>NC_089504.1:218146209-223146209 GCF_036850995.1 Saccopteryx leptura | reverse complement strand
ACAATAAAGTTGACCACCTGAATGACCAGCGACATCACCTCATCAAGCTGCTCACCACACATCTGAGCACAAAGCGCCTCCTGATGTAAGATGCAGTGAAAACTTCGGATGGGTCTCTTTTCATGTTCACGAAGAAGCGCTACGAATCCTCTGTTTTTCCCCACCATGCACGGAGCACCATCAGTACACACCGAAACAAGTTTATCCATTGGTAGATTTTTTTCTTTAATGAACTCAGTGAAAGACTTGAATGAATCCTCCCCTCTTGTTGTCTCTTTCATTGGCAGAACAGCAAGACTTTCCTCATGTAGTATGTCACTGACAGCATACCTTGCAATCATGCTAAACTGGGATAAATGGCTTACGTCTGTTAACTCACCTAAAGCGAGAGAAAAGAATGGTGATGCATTTATGTCCTTCACTTGTGTTGCCTCATTTTGATTTGCCATCATGATGGTACAATCGTGAACAGTTCTTGCCGACAGAGGCATGTCTTTTATTCATTTGATTATCTTGTCTTTATCCGAAAAGTCATCAAAAAGCTCATTGGCAACATCAAGCATGAATGTTTTGGCATACTCCCCATCTGTGAATGGCTTTCCATTTCTCACAATTGCTAAAGCACCAGCAAAGCTAGCCGAATTCCAGTCACTTTGTTGGGTCCAAACACAGAGTTGCTGCTGACTAGCTTGCACTCTGCACAGTAGCTCTTGACATGCTTTCTTCCTGCTGTCCCTCGCTGGATATTTCGATGCAAATGTGTATGGTGTGTGTCGAAGTACCACTTTATATTTGACCGTTTCATCGATGCAATTTTATCATTGCATATTAGACACACTGCAAAACCTGCTCTCTCCACAAAGGCGAATTCCTCTGTCCATTCCTGCTGAAAAGTATGATACTCCTCATCTTTTTTTCTTTTAGCCATCTTCTTCGTCAAAAGGGTTTCTGCAATTAGCTAGCTGACTACTTGATTAAAAGGAGGGAAGTTTACTTCCTGACCTCACAACAACCCGTGTACGTTACACATCATCCAATAAAAATTTGGTATTGTCCCGGAGGACAGCTGTGATTGGCTCCAGCCACCCGCAACCATGAACACAAGTTGTAGGAAATGAATGGATGGTAATACATTAGAAGATTTTATATTTTTAATGTTATTATTTTTTTATTAAAGATTTGTCTGCAAGCCAGATGCAGTCATCAAAAAAGCCATATCTGGCTTGCAAGCCATAGGTTCCCGACCCCTGCCCTAGAGTGACTGCTGAGACCAGTGACTCAGTGTTCTGACTTGAGAGCTTCCTAATAATTACCATTGCTACAATGTTCAACCCAAATGGCTCAGCTGGGAATAAAACAGCTGTGTTAGTTTGTCAGGATTGTGGTGACAAGTACCCCATAATGTGGGGCTTAACCAACAGAGATGTACTGTCTCACTGTTCTGGAGGCTAGAATTCTGAGACTGAGGTATTGACAGGGTTGGTTCTTCTAGAAGCTCTGAGGGTGAATCCCTTCCAGGCCTCTCTCCTGGCTGCTGGTAGTCTGAGCACACCTTGGCCTGTAGATGGCCTTTTGCCTGTGTCTTCACCTTGTCTCCCCTTTGGGTTCATCTGTCTCTGTGCCAAAGGCCCCTCTTTTTTATAAGTCACATTGGACAAGGACCCACCAGTGACTTCTTCTTAACTTGGGCATCTGCAAGAACCTTATTGCAAAGTAAGATCACATTTATAGGTACTGGGGGTTAGGATTTTAACATTTGGGGGGGGCACAATTCAGTTTCCAATAATGATCATTTGTTTTCACACTCACATGTTCACTACCTGATTGTTCTCCTACATTAATCTGAAAACACACATTGTGTGTCCATTTAGAAATTCACACTAATTCTCTTTAGCGGAGCCCCAGCTAAATTTGGCTATTTGGAAGGCCAAATTTGGGGGCTTACACACTAAAAAGGAAATAAAATCTTCATTATTTGACTATATGAAAAATGAGCCCATCCAAGGGCACAGGACAAGATGTGACTCCGGCTTCATGGAAGGTCCATTCAAAATAGAAGTCTCTCTCACTGTAGAAAGTGGGTATGGCTTAAGCTGGGGATAAAACGTGACCAGCCTGAACTCTGTCATCTTAAAGTTGTACTGTGTCTTTTATATAAACGATAAAAACAGTTCATTATCCCACAAAATTGGTAAGCTACAGATAAAATTATGTCTGGTGCAAATTATCTAAACATTATGTCAACTCCAGCATAACCTATCATGGTGTTCATCCTATCCCACCAATATCAAAATTAACAAAGGATTATTTCTCTAATTTTTTCCACATATGTATAACATTAAATGTGTTTAAAAAGAAAAAGTACTTTTCCTAGGGCACATGAACTAAGGTCTTCATGATTTAAATATCAGTCTCAGTTTTAGCTCTAAAAATGTGATGAACACATAAATGTGAAAATGGCCAATAAGATAAGGCTGAAATACTATGACTATGGACCTGAAAAGTAACTGGGGATTTCTCTGTGGAGTGTCAGCATTCTGAAAACTCTGCCAAAATTTAGACTCATGTTCTTAAATTGTAGTAGCTAAAGGCTAGGGTTCCCTTTATTTGATTTACCCAATGAAGGGGCCAACTTGAAACCATAGCTGGTTCTCAATCTTTTCCCTTTATCTTAAATCAAGGAGTGTGCCAAAACAGAATCATTTAACATGTTATGGAGTGAGTTTCTTCCCTAATCACCACTGTAAGTCTTAAAAAATTATACAATAGCCTTGTCTTCTCTGGTTGAGTAGACACTGTCACTATATTTTTATACTGTATAGAGTACAGCCCTAATTTTCTCCTCCAGAAACTTCCATACATAGTGATGTGTTTTCTATTTCTAAGTCACCAAGTGCTTTATTTTTCATATGATAGTTTCATATATATTGCTATGAGCATTATAATTTATTAGCAGAATTTAAAACAAAATCACTTGAGAAAAAAAGCAAAGAAAACATAGCATATATATTTTTTTAACTGCTAGGGAATAGACAGAAAGAATTAAAAAAAAGTAAGTATGAAACAAGATAAAGGGAATAAACACAATCACACATTAATAATATGCACGCCTCACCAAAACTGCTTTAGAGAAAGTGACCGACCGTTCCCTACACAGTGAAATTCAGCCTAATACCTAAGAGCCATGGCACTTGAGTTGACAGGTAAGAATCCTTAAGTGATTAGGCAAAGATACAACAGCTAAGGGCAAGAAGAAATAACATGGATATACAGTACTGGAAGAAAACCGGGTTGCCATATTCACATCAGGCCATAAAGAGACATATTAGTTTGACAATAAATCAAATCCATGCATAAAACATAAAATCCATAAACTTTTATGCTCCAAATGACTTTATTCCAAATATAGGGATGGCAGACTACTAGAGGCATGGGACATGCTGACGAAAACCCGGGATGGTGAGGGACTTGATACACCTTCTTCCCTGAACTCTCACAGTTGAGGAATGTTTTTAAAACACGGCACTGCAAAAGCCATAGTACATCTGGGAGAATTAAAAATGCAATAGTTGACCATCCTCTTTGAAAAATAAAAGACATACACATTGATTTTAGAAAACTTGAAATTCACAATTATATAGTATAACAATACACAGAAGAAAATATATTTGAATACAGTAAAAATGACAGAAACGAAAACGATCTGGAAGTACAATAGAATATTAGGTGGCAAAATTATGGAAAACCCATGTAGTGATTTTAAGTCCGATATTAAACATGAACAGAAAAATATTACACCACTGGGTCATGTTCACATATTCAGATGGACCCCAAATCTGAAAATGTAAACTACACATCTTATGTGTATGTATAATATAATTGTGCTGCCTCAAAATACCTTTTTAAAATTTTTGATTTATATTTAAAAAAAGGAAAAAGCCGAAAGGTAATGTTTGCCAAAATTGTAACATGGCAAAGGATGTTGTCTAAATGGTATGTTTTTAGATTACTATTATTTCTTCTTTGTGCTTTTCTGTATTACCCACATTTTCTATGAAGAATACACTATAAAATCAGAAAAAACATAATCATGCATAATACTAGTACCTTCTATAGAAATGTTTTTTGGCAATGCTTTGCATTTTTTAAATCACAGAAACCCCTTTAAATCTAATAAAAAATTCAGCACTCTTCCCAGACAAATAAGCAACACACTTTGCATGAAGCTTAACATTGTTTCACTTAGTTTCACATCCATTGGTGGCGTCTTGTATATGCCCTGACTGGGGATCAAACCTGCAACCTTGGGTCAATGCACTAACCAACTGAGCTAACTGGCCAGGGTCAGCTAAAGGTATTATAGACTTGTTAAAGCTCATGAAAGGGCTCTAGGCAAAGAACAAACTGTGTGCCAATTCCAAAGCCCTTTCTCATATATCAGTAGACCCTCACCCAAACTCTCTAATAGAAAGTACTGTTTCTGTCATTTTAAAGATGAGTGAACTCAGTGTCAGGAGGCTATGCAGATGCAGCTAGTAGGGTCAGAATCCTGCCTTAGCCCGCACGTGTTATGTCATGGCACAGCTCGATGCATTACCTGCAGCACTGCATATCATCAAAGAAACAAAACCAAAGCTTGAGTACGGCTTCATCCCCTGAGATTTTGGAAAATTTCCTGACTTCACTGTTCCTTTGTTTCCTCATCAATAAAGTAGCAGCGATGATCATTCTTGCCCTGCCTACCTCCCCCCAACCCCACCCCGGAGTGGTTGTGGAGATTAAAGGTAGAAGAAAGCACTTGCAAGCATCATTTATCTTTATTCTTATTAATACCTAAACGTTTCTACAAGGAATCTATTGAAGCTCAGACCAGCACTATAGGAAGTGCAGATGGGATTTGGGTGGGAAGGAAAGAAAAGACAAAGCATCTCACTAAAAGGCAATTAAAATATGCCATTCCAATTCACAAGGTGTGCCTGCATGAGTAATGAGCAACGATTTGTTGGCACAGAGTCCTATTACGTCAGCTGCTGCGCGCCCTTTCTGTAACGTGAACCCACAGAATGGGGACCTCCCTGCTTTAAAAAAAATAATAAAAAGCATTTGCTTTCACTGGTATGTCTAATTTATTGCTGTGATTTCATTTTAATGATCAACATTTTAAGTTCATTTCTAAGTCATTCATCACAGAGTTGCTGAAGAGGAAAGAACAATGAAGGCACATAAAGGAGCAATGTAGCTGTCAAGAGGTCTGCATCCGCCCTGATGCGTTGGACTTTGCCTGAGCTGGGCTCAGCCCTCCACCACCTACGTGAGCGGAGTCCAAGTGAGTGAGTGCAGTACTGAGAGGCTCCAACAGGAACAGGTATTTTCCCCTCATCACTAATCTGATATCATGAAGCCTGTGTCAAGGTGGAAAATCCCTCTCAACGCAATGGACCGTGAAAACAGAAGAAACTGTTTTTTATTGCATTTGGAACTTGCCTGAGCCAGGTCCTTTCAACATCTTCTTTATCACAGACATTCTGTGACATCACCTAATGTACTTCCCAGGCTGTCCCTGAAACTCACCCCTGATGCTCTTTTCTAGGGTTCTTGCGGCTGATGGCACTCACCTAATTCAGAGGCCCCTTGTTCACGATGCACCTGGGACAGGTTGTCTGGATGGATTATCTATTTTATTTCTTATGCACCCAACAGAGGGGTAGTTAAAGCTCCAAAATGTGTGACAGTTCTTTCATCCTTAGTCGTAACTCTTGGACAATTGCTCAGGACCGATGGTTATGGAGCCCACGAGTGTGAGATCACTCCAGGCTGCTCCTCTAACCTCTAAGTGGAGTCCGTCCTCGGGGATGGATAGAATTTCACTGTGTTTTCCCATTCCATTTGTGTAATGAAATCATTGTTTGGCCTTCATTTTGTTCTTTTCCCTTTTTAAATCTTAAGGTGAACCAACCATTCAGGAGACCCTCTGATTTCTCTAGGAAAACTAGGAATTCTAAATAGATTCTCATCCGATCTCAAGAACCTGATGTTTTCCTAAACATAGCATATAAAATAAACTGCCCTCTCCTCAGACTGTGCATTGGTTATGCGCTTGAATATATTTATGTATACATAGAAGTAAATAGGTGTATAAATCTACAGTGGGTGAACTTGACAAAATTTAATCTGTCTCTCAAAAATGAATTGCTTTTCATCATTAACATGGGTTATATTACCATATTATCATGATGCAATCAGACTCAGCCCCAAGGAGCAGTGTGCAACATATCTCTGGCCATCATGGGAATCACCTGGGACACTTGTCAAACCAGAGCTACCCAGACCTCATCCCAGAACTCCGTGTCAGCCCTGGCCATGTAGCTTAGTCCGTGTATTCCTAGAAACCCAAGAAAGCATTGCCGTGGAGAACTGGTTCTGCCCGGTTCCTGAGTTACTCCTGGACTTTTTAATCCTTTATGGGGAAATTAGTGTTTGTCTCAGGGAGTCTCTAAAGAGGACAAGCTCCCACCAAGCCAGAATTTGTTAACCTGGTTCCAGACAGCAGCCAATGGCACAATCTGACTTCATATTCCTGACTCAGAAGTTGGAACCTTAAGGACCTCAGGCCAGTCAGAGTCCTCTCAGAGATGGAGCGAGACAGTGGAGTGTGAGGCAGCTACAGCTATGTTTAGGACCCGCCTTGTGTGTTCTTCTCCCCACTCCCACACTCAACCTAAAAACGAATGAAGAGCTTCCTTAGATGAGTTTTGCCAACGTCACATTTCATGAGACTGAAGGAGATTCTCCAGTTTGAGATCCCATTGACTGTCACAGAACTGATGTTGTGGTCTTCCCGCCCAGGCCAGATAACTTAGTAGATAGAGTGTCAGCCTGAGTACAAAAGAAAAGTTGCCAGTTCAATCCCTGATCAGGGCACATACAGTAACAGATCATTGCTTCTCTCTCTCTCTCTTCTTTTTCTCTCTAAAATCAATCAATAATTTTTTTTTATCCTGTGGTCTCATCAAAACATTGGCTGCGATAGCTAGGAACCCCCCCCCCCCCCACGTAGAGTCTGTGGGCATTGTCTGGGTCCCCACACTCTGTGACTGCTCTCCATCTGTCAGCTCTTTGAAAGGAGGACATAGCATCTTCACAGGAGCAAAGGAGGCAATGAGTTTTTTCTAAATGTATTGGGAACGATGACACTTGCCTGAGGCAGGAACAAAGTGGGAGACCTCTATCTAACCTGTCATTTTTTATTCTTTATTCTCTTTTTTCCCCTTCCATGGTGAGAATAACTGAAACAGCCATATGCAATTGTTTCCTTGAGTCTACTGAGTCTGCACTGTGATTCAGAACGATTACCTTATGCAGCACAACTTTTCATTCCAACAGTGACATTCATCTTACTGACCCATCACTTCTCCTTGTCACCAGTGTCTTGTCATATGATCTGGGGTAAGTAATTTCTACTCTCTGTGGCCAACAGCTCCTTTTCCTCCCAGTGTAAGAAGACTAATGAGTTACAACCAGCGAGGACGTTGGGCTCAAAAGAGGCACCCTAGCTCTGCTCAAGCAACAAGTAATGCCCAATATAAACTCTGACCAGTGTGTTTTAGAATAAATTTGAGAAACCACCTGCTGCCCACAGAGGAAGGTCTCCTCTGAGATGTATACAGATGGGGACAGAGTTGGTTCAGTGGCCTGGCTTCAGATGTGTCCTTCCCTCAGAAATGAAACAAACCAAGGCCAGGGAAAAGAAATCTGTTTCTGAGTGGGAACTTCATTTCAGTGGCCAGGGAAGGGAATAGCTAATGCCCCTCCTCTCTCTCAGTATAAACCCATAGAACCTCTTTGTGATAACTCAGAATTAGAGCTGCCTGGGAAGCACACACATATATGGGGTTATCCTCTAGGGAACCCACACACATACACACACAATCACACACATATTCTTACGCCCTCTAGAAATTTGGGACCATGATGTTTCAGTCAGTGTTTCTGAATCACTTCCCCCCGCACACACATAATAATAATAATAATAATAATAATAATAATAATAATAACCGATTTTAGGGCAAGTGCATGCTTAAGAAATGAAGGCATCCAGGCAGCTTCTTCCAACCAGCACTTGGGACTGAGTGTAATGTGCTCCTTTAAGGGTTAGAGACATGCCCTAGTCCATTGGATTTTCTCTTACATTTCACGACAGATACCTGGTGTTAAAGGGCTTCTGTCAGCCTTTCCTTACCAACCAACTTTAAAGGCCTATGCATGAGAATGAGAGACCGTTCACCTGGGAAATAGACACTGGACACTGGACACTGGACGCTGGATGCTGGACGCTGGACACTGCAAAGGGCCCTCAGCAGACAGAAAATGGTGGCCGAGGGGGGTGGGCTCAGAGAGCAGCCCATACTGGTGGTTGTTTATGGACAACTCTGAGATGAAGTTTGGGCAAACCAATTTGTTGGTTTGTAACCAAAATTCCTCCCAAGATAAATGAAAGGCAACCAGAAAACAAGTTGTTTGAGTAAATTGCCAGATGTTTGTTTACTATAAATACCACAGAGACAAGCAAGAAGCCTAGTTAACAAACAGAAAAAAATTGCAAGAGGTGTCATGTTAAATGAAAAAGCCCACATAGAGATAGAAGGGTCAGAGGGGAAAAGCCAAAAATAAATTAATGTATTTAGGTAAATTTATTTACTTTGGGGGCAAAGATGATAACTCAAATTAATGGATAAATAACAAATGATCCAACAAATAGTGTCAGGGTAACTAAGTATATCTCCTTGGGAGACTGGATTCCTCCCCCATTCTTATGCCGATAAAAAGTCCAGAGGAATGGATGAAATTAAACCGTAAAAGCGGTAGGAGAAAGCATGGAAAAATAGTGTCATCTCAAAGTGAAAAAGTATTTCCAACTATAATATAAAACCTAGAAGACAATAAAAAAAATCAATCAATCCAACTATCTAAAAGCAGGGTTTTTTATATGCCACTCTCTCCCAAATAAGCATCACAAACAAAATCCAAATACAAAGAATATACACAGAAAATATTTACAACTTTTAGTGTAAAGGGCTAATTGGTATATAAAGAGTCCTTAAAATTTAATGGCAAAAACTCCATTGAAAATGGGCAATGCCAGCTAAGATTTATAGAAGATAAAATACAAAGGCTTTTAATTATGTACAGTGCATGTGTGCTAAGAAACAGACAATTGAAACTTCAAGAAGATACTACTGTATTTCAACAATCAGTTTAACAAAGACAAAAAACTTGATGGCAAACTATTATATGTTGTGAGGAAATGAGCACCATCATTCATTGCTGTTCGTAGTGTAAATTGGTTAACCTTTCTGGAAGTTAGTTAAAATATAGAAAAACACATACTGTCTGACCCAGCAATTCCATCCCCATGAAATTCTCATTCAGATGAGAATGGAAAGTTCCCAGACCTCCAAATGCATGAAAGGAAAACGATGACTGTTCTTTGGACATAGTCTCAGACATAAACAAGTTACTACTACAAACTTTTCCAAAGCCATCGCAACTGACCAGTGAAAACCGACTTAGCCACTGTGCTTCCCATCACTAGACATAAACAAGCATGTGCCATTGGCCAAGGTTCCGTAGCTGAAGGTCAACCGATCCCTAAAGCACCCTGGCTTCTGAAAGTCTGTCATCACCACCCTCAGCACTCCTGAAAACCTTATATAAGATCAACTTTTGCTGTTTTGATAGAACTATGTCCTCTGAGCTCTTTTCCCTTCCTTAGCAAGCAAAAAGGCAGTCCTGACTTTAGATATTGAATGGTAGCTTTTTCTTTCAATACAAATACTCACACATATGAGAAACAAAAAAATATGCCTGAGGATATTCATTAAAGTATTGTCTAATTTAGAAACAGGGTATGAACAAGGTGAATAATCTAAAAGGTCCAGTAAATTAGAAAACAAGAAACATCAGATATCTCTTTGAAAGAGAATTAGTTGTCATGGTTGCAAACAAGGGAAGAAGAGTTATATATGTCTAATTACATGTTTAATTTAACCACTTTTAGTGTTTTTTTAAATTTCTCATGCATTACATATTTAATAGTTAAGTTATTTAAAGTCAGAATTTTGAACTGTATGGGTAATATGAAAAAAGCATATGAAATTGGTAGCAAAACAATAGTAGTTGCTATTTTAAAATAATTGGAAGATTGTTTTTTAAATGTCTTTTTCCCTAAATATTTTTTTTAGTTTTGTGATAATAACTTGTCTTTTTATAAATGTCATGCTAAGAATCACACAAATGCCATTATTCCATTACAGGTTGGCATACAATAAAACAAGGAGAAGTGACATAAAAGAAGCCCACTTATTAGGAGAAACAATGTAAGAAAACAGAGGGATTGGAAAAGTACATCACACAAGTGAAACCCACAGAACAAGACTTTCAAGAGGCAACACGCAAAAGCCCAAAAAAGCTCACTTGGGAGCTCACACTCCAACTGCCAACTGTTTCCAGAGTCACTTTTTATACATTGTAACTGAGAAGCCTCACACAAAACAATGTTTGCTGCATTTATGCATTACAAGTGCATTTAAACGAGAAAAAGCAAGCATAATAAGGAGACTAACACTTTTTAAATTTCCAATTAGTTCTATCCTTCCACAACACACTGCAAATACAGAGGAAGATACCACCGTGTCACTTCCAAAAGACAGTGCCTGATCACAGCACCATAACCATTAGAAAACAAAGGACTACAACACCGAGTCCAGCAAGTAAGCCAAAAAAACAGCATCTCACTCTGCTTACCTTTGGGCAGGGTGATCTTAGAATTCAGAAGACAGGATGAGCTGTTTTCTTTCGTGAGATAACTCTCTAAAAGGAAGGAAAGGGAGAACAAATGAAAACTGCTACTTCAAGGCTATCCTGACCTGTGCCCTTGGGAATAAAGTTGAATATTAAAATATCTAAAGTATCAAGCCAAGAACTATTTTCATTAATTATTTCATGGTGATGTATTACTAATACTGTGCTGACTTGATTAGCAAGGTTAGTTGAAGAGTTTCAGGTAAACTTAATGCTAAAGAAACTCACTGGGCATACTGTATTATTCTATTACTTAATACAACTTTAGTCCCCCTTTTCATCTTTATTTATGTCTTCGAAATACTTAACCCAGGTTATAGTAATTATGGAAAAAGTAACACTCTAGGCATGCCAGTATTCTTTCATGGTTTGTTCATTGTAATTAATGTCTTCACTCAAAACCTTGACCAAAAAAAAAAGAAGAAGACATTTGAAAGACATGGTAATTAAACTGGTAATCTGAACTTCCTCTTGTAATTTTTAGGACTAAAAAATAGGCAAATTTTCTGATTAACTCATATTTCTTTTGACATTAAAAAGTCATTTAAATAATCACTTCTATACAGACTCATGCATTAAAATTTAAAATAATATCAGTCTTATACAATTAACAGTCTTTAATGTTTTCTCCAAATGTCACCATCAGGCAATCTGGTGATATCTATTGCAATAAAAAATACATATGCCACAATTCACTGTCTGGGGAATCTATAAAAGCGTGTAGACCATGGTGCACACAATGGCATTGCTTTTAGGGAGCTAAGAACCGGAGACCATGTTGTGCCCATTGATAAATTGTGGTGGAACAGGCCTGTGGGGAAATGCTGTCTCCACCCCATGGAACATTAAGCAATCATTAGAAATAATTACATAGCATTATACCAGATGACTTAGAAGATATTTGTCAATGCTTTTTTGACTGGGAAAAGCAAGGTATAGAAAAGTGTACACAATGATTTTTCTTTTTTTTATAAAAGTAAATTAGTTGTAAAACTAGCCTTCATAGCAATAGTTTCTAATGAGGATTGATTTATTCCTACGGGAGGGACATCTGGCACTGTTGGAGGTATTTTTTGATTGTCAGAACTGGGGGAGTGTGCTTCTGGCATCTTGTGGGTGAAGGTCAGGGATGCTGTCCTACATCCTACAAGGCAACAAACAGACGCACAACACAGAATTATCTGGCCCAAAATTTCAACAGTGGTAAGACTGAAAAACCTCCTATAGATGAAGATGATAGAATTTTATAACTGAATTATATAAGTATGGATAACGTAGGGACACACACAGGAGGATGTCAGCATAGCTCATTCTGGGAGAACTGGGGACAGAGACAAGGGCTGAGATGCTAAGAGAAGGGAGGAGGGTTCATGGAGAGGCCCAAGACGTCATGATAGGAATTTTTTGTATGTGTGTGGCAGAGACAGAGAGAGACATACAGGGACCAACAGACAGGAAGGGAGAGAGATGAGAAGCATCAATTCTTCTCTGCAGCACCTTAGTTGTTCATTGATTGCTTTCTCATATGTGCCTTGACGAGGGGGCTACAGCAGACCGAGTGACCTCTTGCTCAAGCCAGTGACCTTAGGCTCAAGCTGGTGAGCTTTGCTCAAATCAGATGTGCCTGTGTCCAAGCTGGCAATCTTGGGGTTTCAAACCTGAGTCCTCCACGTCCCAGTCTGACACTCTATCCACTGTGCCATCACCTGGTCAGGAGGATCTTTTTTCTTATCAAAAGAAGAAAAAAGTGCCACCTTTGAGTCATCTTTCCATGTTTATTCTGGTTTCTTTGCAGCCAAATGAAGGCATACATAACTACAACTTCACTGAAACTACCCTCTTCATGGATGAAAAGAAAATAAATCCAACTTTGAAGAAAACTCCAACTTAACGGTCATCGAGGCAAGCAAAATGGTAACTCCACCAGCCTGGCCAGTGACAAGCCCCAGTACAGTGTTGCTTGGGTCCCCATGAGTAATCTGCTCGGTCTCGATGAATGCGAACTAACCTCACCCTCTTCTACCCTTCCCATCAGTTGTTCGGTACTTTTATTACACTCTTGGGAATTCAACCTAAAATGAGGCAGAAACACCAAAAATATGATGAGTGAAAAATTCACTTCACATAGACATGCGCTTGGCCGTGTCTGTCATACTTTCCTGGGGTTAGCGCTTTAACTCTTATCCTGCTGGCTACTACACAGAAAGAGGGATTCTGTGCGATGCCATGCATGAATCACATGGGGTAAGCACCTTTTGGAATTTAAGAAATAGCCCTTGTTGTCCTCTGTCCTTAACTCTCAGTCCTTGGGTCTTCTGTGTCAGTTTTTGCAAATGCACGAAGGTGATGTCTGTGAGCAGCTGGATGTGCCCTGGGTGAACCTCCCTCTGACCAAAAAGCCCAGTTATTGTCCGCACTAGCCCTGAATGTCCCTGCTGAGCAGGGAGGGACTGGAAGAGAACGCTGCTGCAGCAGATACCACAAATACACAAGGAAAGAGTCCATCCATGTCATGTGTCACTGCACACAGAAACAGAGGGAAGGGGGCGGGGCACCATGGGAGGGCAGATTGGCTCTCACTGTTCATATGGAGGAACAATCAATCATTGTCATCCTATTTCTAGCTCTTCTAAAACCCTCAACCCCTGATCCCACTTTCCTTGATGTCTGTGAAGAGCAGGGCCCTCGCGGAGTGCCAGGTTCTTTCTCTGCCTTTCCCCAAGGCTCCCATTGCCTCTCTCGCTCTCACATTCATGCCCATTTCTGTGCCCTGTTTGTTTCCTGGTGTCCTATGGAAAGTGCCACTCCTGAGACTGGAGTGCCACGCAACTCTGATGTCCCCCTCTGTTCTGATCCACAAGGTCCAGTTTAACTTTCTTGTCTTTGTCACAGAACATGGGTTATGAGAGTGCCCCAGGAGGGCTGGGAGCAGCGGAGGGATTCAGCCGGTTCGCACTGGTTCAGTAGAACCGATACCTAATATTTTGATTTCATGAACTGGTTGTTAAAATGACAATTGTAATCAGGATTCTCTCTACGGTGGACACCTGGGCAGCTGCCCGACATGGAAATCACAAACTTACATTCTAAAGAAATGGGATCCTACTCCTACAGTGAAAAGATGGTTAAGGATAAATCACACAGCCTGTGATGCTCTGATAAAAGCGAAGAAAATTGCAAGTGAGGATGCCAATCAAGAAGCAATATGGAAATATCTCAAATTACAGTTTTATTGTTTTTTGACAGATATTATTTATTGATTTCTTCATTAATATTTTAAAGCTCTTTCTTGTAACATTATCTAGTTTTGTGTACCATTTTTGTTGTTCTTATTTAAGTATTAAATGTATGAAATAATAAACTACCTTTCGGTGTATCTTCTTTTATACTTAAAATGGTCTTTAGGGCAGAGAACCAGTCATTAAATTATTTGAATCCCACCACTGGCTGGGAGCACTGGGCCACAGGCTCCAACTGCCCTTCAGACATTGTCCATCGGCAGGTCCAGTGGTGGCCACGGCAGACATGGCCGCATCTGTTTACCCAACAATAGCCATAAGGGATTTGTCTGTGATGGAGGAAAACCTAGGACGTGTGTGCCTATTTCAGGTACCTGGTGTGTCCTTTGCTTCAGGTGGTAGATATTGTATGCTACATTTTTTTAGTTGTTTTTGTATATTATAATGTTCTGATATTCTGAAGGAAAAAAGAAATCTGGCTCTTATTCTCGGACATAGCAGACGGCCCAGCAGGGAACACACCTTGATTGAGGAGCTCACCAGCTCAGAGGCAGAGCCCCTCTGTCTGGCCCATGCACCCAGGAGACAAGTCATCCCCGCAGGGCCGGCTACAAGGCCATGGGGAGCACTCCTATAGACTATAGACCAGCAATCTTCAACCTTTTTCAGCTCATGCACATACAGACTAAAAACTAAAAATCTGTGGCAACCAAAATATGTATTTCTTTTTGCCAATCTGACAAAAATAAAAATAAAAAAAGGTATAATTTTGATTCATTCACACTGGACAGCTATTGTTGCATTGACTGCTGTTATTTTTTATTATTATTTGTCAATCTAAGAAAAAAGAGGTCAGTGACCTTCACTAAATAGGTATTGCAGATTTTAAAAGTGCTTGCAGCACACAGGGTGTAAACCACTGCTCTGGGTCAAGGCCCACCGAAGTGGCTCAGAAGCTATGCACCCTGCCCTGCCTTTCCCAAGGCTACTCCAGTAGAGACCACAGCACAGGCGCTGCCTCTGCTCCTGGACTCCTGATGTCCTCCCCCGGGACCCCTGCCACCTCCTGCCCCAGGACCCGTGAGTATAACCAACCTTGTGGGGCTTTTTCTGAGCTTCTCCTCTATCTCTTCTTGCGGCTGTACCTGACTGACCATCTCACAAAAGAATTCGAAACATATACAAACACACACATGCACACACAGCATCTGTCATACACATAGAATGGGGACAAGACCAAGGTGTTTGTGAGCTGAAGTCAAAGACCCAGTAGAAGCATCTTCATCTTGTCTCTACATGTTGCAACGAAGTCCAGATTCCTCCCCACCTGGACCCTCTTCCCTAGCCTCCTATTAAAGTGACTCTCCAAAGGGCTGCCTGTAGCATGATTCTTGCCAACTCTCCTGATTGGTTCTTTCTGTATGCAAACATCTGCTCAATGTCACCTCCTCTGAGAAGCCCCCTGTGATATGTCTAGTCCTACCTCCTGGCTGTCCAACATCCATCACACTCTTTTCCACTGCCTGTCAGTGTTTTTCTTCAGAGCCAGTCATCATCTGCTGCAACATTATTAATGATTCCTGAGGTGTATGACTCCTGTCCCCACACTAGACCCTTCCTCCCCTGCTGGAACAGGAGAGCTTGGTGTCCCACTGATGGGTGCCCAGCACAGGACAAGGCATGCAGCAGATGCTTTACAGACACAGGTTCATGAAATTCCTTCATCTGTTTTCTGTACAGAGGCAGAGAGAGGCCCAGGAGGTGGCAGGGTCCAGCCAAGTTGACGCACACAACTGTAATAAACTGAGCACTTCACTTGAGTCCAGAACACTTTGCCTTTAAGTATCAGCTCAGATCAGTTTGGTTTGGTTTGTTTTTCAGAAAAAAATAAAAGTAACTGTGGAGACTGCCCCCCCACCCGCCTCGCCCTCCAAAGGAAAACCCAGAAAAGCAACTGTATATTCTATAAAGAAGATAAATACTTCTTAGTCATGAACCAGAGACTTTCAAGTAATTCTTAGGAATTCTCTGCAGCTCTGAGCCTTGACCTTCCTCTTCCCAGGGGGAATAAAGAGCCACAGAGGCAGCTGTGTACACAGCCTCCAAGTATGACAATCAAGGGCATGTCCCCTCAAAGGCACCACTCACTGCTCCTCGGGCTGAACACTATCATCTAGGCTTCCAAACAACTCACACAGGCTGGAGTTGGTTCTTTCTCCATTTAGTCTTCCCAAGAAACGTATGCAGTCAACGTTTGCATCCCTATTTTAAAGATTAGGACAAGTGAGTTTCAGAGACATTCAAGGACTTGCCCCTGATGATATAGCCACCACGACAGCCTGAGCCCAAAGTCCAGGGCATCTCTTGGTTCAGGGTAATTTCCTATGGTCCCTTTTTTATTTATATGAAATGTAGAATCAGGGGGAGTACAGAGAGAATGGGAGCAAGAGAGACTGAGACAGCACGGGGGAGGCACTGGAGCAGGTGTTCTGTTTGCATCTTTATTAACTAGAGACAAGCCACTTGGCCATATTAAGCCTTAATTGTCTCATTCAAAAATACATATATTAGGCCCTGGCTGGTTGGCTCAGCGGTAGAGCGTCGGCCTGGCGTGCAGGGGACCCAGGTTCGATTCCCGGCCAGGGCACATAGGAGAAGCGCCCATTTGCTTCTCCACCCCTAACCCCTCCTTCCTCTCTGTCTCTCTCTTCCCCTCACGCAGCCAAGGCTCCATTGGAGCAAAGATGGCCCGGGCGCTGGGGATGGCTCCTTGGCCTCTGCCCCAGGCGCTAGAGTGGCTCTGGTTGTGCAGAGCGACGCCCCGGAGGGGCAGAGCATTGCCCCCTGGTCGGCAGAGCGTCGCCCCTGGTGGGCGTGCCGGGTGGATCCCGGTCGGGCGCATGCGGGAGTCTGTCTGACTGTCTCTCCCTGTTTCCAGCTTCAGGAAAATACAAAAAAAAAAAAAAAGTGAAAAAAATACATATATTAAAAAATAACATTGTCCTCAAAAAGTTGATGTAAGAGTAAATGAGACAATATATATGAAAAGTGTATTAGGCGTGTCTAATCAGTAAGCGATAAGTAAATGCATTATCTAGGAAACGAGGCAGAGGGGTGCGAGTGTGTGCTTTTGCAGGTGTGTGTAAGGCTGTATAAACCTGGTGCTGGCCTGTGAGCCTGTGCATGTAGAAACCCTGATGGTATAAAGAGGGGGGACCCCAGAGCTGACTTGACCCTGGAGACACAGGCTCAGCCACTAGTGCTATGATCATGGGTCTTCCCAGAAGGATCAATTCCTAGCCACTGACAAGCTGGGATGCCTAACAAAGCCAGGTTTCCAGGAACAAGCTGTCTGACAACAGCGTCTGGTAGCAGAGAACACTCCAGAACCCGGTCAAGCTGATGCCAGCAGCAACAGTGAAAAATGAGTGTTCTCAAACTCCTGGTTCCCTTGAAATGCCACTATTCCCTCTTTTCAATAAGTAGAGTGGACAGACTTAGCAAATGAAAACACAACAAGGCCAGTTAAATTTCAGTTTTAGATAATCAATGAATATATCTTTACTGTGTGACCCATGCAGCATTGAGTGATCCCGGCTGAAAGCAATGCTGATTTCTATAAACCTCTTCTCCAGCTTAACTGTCGCAGGTGACTGCGTGTGAGACCACTGGTCCCCTCTGTCAGAGGAAGGGTTGGCCAGGGATGGTCTCTGTACCACCAAATCGAAGAAAGCTTCGTGAACCCCATGAGAAGAACAAAACAGCCTTTCTATTGCTAGTTGTAATTTACCATGCCGTGCCAATGAAAATCTTTCACTCAGTGCATGTAAAATGTCTGAAATATGAGATTTGGGGATTTTAAAAAATTTTTCAAAATATATATTCTTTCCATTAACATACCAGACATGTAGGGAGGCTGTAGTTCTTTCTTCTGAATAAATAAAATAAATAACACTTTGGTCTATGCTTTGGGTCACTCCCTCACCATATAAGATAACAATTAATCCTGGTGGAAGTTTCTCACAGAGTCAGAGCTTGTTTAGTTTGTGCTAGCAAAAGCTACCCGTATGGTCTGCAAAGAACTACAAAGATTTAAGCTTTGGTGAGCATCATGAGCTCTTTAAATGTTTGGAAACCCCAGATCTGCATTAAAGACTCCTTCAAAAGGATTTAAATAAGTGTTTATGAGTCAAATTCTCGGTAAAAAGGGGAGTGGACGATTTATCTGAACAGAGAAATACTATCACAAAAACCCCCTCTCTAAGAGGCCCAACTAGAAAGGCCAGTGAGAGAATCCACCCTGTTTTGGAGTCTTATTCATCTCTGTATCGTGTGAATATGTGGATTCCTTTTGCTGAGCTGGGACCCTCCCCACAGCAGGGGTAGCCGGCTATCAGTGCACACGACTCTGACATGGGCCCTCCACAGCAGGGGTAGCCGGCTATCAGTGCACACGACTCTGACATGGGCCCTCCGCAGCAGGGGTAGCCAGCTATCAGTGCACACGACTCTGACATGGGCCCTCCACAGCAGGGGTAGCCGGCTATCAGTGCACACGACTCTGACATGGGCCCTCCGCAGCAGGGGTAGCCGGCTATCAGTGCACACGACTCTGACATGGGCCCTCTGCAGCAGGGGTAGCCGGCTATCAGTGCACACGACTCTGACATGGGCCCTCCACAGCAGTACTGGAACTAAAACACATTTAATCACTGTTACCTGAAAGTTCGTCTCTATGAGCCAGCAAACCTGTCAAGGGGTAGTTTGCAAACTTTCTTGTACAAAGAATCCTGAGGGTGTTAACTCAGAGTAGATACCTCCAGAGTCCATCCCTCTACTGTGCTGGCTGACTCAG
Organism: Saccopteryx leptura; assembly: GCF_036850995.1. Lineage (NCBI taxonomy): Eukaryota > Metazoa > Chordata > Mammalia > Chiroptera > Emballonuridae > Saccopteryx > Saccopteryx leptura. The sequence continues at coordinate 223,127,255 of NC_089504.1, read as the reverse complement.
CAGGTGGGAGCAGGCCTGAGATCCTGCATTGTCAGCCCAACCCCATCTGACCAGTGTTGCTCGGACCACAACTCACACACTCAGAAGAATCCTGTTGGACCCTCTGTAAGCCACTCATAGATCTAGAAAGATGTGGTTGAAAGGGCAGGGACAATGTCAGGGATGGCTTCCAGATTTCAGGTCTCAGCAGCACTTCAACGCAGGGTTAGAGAGAAAAGGGAAACCAAAAGCCCAGCCTCAGAGGGATGCTTCAGGTTCCAGGAGCTTTCAAGGGTCCCTTCTCATTTCACCCCAGTCACCGGGCTTGGTACCAAATGGGGGAAAGTCCATCTTGAGAAATAAATGCAGAGTCTTTTAGAAAGACTTCTTCTGCCAATGGGCTGAGTGGAAACGTTCAGGGGTCAGGACCCATGGGCCTCACTGTCCCCAAGCTCCCACTCCTGGCTCTCAAGCACCCAGGTGCCCAGTCTACCCTTAAAGAGAGGCCTTTACCACCACAAAATCCTCCTTAGCATATGGGTACATCTCAGATACTTCCCACGACACCGGGTTTCTCTACCACTCCGCTCTCCTCAGTTAGAGAAGTAACCTAAAAACACAAGCACAATTTTTCCATTTGTTACTCAATAAAGACATGAGATGCTTCTGTCTTTAAATGACCACAGAGTGTTGACCTGGTTACCCGGAGTCCTCTCAATATGACTTCTTCTAGGACACAGGTCATGTTATGAAGCAAATAAAACACCGTTGCCAAGGATGATAAAGGTCAGCTTCCTATAAGTGGCAAAAGTGAGTTGAAAAACCAGAGCTGATAGCAGCATCGCTTGACTGGCAGCAGCTCAGTTCCGGAGCCTGTTTGAGTTGGTTCATCCCGCACTAGCTGTCATCAGCCTTCTGTTTCCTCATCTTTAAAGCAAAGAAAAGTCCACTGCAGGGAGCATTGTGAGGTTTAAATGAGTCAACTGATATCAAGTGCTTAGTATCAGACATGTACACATACTAAGTTCTCAATAAAGAGTGACCATCATTTCATCATGATCACAGAATGTTCACAGAGTATTGCCTCCTCCCACCAAGTCCATGGACAATCAGAATCGTCTGTTTGCACCTCCATAAATAAGAAACAGCCACTGCCAAATGTTAGCACAATCAGTCTGCCAGCTACCTGGCAGCATTAATTAAGTAGCATCCACCTCCCTTCTCTCCACAGCCTGTGTCCACAAGGAATCATACAGAGAGGACTCCAGGTACCCAGGCGAAGACACTTCGGCGTCTTCTAAAGATAGAAGTGGCTTGTATCTTTGGTGAAGAGAATGCATGCATGCAGCATCTGGACTGAGACCCTCTTATGCTACAGTTTTCAACCTGTTGATAATATATATATTTATATATTTTTGTTTGTTTGTTTGTTAGTTTGCTACAACTTTGAAAGTGATTTCTTTCCCTGGAATGAAACAAGAATTTATTCTTCTCTGTCTTTCTGCCTCTCCCATCTCCCACATCTGTCCTTCCCACTCTCTGTTGTTTATTCTTTGAGTTTCTCAGTCTATCTCTCTCAACCTCTCTCTCTCTTTCTCTCTCCACTCTTTCTCATACACACACACTCATACCATCTTAAAACAAAAACATAATATCAAAGAAAAAGTACCCATCTAACTCCCTAAAACAAACATTTTCATTTTATTTCCTATGGTTTTTCCACCCATCTACATGAAGAACTGAGAAACTCTACAGCTTGGTACAGGGAACGACTAGAAGTGTGCTTGCAACAACCCTTTTATCCCTTCCTCCCCCTCCCGCTCCCCTAGCTAGGTAGGTAGCTGACATATGTAAGGCTGAGCATCCCAGGAAATAAGTGAACTGATAGATTTACCCACAGAGAAGCAACATTTTCTCCTTGTCTCAGTTGTTATGAGATACTTTGGAACCAACATTCAGCAAGGTGAGCTGATTATCACCCCTTCTCATAGCTCTTCTCATCTGTCACCCTTGAGGACAAAGAAGGAACATGAAAAAAACCCAAATCCTCTCCCTGGGGCTGTACCTGTAAACATGGCCCCTCTAAGGGGGACCTCTAAGGCCAGGCAATGGAGTAAAGAAAAATGCTGCACAATTCACTTTTTTCCCAGCTTTACTGAGAGATCACTGACATATAAAATACATAATCTAATGTGTACATGTGATGATTTGATACCTGTATATACATTACAAAGTGATTACCACAATAAGGTTAGTTAACACCTTCCATCCCCTCCCATCATTATTTTGTGAGAGGTGATAACACTTAGGAAGATTGTGTTGTACAGAAGTCATTTAAAGGTACTTTGAGCAGAGCTGGCTAGTTTTAGGACCACGTGGGTCTTTTCAGGAGGAGAAGACAGTTGGGGAAGAGAAGGTGGAAGAGAGATGGGCTGAGATCATAAAGTCTTATTCCGATAAGATAAAAGCATTTCCTAGAAACCAGGATGGCAAGTCAGTTGTTGCAGGTTCAAGCAAGCATTTCACAACTTCTGAAGATGTGCAGGTGATTAAAACAAACATTTTACTTCTTAATCAGTATCGTCTGGCCTCAGGATTCACAAGAGAACCCGAGCCTACTACTTGGGGTCAAGACAGTCATCCCCTGAAAGTTTAGGGCACTGTTTCCCCATAAGAACTACACAGAGGCCAGGCTCTCTGCTGAGCATGCAAGATAATCTTTGTTCATCAAAATTGTCTCAAAATCTGCTGCTTTACAGTGCTAACTCCTAGAATTACAGAAAAGAAAAAAAGCAATATTTTGAGTTCACGCAGAAGAAATTAACCACGTAGTCTGTACTTTCCAATATTGCATTTCATGCTCTAATGAAGAATTCCAGCAGACATAAAATAGGTTTTCTTACTTTTCTACCTCTGGGATTCCAAAAAAGGAACAACCCCCAATACATGGTTTGCCTACTAAATCACAACCATATTTGTGTTTACACATACAAGTTCATTATCCAAAGCAAATTATGTTGTTTTTCTTTCTTTTCAGGTTTACAATACCTCTAAAGAATGGTATGTAATGGAAACTGGGTACAATATGTTCATCCAGTAAAAATATGAATTAAAAATAAAGAATGTAATTGAAAGAAATAAAATGCAACATCAGGAGAGATGAATTTTTATACTGTTTCCCTAAAACAGTTTCCTTTTAGAAACTTCTAGAAATTGAATAGCTTTATCAATTAATTTGTTAATGTCATAGTTTATTCACGTCCTTTGCCAGGAGACACTGTGGCAGAATGAGATCTCAGCTTCGCTGTCTCTCAAGTGGAATGCTGGTCATCAAGCCACGCCGGATGTTGGCAGCACCAACCCTCCTCTGTACGATGCAAAGCACTAACCAAGCCAGTGGCCCCAAGGGGTCAGGGAGACATGGTGGTACGAGCAGACACGATGGCTGGCTTTCCACATCTGGGCAGGATTCTTTTTCAGTTGCTTTTACTTTTGAAATGACCAGCATTTCCCAAGCCCTTAGAGGAAGTTGAGCTGCTCAGTGATTTCAGCGACATGTGATGGGTCTCCATCTTAGTCACCACATTAGCATCAGGGATGTGACAGTGGCTCTGCTGTCCTCAAAGCACACTCTCCAGAGCACTGCTCTTCTGCACTGCATTCTGAAATGGGGGTACCTGGTGTGGGCCTTTCTTCCCGAGCACGTGGTCCCGGGTTCTAGGCTCCCGTCACACACTCACAGGTGGCATCAGGTGACACCTCCCGCTGGCTGCATCTCCCATTCTTCAGACGATTCGTTGTACTTTTCGGGCTCTTAAAAACAAAATCTAAATCCATTACTTTTTTGTTTTCTGTTATTTACTACTCTAAACAGAACATCAATGTTATTAAAATAGGCAGAACTTTAGAATAAACAAAAATGGTACTTGTACACACCCTACCAAAAAAAACCCCAAACACAAATACTTTTAAAATACCCAACTAGTTAGCCAGAAATTAAAGCCATAGTGTCATGGGGTGTGTGCATGGTTCATCATACCGGAAAGGTCAAGAGGAGTTGGTGTAATGCAAAGATGACTTCAGAAAAAAAGATGTTAATTTTAAGAGTAAATGGATCATTTTGTCCTCACAAAATTAGCAAGTCACAGCAGAGAAAATGTTGCAGAGATAACAGATAGGTTGGGCTTATTTTGTTTCAGACTGTACCCAAGAGAAAGAGACCAGAGAGTTGCCTAATCCTGGTATCATGTTTCCGGTTGTGACAGGAAGAGACAGATCATAATAGATAAAAATGGAAAATGCTGTGAGAAAAATCAAATACTTCTAAGAAGACAAAATGCAAGATCCAGCTGCGGTGAGTTGTTAAAAGGAAATGAGTGTTGCAACTAGCTGAAGCTCAAGACGCACACTCAGACACATGCTAAGGGCACAGCAGTGGGAACTAGGAAGTCAGAGCACGCCAGGGCTGGGGACCCCACGCTTCACCCCTAGCAACACCCTCTCCCCTAGGCCCACGACTTGGCCCTGAAGCATTTTGCCCAACACCTCCCCGGATGAGATCTAAAATTTCTCACCATTTCTAGATATTCTTTCCACGGGTCTAAGCTCAATCCTCCGTACAACGTAAACTCAATTCTTCCACATCCAACCCTCAAAAGAAGAGTCCAGGTCCTGCCCACTGTCCGTTCCTGTCTCCAAACTCACACATACTTTAGCTCACTTACTCTTCTCCCCATGAAATGGCTACATCACTGCTTTTGGCCTGTCCCCATAGGGCAGCCTTCCAAGTAGTGAAGGAGCCTTCTCCTCACACACCACCCCCTATGGTAAGACCTCCAGCAAAGACTCCCTGATGTCTTCCATCTCTTCCCAAAGAGTTAAATGCAACCTAAACTGCAAAGGGTGCAGGAAAAGCTTCCTCACAAAGGAACGGACACTGCAAGTGACTGTCTGCTTCACATCTTCCTCTCCACTAGCATGTAGGTCTCTTAAAGCAGAAACCAGGCCTGTGTCATTCACGGTGGCCCTGTGTTAAATCCTGCACATGTGTTTGTTGAGTGGCTGGACCACCAAGTGAACGAACAAATGGACACACACTATTCAGGGCAGAGCCTGTCTTTTCTCATAACCCCAGCCTTTCCCATCGATGTCATTAATGTGGGACAGACAAGTTAATGCTGAGAGCCGGGAGTCCTTGGGGAGGGAGACACTGTTCTTGGAAAAACATGATAGTGGTAAGAGGAAAAGGAAATGTATTTGTTTCAAGGGAACTAAGCCTAACTCAAACATGTCTGACCACTCAGGAGGACTCTGAAAACAAATACAGAAGTATTTATTACCCTGAGTTGTCCGACAGATTTAGGACAAGCAGACTTGTTTGGGTCCTCTTTTATAAATAGAGTTAAGTACAATGTCCTTCTTTAAAAACATTGTCTGAATCCTAAAGCATCTTGAGAAGGCCTGGTGGGAAAGAAAATAGTACAAATAATAGGTAATCTTCCTTGAAGGTTAAGCTTTTCACCAGCAAAAATACACACGTCCTCATCAGACCATTTTGGAATCAAAGCCATTAGTATTCCCTTGAAAAGCCCGAAGAGCAGATGCAGTCTGGAGCTGGACTGAGTGGAGGAGCGCCCGACCCTGGTGCTGGGATGGAAACTGGAACGTCATGCTCTGTTGCCATCACCGACAACCGGAAGCCAGGGTCAGCAACACGCCACACCTTCACCCCAGACCCCAGGTTTCCTGGTCTCCTGCCAGGACCACGGCCATCACTGGGGTCTCGCCACAAATAAAAAGAGAACAGTTCTCCCTTAACAACAGAAGTGGCTCCAGTGTTCCTAGCACTTTCCAGTTCACCAAGAACTCCCACGGTATTTCACGTCATTGCTCATGTTTAATAGACGAGAAAAATGGACTTCAGAAGGGGAGGCTTTGCCCTCTGGCACAGAGCAGCCCACGGTCTGGGACTTAGGACGCTGACACCTCAGAAGAGGGGCAGCTTACAAACCCCCTGTGGTGATGTGATGCTCCTGTCTTACTCTCTGCTCAAGAGAGACACCAAACGTGCCTTTAACTTAGAGCCCAGAAAGTCAATTTTTATCTTATCAAAATGTTAAAAACGAATTGAAGTGAAGCTGTAAGAGGGAAAGGCCTGTCTACTGCTCCCGCTGAGACTTGATCCCCTCCTACTTCCTTCTGTACTCAGGAGGGATGCTAAAGGCCGCTGCTTCCGCGCATGTGTGCGTGTGTGCGCGCGTGTGTGTGTGTGTGTGTGTGTGTGCGTGCATGTGTGCGTGTGTTCTCTGAGAAACCCTGAAGTGCAGAAACTCATTTAAATTGGTTTAACCCATCATTTTCTAAACTTATGTGTATACATAAAATCTTCCTTCCTTTTTAAGTATTAATATCCCCCCACACATTCCAGGAAGCATTCTCCTAGAGCACAAGACGCAATGAAAGCCGGGACCCTCTTGGATACCAGCCAAAGTTAACACCATTAGGAGAGATGTTATCACCCATAAGTGAGCTTGTGAATTGAGCCCAGAGCAGAACCTTTTAGTCGGCTGAGTTAGCTTTCAAGAACACGGAAAACCCTGCTCCCGAGCTCCAGCCCGGGTTCATGCCGTCCATCCACACACTTTGAGTGCTGGCAACAGAACCAAGACCAAGCTATGGCGGACATCCTAATGCTATAAAGCAATAGAAACGCTGAATAAAATAAACAAAAAGTTAAATATATAATAGATTACACAAGAAAGAAAGTTTTTAAAAAAAATCACAGTTTCCAGAAACAAAGCAGGAACTGAAAGCAGGGTCTGCAGGCAGTGGAACTGAAACTGTCACTGGCCTGGTGACAGAGGCGAGAAGAGGGTTTTGGGGGAGGGAGAGTGTGATGACTTGAAAGTTGAACCTTCTGGGGATTAGGAACCAGGTTTTGGACCCAGAGGGTAGGATATCAACCCTGAGGCATTTGCATAAAGACAGAATGCTCAAATGACCCTCTCAGCACTCCCCTACCTGGTTAGTCAGGTGCAAGGTAGTGTATCCCCCATGTATACACTCCAGAAACCAAGTGCATCCAAATCAGAAAGATGATATAAAACATTTCATACCCATCTTTTTTTTTTAATTTTCTGTATACTTGAATCATACCTATCTTTTTATCAAAAGTTTAAAACTTTTTACTACCAAAGATTGAGAGAAACAACCTACAACAATGGTTAAGAGGGCGGGCTCAGGGCCTGACCACCAGACACCAAATTCCACCTCCATTCACAAATTACGTGACCTTGGGCAAATAATAAACTTCATGTGCCTCAGTTTTCTCATCTGCAAAATGGGTTTCTACCTATGATTGTTATGAGAACTAGTTAATGCATGAGCCATGATGTGTATGTAGGCAGTGCCTGCCCCAGGAAACAGTGAATAAATGCTCATGATGACAATGATAAGAAACCAGAAGTCCTGAACTGTTCTAGTTAAACTAGCATAACCAAGATGTAGAGAGTTATTTGTTAATTCTCTTATTAACTTGTATATGTCAATACCATTCAACTCATTGACTCCACCTGTAGGGACCTGACATAGAGAAGGGCCCGTATGTACACACTAGAAGATATAAAGACTTTTCTCATTGGGGCATCATTTTCTAATGGCAAAAACTGGACACTGCAGAGGAGTGCTCAGAGTGACTCAAAAAAAAGTATAGTAGTGGACACTAGCCCATCATCTAAGCCAGGGAGCCTCCAGTTTGAAGATACTCTTCCATTCCTAGAGTAGAGGACTCAGTCTGACCCATGCGACAATATGGGGAAGGAACAAAGTAAAACATATCTCATCCAGAATTCTACCAGGAAGCCCTCCTGTAGTCAGGAGGAGGTGCAGAGGGTATGATGATAGCAGAGCCTCCAAGACCCAGGACAGGGAGCAGAGCTGGCAGGAGGGGCCGAGACATGACTGATGTGACCGGACAATCCTATCCTGTGGTGCTTAGGCACCCTCCCTGCCCTCACCTTTCTGTGCATGCGGTCTTTACCTTGGTACCAAAAGACAGTTAACCACACATGTGACTCACCATGGAGAGCCACTTAGGAGTTCCAGTTCTATACCTTTCTTTCCGCTACTCCAAGGACATGGTGAGACAGCCCCTGGTGAGACAGCCCCTGCCAGGGCAGGCTCAGATTTAATTCTCGTTTCATCAGCAACTAACACCGCAGTCACTTACTTAGCCTCTCTGAGTCTCGGTGTTCTTATTGTAAAAAAATAAAATAAAATAAAATGGGAAGAAAAGAAAAAAAAAGAACCAAGAAGGATTTCAATGCGTCTGGTGCACCGTAGGAAAAGAATTGGATTTGGAGAGTCATGAGTTCAAATCCCAGCTATGCCACGTAAATAGCTGAGCTTCCTTGGACAGAAAGCAAAATCTAAAACAAACAAACAGAATTTCCTCTATAAACTGGAACTAGTCATATTTCCTTTTGGAGATGTTACAAGACTCAAATGACACAATTTTTGTTAAAATGTCATCTGAGCTTGGAGCTCAGTGGCAAGATTTACTCCTCTACTGTTGAGAGAATGCTGAAGTCTCTGTGAACCAGTAGCTCTACATAGTATAGCTTAGGTATCAGGAATATCAACAAATCTAGAGCTTCCCATTATAAAATGTATATAGCCCATGTTTTTTTGTGTGTGCATAATAAACCCTAGTATTAGTCATTGGCCTCTGCAGACAAGCTATTAAAGCAATAGAATTCTTGATGAATTTAGTGCAATCTATTTGTCCTGTGCACAGTGTGCTCAGAGCCCACTGCATCATTCAGGCTCGGAGTGGCTAGTAAAGCCAGCTCCCATGGAGTAAACCTTATCTCACAATCTGCAGTTTCCAGAAGCAATCCTTCCCAAGAAGTTGGAGATCTGTTATCTGCCGGCTCCTTCATAATGCATTTCCTGGAACTGGTCATGAGTTGTTGAGTCAAAAGCGTCTACAGAAATTAGCTCAGTTTGGATAGGAGAGGGTCACTATCCAACCACGAGACTCACAAGTGTCTGGGTGCGCACGTCAAAATTAAACCTCAACTTTTCAGAAAAGAGACAGCAAAACATAAGAATACAAGAGCAATTATCAAAGTATGGTCTGTTTTAAAAAATCTATAGAGCCAGTAGCATTATATATGGCTTGTGAACATAGAAAAGATAACAAATTACTATTATCTCCATGTAATTATTTTTGATTGTGCATGTTTCCTTTCAGTTTTAGTCCATATGCAAATCCAGTCTTACATAATAGACTTAGAATGTCAAGTACATAAAAGCTTTGACATAGCCTTACAGACCATTTGACAAAGCCCAGAGACATCTTACCACTTTCTCTGCATGAGGGAATCGGGGCGGGGTGCCTTCACCCTTTGTAAATGCTTTCACAGTTCTACATGTGTGCAGATACCTATGCGCCATCCTTACTTTGCCCCATCTCCTCTGTCTACTCCAATCCTCCATACAGAATGTCCTTGATTTTTGAAAACTCTACCTAAAATTCTTAGGTGAAGGGGGGTGTTGCCAGGTTTTGCCAGGAATAAGCAAAAGGTAGAGGGTGATGCATGTCACCACATCTGCCCACACCACCCCCTCCAGCCTCACCCCCCCTCTCCCTGGCCCCAGGATCCTCAGTTGACTTCATCTCCCTCTTTACCCAAAGCTGTTGCCCCCCACCACCACGCTGATCTTCACTGCCCTTCCCTCCTGTCTCTTCCTCTATAAGAAGATGTAGCATTTCAGCAGAGAGCCCTTCCATCTGAGCCCTCCATTGTTCTCTCCCGTCTCCCTTGGGCGTCTTCCCAGCAATCACTCTCTCTTGCCCTCTATCTGCATTCTATGCCTGAGGCTCCTACTGCCAACTTTTGAGCATGGCTTGTCTTCTCGTTAGTATTTCAGATGTAATGTGGAAGCACACGTGTGTGGGTGGGTATTCACACCCACCCAGTTTTCTTCTTGTTGCCTCCACATTTCCCAGCAGGTCCAAGCTCCCTTCTGTCCTGACCCCTTCCTCAACATTCCATAGAGCGGACACTTCAAAGGACTCCTACCAAACCCCAGGGCCACTTTTCAGTCTTCATTCATGCGGGAACCCTCCAGGACACGTTCTTACCCACACTGTCTTCCCACTGTCCATCAGCTCCTGCTCCTGGAAGTTTCTTCTTCAGTTTCCTGAGCTCAAACCAATGCCCTGTCCACCTTTCTCTCTGACCACTGTTCTCACTTTCCTTGGCCTAGTTCTGTCTCGTATCCATTTTCAACTGGTTCAAGGGCCTTGTCCAGCCTCTTTTTTTCTCTACCCTTTTTCCTTCACATGCAATACGCAATTCTTGACTTTACCTATTGTTTGTCTACAGATAATGCTTATGATTTCTAGAGCCTTGAATTATCACCCAAGGTCAAGGGCAGATTTTTGGCAGTGTCTCCAGTATTCACCAGCACTTACTTCAGGATGCATTGGTTCCAAATTTGGTTGCTTCTTCTTCCTCACCAGCTCCAGCTTCTCATGTTCTTCCTTGGGGACATCTCTCTTGACCTTTTGGTCCAAATCAAATGTCAAACCCTGATTCTACTGACATATTATGCATCCTCTTCTTAACATTTACCTGTGTTCCAACCGCTAGTCTCTTCTGCTCTAATCACAGTTCAGATGAGTCTCAGGCTAACCTTTGGCACGTGAGTCATGTCTCCTTATACTCTTTGACACTCCAATTGGTGGACAGGATCAAATCCAAACTCCTTGGCCATGGCCAGTTGGCTCAGTGGTAGAGTGTCGGCCCAGCGTGTAGTTGTCCTGGGATCGATTTCCAGTCAGGGCACACAGGAGAAGTGCCCATTTGCTTCTCTACCACTCCTCCTCTTGCTTCTCTCTCCCCGCTCCTACAGCCATGGCTCGGTTGGAACAAGTTGGCCCAGGGTGCTGACGGCTCCATGGCCTCCACCTCAGATGCTAAGAAGAGCTCGGTTGCTAAGCAACAGAACAAGCCTCAGATGGGCAGAGCATCACCTCATAGTGATTTTGCTAGGTGGATCCCGGTCAGGGCTCATGCGAGAGTCTGTCTCTCTGCCTCCCCTCCTCTCACTGAATGAAAAAAAAGTCCAAATTTCTTCATTTAGCAAAGACCTCCATAACTTGCCTTCCATTGACATCGCTCCATCTCACTCCCTGTAACCCTCTTTATTACTCCCAGGCTCTTCCTCAGGGCCACCCTGAGGTCCCCCAGGTCTGTGACTGTGACAGCGTCCCTCTACTGGGAATGCGGACTCTCCATCTCTACTCAGATAAACCCTTCCCGTCTTTGAAAGCCAGCACGAATGATTCCTTTTCCTTCAAAGTGTATCCTCATCCTTTCAACTGGCTGGAGTCCCCTCCCTCTGCACCCATCATTTCCCTGCTGTCAGTGTTCTCTCCCTCAGCCCAACTATCTCTGTATCACTGTCATGATACATCTGTTTTCTTCTCCTGATGGATGAGACAGTCTTGGGAACAGATCACGCTAAATTCGCCTCTTTAGGCCCTTCCCACACCTAGCGCAGTGCCTTTAACTACTAGGTGCTCAGTGAATGTTGATATAAAATGTCAGTCTGTTCAGTGGTAGCTCAGAGTCAGGTTTCAGGGTCAAAATCAGTGATCAAATTAACTCAAAGCTCTCTCAGCTTAATTTTACATATTCGTAAGATGCCAATGATAGCTGTATTATCTTAGAGGGGGATGTGAGAATTAAGTAGAAAAAATATATATATAAAAACTTTAACACATGCTTGGCACAGTTATCTCATACTACAACTGTTTATCACAAGAGTGTAGAAACAGGTGTCTCACCTGTTGATGTGAATGCAGAATGGTATCTTTCTTTTTCCTGAGTAACTGAGCTACCGGTATTAACGGCTTAGAAGAATGTGTATTGATTCTGCAATTTCATTTGTGGAAACTTATCTCAAATCATTCAAGTTCAATATGAAGATTGTCATGGAACAGAAATGCGTGCAATCAATGCCTAACAGAGGAAGACAGCTTAGTTTCCATCAGGACACCAGTGAAGCAGTTATGACACATCTCTGAGAAGAGACATGAGACAGTGGCTGACTTGTTTCAGGAGAAAACGCTCACAGGACAGGAACAAGTGCAGAGCACAGGGGGTGGGGAGAACGTTCCTATGGTAACATCCACTGGTAGAATTCAGCAGGTTCACACGGGTTCAGCAGAACCGGCATTTAGTAATATTTTGTTGAATTGGGCAAACCGGTTCTTTAAATGGCACTTGTAATCAGGGTTCTGACTAAGGTGGAAATCACAAATTTACATTCCTTACTCTTTATTAATGTTCTTCTGTGCAACTGCATATTCTAAGCACCTGTAGTCATGTTCATTCCATCCATAGGTGAAAAAAAATTGCAAGTGAGGAAAGACGCCAATCAAGAAGCAATATGGAAATACCTTAAATGACAGTTTTATTGTTTTTCAACAGGTATTACTTGATATTTTTTATTAATATTTTAAAACCCTCTCTTATAGCATAATCTAGTTTTGTGTACCTCTTTTATTGTTCTTATTTAAGTATTAAATGCATGAAATAATAAACTACCTTTCAGTATATCATTTTTTAATACTGAAAATGATCATTAGGGCAGAGAACTGGTTGTTAAATTATTTGAATCCCACCACTGGTAACATCCTCTTCCATAAAAAGGCTCCCAGCAACCAGCATTTGTGTGAGTGTGCAAATCTCTGTGAGTATGGAAGGACACGAATAACAGTGTTAACAGAGGTAACATGGAGCTTCGAGTTAGTTTTATTTTTTCCTGTCTTTTTTTTTTAGTTTTCTGACTGAGCCTTAGAACATATAATATTCCTGGTAGCCAGAAACAAATGTTGTTCCTTAGTCATACCTGTATTCTTTTCCCTTTGTGCTTTAAACATCTCCTAAAAGTAAATATAAAACATCCTTTTGAAGAACCCATCTCTCTGGGCTGTCCCAAAGAAGCACGGCTTTCCTCCCCACCTTCGTTTTCTTCATTTGGAGTGCATGCTATCCACAGTTGTGATGACCAAGCCAAGCTCAGGGAGGTCCAGGCAGAAATCTTGTAATGAAGCACCTCAGAGCACTTTCCAGAGCTGAAGTTTAGAAGTTAGCATGTTTCATGTCCAGGCCAGAGCTGAAGGGACGTGGTTCCTGGGTTCTGGGTCGTCTTGGGCGCTTCGTCAAAGCGCAGCTTCTCCAGAGCGCCACCACCAAGGGGGCGCTGGACTTGACCGCAAGCACTCAGAGCCTCAAGGACGGGGGATTCTTAGAGCTCTCACGGATTTCAAGGAGGCAGGGTAAGACAGTCTCAGGCTTTGCAAAGTGTTCCCCTGACACTTCCAGTACCCGCCTGGCACCACACAGTTATTATGATATTATTGAATATTATTGACTCTGTTCCCTGTGCTGTCCTGCACATGCCTGTGGCTGTTTTGTGACTAGCCGCTTATGTTTCTCAATCCTTCACCTTTTCACCCATTCTCCCAGCCCCCCTACCCTCTGTCTACCATCAGTGTTTCCTCTGTATCTATGAATCTGTTCATTTGTTGGTTTATATTGTTCTTTAGAATCTACATATAAGCGAAATCATAGCTGTACACCTGAAACTAATACATAATAATATTGAATGTAAATATATATATACTTTTTTTAATTATTTTTTTATTTATTCATTTTAGAGGGGAGAGAGATAGAGAGAGCGAGAGAGAGAGAGAGAGAGAGAGAGAGAGAGAGAGAGAAGGGGGAGGAGCAGGAAGCTTCAACTCCCATATGTGCCTTGACCAGACAGGCCCAGGGTTTTGAACTGGTGACTTCAGCATTTCCAGGTCAAGGCTTTATTCACTGCGCCACCACAGGTCAGGCTATATATACTTTCAATTAAATAAAATGAAATTAAATTTTAAAAAGGCAGGTTAAGAGGAGAATGGGAAACAAGGACAGCAAGTGGACACCATTATAAAACATTTACTGATACTGGTTATCAAATCAAATTAACTACTAGAACTTTAGCTAAAAATAAGAAGACCAGAAAGTAAGTAGCTGCTGGCATCACTTGCTACTTATGTAAAATGAACACTATTTTTGAAATTTGAGATACTATAAAATTCTGAAATGAGAGGCATGTTGTACCCAGGCCTAGTTACCATCTTTGATGTGAAAATAAGTGAAGTAGCAGGTGGCCTCTAGACAACTGCAATATTTTGTGCTCACTCCCTGTCACTTAACAATAGAACCAATTGTGTGTTCCTTTTCCTCCAAGATCTCTTCAGGAAAGACAGCTTAATCCAAAGCAAAAGGTTGACTAAGCTGCTATGAAAATGCAAGCCCAAGTCTCAGACCAAATGCGATTCAGGAGCCTGCCCAGTGATGGGTTCTCACTGCGTCCTGTATTCTGTCTCTGGGACATGAAAACCTCGAGGGACCCCCGAGTGCACCAGACACAGCAGGGAATTCCAATGTGAGAACCAATCTGCTTTGCTGCCCCGGTGATGAGCACATGTCCGCTGGTGAGCATTAGATTTCATTACCCTTACAAATATTGATCGACTTACGACCTATGCAACTTACAACCATTCGACTTTACAACCACAATCGCTAGCCACAACTGCTCCACGTCTGGCAGCGCAAGCATTGCCCAGCTGGGTGTAAGACTGTGCATACCAGCTTCCGGCAGCACTACCATCTCCGTGTGCACCATTTCAACTGTTACCCAGACTCGGTACAGCAATTTGTGTTTTGTGTCTTGGATATTTTTCATTAAACCCCTCCCAAGATGTCTACCAAGAGGAAATTGTCTTTGCAAATATTAAACCAGTTGTACTGGTAATGCAGTGTTTTACTTAAATCTGACAAATGTAAAAATAAGAAACAAAATGGTGTAGAGATGATGCAAATGGCATAAAATGAACAAAGAAAATTATGATATATAACAATAATGAAAGAAAATTATGATAAAATATGACTTAAAGATTTTTAGAACATCATTTCACAGTACTATACATATAGCCTACTCAACTTACGACCAAATCGTGTTACGACCGGTCTGTCAGAACCAATCGTGGTCGTACGTCAAACACTAGCTGTATTTATTTACTGACCTGGGCTTCCTGGCCACGATGGTCCCTTCTCAACACACAGTGAAAGCAGGACTGGCCATCGGAAAGAACAAATCAAAACTGCAGTTGGAGATATCTACAATTATATACCATCCCTGATGGTGGATGCTCTGTTGTTGTTTTGGTGATAAACAGCAGGTTAGCCCTTCCTATGAAATGTATCCCACTGTTTGGCGACCTTGGTGAAAGTCAGAGGAAAGAAGTGGTTGGGTGAACAGGTGGACACCTGTGGTCCTCATCCTCGAGCTGGGGGAAGCGGAAGCTACACAGCTCAAGAGCCCCAGAGGCAAAAAGCAGCGAGGCATTAGGCAGGGAGCAGGACATCAGATTCCGGGGGAGGGTTTCTTGTTCCCCTGGAGCATTAGAAAATGAGAAAGGGGCATGTGGATTGAACCTCAGAAAGATCAGACGTTTAAGTGCTTTTTCCCCTGGAGGACTGAGAGATGGGAAGGGAGAGGGGCATGAGCTTGTGCTAGGGGCAGGGCCGGTGGGGAGCCTCTGGGAGCCATTTACAAAATGATTGCTTGTCTCCGGGTCTTTGTGTGATGCTAGGAAGCGCACAGTCAGCCCCAAACCAGACCTGTGTGTGGGACTTCCCCACACGTGGGAGGGAGGCTCCAGAGACACAATCAAAGATCAAGCCAGGATTCTCAATTTGCTTTTGCATCTTCCCTTGATCTTGTCATTGCTTTTTATTTTCTTTTTCAACCATAAAATACACACATTCTCATGATGCTAAATTTCATAGAGGATATTTCTATTGAGAAAAGCTTATAAATTTGTTTTTAGTTTTAATTATCTTACCTCCAAACGGGAACTAAAGTAACTTAAGTGTCAAGTGACCTTAAAAGGATGTGCTCATGGTTGAACTTGAGCTGGGCCTCTTCACTTAGGGAAAAGGTCACTCATCCTGATTTTTAGTGAACTTTACAGTTTCCCCCAAGCAATGTCCCACTTACAGTAGACAGTGAATGCAGGTTTCCAGAATGAATGATCATGAAGCAGCATGATTATCAAAGACGGAGGTAGTAATGTGAGCCCTTTTCTACATATGCAAATGGTGAACAATGTATGCAGGTCATTCCTGACACAAAATTTCTCTGGGAATTCTTCCATAACACAGCAAAATCAGCTGCCCTGGTGCTGATGCGTTCAACTCTTTCTGTAGGAAAGAAGAGGAAAAGAAGAAAAGCAAACAGAAGGCATGGCCAGAGAGGAACTGTATCACTGATGGAGCTTAGCTGAGTGTGTGGGGGAGGGGGATGGTTTTAGCCCCTTAGCAAAGTGCTACCTTGTATTGTTGTTGAAGACAGACTGTGCACGCCTTGGGCCTGCTGCTGCATTTTCTGCATCTTTGGTGTCCTAAGAAGATGGTCACATCCTGGAAGGGCAGAGAGGGTGACCTGAGAGGCAGCAACATACCCCACTAGAGGCAGCACTGGGTTGCGGTGGCCCTTCCAGCAGCTGGTATCAATAGGGGATGAAATGGCTCCTAATTGTGCTATTGATTTTTTCCCTCTCTAATGGATGATTCTCCCAACATGTTCCAAGTTGAGACACTACCACATGCCATAGACATGGTGCCAGGGATATATGTCAAATTGTGCATTAGAAGCACATGAATGCTTTACTCTGTGGGTTACTTAGCAAGGACGGAGACCCAGCGGAGGGGGTCCCGACAGGCTTGGAGTAAGCAAGGGTTGGCATTTTCTGAGTCATCTCACTTTGTTTGGTCCTGACAACACTCTTATACCCGTTTTGTAGATATGAACAACTGAAACTCAGAAAGATGAAGAAATATGCCCAGAGTCACACAGCCAGTAAAACATGGAGCTGGATTCCATCCTGGGAAAGTCCAAGTCCCTTTACATCAGAAGAGGAAACCAGAGAGCAGGTGGATGGAGCATTGCAGCCAGAAGAGGTACGTGCATGGTTGATACTCTGCAGTTGAAATGTTCAACAATGTTTGGATAAGGGGCTGGTATTGTTCATATGGCCCCTGTTATGGACTGAATGCATGTTGCCCCTAAGTTGGTGTGTTGAACCTCTAACCCCCAGTAAGACAGTAATGAATATTAAATGAGGTCATGAGGGTGGGACTCTGCTCCAATAGGTTAATGTACTTGTAAGAAGAGACAACAGAGCATTCTCTCTCTCTTGTTCTCTCTTCCTCTCTCTCCATGTAAGCATATAGCAAGAAGGAAGGTGTGCCCTGCAAGTCAGGAGAGCCCTCACCAGGAACTGAATCAGCCTGTACCTTGGTCCTGGACATCCATCTTCCAGAACTGAGAATGAAGTTCTGTTGATTAAACCTCAGCATGTGGTATTTTGTTATCGCAGCCTGGACTGACGCAGCCCTTAGAAATGATGTCGCTTATTGTACTATAAAGCAAGGACAAGGGGCCAGCCCTTCTTTAAACCATGCTGGGAGGGGATTCTCCCTAAATATGAGTCTGTCATCTGGCATGCCCAGGAGGGACCCTCCAATCATGACAGGTGTGCAGGACCTGGCAGCAGCCAGGAAGAGACAGAAGTCTGAAAGTGAGTATGGGTTTCATCACAGTGCACTGTACCTGCTCCCGCCTCTCCCTGGAGTGACCAGCAGTAGGACCCAGAGTAGGGCAGGCTGCTCCGCCCCTGTGCCTGCCCACCACGCTGCCCTGGACCACAGAACAGAGGTCAGTGTCAGCTTTCAAGGGTGAGCTCTCTGGAGTTGGGGTCAACTTTCTTCCCTTGTTCTCTTTCTCATATTTGGAGTTAAGTGGTCAGCGAGAATATGAAACTCTACGGGCATGTGCCCATCTTTTCCTCCTGAACTCCCCCGAGCTCCTAAAGGAAGAATATATGTGAAACTTGGGTTCCTCTTGGGATACAGCACCTCGTGAGGAAGTACAGCTCCTGTCGTTTGGATCAGATTGGACAGGGTTCGAATCCAGGCTCCAGCACGACCAGCTACGACTCTAATCCAGTTGCTCAATCTTCCTTTACTTCAACCTCCTTCTCTGCAAAATGAAATTAATAACAATGCCTATTTTCTAGGACTGGTTTGAAGAATAAATGAATTGGTTCATGTAAAGTGCTTAAAGCTGTGCCTGTAAACTCGTGGAGGTTCAGTGGACAGCACGATTGTTGTTCCTGTCCTACCTGCTCCTGGGTACTTGGGGGAGAGGTAGCCGCAGGGGAGGTGGAATGGTTCTTTGAAAACTGGGAAGCAAGAGTTGAGTCATTTTGTAGCTTTGTTAATAGAATGCCTCCAATATTGTCCACCTCTGGCTTATCATGCATGGGTCTTCCAAAAGCTGGGCCTGAGATGAGTGTGTGGGTACAGGTGATCTATTTGGGACATGATCTTAGGAGGCAGGAGTGAGGGGGAGAGAATGAGCCAGGGAAGGGGAAGAGCCAGTGTCAGGGCATTTCTGATTTGGACAGGACTGTGGGTTGCTGGGGCTCAGTCTGATTGGAGACCTTCTGAAGAACCTTTTAGAATGTCCACAACTTGTCCCTCTGAAGGACACGAGACTTGGATATTTATACCCTGATTCCCAGCCCACACTAGATAAAGTGACTGGTGAGGTGTAAGTACCCATCTTTCTGGGCAGCTCTGTGAGACATAAATATCACTAGCTTCAGAGGACACCCTAATGAGGAAAGCCCAGAGCTACTGGTGGCCCTTGAGACAGGGTCCTGTCAAGCGTGCTCAAGAATTGCCCATCCCAGATGCAGCTCAAATCAGGGGTGGACCAGTGGGCTCATTGCAGTGCATCAGGAGCACTTGTTACATCCTCTGCTCTGTTGGCACACCAGATTACCCTTGACAGTGAGACAATTTCTCCATGTGTTACTACTCTCCTTCAAACACTTCCATCACTCTCTACCACCTGTATCCTCAGTAAAGTCCAATTCCTCAGCCAGAATGCCAAAGAGGTAAACATTCCAGATGAATTTTTACCCAAAGAGCCATCCTCCTCATTCATACACCAATGCCTCCTACATCAATCTCTCCTCTCCCCAGGAACTTAGCCATGCTTTGTCACCTGTGTCTTACCTGTTTTCCCAACAAAATTCATAGTCTCAAGAGAATGATTTTGTTACTTACTACTTTTTTATCCCCTCCAATATTTACAGTTGTCCATAATTACATTAAATTACATATTGTTGAAATGAGTATCTGAGGATCCAGAAAGATGTATTTCCCAGTAGCTGTGTTATTCTGGTTAATTTCTGGCTCAGTTTCAGAGGATGAGGGTGCCAGGTGCCCAAAGGAGGTTATTCTAAGGTTATGAAAGTGATCTCAGAGAGAGAGAGAGGAACCAAAAGTACAGAGAATCCAGACAACCAGGAAACTCTCAGAAAAAAAAAAGTCTATTTCTCAGCCGCCCCATGGTCTCCCCTCTTTCTCTATTCCTCAGTGTCTGTCTTCTTTCCTCTCTGCCTCTGTTATCTCTTAACTATTTAAATTTTTGTTAGAGATGCTGATTGGTCACTGGCCAGCAAGTTGGCACTGGGTCAGGTGTCCCGTTCTCACCAATGCTCTATGGTAAACATGGTGAGATGCTAGAGCTAAGCCAACCAGACCTACCCCCTCCGCAGGAATAATGGGCAGTCCTTAGAAAACAGGTCTGTAAGTAGAATGGACACTCTGCAACACGCCACCAGACATGAGGAAGATGACTTTTCAGCCTATTGGATGATGTTATGTGAACTGAGTAGCATTCATACAATAAGGTTGAGAGATGAAATTAGGATTTGCTAAATATGAGCCCTGGGAGAGCAGGCTGTGCAGGAGTATATATGAACAGGCCATGCTCTGTCATGCCGGTCTGTCTGTAACTGTGGGATGCCCTCACACATGACCTGCCACCTAAGGCCAACTGCTAACTGTCCTGTTTGCAAAGATCTTTGGCAATGCATTCCAAAAATAATTGGTATCTATACATAGACATCAGATTTTTTTCTATATTTCTGCTCCACGTGTAGAGGGCAAAAACAGCTACGACAGATAAAGGACTTCTAGTCAGATATGGAAATTAGTAGGAAATCAGGAAAGCTGTTAAAACCAATAATCCAGCCACATTTTGCATCTTAGAGTGTGTTCAACTAGGGCCACATGGGTGCAAGACTGACCTTAAAAGAAGTTCTATCTATGTCAAAGCTGCCCAAAGTGAGTTCCCCAATAATCCATGCTCTCTCATGCCCCAAAGTCCTGCTACTTCCCCCAAACAGGGATAGTGCCATCTGCTTGTTCCTGTCTAACCCACCCACTGCCCATTCAGATGTCCTCTGCTGTCCTCCATTGCCCTACGGTCCCCAGTGTGCTCCTCACAGCCTGCAGTCTGGGCAAACCATGGCTCTCTGCCTTCAACTCTCAGGATAAAACTGAGACTGCCATGTCTTCCAGGCTCTACCTGCCTCTGCAGAGTTATACAGCATCTTTCATCTTCACCCTCTTCCCGTGGCTTCATAATTTTGCAACATTCGTCCCACCCTCCCACGACTGTGGACAACTATGGGTCTCAGTTTAAATGGCTGCCCCTCAGGAAGTCTTCCTGGTCCCAAACCACTCTGCCCCCTTCCCACCCAGCAACAGACCAGTTGTACCGACGACCTCCCACCACTCACATGTTCATTTTTTTAATTAATTGAATTAATTTATTTATTTCTCTTTTAGAGCAGTTTTAGGTTCACGGAGAAAAAGAGCAGAAAGCACAAGTTTCCATAGAAGCTCTCTATCCACCTCAAGTTTCCCCTGTTATTAACATCTTGTATTCTTACTGTGGTACATTTGCTACAAATAAACAATACCAATCTATTATTATCAACTCAGTCCATAGTTTATATTAGGGTTGATTTTTTTGTGTTGTGCATTTTATGGGTTTTGACAAACACATGGTCCCATGTATCCATCATGAGAGTTTCATACAGCTTCACTGAGCTAAAAATCTGCTGTAGGCCCTGGTCAGTTGGCTCAGTGGTAGAGCATCAGCCCAGCATGTGGAAGTCCCAGGTTCAATTCCCAGACAGGGCACACAGGAGAAGCGCCCATCTGCTTCTCCACCCTTCCTCCTCTCCTTTCTCTCTGTGTCTCTATTCCCCCTCCTGCAGCCAAGGCTCCATTGGAGCAAAGTTGGCCCCGGGTTCTGAGGATGGCTCCATAGCCTCTGCATCAGGTGCTAGAATGGCTCTGGTTGCAACAGAGCAATAGCCCAGATGGGCAAAGCATCACCC
This sequence comes from Saccopteryx leptura, assembly GCF_036850995.1. Lineage (NCBI taxonomy): Eukaryota > Metazoa > Chordata > Mammalia > Chiroptera > Emballonuridae > Saccopteryx > Saccopteryx leptura. Next base: position 223,105,879 of record NC_089504.1, on the reverse strand, counting down.
CCTGGTGGGCATGCTAGATGGATCCCAGTTGGGCGCATGCGGGAGTCTGTCTCTCTGTCTCCTAGCTTCTCACTTCAGAAAAATACATACACACACACACACACACACACACACACACACACACACACACACAATCTGCTGTGTCCCATTTACTCATCCTTCCCTCTGTCCCCAAACCCCTGGAAACCACTGAGGGTATTTTTTGTTTGTTTTCTGTTTTGTTTTTGTAAGAGAGAGACAGAGAAACAGACAGGCAGGCGGGAAGAGAGATGGAAATGAGAAACATCAACTTGTAGTTGTGGCACCTTAGTTTTTCATTGATTGCTTTCTCATCTGTGCCTTGACCGGGGTGCTCCAGCCAAGCCAGTGGCCCCTTGCTCAAGCCAGTGACTTTGGGCTTAAGCCAGCAACCATGGGGTCATGTCTATGATCCCACGCTCAAGCCTGTGACCCTGTGCTCAAGTTGGTGAGCCCACACTCAAAGCGGCGACCTTGGTGTTTTGAACCCAGGTCCTCAGTGTTTCTACCCAGTGCATCACAACTGACCAGGCACCACTGAGCTTCTTACTCTCTGTGGTTTTGCCTTTTCCAGGTTGTCCTAGAGTTGGGATCATTTGGTATTAGCTTTTTCCAGTTGGCATCTTCTCTTGGCAATATGAAGTAAAGGTTCCTCTATGTTTTTCGTGGTGTAATAGCTCATTTCTTTTTATTGCTGAATACTAGTCCACTGTGTGGCTATAATGCAAGTTATATATCCCTTCACCCATGGAAAGATATACTTTCAAATGTTGGTAACTACAAAGAAACCTGCTCTCACACCCAAGTGCAGGTGTTTGTGTGGATCTAGGTTTTCAGCTCATCAGGGATAGAGACCAAGGAACACAGTGCTGGGTCGCAGGACTTAAGATTATGTTTTCACCTTTGTAAGGAAATGCCAATGGCAAAACATTTTCCTGATCATCATTATCATTGTTTTATGTCCCTTTTTTTTTTTTTTTTTTGGAAATAATGATGTTTGAGATTTAAGCTGGCCCACACTGATCTTGTTAGAGCCATAAAAATAAAGCTGTAGGGAGGGGGGGAGTGGGAAAGAAAAATGGCTTCTTGTACAGCAGGTGTGCTGAGGAGACAGTGAGGCTTCCTGTCTCCTCCCCTGTGCTTCAGCCGCAGGGTGCTGGCCCTGTCCCCTCCCCTCTGCTCCAGACCACAGGCTGCCTGTCCTGTCTCCTCCCTTGAGCTCCAGGCCACATGCTGCGCAGCCACAGGGTGTCAGTCCTGTCCCCTCCCCTGTGCTCCAGCCGCAGGGTGCTGGTTCTCATCACAGAATGCAGCAGCTGCCAGGGGGCTGGGAGCTCCACAGCTCCAGCTCCGCTCAGGGCTTCTGAGCACAGTGACACTGTCAGATCAATTCAACTCCTCCAGGGCCAGGCAGAGGCAGAGGCAGATTGAGCAGCGGGCGCACCGGGCACGTGCCCTGGGCCCTGACTTCTGAAGGGCCCCGCAAAACCCCAACTCTACACTTTTTCTAATGATACCAAGTTTGGTTTCATGTGTGCAATTTTAACAGTAATAATACATAATATTTTTTACTTATTTAAAAATATGGTTAACATGTATTTTGATTTTCCCTGTCTCTCTCTTTTTTTTAAAGGGGCTCAATATTTTCTTCTGCACCCGGGGCCTCAACCAACCTTAATCTGCCTCTGGTCAGAGGCTCTGTGGGCACATCAAGAAGAGCCTTCCTTTGTGTCTTGCTGGACACCCATGTAGCAAGTGGGTCCAAACCCACATCTGAGCATCACCATACCACAGCAAGCCATTGTCACTGCCAGCACCTCAAAATGTGACCAAAGCAGCAGCTCCTGAAAGCTCCTTCCCCAAAAGGTTTGAGGCTACACCCCAGATGAGCACCTGTCCATCCTGGATGAGGAGAGCCCAGCTCCTCCCAGATTCTGGGCCACTTGCCTCATGACCTCAGAAACGGCCCCGGCTTCCCTGACCTCCCCCCACCATTGCCTCAGTCGGCAGCCAACCTTAGACGGGAATAATCATCAACAACCATGTGAGCCGCTCAGACAAAACACAATTTATAATCTCTTAATCACTACTGGGCTAGACGAACTTCCCACACATCCTCCATGCCTTTCATCTCACCCCACGCACCACCGCATGCCCCCCCACGGGACCATGCAGAGCCTCTGCAGCACGTGGGCCTTGGCCTGCAGCTGTCAGCTTGCCTTTCTGGGAGTTTGGGCAAAAGATGCAGTTTGAAACCTTGCAAGGGTTCCTTCCAAAGCCGTGGGTGACACTGCACGGGGACAGTGTCAGTCCAAGAGCAGCAGACCAGCAGCACCTCTGCATAGAGTAGGTCGGCCAGCACTGTACACTTGGGAACCTGGGTCTGGGGTTTGCACTGGCATTAAAGCAAAATGCTGCCCACTGAGAGACCACACTCGGACAAGGCACTGCAGTCCCATCATCTCACAAAGGAACCACCCTTATAAGAAACTAAAAGCACGAGCCTTGTGTTTTAGGCCATAGATATCAAAAGAAGCCTATTCTTTCTATCAGTCAAAGTTAAAATACGCTTCGCCATCCTTTTTTTTTAACATGGAAAAATCCCCCTGAATTTAAAAATAGGGCTCCAATCCACTCTCAATCTACAACAGGCAAGCCACTGTTTGCTTCTCTCAGACAGAATCTTTGCGATGAGCTGGAGGAACAGCTCTAGGCTCCCTATTTTCCCTGTGACCTCTTCTCCCAGCACTTTTTCCTTCTTTCTCTCCCTCCCTCTCTCTCCCTCTCTCTCTCTCTCTCTCTCTCTCTCTCTCTCTCTCTCTTTGCCTAGAGTAAGTAGTGAAGTAGAGAGCCTTCAGAAGTACTTGGGAGTACATTACAAAGACAATCATGAATAATGCATTCCTGCCTCCCTGTATTTAATCTCCATGGGCTGGTGCCCGGAGAGAGAAGTGGAGTTGTGTTCAGCTTTCCTCTACTCTGGAGGCAGGTGCACTGGGCTTAGGGACCGACAAGCCCATGGGCATGTGCACCACAGAGCCCCTAAAGCCCAGCCATGCCGTCAGGGCTTTGGACACCAGGGTCACTCTCCACATACTGAGGCTGCAAACCCCGAATGGGAACCGGCACACCCCAGCTTTCCAAGAACTGCATCTTCCATTTTCTGTGTTCATAAAGCCATGTCACAATTGAGTAAAAACAACAGCCTATCTCACAAAATAAAAGAGTATGATAAAAGTCTGCCTAGTCTATTCAGATGGATGGATTCAGGCACTTAGTTCAGTGAGCATGACCTATGGACACACTGTCATCACTGTCCACCAAGAGTGAATCAGGGTGAGGAAGAGCTTTTAAATATAAGATACTGTGATGCATTCTTATTTCTGGGGTGGATGTCTCCCATGTCCATGCTATTAAATTTATGATGAATACCATATAAATACCATGTAAACATTGGGGTACGAGATGAAAATGGCCATGTAAAAAAATTTCACACATCTCTTGCAGTTTAATTGGCGTAGGTACAAGGTATAGAAAATCCAGTTGCTCTTGGTAAATAAATATGGAGCCAGCAGATTTAAATGAGATTGAAGTTGTCAGAAAGTTCCGGTGAGCTGGGACTTCTGGATGTATCACTTCTGTTCCTCGGCGCCTGTTTTAGATGTAGCAGCACCAACACCGCCTGCACACTCAGGCACAGGCAGGTGACGACCTTCTGCACCGTCAGCATCTCGTTATGCTTTGATCACCAACTGAATCATCTGAATTTCTTTACAGACCAAAATAAACTTAGCACTTGGAGAGCTGTTTTATTTTTACAACCTTGGCAGAGTGAATGTTATCGATTAAATGTCTGAATTCCAGGACAGAGATAAACTTGGCAGATTCTGGCTTCCCGAGGATGCTGGACTGGCCCCAATTAAAGTAGAGATTCCAAGGGATGCTTTTTATGTTAATGTATGCTAATAGAGGTCCCGTGGCTTGTCACTGGGTCTGGAGTGGGGGTGGGGGTAACCTGTGCATAGATACAGGCACAGGAGAAAGAGGGCTTCCTTGAAGACAAGAATCTAAGCTACCGCTTCATTCCTTTTCTCGCACAAGGTTGAGCAACATCAACCCACACCAGTAATTGAGTAACTACTGTCCTCAACTGTCCCAGGTCGCAATTCACTTCCTTCATCCACTCTGTTTAAAAATAATGCACCCAGGTTTCATTTTAGCCCAAAATCAGTTTTGATGCTCTTCCTGTTCTGACAGCCTGAAGCACAGCTCAATCCAGAGATACAGCCCTCTATAATTTCAACTGCAGCCACACTTGGTTTAGATTAATTTATTAACCCTCCATGTCCCCAGGAGGGGGTGGTACAGCAAGGAAACACCTTTCATTCTATTCCTTTAACATTTCAGCACGGCTAGTCATTAAAACTGATGCGCCTTTCAAGCTCCCTGTCTTTTTTGATCAGCAAAGTAAAACCTGTTTTTAAGTGTTTTGAAACAAGGGACAGTGAATGTGTTTAAAAGGTACTTCATGCTTACATATGTGCATGCATGCACACATGTGCACACAGGCACACATGCACATGCATATGCACACATGTACATACTTGCCAGTTATTGTTCCCTGCAACTGCATGTGCCTAGAGGCTGGGAATTAGTCTTGCCCTTTGACCTTGTAACACATTGGAGGTGCAACTGACTTTTTAAGGAAGATATATTGCTGGGGAGTTGGGAGTTTCTTTTCCCCGCTGGGCCCCCCACCCCACCCTCCCGTCTTTGGTGTGAAATGTTAGAAGGTCCGTTTTATGAGATGCTGAAACCTTCCCAGTACCAATTCTGCCCGTGCTATTTTCCTTCAGGAAGGCTTTTGCAAACATTTAGTCATAAAAGTAGAGTGGGTACGACCCTTAGTTAATAAAGATCTCACACTGTGGCAAACAGGAAGCCTTGGGCATAAAAACAGAGCTATTTTCTCTTTTACCTGGGCCTATCTATTCAACATCACAGTGCCCAAGCACAGACTTACACGGCCTCGTCCCCAAACCACATAACCAGGCAAAGAAAGCCCTGCTCACTCCTACCACCAAAGGGGCCCAAATTATTACAGTTCTAACAACAATCACTATCCATAGGAATCCATAATTTTCAGCTTATGGTAAATCTCCAATAATTTGGATTTCCCGGGGAAAAGTCAATATTTAATTAGAAGGTAATTATACAGCATTGTACATAAAGGCCACACCATTGTTACATAGGTACATCCTTTATTTGGGAGAAATGTTAACCCTGTGTGTACCAGTGAAGTTCCTCAAAAGTTTTCTTTTCCAAAAAAGATCAAGAGAATCTAATAGTAGTCACATGATAAAAGCATATTCTTTGGAGAAGTGAGGAAATTCAGTAAGCTGAACATTTCCTGCAAATGTGTCTGGTTTTGTTTAGAAAATCTTAGACCTAGACCAGGTGATACACACTACACATTAGTGAATTAGAAAATAATGACATTTTTAATGATAAAACAAAAAGTTCATCAGAAAGCAAGCATTCCGAATATTTTCCATTTCAGTGTCCCCCCATCACGAATTCTTAAAAATAAATAAAATTATATTTTTTATTACTGGTGATGCTGCAAAATTGATGCTTAAAAACTTTTAAAAGAACATACTGATGTCTTGAAACACAGTGGCCTCCCCAAGAAAAATTTAAGAAGGTACCACACTCCCTTCTCTCCTGCATTTCAACAAGAGCTGGTCAAGCCACACGTGCCACATTGCCTTCAGGGTAGAATCTAACCCGCATTTTTGCGCTTGAGTGAAGTGAAGTTCCACAGTGTGCGTGTAATAAGGAGTGGCTAGCTCTAATGATCCAGGCAGCCTGGTTCAGGACAGGGCACTGAAAGCTCCCAGATGCTAACTAGACCACTCTGCAGAGAGCACCTCCACCTGGAGGCAGACAGCAAAGCTGAGGCTCAGAACAAAGCACAAAGGCCAAGGTGGCAAACCAAGGCCATGACATTGCACCAGGGCAGCCACCTGCCGGGCTCAGCATGGAGCCTGTGCAGCTGGATCAGTCAGTCCTGAGGACAGCTTACTCATTTGATCAGTTAAGCAGGGAGACCCCCGTTTCAATACAATAGGAAGGAAAGTGTTTCTGAAACAGTAAGCCATCAAAAATGAAACCAGTTGTCTCAGGAGACTGCACGGGCTTGTTACGAGAGATGACTGAGCCCCCCATCTCAGGGGCTGTTTGAAACAGGTGGAAGCAGGGCTTGCCTCCATGTCTCCATTAGCATGTTTCCCAACCCCGAGAGTTGAGAGTCGGGAATCCATCTTTCAACACCAGCTTCAGGCTACTGAACTCGGTGGAGGTGTGGGGACCCTGAATGGGAACAGAAACCATAGAAGCTATTCTGTGAGGGTTCAAACTTATAGCAGGAGAGCAAAGGGGTGACTCCTCTCTCAGCTGCTACAGAAAAGAAGTAATTGTCACAGAGGCAACATTCCTGTTTTTCTCCCCCTGCACTTGCATGATCCCCAACTTTCCCTTCATACCAATTATTTCAAGAATAACTGGTAACAAAGTCATGTTCACCCCCCTGGGGGTAACTCAAGAAGTCACAACCTAGACCTACCAGGAGGAAGGAATGGTCCATGAGGGTGTGTGTGTGTGTGTGTGTGTGTGTGTGTGTGTGTGTGTTGTACAGGAATGCAAAATGGATATATTTTCTTGAACCTGCTTTGTAAAGTCAAAAAGTACTCCACACTGGCCTGGTAGCTTGGTTGGTTAGAGCATTGTCCCGAAGCACAGAGATTGTTGGTTCAATTCCCAGTCAAGGCATATATAGGAACTGCTCCTCATTGTTCCTGTCTCTCTTCCTCTCTCTCTCCCTTCTTTGCTTGCTGATATCAATAAATTTTTTTTTTTTTTTGCCAGGCAGTGGCGCAGTGAATAGAGCGTCTGACTGGGATGCGGAAGACCCAGATTCGAAACCCCTAGGTCGCCAGCTTGAGTGCAGGCTCATCTGGTTTGAGCAAAAGCTCACCAGCTTGAGCCCAAGGTCACTGGCTTGAGCAAAGGTTACTTGGTCTGCTGAAGGCCCACGGTCAAGGCACACATGAGAAATCAATCAATGAGCATCTAAGGTGTCGCAAGGAAAAACGGATGATTGATGCTTCTCATCTCTCCATTCCTGTCTGTCTGTCCCTGTCTATCCCTCTCTCTGACTCTCTCTGTTTCAAAAATATAAATAAATAAATAAATAAATAAATAAATAAATAAATAAATAAATAAATATTTTTTTAAAGTATTCCCAACATACACACATTTGGGCCCCAGCACTGCACTCTGTGGAAACTCTATAAGCTTCACTGAAGAGCAATGCAGGGCCAGGCAGACAAAGAGGGGCACATGGAAGGGCTGGCGGTATGATGTCCCCATCAACCCTCTCCCTTGCAAGAGAAGTGAAGAACTGGAAATACTTGAGGCCAGGGTAGTATTTTATCAGATATTTACCCCAAAGATTCCTTATCTCAGCTCTGGAACTCACAGGGCAGTTAATAATTTAGAAAGATCACGGTTTAGGGGGCAGAATTGGTTGTGAGTTCAAATCCAGCCTTTGCCACTTTGTAGCTGTGAAACTTTGGCAAGTCTCATCAATGCTGTTACCTCCTCATCTGTAGATGACCTCCTACTGCATAGCGTTGCTGTGGAAATTAGTGAGTTAACCTGTAAGAAGCTCAGTATCAGTGTCCCAGAAATAACTGGTGACTATTTTTCAAAGTGGCTACCTAAACCCTCTCTCTGGATAGCAAAACAACATGGACAGACAGGAATGCATTGAGGAGGTATATGTACCCTGTTGGCCAGTTCAGTTACCTATCAGTAGCCACTCCCAGACTTCCAGAAGTCTAACAGCATTCCCAGAACTTGTCCTTGAACTAGCCTCGCTCAGGCTTTTCCAGACGTAGGACTCCTCTTTTGGACAAAGCTGTCAACTCAGTTCTAACAGTAATTAAAAATTTTCTTCCCCACACCAAGCTGTGAGATTCACCTGAGGTACGCTCCTCATACAAATTTAGCAAATGAAGCAATTTCCTAGACAATTCAAGCACAAACTAAATGGAAAATTCAAGATGCCTCTGCCTGCTCCAATCACCTGATCATTTCAAGCAAAAAAAAAAAAAACCAAAACAAAACACTTTTGCCTGAATCACATAAATAAAATGTAACTGTTGCTTCACCTTGCCAGTGTGCACGAGCACACAGCACTCTCTGCCACCCAAGGAAAGCAGAGACTACTAAGAGGGAAAAGAAATAATAACCCCAAAGAAGCATGCTGTGCTCAGCAAAGCATTAAACTCAACAGCCAAATGAAGCAGCATCCCTAAGTTTTGCAGAACACACAACTTCCTATAATGTTCCTCTGAGTACCAGTCAACTCCTTTCTCCAGGAGAACAAAGGACGCTGGGGTCTGCAAAACGTGGTGTCCAGCGGTCCTGCCCGAGGAGTGCTGGGACGCAACCCACCGTGGCGCTGTCAGGCATATTCTGCATCCTTCCGGGAAACACAGCTCTGGGCAATGATGCTGTAATGCTGGAAATATCAGCGGGGCCATGGTCTGCGGCCCTGCGCCCAGACAACTTATGCCTCTCTGTCCACATTCCAGCATGTGGAGCAGAAGAGCCAGCTGCAGGACAAGCAAGGTTATCTGACAACAGAGAGGGCAAGGAGGAGAAATCCCACACCCCAACTGATCTGATGATTGCACATGGAAAAAACACTGAAGCCCTTGAGGACATGTTGACATGCATAGTGGGTTCCATTCATTTTCCTGGGGCAGGAAAAATGTAGGTCCCCATGGGTCACAGAAGTACTGGTCCTGAATTGAACCCAGGGGAAAGTCCCTGCAAGCACTCCCGCACACGCTGCTTCGCCATCGACTCGGAAAACCCGGTGATGGCTAGTCGCCTCCCCCAGGAGACCACTGCAGAGTAGATAATAGCAGAGTGTCCACTCCCTCAAGGGCCAGATGTCTGGCCGCAGGAACCCTATGGGATCTATGTAGGTCTTAGTTTCCACACCGGCAAGGAGGGGGCTGATAAAACCCACTTCAGGGGTATAGCTGGTAATGGGTGATGTGGGTGGGCTTGGCCTCCAGAGGAAGTAATACATAAGCCAAACTTCATTTAGGGAATTTTTTTTTCCAAGATCAACTTTACCCTATAATTCTCTTTGCTGTTGTTACCCCAACCCCACCACCCACTCCACCCCATTCTGCAAATAATAGGCTTCCTTTTTCTGACTCATGATAGACAACTTGAGACATACAGGGAAAGTATGAAGAAGAAAACAAAAATCTAAACTCCCACAATCCAGTGGAAACATCAAATTTTCTTACATATGCTTCATCCTTTTTTTAACCTTTTAAAAATAAAAGTTAGGCTTGAATTATTTATACAACTTTTATGTTCATTTCTTTGCATATCATTTATTATGACGATTTTCTCCTGTCATTAGATATATATTTATTGTTGGCTTGGGATGATCTGTAAGGTTTCTGTGTATGGGTGTGATTGTAAAAATAACACACACAGCCTGGAATACAGCCAATAGCCTCCTTCTTGCTTCATGATAAGAAAAGGATCATGAGGCCCTGGACGGTTGGCTCAGCGGTAGAGCATCGGCCTAGCTTGCGGAGGACCCGGGTTCGATTCCCGGCCAGGGCACACAGGAGAAGCGCCCATTTGCTTCTCCACCCCTCCGCTGCGCTTTCCTCTCTGGCTCTCTTCCCCTCCCGCAGCCAAGGCTCCATTGGAGCAAAGATGGCCCGGGCGCTGGGGATGGCTCTGTGGCCTCTGCCTCAGGCGCTAGAGTGGCTCTGGTCGCAACATGGCGACGCCCAGGATGGGCAGAGCATCGCCCCCTGGTGGGCAGAGCATTGCCCCTGGTGGGCGTGCCGGGTGGATCCCTGTCGGGCGCATGCGGGAGTCTGTCTGACTGTCTCTCCCTGTTTCCAGCTTCAGAAAAATGAAAAAAAAAAAAAAAAAAAAAAAAAAAAAAAGGATCATGAGCAGAAACCCACACCAGCCCACAGCCAAGGTGAAGGGCCAGGATCTGAGACCATTTCCTGTTTGAACTCTGCATAGTACATGAATCCAGACTCACAAGCCACTGAACCATGGCTGCCGAGGAAGGGTCTGGGAGCTGTGCAGCCCACCAGGAAGCTGGAACGCCTGGGGTGCAACTCAAATGCCATACCCAAGATACACACCCACAGCAGATACAGTTCCGTTATGCTTTTTAGTGAAAGGTATAATTATGTTTAAGGAAAAAAAAAAGAAAAGAACATGATTTGAAAGGGGTAGAAATCTTTTGAATAGAGACTTTATCAACTGTCAGTGCAGAAAAAAAAATGCTCAGAATTTAAAAAATAATAATCACCTGGAATCACATTATTTAAAGATAATTGAGAAAAAAACAAATGTATTTTATTGTATTTTTCTACACACATTTTAATAAAATTTGAATTATAAAGCAATTTTATATCCTGTTTTTATATTGCTATATCACAAACATTTTCACCAGTGATTAAAAATTTTTGCAAACTCCATTATAATGACTGCAAAATATTCTGTCATATGGATGTGCCAACATTTCTATCATCATGTTTATGGTTATTGGACAGCTTTCCAAATGCTACCCAACTATAAATCTCTCAGTAATGAATATCTGTGCTGAAAACTTTTTTTGAGCTTGTTAATTTTTTTTAATTTATTAATTTTAGAGAGAAGAACGGAGGGAGGGAGGACGGAGAGGAGGGAGGAGAGAGAAAAAGAGAAAGAAACACCAATTTGTTGTTCCACTTATTTACACATTCATTAGTTGATTCTTATAGCTGCCCTGACCAGGGATCAAACCTGCAACCTTGGCGTATCTGCATGATGCTCTAATCAAATGAGTTACCAGCCAGGGAGCTTCTTGTTACTTTTAAGTAATAGATATCTGGTAGGGAATTCTGGGTGAAAAAGATAAATTTCATTTTAAGCCTCTTGCTATGAACACAATGAAGCTTTCAGACAGACCATTCTGACTTCTACCTCCCGTGGCGAAAACTGGCTTAACTACAACTGCTCTTGGCTAATTCGAAGTATAAAACACTATTATTTTAATTAGCATTTATTGGTTTGCTTTTCTTGACTTTGATATTACAAGTATTTGGGAAACACTTGGTTTTCGTTTGCTTATTGGCTGCATTTCTTCTGAGAATCCTGTTTCTATCTTTCGCCTATTTTTGCTGTAGGGGTTTTCAAGTCTTTCTGAGTGGTGTAAATTCATTAGCAATAGGATGATTGTGTGTGGGGGTGGAGGGATTTCCCCTCTGTCTCCTGTTAGTTCTTCTGATTGGCCTAAGAATTCAGTTGATGTGAGACAGATTAACAGAAGAAAATAACCAAATTTAATTATGTACGTGCATACAGGATTCCCTAAGAATATGAGATCCCAGGACAGACAGAGCTGGCATTATGGCTTCCATGCCATCTTGAGTGAAGGAGAAAGGCAGGTGGCAGTTTGGACTTCAAAGAAAAAAGAAGGCCATGGCCAGTTGGCTCAGTGGTAGAGCGTCAGCCTGGCATGCAGGAGTCCCGGGTTCGATTCTCGGCCAGGGCACACAGGAGAAGCGCCCATCTGCTTCTCCACCCCTCCCCCTCTCCTTCCTCTCTGTCTCTCTCTTCCCCTCCTGCAGCCAAGGCTCCATTGGAGCAAAGTTGGCCCAGGTGCTGAGGATGGCTCTGTGGCCTCTGCCTCAGGTGCTGGAATGGCTCTGGTTGCAACAGAGCAACATCCCAGGTGGGCAGAGCATCGCCCCCTGGTGGGCATGCCAGGGTGGATCCCGGTTGGGTGCATGTGGGAGTCTGTCTGACTGCCTCCCCATTTCCAACTTCAGAAAATAAAAAAAAATAAAAAAGAAGGCTTTTGCATGGAGCTGGAGAAGCACGTGTTTGGTAAACAAATGATTGTGGGGCCTTCTGTATCCATGGGACACACAGAGGATTTTGATCAAATGGGCCTCGCCAGGTTCTTCCCTGTCACACTGGTTCATATGAAACCACAATTATCGATGACGATAGCTCCCTTCCCAAGGCAGATCCTCTATGTCAATTCTTTGAGGTAATTAGGGGGTTGTGTCAAAAATATTTCTGAGTCTTTTGTTTCTTAAAAATAACAAGCCTAAAATAATCCATATCTCCCAAAAAGGCATATTTTATGGTGGCAAACCCAGTTCCCTCTCAGTTACTAACCACAATTTGATTTGCCTGTTACAGTTGATGTAAATAATTTTATAGTTTGTCTGCCTAACAATGCTGTTTATGTATTTTGTGACCCTCATATGCCTTTGATTTTTTTTCTTGTTCTCTTTATTTTTTGGTAATCTTAAAACTTAATGTATACCTAAAAAAGTCTTCCTTGATCTGCCTACCAGACATTCACTTCTGTTTTCTTGCCATTTTTGATAAGGTTTGTAGAGGATTTAGAGAAATAGAGTTCGATAATTGTTGAAATTTGAGAAACCAGAATTTAGAGAGTTGGTTGACCATCGGCCACGGAAGCAGTGTTAGTGGACTGTGGCTCTTGTTGATTGAATTTCAGAGGCATGGACAGTGTCATCTGAGATTGGCTGGTGGGGGGTAGTGGGAAGCAGTTAAAACTGGTTCTGGGGATTGCGTCATCCTGCCACCCAAGGATACTCTTCTCCCTCCTGAATCCAGAATATAGAAACGCCTAATTCTCAGCAGCATCTAACCATCCCCTTCTCTCCCACATCTGTCCCCCTCCCTCCTCCCTCTGGTACTTCTTACTCATTACTCTTTTGTACGATGTTCTGTCTCCTACATCTATCCATCTAACATCCCTATTAACTTTTTGTTCAATGGATCTACCTACCTACCAACCTGTCATCTTCCATTGATATCTATCTCTTTCATATTTACAAATCTATCTTCTGTTTCCATCCATTTATCCACATCTATTTCATTATTTTCATTTCTTTCTATTTCCCCAATAGTTTAAAGAAGTGTTTCAAATTTTGCATTGTCAATTTAGGTGTCCAAAGTACGTACCTGACTATTTCTAACATGGGATTTAAGCAACCACTTGCAATTTTTTTTTTTAGCTTTCTTGCAAGCCTTATACATTTTCTCCCTACAGGTCTGCCTGCATCTCGACCTCATATTTCTTGCCTCCATCTTTTCTGTCCTCACTCCACTTTTCAGTTTCATGCCATGAAAATCACAGGGTCTTGTGTTATGCTGAGAACACAAAACAGATGCTTTCCAAGGTTTTCTTCTCTTTCTGGGGGTGAAATGTCTCATTTTAATATGCTTTGCGTCTGTGTTATGATTAAATTCCCTGTGTCTCCAGCCTGCCAGCCACCTTGCAGATTTGGGACTTGCCGGCCTCCATAATTGCATGAGCCAATTCCTTAAAATAACTTTCTCTCTCTTCCCTCAAACACACACACACACACACACACACACACACACACACACACACACACACACACACACTGGGGGTGGGGTGTTTGGTGTCCCAGGAACACAGAGGAGAAAACTTTTAAGGGACCAAAAATTTGACTTGGCCAATATAGCTCACTGGCAATCATGACATAAATCATGATAACTTGCCTTCATCTGTGTTTATTTGATCGCTTGTGAGATTCCCACTTTTTAATACTTGTTAACCATTTCTAAGTTCTTTATTATTGGATCCTTGCAGGAATGTAGCAGGACCTTCTCTGACTTAAATATCTATGATTTAACTTAGGTGATTGCTTTCGGTGCCCCACTGAGCAAATAAAAATAATAGCAGAGAACAGTAAATGCAAGGACAAAAGCAAAATCAGCAGAGAGAAAGGGGACAAGCAGGGGCTGCTCCTGTAGACAGGGTGATCTCTAAGGAGAGGACATTTGAGCAGAGCTCAGTTAAAGTGGCTGAATGAGTTGAGAGCAATATCAGAGGAATAAGAATGAAGACAAAGAGAGCAGCTGATGCAAAGGCCCTGGGGCAGAAATGTGCAGTGAATTGCAATGGAAAAGCTTGGGACTCAATTGGGTTAAGTTCTTGTCCCACCCCTGCCATCCACCAGCTACTTCCAGTGAAACAATCCCCTTCTTTTAGCATTAGCATCAGTTTTTCAATCTGAAAAATAATCAGGGTGCATAAGGGATTTTTTTAGGTCCTGGCCATCTGTCAGACCTTATCATTCTATTTGATAGAGGACTGTTGTCACCGTCATTTTTGTCTCTCAGCTGGGATTTATTTTCAACGATTGCGTTTCATCTTAGATTTCAGACCGCATTTGCCTATTAGGATTTTACTTGCTCGCATGCATAGCAATGTTCTATGTAGAGACCAAGCATTGGAAAACAACTTTGTGTGACATAGAATGCTTCATCTGAGATGAAAGGAGAAGCTTACTGTCCTCCAGTCATGCTGGGGTCTGGCTTGCATGTGTTTTTACGCATTCTGTGAAGGGCAAGACCCAGCAGGACACTGTTTTTCCCAGAGAACTGATTAGACTACGAGAAGAAAACTGGAGCCACAGAATTTATGGCTCCGTGTTAACAGCGAGCAGAGTCGACACGCAAAGCCGCCTCCGCCAGATAAGAAGTTGCTCTGGAAAGGGCCCCTGCACGAGCTGCAGACATAACAGCACACGGGTGGAGACTGCGGCCTCCTTTGTCATGAGACAATTAAGAGCTCATGAAGGAGAAAAAGCAAATGTCTTGAGTTCTTTTTAATGACTGCCACTTGAAATAAAACAAGGCTTGTGCTTTAGTCTCTGGTGAAATTTGCCAAAATACTGAGCTTTTTAAATTTTGTCCTGCCTGGAAAAGAAAGGAAATTGGCACCAAAAGAAGTCTTTCCACAAACTTTTTTTTCTCTCCCAGAAATTAAAAAAAAGAGGAAATTTGAGCCTGCAGAATAATATGCAAATGATAAATAAGTGAAAAAGACCATTTTCATGATAGGCCCAGGCGGGGCTGGCAGCTTTGTGGATGGATGGGAGCCTTTTCTTACTTCCTCTGAGCTGACAGACTGAGTAAACCCTGAAATTATCTCACACTGAAACCTGGATATTTTGGCTGGGGGGAAAGGAAATGACCTTTCCAGGTTTCCTCCAGTCCTGTTCACAGGCCTAAAGTCAAGTCTGGAAGGGCTGGCGCATTCTCAGCAGTCCCCCCACCCCCAAACTGTGGGAAGGTGATTAAAGGATTAAAATTTGCATGCCAAGCAATAGATATTCAAACCCATCCCACCCCCCTCCCTGTAACGGAGAAGATAAAAGCTGTTTCCTGTCAAAGCTTCAGGTTAAAGATGGAAGAATTAGCCAATATGTAATCGTATAGCTGGGCACTCAGAAAGGCTTGAGAGGGGAGAAGGCAATGATATCCAAATATCAATCTGCACTTAGAGGAAAATATTAACCCCTGAAAAACCACATCGAAAAATCCAAGGACGGTCCTTGCCTAAGGCAGCGGTTTCAAAGGCAGGATGGGGTGGGAGATGGAGGGTGAGGAGGGGATGGGTACTGACCCCATCCCAGGGGACATCTGACAATGTCAGGGGTTTTTCTTGTTCTCCAGAACTGGGAAGAAAGGTGCTATTGGTATCTAGTGGGTAAAGGGTACCAGGGATGCTGCTAAGCACCCTGCAATACCCAGAACAGCCCCACAGCAAAGGAGGTCCAACCCCAGCATCCTCAGTACTGAGTCTGAGGTTTCCTGGCCTAAGGAGTCTATTCTGGAACTTGCCCCATTTATCTGCTGGGGATGCTTCAGGGTTTCGTGGAGAGCATCCCCGAGGAACTCCTACCCAGGGCTTCTCCTCCCCCTGCTTAATGCTGGTAACTGCTTGGCCTCTCTGGTAATTATGAAAACCGTCCACCAGAGAAGGCCCACCCCACCCGGGGGATGCATCCTTGTCCGGGGCTAATTGATTCCCCCAAGAATCTCCTATCTGCTGTCTTTGTGGTCAAGGAGAGCCAATTTATGAAGTAGTTAAAATCTATCTGTGTCTTTCATTGTAAATAAATTGTTTAGAGTTCTCAGATTTCGATCTAAATAGTTACAAACTTTATCAGGCTCTGGCTGTAGTGTTGTTCAAAATAGGATCCTGCAATTATCACTCCATTGCCCCCCTGGAGATGAGACAGCCAGGCGCCCTGGGCCGGCCTCAAGACCACAGTCTCAGAGATACCTGTCAGGGTGGTTCTCGGACTCGATGTTTCCACAGGGAACATGCCCTTTTTCTTAATACATACTTCTACGTGTCCTGGGAAGGTGGGTGAGATACACTGACTCCTCTCTACTTACGGAGCCCGCTAAGTTCAGAGATGGAGGCTTACAGGCCTCGGGCAGTATGGCACCTGCCGTAAAGACTGCAGACTGCACCCCTCTTGTTATCCTGGGTACTTGGAGACTACATGGGAGGCCAGAGAATGACAAGCTACTGAACATTCAGCTTGGGACATGTGATCCAAGGGAATCATTTATTAAAAAAAATAAAATAAAAAGCCCCTGGCTGGTGGCTCAGTGGATAGAGCATTGGCCTGGCATATAGACATCCGAGTTTCAATTCCCAGTCAGGGCACACAGGAGAAGTGACCATCTGCTTCTATCCCTCTCCCTCTTCTCTCCCTCTTCTCCTCTCACAGCCAGTGGGCTCAATTGGTTAGAGTGTCACCCTGGGCACTGAGAATGGCTCAGTTGGTCTGAGTATGCCAGCCTCAGGTGCTAAAAATAGCTCAGTACTCAAGTATCAGCCCCAGACGGGGTTGCTGGGTAGATCCCAGTTGGGGTTACATGCAGGAATCTGCCTCTCTATCCCCACTTGACTTGCCAAAAAAAAAAAAATGAGTAAAAAAAATCATTTACTTGGTCTTCCATTTATTTCAGTCCATTTAAGGGGAAACAGAAAAGAAAGCATAGCTATACCTTAATTTATCAACTATATTCCTAAGAATGGTTGGAATCATGTGGGCCAATGTTTCTCAATCCTTTTTCTGTTATCAGCCTCCACAAAGAGCCTTTCAAACTTATTTTTTCTGATTGTCTCTCCTCCTTAAAATGGTGGTATGACAGATATAGTGCTTACGTGATTTGTGCTGCTGTACAATGGAGAGCGGCAAGTGATTGTGATAGCTGAAGTCCCTTTGCTCCTTACGGGCCAGTTTTCCCCGCTTGGGGGTGATATCAGTCCCACTGTTTATTTGCTCAATTCCCACATCTAATTTGTCATTGACAGTAGCCCGTACCCCACTATCAAAAATCATTTAAAAACTTGAAATTTTGTTTACCTTATTTTAAAAGTTTTCTCTGTTATGGCTTTTTTTTTTTGTAGCATTAGGAAGAAGATTAAAATAATACACTGAAAGATTAGTCACTTAACATTTACATATAGTGTTCTAGTCTTTTCTATGAATGTATTTACAAAACTGATTTATAAACACACTTTTTGAACTTGCTGTGTTTACTTACACTGGGAACAAATTTTCACGTAATTATGTGACTAGTTCTGGCAGCCTTTTTAAGTATGTAGGCTAGTGAATTAAGTGAACCTGTTTCGTATGCTGTTAAGGTTAACTTCAATGCATTTCTGTTATAAAATGCTACAGAGAACACATGCAGCTCATCCTCCATTATGTCTTTGGATGCATTCATATTGCAAACTGTCAGGACTTTTTGTCTTTTCTGTCAAAACATACAGGCTAATAAACAAGTTAGTTGTCAGATGAAAAACCTCTCAACAGGTTAAATAAAGAAAATAACTTTTTTTTTTTGGTAGATTTTGTAACCTAGCTCAAAGCAGTTAATCCCTAAAGCAACTCTAAGAACGTGTCCTTACTTAATCTTCCCTCCCACCAAACAGAGCAATCTCCCAGAGGATCCCCACCCTCCATGGGGTCTCAATACCTTATACCAACTCTGCTGCCCTGGGTATTGCAGAATACTGAGCAGAATTCAGTATGGCACCACACAATTCAATATCCCACAGAGTAAGCCTACTGTAGTCACTGGAAAATCCCATAACATACTGTTCCTGATGTGTTTGATTCAGTTCAGTAAGTAACTATCTCTATTTCCTCCTGTAGTCTTCCCTCCAGGAAGATGCCCCAGTTTTCACGTTGCTGGGACATATCCAGGTTCAATATCTGCCCCACACTGATGCATGGACCACTGACTTTCCCAATGGGAGTCGCTCCAGGAAGCAGCTGTTTTCTTTCTCAGCAATCCTTGCTCCACACCCTGCCACCCTTTTCAAATAACTCTTGAAGACTTGTCCCAACATAAACTCCCCAGACACCAAGTCCAAGCCCGTTTGCTTTAAGAAAATATTAGGAATGCCATAATGGCCAGCCTGCACCTGCTCAGTATCTGTGTATTTTTTTTCTAGATACTCATCAAATTCCATTCAAGTCTGAATATTAGCAATCTTACAACTAGATGGCTACCATTTTTCCACTGATCAAAAGGAAAGACACTCAGAGTGATGGTTCTATTTGATGTGCTTATACTATTTTGCTCTCTGCAGGCAGCAGAGAGGAACAATGACATTGTAAGTGCTTTCACTTCAAATTGAGACAAAATCCCCTCTGACTCCTTCAGTGGGGTCCGTGTCATTTCTCTGAGACTTGTTGACCAATGGAAACCACTGTGTGTGCCCCAGAAATATAGGTGGTCCAGAAAATACTTTTTCTAAAGTTTCTTTTAAAGTGACATTCCTGGAACAAGAAAAATTATAATGCCAGAAAGTGTGGGCTACAGGGTTCTGGCCTTCAGAGCCCATCTCCTCCTTTCTTATCCGTGGGCAGAGGAGGCAGAGAACTAAATAGCTCTTGCAGGAGCTACTCCTCCATGTCCTACTCTGTGGACACGTGGGAGAATAAAGGATTCTAAGAAGGGCATCTGGTGAACTCAGGTGCACTAGAGGAAAAGAAAGCCAGGTTTTCATTTAAACTTCTTTGGGCCCCCAACTCTCCAATCTGGATTCAATATGGCACCACTCAATGGCTATTGAGAAGCATCATTCAAGCAGCACGGAATATGTCATTAGTCCACTGAGCTGTTGGGCAAGGTATCTGTCCTCATGGACACTCAGAGGAGCACAGGGAAGGAGTGTGACTGGGACACCGTCCCTGGACACGCCACATTCTTTCCTAATATCAAAACATCTGACCCTTGCTTCTGAAGGGACAATATATCGGCAGCCAAGGACTTGAAGGAAACGGTCTCTGTTGCCATTTTAAATCTAAGAATTGCTCCTGTCTGAGGGTTGGGGGGCTGCCATCATCTCCTCTTTTTCACATTACTTTGATAATGTCTTTACTTTGATCAAAGCAAAGCGCAGTGTCCTCTGCTTGGGTCACAGACCTTTCCCCACCTGCACGGCAGAAGGCAAGAGCTGAGTCCTAGTCCCATGCTGCTCAAACTATCAAGTCCTTTCTTTATGCCAACACTGGACCAAGACCATGAGCTTTTGTATTTGTTCCAAAATGATCTTTTTTTTTCTTTTTTTGCAGCTTTGCAAAAACATGAATGCTGATGTCCAAAAGACCTCTTTCTTCTTAAGTTCTTCTATAAACAGTAGCCAGTAGCCTTAGAAGCTTAAGATACTAACCAGTTGAAAAATAAAAAAATGAAAAGGAAATGTATGTCTCATTGGGTGTGGAGCCTGGTGCTACAGCTCTAATTTGAGCTGGGGACACCATCACCGCAGCTCAGGTTCAGGTTGAGTGCCTCCTGTCAGGATGTGACGGTGGCTACCCCCTGGGGGGCGGGCAGCAAGAGCAGCTCAGGACGCATCGGTCTGCCTCTCCTCCCACTTGGGCTCATTTACTGAGAGCATCTCCAAGAACCAGCCATGGGGAAAGGGGAAATGCCAAGTGACAACCCCAACATGCAGCGAGTTCTCGGCCACCGAGGGCTTGTCATATTCACAGCCCTCCCCGTGGGGAGAATGTCAGCAAGTACTCAGCCGGGAGGTGGGCTGCAGGCTGAGAAGCCCCTGCCCCTGGCCTGTTTGTTTTGATTGCCACGCAAGGCTCTCCGGTAGGTGCAGCTGATTCAGGTTAAATGGGTCTCCAGTGGTCCAGTGCCCCCAGCAGAGGCCAGACCACAACAATCAGCAGCTAGTTATTTACCATCACCATATACAAAACCACAAGCATCAGTGCTCCCTCCAACACAACCCAGACATGGTATATCTCTTTATTAAAGCCTGTCAGTGTGTGTTACAGTGCAGCTGGCCTTCGAAGCCCATCGACACCGGGAGGCTTTGAGCGGAGAACCAAACCAGGCTCGCACACCAAACGGCAGAGCCAGAGGTGGGAGGGAAGCACTTTCCTCTCCCAGCCTCCTCACCCTTCACTTTCACTTTGAATTGATTTTTAACGACACTTGAGGATTTGAGCTGACAGTGATAGATGGCTGTGAAATATTTTAATCATTCATAAATGAAGCATTCGTGGTGTTGACATATCCGGTCTCCGCGTTAATGAACACCGTGTACATCATGGTAACCCATTACCGTTAATCACAGGCTTCAAGTGTGGCAAGGGGGGAACTCAGAAACCCAGTGTTGTCCCCTCTACACTGATGGGCTCAGATCAGGCTTCGGGGAGCTGTATGTTTGCTTGCATATTCTCACTCTTTCTTGTCCCCAAACATTTGTATTTTTTCAAAGCTATCCTAGACTGTGTCCGATAGATGTCCTTTTGAGTTCCAGTGTTCACTGGCTAGGAAAGCAACCCAACACATGGCTTCACACTCCCAAAAAGGTCTTTGATACAAGACAACTCAGGTGGAGAATTTAGCGATGCTTGAGGGGACTCACTTCCTACTCTAAACAACTCTCGGACTTGACATTTGTCTATGGGATGACCAACTTGTGCACGTTAACCCAGGTCTTTCCTGGGCTTAGCCCCAAAAGTCTCATTTCCTAGAACATTCTCAGTCCTGGGCAAGCCAGCATGGTTGATTTGGTCTTTGACTTATGTAAATGTTCTTAAGACATCAAGTGTAAGATGTACAAAAACTGTCAACCACGAGCCTATGGTGTGGATTAGATGCAGTTGCCCCCCCGTAGAGCCAGAACAAACTACTCTTATTGGCTGTTTCCTACCCAGCACCACCACCTGTGGTTCTGAGAAGCTGTGAGTGGTCTCAGAGCTGCTACTGAAGCACCATCTTCTTTTCACTAGATAAGGAAGCTGAGGCCAGAAGGATGAAGTGACTCACCCAAGGTCATGCAGGTCAAAAACAGCCCAGCGGGGCCAGCAACCTTGGTAACTTCTTCTCAGCTCCTTACACAACAGTGCACTGTTTACATTTTTAGACCTTAAATTATAAGTTCTACATTATGTCCGCCAAAGCCAAAATGTGAAAGAGGGGAACCCACTTTTAATAACTCATCTGAACTCTAGTCCAAAAAGAACTCATAAACAGCTCCCCCATTGGTCACCTTTCCTCCACCCAGCCCAAGCTGCCCCCACCTCTTGCCTGACCCCTCACTAAGCTTTCTGATGCCACCCAACATCCACCTTGACCTTCTTCCCATCAGCTGTGCAGACAGAATGATCTTTGTTTATGCAAATCTTATCTCATTACAAGGACCCTTCTTAAAACTCTGGTTTCTCCTTGTCCTTTGACAAACCCCCAAGTCCTTAGAGTGAGAGGACATTGAGAAGAACCTGGTCCTACCTCACCTCTCCTCCCTTCTCTTGCACAAGTCTTGCTCATGGCCTTTCTCTGTTTGGAACTGTTTCCTCTCGTGCTATCCTGCCATCACCTGTGACCCCAACAAGCCCCACTTATGAAGTGTGTCCTTCCCTGGGAACTAGTTCAATGATCATTTCCTTGGGTGAGCCTCCTGACCTCCTGGCTTCATCCATGTTTCCTAATACACCCAGCCCCACCCCTTGGTGGCATCCTCACAGCTGTTAATCTCCATTTATTTCCGGGGTCTGTCCTTTGATTCACATCTACCTTCATTTCCAGATTATAAGAGGGGAGGATCGTATCTGTTTTTGCTCAGAGTCCCTGGCTTAAATTAAGTCCTCAATAAATATCAGCTTGATGAACAAATGTCTGAATGGTTGCTTTCTAGTAACTTCCATTTTATCGTGTGTCTTTTGTAGCCTACCAAGGATAAGTTTGCTGCATTTATCAGAATTTTATGAACATGTAACACTCACTATTCAAATATTGATTATCAACTTAGAGGAACATATAGAAGACATGCCAATCACAGTTTCAGGTAAAGAAAAAAAGTTGGGGAGGACAGGTAGGGAGAAGAATCAGATTGTACAAGTTCACAATGGGCTGGAATGACAAATTCAAGGTCAGACACTAGAACTCATGCAGCTTATTCTGTAGCATGCACTGGACACGAGAGCTTGTCCAGCTACTCAGTCCTGAAAGTGTGTAAGCCCGGATCCCACGTTAAAGAGCTCACAGCTGGTGGAGATAGGACGTGTGGGCATGTCCTGACCACAACACTTCTCTGCTCACATCTGGTGTGAAATTATCAGGTCTCTCAATTGGTCCCTCTTTCCCAAAATAAGACCTGATTACTATGAAGCTACCAGACCTCAGACAGCAAATGATGAATTCAGCCTCTTCTTGCTATTGAACAAAAGAATTTTTTTTAATTATGAGTTTTTCAAGAACTTCTTTAAAATTCTCATTTGGTGAAACATTTTATGTTATCAGAATATTTTATCTGGGCCTTTTCCTCAGTATACTATGACATCACCAAGAAAAGTGCCTAGAAATGCATTTAAAACATCTACCAAACCCCTTTCTGAGCACATTTTTCCACACAACCACCCCTAGAAGTCTCAGGAGTCTCTACCTACCTTAATCTGGGGCCTGGATTGTCAGCCTACCTCACAGTCACCAAGATGCCATCTAGCTGTCACCTGGTGGACTTCTGCAAAATTGATGCCAGCTACCAAATTATACACCCCAGGCCATACACCTTCAAGCCGCTGTTACTTGTACTGGATTGCCATCTTGATTGATGGAAATAAACAAAACAAAACAAGACAACGGACACAATCTCTAATCTGAGCAGGAATGTGACACCTGCCTAAAGTGCTACCTTTGTTTCCTGGATCTGATTGGACAGAGCTTCCAAAGCTGTGCTAGGAATTGCATCATGAGGTTGTTATAGTTTATATTTGGACATCGCACCTTCCCTCCCTCCCCCCAAAAGAAAGATTAAATCTATTTCATAGAGGAATTTGCATATTTAATCCTGGCCACACTCCAAGGAGAGAGAATTTTGTTCATGCTGTTCTTTCGCTGTTTTAGGTATTCTTCACTGGCACAAGTGTGGCTAATGTCCTTCCCTCTGTATCCTACAATTTGGATAAAATAAGCAAACCCAACATTGAAAAAAATTAATACCAGAAATAGAAACAGAATAGAAAATTCTGTGATCTATTTATTTAACTCATTAAAAATTATGCTCCAATTTTCCACACATGTTCTACCCAGGTAAAAGGTGAGGGGGTTGGTTCAATTTGGTGCCAACAGATTGGCAAAAAGAAATTGCATTTAGCAAATGTTTTAGAAGCAACAGAGAGATTCTTAATAATCTCTGAAGATACGAGAAATCATAAAAAAAAACTGTTGCAGAAATATCTGTGGTTCTCATTGCTTAAAAATATGTATAGTGCATGCATTATTCAGAGAGGTATCTATTCTATCCCAGTGCCATCCAATTAGGTTTCCTTCCTGACAGGAGTTGGTTCCATCTAATAAATTTGTTCAATTCTGTCAACACTTACAAGAGAAGACTTGCAAAATCTTTCTCAGAACTCCCATTACACCCCGTCAGTCCTCAAGGAGGAGAAAGAAAAAAAAAGAACCTCAATGGAAGTGCGAAGACAAAAATCCTCCTCCTAAGAACAAGAAGTAAATGTTTGAAGAGTCAGAAAGATTAATATTTTCTCCTCTTCTGTGGATCAGCATGCACCCTCGGGGCCTCATTTCCAAACTGGCTAAAAATGAAAGGATGAAAGAGTCCACAAATGTGCAGTATAATTAGTCTGGATAAACGGCAGCGAGACATTAAAGGTCAATAATTACTGCTGGGTGGAGCGTCCCTTGTTAGATATCAAAGCAGGAAGGCTGCATCCACGGCCTGGTGCACAGTCATAACATTTACAGGCTCAGGGTGTGGCAGAGAGGGGCATAAGCACCCTGGCTGCTGGCTGTTTTCTGCAAGGGCTTAACATTTCCTTGAAATGAGCCATTTTCTTTTTTATTTTTTTTTAAGCAGAAGGATTTCTTCTGACTGACACCAGCTGGGTACCAGAGCCATGGGTATTTCCCAGTGAGTTCTACATCTGAACTTGGAACTGAAGACTGGAAATTCGACCTTGACCCACTAAGTTTCTCCCATCCCTTCTCTATAGCCTCCTGTAGCCCTGTCTCTCCTTTCCTGAGATGCTACGTCTGAGTGTCAGCTGCCTGTGCCGACCTGGACTCTGCTTTCTAGACTCTCAAAGGGGGAAAAATGGTTCTTGAGGGGAGGGAGCAAAACCATTTACCTCTTTTTATGTCAAAACACAGAAAGGCATACAGTACATAAACTCATAGACAGTATATCTATGGCAGTGGTTCTCAAACTTTTTGAAGTCGGGGCACATTTAAAATCCTACAAATAATTGTAGGTGCACTATATACAAATTTCTGAGAAATATGTTATAATAATTAGGTTAAATATTAAAGAAAAAATATAAAGTCCAAGCATGCTTTTATGGTAATTAAACGAAATAAATACAACAAAATTAAATTTATTCTGACATTAAAAAACATTTTTATGTTACATCTTTTGAGTTATGCTTTTTAGAATTCATAAAAAAGAGGGATTAAAAATTTTTTAAATGACAAAAAGTTATCTTTTTATACATATAGATATATTCTTAGTAAGATTTGGTAAATTCAGCAGGTCCAGGTGCGAATGTGTTAAGTTTTTTCATTCTTGTGTTTATGAGAAACATGAGCCTGAAGTGTCCTAGCGATTCCATCAAATATAAATATTTGAAAGGCAAACCCTCATTTCCTCATCAATGCATTGAAGAATTCCTCTCTTTTTACTCTCAATTGTGTTGAGTGCAGAAAAACCCCACCATACATATCATCTTAACTTTACACCAAACAAAGGATAGAAGAAACTTGCCTCCAGTCTTTCTGGGGAATATGGGGGGTAGTGTAAACAATCCAGCACCAGAGCTTAACAACCTTTGGCAACCTAATCAGGTAAGTGACGTGGGGGGTTGAACAGACTGTCAGCTTATAGCCAATTCCCCACACCTCTCTCCCCCAAAAATCTAAACTCCAAAAACCCTGTTGGCTTTTGGTCCCCAACAGGCACACATTTCTCTGGAATACCATAGGGCGCACCTGGAAATCTTCTAGGGCACACCAGCGCACCCTGGCCCACACTTTGAGAACCACTGATCTATGGTGTTAAATTTCACAGAGGGGTCTGAACTTGTGTCTCTCCAAAATTCGTATGTTGAAATCCTAACCCTCAAAGGTAATGGCATTAGGAGGTAGGGCCTTTCTTTTTCTTTCTTTTTTCTTTTTTAGTGAGAGAGACAGAGAGAGGGACAGATAGGGACAGACAGACAGGAAAGGAGAGAGACGAGAAACATCAATTCTTTGTTGTGGCAACTTAGTTGTTCATTTATTGCTTTCTCAGCTGTGCCTTGACCAGAGGACTATAGCAGAGTGACCCCTTGCTCAAGCCAGCGACCTTGGATTCAAGCTGGCAACCTTGGGGTTTTGAAGCTGGGTCCTCTGCGTCCCAGTCGGACGTTTTATCCGTTTTATCCACTGCACCACCGCCGGGTCAGGCGGGAGATGGGGCCTTTTATAGGTGATTACGTCATGAGGGTGGGGCCCTCATGAATGGGAGTAGCACCAAATAAGAGACCCCACAGATTCAGCAAAGAAATTAAAAACACATAGACACAGACAACAGTGCACGAATTGCAGGAGGGAAAGGGGATAGGGGAGGTGGCAAGGAGTAAAGGGGGGATAGATGGTGGTGGAGGGAGATTTGACTTGGGTTGGTGAACACACAATGCAATATACAGATAATATATTATAGGATTGTGCATCTGAAACCTGTATTATTTTCTTAACCAATGTCACCCCAATAAATTCAATTAAAAAAGTGAAAACAGACACACAAAAAATAAAAAACAAATGAAAGAAACCCTGCAGAGCTCCCTAGTCCCTCACACCACAGAAGGACACAATGAGAAATCTACCACCTGGAGGAGGCACCCACCTGACATGCCTGCACCATGATCTCGAACTTCTAGCCTGCAGAAATGTGAGCAATGAGTGTCTGCTGTCTATTTTGGTATAGCGTCCTGAACACACTAAGACAAGTGACAAGATTAGTTTAAATAAAGAATGTCTCAAAAGGCCCCTTAATGGCACAATAATACATTTTTGTCTTGAAAGCATTTTCATGTCACAATACAAGCTTCATAATTCCTGCAGAAAAACACCCTCCACCTGGTCCCTGTTTCCTTCTAAATCTACCTGAGGTCAAACAAATTCAAAACATCTCTACTGAGACCCCCACAGGAGGCATAATTTTCAAATACGTGTTTATTGATCTTTTAAGAGGGTCAGCAGGCAGTGGATGTGAGCCCTTTCTGGACAGTCACTGGCTGTTGACCATCACCAGATCCCAGGGTGGGCACAGAAGAACAGGTCAGGCCTCAGTTGGGACTCTGAGTGGGGACAATGACCCAGAGTCTCTCCCCCTTGGCTTCACATGAGGCCCTCTCGCCTGTGACTTCTGATACCAGAGATGAGGGACCAGCTCTCAGTATCAGAGTGGATCATTTAGAAACCCTCTGACTCTTCACCTTTTAAATGTATTTTTATGCTTAAATGATTTTTGCCCAACAAACCCCCAACCTGCTTTATGTCTGCTCCATGTGGGCCTGACCCACTTCCTACTGAACATATTACACCTGGTTATAATTGTATGATTATTGCTTAGTGTTTGACTAAGACAGCTCAGAACTTTTAAAAACATAACAGTCCTACAAACAGCAGACACCAGTTTAGGACATAAGTAGTGCAAGCCGTGGGGTATAGTGGAGAGTAAGTGCCTCCTAAATTCATTCATCCCACTTCACGGAGATAGACTGGACATAGTTTAACCATTGCATGTTTTCCTATTGTGCAATATTTTTGTCTTGTCCAATTTTATGATAATTCTTAGTAGCACTGCAATGAACACAGGTGAGTACAGTTTTGCTATTTCTTTCTATGAAATTTTTCTGTTTCCGTGACTCCTCACAGGCATTGCTGAGTCGCTAGATCACATATTTATCTTTGCATCTTTGAAAGTACCGGGTCCATCTCTGTCATGGTCAGTGACAAAAGGCAGATTTTTCAAAGGGCAGGAGTGTTTGTGAATGCATAAAAGAGAGGCTTGCTATTCTCACCATTCTGATGTCTGTGTTGTCCGAGGATGTCTATATTATATTTGATAGTCACTCCTAGGAAGCAGGGTGTGTCGTCTGAAGGGCCTCCTTCCCTGTGCTCACTGCCTGAGATAGACAGGAGATGCTGGTTTTGGTCTGAGGCAGAATAGGCATTCCAAGATCAGAGGATTCCTTCTGGTTCAAATAACTTCCCAACAACCCAAACCATTCCAGGTTTATCCCGAGAGTTTCAGAGCCTTTCTGACTCTCTTTGATGAGGGATGATGGGTTCAAAGTATCTTCACTTTTATCCCATATTAAAAAATAATACAGATCCCAGATTGTACCTTCTCCCCTGCATGCCACCATGCTTTCATTATCTGTAGTGACATTAGCATGATTCTGTATTCCATCTGGGTATTTAACCTGTGAAACTGTATTAACCCCCAGCCATAGCTGTTGAGCTTACTTGACACAGAGGGTCAGTTAGGCCCTCCCAGTAACTTCTGGAATGACAGTTGAGCTGTGTCTAAACCCCAAGCAGGAGCTGGTTCCAAGCAGAGCGTGATGACTGAGGATGGGAGGGAAGCCTGCCAGACCTGAGGACTAATCCAGAGGTCTCATACATTGTAGGGGCTTCATGTATGAAATGAGGTTTTACAGTTTTTCGCAGAGAAAAGAGAATAAACAACTTGTTACACACAAACATCGTTCCAGAGGTTCGACCAAACCCTGTGGAAGGCCCGCCTTGCCCTGAGCTCAGTGGAGTGAGCGGCACATTGTCGGGGAGGGCAAGCATCACACCTCTTCCTCCTCCACTCACGAGGAATATTCCTTTTGGTACATGACAGCGTTTCCCAAAACAAATACTCACAAATATGCAGCCTGTATAATCAGCTGCTTACCTGTTTGGCTTTTTACATCATGGTATCGTCCTGATATTTACAAAAGCAGCTCCTAGACCAGCAATGTTCTGAGCTGGAGGCAGCAGACCAGTTAAAACTGGTCCATTCCACACTTGGGTGCCCAGCTTTATGCGAGGCCTAGTTAAAGAATTACTCCCTTACACTACCTTACTGTTTTTATTTCCAAGGGAAAAAAATTAATTTAGACTAAAACTCTGCCTGAAACTAAGTCACAGTGGTGTTGGTCTCCTCTAAGAAACCGTACGTGGCCTGGGGTACCCACCCAGAAAGAGAGCCAGCCATGCAGTGACACAGTGATGAGGACACAGAGTGGCAGCAGCTAACATGCCACCCTGACCCCAGCCCACCCCCACCTTCCACAATCACTCATCTTTCTCAGAGGTGCAGACAGGAAGCATACCTTTGACTTACACACGAGCTCAAAGGTAGTGCTACTCAGGAGCATTAATTCATCTAAAGGCCCTCCCAATTACATGAAATTATCATCCCCATTAAATTCCAGCCACTGCCATTAAATATCATTAGGACTAAGTTGGTTCTCTGATCACATCCTGAAGGAGTGGATTTCCCGAATAAGCACCTCTCAATTAAGACAGGAGTCCTATAGCAGAAAGCCTAAAGAACAGTCCCTCAATAGTCACAATAGTCACATAATTAATTATCTGCAACACTTCCACCAGCTGTGCACAAACTGTGTGCAAAGCAATGGCATGAACTCAGCAGACGGGGGGGGGGGGGGGGGGGCGGGGGGGGGCGCAGTCACCATTAGGAATCTAGAGTATGAACTAACTCTTCAACAACCTGAGCCCTGCAGAGTTTTTCTGATTGTTCGAATCCTCTTTTTAGAATCTGCTCCTGAACCCAGAGAATGCTGGGTCCTGAGGCACCTTCCCTGTGCAACTTTCTGAATCAGTGCAACGTATATACTCAGCTCCATTTTAGGTTGCTTATCAGTCTCTAGACTGGACGTTTAGTCTGTGCTGCTTTCTCCAAACAGGGTACTCCTTGGGTGCCTGTTACTTGTTTCCACACATGGACATAGTTCCTATACTTCTCCAGATTGCTTAGAGCGCTTAGCACAGTGTCTGGCATGCACGGAGCAAGCACGCAATACTTCAGAGGGGCTGATTACATTATGAAGTTGCATTTGAGATTTGAAACCCGAGGATTTACAGAATGTAAAACCTAGATCCCTTTCTGAAGTGGTGCTGCACCATAGACGCCCCTTGGAAATGCCAGTGCACTCAACAAACGTTTTGGCAAAGCTACAGAAGTCTGTCATGTGACGACTTCTTATAGTGCATACCTGGGTTTGCACGAGTCTAATAATATCTCCCCAGAGTGACTAGCAAAACCTGACATAATACAACGGGCTTGTAACTGCGGGGCTTTCCACGGCAAATCAAACTCAGATTTCTTCACCCGGGTCACAGAATTTTCCTTTCAAACCTGCATCTCCCAGAGTTCCAGTGCCAGAAACCTTAATTCCTATCATTTCTTCCCCAATCTTCCCACAACCCCTCATTCTTCTCCATCCCTTCCCAGACATGGAAGCACTGGTCAATAGCTGCTTTCCTTATTAGCACCTAAGAAATTTCCCTCAAGTCTGCCGCGTCTTTTCCATTCCCACCACCACAGTCTCAGTTTGGAAGAAAACAATCTTCCAGCCAGACAACGCCCTGCTTGCCTCAGTGTTTCCCTTAACAAAGCCACCCTCC
Organism: Saccopteryx leptura; assembly: GCF_036850995.1. Lineage (NCBI taxonomy): Eukaryota > Metazoa > Chordata > Mammalia > Chiroptera > Emballonuridae > Saccopteryx > Saccopteryx leptura. The sequence goes on along the minus strand of NC_089504.1, from coordinate 223,075,696 downwards.
CCACCACCGCCAGAATAATCATCCTCAATTAACAACACAACCAAAACAGTAGATGAGATTACTCTCCCAAATTTACAAAAAGAAAAATCCAGTTCCTGACAGATAAAACCCACCACTCCATAATTGTCCTCAGAGCTCTTCCCAGTCTTACTCTGACAGGTTCTAAGGTGCGTCACCTGCCCAAGGACCAGCATCACCCTCCCCACTGCATAGCACCGGGGTCCTGTGGAAGGCAGAGGCGGGTCCTGCCTACCACCTGTGCCACAAGTAGATGCTCTCCACACCTCTTTTAATCCCAGCAGGAAACCTTTCCCAGGGACATGCTTCTGACGTGGCATCCCAGCTCCCTTTTTTTAATGCCTACTTTTAATGGGACTTGTGTTGCTTTGTGTGGCCTTCTTTTATGATTGCTCATTCTCAGGCAACTGGAGAACTCCCCAGACCTGACCTTTGATGGCAGACAGGGCGTGCGTGTTACTCTTGGCCCTACTCGTTGCTCCCTTTGCCCACTGGTGTCCTGGACAGAGTGCTGGGAGGAGTGTGTAGCAAGAGCCCAGGATCAGTGCACACGGCTCCAAGCCCAGTGCCCTGTCCCTGGGTTTTCTAATTTACATACCATTATACACACATTTTAATATCATATAAAGTTTGGTGAGTGTTGACAAATGTATACCCTCATGAGCCTCTGACCCATGTTAAAATATAGAACATTTCTGCCATCCCAGAAACTTCCCTTGTGCATCTTTGCATTGATCTTCACCACCACCACCACCCCCCGCCTGGCCCCACCCCAGGAGCCACTCATCTACAGTCTTTCAGAGTCCTGCTTCTAGAACATATGCATGGAGTAATATAGAATGAAGCCTTTGTTCCGACTTCCTTCCCGTGTTATGATATTTTTGAAACTCATCCATGTCATTTTGTGGATTAGAGAATCATTCTTTCTGTGACAGGGCAGGATTTCAATGTACAGGCATACCACATCATTGATCCATTCACCCGCTGACAGACATTGGGGTGTTTCCAGTTTGAAGGGGCTAGGAAACATGCATTTTCTAAAAAGAAAAAATAGCCCATGGGTTCACGTGGCATTTTTACTTCAAGTAAAAAAGTACACAATATTTTTTGACTTATTTGCTTTATTTTTCTGGTTTCCTAAAGTCATTACCAACATTATGTCCTTATCCTAAAGTATACATGCAGCTATATCATTGTTTTAAAATAACAATGCTAAAATTACTACTATAACTAAAACTGCAGAATGTCATTAAACTTTTTGTCACTTGTACTCCTCAGGGTGTGTCCCATGGGAAATGTATGTACAGTCCATTTCTATGCTGTTATATGAAATGTATTCTATGTAATTTTTTTCCATCCACTTGAAACAAGGTTAGGATCATTTGTTTCATTGTGACTCTGAATTTTCTTACGTCTTATTTTTATTTAGGTAATATTTAGTTACATAGAACATTTACATAGTTACAAAGTCAGATCTCTATTACAAGGCCTATTCGGAAATGTTTAGTGTCAGTCCTCACCCATACTCTTTCTACCATGTCATTCTATTGGCTCTTTTTAAAATATGTATGATCCTATGGGTTTTTTTTTAAAAGGAACACTCTCTTTTCCATAGTAATCCTATAAGCAGAAGCAGGGTAGCCTATTTCTTTTTATAGCCGCTTCATTTTGTAGATGGTCCACAGTTTATTCCCCCAATCAACCCATGGATGGACATCTGGGTTGTTTCCAGACTCTTGTGCTTAGGAACTCTGCTTCAGTAAAGATTCTAGCACAGATACTGCACATCCTGCCAGCGTCTCTGGGCCGCTCTTCCTGATGAGGGACTGTTGGCTCGGAGGGTGCACGCACAAGTCCTCTCTGTAGCTGCCGACTGCCCACACTGTTTCTCCACGTGCTGTGCCATGTCGTATCCCCACCAGCAGGGCATGAAGCACAACCTGCCCCACAGGCTCACCGTCAAGCGTACCAGGTGGGGCAAATGTAGGTTTCCAGTTGTGAGTACGCGAAACACAGGGCTTAGTCTTGTATTATTACTTATTAAGTACTGTATTATTTTCCAAACACCCAACTGTAAACCTAGGTTTGACCCCACCCACCCTGCATGTTGTCAGACTGTGGTGTTTACTAGCCCCAAAGGTGAGAAATGGTATCTCCGTGTAGTTAGAATTTGCATTTTATCCAGCTGCTCCCTTAATTGGGAGCCAAATCATTTTCTTCCCTTGACAGCAGTATCTACACCCATGGATGTTTGCTCCCTGCCCAGAAGCCCCCACCTCCCTTCGCTGGTGGTAACGCAAGTCCACTTCCAGAATTCTGCACTCACTCAGGGCCGCACCCTGGGTGAGATTTTACCACAGGATTCAAGTTCCCTCTCCCTTCCACAGTAGAACCAAGCTTGCCTCAAAACCCCTTTTCCTGCAGTGACTGTATGCAGGGAAGGGAGCAGTCAGAAAGGCAACAGATACAGCTCTTTGCGCCTCTTTCCGGAAACACGTTTCTCAATAATCACAGGTGTCATCACTTACACCCTGTACCTTTGATTTCTCCCTTCCTTGCTCCGAAGAGGCCACTGTGATGATGCACTCAGCAATGATGGAAAGAATTGTTATGAGAGAATGGGTTATCACATTCAACAAGCCCGACACCTAGACTTTGAGTTCTCAGGCCCCGGGGTGGTAAATTCTAAAGAATGTACACTAGGGCTCCTCGTCTGTGTCCGCTGTGTTCCATTCTTCTTCCAGACTCAGAATCAGATTGGTAGGGGTAGGGAGGAGATAATCAACCATTGTAAAATTCAGCTGCAATTTAGGATCCTGGTGGCAGAATGAGAAAGTCACTGTGAAAGAGAATTTTGCCAAAGCATTGCGGCGAAGCAGAGGTCAGCCTCTCCCGGTGCCTCACCATCCCTTTCTGGGAAGCTCTGTCCACAGGGCACGGACCTCCTTAGAAGGAGGCCCTAGTCCTGGAAACTCACAGAGCTCTCCAGGCACTGACAGGAATTGACCAGACTGACTGGACCTCCAAGGACTTACCCACAATCCCTCCAACAGGCCAGTGCATTTGTCTACTGCTCTACCTCATGCTGTCCTCTGGAGAGGTTTAGACTCTGGAGCCAAAACCTTCACCCTCTGCACAAACAGGCTTTGTAATATTTCAGTATAATTTCCCCAAGCATGTTGGGAAATGGAATAGCAGCCCACGCCCAGTGGTCTACTTAAAATGTCAACAAGAACGGCAAAAATTTACTCCCAGGGTGGCAAGGAGCCATTCCAATTCTCAGAGACGGGACTCAGACATCTTCTAAGAACTAAACAGACACATCCACAGAGTACAGAAGGGGGGATGTAGACTATCCAACCAATATGGACACGGTGGCTTCTAGACTCACATGTTCCTTGGCTCAGCAGAGGAAGGAGACAGGGTCCGCTTTTAGACCCAGGCTCCCAGGCAGGGACATGTGGTCATAAAACCCAGAATCAGACAGCGGGCTGGTAGCAGAGGATTGGTTTCCCATTAAGTAGTTTGTGGGTAGAGGCAGATCTCCAAATTCCTCATGGCAATGCCACTGAGCAAAGAATGGTTTGTACCTCGATTGGTTAAAACCAACAAATAACACATTCTCCATTCTCCATCTATGGAGAAATGCTTTCACTGAAATGTTTTTGGATAGGTGAGCTGAGGCCTTTTTAATTTTTTTTGGTAGAATCATGTAGTACAGGGGTCGAGAACTTATGGTTCACGAGCCAGATGTGGCTCTTTCGATGGCTGCATCTGGCTCACAGACAAATCTTCAATAAAAAAATAATAACATTAAAAATATAAAACATTCTCATGTATTACAACCCATTCATTTCCTATCGCTCATGTTCATGGTTGCGGGTGGCTGAAGCCAATCACAGCTGTCCTCTGGGACAACACCAAATTTTTATTGGATAGTGCATAATGTAGACAGGTTGTTGTTGAGGTCAGGAAGTTAACTTCCCTCCTTTTAATCAAATAGTCAGCTAGCTAATTGCAGAAACCCTTTTGACGAAGAAGATGGCTAAAAGAAAAAAAGATGAGGAGTATTGTACTTTTCAGCAGGAATGGACAGAGGAATTCACCTTTGTGGAGAGAGCAGGTTCTGCAGTGTGTCTAATATGCAATGATAAAATTGCATCGATGAAACAGTCAAATATAAAGTGGCACTTCGACACACGCCATACACATTTGCATTGAAATATCCAGCGGGGGACAGCAGGAAGAAAGCATGTCAAGAGCTACTGTGCAGAGTGCAAGCTAGTCAGCAGCAACTCCGTGTTTGGACCCAACAAGGTGACTGGAATTCGGCTAGCTTTGCTGGTGCTTTAGCAATTGTGAGAAACGGAAAGCCATTCACAGATGGGGAGTATGCCAAAACATTCATGCTTGATGTTGTCAATGAGCTTTTTGACAACTTTTCGGATAAAGACAAGATAATCAAATGAATAAAAGACATGCCTCTGTCAGCAAGAACTGTTCACAATCATACCATCATGATGGCAAATCAAATTGAGGCAACACCACTGAAGCACATAAATGCAGCACCATTCTTTTCTCTCGCTTTGGATGAGTCAAAAGATGTAAGCCATTTATCCCAGTTCAGCGTGATTGCAAGGTATGCTGTTGGTGACACACTATGTGAGGAAAGTCTTGCTGTTTTGCCTATGAAAGAGACAACAAGAGGGGAGGATTTATTCAAGTCTTTCACTGAGTTCGCTAAAGAAAAAAATCTACCAATGAATAAACTTATTTCGGTGTGAACTGATGCTGTTCTGTGCATGGTGGGAAAAACAGAGGATTCGTAACACTTCTTTGTGAACATGAAAAGAGACTCATTCTAAGTTTTCACTGCATCCTACATCAGGAGGCGCTTTGTGCTCAGATGTGTGGCGAACAGCTTGGTGAGGTGATGTCGCTGGTCATTCGGGTGGTCAACTTTATTGTTGCTGAGCTTTAAATGATTGCCAGTTTAAAACACTGCCGGATGAAATTGGGAATAATTATCCTGGTCTGCTTTTGCACAGCAATGTGCATTGGTTGTCGAGAGGGAAGGTGCTCAGCCGTTTCGAGGCTTGTCTGAGCAACATCCAGACTTTTCTTGAAATGAAAAACATCGAGCATCCTGAGTTAGCTAACACTGAGTGGCTCCTGAAGTTCTACTATCTCGTGGACATGACTGAATATCTGAACCAGCTCAATGTGGAAATGCAAGGCATTGGAAATACAGTCTTATCCCTTCAACAAGCAGTGTTTACATTTGAAAACAAGCTGGAAATCTTCATCACCGACATTGAAACAAGTAGTTACTACACTTTGAAAAACTAGGAGAGTTTAAAGATGCATGCACAGCCAGTGACCCTGCTCAACATCTTGATCTCCAGCAGCTAGCGGGCTTTACATCTAATCTCCTGCAGTCATTCAAAGCATGCTTTGGAGAATTTCGTGAGCACACTCGTCTTTTTAAGTTCATCACCCATCCACACGAGTGTGCAGTGGACAGTGCCGACCTGAGTTACATCCCCGGTGTCTCTGTCTGAGGTTTTGAGCTACAAGCTGCTGACTTGAAAGCCTCAGACATGTGCATGAATAAGGTCAAGTCACTGAATGAAGATTTGGAAAGACTTGCACAACAGCAAGCAGAGTTGGTGAGCAAACAAAAGTGGGGAGAAATGAAAAAACTTCAACCCGTGGACCAGCTGATTGTCAAAACTTGGAACGCACTTCCCATCACATACCACACACTGCAGCGTGTGAGTATTGCTGTACTGACAATATTTGACTCTACGTATGCATGTGAGCAATCTTTCTCACATCTAAAGAATATTAAGACCAACCTACAATCATGTTTAATGGATAGAAGTCTCAATGCCTGCATGAAGCTTAACCTCACCATGTATCAACCAGACTACAAAGCCATCAGCAAAACCATGCAGCACCAGAAGTTGCATTAATGGAAAGAAGTACTTTATTCATCATTGTTAGCAACAACATAACAACGTTATTAAAAAGAATCCAGAGACTTATTGTACTTGAAAAGTGTTGGTCTTACATAAAATGCACACATTTACTTGTATTTAGTGTTAAATATATTGTATGGCTCTCATGGAATTACATTTTAAAATACGTGGCATTCATGGCTCTCTCAGCCAAAAAGGTTCCCGACTCCTGATGTAGTGTGATAGGTTAAGCTTAAAGCAGCCACAGATGGGGTAATACTGAGCAGCTCTATTCTCACTGACTTCAGGTTTAGCTCAAGACAGCAGGACATTTATGACCCCAAGCAGACATCACCAAACCCTAAATCTGTTATCAATACCAACTATTTGCCTTAACTAGGGCATTCTGATAGCTGCTTCTTGGAGTGCCACAGTGGTAACCCCTATGGTCATCTCTGTTTGGTGTTATAAGATATACAAGATAAATCCACAAGGAGCCAGCAACAATTCCAGCTACCTGGGCCCATAATTAAGTGGGCCAATGAATCACCTGGTCATCAGCATGTGCTGTTAAAAATTACATCACATTGTAATGAGCATCATGACCTCAAACCTTCACAGGTAAGATGATGGGCTTGTTAGGGGGTGAAACTACTGGAGAGAGACTGTGAAACAGCATTTCAAACCTTAACAAGCACACAAAGCTCTGGACACGGAGAGTCATGTTCAAATGCAAATTCTGCTGCAGCAAGTCTGGGCTGGAACCTGAGAGTCTGCATTTCTGAAGAGCTCCCAGGGCCTGCAGATAAGTTACCACACAGTAGGACCATCGGGGCACCCTTTGACAGGCCAGACTGTAAAACATATCAACTGTACAACTCAAGGATAATAATTGTTCTCCCTTCGAAGTGGTCACAGGAATGTGTATTCCAACATCATAGCCATTGCTCCAAATAATCACTAACATTTCTTTCAGAGTTTGGTGCTTTAGAGACAATTCTGTGATTGGCTCTAAAGGCAGGTCTAGTCCTTCAAAGGTAACCCTTGCTTTTGACACAAGATAATAATGCCCTGTTGGCTCATTCAACTCCTCCATCACTCTTAGTGCCCAGAGGTTCATGAAATCAAAAGACAGCCCTTAAGCAAGCAAAATGAGGTGGTCGGAGCTGCTCTGACTGATCCTACAGTTATTTGAACACTAAGGTCATATTTGTTGGCTAAACCTTGCCTGGGCCATTAGCTCTCCTATGTAAAACATTAATTATAGCAACAACAATAACAGCATCAATATTGTTAGTGCTTAAAATGCATTAACCAGCGGCGGTAGCATGCTCTCCCCGTGTCTTCCCACAGTGAGGTTCCCCATTATCTCTGGGCAGCATCTGGGAACTTTGGGGTGCAAGGTCATGCACCACCAGTAAAATAATGATGATTGTATTTCCTATAGAGTGACATTATATGCTGTTCATATGTTATACATATGTAAAGTACATTTATGTAGGGTTATGACATGTCAGGCCATTCTAAGAGCTGCTTTGCATATGGGAACTCACATGACCTTCCCAAGAACTCTATGGGAATGCTATCCTGATGTTAAAAATCAGGGAAATGAAATGCTTCCACACAGCAAGTGAGAAGTCAGAGCTTTATGCCCTCAGCCACCCTACCCTGATGCTGCACTTTGATGCTGTAGTCATCACAAGTTGGTCTGCTTGACGCAGATGGGTGGGAGCCAATGCTCACCAGGACTTGTGTAAAATGCGGTATCTCCAATGTCCACTTCCCTCCCTTGCAGATGTCTGAGCACAGCACCCACAGCACCACAGTGAGCGGGGCTGGACCTTGGCACACTGTGGCCCAAGAGGGAGTGCTGAGTTATATTAGAGAGATGCCATGACACTTGGGTAGACATCTTTTAAGTCCAATACCATTGTAACATTTTTATTTGTGTATCCAGAAAGCTGCTTCAGGTAGTAGTTAAAAAAAGGTTACGAAATCTCTGCCTTGAAAATGGCTAAAAAATATTAGAACCAGTTGCAGAGAAAAGATGTTTTAGCAGATTCCCTTGTTAAGTGACACAATCCCTTCCAGAACTGCTGAGAGAAACCAGGAGCTCTGGCAGTGAGTAAGAAAGACTTCTGAAAGTCCGATTAAATACACACTGGAAGTGACATCAGAGAAGTGGCACCGTAAGGAGCAATACTGATAAATCTCCCCAAAAATTCAAAAAGATCTTCAACCAGAGACAGAAAAATCTATCCTTGGAGCCTCCAGCAGTTCCACACTAAACGCAAAGTACTATCAACAAAACCACCCTCAGATGTCATTAAGGAAAAGAAAATCAAATATCATGGATACAAAAGACAGAGAGGTACCACAGATAGATGAGGAAAAAAATCTATGGAGAAAAAGTTTAATATATTGGAAACCTTGCAGCTAAATGTCAGAGAATTTAAAATAGAAATCCTAAAAATACTCAGAGATATACAAGAAAACACAGAAAGGCAATTTAGGGAGCTCAGAAAACAACTCAATGAACACAAAGAATATATTACCAAGGAAATTGAAACTATAAAAACAAATCAAAGAGGCCCTGGCCAGTTGGCTCAGTGGTAGAGCGTTGGCCTGGCGTGCAGAAGTCCCGGGTTCGATTCCCGGCCAGGGCACACAGGAGAAGCGCCCATCTGCTTCTCCACCCCTCCCCCTCTCCTTCCTCTCTGTCTCTCTCTTCCCCTCCCGCAGCCGAGGCTCCATTGAAGCAAAGATGGCCCGGGTGCTGGGGATGGCTCCTTGGCCTCTGCCCCAGGTGCTAGAGTGGCTCTGATCACAACAGAGCGACGCCCCGGAGGGGCAGAGCATCGCCCCCTGGTGGGCGTGCCAGGTGGATCCCGGTCGGGCACATGTGGGAGTTTGTCTGACTGTCTCTCCCCGTTTCCAGCTTCAGAAAAATACAAAAAAAAAAACAAATCAAACAGAGATGAAAAACTCAACTCATGAGCTAAAAAACGAGGTAACAAGCTTAGCTAATAAAACAGGCCAGATAGAAGGTAGGATTAGTGAAATAGAAGATAAGCAACTTCAGGCACAACAGAGGGAAGAAGAAAGAGACTCAAAAATTAAAAAAAATGAGAAAGCCCTTCCGGAATTGTCTGACTCCATCAAAAAGAATAACATAAGAATAATAGGTATATCAGAGTGAGAAGAGAGAGAAAATGGAATGGAGAACATATTCAAACAAATAACAGATGAGAACTTCCCAAGCCTGTGGAAAGAACTAAAGCCTCAAATTCAAGAAACAAACAGAATTCCAAGTTTTCTTAACCCCAACAAATTCACTCCAAGACATATCATAATGAAATTGGCACAAACCAACGGCAAATAAAAAATTCTCAAGGCAGCCAGGGAAAAGAAGAATACAACATATAAAGGAAGGTCCATTAGATTATCATCAGATTTCTCAACAGAAACTCTATAAGCTAGAAGAGAGTGGACCCCAATATTTAAAGTCCTAAAAGAGAGGAACTTTCAGCCAAGAATACTATACCCATTAAAGCTATCCTTCAAATATGAAGGAGAAATAAAAACATTCACAGATACAGAAAAGATGAGGGAATTTATCATCAGAAAACCCGCACTCCAGAAATTACTAAAGGGGGTTTTCCAACCAGATACAAAGAACAAAACAAAACAAAACCACAAATAAAAGCTCCACCAAGAAAACAATAAAACCAAATTTAAACTGTGACAAGAAAACAAAAAAAAGGGGGGGGGGAGAGGACAGAAATTAACAGTAGCAAAGGGCGATGGAGTACAGAAGTACTCACAAGATAGAGCATTACAATGAACAGGGTAGGAACCCTTTTCATTACTTAATGGTAACCACCCTTAAAAAAACCACCACAGAAGCACATGATTTAAAAAAGATAGCAACAGAGGAAAGAAGTATGGAATACAACCAAACAAAAACAAAGGAAGGAAAACAAAAGAGAAGAATCAAACAAGACACAAAAATGACAGAAAGCAATGTATAAAATGGCAATAGGGAAGCCACAAGTGTCAATAATTACACTAAATGTAAATGGATTAAACTCACCAATAAAAAGACAAAGAGTAGCAGAATGGATTAAAAAAGAAAATCCAACTGTATGCTGCCTACAGGAAACTCATCGAAGGAATAAGGATAAAAACAAATTCAAAGTGAAATGCTGGAAAATAATACTCCAAGCAAATAACATCCAAAAAAAAAGCAGGCATAGCAATACTCATATCTGATAATGCTGACTACAAGACAACAAAAGTACTCAGAGACAAAAATGGTCATTTTATAATGATTAAGGGGATGCTGAATAAAAAAGACATAACAATTCTTAATATATATGCACCAAACCAAGGAGCACCAAAATATATAAGACAGCTACTTATTGACCTTAAAACAAAAACTGACAAAAATACAATCATACTCGGAGATTTCAATACACCACTAACGGCTCTAGATCGGTCATCCAAACAGAGAATCAATAAAGATATATTGGCCTTAAACAAAACACTAGAGCACCTGGATATGATAAACATCTATAGGACATTTCACCCCAAAGTGACAGAGTACACATCTTTCTCCAGTGTACATGGATCATTCTCCAGAATTGACCATATGTTGGGCCACAAAAACAACATCAGCAAATTCAGAAAAATCGAAGTTGTACCAAGCATATTTTCTGATCATAAAGCTTTGAAACTAGAATTCAACTGCCAGAAAGAAAAAAAAACCCACAAAAATGTGGAAACTAAACAACATACTTTTAAAAAATGAATGGGTCAAAGAAGAAAAAAGTGCAGAGATCAAAATATATATACAGACAAATGAAATTGACAATACAACATATGAGAATCTATGGGATGCAGCAAAAGCAGTGGTAAGAGGGAAGCTCATATCACTTCAGGCCTTTATGAACAAACAAGAGAGAACTCAAGTGAACCACTAAACTTCACACCTTAAGGAACTAGAAAAAGAAGAACAAAGACAACCCAAAACCAGCCGAAGAAAGGAAATAATAAAAATCAGAGCAGAAATAAATGAAATAGAGAACAGAAAAACTATAGAAAAAATTAATAGAACAAGGAGCTGGTTCTTTGAAAAGATCAACAAAATTGACAAACCCTTGGCAAGACTTACCAAGGAAAAAAGAGAAAGGACTCATATAAACAAAATCCAAAATGAAAGAGGAGAAATCACCACGGATATCATAGATATACAAAGAATTATTATAGAATACTATGAAAAACTTTATGCCACTAAATTCAACAATCTAGAAGAAATGGATAAATTCCTAGAACAATACAGCCTTCCTAGACTGAGTCAGGAAGAAGCAGAAAGCCTAAACAAACCAATTAGTACGGAAGAAATAGAAAAAACTATTAAAAATCTCCCCAAAAATAAAAGTCCAGGCCCAGACGGTTATACTAGTGAATTCTATCAAACATTCAAAGAAGACTTGGTTCCTATTCTACTCAAAGTCTTCCAAAAAATTGAAGAAGAAGCAATACTTCCAAACACATTTTATGAGGCCAACATAACCCTCATACCAAAACCAGGCAAGGACAGCACAATAAAGAAAACTGCAGACCAATATCTCTAATGAATACAGATGCTAAAATACTAAACAAAATACTAGCAAATCGAATACAACAACATATTAAAAAAATAATACATCATGATTAAGTGGGATTCATCCCAGAATCTCAAGGATGGTTCAACATACGTAAAACGGTTAAGGTAATACACCATATCAACAAAACAAAAAACAAAACCACATGATCTTATCAATAAACGCAGAAAAGGCATTCAATAAACTACAACACAATTTTATGTTTAAGACTCTCAACAAAATGGGTATAGAAGAAAAATATCTCAACATGATAAAGGCCATATATGATAAACCATCAGCTAACATCATATTAAATGGCACAAAACTGAAGGCTTTCCTCCTTAAATCAGGAACAAGACAAGGTTGTCCACTCTCTCCACTCTTATTTAATGTGGTACTAGTGGTTCTAGTCCAAGCAATCAGACAAGACAAAGAAATAAAAGGCATCCATATTGGAAAAGAAGAAGTAAAGGTATCACTTTTTGCAGATGACATGATCCTATACATCGAAAACCCCAAAGAATCTACAAAAAGACTACTAGAAACAATAAGCCAATACAGTAAGGTCGCAGGATACAAAATTATCATACAAAAGTCCATAGCCTTGCCCTGGCCGGTTGGCTCAGCGGTAGAGCGTCGGCCTAGTGGGCGGAAGACCCGGGTTCGATTCCCGGCCAGGGCACACAGGAGAAGCGCCCATCTGCTTCTCCACCCCACCGCCGCGCTTTCCTCTCTGTCTCTCTCTTCCCCTCCCGCAGCCATGGCTCCATTGAGCAAACATGGCCCGGGCGCTGGGGATGGCTCTGTGGCCTCTGCCTCAGGCGCTAGAGTGGCTCTGGTCGCAACATGGCGACGCCCTGGAGGGGCAGAGCATCGCCCCCTGGTGGGCAGAGCGTCGCCCCATGGTGGGCGTGCCGGGTGGATCCCGGTCGGGTGCATGCGGGAGTCTGTCTGACTGTCTCTCCCCGTTTCCAGCTTCAGAAAAATGAAAAAAAAAAAAAAAGTCCATAGCCTTTCTATATGCCAACACTGAAACATTTGAGAACGAACTCAAAAAAAAAAATCCCCTTCACGATTGCAACAATAACAAAAAAATACCTAGGAATAAACATAACAAAGAATATAAAGGACCTATATAATGAAAACTACAAAGCATTGTTAAGGGAAATCAAAAAAGATACAATGAGATGGAAGAATATTCCTCGTTCTTGGATAGGAAGAATAAATATAATCAAGATGGCCATATTACCCAAAGCAATATACAAATTTAATGCAATTCCCATCAAAATTCCAATGACATTCTTTAAAGAAATGGAACAAAAAATCATCAGATTTATATGGAACTATAACAAACCCCGAATAGCCAAAGCAATCCTAAAGAAAAAGAATGAAGCTGGGGGCATTACAATACCTGACTTCAAACTATATTACAGAGCCACGACAATCAAAACAGCATAGTATTGGCAGAAAAATAGACACTCAGACCAATGGAACAGAATAGAAAGTCCAGAAATAAAACCACATATATATGGTCAAATAATTTTCAATAAAGGGGCCAACAACACACAATGGAGAAAAGAAAGCCTCTTCAAAAAATGGTGCTGGGAAAACTGGAAAGCTACATGCAAAAGAATGAAACTTGACTACAGTTTGTCCCCTTGTACTAAAATTAATTCAAAATGGATCAAAGACCTAAATATAAGACCTGAAACAATAAAGTACATAGAAGAAGACATAGGTTCTAAACTCATGGACCTTGGTTTTAAAGAGCATTTTATGAATTTGACTCCAAAGGCAAGGGAAGTGAAGGCAAAAATAAATGAATGGGACTACATCAGACTAATAAGTTTTTGCTCAGCAAGAGAAACTGACAACAAAATAAACAGACAGCCAACTAAATGGGCAATGATATATTCAAACGACAGCTCAGATAAGGACCTAATGTCCAAAATATACAAAGAACTCATAAAACTCAACAACAACAAACAAACAATCCAATAAAAAAATGGGAAGAGGATATGAACAGACACTTCTCCCAGGAAGAAATACAAATGGCCAACAGATATATGAAAAGATGATCATCTTCTTTAGCTATTAGAGAAATGCAAATCAAAACTGCAATGAGATACCACCTCACACCTGTTAGATTAGCTATTATCAACAAGACAGGTAATAGCAAATGTTGGAGAGGCTGTGGAGAAAAAGGAACCCTCATACACTGTTGGTGGGAATGTAAAGTAGTACAACCGTTATGGAAGAAAGTATGGTGGTTCCTCAAAAAACTGAAAATAGAACTACCTTATGACCCAGCAATCCCTCTACTGGGTATATACCCCTAAAACTCAGAAACATTGATACATCAAGACACATGTAGCCCCATGTCCACTGCAGCATTGTTCACAGTGGCCAAGACATGGAAACAACCAAAAAGCCCTTCAGTAGAAGCCTGGATAAAGAAGATGTGGTACATGTACACTATGGAATACTACTCAGCCTTAAGAAATGATGACATCAGATCATTTACAACAAAATTTTGGGATCTTGATAACATTATACGGAGTGAAATAAATAAATCAGAAAAAACCAAGAAGTGCATTATTCCATACATAGGTGGGACATAAAAGACATAAAAACGAGACTAAGAGACATTGATAAGTGTGTGGTGGTTAGGGGGGGGGGGGGTGGAGAGGGGGAGGGGGAGGGGCACAAAGAAAACTAGATAGAAAGTGACGGAGGACTATCTGACTTTGGATGATGGGTATGCAACATAATTGATCGACAAGATAACCTGGACATGTTTTCCTTGAACATATGTACCCTGATTTATTGATGTCACCCTAGTAAAATTAATAAAATAGAAAATTTAAAAAAAATACACGCTCAGGTGGGCACCCTGCATAGGGAATCTAGCAGTGGCTGATGTTTGTAAGATACACGATGTGTTTTGTAAAAGGAATGGGTGGGTTGAATACTGTCAGAGATATCTTTTGGAAACACAGAGGATTTCTGATGTGTGGGATCAATTTACAATGAACATACCCGTGAGGTACAAGGGAACATTTCATGGTGAGTGGCCTATGTCAATCAAAAAAAATTATAATAATAACAAATGTTTCCATGGTTCATGCTATATACACATATTAACTGTTAACCTCCTCTTGTTAACCTTAAGAGATAGGTGCTACTAGTATTTCTATTTTTCAGGACGTAAACTTGGCAAAGAGGTTCTGTGGTATGACCCAGGGGTCATGTGGCAAGTATACAATGGGGATACAATTCAGGTCTAGGCCATCTGTCTCCGCAGCCCCCACTCCTGACCAGTAGCCACACCGCCTTCCATGAACAATGCTCTTCCCCTTGTCTTGTCCTGTGGGGCCTGTGGCTGCCTGCAGCATAGAAGTTCTTCCTCTTGCCCTCCAAGGAGTGACTCCTCTTGTTTTCTTCAGGGTTAGGGTTCCCAGGTAAAATGTGAGATAAAATACCACATGGCACATACACTAAAATACTATTCATTGTTTATCTGAAATTCAAATTTAACTGGGAATCATGGGTTTGCCCCATCTCTGTAGATATCTGCCTATGATATCTTTTGTCTACAAGACCAATTTTGAGCCCTGCTATGAAGATGTTGTTCTAAGAAGCAGGGGCCTCATTCATTCGGTTTACCACTCTATCTGCAACACCTGGAACAGTAGCCTGTGAGTAACAGGCATGAGCTCACAATACTATCTCATGAATGAATGAATGAATGGATGGATGTGTGTCACCTGCTGCACCCATGAAGGATGCTTACTTCCTCCACTGAACACAAAGAAGCCGATTAGAAATACGCCCGGTTGGCTAAGCAGTAGAGCGTCGGCCTGGCGTGCGGGGGACCGGGGTTCGATTCCCGGCCAGGGCACATGGGAGAAGCGCCCATTTGCTTCTCCACCCCCACCCCCCTCCTTCCTCTCTGTCTCTCTCTTCCCCTCCCACAGCCAAGGCTCCATTGGAGCAAAGATGGCCCGGGCGCTGGAGATGGCTCCTTGGCCTCTGCCCCAGGCGCTGGAGTGGCTCTGGTCGGGCAGAGCGACGCCCCAGAGGGGCAGAGCATCGCCCCCTGGTGGGCAGAGCGTCGCCCCTCGTGGGCGTGCCGGGTGAATCCCGGTCAGGCGCATGCGGGAGTCTGTCTGACTGTCTCTCCCCGTTTCCAGCTTCAGAAAAATACAAAAAAAAAAAAAAAAAGAAATACGCCCTGTCATTGCCATGCTTGGGGAGAATAATTCAGTAACAAACACCTTGTCATCACATTCTAACTCAAGGGTGATGATATTCCTATCACCTGAGGGTTGTTTGTATTTTAAAACTTTTAAAGAAATAAATCACTTCCCTTGCAGTTAAAATGGTAACTTACTGTATGTCTGAAATCAGACAACACCATTCTGCTGGCATACGTGGCCGGTGCCCTCGGTCACCTACCTGAACGAGTCAACACAGCTCTGGAAGGCACAGTGGTGGACGTGGTGACAGCTAGGAGAAGCTATCCACTTTTACATGGTACCCCTCAGTCTGCGTGGAGCAGATAATAAGCATCTGTTCATTCTTTTATTTTTTTAAGACTATTGTTTAGGAGCAGTTTAAGGTTTATAACAAAAGTGAGAGGAAAGTAGAGATTTGGAAACCACAGGCTCGCTGCCCCCGCCAGGCACAGGCTCCCTCACTATCAGCATCACTCACTAAAATGGTACTTTTTCTTTGTTTTATTTATTTATTTATTTATTTATTTATTTATTTATATTTTTTTTACAGAGAGAGGGATAGACAGGGACAGACAGACAGGAATGGAGAGATGAGAAGCATCAATCATTAGTTTTTCGTTGTGCATTGCGACACCTTAGTTGTTCATTGATTTCTTTCTCACATGTGCCTTGATCACAGGCCTTCAGCAGACCGAGTAACCCCTTGCTCGAGCCAGCGACCTTGGGTCCAAGCTGGTGAGCTTTTGCTCAAACCAGATGAACCCACACTCAAGCTGGCAACCTTGGGGTCTCGAACCTGGGTCCTCGGCATCCCAGTCCGACGCTCTATCCACTGCGCCACCGCCTGGTCAGGCGGTACTTTTTCTTTTTTTAACCAAGGACGAACCTATGTTGACACGTCATAACCATCCAAAGTCCATAGTTTACCTTAGAGTTCCCTCTGGGTGTTGTACGTTCTATGAGTTTAGACAAATGTGTAATGGCATGTACCCATCATGATAGTATCAGAGTAATTTTGCTGCCCTAAAAATCCTCTGTGCTCTGCCTAGTCACCTCTCTCCCCCCATCTCTCCCTCCCAGCACCCACTTATCTCTTTAGCATCTCCACTGTCTTCCCTTTCCTGGAGTGTCGTGTTGTTGGAATCGTGCCGTGAACGCTTGTTTTACTCACTGCTCCAGGCGAATGAAGTAACAAGGAATGGACACATATTTTCCCACTGAAGCTCTTGCTGTGGCAAGGAGGAGGCTCTGGCCAAGGTGGTTTCTCACCTGGTTCACACCAAGAAGGAGGGTTTGCTAGGAGATGAGTCTGAAGGGAGTTGGCACAGGAAGCTGCAGGCTCTCTGAGCCGCTCAGTCTGCACCATTTCCAGAACTAGGGAATGCCAGGGGAATGTCACTATCAGAGCGTCTCCACGAACACATCTAGAGGGCTCCCGGTACAAGTCCATGCAGATAAAAGTCTGTTTACAGCCATTATCCATCCTCCATCAGACATACAGGCTACAGTCCAGACCTCTCATTCCATCAAGATTGTAACCCAATGTGCTGTAGGTGAGGAAGACAGAGATTCATTGCGCCACACTTGTCACTCAGGTTCTCAAAGCCTTGAAAGACAGCAAATGGCTAGGGTTCCCCATGAGAGAGGATGAGAGATAAAAACTATATGGCAGAAGTCAAAATCACACCTTGGGCATCCCCGGACCCTTGTAATAATAGCCTGGCGCGAAATTGCACCAGAGTTGGAACCGAAAGACTAAGATGTGGGTTTTAGCCCTGACTCTGGAATATTTCAGAACCTCGGTTCTGACCAGAGACATATAATAATAAAAACTCTCATGGTGTTATTGCTCAAGTCTCAAATAGGACAAACAGGTTGTCAGCACATGTGCATTACTGATATGATCTTTGCTTAGCTTGTAAGAGGTAGACTTAAATCATCCCCCAAAATTCTTAACTTCTCTGCTCTCAGTGCCAGGAATATGTACCTGTGACCTTCCTCTGACTGGTGCAAACTATAAAAAAACAAAAAACAAACAAACAAAAAAACCGTTGATAACACAACACTAAGAATGTGATTTTTTCAGACAAGATCACCAAGACCCATGTAAATGCCATGTCAATAAAAGTCATGTGTGCTGATTTACAGACTAATATCTTATTATTTTAAACTGCACTTACAAAATTCAGGTAAGGTTTCTGCTCTTCTAAACTGTTTGTGTTTTCTATAAAAAATATGCTATTGTTGTTTAATAGTGCCATAATTTTCAGCTTTATACAGACATTCTAGACTTTGTGACTAAACAAATTTTTCATCAGTAATAAAACTGAAAACTTGGCTGTCAGATCCTGCATGCTCTTTGCCTTTAAAAATAGAATATAAACAACCTTTGAGCCTATTTATTGGTACCTGTACTTGACATACTAAAGGACCATTAGCAGTTTGGAGGCTAGAAGTGTCTAGATGGTGCTGATGCATAACCTGTGGGGCATATTTGACATTCAAACGGTGCGTACCACTGCCTGTCAATTGCTTCAACTGAAAAATCTCTGTGTACACAGGAGCACCCTAGGCCTAGGGGAGGGGGAGTCAGGAAATGGGACACTGTGAAGATGGCACTGGGACCTGGAAGCAGAACCTTACACAAGAGATCGTTAGCGGGATTAACATTTTTATTAACTAGAATTCTCTCAAATTTGGAAATTATTTTATAATCAGATGCAATTCTCAAGAAAAATAAAATATGACTACCAAGCCAGTACCAACACTTTGATATGTTGTAACTGCTCAAAACAGCATAAAATACACACACTTGTGTGCACAGAGAGAACATAGATTATGTATGCATACATTTGGCTTGATTATAAATGAAATATTTATATATATGTACATTGCATATCTACCCACATATAGCATACATAAAATCAAGCCAAATATTTTAAAAAATTAATTCCAAGCTGAATTAATAGAAAAAAAGAAAGAACAAACTATAGCCAATCCTCCATAATTCATATTAATAAAACTAAGGCACAGATTTAAATACTTTTTAAAAATTCAGATTGTGCTCTGAAATGCAGAATGTGATGATTTTGCAATGTACATATCTATTTGTGATAAAACTTTCCTCTTGGGGCAGATGGAGGGTAGCAAAGGCAGCTACAAGAGGTAGTCTGAGGCCCTGGCCAGTTGGCTCAGCGGTAGAGCATCAGCCAGGCGTGTGAAAGTCTCGGGTTTGATTCCCGGCCAGGGCACACATGAGAAGCACCCATCTGCTTCTCCGCCCTCCCCTCCCTCCTTTCTCTCTGTCTCTCTCTTCCACTCCTGCAGCCACGGCCCCACTGGAGCAAAGTTGGCCCGGGCGCTGAGGATGGCTCCATGGCCTCCACCTCAGGCACTAGAATGGCTCCAATTGCAATGGAGCAACGCCCCAGATGGGCCAAGCATTGCCCCCTAGTGGGCATGCCTAGTGGATCCCGGACAGGCACATGTGGGAGTCTGTCTGTCTCCCCTCTACTTCTCACTTCAGAAAAATAAAAATAAAAAAAAACACAACAAAAAAAAGAAGTAGTCTAAGCAGAAGGTGAACAATGGAACTCACCAGGTGCACAGAATTTAAAAGAGCATGAATCACAACATCCTAGTTTTTCAGATGAGAAAACTGAGACTCAAGTCTCAGTGGTCAAAACTAGACTCCTACTCTGGACCACCCCAAAGCCTATACCCGTGATTCTTTTTTTTTTTTAGCAGTTTTTTTTTATTCATTTTAGAGAGGAGAGGGAAAGAGAGAGAGAGAGAGAGGAGAGACAGAAAGAGAGAAGGGGGGGAGGAGCTGGAAGCATCAACTCCCACATGTGCCTTGACCAGGCAAGCCCAGGGTTTCGAACCGGCAACCTCAGCATTTCCAGGTCGATGCTTTATCCACTGCGCCACCACAGGTCAGGCCCATGATTCTTTTGTTTATTTTTAACTAACGAATACTTTACTTCATGTTACTGTGCACCTGGCACTGTTGTAAACAGCTTTGCTCATATTAACTCACTTAGTGGCATTCCTCTGAAAACCTGTGATGGAGGTGCCACTGTTGGCTCGTTGTAGAGATGAGAGACTTGAGCTGGAAAGCTTAACAACTTGCCTAAGGCTGCATAGCTGGTGGGTGGTGGAGCAGGGTAGAGGTGAATTCAGGTTTTGTAAGGCCTGAGGTTTATACAATTTGGGGGACTCTCTTTAAGAAAAATAATAGTGCCCTGGCCGGTTGACTCAGCGCTAGAGCGTCAGCTTGGCCTTAGAAGTCCCGGGTTTAATTCCTGGTCAGGGCACACAGAAGTGACCATCTGCCCCCCCTCCCGTTTTCTCCTCCTGCAGCCATGGCTTAAAGGAGCAAAGTTGGCTCCAGGTGCTGAGGATGGCTCCAAGGCCTTGCTTCAGGCACTAAAATAGCTCTGTTGCCTAGCAATGGAGCAGTGGCCCCAGATGGGCAGAACATCATCCCCAGACAGGGGTTCCTGGGTGGATACCGGTCAGGGCATATACAGGAGTCTGTCTCTCTGCCTCTTTCCCTGCCTCTCAATTGATTTAAAAAAAAAAAAAAGCAAAAGAAAATTATAAATACAAAATTGGGTATGAGTGGGAAGAAAAATCGTAACAAGTTATTAGAGATTGGAGATTTGAGATCTCTCTGGTGTGATATCAAAAGTCAATTTCCTGATCACACCCTGGCTTCCTGCCCCAACTAGATCATTCTATAGGCCGGCCCTCTAGCACTCACAGGGCCCACGTGAGGGGGAGGTCTGCTCGTCATCTTCCCACTGACTCCATATCTGCTCACAGTCTATCCCACATGGAGAGGCATCTGTCCACTGTTCACATGCTGGTCCCCAAGTGATCCATCTGCCTCTTAGCTCAGCCATGTTGCATATTATGTTCTTGGACTTTATTTGGCCTGCACTCCAATTTCCCTAATCTCACTCAGTCCTGTGTCATCCTTGAGGCCACTGAAGGTGGTCATTTCTCCCTCTCTGGTCTTGCAGATCAGTGGTGTTCAAACTATAGTCTGTGACTCATCAGAAAAACCAGACAGAATTAAAGGGAGACCAGGGATAAATCTGTAATCCTATGTGGAGATTTAATATCTCTACCTCTGTAAAGGATAGAACTAGACCCCCCAAAATTGAAAATCAGTACTGGGATGTTTCAAATAACACCGTCAAACAATGTGACTCAACTGACCATAATAATAATAAAAACTTCAGAATAGACTCTTTCTTTTATTTTTTCTCATTCTTCTAGGTGCAATGAAATATTCAACAAGAAAGATATCAGTAAACATCTGAGACTATATTCTCTGATGACAATGGAATTAAATTAGAAACCAAAAGCACTAAAATATTTAGAAAATTTCCAAGTATTTGGAAATTTAGTACACGGCTAAATAACCTATATATAAAAGATAAGATAAATATTAGAAAATATTTGGAGGACCTATTGCCCTGTGATACAACCAAATAAATATATTTCCCATCATATGTACAGATGTGGGGAGAAAATGCAGGTTTTTAAGCTTTTCCCCATTTATACTATATGCTGCGAGCAATCACCCAAGTTACTGACTTAGTAACACACAATAATGCACATCTCATTATTTTAAAGGACTAAGGAGAAAGAATAAAACTCATATTTAGAAAAACAGAACTTGCAAAATATAAAAATAGTAAGAGGGGAGTGAGTCAATCTTCATGCAGGACTTCTGAACCGGCTTCTCTTTGAACTCTGTTTTTACTACAGGGTTTAGATGACCCCTGTGAACCTAGCTGCATTCACAGGAGAGGAGTTAACATGGGCACGTGCAGTTTACCACTGTTCCGTTCTGCTCGGCAGAAGCCAGGACCTCATTCCCATAATCCTTTCCTAGTCCTTACCTCAGTACCTGGCACAGTTGGGCACCAACAAGAGTGAGAGAGGCAAGAGGCTCTAACGGATAACCATGGTGTCCCTCTCTGACTTATCGGGCAGCGCTGGCTGGACGGGTGGCTCCTGCCCAGGAGGAAGGTCTGAGCAGTCTCAACCTCCCACCAGCCTACAGGTGCTAACAGCACTGGACAGGTGATGTCTCCCCCACAGGTTTGAAACTTCTTTGAGCAATTGGCCCTTAAGTTCTGTCTGTGTTTCTTCTTATGCTTGTAAGTGAAATCTATAGGAAAAATAAAATAAAAACAGCAGGGAAAGGAGAAAAGGAAGGAGGGGATGAAGAGAGAGAGGGCGAGAGAGGGTGGACTGTGTGTTCATACATCAGGCCTGTAATTTCTGCGTAGAACACACATATCGTGTTCTGTGAGGAGACCCACAAGCACTGTAAGGGGTCAGGTTTATTTTTCTGGTCAACAAGCCTGACCTCATGCTTTGGTACTTTTCACTGGTGTTTTTATTTAACAGCTATCACTGAGCTGTGTGACGTGCCCATCACAGAACCTCGGGTGCATTTATGAGATGTGTAAGATAGTTGATTTCCATGCTGTGATCTCAGAGCCAGTTTTCCCTCCATGGCTAATTCCAGTGTTTTAGACAAACAGGAAAAATAGTCATCTTTGGAGCAGATAGATTATGCAGCAAGATGTGGGTTTGGGGACAAAATAAGCCCTCCAGATATTTGGCTTCATGGCTCACGTTAGAGCAAGAATTCGGGCGGCAGGAGTAGACTCAAATACTTTTAAAATTGTCATCCAAAGACAATGAGTCATGTTATCCATCTACATTTAGGATTTTACTGTAAAGGACGGCAGTTACCACTTCCTGCATTATTTCCGTGTGCCAGGTGGATTTCATATACACAGTTCTGCTCGCCTTTATAGGAGCCCCGAGAGTCAGGCGCTGAGGCTGAGAGAGTTCAATGGCTCAAGTAGGATACTTATCTAGGATGCCTGGATGGGTCCAATTCCTACACTCCCCGTGAACCTCCTGAGCTCAGCAAGCTTTGGCTTTTATAGGACTGGGGGTTCCTCTTCCCCTTTCAGGTGCCTGCACTGCTTCCTCCAAAGGACTGTGCAGCCTCACCCGCAGGGCTCCTACTGAGCAGCCATGTGGAGCACTGTGACTACAAAATGTGAGTGTTGTGAATTGGAAACAAGAATAATCTTAGATATTACTATTTTACTCATAAAACACTAAAGACTTGAGTGCATTCTGGGCTATAGAAGTGTTTATGAGATGTGCTAGTAGTAATAGTTTTAAAAAGAATATATTAGCATTATATCTATCTTATAGAGATATATCCTATTGTATTATAGCTTATCACATGAGTATTAGTCCTACCAAAAAAATTGCTTTGTGTTTTTCCTTGTCAGGGACTAGGATCAGATATCTCTATGTCTGTGCCCACAACACAACCCAGAGAGGAAGATGCCTGGCATTTGTGCCAAAGCAAAACAGTCATGACACTTGGTCTTACACATTTTTCTCAGCAGCACAGAGTCTATCTTCTGGACCTCTCTACTGTAGTTTTACAATTCAGAAGAAATTAACAATATGTACCATATCCTTTCAACACAGGAGAAAGCTACTTGTGGTTTTAGGGGCATTCTGATTGTATCACAAGCAAAAAATAAAATTCTTAGACAATGCTTTTGACATTTCTTGAAAGCCAGTAACAGACCATCCTTAATAAAAAATAAATAAATAAATAAAAGGTAGTCTGTCATAGTTCCCTTACAGTGCCTTCCATCACAAAAACCTTATCCACTTCTGTGGGTCTCTCCCCACAAGCCTGACCCTCACAGGACTGTGAGCTACACAGAGCTGTACACTGGAAATGAATAAAATAGTACATGTCTACTTCAATTTATAAAGAAAATTAAAATTATAAAAAGAAATAAATATCTGCTAGTTGAATGTGGCTACCGCTGAGAAAGGAAAAAGGAAGGAGGAGAAAGGCAGGAGGAGGAGGGGGAGGAGCCGGGGGCCTTGGAGGAGGAGGAAGGAAATGAGAAGAGGAAGGAGAGCATGGTGGGGAAGAAGAGGGGAGAAAAGAGAAAAGGAAGGAGCCGACCATGCTGTAAGCTTCCCCTGCAGCACAGCATCTGAGTTAACAGTTCAAAAGTTATGTGTTTAGATGATAGACTAAACTTACCACATTCTACCCAATATTGTAACACCACATCGTTAACAACCAAGGAAAGCTGAGAAATATGACCAGACAACTTCTGCTGACAAGGCTTCCAGTGTTTCACTCCGTACTCACAGAAGGGCCTTCGCCACGGTGAACCTACAGCCCACACACTCCCTGCTCTACTGCTTACTATGAACCTGTAGCCAATGGAACCAATGTCCAGCCCTTTCCGTCATGTCTGTTTCCTGCCAGCCTTGTCCTCTTGTCCATAGGAATGACTTTATATGTGTTTCACAGAATGCCACACTCAGGACCATCATTGCCATAGAAGCATCTGGGACCTCACAGCCCACAGTGGCTTTCTAACAGCCCTACTGAGACAGTGGGGAGTGGGCCCACAGAATTCCCAGGGAGGTCCTCATTGAGGCCAGCCTCTTAGCCTGGGGCCTTGGTCTATAGAGCTGGATTTCCTTCACATAGGGGGGGATTCACCAGCCCTTCCGCCCTCCATGAAAATCATCTTGCATCTCTAGGGGCTACAGTACCAAGTGCAGAAAGCACTACTCACAAAGAACCCTAACCTTGACCTCCTAGAAGACTCTTCGAGAGTCATCCTAAGGATAAGGCCCATGGGTTTATTTTATTTGTTATTTTTCCATTATAGGTCCATCCCTTTAAAACTAAAACACAGTCCAAAATAAGTGTGAAAACAACACTGGCCCAAAGACAAGGAAGCAATACTTCTTTCTATTGACAATGGCAACTGGTTGCACCTAAAAATAGTTGTTTTTAAAGAGAACTATTTTAAACACATTAAAAGAATAATAAGCCCACATTACCAAACATTACAAATGTCCTTAGAAGACATTTCTAGACACAAAACAATCAATCAATCAATGGTTCTGACCCCTTAGTCTATACCCAGGACACATTCCTTGACAATTCGCATTCATAAATTTGCTGAGAACTATGTGGCTGTGGTTAGCCCTGTTGTCCCTTGCTTAAGTAACTGTGATTTTCCTTCTGATACTTTAAAAAATATGTTTTAGGCTATCTTCCATTTTTTAAAATATATTTTTCTCATTCTTGCCATTCAAGTCATTTGAAATGCTTCCCTAAATATCTACATCCTATAATGTTTAAAAAAAACAACAAAAAAAACCCAAAAATGTCTGGGAACAGGAATGAATCTTAATGGGACAGAGTTTCAGCTCTAAAGATTCTATGAGTCCACACTTCATTTTTAAAAGTTAACCCTTACTATCCTAACCAGCTCTGCCGCATGTCAAATGACTTCAGATCCCGGAGACACTACCGGGATCAGATAACTGATCTCTTTACCACCCTCAACAGCTCCCTCTGTCAGTGAACAAATACTCCCTTGAAGATCTGTGACTCTTACATACTCTCAGAAGGATCACTTTTTTCCCATAGCACACCAACTCCAAAATACCCCTCAAGTAGACAACATTTCACAGCCCAAGGGAAGAAATTCTCAGTTGGTTTATAGCCTGGCTTCCAAAAATTTCAGTTTGTAAATAAGTGCATGTGTTGCCTTTAGGATGGTGTACACGTTTTGCCTAAGAACTCAGCCTAAACTTTCACCTTTCCTTTTGGGGCGACTCCCTTCCCCACTTCCTCCAAGGAGGATGTTGTGATGGGGTGTTAATCAGCCCTCAAAACCTAATTACTGCCTGAGTGCCCGCTGCACCTTTGGTGCTGTTTCTCCAAGCTGGAACCAGGATCTTGAAAAATCGTGTGCAAATCACAGTTTAGCAGCAGAAAAGACTCTCAGCAGCCTCAATAAAGCCCAGGCAGTAGGCAGGCGGGGAGCCCAGGGCCAGAGATCCCAGGAGGTCTTCCATACAGGATACGCATCTTGTTACAGAATTCCTCAATGCCTTTCTGCTGCCTCCCTAATGACCAGTTAAATGGGCTCCCTCGAGGATGCTTGAGTCAGCGCCAGCTTGAAAACTGCTGAGGAAACATCCTCTTTTACTGGAAACGATTTCCATTGAGCTGCCTTGTGCCATATTTAGACTCATGGCTCAGTCACACCAGCAGAAGGGGGCTTGGTGCGCAGAGCAGGAGGAGGCTCTGCACTATGAGAAAAAGAACTTGCTTTGGTATATGCCCCAAGTGTCCGCAAGGCCCTGAGCTGGTGCGTCTGCAACAGGCTGTGACCAGAGGGACAGAATCACTCCACTCTGACTGGACAGAATCATTCCACTCTGTACGGACAGACAGGCTGCGGCTCCTTCCCATCCTGCTTGTCCAATGAATCAAAGATGTGAACGAGGAAGCAAGTTTAAGTCTACCTGTATGTGGGCTGGCTGGCAACCCTACTCTCCTGAGCTCAACAGGCAGATGGCGGGCAGATTCCTCCTCCTCATCGCCATTTAAATGTAAATTACAGAAAAACTACATTAAAATGTCTAACATTGCCTGACCAGGCAGTGGCGCAGTGGATAGAGCGTCGGACTGGGATGCAGAAGGACCCAGGTTCGAGACCCCGAGGTTACCAGCTTGAGCACGGGTTCATCTGGTTTGAGCAAAAGCTCACCAGCTTGGACCCAAGGTCACTGGCTCCAGCAAAGGGTTACTCACTCTCCTGAAGGCCCACGGTCAAGGCACATATGAGAAAGCAATCAATGAACAACTAAGGTGTCGCAACGCGCAACGAAAAACTGATGATTGATGTTTCTCATCTCTCTCCTTTCCTGTCTGTCTGTCCCTGTCTATCCCTCTCTCTGACTCTCTCTCTGTCTCTGTAAAAAAAAAAAATAATAATAATAATAAAATGTCTAAAAAGCAGAGCCACACAATTATAGATGTCTTAAAAATGTATGTATACAGCTGGACCAGGCAGTGAAGCAGTGGATAGAGCATCGAACTAGGACGCAGAGCACCCAGGTTCGAAATCCTAAGGTCACCGGCTTGAGCGCAGGCTCATACAGCTTGAGCACGGGGTCACTGGCTTGACGTAGGATCATAGACATGATGACATGGTCGCTAGCTTAAGCCCAAAAGTTGCTGGCTTGAAGCCCAAGGTCACTGGCTTGAGCAAGGGGTCACTTGCTCTGCTGTAGCCCCCTGGGCAAGGCACATATGAGAAAGCTGTCAATGAACAACTAAGGAGCCACAGCAAAGAAGAATTGATGCTTCTCATCTCTCTCCCTTCCTGTCTGTCCCTATCTGTTCCTCTCTCTGACTCTGTCTCTGTAAAAGCAAACAAAATGTATATATACATAAGCAAACACAATATGTAATTTCATATCAATGCATGTGATTATGTATTTGTGGGGTTTTAAGTGCAGTCTTTTTCCCCCCAATTTTTTCCTTGGCTTCTCTCTCCCTACTCCCCCCCACCCACCCACACCAGCCTTACCATGTTCTTCCTCATAATCATACGATTGTATACAGACAGCAGACATATTTACTCATAAATTGGTCATTTCTGCTATAGTCTGAGTTCCACAGAAACAAGATCGCATTACAAACATATCTCTCATTTTGCTCTCTCTCCCAATAAGGATGCAGATGTCCCGCCGAGCCCATCCCTGCCGCTCTGACTTGGTCTCCCGCCTTGTGCAGTATCCCAGGATGTGAACGTTCATCATCTGCTCAGCCATGCCTCTCTGGGGGGGCAGACCTTGAGACTGCCCTGCTTCTTGATTATAACTTTCCACTGGATATCCGAACAAAGTCCCAAATACAATATATTTGCTTTAGCATAGAGCAAGGAAAGTTCTCCCTTGAGCCCTTAACACAAGCTTTATCTTCTGTTCAGTGGGGAGGACACTGTGGTCTCAAAGTATAGATTTTGTTATTATTCAGGTATTGTGAGGATGACAGATCAGGAGAGGACTGCCACAGAAAAGATAGTTTGTTACAGTTCCCAAGAGAAGTAGACATGCCATACCATGAAGGGCCACACGGGGAAGCACTGGGCTCTCTCTGGAGGCAGAAGGCGCAAGGGAACAGCACACGGAAGGTCTTTACTGGGGTTTTACAGGGAGAAATGTCTGAGGCCGGGTAAGCAAGCCAAACTGGTTTAGGATTGGCTAGTTTGAATAATGTCACGGGCCCTGGGCTATCGGGGCTGTACTGAGTTGTCTGGTACCTGGCCTGGGAGTAATCAGGGCAGGGGAAAACTGGCCCAGAATGTAGGGGCTTTGATCAGTTGGCTTGCATGTAAAAGGCTCCCTCCAAAGGCAAGTTGATTGCCATCCCTAGGAATTAGCTAGCCCAAGGAGGACCAGCCAGCAAGGCCCCAAGCTCCAATGCATCAGGAATATAGAAAATAAGAAAACAGTCATTCTGGATACCTAGCACACTCTGACCATGTTTGATAAATGACAGGTGTATTAATCAAGAAAACAACACATTCTGCCTCCTGCCCAAGGGCACAGCTCCACAGACTCCACCAGATTCTTACACAGGGCTCTGGGCACAAAGAGATGCATAGGAGTTTATTCCATGGATGAGGGAGGGAGGGGTACTTCTAGGATGGAGGGACTGGTGGCTAAGAGGACAGCACCAAAGCCGTGCAGAACTGGAACTTGCTAGAAGGAGAGCCGCAACCACTGCTTGGCTATGCAGCCTATCGCTCTGTCTGGAGATGCCCACATGCCCTCAATTCCCTCACTGCTTTGGGAAGTTGTTGTCAATCCTAGAGCAGCACCCAGAGAGACAGAAAGTACCTTCCCCAGGACCGGGGGGTCTGCTGCCAGGCAGTTCTTTGACCAACTCTCCTCCTCCACGGAAGACTCTCCTTCACTCTTCCTCCCATCGTCCCCACTTCCCCAGCTCATGATGGGAAGGCTGGGCTTCTCCCTGCTATGTGCATAAGGAAGGAGCTCCTGAGACATGTGCTGGGACCTTCTGAACAGTGATGCCCTATCCCGACACACACTGGAATACAATTATTCTCTACCGTCAGGAGTGCTTGCTGGGCATTCATCTGCATTTCTGAAAAGGACATGGGTTAAGTACACTTTTTTTTTTCATGAAAGGAAATGGTTATAGAAGAGTATATAGGTGGAAACAGCAAAAGAATCAAGGGGCTTGGGCTTGTTCTTTTTCTCCCCACCAGCCTACTTCCTACACCCTCCTTTTCTGCTGGTTGACCTCCAATATTACTGAGTTTGAGTTAACTGACGAAGAAAACAACTGAGCTGAAGGCTGGCCGTACAGTTTAGTTCAGGTAAATCCAGAATGTGAGCCTGTTCTATACCAGAACTAAAGACACTAAAATGTACAACATGGCCCTTCTTTCCAAAAGCTTGTCACCGAGTGAGGGAAACAAAACAAAACCAATGGGGTTATTACACTGAGTGTCATCAAGAACTGTGAAGGGTCTTAGATTTGATCCCACTTGCAAGCTAACAGGTGAGCCAGCTACAATTCCATGGATGCTGGCAGAAGACACAAGATGTCTAGGTCAGAGACAAAGGACTTTACAATACACAGCGCAGCAGACAACACGAGTCTCACATTCGCTTCAGCTCTCATTGTTCCTCAAGCCCCAGAGAGGGAAAGAGGAAGAACCAGAAGCATGTTGCAAACAGAGTAAGTTTGTGCCTCAGCTGAGGAGCCTCACTCTTAGGAAATCCAGATCTTCATAAAGGGCCACAAGCAGACCTGCGCGGCTCTTTGCTTCCTCGGGAGACACTATGTCTATGATCCAAGGATACAAGCTATACAAACATCCTCAAAAAGAGAGTCTGGAAAAAAATAACAGGTAGTACTCTCCTTATAAGGCATGCAGAGAGATGAGGGGCCCTGGGGAATTATGTCCCCAGGAGCATTTATGACCTGTCAGAAATTGACCTAAACACACAATCTTATTAATCATCACAGCCCTCCCGACTGGCACCACCCTTTCCAACCCCCAGGTAAAGAAACAAATGTATGCCTCAGCTTCAAGCTCAACAGCATGAAACCAACTTGCGGAGAGAGAAACAGGATTCAGATCTCATCCCAGTCCTTGCATCCTTTGGTGACTCATCTTGTCAAGAGCCATCAAAGGTAGAAAAAGAAAATTTTATCCCTGGCACATGACAGCGAATCAGGGTGAGGTCCTAGAGAACTGGAAGCCAGGCACCACATTGAGGGAAGGTGCCCCTGTGCCATCCACCAGTGCTTACCACACTCTGCAAGATGCTACTCTCAACAATGTGAACAATCAGATTGCTTTCAACCCTGTCCCGAAAATGTGGCAAGCGGACAGCTTTGGCTATCAGTCTTCTGAGTTCTTACCTCTTGGGACACCATTCTAAGGGCTGGCAGGAAGTGACCATTCTGAGAAAAAAAACCCACCCTCAAGGAGCTTGCCTATCTTCTTGTGAGAGGAGGCCAGCTGCTGTCTAAAAGGTATATGTTTTCCAGGTAGACAGTAGTTTTGCCAAAGACATGATGGTATTTATCAAACACACTTCCCAAAATTACCTACTAATAAACAAGTCAGTCAGTGCGGTGATTGCCAGGAGGGGAGGAAAGCGAGGAGGTAGAGGAGGGGAGGAGGAGATAAATCATGAAGAATGAAGACTTGACTTGGGTGGGGTGGGGGGGGTGAGCACACAGTACGGTATTCAGAGATGTGTTGTAGAATTGGGCACCTGAAACCTGTATGGTTATGTTAACTAGTATTGCCCCAATAAAATCAATTAAAAAAAAATTTTTTTTTAAGTCAGGGAGGCCTGAGTATGTACTCAGGGGCTATGCCCATCTACAGGTAATAGTGGAAGTCATAAAACAAAGCTCAAATTCACTTAATGAGCCAAACGTCATGGGCAACCATTTTTCCCCAGGAAGGCCTCAGTCATCATTAGGAAAGCATGATGACTAAAGCATAACCATGATATTTACCTGAAAAATAAATTGAATGTGGTAGATTGAAG
The DNA here is from genome assembly GCF_036850995.1 of Saccopteryx leptura. NCBI lineage: Eukaryota > Metazoa > Chordata > Mammalia > Chiroptera > Emballonuridae > Saccopteryx > Saccopteryx leptura. The sequence continues at coordinate 223,044,835 of NC_089504.1, read as the reverse complement.
AATTGCAAACAAAGGCAAGTATAATAATTAGCTTATATTTATCCATCCCAGAAATATTTAGTTACAGTCCACCAAGGGCCAAGTTGGCATTGCCTGCCCTTCTATCTTGGGTGTTTCCAATTCACAGACTGGCCTTCAGAAAGCCAAGTAACTAAAGGTTTTCACTTTGGGATTCCCTTTTTGAAATCCTTTGCACGTTTTTGACATTTAATGAAGAATAATAAATAGCATTGACTATGATACCTTCCTAAAACTGGAAATCTTTATCTACCTAGTCTGGGAAATAATGGCTTATGTAATAAGTGTATTGTTTTACATTTTGTATTAATGTGACCTCTGCTACATGCAGGTAAGTTTTAAATTAACCTAACCTTATAAAAATCCTTTAAATGTCCTCTCTTTTAACTCCTCCTCTAAAAAGAAAATTATGATTCTTGCTCTGGTGGCAGGTAGAGTATGCGGCCACCTTTCAGCATGGGAGGGGGTGCTGCCATTGGATGCTGGGGGTATTTGGGGGCAGGAACATAGAGACAGAGCCCCATCCCATCACTTCTCTGCACCAAACAGTCAACATAAAATATACACTTTAGTTATTTTTTTAATTACCAAGTATGTGGGAATCAAAGTGCTTCCTTCCACACCTGGACTCCATTCTAACCTCAATCCTATACTCAAATACCCAACTCCCACCTCAAGTCCAAGGGCCCCATTCACAGACCTTATTCAACTAGTGGGCAAGATAGGGTGTTGTTATGGGCTGAATTGCACCCTGCCCCAAAATTCATATGTTGAAGTCCTAACCCCTGGGACCTTATATTGAGATCTTCTTTGGAAATAAGATCATTGCAGAGGTAATTAGTTAAGATAGGGTCCTTCGGGTGGTCCTTAATTGAACAAGACCGGCATCTCTGTGAAAATAGGGAATTGGGAGACACAGGGAGAATGCCGTGTGAAGATGCCAGCAGAGGTTGGGGCGATGCTTCTACAAGCCAAAGAACTGAAGATAGACATCAAACCAGCAGGAGCCAGGAGAGAGCATGGAGGAGAGTATCCCTCACAGCCTCAGAAGGCATCAACCGGCTGCCAGAAAGTGACAGGAAAGGAAGTCCTAATTATTCCCATGGGCTTCTACTGGCTCATTTTAGCCTTCACCAGATGCTGAGAGAGGAAGAAGAAACTGCTGGCTGCTCCATGAAGGTTGGTCCCCAAATTTATAGCATCCAGGATAAGATTGGGGAGTTTCCTTGCCTGTATCTAAATAGCTACATGTTATAAATCAAATTAGCACACTTTTAAATGTAATAAGTTTTACCTTCTACCTTGACAACCATACCTTCATAATAACAAAATAAGAAAACATAAGTTTATGGTTTTATTGTGACTAAAGGTCAGCAAAATGTAATGATTAATATTAGAAATAAGTACAATATATAATTTTCAATATTATTAGTGTTCTGCTAGTGACTTAGCATTTTTATCAGAGTAATAAAGTTTAAATATGCATAACTGGTTCAATATTATATATTTATTCCACAAAATTTTGTCTTTTAAACTTTCATTTAAAATGTTATAATCAAAATTGTCACACAATTAACTGCAAGACAACTGAGATAATATAGCTTTTTAATCATTTAAATTTCAAAGAAAACCTTTGTTCCAGTCAGGCAGTATGAGCAGAATTATCAGTAACAGTTTTTTTGTTTGTTTGTTTGTTTGTTTGTTTTTTTCACATTTTTCTGAAGCTGGAAACAGGGAGAGACAGTCAGACAGACTCCCGCATGCGCCCGACCGGGATCCACCCGGCACGCCCACCAGGGGGCGATGCTCTGCCCATCCTGGGCGTCGCCATGTTGCAACCAGAGCCACTCTAGCGCCTGAGGCAGAGGCCACAGAGCCATCCCCAGTGCCCGGGCCAGGGAAGAGAGAGACAGAGAGGAAAGTGCGGCGGAGGGGTGGAGAAGCAAATGGGCGCTTCTCCTGTGTGCCCTGGCTGGGAATCAAACCCGGGTCCTCCGCACGCTAGGCCGATGCTCTACCGCTGAGCCAACCGGCCAGGGCCTCAATAACAGTTTTAAAAGAGTAGTTACATTTGGAAACATTGCATGAATTGCATGTATCATATGCAAACAGAAAACAATACAAATATTTTAATTTCATCCTATAGACCACTATCACTTACATCCCCATTAACACCATTTCTTAAAGCACTATCTAAGTAATATGGATATATGGATCTAACAATATGTGAGAAATCAGTATCATGCTTCATATATGTTACATTAAGCCTATACATGAAATTTCAGGAATAACTGCAACCGTTTACTGTTGCAAATATTTCTCAGCTACTGTGAGCAACTGTGGAGAACACCACACTCGTTCACAGATTTGTGTGTTCCACTAAAATTACAAATTGGAACACCAAGAAAGGCAAGAATATGGATGTTTGGAATGACTGGAAAGTAATCACGTGTTACACCAAAATACACTGCTACCATGATATCTAAGAGAAGAAGAGACAAGTTCATTGCTTCATCCCTTTGCAGTGATCTCTCCAAGCCGCATCCATCTCCAGCAACAGCAACAGCAACAGCAAGACTCACATAGGGCTCACGGACAAACTACAGTATCTTTCAGACATACTTATACTAAGAAAACTCTTATCCATTGCTTATCTGAAATTTGAAGTTAACTGGGTGTCCTGTATTTTTATTTGCTAATAACAGATCCACATTCCTTCATGGTGTTTGACCTCAATTATATTTTCTCTTGCTCATCCAAGACAACGGGAGGTGGAAGAGTGGTGTTGGTCACTACAGCAAATGTTCGCCCATCACGAGGTACCCTGGTCTGTGCAAAATGCTGGACCCCTGAAGACAGAGGTGCACAGCTGTTCTGCAAGGCAGGTTCTGTTTTGCCACCACAGGGAACAATTATCATGCATACACCTCTTTCCAGCCCCTGGTAAGCCAACTCCATTCTCCTTTCATTTTATATTTCATTCATGAATACCTATTGTGTATGTACCAGAAGTCACTGTCTATGCACCAGCAGCCAAGCACACCTCTGGGCGTGAAGAGGTACAGATGAAGAAGAAAAAACACCACAAAAATGTGGAAGGGGAGAGTAGACACCTCACAGCTGCCTGCCGTCTATCAGGAGAGACAGGCACATACCTGGTGGCAAGAGCAGGAGACAAAGGTGGTACCTGTGGATGTCAGGGGTCACTGCGTAAGGAAGCAGACTTAATTCACTCTACAGGTAGATAGGCTTCATAGACAGAGAAGAAAACAAAGCAAGTTCAATGACACACTGAAGACATGCTAGGAACAAAGTCTCATGAGGCAGAGCATGTATGACTTAGAGGTATAATTTGATAAATCCTAGTTGAAGTAATTATTTTTATTTTTTTCCTTTAATAATAGAAACGATTATTTTTGCTTTGGAGAACTTGGCCATAATTGTCCTGTAAAGAAGCTCACTGACACTCATCGAGGGGCAGATTGGTCCCTTTCATGGGCAGGCGTTCAGATGGCGCTATTGTTTTGGACACGTCCACGCTTCCAGTTAGGGGTGCCTGCTATGTTCTCTCCTGACCACACCATAGAGGCCATGCTGCGCCTCTCGCTATTAAGCTGGAAATGCAAACCACTTTTTGCGGTTCTCAAATACTCTCCAGGAGATAGGTTCCTGGAAGTTTTAAGTTCTATTTCTCATATCATCCCCCGTCTAAATTGATGATATCGATGACCTTGTTGTCTAATTACACTAGTATTTTCTACCTATTTTTATTAAATGGTTCCATTACATTACCCATTATGTGAGAGCTGCTTCATGTTACTAACCTAATGAGCCCACTCCAAGATTTCTCTCCTCCTTCACAGCAAAAACAACATGCTTAAATACTGGGTTTGTCACGTTACCTAAGATTTTCACCAAAGCCCTTACTTAATGAGTGATTTTGCTAACACTTACACAAAAGAGATACACAACCAAAATTCTACCCAAAATGTGTGTACCTCTCTTAGGAAAAGCACCTAGGTCAGGTCCTAAAACAAGGAAAAAACCGGAGAGAATGGAAAAGCAGAATGTAATCAGACAACATTCCAGAGAAGAAATTAAGGGGATGAAAAAGATAGGACAGAAGTGAGAAATGATGGGAAAAGGCTGAAGAACCACCCACCTTCCTGTCACCTGCCCTTAAAAGATGCACCATGTAGCCACCACAAGCGGCACTAATCAGCCCTCCACCCCACTTTTGAATCTGAGAAGTCCCCAAATGTAACACAGAATTCTGTGAATATGTTAGAAAGATTTTATCAGGCCGTACTGAAAGATAGACAACCAACAAGTGAACAGATACCTCACAGACGTTGCTAGGAAGACGGCACTTTCTTACTGCAGAGCCAGGTAACCACATTGCCTCGTATTCTGGCATATTCACATTGCACGGCCTCGCCTCTAGTTTCCGCCCCAGAGTATCTGCTAGATTTGAGTCCTTAACTACCATTTTCACTTTATTCCCTCCCTTCTGATATCTGGCATTCGTCTAGTCCATTGGGAACATTTGCCATATTTGTGATAATTATTCAGAAGCTACAAAACCGGATTTTACAGCAGAGTTGTGCGACTGGCGATGGCCTCAATGGAAGGCAGGGACTCCAACTAGAAATGTGAGCCTTCTGGGTTGCCTGGAATCACAAAGGCAGGCTGATTTTTGCGAAGAATCTCTCACCGAGGGCGGGAGGCGAGTGATGATATCCCTAAACCATATTAACGGCAATTGCATTGCTAATTTCATTAGCATTTGCATTATCATTGCGTATTAATTACTACAGTGAGGCCACCGAAGACTAATATTCAAATCTGACAGCACCAATTCCCCGGATGCCTTCTGTGGTTGCTGAATGATGTTTGTGCAACAGTTTGCTGCTTTTGACAAAGACACGGCAACAACCCACTTCCCAGCCTTGACAGGGCTGACTGCGCAGGCATCTCTGCAACTGAACCAAAATGCCCCACACACTTCTGGGGAAGATGCTGTGTGAGACCACGGGGCAGGCAGGAGCAGAGTCTTATCTTGGCCCCAGATGGGAGGTTTTTACTCAAACGCAAAACAGTGTTCAAGTGAAGGAACATTACCCAGGGCCTTCTCTGATGATGTGTGCTGTATGAACAAAATTTCAGTGGTCAATGAAGTGTAGGGAAACACTAGGCTACAGAGAAACACAGGTCCTACTGCAGACATTCTCAGAGCCTTTAATATGTTACTATGTCTTGTGACCTTAAGAGAGGGGGATAGTTTGCCGTTTCCTAAAATTCACTTGATCATCTAATTATTAATCCCAGGGATGTGCTTTTGAAAAAGCTGAATTAGCAGACAGCAACGACAGCCAGCATAATGAACATACTGTAAATGTAAACACCAAAACATAGCATAGAAAATTTCTACTGACTAAAGAGAAACTCACTGTCACTGGAGGCTGCATAATTCCCAGATAACCCTCCAGTCTATACCACAAGAAGAATCTACGGCCATGCCCAATGTCTCAGCAACCAGCGGGTCTCACATTCCCCTGATGCCACTGGTCCTGAGCTCCAGGTTCCACCAGGCTAAAACTGGGGGGACTGCCTCTGTGCATGCTGTCTCCTTTCACCCCACGCTCACACACCCCTCCTTTCCTAGATGTTTGTCCAAACCAAATAAATAAACGAGCAAACCCTGGGACAAGCTTTTTGTGCTGAGCCAGCTTCACTGTATTCTAGGAAGCATTTGCAGGTTACACAGTAGTCATGTAATTGCAAGCAACTCGAATTTGAGTACTAACCACACCTATGCTTTCTTCTGTTTGATTCTTTAAAGCTTTATTGAGATGCAATTTACATACTGTAAAGTTTGCTTGTTAGATGTACAGCTGGGTGGTTTTTACTAGATTTATAGTGTTGAGATAGATGTGTTCTCAAACTCCTCAGTTAGTTCTGAGAGCTTGGGCCCAGTCTCCCACCATGCCATGAATCTTCCCTGTCCCCGCGCTTCTCTGTATCTCTCCAAGCCTCCAAGTCAATTTTTCTTTGGCAATTCTTTGGTGTTCTTACCTATGCTTATCTCTTTTAATCCATCTCTCAGCTCCAGAGAACATGGTAGGGGAACTTTCTAAATAAAGACAGATCTCTCCCTGAGAAACATTCAGATATCAAAGCTTAAAACTAAAATTAAAAAATTAAATGGTGCCTGACCTGTAGTGGTGCAATGGATAGAGCATTGACCTGGAACACTGAGGTTGACAGTTTGAAACCCCAGGCTAGCCTTGTCAAGGCACATAGGGGAGTTGATGCTTTCTGCTCCTACCCTCCCACCTCCCTCTCTCTCTTTCTCTCTCTCTTTCTCTCTCTTCCCTAAAAATATAAATAAATAAAAATAAATGGCAACCTTATTGCACTAGCCCAACATGCACCTCCCTATGGAAATCATGCAATGCATTCCATCAGATCACTTCTAGAATGGCCATTGAACTTCCTTTAATGTAGTATCCTCTGACCTGCAGTCAGCAGTAGCTGTTTCTCACTGCCCGCCACCCCTCCGCCCACCCCCTCCACCTAGGTGTGTCCCTCAGATAAACATTCAATATGACCCAGACAGAGATCCTGGTTCAGAGCATCTCATGATATCACCCTGGGCTCTATCTACCCCTACAAGCTGGAAAAATGAAATACATTCTTTAGTCACAGGTAACTGATTCCACAGAGCAAGTGAGTACAGTGTTTATACTTGAAGGCCTAGCCTCCTACAAACTACTGCCTAGGCTTTCTGAAATGAAGGAGAGAGGGAGGGAAAGGAACTAGAGAAGAAAAAAGTAATCAGTTTCAAAGTGCTGCACAGTGGTTTTGGACAGGCCACATCAGATGTGGGCCAGGGATGAGAAAAGGCCCCAACCCCCTCCAATAGCCACTCAGCCTGGATTCCTGTACAGTGTACTTGGAAAATTATAAAGTATTGAAGAAAGAATTTGAGGAAGATACAAAAAAGTGGAAGTATGTAGTGTTGTCATGAAGAATTAATATTATTAAACTGTTCATACCACCCAAAGCAATTTATAGATTCAAAACAATTCCTATCAAAATGTTGATAGTATATTCTGTAGAACTAGAACAAGTATTCCAAAAATTTATATAGAATCACAAAAGACCCCAAATAACCACAGAAATCTTGAGAAAGAGGAACAAAGTTGGAGGAATCACACTACCTGATATCAAACTATATTACAAAGCCCTAGTAATCCAAACAGCATGGTACTGGCATAAAAACAGACATATAGATCAAGAAAACAGAATAGAGAGCCCAAAATTAAACCCACAACTTCATGGTTAATTAATATTTGACAAAGAAGGCAAGAACATATAATGGGGTAAAGACAGTCCATTCAATAAGTAGTGTTGGGGAAATTAGACAGATAAATGCAAAAAAAGAGAAAGAAAATAAATTAGAACACATCCTTACAACACACACAAGAATAAACTCAAAATGGATTAAAGAAAGACTTAAATGCTAGACTCAAATCCATAAAAAAATTCTACAAGGAAACATAGACCATAAAAATCTTGGATATTTCTAGTAGCAAGATTTTTTAATTATATATCTCCTCAGGCAAGGGAAACAAAAGGAAAAATAAACAAATAGGACTACATCAAACTAAAAAGTTTTGCACAGCAAAGGAAACCAACAACAAAATGAACAAACAATCCTCTCAGTGGGAGAATATATTTGCCAATGATACATCCGAGAAGAGGTTAATAGCCAAAATTTACAAAGAACAAAACATCCAAAAAAAAAAGCAATCCAAATAAAAAATGAGCAAAGAATCTAAATAGATAGTTCTCCAAAGAGGACATACAGATGACCAACAGACATATGAAAAGATGTTTGATGTCACTCACTAATCATCAAGAAATACAGATTAAAACCACAGTGAGATATCACCTCTTTACTTTTATCTATGTCCATGAGTCTCAATTTTGTATCCCACCTATGTTGCCATGGGGAGGGGATGGGAGGGACGGAGTGAAGAGGGACAAATACACAGTGACAGGAAATGATTTGACTTTGGGTGATGGGCACACAACACGATCAACAGTTCAAATGCTATAGAGATGTTTACCTGAAACCTATATACTCTTATTTATCAATGTCACCCCATTAAATTTAATTTCAAAATAAATAAAAATGAAAGCAATATTACCTCATACCTGTCAGAATGACTATCATCAATAAATCAAGAAAAAACAAAGTGAAGAAAAGGGATGTGAAGAAAAAGGAACCCTTGTGCTCTTCTGGTAGAAATGCAAGTTGGTGCAGTCACTATGGAAAATAGTATGGAGTTACCTCAAAAAATTAAAAATGGAACTGCCTTATGACTCAGTGATTCACTTCTAGGAATATATCTGAAGAATCTCAAAACACTAATTAGAAAGATTATATGTATCCCTATGTTCATTTCAGTGTTCTTTATAACAGCCAAGGTTTGGAAACAGCCCAAGTGCCCATCAGTAGATGAGTGGATAAAAAGTGGTGGTACATTTACACAATGGAATACTACTCAACTGGGAAAAGGAAAGAAGGAAAGAGAAAAGAAAAGAACCATGAGTCACCTGGGACCACACAAACAAGACCATTGTGCTAGGAGGATGGAGAAACAAGACAGAAGTCTGGGCCACACTGACCTCACTGAGTGAGTGTCATATCAGCTCAAACTTCTACCTGGTTCAGGAAACATTGGTCACAATGCTAACCTATAGCTTTGCCAATATATGGACTCAGGGCCAAACTGCTCATTGGAACATCTCTGCACATGTGGATGTCTGAGTATACAAACAAGTATTAAAAATATATTAAAGTTCAACTTGACTCTATGTCTAACTATGTGGGTAACACATTTTTTAAATTCTGATTGATTTGGCCCCTTTGTGTAAACATAGTCTAATTTCTCTTTACAGAGAAATTTACTGCCTTTCTCTCTTTGTGAGGACTGTCCAATGTCTCGCCTGAGCTCTGCCAGCCACTGAATAAAGATACAACTTGGAGATAAAAAATATACATATAATCAACGTATCTTTAAGAAGAATGTTTAGTAGTGAAATAGCATAAAGTAACATATGGGATTTTTCAGGGGTTTGGAAGAAATTTGGTACTTTTTTGTATTAAACGTTAAAGCAAATTTATAGAAAACAGCCCATTTGCAAATGTTCCAACCCTCCGCACATTGACCATTGACAGAATTCAAAAAGGTGTTATATTAGGGATGGATAAACAATAAAGTAAATTTAAAAGCACTTCACTTATATTCCAGAATAGAGTGCTATTAGAATAAATTGTCTTTTTTAAAAAGAACTTTTATTAAGTTGACAATTTAGTAATTTTATTAATTTGGAACCAATTGCTTTTACTCGTGTGTGTGTGTGTGTGTTTGATGATCTCTCATTTATCTTAAGCCTAGAATAGAGCTTTCTCTGCAACTGAGCAGTCCAGAATGGAGGGAGTAAAATACGGACTGTGACCAGTGTGGTCCAGGAATCATTTCTGATCAGTCTGTGCCGAGATAAACACAAAGACTTGAGGTCAAGTGCTTAGAGACATTTATAGCAATGTGACATTACCACAAGCTCTGAACACAGGATCCACTTTCTAGTAATTCATGTCTATTATAAATCACAAAAGCATCAGTTCTAAACAGATTTGAATTTTTTTAAAAAAAAATGTCCCTTCACTCCAGATAGCAATTGGTCTAGTAACCCATTTGCAGATATAAGGGTGCATTTCAAAATTAGCCTTCAGCTTCATGTATGCCTTAACTCACAGACAACAAAATAAAGTGCTTAGGGATAGAGTCACTTGCATAAGAGCACCTACAATAAACACTAAATGGAAACCTATCGTTTCTGCATTACTGCCACTTAGCCATAGAACAAGACTGTTCTCAGTGGGCAAATCTGCAAAGCACAGAGTTATAATAACATCAGAATTACAGAGCAAGAATAACAAGAAATAAGATTTAGAAACTATCTTATAAGATAAAACAATTGGTATTTGTGTGTGCACCTCTGTCGTAAAAACAATAGTAGCCCCATGTCTTCTCTACTTGTCTTTAATCCTAAAACTAGGTCTTAGAATTTGCACCAGGTGTTAGTAGCTACACCTCTGGAAAGAGTTCTTTGTTAATACTGAAAGCATTTTGACTTACTTCTTTGGCAAAAAAAAAAGAGAGGGAGAGAGAAGTGAATGTATATACTTCTTTAAACTAGAAAGCTTTACTTTGCCCCTGGAGAAATACAACCTGGCTAAATGTCTGAACGAATTGTTGTTATTATTTTATTGAGCAATAAACTAACAAGTGTGATTGAGTTGCCAGTGACTCGGAGATATTGTTAAGCCTGGAATCACATGGTTGAGTGACTGGCTGACCCAAAACCTGAGTGAGTCAAATGATCCAGAAGACAAATGAGCCAGGAGCGGGAATGTCTCACCCAATGCAAACCCAATTAGCGTCAACAAAATCCTGTGAAATTTATCGGTGCCTGGCTTCTGAAAATGGTGGAACCAACTCTTTTCCTGTGCCTGCAGGGCAAATTCATTAGATGGAAAACAGCATCTTGTTAAGCACAGAGTTCAACCATGTAAACAAGGGGCTCAGTGCCATGTTCCTTGAGACGCCTACCGAGCACCAGTCTAGAGGAAGGGAAGGTGGGAGATGGCTGGCCTTCTTTCACAAAGGCAATTAGCTGTTGCACAGAAGGTGCTTCCTAAATAGTGTCTTCTTAGAGTCACCGAAAAGGATGGGGACAATATTTCCAATTGTCATTTTGTTCATAAAATAATGAATACAGAGAGAAGGAGGACGGGGGAGAGTGCGCATGAGGGATTTTGCCTACAGGCTCACCAAAGACTCCCAGTTTTTAGTGTTTTAAGTAAGAATGATTCTTTTGTGCTGATTCAACTTCAACTGTATTTCCATTCAATGCTCTTAAGCCCACAATTGGCAAATCTGTGGAACAAAACAGAACCCTCTGGCCCCAAAAGTCATCCAACCTACCATTTTGATTCTGTCTTTTTTGCCCACGCCAACCAGACGAACACTAAGCTCTGTTATGTGATCCATCAAAGTGCTATTTGGCAATGGGATGGAGCCACTTCTGAGATAGCTCATGCTGCAAAGCTCAACAACACTCCTCTTGTTCAAAGTCAAGATGATGGATATTGAAAGACTCATGTCACTGAGGGCTTTGTATGAACAGACATAGCCCTGGGGGTAACAGAATTGTAGCCTGGAGAGTGGTTTGGCTGAATATGGCCAAGAATAAAGTACCAAACCACCAAAAAGCATGGATTACCAGAGACCATTTCCCCAGCCATGTCTGATTCTGAATTCAAACCCTTAAGGACTCATATAAGGATTTCACGGTGTTCTATTAATAATCTACTGAAATTAACCCAAAACATAGCAAAATATCGAGGTGAAATCTCTCCCACATCAGAAAAGCATCTCAAATACTTTTTATCTAAAGAAAATATTATTTGTGGATTGAGTTACTAATGCTAGATGCAGCACACTATCGTATATAGAATATTACTGAGTCTGTGCTTATGATGCATCTAGCATTGTTCAAAGGTAGTATTTCTTGGTGCTTTGGCTTATTTTCCACTTCTGTGTCTAATAGCTATGGGCTCATAAAGAAAATCTGAGAGGGTAATAAACAGAATTACAGAAGGGAATGATGGAAGAACCTGGAGGAGAGAGGGAAGTCCCATGAAAGTAAAGAGATGGTATCTGAGCTACCATGACTCCCAATGTCTTTTAATTTTTGTGCTTTCACTTAGCCCATGGGAAAAATAAAAATTGATAGATGATTACCAATCATGAATCTTTAGGTAAAACAAAGATTGACAGGTGACTAGGGATCACTGAAGGGCAGGGGTGTAGCAGAAACGAGTTGAAAACATTAATGGAACCAAGAAGCAGTAAGGGTAGCCATTAGAGAGGGACCGAGCATATATAAGGTGGCCTACTAGAAGAAATCCGAGTGTTAGCACTAGACTGGGGGAGTAGGTGTGCATTAAACTGCCTAGCCCCCTGCATGTTCTCCTAGTCCCCTGGCCTCAGTTCTACAGCATTTGGGTTCTTCTCTGTCGATCTAGATGTTACCAACAACATGCTGAGTTACTGTGCTGATTGTTTTTCCAGACCATTTGTTCATTCTTGCTCTGGGCACCCTAATCCATAATTATTGTCAGCCGAGACAAAACTAGCCGCCTCATTACTTACCCATTTATGCAGTCTCCATGGCATCGATCCTAGTGGCAATGTAGATCAGCTTTGCTGGGGACAGCCTCCCTCCTGCAGGCAAGATGCTAGGCCAGTGACGCCACCCAGAGGAATCTTGAAGAGATTGCCAGGTGGAGGGGCCTCACAACCCATCAGACACATCGTAGGCGGGCCACGTCTGGCCTTTACCTCCAGTCAGAAAACGGTGTCATGAAGCCTTTCTTCCTCTTGCCCAAGAGAATTCACCTGGATTCTAGAAGAGAGACTGGGGATCAGTTCCCCTTATAAATCACAACCACCCACCACCCCTTTGGCTGAACTGGGACCTGTAGCTATGTGGAGAGTGAGGTGCATCTCAGTCCTAAGGGAGCAGCTGCCATCAGAATCCTGCACCGCTCGTGGACAGGATTATACAGGGTAACCTGGGGGATGTAAAACAAGGATGGAGGGGGACAGAGCTGTCTCCAAAAACTATACACACTGAAGGGGCCAGAGCCTCGGCTAAAGAGAGTTCACCTTCTCTTCCATGGTCTGGTTTCTCCTCGGGTCAGCATTGGCAATTGTCCCCAAGACAAGAGGGAGCCTCACTGGGGCCACTCTGCAAATTCATGAGGCTGAGAAGATGCACGGATTGGGCATATGCATGATTATTCCAGGAAGAGGGAAACAGTGGACCTATTTAGCATCTCATAGTCTGAAGGGGCCATTGCCGAGACACCAGTAGGGAAGAAACAAATGGGGTGGGGGAAATTTTCTAATCTTAATAAAATCCACTTGCCCTTTTCCAGTAAGGAAAGGATTGAATGATCACAGGCCTGACCCTTAAGTGTCGTCAACCAGAATGAAAGAGATCTCAAAGAAAATATTTAGAAAAAAAGAGAGTCCATGTCACGCCTTGCCTTAATATATTCTCTCATTAGCAACAAGCCAATCTTCTATAAGCAATGTTTTCTCAGCAGCCAACAGCAAGTTAATAAGGAACCATTCACACTCATTACAGCTCCTCAGCTTAAAGAACGGCCTTAGAGCCAAACTGTGGCCTTCCTGGCACCCAGCATGCATTGTGACGGGGACTAAACAGGTGTGTGTGGAGCTGTAAAAAGCAACCTCCATCCACAGTTCCGTCTATTCTTTCCACTGTCCAGAGACAGAGGAAGGCATGAATGAGCAAGGCAACACTTCAGGCACCCTTTGCTCCTACTCTCAGAGACAGAGTTGGACGCTCTGTCCCAAAATCTGTTCCTAGACCGGAAGTCAAGGAGTGGCATGTCATCTTTTTAAATGACGAATACATGTCATTGACATTGATGCAACTATCGGCCATCTGAGGAAATGAAAAGTAGGTATTCCTTTATCATTCAAAAGAGAGCATCCAAAAAGAGAGAGAGAGAGAGAGAGAGAGAGAGCATCCCCAGGGATAAGCTGCCCAGCAACTGTCCAGATGCAATTTTGCATTACTTCTTGTCTTCACAACTTTCACCCTGAGCTTTTTTTCAAATGGACATAGAACTTGAGAGAACAGTGTGGGGTTTTCTGTTTATTTCATTCATCCATTCTAAAACTTTCATTGAGTGTCCAATACAGTAAGGTCTCCTAAAATGGCCTAGCTAGTAATAAAGCGAACATCGTCACAGGTGACATCTACAGGAACAGCGGGTGTCAAATGAGGAAGGGCCGCTCGGTCACCGCCAGAGTATCATTCTCAGCCACACTCTAGCAGGGGTGCACCTGAGTGCATTAAGGGGCAAGCGACCAGCCCCTGGGGGCCTGTACGGTCGGCATGGACTAGGTAGCCAGGAAAGAGATACCGTGCTTGCAGTAAGCGTCACTTCGGAGTACCTGGTTCGTGTAGTTGAGTTAATGCCTCCTCTGTTTTTCTGGAGCATTTTTTTCCTCTGAGTTCTTGCTTTTTTTGCTTTGCAAGCATATTTAACTTTGTGTATTTTACTCCCCCCAATGGAAGCACCATGCTAGAGGATCTACCAACAAGTCCTACATGTTGAATGCTTTTATGGCATCATTGACCAACAGGTAAAACGACTTTCTGCCTGTTCCCCTTTCAGCATTGAGATATCTTGAGCCCCAGAGCTGGGTAATGAGTCCCTTTATTTATTTAAAACATTTGTTCTATGTTTGCTTTATTTGGCTAAACGCCCAATAAACCACAAGTAAATTTTTAAGTGTTAGTTTTGTGTTTAAGGGAAAAATAAAAAATAAAATGAAATAAATAAAAACCAGTGTAATCACATTGTGAACTTTCTGTGGGAAAGAGCAAGCCAAACTTTTAGCTTTATCACTGAGCTGGGTTGTGCAGAAAGAGTCTGGCCCTCGGCCTCCAGATGCAGGTTCCTTACCTGCTCAGAAAATGTGCCATGCTGTCCTCACATCACTAGGATAAGATGCAAATTCTAACCCAAGAAATCATTTGTTTTTTACCTCAATAACTTTATGTTGACTTTCATGAACACGCATATGAATGTCTTCTAGTCCCTAAGTCTCTCTCAGACCAACCCCCCCCCCAAAAAAAAGGGAGACAGAGAAAGAGAAAGGAAAAAAATGCCTCTGCCAACTCCTGACAAAATAAGATCTTAGGAAGCTCATCACTGACAAAGGACAGAAAAGGCAACACAACTGAGATGCCTGAGCTGGAACAGGAGGCGTCTTCACGTTTCCCAGAATAACTTCTGATGTGTTTCATTCCGTGGTTCCCAGGCCAGGTGAAAATTCTTCAGCTTCCTCTTAATAAACGCTCACGTTGGCAGAGTCTAACGTAACAAAGTCATGGTTATTTTGTCTGCCGATGTTTGTTCAGGCTAACCTACATTAACAGCATCAGCGCGATTTACAATAAAACCTTAATGAAATGCTCAGAACTGTTTAAAAAGCTGCAGCAGGTTTTTAAGGAAATTGGTTGTCTGTATTTACTCTTTGAATTAAGTGTTAAAGGAAAACAGAATAATAATATATAAAACCCGGGTTTCCTGTAACAACAATAATTATGATAACTAACATCTGTATATGGCTTTGCAGTTTGCAAAGTGCTCTCTCACACATTACCTCATTTGGTAGAGTGGAAATGTTTAATGATCCCAGTCCTCAAATGCATTTCATTAATAGTATGTACATATATTCTATTAATAAGCACATTTAGAAGAAACTCTCTTCATAAGCACTCTGCGCTAAGCCTGAGCAAAAGGCTGATAGGGAGATGTCGAAACCCAATATCAACCCCATAAATCAAATAAACATCAAATAAAATCTGTCAAACACTTCATAATGCTATGTGCGTGTCATCGAGCTCAAGGAGAATCCTGCTGTGTCCCCTCAGAATGATAAAGAGATCTAAGGTGTGAAAGCATGCTGTTAGAAGTTTCATTAAAGCCTTATTTACTAGTTCAGAACGAATTTACATTGATCTTTTAAACTATTGCTAACCACAAATGCATTAAACCTAAACAGTCTTCATTTACTGAGAAATAAATGTGTCAGCAGAAACCATGACTTTTGTCCAATGTTGTTCCGGCATTTAATTCACAAAGGCTCAGTGTTAAGCTTTTTATTGCTTGTTGTGCTAAAGCATGTTCGTTTAATTGCAAATATATTTCCTTCCTGCATCATTATCAAAATTGTTATCTTAAGGAAATATTGTTTTTAAATAATCTGCTGGAAAACCAGACCAGTACATGGGCTTATTCAGAATAATTGTTTCCTGCTACAGATGAGTTAGCAATTAAGTGGTAACATGGTTTAAACAATCTCAAAAGGAGGTGAGGATAAAAGGTACAGGATTGCACTGATCCAAGTTGTAAGAAGCTCCAGTTTTTGTGGAGTCAGCGTGTACTCATGGCAGATTTAATCAATATCTCACTGATTACATTTTAAAAGAACTTTGTTAATGGTCCCAGGGCCTCATCTAATAAATAAACAATAGCAATATATTTTGTAATTTTGTGAGATATATAGATTGTGTCAAAATGACATTGATCTTCCTATCTTTGAAATGGAAACCAATGTCCTCGGTTTGACTTTGACTTTGACCTTGACCTTGGCCTTCTTCATATTCATTTGGGTGAAAGGACTTGCATCCAGGTCTTAAATTAAAGGATGCCAGCAGCACTGTTACGGGCTCAGCCATACTAAAAGCCAGGAAAACAGAGACCTTATATTAAAATAATAAAATGAAAAGCAGTATATAACCCCAGACACTCCAGATTTACATGCAACTTTCAAATTGCTTTTCAGTAGATAAATACCACAGGCATGGCGTTCCCATTTCAGTGTGTAGAAATGTACCCACAGCATTCCCAATTCTTCATTAGTCAAACCCACACGACAGATTGCATCATATCGTCCATTAAAAGGAACTTATTTTAAAAAACCACGTTTACGAAGCAATACACCTTTCAGTTTGAAAGTATTCAAGAAAACAGCAATTGTTTACTGAGAAAAATGACTATGGAAAATACGTTTCGGGGTATTCATTATTTCTGAAATCAGTTATACTTATAAAAATTGAGACAGCATTTCTAGAAATTAGAGCTAAGCTTCCAATGGGAAGCAACCAAAATAACTCAAATTTCCAGTGAAGGAAAAAAAAGGAAAAAAACCACACCAGTAATTGCCAAGTTGTTGCTCTATTTCAAAACACGTGGGAAGCCCTCATGTACCTACTATGATGTGGGGTTTTGTCCCCATTTATTTCAGAGGGAAAACAATAAGAAAATGAATGGCAAGGCAGGACCAGAAATGGGTAGACCTCTGTAGCAGGCCAATGAGCAATTAGCCATGTCCTGCACAACTAAGACTGGGGAGGTCACAGTGACAACATTCGGTGATAAAAACCTAACATAAGTACACACAGCCTACCTCCACTCAGTCTGTCCTCTGCCTCCCATGGGGTGCTGCAACCACTCAAAAGGTTCAGGTGTACCTGCCCCCTAACTCCAATAATCCGCCTACATTCAGACTGCCCAGCAGCCTGAAGGGGAGCGGACTTGTTGGGATATTCTCTGGGTTTCTCCCATGGAGCGAACCGAGCCAGTGGCTCCACTGCGGTGAAGGAAGTGGGCAGTAGCCATTAAGTATGTAGACAGAAAGAGGGGAGTGCTAGAAAGCGATTTCCATTTTCGGGAGCCATCTGTGCCTCTGAAGCCTGGTTTGCAAAGAATGAAGGTGTTACCTTGACACGCCATGGACCTCCTCCCAAGTCTTTGCCCGCATGAACCTTTCAACATGGTCTCTTCTCCCCGCAACCTCTCCTCCGTTGTCACCCTCCTCCTCTCCCAGGACTCACGTGGCTATAACATTGCAATTCTGAGCACTCGTGTGCCTTCCCACTGCCTTCAGCTCTCTTCTCTCTGCCTCCACACACCTCCCAACACTTGCTTTTTGACCAGACACGACCTGTGGTTTTCTCCTAGTTTCTATCATCCATTTAGGTACTCCAATGTGTTGGGCTATTGTCTTAAATGCCTTCTCGAAATCAAGACCAGATTCCTTTCTGAGGTCAAAGCTCAGCTTTCTTCTTGCCCACAGTGACCTGCTATTGGGCAATCTTCTGTCCTCCATAAAAGCATACCTACCGCATGCACTAAAGTGTACTGCACGCTAATAACCCTTCCCTGCTCTTGAGCGGCGGAAGTGCTGGGCTGGGATTGACCTTCTCTTCTCAAGTCTCACCTTCGCTTTCCTGTGATGCTAGGTATGAATGCGTTTTACATTCCCACTTTCAGATCCTCCAGACACACAACACAGTATTGCCAGCTACCTGATTCTCCTGGAACAAAATAAATGTTCCACAAAAACTCAGGGCCCTCCAGAGAGTTAGAGCTGAGGAAACGCATCTGAGGACCTTCAAAGAACTAATTAGAAAACCTGAAACACAGGACATACTCTTTTCATGCACAGCAACATGGATGTTTTTATTCGTATTCTGGCCTAAGTATCAAAACAGATAGATGTCTTAAACGGTAACTGGCAGTAAAAATCACACTCGCAAATGTGTCTTATTTAGCCCACACAGGCTGGTTTACTTTTGTTTTTTTTCATCTATTTGGTTGCCAATACAGAAAACTCCAATGACCTGACCACAAGGGCCACGTTCCCAGGTAGCAACTGAGCAGTCACTGTACACTTACTATATAACACATATTACTAGGGTTTCAGCTTCCTAGCCCACAACTCTTGAATGCATAACCTATGAGACCCCTGAGGGCACTGAGTGGTTACCCCTCATCAACAAACTTTTTAAAAATCAATCAAGCTTTGACAAATAAAACTCAATAAATTTTTCCTTATGGCGTTTTTGTGCTTTAATTTTTCAACATGCTCTTGTGTACGTCCTCTTTGTATCCTCACTGCAGCCACGTCCCAACCCAAAGACCATACCTATTCATCTTTCCTGATGATAAAACAGAGCTGGTCCCTTTGCAGACCTGGAGCCTGAAAGAAACCAAGAGCATCCACCGAGAGCATTCAGCACTAACCTCTCACTCTTGCTTTGTGAGTCAAAGGCCATAGGCTCCTGGACCAACCTAACTGTTGACACATACACATGTCCTCATCCTGAAGAGCACGCACAGAGCTTATGCTCAAGAAACCACCAGCAACATTGCCTTCAGATATTGACACGTCTTTAATAGAGGTACATGCTTTATGTCTTGGTCAATTCGCTAATTGGCAGGGTTTCCATTTTTTATGGGTTCAGGATGCTTCAACTCATGGACATTTTGTTTGCATCTAGAATATAGATACATATATAATTCCAGATATTATCCTGTCCATCTCTTCAGATATTAGTACTAACAACTTCAAGAACACTTAAGCCATCAGGTGAAAAAGATTCCTCTGGAATGAACACTAAAAGAAAATTAACAATAATAAGATCAAGATGATACACCAGAATGGCCTCAGCTGGGGAGCTTATATAAAGAATAAGTCATTCATCAAAGAGTATAAACCAGGTTTCTCCATGCATTCACCCCAACCTTCATCTCACTGCCCTATTTCTTCTTGTAATATTTTATTTCCATGTGATGTTTCTTTACCCCAAGCAGGATTCATTGGTAAAGGCTGTTCTTTGAGTTTAAAAAAAAGCTCAATAATATTGTCATTTTCAACTGTGAAATCATTTTCACAAGCCCAAGTTGAAATGAAATCAATTATGAGAACAAATAGCACTGTTTTATCACTAATGAATGAATTTAGCATTGTTTTCCATGTTCCCACCACTTAAAATGGAAGGCAGAGAGCAAATGTGGTCCAGAGAAAGCTCATATAGTCCATGCTAATGGTGGAGATACTTAAGGATCCACCGTATGCAGCTAATATAAACCAAAGTGGTTTATTACCACTGTTTTGTGATTTATGACTCACATTATGACTTTATTTTGAAATGGTTGCATGAAATATTAATGTGTGGTAAAAGAACACACAAGCAGGAGCAGGGATCATGTTTTATCAGATGTCAGGCTGCTCAGTGATTTGTCCCTCACAATACCCTGGTCTTAGTCCCCTGTTGGCTCTCTGATTGTCGTCAGCCCCTCACAT
This sequence comes from Saccopteryx leptura, assembly GCF_036850995.1. Taxonomy (NCBI): domain Eukaryota; kingdom Metazoa; phylum Chordata; class Mammalia; order Chiroptera; family Emballonuridae; genus Saccopteryx; species Saccopteryx leptura. The sequence goes on along the minus strand of NC_089504.1, from coordinate 223,024,976 downwards.
TCAAACTTTTCAAGGTGAGGGAGCCTTACTTTTGTGCCTAGATGATTATAGGTTGTATACTGTTAATTTTTAAAGGGATGGAGTAGTTTACAACAAATGTGAATAATTTATAGCAAATGTTCTCAGCATTGATTAGTGTTCTTTTGAAATAGAACGTCTTCTTGATACACACAATTCCTTTAATGCCTTATGAAAAGTCAGAAGACCTGTTACTGCACTTCTTAATGGACAAATCAACTTTAATTTTAGTCACATGTAATGTGAAAGATAAGTACCTATGTTTTTCCCCCTCCTTAGACTTTGCCAGGCATTAACACTTAGCATTAGCTTGAAGCAATCTAGAGCGAAGTTAACAATAGGACTGAACCTCCTCCTCTGTTGGAGCATATATTTGATTGGATTCTCCAAACTTAAGGGGTTGATGACAGCCTCTGCAGTTTTCACGGTGCCTCATTCTACACCCCACTTTGCAAAGATCCAAAGATCCAGCCTGGGGACATAAGAAACAAACTCCACAACAACTTTACTGTGCAGTAAATTGATTTATACAGAGTTCCTTATTTCATTTTCATCTAATCAACTCTATTCGATGCAAATCCTATTTTTGGATCATCATTAAAGTTAATATAGTTTTATTTCTGTTGCATTAAACTCACCAACTATGACTTTTTGCTAATATATTATATATTTTTAACTGTCTATTGATATAAAGAAAAATAAAATAATAATAGCTAACCCTGCATATGCTATATGTATAATATACACTGTCTGAGAGCTTTGCACAAATATATACTTTATTCTCTCAAGTACCTGTGAAATAAGCACTATTCTAATGCCTATTATACAAAGAGGAAACCGAGACTCAGAGTCAGTCAGTAGCTAGCCCTGGAGACACCACCAGAGGCCAAGTTGAAATTAGGAATTTAGACAGTTTGGCTTCAGAATCTATGCTCTTATCACTAATCTATTAATACTGCCTTCTGCCTAGAAACATTTAGTTTCCAAGTCATTCAAAGTATAAGAACAGAAAGTAAAATGATCCAATGACTGGGGCTTTAAGAGTACAAAACCTAGTTTTCGGAAGGGCCAGTGTTAAAAATTAGGTTCAAGTGGTGGGAAGTAGATAGAGAAAAGGACTGACTTTGCTTTGGAGATTCCTCAACATGTCCTTGAATAACTATGGTCATCCCAATGCCCAGGTGGCTACCTCTGACGTGCTCCAGGGGCTGTAAAATGCACAACAAAGAACACTTGGTCAGGGAGAGCTTGGCTGAACCCTTCATTCCTGGGCAATCCTGAGATCATCAGTGAACCTCTCTGAGCCAAGATTTCCATTTCCAAACTGAGACAATAATACCCATTAGTAGAAAACTTGCAATGACTAGAGATAAAGTGTCTGGCATATATAGGGACTCAACTTGATATATAATATTTATTATTACTTTTGTTCTATCAATTGTTATTCTTTCTGGAAGCCCAGCCTCACAATGAATCACAGCATGAATAGAGGGAACTCATCCTTTTAATATGCTAATGCTTAAGACCTTTAGTGAACTACCCTTCCCTTGCTATGTCACTCAAACTTATGTTGGCACTCACTGAGTTAAACTCACATGCACTCTTAACTTCCAACAGCCATTGAGAAAACCAAGAAAGAGACCCTGAGGATGCAGAGGGAGCCTGTGATGTTCTACACAAACACATCACCTGTCGGGAAAACCCTTTCAGAGGAGACCTCTCACTCTCACCTGTGTGGTTCAACTTGCGAATGCATGACTGCTGGTCGTCCTTGTCTGTTAATGGCCAGTCCTTTCCTAGCAAGATAAAGGATTGAGAGAAGAAATAGAATAAAAAGCAAAGAGGAGAGATTGAGAAAAGGAGACAGATGAAGGCTGAGTGGGAGCAAAAACAATGAAGAAAGGAGAAACAGGAGGAGGACAGTTTCTTCCAGAGAGAAAGTGAATCAATAGTAGACAATTCTGCAGGGAGTAATTGTGGTGGGAGAAGAAGGCAAACCAAGCCAGGATCACTTCTCGTTTGTGTGTCCAGTTATAGGAAGTAGCATGAATACAGAAGGTCCTGCTACAAACACTGAATCCCCCAGACTGGAAAGGACACTTCCACCAAAGCAAGCCATTGCTACAGCCTTCTTTTTTTTTTCTTTTTTTTTCTTTTTTTTTTTAACAAAGTAGCACATTACATTCCTAGGGCCATTCAGGTTTGCAAATTCGTTGCTCTAAGACTGGGTTGTGAGGTTTAAAATGCTCTCCCCAACCTCTGGAAATACAACCCTTTACCCCCCTGAAGGTACTATTCCCAAGTGAATGATTTTTAAAGTTGACTACATGTCTCCGATGTAAGCATGATGTGAGAAACACTCTGATTGGAGCAATTACCAACATACTGCCTAATTTCTATCATCCTTTTTTTGTTTTTTGACCCTTCTATGTCACAAGGATCATGGTCATTTTCTTAAAACTTTCTATCTCCTTTCTCTCATCTTTCTTCCAATTGTAATTCCCTTGAGCGCAACTTAGACCCAAGACCAGTTATTTTAGTCCAGACCCCCTGCAGCTCTCCCAATGACCCAATGACCCTGACTGTGAATGTGGAAGCACCATAAAAACAAGATCTAGTGGCTATGAAAGAACGCTCTAGAATAGTTTTTCGTTGTTTTTTTTTTTTTTTTTACAGGGACAGAGAGAGAGTCAGAGAGAGGGATAGATAGGGACAGACAGATGGGAACGCAGAGATAAGAAGCATCAATCATCAGTTTTTTGTTGCGACACCTTAGTTGTTCATTGATTGCTTTCTCATATGTGCCTTGAACGTGGGCCTTCAGCAGACTGAGTAACTGTTTGCTCGAGCCAGCAACCTTGGGCTCAAGCTGGTGAGCCTTGCTCAAACCAGATGAACCCACGCTCAAGCTGGCGACCTCAGGGTCTTGAACCTGGGTCCTCTGCATCCCAGTCTGACGCTCTATCCACTGTGCCACTGCCTGGTCAGATAGACTAGAAATTTTTTAAAGCTAAAAAGGACCATTTTGCAGGGACCACCTCACTAATTTGGAGGAAAGCTCCTCTTAAATACAACCGTGCATGTGTTATCTCAACTGTTAATCCCCTAGAGATGTTTCCATCTCAGGGTCTCGTGTTGTTGACCAGCTCACTGTTCAGCAAACTGGTTGCCCATGAATTACCTACCCCCACATATTAAAAGGCAGAAGTTGGCTATTGTATACAATATGCTTGAGCCTATTATGGGAAATTTTGAGTCTCATTTTTGGTTTTTAAAAACAAAAATTGACTTTTGCGGAAGGACAAAGCTCCCCGGGGTACTTGGAATATCAGGTATTCCGGATTTGGAAAGGATTACAAGTTCCGGTTTCAACAAAAATTTTCTTACCTAAATAGGAAACTGGGGGGGGGGGGGGAGGACTTACATCATAACTCTCCTGATAAGAAAAGAAGACCAACAACAAAAACAAAACAGCCACTGTCTAAACCTCATTTGAGGTTTCCTTATATAACTGTATTCCATGAGAGGGAATCTGTCTTCCTTCTAAAATTTACTTTAAAAGAAAATTTTCAAAAACTTCATTCTGTGAATAAACACCACATCCCTATTCATTTGGGTTTTAGAAAGTTAATTTATATGGTTTTATTTAATTATATATTTATTTATTTAGTTAGTTAGTTATTTAGTTATTTAGTTATTTAGTTATTTTTTGTATTTTTCCGAAGCTGGAAACGGGGAGGCAGTCAGACAGACTCCTGCATGCGCCGACTGGGATCCACCCGGCATGCCCACCAGGGGGCGATGCTCTGCCCATCTGGGGCATCGCTCTGCCACAATCAGAGCCATTCTAGCGCCTGAGGCAGAGGCCACAGAGCCATCCTCAGTGCCCGGGCAAACTTTGCTCCAGTGGAGCCTTGGCTGTGGGAGGGGAAGAGAGAGACAGAGAGGAAGGAGAGGGGGAGGGGTGGAGAAGCAGATTGACACTTCTCCTGTGTGCCCTGGCCGGGAATCGAACCCGGGACTCCTGCACGCCAGGCTGACGCTCTACCACTGAGCCAACTGGCCAGGGCCTATTTATTTTTTTTAATAAACCCAGTCAGTGGTTTAGCCAACAAGTATTTTTAGGCCTGCTACATACTAGGCACTGTAATAAACACAGGATTGTTCTTGATCTCATGAAGTTTATGTACTAGTTCTGGAGGGAGAATATTTTTAAAATTATTTGCAGTATGTTTAAGTTTAATGCATTTTTGCATATGTGATATATTTCATATTTTTAAATAAAGAAAATAATCAAGCCACAAAGTAAATACAGAGGTTTTTTTAAAAGAATTGCAAAAGTGAGAATTCATGAGAACAGAAGTTTGGAGGGCTGTAGGAGCTAAAGTGAATAACTAGCCCCTGCAAATAAGCTGAGGGGCAAAGAGTGTGGATGTGCACCTGCTGCTCCCAGGTGACTTGGAGGCACTGAGCATTAGTCTTTTCAAAACAACAGCTCTCATATTTTGTCCAACCTATGAAGTGACTTCTATGTTGGAAATCTCAGGCCCAATAAAAGGGAGATCGTTTTGGAAAAGCAGAGTTCCCAGCAAAGAGGACCTTTTATAAACAAGCAGATACCTTCCCCACATGTAGTTCAACACCAATGCCACAGTCTACCTCCTGCTGAAAGCACTGAATCACCGTTGAGTGTTGAATATGTGAAAAAAAAATATATAGACCTCAGTTCCAAATACTATCCCAGTATAGGCAAAATTTACATTAAAAAAGGAAGAGTGTATCATAGAAAAGACAAAATAATCTAGTATTAAAGTTTTCAAAAGCATGGGGATCTTATAAAGAAAAAAAAAGTCAGGAAAAGCAATGTTAGTGGGCAGCTCATGAGGATTTCAAGAACACAGAAAGACAAAACCATTATCACTGGCATTGGACATCACTATTGAAGAAAAAAGAAAAGCCAGGGCATTCTGTTTATGGCTTTAAAAATACCATTATTTGGACAAGAGTCTTAAAAGAAAAGTACTGCTTATTTTAATGAACTTTATACATCAGACCCAAAGCCCTAGATCTGCTCAGAACTCAGAAAAGGTTCACCATTGGCTGGTGTCGCCTGAGGAAGGGGGCCGCTGAGGAGGACATTCTGATGTATGGTTTTTTTCTCTCATTTTCTCCCCTGGCTACTCTATGTCTTTGTAAATTCTTTATAGCCCTCCTTTCTCACTACTATTCAATTAGCTTTCAATCGAGTGAAGAGGACCTACTTACACTCCAAGATTGACACTTTACCAAGTATCATCACAAGAGTTCACAACCAGCTGCTTTAAAGTAATTGGCATCTTAATGTGCAGAAAAATTACTTTTCTAATGGTTGCCTGGAAGATTTATATCCCTAAAATGTAATTAAAAAGTAGATTTAGAAATATGCTCAGCAACCAAAAAGATTAAATATTAATGTGGAGTGTAATTAATAAATTATATATCTCTTGATTACTAATGGCTTATCGACTGTAAAAGCACAACATTATGAAATATTAGGACAAACAAAAGCTTTTGGGGAATACTGCTTAGCTTCAAGAATGAAGCTGCTGCTGTTGAATTTTCAGAAGAAATCCTGATTTTGCCGATAATATAAAAGTTAACTTGATTGTTCCCATTATCATTCTTCATGCATTCCATATGTTACGAAGTGGTATGTTTGTTTTTATTTTATAAAAAGAAAACTGTAGTTTCCTGAATCATCTTTTATTGCATTAAGATTATTTCTACTGCCTATCCTATAGGCTTTTGAGTTAATGTTAAGTTTTAAATTTAGAAGTATTTCTGACCCCCTCTAAGAAAATAAAACATATAATGAGATAGCAAAGGAAAACAATGAAGAGAAACATCCAGAATGAGGTGGACATGTGATGAACAATACTTCTAAGGCACTTCAAACTGCAGAGTAGGACAACGCTAAATAGAAACAGTGGGCTTTCCAATGATTTCAAGAGATTGTTTTTGCATGTGACAGAGACAAAGGGAGAGAGAGACAGAGAGAGGGATGGATAGGGACAGACAGACAGGAAGGGAAAGAGATGAGAAACATCAATTCTTTGTTGCGGCACCTTAGTTGTTCATTGATTGCTTTCTCATATGTGCCTTACCGCAGAGCGAGAGACCCCTTGTTCAAGCCAGCAACCTTGGGCTCAAGCCAGTGACCTTTGATCTCAAGCCAGCAACCATGGGGTCATGTCTATGATTCCACGCTCAAGCCAGCGACCCCTCACTCAAGCCAGTGACCTCGGGGTTTTGAACTTGGGTCCTCTGCATCCCAGTCCAACATTCTATCTACTGCGCCACTACCTGGTCAAGCTCAAGAGATTTTTTAAGCTCCATTCATCCCACGTTCCTTTTAAGATTTTCAAGATATTTATCAGACTCTTAGAATGTGAGAGTTGAAAGTGTTGTGGAGATTATCTGGTTTATCAGCTTCATTTTATATGTGAATTTGGAAATTTTCTTATCCCAGGAAGTGACCTGGCTCACACAGGATTTCAAGAGTCATCCTCTCAACACCAGTCCAAAGTTCTTTCCCTTGTGTTATAGCATGGTCAGACTAAGTATCTTAGCTTACAAATCTTTTGATTTTCAAGTGTTCTTGCAAGAAATCTCATCAAAGTATACACAGAAGCTATGCCCAAACACTAGACCCAAGCTCCAAATGGTTAGGTCTTCAAGATTCCCTATCAACTCCTACTAACCCTTTGTCTAAGACAATGAGTTCTTTGTGCCAAAGGAACTTAAGATAGAGAAGAATTAGCAGAGAAATTCAGATATTTAACAGATACATGATTCTATTAATTTTACATGAACTTAGTTGTAAATTCTAGTTTACAGCATTGTCCTCACCTTTTTAGGAAAGGTGTCCTTTCTATATCTTTACAAGTGTCGCTCTGTAGGATGCCTTGGTTGAATTCCAAATGTTAGCATAAGCCCAAAGATGCCGTGTTTGCTCACAAAAAACAAAAAGGACTTGAACATTTGAGAGCATGACATGGTCTCCCTGTCAAACAGTTATAGCTCAGTGTATGCTCCTTGCTCTAAGTTGTCATTTTGCAATATGTCATCTTTTACTGTCAGTTCAGTGGCTAACAATAACAAAGACACTCAGGAAGTTTAGGGACAGATGAACACGAAATCAATGATCCCCAGGTACACACTCTCCAACTCAGCTCTGATAGAAATTAAATCACTAAAAATTATTAGTTTAAAATTTTTTCAATTAATAATACTTACAAATCCTCATGATTCTATATGTTTTCCACCTAACAATACTGGCGCCAGAAATACTACCCATGTGACAAAAATTGTTTTTCTGAATTACTTCAGAACAATCAGTGGCATAGCAATTTCAGAGAATGTCTGTTTAATTTTACAGATGAGAAAATCCAGTCTTGGTGGAGTTCAGCGACTTGCTGTAGATCCCACAGTCACTTGTTATAATTAGTAGCTTACCTAAATGGCATCCACTTTGATGCCATTCTTTTGTTTTATAAGTCTGTGTCCAGCAAGGCAGAGTGCACCTGATTGAGATCTTGAGAACTGTGTTGCTTTGCAGTAGCAGCTGAGTTTAATCATGTGACAGAACAAATGTCTGTTGCCCTCTCCGTATCTCTGCATCTTCCAAGGGAGCAAGGGCACACTGTGCTCAAGCCTGCTCCAGAGAGGGTGCTTTAAAATGACAGTTGTAAAGAAAGGAAAAGATATTTAAAAACACCTGTTTAAATTTCAATTAAAAAAATGCTTCTCATCTCTCTCCCTTCCTGTTTGTCCCTATCTGTCCCTCTCTCTGACTCTGTCAAAAAAAAAAAAAAAAAAAAAAGAAAAAAGAAAAAAGAAAAAAAAAAAGAAAAGGAAATGTCCAAAGACTTGTGTCTGCACAGAGTAAATTACATATACAATATACGAATCAGGTCTAAAGAAAAACATGAAAAGATTCTCTCAGAGTATAGGTTTAAAATTTTTTTTTACCTTATATTACTGTTCCAACAAAAATTAAAAATGCTTATAATTAAGGACATACTCCTTGCCTAACCAGGTGGTGGCACAGTGGATAGAGCGTTGAATTGGGACACAGAGGACCCAGGTTCAAGACCCCGAGGTCTCCAGCTTGAGCGTGGGCTCATTGGGTTTGAGTGAGGCTCGCCAGCTTGAGCCCAAGGTCATTGGCTCGAGCAAGGGGTCACTCGGTCTGCTGTAGCTCCCAGGTCAAGGCACATATGAGAAATCAATCAATGAACAACTAAGGTACCGCAACGAAGAATTGATGTTTCTCATCTCCCCTTTCTGTCTGTCTGTCCCTATCTGTCCCTCTCTGACTCTCTCTGCCAAACACACAAAAAAAAGACATACTCCAAGACAAGAAATGGAAGTCAACTGTTTATTCTGGATAGCGATTCCAACTATTTCAGCCAGTGGCATCTAAAAATACAAAATCTTTTGTAGGACAGAATTTTGTGGCATTTTATCAAGCATTCTGTGGTTATCTGGCTTGACTTTCATTTGCTGTTTCTGCTGGTAACCTGAGCATTTTGGACCTTAATTATGCACATCAGCAACCCCTGATGACAATTTCAAGACTTACCAATTACTGGAAAATGAAATTTTTGTGCTAACTCATTTGGGGCAAAACTTGTCCTGAAGTGACATGTGGCTCTGCATAGTCCTTCTCCCACAAATGCGAATATTGATTAAAGACATATTAACAGTTTAGACTAGAGAATAATGTTGCAAAACTGCCCAGTTGTTACATAATGTATGATGTGCATATTAAATTACCTCCCAAACTGCAAGACAGACCTGACTCAAGGCTTCAAGAGACAGATTGTGAACCTACATTCTGTCTTTTTTACTAATATTATCACCCTCTAATATCAGCATCAGCACCCTTTGCTGTGCTGCCCTCCATGATCACAACGATCCAGCGCCCGCATCTTGACCAAACCTCAGTGTTAATCACCTGAAAACTTATTAGCAAAATCAGTGAAGGAAAATCATCCCTAATGGCTGTTGACAGCTTGTGGGAAACGCACAGTTACTCCGGACCTCAATCTACAAAAGTGATGACAGGAGAAATCTTATTTATACTACTTAGAATACTCATCTTCCTAACACAGTCTGGAATTTCTCAACAATCCATGACACTGATAACTCTACAATGTTTCTTATTTTTAATATGAGTAAGTTTCTGTGATTTGGTTTTGAAACAAAATTATTTTTCCAGTAACTCAAGCACCTGTCAAATAGCCTAATTCTAAAGGTGTGTGCTGAGGGGCTTTAGAAGTGGGGAAGTATTGGGGAGTGGGGTGTAAAGCCAGTAGCGCGGCCACCATCACCGCCACCTGGCTCTTGCAGGTTCGCATTTGATCCGGACAGACAGTAATGAAATTGAGGAGCCAAAAACTGGTGGTCCATTTTCCTTTATTCTAGACTCGTTCTCGGCAAGCGAGTAAAAACACACAGTGGGAAACACTTCCCTTTCCATTCAGGGCTCCCAAAGCCAGGACTCATCCGAGTTTTCCTAGAATCAAAGGCTCCGACCTCTTTGCCTCCATTTTGGCTGCCTCTTCTCCCCCATGTGGCCTTTCTCTCTGCCCTGGAACAATGTGATCTCTCCAGATATGGCCTCCTAGCTCCTCCTTTTAAAACTTTTCTGTGGGGCAACCCCCTCCTCCAGCACACATTAGCATAACCAAGCCCCTTCCCAAGCAAGAAGAGCATTAATATTATCACCTGGGTGACAGGCAGTGCCATCTTTAACAAAAAGAGTGAACAAAATCAAAAAATACAAATTTTACAACTCATTTGCCCGACGAGGATAAAGCTTGTTGCATTTCAACTTTAAAAGTTTTTGAAAACATACAGCATCAGTTTAAAAAGACATAATGAAATTTTCAAATCCATGTAGATTCATGCACGCCTGTTGCACAAGCAGCTTGGTATTCAAGATGAGTTTTGTTTGGAATAAGCAGTATTTTCTACTATTTTATAACTAAATCTTATTCTACTTCTTCCTGTGTGACTTCATCAAATTTACTAAATGTACAGGCATCACAAGCAGAGACTGAACTCTCAGTGAGCAAACTACTCTCTAGATAAGTCACATATGTTGTCCAACATATTAACTCTTTGGAAGCTTCTCAGGGGCCATTTAGTATATTTAAATAATAAGTATGGAAATCAACATCAATTAATATTTCCTCTGTGCCCACAGGGTACTTGGCACCGTCTGCTGGACTCAGTGGGAAAGTCATTAACTGTCCCTGTTCTCAAAGGACAAACAGTAACACCAATCCCATTCTTTCACCAAACCACAGAAAGCAAACAGAAAAATGTAATTTTGGCCAATTAAGAGAACTTTATATGGATATTTTACTTCATCTGGCTTAAATCTTTGACAGGGTGAAGGAAGGACTGGGAAAATGAAGGGATAAAATGGAGAACAATGAATGACAAGAAGGAAAGGGAGCAGGAAAGTGCTGAACAGACGCAGTGTGGCCCCTGCTCCGAGCGCCTGTGGCCACGGCTCACCCATTCATTCCCTCACTCGGTCAGCTCTACGTCCTGAGCCCTCACTCCATGGCAGCCACTGCCCTGCCCTGGGTTCTGGGAACCAAAAAGTGAATATTAACATCCTTGCCCTCAGCTATTCAGTTGGGGACTATTGATCCCTATCTCACTGAGTTATTGTGAAGATTCCATGAGCTAATATGTGTGATGCAGTTCAAATAGTGCCTGGCACAAATGCCACAATGTTTGGGCGAATGGGCACCTGAACAGACGTTTTCAGTGCAGTGTAATAAGGGAGCGTGGAGGACTTGGTGGAAGGCTGCAGAGATGGGGAGGGGAAGAGAGGAGGGGTGGGGAGGGGAAGGAGAGAAGGGGTGGGGAGGGGGAGAAGGGGTGGGGAGGAGAAGGAGAGGCAGGCAGATTAGGCAGGGGCTCCAGAACCCTGCCCAGGTATCTGTGCATGATTCAGAGGGTTGCACTGTGCTGGTAGGCTGCTCCAATGCAGCAGGCAGGTCCTGCCTTCTCAACTGCACCAGGATGACGTGGTCTCTTCCTTCCCCTCAGCAAGCGCTATGTCCTCCAGGAGGAAGACTTCCCAGGCATTAAGCAAGGAGTGGAACTGGTCAGGTCGTTCTAAACAGTCACTCAGGATAGCTGATTTGGTTTTCCCAGAGCATCAGGCGCTGTGCTGGTGTAGTTACTGTGTCAGGGCTCTTCTGCCTGTGGCATTTTCTTGTTCCTTTTCACAGCAGCCTCTTTTTTGACTGAGGAGGAACCAAGTTTCCCTCAGGCCCTCAGTCTGCCTAGACAACCGTCCTGGGCAGAGATACCGTGACTGCTGGACTGCCAGGTATTCAGGTATGAACCACCTGTGGCCCAGGTATCAACAGAGAAGGGAAAACGAAGTCTGGCTCTTACCACAAAGTGCTGAATAAAACTGCTAGTTTGGTTCATGTTTTATCAGTGAAAGCCTGGAGAGGTGAAGGGGATAGGGTAATCTAAAATGACTTGCCTAGCCTGACTGGTGGTGGTGCAGTGGATAGAGCATCGACCTGGGATGCTGAGGTCCCAGGTTCAAAACCCGAGGTTGCTGGCTTGAGCACAGGCTCACTAGCTGGGGTGCAGGGTCACCAGCTTGAGTGCAGAATCATCGACATGATCACAAGGTCACTGGCTCAAGCAAGGGGTCACTGGCTCAGCTGGAGCCCTTGGTCAAGGCACATATGAGAAAACAATCAATGAACAACTAAAATGCCACAACTATGAACTGATGCTTTTCATCTCTCTGCCTCCCTCCCCCTCTCTCTCATTCTCTCTCACAAAAACAATTTTTTTTTAAATTAAAATAAAATGACTCACCTGGAGTACATCAGTGTGACAGTTCCATTGGGTGGGATGTCAGTGGTGCAGTAAGAGGCAAAGTTCACGGGCTGTAGTGGTTCCTGCATCTATTCAGTGAGCTTGGCCAATTCAATGGTTCCTGCAACCAGAGCTCACTGCTAGCCCCAAGAGTGCACAGTCAGCTGTGCCAGACATGCATAAGTGCTCTCAGTAAACAGCTAGAGCAGGGGTCCCCAAACTTTTTACACAGGGGGCCAGTTCACTGTCCCTCAGACCGTTGGAGGGCCGGACTATAAAAAAACTATGAACAAATCACTATGCATACTGCACAAATCTTATTTTAAAGTAGAAAAACAAAATGGGAACAAATACAATATTTAAAATAAAGAACAAGTAAATTTAAATCAACTAACTGACCAGTATTTCAATGGGAACTATGCTCCTCTCACTGACCACCAATGAAAGAGGTGCCCCTTCCAGAAGTGCGGCAGGGGCCGGATAAATGGCCTCAGGGGGCCGCATGCGGCCCGGGGGCCGTAGTTTGGGGAACTCTGAGCTAGAGGGACTGCTGTCAGCCCACAGAGCCCACACGTCCACCACAGGGGCCTGGAGCCCAGAGGCTGCAGGCCAGGGGCCTGGAGGAAGACACTAGATGAAGTGCTGTGAGGTCCAGGGTCTGAGCTGGACAGGGACTGAGGGGAGTGGCTCTGAGAGGGTGACTCCAGGGCCAGCCACCACTGCTTGAGGACAACCCTCCAACCCATTTTTTGGGGGGGGGGGGCATTGTATGCAGTGTACGAACTCCACCTAAATAGGGTGATCTCATTCCTGGAGGGTGGCCTTACGTGGTGGGGGAGCATGTTTAGATCTGAATCTTAGAAGCAAGTCTCCTGTACCTGTGCTCTTGGGACAAGCAGTTGGGATGGGTGGTGGAAGGAGTGGAGTGGGAGTGTTTCCCCAGGTTCCCAAGAACCCACAGCATTCAGGTTACAGGCAAACTATGGCACCCCTTCAAGACGGGGGTCCTGCATTCGACCCCAAACTCTGGAGCCCCTTCTCCCGTGTCTTTCCCCCATCACTCCTCCACCCCAAGGTCTTGTCCCTCCACTTTTAAACTTAAAAAAAAAAATCCAAAGAGATATCATTACCTAGCTCAGTGCCCAGAGGATTTTAGAGGAAGGAAAAACCAAACAAAGCCGTTTTATCTCTCCACCACCTCTTAGTTGTGGAAATCAACATGAATTTGGTTCACAAAGGCGGAATAAACTAACCTTTGATGCTGCACCAATGATTGTTTTTCCTGCTGAAAGAGAGGACTTGAGGACCATCTTTTGCCCTAAAATCCATAAACTGGGTGTCTCAATACTGCTGTGCTGTGTGGGTGGGGTTTGGTTTAATTCTTTGGTTATTTGTAATAAAGTAGAGAAATATATGTCTATAGAAACCCAAAAGAAAAAAAGAAAGAAGGAAACACATTCCTGGTGCCTAATAGTTAAACCACTGTCTCCTGAGTATGTTAAGGACCCTCAGACCAGACTTCTAATTTCAATTCTTAATAAAGGACTAAAGAGATAGCTCTGGTAAAGTTGTTTACCCTCCCTGAGGCTCCATGTTAACCGCTTCAGACCGGGAGGAACAAGACCCACCCATGTGAAGTGTGAGGGAGGAGCTGTGCATGTTGAGAGGCAGTGACAGAGGCTGGAGCCACACTCAGGTGTGACCTCTTTCCCTGACGGATGAAACAGGCAGCATGAAACCTGAAAGGCCCAAGTCCTTGTGCACTTTTTAAGGAATTTGCCTGCTTAGTGACATCACAGGCCAAGGTATAAAAAAGGAAAAGAAGTCCCAAACTCCAAAAGTAAGGTTCAACTCCTATGAAGAAAACCCCCTGGGCTGTTGGGAGGATGTCAGCGTTAATGCCTGCCAGTTCCCTTGGCTTACTCGTTCCCTCACCTATCCTAACCTGCATGCCTAACCCGTGCCAACTTTCTGAAGACACTCACAGAGCAACACACAGGCAGGTGAGGGCAGACCCATGCCAGGTCACCTCAGGGACGACAGGGGAGGAGTGCCCACTTTCAGCACTGCAGTCACCAAGTTCCCACAATGGACAGGAGAAGAACAGTCACATGATTCCCAACTGGCCTCTGGAGAGGATTCATCAAGCATCAACTATGAGATAGCATGGTTCTGCACCTTGCACGCCTTACCTGAGCCCTTTTACTCCCTGCAGCAACCCCATGAGGCACTTCAAATGCACACTCTCTGAGTCTTTAACGGGAATGACTACAGAAACGCACAAGCTGAGTTAGCAGTAGAAGTCACCGTTTAAGCCTGACCTACTCTTTCTGACAGGAACAATACCTATTATTTATTAAGCACTGACTGGGAGCCAGCCACTCTGCCAAGTGCTCCCCATGTATTATTTTGTATTATTTCCTTAACAACTCCTACACATTAGGATGATTATTATTCCCACTTTATAGATGAGAAACCTGAGTCTTGGGAAAGTAGTCACTTGCTTAAGGGCACAGAGCTTTTGTGATCTAAGCCAGAATTCTTTTTATTTTTCTTTCTGTTCTACTTTTTCCTCAGTATAAAAGGTCCACACTGTGAGTATTGGTGGGTCAAAGCATTATTGGAATAACCCATAATTATTAATTTATCTAGACGTTGGAAATGTTCCATGTAGCTACTTCTTAGCCTACAGATCCTGGTTTTGTCCAGGCAGCAATGTGTCACTCTGAATGGCTTAGATGGTCTAACTAAATGGTGGCATTCCCAATTGATTTAGCCAGTGATTGGTTTAGTGGTTGCCATTTGATCTTGTTCTGACCAAAGAGATATAAGAAATCTACTCTGGACTTCCGGAAAACATTTTCTCCCCTGACAGATACACCAGAGAAAGCCATTTTGTGCCAGCTCCTCCTGCTGGCTGCTGGCTGGCTGCTCCACCGTGGGTTGCGGGAGGACCCAGAGGTTGCTGTGGTGGCTGCCATTTTGTGAGCATGAGTGGCAGGCAGGGACACTGCAGACCCTCCAAGGCTGTCAGATGAAAAAGAACAACGTTTAGGAGCATGAAGTCATTGCTAAGCCTCAAACCTCCAGGACCACCTACTTCTCCATGGGACCTCCTACTTCTGAGTTTTGGGAATGTAAGTACCGTATTTCCCCATGTATAAGATGCTCCCATGTATAAGATACACCTTAATTTGGGGGCACAAAATTTGAAAAAAAAAAGTATTACATAAAGTTATTAAACCCAAGTTTTATTCATAATAAAATTCATATAACTCCTCACTCATCACTGTCAAAACTCACACTCATTAGCTTGTCCTAATCTGTGTCTGATGATGAATCACTGTCTTCAACAATGAGCACAAAAACAAGTGCGAAAAAGCAGGAATGCAAGTTAAAATCTACAACCACTGTACAAGACACACCCAGTTTTTAGACCCCAAATTTTTTGAAAAAGGATGTGTCTTATACATGGGGAAATATGGTAAGTGTTCTTGTTAATGTTTCCTGTTACTCCAATGCATCCCAACTGATGATACAGTTGTGAAATCAAAGCACATTTTTTTTCATTTTATTTATTCATTTTTATTAGAGAGAGAGGAGAGAGAGAGAGAGAGAACAGGGGGAGGAGCAGGAAGCATCAACTCCCATATGTGCCTTGACCAGGCAAGCCCAGGGTTTCGAACTGGCGACTTCAGCGTTCCAGGTCGACACTTTATCCACTGTGCCACCACAGGTCAGGCAAAGCACAGTTTTCATTTACTCATTTGGAAAACGAAATTCAAGCCAATTTAGTGACCAAATGAGTTCCCTTCCCTGAACAGGGTCCTAGTTCTCAAAATCTCCTAAAGGAACATCAGTGGCTTGGAATTACAATCATGGCTCTTTTTTTGCTTCTGTAGGGGAGGAAAAACTTTCTCTCCACCCTCTTATGTTTTCTGATGGGAGCATACAAATTAAACTAACAACAGGAGGATTAAAAAGAGAAAAGCTTACAGATTTCATATGATGTTAATAGCACTTAAGTGACACAAAGGGTTTTAAGGATAAGAAGTAAAAAGCGAAAGAGGCAGTTAAACTCAGGAACTTATTTACCATTTTAACAAAAGGTGGTAAGTCTATGGAGAAGTGACAAGGCAAAGGAAAGAGATTGGGGCTTCCAGGGGTGATAACCTGTGGGAAAGCAACCAGAAAACATACAAGGGAGACCAATGACAAATGAGGGTTATTTTAGTAAGATTTGTTTGTACAGACTCGGTTTGCTGTTGATGCCCCCATCCCCTGCTATAAGAATGCTAATTTCTTCCTGATACCAGGAGGGTCCCTTTAGCATAAGAAACATGTCCTACCTTTAGGCAGAAAGGGTCTACATGGAGAACCTTTCCAGCATCTGCTGCTTCTCAGTTGCCTTCAGCTCAGAATAATCAATATACCAAAGCAGCATATTTTGGGGTGACATGTTCTGATCCCCTTTACTTCCAAATAAATAATATAGCTATCATTTTACTTTTATACTTAAAATATACATCTTATATTTTATCTCTAAATTATAAAAATAAAATAATTAACTTTATAATATTGTCATACTATTACTACAAAGGCTACTAGGTTTTAATCACTAGGCTTACTGCACTTTATATGTAAACTTTTAATATTAAAGTATAATCAAGATCATAACTTAACCACTACAGCAATGCATTAAGCAAAAGTAAAGGTGGTCCCAGCATTAAAATGTATTAACACTTCTTCTAATAATTACAAAATAGCATTACATTTGGGATTCCTCTATGCTGTGTGTATATAAAGAGTCATTCCAGCTGCGGACATTTCAGATGTTTCATCTGTTTGCTATCATGAAAAAAAAATGCTGTAATGAACATCTTTCAACAGAATGTTTTATACATCTAGCCGTGCACAGATGCAGAATGCATTCCTAAATCCCTGGAGGAATGCTCACTGTTGCCCTTCAAAGAGGATGATCCGGGGTCCCTGTCAAGCATCCGCACTGGGCAATTTTAGGTCAGTTACATTTTCCCTAATAATGAAAATTTTTAATTATTTATTTATTTATTCATTTTAGGGGGGAGAGAGAGAGAAGGGGGAGGAGCAGGAAGCATCACTCCCATATGTGCTTTGACCAGGCAAGCCAGGGTTTTGAACCGGCAACCTCAGTGTTTCCAGGTTGATGCTTTATCCACTGCGCCACCACAGGTCAGGTTAATAATGAAATTTTGAGGCAGCAAAATTGATGTTTATGAATTTCAATCTGACCAGATACTAAGAATTTCTAAACTGACTTTTTAAAAATAAAAAGTGTGAGAACATTATTTTTTTAAAAAAAAAAAAAAAAAAAGGAATTTCATAGGAAGAAAGAAAAAACTTGCTCCTCCGCAAACTTTAATTGAAAGTTAATGTCTGTTTTACTTGACAAATATGCCTTCCAGTGACAACAGGAAGAAACTGACAGTGCCACGAACCTGTTGTTTTTGCACTCTGTCAAACTTTAAAAACATGACCAAGATGTTTATATTTTTGAGACTTTTCACTTTGGAAAAAATTTCAAACTGAATATGAGTTACAAGAATAGTAGAATAAATACCGTTGTAAGTTTTATCCAAATCCTCTCTCCCTCCCCCTCTCCCTCTCACCCTCTTCTTCCTCTCAGGGCAATGGCCATGCTGGGGAAACAGCAATCTAGGAGCAAGGGGCCGTGGGTTCTTAGTCTTGCTCTGCCTGAAAGAAGCCCCAGGACCGCGGATGAATATCTTCACTTCTATGGCTCAGGTCAAGAGGCTGCCCTGAAATCTCCAGTACATTTGCTGCCACTGGCTGTAATCTGTGGTGATTGTACAAACACTAGGAGGGCACAAACGATGGAGTAGGTGACTTGGAACCCGTCGGGAACATATGAAGAAAGAAAACTGGATGGCTCAACTGGTGGATGTTGAGAATAATGCGGGACAATCTTTTTTAGACTCTTACTTTCCTGAATGTCGGGAACATGAGGAAAACAACTCTCTCCTTTCAAATCCTAACTCAGGAAGAACAAAGCCCAACTGTCGGCTAGTGGTGACTAAATATCAACACCAAGTGCTATAAACCTCATTAATTTTCCCTAATTGGTTGTAAAGTTTTGGAATAGTCTGAAGTACAGAAGCATTCTTACAAAATTCATCCTAATTTCAAGTTCATATGGCAACAAGGATGACAGGGCCCCAAGGAAGGAAAAGAACAGAAATTAAATTAGAAATGAATCACAGGATTTTTAAGAGTTTTAATAAATAAAAAGAGGAAAACAACCATTAGGAATTAGTACATTCATTGTTTCACAGAAGCATTTAAATATAAAGTAGTTTTACAAGTATTTAGAAACATTTGTTGGCCTTCTGCCTTATGAAAACCATATAGTCCCCTTGTTTATACTTTTAATTTGCTTAGCAAACCTGTCCTCCACTTTGAGCCCTAGTATATCGATGGACTTCAATAGCATTTTAAATTTATCCCAGATTCTGAATTAGTGGGTTTCTCATGGCCCAGGGTCACACAGTTCTTTTCTTAAAATCCTCAACACTTTCATGTTCCCAGGAAATGCACCTGTCAACACGGCATGTGCATTCTCTCATTTTCTTAAAAGCAGGAACTGGGTTTCATTTGTCACCCTTGATTCCAAAGCGGCTGGAGAGCTTGAAGGAGAAGGGGGCCACCGACAGGGGCACAAATAAATCTAATCGTGGTGAAAAGGTGATGAAAGACCTGGGCTTACATTTCCTCAATTTGTTCTTAAAATAATCCTTGACACACTCTTTGATTGAGGACCAACTCTTGATTTTTCAAGGCTGAGGGTCAAAGAGATCAAGAACAAAAGACACAGTTAGTTATTTTGAAACACAAATTTGAGCAATTAGTTCCCACCTTTTCCTCTGGAATTCCAGAGATGTTAACGAGTAGCTCAATTGACTTCTTTGGATGCTGTCTATTTATTTATTTATTTATTTATTTATTTACTCCTTTTCCCTTATCAACCCCCTAATGTGTACACTGTAAAAGGAATGACGTGAGGAATGTCTAACTGAAAATAGCACCACCAGCCACTTAAGGACTATGGGTATTTCTAGTACATCTAACAATTCAACTATGGATTGAAAGAGAGAATTAAAAAATATGGGTCATATAGAGAGGAGGTAGGACTAAAACTGGAGACTGAGACAGATGTTCTTAATATCACACCAGAGTCCTCAGGCACTCATGGTCTATACCGTGGTCCATACATGATACTCAGTACCTGCTACAAGCACTTACAACTCTCAAAGTCCTTCCTGGGGCTTCTACTCTGGAAGAGTAAAGGAGGCTGGAAACACTGGAGAGTGAAAGCCCCTGAATCAGCTCTTAGCCCATAATGAATGGAAACTGAAGGATAAATAGTCAGCTTTCTCCTCTGGAGGGTAAAACAGCTCTGAAAGTATCTTCCACTTCTTGTCTCCCAGACAAATCTTGTAAATGAGACACCAGCTATTGTTTGTTCTAGAGTACCCTTTAAAGGACGTTTGAATAGCAAATTGCCTTGAAAGAGAGATAAACTGCCTCCTTCAGAGTAAAGGACAAAAATGCCTTACTGCTTACTGTCTATTATAGAAGATTTGGGTTCCCTAAGTACAGGGTTCCACCCTGCTGACTGAGTAGACAAAATTAGGCCCATCTGCACCATACCTGTGGGACCAGCAGACAAGGAGAATCAACACAGTTATGCTCATGCTGCTGGTTGTGCCATCAGCAACAAAGTCCTTTGACTCTGAGGTAGGGATCTCACATCTTCTGTCAGCATCCATGAAGCTGTTGTCAGACCAGCCTGTTCGCTTGAAAACATGGTGGAAATCTCAGACACCATTATTATCACATCACAGAAAATAATGACTGACCACAGGACTGAATTTGAAGTTGGTCCAAATTAGAAATATTATTTTCACCCTGGCCAGATAGCTCAGTTGGTTAGATCATTATCCCGAAGCACCGGAGTTGCTGGTTCAATCACTGGTTAAGGCACCTACAGGAACAGATTGATGTTCCTATCTCTATCTCTCTCTCCCCTTCCTCTCTCTCTCTAAAACCAATAAAAATAAACATTAAGAAAAGTGTTTTTAAAAAGAGAAATATTATTTTCTAATAATATGTATTTTAGAACATTGTTATATAGGGGTGGGCAAAAGTAGGTAAACAGTTGTAATACAAATAAATAACACAATAATTAATAAATAATAATACAAAAATGAACTGCGTTTCATGTACTCACAACTGTAAAACTACTTTTGCCCACTCCCGTGTTGCTCAGATACCATCTTAATTAAAACGGAATGTTTTGAGAAGTAGATATCTAGTGCTTTTTTCCGGCCAAAAAAAACTTGAAGTTGAACCACGGCATATATACCAGGAGCTATACATTTAATACACTCCTTCTCTCAGCTAGTGAAGTCATTCACAGCTCCTTCAAGTACAGCTCCTTCCCCTGAAGGGAAATGCGGCCTGAAGAACTGAGCAGGTGTAACAATCAAACAGTAAAACTCTATTACTTTTGCTTCTTAACTTATGGCACTCTGGGCCTATATGTATATTTTGTTTGCTTGTTCACTTAATTGTTACAGGCTAAAAAAGTCAATCTCATTAAGTATGTGCATTAAAATGACAACAGAGGAAAAAATATAATTAATAAGGGAAAGAAGGGAAGTTATTGAGAATTTTGCAGGTGTGAGAGAAAGGCGAACATGTGGCTAACTCTGGAATTAGCAATAAATGTGAAGTCCGAAGGGTTTTCATATCTATCCCTTGGTGAGCAAAAGGGTGTGAGTACCCCACACGCAGAACAGAAAGAGGAAGTGCTCAGAAGAAGTTCACTAGCTCACTCCAGCTCTGCGGAAAACAGCTTTATTTTGCAGATCACTGAAAATGAACTAGGCCTTGTCTTGGCTTAAAAACCCTGGTTTTGCTTTCACTAAATAGATAACAGACATACATAACGCAACATTACATTGTTATGTATTATGCAATGATATACATTGCAATTGTGTGTTAGAATTATATATATGACATGCATAGATTAATAACATATGCAGTTAACCCCAGTAACTCCAGTAATTTCTGAAAAAACTCTTTCTAGATTACCTGTAAAAATAAAGGTTTACTTTACTATTGCTAATTGTCTGTAGTGTATGCAAACTTCTGCAGTCACATATCAGTTATAAAACATATAGTTAACATAACATCAAAAAGATTAGATTACAAAACTTCACTATGGGTATGATAATCTTTGCTTCAAATCCGAGAAGAAAAGACCAAAGCTGGGGAAATAATTTCACCCTTGCTTAATATGCTTTTGAGATTAATCTAAGAATGACACCAAAAGGCCAAGATAAGAAATGCAGGCAGTGAATACAAGCAAACTGTTTTTTAAAGAGCATTTTAATATTAGAAATAAACACGCATAAGTGATAAAATGGTCAGTATCAACAATGTCCTAAAATACATCAGTTTCTTTGCCATTGTTTTAAGAAATTTTAGTTTCAAACTGAAATAAAATGAGCTTTCTTCCTTGAAAATAGACCAGTCATTGCCCAACCTGATTTTGACACTGATTTTTTAAGTTATTTGCACAAGAACAAATGTCTTCCAATATACAGCTGCTGGCTGAGCATCTGTGGTTCCCCAGGCTTGGTGCTCAGTGTGTGGATTCAAAGAAGGATTAACAGGGCTGGAACCCTGATAAGCTCACATTGATACAAATTATTTTTTCAAGATAAAAAAATAAATACATGTGACTTTTTTTTCCCCTAAAGGCTCTGCAAATTGGAATTTGTTTCAATTTGAGAAATGAAGGGAGAAATTAAGACATGTTTTATTTTGCATGTTATCTGCTTATTCTAATGATGGGAGGAGCCTCTATTCTCCTCAGTGGGTGGAAAGAATATGGATGTTAAAAGCTCTTACCTACACATACTTCTTTTAGAATCTCTCTCTCCCTAGTTTAGTTGTGTTGTTTCTTGGAATTCCCTCAGCCACTCTGTGGGCAATGAAATGGCTCTGAGTCTACTGTTTCACTGAGCCTTAAGCAAATGGAGGCCAAGGCCAAGAGTACCTCCAGATGAGTAAAAGGAGAAAGTGTGGACTCCTTGTAGCCCAGTCCAGGTCCTGAGGACAGAAGACCAACTAAGGATTGAAGACCAAGCCTCAGCTAACAATAAAGTGGGTTCCTTTGCCTGAGGGGTCCTTAATGCTAAGGATAGACTGTGATGAGCTAGGTGATGTTGCAGACATGCCCCACACTTCAGTTTATGAGGCTGATATAATGAGGCACTCAAAGTAGATAAACATTAAAAGACAAAGTGCTCTATAGTCCAATCCATCTTATGATCATCAAGGCAAAAATTCTATGCAAAATATTCATAACCTACATCTAACAGACTCTTAAATAAATCCATTATGGCCATGTATGACTTATCCCAGGAATATAAAATTAGGTTACTATTAGAAAATCTACAAGTATATTTCACATTACAGGAGAAAAACTATATGACCATCACAATACACAGAAAAACACAAAGGTAAAATTCAGTACCTTTCAGGATAACAAAACAGATACAATAAACAAGTTAAGGCTGGAAGTATCAATAATCTGTCCCATGGAAGCTCCCCAAATACTATGTAATGGTGACGAACTTGTGGCATTCACTTAAAAGAAATAAGAACAAGTCAGAAACAATAAGGAATGCCTATTCTCACTGTTTTTATTTAACATTGTACCAGAGACCCTAGCCAGCACAATAAGGCAGGAAAAAAAAATTGATATAAGCATTGAGAAAGAAGAAATAAAATTGTCATTATTTGTAGACTATAGAATTATTTACATAGAAAATTCAAAAGAATCTACAACTTATTAGAGAATAAAAAGAGAGGTAAAGAAATAGATCACCCTTTTCATTACTCAAAGGTAACCACCATTGAAAAAACCACCACAGAAGCACATGAGATAAAAGAGAAAGCAACAGAGGAAGGATGTATGGAATACAACCAAATAAAAACAAAAGATAGAAAAACGAAAGAGAAGGATCAAACAAGACACAAAACTAACAGAAAGCAAGATATAAAATGGCAATAGGGAACTCACAAGTGTCAATAATTACACTAAATGTAAATGGATTAAACTCACCAATAAAAAGGCACAGAGTAGCAGAATGGAATAAAAGAGAAAATCCAACTGTATGCTGCCTACAGAAAACTCATCTAAGTAACAAGGATAAAAACAAATTCAAAGTGAAAGGCTGGAAAACAATACTCCAAGCAAATAACATCCAAAAAAAAGCAGATGTAGCAATACTTATATCGGATAATGCTGACTACAAGACAGGAAAAGTACTCAGAGACAAAAATGGCCATTTCATAATGGCTAAGGGGACACTGAATCAAGAAGACATAACAATTCTTAATATATATGCACCAAACCAAGGAGCACCAAAATATATGACAGCTACTTATTGATCTTAAAACAAAAACTGACAAAAATACAATCATACTTGGAGAACTCAATACACCGCTGACGGCTCTAGATCGGTCATCCAAACAGAGAATCAACAAAGATATAGTGGCCTTAAACAAAACACTAGAGCACCTGGATGTGATAGACATCTATAGGACATTTCATCCCAAAGTGACTGAGTATACATTTTTCTCCAGTGTACATGGATCATTCTCAAGAATTGACCATATGTTGGGCCACAAAAACAACATCAGCAAATTCAGAAAAATTGAAGTTGTACCAAGCATATTTTCTGATCATAAAGCCTTGAAACTAGAATTCAACTGCAAAAAAGAGGGAAAAAATCCCACAAAAATGTGGAAACTAAACAACATACTTTTAAAAAATGAATGGGTCAAAGAAGAAATAAGTGCAGAGATCAAAAGATATATACAGACTAATGAAAATGACAATACGACATATCAGAATCTATGGGATGCAGCAAAAGCAGTGATAAGAGGGAAGTTCATATCACTTCAGGCATATATGAACAAACAAGAGAGAGCCCAAGTGAACCACTTAACTTCCCACCTTAAGGAACTAGAAAAAGAAGAACAAAGACAACCCAAAACCAGCCGAAGAAAGGAGATAATAAAAATCAGAGCAGAAATAAATGAATTAGAGAACAGAAAAACTATAGAAAAAATTAATAGAACAAGGAGCTGGTTCTTTGAAAAGATCAACAAAATTGACAAACCCTTGGCAAGATTTACCAAGGAAAAAAGAGAAAGAACTCATATAAACAAAATCCAAAATGAAAGAGGAGAAATCACCACGGACACCGTAGATATACAAAGAATTATTGTAGAATACTATGAAAAACTTTATGCCACTAAATTCAACAACCTAGAAGAAATGGATAAATTCCTAGAACAATACAACCTTCCTAGACTGAGTCAAGAAGAAGCAGAAAGCCTAAACAGACCTATTGGTAGAGAAGAAATAGAAAAAACCATTAAAAACTTCCCCCAAAATAAAAGTCCAGTCCCTGACGGCTATACCAGCGAATTTTATCAAACATTCAAAGAAGACTTGGTTCCTATTCTACTCAAAGTCTTCCAAAAAATTGAAGAAGAAGCAATACTTCCAAACACATTTTATGAGGCCAACATAACCCTCATACCAAAACCAGGCAAGGATGGCACAAAAAAAGAAAACTACAGACCAATATCTCTAATGAATACAGATGCTAAAATACTAAACAAAATACTAGCAAATCGAATACAACAACATATTAAAAAAATAATACATCATGATCAAGTCGGATTCATCCCAGAATCTCAAGGATGGTTCAACATACGTAAAACCGTTAACGTAATACACCATATCAACAAAACAAAGAACAAAAACCACATGATCTTATCAATAGACGCAGAAAAGGCTTTTGATAAAATACAACACAATTTTATGTTTAAGACTCTCAACAAAATGGGTATAGGAGGAAAATATCTCAACATGATAAAGGCCATATATGATAAACCATCAGCTAACATCATATTAAATGGCACTAAACTGAAGTCTTTCCCCCTTAAATCAGGAACAAGACAGGGTTGTCCACTCTCTCCACTCTTATTTAATGTGGTACTAGAGGTTCTAGCCAGAGCAATCAGACAAGACAAAGAAATAAAAGGCATCCATATCGGAAAAGAAGAAGTAAAGGTATCACTTTTTGCAGATGATATGATCCTATACATCAAAAACCCCAAAGAATCCACAAAAAGACTACTAGAAACAATAAGCCAATACAGTAAGGTCGCAGGATACAAAATTAACATACAGAAGTCAATAGCCTTTCTATATGCCAACAATGAAACAATTGAGAACGAACTCAAAAGAATAATCCCCTTCACGGTTGCAACAAAAAAAATAAAATACTTAGGAATAAACATAACAAAGAATGTAAAGGACTTATATAATGAAAACTATAAACCATTGTTAAGGGAAATCGAAAAAGATATAATGAGATGGAAGAATATACCTTGTTCTTGGCTAGGAAGAATAAATATAATCAAGATGGCTATATTACCCAAAGCAATATACAAATTTAATGCAATTCCCATCAAACTTCCAATGACATTTTTTAAAGAAATAGAGCAAAAAATCATCAGATTTATATGGAACTATAAAAAACCCCGAATAGCCAAAGCAATCCTAAAGAAAAAGAATGAAGCTGGGGGCATTACAATACCTGACTTCAAACTCTATTTTAGGGCCACGACAATCAAAACAGCATGGTATTGGCAGAAAAAAATAGACACTCAGACCAATGGAACAGAATAGAAAGTCCAGAAATAAAACCACATATATATAGTCAAATAATTTTTGATAAAGGGGCCAACAACACACAATGGAGAAAAGAAAGCCTCTTCAATAAATGGTGCTGGGAAAACTGGAAAGCCACATGCAAAAGAATGAAACTGGACTACAGTTTGTCCCCCTGTACTAAAATTAACTCAAAATGGATCAAAGATCTAAACATAAGACCTGAAACAATTAAGTACATTGAAGAAGACATAGGTACTCAACTCATGGACCTGGGTTTTAAAGAGCATTTTATGAATTTGACTCCAATGGCAAGAGAAGTGAAGGCAAAAATTAATGAATGGGACTACATCAGACTAAGAAGTTTTTGCTCAGCAAGAGAAACTGATAACAAAATAAACAGAAAGCCAACTAAATGGGAAATGATATTTTCAAACAACAGCTCAGATAAGGGCCTAATGTCCAAAATATACAAAGAACTCATAAAACTCAACAACAAACAAACAAACAATCCAATAAAAAAATGGGAAGAGGATATGAACAGACACTTCTCCCAGGAAGAAATACAAATGGCCAACAGATATATGAAAAGATGCTCATCTTCTTTAGCTATTAGAGAAATGCAAATCAAAACTGCAATGAGATACCACCTCACACCTGTTCGATTAGCTATTATTAACAAGGTAATAGCAAATGTTGGAGAGGCTGTGGAGAAAAAGGAACCCTCATACACTGTTGGTGGGAATGTAAAGTAGTACAACCATTATGGAAGAAAGTATGGTGGTTCCTCAAAAAACTGAAAATAGAACTACCTTATGACCCAGCAATCCCTCTACTGGGTATATACTCCAAAAACTCAGAAACATTGATACGTAAAGACACATGCAGCCCCATGTTTATTGCAGCATTGTTCACAGTGGCCAGGACATGGAAACAACCAAAAAGCCCGTCAATAGATGACTGGATAAAGAAGATGTGGCACATATACACTATGGAATACTACTCAGCCATAAGAAATGATGACATCGGAACATTTACAGCAAAATGGTGGGATCTTGATAACATGATTCGAAGCGAAATAAGTAAATCAGAAAAAACCAGGAACTGCATTATTCCATACGTAGGTGGGACATAAAAGTGAAACTAAGAGACATTGATAAGAGTGTGGTGGTTATGGGGAGGAGGGGGGAATGGGAGAGGGAAAGGGAGAGGGGGAGGGGCACAAAGAAAACAAGATAGAAGGTGACAGAGGACAATCTGACTTTGGGCGATGGGTATGCAACATAATTGAACGACAAGACAACCTGGAGTTGTTATCTTTGAATATATGTATCCTGATTTATTGATGTCACCCCATTAAAAAAATAATATTATTAAAAAAAGAAATAGATCAAATGAACCAATCGGAGAAATTTACAATAGAGATAAACAACAGATAGTAATATAAACCGGGAAGGAAGAACAAACTATTTTAAAAATGTTTCTAGGTTGACCAGTAATTCAAAAATATCTTTGCATCAGGCCATTTACAAAAATAAAATTCAGATGGATTTAAAACCTAAAGTTCTGGCCTGACCTGTGGTGGCGCAGTGGATAAAGCATCAACCTGGAAACACTGAGGTTGCCGGTTTAAAACCTTGGGCTTACCTGGTCAAGGCACATATGGGAGTTGATGCTTCCTGCTCCCCCCCTTCTCTCCCTCTGTCTCTCCTCTCTATAATGAATAAATAAAATCTTTAAAAAAACCCAAAAACCTAAAGTTCTTTTTATAAATTTAACATTTATAGAAGAAAAAAAATTGAAAACAGGTTTAAAACTCCAGAATAGAAAAACATTTCTAACCAAGGCACAAAAAATGACAAATAAGAAAGAGTGAAACATTTTTGGTATAATAAAATTTAAAGCCTCTGTATGATACCATAAACAAAGTGAAATCTATGAGCCAAATACTAGATAAGACATAAGCAGCACAAATACCTAAAGGAGATTTTCTTTTAGGTCCTATTGGTCAGAAATAGGTCAGATGACCACCAATCACTACTCATCCACAAAAGCTAAGGGAAAACATATCCTCCTTTCTTAGAACATTGCCACTTCACACTGCAACCAAATCAGAACACTTTTAACGAGAAAGGAAGGAAGGAATTTTGGTTAGATAAGCAGTCTACAGCACTTGCCAAAGACAGTTCATAAACAATTGATAGAAGAGCAAACCAGAATAATCAATGAGCAGATGGGCTTTATTAGTAATCACAGGAATACAATTTGGGGCTGGGGTGGAGGAGGAAGACAGAGAGAAAGAGATCATGATACAACCATCAGAATGAAAAAATTCTAAAACTTATCATGACATCAAGTTATTGGGAGTTAGGAGGCCCATCTCCTGTTAAATGCCTTGTAAAAAACCCAACTGCATCTCCTAAACTCTTTCCTCTTCCCTGACTAATGACTTAAGGGGAAGACTTGAGTCATCCTTACCTACTCATAACCTCACCATGCATATCCAGACACCTTAACACATCTGTGAACCCTTTTTGTTTCCACACCTCTAGAATCCATTTCCACAGCCTGGGGGAATGTTATTATTTTCTGCCTAGAAAACCTATACATCTTCTTAACCCATCTTTCTGCTTCCTATCTCCCGCCTTCCAACTGTTACTCAGTAGGTAGTGGGGCTGTCTCTCCCGTGCTTACATGCTTCCATCAGACTTCGTTATAAAGATCAAGTTGAAATCCCAAATGGGACGTCTTTTAATGATCTTCCTATACCTCTGCCGACTCATTTACAGGCCTCCCTTGTGTTCCTCATCTTCTGATTGGTTCCATTTCATTCCCCTCAAATATATTTATTAAGACTTATTTTAATGAAAGTCAATGAGCAGTGCATTTATCCAGTATTTGTATGACATGATCTTTGTTTTCATCATTGAGTGATTGTTCAGTCCAGGTTCATGGTTATTATTCCTCAGCACTTTGAAGGTCAGGGATAACCATTAATGACAGTGTCCAGGACACAGACCAAGGATGTGGAGCACCCCTCCCCCATCCTCCCAAAAAAAGAACTGGCCTCCTTCTAACTTCTGTCTGGGACCAGCCTTACTTATATAAGAGAGTCTACCTCACATAGAGAATTCCTCAGCCTTGGCCAATTGGCTCAGTGACAGAGCATCAGCCTGGTGTGTGGATATCCACATTCAATTCCCTATCAGGGTACACAGGAGAAGTGACCATTTGCTTCTCCACCCCAACCCCTTCCTTCTCTCTCTATCTCTCTCTTCTCCTCCTGCAGCCATGGCTCAGTTGGAGCAAGTTGGCTCCAGGTGCTGAGGATGACTCCATGGTCTCACCTCAGGCACTAAAATAGCTTGGTTGCTGAGCAATGGAGCAACAACCCCAAATGGGCCAAGCATCACCCCATAGGAGGCTTGCTGGGTGGATCCCGCTCAGGGGGCATGTGGGAGTCTGCCTCCCTGCCTCCCTGTTTCTCACTTAAGAAAAAGAAAAAGAAAAAATTTAAAATAAAATAAGAAAGAGAACTCCTTCATAAAGTCTATTCTTTTGCTTATCTCTGACCACACTGATGCTCTCTCAGTGAACCCATTAAGGTGGACACTGCTGTCCACCTTTGTAGGCTGATGGAGGCTTAGGAATAGTCTCGTACCTTGCCATACTTTAAAGTATAGCCTGTTACACCTAGCTTCTTTTCCATGGTTAAAAAAAATTGAAAAATTGGTAAGTTAAATAAGTGTCTTAAATTCTCTATTTCAGGAGTCGGGAAACATTTTGGCTAAGAGAGCCATGAACCCCACATATCTTAAAATGTAATTCCATGAGAGCAATACAACAACCCATGTACATTAGGCATTATCCAATAAAAATTTGGTGTTGTCCCAGAGGACAGCTGTGATTGGCTACAGTCACCCACAACCATTAACATGAGCGGAAGGAAATGAATGGATTGTAATACATGACAATGTTTTATATTTTTAACGTTATTTTTTTTCTTAAAGATTTGTCTGCGAGCCAGTTGCAGCCATCAAAAGAGTCACATCTGGCTCGCAAGCCATAGGTTCCCAAACTCTGCTCTATTTTAACCCTGCATGTAAAAGCTAAACATGTGACTCAACACTCAGGACACTAAAGCCAACATATTTTTGTAAAATGACTCCTTTCAATGGGAAATTAGGTAAATGCATTTATCTGTTAGAGCCCCTGTACTCTCTCCTTGACACAACTGGGTAACTACTTTTCATCTCTATAACACCAATAACTGGGGCTAATTGAATTGATTTATGCCCAAGATGCAGGTGAAAATTATTTTGCATTTTGTTTCATTAAACAACCTATTCATTTGGAGTTTAGAAAAAAATATGTTTTGAGAAAATAAAATAAGATGCAGGGACCCATCAGCCACAGAAGAAAATCTTGCCAAAGACAGACACACACATTGCAGGCCTCTGAAAGGGTATGAATTTAATTCAAATTTCCTCGAAGGGCAGACATTGCTTATTTGTTGCAAAAGATATATTTGACTTAAAAGTGCATAAAATGTAGATATTCACATTCAAAAACACCTAGAAATATTAACTCCCTCCCTCCTTATTTGGCATTTCCTTTGGCATTTTACATGGAATCTAATATCTACCATATAGCACTTGGTATAAAGGCAGCCTCATATTTGCCCTTTTGAACTCTGAATGTGTGTAAATCTTGTCTTAGTGTCAATTGACTATAAATTCTTTGGGGGCAAGAACCATGATTTTTGTTGTTGTTGTTATTCTTTTCTAATTATTAAAAATATCTCCTAATACCTACTTGGTGTTGTGTTTAGATTTACGATAGATTTGAGTTCTCCAAATGCTTCTCTTCCTTTTACCACTAGGCCTGTGAATGTGGTTTACCTGCAACTCTCCTCTCATCATCCATGATATAGACCAGTGGTAGTCAACCTGGTCCCTACCGCCTACTTAGTGGGCCTTCCAGCTTTCATGGTGGGCGGTAGCGGAGCAACCAAAGTATAAATAAAAAGATAGATTTAACTATAGTAAGTTGTTTTATAAAGATTTATTCTGCCAAACTTAGCGAAAATCCGACATAAAGTACTTGGTAAGTAATTATTATTATATGCTCTAACTTGCTGTAATTCTGCTTTATAAATTTTATAAAGTAAAGTTACTTCCCTACTTTATAAATTACCATTACTGTGAAACCGGTGGGCAGTTAGATAATTTTACTACTAACAGAGATACAAAAGTGGGTGGTAGGTATAAAAAGGTTGACTGCCCCTGATATAGACAATTAAAATACAGTAAAAAGATATTATGGGAAACCTGATGCCAATAAACTTGACAATTTAGGTGACATGAACACATCTCTTGGCAATCACATCTTACCAAAGCTAACATGAGAAGAAAGAGAAAATATATCTTAAAAATTGAATGTAAATACAAGTTTCTCCACAAAGAAAAAGGCCCAGATGGCTTCACCTGTGAGCTCTTTTCAATATGGTAAAAAGAAATAACACTATCGTACACAAAACTCTCCATAAAACAACAGCAACACAAAGCCCAGCTTAACCGTGATACCAAAATCTTCAAGGGCATTTACAGGATAAGGAAATGACTGACTAGACTAACTTATTAGAAACAAAATCCTGAACAAACTACTTGCAAACTGAACTAGTAATAGGCAGAAAAGAAAAATATACTATGATAAATTTGATTTTATCCTAGGAAGGCAAAGTTGAATAAACATTAGAAAATCAATTAATATAACCACATTAACAGATTAAATGTGAAGTCATCATATGATCCTTCCAAAATAGACGGAGAAAAATGATTAAATAAATCCAATGTTAATTCATGATAAAAAAATTTTTTTAGCGAATTAGGAATACAAAGGGACTTCCTTAACCTGTAAATAAAGTCTATAGCACATATCACATGTCATGATGAAAGCTCTCTTTGGAGACTCAGGGACAAGATTTGGAAGCATGTTATTATAATTTCTATCATCATTTTAGTGTATATTCTAGCAAGTACAAGAAAACAAAAGCAAAAGGATTGTCATGAAAGAAACGAACCTTACATTGCTCAGAAGTGCTGTGCTATGTAGAATTTTAGCACCTATGTTCATGAGTAAGTATACTTTGTAACTTTCTACGTTCATGTCAGGTTTAGTCAAGTTTATGCCAGTTTTCATAAAGACTGTTAAAACTCAGGAAGAGTTTATGTGGTAACCCTGTGTTACTTTCTGATGCTTTGATCAGGGTCCCAGCTGATTTTGGAAGGAACTGCCTATCCCAGGGTTAGTCAATTTCTATAAACAGTAAACAATAAGAGTGCCTTTCAACCACCAGTGCAGAGCTCACCCCTCTAATTACTTTCCTTCACAGACTCCCATGCTCCAGGGCCCTGTTCACCTGCTCTTATCACTCTAGGGTCTTATACCAAACAATTAAGGGCAACTCCTGTGCCCTAGAGCCTCCTGAAATCATTCGAACTAATCAGTCGTCAACATGCTTACTGTAACTATCTTGCCCGTTCCTGCCCACAGAAACAGCAGTAAAGGTTCTTGCCACAGGCACCCCGTTCCTCTACCTCCTGACATCCCTGGTGCTTCCCCATGTGGCCCCGCTGGGATCAATACCACACATCATCTTTTCAGTGGTTGTCATCTCCTCATCTTTTGACCTTGTCAGACCTAAATAAACCTATACTTTTAAAAATACATAAAATTAGAATTACTGGTAGAACTGCCAGTAAGTTCTATAGATAGCCTATTTGTATGTGTGTGTGTAAGTGTGAGTAAGTGTGCATGTGTGTGTGGGAGGTAGCGTTTTTAACATTCATGAACATTTATAGAATTATTCAGGTGTTCCATTTCTTTAAGTTTTATTATGGAGTAGTTTTGTTTTCTAAATGCTTTGTTTATCTATTTTTTTGTGTGGTAAGAGGAGAGAGAATGAGGCACACTCCCACATGCACCCGAACTGGGATCCACCCTGCAACCCAGTCTGAGGCCGATGTCCAAGTACTGAGCTATATTTTTAGCACCCAGACCAACCAAGCTATCCTCAGCACCCAGGGCCTGGCTCGAACCAATCGAGCTACTGGCTGAGGGAGAGGAGGGAGAGGAGGAAGAGGAGGGAAAGAGGGGAGAGAGGGAGGTGGAGAGAAGCAGATGGTCACTTCTCCTGTGTGCCCTGACTGGAAATCAAATCCAGATGTCCATACGCCGGCTGACACTCTATCCACTGAGCCACCAGCCAGAGCCTATTTTTCTAGTATTTTTGAAGGTTGTTTTCTATGATTTTCTAACACATTTTCTTTAAATATTTTTTTAATTTCCATCAGTATTTCTTCTACACTCTTGCCTTTGGAAGTTTTGCCCAACACTTCGACCTTCCCTTTCCTAATGTTCATGATTTCAATCCTGTCTTCAGCTCCTGGGCCTTAGGTAGGTCTGTAAATGAACGTCCCATTTGCACGGGAACATCTGATAAACACTCTCACAACTAATGTCAAGTGACAAACTTGATTTCTACTCACATCATGCTTTCGCTTGGGTTCCCTATTGCCAACCGCCCCACTGTCGGAAATAAGTCCTCACGGATTCCCTCGTCCTCACAACTCATCCTGTCACCTCTGACCTCACAGCACGTCCCTCCAGACTGCAGTCTAAACAGTTGTCATCCCTCCCCAGGACACCTGCAAGGGCCTCCCACGGGTCTCCCTGCTTCTCCTCTTTACACCTCACTGTCCACTACTCTCCACAGAGCAGCCAGGACCATCTAACAGGGCCTGTCACCCCCCTATCCTCATCAGGGTACAATCCCAATGCCTCTATTGAGACCCCTAAAAATCAGTTCTTGTCTACCTCACATTGCAGTACATTGCCCTTGTTAGGATTCTGTGACATGGCCATCATCCTCTTCCTCCCACATCTCCCTCCATCTGAAAAGCTCTTTCCCTAGGACTCTGCTGGCTCCTTTATCACCGTCTCAGACAACCCTCCCCCCAACCCCCTTTTTCTATTACATAGATACCTTATTTTACTTTACTGCCCCATTGTACTCACCACAATCCAAATTCTCTTCATTTTTTTTTTTTTGGTTTCCTTTCTAATAATAGTGTATTTCCACGAGAACCAAAAATCCTGTCTGATTTTTTCACTGCTGTTGCCTAGGATAGTGCTTGGCACTAAGTATTCATCGTAACTGTCTGAATGAAGAACTGAGAAATGGGCATGAAGCCCTGGCCAGTTGGCTCAGTGGTAGAGCATCAGCCTGGCATGCAGAAGTCCTGGGTTTGATTCCCAGCCAGGGCACACAGGAGAAGCGCACATCTGCTTCTCCACCCCTCCCCTTCTCCTTCCTCTCTGTCTCTCTCTTCCCCTCCCGCAGCCAAGGCTCCATTGGAGCAAGGTTTGCCCAGGCGCTGAGGATGGCTCCATGGCCTCTGCCTCAGGTGCTAGAGTGGCTCTGATTGCAACAGAGCAACACCCCAGATGGGCAGAGCATCACCCCCTGGTGGGCGTGCCGGGTGGATCCCGGTCGGGCACATGTGGGAGTCTGTCTGACTGCCTCCCCGTTTCCAACTTCAGAAAAATACCAAAAAAAAAAAAAAAAACCCAAAAAAGAGAAATGGGCATGAGAAATGCTCAATGTGAACTATGGCAGGTCTTTGAGATGGTTTAAGAAAGTAGTGAAGAGACCATACTGAATAGAGACAAGGTTGTAGAAGGAGGAGGAACAGGGAGGGAGCCCTGGCCACCCACTGGGAGGTCAGATAGTTGAAGCATAGACCCCTATGCTGTTCAAGCACTGAGACCAAGACTTGATACGTGGCCAAAGGTTTGCAGTGTGCTTACCTCCTACCTACTCAGTCACCAGTCCTGAGTGACTTCAAATAATCAAGGGGGGAATATCAGAATAAGTGGCAATATTTAGCGCTAGGGAGACCCTAAGTGGAATTCTATTCTTCCTTAAAATAAAAGAGGGCACCTTAGAAAAGGAGGTAGTATTTAAGATGAATATCACCAAGGATCAATTTCGGCATTATCTGAATTCTGACATCACAAGGGAAAACAATTTCAACTCCACTTAAAAAGGTGTCAACGGCAGGCAGTTTTACAACAGGAAATGGAAAAAGGTGAAGGCTTCAACATGATTCAAGTGTCATTTGATATATATACATAGGAAATTAGGTCAGTGAAAATAATCTTTTTTAATCACGGAATTTACAGCTCAGGATAAAATGATGTTGGAATCCATGTTAGCCAGGGTTCCCATCGTCTGTGTTTCTTACCATTGCTCTGCACTGACCACTTAAAAGCTACAAACTTTCTAATGAAAGTTCAAAGAATCCTGTGCTTATTTTATGGTTACTAATATTTTAATGCCGTAAAAATCCAAACTGCTGAACACAGCTCTTTCCATGAAAGAAAAAAAAACCTGAAGTCTGCCTTCCATTAAAATGTGGGTGACTAGAATAACACAGGAAAGATTTGTAACATCAAAGTCCCTCAGTTCACAAAATAAACTCGTTCAAGGGAAGCAAGCCAGCAAAGTGTGCATGAACCTCAACTGTTGTTGCTACTTCTCCAGAAATAGCTCGCAGCTACTTAAGACCCAACTCAACTCTCACTTCTATGTGAACACGCCTTTCCCTCTTAGGCAGGATTGATCACTGCCCTCCCAGTTTTCCAGTGCATAAATCTCTACTCTTCCACATGCCTCCTTAGATAACAGATGCCTCTTTTCCCCAACCCCAAGCTCCTTAGAAACAGAAATCCTCCTTCAGCCAGCCTTGAATTCCCAGCCCTCAGCAGGGCATCAAGCACTCAGGAAAGCTTTACTGACACAACAAAGTAAAAAAGTGTTTCACCGAGGGCCTCTTTCACATGTAGGAAGGGCTGATCACAGTCATCCTACCGGTGATTTTATTAAGAGTCTGCTCTACCCCTGCCCTCAGGTGCCCTCTGTTCTGGCTGTGGCATTGAAACAGGAGAGGGAACGCTTTCCCTCTGTTCATGGCTCCACCTTCCCCCACTCAATCAGTCAGGAGCACAATCATCATCCGCCTGTATTTTTTCTGGCAAAAGGGCTTATACTCCAAATCAACACCCATAGTCATCTTAACAAAAAATAAAATCAGAGAACTCTATCACATATCTTCTTAAAACTTGACTATTCCTAATATTCAAAATTAGGGAAAAGGAGCCATAAAATTTCATTAAAAAACAAAAGAAAATAGGCCTCATTGAAGAAATGTTTCAAAACCTGCATGAAACTTTTTTTAAGGAAAATTTTAAATGTAACATGTGCAAGTCACTATACTAATTTACTTATAAAATATATCCAGTAAAGAGCTGCTTCTAGGCATGACTTATACATTTAATATGTCTAGCTATAAATCAAAACCACTTGCCATGGGGTGTTTCTAGTGAAATTGTACCACTCCCCATTAATTTTGTTCACTGGAATTTCAGTCAACGACGAAGCAGTTTTTTTTCAAGGAGTAGCACAAATTCTCTTTTGTCTTAATGGACTACAGTGAGAGAAGAGTGTTTTCCACATCTCTGGCTTGTGTGTGGAGACAACAGAGTCCTATTGAATCAGGTTGGAGAGATAATGCTCCCATTTGGATAGGTGTTTTCTGTGCTTTGTTTGTTTGTTTGTTGTTGCTGTTTAATCACCTAGTCACACAGTGTAGAAGTTGAGAATTTTCTTGTTCAAGGGAGTTATTAAATATCCACATTTTTAAGTGGGAAATACCAGCTATACTAGAAAGAGAAAAGCTATGTCATTTCAATGTGTGAAATAATTGTGATTTGAAATGTTACGTGTCATTATCCCCATAAGGACACTCATACCTATCACACGTTGGCTTCTGGTCTTGGATTTGAATAATGTGGACCCTGTCATGGCTGATCTCACAATGTTGCCAAAATGACACACAATGAAAGTGTGCCGTGACTCAGTCTACCCCTGGGGATGAGTCCTGCTCTCCCACTCTGATGTTAGAAGCAGGCCTCTGTCTCCATGAACCTTTTCCAACAGCCACCTGCCATGCATTTCCCATCAGACAACCTTAAAAACTACTGAGTTGATCGGCAATATAAAATTTCATGGTACTATTGACAGGTCCCCTAGAATTCCAATAATCACCAAGTGCCTCTTAAATACCACTTACTAAATATCACTCTCCTGTTTTTAACACTGGTTTCTCTACACTGTTGTCCTAAGTTTGTGATGGCGACTCTATCACACGCATGTCAGCACTGACACGTGGCCGCATGTGGCCGCATACCAGAGAAGTATGGGACCACATGCCTAGAAGGACGTTTCATCCTTGGCTCCTGCACGGCCAGGTGCAAGAGCTGAGGATAAAACATTTGCTGTAGTGTAGACACTCTGTGCTGGAGGTCTGTAGGCCAAAACAACAGAACTCCGGCACAGAGCATCTAGTTCTGGGACTTCCGGTTAGGCCGTTAGGGGATCTTTGACCTCACTTCCGGCCTGCGGAGCAGGGAGCAGCAGAATGCTGGGGGGATGCATCTCTGGGGGCCCTGTGATCTCCATTACCAGCAACCACATAACCATAGCAACCATCATCCAATCTACTGTTCTGGGGTGTTGTGGATTTCTAATCGACCATCATTACTGAGATAAGTGAGGGGGAGGCTGGGAGAGGCGAGGGCCTGTGCTATGGGTGCCGTTTCCCACCATTAGAAATAGCGGCAACTATCTTAATTTACATAAGATGCAACTTAAAGAATTTCAAGACAGCATCTGGGCTCAGGTGTTTGTCGACTTGAGGTCAAAGCTTGAGAATCTGGAAAGGTGCTGCTTGGAGAATCAAGAGGAGTGCCACTACGAACAGGAAATTTGGAGTGTCTGTAACCGATTACCAGACACTTTTAGCACCCTGAAAAATATAGCAATGGCTTTACTCACAATTTTTCCCTCTACATACTTTTGTGAGACCTTATTCTCAGTGTTAAATAATATCAAAACCAACAAAAGAAACAGATTGACAGCTGAAGTTAGTAGCGCTTGCTTGGGCTTGAAGTGTACAAAATACCAACCTTCAAATGAAGATTTAGCTAATGAAATTCAGCAACAAAAAAGTCACTAATAGGCAGGTTAGTTAAAGAATTCCCCCCCCTCACTTATCTTAGTTCACGGCACCCCACACAAGTTAAATAATATCAAGACCAACAAAAGAAACCGACTGACAGATGAACAAAGAAGTCACTAAGCAGGTAAGTTATATAATTAGGTTTTGGTTTATTAAATACAGTTATATATTACAATTATACATTTTTGTTATTTAAACTATAAATATCGTGAAATTATGGTTTTTTTTCTCGAAGTGACACGCCACTCGAGTTATGCTCGGTTTTTTGGCGAATTTTGACACACCAAGCTCAAAAGATTGCCCATCACTGTCCTAAGTCCTATAGGAAGCATTCTAAAATGATGTCTCATGGACAGAGAGCACAGGAGTACAACATCTGAACAAAACAAGTGAGCATGTAAATGCTGCTTTCAATATATTCTTCACACTGTTCTGTTCTCTCCCAGTAAAAGAGAAAATGATTATATATTCAGCTATCTCGAAATAATTAAAAGGCCATCAATTTCCTGTCATGGAAGTGATATGGTTTAATTACATTCTATAAATGTATTGACCAGGCCATCAGTGGGAGAAAGGGGGGACACTACCCTGTGGAGAAGTTATTATCTTCAGAACATGCCAATGTACATTGACTGGGACATACGTGTGGATGCAGAGATGTGTGTGAGCGTGGGACGGGCTGGGGACAGGGAGGGGTTGGAAATGACTACAGACTCTGAAAAGAAGAGTTGGTTGGAACCAGAAAGAGCTGAAAATTTGCTCATAGTTTTCTAGTGGAAAATGAAATACTTATCCATAGGAATACAGAATTGTACTCATATTAATACATAAAAACTTTCCACTTACAAGAACTTTTATCAACGTCAGATTAACTATTGAAAGCGGGCAAAGCAAATGGCCAATAATAAAGCAATTAAATAGAACAGTTCTCAAGGTAGTTGTATGTGCAATTTCCCCTACCCTACCCTAAGGTAGTTGAGAGAAACAAGTCTTGAGTGTGTCGGAAATCTAAAGGATTCATTCTAATATCACCCAGTCATGTGTCCACCACCTCTGAGAGCCCTACCAAGCAAGCAGCATTGAAAAACTCCACCAACCAGCAACAATGTCCAAATGTACTGTTTCTGCCAAAAGTTCACTAAAGGGGATAGCATACAACAGTTTGCAGTACAGCGAGGACTTCATCAGAGTGAAGTCATTGGAGTCTTAACATATTGTATTAACACATGGATCAGTAATTCTTAAAAGATATTTTTTGTCCCTGTCCCACACAGCGGGACATGCTAAGACTTATCAGATAGCTTGGTTCCCTTCATCTGAGCCATCCTTGGTTGTGCTTCCCAGATGTGACCCCTCCTCTTTCCTACCCCCACCCAGCAGTAAACAGACTCAGTACAAACATCAGCATTCCTAGGAAAGCCCCAGACCCAGAGCTGGGCATTTCTCCACCATTCAGGGCACATATCTCAATGACTCTGGGCAGCCCAGGGCATAGGAACAACACTGAGTGGCAAGTGAGCTCCCTGCTTGGAAACTAACTGACTTTGTGGCTCCAAGGAAGCTTCCCAACTGCCCCAAGCC
The DNA here is from genome assembly GCF_036850995.1 of Saccopteryx leptura. Lineage (NCBI taxonomy): Eukaryota > Metazoa > Chordata > Mammalia > Chiroptera > Emballonuridae > Saccopteryx > Saccopteryx leptura. Next base: position 222,985,505 of record NC_089504.1, on the reverse strand, counting down.
TTGGGTTCTTTGTCTGTTAGATTGGGATAACAACACATAACTCAGCACATCTTGCAACACTTGGTTAGAGAATGTGCGAGAAGGTAGCACAGTGCACAGCACACAGAGGAACATGAAGTGGGAGCTACTCCCCTTACCCATACCTCCACATACGCCTGTCCCCTCTAGGGTGCAACCCAACAAGCCTACAGACAACCAGGTACACAGTGACACTGATCTGTTAGGTCAGTACCCTGCTTGCTGCTTCTTACAGCCCTACATATGCATGAAGTTCCCTCTGTGTGTTTCATTTTCCTCCTTGTCTGTCTCCCAACTGATTCCAGCTTCCACACACAGACTGAATCACAGAGTTGGAGGGGGAGGGGGGAGTCTGCAATTGAGTATTTAAAAAAAAACAAACCTCTCTCCTGGGGATTATTATTCCAATGTGCAACCAAGGTTAAAAATCACCACTCTCCTCTTGCCCTGGCCAGATGGCTCAGTGGTAGAGTGTCAGCCCAGCATGTGGAAGTCCCGGGTTTGGTTCCCAGCCAGGGCACACAGGAGAAGCACCCATCTGCTTCTCCACCTTTCCCCCTCTCCTTCCTCTCTACCTCTCTCTTCCCTTCCCGCAGCCAAGGCTCCATTGGAGCAAAGCTGGCCCGGGCGCTGAGGATGGCTCCATGGCCTCTGCTTCAGGTGCTAGAACGACTCTGGCAGCAATGGAGCGACGCCCCAGATGGACAGAGTATCACCCCCTGGTGGGCATGCCGGGTGGATCCCGTAAGGCGCATGTGGGAGTCTATCTGACTGCCTCCCAGCTTCTAACTTACAAAAAAAACAAAAAAAAACCCACCCAAACCCACCACACTCCTTCATGATCCCTGATGTGCCTACCACCAACAGAGCCCCTCTCCAAATGTACTGAAACTGTCCGTTACCCAGCAAATTCACCCTGCTTTTTGTGATACCCTTCTAGGCCAACATTTTGTTTCATTCATCTTCAAATCACTAGAAACACAGCACAATGCCTTCCATTTTTCAGACCCTCATAATCTTGATGAATAAATAAATGAGTAAGATATTGGGTAAATGACTCCATCTCCTACTCATAAAGATATTGGAAAGGTAAACTGAGTTTAAGGAGAAAGAGCATTTGTTTACATGAATATATACCATATAAAGCAACAGTATTAGTGCTAGAGCATAAGGACTTGTTATAACTGGGCTCTTCAGCTCTCAACTGAACTGCTCTTTTAAAAACAAGGTACATTAAAAAAATAAAATAAAGCAACAGTATTGCTAAACCCAGTAATATATATGCATATAAGAATGTTTAGTGAAAAAACGTATCAATATAGGTATGCAGGATTCTCTCTCAAAGATTTTTTGGGGGGTGGGGAGCTATCAGTAATCCTGGAAGTAACTTCTATAAGGCAGAATTCCAGGACAAAGTGATTTTAAATTCATCTCACTGCAATAGAAAAGTAAAGAGCTACACTGCATGTCAGTTGTGAGCCAAACTGGAACATGAAGCTGTGGCCTCAGAGGAAAAAAGGTCAGATGTAAGTCAGTCCTGCTCCTGGATCCTCACCTGGACCCAATTCTACGCAGTAGAGCAAAACCAGAAGCCACTCTCTAGGAATCAATTCCCAGGTAGAGTGCGGACAGCCCCACCATCATCACCTAGAAAGGACAGCTCCCCTCCCCACACTGGAAGGACGCTCTGGTAAAGTGGGCAATTGCCTTTCAGATGTGAGGAATAGCGGAATTTGTTCCTGATAGCTGTTGTAGCAAATGCCCACAAACATAGTGACTCACAAAACAAACAAACAAACAAAACCCCACAGATTTATTCTGTCACGGTTCTGGAGGTCAGATGTTCAGAATGAGTCTCAGGGGGTTGATATCAAGGTGTCCACATGGCTGGTTCCTTCTGGATGCTCCAAGGGAAAATTTGTCCCTTGCCTCTTGCAACTCCTGACCACATTACTCTAGTCTCTGCCCCTGAGGTCACACTGTCTTCTCTACTATGGTCAAGTCTCTCTCTGCCTCCCTCTTACAAGGATCTTTATGAATACACTTAGGGCCACCTGGGTAATATGGGTGGATATCTCTGGAGGGCATTATCAGCCTACTGCAGATACATAATGAGATGAAAATAAGATCTGTCCACAAAGAACTATAATACAAGGCAGTGACTCTTAAAGAGAGGTGCTGACGGAGCTGTCCAGGAGCAAGGGAGGGGACGGGCTCACCCCACTGAGATGGGTCAGGAGAGGCTCCAGGGCTGCATGCAGGGTGTGATCTGGTCTTGAGAGATGGGAAGAATTTGGAGAAAGTGAAACTCCAAATACATCAGTTAACCAGTCAATAATTGATACTCCTTCCACGGCACACAGACCCACATGTACCCCAAATACAATTAAACAAAATACCTTTTTGAAAAAAAAATGATATCAGGAATATTCTGGACCTATCCATCAGTGACCAATGGTAAGACACTGAAATTATGGACCAAAGTTGAATTGGAAATTCACCAGAACACAATGCAAAGGATCAGACCCTATCTTATACGTTTCATATATTACTGCTCACAAAAATTAGGGGATATTTCAAAATAAATATGAAGCAACAAAATATCCCCTAATTTTTATGAGCATTATATAATTTATATATTGATGAGTATGAATATTTATATATGTAAAAATATAATGTATAGTAAAAAGACATTTTAAATGAATGAGAAAAAAGTAAATCATTTCATAAGTCTCCTTAAGGCAATTGTTTACTTAATTTAAAATATATATTCAATATATATATTTTTTTACCTAAAATCAGTCACCAAAATAAATTTCAAGGGAATTTTTTAATTAAATATGAAATATCAACATGTAAGAAATAAAGAATAATTTTTTTTAATTTACCATTATTGGAAGACGTACAATTTACTAATCACAGAATGAAAACATTAATATATGATACCAAGTTAAAAATCTAAGCTTCTGTTTATCCAAAATAAATAAATGAAACAAAATTAAAAGGCAAAGATCATATTTGGGGGAAAACAGTCACACGAAATACTATACAAAGTGCTCCTATCCTTTTATATAAAGAGGTTAATCAAAGTGGATTTAAAAATACTGAAGCTCCAGTGGATAGCCTGACAGAGGATGTGAACAGGCAATTTCCAGAAAGGAAATAAAACTCACCCACGAATGTGTGAGAATGCTTTCCTTCCCTAGTAGTCCAGGAATGGTGTATTACAATAACAATGAAGTAACATTTGACCCCCATCAAATTAGCAAAGTTTTTTTTTTAAATAATACCATCCACTGAGGGGACTGTGAAAGGGGTACTCTCAAAAATTGCTGATATTTTGGTATAATTCTTTTGGAAAGCAATTTGGCAAAGAGCCTTATAATGTTTCTACTCTCTGACTCAGTAAGTTCACTTCTGAGAATGGCGCCTAAGAAAATAATCCTGAATATTGGGAAGTATTATTATGACAGCTCAAAATAATCAGAAATAATCTAAATGCCAGATAAAAAAATAATAATTACAAAAATTATACATATCACACCACTAATTACGATGTAACTTTCAAAAACTACATTCTAAATAATATGTGATATGTAAATAACATATATTATATTAATTTAAATGAAAAAAGCAGAATAGAAATAACTATATATAAATGACCTTTACATGTAGTTTGAAAATAAAAAGAATAATAATTATAAAAATATATAAGAAAATATTAACAGTGTCTTTAGACAGTGAAACCATAAATAATATATATATAATTTTTTTGATTCAAGAACCTTCTAATTATACAATATCCTTTATTGTCATTGTCAAATTCTTATACTATGCCACATAAAACTCTATTAAAAACTATGTGTTTTTAAATGCCCAAAATTAAGCTTTTATTTTTTTCTATTTAAGATTTTCAGAAAATATTTTTTCTCATTTTTTAAAAATGACTTCTTTTTGTCATTGGTATGTAAAAAACACAAGAATTACAGATTTGGAATTTTGCTCAAGAGAATAACCAGACCTCTTTCCTCCTAATACAATACTTATCTGTACGGCATTTTAAATCTCCATTGATTATACCACAACCCTCCTGAAGTGTTTCTACAGCTTAAAATTTCTCCTGTAAACTTTGATGTATGTGTTTTTTTTTTAATTCATCTGCTTTTGACATATATCTATCTAGAGGTAAAACCTAAATTAATGACTTCATGGTTTTAAAAAGACCCCAAAATATCACATGTAATTCTCATCTTACTAGCAACTAGTTTTTAAACTGTTTGCTCTTTGAAGGTTAGCATCTGCAAATCATCTCAAGAAATTTATAAATTACTCCCCACTGTAGGATTTGACCAAAGTGGGGCTTAAGGCTGAGGGAGGAAGGGAGAAAAGCAGGGTCCGAGGGCCTAGCCAATTTGGGAGCCAGAAACCAGTGGCCCTGTGAGGGGCCTGAGCATGTTGGACACCAAGGAGGCCCTTGGCACTGGGAACAAAATGGCGCATCCTGTCCTGGAAACCAGACCTGAGATACCACTGAGAATGGGGGTACCTTGGGGGATTCAGGAAATGTTTCCTCTCCTACACCCTGCCCTATTGGGACTCTCCCTTCTGAGTGCAGGGTCCCCTCGTTCAGACAAGCACCCCAGCCCTCTCCACCAATTAAGGAACCCCACCCCAGAGGACCAGGAGGGGTGCCCTAGTCAAACATGACATTGCCTTGGGGCCGTGGGAAAAACTTTCAGTATCCCCTTGTACTCCTCTCACCTGCTGTGTAGCCATGTTGTCACAGGCCAGAGACCATGACCCCCTGACACACCGTGACAGTGAGATGAAAATCTCAACATTCTACAATCACTCCGCTCAGTGCTGCAGCCACTAGTCACATAAAGCTATTTAACTTTACCTTCAAATGAAATAAAACTTAAAAGACAGTTCCTAAGTGCTTCAACTTTAGCCACAGGTGGCTAGCGGCTACCACTGTGGATGGCACAGGCCTAGACCATCCCCACCGCGCAGAAAGCTCCCCTGGCATGCAGACTTCGGAAGACACTGGTTCTGCTAGTAGACAGGCCTAGTTCCCCATTTCTAAAGTAAGACAGTAGAACTTAGAGAATATGGCTTTAAAAAAAAATAATAAGAATAAAAACAAAAATGACAGGGGAAAGGTTTGAATACCGTTAGGTTTTAATTAATTAATTAAACTTTGCCTTCAGTGCCGTTCATATAAAATACACCCCTGGCTGTGGTCAGCAGGCAGACTTTGTCATTTTGCTTACTGACCACACATTCTCATTGATCAATTCTAAATTGGATTATTGTTAGTTTTAAAAGCGCCTGAGCAGCAGAAAGTGGCCATGGTGGCAGGCAAAGGAGAGATTGATAGCAGAATAAACAGGGAAAGTGACAAGATCTGAGGCGGAATTGATCACTGTCAGCGGGTCCATGGTCAGTTGTCTGCCCTTTAGTGCCCAAAGTAAGCATCAGAATAATGTTTAGACAAACACATTTGATTTTAGAGGTAATGGGTATGTCAACTAAATGACAAACCTTAGAAAGGTCAAAGGGAGAGCCATTTTTCAGACTTTTTCCGCCATTAATCGTTGATTTTGGTAACAGCGCGCTTGCAGGCAGTGCGGGGAGAGGACGCTGGCTTGTTGTGTACACTCAGCGTGATGCTCAGCACAAGCCTGCCCAGGATTCACTCGGCTGTCAATATCTTCCCCATAATAAAATTTCATTGTAAGCGGAGAGTTCATCCTTTAAAAAATGGCACCTTCCAGGGGTGCAGAATATCAGCTAAGAAAAATTCAAAATGCAACAGTCTTATCAATCCTTGGAAGGCACTCAGTTCATTAGCATCCACCAGAATTATATTTATGTGGACTGTTCTCTTTGATAAAACAAAGCATGGCAGATCCACTCATAATCATCCATTAGCCTCTGAGGAATTTACAATGTTGTTCCAAAAATAAGATTTCATTGGTGAATTCCAAAAGCCTAACATTACAGCTGGTATAATTCACCATTTGCTGGGTCATCTTTAAGTGATTTTCTTCCCTTTCATACATCACACACTAACTCAGATCAGCACTGATAACAATTGCACTGAGAGCCCTCCCAAATTAGCCTGTCTTTTCGGATCACTTTTGCCTGGAGGGATGAGCCAGAGGAAACCAGAGGGAATGGAATGTAGACTAGGAACCTGCCTGCGCCTAGAAAAAGCTGAGCATGGCCCTCCCTCTCGCAGAAGGACGTTATAGCAAGCTGGCAGTTGCCGTTGGCATATCAGAATCTAGCAGTAACTCTGCTCCTCACTTGCCTAGGACACTGAGCAGGTGACTTAGCCCATCTGCACCTCGGTTTCCTCTTTTGCCAGATGGAGATGAAATTCTAACTAGCGTGACTTCTCTGAGGACTAGCTTTGACAGTGAGTGTTAAGTTCCTGGCTCTGGTATGGGTGACCTGGTAAATGCTCAAAATGTGTGTAGCATCACCCTCCCATGAACAAAATGAAGGCTCCCAAGGACAAAAAACCCCAAGCTACGCTTTGGCAACAACTAAACTAGAAAGATAAGGATCTGGAGTGAACACCGGGCCCATGCATCCTGAGGCAGCAATAGAACGTGCTTCAGTTAAAAAGTTAACATAAGAGCATTATTCAGCCAAAGAAAGGTAGGTGCTGAGTCAGGCTGCAACATGTGCAAACACCAGAAACTGCGCTGAGTCAATGGACACAAAAGGACACGTAGTGTAAGATTCTGTTCATGTGAAATGTCCAGAAGAGGCAGATCCACAGAGACAGAAAACAGAGTAGGGGCTGCCAGGGGCTGGGGAGAGGCACATTGCAGGGATTCACTGCTTAATGGGCATGGGCTTTCCATTTGGGATGACGGACAAGTTCTGGAACTAGATAACTAGTAACGATAGTTGCAAAACATTGCAAATGTACCTAATGCCACTGAGTTGTATACTTTACAATGGTTCAATTCTTGATTTTATATTATATGTATTTTAAATGAGCCCTGGCCAATTGGTTCAGTGGTAGAGCATCAGCCCGATATGTGAAAGTCCCAGTCAGGGCACATAAGAGAAGCAACCGTCTGCTTCTCTACCTCTCCCCTTCCTTCTCTCTCTCTCTTTTCTCTCTCTCTCTTTCTCTCTCTCTCTCTCTTCTCTTCCCACAGCCATGGCTTGAATGGTTCGAGCAACTTGGCCCCAGGCGCTGAGGATGTCTCCATGGCCTCGCCTCAGGTGCTAAAGTAGCTCAGTTGCCAAGCAATGGAGCAGCGGCCCCAGATGGGCAGAGCATCGCCTGGTAGGGAGCTTGCTCGGTGGATGCATGTTGAGGTGCATGTGGGAGTCTGTCTGCCTTGCCACCTCTCATTTAATAATAATAAAAACATGTAAGTGACATCCAAATATATTAACAGAAAAATAGCACACAAAAATCAAAGAACTATCTCCCTCCTAGCACTCAGAATTTAAGACCCTAAATTTGATTACTTAGTGCAGTGTGGATTGTCACAATAAAAATGACCAATAAAGAATTTAAGAGCAATAAAAGTAATGAGATGCCTAGAAAAGAGATGCTGCACCCAAAGTGGTGAGACGGAAAGACAGAGACAGCGACAGTGTTCACAAATGGGACAGTTTATCTGAGATTACCTGATCTGTCCGCAGAGCCCTCATTAGGATAACAAAAGATTGTGTTTCTGCATAATTCCTCACTCTGCTTCCTTTCAGCAAAGTCCCAGCCCAGGATCACTGGGGTGCAAAGAGACAATTAAGAAATTGTGTACAGGGAAAGTTTAACCAATTTTCATGACTTTCCCAAATTTCAATGCATGATAACATTCCAATCATGATGGAGTATTTTCCCCATGAACAGGCAAAGCTGATACTGTCACCATTTGGAAAACAAAATACAAATCGGTGTTTAGTGGAGAATCAAGTTAAACGACACTTTTATCTAAGCAGAGGACGGAGCACTGTTACTAGGCAGGTCATCAGCCAGACCAATGAGCAGAGCGGCAGCTGCAGTGAGTCTGGGCGGGAATTCTCCGAATGAGCCCTGGGGAAACTTGACTTACAGGGCTGCTGACAAGCTGTGGCTCCCCACGCAGAGCCAAGGCTGCCCCAGGCATTCAGTGAGGCCAGGAAAGGCCTCTACCCCTCCAGTGGACACGGATCAGAGTCAGCAAACAAGCCTGTAATTTTCGAATTGAAGTGGCCATTTAGCACTGTAATACATACTTAATTCTGTTAAAATGTTCCTGAGGTCATCATTTTTGGACTCTAGACTCACAGGCAGTCATAACTCCACAGAGCTGGCTGCCTGAGTCCAACTGCAAACATCTCCTCTACAGTGGCAGCACCAGGGAGGGACAGGAAACTGGGAGGAAAGACTGGAAAGGGTCCATCTGGACTGCTGGCCTTCACCAGCGCTACTCAGCATGGAAATAATGGTGTAAGGAGTTCTGAAATGACTTTTCACAGACACATACCTGTGACACTGAGCTTCTCAAGGAACCTTGCAGCACACCCGTGGTTTGAAGTGCAAATCACCAAACTAGAAAAGTGCCAAGGAAGATACTCATTTCATCTGTAAATGTGCTCACGGAATAATGGGAGAGTCCAGAAGCCGTGGGCAGGAATGAGGAAAGGGAGGCTCGAGGGCGCAGACTAGCTTTCTACTCTGTCCCAGACAGGAGTGCTGCCCACTGCCCTGCTGATGCCTCACTCGCCCAAGGGCTGGTCCTAATCCAGTACAGGTGAGTGTGCTGTGGCCAACACACCGGCGCGTCGCTCTAAGAAGCTGGGTGGGCAAGTGAGTGATAACACGCAGCACGCTCAGTGGGAGAGAGCCACTCTCCTTCTCTGCTCCAGGGACATAAACTGCACGAAAGAACATGTTGTCATCATAAAGGAGTCACGGTGGGGAGCTGTGCTGACATTTGAGCTTGACCCACTTGCCCAGAGTGTGGACAACCAAGAGGCCAACACGGCTCCACCTTCCTGGCACAAGGGTGCCCGTGGGCACGCCGTCGCCCTTCCCAGGCACAAGGGTGCCCGTGGGCACGCCGTCGCCCTTCCCAGGCACAAGGGTGCCCGTGGACACGCCGTCGCCCTTCCCAGGCACAAGGGTGCCCGTGGACACGCCGTCGCTCACTTGGTTCTGGATGCCCACGTCCTCTGCAAACCTCCATGGATATTGGAACTGTGGGGAATGAGGACCAAGGTGCTTTTGACTCTGGGGGTTTTTTTCTTCTTTTTTTTTGCTTTGCTCTATTTCCACGTGCTTTTGGGTCCACTATCCACTCTTCAGAATGGATTCAAATGCTGCACAGTGACAGGACCCTGGCTTTCCCCCACACCTCCTGCAGAACTTCTAGAACCTTCCTCACAAGGGTTGGAGGTTAAGCACACAGAGCTCTGAAACTGTAAGGATGAAAAAGAAGGTGTAAAGAAAGGCCCAACTGTCAGTCTTCTGGGACCCCAGCTCAAGTTAAGTGCTCAAAATAATGACTTTCTCCTAGAAAAAGGGCAGGGAAGGGGTGCTGCCCTTGTCTGGGCTTTCTGGCTATGTGTACAAATCGTAAGTGGTCTCAGTGATTTCTGGCTTCAGAGGAAAACATCTGGAGGTAGGTTGGTGTGAATAAATGTTTTAGTTAAAAGTTTTAAAAATTAAAAATAAACCCTAGAGTTAAAACTTCTCAAGTGTCAAATGCTCTGGACGCCAGGCTGTGCCACTCATCACTCAGCTGGTGATCTGAGACCAACGACTTAACCTCCTCGTGCCTCAGTTTCCTGTGTCAGTGACACTCTGAGCAGGTCTCCTACCCCACCACCGTCACAGTGAGAGGACGGGAAAAGGCTTAGAACGGTGAAGCATTCTGATGTGACATCTTGTTCCTGCAAACACAGCCTTGGCCCATCCACAGTAATTCCTGGCTAGCTTTATAGGTCAAGTGTGAGTCACCTGTGAAGTAACACATTAAGCAACAGCCTACCCCAACTGCTCCATGGCTTTCCCCATGACCTAACCATGTGGGTGCTAGTAACTACTGATCTATGGGTTTTCAGTTATCCTATTTAATGCCTATTTTTATAGAAAAATAATATTAATGCAGCTCTTTCCAAATTAAATAGAAAATCAAAGTAAGAGCAATTCTTTTTATTTTTAAAAATTATACAGTAAAAATGGATCTTTTTTCCCCTTTGGTGTACAATTCTATGAATTTTAACATGCATGTAGCTGCCTAACCCACACCACAATCAAGAGTCCAGTTTCATCACTAAAAAAGTTCCCTACTATAATCCCATTATAGTCAGATGTCCCCTCCACAGCCCCTGCAACCACTGATCTGTTCTTTAATGCTGTTTCGATCTTTTAAAAAATGTCATATAAGTGGGATTGGGAGTAGATGGTGTGCGGCCTTTTGAAACTAGCTGTCTTTCACTCAGCATAACATGTTTGAGAATCACCAAAGGTGTTCGTATGGTGTGGGCATACCACCACAATTTGTTTTGAAGGACATCTGGTCTACTTCCAGATCTTGGCAATTATAAATAGAGCAGCTATAAACATTCATGTAGAGGTTGTCCTGTGAACATAAGTTCTCCTTTCTTTAGGGAAAATACCCAGGAGTAGGATTACTAAAACATTCAATTTTTTAAAACAGAAAGTGACTTATAAATATCCTACCAAAATTACATAAAATCTGCAGAACTTTTTTTCAGATCAACCTCCCAGCACCATTCAAAAACTACTGTGCTCTGCCCACTTAGAAAATTTGAGGTTTGTTATATTTTTTTGCGGTAGTTCATATTTTTGTGGCATTACTGAGTATTTTCCACAGATAGTAATAAAAAATGTCATCATACTTACTTTGTGAAAAAAAGAAAGAATTTAATAATTTTATCAAGAGTTATTTATATTGGCTAAGAAATATTTATTTAATTTTTCAGAATGAAATAAAACACAGTTAAGCTGAATAGAAAGGAGTTCCGACACCAGAATCTGCATTAACACAGGCTAGGTCTGGCATGATTTATGATTCAAAGTCACTCTACTGACTGTAAAGAGCACGGTCATCCCTACTCACCCAGCATCGTCAGAGAGGTGGAAGGTACTCTCAGGGTGGCTCGAAGGTCCAAAGGTCCGAAGGCCCGTATTTAGCATTTTTTAAACAGTACTAGAGGAAGCTGCTCCCACCGGAGTTCTGGGGGCCGATCCATAACTGGTACCTCTCACCCTCGCCTCATGGGTCCCATGGGCCCCAGAACAATCTATACCTATACCTAGGTTGGAGATGATCACATAATGTCAGTGTACTTACTATTCAATTCCACTCTTTCTAATCTATGCTCCATTATGCAGGCTTCTGAAATGGTCTGCGAAAAAGGTAAGTCTTCTATTGATCCCCAGTCTCCACGTAGCAACTGGTGGGTAGCAACCCATAGAACGAGGAGGAGAAAATATTGATTCTAGGAAACTTAATATTATTAAAAGACAGTTGTATTAAATCTCTTTCCTGGCTTAGCTGAGCGCTCTCTTTTCTTTTTCCCCCTTTCCCATTTTCAGAAAATCAATGCAGCTAATACCCTTGTTAGTTTTAGAGTTTCCACTACAGCAGTTTCTTGTCATCATAGAACCTACAGGACATTTGTAGGCTCAGTATTCGAGGCCTGCAGTCCTTGGCTGACTGATGATTATAACATTCCCTTCTTCAGTTATTCCGCCACTTAGAAGGGCACGCTGTATTTAAATTATAGTTCCCCTCTATCTGTTTCCTTCATGTCTGATGATAAAGTTCATTACCCAAGTACAATTTTCAGTTTGACATCCACAAAATGTAACCAACAAGAATAAACATGGGGGTGGGGAGGAATTTAATGCAGATCAGCTGCCAATTGAAAAACCCAGGATGTGCTATTTTAGGCTATCAGTCACATTTGCTTTCCTGGGGACCATCTACACCTCAGCTCTCCTTTGACTAAGGGGCAGCTGCTTCTGATTTGGGGCAAGATGAAAGTATTTTGGAACCTCTCTCCAGATAGCCAAGCTCTGACAGGATGTCTGTCATTATCAAATACAACAAGACTATAATATGGCCCCAGAGTCAATGAACCCAAGACTGGAATCTTCTTCTAATTGGTTAATATGAAATTTCTCATAATTCTGATGCCATGAACTTGGAATTTTGTGATTCATACACATTAGACAGCTAAGCAAGCGTTTTCTTCAAAGATACGCAAACAGCCTTTTAAAAATAAGATGGCAGGAATAATGCTGAAACTATGTGAACAACAAACAAGTTTCAAACCCCCTCAAAGGCTTCAGAAACCACAATTAGCATGCAAATATTTGTGGTGCTTTTCCTAGTTATTTTATAGCCCTTTCTCCTGGCTTCTCCTGAGAATCGTATTCTCAGCTTCCCACTGACCAAGTCTACCTGGCAATGCCAGACACTGTGAATGTATTGGCCCCAAACTGGAGCTGATATTTGAATTCTTTCCCACTGGGCCTCTTCCCTGTTCTCCCACTTTCCATCAAAGGACTCCCCCAACTCCAGGATCACCTCAAAGAGAAATATAAGGTAACCAAGGACCCTTGGTTGACACGACTTGGAAATGTCTCCCATTTCACTCCTCTTCTGTAGGATGAAGCCTGTCGCTGCTTCCTCTCTGCTCATCTGCACTCCAGCAAAGCCCCCCGAAAGGCTTCCCACCTACCTATATCTTAGCCCCATGCCCCTTCTGCAAACAGAGAGACCCTCCTGAAAAACAACCAAAGCTCATGGTTTCAGTCAGATCTCACTGAAAACTGCTGTGGGCTTCACATTACCGATCAGATAACATGCCAAGTGCCCCGCACAGTGTGTCCAGCCCCTGGAGGGCTCTGGACGCAGAGATGATGTGGACAAACCTGAGCAGGCACCAAAGAAGAAATGCTGACATCATACTGGGAGGTAGTAGGAAGACCTAGTTGGCTTGAAGAGCAATTTTTTATGAGTGACAGTGATACCAGATTGGACATAGAGGTGAAGTGGGTCCAGATTAGTGAGAACTTGAAAATCAGACTAAGAAGTTTTGACTTGATTCTCGCATCCATGGGGAGCCATGGCAGGTCAGGAGCAGAAAGGCTAAGAAAAGCAAAGTCTAAGGCCCTGGCCAGTTGGCTCCATGGCTCTATGGTAGAGCTTTGGCCCAGCATGTTGACGTCCAGGTTCAATTCCTGGTCAGGGCATTCAGGAGAAATGCCCATCTGCTTCACCACCCCTCCCCCTCTCGCTTCTCTCTCTCTCTCTTTCTTCCTCTTGCTCTCTCTTTCTCTTTTCCTCCCCTCCTGCAGCCAAGTCTCAATTAGAGCAAGTTGGCTCCGGTGCTGAGGATGGCTTCATGGCCTTGGCCTCAGGTGCTAAAATGGCTCTGGTTGCAACAGAGCGACTCCCCAGATGGGCAAATTATCGCCCCCTAATGGGCTTCCTGGGTGGATCCAGGTTGGAGTTTATGCAGGAGTCTGTCTCTGCCTCCCTCCTCTCACTAAAAAATTTTTTTTAAAAAGTCCAACTAGAAACATCAACCTCTTCCCCTGCTGCCACTCACACGATTGAGTGATACCATTGAGTGATGAGTTGTTTTTGCAAATGGCTATTTCCTTTGCCTTTCATTAGGAAAAAGGAGATTTATTGACAAGTAATTCTTTAGGTGCTTCCCTTTCATATACTTTGAATGTTTACATAACACTTTCTTCTAGCTTAACAAACATAAATGTCATTGTAGAGAGTCACAACATGTTAGTAGTCATGTATAATTCAAACGGGTTGGTCCTTTCAGTGGAGGCTAAAATAGGAATATGACACATTATGTGAGGGGGCCTTTAGAGGAATGCATTAATGAGGGTTTCAAGCATATTCCAGAAACACTACGTCATCCCTAGATATGCTAATTGCTTAAAATTAGAATAAGCTGTGTTAGTACCTACAGATCTTCAGAGTTGCCTTCTACCCTAACTACCAGAGCACAGTCCCCAAAACTGAGCAGCCATCTGTCCCAAGAGATCTCCCAGGCTGTTCATACTTGAGTTGGCCAAGGTTGAATCCACCATTATTCTCTTCAAACCTTCTCCACCTCCGCTAAGGGTATTAGTGTCCACCTGTCCCTCTAAGCTGGAAACATTGTAATCATCCCTGACTCCTTTCTCCCCAAACCTTGCCTCCATGGGTTATCTCCAACATGTCTGCCTGAATCAGCCACACTCAATGTTCCCTCCAATATTGCTTTTTCATAAATCTCCCAAAAGATGTCAGCTGCCTTCTAAATGTCTCTCACTAACATCTTACAGCTGATGTCTTTTATTTTGGACACTCCTGGAATTCCCTCCCCACCTTCCTTTTCCAAAAATGAGTAGTTTCTCCTCTAGCTCTCTCTGCTATATGTTCTCTCTTTGATTATAATACTTATCTCATTTCTATGATATGACGTATAAGATTCATTCTCCCCTGGTAACTTTGTGCATTTCTTGAGGTTCAGGACCATGTGTTATTATTATTCCCTGAGTCTCTGGAGAGTGTAGTACTTCTCCTAAAACATGGACCTCTCCCTAAAAATGTGTGCTGAAGGCATGCCATGCTCTTGCTCTAATAAAGTGGCATATCCAAAATGTTAGCGTTCCCAATCTAAGCTTTTTAGATTTTGTGGCTGTACATCTTGCCACACTTAAATTACGTTTGCAGCTGTTTTGAATTGGTCTTTGTAAGAGTGAGCCACTTACACGCAGAATTTGGTAAAGATTTTACCACTAGCTGAATGTCTATAGTAAGTACAGAGGGAAGTATCTAGAGTAAAAGCTCTCTATGTATTTCAGTACTTACCTTAGAGATACCCCATATGTCTATAGACTGATAGCAACAACCCATGCCCTAACCCTGGCATTGGCTTCTAGAGAAAACAGCTGTCATAGGGAGCCACCTGTGTGCTCTCATGCAGGGACTAGAGTGTTACATGATTGATAATTATCTGTGGGTGGAATTAGCAACATGGCCCCCACAATGATCGCTCCTCACACCAACTAAAGGGCTCTCTGAAACCCATACCTGCTTTGAACTAGTCAATTACTAATGTTGAAAAAGCAGGAAATGAATGGCTCATGGTTTTCAGCATCAATAATTTAAATAAAAAAATCGTAGAGAGCCATCCTTCTTCCCCCAACTGTAAATGAATAAGACTCTAAGTGTATGGTAAAGACACCGTAATTGCCAGCAAATTAACTCCCAATGAAGATGAAGAGGGAATCCATCTCCTTGATTCTTGGATTATTTCCTTGCAGAGATATTTTATTGTCCCATGTGAGGAGTGGAAACTCAACTCAACTCAGTATAGACTGTGCTCTGCAGTAAGTGGAATCACCAGGCTGCCACACAGGAGTAGTTTTAGTCAGCGACATTGCTCATTCCTATCTGGGGCTGATGAGGATATGTGCTCTGCAACCAACATATTCACTGAGTGAGGACTTGGTTCAGAGGTGAGCTGGACAAAGAGAAGGCAGGTCTTCAACCAGCCAGATCCTCATAGCACACTGATCTTAGAGAACAAAGAGCATGCATTCTTTGATCCTACACTCAGCAATGTTGCACCTAGTCAGAGAGACACCATAGGAATAATTTCCAAAACTCAAACCAGAGTCAGACTCTGGTGAACTGTAGTTGGCTTTTCTGTCCTTCCTCCTTCTACCTCTCTGTGGTTTGAGAGTCCCCTCTGCTCTGAAAATCCCTCCTGGTTCTTTTTGCCCAAAGTTATATGCATCAAATAATCTCTTTCAAAGTAAGATATCAGTGGCGGTAGCCCTGTGTGTCATCAACTCTATTTGAGGAGATCATTTTAAAATCATTGAAAAAGAACTTGGTATGGATACACCACAACTTCTATATCCATCTATCCACTGATGAGTACTGACATGTGCTACAACATGGATGAACTCTGAGACATTATGCTAAAGTAAAAGAAGCCAGATACAAGAGACCACATGTCATATAATTCCATTTATATGAAATGCTCTGGACAGACCAACCCACAGACACAGAAAGCAGATTGGTGGTCACCAGGGGTTGGAGGGTGGGGAGATGAGAAATAATGGCTTAGTGGGTAAAGGTTTCCCCTTTGAACTGGTGAAAATGTTTTGGAACTAGATAAAGATGGTGGTTATACAATGTTGTGCATGTATTTAATGCCACTGAATACTTCATTTTAAAAAATGGTTAATTTTATGCTATGGGAATTTCACCATAATTTTAAAAAGTGTGAGGGGAACTTATGGATGGTCATCCATGAGGTTCTTAGGGTGAGGTTTCAGATGCTGTGGCAACAGGGTAGAGGTTTCCTGGTATGGAGCTTTCTCAAGGTCCCTAAGTCACAGGAATTAGTTTCCCTTTGCCCAAGACTGAGTCTGCCTCAGAATGGAAGCCCTCAACATGGCCCATCTAGGAAGCCATGTTTAGCTCGCAAGGAAGAACAGAGTTGGCCCCAACGTTTCACTGGCATCCATCCTTTGTGGAGAAAAAAGAAATAACAGTTAGCTAATGATGGTTGGAATTATTGTTATTATTATCCTTATTCTATGTTGACCTTGTATTTTCTGTGGCCTAAAATTAGATCATGTGTTATTTATTCAACTTTTGCTTCGATTTTTTATTTTTGTACGTTGCACTGATTCCCTACCACTGTGGCAGCAGGACCAAGCCAATGCAAATACCCGGCAGTTACACATGGTTCACTAGATGGGTTCACCCTTGGACACAGACTGAGGTAGCAATGCTGGTTTCTGGTTACTAATGACATGTGTTTCCTCTTTCTTTCTCATGCCCCCAGCTAACCTGGGAACCCCACCCAGGGCCTTACCAAAAGGAGCCCTGGTTGTTAAAGCTAGACTACAGAGTCTAGAGGTCTGGGACTTGAAGACATGCTCCCCTGACTCCCATTGGATCTTTGACAAGAACACCAGCCTTTCTCAGAGCCAGAAATCAGTATCCTGAGAGCAAAGAATGAAGAGGGAACTGAACAGAAGTGATCTTTGAGTATGTAGAGCTTTGCTGCTCTGCTTTTTTATTTCAGAGGACAGACATTCAACTTTGTCTTCCTACAACACAAATCACCAGAGGGAGGTTCCATCTGTCAGGGTCCAGGCCCAAGACAGATACCACTCCAGTTATTTGAACCAGAAGCAGATAAAGAAATGTTAGCTATAAAAGGTGTTCAGCTATTGAAGGGGGACTCAAAAGGAACCTAACGTAGGAGCTTGGGCAAAAGAGTAGCTCTGACCCCTAGGGACAAAAGACTAGGGGAGATGCCCCTTGCTGCCACAAGGTTGAGACTCAGACCTTATCAGGGAGGGCTCAG
Source organism: Saccopteryx leptura (assembly GCF_036850995.1). Taxonomy (NCBI): domain Eukaryota; kingdom Metazoa; phylum Chordata; class Mammalia; order Chiroptera; family Emballonuridae; genus Saccopteryx; species Saccopteryx leptura. Next base: position 222,968,093 of record NC_089504.1, on the reverse strand, counting down.
GCACCACAGGAACCGGCAGCTTCCAGTGGTAAAGAAACTTTCTGGAAGGCAAAGGCAAGAGATGGTCTGGAGAAGCAGCCTGTCATTGTAAGGGGTATGGGAAGAGCTTTCAGGAAGTGGATGCCATGGGCACAGGAAGGCCCGAGGACACAGCTGGAGCTCAGCTGCCTGGGACATGGAGCTACCACAGCAAATGACAGTGATGGAGGCCAGAGCTGAGAAGAGAAGTGTCTTTACCCAGCACTGCCACTCTAAACCCTTGGGAAATGCAGTTACTCCTCCACCAGAGGATGAAGGAGGAAGGTTGACAGAATCCAGTTCTGGGATTACAAATCAGGGCAGAGGGGCAAGACATGGAACGTGGCACAGATGGGGCTCCCCTTCTAGATCTGGTCTCCTTAAGTGCGGACAAAACCCTGACCTCCGCAAACTGCTCTCACAGTGTCCCCACCCTCAGAAGCAGCAGGGACAGCATGTGGCACCCACTCCATTTGTCAGACTTAGAAATGTTTCCCAGTGGGTCAGAAACAACATTCAATTTCCAAAATCAATGACCAATCAATATTTTCACAATGTCTTAGGTGGAGAAGAAAGGTAGAAATGAGAACTTTCATACATGTCCATAATGGCCAACCATGGCTGTATTTTCCACCAAACTTCAGTTCCCTTTCCTCCTGAGCACCCAGCTTCCTATTATAATGAGGTAGAGCCATGTGACTGATGCTAGCTAATGGGATGGAAGCAAAAGTAATATATCCTGTGTACATGTCTGGTCCCTGGAACTCTGGGCACAATCCTCCGAGCTCTCTCTCTTCCATGACCCGCCAACTGCCTACAGAAGAGGAGTCCAGGGTCTCAGGGTACAGCAGACCTTGAAGGGAAAGCACTAAGTCCCTGAGGACCACATGGAGAAGCACATCCCAGGAGAGGTTCCCATCCAGGAACACTCACATTAGACTGGGATGGGAGAAAAAAATATGCCCTTAGTGTCCTGGTTCTCAAAGCATGATTGCTAGACCAGCAACACCAGGAGCACCACCTGAAAACTTGTTAAAAAGCCTAATTCTCAGGCCTCAGCCAAGCCTTATTCCATCAGAAACCCTGGGCATGAGCCCTGGCAGTTTGCACCTGAATAAAGAGATTCTGAGACTCTAAAGTTTGAGCACCACTGCTTATTGTAAAGACACTGAGATTTGGAGGTCTTTTTTCTTAAGGCATTTAGATAACTATGCATAAGGAGTCCCAGCATAAAAACCATAAACTGAGACCTCAGTAACCAATTAAAACCTATTGTCCCCTCACGAGGGACCTTTGTCATTCACAGGGCCCCGGCAAAGACCTCATGACCACACTGGCATTGCAGGTTTCCATTTGAACGTTCCACTGCTTTACTGCTCATTTGACCTATTTTGCATCAGTACATTTATCCCAAGCCTGGACGAAGTTACAAGTTTGAAGGCAAATCTCAGGTATCACCTGTGACATTTGACCAGAGTCAGAAAACAAGGCTGCATTCATTAATCAAGTTATTTTGGACAGGTCACTTAACCTTCTCACTGTATCATTGCCCTTTGTGAAAAACAGATAAACCCCAATATACAAGTTACCTGGAGTTTTGAAAAACCTTTGGAGAAGGATAAGCTAATAGATAGCATTTTCATACTGAAATTCTATATAACTGTTTTCACATCTGTCAAACTTTAAACAACAGAAAACAAAAAGCAGTCCCTCTTCAACTCCATACAACACTAGTGAACAGGAGACTAGGAAGAAACAAACCATCCAGGTTAATTTACTTTCAGTGGAGAACCCTCCAAATGCAAAGTTTTCTGTTGCAAGTGTTGGTCAAAATGGAAGGTCACCTGTTCAAAAATTTGGGCTGCTTGATTTCCCAAGTACAAAGTTCAAATTGTGTGTTTTTGAAATCGTATTTCCCCGGGAGAGGGGGGTCATCCTTTCAGGGAAATGGGAAGCTTGGAATAACCATCAGACACCAAAAGGATGTGTTTAATTAGCCACGTGGGTCAACGAGCTCTGCCAGGAACGTGGTGGCTCAGAGCAGAGTCGTGGCATCCAGCTCCAGCCCTGTGCAAAGCCACATCTCAAGCACTTAGTTCAGAAGTAATTACCATCGCTGGCACTCAAGGAGAAGGAAAAAAATAAATAACTGTATTCTTGTGATTAAATGGCAATTAGCGACAAAGTGCTCTGCAATAATGTGGCACTCAGCACCTCTTCATAGCATCAGCAGCTTCCCGCCAACTCCACCAGCCCTCTGGGTATTAGAGTCCAATAACTCAGGGCGAGGACCCTGGGGAGGACCCGCACCCGCCGACATAGGTCGAAGCAAGGCACAAATTAGTGGTTAAGAACATGGACTCTTCAGCCAAGCTGCCTGGGTTCCAAACACAGCCCAACACTTATCAACCTGCCAGTTGGCCACAGTCCTTAGACCTTTCTGTATGTCAGGTCCTCATCTGCAAATTAGGGGGAATAGTTGTTCCTATCACATAGTATGGTGAGCATGAGGCTTAATGGAGTTAATAGATGCCAAGCATCTAAGAGAGCACTTGGACCACAACAAATCCCTAGTCAAAATGACTAATGGTCCCCCATGCTATTCAGTTGTTCCTTCTCCATGGGGCTAGGACAAATTAAGTCCTTCCTGTCATGCATCACTTTATGCTAAAAATAATTAAAAATGCATCATTCTTCCAAACAAAAACACAAGAAAAACCCCCCTCTAATGCCAGCCTACCCCTTCAGCCATGAATTCTGGTTCACCCTATACCCAAAGGATCCAAATTGTGAGGCTAATAGAAGCAATTTCCAGGAAGCCATGAACAGAAATTGTTTATTTACTGCCCAAAAGAGCAAGGCTATGGGTTCAGACAAGATACTAGGAAGCTCAACACCTTAAGACAGAAATGAATGAGGACGGCCCCAAGTAAGGCCAATGGGCTGATGCGTGTGGCCAGCCCTTGATTATCTACATTTCAGGTGAAGATTTGCTTCTCACCTGGCATCTCCACTCAGCACAGTCACTGAAAATGTAGTGTGCAAATTATTTCCATAATTTGTTTTAAAACACAACCAGGTGATAAATCTACTGTGACACCATGGAGCTTCTGTAAGGCTGTCATCAGACAGCCTCTCCATCAGTCTGTTGGGTGTCCAACAGACAGGTGCCTGTCTGTTCTCATCTTCTCCCAACGCTTGCCCTGCCTTGCTCTGACTTTCTCATGCCCCTTGCCAACTGGCCTCTCCACAGTTTCATACAATAGGAGGCATAGATAAGACTTCACTTGAAAGTAGAGTCATACTTTATTCATAAGAGAACCTTCAACAGTGCCTACTTCTCCCACCAAATAGCCCTCCACCCAGAGTTCTCAGCTCCAGCCAGGACACCCCCACCCTGGGGCCCCAGGTGACACCACATCCTTATAATGTCCTTCCAGTCTGAGAGGTCGCAGTGTAATGTTCTCATTGCTAATCCCTGATTGCCTGGTGGTTTCTTTTCTTTTCTTTTTTTGCGTGACAGAGACAGAGAGAGGGGCAGATAGGGACAGACAGGTAGGAAGGGAGAGAGATGAGAAGCATCAATTCTTTGTTGCAGCATCTTAGTTGTTCATTGATTGCTTTCTCATATGTGCCCTGACCGGAGGGCTCCAGCAGAGTGAGTGACCCCTTGCTCAAGCCAGTGACTTTGGGCTCAAGCTGGTGAGCCTTGCTCAAATCAGATGAGCCCAAGCTCAAGCTGGTGACCTCAGGATTTTGAACATGGGTCCTCCACGTCCCAGTCCAACGTTCTATCCACTGCACCACCACCTGGTCAGGCTGCTTGGTGGTTTCTTAGCTCTTATACTATTACCTATGTACCCATTGCCCTTTATTAAGTTCCCTCTATTTAAAATACCTAGACTGAGCTTTATTTCCTGATAGGGCACTGGCTGATAAACCATTGCCTGACTTATGTAAGTTTCCCGCTCCATTATCTCAGTGTGAAAAGCACTGAATAGGAATCAAGTGCCCTGAATTCTGGTCCCAGTTCTGCCCCTAATAGACCATGCAACCAGAGGCATGCTTCTCTGTGCCTCAGTTTCCTAACAAATAAGAATATGGAGTGATGATCTCTAAGATTACATTCAGCTATAATGTTCTGGGGCTAGACAGTCTGACTAATGTCACCTGGCACTTCAGATGGGGGGCAAGGGGAAGCACTGGTGGTATTGACTTACTTCCCGAACAAGCAGTTCAAGCAGTTTGCTAGCAGGCCATTTTATATCATCAGCAGCTGCATGAGAACAAGGTGGTCTGTCTGCTTTGCAGGTGAGAGAAGGAATGAGAGTGGGCTGGGGTGGACGGTCCAGTTGTATGGCGGGGCAGCCACACATCTGTTTGTATACCTTATACGAGTTAGCAACTGATTCCCTAGGAAGCTCAGCGATACACAATTCCCTCTCTATAATTCCCACTCTTATTTTTTGCATTTAAATTTAAAAGAATGTAGCACTTTGACTTTGCAAAATGAGAACTGGTGAGCATGATACTGCCCAAATTAATATGCATCCAAATTAATATAAAGATACTAAGCAATAAACGTGAGTACATGATAAATTTGAGGCCTGTGCAAGTACCTTTGTGTCTTCTTTGTCTTCTACTTCTTTCTTTTCTCAGACAACAACATGACAAATACGGGCCACACCTGGACATGGTCAGTCCCAACTCCCAGTGTGCTATCTGTAACTGGACCCCTTTCGCTTTTTCTAATCATTATGCAATAACTCTTATTGACTACCAATGCCTAACACTGACACTGCTGGCCTTTAATTGGTTTTAGCCTGTAGTTTCAATCAGTACTTATCTAAGCCAGTTATCCATTCATGTACTTTACTGATCGAACATTGACAAATAAGCCTACATGTAAACATGTGTATTTATACACATCACACACCCACACATTCACACACACTCAATCCTAAGGATATTTCTACAGTAAAAACTCTCATACATCTTTTTTTCTTCTCAGGCAACATAGTCCTAAACTTCATCCAGAGCAATCCATTTTCTTTTAACACTTCAGCGCTTCTTTAGAAAGACTGACACATCCTTTTTATCGAAAGGCAATGCTGAAAGACACATCCTTTTTATCGAAAGGCAATGCTGAAATATTCCTCTGTAACAGCAAGGTCCACTATGGTGACCACTGAACACTGGTGGCTGTTGAGTACGTGAGATGCGGTGGGTCCCAGTCCACTTGTGCCAAAAATGTGAAGAGCCCACCAGACTTTGAAGCCTCAATCTGAGCAGGATAAGCACAAAATATCTCACAATTTTTTTATATTGATTCCACATTGAAATTATAATATTTTGAATACATAGTAGTAAATAAAATATACCACTAAAATGAATCTCACCTGGCTCTTTTCACTTGAAGGAGTTCAAGTACATTGTACTGTGTTGCTCCCAAGCAGTGCTGACTCTAGAAGCCAAAGGAAATGGAAAGTTTCCCTGTCCTTACAGGAGAAGCTGGATGGAGAGCAGCCTCACTGACAGCAGTGGAGGGCATACTGTGGGGTGGGGCAGGGCCAGGTCTTCAGGAGAGATGGATGTGCTTGTGTTTCGGCTTGCTGACACCCAAGTCAAGCTTCGGTCTATACAAAGAAGAGCAAAGACCTGTTAATGGTGTCCTGCACTAGAAGCAGTACCATCTGATTAATAGTGTGTGCTTCCTTCAAGTAGGATAGAAGGGTGTAAGGCACTTTGTTCTTATTTGCTGAAAGCTGAAAAAGAAAAAGGAAAGTTGCAGAAGACTGACTTCACCTACTGCTGCCCCCCATTTCATTATCATTCCAAAGAGCATGTCAAAAATAAGGGATTAAGAAGTACAATTGGCCTGACCTGTGTTGGTGCAGTGGATAGAGCGTCAACCTGAAATGCTGAGGTCGCCGGTCCAAAACCCTGGGCTTGACCAGTCAAGGCACATATAAGAAGCAACTATTAATGAGTTAATCCTTCCTACTGCTCCCCACACCCCTTTCTCTTTCTCTCTCTGAAATCAATAAATAAAATCTTTTATAAAAAAGAAGAAATACAATTAGCAGTTACAGAATAATTATAGGATGTAAGGTACAGCATAGGAAAGGTAGTCAGTAATATTGTAGTAACTATGGGTGGTGCCAGGTAGGTACTAGACTTACTGGGGTGATCACTTCAAAAATTACGTAAATGTCTAATCATTATGATAGACACCTGAAACTAATATAATACTGAATGTCAACTGGCATTAAAAATTAATTAAAAAGAAGCTCTAAAATAAAATTAAATAAATAGATCTTACAAATACACAGGAACAATCAGAAGAAAACCCACATGTACACTCCATCTTATATCTACATAATTTTCTCATCATCTTCATCTCGGGGTTTGGCATGCAGCCTGGGATACAGTGGGCACTGACGTCTCTGAACTGAACTAAACAGACAACTGAAGCATTGCCCTTCCTGGGAGTCAGGACCTATCACGCTGTTTAAGACAAGAAAGCAGGGACACAGCTCCAGAAATTAAGAAATGCCATTGAAGAAATTACCAACCACATGCCACAGCTATCCAAAGGATGGAAAACTAAACTTTTCCAGAACACCGTAGTGTTGCTCTAAGAACTGATGAGGACTCGGTTTTTCTACTAGGTTGTAGAACAACCGCCTCACTAGCTCTTTAATGGGAGGGCGGAGGGAAGGGTATCTTCACCACTGCACTCCTTTGCATTACTTTGTCCAAGGACTTTAGACTTATATAAAAAAATCTACTTAAACTTTGCATTCTTTTTCCATGAACAGAGCATAGGGACAATGAGGTAGACCTCAGAGACTCAGGGGAGGATAAGACCAATAACAGGAATTGCTAATGCGGTTTCTATTGAATGTGATGGATTCATTAGGTAAAGTCTTTGATAAATCAAGAGTACTACATTTTTACTTCATTCGTCTTTGTCTTCTGGATTCCAGGGTGACATTGCTGACGTGGTCACTTTGAGCTAAACGAGCAGCCTTCCTTGAAGAAGCTGAGGCCCCTTGACGTCCGAGCTCCTGCACTCGCACTGCCTTGAAGCCGCTCCGAGGCGACGGCTACACAGACATGCCCTCTTGCTCCACAGTGAGTTCCAGGGATGAGCCCCACACCTCAGGGAGCCGCTGCTTTTCCCTGTCACATGCTACACAACCTGGATGCAAAAAGCATGGCCTTTAAAATTCCAGGGGGTCTTATTCATCAGGTGTAGTGGGCTGAATCATGGCCCCCAAAAAGATTAGCTTGAGTCACTACTCCCAGAACCAGTGAATGAGGTCCTTATTCAGAAAAAGCATCTTTGTAGATATAATTAAGGGTCTCAAGATGAGATCATCCTGGATTTCGGGTGATCCTGCCTAAATCCAATGGCAGGTGTCCTTATAAGAGGAAGGGAGAGGGACCTGGCACACAGACGCACAGGGAGAAGGCATGTGAGATGGAGGCAGAGATCAGAGTGATGCATCTACAAGCCAAGGAATGCCAAGGGGTGCCAGCAGCCCCCAGGAGCCAGAGAGAGGCCTGGAAGGAAGAGAAGCTCCCTCAGACCTTCCAGAAGGTCAGTTCTGCTGACACTTTGATTTTGAACTTGTACCTTTCAAACCTCTAAGAATAAATTTCTGCTGGTTTTAAGCCACCCTGTGTATGTCATTTTGTTAGAGCAGGCTCAGTAAATGACTACATCGGGCGATAACGCCCAGCAGAACCCAGGGACCAGATGAGTCTGCTCATTTCCCCAGAAAGACGAGGGGCAAGTTTACCTTTGAAAAATCTGTGAAGAGCAGAACTCCTTCCCTTCGATTTGTGTTCTGTATGAGACCAAAGCTTCTTAAAGATACCTGGGGTTGCCGCGTGTGTCTACATACATTATTCATTTTTATTTACGACATCACTCTCCCTGTCTGCACTCACCTACCCAGGGAGCTCACCTCCTACAAAGGTATCCACCCATGAGCCTCTGCAGAGCAGGTTGTGTCCTTAAGCTCCTTACAACCACAGCTTCCAGGTCCAGCACGCACTGGGCTTTAGTAAATGTCAGCATAAATCTGCCTCTCAGTGACACCTGTGTGTCTAGTTCTTTCTTCAATTACCTCCATCAGGTGTGCTTTTTCTTGACCAATACAGTGTCTGTGTGTCAGACCCACTTCCCTAACCTGTTTGAGCTTCAGCACGCGGCCCTCGGCCTGCGTAGCGGAGGCATGGAACATGCCGGGCTCTCCCCCCACGCATCTTCAGGAGCAGGGCTGCCCCTCATTTGTTCAAACTCCTACTCCTTCCAATGTCAACTCAAAGGTAGTGGCCTCCGGAAAGCCTGTCTGGGTACCCCTCAGCAGCAGTGACATTCCTCGTCCATGGCACCATGGAAACCCCTTAGCATCGAGACCTAAGTAGGCTTCCATTGTTGCTATGCTCCTTTGGCCAGGGGTGGAGGGCTGACCCCCTGTTGGGTGTCCTTCCATTATCACACCAATGACCTTGCGTTAGTCCGACTTGTTGCATGTCTGCGTACCTGCCACCTAGAAGGCGTTCAACCAATAAAGCCAAGGAAACAATTCGAGCTGCACGTCCATGAAACCAGAGGTCAGCCAGCTGATGCCCACCTGTCAAGTGCAACAATCTGGGTTTTGTACAGTGAGCTGAATGAATTAGAAGGGCATGACCCCATGACTATAGGCAGCCCCAGAAGCCTAAAGTATTTGCTATTGAGTTTACTTCACAGAAAAAATTTGAGGACCCCTGCACTAAACACACAGACATCACCTGACTTGTAATTTCACCATGGCTTCAATTTCTTATCTGGTGACCTCACCTCTGCTTCCCAGAAATTTTCCCAAGGGCTCAGGGACAGTCTAGACCACAGACACGACCTGGACAGCCACCCACACTCCAGAAGGAGGCAGTTGCATGTTTTAAAAGTATCTGTTAGCACCTCATATTTTAAACATTTCTCCATCAAAGGCATTATAAATTGAGTCTATAATTTTTTTAGATGTTGTTACTGCAGAGGAAGGAGCACTGCCTTCAGTGGCCCCTGAAGTCAAACAGCCATGAAAGCCCCGGGGGAGGCAAGTTTCTATAAGAGAAATCAACATCGGGGCTGAGCCAGTGCAGGGAACCCGTCAATAGCACAACAGTGGGAACACAACCTTGTCCAGACACTGCTGGACACGTCTGGAAATCTGCCCAAATGAGAGGCCCTAAGTGTGGCCAGATGCAATTTCACACAGAACATAATCGAACAGCCCACTGGTCTACACCGCGAGCTAGGGTCAGGTGGCTTTCCTCTTCTCCACAGGGATAATTTGGTTTTCCCGAGCCCTTTCAACTGCCTAGGTCTGTGTTTATGTTACTTCCTTGTGGTCCCTTCCCATAAGTACAACTTCTCTCTGACAATGACTGCATCTTCCTAAAAGCTTCTTCTGAGTCCTTATTTTCAAAGAAGCTCAGATCTATCTTAATATTTCCCTACCATAATTGCCTCAGCCAATTTCTTCTAAAGGAATTAAAAATACAAATCTAATATTCTAATTGCATAATAGGATCATCCTGGCAGCCCGATCAATACCATCTCCCACTGTCAATAATATGGCCGGGCTGTGTGGATGTCAGAGCCCACCAGTCTCACTTTATCACTGGTCTCATGGCCCATCCACATCTATAAGATGTGACATTTTATTAGTGGTCTTCCATCAATCAACTCTAATTTGTACATCACAGAGAAGCATGTTGTCATCTCGGCATCCACGTTGCCCTGGGTGCCAGACAGCACAGAGTAGAAGCCTTCACATACAAGGACCAAGGTAAATGGCAGAAAGAGACTGGATAACAACTATCACCCGGCCCACTGTCCAATGGAGGTAGAAGCAAAGGATCTATAAGCAGTCACCCCAAAGGTCCCAAACCTGTCAGGGAAGCTACAAATTATTGCAAATGGCACAGATCTGGAGTCAGGAGACCCTGGCTGGGAGAGTCAGCTCAGCCATTCCCCAATGGGGTCACCTTGAGCAAGTCAAAGTGCCTCCATTTCCCCTTTTTATAAAACAAAAGTGTTAAGCTAGAATGAAATGTTAAGGTCTCTTAAATCTAAAATTCATTTTCTTCTAGAAGGGTGAAGTTTATACTTTGTGTAGCAAGGATAAAGGATACTGCCAGTCTGCCTGAGATAAGAAACATTGGTTAAAAAAAAAAAAAGTAGAAAAATACTGTTACTACCTCTGGGCAATTTGCCAATTACAGTAGCAACATCATAATTAACACTCATCGTGCAAATTTTATTTCCATTAAGAAATGTTTTTTCAATAGATCTCTTTCACCTCTCCCTCCAGCTGATCTTTTTTCTTTCTGGTTTCAAAGGCCACACTATGTGATCCAAAACACAATCACTCAGTTTATCCACCACAAAGCAAAAGGGCCTTGTGCACGTTACATCAGCAATCATAAATTTCTTAACTAGAACTAAAAAATAAAACTTTACATTTCTATTAAATCTGATTTTAGCTTAAGTTAATTTCAAATAAGATCATTAGGTCAAAGATTTTTAGGTTCTTTTAACATCTTTCTAAAATTATGACCACACACAGTATAACTCAAACTATAATTTCTTTGGCCTTGTAGAACAATAGTATTGTGCATAGCTGTAGATATCTTACATGTAATTATAGTAATTTTTTTTCAGTGAGAAGAGGGGAGCAGAGAAACAGACTCCTGCATACGCCTGGACTGGGATCCACCCAGCATGCCCACTAGGGGGCGATGCTCTGCCCATCTGGGGCTGCTGCTCCATTGCTAAGTAACCAAGGGTGAGGCCATGGAGCCATCCTCAGTGCCCAGGGCCAACTCACTTCAATTGAGCCATGGCTGTGGGAGGAGAAGAGAGAGAGGGAGAGAGAGAGAGAGAGAGAGAGAGAGAGAGGAGTAAGAGGGGGAGGGGTGATGAAGCAGAGGGACACTTCTCCTGTGTGCCCTGACCAGGAATCAAACCCAGGACCTCCGTATGCTGGGCCAACACTCTACCACTGAGCCAACCAACCAGGTTAGTAATTTTTTTTATTTATATGGTCTTTCAATGAACAAGTATCAATAATACTTGTTCATGGCATCAGGAGCATTCATCCCTTTCTTTATCTGGGTCTCCAAGTGCGCTCAGGGATAAGACTGGTATTATTGTCCCCAGAAGAAAAAAATGAGTCTAGAAGATGTCCCCAGGAACTATCAGGAAATATGAAAGTGACAGAAGACTCTAGAATTATACAAGAAATCAGGAAGGAAAGGAAAGATTCCTGAATGAGTGAGGTAGGCAAAATGGTCAATTTTCAAAAGGACCAGAGAAAGATGTGGAGATGAAGGAGGCAGAGTGGGGAGAGGAAGGGATGTTCTCTAAAATACGGACCAGTGAGCTTCATATTGATCCCTGGCAGAACACAGGGACTAATCACTATGGGTTGATTTGTGAGTTTGGGGACAAGAACACAGTCACTGCCAAAAGGCTGCCAATTCTAACACAAGCCACCCCAATCTAATCTCGTTTCCTCTCCCGATAGGGTTATTAGGCAGTGACACCTGTGGACCTGGATTTCAGCAAGGCGCCTGACAAAGTTGCTCAGAATATTCCTGTGGACAAGAAGGAGAAATGAGGGTGGGACGAGAGCGCAGTTAAGTGAATTTGTAACTGCTTGAATGAGCGCATCAAACGTATTGATTAACAGAGTGGTGTCGCTTTGGAAAGTGGCCTGTTGCTGTCACCCCAAGGCTCTGTTCTTGGCCCTGTCCTGTTCAGCATAAGCAGAGGGGCTCAAGTAGTGTTACAGGAGGTGTGCTTGTTAGAACACTGAAGGACGTCACCAGGTGAGGGATGGCTCATAAATTAAATGAAAGAAGTGGGATCCAAAACGTTCTCTTCCTGCTAGGGATGAATGTAAAGTCCTTTAATTTATTTCAAAATCAATAATGCAATCGAGGGTGTGAGAATCTTGGCTTAGGAGCAGAGTAAGGAGAGAAGACCTGGCCTAAAGCACGACATGCTTCTCTGATATATTGCAGCCAATAACAAAACCTAAGGAACTCTGGACAACATTGAGAGAGTGTAGGGACCTCTCCAAAAGGAGTTATGATTCTGCTATGTGGTGGGATGGCATCAACCCAGGCTCAGTTCAGGGTCAGAGAAGTAAGATAAGAAACTATTAAAAAAAAAAAAAGAAAAGAAACTATTCAAGAGGCGGCAAGATGGCAATGGAGTAGGTGGACGTACCAACTTCCACCTCCTAGAACCAAAGTGGCTTACAACTTAATTTCAAGAACCATCATCTGGAAAAACCAACTTTGGACTAAACTAAGAGGACTCTTCAACCAAGGTACACTGAAGAAGCCACACTGAGACTGGTAAGAAATGTAGAAATGTGGAGAAGGCTGCCCAGCTCACAGGAGTGAATGGTACCCGGGAGAGACTCGCATGGTGGGAAGCAAGTTTAGTGAAGAGGGGAGGGTTCTGAGCCCCAGGAACAAAGCCCCAGCCTGCAGCCCCAGAGCCTAGAAGAAGCATATGGACAGTGTTTAGCTGCGAAACAAGTAAGGATAGTATTTGTGAGAAAGAGACAGATTTCTCAGACCCAGGATTCTTCTTAAGGGGACTGTGCAGAAAACCTCTTTAACAACCGCTAACATGGGACTCTGGGAGACTGGGAGAGTTGAGAGGACCAGTGTAGCAGGAAGAGAGTATAATCTAGGAGGAGACACAGGGAGAAACACTTTGAGGGACACCACCCTAACCCCTGGGCTGATCACCCCCAAATTTAAAGTGAATATTTCCCCTGGAACCAGCAATACCAGCAAAGGGAAACAGTACACCAGCAAGACAAGTTCTCCCGCAGCACTCAGAGGAGAGTCGCTTGAAGGAGGGATCCTTCAGGAAAACAGTATTGAGTGCTGAGGTCTGAGCAGCAGCGCCCCCACCCACACTGCTGAGGGCTCCCTGGAGGGCAACAGCAGCGGGACAAGGAAGCGCGGTCCTGTTGGTGGGGGTGGAAGCCGGGCTAGCCATGACTGAGGCCAGGTGTGAGCTCAGTCTCACCTGGCAAGAGTGGAAGGGACACATGAAAGTGGCCCAACCCGGGCAGTCCTGCCCGCAATCCAGACCACAGCGGAAAGGCGAAAGCCGGGGAACTGCAGAGAACCGCAGCTGAGCACAGACATGAAGCTGCACCCATGGGGCCAGGGCTTACAGCCAGTGTCTGAATGCAGCTTTGCTCACAGGGGCAGGGTGAAAGCCGGGGAACAAGTGGAGACCCGCGGCTGAGCATAGGTGCGCAGCCCTGCCTGCGGTGCCGAGGCTTTTGGCCCCAGAGTGGTGTGCAGCCTCACCTGTGGGGGCAGAGCAAAGGCCAAGGCTGGCAGAGGCTTGTATACCAGGCACATGAATACAGCCTCTCCCGTGGAGCAGAAGTGAAAACCACAGTGACAGCTGCAGCAGACTGGCACTGGCAATGTCCATACTGGAACGCCCAAGGCAGCAGCAGAGGGGGTGGTGGGCCTGCAGATAGACCACACCTAGGGAACACAGAGGCCACACCCATTGGACTCCAGTGGCCACACACTTCTTATACACAGACAGAATGGGAAGGCAGAGATATGCAACCCAAATGAATCAAGAGAAATCACCAGAAAAGGACTTGATTGAATCAGATATAACCAAATTACTGGATGCAGAGTTTAAAATAATGATTATTAGGATGTTAAAAGATCTTAGAACAATAATAGATGGACATAATGAACACCTAAATAAAGAGATAGCAAGTATTAAAAAGGACATTGAAATAATAAAAAAGAATCAGTCAGAAATGACAAATACAATATCAGAAATAAAGACCACAATAGAAAGAATTAAAAGCAGGATGGATGAAGCTGAGGATCAAATCAGTGAGTTAGAGGACAAGATAAACAAAGGCATGGAAGCAGAGCAGCAAAAAGAAAAGACTCAAAAAGTCTGAGGAAACTCTAAGAGAGTTCTGTGACAACATGAAGAGAAATAACATCCACATCATAGGGGTTCCTGAAGAGGAAGAGATAGAACAAGAGATAGAGACTTTGTTCAATCAAATCATAGCTGAAAATGTCCCTAAATTGATGCAGGAAAAAGTCACACAAGTTCAAGCACAGAGAATTTCATTAAGGAGAAACCCAAAGAAATCTACATTAAGACACATCATAATTAAAATACCAAAGCTAAGAGATAAAGAGAAAATATTAAAAGCTGCTAGAGAAAAAAAGGCTATCGCCTACAAAGGAGCCCCCATAAGGATGACATCTGACTTCTCAACAGAAACACTTGAGGCAGAAGGGATGGCAAGACATATTCAAAGTAATGCAGAACAAGAGCCTACAACCAAGACTACTTTATCCAAAAAGGCTATCATTTAAAATTGAAGGAGAAATAAAAAGCTTCCCAGACCAAAAAAAAAAAAAAAAACTCAAGGAATTCATTACAACCAAACCAATGCTGCAAGAAATGCTAAGGGACCTGTTGTAAACAGATCAAAGGAAAAAAAGAATATAGCAAAAGAGGAATACAGCTTTAAAGAATAAAATGGCAAGAAACAACTACATATCAATAATAATCTTAAATGTAAATGGATTAGATAATCTAATCAAAAGACATAGGGTAGCTACGTGGATAAGAAAACAGGATCCATATATATGCTGTCTACAAGGGACATACCTCAAAACAAAAGATACACATAGACTGAAGGTAAAAGGATGGAAAATATATTTCATGCAAATGGAAATGAAAAACAGCTGAGGTAGCAATACTTATATCAGAAAAAATGGACTTTAAAACAAAGTCTATAGTAAGAGATAGAGAAGGTCACTACATAATGCTAAAGGGAGCAATCCAACAGGAAGATATAACCATTATAAATATCTATGTACCTAATATAGGAGCACCTAATATATAAAGAAGACTTGATGGATAAAAAGGGCGAGATCAACATCAATACTATACTAGTAGGGGATTTCTAAAGTCCTTAAAAAAAGTTATAAAAAATCAATCAGGAAAAATCAGAAAACCTAAACAGACCAATTACAACAAATGAGATTGAAATAGTTATCAAAAAACTCCCAACAAAAAAAAGCTCAGGGCCAGATGGCTTCACTAGTGAATTCTACCAAATATTCAAAGAAGAACTAATTTCTATCCTTCTCAAGCTATTTCAAAAAATTCAAGAGGAAGGAAGACTTCCATGCTCCTTTTATGAGGTAAGCATTATTCTGATTCCAAAACCAGGCAAAGACAACACAAAGAAAGAAAATTATAGACCAATATCCCTGATGAATTTAGATGCTAAAATCCTCAACAAAATATTAGCAAACCAGATCCAGCAATATATGAAAAAAAATCATATACCATAATCAAGTGGGATTTATTCTGGGGAGGCAAGGCTGGTACAATATTCGCAAATCAATCAATGTGATTCATCACATAAACAAAAGGAAGGAGAAAAACCACATGATAATTTCAATAGATGCAGAAAAAGCATTTGATAAAATCCAGCACCCATTCATGATCAAAACTCTCAACAAAGTGGGAATACAGGGAATATATCTCAACATGATAAAAGCCATCTATGACAAACCCACAGCCAACATCATGCTCAATGGGCAAAAATTAAAAGCAATCTCCTTAAGATTAGGAACAAGACAGGGGTGCCCCCTTTCACCACTCTTATTCAACATAGTCCTAGCCACAGCAATCAGACAAAAAGAAGAAATAAAAGGCATTCAAATTGGAAAAGAAGAAGTAAAACTATCATTATTTGCAGATGATATGATATTGTATATAGAAAACCTTAAAGTCTCAGTCAAAAAACAGGATCTGATAAATAAATTCAGAAAGGTGGCAGGATATATTATAAATTTAATACTCAGAAATCAGAGGCATTTTTATACACCAACAATGAACTGTCAGAAAGAGAAATTAAGGAAACAGTTCTCTTCACTATTACAACCAAAAAATTAAAGTACCTAGGAGCAAATTTAACCAAAGAGATTAAAGACTTGTACTTGGAAAATTATAAAACATTGATAAAAGAAATCAAGGAAGATACAAACAAGTGGAAGCATATACCGTGCTCAAGGTCAGGAAGAATAAACATCATTAAGATGTCTATATTACCCGGCCCTGGCCGGTTGGCTCGGTGGTGGAGCATCAGCCTGGCGTGCGGGGGTCCCGGGTTCGATTCCCGGCTGGGGCACACAGGGGAGGCGCCTGTCTGCTTCTCCACCCCTCCCCCTCTCCTTCCTCTCTGTCTCTTTCTTCCCCTCCCGCAGCCGAGGCTCCATTGGAGCAAAGGATGGCCCG
The DNA here is from genome assembly GCF_036850995.1 of Saccopteryx leptura. Lineage (NCBI taxonomy): Eukaryota > Metazoa > Chordata > Mammalia > Chiroptera > Emballonuridae > Saccopteryx > Saccopteryx leptura. The sequence goes on along the minus strand of NC_089504.1, from coordinate 222,951,676 downwards.
GGCGCTGGGGATGGCTCCTTGGCCTCTGCCCCAGGCGCTAGAGTGGCTCCGGTCACAACAGAGCAATGCCCCAGATGGGCAGAGCATCGCCCCCTGGTGGGCGTGCCGGGTGGATTCCGGTCGGGCGCATGCGGGAGTCTATCTGACTGCCTCCCTGTTTCCAGCTTCAGAAAAGTACAAAAAAAAAAAAAAAAGATGTCTATATTACCCAAAGCAATTTATGAATTCAATGCAATACCAATTAAAATACCAATGACATACTTCAAAGATATAGAACACATTCCAAAAATTTATATGGAACCAAAAAAAGAACATGAATAACCTCAGCAATCTTGAAAAGGAAGAATAAAATGGGAAGCATTACACTTCCTGATATCAAGTTATACTACAAGGCCATTATACTCAAAACAGCTTGGTACTGGCATAAGAACAGGCATACAGATCAATGGAACATAACAGACAACCCAGAAATAAACTCACACTTTTATGGACAACTGATATTTGACAAAGGAGGTAAAAGCATACAATGGAATAAAGACAGTCTCTTTAATAAATGGTGTTGAAATAATTGGACAGCTACCTGCAAAAAAATGAAACTAGACCACCAACTTACACCATTCACAAAAATAAACTCAAAATGGATAAAAGACTTAAGTGTAAGCCATGAAACCATAAGTATATATCTTAGAAGAAAACATATGCAGTAAGCTTTCCAACATCTCTCACAGCAATATATTTGCTAATTTATCTCCACAGGCAGGTGAGATAAAAGACAGGATAAACAAATGGGACTACATCAAACTAAAAAGATTTTGCACAGCTAAAGACTATAAGAACAGAATAAAAAGACAAACTACACAATGGGAGAACATATTCGACAATACATCTGATAAGGGGTTAATAACCAAAATTTATAAAGAACTTGTAAAACACCACCAGGAAGATAAACAATCAAATCAAAAAATGGGCAAAAGAAATGAATACACACTTATCCAAAGAGGATATACAGATGGCCAATAGGCATATGAAAAAATGCTCAACTCACTAATCATTAGAGAGATGCAAACTAAAACCACAATGAGATAACACCTCACACCAGTCAGAATGGCGCTCCTCAACAAAACAACACAGAATAAGTGCTGGCAAGGATGTGGAGAAAAGGGAACCCTCCTACACTGCTGGTGGGAATGCAGACTGGTGCAGCCACTGTGGAAAACAGTATGGAGACTCCTCAAAAAATTAAAAATGGAACTGCCTTTTGACCCAGCTATCCCACTTTTAGGAATATACCTCAAGAACACCATAGCATTGTTTCAATAGGAGAAATGGACCCCCATGTTTATGGCAGCATTGTTCACAATAGCGAAGATCTGGAAACAGCCCAAGTATCTGTCAGTGGACGAGTGGATTAAAAGCTTTGGTATATATATATATACTATGGAATACTATGGGGCCATGGAAAAGAAGGAAATCTTACCTTTTGCAATAACATGGATTGACCTGGAAACTATTATGTTAAGTGAAATAAGCCAGGCAGAGAAAGAAAAATATCATATGACATCACTCATTTGAGGAATCCAAGGAATAATGAGAACTGAGGAATGGAATTGAGACAGAGGAGGGATCAAAGGGACCAGAGGAAAAGAGCACAGAGGGAAAGGGGATGACAGGATGCGATAAACCTGAAGGGAAGGGGGGAGGGCGCTATAGGGAGGAAGGCAAGGAAGATGTTGAGGGGAATATGGGGGAGGGGGGATGCATTCGGGACAACACTAGAAACTATGTAAACACAACAAATTAAAATCAATAAAAAATAAACTATTCAGAGGAGGGGAACAAGATTAGGGAAGGGTGTGGCTACCACACAAGGTGAGGAACATGGACATGGCTGGTGGTATTTGCCTATGGAGATGGCAATCTCCTGCCCTCTGGGAAGCTGACATAGGAAGAATGAGAAAACACCACCTTCCTGCCCCGTGAAGATGAAGGGATTTACAGAAGTTCAGAGTGAGTGTCCAGACAACCTAGACACAGGTGCAGCCACAGGAGGACTGAGTTCCCAGTACGAGTTTGCAGGCTGGGCTGTCGGAATTATTCCCTTCCAGAGTTAGAACTGCTCTGCGTGATTCTAGAGTGCCCAATGTTTGATATGAGTGGACATGTTGACAGTAGAACCACCATAATAAACACAGCCTGCTAATTGAATCTCACACATAAGCACCAGCCAGTTATTACTCTGAGGTTCTCTGAACTGGTAGGAAAGGCGTGATAGAAAAATAAAAATGACAGCTGATACAATGCTTTCCCGGAGAGCTTAACCTTTGAAGACACGAGTAAGTAATTGATGTTAAGTAAAAGGAAGAGTGAAACAGACTATAAGAGGCACAGAGGAAGAGTGGAGGAGGAAGAGAGGGTAACATTTGACCTTCAGTCAGGTTGGAGGATGATCACAGAAGGTGTCGCAGAACAGGTAGCATGTGACTCCAGTGGAGGTGGGATTTCCAGCCCAGGCAGCTCAGGCCTAGGGCTGGGACATTCTAACAGTCTCACCCTTGCATCTTCCTCCATATTTATCCTCTTGAAACTTTGTCTGACCTGTGCTGTTACTCTGACAAGATGCTGTCTCTGCCCACACCCAGTAAGCAGCAGTTTAGACCACCTGTACTTGCCTACTTATCACCTGTGCACTGTCATGAGGAACCTGCCTCTGAGTCTTCTGTGCCCCAGCCCTTCCCACTGTCACATCAGACAAAGTCCTGAGGACAGGTGACATTCCATCTCTTCTGCGACGGAAGGTCACTGTCATATGACGTAAGGTCACTGTCATGTGACGTAAGGACTGTCATGGCATCACCTTACCCACATTCAAGAGGAGGAGGTTACACCCGGTGACTGTATGAGGGCCACCTGAAAGTCTCTCTGCCACAGGTGCCAAACGAGGGTCAGTCAGACACCTGATGGGAGGAGATGGGAAGACAGGGCAAAGGCAGAGCTGGACGGTGGCTCAGTGCTGCTCTCGGCCCCACGGGCCAGGGGCTGGGAGCGTGGGTGTGCCCTTGTTGCCCTTCTGCTCCTACACAGACAAATGGCTTGTTATCTTACAAGTGTAACGGGGGCACCAGGTAGTCACCTCTGAAGACTGCAGACTTAGTTGTTGGTAACTAGAAAGGCAATAAATAGTTTCAGGAATGCGTGAATACCCTGCACAGCATTCAGCCAGGCATTTGGAGCCCTTCCCAACTCTGGAAGCCCTGCACCCCCAAGGGCCCTGGTCACTGGTTGTGGTGGCCAAGACCATCGGGAGCTACAGGTCTTGGCTATCACATAGGCCCTTCACCTGTGGTTAAATAACATAATTCCCCAAGCCACGTGTTCACGAACAGGAATTCCCAGACGTTACCAGCCACTTAGACCTAACATTTTATTTCCAGTGCTTTAAACTCAGCATAGCACTCAGGGGTGGAGTGCTGGAGCCTCCTCTCCACTTTCTCCTAATGTAAGGTGTCACCTCCCCTGAGACCTGACCACTTAAAAAGTAAGCAGCCATTCCACAACAAAGATCCTGCTCTGTTTACTTCCTCTCCTTAAGACCTGCCCTGGGGATCTCGGGGGTAAAGACTCTGTTTTGTTATTCTCTCCTTCTGTAAAGTGCTGTGGAAACTGCACGGGAGACCATCAAGGAGCATTTCTAACTCCAAGCCTTTTCCTCTGTCCAGACACAGTGCCCCTTTGGATAGATAGCGATGCCAACACTAGGTAACAGCCATACATCTGGTGCTCTTTGGAATACCATGACTGACCGTGAGCGGCTCTGTGGCAGACTGCAAAATGGCCACCATCCTCCGATCTCCCCCAGAGTCACACCCTTTGTAATGCGACTCTGTGATGCTTCCCATCGAAAAGTGGCGTCTACTTCTCCATAACTCAAGTGTGGGTGGTTGTTATAACTTGCTTCAGGCAAAAGAATAAAGTGGAAATGACAGACTGCAAATCTGGGGCCCAGGCATCCGGAGAGGCCTTGCATACTCCTACCTGTTGGAATCCTACAAAGACCACACCCAAGCTAGCCCACTGGAGGGTAAGAAACCATGTGGGACAGAGACTAGCCAGGCCCAGCCAACCCTGCAGCTGACTGCAGACACAGGGGGGAACCTGGCTCATGAGACAAGAAGAACTGCCCAGCCACAGACACCAGAGTGAAACAAATGGCTATCATTGCTACCCACTCCATTTGGGGGCAGTGTGCTATGCAAAAGAAGATAACTAATACAGGCTTCATAGTTTACCAGCAGGAATGTCAGTGTTTCCAGTTTGAAAGAATTCACCACCTGGCTCATTCTGAAATACCTCACAGGTTGGTCATGCCTCTGTTTCTCCTTCCACTGGGTCTTTTGAAATCACTTCCTTGAACCACCAGGACCTTACATGAAAACTGGGACAAAAACTACCTGGGGGATGGGTTGAGGCCCCATATGCTTTCCTTTCATAAAAGCCCTTGCAAAGCACGTTTCTTTTATTTCATCCTTGGATCGCTGCCGTCAATTCTTTGTTTCATAAGCTTCTCGTCTCCCAAAGAGCCATGACAGCATTGATTTCAACCTATGATTGCTGGTGAAATATTAAACCTTATTGATTTGAAATTCAGGATTAGTTGCAAGTTGGATACTCTGCATATTTTGAAGATGGGCAATTTCATTTCTTCCAGTGGAAGAGTGATTGCAGTTCCACTGTGTGTGTGTGTGTGTGTGTGTGTGTGTGTGTGTGTGTACACACATTTGGATGTAGAACTTCAAATCAGCTGGCTTATTTTGCTCTCCCAAAATTGTCAACTGTGTTATGTTGACTGATCAATTAATTTATTCTTCTGAGTAACAGTTCAGTGGAATTATTTTCAGTGCACAGAGTTTATCATTAGCTTGTTGTTTCATTGAGAGTGTATCACTGTTACCCAGACTCTCATAAATGTAAAGCTCACCCCAGTACAGGCCATTACTGAAGGTCTTTCTTCTAAAATGTTATCAGAAAAGAGGGTGCCACTATGCTGAAACAAAATTTCTTGGGATGACTAAAGTCTTAGGATCCGCAATGTTCTGTCTAAAAGCCAAGTTCATCTGAAGATATAAAACATGAAGACATAGCATGCAACTGAACACCTGTGTCTTAATTCCTAACTCATTGTTGCATTTTTTAAGCCTCTAGAAACATGTCCTCCTCTCCAAAACAAAAGTTATGAAGCATTCTTTTTTAAAAAGTATAAACAAGCTAGACATCTTTCCTCACTATATATGTCTTTATGGAAGAGCTGTAGTCACCATAGCAATGGTTGCCCAGGAGTGTTCCCTGCCTCTCCCCACTGTCACTCGCTGCTTAGACTGTCTCTCCCTCTCCTCTTCCCAGAACTCTTCCCCCTATCTGACCTTCAGCCCTGACGGTCACTGCTCATCGCAACTAGTGCTCATCCGGGATGAGGCAAGATGGCCGAGCCAGCCGCTCAGTGGCTCTGCAGGGGTGGGGGCACAAGTGAGATTAAAGCTCAGGAAAATCTCAGCCCCCTGAGCCCTGCCAAAGGGTCTAGTTATGCTACTGCCCTCCGCTCCCCTACACCAAAACCTTGAGGCTAACTCCTGAAATGAAATGTCTGGGGACCAGTGGTGTTGGAGGACCACTATTAAAATGCAGGTGACATGTCTCACATCCTTGTTCCCAATCTGTCCTTCACTCCTCAGGAGGCACTCACTGGGCTCTTCTGACATCACTAGGCACGGCAGGCAAACCAGCAAGTCCCTGGTCGCATCTCGAGGAGAAAGCCTCGGGGTCCTTCCTGCCCCTTTCCCAAAAGGTATCCAGGTAAAAATCAAGAAGGTGGAGAGCAGACAAGCCCGTTCACTGCTGTTTGTGTCTATCAACATGAGTGAGTTTCAGAAAGAGAAAGTTCTGAAGGCTTTCACCAGTTATTTAGAATCTGAAAATACTGGGTTACAAACATAAATCATTTAAAATTTCCTAATCATCGCCCTCCCACTTTATTCTACTGAATCTTTTTACATTCCTGGGCTCTTTTCTAATAAACAGACATAAAACATTTTCAAAAAGTAACCAAAATAGAAACACAGAAACAGGACTTTCAGGCGCATTAATTGTATTTTGACATCATCTCATTCATTCTGTTACATTTAGACAGACATTCCTCAAAAATTACTGCTGAAGCCTGACCAGGCGGTGGCACAGTGGATAGAGCATTGGACTGGGATACAGAGGACCCAGGTTCGAGACCCCGAGGTCGCCAGTTTGAGCGCAGGCTCATCTGGTTTGAGCAAAAGACCACCAGCTTGAACCCAAGGTCGCTGGCCCCAGCAGGGGGTTGCTCGGTCTGCTGAAGGCCCACGGTCAAGGCACATGTGAGAAAGCAATCAATGAACAACTAGGGTGTTGCAACGCACAATGGAAAACTAATGATTGATGCTTCTCATCTCTCTCCGTTCCTGTCTGTCTGTCCCTGTCTATTCCTCTCTCTGGCTCACTCCCTGTCTCTGTAAAAAATAAATAAATAAATAAAATTTTAAAAAAATTACTGCTGAATGTAGCTAATGATTAGTTATCAGAGGATAAGATTACCTGAAGAGACTTAAAAATATATATACAAAATTACAAATTATATATTTGGCTACTTTTAAAATACATTTCACCCTCAAACTATAAGGTCCCCAAAATGTATTCTTGTCCCCCCAGTGCACAGCACACGGCATCGTGACGGACAGGAGGTCTCAAGAAATTATAGTGGGAAACCCTCTGATATGACTAATAGGCAACTCTTTAATTTGAGCATCTGAGTTTGGGCATTTCAAAGAAATCTATCTGACAAAGTATATAATCAATATTTCTGATGGGAACTCAGGGCTGCTTTTATATTTTAGTGCCTTATTCATTTTTTGAAAAGAAATGCATCAAGGTTCATTGATACCTCTGGTACCTTAGCATCAATCACACTCCAAGACCAGTTTCAAATGCTGGAAGGCTGAAATAATCAGCATTCCAACTTGTTCATTCAGAAATTCCCAAGGTCGGGCGGAATGACCAAAGGTAGGAAATTGGTTCTCCCCAGCCTGCAGGGCTCGTGCTGGTGCAGAGAGAGCCTCTGAGCGCAAGCTGTACCCTGTCTTCCCCCGGCAGAGAGGCCAGGCTGGATGGAGGGAGCTCCTCTCTCACACCTTCCAGCAACTGTGTCAGCGGAGGCCCCAGCACCCCTGAAACTTCCGGCTCCCTGCAACCGAAATGGACCCTGCCAACCTGAGTCAAGCTCAAGATTCCTAAAAGGAAACAGGAGAGAATCACAGTCAAGAGGGCTGAACAAGAAATTTCTGGGGGGACAGGCACAGCTCGCCCCTCCCTGGGGGGGGGGGGGGAGTGGATGCTGGAACTTTCTCCACTCTGGCCTGCTGGATGGCAGAGCACGTCATGCTTTTTGGCGGCCTTGAGAGGGCCAGATGGCCATCAATTTGCATCTGCTACAGGATCCCAGGTTCACCTCTCTGAGGAGGAACCCTGGGAAGAAACCTCCTCCATGTGAGCAGCTCACATTGTCCCTAGAAGAAGGTGTTAGAAGAATAAGCCCAAGTCGTGTGTCATCAAAGTCAAACAGGAGCTGGCTCAGGACGTGCTCCTGCAGAGGAGGGACCTTGAGACTAAAAATGATATCATTGTCATTACTACTACTATTAATTGGTGCTTCCTGTGCACCAGGTATCCTTCTAGCCTTCTCTGTTATTAATCTCATTCCTCACCACAACTCCTGAAGCGGCTCTTTTACAAATTAAGAAACAAAGTCACAGGGAAGTGACGTAACTTGCCCAAGATCTCGCTGCTGGTAAGCAGAGCTCCGATTCTAACCCAGGCAATCCAGCTCCAGAACCCGCTCTCTTAATACCTGCAGGTGCTCAGGAGCCCGAGCTACTGACATCTCAGCCCAAAAGTGTCTCCCCGAGAGCCTCTGGCTGCAGAAGACCTCACACTGGTTAAGCTGAGGAGACAGAGGCACCATGGCACCCCCACCTAGTGCCATGCCTCATACCATCTCCTCCTCTGGACCTACACATGTATATCTATCAAGCCTGTGACTCACATGGTATCTCTAAAACTCTATGCCCTACAGGGTCCCGCTGGCCCTGAAGAAGCTACCGGCCATGATGTGGACTATCCATGGATAGCACCGCACGTCAGGGAGCTGCATGGTCTCTGGAGCTGAGGCCTCGGTCCTATAACCACAAGTAGTCCCGACAACCACCAGGGAGCATGCAAGGGGCCCAAGCCTCAGAAGCTTGGGTGCCCCAGCCAGAAGCCTTGATTATAGCCTGGGAGGCCCTGAGCAGACAATTCCAGACTCTTGACCCATGGAGAGCATAAGATAATAAGTATGTGTGGTTTTAAGCCACTAAGTTTGAGCAATATGTCACACAGCATAGAAACCTAACATGGACAAGAACAGTGACAGGTCTATACCAAGCAGGGACAGCCCCAACTGAAAGAGCTTCAGGAAAGGGAGTAGTCCACCATAATGGTGCCCTACCCCCAGTCAAGGGGCTTATTTTGCAGCTAAACAAGCTTTTGTTGACTGATCTGTGCTGGCTCTTATCATTCCAAGATCCCTGACACTTTTAGCCTTCCCTTGATCTTGAAAACACCAGGGATCATTCCAGATAAATGCACATGTAGGCAATGCTATGGATGCCTCAGGCCCCTGAAATGTCCCCTTGTGTCCTCTAGGAACCCATGCCCTAGAGCACCCACTTCTGATGGTTCGATATTATCACCCAGGGAATGAAAAGTGATTCTTGGGGGCAGCAGGGGGAGGAATCTTACTCATTTTATGCATAATGTACAGACATACAGACAGGGCATGGTAGGTGTACAGACTCCCTGTGGTATAATTTCACAGGAGACAACTAGGAAAACAATGTCTTAAGGGTGGAGAAATGCAGACCTAGCCAATAACAGTTCACAGTTAAAACAGAAGAAGGCTTCAGAGACATGGTACTTGTCTACATCTTGTCCTGGCTGATGGTTACCATGGACATATTCACTTCGTAAAAAAAAAAGAAAAGAAAAGAAAAAGAAAAATAACCCAAGGGCTATGAGTGAAAGATCTGTAGACCTGACTTTGTGAGGCACACCTCACCCAGAAGAAAAGTTCACCAACAGTCAGGAAATGAGGACCCAGTGTTCCGACACCTCCAAGCTGAAGATATTGCCGTGTTAGGGTCCAGATTCCAGATAAAAGCCTGGACTCCATCCCGCTTCCCCTTTTTCTAACTGTTACCCTTGGTGACATGACCACCTTGTGAGCCTCCAAGTTTTCATCTGGAAAATGGGTTTAATAATACACCCTTCCTCCAAGTGTCCTAGTGAGAAGTAATGAGTTTCCACGTGGAAAGCACAGAGACTAGGGTCTGAAACACAGCAGGGACCACCTACGTTTTGCTGTTGCACTTTGATTGTAGCTCCCTCTGCCTGTACCCACGTTTCGCTGTGTGCTTTAATTGTAGTTCCTCCTGCCTGTGCTCTCTTGACTCCGAGCTTCCAAAGAACAGGAAAAACAAGCACACGGATGCTCCCTCCCTGGGAGCCCTCGATGTGGTGCTTCCACACTGTGGTTGCAGCTGTGGAATCATTTACTTTCTGTGGCATTTTGATACAGTTCAGAATTATTGATTTTGGTTTCTGGGAACAATATGGATACATATTAGATACTTTGAAACCAAATTTTCTTTTCTCCTAGAAGGATAAAGGAAAGGGTCACAGGTTCCTAGTCTTGACATGTGGGAATGATCAGTTGGGACTCGGGAGCCCAGGCACCTAGTTCCATCTCTGCTGGCCACTAGTGAGGGATCTTGAAAAAAAAATCATTTGTCTACACATGCCTGGGTTCTCCCATATGCACAAGGAGAATGGTTCTTCCTGTGTGGTTACATAATTAATAACAGTGACAGCAACTTCACCTCTAATGTATGCCAGACAAGACTTAGAGTGCTTTAGAATTACCAGCTCCTTCTGTGCTCAGGGTATAGGTAGTCTTGTTACCTCCACTGTGCAGCAGGGGAAACTGAGGCACAAGAGGCCCCATAACTGGTAATTGGTAGAACCAGCATCTGGCTCCAGAGCCTGTCTTCTTAACCATCACCCAGCCCCACCACCTCCAAGTTCACTAGGACCTACAACACAAGGACATACCTACAGTGCTTCCAACTAGAACTCAGTGTCTGCTGGACCCAGTGCCCTCGGGCCTCTGTGACATCACTAAAATAGTCCCCATGCTCTTCTAAAGAGAACTCAAGGTCCTTTCTCCTGAGACCTTCCTGAACCTGGTCCTAGAAGTCATGCATCGCTCCTGCTTCGGCACATTCCAACCCCAAGGCTGGTGTGGTGGTCATGGTGCCTTGAGTTGATTGCTGTCATTATTATGTGAATCGTCCCAGTCCCCAGACACCCAATCAGCTTTGGACACCTTCCTTTACTGGCATCTTCCAGCTAGAGCACATAATAGGGTCAGTCGATTGTCATCACAAGTCAGCATCTGCCATGAGGTGCCGCCTGGTCTGCTGCCATCTAGCGACTTGGCTGACAGGATGCAGGAGGGCAGACGGGGAAGACTGGGATGCCTTGGTTTGTGGTGTGGCAACAGGGTGGATGGCAGCATGGGCTTGGGAGGGGGACCGCTGTTTCTCAGGGAAGACAAGGATTTAGGACACAGCCGGTTTGCTTCTACAACAGGATGTGAGAACCTACCACCAGACAGAAGCTAAACTGCCACAGGAACCTCCTGAAGGACCTTCTCCCCCAGCCTCACACGAGTGGCACTGGAGGAGCAATGCATCACTCACGATGCCATTCCCATGTTCGCCTTTTTGAAATATTAATGGCTTTGGCTGGCCTTTGTTCTGCTGACCATGGACACGGAACCTGTTCCCAGAGGAGGCAGAGGCAGAGTAGATGGACTCAGAATCTGGGTTTAGAATTCCATCAAGCCTCTGAGTCAATGAAAATCCTTTTCACTGAGACAGCAAGACAGGCCTACCCCTTTTCTTGCTTAATTCCAGAGGCTCAGCAGAAGTTTTGTGCATGAGACAGAATCTCATTTCAGTTCTAACCCCAAACACTGTGGCCATGGAGGCAGAGGACTTACCAGCAGAGCCAAGTGGTCTACAATGCAAAAGCCACTCTCTCTACAGGTGGCTATGGTTACAGGGATCAGGCACAGACCCCAATGGCTCTCAACCTGCAGCCAGAGAGGAGAGTTCCTTGTATGGTTTGTACCAGGTTTGCACACATGTGAAAAGAAGTTAGGTCTTTTTGCATATCTGATCCGAGGCTCTGTGTCTGCATCTGATTGTTAGTCTCAGAAACAAATCTGGACCATCCAGGGACCTGTCTCTAGGTTGCCACTGTCTGGAGATGGCTACTAGACCCCACTAAACAAGGTCTCAAGGAGAAGAGAGAGAGGAGAGGGGCTGTGTCCTGGTAGAAGCAGTAAAAGCCTGGTGGGCTCAGGAAGAAAAACCGCTCTGCAAAGGCAGAGTTGGAAAGTGTTTTCCTGATGATTAAGGAGCTGCCAAGGTGCCCAGAAACCCCCAAGAAGGAAGCAGGCTCTGTGCACGGGGCTCCAAACAGTGACTGCAATGTGCCTCCCACTCTCCAGAATCCTGCCTAGTGACCAGCCATTGTCTAGTGTAGAAGACATTGGGTGATTGAAGGCCATCAAGTGCAATCCCATCTAAAGTGACACTCACACTTGCCAGGCATGACAGGTGCCCCATCCACATCCTTGTGGCCCTTTTCTTTTCAGTGAACTCCAGCACAACTTCTGATGTCCAGCACCTGCACTCATTTGCCTGAAGGCTTCTCTGGCTCTCTGGTCCTGGCCTGCTCATAGACATTGCAGGTTGGGATGGACAGGACACGACTGCCACCAGGAGTAGCTCTTACCAGCCACTGCTGGGGTTGGAGGGTACACACACTCCAAGGTGGGAAAATTCTGAACTTCAACAGTTTCCTAGAGTTCCCCAGGGGAATTAAGCTCTAGTTTCACACAAAAATTACTTGTTAAAGTTGGGTCCTTGTCTCAGAATCTGCTTCTAGGGAAATCCAAACTTGGATTATATATTATACACATGTACACGCAACTATTCATAGAGGCTTTTAAATTTATAGAGGCTTTGGTTACATTATCTTATTTGATCTTCACATCAACTTTGCTCTTGTTCCTATTATTCCATTTTATAAATGAAAGGAACTGAGTCTCAGAGAGGCTAATAGATCACCCAAAGCTCTTTAGTAACTCAAAATCACTTCCAGTTGCTTCAAATGGCTTTGGTTTTCTTCACTGCACCAGCGCTGCCCCGATGGAGGAGACAAGCAAAGATACACCTCCAAAAAGCTCACTTATAGTCGCCATCTCTTGGTGAAAGCTAAGATCACTATAAGGGCAGAGCCAAATTCACTATAAACTTTAAGGTAAATCAGTTACTACCATTCCCAGCAAGGCTTCCCCATCATCTCTACATACATGCTACAAACAACAGTAGGTGTTTAATAAATGCATGGTGGATGGACGGGTGGGTGGTGGGTGATGGATGGATGGATGGATGGATGGATGAATGGATAGATGAATGGTGGAGGGTGAATGGGTGGGGGGATGGAGGGATGGGTGGGTGTATGGATGGGTGGGTGGATGAATGGATGGATGAATGGTGGAGGGTGAATGGATGGGGGATGGAGGGATGGGTGCGTGGGTGTATGGATGGATGGGTGGATGGTTGGGTGGGTGGGTGGGTGGGGGATGGATAAATGCATAGCCATTATCAGTCCACAATGAATGCCTAAGTCTGTTGCATCCTGAACAAGAACAAGGGTACAGTTACAACTTAATAAATGTGACTTGTATATAATCTATGCCTATTTTATGTCCTAGCACCACAAACAACTGAAATGGTGTATATGAGAATGTCATCTTTTGGGGGTATCAGCAGAAAAGTTTTGCATAAAACAAGTAAGTGTCAATCATTTGCCAGAGGCTGGGCTGAAATCCAAAAGCTAGTTGACCCTGGAAACTGGTTTTTATGCCTAAATGAGAATAAAAACCACCTGGGAAGCTTGTTTAAAATACTGATTTCCTACTGTTGGTCCAAGGTTCTAATTTAATAGAAACTCAAGAATCATGCAATATCCTCAGGTAATTCTGAAGACATTATAGGGGTTGTGATACCCTGGACTGAGATGAAGGCAACCCCTTTCAAAGAACTTTTCTTCTACTTCTTAATCTACTGTCAGGATTTGCCTTCATGTGGCTTGGAGAGAGACCTGGAAGTGGGAATAAAAGACATCACTCCCCAGGTACTCACTGAAAGTGTGAGGAAAAACATGAAATCAAAGTCATAGAGTGGGAGAGGAGATTAGGAGCCAACACATACAACTCCAGACCCAGAGCGTGAATCCCTTGTAATGCAGCCAACAGAAAACGGCCGGCTTTTGCTTGAACACTTCCTATAATAGAAAGCTCTCTACCTCCTGAACCTGTCCATTCATCTTGGATCAGTTTGGTTCCAAAGTTCTCAGTTGTCCAGTTCTGTTTACTGAGGCCACAAACATTACATCAAATCCCCAAGTACCATGACAACTCATGGAATATTTACAGACAAATGGAAGGTCTGCTCTGAGGTAAGCACACACACACCCCTATTCCCTTAAGTACCCATGTGATGGGATTTGATAACTCTTAATATCTAGGTGACACCCTCTGGACCTATCTTTGAATTCAGCTTTCCAGCTATGGTCTGATAAGAACAATTCAAGAGGATCTATCACACCGTTTATTAAGGACACTTCGCTTCCATTATTGCTTTCTAAAATCGCATTAGCTAATCTAGTAGCCACATCCTATTGAGCCAAAACTCGATTAAAACCCCAAAGTCTTTTTTCACTGGAAACCTCTCTGAGAGTGGCCATCGATCCAGTTATCAGCACTCTCCGAGTAAAGCCATTCACCCATACTGTGAACCATCTAACTACTCAGCCTGCATGTCGGCATCTCTCCATCTGCTCCCTGTAAGAAGAGGCTCACTGCCTCTTCAGCCTCCTCAGTTCATGAGATCTGTGTGGAACCATCAGAATTCACTGTTCCACCATGGCAACCTGGAGGCACACCAAAATGACATTAGAGGAGATGCCTTGGTTGGGATCTGATCATTATCTTACAGAAAGACACAAAAAATAAGACTTCATTTCCAAAGAATGAAATGAAGAGCTCTTGTCGTGAAGAATGACCTCTATCCATACTGATACTGTACAACAGGACACCATAGGGCTCTCTCAGAGTATTTAAGGAATGAGAAAACTCTGGTCCAGTCTGACAGTCTGCTGTTTTAAGAGAAGAGTTTAATCCATTTACATTTATTTTGATGGCTGATAACTCATTTGGATCTTTTTTCCCCCTGGCTTTTTTTTCTTTCTTCCCCTTTCCTGCCATCTGCTCTAATTTTATTTCATCCTTTATTCCTTTTTATTCTTTTGAAATTATATATCTATATTTCTATACTTTTATTACTACAGTATTAAGTATATTCAAATACCTTTTTATTTCAGATTCTGATGCTAACCAATAAGTCTACTCTCCCACCAGATAAGAATCTTAGAACTTTTTAATTCCACCCCAACTTCCGCCTATCACCCATGATATTCCCCAGAATTTAAACTCCTTCTCATTTTAAATATCTCCTCAGATATTGATACTATTCTCATAGTGGATTGCAAAATGTTTTCGCCTAGTTTTGCAACTCACCCTCGTAACCTGCTGCCCACGGACTCCTTATAGTTTCCATTTCCTTCTCTCCACATCGCATTATTTTATTTGCTCTTCGGGGGTCATAAGTCTCGTAGACTCTGCGTGTCTGCAAATATCTTTCTCTTCACCCCTCATAGAGCAGAGAGTGAAATCATCATATTGAGAGGGTTTTGAGGGGAATGACAGGAGGGGAAATGATGACGAAGATTCTTGACAGCAGCCCCGCCAACCTCCCAGGCTCACAGATGCTGAGGAAAATGCTACTGCTCCCTTCCCCACGAAGGATCATTTAATGGGCTATGGAGTACAGATGTGAAGTTGATTGTCACTTTCTCTTCCCACTTAGTGAATAGTTTTCATTCATCTTCTGGCATCTGTCGTTGCCAATGAAAACTCTGCTGTCAGTCTGATGGCTGCTCTTCTTGAGGCACACGTTTTAAAGGTTTTTACATGATCTTATAGTCTGTAGTGTTCCATTTCAATGTATTAGGTGTATATTCATGTTATATATACTCAGGATTTAGGGTGCTACTGCCAACTGGTCTAATGATTTTTAAAAATGAAAAATTCTCCACCAATATTTCTTTGACTGTTGTTTTTTCCCATTCTTTCCCTAATTTCCTTCTATTGCCTATATTTTGGAGCTTCTCGTTTGATATTCATTGCCTCAATTGCTTCCATATTTGCTGTCTCTTTGTCTCTTTGGGCTGGATTCTGAATGTTTGGGGTTCTATTTTTTCCAGGTTTGTTTTCAAAATTATTTTTTTTAATTTTTTATTTATTCATTTTAGAAAGGAGAGAGAGAGGGAGAGAAGAGAGAGACAGAGAGAGAGAAGGAGGAGGAGCAGGAAGCATCAACTCCCATATGTGCCTTGACCAGGCAAGCCCAGGGTTTCGAACTGGCAACCTCAGCATTTCCAGGTCGACGCTTTATTCACTGCGCCACCACGGGTCAGGCCTCAAAATTATTTTTTTCTTCAGTTGCACTGAGCAACTATTGGTTTCTCTCTGAAACCCGCCTGCTTTTCTCTCATCTTACATCATCAAATCTGTTACTCACTTTTCTCTCTGAACATCTAAATTGTGCATATTTTCAAATTCCTTGGACACAACGCTTCTCTGCTGTTCTTTGTGAATCCTCCCATTTGTTGCATCTGTTGACCATCTCTCAAGAGGTAAAGGTCTTTGTGAGTTTTGTAAATTTTTAGCTACTTGAGGGAAGTGAGAACTAGCAAGCTTATAGGGTGTGAGAGATAGAAGCTTATGTTTGGCTCCTGAAGGAAATCCACCCATGTGCCCAGGGTTACAGAGGTGACCCCATGAGGACAGTTTCACTTTGACTCCTGTGGAGCCTGGGGAGTTCCAAGCTGTTTCTTACATTCGTTTTACTGCTATACTTGTTTTCAGTGGGATTTCCTGGTGTGCAATGAGGCTGTGTACCTTCAGTCTACCACTCACATTGTGCAAGTTCTGCTTCCTCATTTCCCTCAAGTGACTCTCTTTCTACCCAAGGTCCAGGGCACAAAGCTCTGGAACTGGTGGGTGGGGTTTTTGACCTGTTTCAATGAGAGGACAGTCCTTATCACAGGGAGTTTGGCATCACTCTCACACCTGAGAATATATTTTTTTTTAATTTATTTTTCTGAAGCTGGAAACGGGGAGAGACAGTCAGACAGACTCCCGCATGCGCCTGACCGGGATCCACCTGGCACGCCCACCAGGGGGTGACACTCTGCCCACCAGGGGGCAATGCTCTGCCCCTCCGGGGCGTCGCTCTGTTGTGACCAGAGCCACTCTAGCACCTGGGGCAGAGGCCAAGGAGCCATCCCCAGCACCCAGTCCATCTTTGCTCCAATGAAGCCTCGCTGTGGGAGGGGAAGAGAGAGACAGAGAGGAAGGAGAGGGGGAGGGGTGGAGAAGCAGATGGGCGCTTCTCCTGTGTGCCCTGGCTGGGAATCGAACCCAGGACTTCTGCACACCAGGCCGACGCTCTACCACTGAGTCAACCGGCCAGGGCCACACCTGAGAATCTTAAAGCCTGGGCTCCCTGCCAGCACACTGTCACAGCCCAGGCTCACAGCAGACACCCCGCCCAGCGTCCCCAGACCCCTGCTGCTCCAACTTGGGCAGCTTGTTTCTGGCACCTGTAGATCTCCCTTCCCAGCCGTTGAGCTCACCTGGAGGTTTCATGTTTTTATCATAGGCATATAAGGAGAACTCTCCCCATTATCCCAGTTGGCCATCTTAACCAGATGTTTAAAGGACCCTCAAAACTTTAGCGGAATTAATTTATGGGCAATGCTTTTCCCTCCACCTCTAACCAGATGTCTGTCTAGCCATACAACTCTGCACCCACATCCTACGAGATTGAGCAATTGCCTCTTCAGCACAGTCACAACACCTGCACTGGGGCCAAGGCCCGAGCTCAGCAAGATGGCCCGGAAGGGAAGGCACCATGCAGATAAACACAGATGATACCCTTGGAGGGCTCATCAAATACAAGATGCCAGCAAGGAACAAGAGAAGCTTCTACGTCTGTGCTCCTGGTCCTCAAGGGAAAGGACTCACTGTATAAGAAGCACCCATTATCTTGGAAATACAATTTTGAGAGGAGGACTCCTTCTTGGCAACACGGCATCCTCATCCCAGCCCTGGGTTGGAACCCGGACCAGTTGCAGGCATGCAAAGCTGAATGAACTTGAAGATGAGCCGTTCTGTGCCCTACGATAGCCATGTTAACTGCCACATCGATTTTTTAATTATGTTTGTATTGCCTTTTTAATTTTGTTTTCCTTGCAGGAAATGTTTTAATCAAAAATCCAGTTATTGAAAAGCCCCATACGCCAGCTGCCACTTGAGACCAGAGGAAACACAGGCAGTGCACCCCCCAGGGCGACGCCCTCTGCCACTGTCACCCAGCCCCCGGTGAGCATCCACACTGAAAGCTCCTCACTCCCAACTGAGAGTAAATGCGCGTGACCTTCAGTTCCACAGAGGTTAACCTACTCTGATTAACTTTTCCATGTTATTCCATTAAATAAAAACAGTTTTGACACCCAGAGACTAAAGCATCCTAGAGATAATACAATAACCCAATGCAATCATTTCAAATTGGATTGTAATAATTCATTTAGGTGACCATACATATTTGTTATATGTAATATGAAACATCGCAAAATGAAATCAATAGAAATGTTTCTTGTTAATGAAGATATACGGGGCTGTTATGTGTGGGTTGCGGACTCCATACCACAGAAATCTTATTTGTATTATAAATTTCAAGGTATCCTGAGAGTTACAAATGAAGATAGCTTTTCTTAAAGAAGCCATGGCTGGTCATTTAGAAAATTATATCATAAATTTTATGTCATTTCTTGGTCTTTCAAGGTCTTTGCCCAGCAAGATCATCTTATAATTAACGTAAAAATTCTGGCTGAGTGATTACATTCAACTCCTTCAAATAAACCTTTACCCAAACTTTCATTTCAAAATTATAGACTTCAAAATAATTCAGCTTGGGTAATCTAAGGATGTCGCCCCAGAATATCTTAGTACACTTTTCAGGGTATTTCCTCCTTTTCACATAGAAACTGAAGACACTGCAGTAGCAACAGATAGGTATAGGCATACAACTATATACACATCAACCAATGAGACTGTAATAGACTTCATTAGGACGCTATCCTTCACTTCACGTGGGAAATATAACATAATATCATGTTATATAGCCAAGTACATACTTATTTATACATATAGATAAATGTAATAAGATTGTTTTAATTTTGTGTTAAGTAAACTTACATTGTATTTAAGAAGGCCTATTTTAATAGTTGGTTCTTATGCATGCTGAACACATGCACAGTGGTATTTCAGATGAACAGTTGGCAAACATCTTTGATAGGTATAAAGAATTAGTAAAATCATAATTAAGATGCTAGTTACACTTCTCTTATAAAAACTCCTATGCATTACTTCTAATGAGACCTTCACCAGAAGGCCTATAAGAATGACACCTATGCCCTAGTGAAAAGAGAGGTTTATAAAAGTCATAGTTATTTTCAGTAACTAAATTGTCACTTTAGGTAATATAGGGTGAAACTAACCCAAAACCAACAACTAGAGCCACTTTCTCCATCCACTGTCTTTTCTGTGGATGCTACTCTCATCCCCTTTTCTGCTATGTCCTCTGGAACTACCAACTATAGACAAACAGAGGCCTGGAAAAGCAGCTCCCCTAACCTGCTTTAATTGATTCAACAATTTCCACCTGAAATCTGGTTCTACCCGCACCCTTTGTGAGTGCATTAGAAATGGTACTCATTGGCCACACCCACTGAAGGTCTGTCTAAAACACTGGTAATCAACCTGGTCCCTACCGCCCACTAGTGTGCGTTCCAGCTTTCATGGTGGGCAATAGCAGAGCAACCAAAGTATAAATAAAAAGATAGATTTAACTATAGTAAGTTGTTTTATAAAGATTTATTCTGCCAAACAGCGAAAATCCGACATAAAGTACTTGGCAAGTAATTATTATTATATGCTTTAACTTGCTGTAACTCTGCTTTATAAATTTTATAAAGTAAAGTTACTTCCCTACTTTATAAATCACCATTACTGTGAAATCAGTGGGCGGTTAGAAAATTTTACTACTAACAGATACAGAAGTGGGCAGTAGGTATAAAAAGGTTGACTGCCCCTGATCTAAATGAACAAGGGCTGGGCCAGACTTGGCCTTTGCCTCCTGCTTTTTTGGTCAATATTTTGCATCTGGGGCCTTCGGTTGGTCTTGCCCTCTAATGTTCCTCTGCAATGATTTCCACCCTCTCTTGATCACGCCCCCACACTTACTGGAGATGGGGTCCCGAGTCTGGGCTAGCACATGTCCATGTGGACACCTCAGTTCCTTGAGATTCTCCACACTCCTCCACGCATCACACCTGAGTCCCTCGTCGCCAGGGTATGCTCTGCCCCTAAAACTGGAACCTGGGATTCTGTGTTCACATCCTCTGTTCCCCACAGTCTCACCTGGGCCTCCAAGCTGTTATTTCCACTTCATCAGGGGCTTTCCCTGTGCCTCATCCCGCTGTCTAGAGCCCCTCTCATCTTCCTGACTCTGCCCTCATCCTGACGGCATGTTCTAGCCCTGCCTATCTTTAAGGGGGGGACTTTCTGTATCTAGACCCCAATTTCCCCTCCAGCCACTTACCTCTTTCCTTCCCTTTCCTTCCATTCTCTCTGCTTCTGCCCCTCCCTCTCGTTCCCCAATTCCACCTCCACCAGCCCATGAAACTGCTCGGCTAGGGAGTCCCCGGTGCCCTATTAACTTCCTAATCCAATTGAGATAGTTCTGTCTTTACTTATCCCTATCCCCTGTGGCCATCAACTCCCATTTGGGCAACGTTCCCATTGCATGAGCTCAAGAACTCCGAGCTCCATGGCGACCACATCTTTATCCATAAGAGGTTTCTCCTCCACCTGTTCTTTTCCTTAATTAAAAAAAAAAAAATGTGAAGATGAGAAACTAGTTTAAGCTTTCCCGAAAGTAGAGAGAATCAGCATGTGTATCTGACTCTTATTTTCTTACCCTCTGCAAATGTTCTTGATGGTTTCATTGTTGTTTCACACCCTCTCCCACCCATCATTGCATTAACTACAAAACATTTTCCACCCCTTCCTCCTGGTGGCAGGTCTGTATCCCTCACCCCACCTCCAGTCACTCCCACTTGGATGCCCAGCAGGCTGCTTAACCACGCTGACCTCTTCACCACCCACCAACCTGCTCTCCTTTCTCCTTGTCTGTGTTGGTGATCATCTGCCTTGCCAGCCACACTGGAAACAGTCACACTTCTGGCAAAGTTCTGTTATCGTGGCTCAGTGATGACTTTATACTCTCCCCATTCCCCATGCTTCAGTTCTGCCCCACCACCTCTTAATCCAGTCTCTACCCATCCCTTCATGCATTTTTTTCTTTATACATGGAAAATCCTTTTGTATCTCCTTCCTACTTGAAAGGCATAGGCTCCCTCCTTGAACTTATCATCAGGTGTATACTATAACGTGGGATACCAGCCCCTCCTGATCAGTCCCTACCTCACTCAAAACCCTCTGCTGCTCCAAGCCAGTTAGCCTATCCTTCCCAGAATGCCATTCCCCTGGCTTACCCCCTTGGTCACAGAGCTATCTCTAGGTCAGAGGTTGGGAAACTTTTTGGCTGAGAGAGCCATGAACGCTACATATTTTAAAATGTAATTCCGTGACAGCCATACAACAACCCGTGTACATTAAGCATTATCCAATAAAAATTGGGTGCTGTCCCAGAGGACAGCTGTGATTGGCTCTAGTCACCTGCAACCATGAACATGAGCGGTAGGAAATGAATGGATTATAATACATGAGAATGTTTTATATTTTTAACATTATTTTTTTTTCTTAAAGATTTGTCTGCGAGCCAGATGTAGCCATCAAAAGAGCCACATCTGGCTCGTGAGCCATAGGTTTCCGAACCCTGCTCTAGGTCTTACTTCAGGACTGAGAGTCTTGGAGTGTTCCCTCCTCTGGCTTGCCTGGCCTAGATCCCGGGTGAGGGACGATGCTGCTTCTCTGTGGACACCTCTATCACCCCTGTTCCCACGCTGCTGTAACCGTTCGTATGTCTGTCTCCCTGGCCCATCAGTGTGTGCCAGGACAGCAGGGCCTGTTCTGACCTCTGTGCAACCAGGATTCAGCGCTATTCCCTGGCATCAAGTAAGTGTTCATTGAGTAGCCACTGTACCCTGTCGCAAGAACCAGTTCATATGTATAGAGATGGTGTGCTAGGATTCAATGCAAAAATCAGAACAGTTAAGAATTGTAAAAACCCCACTAAGGGCCCGTTAAGAGCCATAATTTTAACTGCTTTAAATGCAAGTCAAGTGAAGTCAGCATTATAAATTACTCTCGTGTCCTCCAAAGCTATTACTTAGTAACTGACAGGCATATAGTCAAACACTCACTTAAGAGGTTGAACCCTTGTCTTATCACAGAACACTGAAGCCTGATATCTATACATAAGGTGGTCCACCAATGATAAACCTTTATCTTGGGGCATGACTCTGAAATTGTTCATGTTGTGTGGCCCCAGGCTTAAGGGCAGTTACAGGGACCTGGCTATTTGGAGGCGTGGGACCAGTGAGAGAAGAGAAGGAAGGGCAGAATCTAAATCAAGGAATTTCTGCCCCAAGTGGCTGAGAACTGGGTCACCTGCACCTGAGAGTCCAGTCAGGCACAGGGTTCTCTTCCCCCACATCAGTGGTCTCCAACCCCGGGCCGCGGACCGGTACCAGTCCATGGGCCATTTGGTACCGGTCCGCAGAGAAAGAATAAATAACTTACATTATTTCCGTTTTATTTATATTTAAGTCTGAAGGATGTTTTATTTTTAAAAAATGACCAGATTCCCTCTGTTACATCCGTCTAAGACAGGGGTCCCCAAACTTTTTACACAGGGGGCCAGTTTACTGTCCTTCAGACTGTTGGAGGGCCGGACTATAAAAAAAAACTATGAACAAATCCCTATGCACACTGCACATATCTTATTTTAAAGTAAAAAAAAAAACAAAAAGCAAAACGGGAACAAATACAATATTTAAAATAAAGAACAAGTAAATTTAAATCAACAAACTGACCAGTATTTCAATGGGAACTATGGGCCTCCTTTTGGCTAATGAGATGGTCAATGTGCTCCTCTCACTGACCACCAATAAAAGAGGTGCCCTTTCCAGAAGTGCGGCAGGGGCCGGATAAATGGCCTCAGGGGGCCACATGCGGCCCGCGGGCCGTAGTTTGGGGACCCCTGGTCTAAGACTCACTCTTAATGCTTGTCTCAGTCACGTGACACATTTATCCATCCCACCCTAAAGGCGGGTCTGTGAAAATATTTTCTGACATTAAACCGGTCCGTGGCCCAAAAAAGGTTGGGGACCACTGCCCCACATCACAGATTGTGCGTTTACATCCTTCTACGGCCCTGTGGAATGGAGTGACTGCCTCGCCAAAAGGGGACCTGTTTCTCTTTTTTTTTGGACAAGATCAAGCTTGTAATTTGTTAAAAGGTCATTAGCAATTCTCCAGAGATAGAGTCACATGTTATCTGGTTCCTCTCTGTGTGTTCACCCCCCCCCCCCCCGTGTCCATTCCCTGCCCTTCTCTTCCCTGTGGGGTGTTCCAGGAGGCTGGCCCTAGGAACATTTCCAGTGGGAGGAGCCTCCTTGCCCTGTGACTTCTGGTTGGGTGTAGACAGTAAGAGGCCTGGCAGCAGTCTGGGGTTGGAGGAGAGAGAGAGAGGTTCCTTCCACACCCTCTCTGCCAACCCTGTTTTGCTTTAGCCTTAGCGTTCCTCAGGGGATGTATCTCCCCTGGATCGCATGCCTATCGCTGCTCTTTCAGGCCTAAGGATACTAAGAAATCCCCACTGATGCCTTTAAATTAGGTTTTTCAATGAGCACCTGGAAGTGCCATCTTTCCCTGCAAGGAGCCTAACAAGGAGAACTTCTTTGATGCCATCCCTCCCCATGAGCCTGACTATAGTAGCCACACACACCTTCAGGACAGCCGTGCTTGGCACCATGGTCATTGGGCAGACTGATCTCTCTAAAGGCTAGCCATAATCTCCAAATTCCCTGCCTCGTTATATCAGATTTCTTTGGAAAAGAAAAACAGAACCCATGGATACTTTAAAGAATTGTCTTATACAAGTGCAGGGACCAGCAAGCCCCAAATTCATAGAGCAAGCCGGCAGACTGCAGCTTCAGGTATGAGTTGACGTTGCAATTCTGAAGCCGAAGGCTGAACACTTGGCCAGAATTTCTCCACTGTGATCCAGAGACAGAATTCCCCCTTCCCTGGGGAGCCTCTGTCTATGCTTTTAAGGCCTTCAATTGGTCGGAGGAAGTCCATGCACATCACGGAAGACAATATGCTTTGTTCAAGTCAATCAATTGTAGATGTTCAATTGATTGAATCTCAACATTTAGTGTTTTATCAAACAACTGGCCACCCACAGACTAGCTGGTTGACAAGTAAAATTAATCATCACACTTATCCACCTTATGCACTGTTTCTTTCAAGTAAGAAGGCTCCTCTTTATGTTAAAAGCTAACAAGGACTTGGAACAATGGGTATCTACTCGTTGTATTCTCTGATTCAGGACAGAAGGAAGAGATACCTAATGAAACAATGTAAGCAAAACCCTTCCCACTCCACAGAAAGCTATTGGGCTATGCA
The DNA here is from genome assembly GCF_036850995.1 of Saccopteryx leptura. Classification (NCBI taxonomy): domain Eukaryota; kingdom Metazoa; phylum Chordata; class Mammalia; order Chiroptera; family Emballonuridae; genus Saccopteryx; species Saccopteryx leptura. The sequence continues at coordinate 222,927,585 of NC_089504.1, read as the reverse complement.
CAGAGCAAATCCTGTGACTTTCTTTATTGATGCTGATTGGCTTGTGCTTGAAATGGCCCAAGAAATTTAGAAATATGGACAATAGGATTAGACAGAGTTTGAACTATGACCCAAGAGATCCAGCCCTGACAACTTGGTATGCTAAACTATATTAAAATGTATGACTCTGAAGGAAGGGATCGATATTTCTTTTTCTGTTTGTGAAGAACCTGTACGAGACAATAGTGGGAAATAAGCAGGTTCAGAATGCAGAATGCAGACGCACCCCCCAGATTCCCACAGCTGTAGTCAGCCAACAAGGCCGTCTACAGAAAGGGAAAATGTGAAAGTCTTCAAGAAAGAACAGCTGAGACATTTGCTTGTTTGTTTATTTTAAAACCAAGAACATATTTATAAACTACATGTGCCCTCAAAACCACATGACTGCCACTGTGGACCTGACCCAACACACTCATTTAAGTATAGTGAAATACAACTGAAAACACAGCTTTCTCTGGGCCACTGAGCCACAGAAGTTTCCAGCAGGAGACTGGAGGTTTGAGGAGATAGTCCAAGGTATTTATTCCTTCTATGCTTCAGTGTTGCCATGGCTACACTGCCCCCACCCCCGTGGTCACAATACCTGTCAGGGCTCCTCACCCTCATGTATACCCTTTCTCCCCTTCAGGCCCAAGGGAAACACCAACTTCCCGTCAAATGAGTCACCAACCCTTCTTGCACCTGACAGAATCTAGGAGAAATAATGCACCACAAATGGGAAAATATTTAAGTTCTAAAATCAATAACAGCATCACCAATCTCAGAAAGCCTCTTATCATCTTCCAACATGTGCTTTTTCTAAAACAAACTCACCAAAGAACTGGTCGCCCTCTAACAGTGCCTTTCCCTAAAGCTCTATGACATTTCCCTCTATACCTTCTCTTGTCCCTAATCATTCATTCTCTCTCCCCCTTTCTCTCTTTTTCTCTCCCTCCCTTTCTGCCTTCCTCTCTCAACAGACAGGTGGGCTTTCTTAATAGAAAGGGCTGTTTGAAGGCAGAGGACCCTCTTCACCATGTACATCTATCGAAGTATCACCCACTGGGGTATGCCAACTGCAAAAGGAATTCAACTATTATTCTCTTAGAGGGGATAGTCCTCCAAGAATCATGCACACAAGTCCAAGACCCAAATTTTCTTCTCCATGCACTACTAACAAAGGACTTCTTGTATAAAAACAAACATAAGGGGTTGGAAGAGCAGTTTGCCAATGCCACCAAGCAAGGACCTACAGTCTGCGGTCTCTCTGCCCTGAGGTTCTCACCACATCAGCTTGACCTTAGGCTGCAGCACACATGGCAGCTGCAGCCCCAGCATCATCACACCATCCCACATACATGCTCAGTTCAGGAAGAAGCGGCAAGTCAACTTGCTGCATCCTTTTTAAAAAATGGGAGAGCAAATTTGTCCTTGGAATCATTTGCCCTTGTACCTTTTTGGGCAGAACTGAGTAGCAGACCCCCCCCCCCACACACACACACACACATACACACCACGCACTAGCACAGGGAAATGGAATTATTAAGTTGCCTGGGACCAGTCAACGTTCAGTCCCAAAGCTCCTTTCCCATGAGCATATTTCTGGAGTACCTTTAGGAAGAAGGAATGGCTCTTAAACAGGTAAACCATGGAACCTTGAAAAAAAGCACAAGAATCATAGGATCACAACACAAACTCTTTTCTTTCTAATCTTGATTTGTAGAGCCTTAATGCCAGCGAATCAGCAAGTTCCACCCACATACAATCTCACTTCCACACAAACCCCTGTGTCCTTCAAAGCAAAGTTATTGTTGCATTTGTGTTAAACTGTTATGTTGCATCAGGACTCCGGACTCAAACTAAACTCAAAATCCTGCTACAGCCACAAGGAGCATTTGCTGGCCATGGGGGCTGCCTCGCAGGATGAAAGTGAGAAGTTCTAGTCCAAGCCTCTCCCACCAAGTGTGGGCTCTCAGTTAACAGACAGAAAGTCTAATCAAGGTCATGGTCACCATTCCATTTGTACAAAATTGCTGATAGATTGGTCTATCTTTAGGTCTTGGTAGCTGATGTCAGCATATATTTTTATTCCAAAGATAAAAAAACATTTTTTTTATCTTTAAAAAGGTATTGCTAGTTATTAGGTATAACGTAAGAGTCCTCTCTGTATATTAATTACTGAATAAATGTTGGTATTTGTTAACTTACATTTTATCCCTTTCCTCAAGTGATTTGGAAAAGTTGATGAAAATATAATTGATCTGAATAAGGCTAGTGGATGGTTTCAATGCCGGTTTCCTGGCTATAATATTTTATAATATTTTTGCAAGATGCTATCATCATTGGGAGACATTGGGTAGAGAGGGTGCACTGAATCTCTCTGTATTATTTTTTACAATTGAATGTGAATCTACAATGATCTCAAAATAACAAGTGTTATTTAAAAATAAATAAATATGATCAGAATGGCAAAACATAAAGAACTGAGTATGGCATGGCCAAGGGGAAAGTGGGCGGCAAGACAGTCACCCTGGAAGAAAAAAGCAGAGACGCTCAAACCCACAGCCCTCTGCAGCAGTTAGCTGTGGTCTGAAAGGAGGAGTGAGCTTCCTAGTGACCAAAGTAGAGGGGGAATTTGTTACAAGGATCACCGTGTCCATAAGATGTTTTTGGAGGGAGGGGCTGATACTGCAGCCAGGGAGGAATATGTGCCGCGAACCCCCTTTCAGATACAATCTGTTATGCCCAACAATATTCCTAAAGGAGATAAAATAAAAAAATGCTTAGGATTGTTCTTCAAATGTTCTTGAATATCTATAGATTGTGGAACTACACAGTTCTTATTTCAGAAAAAGAAATTCTGAGGGGCCAATAAATTTCACTCCTGGATAACAAAAGGAAGCGTGAGGCTGCCCTGTGACCACCTTCCTGCTATCGTTACTCACAATTATTGAATTACATTTTCACCCTGACACTGTGAGATATATGTTCTTCACAAACAACAGGCAAAGGCGGATCTTCAACACATTTTCTAGAATCTTCCTTTTAAGCAAAATCAACCACTTGCCACCCACCCTCTGCCCTCCCCACACCTTCCCATCCACAACACTGTCCCCAGCACTGCTGTCTGGCCCCACGGCTCCAACACAACTCATCCAGGTGCTGGTCTAAGCATTGGGGAGCCTCTCCCCAGGTCTCCAGCTGAGGGAGCACCCAGGGAGCATCTGGAAGCAAGGGCTCCCCATGTGTCCACAAAGCAGAATTGGGGTATCTTTAAATCAGTTCCGGACAGATGTTCCTGTGCTGGGGGTTGCTCTGCTTCAGACAGGCACAAATCCATCACATCCTTGCAAGCACATACAGCAGAAGTCAGATCTGTAGGAAACCCCACCCATGACTGTAGGAAGCTCAAACTCTGCTGGCTTGTGGGGAGTGAAGCCAGAAAATCAACCTCATCGTCCCTAACCTCCTATAGCTGATTAACTGCCCAATGCCAGGCACAGATAAAGGTTCCCGGGGAGATGACACCGACCTGAATCACAGGAGCAGTGGAATGCTATAAATGAGGGGTAAGTGCTAGGTTTAAAGTACCAATCAGAGATAAAAACAGAGAGTCAGCTTTAAAGGGAGTCTGGAGAAGAAAGAAATTACAGAGATTACCAGAGAAGGGCAGCTGTTTCTCACGTGGGGTTCAGCAGGGATAAAAAACCCTGAAGGTGGGGTTTACAGTTCATCCTCAGGGACCTCACATAGATTGGCTTGGTTGGTGAAGCAAGGCCATGGGGAAAAAACTGGGGAGGAGGGCCGGCGACAGACGTCTGTGGACATGACACCGCGGCCTTTAAAGCAGTTGCAGAGGACAACATCAGAACATGCACGCTAGCCAAACAAAAAGTGGGAACAGTGAGACATCTCATGCATCAGAGGCACTCTGCCTAAATCATTTTTGATCTATTGGCACATCTTTGATGATCTACTAAAAAATTAAATTTTTCATTCATCTATTGTATTCAACAAGAGCCAGTTGCCAGCCAGGATTATTAATGATGTCAGATTTTGTATTACTAAAACAAATGCATAAAGGTTCCATTTCTGATGACAAAAAGAGAGTCATTTGTTTCAATCACAGAGGACAATCTTATTAAACATTGCCAACTAACTGCCAAGCTGTCTGGTCACCAACGTGCAGCCACAGGACAAATGGAAGTGAGAGGACTGTCAATCTTAGGCAGTGTCACTGTCCCCAAAATAATAAACTTAGGAAGGAGATAAATCTGTTCTGACTTGGACACTTTCACTTCTTAATTCTAGAGTCTTTCAAGTTCAGCCTTTTCATCCTCCTTTCATGGAGCCAGTAAGCTGTTTGGCAAATGCCAGGAAGGACGGGGGGAAACCATCTCATCTGCCTGTAAACCTTACATTCACTCCTAGAAACTGACTTAACCTTTCAGGAAAGCGATTTAGCAAAACAAATGAAAAGTTGGAAAAATATTGGTATCTTTTGACACTAACGTTCTACTTCTAGGGAAGTAATCCGGAGTGTGGGAAAGGAACTGCACTCAAGAATGTCTACTACCCTGTTGCCATAAACAAGGGAGCCACCCAGTTTTCTATCAGGAGGCGCCTGATTTAATAAAGGGTGCCCCAACCATGGAGAGACATGCTGATGGCACGTTGCAGACATACTGTGCCACAGACACGTGCAAGTATATAAATGAGGTTTCCAGAATAAAGACAGGAAGATATCTGCACCAACATTTTGGCAATGTTTTTTTTTTTTTTTTTTGGGGGGGGGGGGTTGAGACTTTATGTGTCTGTTTATTTTTTACTTTGTTCTTTATGATATTTCGAAATTCCCCCAATGATCGAGTATTACTTTTAAATGCAACTAGAATTCTGGAAACATTTCTGAACATATTCTCCTTGGAAGGCGTCTGAGCTTGGCGGCACCAGGAAGAGTGAAGGGCAAAGATGAGGGTAGACAGAGGGTTGTTCTCTTCACACCAGAAACATAGTATGTTCTAGCTGGGAGGGGTTCATGCAGTATGAGGTCAAGGTTAGGGTGCTGCTCAGGTCCCAGAACAGGCCTAGCTCCTACTCAAATGGCTTTGAGGTTGGAGAGATAAAATAAGAAAAATATGAGCTAGTTTGGGTGGGGGACCAAAAAAAGGAAGCGCATCTTATGTCCCAATTTCTGTTTGGAATCCTAGAAGAATACCACTTTGTGGGATGCCCAAAGGCAACATGGGGTCACAGGTAGTCCTCAGAAAGCAGAGAAAACAGCAAGAGGTCCAGAGGCTCTGAAGAGCTCTCACCCCAGATTTCTACCGACTGGATCATAGAAAGATTCAGAAGTTCCTGTGAGCCTCAGTGAACAGGTCAACAGAATACAGCAGCTTCAAGTTGGGACAAATAGGGTCCAAGCAGTGACACTAGTGATCAAATGACCCTGGCCTCAGTGGCAGGCGCTGGCCTCCATCAAGGCCAGTGTGGGGTCACAATGCTTTGCGTAGTTTATCCTTTGAGTCTTGAATGCACAGGATTGACCAAATCATACTCCTCCCAAATGGTGTGCCATCACTTAGTGGTGCACTCTACTCTTAGTCTGTGACCGACTGATGATCCGTCGATGATCACTTTCCATTCCCGTTCCTATCTCCATCTCTCTCCCCCACCACTGGCACTCACTCCACTGTGCGGGACTTGTATTCTCGGGTTTGGATGTATCCTTAAGAAATTATATAGTTTCAATTTATATGAATGGTAAAGAGCTAAAGATGTTGTTCTGTTCTTACTTTCGTCACTCAGCACTCCATTTTTAAAGTTTATTCATTCTGATGCATATGCCTAGTTTTGGATCCTTACAGTATTCCTGGAGGTATGTATGCATTCCTCAAGTAGCAAGCATCTCAGATGTGTTCTGCCCTGGCACAGACATTGCGCAGTGAATATGCTTTAGCATGTCCACTTATGGAGCCTTATGAGAGTTTCTCTGGGAGTTATCACCAGGAGTGGAATTTCTGGATTAAAGAGACACACCCACTTCACCTAAGAACTGCTTGTGGCTTTTAAAAAGGCTTCACAAACTTTACCATTTGCAACAGCACAGATGGACCTAGAGGGTATTGTGCTGAGTGAAATAAGTCAGTCCCAGAGAAAGGCAAATACCATATGAGTTCATTTATATGTGGAATCTAAAGAACAAACAAAATTAAAACAGACTCATAAATACAGAGAACAACAGAGTGATGGTTGCCAGAGGGGTTGAGGGACTGGGTGAAAAGGTGAAAGGATTGAGAAGTACAGATTGGTAATTACAGAATAGTCATGGGAAAAGCACAGCAGAGAAAATACAATTAAGACTATTGTGGCCTTGGTCAGTTGGCTCAGCAGTAGAGCATCGGCCTGGCATGTGGATGTCCCGGGTTCAACTCCTGGTCAGGGCACACAGGAGAAGCACATATCTGCTTCTCCACCCCTCACCCTCCCCTTCTTTCTCTCTCTTTCTCTTCCCCTCCCGCAGCCATGGCTCAAATGGTTCAAGCAGTTTGGCTCTGGACGCTGAGGAAGGCTCCATGGCCTTGCCTCAGACACTGAAATATCTCGGTTGCCAAGCAGCAGAGCAATGGCTCCAAATAGGCAGACCATCACCCTGTAAGGGGCTTGCGAGGGTGGATCCTGGACAGTAGGCATGCAGAAGTCTGTCTTTCTGCCTCCTTGCCTCTCACTTAATTAAAAAACAATTGTAATAACTATGTATGATGACAGGTGGGTACCAGAAATATCAGGGGGAACCCTTTGTAAAGTTTATGATTGTCTAACCACTATGCTGTACACCTGAAATGAATACAAAATAATACTGCATGTAAGCTGGACTTGAAATAAATTTTAATTTAAAAATAAATAAATACAAATGTCTTCATAAGTCTTCCTTTCTATCAACAATACTTGAGAGTTGCAGTTTCCCTGCAAACATATGCATATATGTACACACACAAACACATACACACACACACACACACACACACACACACACACACACACACACACCTCCCACACGGATACAGAGCTACACTGCCCAGATCCTTCTTTGAGGCAGGACTTGCAGCCCAGCGGTGGAGAGTGTGGTCAGCTGTCAGCCTCCAGCTGTCAGCTCCCGCAGGGGCTGCCTCCCTGGCAGAATTAATGCTCTCTAACCTCCTGGGGTTCATTATCTGACCAAGGCCACACAGAGATAAAGCCCTGGCTGCAGGTCTCACCCTCCCCAGAGTAGCTTGCATCTGTGGGTGGGAAGGGCTGGCTATCTTCGCTGGGTGCCAGCAACCGTGAAGGGTAATCTCAATGCCAGAGCCCCTGGCTGGGCTGGCCAAGGCTTTACCTTGCCTGTGTCACATCTCCACTTGTCCTTCTGCCCCACCCTGCACCTGCCCCACTCACGTCCCAGGTGTTGATGCCTAATCTATATCTTGAGCCAAACTCTGTCTCAATATCAACTCCTGGAGAGAGCCCCTTGCAACAGCACCAATTTCCTGATTCAGCCAGTCCGATGCCTAGAAAATAGTGTCTTGTTGTTCTTTGAACTCTGTTTTCTCTGCTTCCTAATGAGTCAGAACGTTTATTAATATATGTGGTAGCTGTTCAGTTCTCCCTTCCTCTGAATTGATTCAGGATATCCCTTTTCTCGGTTTCTCTGACATGACGTTAATAGGTGAGAATTCCTTCACTATCCTATACACCTTTCAGTCTTCAACATCATGAACATCTTCCCCCAACCTGCCATCTGACGAATATCCTTGTCTATGTGAGTTTCCACAATGAAGTGGATTCATAAGTTTTGATATAAAATCCACTGAGTTTTTATGTTCTGCTGTGACGTGAGGTCTGGTTTAAGAAGTCTTCCCCCACCCTGAAGACACAAATGATACTTTTGTCTATTATTTTTTGTAGGGCTACTTTTCATGTTCAGGTTTCTAATTTATCAGGCATCCACCTTTTATATACACTGTTCTCAAAAATTAGAGGATCAGAGAATGTGCAGATACTCCAGTACTTTCAGCCTTTTGTATAGTGCATTTTCACCAATGAAATAAAAGTTGGTTTTGCATCTCAATTGCATAATCAAACAACTTTCTTTGACTTGTTGTTTGCTTTTCTGATGATCTTGTTTAATAAAAAAATTAAATGCTTCCTTTTTTTAATCACTTCATATTCATTTTGAAATATTCCCTACTTTTTGTGAGCAGTATAGAAGGTTAGGATTCTGTTTTATTTCTATTCGCTTTGGAATTACAGAGGAAGTTTTCCTAGTAGCAATAGAGGAAACAATGGTGACACGGTGTACTGGGAGCAGAGGTAGAGGTAGGTAAAGGGAGGAGTAATAACCATGGCGTGGCACATTATTTAGTAGTGACATGGGCTTGACAACCACAAGTGACTAAAAACAGAAGCAGTTAAAGGGAAAGTCCTCAGAGATGGATGGAGGCAGAACCAGGACTGAGGGTGAGGACCTGGCCAAGAACCACCAGTCATGTACGTCCTTCTATTCATTTTTATTTCTTTGATAACTTTTTATAATAATCATTCAAGTGAAACATCTAAAAAGTCACAATTGCTATGACTCCTTCTTAAGCAAACCATGACTTCTTCAATCAGAGATCTACCGCAAGTCCCTCAACCCATCCTGTGATTTCATTATAAGATGAGATCCCAGACACCTACGTCAGCCTGGACTCACTTCATGACAACTGCTCAGGAACAAGGGAGCTCTGCTGACAGGAAGAGTGGGCTGGCTGTCCTTGGAGGTGGAGTAAGAGAAAGGAACCCACTGTGAGGTGGGGAAGCCACAGGTCTGCAGAGATGCAGGTTTGCAAAGTAGCTGTGAGTCCCTCCCATTTCCCCACCACTTACATGTTCTCTCTGAATAAGGAATGGTGCATCCTTACATTATTCCACAGAATGTCTGCGAATATATGATTTTCTCCCCCCCACCAAAAAAAAAATGATTTAGAAATAGCATTTTGTACTGTCTAGCAAGTCAAAGTGACCTAGAGGTGCCACACATATTTACACAGGCTCTATATTTGAACACCCTGAAAATGCCCCAGGGTCTGGATGAGCATTCATCATGTCTATGTAAGAGGCACCAGGTGCTCTGGGAAGAGCACTGGACTGAGAGTCAAAAGAGCTAAATTTGGACCACTGGCTACATGGCCTCCCACCTCTATGAGCTTCAATTTCCTCTTAAAAAATGGGTTGCTAGCCCTGGCCGGTTGGCTCAGCAGTAGAGCGTCGGCCTAGCGTGCGGAGGACCCGGGTTCGATTCCCGGCCAGGGCACACAGGAGAAGCGCCCATTTGCTTCTCCACCCCTCCGCCGCACTTTCCTCTCTGTCTCTCTCTTCCCCTCCCGCAGCCAAGGCTCCATTGGAGCAAAGATGGCCCGGGCACTGGGGATGGCTCTGTGGCCTCTGCCCCAGGTGCTAGAGTGGCTCTGGTCGCAATATGGCGACGCCCAGGATGGGCAGAGCATCACCCCCTGGTGGGCAGAGCGTCGCCCCATGGTGGGCGTGCCGGGTGGATCCCGGTCGGGCGCATGCGGGAGTCTGTCTGACTGTCTCTCCCCGTTTCCAGCTTCAGAAAAATGAAAAAAAAAAAAAAAAAAAAAAAAAATGGGTTGCTAGATAGTTTCTAACATCCCTTCCCATTTTAACAGCCTGTTATTCAAATAGATGATAATATTTCTATAGTAACAGAACAGCTAAAAAACACCTTTTCAGCCCTGGCTGGTTGGCTTAGTGGTAGAACATTGGCGTAGCATGTGGATGTCTCGGGTTCAATTCCCAGCCAGGGCACACAGGAGAAGGGCCCATCTGCTTCTCCACCCTTCTCTTTTCTCTCTCTCTCTCCCCCTCCCACAGCCAAGGCTCCACTGAAGCAAAGTTGGCCAGGCGCTGAGGATGGCTCCATGGCCTCCACCTCAGGGGTTAGAATGGCTCCAGTTGCAATGAAGCAAGGGCGCCAGATGGGCAGAGCATTGCCCCCTAGTAGGCATGCTGGGTGGATCCCAGTCGGGCACATGCAAGAGTCTGTCTCCCGCTTCTCACTCCAGAAAAATACCAAAAAAAAAAAAAAAAAAAGAAAAAAGAAAACACCTTTTTGAACCCAGAAAGTGAATTTTACTGAAAATTTACTACCAAGTGAAAAATTTTATCTGTAAAGCTATCATTTAAAAATATATCCTTTTGTCTGACCGGTAATGGTGCAGTAGATAAAGCGTTGACCTGGGACACTGAGGTCCCAAGTTTGAAACCCCAAGGTTATAGGCTTGAGTGTGGGTTCAGCTTGATCATGGGATCATAGATATGATTCCATGGTCACTGGCATGAGCCTGAAGGTCACTGGCTTGAGCAAGAGGTCACTGGCTCAGCTGGAGTCCCCCAGTCAAGGCATGTATAGAAAGCAATCAATGAACAACCAAGTGATATAACTATGAGTTGATGTTTCTTGTCTCTTTCCCTTCCTGTCTCTGTGTCTCTTTTTCTCTCTCACTAAATACACACACACACACACACACACACACACGCGCGCGCGCGCACACATGCTGATAATTGATAAAGAGCTGAAAGGGTTTCAGAAAAGATGAACCCTTAAATTTTCTTATGGTGTTTGGACTTCTATAATATCTCCAGTTCATTAGACTCTAATGATTAGAGGGATGCACAGTGGCTCCAAGTTTTGTCACCAAGCCCAAACACAGTGTGAGGCAAAAGGAGGTTTACAGTTATTCGTATGAGAGATGATACAATAATGAATAAACAATCTTATAAGAATAAACTCCATGTTTTGTGTACTCACACCTGGAAACCTCCTTTTGCCTCGCCCTGCATGTGACCATCCTAAAGGTGAGAGACCCTGTGGGCAGAGCACCCTGGGGAGTGCACACAGCTCCATACCAGGCTGTGCTGCGAGAACGCATGCTCATTTCTCGCAGTGCACGCCGGGTACGGCTGCCCGCACCCCTTCTCGTCACCTGTCAGGCCCACCTGGAAAACTCCCACACTGGGTCACTGACCTTTCCACCTCTGGCTGAGGGAAGTCAGGAAATCCAATCTTTCTTTTTTTCCCCTAACACTATAGTTTGTATGTGGGGAAATGGGGGTAGAGGTTATGGCCTTTTCTACCCTGCACGGCTCCCAGTTATGGACATGGTTGGTGTCACAGGGTACCTGTGAACAAATGATTGGCCATTACTATGTAGCCATATGTTATTGCTTTTCTACAAAAAGGGAAATTGTAACGCTGACAATAAACATTGACCATATGAAAATTAAGAAATCAACCAATTCTTGCGGATTTAGCTCATCCCAGTTTTTTATCACTATAAACAACCTTAAAGACAATAAGGCCAAGAGCCCAACACAATCATAGGGAAAACTCTTTCAACAGAAAGGAATGAGCATTTTATCACCATTATGTTTCACACCATTGAGTTCTATAGCCAGAATGAGACCACTGCAAAGTCACGCAGGACGCTGCCATGGTGGCCCTGCCCCTGGGACTGTGCTGCAGACAGGCAGCAGCCACCTCCAGTCAACAGACCTGACGGCTCCTCCTCAGCACTGTCCCACCAGTTTCTAGGAAGCATTAATGAGCACTGCCACCTTCCTCCTGAAATGGCGTCCTCTTCCTGCTCCTGGGATAAGCCTTTCTGACCACACGTGCTCCCACTCACACCCACAGGCTGCTGTTCACCGGCTTTCTTCACTGCTTTTCCCGGGGAAAGCTCGTCTTCAACAGAACCCACCATCACCCCTGTGGTGATAATTCTGACAAAACTCTTAGAGAGGTTCAGTACAGAACGTTCAGTTTCCATGCTCTCTATCTTGCATTTTAAAAATTGAAAAACTCGCCCTGGCCGGTTGGCTCAGCGGTAGAGCGTCGGCCTGGCGTGCGGAGGACCCGGGTTCGATTCCCGGCCAGGGGACATAGGAGAAGAGCCCATTTGCTTCTCCACCCCCACCCCCTTCTTCCTCTCTGTCTCTCTCTTCCCCTCCCGCAGCCAAGGCTCCATTGGAGCAAAGATGGCCCGGGCGCTGGGGATGGCTCCTTGGCCTCTGCCCCAGGCACTAGAGTGGCTCTGGTCGCGGCAGAGCGACGCCCCGGAGGGGCAGAGCATTGCCCCCTAGTGGGCGCCCCTGGTGGGTGTGCCGGGTGGATCCCGGTCGGTCGCATGCGGGAGTCTGTCTGACTGTCTCTCCCCGTTTCCAGCTTCAGAAAAATACAAAAAAAAAAAAAAAAAAGATTTATCGAAAACCCGAAGGACTCCACAAAAAGATTATTAGAAACAATAAACCAATACAGTAAGGTCGCAGGATACAAAATTAACATACAGAAGTCCATAGCCTTTCTCTATGCCAACAATGAAATATTAGAAAACGAACTCAAAAAAATAATCCCCTTCACGATTGCAACAAAAAAAATAAAATACCTAGGAATAAACATAACAAAGAATGTAAAGGACCTATATAATGAAAATTACAAAGCATTGTTAAGGGAAATCGAAAAAGATACAATGAGATGGAAAAATATTCCTTGTTCTTGGATAGGAAGAATAAATATAATCAAAATGGCTATATTACCCAAAGCAATATACAAATTTAATGCAATTCCCATCAAAATCCCTATGAGATTTTTTAAAGAAATGGAACAAAAAATCATCAGATTTATATGGAACTATAAAAAACCCCGAATAGCCAAAACAATCCTAAGGAAAAAGAATGAAGCTGGGGGCATTACAATACCTGACTTTAAACTATATTATAGGGCCACAATAATCAAAACAGCATGGTATTGGCAGAAAAATAGGCACTCAGACCAATGGAACAGAATAGAAAGCCCAGAAATAAAACCACATATATATGGTCAAATAATCTTTGATAAAGGGGCCAACAACACACAATGGAGAAAAGAAAGCCTCTTCAACAAATGGTGTTGGGAAAACTGGAAAGCCACATGCAAAAGAATGAAACTCGACTACAGCCTGTCCCCGTGTACTAAAATTAATTCAAAATGGATCAAAGACCTAAATATAAGACCTGAAACAATAAAGTACATAGAAGAAGACATAGGTACTAAACTCATGGACCTGGGTTTTAAAGAACATTTTATGAACTTGACTCCAATGGCAAGAGAAGTGAAGGTAAAGATAAATGAATGGGACTACATCAGAATAAAAAGTTTTTGCTCAGCAAGAGAAACTGATAACAAAATAAACAGGAAGCCAACTAAATGGGAAATGATATTTTCAAACAACAGCTCAGATAAGGGCCTAATTTCCAAAATTTACAAAGAACTCATAAAACTCAACAACAAACAAACAAACAATCCAATAAAAAAATGGGAAGAAGACATGAATAGACACTTCTCCCAGGAAGAGATACAAATGGCCAACAGATATATGAAAAGATGCTCAGCTTCATTAGTTATTAGGGAAATGCAAATCAAAACTACAATGAGATACCACCTCACTCCTGTTAGATTAGCTATTATCAACAAGACGGGTAATAGCAAATGTTGGAGAGGCTGTGGAGAAAAAGGAACCCTCATTCACTGTTGGTGGGACTGTAAAGTAGTACAACCATTATGGAGGAAAGTATGGTGGTTCCTCAAAAAACTGCAAATAGAACTACCTTATGACCCAGCAATCCCTCTACTGGGTATATACCCCAAAACCTCAGAAACATTGATACGTGAAGACACATGTAGCTCCATGTTCATTGCAGCACTGTTCACAGTGGCCAAGACATGGAAACAACCAAAAAGCCCTTCAATAGAAGACTGGATAAAGAAGATGTGGCACATATACACTATGGAATACTACTCAGCCATAAGAAATGATGACATCAGATCATTTACAGCAAAATGGTGGGATCTTGATAACATTATAAGGAGTGAAATAAGTAAATCAGAAAAAAACAAGAACTACATGATTCCATACATTGGTGGAACATAAAAATGAGACTAAGAGACATGGACAAGTGTGTGGTGGTTACCAGGGGTGGGGGGAGGGAGGACAGGGGGAGAGTTAGGGGGAGGGGGAGGGGCACAGAGAATTAGATAGAGGGTGGCGAAGGACAATCTGACTTTGGGCGAGGGGTATACAACATAATTTAATGACAAGGTAACCTAGACATGTTTTCTTTGAATATATGTACCCTGATTTATTAATGTCATCCCATTACCATTAATAAAAATTTATTTAAAAAAAAAAAAAAAAAAAGATTAAAAAAAAAAATTGAAAAACTCTTCTTCCCCCAAATTCCACACACACACACACACACACACACACACACACACACACACACACAATCTGACCCCTTTTCCAAGTTCTCTCAGTTAACGTCACCGTAATATACCCATTCATTTGGGTTTGAAATCTCATAGCCATCTCTGACTTCCCTTTATCCCTGTATCTAAGCAGCCACCAGCCACCAGTTCTTGTCAATTCTATGCCCTGAAAGGGTCACGTCTTAATTCTGTGAGGTTGAATGAATCGTGGGTGGGGTGAGCAGGGAGCTGGCCCTTTGCCTCTCCAGCTGAGTGGGAACACTCTTCATCAGCCGACTACCAGGCTGGGAAGTAAGAACCCAGTTTACAGAAGAGCTGCCTCTGATGTCAGCAGGGAGAGAGACTAGGACTCCACTGGGCCCTCTGCCTCCACCCCATGAGGTATCCACTCCAAGGCTTGACCAATCCCCAAAGTGGACACTCAGCCTTCATAAGCTTGTCCCAGCTGTCTCTTGTGTCTTAACCAAAGTTGTCACACCAACAGAAAATCAAGAGTTAATTGTAGTTGTAGTTTTGATTGAATGGTAATTAGGAATTAATTTCTTCTTCACTGCCAATTTATCCCAGTTAGTGAAATACAATTGTAATTCTAGAATCATTCCTCTCCTTCTTCACTACTGTAGCCCTCATTCACACCTTCAACATCTCTCCTTAGATGCCTGCATAAATAGCCTACTGGTCTTTGCTTAGAGTCACCTTCTCTTCTGATTCAGCACCCATCTGGAATCCTTCAATATCAACCCTCAGTCATATGTCATATTTTCCTCCACTAAAAGTGCCAATGGTCAACTACAAGATATTGTTTATATATAACCTACAATGTTAGTATTTCTGCTCTAACAAGTTCTTATTATTGAGAATCCATTTAGAGTCATGGGGATAAAAAAGCATCTGGCAATAAGCTAAGTGTCCACCACCAAGAGGATATTAAATAAATTCTGGTACACAGAAGAGGTGGTATATCAGGCAGTCATTTGAAAGAGTAAGGTGGTATTCTGCAATGATATCTACTATATATGTGCCTTATTGTCATGTTTTATAGGCAAACAAAAATTTGGAGAAAACACAAACCAGAAAGTTAACCTGCAGCTGCCACTGGGGAGCAGAATTAGGGGAGAAAAGGGGCTTTTTTTTCATTTTATTACTTATATGCTTCCATGTTATTGAAATATGTTACCATAAGTAGATATAGTTTTAAATACTTAAGGCCAAAATAGGATTTATAAATGCACTTATCAGAAAGCTTAAGTTAGAAATTATTCCCATTATATGATGATTTGGGTAATGAGCATATGCATATGTATAAACCTAACATTTAACAATATAATGGACTCACTAGACTGTGTTCTCATTGAAGGCAGAGTCTGTATCCAAGTCATCTTTGTGTTTTTCCCAGAATGTTTTGCCTAATGCCTAGCATTTATTATGAGATATATATATACACATATATTTTGCTACCAATTTCTACCAGCTAATGGAACATGATGGAACATGGACTATAATTCTAGAACCATTCTTCTGTAGCCCTAATAGGCCCTCTATATGACTGTAGTGTTGCATATGCAAATAGTTTTGCATCTGAGTGGGAGAATGGTCTGCACGTTGTTATTTGGCTGACAAACCTGTATTGCTCACAGCTGTAAGAATTCCAAATCACCAAGTGCTCCAAAAAGGACAAGAGCATTCAATAGGGAATGCGTTATTCGTTTGGGAATAATGGGCACAGGCTGGCATTCACTGGCTCCCATGTGTGTTGGGCCAATTTTGGGGATTGAGTAGCAGGAAGCTGTGTAGCTGACATTGGGGAGCTCCCCCATACACACTGAGATAGAGGCCTCAGGATCTTTTGTGGGTAAGGAAGCCAACTCCAAACCCAACCCACCTGACTGGAAAAGGAGTGTTAACTATATACAAACATGCTTCCAAAATCCTGCCCAGTGGGTAAGAAGCATTAACTGGCATTTAACTGAAGATATAAAATCGTACAAAGGCAGAAGGGTCACCACAGGCAGGAACAAAGAAAGGCCAGCTCAACCTGTGCCCTGTGAAGTGGACGTCTCTCCCAAACCCCCAGGTAGCTGAGAGATGGAAAGTCTGGAAACAGAATCGAACATGTCTAATCTCTTTTATAACAATGTTCTTATTTTAACCCATGTCGTTGGGGGAAATGGCTGAAAATAGTGACAAATACAACATCAATAAACATAATAATAATTGATTTTCCAGAGATGAAAAATTTGAAATTAGTGGCCATTTCCCCCAGAGCATTGGTTGATTAATTTAATGTTTATCTTCGTCTTTCAAAGATAGCCTCTTTCTGCTGATCTGCCCTGCCACGCTTTGTGATGGGCTTTGTGGTTAGGACCCGATGGTTAAAGCATATTGCACAGTTCTGCAGTTTTCAAGCAAAGACTGAGAGTTCAAAGATAGCTGCAGCCAACAGCCAAAGTGACGGCTCTACAGCATTTAACTTTCCAGAGACTGGAACTTAAGGGTTTTCCATACACGGGTATATGTTTGGTATCTGTGCCACTCAACATGTTTCTAGTTTAAGTGTTCAAAAAGCAGATTTTGAGAGTTTCTACCTATATTCCCCCAAGAGCACCCAATTGAATTAATTCAGAAATTGCAGCACAGGGCAAAGATGAGATCCAAGGAATTTCCTTCCTTCCTTCCTTCCTTCCTTCCTTCCTTCCTTCCTTCCTTCCTTCCTTCCGTCCTTCCTTCCTTCCTTCCTTCCTTTCCTTCCTTCTTTCTTTCTTTCTATAGTCTGGGTGTTTGTGTCTCTGCTCCCCCCCCAAAAAAATTTTCTATGTTGAAATCTTAACCCCCAATGTGAAAGTATTAGGAGGTAGGGCATTTGGAAGGTGATTACTGTATTTTTCACTCCATAAGACACACCTGACCATAAGACACACCTAGGGTTTTAAGGAGGAAAAAAAGAAAAAAAAATTCTGAACCAAATGATGTGTTAAAATATTTAATAAAATACCGTATTTTTCACTCCATAAGATGCATGGGCATTTTCACCTCCACTTTTGGGGGAAAAAAGTGCATCTGATGGAGCAAAAAATATGGTAGGTTGTGAGGGTGAAGCCCTTATGAATGTGATTAGTGCCCTTACCAAAGAGATCTCACAGAACAGATAGCCCCTTACACCAGGCAAGGTTATAGAGAACAGATAGCTGTGGAAAGGGGTTCTGCCAATGCCATGGCTTTGGACTCCCAGCCTGCAGACTGTGAGAAATATTTGCTGTTTATGAGCCACCTAGTGTTGAGAATTTTTGTCATAAAAACCTGAACAAACTAAGGCACCCTTCCTTCTTCCTTCACGTCTTCCTTCCTCATGTCTTCCTTCTTTCTTTCCATCCTTTTCTTCCCTTCCCCCCTCATTTTCTTCTTTTTTCTGTAGCTTAAAACAATTTTTGAAAATCATTATTAAACTAACACTTCAAAGTCTGATGCTTATATTTATGCTGGGAGACAAGCAGAGCAAATATAATTATTTTCTTTTTTTACGAATGAGTAAGGTGAGACACAGAGGTTCAATGCCTTTTCCAAGGCTCCATGGTAAATGAATAAACAGCCTAGGGATGTGGGTTGAACTTTCAGAGTTCTAGCTGAGCGCCCTTTCTCTAAGTGGTTGGCCCGGCAGCCTGTCACAGGGAACTCCAGGCAGTCCTATCAATAACAGCTCTGTCTTAAAACTTGGTAAACACCAATTGACTCCAACGTGAAACCACTTACAAGTGTGAAGCAGAAAGTCTTTGTGACCCTCTCTTCTTGTCCCTTCTCAAATGTCACACTGCTCAGGAATATCTATTTTATCACTCTGAACATGTAAGGATAGACTGGCTTCCATGTTCTTAAGGGCTAGGAGTGGAAGTTCCTCTTTATCAGACCTCTTTATATCATCACCTGCACAGGTAAGCCTAAACCCAACGCTTTGGGAATGTGGCACATGGCTCCTGGCCGTGGCTGCCTGGTCCGTTCCCTTCGGGGCCCACCCTTTCTTTCAGTATATCCTTACTTGTCCTAAGACCACTGGTGCGCAGTGTAATTCATCTGCAGAACCAGCAAATCTACCACAGCACAGTGGCTTCCACTCTCCTTCAGTGTGTGCACTTTGACCTCACTCTCATCTTTTTTTCTGCTCCATTCCACGGTCCACACAATTGCCCCCAGGAGGCATAAGATACCTTCTATAAAGACACGGCTAGCCTACCAACTTAAGCTTATATAATTTAGTATATATTTCCCAGCATGATTATTCACCTATAACAGTCTTAACTTCAAACAATGCTATTTGCTACCAATGAATGTATCCTAAGGAGATGAGTTTGGGGCTTTCCTGAATGAAAATAAATTTCCCTTTCACACTTTGAACAGAATGACTCTCCTTGAACAAGGGTCATAGTGAGATAGCAACACTGAAAGTTACCGTAAGGCCAAGCTTCCTAGGTCAGGTCAGCATCAGTCCTTATAAAGGACTTTTTTAAATAAATAAAACCATTCTGCTGGGGCAGGTGAGGGGAATCATCACTTGGAAACACTTAAGAATGCACTTTGTAAACCTTTCCTTTTAAGATATGTATTTCCAAGGTGTATCAGAAACAAGGGGAGAAAATCTCTTCCTCTCCTCTCCTAGGTTCCTTTCTCCTTTTAGGGTCCTTGAGGCAGAGTGATGTGATGCTGGGAATCTGAGGAAGTCCTACAAATTGGGGGGACAGGTCGGGAGGAATCTAGTTAGAGTGACAGACACAACCTGTGTCACTGAGTCATGGTCCTCAAGCACAGGCTCCATTTATAACTTATTCTCTAACTTTATTTATCCTTGTAGACACGTGCCCAAGCTTCTTACTTTCCAGGATTTGGGGCCCTATCATCATTACTTGTCTTTGGAGAAAATGAGGTTCTGTACCTTTAATTCCTCTTCTGAGAAAGTCGACATTGTCATAAGTCTTCCTTCATAACCTTCTTCTACCTCCCTACGCCTGGGTGGACTGCCGTATTTTCACATTTTCCTCTGTGGCCTTGGTGCTACAAGCACAACCAACAAAGGCAGGGGTCTTTGATACTAAACCTCAATCACAAACAGGAAGGGGATGAGCAGGTGCACCTGCTCACTGAGGATCTGTAATGGAAAACCCTCTGTACTCCTAGGGATGGGCACAAGTCTCTGGAGATGAATGCACACATTCGGGTTTCTGACTTGGATCAGTTTGCTTCAGCTACCATAGCAACACCATAGCCTTGTTTCACAGTCCTGAAGGCCAGAAGTCCAAAATCAAGTTTGATGGCAGGGTCGGTTCTTTCCAAGGGCTGCGAGGGGGAAACCTGTTTGCAGCGTTTCTCCTGTGGCTGGCTGTCTTCTCCCCATATCTTCACCTCTATGTATCTTCCCTTTATACGTGTTCTATTCATTCAGATCTCCCCTATGAATGAGGACACCAGCCATAATGGATCAGGGCCCCACTTCAATGATGTCATTTTAACTGGATTTCCTCTGTAAAGACCCTATCTCCAATAAGGTCATATTCTGAGATCCCGGGGATTAAGACTTCAACATATAAATTTGGGGGTACTCAATTCAAACCAGTAACACTTAATATAAGCCATCCCAGGTTATAAACAGAGATGGGTTTGGGGTAAAAAGTGACTAACAGATTTCTTGTCCATCTCCTGTGAACCACACTATTTCCCACTCCAGCCCCAGCCCTAGCCCTAGACCATAGAAGGTCTACAGTGTTGCCAGAAGAAATTCCCTCACTTTGTCAGAAGCTGTACTCCAGGCTGGCACCTTCAGGACCATCAGGGGCAAGCCTATGGGGACAGGTGTCAGAAAAGGTTCTCCCACAACAAGCCTCAGTCACGGGAACATGTAGGCACAAACTGCCCACCTACAGCCCTTCATTGCTGTATTCAAATCCTTTATCAGCCCTTCTCAAAGATGAACTTAGGATCTATCTATTCACTCATTCATTCTGGACGAAGAATCCCTCAGCATCTGTCGTGGACAGCCTAAACAATGAGGACCTATCTCAAGAAGCATATAACAGCAGTATGAAAGTCAGAGACAGGAAAAAATCCAATGTAAAATCAGTGACAGAGGGCTGGCTGAACACATAGAAGCGGGCCATTTTTGCTAGACTGGAGAAGGCCCAGGAAGATCGCTGAATCTACCAGGAGACTCTAAACATTTTTCTTGGCCAAGTTCTTTTATTTATTTATTTATGGTGGCAGAGACAGAGAGTCAGAGAGAGGTACAGATAGGGACAGACAGACAGGAAGGGAGAGAGATGAGAAGTATCAATTCTCCGTTGTGGTTCCTTAGTTGTTCATTGATTGATTTCTCATATGTGCCTTGACCGGGGGGCTACAGCAGACCAAGTGACCCTTTGCTTGAGCCAGCGACCCTGGGCTCAAGCTGGTGAGCCTTGCTCAAACCCAACAAACCTGCGCTCAAGCTGGCAACCTCAGGGATCTCAAACCTGGGTCCTCTGCGTCCCAGTCCGATCCTCTATCCACTGCACCACCACCAAGTCAGGTGGCCAAGTTCTAATATGATGTCTCCTCTTGCAGGTGTGGCATGACAGAAGCCACAGGAAAAAGAAGTGAGTAGAAGAATAGAGTGATCAACAGAGACAGACACTGTCAGAATAGCAATAAAGACCAGGATTCAACAGCAAAAGAACCAAGGACACATGCCCAGAAGACTAACAAGAGTTGCCTCTATGAAAAGTCATGATTCCTTTTCACAGTTTCCAGACCTGAGCCAGTTTTCAAACTGAAATCCATTGATTAAAAAGGACAATGAGTCCCCAGTAGGACAGTATCTATAACATAATGAAAAAATGAACATAGTAATGACTCCCCTAGTCTTCTCCCAAAGGGACCTGAGCCATTTAGTCAGGTACACTGGGGCAAAAACAATCACTTTGCTATGCGCAGTAGAGGTCATTTACCAACAATGCTGGGGTTTCGGCACACATAAATATTTGTTGAGACTCTCAAGTCCATCAGTAACAAAAAGCCCAAAGATATCTAGAAACATTGCAAACAGGGTATCAGTTTACACTGATAGCTGAGAAGCGAAAGCATTATCATGGCCCTTCTGTTAAAATTAGAGCACATGGAAACTAGGAATAATAGCATCCTAACCAACATCCAGCTCAGAGGGCATACACTTTTCTAGAGACCCACCTGGCAATTATTTACCCTGTTCTGAAATATACAAATAGGATAGACATACTGGTAGTTAATCCAAACAACTCACATCGAGTCCTTGGCCTGTGGATAAAACATATCATCGTGAGGAAAGCCAAATGGAAACATAAGAGGCTGCCCCTCCCACCTGGCCTAAGTATGCTCTAGGATGATGGTAACTCTTCCACGAATAAATCCGGACGTCTGGCACTCTGTAGAACATCACATTGGTAGCATCATACTGGTCAGGCCAAATAAGCAAGAAGTAGCTTGGAGGCTTTAGTAAGGCACATGTGCTCCAGAGGGTGAGAGATAAACTCTATGAAACTCAGGGACTTCCTAAATCAGTAAAATTTTAGGAGTCCAAAGGTCAAGGGTGTGCAGGACATCCCATCCAAAATTTAAAAAAAAGAAGACTATTGCATCTTTCATCTCCCATCACAGGAAGGAAACCCAAAGGTGACTATGGAGACTGACTTATGATCATCCCCATGAGTAACAATCACTTTGCTACGCGCAGTAGAGGTCATTTACCAACAATGCTGGGGTTTCGGCACACATAAATATTTGTTGAGACTCTCGAAGTCCATCAGTAACAAAAAGCCAAAAACAAAATTTGATCAAATTTCTAGGTCAGTGTTATCAGTTAGCTATGGCTGTGTAACAAACCAAAGTTTAGTGGTTTGAATATACAACCGTTTATTTAGGTCATGATTCTTTAGGTCAACAATTTGGGCTGGACTCAGCTGGATGGTTCCTTTGATTTTTGCCTGTGCTCACTCATGCCTGTATGCTGAGCTGCTGAGTCAACTAGGGACTGGCTGATTTGGGATGGCCTCTGCTGAAACATCCTACCTCTGTTCCATGTGGTTGTTCATCCTCCAGCAGGCTGCCCAGGGTTTATTCATAGGGTTCTAAGAAAGAATAGCTTGCCTGAGGCCGCTTAGGTGGCCCTTGTATTGGGCTCCAAAATGGCGCACCATTGCTTCTGTGGCCCTCTATTGGCTAAAGCAAGTCCCAGGGCAGCCCAGATTCAGAGGTAGGGGAAACAGCCTCTGACTCCACCTCTTTCTTGATGGGAGAGTTACAAAGTGAAGGACTGTGGCCATTTTTGCAATCTACCAGCCTGCTGGATTTCGTATGAATGGACATTTGATGGGGCTCCCAAAGAAGAGTAGCCTCTAGAAAATGAGGAAAGTAGGAACCTGCTCAGACTTCTAGGCCAGTCACTTCAAGTCACAACTCAGAAATCCATGCCCCTCTTTTAGACACCCAGCAGCACAGAGCTCTGACCCTAGCTTTGCTTCTCTCTGGATTCACACACCCTCTGAAATGACCCCTCGATGCCTCCTATCTTCTTTCCGAGTCAATTTTGAAATGACTCCATGACTTCTGCTTTCAGAACAGAGCAAATTTCTAAACACACCGAAAAGGGGGGGTGACTTATTCAAACAATTCCTGAAATTTACCTGGCATCCTGTTGCATGATTTTATTACATTCTTTGCTTCAAAAAGGAAGACAAACAAGGAAGTAGTCTGACACACAGATTGCACTAAAATGCCATTGAGTCTGCACTCACAAAGAAAACCAAAGAAAGAAAGAGAGAAAATTCCCCAAAATACTGAGTTTGGGAGCCAAATGTAGCACATATTCTTTATAGTGCATGTCCCAGGCGTTGGAGGGAGTGAGGCAGCAAAGGGATCGGAGAGACAAGAATTGGGACCTGTCAATCTCCACCCTGGGTTTCCTCATCAGGGTAACAACATGTGTCTCCTTTGAAAATGGGCATTTGATGAAGCAAAGCACAATTTCCTAAACCCTATTTCCACTTTTACTTGCAAAATTGTTTTCTGTACTCTTTTACTTTTCCTGACTCTCCTTTTCTCTTGATTTCCCCCCTCCTTTTTCCTCCATTAAAGAACAGGAATTTCAAGTCAAAAGGCCAAAGAATCAGAATGAGGGGGGAGCCTTTTGGTTTGTCTCTTTCTATTTCAAGATCTGATGGGGTCAGGTAGATTTGCACAGTAGCTGAGGTGCTGTATTACCTAATTATGGCTCCAAGAACTGAAATTTGGAAGGAAAAAAAAAGGAAGTAATTAGGCCTCTCCCTCCTAAAATGCCTTTAAAATGTGTTACAGGAAATACGTGCTGCAGCGTCCAACAGAAAGAGCTGCAAGAGCTCTGAGATTTCAAAACACCATGGGCTTGGAGCTTAAAGGGGATTAGAGAGCCTTGAGCTATAAACCAGTCTGATCCCCTAAATTAGCCAGATCCCTGCCCAAGCTCAAGAAGACATTGTCCCCAAGAACACCTGTACTGAGGACAATTCTTGGATACAAATCAGTAAGATGCTCTAAATTGAACTTGCCTTAGTAAACCCTTTGTACTCAAAAAGACTAACAAATAGGAGGCAGCCTGAAGCAGAGTGCTTCAGGGCACAGACCCAGGCCAGACTTCCTGGGTTGGAATTCTGTTCCACCAGTGTTAAGGATTAAATTATGTCCACTCTTCCCACCTCCCAAAATTCATAGGTTGAGGTCTTAACCTCCGAATGAGACTATATTTGGATATCGGGTCTTTAAAGTGAGGTCATTAGGGTGGGCGTTGAATGCCATAGGCCAGTTGTTCTTTTAACAGACAGGGAAAATACATGTGAAGATGAAGGCAGAGACTGGAGTGATGCTTCTATAAGCCAAGGAGCACCAGAGATGGCCAGGAAACCAGCAAAGGCTCAGAGAGAGGTCTGGAACAGGTTCCTCCTCACAGCCTCAGAAGGAACAACCCTGCCCTCAAGCTGATTCCCCACTTCTGACCTCCAGGCTGAGAGACAATAAGTTTCTGCTGTGTAACCTGCCCAGGTTGTGGTGCATTATTACGGAAGCCCTGGCAATCTAACACATCCAGTTACCATCCAGCTGTGTGACTGTGGGCACGGCATCAGGCACATATAGGTAACAGTAACACTGTCTTAACACAATGGTTGTTAGGAGAATTGAATGAAGTTATATGCACTAGTGCTTTGAATAGAAGTTGACAAAGAAGAGGTCCATGAGAATTTGTTAAATGAAAAATTAAAAAAATTTAAAAACATCTATACAAGTCATTACAGGAATTCTTAGTGAAATGGTCTGAAATTGTTTTCACCCTTTAGAAAGCCTGGATGCCATTCCTTATTCCAAGCATCACCCACACACTATTCCAATCAGAGCTACGCCATTTTCTCCACTTTTCTTTCAATAGCGCGATCGGGCCGTGCCCAGGACCGTTCGGTTGCTAATCAATTATTAATCCGGGAGTTAATAATTCATGTTAATTGGTGCTATAAGGCACTTTCTCTGGCAAATGTGAGCAAAGGTCATAACTTTTTAACAGCAAAGGTGAAACCTTTTCTAAGTTTCTTTTTCCATGCTCTATCATGGAAATATGAAGATAGGAAAGGCAAAATTTAACCAGAGCTGGGAATGCGAGATAATTCCAAGGGTAAAGGTCTGGCCCTTCCACCGTATGTCACAGGCCAGCACTGGCCACTGGAAGAACAGAAGAGATCCAGAGAACTGAGGACATCAACCCCAGGAGAGCTTTCCCAGCAAGGATACGGCACACTCAGGTTTGTGATTCTTTGACAAGATGACATGCAATAATTATTAGTGTTGACTTGCTCCTGATACAAAAAAAAAAAATTCATTAAAATACAACAAGGCATTTGAGAGACTAGCTCACCAGCGGAATTTTTCATAATGAAGGATAATTCTTCAAAATCACGTTGGGAGGGCATTCATTCCCCTGGGGTGACTACCACAGAATCCCAGTCAAATCCCTGTCAGCACTGACTTCTTTGGGTTTAATTAACATATTTACGGCCCTGTCTTTTCTTTCTAGAAAGAGTATGGAATAATTTCTGATTGCAGACAAGAGAAGGCAAGAAATTAAAGGCATTTTTACCTTGATCCATTTGTATTTAACTGTCCAAATCATGGATTCACCTTTGGGTCTATGAAGCAGCCATGAGCGGCCCAGGTACTTGGGTGTTTTATACTTTTTTTTTTTTTTTAGTCTTGATTATTTGAAAGCTTCATGTCAAGTCTCAGACTGATGAAAGAAAACAACATTTTCCTATTTGGAGAATAAAACTATTCTTAGTAGGTTTTTTTTTTCAGTTGTGATTAAGAGATAGATGTAAAATATGACAAGAATGATGTCTGAGGACTTAGGATAAAATTGAAGTGGAAACCACTGGTTTAAAGCATTTCAGGGCGAGAAGTCAAATCTTCCAGCTCTTGTTTCTCTAAAGAAAATTTGAATAGCATATGCTTTTCATTGGGTTCCCTTTCAGTCATTTACATATTGGGGAAATGTATATTTGGCAACAGGTCCTATTTTTAGGAGTCCTTGAAACTTGCCCTTTGAAAAATGTTTTCATTTCTGGCACATGTGTATGTATGTTAAGCTGAATGAAAACACAAAGCAAAAAAAAAAAAAAGAAAAAAAGAAAAAGAAAAAGAAAAATATGTACCTAAAGGAATGATTTTTCCAGCCCCATGTAGCACAATAAGAAAGCAATCATTCAGCTGTGCCTTAAAAAATGGATCCATGCCTGGATTTTCCAACTATTTCCTTCTAAATGACCACTTCTCTACAGAACAGCACTAATAGAGAGAGACAGGTTGTCATAGTGCCAGAACTAAAGCAGCGAGAAAGGATGGAGGCTCTATTTTAAAGGAGGCACCCAACCAAATAATACCCACTCTGTTTCCCTTGCAGCCTCTGGGTTGACTCAGATGACAGTGCCACCGGACCAGTGTGTGGCTCAGAGCGTGACTTCCGGGCCTGACTTTTGATCCCCTACCAGACTTCTATTATTTGCAGTCAGTAACAAAGATTCATCCTTGTGTCCATCCAGCAGCAAGGAGAGTCTTTGTCACTTAGTGTAATTAATAGCTGCACCTCGCAGGGGAAGAAGGGAGGAAGGAGGCCCTGCACACACACACACAGACTTGGGTGGATTCAGAACGAGCTTCATGGATCTTCACTGCTTTTTGACCAATGTAAAATGCAGGAACAAAGGTGGGAAGTTGGTAAGCAAAGTGTTCCCTTTTGTGCTCTGGCTTCCCACCGCCAGCCCTGGAACTGTAGTCCAGGGAACTCTCTGACTTTTCCCAGGGACCAGGTGGCGTGAAGACTCTCCCTGTGTGTGTTGCATACCTGTGTGTTGTATCTTTCCTGCTGCTCCACCACCTCATCCCCATGATCCTGCAGGGAGAGAGCCCATTAAAGCATACAACATAAACATAGAAGTGAGAGTTGGGGTCATTTAATCTGCTGGTAACCTTCCAGGGAATATACTTTAGGCCCTGTTTTAAAATGCAAGACCTGAGAAATGAGGTTTGTAGAGGCTGGTGCCAGCCCAGGGAACACAGATGGTGAAAGCAGCCAAATCTATATTCAAATCCAGGGTTCTCAGCTCATTTTACTTGGTTCCGTACCATTTCTTTCACTTTCTGGACTTATTTTTTTATTATTTTGGGGGCCTATGTTCTTTCTTCCTCCTTTTCTTCCATAAAAATGGTTGGGTTGATCTCACTTGTCCCTGGACCCGTATCTTCTGTCTTCTATCCTGAAGCAAACCCAGCCATACATCTCATGGGATCAGGGTGCCTTTAAATACTAGCAGCCCCTCACCATCACCCTACTTTCAATCCATGTGTCTCAAAGGTCTCTTCCCAGGGACCATTTTGACACTTCCTTTAGCCAATATACAAACATTCTAAGGCAATGGTTTTTTTGTTGTTGTTGTTTGTTTGTTTATTTTGTGTCAGAGACAGAGAGAGAGAGAGAAGGACAGATAGGGACAGACAGGAAGGGAGAGAAATGAGAAGCATCAATTCTTCTTTGTGGCTCCTTCGGCTCCTTAGTTGTTCGTTGACTGCTTTCTCATATGTGCCTTGACCAAGTGCTACAGCAGAGTGAGTGACCCCTTGCTCAAACCAGTGACCTTGGGCTCAAGCTGGATGAGCCCTTACTCAAGCCGGCAACCTCAGAGTCTCGAACCTAGGTCCTCTGCGTCCCAGTCCGACACTCTATTCACTGTGCCACCACCTACCTGGTCAGGCAACAATGGGTTACTTTTTTCTTTTCCTCCCAGAAGAGAAAGTGAACATGTCCTACAACTTCCATCCCTGACCCACGATCTTACTGATCATCTACCACATCTTAAAAAAAAAAAAACTCACTTTGCACAATTTCTCCTTGGTTCACCCATCAACTATCCCCACCAGATGCTCTCACCTGTCTCCCAGGCAGACTGATGAGGAACATCCGGCCCCATTTATCGTGGGTGCTTGGGCCTCCTGTCCCTGCTCTGTTGCCTTTCCCATGCAACCAGCTCTACCCGGACTCCAGTCTTCTCTTCAGGAGCCAGGACTCCCTGAAACTTACTTCTGAACACGATGGCTCTCCATCCCCATCCCTCTGACCTCCTATATTCATAGCTCTGCTTCAGGACCACCAGCTCCTTCTCCAGGGCCCTGTTTCAATCATCCCACCAATCTAACAATCAATCATTTCATTGCCTCTGAAGTGTTTCGAGTCAATGTTTGTGATACTCCTCATCCAGTCTGGGGCTTACCCAACCTGGCTGCATGGTGACAAGCTGCAGCAATAACAGCATGGGAACCCAGCCTCCATTGGTTGGTTCTGATCTGGGCTGTGTGGCTTCAGGCATCACCCCTTCCTTCCTGCTCAGCCTTTCTAAGCTCCTAAGGACAGGAGTTCCTGTTAGTCTTGGTGGCAGTATGTGCATAATAAATTATAATACTACAAATGTGCATTAAGTTCTAATTCTATGCATGGGTATTAAATCCTAATTATGCCTTCCACTCTCATGGAAGCTCCCTGCCTACAAAACATATTATTTTTGAGCCAAAGTTGCTCTGTTTACCCTGAAAGCTCAGCCTAGAGTGGCAAGCTCTGCAAGCACAATTTTAATTCCTACCCTACAGCACCCGTTTTTGGTGGATGTGTTCCTAAGTGAGTAAATCATCCCTTCCTTCCACCCTAACCACCCCCCAACACACACACACATTACACCAGTGGTTTTGCCTTAAGGAATAAAAACATACAGATTCCTGGGGCCTTGAGTGACAAGCTGGAGAGCTGGCTTCTGCTGCTGTCCTAATAGCTACTATCCATTCATAGAATCCACCAGAAAGCTGTGCCAATGTTCTGGGTACATGCTAAGCTAGAGAGAAAGCTGGAAGGGAGCACCAGTTGCCCCCAAATCCATCTGTGTAGCCCAGACCATGCACTAGGTTCCAGACTAGGGAATTGCCTGTCAGATGTCCCAATGTCCATCTAGATGTCTAAGAAGCAAATGTCATGACCAAGACCAACTGCTTTGCTCACCTCTCCAGGTGAAACCAGGTAGAGCTTTGGGAGTGATCCTGGACTCCTATTCATCATCTCTGACATCTTCCAAGTCGTATCCAAAGCCTGCTAAATGGACTACCTAAAGTCACCTGACTCTGTCCTCTCCTGTTTGGTCCCATTATTCCCTCTGTGACACAGAACTGGAATGGTATTGCAGTGCCATAACTGTCTTTAGAACCTGCTCCTTGGGATTGTCTGAAACCCTCACTGCCTCTCTATTGCCTGCACAATAAACTGTGGAGAGGTCCAGGCTAGAAAAATAGTTTTGGGGGCAACAGGAGCCTCAATCCGAGTGTTCCATTTCAGTTTGCTCTCTAGACCAACATATACATATACTAAAGACTAATGCCACTTCCTGCTAGATTCCAACAAATGGACAATGGACAACATTAGAATTACAGAAAAAGCTTAGGTGTAATACAAAGCGGTATACAAGGCTTTCCAAGGTCTGGCTTCTGCTGAAATCTAATTTACAGCAACACTCGACAGCTTATAGTTCACCAAAGCGACCAGCCTTTGTGCAAGTACTCCCGGGCAGAAGATCTTTCCCCAACATCGTCACACCCCCACACAAACACCCTCCCCACTATTCATCAGAGGAAAATTTGTTTACAAGCTTTCTCAGAGATTACAGCCTCTGAGCTCTGTCTCCTGACCACCTCATCATTAACGTGAACAGCAAATTCCCTCATAGAACCAAATATACACTCCTGCACATAGAAGAATACAATGGCCCCCTCATCTATTGTGGGGGTTAGGTTCCAGAACCGCCCACGATAGGCAAAAATCCACGAAGTAGTGGTCTTATATTTATTTTATTATTTATATATTTTTAAGGCTTTATTTCAATTTAATATTTTTTTAATATATTTTAATTAATTTTTTTCAATTTTTAGACTAGATAATGCTAACTTTATCACAAAAATAATTAAAATAATAAATATATAAAAATACCTACATACCGCAAAATCCTGTGATAGAGCAAATAATCCGCAATACAAAAATATACAAATAAAAATCCATGATACAGTGAGACTGCAAAAAGTGAACCATGATATGGTGAGGGATGACTGTAATGACTTTCATCAATTTCACTACTCAACAAATTATTTTATTGAGTATTTGAACACAAAGGTTATTATTCACAACATATCTTATTGGAATTATATTGTGCTACATTATTGGTTGGTGAGTAAAAATACAATATGCCTGATTTAAATCTAATGAAATTAGTCCATTTTGCCAAGTTAAATCTCATTAGCTATGCATGTGTAATTTATCTTTCTGTGTTGCTCAAACATACAAATAATAAAATTTTTGTTTTCTGATATGTACACTATTTACTTTTCCACAAAATATTCTAAAGAGAAAGGTCAAGAACAACTACCATGATTATCTAAATATCAAACTGTACTTTATGAAACTAAGGAAGTTTCACCATTGCCATCAATCTGTGAGTCACAGCAGGAAAAGCATTGATAGGCTGATAAAGTCTCACTTTACCTGCCTTTGAAGGAGTCACACCCTTACCTCTTGATGGATTATTAACATCAAGACATAAAGTTACCATTCTGGACATGAATGGGTGCTGTCAGGCATCATAAGACATAAGACAAGGGGAATTTATTTACTTTAATTCATAGTTTCCTCTCACATACATACGGACAGACTGAAAAAGCACCAGGGATCATTAACTATCACTGGTTATATGGTATCTAGCTAAGTCTTTCATGTTTACCAAGACCATTTAAAGTTTAATCTTTAATCCCACTTGTATTACATATTAAGAAGAAAATTGGACTGTACTCCCGATCCTCATTTCTTATGAAGTCAGTCTATAAAATAATCAATCAGTTCATAGAGGTCACAAAGGAAAGATAATTCGACAACTGTGGTTACACCTCGCTTGCTTCATTTAGTGTCATGCTTAACTTCCACAGTAAATTGCAGCTGCTAAGAGGTGTCTGTTGAGAGCTTCAGAAAAGCATACTGAGGTATTCCCACAGAGCAGTTTGTGAGCCCCTGATATGGAAGTGAGAAGCTTTACAATACCTTGCCCTTCTATGTGGCCATTTTCTAAGACAAATATCTAAGGTCTCCATTATCCATGAGTTGGACCCTCCTATGCATACACAATGACTGCTCATAAGGAGTGATTAAGAAAAGGCACTCCTTTCTAATAGAAGTGAGCTTATTCACTGAAAGGTGGATATTCATCCACATGAAGTCCCAGAAGACTAAATTCTACAGCCAGAGAATTGGAACACCTCACCATTTTTTCAGGGAATCCAAAAATGTTATGCTTAAGCTCTCAGCCCACCCTAGACTGTCCCCACCCACTACTCACTGGTCAATAGAAGACTCCCTCTTCATCTAGACATACAATTTTATTTTCATTCTCCACTCCTTTAGACTTGAGTTTCTAGAATTTTCCTTTTCTCTTTCATACTACCCTCATCTTGATCCAAGATTTAAACACCAGTTTCCCTGATATTTCTCTTTATCTTTATTCTCAGAAACATATTCCCTGCTGGACTAGTCAACCGTTCACTCCATTTTCTCTGAATAGAAGCCAAATAGTTTCCTTTTTACATAGCTGTTTGTTTATGTCCTACGGTAACCCTACTCGCTTACAAATAATTAACTGATGATGGCTTCTAAGAACACTTGAAAGACTAAAAAGGAAAATCCCCATCTCTCCCTCCACCGTCTCCCATCTACCCATTCATTCTATTTTCCAGAGCCTAACATTTTCCTTGCTGTCCTCAACCACCTCCCTCCATGAGATAGCAAGTGACTGCTGGTCTTCCCTCTACCCCCCTCACTCCACCAACACACACACACAGCTTTCTTTCCATGGAATTTATAAAAACATGTAGCAAGCTGACTCTGAAAGGTTGCTGGTCCCTTTATCTATAGAAGTCTGTGATAAAGAGAAGAAATAGCTAAATAAGTAATCACCCATTACTCATGAAAAGAGGGACTTCACCATCTTAAGGCTATTTCCTATTTCTTTGTTCAATTCACTAGAAGAGGCTTTATGGGTTGGTTCATTTTTTTTTTTCTCAGTAATTTGTTTACTGTCCCAGAAACTCGAGAGGCACTTAAAATATTGGCAGAATTTTTCTTGTATAAAAATATGCTGCATTTATCTGAGCAAACTTAAGTTTTAAAAAGTACAGATTCCATTTGAATTCCAAAGAGATACATTTCCCCATCTATACACTGAAAGGTTTCCCTGGAATTTCATTTTGTTGATGCCCATACATTTATCATCAAATTAAACTTGAGGAAGGAAGGGAACACTTATCCTTGAAAAGTTTATGGGAACAGAAGCACCAGAACAGAACCATTAGATAACATAAAAGTTAAACATTGACCTCTAAATGGCACCCAAAAAAGTAGACCATTCTGAGATGAACATTTTATTTCTTTTTCATTTCAGCATCAAGTATCATAAACAGATCAAATTGGTTTCCTTCTGGTATTTAGAGCAATAAAGTGAACCTTTTAGTGCTTAAAAAGTGTTCAGTCTTTTTAGAAATATACCTTATGGAGACTAAACAGACATATAATATAAATGCAACCTTAGATTGGATCCTGTATTAATAGGAAAAAATGTTGTAAAGGATATTATTTGGTCAATTAACAAAACTGGAATATGGACAGAAGATTGGATAAAAGTATTATATTGATGTTAAATTTACTAAAGTTGATAAGTATATTCTGGTTATGTAAGAGAACAATTATTCTTGTTCTTAGAAAATGTACACTGTAGTATAATATTTAAGGATGAAAGGCCATGATGTATACCATTTACTTACAAATTTTCAGAAAAAAAAAATACTGTGTAAGTGTATGTGTCTAGAGGGAGAAAGAGAACAAATGAGAAAGCAAATGGAGAAAAATGTTCACAACAGGTGAACCTAAGTAAAAGGTATTTGTTGTTCTTTGTAAATATTCTTGTAATTTTCCTGTAAGTTTGAAATTATTCCCAAACAAAAACTTTTTAAACTATATGCCTTATGATTTGAAATTATGTTTGAAGAAGAGCTGGACAGTGGCGAGACAAAAGAGAATTATTGGAAAATAATCTCCCATAAGACAAGAGATGGTGGCTTCTTTCCATCTTTGGAGATGGGTCGATGTCATAAATGCTCACTCTATTTCCGTCTACTAGGCTCATTCTTATCTTTCCAGTCCCTTCATCAGTACATAGCCTTCAAAAGCATTCAAGTTTGCTTAAAAGCAACTACAAACAAACGTATGAAAATGAGGCTCTTGGTGCAAATAGTATATACCGTTATTTTGGCACTTAACAGTCCCCTTCATGCTGCTGATGAAACATCCAGCGAATCAGGAAAACACAGTTTGATGTTAAACCCCTGGGGGTAGGGAAGAGGTTCCTTGGGATTGAGGTTAAAAATTATAAAACTTAAAACACCTTTGAAATTGAAGGCTGTGTTTCAGAGCAAGGAAGTAAACTTCTAATATGATGTTGATGTCGATGATGATGATTTATTCTATTCTAAACTTATTAAAATGTTTAATTCATTTAATCCTCATAATCTCAAAATCCTTATAATCTAATCATATTATGATTATTCCCACTTTAGAAATGAGGAAACCAAAGTCCAGATACATTAAGTAACTTGCCCAAGGTTGTACCCCTGGTAATTGCCAAACTTGAACTCAGGTAGTCTGACTCCAAAGCCTCCATTCTTAATGACCACACTAGACTTCTCAACTATACCCTCCTAGGACTCAGACATCAGTCTTTATCTGCTAGCCAGTTCAAACAGGTCTAATTACCCTAATTGACTGGTTTGGGTTGTCACTATAGATGCCACACTGTCTTTGATTTAAATCCCATTACCTGAGTTTCATAAAGCAAACCTCTATTAAAAAGTCAAATTTACTTTATGGCCACTATTAAATTTCTAAGGCCAAGTTCATTGTGTGTTCTTTTCAGTAAGTAAAATTACCACTCCCACATAAGCTACAAAGATTAAATAATTAATGGCTTCTCCCTGAATCCTTCAACAATATTCTCATAACCCAAAAGGATTTTTCCCCTTGAAATCCATTTCGTGAGTCATTGGTGGCATTCAGTTTCATAACAATAGGACCGGTACCAATTCTTTGCACATAATCCCTAACTGACATGATTTAAGACTTATTTTGTTAGTTTAGCTAGAACTTCACATGGATTCTTATCAAGAGACCTACTTTCCCCACTCAGTAAAGGTGAGCTCCATGGTAGTCTTTCTTAGAATGAGCAACCACTTATTTCATGGGATTCTTCCTCCCAAAGAAAGCATCACAGCAATAGCATGGGTGGTTTCTAGTAGAGGTAATGGTAGGAATAATAATTGTACTATTAATGGTACCAATAATAGTATTAGTAATGGCATTTCATTGAGTATCAGGCACTGTACTCTTCTATGATTCTACCTTGACACATCTTTGTGGTAGAGGTACCATGAGTGTCCCATTTTATAGATAAAGAAGTTGAGGCATAGAACAAGGAGGGTATCCTGGCCATTGGAAAGTCAGATTTTGCAACCACCTCACATTGGTCAGACAGTCTAACTACTGTGATAAACAACATAAATAAATCTCATCAGCTTAACCTAGTGAAGGTTTATGTACTACACATATCACAGTTTGATGAGACTTTCAGCAGCAGCCTCCCTCAAGGTGTTTCAGGGACCCTGGCCCCTTCTTCCTGGTAATCCCGTTGTTACTCTGGTCCTTGGCATTCTCCTTGGATCATGTCCAGTTGATGGAGAATGAGGAGCCCTGGAATGTGGTCTCCTGGGTGATCAGGAGAAAAATGAGCAGCTTGGCCAAGACTTAGCTAGTTATGGGAGAGATCACAGAAGCCTGGTGTAGGCTGGGGCAAAGGAGAGAGAGCAGGAGAAGCGCTTTGGCCTCTGCCCACCTGTCCAGTGTGCCATGCCACTCTCCCTCCCTCACCTTGCCCTATGTGGAGACCCAACATCTGTGCAAGTTTTCTGGGGTCAGGAAACCACACTGTGATTCCTTGTGCTTTTAAGAGCAACCGATCCTTTGGGTCTTCTGGGCCAGGGTCTCCCTCAACAGCTGAACAAAATAAGCAGCAGTGTAGCTTCAGGACAAAATGCCTGTGAACTTTCTCAGATTTGCCTGAACTTTGGCCTTAAAGGAGCAGAGTGCTGAAACAATAGCGTGGCCTTGACCTGGGGAAGGCATTGTTTCATCAAACTGGGCTTGGCCAGACCACATCCCACTCTGCTTCCTACCACACCTTGTTTGTTCATGAGGTCACAAAACTTCCACAAAGTGAAGTCTGGCAAATCAGGGCTCAGCTGACCACAGATTCTGACATCCAAGGAAGAGCAGTGGTAATAAGACAGAGATGCGTGTCAGGTTTGACAGCCTCACTCTTTGCCATTCAGTTGTGTCCTGTTTATTCTGAATGTTGTTAGGTTCGCCAATTGGTCTCTTAAGACATTCCTTTTTAACCATATATAGTAGGGAAATTTCTTATCAGACACCAAAAACATTCATAGTCTTCATTGGCACAGAAGATAAAATTTACTATTGTCTTAAGAATATCTCTCAAAGATTCTGATTCTGTCAAATTTTATTGTTTAGGGGTCCTTATATAGTAATTCCACTATCCAAAAACATCTTTAATACTGTAGAATCAATAAGTGAATGTTGCTTTTGGACATATGAGTCAATATAAGTTTCCTCTGACCAGCTGGGCATCTCAATTTATCTGTCTTCCACATGAAATCAAAATACCAGGGGAAAAATACACTGTTTAATTAAGAACCACAGTAGTGTTCACTAAAAATATATAGCGCAAACATTTTAAAAACAAATTACAAAAATAATCATTCCCTCTCTCTTTTTATCTGTTTCTTCCTAACTTCCCCCATTCTAAAAGCTTTCAGGAAAAAAAAAATGAGAAGAGAAAAAACTTCCCAAATAAAACTATATAAGCAAATCCATCATACGTAATATCTGTGTAATGCTGTATGATAATAATTATGTATGTGTATGACTGGGCAGAGTTAGAGATGACAAACACAAAGAACCAGCTAGAAATTCACATAGCCAGTGAAGCTAATCAAGAAAACATGAGATTTTGGTGCAAGAGTT
Source organism: Saccopteryx leptura (assembly GCF_036850995.1). Taxonomy (NCBI): domain Eukaryota; kingdom Metazoa; phylum Chordata; class Mammalia; order Chiroptera; family Emballonuridae; genus Saccopteryx; species Saccopteryx leptura. The sequence goes on along the minus strand of NC_089504.1, from coordinate 222,891,439 downwards.
AAAAAGACCATGGAAACTTGATGTGATAGGAATCATATCAGGAACATAAGAACATTTAAAATAAATGGACCCCACGGCATAGAAAATAAAAATTAAAACCGGCATAATTCAATTCACTTAATTGTTCTGAGTGCTTAGGAAAATGAGGTGCTGTGTTACACCCAGGGGGTTGGAGAGAACAATAAGAAGTGATCCCTGCCTGACCGGGCAGTGACGCAGTGGATGGAGCATCGGACTAGGATGCGGAGGACCCAGGTTCAAAGCCCCGAGGTTGTCAGCTTGAGTGTGGGCTCCTCTGGTTTGAGCAAGGCTCACCAGCTTGAGCCCAAGGTTGCTGGCTTGAGCAGGGGTCACTCAGTCTGCTGTAGCCCCCCCCCCCCATCAAGGCACATATGAAAAAGTAATCAATGAGAAACTAAGGTGCCGCAAAAAAGAATTTATGCTTCTCATCTCTCTCTCCCTTCCAGTCTGTCTGTCCCTATCTGTCCCTCTCTCTGTCTCTCTCTGTCTCTGTCACACATAAAAATAAAAATATTAAAAAAAAATAAAGTGGTCCCTGCCCTCAAGGAGAGAGATAGACACTTCATTACCCTTCCAGGTAGGAAATGTGATGACTGAGATGAGCAGGGGTGAAGAAAGACCAGAGGAGGACTGACCCTTGACGGTTGTCTTGGGGACAGGGACAGGGATTTAGACATGTGAGAGGAAAACACCAACCTACAGGCATAAGCAGAGTAAAGGGCTTTTAAATGTGGACAAGAAAAAAAATAAATGGCCAGAAGAGATGCCATTATGGGAGTATGTCAGCTGACCAAAGAATAGGGGGGACAGTGTGGAAGAGTCTGACCTGATTCAACTCAGAGGCCGGGCAAGAGGCAAGGAGTAGGGAACTCATCTGCACGCATCTCCAGACAGCCTACCGCAGGGGTAACTTCATCTACCACAACGTGGAGGAAATAGCGAGAAGTCTTACCCAGGACAGAATTCTGATCAACCAAAATAAACTGTCTGGGAGAGAAGAAGGAATAGGAGTCCAAGACAAAATTACCGTATCTCCTTGAGGTTTTATACCCAAACAGGAGAATATATTTGAAAATCTTAAGGAAAAAAAATCAGAAAAAAATGACATAGAATCCCATGAGCAAAGATTTTGTGAAAAAAGAAGACAATTCAAGAGGGATTCAAGATTCTAAAAAAAAGTAAAACTGGTTGCAGTGTTATAATCACATCACAAATAATGCTACAGTCCTTTGGATTAGAGAACATTTCTGCACAAAAAATTTCAGAAATTACAAAATTTGTAAAAGTGAAATTAAAACCATTCATAAGTCTATTAATTAAAAATAGTCATTTCTCTGTAATAAATATACTTAAATTGGAATCAAATGACATAAATAGTATATTCCACTTTTTTTCCCTTTAACATAGTATAAGCATATTTCCATTAATTTAGTTTTCTTTGAAAACATGACTTTTCACAGCTGGGCTAAGGGTCTATTACATGGAAGGTATATAAACATTGCTTTAAGCTGAAAATGTGAGTCATTAGTAACTCACTGCTATTATAAATAACACCATGAAGAACATCTGAAGAGGCCACTTGGTTGTTGATACCCTTTACAATTGCATGAGCCGTGACCTCCTTCTCAGCTACTGTGTGGCTATGACTTCCTGACTTGGACTGCCACGAAAATGTTCCTAGCTGGGTAAGGCGCTTGTCTAAGGAAAATATTATAGAGCTTTAGTTTCCGTTATTCTTGATAATGCAGCAAAAGAAGCAATGACAAACTTCAGGTCCTATTTCATGTACTCCCTGCTGGGCCTGAAAATGCATAAGAATGGATCCACAGAATTTCTAGATACCCTGACCTTGAAGGGCTGTTTTTTGTTTTTAATTTTTTTAATTTATTCTTTTTTTTTTTTTTTTTTAGAGAGGGAGGAAAGAGAGAGAGAGAGGAGGAGAGGAGCAGGAGCATCAACTCCCATATGTACCTTGACCAGGCAAGCCAGGGGTTTTGAACCAATGACCTTAGGCATTCCAGGCCAATGCTTCATCCACTGCACCACCACAGGTCAGGCTTGAAAAGCTGTTTTTATTACTAATTTTGTTCACTGTCTTTTGTGCTGATCAGAAGTTTGGCCAATGAATCTGCTTCATCTGAAAAATCAGCAATGCTGTAACCTCTGTAGACAGAGGCTATTTTTCTTATACAAGTTACCAACTTGGGAGGAAAAAAGATACAAGAGCTAGAAATGCAACTAATTTTGTCCAGGCCCTGCAAGTTTTTCATGAAATTGCCAAGGCAAGGGCCAGAATTAAAGGCCAGGGGACTAAGGGAGTATGTGGGGGCAGAGGCATGCATGTGGTGGGCGGGCAGCAAAGCTAGCAGCCAATGGATCAAGAGAATAGAACCTGAGCCAGAGGTCAATGGCCTATGGTATCCATGGGGGAGAGTGGTCTCTTGTGCACAGTTCAGTGAACTTGCTGGTTGGAAACATCTCCTTGGAGGCTAAGTACAGTCTGAGAACTTCATGAGGACTCTGAGCAAATCCCTAAGGGAAAGTCTCTTCGTTGGCCTGAGCAAAACCTGCCATGAATTGTCAGATGTCTATAAATGCTCCAGTCCTGCAATGGTTTCAGAGGGTGAAGCAGCAGAACCTACAGGAGAAAGTAGGCCCAGTCCATCTCACAGACTGCTGAACTAGCTCAGATGGGGGGAGGGGGGCAGCTGTTAAAATAAAAGCACTCCCCAGGGTCCTAGAACTAGCCAGCACTACTCAGCACTAAGACTGCCAAGTCCCATGTCCAAGGACAGGCACGTGTTTACAATGACTCCATCTTCTAAGAAACCACGTTTTCCTCATAACCACATGTGCCTCTCCAGACAGCTCATGTTTGCCCAACCAGGAGCTCAGGAGAACACCAGGAGGAGAGGAGAAGAGAGGCTTCAAAACTCCTTATCATATAGTGAGTCAGCAGGGCCTCTTCCACTGTCACTCCTTCTTTCTGAAGTCAGAAGGGCCACCACTGGGTGGAAGAGCACCCCATTTCAGGCCCCTGAGCAGGGGGTACAGGGGAGAGGAGGAAGGAGCGGGGGAGTTCGTAGCTCAAGTAGCAGCCTGCTCTTGGCAGGGGCCACTGCTAATTTTCCTTGGCCGGCTCTGACTACCTGTCTGAAAGAGCTGCAGTGCAGGAAGGAAATTTTTCAAGAGATTAAACTATTATTGTTTCCTGTGTGGCTGTCTTCGCTGGTGTATGAAAAAAAGCTTTAAGGGCACTTGAAAAGAGATTTGTCTGAATAGCAGGGTTGTTGTGATTCATCTCCCTCTCCAGTCAGGATTTGGCCAATTTCCTCAGGAAAGTGGTTGATTAGGACCCACGGATATATCCGTGGCCTAAATATAAGATGTCATAAAGGTGATTAATGGTGAACTCACTGTCGGAGGGAGTGAAGAGTTTATAAAAGCTATTTTTAACAGCTTGGAAGGGTGGGGGCAAAAAACTCATTTGTCACTTGGCCAACATGTTTCAATAGTTAAAAACCCTCTTTGTGGCCCCTGATAATTCATGCTACCCACAGTTAAAGATCGTTGTCTTTTTCTGATTTTTACAAGTTTGTTTGCAAAATTTGTTCCATGTGTTTTGTTGCTTATAAAAAAGCAGCATGAGAGGGAAGTTCAATGAAATGCATTTCCACTGTGATCAGTGACTGCACTGCTGGTAACATGGAATGAAGCACAAGTGTGTTTCTTTCTCCGCCCTGCCTCGTTGGCATACCCCTGTGCTGCCAATAGCAGTTAATAAAGGGTATTCCAAGCCAGTGTTCAGAGCCCAAGCAAAACCAGCCTGAGAATCCCAAAGCAGGGGAAATTGGAGGGGTCCAGAAAGTGGTTGATGGTATTGGTGGCCACTGGCAATGTCTAGCATGACTCCGTGATGTCACATTACCCAAAGATGCTCCAAAACATGCCATTCTTATCTTGACAATTCACTAGGCAAAGTCCCTCCTCTAATCACAAACCAACCATGTTTCAAAGAACATAGATGATCAGCTTCTCTTCATTTCCTGTCAAGTAGCCACCAAATTCTTTGGCATTAAATCACTGGCCTAATGATTCAGTAATGCACTTAAAACCCCTAAAAGTAAAGGTGGTCAGTGTTGGCTAGATGTTTGGGCATTTTGTGGATGGTAGAAACATGAAGGCACAGGTGTGTTCTCTAATGTGTGGTGGTGCTGAGACTAGAGCTTAACTATTGAAATACAATCAATTGCTATCAACTCTTTTGAGTGACTAGCAAGAACTAATGAGATGCTTCCTGTGATCCTTGCATCATTATGTATGTTGACCTTAATTGACTTGGAAAATCTGATGTAGTACAAGGTATTTCTTAATTTCTCCATCCATTTAGCAAATATTTATGGAGACCCTCTAATGTAGCAGAAACACTGACCTGTACTTAGTGCTGGGGAGGCAAAGGTGACAAAGGACTCAATAGTGAGCTCAACAGATTAAAAAAGTTTCTTACAAAAGAGTGAGACACCTGATATGATAATATGTATACACTCACTCAGACAGTCAGGGAAGGATAAAAGTTTTTCTCCCAGAGTGCCAGCTATAGAGATATCAGCTAAAGAGAAGTTTCTGTTTAATGGCACCACCCAGACTTTGCAAGAATGTCTATCACTTATGTCCCATTGACCTGCACTTCCTTTGATCACCATGCCTACCTGCAAAGGAAGCTGGGATATGTAGTCTCTAGTTGAGCAGACATTGCCCCTAAAATAACAGAGTTCCTGTTACTAATAAGGAGAAAGGGGAGAATGACTATTTGAAGACAGCAGTGTCTGTACCTGTCATCTTAAACTATTGTCAAGTAGGAGTCTAACAGGGACCACAACATCAAAATTATCTGCCAGGAAAAACTTTCTGTTTAGTATACAAGGCACAGGGCCACATGCTGCAGAGTTTACAACAAAGGGCTAGGCACTGATCATTATTTTGCATTACAATTGCTTATAATTTACATGTAATAATTTATAATAAACTTTAATCTGTTTTCAGATTAAAATAAATAGCAATCCAATGCATTTCAGGTTTAATCAAAAAGTAATAGGGGCCCTGGCCGGTTGGCTCAGTGGTAGAGTGTTGGCCTGGTGTGCAGGAGTCTCGAGTTTGATTCCCAGCCAGGGCACACAGGAGAAGTGCCCATCTGCTTCTCCACCCTTCCCCCTCTCCTTCCTCTCTGTCTCTCTCTTCCCCTCCCGTAGCCAAGGCTCCATTGGAGCAAAAAGTTGGCCCGGGTGCTGAGGATGGTTTCATGGCCTCTGCCTCAGGCGCTAGAATGGCTCTGGTTGCAACAGAGCAATGCCCCAGATGGGCAGAGCATCGCCCCCTGGTGGGCATGCCAGGTGGATCCCAGTCGGGCGCATGCGGGAGTCTGTCTGACTGCCTCCCAGTTTCCAACTTCAGAAAAATACAAAAAAAAAAAAAAAAAGTAATAGGTGATTAAGTGCAAAGGGAATCAAAGGAGATGAAATTTTTTAAAAATATTGGGTGACATTAGTTAGTAAAATTATATAGGTTTCAAGTGTACCTTTCTATGATACATCATCTGTACATCGCATAACACGTTTACCATCCAAAGTCAAATCTTTTTCGGTCACCATATATTTGACCCTCTTTACCGTTCACTACCTCTCACCATACTGTTGTATCTATGAGTTTTTGTTTGTTCATTTATCTTGTTTGTTCATTTTTGTCATTTTCAATTTTATGTCCCACATCTGAGTGAAGTCATATGGTTTTTTACTTTTTCCAACTTACTTAGCATGACATTCTCAAGATGCACCCATGTTGTCACAAATGGCAGTATTTTATCATTTCTTATGGCTGACTAATATCTCATTGTATATATGCACCACATCTTCTTTATCCAATCCTCTATTGAAGGACACTTTGGTTGTTTCCATGTCTTGGCCACTGTGAATAATGCTGAGATCATCTTCAAGTCTTTTGACTCAAGAAAATATATCAAGTGCAAGAAAGACCCTGAGAGGTCAGCATTAGTTGCTGCTGTGGGCTCCTTCCTCCACTGCCTGAGCTCTCCCAGAACAGGGCTGTGTTGCATTTATCTTTGTGTCCCCGGTGCCTAGTACAGTTAATTTCCTGGCATTTACTGGCTCTTGATAATTTTGAAGAGAGGGGAAGGACACTCTATGTGGGTTTTAAATAATAGATGAGATGTCCAAAGGCCCATCACCAAAGGGCCAGTTGACCTTGGCCTTCCAATCACAGGGTCTCAAATTTTTACTTTTAAGACATATATGTGACAGCCTGCCAAGGCAGTGGCACAGTGGATAGAGCACTGAACTGGGATGCAGAGGACTCAGGTTTGAAACCCTGAGGTCGCTGGCTTGAGCTCAGGTTCATTGGCTTGAGCAGGAGCTTACCAGCTTGAGTGTGGGGTCATAGACATGACCCCATGGTTGCTGGCTTGAGCCCAAGGTCATTGGCTTGAGCAAGGAGTCACTCCCTCTGCTGTAGCCCCCCAATCAAGGCACATATGAGAAGCAATCAATAAACAACTAAGGAGACTAAGGAGCCGCAACAAAGAAGTGATGCTTCTCATCTCTCCCCCTTCCTGTCTTTCCCTATCTGTCCCTCTCTCTGTCTCTCTCTCTGCCTCTGTCATAATACACACAGAAAAAGACATATATGTAGCATATACAGATGACACACAGAGTTGAATGATAATGACATTTGTCATACAACTTTAATTTCATGTTGCATTTTCAGGTCACAATACCTGTGGTACACAATAAATTCGTTTTTATAAACCTCATAAGATATCTTGTGTCTTACCACAATTATATTGCATTCTGGGGTTTGGGTTTGATTTGAGTTAATAAGAATTTGTTAAATGTAAACTTAGATAGTCCAGAACATTTTTAAGTTGTTTTGGCATTTTCCTCTTTTGTTTTTGTGTCTGCTTTTTTATACTTAGGATCTCAAAAACTTGAAGTCTTCTGGGCCTTTCTCAACCTCTCAGAAGTCCTGGAATGAATAGTCTAAGGTCATCCACTCCCAACTACACATGTAAGTGCAAGTAAGTGCCTTTTGTCCCATTGAGATTTGGTACCTGGGCTTCATCTAGTTTTCCAGGGTAAAATGTTTAGGTTATGGCAATTTCCTGCCCTTTCAACCCTTTATAAGTGTTACTCCAACACCCAATACACTCGCACCTGGGCCCTCAGGATATCAAGACCCATGCTTCCAGCTCATTCCGCTCATTCACGGTAAGCAGCAAAACAAGGATAGAAAGTGAGGACAGATACAGTCTCCAGCCCATTCCATCTCCAGGGAGTGCCTGTTTGGACATTATAACTGTTTGAGGCATCTACCACACTCTCCATTCAAACTTGTTAAACATGTCTTCCTGAGCATTAAGGAAAAAAAAAGTAGTCACAGCAGATACAATGAGGAAACCACAGGATCAAGAGCAGCAGACCTGGGCAGCCAGTCCCATAGCTCCACCCTGAGCTAAGCAGAGTCGCAAGAAGAAGAACTATGGAGCCCTGAGGCTTCTTGACACTACTGTCCAGGAACTCCAGCTCACTTCCTGAGTGCAATAGTTCACTTCCTGTGGCCACCCTTAGTATTTAAATCAAACTCCAATGATAGAATTCACTCCACATGCCTTGGTAGGACAACAGACAATTTAGTCCTCCCTGGACAGAATCTGCAGGTGGGGCCACTTCTGAAACATGTGGATCCTAAGGCAGACTTATTTGTACCCTACCCCATCTCACCACCACAATTTTATACATTGGTGTGCTTTGAAGCAATGTTGAATATCCATGGCCATTGTGAGGAATAACAGGAACCACAGAAAAATGAAAAGAAGAAAAAGTTGAAATGAGGATGGTAGCTCATACTTGCATAAGTGAGCCTAGACAACGTTTCAGGTTAGCTGAGGCACCATCTGTGTGAGTGGAGTTACAGCCCATCTACCTACAGCAACACAGGAATCTCCCTCCCCACCGAAGGGCAGTAACATCTCTTTGCAGTAACAAAAAGCCCCCTCTGGGCCAAGGAGCTACTTTTCATAATTGGTCATCTCCAAACATCATTCAGTCTCATTCTACAGGAGTGTCGATTCCAGCTCATAGGAAAACCTGACGTTTGTAAAGCAGTTTGGAACAGAAAAATTAAGAAAGTAAATGATGAAGTTAAAAATTTGAGAGAGACGTGTTCATTAAATTAATTGCATGGGAAAATGATAGGAAAGGAGAGGAGGAGAAAGGACATTTTCCTAGTTACAAATGTCTAAAAGAAGCCTGGAGCAGGACAACCCAATCTAAAATAGCTCTCTACTCTGTGGGTTCTGTGGTCTTTCAGCAGAAGTTAACTTTTCTGGCTGAGTGTATAACTGAAATCCAGTGTGAAATATTGAAAAGAATATGACTACAGAAGACTTATTTAGACCTTCCTGGCAAGACCCAAGTTGGAGGAGAGGAGGGAAAGGGCTGTTTATCTTGACAGAGGATTTCCTTAGCAGAACATGGAAAACATTCTTTTTTGTCAAATATGGTTAATAGTCACCCAGCAACACAAAGACTAGTTTCAGTAGCTTAAAATCAACATGGAGGTGACTAGAGAGGTGTGACTGTACCCCACAGACAGAACATGAGCTAATTCACAGCCATGTCTTGACAGGGACAGTGTTGTTGATGAGTGCATAGGAAAAATATCATTACCTAAAATTATCGTTACCTAATGCACTTTCCACCAAGGAAAATGTTGTCACCTACTTAGTAGGTAATGTAGACATGCTCAACCAAAAGCGAGGCAAGCAGCAATATTAACACATTCTCAGAAACTCGTTGGAAGACACAGCTGCTTTTTCAAGTAGGAAGAACAGGGGATACCCTCAGCCATTCAACTTCCCACTCTCATGACTTCCCATGACTAGTGTGTGCAGCTTTCCCTGAGCTCCCTCTCTGAGTTCTGTGGGCCTCTGAACAGAGCATCTATGATGGGAATTGTATGGAATAATAAAAAAAATAGTAATAATCTTGGATTTAGAACTTGGTGATGTAGGTTCTAGTCTTGACTCTGCTACTAACTAGCTGGGTTTCCCAGAACAATTCAGGGTTCCTCAGGGCCACAATGTCCTAAAGGTCTTTTCAACCCAAATATGTAAAGACAAGTCACAGAGTTAGAAAAATCCTTGAAGGTCATCTATACTAGAGATAAGTCTCAGGATTAACTCACTAGTTTCAAGCCAAATAGCCATACTAAGGTTTTATTTGTGTCCATACTAAGGTTTTGTTTTAATTCTTTAAGTTTCAGAATGAAGTCAATGAATATTTGTATGGTTTATTTATTTGCCCTTCCCACTACCCATACTTCTTAGGGCGCAATTTTCTATATCTTTCCTCTAGATACACACAGACCATACATTAAATTAAAATAAAGATAATTTGTATTCTCAAATTCTTTGAAATTCTAATTACAAAAAAAATACTCTTCTTTTTCATCTGAGGTACAAAGGGTCATTCATAATTCCTGGTTCAGAATTGTATAAACTCTTTCTGGTTTTTATATACTTTCTTCCATAAATCAGAATTAAAATGTAGAGGTCCATAGGGCGTACCTATCTCTCCATGATGCTGGACTGTTCTAAGCTCATTTTAAGCATTGGAATTTGCATAACAATAACCTGAACCAGTAAGTTATAAAACCAGACTAAGCACTTAGCAGACTACATCCATGGAAGAGTTTATAACTGGTATGCTAGATTTCAAATCTAGTTTACATACTCTGTAGCTGCTCCCATCAGGGGTAGAGTTTACTCACCTAACCCTTTAACCTGGCCATATGTCTTGCTTTATCAAATAGAATGCAGCAGATGTGACATTGGGCTATTTCTCAACTTAGTGCTGTTGAGACTACCAGGTTGCACTTGTTGTTACAAGAACCTTGCCACCATGTGAACAGGTTCTGCTAGCTTATTGGAAGGTGAGAGCCTTCTGGCATAGTCACTTCATCACCCTACCCTCTAGCCCACCAATCATATGAACAAGGCTTTCTGGGATCAGCCAGCACAGAGATGACCCACAAAATGGTCCCAAACTCACAAGGCCACCCAAGATCATCAAGCTCAAACCAGACCAAAAAGCCACCAACAGAATCAGGAGCTAAATAAATGGCGGTTAAGTCATGTAATTTGGGGGGTTGTTACGCAGCAAATGCTAATGACAGATGTAGTCTGTCTTTAACAAAGTCTAGCCTAGATATGATTATGCATTATGTTTTAGATACTATTATAAAATAAGTAGTTTCTCCTCAGCAACCTCCCTGCTCATCCTGCACTAGATCTCCCCCACATAGCTTCCTCTCTAAGATACTGCTGTCTCCTGCTACCCCCATCCTTCCTGCCACAAAGGGGAAAAAATAAAATCAATTTGAACAAATATGTGAACAAGAAGAGTGCTTTAGATGTATTATTATCTCTTTAGCTTTCATTTGATTTTTATAACAACTTGTGAAATAATACCATTCCATGGTCCATTCTTACAGATTAGAAAATTGTAGCCCAGAAAGAAAGAATCTTATCCATGGCCACTAAGCTAGAAGTGGTCTCTCAACATCAAAACATACTTCTCCCCTCCCCTCTGGTTGTTTATCTTCACAGGATATCAGCATTTCAAAACCAGGTATTTGCATTCCTAGAGGACTGGCCCAGCTGAAAATTCAAGTCTTAATTCATGAGTGGATCATAGAAAACATTTTGAGGAAGACATTTCAGACATCCCTCAGATTACACAATTTAAGAAAGTGTTGGCTCCTCTTCTTCCAGAGACCTGAAGAACAGGGTCTATTTAAGTCATTTGCCTATTGGTTACAAATTCAGATGATAATTGTGGATTACTGTGGTATTGAAGGATGACTTGACTGTCCTTTGAATAGGGAATCATTATCTCTTACTCATGAGTACTAACCTAACCCAGTGGTTCTCAAAGTGGTCCCCAGCCTGGCAGCATCAGCTTCTTTTGGGAACCTGTTCAAACTATGAATTATAGGGCTCTGCCTCAGACCTTGCTGAATCAAAATTTTGAGGTGTTAACAAGTCCTCCAGGCCATTGCGATGAACACCCAAGTATGAGAACCCCTGACCTAGTCCATGGCACTTGCTCAGCTCAATGACTTCCTAGAGCAGAGGTTGGCAACCTGCAGCCTGTGGGCAACATCCATCCAGCCACTGGTTCATGTAAATGAAGTTCTACTGGAACACAGCACTGATATTTGCTTACAAATTGTCTGTGGTGGCGTTCACACCACACAGGCAGAGTAGTTGAGACTGAGACCATATGGCAAATGAAGTCAAAGATGTACATAATCTGGCACATTGTAGAAAAAGTTTGCTAACCCCTGTCCTGAAGGTTGACTGCATTAGGGTGCAATGGGTGATAATGTAGGTTTTATACTTAATGTGAGGTATAATACTGGATCCACTCTTAATTAAGTGGATTACCATGAGCTAGTTTCTTTCTCTAAGTCCATCTCAGCTCCAACCAGGACAACTCTGAGAACCATTCTAGCTCCAGAGCCCTCTGTGGGGTTTACTGGGGCAGAAATGCAATTTCTGCCCTGCCCATTTCTGCTCCTCCCTAGCCCTCCCATAGGTGCTGCTTCCCAGGACCCACCTTAGTGAACATTCCGCATCACAACATCTGCTCAGAGGCAGTCTCTGAGTGAATCTGATCCATGGCAACCCCAAACTTGGAGGAGACATTTGAAAACTGTCTGACATAAACTACTGTGGTCAGCAGAATAATGTCCCCTCGAAGATGTCCGTGTCCTAATGCACAGAACCTGTGACCCTTACCTGGGAAAAGGGACTCAGCAGATGTGAATAAGTTAAGAAATTTGAGCTGGGAAAGCTGTTATCTTGGATTATCTGGGTTGGCCCAACTAATTCATGGATCCTTAAAAACAGACAGTCTTTCCAAGTTATGGTCAGCAGGAGAAATGACTACAGAAAAGGCGTCAGAGAGAGGCAATGTTGCTGGCATGAAGATGAAGAATGGGACCGTGAGCCAAGGAATGTGGGTGGCTGAGGGAAGCTGGAGGGGGCAAGGCAATGCTGATGACACCTTGATCTTAGCCCAGGGGGGCCTTGGTTGGACTTAACCTACAGAACTAGAAGGTAACAAACTCATGTTCTTTTAAGCCACTGTGTGCAGTAATCAGTCAAAACAGCCATAGAAAACCAATACAACTAGAGATAACTAGCAAATGTAAAATTCACAGTGAGAGGCGCAAAGGTCTGAGAGTGCTTCAGAGAGACAGCATCGCCCTGTAACATCTCTGGAGGAGCTTCCAGGCCTGATAACCCAGAGATGTGAGCCCCGTGCATTAAGGTTTCACAGACAAGAACAAACAAGCAAGAGTCAGACATGGACTTGGGACCTGACACCGTGAAGTCACAAGGACAGATGCTCACTGGCCATGGAGCTGCTTCTCCCAGGGGCTGCTCCCCAGGTGCCAATGTGGGAGCCCAGGACTTGGTCCTTTGTGATCATCGGTGGCTCTCCTGGAAGCACAGGAGAGATCAGCCAATTAACAATGAGGACTGATAACCACACATTTCCTTAGGAATGATGCATCAGATGCCTATGGGTTGAACACAAACTTTCTTGTGTGAGCACAGCATTCTGACAAGTCAAGTGAAAAAAACGTAAAGGACATCAAGTTCCAACAGTCCGCTCATTTGGACTGAGTCACTGGGCACTTGCGGTGCTTCAGAAAGTCCTTTCCTTGTTCAGGACAAGATACTGTCGCCCGCCCAGCACAGTTCACACTATTTCACAGGTTGGCAAGGCTGGAAGGAACCTCAGAATCATCTCACGTAACTCGTTTTTTGGGTGAGGAAACAAAGGACCAATGTGATTACATTATCTGCCCAAGACCACACAACCAGTTCTGGTGGGTCCCAGTCACACAGGACTCCAGCATCCTGGCTGCTGGGTCAGCACTCCCCCACACCCACCTCCCTCAGGCCAGCTGGGGCTCAGGAACAGGGAGGGCAGACCCACAGACGAGGCCAGATGTACCACGTGGTCACATCAGGTGAGCCAATAATCTGACCTCTTTCTACAATATTCTTAAGTATTTATTTTACACTTTTCCCCTAGTAGGGACAAGATTTATTCACAATAAAAAAAAAACAATAAACTATGTACAGAAACCAACTCACTTTCCAATTTAGTTTCTCAGTCCAAAGTGGCATCTGTGTTATAAAAGAAATGATAATAAAACAACTCTCATTTTTCTGTTTCACTCACCACACAGATCTTTAGGAGACATGTGAAGGGTTTTGAATCTATAGAGAAAATTGAGCCTTTTACCCTTGGTAACTGGTACTACAGAATATATGGTTTGAGTTCAGAATTTCAGCATCTAAGACTTCAAGTTCCTATGGCAATGAACACTCCACAGATAGAGAGGTCTGGGCAAATGAGTGGTTTTTTTTCCTTTTTAATTTCCACTAGAGGGCACTGTCTTTGGTGGACCAAGTCAAGACCCTTGGTTATATTAGCTGCGGCATAGGGAAACCTGGGTGAACCATTTACAGAAACATCTCTGCTTATTGCTACAGCTCAGTGACCAGGGCGGCTGCCCAGCTGGGCCATCCCTTACTCTACTTCTGATTGAAGGCACTCATTCAAGTCTTGATATATGCATAAGAGAATATCAAAAGGATGCTTGGGTCTAGCCCCAGGAAAGCACCAGGTAGTTGCAGAGGAAAATCAGTGGTTGGGGTAAATGCTAAATGAAGACCCTCTGTCCACATGATCCAGGTTACTCTCAAAGTGGGTCCCCCACACTAATGCCTATCTCTGTGGATCTTGCTCTAATATGGCCTCCATTCTAGAGAAGAAGACAGAAAAGGACCCCAGTGCTGAAAGGTACCCCGCTGGCTCCCCATGCCTGAGAGGAGCAAGTAAAAGTGAGGTCTTGAGAAATCAAGTCTGAAATTGGACCACCAAGACAGTTCATGGGGAAAAAAATGTAATGTCTCCAAGACACCTAATCAAGTCTGGTAGTTCTGTCTACAAAGAATCATACTAGGCCTGACCAGGTGGTGGCGCAGTGGATAGAGCGTCGGACTGGGATGCGGAAGGACCCAGGTTCGAGACCCCGAGGTCGCCAGCTTGAGCGCGGGCTCATCTGGCTTGAGCAAAAAGCTCACCAGCTTGGACCCAAGGTCGCTGGCTCCAGCAAGGGGTTACTCGGTCTGCTGAAGGCCCGTGGTCAAGGCACATATGAGAAAGCAATCAATGAACAACTAAGAAGTCGCAACGAAAAACTAATGATTGATGCTTCTCATCTCTCTCCATTCCTGTCTGTCTGTCCCTGTCTATCTCTGCCTCTGTAAAAATAAATAAATAAATAAATTTCAAGAATCATACTATTTGCTTTTTTTTTTTACAGAGACAGAGAGAGAGTCAGAGAGAGGGATAGATAGGGACAGACAGAATGGAACGGAGAGAGATGAGAAGCATCAATCATCAGTTTTTTGTTGCGACACCTTAGTTGTTCATTGATTGCTTTTTCATATGTGCCTTGACTGTGGGCCTTCAGCAGACCTGAGCAACCCCTTGCTCGAGCCAGTGACCTAGGGTCCAAGCTGGTGAGCTTTTGCTCAAACCAGATGAGCCCATGCTCAAGCTGGCGACCTCAGGGTCTCGAACATGGGTCCTCCGCATCCCAGTCCAATGCTCTATCCACTGCGCCACGCCTGGTCAGGCCATACTATTTGCATTATAATGAGTCAACTTTTCTTCCAAAGACTTTCAGTAAACACATTCTCAAAATTTGGCGCATTTCTCCAAAGGTCTTAGTAAATGCCCCCACTGTTTACTAAAAAGCCAGTCCTAAAGAGCAGGAAAATGTTTATAAGCTGCTAATGAGGTCTTAGCACCCTTTGGGGGACAAATAGGCCCAGTGAACAGCTCCCCAAAAAGAAATGAGCTCTGTGCCCAGCAGGCATCAGCCAGGAGGCACAATCCTGCACTGACTGCTAGGGAGCTGGGCCAAAGGAGGGCTGCGTTCATTGTCACTCCCTAGGCTCCACAGAAGGACATCCAAAGCCTCAGATCTGTGGGTTCTCTAAACATCAAGGCAGATAAGCAGAGAGCAACATACTTGACAATAGTAATACCTAAACTATGGCCTCCTTATGCCACTTTTCCTTTTTACTTAGACATTTTTCTGAGAAAAAGACACAAGGAAGGCCGGTTCCCACCTATACGCTCGTTTCACTCATTCATTCAAGAAGCATTCATTGAGTACTGACTTTGCACCAGACATACTTGTAGATGCTATATATGCAACACTGAACAAGATCTTCAAAGTCCCTGCCACGAAGAGATGATATTCCAGTGGGGGAGTCAGAAAAACAAATATAGGATAAGTACCTAGCACAATGTCAGGTAGTGAATAGGTGCTCAGAGGAAAAGCAGGACTGGATAAGGAGCTGGATCCTGGTGGTAGCAGCAGCTCCAGAAGGGGCCTCTCCGTCAACCTCTCCCCAAGGAGGGGGCATTTGCTTTGCAAGTCAGGGTAAGAAATTCAGATTTTTTTTTTTTGTCAGAAATCGTCAAGAGGTCTTAAGCAATGGGGTAATATACACTGTAGTTCTGAAGGCTCACTTTAGCTGCTGTGTAGAGAATGCATTTTAGGGAGGTGAGAATGGAAGTCAAAAACTACGGGGAAGGAGCGGAGGCCTGGGTGTGGAAATGCAGGCACACACACAGACCGCAGGGCTTTGGGAGGCTAAAGCAGAGAGATCGCTAACAGTTTGGGTGTGGGTTTTAAGAGAAAGAAAGGAACCCAGGATGACTCCTACCTTGTTGGCTTGAGCCAAAGTGGATGGTGGTATTTTATCAGAATATTCCTGCCTCCTGACCCACATGAGAAAAAGATGTTTTCCCCTGTGAAATTCCCTCTGTCTCTATTGTCTAGAGAATGCAAAACCTTGGACAGGTTCTGAGGCAGAGAGAAAAACTGGCAGCCTCATTATTTTAGCTGAGCCCTTGTAGGCTATAACTTTGGGAGCACTCAATTCATAAGTAAATTCAGGGTAGCCTATATACCTCTTCTTCCTTTTTTTTCCATTTGATTGAAATCCTGGGCATTGGTTTTCCACAAGGATGATGAATTTGGCTAGAACTTTTTCACATTTATTCAAGACTAATATGGTGTTATCTAGTACAAAAAACAGATGAGAAATCATTCCTGCAGGACCAAAGCTCAGACACGGCGCGAAGGAAATGTTCGAGACATAAGGAAATCATTGGAACACAAACATTAGACAGTCTTGTGCTGGGGAAAATGTCTCAGTTTGCCCAAGATGCAGTATTTATAGGCATGGGCAAGGAGTGAGGGATTAACTTGGGCACACAGTAGTAGCCGTGTTTTGAAGGTGAATGTTCTGAGCCCTGTTCAAGAGCACTGGATTTTGGATAAGCCATCAGCCAAGTTAGAAAAAATCATCCAGTCCACAACAGTGTATTGAGGTGCTTCTATCTTCCAAGGGGACAGGGAGAAGCAAAATAAACCTCTCTTCCCCCATGGAACTGATGTATCACATAGTGATGACAAATGATAAAATATATATGTCCAAAGGAGAAGTCTGGGGGCTGGGGGAGTGCAGTCAAGGGGGTACGACCCCAGTCCAGGAGTCATGCTGAGACAGGAAGGATGAGTGGGATCAACAGGGCCAAGAGAAAAGGAACCATGCAAAGCAAACACTGACCAGGGCCGAGAGGGGAAGGGTGGCATGTTCAAGGAGCTCTGAGGACTGAAGAGGAGGGGACGTGGGAGACAGTGATGGAAGAAGAATTGCAAGAGGTCAGCAGGGGCCTGACCAGGCAGTTGGAACCTTATAAGCTGTGCTTGTTACTCTAAGAACAGTAGCAAGCCACCAAGTGGTTATAAGAGGAATCGAGGGCTGGGTTTTTAAAGATCACCTGGGCAGCAAGATGGGAGGAGTGGATGGGGACAAGAGTGCTTGTGGCCAGAGAGGGAGGAGGCATGGCAGAATGGGGTCAGAGAGTGGGAGCTATAAGAGCTGTCGCAGGGACAGGATGGGCAAGGCCAGGTAATGAACGGATGCATGATCATATGCAGGGTTAGAAGCAGGAGCTAAGGGGGGCAAGGAGGTGGCAGGGTCAATGGGATTCTTGGGTTTCTGGCCTGAGCACTTTACTAACATGGAAAACTCCAGAAATTTGCATGAGCTTCTCCACTCAAGTAAAGTTTCCACCCTAGATAAAAAAAAATGCAATCTAGAAGGAAATACAGAAAGAAGAGCAAACAAACCACAGGGACAGAGAGACCATCCAAAAGCCTAATAAGTATAGAAAGCCAAAGGGAAGAAAAGATGGTAACCAGCAACAAATACAGTCAAACCTCCTCCTCACAAGAGGGATGTAACAAAGTGTGGGTCTCGGTGGAGATGAAAGAAGAAAGGTGTAGCAATTGCTTAGCCTGTGGTTTTCTGGGGTTACAGTGAAGGCATCCCCACCAAGGTAGAGCAGACACCAGCAGAGAGAAGAGGCGTCAGCTATGTGGGGTTGAAAGGACCCTCCAGTCCATGGAACAGAGTCTGGGACCACGCATGAGAGGGCCGAACACAGAAACCTGAGCAACACAGCTGCACTCTCATGCCCACGGTTGTCTAGAAATGAAAATAACAACTAGTCCTGAGGTGAAGACATTTTACAAAAACGAGGGTGTCCAGGATGTTGCAAAAAGGAGGGTACACAGTCATAGGCTCCCTTCTTAATAGCTGACATGATGATGTGTGACACTCTCTGCTCATGAAACCACTTAACTCTGTGAGGGTAGGGCTATCATCCAGGACTGCAGATGTGCTCAGGGTGCTGGGTAAGTGCTGAGATGTGTCATTGGTAAGATTTCACAGAACTGTTCACATAGAAATTCAGAAAAAATGTTAAATTGATGGGTCACACTTAGAATTACCATATTTCCCTGTGTATAAGATGCACCTTAATTTTGGGTCCCAAAATTTGAAAAATTAATGTATTACATAAAGCTACTGAACTCAAGTTTTTTTTTTGTTTGTTTGGTTTTTTTATTTTTTTTTTTATTTTTCTGAAGTTGGAAACGGGGAGGCAGTCAGACAGACTCCTGCATGTGCCCGACCAGGATCTACCCGGCATGCCCATCAGGGGGCGATGCTCTGCCCATCTGGAACATTGCTCTGTTGTAACCAGAGCCATTCTAGCGCCTGAGGCAGAGGCCACAGAGCCATCCTCCGCACGGGGGCCAACTTTGCTCCAATGGAGCCTTGGCTGCAGGAGGGGAAGAGAGAAACAGAGAGGAAGGAGAGGGGGAGGGGTGGAGAAACAGATGGGCGCTTCTCCTGTGTGCCCTGGCTGGGAATTGAACCCGGGACTCCTGCACGCCAGGCCAACGCTCTACCACTGAGTCAACCGGCCAGGGCTGAACTCAAGTTTTATTTATCATAAAATTCAGGCCCTGGCCAGTTGGCTCAGCGGTGGAGCGTCGGCCTGGCGTGCAGGGGACCCAAGTTCGATTCCTGGCCAGGGCACATAGGAGAAGCGCCCATTTGCTTCTCCACCCCCCCCTCCTTCCTCTCTGTCTCTCTCTTCCCCTCCCACAGCCAAGGTTCCATTGGAGCAAAAGATGGCCCGGGCGCTGGGGATGGCTCCTTGGCCTCTGCCCCAGGCACTAGAGTGGTTCTGGTCGTGGCAGAGCGATGCCCCGGAGGGGCAGAGCATCGCCCCCTGGTGGGCAGAGCGTTGTCCCCTGGTGGGCATGCCGAGTGGATCCCGGTCGGGCGCATGCGGGAGTCTGTCTGACTGTCTCTCCCCGTTTCCAGCTTCAGAAAAATACAAAAAAAAAAAAAAATTCATACAACTCCTCATCACTGTCAAAACTCCCATTCATTAGCTTGCCCTCATCTGTGTCTGATGACAAATCACTGTCTTCATATATTACCTCCTCCTCAGTTTCATCTATGGCACTTAAAATGCCACACTTCTTAAATGACTTGACAACAATCTCAACTTGATCTTTTCACCCAGGTACAAACTTCTCCTATTTCTTCACTATTCCTGCTGTTGTCAAATTGTCCCCAGAATACTTCATCCATTGGTTCTGTTCATCTCTCATGGCAGCTTTGAAGGGTTTGTTAATGCTGACATCAAGTGGTTGGAGCTGGGATGGCAAGCCTCCAGGTATGACATCAAGCTTTGTTTTTTGCTCTGCAACAATCTTCTTTGTGTTTTTTGTTATGTGTGCCCTGAACTGATCAAGCACCAATAGGGCAGGTTTTCATAAGAGCCCACCTGGTCTCCTTCTCCAAACTTTCTCAAACCAGATCTTTATCCCATCCTGATCCAACCAACCCTTGTCATGAATATAGACAATCACTCCTTGAGGAATATCTTCTTTTAGCATTGTTTCATGTTTGAAAATCAGCACAGGAGGCAGCTTGGTTCTATTGGCACTACAAGATAGAACAACTGTATACATAATGGCTCTTGTCATGTCCTCTTGTCTTCACAGTTACAGTTTTGACCCCCTTCTTACCAACAGTTCTGTTACTTGGAACATCAAATTGAAGGGGGAATTTGTCCATTTTTGCACTCTGCCCCAACTCAAACTGATGTGTCTTTTGACATTAAATGACAAAACAATGAAATTCTAGGACCTTCTGCTCATAGCTTTTAGGCATCTTTTGGGCATCTTAAACATGTATGCATGCTTAGTCCATTCTGGTCCATGAACCTGAAGCACCAATTGTGTCCTCCTTTGAAATCAGTAACTTCTTTTTCATCAGCAATTCTACTTGCCTCATGCTGAACCATCTTTGTGGACATAGTAATTCCAATTGCTCTTTGCTATTCAATTCCCTCTCTAAAGCAGGCTGTTTTGCTGACTTGCCTCTCATGGCCTTCTTCTGCCATGGTATTTTCAGTAGGGTTTCTTCTTCCTATAGCCAGTCTCGGATTGACTTCTTAGTTGGAGGAGGGTGCAACTTACATTCAGCAGCACAATTTCCATTTACTTTTGCAAACTGGATTACTTTTAACATGACTTCAGCACTATATGAAACTCTTTTCTGAGCCATTTCTGGGCAGAACCTGGCAAAATATAACCTAGCATAATATACCAGGTGACAAGTGCGAAACAATGAGTGCAAAGACAAGTATGAAAAAGCAGGAAATGCAAGTTAAAAACTACAACCACTTTCTAGCCAGAGCAATCAGACAAGACAAAGAAATAAAAGGCATCCATATCGGAAAAGAAGAAGTAAAGGTATCACTTTTTGCAGATGATATGATCCTATACATCAAAAACCCCAAAGAATCCACAAAAAGACTACTAGAAACAATAAGCCAATACAGTAAGGTCGCAGGATACAAAATTAACATACAGAAGTCAATAGCCTTTCTATTTGCCAACAATGAAACAATTGAGAACGAACTCAAAAGAATAATCCCCTTCACAATTGCAACAAAAAAAATAAAATACTTAGGAATAAACATAACAAAGAATGTAAAGGACTTATATAATGAAAACTATAAACCATTGTTAAGGGAAATCGAAAAAGATATAATGAGATGGAAGAATATACCTTGTTCTTGGCTAGGAAGAATAAATATAATCAAGATGGCTATATTACCCAAAGCAATATACAAATTTAATGCAATTCCATCAAACTTCCAATGACATTTTTTAAAGAAATAGAGCAAAAAATCATCAGATTTATATGGAACTATAAAAAACCCCGAATAGCCAAAGCAATCCTAAAGAAAAAGAATGAAGCTGGGGGCATTACAATACCTGACTTCAAACTCTATTATAGGGCCACGACAATCAAAACAGCATGGTATTGGCAGAAAAATAGACACTCAGACCAATGGAACAGAATAGAAAGTCCAGAAATAAAACCACATATATATAGTCAAATAATTTTTGATAAAGGGGCCAACAACACACAATGGAGAAAAGAAAGCCTCTTCAATAAGTGGTGCTGGGAAAACTGGAAAGCCACATGCAAAAGAATGAAACTGGACTACACTTTGTCCCCCTGTACAAAAATTAACTCAAAATGGATCAAAGATCTAAACATAAGACCTGAAACAATTAAGTACATAGAAGAAGACATAGGTACTCAACTCATGGACCTGGGTTTTAAAGAGCATTTTATGAATTTGACTCCACAGGCAAGAGAAGTGAAGGCAAAAATTAATGAATGGGACTACATCAGACTAAGAAGTTTTTGCTCAGCAAGAGAAACTGATAACAAAATAAACAGAAAGCCAACTAAATGGGAAATGATATTTTCAAACAACAGCTCAGATAAGGGCCTAATATCCAAAATATACAAAGAACTCATAAAACTCAACAACAAACAAACAAACAATCCAATAAAAAAATGGGAAGAGGATATGAACAGACACTTCTCCCAGGAAGAAATACAAATGGCCAACAGATATATGAAAAGATGCTCATCTTCTTTAGCTATTAGAGAAATGCAAATCAAAACTGCAATGAGATACCACCTCACACCTACCTGTTCGATTAGCTATTATTAACAAGACAGGTAATAGCAAATGTTGGAGAGGCTGTAGAGAAAAAGGAACCCTCATACACTGTTGGTGGGAATGTAAAGTAGTACAACCATTATGGAAGAAAGTATGGTGGTTCCTCAAAAAACTGAAAATAGAACTACCTTATGACCCAGCAATCCCTCTACTGGGTATATACCCCCAAAACTCAGAAACATTGATACATAAAGACACATGCAGCCCCATGTTTATTGCAGCATTGTTCACAGTGGCCAGTACATGGAAACAACCAAAAAGCCCGTCAATAGATGACTGGATAAAGAAGATGTGGCACATATACACTATGGAATACTACTCAGCCATAAGAAATGATGACATCGGATCATTTGCAGCAAAATGGTGGGATCTTGATAACATGATACGAAGCGAAATAAGTAAATCAGAAAAAACCAGGAACTGCATTATTCCATACGTAGGTGGGACATAAAAGTGAAACTAAGAGACATTGATAAGAGTGTGGTGGTTACAGGGGGGAGGGGGGAATGGGAGAGGGAAAGGGGGAGGGGGAGGGGCACAAAGAAAAAAAAAAGAAAGATGGGAGGTACAAAAAAAAAAAAAAACTACAACCACTATACAAGATGCACCCAGTTTTTATACCCCAAATTTTTCAAAAAAGGGTGCATCTTATACATGGGGAAATATGGTAACCACTTTGCTCCATATGCTTCTCCATTGCATAGAATCTCCCATGGGAGAGTAGTGGGACTCAGTTTACCCCTCCTGCTGCAAGAGGTCATGTTACTTAATCATACACATAGTGGGAGATCTGGAGCTCCAACCCCCCAACCATGCCCCAATGGCTTTCTCTCACAGGGACACCAGGACAACCAGGAAATTTCGTCTGTGGGAAGGAGAGAGATTCAGTAAAACTATAAGAATTGAGAGTTTCCCTCACATCTCCCTGTACTAACGGAAATGCTCCCTGGCCATTCCCAACTTGGAGTCAGTAAGAAACAGCCATTGTGTCAGGGAAGGGAGCTCACAGCAAAATAAGGAGAAAAGGGGGAGGATTTTAAAATACAATTTTGAATGTGGCTTTCCTTCTTCAGAATCCACGGGCTGCACCTTTCCAGTGGACACGTTTTTCAGATTGAATTGCCAGTATCCTAAATGCTTCAGAAAATCAAGGCAAGTTGCTTTGCTTTTGTCGGTCACAGACAGAAATCGAGTTCATCACAATCCCCAGTTCTGAGCCCTCTGTTCCAGCATCAGTGTAGCAAAGTCCCTCTCAGATTTATTCTTGCCCTTTGATCCATGACTTCTACTCCATTTCCCAACCTGAGGTGTCTGTTTACCTATGAATGTGTTGGTGCCCTTTTGAATGGGCAGAGCCATTATGTGCATGTGTTTTCAATCAATAATAAATTGTTATTAATAATAATGAATTAATCTATTCACATTGTCATGTGTACATCTATTTCATGGCTTTTCTCTGCTACCACACACACACACACACAAAAAAGCTCAAGACCTAAAATTTATGCAGTAAACAAGAATAAAAATAAAATAAAATTAAGTATAAGCTAGACCAGCCGTTCTCAACCTGTGGGTCAGGACCCCGGCGGGGGTCGAACAACCAAAACACAGGGGTCGCCTAAAGCCATCGGAAATACATATTTTATTTAAAAATGTATTGTATAATAAATATGTATTTTCCGATGGCTTTAGGTGACCCCTGTGTTTTGGTCGTTCAACCCCCGCTGGGGTCGCGACCCACAGGTTGAGAACCGCTGAGCTAGACTATCTTGCCCCAGACAAGAGACGGTGTCACTGGGCTGGGAGGAGGGGGAGAGGAGATGAAATTCAAAGGTAAAGAGAGAAGAATTGAGACATTAACGGGAGTCCAGAAAGGAAGTTCCTGGCCTTGACTTCTAGATCAAGACCTGGGAGTTAGCAAGAGAAGCCCACAGGCCCAGGAGGCCCTTGTCCAGGTAGTTTATGGAGAAGAAACAAGGCTCCAAAGTTTCCTCACACCCAGCTGAGCACAGCCATCAGAGAATGTCTCCTTAAGATGCCTGGACAGATTTTGGTAAGTCCCTCTGTGCTCCCTGCTCAGCACCATGCAGGCCTGGTGAGACTGCCCTCACCACTGATCCTGGGGAGACCTGGGCCTGAGCCAGCCCTGACAATCAGATGAACACCTGACCATGACTCTAGCCCAACGGCCTCATGCCCGTTGTGTCTTGGCTCTCCATAATGACCCCAGGATGAGGGTGAAACCTGAGGGAAATGAAGAAAGACTGAGTTAACAGAAATGTAGTTTCTCCCCTCTAGCACAATAGAAACTGAATAGAAACAAGAATAACAGAAAAATAAAATATAAATAATGTTAGATTTATGCACAACAGCTTTTTGGGTTTTTATCTTATTTTTATTAATTTTAATGCAGTGACATTGATAAATCAGGGTACATATGTTCCGAGAAAACATCTCCAGATTATTTTGACCTTTGATTATGCTGCATACCCCTCACCCAAAGTCAAATTGTCTTCTGTCACCTTCTATCTGGTTTTCTTTGTGCTCCTACCCTCCCCCTACCCCCTCCCTCTCCTTTCTCCCCCCCTCTCAACCCCATCACCTGTTACCATCACATTCTTGTCCATGTCTCTGAGTCTCATTTTTTTTGTTTGTTTGTTTTGTTTTTTTGTTTTTTGTATTTTTCTGAAGCTGGAAACGGGGAGGCAGTCAGACAGACTCCCACATCCGCCTGACTGGGATCCACCCGGCATGCCCACCAGGGGGTGATGCTCTGCCCATCTTGGGGCGTCGCTCTGCCGCAATCAGAGCCATTCTAGCGCCTGAGGCAGAGGCCACAGAGCCATCCTCAGCGCCCGAGCAAACTTTGCTCCAGTGGAGCCTTGACTGCGGGAGGGGAAGAGAGAGACAGAGAGGAAGGATGAGTCTCATTTTTATGTCCCATCTATGCATGGGTTCATAGAGTTCTTAGTTTTTTTCTGATTTACTTATTTCACTCCATATAATGTTATCAAGGTCCATCCATGTTATTGTAAATGATCCGATGTCATCATTTCTTATGGCTGAGTAGTATTCCATAGTATATATGTAGCAAAGCTTTTTAATCCACTCATCCTCTGATGGACACTTGGGCTGTTTCCAGATCTTCGCTATTGTGAACAATGCTGCTATAAACATGGGGGTGCATTTCTCCTTCTGGAACTGTTCTATCATGTTCTTAGGGTATATTCCTAAAAGTGGGATGGCTAGGTCAAAAGGCAGTTCGATTTTCAATTTTTTAAGGAATCTCCATACTGTTTTTCACAGAGGCTGCACTAGTCTGCATTCCCACCAGCAGTGTAGGAGGGTTCCCTTTTCTCCACATCCTCGCCAGCACTTATTCTGTGTTGTTTTGTTGATGAGCACCATTCTGACCGGTGTGAGGTGATATCTCATTGTCGTTTTAATTTGCATTTCTCTAATGATTAGTGATGTTGAGCATCTTTATTATATGCAGCTTAAGTGTCTGTTTGTTGCTGATAGCTTATTGGTTGCTTGCGTAACTGTACTAGCCAATGGGGTGAAGTTGCCATGGCTGAACGCAAATTGAGCGGGTCAGGGGGAAGGTGAACATTTGTTTGCATTGGCAATCATCTGTTTTACATAAAAACTACGTCTTAACGTAATTTCTTTTAAGAATGCCTCCTAGAAAATACAGCACTGAAGAGGAGAGAAAAGGAGCTAAAGTTGCACAAAATCAGCTTTCTCGGCAAAAAGAAACCACAGAGCAGAGAAAGACAAGACTTGCTTCAGTCGCAGAGCAAATGCGTCTTTCTCGGCAAAATGAGACTGATGAGCATAGAGAAACAAGGCTTGCCTCAGATGCAAGACAAAAAAGCCTGTCTCGACAAAATGAGTCCCTTGAACAAAGGCAGGAGAGAAATGCAAAAAAAATGACAGAGTGATGCTGACCAAAACACAAAAAGGATTAAAACATATTTAAATCACCTTTATTTATTGAGCTAGCGGTGGCTCTTAAGAAATGTACGTCCAGTGGTTTCCTTCATTGCACTCTACTTTAAGCAATTAAGCAAGTAGAAGGGAGAAACCCCGTGGGGCACTAAGCAAAGGGGCGTCCTCGCTGCCTGCCCTAGGTAATTCAGTTTGAATTAGTAGACACCTTTGCACAAATCATTTTAATTACAATTTATAATATCTATGCCCTGGCCGGTTGGCTCAGCGGTAGAGCGTCGGCCTAGCATGCGGGGGACCCGGGTTCGATTCCCGGCCAGGGCACATAGGAGAAGCGCCCATTTGCTTCTCCACCCCCACCCCCCTCCTTCCTCTCTGTCTCTCTCTTCCCCTCCTGCAGCCAAGGCTCCATTGGAGCAAAGATGGCCCGGGCGCTGGGGATGGCTCCTTGGCCTCTGCCCCAGGCGCTAGAGTGGCTCTGGTCGCGGCAGAGCGACACCCCGGAGGGGCAGAGCATTGCCCCCTGGTGGGCAGAGCATCGCCCCTGGTGGGCGTGCCGGGTGGATCCCGGTCGGGCGCATGCGGGAGTCTGTCTGACTGTCTCTCCCCGTTTCCAGCTTCAGAAAAATACAAAAAAACAAAAAACAAAAAACAAAAACAATTTATAATATCTAGAACAGCGGTCATTTCATATGACCGCCGGGCTTTCTAGTTTTTTCATATGCCTATTGGCCATCTGTATGTCCTCTTTGGAGAAGTGTCTATTCATTTCTTTTGCCCATTTTTTGATTGGATTGTTTGTCTTTCTGGTGTTGAGATTTACAAGTTCTTTATAAATTTTGGTTATTAACCCCTTATCAGATGTACTGTCAAATATCTTCTCCCATTGTGTAGTTTGTCTTTTTATTCTGTTCTTATTGTCTTTGGCTGTGCAAACGCTTTTTAGTTTGATATAGTCCCATTTGTTTATCCTGTCTTTTATTTCCCTTGCCCGTGGAGATAAATCAGCTTTTTCTTGCCTAAGTTTTTTTGTACTACACACCTTCCTTCATCTCCAAAATTGTATAATTTCTTTCCTAATTAGGAACTTTTAAAATATCTTAAATCTGGAACAGTTTGGCCCTGGCCAGTTGGCTCAGCAGTAGAGTGTCAGCCTGGTGTGCAGATGTCCTGGGTTCGATTCCCAGTCAGCGCACACAAGACAAGATCGGGTGTGTTCAGGGTGGTATGGCCATAGACAGGGCACACAAGAGAAGTGACCATCTGCTTCTTCACTCCTCCTCCTCCCCCTTCTCTCTCTCTCTCTCTCTTTCTCTCTCTTCCCCTCCTGCAGCCATGGCTTGATTGGTTCAAGTGCATCAGTCCCAGGTACTGAGGACAGCTCTGTGGAACCTCTGCCTTAGATGCTAAAAATAACTCGGCTGCCAGTATGGCCCCCGATGGGCAGAGCATTGGTTCCAGATGGGGTTGCCAGGTGGATCCCAGTCAGGGTACATGCAGGAATCTGTCTCTCTATATCCCCTCCTCTCACTTGGAAAAGAAGAAAAATAAATATAAATAATTTTTTTTAATCTGGGACAGTTCAGAACCTAGAAATTATGGAGAAATGAACTTCCATATACCAGGTAAAATGGGGATTAAAGGAAATAGTTGGGCAAGTTATAAACTCATTGCGCTTCCTCTCCTGAGTAAAGAAGCCCATGGAGATTGTCTGCCAATGGAAACACTGGAATGGGGACACACCTCACTGGCTGTGCTATGTGCTCTGTCACCAAGGACATTTTGCTAGGGAGGACCCAGGAACCCCATTTCAAAGCTTCCCTGTCAGAACTAAAAGACCAGACACCAAGGTCAGCACAAGTCCTGACTCCCTGTATGAGAACCAGGGACAAAAACTGGGGGGTCACAATCCATGGGGACTATTCCTTATAGGAATATCTATCTGCCTTTAACGTTTCCTGTTAATAAATCCTGTTAATATGTATATATATAGTTTATCAAAATAGTGATATTTCATTAAGTCTTAAAAATTAAAAATCAAATCTCTGAGTGAAATTCTCAAAACTAGACAGTACAATTTTTTAATCTCCCTTAAAAACTACTAAGAACTGCTACAGACTGAATGTTTGTGTCCCCACAAAATTCATCTGTTAAATTCTGTTGCTCAAGGTGATGGTATTTGGAGATGAAGCCTTTGGGAGGTGATTAGGTCATGAGGATGGGAGCACTCATGAATAGGGTTAAAGCCCTTATCAGTGACACCCTAGAGAGCTCCTTTGCCCCTTCCATCATGTGAGGAAATAACATTAACCAGGAAGCTAGCTCTAACCAGACACAAACCTGCTAGCACCTTGATCTTGGAATTCCCAGCCCCCAGAATTGTTATGAATAAGACTCTGTTGTTTACAAGAAGCCACTCAATCTATGATATTCTGTTGTAGCAGCTCCAAGCAGACTTAGATAAGAATGCAATATCAGTTAAAAGTCAAAGGGGAGACATACTAAATTAATGGATTGTATCCATATTTCTTTAACTGTATCATTAGGGTATGAAAATACTGATGGGTACCTAATGTCTACAGAGAGGGGAAATAGTTCAGGAATTTCTGAATTATATCTATGTTTGCTCTTCGATCCCCAACTACTGTTGGCTCCTTAACAAATTCCAGTGATCTGTAACTTGGTAGCACCTCCTCAAATTGGAGCAAAGTAACATAAAACAGACTTTTTAAAAATTAAAATAAATAAAATCAGGGACTACTTTGTGTATTTGGGGAGTAGGTTAATAGAAATCATTGTTCCCAGGATGGGGGGGGGGGGGCTGTGAGGTCATCCATAGCTGACAGAACCATAAAGATTTATCTTTAAATGTTTTTGTTAGTACAATATTTGGCTGGTCATCATAGCCTCCAAGAAGATGAACCTTGACCTTCACCCATAGCAATAATTCTAATTATGTTTTATTATGAAGTAGCTGGTTCTACAGAGAGATTCAATGTATTTCAGATGGGACTCTCACCATAGATCAAGCCACCACAATTAAAGAATCTCCTTAGATCAGTCTGACTAGGAGATATTTCTAGACCATCACAGATCAAGTTAGCATCCAGAAGATTATTTCAAGAACTCCCCCTGCCCTACTCCCACTGCAAACCAATCAAACATGTTTTCCCTGAAGCGTCTTCCAACCAGGAGACAACATGCTCTAGAAGCAGCCCATCCTGCTGGCCCCGGCTCCTCCACCTCCCCTGCTTCTGTTCTGCTTCATATCACTATGCTGGACAAATGGTTATTCACATCTAATTCCCACAGGGGCCACAATGAGCAAAGGAGGACCCTGGAGGCATCCCTAGGGCACACCTAGAATTCAGCCTTGCTTTTTTGATGATTATCTTCCTGCTCACAAAATATCTAGTCAAACCATAGAACATTTGCTCCATGGCCATGAAGTCCATCTGTCTGTTTTATGTCCATGCCTAAGTGAAAGTTAACTGTCCATATTGTTCAAGACAGCTAAATTAACAATTCTGAGAACCAGTGATCATCCAAGCATGCCCAGCTGCTCACTGTGCCTTAGCTAATGAATACAATGTCTTTATTTTTATTTAGTTCTCTTATCCCAGTTACCGAGACTTTTTTTAATGCTTCTAAAACTAATATTTACTTGTTCCTCCAGAAATACTTTAATTGCTTTTGTGAAATCAATGGTTCCCTTGATAATTGATAAAAACAGTGTCTCTTTTCCCTGTCCTGGCAATATCATGGTTTAAATAACAAGACAGATAATTTTTTCACAAATATGAAAAACAGATTTTCGGAAATAAGCTTATTTTATTAAGCCATGTTATTTAATTTTATCTGACATTTGCAACTCATTTTTACTAGTAAGCACTCTACATTAATACCTTGAGTTCACATAGAGTTTAACAATATGAATTTCCTATCAGAAGAAAGTACAATATATGTTTGGAAGAAGCCAAGTTCATGAAGAATTAAGAGTTATCAGATCCCAAAGGGAAACAAATTCCCTTCCTACATCCCTTGCCAGCTGTCAAGCATCCAATTTGAACTTTCAGATTCCTACTCGTTATCCTAAATTCAGGAATGAGAGGACTGGTAACTCGGCCCATCCGTGCCAACCATATCAAGTCCAAACACTGCCAGGCTGATAATCAATTGCTATCATGATACAAAAAAGCATGTCAACTTCAAATAATTTCCATTCCAACAATATCTAGGATGAACGACAAAGAATGTTAACTTTTTATGCTTACACAGATGTGATAGAAACCGATCTCAACATACAAATTAAATGGATTCTTGAAAAGTTATGTTAAATGAAAACTGGCTTTGAATCTTCCTTTCCTACTGCTGTGCATTGTAAAATATATAAAATGTAACTCCAAGTTTTAAAAGGTAGAAACCAACTAGTAATACAAATAGCAAACACTGAACAACAGATAGTTAAGAGGTGAGGGGAGTGTTCATTCTTATTATAAATAACACATATAAAATACACTGTTTTGAGTGGACCTTCAAATTTCCACCATTCTCTGCACCTTTAGAAATACTGTTTAATCTTCAAAGAATCTTGTCCATCTGTAAAACTCCTACTTTCTTTTAAAGGCTCAACCCAAATATCACCACATTACATACCCAGCCTTTCTGGTGCATGCTATAATCCCCTGACAAAAACAACATTCCATGAGCCCCAAGGAAAAATTAGGGTACCTCCTTCCTCTTCCAGAACCTACATGTTCCTCCTTCATAGCCTTAGGGACCAAGCATTGTCATTGTTGAGAGAAGCTGGGTCCCCCACTGGACCCTATGTTCCCTGAGAGGAGACATGAAATGCACTTTTTTGGGGGGGAAGGCACCAGTGTCTACACCAACACCTGGCCTCTAACTGGTCCTAGTAAACACTTTTGAAATGAATGAGCAAACAAATGAAGAAATTAAAGAATGTAAAAGGCTATTTTGAATTCTTAAAAGCTTAACATGGATGCTGCTGCCTAGATTGACGCCTATGAATGACTGAGAAAAACACATTCAGTTATCAAGTCCCTTGTATCTCCTGCTGTCAGTGTGTGAAATATTATAGTTTGGTTGCCCTAAATAGACCCTGGGCTCTCTGATTTCAGTAATTAGGATCAACAGACTTCTTAGACCCTGATGTACTCATCTCTTTGTATTAGTCAAGGGCCAACACATTCTCACAAACAGACCATGCAATGACAACATCTATGCTCACACTGGTGTGAACTTCTCACCCACAGACTTTAGAGAGCTGTCCAGATGAAGGGCTGAGCACACACCAGCTTTGCAAGTCTTTCTAAGTAAACACCTACAGTATTGTGATCAATATCTTAATCTCTATAACCCTAAGGAAATGCAAGAAATCTGAGAACATCAAAAGACTGACAGGTGATTGTGAGGCAGAGTAGCAAGTCACATGCAGTGGGCAAAACTAGCCAAGAAAAATGACCCACAATGTTTTGCTGCAAGACTAAGTTATAGAAAATTAAAGGTCATATTAAGCTTCACTGTGTATTGATGGAATCACAAGCAAGTTGACAACAGAGGACTTGATATTTTCAACAGATGAAGAGAATAGCATACCAGATCGGAAATAAATTACCAGCAGACTTCACTAGATAGATAGTAGGGAATTGGAAAATTCTCTAATGAAGTTTAGATGGAAGACAGAGAAGGTACTTTTCCTTGTGTATATTTTAGCTTATTAATTATGAACAAAAATCTTGATAACCTGGAGTCCATATTCCACCTGCTGATTCTTCAGCCTACAGAAGGACTTTTAAGTTGCCCACAGTTCTGGAGTCCTCTTAATGCAACCACCATAACCTATAGAGGATCAAGTCAAAGATTAGCTTGCACTGAAACAACCTCAGGAAGGTATAATGTATGGTAGGCATGTAGAACAGACGGGATAAAAAGTGTTGATGTCAGTGGTGCCCTTGTATTTAAAGGTCATTAAACCTTCCATTGGCAGTTTAATGGAAACATGCATCCAAACATGCATCCAAAGCTGAATATTCTTCTAGCACCCTTTGACTAACTATTTGACAAAATTTGTTTACAGAATTTACGTCAACTATTTTAAGAATTTCTAATGTAGTAGACTTAAATATTCTATTATTCTTTCCCCTGAGTTTTTGCCTCCATAGTTTGTCATATTTTGCTATCAATCTATTTTCATTTATCCAAACTGTTCTTGAGATCTGTAATGTTTACCAATAATAAGAGTTGTTCCCCTTCCTAATAGGAAGATCTAGATTTTGCACATCTGAAGAGTTAACGGTGTCTGCATAGGTACTCAAGAGGATAGGCACAAATGAATGTCTACAATTGCTTTTAATATCATATTACTCAATCATTGTATCTAATGCACGAAGTAAACCTGATATGTAAGTTACTAAATTTTTACTGTGATTTCATTTTTTTTATAAATTTTTAGTAATTTAATGGGGTGACATCAATAAATCAGGGTACATATGTTCAAAGAAAACATCTCCAGGTTATCTTGTCATTCAATTATGTTGCATACCCATCACCCAAAGTCAGATTGTCCTCCGTCACCTTATATCTGGTTTTCTTTGTGCCCCTCCCCCTCCCCACTCCCCTCTCCCTCTCTTCTCCCCCTCTATAACCACCACACTCTTGTCCATGTCTCTTAGTCTCGTTTTTATGTCCCACCCATGTATGAAATCATGCAGTTCTTAGTTTTTTCTGATTTACTTATTTCACTCCTTATAATGTTATCAAGATCCAATCATTTTGTTGTAAATGATCCAATGTCATCATGTCTTATGGCTGAGTAGTATTCCATAGTGTATATGTGCCACATCTTCTTTATCCAGTCATCTATTGAAGGGCTTTTTGGTTGTTTCCATGTCTTGGCCACTGTGAAAAATGGTGCAGTGAACATGGGGCTACATGTGTCTTTATGTATCAATGTCTCTGAGTTTTGGGGGTATATACCCAGTAGAGGAATTGCTGGGTCATAAGGTAGTTCTATTTTCAGTTTTTTGAGGAACCACTATACTTTCTTCCATAATCATTGTACTACTTTACATTCCCACCAACAGTGTATGAGGGTTCTTTTTCTCCACAACCTCACCAACACTTGCTATTACCTGTCTTGTTGATAATAGCTCATCTAACAGGTGTGAGGTGGTATCTTATTATAGTTTTGATTTGCATTTCTCTAATAACTAATGAAGATGAGCATCTTTTCATATATCTGTTGGCCATTTGTATTTCTTCCTGGGAGAAGTGTCTGTTCATGTCCTCTTCCCATTTTTTTATTGGATTGTTTGTTTGTTTGTTGTTGAGTTTTATGAGTTCTTTGTATATTTTGGATATTAGGCCCTTATCTGAACTGTCGTTTTGAAAATATCATCTCCCATTTAGTTGGCTGTCTGTTTATTTTGTTGTCAGTTTCTCTTGCTGAGCAAAAACTTCTTAGTCTGATGTAGTCCCATTCATTTATTTTTGCCTTCACTTCTCTTGCCTTTGGAGTCAAGTTCATAAAAAGCTCTTTAAAACCAAGGTCCTTGAGTTTAGTATTTATGTTTTCTTCTATGTACTTTATTGTTTCAGGTCTTACATTTAGGTCTTTGATCCATTTTGAATTAATTTTAGTACAAGGGGACAAACTGTAGTCGAGTTGAATTCTTTTGCATGTGGCTTTCCAGTTTTCCCAGCACCATTTGTTGAAGAGGCTTTCTTTTCTCCATTGTATGTTGTTGGCCCCTTTATTGAAAATTATTTGACCATATATATGTGGTTTTATTTCTGGACTTTCTATTCTGTTCCATTGGTCTGAGTGTCTATTTTTCTGCCAATACCATGCTGTTTTGATTGTCGTGGCTCTATAATATAGTTTGAAGTCAGGTATTGTAATGCCCCCAGCTTCATTCATTTTCCTTAGGATTGCTTTGGCTATTCGGGGGTTTTTATAGTTCCATATAAATCTGATGATTTTTTGTTCCATTTCTTTAAAAACTGTCATTGAAATTTTGATGGGAATTGCATTAAATTTGTATATTGCTTTGGGTAATATGGCCATTTTGATTATATTTATTCTTCCTATTCAAGAACAAGGAATATTTTTCCATTTCATTGTATCTTTTTCAATTTCCCTTAACAATGTTTTGTAGTTTTCATTTTATATAGGTCCTTTACATTCTTTGTTATGTTTATTCCTAGGTATTTTTTTGTTGTTGTTGCAATTATGAAGGAGATTATTATTTTTTTTTTAGTTTGTTTTCTAATGTTTTGTTGTTGGCATATAGAAAGGCTATGGACTTTTGTATATTAATTTTGTATCCTGCGACCTTATTGTATTGGTTTATTGTTTCTAGTAGTCTTTTTGTGAAGTCTTTGGGGTTTTTGATGTATAGGATTGTATCATCAGCAGAAAATGAAACTTTTACTTCTTCTTTTCCGATATGGATACTTTTTATTTCTTTATCTTGTCTGATTGCTCAGACTAGAACTTCTAGCACCACGTTAAATAAGAGTGGAGGGAGTGGACAACCCTGTCTTGTTCCTGATTTAAGGGGGAAAGTCCTCAGTTTTATGCCATTTAATAAGATGTTAGCTGATGGTTTATCATATATGGCCTTTATCATGTTGAGATATTTTCCTTCTATACCCATTTTGTTGAGTGTCTTAAACATGAAATTGTGTTGTATTTTATTGAAAGCCTTTTCTGCGTCTATTCATAAGATCATGTGGTTTTTGTTCTTTGTTTTGTTGATATGGTGTATTACGTTAACCGTTTAACGTATGTTGAACCATCCTTGAGATTCTGGGATGAATCCCACTTAATCATGATGTATTATTTTTTTAATATGTTGTTGTATTTGATTTGCCAGTATTTTGTTTAGTATTTTAGCATCTGTATTTATTAGAGATATTGGTCTGTAGTTTTCTTTTTTTGTGCCATCCTTGCCAGGTTTCGGTATGAGGGTTATGTTGGCCTCATAAAATGTGTTTGGAAGTATTGCTTCTTCTTCGATTTTTTGGAAGACTCTGAGTAGAATAGGAACCATGTCTTCTTTGAATGTTTGATAGAATTCACTAGTATAACCGTCTGGGCCTGGACTTTTATTTTTGGGGAGGTTTTTAATAGTTTTTTCTATTTCCTCCCTGCTAACTGGTCTGTTTAGGCTTTCTGTTTCTTCCTGACTCAGTCTAGGAAGGTTATATTGTTCTAGAAATTTATCCATTTCTTCTAGGTTCTTGAATTTGGTGGCATATAGTTTTTCATAGTATTCTACAATAATTCTTTTTATATCTATGATGTCTGTGGTGATTTCTCCTCTTTCATTTTGGATTTTGTTTATATGAGTCCTTTCCCTTTTTTCCTTGGTGAGTCTTGTCAAGGGTTTGTCAATTTTGCTGATCTTTTCAAAGAACCAGCTCCTTGTTTTATTAATTTTTCCTATAGTTTTTCTGTTCTCTATTTCATTTATTTCTGCTCTGATTTTTATTATTTTCTCTCTTCGGCTGGTTTTGGGTTGTCTTTCTTCCTCTTTTTCTAGTTCCTTAAGGTGTGAAGTTAAGTGGTTCACTTGGGCTCTCTCTTGTTTGTTCATATAGACCTGAAGTGATATGAACTTTCCTCTTATTACTGCTTTTGCTGGATCCCAGAGATTCTGATATGTTGTATTGTCATTTTCATTTGTCTGTATATATCTTTTGATCTCTGCGCTTATTTTTTCTTTGACCCATTCACTTTTTAAAATATGTTGTTTGGTTTTCACATTTTTGTGGGGTTTTTTCCCTCTTTTTTGCAGTTGAATTCTAGTTTCAAGGCTTTATGATCAGAAAATATGCTTGGTACTATTTCAATTTTTCTGAATTTGCTGATGTTGTTTTTGTGGCCCAACATATGGTCAATTCTTGAGAATGTTCCATGTACACTAGAGAAAATGTATACTCTGTCACTTTGGGATGAAATATCCTGTAGATGTCTATCATATCCAATTGCTCTAGTGTAGCGGTTCTCAACCTGTTGGTTGCGACCCCAGCAGAGGTTGAACAACCAAAACACAGGGGTCACCTAAAGCCATCAGAAGTACATATTTTATTTAAAAATGTATTGTATAATAAATATGTATTTTCCGATGGCTTTAGGAGACCCCTGTGTTTTGGTCGTTTGACCCCCGCCGGGGTCGCAACCCACAGGTTGAGAACCACTGCTCTAGTGTTTCATTTAAGGCCAATATATCTTTATTAATTTTCTGTTTGGATGAATGATCTAGAGCCATTAGCGGTGTATTGAGGTCTCCAAGGATGATTGTATTTTTGTCAGTCTTTGTTTTTAGGTCAATAAGTAGCTCTCTTATATATTTTGGTGCATATATATTAAGAATTGTTATGTCTTCTTGATTCAGTGTCCCCTTAATCATTATGAAATGACCATTTTTGTCTCTGATTACTTTTGCTGTCTTGTAGTCAGCATTATTAGATATGAGTATTGCTACACCTGCTTTTTTTTTGGATGTTATTTGCTTGGAGTATTGTTTTCCAGCCTTTCACTTTGAATTTGTTTTTATCCTTGTTGGTTAGATGTGTTTCTTGTAGGCAGCATATAGTTGGATTTTCCTTTTTAATCCATTCTGCTACTCTGTGTCTTTTTATTGGTAAATTTAATCCATTTACATTTAGTATTATTACTGACAATTGTGGGTTCCCTATAGCCATTTTATAAATTGCTTTCTGTTAGTTTTTTATCTTGTTTGATTCTTCTCTTTTGTTTTTCTATCATTTGTTTTTGTTTGGTTATAATCCATACTTCTTTCCTCTGTTGCTACCTTTTTTAAGTCATGTGCTTCTGTAGTGGTTTTTTCAGGGGTGGTTACCATTAAGTAATGAAAAGGGTACCTACTGTGTTCATTGTAGTACACTATCTTATGAGTGCTTCTACACTCCATCGTCCTTTGCTACTGTTAATCTCCGTCCTCTCCCCCCTTTTTTTTTTTGTTTTTGTTGTCACAGTTTAAATGTGGTTTTATTGTTTTCTTGGTGGAGCTTTTACTTGTGGTTTTGTTTTGTTTTGTTCTTTGTATCTGGTTGGAAAACCCCCTTTAGTATTTCCTGGAATGGGGGTTTTCTGATGATAAATTCCCTCATCTTTTCTGTATCTGTGAATATTTTTATTTCTCCTTCATATCTGAAGGATTGCTTTGATAGGTATAGTATTCTTGGCTGAAACTTCCTCTCTTTCAGAACTTAAAATATTGGGGTCCACTCTCTTCTAGCTTGTAGAGTTTCTGCTGAGAAATCCGATGATAATCTAATAGGCCTTCCTTTATATGTTGTATTCTTCTTTCCCTGGCCGCCTTGAGAATTTTTTCTTTGTTGTTGGTTTGTGCCAATTTCATTATGATGTGTCTTGGAGTAGGTTTTGACTGTGATTTCTAATCATCTTTAACAAACTTAAAAATAAAAACAGTCCTCTTTCATACAAAATAAACATCTGTGTGTGTATACTTCTCATAACAAGAGGACTCCCAGAAAGATATACATTAAAAAGTGTCTAATTAGACATACTCATACTCTTCATAGGTTTATTTCTAGCCTTTCAAGCATGTCCATTAAATGTTTGTCTGTTTGGTTGTTTTGCTTTTCACACATGAATACACAATTGACAAGTTTAAAATTAATGCATGCCTGGGGCTAATTCACCAAAACACTTTTTATTTCTCTTCCAATATCATAAATATTTTAAAATCTACACTTCTTATCATAGGTATCAGTATTTGGGTTCCAATATTTTCCACTCATTTTTCTAAATGAACGCCAAAATTCTAGAAATATTTGTACAAAGACTGCCTTTCATTCAGTCAAAAACAGCAAAGCAGCCAAAGTTGAGTAGTCTGCACAAAGGCGACACCAACCCCGGGCTCATTCGGCAGCTGAAGTCCTAATTCTGCCGTGGAATCCTCACTGTCTCCAAGTGTGAGTGAGTTTACACTCCAAGACCACCTGTATCACCAGGTGGCATTAGGAAATAATTACCCAGATCTTGGGTCCTTTCTGTGCAGCACCATGCTGGGGCATTTCCAGTTCCTTGCAGAGACCATGCCCCCTTGCATTCTGGCTGTTACATGGCAGCTTCCTCAGCCCAGACTCCCCTTTTCCCACCCATCTTCTGCAGTTGCCATCTGGCTGATGCCTGGTCTTCCATTCTCAACTGAAATGCAGCTTTCCACCAACCTCCGGATCAGGCTGTACATATTCCCCAGAGTCATGCTGCACATGAGCCTTTGCAACCCTCCTCAGGCTTGTAATGTGGTGTGGTGGCCTTCCTCTTTGAATGACCTTCAGCTCTATTCACATCATCTGAAAACCTGTGTCCTCTCTCCAGTCCTGCATTCTGTTGCCTGGCCCCCAGCACGCTTCTGTAAATTCTTCACGGAACTGGATTCAAGTTAAATGACAAGCTCAGAGAACACATTTGTTCTTTCCTTCTCCCATGTTTAGGTAGAAGGGAGGGAGGGGGGAGAGAGACAGAGAGAACTTCACACCATAGTGAAATAATGCTGTTAGGCCATGGAGGCTGTTTACATGGCATCCCAGTGGGGCACATTTTCCTTCTTACACATAGGTCTCCTAAGGCCAAGCAAAGCAAACTGGGGCTGTACGTTGTCCTGACATCTGTGATGTTTTGGTCCACATCCATTCCTTCATACCAACAGAGATCCGGTCTCTGTGTGCAGTGGCATTGATGCTCTTTGACCTTCTGTGTTGGCCATGTGTTCCCCCAAAGCCCAGGAAACAGTTCTGTCTGAAGCTGGAAACTGAGGAGTGACTTGATTCAAATCTAAAACAGAAAGTTCACATTCCAAAATGAGAGCCAAAATGAGTGCTATAGTTTTAGGTTTCAGAGAAAAGGCAATTTAACAATGATCTCCACATACTTGATTCCCAATTATCATCAACAGCACCAACTACAGCCAGCTACCAGACACACAGAGAAAGCGACCAAAATCACAGGCAAGAATGACATCTATCTACTTTATCTTAAACAAAAAAAGAAAACTCACTTGGGAAATAATCCTTCTTGGCCAAGGAGTAGTCAAAAAGTGTGTGTGGAGGGGAAAATAATAATAGAAATACAAGCTTCCTTCTAAAACAACAGTATTAACAATGAGCTTTAAAACAAATTCTTAAATATATATATATGTAACTCAGCAAGTTCTCTTTCACCAGAAGTGCTCTACTGAAAACCACATTGAGGCTGCCACAGAAATGCTGGGGCTGGCTCTCTGCCTCTTGTTGAGGACCATGGCACTCGAGTCACCAGCAGGTACGGGAATACTGACAAGCCCTAGCCTACTCCATGTGGTTTCATAAAAGCGATCCAGAAACAATTTTTGGCTTTGCTGCAAATGTGCATAATGGAAAGCAAATATTATTAAAAGGACAATCATTTTTAGTGATTAAAATAATCCAAGGCAGAAAAAAATTTCTCCCATAAGTTTCTAAGTTCTCATTTATCATCGTTTTGCTGCAAGAAGCCAGAGTAATTTTATTTTTCCTGACTTCTATTAAAAAGATCAATACATATGATTCCAAAGAGTCTCGGCTCATGAAAAGATGGAGCAGGCCTGTAATCACATATGAAAGTATTGGTTGTCATTAGCAGGAAGATTGATCTGAAAAGACAGCAGACCCAGAGTGGAAGGACTTAAAATTTTCCATTGGGCAGCCCAGCAACTTTCACCTTCCAGATAATTGAATACAGATAACAGATTACCATATTAGAGGAAAGAATTGGATTGGGGATATTCAGTAGATACCCACTTTAGCAAAGCAATACCAAAATTTCTCAATAATGATTCTGTTTGATGCAAAAAAAAAAAATTAATGTGGTCTGACAGTACAAAGGCCCAGCCCAAGGTGGGTATTTAAGTCCAAGTTGGTGGATCAGACTTTTCTACAGTTACCTGTGGCATCAGAGGTTCTAATGAATGCACACGTTCAGTGGCTGGTTAGAAAGAGAGTTAAGAGACACATCCAGGCAAATGGCATGGGCGTGTCCCATGAACAGAGCTTCTTTCAGCTTTCCTCCATGAGTTACTGAAATGACCCTCAGTGGTGATTGTGTAGAACTCACAAGAACTGAACTCATGGGCATGCGAAGGCTTCTCTTCACTGCATAGCCTTCCTTTCCAGAAACTCACAGTGCAGTAAAAATGCAAGCTATAAACCACGACAGAATTTTTATAGGACCTTGGAAGGGCAGAGTGAACCTGAAAATGCAGAGTTGTGGTCCAAGGGCATTCTAAATGGTTCCAGTATCTTCACCCTTGTTCCACATATGAAACAATATTGACACACCGGAGGATGGTGTTCCCATGTTTCAGAACTGATAGGCAAGATTCCAGAAGAGCTGAGACCAGAAGCAAGAAAAGTGCTATTCACCAAATATTGGCCTACCCATTCTTAAGACATCTGAATATTTCATCACTCTTCAATCCCTTTACTTACTTAGCTGCCAGCAAAAACCTGGACATCTCACAGTAATCAGATCTGTTCATAGGATTAAGCACTGATCATTTTCATAATGACCTAAAAGCTGATCCTGGGGAAATATACCAACATCCATTGCCTAAAACAATAATCTTAATAGTGTAGGAGGGCACTGCATTTGTGTGAAGAACCATTGTTTGTAATGGACTGCAATAGAGTTTGAGAAATGTTTTATGTAAGGGCGATACTCTATTTCACTTCTATGAATTCTTAAATGCTTCTTTAATCTAAAGTTTACACAAAAATCACATGTTTTTCTCCATGTCTAAATTAAACAAAACATAAACAATTGTTTTTATGAAAATGTCAGAAAATGTTCACGCTTTTGGAATTTCCTGTAATAATAATACCAGAAGTAAATTCCTCTAAATACAGAGGACAGGAACAAGACCAGCCAGGAATTATTTTTAGTTTTACAAACTTAGTAAATTCTTTCCCATTTTCAGCTGAAAGGAGTATTTTTTTTTCTTGCAACTGAGAAAACATCTCCATTTTACTAATGAAATCAGTCTTTTTAAGAAAAGGAGACATTTTATTGGTCCTATGTATGCTTCATGCAGGATTCTGTGTAAATATATGTGTACATGTTTATATTTCATGCCAATAAGAAGGCCACGTCTTTTTAAGCCAATTCTCTTTTCAAGAAGACTAAAGTAATGATCACTCAAGGGCACTATCACTTTAAAAGTGAAGCATGATGGCACTCCACAACTGGCACGGGCTATGGAAACTGATGCAGGATTTCAGAAGTTGTAAGACACCACAATACACAGACCTCCCATGATGTATCTGTGAGTGCTTAGGGACAGGCACGCCTGCTTCCAGGTCTCCATCCCTCCCTGGTCCTTCCCTGTCTTACTCATGCCTTGATGACAGATCTATAATATGGTACCCTGGTTGACATGCTCTCAAGGGAGATGACAGTGTAACTTGTGTGATGCCCATGCCCCCAGCCACACATTAAGCTCTGGCTCGCTCTGGGCTGTGTTAATAGCAGCTTCTGTGAGTTGTATTTTATTCCAGTTCTCTGTGTATATCTGATGAACAAAAATTTGCTGAGGCACAAAACATGATGTGAATAGGATTTCATAATCCTACCTTTCCAAACACTGTGGGAGTAATAGTATACTTTTTTTTTAATGAAAAGACAAAGTTAGAGAGAAAAAGTTATAATGTAACTGTAGTAGGATTCTCTATAGAAACAGAATTATTAGGAAAGAGGGAAAGAGGGAGGGAGGGAGGGAGGGAGGGAGGGAAAGAGGAAGGGAAGGAAGAAGGGAAGGAAGAAAGGAGGGAGAGTGGGAGGGAGGGAAGGAGGGAGGGGAGGAAAGAGGAAGGGAGGGAAAGAGGGAGGGAGGAAGAATTTATTATAAGTAATTGGCTCATGTGATTATGGAGGCTGACAGTCCCAAGATCCTCAGGATGAGTTAGCAAGCTAGAGACTCAGGAGGCCAAAGGTGTAGTTCCAGTCCAAGTCCAAAAATAGGAGACCCAGGAGAGCAGATGGTGTAGTTTTATTTCAAAGGCCAGTATGCTCAAGACCAGGGGTAGTCAACCTTTTTATACCTACCGCCCACTTTAGTATCTCTGTTAGTAGTTAAATTTTCTAACTGCCCACTGGTTCCACAGTAATAGTGATTTATAAAGTAGGGAAGTAACTTTACTTTATAAAATTTATAAAGCAGAGTTACAGCAAGTTAAAGCATATAATAATAATTACTTGCCAAGTACTTTATGTCAGATTTTCGCTAAGTTTGGCAGAATAAATCTTTATAAAACAACTTACTAGAGTTAAAT
Source organism: Saccopteryx leptura (assembly GCF_036850995.1). Classification (NCBI taxonomy): domain Eukaryota; kingdom Metazoa; phylum Chordata; class Mammalia; order Chiroptera; family Emballonuridae; genus Saccopteryx; species Saccopteryx leptura. The sequence goes on along the minus strand of NC_089504.1, from coordinate 222,849,449 downwards.
CTATCTTTTATTCATACTTTGGTTGCTCCGCTACTGCCCACCATGGAAGCTGGAACACCCACTAGTGCGTGGTAGGGACCAGGTTGATTACCACTGCTCAAGACCATGGAAGAGCCAATGTTACCATTCAAGTGCAAAGACAGGAAAGAGCCAGTGTCTCAGCTTAAAAGCCACCAGGCAGGAGAAATTCTCTCTTACTTGTGGGAAGGCCAGGCTTTTTGTTATATTCAGGCCTTCAACTGATTGGGTGAGGCCCACCAATATTAGGGAGAGCAATCTGCTTTACTCAGTCTACCAATGTAAGTGTCATCCTCATCCAAACACACCATTTGTGAAACAACTAGAGTAATCTTTGACTTAATCTTTGGGAAGCCATGAACCAGTCAAGTTGACATATAAAATTAACCATCATATTAACCTTGTCATAATAACCAAGTCCACATTTCCTTTTGTTTGTCTTCATACAAGTAATACTATAACTCTGTTCATATCTTTTTTGTGATTATTACTTTGTGTCCATTTGGTTTAGTAGAAATAAGTATTTCTTCTGCACCTCAACAAGCAGCCATTAGATGGGCAGGAGAAAATTGCACTGAAAACTCATTTCCCTCTCCAGCTAAAACAAGCTAAGAAACATTTATTTAATAAAAGTAATAATCAATAAAATTAAATTTTAAGAAGTCAGAGTCAATGCCAAGTTGTCCTGTGAAGAAATTTGATAGAAATTTGTGCCCTTTCTTTTCTTGGTTAGAAAGAATAATAGTAAAAGTAGAATTAATTTAATGACCATCATACTGGTTGATGTAGTGGTCAGAATTTTGACTACAAAACATGCATTCAGCTTCTATTCTTCTGAAATTGCATCTTCAGTTCTATCCAACTCTCACTACTCAAAAAAGAGCAGCATCAGTACCACTTGAGAGTTTGTTTAAAATGCTGATTCTGGCCCCCACTTCAAGCCTAATAAATCAGATCAACTGGGTGTGGGGCCTAGGATTATGTGTTTGAAGAAGTTCTCCAGATGATTCTTAAGCTCAGTAACATTTGGGAATCTTCACATTAAACAATACTTTATCCAGTCCACAGAGTCACATATACCACAAGTCTCACTTCAACCAGAGAAACATGGTACAGTCAGCGAGTTAAAGCCTAATTTATCAACCATGTTGGTACACACTCCAATTAATTTTGTGGATAATTTTATGTTTAGTTGTGTTTGCTCACTTCCTCTAAATATCAAAGGATTACATTCATTTTGATAAAGTTAATGATACAACAGAATATCCAGATATTACAACAGCGAATTTCAACTGGTATGCTGCAAGAATCTTTAAAACATGTGATATCTGACTATTTGGTCAGGGATACTGACCTCTTTTCCCTTAGACTGTCAAATTTTTTAAAAATGACAACATCCAGCACAACAGCTGTCCAGTGTAAATGAAGCAAAATTATACCTATTTTTTGTCAGAGAGAATTTCAGTAATTAGTTTGTGTCCCATGCAATGAAAAAGGTTGAAAATCACTATATTACAATATTAAATTTTAAATTTAATATTAAAATATTTATTTGCTTTGCATTTCATCCTACCATCTTGACATAGACATCCCTCAGAAAAAAATGTCAGCCTGACCTGTGGTGGCACAGTGGATAAAGCATCTACCTGGAACACTGAGGTCGCCAGTTCAAAACCTCTGGCTTGCCTGGTCAAGGCACATATGGGAGTTGATGCTTTCTGCTCTTCCCTCCTTCTCCTTCTCTATCTCCCTCTCTCTCCTCTCTTGCTAAAAATGAATAAAATCTAAAAAATAAAAAAACTTCATGTTTTCATCTCTTCTCTAATTATTCATATTTTCACTAAAAAGTTAGGTATGAGTTAACATATATGAGTAAGGCGCTTTCCATGAAAACAAGTGAACCATGAGAACCATGGGTTTAAAGTAGGTGGCCTGCCTACTCATTATAGAGCATCTGTTAATTCTGCTTCACAGTCTTAAAAGAAGATTCTAGCCCACTTATAATCTTTAATCAGCCCAGACCCACTCTTTGCAACAAGCATATTAAATAGGCCAAACTTCAAAATGGTGGAGTTTTCCCCTAGCCTGAGTTCCCCAGGTCTTCCTCACGCTCCTACTACACGGTGTGATTCCCCATCAACACAGTCATTGACTGTATGTTGGCCTCCGCCTAACCAAGCCCAGCTAACCAGAGCTTTTTCCTCTTTCCAAATAAAAATGTTCCATATTTTTTCCTATTCTTTTTTTTTTTAACAAGAAAGACAGACAGGGACATACAGACAGGAAGGGAGAGAGATGAGAAGCATTAACTCATAGTTGAGGCACCTTAGTTATTCATTGATTGCTTCTCATATGTGTCTTGACTCGGGGGTTTCTGCTGAGTCAGTGACCCCTTGATCAAGCCAGTGACCTTGGGCTTCAAGTAAGTGACCTTTGGCTCAAGCCAGCAACCCCATGCTTAAGCCAGTGTGACTCCATGCACAAGCCAGATGAGTCAACACTCAAGCCAGCAACATTGGGGTTTCAAACCTAGATCCTCAGCATCCCAGGCCAATGCTCTATCCACTGTGCCACTGCCTGGTCAGGCTACTTTTTCCTATTCTTTTTTTTTCTTTCCTATTCTTAACACCTGATATCAACTACCTATCTGTTCATAATCTGTCTGAGACCATTCCCTTTGGGTTACAGTTGTTAATAATGTTGATGGCGATGATGATGATGATGAACAATAAGTTAGCATTGTGTCACATTAGGATTTGGTGCAAAGAGGGACTTGGAACTATAAAACCAGAGTTCAATATCTAGCTATGGTTATTTAACATAGGAGAGGTCTTGTTCTCAAAGGACTCAAAATTCAATTGGGCAGATAAAAAAAATTAAACAAAAATACAGCAGACAGACAAACCCCAAGAAGAGGTAGCACGCGCTAGGGAATGGGGAACAGGAGAGCCGTGTCCATTTGGGTAGTTTCCCAGAGGAAGTCCCCCTGGTTCAGAGTAAACTCACCCATCTCTGAGGTCACACTTAAAACAGAACACTTATGGCATCCAAACAACAATATAAACAAACAAAACAGAAACAGACTAACAGTTGCAACCCACAGGGTGGAAAAAAGGCTTGCGGTACAAACACCAACAAAGAACAGATACTCAATAAGAAAAATATCAAGGATTGAGAAGTACAGATCTATAGTTACAGAATAGTCCCAGGGATGTAAAGTACAGCATAGGGAATATAGTCAATAATATAATGTAGTAGCTATATATGGTGCCAGGTGGGTACTGGAAATATCAGGGGATCACTTTGTAAAGTATATGACTACCTGACCACTATGTTGTACATCATAAAATAATATTGAATAGAAACTATAATTGAAAAAATTAAATTAAAAGGAAAAGAAACAGACATACCCAAAACTGCACCATCTACAAATGGGAATAAGTCCATGGGAGCTCATGCCATGTTGGTTTTCCTCTTGGCTCTGAGTAGCAAGGCTCATCTTACTGGACTCATTTGAAACTAGTCTTTGTCATTGCAAGATATGTGTGAGGGGTGAATGCTTGTATATGGATGGAAAAAAATGTGTGTGTGGGTGGGTTCATATATGATTCTTGCCTCAAGCTACCTAAATAGCATTCCTGTTTATAAGGACATATTAAGTATTTCTTGTGGGCCACGCTGCATGATGGAAGATAGCATGCAAACAATGCAGAACCAGTCCCTGCCCTCCAGGAACTTAGAGTCTAGACAGCATGGAGACATTAAATAATGACTAGTGTGGACTAAAACACAGTTGCAATTTAAGACTAAAGTCTACACAACTGCCTTATAAGTGATTCCCCTCCTAGTCTACAGTCCCAGGATCCCCTGTTGCAATGAAGAGACTTATGACTCTTCTCCTCATTCCAAGAGGTGTTGTACTCACCTCAGCACAGAATCCTCATTACTCCCTAGAACCTACACTCTACTAAGCAGTGGTTCACAATATGCAGTGAGCACAGCAATCACCTGGGGAACTCAAGTGCAGTTACCTGGCCTCTCCCAGGAATTCTGATTCAGTAGATCCATGCTAAGATAGGTATGCTATATTTGGTTCCAAAGCAAACAGTTATGGGAACTGCCCTGGGAAACCCTGTAACCTAGAGGTGAATAAACTAAAAACTCCAATTTCCTTATCCAGACAAAGTAAGGACATAATTTAATCAATATGCTACAGTTGCTAATATCTCAAAAATAGCCACATTATAGTATACCTTCTCCTGCCTCCAAAAGACATTAAGAGGCAAACTATTCTAAAGAAGAAGAAGAAAGAAGAAAGGAGAAAGGAGGAGGAGGAGGAGGAGGAGGAGGAGGAAGAGAAGGAGAGGGAGAGGGAGAGGGAGAGGGAGAGGGACAAGGAGAAGGAGAAGGAGGAGAAGAAGAAACATCAAAATCCATAGATTTATAAGGTGCTATTTTCATATCTAACTTCAGTACATGCTCCAGTTTAACAAAAAAGAGTATTCATTTATCATTCAGTTTTTTAATATTCATTGGCATCTTTCAGGCAGCATAAATAAATATCTAAATGTAAGAAATATGCTAAACCAAAAGCTAAATACTGCCAACAATTCATGACAGAAATAAAACTAGCTTCAAAATCTGAGCAAAACCACAGATAAAACAGAGGCTTTTTATCATGACCTTCGAATCAACTCTGGTTTTCTTTGCTGTTTTTAAATGACAGACAACTTGGAAAAACACAACTATATTTTCACTAAATCTAATTTTTCTCTTCCCCAAAATAATGATTTGAAACCAATGTTATCAATAGTCACAAGTGAAAGAAAACAAACTACCAAAGCCACAAATGCTATTGGAATCAAGACACCCAGTCTATAAATAAAGATCAGCAAGTGACTTCGGAAAAAGACGTTGAGTTTTGAGACAAGCCCAGAGTGCTGTGAATGGGAAGGCAGAAAGGAAGAGTAGGAACAAGAAAGACATGTTCTCCAAAAATGCCATTTGTTTGTTTGTTTGTTTGTTTGTTTAATTCAGAAAAGGGAAACTAGGTAAAAAATGTTGCAAAGAAATGAATATTAAAACAGTTCAACAGTGTGGCCAACACTGAAAGACTTGAAGATAGGTAGGTAAGTGGATGGATGAATGGATGGATGGATGGATGGATGGATGGATGGATGGATGGATGGATGGATGGACAGGCAAGCAGATAGACAGATAAAACAAGAACTGAATCATTCCTTCCCTCACTGCCCAAAGGCCTGATACTGTGGCTGTGTAAGAGATACAGGTTAAATGAAACAGGATTGTGTATTTATGGCACTCACCCTCCAACCTGCAAACTGACAGACACCGAGCTCTACAACTAGGCATGGCATAGCAAGACACGTGTTACACTCATCCTATGAAACAATAATTCAGGGACAGCGAGCAAGGCATGATGAATTCCTGAATTCCTCCTGGCGACTTTCATCAGGGCAGCCTTACAGTGGAGGTGGGTGTTTTGCAGACTCTGGGTGTAAGCTGGTCTCTGGGTGAAGGCATCACTAGGTTAGGACAGTCTCGTGTTTAATCTGTATGGTCCTCCACTTGACTCACTATATATACTCTTCCTGGGTAAGCCCTTTGTGCACACATGTTCAGCTGCCTTATGACTCCCAAAACTGTATCTTGAGACCAAAACCTCCTGCCTAGGTTTCAGAACCACAGCCACATTGCCTTCTGGATAACCTGCAGCCCTCTCAAATAAAACATGTCTGAATCTAACTCCATTAAAATCCCTCCCTCCCCACCCTCAACCCAAACCTCTTCGTCCTCTCCAATTTGCTTTCTCAATGAATGGCATAGTCAGTCAGCTAGTTGCCTAAAACAGAACTTATATATACTCCCAGACTCTTCCCCTTCACACTACAACCCAGTCACTAAGCCCCACCTCTTTCACTTAAATATCTCACCACCCTCTCCTTCTTCCAGTCTTAGTTGATATTGTCATCATGTTTTAATGCATATCTCTGTCTTCCATCTAATTCCCTCCCAGTTCATCCTCCATGCACTGCCAGAGTGATGTTCTGTAATTGATAGGTGGTGACTTTACTTCTCTGATTAATATTGTCTAGTGGTGCCTCCACACTTCAGGATCAATTCCACACCCCTGGTAAATTGGGTCCTCTCACCCACCATCCTTTCCTTGCTGCCCCTAAAAAATAATACAGAACACTGTGCATAGAGTGCTTCATCCTGGGCCATGACATAATGCTGTCTTCTCTGGCTGGAGCATCCTTCCCTTTCCATCACCTGACCACCTTCTCTGCCTGTCTAATTTCTGCTCAGCTCAGTGACCTCAGTGACCTCTTCCTTAGGGAAGCCATCTCTGATATCCTCAGGCTGAGTCAGGTCAGCCTCTCTGGCCCCCAGCACCCTGTGCACGCCTCTACTGGAATATTCCTCACCCTACCCTGCCAGTGCTAGACCATTTGCCTGCCTTCAATTGACTGTGCAAAGCTTGAGGGCAAGACTGTACTTTGTTCATCTGTATACCCCTTGTGCCTGGCACAAAGCTCGTCACATAAGAATTCAACTAGCATGGGTTATCTTAACTAACTAAATATCTTTCACTGAGCATCACGAACGTTGCCATTCACACATGAAAAGCTGAAAACCTCAGAAAACATATGACCAGTGGATAAACTTCATTCCTCAAAAACAAGCTACCAATAACAAAAATCTGCATTCTAAAGTTCTCTATCACACGAAGCAACTGGTAAAATATGGAAAACTTGGGTGAATGGGTCAACCAGTTGTTTTTCTCTACTTTATACCAAATAATTGATTGGGTAATTGTTGTTTAAACCATCATACCATAGCAAAAAAGTAGGTTTACAGCCTGACTAGGTGGTGGCACAGTAGATAGAGTCGGACTGGGATGCAGAGGACTCAGGTTCGAGACCTCAAGGTTGTCAGCTTGAGTGCAGGCTCATCTGGTTTGAGCAAGGCTCACCAACTTGAGCCCAAGGTCGCTGGCTTGAGCAAAGGGTCACTCGGTCTGCTGTAGCCCCCTGGTCAAGGCACATATGAGAAAGCAAGCAATGAACAACTAAGGTGCCGCAATGTAGAATTGATGCTTCTCATCTCTCTCCCTTCTTGCTTGTCTGTCCCTATCTGTCCCTTTCTCTGTCTCTGTCTCTGTCACACACACAAAAAAGTAGGTTTACAGTTGTAAGCCTGGGAAACACAGTTTATTCTTGTATTAATATATATTAATTACTGTATTATTTATTTGTATTTTAACTTTAAACCTATTTTTGCACAGCTCTGTATTACCTGATACTTTTGAGGTAGCTAAGTCAATGAAACAGTTGTTGAAACATCATGAAGGTTTAATCGGGGTGCCACATGGGAAGATTCCAGCATCCCTGCAAGCCATTCTCTCAAGTGCTTTTTTGAGTATCTACTTCATGCTACATGAGGACGGTATACCAGTGTTTCTCCAAGTGTAGCCCCTAGAATGTCTCCATCTAAGACCCTGAGGGTCTGCTAATATTTCAGATTCTTATACTCTACCCAAGATGTCCTAAGCCAGAACCTCTAGGGCCTGGCTTGGGTTTCTGCATTTAAAGAAGGTCCATCCTATAGCTATTTATTCCAAGTAAATACAGGTCTACACTTCAGATAGTACCACCGCAGGTGTAAGGAAAGGATAGGGGAGTGGAGGAATGAAGGAATAAGGGAGGTCAAGTTGGAAGAGAGGGTGGTTAGGATAGAGGGACAGCTGCTGTGACAAGGAGACCCAATATAGTCATGGTTTAAACCAAGTTCCTCTCTATTTCACATAATGATCTCGGCATAGAAGTCGGGGGTGGATGTGGAGTCATCAAGGATTTGTCTACCTTGTTGCCTGGCCTCTCTCTCAGCCACATGGTCTAAGATGGATTATTACCGCATCCTCATTTAAACCAGAGGAGAAAAAAAGGATGGCATTGCTCCCTGTTAAAGGCACAAGTCAGAAGGTGCACTCGTCATACCTGCTCATATTCTAGAACTTACCCCTGGTAGCTTCAGTCAATGTCAGAGGAGACTGAGAAGTGAGATAGAGTTAGAAAGAAGTCCAAATACCCCCCTAAAAATTGGAGTTCTATAACAATTGAAAAGGGGGAAAGAGATAATGGGGACCAACTTATAGTTTTTGTCATCTGGGAGGAAGAGGAAGGGGAGAGATGGCAACAGCTAGGAGAAGAGGAGGAAAAGAATAAAAAAATACAAAATCAGTAGCCAATTCTTCAAAATATCCTCCACCCCCATACTTCTACTCACAGCCTGGTGTTCCTGATTTTCTAAGCTTCTTTAATCAAGGTTGTTGAATTCACTTTCACTCATAACCGTCTAGCCTTGGCCTCAGACATCAACATTGATTGGAAAATAATCTGCTGCCAATGTTTCCAATACCATTGGCATAATGGGCTGCAGGCACAGCTGTTTATTCAAGTTCTCTGCTTTATATTAAAAGTCATGGACTTGAGGATGAATTTTAAGCAGCACCGTTTCGTTTGTGGGTAGAGATGGCATTGTTTGATCAGCCCTGCCTCAGCACTTTATATACAAACACAGCCCCTAGAACGGGCATGACTGTGGCCCTGTGCATGGGGAATTAAATTTCCACGTGAATAATCACACTTATTTTTTATAGGAAAACTGCACTTTTGTTTGTAGTCTGGCTGCCGGAGAAAGTCTAAAGCATAAAGTGACAGGCAGCCTTACTGCTACTCCTAGGCTCAGGCTGCCTCTCCTGCAGAGAAAGAACTGCCATGGCCCATGCCCGGAGTGCTGACCTGTGGGGAACAACCCGTCAGCCGTTCACAGGCCTAAGATGAACCAGGTGACATTTATCCCACAGATCAGACATCAGGTCAGATCTTATTGCTTTTGGACAACAGCCATCATGTGATTTACAGAGCAGAGAATAGGTACAATACAATCCTCAGAGTACATTACAAAGTTAGAGGGTATTTCTAAGCATGAAAATATGCAACATTTCAAAGGTAATGTCATAAAAGGAGGCATCAGACCAATAGATCACTGTCTCCATTCAACTGTAATCTCTAAAAATAACTTCAGCTTTCATTTCTCAGAATGAGAGAGAAACTTTAGAAGTTACATTCATGTTTTTAGGAGTCCATATGTAATCTAACTTTTCCAAAACTGAACTTGAATATAATCTAGTTAGAATTACATCCCCCAAGGACATTTCAGTGTAGATTCAGATTCACAAAGCAAAGAAACAGATAATATGGTTTCATTCCAAAGCATAGGCTTAAACACATGGCAACACTCATCATTGTCAAAGTTCCCAATTTCTTCATTTACTCCCAAGAGTCAAGTGACTTCTATAAGAAAATTACATGCAGTCAGAAAATTACAGGAGGCCTGGGTCTCAGGGAGTAATGTTCCATTCATCTGATAATTTGCTAAACGCTTACACTTTCTACTCTTCATTTTTTTTACTGTTTGGTTAGCGCATCATGCAAATTGTGACAAGAGTCAAAGAAACAGAAGCGCTCCCAGAAAAAGAAAAAAAAAAGAAGATAGAAAATGCCTTTTAAAATAAACTTAATATATTTTAAAATGCCTTTTATAAAAATGCCACGTGAAAAATTTAAAAACTAATATGACCACATGGCCCCTGATTTTCAGATGCTGATATCATATGCCCCCATTACTGGCACCGATACCTCTGGCAGTGGCCCCTGAGGACCTCCAAGGACAAGTCTAAACAGACATATGGCTATGAGCCTTTCCAGCCCATCTTCAAAGACTTCCATAGGATTCCAACTCAGATTTTTAAACTGGGAATATATGAAAGAAACACTAATCTGTGAGCTATTATTTTAGAGGTGACTCCTTGCATTTAATTATTCACCTGCTGGCTCTTCTTGTCAGTTTTCACTTAACTGGATGACCACTTATCGGTGGTCACCAGAACCTGCAGCAGCCATAAAATTAAGGAGCATGTCTATCTACATCAGTACTTGTTGCTATGCCCACTAACACATGGCAATGAGAACAGTAAACTGAACATTAAGACGACTTTCCCTTGGTCATGCGGCCTGGAGTTGTGAAAATCAGGCAGATTTAGTGTGACGTAATGGTAAGGATTTTACAAATGTCAGCTCTTTTTGGTGTGATTTAATGCGTCTTACTGAAAAGAAAAAACAGAAAATCTATATGAACTATTTCCAGCTGTCGGCTCTAATTTCCCCTGACAGCACATGACAGAGAACTCATGGCGTTACTGAATGGCTCTGACTCTCTCAGAAAAGGGCTGCTTGGGGTTTCTGCTCACTCTTCTCGTTCTCTTCACTCTTTCTCAATGTTCTTAGGAAATGTACCCAATATTCAGGCTTCTCCAGCCAAGCAGGATGGGGGAAAAAAGACATTTGCACCGGATGGCTTCTAAAACTATTTTATGCCAATTTCAACATTTTAGAAAAATAACTGTATGATACTCCAGTATGAATAGAAAAAGAAGGAAATGTTTTTTTTAAAGATGCCTATCTGCTCATGCCCTATGTATTTCCTGTCTTGGACAAAACTTTCCATTCTTCTCATGAAACCAATTAGTTAAAAGCTAGAAAGTCAAAAAGGTGTTGTCTTTTAATGCATTTCCATCAAAAAAAAGAGAGAGAGAAAGAGAAAATTTGCGTTTGTAGGCATGAAAAGATAAAGCACAGAGATATACTTACTAGGCTATATGATCAGAAGAGCAGGCCTGTGATCTATTCAATTTTATAGCTCATTACCTGGCACAAATAGTTGATTAACTGACTTTTTCCTGCATTTTAAATGACTATTTCCAATGAGTAATATACAGTTTTTCTGCCACTTCCTATACTCAGGGCTCTACCAAAGAGCTTTTTAAAAGTACAAGTTCATGATTTTTACTCTAGAGTTTTCCAGGGAAACTCTTCTTTTTCTAAATAATACCTTTCTCTTGCGTACACCAAAATGAGTTTTCTCTTGAACCTAAAGGCTCACAAGGGCTAAGAAGTCAGACAGACATGTTCAACCACTTGATCCTGCCACTTGTCCAGTTGTTTAATTTCTCTAAGACTCATTTTCCCCACCTGTAAAGTATTATAATACTTATTCCACAAGACTACCTATAACTGGCTTAAATGAAATAATACATATAAAACAGTAAGGTCCCTGACTAAATAAATACTCTTTTTAATGATTATTTTATTAGTACTCGTATCATTATCATCATTATCTAAATGAAATTTTAGAATAATTCTATAACATGCCTTATAAGTTAATTACTATTGTATATCTAAGAATTTTTTTTGTTCATAAACTATGTAAACTGGTTTTTTGTACTATATATCATAGAAAAGTTCCCTTAGTGTTTGTAACATCCAAGGATAAATACTAAAGTAGGCAGTTTCTCAGATGCAAATTCTCTAGAGCTTTCTTAAGTAGTATATATGTATATATACACAAAGTCAACAGCCTACCAGTGACCACAAAATATAATGGAGAAAGTAGCACACATTCATACACATCCTCATTGCAATAAATGTGGACTTAACGATTACCTTCGACTAGTAGAGAGACAAGGCCAGATGCTCTTCTAGAAGTTACCATGCCCCACATATCTACCTTTCACCTTGTGACGTGGTTAAAGGAACAGAACACGTACAATTTTAAGAGGCTCAGCAAAGCATCCTTTACCTTGGGCACCAGGGGTAGCTAAAAAGGAAATGGGATTTTTCCCCTCAAAGACCTTGAAAGACAATACAGCAAACACAGAGGTAGAACTATGCACATGGCAAGCATGGGAAAAAGGAATCACCAAATATGAGCAGCAGATAAAAACTTGAAAAGGAAAAGAGAGTACAGAACTTCAGGCCATTACTCTCAATTAAATAACTAGACTACAAGGGTTTGGACTGATCTAAAATCAGTGAAAACTGGCACAAGTATCTAGGTTCAGAAAAATCACAAGTAAAATGATGTATCACCTCATTTTCGCTCTCCCTCTCTTTCTGAGCCCCACTGACAAGAAAATGAGCCGCGGTTAACTCATCTGCTCACATGGTCTCAGCCAGCTCTAGCCATGGACGCTCTCAACTACATGTCTGATGTCTTTCCTTCTAACCCCAGTTCACTGAAATAGGCATTTCCTATTGGCTGTTTCATGAAGACCTGAAACAAACATAAGCAAACCCTCAATTTGCCCACATTTTGAAATTAAACTAAATCACCATCACTTATAACCTAGGAACCCATCCATAATTTGTGTTCTGATTAAATATTGGTCAGCTGTGTTAATTGAGCCTTTCTCATTACTTTAACAGTGTTGAGTCTTAGCTGGTCTGTCTGGCATATGGAAGTCCCATCTTCAATTCCCAGGCAGGGCACAAAGGAGAAGCTACCATATGCTTCTCTACCCCTCCCTCTTCCCCATCTTTCTCTCTCTCTCACCTCCTCACTCCCGCAGCCATGGCTCATTCAAGCAAGTTGGCCCCCAGTGTTGAGGATGGCATCATGGCCTTGGCTCAGGCACTAAAAATAGCTTGGTTGCTGAGCAACAGAGCAACAGCCCCAGGTGGGCACATCACCCCATAGTCACCTTGCCCAGTGAATCCCAGTTGGGGTGCATGCAAGAGTCTATCTCTGCTTCCTTGCTTCTCACTTATTAATAATAAAGTGTTGAAATACCCTGAACATGTCCATAACTGTTTTCATCCTTTTATCATACCTTCATTGTTCCTAGATCACCCCATTACCAGAAAGATCAGCATAACCTTCCTGCTTCCAAAAGTTTGCCTTTTGAGCTCATCTTCAACTCTTCCTTACCCACAGGGGTGGGGCCTGGAGGTGGGGGGAAAGAGAGCAACCTATATCCTCTATAGTCTCCAAGCACAAAAAGGCTGGGCTAGGAAACATCTGACATGACCATGCCTGAGCTCTCCCTACAGAAGGCCCTTAGAATGGATCAAGGAAGAGAGAGGGCAAAGATGAAAGCCACTGACCAGCCTCCTACATTTCTTGGAGGCTTAAAAACAAAGCACTCTTTGTATTTGAAGAAATATTTTAGCAAGACTGTGCTGCTTTGTGATAAATACCCTTAAAATTGGCTGAAAGAATTCAGCCAACAACGCACACCTACATCCCACCTTTTAAAGATTCATTCCTACTTCCAATTCAGAAATTTTAATTGAGTAACTACAAGTGCCAAGCATTGCATCGCTTATGATGGTGCAGGTAAAGTGGGAAATAAAACTAGCGTGTGCCTGACCTCCTGAGGTTTATGTTCCAGAGTGATCTGGTCCTTGGTAGTGAAAAGGGAAATCTGAATAAAAACCTCACAGTTGATATAGGATATATTCTCCAATCTTTCTAAAAGTTCTTAATTGTCTTGGTCTCATCCTAAGCCAAATTTCATTGCTTCCGTACAAATGGCATGGCCAGTCTGACCACCAATTACCAAGAGGCTTTCTTAACTATCCGAGTAAGTTGTTGGCCAAAGAAAGCAGACTTCTCCAAAATTACATGGAAAAACATGTGGAGTAATTTTAATCAATTCTTTCAGCCAATTTTAAGGGTATTTATCACAAAGCAGCACAGTCTTGCTAAAATATTTCTTCAAATACAAAGAGTGCTTTGTTTTTAAGCCTCCAAGAAATGTAGGGAGCACCCAGACACTGTGCCTGTTTTGTAAGTTAAAGTGAAAAAATACAACAGTGAAACTCCTAGTGATATCTCTTCAGAAGAGAAATTCATCAGCAAGGTAATAATTCCCAGTAGCTATACAAAGAAACCACAGTCTTCAGAAAAACCACATAACAGAGAATGGAATACTGGGAGCAGCCCACATAATTACTCATGATAGATAACTGTATTAAAAATTAAATATAAATTATTGCGGGCATTACAGTTTTGGCACAAGATGAAAAAAAAAGTGCTTTATGTTACTTAAAAGTTTCAGTAACTGCCTTAACTTTGGCTCCATCGAAAGTAAGCCTATCCTGAGTAAATATGAAGCATTTATATCTGAAGTATTGCTTTCAATATGATTACAGGTTAAAAAAAAACCTCTTGAATTTTCTAAAAGTTGTTACATGGCATTGATCCTTTTAAAAGTACTAAAAAATGAATACAAAAAGGTGAATTTTAAACAGGATCTTAAGGAGGATTAGTATATGAAACTCAAGAAAACACAAGAATCAACTCCAGATGATTTTTTTAATCTAAATGTAAGGAGAAAAAGAAATCTTTGTAAAAACTATTATATATAAGAGAGTATCTTCATGACACTGAAGTAGGCAAAGAGGCCTTAAATAACAGAAAAAGCACTAACCTTAAAATAAAAAAGATGAATAAGATGACACTGAAATTATGAATTTCTCATCATCACCATTAAGAGAGGGAAAAGGCAACCCACAGGGTGGAAAAAAGGCTTGCGGTGCAAACACCAACAAAAAACAGATACTCAATAAGAAAAAGACAATCCAATATATATATGAGCAAAGACTTTAATACACACTTCACATAGAAAGATATCCAAATGGTCAATACACTTATGGGCAGGAGCTCGACTTCATTAGTCATTGGAGAAATGCAACTGAAAACCACAAGGCGTTACCTGACATTTCCATCCGCATGGCTGAAGTTTAAAAGAAGGAGGCTAGTACTTCATAGAGCACTTGGTCTCTCATGCGCTGCTGGTGGGAGGGTAAATTGGTACAAATACTTTGGAAAACCGTCTGGCAGCATCTGCTAAGCAAAGACTTCTTGGAAAAACAGTGTGTTCCCTGTACCAATAGCATCAGTATCATCTGGAACTTGCCATAAGTGCCCATTCTTAGGCCCCAGACCTACTGGATCACAAATGCTCTAGGTGCACCCAGGAATCTGAGGTTTAAAAGCCCTCCCAGTGATTATGACTCACATGGAATCTTGAGAGCCACTGTTAAGTTAAACATGTGCACACCCTGCAACCCAGAAGTTGCAAACTTTAGCTATAGGAAACAGATGTACACAAATAAATGGTCATCAAAAAGCATGTACAAGAATGTTCCCAGGTCCCTGGCCAGTTGGCTCAGCGGTAGAGCATCAGCCTGTCGTGTGGAAGTCCTGGGTTCGATTCCTGGTCAGGGCACACAAGAGAAGTGCTCATCTGCTTCTCCACCCTTCCCCCTCTTTTTCCTCTCTATCTCCCCCACCAACCCACCCCCCGCCCTGAAGCCAAGGCTCCATTGAAACCAAGTTGGCCCGGGCACTGAGGATGGCTCCATGGCCTCCACCTCAGGTGCTAGAATGGCTCCAGCTGCAACGGAGCAATGCCCCGGATGGGCAGAACATAACCCCCTGGTGGGCATGCTGAGTGGATCCCTGTCGGGCACATGCGGGAGTCTGTCTGACTACCTCCCCGCTTTTAAATCCAAAAATAAAAAATAAAAAAATAAAAAAAGAATGGTCCCACTAGCAACACTTTAATAGCCAAAACTGGAAACTAACTGCCCACCATTGATAGAATGGATAAATAAGCCGTGATATAGTCACTTCATAGAAACCCGTAGAGTGATGAGGATGAATGATCTAGAACCTCATGCAGCAGTGTAGATGAACCTTCTGTATGCAATGTTGAACAAAAGAAGCCAATACAGAGCAATGTATTCTGTATAATTTCATTTATATAAAGTACAAAAACAATCGAAACCAAATCTTGCGTTGAAAATCAGGATAATAGCCATGCTTGGGAGAAACCAGTGGGAGGAGGGTTTGTGGATGTAATCAGTCTTCTATTTCTCCACCTAGGGTTGGTGAGTCCCTGGTAGTCATTGTATGAAAATGCACTTATAATATTTGTTGTGGATTTGTAACATGGGTACGGACCTATACTCTATTTCAATGAAAAGTTTTTGGAAGACTTGATTAAAATAATTATTTTCTAGTTACATAGGTAGAAATCACTTTAGGTAAAAGAAAAAAATAATTGCATTAAAAATGTTGAGGACATTGAATAACAATAAAAAATATCAGAAATAATATACCACACTCTGGGGAACTGTTGTCAATGTGGCAATGAGGCAGCTTGCAAGACCATACACCAAGGAAAGCTTCCTCTGTGGGGTATGTCGGTACTCAAACTGTCCCTGGGGTCTGATTGAGCAGTAGAAACCCACCCATGGGTGTACCTCATTGGTAAATCTCAGCTTTAATAATTTAAAGGTAAAGCATTATATCTCTCTATCCCTCACCTCCACTGAAGTTTTCAGTGGTTGTAATTGCATTCATCTGCTCATCGGTCAGATTAAGCAGCCATCAGAGAAACAGAGTGGAAACAGTCAAACACATTAACTAGCTGATGTCTGCTCCTGATTGAAGTTTGTTCATTTTTCTGCCATCAGTCAGTGGATTTAAAAATGATGATGAATACTGTCTCATTTCCATCACTAGCCAAGCCTTGAACTCCCTTTGGAGTAGCTTCCGGGCTCTGATTCAGACGTAGGTTCAGTCTGGTGTTTACCAAACAAGGGTGTTGACCTTGGCCAGGTACATCACTCAGGTAACTCCATTTGAGCAATGCCCCTATATTTTCTTTTTAAAAATGTTCTCTATTCTAGTCTTTATTTTTTTTAATTATAATTAGCTTGCACAGTTAGAAACTCAAGAAGACAATTTCATGTGAAAATGTCTCCCTTCTAATCCTATCTCCCAGTCATTCTGTACCCAACTCTGGAAGCAACCAAGGCCACCAATTTCCTACACACTTTTCCAGAGATTGAATATTTATTGGAAAAACTCTTTGGCTGTATCTAAATATTTCATCTTGTCCTCCTCTCTTTCCCATATCAATGGAAGCATATCACATTGCTGTACATTTAACATTTCAATCTTTCAACAGTTAAAAGTTGGACATCCTCCTCCTCTTTATAGCTGCATGGTCACCATTGTATGAGGAAATGAACGTGGCACACTTTAACTACTCCCACACTAACAGACATTTATGTCCATTAACATTTTCATTGCAAAGAGTGCTGTCATGGAGATTGTTCTACATATATATTATGTGTAAGCATGTGTGCATATCTGAGCATACAGTCCTTGTTATTTCTCAACTCTTTGTTAAGTGCTTTAGTTTAAAAAATCCAGACCTAAAGAAAAAGTGCAAGACTATTACATTGAACTACTAATAAAATAATATTTGATATAAATTTCTGCAGCATTGCAACCCACTGACCATTGTATATGGAGAGAGACATCTTTCCACTGAATCAAAAATATAAATATATAAGCAACATAACCTGGGCATTTGAAGGAATTTTTAAAAAAAATAAAAATATTGCCTGACTAGGTGGTGGTGCAGTGGATAGAGAGTCGGCCTAGGACATTAAGGACCCAAGTTCAAAAAACCCAAGGTCGCCGGCTTGAGCACGGGTTCACCAGCTTGAGTACGGGTCGCTGGCTTGAGCATGGGATCATAGACATGACACCAAAGTCACTGGCTTGAGCCCAAAGGTCACTGTCTTGAAGCCTAAGGTCACTGGCTTGAGCCCAAGGTTGCTGGCTTGAGCAAGGGGTCACTGGCTCAGCTGGAGCCCTCTGGTCAAGGCACTTATGAGAAAGCAAACAATGAACAACTAAGGTGCCGTAACTATGAGTTGATGCTTTCATCTCTCTCCCTTCCTGCTTGTCTGTTTCTCTCTCACTAAACAAAAAATAAAATAAAATAAAAATGTTTTAAAAGGCAGCCCAGAAGAAGGCATGAAATGCAGAAAAGGGGTATTAAGAATTTTAGCAACAGCCAACCTCACATGACTATACCTGTGTGAATGCAGTCTCTTAACCTTACACACCAGGACTGGGGCAGCAAATTTTTCCTATAAAGGGCCAAAAATGAAATATTTTAGACTTCACAGTCTCAGCCACAACTATTCAGCTCACTGTTGCAACATAAGAATCGTCACAGGGAATACCTAAACGAATGAGAGAGGCTGTGTTCTACAACCATTTGCAGAACTAACAATAACAGGCAGAGGGCTGGGTTTGGCGTCTGGCCATAGTGTGCCAACCTCTGCTTTTAAAGGTGCTAGGAAAACTACTTCTTTTAAAGGAGATCAGCCTCTAAATTCACTTCATATGTAAAAAACAAACAAAATAAATAAAAAACATTTTCAGCTATCCAAAATCAATCACAAGCACTACTTGCTGGCCTCTGACGTCAGATAACAAGTCTGTCGTTCTTGGTGTTAAACTTAGTTCCACTGTTCAGCTGAAAGCCTTTTAGGTTTGCACTGAAATACGTGTCTCTGTCTTTGACAGCACCCACACAGGTGAGCAGGACTACGAGCCCACCCATTCAGGCACCCGTTCAGCTTGCCGGTTTGGGTATGCGTGTGTGCGGGTAGGAGAGCACATTATCTCACTCAGGAGAGAAAATATTATTTTGACATTTGGACTTTCGCACAGCAGCAAGTATAGCTATGATTGCCCAAGCAATGTGGTCCTTATGATTTAAAACACAAAAAATGTCTTCCAACCAGTTTCATAAATGAAACCTTTGTGGCTGATTTCTTTTAAGCCGTGTAATTTTCCCTCTTGAATCAGGCTTTATTTCACTGGGTTATTATTTCCCTGGAGGTAAGGGACTCTGGCAGAACATCTCTACTGACTAAAAACAAGCTATGCTTTCAGTGCTGTAGAAAGGTTCAACAATAATAATTAATTCAATGCTTAGCCATGTAGTAAGTGAATCTCCTGTTTCTATTAGTTCATGATCAGCTTCATTTGCCTCTTCTCACACTTCCCCTCTTGTCCATCCATGTTTTATGTTTCTGTCCCTTTTTCTCTTGCTTCAACCCAACCCAAAATAAATTAACAAAAGGAGAGGGTAGCAATACTTTCCTATGAAAAGACCAGTTAAGACAATGTCTTTCTCACAGCCTTCTGAGGCAACTCTCTAGCATATTACAGATCAGAGATGCTCTAGCCATGTAATAAACCCAGAATTCCAATTTATAATAACTAATACCTCCAATTTTTTTATGCTTTAATCTCAGAAGGTTTCTTTAATAGATATCTGTTGTTGGTTTGATATCAATGTGACTTAACAGAAGCATATTGTGACCATTATGCAATCAGATAGGAATAAAAAGCACTTGTATATAGGTCTGATATATCACACACAAATTTGATCATTATGACAATAAGTATATTTGTTGAGAAGCTGACAAATAACCAATAGTTTATTGATAATATTCTTTATTCCTCCTTTCTATCCCTAGATTAAAAAATACAGAAACCAAAATAATACACTAAGTATAAAAATGAGAAAGCAGAGTATCCCCTTGATACACAAACACCAGAACATTCTCTCAGACCTACACCTGTTTCCTCCTGTGTCAAATAGAATGCTTTTGCCCACCTGCTGGTGCCTAGAGGAGTACGTTAGAGCCACCACAGGAAAGCACCTTGAAAACAGCCAGGTGCTTTGCAACCATAGGTCATCATTATTAAAAAGGCAAGAGAAATAAAATCTATTAGTTTGAAAATCTTTATTTTTCATTTGAGAGTAGGAGAGATAGACAGACTCCTACTGGGATCCACCTGGCAACCTTCATCTGGGGCCGATGCTCTGCCAATCTGGGGCTGATGCTCATAACTGAGCTATTTTTAGTGCCTGAGGCAGAGGCTCCATGGAACTATCCTTTACCCTTGGCCAACGCACTCGAACCAACTGAGCCATGGCTGTGGGAGTAGGAGAGAGAGTGGGGGGGGGAGAGGGGGAAGAGAAAGAGGGGGAGAAAGAAGATAGAGAAGGGGGAAAGCAAATGGTCACTTCTCCTGTGTGTCCTGACTGAGAATCAAACCCTGGACTTCCACATGCCAGGTTGACATTCTACACACCTGAGCCAACCAGCCAGGGTGAAAAATCTTTCTTCCCAACATGCCCCCATATTATCTGCATAATCTAAAAGACTAATTTATAAAATTAGTGTTTTAAATTGTGCTATGGGTTAAAATAATCATGCACACAATCAGATCCCATGGCAGAGTACATACACATTTCTTTTTTTTTTTTTTAATCTGGGGTGAGATTTTGTTTTGTTATTGGAACATTAAAAAAAAGCATTTTCTTTAGTTTGCTTGTTAATTCTTAGATAGCTGATTTTTTTTTTTTTTTTTTTTTTTTTTTTGTCTAGGGAATCTCTTTTCACACAGCCAATTGGTGGACAGTAGAAGGTACTTGAGATGTGACCAAACTGTCAGTCAATTGATATGCAAGCCTCTGAAGGTACAGCTCCTAGAATGTTAGATGCCAGCAGGAGCACAAGCTAGGAACATTGCCATCACAGAACTAAACACCCTCCTTGTCCCAAAATACTACTTAGCAAGTACCAGCATCCCGCCAATAGCCTTATGTATTGTGTGGCTCATAAAGAGCCAGAAGGGATCAAATGAATGACAGTTCAGAGTAGTTCATGTGCTCTGGAGCCAACAGTCCTGGGCTCCAACCCCTGGGCATCACTTGATGTTGTATGACCCCTAGATGGTATCTGACACCCATGAGCCTCACTTTCTTTAGTTTCTCCCGTAGTATCTTGCATTTCCTAGGAATAAGCTAGCAACTCAATTTCCAAGTTTTCCATGCAGCTAGGGTATAAATATGTGACTCTTAAAGGAAGTAAGTCTTTCTTCTCTAGTTGTTTTTAACACTTCACTTTTTACTTTGGTCCTCAGCAGTTCTACTATCACGTGCCTACTACAGCTTTCTTTGTATTTTCATTGCTGGGATTCCAGAGTTTCTTGAATCTAAGGATTCAGTTCAATAAAATTCCTAGCCATTATTATTTGGAAATATCTTCCCTAGTTTCTTCTTCCATTCATTCTGGAAATTAAATTACATATATATCAGACCTTAAGTCATATTCTACATGGGCCTCCTAAATCTATCTTTTTATAAAATTAAACTTGAATGCTATTGACTTGCCTCCCAGTTCACTAGTCCTATGTTCTGCTATTTCCAATCAACTTCTAATTTCAATATATTTTTAATTTCAGATATTGTATAAGGGTAAGCAAAAGTAGGTTTACAGTTGTTCATATGGAAAATAATAATACAAGAATAAACTCTACTTTTCACATACTCACAACTGTAAATCTTCTTTTGCCCCACCCTGTATTTTCCTATTTTGGGGATAGATATTTGATATTTGATAAATTTCAAGTGTTTGATAAAAATTATCCATCTTTTATCCATTTTTCCTCTATTTTGCAATATTAATCATGCATATTTTTAACTTCTTGACTGCTAATTCCAATCAAATTAATCATCTGCGGGTCTTCTTCTGTTGTATGTTGTTTTCCTTGGTAATCACTCATATAGTCTTGCCTCTTTGCATGTCTTGTAACTTTTTATTGTATACTAGGCATAAAAAAATTCACTGACTCTCAGTGATTTTATTTTCCACCAAAGAGAATTTCTCCTTCCTCTCTTGGGTAGACAGTGTGAAGGACTAATCATTTCAACCCAATAAGGGGTTAAGAAGAAAATGGGCTAGGTTTAATAAGGTTCACAATACTTCTGCTATTCCCTTATTTCTATGGCATGGAAGTCCTAGGCTTTAATTGATATCTTGGTGGGGCCTTTGTGTTCTTAGCTCTTGAAAGATTCTGAGGGTTTGTTTTGCCTTTCAGGGATTTTCAAGTTAACCCTCTAGCCTCTTACACAATGCAGCTTCAAAACTAAAAATGCCTAGATGTGGACATTAGCCAAGTTTTGGGGGCAAGCTCTCTAGTCCTGGGAAAGGGTCTTTGTTTTCTCACCTTATATCCAGAATGGTAAATGACCACAGAGGGGTAGAGAATAGTTGATGATTACCAGATAACCCTGGAAAGTTCCTCTCCTTGGAAATTTAATTTATCTAGACTTAATTGCTTTCCTAGCTCTCTGGTGCCTATAAAAATAGGATTTTTATAAATTTATAAATTAATGAACATTTTCTAATTATTGTAGCAACAGCATCTTCTACATCCTACGTAAAAGAAGGAATCCCCCTTCCCTCTTTGAAATAAGTAATATATATAATTGGTGACTTAATGCTCATTAAAGGCCTCTAAATTTTTCACTATTAATAGAAGAAACTGGAATAGGAGAGCACAAACAGCTTGACTGTTGGATTTTATAAACTCTTAAATGTTTCTTTCATTCTCAAGCTCAAAGGACATTTCTCTTTGTATAAAAACACTTCCTATACACAGAACAGGTTGACAGAATTCAAATTATAATTTCTAATTTAAATTCAATTTAATCCCTCCACTTAGATATACCACAAGTCAGAATAAAGCCATTGTGACAGATGAGAACCATTTTGCTTATCAGTTGCATCCTTATGATTAAGACATGAATGCAATAAATTATTTGGTTTATGTTAGAATAGTGTCAATTCACAATCCCCCATCTCCAGTTAAAATGAGCTTCACACTGACACAACAAAAGAACTGATTGTCAAAAGCTGGAAAGCATCTAGATTTAAAATAGATCATCCTACTGACAAAAAGGTATTTCATGTGATTTTTGCAAAAAAACAAAAACCAAAAAACAATTGCCTCTATGCAATTCCATACACTAATTGGTGCACCGAGGAAGAGGAAAAGACAGAAATGAGAGCATATTACATATTCTGCAAAGATCCAGTCTGGAGGTACAGGGATGTGAGCACTAGGAATCCACTAAGCACTGTGGAAAAGACCAACTTCTTCTGTAGTCCTGCCAGCCCTATATTTTTAGGAGTACAATGACTCTGGGAAAGTTCATCGGTGGCTCTCCTGGTTTAAAAATGTGAAAAGACCTTGTCACCTGTACATCATGAACTAGGTGATACTTGTCTTAATTTCTGATACCTCCCACCTTCATGGCTACTTGCCCTTTACAGAAACCTCCACAGTCACCTAAGCAATGTCTTCACTTGCCATAAAGCACACAGGCCTTCTTTAAGGTATATCTCCTTAAAGGGACACTACCTTCACCTTCCTAGAATCTTCACTCCCCTGCTCTCCCACCTCACCACTATGTTAATGCACCTTATTTATAGAGACATGCAAGGGTGATAGAATGAAAATTTAGAAGAGAGGCATTTTAAGCCCCTTATATCTTAACAAGGAGGCACAGCCTCCCTCACATAATGCACAGGGCCAGCCCTGGTCAGGGAATTGAAGAAATGGATGGTCCTTCTTGTAGGACGGGCTGGGAGAAGCAGGGTACAACTAATTGTTCACCATTTCCAGTCCATTCTTTGGATGTGCCATCTCTATCCTGTCACAGGTGGTGAAAAATTTAGAGACCACTTTTATTTTTCTAATCAACAGCTAGGTATCATCCAATAGAAAGGCAATTTCTTTAATGGACAGGCTAATGCATTGGCAGATTGAGGCCCAGGGCCCCCCTACCTGGCACATGAACAGATCATCTCTTTCCTGGAATAACTCTTCCCTTCCCATCAAAGGGTATGAATTATTTGTCCAAGCAATCTCCCACTCTGAACGTAACACAAAAGCTCTGTCAGTGTTGAAATTCGGGTGGGGCCCACCAAATCTAAGGCTCTATAGTTCAGGAAGGGTGAGGGGATCAGGTGCCTAATATGATGAGAGATCAAATGAAACCAAAACATTTTACCTTGCCAAGCACTTCCAGCAGCCAAATACCAATCTAGATGGAGCTGGATGGCTTAGACTTGAGGTCAAAGAGGTATTACTTAAACATCTTTCACTATTGTTCCTTCACCAAATAGCCTGCTTCCTTATAGTTTCATCAAACAGAGTTTTTAAGTTTCAAGGACTTGAAATGTGTGAATAGTTTCTTCAATATTTTATTATGATATAAATGTACTTACAACATATTAGTAGTAGTGTTTTTTTCAAAACACATTATCTATACTCTTAAAATATCCATAATAGATGGTTCATTGGTCCATTTTGCTCATAAAAAAGTCAATGGTCAGAGCTCTAAGATGATGTCTAAATGACTGCCCATCTTTGGTACCTGCATAGCCAGGTATTCCACCACTTCCCAGGTACCCAGAACCAGCTAATCTCAACAAAGAGGTCAATTGAACCAAGAATGTTCTTACCTCTGTCATTCAACATGTAAGCTCTTGACCCTAATTCTAACCTTTAGCTACATCCAAAAACTTTACCTACATTTTAAGACAGCTCCCTTACAAAATACCTAAAATCTACAATCTGCTGCCAGTTCTCAGTGTTAAAATCCTTACCCACGGTTGCTTCAACTTGTTGATTTATGTATTTCGGACTTAATAATACATGGATTCAGAGAGACTATGAGTCAGTTCAGGTACCCACCCACCCAAACATAACTATACACAGAAAAATCCTGTGTGAGAGTCTATACAGTAGATATTAGTTTTGGCTCCCTACTCTGGCTTCAAAAAAGGAATCTACCACAAAATAACAATGGCCAACTTTGCAGATCACCACAATTTTATAAAGCACTTTCACACCCATTATCTCATTTGATCCTCACAAGAACTTTATGAAGTTGACAAAGCAGGCATTATCCTTATTTTAGAGATTATGAAATTAGGACCCAGAGAGGTTAATTATCTTCCCAACAGCCCCTTGCTGGCAAGTGGCAGAGTCCCAATATGAGATGGTTCCAGCTCATCACATAGCTTCAGAAGACTCCGATTAATTTTGTCTTAGCACAAAGTACAGGACTTATTAGAGCATTATTACCAGCTATTGTTAGGATAAATATCTCTTGAAATTAAGCCTTCTGAATGTGATGCCAAGTTATTACAAAGCTCTGGCTCCTTCAAATGGTGTTTCACATTGTTGTGCTTAAACATTCCTCTCCCTTTCCACAAGTTCACACCTCTCTTCTTTACTCATTTGCTGAACATTTTGAATATTACAAATATCTGATCATCTCAAGATGGTTGGGAAGCACTACTTTAATATTCAATCTATAGTGTAAAATTACCCCACTGTACTGACTTCTTTGCAGGATCCATCCTCCAATTGCACACAACTCCATTCTCATGTCCTATTAGATCCCATCTTTATTTAAATGTGTCATGTTTTGTTCATTGCAGATTTTTGGCACTATATTTTTATTTTTGAAAAGTTTGCATTACAAATGTCTTGATTACTGACTTTTTTGGTGGCCCCTTAAATTGTGTGCCTAGGTAAGTGCCTCGCTTGCCTCACCAAAACCTCTGTTTATTTGAAATTCTTCTTTTCTGGTTAAAAGTAGATAGGTCCCAGGTTCAATTCCCAGTCAGGGCCACAGGAGAAGCGCCTGTATGCTTCTCCATTCTTTGCCCCCCCCCCCTCTATCTCCTTCTCCCTGCCCTCCTGCAGCCATGGCTCAACTGGAACAAGTTGGCCCTGGGCACTAAGCATGGCTCTATGGCCTCTGCCTTAGGCACTAAGAACAGCTCGGTTGCTGAGCAATGGAGCAACATCCTAGATAGGCAGAGCATCACACCCTAGTGGGCTTGCCAGGTGGATCCTGGTCAGGGCACATGTGGGAGTCTGTCTCTCTGCTTCTTCTCCTCTCACTGAATAATAATAATTTTTAAAAAGCAGATAGGTATTCTGGGGTCACACAGATCTGGCCCTGAGGCTGCTGCATCCACTTGGGAGCCGATGAGTGGAACAGAAAGCCTTTGTCAAGTTACCTAACCAATTTGAGCCTTCATTACTCATCATAATCTTGGCCTCATAAGAGTATTTCATAAGATTCTTTAAAATTTTTCATGAAGTGCCTGGTATATAGTAAATATAAAATGAATGATGACCATTGCTAAAACTATTACTATTTTACTCAATAATTTTTAATTGTGGTGGAATACACATAAAATAAAACTTACCATCTTAACCCTTTATAAGTGTACAGTTCAGTCATGTTAAGTACAAACAATCTCCAGAATGCTTCATCTTAAGAACTAAAACTCTTATCCATTAAACAACTCCCCATTTACCCTCCCCCCCCCCCAGCCTCTGGCAAACACCATTTCACTTTCTGTCTCTATGAATTTGACTACTGTAGGTACCTCATGTAAGTGGAATTATATAATATCTGTCCTTGAATGTCTGGATTATTTCACTCAACATAATGTCCTCAGGGTTCATTCATGTAACAGATGTCAAAATTGCCTTCCTTTTAAGGCTGAAAAGTATTCCATTGTATGTATGTATCACTTTTTGTTCATCTCTTCATCCATCAGTGGACACTTGGGTTATGTCCATCTTTCAGCTCTTGTGAATTAATGCTGCAATGAACATGACTGTACAAGTTATTACTATTATGTTCCTTCCTGCCTGGTGTTTGACCAGATAACTGGGCACAATGGCCAAGTCAAGATGACACATAAAATTATAGTTTCTCTAATACTTCTGACAGTTCACTAAATGAGAGCTTGTCTACAAAATGAATGACAAAACCATGCTCGCATCATTCTGACACTAGCCTTCGTGCTAGTCCCGCTTCTGAAAGATACAATCTGCAGGACTCAAAAATATTAATGTCCCATCATTTATTGACTGAGCCTAAAGTTGTGGTAAATGTAGTTATAAACTGACTCAACCAATGAGTGGAGAACATAAAACAAAACAGTGCTTACTATTCCTCTGTCAAATGGAGAAGAATTCTCAGAATTCCACTGAATCTGTTGGCCATCATCATCTGTCTGTTACTTTTGCAGAAACTATTATGTTTAAAAAATCTGGCCCTGGCTGGCAGTGCAGTGGATAAAGCATTGTCTCAGAGCACCAGGTCACTGGTTCGATCCTCCGGATCACCAGCTTAACCCCCGGCCAAGGCACATATGAGAAGCAATCAATGGGTGCACAACTAAGTGGAACAATGATTTGATGCTTCCCCTGCTCTCTTTCTCTCTCCCTTCTTCCCTCTCAAAAACTACTGGAACTAATATTTGCCATGATATTTTGCATTTCTATTAATAATACCTGAAACCTAGTGCCTTCTGGATAATAAGTGAATTTCAGGGAATAAAATTCATTATCATCAAAGCACAGATTCTTTTGTGCTTCTATCAGTGATTCTTCTCTCAGTGATAGAAGGGCATTAATAGATGATAGGACTTAGAATTCTTATCTTCTTTCTTTCAATTCTCAAAGAAATTGAGCACTGAGGAGGAACCAGGCATTAGGCTGAGTGCTGAATAACCAAGATGAGCAAATCACAGCCTACTGAGAGACACACATGTAGAAAGATCATTTTAACAGCTTGATGTGCCCATTTGGTGCCACTCTCCAGAACTGCCATGGTAGAACGAATGAGTTTTCTGCTCCAGAGAACTTGTCATATTAGTCCTAGGCATTTTCTCTCCTCTAATCATCACCAACCAAATTTGCAGGCATTGCTTCTACTTTTCACCTGGGGATGGGTCAATTGAATGGTTCGTATATTACTCAGGGCTCTCCAGAGAAACAGAATGATTTATTTTAAGGAATGGGCTGTGGGTCAGGTCGGCAGGCTGGCAGGTTGGAGATTCAGGTAAGAGCTGACCTTGCTGTCTTCCGTCTGAAATCTGCAGGGAAAGCAAGCAAGATGGAAACTCAGACAGAATGTTCATGTTCTCTCAGACAGAATGCCAGGGAGGGAAACAATTCATTCTTCTTCAGGAAACTTGTCTTTGCTCTTAAGGTCTTCAATTGATTGGATACTGTGGCCCATCCACATTATGGATAATAATCCACTCCGATCAAAGTCTACTGATATAGATATTACATCTAAAACATACCTTCAGAGCAATATCTACACTGGTGTTTGACCAGATAACTGGGCACAATGGCCCAGCCAAGATGACACATAAAATTAATCATCACAGTATGTGAATTATATCTGTTATTTTTTTAAAAACTCAACAATTAAAAAAAACAGACCATTCAATTTTTTTAAATGATCACAAAGATCTGAACAAATGATTCACAAAAGATATATACAGACAGCAAAGAACCACAATAAAAGATACTTCACATAATTAGGCATGTGAAAGTTTAAAAGCATTTTTACTGTATGTGCTGCCAAAGTGACTACTAAAAGCATTCTTAAATCCAATTTTTTTTAAAAGTTTCACTTCAATTGTAGCTCATCTGAGATGGATTGAGACCTATCATGTAAGGTGGTGCATGGGTCCACAAACACCTCACTCACTTTACTCATATAAGGCCTTAACCTGACCCTAGCAACTAAACGCTTCTTAGCTGTGTAGGCATGTGCCACAGAACATTTCAGTCAATGATGGAGTGCATATACAACAGTGGTCCCATAAGATTATAATGGAGTTGAAAATTCCCATCACCTAGTGATATTGTTGCCATCATTAGGTCACAGCACAATGCATTAATTACTCTTGTGTTTGTGGTGAGGCTGGTGTAAAGAAACTTACTGCATCGCCGGCTGTAAAAACATATAGTGCATACAGCACACAATACTTGATAATAATTGACTATCTTACTGGTTTATGTATTTATGATACTCTATTTTTTATTGTTATTTTAGAGTGTACCCTTTCTACATACGAGGAAAATAATTTACTGTAAAGCAATACACCACGTTAAGCCAGCAGCAACCTCACACATCTCGTGTTTACTCATCTCTTGAGCGTATCATTTTTCTCTTGTGCTTGATTCAATTTCATGTTGTTTTGTTCATCATAGCAGCCCCTAAACCTTTGTACAAAAGCAATATCACCGAGCAACACATTTTTTCAGGACGTATGTTCGACATTAAGCAATGCATGACTGTAAAATGCTAATATTGATACCAACTAAAGTGTGTTCATTCCAACTGACAACAACAACATCACAATCCTCTGTCTTTTAGTTCCATTATTTTCTGCATCAGCACTCGCTACATCTTCCTGTTTATCAGCTTCAATTTTGGTTGAATGTCTGGTCCTCAAAGGTTTTTCATCTTCAAACTGAGAGACCTCGGCAAACATTTTTCATAAAAGGCCAGACAGGAGATCTCCACTGCAAATATTCACCTCTGCCCAGGGTAACATGGAAACAGCCCTAGAGAAACCATAAATAAATGAGCAAGGCTGTGTTCCAATAAAATTTTATTCACAAAAAATAGGTGGTGGGCCAAATTTGGGCTGCAGGTCTTTATTTACTGATGCTTCCTCTACACAAAAGCACATTTTGTTTTATTTTCTCACATGAGAAATTTGAAGGGCAAAAATATTTCTTGTCTTTTTACAAGATGCCTAATCACTGTCAAGTTAATTATATGGGAACATTTTGAAAGAAAGCTATAGTCCACCAGCAAAATCAGACTTCTCTTTTCAGGACTTGTGATGTTGTGATATAATAAGAAACACACTTTGGTCTTCATTCTCAACTTCTAGCAAGAGCTTCTGAAATCTTTGCACTCTGCTAAGTGATATAGATGCTAGGAGTATCTTTTGTTCTAATATTCGATATTTGACTTTGGTTCCTGACAGAGTCCCTAAGTCCCTTGGAATGTACAGGTGATAGGAGCATCTTTTGTTCTAATGAGACGACTCTTGGTGGGCTCCTGGATGGTTGCCAGAAAGGACAAGCCTTGGTTAAAAGTTTGGGACTTGCAGCCCCACCCCTACTCCCTGTCCTCCAGGAATATGCCTGCATGACAAAGCCTTCATTAGAAATTCCTGAACTATTGGGTTTAGAGAGCTTCCAGGCTGGTGAGCACACAAAGGTGCCAGGAGGGTGGCCCACATGGAGAGGGCATGGGAGGCCCACACTCACTCCCATAATCCCTGCCCTGTGCATCTCTTCCCTCTGCTGCTCCTGAGTTGTGTCTTTTCATCATATGCCAGTGAGCTAGCGAGCTTTCCTAAGCTCCGTGAGCTTTTCTAGCAAATCATCAAACCTGAGGAGGAGGTCATGGGAACCTCTGGTTTATAGCTGGCTGGTTAAAAATATAGGTGACAACAGGGACTTGTGACTGGCATCTGAAGGGGGAAGGGATAATCCCATGGGTCTGTAACCTTAACCTGTGTGTGTATCTGACGCTAACTCTGGGTAGACATTCAGTGTTAGAGAATTGTTCCGTGTGGGAAACACACACACACACACACACACACACACACACACACACACACACACACACTTGGTAATCAGAAGTGAACTGTGAGCATAAAGGAAAACTGAGTTTTTTCTAGACAGTACCATTCCACATGGAAACTCTCAGTGACAGGTTCTAGGTGCCTAGCACAGAGGAAATGCTCACATAAAGTAATATGCTCACATATTACTATTAGGATTCTATTAGTAAAGTATGTGTTACTGAGTTGTTATAACTTATCAGTACTGAAGCAAGATACTACACTGGCCTCATGTCACAGTTTATGAAACACAGATTGCCAACTTTCTTTTCAGGGAGAAAAGCTAAGGACTGGGTGGTCAGAAACAGAACCCAGTGCCAGGAACTACCGGTAAGGGGAGACAATAGGATAACCAGGTTTGGAAACCCTTGCCAAGTGTACCCACTTTGTGGGTGCCCTTCATGGCTGTTTGGGGTTTTTTGTTTGTTTTTAAGCAAAATGGCACACAAGGTGCTTGTGGATTTAGGCACTTTTGCCCAATAACAACCAATTTAATCGCAGCAAGTTGAGACTCTAATTCATCCATCAATTTCAGATCTCTCCTAGTTCACTTGGAAGTTTCTTATGCAGAAGCAACAACATTTTAGTGGAAAGGGAATGCCCTGAGGAGCCAAAGAGATCTGAGTTCAAGTCCTTATTTCACCACTTGCCTTCTCTGTGTCTCTGGGTGAGCTTTTGGCCTCTTAGAGTTTTCTCAGTATGCTCACCTATGAAATCACAGGTGGATAATAATACCTACCACACAGAAGTTTATCAGGATTAAATTGCATCCCCCAAAAAGATATGTTGAAGTCCTAACCCCCAGTACTAGTGAAACGTGACCTTATTTGGGGATTGAGTCTTTACAGAGATAATTGAGTTGAGGTCACTGGAACGTGTCCTAATCCAATACAACCAATGTCCTTATAAAAAGAGGAAATTTGGACAAGAGACACACATGGAAGGAAGATAATGTGGACATGAAGATTGGGATTATGTTGCTGAGGAATATCCGGGGCCACCAGGAGCCGAAAAAGGCTTCATGGTGGGGGGGGGGGGCTGCCCACACCTTGATTTTAGATGTCTAGCCTCCAGGCTATAAAACAATAAACTTCTGCAGTTCTAAACCACCCAGCTTGTAGGACGTTGTTAAGGCTGCCCAGGGATACTTACTCAATAAGGTAATGGAAAGAAAGCGCATAGCTCAATGCCTGACTCGTAATGGATGCTCAAAAATGTTTTGGAAGGTGTTCTTTTAAAAGTGTAGTTCCCATTCACTGAAACCCTAGTACGCACCATACTAGGAGACTTAGCTTATGTTCTCATTTATAATTCTTACAATAGTCCTATGAGATACAGGGACTCATCAGTCTTACCCACTTTATAGATGGGACTTCAGTCTTAGGAAGTTAAATAACTTGCCCAAGGAGCCACCGCTAGAAGTGGTCACTATGTATCATTGACCCATTTCGGGTGACATCATCAGGATGCTCTGTCTGCAGCTGTATTATTAGAGGAAACAGGAGTTAGAGCTGTTTAAAAGCATTTTCCATAGGGATATGTGATAGAAATGCTCCCTACTCTTCTAAAGCACATTCCGTGTACTCTCAGTGTCATATTCATCTTCTTGGGGTCTTATATAATTCCACCAAAAATTTAGGTAACTGGAAATGATAGATATACAATGGACATGGAGGTGCGCTGCCGACTCAGAATCTCCTCAAAGAAGGGCTCATTGCCCTAGCAGTCAACTCCTTCAGAGTTGCCTGAGCTACAGCAG
This sequence comes from Saccopteryx leptura, assembly GCF_036850995.1. Lineage (NCBI taxonomy): Eukaryota > Metazoa > Chordata > Mammalia > Chiroptera > Emballonuridae > Saccopteryx > Saccopteryx leptura. The sequence goes on along the minus strand of NC_089504.1, from coordinate 222,817,529 downwards.
GAACCCTACCCAAGGTCATGGCCTTGCAGGGCCTCTCTACCCAAAAGGACTGAGCAAGAGGACTAGCCAGTTCAGGTCAAAGCCCATTTCTCTAACAACGCTACTCATTCTAGAGCTCCCCCTCCAGATTGGAAGAAGTATTATCAGGCTTATACCACGGGGGGGGGGGGGGGGGGGGGGGGGGGCTCCTGCCCAAACCCACTTCTGCTCTGTTCCTTCCAGAAGTATTTTTTTAAAATAAGCTCCAGATTAAACTCCACCTCCCACATTTACTTCCAGAGAACTCACTAGGTTTTGCATCGCCTGACAAGGAATGATGTTGCCCAGATATGAAGCTGATAGAATATCCAGGGAAAGAAAAAATCTTGATATCTACACACTTGTAACTTGAGTCCAGGGGAGAAAATCCAGTAAGGTATGGATAGAAGCCTTCAGTGTATGTAAACTATCTCCACCCCCGTGACAGACAGAGTTGAGGTCCCGGTGACTTAAAATGCAGAGAAGGAATCTCTATAAAATAATACTAATATGTAAGAGTTCATGTTCCTTGGGGGAGTCAGAGAAAGTCCCTCCACTGGCTGGGGCACCAAGTCCACAAGGCCAGACAAATGTGTTTTTTTAAAGGAATGTGTGATAAGAACACTGAAACTTGATATTTAAAATCATAAGGATCAATTTTGCAAAACATACATGGTTGGCTAAGAAAAGCTCATCTAAATAGCACTTTCAACTCTCATGATCATAATAAGATATGAAGTTTTGTGATTTGTGCAAAAATTTAGTCATTGATAATTTATTATAATAATATGCTTTGTGTGTGTGTCATATATATATCATATAGATAGATATAGATATAGATATAGATATAGATATAGATATAGATATATAGATATATAGATATATAGATATATCCTCATTTCCACTTAAGGTCAAGGTCAAAAGAAGGGTGGGGGTGGAAGGAGAAATTGTTCCATGAAAATTTTTGAGCTGATTAAAAATTTACAGAGAACAGAATCCATTCCGAGCACAGTCATGCTGCCCTATCTCCTGCACAAAGGGAGCCTGGTTACTTAGCTCTAAACCTGGCTTTTCAAGCTATCTGATTACCCCTTATCAGGGGCCATTAGCGTCTGATAATAGCAACCAATCCCTTGTTCAGTCAGCCCTAATTTCCTTAAAGAAAAATCTCCTCCTGTGGCATGCAACTCGTTCCTCATTCACCCAGTGGAGTATAGATAAACTTTAAAATCAGGCACCAAAAGGCAAGGTCACTGCCTGCCTGTCCACAAACACACCTTTCCATGTTCCTATCACAAGGCAGCATTGTCTTCCTGCCCCAGGCCTGGCCGAGCAACAGCGAGGTGAAAGGGCATGCAATATTTATTATAACAATTACAAAATATGTAGAATGCCAGAGTCAGCAGGATTGTAGAAATCTTTTAGCTCGGCCTCTTCCTTTTATAAGTTGGGAAACAGAAGACCATAGTCTCATAGGGCTGTAGAGGTCAGATCTATAGTTCTGACTCCTAAACCAGCCTAATTCCCATCATGACAAGTCACCCATGTCATACCATGTTTTCCACAATATGACTTGGGAAGAAAACTGAAACTATTCAGTCTGATTCATCCTAGGCACATCATTTCATCTTTGTCATTGTGTGCTTTGTAGCCTTTATAGATGTTTTTTTTGTTTTTTTGTTTTTTAATTTTTTTTAAATTTTATTTATTCATTTTAGAGAGGAGAGAGAGAGGGCAAGCCCAGGGTTTCGAACCGGCGACCTCAGCATTTCCAGGTCGATGCTTTATCCACTGTGCCACCACAGGTCAGGCTTTATAGATGTTTTAAAGAGAATTGTGACTAATTGGGATCCATTACCAAAGAAACAATGGCTAGAGGGGGGAAATCCACATTGAAATAAAAGTTCCACGGATATTAGCCTCTGATTTAAAAAGCATCCTCTTCCTAGGTTCTATGAGCGAAAAAAGAGATAGAAGGCAACAGGAACCCCCACAAGGAGAGTGAAACTATGATTGGCAGGTAACTATAGAACACAGACGGGATGCCACCAACTATAAAATTAAAGCCAACAGCTGCCCCTCTGGAGCTCAGACTCTCATTCTGCCTCCATGTTCAGAAACTGAGGTCAGTATGCTAAAGAAAACCACTCAGCCATCTCCACGTTGTGTGGGCACAGGTATTTGATACTTGTAATCCCTTTGGAGCCTTACTTTATACACTTACATGAAGAAGGAAACTAAGTAAATGCTTTGACCAAGGGAGAAAGAGAGTTAACAAAGAGGGTACATGCCCCTACACTCCGAAACATTTACAATAGCCAAGCTATGGAAGCAGCCCAAGTACTCATCAATAGATGAGTGGATTAAAAAAAAACCTGGTATACATCTAGACCATTACTTGGCCATAAAAAACTGAACTCTTACCATTTACAACAGCATGTTAGAGAAAGGCAAATATGATTTCTTATATGTGGAATCTGAAATTCACCATGTTGCAACCTAAATGGATGAGAGAGTCCATCAAGATGTTCTTACAATTCTTAAATCATACAAATGGAGAAAAGGGCATATAAGTATTTAGGCAGAGGGAGAAAAGCAAAAGAAATAGTAACCTAAAATAGAACAAAAATTAAAGCAACTTCTGATGTCCCTTTTGTAATACTGAAAACAAAACAAAAAAAAAAAAGAGGGAGACATATACCAAATGATCAAGGGATGATGCAAAAAAATAAGACTTTGTGGTCTAAAAAGTCTGATGGTGAACACTGAAATTCATTAAAGATGTTCTAAGCAAGGATGACAAAAATGCTGGCCAAACTAAATATAAACACAAACTACCCCTTAAAAATACAGAACAATAAAAGCAATTATCACTTAATATAGAAATCTAATAACACAAGTTATTTTTTTTAATCTCACAAATAGGAAAGGGAAATAAAAATGTGTTTCTTACTGGCTATAAAAAGCTTTTTAAAAAAAATGATCTCGCCTGACCTGTGGTGGCACAGTGGATAAAGCGTCGACCTGGAAATGCTGAGGTCGCCGGTTCGAAACCCTGGGCTTGCCTGGTCAAGGCACATATGGGAGTTGATGCTTCCAGCTCCTCCCCCCTTCTCTCTCTCTCTGTCTCTCACTCCTCTCTCTCCCTCTCTGTCTCTCTCCTCTCTAAAAATTAATAAATAAAAAAATAAATTAAAAAAATTAAAAAAAAATGATCTCATTCTTAATTTTGATTATTACAAAATGCACACTTCAAAGTTCTTTTTTTAAGTCACTAGTAAAATTAAAACTAGAGTACATTGGGCACTGGCCAGTTGGCTCAGTGGTAGAGTGTAGACCCAGCGTGTGAAAGTCCTGGGTTCCATTCCCAGTTAGGGCACACAGGAGAAGCACCAATCTGCTCCCCACCCCTCCCCCTCCTCTTCCTTCTCTCTCTCCCTCTCTTTCTCTCTCTCTCCCTCTCTCTCTCTCCCTTTCTCTCTCTTCTTCTCACTCTCCTCCCACAGTGATGGCTCAATTTGTTCAAGAGAGTTGGCCTTGGGCACTGAGGATGGCTCTGTGGCCTCTGCTTCAGGTGCTAAAAATGGCTCCATTGTAGAGCAATGGAGCAATGGCCCCAGATGGGCAGAGCATTGCCTCCTAATGGGCTTGCCTGGTGGATCAAGATGATAAGGGAACACGCAGGAGTCTGTCTCTGCCTCCCCTACTCTCACTAAAAAAAAAAAAAAAACTAGAGTACGACTCAGTTTTTATTACACAAATTTTAAAAGTAAATTAAAAAATAGGAAATTGTGATTTATTTTTTGACAAAGATGAATTTCAGGTAGACTATTAAATAGGACAAAGACTGGAAATTTTTACCAATAATGGTAGAATCCAAAATAAATACAGAAATATAATAAATATTTGCTTGATATCATAGCATCAAATATATGAAGCAATATTAGAAATAAGTAATATTTAAACAAAAGAAGAATCCACTGCATAAAAATTAATAAGCAGTCTCTTAAATAACCTTTAAATAAAAAATTATACCAACAAGTAGATAATTTTTTGGACTTTTTAAAAAAATGAGCAATATTTTTTTTAATAATTTTATTTTTTTAATGGGGCAACATCAATAAATCAGGATACATATATTCAAAGATCAACAAGTCCAGGTTATCTTGTCTTTCAATTATGTTGCATACCCATCACCCAAAGTCAGATTGTCCTCTGTCACCTTCTATCTAGTTTTCTTTGTGCCCCTCCCCCTCCCCCTTTCCCTCTCCCTTTCCCCCCTCCCCCCGTAACCACCACACTCTTATCAATGTCCCTTAGTTTCACTTTTATGTCCCACCTACGTATGGAATAATGTAGTTCCTGGTTTTTTCTGATTTACTTATTTCATTTCGTATAATGTTATCAAGATCCCACCATTTTGCTGTAAATGATCCGATGTCATCATTTCTTATGGCTGAGTAGTATTCCATAGTGTATATGTGCCACATCTTCTTTATCCAGTCATCTATTGACGGGCTTTTTGGTTGTTTCCATGTCCTGGCCACTGTGAACAATGCTGCAATAAACATGGGGCTGCATGTGTCTTTACGTATCAATGTTTCTGAGTTTTGGGGGTATATACCCAGTAGAGGGATTGCTGGGTCATAAGGTAGTTCTATTTTCAGTTTTTTGAGGAACCACCATACTTTCTTCCATAATGGTTGTACTACTTTACATTCCCACCAACAGTGTATGAGGGTTCCTTTTTCTCTACAGCCTCTCCAACATTTGCTATTACCTGTCTTGTTAATAATAGCTAATCTAACAGGTGTGAGGTGGTATCTCATTGCAGTTTTGATTTGCATTTCTCTAATAACTAACGAAGATGAGCATCTTTTCATATATCTGTTGGCCATTTGTATTTCTTCCTGGGAGAAGTGTCTGTTCATGTCCTCTTCCAATTTTTTTATTGGATTGTTTGATTGTTTGTTGTTAAGTTTTATGAGTTCTTTGTATATTTTGGATATTAGGCCCTTATTTGAGCTGTTGTTTGAAAATATCATTTCCCATTTAGTTGGCTGTCTGTTTATTTTGTTATCAGTTTCTCTTGCTGAGAAAAACTTCTTAGTCTGATGTAGTCCCATTCATTAATTTTTGCCTTCACTTCTCTTGCCATTGGAGTCAAATTCATAAAATGCTCTTTAAAACCCAGGTCCATGAGTTGAGTACCTATGTCTTCTTCTATGTACTTTATTGTTTCAGGTCTTATGTTTAGATCTTTGATCCATTTTGAGTTAATTTTCATACAAGGGGACAAACTGTAGTCCAGTTTCATTCTTCTGCATGTGGCTTTCCAGTTTTCCCAGCACCATTTATTGAAGAGGCTTTCTTTTCTCCACTGTGTGTTCTTGGCCCCTTTATCAAAAATTATTTGACTATATATATGTGGTTTTATTTCTGGACTTTCTATTCTGTTCCATTGATCTGAGTGTCTACTTTTCTGCCAATACCATGCTGTTTTTTTGTTTGTTTGTTTGTTTGTTTGTTTTGTTTGTACTTTTCTGAAGCTGGAAACGGGGAGAGACAGTCAGACAGACTCCCACATGCGCCCGACCAGGATTCACCCGGCATGCCCACCAGAGGCGACGCTCTGCCCACCAGGGGGCGATGCTCTGCCCCTCCGGGGCATCGCTCTGCCGCGACCAGAGCCACTCTAGCACCTAGGGCAGAGGCCAAGGGGCCATCCCCAGCGCCCGGGCCATCTTTGCTCCAATGGAGCCTTGGCTGCGGGAAAGGAAGAGAGAGACAGAGAGGAAGGAGGGGTTGGGGCTGGAGAAGCAAATGGGCACTTCTCCTATGTGCCCTGGTCGGGAATCGAACCCGGGTCCCGCGCATGCCAGGCCGACGCTCTACTGCTGAGCCAACTGGCCAGGGCTACCATGCTGTTTTGATTGTTGTGGCCTTATAATATAGTTTGAAGTCAGGTATTGTAATGCCCCCAGCTTCATTCTTTTTCTTTAGGATTGCTTTGGCTATTCGGGGTTTTTTATAGTTCCATATAAATCTGATGATTTTTTTCTCTATTTCTTTAAAAAATGTCATTAGAATTTTGATGGGAATTGCATTAAATTTGTATATTGCTTTGGGTAATATGGCCATCTTGATTATATTTATTCTTCCTAACCAAGAACAAGGAATATTCTTCCATCTCATTATATCTTTTTCGATTTCCCTTAACAATGGTTTATAGTTTTCATTATATAAGTCCTTTACATTCTTTGTTATGTTTATTCCTAAGTATTTTATTTTTTTTGTTGCAATCGTGAAGGGGATTATTCTTTTGAGTTCCTTCTCAGTTGTTTCATTGTTGGCATATAGAAAGGCTATTGACTTCTGTATGTTAATTTTGTATCCTGCGACCTTACTGTATTGGCTTATTGTTTCTAGTAGTCTTTTTGTGGATTCTTTGGGGTTTTCGATGTATAGGATCATATCATCTGCAAAAAGTGATACCTTTACTTCTTCTTTTCCGATATGGATGCCTTTTATTTCTTTGTCTTGTCTGATTGCTCTGGCTAGAATCTCTAGTACCACATTAAATAAGAGTGGAGAGAGTGGACAACCCTGTCTTGTTTTTGATTTAAGGGGGAAAGCCTTCAGTTTACTGCCATTTAATATGATGTTAGCAGATGGTTTATCATATATGGCCTTTATCATGTTGAGATATTTTCCTCCTATACCCATTTTGTTGAGAGTCTTAAACATAAAATTGTGTTGTATTTTATCAAAAGCCTTTTCTGCGTCTATTGATAAGATCATGTGATTTTTGTTCTTTGTTTTGTTGATATGGTGTATTATGTTAACCGTTTTATGTATGTTGAACCATCCTTGAGATTCTGGGATGAATCCCACTTGATCATGATGTATTATTTTTTTAATATGTTGTTGTATTCGATTTGCTAGTATTTTGTTTAGTATTTTAGCATCTGTATTCATTAGAGATATTGGTCTGTAGTTTTCTTTTTTTGTGCCATCCTTGCCTGGTTTTGGTATGAGGGTTATGTTGGCCTCATAAAATGTGTTTGGAAGTATTGCTTCTTCTTCAATTTTTTGGAAGACTTTGAGTAGAATAGGAACCAAGTCTTCTTTGAATGTTTGATAAAATTCGCTGGTATAGCCGTCAGGGCCTGGACTTTTATTTTTGGGGAGGTTTTTAATGGTTTTTTCTATTTCTTCTCTACTGATAGGTCTGTTTAGGCTTTCTGGTTCTTCTTGACTCAGTCTAGGAAGGTTGTATTGTTCTAGGAATTTATCCATTTCTTCTAGATTGTTGAATTTAGTGGCATAAAGTCTTTCATAGTATTCTACAATAATTCTTTGTATATCTACGGTGTCCGTGGTGATTTCTCCTCTTTCATTTTGGATTTTGTTTATATGAGTTCTTTCTCTTTTTTCCTTGGTAAGTCTTCCCAAGGGTTTGTCAATTTTGTTGATCTTTTCAAAGAACCAGCTCCTTGTTCTATTAATTTTTTCTATAGTTTTACTGTTCTCTATTTCATTTATTTCTGCTCTGATTTTTATTATCTCCTTTCTTCGGCTGGTTTTGGGTTGTCTTTGTTCTTCTTTTTCTAGTTCCTTAAGGTGTGAAGTTAAGTGGTTCACTTGGGCTCTCTCTTGTTTGTTCATATATGCCTGAAGTGTTATGAACTTCCCTCTTATCACTGCTTTTGCTGCATCCCATAGATTCTGATATGTTGTATTGTCATTTTCATTAGTCTGTATATATCTTTTGATCTCTGCACTTATTTTTTTCTTTGACCCATTCATTTTTTAAAAGTATGCTGTTTAGTTTCCACCGTTTTGTGGATTTTTTTTCCTCTTTTTTTGTAGTTGAACTCTAGTTTCAAGGCTTTATGATCAGAAAATGTGCTTGGTACAACTTCGATTTTTCTGAATTTGCTGATGTTGTTTTGTGGCCCAACATATGGTCAATTCTTGAGAATGATTCATGTACACTGGAGAAAAATGTATACTCAGTCACTTTGGGATGAAATGTCCTGTACATGTCTATCATATCCAGGTGCTCTAGTGTTTTGTTTAAGGCCACTATATCTTTGTTGATTCTCTGTTTGGATGACCGATCTAGAGCCGTCAGCGGTGTATTGAGGTCTCCAAGGATGACTGTATTTTTGTCAGTTTTTGTTTTTAGGTCAATAAGTAGCTGTCTTATATATTTTGGTGCTCCTTGGTTTGGTGCATATATATTAAGAATTGTTAGGTCTTCTTGATTCAGTGTCCCCTTAGCCATTATGAAATGGCCATTTTTGTCTCTGAGTACTTTTGTTGTCTTGTAGTCAGCATTTTCAGATATGAGTATTGCTATGCCTGCTTTTTTTTGGATGTTATTTGCTTGGAGTATTGTTTTCCAGCCTTTCACTTTGAATTTGTTTTTATCCTTGTTTCTTAGATGAGTTTCCTGTAGGCAGCATACAGTTGGATTTTCTTTTTTAATCCATTCTGCTACTCTGTGTCTTTTTATTGGTGAGTTTAATCCGTTTACATTTAGTGTAATTATTGACACTTGTGAGTTCCCTATTGCCATTTTATAGATTTCTTTCTGTTAGTTTTGTGTCTTGTTTGATCATTCTCTTTCATTTTTCTATCTTTTGTTTTTATTTGGTTGTATTCCATACATCTTTCCTCTGTTGCTATCTTTTTTGTCTCATATGCTTCTGTGGTGGTTTTTTCAATGGTGGTTACCTTTAAGTAATGAAAAGGGTTCCTACCCTGTTCATTGTAGTGCACTATTTTGGGAGTACTTTTGCACTCCATCGTCCTTTGCTACTGTTAATCTCCATCCTCTCCCCTTTTTTTGCTTTTGTTGTCACAATTTACGTTTGGTTTTATTGTGTTCTTGGAGGAACTTTTACTTTTACTTTTGGTTTTGTTTTGTTCTGTTCTTTGAATCTGATTGGAAAACCCCCTTTAGTATTTCCTGGAGTGGGGGTTTTCTGATGATAAATTCCCTCATCTTTTCTGTATCTGTGAATGTATTTATTTCTCCTTCATATTTGAACGATAGCTTGGATGGTTATAGTATTCGTGGCTGAAAGTTCCTCTCTTTCAGGACTTTAAATATTGGGGTCCACACTCTTCTAGCTTGTAGAGTTTCTGCTGAAAAATCTGATGATAATCTAATGGGCCTTCCTTTATATGTTGTATTCTTCTTTTCCCTGGCTGCCTTGAGAATTTTTTCTTTGCAATTGGTTTGTGCCAATTTCATTATGATGTGCCTTGGAGTAGGTTTGTTGGGGTTAAGAAAACTCGGAGTTCTGTTTGATTCATGAATTTGAGGCTTTAGTTCTTTCCACAGGCTTGGGAAGTTCTCATCTATTATTTGTTTGAGTATGTTCTCCATTCCATTTTCTCTCTCTTCTCCCTCTGATATACCTATTATTCTTATGTTATTCTTTCTGATGGAGTCAGATAATTCTTGTAGGGCTATCTCATTTTTTTAAATTTTTGAGTCTCTTTCTTCTTCTCTCTGTTGTGCCTCAAGTTGCTTGTCTTCTATTTCACTAATCCTCTCTTCTATCTGGCCTGTTCTATTAGCTAAGCTTGTTACCTCGTTTTTCAGCTCGTGAATTGAGTTTTTCATCTCTTTTTTATTTGTTTTTATAGTTTCAATTTCCTTGGACATATATTCCTGTGTTCATTGAGTTGTTTTCTGAGCTCCCTAAATTGCCTTTCTGTGTTTTCTTGTATATCCCTGAGTATTTTTAGGATTTCTATCTTGAATTCTCTGTCATTTAGCTCCAAGGTTTCCAATATATTAAATTTTTTCTCCATAGATTTTTCCTCATCTATCTGTGTTACCTCTCTTTCTTTTGTATCCATGATATTCGATTTTCTCTTCCTTAATGGCATCTGAGGGTGGTTTTGTTGATAGTATTAATGAGATTTAATAAAGAATAAAAAGTTAAAAAAATAAAAAATCCAATAAAGTTGTGTTTTTTTTAAATTAATAATGAAATAAAGAAAAATAAAATAAAATAATATTTTTAAAAAAGGAAATTATTCCCCCTCCTCCTTTTTTCTTCTCCTCTCCTCTCCCCTCTTTCTTGAGAAAATCTTGTGGTGAACTGTGAATTATATTGTATTTAATAGAACAAACAATGCCTGTAATGGAGGGCCTGAATTGGGGAAAAGTAATAAAGGGGCAAGAAAAAAAAATAAAAATAATAAAAATAAAAAAGGGGGGGTATGGACCCACAAAAGCAAATAATGAAAAAATTTGGATCAAGAATAAAATGATTTGCATTTAGGTGTTGGTTGACTAAGAGTTATGATGAGAGGAATAAGAGGGAAACAGGAAAATGAGGAGACAAATTTAAAAATTACTATTGTATTTTGTGGAACAAGAGCTTGATAAAATGGAGAGTCAGGGATGGGAGCACTGCTAGTGAGTTAAAAAGGTGAGGTAAAATCCCCCCAAAATGCCATAAACATAAGTTTGAGTCCCAGATAAGATAATTTGTTCGTTATTGAGGTTTGAATGAGAGGAGACGTAAAGGAGAAAGGGAGAAACTAATATAGAGGGAGAAAAGAAAGAGAGAGAAAGAGAAAAAAGAGGGAACCACTAAAAGAAGAAAAAAGAAAAAAGATGCGAGAGAGAGAGAAAGAGTTAAGGGTTTTGGAGTGCAACCCTCATAGAGAGAAAGGAAGAGTAAAGAAAAGATAATGGGAGATGTAACACTTATGGGTAGTGTAGTTCAAGGAGAGGAGAGAGTAAGACTGGTAGAGAGTTAAACGACCAAATTGGAGGAGGAAAAAAAAAAATCAAGGATGAAGATAAGAGAAACAAATGAACAAATATAATAAAATGGGATAGGTTATAAAGTCTGCAGATTATTCTTGATTTTGAGAGGTTATCTTCTTGCTTTTTCTTTTTTCTCCCTCTTCCTGGTCGGTGACTCTGTACCCCGGGTTCTGCCCCTTTGGCATGCTCAGGTAGAGGTTTGCAGTTGATAAGTCTCTATGGCGATGTCATGTATTGTGCTTCAGTCTCGTTGGCAGTCGAGGCTCATTAGCATTTATAGGCTCCGACAGTGAGAGAGTCTGTGTTCCTGGAGCCTCTCTCCTAGTCTTTCCTTCCTCAATTAGTAGCCTGATAATTCAGCTATGGGGTTGCTGCTGCCTCTGCCTGGATAGTAAGAGGCTCAAAGAGCTGGCAACTCCCCACTCTATTCCCACTCAGCGTAGGGCTCTGGATAAGGCTCAGTCAGTCAGAGCTGCTAGCATAATCAGGCGGGGCTTCCGCCCACTCAAAGACCTCTGGCTCTGTCACTCTGTTCGGTAACACGGGCGGGCACCCACTCCCGGGGCACTTGGAGTAAACTCTCGCTCACTATCTGCACGCGCAGACCAGGATGTCAGGCCAGAAGTCTCATCCACTGAGTGAAACCCCCGCCCGCACTGAAAAGTTCCAGCGTTGGAATTGGCTCTTGCTCTGTCCCCGTGTGCGGCTTTTTCAAGGCGCTTGGGCGGCCTGAGATTCCGCTTTCAGCCCACACAAAGGCCCCTGACTCTGCCCCTCTGTGGGATAACACGGGCTCCCACTCCTGAGGTGCTGGGAGGAGTCTCTTGACCACTCTCCATGCGCGCCAACCAGGATATCAGACCAGCCGCCTCACCCTTTGAGTGAAACCCCTCCCGCACGGACAAGTTCCAGTGTTGGAATTAGTTCTCGCTCCCTTCCCGTGCGCAGCTCCCTCAGGGCGCTGGGGCGGCCCGAGATTCTGCTTTTTGGCCCATACAAAGGCCCCTGACTCTGCCCCTCTGTGGGATAACACGGACAGGCACTGCCGAGGCATTCGGAGGAATCTCTCGCTCACTATCTGCACGCACAGACCAGGATATCAGACCAGCGGCCTCACCCTCTGAGTGAAACCCCCTTCTACACGGAAAAGTTCCAGCGTTGGAATTAGTTCTCGCTCCCTCCCCGTGTGCAGCTCCCCCAGGGCGCTGGGGTGGCCCGGAGATTCCACTTTCAGCCCACACAAAGGCCTCTGACTCTGCCTCTCTGGGGGACAACACGGGCTCACACTCCCGGGGCTTTGGAAGGAATCTCTCACCCTATATCTGCATGCGCCGACCAGGAGATCGGGTAAAATGGCTGCCCCGCTTGTCTTTCTTTGTCTGGGTTTGGCGCGAGTGTTAGCTGTATTGCCCGGGTTGTCACAGGAACAGTTTTTCCTCGGTTTGGATCTCTGTGCCACAGCCTGGTTCGGCCATTTGTGCCGCAGCCTGGATCTATTCACCCCCTTTGCCCGCCTTAGTTTCTATATTCTCAGTTTCCAGTGAAAGCCGCCCTGTTTAGGTTAGTGAGGAAGGCGGAGCATATCTTAATTCCTATTTCCTTCAGGGTTTGGTTATATATTTAGCCAATTTTTTACTTGATCATACCTTCGGGTGTATTGTGAAACATCTGGAGGCTCCAAGGATACGTTTTTCTGTTTCTGGTTGAAGATCTTGTTGAGTTTTGGGGGAGATTTATCGGTATCGCTTCCTACCCCGCCATTACTCTGACGTCATCTCTCAAAAATGAGCAATATTTTAAAACTATCAAAACTTTTGAAGTAGTATCAAGTAGTTCTCACAGGAAAGTTCACATTTAAATTTTCTTAAAATTAAAAAGAACAAATTAAATGCACTAAGTTTTTTTGTTTGTTTGTTTTTTACAAAACCAAGAAAATCTATAGGAGGTGGAAATACTTCTTGTAGAATTAATAAATAAATTTTGGAGTCTATACTTTGGAAGTCATATTCTCAAAAACACAGTTGTAGTCACTCAAATGAATATAATAAAATCAGAAGCTAAAAATATACCCATGTAAATGAAAAAGTAAAAGTGACCACAAATACAGCAAACATTTAAAATTATAAAAGCACATTTAGTATAGATCTGTGCTAATACGATTGAGAATCTTTAAGAAATGGCAGGTTATTTTAAGAAAATGTTCATCTTAAAAACTAAACCAAGAATGTCTCACTTGGATAAACCAAAACTATGGAAAAATTGGAAAAGTTACCCAAAACTTACTTCTAAGAGGTTATAGACCATAACAGGTTTTTTAGGTAAACTCTAAATCAAGAATAGATTTTTTTTTGCCTGACCAGGTGGTGGTATAGTGGATAGAGTGTCGGACTGGGATGCGGAAGACCCAGGTTTGAGACCCCAAGGTCACCAGCTTGAGCGTGGGCTCATCTGGTTTAAACAAAGCTCACCAGCTTGGAACCAATGTCGCTGGCTCGAGCAAGGGGTTACTCGGTCTGCTGAAGGCCCGCGGTCAAGGCACATATGAGAAAGCAATCAATGAACAACTGAGGTTTCACAACAAAAAACTGATGATTGATGCTTCTCATCTCTCTCCGTTCCTGTCTGTCTGTCCCTATCTATTCCTCTCTCTGACTCTCCATCTCTGTAAAAAAAAAAAAAAAAAAGAATAGATTTTTTTATAACATATTAATCATGTCAGAGCATAGAAAATATAGAAAACCTGTCAACACCATTTATATAACTGATCTAACCCTAAAACCAAACCAAAAAAAATAAGGGGGCAGGGAAGAGAACCAAAAAAAGAAAAAAGATCAAACCTATAGACCAAGCTCATAAATATAGACAGAAAAATACTAAATCAAATACCACAAGGTGAATTTCATATTATTTCAGAAGAACAACCTATCTAATAAGATTAACACAAGAGCCTGACCTGTGGTGGCACAGTGGACAAAGTGTTGACCTGGAATGCTGAGGTCACCAATTCAAAACCCCTGGTCAAAGCATATATTAAAACAACTATGAGTTGAGGTTCTCTGTTCCTCCCCCCACCACTTCTCCGTCTCTCCTCTTTCTAAAAATGAATATATAAAATCTTTTAAAAAAAAAACAAACAGTGTTTCACTTTTTGAAGATGACATGATCCTGTATATCGAAAACCCCAAAGACTCCACAGAAAGGCTATTAGAAACAATAAACTAATACAGTAAGGTCGCAGGATACAAAATTAATATACAGAAGTATATATATTGCTTTCTTATATGCCAACAATGAAACTTCAGAAAATGAACTAAAAAATATAACCCCTTTTACATGCAACAAAAAAATAAATACCTAGGAATAAACATAACAAAGAATGCAAAGGGCCTATATAATGAAAACTACAAAGTATTATTAAAGGAAATTGAAAAAGATACAATGAAATGGAAAAATATCCCTTGTTCTTGGATAGGAAGAATAAATATAGTTAAAGTGGCTATATTACCCAAAACAATATACAAATTTAATGCAATTCCAATCAAAATTCCAATGTCATTTTTTAAAGAAATGGAACAAAAAATCATCAGGTTTATATGGAACCATAAAAAAACCCAAATAGCCAAGTAATCCTAAGGGGGAAAAAAATGAAGCTGGGGGCATTATAATACCTGACTTCAAATTATATTACAGAGTCACGATAATCAAAACAGCATAGCATTGGCAGAAAAATAGACACACAGACCAATGAAACAGAATAGAGATCCCAGAAATAAAACCACATATATCTGGTCAAATCACCTTTGATAAAGGGGCCAAAACACACAATGAAGAAAAGAAAGCCTTTTCAATAAACGGTGCTGGGAAAACTGGAAAGCCATATGCAAAAGAATGAAACTTGACTACAGTTTGTCTCCTTGCACAAAAATTAATTCAAAATGAATCAAAGACCTAAATATAAGATCTGAAACAATAAATTACATAGAAGAAAACAGGTACTAAACTCATGGACCTTGGCTGTAGAGAACATTTTATGATTTGACTCCAAAGGCAAGGGAAATGAATGCAAAGATAAATGAATGGGACTACATCAAACTAAGAAGCTTCTGCACAGCAAGAGAAACTGACAACAAAACAAACAGCCAACTAAATGGGAAATGATATTTTCAAACAACAGCTCACATAAGGGCCTAACATCCAAAATATACAAAGAACTCACAAAACTCAACAAACAAGCAAACAATTCAAGAAAATAAATGGGAAGAGGACATGAACAGACACTTCTCCCAAGAAGAAATACAAATGGCCAATAGATATATGAAAAGATGTTCATTTCACTAGCTATTAGAGAAATGCAAATCAAAACTACAATGAGAGTGGCCCTGGCCGGTTGGCTCAGCGGTAGAGCGTCGGCCTGGCATGCGGGGGACCCGGGTTCGATTCCCAGCCAGGGCACATAGGAGAAGCGCCCATTTGCTTCTCCACCCCCTCCTCCTTCCTCTCTGTCTCTCTCTTCCCCTCCCGCAGCCAAGGCTCCATTGGAGCAAAGATGGCCCGGGCACTGGGGATGGCTCCTTGGCCTCTGCCCCAGGCGCTGGAGTGGCTCTGGTCGCGGCAGAGCGATGCCCCGGAGGGGCAGAGCATCACCCCCTGGTGGGCAGAGCGTCGCCCCTGGTGGGTGTGCCAGGTAGATCCCAGTCGGGCGCATGCGGGAGTCTGTCTGACTGTCTCTCCCCATTTCCAGCTTAAGAAAAATACAAAAAAAAAAAAAAAAAAAACTACAATGAGAGGCCCTGGCCAGTTGGCTCAGTGGTAGAGCATCAGCCTGGCGTGCAGAAGTCCTGGGTTCGATTCCCGGCCAGGGCACACAGGAGAAGCGCCCATCTGCTTCTCCACCCCTCCCCCTCTCCTTCCTCTCTGTCTCTCTCTTCCCCTCCGGCAGCCGAGGCTCCATTGGAGCAAAGATGGCCCGGGCACTGGGGATGGCTCCTTGGCCTCTGCCCCAGGCGCTAGAGTGGCTCTGGTCGCGACAAAGCGACGCCCCGGAGGGGCAGAGCTTCGCCCCCTGGTGGGCATGCCGGGTGGATCCCAGTCGGGCGCATGCGGGAGTCTGTCTGACTGTCTGTCTATCCCCGTTTCCAGCTTCAGAAAAATACAAAAAAAAAAAAAAAAACTACAATGAGAGCCTGGCTAGGCAGGCGCAGTGGATAGAGCATCGGACTGGGATGCGGAGGACCCAGGTTCGAGACCCTGAGGTTGCCAGCTTGAGCGTGGGCTCATCTGGCTTGAGCCAAAAAGCTCACCAGCTTGGACCCAAGGTCGCTGGCTCGAGCAAAGGGTTACTGGATCTGCTGAAGGCCCGCGGTCAAGGCACATATGAGAAAGCAATCAATGAACAACTAAGGTGTCGCAATGAAAAACTGATAATTGATGTTTCTCATCTCTCTCCATTCCTGTCTGTCTATCCCTCTCTCTGACTCTCTCTCTGTCTCTGTAAAAAACAAAAAAAAACAAAAAACAAAAAACTACAATGAGATACCACCTCACACTAGTTAGATTAGCTATTATCAACAATACAGGTAACAAGAAATGTTGGAGAGGGATTAGCTATTATCAACAATACAGGTAACAAGAAATGTTGGAGAGGCTGTGGAGAAAAAGGAACTCTCATTCACCTTTGGTGGGAATGTAAAGTAGTATAACCATTATTGAAGAAAGTATGGTGGTTCCTCAAAAAATTAAGACTAGAACTACCATATTACCCAGCAATCCCTCTACTGGGTATATACTGCCAAAACTTGAAAACATTGGTATGTAAAGACACATGCAGCCCCATGTTCATTGCAACATTGTTCACAGTGGCCAAGACATGGAAACAACCAAAAAGCCCTTCAGTAGAGGATTGGATAAAGAAGATGTGGTACATATATACTATGGAATACTACTCAGCCATAGAAATGATGACATAGGATCATTTACGACAACATGGATGGACCTTGATAACATTATACTGAGTGAAAAAAGTAAATCAGAAAAAACTAAGAACTGTATGATTCCACACACAAAATTGAGACTCATGGACATAGATAAGAGTGCAGTGGTTACCAGGGGGAGGGGAGGGGAGGGGAGGAGAGAGAACAGGGTAGGGGGAGGGCAGGAGCATAAAGAAAACCAAATAAAAGGTGACGGAGGACTATTTGACTTCGGGTAATGGGTATACAACATAATTGAATGTCAAAATGATGCAGAGATGTTTTCTCTAAATCTATGTACTCTAGTTGACCAATGTCATCCCATTAAAATTAATTGTCTAAATAAAATTTTTTTTAAAATCTACACAAGAAATCCATGAGCCATTTAACATTAAGCATTGCATTAATAGAATATGACACGTCAGGGCCAATGAGAAAAGCAGTGTGACATCCTCAAACTAGTTCCAGAGTTCCTAAGGTCAACTCTTCACACACTGCCTAAATATTGAAGGGTAAAAATAAATTTCCAGATATCCAGATAATTCTTTAAGGATTAGTTTAATTATTTGGATCTCTGTGATTAAGTATTCATTAATTCAAATAGAATATTCTCTAAAAAAGAGAAATATTATGCTACAAGCCATTTCTTCATTATTCTGAGCAATAGACACTCCCCATTCCAAACAAGGAAGCCCTCAGGAGCCTCAGGCTGTCATTACTCATCACTATCACTGCCCCTCAGTTTGGTCACCTATTACATGTTCATCTCACTTTCATGACTTGGCTCAAGTCCCACTGCCCCTGGTCACGCTTGCATGCTATCCCTCTTCCTCCTGTTGTCCCTTCCAGGAAGTTACAGCTAATGCCCTCTTCTCTTTCTTCCCCCTGGCCCCAGGCAAAGTTCTATCAGAACTCTTCATCCTGATTATTTTCTTGTGTCTCTCCTGAGACCACAGTCTCCTGGGGCCCTCAGTTGTGACACATAATTTCCTTACTCCACTACACAATACAGAGTAAACACTCAATCTATTCTCATTCTTAAATTAACCAATCCAAAATTTTGCAAGTACACATCTGTATTGACTCCTGTGTAGCAAAACAATTGTACATTTAATAACTGAGTCACATCCCCCCCCACAACACACACACAAATCGGTCCAGAACACTTATTATGTACATGGGCATAGATATACACACCTAACATGTTTTAAGGCATTTCCTGACCCCACCACTTGGCGTTGGGGAGTTTTAAGATTTGCCACATGAATCTGGCATAAAAGCTAAAAAGCAGTAAGCTGTCATTTTTCTTCCTCACTGATTTTCATCTGCATAGAAGGTAAGAAAACAGGACCAAGCTGATTGGGGTTTCCCGTTGCAATGACCTCCTATTAAGGAGTGAGCTTCCAATGAAAGTTAATACAGGGAATTTACCTTACTCAGCTAATGATCTGAATCTCCCTTGGCCAAACCCAAGTAAGTTACCCTCTCCTTTAAGAGGCAACTTTCTATTATTTTTCATATTTCCTATTCCAAGGTGTACTAACCAAGACCACACAGACTTGGCCAAGTTTTCGTCATGGAGCGATATGCCAGTCTGTCTTCGTGTGACTAGAAACAGCACCAAGGACTAAACATCCTAACTATTGCTCACGTTAATTGGGAATAAAATGAACTGTTCTGCTTCAGATTTCACACATTGAAATTATGACACAGAGGAAACCCCTGGAATCTACCAAGGAACTAAAATAAATATTCAAGGAAACGGCAATGGTCAATGGTTCACTTTCTGTGTGCTTAGTGCATATACAACCTGGGGTTCTCAAGAGTTTGTACTCTGATCTCTACTTGGGTTTTGAAATGGATTTTTTTAAAATAATCAAGCCACTTAAAAGTTCAATTAAACAGAAGGGGACAGGTGTAGCGCAAGAGGGTTCCAGTGGATGTCAGAAGAAAGCATGCAACAGACAGGATTAGCATTCATATCAGGACCACATTTGCCTCACACAACAGGAAGGGGAGGTTGGCACTGACTCAGGAAACCTGAGCTATGAAGTCAGCAAATCCAAATTATTCTGTACAAAGCCCCATTTTCAAAGATGGACCAGGTCCATAAACATACCCACAAGCCTGTCTGCAAAATGCGTGGCCATCTTCCTAAATATTTTAGATGTATGAAGTAGACCATCTATCTACTGACTTAAAAGGCAATTTTTACTCATCTTTTTCTATCACAAGGCAATTATTGCTCACTCACCACTTAAATTTGTTCTGACAATCAAATGTCAGATAACACCAAAGAAAACAAATGAAAAACAGAAAGAATAGTTAGTCTCCTGTATGATGTATGTTTATGACAAAAAAAGATTAGTTAAAAATCCATCTTCCTCCACCTGCAGTCAGAAAATGTTTAAGGGAACTGTCAGTAAAATCATTACTAATGAAGTAGCAGAGTACGCAGAACAATGGTTAGAAAGGAAATTTAAAAGATAAATGCAACTTCAGCTGTTACAAATTTTTCATTAGTGAATGAAGATGCTGGGAAAGGTCACATTTTTCAAACAGCCTGTGAGCATTCCAAGTATCCAAAGCATCAAATTTTATCTAATCCTATATTCTGCTCCACCTCTTGACCTTCTCCCTGTGCTCAAACACCTCCTATTACATTTTAGCACTTCACTAAAATTTCTATAAAAATTGGAAACTATTGCACCCTCTATCCCAACAATCAAACCCAAACCTATTTTTTTGGCGAACATTGTCTATGGTATTTATAATAAACCATCCATCTTTAAACTACAAGCCATCATCTCTCACCCAATTCACTAAGTCACCCTAAAATCCCACTGAGGGGTCCATAAGAAGATCACTTTGCTTGTGGTAGGAATGGGGCTTGGTCTAAAGACATATGCCCAACTATAACTCTGGACACTGGGTTCTGGAGTGAACAGTGGTGACCAGTGAAAAATCACAAAGAGGGCATAAAAAAGTCAAGGAGCAGAAGTGAGGCTGGTAGTGTGGTGGTTTGCAAAGTGGGTTTGTGGGTTTCAAATTATTAGTGACTTCAGACAGACATTTTCACCCATGCCCCGTGTCTAGTAACTTGACCTTTTTCACTGTAGAAAGAGTCAGGCTCTTCTTCCAAAGAATGGGAAGAGATCTCTGAGGGAACAACAACAACAAAACAAAACAAACACACAAGAAGTCACTGTCCCCTAGACTCCTCCTACATTTTAATCTGTTTTTATTTTGTGTTTTTTTACTGCCCAAGTCAACTTGAGAAACCAAACAAATGTCCAGTGGCTCAGTCCACCCTAAACTGTCCTCTTTCCTGAAGTCTAGGAATGGCCAGCATCACCCTTTCCCATTTGCTTGGTGCTGATGGAAAGGGCAAGTATATCTCATGCTCTGACTGACAGATGACAAATGCAAACTATGTTAAAAAAGAAAAATGTCACCGAAGGAGTTAATGAAAAACTTCGTGGTGAGATATAGACTGATAAACCAGCTCAAAGCCTGTGATTTCCCTTCCTTTTTATTTTTTTGTTTTTGTTGTTGTTGTTGTCTATCTAATGATCTCCCTTTCTAAGCTGCAGCAAATACCAACCAGAATTACAACATATGTGAGATTGCTTAGTGGGATCCCAATGATGTACCAACCCAAAACTTGGACTTTACCCCCAAATCCATGTGAATAATACTCCTAAGGTATTGAGTATATTTTTAGTAAAAAGTAGGGCAGTTCTTATTTCAATGTTACAATTCAGATTATTTGGCTTTGAGCAAAAAGTCAACTCACTTATGCAAAAGGGAACTCCACCGAGTTCCCAACTGGGATGTAAACCTAGACCAAGACTTAGATGGAAAAGGAGCCCAGGCTTTGACTACACTCTCCTCCAGGAATCCAAGCTGTTCCAGTGCCAGAAGGTCCAAGGGCCTGTGCAGAAAGAAGGATGCAAGACTGACTCAGGGTGACAAAATCCTTATGTAGCCAGGGGCAGGGCACGGCTCTAATCCCAGTGGGAAATTAGAATGCAAATCAGGAGCTGAGAAAGAAGTCTCATCAATGCACCACTCACCCAAGCTTCCAGGATATATAAGAAGGTAAAATAAGGCTATAGTTGATACACAGGAAAGGCAGAACTCCTGGAGCTCACCAGACTCAATGTAGAAGGTAATAGAAATCATTCCAGATCACATTCACCAGTGGAAATGCAGTGGCTGTTAAATACACAGGTTAAAACAGACTCAAGGACCCAGAGCACACCTGGAGGCAGATGGGCTTCAGCAAACACAGCAGGGCAGGCTGAGATGGACACAACATGATGAACTGGCAACACAGAAGCAAGGTGGACAGCAGCCCAGGAAAGCAACATGTATGTGTGTGGTCCATTTCATAATTGATAAGGAGGCTCTGCAGCCCATGTGCCTGGAGCAGCACATTAATTACCAGAGCTGCCAATGGGCTGAGTCATTCATGAAATGATGTGTCTGCCATCCAATAGAAATCACCCAGCAGCACATACTCCCTTCCTTTCCTCAGACACTTATTGAACATGTGCAAGATGGTGGAGTCTGAAGATGAGCGGGTGGTCAATATGCACAGCCAGTTAAAGTACCATAGGAAGTTTAAGGCCCTGACCCTTACCTTCTTGATACTTAACAAGGAAATCTCGGCTTGGGGTCAAAGTTTACGTTGACAACAGCCTTCCCAAGGTTTTATTCACTTGTTTTGTTTTTCACCAGGTCTTATCTTTGTGGCTGTTGTTTTAATATGCATTTCTGCTCAATTTACTTTACATGTAGTTGTTTTTGTTTTGTTTTGTTTTTTACTGAGTGGATTTTATAATGTATTTAATACAAATTGTGTTAAAGACAAACAGAGATTTCAGGATCTGATATTGTTTATAACTCAGCACTTGGGAAACTATAGAATTAATAAGGATGTTTTAACACTTGCTACCATTTTTATATACCTGACATATACAAATGCAGCTATGAAGGACACTTGATGCTTTTGTATTATTCTTAGAAATAATATAACAATAATATTCCATCAAGGTGAGCAAGACATGGACCCTTTTTTTAAGAAAAAAAAATTCCCACATTAATCATTTATATATCTTTTGACCTCACTGTGCACAGCAAGTATTTGAGGATGGACTGGAATATGTACTCCTAGGTGATTTCCATTCAACACCAAATGTATTAGGTCCTGGTGGTTTAAATTACAATGTTTCTTAAAAATAAACCCACCAAAAACTAGGAACAGATTCCCTCTGCTTAGCATACTTCTGCAACTATAAATTAAAATAACATTTAAAATAAGTATTCCAAAATGATAAACAGCCACAAAATTTCAAGTTAATAAGTTCATGATAACATAGCAGGTGACACTGTACAGACTGTTAAAGTGACTGCTATGGAAGCAGTGGCCTGAATCTGGCCTGTGGCATCATCACGTGTGGTTGTCCCAACACATGTCTTTACAAATCACAACCCTTTGCTCATACAGCATTAGGTCAGTGGTTCGCAAACTCATTAATCAACAGAGCCAAATATCAACAGTACAATGACTGAAATTTCTTTTGAAAGCCAAATTTTTTAAACTTAAACTATATAGGTAGGTACATTGTTATTATAACCTGTGCGCCCACACAAGGCATTTTGTGGAAGAGCCACACTCAAGGGGCCAAAGAGCCGCATTTGGCTTGCGAGCCGCGGTTTACCAACCACTGCACTAGGTAAAGTCATGGCCCTTCACGTGAAGAGGAATCTCACTGTATATATCCTAGGTCCACTTCTGGTCTTGCAATGATATGTGACAATTAATATGAAAGTCTTCACTATTTTGCTATGCCAGGATTTGTTTAACACAAATATGTCAACAGAGTGCTTATCATCTTCTAATTATTTAATTGGTTTCACAAGGGAGCAGCTCCCTGCTGTCTCTAACTCCAGCCCTGCTTCTTCTACTCAGAGGCAGGGTGCTAAAATACCTCCCAACATTAGACTTGGAATCACAGTCCCAGACTCCATTAGGTCCCTACAACCCATATGGAGCTTAAGTTCTAAAATCAGCACTGAAGGCAAAAATTGAAGTCTAAAGTGCCCTTAAAATGGTGTTAAATTGCAAATCAAGCACGAGACCTGTGGCTTCACCTGTACATTCCTATGCAGGAATTCTTCTGCTCACTGAAATGTGAGGGCCACTGAAAGACAAAAGAACAGAACAAAAGGGAAGGCTCTCCACAGAAGTCTAGGCATCCAAACCCTCCCACTGCCATCCCCAGGGATGACAGGAGTTTGGGTTAGGGGGGAGGGGATTCTCAAGAGTTCTTGCTTGCCAGGAGAATTTACTCCATTCTTTCTTTTCTCACATGGAGCTTCTAAACCTGACACATGTTAGTAGTTTTGGTCATATTGTGAGCTCTGTACAAGAGCATTGTGCCTACATGCAATTCTGTGAATTCATTGTTGTACCTTGGGTTGTCTTTTCTTGTTTAGTCCCACCATTGATTCCTGCCAAAACAGATATCCCTAAGATCTTCTGTTTGTAAAATGTTAATTTTGTTGAAGCGTACAATTCTATATGTATTTACTGAAGAACAAAATGAATCTCATTAAAGATCAAAGATTATATCTTGTGCTCAAAGAATCAAACTGCCATCAGGCTGAGCATCAGAAAATAAATACAGTGTACACAAAGCTACCATGTACAAAGGGGAAAAATGTTTGGACAGGATGAAATATAACAGATCTATTGCCCTTAATCAAACCAAACCACTAATCAGAATATTTGATCTGCATAATTTTCCAGAAGACATTTTAACATCATACATTTGGATCATCTTAAAGTAATATGACCTTTATAAATATTCAATCACAAGAACCAAAATAAGTGATTTTGCCAAATGTTGATCAGGTTCTGCCCACTCGCTCTGGCCTCCTAGTCTCTCAAGAGGAATGTTATTCTTCTACTAATTGCCTTTGCTCCTTCTGCAGCCCATTGACTCTGACCATCACACTCATCCAAGCCTGGTCTTTCATGCTGCCATCATGTCAACATAAAAGCCTTGCCCACTTCAGTCATCCCACTTAGAAACCTAAAAGTCTGTTTTTACCTCCACTTCTAAACAAGCACCCAGACTGGCCTCTCTTGGCCTGCAGTGCCACCTTCCTGACCCAGGCCATCAACAGCCCCTACCTGAACTATAAGTATACCCTCATACAGCCCTGGCCAGGAAGCTCAGTTGGTTAGAGCATCACCCTGATATGCCAAGGGTGCAGGTTTGATCCCCAGTCAGATCACATATAAAAATCAACCAGTGAATGCATAAATAAGCGGAACAACAAGTCTCTCTGTCTCAAATCAATAAATAATTCTTTAAAAGTTGTATTTAAAGAATATCCTCCTAATTGTGTCCACTCTTGCTCCCTACGAACCTGTTCTCTACCCAGCAGAAGAATGATCTGAAAATGCAAATCAACCATACCTGCTACCTGACCCTCTTACTTACTTCCCTTTTCTCCCAGAATCATGATGCAATCAATCCCCTGCCTACCAGGCCAAGTTCCTTGCCACCCTCTCCAGCTTCAGAAAGGACCACTTTCCCCCACTCACCACATCAGGCCTCTCTCTTGGATCTGCCAAAGTCCCAGCTGTGGCTTTGAGCCCTCCCTCCACCTCCAGACTGCTTCCCTTGGTATACTCCCTGCAGTGTAGTCAGTAGAATTATGTCCCCCAAAGAGGCACACACCCTGATCTTTGGAACCTATATTTTATTAATACCTTACTTGGCAATGAGAACTATGCAGATGTGATTAAGAATCGTGATATGGGGAAATAGCCCTGGATTATCCAGGTGGTCCTGATGTCATCACAAGTATCCTTAAAAGTAGAGAAAGTTTCTCACCTGTAGCCATGGACACGCGTGAAGACAAAGGACTGATAAGAGAGAAGCAAACTTGCTGGCTTTGAAGTTGGAGGAAGGGGAGAGAGTCCAGGAATGCAAGTGGCCTAGAAGGCAAGGAATTCCTGGAGGGCAGCAATTTTCTTTTTTTTTTGTTTTTTTTTGTTTTTTTTTTGTTTTTGTTTTTGTTTTTTTTTTGTTTTTTAAATTTATTTATTTATTCATTTTAGAGAGGAGAGGGAGAGACAGAGAGGAGAGACAGAGAGAGAGAGAAGAGGGGGAGGGGCTGGAAGCATCAACTCCCATATGTGCCTTGACCAGGCAAGCCCAGGGTTTCGAACCAGCGACCTCAGCATTTCCAGGTCGACGCTTTATCCACTGCGCCACCACAGGTCAGGCCAGGGCAGCAATTTTCAACAGGTGCACTGCAAGAATTTTTAAAACATGCAATACCTGAAAGTTTAGTCAGGAGCACTAACTTCTTTTCCCTTAGATGGTCAAATTTAAATTTTAAAAAAATGACAATAGCCAACACAATAGCCGTCTGCTGTGAATGAATCAAAATTATACCTACATTTTTTTTGTCAGATCAGCAAAAAAATGTTTTGTTTTGTTTTTTTATAAATAAATTTTTATTTTAATGGGGTGACATCAATATATCAGGGTACATATATTCAAAGAAAACATGTCCAGGTTATCTTGTCATTCAACTCTGTTGCATACCCATCACCCAAAGAGAGATTGTCCTCCGTCACCTTCTATCTAGTTTTCTTTGTACTCCTCCCCCTCCCCCTCCCCTTTCCCTCCCTCCCTCCCTCCCCCTGCCCCCCCGTAACCACCACATTCTTGTCCATGTCTCTTAGTCTCGTTTTTATGTCCCACCAATGTATGGAATCCTGCAGATCTTGGTTTTTTCTGATTTACTTATTTCACTCCATATAATGTTATCAAGATCCCACCATTTTGCTGTAAGTGATCCAATGTCACCATCTCTTATGGCTGAACAGCATACCATGGTGTATATGCAACACATCTTCTTTATCCAGTCCTCTATTTTTTTTTTCTACAGTGATTAAAGCCTTAAAGCAAACTCTTGGCCAATACAGCAAGAATCCATAAAAAAAAATGTTTTTTGATGTGCTACAGAATTTTATCAATTAGTTTACATGTGCCATGAGATGAAAATGGTTGGAAAATCGTTGCTCTAGACCCACCAGAAGGAATGAGATTATGGCCACAATTTGTTTTTAACCTGGTGAGACCCACATTGAATTGCTGACCTACAGATTGTGAAAATAATAAATTTGTATTGTTATGAAACCACTGAGTTTGTGCTAATCTGTTACAACATCACATGAAACTAACACACAATATTTGTGGTATTTGTCATGCCTCTAATATTAGTAATTACTTATGTAACGTAGTGGTTAAAAAGCATAAGCTCTGGTGTCAATGTGAGTCAAGCTCCCACTCTCCCACTCAACAGCTAGAAGTTAACCTTCCAGACATGCTGACCCTCAATCCCCTGATCTGTGAAGAGATAATAAGGCTTACCTCCAAAGGGCATTCAATAAGATAAAAAATGCTTAGCAGAATGACTAGCACAGAGTAAGCTTCCAATAACTGCTGTAAGCCACAGTACCTAACAAATTCGTTTTGTGACTACTACTTTTCCCCCACAACGTTATAAACTCTGCAAAGACAGGCACCATGACTTTATTGCTCATTGCTATATTTCCAGGGTCAAGCATCCAGAGCTGGATGGCAGAGGTATTCAACAAAGAGAGAATGGAGGAATGGGTTTATATGTATACTACTTTAGGGACCAAGAGTTACACAGAGGCATAATTCACCCAATTAACTCAGCTATACATGATAGGTATTATGTGCTGAGTAAAAAAGGAAAAATAAAATGTGTTCCTTATTGTCCGTGAGCTTACAGAAAGCCCAGGGTTCTCAACAGGTTCATAGGGTGACAGCATAGACTTTTTGAGTGTATAAAAGAGGAGACCATCGCATCTATCATGGGTGCTCTGAGACCTGGAGATGTTGAGATGAGAGAGGGTCTTTGAGTCTAGGCAGAGTTTCCATTGGACAAGAGCAAATGAGGAGAATCATTCTGGGGTCAGTAAATGGCATTAGCAAAGGTACTGAGACAGGCAGCTTGAAGGTACATATAGAGGATACTTTGACTCCAGTAAAGAATTAATGTTGGGAACTGGGGACATAAGCCAGTTTCCAGATGGTTCTGAGCACCAGCTAAAGACTGTGGGCTGCCCCTTAAAGCAAAGGGAGAGTCAGTGAAGAGTTCTGATTCAGTGAGTCACACAATGAGACAGGGGTGTAAGACAATGGCAAGACTGAGCTGGACAAACAGCTGTCCTGCCTGATACACCACTGGGACTTCAATTCCTGGTGAGAGGAAAACTAGATGGTAAGACATCAGTAAGTTCCTTATCTTCACCTTCAAAACCACTCTGGAATTTGTTGTTTGCATTCTCGCCCTTGACAGTCTTAGTGCATCAGCCTGCTTTGTCACTAGCCTGGTAAGCAATCACTAGGCCTTCACTGGATCCCTGGGATGGACAGCTCTTTCGCTGGAGGCTCCCACGTGAACATAGTCTAAGCCTCTCCCAGTGTTAGCAGTGGAGTCTCGAGCTCTCTGTGGTGTGCCATCTTGTGGAGGTTATGTCAAGGTGTTGAATGAAATGAAGGGTAAGTTGGGTCCTCGGCAGTCCTTGCCAAGAACCCCAAAACTTTAGTCTGTGGGTGATAACTTTCCCCACCTAGACAAAGACTGACCGCCCTAAAAAAAGTGAATTTTGTCCCATTAGTGGCTGACACAGAAATGGGGACCAAACCCAGCCCTATGCTCGGAATCTCAGCTCACATACAGGCAGGTCCAGACGGCTTTTCTCCATCCTGGCTTTGTGATGCCAAATTCTATTACAAAACATTCAGTCGAGAAAAGTATCAAACTGGATTTACTTCCATTACCAATAGCACCCAAATATTTCCCAAGTGGTTCCTGAAATCAGTCGTGTGCACCTTTTAACAGTCTTAAATGTTTCCAAACTCTTTTGAAATTTGTAGTGATTGATACAGGCTTTTTAAGTTTAGTATTACTGCTCATGTCACATTTTCACCTGATTTCCTATCTTTTGTGGTATCCTTGATTAGTAAGGCACTTGATTTTATCTTTTATTAAGGGCCTTTGAATGTAGCAAAATGTTGAAATGATTCATTAATCATAATAAAAGACTTCAAAGGGATTCAAGTTAAACTTCAGGTTTTGGAACAGCATACTAGACAGTCAACTTCTTGTATTTCAACTTCAGGACAATGAGCCTAGTGGAGAATTTTGCTAAAAATGCCTAATGAGCATGTTAGTCACATCTAAATATCATCTGTTGTCCACATGTTCCCATCATATATTGCATTTCATCCAACATTCATTTATTATGTAGCAAGATACAGTTTATGCTGCTCATTTCTACTGATCCATTCCCTGAACTGTAGAAGAAAAATAAAGTGAATTCCTTAGGGCAGGAGCCTGACCAAAACCAGAGAAACCGACTCAGGGCACGTGACTCGAGTTTTATCTACATGGACTACAGTTTGAAACATAAAGTTGAAATCGTCAAGTGATTGGGGGATTTTTTTTGGTTTTTTGTTTTTGTTGTCAATTTGTCTTTTTGTTTTTGTTTTTTTTTTGGAGTGGAGAAATTAGGGTCACTTTGTTGCAGAGCACCACCCAAGGAGAGCTGAAAATTAGTACTTATAAACCTGGATCACCCATGGTTTACAACTGGGGGGCCTTAAAAGGCAAAAATCATGAGTAAGGGCCCTGGCTGGATGGCTCAGTGGTAGAGCGTTGGCCTGGCGTGCAGGAGTCCTGGGTTAGACTCCTGGCCAGGGCACACAGGAGAAGCGCCCATCTGCTTCTCCACCCCTCCCCCTCTCCTTCCTCTCTGTCTCTCTCTTCCCCTCCCACAGCCAAGGCTCCATTGGAGCAAAAAGTTGGCCCGGGCGCTGAGGATGGCTCTATAGCCTCTGCCTCAGGCGCTAGAATGGCTCTGGTTGCAGCAGAGCAATGCCCCAGATGGGCAGAGCATTGCCCCCTGGTGGGCATGCTGGGTGAATCCCAGTCGGGCACATGCGGGAGTCTGTCTGACTGCCTCCCCATTTCCAACTTCAGAAAAATACAAACAAACAAACAAAAAAAATCATGAGTAAGAGGTTCAGAGTCCTAGACTGCAAATTTAAGCAATTTTCTTAATCTAATTTATTTAGTTCTTGTTGGCATCCCAGGTAGGGTCTTTATGACTGTGGCCACATGGTCTTTTCTGCTTAACAGATTTCTGCAAAACATCTTGATGCATTCATAAGCCATCTACCCAGGACCTCACTTAGACCTTGCTTCACCACCTGCCTTTTCCTCTGTCACTTTCCCATCCTCTTCTGCAGCCTGACACTTCTCCAGTTTAGTTATTAATTCTCTCATGGATTGAAGACACCATTGGTCAGCTACTCGCACACATAGCAGCCATGGAGTAGTAGGAAATGCTGCAGTGCACAGCTCTCGCAGAAGTAATGCCTGTACTTGGTGACAACTGGATTTTGGAAGGTCTGGCTACAGATGAAACAGTTGAATGGTACTTCCTGGCTACCACTTCCCACTTCATAGTTTTTTCCCTTGAAGATACCATAGCAACCCTCATCAAGCTCATGCTCGATCTGCCACCCATGCTTGTAATCTGACTAGTCACAGAGGAATTTGCAACTGTCTCCAAAGCCCCAGAAGCCAGTCTTCTTGCAGTCCTTACAAATGCCAGGCTGGTAATCCCAGTGCATGGTGGCATGGAGATGCTTGAGTGCACAGAGTAGGCCCTTCCATGGCAAGCCACAGAATATGTGGCCTGCAGACAGATCCCAGGGCTTCAGGTACCTCTGACCCTTGCTGAGTTCCCAATAGATCTTGTCTACTTCCTTGCCCCTCACCTCCCCCTGGGTCTTCTGGACATGCTCCAAGGGGGCTCAGGTGGCACACTCCTTTACTGAGTCTGGCTCGTAGCGCAACCATCGCCCCATGTCCTCTGGCCACACAGGCTTCACCGAGGGGGGGGGGACTTGGAGACCACTTGGGGCATCTCAGGCTCATTGTGGTCTTCGTTGCTACACAAGTCACCACAAACCATCTTCTGGTGACCACCGCCCTAAGTCATCAAGACCATAGGATCAGGGGTCACCGGCTTCCTCTCCCAGGGAACCACAGAGTCACCTTTGTCTCGCTGCCACCAACTCTGGCCTCCAGGTCTCTGGCCTCTGGGTTGCCGGCCGGGTGCTCCCTGTGGCCCATGGCCCCTTTCCACCCAAGCTTTTTGAACAGGAAGGAGCAAGCATGGTCCGCGGCCTTTCCTGGAGAAAGTTGCTCTGCCATTTCCCAGTCCCGAGTGCCAACGTTTAGCCATCGCCTTCTGGGTGGCTCGGGGTTGTGCCACGTGGTGCTCACAGGAGGGAGGGACGCTCAATGGAGGGGAGAGGGGCACTCAATGGAGGGGGAGGGGTACTTAATGCACCGGGAGAGGTGCTCAAGAGAGGGAGAGGGGTTCTCAAAGGAGAAATGGGAGCAATATGGGCTGCAGAAAGCTGCTGGAGCGCTCCCAAATGACATCTTCTTTTTAAGATAGTTACGTTTTTATTACATAGACATGATAATAATCCCTGTGGGAGCTGGTCTTCAGTTTGCTTCTTGCTTTCACAGAATGTCAGTTATCTATAGTAACTGTCTAAGAATGATTTATGAAACACTCTCACACACCCACCAAAAATGCCTCAGTGCCTACATTTTCCAACCAGATAACCAAATGATTGGGGGGTTTTGTTTTGTTTTGTTTTGTCTACTTGTTTTTATTAATTGATTTTATTGGGATACAAGTTAAGGTGTGCAACTTAATAAAACATCATCTGCACACTGCACGGTGCACCCATCGCCTTGGGCAAAGTCTCCTTCACCCCTTCTCCTCCCTTCGCCCACCTCTACCTACCCCACACCCTCTCCCTCTGTCACCACACTGTTGTCTGTGTCTATATATTTCAAGTGATTGCCTTTAAACCAACAATTCAGAAACACTTTTCTGTCAAAATTATATGAATTTGACCTTATGTTTTCAAAGTCACTAAATATTTGACTAGATTAAATTTTTTAAAAAGACAAAAGACAGTTTGTGTTTAGTATTAATATTTTCAGAAACAATGATAGTGAAGATTAAAAGATGAATACACAATCAAAAATAAGGAACACTCCTTTTGAAATACACGTTTAAAGTACACAGTCTTCCATTTTGGCAGTGAATTTAGTGGGGGGCTGCTAACTGCAGGGTACAAACTGCAATGAAGTCTATCCTTGAGGAGTCCGCAGCCACAGAAGAAAATAGATGTCTAGGTACCTGTAATGCTAAGCTAACTGTAAGAAATAGTGAACTAGGGGTCCCCACGGCATGAATACTTAGGAAAGGCAGTCTGTTCTCACTGGTGTATTCTGGAGGGACATCATGTGGTAGTTCTACTTAAATTAGGTCTTAAGAAGCAGGATTTCAGCACCCAGAGAGGAAGTCCCCAGTCAAGGACTGTATGGCCGCAGGCCAAAAGCATGAGAAGGGCATGCAGCTCTGAAGCAGCTGGCAATCTGAGAGACACTGGAAGTTAGGGAGAACATGCAAGCACCTTCCATATAGCAAATTAGGGTCAGGTTGTGAAGGGCCCCAATGCAGTGCTAGGGAGTCAGGACACTTCTCTGCAGAAAACGGGCATATGTAAGACTTTGAACAAGGAGTACTTAGGAAATAAATCTGATGATAAGCCAAAGGACAGCATGCAAGCTGGAAGAGTGAGGAGGAAAGATTCATCAGGAGATGAGTGTGCTGACTCCCACAAACATCAAGTGGACTTCACCTGAAAAGCGATGATGGAGACAGGAAGGAGAATGGGTACAATCCAGCAGCCAGTCAACATTCGGTGACTGATAGCATCTCGATGCAAAGATAAATGATAAATCAAAACTTCCTGAGAAAGGTGGACAAACAGGGATAGAGTTAAGGAAGATAGAGGATACAAAAGAAAAATGCAGGTTTTAAAAACAATTAATTGATGTTTTCTTTAAAAAAAAAAAGCGAAGAAGACAATTGGACTTTGGGTGATGGGAATGCAGCATAATCAAATGTCAAAATAACTTGGAGATGTTTTCTCTGAACATATGTACCCTGATTTATCCAATGTCACCCCATTAAAATTAATAAAATATAAAATTAAAAAATTAAAAAGGTGAAGCCTGATTTAAGTCTTAAAGTCTTAAGGTTCACTAGTTAGAAAAAGGAAAAAGGGGACACAGTCTAGCAAAAGGAGACGAGAGCCACAGCACAGATGTGAGAGCTTGGAGGCTGTCAGCGTAGGCAGGAGAAGAGGACGTATGTGAGAACAGGCCACAGTAGCAGGAATGGCGAAGAGGGGAGCCTGTGGGGAATACTTAGGAGGGCAAAATCAATAACATCTGATGATGTCGGGATAAAGAAGACAGGGGTTCAAGAAAGTATCTCGGGTTTCAAGCTTAAGTGACCCCTGGGATTTTGGTCCCGTTGGACATGGAGAATAGATGCAGAGGAGGAGACAAATCAGGGAAAGAGGCCTGATGCCACTCTGACATGCTGGGTTGAAGGCATCTGAGAGAGACAGCAGGGATGATTTCCAGCCGGAGACAGGGGCGCAGAGCTGAGTCTGGGGAAATGAACAGCTGGCACATTGCTGGAGACATAAGTGGTGTTCCTGTGTAGGCAGTGCAGGCGCACCACATTGAGAGAGCTGAGGGAGGGAGCACAGTTGTCTCTCTCCGCAGACCAAAGAACCAAAGACTGGGCACCATTCAGATCAGAAGAAAATAAATTATCTGAATGCAGGGCCATCAAGAGGCATTGACAATACACAACAGTTGGAACTAACAACTCAGACAATTGGAGGAGCCACTCATTAGCACGCCGCTTACAATTCCACTGGCGATTCTAATCATTCGATCGAGCAAAAATCTTGCCTTTAATTCTTGCCAATAAATGGAAATGTCTTTTAATAACCACCAGCCTCTCTGGAGCTGTGCTTCTTGCTTTCTGTGCCCGTATTCCGAGTTAATCAATGCTTCCCAGTTGCAACATTCCAGCAGGGTACAGCCATCTGAGGGACAATGCTACTGAGAAAGCAGATTAGAAAACAACCACCTGATGGAGAATGAAAGGGGTCTTCATCCTGGGAGCCTATCAGGTGTTGTTTATTCACAAAAGCCTTACCTTTGGGGAACTACAAACGTTTATTTAACAGAACAGTGGAAAAGCACCAGGCTAACTTCTTCCAGGCTCCACCTGAGTTTTCTTTTCACAACTCCCATAAATGTGGATAACATCACCTGAAATGGGCGCTCAGGACCAGCTAACACCACATTTAACAGAAGCCTGAAAAACTCAGCAACTCAAATCAGCTCAAACAGGCATGGCGGCGACCACGGCCTGCAGGGAGCCTCCTATTATAAAATAATAGATGCCTAGAACTTTTTGGTTCTTGGTTATTAAATGAAGCAACTTATGTAACCAAAGCCAAATCACTTCACAGGCTTGCTGACCACCCTTCAGGATTGAAATGCCCAATGGTGCATTGGGTGACACTGTCCCGAGGCTGGAGAGGAGACGGGGAAGGGAAAGCAGGGTCTCCGGCTGCCTTTAACCCTTAATTACAGGAGAGAGTGGCTCATTCATGGCTTCCCTCCCCAAGTTTTCCATATCTCCCCCCCACCCAGCCCTCTCTGCCCGCCTCCTGCCAGCCCCCTGGGGAAGTTGTGTCCTTCTTTCATTTCTTGTGTCAGATTTCGGGCTGACACGTGGTAATTGATTCCGCTGCGGGTTAGACGGGTGTTAAGTGGGTGGGATGAAGTTTCAGTGAAAACAAATAGCACTTCATGGGTCTGACCTTTCCTCTTTGGAGCTTTTGTTGTGGTTGGCCCTGGGATGTGCGGCTCAAAAGCCTCAGGAGCCCGTTGTGTCTATGTCTACAGTCCCCTTCCCCCACCCAGATTCACCTTCATCAGCTCCTGACATGCCGATGACAGCCAGGGTGGCTCAGTGTTGCTTCTGGCTTGATAACAGCTCGGGGGCAGGTGGGGCTCAGATTCACACCTGAGCTTTGGTATGTGACAGGCAGAAGTGGCTGAGCATGGCCTGAGCCTCCTAGGACAGCATGGAAAAGACCAACGCCCAGAAGATAACAGAAATAAACCTTTCCGTGAGCGCACTTCTGGTCCAAGCACTGCTGCCTCTGATTTGTGCCACAGTCTCAGCATTTGCTCCATCTACCAAAACACAAGCAAGCATCAGCACCAGACCTTGCCCCATATGAAGTTCAGTGTGGCCTTCATAGAATGAATACTTTGGGGTTACTGTCATAGATCTTCTATGTGTTTCCCAGGCCCCACTCTGGACTGAAGGGTATGTTTCCCCTGGGCAGGGAGGGCTGTTTGTCCTCTGCAGGTGCTGCCCTCGGGTGAAGGGAGTCACCTGCACAAGATCCTTTCCTGCAACAGGTGGCATCCAACAACCCATGGGCAGGTCAGGAACATGACAACCTGACCCTCCTGCTCCAACTCAGCATGACTCTGAGGGCCATGCCAGCTTCCACAGGATGAGGGCAGCATTGTCTAACCTCTCCCTGACCCACTCCTCTTTCTTCCACCCTGGACCCTGGCAATGCCCCCTGACAAACATCCAGAGCCTTTCCCAGGAACCCACCCTGATGCCAGAAGTGATTCAAGAAAGTGAGGCTCATCACTAGGGTTTTTGGAGCTGGATCACCCCCTACCCAGCCAGCAATGAAGACCCCATCACATAGCCACTGGCTCGGCATAGCAGTGGAATGGCTTAAACTTTCAGCACAGGGAACTGGGGTGGTGCATGCAGTAGGAAGTACACAGCCAGGGCTGAGAATCTGCTGGTGTGAGAAATAAATGCAGGAAGGAGTCGTTATAAAGAGGTGAGACTGGATGGCTGTTGCTGGGGGAAACCAATGTTTGAGAGAGTGACAGTGAACACCTGAGGACATGAGCCATCAGTGAAACTCTACATGTGAAAGTCAGGCGGCTTTGTCACCAACACATGAAAAGACTCTGCCACTTGTGTCCAAATCATGGAGAAAGCTGAGGATCAGGCCCAGGACTCAGTCATTAAAAACAGCAGAGTTCCACAGACTCTTAAGCCCCAAACCAGCAGCTTGGCTATGGCAAAACTCAGAGCTCCAATTGGGAATGAATAACACCCGGAGATACAGGGTGGAGCCATTTCTGGTGATGGCCTCCGATCTTAAATCTCTGGAGCCCCTTAAACTCTCTGAGCCTCCAGAAAAGGCCACTTCTCCTTGTTGAGGGCTGGTGCCTCCACTTTGCTCAAAGACACTGTGCAAGGGCCTCCACCCTGCAGATGAACACACATGCTCACTCACACACACAAACACACACACACCACAAGGTCTGTTCCCTCCTCCCCTTTGGCCACTAGGCCAATAACTAGACTTAAGTCAAAAGACAATGAGCCAGGAAAACGCTAACCTTTCTCAGGGAGAAGAGGGACAGACCCTGAGAGAGCTGCCAGCCCCAGGATGTACCAGCAGAACCAGGAGACAATGGAGGGGTAGACTCTCAGGGTTCTGGATAGGAGGCAGAACACAAAGTTGGAGGGGAAAGAATTTATCACCACGGGAACATCCTTCTATGATATGGGATTCAGCACCTGTATTAGTTTGCACTGGCTGACCTAACAAAGCACCCTAGACTACATGGCTTAAAAACAGAAGTTTATTTTCTCACAGTCCTAGAGGCTAGAATTCCAAAATCAAGGTGTCAGGAGGGTTGGTATCTTCTGAGACCTCTCTCTGTAGCTTGTAGACAGTCACCTTCTCTCCCCTTGTCCTCACGTGGTCGTCCCAATCTCCTCGTCAGTAAAGACACAGTCTGTCTTGCCAGGAAGCTTCCTATGCTTCTGTGTCCCAATCTCCTCTTCTTATCAGGACACAGTCATATTGGATTAGGACTCACCCTAACAACCTCATTTTAATTTAATCATCTCTTTAAAGGCCCTGCCTGCACATATAATCACATTGGGAGATACTAGGGGTTAGGACTTCAACACAGGAGTTTATGGGAGGACACAACTGAGCCCATAACAACACTCTGACAAGAATCCCACAGGCAGTATCAGCACGCTGCTGGGGAGGCTCTTGGAAGCGCGGAGCATGTGATAGCCACACTAAGTGAAGCAGAAAGCCAGACTGCCATGGCAGATGGTGCAGGGAGAACCAAAGGCTTGGGGAAGCAGGCAGCTGGATTGAACATACCATGTAAGGCCAGGAGACCCAGCAGGTGCTGTTTCGTGGGAAGATCTGGAGTATCCCCCACTTACCAAAGCAAACAGGAGCTTGCTGGGAAGAGCTGTCGGCATCATCTAATATTTCAGTGGGTACCATTCTCTGTAGGGCGGGGCTGATGGTAGGAGATGCCAGGACAGAAGTTGGCCCACTGGTAGCAACAGGGATGACAGGACCCAAAATATTAGACATCAGGCAGCTATGCTCAGCTATCAGATGCCAGACAGGTAATTATCCCAATGAGTAGAAAGATCAGAGTGCATCTTCGGGGGCAGGGATCACCCAGGCAGATATGAGCGAGGATTGATAGAGAACAGCACCCCGAGAGGCCAAGAAGAGCAGCCAAACAAGGTATCACAGGGCATGTCCCATCAAAAGAATCAATAACAGATGACCCAGAAGCTGGGCAAGTGAAGCCATCCCACAGTTATCACCCTAGTTTCTAATAGATAGTGGGGATAGACATGCCTGACCATTGCATACACCCACACAGGTGAGAGCTATCATGGTGGGGAAGTCAAGCAGAAGCTTCTAAAACTGCCCCCTTACCCGTCAAGGTGGTGAATCAAAAACAACATCACATCCTGGGTTTAAATTTGAAAGCGTTCAGGTTTAAAAAACTACCCTTACAACATACAGGACACAGGGTGTGGCCCCCAGCCTACCATCATTTAAGCCATCAGTCTGGTCCCTGCAGAAACCAGCCAGGTCCTGGAGGTCCTGCAGAGGGACAGACTCCCTCAGACTTAAACAGGTGGCAGCCTGCACTGAAGCTTCCTGGCCAGATTGTGTCTTTATTGAAGCACAGGCTCAGGTACCCAGCATGTGGCCCTTTGATCTGGGGACTGTGTCCTTTTCAACCCTATCAAAAAGGAGAATCTGAAAGAGTTCACATTCACTCAGAACAACAGTATTCACTTACAGTGCTGCCACACGGCCAGCTAACTCTCCTCCTCTCTGTCATAACAGGCTGAGGAGGCCTGGACCAGCTGGACATCTGCATAGCATCACCCTGGTGATGACATCATGCAAATCAGACTTGATGAATACAACCTGCAAATATGCTTGGGGCCTTCAGAGTCAGACTCATGCAATAAAGACAATGGGAAATAACCCCTGTGAAGATTCAGAGGCCAGCCAGGCCACATCAATACACCTTCTAAATGCCCAGGGTCTGGGACATCTCAGTCAAAGTAAAGAACAATTTACTGTATCTTGCTTCTCCTAAAACAAAAAAATGAAGTAAAATACCCAGTGGGCTTCTTTGGGTTCTGGAGATATTAATTCCACTGCTGAGAATATTGTTCATAGTGATATAACAAGAGACACAAGGTTTGAATGAGAGCCAAAACAGGCAAAGGCTCTGCCAAAGGTCCCAGCTACAGGCCGAGTGGCCCTATAGTCTGAGCTTATGGCCCAGCAGGCCTCATGGTATGAGAAGTTACAGTAATAAAAAAAGACACTGGGTGAAGTTTTGGCAATCCACATTTAAGAAATCACAACTCACACACTTCATGTTCCGGAGCAAGGCCTGATCACCTGTAGCAAATAACTTCAGAAAAACAAAACAAAACCAAAAAAATGCTCCTGCATGCTCTTGGGCCCTGGAAGAGATGACATACCCAAGAGTGCACTTTAGCTACTTGGTTACACGAAGTTACCAATCAGCCATGACAAGCTGGGTTCCATCACACCCATCAAGCTGCCTGGCCGGGTGGGCCCATTCACTGGAAGATGAGAGTAGGACATTCAGACCAAGGGCATAAGCAAGCTACACAAGCAGGTAGCCCAGGCCCCCATGTCACTCACCACTGTGGTGCCAGTACCTCTCCTTTGGTCTGTTAAGATCAGCTGATGGCGAAGGGAAAAGCCCAAGCTTTTATGTAGTCTATGTCACTGTTCCCCAAATCCAGCTGATTGTCAAAATGACCTGAAAAGCTTTTAAAGGACATAGATCCCTAAGCTCTACCTCAAAATTACTGAAATAAGACACTCCAGATATGGAGCTCATAAATCTATACTTCAAAGAAGATCCTCAAGTGATTCTGATATTGCTAGTCCTTGAAATAGTATTTGGGAAGCATTTGTCTAAGTCAGCAATTTCAACCAGTTCGCTACGGCAGGCACACTGGGGCACCACAAGAATTTTTTAAAAATGCAATACCTGACTTTTTGGTCAGGGGCATGGACCTCTTCCCCCTTAGATTGTCAAATAAAATAAATGACAACAGCCAACATGACAATAGCCATCCGGTGTGAATGAATCAAAATTATAACTTTTTTTGTCAGATAGGCAAAATGTGTATTTTTTGGTGTGCCACAGAATTTTAGTCATTAGTCGATGTGTGCCATGAGGTTAAAAACGTTGAAAACCCCTGGCCTGAGTGATTAGCACTACCACAGTGAAAACAAAAATATTGATAACCAATGCAAACACACAGCCAAACCTGTTGTGGTAATCACTTCACAATATATATGCAATCAAAGCGTCACATTGTGCACTTTAAAATTACATCATGTTCAATGTCAGCTATATCTCATAAAGCTGGGGGGGAAAAAACTTAAAAAAAAAGTAAACACCTATAACACTATGTGCTTTAATAGATATTAACTTTTTAATTCTCACAACCACTCTATGAGATGGGTGTTACCATTAACTCCATGTTGTAGATAAGAATATGGAAGTTACGTGACCCACTCAAGGTTATTGTAGCAAGTGAACAACAAGGCAGTTAGTTGAACTTAGCCTGACTCCAGAGTCTCTATGCTTAATCATGATGACGTAGTGGAAAAGGCAGTCAAGGTGGATGAGGAGGTGAAATCTGTAATCCACAAAGCACATACCATTTTGGGGGCCAATTCCTGTATTTACCCTAAATGAAGACAAATTGTTTTTTCCAAATAGTTTAATATTGGAATCCAATTACAATAGCGTATGAGCTCCACCTAGTGGGCACAAGGGCTGCTTGGAGAGTAACTTCTTCATTAAACAAGATCAGTTCAGAACAAAACCAAATTGTTAAACGTTTAGTAGATGGAAGTTTCAAGTTCCACAATGAATGAATTCCAATTCCAGAAGGATGAATTCTTTGACTTCCAGATAAAGGTATAAAAATATAGTAAGGATATAAAAATGAAGGGGGAAAATAAAAACAGGTAATGTCTGGAATAGCCATAGGAACGATATCGGATTGGGGTTTGAAAAAGAATGAAAAGAAGACAAAGAGTAATAAAACATGAAAGAGAAAAAATGGTATGGCATATCATTTTTAAGTCCCCAGTCTTATAATGAATTTACTGCATGCATACACTAAAAATTTTTCATGACCTTTTCCAAGAACTGTCTTAATTCAGCACCATTTTCCACTGAGACACCATCTGCTCCCACCACTATCAAGACCTCATGGTGACCTTAAAAGAGAAAAAGTACTAAAATTTTAGAAACCCACCACTGGTCTCCCTGATGTCTGGGAGATTTGTTTTCTCTCAAGACCCAGATTCACAGAGGCAAGGCAGGGTGATATCAAATTCACACAACGGGGGCCTGGCTGGCTGGCTGGCTCAATGGATTGAGCATCGGCCAAACATATGGATGTTTCAGATCAGGACACACAAGAAAAGCAACCATCTGCTTCTCTCCCCTTCTCTCTCCCCCTTCTCTCCCTTTTCCTGTCCTACAGCCAGTGGCTTGATTGGTTCAAGAATCTGCCCCAGGTACTCAGGATAGCTTGATTGGTCTGAGCATGTCAGCCTCAGGTGCTAAAAATAGCATGGTTGATTCAAGCATTGGCCCCAGACAGGGGTTGCCAGGTGGGTCTCGGTTAGAGCACATGGGAGAGTCTGTCTCTCTATCTCCCCTCCTCTCACTTAAAAAAAATCACATGGCAGGAATTAGTTCATGTATGAGAAGCAGGGCCAGAAAGAAAGTAGCATGGGCCACAAGCAGGAGATGATGGAAGGGCCCCAGGAGGCACTGCCCAGGGCCACAGCCAGAGTGCCACAAAGTCAGAAGACAGAAGGGTGGTTCTGTGGGCAGAATCTGACCTCCACAGCCTCTGATGATATTTCCAGAGACTCACAAGCACCAGGCTCATCCTGCTCTATTTTTAAATAGCAGACAAAACAGCTTTCCAGCATGGTTAATTTCAGGGAGAAATGTCCCCTTAATATAGTAGATGAACCTTCAAAACATGATGCCAAGTGAAAAAAGCTGGACACC
This sequence comes from Saccopteryx leptura, assembly GCF_036850995.1. NCBI lineage: Eukaryota > Metazoa > Chordata > Mammalia > Chiroptera > Emballonuridae > Saccopteryx > Saccopteryx leptura. The sequence goes on along the minus strand of NC_089504.1, from coordinate 222,777,164 downwards.
AAAAGCTCCTTTTTGTATGAACCCACTGATATGACAAATCCAGAATAGATCAAGACATAGGACAGAAAGCAAATTAGTAGTTGCTGGGAGCTGGGGAGAAGGACGGATAAGGACAAACTGTTTAATGGGTAAGGGGTTTTACACTGGAGAGATGAAAATGTTCTGGAACTAAATAGGCGTGTTGGTTACACAACAATGTGAATGCACTAAATGTCACTGAATGATGATACTGAAATTCACTTTAAAATGGTTAATTTTCTATTATTTAAATTGTACCTCAATACATATATTTTTACTGGATATATATATATAATTATATATATATATATATATTTTTTTTTTTTTTTTTTTCCCCTTCTGTGGCCAAGCCCCAAAATATCACAAATAAAAAAAACTTTTGTCTTGGGATTTTAGACCAGGGTATTTTAAGCTGTGAATATTCATCAAAAATTGTTTATAAGATTTACTTAGGACCTCAAACCACCTTGCAAAGTCAGAAGGTTACCACAGCCTTCTGTGTGAACAGGGTTTGATATTGAGAAAGCGTCTGCGGTGATAGGAGAGGTGGGGGTAGATGACACCTTGGATCCTGGGAAGAGAAAAGACAGCTCACCTATAGCAGCAAAATGGTTCTAACAAGAAGCTAGAAAACAAGCTAAGCCGACTCCAGTTCTGTGCCTTGTACTGGGTTTGATGTTCAGATGAGTGGCGTAGGTTTCCTGACAGAACCAAGGAGGGTTTTTTGGCCCTATCTCTGGGAAGCAAGCTTCCACCTTCCTGATCCCGAGGCACAAAAAAACTTATAGTCTAGAAAATCCAGGACCTCATCTGCAAAGCTCTCTCTCAAGAAGCATCCAAAGGCAATCAGCAATTGGCTGACAAGCCAAATTCCAAACACACACCCAGCTAATGGAAACCACACACACACACACACACACACACACACACACACGCACAAACTGGAGCCATTGCTACCTGCCAGTGACAATCTGAAGTGGGAGAGGCAGATGGAAAATAGCCACAGGGGCTTTAGCCCTAATCCTCTACATCTCAGGGGGAATTGAGTTTCTCAAAAATAAAGCCTTTCTGTTTACAAACATACTGTTTTTGCCAAAGGAATTCTTTATTTTAGGTGATTTGGGAAAACTGCAGAGTCCTCGGGTTTGGGGCCAAAGACGCCCAAATGTTGCAATCCTAAGCCTTTGGCAGGAACCAAAGCATGTTTGCAAGTGGAAAGTTTTCAGTGTGGGGCTTTTCGTGTTGTTTTATTTTGGTGTGTGTTTGTTTGCTTCCTCCATGCCAAAGGATTTCCTCCACATCTTCCCAGAACCAGGAAGTGGGGTTAGCACTCTATTTGGGATGTTGGTCCCAGATCACCTATACCCCAACTTGTACATCGCACACAGCTTGAGGCACACAAACAAAAGGAAGAAAGAAAAGAAAAAAGACACACAGCCATTAAGCTTAGAGAGACACCCTTTTTCACACTGTCAAACCACCACAAAGCCCCAGATGGTCAGACAGGATGCTGAGAGGAGCTCTCCCTCCATCACTGTGGGTTTCATGTGCATTAAGTGGTTTCTGCATTTCTGTCTCCAATCATTCCCTCTATATCACTCCAGCAGGTCCCATCTTCATCTTGTTCCATCTTCCTGTGGCTACTACCTGGACTGAGGTGATGGTTGATATATCACTCTGACTTACTATTAAAACTGGACCTTTGGAGAAAGCCAACCCAGCAGGATATATAGAAAAACGTGTGGAATCTCCCAAGAGCTCTTCAGAACAGGAACAAGAGTCTTAAAAACCAAGGCTTTTGATTGGCAAGACTCGGGTACTTTGAAACTCACAGGCTAAGTTTTTCCAAGAGAACAGAGGAGGGTCCAAGTGTCACACCCAGACCATGCAAAGGCAGGCTGAGAGCACAGCACCGAGAGGGACAGGGTGCTGAGAGCCAGAATCAGAGCTCAAGGCCTGTCTGTCACCAGCCCCAAGGAGGTGGCTGAGAAGGAACAGGGCAGGTGTCCTCTGTTCAGTCCCGAGGATGTTCCAGAGGGCTCCGAGCTCATAGAGCCACCTTCATGCCCTGAGCCTCACCCAGGTAGGACCACTCCTGCCAGCTGCTGCACTTCACCAACCATCATCCACAAGAGTGATGCCCCTCCCGCCCCCACGTCTGCCATGTGTCTAGGCACTTCTCACTCATCTGATCCCTGCCTTCGTCTTCTCCTGCTCAGCCCACTCCAACCCAGCCCTCCCTCCCAACCGGCCTTTCATGATAACCGCATCTTCTGAGTCACTCACCCGGGAGTCTTGGCACCAGCTTTGCTGTCTCCCTCTCCCACCATGGCTCATCTATTGCCAAATACCATGCGCCCTACCTCCCTGCTGTCTTTTCCCTCCACCCCTGGTTTTCATTACCATGGCCCCCGCCTGGTTCAGGAATTCAGCATGTCTCCAGTGAACCAATTTAATCTCTCCTACTTAATCCCCCACCTGCGGCCTTCCCTTCGTGGAATCCTTGTAAACTCCTATCCTGGTAATAATCTGACTCCTGTTTCCCGCTTTGGCCTTATTCCCGTCTGCACCTCCTCCTCCTTCCCCGTCTCAGCATGGAGGCCGCCATCCCCATCCTGCTCCAGACAGCGTTCAGACAGCGTCTCAAATGAAGGGTGACAGGCTCTCCTCTCAGAGTCATCATAGCATCTGTTCTTTCAGCCTAGACACTATATCCCCCTTCCTCTCACCTAACTCCTACTCATCCTTCTGAGGTCCTAGGTGTCACTGCCTCCAGGAAGGCCCGCCATGCTTGCAGCAATGAGTGGCACAAACACTGAATGCCACTGGTTGAAACAATGGGGAATATATTAATGTCCTATTGCAGCAGACTCCCAGGTAGAACGGAGTTTTGTGGTGTCATGCTCCACCAACACCTCTGTCATATTCCCTTTTGTGTCTCTGCCATCAGTAGATGCTGAGTTCTAGACACAAAATCCAGACATGCAGTGTCCAGAGGAAGAAGGGAGTTTTTCTTTCTGTACCTTTTCTCTGGTGTGAGGCAGCATTTCCAGAAGCATCTCCTCCTTCCCCGTCCCCCCACCAGAATTCCCCTTATGTTTTACTGGCCAAGATTAGTTCATGTGTCCACCACTCAGTCAATCACTGGGCGGGGCGGGGGGAGCATTACTGGTATTACCTGTTGCGCCACATCTGGCACCTGGATGCAAGGTCAGCCTCTCCTGAGTCAGGTGACTACCTCGGGAGAGTATAGGTACTTGATCACAACCCAGATTCCATCTGGAAGGAAGTAGAAAACAACAGGCAACCAGGGTTCACTCTCCTTTACATTTGGTTCCATGTTCAAATCCAAGATCAAGTCTGGTGGACTCACTTCCTGGTTCATGAACAAATGTCTTCTCCCTAGGTCCTCACATGGTGGAAGGGACAGGGAGCTCCCTGGGGTCTTTTGATAAGGACACTAATCTCATTCATGAGGTTAACCTGCTCTCATGAGCTAATCACCTCCCAAAGGCCCCACCTCCTAATACCATCACATTGGGGGTCAGGATTTCAACATATGAATTGGGGTGGGGATGAAGAACATAGCAATTGATTCATTGCATCTGCCCCTGGCCCCCCAAAAATTCATGTCCTTCTCACATGCAAAATACATCCATTCCATCGCATAGCCCCATTTGAAAACCAAGGTTTTTGACTGGCAAGACTTGGGTACTTTTGTCTGAAGTCCAAAGTCTCATGTAAATATCTAAATCAGGTATGGGTGAGACTGATCCTAAATCCAGTGTGATCTCACCCTGAGTCCTAAACTTGACTATATCTCCAGATAGGTTCCCAGTCACTAGTACCAAATGGTAAGACTGCAACATGTCTTTTTGGGGGACACATTCTGCTTGCTACAGGCTCTAACACTGTGTCATTGTATTAGTTATTCAAGCCTGGCTAGATGTCATATAGAAAACACAAACTAAGGCTACTGAAGGGTGAAATATGTTTTTTTTAATCACATGTAGAGCCACACTGTGGATCATTCAACCACCCTCAATTTGAAGGTTGAGCAATTTATAATTTTTTTCTCTTTTCATTTCTTAAACTACTAGCAGTGAGTCAGTCCCCGGATTTCAGATACCAATCCTGAACACTAGCTCTGTGCTATAGGACCATTTGTTTTGACATCTGGTACCAGTCCACAACAAAAGACCCTGTAAGCACTGTCGTAAAGGGAGTGTATTGGTCCTGTCTGCCATTTTACTTTCCAATGCCTTAAAATCCCTGCTGATGAAGGTGAGGGCCCTGGGAAGAATCTCAGGGAGAACCCTGTACTAACTGGGGCCTGTTATGAGAGAAGCCCCAGTCAATCTCACAGGGCTGCAAGGAGACCTGCTACAGATATCACATAGAGTGCTCCTACCACACACCAGGTAAGCACAGCTTTAAAAATATATGTGCAGTGAGGAATGATACTTAGGATACTTCTGTATCAAGTTACACTGAACAGTGTCATTGATGGATGAGGTGGTTCAGAACAAAAGCCATTTATTTATTTATTTATTTATTTATTTATTTATTTATTTATTTATTTATTTATTTATTTCTGTCCTTAATAAATGTATCTCTTCAGGCTTTATTCCTAGCAAACCCACCCTCAGAGACAAAGCTTCACCAAGGAACAAGGTGGAGCTGCGTGCTGGTCTCAGGCCATGTCTCTCTTAAAAGTTGACTTTGGCAGGTGTGCTGACCACTCACACAATATATCTACTCCCAGAAAAGATAAAGGGGGGAATCAAACACTGAATTTTCTTTAAGTTCTCACTTGGAAGCCAACGCCTTGGCTTTAAAAGGGGAGTGTAATCCTTGCTTCAATGATGATGAACTGGTTGGAACAAATTACAAAGAAAATATTAGAGCTATAAATAATTTCTTTTTAAGAAACCTGTGTGCTCAAGTATCTCTTGAGTAGCAAATGCAAAAGAATGTAAATCTCCCGATTATATTCTATCTGAGGCAATGTGTTTCCAGAACCCTTGGAATGTGGCTAAGTAATGAAATAAACTCAATAATCTTTTAAAGAGTTCACTGTTAAAAGATCCTAGTGGCAAACAGATGACTGTGGACTCATGGTTGTAACTTTGGGTAAAGTACAACGAGAGAAACTCTAAATCTTCCAAGATGTAGAAGGTCCACAGCCAGACGAGCTCTGGTTCAGATAATCGGGAACGTTGCGGTCCCAGGCCAACTTTCCCCCTTACTATAATAAGTAGATAAAAACAGTATGTTCAAAGGGAATTTCATACCCTTTCTAGTTCCTGCCTCTATCCTATCTCAAACATCTTAAACCTCCCCCAGCACACTTTTATCCTAGGCCCTAGAACAAAATGACAAAATTAAACTTTATGAACGTTTATGAAACACAACCTTACAAAGCCTATAATAAAAAAAATACATTCAACAACATATTTTTAAACTGACAGTGTGAATTTTTCCATGCAGAAAAAGTCATATAATTGGGTCACCAAACAAACAAAAAAAGACACAGTTTAATGGAAAACATTTCAGAAAAGGAAATTCATGCTTCTGAAGCCCTGACTAATCATAAAGTGATGCAAATGTGAAAGGAAATAATGAGATTGTATTTTTACCCAGCGGAACACTCAAATGTTTGGAAATGCCCCGAATTTTTCTAAAGATTTTCTCCTGTGAATAGCGCAACAGCCCAGATGTGTCAGGAATGAAGGACACACTTTGAAGCCCTGTATTCTGTGTATTTCTTTTCTCAATTTCAGCTGCTCCATTCTGGTTGCAATAGAAGATCTAATTGTAAAGACTTTAAAGCGAGGGTGTTTACCCTGAGCTGCCACATGGAGTTACGCTTATGAAAATGAGGAAGAAGTGCGAGTCTGGGAATACGCATAGAACATCCAGTGAGAGGCTGGAAAGAGGAGGAGGTGATGAAGGACTTAGCACATTTGCAGTTTGTTTCTCTTACAACTGTGAGAGAACCCAGACAGGCCGTGGGCTCCAGGAGAAAACTCAGGATGGCTGGCATCCAGGGAGTCTGGCAAAGCCCGGGGCAAGGAGGAGAGGCCTGTGGTGAGCTGGCCTCCTGGACGGGAAGGTGGTGACAGCAGCAGCCGACTTACATGACCTGCAAGCCCAGAGGACAAGCTCTGGCGACTGCTCGAAAAGTCCCCTGTGGCCTTTTCTTCAAAAGTAAAGATGGGGGCATCTGGTCAACCACAGGTGAGGTGGCACTTCAGGGTGAAGCTGTAAACTGTCAACTCAGCCAACCCTAATGAGGGCCGGAAACCAGAAGTATTTGCAGAGTTGGCGGAGCAGGAGTGAGAAGTAACGCTGGCCGGCCTCAAACCACCGCCAGCTAAGCAGGCCTACAGCACAGAGGCGGACGACGACAGTGTCCCCTGAAACATCCTGGTCAAAGGCAGAATAAGAAATGTAAATTCAAAACAGCCTGTTAGGAGCTTCTGCCCTGGATGACTGCTTGGCGCTTTTTCCAAAACAGCACACAGAACCTGTGAGATTAGTGAGAAATGTGTTCTGGCCCCCTTAGGCCCCAGCCCTGAGGACATGCAGGGGTGGGGGGCAAACTAGAGATGTACTTTTTGCTTGAAATCTTTATTACCACTTCCTAGAGTGTGATACCCAGCTCAGAGCCTGTCCCTAAGAAATGGGGAGAAAACACAATGCCCAGCATGGAAACTGGGCATCTCAGCACCCACAAGGGCAACCCCACTGGGGATGATGCCTGCAGAGGATTTTCTACAGAACTTCAATAAGGAAGGCTCAACTTTCTGAAGAGGCAAAGCTCAGTTCTTGCGAGGGTGGACTTAATTTTTTTTAGACTGTTGAATCTGCCCATCTTTAAAGAAAACTTAAGCCAGTAAATGTAGTGTTTCAACCAGGTCTGCAATATAATTTTCACAGTGGTCTTGTGACCTATGAGAAAAAGTCACCCACTAGTGAAAGTTATGTCAAGGGTAGCCAACCTTTAGTTTTATTTCTTTGGGAGGGAGGTGAGAGGATCTGTAACCACAGAGAGCCGTAAGCCATGGGACTCCCTTGTCCTTCCCACCTCAAGCATAGCCGACTGGTTACAGACGAGGAGAGAAGACTGGACTCACCCATGGACCCAAGGTCACTGTAACAGGTTGAATCATGCCTCCCACCCTCCTACACCCAGACCAAATGCATATGTTGAAATCCTAACCCCCAGGACCACAGAATGGAAATAGGGCCATTGCCGGTATAATTAGGTAAGTTAAATGAGGCCATGGGGCATAAGGTGAGGCCTAACCAAGTATGACCAATGTCCCTCATAAAAAGAATGCCACATGAAGAGAAAGAGATGCATGTAGTGGAAAGAAGATGAGAAGACACAGCAAAAGACAGCAATCTACAAGCAAAAGAACACCTGTGGCTACCAGGTACTAGGACAGAGTTCTGGAAGGGAGCCTTCCCCCACGGCCCTCAGAAGAAACCAACCCTGCCAACACCTTGACTGTGAACCTCTGGCCTCCAGAACTGTGCAGAATAAATTTGTCCCGGTTAAGTCACCCAGTTTGTGGTACCTTGTTACAGAGACCCCAGGAAACTATTTCAGTCACATGTGATATTCATGGGCCCTGGACACTCGACCTGTGTGGGCCCCGTCCTCATACCAAATGTTCCAAAGTGTTTCATGACTGTGTTGGTAAAATAAAATCCAGGCTGAATCATTTTCACTTTTTCTTCTGACTTTAAAATAAATAAAAGCACATTGATAGGCCCTAAAAGTTTCACAGGCCCTCGGCACCATACTCCTGGCCTCGCAGAGAAGCAGAGCCTGCAGAAATCGTCACCAGAGCTCCCAGATCCGGTCAGGGGCCTTCTTGCACTCACTCAATCTTGGCACCATATTGAAATTACCTGTCACTGTATCTAAAACGCCTCCTGGCTAGAAGAACATACCCAAGGAAAATAAGATTGCCTTCCTTACCTCCTTCTCTTTGTCGTCCCAGCATAGCCTGGCACATAGTAAGCGCTCAGTAAATAACCGTGGAACTGACTTGAACGGAACAGATAAGAGATCTAGGGTTTTTCAAGGTCATTGCTGAGCCATGAAGGAAAGAGTAAAAGGGGGGAGGCCTGCCAGGAGAAGAGCCTCAAGAGCAGAGCCCCGGCTCCTGGTAGCAGGGTGAAGGCCTGGCAGCTCGTTCCAGGAAAGTTTTGAAACTGAAGTAAAATAAGTGTTTTATAACCATCCATTCTGTTCCATGGTTTTTTTTCTTGTTTTTTTTTTTTTTTCTCTTCATCTTTAAATTTGTTTTTCATTCTCCGGGGCTTGGAGAGGTTTACTTACATTAGGGCTATTTGCCTTTGTTTGAATGGGGGTTTCTCAAATTCTCACTTTTCCACTGAGATTTCCTGACAGTAGGTTTGGCTTTTCTAGACCCAACCTCACTTAAGGCTCATGACAACTTTATGCTCTAAGTTGTTCCTATCTCTGGATCATGTCTGCTTTTCCTGCTGACCATGCTTCATCCTTGCCATAGCTCAGCATGAACAAAGTCCTTCTCTGTACCAGGAACCCATGTGAGCAAACCATTCTCAGCCCTTTTGTCATCACATGAAATTTTTTAAAAAGAGAGAGAGAGAGATAAAGAAAGAACAACCTGGCCTGGTAGCTTTCCCAATACACCACAGTTGTGGGTTCGATGCCCAGTCAGTGCACATATGACAATCAACCAATGAATGCATAAATAAGTAGTACAACAAATTTATGTCTCTCTCCCTCCTCTTCCTTTCTTTCTAAAATCAATAAGTAAAAAAATTTTTAAAGAAATTAACATTCTGTTGGACACCAAGGAGAGAGAAAGTAGTACAAAAGCTTACAGTATGGCTGGGAAGACAAGACTTACTTTTAAATTTCTAATTGTGTGTTATAAACTTCCTACAAGGGCTCTCCCCTAAAAGCATTCAATAGCTGCTAATAGCCTCACACAAAGAAAAGGTTACAAGGACATAAATTTGGGAGGTAAAGAGTTTAAAAAGCAAATCCAGCTTCTATAATGCAGAACTTGTCAGAGCCTTTACTGTCCTAATGTGCAATATGAATCCCCATGAGGCAGATGAAACATTTGCCATTTCATAGATTGACTAACCCTGGACTCATCCCATGGGGGTTGGGCGTACAGGGACAAAGAGGTAGTCCATGGGACATGTGTTACAGGATGTACTCTGGAAAACACTGGCCTAGTCAGGATATGTTACTATTAAGTTTCCAAGCAGAGACGCCATGACTATTTGCATAAGGACTCCCTGCAGGCTGAAGTGGTTGGAGAGTGTTTCTTAAAAGTAGTAAGATTTGTATTCGTGCTCAAAACACAGAGAGGGGAGTATGAGAGAGCAAAGGAGAGAATTCACAAGCTGTGTTTGAAGAGCACCAGGAGACTGGTGTACAAGGTATGCTGTAAGAGGCCAGAGGACCAAGGAAAAGAGGAAAAAACTGGTGAGAAGGAAGCTTAGAACCCCTGCAATCATCTCATCCTGGGAGCACGAGGACCAAGAACTCAACTTCAAGACAAAAGCAGAGGCCTTGGGTGCTCGGCAAGCATAACTGAATGAGGCTCCAATCAATAAAAATGACACCTACTGTCTCTTGGCAAGGGGAAAGGATGGGTGCCAACAAGCAGGGGAGGGAACATGGCATGTAGGGAGCCACAGCAGTTCAAGGGCAAGAGCCCTGGGCATGCTGTCAAACTCAAATTCCACACCCAGTGCAGCCGTGACTTTGGACAAGCAACCCCACCTCCCAGGGACTCAATGTCCTCATTTGTGAAATAAGGGGAGCTGAGAGACTATAGTTCTGACCATCCTGACACCCTGATGGTCTCTGGTGATGAGAAATTCATGTCTGTCCAGAGCCAGCAGGACAGCCAGCAGGGCAGCCAGCACAGCGAATGGGGCATTCTGAGCTCAGACACCACACTCTATTCTCCCACTGTGACCTTAACAGAGGTGGTTTCAGCTGACAAACAAGCCACTCTACAAAGGGACTGGAGTTGTCCCAGTCTAGCAGCTATGCAGCAGTCCAATGTAGCTGCTTGCACCGTCTGAGCAAGGCGAGGGAACCCAAGAGGCACAAGTTCTGGGAGAATCAAGGGACAATATTTTGAGAGGTACGAGGGTGAAAGAACTATAAGGAGTCTCTTCTCCCCTTTTGAATCCAGGCCAGCTCATCATCATGCCCTCCAGAATCTTAAAGGCGAAATCGATCAGGTGCATGTTTTCTAATTCCCCAGCTATTTCCTGCACTACTGAGAATCAATGAACAGCCCCCGAGTCTGTAAATTAAGAAATCTATAATAGCTTCATAGGGTTGCAGAGTGGACTGAAGGGCATGGGTTATATAAAACAAAGCCTTGGGCCTTGCCCAGGGAGACAATACATGACCACAGCTTTGGAGTCTAAGCGTGATGCTTGAACCTAATTATTTCCTAGGCTGCATCACTGGCATGTTCCCTCTGCACCCATCTCGCCCCCAATGCTCTCCCCTGCCTGCAGGTGGGACTGGGCTCCAGTCACTGATGACTTCCTCTGGGCCAACGCTGCAAGGAACAAGAGGAGGACCAGGAAAACAGACCCACTTGGGCGTCTCAAACTTCTTTTCACTTACAGCTGACACAACAATTTTAGCTGAAATGCTGGAATAATTTTACTTTCCATTTTTAGCATGATTCTTACGTACCAGAATGAAATACGGTTTTGAAAACTGGTCCAAAAAAATGAAATATGTTTATTTTTTTGGTTTAAATAAAGCCTAATATGTCATAAAATATGAAGTAATGCCTAGTAACCTGGGTTGCTTTTTTTTAAAAGCAGCTTCCCCTCTGCTCTTTGTGGGACCTGGTGGTAATGTTGATCCATGCCACAGTGCATCGGCTTCACTCTCAGCTTCTGGCTGACCCCTTAATACGTAAATTAATTGGGTAATGTGAGTCAATAAATCAGAATGCATACTTATTTTTTATTAACTCTGTTGCCAGCACACTAATTCATAACATGTGTTTCATAAATTGGAAGAATGGCTAAAATATTTAAGTGTAGACTTTTACATGATATATAGTTCTAAAAGTCAGGTGCTGTGAATAATTCATTTATCTTTCATTCATTCATTCATTCATCAAGAAGTGTTCATTAAGTGCCTACTAAGAACCAGTCATAATTCTAAGTACTAGAGGTAATGGAAGAATCGAGTCAAGGAGGGGCAATCAGTGTGCAAATTCTAACACACAGGTTTATGATGGAGGTGTGGACAGTAGGGGTTGGTGTGCAGTGAGGGTGGGGCCACACCCCTGCCACCCTGTCATCCAAGGTTTCAGAGGGGCAGAGTTGTGTCTGGAAGGATGACTGGTGACCCACTGGACAAACAGATGGGAAGGAAGGATATAGCGACAGAAAGGCATTCCATTCCAGGTGGCAGAAATTTCCTCCGCAAATGCCTCAAGGCACAGAGAGCAGAGCAATTCAGACTGACTAGGATGTAAGGTCCTGGAGAGAGAGGGGAAGTGATGTGTGGGAGCGGAGTAGAGGAACAGCAGAGCTTAGAAAACTCTGAAGGGTACACTAAGGAGTTTGGGCTCCATCCGGAAGGCAATGCAGAATTTCTGAAGAGCTTTACGCAAGAAGGACAGCGTGGTCAGATGTTTAAAAGATCACTATGGAAATAAGCTGGCTGATGGCTTAGGGGAGGGCGGGAAGACACTGACGGGAAGGAGACTAGCTTAGAAGGCTGCATCAAGTCCCAGATGAGGGATGATGGTCTGGGGTGAGTCAGTGGCACTAGGGAGAGAAAGCAGAGCATAGAATTTAGGAACCATATTTCCCGGTGTATAAGACACACCCTTTTTCAAAAAATTTGGGATCTAAAAACTGGGTGCATCTTATATAGTGGTTGTAGATTTTTTTACTTGCATTTCCTGCTTTATTGACAGTGATGAGTTGTATGAATTTTATGATGAATAAAATGAGTTCAATAACTTTATGTAATACATTTTTTTTTTCAAATTTTGGGCCCCATAATTAAAGTGTGTCTTATACATGGGAGCATCTTATACATGGGGAAATATGGTCTATCTTTTTTGTTTTCTGTTTTTCTGGTTTCAGTGAGCTATAGTTGATGCAGGTACTTACAACAGCTCCAATGGCAGGGTTTGTTCATAGATGCAGGTGAAGGGGGAGGCAAGTCTGGTTGGTAATTGGATGAATGGCAGCACCATCAACTCTAGTATGGGAGAGAAGGGGAACCAGGGGCTCGGGAAGACCACGAGCTCCTTCAGCCACGGGGATTGGAGGGGGTCTGGGGGACATCCAAAATGCAGGTACTCAATCAGCTATTGTATGGATGGGTCTGAAGCTAGGACCCATCTGGGCTAGTGAAAAACTTCTGGAAATCATCACTGCCATCACTATGGAAACCAAGAGAGAACGTGTGATTGCCCAGGAGGGGTGGGTGGAGGAAGGGAAGTCCAGGAAAGAGACAGATACAGAGATGAGCCAGAGGGGGACAGAGAGGGGTCTACACAGACATCACCAGGTAGAAAACCTCAAGCGTGTGAAGTCAGCAGTGGCAAGTGACACAAAGAGGGAGGACAGACCACTGCATGTGTCCCTGCTTGCAAGCTTCAATCTCCACGAAAGTGGCAGAAGGCTGGCACTGAGTATTCACCTTGAACAGGGAGGTGCCAGATGACATAAAAAGAGAAAACCCAATGGCTCTCAAACTTTTATGTGCATCAGGAATTAATAGATGCCTAGACCCCACCCTCAGAGATTTTGATACAGTGGGTCTATGGAAGATCCCAGGATCAGCATTTTTAGCAAGCGCCCAAGAGACTCTTGCTCTTGGCATGAGGACAGAAAATCCACTCTTAGAAACACCACAGAAGTGCCCCCCATTAAGTCAAAATTGGGGGCTTTTCTAATAAAAGTATTTCCCCAGGGGCCCATACTATCAGTTTCTCTTCTACTTGGAGAGACCCAGGATGCTTCCGAAACGGTTTAATCATCCAAGTGACTTTACCCTTATAGCCCTCAGCATCTTTCAAATGAAGGCAGCAGTTCTCACAACGGGGAGAAGAACTAGGTGTTGAAAAAAAAAATTATCTATAGTGTCATAGTTCTACCCTACCTCCTTAATCAGGCTCCCAGAAGTGGAGCCCCAGGAATCTAGAAATTTCCAAACCCTCCGCAGTTGACTCTGTGGTTCAGCCAGGTTGAGAAACAACTGAACAGATTGCCTCCAATCCAACATCAGTCCTTAAGAGCTCATGAATTCAGTGAGCATCTGTGAGAGGAATTGTGTCCCACTGCCAAAATAGGGCCCTCATAAACCTCCTGGTGAGGAGGAAGTTTAGGATTCTTTGATGTCAGCAGAGCCTGAGATAGAAACTTTAATTCGACTGTGAGTTTCCAGAGTAAATATTATTACAATGATATAGAATGTTAGCTGGCCCTGTTAATTAAGCTGTTGAAGCGCTTAGATGGATCAAGGGTGCCCTGATGTAAACAACTGGTTCCACAGTTACTACTCTCGAGTTCAATGGCCTCCTCAAATCAGTCAGTGAAGGTTTGCCATTGTTGTCCTAACAAGAGGGGTCCAGAAAGGAAGAGTCCAGAAAGGAGGAGTCCCTTCATCCATTCCAAAACAGGAAAATTCGGTAAGTGCATATTTAAGTCAGTGCCAAATAACAAATTCTCTGGCTAATATGGATTATTAAGGAAATGAGATGCCTAGTAAGAAACATAAAGGGCTGATAATCACTGTCATTTCAAAAGCCCCATTTCTCCAGAGGCAGAGGTGACAAATACTTACAATAGAGCTGGCTACTCCCCTTAAACTTTTCATCCTTCCTCTTGGGGCACCTTCATCCAGGGTTGGCAATGCCCCATGGCCAGACTAGGTTTTGCGGAAAGAGAAGCAGAATGAGTAAGGAGCACATGGCAAGTTAGCACTGAGAACCTGTGTGCAAGGTGCACCTTGGCCCTCCAGGATTTTCTCTTAGATGGCCCTGGGGAGGTATCATCAGCTTCCTACACAATAGATGGCTCCTGTTTGAAAAACCTCAGCAGCATCCCCAATGCCTACATAGTAAAACTCCCATTGTGTATAGAGGCAAGCGAGGGCCCAGTGCCCTGGGCCTTGGCTCCCCTCACTTCCCCTACCAACCTTTCCCTGCTCTCCCTGCCCCACGTCCACATAGGAGCATTAAAGTTCTCACTGTCCACAACTTAGGGTCCTTCTCTCCATGTGCTGAAGCCTCCAGTGCAGCCCCTTCCTGCTGTCTTTCCTCACCAGGCAAATCTCTCCCATTTCCTAAGAATCAGTTCAGATAGTACTTCCTTGGCAAAGCCTTCCAGATTACTGCAAACACTCGGATCCACCCTTGGTGCTCAGGAGCCCTTTGTTTAGACTCCTGTAACAGTGGGACCCTGCTAAACTATCGCGGATCTCATTGCCCACCCAACTCATCTGTGGGCCCATGAGCAGCTCAAGGCCAAGCTCATAGCTGATTCTTAAAATTATCTGTTGGATGAATAGATGGAAAGAAGGATAGAGGGAGGGCAGGAGAGAGGAAAGATGGAAAGATGAATAAAGTGACAGACAGGGAAAGGAAAAGGAGGAGAAAGGGGAACTGGAGTGGCAGGCAGAGGCCTCTATTTCTTCATCTGTTGATACAACAAATGTGCATTGAGAATAACAAAGTGCAAAACATTGTGCTACATATGCTGAGACAAATAAGACACACAAATAAGATGCACCTCTGACCCCCAAAGAAAAAGCTCACCAGCCAGTAAGGAACACAGACAAGCACAGACAACTGCTACGAAGTGCAATGGAGGACTACACAGGTGCTATGATGTTGGACAGGAGAATCCGATGGAAATCTGAATCCTAAAGCATGATAAGGGCTTGAAGTCATTTACATATCCAGTACAGGTAGGGTGTATGCAAAGGAATGAAAGTAAAGAAAAGCTTGGGCAGAGAATTGAAAAAAAAAAAAAGCCAAGGTGTATGTTAGCAACCAGGCAGGAGAGAGAAGGCTGAAGAGAGAAGCCAGATGTGGTCACAACCGTGCCTACGGTAGGTGTGGACCTGCAAGGAGAGAGACAGCCTCCCAGAACCCCTGCTATGCCCGTCTTCCTTTGACTCAGAATAGGCTGAGGGTCCTCCAGCCAAGTTCTGCCACCCTTCAGTTAGAGGTTCCAGACAGACACCCAATACTTCCCCATTAACATTCCTCGAATCTCACTAAACAATTCTGATGACTCTCTGGCTGAGAGATTCCTCAGGGCAGTCCGTGTCTGTCTCATTCATCACTGAGGTTGGGATTTATTGCACCTAAGAAGTTCCTCTTCTGTCCTGAGCCATCAGAATGGCAAGAAATGCACAGTCTTATGGACCAAACCTTTCCATCATGGAAACTATGAAACAGTACAAAGAATCCTTTCTGGCAAAAGGTATAAGAAAAATCCACGAGATTGACAGGATCCCAGTGGAAAAGATAATTTTCACGCAGCCTCCAACACTCAGGCATTATGGAGCCCCCTGCAAGGCATGGTAGCCTGCCAAGCCTCAGTTTCTTATTTATCAAATAGGGCTGCTGGACCTAACCCTAAGTATGCCTCTCATTCATCAAGTCAATGATTTTTATACTACAGTAGCTCCAAAGCCATAGTGACCCATGGTGAGGAGTTCTTTGTCGAGACTAAGGTGGAGAAAAGAACTCTGTGCTGTTCCCTTTCAGGACTGTGGTCTCATTTAATTTGCCTGGAGGGACGCTGTTGCAAAGTCCGCCCTTGACTTTATTAGAGGTGGGAACACAGAGAGGAAAGGTCACTTTTGTTGCCCAAATAAATTTTCTTTGAGAGAGTCCCCAAGAGATGGCTGTGGAGAGCCCAGCATTTTCTACTTTCAAGTTTAAAATGCCAAGAA
Organism: Saccopteryx leptura; assembly: GCF_036850995.1. Taxonomy (NCBI): domain Eukaryota; kingdom Metazoa; phylum Chordata; class Mammalia; order Chiroptera; family Emballonuridae; genus Saccopteryx; species Saccopteryx leptura. The sequence continues at coordinate 222,761,155 of NC_089504.1, read as the reverse complement.
ACAGCCACTATTCCTGCAGCCCAACCTGGGAGAAGGGCTAAAGGTGCCTCAGGCAGCAACAGGCCCCGTGGGTCTGCTCTATGCCCCGGGAGACTCGGAGGTTTGGAAATAAACTAAGCCATGATTTAAATAATTTCATCTATGTGTTTCCAGAGATTAATTATATTTATTGTATCTGACAATAGTCAGAGATAGCAAACATCTTTTGTGAGCCTTATGACGAAAGTTAAAAAGCATTAGTCTTAATGGCTGATTTTGTTTTATTATATCTGACTCAAAGCCAAAGGCAGACAGCACTTAGAGCTGTCCATGGGCATTAAGGTTTGGAGAGCAACATGGGCTGTGGACTCCCACCAGCACCTGCTCATGCTCCCCACCCCCTCTCACTATATGACAGTGGGGGGCAGGGGTGGCAGGGAGAGAGCTCAACACCTCTGGAATTTACTGTGCAGCCACTGGAACCCAAAGCACAGTGCTGGGCATTGCTGGCTCTTCAGAGGTGAGTAAGACAAAGATGCCCGCCCTTCAGCAATACACAAGGGTCCATAACCATCTGATAAACATTATTTCACAAAGGTGACATGACAACCTTAAGACAGGGAAGATAACAGTAGAATGAGGATATACACAGAAGGGGAAGGTGAGTTCTAGTTGGGAGGAGACAGGAAAGGAGGTGATGTCTGAGATGAGCTTGCAGCAAAGAAATTACCTGTTGGGGTGACACAAATGGAAACTGGATTCTGGGAGCCACAGACAGCACAGGCAAAGGTGGGAAACTGAGGAAGCATGGGCAAGGCTATAGATGGTGTGTGGTCATGCTGCCTGAAGATGAACATGTACTTGGCAGTAAGGAGCGTGTGTGCCCTTGAGCAGAGGAGCACCATGAGAACAACTACACTCCTGGGAGATTAGTGCAGGGTCAGTGTTAGATATGCAGCCAGCAGGGCCTTTCAGAAATTGCCTTCCATGGCCTGGTTGAGAGCTGCTACCCTAAGATAGACATACCTGGTGAAGTGTGGACTGTCTCCGTCCCAAATGATGGCTGTTTGTTTCATATCTTTAAAGCGTGCTTCAACTTTTCAGGGAGAACTTGCAACTTCATAGGAAAGATGAAAGTACTTTGGATAAAGGAACCAGGAGCTTCAAGAGTGAGGGCATTTACATGCACCTGTACCCCGGACATCAGGACAGGAGCACACCCATCAGGCAGACCCCCATCTGACTACACAATGGCCTGTCTCCGTAAGGCTTTTAAAAAATAACACAAGAATGAAATATCTTTAAAATCCATAACATCTTCACAGAGTTCATTTTAGTGGAAAATTTCTCTCCTTTTTCAGAACATTAGTCCCTAAGAAGTCAGTACAGGGGTGGGGAGGAGACTCTTTTTTTATAAACTTACCTTAAAAAAAATTGATCACCTTAAAGCCAACTAGTTACAATATTACATTGTCTCTATCTTGTTTGCTTTGAAACCACCAATTACACTCAAATAATTTTCCTTCAGTCACCATATATTTGTCCCATTTTACTCCCCTCCAACCGAACCCCCTCCCCCTGGTAACCACTTCACTTTTATCTATGTCCATGAGTCTCAGTTTTATATCCCAGCTATGTGTGAAATCATACAGTTCTTAGCTTTTCCTGATTTACTTATTTCACTTTATAAAATATTCTCAAGTTTCATCCATGTTGTCGTAAATGTCACTATGTCATCATTTCTTATGGTTCAGTAGTATTCCATTGTATATATCATATGTATCACATCTTCTTTATCCAGTCCTCCATCAAGGAATACTTCAGTTGTTTCCATGTCTTAACCACTGTGATAATGCTGCAATGAACACGGAGGTACATGTGTCTTTATGTATCAGGGTTTTCGAGTTTTTTGGGGTACTCACTGGAGGGGCTGCACTGCAAGGTGATATGGTAGTTCTGTTCTTAATTTTTTGAGGAACCACCATATTTTCTTCCATGATGGTTGTATTAGTTTGCATTCCCACCCAACAGTGAATGAGGGTTTCTTTTTCTCCATAGTCTCTCCAAAACTTGTTATTACCTATCTTGTTGCTAATAGCCAATCTAACAGGTGTGAAGTAGTATCTCATTGTAGTTTTGATTTGCATTTCTCGAATAGCTAGTAAAGATGAGCATCTCTTCATATATCTGTTGGCCATCTGTATGTCTTCTTGAGAGAAGTACCTGTTCAGGTCCTCTACCCATTTTTTAACTGGATTGCTTGCTTGTTTGTTGCTAAGCTTTGTGAGTTCTTTATATAGTTTGGATATTAGCCCCTTATTGGATCTGTTGTTTGTAAATATCACTTCCCATTTGGTTGGCTGCATGTTTGCTTTGTTGTCTATTTCTTCTGTTGTACAGCTTTTTAGTTTGATATAGTTCCATTCTTTTATTTTTACCTTTAATTCTCTTGCCTTTGGGGTCAAATTCATAAAATGTTCTCTACAGCCAAGGTCCAGAAGTTTAGTACCTATGTTTTCTTCTATGTAATTTATTGTTTCAGATCTTATATTTAGGTCTTTGATCCACTTTGAATTAATTTTTGTGCAGGGGGACAAACTGTAGTCAAGTTTTCATTCTTTTGCATGTAGCTTTCCAATTTTCCCAGCACCATTTATTGGAAGGGATATCTTTTCTCCATTGTGTCTTTTGGGCTCCTTTGTCAAAGATTATTTGTCCGTAGATATATGGTTTTATTTCTGGGCTCTCAATTCTGTTCCATTGGTCTGTATTTCTGTTTTCCTGCCAATACCATGCTGTTTTGATTATTGTATCTCTATAGTATAAATTGAAGTCAGTAAATGTGATACCTCCAGCTTCATACTTTTTCCTCAGGATTGTTTGGCTATTCAGGGGTTTTTATGGTTCCATACAAACCTGGTAATTTTTTGTTCCATTTCTTTAAAAAATGACAGTGGGATTCTGATAAGGATTGCATTAAATTTGTATATTGCTTTGGGTAATATGTCCATTTTAACTATGTTGATTCTTCCAATCCATGAACATGGAATATTTTTCCATTTCATTGTGTCTTTTTCAATTTCTTTCAATAATGTTTTGTAGTTTTCAGTAGATAGGTCCTTCACATCCTTTGTTAAGTTTATTCCTAGGTATTTTTATTTTTTTGTTGTTGCAATTGTAAAAGGAATTTGTCTTTTTTAGTTCATTTTCCAATGTTTCATCATTGGCATATAGAAAAGCAGTGAACTTTTGTATACTGATTATGTATCCCATGACTTTACAACATTGGTTTATTGTTTCTAACAGTTTTTTGGTGGAGTCTTTGGGGTTTTCTATATACAGGATCATGTCATCTGCAAAAAGTGATACCTCTACTTCTTCTTTCCTGATATGGATGCCTTTTATTTCTTTCTCTTGTCTGATGGCTCTGGCTAAGACTTCCAGAACTATGTTGAATAAGAGTGGAAAAAGTAGGCAGCCTTGTCTTGTTCCTGATTTTAGAGGAAAAGCTTTCAGTCCTTCATCATTTAGTATGGTATTAGCTGATGGTTTGTCATCTATGGCCTTTATTACATTGAAGTACTTTCCTTCTATTCCAATTTTATTGAGTGTTTTAAACACAAAGGGATGTTATATCTTTTTGAATGCCTTTTCTGCATCTATTGATAGGATCATATGATTTTTGTTCGTTTTGTTGACATGGTGTATTACATTGATTGATTTCCATATGTTGAACCATCCTTGTGCTCCTGGAATGAATCCCACTTGATTGTGATATACTATTTTTTTAATGTGTTGTTGTATCCGATTTGCTAGTATTTTGTTGAGGATTTTTACATCTGTATTCACTATAGATATTGGTCTGCAGTTTTTTTCTGTGTTGTCTTTGCCTGGTTTTGGTCTCAGTGTTATGCTGTCCTCATAAAATATGTTAGAAAATACTGATTCTTCTATTTTTTTGGAAGACTTTGAGAAGGATAAGTGTGCCAGATATTCTTTGAATGTTTGGTAGAATTTAATATTGTAGCTATCTGGTGCTGGGCTTTTATTTGGGGGGAGGTTTTTGATAGTTGTTTCTATTTCCTCCCTGCTTATAGCACTATTTAGGTTTTCCACTTCTTCATGACTCAGGCTAGAAAGATTGTTTAGTTCTAGGAATTTATCCATATCTTCTAGATTATTAAATTTGGTAGCACATAATCTTTCATAGTATTCTAGTAAGACCCTTTTTATATCTATGATGTCTATGGTAATTTCTCCTCTTTCATTTTGGATTTTGCTTATGAGTCATTTCTCATTTTCTTAGTGAGTCTAGCCAGAGGTTTGTCAATTTTATTCATCTTTTCCAAGAACCAGCTCTTTGTTGTATTAATTTTTCTAGTTCTTTATTCTCTATTTCATTTAGTTCTGCTCTAATTTTTACTATTTCCTTTCTCTTGCTGACTTTGGGTTGCCTTTTTTCTTCTTTTTCTAGTTCTTTTAGATGTAATGTTAGGTTGTTTACCTGTAATCTCTCATTTCTTGATATAACCCTGTAGTGATATAAACTTCCCCCTTTTCACTACTTCACTACATCTCAGAAGTTTTGATATGTCATGTTGTCATTCTTATTTGTATATATCTTTTGATCTCTGCTTTTATCTTTTCTTTGACCCATTTTTTTTTAGAAGTATGTTGTTTAATTTCTACTTTTTGGTGTGTTTCTTTACTTCCTTTTTGGAGTTGAATTCTAACTTCAAAGCCTTATGATCAGAGAATATGCTTGGTATAATTTCAATGTTCTTGAATTTATTGGTTAGTTTTGTGGCCCAACATATGGTCTTCCTTTGAGAATGTTCCATGCTCACTAGAGGGAAAGTGTATAATCCGATGTTCTGGGATGAAATGGTCTGTAAATGTCTATTATGTCCATTTAGTCTAGTGTGTCATTCAAGGCCAATATTTCCTTATTGATTTTTTGTTTGGATAATCTTTCTAAAACTGTCAATAGTGTGTTCAGATCTCCAAGTATGACTGTGTTTATGTCAGTTTCTATTTTTAGATGTCATATATTTTGGTGCTCCCTGATTCAGTGCATATATATTAAGAAGTGTTTGTCTTCTTTACATAGTATCCCCTTTATTATTATGAAATGTCCATCTTTGTCTCATTACCTTTGTTTTCTTGAAGTCAGCATTGTCAGATATTAGTTTGGCTACACCTACTTTTCTTTGGGTATTATTTGCATGGAAAACCATTTTCCAACCATTCACTTTGAGTCTACTTTTGTCCCTGCAGCTTAGATGTGTCTCTTTTTTTTTCTTTTTTTTTATTAAATTTAATGCAGTGACATTGATAAATCAGGGTACATATGTTGAGAGAAAATATCTCTAGATTATTTTGACATTTGATTGTGCTGTATACCCCTCCCCCAAAGTTAAATTGTCTTCTGTCACCTTCTATCTGGTTTTCTTTGTGCTCCTCCCCTCCCCTAACCCCTCTCTCCTTCTTCACCCCCTCCCCCCTCCCCCCACCCCTCACCCCTGTTGCCATCACATTCTTGTTCATGTCTCTGAGTCTCATTTTTATGTCCCTTCTATGTATGGATTCATCTTAGTTTTTTTTCTGATTTACTTATTTCACTCAGTATAATGTTGTCAAGGTCCACCCATGGTGTTGGGAAAATTGGACAGCTACCTGCAAAAAAATGAAACTAGATCACCAGCTTACACCACTCACAAAAATAAACTCAAAATGGATAAAAGACTTAAATGTAGGCCATGAAACCATAAGCATCTTAGAAGAAAACATAGGCAGTAAGCTCTCCGACATCTCTTGGAGCAATATATTTGCTGATTTATCTCCACGGGGAAGTGAAATAAAAGACAGGATAAACAAATGGGACTATATCAAACTAAAAAGCTTTTGCACAGCTAAAGACAACAAGAACAGAATAAAAAGACAAACTACACAATGGGAGAACATATTTGACAATATGTCTGATAAGGGGTTAATAACCAAAATTTATAAAGAACTTGTAAAACTCAACACCAGGAAGACAAACAACCCAATCCAAAAATGGGCAAAAGAGATGAATAGACACTTCTCCAAAGAGGACATACAGATGGCCAATAGGCATATGAAAAAATGCTCAACATCACTAATCATTAGAGAAATGCAAATTAAAACCACAATGAGATATCACCTCACACCAGTCAGAATGGCGCTTAGATGTGTCTCTTGAAGGCAGCATACAGCTGCATTTTGCTTTTCAACCCAATCTGCTACTCTGTGCCTCTTTATTGGTGAGTTCAGTTCATTTACATTTAGGGTAATTATTGATGCTTGAGGATTTCCTATAGCCATTTTATGTTTTGTTTTCTAGTAGTTCTGTGTCTCCTTTGATTCTTTTCTCTTTTGTGTTTCTGTCATTTGTTTTTGTTTGGTGGTATTCCATACTTCTTTACCTGTTTCTTCCTTTTTTAAGCTATGTGTTTCAGTACTGGTTTTTTCATGGGTGGTTACAATTAGATTATTAAGAGAACAATGTTCATATATACAAAAGTCCTTTATCCCATGAGTGCTTCTGCTCTCCATCCTCCTTTGCTACTTCAGGCCTTTATCCTCTCCCCTTTTATGTTATTGTTGTCACAGCTTACCCTTGTTTTTATTGTGATCTTGTTGGAGATTTTAGTTGGAGTTTTGTTTTGTTTTTTGTATCCAGTACCAAAAAAAACCCTTAAGCATTTACTGCAATGGGGATTTTCTGGTGCTAAGTTCCTTCAGCTTCTGTATGTCTGCAAAAGTTTTTATTTCTCTTTTATATTTGAAGGATAACTTTGATGTATATATTATTCTTGGCTGGTAATTGCTCTCTTTCAGTACTTCAAATATTCAGATCCATTCTCTTTTAGCTTGTAGCATTTCTGCTGAGAAGTCTGATGATAACCTAATGAACCTTCCTTTATATGTTATGTTTGTCTTTTCCCTAGCTGCCTTGAGGATTCTTTTTCATTAACTTTTGATAATTTTATTACAGTGTGCCTTGGAGAAGGTCTGTTTGGGTTGAGATAACTAGGCATTCTGTTTGCTTCTTGGGTTTGAGGATCTAACTCTTTCCATAGGCTTGGGAAGTTCTCATTATTTGTTGAACTTCCTCTCCCTTCCTTTACCCCTTACTTCTTCTGATATACCCATCATTCTTATATTGTTCTTTCTGATGGAGTCAGAAAACTCTTATACAGCTATATCATTTTTTTTAATTTGCGAATCTCTCTCTTCTCTCTGTAGTATCTCTAGTTGCTTGTCTTTGATGTCACTGATTCTCCCCTCTACCTGGCCTGTTCTATTGCTAAACTTGCTACTCATTTTTCAACTCAAGTATTGAGTTCTTCAACTCTGTTTACAAAGTCTCAATCTCCTTGGTGAAGTACTCATTTTGTTCATTAATTTTTTTTTAGTTCATTAAATTGCCTAGCCATGTTTTCTTGCAGTTTGTTGAGTATTTTTAGAACTTCAACTTTGAATTTCCTATTATTTAAGTCCAAGGTTTCCATATGATTGAGATTTTTCATTTTTCTTTTCATTTTCAGTCTCTGTCTTATGTAGCTATGGTATTTGACTTATTCTTCCTTGATGGCATTTGAGAGTGAAATTATTAGAAATAGAACTAAAAAATTTTTTTTAATTTTTAAAAATTTTAAATAAAAATTAAAAATACTATAAAAATTGGCCTGACCTGTGGTGGCGCAATGGATAAAGCGTCGACCTGGAAATGCTGAGGTCTCCGGTTTGAAACCCTGGGCTTGCCTGGTCAAGGCACATATGGGAGTTGATGCTTCCTACTCCTCTCCCCCTTCTCTCTCTATCTCTCCTCTCTCTCTCTCCCCCTCTCTCTCCTTTCTAGAATGAATAAATAAAATAAAAATAAAATTTAAAAAAATACTATAAAAATTGAAAAAATAAAAATAATAAAGAGAAAAACACAAAGAGAAAAAAATAATAAAAACAAAACACCCACAAAAAATAAGAAATAGAAAAATTAAAGAAAATAAAATTCAAAAGAAAAAAAAGAATTTCCAGTTTGAGAGATTGTCCTGTTTTCTTCCTTTAGGTGGTGTTGCACTACAAGTTTTACCTCTGAAATTCCCAGGTGGCCCTCCATAGAGAAGCTGCTGTTACATGTGAGGCATGCTGTGATGTTCACAGCTTTAGCAATGGAAATCTCAGGCCTCTCAGTGCTCCTCCCCTTATCTCCATAGCCCAGGGGACCAGACAGGGAGCACCTATATTTTCAGTGACTCTGGAGAACTAGTTGTGGGGTCTGCTTCTGCCACTCTCTATACTGCATGAGGTGAGGAAGGTGGGATCATGGAGGCTGGGGGTCTTCACTTCGTTTTTCTCTGTCTCTGTGCAAGTGGGGGAAGCTGGCAGACCATGGAAACACTGGTCATGACCCCTTGTTCTACTGCCACTTTGGTTAATATCTCCCCCACTGCCCTCAATCTCACTGCTTCTCCCAGCAGAAGACGACCCAGGCACTTCAGGTTTATCTTTATCCCCTCTCCAGAGCCTGGGCAGGAAAAAGCCAGAGCAACATGATTTCTCTCCTTTCCAGAGCCAACCACAAGTGTGTTTTATCTCCAACCCTGCTTCTCAACTCTTCCCACCTTTAGTGGATTCCACATGCGGATCATTCAGGTAAGCCTGAGAACCCAGCTGGGGTTCTTTTGCTGCTTTATACCTGTTCAAGGGGAGAGATCAAGGGCATCTCTCATGCTGCCATTACTCTCACCTATCTCCAAGATGCAACAAATGTAATGCCATAAAAGCCATTAAAGTGATTATCCTTTGGTGAGAGTGAGGGAGTTTATAAAGTAACTACCAAAGTTCTATTATAATAAAAATCTTTTTAAAAGTTTACAAGTCAGAAAACAAAATGGTTGTTATTTTAGAAGGCTTTCCAGAAAATATTCCATCAAGAGAGTAATGGCGCGGTAGGAAGCGATACTGATAAATCTCCCCCAAAACTCAACAAGATCTTCAACCAGAAACAGAAAAACCTATCCTTGGAGCCTCCAGATGTTTTGCAATACACCCGAAGGTATGGTCGAGCGAAAAATTGGCTAAATATATAATCAAAACCCAAAGGAAATAGGGAGTAAGAAATGCTCCGCCTTCCTCACTAACCTAAACAGGGCGGCTTTCACTGGGAACTTAGAATATAGAAACTGAGGCGGGCAAAGGGGGTGAATAGATCCAGGCCACGGCACAAACGGCTGAACCAGGCTGTGGCACAGAGATCCAGGCCGAGGAAAAACTGTTCCTGTAGCAACCCGGGCAATACAAGCTAACACTCGCGCCAAACCCAGACAAAGAAAGACAAGCGGGGCAGCCATTTTCCCCGATCTCCGGGTTGGCGCACGCAGATAGTGGGTGAGAGATTCCCCCCAGCACCTCAGGAGTGGGTGCCTGTGTTACCCCACAGAGGGGCAGAGTCAGAGGCCTCTCTGTGGGCCGAAAGCGGAATCTCTGGGCCGTCCCAGCGCCCTAGGAAAGCCGTGCACGGGGACAGAGTGAGAGCCAATTCCAATGCCGGAACGTTTCCGTGCGGGTGGGGGTTTCATTCAGGTGAGACTGCTGACCTGATATCCTGGTCTGCGCGTGCAGATAGTGAGCAAGAGATTCCTCCGAGTGCCTCAGCAGTGCCCGCCCGTGTTATCCCACAGAGAGGCAGAGTCAGGGGCCTTTGTGTGGGCCAAAAAGCGGAATCTCGGCCCGCCCCAGCGCCTTGAAAAAGCCACACCCGGGGATGGAGCGACAGCCAATTCCAACGCTGAAACTTTTCCGTGCGGGTGGGGGTTTCACTCAGAGTGTGAGACTGCTAGCCTGATATCCTGATCTGCGCACACAGATAGTGGGCGAGAGATTCCTCCAAGTGCCTCGGCAGTGCGCGCCCGTGTTATCCCACAGGGTGGCAGAGCCAGAGGTCTTTGAGTGGGCGGAAGCCCCGCCTGATTATGCTAGCAGCTCTGACTGACTGAGCCTTACCCAGAGCCCTGTGCTGAGTGGAAATAGAGTGGGGAGTTGACAGCTCTTTGAGCCTCTTACTATCCAGGCAGAGGCAGCAGCAACCCCATAGCTGGATTATCAGGCTACTAATTGAGGAAGGAAAGACTAGGAGAGAGGCTCCAGGAACACAGACTCTCTCACTGGCGGAGCCTATAAATGCTAATGGGCATCGACTGCCAACAAGACTGAAGCACAATACACGACATCACCATAGAGACTTATCAACTGCAAACCTCTACCTGAGCATGCCAAAGGGGCAGAACGTGAGATACAGAGTCACCAACCAGGAAGAGGGAGAGAAAAGAAAAAGCAATAAGATAACCTCTCAAAATCAAGAATAATACGCAGACTTTATAGCCTATCCCATTTTACTATATTTGTTTGTTTGTTTCTCTATCTTCATTCTTGATATTTTTTTATTCCTTCTACAATTTGGTCATTTAACTCTCTGCCGGTCTTACTCTTTCCTCTCCTTGAACTACACTACCCATAAGTGTTACATCTCCCATTATCTTTTCTTTCCTCTTCCTTTCTCTCTATGAGGGTTGCACTCCAAAACCCTTAACTCTCTCTCTCTCTCTCTCTCTCTCTCTCTCTCTGTCTGTCTCTCTCCTCTTTTTTCTTTTTTCTTCTTTTAGTGGTTCCCTCTTTTTTCTCTTTCTTTCTCTTTCTTTTCTCCCTCTATATTAGTTTCTTCCTTTCTCCTTTACGTCTCCTCTCATTCAAACCTCAATAACGAACAATATCTTATCTGGGACTCAAACTTATGTTTGTGGCATTTTGGGGGTTTTTTACTTCACCTTTTTAACACACTAGCAGTGCTCACATCCCTGGCTCTCCATTTTATCTAGTTCTTGTTCCACTAAATACAATAGTAATTTTTTAATTTGTGCCCCCATTTTCCTGTTTTCCTCTTATTCCTCTCATCATAACTCTTAGTCAACCAACACCTAAAAGCAAATCATTTTATTCTTGACCCAATTTTTTTTCTTATTTGCTTTTTGTGGATCCATACGCCCTTTTTTTTTTCTTTTTCTTTTTTTTTTTTCTTTTTTTTTTCCCACTTTATTACTTCTCCCCAATTCAGGCCCTCCATTACAGGCATTGTTTGTTCTATTTAGTACAATATAATTCACAGTTCCCCAGAAGATTTTCTCAAGAAAGAGGGGAGAGGAGAGGAGAGGAGAGGAGAGAAAAAAAGGAGGGGGAGAATAATTTCCTTTTTTTTTTTGAATTTTTATTTTATTTTTCTTTATTTCATTATTAATTTTTTTAAAAAAACAAACTCTTTTTGATTTTTTATTTTTTTAAATGTTATTCTTTATTAAATCTCATTAATACTACCAACAAAATCACCCTCAGATGCCATGAAGGAAGAGAAAATCGAATATCATGGATACAAAAGAAAGAGAGGTAACACAGCTAGATGAGGAAAAATCTATGGAGAAAAAATTTAATATATTGGAAAACTTGGAGCTAAATGACAGAGAATTTAAGATAGAAATCCTAAAAATCCTCCAAGATATACAAGAAAACACAGAAAGGCAATTTAGGGAGCTCAGAAAACAACTCAATGAACAAAAATATATTTCCAAGGAAACTGAAACTATAAAAACAAATCAAACAGAAATGAAAAACACAATTCACGAGCTGAAAAACGAGATAACAAGCTTAGCTAATAGAACAGGCCAGATAGAAGAGAGGGTTAGTGAAATAGAAGACAAGCAACTTGAGGCACAACAGAGAGAAGAAGAAAGAGACTCAAAAATTTAAAAAAATGAGATAGCCCTACAAGAATTATCTGACTCCATCAAAAAGAATAACATAAGAATAATAGGTATATCAGAGGGAGAAGAGAGAGAAAATGGAATGGAGAACATACTCAAACAAATAATAGATGAGAACTTCCCAAGCCTCTGGAAAGAACTAAAGCCTCAAATTCAAGAAGCAAACAGAACTCCGAGTTTTCTTAACCCCAACAAACCTACTCCAAGGCATATCATAATGAAATTGGCACAAACCAACACCAAAGAAAAAATCCTCAAGGCAGCCAGGGAAAAGAAGAATACAACATATAAAGGAAGGCCCATTAGATTATCATCAGATTTCTCAGCAGAAACTCTACAAGCTAGAAGAGAGTGGACCCCAATATTTAAAGTCCTGAAAGAGAAGAACTTCCAGCCACGAATACTATACTCATCAAAGCTATCCTTTAAATATGAAGGAGAAATAAAAACATTCACAGATACAGAAAAGATGAGAAAATTTATCATCAAAAAACCCCCACTCCAGCCCTGGCCGGTTGGCTCAGCGGTAGAGCGTCGGCCTAGCGTGTGGAGGACCCGGATTCGATTCCCGGCCAGGGCACATAGGAGAAGCGCCCATTTGCTTCTCCACCCCACCGCCGCGCTTTCCTCTCTGTCTCTCTCTTCCCCTCCCACAGCCAAGGCTCCATTGGAGCAAAGATGGCCCGGGCGCTGGGGATGGCTCTGTGGCCTCTGCCGCAGGCGCTAGAGTGGCTCTGGTTGCAACATGGCGACACCCAGGATGGGCAGAGCATCGCCCCCTGGTGGGCAGAGCGTCGCTCCATGGTGGGCGTGCCGGGTGGATCCCGGTCGGGCGCATGCGGGAATCTGTCTGACTGTCTCTCCCTGTTTCCAGCTTCAGAAAAACGTAAAAAAAAAACTAAAAAAAAAAACCCACTCCAGGAATTACTAAAGGGGGTTCTCCAAAAAAATACAAAGAACAAAATCAAACAAAGCCACAAATAAAAGCTCCAAGAAGAACACAATAAAACCAAATTTAAACTGTGACAACAACAAAAAGAAAGGGGGGGATAGGATGGAGATTAACAGTAGCAAAGGACGATGGAGTGCAAAAGTACTCCCAAAATAGTGCGCTACAATGAACAGGGTAGGAACCCTTTTCATTACTTAAAGGTAACCACCATTGAAAAAACCACCACAGAAGCACATGAGATAAAAAAGATAGCAACAGAGGAAAGATGTATGGAATACAACCAAATAAAAACAAAAGATAGAAAAACGAAAGAGAATGATCAAACAAGACACAAAACTAACAGAAAGAAATCTATAAAATGGCAATAGGGAACTCACAAGTGTCAATAATTACACTAAATGTAAACGGATTAAACTCACCAATAAAAAAGCACAGAGTAGCTGAATGGATTAAAAAAGAAAATCCAACTGTATGCTGCATACAGGAAACTCATCTAAGTAACAAGGATAAAAACAAATTCAAAGTGAAAGGCTGGAAAACAATACTCCAAGCAAATAACATCCAAAAAAAGCAGGTGTAGCAATACTCATATCTGATAATGCTGACTACAAGACAGCAAAAGTACTCAGAAACAAAAATGGCCATTTCATAATGGCTAAGGGGACACTGAATCAAGAAGACATAACAATTCTTAATATATATGCACCAAACCAAGGAGCACCAAAATATATAAGACAGCTACTTATTGACCTAAAAACAAAAACTGACAAAAATACAGTCATCCTTGGAGACCTCAATACACCGCTGACGGCTCTAGATCGGTCATCCAAACAGAGAATCAACAAAGATATAGTGGCCTTAAACAAAACACTAGAGCACCTGGATATGATAGACATCTACAGGACATTTCATCCCAAAGTGACTGAGTATACATTTTTCTCCAGTGTACATGGATCATTCTCAAGAATTGACCATATGTTGGGCCACAAAAACAACATCAGCAAATTCAGAAAAATCAAAGTTGTACCAAGCACATTTTCTGATCATAAAGCCTTGAAACTAGAATTCAATTGCAAAAAAGAGGGAAAAAATCCCACAAAAATGTAGAAACTAAACAACATACTTTTAAAAAATGAATGGGTCAAAGAAGAAATAAGTGCAGAGATCAAAAGATATATACAGACTAATGAAAATGATAATACGACATATCAGAATCTATGGGATGCAGCAAAAGCAGTGATAAGAGGGAAGTTCATATCACTTCAGGCATATATGAACAAACAAGAGAGAGCCCAAGTGAACCACTTAACTTCACACCTTAAGGAACTAGAAAAAGAAGAACAAAGAAAACCCAAAACCAGCCGAAGAAAGGAGATAATAAAAATCAGAGCAGAAATAAATGAATTAGAGAACAGAAAAACTATAGAAAAAATTAATAGAACAAGGAGCTGGTTCTTTGAAAAGATCAACAAAATTGACAAATCCTTGGCAAGACTTACCAAGGAAAAAAGAGAAAGAACTCATATAAACAAAATCCAAAATGAAAGAGGAGAAATCACCACAGATACCGTAGATATACAAAGAATTATTGTAGAATACTATGAAAAACTTTATGCCACTAAACTCAACAACCTAGAAGAAATAGATAAATTCCTAGAACAATACAACCTTCCTAGACTGAGTCAAGAAGAACCAGAAAGCCTAAACAGACCTATCAGTAGAGAAGAAATAGAAAAAAACATTAAAAACCTCCCCAAAAATAAAAGTCCAGGCCCTGACGGCTATACCAGTGAATTTTATCAAACATTCAAAGAAGACTTGGTTCCTATTCTACTTAAAGTCTTCCAAAAAATTGAAGAAGAAGCAATACTTCCAAACACATTTTATGAGGCCAACATAACCCTCATACCAAAACCAGGCAAGGATGGCACAAAAAAAGAAAACTACAGACCAATATCTCTAATGAATACAGATGCTAAAATACTAAACAAAATACTAGCAAATCGAATACAACAACATATTAAAAAAATAATACATCATGATCAAGTGGGATTCATCCCAGAATCTCAAGGATGATTCAACATATGTAAAACGGTTAACGTAATACACTATATCAACAAAACAAAGAACAAAAACCACATGATCTTATCAATAAACGCAGAAAAGGCTTTTGATAAAATACAACACAATTTTATGTTTAAGACTCTCAACAAAATGGGTATAGAAGGAAAATATCTCAACATGATAAAGGCCATATTTGATAAACCATCAGCTAACATCATATTAAATGGCACTAAACTGAAGTCTTTCCCCCTTAATCAGGAACAAGACAGGGTTGTCCACTCTCTCCACTCTTATTTAATGTGGTACTAGAGGTTCTAGCCAGAGCAATCAGACAAGACAAAGAAATAAAAGGCATCCATATCGGAAAAGAAGAAGTAAAGGTATCACTTTTTGCAGATGATATGATCCTATACATCAAAAACCCCAAAGAATCCACAAAAAGACTACTAGAATCAATAAGCCAATACAGTAAGGTCGCAGGATACAAAATTAACATACAGAAGTCAATAGCCTTTCTATATGCCAACAATGAAACAATTGAGAACAAACTCAAAAGAATAATCCCCTTCACGATTGCAACAAAAAAAATAAAATACTTAGGAATAAATATAACAAAGAATGTAAAGGACTTATATAATGAAAACTATAAACCATTGTTAAGGGAAATCGAAAAAGATATAATGAGATGGAAGAATATACCTTGTTCTTGATTAGGAAGAATAAATATAATCAAGATGGTCATATTACCCAAAGCAATATACAAATTTAATGCAATTCCCATCAAAATTCCAATGACATTTTTTAAAGAAATGGAGCAAAAAATCATCAGAATTATATGGAACTATAAAAAACCCCGAATAGCCAAAGTAATCCTAAAGAAAAAGAATGAAGCTGGGGGCATTACAATACGTGACTTCAAACTATATTATAGAGCCATGACAATCAAAACAGCATGGTATTGGCAGAAAAATAGACACTCAGACCAATGGAACAGAATAGAAAGTCCAGAAATAAAACCACATATATATATAGTCAAATAATTTTTGATAAAGGGGCCAACAACACACAATAGAGAAAAGAAAGTCTCTTCAATAAATGGTGCTGGGAAAACTGGAAAGCCACATGCAAAAGAATGAAACTGGACTACAGTTTGTCCCCCTGTACGAAAATTAACTCAAAATGGATCAAAGATCTAAACATAAGACCCGAAACAATTAAGTGCATAGAAGAAGACATAGGTACTAAACTCATGGACCTGGGTTTTAAGGAGCATTTTATGAATTTGACTCCAATGGCAAGAGAAGTGAAGGCAAAAATTAATGAATGGGACTACATCAGACTAAGAAGTTTTTGCTCAGCAAGAGAAACTGATAACAAAATAAACAGGAAGCCAACTAAATGGGAAATGATATTTTCAAACAACAGCTCAGATAAGGGCCTAATATCCAAAATATACAAAGAACTCATAAAACTCAACAACAAACAAACAAACAATCCAATAAAAAAATGGGAAGAGGACATGAACAGACACTTCTCCCAGGAAGAAATACAAATGGCCAACAGATATATGAAAAGATGCTCATCTTCGTTAGTTATTAGAGAAATGCAAATCAAAACTGCAATGAGATACCACCTCACACCTGTTAAATTAGCTATTATTAACAAGACAAGTAATAACAAATGTTGGAGAGGCTGTGGAGAAAAAGGAACCCTCATACACTGTTGGTGGGAATGTAAAGTAGTACAACCATTATGGAAGAAAGTATGGTGGTTCCTCAAAAAACTAAAAATAGAATTACCTTATGACCCAGCAATCCCTCTACTGGGTATATACCCCCAAAACTCAGAAACATTGATACGTAAAGACACATGCAGCCCCATGTTCATTGCAGCATTGTTCACAGTGGCCAGGACATGGAAACAACCAAAAAGCCCGTCAATATGTGACTGGATAAAGAAGATGTGGCACATAAACACTATGGAATACTACTCAGCCATAAGAAATGATGACATCGGATCATTTACAGCAAAATGGTGGGATCTTGATAACATTATATGAAGTGAAATAAGTAAATCAGAAAAAACCAGGAACTGCATTATTTCATACGTAGGTGGGACATAAAAGTAAAACTAAGAGACATTGATAAGAGTGTGGTGGTTACGGGGGGAGGGGAGAGAGGGAGAGGGAAAGGGGGAGGGGGAGGGGCACAAAGAAAACTAGATAGAAGGTGACAGAGGACAATCTGACTTTGGGTGATGGGTATGCAACGTAAGTGAACGACAAGATAACCTGGAGTTGTTATCTTTGAATATATGTATCCTGATTTATTGATGTCACCCCATTAAAAATAAAATTATTAAAAGAACAAAAAATAAATAAATAAATAAATTTTATATCAATGAAAAAATTCAATTAATATGTGGATTTTAAAGTAAAATGTAAATGATAAAAAAAAAGAAAATATTCCATCAAGATTATGATAAAATATTGAGAATCCCTTACATTATACACCTATATATAAGATGAAAATGGAGCTGGGAGCATCAGTACAAGAGGACTTTTGCTTTTTGTTTAATGTATTTTTATACTGTTTGCATTTTTACAAGCAACTTTTCATGTATTATTTATTTAGATAAAATGAAGTAGTTAATCAAGGAGTGAGTAAGTAGGCTAAGGAATGTGTAAGCTGGTGGGTGAAGAATACACACTGTAGTCTGTATCAGTGAGAGTGTTTACTGAGTGGGTGAATAAGTGAGGGAGGGAGCAAGTTTGTAAATGAATGGAAAAGAAATTACACCAGTATGGTAGGCAGGTTCTAATAGTCAAGTCTTCATAAAATCATGTTAGTGAACTACAGGAAAAAAACAGATCATGCAAAATCTGATAAACATAGATATTTACAGACTGCATATTTGAAGATCCTTAAATCCCTAGTCACCCACTCAACAAGAGTTATAAAATTTTACAAATAAAAAATTTACAAGGAAATCTGATGAGAGACCAGTCAAATATGAATTCAGAACCTGTGTCCATCTGAGCACCACCTGCCTGCCCTCTGAGAATCCCCTAACCCCCTGGTCGGCAAACTGCGGCTCACTGGCCACATGTGGCTCTTTGGCCCCTTGAGTGTGGCTCTTCCACAAAAAAACACGTGCGGGCGCTACCTTGATAAGGAATGTACCTACCTATATAGTTTAAGTTTAAAAAATTGGGCTCTCAAAAGAAATTTCAATCATTGTACTGTTGATATTTGGCTCTCTTGACTAATGAGTTTGCCGACCACTGCTAACCTATCAAGAAGTCTTGCTGGCCTCTGAAGTTTCATCATCGCCAAAGAATTCTAAAGCATACCTCTGCATCCATCCAGAACTATTTTTTTGCAAGCATTCCTTTTAAAACCAGAACCACAGCCTAGATTTAAGTCACTTACCACCCAGTGTCTACATTCAGAGCAGAAAGGCATTCTTTCAAAATAGAAACAATTGAAAAACAACTCTATCTCCAACCAAGTTTCTCTAAGTCATGTTTAATCTGAGAATTCAAGGTCCTGGAAAGCTTTTAAGAAGGAGAGTGTGTGGCTGAACTCTGGGGGCTTCAGTCAGAGTGTTCAGCTACAAATAAATGGGAATACATCACTCGTCTCAGAGAGGGTTTATGTGACCTCAGTGAGAGAATAGTGATATGCCCAGTACAGTACCTGGTACACAGCAAGTATTCAGTAGGCATTTACTGTACTTTTTCTTTCCATTAAGGTGAAATTCACATAACATAAAATTGGCTATTTTTAAGTGAATAACTTAATTTAGTGTGGTCACAATGTTGTGCAACCACTTCTACCCAGTTCTAAAACATTTCATTACCCAAAAGGAAGCCCCATATTCGTTAAGTCGTTAACTTGGCATTTCCATTCTCCCTTCACCCCACCTCCAGCCCTCACAACCACCAATCTGCTTTCTGCTTCTATGGCTTTACCCATTTCGATATATCATATAAATGGAACCTTTTGTGTCTGACTTCTTTCACTTAGCATGACACTTTCAAGGTTCATCCACACTATAGTATATATCAGTACTTCACTCCTTCTTAAGGCTGAATAATATCCCATTGTATGTTCCTACCATAATTTTTTTACTCGTTATCAGTTGATGACATTTGCGCTGTTTCCACCTTTTGGCTATTGTGAGAAGTGCTGCCATGGACATCTGTGCATGTGTATTTATTGGAATATCTGTTTCCAGTTATTCTGGGTATAAATTTAGGAGTGAAATTGCTGCGTCCTATGGTAATTCTATGTCTAACTTTTTGAGGAACCACAAAAACCATCCATTCCAGTGCCTTCTAAGTACAAGCATGGTTTCAAAGGGAGGTGGTATAAATTATTCATGAGCTATAGCCCCTGCGAGGATGTATTTTCTGTGAGCACCGTTCCTCTGAAAGGAAATGAATTATTATAACTTTCCAGAGGTCAAGGCAAACTCATGACAATTGGACCTCAGATTTCAAAGTAGTCCTTATCCCCCCTCCCAAACACAAATATCTTAAATGTTTGTATACAAATAAACCTATTCTATGAGCAGTGCTGATAACTCCTACCTAGGTCAAACTTGACCTTCTAGAGCACCTAATAAAATATATCTCCAGGCCTTCAATCATACATATCAATGCACGCAGAAATGCAGAATGGCAGAAAGCCTGCCTGGCATCATTACTTGGATGGACCCAATAAAGAAACAGATGCTCAGATGTGAGGACAACATAGTAGGATTCAAGAAAACGAAGCCAGGCCCTGGCCGGTTGGCTCAGCGGTAGAGCATCGGCCTAGCGTGCGGAGGACCCGGGTTCGATTCCCGGCCAGGGCACACAGGAGAAGCGCCCATTTGCTTCTCCACCCCTCCGCCGCGCCTTCCTCTCTGTCTCTCTCTTCCCCTCCCGCAGCCAAGGCTCCATTGGAGCAAAGATGGCCCGGGCGCTGGGGATGGCTCCTTGGCCTCTGCCTCAAGCGCTAGAGTGGCTCTGGTCGCAATATGGCGACGCCCAGGATGGGCAGAGCATCGCCCCCTGGTGGGCAGAGCATCGCCCCTGGTGGGCGTGCCGGGTGGATCCCGGTCGGGCGCATGCGGGAGTCTGTCTGACTGTCTCTCCCCGTTTCCAGCTTCAGAAATGAAAAAAAAAAAAAAAAGAAGAAAAAAAAAAAAAAAAAAAAAGAAAACGAAGCCAGGGTAAAGAGTCAGAGAGCAGAACAATATAACGAGAATGTCAGGACACAGAGAAGATTTGCCAGTAATGGAAGGAGGCAGGGTTCAGGGATGAAAGAGGAATGTTCGTTGCATGCCCTTGCCAGTATCTTTCATGGCTAATTACACCCTGACAATCTATAAATTCCTCTAATAGTTTTCAATGGAGAAACTATGCTTGCAACTAGTAAGTGGTATAGCTGGTTTACACTGGCTTCCAGAATCACCCAAGTGGCATTGATTACAATTAGTGGGTGCGGACAAGGGAGAAAGCAAGACTGCATTCCTCTGAGAGCCTCGTGGGCAAAAAGCACCATGTAAAGTAAATATCAGACCCTACACATGAAATGTCCCTGTTTCCCAACTTAAATGTCTGAGGAGCACCTCTGTTTTTTCTCCATCTCTCTGTCTCTCTTCCCATCCCAAAGACTAGAACCTAACACAGGAGCTAACCTCTCCAACCCACCAACCTTTAAAAGTCATTTTTCAGGGTCAAGGATGTCTCTTTCTCACCATGGAAGTGTCTCTACATCAACCTAGAAATAAAACTTCAGTTTTCCAGAGACAAAAGCGCACTCATCTCTAACCAGCAGCTTCTTTTATGGTTCTGGATGAAGATGGTAATATTTAGCAACTTATATGGTACCTCTCATTTTCATATACTTCACAGATATAATTAAGCAAATAGGAGCGAGGTAGGAGGTTGATAGACCACCTTTAAACCCCTAGACCATTGCTTTTATGTGACTAGTCTATTCTTTGAGTAGTTAAATAAAGCAGAAATGGAACAAAGACCTGTTCAAAGGGACTCATTCAAAAGGTCTAAGAAAAGAGTGACTTATTTATGGGCCAAAAGAAGATAAGTAATACAATATGTGTCAAGGCCCCAAAGGTAAGGCCCACCTCTGAAAGGTCACTGGTTTTTGGAGTCAGGTACCTCCCATTTCAAATGCTTACTCTGCCAGACTAGCTATGTATCCTCTGAGAGTACTGATTTTCTTATTGGAGAATGGGAGAAACACTTCCACCTACAAGACAGGTTAAGTGACTGAATATCCATCCTACTGATCAGTAATCACAATGGTGGTGGTCACAATGGGCCCCATATCAATGACACACACGTGTATAATATAATTTATTATGTAAAAGAACTAAATCTTTCCAAAATGTTGTATAGTTTGGAAAATCCTTGAAAATATTCAAAAGTTAACAACTATTTTGCCTCTTTAACATTTTGGGGATGAGTTTAATGGTTTTTAAAACCTTTATGGTTAATAACTGGATGTTAATGGTGCATCAGGGGAGCATGAGCCAAAGCTCTTCTGAGAAGCTTGATGGAGGAGGCTGGGAGCGAGAATGCACCATGGGAAACCCGTCCAGGCTCCTTCTCCAACCGGCACCATGCTTGCCTCCCCTGGTTTCCTTTATGGATGTGGACTGGGATGAGGTGGTAGCACTTAAGGTAGGAATTTCTCTAAGACAAATAAATACTGATTAAAGACAAAGAAATTATATCTCTGTTATTTTTATGGGTAAGAAAAGACAGGGGTAAAGACCATTGAGACTGACAACTGATCTCTCATCAGCAGAGAATGTAGACATGTGAAGTAATTTTTGTACCTTGTATGTTCAGGGCAATTTCCCTACTTTTAAATGGACTGAGCCTTACTGGAGAATTTTGAATGTCCAACTGGGTATTCACGGATGACTTCAGAATCTGTTTCTCCAGTCCAGATCTCACCTATGAATTTCAGAGCCATAAAGTTCATGTGGGCATCTCAAACTGGACTTCCAGATCTGGCCTGATGCTCTTCTGCCCCAATGCTGGCCCTTCTTCCCTCCTCCTGTGTTACCTCTCACAGCGAATGGTCTTTCCTGCAACCAGTTTTACCAGATAGAAAGTCAGAGGCCACACTTGGTACCATTTTCTCCACCTCCCACCTAAACATCATAGCCAACCCATCACCAATTCCCAACCCATCATCAATTCTCATCTATTTTTCCTCCTAATAATCAAATCACTTCACTTCTCTCCAATTCCATGGCCACCAACCTACAAATGCCCTGCCCTAAGCTCTTCCCCAGTTTCCAGAATGAGTTTATCAAAACTCAAAGTTTCACCATAACTTCTTCCTTGGCTTCCCATTGTACAACAAAATCACAGGACATGGCAGGGGAAAGGCAAAGGGCCTCTGTGTTCCAGGTCAGAGTCCTGCAGGGATGTCACAAAGATGACATCTGGCCATTGTCACTATGAGCAGATTCTGTAGGAAGAGAGGGTGCAAACACTTGGGCATCTCCCCCCACCATATCATTGCTCTGAGAATCCTTGGTTTTAATTGGAAGGTCAATGGTGGGCAGGGGAATAAGTGACAGAAAGAAGGAAAATGTCCTTACACAGCATTCTAGAGCTGGCAGGACAAGATGGAAATGTGACAAAGTAAATTGGATAGAAATTGGACCTATCTATAGTTCTGCAAGATTAACAAAGAGATTTCATAAATATCTATGCATTTGATATCCCTTACAAACGATATGACCCCTCCCAGCATCTTAAAAACTGTTGGAAATTTCCAATTGACAGGGAGAAATATAGTCCTAAGCCTTTCCTCAACATGTCCGAGGGCATGAGATTAGACAGGTTTTGAGACTTGTCGCCAAGGCTGCATACATTTCAAAAGGGTGATGGGAAGATACCTGTAATGCCTGACAACACAATCCTTCTCAGTGACTAGGTCTGTGCCTGGGTTGTGAGCTGCCAGAGGATGTCTTCCCAAATGCTGAAAGGACCCCAGCCACATACTTTTTCTCTCTTAATAATTATTCATTCATTTTTTTTAAGACATGAAAATAAACGCTCCTTTCACATGGGTGCCTACATTTAAAGAAGGGGGAAAAAAGCTTTCATGTCTTTCATGATGTATCTTGAGGGAACTAAAAACTTAACAATGCAAGAAAACCCTGCAGAAAGACTGCACCCTCCCCAAAAATTCCCATTTCAGTTCTTTCTGGCACTGAAGTTGAATGTTTGTTCACTTTAAAAACTTCCACTTTAAAGAAATACATGATAATGCTGATGTTGCATTTCAAACAGAACAGCAACATTCTAAACTCCAACCATGCAGAAAAGGAAAAAACGGATGTGTGGCTGGCTTTGCTTGCTCCAGCCCATACAACTGAGAAAACCTTCAAGAATCTCATCCCATGAAATACAGATGGCATCGTCACATATCCAACTTTCTCTTATTCCTTCTGAAGACCCCACTTATATTGCTCCAGCCCCTCTACCTAAGCCCCCACTGAGCTGACCAGAGCCCTTTTCTTTAAGTTGACTAAACTTCCAACTTGATCCCCACCCCAACATTTTCTTGCCTTAGCAAACACCCGAAAGCTCTCAGGGTGGTTCACAAACAGTAGGCCCCAATCGAAGGGTTAAGAATTCACACTCCCAGATGATAATCATCAGTGTATTGTTCTGGAAAATTAAATACACCTGGGCCAAGTTTCTTAAGGCTGTACTCTTTGGAGATGTTTCAGTTTTTTCAAAACAGAAGAAACAGTTCAAGAATGTGAACTTCACTTCTCACATATATTTTCCAGGGCTTTTTTTTTTTGGGGGGGGGGTATTTTTATTATGTGCTTTCGGTTTTCCCAAGATTTTTACCTACTCTTGTCCTCCTTGACATAAGAAAAAAAACTGCTTATATTTGCCACCTCAGTAGGGACACCAAATTATCATTCAAAAAGTTCTGGCTGCACTATCATTAGATTCAGACAGTCTACGCGCACAGACCCAGACCTCCAGCAGCAAAGATGAACGGCGCCTGGCTAACTTGGTGGGTGGCACGTTCATTCCATAATAAGAAATGCTTGTTTAAGCCTCTATGTGCTCACATCAAGGCTCCAAAAAACCAATCAGGGCATTCTGGTTCTCAAGAACTCACATCTGTTGGAAATAGTGGACTAGAACAGAGGTACACACAGGCTCTACCAGAGGAGTGGACACCTGTGACAATAGGGAGGCCGGGGAATGCAGTGCATGATGTGGTCACTGGCCCACCAGATGGTGGAGGTGCCATAATGGGCCTTCTAGGTGGAGAGACCAACAGAGGCAAAGGTACAGAAATGCAGAAGGACATAGAATGATGGTGACACAAGGCTTTTCAAGGTGGCCAGACCAGGCCACAGGGAAGAGGGGCAAAAATTAAGCCTAGAAGTACTGTACCTGTTGAAAGCTTTGGTGTGTCATGTCAAGGAGGTTGGATTTCTCCTGCATTTATTTATTTGTTTTTTTTTTTTTTTCCATTTTTCTGAAGCTGGAAACAGGGAGAGACAGTCAGACAGACTCCCGCATGCGCCCGGCCGGGATCCACCCGGCACGCCCACCAGGGGCGATGCTCTGCCCACCAGGGGGCGATGCTCTGCCCATCCTGGGCGTCGCCATGTTGCGACCAGAGCCACTCTAGCGCCTGGGGCAGAGGCCACAGAGCCATCCCCAGCACCCGGGCCATTTTTGCTCCAATGGAGCCTTGGCTGCGGGAGGGGAAGAGAGAGACAGAGAGGGAAAGCGCGGCGGAGGGGTGGAGAAGCAAATGGGCGCTTCTCCTGTGTGCCCTGGCCGGGAATCGAACCCGGGTCCTCCGCACGCTAGGCCGACGCTCTACCGCTGAGCCAACCGGCCAGGGCTCTCCTGCATTTAGAGAAGAGCAAAATATAAGGAGGGCTGTCCACCTAGGAAGGGACTCAACAAGGAGCTATAATAGACAGTGTGATACATTTTTCCTGTGGCTATAGCAGTGAGCACAGGAAAAGCAGCGGGGAGAGGAATCCTTTCCAGCTGAGCTGAGACCATGAGTGACAAGGAAGGGCGACCTGACCAGAGCAGAGGCACAGCCTGGGGAGCAGCCCTGGCTTGTTCTTGGAGGAGCACGGTGTCTGTCAGGGTTGGTCAGAGGCTGTTGGAGGGTTAGAGTGGGAGACAAGCTGACATGTTAGACTAGATCACACTGTGGAGGCCTTTGAATGACACATGAAGGAAATTGTTCTGAAGGCAATGGGAAGCCTACAGGATTGGTGATTTCAAAGTTAACTCTGGACACACTATGGAATATAGATTGGAAACCAGGCAAAGAGTCCAGTCCAGGGGACACTGCGAAAACCAGGCAGGAAATGACAAGGGCTTCATGGCTGAGATGGGGCCACAGCTGGAACATACCCCCCAGCCCGCCCTGCAATTGAGTGTGCACATGTGGAATGTGAGCTGCAGTGATGGGCTCAGTCACCAGATCTGCCCATTGAAGCTCCTGAGCATCCCCATGGCCTTCTTCTCCCAGCTGGCAGTGACAGAATCAACCTCGGGGTGTCCTTGGAAGCCCAATGACCAGAGCTGAGCCTCCATCAGCCTGAGTCCCGGAATGGCTGCATGGGCAGGGCCACACTGGAACCAGCTTACTCACCATTACAGGAGCAAAAACTGACCTTCTGTGGGTTGTGTGCCATTTTGTGCTTTGAGATTGTGTTATTCCAGCCATGTCCACCCTACCTACCATCCGTCTCAGCGATGATGATGCCCGTGGGGATGGAAAGAGACAGAGTCAAGAGACGTTGAGGAGATTCGCCTCAAGACTGGGCTATTTACGTTCAGTGTACGTGAGAGTGAAGAGTAAAAGACAGTACCAATGTTTCCAACCTGGATAAAAAGGGAGGTTTGGGGGCCATTAATCTCAAAGAGTGAACTTAGAAAGAGGAAAATGTTTTGGAGGAAGGTAATGAGATCCATTTGGGACCCACAGTAACTGGGGAACCTGTGGGGGCCCCAAGTGGAGCTGTCCCATGGGCAGTTAGAAATATAAGCAAGGAAGTAGAACCATGGAAGCCTGGTAGAGCTGCAGAGAAAGTAATTTTTTTAATTATGGGAACCTTCTAAGGCAGACATCAAATGAGTCATGAGTGATACCTCGTCTGGAGTTAAGACATTCAGCTCAGCCACTTCCTGGTACAGGAAGATTTCATCTCTCGGGGCCTTCATTTCCCTCCTGTATAAAATGGGGATCACACCTCTGCCCTTACAGTGCAGTTGAGAGGAATAAATGGGGCAACATGACTGTCACACAGGGGTCAGCACCCTCATGTGCAATTACCATAAACCACTGACAGTAAGAGCTGGTACTTACTGAACTAGTCTAGATGTTCCACTGATTTGCCCACTTAATTCTGACAATTCTCTAGTAGGTAATATTACTTTCCCTGTAATACGGGAAAACATGAACCTGAGATCAGAGAGGTTCAATAGGTTACTCAAGGTCACACAGCCAATGGTGAGGTTGCGCTATGGCCCCAGCAGGTGGACTCTGGCTCATGGGTTGTTTCCGGCCATAGGACACACCCATGGCAGGGCACTCGTCCAAGGAAGGCACCATCTCCTTGGAGAGAAGTGTCCCTCTTCCTCCCAGGGCTTTCCTGAGCCCTGGCCCAGGTAACATCTCCAGCAGGTGTAAGAACTTGCTCACCATCTTTCCTGAGCATTTCAGCAGGGCAGCCAGCAGTTCTCAGCAGTTTCTGTGGTTACGAAAACATAACTTGTACTTGAAGAGCAGTTTCACAAAAATGGGAAGAAGTCAAGAATTCCCAAGAAACAAATACCAGGCAGACAAGATAATGATCCCGAGGCTTATCTAAGGCTCTTGATTTTTTTCAAAGCACATCCACAGCTGCATCTCATTGCACCAAAGGAGACTGGGACACAGGCCATTCAAAGGTTCATGGAGGGAAACAGAGTTCAATGGCAGAGAAAATGTAAATTTTTCACTGTTGATATGGATTGTTCACTGCATCTGATCCTTCTCTTTCTCATCATGTTCGTCATAAGCACAGGAGGACAAGCACAATGCAAAAGAAGGGAAATGGGTCCATTTGGCTACTTGGCCTTCGTTTGGGTTGCGGGACCCACCATCAGAAGGGAGCCTTCCCAGAGGTGGTGGCCGCTGTTATTCCCACTGGTCTCTCTGGTCCAGGCTGTTCAACTGCCTTGTCTGGGGACAAGATCTGAATGGCACACAGGCTCTGTACAAGTCACTGAATGTTAAAGTGCCAAGAAGTTAAAACCAAAGCAGGAGAATGACAATTGTTAGGGCAGCTCTGACCGAAGTGCTTGGCTTGGTAGAGTGTAAATTCTCAAGTGGAGAAACCCAACATGCTGTGCTTGTTGTGATTAGTAAGATACTCCAAGCAGCTTCAATGTCGCAAAGTCCAAGCACTTCTAGGTAGTTTCTGACCCCATCTGCAGGCAGTTTGACAAAACCCATCCTCCAGGAGTGCCTTGCCTGATCTGCCGTCGCCTCCTCCTAACTCTTCCTGTGAGCATCCAAGGGCAACCACATGCATGATGCCCCCCCCTTTCAGGAGTCTACAGGGCTCACAGACCTTCCTCTCCCAGCCATGACTTTATTCCTAGGCCTCTGTGCCCCTCTTACCTTCCTTCTCTTTTAAAAAACAGTATTTCTATACCACATTTAAAAACCACAGAATAAAAAAGAGATCAATCCACATACGTACATCTTAGAAGTCCTTCCAAGAGTCTTCGCACCCAGAGCCACGAAGGCTGCTGTAGCCTTTCTCTTCTTTGCTCAGAGTGCACTTCATTGCAGGACCATTTGAAATGACTCATGCCCATTCTTGAAATCAAACTTGTTCCACCAGATTCAAGACCCTGATTTTGCCCAAATGGTAGGAACATGCTTTTGCTACCCAACCACCTAAATACCGTCCATTCAAATCAACCACAGCCTTTATTACTGAGTCAGCATCTCAGACTCTAAAAAGATTCATACTGCTTCAGGAGGCAGCAGCCCTGGTCTTCCTCACGGACCCAGCAAATTCCATTCACAGTGGGTTTACCATTTCATAGGCCTGATAAAGGCACTCCTATCATAAGCATTTTTTAAGCTGAGTTGGGGGGGGGGGGGTCCAGGTATGCACATCTTTATCAGTGAGATCTTCTGATCAAAGCTCTTCATTTTGCCCATGGGGAAGCCAGGCCCACAGTGAAAAGATTTGCCCTAAGTCATATAGCTATAACAGAAGCTAGGCTCCAACATGACATGGATGCTCAGACATCTTTAATATTATCTCTAGTCAGGAGGAAGAAAACCACCCTGGTTTTTTTTTTGGGGGGGGAGTTGTGGGGGGATTTTTTATCCTACTTCAGTAAAGGCATTCAGCTCTCATTGGTAACAACTTCTTCCCTTATGAAAGACTATTTCATGGTGGAGAGAACTGAGGCTGGAAGAAGAAAGAGCATTTGTTTCTAAACAGGTAGAAGAGAGGCTATTCCGGCAGCACAAGCAAAGGTATAGAGGTGGAACCTCCTGAGAGACAGGACAGGTCACAGAGTAAGTAGATCATGGCTGGTGCATAAGGCAGATAAAAAAGAATAATAAGATGTAGATTTAAATAGCTGTATCCTTGTAACTATTCTTCTAAAGTAATTAATCAACAATTACATTAATACATACACGGAGATGTAAATCCTATCCTTTGTAATTCTATCTTACTGCAGCTTCAATAAGTCTTCACCCCAAGAACATTGGGGGGAATCAAGTTTTGCTAATTTTAGGAGATAGATTTTATATAAAGGAAATTTTCTCAATCATGGAAGCTCTTCTGCCAAAAGAGTGATGAGCTTCCCATTACTCAGTGCATCCAAGGAAGATCAGGATGACCACCTGGTTGGGAGGTTAAAGAGATTTCTGCTTTGATGAGAAGCTAACAGGAGGACATGGAAGGAGTCTTCCAAGCATAACAAACTGTGGTCTTCGGGATAAGCACTAAGAACCCACCTGGGTTTAACCACGACTGCCCCTTACCAGGTGGATGACCTAAGCAAAGTAGTTACCCTCTCTGTGCCCCGGTTCATCCTTGGTAAAGGGGGGATAAATACCAGTACCTACTTCTAGGGTTGTTTTGGAGATTAAACGTGTTCTTGCTTAGCAAGGATCTATTGAGACATAATCAACGCCTAGTACATGCCAGTCATTGTTCTTTATATGACATACTCTTATTCTTGTGAATTCTGAGTTCATTCTCTTTCACTGCCCAGCATTACACAAGCTCTCATAAGTAGATGCCCCTGAAGTGGCCACACAACACGTGACAGCCTTCCAAGAGCCCATACTGTGCACAAGATACCCAGCTTCTTTTGATAGTTCATTTGTTTTATAAATCAAAACAAAGCATAAGGCAGAGGAAAAAGAATGCTGAGATGCAGGTTTAACCAACTGATACCTTTACAACTACTTCTCAAATATAATTAAGCACTAATCCCATCCATTAGTTGTATTAACACATATACAGAAATGTAAGACCATCACGTGTGCTTCTATCTTATCAGGTAGAACACAAATGTTTTTCCATTCTCAACCCTTGGCAAACACTTCTGGTGGGGAAAGTAGAAAGTCAGAGAGGGGACTCTTTGTGCATGCCCACGCTGGCTCCTCAGTGCAGCATTTTTTTCAGAGAAGTCTCCCTTGAACTTCCATGCATCATCTTCTACCACCCCCAACCCCCACCCCCAGCAAATTTACACACAGAGCACCTTTGAGAGCCTGAGACAGAGACAGGGACAGAGCACAGAGAAGTCTTGTCAAGCCAGACAAGTTGATTCATGTACAAAAATCCCCCAACTGCATTTACAGATTAACTGGGGAAACTGTCAGCTGTTTCTGACTAAAAATTCTACTGGCATACTTCACTGGGGGCCTGTGCCTTCAGCACATACAGTTCCCAGCACTTGCACAATGGTCTACACGTGCTAACACACACGCTCAGTGGCAAGTGGCATGTGGCTTCAAGATGTCTGTGTCATCTGACCGCCAATGGTCTCCTGCATATTTGCTGTGTAAACACATCTCAGTCTACTAATGTGCTGCAGCCCACAAAATTTAACAAGGTTCCAGTGCCAGAGCAGTTGGATGTTGAACTTTACAACACTAGGTACTTGAATGAATCTAGCAATGGGCGCTCATGCCTTGTATGAAGATCTCCAGTGACTGGGAAGGGACAGTTATGGATCTGCACTGTCCTGTGTGATACCCACTAGCCACTTATGGCTCTTGAGTGCTTGAAATGTGGCTAATTCAAAATAAGATGTTCTGTAAGTACAAAATATACTCCAAATTTCAAAGATTTAGTGCCAAAAAATAGTCAAATAATTCATGAATAAGTTTTCAGGTAGATTATATATGTTACAATGGTAATTTGGCTATATGGGATTAAATAAATACATTACTAAATTTCACTTGTTTTTTCTTACTTTTTTAATGAGGGCACTAGAAAAATTTAAATTACACACATGGCTCACATAATATTTTGATTGTACAGTACTGACCCAGAATTTTTATTAAAATCAGAATCTCATAGGGCTGGCCCGGGAGTCTGCATAATTAACAAGCATCCATTGATAGAGATTATTGCCATTTGGGACCCCTAAAGTTGCAGACAGTGACCTCAACAGTGAGTCAGGACACCGGGACAGTACCTTATGGAACTTTCGATTTTACCTTTCCAAGAAGGCTCTGACAAAAGTTGTTAACCCAGTCACCTTAATCTCTGAAATTTCCATTCCAAATCTTTGTATTTTTCCCCTTGCAAACAAAAATGGCTCATTCAAAATATTTTTAAAAGTAACCAATGAAATAAGTAAGCAATGCCACATAGTGTTTGGAGGAAGAGAGAATGGAAAGAGAGAAGAAAGCAGATAAGATCTGCCCCAATCTGAACCCCAAGAGCACTTTGGGAAAGAGCACAGGACAATCTCCCATGCCTGGCTATCAGAGCACACCAGCCAGTAGGCGTTAGATTTGAGATAACACTGCTTCAAATAAGTGTTTGTTGACTCATGTGTGAGAAGAAAATTCACCAGACTGGCTACAAGGCAGAGATCCTGCTCAAACCTTTTCCTCGATCAATGTAAGACTGACCCCCACTTTCCTGCATTACATTATTGACACAGTGAATAAAGAGCCAGCAGCCCATTGGTCACTCTGCAGCTGCTCAAATATCGATGCAAGGATCTTCTGTGACCTGGAACACATAGTGCACATGGAAGGGCCCTTTCTCCACTAAATACAATAATAATGATCTGTGATACCAGGCTCCATGCTGAATATGAAATGCTTATAGAAAAGACCAATTCCTGTATTTTGTATTTCTAGCCTCAGACCGTAGATTACATTCTTGCATTAGTGTAATTCTCATGCTTGATCTAAATGTCAACATCTGACCAAGCTCATTAAACTGGGGTTGGCCTGTCCCACAAGGACTTAACTTACTGTCCCAACCACAGAATTCTTGCCACCAGGCAAGAGGAGGAAGGCAAACTTATAGGAAGTGTAATAAACAGAACTAGGACCCAAATTATAAGCTAACGCCATGAA
Source organism: Saccopteryx leptura (assembly GCF_036850995.1). Classification (NCBI taxonomy): domain Eukaryota; kingdom Metazoa; phylum Chordata; class Mammalia; order Chiroptera; family Emballonuridae; genus Saccopteryx; species Saccopteryx leptura. The sequence continues at coordinate 222,729,656 of NC_089504.1, read as the reverse complement.
TAAACACACAGACATTGCCGGTCAATTCTGGCTCTGTTTACAATGGAACAGGGCGTTCTTTCCCGGGACTCTTCGGACCAGCCTATCTCATCAGCAGCTCCACACTCATACGATCTCCTTCTCCCAAGTTTTCCACTGCCACATGTGCAAGTGGTGGTATTCTGTACAAGCAGGTGAGCCTAGGTAAACAGCTCATTGCCAAACAAGACCTCTCATAATATCACCCACTGCTATGGCTGCACATCTTTCTCTGTACAGAAAACAACTAATAGATACATTTTGCTGCCCTTGGACTCCAGCATGCAGAGGGACATCTGGGTATGATTCAAGTATTGGGGGGTTGAGCTCCTAGGTCATCAGAAACCTATATTAATGAGTAACCAGAGTTTCCTGGGAGAAGAAGGCGCCATAAGCAACCTTCAGTCATCAGTGAAGAAGTGACTACTGAGTAGCCCTGAGTGTTTGACCTGAGCCAAGCCCAGCCTGCAGTGTCCAGAGACTGTATTGTAACTAGAGTGAGCCTCTTTTAAACTCTGTGAGTTGTGTGAGCTCAACCACAGTTAACAATTTCAAACCTTTGCTGGGACATGAGACCCACTGTAGGTTTCTCTAAAGCTCTAAAGGGCAGCTCAGGCCCTGGTCAATTGTCTCAGTGGTAGAGCATTGGCCTGGCATGTGGCAGTCCTGGGTTCAATTCCCGGCCAGGGCACACAGGAGAAGTGCCCATCTACTTCTCCACCCTTCTCCCTCTCCTTTCTCTCTAACTCTCTCTTCCCCTCCTGCAGCCAAGGCTCCACTAGAGCAAAGTTGACCCAGGCGCTGAGGATGGCTCCATGGCCTCCGCCTCAGGCACTACAATGGCTCTGGTTGCAGCGGAGCAATGCCCCAGAGGGGCTGAGCGTCGCCCCTGGTGGCCATGCCGGGTGGATCCCAGTCAGGCGCATGTGGAAGTCTGTCTGTCTGTCTCCCCCGCTTCTCACTTTGGAAAAATACAAAAATAAAAAATAAAATAAAATAAAGGGCAGCTAGAGATCTCCTCAGCTGTGATCTCCCTTTGGAATTAAGCAATTTAATGAACTTAACCTGAAACTTAAAGAAGCTACATGATAAACCTCTCAGGTGAGAGTACATAGGATGCAGAGCAGAAATTGTCAGCTGTCAAGATACCCAAAGCCAAAGGGGTTAAGCCTGTGGGCTCCACCTGTCCAAGGCTGGTTATCTTCACAGAGCAGGAGAACATAAAGAGCATTAGCTCTGGAATCACAGAGGTGTGGGTTCAGGTCCCAGCTTTGCCACTTGCTAATAATATAAATTTTAACAAATTAGGTGATCTCACTACACCTTGGACACCTCAACTGTAACATGAGGATTATAATAAATACATTGCAGGACTTTTTCAAGGGTTAAGTAAAATACACAAAGCTCATAATGGAATGCCTGGAATAGTGTAGTTGCTTTAAAAAAATAGCTACTGCTATTAAATAGCCCATTCTAAATAGCTTCCCATATATATAAAGACAGCATAAAAACAAAATAAAGATTGATTCCACTAGTAGAGGGTCAGGAACAGTTAAGTGTTTTTAAGGCCATAGAATTGGAGAGAGATTATCTCACAGGTTAGATGGTCCATCCTCATTATATTTTTGGATATAGAATTAGAGTTATTAAGTGTCAAACTAAGGCCACCCAGTCAATGAGGGATAGAAAAGAGCCAAAATCCATGACTGACCACTGTTTTGGATAGAATTTTGTCCCTCAAAATAAGACATATGGAGTCCTCACACCCCGGCACTTCTGAATGTGGCCTTATTTGAAGATAGTGTCTACACAGGAAATGTAGTTAAAATGAGATTGTAAGGATGAACACTAATACAATATGATGTGAGTTTTCATAAAAAGGGGAAATCTGGACACAGAACAGGAAGAATACTCTATGAAGACTGGAGTTATACTGTCCTAAGTCAAGAAAGAATCAGAAGCTAAGAGAGAGACCTGCCACAGATCCTCACCTAGAGCCTTCGGAGGGAACATGTCCCGACTGACACCTTGGTCTTAGCCGTAGCCTCCAGAAATGTGACACAAGAAGTTTCTGTTGTTTAAGCCACTCAGTGTTTGATTCTTTATTTAAGCAGCCCTAGTAAACTAATACAACTACTTCCCAGTATACTAAACCACCATACTACTAATTTTCAAATTCTGCTACATAGGACCCTTGGGCCCCTGGCAAGCAGTGATATCTTGATAAATGTTTAATAAGTGGGTCTTCAGAGGAGGTAGGAAAGACCTGATGTATAGTGTTTGCTCATTTCTAGGGTGTAAATACTCCCAACATGGCCAATTTCAGACTGCTGACATGTGGCTGGAAAGAACTATACACCATCAGCTCTCATGAGCCAGTTTTAGCCCACTGAGAAGCAACTCGAATGCTTAAGTTATTTGCCAAGATCAGAGATTCATATCACAGTTTGTTCAGTTGTCTCGAACAGATTAACTATATAGAGTAAGCCCAGCAAACAGTAATGGTGAAACTAGCAGAGCAGAAAGAACACTGGCCCAGGAAAGAGCATCCCTGTGTTCTAGTACCAGTTCTGTTAATGAGTGAATGAAGTTTTCTCACTTTTCATCCTCTTTATCTGCAAAAGGTAGGAATAGGGAATACTCATCACAGATGTGTTGTGTGGATCACATCCGATGCCAAATACATTAACCCTATTATAATTTTATTTTCTACTCATCAGCTTTATTCTATTGACTTAGATATAAAAGGGTGTTTAAGGCCCTGGCCGGTTGGCTCAGCGGTAGAGCGTCGGCCTAGCGTGCGGAGGACCCGGGTTTGATTCCCGGCCAGGGCACATAGGAGAAGCGCCCATTTGCTTCTCCACCCCTCCGCCGCGCTTTCCTCTCTGTCTCTCTCTTCCCCTCCCGCAGCCAAGGCTCCATTGGAGCAAAGATGGCCCGGGCGCTGGGGATGGCTCTGTGGCCTCTGCCCCAGGCGCTAGAGTGGCTCTGGTCGCAATATGGCGACGCCCAGGATGGGCAGAGCATCGCCCCCTGGTGGGCAGAGCGTCGCCCCAGGTGGGTGTGCCGGGTGGATCCCGGTCGGGCGCATGCGGGAGTCTGTCTGACTGTCTCTCCCTGTTTCCAGCTTCAGAAAAATGGAAAAAAAAAAAAAAGGGTGTTTATATGATTAATTTGTACAAGGCAGCTTTCAGAATTTCAGAGTTACTTTCATTGTAAAATGCAAACTAACCAAGAAAAAGAAATTATAATTCCAAAAGCACTACTTTTGCTTATTTGTTTGTTTATTTGTTTAGTGTGAGAGATTACAGCTAGATCATTTCTTTTCTAAGTCAAATATATTCCTTAGGAGCATGTTCCAACCATCTTGACTTCCAGCCACAGCATCAATAGCTCTGGCATATCTGGGTGTCCAGCACATATAAGTGTGCTGGACATTTCGGGTGATAGCCCACCACCGTCAACTGTAGCTTGAGACCCAGCGATGAGCACCAAAATGAACAATAGAATGTAGAGAGAAAACTCCACAGGCACAAGGAACACATCTCTCTCTCCTCAGTTAGTCTATTCTTGTGTGTGTGTGCATGTGTGTGTCCATCCTCTCCGACTATCTCATGCAAACCGAACCATCAACAACTCAAGGTCAAGCAGGCTGACCTCTTGCTGTAGAGCAAACACTCAATGTGCAGGTGTTCTCAGTTTTCCTGCAAGGAAAGAATAAAGACAATGGCAGGACTCAGGAAGCTACTGTAAAAATGCTGTTGTTTAAAGAGAAAAAAAGGGACTCCAATGAAAAGAGTCCCAGGTTCGCTGTCTGGGGAATGAAGGGATAACAAGGGGGGTGTGACTGTGAAAGGGAAGAACCAGTGTGGAAGAGTTGGCCGCAGGAAACTCTCACGTCCCCCTCCAATTCTAAAACTGGAGTGTTACTGAGGCAGGGATAGTAGGTTGTGTTACACGCTTAGAGTTGCATGTGATTTCACCAAGAAAGTAAAGGCAGAAGTCCTAGAAGTCACAATGGAGGGCCTCAAGGATGGGAAGAAAAGGAGAAAGCTCAGGAAAAATCAGCAAAGGCAGTCACAATCCCAGGTGCCAAAGAGAGGGTGGGGAGAACAAATTCCCATCAAAGGCAAGGCAAGAGGGTGTTTTAAGTAAGAATGGGTGGTCAGCTTTGCCAAGTGTTGGAAAGAGATTAAGGAAGTGAGAAGGAGGACTGAGAGGCAGCCAATAGTTTTGTCAATAAGGTAGCCATTAGGATCTCTGGGTGGCATATTTGTAATACAGCTGTGGAGACAGGAGCAATTACCAAGTAGGGACAATCACCGATAATTACACCTCATATTGCCTCTAAACATATGCCAGTTTAGAGAGACCACACAGGAGAGAGCAGATTAGCAAAACTAGGTAAGAGAAATCATATGGTAGGAAAATTTTAATCCAAACAAATGTAAGATTTGGGGATAGGAAATATATGGACAAAACCTGATTAGTTGCAATAGGATGAAAGAGATGTGGAGGGCCCAACCTAGAACTTGAAGGACTCACTGGTATATGGATAGGATAGACCCAGCCTCAGAATCCAGTCCAGTAAGCAGGGCTCAATGTCAAAGGGCGCTGGCAACAAACAATCAACTGTCATCCAGGGAGGCAGATAGCATAGGGATGGGGCAATGGATAGGAGCACTTAGTCAACATGGTGACCCATAAAGTTTCCCAACAAGTAAGCTAAACCAGAATCAGGAACTCTTCTAGGAAATGGGAATATAGACAGAAAGACAAGAGAGAAGTGGGGCAAATAACTGAGCTGCCTGCCAATGGACTGTGGTTTGGGGACAAGACTCCATCCAGCTCCTGGGGAGGACTAGCAAAGGCAAACAGGAGGGCTAATCCAAACAGGAGTAGGGAGAGTGAGTGTCCAGCAGACTCCCAAAATAGGGATCAGGTCCCTGAGACTATAGTGGGAAGATCTGGCTTGTTGCAGCCCAGAGCACTAAGGTAGAACCCCTCAGTTTCTCGCCCTAGCCAGGCAGGAAGGGCCTGGAACTTGACGCTCAGCTGAGCATCCCAGTTTCATTCAAAGGATCCCAGCAGAAGAGGACCACCAGGCAGGGGCCTGAGAATGGTGTTTTAACATAACAAGGGGCTCATCTTAGAAATAGAAAAAAAAAAAACAGGGTAAGGGGGAGCTAGAGACAGTCTAGAAGAGTATTTTGTGGGGAGGAGACCCAGGAAGAAGTGGGAAGGAATAAAATTCCCAAGGAATGCCTGGCCTTGCTCCCCCAGGCCTAACCAGTCACAAACCCAGACCTACTGTAGGACAATCATTCATCAAATGCAGCAAGCCCTGAAAACACATCCTAGCAGAAGAATCAAGACTGGTCTGCTGTGAGAGGTCCAAGGAAGAATTTGATACCCATGTGAGTCCCCATAAGAAATTATGAACGTTTCTTCCTCAGAAATCAGTTTTTCATGGTGCCGATTCACCTATTCTGAGAGTATGGCTCTACCTGAAGGCCAAGAAGTGAGTTGGATACCCTCACACGGAATGGGATAGCTCCATTGCTTCTTCTCCAAGCCTGCCCAACTCCTTCCAGCTTTCAGATCTGTGACTCTTAAAGTTCAGGATAGTAGCTCGGGCTCCGTTTTAGTGGAGGTAACTGAAAAGGTGTATCTCTTCTTGGCTTCAAAATCATTGATTCCTATTTTAAACTTTTTAAATAGCCCAAATTCTTAAGTGCCAACAACAATTGTTTAAAATTTTCTGATTTTAGGTTGCCACTTTAAAAAGTATATTCTTGGTTTTCCTTTTAGAGGAGAATATTTTGGATTCGCTTTTATTCGATTCAAACAAAAGACCTGCACCTTTAGATCAACATTTTAACCAAAAGGATAAAACATTCTTCCACCTCAGCTGCTGAGCAGGAACCTGGGGAATGCCGAGGTATACAATTCAGAGAGACCTTCCAGAGGAAGAAGAGCACGGCAGCCTCTTCCTTCTTTTGAGAGATTAAATCATAAGTGCCCCAGGGCACTCACACTAAACTCAATAAAGAGCTCAGTAAAGAAATGAAGAGGACATCTTGACCCAAAAACCTCTGGCCCACATATCAGGAATGTGACAGGGATAACTGAGAGCAAACTTGGGACCCACAGGCCAAATGACAAGACTCTTGCCTCTCTGAATCAAGTTCTCCCCAAAGAATTGGGACCTTGAATCTAACAACCTAAACAAACAAACAAAATGGCTCCAAACTGTGGTCCAGTTTCAAAGTCCAGTAAAAACAATTCAAACATAAAATTCCTGGGACTTAGGTACATGTACTTTTTTGAAATCCTCTTTTTCTCCCTAAATATTCTGTATGAGATACCAATATTGATAGGGGAGGAAAAACCCAGAAATAAAATAGTCTATTTCCATGGTTTATAACCCACATCCTGATACAGACCAGGACTTCCTCTCTCCATTCCTTCCCATCCCAGTATCACCTCACTAGATCTCACCTACCAAAAGCTACAGAAGGGCAGGTGACAATTCTCAGGAAAGGACAAGCCAGCCACAGCTGTTCTGGCTCCACCAGTAGAGACGTACCCCCTAGCCCCAAATCAGCACCATCTCACACCACCACAGTGCATATGACCTCTTCTTTCCTACTCTTCATCTTCCCTGGTCCCTCCTGTGGACTGTGTCCTCAGGAGTTCCCTCCATGATTTCAGAAATGTGGTCGAATTTATGATGAGGTAGCCCTCCACCATGTAAAAACTGCCTGACTCTGAGCCAGCTATTCACCCACCGATCCCCACATTTCTTGTCCATAAAATGAGCTTATGACACACACAACTTAGGGTCCCTATGAAGATAAAATGAGAGCCTATACGGGAAGCACCTGGCATAAGGTGTTGTGCTACCAATGTATATTCCTTTCCTTTCCTCCTCAATTTACATATAAATCTGTGCTAACTGAACAGTTAAGGAACAATTTGAAAAGAACCTAGGGTAATTTTTGTCCCCTAAGAAATACAGAATGAGTTACAGAATGTTCAAAGGACCAAAAAAAAAATTGCTCAAGAGGATGGAGTGGTTTCTATGAGAGAAATAAAGAGAAGCACAAACTTTCAAACTGGAAAGACAAAAGGAGACATGTGTTTAGATGCTACCAGACAAAGACTGGGCACAGAGTAAACACAAGGGCATTTGCATCAAGTCCCAATATACTGGAACTTTCTCTCCCCATCTGTTTCTTCTCCTGCAAAACCAAAATAACAACATCGACCTCAAAAAGACTGTAAAGTCAAAATAACCTAGAGATGTTTTCTCTGAACATATGTACCCTGATTTATCAATGTCACCCCATTAAAATTAATTTAAAAAATTAAAAACTAAAAAATTTTTTTAAAAAGACTGTAAAGAAAGGATTAACTTTAGATAATGGATATAAGAAAAAACTTAACACAACGCCTGTGTATTAGTTTTCTTTGACTGCTGTAACAAATTACCACAAACTTAGTTGCTTAAACACAGACGTATGGTCTTAACATTCTGAACATCTGCAAAATTCAAGTTGTCATCCAGACTGTGCTCCTTCTGGAGGCTCTAGCAGGAGAATGTTTCCTAGACTTTTCCAGCTTCCGGAGGCTGCCTCCATTCCCTAGCTTTGGGACCCTTCCTGTTTCTCCAAAGTCAGCAGTAGAGCCTCTTCAAATCTCCCTCTGGCTCTCCTCTGCCCCACTGCACTTGTAAGTTACATTGAGCCTTGTGATTACATTGAGCCAATGCACCATTTCCCCTTCTCAAAATCCTTAAATTAATCACATCTGCAAAGTCCTTTTTTGCCATACAAGGTGACATGTTCACAGGTCCTGGGATTAGGATCTGGACATCCCTAGGGGCCACTAATCTGCCAGCCCAGCTTGGTGTGGAGTATGTTCTCAACACGTGGAAGCTGCAGCTGGCAATCAGGAGGAGGAACAGGTCATCATGGCAGCAGGAACCTAATGGACTTCATTGCCCAAATATTAAAAACTAGTTCAAAAAATAAGTTCAAATAAAACCATAGATGTCCAAAAACGTCTCTCAAGGAAAGCTAGGGATATGTGCGCCTTGTCATCAACTTTGGGAGGCTGATGTTACAACTATCAGCCAACTCTGATAGTAACTAGGTTGGTGCCATTTAAAATCATGAGAGTCTAAAAGAAATCAAAGATGACGTCAGAGTAATGGCAGGGTAGGAAGCAATACTGATAAATCTCCCCCAAAACTCAACAAGATCTTCAACCAGAAACAGAAAAACCTATCCTTGGAGCCTCCAGATACTTCACAATACACCCGAAGGTATGGTCGAGTGAAAAATTGGCTAAATATATAACCAAACCCCGAAGGAAATAGGGAGTAAGAAATGCTCCGCCTTCCTCACTAACCTAAACAGGGCGGCTTTCTCTGGTAACTGTGAATATAAAAACTGAGGCGGGCAAAGGGGGTGAACAGATCCAGGCCGCGGCACAAACAGCCGAACCAGGCTGTGGCATGGAGATCCAAGCCGAGGAAAAACTGTTCCTGTGGCAACCCGGGCAATACAAGCTAACACTCGCGCCAAACCCAGACAAAGAAAGACAAGCGGGGCAGCCATTTTACCCGATCTCCTGGTCGGCGCGCGCGCAGTTAGTGGGCGAGAGATTTCTTCCTAAGCCCCGGGAGTGGGTGCCCGTGTTACCCCACAGAGAGGCAGAGTCAGAGGCCTTTTGTGGGCCGAAAGCAGAATCTCTGGGCAGCCCCAGCACCCTGGGAAAGCCGCGCACGGGAGGGAGCGAGAACTAATTCCAACGGTGGAAATTTTCTGTGCTGGTGGGAGTTTCACTCAGAGGGAAACGCGGCCAGCCTCATATCCTGGTCTGCGCGCGCAGATAGTAAGCGAGAGATTCCTCCGAGTGCCTCGGCAGTGCGCGCCCGTGTTATCGCACAGAGGGGCAGAGTCAGGGGCCTTTGTGTGGGCCAAAGTGGAATCTCGGGCCGCCCCAGCGCCTTGCAAAAGCCGCGCAAGGGAAGGAGTGAGAGCCAATTCCAACGCCGCAACTTTTCCATGTGGTTGGGGGTTTCACTCAAGAGCGTGAGACTGCTGGCTGGATATCCTGGTCTGCGTGCGCAGATAGTGAGCGAGAGTTTCCTGCAAGCGCCCCAGAAGTGGGCGCCCACCTGTGTTACCGGACAGAGTGGCAGAGCCAGAGGTCTTTGAGTGGGCGGAAAGCCCGCCTGATTATGCTAGCAGCTCTGACTGACTGAGCCTTACCCAGAGCCCTGTGCTGAGTGGAAATAGAGTGGGGAGTTGACAGCTCTTTGAGCCTCTTACTATCCAGGCAGAGGCAGCAGCAACCCCATAGCTGGATTATCAGGCTACTAATTGAGGAAGGAAAGACTAGGAGAAAGGCTCCAGGAACACGGACTCTCTCACTGTCGGAGCCTATAAATGCTAATGAGCCTCGACTGCCAACGAGACTAAAGCACAATACATGACATTGCCATAGAGACTTATCAACTGCAAACCTCTACCTGAGCGTGCCAAAGGGGCAGAACCCGGGGTACAGAGTCACCAACCAGGAAGAGGGAGAGAAAAGAAAGAGCAAGAAGATAACCTCTCAAAATCAAGAATAATCTGCAGACTTTATAACCTATCCCATTTTATTATATTTGTTCGTTTGTTTCTCTTATCTTCATTCTTGATATTTTTTTTTCTCCTCCAATTTGGCCGATTAACTCTCTGCCAGTCTTACTCTCTCCTCTCCTTGAACTACACTACCCATAAGTGTTACATCTCCCATTATCTTTTCTTTCCTCTTCCTTTCTCTCTATGAGGGTTGCACTCCAAAACCCTTAACACTCTCTCTCTCTCCTCTTTTTTCTTTTTTCTTCTTTTAGTGGTTCCCTCTTTTTTTCTCTCTCTCTCTTTCTTTTCTCCCTCTATATTAGTTTCTTCCTTTCTCCTTTACATCTCCTCTCATTCAAACCTCAATAACAAACAAATTATCTTATCTGGGACTCAAACTTATGTTTGTGGCATTTTGGGGGGTTTTTACTTCACCTTTCTAACTCACTAGCAGTGCTCCCATCCCTGGCTCTCCATTTTATCTAGTTCTTATTCCACTAAATACAATAGTAATTTTTTAATTTGTCCCCCCATTTTTCTATTTTCCTCTTATTCCTCTCATCATAACTCTTAGACAACCAACAACTAAAAGCAAATCATTTTATTCTTGACCCAAATTTTTTCCTGATTTGCTTTTTCTGGGTCCATACCCCCTTCTTTTTTCTTCTTTTTTTTTTTTCTTTCCTTTTTCTTATTTTTGCCCCTTTATTACTTTTCCCCAATTCAGGCCCTCCATTACAGGCATTGTTTGTTATAATTTACAGTTCACCACAAGATTTTCTCAAGAAAGAGGGGAGAGGAAAGGAGAGGAAAAAAGGAGGGGGGGAATAATTTCCTTTTTTTTAAACTTTTATTTTATTTTATTTTTCTTTATTTCATTATTGATATTTTTTAAAAAAAGAACTCTTTTCGATTTTTTATTTTTTTAACTTTTTATGCTTTATTAAATCTCATTAATACTATCAACAAAACCACCCTCAGATGCCATTAAGGAAGAGAAAATCAAATATCATGGATACAAAAGAAAGAGAGGTAACACAGCTAGATGAGGAAAAATCTATGGAGAAAAAATTTAATATATTGGAAACCTTGGAGCTAAATGACAGAGAATTCAAGATAGAAATCCTAAAAATCCTCCAAAATATACAAGAAAACACAGAAAGGCAATTTAGAGAGCTCAGAAAACAACTCAAACAACACAAAGAATATATGTCCAAGGAAATTGAAACTATAAAAACAAATCAAACAGAGATGAAAAACTCAATTCACGAGCTGAAAAACGAAGTAACAAGCTTAGCTAATAGAACAGGTCAGATAGAAGAGAGGATTAGTGAAATAGAAGACAAGCAACTTGAGGCACAACAGAGAGAAGAAGAAAGAGACTCAAAAATTTAAAAAAATGAGATAGCCCTACAAGAATTATCTGACTCCATCAAAAAGAATAACATAAGAATAATAGGTATATCAGAGGGAGAAGAGAGAGAAAATGGAATGGAGAACATACTCAAACAAATAATAGATGAGAACTTCCCAAGCCTGTGGAAAGAACTAAAGCCTCAAGTTCAAGAAGCAAACAGAACTCTGAGTTTTCTTAACCCCAACAAACCTACTCCAAGGCATATCATAATGAAATTGACACAAACCAACAGCAAAGAAAAAATTCTAAAGGCAGCCAGGGAAAAGAAGAATACAACATATAAAGGAAGGCCCATTAGATTATCATCAGATTTCTCAGCAGAAACTCTACAAGCTAGAGGAGAGTGGACCTCAATATTTAAAGTCCTGAAAGAGAGGAACTTTCAGCCACGAATACTATACCCATCAAAGCTATCCTTCAAATATGAAGGAGAAATAAAAACATTCACAGAAACAGAAAAGATCAGGGAATTTATCATCAGAAAACCCCCACTTCAGGAATTACTAAAGGGGGTTCTCCAATCAAATACAAAGAACAAAAAAAACCAGAGCCACAAGTAAAAGCTCCAAGAAGAACACAATAAAACCAAATTTAAACTGTGACAACAACAAAAAGAAAGAGGGGGAGAAGATGGAGATTAACAGTAGCAAAGGACGATGGAGTGCAAAAGTACTCCCAAAATAGTGCGCTACAATGAACAGGGTAGGAACCCTTTTCATTACTTAAAGGTAACCACCATTGAAAAAACCACCACAGAAGCACATGAGATAAAAAAGATAGCAACAGAGGAAAGATGTATGGAATACAACCAAATAAAAACAAAAGATAGAAAAACGAAAGAGAAGGATCAAACAAGACACAAAACTAACAGAAAGCAAGATATAAAATGGAAATAGGGAACTCACAAGTGTCAATAAATACACTAAATGTAAACGGATTAAACTCACCAATAAAAAGACACAGAGTAGCAGAATGGATTAAAAAAGAAAATCCAACTGTATGCTGCATACAGGAAACTCATCTAAGTAACAAGGATGAAAACAAATTCAAAGTGAAAGGCTGGAAAACAATACTCCAAGCAAATAACATCCAAAAAGAAGCAGGTGTAGCAATACTCATATCGGATAATGCTGACTACAAAACAGGAAAAGTACTCAGAGACAAAAATGGCCATTTCATAATGGCTAAGGGGACACTGAATCAAGAAGACATAACAATTCTTAATATATATGCACCAAACCAAGGAGCACCAAAATATATAAGACAGCTACTTATTGACCTAAAAACAAAAACTGACAAAAATACAGTCATCCTTGGAGACCTCAATACACCGCTGACGGCTCTAGATCGGTCATCCAAACAGAGAATCAACAAAGACATAGTGGCCTTAAACAAAACACTAGAGCACCTGGATATGATAGACATCTACAGGACATTTCATCCCAAAGTGACTGAGTATACATTTTTCTCCAGTGTACATGGATCATTCTCAAGAATTGACCATATGTTGGGCCACAAAAACAACATCAGCAAATTCAGAAATATCGAAGTTGTACCGAGCAAATTTTCTGATCATTAAGCCTTGAAACTAGAATTCAACTGCAAAAAAGAGAAAAAAAAAATCCCACAAAAATGTGGAAACTAAACAACATACTTTTAAAAAATGAATGGGTCAAAGAAGAAATAAGTGCAGAGATCAAAAGATATATACAGACTAATGAAAATGATAATACGACATATCAGAATCTATGGGATGCAGCAAAAGCAGTGATAAGAGGGAAGTTCATATCACTTCAGGCATATATGAACAAACAAGAGAGAGCCCAAGTGAACCACTTAACTTCACACCTTAAGGAACTAGAAAAAGAAGAACAAAGAAAACCCAAAACCAGCTGAAGAAAGGAGATAATTAAAATCAGAGCAGAAATAAGTGAATTAGAGAACAGAAAAACTATAGAAAAAATTAATAGAACAAGGAGCTGGTTCTTTGAAAAAAGATCAATAAAATTGACAAACCCTTGGCAAGACTTACCAAGGAAAAAAGAGAAAGAACTCATATAAACAAAATCCAAAATGAAAGAGGAGAAATCACCACAGATACCGTAGATATACAAAGAATTATTGTAGAATACTATGAAAAACTTTATGCCACTAAACTCAACAACCTAGAAGAAATAGATAAATTCCTAGAACAATACAACCTTCCTAGACTGAGTCAAGAAGAACCAGAAAGCCTAAACAGACCTATCAGTAGAGAAGAAATAGAAAAAAACATTAAAAACCTCCCCAAAAATAAAAGTCCAGGCCCTGACGGCTATACCAGCGAATTTTATCAAACATTCAAAGAAGACTTGGTTCCTATTCTACTCAAAGTCTTCCAAAAAATTGAAGAAGAAGCAATACTTCCAAACACATTTTATGAGGCCAACATAACCCTCATACCAAAACCAGGCAAGGATGGCACAAAAAAAGAAAACTACAGACCAATATCTCTAATGAATACAGATGCTAAAATACTAAACAAAATACTAGCAAATCGAATACAACAACATATTAAAAAAATAATACATCATGATCAAGTGGGATTCATCCCAGAATCTCAAGGATGGTTCAACATACGTAAAACGGTTAACGTAATACACCATATCAACAAAACAAAGAACAAAAACCACATGATCTTATCAATAGATGCAGAAAAGGCTTTTGATAAAATACAACACAATTTTATGTTTAAGACTCTCAACAAAATGGGTATAGAAGGAAAATATCTCAACATGATAAAGGCCATATTTGATAAACCATCAGCTAACATCATATTAAATGGCACTAAACTGAAGGCTTTCCCCCTTAAATCAGGAACAAGACAGGGTTGTCCACTCTCTCCACTCTTATTTAATGTGGTACTAGAGGTTCTAGCCAGAGCAATCAGACAAGACAAAGAAATAAAAGGCATCCATATCGGAAAAGAAGAAGTAAAGGTATCACTTTTTGCAGATGATATGATCCTATACATCGAAAACCCCAAAGAATCCACAAAAAGACTACTAGAAACAATAAGCCAATACAGTAAGGTCGCAGGATACAAAATTAACATACAGAAGTCAATAGCCTTTCTATATGCCAACAATGAAACAACTGAGAAGGAACTCAAAAGAATAATCCCCTTCACGATTGCAACAAAAAAAATAAAATACTTAGGAATAAACATAACAAAGAATGTAAAGGACTTATATAATGAAAACTATAAACCATTGTTAAGGGAAATCAAAAAAGATATAATGAGATGGAAGAATATACCTTGTTCTTCGCTAGGAAGAATAAATATAATCAAGATGGCTATATTACCCAAAGCAATATACAAATTTAATGCAATTCCCATCAAACTTCCAATGACATTTTTTAAAGAAATAGAGCAAAAAATCATCAGATTTATATGATACTATAAAAAACCCCGAATAGCCAAAGTAATCCTAAAGAAAAAGAATGAAGCTGGGGGCATTACAATACCTGACTTCAAACTATATTATAGGGCCACAACAATCAATATAGCATGATATTGGCAGAAAAATAGACACTCAGACCAATGGAACAGAATAGAAAGTCCAGAAATAAAACCACATATATATAGTCAAATAATTTTTGATAAAGGGGCCAACAACACACAATGGAGAAAAGAAAGCCTCTTCAATAAATGGTGCTGGGAAAACTGGAAAGCCACATGCAAAAGAATGAAACTGGACTACAGTTTGTCCCCCTGTACGAAAATTACTTTAAAATGGATCAAAGATCTAAACATAAGACCTGAAACAATTAAGTACATAGAAGAAGACATAGGTACTCAACTCATGGACCTGGGTTTTAAAGAGCATTTTATGAATTTGACTCCACAGGCAAGAGAAGTGAAGGCAAAAATTAATGAATGGGACTACATCAGACTAAGAAGTTTTTGCTCAGCAAGAGAAACTGATAACAAAATAAACAGGAAGCCAACTAAATGGGAAATGATATTTTCAAACAACAGCTCAGATAAGGGCCTAATATCCAAAATATACAAAGAACTCATAAAACTCAACAACAAACAAACAAACAATCCAATAAAAAAATTGGAAGAGGACATGAACAGACACTTCTCCCAGGAGGAAGTACAAATGGCCAACAGATATATGAAAAGATGCTCATCTTCTTTAATTATTAGAGAAATGCAAATCAAAACTGCAATGAGATACCACCTCACACCTGTTCGATTAGCTATTATTAGCAAGACAGGTAATAACAAATGTTGGAGAGGCTGTGGAGACAAAGGAACCCTCATACACTGTTGGTGGGAATGTAAAGTAGTACAACCATTATGGAAGAAAGTATGGTGGTTCCTCAAAAAACTGAAAATAGAACTACCTTATGACCCAGCAATTCCTCTACTGGGTATATACCCCCAAAACTCAGAAACATTGATACGTAAAGACACATGTAGCCCCATGTTTATTGCAGCATTGTTCACAGTGGCCAGGACATGGAAACAACCAAAAAGCCCTTCAATAGATGACTGGATAAAGAAGATGTGGCACATATACACTATGGAATACTACTCAGCCATAAGAAATGATGACATCGGAACATTACAGCAAAATGGTGGGATCTTGATAACATGATACAAAGCGAAATAAGTAAATCAGAAAAAACCAGGAACTGCATTATTCCATATGTAGGTGGGACATAAAAGTGAAACTAAGAGACATTGATAAGAGTGTGGTGGTTGGGGGGGGGGGGGGATGGGAGAGGGAAAGGGGGAGGGGGAGGGGCACAAAGAAAACAAGATAGAAGGTGACAGAGGACAATCTGACTTTGGGTGATGGGTATGCAACATAATTGAATGACAAGATAACCTGGACTTGTTATCTTTGAATATATGTATCCTGATTTATTGATGTTACCCCATTAAAAAAATAAAATTATTAAAAAAAAAAAAAGAAATCAATATGCTGGGAGCAGGGGGCGGGGTTCAAGAGAGCAACGTAAGAGGATCCTGGACTCACCTCCTCAGGCACTGAATCTACAGGTACACAAGGGGCAACTTCCTCTGAAAAAACAAACAAGCAAAAAATTAAAACTTAAAAACTGGCTGGGGACAGCAGACGCCTTCGAACTGTGTCAACAACCAAGAGTAGGCCCGCATGGCGACAGGCAGGAGAGGCCAGGACTCAGCCTCGCCTCAAAGCCCACGCTGGCGTCCTGAGGAAACGCAAACTCTGACCGAGCTGCTTCTGAGGCTGTGAAGGCTTTCAACTCCACACCAGGCGCCCCCAACTTTTAAGACCTACTCGCGCCTGGGGAACAAGCCCCAAAAACATGTGGGTTTGAAAACCAACGGCAAGAGCCACAGGCTGGAGCGAAGGCGCACGGACGCGCGAAGGACTCGCCTGTCCTGGCTGAGCGACTGTAGGCCGGGCGGCGGGGCGGCGCTGCTGTGACGCCATGGCGCTGGCTGTGACGCCCCCGGCCACTGGCCGCTCCCCGGGGACCCAGGCCGCAGGTGCCATCACCGCGCGCGCGCGCGCGCGCGTGCCCTTGCTCCCGCCGGCGACACCTTTTCTTCTCCAAATCCAGGTATTCTGCTGCAGCCAGGACACTGGTGTCTGCGGGCGGGATCCCTGACACCGCCAGCTGCCCCGGGTTTGTGGCCCCACCAGCGACGCCTCTCCGTGGCCTGGCTCTGCTGGCCAGGGGCTTTCTCCTGCGGGCCCCGCACGACTGGCCACAGCCAGCTGAGAGAGAATCTGCAAACGGCCACGACCTCCAGGACACACCAGCGGCAGCAAGGAGCAGGAGCCCCATCCTGCTGGGAAGGAGGCCTGTGAGCTTGGGGCCTTGGCTGCAGCCCAACGGGCGGCCTTCTAAGTAGGTGCACCTGGGGACCCGCCACGAGCCTGCAGAAGACCTCAGAGCACAGGCGCGCTAAGCTCTCGTGAGGTCTCCCACCACAGGTGCAGCTTCTGCCGCCCTCCACGTGCCCGCATGGCCCGGAAGAGCTTGCACATGCACCTGGTGCGCCGCCTTTGTGGTTACCAATCGTGGGATGCCTGTGGTGGCCTATCTCTGGTGGCCAACAGACTCTCGTTCCTGGGTCCCCCAGGATTGTAACTGTCCTAGAGCGAGTTCTTGGCAGGCTACCACCCCCAGGACACAGACCGTGGAATGAGACGCACCCCTGTCTTTCTATCAGAAAGGCCTATTTGCTTGTCCTGGGGCTTCAGCCTGAAGCAGGCTTTGGGCTTGGCACATCTAGAGGCCTGCAAATTTCAAATTATAGATATTACAAAGCCATGGCGATTGAGAAACAGCATGGTATTGGCATGAACAACAAACAGATCAACGACATAAAATAGCCCAAAAATAAACGCATGCCTATGTGGCCAATTAATTGGGAGTGAGCTTTAAACTTTTTTTCAATTACAGTTTGCTTTCAATATTCTTTTGTATTGGTTCCAGGTGTACAGCACAGTGGTTTAACCACTATGGTCAATTAGTTTATGACAAAGAAACTAAAGATAACCAAAAACTAAAAATACAGTCTCTTCAATAAATGGTGGTGGGAAAAATGAACAGCCACATGCAAAAGAATGAAATTGGGCCACTATCTTACAAAATACACAAAAATTCACTCAGAATGGATTAAAAACTTGAATGTTAGGCTTGAAATTCTAGAAGATGATATAGGTGGTATGCTCCTTGATATGGGTGGATCTTGGCAATGATTTATGGAATTTGACACCAAAAGCAAAAGTAAAAATCAACAAGTGAGACTATATCAAACTAAAGGACTCTGCACAGAAAAAAAAAATGACAAAATAAAAAAACCTAATGAAAAAGATGAAATATTTTCAAATCATATATCTGATAAGAGATTAATACCCAAAATACCTCAAAATATATAAAGAACTCACAACTTGATAGCAAAAAGACAATCCAATTTAAAAATGGGAGGAGGATGTGAATAGACATTTTTCCAAAGAAGATATATAGACGGCCAACAAGTCCATGAGAAGATGCTCAACATCACTAATCAGGGAAATACGAACCAAAACTTCAGGAACTATCTAGTCTAAAATAAAAGGTATTCCCACTGGACATAAGTCACTAAATTTTATGAAGCTTCATATTTGCCACTATAGATTACCCTCCATATCTCATGCCTATATTATTCATGTTTTGCAAGCCAGTTTTACATTCAAGATGAATAAAGAATTGTTTTTTTACTTCTAGGTCTAATTTGCATACACACTCTCCTTTGTCATTTTCTTAAAAATATGGTAAAACTAGTTTAAAATGGAAATGAAGATTTCTCATGTTAAAAAACTAAGTCCAAATAAACAGACCAACTGGGACAACAACAAAAAAGAAAGAATGAGCAAAATAAAAAATTATGACAACCCCAGACGCTAGCAAGGATGTGGAGAAAATGGACACCTCATACATTGTTGGTGGGCATGGAAAATGGTACAGCCACCTGGAAAGTTTGTTATAACAACTAACATAGTATTACCATATGACACAGCAATTGCACTCTTGGGCATTTATCCCAGAGAAATGAAAATTTATGTACACATATAGGGAACTATATGAAAAACTTTACATGAATGTTCATAAAAGTTTCATAAGTAGTAACTAAAATGTGAAAACAACCTAGATGTCTTTCAATGGATGAATGGTTGAACAAACTCTGGTACATCAATACCATGGAATCTTATGTAGCAATGAAAAGGAATTGTTAGCAATGAAAATGTTATGTGTACAACCTCAATGCTGAATTTTTTTTAATTTGTTGTGTTTACATTGTTACAAGTGTTCCCCTGAATTTATCTCCCTCCCCCAGCCCTGTGTTTTCCTTGATATCCCCTTTGCCCCCTCCTCCCACCACCTTCCCCCTTTCCCTCCATGATTTACTATCCTGCCTTCTATCTCTCGGTATTATGTGTATGCACTTTCCCTAATGTCTTTCCTTTCTTTGGTCCCCTCCTCTCATCCACTTTCCCTCTGATCACTTTCCCTCTGAACTCTTTAACCCCTTCTCTGCCTCTCTTCTGTTCCTCAGTTCACATTGTTCATTGGATTCCTCATATGTGTGAGATCATATGATATTTTTCTTTCTCTGCCTGGCTTATTTCACTTAGCATAATAGAGTCCAGGTCCATCCAAGTTGTCACAAAGGGTAAGATTTCCTTCTTTTTCACGGCCGCATGGTATTCCATTGTGTCTATGTACCACTGCTTTTTAATCCACTCGTGTACTGATGAACACTTGGGCTGTTTCCAGATCTTGGCTATTGTAAAAAATGCTGCAATAA
This sequence comes from Saccopteryx leptura, assembly GCF_036850995.1. Taxonomy (NCBI): domain Eukaryota; kingdom Metazoa; phylum Chordata; class Mammalia; order Chiroptera; family Emballonuridae; genus Saccopteryx; species Saccopteryx leptura. Next base: position 222,710,245 of record NC_089504.1, on the reverse strand, counting down.
ACATGGGGGTGCATTTCCTCTTTTGAATCAGTGATTTGTTATCTTTACGATATATACCTAGAAGTGGGATAGCTGGGTCAAAAGGCAGTTCGATTTTTAATTTTTTGAGGAACCTCCATATTGTTTTCTATAGTGGCTGCAGCATTCTGCATTCTCACCAGCAGTGCAGGAGGATTCCCTTTTTTCCGCACCCTCACCAGCACTTGTTATGTGTTGTTTTGTTAAGGAGCAGCATTCTGACAGGTGTGTGAGGTGGTATCTCATTGTGGTTTTAATTTGCATTTCTCTAATGATTAGTGATGTTGCACATTTTTTCATATGCCCATTGGCCATCTGTATATCCTCTCTGGAAAAGTGTCTATTCAATTCTTTTGCCCAATTTTTGATGGGATTGTTTACTTTCCTGGTGTTGAGTTTTACAAGTTCTTTATAGATTTTGCTTATTAAACCCTTATTGGATGTATTGGTGAATATGTTCTCCCATTGTATGGGTTGTCTTTTTATTTTGTTCATGTTGTCTTTTGCAGTGCAAAAGCTTTTTAGTTTTATATAGTCCCATTTGTTCATCCTGTCCTTTACTTCACTTGCCTGTGGAGTTAAATCAGCAAATATATTGCTGCAAGAGATGTTGGAGAGCTTACTGCCTATGTTGTCTTCCAAGATGATCATGATTTCACGACTTACATGTAAGTCTTTTATTCATTTTGAGTTTATTTTTGTGAATGGTGCAAGTTGGTGGTCTAGTTACATTCTTTTGCAGGTAGCTGTCCAATTTTCCCAGCACCATTTGTCAAAGAGGCTGTCTTTACTCTATTGTACGCTATTACCTCCTTTGTAAAATATCAATTGTCCATAAAGGTGTGGGTTTATTTCTGGGTTCTCTGTTTTGTTTCATTGATCTGTATGCCTGTTCTTATGCCAGTACCAAGCTGTTTTGAGTACAATGGCCTTGTAGTATAACTTGATATCAGGAAGTGTGATACCCCCCACTTTATTTTTCTTTATCAAGATTGCTAAGGCTATTCGTGTTCTTTTTTGGTTTCATATAAATTTTTGGAATATTTGTTTTATATCTTGGAAGTATGACATTGGTATTTTAATAGGAATTGCATTGAATTTCTAGATTGCTTTGGGTAGTATAGACATTTTAATGATATTTATTCTTCCTATTCATGAACACAGTATATGCTTCCACTTCTTTTTATTTTCCTTGATTTCTTTTATCAGTGTTTTATAATATTCTGAGTACAGGTCTTTAACCTCCTTGGTTAAATTTACTCCTAGATACTTTATTGTTTTGGTTCCAATAGTGAAGGGGATTGTTTCCTTAATTTCTCTTTCAGACAGTTCATTGTTGGTGTATGTAAGTGCCACTGATTTTTGAATATTGATTTTATATCCTGCCACATTGCTGAATTCATTTATCAGTTCCAGTAGTTTTTTTACTGAGACTTTAGGGTTTTCTATGTACAGGATCATGTTATCAGCAAATAATGAAAGTTTTACTTCTTCTTTTCTAATTTGGATGCCTTTTATTTCTTCTTGTTGTCTGATTGCTGTGGCTAGGAGTTCCAGGACTATGTTGAATAAAAGTGGTGAAAGGGGGCACCCCTGCCTTTTTTTTTCCTGTTCTTAGGGGATTGCTTTTAATTTTTGCCCATTGAGTATGATGTTGGCTGTGAGTTTGTCATAGATGGCCTTTATCATGTTGAAGTATGTCCCCTATATTCCCACTTTGCTGAGAGCTTTGATCATAAATGGATGCTAGATTTTATCAAATGCTTTTTCTGCATCTATTGATATTATCATGTAGTTTTTATCCTTCCTTTTGTTTATGGGATGAATCACATTGATTGATTTATGAAGATTGTACCGACCTTGCCTCCCCAGAATAAATCCCACTTGATCATGGTGTATAATTTTTTTCATGTATTGCTGGATCCAATTTGCTAATATTTTGTTGAGAATTTTAGCATCTAAGTTCATCAAGTTATTGACCTATAGTTTTCTTTCTTTGTAGTGTCTTTGCCTAGTTTTGGAATGAGGATTATGTTCACTTCATAAAAGGAGTTTGGAAGTTTTCCCTCCTCTTGAATTTCTTGAAATACCTTGAGAATGATAGGAGTTAGTTCTTCGTTGAATATTTGGTAAAATTCGCCTGTGAAGCCATCAGGCCCAGGACTTTTGATTGTTGGGAGTTTTTTGATAACTGTTTCAATCTCTCTTTTCTTTTATTAATGTTAATGGGGTGACATCAATAAATCAGGGTACATATATACAAAGAAAACATGTCTAGATTATCTTGTCATTCAATTATGTTACATACCCATCACCCAAAGTCAGATTGTCCTCCGTCACCCTCTTTCTAGTTTTCTTTGTGCCCCTCCCCCTTCTTCTCTCCCTTCACCCCTCCCGCGCCCCCCCTCCCTCCCACCACCAGTAACCACCACACTCTTGTCCATATCTCTTGCTCTCTTTTTATGTCCCGCCAATGTATGGAATCATGTAGTTCTTGGTTTTTTCTGTTTTACTTATTTCACTTCGTATCATGTTATCAAGATCCCAACATGTTGTTGTAAATGATCCGATGTCATCATTTCTTATGGCTGAGTAGTATTCCATAGTGTATATGTGCCACATCTTCTTTATCCAGTCATCTATTGAAGGGCTTTTTGGTTGTTTCCATGTCCTGGCCACTGTGAACAATGCTGCAATGAACATAGGGCTACATGTGTCTTTATGTATCAATGTTTCTGAGTTTTTAGGGTATATACCCAGTAGAGGGATTGCTGGGTCATAAGGTAGTTCTATTTTCAGTTTTTTGAGGATCCACCACACTTTCTTCCATAATGGTTGTACTACTTTACATTCCCACCAACAGTGTATGAGGGTTCCTTTTTCTCCACAGCCTCTCCAACATTTGCTATTACCTGTCTTGTTAATAATAGCTAATCTAACAGGTGTGAGGTGGTATTTCATTGCAGTTTTGATTTGCATTTCTCTAATAACTAATGAAGATGAGCATCTTTTCATATATCTGTTGGCCATTTGTATTTCTTCTTGGGAGAAGTGTCTGTTCATGTCCTCTTCCCATTTTTTTATTGGATTGTTTGTTTGTTTGTAGTTGAGTTTTATGAGTTCTTTGTATATTTTGGATATTAGACCCTTATCTGAGCTGTTGTTTGAAAATATCATTTCCCATTTAGTTGGCTGTCTGTTTATTTTGTTGTCAGTTTCTCTTGCTGAGCAAAACTTTTTAGTCTGATGTAGTCCCATTCATTTATCTTTGCCTTCACTTCTTTTGCCTTTGGAGTCAAATTCATAAAATGCTCTTTAAAACCCAGGTCCATGAGTTTAGAACCTATGTCTTCTTCTATGTACTTTATTGTTTCAGGTCTTATATTTAGGTCTTTGATCCATTTTAAAGTAATTTTCGTACAAGGGGACAAGCTGTAGTCAAGTTTAATTCTTTTGCATGTTTTCCCAGCACCATTTGTTGAAGAGGCTTTCTTTTCTTCATTGTGTGTTGTTGGCCCCTTTATTGAAAATTATTTGACCATATATATGTGGTTTTATTTCTGGACTTTCTATTCTGTTCCATTGGTCTGAGTGTCTATTTTTCTGCCAATACCATGCTATTTTGATTGTCGTGGCCCTATAATATAGTTTGAAGTCAGGTATTGTAATGCCCCCAGTTTCATTCTTTTTCCTTAGAATTGCTTTGGCTATTCGCAGTTTTTTATACTTCCATATAAATCTGATGATTTTTTGTTCCATTTCTTTAAAAAATGTCATAGGAATTCTGATGGGAATTCCATTAAATTTATAAATTGCTTTGGGTAATATGGCCATTTTGATTATATTTATTCTTCTTATCCAAGAACAAGGAATATTTTTCCATTTCATTGTATCTTTTTCAATATCCCTTAATAATGCTTTGTAGTTTTCGTTATATAGGTCCTTTACATTCTTTGTTATGTTTATTCCTAGATATTTTATTTCTTTGTTGCAATCGTGAAGGGGATTATTTTTTTTTAGTTTGTTTTCTAATATTTCATTGTTAGCATATAGAAAGGCTATGGACTTTTGTATGTTAATTTTGTATCCTGCGACTTTACTGTATTGGTTTATTGTTTCTAGTAGTCTTTTTGTGGATTCTTTGGGGTTTTCAATGTATAGGATCATATCATCTGCAAAAAGTGATACCTTTACTTCTTCTTTTCCGATATGGATGCCTTTTATTTCTTTGTCTTGTCTGATTGCTCTCAGGCCAGAACTTCTAGCACCACGTTAAATAAGAGTGGAGAGAGAGGACAACCCTGTCTTGTTCCTGATTTAAGATGGAAAGTCCTCAGTTTTATGCCATTTAATATGATGTTGGCTGATGGTTTATCATATATGGCCTTTATCATGTTGACATATTTTCCTTCTATACCCATTTTGTTGAGTGTCTTAAACATAAAGTTGTGTTGTATTTTACCAAATGCCTTTTCTGCATCTATTATTAAGATCATGTGGTTTTCTTCTTTGTTTTGTTGATATGGTGTATTATGTTAACCGTTTTATGTATGTTGAAACATCCTTGTGATTCTAGGATGAATCCCACTTGATCATGATGTATTATTTTTTTAATATGTTGTTGTATTCAATTTGCCAGTATTTTGTTTAGTATTTTAGCATCTGTATTCATTAGAGATATTGGTCTGTAATTTTCTTTTTTGTGCCATTCTTGCCAGGTTTTGGTATGAGGGTTATGTTGGCCTGATAAAATATGTTTGGAAGTATTGCTTCTTCTTCAATTTTTTAGAAGACTTTGAGTAGAATAGGAACCATGTCTTCTTTGAATGTTTGATAGAATTCACTAGTATAACCATCTGGGCCTGGACTTTTATTTTGGGGGAGGTTTTAATAGTTTTTTCTATTTCCTCCCTATTAATTGGTCTGTTTAGGCTTTCTGCTTCTTCATGACTCAGTCTAGGAAAGTTGTATTGTTCTAGGAATTTATCCATTTCTTCTAGGTTCTTGAATTTGGTGGCATAGTTTTTCGTAGTATTCTACAATAATTCTTTATATATCTATGATGTCTGTGGTGATTTCTCCTCTTTCATTTTGGATTTTGTTTACATGAATTCTTTCTCTTTTTTCCTTGGTGAGTCTTGCCAAGGGTTTGTCAATTTTGTTGATCTTTTCAAAGAACCAGCTCCTTGTTTTATTAATTTTTTCTATAGTTTTTCTGTTTTCTATTTCATTTATTTCTGCTCTGATTTTTATTATTTCTTTTCTTTGGCTGGTTTTGGATTGTCTTTGTTCTTCTTTTTCTAGTTCCTTAAGGTGTGAAGTTAAGTGGTTCACTTGGGCTCTCTCTTGTTTGTTCATATAGGCCTGAAGTGATATGAACTTTCCTCTTATTACTGCTTTTGCTGCATCCCAGAGATTCTGCTATATCCTATTGTCAATTTCATTTGTCTGTATATATCTTTTGATCTCTGCGCTTATTTCTTTTTTTGAACCGTTCTTTTTTTAAAAGTATGTTGTTTAGTTTCCACATTTTTGTGGGTTTTTTCCCCTCTTTTTTGCAGTTGAATTCTAGTTTCAAGGTTTTATGATCAGAAAATGTGCTTGGTACAACTTTGATTTTTCTGAATTTGCTGATGTTGTTTTTGTGGCCCAACATATGGTCAATTCTTGAGAATGTTCCATATACACTGGAGAAAAATGTATACTCAGTCACTTTGGGATGAAATGTCCTGTAGATGTCTATCATATCCAGGTGTTCTAGTGTTTCATTTAAGGCCAATATATCTTTATTGATTTTCTGTTTGGATGAACGATCTAGAGCCATCAGCGGTGTATTGAGGTCTCCAAGTATGATTGTATTTTTGTCAGTTTTTGTTTTAAGATCAATAAGTAGCTGTCTTATATATTTTGGTGCTCCTTGGTTTGGTGCATATATATTAAGAATTGTTATGTCTTCTTGATTCAGTGTCCCCTTAGCCATTATGAAATGGCCATTTTTGTCTCTGAGTACTTTTCTTGTTTTGTAGTCAGCATTATCCGATATGAGTATTGCTACACCTGCTTCTTTTTGGATGTTATTTGCTTGGAGTATTGTTTTCCAGCCTTTCACTTTGAATTTGTTTTCATCCTTGTTACTTAGATGAGTTTCCTGTAGGCAGCATACAGTTGGATTTTCTTTTTTAATCCATTCTGCTACTCTGTGTCTTTTTATTGGTGAGTTTAATCTGTTTACATTTAGTGTAATTATTGACAGTTGTGGGTTCCCTGTTGCCATTTTATAAATTGCTTTCTGTTAGTTTTGTATCTTGTTTGATTCTTCTCTTTTGTTTTTCTGTCATTTGTTTTTGTGTATTTGTAGTCCATACTTTTTTCCTTTGTTGCTACTTTATTAAGTCATGTGCTTCTGTGGTGGTTTTTTCAAGGATGGTTACCATTAAGTAATGATAAGGGTACCTACCATATTCATTGTAGTACCCTATCTTATGAGTGTTTCTGCACTTCATCGTCCTTTGCTACTGTTAATCTCCATCCTCTCCCCTTTTTTTGCTTTTGTTGTCACAATTTAAGTTTGGTTTTATTGTGTTCTTGGAGGAACTTTTTCTTGTGGTGTTGTTTTGTTTTGTTCTTTGAATCTGATTGGAAAACCCCCTTTAGTATTTCCTGGAGTGGGGGTTTTCTGATGATGAATTCCCTCATCTTTTCTGTATTTGTGAATGTTTTTATTTCTCCTTTGTATTTGAAGGATAACTTAGATAGGTATAGTATTCTTGGCTGAAAGTTCCTCTCTTTCAGGGCTTTAAATATTGGAGTCCACTCTCTTCTAGCTTGTAGAGTTTCTGCTGAGAAGTCTGATGATAATCTAATGAGCTTTCCTTTATATGTTGTATTCTTCTTTTCCCTGGCTGCCTTGAGAATTTTTTCTTTGCCGTTGGTTTGTGCCATTTTCATTATGATGTGCCTTGGAGTAGGTTTGTAGTGGTTAAGAAAACTCGGTGTTCTGTTTGCTTCTTGAATTTGAGGCTTTAGTTCTTTCTACAGGCTTGGGAAGTTCTCGTCTATTATTTGTTTGAATATATTCTCCATTCCATTTTCTCTCTCTTCTCCCTGTGATATACCTATGATTCTTATGTTATTCTTTTTGATGGAGTCAGACAATTCCTGTATGGCTTTCTCATTTTTTTTCATTTTTGAGTCTCTCTCTTCTTCTCTCTGTTGTGCCTGAAGTTGCTTGTCTTCTATGTCACTAATGCTACCTTCTATCTGGCCTGTTCTATTAGCTAAGCTTGTTACCTCGTTTTTCAATTCATGAATTGAGTTTTTCATCTCTGTTTGATTTTTTTTTGTAGTTTCAATTTCCTTGGTAATATATTCTTTGTGCTCGTTGAGTTGTTTGTTTTCTGAGCTCTCTAAATTGCCTTTCTGTGTTTTCTTGTATATCTCTGAGTATTTTTAGGATTTCTATTTTAAATTCCCTGTCATTTAGCTCCAAGGTTTCCAATATATTAAATTTTTTCTCCATAGATTTTTCCACATCTATCTGTGCTACTTCTCTATCTTTTGTATCCATGATATTTGATTTCCTTTTTCTTAATGGCATCTGAAGGTGGTCTTGTTAATAGCACTAATGAAAACTAATAAAGAATAAAAAGTTAAAAAAATGGAAAAAAATTTGGAGAAAAAAAACATAAAAAAATACAATAATAATTTATTATTCCCCCCCCCCTTTTTTTTTCTTTTCTTCCCCTCCTCTCCCCTTCTCCTTAGGAAAATATCGTGATGAACTGTGAATTATATTATGCTAAATGGAACAAAAACTGCCTATAACGGAGGGCCTGAGTTGGGAGGAAGTGTTCAAGGGGCAAAAAAAGTAAGTAGGGACCTAAAAAATGCCAAAAGGAAAAAATTTTGGACCAATATAAAATGATTTGCTTGTAAGTGATGGTCGACTAAGAGATATAGTGAGAGAGATAAGAGGGAAACAGGAAATAGGAAAAATAAATAACTATTGTATTAAGTGGAGCAAAAACTAAATAGAATGGAGATCCTGGGTTGGGAGGAATGCTAATGAGTTAAAAAGCAAAGTAAAAAGCACCCAAAATGCCACAAAAAAAAACAAAACAAAAAAAAAAAACCTTGAGTTCCAAATTAAATAATTTGTTTGTGATTGAGGATTGAATGAGAGGAAAAGTAAAAGGAGAAAAGAAGAAACTTATAGAGAGGGAGAAATAAGAAAAAGGGGAAAAGGGAAAAAAGAAAAAAGGAAAAAAAACAAAAAGAAGGAAAAAGAGAGAGTTAATGGTTTTGGAGTGTAACCCTCATGGAGAGTAAGGAAGAAGAAAAGAAATAAAATGTAACACTTATGGGTAGTATAGTTCAAGAAGAGGACAGAATAAGACAGGCAGAGAATAAAAGGACCAAGGTGGAGGAAATAGAAATAATAATAATAAAGGCAAGAAGATGAAAGAAACAAAAAAATAGTGGAACAAGTTATAAAGTCTGTGGATTTTTCTTGATTTTGAGAGATTAACTTTTTCCTTTTTCTTTCCTCTCCCTCTTCCTGGTCGGTGACTCTGTACCCCAGTCTCTGCCTCTGTGGCATGCTTAGGTAGATATTTGCAGTTGATGAGACTCTACAGCGATGTCATATGTTATGCTTCAGTCTCATTGGTAGTCAAGGCTTGTTAGCGTTTACAGGCTCCGACAATGAGAGAGTCCGTTTTCCCAGAGCCTCTCTCATAGTCTCTCCTTCCTGAATTAGCAGCCTGATGATCCAGCTATGAGGCTGCCGCTGCCTCTGCCTGGGGAGTAAGAGGCTCAAAGAGCTGGCAAATCCCCACCCTATCCCCACTCAACACAGGGCTCTGGGTAAGGCTCTGGCAGTCAGAGCCACCAGCATAATCAGGCGGGGCTGGGAGCCAGTTGCTCTCAAGGTGACTTTCTATGAGCCTCCAGGCCTGTTCAGCAGCCTAGCACTCTGTGGGAGCACTCTCCCCAGGCCTTCCGCACTTTGTAACCTGTTTTGGCTGGGAAGAAGATGCACTAGTCACTGCCTGCAGTACAGGAGGTCTTAACATCTGCCAAGTCCCTCTTTTTAGCATATATCCCTGAGAATGAAAGCTCTGCCAATCAGAAGTTGCCCCCACCCCTTTAGCAAGAGGCACTAAAAAATATCATGCCTCTTGTCTTAGATCACTGAACTGAGAGAGATCTTGTCAATAAGAGTCACGTAGGTCAGTTGGGAGGTGAGCAGACTGTGGGTTAAGCTAATTTCAGTGTGTGGATCCACCGATCTGCTACAGAAAGGATTGCAAGCTGCCTGCGCGCCTTTCCCCCGATGCTTAATTGTTAGCTTGAATGGCTGGGTGAGGCGCCCCACCCAGAGAAGCTCGGGTGTAGCAAAGTTTACTTTGGCGCACTCCCCACGCGCTGCTGGCAGCTGCTGCCCGTGGCGCGGGCGCACGCGCAGGCGGTTGGGATGCTTGCAGCGTGGGCGTTTGCTCACGTGGGCTGATTCACCACAGGTACACTCTTTCCTCTGCTTGAACGAACGTCCGTACTGTAGCCTATCTACCTCCACACCCTTAGCTCCCCCCCAACTCTCAGTTCCAAGTGAAAACAGCCTTTGCTCAGGTTAGTGAAAAAGGCAGAGTGTTTTTTTGTCCGACTTATTTCCTTCAGGGTTGATTGTATATTTATTCAATTTTTCGCTCGACCCTACCTTTGCCTTCAGTGTGTGAACTTCCGGACACTCCAAGGATAGATTTTTCAGTTTCTGATTGATAAACTTGTTGAAATTTTGGGGAGATTTGTCAGTCGCACTCCTCACGGCGCCATTTCTCTGATGTCACTTCAATTTCTTTTGTTGTAATTGGTCTGTTTAAGTTTTCTGATTCTTCCAGATTGATTTTTGAATGATTATATTTTTCAAGGGACTTATCCATTTCATCTAGGTTGTCCCATCTTTGGGCATACAGTTCTTTTCTTACAATCCTTTGAATTTCTGCTGTGTCAATTGTTACTTCTCTACTCTCATTTCTAATTTTATTTATTTGAGCCCTCTCTTTTTTTTTCTTGGTGAGTCTAGTTAAAGGTTTGTCAATTTTGTTTACCTTTTCAAAGAACCAGCTCTTGGTTTCATTGATCTTCTGTATTGGGGGTTTTTTTGGGGGGGTTGTTTTGTTTGTTTGTTTTTGCCTCTATGTCATTTATTTTCATTCTGATATTTATTATTTCCTTCCTTCTACTTCCTCTGGGCTTTCCTTGCTGTTCTTTTTCTAGTTATTTTAGATACACGGTTAAGTTGTTAACTTGAACTTTTTCTTGCTTCTTAAGGTATGCTTATAATGCTATGAACTTCCCTCTCAGGACTGCTTTTGCTGTGTCCCATAAATTTGGAGTTGTTGCATGTTCATTTTCATTTGTTTCAAGGAAGTTTTTTATTTCTTCCTTGATCTCATTGTTAACCAATTCATTATTTAATAGCATGCTATTTAGTCTCCAAGTGTTTGAATGTTTTTCAGTTTTTCTATTATAGTAGATTTCTAGTTTCATGCCTTTGTGATCAGAGAAGGTGCTTGATATGATTTCAATATTCTTAAATTTATTAAAACTTGTTTTGTGCCCTAACATGTGGTCTATCCTAGAGAATGTACCATGAGCACTTGAAAAGAATATATATTCTGCTGCTTTGGGTTGAAAGGTTTTGAAGTTATCTATTAAATCCAGTTCTAATGTGTCATTTAAGGCTGCTGTTTCTTTGTTAATTTTCTGTCTGGAGGTTCTATTCATTGATGTTAGTGAGGTATTAAAATCCCCTACTCTTATATATAGTATTGCTGTTGATCTCACCCTTTTTTTTTTATCCAACAAAATGTTTTATATATTTAGGTGCTCCTATATTAGGCACATATATATTTATAATAGTTATATCTTCCTGTTGTAAAGCTCCTTTTATCATTATGTAGTGACCTTTATCTCTTACCATAGCCTTTGTTTTAAAGTTTATTTTGTCAGATATTAGTATTGCTATCCCATCTTTTTTTCCTTTCCATTTCTGTGAAATATTTTCTTCCATCCCTTTACTCTCAGTCTTTGTATATCTTTTGTTCTGAGGTAGGTCTCTAGTAGACAGCATATGTATGGGTCCTATTTTCTTTTTTTTTTTTTTTTTAATTTTATTTTTTTTAATGGGGTGACATCAATAAATCAGGATACATATATTCAAAGATAACAAGTCCAGCTTATCTTGTCGTTCAATTATGTTGCATACCCATCAACCAAAGTCACATTGTCCTCTGTCACCTTCTATCTTGTTTTCTTTGTGCCCCTCCCCCTCCCCCTTTCCCTCTCCCTTTCCCCCTCCCCCCCGTAACCACCACACTCTAATCAATGTCTCTTAGTTTCACTTTTATGTCCCACCTACGTATGGAATAATGCAGTTCCTGGTTTTTTCTGATTTACTTATTTCGCTTCGTATCATGTTATCAAGATCCCACCATTTTGCTGTAAATGTTCCGATGTCATCATTTCTTATGGCTAAGTAGTATTCCATAGTGTATATGTGTCATATCTTCTTTATCCAGTCACATATTGACGGGCTTTTTGGTTGTTTCCATGTCCTGGCCACTGTGAACAATGCTGCAATGAACATGGGGCTGCATGTGTCTTTACATATCAATGTTTCTGAGTTTTGGGGGTATATACCCAGTAGAGGGATTGCTGGATCATAAGGTAGTTCTATTTTCAGTTTTTTGAGGAACCACCATACTTTTTTCCATAATGGTTGTACTACTTTACATTCCCACCAACAGTGTATGAGGGTTCCTTTTTCTCTACAGCCTTTCCAACATTTGCTATTACCTGTCTTGCTAATAATAGCTAATCGAACAGATGTGAGGTGGTATCTCATTGCAGTTTTGATTTGCATTTCTCTAATAGCTAAAGAAGATGAGCATCTTTTCATATATCTGTTGGCCATTTGTATTTCTTCCTGGGAGAAGTGTCTGTTCATGTCCTCTTCCAATTTTTTTATTGGATTGTTTGTTTGTTTGTTGTTGAGTTTTATGAGTTTTTTGTATATTTTGGATATTAGGCCCTTATCTGAGCTGTTGTTTGAAAATATCATTTCCCATTTAGTTGGCTTCCTGTTTATTTTGTTATCAGTTTCTCTTGCTGAGTAAAAACTTCTTAGTCTGATGTAGTCCCATTCATTAATTTTTGCCTTCACGTCTCTTGCCTGTGGAGTCAAATTCATAAAATGCTCTTTAAAACCCAGGTCCATGAGTTGAGTACCTATGTCTTCTTCTATGTACTTAATTGCTTCAGGTCTTATGTTTAGATCTTCGATCCATTTTGAATTAATTTTTGTACAGGGGGACAAACTGTAGTCCAGTTTCATTCTTTTGCATGTGGCTTTCCAGTTTTCCCAGCACCATTTATTGAAGAGGCTTTCTTTTCTGCATTGTGTGTTGTTGGCCCCTTTATCAAAAAATTATTTGACTATATATATGTGGTTTTATTTCTGGACTTTCTATTCTGTTCCATTGGTCTGAGTGTCTATTTTTCTGCCAATACCATGCTGCTTTGATTGTCGTGGCCCTATAATAGAGTTTGAAGTCAGGTATTGTAATGCCCCCAGCTTCATTCTTTTTCTTTAGGATTGCTTTGGCTATTCGGGGTTTTTTATAGTTCCATATAAATCTGATGATTTTTTTGCTCCATTTCTTTAAAAAAATGTCATTGGAATTTTGATGGGAATTGCATTAAATTTGTATATTGCTTTGGGTAATATAGCCATCTTGATTATATTTATTCTTCCTAGCGAAGAACAAGGTATATTCTTCCATCTCATTATATCTTTTTTGATTTCCCTTAACAATGGTTTATAGTTTTCATTATATAAGTCCTTTACATTCTTTGTTATGTTTATTCCTAAGTATTTTATTTTTTTTGTTGCAATCGTGAAGGGGATTATTCTTTTGAGTTCCTTCTCAGTTGTTTCATTGTTGGCATATAGAAAGGCTATTGACTTCTGTATGTTAATTTTGTATCCTGCGACCTTACTGTATTGGCTTATTGTTTCTAGTAGTCTTTTTGTGGATTCTTTGGGGTTTTCGATGTATAGGATCATATCATCTGCAAAAAGTGATACCTTTACTTCTTCTTTTCCGATATGGATGCCTTTTATTTCTTTGTCTTGTCTGATTGCTCTGGCTAGAATCTCTAGTACCACATTAAATAAGAGTGGAGAGAGTGGACAACCCTGTCTTGTTCCTGATTTAAGGGGGAAAGCCTTCAGTTTAGTGCCATTTAATATGATGTTAGCTGATGGTTTATCAAATATGGCCTTTATCATGTTGAGATATTTTCCTTCTATACCCATTTTGTTGAGAGTCTTAAACATAAAATTGTGTTGTATTTTATCAAAAGCCTTTTCTGCATCTATTGATAAGATCATGTGGTTTTTGTTCTTTGTTTTGTTGGTCCTGTTTTCTTATCCATGCAGCTAACCTATGTCTTTTGATTGAAGCATTTAATCCATTTACATTTAGGTTATTATTGATATGTAGTTGTTTATTGCCACTTTATTCTTTAAATTTACATTCCTCTTTTTCTAGATTTTTTTTCCCCTTTGTACTGTTTACAACAGGCCCCTTAACATTTCTTGCAGCATTTGTTTGGTTGTAATGACTTCTTTGTTTTGTGGGGGGTTTTTTGTCTGGGAAGCTTTTTATTTCTTTTTCAGATTTAAACAATAGCCTTGCTGGATGAAGAAATCTTGATTGTAAGCTCTTGTTCTGCATTATTTTGAACATTTCTTGCCATTCCCTCTGGCCTCAAGTATTTCTGTTGAAAAGTCAAATGTCATCCTTATGGGGGCTCCTCTATAGGGTAATTGACTTCTTTTCTCTTGCCACTTTTAGTATTTTTTCTTTATCTTTTAACTTTGGTATTTTAATTATGATGTGTCTTGATATCAGCCTCATTGGGTTTCTCATTACTAGAACTCTCTATGCTTCTTGAAGTTGTGTGACTTTTTCCTTCATCAATTTAGGAAAGTTTTCAGCTATAATTTCTTCAGACAGGTTCTCTATCCCTTGTTCTTTCTCTTCTCCTTCAGGAACCCCTATGATGTGGATGTTATTTCTCTTCATATTGTCACAGAGCTCTCTTAGAGTTTCCTTAGACTTTTTGAGCCTCTTTTCTTTTTGCTGCTCTGCTTCTGTGTTTTTATTTATTTTGTCCTCTAATTCACTGATTCGATCCTCTGCTTCATCCAGCCTACTGTTGATTCTTCTAGTGTAGTCTTCATTTCTGATATTGTAATTGTCATTTCTGATTGATTCTTTTTTATGACTTCAGTGTCCTTTTTGGTGCTTGCAATTTCTTTATTTAGGTGCTCATTAAGTCCATCCATTGTAGCTCTGAGATCCTTAAGCATCCTAACAATCAGTATTTTAAACTCTGCATCTGGTAATTTGGTTAGTTCCATCTCATTCAGTTCTTTTTCTAGGGATTTCTCTTGTTGATTCATATGGACTACATTTCTCTGTCTTCTCATTTTATCTGTATGTAGTTTGCAAGCTTGTTGGGGTTGTGGGTCTGAGGTTGATATATGGAATGCAGCTCCTCCTCCAGGTCTTTATCCCTCAGCCTCTGCTGGTTGCTTAGCTTTTAATTCTCCTTAACTAGTAGAGCTGCTTAAAAGTCTTAATTTCGGCCCTGGCCAGTTGGCTCAGCGGTAGAGCATCGGCCTGGCATGCGGGGGACCCGGGTTCGATTCCAAGCCAGGGCACACAGGAGAAGCGCCCATTTGCTTCTCCACCCCCCCTCCTTCCTCTCTGTCTCTCTCTTCCCCTCCCGCAGCCAAGGCTCCATTGGAGCAAAGATGGCCCGGGTGCTGGGGATGGCTCCTTGGCCTCTGTTCCAGACTCTGGAGTGGCTCTGGTTGTGATAGAGCGATGCCCCGGAGGGGCAGAGCATCGCCCCCTGGTGGGCAGAGCATCGCCCCTGGTGGGCGTGCTGGGTGGATCCCGGTCAGGTGCATGAGGGAGTCTGTCTGACTGTCTCTCCCCGTTTCCAGCTTCAGAAAAAAAAAAGGGAAAAAAAAAGTCTTAATTTCCCTGCTGTTTGTTTGCTGAGCCCAGCAGGGAGCTTCTGTGTTTAGGACAGGGGTAGTGGGCATATCTTGTTCTTTGGCCCTAGTTGAAATTCTATCCAGGAAGGCAGTGGATGTGACATTTGAGAACCAGAAGGTGTGGTCTGCCCAGTTACTCTCTAGGGGCATGTGTTCTTCATATCAGAAGGGGGAGGTGTAGTTCAGGTCTCCCCAGAAACCTGAGTCATTGCCCCTCCCCTTTACTTCCTCCTTTCTGAACAGCCTTTAACGCTGATTGGAGCTAGAGAGCTTTTTGGAAGTGGGTCAATTGGCTCCACGCTAGGCTTGTGCTGGACAGAGGAAGCAACCCTCCCCCCAGCTATGGCCGCCTTGGCACTGGAGAATGACTCAGCTTGGGTATTCTTCTCCCTGTCACTGTTTGTGTCCCCATGCCTCAATCTCTCCACTCTCCTCATGCAAGACCAGTCCTCTCAGCTCTCCTTGCCCCTGGAGCCTCAGGCCAGTGGCTGTGAGCAATTTTCTGCACTGGCCCTTTAAGGCTGCAACTTCTTCACCAGCCATTTACCACAGACAGAAATCCCACTCTTCTCCCCATTCAATGCTGTCAGGCTGTCTCCTCTAGTCTCTGGGTTTCTAGGATGGGGCTCTGGTCCTAGAACAGGACCCTCACCTCTCAGGGTCTCTCTCCCCGCAATGAGAATTCCTCTGGACCATCAGCCACCCCTTGCTCCTGGGAGAGGGGGAGCACCCACCATGTCCCCGCACTTCCTACCAGGCTCGGTGTGGTTTCTTCTGTGCTCTTTGGTTTTTGAGTCCTGTTCTTTTAGTCCAAAGTTGGTTTTTCACAACGATTGTTCTTAAATTAATTTGTAATCCAGTTTGGTCCTGTGATGTGGCAGTTTATATGTCTGCCTATTCCATTGCCATCTTGGAATCCATTATGCTGAATTTTTAAAGAGCCAAAAGGTTGCCTACTATATGATTGTATTTATATAAAATTTTTGAAGAGACAAGGTTTAGAAATGAAGAACAGATTAGTGGTTACCAGGAGCTGGGAGAGAGGTAGGTGTGGTTATTTAAGGAAAAGAATCCTTGTGGTAACAGAACTGTTCATGTAATGGTAAATACATGAAACTACACATGTAATAAAATTGTACAGAACTAAATGTACACAAACACACAAAAGTACAAATAAAAGTGGGGAAATACTAGTTTTTTGTAAAAGTCAATACACTAAGGATGGCAGAACAGGAAAATGGAAAGAGCCAGGGTCTTTGTTCCTATTACTGAGTTGTTAATTAATCAACTTTGAAAATGTCCTAACTCTAGAATTCTTGATGCTATATGATATAATAAATTTGCTTATATCTTTAAATTTTTTTAAAATAAAGAATAAAATCATGGGAATCCAGGGGTATTTTTCAACTCAGATTGGCATTTTTAACTAGAAACCCAAGTAGTCAATGAGCCACAAATTGACAGAACCTGGCCTCGTGGGCCTCATCCATCATCACTTTAGGGAACATTCAACCTGTGCCTATAAACTTAGAAATGCTCGAGGCTTGGGTTAGCGCACATCTTACATTGGCACTCACACACCTGGCGACCTAAGAATGTCCAAACCTGTAGAGAAATTTTATAAGAGTTTATCTGAGCCTGAACTAGCAACATGCTGGGAAGCAAGATCTTAAATGCTGCAGAGAAGAACAGTTTTGCCATTTCCTTTCTCCCTCTGGAATTAAGGAAGGAAGCTAAGGAATATCACGTGCAGATGGGGGAAAGAAAGGTACAGGATATTTAACGAGATCATGTGTTCCCTTGAGGGTTGGTTACACCTGAAGACACAGGAAGGGGAGATCTTAAAATTGGTGTTTGCAGGCAAATGTAGTTGATTGCCAGCCTCTATGATAATGAGGCTTCACGTGACTCCCCCCCTCCATGAGTCTGAGTCCTGATGAGCCCCCAAAATAAAGTGGGAGCTAATGTTGCCCTAGGAAACAAAATATATATTGACCTACTAGGTGAAAGTAATTAACATTTCTCTCTCAATACAAAAGAAGCCCTGATAAGAATTATCTTGGCTATCTTTCTTTCATTTGAGGAAAAATGATGATCATTATGAATAAAAATAGCTAATATTTATTGAGCATTTACTCCCTAAACTTCATGAGTGCCATATGTTAATTCACTTAACTCTCAACAGTCAGGTGAGGTATTATTTTTCATCCTAGATAACTGAGGAGCACAGAAGTTAGAATTTTTGCTCAAAATCTTATAGCAAGCACTCTGGGTCCTAGGCCAAAACTCTTAACCACTCAGCTCTGTTCCTCTCCATAATTAACAGATGCATTAATAGTGGTCCTACTTATGTATTTAAGCATAATTTTTTTTATTCTAAGATATTCTGACCCTATTAAAGTTAACAGTGGCATACACTAGAATTTTCTCTCCCCCCCCCCATTGGTTTAGAGAGAGAGAGAGAGAAGCATCAACTCATTGTTCCACTTAGTTGTTCTGTTTGGTTGTGTACTCAGTGACTGCTTCTCTGATGTGCACTGACCTGGAATCGAACTGATGACCTGCACATGCTGGGATGAGGTTTTTTCCACTGAGCCACCTGAGCAGGGAGTATACTAAGATTGTCTTATGTTTTCCCTCTCAGAGGAAGGGGTTCATTCAATATTTTCATATAATGCTACATAAAATCAAAGAAATGATACTTTATTTATTTTAACAAAAGGCAAAGCTTCCCAGTAGGGATAAAAATGATCTCCTTGTTTATACACTGAATCACTGCCTTGCCCATCTATATATTAGAATCACCAGCATTGGCCTTCAGCCATATGGTGGTTGGTGGTTACCTAAGAGCACACAGACGGTGTCTTTGTTTTCTAGATGCTTTTCCAAAATGCCCCCAGCATCTGACACCATGCTCGGGCTTCTCCAGACGCTGCGTGCTGCACATTTTTCAGATACCTTGTGGATTACACGTGTGGTACAAAAAAGGGATCTTTGATCATAGAACACACCCCAGCAAAAAATTTTCATTCTAAACCTCAGCTAGAACATTGTTAAAAACAAAACTGTGAAAAGGGTTTCCTCTCACGATGTTATCCAAATAGAGGTTAATGGAAAACAACAGTTATGAAAACTGGGCTGTAAGCCAGGGCCTCACAGCTAGGTTGGACTGGAACCAGTTTACACAAAGGATTATATAAATCTTTGGACACTGTACTGGACAGTCTTGCCATGGTTTTGGTTGTCCACATCTTAACCCTTTCCCCATGTTTGGGGACTTCTAACCATGCATACTGCCCACCATGACAGCCTCTCAGGATAGAGGCTGAAAATGCCCCTACTCCTACCCCCCAGTACCATCCCCCACCAACCCTGCTCCAACACCTAGTGAGAAAAGCTGATCATGTGACCTCTTGTGGCCAATCAGATGCTCTAGCTGGGATCATGCCCGTGGACTACGAGACACAGTTTTCTTTTTCTTCACACTTATTCCTACATTTATGGGGTCATTTATTGTATTTCCCCAAATGAACTGTAAGGTTCCATGAGGGCAATACATTTTGTTCACTGCTATATTTCTAGTACCTAAAATAATGACTGGATTATAAAAGGAATGTAATAATTTTTTTGAACAAATGAATAAATGGATGGATAGATGCATGCATGTGCAAAGAAAGGCTAACTCACTATTCCCTCTCCCACAGCATCATGCATAATAAAGAAGTTCATGCAGCCTTCCTCATCCAATCATTATTAAGAGAGAGACACAAACAGGGCAAAACGAGATCATTTTACTGTATTGTGGAAAGATGTGTTCATTTCTCCCACTTTGCAACCTATTCTTCTGAGCAAAACTCTCCACATTCTTCCATTGGCAGTGCATAATTCAAAGGGATATTTTCAAATGAGAAGGTTATCCCCATTTTGATAACTGCAACTTTCAAAACTCCCAAAAAGAAAATATTACAAAATACTCCAAACCTGTCAGACTGTCAGCCACTGTTGATGAGAGCCTTTTCCCAATCCCCATCACAGATGTCCTCCACTTGGTAAACCCAGTTTGTCTATGTCTGTCATCAATTCCAATATCCCGAGCTAGAAAGAGGGTTTTAGATATGATGAGCAAGCAGAACCATCGGTCACCCTTCTGGTGTCAATATATGCCTATCAAAGTAACCCATGATTTCATTTTCCTATAGCAATGTCTGCACACTGCACAATAGCACCTCTCGCAAGCCAGCTGTTCCATACTCAACATAACTCACAGAAAGGAGAAGATGCTGGCAAACTCAGTATATTCACCTAGTCCCCCCACCCTGCCCCAGTTCCACATCCTGAAGCCAGAAGAGCTGTGCAAAACAAGAACTAGTACCCAACAGTAACCAGAAATTTTGAGAAAAAAAAAAAACAGAAAGTCAAAAATCAAGCAGGATCAACTTGTAGAAAACTACAACCCAACTGTTGAGTAGCAAAAGGCTGCTACAGAAAGGAGTGGTTACATCTTACTCCAAACTCTGGGGTGGAGGATCAAAGAAGCAAGAGGAACTAATGGGCAAAAATAAGGAGGGATTAACTGGGTCACTGTGTGTACAGTAGCCACACCTCTTGGCTGCTGACTCCTCCCCTGTTGCATGGGAGCAGCAGCAGCCTCTAGCACAGGTTAAAGTGATGGCCTGCAGCACTTGAGCCTGAGTCATCATTCCCCAAAGCCATGGCAGAAAGTGGCTTGATGTTCACCATACCTATCTTCCTCTTCTCTGGGCACACAGTAGGAATATATGTGCAAGCTTCCTTTGTAGTTAGATTGAGATAATCTAACTAGTTTGTAGCCAGTGGATAGCAATTAAGTGTACCACTTCCAGGCCTGACCATGATATGTCCTGTGCAACTGTCCTCAGTCTGCCCTCTCTAAAAATAGGAGGTAATATTGCAGTATGAGTTTCTCCTCTCCTCCACCCTCCCTCTGTCATCCGGGTGGTAGCAGTGGTGTTTTCCCACCTGGAGTCAGAACTCCTGGCAGGATGCTCCTCTGCCGTGCTACCACTCTTCCTGGTTTCTAGTAATTGGTTCCCCACCTCCCGCTTCAGGACTAGGGAAGCCCTGGCTTTCCACGGCTACTAACCTCTAGGACAAGGGTCGAGAACCTATGGCTCACGAGCCAGATGTGGCTCTTTTGATGGCTGCATCTGGCTCACAGACAAATCTTTAATAAAAAAATAATAATAACATTAAAAATATAAAACATTCTCATGTATTACAATCCATTCATTTCCTGCCGCTCATGTTCATGGCTACAGCCAATCACAACTGTCCTCTGGGACAACACCAAATTTTTATTGGATAGTGCATAACATACACGGGTCGTTGTGAGGTCAGGAAGTAAACTTCCCTCCTTTTAATCAAGTAGTCAGCTAGCTAATTGCAGAAACCCTTTTGATGAAGAAGATGGCCAAAAGAAAAAAAGATGAGGAGTATTGTACTTTTCAGCAGGAATGGACAGAGGAATTCGCCTTTGTGGAGAGAGCAGATTCTGCAGTGTGTCTAATATGCAATGATAAAATTGCATTAATGAAATGGTCAAATATAAAGCAGCACTTCAACACACACCATACTACATTTGCATCGAAATATCCAGCAGGGGACAGCAGGAAGAAAGCATGGCAAGAGCTACTGTGCAGAGTGCAAGCTAGTCAGCAGCAGCTCCGTGTTTGGACCCAACAAGGTGACTGAAATTCGGCTAGCTTTGCTGGTGCTTTAGCAATTGTGAGAAACAGAAAGCCATTTACAGATGGGGAGTATGCCAAAACATTCATGCTTGATGTTGTTGCCAATGAATTTTTTGACGACTTTTTGGTTAAAGACAAGATAATCAAATGAATAAAAGACATGCCTCTGTTGGCAAGAACTGTTCACAATCGTACCATCATGATGGCAAATCAAATTGAGGCAACACAAGTGAAGGACATAAATCAGCACTGTTCTTTTCTCTTGCTTTGGATGAGTCAACAGATGTAAGCCATTTATCCCAGTTCAGCGTGATTGCAAGGTATGCTGTCGGTGACACACTATGTGAGGAAAGTCTTGCTGTTTTGCCTATGAAAGAGACAACAAGAGGGGAGGATTTATTCAAGTCTTTCACTGAGTTCACTAAAGAAAAAATCTACTGATGGATAAACTAATTTCGGTGCTCCGTGCATGGTGGGGAAAAACAGAGGATTCGTAACATTTCTTCATGAACATGAAAAGAGACTCATCCTAAGTTTTCACTGCATCCTACATCAGGAGGCGCTTTGTGCGCAGATGTGTGGCGAGCAGCTTGGTGAGGTGATGTCGCTGGTCATTCGGGTGGTCAACTTCATTGTTGCCTGAGCTTTAAATGATCCCAGTTTAAAACACTGCTGGATGAAGTTGGGAATAATTATCCTGGTCTGCCTCTGCACAGCAATGTGCATTGGTTGTCAAGAGGGGAAGGTGCTCAGCCGTTTCGCGGCTTGTCTGAGCGAAATCTGGACTTTTCTTGAAATGAAAAACGTCGAGCATCCTGAGTTAGCTAACACTGAGTGGCTCCTGAAGTTCTACAATCTCATGGACATGACTGAACATCTGAACCAGCTCAATATGAAAACTCAAGGTGTTGGAAATACAATCTTATCCCTTCAACAAGAAGTATTTGCATTTGAAAACCAGCTGGAACTCTTCATCACCGACATTGAAACAGGTCATTTGCTACACTTTGAAAAACTGAGAGAATTTAAAGATGCATGCATAGCAAGTGACCCTGCTCAACATCTTGATCTCCAGCAGCTAGCAGGCTTCACATCCAATCTCCTGCAGTC
Organism: Saccopteryx leptura; assembly: GCF_036850995.1. Lineage (NCBI taxonomy): Eukaryota > Metazoa > Chordata > Mammalia > Chiroptera > Emballonuridae > Saccopteryx > Saccopteryx leptura. The sequence continues at coordinate 222,688,255 of NC_089504.1, read as the reverse complement.
ATTCAAAGTGCGCTTTGGAGAATTTCGTGAGCGCACTCGTCTTTTTAAGTTCATCACCCATCCACACGAGTGTGCAGTGGACAGCACCGACCTGAGTTACATCCCCGGTGTCTCCGTCAGAGATTCTGAGCTACAAGCTGCTGACCTGAAGGCCTCTGACATGTGGGTGAATAAGTTCAAGTCACTGAATGAAGATTTGGGAAGACTTGCACGACAGCAAGCAGAGTTAAACACAAGTGGGGAGAAATGAAAAAACTTTAACCAGTGGACTAGCTGATTGTCAAAACTTGGAACGTGCTTCCTGTCACATACCACACACTGCAGCATGTGAGTATTGCTGTACTGACAATGCTCTACATTTGGCTCTACATATGCATGTGAGCAGTCTTTCTCACATCTCAAGAATGTTAAGACCAACCTACGATCGCGTTTAAAGGATGGAAGTCTCAACACCTGCATGAAGCTTAACCTCACACCACGTATCAACCAGACTACAAAGCCATCAGAAAAACCATGCAGCAGCCCTGGCCGGTTGGCTCAGCGGTAGAGCGTTGGCCTGGCATGCAGGGGACCCGGGTTCGATTCCCGGCCAGGGCACATAGGAGAAGCGCCCATTTGCTTCTCCACCCCCCCCCCTCCTTCCTCTCTGTCTCTCTCTTCCCCTCCCGCAGCCAAGGCTCCATTGGAGCAAAGATGGCCCGGGCGCTGGGGATGGCTCCTTGGCCTCTGCCCCAGGCACTAGAGTGGCTCTGGTCGTGGCAGAGCATCGCCCCCTGGTGGACAGAGCGTCGCCCCTAGTGGGCGTGCCGGGTGGATCCCGGTCGGGCGCATGCGGGAGTCTGTCTGACTGTCTCTCCCTGTTTCCAGCTTCAGAAAAATACAAAAATAAAAAAAAAGAAAGAAAGAAAAACCATGCAGCACTAGAAGTCACATTAATGGTAAGAAGTACTTTATTCATCATTGGTTAGCAACAGCATAACAACATTATTAAAAAGAATTCAGAGACTTATTGTACTTTAAAAGTGTTGGTCTTACATAAAGTGCACACATTTACTTGTGTTTAGTGTTAAACATATTGTATGGTTCTCACGGAATTACATTTTAAAATATGTGGCGTTCATGGCTCTCTCAGCCAAAAAGGTTCCTGACCCCTGCTCTAGGAGCTCCACTGCCCCTGGACAGTTCCTTCAGCCTTGTCTGTACCACCTGAAATAGCCCATTTGTGAAGATCTCTTTGGAAATATAAGAGTTGCTACCATATTCATAAATTAATAACCAGCTATTATGAAAGAAAGTTTAAGAAATCTTATAAATGTTAAAAATTGATTCAGAAAGTGCCCTGGCCAGATAGCTCAATTGGTTAGAGCATCATCCTGAAGCACATACAGGAACAGATTGATGTTCCTGTCTCTCTCTCTCTCTCTCTCTCTCTCTCTCTCTCTCTCCCTTCCTCTCTCTCTGAAATCAATAAAATAAACATTATTTTAAAAATTGAGTCAAAAAGTAAAACACTCACTGAATAAATGGGATTAGAGAAGTTCAGAGTTAAATAGTAATTTGCTGCCCTGGAAAACTGAGTGAAGGGATTATTTAAGAATGTGTCATGAAAATGGAAAATATATTTTTAAAAAAGATATAAGTACCAATAACTATCTAGTGAAAATTCTAGAAATATTTTAAAAATCTATAAATAGAGAAGAACAAGTAATCAAGAAACAAAAAAAAAAAATCCAGGTTGAAGAATATGAATTAAAAATATCCATCTCTTGCCAAAGACTCATCCTCCCTTTGACACACTGTTGTAAAATTCAGAAGTTCAAGGATGAGGAGAAAATCCTAACTGCTTTAGGAGAGAATGAAACAGGCTATCTAAAATGAATGAGTCTCTGAACAGCATCAAATTTCTCCATGACAATACTTAATGCTAAACAATAAAGCAAGACCATAAAAGTTCTGAGGAGGGATCACTTTGACTCTCGAATCTAACTGCTATCCAAGTTATCATTGAACAGGAAAAACAAAATAAAGGCGGTTTCACAGACAGTCAAAGGCTCACACACAGGCCTTTCTAATGGATTTAATCAAGCAAAAAAGAAATTAATTCAAAAAGGGAAAAATGTGGGACCCAAGAGCCAACAGTAAACAGAGAAACCAATAAAACATAGTTTGGAAATATATTTTTTTTTAATTTTAACAATAATCTGCAGCTAAAATCTTAGATCTAAATACAGGCAGTAGCAGGATTGGGGAGTGAAGAGGATGGAATGAAAGCATGAAGATTTTGTTTGGAGTGTGAAGGAGCAATAGATTAATTCCAAGTAATTAATTTGGAATTAGTAGTTCAAATATTAATTAACCTAGCAATGAAAAAAGGACATAACTCTAGATATGAGATTTTATTAAATAAAAGCAAATAATGCTATATTGAAAATCTGACTGTCTCAACAAGTGCAAGATTTTCTAGAAAAAATGTATATTAGTCAAAATTAATCCAAGAAGAGGTAGAAAATATGAATGGATGAATAGATTGGTACACTTATAAAATTTTAAAAAGTAGGCAAAGCTCAAATCTGTCTTTTTTTAAAGGCAGTGAGGTCAAATACTTTAATAGGGATTTCTATTCCCTGAAGCAAGTGATAATCTTTAAATTATATAGCTATCTGAAAGTACCCAAAAATAGATTCCAAACTCATGCTATCCAATTAGCATTACTTTGATTCCTAAACCAGATACATTAGCACAAGACAAAAAAAAGAAAAAGTAAAGCTGTAGGTCAAAGATACCTATGAACATATGTAGATTTAAAATACTAAAAAAAATGTTAGCAAATCAAATTCAATAATATAATATTTTAATGCTAGCCTAGCAGAATTTACCTAAAAATGCAAAAGCAGGTCAATATTAAGAAATCTGCCCTGGCCAGTTGGCTCAGTGGTAGAGCGTCGGCCTGGCGTGCAGAAGTCCAGGCGCTAGAGTGGCTCTGGTCACAACAGAGCGATGCCCTGGAGGGGCAGAGCATCGCCCCCTGGTGGGCATGCCGGGTGGATCCCAGTCGGGCGCATGCGGAAGTCTGTCTGACTGTCTCTCCCTGTTTCCAGCTTCAGAAAAATACAAAAAAAAAAAAAAATCTATCATGTTGTAAACTAAATCGACAGATTTATGTTCATCTCAATGTATTCAAAAAATGCATTTGATAAAATTCAACATACTTTTTAAATTAAAAAAAACTCATATTACTAAGAAAGGATGTAAAATCATGTAACCTAGGATAAAACAAAAAATATTCTATTGAACAATGAAAGATTAGAGAGTTTCTATTAAGGTTGAAAACAAGACAACTATCACAGCTACCATCCATCATTGTTTTATATTATAGGTCTATTTAAAAAGAGAAAAGTAAAAGAAATAAGAAGTACTGATGTGAACAAAAAAAAGTTTTCGACATGTAGAAAAATTGTTATCCTAAGAGGATTAACAAAAATACTGTTCAAAATAATATCAGGTATAAAATCAATAGCTTTCTTATACACAAGTAATAACAAATTAAATATCTCTCATTTTTTCTTCTAATACTTTTATAGTTTAGTTTTTTTATATTTAGTTCTTTAATCCATCTGGGATTCATTTTGGCATAAGATATACAATAAAAGTCTAATTTAAACTTTTAATACTTTTAGGAATAGTGATATTAATAACAACAAACAAATATATACAATAGACTTTAAAATAAGCCTAATAAAAAAGTACAGAAACTGCCTGACCTGTGGTGGCACAGTGGATAGTGTTGACCTAGAATGCTGAGGTCGCCAGTTCAAAATCCCAGGCTTGCCTGGTCAAGGCACATATGGGAGTTAATCCTTCCTGCTCCTCCCCCCTTCTCTCTCTCTCTCTCTCTCTCTCTCTCTCTCTCTCAGTCTCCCCTCTTTAAAATAAATAAAGTTTAAAAAACTATATATAAAAAATAATAATAATAATAAAGTACAGAAATTAAATTATATACATTATATATTATATAATTAAATCATATATATATATATATACATACACACTCACACACACACACACACACACACATATGAATGGTTTTATCCCTGGGTACATATTATAATCACAAAAATCAAAGTTTGTAGGGCTGAGACACCTAGTAATGATATTGCTTTTTCAAATAATGTAGTAACATAGTAAATGCAGTCAGTTCTCCCAAAACTAATCTATAAATTCAATGCAATATAATTCAACATCCAAAAGATTTTTTTATGGAAATAGCAAGTCATTTTTAAAGTTCACCATGAAGAGAAAATATATAAGAAGAATCAAATATTTTAAAAAGATTAAAGGGAACTACTATTAAACATTAAAACAGATTTCAAATATGTTTAATGAAAAGAGTGCTCTATTAGTACAGGAATAGAAAAATAAAGCAATTAAATAAAACAGAGTCCAGAAAGAGTCCCAGGTATACATGTCATATTTAGAATGTTTCAGTGCAGTGGAGAAAATATAGGTAAATAAATAAATGGTATTGAGACAATTAGAGATTTATTAAGAAAGGTTAAATTGGATCTCCCTTCCTCACACTCACTCCAGAATAAATTCCAGATGAATTAAAGAGTTAAACATTAAAAACAGAAAAGAATAACATAAACATTAGGAGAAAATACAAAGAATTTATAACCTTGAAGCAAGGCATTCCTAACCAAGACAAAACTAGAAGTCCCCAAACCAAAAATGGTCAACCACTTAAAATAATGGACCCATATGTGTGATACACAAAGAAGTGAAAAAGATAAGCTATGGAATATTTATAGACTGTCTATTTATCAAAACATGTATATAAGTAAAATATATCTACGCAGGTAAACATAGCTGTATCTCTTCACTTCAGTTCTCACAGCACATCATGCCAAACTGTATTTCTTCATTTTCATGTTTGTCTCATAAGCTATCACTTTTTGGCAGACTTTGTTTCGTTTATTTTTCTCACCACAGAAAGTACTCTGTAGGTAACTGTTAAATGGCTGCCTGGCTCGCTTGCCCTTTGCCCTGTCCTACACAGCATTTCAGAGGTTCAGAGAATGAATGATACAGTGTCCAGTTTCAATCCCCAAATTGTCATTTACTACTTGGGTGACCTTGGGCATGTTACTTAACTCATCTTTTACAGGAGAAATGATGCCTAAGTCATAGGATTGTTGGGAGGATTCAACAAGAAAATTTATAAAAAGTCACTAGTACAGTGCCTGGTGCCATTTTATCTATCTATTGCTGTGAAACAAATCACTCCAAACTTAGTGCTTAAAATAGCAATAATGATTTCCTGTGCTCATGAATCTGATTCTGAGCAGGACTCGGCAGAGACAGCTCATCTCTGCTCCACCTGGTATAAAAAGGGCAGCAACATTGGGCTGAGCCATCACTTCCAAGGTGACTCTCTCAAGTGGCTGGCAGTTGGTTTGTCCCCAATGGATGCGTCTCCACAGGGACGCTTGGGCTTCCTCTCAACATGGTGGCTGGAATCCAAGAATAAGCATCTCAAGAGATAGGAAATACAGTAGAAGCTTCCAGTTTCTTCAGGCCTGAGGCTGAAAACCAGCATAGTCCCTTCACTGGTCAAACAGTTACAGAGCTCCATTTCAATATGCCCCTGGACACACAGTATTTACATCACTCACATATGCAAAATGCACTCACCCCTCCCAAGACCCACCAGAAGTATCACCCATCTAAACCATATCTAACTGTACGTGAAACTTTCTTAGTGTGGCTATATGGGTACAACTCACTGAGTACTGTTCATCGCCATCTGAATACTATGAACAAGTATTTAGAGCCAAGTTATCATCACCCCCACAAACACACACACACACACTCACGCACACACAATAGTGCATGCTACAAGCACAGGATTACTGCAATAGATACTTGCATTCTGAAAGGGGAGCAACTGTAGACACTCAGCACTGGTCCAAAGCATTTCTGCACTCCAGCTGCATAGACGTGCAGGTTTCTCTGAGCCCATGACTCTCCAGTGGCTCCTGGTTGTACAGTGTGGGTGCTTGTTTCTGCCTCTGAGCATCCTTCATTTTCTATATGAACACTTAGTTGATGAGTCTGTGGCCTTCTCAGCATACTTCTGCCTGTAGAAACTCTGTTTCCATCCCTTTTAATCCCATCTGATGGTGCTTCTAGTCAGTAAGTGTTGATAATTAATAAAGTGTTCATACTCAATAAATAGACCCTATTACAGATGATAGATTATAGAACTGTACACTTGAAACCTATATAATTTTATTAACCAATGTCACCCCCAACAAATTCAATAAAAACTTAAAATAAATAAATGTCACTATTGTTAATATTATTAATAACATGAATAAAGATACAAAGAGGCCTTACAAAATAGGCTATATTTACCGGTCTTTGGGGAGGACAGAATTAAATAGGTAAAACCCAGCAAGATAAAATTTAGTAAGGATAAGTAAAAGTCTGACATTTAGACTTTAAAAATCAATTTTATAATTACAGATTGGAGAAGCTTTAGTTTGCTGGCACACCTCTCTCCCTGACTAAGCTATAAGCCTTTTAAGGGAGAATATTGAGGGGGTTTAGTTGACAGCAAGCTCACTGTGAGACAAAAGCATGAAGAGACACACACTGTCAGTGGCATCCTGACAAGACAGCTTAGAATCAGGATAGTGAGGGAACTAAAACCACATTATAGGAGTAACTTTTGACCAAAATGAGTGACTGCCTGGAGAAGAAAAAGGTCTTGGGAAGTGAGGGGGCAGGTTATCAACTTCATATGTCTGAAAGCCAGTCACGTGGACAAGGGGCTGGATTGGCCCCAGAGGACCAAGTCAGCATGGCTGGCTGGTGGCTCCAGGAAAACTGAGTTGTACCAGTAAGAAAGCATGTCTAACCTGGGAGCCATCCTTCTCAACCTCAGCTGCCTACCATGTGAAGGGCTTTACATAATACAGATGCCAGCACCCCCCCCCCACCCCCATAACACTTCAATCAGAGTGCCTGAAGGTAGGTCCCAGGAAAGAAAGGTCTTTGTAAAAATACACCAGGTGATTGCATTACACCATCATGATTGTGAATACGGACAGAAACATCAATGAATGAGCCAACTCCAAAGAACTGATTTATTCATCACCAGAAGTGTTCGAGCTAGAGTCTGGGTGATGTCAGTCAGTACTAGTATTCCAGAGGGGTTCTGCATCAGTTGAGAAAGCCTATGAGCTTGAAGACCCAGCTCCAGGACCTACAGGCTCAAGGGTGGAGAATGATTCGATCACATCCAACAGAAGAGGACAAAGAGATTCCTAATAGCTGTGGGAGCTGAGCCACATGTTCAAGTCCTGGCTCTTTACCTCCCTAACCTTCTGAGACAGATAGCTGGATCTCCTCTGCACAACATGAGCTTCTTGGGGTGGACTTCCTTGCCCAAGTGGACAGTTTAAGTCAAGGAATAATCCATTTAGTGGGGTTAAGAATATATGAAGTTTAAGGTAGAGAGAGGGGGGAAAGGTTTTATTATTTCTTAAAGGATTTATTAAGGACATGGTGCGATGTCTGGAGTCCCAGATGAACTAATGCTCAAAAAGCTGACTCCCTGCTGACTTTCAGAGGGGGGAAAATCACTAATCATGGCAATTAATAAGAGTTAGGGTCGTGGTCTGTACGGATTGGTTGGTGCTAGGGTAGTAGGTAACTGATCAGTGCAATTGGTCCTGATGTCAGCCATGGAGTTATTCTGTCCAATTTCACAAGGATTTGTTCTGTGGGATTGTTCCGCTTTTCCGGGTCTGGACCTTTCACACAACTGAGGCCAAGATATTATGTTTAGTTTAATCAAAAACTCTGTCTCAATAGTCAATTGACCCAGGACCTTGTTTCTAAGACTACTGTGTGCTGAACAGGCCTCACTGTCCTGAGAGCTTATTGATTAAGCAAGGGAGAGGGAGGCAGGTGAGTCAGGGCACTGGACGAGGTCAGTTTGAGTCAAAGGGGAAAAATCAAAATAAAAGGCCAGATAAAAGAGAATGAGGTTTCTGCATGGTAACTGGGTCCAGGTTCAATCAAGAGGGAGGATTAGCTTGTATATGGAGTCCAATTTGTTTGTCTGTCAAGCCCCTTTTATCTGGCTCTTGCAATTTTGCATGCTCTTCCCTTCTACAATGGTCCCTGAGCCTTAGAGGGGCATTCTAGGTGAGTATTTCATTGAAATTCTATGACGTTATTTCCACATGGAGGCTCTCCTATCCCCTAACTTCTACCCACTGAGTTCTCAACCCAACTCCAACTCTCATATCAAGCTCAGTTATTCTCCCTTTTCTGAATCTCATTCCCTTCGAACAATGGGGATGGCTAGTGTTTCCCATCATCTGGCTGTCGGTAGAGCCAAGTCCTTTGTGAGGTACTCAGTTGTCATAAATATAAGTCAGAGCCTAGAGCCTCACATACCTGACTCTCTGCCCCTCTCGGAACTCTCTGCAGTCCTATTTCTACCCATTTTATTACTGGAGTGTACGAATGCAGTCAAACAACCCAGCTGTGTAACCAGCAACCCCGCATAAGAAGTACACCATACCAACCTTACTCCTGACAAAATTGTATCTCACAAACAGAGTCCTTCCTCGCTTTCTTATACTTCCCACCATGAGAAAAGACACCACTGCAGCCCCATCACCCACAGACTGAGAGTCAGTAACTGGCATGTATTTATATCTGGTGTATGTCTTGTTTTTCTACGTTTCATACTATTTAATTGTTTTGTTATTTGCCAATACAAGTCTCCTTCACACAGGGTATGGATGGATACTGTTGGTCATAAAGAGAGAGTTTCTTGTAAAATGTGACTACAGATTAAAGAGGAAAAAAATTATTATAAATCACAGCACTGTGTTCTGAAGGCCAAGTGCACATTTAAAAACTTTCCCTATTCACGTCAAGCAACTGTTTAGTTCATCAATGCTCTATTTGTAAAAGCAAACGCTTGGCCTTACAAAACATCTATTCAGACATCAATGACTCAGAATGCTGGGACTTTCCTGCTTGTCTGGGAATTATGTTTATGATACAAATGCCTAGTTAATAAAAGCCTGCCTTCCACGTGTCAAAGACCTTTACAATCTTAAAGAAAGGAGGGTCTTAAAGAAGGGGGGAGAAGCTGCCCTGTTTTCCTCTGTCCGTCTTTTGCCGTGTAAGCAACATTTGTAAGGTTTCATTATACTTGAAAATAACCAATGGGAGGATTTTCAGGGCAGTAAAACTCTTTGTCTCCACTATAATTTGTCCAAATCCATAGACTCTACCACACCAAAAGTGAACCCTAATGTAAAGTATGGACTTGGGGAGATGACAACGTGTCAATGTAGGTCGTCAGCTATAACAAACACACCGCTCTGGTGGGGGATGTGGGCAGTGGGGAGGCTGTGCCTGTGCAAGGGTGGAAGTCTGGGTGTATGGGAATTCTCTGTATCTTCTGCTCAATTTTTCTGGGTGCCAAAACTGCTCTAAAAAGTAAAGTCTATTTTTACAAAATATATAATCAATCCTGTTGGAAGTAGGTCCCCCTAGTACACTCACATGCTCTGAAAGAATTTTAAAAGAATTCAAACACAAGAAAATGTGGGTGTCTCAGAGAAGGGTGCTTTCAGAAGGTGGAGTTGTTAGGGTTAACTGTAACCCCCTTGGGATGTTTACACGTGCTCATCTCCTTACCTGGAACTCTCCTCCCCCAGGCCTTTGCATGACTGATTCCTCCCTGTCATGGGAACTTAATTTAAGTAGCATCTCCCCAGAATGGCCCTCCTCATCCCTTCTCAGATAACCCCAACTATCGGGATGTCCCTCATCCATCACCACACTCCAGTCCTCCCTGTTTGGTAGTTCTAGTCTTCCCCGACTAGACAGTATTCCCGGTGCTTAGAGAAGTGCCCCTTCACTCTGTGATTCTTTCTTGGGGCAACAAACTGCTACACAGAGAGGCATCTGCCTCTGCCACCAGGACATTGCCACGTTGGCGCAGAGAAAGCGGCTATTTCCATGGTGCTCCTGGCGGCACCTTGGTGGCACACTACCACAGCAGCATCTACTCAGGAAGAGATGCACACAGCCCTATCTCTGTGGGGACAGCCTCCAGGAGAAGGTAGGGATGGAGCTGGCTGGCCCAGATGGAATGCTCCTTCCTATCTGGAAATAAAATGTCCTTACTTCTAAAAGTTTCAGTGAAAGACACTCATCTCTGGTTTAAATGCAGGCTGCCTCCTCCCACCCAACCTAGCAGGATTGCTTCTGAAAACCATTGAGCATCTCAGCCCAGGAAGCTGGCTGGGATATGCCAGTAGCTTGTGAATCAAAAACAAAGTCATAGATGAAAACTTTGGGATATTGTATCTGTTCCAAGGGAGAGCATCATATAAGATAGCAGCTACAAATGACCCAACTATATCAGAATGGTATAGCCACAAAGAACTCTGACAAAGCCAGACATGGTCACTGTCATAGGAATCACATTAATGCATATAATATAGCATCATATATATGGAATCAGATGTACTGTATATGCTATATGTGCTATATATAGGGCATAATATAATGCATTATAGTATTGTATTATAAATTATATTTATGGAGATATGGTATTATATATAAAATGTAGTCTCTCTCTATATATATATACTATATATATATACTATATATATATATATATACATATATATATTTTTTAAGATTGGTCAGATCTTAACCTCCTTCTGCACCCACACCCTTGCTCAGCTTTGTCATGACACATGGACTTGGACTCAGCTACATGACTTGTCTTGACCATGGCATGTGGGTAGAAGGACAGTGTCCCTTCCCTGCCTAAGCAGCCTCACTCATTCTCTTTCTCCTCCTGCACCTCTGCCATCGCTGGGAGAACATGACAGCTGACCTTGTGGTTGCCTCCCAACTCCCAGGGAGGATGAGAGATACCAGAGTGGGGCTGTCCTAGCCAACTAGCCACGCCCATAGACACATAAGCAATCACGATTCACTGTGGTTTTTAGCCACTGAGTTTTAGGGTGGTACTATGTGACATTACGTGGCATCATAAAAACTGATACATGGGAAATGTGGATATGTCTCATAAAGACCTTAAATCACGCAGCATATATTTCCTTGTTTGTCATTTTTCACCCTTCTCCACTTCAGATTTCCAAACCCTCAAATGACATGTGTGTGTTTTAAAATTACAAATGAGCACAGAGAAATCAGAAAACACCCATGTCCCCAATGCCCATAATTGTTTATTACCATAACACCTGTCATATTTACTGCAAACCATCCTTAATATTACAAGATTATCCATGAAGCTGAAGTCTGCTCCCAGGTTGGAAACTGCACCCAAATCCACCAAAGATAAACCAGCAAAGTACAATGTCCACACGTCCCCAATTTGTCCTGCTGTCTACCACACTGGTCTGTGTGAAGGAGAGTGGCAGGAGCTGGAAGGGACTGGAGGAGAGCAATGAATAAAGATAAACATCATTCAGAAAGTCACAGACTGCACTGTCACTGGCTCAGATCAACAGAACCTACTCCTCACAGGCACATCATGTCCCGTGATATTTACAGAGATGGCCAAAAGGATCAAACATCATGCTTCCCTTGGGGAAATGGCTTAAAATTTTAATGAAGTAATTTATAAGCTCACAAGTCTCCCAACCAATTGGTGGAAAATTTCTTTGGAGGTTCCATGATTTGTTTGCCAATTCCCAAGAACAGACACACACACACAGCTGCATCCAGACGTGCTATGCTCTCAGAGAAGCTGAGACTTACCAAGGCTCACTCACCAGTCCCTTGCTAAGATGGCTCTCACCACTGATATGCTCTTTCCCAACATCCATTATCTGTGTCTCCAACCCTGCTCACATTCTACCCCTCACCACCAAGCTACCAGAAAAGCTACAGCCATGGTGAGAAGCCAGCAGATTCACACATTCCTGGAGGAAAGGGGATCTGGTTTCACTGATGCATTAAACCACATGGGGGGGGTCAAGTGCAAGGGCAAGGTTCCTTTGATCCTAAATCTAGAAACAAAACATATCGACACAAAGCAATGAAAAGCCAGAAATGGCAAATGAGAAACCACAGCTTGGCTCTCAGAACTAAACATCATTATTGAGTTCTTTTTTATGTCCCCAATGCCCCTGTAGTCTCCACTTAAAAACAAACCAAAAACCATGGCTGGGACTGAAGAGTTTTCTACAGTCACTGCGCCTGCAGCCTCGGCTCCCAGGCCTCTGCCTGCTCACCTGGCAGCACCAGCACCTGCAAGCTTCCACGCACATAACTCAAGGCAGCCGCTCTTTTTATCTTGGCAGCCTCTGGGAGCCTTTCGCCAAAGTTCTGGGCTCTTTCAGTCAACATGACCAATTCCACATCCTTTTATTAATTACCACCCATTTCCCCTTGTAGTCATCCCTGAAATCCCTGCTTTGATCTGTCTGACATGTCACGTGGGCTGTGCTTCTGAATGCAACCCCTCCCACGACTCAGTACTGTTGAACCCAGCAGACACACACACACACAGGCGAGGCATATGTTTCCTGCAGACACTAGGAAAAGGGGAGTTCTACCTGGAAATCAACAACCCTACGCAGAGAACTCATTTTGTTCATTCACTCCATGTGTATTTATTGATAGCCTACTGGTATGTGTTGAAACTCAAAATAAAAGCAGCTATCATAAATTTCCTACATCCTGTCCAACTTGAGGGAGCATAACTTATTTAGTTCAATTAAAGCCCATGGCCATGGCCAGTTTGCTCAGTGGTAGAGCATCAGTCCAGCGTGTGGATGTCCCAGGATTGATTTCCAGCCAGGGCACATAAGAGAAGCAACCATCTGTTTCTCTACCTCCCTCTTTTCTCTCTCTCCCTCTCTCTCTCTCTCTCTCTCTTTCTCTCTCTCACACACACATACACACACATACACACAACACACACACACACCCTCCTGCAGCCATGACTCTATTGGCTTGAGTGAGTTGGCCCCAAGCACTGAGGATGGCTCCCTGGAGCCTTCACCTCAGGAACTAACAATGGCTTGGTTGCCAAGCAATGAAGCAATGCTTCAGATGGGCAGAGCATTGTGCCATAGGGGGCTTGCCAGATGGATCTCAGTCAGGCACATGCTGGAGTCTGTCTCTGCCTCCCCTCCTCTCACTTGAAGGAAGGAAGGAAGGAAGGAAGGAAGGAAGGAAGGAAGGAAGGAAGGAAGGAAGGAAGGAAGGAAGGAAGGAAGGAAGAAAGGAAGGAAGGAAGGGAGGGAAGGAGGGAGGGAAGGAGGGAGGGAGGGAGGGAAAGAAAAAACCGTGGTTCCAAAACCAGTAAATTCTGATGAGCTGAATGAAGTGCTTAAGAAAGAAGACTTGGGCCCTGGCCGGTTGGCTCAGCGGTAGAGCGTCGGCCTAGCGTGCAGAGGACCCGGGTTCGATTCCCGGCCAGGGCACACAGGAGAAGCGCCCATTTGCTTCTCCACCCCTCCGCCGCGCTTTCCTCTCTGTCTCTCTCTTCCCCTCCTGCAGCCGAGGCTCCATTGGAGCAAAGATGGCCCGGGTGCTGGGCATGGCTCTGTGGCCTCTGCCTCAGGCGCTAGAGTGGCTCTGGTCGCAACATGGCGACGCCCAGGATGGGCAGAGCATCGCCCCCTGGTGGGCAGAGCGTCGCCCCTGGTGGGCGTGCCAGGTGGATCCCGGTCGGGCGCATGCGGGAGTCTGTCTGACTGTCTCTCCCTGTTTCCAGCTTCAGAAAAATGGAAAAAAAAAAAAAAAAGTAAAAAAAAAAAAAAAAAAAAAAAAAAAAGAAGATTTACAGACAGGGCCTCCTGCAGCTTCTACAAACCCTTTCCTAAGGCTCTGCGTCATCACAGATCCTGACTGAGTCAGAATGGCTCGTGATGACACACTTGACAAAGCACATCAGCAGATGCCCTTCATCCAGACCCACTTTCTTCTTTGGACCACTCTGCATCTAAACAGTCTTCCTGGTATTTGGAGTGGCCATAATGGTAAGCCAGAGCATCTCTGTGAACAGAGGGGCAGATCTGCTCTCTCCCCAGAGGCCGACAGCAGAGGCTTCCAAGGAAATCTGAAGGCGAGCACTGTACTGAATTTAACAAAAGTGACTGGATGCTTGCAGTGCACCCCAAGGATCCAAAAGGAAGTAGCCAGGACCCGACTAAGGTTGCCTGGCAAGCCTCTCATCTCACAGGAGCTGAAGTTGGCCATGTCATTAAAAAACATTAAGTAACAAGTGATTTTGCCTTTATTAAATATGTAGACCGTTTCTATTTAACAGAAACATGAGCCTTTTTCAATGCATAGCTTAACACGCAGGTAAGCTCAAGATCAGCTCTACTTCCTTTTGGCAACCCCTACACATGCAAGTTGGGAATACCCATCCCACTGCAATGAAAGAAAAAAAATACCACATCGACTCTACTTCTGCTGAAATTGCTGTCTGGTGCGAAGATCAAAGAGGTCTTTTCCCCCAGTAGATTACTTGTCTGCAGTGCCCTAGCCTCTCAGTGTGGTCTCGGCTCCCACTTGCCCCCTGCTGCTCAGGAGGGAGCAGCCGCCTAGATCTTCCATCTGTGATTGGGCTTGTAAATGACAGTAATTGCCATTCTGTTAAGTCACCTCCAACCAGGGAGGAAAATACCCTCCAGACATACTTCTCAGATCCACAAGAAGAGATAAGAATGAATTCATAAAAGAAAATTATCCAGTCCTGTATATGCAATGCCACTAAGAGCAACAGGCTTTTTTTTTTTTCTTTTTATTAATGATCTTCCCATAAAACACTGCAGAGCCACCAACTGGGGCAAAAGGCTTAGATCTGCTTTCTCAAAACTTCATTTCCTTGACTTGCCTGGACCACCAGAAGCCCCTGGAGACAATGGGTTCTTGGCAGCAGTTCACATCTCTCCAGGGTATGTGTTGGGCTGGGGTCCTCTCTGGGATTGTATCTGCCCACGGAAGAGGCCCACTGGCTTCTTATCTGAAATGAGGAATATATGAGGTTTAAGTCAGTTTCAAATCATTTCTTTCACTACCTTGTTGGCTATTATAGAAAGACAGGGTTGGTATGGCCAAAGCGTGGGATATAAAAGATAGTTTAGGTCTTGATTCTTACAAAAAAAAAAAAAAACAGTTGGATAATTAGTCTGCATAAATATTAACATGAACTTTTAAAATATAATACCCACTGGTGTACACACAACTTCAGAACTATGTGTATACACTAGGTGATGATTTTATGTAATGTCACAGAGATAGATTTAAAGGGGTGATATCTTGGCTAGTAAAATACTATCTCATTCATTAATCAAGCAGTGGCGTCTACTTTAAGTGGATGTAGTATCTCTCCTTGGAAACACACGGGTGATGACTAGGGTCTCGTGTCCTTCAGCTCCACACTCTCTTCTCTCTATCCTTCTCTCTGACTTGGGGGCCGGAAGCCTGGAAACTATACTTCCTGGATTCCCTTGCCTACAAGATTCCAGCTGGTTCTACCAATGGGAGCGACAGCAGCAAACTGGAAGACGGAAGTAAGGGAGATGCTATTTTTCCACCTTCTAAGAGGCATCTTTGGTGACAGTGGCAGCCACAACAAAGGCTGACAAGTGTGGCTTCTAAGTTTCTACTCAGTCAGCTCAGTTTTAGCAATAACAATTTTAATGGCTCAGCAAGGCTTTCCTTTGGTGTCTTTGGATACAAGGGGACAGCAGTTACTAATCTTAGGGTGACATCAGCTCCCTGTTTTTGTTTCCTCATCCCTCTCAAATCATGTACTGCGATTCTTTGTATTAAATTCCTTCATTGAGATGCCTATAGTAGTTTCTAAGCAGAAGGACACACTGATGGGACACTGACTGATACAACTTGTCACACAAATAATTTACCCCCATAAACCATATTTTGCAATGAAGCAAATTTAATCAGATGGTTTAAAGATGATGCTGAAGTCATTTCATCCCATCTGCCAAATAAATGGCAGAATTAGGAATAAACGTTTTTGATTATATCAGTTCTCCTTCTAAGATTCCATAAAATACGCAATGAGCAGTACATTCTCTTCTCCAAATAGCTTTGGTTGGGATTTTCTGTCCACTGGGTTTTGGCTTGCTCATCAGTGTCATGTGGCAGCTTGGTGCAGCACCTCAGGCACTGTCACTGAGTTTGCGTGACTGTTCCCTGAGTTAACAAGGCAGGTATTGAATGCCAGCCCTTTGATCCATGCACATGCACAGGATATGGACATAAGAGCTTCCCAGACCAACTGGAAAGAGTCCCAGTGGGAACACTCTATGACATATTAATCAAAGTCAAATGGCAGAGCAAATTGAACTGGTTCATTAATTATGAAAATTCTCTCACCAAGTGACATCTTGTTAACTACGCGGAAGCTTAGCACATCTTTACATGGTTCTTTTTGTCTAGTCAGTTCTAAAATGTCACATTTAATAATGAATTGAGGCTTTTCTTTCCCTTATTTAGGAAGAGAAAGCTATTTTATGCCTAAGCCACATCTAAATATGTACTTGTGTGTTTACCTATGCTGACTATGTGGCTAGAGGTAGTGTGTTGGTTAAAAAAAAAGTTTACAATGTCAAGATTTGTTTTACAAAGATATACAGAAAGAATTAGAAAAATAGATGTTGGTTACTTTAAAACCTTTGGATCCATGTCAAGTGCCTGCACACCTGAGCTAGCTAAGATTCTGCTGTGATATTTAGAGCTGGCCTTATTTCTCTACGTATGTTCACTAAAATGATGAAAAGAATCTGCCTTCTCTCCACTGTCACTTAAAGGAACTTCAGTTCCTTGGGTCTTTTCTCTCTTCAACATGTATGAATGAAAAGTTGTAAGGAGTACTAAATGTTCCCTTTCTCTATTCAGGCCATCTATATAAACTGAGATGGTTGATATATATACCATTTGACTTAGTTCCTACATGTCTCTTGTATTTAATCTTATAACAGTGCTTGGTCACTGGAAATCTTTTCTGGATCAGTTGGTTACTGGTTTAGCTGCCGTAACAAAGACCAAAGTAACAGGGACTTAACCTGATAGAAGTTTGTTTCTTTCACACAAGGGTCCAATAATACATCTATAAAGGCTATTATGGCATTTCTTAGCATCCGAGTCCTAGGCTCTTTCTGTCTTGTTACTCTGCCATTTGAAATACATGGCTTCCATTCTGTCAGCTCTTGGCATGTGTATACCCAGGCCAGTCCAAAAAGCCAAGTAACAGCCCTGCACACGGCCCTTAAGGTCACAACCCATTGCCCAGAACACTGTCACATGGAAAAGAGTTTTTGTCCCATGTTGCCATAGACTCAACATTCAAATAAATAAACAGCCTTTAGTAAAAAGAGGGCTGTGACTAGCCATCAGCCACACTCTCCCTCTTGTCAAGGTGCAATTGTATCTCTTAGAGAAGGCACAATATAGGTATTTTTTAAATGAACAAATAAACAAATAGGTGAAATCCTTAAGGGAATGCTAATTTAAAAACAGAAATGAGGACAGAGTGCTAGGATGTTTATGGTTAGTTTTTCTATCAATTTCTTAGAAGTGAAATTTAGTTTTATTTAGGGGAGTTAGTTGATTTAGACAATATATCTTTGTATGTCAGAGTCAGAATAGCAACGAAAATAGCCTATTGATGATCCCATCATTTTTTCAAGAGAATTTCCCAAACCCATGTGGTCATGGAAGATATCAATTCATGAGACATTCATGAAAACATTCTCCTGCCTAAAATCTTGCAAAAAAAAATAGAATTCAACCATTCATCTTCTCAAGTAGGACCTTAAAAAATCATTACACGTGGGCAATATATATTTTTTAAAAAGCAACAACACCCAATGAGGCTGCTCTGTGTGATACAACAATGGTAGATACATGTCATCATACACTTGTCCAAACCCATAGAATGCACAACACCTAGAGTGAGCCCTGATGTCAGCTGTGGACATGGGCGGTGATGATGTGTCCATGTGGGTTTATCAGCTGTGACAAATGCACCACCCTAGGGGAGGGTATTGATAATGGGGAATCTGTGTCCGGGAGGGGGGTATATGGAAACTCTCCATCTTCTGCTCAACTTGGCTGTGAACCTAAAACTGCTCTAAAATACAAAATCTATTTACTTAAAGCAACAACAGAGAAGTCTTTTCTGAGCACACTAATAAGAGTGCCATGGTAACTTCACATGGCTGTGACCTAGACATGTTGACCTGCCACCCTACATGTCCGCATCTCCCTAGCGATTTCCAAACAATCATGGAAGATAAGAAATGGCATGGACCTCGAATGTCATCAGGGCCATCCATCTGCTTCATTCAGATCCTGATGTCACTGCGCTACTGAGAGGAAAACAGCATCAGAACATAAACACATGGCATGATCTCATTTGTACCCAGGTCTGAATAACATCACCTCCATGCTAAGTAAACACGAAAAAAGGAAGATTATCCAGACAGACCATCTCAGACACACCATATTTGTGGACTAGGAAGTTGTAACCAGCAGTCCCAGGAAATCTGGCATTTGCCGGGAAAACACGTCCGCATTTTGAAAGGGTCTGCCTGACACATTTGGTGGCTGCCTGAGGTCTTCAAGGCTGTGCACTCACAAAGGGACGTGACTGAGTTAGAAATTGTGATTCATGCTACATTCATGCTTCAACTCTTGCTTAAAAGGAAAGTCAGTCCAGTTCCCCCTTGAAACAGCTTCTCAGCAGCAGGTGGCTGACAACCAGTCTGAAAGAGGCACCTGAATACAGCAGCCTTGAAATCCCACTGTTTCATAATGATTCTCCCTTTGTCCATCAAAAAGGTATGAGAGTAAGGACAAAGAAGGTAGAATTTTTAGTTGGTAATAGAATCCTGTACTTACGGAACTCAGTATATCACAGAGAGAGTCATTTGTCCCATTTCAAAGAAATGTTATAAAATATTAAGAGCTTTGTTGGAGAACCCCGCACCCCATTCCCATAAGCAGCATGGTCTGGCGAGGAGGGTTGAGGAGGAAGTCAACTGAAAATAGTTTTCAGCAATCTATTTATATTAGCCAACTATTCACACTTTTCCACTGTAGTTTTCATTATTCCCTTAATGAATTCTGAACCTCCAGAATTTAAAAAAGAATGTTTGGCAACCTATCTAGGCTGGAACCCATTTTAATGAAACTAAGTATGAAGACTGAGTAGAAGCTAGATAATAGAAATAACTGTGCTAATTTTTAAAATAAAAAAAGAGCAAGGTTAAGGCTGACTGCAGTAAATAGTAATAAAAAATGTATGTTTTTCAATGTTGTCAATAAAAGGACGAAACTATTTTCAAAGGTGATTCACTCTGGTTGAAATAAGAAGGGAAGGAAAAACACCAACATCTATGTAAGCTAACCTAAATCAGAGCCACTCAGCCGCTGTGGAGAGAAAACTGCACTTGTTCCAATGGGGGTTGAACCAGCTCAATCCAGCCAGCAGCCTCTGGAGGAAGAGTCATTCACACACACACACACACACACACACACACACACAGCACACACAATAGCCAGCCAAAGAGTGTGAAAGAGAGAGGGCTACACTAACCACTTAAGGACCAAAGCAGCCAAAGACATCCTGCAAGGAGGAAAGAAGTCCAGGAAAAAGGTTGATGAATACCTTAGGTCAAAATCTTGTTGGGAGAAAGGTTGGGAGAAGGTTGAACAGTTCCCTGGTTTCAGAGGTCCTGAGACAAAGATTCTAAGCATCATTAGTAGGCCTTCCAGGCTAGGACACCAGAGCAAACCTGGAAGGAGAGGGAATGAGGCCCCAATGAAATAACACACTGCACGTGCTCAGACGTGCAGGACTGGCGATACATAACTTGAAGAAAATGGACAAAAATTATTTCTGAAAGCTGTAAAAATGTACCAAAAAGGAGGGGTTGTGGAGTGGGAGAAAGGAACAGCCTTGGCCTCTATAAGTCTATATTCCTACTTTAACTTCCTTAACTAGAAAAACACTTCTATGAATGAGACTTTTAAGACGCACAAGCAGAAACCTAGAGGAACAATAACCAGCAGGAGAACAGATAGTCTCACATTTATCCAACTTCGCTGTGAGAGAAACAGCAGGTACCACACGACAGAAGGGTAAAAGGAATATCGTTCATTTTAATTTTTTTTAATGTTAATTTAATCTTATGAAGATATTTAGGGCAGAGGGTTGGGAAGAGGACAGAGAATTAACTACCTCAGGAAGACAGGTCCGCTTACAGCCATGAGATATGCTCCACTCTAGACGGTTCCTCTCGAGTCGCCCTCAGCTCAGCCTCACGGGTCCAGCTGCCCTTGGGCCCTCCACCAGGCGGTCCTGCAGATCCTCAGCCTCCACACAGCCAGATGGAACTGCCCACCTTCCCCTCCTTCACTCTGTTTCCTCTTTCCCTTTCATCTTCCCTCCCCCTCCCAGGAATATTTTGGCACACCCTTGTTTAAAATAAGTCTGCCACCTTGTTGACAAGCAGATAAAATCCAAACCTTCCCAGCATGGGAGAGCAAAGCTCTTCCTGTTCAGGCCTCCATCTACCTTCCAAACCCATTTCCCTGCCTACCCTTTGCTCCCCACTCACCAAAGTCTCCTGTGAACTTGCTCACCGAATCACCTCTCAGTACCCTGGGACACACACCTGCTCTTCTTTGCCGAGGAAACTACAATGCCACCTCCAGGCTCTGCTGGAACATCACCTCTTCTATGAAGACCTGCTTAACTCCCCAGGCAGTTGGTCAGTCTCTCTTTCTTTATATATATATTTTTTTCTTATTTATTCATTTTTAGAAAGAGAAAGAGAAAAAGAAAGGGGGAGGAGCAGGAAGCATTAACTCCCATATGTGCCTTGACCAGAAAAATACCAAGTTTCAAACCGGCAACCTCAGCGTTCCAGGTTGACGCTTTATCCACTGCGCCACCACAGGTCAGGTGGTCAGTCTCTCTTTATCCTCTCATGGGCTTGGATTTATATGATAGCACTCACCTTGCTGACTGGTCATTGTTCTTTTTAGCACTGTCTTCCCCAGTGAATACTGGAGGGCAAGGAGGTATCTTGTTAATCTTTGTATGTGAACATGAAGCACCTTAGTCACCTTACCCAAAATCACAACATAAACATACGCACAAAACCCACTTAGTTTTTCTCCATAGCGCTGAGATAGACTTTGCTCATTTATCTGTGTATTACCTGTCTCCCTCCACTAATATAAGCTTCACGAAAGAGGGTGTTTTTGTCTATTCTATTCTCCCTGGATCAACCATTCCCAGAATAATGCTTGGCCATGTGGTTGGCCCTTAATGAATATTTTCATGCATATGTATCCAAAATGGCTAGAATAGTCTCTGGCACAGTAAACACTTAATTGTCGAATGAATGCTGAAGTCCCACCTACCCCTTAGAACTCTTCCACCTATTTCCCCACATCATCTGAACTCCTACAATAGTGACAGTGAGAGTCCACAACTCTGAGCACTTTATTCGGTTCATGTATTTTAATCTTGTCTCTCTAAGATTATAAAAATCCCCAGGGCAGGTGCCACATCTTTTAAGAAAGATAATATTAAATATAACCAGTGCCAGATGCTTCCCAACTTATGGTATCATTTAATTTTCTCCCAAATATCATGTAAAATTATTGTATTAATTCCAATTTGGCATACAAGGTAACTGAGGGTACCTTGTATGAGGGTAACAGACTTACCCAAGTTCACAAGGCCTTTGAATAGCAGAGTCGGGATTCAAACCAGGTTAGACCCCAACTTCCATGTTCTTTCTGTTACCCCACACTGCCTCTTGGCTAGTAAAGCTCATTGTTAATTTTTCCAAAAACATAGAAAAGCCAAAAGAAGTAAAACCATCACCCACAAATTCATCATCCAGAGGTAATTGCTATCAACATTTCTTCTATGATCTGGTCTTTTACATTCTATGTATTTTCAAATAATTTTCATCATGTTATGCATACAAATTTTTATACCAACTTTTCAATTAATATTTCAAGTTTGTGTCCCATGTGTAAAATTAATATTATAATGATATAATTGCCTGTTTACCCATGATGATAAACATTTTTTCATGTAGTATTAAAAATGTACTTTTCCCCCCTTGTTTGTGAATTGTCAATTCTTCCCCTGCTCATCTATTTGAGGTTTTAATAATTTTCTTGTGCATTTTATAAAGAATACTCTTTCTTATCCCTTTATGTATATTATTTTCCATGTTATTTCTCAATTCTCTCATCCAATAAGGTCCTAAATTATGCTCAATACAAAGTGGGTGTGACTTAATATTGTTGATTAATCATTTAAAATTATTCACCCAACTAAGTGATCAAGGTTAATATCCCCAGTAATAAGTCAAATTGATATCGTGTATTCCTGACATGATACAATAAGAAAGGCACTTCATCTCTGTGGAATTCTTTCCCAAAATTAATAACCCAGTATAATTATAAAAAACACAGCCTGACCTGTGGTCGCACAGTGGATGGAGCATTGACCTAGAATGCTGAGGTTACTGGTTCAAAATCCCAAGCTTACCCAGTCAAGGCACATACAAGAAGCAACTACTACAAGTTGGTGTTCCCTCCTCCCCTTTTCCTCTCTCTCTCTCCTCTCTCTAAAATCAATGAAAATAAATCTTAAAAAATAAATCATGAAGAAAACATCAAATAAACTCAAGTTCAGGGACATTCTATGAAATACTTGATCAGTACTCTTCAGAAATGTCAAGTTCATGAAAGACCTTGGAGCAGACTAAGAAGACATAATGAATAAATGAAACATTGTATCCTGGATCAGATTTCTTTATAGGAAAAAGATAGTATTGGATAAATAAGTAATATCAGAATAAAGTCTGTAGTCTAATAGTACTGAACCAATTTTATTCTTCATTTTAATAAATACACCATGGCTAGATGAGATGTTGACACTAAGGAAGCTGGGTAAAGAATACAGAAAATCTCTGTTATCTGTCCAACTCTTCTTAGATCGAAAGTTATTTCAACATAAGGGGTATTTTTTTCTTTAAATAATTCCCCCTAGATACATAACTGGTGTCATTTCACAGAAGATCACACCTTTACCCAACACAACCTTAGCTCTTCAATAACTTTAAGTGACAGAATAAAAGAACTATTGATTGGCTTCATAATAAGTTAGAAGGTAGCTAAAGTCCAGAAACAGATATTATGTATTGAATGTGAGTTTGCCAAGTTGTAAAAGAGATCAGCAACAATAAAATTAGGTTAGTGAGACAGGTCAAAATCACCTTTCTAAGGCAGAAAAAGTGGACCATACAAACCATGAAGATTTGTTGTCTTAGAGCAGCATGGGATGGTGGAAATAGCCTGGGTTCTGAAGTTGGTCCTGGTGTTGCCCAGTCAAGGCACATACAAGAAGCAACTACTACAAGTTGGTGTTCCCTCCTCCCCTTTCTCTCTCTCTCTCTCTCTCTCTTCTCTCTAAAATCAATGAAAATAAATCTTAAAAAATAAATCATTAAAAAAATCAAATAAACTCAAGTTCAGGGACATTCTATGAAATACTTGATCAGTACTCTTCATTTGGGGTTAATATCTCCAATTGGTTGGGGACCTTAGGAAAGTAAATAATCTTCTGGTGTCCCATCTTCTTCAAATTTGAAATTGAAATAGTAATATCTCTCTTATGGGGCTCTGTAGTAGGGATCAGCAAACTTTTTCCATAAGAGAAGAAATATTTTAGGTTGTGTGAATGTGAAATAGCCGTGTCACAGCTATGCAACTCTACCACTGTAGCTTGAAAGTAGCCATAGACAATAGATAATTTGAAGCCTTAAACAAGAGACTAGCAAGTGAGGAAGAAGAAGGAAGGGAAAATTGAGAACTTCTGTATGCCTTAGAATGTCCCCAATTCTGTTGCCAGGTCAATGACAGGTACATCAGTGTCTACGGAGCCTTCTACTTCCAAATGTAAAAATTATATACATTTTAGCATTCTGGGAATAGCTTTAACATGTGTTTGCTATATATTTTTTTAAGATTTTATTTATTGATTTTATGGGTCGGGTGGAACAAGAAGTATCAACCCAGGCCCTGGCCGGTTGGCTCAGTGGTAGAGCGTCGGCCTGACATGCAGGAGTCCCGGGTTTGATTCCTGGCCAGGGCACACAGAAGAAGTGCCCATCTGCTTCTCCACCCCTCCCCCTCTCCTTCCTCTCTGTCTCTCTCTTCCCCTCCCGCAGCCAAGGCTCCATTGGAGCAAAGTTTGCCCAGGCGCTGAGGATGGCTCTGTGGCCTCTGCCTCAGGCGCTAGAATGGCTCTGGTTGCAACAGAGCGATGCCCCAGATGAGCAGAGCATTGCCCCCTGGTGGGCATGCCGGGTGGATCCCAGTCGGGCTCTTGCGGGATTCTGTCTGACTGCCTCCCCGTTTCCAGCTTCAGAAAAATACAAAAAAAAAAAAGAAGAAGAAGAAGAAGTATCAACTCATGGTTGCTTCACTTTCATTGTTCACATACTTGTCATATGTGCCCTGACCAGGTAAGTCCAGGATTTCAAATCAGAGTTCCAGGTTGATTCTCTATCCACTGTGCCACCACAAGCCAGGCTGTTATATTGTTTTTAAATATTTAGTACAATTATAGAAAACAAGAAAAATAAACAAGAAAATGAAGACATAGATAGTAAATAAGCTAGTGGCTTGTGCAATGCAAGTGAAATTCACTGATGTATTGAGTAAACTAATGTGCTAACCATAGACAGTGAGTAAGCATATAACATAATCCAGAAGACATGTTGTATTACATAGAAAGAGAGAGTTAGCCATATAGGATGTGTAAAAGATAGAATTAATTGTATTTATTATTTTAAAAGGGTGTTGGAACAGGCCCTGGTGTGTAGCTCAGCTAGTTAGAGCATTGTCCCAACATGCAGGTTCGATCCCTGGCCAGGCCACGTAAGAACCAACCAATGATGGCATTAATATGTGGAGCAATGAATTGATGTTTCTTTCTCTCTCTCTCTCTCTCTCTCTCTCTCCCCCCCCCTCTCTCTCTGTGTGTGTCTGTTGCTCTCCCTTCCTTTTTCTCTAAGAATCAATTAATAAGAAATTTTAAAATAAAATAAAATAAAAGGACAATGAGCAAATAAGAGTGTTACTTATAGCTAAAATGGAGTCGAAAGATCAATGTCTATGATACAGATCGTACAACATGAAGGCTGGTAGCCCTGTCTTCCCTAAATTCCTCCTCTGGAAGTCAGCGGGGAGCCAGCTTTTTGAGCATTAGTTCATCTGGGACTCCGAGCATTGCACCATGTCCTTGATAAATCCTCTAAGAAATACCAGGTCATGGGCTTAA
The DNA here is from genome assembly GCF_036850995.1 of Saccopteryx leptura. NCBI lineage: Eukaryota > Metazoa > Chordata > Mammalia > Chiroptera > Emballonuridae > Saccopteryx > Saccopteryx leptura. Next base: position 222,662,817 of record NC_089504.1, on the reverse strand, counting down.
GTACCCTTTCCCCCTTCTCTCTACCTTAAACTTTATATTTTCTTTTTTTTTTTTTTTTTTTTTTTGTATTTTTCTGAAGCTGGAAACGGGGACAGTCAGACAGACTCCCGCATGCGCCCGACCGGGATCCACCCGGCACGGCCACACGGGGCGACACTCTGCCCACCAGGGGGCTATGCTCTGCCCCTCCGGGGCGTCGCTCTGCCGCGACCAGAGCCACTCTAGCGCCTGGGGCAGAGGCCAAGGAGCCATCCCCAGCGCCTGGGCCATCTTTGCTCCAATGGAGCCTCGGCTGCGGGAGGGGAAGAGAGAGACAGAGAGGAAGGAGGGGGGGTGGAGAAGCAAATGGGCGCTTCTCCTATGTGCCCTGGCCGGGAATCGAACCCGGGTCCCCCGCATGCCAGGCCGATGCTCTACCGCTGAGCCAACCGGCCAGGGCCAAATTTTCTATTTTCTTAATCCCATTATGGTCACACTCTGGCCTCACATGCGTGCTGCCCAAATAAAACACACATAAAGCCCCTAGTCACTGTATTAGCGTCCTAGTATTTCTACAACAAATTACCACATACTTAATGGCTTGAAAGAACACAAGTTGATCACCTTACAGTTCTGGAGGCCACACAGCTGAGGCAGATCTCAATGGGCTAACATCAAGGTGTTAGCATGGCTGAGTTCCCTTACAGAGGCTCTAGGGGAGAATTTATAGTATTTCCTTAGTGTCTTAGCTTGCTACAGCTGCCATAACAAAATACCACAGCCTGGGGGCTTAAATAACAGAAATGTATTGTCTCACAGTTCTGGAGGCTAGAAGTCTAAATCGAGGTGTGGGCAGGATAGGATCCTTCTGAGGGCTTGGGGGGAAGGGTCTGCTCCAGCCTTTCCGCTTGTCTTCTCCTGTGTCTTCCCATCATCTTCCCTTTGTACATGTTTGTGTCCAAGTCTTCCTCTTCTTATAAGGACACCAGCATATAAGATTAGGGCTCACACTAATGACCTCATTTTTAGCTTAATTACCTTCACAAAGAATCCTATTTCCAAATAAGGTCACATTCTGAGGTCCTGGGGTTAGTCTTATCGTATGCATTCAGCAGGGATGGGGACAAAATTCAGTTCATAACACTTGGATTTTCCAATGTCTAAAGGCCACCTCCATTGCTTGGTTTATGGCCCCTTACTCCACCTTCAAAGCCAGCACTAAAGCATCTTCAAATAGACATCATTCTGACCTCTGCTTCAGTCATCATACTGTTTCTACCTCTGACTCCTGAGCTTCTCACTTTCCTAAAAGGACCTTTGTGATTGCCCAATAATCCAGGGTAATTTCCCCATCTAAAGATCTTTATTCACATCTACAAAGACCCTTTTGCCACATAATGTTACATATTGACAGGGCTAGCAACTAAGACATGGGCATCTTTGGAGGCTGTTATTCTACCTAACATAGGCCCTTAGCTGGTTAGTTGGTAATCTGTAGCTATTGGCTAGACCTCTCTCCAAAAAGCGAGTGTGGGTTAGTTACAGACACCTTTCTTCATCTGCTAAACCCCCTGTTTAACCTCAATTCTAGTCCTTGTAACCATATCATTGGTAGTGAAGGCTGAGGCAGCAGATAAAAAAGCCACAGGCAACCAGGATTCTAGAATCCTGGAGGTATGGTCTTTCCATCCCTCAGGCACCGTAAAAGCATTTATTAACCTGCAATCTCCCATTGCTTTCCATAGTATGTTTTGAATTAATTCAATGAACCATGAGATTTGAGCATTTTTTTTTTCCTTAAGTGAGAAGCAGGGAGGCAGAGAGACAGACTCCTGTATGTGCTCCACCGAGAACCACCTGGCAAGCCCCCTACCAGGCAATCCATTGCCAATCCATGTTGCTCTGTTGCTCAATAACCAAGCTATTTTAGCACCTGAGGCAAGGCAATGGAGCCATCCTCAGAGCCTGGGGCCAACTTGCTCCAACCAAGCCATGGCTGCAGGAGGGGAAGAGAGAGAAAGAGAAAAGAGAGACAGAGAAGGAGTGGAGAGCAGATGGTTGCTTCTCCTATGTGCCCTGACCAGGAATCAAACCCAGGATATCCATATGCTGGACTGATGCTCTACCACTAAGCCAAGTAGCCAAGGCCAAGATTTGAGCTTCTTAATTTGTTTTGTGAGCTTGTGTGTTCCTTGACAGCTGGGACAGCCTGCCTGGTGGAGCACTGGAGGCTCCCACTGCATCAAGGTCATTTCCGCAAATCATCGGCTCCCATACAGAAGCAGATTTTTGAGCCAACAGAACACAGTGAAATTTAATGGAGGAGGATAAGATCCAGGACATGAGGCTTGAGCTCAGAGGAGGCGAACTTGGGCAGAACCCAGTCATGAGCAGCCCAGAGGTCCCGGGAAGTACTCAGCATCAGAGAGCTTGGGAATGACCAAACATCTACTACCGTCAGGGAGGAGGGCCCCACAGGTCAGCTTCCCCCTCGCACACTGCCCAGACCAGCCCTGCCTGCACAGTGTCCAAGGCTCACGGCAGGGCAGGTTCCAAGAGCATTCTGTCACCTGGCTCTGAGCCGGTTAGACCAGTGAACTTGGAACAATGTGGGAAATCCGACAGTCAGGACACAAATGAGAAGGCCAGGAAAGGAAAATCAAACCAAATTCTTGTTTCCTGTTTTGTGTTGTTTCTGAGCGATGCCTGCCATAATTTGCCAGAATCCACAGCAGAAAAAGAATATTCAAGACTTGTGCATCATAGGTTCAAAACTTTCCACCCTTTTCCCAAAATACAGAAGCATTTCAGATTTCAGGAAGAAAATACAGATTTCATTTAAGAGGTTCATGAAAAGCTGACTTCTAGACAATAAATTGATTTTTGTTTCAAGGAAGCTTTAAAATGTTAAATTAATATTCTTTTAATTCAATGCCAATATTTTTCAAATTAAAAAAGGAGCTTCTTTCAATAGTAAAAATCTGAAGTGCTCTGAAACCCTACATGTTGAAACCTCAGATGAGAAGGGGGATAAAATGCATTCTGCCCAATGAAAGGAGGTGCGGTTACAAGGACCAGACCAAATGCTTCCCTTTAGAGTCCAAATTCTAAATCCAGACAAGCCTCACAGGTGTCCTCTACTACACTCACCACGCCGATTGGAATAGAGTGCATTCTTGAGCAATGGGCATCCTTAATAAGTCACAACTGACCACTCACAGGTTGTTCCGGGTAACAGAAGACCCTATAAATGGCCAAAATTGAACTTTATACACCAGGGTTATTAAGAGCAGCCTTTTTGGACAGAAATCTTCAGAGTTCAACTCTCAGGTTATAAATGATACTGGTGTCAGGCAAGGAGAAAATAGCTTATTTGCAAAACAGAATAATCTGGATTTCTGCCACCAACATTGTCTTCTATGAAAAGTTGCTATGGGTGAACTGTGTTCCAAATGTCAGCCACTCTTCTGGTTTCAGAGGGCCCCACTCCTGCCCTGAGTTCATAACCACATAGTGAAGAATTCTTCTTGAGAAAGACATACAGATGGCCAATATACACATGAAAAGATGCTCAATGTCACTAATCATCAGAGTGATGCAAATTAAAACCACCATGAGCTATCACCTCAGACCTATCAGAATGGCTATTATCTATAAATCAACACACAACAAGTGTTGGCCAGGGTGTGGAGAAAAGGGAACCTTCGGCCACTGTTGGTGGGATTGGTGGGAATGCAGATTGGTGCAGCCACTGCAGAAAACAGTATGGAGTTACCTCAAAAAATTCAAAATAAACCTGCCTTATGATGTAGCATTTCTACTTCTGGTAATTTATCTGAAGAAACCCAAAACACTAATTTGAAAGAATATATTCTTCCCTATATTTGTTGCAGCATTATTTACAATAGCCAAGATTTTGAAGCAGCTAAGTGCCCATCAGCAGATAAGTGGATAAAAAGGCTGTCGTACATTTACACAGTAGAATGGTAAGCAGCCATAAAAAAGGAGGAAATCTTACCTTTTGCAACAGCATGATGGACCTGGAGACTATTATGCTAAGTGAAATAAGCCAGTCAGAGAAGGATAAGTACCATATGATTTCACTTATATGTGGAATCTAATGAACAAAATAAACAAAATGTAAACAGACTCGTATATACAGAGAACAGACTGACAACTGTCAGAGGGGAAGGGCATTGGGGGTCTATAAAGTGAAGGTATAAGAAAGATAAAGGTGAAGGTATCAAGAAAGAAAAAAGAAAACTCATAAATACGGACAACAGTATGGTGACTACCAAAGGGAAGGGGACTGGGGGAGGTAAAAGAGGGTAAGGGGGGATCAATGGTGACAGAAGAAGACTTGTCTTTGGATGGTGAACACACAGTACAATTACAGATGATGTATTATAGAACTGTGCACCTGAAACATATAGAATTTTTTTAACCAATGCCCCCCCCCAATAAATTCAATCTAAAATTTTTCTAAAAGAATAGACACATACAGAGACACAGGAGACAGCATATGACAGTGGAGGCACAGACTGAAGTGCTGTGTCTACAAGGCAAGGAGTACCAAGGGTGGCCTGAAACCACCAGGGCTAGAAGAAGCAGGAAGGATATCCCGGACTCGGGCATCTGCAGGGAGTGCGGCCCTGCCGGCACCTTGACTTTGGGCTTCCAGTGTCCAGAACTGTGAGGGAATACATTTCTGTTGTTTTAGGCCACCAGTTTGGGGGGCTAGGAAAGGGTGATACATTTGTCCTCCCATTAATTCCAATTACAGAAATGTATTCTATCAGAGCTATAAAAACAATACTTATTTAAGCACCGTTTCTGAAAGTAAAAAACCTGAAACAACCTAAGTGCCCATCTATAGGGAAGGGATTAAATAAAGTGAAACACAGGCAGGGGGTGGAACAGTATGTTCCCATTAAAGCTCAGGTTCTTCAATCCAGTGCATTGGTCCCCAACCTTTTTTGGGCCACGGACTGGTTTAATGTCAGAAAATATTTTCACGGACCGGCCTTAGGGTGGGATAAATGTATCACGTGACCGAGACAAGCAGCAAGAGTGAGTCTTAGATGGATGTAACAGAGGGAATCTGGTCATTTTTAAAAAATAAAACATCGTTCAGACTTAAATATAAATAAAATGAAAATAATGTAAGTTACTTATTCTTTCTCTGCGGACTGGTACCAAATGGCCCACGGACCAGTACCAGTCCACGGCCTGAGGGTTGGGGACCACTGCTCTAGTGTACACCTGAAACTAACATTATATTGAATGTCAATTGTAATTGAAAAAAAAGGTTTTTAACTTGGTGATTTGAAGAGAATTAATGATATGCTCATGTTATAATGTAATATTAAAAAGAGAATATAAAATTATACGTACAACATGATTTGAATCGTCTCTATAAACTGGTTAAAATTATTATTTTTGTGATACTTTTCGGTATTTTTCAAACCAGAGGAGGAGAAACGACAATATTATTCAGATAAATTAATTTGTCCCAAAGAAAGTCCCCCTTTCGATTGCCGCTATTTTGACAGGAAGCCAGCACACAGATGGGAGAAACCACTACAGTGAAGGCTGCCTTGGCCACAACCCTCTACACAGCTTCTATCCAGGCCCCAGCAAGTCTCACCCTGTGTAAGACTGTGTCTACACCCCAGGAGCAACGCTACTACAGACACCCAAGAACCAGCCTGACTATAACTTTCCAGTTATCCCAATGGATCAAAGTGTGACCCCAAAGCAGCAGTAGCAGAGTGGCTTCTATCAATTCAATGACAGATGCTGCTGCTTCACCCCACAATGATCACAGAGAAGAAGTTCAGCCTCAAGAACACTTGTTCTAGCTGCCAATGTGTGTGTTTTCAGCAGGACACATGGGCAAGAGGGGAGGAGAGGGGGAGCAGAAACAGAAGGAAGAGTCGGAGAGGGAAGGGAGTAGGGGAGAGAAGAAAAGGGAGGGAAAAGAAGGGAAGCAGAGAGGGAGAATATTCATACAAATAACTGAAGTCTGCCTTGCCTAATTTAAAATTTTGCTGACCGTAAAAATTTTCCTAGCATTTCCAGGATAGGGAAGAATACATCTCTAAGCTTGGATAAAGGAGAATAGTCCCTCTGTTTCTTTTTCCAACGACTTAACAGGAACATCACCAGCTTTGTCTTGTTTCTGCCTCTGTGTACACAAGCAGTCTAGAGGACTGGAAACTGTTGCCCAGGGAGAGAAAGAAAGAAGTGAGCTGTTCAAGCAGCGTTTCCATCTGAAGTGCACGCATGATGTGCATGCATTAGTAAGGATGCACATTAACGGAGAGGCAGCATGGGCACACAGCGACACCTAGCGGCCATCTGCGTGAGAAACAGGTGAGCGCGCGGACTCCATGGAGGACGCAGTTATCCACCAACAGTTGTACTTTATTTGATGAATAATTATTGAACACCTAATGTGTCCTAGGCACCAAGCTAAGTTTGGGGAACACAAGGAATAATACAAAAAAAGGAAGAGTTTTCCATAATTTGTGTATGATTGTATCTTAACTTTACATAATTTGTAAATATCTCGTTGGAAAATGTCTTTCTTCTGTTGTCACTCTTTATGAAAGACAAAACACAACCCCACATTTAAAACAGAAGGTCTCTCCAAGGTAAACCAAATTATGCACTTTCCTATTATAAGATAGTGGTTTTCCAAAAGTTCTAGAAATAAAATTATATCCTGTCAGTAATTCGAAATTTGCAGTACTTGCAACAGACTGTTTCTTTCTCTGATTTTTGTAACAATTTCCCCATACTCCCTCTCGGACCCCAGGGGGCTGAGCAGCACAGAAATACATAGTGCTTTCCAAGGGGGTTCAAAAGAATTTTAAGTATTCTTCTCATGACATTCTTTACTTAAATCGGTTCAAACAGCAGGCTCACAAACTAACAAAAGCAAATATAAAACCACAAAATTCTGAATTCAGGACTTCATAACACTATCAAAAATGTGTACACAGAAACTTTTCTATGCTAACAGTGTAAAGGAGTGTGTGTGTGTGTGTGTGTGTGTGTGTGTGTGTGTAATATTTGACTAAAAAATAAAATGTGTGGAAGTTTCAGAATGTATTTTATTTTGAATTGTATCCCAATATATTGCATGTATAAAATGGCACACTGTAAATCACACCACCATGTATGTCTTCCCCATTATCAGAAGGGGAAAACACTTAGTATTTCTGTGTGCCAAGCCCTAGAGAAGTCTGTGAGCCATCATATGGGGGCATCGTACAGAGGGATGGTCGGTACCTTTCTTCTGGGGAGGGCCAATGACACTCCAAACCACGAGATCTCATAAGACTCTTATGAGCAAAAGCAACCAGACTTCAAATTTGTCTTATTTAGGGTTTTCAGTGAGTAGAAAATATAAGGTACGCCATTTATTTTGAAGGCAAAGACTAGCAACATTAAATTACCCCTTGAATGCAATAAGTGAAAATCAAGTCCAGTGCTACATTCTGCACGTTTCAGGAAAAGGCGCAGGGATGGGGAGGGAAGTCAGGAAAGGAGGAGAGAAAATGAAACACGTGGGCCTCACTATCTGCCACGAGCTCTGAAAGCAGGATGGCCTTCTTTGGGAAAATCTCAATCCTTTAGATCAGTGGTCCCCAACCCCCCGGGCTGCGGACCGGTATGGTCCATGGGCCATTTGGTAAAGGTCCGCAGAGAAAGAATAAATAACTTACATTATTTTTGTTTTATTTATATTTAAGTCTGAACGATGTTTTATTTTTTAAAAATGACTAGATTTGCTCTGTTACATCCGTCTAAGACTCACTCTTGCCGCTTGTCTCGGTCACGTGATACATTTATCCTACCCTAAAGGCCGGTCCGTGAAAATATTTTCTGACATTAAACCAGTCCATGGCCCAAAAAAGGTTGGGGACCACTGGGTTAGATGAAAAAGATGAGTCACTATTTCCAAAATTTTAATTAAAAATTTTGTTTCACTCTTTCCATGTATACTTGTCGTCCTCCCTCATTTCCTTCCCAAAGCACCAGAACTCCACCCACCCCCTGCAGACCTCCTGAGCCCTCCCGCTCAGAGCAGTGTCCATGGGGCTGGCTGAGCCTCTGTGGCCTGTTCTGCAGCCCTGCTTCTCCACCCACTGGCCCTGTAACTGCCCTGTACACACCTGCACGACAGCAGCTCCCGCACGGAGCCTGCCTCCAAGACAGGGCTCTGAGACAGCTCTTTGCCACCATTTCATTCTCAACAAGAGTCTTCCTAATGGCTCTGAATACAGCACATGTCAGGCTGAGCCCGCCTAGGCAATGCAGGGGATAAGTCATCGAGATGGGACTCTGCCAGACCTATGTGCCCCCACGTGTGCCATGTGTACACTTATGTACATGCACACGCACTAGTACGCTCAGTCATGCACATGTACACACACACAGTCTTTGACCGTGATGGGGTGATGACAAAACAATACTAATAATGACAATTTTGAGATAAATGAATAACTAGTGATCACTATAACCAAGCCAGTCTTGCTCATCCCTGGTTTTGAAAGTCTTGGCTACCCAAAAAGGAAGCCAGGTCAACACCGCTCTCTCGGAAGGACAGGAACGCATGCTTCTACATGAAATAACACCCTGAGAAACGACAAAGAGGGTCAGGGTAATTAACCAGACTGGAAGGTTTAGAATTGACCTTCAAACAGAATTTCCCTCACACTTCCACTCGTGACAGTACATGCACACCCATACTGGGACAGACCAGCCACCCCGCGACTCCTGCCTTTGGACGGCCCCGCTGCCCTGTTGCCACAGCCATGAGTAAAGACAGTCATGCTGCCCACCTCCCCAGGTCTGTGCCCAGGTGTCTCTCAGCCTTACAGCCCATTGCAGAGAAGCCATTGCCCCATTTGCCCGGGATGGTCCATGTTTGCTCCTGTTAGCCCAGCACAATCATTGATGGCGCCCTCTTTCATCCGGCAGAGTCCTGGATTAGATAATAAATTGCACGGCTACTTACCTGTGGAGAACTCTCCTGCCCCCAACACACCTTTCCTATCTGTTCAGCGGCAGAGTCAGCTGACACAAGGGACGCATACCTTAGGTATTCCTGTGAGGATGCTCTGGCCCTATCCATGGTTCCTAGAGGCCAAGGAACAGATGAGGTAGCACCAGATACCTGGCTACATTTTTCTTCATATAAAACATACAGATCCTAATTCCCTTCAAACATCTTTCTCCCTGCAGGTGAAACATAGATGCCTTTATTTTTAATAAGCAAGGTGGAAAAGGATCCTTTATATAATATCTTCTCATTTAGTTGTGCTCTCATTGATTGCTTCTCATACGTGTCCTGACCGAGGATCAAACCAGTGACTTCAGAGCACCAGGACAATGCTTTATCCTCTGAGCTACCCAGCCAGGACCTGCATCACTTTTTTAAACAGAGAAAAATGTTATATTTTTTTATAATCATTTATTAATAATGCACGTACCTTATAAGTATATGAATATCTGATTCCTTTTGGCATACAAATAATGTTAGCCTATAAGGTAAAATTTTATAACCAAACACAAAAGCTGTTATGAATTATACTAGAAGCTATGGACACTCAAGATATACACTTGTAAACAAGAATTAAAGAAAACATATGGTTGTTATCACTTGAGCGAGGATAGTTTTAGGTAATTCTCTGTTGCTGATTCTGTTTCCGTTTGCCAACTAGAAATACATTCCCTTCACTGATGCCCTCCCCCGCTCTATCTGGGTGTATAAAATGACAGCTTATGTGGACATCACACCGAGGTCAAATTACCAATACTCTGCGTGTGGCTGGAGGTCAGAATTACCTTCGTAAAGAGCCCTGGGGCCCAGAATGGATTTCTATTTATTCAGCATTCTACCTCCCAACCTCGGCTAACTAAAGAGAGAGAGGGGTAGAGAGAAGGGGACAAAAAGGTTCCTAAACTCAGGGTTCAGCCTGTGTTTGCAAATGACCAAAACAAAGAAAGACATAGGCAGGCACAAGCAGCAGAGCATGGGCTTATAAATTCCTTGTAGTTGCAAAGGCAAATATTTGACTAGTTCACTTCAGCCTGAACAATTTCAGTTGCACAATAATAGAGAAGAAAAGTGATCACTGGCAGACAGCAAAGAAACCTTTGATGTGCTTTAGGCTCCCTACACATTTTTCAATTTAATGGGCACTAGGAGCCTCAGCTGCACAAGTAGCTATGGCCCTAGACCCTGGGAAGAATGTGGCCACTTTTCTTGACACTTGTTGACCGTGCTCTCTAACTATTTTTAGTTTTAGCATGTGTTATGGAGGCATAGTTTCCCTTCCAGAAGTGCCTGGTAACTAACTAACAGTGGTTTCGTTGCATATAATGCTGATTTGGGCTTCAACACGAAAGGCATCTGGGCTGTGGATTTCTATAAAGGTTGAGAAGTCAGATCCTGTGTGAGGCAGCCCCTGGGCCCTGGCTCTCCCACCGTCATCCATCTCTTCTGCCCCCACGCCCTGCTGCCCCATCTGAGGTCAGCTTTTCTGGCCTGTTCAGGATAATAGGATGCCGCTCTTCGTGAGCTGCTGCCTATAGCTTGTATTACTTTTGCACACACCTTACTACTTTTATCTCACTTATGCTGCACAACATCTTTGATGGATGAATGGAAAAAATAAACGTGATACGTCTTGACACACGGAATGTGCCAAACCCTTCCGACGCAAGGTCCTCTGATGTAGGACTTCCACAGCCCGTCAGCTCTTCCACCCGCCTCCTCCACCCTCGGCCCACCCCCACATCTCTGCTGTGGCCCCAGAGGGCTCTCCCAATAATCCAAATCTGATCATGATCATCCCCCCATGGCTCCACGTCGCTGACCAAGACCAGGCAAAACTGCTCAGTGCGTCTGCCTGACCGTCCTGGGCATCCCCTCTGGCAGTGTCCTTCCTGCCACAGCCAAGGCACACATGGCCCGCCACCCTCCGCCCACCTCGTCACCCAAAGAGCAACACCTGCTCATCCTCCAAAAGTTTGGCACAAGCATTCCATCTTCCATGAATGTCTTTCTTGGAAAAACTCAGTTTTTCATCAGGAGAAACATTTGAATCAGTATCTTCTTTGGAGGAGACAGGAAGGATGGTCTTGACCCTGGAGAAAAAGTTACACCCAACTTAAGATAATTTGTGTCTCTGCTTTTTCTTGCATCCAGTAACCATAGTTACTAATAAAGTGGACTCTGTACACCAGGTTAGAAGTCACATTAATTTCACTACTAAGTTTCTGGGAAAACACAGTTCATGGAGCCAATTAGAACTGGTAAGATCTCCAGGGAAAATGTACATATAAACAAAAAGATCTGATGTGATATTTCCCTCCCTTGTGGAATACACTTTCTCAGAAGTGTGGCTTCCACTTTAATCACCCTCCCCAAGTACGTTGGGGGAGTGAGGCGGCTACTCTGAGACTTAAGCGGTAAAGCCATCTGATAACGGGTACAAAGGCAGGTTCAAGAGAAAGAATAGCTGCCTGGCCAGCAAGGCCACAGCCAAGGCACACGTGTGGCTGCAGTAACATATCTAAAAATGACATGTGTTCTTGGTAGAGGAGATTAGTCAGCCCTGGAAGCTGTCCAACCCCTGCAGGCCTCGGTGGTCTCTGACTTGTCTCCTCACTCCAATCTCTGCCTGTCTTCACATGGCCAGGTTTCCTGGGTGTCTCCTCCCTCTCTCTTCTGAAAACACTTGTCATTTGTAACTTGTTTTTGCATTTAGGGTCCACCCTAATCCAGGGTTATTTCATCTTGAGATCCTTAACTACATCTGCAAAGACCCTTTCTTCCAAATAAGGTGACATTCACAGGTTCCAAGTGAGCACACCTCTTTGGAGCCCACGCTTAGCTCATGGCAGAGAGCATGCATCACTCTGAAACATTATTGTCATCACCCCTGGTTCTAATTCCTGGCTGACCACACTTCCTTCTGACCACAATTTCGTTTCTCAGGTAGCATGACCTCTCTGCAGTTCTCAAGACTCCAGCTTTTCTGTGGTTATATTTCTTGTGGAAAGTCAATGAATCTGAATTCTGGTAGTACACCTGGGTCTCGTGAGTGAACCAATTCTATCTGTGCTGAAGGGAGAAGGGTTCATCTCCCAATATGTTGACCCAAAATTCTTCCTGAGCCTGCCACCCTGTGGCCAAATCTGAGCCTGGTCAGTTCCCTAAGGCAAGCCACCCAGGGAGGCTCCTGGAGAGACTTCTGGGTGCCCATTCTGCAGAATACCCCTCCTGTGCCCAGCCAAGTGAGGATAGAGAAGCAGAGGAGACTAAATAAAGATCATCAGTGAGCCAGTAGTCCTTCTGGATCCTTCCACCCTGTTTCTGTGATGACCCCTGGTTTGGCTTTTGAGCCAGTCTCCTGGAAGGCAAGAATGGAGCCAACAAAGGTGACAGAAGAAAGATAAAAAACCTTGAAGACCATCCTGAGCCCTAATGAACCGATTCAGAGAGAGCAATGGCTACTGTAAAAATAAGTGGAACTCATGGCCCAGCGGCCACAGCCTGAGCACAGACCTTCCACACTAGAATTTTATATGACCCCCCCCCCGTAATATATTCTGTCATATGTCATTGGAAGTGAAGCCATACTTGTCATACTGTCAAGGCCCTCTCTTGGCTATCATCAAAAATAGCCAAGAGAGACAGATCTACACAGAGGCTTTTCAGCCTGTTTTGCGTAGTTGGCTCATCTATTATTTTTAGTGTTTTTGCATGATTTCCAAAGGATTTGGCTTCTTGGAGAAGCTGGCAGCTTCCCAGTAATTGGAATTATTCTCTGTGAGAGGGAAGAGACTCAAAACTAAGGTCCTCAGTGTCACAGTGACGTCCTGTGTGTTTGTCCTCAGAAAGACACTTCACCTGAGAAATAAAGGCTTCCAGAGGTTTTTACCTCAGAATATCATAGAAATTCTAAGATGGAGCATTCAGCCCTGCAGACACTGAAATAGGGAAAGAACCCTGTGTGGGGGCAGGGGGGGGGGGGTAAGGACAGGTCCATGGGCTAGGGCTAGAGATGGAGAGTTCAGCCTGGCTCACACTGAACTCATTCTGGCTTATGCTTCTGAAGTCAATTTAACTTAAACATACAACATCTTCGTATAGGAAGTGCGTGCCTAGGTCTGTACTGTGTGTTCTGCCTGGTTTCCCTTCATTTTCCGTACCAAGAATTAGCTGACATGGTGTGTCTGCCCAGGTCCTAATTAATTTTGGCCAACCAGGCAGAAATTCAGGGGCAAGGCGCCCCGTCCATGCCTGCCCGGCCTCCTCACTGTCTCCTGCGACACCAGGCATCAGTGGCAGATTGTCAAAAGTGGCCATGGGCTCTGGATGGAAGAAAATGGCTTGCCAATAGAGAGTGTCCAAAGAGACAGTTGTGTGTTATTTTGTGTTACATTTCAAACCCCACACACACATACACTGGGTCTCTCTGCCTAACAGAAAAGAGTGAGAGATTCTGGGAAACATCCACAATGAGATCATTAAGTGAATACGCTCAGAAACACTGTCCTAGACCCCCACTCCCATGGCCCTTCAAACAAGAAAGCACAGTTTCATTTCAGGACATGTCAATAAACTTAATGGCTTAGCATTTCCTGTAAAGAAGGAGTAAAGAAAAAGGAAAGGATGACATACTCAGCTTGCAAAAAATAGAGTGTGTAACACACGCCAGTTCTTACTTACCTGAATACTTCAAAAGTCTACCCCACAGGCCCTGGCCGGTTGGCTCAGTGGTAGAGCATCAGCCTGGCATGCAGAAGTCCTGGGTTCAATTCCTGGTCAGGGCACACAGGAGAAGCGCCCATCTGCTTCTCCACCCCTCCCCCTCTCCTTCCTCTTTGTTTCTCTCTTCCCCTCCCGCAGTGGGGCTCCATTGGAGCAAAGATGGCCCGGGCGCTGGGGATGGCTCCTTGGCCTCTGCCCCAGGCGCTAGAGTGGCTCTGGTCGCAACAAAGCAACGCCCCGGAGGGGCAGAGCATCACCGCCTGGTGGGTGTGCCGGGTGGATCCCGGTCGGGCACATGTGGGAGTCTGTCTGACTCTCTCTCCCCGTTTTCAGCTTCAGAAAAATACAAAAAAAAGTCTACCCTACAGTGAACACAGAAATATCAGCGCTGACATGGCTGTGGTCATTGAATAGACTTCTGTCACACGGACTCTGCAACTGCTAGAGAGTTTCCTATAATGATTTTGGAATTTGCCACATAAAACCAACAACTACTTTATAGCAGAGATTTTTTTGTTACAGTGAAGAGTTTTTCATCCTCCGGTAAGATGAGAAAGCCTGAAAAGACAATGTTACCTGCCTGCTTTGTTGTTGTTGTTGTTATTGTTGTTGTTTTTATTCAGTAAGAGAAGGGGAGACAGAGAGTCAGACTCCTGCATGTGTCCCAACCAGGGTCCACCTGTCAAGCCCACTAGAGGACAATACTCTGCTCATATGAGGCGTTGCTCTGTTGCTCTTCAACCAAGCTCTTTCTTAGCACCTGAGGCGGAGGCCATGGAGCCATCCTCAACACAACACCCAGTGCCAACTCGCTCCAGTTAGAGCCATGGCTGCAGGAGAGAGAGAGAGAGAGAGAGAGGTAGAAAGAGAGGTGAGAGAGGGAGGGGTGGAAAAGCAAATAGTTGCTTCTCCTGTGTGCCCTGACTGGGAATAAAACCCGGGACATCCACATGCCAGGCCAACACTCTACCAATGAGCCAATCGGTCAGGGCCAAAGTTTTCTTGTTCAAAGGTGAAGTATGCCATTTTTTCAGGATGGCTCTGTGGCAAAGCAGAGCTCAGAAGGCAAACCCGGTAGGATAACCAATGTGCTGTTTTGAAATTCAGCTCCGCTCAGAGGTGAATGGTCAGCTATATTTCTATTCTGTTTTCCAAGAAAACGTAGGCCATGTTCAACAGAAGCCCATTCAATTCCAAAGCAGCCAATCCATGAAGCAGACCTCGTCGCTAGTTGGGGCAGCGCTACCTCTGAGTCAACGCCTGGAAGAAGCTCCTGCCTAATGTGGAAACACAGACAGTTGCAGGAAGTGAGCCTTTGCGTTCCTGCCCTTGGTCACCAAAACTAGGATATGAAGTGCACACTTCCAGCCAAAAGTCAAGTCCGCTTTGACCCTTGCTTCCCCCAAGTTCGCTGGTACCCCAGAAAAGCAGAGGGTTGCCTGGAAGAAACCAGAGAATCACCTGGCAGCCCTCATCCAAAATGAGTGTGAGAAATATAATATGTCTTCAGAATGCACCTGGGAAACAGCAATATTATATCCCCAGGGAAAGTCTTCCTGGGGATATAATACTCTGAAGTGGGGGCTCTGAAACTTGAGGTTTCTCAAGCTTTCATAACTGTTATTACAATGAACATGACTACAGGTGCCCTCCTGCCCTGTCCCTCTGAAACTCACAGAGCCACGGTCTTCAACACTTGCCTCCTGAGGAGACTTGACGTCCCCACCCGACCCTCCGGCAGCCTTGTCATCCGCCTCCTGCCCGCATGTGCTCTCCTGCATGTCAGTCATGCTCTGACCCTGACTCTAGAGAGGACTGAGCGAAGGGAAATGCCTGATCACCTTTCCATTTATCAACCGAGTATCTTCCCATTGGCACCTTCATTCGGCAATCACGGACATAAAATCTTTTTATAAAGGAGGAATCAATTAGATATTGTAAAGTTTGCTTTTGAACTCGGCCCTGAATAAGAGATGTCCCTGAATCAGAACAGTCCATGTGGAAACTACTATGCCTCAGAACCCGGCGTGCTGCCCCCGGGGCTGTGGCCGTATCCAATCAGGTGGGGGGAACTCTTGTCCATTTTTAACTGAATTGACAAGACGTCATTTTTCTATCTGAGAAGAAGAAAAGGGATGCTTTAGATCTGTGCAAGCTAAAATTATGCCAAGAGACAATACAAAGTTGATAAAGGACAAAGCTTTCTGTTTTTGCCACAGACTCTGCCCCGATGGTGATTGTCCCGGCCTCTGCCCCTGAAGCCGCCTCCTCTTTTCTTCAGGTCTCCATTCAGATGCCAATGTCCAGGCCAGGCCTCCCTGAACCACCCTGCTGGCAATGGTAAAGCCCCAGCCTCACCATGCCCACCCACCTTCTCCACTCGATTTCCTTCATCATCCTTCTATCCTGGGCATTCTTTATATTTCGTCTGCTCCCTTATTTTGCATATTGCCTCTCCTCTCCCCCTGTCATGAGAACAGAAGCCCCATGAGGACAGGGAGGTGTCAACAACACCTAAGCAGAGCAGGCGCTCGGCAAATAGAACGATATGAAACGTTCACAATGGGACGTCAAAGTAAGATCACCCGCCATGAACACATCATAGTCATCACCCTCCTCTCCACTATGGTGGACGGCATGGTGGAGCCATTGTCTAGGTGTGCCAAGACCGAACCAGGAGGAGGAAAATTATTCATGCCCTGGAATATCAGAATCGAGCCTTGTGTCTTCCATCTCACCTTGGAGCCCTGATTCCAGTGACAGTCGTGGTCCCTGTGCGCACCTCCACCTGAGAGACTTACCAACTTGCCGGGGAGTCCTAGCGAGGGCCGGCGTCCTGGGAGCACAAGCTGTGCCGGCACACTGGGCCCTGCAGCCAGAAGGACCCATGTTTTGTGTCATGCTCTGCTATCTCTGTCCTGAAATTCTTGATTTGACCTCTGAACTTGGGTTGTAAGTGAAGTTCAATAGAACAACAGAGATGCAGACTAACAAGAGTTATGTGATAACAAAGAGAAAGGCTTCATACTTTAGTATTTTTAACCACACTTTTTTCTACTTTTCAACAAGCATCCCTGTTTTTACCTTGCACTGGGCCTCTAAAACTATATAGGTGGTCTCGGTTGTATCCATGTTATTTCTGGAGGGCAACAAAACTTTGTAAGGTGGAGAAAATCCATTATTTTATGGTCCATTCTCCCAACTTGAAAGAAATATCTTTTTAACTAACAACCACCACCACCACAAAGCTCAGGTTCAATTAAATCAGGAATTAAGGAGAGCAGTTGAGGCAATGAGTTGCCTTTGGAAGGAAAGTTGCTTTTGGAAAGAAAATTCTTTTATAAAAAATAATTACTGGAAATGTTAATAGCTTGGAAACAACATTTGCAGTTTGAGAATTTTTCAAACAGTTGTTTCTTGAAATCATGTGGTAATATCTACTACAAGTGCAACATGTACTAAAATGAAATTATTTAATCCACCTATTCTCAGGGGAAGAGTAGGGAATGGTGAACATAATCCAAGTCTTCTCGAATACTGGAGAGAATTTGGCTATGGAACAATTACTCAGATTAATAAAAAGCAAAGTGCATATTTGCTTCTATACTTTTTTAATGTTGAGGAAACTCCATGGACTTATAGGTTAAAGTAAAACAGGGATAATTTAAATGAAGTGCTAAAAATAAAAGTCATATGGGTCATTCATAAATTAACTTACCGTGACATCCAAATGTGATAACTTTGAAGACATCAAGTAGATTAACTTCATATTCTCAACTGAGTAACATTTTCATAATTGGCTAGTCCTTCTCTATTTCTCTATCTCCACTATTTTCTAAAAGAGGACACCAGACCTGGGAAGTGGAATCAAACACCTCCAAGGGCCAGACATGGACACAGGGGTATGAGTCGGGCTGGACACAATCTCATAGAAGAGACTGGGGCAGCAGGGATGCCTGGTAGCAATGCAGGGTCTGTGTTGATGAGTTTTCTGAAAATCCAATTACAAGTAATTTATGCAGAGAAGTGTGTATAACAGAACACAGGGAAGGGGCAGAGGAGGCTGCAAGAGACGTCGCACATGATGCAGTCTGACCCGCAGGATTCAGAGGGAAGGGAGGAAGTTTGAGCAGAATTCTCTGGACGGCACTGCAGTTCTGCAGGAAGTGTGGCAAGACAACCAGGGAGGCCTTTGACCCCGGTCAGAACCATCCCATCTCTATAAAAAATGTTCCTGCCTCAGTATCCTGCCTTGCTCAGTCACAGCAAGCGTGGCCTCAGCACCAACCAGTGACAGATTTCAGAGCACAGCAGCTGGGGCTGTAGGTCATGTACGATCCACACCACTGGAGATCTGAGACCATTCTCATGGGCACCACAGTGCCCAACAAAACACGCCCGCCACAGGGTGAGACTCTGGGAGCCCGGTAATGTTGTATTCTTCATCCTCTCGATATCTGTTTCTTGATGGACCACTGTGATCTTTCTACACCTACAGAGCACTACCGACAACATAAGACTTCAATCATCCACCACCCCGTTCAGGGACATTGAAAAGAGTCGTTCATTGAAAAATGGGCCTTGCACTTCTAGGAGCAAACACATTTCAAAACAAGCTGTCCTGCCCTAGCCCAGTGGCTCAGTGGTTTAGAGTGTTGTTCCAACGCACCAAGGTTGTGGGTTCAATCCCCAGTCAGGGCACATACAGAAGTCAACCAATAAATACATGTAAAGGTGGAACAATAAATTGATGTCTCTCTCTCTTCTTCTTCTTCTTCTTCTTCTTCTCTCTAAAATCAATAAATAAAATTTTTTAAAAAAAGAAAAAGCAAGTCGTCCTGAGAGATTTGTTGTTAAATCTTGTCACCAGACTTGCATTTGGGCCAGAAAGTTTGGATAAGGCGTTCAGGTTGTTCCCTTTCCCCCTGGAGGTCATGGTGCTCTTTGTTGGATGTAATTGCACAGTCAGATAAGTAATAAACACCATTTCTTTTCACTTTTATTTAGAAAATTTAATTTAATAGGGTGACATTGATCAATAAGAGTACATAGGTTTCAGGTGAACATTTCTATAGCATTTGAACTGTTGATTGTGTTGTGTGCCTATCACGCAAAGTCAAATCATTTTCTGTCACCATATATTTGTCCCTCTTTGCTCCCCTTCCCTATAGCCCCTCCCCCCATAACCACATCACTCTTATCTATGTCCATGAGTCTCATTTACAAACAGCATTTTTTAAGCTAATCAATTTTATGCCAGTTTTTGAAACATAAAGGAATTGCGCATTCTCCTTTTTATACAGAAACATGTTCTTGTTGGGAAACTTCCAGTGACCCACATCTTTTCCCTGGCTGCCTTAAGTGGTGTTGGTGTTATATTTAGGAAGTTGGGAAGACAAGAGCCCAGCACTACCAGGCCCAGGGCAGTGTCACCACACTGCAGAGACAAAGGGACAAAGGCTGTGCTCCCCAAGGCAGTCTCAAGTTACCAACATCCTCTGCTGAAGGATGAAAGAAAACAGGAAGTCTATAAATGCAGAACATGAAGAGAACAACAAAAAAAGGCATCCTTTTAAATACACACATGAAACGTGAGACACAAAGGAAGATTAACGGCTGAGTGTTCATGGGGTGGAGGGGGGCAGGGGGGACCAGAAGGAAAAAGAAAACTTTCTTGTTGGCATGTGCCAAATGCTACCTGAGAAAGCCAACTGCAAGGGGCTCTTCCCCTTCAAGAGTAGTCAGTGAAAGGATCCAAAAGAGCTCCAGGTCGCTAACACGCATGGCATGTGTTTTTGGAAAGAGAGGAGTGGAGAGCTACTTTGTCAAGAACTAATGTGGTGTGTAGAAAAGTAAAGAGCGTGAGACTTGTGAGTGAGCCACATTTTACTGATACTGTTAACCAAGTCTGTGGTTACACTGTCTACTCTCAAAATGAATTCACGGCATAATCTGTGTGTTGCCTTTCCTGGTCACTATTTGTCCAGGTCATTAGTCATCTACTAGGAAGTCCAAGAATCCTCAAATTCAACATGTCCCCTAGCTGGAAATCTATCCACGTGGGACAGTTCTCCTCACCCCTACATAGCCCATTACTTTCTGTAGCATCCACCTACTTTTCTCAACAGTAACTGCCCTCTGGTCTGAACGAGGGTCACTTTTGCCTACTCTCCGGTGACAGCCACCTAACTGGCTTCCTTGATTGGGCTCCTGCTCCAAAGCCCCATCATCCTCCAAAGGGCAGCCAGTGATCTCCTCAAAATTCAAATGGGATCATGTAGAGTCCACTGTAGTCTAAACCTCTTCAGTTCTGTTTCAGTGACAAAGACCCTCATCCTCAATATCACCCACAAGACCCGGGAGGTGTGTACCCCCTGACATGTCCACCCTATCTCCTCGGCCCCCACACAGCAGCAGTACTGGCTTCTTCAGGTCCTTCAGACATTGTACTCTTTGTCTTAAAACCTTGCCAAACACTTTTCCCTCTACTTTTGCTCCCTCTCTTCACCTCTTACCTCCTGCATTGCCTGAAATTCAGAAGCCATGCCCCTCAGGAAAGCTTTCTCTCACATGCCCCTAACTCCTCTACTCCAGAAGAATTTAGGCATTTTTTTTTTACAATTTTTGTAGCATGGTTGCCATTCTAGTGTATTTGTGGGGTGCTATGACTAATCTCTGTCTTTGTATCTAGAATGAGGGCAGGAAATACATCTGCTTTTTCAATGATTTCCCTTGTGGTTAGCCCAGTACCTGGAACACAGATGAATAACTATGGTGGGTGGGTTTGTGGTGGGTGGATGGATGGATGGGTAGATGACTAAGTACAGGAATATAATAAATCCATTAAGAAAATACATATTTGCAAGGGCAAAAATAAATTTCAAATGTAGACAGATGCTAATGGGTAATTATACCATGTTTTCAATTATAATGTTTCAATTGTTTTGAATAGGTAATATATCAATATTTGCAAGCCTCAAATCTAAAAGATATCCATGGAGATTTATTCCTACCCTGTATGTTACCACTCCATTCTTCACTGCCCTTAGAAGGCACCCTACTTTTTTTTTTCTTTTTTTTTTTGTACTTTTCTGAAGCTGGAAATGGGGAGAGACAGTCAGACAGACTCCCGCATGCGCCCGACCGGGATCCACCCGGCACGCCCACCAGGGGCTATGCTCTGCCCACCAGGGGGTGATGCTCTGCCCCTCCGAGGAGTCGCTCTGCCGCGACCAGAGCCACTCTAGCGCCTGGGGCAGAGGCCAAGGAGCCATCCCCAGCGCCTGGGCCATCTTTGCTCCAATGGAGCCTTGGCTGCGGGAGGGGAAGAGAGAGACAGAGAGGAAGGAGGGGGTGGGGGTGGAGAAGCAAATGGGCGCCTCTCCTATGTGCCCTGGCCGGGAATCGAACCCGGGTTCCCCGCACGCCAGGCCGATGCTCTACCGCTGAGCCAACCGGCCAGGGCCAGGCACCCTACTTTTATTGGCATTTCATATCCTTTGTGTTTCTTTATGCAGATACAAACAAATACAAATATATGTTATTTTTCCTCTTTCTCACATGAAACAGAGCATACCGCTGTGTGGATGCATCATAGTTTATTTAACACTCCCCTCCTGCTGTTTCTAGTCTTTGGCTCTTCCAAACAAGAGCTTAATATGTGACATTTATCCTTTAACTTTTTTATTATTATTATTCAGTGAGAGGAGGATAGGCAACACAGACTCCTGTATGTACTGTGACCAAGATCCACCCAGCAAGCCCACTAGGGGGCAATGCTCTGCCCATCTGGGGCATTACTCCATTGCTCAGCAACTGAGCTCCTCCTAGCACCTGAGGCAGAAGCCACAGAGCCATGCTCCAGCACCTGGGACCAACTCACTCCAATTGAGCCATGGCTGCAGGATTAGGAAAAGAGAGAGAGAGTAGCAAGAGGGGGAGAGGTAGAGAAGCAGATGGGCGCCTCTCCTTTGTGCCCTGACCTGGAATTGAATCCGGAACATCCACACGTCAGGCCAATGTTCTACCACTGAGCAAACCAGCCAGGGCCATATCTTTTGAACCAGCGACCTCAGCATGCCAGGTCAAGGCTTTATCCACTGCGCCACCACAGGTCAGGTACGGCCATATCTTTTAACTTAAAAAAAATAAAAGGCCCCCAGACTACTAAACCCCTGGAAACCTCACTGATGTGATAGACCTCTAAATTTCCATCTACCACCTCTGGTACCCGTGTACCTTAGTAGGACAATGTTTCTCAACTTTGGAACTCTTGAAATTTGGGGCCAGGTGAGTCGTTGTAGAAGGGCGGGAGCCATCCTAAGAATTGTAGGATAGGTTACACCATCCCTGGACTCCACCCAGTAGATATCAGTTGCTCACAATTTCCCATTTGTAACAACTAAAAATCTCTTCCAGACATTCTCAAATGTCCTGTGTGGATTAAAATCTTCTGATGGAGAACCACTGCATTAGGGCATCTATGATACTTGCCATTCCATGGTCAGCAAGTCCAAGTGACTGACACCATCACTCTGGTGGACCAGACTGACATTCTGTAAAATGGCAGGATAATCAAGGTTCATGCGGACACACACCCAGTGAACATATATGGCTTTCCTCACTGTGCAGAGGCCAACCACTGAGTTCTCAGCTGACAGGCACAGAGCAGATAGCATTTGCCAACTCAGTGGTCACATGCCAAGTCCAAGAATGCGTGTTCCTCTTCACCAGCAAACAGAGCCCATCCATCCCAGCAGCTTCAAAAGCAATTATCACCTGAATAAGTTCACGGTGGCCTAATAACACCTGCCATAGCTCATCTGGAATTATAGAGATGTAGTGAGTAAACACATGGGGACCATTGCCTTGAGTCCTTTATATCTTTGATGGTGGCAATAATAGCTACAATTCACCCTGAGATGCAATACTATTTCTGATTTACTATCTTGAGTCCTTGGGGAAGAATAGTTTCAGGTGGCTTCACTTTGCCCTTCCTACCATCATGTCCCTTACTCCACAAGTCAGAAAATGGCCTGGGAGTTCAGCCAACCACTAAATATATCTGCCCCATTTTGGGACCTGAGAAATAACACAGGGTCTTTCTGTAGACCCAATGGACCCATTATGGAATGGACTAGGGGTGGAACCTTATTTGGCAGCTGGCCTCTTAAAGCTGCTAATAAAACTGTGGAACCAGTATGTGGCATTTCAGGTCCCCTACATTTGTGTCAGCTCAGAACTTGTAGTTAGCAGTCCTCAAGAACCTGGCTAGTCCTCATTCTCCAGCACTAGTTATGGGGGAAAATATCTACAGATTCTTTGAAAAGGAGGATTTGCAGAATAAATGTTCATGTCTCCTTGTGGTCCTTCTCCAAGGGGACCTCAGCCTCCCCTAGAATTTATGGATTCTACAAGTGTAGACAACAGAAGGAGAGGCACTAATTTTCCACTGCAGTGACTGATGTTAAACATCTGTTCTCTGCCTTTCCTTCTTTATCATTATTATACAATTGTGACAATGCCCTACTCAGCCATCCATTTGTCTGGTGTCTAGGAATAGCAAGATCTATTAGCCACTGCTTCAAACCTGGAGGTTATGGCACCCTAACTGCCACTCTGCAGTTCTCTGGTTATGATCACTGGTCACCTGTGATCCTAGTGGTTAAGAGCTGCTGTCTAGCCTTCTAGCTCTGGAATCTCATCATCCCCACTGACAAAGGCCCAGTCCTAGAGCAGTGTTTATCACCATTAACCCCAGCCCACAGAAGACAGAAACTGTCCTCACAAATGTATCAGTGAGCCCCTGTGAGTCTTTATTGCCTTCAGACGTAAGTGTCTTCCATTCTCCTTCAAGAAACATAGCTAAGTGGAGGGTCCTCAGGTTTTACATAGTAAATCCATTCCCAACACTGCATGACCATTTCCTCCAAATTATGCCAAACATACTCCAGCATCTCCACCTTATCGACTATCTGCCACCATCCTGTCTACATGCCAAGGAATCACCCCAATAGACAATGAAGACTAGCTCCAGGTGACTGCGACAATCTCACACTTTCAAGATATACTCCAACCTGGCCCTGCTGATACACATTTGCCAGTTCTTGTGTCTAACATGCAGATTGCTTTCTCCTGGACAAGAGAGTGAACTTCCCCACCGAAGCCATGCTCACACCTGACTGGTTATTTGCAGGAGACGGTGAGAGGTGACAGGAACAGAGCTTGAGGAAAACAATGGCCAGCATGGGACATCACCTCTGTGAGGTCATAACGAAATAACCTGGGAAAGGGAGGCTGCTGTCTTCAAGTTCTTGGGGACAGCTTCTGCCATCAGGAAGGGTTAGGCCATTTGGGATCCAATATTGTCAGCCTCAGCCAGGCAAATGTCACCATCGAAGGTTTCACTCTTTCCCTATCAGGGAATTTTCTTTGACACTGAGGAGCCGTTAAAGCTGTACATTTCTTCTCTTTTGCATTTCTGCCCCCCTGACAATCACATCCTGACTTTTAGACCCTCTGCCCTATAGCTTTAAGAACTGTACCCTCTTCCAAAGCTACCCTGGCTCTTCCATAGGCTACCCTGGCTTCGGAGAGAGCCGCAAGCAAGCGGCTGCCTTGTGCCTATTGCTACCTGTTTGCAAAGCTTCCCATGTCTTCAAAAGTGATCACCCCACATCAAAATCCTTATGGTTTTCATGGCCACCAAATAGTTCAAACGGCTCAAGTGCCAGGGCCACCAGATATCACAACACTTTACCTTCCACATCCACCAAGCCACGGCGTAAGCGGCCGCAGGGAGGGGTGGGCCGGGAGACGGAAGGAGGGAGCACCGCAGGCAGTGAGAGGAGGCACGCTGAGTCAAGAGACCGGGGAACTGTCTAATGTGACAGGAACATGGTGGCCGAGGCCAGGGGCCTAACAAGCTGTGTGAGGGAGGCTGTGTTCTTTCTCAAGAGCAATGAGGCCTGACATATGGTGGCACAGTGGTTAAAGTGTCGACCTGGAATGCTGAGGTTGCCGGTTCAAAACCCCAGGCTTGCCTGGTCAGGGCACGTATGGGAGTTGATGCTTCCTGCTCCTCCCCTTCTCTCTCTAACTCCCTCCCTCTCACTCTCTCTCCCTCTCTACCCTCTGTAAAATAAATTTAAAAAAAAAAAATTTAAATAAAATTTAAAAAAAGAGCAATGAGCTGCTCGCAAAGGATTTTGAAGAGAAGAGAGTAGGGAGATGTGGCCCAGACGCTGGATAGTCACTGAGTGACTGAGCATTCCCCCGACACTGCATGGGAAGTGGAGCAATGCCATGTGACTAGTCCTGGCCAATGGGCCGTGAGCGGAAGTGATCTTCACAATCTCCATGCTAAAGCATTTAAAGAGCAGTGCTTGACCCTCCTACATTGGTTGCCACCACAACCAGGGAGCCCTGTGCTGAGACGTTGGCTTCCCAAGGTGACAGCTGCCTGGATCCCCGAGTCATAGCAAGAAGGACAGCTGCCCTGAAGACTCGCCCACCACATGCTGGAAGTTTCACCAGCAAGAAATAAATCTCTATTGCACGAGTCATGAAGACCTCAAAATTCAGTTATTGTGGCAGCATAGCCTAGGGCTACCCTGACCAATAACGTTCCCAACTATGGTCCAGAGATTGGGGAGGCAGCGTTCCGGAGCTGCACACCATTGAAGTCCTTGTCTTCCATAGCTAAGACTACTCCCTCCCTTTGGGAGAAAGGAACTGATAAAAACCCAGGTTGTAGCTACACGTTCTCAGGGGTTTGCAAATGGCTTCACCAGGAAGCACTCGGCTCTGTTGGGCAAATGGGGTGCTTCCTGCACGGAGACCCGTTATTAATCTGCAACGTTCTTCTCTCTCCTCCAATAGTCCGAGCTCCCTTTCCTATTTACGTGCCCCTTTGTTCCTTCAGCCCTGGCCTTTTCCCTCCTTTACCCCCCGCAGTGAGATGGTCCTGGGGTGACTCAAACATAGCCATCGGACGCGACAGCCGCAGACAACGCCTTCGTTGCCAGCCCCTTTACACCTTCACTGGGAGTGGACAGGCCCCTGTGTAAAGCGGCTCCTTCAGGCCCAGAGACCTGAATTCAAATCCTGCTGGTCTCTTTTTCTGCACAGGAACTTTGATGATGTCCTTAACTTCTCTGAGACTTTTAGTTTCCTGTTCTGAAAAACAAGAATAATAATACTCTCTTTATGGAAATTATGGCAAATGACAAGTTACAGTTCCCAGCATAGGGCCTGGCACAGAGTGTGGATTTCCTAACAGTCCGTTGCCCTTTGTCTCCTGCCCTTCCTTCTGAGGGGGAGACCGAACCCTCTCGAATCTCCGTGGCTTCCACCTCTATTTACCTTGGCCTGTGATGGGCAAAACCCCACATGTAAATCTGCAGAGAGTACAAAGGACCAGAGAAGCAGGCAGGGAGGCAGGACGTAATCATGGTGAAGAGTGGACAGCCTTATTAGTAAAATTTGCAAATGCCCGAGCATATAATGTAAGCCATGAGTGCTAGAGAAACCCAAAGAGGAAACATCCTCAGATTTCTGGGAGTTAGGCTAATGACTCCATACGGGGAGGTGGGAGGCGGAAGGTGCCCCTGCATTCCCTAAGGCCAAGGCCCCCCTCGTCAGCCAGCCATACTCTGGTGGCTGTGATGGTCATCAGATTGACAGGTGTGCCCATGACAACAGAGAAGGATGGAGTTTTTCATACAGGTCCTATCCACTCAAAACAGATACCCCCGTAAGTACTTACACATTGATTTAGGAAGATCGACCAAACGTGCCTTTGAATGGGTGTGCCCATGCAACAGACAATTCTGGAAAGCCTGGTCTGTGTCAGGTCCGAGAGTAGTTATACAAAGGCTATACTTGAACCTAAAAGCTGGGACTGTGCCCGGCACCACCCAACTAAGCCTGAACCTGACATCGGCACCGGGTACGTGAAGGGTACATTTATAGAATGTCAGAAGAGGATCCCATAGCTCTGCAAACGCTGCCCACAAGTGTCCTCAAACTTTTACATGGGGCAGGTCAGCTCCCCACAGTCTATCATCATCCACTGGTTCAACAGTTCACGTGACTGTGGAACCCACAAACAGCTCCTTTCAGCATCTGACAAAGCTCGAGCCACCGTTCCCAAAGGAGGACATGAATTTTAGTATGAACCTATCACTTTAGACGACAAAATATGCCACATTGCATAGCAACATAATATATCCACTTGCCTCAGACTCTACTATCAAATGCCTCATTTAAAGGCCGTGATTAAAAAGAACAAGTCCTTAGTGACTCGGTCAAATGTTTTGAGTCTGGGCCTGGCCTGTGGTGGCACAGTGGATAAAGCATCAACCTCGAATGCTGAGGTCGCTGGTTATAAATCCTGGGTTTGCCTGGTCAAGGCACATATGGGAGTTGATGCTTCCTGTTCCTCCCGCCCCTTTTCTCTCTCTCTCTCCCATTAATAATTAATTGTTATAAATAATTATTATTAATTATTTAATTATTATTAAAATAAATTTTAAAATTTAAATTTTTGCTTCTGCTTCTTTCCAAACCCTCCGGGAACATGGAAATGTAAGGGGACAGGTAGGTTGCACTTCAGGTTTTTTTGTTTTTTGGTTTTGGGGGGGGGGGGTTTTAATTGATTTTAATTTATTGTGTTTACATAGATTCTAGTGTTGCCCCGAATGCATCTCCCCTCCCCGTATTCCCCTCAACATCTTCCTTGCCCCCCTCCCCATAGCGCCCTCCCTCCTTCCCTCCAGGTTTATCCCATCCTATCATCCCCTTTCCCTCTGTCCTCTTTTCCTCTGTTTCCTTTGACCTCTCCTCTGTCTCAATTCCGTTCCTCAGTTCACATTGTTCCTTGGATTCCTCATATGAGTGAGGTCATATGATATTTTTCTTTTTCTGCCTGGCTTATTTCACTTAACATAATAGTTTCCAGGTCCATCCATGTTGTCACAAAAGGTAAGATTTCCTTCTTTTTCATGGCCCCATAGTATTCCATAGTGTATTTGTACCACTGTTTTTTAATCCACTCGTCCACTGACAGACACTTGGGCTGTTTCCAGATCTTCGCTATTGTGAACAATGCTGCCATAAACATGGGGGTCCATTTCTCCTTTTGAAACAGTGCTATGGTGTCCTTAGGGCATATTCCTAAAAGTGGGATAGCTGGGTCAAAAGGCAGTTCCATTTTTAATTTTTTGAGGAATCTCCATACTATTTTCCACAGTGGCTACACCAGTCTGCATTCCCACCTGCACTGCAGGTTTTAAGGTAAACACAAGCCAGTGGTGTAACACAGCTGCCAACAAAGTGAATGAGATCTTAGGAAGGATTAATAAAAGTATAGTGTCATGAACAAAGAAGGCCATCGATTTCCATATATGAACAACACATGGGCCTGCTTGTGATCAGACCTGGCGGACGCCTGCCAGAGATGGCAGGAAGATGACCAGCAGTCTTCCTTTGAATCAGAAAGCAGTGAGGACACTCAGACCAGAGACAATAAGACAGTCAAACACTAGCATCATCTTTAAATGCTGTGAAATATTTAAAGTGTGAAGAACTAGTTTCCCATATATTAGTTCCAAAGGGCAGCGCTGCGAGCAATAGATAATAGTGACAAGGACACAATTTCCAACCAAAAGTGAGGAGACCTCTCAAACCACCATAGCTGTTCAAGATGTCATGATTGTCACTAATGTATTTACACCAAGATGTCTTCCTACCTTCCCGGCTGCGTGGACATTTAGGAGAACGGGAGATTCTTTTGGGCTTCAGGGTGGGTTTGGTGGGAAAGTGTCCCACGGGACAGAGAAGTGAGGTTGGGCAGCCTCAAAGGACTGCATGTGAGCTCACCAAAAATTCCCACGCCCTCAGATACTATTTTCGCCTCTGACAAAGGTGGAATATTCCCAGCTCTGATTTTAAATGGGTGCCCTAATCCTCCCGTTCACGTTTCCAGTTCTTTTCCCAATGCAAGTCCCCTTGTGCGGTTCTCCCCGCTTCCCCCACCGACCCCACCCCAGAGTTGTGCCCGCACTCTTGCTAAAAGCTGTAGGCTATAAACCTCATCATGTATAATGCAGAAAGGGAGTCATTCATTGATTCTGTTCTCATTAGTCATCATAACGCCTTTCTCTTATATGTGCTCAACCGCTGTGGTTTCTCCGAGAATGGAGAGCCCTCCTTTCCACAGGAGAATCTAAATGGCTCCCCAAGCAGACACCAGCTGGGCAAACAGTGCAGAGAATCTGGGTGGGATGGGATGAGTACGGCCACACCCAGGGCCCAGGCCAAGTGGCCACGCAGCCCCACAGCCAAATTACAAATAGCAGCCGAGCCTTTGATCTAATAGAACAGGCTGCCTGTTTCTTAAGAGGACGCTCCATCCAGTTTTGTGGTTAGTCGCCAAGCCTGAGAATGATCGGTGGACGAGGAAACCGGCCGGTGTTTCCCTTCAGGACTGGAATCCGATGCAGCTCTGGAGGCCGGAAAGGACCACACGCCCAGCACCTGGCCAGGGACCTGAGCCTCTCGCTCCCCTGCCTCCCCTTCCCACCCTGCCTCTTCCCGCTCTGCTCCTCTCTGCACAGGGGTCCACCCTGCCATGCCCACATCAGGGGGAAGCCAGGGTCCAAGAATCCTTTGTCCCCAGTGTTTCGGTCCTGATATCACTAGTGAGAGGCAGCTGGGGTCACAAAGGCGGGTCTCACTCGTCCCCAGGCAGCAATGGTGGCAGGACAACAAGGGCTGCTGCAGTAGCTGTGGTGGCTTCTGACAACATCCTGATTTCTATTTTTTTTTTAAGTGAGAGGACGGAAAACAAACAGACTCCCACATGCGCCTTGACCGGGATCCACTTGGCAACCCCCATCTGGAGCTGATGCTCTGTGCACCTAGGGTCATGCTCGCAACCAAGCTATTTTTAGCACCTGAGGCAAGAGTCTCCATGGATCCATCTCAGCAGCCAGGGCTGATGCACTCGAACCAATCAAAGCCATGGCTTTAGGAAGGGAAGAGAGAGAGAGAGAGAAACAGAGAGAGAAAGAAGGGGGAACGGTGGAGCAGATGGTCATTTCTCCTGTGTGCCCTGACCAGAAATTGAACCTGGGATATCCACACGCTGGGCCAACACTCTACCACTGAGCCAACAAGCCAGGGCCAACTTCCTGAATTCTGACAAGTGCCCCTACCCCCGCCCTTTGCTCCCTCCTATCCCTTCCAACAACTCTGTGGGACCTGACTTCCTGTATTAACCTCTTCCTGCTGGAAATACAGGTTTACAGTTGTAAGAGCACAGAACACAGTTTATTCTTGCGTTATTGTTTATCAAACTATGGCGTTATTTTCCAATATGAACAACTGTGAACCTACTTTTGCCCCATCCTGTATATAGAATGGTTTCCAGTTTTAGGGGTAAAAGACTGGGATTTCTCTGTGTTGACACATGGGACCTGGTGCCATTGTTTCCAAGGTGGTATAATATCCCATTCTGTGGTGGAATCACACAGCCTTCTCCATGGTGAGGTTCCCTTCCACACCCTGCCTGTGCAGCCCTGGCTGCTCAGAATGGAGCCCGTCCGCCCCAGCGCCTTGCAAAAGCCGCGCACGGGGACGGAGCGAGACTCAATTCCAACGCTGCAACTTTTCCGTGCGGTTGGGGGTTTCACTCAGAGCGTGAGACTGCTGGCCGGATATCCTGGTCTGCGCGCGCAGCCAGTGAGTGAGAGTTTCCTCCAAGCGCCCCGGAAGTGGGCGCCCACCTGTGTTACCGGACAGAGTGGCAGAGCCAGAGGTCTTTGAATGGCCGGAAAGCCCGCCTGATTATGCTGGCAGCTCTGACTGACTGAGCCTTACCCAGAGCCCTGTGCTGAGTGGAAATAGAGTGGGGAGTTGCCAGCTCTTTGAGCCTCTTACTATCCAGGCAGAGGCAGTGGCAACCCCATAGCTGGATTATCAGGCTACTAATTGAGGAAGGAAAGACTAGGAGAAAGGCTCCAGGAACACGGACTCTCTCACTGTCGGAGCCTATAAATGCTAATAGCCTCGACTGCCAACGAGACTAAAGCACAATACATGACATTGCCATAGAGACTTATCAACTGCAAACCTCCACCTGAGCGTGGCAAAGGGGCAAAACCCGGGGTACAGAGTCACCGACCAGGAAGAGGGAGAGAAAAGAAAAAGCAAGAAGATAACCTCTCAAAATCAAGAATAATCTGCAGACTTTATAACCTATCCCATTTTATTATATTTGTTCGTTTGTTTCTCTTATCTTCATTCTTGATACTTTTTTTTTCCTCCTCCAATTTGGCCGATTAACTCTCTACCGGTCTTACTCTCTCCTCTCCTTGAACTACACTACCCATAAGTGTTACATCTCCCATTATCTTTTCTCTTCTCTTCCTTTCTCTCTATGAGGGTTGCACTCCAAAACCCTTAACTCTCTCTCTCTCTCTCTCCTTTCTTTTTTCTTCTTTTAGTGGTTCCCTCTTTTTTTTTCTCTCTCTCTCTTTCTTTTCTCCCTCTATATTAGTTTCTTCCTTTCTCCTTTACATCTCCTCTCATTCAAACCTCAATAACAAACAAATTATCTTATCTGGGACTCAAACTTATGTTTGTGGCATTTTGGGGGGTTTTTACTTCACCTTTTTAACTCACTAGCAGTGCTCCCATACCTGGCTCTCCATATTATCTAGTTCTTGTTCCACTAAATACAATAGTAATTTTTTAATTTGTCCCCCCATTTTTCCGTTTTCCTCTTAATCCTCTCATCATAACTCTTAGACAACCAACACCTAAAAGCAAATCATTTTATTCTTGACCCAAATTTTTTCCTTATTTGCTTTTTGTGGGTCCATACGCTCTTTTTTTTCTTTTTTCTTTCTTTCTTTTTTTTTTTTTTTTTTTTTTTTTTTTTTGCCCCTTTATTACTTTTCCCCAATTCAGGCCCTCCATCACAGGCATTGTTTGTTATAATTCACAGTCCACCACAAGATTTTCTCAAGAAAGAGGAGAGAGGAGAGGAGAGGAAAAAAGGAGGGGGGGAATAATTTCCTTTTTTTTTTTTTTTTTTTTTTTTTTTAATTTTTATTTTATTTTATTTTTCTTTATTTCATTATTAATTTTTTTTTAAAAACAACTCTTTGATTTTTTTTTATTATTTTTTTAAACTTTTTATTTTTTATTAAATCTCATTAATACTATCAACAAAACCACCCTCAGATGCCATTAAGGAAGAGAAAATCAAATATCATGGATACAAAAGAAAGAGGTAACACAGCTAGATGAGGAAAAATCTATGGAGAAAAAATTTAATATATTGGAAACCTTGGAGCTAAATGACAGAGAATTCAAGATAGAAATCCTAAAAATCCTCCGAGATATACAAGAAAACACAGAAAGGCAATTTAGGGAGCTCAGAAAACAACTCAATGAACACAAAGAATATATGTCCAAGGAAATTGAAACTATAAAAACAAATCAAACAGAGATGAAAAACTCAATTCACGAGCTGAAAAACGAAGTAACAAGCTTAGCTAATAGAACAGGTCAGATAGAAGAGAGGATTAGTGAAATAGAAGACAAGCAACTTGAGGCACAACAGAGAGAAGAAGAAAGAGACTCAAAAATTAAAAAAAATAAGATAGCCCTACAAGAATTATCTGACTCCATCAAAAAGAATAACATAAGAATAATAGGTATATCAGAGGGAGAAGAGAGAGAAAATGGAATGGAGAACATACTCAAACAAATAATAGATGAGAACTTCCCAAGCCTGTGGAAAGAATTAAAGCCTCAAGTTCAAGAAGCAAACAGAACTCCAAGTTTTCTTAACCCCAACAAACCTACTCCAAGGCATATCATAATGAAATTGACACAAACCAACAGCAAAGAAAAAATTCTCAAGGCAGCCAGGGAAAAGAAGAATACAACATATAAAGGAAGGCCCATTAGATTATCATCGGATTTCTCAGCAGAAACTCTACAAGCTAGAAGAGAGTGGACCCCAATATTTAAAGTCCTGAAAGAGAGGAACTTTCAGCCACGAATACTATACCCATCAAAGCTATCCTTCAAATATGAAGGAGAAATAAAAACATTCACAGATACAGAAAAGATGAGGGAATTTATCATCAGAAAACCCCCACTCCAGGAATTACTAAAGGGGGTTCTCCAATCAGATACAAAGAACAAAAAAAAACAGAGCCACAAGTAAAAGCTCCAAGAAGAACACAATAAAACCAAATTTAAACTGTGACAACAACAAAAAGAAAGAGGGGGAGAAGATGGAGATTAACAGTAGCAAAGGACGATGGAGTGCAAAAGTACTCACAAAATAGTTCGCTACAATGAACAGGGTAGGGACCCTTTTCATTACTCAAAGGTAACCACCATTGAAAAAACCACCACAGAAGCACATGAGATAAAAAAGATAGCAACAGAGGAAAGATGTATGGAATACAACCAAATAAAAACAAAAGATAGAAAAACAAAAGAGAAGGATCAAACAAGACACAAAACTAACAGAAAGCAATCTATAAAATGGCAATAGGGAACTCACAAGTATCAATAATTACACTAAATGTAAACGGATTAAACTCACCAATAAAAAGGCACAGAGTAGCAGAATGGATTAAAAAAGAAAATCCAACTGTATGCTGCCTACAGGAAACTCATCTAAGTAACAAGGATAAAAACAAATTCAAAGTGAAAGGCTGGAAAACAATACTCCAAGCAAATAACATCCAAAAAAAAGCAGGTGTAGCAATACTCATATCGGATAATGCTGACTACAAGACAGGAAAAGTACTCAGAGACAAAAATGGACATTTCATAATGGCTAAGGGGACACTGAATCAAGAAGACATAACAATTCTTAATATATATGCACCAAACCAAGGAGCACCAAAATATATAAGACAGCTACTTATTGATCTTAAAACAAAAACTGACAAAAATACAATCATACTTGGAGACCTCAATACACCGCTGACGGCTCTAGATCGGTCATCCAAACAGAGAATCAACAAAGACATAGTGGCCTTAAACAAAACACTAGAGCACCTGGATATGATAGACATCTACAGGACATTTCATCCCAAAGTGACTGAGTATACATTTTTCTCCAGTGTACATGGATCATTCTCAAGAATTGACCATATGTTGGGCCACAAAAACAACATCAGCAAATTCAGAAAAATTGAAGTTGTACCAAGCATATTTTCTGATCATAAAGCCTTGAAACTAGAATTCAACTGCAAAAAAGAGGAAAAAAATCTCACAAAAATGTGGAAACTAAACAACATACTTTTAAAAAATGAATGGGTCAAAGAAGAAATAAGTGCAGAGATCAAAAGATATATACAGACTAATGAAAACGACAATACGACATATCAGAATCTATGGGATGCAGCAAAAGCAGTGATAAGAGGGAAGTTCATATCACTTCAGGCATATATGAACAAACAAGAGAGAGCCCAAGTGAACCACTTAACTTCCCACCTTAAGGAACTAGAAAAAGAAGAACAAAGACAACCCAAAACCAGCCGAAGAAAGGAGATAATAAAAATCAGAGCAGAAATAAATGAATTAGAGAACAGAAAAACTATAGAAAAAATTAATAGAACAAGGAGCTGGTTCTTTGAAAAGATCAACAAAATTGACAAACCCTTGGCAAGACTTACCAAGGAAAAAAGAGAAAGAACTCATATAAACAAAATCCAAAATGAAAGAGGAGAAATCACCACGGACACCGTAGATATACAAAGAATTATTGTAGAATACTATGAAAAACTTTATGCTACTAAATTCAACAACCTAGAAGAAATGGATAAATTCCTAGAAAAATACAACCTTCCTAGACTGAGTCAAGAAGAAGCAGAAAGCCTAAACAGACCTATCAGTAGAGAAGAAATAGAAAAAACCATTAAAAACCTCCCCAAAAATAAAAGTCCAGGCCCTGACGGCTATACCAGCGAATTTTATCAAACATTCAAAGAAGACTTGGTTCCTATTCTACTCAAAGTCTTCCAAAAAATTGAAGAAGAAGCAATACTTCCAAACACATTTTACGAAGCCAACATAACCCTCATACCAAAACCAGGCAAGGATGGCACAAAAAAAGAAAACTACAGACCAATATCTCTAATGAATACAGATGCTAAAATACTAAACAAAATACTAGCAAATCGAATACAACAACATATTAAAAAAATAATACATCATGATCAAGTGGGATTCATCCCAGAATCTCAAGGATGGTTCAACATACGTAAAACGGTTAATGTAATACACCATATCAACAAAACAAAGAACAAAAACCACATGATCTTATCAATAGACGCAGAAAAGGCTTTCGATAAAATACAACACAATTTTATGTTTAAGACTCTCAACAAAATGGGTATAGAAGGAAAATATCTCAACATGATAAAGGCCATATATGATAAACCATCAGCTAACATCATATTAAATGGCACTAAACTGAAGGCTTTCCCCCTTAAATCAGGAACAAGACAGGGTTGTCCACTCTCTCCACTCTTATTTAATGTGGTACTAGAGGTTCTAGCCAGAGCAATCAGACAAGACAAAGAAATAAAAGGCATCCATATCGGAAAAGAAGAAGTAAAGGTATCACTTTTTGCAGATGATATGATCCTATACATCGAAAACCCCAAAGAATCCACAAAAAGACTACTAGAAACAATAAGCCAATACAGTAAGGTCGCAGGATACAAAATTAACATACAGAAGTCAATAGCCTTTCTATATGCCAACAATGAAACAACTGAGAAGGAACTCAAAAGAATAATCCCCTTCACGGTTGCAACAAAAAAAATAAAATACTTAGGAATAAACATAACAAAGAATGTAAAGGACTTATATAATGAAAACTATAAACCATTGTTAAGGGAAATCGAAAAAGATATAATGAGATGGAAGAATATACCTTGTTCTTGGCTAGGAAGAATAAATATAATCAAGATGGCTATATTACCCAAAGCAATATACAAATTTAATGCAATTCCCATCAAACTTCCAATGACATTTTTTAAAGAAATAGAGCAAAAAATCATCAGATTTATATGGAACTATAAAAAACCCCGAATAGCCAAAGCAATCCTAAAGAAAAAGAATGAAGCTGGGGGCATTTCAATACCTGACTTCAAACTCTATTATAGGGCCACGACAATCAAAACAGCATGGTATTGGCAGAAAAATAGACACTCAGACCAATGGAACAGAATAGAAAGTCCAGAAATAAAACCACATATATATAGTCAAATAATTTTTGATAAAGGGGCCAACAACACACAATGGAGAAAAGAAAGCCTCTTCAATAAATGGTGCTGGGAAAACTGGAAAGCCACATGCAAAAGAATGAAACTGGACTGCAGTCTCTCCCCCTGTACAAAAATTAACTCAAAATGGATCAAAGATCTAAACATAAGACCTGAAACAATTAAGTACATAGAAGAAGACATAGGTACTCAACTCAGGGACCTGGGTTTTAAAGAGCATTTTATGAATTTGACTCCAATGGCAAGAGAAGTGAAGGCAAAAATTAATGAATGGGACTACATCAGACTAAGAAGTTTTTGCTCAGCAAGAGAAACTGATAACAAAATAAACAGAAAGCCAACTAAATGGGAAATGATTTTTTCAAACGACAGCTCAGATAAGGGCCTAATATCCAAAATATACAAAGAACTCATAAAACTCAACAACAAACAAACAAACAATCCAATAAAAAAATGGGAAGAGGATATGAATAGACACTTCTCCCAGGAAGAAATACAAATGGCCAACAGATATATGAAAAGATGCTCATCTTCTTTAGCTATTAGAGAAATGCAAATCAAAACGGCAATGAGATACCACCTCACACCTGTTAGATTAGCTGTTATTAGCAAGTCAGGTAACAGCAAATGTTGGAGAGGCTGTGGAGAAAAAGGAACCCTCATACACTGTTGGTGGGAATGTAAAGTAGTACAACCATTATGGAAGAAAGTATGGTGGTTCCTCAAAAAACTGAAAATAGAACTACCTTATGACCCAGCAATCCCTCTACTGGGTATATATCCCAAAAACTCAGAAACATTGATATGTAAAGACACATGCAGCCCCATGTTTATTGCAGCATTGTTCACAGTGGCCAGGACATGGAAACAACCAAAAAGCCCATCAATAGATGACTGGATAAAGAAGATGTGGCACATATACACTATGGAATACTACTCAGCCATAAGAAATGATGACATCGGAACATTTACAGCAAAATGGTGGGATCTTGATAACATGATACGAAGCGAAATAAGTAAATCAGAAAAAACCAGGAACTGTATTATTCCATACGTAGGTGGGACATAATAGTGAAACTAAGAGACATTTATAAGAGTGTGGTGGTTACGGGGGGGAGGGGGGAATGGGAGAGGGATAGGGGGTGGGGAGGGGCACAAAGAAAACAAGATAGAAGGTGACAGAGGACAATCTGACTTTGGGTGGTGGGTATGCAACATAATTGAACGACAAGATAACCTGGACTTGTTATCTTTGAATATATGTATCCTGATTTATTGATGTCACCCCATTAAAAAAAATAAAATTATATATTAAAAAAAAAAAAAAAAAAAAAAAAAAAAAAAGAATGGAGCCCGTGGTCCAGACTGTGCTATCCTGGCAACAAGAGGCTGTGCGCCAGTGCCAACCCCTGTGGCTTTCACTCTGCTCAGAGACTCCTCACTTCTTGCCCTTACCACCTGCTCCCTCACCTTCTGTGGCTGACCCAGAGGACCCTAATTTCTAGTCCATCACCCTCGGCCAAACATGCTATCACATGTCAAAGGAGGAGCCCTGGTGGTAGCAGACCAGTTCTGTGGGCCACCGCAAGCCCACAGATGGGGTACGGGAAACGTTCCATCATGGAACTGTTGCTCACCTAGGCACAGGGAACCCCTGTTAAATAGAAGTTTATAAAAGCATGGCCAAATCCACAGCAGTCCACATCTGCTCAGTAGCTCATCCAACTCAGCCAGAACTTTTCCAGAATGTCCTCCCTGTCCCCACACAACCTGTGCTGAGATGCTTGGGAGAGATGTTAATTTATTGCTGGAAAGAAAAGAGAAATCTTTTCTCCCCTTGTCTATAGAGAAGCCCTATTCATCCTTCAAAACCTAGTTCAGCTACCTCCTCCTCCATGAAGCCTTCTCAGTCTAAAATGCCCTGCTCACACCTGACCTGTGGTGGCGCAGTGGATAAAGCGTTGACCTGGAAATGCTGAGGTCACCTGTTCGAAACCCTGGGCTTGCCTGGTCAAGGCACATATGGGAGTTGATGCTTCCAGCTCCTCCCCACCTTCTCTCTCTCTCGCCTTTCTCTCTCCTCTCTAAAATGAATAAAAAAAAATTTTTTTAAATCTTTAAAATACCCTGCTCAATCTCCTCTGCATCTTGTTTGCCAGTTACTTTAAGAAGCTCAGAGCTCCTGGGCTGTGACATGAACCTACTGCAGACTTAAGACCTGCCCAGGCCCTTCACTGCTCCTGGGGTGACTCTGAGTCCTTTTATTCTTGGGGCTTCAGAGTCTAGCACAGGTCCTGATTAGCACACGTTTGAAATTTAATCAAGTTGCATTGACTAGACAGAAGACAGCTTTCTTCTACTGAGTCCTCTTTGGCCCAGTGACTCCCAACCTTGGCACTCTTGTGTTGCTGGGGCTAGGTCACTATTGTGAGGGTCTGTCCTGTGCATTTGCCAGGTGTTTAGCAGCAACCCTAGCCTCTTCCCAGCAAATGTGTGTAATGCTCACTCTCCAGTAGTATCTCCAGATATTGTCAGCTGCCTCCTGGGGAGGCAGGCACATCACTCCCCTTCCCCCACACTGAGAACCACAGAGTGGGGGTGAGAGTGAGAAGGGCAAGTAAGGGGCCCTAACTAAATTATAACTTAGCCAATCTGAGATATGAAAGCACTGGAGAGAGGCATGAGATACTGCACTTGCCTGCCTTTTCAGCGTTGAGAGGAAAGGCAACCACATGAGCACCCATGGCTTACATCAGGGGTGGGGAGGGTGTGGCAGCCAGATCAGCCCGTCCACAGCCGTGACACCTCACCGTGTAGGAGCCTAAGGGACGGGCTGGGTAACTGCCTCACCCCCGTGGGACAGTCTGCCCTTGAACACAGCTTCGGATCTCCAACACCCTTCAAATTATTAGCCTCATGCTATGACCCCCACAAAGAAGTGGAAGGCAATCTGAGGTTTGCAAGTCCTGAAATGGGAAACCAGAGTTTACCTTTAAAAAAAAATTAAATTTACATGTCAATACTGGTCTCTTAAAGGTTAAAAGACACATAACCCTTTAGATATTTTAAGTGAGCAATTACGTGCCAGAATATGTAATAACATACTTAGATCCCCTATACAATGTTCAAATACGAGCCTCACGAGTTGCTTTCTTTTCAGTATCCAGGAAAATGCTAACCATTTAGTCCAGAAAGGAGAAAAGTGCCCAAATCTGTTTTAGCAGAGCAAACACCACGCTGAACTTCAGTGGAGTGCCCCCGCCATCTGGTGGTGAGTTAGAGAATTGCCCCTAAAACACTTAAAGCCACTGGGTCCTTTGCAATGAATGGCTGCTTTGAATGTGTCCCCAGCTGAGTCAGACACAGGTTGATGCTGCAAATTGATTACCAGTTGATGCCAGATTTTGGTAAAAGCACTAATGGACCTATGAAATCACAAATCTTGAGTTACCCCTAAGGAAGAATAATATTTTGACTTTATTTAAAGCTTTTCCTGAGAAGCTAACATTCTCCATATCCTTAATTCTCAGAAGTATTTTAAACACACTATAGTGTTTCATCGTGGAGGCGGAAAAGGCAGCAAGAAAGAAGCAGGGAAAAAGAGAAAAAAATGAAAGAGAGGGGAGGTCACTGTCACAGTCAGTGCTTAAATACATGATTCTTTTTAAACATGTATGTGCACAATTAAAGATTTAAAGATGTGTATGGCAGTTTCTCCCAGGAATCCTGAAAAAATCATCTAGAAAAAACAAATAATTTTCTTTAGTTAAAATAATAAATTCATTTAAAAGTGGAATTCATGCCCAATACAAATAAGAGACATCTAGATTACTCATGCTGACAAAAATATCTCTGTCCAATTATTTTGTTCCCAAAACAATGGTCTCATGTCTTCGTTCCTCAAATCTATAAACCGGCCTCTTCCTCTTTGCAGTAAAATCATGGAAAATTCTATAACACATTTTCACTAATCTGATAAATATTTTATCGGGTGTCTACTCTGCACCAGGCATCAGGATAGAACAGTGAATGGGACACAGCCTTGCCCCCAGGGCCTACGCTCCAACGGAGTAGATGGGCACCTCACAGGTTCTATATAAAGGGTTACATAAGCATCATCTGATTTAATTCTCACAACTCTATATAGTGGGTCATATTATCCCCATTTTACATGTGAGGAAACTGAGGCTCAGAGGAATGAGTGCTCTGCCAAGGATTCAGAAGAGTCAGTGGCAGAATCAGGACTCAAAATCAGACACAGCTCCTCTAAAGCCCAGCACCGACACCTGTGCACCCCGCTGTAAGTCCCCAGTGGTGGAACAGGCATTATGCACTGAGAGCCATGTGGTATACGGGTGGAGGCCGGGTCCTGCAGAGCGCGGGGGAGGGGTGCTGGGCCCTGCTTCCAAGAAGCAGAGTGTCAGCTGTCTGCAAGGATTATTAGTACGTGAGGACTCTAGGTGCAAGAGCGCACCCATCTGCTCATCAGCATTCATTATAAATAATAAATTCTCCCAAACTCAACTCTCACATTTGGTGGGGCAGGGGAAAAGGGAAAGAAGTCATTCTCAAAAGTGATAATTATAGTAAAAGTAAAATCCAACAAGAAGATTAATACCAAAAGGGTCATCAACACATCCTGCAATTTCCCCATAAAGGGTAAGAAGTTAGGTTCAGGGCAATGGATTTCACGGGGCTCCCCCTCCCCCGTTTATGGAGACTAATGATGAAGATCATTTACTGGAATTTTCAGGGGGCCAAACACAGCAACTGAGGTGGAGATTTTTCTTCTGTATCAAGAGCGTGTTTTGCGGGAGGGGGAGGGGCACAAAGAAAACTAGATAGAAGGTGACGGAGGACAATCTGACTTTGGGTGATGGGTATGCAACATAACTGAATGACAAGATAACCTGGACATGTTTTCTTTGAATATATGTACCCTGATTTATTGATGTCACCCCATTAAAATTAATAAAAATTTATTTATTAAAAAAAAAGAGTGTGTTTTGCAAGGCCTAGCCATCCAGAACAGAGAATGAGGAACCAAACTCTAAAAAGACACTTCACTCGAACAAATGTAATAACATCAGCACCTCTAAATTTCACGGACCTCTTAGACAGGTACCCTAATTCAAGACTGTACCTAACAAAAACCACCAAAGCTAACATCAGACTGAGGGGTCAGCCCGCTGCCCATTGCTAAGGCCACTGCTCACAGACATTTCTGGCAAAGTTTTGTTTCCCCCTTAAAACATACTGTTTGCTTGGCAAAAGCCAGGAGACACGAGAACCTCCTACAGCAAAGGTTAATGTAAAGAGAACGTCCCCAGTGACCAGCGGTATTTATCCAGGTATTACTTCCTCCACCTGTGCCAAGTTTACCAAGTAGGTGGGGAGGCTCCTGCTCTTGTGTGAATTCAGCTCGAGTTGCCCGGATACTGCTTCTTGTGCTCCACAGAGAACATAAATCTAATTGTTCCTCTTGTCACTTGAACCAGAAGGATCCCAAATCAGATCATACCGCTGAACCACAAGACTGAACGTTGTGCATTTGAACTCCATGTGGCTTGCCAAGGCTGCCTTCTGACCCCAGAGGCGGCAAGCAATACAATCAAGGACGTGTTTTGGGATCTCAGCGAAGACAGCCAATAGTCAAGAACCCCTCCCCTGGGCAGGCGCCTGTTGGGGTGTTCTCATTCCTAATTGCTTCTGATGTGAGGAGCTGATTGCTGAGGTCTCTGCCATTCTGCGGCCAGATTGCTGACGTGTGTTCAAAACACTCTCATCAACTGCCACTTATAGGCACAAGTGTGAGGACCATTCATTCCAGGGTGTACTTGGCTTCTACGGATCAAAAGTAAAGAAGAGATTTTTTTAAAAATAAGCTCATAAAAGGATACAATTGTACATGTAATTCTAGGAGTAAACTTTAAAAGCTGTAGCTACTGTGGAATCTGGCAACTCTTAAAATAAGGGGACCAAATGCCATGGAAATGTTAAAGTCATCCTTTCATGAAGTCAACATTCTTTTTCTCTTGGGTGTATTTTCATGCCCAAGCCCTTGTCACAGTTGTGATTAATGAATTATCTGCCCTTTTTTTACGTAATGCTGGTATCCCTTGTTACTCCGTAACTCCCTTGGGTTGGGGGTGGGGGTACCCAAGCCTCATCTGTGTGCGTTCCTGATGCCCAGAATATTCACTAGCACAGAGGAAGGACTCAAAAACAACGCCACTACTATCTTTGTGATAGTACTGAGATTCCGTGATCCCGCGTCCCTTGTTACAAACCCTCTGCCTCACTTCCTAGTTTCTTTTATTACTATAGTTATGCAAGGTGTTACCGAGCTGAAGGGTCCATGGGACCTCCCTGTGCACTTTTAACTTGCCACTTCCTGGGAATCTGTGATTATTCAAAGTCTTGGATTTCACCTAGACAGGGGGACTGCCCCTTCAACCATGTCACTCCAACAATGGCCCAGTGGTCTCGTCTTTCTGGATTACACCAGCTCTACTTTCAATAATCTGATGTCCCAGGCAACCTAATAGCCGCTAGAAGCTCATTACTGTCTCCCTCTGACCCTGGACAGAGCAGGTCACATTATACAGCAGCCACCCTTCTGAGGCAGCCCCCCTGAATGCCAAGGATGATAGCAATTTTCCTATAATGTCCTACAATGTATTCTTTTCTGTCTTCTCCACACAGACACCACCAAAAAGCTGTCACATGGCAGTCATTTTCAAGAAGAACTAGCTGGAAAGCCAAGGGTCAGGGAGGGATGTCCTGGTGATGAGCCATCATTCCCTCAAGGTCGCAGGTTGGCAGTGACATCCAGAGGTGCATGTCTGGGCTCCCCGTCACTGGGCCAGGCGTGTCTAAGGGTTACTCAGCCACATCCGCAGCAGCCTCACGTTACACAGAGAACCAGGCCACTGCTGGGCTGCCAAGAGCCTTGGAAAACTGTACAAATTTCATTAAAGATAAACGAACATCTTCCCATGTCACAATATTTGGATAACGCCTCGCCCCTCCCAGCTCCCCTCAAAAGCTACCACTGATTCCACTTTGACACTCCTGGCTCGAATCACATAATCAGATTCAAACTTTCAAACAAATTGCAGTTCAGATATTCACTAACTTCCCTGCGGGCCCAGGGAACACAACCCGGGCCCGCTGGATATGCAGAGAGAGTCAGGGTCTGGGGGCAAAGTGGAGTCAGGATGCAGAGTGTTCCACGGAGAGCTGACCAGCTGCTCCCGCCGGCCCCGAGCTGAGCCCACTCTCTGTGGTTCTTCCTCCTCCTCGGATTGTTCTACAAGACAAAAAAAAAAATCTTACCTTAACACGCACGCCAGTCTCTGTGGGTCCGAAAACAACGGCCGTCCAACTTCCCAGCACCAACACCAGCTCAGAGCATCACCTCCGCTTGACCTTGTTGTACAAACAGATGGCAAGAGAAATACAAGGGGAACACCTTTGAGAGCCTCTCCAGACAGAGAAGCTGGGCTTCCAGGGAAGAGGAAAAGAAATGAAAACCAATTTTTATTACTTCCTGGACAAAAGCAGGAGAGAGGGAAAGAGGGCCGGAGGAGGAGGGACAAATGATCTTAGTCATGAAAGAGTTTTAATACAGCAACACACTGAAGACCTTGCACATCCGGGCGGTGAGTCCAGAAAGGGACAAGCAGCCCGCCCTCTCACGGCTTTTGTAGCAGAAAGTCAGGTTTATTCATCCAGCTTTTTAAAATCAGTAAGGTACTTTCATATACAGAAAATCATTTAAAACTCACAGCCCTGAGCTATTCTACCCACTTTACAGATGGGGAAACGGACACAGAGAGATGTAGTGCCAGCCGGAACAGTGGTATCGGCCCACAGTTCAGTAAAAAGATGAAAGAAGCAGGTGACAATTGTCTGCTACGTTTGGGGAAAAAAAACAAATAAAGCATAGGCCCCAGAAAGGGGTGTGGGAGTATTCATCCCCCCCTCTGTGGCGGGCCTGGGACTACAGAGACAGAACTTCAGAGAGAGGCATTTATTCTTCCCCTGACAATTCAAAGAGAATAGTCCCTAAGCTCATTTCAAACATGATTCATAAAACATTGTCCCCAAAGAGAAATCTACCCAGAAACATGAGATGAGAGAGTTATAAACAAAGGGCCCCAGCTGTTACTTGAATCAGTCTGTCCAGCCTCTGATGGGACAGCTGCTTAAGTCAAAATATCAAAGGACTTTAAAGGCAGCAGCTCACCTTGAAGTGACTGGAATACGACCCGGTCTGCAGATGGAAACAGGGCTCTCGAAGGCCAGGCCCATAGTAGCAGTGTGAGGTCAAGTCCACCACTCAAGCGCCAAGACTACCTTCTGACTTTGCCACAAGGGAAGAAAGCGGGCTTCCCCACCCACCTCAGTGTCCCCGAGGCTCCACAGGAGCCCACTCATTAAACATGAATACGCTCACATCTGATTCCACAGTGGAAACGGATGTGGCCTTGGGGAACAGAGCAGAAGGGAGAGGGGTTGACAGGGTGCAGCGAGAGGAACGTGGTCCCAGGTTCTGCCCCTCACGGTCCCGCCTTCCTGTTTCCCTGTGGGGGAAAAAAGCGCTCGGCCTCCCCATCTCACAGAGCTGGACTGAACCCTGTTGACACTTCCCCGGTGCTGGGCCTGTGTGACTGCACTGCCCCTACCGTTAGAGAGAATT
Organism: Saccopteryx leptura; assembly: GCF_036850995.1. NCBI lineage: Eukaryota > Metazoa > Chordata > Mammalia > Chiroptera > Emballonuridae > Saccopteryx > Saccopteryx leptura. Next base: position 222,618,011 of record NC_089504.1, on the reverse strand, counting down.
TGGGGGTGCAGCACCCTGGGCAGATGCTATGGAGAGCAAAAAGCACATTCCCCAAGTGCTGGCATACAAAATAAGTCAGGGGGATGCGGAGAAAAGGCGAGCTGATGGCCCCGAAAAAGGCACAGCCGCCCCATCAGCCCGGCCCCAGAGAGACCCCGAGAGCCCCAGCACCCTGCTGTGCCCCGTGGGCTGGGAGTGAGGTACTCCACACACACACACACACTCACTCACACCGGACATAGGGCACAGAGTCACTTTCGATTAGACCTGGGTTACAGATTTTATATTCTAATACACCAGAAATGTGCTCTAACTGTGAAATGACTTAGCCTCCCTCCATTTTCCAAGCTTACTCTTCAGAAAGTTGATTCCAGGTTTCTCTTTTCACTCGAAGAGCAGTAAAGGATTTGGCCCATTTTGTGGTCTTTTCATGGTTTATTATTATTATTATTATTATTATTATTATTGTAAAATACACATAATATAAAGTTTACCATCTCGACCACCGTCTCCGGGCACACGGCTCAGTGGCACTCACTCAGTGTGTTCTCACTGCTGTGCAGCGTCAACACCATCCATCTTTTGAACTTCCCCAATGATCCCAAACAGTAACTCTGCATCCATGAAACACCAACCCCTCGACTCTGCTACCCCCAGCCCCTGGCACCCCCCGTCCACTTCCTGTCTGTAAGGATGTGACTCCTAAGCAGAGTCACATGGCCTTGGCCCTGTTGTGACTGGCTCATTTCACAAGGCATAATAAACATTAGCCTCATGGTTCATTCACGTTGGACCTTTTACTACCGTGATGTCACTGCCCAAACTCATGATGCTTGGGCCCAGGGGTCTGTCTCTGTCTCAGTGGCTTCCAGAGCCCCTCTTCCTGTTCAGTGCCTTCCACATGACAACCAGCTCCCACCAAAGGCCCAAACCATTGAAGAAAAACACTTCAATTCTCACACACATCCCGTCTCTCACTCACAAGCCCCAAAGCGACCCCATCATCTCTGGGAACTTCCTGGGGTGCCCTCCTGCCTACACAAGAGAACTGCAGCCCTATCCCAGCCTCAGGGCTCTTCCATCTCTGCCTTTCTCCCCCAGATGGGAAAGTATACTTTTGAAAACAAAACACCCCCTGCCTCTGCCCACAGGGGCAAGGCCACTCCCTGTCTCCTGGAGACAAAGCCCTCCTCTCCCCTTGGAGATCAGAAGTAGGGGAAAATACCCCAGTAAGTTATCCTGCACTATAAAGGTGTTTGTATACTCTCTAACTCTGGCTTCTTTGGTCCTATTTTTATTACATTATGTTCAGTTTACATCCAAAGGGAGGAATCGATTAGAAACACATACTTTAAATATCCTCAGAAGGTTCTCCTGCTGTCCTTGGGAGATGGTACAGAGAATACGGAGAGAGCTTTCAAGGACAGAAGACGTGTCTAGGAGCAGTTCTGCAGATTAGACAGAAACACGCTGCAGTCTTGTTCACAGCTGTGTCCCCTGTGAAGACTGCAGGTATATTGTTGGTGCTCAATAAATAACTAATGCACGAAGTTTGAAGTCAATGCTAGGATGAAGGGAGGGACTGGGTGCCCCCTTGAGCACCACCTTCACCTTGGAGCAGTTAGGGTAACACTGCTGCTTAGAGAGGGAGCTTTGGGAAAACCCAGGAGTCAGGCCCAATGGCTGTTGGCTCCTGGCTCACTGCACGAGTGTGGGCCCATGTGGACTCGCAGACAGAGGCCTCCTTGTGCACCTTCCCAGCCCATGCACCTTACCCAGCATCCCTCTCAGCGGCAGCCACATGCAGTGCACGGACACTCCAGTCTTGGGTTCTCTTGACAATGAGATGTCTGCAGCGACAAGGGCAGAAAGCTGCCTCAGACTTCCACCTGCTCACTTTCCTGCCCCCCGAGTTCCAGCGCCCGGGGAGGTGGACTCACTGCACCGACAGGTAACCCACCTTCACCCTTCCATCCCAGACATTCAAGCTTCAGACAGTCAAAATAGGGAGAAGGCTGCTTTCCTACCCCTTTTCAAGAGTATTGGGGAAGAATAGTCCTTTTGCTAAAAACAGACACAGGTTGACGGCTGTGGATAATCACAGCCTGTAAATTAGTCACAGCCCCCGACCTAGACAAGATGCACAAGGCAGAAATGCCCTGGCCATGAGGGTCATCCACTTCTCAGCAGGACAGAGGAAGCAAATGTCCAATGAAGAAGCCCCATCAAAAACAATGGATAAGACTCCTCTGACCCATCCTCAGTAGTTGGGCCATTTCTGGCAACAGGCCTGCCATTTTTGTCAGTTGAACCAATGCATGGAGTTGTGTCTCCAAAGACCACCCCTCGCCCCATCTCTGGATCCAGCATGCTTGAACTTGAGACCAGAAGACTGGAAACCATCCTGACAAAAACCAGGGGGGGGGGGGTAGGTAACCCATGAGGAACACAAAGGCGTCACCCACCTCTGGTCAGAAGAGTTAGTCTCCATTTATGTAAAACTCTGGGGCACCTGCAGAAATAATGACACGCAGTTGAATATGCTGCTCCTCACTTCAAGCCACCGCATCATGGCCACTGAGACCCAGAAGAGTCTGCCACTGAGGCCCAGGAAGAAGGGGAAAGTAGTTCGATGCTGAGGTTTTGTGGTGAGCCAAAGGGAAACCTCTCTAGAGTCTGCTGTTTCCATCTCACCCAGCTACTTTATCCCCACATGGCTGTGGTTTGGGCTTTAAACAAGTTGAAAGATAAGCAAATATGCTTCCTCCAAGGTCACATGTGACTGCCCTCAGGATGCCGTGTGGTTCCCGAGTGCCGGCAGCACAGTAAAAAGCCACAATCCGTGCACACTCAACCACAGAACCCCCACCTAGTACAAACCAGTGCTGAAGCAGAGGGTCCCATCCAAAGAACAAAAGTCAACCTGACTAAAAGGTGAGACAACCAGCCTCTTTTGCCCACTGATCTTTTTGAAGTGAGAAATGTGAAAGTCAGGGAAATCAGGTGGGTAATTCAAACCATGATAAAACGCTACCAGACATCACGAACGATGTCTTAACACCACAGGAAACAAAAGTTACAGAAGGCACTGACCACCTAGATCTGCACTGTCCAACACAGTAGTCACTAGACACATGTAGCTATTTAATTTTTAACTCATTAAAATGAAGTAAAACCTAAAATTCAGCTCCACAGTCCGACTAACCACACATTTCAAGTGCTCAGTAGGCACATGTGGTCAGCAGCTGCCATATTGGCCAGCACAGATATAGAACATTTCCATCCTCACAGAGGGTTCTATTGCACGACATAGGACTCAGTTCTAAAAAAAGGAGGAAGGATGGGAGTTTAAAGAGAACTTAGATTTTGTTTGTTTTCATTCAGAAACCTAAGTATCTACTGTGGACCTCTCGTGGCAGTTCCTGAAGGTGTACACAAACACAACGAACACGGAAATGACTTGAAGCAAGACTCTGCAAGCGCAGACCAATGTTGCTCCTTTGTACTGAAAAACAGAATTTGTTTCTGTTGGGATCTTTTTACCAGGTAAGTGCCCCCCCCCCCCCCGTACTTCTCAGAATAAAATAAAGATCAAGTCATTTAAAACAGAACAGGGGTCAGCTTTACTCGTCATTTGGTCCAGAATGGCCAACAAAGCAGGTGACAGGCAGAACCTTTGCTTTATCACTTTGGCTTTTCACGTCTCGTAGCCCAACCTCTCAAAATCTCCTGCAATCCCTCCAATGTTCCCTCCCGTTCATGGTGAGGAGGGTAACAGGAAAAGCATAGGTTCTGAAGTCAAACACTATCGATAAACTATATGGCTTTGAGCAAAGTACTCAATCACACAAAGCCTGTTTTCACCTCTGAAAATTGGGTTATAAAATGGAACCTCACTGGCTTGTTGATAATTACATTAACATTAATAGTGGAATTACTATTTGTGCTGTCTCTCTCTCTCTCAATAGCATAGCTTTGTTTATGAACTGCATTGTTTTGCTTGGTCTAAAAAGCTTGTCCTCTAATGCCCAGTGGACATTTCAGCTGGGCACACAGTCTAATACCCTGAGGGCTCGTTGCTTCCTTGGTTCCAACCCCGGCATGCAGTTCAATCCACATCCTGAAACAAAGCAATGGTAGGACAAAAGTGGATCTTTGAAATGGCTAAGAACATTGGTAAACCTCTATAAGTCTGATTGAAGAAAAGAGGGAAGGGCACAAATAAAGAAGATTAGGAATAAAAATAGAAACAGAAATATAGATGCACAAATTAAAATGGTAGAAAATGATAAACAATTTTAACCAATGATTTGAGAATTTAATCAAAATGGAGCAATACCTAGAAAAGATTTTTGTCAGAAGTGACTATAGAAGAAACAGAAAAACCTGAGTGGTCCTATAAAACTTAATCATTAATTTAAAATCTTTCCTCCACTGAATGCTATGTACATGACATGGGGTTAAGCCTCTCTTTGTTTTATTGTGGAAATGTTCAGGTATAGGCAAAAGTAAAAATAGTAATAATAGTTATAATTTCCCCCAAAAAAATAGTTTTGCAGGTAAGTCTTATCAAACATTAAAGAAAGAAAGATTCTAATCTCATGAAACTTTTTTTTTGATAGAGACAGAAAGAGTCAGAGAGAAGGATAGATAGGGACAGACAGATGGGAAGGGAGAGAGATGAGAATCATCAATTTTTTGTTGTGACACTTTAGTTTGTTCATTGATTGCTTTCTCATATGTGCCTTGACCATTGGGGCTACAGAGACCGAGTAACCCCTTGCTCAAGCCAGCGACCTCGGGTTCTAGTTGGTGAGCTTTGCTCAAACCAGATGAACCCGCGCTCAAGCTGGCGACCTCAGGGTCTCAAACCTGGGTCCTCCACATCCCAGTCTGACACTCTAACCCAGGGGTCCCCAAACTACAGCCTGTGGGCCGCATGCGGCCCCCTGAGGCCATTTATCTGGCCCCTGCCGCACTTCCAGAAGGGGCACCTCTTTCATTGGTGGTCAGTGAGTACTGGAGTACTATATGTGGCGGCGCCACAAAGCACAGTGTCGCTCACCTACAGTACTACTTCCGGTGACGTGAGACGTACGAGTCACGGCTCCAGAAGCGCGTCATATCATTTGTGGCTAGCAGTGACAACTATGGAACCAGACATTGACCATCTCATTAGCCAAAAGCAGGCCATAGTTCCCATTGAAATACTGGTCAGTTTGTTGATTTAAATTTATTTGTTCTTTATTTTAAATATTGTATTTGTTCTCGTTTTGTTTTTTTACTTTAAAATAAGATATGTGCAGTGTGCATAGGGATTTGTTCATAGTTTTTTTATAGTCCAGCCCTTCAACGGTCTGAGGGACAGCAAATTGGCCCCCTGTGTAAAAAGTTTGGGGACCCCTGCTCTAACCACTGTGCCATTGCCTGGTCAGGCTTATAAAACTTTTTGAATAAAAGGAAACAGTATAACACATTTTTATGCTAACATATAATCTTGATGACCAATGTAGACAAGGATTAGACAACAAGGAAAATGTTCAGCCACAGGACCTATGCTGAGAACTGGCTATGTCCATGCAGAGGATGAACTCCACAGTGACTTTGCCCTTCAACTAAAAGAAAAGACGTATTTTATATAAAAAGTTGTATCATCCTTCCCATCTCACATTGTGATTTATTTTAATTAAACTGCAATGCTTCCATTAATATCTGATATATCCACACAGGTGCAGGGTGTTGTTGTGCATAGAAGTGAGGAATATGTCCTGTCTCCACCCACTGCCCTGGCTCCTGGACACCCAGAAAGCACAGGGGACCTCCAGCCCATGTGTTCCAGTGGAAATCCTAAGCAGTGTGAGCAGTGAGGATGTAGGTGACTCCTAATGGTTTTGCAGCTGCTCAACTCCCTTCCCCAGGTGACTATTCAAAGAAATGATTTTATCTGAATGAGTCTCCTGAATCAGCCAGGTACATACAGGCTGCAGCGGCCCAGGGCCATGGCTCAGGAGAGGCTAACTTCTTTGCCCAGCTCCTCTCGTTAGAAGCAAAGCCCACTTCTCGCCACCCCTCCCAAGAGGTGTCCCATCAGTAACATCAGAGGTTCCAGCTGTCACCTCCTTTACTCCTTTGTCCCTCCTGCTAGCAGTGTGGCCTTGTTCATAGGATTAGCCCAACGATACATGACCTTGCTAAGTGAAACCCTTTCCTGTTTCAACCACACCCCACTGATGCTTTCACCAATTAAACTGATTATTATTGAACTTGCACCTATTAACAACCCCTAAGTTATTAACTGTTCCCATACTTGAATGATATGTGTCCACACTCCTGCACCATTTTAAGCATGTATGTTCCAGAAGTCTTGGCTGAGCTGTGGACAAAGCTTGTGGAGACAACCCATCTACACATGTGGCATCCACTAAGCACCATAGAGGCCAGAAGCCTCGCAAAAATTCTTGAATATCTGTTGAGCTTGGGGCAGGTAGAACATGGCCAAGTAAGGGGAATCAGCAGATGGTAGGAACAGAGGACATTGCAGGGTTTCCTGGGAAAACACCTACTACCCTGGATAAAGGGTTGGACGGATGGGCCAATCTCACCAACAAGACCTAAGGGATAGAGGGTAATGGTAACTCTAGGTATGCCAAACGCCTCTGCCTAGAAGCTGCCCCAACTTCAACCAACTTAGCAGTGTGTACCTGAGTTGGGAAGGAAAATAGGGTATGGAATACAAACAATTAAGGAAACAATTAAATACCAGAAGAGCTAGCACCCAAAATCTCCACAGAGGAACTCCCTCCAGGAGAACAGAGATTGAAAAGGTGTTTCTTTACCAGCAGGAGTGGGGTAAGCCTGAGGATAATACAAGACCAGGAGGCAACACACACTAGGTCTTCCCTACTCCTACCCCCCACCACACCCCCACCCCGAAGCAAGTATGAGCAGCCTGAAGGAGTCTCATTACTCCGGAAACGTGGTGCTCCCAAGACCAAAGGGAGCTCTCTCTGCAAGTCCAACTTAGAAAACTGCTGAAAACCACACGGATTGCCCCTGCTATGTCACATGACAACTCTTGACACCAATCACTATGGTGGGAAGAATGTGGTACCATGATTGGCACACGCCTGAGTCAGGTGCCCCCTGGGCCAGCATCCCACATCCACACGTGATGGGGAAGGAATGGCAGGACTCCAAAGGTGAAGAGAAGAGCTCCTATGGAGGGAGGAGTGCTGAACAGACCCAAACAGCAGATGTCTTTGCTTGAGAAACTTCTAGACTGTCCACCTAAAAATGGGTCAGGAATAAAAGGTTTCAATGAGCTAAAATCAGAAGATACAAAGATGAGAGTTTAGGAAGATAAGTGTCACATCTAAAGGGGATAATAAGGAAAAAGATAAAGAGCTCAGACAACCTAACAGAAGTGCTGGAATGAAGAGGATAAAAACAATCAGGGGAAGACCAGAAAAAGCTACCATGGAGACACACCTCCTAGCACTATGGACAGACAGATGTTATTGCATTTCGTCCTCCTGAACAGCCCCACTCAGCAGGTGACTGTCCCCAGGAAGAGCTGGGAAATCTGAGTTTCACAGGGCAGATAAACCAAGGTCATTCAGCTCATTAGGCAGCAGATTTGAAAATCAAACCTGAAAACCCCTCCCATGGCATTCCACATCTCTCTGCTACCTTACCCGCACCCTCAGCCCCCTCCTACACCATGCTGTCTCCTCTGTTCCACAGGTTAGAAAGCCAAATCTTGAGGGTTTCGGAACTGGTACATTTTTTAAAATATAGCAATAGCCATGTTAGAGGTTAGTGTTTAAGAATTCAGTATCTACTGAGAATGTAACAGGATTAGAGGGAAGAGAATTGGAAAACCAGAAAGGCGGAAAGCGGTGCTTCTCAGATGTCAGTGCTGAAAGCTTCTCTGCACCTTGCAGGTCCTCGTCCTCAGGGACTCGGATTCCTGGGTCTGGGCAAGACCTGGGTACAGCAGCTTCATGAGCACCATGACTGTGCAGCAGACCACTAGCAGGCCAGTGTTCAGAAACACAGCAGAGAAATCAGGGAGAATGAGTGCCAGCAAAGTTTGACAGAGGAGAAGAAAGTTGTGCGCCCTCTCATACTGTGAGGACTGGAAAAGAACAAGAAACATGTCAAAGACCACCACTAAATCTACTTACCTGCTTTTTTTTTTTTTTTTTTTTTTTTTTTTTTTTTTTTTTTACAGAGACAGAAAGAGAGTTAGACAGACAGGAGTGGAGAGAGATTAGAAGCATCAATCATCAGTTTTTTGTTGCGACACCTTAGTTGTTCATTGATTGCTTTCTCATATGTGCCTTGACCGTGGGGCTACAACAGACCGAGTAACCCTGTGCTCAAGCCAGCAACCTTGGGTCCAAGCTGGTGAGCTTTGCTCAAACCAGATGAGCCCGTGCTCAGGATGGCGACCTCGGGGTCTCAAACCTGGGTCCTCCGCATCCAAAGTCCGATGCTCTATCCACTGCGCCACCGTCCGGTCAGGCATCTACTTATCTGCTTTTGAAGATGGACATCATCTTTGTCCCAGAAAGAATATTCCGGAAGAGCTAGGTGACTACATCATTAAGTGGCAAAGTACCAAACCTAAGCTAAGGTTTAAAACAATGGTCAATATTTGCTCTAAGGTCATAAAAGAGTCCAGAGAGAAAATAAGAGGAAAGAATACACTAAGTCAATGTTATTTTTTTTTCATTTTAAATAGATTTTATTCACTGATAATATTAAACATTCACTAATAATATATTTTAACCCTTTGAGTAGTGAGCTTTTTCAGCTCCCTGACCCACAGGAGTGTTTTGGTTTTTTTCAAAAAATGAAATTAGTTCCAGTTATAGTTTTATTAACTTAAAATCATGCTTGTTTGATAACCAATTTATGGAAACAAGAAGAACATACATTTGCCTTTTTTTAATGTTGCCTTACACATTTTTAAAATAAAAATATTTGTTATCTGGATGGTCAGGAGGCATGAGGATGTACATGAACATTCGTACTACTCAAAGGTTTAAATAACAGCTAACATTCAAGCAGTGCTTCTGATGGGCCAGCTTCCTGGCATAGATCAAACTCATTTAATTCTATCTCACCTACAAGATAGGTATTGTCTGCATCTCAATTTTACAGTTGAGGAAACTGAGGCACAGAAACTTAAAGAAACCCAAAGTCACACAGATAGTAGTAGAGGGCACCATTCTTCACCCAGTCCTGTCTCTTTTCCCTGTCACTGATTCTCCCACAAAGAATCATCTGAATCCACCTAAATAGCCCCTTCCTCCAATCCCAGAGTCAGCAGCTCAAAGTATACAGAAAAGCCATCGACTTGGAGCACACAGGACACCTTAAGTTAACACGTGGCTCGCTCTGCAAGGAGAGGGCCTGTACCTCACATCAAAGCCTTAACTTCCAGAGGAACATCAGATGAGGATGCAGTGAGTTATACTGAAGGGCCACACACAGTCTTCCTGGGGCCTCAGGACCCAAACCATATTTTCCGCATTCCTAGGAAATCTCAAACTCTCCTTTCAAACAACACAGTCCATGAACTCTCACCCAGACCTACTAAGCAAGCCCCAGGCGCTCGATTGAACAAAGCCTTTGTATTTCCACTGGTCGAGGAATAAAGAGGGTTTACTTCCTCCCCTCCCAGGGAAGCAGGACCAAGCAGTGGCCCAAACTTACTCTTAACAGCCCAACACTAGGGCTTATGCCCACTGTAGAGCCAACCCACACCGCCTGTCCTGCTGCCGCCCAAGGCTCCTTGTCCTGACCCTGCATTCCAATCCCGAGCTGGGGAAGGGGAGGGTACATGCCTCCCTCCCCCCCCCCAACCCCCGTGCCGGTGGCTCCACGGAGTCAAAGTTACTGATTTACACTCTGAAAGAAATGCCAGAACTATTATTTAGATGTCAAAATAACTCCAAGAAGAGTACAAGGCTGTTTTGATCATTGGAAACCGAATCCTCGCCTTGCCTGAAATGGGGCTTTCAGACGCAGCGCCTCCTTAACTACCCCTGCGATGTCCCCGCAGATCAGCTTTCCCCTTCAAAGGCAACACCGCGCTAAATTATACGCAATTTCAGAAAGAACAAGTCGTTGTCCTACTTTGAGTCCCCCTTTTCTTAAAAGCATGTTTTCACTGAGATTAATTTATAGCCCAGGGAGATTTGGGGAAAGGGGGGGGGGAGCCTTGAAATTGCAAGTAAAAATAACTAAGAAATCCGCTCACGTCTTAAATATCAAGCGGCCGTTGTTTTGGGAACAGGACCAGATTTGCCTACAGAGCTGCAGGTAAATGGACTGACTGTAGGGTTGGCTGGATCCCGCAGACACTTCAGGGGAAAACTTCTCACCGGGACGCCGCAGTCCTGGAGTAGCTGTAAGGGGAGCCCAGCGCGGGGCACCGCGCGCAGCCTCCAAGCGGTGCATCAAAGGGAGGGCGGTCAAAGGGAGGAAAGTCGGGGCAGAGAGGCGCCCTCACCTGGCAGCAGGGCTGTGAGGCTAATTACTAAATGCTCTCACAGCAGTCAGGAGGGGTCAGCAAGATTGCTCAGGGCACCCTGCTGCAGTTTCCCATCAAACATTTCTGTGCCCCTGATAATTGTGCCCTGACGCCTCCTATCACAGTAGCCACAGACATGCTCATCTATGTCTATGCTAAATAAGACTTTTCCATAACTTAAATCTTTTTTTTTTTTAGAAAAGATATCACCTTAGGCTTTTTTATATTCACTTTATACACATTAAGGGATGTTTTCATCGGTTGTTTCTGTAACAATTGCTTTGTCAAATCAGTATATCTGGTTACTAGTTGAAGGAGCCCCAGGAGAGCCTATGAGGCAGCTAGTACCAGGGTTATTCACCCAGCTCAGGGAGAAAAACATCCCTACACTTACCAACTTTGGCATACAGACACTTTAGTCCCTCCATGTCCAGCATGTTTGGGTTATTAAGATGCACAGTCCTGAAAGGAAAAGATGCTTTCAGTAGGACAGGGGATTAAGTGCCTGCACTGTGGCTGTGATTTGTGGAGGCATTTCCTGAGGCCTTGGGTTCTCAGGTTCTCTGCTAGAACTGCCATAACAAAATACCACAGTCTGGGTGGCTCAAACAGCAGGCATTTATTTTCTCACAGTTCTGGAGGCTGGAAGTCTCAGATTAAAATGTTGGTGGGTTGGGTTTCTCCTAAGGCCTCTCTCCTCGGCTTGTAGATGTCCATCTTCTCCCTGTCCTCATGGCCTTTCCTCTATGCGTAAAAATCCCTGGTGTCTTTTCCTCATCTTTTTTTTCTCTTTTTAAAGAGAGAGAGGAAAGGAAAGAGATGAGAAACATCAACTCATAGTTCTGTCACTTTTGTTGTTCATTGATTGTTTCTCATATGTGCCTTGACCCGGGGGCTCAAGTCAAGCCAGTAACCCATTGCTAAAGCTAGCAACGTTGGGCTTCATGCCAGTGACCTTGAGATTGTGTCAATGATACCTGCTCAAGCTGGCAATCCCACACTTAAACTGACAAACCTGCACTGAAGCCAGATGAGCCTGTGCTAAAGCCAGCAACCTTGGGGTTTCAAACCTGGGACCTACATCAATGTCCCAGGTCAATACTTTATCCGCTATGCCACCACAGGTCAGATATCTTTTCCTCTTCTAATAAGAAACCAGTCCTATTGAATTTGGGCCCTGTTGGAATCCATGGGAGTCCGAAAGACCAGAGTAACAGGCTTTATTGAAAGGAAGAAAGGAACCCTGCTGGGCACTTCTCCTGGGGCAGAAGAGCACCTGTTACAGACTAGGGGCCAGTTATATAGTGTTTGGGAGAGCCTGAGGGATACTGAGGCAAAAGTCCTGGTATGTCCGGAATGCCTCTCCTTGGGGGGCTTCGAGCATGTGGGTGTTGAACCAAAAGTCCTGGTATGTCCGGAGCCCCTCCTTGGGGCAGGTTGTCAACTTTTTGGAATTCCTTTGTCTCAGGGGCAATAGTCCAGTAAGGGTGAGGTCTGACAGATGAGCGGAACAGCAAGAGGGCAGTTTGGAATTCACGTATCTATCAGGCCCCACTCTCACAATTTTATTCATTAGTCAGAGTTCTCTGGAGAATCAGAACAAGAGACTTGTTGTTGGGCAAACAAATTCGTAACAAGTGTTTTTTAGGTTTGCTGGCTTGTACTGGGGCAGTGCCATGCATGTATAGTCTATGGAAGGCTGCGGGTGCTTGCCCTCAGGGCGGCAGATTGCAAATTGTGGATTGCCTGCCACAGAGGGGAGGGGCGATTGTTTGCTATTGTTTGCTGGAGAAGGGTTTCTTTTTTTACCCTTGCCGGTTTTGCTGGAGAATCTAGAGAGAGAAGAAATGCGAGGGGCTTGGGAGCCCTGAGAGAAAGGGTAGTGGTCTTTGTTGTAAGGTACCAAAAAGCTGCAAAATTAATATTGATATTCTAGGAGGAAAGGTCAGGCTTTCCTGTCCCATCCTTCCTTTGGGGAGGGGAGGAAGAAGAATGTAGAAGTTTCTGGCTTGCAAGAACAATGAGTCATTTAGTTTTAAATCTAAAATAAAGGTTAACTTTAAAAGTCTTAATGTTTCTGTGTATCCTCTAAACAAATGTCATAAACTTGTGCCATGATATCATGCTCTCCCCCACCCGTGTGTGATCAAGGGTATATAAACAGCCCCTGAAATATTTTTGGGGCTTGCACATGATTTGGGCCATTCACATGCAGGTTCTCATTGAATTTGGGCAGACAGTAAAGAAATGGCGGAGTCGGAGGATGGTGGGCTATTCTGTTTATTGATGTTGGTGTTTCACCAAGACAGGCAAGCCACAAGAGAAGCCAAGGGAAAAGCAGAAAACCTGCTTTTCCCATACAGGGCAAGGAATCAGGGAGGTCCCTGCAATGCTGATAGCAGGAACTAAGAGAGAAAACCCCTGGTCTGTCTCACTTTATAGTGTAGAAAATTAAAGCCTTTAAGCCAATATACAAATAAGGAAGTCTCTGATACAAAGCCACTTATCTGAGGCATAAATGGAATTCCTCATAAGAGTGCACCACCCCACATCATGCAACAGTCAAGGGTGTGGGGAAAAGCTTAGTTTTGAGAAGACCTTAGTATCAGAAGGGAGGGGAAGGCTTAGTCTTAAAACTAAGCCTTAGGCTATAATGACTTTGCCAGTTTACAGCCTGTCTCCCACACCCAAAGCGAGCAAACATATATATTTACAAACTTATTTGACCAACACTAGCCAATGAGGAAGTTATAGCTTCAGGCACTAAATTGCTTACTGGTCCATGGAATTTATTATTTTTCTTCATCAGCATGCGTGACTCTACAATTCCATAAGATTAACAACTATCTGTTGCATGCAATGAATGACGTAGCCAAGAGGCGGTTTATAACTTGAGGTCCTGTAAAGCCAGTAGCCACGGCCACCATCACAGCCACCTGGCCTGTGGAGGTTCTCATTTGATTCAGACAGACAGTAATGAAACAACAGAGCCAAGAACTGGTGGGCAGGCCATTACCTTTAATCCTAGCTCACACCCAGCAGGCAAGTAAATACAACAGTGGGAAAACACTTCCCTTTTCATTCAGGGCTCCCAAAGCCACTGACTCATCCAAGTATTCCTAGAATCAAAGGTTTCTATCTCACCAGCCTTATTCACCTCTGATCCCCATCTCCTTCTCTGTGCACAAACTCTGCACAAACTAGCTTCTCCTTCAGCACTCCGCTATCTTGGCTGCCTCTTCGCTGCAATGCTAATGGCAGGAACCAAGCGAGAGCAAGAGTCCCTGGTCTGCTTCATGTTATAGTGTAGAAAATTAAAGCCTTTAAGCCAATATACAAATAAAGAAGTCTCTGACACAAAGCCACTTATCTGAGGCATAAATGGAATTCCTCATAAGAGTGCACCACCCCACATCATGCAACAGTCAAGGGTGTGGGGAAAAGCTTAGTTTTGAGAAGACCTTAGTATTAGAAGGGAGGGAAAGGCTTAGTCTTAAAACTAAGCCTTAGGTTATAATGACTTTGCCAGCTTACAGCCTGTCTCCCACACCCAAAGCGAGCAAACATATACATCATGTTTACAAACTTATGTGACCAACAGGTCCCTTAGAGGAAGGGTAAAGTGCTGGAAACAGCCCTAGGTTATATTAAACAGATAGAATCAAGACCTACAGACAAATATTTCTGGACCTCAGAGTACCCAACCTCTTTTTGAAGCTCATGACATTTCTACCAGCTGCCCCACACCTGACATCATCAAAGCAAAATGTATCACTGCCTTCTCAGCCTAATGGTCCAATGACATTACCTTAACTTTCCCATTACCTTTTCAATCTTTATTATTTTCTCCTTGTTTCCAGCATTTGATTCCTTTCTTTTCAAGCTCCAAATCCATGCTACTTTATATGATTACATCTGTATCCAACATATCCCATAGAAGTCTTCTCTTTAGACTTCTCTAATACTGAAGACTTACGGTGATGAAGGCCTACTAATGATTATTAGCCAAGTGAAATGGTGGGGGAAAAAATTAAAAAGAAGGACTAGCCCATAGAACAATCTTCTTTGTAGTAAAGATATTTGCATATTTGTGACATATTTTACATAAGACATCTGATTCACACAAATATGGCTGATAATGGCATCAAAACTGGGAAAGCATGGCCTGACCAGGTGGTGGCACAACGGATAGAGCATTGGACTGGGATGAGGAGGACCCAGGTTCAAAACCTCGAGGTCACTGGCTTGAGCGTAGTCTCATCCAGCTTGAGTGTAGGTTCATCCGGCTTGAGCACAGGGTCGCTGGCTTGAGCGTGGGATCATAGACATGACCCCATGATTGCTGGCTTGAGCCCAAAGGTCGCTGGCTTGAAGCTCAAGGTCACTGGCTTCAGTCCAAGGTTGCTGGCTTAAGCAAGGAGTCAGTTGTTCTGCTGTAGCCACCCCTCCCCGTCAAGGCACATATGAAAAAGCAATCAATGAACAACTAAGGAGCCACAACGAAGAATTGATGCTTCTCATCTCTCTCCCTTCCTGCCTGTCTGTCCCTATCTGTCCCTCTCTCTGCCTCTATTGCTTAAAAAAATAAAACTGGGAAAGCACATGTGTTAATACTCTGGGGTGAGAACCACGGCCACATGCTTCCTGTTAGTGGCATCTGAGGTCTTGAAGACCTTCCAGATGGAACCTACATTGTCCATATTTTTTTCTCATTGCTGTTCCCAAATTATTAAACCAAGAAGCATAATATTAAGGTGACCAATTTTTTTACAATGAAAAGGAGGACAAAAATAAATTGAAGAAAACAATATCATAAATAAAAGAAACATTTTATTTATTGCAACAATACATAATATGATAAATGCATAATAAAAACCTTTGTAATATTTTAAATTGTAATTATGCTTACATGCCTATTAATTTTAATAATTGTAAGAAAAAGTGCTCATTTAGATAATATCATCGGAATGAATACTCATAATCGCGTCTCGCCACACTGTACTGCTCCTTGACGAATCGTCATGTCAAGTACAAATACATCACATCACACGCAATGGATCGACTCTGCATCGAATGAATACGGACATTTACAGATTAGTTTTCCAATATCAAAAAGGAGAACATGTAGGAGGACACTTTTCGAGGGAGAACAGAACTTACAAAAGAATGACTGTCCTTCCTAAAGGAGGACGACTGTTCATCTTAATAATATAGGAACAGTAGCTGTGTTCCCCGATTGCTAATTCAAGAACAAATTGTTTATACTTCAGTAAGAAATATTTAGAGTGCGCCATACAAAGCATTATATTCACTTTAAAATCCCAGGGGAAAACCATCTGCTCACTTCATTCAGGGTAACTAAGATGGCTTTAATGTTTCCCACAAATTGATAAACTTTAGACCAGGGGTCCCCAAACTTTTTACACAGGGGCCAGTTCACTGTCCCTCAGACCGTTGGAGGGCCGGACTATAAAAAAAAAAAAAACTATGAACAAATCCCTATGCACACTGCACATATCTTATTTTAAAGTAAAAAACAAAACGGGAACAAATACAATATTTAAAATAAAGAACAAGTAAATTTAAATCAACAAACTGACCAGTATTTCAATGGGAACTATGCTCCTCTCACTGACCACCAATGAAAGAGGTGCCCCTTCCGGAAGTGCTGCGAGGGCCAGATAAATGGCCTCAGGGGGCCACATGCGGCCCGCGGGCCGTAGTTTGGGGACCCCTGCTTTAGATAGAGCCAGGCCTAGAGGACTAAACCATGGAGATAGTTCCTAGGGGAGGCCTAGAAGGACCCACCCCTTTTTAACCATTGGTGAACTGTGGTGAAGAGAAGGAGGCACAGAGATGTGAGAAGGTGGAAACAAGGATTGTAGTCTGTTCTGGCTGCTATGACAAAAATAACACAGCCTTAGTGGCTTAAACAACAAACATTTTCCACAGTTCTGGAGGCTGGGAAGTTGATGGTCAGGATGCCAGCATGGTCAGGTTCCAATGAGAACTCTCTCTCTGGTTTGCAGACATCCATCTTCTCTTGTGCACTCACATGATGGAGAGAGCGAGACACAGAGAGAGAGAGGGCACTCAGGTCTCTCCTTCTGCTAATAAGGGCGCTAATCTCACCATGGGGCCCCACTCTCATGACTGACCTCCTCTAAACCCAACCATCACACTACGGGGTAAGGCTTCAATACATGAATTCAGGGGTGGGAGGTATACAACATGCAGTCTACAATAACAAGCCAACGGTGTACAATTTTTCTATGTGAGGACATCCAGGACAGAGAGTTCTGGCCTCACTACATTTGTCAGGTTATAAAAGAGCTACCTCAAAGGTTGCCCCACGTTCCAATCCAGGGCCCGAACATATCCGAGAAAAATAAGCAGCAGAAAAAGCATGGTCACTCTGAAAGATAACCTGAAGATCGGTTGTCCTAGGCCACTTCAGTTTCCACAGAGCAGGGACCCTGGGCTGCCAGCCAGCGGGGTAACTCCCCAGAAGTGTGGTTACCAAGGGGGAGCCAGCAGGTGTGTCCCGGAGGTACTGCCAGAGCCCAAAACACAGGCTGCAAGTTCACTGTTATGGACAAAAGAACCCACATAGGAGGGTACACCTGCAAACACAACTCTCTCTCACCCAAAGCCATTTTAGGAAGAAAAACAAGGGAGGCTATTGGAGCATGTTTTGCTTTAGGCTATTGCCTTAAAGGAGCTACTAAAATCCAGTTAAATTGAGTTAAACTGAATTCTTAATAAAGTTGGATTAGATGAAGATTTAAACTGGACAGAACCGAAAGCCAGATTTTACCCAGTCGCCTGGGGTGGGGGGCTCAGTGGAAGGTCGGATCACACAGCCAAAAGGAAGGCAGCAGTGTGAGTTACATCAGTGGCCCTGCACACCCTCCAGTCATAGCGGCACACCGCGGTACAGTTCATCTTTACAGCCGCCAGAGTCGGCGCTCTGCTTGTCCTCACCAATGTATGAGGAGAGGGAGGCATGGGACAGATATAAACTGCCCGCAGTCACAGAACTAGTGAGGGCTGTATCAGGACCCGGACTCAGGTGAGGTCCAGTCTAGAACCCACGCTTGTAATCCATACCCCTACCGGCCCCCCATCAGAATACAATTAAGGAAAAAGCCCAGGTAATCAGGATGTCCATTAAAGCAAAGGGAAGACACCTATAAAGCCAGTAGCCGCGGCCACCATCACAGCCACCTGGCCCATGCAGGTTCACATTTGATTCAGACAGATGGTAATGAAACAACAGACCCAAGTACTGGTGGGCTATTAGCTTTAATCCTAGCTTGCACCTGGCGGGCAAGAAATACACACAGTGGGAAAACACTTCCCTTTCCATTCAGGGCTCCCAAAGCCACTGACTCATCCAAGTATTCCTAGAATCAAAGGTTTCTACCTCACTAGCCTTATTCACCTCTGTTCCCCATCTCCTTCTTTCTGCACAAACTCTGCACAAACTGGCTTCTTCAGCACTCCGCCATCTTGGCTGCTTCTCCTCTCCTCCACGTGGCCTTTCTCTGCTATCCTTTATAGCAGGGGTCAGGAACCTTTTTGGCTGAAAGAGCCATGAACGCCACATATTTTAAAATGTAATTCCATGAAAGCCATACAACGACCCGTGTAGGTTAGGCATTATCCAATAAAAATTTGGTGTTGTCCCAGAGTACAGCTGTGATTTGCTCCAGCCACCCACAACCATGAACATGAGTGGTAGGAAATGAATGGATTGTAATACATGAGAATGTTTTATATTTTTAACGTTATTATTTTTTTTATTAAAGATTTGTCTGCGAGCCAGATGCAGCCATTAAGAGCCACATCTGGCTCACGAGCCATAGGTTCCCAACCCCTGCTTTATAGTGTAGAAATCAAAACCTTTAATCCAATATAAAAACAAGGAAGTCTCTGATACAAAGTCACTTAGGGTGAGAAAGGCTTAGTCTTAAAACTAAGCCTTGGCCCTGGCCGGTTGGCTCAGTGGTAGAGCGTCAGCCTGGCGTGCAGAAGTCCTGGGTTTGATTCCCAGCCAGGGCACACAGGAGAAGCGCCCATCTGCTTCTCCACCCCTCCCCCTCTCCTTCCTCTCTGTCTCTCTCTTCCCCTCCCGCAGCGAGGCTCCATTGGAGTAAAGATGGCCCGGGCGCTGGGGATGGCTCCTTGGCCTCTGCCCCAGGCACTAGAGTGGCTCTGGTCGCAACAGAGTGACGCCCAGGAGGGGCAGAGCATCGCCTCCTGGTGGGCAGAGCATCGCCCCCTGGTGGGCGTGCCGGGTGGATCCCAGTTGGGCGCATGCGGGAGTCTGTCTGACTGTCTCTCCCCGTTTCCAGCTTCAGAAAAAAAAACGAAAAAAAAAAAACTAAGCCTTAGGCTATAACAGCCCAGCCTGCTTACAGCCTGTCCCCCACACCCAATGCAAACTTAAGCGAGCAAACGTATATATCATATTTACAAACTTATTTGACCAACAGGAAGACACCCCATGAAGCTTTCCTAGCAAAGCATCAACAAAGAGTGCTCTTCAAACTGTGTGACTCTTAAGTGTCTTGAGCCTGTGGCATAATCTGCCCTCAAAGCTAAAAAGAAAAAAAAAGAAGAAAAAGAAATGAGCATGATGGCAGCAGAAACAAAGATGAGATGAGAACAATTAAGAGATAAGGAAAGTTGGGAGAGGTTTTCCTGTGAGAGTTGTATTTTTAGGGAAAGAAAGGGAGAAGAATGATTTTTCTTCTCTTGACTCTGGATCAGACTCAGAAGTTTGATTAAAGAAATAACCTTGAACCATAGCAGAGAATAATAAAAGTTTCCAGTAAGTGTGCTAGCTTGAATTAATGATCTACTTTTTATTTTTAAACTGAATTCAGTAGAGATTTACATGCATTAGGTTACAGTGATTAACATTTGAAATTTGACCTTGAAATAATCTTTACATTGTAAATTCTTAATGATCAAAACAATGTTCTCAGTGATTAAAACATATTAGTAATTAATTATTAAAAGAGAATAATTGCAAATACTCATTCCTAAAATCTCAAGGCTTTTAAACCATTTGTACAAATGACTGGACATTTTTTAAATTTGCAAAGAAAAACCTCCATCTGATTTCTCATTTTCCTTGTCTCCAACAGCAACAATTAAGGTCCTCCTCAGCCTCCTTTTCTGTTGTCTTACAAGTTAGAAATGCATGCAATTACCTTTGACCCCATCAAAGTCAAAGAAAAATCTAACATTTTTAGAAGCCCCAAAAACTTAAGTACAGGTGATAAAAGATCAGCAGAACTGATCATGATTTTTCCCTTAAAAAACTGTTTGATAACAGACAGGACAGGACCGCAGCTCCACACCTGGGTCGATGCTCAGAGTAGGAAATAGGACAGGTGGAGCCACCAAGCAAACCAGGTTTGCCTAAACAAAAAATAATTATATCTCATGCTATAGGGGAAAGAAACTCATCCAGATTCGGTCCCATCTGTTTTAAACAACCTTTCCCAATGCCATCGCCCTCCTTCAGTAGGATACTCTTATCTGGAGTAGATTTCCTCTCAACAGAAGGAACCCCAGAATGTGTACAAGCCAGGACTGATGGTGGCTTCCACTGGCCAAGGTGGTCCCAGGGCCAGGACAAGGATTCTCGTGTGTGCTGGCCTCCCAAGTGCTGACCACATCTGGCCAAAAAATACTGAAGCAGACCCTGCATTCCCCAGTCCAGCACCTTCACCATGGGGTCCCCACAGAAAACATCATGTTTAATGAATAAAAAAGAAAAGGCAATTTTCTGGGGCATAGAATCTATGTAACTTCCTGTGCTCTCAAACATTACTATTCATAATTGGCTCTATGTCGATCATTAATATGTTGTTTTTTCCCAATATAAATAAGTGATAGCCTGACTAGGCGATGGCACAGTGGATAGAGCTCGTGAGCATCTAACTGGGATGCGGAGGACCCAGGTTCGAGACCCCGAGGTTGCCAGCTTGAGCGTGGGCTCATCTGGCTTGAGCAAAAAGCTCACCAGCTTGGATCCAAGGTCGCTGGCTCAAGCAAGGGGTTACTCGGTCTGCTGTAGCCCCATGGTCAAGGCACATATGAGAAAGCAATCAATGAACAACTAAGGTGTCGCAATGAAAAACTGATGATTGATGCTTCTCATCTCTCTCCGTTCCTGTCTGTCTGACCCTATCTATCCCTCTCTCTGACTTTCTCTCTGTCCCTGTAAAAAAAAAAAGAAGTGATATTTGAAATGTTACTTATTTTAATTTTCTGTTGCTGCATAACAAATTACCACCAACTTAATGGCTTAAAGCAACACAAACATAATATTTCACAATTTCTACAGACCGGAAGTCCTGCACATTTAACTAAGATCTTTCCTTCCTCTTGTTAGGTTTGGGTTCAGGGCTCCTTTAAATCCAGAGCCCCTTTAAACTCAAATTCCCCTCACCCAACCTCCCCCTCCCCTTAAGCAACTCCCTCCACCCTGGGAAAGTTCTAGGAAATGTCCTTGGGACAAGGCCATCGGGAGGGACCTGAGGGTTGGGAAAGGGAGCCAGTCTGTGACCAAAGGCAACAAACCAAGATATGCTAATCTGGGCACCCAACCACACCAGCAAATGCCTGTGTTAGATTCAGGGAGGCGTGCTGTGGCTGCCAGAGTGTAACATTTTGGAGCAGGAACAGGGAGGTGCTGATAGGGCCCTGCTGTGGCTGCCAGAGTGTAACTATTGAAGGAGCAGGAACAGGGAGTGCTGATAGGGCCCCTGTGAGGCTGAGAACAAAGAAGTTTATGTTTGAAATTCGCCACTAAGCTAAACCCGGCCCCTGTTGCTATGCTGGCCCCTGTTGCTATGCTACGTGAGACCTCCCTAGCGAATAGCTAACTGCCACATCTGCTTCTGTAAATGCTTGCTCACTTAGGATATATAAGGACCTGGCTGTAAGCGCCAGGCGCGACTCCCGTTTGCAGCTCCTTGTGAGTATGGTGTCTCAGGACATCTTGGGAGTTCACCCCTGCGCAGGTTAAACTGGCCAATAAAGTACCATCTACACTCCTGAAAGTCTCCAACGTTTGTTCTCGTACCCGGTGGATGCAACACCTGCAGCAACCCTCTATCTAACGCTCCCTCCCACAGCTCAGGGCTGACACCCTTTGCTGGTCTCAGCCTGCCTGCACTCAGGCATTTTTAAAATAAATTTTCCTTTGGAACACACTAACCTCTTGTTTTAGGTTCAACCACAGTTTCTGCCTTTCACTTTCTACCTGCTTTTCAGGCAAGGGGCAAAAATGGTAACCCTTTGAGAACTGTTTTTTGTTAGGACAACCTAAAGGACAGAACTTCACGCGAGAAGCTGAACTGTGACCCCCCACACACACACTCCCACTGCCCTGCGCTGGTGGGGGAAGTCCCTGATTTTCCAGTAGGGAGGAGATCTTGCCTGCGAAGACCACCCTACCACCCCCTGCCAGCCAGCTGCCAGGTGCACACAAATAATTTGTAATCCATTAAAATGTAATAGCTCTGATATAAAAATTTTATTACTCTTCCAACTTAGAATCGATTAAATGTCATCCCTAAAATAATGTCACTTCTGATGTGCTTGATTAAAACAACAATAAACAATAATAACAACCTTGGTCTAAGAATGAAGGCAAGATAGCCACCTGTCCTGTCACTCACAGCCCAGAAGCCCCTGAAACAAGTTGCTGTACTGCTTGTAAGATGTGGTACTATAGTTTCTGCTGCTTTCTTTTGACTTTCACTTGGGATATATATATATATATATATATATATATATATATATATATATATATATATATATTTGTGTGTGTGTGTGTGTAACAGACAGAGAAAGGAACAGATAGGGACAGACGAACAGAAAGGGAGAGAGATGAGAAGCATCAATTCTTCGGGACAGACGGACAGAAAGGGAGAGAGATGAGAAGCATCAATTCTTCGTTGCGGCTCCTTAGTTGTTCATTGACTGCTTTCTCATATGTGCCTTGACGGGGGGAGGGGGGGACAGCAGAGCGAGTGACCCCTTGCTCAAGCCAGCAACCTTGGGCTCAAGCTGGTGAGCTTTTTGCTCAAACCAGATGAGCCCGCGCTCAAGCCGGCGACCTCAGGGTTTCAAACATGGGTCTTCCAAATCCTAGTCCGACGCTCTATCCACTGTGCCATCGCCTGGTCAGGCTGGGATATATTTTTAATATGACAGATACTGAGGAGCAGCAAAGAATGTGTGTGGACAAGAAGGCTATCAGACCCTCTCCTGTGCAGCCAACTCACTGGGGAGATGTGTGACCCGGCTGCCCTAACGCTTCTTCATGTTTGACTTAGCCTTCAGGCATGTATGTGTGCCAGGGAAGTTCAGACAGCAAGGGCGTGCCTGTGTCCCTTAGACCAGGGAGCATTAGCGGTATCGGGGCAAACCAGGGCCTTGCCTCTTTCCTATTGTAATGTTCAAAAATCAATGAATTCCATTTATAGCGATTTTTTTTTTTTTCTGAAGTTGGAAACGGGAGGCAGTCAGACAGACTCCCACATGCGCCCGACTGGGATCCACCCGGCATGCCCACCAGGGGGCGATGCTCTGCCCATCTGGGGCATTGCTCTGTTGCAACCAGGGCCATTCTAGCGCCTGAGACAGAGGCCACAGAGCCATCCTCAGCGCCTGGGCCAACCCTGCTCCAATGGAGCCTTGGCTGCGGGAGAGGAAGAGAGAGACAGAGAGGAAGGAGAGGGGGAGGGGTGGAGAAGCAGATGGGCGCTTCTCCTGTGTGCCCTGGCCGGGAATTGAACCCAGGACTCCTGCATGCCAGGCCGACGCTCTACCACTGAGCCAACCAGCCAGGGCTATAGCGATTTTTTTAGCAAAAATAATTCCACTGAGATGAGGTATCTGAAGGAGTCACACTCTTAGAAACAAAAAGCAGAACAGAATTCCCCAGAGGCAGAGGAAGGAAGGAAATTGGGAGCTGTTTCTCAGTGGGTATAGCGTTTCAGTTTCACAAGATGGAAAAGCTTAGAGATGTGTTATGTTAACACCGTAATACAGTTAACACTACTGAACTGTACATTTGAAATGGTGAAGATAGTACATTTTGAGTTATGTATTTTTACTACAATAAAAATAAGCAAAGATGCAAGATGAGTAAGTTTTGGAAAGCTAACGTACAAAACCTGGGCAAGAGTTAACAATGCTGTATGTGTACCTGACACAGGCTAAGAGGGTAAATCTTAAGTGTTCCCAGCACAGAAAAAAAGACGGTAACTATGTGGGGTGATGGATATGTTAATTAGCTTGATTGCAGTGATTACTGCTTAATGCAGGGGTCCCCAAACTACGGCCTGCGGGGCCAGGCCACATGCGGCCCCCTGAGGCCATTTATCCAGCTCCCGCTGCACTTCCGGAAGGGGCACCTCTTTCATTGGTGGTCAGTGAGAGGAGCATAGTTCCCACTGAAATACTGGTTAGTTTGTTGATTTAAATTTACTTGTTCTTTTATTTTAAATATTGTATTTGTTCCCATTTTGTTTTTTTACTTTAAAATAAGATATGTGCAGTGTGCATAAGGATTTGTTCATAGTTTTTTTTTATAGTCTGGCCCTCCAACGGTCTGAGGGACAGTGAACTGGCCCCCTGTGTAAAAAGTTTGGGGACCCCTGGCTTAATGTATAAGTATACAAATCATCAGGTATACACCTAAAGTGTATACAACGTTCACCTATCAGTCATGCCTCAGGTAAGGCCAGAGGCCATCACCATAGCCATGAAAGTTCACACTGGATTCAGGCAAATGGTAAAGGAACTATGGAGCCAGAAAATGGTGGGCCATTCCGTTTATTAAAGTCTCCTAACAGCGAACAAACAAAAAGGCAGAGAAAACTGCTTCCCTCTCTCAGGGCTCCTAAACCGGCTCAGTCTCCGGTTTCACAACCTGGACTCATTCTCCAGACTCACCTCTGGGCTCCCTCCCACCCTCCCTCTCCCTCTCTCTCCCTCTCTCTCTCTCTCTCTCTCTCTCTCTCTCTCTCACTCACCAGCAAAACCAGCTGGGTGGAAATACCCCTTCTCCAGCAAACAATGGCAAACAATTGCCCCACCTCATGGAGGCATAGACTATACACACATGGCACTGCCCCAATACAAGTGAGCAAACCTAAAAACACTTGTTACAAGCTTATTTTCCCAACACCTGGATAAAGCCGGGGTGGAGGAGCAATGAAGTTCTAACACCTGCGACAGCATGCGTGAACCTCAGAAACAATGTGCTACATGAAACGGACCAGACGCAAAAGGACAAGTGTTCTACAATTCCACTCACATTGAATATCCAGAATAGGCAAATTACAGAGACAATGTAGATAAGAGGCTAGCAGGTGCTGGGGGCAAGGGGAGTGGTGAGCTACCAGTTAATGGGTACAGAGTTTCTGTGTGGGGCGATGGAAGTTTTGGAAATAGATAGTGGTAATGGTTACATAACATTATGCTCCACACCACTGAGCTGTACACTTAAAATGATTTATGGCTGAATAGTATACCATGGTGTATATGTGCCACATCTTCTTTATCCAGTCTTCTACTTTTTTTTTATACAGTGTAAAGCCTTTAAGCAAACTCTTGGCCAATACAGCAAGAATCCATAAAAGAGTAGTGTCCTTAACATGTTCACCAAGTCCAAGTTGGCGCCATCACCATGCCAAATCCCTGAAAAATGCAACCCAACCCAGTTCAGTCTGTTAGGAGCTGTCACAAGGAGCAGGAGTCCAGGAAAAGTCCACATCCAGGAAAAGTCCGCATGGCATTGGAATTGTTGTCACAATTCTATACTTTGCAGCTCACGTCCAAGTCCCAATGACCGCTGCTTCTAGCTGGTAATGTTTCAGGTAGACTGGAAAAGCCATCTGCGGCATGTGTGGAGATGGAGCTTCTGTTCTCCTCTGCCTGGAGAGATGAGACCAGGTTGCTTTTCCCTGGAGCTCTGCGATTGTGGCGTGGTAAACATGGTATACTACTCAGCCATAAGAAATGATGACATTGGATCATTTACAACAAAATGGTAGGATCTTGATAACATTATACGGAGTAAAATAAGTAAATCAGGAAAAAAACAAGAACTGCAGGATTCCATACATTGGTGGGACATAAAAATGAGACTAAGAGACATGGACAAGAGTGTGGTGGTTATGGGGTACGGGGGGAGGGAAGGAGAGGGAGGGGGAGGGGGAGGGGCACAAAGAAAACTAGATAGAACGTAACGGAGGACAATCTGACTTTGGGTGATGGGTATCATAATTGAATGACATAGTTATCATTCATAATTGAATGACAAGATAACCTGGACATGTTTTCTTTGAATATATGTACCCTGATTTATTGATGTCACCCATTAAAATTAATAAAAATTTAAAAAATAAAGTGGTTTAAATGGCAAATTTTATGTTAGGAGTATTTTAGCACAATAGAAGTTTACATTTAAAAAAATATTTATAAATATAGGGTCTGGCTACAGCTTGCTGACCCCTGTTCTAGCGTTTTCTTTAACACTGAAGTGATTTTCTTTTTTTATTCTTTTTTTTTCTTTTTTTTGTAGAGAGAGAGGGACAGACAGACAGAAAGGGAGAGAGATGAGAAGCATCAATTCTCATTGCAGTACCTTAGTTTTTCATTGATCACTTTCTTATATATGCCTTGACCAGGGGGCTCCAGCCAAGCCAGTGACCCCTTGCTCAAGTCAGCGACCTCTGGGTTCAAGTCAGCGACTATGGGGTCATATCTATGATCCCAAGTTCAAGCCGGCAACCCCACACTCAAGCTGGTGAGCCCATGCTCAAGCCAACAACCTCAGGATTTTGAACCTGAGTCCTCAGTGCCCCAGGCTGACACTCTATCCACTGCGCCACCGCCTGGTCAGGAGGTTCTTATTCTTATTACTTATTACTTCTTATCCAGCGCCAATAGATATAAGTACCTTCCCATGAGCTCCACAATCCTGTCTTTGGGCTGAGTCATTTCCTCATAGGTACATACGGACACACGCGTGGACCATGGAGGAGGGTGTGTTTCTATTGGGTGTGTGACCTTAAAAAGCCTCCCAATTGCATCATGTGTACTGTGCCCTGTACCTGAGGAAACACACACGGGACCATCTGGGAGGCATAGTCATACTCACTGCATCACTCAGCCACGTCATCTCTGCTCCCTGGACCACAGACTTATCAATGACTCTAATCAGCTGGCTACCTGACATCCTGCATGGAACAGCAGGGGGGGGGGGGACGGGGGGGGACGGGACGGACATTGAGATATCTATGGAGACTGCCACCATCCTCAGGCGCACTCTCATCTAGAATAAACATCTTGTAGGAAACGGACATGAACTGCAAAGCTCAAAGTCGTGATTCAACATATATAACAACCTGCAAACCAGAAGGTTTGCGAGACAGCTAATAAAAGCAAATCACGGTGGTATTTTTCAAAGTGACTTCTTATGGGGTTGTGGTTACTTCTCAGGCAAAAGGTAAATTAACTGCGAAGTGCTACTTCCTGCACAGGCCTTTATCCCTCAAATATAAAGGGGTTCTAAGGCTGAAAAATGCAGACACGCATCATGTCTGCAGAAATTATAAAAAAAAAAAAAGATCAAATGTAATATTTTCTTTCAACATGGACAACCGCTTTGAGATTTTCCATTCAGACAGACGGAACAGAGCCTCCGGCGTTCACCAGTTACTCCTGACAAATACCATTTGGGCCTGAGTGATGTTGTGAAATAAAACAGTGGGAGGGAAAGAAAACAGACCATGATAAAAGGCATTCTTCTTGGTCTGCTGAGAACTTACTGTAAGTTATACATTCGGGAGGGAAGGCCTCCCTCCCTGCCGAGGACGGACCCCATGGGATCTGGAGCTTCGAGGTGACTGTTGTTTGACAGTAATAGGACAGGAAGACAAAACTCAGTTTTCATGTCCCTTGAAAGGGAGTCAGCTCTTTTTTCTCCCCAACAAAAAAAAAAAAAAAAAAGAAAGAAAGAAAGAAAGAAAAGATGTCTATAAACAATAGAAGGGACAGTGGGGGGCTGTTCCTGACATTCTGCACCAATCTACACTAACAGGCGGGAGCAATGCTGTGAACTTGGCCCAGCCAGAACCCCAGACTGCCGGCAGCCCGCCTGGACGACCCGTGAGCGGGAGCGAGTCAGAACCGGCTGCGGGGGAACCTGAATGAGACAGGACCCGCCCAGCCCACACTCAGAGCGCAGTTATCTGATCCTCCCCACCCTCGCTCCCCAAGCTCTCCTCCTCAGAGCACTTCCTGTCCCGGAACCCCAGGTGCCCCGACACAAGCTAGAAGAAACCTGTCCCCGCCATGAGACTCCAGCAGAACTGAACCCTCCACATGAGCTCAGCATGCAGGAACCAGAGACAGGCCATGTGGGTAGAAAGCCCACGTGGCATCAGGCAGGCCAGGGCTGCACTCGCTGCCTGGCACTGTGACCGCGGCTCCTCTGTAGCAAACGTTCTCACCACAAGGCAATTTTGCCATAAAAAAGGTAAAAAAAATAAAAGAGGGATAGTTGAAAGGATATAATGAAATGTGAAAAATATGAACAACAAAATTCATAAAGTAGAAACTATTTGACGACAGGTAAAGTGTGTGCTGATCCCTGGCAGTGCCGCACAGATCACCGGCCGGTACCTAAGCACTCGTCTCTGTTCCATGGGAACCTCAGAGGGGCCCTGGCCTCACTTTCTTCTCCCAGTGGCGTGTGTTTCAAAACAAAAAACCAACTCGAGGCAAGTCGCTCTCCTCTGGAAGAAATGCCAGCTATTTTAAGATCATCGCTGGCATCTACCCATCTCTGCAGAGACCATGACAGGGCTGGCTGAGATTTATACACAACATGAAAATGGGGGTAACCGAGTGAATTTCATCAATGCAGAAATGACACCAAACCAGAAAAAGGGGGAATGGTTAACCACGTTATTTTTCTCTGTTTGATAGCAAAAAAAGGCCTCATGGCCAATTAGTTACATGACAAAAACACTTGCTGCAAAGACGTTTACGGCAAAGATGCCACAGTGAAGGCACCCAGAGCCGACTGCTCAGGGAACCAGCTTCACCTGCTGACCCACCGAGCTGAGCTTTCCTCATCTCTGGAGAGACCAGCACCTGACGAGGACAGCGAGGGTGAAACCCATTCCTGGGTAGCACCAGTCTGGCACTGTGCTGGCCCCCAGCACCAACGCCATCCCTAGAAATGCTAAGCAGACATGTATCTGAAGCAGCTTTGCTAACCTATGCACACACATCTACCCTGGTACAATGCAGATTTGGAATCGGCAGATCCAGGGCGGGGCCTGAGAACCTGCATTTCTAACCAGTTCCCAGGGGTTGCTGATGCCGCTAGTCTGCAGATCGACTTTTTAGGAGCCAGGTTCTAAGGCAAGGTACCCCAGTAAAAGACACTGACAGCACCTATTAGCTTTCTGGGGGACATTTGTTGGTGGCAGTGGCCTCCCCTGTAGACCTCCTGCCACTAGTAATCTATGAAAGGAAGAAGGTGGGTTCTACCAGTTGCCTACAGCCAGTATTTTGCTCCTCTTGCTTCAGGGACACTGCTTCTGACTAAAGAGACAAAATATTTCCTCTTTCACAGTTTCTGTCGTGTCCGTGTGAGTCACGGCTCCCGGCCTTGCAGCGACCGGCCTGAGTATTGAACTGCAGCAATCAGAAATAGCTCATCATCCCAGGCTGAACCCCCTTTAGCAAGACCTGTTTCCCAAATAAGCAGCCACCACCCGTAAGGCAACTCCAGTCAGGTAAACAGGCATTGGAATGTTCATCTCCTCTTCCCACTGAGGTGGGAACCCCCAAACCTGCAGTAAGGGCCCCTCCAGGCCTTATTGGTGCACTAGGTGAAATGCCAAAGAGAAAACAAACGTCCACTCTGGGCAAAGCCAGAACATGTACAAATGGCCAGAGGTGGAAAAGGATGTCCGTGGGGAAAGCTGCGAGGGCAGCATCCTGGTCTGCAAGGTGACTTTGGGTCTAAGGACAGAGCGTGGAGGCTCTGAGGAAGTCCTGCACACCCCAGGAGCCGTTTCAAACGAGGCTGCCCTCATTGTCATGGTGTGATATTATGCAAGGTCGCCTCACGTCCTGGCCGTGGGGGACCTGAAGTCTGTCGGTTGATTGGATGGGAAGGACCCAGGACACCTGGCATTGTGCCACTCTACTTCGAAGCTCCGTCCTTGGAGCAAACGCACACCTGTCACAGCAGAGGGGCCAGCACCCCCGTCAGGGGAAATGGCTCCTCTCCAGCTCTCCACAGAATGCACCAATTTCCAATTCTAGAAGCATCTGGCAGAAGAGGAGTCCTCCTTTCTTTGTGTGGGTGGTCACTTTAAACGCCTTAAAAGCCATCCTTCCAGTCTGCTTGTGAATCAGGACCTCTCGATGATGATAGAATTAAAACCTGCTCTCTGGTGTAAGACATTTTCTCTCCCCCCACAAAAAAAGTGCTAAATATTGGCATATATTTATAGCCTGTCAGTAAGCAGAGACAGTTCCTGCATCTTGTCACTTGCCCGCTCCTCTGTCCCCCACCTCTGAGCCCACCACACCTGGCCAGGCCCCTTCACCTTGAACTAGTGTTTACCTGCCTGCGTTTCTCACACAAGAGACTACAAACATCTGTATTTTATCCCAGCAGCAACAAAGAGTTGTTTTTGCTTTGTCGGGATGCTACCACCATCTGAACACAACGTCGCCATTGCCTGACTTGGGCAGAGCCTCAGAGGCAAGAACCCTCAGCTCAGCGGTCCTCTTGCACCATCAAGTGTCCAAAGATGGAAGTGTCTCGAGCTCATCGCAAAGTCCCACAAAGATAAAGAAAAGCTCCTCTTTTTTTTTTTTTTTTTTTTTTTTTTTTTATATTTTGGTTTTCCCCCAGGAATCGACCCCAAGGCCTTGGGACACCTACAAGTGTGGTTCGTGTTTAAAGGAGACGCATGAGAAGAACTAAAATGTACTGAGCACCTGCTGTGGTCTGGCCACTCGTTTAACTGTGTCTGGATGAACAAAATGTAGAAGCTTTTGAGCTTTGAATTAATCAGTACTCATCATGGGCTGGTACTACTTCAAAAATTGTTTCAGCAGCATAAGCTCGGGTAGCAGTCTAGCAATTGGCGCTCTCTCTCTCTCTCTCTCTCTCTCTCTCTCTATCTATCTATCTCTCCCTCCTGCCTCCCAAAACTATTGTAACTGTAGCCCTTGGGAAACCAGAATGTTCCAGCCGGGAGAAGTTAAAGCAGCTGATTGCTATGCCCAGAGGCTCAGAAAGGGAACACTGGCATACATGTATGAGGCACCTGGGAGCTATAGGGCCCCTACTCTGGCACACGCCAGAATGATTCCGTTATAGCCTCTGGGGCAGGACTCTGAAGCTCTGCATGTGAGAGGGAGGAGACTCAGCAAGCTGGAGGGTGAGGAGGTGCCAATGCTCGTGCCCCCACATAAGCAATAAACAAACCACTCCAATGCCATGAAAACCGCTAAGGGAAAGCTCCGGGATACAGTGATGCTGCCGCTGACACATGCAGCTCTCCGAAGCCCAGGATGGGCACAGGAAAGTACAGGAAGCATTTCCCCTGTGTCACCACATCCCCAAGTCAGGAGCAGCTCGGTGCCGGGGGTCACAATATAGGGAGGAGCGCAGGAGAACTCCCTAAGCCTCACACTGTGGGTGCTCACAGCCTTTGCTATACGGAGGCTCCCACAGTCTATACCAATGCTGATCCCAGCTGACAGAGCTTCCCAGAGTCCCCACCACTGAGTCCCTTCCCTGGGACTGGGCATGTCACTGTGGTGAGATGAGACCTGCCCTCAAGGGCCCTGGTTGCTGCTGTGCCCCACTTTCTGGGATCAGGACTTCACAGTGCCTCTCCCCATACAGGAAGGGAAGTGCTACTGCCCTGAGCCCTGGCCTCAGTCTCCGGTGGTGGCTGTGTCCCACCATTACCAGGCAGCCTCTGCTGCCCTGAACCCCACCCTCCGGGTCTCGGGTCACGCCTGGATCACTACCGAGACCACACGGATGCTGCCCTGAGCTTCACGTTTAGGCCCCGGTAGCGGCTCTGATCCATCATTAATGGAGTTGAGCTGACAGTGTTGTGAGCCCCACCCTTGGGATCCCAAATCACACTGACCATTGCCAGGACCTCGCTGATGCTGCTTGAGCTCCACTCTCAGCTCCCAGGTCATGATTCGGATACATCACTGTGAAGCCACACTAGCACTGTTCTGAGCCCTGCCCCTGTCCCAGGTCAAAGCTCTGAACAGTCATTGCCAGGGTACTGCCGCTGCCCTAAGCCCCACTCTATGGATCCTCACACACAGCTTTTGTGGGCTACCACAAGGGACACAGTGCTGCTGTGCTGCTACTGCTCCCTGGGCCCAACCTAAAGCTTCACCCAGAGTATGGCCACTGCTGCACCACCTCCACCCGGGCGAAGTCACTGCAGCAAGACCCAGAGACCCAGACCCTGGTTCCACAGGAAATTTGCACACACCCACACCCTAGACACCAGTGTCGCTGCTGCAGGAAGTACACCTGTGCCCCAGGACCCAGGTACTGTGTTAGTTCCCCCATGCAGCTGATCCTAGTACTCCATCACTATTGCTCTGAGTGCCAGCATGCAACACCACATGCCACAAGGGATTCCTTTGGCTAAAACCTCCTCCATGGGGAAAAATAAGAAAATAGAAGACCTCAGCAACCTTCGCCTCCAAGGATCCCAAAAGCCTCAGTCGCCACTGCAGCCCACAGGACCTCTGCAGTCTTTATCACAGAAGGCACCCACAGTCTGAGCCTGCACTGACCTCAGCCGATGGAGCTGCATAGAGAACATGCTGCTTACCTTCCGAGAACCAAAGACCCGTATCCCACCCGGCGGGCACCACTGCAGCCGCCTGCAGGTGAAAGTCTTTCCCTACTGAAGCCAGCCTAAGAGGCTGGAAGAGGTGAATTCACCCTCAAATACACACATAAATGCAAAGCTATCAGAAACATGAAAAAAAAAATAAAGAAAACATGACACCATCTCAAGGAATGTAAGGTTTTTCCTATAGCCAGTCCCAAGGAAATGGAGATCTGTGAGTTACCTAAAAAAGGATTCAAAATAATTATGTTAAGGAAGTTCAGCAAGATTCAAGAGAACACAGATAACTTAATGAACTCATTAAAGCAATTCAAGAACAAAATAAAAAGTTCAACAAAGAGAAATAAATCATTTTACAAAAAACCAAACAGCCTGACCAGGCGGTGGCACAGTGGATAGAGCGTTGGACTGGGATGCAGAGGACCCAGGTTCAAGACCCTGAGGTCGCCAGCTTGAGCGCAGGCTCATCTGGTTTGAGCAAAAGCCCACCAGCAGGAGATGACGTCAGAGTAATGGCAGGGTAGGAAGCGATACCGATAAATCTCCCCCAAAACTCAACAAGATCTTCAACCAGAAATTGAAAAACCTATCCTTGGAGCCTCCAGATGTTTCGCAATACACCCAAAGGTATGATCGAGTGAAAAATCGGCTAAATATATAACCAAACCCTGAAGGAAATAGGGAGTAAGAAATGCTCCACCTTCCTCACTAACCTAAACAGGGCGGCTTTCACTGGAAACTGAGAATATAGAAACTAAGGCGGGCAAAGGGGGTGAATAGATCCAGGCCACGGCACAAACGGCCAAACCAGGCTGTGGCACGGAGATCCAAGCCAAGGAAAAACTGTTCCTGTGACAACCCGGGCAATACAGCTAACACTCGCGCCAAACCCAGACAAAGAAAGACAAGCGGGGCAGCCATTTTACCCGATCTCCTGGTCGGCGCGCGCAGATAGTGGGCGAGAGATTCCTTCCAAAGCCCTGGGAGGGTGCGCCCGTGTTACCCCACAGAGAGGCAGAGTCAGAGGCCTTTGTGTGGGCCGAAAACCTCCGGGCCGCCCCAGCGCCCTGGGAGAGCCGCACACGGGGAGGGAGCGAGAACTAATTCTAATGCTGGAACTTTTCCGTACGGGCGGGGTTTTCACTCAGAGGGTGAGGCCGCTGGTCTGATATCCTGGTCTGCGCGTGCAGATAGTGAGCGAGAGATTCCTCCGAGTGCCTCGGCAGTGCCTGCCCGTGTTATCCCACAGAAGGGCAGAGTCAGGGGCCTTTGTGTGGGCCAAAAAGCGGAATCTCGGGCTGCTCCAGCGCCCTGAGGGAGCCGCGCACGGGAAGGGAGCAAGAGCTAATTCCAACGCTGGAACTTTTCAGTGCAGGCGGGGGGTTTCACTCAGAGGGCAAGACTTCCGGCCTGACATCCTGGTCTGCACGCACGGAGAGTGGGTAGGAGACTCCTCCCAGAACCTCGGGAGTGGGAGCCCGTGTTGTCCCACAGAGGGGCAGAGTCGGGGGCCTTTGTGTGGGCCGAGGGCGGAGTCTCAGGCCGCCCCAGCGCCTTGAAAAAGCCGCACACGGGGACGGAGCGAGAGCCAATTCCAATGCTGGAACTTTTCAGTGTGGGCGGGGGGTTTCACTCAGAGGGCGAGACTTCCGGCCTCACATCCTGGTCTGCGCGTGCAGATAGTGAGCGAGAGTTTCCTCCAAGCGCCCCGGAAGTGGGTGCCTGCCGGGGTCCAGCCCCAGGGGGGAATCCAGGGGTCCCACAGGAAGAGACGGCGTTGGCGAAAATCGAGTGAGAGAGCCGAATTCTTTTCTTTCTCTTTATCCTCTGGTTAGCATTTACTGCCAGGCATCTCTGCCAATGGCTGGTCTAACATTACTTTTTATGCACACACACTAAGTTACAATCACATGGTATTTTGAATACATCATTGTTTTAGTTTCACTATGGTTACATATTTCCAGATAACAGTTCATTCATATCTATAAGCTACAAGTCAGGTGGTAAGTTATTCAAAGTACAGTTATACAATAACTTGAATAGTAATAACAATATTGGTACAAACTTCTAAAAGATTAGTACTAATTAATAACTCTATTTTACTGTTGTTGTGAGTCAAGGGCGCAGAGAGAGATAGCAGACAAAATTATCAAGGACTAGCAAAGGACCACCGCTTGCTCAGGCAAATAGCCTTGAGTTCATGTAGTGTCCTAATTCTTTTTTCACAAGACTACAAAAGGCTTGCTATTTAAGAAACTGACATAGTATTAAGAGTAATTTTTACTTAAAGATACATAGAGTGCACCTGCAAGATAGCTAGTAGCAACATAATATCAGAAGGCATTAGTTGATATTGCTGCTATGAATTCCACCACATTCCTCTCCTTATTCTTGGAAAATACAAAAATCTCATGAGAATGTTTTACTGAGAAAAGCCCAGTGACTGTCTTCAGTGACAAAACAAGTCTTTTAACAAGACATTCTTTACTAGCCAGCTGCACTCCTATCCAAGGCCACGCAACAGGCCACTCCACTATACTTTACCTAAGATTCTAATGTCTAGTTAAACTTTATTTATTTACTATATTCATATACTAGCTAAGTTCTAACTTTATTCTTTCTAACATGATTAATAAGAAGAAATTCTCCTACAAACTTAACCCTTTATGAGGGATATCATGGCCAGCCTCTTATGTTTATGAGCCCAGTTCAAGGGGCTAACAGGCTTTTCTGTGGAACTTACACCTTCTGTCTCATTTCCAAAGAAATTACTACAAATCTACAGGGAAAGCACGGTACTATTATCCCTGTGCCATAAATAATAGCACACACCCAGAAAAGGGGGGAATATAAGGCCAGATTAATTCAAAAGATTAAAGGGGGAAGTATCGTTGTGCCTTTCCTTTGCGGTGACTTTGTCAACCCACAGCTGTTGGTCTTTACTGCGGTGACTCTATCTTCTTTTGCTATGACTTTGTCAACCAGCAGTTGTGGATCTTCTCCTGCTGTGACCTAGTTAGCCAGCATTAGTGGATCGGCTCCCGACAGGTGCCTGCCCGTGTTACCGGACAGAGTGGCAGAGCCAGAGGTCTTTGAGTGGGCTGAAGCCCCGCCTGATTATGCTAGCGGCTCTGACTGACTGAGCCTTACCCAGAGCCCTGCGCTGAGTGGGAATAGAGTGGGGAGTTGCCAGCTCTTTGAGCCTCTTACTATCCAGGCAGAGGCAGCAGCAACCCCATAGCTGGATTATCAGGCTACTAATTGAGGAAGGAAAGACTAGGAGAGAGGCTCCAGGAAGACGGACTCTCTCACTGTCGGAGCCTATAAATGCTAATGAGCCTTGACTGCCAACGAGACTGAAGCACAATACATGACATCGCCATAGAGACTTATCAACTGCAAACCTCTACCTGAGCGTGCCAAAGGGGCAGAACCCGGGGTACAGAGTCACCGACCAGGAAGAGGGAGAGAAAAGAAAAAGCAAGAAGATAACCTCTCAAAATCAAGAATAATCTGCAGACTTTATAACCTATCCCATTTTATTATATTTGTTCGTTTGTTTCTATTATCTTCATCCTTGATTTTTTTTTTTCCTTCTCCAATTTGGTCGTTTAACTCTCTACTCTCTCTTCTCCTTGAACTATACTACCCATAAGTGTTACATCTCCCATTATCTTTTCTTTCTTCTTCCTTTCTCTCTATGAGGGTTGCACTCCAAAACCCTTAACACTCTCTCTCTCTCCTCTTTTTTCTTTTTTCTTCTTTTAGTGGTTCCCTCTTTTTTTTCTCTCTCTCTCTTTCTTTTCTCCCTCTATATAAGTTTCTTCCTTTCTCCTTTACGTCTCCTCTCATTCAAACCTCAATAACGAACAAATTATCTTATCTGGGACTCAAACTTATGTTTGTGGCATTTTGGGGGGTTTCTACTTCACCTTCTTAAATCACTAGCAGTGCTCCCATCCCTGGCTCTCCATTTTATCAAGCTCTTGTTCCACTAAATACAATAGTAATTTTTTAATTTGTCCCCCCATTTTCCTGTTTCCCTCTTATTCCTCTCATCATAACTCTTAGTCAACCAACACCTAAACGCAAATCATTTTATTCTTGATCCAAATTTTTCATTATTTGCTTTTTGTGGGTCCATACCCCCCTTTTTTAGTTTATTTTTATTATTATTTTTTTTCTTGCCCCTTTATTACTTTTCCCCAATTCAGGCCCTTCATTACAGCCATTGTTTATTCTATTAAATACAATATAATTCACAGTTCACCACAAGATTTTCTCAAGAAAGAGGGGAGAGGAGAGGAGAGGAGAGGAAAAAAGGAGGGGGGGGAATAATTTCCTTTTTTAAATTTTTATTTTTCTTTATTTCATTATTAATTTTTTTAAAAAGACAACTTTTTTCGATTTTTTATTTTTTTAACTTTTTATTCTTTATTAAATCTCATTAATACTATCAACAAAACCACCCTCAGATGCCATTAAGGAAGAGAAAATTGAATATCATGGATACAAAAGAAAGAGAGGTAACACAGATAGATGAGGAAAAATCTATGGAGAAAAAATTTAATATATTGGAAACCTTGGAGCTAAATGACAGATAATTCAAGATAGAAATCCTAAAAATACTCAGAGATATACAAGAAAACACAGAAAGGCAATTTAGGGAGCTCAGAAAACAACTCAATGAACACAAAGAATATATGTCCAAGGAAATTGAAACTATAAAAACAAATCAAACAGAGATGAAAAATTCAATTCACGAGCTGAAAAACGAGGTAACAAGCTTAGCTAATAGAACAGGCCAGATAGAAGAGAGGATTAGTGAAATAGAAGACAAGCAACTTGGGGCACAACAGAGAGAAGAAGAAAGAGACTCAAAAATTTAAAAAAATGAGATAGCCCTACAAGAATTATCTGACTCCATCAGAAAGAATAACATAAGAATAATAGGTATATCAGAGTGAGAAGAGAGAGAAAATGGAATGGAGAACATACTCAAACAAACAATAGATGAGAACTTCCCAAGCCTGTGGAAAGAACTAAAGCCTCAAATTCATGAAGCAAACAGAATTCTGAGTTTTCTTAACCCCAACAAACCTACTCCAAGGCACATCATAATGAAATTGGCACAAACCAATGGCAAAGAAAAAATTCTCAAGGCAGCCAGGGAAAAGAAGAATACAACATATAAAGGAAGGCCCATTAGATTATCATCAGATTTCTCAGCCGAAACTCTACAAGCTAGAAGAGAATGGACCCCAATATTTAAAGTCCTGAAAGAGAGAAACTTTCAGCCACGAATACTATACCCATCAAAGCTATACTTCAAATATGAAGGAGAAATAAAAACATTCACAGATACAGAAAAGATGAGGGAATTTATCAGCAGAAAACCCCCACTCCAGGAATTACTAAAGGGGGTTCTCCAATCAGACACAAAGAACAAAAAAAATAAAGCCACAAGTAAAAGCTCCAAGAAGAACACAATAAAACCAAATTTAAACTGTGACAACAACAAAAAGAAAGGGGGGAGAGGATGGAGATTAACAGTAGCAAAGGACGATGGAGTGCAAAAGTACTCACAAAATAGTGCGCTACAATGAACAGGGTAGGAACCCTTTTCATTACTTAAAGGTAACCACCATTGAAAAAACCACCACAGAAGCACATGAGATAAAAAAGATAGCAACAGAGGAAAGATGTATGGAATACAACCAAATAAAAACAAAAGATAGAAAAACAAAAGAGAAGGATCAAACAAGACACAAAAGTAACAGAAAGCAATCTATAAAATGGCAATAGGGAACTCACAAGTGTCAATAATTACACTAAATGTAAACGGATTAAACTCACCAATAAAAAGACACAGAGTAGCAGAATGGATTAAAAAAGAAAATCCAACTGTATGTTGCCTACAGGAAACTCATCTAAGTAACAAGGCTAAAAAGAAATTCAAAGTAAAAGGCTGGAAAACAATACTCCAAGCAAATAACATCCAAAAAAAAGCAGGCGTGGCAATACTCATATCTGATAATGCTGACTACAAGACAGCAAAAGTACTCAGAGACAAAAATGGCCATTTCATAATGGCTAAGGGGACACTGAATCAAGAAGACATAACAATTCTTAATATATATGCACCAAACCAAGGAGTACCAAAATATATAAGACAGCTACTTATTGACCTTAAAACAAAAACTGACAAAAATACAATCATACTTGGAGACCTCAATACACCGCTGACCGCTCTAGATTGGTCATCCAAACAGAGAATCAACAAAGATATAGTGGCCTTAAACAAAACACTAGAGCACCTGAATATGATAGACATCTACAGGACATTTCATCCCAAAGTGACTGAGTATACATTTTTCTCCAGTGTACATGGATCATTCTCAAGAACTGACCATATGTTGGGCCACAAAAATAACATCAGCAAATTCAGAAAAATCGAAGTTGTACCAAGCATAATTTCTGATCATAAAGCCTTGAAACTAGAAGTCAACTGCAAAAAGGAGGGAAAAAAATCCCACAAAAATGTGGAAACTAAACAACATACTTTTAAAAAATGAATGAGTCAAAGAAGAAATAAGTGCAGAGATCAAAAGATATATAGACTAATGAAAATGACAATACGACATATCAGAATCTATGGGATGCAGCAAAAGCAGTGATAAGAGGGAAGTTCATATCACTTCAGGCATATATGAACAAACAAGAGAGAGCCCAAGCGAACCACTTAACTTCACACCTTAAGGAACTAGAAAAAGAAGAACAAAGACAACCCAAAATCAGCTGAGGAAAGGAGATAATAAAAATCAGAGCAGAAATAAATGAAATAGAGAACAGTAAAACTATAGAAAAAATTAATAGAATAAAGATCTTTTCTTTGAAAAGATCAACAAAATTGACAAACCCTTGGCAAGACTTACCAAGGAAAAAAAGAGAAAAAACTCATATAAACAAAATCCAAAATGAAAGAGGAGAAATCACCACGGACACCGTAGATATACAAAGAATTATTATAGAATACTATGAAAAACTTTATGCCACTAAATTCAACAATCTAGAAGAAATGGATAAATTCCTAGAACAATACAACCTTCCTAGACTGAGTCAAGAAGAAGCAGAAAGCCTAAACAGACCTATTAGTAGAGAAGAAATAGAAAAAACCATTAAAAACCTCCCCCAAAATAAAAGTCCAGGCCCTGACGGCTATACCAGCGAATTTTATCAAACATTCAAAGAAGACTTGGTTCCTATTCTACTGAAAGTCTTCCAAAAAATTGAAGAAGAAGCAATACTTCCAACCACATTTTATGAGGCCAACATAACCCTCATACCAAAACCAGGCAAGGATGG
The DNA here is from genome assembly GCF_036850995.1 of Saccopteryx leptura. Classification (NCBI taxonomy): domain Eukaryota; kingdom Metazoa; phylum Chordata; class Mammalia; order Chiroptera; family Emballonuridae; genus Saccopteryx; species Saccopteryx leptura. The sequence continues at coordinate 222,578,135 of NC_089504.1, read as the reverse complement.
CACAAAAAAAGAAAACTACAGACCAATATCTCTAATGAATACAGATGCTAAAATACTAAACAAAATACTAGCAAATCGAATACAACAACATATTAAAAAAATAATACATCATGATCAAGTGGGATTCATCCCAGAATCTCAAGGATGGTTCAACATACGTAAAACGGTTAACGTAATATACCATATCAACAAAACAAAGAGTAAAAACCACTTGATCTTATCAATAGACGCAGAAAAGGCTTTCAATAAAATACAACACAATTTTATGTTTAAGACTCTCAACAAAATGGGTATAGAAGGAAAATATCCCAACATGATAAAGGCCATATATGATAAACCATCAGCTAACATCATATTAAATGGCACTAAACTGAAGGCTTTCCCCCTTAAATCAGAAACAAGACAGGGTTGTCCACTCTCTCCACTCTTATTTAATGTGGTACTAGAGGTTCTAGCCAGAGCAATCAGACAAGACAAAGAAATAAAAGGCACCCATATCGGAAAAGAAGAAGTAAAGGTATCACTTTTTGCAGATGATATGATCCTATACATCGAAAACCCCAAAGAATCCACAAAAAGACTACTAGAAACAATAAGCCAATACAGTAAGGTCGCAGGATACAAAATTAACATACAGAAGTCAATAGCCTTTCTATATGCCAACAATGAAACAATTGAGAATGAACTCAAAAGAATAATCCCCTTCACAATGGCAACAAAAAAAATAAAATACTTAGGAATAAACATAACAAAGAATGTAAAGGACTTATATAATGAAAACTATAAACCATTGTTAAGAGAAATCGAGAAAGATATAATGAGATGGAAGAATATTCCTTGTTCTTGGTTAGGAAGAATAAATATAATCAAGATGGCTATATTACCCAAAGTAATTTACAAATTTAATGCAATTCCCATCAAACTTCCAATGACGTTTTTTAAAGAAATAGAGCAAAAAATCATCAGATTTATATGGAACTATAAAAAACCCCGAATAGCCAAAGCAATCCTAAAGAAAAAGAATGAAGCTGGGGGCATTACAATACCTGACTTCAGACTATATAATAGGGCCACGACAATCAAAACAGCATGGTATTGGCAGAAAAATAGACACTCAGACCAATGGAACAGAATAGAAAGTCCAGAAATAAAACCACATATATATAGTCAAATAATTTTTGATAAAGGGGCCAACAACACACAATGGAGAAAAGAAAGCCTCTTCAATAAATGGTGCTGGGAAAACTGGAAAGCCACATGCAAAAGAATGAAACTGGACTACAGTTTGTCCCCCTGTACTAAAATTAACTCAAAATGGATCAAAGATCTGAACATAAGACCTGAAACAATAAAGTACATAGAAGAAGACATAGGTACTAAACTCATGGACCTGGGTTTTAAAGAGCATTTTATGAATTTGACTCCAATGGCAAGAGAAGTGAAGGCAAAAATTAATGAATGGGACTACATCAGACTAAGAAGTTTTTGCTCAGCAAGAGAAACTGATAACAAAATAAACAGACAGCCAACTAAATGGGAAATGATATTTTTAAACAACAGCTCAGATAAGGGCCTAATATCCAAAATATACAAAGAACTCATAAAACTCAACAACAAACAAACAAACAATCCAATAAAAAAATGGGAAGAGGACATGAACAGACACTTCTCCCAGGAGGAAGTACAAATGGCCAACAGATATATGAAAAGATGCTCATCTTCTTTGGTTATTAGAGAAATGCAAATCAAAACTGCAATGAGATACCACCTCACACCTGTTAGATTAGCTATTATTAACAAGACAGGTAATAGCAAATGTTGGAGAGGCTGTGGAGAAAAAGGAACCCTCATACACTGTTGGTGGGAATGTAAAGTAGTACAACCATTATGGAAGAAAGTATGGTGGTTCCTCAAAAAACTGAAAATAGAACTACCTTATGACCCAGCAATCCCTCTGCTGGGTTTATACCCCAAAAACTCAGAAACATTGATACGTAAAGACACATGCAGTCCCATGTTCATTGCAGCATTGTTCACAGTGGCCAGGAAATGGAAACAACCAAAAAGCCTGTCAATAGATGACTGGATAAAGATGTGGCACATATACACTATGGAATACTACTCAGCCATAAGAAATGATGACATCGGATCATTTACAGCAAAATGGTGGGATCTTGATAACATTATATGAAGTGAAATAAGTAAATCAGAAAAAAACAGGAACTGCATTATTCCATACGTAGGTGGGACATAAAAGTGAAACTAAGAGACATTGATAAGAGTGTGGTGGTTACGGGGGGAGGGGGGAAAGGGAGAGGGAAAGGGGGAGGGGGAGGGGCACAAAGAAAACTAGATAGAAGGTGACAGAGGACAATCTGACTTTGGGTGATGGGTATGCAACATAATTGAAAGACAAGATAACCTGGACTTGTTGATCTTTGAATATATGTATCCTGATTTATTGATGTCGCCCCATTAAAAAAATAAAATTATAATTAAAAAAAGTAAAAAGAAAAAAAAAAAGCCCACCAGCTTGAACCCAAGGTCGCTGGCTCCAGCAATGGGTTACTTGGTCTGCTGAAGGCCCATGGTCAAGGCACATATGAGAAAGCAATCAATGAACAAGTAAGGTGTTGCAACGTGCAATGAAAAACTAATGATTGATGCTTCTCATCTCTCTCTGTTCCTGTCTGTCTGTCCCTGTCTATCCCTCTCTCTGACTCTCTCTGTCTCTGTAAAAAATAAATAAATTAATTTTTAAAAATTAAATTAAATTTTAAAAAACCAAACAGAAACTCTGGAGTGGAAGAATACAGTGAATGAAATTAAAAAATGTAATAGAGAGCTTCAAGGGCAAGGATAAACTTAACCAGGCAAAAAATAAAAATAAAAAATAAAATCTGTGAACTTAAAGGCAAATCTGTTGATATAGTCCAACCAGAGGAGAAAAAATAAATAAAAATAAAAAAGAATGAAAAAAACCTATGTGAATTATGGGGCACCATCAAACAAAACAATATTTGCACTAAGGGTGCCCCAGGAGGAGAAGAGAGAAAAAGGGACAGAAAACTTATTTAAAGAAGTAATGGGGGCCTGACCTGTGGTGGCGCATGTGACATCTTAGGACAAGCGGTGCAGGCCACCAGCCATGAAAACTGAGTACATCCAGTACATGGCTGGAGGCAAAAGATAAACAACCGTTAGAAATGTAGCAATATTTTCCACTGAACTCTATGTACCCAACATCCAGGAAGCCCTACCCTAGAGACTTAGCCAAGAATAAGGTCAGCTAATTGCACCACTTCCGCCCTTGTAAACGCTGCTTGTTTGCTCAACCTAGATAGCCACCCTATAAAAAGGAGCCATTTTAGAGGTTTGGTACTGCAGTGTTCCCTTGCGTGGGTTGCCTGCAGTCCCTGTGCAGGTTTGCAATAAAACTTATAAAATTCACTTTGGGTTTGCTGTGGTCTGTCTCCTGGGATGTAACATATGGAGGCCCCAGCGAGATAGGCCGTGTAAGACCCCTCCTCACAGAGTGGGCTGCAGCAGACATTGGTAGCTGGCCAGCCTCCCGCAGTTGCCATTTGGAAACTGAATTTGGCTGATTGGAAACATTCAGGGGTCTCGAGACTGTCTGGTAAGGAAGCTTCCTCTTTGACTATCTGGAAACAGAGCTCTGGCTAGAGAAAAGGGTGTAGTGGAGCAGGCGGGACGCCACTTGATTTCTCCCCACCCAGTCGGGGAACGCAGGATGCTGCCTTCTCCCTTTTGTTTTCAGTTTAGAAGTTTTGTTTGTTTCGTGTGCATATTTGGTTTGTTTGTCTGCTTCGCCCGTTGCTTCCTCACAGGATTCCTTCAAGACTCAAGGGCCATGGGTCAAGGGCAATCTACTGCCCTAATGCCTCTTCAGTGCTTGCTTGATAACTTTTCTGATTTCTCTCGCAGGGCACAAGACTATGCGACTCCTGTTGATTCCGCCACGTTGCAGACTCTTTGTGAACTAGAATGGCCAACCTTTGGTGTAGGGTGGCCCTCGGAGGGCACCTTCAATTTACCCACACTCTTTGCTGTCAGGGCAAATGTCTATTGGGTCCCGCACCCTGACCAGATGCCATATATAGATGTGTGGATTGACATAGCCACGGGAAGACCAGGTTATGTTAAGAAATTTTTTAAGAACTATATTAAGGGAGATAAAATCCGGGCAGGAGGAAAAGCTGTCCTATTGGCAACCCCAAACGAAGGCAAAGTGAGGCTTCCCTCCAAAAAACAAGAAACTTTGAGAGAACAGCCACAGCCTGCCCATAGACTTTATCCAGTAATACCAGAAGATCCAGGGGCTGCTGAGTCCTTACTAGATCCCATTCCTCCTCCGTATCCAGAGCAAGCCAAGGACCCGCCTAAAGCTGCAGGGTTAACCCCGCAGCAACCCCACAACCTGGACTGGCCCCCTCTTGGGAAAGCCCACCCCATACCCATACAGGGGCCAATTATGGTCATCCTTGTATGCCACCAGCTCCAAAGCCAGCACCTTTGCTTCCCCTCTAAGAAGCTGCAGGGGGGATCCTAGGGGACCAGCTAGATTAATTTATGTCCCCTTCTCTACTAGTGATTTATATAATTGGAAACATCAGAACCCCCCATTTTCAGAGAAACCCCAGAGTCTAATTTCTCTCCTTGAAACCATTTTCCATACTCATCGTCCTACTTGGGATGATTGTCAACAGGTTCTTTATACTCTCTTCACTTCTGAGGAAAGCTAAAGAATCTACCAAGGGGCTGCTAAAGCAGCATTAGGGGATGGAGATCTACATAGCCTTAGTCAAAGGCAAGAATTAGAGGAAGTTCTCCCTTCGACCCCCCCCCCCCGACTGGGACCCCAACACTTCTAGGGAACAGGAGGCTTTACGCAAGTATCATGATTTCCTGCTCAGGGCTCTCCGGGCAGCAGCAAGGAAGCCAACTAATTTTAATAAAGTCAGCGAAATCATCCAGGGAAAGGATGAATCTCCTTTGGCTTTCCTTGAAAGGCTTTTAGAAGCCTATAGAACATATAGTCCATTAGACCCGGATGCCCCAGAGAATAGGAGGTTCATAAATGTAGCCTTTGTCTCCCAAGTGGCCCCAGACATTAGAAAGAAGTTACAAAAGTTAGAAGGATTTGAAGGAGAAAATAGAAGCAAGCTTTTAGAAGTCAGTCAGAAAGTTTATATGAACAGGGAGGATCCAGAGATACGAGGTGCAGAAAAGCTGGCAAAAATACTAATCGTAGCCCAACAAAAGAAACCCACTAAAGGAAAGCCACAAAGGAAAGGGCAGAACAGTAGACCGCCTCTAGACAAGAATCAATGTGCTTATTGCAAGGAGACCAGGCATTGGAAAAATGAGTGTCCTAAGCTAAAGGAGAAGAAGGGACAGAAAGCTGAGGTCCTCTTCGAGGATCAAGACTGAGTGGGCCTGGGTTCCATACCGTTAGGCCTCCAGGAACCCATGGTAACACTGTCCATTGATGGGAAGCCCACCAAATTCCTTGTGGACACGGGGGCCACTTATTCGGTACTACAAGAAGCTACAGGACTACTCTCTTCAAAGAAGACCGCCATTGTCGGAGCAACGGGAAAAGCTAAGTCATACCCATGGACGAAGGTAAGGATTACTGACCTTGGAAAGGGAACTATCTCTCATTCATTCCTAGTAATGCCAGAGTGTCCTTATCCTCTCCTTGGAAGAGACCTCCTACACAAACTACATGCTACCATCTCCTTCCATGGGGAGGCAACTACTTTAGATCCAGCTTCAACCCTGTCCATATTAGTAACAGTACCCTTGTCAGAGGAATACTTGTTAATAGAGGAACCGTCCCAAGCAGTTCCCTCTAGCTTTTTAGAGGAATTACTCGCAGAAGTACCAGGCATTTGGGCAGAAACAAATTCACCTGGACTAGCTAGTCATCAGCCCCCTGTCCACGTTCAGCTAGCAAGCACGGCACTACCCATACGAGTCCGGCAATACCCAATCCCGCAGAAAGCTAAAAAAGGGATTTCAAAGCATATAAATAGACTCTTAAAAGCAGGCATTCTAAGGCCATGTCACTCTCCTTGGAATACTCCATTACTCCCTGTCAAAAAGCCAGGGACAGAGGACTATAGACTGGTCCAGGACCTCCGAGAAGTCAATCTCCGGGTTGAAACAATTCACCCAACGGTTCCGAACCCCTACACTCTTCTGAGTCTTCTACCTCCAGACCGCACTTACTATACGGTCCTCGACTTAAAAGATGCTTTTTTCTCCATCCCTTTAGCTGAAAAGAGTCAGCCTATTTTTGCTTTTGAATGGATTGATCCAGAAGGGGGATTTTCTGGACAGCTAACATGGACAAGATTGCCTCAGGGGTTTAAAAACTCCCCAACATTATTTGATGAGGAATTAAGCAAGGATTTACAACCTTTTCGAGAATCACATCCACAGGTTACACTACTCCGATATGTAGATGACCTTCTCCTCACAGCAGACTCTAGGGAACCTGCAAAGAAGCCACCAGAGACTTGCTCACACCCTTGACCAGCTTGGGTATCGTGTCTCCAGCAAGAAGGCCCAAGTAAACGTTAGGACAGCCGCGTATCTTGGGTATGACCTCAGAGAAGGTAAGAGGACTTTATCATCTAAAAGAATTCAGGTAATTCTTGATATCCCAACCCCTTCCACAAAAAGACAAGTTTGAGAATTTCTAGGGGCTATCGGATACTGCAGACTATAGATATTAGGGCTTGCTGAATTAGCAAAACCCCTATATACAGCAACCAGGGGTAAAAGTCCAGACCTTATATAGACAACAACTGAGAAAGCTGCTTTCCAAGCCCTAAAGGAAGCTTTGGTCTCAGCCCCTGCTCTGGCACTTCCTGATTTGAATAAGCCATTCCAGTTTGTTTTTGTTTTTGCTTTTCTTTTTTTTGGGGGGGGGGGTTTGCATTTTTCCAAAGCTGGAAATGAGGAGGCAGTCAGACAGACTCCCGCATGCACATGACCGGGATCCACCCGGCATGCCCACCAGGGGGCGATGCTCTGCCCATCTCGGGCATCGCTCTGTTGCATCCAGAGCCATCCTAGTGCCTGAGGCAGAGGCCACAGAGCCATCCTCAGCACCCGGGCCATCTTTGCTCCAATGGAGCCTCGGCTGCAGGAGGGGAAGAGAGAAACAGAGAGAAAGGAGAGGGGGAGGGGTGGAGAAGCAGATGGGCGCTTCTCCTGTGTGCCCTGGCTGGGAATCGAACCTGGGACTCCTGCATGCCAGGCCGACACTCTACCACTGAGCCAACCAGCCAGGGCTTATTCCAGTTATTTGTAGCTGAAAAACATGGGGTAGCAAAAGGAGTACTCACACAGACTCTTGGACCTTGGAAGCGGCCCGTTGCTTACCTATCCAAGTGCCTAGATCCTGTAGCCACAGGATGGCCCACATGCATGTGAGCCATAGCTGCCATGGCGGTGCTAGTCAAAGAAGCTTAGAAGTTGACTCTCGGGCAGGACCTCCAAATACATGGAGGTCATACCACTGAAGCCCTTCTAAGGTTCCCACCGGATTGATGGGTTTCTAACGCTAGGTTAACTCAATACCAAGTACTCCTTTTGAACCCTCCTCATGTAACGTTCTCCAAGTCAGTAGCCCTCAACCCGGCAACTCTGCTGCCCGAGACAGAGGAACAGCCCAGCCCTGATCATGATTGCCTTGAACTTCTTGACACTATTTCCAGTCTCTGCCCAGATTTTCAGGACTTCCCATTGTTGAATACAGAAACTACTCTCTTCACCGATGGGAGTAGCTTCCTCGACCAGGGGGTCCGAAGAGCTGGAGCAGCTATAACAACCGAGGACAAGGTAATATAGGCCCAGTCTCTTCTACAAGGAACTTCTGCCCAGAGGGCTGAACTTATTGCTCTCACTCAAGCCTTAAGATGGACAAAAGGGAAAACTGTCAACATCTACACAGACAGCAGGTATGCTTTTGCTACTGCACATATATATGGGTAGCTTTATATAAGGAGAGAGGCCTTCTTACTTCTGGAGGGAAAGAAATTAAAAATAAAGAAGAAATTTTAGCACTCCTCGAAGCCATTTGGCTACCAGCTAAAGTAGCTATTATACATTGTAAAGGACATCAAAAGGGGTCAGATCCAATAGCAAAAGGAAATAACCTAGCAGATGATACAGCAAAAGCAGTTGCTTTAAAACCCGGGGAACCAGTTACTATCCTTCCCTTACTTCCAGGAAGACTTTTACCTGAGAAGCCTCACTATTTAGAAAAAGAAGTTCAATTAGGAAATTAATTACACTGCAGAGACTTACCTAGTGGATGGAAGCAGCTACCCGACCAGAGACTGTTTATAACTAAAGCTATAGGAACAACTTTAATTCAGGAAATACATCAAGGAACCCACCTGGTTATTAACAAGCTCACTTCCTTGCTACGAAGGCACTATTACATACCTGACTTAAGTAGTCTTGTAGAATCAGAAGTATCCAGATGCCTTGCATGTGCAAAAGTAAACCCACACCAATGGAAGAATATACCTAAGGAAAGACAACGGGGACACTCTCCAGGTGAAATTTGGGAAGTAGACTTTACTGAAGTAAAGAAAGGAAGATATGGATACAAGTACATACTAGTCTTTATTGATACTTATTCAGGATGGGTTGAAGCCTTCCCTACAAAGCATGAAACTGCTACCACTGTGCTCAAGTACCTCACCTCTGAGATTATCCCTCAATTTGGCCTTCCCTTTGCTCTGGGGTCAGACAATGGTCCGGCTTTCATAGCCTCAGTTTCTCAAAATTTAGCCAAAGCTCTAGGTATTAACTGGAAACTTCATTGCATATACAGGCCACAGAGTTCAGGACAAGTAGAGAATAAATAGAACCCTAAAAGAAACTTTAACTAAATTAAGAGAGGAAATAAGTGATGATTAGGTAGGCCTCCTGCCCTTAACCCTTCTCCATACTAGGTGCTCTCCTTACTATAAAGGCTTAACCCCTTTTGAAATTCTTTTCGGAAGACCTCCTCCTATCCTGCCCAAGTTAAGTTCAAGCATGTTAGCCCCCTTTGATAACTCACAGTTCCTTAAGTCCTTACAGGCCATCGAGGCAGTGCGAGCAGAAGCCAACTCCCACACCCAAAGAATACCTAACCAGCACCCACATTCCAGCGAGCCTCCCATCGAGCCTGAACAGTGGGTTTAGGTCAAGTGGCTCCATCTTGAGAACCTTCAGTCCATTTAGGAGGGACCTCACCTTGTTATCCTGGCTACTCCAACAACAGTTAAGGTAGCGAACCGCAAACATTGGATTCATCATAGCCAGGTAAAGCGAGCACATCCTGACCACATACCCACTAAGGACAAACAATAGAAGGTACAAAAGGACCCTATAGACCCCTTAAAGCTCCGGTTTACATCATCACCGGGGTAATACTATTTACACTGACTTTCACTCAAGCAGGAACCCCTAGCCGCAGTGAATGGGTCCTCATTAGAACTCAAGATGGGTCTGTAATTGCCAGGAATCAAACTTAGGTTACTTCAGCTGTCACCTTGTTAGTAGATTTTTCTAAACTCTTTAATGAAAAATTTTGTGACTCACCGGCGGCTTGGAGGCACTCTGATTCAGCAAGGAGCCCCCTCCTAGACGACTGGCCTAGTTCATACACCATAGGTAGCAAATGCTCTCCCCACATTAAAAATAGAGCCTTATGGTATACTCCTCATTATGCTTGTCCTGAACCCCCTTCTGGGCAGTGCCGTACTTGTGGGTCTATCACTGATTATTATTGTAAAAAGTAGGGTTGTGAGACTCTTGTTAGTAAATTCCAGTAGAGTCCTCCTAAACAAGACCCAGACATAAACTTTCTCAGATTAGGAACAAGACCAGAGGGAAAAAGACCAAATGATAGATAGGATAATAATTGTACTAAAGATAACTGTAACCCCACCATCATTACTATTAAGAAACCCCAAGACCCAAGTTGGAATACAGGGAAAACGTAGGGCCTACGATTATATGTCACGGGCTCAGATCCAGGAACCTTCTTCACCATCAAGAGGTTACCCCCCGAGGCTCACAAGCCTCTCTTGAGGGGATTAGCTCATACCTTACCTAAAGCCTTTAAGCCCCCTAAGGCCGACTCACCTAAAGTAGAATTAAATCCCAATTTTACTGCTTCGCATAGTCCAGAAACTGTATCACCCACTAAAGCTACCCCTATAGCTAACACCTTAGCACCTCCTGAACCCACACTAGAACAGAGTTCTTCTATCTTAACACTTCTAGACTCTGTTTTTCCAGTTTTAAATAGCTCCCAACCCAAAGCTACTAAGAGTTGTTGGCTCTGCCTGGATCCTCAACCTCCCTACTATATTAGATTAGGAGCTAATGTTTCTTTTCAGAATGTCACTGTAAATGATTTAGACTCCCTTGTTGAGTGTGAACAGGAAGGACGCATCTCTCTGGCCGGATTCCAAGGAAAAGGACATTGCTTCACCTTAGGAGAACTGACGGATCCCACCACCGTTGGATATCAGAACTCTTGTCTCTCCATGACTCACATCAGTCCACCGGCAGCTGGAAGACCGTGGGTACTAAAAGCACCAGAAGGAACTTAGGTTTCTTGTTTATCTCGAGTCAGCAAGTGTATCTTACCTAGCACCTCTGATGATTTTTGTATATCTACTTATATTATACCTCAGGTTTACCTGTACGGGGGAAACTCTGAATTCCTTCTCCAACCCAACATCAGGTACAGAGCTAAAAGAGCTGTACCCCTACTTTTACCTATCATAGCAACCTTAGGGATCACTGGAGCCATAGCTACAGGAGCACCTGCTCACATCACCCTAGAAACTAGAATTAAACAATTATCTTCAACCTTTTCAAAGGATATATCTATTTTACAAACTCAGATGCCATACCTTGAACATGCTGTAGATTCTTTAGCAGAGGTAGCTCTTCAAAACAGGAGAGGGCTAAATTTATTCTTCTTAAAACAAGGAGGATTATAAACTGCTCTAGGAGAAGCTTGTTACTTTTATGCTAATCATTCAGGAATAATTAGAGAAAGTATCCAAGTTTTAAGAAAAAGGCTCCAAGATAGGGAAAAGGAATTACAACAAGACAATAACTGGTATCAAAATCTTTTTAATTGGTCCCCTTGGTTAACAACCTTACTTACTGCACTAGCTGGGCCAGTTTTAATACTGCTACTCATCCTCACCTGTGGACCAATCATTGTCAATCATTTAGTAGTATTTGTTCGAGAAAGAATAGATACTGTAAGACTTATAGTCTTAGCTCAGCCCTACCAGATTATACCCAGTTTGGATGAGCAATACCAAAGTTCAATGGTTTGAACTAGTAAGAAGAAAAGGGGGGAATGTGACATCTTAGGACAAGCGGTGCAGGCCACCAGTCATGAAAACTGAGTACATCCAGTACATGGCTGGAGGCAAAAGATAAACAACTGTTAGAAATGTAGCAATATTTTCCACTGAACTCTATGAACCCAACATCCAGGAAGCCCTACCCTAGAGACTTAGCCAAGAATAAGGTCAGCTAATCGCACATCTTCCGCCCTTGTAAATGCTGCTTGCTTGCTCAACCTAGATAGCCACCCTATAAAAAGGAGCCATTTTAGAGGCTCGGTACTGCAGTGTTCCCTTGCATAGGTTACCTGCAGTCCCTGCGCAGGTTTGCAATAAAACTTATAAAATTCACTTTGGGTTTGCTGTGGTCTGTCTCCTGGGATGTAACAGCACAGTGGATAAAGCATCAATCTCAAATGCTGAGGTCACCAGTTCGAAACCCTGGGCTTGCCTTGTCAAGGCACATATAGGAGTTGATGCTTCCTGCTCCTCCCCCTTCTCTCCACCCCCCAAATAAATAAAGTCTTTAAAAAAATAAAAAGAAAGAATTAATGGCTAAAAACTCACCAAATCTGGGGAGAGATATGGCCTCCAGGTTCATAAAGCTCAAAAGTCCTCCAACAGATACAACCCTAAGAGATCTTCAGCAAGACACATGATAATTAAACTCTCAAAATAAAAGACAAAGAGAATATAGAAAACAGCAAGAAATAAACTCATCATATACAAGAGAATCATAATAAGGCTACGAGCAGATATCTCAACAGAAACCTTGCAGGCCAGCCTGACCAGGCGATGGTGTAGTGGATAGAGCATTGGACTGGGACGCAGAGGACACAGCTTTGAAACCTCAAAGTTGCCGGCTTGAGTGAGGGCCCATCTGACTTGAGCACGGGATCACCAGCTTGAGCACAGGGTTACTGGCTTGAGAGCATGGGATCATAGACATGACCCCATGGTCACTGGCTTGAGCCCAATGTCACTGGCTTGAGTCCAAGGTTGCTGGCTTGAGAAAGGGGTCACTCGCTCTGCTGTAGCCCCCTGGTCAAGGTACATATGAGAAAGCAATCAGTAAATAACTAAGATGAGCCTGACCAGGTGGTGGCGCAGTGGACAGAGCATCGGACTGGGATGCGGAAGGACCCAGGTTCGAGACCCCGAGGTCGCCAGCTTGAGCGCGGGCTCATCTGGCTTGAGCAAAGAGCTCACCAGCTTAGACCCAAGGTTGCTGGCTCCAGCAAGGGGTTACTCAGTCTGCTGAAAGCCCGCGGTCAAGGCACATGTGAGAAAGCAATCAATGAACAACTAAGAAGTCGCAACGCGCAACGAGAAACTGATGATTGATGCTTCTCATCTCTCTCCGTTCCTGTCTGTCTGTCCCTGTCTATCTCTACCTCTGTAAAAAAAAACAAAAAAAAACAAACAAAAAAAAAACAACTAAATGACACACCAAAGAATTGATGCTTCTCATCTCTCTCCCTTCCTATCTGTCTGTCCCTATCTGTCCCTCTCTCTGACTCTGTCTCTGTCAAAAACAAAAAACAAAACCTTGCAGGCCAGGAGAGAAGGAATCATCATATTTTCAGAATACTCAAGAAAAAGGAAAAAGTCAACCAATACTTTAACCAGCAAAGTTGTCTTTCAGAAATGAAGGAGGAATCTAGACTTTCTCAGACACACAAAAGCTGAGAGAATTTATTACCAATAAATCTGCTTTAAAAGAAATGCTGCAGGAAGTTCTTCAAGCTGAAACAAAAATATAGTAACTAATAACATGAAAACATAAAATATAAAATTCCTGGTGAAGGTAAACATATAGTCAAATTCAAAATACCCTAATATTGCAATGGTAGTATGGAAATCATTTTAAACTCTAGCATATAGGTTAAGAGACAAAAGTGTTAAAAAATAATTATGACTACAATTTTTTAATGAATACATAATATGAAAATATGTAAATTAGGACATCAACAACATAAACTGTGGCTAAGAACAAGTAAATATGTAGAACGTTTATATGTCATTGAAGTTGTCAGCTTAAAATAGATATAAGATGTATTATGAAAGCCTCATGGCCCTGGCCGGTTGGCTCAGCGGTAGAGCGTCGGCCTAGCGTGCGGAGGACCCGGGTTCGATTTCCGGCCAGGGCACACAGGAGAAGCGCCCATTTGCTTCTCCACCCCTCCGCCGCACTTTCCTCTCTGTCTCTCTCTTCCCCTCCCACAGCCAAGGCTCCATTGGAGCAAAGATGGCCCGGGCGCTGGGGATGGCTCCTTGGCCTCTGCCCCAGGCGCTAGAGTGGCTCTGGTCGCGACAGAGCGACGCCCAGGATGGGCAGAGCATCGCCCCCTGGTGGGCAGAGCGTCGCCCCTGGTGGGCGTGCCGGGTGGATCCCGGTTGGGCGCATGCGGGAGTCTGTCTGACTGTCTCTCCCTGTTTCCAGCTTCAAAAAAATGAAAAAAAAAAAAAGAAAGCCTCATGGTAACTAACCACAAAAAGAAACCTATAATAGATACACAAATGATAAAAAGAATCAAAATGTACCACTACCAAAAAAATTTTAAAAATCATCAACTTCCAAAGATAGCATGAAAGGGACTATAAACAATACAAAATGACAATAATAATCAATAGTTACTCTAACGTAAAATGGTTTAAATTCCCTAATTTAAAGGCAAAGAGTGGCTGAATAAATAAAAAATGATTTTAAAATACCAACTATAAGCTGCAATTAAGAAACTCACTTAAGCTTTTTTATTTTTAAGAATTTATTTATTTTAGAGAGAAGAGAGAGAAAGAGAATGGGAGGAGCAGGAAGCATCAACTCCCACATGTGCCTTGACCAGGCAAACCCAGTGTTTCAAGCCAGCCACCTAAGCATTCCAGCCTGATGCTCTATCCACTGTATTACCACAGGTCAGGCAAGCTTTTTTATTTTTAATTTTTTTATTTTTTGTGTGACAGAGACAGAGACAGAGAGAGATAGGGACAGACAGACAAGGGAGAGAGATAAGAAGCATCAATATTTCATTGCGGCCCCTTAGTTGTTCATTGATTGCTTTCTCATATGTGCCTTGACCAGGGGGCTATAGCAGAGCAAGTGACACCTTGCTCAAACCAGCAACCTTGGGCTTCAAGCCAGTGACCATGGGGTCATGTCTATGATTCCACACTCAAGCCAGTGACCCCCCACATGTTGTGGACTGTAAATGGCAAAAAGCCATTGTAGATTCGAGGCTTAGCAAAAGGCTAAGTTCTTCCCACTTTACCTCCATATTGGCTATGATGCTGAGTATTTGTACTCACCTCACTTGCTTCCTTAAATTGCTGGAAGCAATTTACATGCCCTTCCTCTTACTCTTTGTTTGTTCAGATGTTGGTTGATTTCACTTATGCATGGTGGGGGGATTCCTATTTATGCCTTGGATGTGTAACTTTGTATCAAGGACTTTCTTGATTTGCATATGGTTATATAATAAAGCAAACTGGGGCTATGGGGCACTCGGATATTGCCATCAGCATTTGAAGAGTCCTCCCGGTCCTATTTTTTCTTAACAAGTGTGTTTCCTTAATTCCACACCAATATTAGGAGTCGCGCTGGTCCATGGCACCCCCACTCAAGCTGGTGAGCCCATGCTCAAGCCAGATGAACCCATGCTCAAGCTAGCAACCTTGGGGTTTTGAACCTGGGTCCTCTGCATCCCAGTCCAATGCTCTATCCACTGCACCACCACCTGGTCAGGTGAGATTCACTTAAGCTTTAAAGACACTCTTTAGGCTGAAGTGAAGAATGGAAAAAGATATTCCATGCAAATGGAAACCAAAAGAGAGAGCTATACTTATATCAGAAAAAAAAAGACTTTATAAGTCAAAATCTGTAATAAAGCAAAGAAGGTAATTATACGATGATAAAGGGTTGAATTCACCAAGAGAATATGACAGTTGTAAATATACATGCACCTAATATTGGAGAACCTAACTATTAATATATATTAAACAATTAATAGATGTGAAGACAAAAATAGCAATGCAATAATAGTAGGGGACTTCAATACCTCACTTTCAACAAGTAGATCATTCTAAGAGGAAATCAATCAGAAAATAGTGGACTTGAATAATACTTTAGTCCAAAATGGACCTAACAGACATATATAGAACATTCCAACTAATAGCAGAAGAATGTACATTCTTTTTCAATGCACTTGAAACATTCTCCAGAATAAATCATATGTTGGGTCACAAAACAAGTCTTAAGCAATACAAGAAAATTGAAATCATACTGAGTATCTTTTCCCACCACAATGGCTTGAGATTAGAAATCAGTAACAAGATGAAAGCCAGAAAGTTTACAAATCTGTGAAAATTGAACAACACACTTGTGAACAACCAATGGGTCAAAGAACAAATCAATATCTAGAAACAAACAAAAATGAAAACACAACATACCAAAACATGGCGTGCAGCAAAAGCAGTTCTAAGAGCAAAGTTTATAGTTATAAACAAAGTTTATAGTTATAGTCTTTACCTACGTAAAGAAAAACAAGTATATCGAAAATAAACAACCTAAACTTACAACTCAAGGTACTAGGAAAGGGGGAAAAAATAAGCCCAAAGTTAGCAGAAGGAAGGAATCAATAAAGAATAGAACAGAAATAAATGAATAGAGACTAGAAAGACAATAGAAGATCAATAAAACTAACAGTTGGTTTTTTGAAAGAATAAACAAAATTGACAAAACTTTAGCTAGACTAAGAAAAACAAGACAACTCAAATTAATAAAATTATAAACAAGAGACATTACTACTGATACACAGAAATTCCAAGAATCATAAGAGACTACCATGAACAATTATATGCCAACAAATTGAGAAGAAATGAAAAAAAAAAGAATAAATTCCTAGAAACAGACAATTTGCCAAGACTGAATCATGAATAGAAAATCTAAACAGATCAATAATGAGCAAGGAGAATAAATCAATAATCAAAAATCTTCCAACAAACAAAAGCCCAGGACCAAATGGCTTTACAGGATTTCTACTAAACATTTAAATAAAAATTAATACTAATCCTTTTCCAACTCTCCTAAAAAACTGAAGAGGAAGGAACACTTCCAAACTCATTTTACAATATCAGCATTATCCTGATACTAATGTCAGATAAGGATACTACAATAAAAGACAATTACAGGCCAATATCCTGGATGAACACAGATAATAAAAATTCTCAACAAAATACTAGAAAACTGAATTTAGGAACACATTAAAATGATCTCACATAATCATGTGGAATTCATGCCTGGAATGCAAGGATGGTTGAACATAAAACTCCTAAAGGAAAACATAGGGGAAAAGATCATTAACATTGGTCTTGGCAATGATTTCTTAAATAAGACACCAAAAGCATAGGCAAAAAAAATAAAATAAATGAGACTGCACCCAACTAAAGAGTTCTTGGACAGCAAAGGAAACAATAAATTGAAATGGCAACACACTGGATGGAAGAAAATATTCATGTATCATATATCTGATTAGGGGTTAATATCAAAATATACAAAGAACTCCTACAACTTAATAACAAAACAAAAAATCAAATAATTCAATTTAAAAATGGGCAAAGGACCTGAATACACATTTTTCCCAAGACATACAAAAGATTCATAAAAAGATGCTCTACATCACTAATCAACAGAGAAATGCAAATTAAATCACAATGAGATATCACCTCATACCTGTTAGGATGTCTATTATCAAAAAGATAAAAGATAACAAAAGTGGTGAAGACATGGACAAGAAACCCTGACACACTACTAGTGGGAATGTAAGTTGGTGCAGTCATTACAGAAAACAGTATGGCAGTTCCTCAAAGAAATTAAAAGTGGAACTACCATGCAATCCAGCAATCCCATACCTGAGCATATATCTGAAGGAACTGAAGTTGATATCTTGAAGAGATACCTGCTCTCCCTTGTTTGTTGTACTATTACAATAGCCAAGATAATGGAAACCTAAAATGTCCTTCAACAGGTCATAAATAGCTTCAACCACAAAATAAGGGATCACAGTGGATTGTCTCAAGAAGCTCTTTCACCCCAATCTGATACTATGTAGATTCAGGCTACATGTACTCACACCATCTACAGTCAAGTCTGCCTACTGCTTCCCATCAAGACCTCAGGAAATGACCAACTCAAACCCCAGAGACCAGCACCTCAGAGTAAGGGCACAGGCCTCACACTCTGGGACCTCCTGATCAGTGGTTCACAAACTCAGGGTGCACAAAAACCACCTAGGAACTCACTGGCGGCACACATTCCTGAACCTGCCCAGCCCACAAGGATCTCAGTGGGGAGCTGTTCTGACGCTGAAGTCAGAAGACATTTTGACACTTTTTTTTTCTAATTAGTTTACATTCAATATTAACTTGTATTAGTTTCCACTGTACAACATAGTGGTTAGACAATCATATACAGTACAGTGGTCCCTCGTCTATCACGGGGGTTAGGCTCCAGAACTCCCCACAATAGGTGGAAATCCAAGAAGTCACGACCTTATATTTATTTTATATTTATATACATTTTAAGGCTACAGTCACGCCAATCAGTGCCCAGGATACAGAACATAGTGCTCTGGATGGTCGCTTCCCATCCATCGGCCAATAGTGTGCCGTGTATGATCTCATATGGGCAAACTATCTCAAGCAGAAGTGGCCATAGTTGCATTTTCCATACATGCGAGTCTTTGTCTACTTATCTGCTATATGCTATGTATTTTATTTCAATTTAATATTCTTTTAATATCTTAATTAATATTTTTTATATTGTTTTCAATTTTTTAGGCTAGAACATACTTATTTTACCAAAAAATAATAAAAATAATGAATATATAAAAATACCTATATACTGCAAAATCTTACGATATAATGAAAAATATGTGTTGGGCAGAAAAGATTTATTTTGCTCACTTTGTTAAAGATGGCACTGCCACATGGATGGGCATCACCTAGGTGAGAATATTAATTGCCTTCTTGCTTGGGAAGGGGTGTGGTTATGCTAATGTGTGTTGGGGAGGGCTTTCGCGCCAAAAGATTTTATAAGGAGGAGCTAAGAGGCCATTTTGGAGAGAGTGGCCAAGTTCTTGTAGGGAGGAGGAGCCCAGGCTGGAGCAGGGCAGGGAAGCCACGTGGAGGAGGCAGCCAAATTGGCGGAATGGGCAAGGAGAAGCCAGTTCATGGAGGAGAAGATGGGGAACAGAGGTGAATAAGACTGGTAAGGTAGAAACCTTTGATTCTAGGAAAACTTGGATGAGTCAGTAGCTTTGTGAGCGCTGAATGAGTGGGTTTTGGAGCCCAGTGTATGTTTTTAGTCACTTGCCGAATGTCAGTCTAGAATAAAGGGAAATGGACCACCAGTTTTCAGCTCTGTTGATTCCTTACCATCTGTCCGAATCAAACTTGAACCTGGGTTGGCCAGGCGGCTTTGATGGCGGCCGTGGTTACTGGCTATACAATCTGTGATACAAAATTCGATATACGTATACAATTTATTGTAAAAATCTGCAATTCAGTGAGATTACAAAAAGTGAACCACAATATGGAGAGGGACAACTGTACTTGACAGACTATTACCACTGTTATTTATTTCTAGTACCCACCTGGCACCAAACACAGTTATTACAATATTATTTACTATATTCCCTGTGCTATACTTTACATCCCTATGACTATTTTTTAGTGAGAGAGAGAGAGACAGACAGACAGGAAGGGAGAGAGATGAGAAGCATCAACTCCTGGTAGTGGCACCTTAGTTGTTCCTTGATTGCTTTCTCATATGTGCCTTGACTGGGGCGGGGGGGGGGGGGGAGTCTCCAACTGAGCCAGTGACCCCTTGCTCAAGCCAGCAACCTTGGACTCACGCCAGCAACATTTGAGCTCAAGCCAGTGACCATGGGGTCGTGTCTATGATCCCACATTCAAGCCAGCAAGCCTGCACTCAAGCTGGTGAGCCCATGCTCAAGCTGGCCACCTCAGGGTTCTGAACCTGGGTCCTCAGCATCCCAGCTCAATGCTCTAACCACTGTACCACCATCTGGCCAGGCTCCCTATGACTATTATATAACTACCATTTTGTACTTAACAAATATGCTCTTAATATAAGGCTCCAATGGCCTATGACCAAAGGCAGTCCACCCCAACTCCCTGCTGTGTGCCTTCCTCTGAGCCCCTCCCTGCTACTGTATATAACCCATGGCTAACAATGCCCTGCTCAGGGAATGGGCTGTCACTTCTGAATGAGCCATGGACAAGTTGGCCCTTCTACACAGCACCACGGGGTCTCTCTCTGTTCATCGACAGTTGGTGGGGAATTGTGCCAGGAAGGAAAGGACTTAACCAGGCAGGCTTCAACCCTCCAAGTTCTCTTCCAAGGTGGACCAGTCCAGTGGCACTTTGATTTTACACAGTCCTCGCCAGGTGAGATCAAGTGCCTACCTGAGCCTGCATGCGCCTTCCACGAACAGTCCTTGGTGTGTAAAGATGGGGAGCATGGGGTCTGGAGTTGGACCGAGGTCTGAATCTCGCTGTGCCCCTGAGCAGCTGTTTGACTGCAATGATACCTTTACCTCCCTGAATTTTTGTTTCCACATATACAAAATCAGAGTATTACCTCAGCAGATTGCTGTAAAACTAAATGAGCTGATGAATATCATGCATGGGGCAAAGCACCCAAGGCGACCAGGGTGTTCCCCCACATCAGGCTGACAGACTCTGGACTGTCCTGAGAAACAGTGCCAAGTGGGTACTAACCTTCTCTTCTTCTAAACAGCATTATTGAAAAGTAACTCACATGCCATACAATTCATCCACAGAAAGCATGAGGCTCGGTAGGTCTTCGTACACTCAGTTGTGCAACCATCAACACAATACCTCTCAGAACATTTCATCACCCCAAAAACAACCCCAGACTCCCCTCGCCAGCTCTCACACTCCAACCCCTCCAGCACCGCGCCCCACAGCAACTGCTCATCTGCTGGCCTATTCTGGGCATTTCTGTCAATATGGTGACTGGATTCCTTGGTTCAGCAAAATGATTTCAGGGTTCACCCATGTTGTGGCATGTGTGTAGTGTCTATGGCAAAATAATACTCCATTCTATGGATGCACACATTGTGTCCATTCATTCACCTTGATGGGATATGTGGGTATGTGCTGTTATGAATAATGCTGCCATGAACAGTCATGATCAAAGTTTTGTGTGTGTGGACAGGGTTTTTTTTTTTTTTTTTGTATTTTTCTGAAGCTAGAAACGGGGAGAGACAGTCAGACAGACTCCGGCATGCGCCCGACCAGGATCCACCCAGCATGCCCACCAGGGGGCGACGCTCTGCCCACCAAGGGGCGATGCTCTGCCCCTCCGGGGTGTCACTCTGCCGCGACCAGAGCCACTCTAGCGCTTGGGGCAGAGGCCAAGGAGCCATCCCCAGCACCCGGGCCGTCTTTGCTCCAATGGAGCCTCGGCTGCGGGAGGGGAAGAGAGAGACAGAGAGGAAGGAGAGGGGGAGGGGTGGAGAAGCAGATGGGCACTTCTCCTGTGTCCCCTGGCCGGGAATCGAACCCGGGACTTCTGCACGGCAGACTGACACTCTACCACTGAGCAAACTGGCCAGGGCCTTGTGGACACGTTTTTAATTCTCTCGGGCGGGTATCCAGGATGGGACTTGCTGGATGACAAGGTCAGGTCCATGCTTATCCTTTTCAGGAGCTGCCAGGCTGTTTTCCCAAGAGCTGCCCACTTGACCTTTCCTCTAGTGGCGGGCATGCAAGGCTTCCAGTTTCTCCAGATCCGCAGCACTGGTTACTGTCTATCTTTTTGACAACTGTCCTCGTGGATGTGAAGTGGTAATCTTACATTCTTCTTAAATTCTACCGAATTTTTGTGAGCTGTTCTTTTAAATTTACACAGTCTAATGTTAAAACTGTGTAGAATAGAAAAAATATTTTTAAATTTCCATCAGGGAAAGATTACAACAGAATGATAAAGACAGAGAAATGGGCCCTGGCTGGTTGGCTCAGCAGTAGAGCATCGGCCCCGTGTGTGGAAGTCCCAGGTTTGATTCCCGGTCAGGACACACAGGAGAAGTGCCCATCTGCTTCTCCACCCTTCCTCCTCTCCTTCCTCTCTAGCTCCCCCCGACCTCCCAACACCCCTTATCCCCCCTCCGCATCCAAGGCTCCATTGGAGCAAAGTTGCCCTGGGCACTGAGAACGACTCCATGGCCTCAGCCTCAGGTGCTAGAAAGGCTCTAGCCGCAACGGAGCAATGCCCCAGATGGGCAGAGCATCACCCCCTGGTGGGCATGCCGGGTGGATCCCGGTTGGGGTCGGGAACATGCGGGAGTCTGTCTGACTGCCTCCTCGCTTCTAACTTTGGAAAAATACAGGAAAAAAAAAAAGAAAAGAGAAATGCCCTTTGAAAAGTGACAGGAAGAGCACTGGAAAGAGCAGATGGCACTGTTGTATGTGGTACAACAACACAACACTGCAGAGTGTGGTACAAGACACTGTTGAGTGTGTACAACACTTACATGTGGCACAAGACACTGATGTATGCAGTATGTGGGGACACTGCAGTCTTGCATGTGATACAACACTGACGTTACGTGGCACAAGCACTGTTGTACAAGGTACACTGACACTGTGTGTCACACACTGCATTGCTGCATGTGGCATGCTGGCAGGGCTGTAGAAAAGCGCATCAGGCTGACTTCTTTCCCCCTAATATTCTTGTTCCCTTTGATTCACACACAACTTCCTGGATCTACCCCCAGGCTAAGTCCGAGGTAGGAAGTTTACCATCCACAAACCCGTAACCAGACACCAGCAGGCGGCAGGTGTTTTAGGAACTTCAGGAGTGCACAAGGCACTAAGAAACAAAATGAGGAAGAAAAATGGTGGTAAATTAGAGAATTAGGAAGAAACAGTGTCACTGATAAAAGGGGTGGCCTGTGGGCAGGGTCTACCCTGCAGGCAGCAGACTGCCGCCCAGGGAGCCACAGAGCTCCTAAGGAGCCTGCCTGCACGGACACCAAGCCCTGTCTACCCAACAAAAGCCTTACACTAGTTTTACCATAAACGTAGATCTGTGGTGGATGATGAAAGATGTCTCCTCTGTAAATGTCTCTGAATAGTCACTCTTTTGTCATTGTCTATTTTATCCTCATCATTGGACGACTGCAGCACAATTACTACACAGGTCTGCAAGGGTCTGCAAAACTGCTCGTGGTAAGGAGGCTTCATTTTCAAGAGGTGTACAACAACATCAGGTAGGAATTAATTAATATATTTGGGTCCTAAGAATCCACTAATAAGGGACAGAAAAATATGGGATAGCACAGGGCTCAGCACACTATGGCCTGTGACCTGCCTTTGTACATAAAGTTTTACTGGAACACAAACATGCAATTTGATGGAATGTTGTCTACGGCTTGATGGACAGTATAGTTGGGACAAAGACTGTATGACCCAGAAAGTTTAAAATAGTTACTTTTGGGCCCTTTTTAGAAATGTCTGCAAACCCCCAGTATAGCATACCACAAGTATACTACAGCTATTAAAATATACAAACAGAAAAAAACATTCAAGATACAGTAACACAAATGTTGTTTCTAACTCGGCAGCCTTCTGAGGTCAGAGGCCTCAGTTGCTGGGTTCTGTGTACTCCGCCATGAGTTGAATCCTATTTCTGAAGAAGAATAGAAACCCAGGAGGGCCTAGGGCAGCCCCTGCACAGTCTGGGGCAGGCAGCGCAGATCCCACAGACCTGGCAGGCCCGGCCCCGGCTCTGAGAGTCCACAACCCCTCTGCGGCTCCATCCCTGCATTGACTTATACAGGGGTCCCTGGAGGCCAAAGCCCATTGAGAGGGAATGCCTCCCACTTCCCCACCCAGTTCTAAGTAAGACACAAAATGAAAGAGTAAGGAGAGAGATCAAAATATGACAGTGGCTTTAGGTCAGGTTACCTACATCAGGGGTAGTCAACCTTTTTATACCTACCACCCACTTTTGTATCTCTGTTAGTAGTAAAATCTTCTAACTGCCCACTGGTTCCGCAGTAATGGTGATTTATAAAGTAGGGAAGTAAATTTACTTATAAAATTTATAAAGCAGAGTTACAGCAAGTTAAAGCATATAATAATAATTACTTACCAAGTACTCTGTGTTAGATTTTTGCTAAGTTTGGCAGAATAAATCTTTATAAAACAACTTACTATATTTAAATCTATCTTTTTATTTATACTTTGGTTGTTCCACTACCAACCCACCATGAAAGCTGGAACACCCACTAGTGGGCAGCAGGGACCAGGTTGACTACCACTGACCTACATGAACGCCGGAATTGAGCGGATATCCTGAGGCCCTGCTGTGCTGGACAGGGCCAGGCTCCCAGCTGGAGAGGCCTGCCCAGGGAGGACTCCAGGAATAAATCTGAAAGAACTGCACGCCGGCCAGTCTTTTCCAAACTGGCAGTTAGAGAAGCTCTGCTTCAGGGTACAAGAGGCCAGGAGCACATGCAGGGGAAATGCCCTCCTCCCGGGAACCTCAGACATGTCCCCCAGCTCCTCCGACACCCGCCCCAATGCATCCACATGGGAAGGACACATGGGCCGAGGAGCCATGTCCACAGAGCAGAGGCAAGCCCCTGGCTTCCTGAGTAACCCTCTCCTCTCCCAGGACAGGCCAACCTTACTGAGGGAGGAGACATGGGGAGGACATAATGGTCAGCTGCCCGGAGAGAAGAAGGCTGTTCCCTGAAGGCAGGACTCTCGCTACGTTGTCAATCTCGAGACTTTTAAGTCGCATGGCAGGGAATGCAAGGGCAGCCCCTCTGATGCGTCCCCAATAAAACCTTCAGAGAAGTCTGTGTGCTCACTGAGGTGCACACAGAGCTCAGAGCAGCGCTACCTCCCACACACAGGGTGGCAGCAGAAAATCAAGAGGACAAGTACAGGACCATGAGCTCTACACACCCCCATGTCGGGATAGCACGGTGACTCTGGACACACTGGGGGCAGGATGTGGCCTTTCCACTGCCCTGTGCGCTCAACCTGCACCTTAGACGGCCCTTCCCTCCCACTCGGGCCCCACGGGCTCAGCCTGCACCTTAGGCGGCCCTTCCCTCCCACTCGGGCCCCACAGGCTCAGCCTGCACCTTAGGCGGCCCTTCCCTCCC
Organism: Saccopteryx leptura; assembly: GCF_036850995.1. Taxonomy (NCBI): domain Eukaryota; kingdom Metazoa; phylum Chordata; class Mammalia; order Chiroptera; family Emballonuridae; genus Saccopteryx; species Saccopteryx leptura. Next base: position 222,553,504 of record NC_089504.1, on the reverse strand, counting down.
ACTCGGGCCCCACGGGCTCAGCCTGCACCTTAGGTGGCCCTTCCCTCCCACTCGGGCAGGCAGGGCAGCTATCAGGGTCCAATACCACACCGCACATGAAGGCTGCACACCAGTAATACCAACACTTAATAAACATGTTTGTCTTATGTTCCAATAATGTCCAGACTTTATAACAAGCACATACTTGCTTCTGCGGTATGATGTGATACCTGCTCTCTCCTACCCCCCCCCAGTTGTCTTAAATGTTAATTAACAGGCATGAAAACACTGGAAAAAGTATAAATCCAGAGCCAAAATTGAAAAAGTACTATTTAGAGCACATTTTACATGAAAACCATACTCAAAGGAAAGTCAACAGCCTAAAAGGCTTTCATAATTTTTAAAAAAGAAGAAAAGCAAAGACTCGTAATTCCAAATGGCCAACTGAGCATAAGGAGTTTTCTCCTCATCTTCCCAATACCACCACCAAAGTGACAGAAAAGCAGCGGCATAAGAGGTAAGTGCCCACCACGAAGAGAATGGTAAAGGCACATTGCTGACAAGAGCAAACCCAGGCTGGGAGGCTGCCCAGCACTCCCCGTGATTAACAGTCACTATCTTTCCATTCATAGCACTCACGGTCAGCGGGCACTACCTTTCCATTCACAGCAGTCATGGTCAGCAATCATGGTCAACACTGGGTGGTTCCTCCAATCATCTAATTCCCTGGTTCTCAGAGAGCAGTGGGTGGGCAGCATCACCTGGGGCCTCTGCAGTCACAAGTGCCAGCTCCTCTGCTGGGTGGGGGGCTAAGGCTGGAGCTCAGGGGAACCCCATTCTAGCCCATCAACCTCATTTTCAGTTAGGAAGTCAAGGGTGGACACTGAAGTGATGTACTCAGCTCCAAGTGGCTGGGGTGAGGCTGCAGCACCAGGACTGGCCAGCACTCCCCGTCCCAAAGCCACCCTCCCTGCCGATGTCAAAGCAACACAGCACACTGCGGCCCCTGCACAGCTGCTGAGCCAGACAAGTCGAGGACACCCAGGAAAGAAAGCCCACACACAGAGCCCAGCTGGCTCCTCTCTCACAGCTTAGCACTTTGCTCAGACTTCCTCCTTCACAGCTGGAGTTCACTTTGGGAGTTTGAGAAGTGCCATTTGATGGCATGTCCTTCTTTATACAGGACCTGCTCTGCCCTTGCAGATGCCCGTCCAGGTCCTAGAAGCAGCCACCACTCAACCCCCAAAGAAAGAAAGGAAAAGGAGCAGGATTAAGAATGTCACTCTTTAATAGAAACCATCCGTTGAGTGTAAATGAATCTGTACAAAACAAACCTCAGTGCACAATGTACAAGAAGCCACATCCTCCACAGGAGGCAATCTGTGCTCTGTGGAGTTACAGGACAGCGGTCTGCAAATGGTTCAGGATCCCAGCGGAGGCCTGAAGAATCTTTAACTCTTCTGTCCACAAAGTTTCAACCAAAGTTAGTTGGTTTATCAAAGCCATGTCTTTATCTTTCATATGAGAAACCTGAAAGTTATTTTTAAAGTTATTATGATATACATAAAGCTTACCATTTTTTAACACTTTTAAATGTACAATTCAGAGGTATTAAGTATGTTCACAACTTTATGTAATCATCACCAGAACTGTTTCATCTTCCCAGACAGAAACTCTGTCCCCATCGAACACTAACTCCCCTTCCCCTGCCCCAGGCCCTGGCAACCCCTACTGTCTGTATCCATGAAGTTGCCTTTGAAGATGTCTCATATAAGTGGAATCATGTGATATTTGCCTTTTTGTAGTCTGTTTTATTTCACTTAGCACAATGTTGTCTTTAAGGTTTATTAAAATATTTTGAATACCAGTAATGTTTTCATTCATATGAGCTACTTTCTCATTTAGTTACATTTACTAAATAAAAATAAAAGGAAATTCATGTAATAATTTTACCTATTAAAAGGTGCAGACACAATGTTAACAGTCAAAACCCAGATTACATCAATGTTCACTTATTTAAGGCATTAACACCCTAAGAAAGTGTACCATCCCTACACAACATGTCCAAAACAGTAAGTTCTTAAACACTTTAAGAAAAAGATGCATGACTTTGGGTGATGGGTATGCAACAGAATTGAATGACAAGATAACCTGGACATGTTTTCTTTGAATATATGTACACTGATTTATTGATGCCACCCCATTAAAATAAAAATTTATTTATTTAAAAAGAAAAAGATGCAAAATTATAAAAACATACCTTTTGAAGCATAAAATTAGTCTCCTCTATGAAATAATGGCATATTTTCTGGGCTATGTCCAAACTTGTCTTCTCATTTGTATCTGAAATGATTTCCCCAAGAAGCACTTTTTTCCAGCACGGACTAGAACCAAAATGTGTAATAAGATCATTTCAGCAGGGTCTCAAAAAATAAAGATGACTTTTACACCTCAACCCAAATGCCTCCATGTACCCAGAAGCATAAAGCTCATCCCACAGCATGTTCCCAGCCACACCATGTGCGGTCCCGTGCTGGAGCAGGTGGGTTCGCCGAGGAGAGGCCGTGCCTTGCACGTCACTGAGCAGGGCTGCATCTGCCAGCTCCGGGAACAGAGCAGAAGACCGAACAAGAAGATGATTCCACAGGTGAAAGGACTAAGGAGCGGCAGGCACACCTTTCCTTCTCTTCAAGTGACAGGCTTGCCTGAAAAATGGCAAACTGAATAGACCACATTTCACAAAGGAAGGCACCCTACAGATGGAAAAAGAACTCCGCAGTGAAGCCCTTCTGCTCACACAGGCCATTCCAAGCCTGTGCTGTGAAAGCTGGTGCGAAGTGTGGTTCCACGGGCCCGCAGGCAAGTGGGGGCCACAGCACAATGCTGAGGCAGGGGGCGGAGCCAACTCCATGCCCAAGGAAGAAGCACCAATGGGAGAAGGGGTGGAGGGACAGATTCTGGAGGTGAAGAATCTCAAGAGGAAGTAACTCAGAAGGGGAAAGGCAAGGTGACTACGGAAATATCTGAATAGAAGTCAACAGAAGGTGCTTAGAAATGCAGAACCTCTGACAAGCTGCACAGGAAATAAAGCCTCAGACGGCTTCAGCTTTAGGGAAGATGACTGAAACTTCAGAAGAGATGACTTCTTAGCAAAGAAAGGAAGGACTCACTATGTGGCAGGCAGTATTTCACTTGTAACCAGCATCTCATTTAATGCTCACAATCAGCTGCAGAGGAAGCATTATTGTCCCCACACTGGACACAAAGAAAAAAGGAATGAGAACCGTGAAGAGCTCACCACTGTCCTGACAAGCTAACACATGGAAGAAACAGCCCACAGGCACGCACCAGGCAGGATCCCAACCAGTGAGAAATAACCAAAGGGAGAAAAGAGGCCTTCATGTGACCTCTGAAAACATCCAGGTGTTGTATCTAATTTGAGGGTGACCTGCCTGAAAAGAGATCACACTTTTTTCTAAGAAGGTGTCACAGAAACTTACATGAGCACACACAGGTAAAGTAAAACTTAAGATGAATGGGCAGGGGAAACAAGGAGAGATGAGAGGAGGGAAGACAAGATGCCGCCAGGATCAGCCACATGCCTTAATGCCCTGCACCTCCGGCGGGCCACAAACCTGCCTGAGTCTTTCAGTGAACAATAAGAGGGACCCAAAGACACAGAAAAGGTTGTCTGTGAGACAAGACCAAACCGTCTGCTGAGAAGAAGCACCATCTCCGATGCTGAGATCAGGAAATTACTTTCTCCCCAGGTCCCCGCAGAAGAAAAGGAAGCAATGTTACAACATAAGAGGCCTCACTGCATGGACGCCAACCACTTGTAGGCACTGTGCTGGGCAATTTCTAGCATTTAACCTCCCATCCACACTAGAGGACAGCTTCCCCATCTTCAGGAAGTCCTCCCTACACACAGTTTCTCTCCTGAGCGTTTGCTGCATGGTGCGCCCTGCTCCCTGGCTCCCTGACAAGCACCTAGCTCGGGGGTAGTCAACCTTTTTATATCTACCACCCACTTTTGTATCTCTGTTAGTAGTAAAATTTTCTAACCGCCCATCAGTTCCACAGTAATGGTGATTTATAAAGTAGAGAAGTAAATTTACTTTATAAAATTTATAAAGCAGAGTTACAGCCAGTTAAAGCATATAATAATAATTACTTACCAAGTACTTTATGTCGGATTTTCGCTGTTTGGCAGAATAAATCTTTATAAAACAACTTACTATAGTTAAATCTATCTTTTTATTTATACTTTGGTTGCTCCGCTACCGCCCACCATGAAAGCTGGAACGCCCACTAGTGGGCGGTAGGGACCAGGTTGACTACCACTGCCCTAGCTGAAGGAGCTCCAGGCTGGGAGGCACGCGGCCACAGGAGCTCACAGTCCTTTCCAAGCTGTGGGAAGGACCAAAGGCCTGACCAGGACACATGTCTACACCAGAGACTCTTCAGCCTGTCTCCCCCATGGAAACAGCCAGGACTCTCTGTGATCAGGGGTTTGGATCTGTCTACCAGGCAGAACTGGGCAGGCGGGGGGCAGTCAGGAGCTCTGTTGGATCCTGAGAATAATCCAGCTCCTCAGACTCTCCTCTGGAAAGCGTCAATGCCCACACCTTTGACCCTGAAAAAGGAGTGGCAGCCCCACCAGGGGGAATACCTGAGTAGAGACAACTAAGTTCTCCGGACCACGCACTGCCAATAACACAGAAACCAAATTCCAGAAGTGACCACTGAGAACTGGAACACCCACTGTGTGGGTGAGTGACATAAAGGATAAGCAATCCCAACACACACGACACAACAGCTTCCAGATTGTGATTACAGCCCATGACCAGCACACGTGGAACTTACAGTTCTTCAACTCTCAGACACAGCAACTTCAGAGCTGTGAGGAGCCTCCAGGATGGTCCATCCCATCCAAATGTCAGATTTCTGAAGTAGAAAATAAGGACAAATCTGTCATTTCCGCACTTCATCACACCATGACAAAGGGCTAAAGGCCAAACTGTTTTTCTAAAGCGGCCACTAAACACTACGTTGGCCTGGGATCTTGGTCACAAAGGCAAAGAGAGAAGACAGACTGCAAACAATAACAAAGCCTGAGTTATAGGAAATTCTCCGGTTGTGTTAAAAAAAAAAAGTAAAAAGCTATTTTCCAATTTATTTTGGTAGCAAGCTGAAGTTGGATGAGTGGGGTCACCAGGAAGGCACGTGCCACAGGTGACAAGTAAGATAAAAGAAGGGGCAGCTGGGTTACCCTAGGGACCGAACACATGGCAGCCACCACACAGCAAACAGCCCTCACTCTGAGGCTGGGTTATTTATAACTTAATTTTATCTACAGAAGGAAATCTGGAAGGGAAAGCCTTATTCCCCATTTATCCCATTTGGTGAAATCACACAGCCACCCCATCCTCAGAGCCTATGCATGTTGCCAGGTGACTGAGTGCCACCCCACCTCACCACATGTTAGAGACAAACTCACACTGGGCCGCTAATTAACACATACAGACAGGAAGGACTCTCTTCTGGTATTGCAAGCTAGTATCTTATATCCCTGGATAAGTTTCTTGACAAGTTTCTTACACTCCGGTGTGCCCCCCATCAAGCACACCTCCCACCACAGTGAGTGCTCAATCAGTACCTACCTGTCAACTCTCAACTCAGAAGGTACCTCGTACCTACAGAAACCCTAACCCACAATTTTTTCATCAAAATTTCCTGAGGGAATAATTTTGAGAGAAAGAAACACTTACTCTAGAAATTCATGATCCTTTAAAATGGAAATCTTTTTGTTCATCTGTTTATCTGATGATGGAAGATATTTAACAAGCATATCTACATAAAAACAAATCAGACTGAGATTTAGGGTACAGTTTTTAAAAAAGAGAGATTTAGGGTGTAATTCAGACAAAAGTATAAACTTGTCCTTCTCCACTTATTTTCCTTCCCTTTGGCAATCAAGACACCTGTAAACAGTTTTACCTAATTCACCAAAAAAAATAAAAAAATCTGTTCTTCAAGTCCAACTCCATGAGATTGTTCTCAGCTCTAGAAAAGCTACGAGAATTCCAAGGCAGGGGACCAAACATCCCCAGCCTCAGCTCATGTTCCCACTAAGCAAACCAACCGACAAAATCAGGTAATTAAGACCTTTGCGGGACTGCTGGGAAGTTACACCCACCAAAATTATAGGCTCTGCACAAACATAAAAAAATATTTACAGCATTAGTTTCTAAAAGCCAGAATTCACACTGTCTGGATACCTGTGATTAAGATCATACCCAACTGACAGTGAATATGCGAAAATTAACGAACCTCTGTGGGGCAGTAGGGTCATGAGGGATTTTTCTTTTTTTAAGTAAGAGGGTGAGAAGCAGGAAGGAAGAGGGACAGACTCCCATATGTGCCCCAACCAGGATCCACCCAGTAAGCCCCCTATCAGGAAATGCTCTGCCCATCTGGTGCTGCTGTTCCATTGCTAGGCAACCAAGCTATTTTTAGCACCTAAGGCAAGACCATAGAGCCATCTTCAGCATCCAGGGACAACTTGCTTGAACCATTCGAGCCATGGCTGCAGGAGGAGGAGAGAGAAAGAGAGAGAGAAAAGGGGAGGTGAAGGGGTAGAGAAGCAGATGGTGGCTTCTCCTATGTGCCCTGACCAGGAACTGAACCCAGCACTTCCACATGCCAGGCTGATGCTCTACCACTGAGCCAACTGGCCAGGGATGGGATTTTTCTATTTTTAAATTTTCTTTTTATATATTTTTTTATTTTTTAACCCTTTGAATAGTGAGTTTCTTTCATGCTCACTGACCTCCATAAGTTCTTTTTCAAAATATGAAATTAGTTCCAGTTACAGTTTTATTAACTTAAAATAATGTTTGTTTGATAACCAATTTATTGAAACAAAAAGAATATACATTTGCCTTTTTTTTTTTTTTTTTTTGGTATTTTTCTGAAGTTGGAAACGGGGAGGCAGTCAGACAGACTCCCGCATGCGCCTGACCGGGATCCACCTGGCATGCCCACCAGGGGACAATGCTCTGCCCACCTGGGGCATTGCTCTGCTGCAACCAGAGCCATTCTAGTGCCTGAGGCAGAGGCCACAGAGCCATCCTCAGCGCCTGGGCCAACTGTGCTCCAATGGAGCCTTGGCTGCGGGAGGGGAAGAGAGAGACAGAGAGGAAGGAGAGGGGGAGCGGTGGAGAAGCAGATGGGCGCTTCTCCTGTGTGCCCTGGCTGGGAATCGAACCCGGGACTCCCGCACGCCAGGCCGACACTCTATCACTGAGCCAACCGGCCAGGGCACATTTGCCTTTTTTAATGTTGCTTTACACGTGTACGATCATACTCTGGACGGTCAAAAGGCACAAAGACATACATGAACATTTGTACTACTCAAAGGGTTAAGTATAATAACTAACAAATATGGCCCACAAATCAGTATTTTGTGGTCATCAATATTAAAGTTTTCCGCCTGAGCAGGTGGTGGCGCAGTGGATGGAGTTTGGAACTGGGACACAGAAGACTCAGGTTCAAGGCCCCAAGGTCGCTGGCTTGAGCACAGACTCACCCAGTTTGAGCATGGGGTCACTGGCTTGAGCATGGGATCATAGACATACCCCATGGTTGCTGGCTTGAGCACAAAGGTCGCTTGAAGCCCAGGGTCACTGGCTTGAAGCCCAAGGTCACTAGCTTGAAGCCCAAGGTCACTGGTTTGAGCTAGGGGTCACTTGCTCTGCTGTATCCCCCACCCCTGGTCAAGGCACATATGAGAAAGCAATCAATGAACAACTAAGGTGCCACAACAAAGAACTGATGCTTCTCATCTCTCTTTCTTCCTGCCTATCTGTCCCTGTCTGTCCCTCTCTCTCTCTCTCTTGCTAAAAAAAAAAAAAATTAAAGTTTCCCTATACTATGAGGTTCATCTCAAAGCTAGTTTCCTGAGACACCCAGCAAGGCCCTGTTTTTGCTTTTCTATTTTATTTTGATAAATAACATTATTCTTCTCCCTACAGGAGGGAGTAGTGTCACCTCAATCAAGTTTCTATTCCCACTAGACTTATATCAAAACTATTTTAATATACTTGGCAACTCTGGCCATCTCTTCCTGGCCTGGAAAACTGTTCGTTTCTGTGCTGCTTCAAGAGGAGGGGGTCAGTCTTCTAGGTCCAGTTTTTTCATACATTTGGAACTTTCATAGCATAAACTTAATAGCTAAATTAGTATCTTAAAAATATGAATATCAACGATGATGGCTAGTTAATAGGTCACAAAAGAATATAAACAAAATGAGTACTTCATCATGGCATGAAACCCTAAGACAAGGACTGTGTAAAACAGTTATCTCTGTGCTGAACACCATGCTTTACACACAGTAGGTACTCAATAAATATGTACTACTTGTTGCTTTCTAATTCTAGTCCAACTGTAGTGACAGTGAGATGTCTCACTCAAAAATCCCCTTTCCACCTGACCAGGCGGTGGCACAGTGGATAGAGTGTCGGACTGGTATGCGGAGGACCCAGGTTCGAGACCCCAAGGTCACCAGCTTGAGTGCAGGCTCATCTGGTTTGAGCAAAGCTCACCAGCTTGGACCCAAGGTTGCTGGCTCGAGCAAGGGGTTACTCGGTCTGCTGTAGCCCCATGGTCAAGGCACATATGAGAAAGCAATCAATGAACAACTAAAGTGTCACAACAAAAAACTGATGATTGATGCTTCTCATCTCTCTCCGTTCCTGTCTGTCTGTCCCTATCTCTCTCTCTCTCTGTCTCTGTAAAAAAAAAAAAAAATTTTTAAATCCTCTTTTCTTTCCATCTACTGACATATTTATGTCCTTAGCACAGTTCCCTCCATTCTAACGAGTGACCCAATGCAGTCAAACTCCCCTGGGTTCTTCCTATCCTCAGCAATCACACCTTCCCTGCTTTTCCTTCATGATGCAGTCACTTGGGCAGTAAAGAGTACAGCCAGCCCTACCTAGGAGAAAATAAACAATGATATTCATTTTAAGGTTTTCCATTTTTATTATAACTTCAAATAACCTCAACCTCAAAAGGGAAAAAATTAATATCATCCTAGTGGTAAGAACCAAAGTCAATCCCCACCTTGTGAGACAGCAACACAAGCTTGGGGGTTCTGGGGCGGCACGAATCCATACTCCAGCAGCAGCTGCCAGTTGTCATGGGGGCCGTAACAGATGAACACCTCTTCGTGCTGTCTGCAGCGTGCACCTGTTCTAATTTCATAACAGCGAGTTTCCTCATTAAATGCTGCTTTTACCTAAAAAGTCATTAAAGAGTTTTTTAAAGCAAAACTTACAACTAAAAAGACTAAGGTATTGTATTAATTTAAGCCAATGCCCCTTTCAAATACTCATCACTGAAGGTAACCACACGTGAGGACAACACACGTCACCCTGCGGTCTTGCACTCGCCTCCATCGCCCCACTGGTGAGGGAGCCCTGCCCCAGGGTTCTGATGGGCCAGCACATGGCATCTGACAATGGACATCATTACATCACAGCCTGGGGGAGACACAGCAAACCACACAGGGCTGCACTCGGAAGCAGAGCCACCAGCAGGGCCACAGGAAGCAGGCTTTGTGATAACAAGAGGTTACTGGATCTCCTGGTTCCCACAGTAAGATGTGACTTGCTTGTGTGAATAATTTCTAAGGCTGGCAGGGAAGTGAAACCATTAGGCTGAGGACCAGGCAGGGCAGCTAGTCTGGCTGAGAGAGCAACTAGCCAGGTGGGGGGAATGTCCGATGAGAGCAGAAACTTGCCATCAGGCCTCTGGGGCCCTGAGGCCCACAGCTGTCGTGGCAGCACACAGAATTTTAAGTCTTACAATACACGGCCTTTGAGCATATTGGCTGATCCTGTTATATGAGTTTTGAGACAATTTTATGAGTTGAAAGGTATAGACAAAAAGAACAAGACAACCTCTGCTGCCCACAATGAGTGGGTACAAGCAGAAATCTCAGCACAGTGAGGCTGAGTAATAGGCTAAAACACCTACCTTGCAGCATCAACAACTGATTACGGCCATGGTTTGGAGTTTCATGACAAAAGCCAGTAGTGCCACACTTTAGAGCAAAGGTCGGCAACTTTTCCCATAAAGGACCAGAGAGTAAACATTCAGCCCACCCAGGGGCCCTGAACCAGGTCCTTCAGGCTGTAGTACATGGTGTCCCTATACTCAACTGTAAAATTACTGGTCTGGAGTATGAATGCACTAAGAGCCCAATAAAAATAGTCACAGCAATGGGGACTGAGTCTCTGTGCCCAGTACCCTATTGTACTACACATCTTCAACATTACTTCATCAACATCAACCACAGAAGCAGAAGCACCCTTCTAAACTCGGCCTCCTTCGCTCGATGCTGTTAGAAATGCATCTCTCTCCAGAAGTAACAAGCAGACAAGCAAGGAGGTTGTCCTGGCTATGGAGAGCACAGCAAGGCCTCCATGAGCTCTCCTCACAACGGCAGTGGGCTAGCCAGGTGTCACAGGTCTTCTCAGGGTGGCATGGGGCATGAAGAGGACAGTATGAGCATGGGTCCCAGCCAGTGTGCCTCCGGGTATACCGAGTGGATTATAGGCGAGCTGACATACAGACACCCTCTGCCCTCAAAGCAGGCCTTTACCCAGCAGGCCCCACAGACAGACTCATCTCCTTTCTGTGCACAGGAGCGAAGCACTAGGGAGCACGATATCTGGGACTGTCTCCCAAAGCAGGATTTTTTAATGACTTCCCAGACTCCTATTCCCCAAAATACCTATCCATTCCATAAAGGTTTATTAAGTGCCTACTACACGCTAGGCCCTGCACTGAGTACTGGGGTTACAAAGAGGAGTCAGGCAAAGTCCCCGTTCTCTAAGACAGCACAGCTTGAAGGGGGAAGACTTAAGTTAATCAGTGATCATAGCAAACATAAAAGCTGACAGCAATGCCACCAAGTAACAAGACAGGAAAGCAGCCAGACTTCAGTCCCAGTTTTGGAAGAGGAAGACTGTGCAACACAGGTGGGTAAGGGAGGGTGGGCTGCTGGTGAAGACCGTCCAGGGGCTAGTGAGCCAGGCTCTGCGAACCTTGAGGGCAGGGGGACACAGGGCAAAGGGAAAGGACGCCAAGAAGGAAAACAGGGTTGGGAGAAAAGGCAGGAGCATACCCAACAGCAGGCAGGTTCACCTAACTGTGGTTTTGCTCACTATTCTAGGTCACAGGCTCTACATGCCGGAGTCCTTCCTATCGAAACAGCACGTGTCCCCTTGACGACTCACCTGCACATGCGGGCTGTGATTCAGCAGATCCAGGTATGGGGCGAGTGCGCAAGTGTCTGGCTCTGTGGAAAAGCACTGCCTCCGCCCACGCTTCAAGTACACAGCTCTGGTGTTGACTGTGCACCAGGCCCACAGGAACGCACTGTAGCTGAAGATGCTCTCAACAGCCTCAGAAAACAGAGGCTGCAGGGAATAGAAAAAGTCCCTGGAGGAAGTAAACAACTCATGCACACGGCTTCTCTGCTCTCTGGCCTGTGCTTTCAAAGGTTTGGGAAGAAGAGTCACTACTTCCGGCTCCAAACAAACAGGGCAGGTGTAGGCTTTTGGTAAGGTCTCCAGGTACGGCTTCCAGGAAGACCAATCCCCAGCATGCTTTTCTGCAACTAAGAAGGTGCACAGAGCCAGCAGGGGAGACAGAGGAGGCTTCCACCTTTTCAAATGAAAAGCCAGATTAAAAGAATTACTCGTATTGGAAGACACAGCCATCCTAGTGGCCTGTCCTGCTCCCAGGGACTTGGCCACAGTCAGCGCTTGCCCAGTTCACTTCTTGGAAGGCAGCTATGCTCACCACTATACCACCAACGCTTCGCTTAGTTCACTTCTTGCACCCATGTCTCCCTTCCTCAAGGTTTTCCCCTGCAGAGAACACCCCAGCACAAGTGCTCCAAGCAGGAACAGACCCACTAACCCAAGTCCCAACTTTGTCTGCAAGACATTCCTTTCTGCAAAACACCCCTCTGCATCTCTTTGCTTCCAACTTAGTTCTCCAGTTTTCAAGATTTTGCTGGAAACTCACTTTGTTTCACTTGGATAATGATATAAAACTTGGTGGGGATAAAACTTATGGAAAGAATCTAGACCTCCCCCTTCTACTGAGTATATGCAGCTACTTCAATTTTAATCCTAAACTTACCATCTCTGTTGCAGTATTTTTATTGCAGTTTTTTATTAATTTTATTTTTTGTATGTGTGACAAAGACAAAGAGAGAGACAAATAGGGACAGACAGACAGGAAGGGAGAGAGATGAGAAGCATCAATTCTTCGTTACGGCTCCTTAGTTGTTCATTGATTGCTTTCTCACATGTGCCTTGACCGGGGGGCTACAACAGACCTAGTGACCCCTTGCTCAAGCCAGTGACCTTGGGCTCAAGCCAGCAACCATGGGGTCATGTCTATAATCCCACGCTCAAGCCTGCGACCTCAGGGTTTCGAACCTGGGTCCTCCAAATCCCAGTCAGACGTTCTATCCACTGCGCCATTGCCTGGTCTAAGCTATTTGCAGTTTTTTTTAACTGTTCCCAATAAAAAAATCTTATGCTGCATGAATGTGTTTAGAAAAGTTTACATTAATCATTCCTAGTCCAGATTCCTATATTGCCATACATTCTACTCAAAATTTCAGAATGATACAGAAAATATTAATGCTAAGAGCATCCTTGCCTCTACTGAGGCCAATATAGATACATCACCCCTCAGGCCCTGGCCGGTTGGGTCAGAGGTAGAGCGTTGGCCCGGCATGTGGAAGTCCTGGGTTCAAGTCCCAGTCAGGGCACACAGGGGAAGTGCCCATCTGCTTCTCCACCCTTCTCTCTCTCCTTTCTCTCTCTCTTCCCATCCTGCAGCCAAGGCTCCACTGGAGCATTGTTGACCCGAGTGCTGAGGATAACTCCAAGGCCTCCGCCTCAGGTGCTAGAATGGCTCCAATTGCAACAAAGCAACTTCCCAGATGGGCCGAGCATCACCCTCCTGGTGGGCATGCTGGGTGGATTCCGGTTGGGTGCATGTGGGAGTCTGTCTGACTGCCTCCCAAATTCTAACTTTGAAAAAATACCCCCCCCCCAAAAAAAAAAAGATACATCAGCCCTTTTTCAAAAGCAAGCCAAGAGGTCGGGAGTGAAAGGGGCGGACACATCCAGAACTTACCCTCAGTCAAGAAATAATACAATCTTTCACCCTCATAATTTAGAAACCCCTTCTGCTCAGCATCTCCCGCACTCTGCCCTCAGTCCCCCAAACAAAGGCCCATTCTAACAAGAGCCAGAAAACAGCTCCACTCCAACCCTGGCCTCCTCTCTTCTATGCTAAATAAAACTCACTCTTTCACAGTGTTGGCAGCCTGGAAAGAAAAGTCAAGCAAGTACAACAAGGGTAAAAATAAAAGAGTTGAGCTCTACTGTGACGGAGAACAGGCTGCTGTGTGTCAGAGCACTCGGCCGTGATTTACCTGGTATCCCCTTTAACCTTCATTTTCTGTAAGTGACAGATCAGAATTCACACTCACCTCCCAGGAAGCCTTTTCAAAACCCTTAAAACGCAGTTTACAATGAATGAAGAACAAACTCCATAGACCAGAGGAGACCCTAAGCATCATTTCAGGTATCAGCTATGCACAGGGGCTGGGTCCTTGTGAACTGTCTTAGGTGACATATATGCCAATGATACAGACTTTAAAGGAGGAGCAGGTGCACCAGGTGAGCATGTGTAGTCACTTACTTAGCAATGTACGCCCCTAAGTAGCTCCTAATCACAGTGTCCGTGGTGAGCAGGCAACTCTCAGGCAACGAGATAATCACCTGTCCCTCCTTACCAAAAAAAAAAAAAAAAAAAAAAAGTAAAGTTTAGAATGCTCATGCTATGGGGAGGATCTGTGAGTACACATCTTTTAACATCCGTGATTCCACTATCATCTACGAATAACCCAACCACAGACCACCAAAGAGCCCACTACAACTGATTCCTGAGCCCAAGTCAGCAGATGGTGGCAAAGCTGCTCAAATGCAGATACAATGATCCCAACAGGAATTGAAGGTCAGTTATGTGACTGATCCCTACCACCAATTAGACTTTCACCAGAAAGGAATGTGGAAACATTCTGACAGCCCAAATCATCAAATTGTTCCTTCACTTTCTTAAACCTGGAAACTGTACTACCTTAAGGAAACAGACAGAAACCACCACCCCAAATTCCACCTGCTGCCACCCCACGTTTCCAGTGACTATCCCAGGCAGTGGCCTACGGTCCATGTAACCTGTGCCCACTAGCTAAAGAAAGGGCAGCCCCCCAGCACAAGGTCTCATTTTACCATCTGCAAAACTACAGTTTCCAGTTCCTCCCACTGAGACAGAAATAAGGAAAGAAAGTAAGACGTCAAGTAACAGACTCTAGACATAAATAAAGCATTAAGAGTCCAGATGCAAGATCCTGCTTCCACTATAACTGGCATCTAAGTTAAAAGTCTCAGCCAGAAACCATCTGTGTTCCATTTCTGATTTCCTCATCTATAAATCGAGATGAAGCTAGATGATCACCACCATGCCTTCCTGCCCAACATCCATAACTTTCTGATTTTTAAAAAAGCCACTTGATAAAATGTTGTATACCTTGAGTGGGGTAAATCTCTTCATCATCAAAAGTCATTAAACTGGACACTTAAAATATTTGTATTTCACTACATATAAAATACATCTCAATTTTCAAAAAGTTTAACAAGTCATATTTAAAAGTACATGTAAAGCAACTACCAATTATCATTTCATGATCTAAACAAAAATAACCCATAGCTACTGCTTAATATAAGGTCTACCGGAAAGTTCTGTCCGTTTTTGGAATAAAACAAAATATAAATTTTTCTTATTGTCAATAAACTTTATTAAATAATATAATTGCCATTATTATTAATGATTTCTTGCCAGCGTGAGGGCAATTTGTATATCCCATTTTTGAAAAATGTTTTATCTTTTGATGCAAAAAATTGAACCAGTGCTTGTTTGATATCTTCTTCATTTTTGAATTTTTTGTCCTTCAAAAAATTTTGTAAGGACAAAAACAAGTGATAGTCGGAGGGTGCTAAGTCCAGGGAATATGGTGGATGCGACAGACATGCTTCTGTAGCATTTCTTCCTTGTTGAAATTCGTAAAAATTACAGTGGCGTAAATGAACTTTATCAGTAGCCATGGGTACACTATCGCTTCACACATAAGACTAACGTGAATCAACTTTGTTTTAGTTAATTTGCTATGTCAGTATGTATACATTAAGTGATAAAAATAGAGAGGCACACATGTGCCAAATAAACGTGCTTACGTATTGAAACTTGTGATAGAAACGGACAGAACTTTCTGGTAGACCTTATACATAAGAGGTATATTTCTCCTCAAATTCTGCAACATAATGAAGTCAATTACATCTCCATTCAAAAAATAAAAATATTACACAACAATGTAAAGATGGTAAATTTTATGTTATATATAGTTTGCCACAATTAAAAATCATAAAATAATTTTAAAAATTAAAATAGCACAATAGAATTACATTAAAAGTTAGTTCTTTACACCATATATATGTACACACTTGCGTTTTATAAAAACTAAAAAATTAAAAATAAATTAACCCTAGCCAATGGCTCAGTGGATAGGGTGTCATCGTCCCCTCCCCCGCCCTCCAATCTGGCTTGCCAAGGTCGCAGGTTAGATCCCTGGTCAGAACACTATGAGAAGCAACCAATGAGTGCACAACTAAATGGAACAACTAAGTAGAACGAGTTGATGCTTCTCCCTCTCTCAAATCAATGGAAAAAAATTTTATTTTTTAATTAAAATAATTTTAGATAAATTAAAAGTTAAAAATAAATTGAGGAATTAATTTGCAGCTTTACAGAATTGTGTATCAGATGTCTTTTAAGTAGCATGGACTTAACTACAATGGACCCTGGGAATCATCTATGCCATTCACCTCCTCGCTTCCAGGCCAGGAAACAGAAGCCAAGAGGGTTAGGTGCCTCCTCCTACCCTCTAACCCCTTCACCCTCCAAGGGGCTCAGGCCTCCTCCCTCTGCTTGCTCAGCTCTACCTACTCTACTATGCAGTGTCTCAGATCAGAACAGCTCCCTCCCCTAGCACAGTTAAAATATGATGATTTATAAAGTCTGATGTGGCACAGCATGCTTGTGGTCTATGCCAACAAGCCTTCTCTCCCCCTCACCACCTCAATACCATCTGGGTACTGACAACAGATCTCGCCTCCCTAGCGGCTGTCTGGGGCTGCACACCTGGTCACTAGCAGGTGACCTGAGACTGGGATTTCCCTGACAGGAGGAAGTCTGTCTTTCCTCACCATGCTCAGCCCTGCTGCTCACACTCCATGAGATCCTCACGGGACCTGTGGGTGTCCAGCTCCCTTCAAGGACATGGGCAGAAAGCTAAAGAGCCTGGGCCTCTGACAACCCCAGGACACCACACCAGCCATGTCTGCCCACACAGGCATGTTCATACGACGGCAAAATAAACTTCTGCTTTTTTAAGCATTTTGACTTTGGGTTTGTCTTTTTTTTTTTTTTTTTTTTGTATTTTTCTGAAGTTGGAAACAGGGAGGCAGTCAGACAGACTCCGGCATGCGCCCGGCACGCCCACCAGGGGACGATGCTCCGCCCACCTGGGGCATTGCTCTGCTGCAACCAGAGCCATTCTAGTGCCTAAGGCAGAGGCCACAGAGCCATCCTCAGCGCCCGGGCACACTTTGCTCCAATGGAGCCTTGGCTGCGGGAGGGGAAGAGAGAGACAGAGAGGAAGGAGAGGGAGAGGGGTGGAGAACCAGATGGGTGCTTCTCCTGTGTGCCCTGGCCAGAAATGGAACCCAGGACTCCTGCACACCAGGCCGATGCTCTACCACTGAGCCAACCGGCCAGGGCCTGGGTTTGTCTCTTGTATGCAACAAATTTAATTCTCAGTGACAGAGTTGTATCTATTAGGTAAAAAATGTCTGTGTGTCAAATATTTTTTAAGATTATATTTATTGATTTTACAGAGAGGAGAGAGAGAGATGGAGGAGAAATGAGAAGTATCAACTCATAGTTGCTTCACCTCATTGATTGCTTGTCATATATGCCCTGACCAGGCAAGCCCTGGGTTTTGAACCAGTGACCTCAGAGTTCCAGGTTGACACTCTATCCACTAAGCCACCAAAGGCCAAAAGGCCATGCTCAAATATTTCTAATTCACTTGATTTAAACCACAAAAATAAAGCAGCAAAATCTACTTAGGGTTTTGAGGATAAGAGAGAAATTCTCACCTGCAGAGATGTTCTGCTCATCAGCCCTCTTCCTGTATCTAGGAATACAGGAACAGAAAAAGGGTAAATCCTACTGTAGCTTCAAAGTCTCAGAGATAGTATTTTGAACAAAAGATGTGAATGAACTTCAAAATTCCACAAAGATGAAGCTGGTGTCTTGTATCCTTTGACTCAGAGAATCAAGAAGCTATTCCGAAATGCCCTGACCTCCTTCTGGGTTTGTAACCCTTGGAGGGTGACAAAGACCATGCACCTTCTACAGATCTAATGCTGGGTCTCCTACAGGAACCTGTAAGCTCTCTCCCCTGGGGCCTACCAGCTCAGGGGTGGGAAGGCTACTCTTAACACCCTCCCAACCTCAGAGGCCTCAGACCACTTTTACCAGATCCAGCTTTCCCCAGTAATGATCTTGAGACCTCTTGGGCTAACTGACCAGTGAAGCCCAGTCGGGTCCCACAAAGCCTGTGGACTACATCCTCCCTTCCTTGACCAGGCAACCCATGAGACTGGATGTTCACCTCAACTGGGCAAGCTCGGTGGGACAGACTCAAAGCCAACTGCTCCCTGAAAGCGAAGGCCTTGACAGGAACAGTCACAACAATGGTAACATCACCAGCTGTACTGTCACCACGTCCAATATCCAAAAGTTTATAATCCAGCCTCAGCCTTCCCTGCTGCAACAGTCAGAGGACAGTTCTTCTGCAGGTACAGGTGTAACATGACCAGTAATTACTATATGGGGTCTAGAGGATCCATCTCTTCAAATTCAGTTCTTGACCTTTTTTCTCATCTAGGAGGGACTATAATTCGGCAAATGTCGGTCTCCACGGGGCTGCTGGGAGCTCCTGACTCAGAGGAAAGTTCCTGTATCACATCACAAATCAATGGTCTGGCAAGTTTGACTTGATGAGTCCCAACTCATCTCCCCACCCAGAAGACCACTGCCTGATCACACACATGGTTTTAGTTTTAAGAGCTTATTTATGCCTGACCTGTGGTGGCGCAGTGGATAAAGCGTCGACCTGGAAATGCTGAGGTCGCCGGTTCGAAACCCTGGGCTTGCCTGGTCAAGGCACATATGGGAGTTGATGCTTCCAGCTCCTCCCCCCCTGTCTCTCTCTCCTCTCTGTCTCTCTCTGTCCTCTCTAAAATGAATAAATAAAAGTAAAAAAAAAAAAAAAGAACTTATTTAATTTCTTGTGTGTGCCCCATGGTGGAGTTAATCATCCCTTCCTAAAATCAATTACTAACAAAATTATTTTTTCCTCAGGAGTCACCCTGTAAAAGACTTGTATGATAATTTAAGGGGAACATTATCTCCAAACATTTATGGGGTGACCAAAAATAGGTTTACAATTGTAATACAAATTGTAGAAAAATACCAACAGAATGCTGCCCTGAAACAAGTCTCTGGGGTGGACTGTGGAATGCCGAGTCCTGCGGGGCAGCACTGCCCTGGCAAGCACTGATAAGGCTGTTTAAAGGAAACAGCTGATCCCTATGGCCGTTTCCCTACACACCTGAAAGGTATTAGTTAATCATCTTTCTCTGCACCTGAATCCATTCTAGGCAAATTTGACCCAGGCTCTGCTAATTTGCTTTATGAGTTAAGAAACGAATAAATATGATGAGGCTGCAAAGATCTGGGCTCTCAGTGCTAGAGGCTGGGAGTCCCCTGTGCCCAGAGATGGATTTAAGAGCAGGCACAACCGGCGTGCACCATGGACTCCGCCTTCTGAAGGGCCCCACAAAACCCCAACTTTACATTTTTTTTAATGTAAGGGGCCTAATATTTTCTTCTGCACTCAGGGCCTCAACTGACCTTAATCCACCTCTGCCTGTACCCATCTTTTCTCTGTTGTGTCTTGTGTGCTTTTTCTTAAGTCCTGCAGCACCTTCGTTTCGGGCACACCCATTGCTGAGGTGGTCTCAGCAACAAATAACAAATAATAATACAAAAATAAATCTGTTATGCATATTCACAACTATAAACCTACTTTTGCCCACCCTGTATAGCAGTGGTAGTCAACCTGATCCCTACCACGCGCTAGTGGGCGTTCCAGCTTTCATGGTGGGCGGTAGCAGAGCAACCAAAGTATAAACAAAAAGATAGATTTAACTATAGTAAGTTGTTTTATAAAGATTTATTCTGCCAAACTTAGCGAAAATCCAACATAAAGTACTTGGTAAGAAGTTATTATTATATGCTTTAACTTGCTGTAACTCTGCTTTATAAATTTTATAAAGTAAAGTTACTTCCCTACTTTATAAATCACCATTACTGTGGAACCGGTGGGCGGTTAGGAAATTTTACTACTAACAGAGATACAAAAGTGGGCGGTAGGTATAAAAAGGTTGACTACCCCTGCTGTATAGGAACACAACATGGCATATGGGGTAAATCTGGAAGCTACTTTACCTTTATTTCTTTTTTTTTTTATTTATTTATTTTTTACAGAGACAGAGAGTGAGTCAGAGAGAGGGATAGACAGGGACAGACAGAATGGAGAGAGATGAGAAGCATCAATCATTAGTTTTACATTGCGCGTTGCAACACCTTAGTTGTTCATTGATTGCTTTCTCATATGTGCCTTGACCGCGGGCCTTCAGCAGACAGAGTAACCCCTTGCTGTAGCCAGTGACCTTAGGTTCAAGCTGGTGGGCTTTTTTTTCCTTTTCTTTTTTTTTTCTTAAACCAGATGAGCCCACGCTCAAGCTGGCAACCTTGGGGTCTCAAACCTGGGTCCTCTGCATCCCAGTCCGACACTCTATCCACTGCGCCACCACCTGGTCAGGCTACCTTTATTTCTGTAATACAATGTTCAAGGTTGGCAAGCATATCGCAAAACCTCAACTTACTAAGGCAAGGTAGGCAGCGACCACTAGGATCTTATAAAAGTAAAGCTTACTACAGACTTGCTACTGCCTTAAAATTTCTGCTATCATAAATCCACTAGGTGCTCAGACATGGCCAGTGCTTTGGGTAAGAGGAAATACTGCAGTCAGTTCTGAAAGCATAAATCACGTGAGAATCTGAAGGCTGAATCCTTCTTGCAACTTAGGAGCCTTGCGCTACCACAAACTATGATTTAATTCCCCCAAACTTTGGACATTTTGACAGACTGCCATATGTGTTTTTTCCTACCATACAGTGATTAAGAGCTGAAGATATATAAAGGACTTGGAGAAGGTGTTATAGACGGAATGTCTGCCCCCACCCCCAATTCCCATGTTGAAATCCTAACCTCTAATGTGATAGTAGGGCCTTTGGCAAGTGATTAGGTCATGAGGGTGCAGTTCTCATAAGTGGATTTTACTGCCTTATAAAAACAGACATGAGTGCATCCTCCAGTTCATGTGAGGACACAAGGAGAGGATGGCAATTTGCAAACCAGAAATCGGTGGTGGCAGGAACCACCAGGCACTGAATCTGCACACATCCCCAGAACTGTGAGAAGTAAATGGCTGTTTAAGCCCCCATCTGTGGTCCTCCATTACAGCGGCCTAAGCTGATGTAGACGGAAGGCTCTGGCCCCAGAACTGTAAGCAGTGGGCTCTGATCATGGCCAATCACTCCGCTTCCGCTTCTCCATGACCATGAATCTGTAGGTGAGACCACAGTTAACTCTTCACTGCTCCAAATTATAAACAGATTACTTCTTTTCAGGTAGTCCATTTATACTGTATGCCACTTCGGGCTTGATAATTTTAAGTTTATCCTTCTTAAGGTAAAGTGACACCCAAGGAGCAGGCAGGCCTCAGGCACAGTGTGTCCGCTCCTGACTCGTTTCTCTTGATCATGTGGGAAGAACTCCATCCAGTAAAACCTAAGATATGCCTTTAGTGACCATTCCTTGACACAAAGAAATAGGAAGTTAAACATTGTTACAGGCTGACAAATGTGATTCACCATCATTAAGTAAGAGCAGTTGTAATAGAAAATGGTTCAAATCAAGTATCTTAGCCCAAAGTCATCGTGTCTAACTGATGTACGGGTAGCAACTTAAATATCACCTAACTCAACCAGGGGCACACGGTAAATTATTTATCTTGGGTGACGTATAAGGACGTTAATCTGCTCAAAATTAAATAACCTGATGGCTTCTTGAATTGAATAATCATTTTAATGGCTGAGGGCAACATTCAGAAGCACATGATTTAAATTTTCTATCAGGTAAAATGCCTGCACCTGACCTGTGATACAGACTTTCAAGGCCCTAATCACACAACTCTCTCTGCTACAGCAGACCCAAAATCCTTCTGAAGAGCATCTAGGTCCTCTCGCCCACTTCTGGACAGAGCTAGGCTGGCTTGCACACAGGCACACACCCACAGCAAACTGCCCAACTTCTGTGAGAATGTTCCAGGAGAGAATGCTAATCCAAACTCCATGACAAGCTGCTCAATTCCCAGAAAAGAATGTTAATCCAACTTCAACAACAAGCTCCTCAAATTCCAGAAGAGAATGTGAATCCAGCTCTGCTCAGGTGACTGTTAAAGCTAAGGCCACAAAAGGCTCCTCCTCCAGCCCCTGGGGAGCAGAGTTACAGAGCAGCTGTGGCCTCCCAAGGACTCCTGTCCTCAAGCCCCACATCAAAGAACAAGCACGTCTACCGGCTGTTTGGAACCTCTCTCCCCTCAGAAAACTATCCTGCCTCACCTGAGCTACGGGATAATCCCACCAGCCTGCATAGTTTGAAAAGTCCCATGAAACTACCACAAGCATGTTGATGAGGACACCAGTCACCACACTATACAAATGTCTTCTCTAAGAGGACCCCGTGAAAACATTTCCCTCAAGTCTAAATTCTAGGATGCCTGCAGTTCTGAGTAAACAATTTAGGTTTACAGAACACTAAGGTTCAGGCAACTGACCCTATAATTTTGTCTAGGTTGCTGGAAAGATGCATCAGATCTGTGGCTCACCTGTGACAGGTGCACAGACTCTTATAGTCCTGACTTTTTTGGATTATTCTTATCCCTGCCTTCGCCTTATTTTTTACTCTCATTTCCCTTTTCTAATTTTACTTTACCATTTTGGAATTTCTCCCCACAAGCCACTTCAATTTACTTTTAGAACAAGGTAAAGTACATTAATCCATCTTCACAAACATCATAGCTACAAGACAGGAAGCCTAACGTACAATATAAGCTATGCTCCCAAAGAGAATATAGCCACCTGCCAAACTGTCACCTGTGCCAACATGTCTCATGTGACAAAGGTCATGAGAACTAAATGCCAGACTTACCTGGAAAACAAGCAGGTACTAAGTTTGTATCTTCAAACTTCCTGTCTTTCAGCCACTTCTTAAGCTCTATAAATTCAGGCTTGTGACTCTCACTCACTAATCAATGGAAAAGAAAAATGGTGATTAAGATCACTATATAATCAGATCACCACTTAAAAAGAAAATCACGCCTGACTTGTGGTGGCGCAGTGGATAAAGCGTCGACCTGGAATGCTGAGCTCGCCGGTTCAAAACCCTGGGCTTGCCCAGTCAAGGCACATACAATAAGCAAGAAACAAGGAACAAACAATAAAGTAAAACAACTATGAGTGGATACTTCTCACCCCACCACTCTGTAAAATCAATAAACATATCTTTAAAAAAAATAAGAAATACACTCATACGTACTCCCATGAAGGTTAAAAAGAATTAACAATACAATCTCAAAGAGTATTCTTTAAGAAATATTCCCTATGAACATTGCCCATGTGCCTTTGAGAAAAGCTATGTGCATCTGATAATACCAAGCAACAAAAGATTTCTCTTTTCAAAACTGGCACCAAAAGTGAAAACTATACCTCCTCTTGATTCAGAACTTCTGAAGAGTTTTCGTCTTCTGATACGACTTGTTCTTCCTCTTCTCTTCTTCATACTAAAATTGCAGGTTTTGTTTAGGTGCCCAATCTCAAGTAAAAAGCATTTCCTTTGCTTTTCCCCACAGTGTATGATAATTACTGTTCTTTGTACCTATATAGATTTAAATAAACAAACATATTATGCGGCAAACCATTTCTCTAAAGCATTTTTGTATACAAAACATTTATACTGAGAGCTCAATCATGATTCCTTGTGCAGTAATGGAATGCTCATTATATTGGTCCCTGACAGGGGTCCCCAAACTGCGGTCTCCTGAGGCCATTTATCCGCCCCGCCGCACTTCCGGAAGGGGCACCTCTTTCACTAGTGGTCAGTGAGATGCCGCAAAGTGCAGCGTGGCTCACGTACAGTACTACTTCCGGTAACGCTGGATGCACCCGTCACAGCTCCAGAAGCGCGTCATATCACTTGTTATGGCTAGCAGTGACAAATATGGAACCGGACATTGACCATCTCAGCCAAAAGCAGGCCTATAGTTCCCATTGAAATATTGGTCAGTTGGTCAAGGCACGTATGAGAAGGCAATCAATGAACAATTAAGGTGTTGCAATGCGCAACGAAAAACTAATGATTGATGCTTCTCATCTCTCTGTCCCTGTCTATCCCTCTCTCTGACTCTCTCTCTGTCTCTGTAAAAAAAAAAATTTAAAAAAAAAAGAAAGAAATATTGGTCAGTTTGTTGATTTAAATTTACTTGTTCTTTATTTTAAACATTGTATCAGTTCCTGTTTTGTTTTTATACTTTAAAATAAGATATGTGCAGTGTGCATAGGGATTTGTTCAGTTTTTTTTTTAATTTTATTTATTTTTTACAGAGACAGAGAGTGAGTCAGAGAGAGGGATAGACAGGAACAGACAGACAGGAACGGAGAGAGATGAGAAGCATCAATCTTTAGTTTTTCATTGCGCGTTGCAACACCTTAGTTGTTCATTGATTGCTTCCTCATGTGTCTTGACCGCGGGCCTTCAGCAGACCGAGTAACCCCTTGCTGGAGCCAGCAACCTTGGGTTGAAGCTGATGGGCTTTTGCTCAAACCAGATGAGCCCGCGCTCAAGCTGGCAACCTCGGGGTCTCGAACCTGGGTCCTCTGCATCCCAGTCTGAGGCTCTATCCACTGCACCACCGCCTGGTCAGGCTGTTCAGTTTTTTTTTATAGTCCGGCCCTCCAACGGTCTAAGGGACAGTGAACTGGCCCCCTGTGTAAAAAGTTTGGGGACCCCTGCTCTAACAGTTCTATCTTGAGGTCCTATAGGCTAAACACTAATTAATTGTGGGAATCCTCATAATTGATTTGATAATAACATGCTTTGGTGACTTACACATCTCAATTCTAATCAACATTTACTAACCACCAACCTAACCATACTTCTGAATAAACAGCAGCCATGAAGCCGTCCTAGAGGGAGGAAAAAAATAAACGGATCCTGAGGTAAATCGGATTAAATGGGGGTTTGCAATATATTAGAGAGAATGACAGCCAAGAAAGCAGACAAAGAAATGATCATAAAATCTAAAATGGTCACTAGTTTCTATTATGTTACTTCTCTGGAAACATAAAAAATGAAACCCATTAAAAACAGCAGGATTCAGGAAATGGAGTATTATGCAGCCATTAACAGGGAGAAAATAATATCTTTTAAAATGTCCAAGATCTATTAAGTGATAAAGTTGCAGAACATTACAAACTCAATGATCCCTTTCAGGTTTGCTTTTGAGCACATAATATATATTTTAAAAAGCCGAGGATTTAAGGAAAGATATTCAAAGGTGTGCAAGGGGAGCGGGCTTTATTATTTTCATATCCTCCCATTGTGACATATACAGTGTGCCCATAAAGTCATGGTGCACTTTTGACTGGTCACAGGAAAGCAACAAGAGATGAAAGAAATGTGAAATCTGTGCCAAATAAAAGGAAAATTCTCCCAGTTTCATACCTATTCAGTGCAGTTCGATGTGGGCTCACGCACAGATTTTTTAGGGCTCCTTAGGTAGCTATCCCGTATAGCTTCTACAGACTCGTCACTGACTGATGGCCTACCAGAACGGGGTTTCTCCACCAAACTGCCAGTTTCCTTCAACTGTTTATCCCACTGAGTAATGTTATTCCTTTGTGGTGGCGCTTCATTATAAACATGCCAATATTCACGTTGCACTTTGGTCACAGATTCGAATTTATAGCAAGCCACAGAACACATTCGAATTTAGCGAGCCACAGAACACACTGAACTTTCCTCTGTACAGTCCACATCTTGTCTGGCATGGCCGTGGGCTGCTCCACTGTATACACGGTGTTATGTAATCATCTGCACATGCGCACATGCTGCCACATCATCCTACAGAAACTGGGAGGGTTTTCCTTTTATTTGGTGCAGATTTCACATTTCTATCGTCTTTTGTTGCTTTCCTGTGACCAGTCAAAAGTGCACCATGACTTTACGGACACACTGTGCGTGCACACGCATGGCATAGTATGAATATTACTTGTGTGTACATTTGTGCATTGTAACCCCACAACTGTCTTTAAAATCTACTACCAATACAGGACAGAAGTGAGTAACAAGAGAAAAGCTCCAGGCCCTATTAACATCCCACTTGGCCCTGGCAGGGTCACTGTTCCATCTACCAAGAATTGGCTAGTGGGGTCGCAAGGTCCACCCGCTGTCTCCCGGCTCTCCCCTCTGATGCCCAGCGCTGCGCCCGCATATTGACCCCAGCCCGCAGCACGCGCGGGTCCCGGGAGAGCGAGCCTTACACCTGGCGCCGGGGCACAGTCGGCCAGCCGCAGCGTGGTCCCTCCCAGTCCGCAGACCTGGACGCGAGCGCCTGCAGTTCCCACACACCCAACTCCTGTGCCGCCGCAGACGGATGTATGGCCTCATACCCGAATGGTTACAAACCTCCCCCCGCCAGCGACTAAGCAGCGGCTTCTCGGACGCCAAGGAACAATTTCCGGACCCGGAGAAGGTATGTACTACGAACTCAGTTCTTTTTAAACCAAAAGATTAAAATGTTCGAAAACTTCTAGTTGGAGTCCATTCTCGTTACCCGGGCAACGGGAGGCCCGGCTTTAAAGTGCTTCCGGTTCATCTCGGCGCCAGGAACAACCCCCAAGATGGCGGCGGGGCTACAGGCTTGAAGGCAAATGTAGGCCAAAAACACCACCCTATTTAACCACAAATTAAATAAACTGGCCGCAACAGCAGAGGGAGAGGCGCCGTCAAGCCCACCTTGAGTCCTCACTAACCGAAGCCAAGTCCTCCGTGGCTAAGCGCGACGTTTACTCCGCAGCGGACTTCCGCCTGGCGCATGCGCAGTGGGTTCCAGTTGCGCCAAAGTCGCCCAAACCAACCTTGGTCCGGGTGCCCCGAAGCAAGGCTAAGAAAACTCAGGGAACTGCCGGCGGGGAACCTACGCTCTGAAGAGCCAGCCTAGAGAAAGAACCTCACAGGCGTGCATAAGAAATCTGACCCTCAGGCAAGCACCCAGCCCGACCCTTTGGTCCCCGACCTTGGTCTCTGCCAGAATAAACGAGCCCTAGCAGCCAGAGCCTCCACCCGCCCCCACTTGTCAGCCTGCCCACCCCGCCGCTTTGCTCCGCGAGCCCCACCCCCACTTCACCCTCACTGGCCTAGCAGTTCCGGGATCAGCCTTGGAAGGGAATTTCTTGTCGTTTAGGTCAGTGGTGGGGGCGAACTCGTTAGTCAGCAAGAGCCAAATATCAATAGTGCAAGGGTTGAAATTTTTTTTGAGAGCAAATTTTTTAAACTTAAACTATATAGGTAGGTACATTCCTTACCGAGGTAGCGCCCGCACGTGGTATTTTGTGGAAGAGCCACACTCAAGGGGCCAGAGCTGCATGTGGCTCTTTTAGGTAGTAAATACTCATACCTTCCTGAGATGGAGGTAAATTTCTGCCCCACCCACCCCCACCTTGAAAATGAGATTTGCTTAGTGACTTGTTTCCAGAGTACAATGAAACGTGGAAAGTGGGGTAAAGGAACTTTAAGGTGGAGAAACCTGGCAAGCAGTGCAGTGGCCAGGTGATGAAGGTTCACATCGTCAGTGATTAATTATTTATGTAGAGAGCATGCCCTGAGAATAGGGAGGGTACTTTACCTCTCCAAAACCCCATAACCCCAGTTCTTCCTTGAAAAAAACAGCAGACAAAACCCAAAACACCTGATCAGCACTCCTAAACTCTGTCAAGGTCATGAAACACAAACTGAGAATCTTTCATAATCCAGAGGAAACTAAGAAGACATGATGTTAAATGTAATGTGATGGTCTGTAGGGAATCCTGGAACAGAAAGAGGATGGGGGGGGGGGAATAAAATTCATATAAAGCATAGAGTTTAGTTATAACTAACTTCAATGTTAGTTTCTTGTGACAAATACCATCATAGTAAGATGGTTAATTATAGGGGAAATTGCGATATTTAAAAAAAATCCATTCTAAAATTAAAAAGTTGATTGACAGGAAAAGAGGGGGCTGAAAATAGATGGTTCCAGATTTGGACCAAGAGTCAGTGATGTAATAAAAAATCAAAGCTTTCTCTAATTTTCCACACAATACCCTCCTTAGGGAGTTGGCTATTCACCTTTTAGTTTGTTTCCTCATAGTCAAGATAGTTGCTGCAGCTCCATTCATCACATTCTCACACAAATACATTCAAGACAAGAAGAAGAGGGGTCAATGAAATGGGTATTTTACTTTTATGAGGAAGGAAGATACTGTAAACTATTTTTCTAGGTGGGAATTGACAAAGATTCTCTCCTTGTGCTGACTCTAGGTGGCCTCTTCTGACCCTTCACCTCAACAAAGCATCAACCTCAGCCTATACAATCTAGACTCAGTATGAATGATTTCATCCACTCCATTTCTGCACATTAAAAGACTTAAACAAGGGTGACCAACTTTTTTACAATGAAAAGGACAAAAATAAATTGAAGAAAACAATATCGTAAATAAAATAAACATTTTATTCATTGCAATAATACACTATAATATGATAAATGCATAATAAAAACATTTGTAACATTTTATATTGTAATTATGCTTACATGCCTATTAATTTTTAATAATTGTAAGAAAAAAGTACTCATTTAGATACAAATATGTCACATCACAGGCAATGGATCGACTGCATTGATTGAATATGGATATTTACAGATTAGTCGGTCAATATCAAAAAGGAGGACATGTAGGAGGACACTTTTCAGGGGAGGACAGAACTTACAAAAGAAGGACTTTCCTCCCTAAAGGAGGATGATTGGTCATCTTACTTAAGCACTAACATAGTGCTTTCTCTAAAAGCTCAAGGCCAGCTTCCCTAGGATAACCCTAGGCCCCCAAAGGAGCTCAAGGCTGCCGAAAGAATTTACTATTTGTTCTAGGTAACACTTGATGATGGGCCCTTTATCACCCTTTCTTAGAGCATTCACTAAAAAGGCTTACACTGTGAGAATCTTTGCTGTGTGCATTTGAGATATTATGTATCTCCTACAACTCAGGAGAGTCTTTCTCAAGGACCTGAAAGCCATTCCTTTGAAATATAATCATCAGAAAGGATAGGATCTCTGTCTCCCTGTTCTGTGTAGCCACACAGCTAGTCTAATCCGCATTTACACTGATTAGGAATTTTTCACTTCCCTGACTCTACTCAAGCCCCTCTGATCTCCCACCCTACTCACTCACTCTCCCTTTAAAATGCCCAGTCACCTCTGTACAAATCCAAATTGAGTTCAGTTCATGCTAGACCTTCTCTATTGTAATAATATATTACTGATTCAGATCTGTCCTTACCATTTTTACTAGTATCTGGCTTTATCTTTGACAGAATTGAGTAAATTGTTTGGAGTTACTTATCTACTAAGCAACTCAGCCGCATTTTGAGTCCTGGACTCAAAGTCCATGCTCTACCCCTGCTAAACAAAGTGTAATAAGCAAAGCCACTGTTAAGTGGAGTTCTATGAGGGTAAATAATCATGGGCCAGGGAAGACCCTGAGAGCTTAATAACTTACCGTTTAACAAGACTGTTTTCCAACATCTTTTATTTTAAAGACACTGTGGAACTGTGTACTTTAAGATAAATGAAATAACTGCTTCGAATCAGTCAGTACTAAAGATACGAGTTTATTCCACAAGTTAATAGAAGCCAGGATGATCTCTGACTTGACTCACACAATTTAAGGATTAGCCGTTAGCAGTAATAACAAAGATCTGGGCCTCCACCTTTACTCTTTTGTTTTATTTAGAAAGTTATTCAGAACCCAGACAAGGTGCTTTGTAAGGAGGTGAGAAGCTCAAACACACCACCAGGATCAAGACCTAAACTAAAGTTGACAGAGGAAAAAAGGTACAAAATCCCAAAGAGAGATTAATTCTCTAACTTTAAATTAGCAAGCTTTTCAAAACCAATTTTCAAAAAAGTTCCCCATGCCTGACCTGTGGTGGCGCAGTGGATAAAGTATTGAACTGGAGCACTGAGATGGCCAGTTCTAAACCCTGGGCTTGCCTGGTCAAGGCACGTATGGGAGTTGATGCTTCCTGCTCCTCTCCCCTTCCCTCTCTCTCTCTATCCCCTCTCTAAAATAAAATCTAAAAAAAAAAAGTTCCCCTAGTCAAATCTATCAGTACTTTCCTTTGTGATTCTTCCCCAGTCCCATGCTTACAAAGTCCTTTCCCTTACAAAAAAATACACATTTTACTTGTTTTTTCCTTTTGTTTTTTTATTTTTTACTTGTTTTCCTGTTTTATAAATAAAACAATAATTTTAAAAGTAAGAAAACACTTTTTTTCTCTTTACAAATTAACTGGCATATGTTGTATCTTTTTTTTTTCTTTCTAGTCATTATTCCCTCTCCCCAGTACCATTTTTGGAATAATTCTTCCTTTCCTCCATTAATTGTTAATGCCGCTTACGTCTTATGTAAATTCTTACTACTCTATAATATTTTATATATTGTATTTTCTGGAGCATCCTATCCTATTGTCCTGTCGAGTTTTGTGTAGCTACCAGTACCAAAATGATAGGCAAATCAGGCTGAAAATTATGATTTATGGCCCTCTTAGAATATGCCTTTTGAAACAGCAGGCCCCTCAACATGCCCAAAGTTCCCTACATACCAAATCCTATCGCTGAGTGCGCCTCTTAATGAATTTAATCCATCCCACTTCCTTCTAACACTGGCTCACCTCAACTATAGAAGAAAGTTAACTAGTGGTACAGAAAGAGTCCAGCAAGTGACAGACCAAGTATATACTTGGATAAGGGAGAAAATTCAAAACAAAGCTTAAATTATCCTAAGTGGGGGGGAAAATCCTAAAAGGTTACATATTGTATGATTCCATTATGTAACATTTTGAAACAGAAAATTTTTAGAAATGGGGAACGGATTTGGGGTTGCCAGGAGATAGTGTTGGGAGTTGGTGGGCAGAGATACTATGGTTATAAAAGAGCAACAGGAGAGATGCTTGTGCTATCGGAAATGTTTTCTATCTTGACTACAGTAGTGGATATACAAACCTACACATGTGATAAAGTTGGATAGCTCCAAATACACAGGCAAACACACACACTGCAAGTAAAACTGAGGAAATTTGAGTATGATTGATGGATGGATTGTTTGGATCTCAACATTCTTATTGTGATGTTGTATAAATATTATAGTTTTGCAAAATGGTGCCATTGAGGAAAACTGGATGAAGTGTAAAGAATCCCTGTATTGCCTGACCAGGCGGTGGCGCAGTGGATAGAGTGTCAGACTGGGACGCGGAGGACCCAGGTTCGAGACCCCAAGGTCACCAGCTTCAGCGCGGGCTCATCTGGTTTGAGCAAAGCTCACCAGCTTAGGCCCAAGGTCACTGGCTTGAACAGGGGGTTACTCGGTCTGCTGAAAGCCCACGGTCAAGGCACATATGAGAAAGCAATCAGTGAACAACTAAGGTGTCACAACGAAAAACTAATGACTGACTGGTCTCTCTCCATTCCTGTCTGTCCCTGTCTATCCCTCTCTCTGACTCTCTCTCTCTGTTTCTGTAAAAAAAAAAAAGAAAAAAGGGTGTAACCTATAAAAAAAAAGAATCCCTGTATTATTTGTTATTGTGTTATGTCAATCTACAATTATCTCAATAAAAATTTTAGTCAAAAAAAGCAAAGGTTTTTCACTGATTATTAGTTTTAGTTTTTTGCAACTGACCGGAAACCTACCATGAAATTACAACATAATTGGATTCTACCTAAAGCATGCTTTTCAGCAGTTTTCTGCTGTATTGAAAATATGATTTATCTGCACCGTCCAATACAGTGGCCATTAACACGTGACTATTGAGCACTGGAAGTGTGGCTGGTGAACTGAAGAACTGAATTTTAAGTTGTATTGGTTTGATTAAATTTACATTTAAACGGCCACTTGTGGCTAGTGGCTACCATAAGGGACAGCGCAGAAATGAAACTTGACTTTATAGTACCCTATTTCTATGTTGTAAGAACTAAATACATAGTAGGGAAGAAAATTCATTTCCCCCTCACAACTAATTTATGAACTTTCTGAGGATCAACTTCCTCACTTTAAAATGGGGACAAAAAAATAAAATAAAATAAAACAGGAACAATAAGATGCATACAGGCCCTGGCTGGTTGGCTTAGCAGTACAGTGTTGCCCAGCATGTGGAAGTTCCAGGTTCGATTCCAGGCCAAGGCACACAGGAGAAGCGACTATTTGCTTCTCCACCCCTCCCCCTTTTCTTTCTGTGTGTCTCTTTCCCACCCTCCCACAGCCATGGCTCGAAATGGTTTGAGTGAATTAGCCCCTGGGGCTGAGGATGGCTCCAAGTCCTCACCTTGGGCACTGAAATAGCTCAGTTGCCAATCAACAGAGCAGCAGCCTTAGATGAGCAGAGCATCACCCTGTACCAGGGTGCCTGTCTGCCTATGCTGCTTCTCACTTAGTGAAAAAGGAAAGGAAGGGAAGGGAAAGGAAGGGGAGGGAAGGGAAGGGAAGGGAAGGAAAAAGAAAAGAAAAGAAGGGGGAAAGAAAAAGAAGAAAAAGCAAGAAAGCCAGAAAAAAAAAAAAAAGAAAGAAAGAGAAGGAAGGAAGGGAGGAAGGAGTATGAGATGCATCCTGACAAATTATTCGGAATATGAGAAAGGGCTGCGAAACCGCCTGGCACCTGTACCCTGGAGGACTTGGGTACACGGAACTTGATGACCCTGCAAGTGTCTAGGGTGGTAGCCCTGGGATGATTTAGTAAACATTGCCCCCTATTATGTGAAAACCAGCCAAGCATAAGCCAGTAGCTTTGCTTTTACATATTTAGGAGACAAATCGGCACACACGTGAGCCTTTATCATGTTCTCCCAGCTCATTCCACAACTACAGTTCCAAAGACGTCAGTTTACGAGCTATATATTTTTTAAGCACCCGGGGCGCGTTGGGAATGGGACAAATATTCCATTTTCTGAAACGCAACTGTGAATGGTTACTTAAGAGGAATACGAGGAAAAAACCTTGGAGAACCAAGGATAAATAAGGGTTCATTTTAAATGTCACACAACGAAACAAAATGATTCGCCAGCGATCTACGCCTTAGACTTCAGCCACGATGTTCTGCAAACTAGCCAGATCGCCCTCTGCATTCCCAGCACCCGCGGAGGCTCGGAGGAGCCTAGCCCCCAGGGGCGGGGCTTGCGCCTGCGCGCTCCGGCACACGGCCTGGGAACGGGGCCAGCCTGTGTACGCAGGGCTCGCTCTCAGATCCTCGCGGGAAAACGTGGTTGCGCCGTGCCGTTTGGCTTCCACAGCCGAGTTCGCTCTGCGCGCAAGTGCCCCGCACGCCCCCACCCAGCCATGTCGTCCTGTAGCCGCGTGGCGCTGGTGACCGGAGGCAACAAGGGCATCGGCTTCGCCATCACGCGGGAGCTGTGCCGGCAGTTCTCGGGCGACGTGATGCTCACCGCGCGGGACGAGGCGCGGGGCCGGGCGGCCGTGCAGAAGCTACAGGCCGAGGGCCTGAGCCCGCACTTCCACCAGCTGGACATCGACGACCTGCAGAGCATCCGCGTCCTGCGCGACTTTCTGCGCAAGGAGTACGGAGGGCTGGACGTGCTGGTCAACAACGCCGGCATCGCCTTCAAGGGTAAGCGGCTGTGTGGTCGCAGGGGAGGAATCACCTCAGGACTTTCAGCCAGGGTGGGCTGGATCTGTCGGGGAGTCGCTACCTTGGAGTTCCCTCGCACCTCTGGGATACAGAACTGCTCCCCAGGGAAGTCGGAGAGGTAGGAGATGGGGGCCATTGGATCAATTACAAGAAAAACTGGAATGCTTACCGGCCAAACGAACCTTTGTGTTGCCTTGGCTTGGATGGCTGGGAATCTTTTCTAGTTGTCACAGTGTATCCCTGTTTATTAGACGTTAGGACAGTTGGGTTAATTAATTCATTAATTTAAAAATTGCACACACCGGTTCACAGAAATCACATTGTGCACCCTTTACCCAGCCTCCTGGGATGGTACCATCTTACACTATATAATATCATTGAACAAGGAAATTGTCGTTGGCACAGTACTATTACTAGGCACCAATTTTAAGACAAAATTCACATTTTGTATCATTCTATGGAACTTTGCCACATGGCTGTTATTCACTAACTCTACTTTCTTTCTCCCCTAAAAGTTAATGATCCAACACCGTTTCATATTCAAGCAGAAGTGACGATGAAAACAAACTTTTTTGGCACGCAAAACGTCTGCACTGAGCTCCTGCCTCTCATGAAACCCCAAGGTGAGCCTGATGAGGAGCCTTTGTTGTGTGTTTCTCATAGGATCTGGTCCTGCTGCCTCTGCTGTTGTCTCCAGGCCCCTGCTCAGCTGCACTGCCTCCTTGTGTCTCCACCTGGCCAAGTGCCCTACAGCCTCAGGACTCAGTACATCAGTGCTCTCTGTCCTGCCAGTCTCTGCATAACTGGCTTTCTTATCCTTCAGGTCTTTGTTCAGAAGTCTGAGAGAGGCCAGTCATTGCTCATGTACCCTGCATGTTGTAGTTCCCTGAGAATCCTACACCGGGCCTTTCCTCCTTCCTTCTCCTTCTTCCCTCCTCCCTCCTCCCTCTCCCTGCTCCCCCCCCCCTCCTCCCTCTTCCCCTCCTCCCTCTCCCTCTTCTTCTCCTTCTCCCTCCTCTCTGCATGACCTGACTCAGATCAGTGGAAATTTCACAACCACTGATTCATTAGGCCCCTGAAATTTTTCTCTGCATTTGATCACATGACCTTTTCTTTTTACTCTACTGATAACATTACAGATTGGCTTCTAGATGCTAAAACAACTGTCGATATCTGAGATCAATATCACTTGGTTTTACAAGTTCAGGAGGCCCCCATCCTTATGTTCAATAATCACCACAAGGACTCAGAACTCAGGAAAGCTATTATATTCAAAATTATAGTGTATTATGGGAAATGCAGACTGATTCAAATCAACCGTGGGGAAAGTCTCATCGGACAAGGTTCAGGAGAGACAGGCATGGAGCTTCCAGTTGTCCTGTCCCAGTGCAGTCCCGCAGACAGTGTGGATTTCTCCCAGCAACTATGTGTCACAAGGTGTGTGGAATAGGGTACTGCCACTAGCGAAGCTCACCCAGGCCTTGATCTCAGGTGTCTTTGTTGAGGGTTGGTCACATGGACATGGCCCATTGTTCTCTTGGCTGACCTTACTCTCCAGCCCCACAAGGGATCCAGGGAGCCTCACCATAATCATATTATTAACATATATTGTGGAGCCTGACCCTAAACCCCCAAGTAAACAAGGAAAGTTTTATCAGGAAGGACAGTCCAAGGGTTTAAAGATTATACCCCAGTAGCCCTGGGCAAAGGGCCAAACCTTGCTTTGGCCAAGTTTAATCCTTTTTTTCAGAGGCCACACCCCTAGACCTTTGCCAAGGCTCTCTTCCAGCAATAGGATCATTGAGCATAGTCATTTAATATAGTATAGAATTTATATAACAGAGAACTAGGGACAGAAATAAGAGGAGCCAGTGCAGGGTAAGGATAGCTTGAAAGGAGCGGATGGTCCATCCTGTAAAGGCAGTACATAAATTTTCATGTTCTTGTCCTCATTAGATTTCCCTTGATTAGCTGCTATTTATACTTTATGTAGCATAAACTATGTTTGCAGAACTATTTAGTTTTAAGAGATAAACTAAGGCATATCACAAAATTGAGTTTGAGAAAGAAATCTACTTGAATTGGGAAACTTCAAACCAGAAATGGTGAGGAGTGCTCCACCAACAGGGACTTGGAAAGAGACTATTATAGAGAAAAGGTGGGAGCAAATGAAGGAAATTACTGGTTGGCTACAGCTTCAAGCCTAATTGTCTGTGATTGGTGGTCCTTAGGTTTCGGTTTTATAAGTTTTAGGCATTTACAGGCTTAGAATTTGGTATGTTTATGTAGCCACTGCAGTATCATGGCTTCCTTGTTTCACTAATTTAACTACAGAAAAGCGGACGGCTGACTGTCCCGTTCCTCACGAGGCTAGCCATTTTACACCATTATTACATCCTGAGGAGACCTTCTAACTCGGTCCCTCAATGTATTTGGTCACTGATACCAGTATCATCGTGTAACTCATGTACATGTGGTAATTGAATATTACCAACAAGGCCAGTGTTACACCATAATTCAGTACAGTGGCATGTGAAGCCTGAGAAGTAAGAAGTAAGAGATGCTGGCACATTCCTCCAGTCTCACTCCTCATTGATGGCTCAGTTCATCACGGTTTCATACAACCATATCCCCCAGAGCCATGCTGCTCAGGTGCGCAGACTCCCCTGCTACCTTTTAGGTCCCCACAGCAGGAGTGAGTGCTCTGGACAACCCGTGGCATCGCCCTTTCTGGCACCTGGTATCACGGAGCCAAGGGATGTTATCCTCTCATGTAATGTTGGATTTCTTTTCTTGCAGAACCCACTTTATTCATTCCTTTACCCTCAGCCACTATTCCTCCTTCTCCTTGTTTGTCATGGTGATTTCCCCAAACATTTTCACCTTTGAAAGGGACACGGAGTTCAGCCCTCCCTTCAGTCCACTGCCATTTGTGTGGATGGGTTGCAGAGGTCCAGAACAAGCGGACTCTTTCCACCACTCCCAGGACAGCTGCACTCACTGCCACTCCAGTTTGAACAGATGGGGTGAAGGCACAGTCCACCCATCAGACCCTTAGGAGTTCTGACCTAAAAGTTTAAAAGTATATTACAGTTTCTTGCTTAGGGATTATCCCTGCTTCCCATAGCTACAGGTGCATCCCTGGTCCCTTAGCCACAGTGTCAGGTAGGAAGAGAGAAAGTTGAAGTGATGTGGGGAAGAATTGTGCAGTCACCCCAGCATCTATCTAGCAGGGAGTCTCTTGGCCCCCCTCCAGTTGAGGGTGAGCACATCTCATGAGTGTGTGTGAGCCAGCTCCTCATACCTGTGTCTCCTCATGGTTGAGACAACCAATGGTTCAATTGCCTGTTCCAGCTCTCTGTCTGACCACCGCTCTGAGGATGATATGTTGTTTGGTCTGCAGATAAAGCTTGTCAGTCCAAATTCGTACAGTATCTTCCAATTCAGTATGCACAGCCTGGTTCGGAGATAGTGGCTCATATTCTCTGGCATCTCCTTCAACCTGACTTGCCAGCTCTGTGCAGGGCCTTCCCTCGGGGAATCTGTCCCATGACCACCTGCAGCCTTTGTCTCTCTCACTGGCAGATAAAATGGTTCTTCACATCTTGTGCCTCAGCAGATATGAGTCACATGTCAACAGTTATCCCACCTCTGCATCACTGCAGCTGCCCACATCTATGTCCACTTCATTAACTGTTCCCAAACTTATTGAACCCAAACGTGGAGAAAACAGCATGCAGTTCTGCCCACTGAACTAACTGGTTTTTATCTCCCTTGATCAGAGTAGCTGCCTTCCAAACCGGATGTTATCTGTTCACTTTAGAACTTCCTTTTTTATTTTTTTAAAGCAGTAGAGATACAGACAGGAAGGGAGAGAAATGAGAATCATCAACTCATAGCTGTGGCACATTAGTTCATTGACTGCTTCTCATATTAGCCTTGGGGGCAGAGGAGGGGCTTAAATCAAGCCAGAGACGCCGTCCTCAAGCCAGCTACATTGGGCTCAAGCGTATGTCTATGATCCCACGCTCAAGCTGGCAATGCCATGCTCAAGATGGTGAGCCCACACTCAAGCTGGGGGCCTCAGAGTTTTGAACCTGGGTCCTCAGTGTTCCAGGTTGATGCTCTAGCCACTGTGTCACCACCGATCATGTAGAACTGCTTTTTGTTGGTCAGTAGACACTCGTTCATAGAGCCCTGCACAAGTGACTGTAAGATCCTCAGCTGTCCCCAAAATAGTCTTAGGGGAAAAGAGGTGACCTGCTCCTGAATGCAGTGAATAACTCTTTATATTCCCCTTAGCATGTTCCTGCATGAACAATTTTTATTTATTTATTTATTTATTGAAATTGAAAATATAGTTTGTTTTGTTTTAGAAATTAAATTTAATGGGGTAACATTGGTCCATACGAATACATAGGTTTCATATCCTGGCTGGATAGCTCCTTTGGTTGGAGTGTCCTCCTGAAGCTCAGAGGTTTCTGGTTTGGTCCCTGTCAGGGCACATACAGGAAAAGCTTGATGTTCCTGTCTCTCTCTCCCTTCCTCTCTCACTAAAATCAATAAATAAAATCTAAAAAAAAAATACATAGGTTTCAGATAAACATCTCTATATTATTTGAACATCTCTATATTGTGTTGTGTGCCCATCACCCGAAGTCAGATCATTTTCCACTACCAAGTATTTGTCCCTCTTTACTCCCCTCCCCCGACCCAATTTTCATTTTATTACAGAATTTCTAGGCACCACCCCCCTCATTAAAACATGTCTCTGATAGGCCCTGGCTGGTTGGCTCAGCAGTAGAGCATTGGCCTGGCATGTGGAAGTCCCGGGTTCAATTCCCGGTCAGGGCATACAGGAAAAGCATCCGTCTGCTTCTCCACCCTTCCCCCTCTCCTTCCTCTCTATCTCTCTCTTCCCCTCCCGCAACCAAGGCTCCACTGGAGCAAAAGTTGGCCTGGGCACTGAGGATGGCTCCATGGCTTCTGCCTTAGGCACTAGAATGGCTCCAGTTGCAACAAAGCAACGCTCCAGATGGCTAGAGCATCACCCCCTAGTGGGCACACTGGGTGGATCCCAGTTGGGCGCATGTGGGAGTCTGACTGCCTCCCTGCTTCTCACTTCAGAAAAATACAAAAAAAAAAACACCACACAACATTTCCCTGATAGACATGATGGGTAAGACAGGTTTCTAGATTGTCACATGTCCTTCATTTATAGCACACTGGAAATTTTTCAAATAGAAATTTTCTGATCCAAAATCCCAGCAAATTTAGCACTTCTCATTCCTGTGCATGCCTTCCTATGTGATAATTTCTGCTGTATTTTAGGCAGAGTGGTGAATGTGTCTAGCTTCGTAAGTATCAGAGCCCTTAAAAGCTGCAGCCCAGAACTGCAGCAGAAGTTCAGAAATGACGCCATCAGCGAGGAGGAGCTGGTGGGGCTGATGAACAAGTTCGTGGAAGACACAAGGAACGGAGTGCACCAGAAGGAGGGCTGGCCGAACACCGCCTATGGGGTCACGAAAATTGGCGTCACAGTCCTGTCCAGAATCCAGGCCAGGAAGCTGAGTGAGCACAGGAGAGGGGACAAGATCCTCCTGAATGCCTGCTGTCCAGGGTGGGTGAGAACTGACATGGCTGGACCCAACGCCACCAAAAGCCCAGAGGAAGGAGCAGAGACCCCTGTGTACTTGGCCCTTTTGCCCCCAGATGCTGAGGGGCCTCATGGGCAGTTTGTTAGTGAGAAAAAAGTTGAACAATGGTGAGCTCCTCTCCCAGCTCCCTTCATGGGCCCCACTGTGTTATCTGTCAAAAGGCCACCCGCACTGTTAAATGATTTTTATCCAACAAAAATAAATGAATCAAAATATCTCTACAAAGTATTCAGTGAGTTGTCTACTAATTCTGTGAGTCCTGTGATTTCTTCTGTGACACGGGCTGAAAAAGAGTGGATGGGAGTAATGAGTGAAATCAGCCGATGAATAAATGGTTCTTTCTACAGATCAATCATGCAAATTATTTACATGGTGAACCTGCTCAGAAATTTAATAGACCTAAAAGTTAGGTCAAGGAAGGGACAGAGTGACTCAGGGGCCAGGAAACGTTCCAGAAAGAGCCACAGTCTCTTCTTGGGAACACTCGGACCTGCTGTTGCAGCATGAAAGTAGCCATAGATGATTTATAACTAGTGAGTGGGCCAGGGTTTTATCTATCTATTAACTGTGGCCTAGGAGAAAACCAGCGTGAAGGCACCTGAAGCACACAGGAATTATGCAACCGTGAAACACACATGCAGTCAATGGTTTGGCGTATGGGGAAGGGCGTCATACACTCTGCCTCCCACTGAGGAGCATCCCTACGAGGAACCCTGCCCACACAAGGTAATCACAGGACCTAGTCCTTTAATGCTGTCCTGATTTCTCTTAAGAAAGGAAGGGGATCGCCTGACCTGTGGTGGCACAGTGGATCAAGTATTGACCTGGAACACTGAGATTTCTGGTTTGAAACCCTGGGCTTGCCTGGACAAGGCATATACGGGAGTTGATGCTTCCTGCTCCTCCCCCCTTCCCTCTGTCTCTTATTTTCTCTATATAAAAAAATGAATAGAGAAAAAAAAACGGCCCTGGCCGTTTGGCTCAGTGGTAGAGCGTCGGCCTGGCGTACAGAAATCCCGGGTTTGATTCCCGGCCAGGGCACACAGGAGAAGCACCCATCTCCTTCACCCCTCCCCCTCTCCTTCCTCTCTGTCTCTCTCTTCCCCTCCCGCAGCCAAGGCTCCATTGGAGCAAAGATGGCCCAGGCGCTGGGGATGGCTCCTTGGCCTCTGCCCCAGGCGCTAGAGTGCAAAGCCCCGGAGGGGCAGCGTAGCCCCTGGTGGGCATGCCGGTGGATCCCGGTTGGGTGCATGCGGGAGTCTGTCTGTCTCTCCCTGTTTCCAGCTTCAGAAAAATACAAAAAAAAAAAAAAAAAAAAAAAAAGAATAAATGAAATCTAAAGAAGTTATGGTAATGGTTGCACAATTTTATGAACACACTAAAAGCAATTACATTGTATGTTTTAAATGGGTGTATTGTTCTGTACATGAATTACATCTGAATAAAGCTGTTTTTGAAACTGGCAAGTTTAAAGAACATGAGTTGCTAAATAGCAGAGGATAAATGTATCATTTGATAGCAGCACAGAGATTCTTTCCCAAGGAATGTAATGTCTCTGGAAAGTAATTGTCACGGAATCTTCTGTCCAGTAGACCGCTGGTAACTAGGTGTACCCATCACCAGCTGTAACAAAGAGGAGTAAAAAGCACAAGATAACTATGAAAGAAAATCAGCATTCCTACCCAGGTGCTTTGAAGTCTGCTTTATACCTCACTCTGCAGCATAGCGGGCCTGTGTTAAAATGGAATCAGCTGCATCTTGAAGTGCCAAGAATAGAGCTTGGCTTGAGAGAGAACTCAGTAGAGATTAGCTATCCTTTTTTAAAAAAAAAGCTGGAAAGGGAGGGAAGAGAAAGACATCTATCCAATTAAGTGCTCTTTAGAGACATCTGATACCAGATAACAAAAATAACAGTAAACATACCATATATAATTTTTCTGATGATAGGGGAAAAGTATGACTATAAGAGCAAATTATATTGAGTCCCTGGCCAGTTGGCTCAGTGGTAGAGCATCGGCCTGGCGTGTGGAAGTCCGAGTTCAATTCCTGATCAGGGCACACAAGAGAAGCGCCCATCTGCTTCTCCACCCCTCCTCCTCTTTCTATCTCTCTTCTCCTCCCGCAGCTGAGGCTCCATTGGAGCAAAGTTGGCCCAGGCACTGAGGACAGCTCCATGGCCTCTGCCTCAGGAGCTAGAATGGCTCTGGCCACAGCAGAGCAACACCCCAGATGGGCAGAGCATCGCCCCCTGATGGGCATGCTGGGTGGGTCCAGGTCGGGCACATACAGGAGTCTGTCTGAATGCCTCCCTGCTTCTAACTTTGGAGAAAAATAAATATATAAATAAATAAAATAAAATTTTAAAAAAGCAAATTATATCAAAAGAAAACTAAATGTTCTATTAAGGCAGCCCTAAGTTACTTATTAGACTGAAATGATAAACAAGTCAGCACTGAATTATTTATTAGACTGAAAAGAATTGATAGAAAAGTTAAGGGAAGATTCCTTGGGAGGCTCAACAATGTCCTGCCACCCCAAAATTCATGTCTACCCACAACTGTAGAACCTGGCCTTATTCAGAAACAGGGTCTTTGCAGATGTAACTAGTTAAGATGAGGTCATGCTAGATTAGGGAGGACCCTAAATCCAATGACTGCACCTTTGTTGGAAAGGTAGAGGACACCCTCAGATGCAAAGGAGAGAAGGCAAGAGGAGAGTGATGCAGCTACAAGCTGAGGTACCCAAGGAGTGCCAGTACGACCAGACACTGAAGGCAGCAAGGAAGGATCCTTTATTAGCCCCTTTGGAGGGAGAATGGCCGGGTCAACACCCTGATATCAGACTTCAAGCTCCAGAACTGGGAGAGAACACAGTTCTGTTGTTAGAAGCCACCCAGTGTGTGGTATTTCTTATGACAGCCACAGGAAATGGATCCAGATGCCACAAAGGATAGCCACTAGAATTGCCCGCACAGGGGGGGCAATTCAATAGTTAAGGGGGCAATTTGAAAATGGACTCGACACGACTTTAACTCTTTCGCCCTGGGCCATTTAAATGCAATGCTAGATATCGGTGCCAAATTTAACAAAAAATGCAATTCTTAAATAATTGCGGTAAATAATTATTAAGTATAATTTCGTTTGACGAGACCAAAATATCAACTAGGTGATTGGCGTCGTCAAGTAAACTTCGTCCTGGGTTCACCGCGGAGCGTGCCATCTGCCGCGGGGAACCCCGGACATTTTAAAAACTCGCTAAACAACGCAGTTATTCTCACCTAATTGGCCCATCGCAACTTCTGTAGTGTTTCACATCATTCAGTTGGTGTTAATTTGAAATAAGTGTCAGTCAAAACTGTTGTAAAAGCTCGTTGATTTAATAAATATACATATATATATTGTATAGATATAATTGGTAAGTATTTGATTTTATTTTTATCAATATTAAACTCTTTATTAAGTACTTCTTGCATCGGAGCTAGAAAGCACTAATATTTTATAAATATTATTGGGGCTATAATAGTGCATGCACGACAATTTTAATTTTAGAAGCATAACTTTCCAGAAAATTTTGTCAAGTGGAAAAATATAGATACCTTTTGATTTGTGGTGGTAGTGTAGTAAATGTGTTATATACATTTAAATAAATATGAATTTTTAGTATATGTTTACTCTATGTCACATTGAATATATTTTAACACATATTTTAATATTAGCTTTTAATTGATCTTATTTTTATTTCTTATAGCCCATAGTAAAATGAGTGGTGCAAGCAAGAAAAAAACTCGTCAATATTCAGAGGAATATTTAAAATTTGGGTTCATACCCACTGTTCACCATGAGCGGATTCCTTTTGTCTTTTATGCCAGCAATGCTTGACCAACGAATCAATGAAACGAGGTCGTCTTGAGGCGCATTTGAAGGCAAAACATAGTGCTCATATTAATTCAGATTTGAGTTACTTTAAAACTTTAAAGAAAAATTTTGAAAAAAGAACAACATTAAAGTCTCTATTTACTGCTCATACTTCAACCAATAATCGTGTTCTTGAGGCTAGTTATCAAATTTCTTTATTCATCGCTAAAACTGGAGAAAATCACACCACTCAGTGACAATACTGTCAGCAGAAGAATAGACGAAATGAGTGAGGATATTGAAAAACAACTTATTGAAAAGCTGAAAACAAGAAAATTCTCCTTGCAAATGGATGAATCAACTTTGAGAGACAGTGAGGCAGTATTGATAACTTATGTAAGATATATTGATAAAGGACATTTTGCTGAAGAAATGTTATTCTGTAAAAGATTAGAAAGCACCACTACCTCCAAAGATATATATAATAAGCTAAAAAACTACTTAGATGTCAATGATATACCAATGAAAAATATAACATCTTGTGCTGCAGATGGTGCTCCCAATATGATGGGCAAGAAAAATGGCTGCTTAAAATTGATGAAAGATGCGAATCCAGAAATGATTCTTGTGCATTGTGTTATTCATAGGGAAAACTTGGTAGCTAAAAACATCTCACCTGTTCTGAATGAAGTATTACATACAGTAATAAAGTGTGTTAATGCTATTAAAGCTAGTGCCAAATGTGAGCGTCTTTTCAAGCTATTTTGTGAAGAACAAAATGAAGACCATGTGAGACTTTTACTTCATACTGAAGTAAGATGGCTATCTAAAGGAAATTGTTTGAAAAGATTTATGGAACTGTTTGATACTCTTAGTGATTTTTTAAGCGACAAACCTGAAATGAAGTATCTGTTAACAATAGATGGTAAAGCATTTGTGAGTTATTTAGCCGATATCTTTGAAAAACTAAATATATTAAATAAGCAACTTCAAGGAACAAATAAAACTCTTGTCGATGCAAAAGCAAAGATATTTGGTTTCATTACCAATATTGAGTTATGTCAGAAACATATTAACAACAAAAACTTTAAACAGTTTCATTGGCTCCAAAAATGTGAAGTAACTGATACCGCTTTACTTGTTATTGTCAATCATTTGAATATTCTATCGGCTGATTTAAAAGAAAGATTTTCTGCCCTGGCCGGTTGGCTCAGCGGTAGAGCGTCGGCCTAGCGTGCGGAGGACCCGGGTTCGATTCCCAGCCAGGGCACACAGGAGAAGCGCCCATTTGCTTCTCCACCCCTCCGCCGCGCTTTCCTCTCTGTCTCTCTCTTCCCCTCCCGCAGCCAAGGCTCCACTGAAGCAAAGATGGCCCGGGCGCTGGGGATGGCTCTGTGGCCTCTGCCTCAGGCGCTAGAGTGGCTCTGGTGGCAACATGGCAACGCCCAGGATGGGCAGAGCATCGCCCCCTGGTGGGCAGAGCATCGCCCCATGGTGGGCGTGCCGGGTGGATCCCGGTCAGGCGCATGCGGGAGTCTGTCTGATTGTCTTTCCCTGTTTCCAGCTTCAGAAAAATGAAAAAAAAAAAGAAAGATTTTCTGATTTAAAACAAATTGATTTCCCAACATGGATGATGCAGCCAATGTTAGAGGATTTGTCTGATATATCAAATATGCAGTATCAAGAAGAACTTGCAGAATTGCAAAATGATGAGTCAGTTAAAGCTTTATTTAATATCAAAGGAGCGATGGCATG
Source organism: Saccopteryx leptura (assembly GCF_036850995.1). Classification (NCBI taxonomy): domain Eukaryota; kingdom Metazoa; phylum Chordata; class Mammalia; order Chiroptera; family Emballonuridae; genus Saccopteryx; species Saccopteryx leptura. The sequence continues at coordinate 222,508,838 of NC_089504.1, read as the reverse complement.
GCTTTGTGAGGAAACAGAAATCAAATACCCAAATTCAACCAAATGTGCAAGAAAACTATTGCTACCGTTTCCATCTTCATTTTTAGCTGAATGTGGATTTAGTGCTGTAAGTGATTTACTGGTAAAAAAAAGAAATCGGCTGGATATAACACAACGTGGAGACTTGAGACTAAAGCTAACCAAATTGGAACCTAATATAAAATCTCTGTGCAGCAAGCATCAAGCACAAGGATCACACTAAATTAAAATAATAAATTAATATAGAAAAATCTGTATTAAAATTATTTGGAAATTAAATTTCTGTTTTTCATTATATGTTTTGAAATTTTACTTACTGTGTTTTGTTAACAATTTCATAGTGATTTCTTCCTAGAACCTATCATTTATGTTTATTAAGTGAACAAATCAATTTTTTAATGTTAAAAATTATGTCTGTTACATAGGGGGGGACATAAAAATTTTAGAAAGGTTAAGGTGGGGCATGGCACAAAAAAGGTTGGGAAACACTGCACTAGAATATGGGAGTGTGCTACATACTCATAAACTTGGACCCAAAATAATTACTGAATTTTACATAGAAAGCCATATGTGAGGCAGCTGTGTTAGGCTTGCTCACAGGGTTACCAGCTATAAGCATTTCACCTGATTGGTGTGTGGGTGCGTGGCCATGCCATGTGTGCATGGTATATGTAAGGCTATGGGTACATGCACTCAAGAGAGATGGCGGATTGTGGAGGGCAGATTGCCAGCCTGCCTCTGTGACGGGCCATTTTGCTGTATGTGTGCTGGAGAGGCAGTTTCCCCTGCCTGTGTGCTCGTCTGCCATTGTGAGACTTTTTTTTTTTTTCAGAGACAGAGAGAGAGTCAGATAGGGACAGACAGACAGGAATGGAGAGAGATGAGAAGCATCAATCATTAGTTTTTCGTTGCAACACCTTAGTTGCTCATTGATTGCTTTCTCATATGTGCCTTGACTGTGGGCCTTCAGCAGACCAAGTAACCCCTTGCTCAAGCCAGCAACCTTGGGTCCAAGCTGGTGAGCTTGCTTTGCTCAAACCAGATGAGCCCGTGCTCAAGCTGGTGACCTTGGGGTCTCGAACCTGGGTCCTCCACATCCCAGTCTGACACTCTATCCACTGTGCCACTGCCTGGTCAGGCTGTTGTGAGACTTTTTTAAATGGAATGGCCCAACCCTTCTGGCTCCACAGTTTTTCTACCATCTGCCCAAATCCAATGTGGACCTGCCTGGCTTTGGCCACTGGCATTATACCTGGCATAGTGGGCAGGATTTGAAGCAGATTGGTATGGAGCTACCGACATCCTTGAGGGGTGGGGTAGAGGAGTGGCTATTCTCAGTGGCTCTCCTGGTGGAGACTGTGGACTGGTCTCCCCTGGTGGGTGTTTTTACAATCCTGTGAGAAGAAACCAAAAGCTCTGTGTGGGAAGCTGAGCAAGGTTGAAAGCTCTAGGATGAGCTGCATACTGAGCACTAACAACAACAGTGTGAACTTGAGCAAACACTGGAGGCCAACCAAGTCCAAGAGTTGCAGAGGAAGGTGCAGGCTGAGCACCAACAGTATCTGGAACTGAAGTAGTCTCTGGACAAATAGTTGCAGGTTCACGAGTTGCAGTTTGTTCTGGAAGCTGAACATTGGCACTGGCAGTTGTAGGAGAAACAACTGCAGGTTCAGGAGCTGAATTATCAGCTTCAGGATGAGAGCCAGCAGCCATAGGCGCCAAAGTGGGCATGGAAGATGGAGCTACATTCCTGCCAGCAGAGTGGCTCTAAGTCAGCAGAAGCAGGCATTTCCGACTCTTCTGAAGGGGAGGCTCAGGCTGCAACTGCTATCCGCAGACTCAGAGCTTGGCCAGTGATCACCAAGACGGTAAAGACCTAGCAGCAGTACACCCTCAGGGGACACAGCCTCCTCCTCAGGTAGTGGAACACTCTGTGGTCCGGCCCTATGCCCAGGCAGAGTTGATGGAGTTGGGGGTGAAATTCAGGCAGAAACCCACTGAGCCCTGGAAGCCTGCTTGGTGTGGCTGCAGGACAAAAGGATGGATAGCATCATGCTCTCTGGAACAGAGATGGACCATAAAGCTGTGAGAGCCACTGCCCATGCTGCCCCCTGACTAACAGGAAAAATGGGCCTGTGAAGGTTACCCGAACACAGATGTGGGTAGATTTGATTGCGGCCAAGGCAGGTAGGGAGAAATTAGATGGCAAACCTAATCAAGTCTTGTTGGAGCTTTGGTGGCAGTTTGAGTCAGTACAGAGGTTCCAGCCGCTGAAAAAGTGGGGGAAGCGGGTGGCCCTGGCATCTGCCAGGAAAATGGCTGGCATTCAGGTTACAGGATCCCCAACTGTTGTCCCAGTTTGAATAGGGAGAGGGCAAGGGACCCGTCTGACAGGAAGGGTGGGGGCCAGAGGCCTCATGTGAAATTAGCAGTCCTCTGACCCCCTTCTAATGTGCAGCAGGTGTTGACATTAGAAGGTAATAGGTGCTTTTTCTTATAACAGCAGCTAAGAGAACAGTTAAGGCAACACAGGCCTTGAATGTGTTTGACCTGCCAGGCCCTGTGAGCTTGTTAAGGGGTTTGGAGGGGGTTTGTGGCAACGGACAGCACACTGTGGGAAGGTGCTGAGGTCTGTTAATAAAGAGCTGTGTGGCTAGTTGCTGTAATGGGCCTTTTACAGACAGCTGGGCTGTCTATCTTGGACTGCAACCAGAGGGGGGGCACCAGCTCCCTTGATGGATGAACACATCGATCATGGATAGTACTATGAGACCCTGATGGGGGGCGCCCGTGCCACCTGTGGAGGCCCTCTTGCACTGGTTCTCTCTCATCCAGTTACAGAGATGCACCAAGGAAACTTTATGGTTTCCATGGACACAGCCCTGGACTATACAGGCCCTCCCACCTACCATGGGGTAGGCAGTTAGAGGTGGGCCTCTAGGTGAACCCTGGGCAAAGTGCTCAGGGAGACATTGTGAAGGGCACCTTTGTAATAATTGTGTAACTTTTGCTGTTGTTGTAGTCTGTTTCCTGTCATGTAGATTGTGAGGTGAGCAACCCTAAAGGGGTGGAATGTGAGGCAGCTGTGTTAGGCTTGCTCACAGGGTTACTGGCTGTAAGCACTTGCCTGATTGGTATGTGGGTGCATAGCAGCACCACGTGTGTGTGGCCTATGTAAGGCTATGGGTGAGCACGCTCGAGAGAGATGAGGGATTGTGGATGGCGGATTGCTTGCCCGCCTATGTGAGGGACCATTTTGCTGTTTGTGTGCCTGAGAGGCAGTTTCCCCTGCCTGTGTGTTTGTCCGCTATTGTGAGACTTTATTAAACAGTGGCCCAACGCTTTCTGGCTCCGCAGTTTTTCAACCGCCTGTCTGAATCCAAAGTGGACCTGCCTGACCTCGGCCACCAGCATTACACCATACAAATAGTGTTCAGATATAATTTAAACACTTGTGTTATTTATTTTTTTTTTTTTTTGTATTTTCCGAAGCTGGAAACGGGGAGAGACAGTCAGACAGACTCCCGCATGCGCCCGACCAGGATCCACCCGGCACGCCCACCAGGGGGCGACGCTCTGCCCACCAGGGGGCGATGCTCTGCCCCTCTGGGGCGTCGCTCTGTTGCGACCAGAGCCACTCCAGTGCCTGGGGCAGAGGCCAAGGAGCCATCCCCAGCGCCCGGGCCATCTTTGCTCCAATGGAGCCTTGGCTGCGGGAGGGGAAAAGAGAGACAGAGAGGAAGGAGAGGGGGAGGGGTGGAGAAGCAGATGGGCGTCTTTCCTGTGTGCCCTGGCTGGGAATCGAACCCGGGACTTCTGCACGCCAGGCCGACGCTCTACCACTGAGCCAACCGGCCAGGGCCACTTGTGTTCTTTTTAATGATGGTAAACAAGTTATTTTACTTTATTTTTCTGAAGTGAGAAGCGAAGAGGCAGAGAGAGACTCTCACATGCGCCCAACTGGGATCCACCCGGCATGCCCACCAGGGGGCGATGCTCTGTTGCAACCAGAGCCATTCTAGCACTTGAGGCAGAGACCATAGAGCTTTCCTCAGCGCCTGGGCCAACTTTGCTCCAATGGAGCCTTGGCTGCCAGAGGGGAAGAGAGAGATAGAGAAGAAGGAGAGGGGGAAGGGTGGAGAAGCAGATGGGCGCTTCTCCTGTGTGCCATGGCGGGGAATTGAACCCGGGACTTCCACACGCCAGGCCAAAGCTCTACTGCTGAGCCAACCAGCCAGGGCCAACAAGTGATTATTTATCACTTTAAAAATTTACAACCATTTTCATATAGCTGGATAATTTATGATCTTTGCAACAAGTTGGCCAGGATCTGAGGGTATCTGTAGGACAGATCCCCACTTCCACCCCACCCCCATCCTTGGCAATAGCCTTTCCAGGAAGAGATACATATTTTTTAAATTTCAATAGTCAGGATCTAATTTTTCTCCACTGAGGAAATAATGTTACATACTCACCAGAACTTAAAAATAGAACTACCATATGACCCAGCAATTCCACTTTTGAATTACAAAGGAAATAAAATCATTACCTTGAAGTGATACACACACTCCCATATTCATGTCAGTATTATTTATAATAGCCAAGGCATGGAAGCAACCTAAGTGTCCAGCTATGGATGAATAAAGGTGATATATATTATATATACAGTGGAGTATCATTCAGCCAATAAAAAAAAGGAAATGCTGCTACTTGTACCTGCGTGAAAGGACCTTTAGGGCGTTATGCTAAGTGAAGTAAGTCAGACAGAGAAAGGAAATATAGAATACAGGCAGGAGGGGCAGGGGTGGGACAGGGAAGTGAATGGGGCTTTTGCAGGACTTGCCTCCTCCCTGCCACATTCTGTGGCACTCACAGAACCATGGTTCTGACCCTCAACCACTTCACTGCTCACCCCTGGGAAGCACAGGGGCTGAACCGCTGGGCTGAACTGCTGGGGCTGAACTAAGGACGAGGGCTGTTACCAACCCTCTGTTCACCTCTTCAGTTGACTCAGGAACCTGACCTTAATCTTGCTTCCAGGAAGACAGTGGGCCCCATTCCAGCCTGGGCCTGCCGTTGGCAACCCAAGTGTTGTAGGAGCTGATGGGGGTCGGAGTCAAGGGTGCTGCCTGCAAGGTGGGGCTGGAGAAGGGCTCTCCTCATCTCCCACCCCTGCTCGCCTGTGTCATCTGCCTCCAGCAAAGAAGTGGCAGAGTCATGGCTGCTATCCAGGAAGACCAGAAGGGGCTGCAAGCAAATCAACATGCTGGCTTTTAGACAACTGTCCATCTCCTCTCGCTGGAGAAGGTAATAGCAGCAAACATTTCCATAGTGCTCTCCTTTGCCAGTACGTACTGCTCTCAGCTCTTTCATAACATTAACTGCTGAGACCAGCTCGGCAATGGGTGTGCACAAAAGGAAGGCACTGCAGGACTTAAGAAAAAACACACAAGAGGCCTGACTTGTGGTGGCGCAGTGGGATAAAGCGTCGACCTGGAACACAGAGGTTGCCGGTTCGAAACCTGGGGCTTGCCTGGTCAAGGCACATATGGGAGTTGATGCTTCCTGCTCCTCCCTTTCTCTCTCTCTCTCTCCTCTCTCTCTAAAAATCAATAAATAAAATAAAAATAAAGAATCTAAAAAAAAAGAAAAAACACACAAGACACAACATAGAGAAAAGATTGGTACAAGGGACTCCCAGCCTTTAGGACTGAGAGCCCAGATCTCTGCAGCCTCATTGTATTTATTCATTTCTTTAATCATCAAGCAAATTAACAAAGCCTGGGTTAAATTAGTGGAGCATGGATTCAGGTGCAGAGAAGGATGATTAACTAATACCTTTCAGGTATGGAGGAAATGGCTATAGGGATCAGCTGCTTCCTTTAAACAGTTTTATCAGTGCTTGACTGAGCAGTGTTGGCGTTCCACAGTCTGCACCAAAGACTTGTTTCAGGGAAGTAGTCTAATCTCCAGCCATTTTCCTACAATTAACTCATTTCACCTTTACAGCAATCACAAGAGCTAGACACCACAATTATTCCCAATTTACAAGTAAGCAAACCGAAGCACTGAGAGATTGAGAACCTTGTCCAAGACTATGTGGCCCAGAGCAGCAAAGTTAAGAGCAGTCATAGGGCAGGGAGATTTCCCCATCTCTTCCTTCCTAAATGTGCCTGGAACCCCAGGTGCTCAGACAGTTGCCAGAGGATGTGGATGAATGAATGCCATGGACATCCAGTCCCCCAGATCCCAACGGGCCTTCTGAACGAGAACTCCGAACATGCCATGTTGCTGGTGAACACTTCAGGTGTTACCCTAATAATTTAGGAAATACAAAGGGATAGTAGTCTTATAGAATAAGAGCAAAGCCAGTAAAAATGCAGCTATTAAAAACTTCCAGAAACCATAACTCTCCTGAATCAGCACTGGCTGCTCAGACAAAGGGAGAATGGGGCGGCTCTGAAGCCTGCTCATCGCCTGTCTCAGTCCACACGGAGTCACCCTCCACGTCAGGTGTTCCAGGAGACAGATGGTGTCGGGTGGCTCTTCCCCTTTTAATTCATTCTTCCTCAGCTGCAAGAAACATATCAAAGTTTATCCCCCTAACCAGTTCTTTTTTCAAAGATTTGTTCATGACTTAAATTTGTTGTGCGACACTGTACTGGGTACCATTGAAAGGTGTCTTACCTTATCCTGGAGGAGAGGTGGGGATAACTCCGTGTTGATTGTATTAGCTTCCAATTGCCACTGTTACAAATCACCACAAACTTAGTGGCTTAAAACAATACACATTTTCCCTAGCCAGATAGCTCCGTTGGTTAGAGCATTGTCCCGACATGCCAAGGTTGCGGGTTTGATCCCCGGTCAGGACACATACAAGAACCAAGCAACGATGGCACGAATGGGTGGAACAACAAATTGATGTTTCTTTATCTCTCTAAAAATTAATTTTAAAAAACCAACATATTTATCATGTTATAGTTTTGAAGGTTAGAAGTCCTACGTCAGAAAAGACATCAGCAGAGCTCAAGGGGAAGACCCACTTCCTGGCTTCTTCTAGCTTTCAGAGGCACCTGCATTCCGGGTTCCTGTCCTTCATCTTCAAAGCCAGCAGTAGAGCATCTTCAAATCTCTTGCCCTGACTGTGAATTTCCCACTTCCCTCTAATAAGGAACCTGTGATCACATCAGACAAACTGAGAGAATCCAGGGCAATCTCCTCATCTCAAGATTCCCAATTTTAATCACAGTTGCAAATCCCTTTTACCAGGTAAAGTAACATTTGCAGGCTCTGCGGCTGAGGACATAACATCTGGGCATCAGGGTCATTACTCCACCACAAGGACCTCTGCCATTTCCAAACCCTTTCTCCTCTTTTCTCTTTTGAAAATCCAACTGTCAAAGGTTGTATTGCTTTAAACCAATTAACCCTCCTCGTTACTGTAACCCAACAGCTCCTGGCCTTTGCTGCTCATTGGAAAGGCCAGGAAAACTTTTAAAACTCCTAGGGCTTGGGTCATAGCACAGCACAATTACACCACAATACCTTCTGATGCAGCCAGGCATCAGTACTATTTTTAAAAAATATCCTCAGTCGCACTCCCTCAACAAGATTAAAATAAAACATGCTTCTGTTTTTATAAAAATAAAGGAATAAATAAATAAATAAACAATATCCACAGGAAAGCATTTGCTATCTTGTTCTCAGCATATGTGGCCAGTTTAGCTCAAATAAACTCACAAAAAAAATTTTTTTTAAATATGTCCTTGGGAATTATAACATGAAAAACTTGGGGACCACTGATATGAGCAAAGACCTCCCCAAACTCCCCTGCATGCCCCTGTGAAGACCTGCTATTTAATTTGCAGAGGGCGTACACATTGAAGCCAGCTCATGGCTCAATGTCTTCTTCCCTCCACACCTGTCCTCACCTCTGGTGGGGTTGTAGCCATGTGCAGGATCCATCCAGTATCTGGGCTCCTTTGTCCCGTGACCTCCTCCACACCAAGATTTCCTGTCCCCTTCACATGATTCATCCACACAGTCTTTGAGAACTCGATCTTAAAGCATCCCACACTGACCCTCAGGAACCAGCTTTCTCCAGGGGTGCCCTGCCCTCTGGGACCTCCAGTCCATCCACTCAGCTGTTTTTCCTTGGTTATAAATCTCCAGCTTCCTCATGCCCTTCCTTCTATCCATACAGGCCACAGCCCTACACTACCGTCTTTCCTTACAGACAGCCTTCACTGTCCTGTGAGCCTGGCAAAACACCAACCCTCGAACTTCACAGGGCCACAGGTGGCATTAGCCGCTGGAGATGCTGGGGGGAGATTGCGGGAGGCTGATGATGCTTTCTTGGCTTTCTGACCACAGATCACAAATGGCCCCCCAACTCTGCAAGTTAGTGCTGCCTCGATCCCTCTACACATTCACTTTCCCGCTCTGCAACATGGCTACGTTCCTTCATGTCTCCCAAACTGATCCCACTTGCTAAAGGCCTCAAATTGCTCACCCTTTCTAGAGAAAATAATGCCCTCCAAGAGCACCACCCAATTTGCCTGCAACTCCACCCACACTTGGCCTTCCTGGTACTACAGCTGCCTGTTTCCAGGGCTAAGCCCACCCAAGCCACGGTTCCATCTGTATTTGCTGTCAAACACACATTGTTCTTGAATTATTCCTCTCCCCTTCACCAGTTTTTATCTCTTTGCAATTATGACCACTGTATAAAAACATGTTTTAATGTTTCCCAGCTTTTAAAACTCTTTAAAGGGAATTCAGCTCACACAAAATACATTTCTGACTACAATGAAATTAAGTTAGGAGTGATAACAGCAAGATATCTGGGAAATCCCAAAACAGAAAATATTTTAAATTGAAATTGAAACACAACATATCAATGTTTATAGGAGGCCACAGAGTACCTAGTTGTTGTTGTTGTTTTTATTTCTTGATTGATTTTAGAGAGAAAGGAAGGGACAGAGAAAGAGAAATATCGATTTGTTGTTCCACTTATTTATACATTCATTGGTTAATTCTTCTATTTTCCCTGACCCAGGATTGAGGCCAGCTCATGGCTCAATGTCTTCTTCTCTCCACACCTGTCCTCACCTCTGGTGGGGTTGTAGCCATGTGCAGGATCCATCTAGTATCTGGGCTCCTTTGTCCCTTGACCTCCTTCACACCAAGATTTCCTGTCCCCTTCACATGGTTCATCCACACAGTCTTTGAGAACTTGATCTTAAAGTATTGTGTATCAAGACAATACTTTACCTAACTGAGCTACCTGACCAGGACCGGAAAATTAATAGCCCTTCATGCCTATATTAGAAAAAAAGAAAGATCTCAAATCAATGACCTCAGTTTCCATGGCAAGAAACTACAAAATAATAATATAAATAAATAAATAAATAAAACCCAAAGTGTGTAAAAGCAAGGAAGTAAAGATTAGAACAAAATTAGCCTGACCAGCCTGACCTGTGGTGGTGCAGTGGGATAAAGCGTCGACCTGGAACGCTGAGGTTGCCGGTTCGAAACCTTGGGTTTGCCCAGTCAAGGTACATATGGGAGTTGATGCTTCCTGCTCCTCCCCTTTCTCTTTCTCTCTCTTTCTCTCTCTCTCTCCTCCCCCTCTAAAAAATCAATAAATAAAAAAACAAACAAAAAAAACACTTCATTTGTTAAAAAAAAAAAAATTAGCCTGACCAGGCAGTGGCGCAGTGGGCGTCAGACTGGGACACAGAGGGCCCAGGTTCAAAACCCCGAGGTCATTGGCAAGGGGTCACTCATTCTGCTGTAGCAACCCCCCGTCCCCTGTCAAGGCACATATGAGGAAGCAATCAATGAACAACTAAGGTGCCACAACAAAGAATTGAGAACTGATGCTTCTCATTCATCTCTTTCCCTTCCTATTTATCTGTCCCTCTCTCTGTCTCTGTCACAAAAAAAAATAAAAATAAAAAAATGATTAGAACAAAAATATAATACAGGCAGAGAAAAATATCAATGAAACCAAAAGCTGCTGCCTTGAGAAAAATGGATAAACCTCTAGCCAGACAGATCAGGAAAAGAAAATATGAAAGGCACAAATGATCAGCATAAGGATGAGAGAGGTGGCATTGCTACCACTATTAAAAGGATTAATAAAGGCATATTATGAACAACTTCATATCAACAGAGTCAACAACTTAGTTGAAATATACTAATTTTTTGAAAAACGAATTAAGTTCACATGAGAAGATACAGAAAATCTGAATATTTTTAAAGCAGAGTTTCAAATAATCTGTTGGGGAAAAAAATATTGGTTGATCCACAGTAGGAGAGCACACCTAACAGGTGCCCACCTCCCTGACCTCACCTGTTGACCTGATTGAGAAGGTGGAGGCACAGTGGCAGACGCACTTAGTCAGCTCCGCTTGAGAAAAGCTGAGTCATGATGAGATAGAAACTCTCCATAAATCTACAAGTCACCATGGAATACCCTGAGGTCAAACACATTGAGATTACACTAATAGAGGTGGTGGGGAGTTCTAATTACCCAGCCACCCTTCACACACCTTTGGGAATTCCTTTTCAGTTGAACTTTGTGGGTGCACAGCTTTCTTTGGGAGGGGGAAAATCTCACCTTGGACAAACCTAAAATGCAGACACTTAGCACCTGTAGGAATTATGTAAAGATGAAATAAAAATATTTCCAGGCCCTGGCCGGTTGGCTCAGCGGTAGAGCGTCGGCCTGGCGTGCGGGGGACCTGGGTTCGATTCCCGGCCAGGGCACATAGGAGAAGCGCCCATCTGCTTCTCCACCCCCCCCCCTCCTTCCTCTCTGTCTCTCTCTTCCCCTCCCGCAGCCAAGACTCCATTGGAGCAAAAATGGCCCGGACGCTGGGGATGGCTCCTTGGCCTCTGCCCCAGGCGCTAGAGTGGCTCTGGTCACGGCAGAGCGACGCCCCGGAGGGGCAGAGCATCGCCCCCTGGTGGGCAGAGCTTCGCCCCCTGGTGGGCGTGCCGGGTGGATCCTGGTCGGGCGCATGCGGGAGTCTGTCTGACTGTCTCTCCCCGTTTCCAGCTTCAGAAAAATACAAAAAAAAAAAAAAAATTTCCAGTGAAAGGCTTGGCACACAAGAGTGTGCCAAGTGCTTCATAAACACTCCCTCCCAGTTGGGGGCACACAGAGAATCACACAGCAATATACCCTGGGCACACCTGTTAACCTACTCATTGGACGTTTTTGCTCTTAATTCTCTCTTGAGTATCTCTTAAGCAAGCAATGGGACCAATGTCCTCAGAGGCAGTTACTGTGACCAAATAGTTTCATTGCATTTTAAGGGAAAAGCAAACATTTGAATCTTATAAGAGGTGATGGGTGCACACCCAAGAAAATCACTCAACACTTGTTTTTCTGTTTGAGGTTCTCCTTAAATAAGTTGTTTCTTCAGTCCAACTGCCAGAATCTCTAGACCCGATCAACCCATCACGGTTAGGCTTCGCTTTGAGAGAATGACAACCACCCCACCAGAAGACTATGGCCTGGCTCAGAGGCGGCTCTCAGAGGACGCCTCGCGGGGAGGGTGCAAACCCAAGAATGGGGCATTACGAAAGCTTCGGGAACAGAAGGCCCCTCCTTGGAGGGAGGGACCCAGGCTGGGACCTCGTTCCTTAAAATCGCATAACTGAATCCTAGAACTCAGTTCTGTGCGGCTTCTCTGACCAAGGCTAGATCTCTGCAACCGGTGCCCCCATATCCTCCAGCGCGATCCCCTCTTCCCACAAGTGCCCCGCACGACCCCTCCCCCCAGCCATGTCGTCCTGCAGCCGTGTGGCGCTGGTGACCGGAGGCAACAAGGGCATCGGCTTCGCCATCACGCGGGAGCTGTGCCGGCAGTTCTCGGGCGATGTGATGCTCACCGCGCGGGACGAGGCGCGGGGCCGGGCGGCCGTGCAGAAGCTGCAGGCCGAGGGCCTGAGCCCGCGCTTCCACCAGCTGGACATCGACGACCTGCAGAGCATCCGCGCCCTGCGCGACTTCCTACTCAAGGAGTACCGGGGGCTCAACGTGCTAGTCAACAACGCGGGCATCGCCTTTAAGAGTAAGTGCGGGAGTGCGAGGGCCTGGGTGTCCCGAGGGTGAGGGGCTGCTAGCCGCAGGCATCCCCACCCCTTCACTTGAGTGACCGGGAAGAGCAGTGTGCGTCCCTCAGGATGCTCTCTGCTCTCGCCTCCCGTAGCGGGTTTTCGTTTTCCGGAGTTGGAGGAGCAGTTTGCTCAGCTTCGAGTGGGCCGGGGCGCCGAGCACAGTGCGCCACGCCCGCCCGCGGGCCTGTGCCGGCCTGTAAGCAGTCCAGGACCCTAGCAAAACTGTCATCAGCTTCGGCTATCAAGTAAACAGCCTCTGGGAAGGGGCTACGCCCCGCTCGGCAGATCAGCTTTCTGTCGTGTAAAAATCACTTTCTCTTAGAAGGGTCTCTTGGCTCACTATGGGCTTTCACTTTCTTGAAAGGGCGCATTCACAGATGTCCGGAGACATCTGCCCCAGACAGGAAATGAATCTCTCGGACACGATTAGCGCGCACTTGCACATTACTGGACTCGAGACTCTGTTTAATGGAGAGCTTTGATAGGCTCTGATATAAAGGAAGTGAGCCTTCTCCCTCCCCCAGAGAACTTGTGTATTATCAAACGTGCAAGTGTAGTTTTAAGTAGCATCTTTGAAACTTTGGGTGTGTGTAGGGGCGTATCAAGGCGATTCCTTACTCCATTACTCGATTAACAAAGTTATTGAACTGCTCCGTGCTGCGGGTAGAAAGAAGTAACAGGCCTAGTGGAGAAGAGAAACAAACCTAGAGGAGAACTGAGTAAAAGGAACTATTGTGAAGCATGAATCTTCATCCTCTTGGCCTTGGCTACTCATCATTGCTGTGCATCCGCACCAGCAACTTAGTCTGCGGGCTTTCTGGGAGCGCAGGCGGGAGGTGGATAAACACCCCGCTTCCTGGGCTGCGCATGAGGGAACACTGACATAGGCTGGAAGCCTTGTCCGGCTAAGTGTGGGCAGTGGACAGCACCGCATGCAACCCTGAGCACTCGCTGAATTCCCAGAACTTAAGGTTTTGCCCCACACCTGCTGAATCAGAATGTGTGTATGCGTTTTAATACAACCCCTAGCTGCCCCCTCTGCTCATCGGAGTTTGAGAAGCAGCTGTCAGCCAGCCTGGCGCACAGACCAGTAGCTGTAGTCACCTGGGAACTCGCCAGAAGTGCAAGTGCTGGCGCCCCACCCCAGACCTTCCCTATCCAGACTCTGGGGGTGGGGCCCAGAAAGCTGTGTTTTAACAGGCCCTGCAGGTGACTCAATACATGGTTGAAGTTTAAGAACCATCGACCAGGTAGTTTTAAAATTGTTGTAAAGTTAGCTCCCCCCCCCCCCTTTAATTAGAGGTAAAATTCACTTTGTCATATTAGTTTCAGGGGAAAATGCTTGACTTTGTCTTTGTTTCCTTCTTTTTGAAAGTTGATGATCCAACGCCCTTTGACATTCAAGCTGAGATAACACTGAAGACAAACTTTTTTGCCACAAGAAATATCTGCACTGAGTTACTGCCGATAATAAAACCTCATGGTGAGTCTAGTGTGTGGATTGTCAAGTTGCACCTCTCAGCAAGGGGGGGGGGGGGGGGAGAGAAGGCTTGCTTCCCTGAAGATTTTCTTTCCCAAGAAGTCAGCTGTGATTCTAAGAAGAAACAACTCTGTGGTTCTTATTAGAAATGTGCTTTTAAAAAGTTAATATTTAGAATAAAGATGATCTCTAGTGCAAAAATCTTTTTTCTTCTTTTTTTTTGTGACAGAGAGAGAGACAGAGAAAGGGACAGATAAGGACAGATAGACAGACAGAAAGGGAGAGAGATGAGAAGCATCAATTCTCAATTCTTCGTTGCAGCTCCTTAGTTGTTCATTGATTGTTTTCTTGTATGTGCTTTGACCGGGCGCTACAGCAGAGCGAGTGACCCCTTGCTCAAGTCAGCGACCATGGGTCATGTCTATAATCCCATGCTCACGCCAATGACCCTGCGCTAAGGCCGGATGAGCCTGCACTCAAGCTGGCAACCTCAGGGTTTCGAACCTGGTTCCTCTACATCCCAGTCTGACGCACTATCTGCTGTGCCACTGCCTGGTCAGGCATAAGTGCAAAAATCTTAAGATCTAAAAAGTTGCTTGGTGAGAGTTGTACTTGAACTGCTCATCCAACTTGCCCAATTCCTGTCTCCAGCCTCCATAGGCAATTCTCTTTATTGGTTTCTTAGTGGGGTGGGATAGTGGAAAACTCACCGGTAGAGTTGCAGGTATTGACAGAAGGAAGCCTTAGGTCTCCAGATTGCTGGAGTTGGTGAGTGCCTGGGGCTGAGGTGATGGAGTTTTAATTCAAATCTAGTTGCATAATTTTTTTTGCTCCCGTTTTTACATAAAAGGGGACATTAAGTATAATGTTTGCCACCTTGTTTTCTTCATTTAGTTCACTTGGGGCTCCTTCCCTATTGGGATGAAAGCTTTCATTGTAGGGATGTCTTGTACCAAGTACCAGGAGGTCTTCTCCTGATGGATTTTAGAGTCATAGAATTTGAAAGTGGCAAGGTACTGGAGAAAACTTATGTTCCTACACCTTCACTTTCAGGAAGGAAATTGACGCCCAGTGAAGTGAATACAGCCAGGTGGTAACAGAACTGGAAATACAATCCCAGGTTTCCTGACTACACCCCTCAATCAAATCGGGGTAATTAGTTACAGTGAAGTAAGGATTGCAGCCCCAAATGACTGCAAACCAAATCATTTTTTTTTTTTTTGTATTTTTCTGAAGCTAGAAACAGGGAGAGACAGTCAGACAGACTCCCGCATGCGCCCGACTGGGATCCACCTGGCACGCCCACCAGGGGCAACGCTCTGCCCACCAGGGGGCGATGCTCTGCCCCTCTGGGGCGTCACTCTGCTGCGACCAGAGCCACTCTAGCGCCTGGGGCAGAGGCCAAGGAGCCATCCCCAGCGCCCGGGCCATCTCTGCTCCAATGGAGCCTTGGCTGCTGGAGGGGAAGAGAGAAGACAGAGAGGAAGGAGGGGGGGGGTGGAGAAGCAAATGGGCGCTTCTCCTATGTGCCCTGGCCGGGAATCGAACCCGGGTCCCCCACACGCCAGGCCGACGCTCTACCACTGAGCCAACCGGCCAGGGCCAAACCAAGTCATTTTTAAAGAGAAGAGAAGGCTCTGGGGAGGTGGGGCTTAGGGATCAACCCAGAAAAGGGGAATCACACTTTTTAATTCATTCAACTATATTTCCCAAAGCAGAATGTCTGCTTTACGACACATTAAGAATATTTGTGACTTTTCACGTTTGCCTGGAGGAAAAAATGCTGAGTATCATTGCCTCTTGATTTGTAGGGAATTGCTGTCCTCCTGAATTAAAAACTACTCTTTATTCAGGTTTATAATCATCACTCTAAAGAAAGTTATTTGGCTTATTTGTTGAAGGTTCTGAGTAAATAGGTTAAGCAAGTGTCCAGCCGCTAGGGGGAGCAGCTTGCCCACTCTTTCTAAAAAGAGGGTGTGTTTCTGGGTCCGTGAGGCCACCTGACCTCAGCAGAGCAGGTGGGGTGGTCTGGGTGCAGCCCTTCTCAGGGCTGATTGGACCCATTTGCTATTAAGACTGTCCCTCGTGGCCTCTCCCAGAGGTGTGCTCTCAGATCAAAGAGGACACTACTTCCTCTTAGGTATTTTATTTCCATCAGAGGCATAAGAATAGCTTCCACAATTTGTCTTTCTTTTCCAGCTTCCTTTCCTTTTAAATTTAATTCCCTGTAGCAGCCAAATGATTGAGAACAAAACTGTTTAGAAAGTAATGACAAGCACAACATCTCTGATGTCATACTCCCAGCCAAAATATTGAAGTGGACCTGATAATGAGAAAATCAGGCCAATCCAAGTTGGGGGAAATATTGCAAAATAATGGCCTAGAATATTCACCTTCTCTAGATTAAAGAGCTATGACAACTAAATGCAATCTATGATCTCACATTGGATCCTGGATGAAAACAAACAAAGCCTATAAAGAAAGATCACTGAGATAGTTGGGGACATTTGGACTATCCATTAGATCAGTGATTTTCAAACTTTTTCAAGTCATGGCACATATAAACTAGTTACTAAAATTCTGCAGCACACCAAAAAATGTACTTACTGCTGATCTGACAAAAAATAGGTATAAGGCATGCTCTCCCTCCCGTGCCTTTCCCTCCCCCCTCTCCTTCCCCCATAGACATTTATCTCCTAAACTTTAAGGGTCCCCATGAGACTTGCAACCAGGGGAGCAATGGGCAGCAGCAGTTTATCTGGAACTAACCCCTGCACCTGTCTCCAGGCGCCCTTTGCTCTGACTTCCCAGTGTAGGGTCATTTCTTTCCCATAAGGGTTCTAGGGGGCCAAGGCAGCCTGCCTGCACTCTCTTTTGTTGTTTCTTCTATTCTAGGCCCTTCCTTGTTTCATTGTTTCCAGCTTTAATAAACTTACTCTTAAAACCAAATAGGTATAACTTTTATTGATTTACAAAAATAATAATAATAATAATAATTAGGTACATAGCCTGACCTGTGGCGGTATAGTGGATAGACTACTAGAACTCTGAGGTCGCTGGTTCAAGACCCCAGGCTTGCTCAGTAAAGGCACATATGAGGAGCAACTACTATGAGTTGATGCTTCCTGCTCCTCCCCTCGCCCTTCTCTCTCTCTATCCTTTCTATAATCAATTAATAAAATATTTTTTTAAAAAAACTTTAAAAAACCAGGTGCCTATACTTGTACATAAATATTTCTGGTGCCGAGAATTAACCAATCAGACACAACCTTATTATGCAACATGAAAAATAAGATGCAACTCTATTACATGGCCTATATCTTTATGGTTCAAGACAGGCATTTACACCAGACAGCTATTGTTGTATTGGCTCTGGTCATTTCTTTACTTGACAGTCTAAGGGAAGAGGGGGCAGTGCCCCTGACTAAATGGTCAGGTATTGCATGTTTTAAAACTTTTTGTAGTGCATCTGTTGAAAATCACTGCTTTAGATAATAGTGTCATACCATGATAAAAATCTTCAGCGTGACAAAGTGCTAACAATTGGTAAACTTAGGTGAAGGGTATATGGGTGTTTATTGACCTGTTCTTGCAACTTCTCTGTAGGTTTCAAATAAAAGTTAAAATTGGGAAGATGGCCCTGGCCGGTTGGCTCAGCGGTAGAGCATCGGCCTGGCATGCGGGGGACCCGGGTTCGATTCCCGGCCAGGGCACATAGGAGAAGCGCCCATTTGCTTCTCCACCCCCCCTCCTTCCTCTCTGTCTCTCTCTTCCCCTCCCGCAGCCAAGGCTCCATTGGAGCAAAGATGGCCCGGGCGCTGGGGATGACTCCTTGGCCTCTGCCCCAGGCGCTAGAGTGGCTCTGGTCGCGGCAGAGCGACGCCCCGAAGGGGCAGAGCATCGCCCCCTGGTGGGCAGAGCGTCGCCCCTGGTGGGCACGCCGGGTGGATCCCGGTGGGGCGCATGCGGGAATCTGTCTGACTGTCTCTCCCCGTTTCTAGCTTCAGAAAAATACAAAAAAAAAAAAAAAAATCGGGAAGAAGATTTTACCAGAGAGAGAGAGAGGGAAGTAATGAAGGATGGAAAGAAAGAAAATACCGAAGAGTCTTAGGTACCTGGGGGATCAGTGGGTGCTCTTGTTCAGGGGCTGAGTGAGGGGACCTCCTAACAGGGTTGTGCCACTCAGAAAAGTAAATAAAATCCAGTTATCCTATTGGATGCAGAGGGTGTGCGATTCAGAATAATATGTAAGAAAATAATTCCCCACCCTTCACCCACCGCCTGATCAAGCAGTGACACAGTAGATAGAGCATCGACCTGGGACTCTGAGAACCCAGGTTTAAAACTCTGAGGTTGCCAGCTTGAGCATGGGGTCTCGGGCTTGGGTGTGGCCTCACCAGCTTGAGTGTGGGGTTGCTAGCTTGAGCATAGGATAATAGGCAGGACCCCATGGTCGCTGGCTTGAGTCCAAGGTCACTAGCTTGAAGCCCAAGGTTGCTAGCTTGAGCCCAAGGTCGCTGGCTTGAGCAAGAGGTCACTAGTTCGGCTAGAGCCCCCCCTCCCCCCAGCCAAGTCAAAGCACAGATGAGAAAGCAATCAATGAACAACTAAGGTGCCGCAACAACTTGATGCTTCTCATCTCTCTCCCTTCCTGTCTGTCCCTCTCTCCTCACTGTCTCTCATACTAAAAAAAAAATAAAGAATCCCCATAAATTGCTGTTTTTCAATATTGGATGAAATGTATAAATTTATATGTGTACTGTTTTTTATTTCCACCAATACTTCAAAAAAAATTTAAAACTATTTTTTCCTGTTTCATTTTTTTAATTTTTATTTATTTATTCATTTTTAGAGAGGAGAGATAGAGGGCGAGAGAGAGAGAGAGAGAGAGAGAGAGAGAGAGAGAGACAGAGAGAGAGAAGGGGGAAGGAGCTGGAAGCATCAACTCCCATATGTGCCTTGACCAGGCAAGCCCGGGGTTTCAAACTGGCGATATCAGCATTTCCAGGTCGACACTTTATCCACTGCGCCACCACAGGTCAGGCCAAAATTTTATATATAGGTTTGGCCTGCATATCTGTGTTTACAGAGAGCTGTGTCTTTAGTAGCCATGAATTATTGTTAATATGAATATTAACTCATTAATTATAATTTTTTTACTAACGATCGCTTAAAATGTAAGGAAAATCAAAATCAGAATGGAGAATCAACGCACTCCACATGTGAAAGTAGGCATCATTAAGGATGGACAGGGCTCATCCCCAAGCCATGGATTGGCCCTAGGAAATTGTGCAAATCGGTAAGAGTTTTGGTCCTCAGGGTGAGGGCCTGCCCCTAGAAAAGCAGGTTCAGAAGCCCCTGGAGTGGGTATGGGGAGGGTGGGGTGTATGGGGAGGGTGAGATGAGAAGCATCAATCATTAGTTTTTTGTTGCAACACCTTAGTTGTTCATTGATTGCTTTCTCATATGTGCCTTGACCGCGGGCCTTCAGCAGACCAAGTAACCCCTTGCTTGAGCCAGCGACCTTGGGCTCAAGCTGGTGAGCTTTTTGCTCAAACCAGATGAGCCCGCGCTCAAGCTGGCAACCTCGGGGTCTTGAACCTCGGTCTTCCACATCCCAGTCCGACGCTCTATCCACTGCACCACTGCCTGGTCAGGCGAGTCATGTTTTTTTTTTTTTTTTTTTTTTTTTTACAGGGACAGAGAGAGAGAGAGTCAGAGAGAGGGATAGATAGGGACAGACAGACAGGAGCGGAGAGAGATGAGAAGCATCAATCATCAGTTTTTCATTGCGACACCTTAGTTGTTAATTGATTGCTTTCTCATATGTGCCTTGACTGCAGGCCTTCAGCAGACCGAGTAACCCCTTGCTTGAGCCAGTGACGTTGGGTCTAAGCTGGTGAACATTTTTTTTTTTAAATTTTGCTCAAGCCAGATGAGCCCACGCTCAAACTGGCGACCTCGGGGTCTCGAACCTGGGTCCTCGGCATCCCAGTCCAACGCTCTATCCACTGTGCCACCGCCTGGTCAGGCGAGTCATGTTTTTTAATCAGCAGTTAAACTGGCACCATAACTCAATCGCAGGGTTGGCAGAGTCAACCAATAATTGTTTATGTGACATGCTTTCATATTTCTTATCATTCTGTTTCAGGCAGAGTGGTGAATATCAGTAGTCTACAGGGTTCCAAAGCTCTTGAAAACTGCAGTGAAGATCTGCAGGAGAAGTTTCGCTGTGAGACCCTCACGGAGGAGGACTTGGTGGACCTCATGAAAAAGTTTGTGGAGGATACAAAGAATGAAGTGCATGAGAGAGAAGGCTGGCCCAACTTTGCTTATGGCGTGTCCAAGTTGGGGGTCACAGTCTTATCACGAATCCTGGCCCGGCATCTGAATGAGAAGAGAAAAGCAGATAGGATTCTGCTAAATGCGTGCTGCCCCGGGTGGGTGAAGACAGACATGGCTGGAGATTACGGCACCAGGACTGTGGAGGAGGGGGCTGAGACCCCTGTCTACTTGGCCCTCTTGCCACCAGATGCTACCGAGCCACACGGCCAACTAGTCCGTGACAAAGTTGTCCAAAACTGGTGAATGCCTTCTTTGATGCTTAATGATTAATAAATGTTTGTGGAATGAGTGAACGAATTCTGGTATTGTAGTCTGTTTCTGTCCCTCAGGAGTGTCAGCTAGGATCTTTCAGTGAGGAAGTTTCTAGTTCTGGAACAGAGCTGAGTAATTTTGCTATACCCAAAGTCCAGCCTGAGAGGAAGCAAGTCTGTGGTTACCGATTTTAGAGGGCATAAGAATCACCTGGAGGGCATGTTAAACATTGCCCAGAACTGAGGCCCAACAGTGAACACTTGTCACAAATTCCCAGGCACTGCTGGTGTTCAGAGGGTACTTTAGAACCAGTGGTCTGGTGAGAGGTCCTAGGACTATGGAGCGGTTTTCTAGCTGTCCTCAGCTGCTTCTTGGTTCTTAACTCTATAGGGATGATGATTTGCCTCTGTTTCCTTAGCTCTGCACCCTTGCATTGCATCTCATTCAGTTTTACTATATTTGAGTACATTTTAATTGGTTCTTATATTTAAGTAGTTTATGTAGCTTGAAGGACTCAGGAGAAATGTCTCCCCCACCCCTCAGGATATGATTTCTTCCATAATGGGTTTTTCTTTTAGGTTTTGCATTCTGTGTTCTTCCCAGATTGTTTGCAAGGTTTCCCTGCCACCTCTGTCATCTTGTTCATGCCTGGGCAACTTTGTCCAGACCATCTCCTTGCTCTGACACATGCAGGTGTCTTCCCCTTCACCTGTCTGCGCTCCCCTCTGGTTTACAGCCTGGTATGATTACTCAGATGCCTCCACGGCCCCTGCTGTGGTCTCGTGGACAACAGGCAACTCCACATTGACTGCTTTCAAAGGGGACTGGTTCCTGTTATAGTCTGTAGAAAAAAGGACTCGAAGACCAAATGATATTGCTAAAGAGAAAATATATACTTGTGAAGAAAGCTTGGAAAGGAATGAAGACCTTAGTCAGAATGATTAGCTGGACAATACAAATACAATAGATGTCCAATGGACAACATGCAAAGGGAAGAAAATACATTTTCCAAGTGTAGGTGGGCTGTTCACAGTGGGAACAGCAACACTGTCACTTGTTCATGACCACAAAAACTACATCTGACAATAATATTGCAGAAAAAAAGGGGTAATGCAGCCCTGGCCTGGCATGTAGATATCCCAGGTTCGATTTCTGGTCAGGGCACAAAGGAGAAGTGACCATCTGCTTCTCCACCCCTCTCCCTCTCCCTTCTGTCTCTCTCATCTCCTGCAGCCATGACTTGGTTAAAGCAAATTGGCCCCGGGCGCTGAGGATGGCTCCATGGCCTCACCTCAGGCGCTAAAATAGCTCAGATGGCGAGCAACGGAGCAAGAGCTCCAGATGGGCAGATCACCTAGTAGGGGGCTTGCCAGGTGGATCCCAGGTTGGGGCGCATGCAGGAGTCTGTCTCTCTGCCTCCCCGCTTCTCACTTAAGAAAAAAAAAGGGGGGTAATGCCATTTTTAAAATATTCTATTAATTTAGAGAGAGGTAAAGAGAGAAAAATTAAACATCAACTTGTTATTCCACTTATTTATACATTCACTGGTTGATTTTTTAAAAAATTGATTTTACAGGCCCTGGCCGGTTGGCTCAGCGGTAGAGCATCGGCCTGGCATGCAGGGGACCCGGGTTCGACTCCCAGCCAGGGCACATAGGAGAAGCGCCCATTTGCTTCTCCACCCCCGCCCCCCCCTTCCTCTCTGTCTCTCTCTTCCCCTCCCGCAGCCAAGGCTCCATTGGAGCAAAAGATGGCCCGGGCGCTGGGGATGGCTCCTTGGCCTCTGCCCCAGGTGCTAGAGTGGCTCTGGTCGTGGCAGAGCGATGCCCCGGAGGGGCAGAGCATCGCCCCCTGGTGGGCAGAGCATCGCCCCTGGTGGGCGTGCCGGGTGGATCCCGGTCGGGCGCATGCAGGAGTCTGTCTGACTGTCTCTCCCCGTTTCCAGCTTCAGAAAAATACAAAAAAAAATAAATTAATTAAAAAAAAATTGATTTTACAGAGAGGATATAGGGGTGGGGAGAGCAAGAGGTATCAACTCATAGTTGCTTCACTTTTGTTTTTCATTGATTGCTTGTCATATCTGCTTTGACCAGGCAAGCCCAGGGTTTTGAACTGGCAACCTCAGCATTCCAGGTAGACACTCTCCCCATTGTTCCACCACAGTCCAGGCTTCATTGGTTGATTCTCGTACATGCCCTGACTGCAGGATCAATCCCACAACCATGGTGTGTAGGGAAGATGCTCTATCCAACTTAGCTACAGAGCCAGGGTGATAATACTGTTTTCCATTTGGAAATCAGTAAAGCATGAAAATACTCAAGGTTTCATTTATCTTGGAGACTAGGATTGCCTAGGTGACCCTATTACTTCTGGTCTATCACAGGGTGCAGGGTATTTATTTTTCCTGACTTTCCAACTTACATAGCAGCACAGCAAATGCCTCTCTGGCTCTCTCAGCCCTCACCACACTGTTTCATCCTCTCTGGACAAAGGGAAGTCCGAATTCTACCCAGCCTGCACTTCACTTCCTTCCTCTATCTCTCAATTGCCTGATTAAATCCCACATGCTCTTATGTTCGTCTCGGACCATAGCTCCTAAGACATTTTAATGACTTCTTTTCTGGCTCTAAAAACATTTTAATGATTTTCTGTATACTTCCTGCCTCCCTTTTACATTCTGGTCTTCCTCTATGTGGGCTTCCTGAGTCCTGCCAATAATGGGCAGTAGCACAGGGATGTGGATCACTTTCAGGATGGCCTGTTGGGCTCACAGACAGGAAGTGCACAAGTAAACAGACAGGCCAATCCCTTTGATTTCATCCCTGTCCCCTTTATTGTCTCTACTCAGATCTCACCTTGACATTTTTGGGTCAGCAGGTAGCTCACTTAGAAGACTCTTAATTGTAAACTGCTGATATGAATGGCATTTCTCATTTTTAAGAAAAAGGCATAGGGGGCCCTTATTGGATGATCTTCCCAGCACCCTCTCCCCAAGAATTACCTCTTGCCTCCCCACCCCCTGCTTCTTCCCCAAGTTTACAGCTGCAGCAACTACAAGATGACTTTGTCCTGCTAGCCTCAGTTGACTACTCCAGCCCTGGGACCAACTGCAATAGAACCCGGGAAAGCTCTGAGCTATTACTGTGAGCAGGCCCACCCCATGTGGTCCAAAGAGCAGAGGGAGCCAGGCATTGCCAGGGAAGGAGACAACTGACTCTCAAAAGCAGCAGTTACAGAGTAGCCCAAAGAGAGACAGCTCCCGCCCCATGGTGGCAAACCTTTCCTGGCCTCAGACCATTCCTGAGACACCTGGTTCTAAGACATGCTCCATGATCCTCTGTAAACTTAAAAGAAAGTTCCTTTTTTCTTAAGCTAGTGTAAACTGGGTTTTTTGCAACCAAAGGAGTCTAATAAAAGTGCATAAAAATGTTTCATGGTATGCAATAGTGAAAAATAGATTAGGCTTGGAATCAGAAGGGAAAAAGAAAAAAAAAATCATGAATTGAGAATCCATGGCATACTAAGAGTTTCCCAACACTGTTTTACATAGTTCTCACAACAGTCCTTTGAGGTAGATACTAATGTCATTTTTCAAGTGAGGAAGTAAAGGTTTGGAGAACTTGATCAACTTGCCAGGATCACATGGCTAAGAGCCGAGAGCCAGGATTGTCTCTAGGACTGTTTTGGCATGGAGTTCCCTAGCTTTACTTGGCACCTCACACTTGTCACATTCAGCTTTACCACTATGAGTGTAGAGACAATGGGAAACTCTTTTGGTATAAAAATGAAGGGAGGTTATATAATGAATGTAGGTGATTTGTAAGCCATGTGGTTATTGGATCCCCAAATTGGATCTCCATAAGGTAGATAAATGAAATATAGTTTAAACGGGTTATCTATCAGATGTGTTCTTCAGGCACCAGATGGAGCCAGTGATCCTGTCTACATCAGCTTCTCTGTGACACACTTTTCTAGGCTGACCTATGTGTGGGAAATCCCCACACAATATCAGCCTTAGACCTGGCCTTGGACTTCTCCCTCACCTACAGAACTGCAACAAGGATTGTGACAGAGCAAAAAGCCGAACAGTAATATAGTGTGGAGATGAAACCAGTGATAATGACGATCCTGACAAAGGTTTACTTGTTCCTGCAAGTCAACCACAGGTGGGCACAGCATCAAATACAGAACTGTGCAGGACTTCTATCCAGATGGGTGGAGTAAAATCAAGTTTATAGAAGAGACACACTTAAAAAGTCACCAGTATCTTCACACAGAAACTCAGAATATGTTTATCTGGCCAATCTCGCGAATGGGTGGGCCAGCTTGAGTCAGATAATGTAGTCATCTCTGACTTATAATGCCTTTTCTATGATTAGAAGAGGTAACAAAGTTCTGATTTCAATTAAACCTGAAATGCCCTAATTAGTATGAGCAGAGCTAAGTAGACTTTTAAGTGTGACAAGACTTGACCCAAGAAACACTTCTTGTAGGAATAAACTTTCAAATCTTAATGCTATACGTTTACTGTCAATCCTAGTTATAACCTGAGTTATTACTTTATGGGTTTAAAATACAGTTAACCCTTGAACAACATGTGTGTGAGGGGTGCCAACCTCCCACACAGTGTAAAATCTAAATATAACTAATACTTGAACTTGTTAATTTAAATGAACTTCCCACACATTTGGAGTTCTTTGGAGATAGGTGACATAAATATAAGGCATGCATATTATTTTATGTAAATTTATTAGGACAAAGTTGTACCTAGTGGTTTTGGCAGACTGGTTCTCCCTCTTTTTTTTTTTTTTTTTTGTATTTTTCTGAAGCTGGAAATGGGGAGAGACAGTCAGACAGACTCCCGCATGCGCCCGACCGGGATCCACCCGGCACACCCACCAGGGGCTACGCTCTGCCCACCAGGGGGCGATGCTCTGCCCCTCTGGGGTGTCACTCTGCTGCAACCAGAGCCACTCTAGCGCCTGAGGCAGAGGCCAAGGAGCCATCCCCAGCGCCCAGGCCATCTTTGCTCCAATGGAGCCTTGGCTGCGGGAGGGGAAGAGAGAGACAGAGAGGAAGGAGGGGGAGGGGGTGGAGAAGCAAATGGGCGCTTCTCCTATGTGCCCTGGCCGGGAATCGAACCCGGGTCCCCCGCATGCCAGGCCGATGCTCTACTGCTGAGCCAACCGGCCAGGGCTTCTCTCCTTCTTTTTTAAAGGTGAGTATAACTGTTCTTTTATCTCATCAGTTCAATGCACTGTGGGGTGTGGCTATAATTTGAAAAATCTCACCATTTTGTCAACTCTGGTTTTTATTTATTTATTTATATATTTTTTTTAGAGACAGAGCACGAACCAGAGAGAGGGATAGGGACAGACAGACAGGAACACAGAGAGATGAGAAGCATCAATCCGTTTTTCGTTGTGGCACTTAGTTGTGCATTGATTGCTTTCTCATATGTGCCTTGACCATGGGGCTACAGCAGACCGAGTGACCCGTTGCTCAAGCCAGCGACCTTGGGCTCAAGCTGGTGAGCCTTGGTCAAACCAGATGAGCCTGCGCTCAAGCTGGTGACATTCGGGTCTCGAACCTGGGTCCTCCGCATCCCAGTCCGAAGCTCTATCCACTGCACCACTGCCTGGTCAGGCTCAACTCTGTTTTTGTAAAAATGAAATTTATCATCTTTTCATTAGGAAATAAATTTTCATGAAATAAATTTTCTGGCTAAATGCTCAATCCTTTTGTTTTTCTCTGCTTCTACTTTAAGACCATTCCCATAATTGACCATTGGAGGATTTACATCCAGGGCACTTAGTATATAGCCAAAGAAGATAGAGATAGCTAGGCCAGAGATCCAGCAACCCAAACTATTAAAATATTCTTGGTGATTTGGGGAAGGAGATAAATCCCCTTGGGAATCTGAGACAAACGATATGCCCTTTCTCCAAAAACATTCATATATACTTAAAATGTTCTGCACAAATTATTTATTTATTTTTTGTATTTTTCTGAAGTGAGAACGAGGAAGGCAGAGACAGACTGCCGCATGCTCCAGACCAGGATCCACCTGGCATGTCCACCAGGGGGCAATTCTCTGCCCATCTGGGGCGTTGCTCTGTTGCAACCAGAAACATTCTAGTGCCTTAGGCAGAGGCCATGGAGCCATCCTCAGCGCCCAGACAACCTTGCTCCAGTGGAGCCTTGCCTGTGGGAGGGGAAGAGAGGAAGGAGAGGGGGAGGGGTAAAAAAGCAGATGGCAGCTTCTCCTGTGTGCCCTGGCCTTAAATCGAATCCGGGACTTCCACACGCCGGGACAATGCTCTACCACTGAGCCAACCTACCAGGGCCTGTTCTGCACAATTTAGGGTATATGGTACTCTCATGCTAAACTCTTTCATGACTGCCTTAGCCCCAGACTAGACCTGAACATTCTTAAGGGACCTTAAGGGGTTCACGGGTAGAAGCTTCTATAGAAATTATAACCTCAATCAACAGGTAGCATAGTTTTGGTTGGTCCCTAACCCCAGCTGGTGCAGCCAGGCTGCTCAGGTGAACTCCACCTGACTCCCATCCTTCAAGGTGCCTCTTGCCCTGCAGCTGTCAGGTCAGGTTGGGTAGGTCTAAACCAGAGGTCCCCAAACTACAGCCGGCCACATGTGGCCCCCTGAGGCCGTTTATCCAGCCTCCGCCACACTTCCAGAAGGGGCACCTCTTTCATTGGTGGTCAGTGAGAAGAGCATAGTTCCTATTGAAATACTGGTCAGTTTGTTGATTTAAATTTACTTGTTCTTTATTTTAAATATTGTATTTATTTCAGTTTTGTTTTTTTACTTTAAAATAAGATATGTGCAGTGTGCATAGGGATTTGTTCATAGTTTTTTTTTTTTATAGTCCGGCCATCCAACGGTCTGAGGGACAGTGAACTGGCCCCCTGTGTAAAAAGTTTGGGGACCCCTGGTCTAAACTGTCCCAGGTCTGAAGGTTTGTGAGAATGACAGGAAGGGGTTACAGTTTATCTGTAAATATTAATGCTCTTTAGAGTTGACGAGAGCCCCTTTCCGAGCCAAGATGCACTTAAATTAACCAAACTCATCTCAGGAATTAACTTCTTCACCTCCTCCGATGCCAAGGGTCGGGATGGTTGCGGCCTGTAGGGGCGAGGCACCTTAGCTGGAGTCCTCGAACCTCCTGAGGCCCGCCTCCTCCCCAAGCGTTTGAGTGACCGGAAGAATGGGCGAGCCAGTTGCCTTGGTCCCTTCCTTGCTTGAGTCCCACGGTTCCCCTGTCTCTAACTCCAAAGCCCCTCCTCGGGCAAGCTGCTTCAACCGTCCGCGTTCTTTGGGTTTCTCGGGAGCGCCAGGTTAGGGTCGGAGCCCCCTGCTCACCTGTGCGAAGCCTGGCTGCTGGGGACTGGCCCACTGCGAAGGCGCGAGCTGGCAGCGGCTGCTGACAGCGACGCCCGCCGATGGCCCGGAAGCTGTGGGACGAAGCCGCGTGCACCGCAGTCCATGCGCAGGATCCTCCCACAGGATCCTCCCACTCCCACCGAGAGCCCGCCTCCCAACCTCCCGTCCCAGCCCCGAGCGCGCAGGATACGCCCGCGGTCCCGCCCCCCGCACCTAGGTCCCGCCCTTGCCCCGCCCCGCACGCCGAGGGCCCGCCCCCGGAGCCGCCCCTTCCCGGAGCCGCGGCCACACGGGCTCCGGCGCAGCTTCCTCCGTGGTCCCGGCTTCCCACTGCGCCGCATCCTCCGTCCTCTTTCCGCCGCAGTCCGGCCGGCTCCTCGCGCCGCTCGTGGGGGCGTCCCTGAAAAAGGCCGCCGCCGCTGTGGGTAAGTTGGGCCCGCGTCCTCGGCCTCCGCGTGGAGCCAGGGGAGCCCAGGCGTCTCCCGCCGGCCCGCGAGTGGCGAGAGGTGCAGGCGTCCTCCTCGGGCTGCGCAGGCTTTTGGCGGTGAAGTGGCGCCGGTCCCGGAGGGTCGGTGGCTTCCGGAGCGCAAACCCGTCCAGCACTGCTGTAGTGCGGGGGCAGTTCTGGCGAGGCCGTGCGTGGGCGTTGGTTCCGGCCCGGGACCCCTAAGAGGCAGCCCAGGAGGCTGGGCAGATACCCCTGTTCCCGCTGCTCCGGGTAGGGCGAGAAGTGCGGCCACGCCCTTGCCGGCGGGTTGAGGTCAGGTGGGTCACGGCCCATCAGTTCCTCAGCTCGGCCTGCCGACGCTGGAGAAGCTGTCCCTTTGTTTGCTGTGCGGACCTAGGCAGGGAGGACTGAGACCCTTATAAAATGAGGGCTTTCCTGTTAAGGGAAGACCCCAAAGTGTCCCCGGGAGAAGGGATTCTAGCCTCGATGCGCGCTCTCTGCCTGCCTGTCCCCTGCGTCTGACAGGATTGCTGGCTGTTGCTGACGTGGGTGGCCCTTTAGCAGTAGTGCAGCTGCTTATGGAAACTGCACCGCAGGTATTTCTCTAACCTGGGACAGCTTCCCTACACCTTGGAAAACTTCTGTAGGATTATTTTTTTAAATAAGGAAGTGGAGCTCCCCTTCCCCCGCCCCCTTCAGCTTGCTCCCATTACTGTCTTTAAATTTTCCACAATTTAATTACTGTTTTGAAAGACCAAATGAAAAATAATGTGCCCTAGAGTTGACAACCACTTAACCAATTGCAGAGGAGTGTTTTTGTGCTGTAGACTAAGGGTCATTATCTGTTGATAAATGTCCTTGCTCATGAAGGTGGGTGGGTAGCTGTTATTTTTCACTGTTTTCTTTTTCATGTAACTCAGAATTGTTCCTTCATGTAAACATCCCTACAATTAACTTCTGGCTCTGGCTGTTGATTTTTTACTTGAACTTGTTTTTCTGAGGCATTAAGAATAGGTAAGGAGAGAGATTTTCTGCTGACAGCTTAGATTTTCAGGCAGATCCATCTTGTCAGATACAGTTTTTTAAGTGATGACTCTTGTGTATATTATTGTTAGTAGGCTGTAGAAGTCTCGCACAGTAAAAGTATTAAGGATAGGCTGCAAGATCATTTTAAATCTGCTGCTTTAAGTGCTGGACTATAGCATAATGTAGTGAAGGCTCTGTGCATTATGCTCACCTGAGCTAGAATCCTGATCTGCCAATTGCCTGCTGTGTGCCTGGGGCTGTTTTTTGGAGGGCCTGATTTCCAATATCCTCAGCTGGAGTTTGATGATACCCATCTCACAGGACTCTTGTGTGATGCTTGAGATAAATGCATGTGTAAATGGTGGATTTCCCAAGCCTACCCAGAAGACTTTCTTAATAACATAATATTGAATGCCCCATATTTTGAAATAAAGAAGCTTGCTTGAATGACTATTTCCAAACTTCTTAATTGTGCTGTTAGTTTTACAAAATAGTACTTTCTTTGTATAGCCAACATTGAACTGCTCCAGCTACCTGCTCTTGTGACTGACACCCTTCTTGTCATGAGCAGTGATGCCCCTTTGCTACCCACCTACTAAACACACACATTATCACTGACAAGGCTCTCTCTTTTCCTGCTAAGTAGCTGCCCACACCTGTGAACCTCTGCTGGTAGTTGGGCTTTCTCTATTCTTTCCTCTTGCCACCGTCACTCTGTTACTTCAGCCTGCCCTCTGTCACTCTGTGTGCCATGTTACATTGAAATTATGTATTTAGGTATTTCCTCTTTCATTGGACTATGAACTATGAGAGTGAAACCCAGCCTTTTTAATGTTTCTTCCCTCAGTTCTTTGACATTTAACAGACTACACATGGGGATTACAATGGTTCAGAGATGCTGGATTTCAGACCTGTAAATTTCCTGGGGGCATAAAAACTTATGGACTATTTGGATGATACCTTACTTTGCAAAATAAGCAAACTACCACTTCTCGTTGTTACCATCTTTAATATTTTCAAAGTGTGAAGGCTATTTCAGAAAAAGGGGCAGGCCTTCCCAAGAATGAGCAAGCGAGCCTATGGTGTGGGTACAGTATATTTTTTGGAGAGGCCCAGCATGTGCAAAGGCTCTGTGGTAGGAAGAGTTAGTCTTAGGTTAAGCAGAATATCTTGAAGAGAGAGGTTGGAGGAACCCTGTAGGCCACAGTATGAGTGGGAGAGGGGTTTGGACTTATTGTAAGCTTAATGGGAAGAATTGATTGATTGATTGATTTTTTACAGAGACAGAGAGTGAGTCAGAGAGGGATAGGCAGGGACAGACAGACAGGAATGGAGAGAGATGAGAAGCATCAATCATTAGTTTTTCACTGCGCGTTGCAACACCTTAGTTGTTCATTGATTGCTTTCTCATATGTGCCTTGACTGCGGGCCTTCAGCAGACCAAGTAACCCCTTGCTGGAGCCAGCGACCTTGGGTTCAAGCTGGTGGGCTTTTGCTCAAACCAGATGAGCTCGTGCTCAAGCTGGCAACCTCAGGGTCTCGAACCTGGGTCCTCTGCATCCCAGTCTGGCACTCTATCCACTGTGCCACCGCCTGGTCAGGCTTAATGGGAAGAGTTTAAACATGGTGAAGATGGGTTTTTCTTTTTCTTTTTCTTTTTTTTTTTGTGACAGAGAGGGACAGATAGGGACAGATGGGAAGGGAGAGAGATTAGAAGCGTCGTTCTTCATTGCGGCACCTTAGTTCATTGATTGCTTTCTCATATGTGCCTTGATGAAGGAGGGGGGCTTCAGCAGAGCAAGGGACCCCTTGCTAAAGCCAGCAACCTTGGGTTCAAGCCATCGATCTTGGGGTCACGTCTATGATCCCACCCCGCACTCAAACTGGTGAGCCTACGCTCAAGCTTGTGACTTCAGGGTTTCAAACCTGGGTCCTCCGTGTCCTAGTCTGATGCTCTATCCACTGTGCCACCTCCTGGTCAGGTGAGGTGTGTTTTTCTTTAAAAAATTACTGATTTTTAGAGAGAGAGGAAGGGAGAGAAGGAAACATTGATTTGTTGTTCCACTTATTTATGCATTCATTGGCTGACTATTGTATACGCCTTGATCAGGGATTGAATCCTCAACCTTGGCATTTTGGAACAATGCTCTCACCAACTGAGCTACCTGGCTAGAGCAGTGAAAATGGGTTTTAATTT
Source organism: Saccopteryx leptura (assembly GCF_036850995.1). Taxonomy (NCBI): domain Eukaryota; kingdom Metazoa; phylum Chordata; class Mammalia; order Chiroptera; family Emballonuridae; genus Saccopteryx; species Saccopteryx leptura. The sequence continues at coordinate 222,477,534 of NC_089504.1, read as the reverse complement.
ATGTGCAGAGGGTTCTTGGATTGCTTTCTGAAAGTACATACAGAAGTGTTAGGAAGTTTCCACAGGCTTGCGGGGGGCAGGGGGAGGAGGAGCCATGCACAGCAGTGCAATCAAGATGGAGAGCAGGCAAGTCCACAGCTGTTTTGGGAGAAGAGCCAATCGGAGTAGGGTGCAGTGTGGCCAGTGAAGAGAAGGAAGAGACTAGAATGATGTCAAAGGTCCCATGGGTGGTAGAGCTACTTTCTGAGTAAATAAGACTGGAGAAGGAGCATGCCGAGCAAATGGAATCAAGAGTAGAGGGTTTTCTTAGTTTAATTTATTTTTATAATTGTTCTATTGTTAATTTTTTACTGTGCTTAAGAGGATAGGTTTTTTTAAACAACAGCATTATTGAGATATAATATACAGACAATAACATTCACCCAAATATACAGTATAGAGATTTTTAGTAAATTTTCTGAGTTGTGCGCTCATCGCCATAAGCCAATTTTAGCACATTTCCATTTCCCTAAAAAGATCCCTTGTGCCTATTTGTAGTTCTTCCATCCCTACTCCCCACCCTTGGCAACCACTGATCTCCTTGACATCTCCATAGATTCAGCAATTCTGGGCATTTAATATAAACAGAATTGTACAGGTCTTTCATGACTGGCTTTTTCTACCAACTGCGTGTTTTCCAGGTTCATCCTTCCTGAACCCTGTTTTAGTACTCTGTTCCTTCTTAGAATTGCCAGTTAGGAGATATGTTCCCTCACTTGGCCAGTAAATACAATATATGTGGCCAGAGAGCCTAGTTTGGGATGCACCGAGTTTTGAGACAGCTGTGCCACATCCAGGTGGAGGGGTCAAGTGGATACGTGCATGACTGTGGACATCAGAGGGAGGTTTGGGCAGGTGTTATAAGTCCATGGGTTGCTAGCACAGGGATGGTATTTGTAAGTTATAGGAATGGGGAGATATAGATCACCAAGAATAAAGAGAAAAAGAAAGAGGCACCCAGGCTTGGTGCCAGGATTGTCAACATTTCCATATCTTATAGAGTATTTTTTTGGAGTTGTAATTTGTTTAAATAGACTGATGGGATGACCTTCAGATTTTTTTTTTTTAATAGGAAATATTCTTACCTCAAAAAAGTCTATATTGAAGGCATCCTAAAACCGTAGAGAATTCTGGACACGTAAGCCTACAGAATGGACAAATAAATACACAGACTTGCCCCACCCTCTGGGGTTGGACATTGGGGCTGGACACCAGAGGGAGGGTGTCCTGTAGTACCTATGAGTCTCTGAGGTCATAAATATAGAATACTTCATGGGTCAGCATTAAGTACTCTCACAGATTTTTAAATGAAGGAATAAAAACAAAACGACAGAAGTGTGCATGTATATTATGTACGTTACAATGTATAAATGATGGGTGTGTTCACAAAGTCAAGTCAGCAGCATTCCCTGTTGTTCTTTGTTTCCTTTTGTCTCATTGCGGATAAAAATAAAGGGAAATGATTGCTGCTGGAGTTGTGATTAGACTGTCTACATCTTGGGCTTTGCAATAGCTGCAGTGGTTCATATATAATGAATGTGTCTAGCCACAGGAAAAGATGAAAGAATCCATCAAAGAATGTACAAGGGCAAGAAGAATAAAGTGATAGTTTGGGCTCTGGTGTAACCTCCTACATCTAGACTCTACACCAGGGGTCAGGAACCTTTTTGGCTGAGAGAGCCATGAACGCCACATATTTTAAAATGTAATTCCGTGAAAGCCATACAACTACCTTTGTACGTTATGCATTATTCAATAAAAATTTGGTGTTGTCCCGGAGGACAGCTGTGATCGGCTCCAGCCACCAGCAACCATGAACATGAGTGATAGGAAATGAATGGATTGTAATACATGAGAATGTTTTATATTTTTAACATTATTATTTTTTTAGTTAAAGATTTGTCTGCGAGCCAGATGCAGCCATCAAAAGAGCCACATCTGGCTCACGAGCCATAGGTTCCCTACCCCTGCTCTACACTCTGGCCTAAAACTGTCAGGGCAGCACCTGGTGGGGCCTGTAGGGGGATGGGAGCTCAGTAACTGAATAGCCTGTCAGAAGACTCTGACATCTTCATGTTTTTTTAACTTTTTCTCCCCACCAGATTTTTAAAAATTTTTATTGATTGGTTAATTTTAGACAGTGAGAAATAGAGAAAGAAAGAAACATCAATTTGTTGTTCCATTTATTTATGCATTCATTGGTTAATTCTTGTATGTGCCCTAAGGGAGAATTGAACCTGCCACCTTGGCATATAGGGACTACCCTCTAACCAACTGAGATACCTGGTCACGACCAGATTTTCTTCTAGAATATGTCTAATCCTCTATCCTGGTCTAGTAGTAGAGAACCATTGAACTACCAAGTAGGTTGTTTCCTTAGGTTTTATAAATGCTCTACAATGGGAGAGGCCATCTGCATTCAGCACTATCCATTGGCAACAATATGTTAGCTGCTTTGTGAGTTCACCTCCCAGAATTAATTTTGTCAGTGAGGTAGAACCCCAGCCTTGTTGATTCTACCCGCATTATCCATTCATCTAGCTCAGAATCCAGGAGGGTGGGAACTGTTTATCTTTTATCTGTGATAGTGCCTGGACTAGAAACCTTGCTCAAATATTTGAACTGGATCTCCTGAGTGCACGGTGCTGTGCAATGGACGCCTGTCCTCAACAGCTCTGCGCTGGGAATGATTTGTGTCCTTGAATAGCTGCCTCACTTATTTTTAATTTGCTTTTAGATATTTCCTCTGCTGTGAGAATGTAAGATGGATCCAGAAGAGCAGGAACTACTTAATGACTACAGATACAGAACTTACTCTTCAGTGATTGAAAAGGCTTTAAGAAATTTCGAGTCCTCCAGTGAGTGGGCGGATCTTATCTCTTCACTGGGCAAGCTCAACAAGGTATGTGGGTGGAGCGTGTTTGTATTGCATGGACGCAGGGACACAGCTGTCCTTCTCCTTTATATTTTTTAACTATTGAATTGATTGGGGTGACATTGATTAATAAAATTATATAGGTTTCATGTGTGCAATTCTGTAATCCATCATCTATATATTGTATTGTATGGTCACCACCCCAAATCAAGTTCCTTTTACTTCTTCTAAGGGATTGTCAGTTACATGCTGATTATAATAATTAGAAACTATAGATAAGAAGAGCCACCCACACTGTCACCCAGAGTTGCCAGTGTTAACTGGTCATTGTACGTACTTCCTGCTTTCTTTCCTGAGCATGTAGTGCGGACATAGTCAGTAGAGTAGCTGAACAGTCTTTTTTCTCAATAAAATAGTCCAATCAGTTATTTAAAGATGAATTGTTTTCTATGTACGTTTAGGATTCATATGGCTTTTTCTTCTTTGGTCTAGTTTTTTGACCATTTTACTGCTGACTGGTAATTCCTAGTTACCAATGAGGAATGAAATAAATATTGAAATCTGCCTGGAAATTGTGTGTGTGTTTGGACAAGGAAAAGGGGTCAGGTCGGGAAGACCAAAACTGGTCCCACGCAGGCTCGACCTTGTGTTCTGTAGATGGCACTGTTGTATTTTCCCATCCTGCCCAGAAGGAGGATGACACAGAAATGGGCAAGCACTCAGATGACCTCTGTGACCGTAGGTAAGAGATACCTGAGCTCGAAGAGGCTGCGCCAGCTCTGTGGCCATCTGGCCAGGATTCCTGGCTGGGATCCCTGACTTTGGAGCCCTAGTGCTATGTGGGAGTTGGAGGGTGCCCAGCCCTGCTCTGCAGTTCTCCAGTCCCAAGGTCACAGACACTGGAGATTCTAACAAACCTCACTAAAGAGAAAGAATTTCTCCATTTACCTCTTCAAAGAGTAGGGCGGGGAGTGAAGAATGCTGGCAGGCTGACCATGGTGCCATGCCTGGGCAGCAGTTCAGCCCCAGCCACCGAAAGCTGTCCGTACTCGCAGGTGAGCAGTTATTACAGGTAGTGGCTGGGAAACTGCGTGGTGTCTTGCAAGGTATATTTACAACCTGTGAACGTCATGACTGGGTGCTGGCTGAGATGGACTGCTGGACAAATGTCAGAAAAGAGCAGATAAGAACCTAAGAATTGGGTTTTACAGCTCTAACCTGGGAATTCTCGAGATGAGACAGCACTTGGGGTAAGGGAGAGGCGCTGAAGGGGGACTTAGGTGTGCTCGGGTTCTTCCAGATGCCATCTTAATACTCGACTCTCCTGGAATCTAAAAATAGCATAATTATTTTGGGAGGATAAGTGTTCATTATTTTTATGTTGAGGTAAAATTTACCTAACATAAAATTTACCATTTAACCATTTTAGAGTGTATCATTAAGAGGATTTTAGTACATTTACAATGTTGTGTATCACCACTTTTTAGTTCCAGAACATTTTCACCACCCCTACCCCAGACCCTGGCAACCATTGATGTACTTTTTGTGTCTATGGACATTTCGTATAAAGGGAATCCTGCAATAGGTGGCCTTCTGTGTCTGCTTGCTTCCGTTTAGCATGTTTTCAGGGTTCATCCATGTTTAAGACACCAGCACTTCACTCTTTTATATGGCTAAGTACTACAGTGGTACCTTGAGATATGAATTTAATTCATTCTGTAACCGAGCTCATAAGTCAGTCAACTCGTATATCAAACTGCCAATACTGGACCCGTGCGCCAACGCGCCAACTAGCGTCAGCTTCCCGAGTCACGACTCGTATCTTGGAATTTCACTCGGATCTCGAAAAAAAATATGGACCGAGTCACAGCTCGTATCTTAAAAAATTCGTATGTTGGTCTGTTCGTACCTCAAAGTACCACTGTATTCCATTGTAAGGATAGACCACATTTTGTTTATCTATTCATCCACTGATGACATTTGGGTTGTCACCTTTGGGCAACTGTATACAAGTTTTTGTTTGAATACCTGTCCTCACAGGGCATTCATTCATTCATTCACTCATTCATTCACTATTTGAGCGCCTACAATGGGCCAGCACTGTTCCAGTATCAGGGTACAGCAGAGAACAAAACCAGCAAGACCCCACCCACATTCTGGTGAGGAATCCGGTGAAGCTGGATGATAAACAGAATATATGGGATCTTAGCTTTGGCTGGATAGCTCGGTTGGTTAGCGATCATCTGGAAGCATGGAAGTTGCCAATTTGATCCCCAGTTAGGGCATATACACTGTTCCTGTTTCTCTCTCCCTCTCTCCCTCTCTTCCTTCCTTTCTCTCTAAAATGAGTAAAATAAACATTATACACGCACACACGTACATATACATACACATACACATATATATGGGATCTTAGATAAAGTATTATGGGAATAGTAAAGAAGGGAGAGGACAGTAAGTGTTTGGGGGACATAGTGATAATAAATGGGGTCATCCAGGAAAGCCTTGTAAAGAAGGTACCATTTGACCAAGTTCAGAGGCTCTGGTGTGTCTGAGCCAGTGAGATTACGAAGCAAATGAGGGATGAAGAGAACATAGATGATGAGGCCACAGAGGCAGGGCGTGGGGAAGGCTCCTAATCTTGTAGATTCTTTAAAACTAGAGTCTGACAGTGGCCATGAGTCAGCAGGGATCCCTGGGGGGAGCCAAGCAGAGGGACATAACTTGCTGCCCTTCTAGCATGCCAGAACCATTTCCAGCTGCCCTGCTGAAGGTATAAAACGGGAGGGCTCAGGCAAGGTAGAGACAGGGACCCCTTCCTTTTGGGAGCTGCTGTTGTAATGGGGTGGTGTCCTGGGGAAGGGCTTAGGTGCTGAATATACTTCGCAGGGGCAGCTAACAGGTTTTGCTTGGCCCTGGCCGTTTGGCTTAGCAGTAGAGCGTCAGCCCAGCATGTAGCTGTCCCAGTTTCAATTCCTGGTCAGGGCACACAAGAGAAGCACCCATCTGCTTCTCTACCTCTCCCCTTCTCACTTCTCTCTCTGTCTCTTCCCCTCCTGTAGCCATGGCTTGAATGGAGCAAATTGGTTCCAGGAACCAAGGATGGCTCCATGGCCTCCACCTCAGGTGCTAAGAAGAGCTCGGTTGCTGAGCAACAGAGCAATGCCCCAGGTGGGCAGAGCATCACCCCCTAGTGAGCTTGCTGTGTGGATCCCAGTTGGAGTGTATGCAGGAATCTGTCTCTCTTCCTCCCCTCTCACTGAATAAAAAAAAATACAAAAAAAGGATTTGCTCATGGATCAGAGGAGGGATAAGAAAAACAGGCATCAAGTACGACTCCTAGACTTGCATTTTGAGAAGACGCAAGGGTGTCTCCATGGGTGGGCAGGGAGACCAGGGGTCACTTTGGGACAAGTTAGCATGAGGCACCTGTAAGTGTGCATAAGCAGTTGGATATGAATCATACTGGATAAAAAGTTGAAAAAAAAAGGTTATACTTGGTTCCCAATTCTTTGTAATCCCACAACTGTGTTCTCTTAGTGCAAACTTCCTGTTCTGCTGCTGGGATTAGGCATTGAGTGCAAGCCACTCCCTTGAAAAATTTGCAAGATATTGGTGGGATGAGGGTGACAGTGTTCCTACCTCGGCCCTGCCTGTGACAGGTGACATTCATAGTGAGCATGCTGTGTGCTAAGGACTTGACACGCATTACTGTAGAGTACCCACATTCTATCCTGAGATAGCCTTAGACTGAGCAAGTGCCAGAGGGAGGGCTTCCACTCAGGCCCCTGGCTCCAGAGCCCTGCTCCTGAGCTTTTTCATGTCAGTCTTTGTGTGGCTCACCTAAGGGCACAGGGTGCACCTTCTTGCTGTAAGGGGCACTGTCTTCATTATCCAAACAAGGAAGGTGCAACTATTGGCCCAATTTTACAGATGAAGGTTAACTTACCCAATGTCACGTGGCTATGATTTGTATGGGTTGAATTGTGTCCTCAAGAAAAAAATATTGAAGTCCTAACCCCAGCACCTCAGAATGTGACCTTATTTGTAGATTGGGTCTTTAAAGAGCAAGTCAAGTTAAAATGAAGTCATTCAGGTGGGTCCTTATCCAGTATGACTGGTGAAATTATGAAAAGAGAAGTTGGTACTCAGACATGCACATGGGAAAGACACCATGTGAGGAAAAGAGCAAGGATCTGGGTGACGCAATTAGAAACCAAGAAACCAAAGATGGCCAGCTGACCACTGGGAGCAAGAAGAGCCGCCTAGAGCAGATCCTCTCTCCTAGCCACAGGAGGAACCAGCCCAACCCACACCTTGACCGAGGGAGTCCATTTGTGTTGTGCTTGACATGCGGTGCTTTGTTGCAGCAGGCCGAGCAGACTGACGCAGGGTAGAGCCAGGGTGTGAACTCCCGGGTGCTGGGATACTGCACTGAACACAGATATCCTGCTCTCGGGGAGCACAAGGTTTGGGCATCAGGAGACAACAAATAAAAGGTGGTGTCCGGTGCTGAATGCTGAGTGGAAAAATAAACAGGGAAGTGGGGTAGTGAGGAAGGAAGATGGGGGTGCTAGTTGAGACGGAGATGGCTCTCTGATAACGTGACATTGGAGATTTGAGCAGAGGCCCAGATGCAGCATGTGAGCTGGCAGGGAGGCCATCTGGGGCGTGGGCCTGTGTCCAAGATACAGAAGGGGAGGGCGTGGCTGGGCAGAGAGGTGACAATATGAGGGAGGGGAGATAGCAGGGCAGATCATGGGTTTTGTTCTGGGATGGAGGGAGAGCCGTGGAGCCCCCCGGGAAGGTTTTGAGCAAGGTGACTGCACCTTACCTGTTAGGAGAACCCTTCATGGCTGATGCGTGGGGCATGAGCCCAAGTGTGGGAACCTGCTCTGGCGGCAGGGGGCAGCTTCAGCATCCAGATTGTTGTCCCTGGACGTGGGGGGTTTGAGAAAGTGCTGGAGGGAGCAAGCTTCCATCTGCATTCATGATTACCTCTGTGTTCAAGGACACCTGGCAGGAGGTGATGTGCAGAAAGAATTTCCTAAGGCTTTAGTGATGGTTGGATTTCTTGGACTCACAGATACACAGAAATCCAGTGCATAATTAGTAAAACATTTTTACAATGCAAATAGAAAAATATTGTCTACAAAGGTTAGGTCAGGATGCTTTGTAATTAAAGTAGATGATTGCGGGTTATCAAACATATACTGGACACTCAACAGAAGGCTCGCCTCGACAGATGAGAACACTGAGTCCCAAAGGTCTTGGTTTGTCAGACTGTGTACAAGTTCTAATTATATCATTTTTAAAACTTGCTGCATTTTCAGTGTCATTTTTAGAATTTTCCTGTATTAAAGAAAAGTTTATCTTTTATAGTTTCTAGGCATAGCCACATGAACAGGGTACTATTTCCTTAATTGTGTATCTGAGGCTTCAGGCCATCACCTTTCACTGAATGTTTTAAGATCCAGTATATTTTGGACCCTTGTGAGCCCAAACACTCACTGTACTAAGCCTGGATGAAAACTTTGATTATGGAAATGAAGGCAGTACAGATGAATGCATTCTGTACATTGTAGAACATTAACACTAAAGCTCTTTTTTTTTTTTTTTTCTGAAGCTGGAAACGGGGAGAGACAGTCAGACAGACTCCCGCATGCGCCTGACTGGGATCCACCCGGCACGCCCACCAAGGGCAACGCTCCGCCCACCAGGGGGCGATGCTCTGCCCCTCCGGGGCGTCGCTCTGCCGCGACCAGAGCCACTCTAGCGCCTGGGGCAGAGGCCAAGGAGCCATCCCCAGCGCCCGGGCCATCTTTGCTCCAATGGAGCCTTGGCTGCGGGAGGGGAAGAGAGAGAGAGGAAGGAGGGGGCGGGGGTGGAGAAGCAAATGGGCGCTTCTCCTATGTGCCCTGGCCGGGAATCGAACCCGGGTCCCCCACACTCCAGGCCAATGCTCTACCGCTGAGCCAACCGGCCAGGGCCAACACTAAAGCTCCTTTTTAAGAAATGTCATAATGTTCCTAAATGAACCCCCTTTTTTATTGCTTTTATTCAGTATCCCACCGTTGCACAAAATGATCAGAAAGCAGGTAACATGCATAGCTCCTTATTGTTGGACTGGTTCACTTCCAGTTTTCCATCATTCTAAATGATGCTCTTATGAACACTCTGTACACATGGAGATGTTTGTCAAGGTAGGTTGCCAGAGGTGGAGTTCCTGTGTCATTGGTCATAGATTTGAACCTGTGGACACGTGAGTCTGTGTGTGGACTTTATTCAGAGCTCCAGTGTTTAAACTTCTGTGCTTCCTAATGTCCTCAATTGGCAGGACCAGGTTCTGAACCCAGCCTACCCACTCGTCTGTTTTAGAACCTTTCTACTGTTCCCTGGTTGTTTTCTTCCGCATCAACCTTAGTCATTTGTAAGGTTCAGAAGTCTCTTGGAGGATGATTGGTATTAAGTAACAAGATAGAATACTTTGAGAAGAAATGCTTTCTTACACAGCTGGGCCCTCCCACTTAGAAATGTGGTAGCTCTCTTCATTGATTAAAAAGAATTCACTTATGTCCCTAAGATTTTTTTTTTTAAATAGAAAGAGAAACAGGAAGGGAGAGAGAGGGGAAGGAGAAAGATGAGAAGTATCAACTCATAGTTGCTTCACTTTAGTTGTTCATTGATTGCTTCTCATGTGCCTTGACCTGGGGGCTCAGGTCAAACCAGTGACCCCTTGTTGAAGCCAGTGACCTTGGGCTTCAAGCCATTGACCTTTGGGCTTAAGCTAGTGACCTTGGGATCATATCAGTGATCCTCCACTCAAGCCAGTGACTTTGTGCCCAAGCCTACGACTCCACGCTCAAGTTGGCCAACCTGTGCTTAAGTCAGTGGTTCTCAAAGTGTGCGCTAGGGCGCACTGGTGCGCCCTAGAAGATTTCCAGGTGCACCCTATGGTATTCCAGAGAAATATGTGCCTGTTGGGGACCAAAAAACCAACAGGGTTTTTGGAGTTTAGATTTTTGGGGGACAGAGGTGTGGGGAATTGGCTGTAAGCTGACAGTCTGCCCAACCCCCCACCTCACTTGCCTGATTAGGTTGCAAAAGGCTGTTAAGCTGTGGTGCTGGATTGTATACATTTATCCTCCATGTTCCCAGGAAAGACTGGAGGCTAGTTTCTTCTATCCTTTGTTTGATGTAAAGTTAAGATGATATGTATGGTGGGGGTTTTCTGCACTTGGTAAAAATTCTTGGGTTGCTTTGGAAACGTGATCAGAGACTATTGATTTGCTAATGACCTCACTTTGCCCTATAAATAAAGCAAGATGGGGTTTTTGGGCGCACTTTGTTCTTGCCAGCAGCAATTACAGGGCCCTCCCGACCCTATATTTTCTTAATTCCACGTATTTTCTTAATTCTGCACTGTTCCCACTTGGGACCTGGAATTACTAGCTGTGCTGGTTTGTGGCATGTGCCCAGATATAAAAATAAATATAGTTACTTTATTATACCATTTTATTACGGAAATACTGCTCTTTTTGTTAACACATCATTATTATATTTATTATTAACACATTATTATATTACTTTTAGATAAATACACCCAAATAAAATGGATAGATTTCTCAAAAAGAAGTGTGATATTGAAGAATCTGATTCTGAAAGTGAGCAAAAGTTAAGTGTAAATAAAATAGGACTTGAAGGCTGACGGGCAGAATTTAATTTATAGCATTTTCCATCACCTAACACTGAACAATACCATTGGATTAGAAACCCATCCATGGAAGCTCCAAGTGATTTTGGTTTAACATTAACAGAAGAAGAAGAACTGGCAGCTATATCCACTGATCATGGATTGATGATTAAACATAGGAATTGTCTCTTGAAGCCTTTTGGATTTCTCTAAAAAAAGAATATGCGGCAATATCTAAAAAAGCTTTGAACATTTTACTACAATTTTCAACATCCTATTTATGTGAATTAGGATTTTCTACCCTCAACACAATTAAGAGTAAAAAGAGAGGAATTCTTCAGTGTATTGACGAGGAAATGAGAGTTTGCCTTTCAGAAAATTCCCAAACATTGAAGAAATCATGAGGACACATCAGGCTCATGTTTCTCATAAACACAAGAATGAAAAAATTTAACACATTCGCGCCGGGACCTGCTGAATTTACTAAATCTTACTAAGAATGTATCTATATATAAAAAGATAACTTTTTTGTTGTTTTTTAACTTTTTATTTTTTTTTTATTTTTTTTTATTTTTCTGAAGCTGGAAACGGGGAGAGACAGTCAGACAGACTCCCGCATGCGCCCAACCGGGATCCACCTGGCACGCCCACCAGGGGGCGATGCTCTGCCCATCCTGGGCGTCGCCATGTTGCGACCAGAGCCACTCCAGCGCCTGGGGCAGAGGCCAAGGAGCCATCCCCAGCGCCCGGGCCATCTTTGCTCCAATGGAGCCTTGGCTGCGGGAGGGGAAGAGAGAGACAGAGAGGAAGGAAGGGGTGGGGGTGGAGAAGCAAATGGGCGCTTCTCTTGTGTGCCCTGGCCGGGAATCGAAACCGGGTCCCCCGCACGCCAGGCCGACTCTCTACTGCTGAGCCAACCGGCCAGGGCCTCGTTTTTTAACTTTTTAACCCCCTTTTTTACGAATTCGAAACTCAGAAAATAGAACATAAAAATGTTTTTTAATGTCAGAATAAATTTAATTTTGTATTTATTTTAATTACCATAAGAGCATGCTTGGACTTTATATTTTTTTCTTTAATATTTGACTTAATTATTATAATATTTCTCAGAAATTTGTATATAGTACACCTACAATTATTTGTAGGATTTTAAATGAGCCCCAACTTCAAAAAGTTTGAGAACTACTGGCTTAAGCCAATAAGCCTGCACTCTAAGTCGACAACTTCAGAGTTTCAAACCAGGACTCTCTGTCTCAGGTCGGCACTCTATCCACTGTGTCACCACTGGTCAGGCATGTCCCTAAGACTTTAATTGCTCTTATGTAAGTCCTTCATGTTTCTTAAATATATTGGGTATTTTATACACGTATTTGTTCTATTTTGAACGGGATTATTTCCCACTATATATTTTAACTGGTTGTTGGCATGTAGGAAACTATCAACTTACAGATTTGGAAAATGGCCATAGTGATCATGTTGAGTTCTTCAGGTAGACAGGCATACCATCAACCAAGCCAGAGTCTGTGTTTTTTTCTCATATTTTGCCAGCGTTTTCTGGAGCGGTGTTAAATAATAATGATATCGTCAGAGTGTTTGTTACAGCATTATCTGTAACAAGTCCAAAACTTCAGCACCTGTAAGATTGAAGTTTATTTCTCACTCATGTATCATTCAGCATAGTTTTCCAGATTGGGCAGTTCTGTTCCATGTGCTTATTCTAACAGACTCAGACCAGGGACTCTGCGTTTTTAACACATGGCTCCCCAGGTTGCTCCTTCCCCGCCCCTCTCTTTCACAGGAAGAGGGAAACGTGCATAAACCTTCGTGGGACGTGTTACTTCCACTCCTATCTCCAAAGAAGAAAAATATGCCCTGGCCGAGCATTCATGCCCAGCTACAACCCTTTGCATGGAGGGCAGCAAGGTTGGGGTGGTCGGTTCTGCCCCTAACCAGCACGCGTGCATTTTAATGGGCGTGCCTCTAGTGTTTCTCCACTATCTCAGCCCCGCAGGCCCCATAGTGTTGCTCCTCTCATTGAGGATCATTTTGTTCCTTACTTGCTAACTCTAATAACATCTTATCTCTATACAAGAAGAAATGTATTTCATCCATTTCATTGCCTCATCAGTTTGGAAAATGCTGAATTGCTTTTTTCCAAGCAATGCAGTTCTGCCTCACCTTTTCCTCGTGTGGTTTTGGTGATTACTGTACTCAAGCCAGATTCTCCCCACGCCTGAGATGGGACTTGTCAGTATTTTGGAAGGTTTGCTGATTCAGATGTGGCGGGAAGGAAGGAACACTGAACTTGGCAGCAGAGCACCTGGGTTCATGTTCAGGGTCACCACTTCTGAGTTTGGGGCACACATGCTGGTTGCCCACCCAGCAGCCACTCCTTCTTGTCATAGGAACCCAGCTGTGTTGAGGGATAAGGTCGTGATGTGCTACAGGGTGGGGGCCCCCACATCCCAGCCCCAGCATCAAATATTGTTGTTCTAGGACTGAATCCTGTTAATTCTATTGTCCTAGGCAGGAATTAATTTAGATGTGGGCACGTGACCGGCCCTGATCCATGCAATATGGCCAGCGGCTTCTGGAAAAGATTTCCCCTAAAACAGAGAGACAGGAAAGGAACCAACACTGGCTTCCCTCCTCTCTGTAGCTGTGTGAGGATTGAGCACCTGAATGTGTGGCAGACATCTGAGGCCATGAGAGCAAAGGCTCTGGTTAAGTCAGCTCATCGCTGACAGCAAATAAGCCCGAGAACGCTTGGGTCCTTTTATGATGCCGTCAGCCCCTCTTGACCACACGTATGCTGCTGTACAGCGGGCTGCCCAGCCTCTGCACTGTGGACATCTGTGATGGGGCGGGGGTGCTGCCCTGTCCACAGGAGGGTGTTCATCAGTGTTCTGGCTTCTGTCTATTGGATGCTGGACACCCCCCCCCCCCCGCCACTGTAACATCTGGAAACATCGCCAGACTTTGCCAGGTGTTCCTGGGGGCAAAATTTCCCCAGCTTGGGAATCACTGCTCTAGACTTCTAGTTGTGAGCAACACATTTCTTCATCCAGACTTGTATAGTTGGATAGCCTGTCCTTTATGGTTGGAAGCTTCATCACTGAGCTGGTGACCCTGGTCCTCCCTTGACCTGCCAGAGCCTGTTTCCTCTGAGGGCTGATGCGGGCACACTTGTTTCTCAACAGTCAAGGTGTCTGGTTCTCAACAGGAAAGGTGTCTGTGTGTCCTTAAAAGATGCAGGATGTCCTCTGCTGATCCTCGCCCTCGCCGTCTGCACAGGAGTGGTCCTGGCCGGTGCCAGGATTCCATAGAGAAGCTGCAGAGAGGATTAGCTGTCTCTCCGTCTACACAGCCTCTACCCCAAGTACAGAACCTCTGTTGTATTTCTAAGCAGGTCATGTTCTTCCAGCGCCAGCCTTATGCCAGCGCGATCTGGCTCTCAGTTCTTGGGGTCCAGGAAGTTCTATAGCTGCTAGGTTTAGAGAGAAGGGCCAGCCTGGGCTTGAACTGATCTGGAACTGATCATTCCATTCTGCGTGACCTGGGCTGGCCGAACCAGAGCACCCTGGGAGACCATGACCCGAGCTCTAAGCAGCCACTCTGAACCCAGCCCACTGTACCACCGCAGATTGGGAAGGGCCGCTCTATGCAGGGATGGGTGACGTTGGTCTCATGCAGCCAGATGTGAATTCAGGAGAATACTGACTTCTAGCAGAGTGAGTTTTGGAGAATGGAGGCTGTTTGGGCTACGTAATAAAAATCTGATCCCAAGATGTTCTTTTCTCTCTTCTGGCTCTGAATTTAACAAGTTGACTTCCAAAATCATAGACTCTTGGTTGGTTTGTTAAAAATATCATTTGTATATGAAGTCAAATTTGTTTAAGCAAAAGCAGAGCATGTTTCTCTACATTGCATCATGTAGCGTCTTTATGGTACAATTAACTTTTATTAGATCCCTGGTTTGTGATAATAAATTCTTTAATATTTCAGTCTGGCCTGTGATGGTACAGTAGATGAAGCATCATCCTAGAACACTGGGGTCTCCAGTTTGAAACCCCAGGCTTGACCGGTCAAGGCACATATGACACGCAATGAACAACTAAAGTGAAGCAACTATAAGTTGATACTTCTCGCTCCCCTCCTCTGTAAAATCAATAAATAAAATCTTAAAAATTTTTTTTCTCTTTTTCTCTAGAAATCATTTAATGGGGTGACATGGGTCAACAAGAGCACACAGGTTTCTGGTGAACATCGCCACAGCACCTAACAGTTGATTGCACTGTGCACCCATCACCCAAAGTCAAATCACTTTCTGTCACCATCTATTTGTCCTCTTCACTCCTACCCTCACTTTCCCCCCGATAACTACCTCCTATCAGTGTCTGCGAGCCCCACCTATGTGGGATATACAAATAAAATCTTTAAAAATTTTTTGTTAATTCTTAAGTATTTCAGTGTTCTCTGTATTGTGTGTTTCAGGGTTTAGAATATGTTCTGAAGGGTGTCTTTGTCTCACACATTCATTTTCACGTGTTTTACTCTAGTCCTTAGAGTCTTGACTTCCTCTCATCATTTTCCATTACTTCTAAGCCTATTGGCCTGTAACCCCCAAAACAGAGTAGTTCCCTGTAGTGAGCCCCTGTCATGTGCTTGTCATCCATTGTTTTCAGATCTGTAATTCTCCACAGTCCCTGCCATTTAACCCCTTGTACTGAGGAAGGCACTGGAGCTCAGACTTGCTGGAGGCCTCCCAGCTCCATGGACAGCATTTCAGCTCAGCCAGGTCCTGTGAGGCCCACAGGAGGTCAGGGGTGAGCATGTAGGTGTCCAGGAGCCCTGAGCAAATGTGTTGCCGTCAGAAACTAGTGAAATGTGAATCTGGGCACACGGGAAGTGTGACAGTAGCTGTCCATGGTTTCTGTATGGGAAGACCAGGAACACGGGTATCAATGAGGCTGAGTAGCTTTTACAATCTGGATGTTGTGATAAATTAGGAAGGGGATAAAATACAAAGCAGTGTCAAACCTGTGCTGCAGGTAGTCTTCTGGGACAGCATGTCGGTTCCTGGGTTATCTTAACCAAGAGCTGGAGGGGCCAGGATGTTCCCGTGGCGTGTGCCTGTGCACGTGCCTATGTGTGCGTGCGTGTAGTGTCCTACTGCCCTGGGGAAGTGGAACTAGAACTCCTTTTTGAGCCTGGCCCACACGACCCGATGGTGAGCACGTGGCAGAACATTTTCTGTGTGCGAAGCTGGCATGTCAGTGTGTTCTGGTCACTTGTGGCGGACTGTGCAGCTGATGGAAGGTGGGGCCTGGCTCAGGCCCGGGTCTGGCTGATGTGGAGCCTCTGCCCTGTCATGTTTTCCAGGATTGCCTTTCTGGGCTCTTTTTCACATGCGAGACCAGCAGAGCGCTCCCTCTACAGCTGAGCCAAACTGGTCAGAATGAGTCTATGAAACTGCCAGGTCCTGGGTTGTTCCTCCTGACATTCAGTTGGTACCAGTTTCACATCGGCTGCCGCTGTCCCCATCTCTGTGACCTGGCCTGGAGGAACTGGCCACCTGTCCCTTTTGTCAGCACTTTGTCACCCTCCCGCAGGTGGATGTGCTCAACCTGGGGCTATGCTTTCACCTAGGGCTAGGCAGCCTGGTGTTTGCCCAGAAAGTACAAGTTAATATTCACTGCAAAAATAAGGTAAAGTTGATTGAAAAGAAATAAACTCTAAAGAAAAAATGTATTCTGATGCAGAAGGTAAAGGTAACCAGAGTAGCCTGCTTGCTGGGATTGTGGAACAGAGCTGTCGTGACCGGGTTGAGAGCTAACTGATAGGGTGCTCAGCATGCAATACCATGACAGTTCAGTCGGTGATGTTTTTGAGACAGATGCTCCTTGTTTACAGGAGTCAAACAGGTGTCAACCCCAGTTAGATAAGAGCTAACCTCACTGGCTACCTGTGAAACCTAGCTCCACATTTTACTGGCTTCTCCAGCTGCCTCTTGTCACCCACCCTCTCCCTCCTGACTTGGCACAGTGGCTGGGTCATTGCCATTTCAGGTAAGGTGTGGCACCCTCTGCCATTGGCACTTGGCCTACTTGAATTTGGGAGGTCTTGGCCCGTCCTGTTACAGCCGAGTGTCTGTTCTGTTTCCATTCTTTCTAGACGAGTGCTATTGTGGCCCTCGGTAAGTACTTAGTAATGAGTATTCAAACTGCTGCCACCTGGCCAGCCTTACTCACTGCACGGCTTCGCTTCTGTGGCATGAAACCAACATCCTGGTAAAGCTGACCGGCTTGCAGAAGGAAGACATGCTGGTACTTTACCATTTGCTTGATGAGAGACATGCTATTAAATTGGCGTGCATACAGTACGTTTCTTCGTAGGCGAGCATCTGGCATTCGGAAGTTAGCACTGCCACTGTGCTTTGCGCTCTTCTGGGCACTTGGAAACATTTACAATCTTCCATTGCAGGCTAAAGCATTTTAAAATCAAATGTAAATTCTCCACTTCCATATTGTAAGTTTACCTTCTTAAAAATTTTTAATTGTAACAGAATATACATTTATCATCTTAATTATTGTAGGTAAAATATACACAACAGAAAATATATTGGATCAGCATTTGAATAATTTTAAGTGTGTGAAATTACTTTTTTGAATCCGTGGTCTGCCCTTTTGGAATTTTTAATCGTGTTTCTTACATAGAACTAAGTTGTGGGGAGAGTCCTGGAGAGCATCAGACCGCGTAAGGCCAGAGGCAAACAGGGAAACAGGTGTGTTGTCTGGCAGGGTGAGGAGCACACTTCCCGGTCTCATTAATGAAGCTCAGATGTGGCTCAGGCTGTTGTTTTTTTTAAACTTTTATTTTCTTATTTTGTTTAAAGGGCAAGCTGCTGAGCCCATAAATACAGTGAGTTAAAAATATTATAATTAGGCTCTGCCGGTTGGCTCAGTGGTAGAGCGTCAGCCTAGCGTGCAGAAGTCCCGGGTTCGATTCCCGGCCAGGGCACACAGGAGAAGCGTCCATCTGCTTCTCCACCCCTCCCCCTCTCCTTCCTCTCTGTCTCTCTCTTCCCCTCCCACAGCCGAGGCTCCATTGGAGCAAAGATGGCCCGGGTGCTGGGGATGGCTCCTTGGCCTCTGCCCCAGGCGCTAGAGTGACTCTGGTCGTGACAGAGCGACGCCCCGGAGGGGCAGAGCATCGCCCCCTGGTGGGCAGAGCATTGCCCTCTGGTGGGCGTGCCGGGTGGATCCTTGTTGGGCGCATGCGGGAGTCTGTCTGACTGTCCCCCCCCCCCCCCCCCCGTTTCCAGCTTCAGAAAAAAATATTATAATTATACAGTCTACTGGAAAATTCTTTTCGTTTTTGGAATAAAACAAAATACAAATTTTTCTTACCGTCAATCAACTTTATTAAATAATATAATTGCCATTATTATTAATGATTTCTTGCCAGCGTGAGGGCAATTTGTATATCCCATTTTTGAAAAATGTTTTATCTTTTGGTGCGAAAAATTGAACTAGCGCTTGTTTGATATCTTCATTTTTGAACTTTTTGCCCTTCAAAAAATTTTGTAAGGACAAAAACAAGTGATAGTGGGTGCTAAGTCCGGGGAATATGGTGGATGAGACAGAATTTCCCAGCCTAGTTCTGCAATATTTTGACGAGTCCCCAAAGCAGCATGTGGCCTGGCATTATCATGATACAGTATGATGTTCTTCCTATTGAACATCGCTGGCCTCTTTTCTTGGACTGCTGTCTTTAAATTATCTAGTTGCTGACAAGACTTCTCCGAATTGAGCTTTTTATTCGATTTTAAAAGCTCATAATGTATTGGTCCTCGAATGTCCCACCATATACACAACATTCTCTTATTCAGAGTCAAATTTGGTTTAGAGGTGGAAGGGCAAGGTTTTCCATCCAGGTTCACAATATGCCCTTTTCCTTACGATGTTTTCGTAGGTAATCCACTTTTCATCCCCAATTATCATCCGGTTCAAGAAGGGCTCGATTTTGTTCCGAGCAAGCAGAGATGTGCATATGACGACTCAATCATCCAAATTCTTCTGACTTAATTCATGTGGCACCCATCTTGAATATTTCCACACCAATCCTATCTTCCAAATATGGTCCGAAATGGTTTGCTGAGCTGAATTAAGCCTTTCTGCGATCTCCGATGTTGTCAGAAAAGGATCTTGCTCCAACATGGTCTTAACATCGTCATCGATCAAAGATGGTCGCCCAGAACGTGGCTTATCAGAAAGGTTGAAATAACCTGTTTCGAATTTTTCGAACCATCTTCTGCATGTCCTATCAGAAACTGTACCTTCACCAAACACTTTCAATAAATTTCTCCATGCTTCTGTAGCATTTCTTCCTTGTTGAAATTCGTAAAAATTACAGTGGCGTAAATGAACTTTATCAGTAGCCATGGGTACACTATCGCTTCATACATAAGACTAACGTGAATCAACTTTGTTTTAGTTAATTTGCTATGTCAGTATGTATACATTAAGTGATAAAAATAGAGAGGCACACATGTGCCAAATAAACATATGTTTATGTGTCGAAACTTGTGATAGAAACGGACAGAACTTTCCGGTAGACCTTATATATATATATATATAAATTTTTTTTTTTTTTTTTTTGTATTTTTCTGAAGTTGGAAACAGGGAGGCAGTCAGACATACTCCCTCATGCGCCCGACCGGGATCTACCTGGCATGCCCACCAGGGGACAATGCTCTGTTACAACCAGAGCCATTCTAGCGCCTGAGGCAGAGGCCATGGAGCCATCCTCAGCACCTGGGCCAACTTTGCACCAATGGAACCTTGGCTGCAGGAGGGGAAGAGAGAGACAGAGAGGAGGAGGGGTGGAGAAGCAGATGGGCGCTTCTCTTGTGTGCCCTGGCCGGGAATTGAACCTGGGACTCCTGCACGACAGGCCAATGCTCTACCACTGAGTCAACCGGCCAGGGCGTAATTATATATTAATTGTAGTTCAAGGAATGCTTTTAAAATAGTATTGTACCAGAAGTGAAATAAATAAGGGAGTTTAATGATAGTTTTTCCTTTCTGTTTAGCCCTTTAAAAAGTGATTTTGAAAGCATGGCCCTTTTTTCCCTTCTCAATTCATTTGTTCCCCTGAGATACTTATTTTATAGTTGCAGAAGAACATGGCTCAGTTCTGTGTGTGTGTGCATACATCGTTTTTATTCAGTAGGCAGTCACTTTGGGTTTCTGGTTTCCAGCAATGGGCCTTCCTGGAGCCATTCTCTGCTTTTCCTCCTGAAGAAGGGTCCTCCCAAAGCAGAGTGCTGGGCTGGAGGCTGGGAGGGGGAGGTGGGCAGGGGACGCACCCCGGGCTGCCCCCGGCCCCACTGCGTCCACTCTGGAACAGCTGGTAGGGGATGGAGAAAATCAGGGGTGTTCAGGTAGAAGGTGGGACTCAGTTCACGATGACTACTTGGCTAATGAAGAGTTAAGCCTCATATGCAGCAGAGGCTGAGCCGAGTCCCTGGGCTGCTTCTGAATTTGTTCAAAGGAGTTCCATTTTCTCTGGTCAGGAGAGAGGTTCTTAATTCAGCCTTTGTGCAAACATCACACACATTGATGCTTCTCATAGCTCAGCCAACAAGAATAGTTGCGTGAAACCCAGTGTTTCTTTCTTTTTTTCTCTTTTGGTGGTGATAAAATAGACATCACGTAAAATTTACCTTCCTAACCATTTTTGGATGTACAGCTCAGTGGCATTCAAGTGTATTCTCACCGTTGTGCCAAGCATCACCACCATCTATCTCTGGAACTTTTTAATCTTCCTGAGCTGAAACTCTGTACCCAATAAACATGAACTCTCTGACACCCCCACCCCCACCCCTGTCTCTGGCACCAACCGTTCTGCTTTCTGTGTGAGTTTCCCTGCTCCAGGGATCTCATGTTAGTGGAATCATACAGTATTTGTCATTTTGCCACTGGCTTATTTAGCATAATATCTCCAAGGTTCATCCATGTTGCAGCGTGTGTCAGAATGTCTTTATTTTCTAAGGCTGAGTAATATCCCATTGCACCTATGGACCACATTTTGGTTATTTGTTTCTTTTTTTTTTTTTTTTTTTGTATTTTTCTGAAGTTGGAAATGAGGAGGCAGTCAGACAGACTCCCGCATGCGCCCGACCGGGATCCACCCGGCACGCCCACCAGGGGGCGATGCTCAGCCCATCTGGGGGGTCGCTCTGTTGCGACCAGAGCCATTCTAGCACCTGAGTCAGAGGCCACAGAGCCATCCTCAGCGCCCGGGCCAACTTTGCTCCAATGGAGCCTCGGCTGCGGGAGGGGAAGAGAGAGACAGAGAGGAAGGAGAAGGGGAGGGGTGGAGAAGCAGATGGGCGCTTCTCCTGTGTGCCCTGGCCGGGAATCGAACCTGGGACTCCTGCACACCAGGCCGACGCTCTACCACTGAGCCAACCGGCCAGGGCCGGACCACATTTTGTTTATATGTTCATCCACTGCTGGGCACTTGGGTTGTTTCTGCCGTGGAAAGCAACAGGTGACCTTGTTGAAACTAGATGATAGTGATGTTGCTGTTGGACCTGGTATTTCCATATGATTGAAAATGCCGAACACAAAATGCGGCATTCCCTGGGCATCTCCCGGTTCCTTTCCACCCAGCCAGACCGTCTGCCAGGTTGTCCACACTGTCAGTTTGTCCTTGCTCTCCGTCACAGCTTGTGTTTCATATCGCCGCCTGCCTCAATTGTTTGTGTCATGGTTTTATTTGGACATAAGCAATTTAAGTATTCTGTCGGCTTTACTTTTGTTTTTAAGATGTTAGACTCTTATAATAATATTTTAAAGTATTTCTTGATACTCTCTTTTTTTTTAATGTTTTATTGAGTTTGAGAGTTCAGTTAGACCACAGGCTTCTGATGGAAAACATTCTATTTCCCTTACTTCCCACACAGTCTCAGTGTTTGTTTTAGAGTTGGGATTGTTTTGTTTATAAAAAATAAAGCTGTCTTGTGCTAAGACCAGATGGTCCCAGGGCCAGTGGCTCTGACACACGGACAGAGGGCGGTTGGCGTTGCCATGTCTGCAGCCTCTGTGGGGCGGCCTGCTGTGTTGTGGGCACAGGGCTGATGGCAATAGAGAGGGCCAGACCTGCCCTCAAGTGGACTCTGTCCCAGTCGGACTGTTAGGCATGGAATCATCAGGACAGAGTTGTAAGGCATGACAGATGTGCACATGGAACCCAGTAGAGAAGAAACTAAATGTGGGAGGGGGGCCATTGTGCCTCCATGAGAGGGTGCCTAGAGGGATTTATATGAGGAACATTAGCGAGGTGAGTGGGAAGGAACGGCATTAGGGGGACAGCGAGGAGCCACAGTGGGTCTGTGTCATTTTGGAGTTGGAGCCGAAGCAGGCAGGACTCTTGCTGTGCAGGCCTGTGAGTGGCTTTCCTAAGAGCATGGACTTCACCCCATAGGCCTTCAGTAAATATTTGTGAGTTATGAACACCATGTCAGACACTTAGTATTATTACAAGATTGAGTCATGAGGACCCACCCAGCCATGGCGCTTGGTGCCTTGATGATCATGTAAATTGCTCACACTCCCGGTACAGCAGATAGCCAGGGGTGCTTTAGCACAGACAAGGCCTGTGTCCTGCTTGGGGCCACACAGCCCTGGAGCCCACAAGGGTCTGTGTTTCCGCTCTGGAACCGACTGGTGAAGATTTCCCGGAGTCACAGCCTTGAGGGGTGCCCCACTCAGAGCCACCTGACTATGGTGGGGTGATTCTGACCTGATCCTTTCCATAGGCAGAAATCTGGGGTCTTCCATGGTACACAGAGTCTTCATAGGAATGGGAGGCCACCTCATTCCATGTGACCTTCCCCTGTGCATAGGTGCCCATGTGTGGCTGAGAACCTGGCCTGATGGAGACAGAGCCACTTTGAGGGACAGTTTTCCCTTTCTCTTGAGTCTGGAGCCTGCTTCATCCCCAGTACCACTGGGTATGTCCCCAGCACCATGTCTGGAGCCTGGCTTGTGGCCCCCCAGGCCCTGTCATACAGTCCCTCTGTCCTGTCCTGTCATGTCCCATCTCTTACAGCCGCGTGAGGCCTGCTGGCATCTTCCAAGCCTTGGCAGGCTTCCTCTCCATTGTCAGCGTCCCCACCCTCTTCCTCAGGTGTTTCTCCTCTTGTTTTCCAGGCTCTCCAGAGTAACCTGCGGTACTCCCTACTGCCCCGGCGGCTCGTCATCAGCAAGCGCCTGGCTCAGTGCCTGCACCCTGCCCTGCCCAGTGGTGTGCACTTGAAAGCCCTGGAAACCTATGAGATTGTCTTTAAAATTGTGGGGACCAAATGGCTGGCCAAGGATCTGTTCCTGTACAGGTAGGCTAGCTTCGCCAGCACTCGTTTCTATTCATTATCCAAGTAACCCATGCTTTAGTCCACAAGATCAGTGAACAATAAACTGGCAGAGCTTGAAGGGGAGTGCTGTGGCTTCCCACCTGGAGCATGGCCCCCAGACAGTTCTGTAAGGGGTGTGGGGCCCATGCTGCCCAGTGGCCTGCTCTTGTTAACAGTCCGTCCTGACCATCTGAGGACAGGAAGGTGTCTGCCTCTCCAGTGAGAGGGCTGGCCGGTTGGCTGAGTGTCTGGAACCTCTGAGTAGGTGTCTCATTCATTCACTACCTTCTCTTCTCTTCTCCCCCAAAGCTGTGGGCTATTCCCACTCTTGGCGCACGCGGCCATGTCGGTGAGGCCTGTGCTGCTCGGCCTGTATGAGAAGTATTTCCTCCCGCTGCACAAGCTGCTCCTGCCCAGCCTCCAGGCCTTCCTCATCGGCCTGCTGCCCGGCCTGGAGGAGGGCTCGGAGATCTACGACAGGTGGGTCTCAGCGGGCGGCCGGCTCCACCCCAGCTCGCCTCCTCCTGGCCGGTGGGCCCCACTGCCTGTGTCGTGTCACTGCAGTGTGAGCATCTGGGGGACGGTGCAGAGAAGCATGAAGCAGGGCGAGGGGCAGAAGTGGGGTTGGTGGTGTGCGTTTCTGTGCTGGTCTCTACTGACCAGGTACCATGGTCTCCTGGGAGCACCTGCATGTACAAGTGAGAAGACAGGGAAGTTTCCCGGAGTCTCAGCAGTGACAGAGATGGGGTTGTGACCCACGAATGGTGGATCCCAAAGTCCCTCTTCTTCCCGCTGCACGGGGATGCTCAGTAGAGCGCAAGGCCAGTCTCACTGACTGGTGGGACTTGAAAAGGTGATGCTGAGCAGAAGAGCTCGACACATTCTAGCCACATCTGGGGAGTCTGTAAAGCCAACGTGTAAATGTTCACGCCAGTTCTGTGGTCACTACTTGGGCATGGGAGAAAGTGGATACCCATTCAGACTGTTGATCCACGCAGTGTCCTGTTTCTCTGGAGAATTAGGTGTGAGAGCACGTTTCCAGTGTAGTAGCTGTCTCCGTGGCACCACAGTGATAACCTCTGTTCACGTGATTCGTTTTCAGAGCCCTCGTGCAGCCGACTGGGAGGTTTCGAAACCTCTGCACTTGCAGTAGTTTCTGTTTGACTACACAGCCCAGATTGTTCCAGGCCAGAGTCCCCAGTCACAGCACCTTTGCCTTTGACCAGAAGGGTGGGGTGGAATCAAGGAATCAATCCAGTACTTAGAGTGTTCCCCTGAACTCAAGGGAACCAAATAATCAGAATGACTTGGGCGAGTGTGCTGGTGACCAAGGGTGCGTTTAAATCACGAACATCTGTGTTGGTATTTGACAGAGCTAAGCAGAACCTTGCACTTGACCACTCCAGCTTCACACAGAGCACACTGTAGAGCTTTCCATTCCCTGTGCAGAATCCATGCTCACAGAGGGTAGAGTTGCTGGGATCCACTTTCTTAGGAACCAGTCTATCTTGTTGCCGTTGTAAAACCTGGCCACCATACCCTTGGCTGCACGTGGTGAAGCTGGGCTGGTGTGTGGTTAATGAAAGGTCACGGTCACATAGGGGTCAGCAAGAGGACTTTTCACAGACTGTCTCTTGACTCCTAGACCCAGGCTCTTTGTAGAGGCTCTGACCCATTCATGCTGTCCAAACATATGTGTATGTTTATATGCGTATAAGTGCTTTTTCTATCATGTGATGGATAAATACACCAGTTTCCAAAATGGATTGATTTTTTAAAATCTGTAAGAGTAAATCACACCAGAAGCATGTTCATAGTTGAGGTGTTTTTTGTGTGTTCTCTTACTTAGTAAACAAGGGTCACTTGAACAGTTGGTGAAGATACTCGACATGGATATTTCCCCTAATGCTGTGACTCCTTGACATTGAACCACGAGCTGACTGAACCTGCAGGAACCACTGAGTACATGTGCTGGGACAGTAAGCAGAGTCCAGGGTCGGCAGCGCCCCAAGTTACTTGCTATCAGCTTTCCAAGGGAGGCGCTGGCCACAGGTTATAGCATCTGGGGACAAAAGGGGACAGTAACTGAGGCAATGATGCAGCTGGCCCATGGTGTTCAAGAGAGTTCAGCCGTTGTTTCTTCTCCAGAGTGCTTAGGAATTGAGTCAGATGCCCCCAGCAAATACTGTGCAAGGACATGAAAGGGGGTGCACAGGGGGTCAAGATGTCATGTTGGCAGAAAATGCAAAGAGGGGTGAGTTAGGTCGCAGCTCACGAAGGCAGGGACCCACCATTTCGTAGGGGCAGAGACTGTTCCTGGTCTGTGTTCATTAGGGAACCGTAAGGAATGGGAATTTTGGCCAGTGTTAGGACTTCCTGTTCATGCTGGTTTTCTAACTCTTTGGTGCCTGCAAATTACTCCTGGCCAGAATTTCTTTTGTAAAGTGCCACGCAACAGCTGCATAGCTGTGTTTTTCTGTCCTGAGAGGACAGGATTAGCTGGGCGAAAATATGCAAATCCTCTTCTTAGAGGTTGGAGGACAGGTGGCTGTTAAATGGTTTGTAAGCAAGCAAAATGGGCTCACCTGGTATTTTCATTTACATCAGTGGTTCCTAACCTGGTGACTTTTGTCCCTAGGGGACATTTGGCAAAATCTGGAGACATTTTTGGTTGTTACACCTGGGCTAAGGGGTGCTTTTGGCATCTGGTGGGTGGAGGCCAGGGTTATAGGTAGCCATCCTGCAGTAAAGACTTACCCAGCCCCAGTGTCCACAGGGTCAAGGCTGAGAGAGCCTGACTTAAATAGGCATGGAAAATATTTATTGATGTCTTTTGCTATTGATCCCAGGCACTGTGGTGAGTTTTGCTGGCTCTAGAATATTTCGTCCCTTGTCAGATACAACATCTGACTTGAGTGGCAACCAGGATGCTGCTGTCACCATTCCACCTGTTTGATGTTGTGACAGCTCTGTTTTCTATGGCTGGCCATTTGGCAAGGTGGCTACCCATCCAAGGTTGTGGCAACGGCACACGGTGCCACATTTCCTTTGTCTCAGCTGCGCTGAGAAGAATGTTGGTGGCGTCGAATGAGCTTGTGTTTGCAGGAAGCACAGAGCTCAGCAGCCAGGACGCGTGAGGAAGGCTGGGAATAGTGGATTTGGTTTGGTTTGGTGTTTGGTTGTTGATTGGTTTTGAATAGAGAAGGTTAGAGTTCTGGGCTCTAAACTGTTCATGATCATTTTAGAGTTTCACAATTGAGATGGTGATAAGAGTAGTTCTTATTTAGCAGATTACTTAGCCGTTAACCCCAGTTATCTCGCAGCTTTACTCCACTCTCTATTGCAACGTTGTCGGAATTGCCAGGTTTTTTTGGAGGGGAACTGGAGCATCACTTAAAATTTTAATACCCATTAATTTTTTCAGAATAAAATGAGACCTAAAGCTGCATTTATTTAATAAAGAGAACTATCTGGTATTCTCTGAATATTGAATAAGGAATAGCATATGTGGCATTTCCTAGGCTTTGCGATAGAAGAACCCCTCTTATGTGGGTCAGCTCAAGTGGCCAGTGTTCCGTGGAACATATTTTGGGAATATGTTGTTGTGAGCAAAGGAGGATGTAATAGCATGTGCACTGTAGTGTTTATGACGGGTTTTATCTCAGAGTCAGTCTAGTGAGAGGGGTCCCAGGGAGAGGAGCACTGCGGGGCTTCCTAAATTAATTTGCTGCTCTAGGAATCTCTTCCTAGCTCAGAACCGTCTTGTATGCGCAGGGGGCACAGTGACCATTTTCCCAGTGTACTGGAACTGCAGCCATTGAGTGTTGTTTCTGCCCAAGTTAGGCTTTTGCTGTGTCGCCCAGAGCCGGGCAGCCATAGCTTGTTCGCTCAGCATGGATGGAAGTCCAGGGTATACCTTCAGCTATGGCGTTCTGCATGCTGTTCCTAAACACTTGGCTGTTACTTGGGCCTCTTCGTCTTTGTTTTATTTCTGAGAAAATGAAACCATGTGTCATTTGCAACAAATATTTTATTAGACAAAAAAGGGCACAGACTAGTTTTAAGGAAACTAGAACTCATTTTTTTCTTGTGAGAAAGGGAGAAAGACAGGAAAGGAGAGAGATGAGAAGCATCAACTCGTAGTTGTGCTACTTTAGTTGTTCATTGATTGCTTCTCATTAAAACTCATTTTTTTTTCTGACAAACAGAGAGAGGGACAGATAAGGACAGACAGGGAGGAAGAGAAATGAAAAGCATCAATTCTTCATTGCGGTACCTTAGTTGTTCACTGATTGCTTTCTCATATGTGCCTTGATGGGGGGGCGGCTACAGCGGAGCAAGTGACCCCTTGCTCTAGCCAGCATCCCTGGGCTCAAGCCAGCAACCTTTGGGCTCAAGCTAGCAACTATGGGGTCATGTCTATGATCCTACGCTCAAGCCAGCGACCCCGTGCTCAAGCTGGTGAGCCTGTGCTCAAGCCGGATGAGCCTGCATGCAAACTGGTCAACTCAGGGTTTTGAACCTGGTTCCTCCCAGTCCAGCACTCTATCCACTGTGCTACCACCTGGTCAGGCTAGAACTCATTTTTAATATGAAAAGGTAGTAGACTTTTGTCTGAAATGCTTTTGCATAAGCTGAATTGATTGTTGAAAACTAAGCTGAAGACAGTTTGAGTTATAATAAAGGGAAGAGTGACATTTGTCTGACAGTTTCAAGTGCCAGCTGTGTGTCAGATGCTCATCTGGGCGCCGGGGACACGTCAGCAAACAGAGCCTCTGTAGCAGTTAATGGTAGGTGATGTCGCCTGAGCCTGGCTCTGTCTCTGGGCTGAGTTTTCACACAAGACTCACATGTTTCTCACAACATCTCCGTATCTTTCCCTGTCTCATAGCAGAAAGCTGACATGCACAGAAGTTAAATTTGTCCTGGAGACCACAGCCAAGAAGTGGACATGAGAGTTAGACACCAGAAGCCCAGGCAGACCACCGCATTCCACTGGCCTGGTCCTTCTGTGACTGTGTCGGTCTTCTTTGCAAATAGGAAGCATATGAGAAATGAAACCCTTTAGGATTCTGAGTCTGATCCCTCATTAAGTGAAGGCCTTTTACTGGCAGATGCTGTCACCCAGCCTGCCATCTTTGCCCTCACTGTTGACAGGGAAGACATTTTAGTCAGCCACAGGTACAGCACCAAGCAAGGGCCTGGCAGGGCTGGCGTCAGGGGGAACAAGCCCTGACCCGCTGATGACCCTGCTTCTCCTAAAGGACGTCTGAAGTTGTTGATGTGGTGTCATGGGGAAGATCTAGATAAAGATAAGAGCTGACTTTGTGTCAGCCTCAGCTGGAAAACCTCCTGGAGTGAGGGTCGGTGTGTGGAGCTGCTGTGGGCACAGTGACAGAAAGCACCATCGCAGGCTTCATGGAACTTGCAGTGGAGTGGGAGGCCCAGCCGGATTCTGTCCCCCGTGTTTCTGAAGTCAGCTGTCATTTGGCACATTTTTAGCTGGTCTCACATTGGGAGTAAGTAAAGTCTCAAGTTGGTCACATAATGACTCCTTATGCTTTGATATAAAGTGGCTGCTATGCTCGTCCTCTTCCTGGTGGTGGGGCAGCCCTCCTGTAAAGTAGCGCCATCAGTGGCAAGGTGAGAGGCAGATGTGGATCTCAGGATATGGTGACGCAGACGGTCACACACTGCCTGTTGGCCAGGAAGCTGTAACTCTCAGGATATATGTGTTTTGGCAAATTTCATCTTAGTGACAGTGACAGGTGGACAAACACCAGAAGACCAGACAGGGCAGCAGATCAGAATGGAGGATGATGGTGTTTCGTGGCCAGGGGGCATGAGCTCACTGTTCCCAAAGCATTCACAGAGCAGCACAGTGAGACGCGGACACGTGGAAACAGCCCTTAAATTCTGTCATTTCTCGTCCACAGAACAGACGCTCTGCTTCTGAGACTGTCTCTGGTGGTCGGCAAAGAGGTGTTTTATGCTGCCCTTTGGGGGAGCGTCCTGGCGAACCCGTCCATCCGCCTGCCTGCCTCACTCTTTGTGGTGGGCCACATCAGCAGGGACTCGCCCGGCAAGGAGCAGAAGTACATGTTGGGGACAGACTACCAGCTGGCGGTGAGCGCTAACCTCCTTGCCGGAGCTGTGGGGGTCACTGGGGCGTGCAAGTATAGCTGGTCCCTGGGCTGCAAAAGGGACATCAGGGAGCAGCGGGGAAGTGGAGGCAGAGCATGTGTAATGATCTGCTGAGCCAGGTATGGGGGCGGCATCATCACTCACAAGGAAGCCCAGGGTGGTGGTGTTTGTTTTTCACACATGCATTACTATTTTGTGTGTTCAAATAACTGATGTTTATACCTAAAGAGGGCCCTGTGGAGGCCCCCAGCTCCTTAGCAGTGCGGTTTGATGTACAGTACGTGGAAGGCCTTGCACAGGAACTCTGCAGCTTTATAAAATCTGTTTTCTTCCTCTGCCCTGCGACACACCGACCACCGCCTGCACCTGGGATTCCTCCTCTTCTGGCCACTGCCTAGGTCCCACTCCAGCCACATCCTCTCCTCTCGCTGCTCCCAGACCTAGATTGTTGGGATTGCTCGAGTGTCCGACCCCTGTCCCTTTGAGGACAGCTCTCTTCCCTGGCAGTGACACGCGTTCTTGTGACCTTAAAAAGCGGAACTTCCCTGGTGTTTGTCTCTTCCCCTCCAAACACAGTTGTGTGTTTAACGGCTTGCTATCGCCACCTAGTGGTGTACCTAATGCTTTGAACTTACAATGTTGGAAATTGAATTCCACGGTAAGGGAGTTGGCAACTTGGTGTGCACTTACCCCACCACCCAAGTCCATTCCTCTTTGCAAAGTGGAGATAATAGGTCTGAGGATTAAGTGAAGCGACTGATGAAAAGCACCTGCACAGCACTCAGGACACAGGAGAGCCTCATCTATACGTCCCCTGCTCTTCTGCCCTGTCAGCACCACTTCTCTCTCCTCCTTCCATTTTCACGGCCCTGCTCCAACTTCTTAAGTCTTGCTTCCATAGCATAATTTCTAACTGGTTTCTCCTCTCCCCATTCTCCACCCCCCCCCCCCCCTTCGCTTAAAAGATTTGCATAGCTTTCCTCATGTCTACACTGTGCTCGAAAAATACCTGGATTCTGTTGCCTAAAGTCCAAACTCAGGAATATTCTTAACAGTCTGCTCCCAGCCCACCAGATGCCTTACTCTCTTCTTCAGCCCCCTCCGCTCCCAGAGGGATTGCCCACCTGGCCTCAGATGGCTGGGATGCTGTCCTTGCTCCCACAGTCCTGCACTCACTCTCTGTCCCTTTTCTCCAGGGCTCTTGATGGAGATCCTTTGTGTCCTTGAAGTTCAGCTTTTTCACAAAGCTTCCACGTTTTCTCAAAAGAAAGGGTCTCGTCCTTTCTTCTTCTGAGTCCTCGTAGCTTTTTGTTGCTGTCTTAGAGCTTCCATCATCTGTTACACAACTGCACTCCACTGTCTGTGCTCAGAAAAGATACTTGAAATAGGGCCTAACTTGGTTTGGAGTCTATATGACTGAATGTCTTTGGAGTGTGTTTAGCCAAAAGTTTCTGTTGGAACTTACAGACATTCCTTTCTGGAATCACAGAATTTGGGGTCTCAGAACCCAACCATCAAGTCCAAAGCCCTCTGGCTCCGAGACAAAAATGTGGGGTGGCAGCTGACCAAAACCTGATGCCAGAGCCCCTCGTTTCTGGACCTGGAACCTGGGTTTCCCACTCATGTATCTATTGTTCTGTTCTCATGACTTAACACGGCAGTTCCAAGTTCCCCAGAAAAGTTACTCTCATTATTATGACTGAACGGTAGCCTGCAAGTGATGTTAAAGTCTTGGGTGTGAAATGTTCATGTCATTTGTCATTTATAGGTAAAGGCTTTATGTGCATCACTATTGGATTCCAATGTTCTGGTGCAAAGAAATAATCTGGAAATCGTCCTCTTCTTCTTCCCACTTTATACCTGCCTGGTGAGTCATTGGTGTTCTTATGGAGATCACTGGTGTTTCCCAAGGGGGCGGGCAGGCAGGATAGACCTCAGGTGCCCTTCTGGGGAGGCGAGCACCACTTGGTGAGCACCACTTGGTGAGCAACGTTTGCCTGCAGCCACAGAACAGTCCTGGTTCACTTTTGTGAGGATGATGTCCCTGGGCACTGTGGAGAATGGCCTTTTTAAGAGGAAGCTCTGGAGACGGGTAGGAAGGGCAGTGTGTCAGGGAGTCAATAACTGACCCTCTGTCTCCTCTGTCCTCCTGGTAGGACCCTGACGAGAGAGCCATTCCCCTGCTCAGACCTGACATCGTACGACTCCTCTCTGCAGCCACCCAGACCTTGCTGAGAAGAGACATGTCTCTAAACAGGAGGCTTTATGCGTGGTTACTAGGTACTGCCAAATACACACTCACAGGACGTTCAGGTGGCACCTCGTAGTTAGTGCTGATTGTTGGTGTGAATTTTGCTCTCAGTGGCGCATGTCTGAGTCCTGACTTGTGGAGACAACACGATGCACATGGCTCTGTGCCACTGGGCTCTGCTGCCCACACCGCAGCTCTGGTTATTTTGAAGTTATTACTTTAAAAACAAGGAAACAATAAAGGAAAATTTTGAAAATGCTAACTGGATCTCATTTTAAGAAGCTTGAAATACCACTAAAAACGCAGCCAAACCGTATTCAGGTAGAAGCCAGTTGCCATGGAGAGGTTTCACAGGATTGGGGGGGGGGTACCTGCACACACGGCCTGTGTGTAAAATGTTGTGTGCGGATGGGTGGTGTGAGGCATTGCGATGCTTGGGTCATATTTGGGTATCTCGGGGAGAGCATGAGAACCCAGGGCGTGTGTCTCTGTGACTGTGAGTTTTGTGTTTTACAGCCTGTAAACTTGTAGGAAGAGAACCCCTGGCTCTGAGTTCGAAAGCTTCACCAGGGACAAAGTCCAGGAAGTCAGAGGCTGGAAGCGTAGCACTTTTTGAGTTTTAAAATTCCTGTATTTGTGTACCTATGGAAAGATGGTATGCAAAGCAACTGTGAAAGGACTCTACACCTTTATTTGTTTCAAGACTATTTTTTCTAGAACAGTTTTAGGCTCACTGCAAAATTAAGTGAAAGGCACGGACGTTCCTGTACACCCCCTGCACAGGCACAGCCTCCTGTCGTCAGCATGCCCCCTGGGTGGTGCACTTGTTACTGTCCATGAGCCTCCATCAGCATCTGTCACCCCCAGAGCCGACAGCTTCCATTAGGGCTACTCGGGCTGTAGTGCATTTGGTGGGCTTAGACAAATGTATAATGACATGTGTCCACCAGTGTTTTTAGAGTAGTTTCACTGCCCTAAAAAGCCTCTGTGGGCCCTGGCCGGTTGGCTCAGCGGTAGAGCGTTGGCCTGGCGTGTGGGGGACCCGGGTTCGATTCCCGGCCAGGGCACATGGGAGAAGCGCCCATTTGCTTCTCCACCCCTCCTCCTTCCTCTCTGTCTCTCTCTTCTCCTCCCGCAGCCAAGGCTCCATTGGAGCAAGGATGGCCTGGGCGCTGGGGATGGCTCCTTGGCCTCTACCCCAGGCGCTAGAGTGGCTCTGGTCACGGCAGAGCAACGCCCCGGAGGGGCAGAGCATCGCCCCCTGGTGGGCGTGCCGGGTGGATCCCGGTCGGGCGCATGCGGGAGTCTGTCTGACTGTCTCTCCCAGTTTCCAGCTTCAGAAAAATACAAAAAAAAAAAAAAAAAGCCTCTGTGCTTCACAGCTTTTTTAAACCCCCAACACACAGTACTTATCACACCAAAGTCAGGAAGTCCTTTCTTCCCTCTCTCCCCCTGGAAGTCATTGCATGGAAGCTCATCAAGGATTTCAAGCCTTTTTATCAAAAGGATGATTTTGTTCCATGTGTAGCTCCCTCTTGGGGCTTGTCCTGCTGTGCACAGAGAGGACCTGGGGTCCGGGCTCAATGCTGGCTCCAACCACTTTAGCCGCAGCCCCAGGAGTCTCAGGCCCCTGGCTTGTACCATGTGAAGGCTGTTCCTCACCCTGAGGACCTCACAGACTTGCCCAGGATTCAAAATAAGGACGTACAGATGGGAATGTCTTGCGTTCAAGTAACGCTGTACAAGTATACACTGGTATTTTCAAAATGATACTTACTCCATTAGATCCTGGCCATCCCACCTGTCAGACGCTTGGGCTGACTTCTGAGACAGACTAACTCGGTGTTGAGGTGTTCTGTCTGTCTGATCCTGAGCATGTCGGAAGAGTGGAAGAGCTGTGCCTTGGTCTTGCTCTATCTGATTTTGTTTTTTGTCAGAGGAATTACATTTTTAGAAACACTCTGTCATGAAGAGGCCTTTGCACAGTTTGATGCACTTTATCAGTACAGCTCTCTTTACAGCTCATGTTGCTTATTCTTTTATAGGTTCAGATATCAAAGGAAACACCATTGTGCCAGAATCTGAACTCTCCAATTCTTATGAAGACCAGTCCTCATATTTTTTTGAAAAATATTCCAAGGATCTTTTAGTTGAGGTAAAGGAGCATTTCTGGAAAGTTGACCCCAAATCCTGATCATATGCTTCAGTGTCATTTTCTGTGGGACCTCAGAGTAGACACAGGGCACGTTGCTTCGTGCACGGTTAGGAAAAGTCCGTGTGCTCACTTAGTGCTGTGCACTTGCTTTCCTTTCTGTCCCGGAGAACAGCTAGCACTGTCATACTTCACTATTACAATCTCCTAATGTGGCTTTTTAAAAAATAGGGTCTGGCTGAGCTGTTGCACCAGGAGTTCTCAGATGCTGACGTAGAGGAACGCCACTACGCATACCTGAGGCCCTTCCGCATCCTCACCAGTCTGCTGGACAAGCCAGAAATAGGTACTGTTAGAAACCCTAGCCTGGATAGCTCAGTTGGTAGAACATCAGACTTTTAATTTGAGGATCCAGTTCTTGTCCCTACTCTGGCATCTTGTTTTGACCCTGGCCAGTTGGCTCAGCAGTAGAGCATCAGCCCAGCATGTGGAAGTCCTGGGTTCAATTCACAGTCAGGGCACACAGGAGTCGTGACGATCTGCTTCTCTTCCCCCCTTCCCTCCCTCCTCTCCCACAACCATGGCTCGAATGGTTCAAGCAAAGTTGGCCCCGGGCACTGAGGATGGCTCCATGGCCTCAGACTCGGTGCTAAAATAGCTCAGTTGCTGAGCAATGGAGCTGTGGCTCAGCTGGGCAGAGCATGGCATGGTATAGGATTGCTGGGTGGATCCCAGTCAGAGCGCATGGGGGGGGAGGGTCTGTCATTGCCTCCTGCCTCTCACTGAATAAAAAAAAAGTAACACTTACATGCTGTGTGCCATATAATAACACCTACTGTTAGAAACCCTGTTACACATCATGTGCCAGTATGGATAACAGGTACTGTTAGAAACCCTGTTATGTAGTGTGTGCTGTACAGTTCACCCATTTTTAGATAATTAAAACGTGGTGAGATAGCACATTATTTTAAAGATAATTTAACCTTTGGTATTTCACAATCTCAAAGTGCTTTAGTCATGTTATGTAGTTCAGTTATCCCAGTGGTTGGCAGACTCATTAGTCAACAGAGCCAAATATCAACAGTACAACAATTGAGATTTCTTTTGAGAGCCAAATTTTTTAAACTTAAACTATATAGGTAGGTACATTGTTATTAACTTAATTAGGGTGGAGTACCCTTTGTGGAAGAACCACACTCAAGGGGCCAAAGAGCTGCATGTGGCTTGCAAGCCGCGGTTTGTTAACCACTGAGTTATCCTATCTGGGCACCACTTAAAAGCTGTGACCATTGTTGTTAGGAAACAGCTTTGACCTCCTCTTGGGCGTGGCGGCACAGGGTGGGGGAGCACTGCAGAGCACACACAGTGCTGACCCTGTGGGAATGCTTCTTCCACCGGGTGTTAGACTTCAGATGAGCTCTGGTTTTATTTTCAAGAAAACAAGGGACCCTCCTCCACCTTTTTGCCTTCTGACCCTGGGCAAGTTGCTTCTGTCTTGTGAGCCTCTCTTTTCCTCTCAGATGAAAGGGGTGAACTGGGCTTGGCTTCTAAAGGGCCTCTTACACACTGTGGTCCTGTGAGCATTGGCTGAGAAAAGTGACCTCTCTTCCTTGCTGTAAAGAAATATGCTGCAGTTTCCATTCACTGTACAATCTTAACGCCATAATGGAGAAGAAAAGCCTCATATTCTCCATGGATTTCAGCTTGATAGCGTCGTCCGAGTGCTCGGATGTGCCCGCCCTGTTTGCTGTGCCCGCTCTTGGTGCTGTTTCCTTTTCCCTGTGGCCTCGGGATGTGAGACAGGCATGGAGCATCCTCGGTATGGTAGGGATGGTCTAAACTCTAATGCAAGGGTCCCCAAACTTTTTATACAGGGGGCCAGTTCACTGTCCCTCAGACCGTTGGAGGGCCGGACTATAAAAAAAAACTAGGAACAAATCCCTGTGCACACTGCACATATCTTATTTTAAAGTAAAAAAACAAAACAGGAACAAATACAATATCTAAAATAAAGAACAAGTAAATTTAAATCAACAAACTGACCAGTATTTCAATGGGAACTATGCTCTTCTCACTGACCACCAATGAAAGAGGTGCCCCTTCTGGAAGTGCAGCGGGGGCCAGATAAATGGCCTCAGAGGGCCGCATGCGGTCCATGGGCCATAGTTTGGGGACCCCTGCTCTAATGGTATGAAGGAAAAAAGTCTTCTGGTCAAGTCAGAAGGTCCTTGTGTGTTCGCGCTGCTGTTAATAATAATGGCTGACATTTTTTTGAGTGGTTACTTTGTGCAAAGTGATTTGCATGCATCATTTAATGTATGTCTCCAAACGTACCTCCAAACCTCCAACAGCCCTGAGATGGGTTTCTTTGCTATACCCATTTCACAGATAGGGAGACTAAGGTTGAACAAGGTTAAGTCATTTGCCTGAGACCACCCAGGAGCTGGGACTCCAGAGCCTACACTGTCCTTGATAAGACACTACTGTTTACCTGATGGCTCTCAGACATAAATTACCTGAGACATTACTCATGGAGCACAGATGAACTTGTGTCGCGTGGCATGGGCTGCTCTAGTTGCTGCTGTCCAGAGTCAAAGCATGAAGCGTTTTGCCCTCAAGTGCTACCTACAGGTCCATGTGCTTTGTGCAGACTTTCCTCTCATTCTTCCCCTCCCTTTCCCTTCCCCTTCCCTTCCTCTTCCCTTCCTTTTCCCTCCCCCTCCCCCTCCCCTCCGGTTCTCTTCCCCTTCCCTTCCTTTTCCCTCCCCCTCCCCTCCGGTTCCCTTCCCCTTCCCTTCCTTTTCCCTCCCCCTCCCCTCCGGTTCCCTTCCCCTTCCCTTCCTTTTCCCTCCCCCCTCCCCTCCTCTTCTTTTTCTTTTCCCTCCCTTCCCCTCTCCTCCCTTCTCCCTTTCCCTCCCCTCCCCTCCCCTTCCCTCCCCTCTCCCCTCCCCTCTCCCCTCCCCTCCCCTCTCCCCTTCCCTCCCCTCTCCCCTCCCCTTCCCTCCCCTCTCCCCTCCCCTCTCCCCTCCCCTTTCCCCTCCCCTTCCCTCCCCTCCCCTCTCCCCTCCCTTCCCTCTCCCTGCCCTCAGTCAGCTAGCAATGGCTCCAGGAGTAGTTTCTCCTGATGTGGAGGGACTGCAGCTCAGAAAAGCCATGGTTTGGTCTGAGACACAAAATGACTTATGTAATTTAATTGTTTTGAGAGCTTGCTTTGTAACTTGAAGCATTCAAAGAAAAAAATCTTAAGTTAGCATTTTGGAGATGGGAGTTTTATGTCAAGGCCATTCACTTGGGCTCCTGGTTGTGTTTTCTGGAAGGGATGAGTGGAAGGCTTCTGCTCAGTCATAACGGTCGTTTGGTTTGCTCTCTTTGTCAGTTTAGTTGTCTGGGGAGTGGACGGTGTAGAACTAGATAGCACAGGATGGGCATTCAATCTTGTCTGTCCTCCCGCTCCAAGGCTTCAGCCACGGCCTCCTCTTCTCCTCCACTAACTGGGGCAACTCACTGGCCTTCACTTGTAGAAAGTATTCGGCATTCTCATGCTGTAGATAAAAGATGAACCTGCTGATTACTTTTTACAGATACCCTAACAGAGCTCTCCTTCTCTCTAACTGGATCCTGTTCTCACTCTTCTGTGCATGTGGGTGAGAGTCCTTCCCTTTGCTGCCTGCCAGCTGCTGCTTGTGCAGCAGAAATGTCCTTCCGCCTTGCAGTTGCCTCACTGACCACATGCATCTCTGGCGCGTGGCCTGTTCGGTTCTTCCTGCCGCCTTTATAAGCTTTTTAGGACTGGTGTTTTCCTGTGTGGTGTTTTAGCTCATGACTAAGAGAATCCCGAGTTGTGTTTATATTGAGTACTATTTCTGGCCTAGCAGTTTATGCATAGTTAAAGCATACTTAACCAGTGTTGCCCCAATAAATCCTATAGACATTAAAAAACAAATGAATAAATAAAAGAGCACAGGAACGTTGTGCATACGTCCGGCTCCACGCAGTAGAGTCTGGTTGAAGTGACTTAACTTCTGCCTCAGTCCCTTGTCTGTTTCCAGGACAGCCGTGTAGTACCTGGTTGTGTGGCTGCTGTGAGGATTAAACAAGTTAATAGATACAAAATGCTTACAACAGTGTCCAGCACATAGTAATCTCTACAAAAATACCAGCGATTTTCAGGGATGTTAATCCCCAGCTAAAGTTGTCATTGCTGTAATTTGATATGTTTCTGTGCATTTTAGACTGTATAAATTGTCTCTAGGTATGCAGAGTCACTCCATACATTTCATGTGTATGCCAT
Organism: Saccopteryx leptura; assembly: GCF_036850995.1. Classification (NCBI taxonomy): domain Eukaryota; kingdom Metazoa; phylum Chordata; class Mammalia; order Chiroptera; family Emballonuridae; genus Saccopteryx; species Saccopteryx leptura. The sequence goes on along the minus strand of NC_089504.1, from coordinate 222,439,668 downwards.
TTACTGATTTAAAAGCGGATTGTTAATCTCTGTCTGGTCATTTTCTTTTTCATCACAGGGCCTCAGGTGGTTGGGAATTTGTTTCTCGAAGTCATCCGGGCCTTTTATTACTATTGCAGAGATGCCCTCGGCGCTGGCCTTCAGCTGAGCTACACACAGAGTGGAAATTCGCTGATAAGGTCTGGGTTTGGCCTCTGTTTCTTCCCTTCCCTAATGCCATGAATTTCTCCCTTCCATCATTTACCAGAAATTATGAAGTGCTAGGAATGTGTAGAAGCAGCACAGGTTATTTCCGTGAACAGACTGTTCCCTGCTTAATATTGTGAAGAGATTAAAACTGTTTTTTCAACCACTAGTCTGCGGACTGGTCTGCCTGAAATTTCATGCTGGTCCATGAAAGAGTTAACCATCCTGATGTGTGAAGATTATAGACCCAATTATCTTGGTTGAATTTGTTTATGCTCAGGATGATATTTGCCTTAGTGATCCCTGAAATCATTCTCCTATTTCACTAGTCCCCAAGTGTAAAAATGAAAAACACTGGTTTAAAAGGAGTTTGATCTAGTCTCTGCCCTAGCTTGGGAAGTACAAACCATATCTATTGATCAAGTATGAAAAGTTGTTCAACAGAGGCAGTTGAATCTAGATTACTCAAGTAGTGAGTTAGAGGGAGGAGGGCAGGTGTGTGTGGGGGGTCAGGAAGTGGAGCCAGGGGACATCAGTCATCAGAAGATGAGTGGGTGGGTGCGGTGTCAAATCCTGAGGACACCCAGGACCCTTAGGGCAAGGGGTAGTGGGGTTTGGGAGGCAGAATGTTGACTTAAAGTGTCTAGTTATCTATCAGCCCTATGGTTTGTTTTGTTCTTTTTAAGATAGTACAACCTCTTTCTTGTTACTTTTCTCTTGATATAATTTCTTTGACATTGGGTATATTGAAATTTTAAATCAGTTGGAAGGCCCTGGCTGGGTAGCTCTATTGGTTAGAGCATCGTCCTGATATGCCAAAGTTGTGAGTTCAATCCCAGGTCAGGGCATGTACAACAGTCAACTGATGAATACATGGATGGGTGGAACAATGGATTGATGTATCTCTCTCTCCTCCATCCCTCCCTTCCTCTCTCTCTAAATTCAATAAATAAAATTTTAAAAGAAGAAAAAAATTACTTGGAAAATTTTTCTGGTTTATTAATTATAAGTGTACCAAGAATTCTTAGTGTTTGCTTTTTTTCTCCCCAAGTAGTATGTTTTTCTGAATAAGAAAACAGTACATGCTGATTTTAGAATATACCAATATTTGAAGGTATCAAGAATAAAGATATTTCTTTCTAGATTTTCAGTGTGTGTGTGTGTGTGTGTGTGTGTGTGTGTGTAAAAGAGAAAGAGATGCCTGTCTTCTTTTTTTTTTTTAACAGGGACAGAGAGAGAGTCAGAGGGATAGATAGGGACAGACAGACAGGAATGGAGAGAGACAAGAAGCATCAATCATCAGTTTTTCGTTGCGACACCTTAGTTGTTCATTGATTGCTTTCTCATATGTGCCTTAATCGTGGGCCTTCAGCAGACCGAGGGGAAGAGAGAGAGAGAGAGAGAAAGAGAGAGAGAGAGAGAGGAAGGAGAGGGGGAAGGGTGGAGAAGCAGATGGGCACTTCTCCTGTGTGCCCTGGCCGGAATCGAACCCGGGACTTCCACACACTGGGCCAACACTCTACCTCTGAGCCAACTGGCCAAGGCCTATATCACATTCTTTTTACTACAGTTCTTAAGCTTATTTCTAAGAAGATGTATCAACATAGTGTTTAGGATGACATGCATACTCCTATTTAAAAATGGTGATAGGCCCTGGCCGGTTGGCTCAGTGGTAGAGCGTCGGCCTGGCGTGCAGAAGTCCTGGGTTCGATTCCCGGCCAGGGCACACAGGAGAAGCGTCCATCTGCTTCTCCACCCCTCCCCCTCTCCTTCCTCTCTGTCTCTCTCTTCCCCTCCCGCAGCCGAGGCTCCATTGGAGCAAAGATGGCCCGGGCGCTGGGGATGGCTCCTTGGCCTCTGCCCCAGGCGCTAGAGTGGCTCTGGTTGCGGCAGAGCGATGCCCCGGAGGGGCAGAGCATCGCCCCCTGGTGGGCAGAGCATCGCCCCTGGTGGGCGTGCCGGGTGGATCCCGGTCGGGCGCATGCGGGAGTCTGTCTGTCTCTCCCCGTTTCCAGCTTCAGAAAAATACAAAAAAAAAAAAATTTAAAAATGGTGATATTTTTATCTTTAACTGAGTTTGCCAGTCTCTCTAGAAAAAAGGTATGTTTTGTTTTTTTATTCAATGGAAGGAAGGCAGGCAGAGAGGCAGACTCCCACATGTGCCTTGATCAGGATCCACCTGGCAAGCCCACTAGGTGACCATGCTCTGCCCCTCTGGGGCATTGCTCTGTTGCTTAGCAACTGAGCTCTTCTTAGTGCCTGAGGCAGTGGCCATGGAGCCATCCTCAGTGCCCAGGGCCACCTCACTCCAATTGAGCCATTGCTGCAGGAGGGGAAGAAGAAGCGAGAGGGAGAGGAGTGTAGGGAGAGGGAGAGGGGTGTAGCGAGAGGAAGAGAGGGAGAGGGAGAGGGAAGCAAATGGGTGCTTCTCCTGTGTGCCCTGACCAGGAATCAAACCCAGAACATCCACATGCTGGGCCAGCGCTCTACCACTGAGCCAACTGGCCAGGATGAAATAAGTTATAAATGGTAAAATGAATTATTCAAACATGATTTTCTTGTCATACAGGGTTTTTGTAGATGTATTTACAAATATCTCTCTTCCTTTACAGTGCAATAAAAGAAAACAGAAATGCTTCTGAGATTGTTAAAACGGTGAATTTGCTGATCACTTCCCTGAGCACAGACTTTCTCTGGGATTATATGACAAGGTGTTTTGAGGATTGCTTTAGGTGAGTATCCAGGTCAGGATAATGAACATTTAGGAAGAATTAGAGGGTTTCATTGTTTTGTAGCTGCTTATTGTGGTCAGATTACATGTACTGGCTAGCTGGATGCTGACTACATGATTGGAAAAAATTCACTTAAAATTACAATAGAACTTAAAAGAACATTGCCATGACACAGTTCATGTAATCTTTGCCACATAATTCTGGAGCTTCTTTATTAAAGTCGAGCTTTAGAAAATCCTCTGCATTTTCTAGTCATGGATGAAATCTACTTCCATCACACGGTTCTCCCGGAGGCTTGGCCTCTGAGAGAAGCTTGCTTTTGTGGCTCTGTGACTGGATAGTGTGTGTTTGAAATCATCAGCCTCCTTAGATTCTTACTGAAATCCGGTATAACTGATCAGATAAAAGCATTAATGTTTTAAGCTGCTGTAATAAGCTTTATGTCACTTTGAAGCTGGCAAATTGCACCAGCTCAGAATTTCTGGGGGTGGTGTATCTGGGAATAGCCTGTTCTCCCGCCCAGCCCCTTCCACATCCTCCTCCCTGCTGAGGAGTGATTAATCACTTAGCCCTGCTTTGTCCTGTGAGCCAGGCAGCATAACTCCACCCTTGCCACGCCCCATTGAAGAGCTCTGTGCTAGCTGTCTCCCAGCAGCTGTCCTGGAAGCTTTGCCGTCCTCCAGTCTTCAGGCCATACTCAGCAACTCTTCAGGACAGCCCAGAGAAAGTGGGCACTCCTGTCATATCAGAAAGCCGAGCCCAGAGACAGGAAGTACCTTGTGTGGCATTGCATAGCTTGTTAGCGGCAGCTGAACTTAGAGCCCAGGAACACCTGACGTCCTAGCTGCTCCTGCTACGCTGTCCTGGCCTCTAGAGCCAGGCGCCAGCAGGCATTCAGACCTGTGGTGGTTACATTCATTGTGATTGGATGAATCCATGTGTTACCCGTGAACTCATGAGACCTCAGTTCTTGTCTTCTTGAAGGAAAGAATTCAGTCAGGAGACTGTGCAGCAAGTAAAGCAAGAACTTACTGGCCATGTAGGAATACACTCAGAAGGGACTGAGCCAACAAAGAAAAGGGGGCCTTCGTGACAGGTTCACGGGGTTAGCCTGGGACAAGCTGCTGCTGCTGCCCACTGTTTCCCAGATTGCAAGTCTCGTGGGGTCCCTTATTGCTTAGGAGAAAGAGAGGGTCAAGGAAAACATGCTTCGGGGAAGAAGAGGAGGAGGAGGAAAAAGAGGAAGGGGAAGGAACAGGCTTGCTCCCAGAAGGGAGAACATGCTGAGTCCTTATCCTAAGGACTTTTAAGGGTGGAGAGCTTAGGGAGGTTCCAGGGGAGGATTTCAACAGAATATTCATCAGCTCTCCAAGTGTATCCTTTTAGGGTCGTGGTCTCCACTGATTATGCAGTGCCAGGACAGGTCATTAGTCAGTGCAGCTGGTCCTGAGGTCAGCCATGGCTTCCCTTTGTCTGGTTTTGCTGCTTTTCTGGGCCTGGAGCTGAAACACAACTGAGGCCTAGGTGTTATCCCTGGGGGTTAATGCTTGAGCACTATTCTCCGGCCCCCTTATTTCCCCTCTAAGGGGTCTAAGGCACCTCACTAGCAACATGTTAGGGGAGGAAAGGTCAGGGAAGGGTACAAAGCACATGACCAGTGAGATGAAATCGGGGGATCTAAACTGCATGATCAGCAACATGCCAATGGGGCAAAGCTTGCCCTGGGGCGAGGTTCTTGTTTTCTCAGTTTTGCCTGTTGTTAGGCACCCAGCACTTTCCACCCCGGTGGCCTTCTGTACCTGGCCCATCATCCTTGCTCTGCTTATGTCTAACTGCCTACCAGATGTGGACAACAGCAGGGCCATGTTATTGAAGCTACATTGTGGTCAGCTTAGTTCCATTTCAGAGTTACAGGGTCTGCTTTCTTTGAAAAAATTATGAAACATTTCAGATATAGAAGAAAGGACAGGGAAGAATGTCAGACACAACACCCATTGCTGAATTTACAGAGAACAGTTGGCCATTGCTTTTCAGATTTTTTTTTTAAAAGGAATAAAATGTGGCTGCCAGGATAGTGCTAACTCCCCACCATTTTTCTCCATTCATCCCAGTGTTAAACTCTGAAATTTTCTTTAGTGCAGATGCTACTGTGGTACCCACCTTTGTCCTGTGCACATAGGCTCAGGTTTCTATAGAGCAGATGCCTAGAAGTGAAATCACCAAGCTGTGTGTATTTACAATTCTTCCATCATTCTCAAGGTCTGATAAACTCCAATGTAATGAAGCCATAATTCACAATGGAGAAAATGAACTTGGGTCGAGTTGTACAGTGATAGCTAGATGTAAGGCCGGTGACTGAGGCCAGGCAGGTCCACATCGGATCTGGGCAGACAGTAGAGAAACTGTGGAGCCGGAAAGCATTGGGCCATTCTAATAGAGTCTCGCAATGGCGGACGAGCAAACAGGCAGAGAAAGCCACCTCTCAGGTGAATGAACAGTAAAAAGATAGTCCTTTACAGTGGCGGGCAGGCAATCCGACATTCGCCCTAAGGGCAAGCACCCGTAGCCTTACATAGACTGTACACACGTGGCGTTGCCATGAGCTCATGTACTAATCAGGCAAAGTACAAGCAAGCAAGCGTAATACAGCTATTTTCCCAACACTAGATGAACCAAAAATTACTCTGTTTTGAGGACTAATATATTCTTTGTCACTTATGTTTAACCAATTGCCTATTCTTTTTTTTTTTTTTTTGACAGGGACAGAGAGAGAGTCAGAGAGATGGATAAATAGGGACAGACAGACAGGAATGGAGAGATGAGAAGCATCAATCATTAGTTTTTCGTTGCAACACCTTAGTTGTTCATTGATTGCTTTCTCATATGTGCCTTGACTGTGGGCCTTCAGCAGACCAAGTGACCCCTTGCTCGAGCCAGCAACCTTGGGTCCAAGCTGGTTAGCTTTGCTCAAACTAGATAAGCCCGTGCTCAAGTTGGCGACCTCAGAGTCTCAAACCTGGGTCCTCCACATCCCAGTTCGATGCTGTATTCACTGCGCCACCACCTGGTCAGGCCAGTTGCCTATTCTTTTAAAACGAAGTGCTCAGTTTAGGTGTAAGTTACGCTGCCACCAGCAGCACTGAGCCGTGGAGTTACGCCTCTCTAGGGAAGCTGGAGAGTCCGGGCAGCCCATGTGGATGAGCTCTGGTGTCTCATGGAGCCCGTCTCAGATTGCTCCTTCAGAGAGCTGACGGGTGTGCAGCCTGCGCCTGCTCTAGCAGGCTCCTCCCCTGGGAACAGGCCTCTGGTCTGGGTCGGCGGCCTGGAATGGTTGCCAGTGCCGGCGCTCCAGATCTGCTGGGTGTGGGTCCCACGTGGACATGCACCACCCTCATCTGAATTGATGAAGTTCATGTCAGAGTGAACCCGTTTAAGAGGCAACAGATTCAAGACACTACTTATTTTTTACTTCTATATTAGGTTCGGAGCACCAAAGCTTAGTGAAGCTGTCTTTCCTTATATTTGAAGCAGAATAAGTAGTTTCATTGAAAATTAAATGCTTGAAATTATTGTATGAGAGAGAATTGATCTGTTTTTCTCTCCTGGCACTGCCGTAGACCAACAAAGCGGAGTCACGCCATTGGGAACAGCATCAGCCCTCCGCCCACGGTCTCGGAGCTCTGCACCCTGCTCGTGTTCCTTCTGGATGTCATCCCCTTGGTAAGGCCCTGGCCTCCTATGGATGGCCCTACACTTACTGTTACGTTTTTATTAGTGTTGTCAGCCTGTTTAAGAAACCTAAACTTAGTAAAAAATAGTTATACAACAACACGCAGCAGTTTTCAGGTTCCTTCCAGCATAGAAGACATAGCTGGATGTAACCTCTTATATGTTCTGTGTCTTATTTAAAAAGGGTGATAGCTTCCTGGCCAGTTACACGTGGGCTGAGCTGCAGGTATGTAAACCAGACGGGGAGTGGGGCACCACCCTGGGCTGCCCTTCTTCAGGAGTGGGAGTAAATGTATTTTCTATTTAAAACTATAGTAGTTGGCCAGTTTCCTCAAAGGAAACTGATTTCCTTGATGTAGAAATAAATGTGGCAGTGATTTTTCTATTAGAAATGGGAAAGGCACTTGAAAGGAGAGAATGAAAGACCATTGATTTTTCCAGATCAAAAAGAAATATTACTTTGTTTTCTGATTTGGATTAACGGGAACCTGCCTTATACTCTAAGAGAATGGCACTTCCTGACAAGCCGTTCTGAGGTGTCTTATTCCCTGGTGACTGTGCACTGAGAACCCATTAATTAAATCGAGTCTTTATTTCACAGGAGCTGTACTCGGAGGTACAAACCCAGTACCTCCCGCAGGTGCTCAGCTGCCTGGTGCAGCCTCTGGCTGAGGAAACGGAGGCTCTGAGCTTATCTGAACTCACACATGCTTTGAAGACATGTTTCAAAGTGCTCAGCAAGGTCCAGATGCCACCTTCGTACCTGGATGCGGAGTCCACAAGTGGAAACTCAGTATGTGCTGGGAGCGGCTGAAATGGTTCTGAGCTGAAGGGAGCTCATGCCCTCCTGGGAGGAGGGTAATCACGGTCGGTTAGCTAGGAATGAGGCCTGGAAGATGAGTACGTAATACCTACAAAGGAATTCTCAAATCCTCACTGTACAGAAGTTTTTTGCATGGCCATTAACTCCCCTCCCCTCTGCCCACGTCCTGTTCGTTCCCTGCCCAAGCGCAGAACTACAGCTCATGGTTCAAGACGGCCTACCATCTGACCATCCTATGGGCTGGTTTGTATGTGAATAATTTTTTTTTGCACATTTTATTGATTTTAATTTATTGTGTTTACTTAGATTCAAGTGTCCCACCAAATACATCCCCCCCCCGTGTTCCCCTCAACATCCCCCTTGCCCCCTCCCCCCACACCCTCCCCCCTTCCATCGAGGATTTGCTGTCCTGCTCTCTATAACGCTGTGTTAAATGTATATATAATTTCACTAATCTCTTTCCCTTCTCTGATCCCATCCTCTCATCCCCTTTCCCTCTGGTCCCTTTGATCCTGCCACTGCCTCTATTCTGTTCCTCAGTTCACATTGTTCATTGGATTCCTCAAATGAGTGAGGTCATATGATATTTTCCTTTCTCTGCTTGGCTTATTTCACTTAACATAATTTGAAAATATAAGTGAGGGATTAGTTTCCTTGGACTGCAGCAACTTAGTGCCACACGGAGTGACTTGAATGACAAAGTTACTGTCTCGTGGTTCTGCAGGCAAGAAATCTGAGAGGGACGTGTCACCAGTATTGATTTAGTCTGAGGCTGTGAGGGAAGGTCCTGTTCCATGCTCCTCCCAGCTGCTGGGGTTGCTGTCAGTCCTTGCTGTTCCTTGGGTTGTAGACACATCCCCCATCTCAGCCTTCATCTTCCTGGGGCGTCTTCTCTGTGTGTCCATATGTCCTATATGTCCTCTTTTTGTCAGGACACCAGTCCTTGGATTAGGGTCCCACTCTAAGTCCTCATCTTAACTTGGTCATCTGCTGGGAGCCTCTTTTTAAACAAGGTCATGATTACAGGTACTGGAAGTTAGCACTTTATTGTTTTTTATGGAACGCAAGTCAACCCATAACACACACTGACTTTGCTTTTGCTAGTGGACACTTTTCCATATTGCTGTATGCAGAGGTATCTTACTCTTTTTAAAATTTCTGCATGGTAGTCTACATAGTATGGCTTTAGAATTTCTTCAGCCACTCTCTGTTGATGCCATTTAGGCTTTTCTAGTTTTCGCTCTCGAGCAGTGCTGCCGTCCACGTCCCCGTGCAGCTATTCACAGCTGTTCCCAACTGCGAGTGTTTCGGGAGGATCAGTTCCCAGCAGCGGGTTGCAGTCAAACTGCTTTCTTTCTAAATTGAGAGAGAGGCCACCAAACTGTCCTCTAAAAAGACTAACACAGATTCACAAGCAATTTGAGGTCCAGGGTCTTTGAATTATTTTTATTTTCTACTCTGTCTGGGGATTGGGAAATTGTGCCCTTGAAATCTGCCTGGTACAATGGCAGGCAGGTGTGTGAACAGACTGAACAGCGAGGCTTTCCTGGGAGCCGTGCGTCCTGTCTGCCTGACGGCACTGGGTCTCAGCTCACAGATTGAGGACAGGTTGCTACTTCAGTGGCTAGGTAAGATCTTAGGTTTCTCCAATAGCTGTTCTAACTATTGGAGAAAAAGATCCTAATAATGATTTAAGACATAAAGCTTAAGTATGTGTCATCTACAAATTTTAAAAAGGTCTCAAAAATTGCATAATACTCTTCATTCTTTCCCAGAGAGTACCGTGGGTTAAGTACTGAGGCATTTTAAATTTAATGTTGTATTATCTAAGTAACAGGTGAGAGAAGAAAAGAGGTTGATTGAGGGAAGGTTGACATGTCATCACTTTGGAAAAGCCACAAAAATAGTAGCAGGTCTTTGCATTACGTTTTGTTATAACGTTGATGAGATGCCATAGGAACTTAACTGTTGTTTATATCAATCAGCCTATTGCAAGATTGCTTTCCTTATATGTCATTTTTGCTTAAAGTCACAGAACCTACTGATGATATGAAGTTAGGACTTACTATACGCATCTGTGTATATGTGTTTTATTGAAGTGTGTGTGTATAATAACTTTGTTCTGGCTTTTTTCTCTTGTTTCTTCATGCCTTTACTTTACCTTCAGCCCACTTTCCTCATTCACATCATTAAATCTGTCAGAAACTGTTTTTCACTAACTTTTTTAATACCGAAGAATCTAAACAACTCACCACCAGCCTATCCAAAGGGCATGGTGGTCTGCCTGCCTCCTCCTGGGAGTGTGTGGCGGGGACACCTCTCTCCTATCTATGTGCAGTCTTGATTTTATTTTATTTTATTTTAAATATTTTTACTTAATGATTTCAGAGACAGAGAAAGGGAGAGAGATTGAGAGATAGAAACATTGATCTGTTTCTGTGCCCTGACCTTTGCATATCAGGACAATGCTCTCACCAGCCGAGCTATTCGCCAGGGTGCCACCTTCCTTGATTAAACACTGTCCACAGGGGTTCTCTTAGTGCAGAGAATTGGAATTTTAAAAACCGGGAATTGTACATTTACAGTTTGCCTTGTTTGGCTAATACTTGAATCCCCTGCTCTTAAAAGATGCACATCACAAACTTCCATTTTTTGCAGAATCCAGTAAAAGATGAAAACAATGAAATAATTTTAGACACAAGGGCAGTGGTCCCAGGTGATGAAGACGCTTTGTTTCCTGCACTCAGATCTGAAGACAGTGGGATCGGACTTAGTGCGTCCTCGCCGGAGCTCTCTGAGCACTTGAGGGTGCCCAGAGTCTCTCCTGAAAAAGATGACATTTGGAAGATGGGCGGGAGTATGCAGAGGACGTTTTTTTGCATCCAGGAGCTAATTGCCAACTTTGCCCACAAGAACATTTTTGGAATCCAGCTAACGGCGTCTGGGGAGGAAAGCAAGGCTGGAGAGCTTGCAGGCCTGCAGGACGAGGAGCCCAGCCACGGCGGCAGGAAGAACTCATGGGAGGCCAAGCCCATCAGCGTGCCCCAGTTTAAGCAGATGCTCTCAGACTGGTTCACAGTTCGAGGGTCTCCATTTAAGACAAAAAATGTGGAGCCGCCATCACCTTTGCCCAGCAGCCCTGGCCAAACAAAGGAGGGAGACTGGGCCGTGGAACAGGTGGTTGCTGACCTGGGGAGCTCCAGAGAGGGTTGCAGGGAGGCCTTCGCTGCTGCCTGCCACCTGCTGCTGGACTGCGCCACCTTCCCCGTCTACCTGTCCGAGGACGAGACGGAGCAGCTCTGCGAGAAGCTCTTCCAGCTTCCCGGTGAGCGGGCGGCCTGCAGCAGCCATCTCGGGGACACCTGGCACTTAGGCTTCCGATGTTTCCAAAGGAGCTGGGCTCATATTAGCCAGGGAGGAGCGAGGCTGCATTCGTTTCCTTCTGTTGTTTCTAATTAGCTGTGTGTGCAGGTGGCAGATTGGTAAGGCTGGGTCTTTATTTTTAAGTGTTCGGTGTCACCCCATTAAAAGGTCTGGAATATAAGAGGTGCTTCATAATAGCTAGTAAATAGACTAATTTACCTGTTGTTAAAGGCAGGTGCATTAGTCTGCTTGGGCTGTCATAGCAAAGTACCACACACTAACTGACTTCAGCAACAGAAATGCTTTCTCTCAATCCTGGAGGCAGAGCCTGAGGTCAGTGTGTGGGCCAGGCCAAACTCCCTTCAGATGTTTTGGGAAGGATGTGTTCTGATCTCCCGGCTCCTGGTATCTCCTTGGCTTGTCTCACTGTAACTCTGGTCTCTACATGTCCTTCTCTCCTCATGCATGCCTGGGTCCACATTTCCCTTTTAGGACACCTGTCATGTTAGGGCCTGCTCTACTGTGACATCACTGTAGCTAATTATGTCTGCATCTAACATGTCTCCAAATAAGGTCCCATTCTGAGGTCCTAGGATTAGGACTTCAACATAAGAATAGTTGGGGAACACAGTTCAACCCATGGTAGGCAGTGTCTTAGCCCAGGCCACCCCAACAGAATACCATAGACTGAGCGGCCTAAACAACAGAACTTGGTTTTCTCATAGTTCTGGGGGCTGGAAGTTCAAGATCAGAGTGCCAGAGTGGTCGGTTTCTGGTGACATCTGTCCCCTGGGTTATAGCCACCTTCCACCTTCTCACTGGGTGCTCACTTCCTGCAGTTATTGGGGGGACCCTCTTTGATGTCTCTTTATTTTACTTTTATTTTTTAGTTTTGACAGAGACAGAGAATCAGAGAGAGAAACAGATAGGGACGGACAGGAAGGGAGAGAGATGAAAAGCATCAATTCTCAGTTCTTCATTGGGGCACCTTAGTTGTTCATTGATTGCTTTCATATGTGCCTTGATTGGGGGACCGGGGCTACAGCAGAGCGAGTGACCCCTTGCTCAAGCCAGCAACCTTGGACTCAAGTCAATGACCCTGCACTCAAGCTGGTGAGCCTGCGCTCAAACCAGCAACCTCGGGGTTTCAAACCTGGGTCCTCCGCGTCCCAGTCGAACACTTTATTCACTGCGCCACCGCTTGGTCAGGTTCTGATGCCTCTTTTTAAAGGCTACCCATCCCATTTGAAGTCCCCGCACTCAGGACCTCATCTAAACCTAATTATCTCCAAGAGGGTCCAGCTCCAAACCATCCCGTGAGGGCTTGGGGCTTCAACATGAATCTTAGACAGATACAATTGAGTCTGTAAGCAGACAATGAGCACTTCAAAGAAGAAACAGCAGGGGGGGGGGAGAAGAAAAGGGGAAGGAGGAAAAATAGCCAGGTTTGGTGGGACAGGGCAGAGATTCTCTGCCCTGCAGTCCTCACTGTAAGTTCCCAGCGCACTGCATCTCAGCTCTGGCTGCCAGCAGCCGCGTAAGCCGGGGAATTGCATTGAAAATTGGTGTTTTCCATCTATTTTTGCCCCTTTAAAGCCAATGCCATGTGCCATGCCACCAAGAGAGCCCTGATAAAACATTTTGAACCCTGTACCAAATCGTGTGAATTTTACTTTATATGAATTTTACTATATGTCAATTTTTAAAAGAAACATTTTGAATTATTTCAAAGCCCTGAGATTGACATTGGTAGAACTCAAATGATTTGACAAGCTTATGAAACCAGGCTCAATCTCCCTTGTCCTCTGGCCCTGAGTGGTGACTGTGCGCCATGTCACCACCAGGAGGTTCAGGTGGCCTCCCGGATCTCAGGGTGTCTTAAAATCTTCACTTTGCTGTGCAAGTCTCACATGGTTCTATCTGTCCCCATCCTCTCTGGTTGACTTCCTTGCAGGAGCCAGCGATCCTGTGTTCCCATTGTGGCTGAAATCCCTCATGACTATTTGCTGCTGTGGGACGGACTGCTACCTGCAGAACGTGGCTATCTCCACTCTGCTAGAAGTGATCAACCATTCCCAGTCCCTTGCACTTGTCATCGAAGACAAGATGAAGCGTTACAAGAGCTCCGGGTACAATCCATTTTTTGGCAAGCTACAGATGGTGACGGTGCCTCCCATTGTGCCAGGAATACTGAAGGTCATTGCAGAGAAAACAGACTTCTATCAGGTATTCCTGTGGAAAGAAGGTGGGTGGGATCCTCTTCCAGACCATTTATGGAAAAATGTCCCTCAGGCTGTCGTCTCATGATAAGGAATGTGGTGGCTCAGGTGGCACCCAGAGAAGGTTGCTGAGACCTCGGTTTGCCTTGGGTTCTTGGCACAGTTTCTGTCCCTGGAGCGGGTTTTCAGAATCAGGAGTTTAGTAACTTGATAACTGGAAACCACATTCCCTTAGGTAAAATATAAAGACTGGTTAGGGGCTTGAGCCAGTTGGTTCATTTGCTCTGTGCAGAGAAGACATTTTTGTCACATAGACACAAAGGGTCAAAAAGAGTTCTTTGATCCAAGATGTCCCTAAAATATAATCTCAGAGACATCTTTTTCTGTGACCTGGAAGAATGCCTTCAGAAGTCCCCCTCCCAGAAGTGGGGACAGCCCTGCTTTTGAGTCTCACCCTGTGGGGTCAGGCACCCCTGTGGATGCTGTCTGGGACGTGGGGAAGGGCTGCAGGCCCCATGTGTTTAGAGCTGAGAACAGGGCTTGGGAGATGACTTGGTTGGTAGAAGTCATGTCGTGACAGTGAGCCGGTCATCTGCCACGACACTGTCCACGGAAATGGGAACAAACAAGTCTGTGGGATTAAAGCTGGGTCGTGCCCACCCTAGGTGGGGAGGTGCCGCAGTGTGCACCTCACGGGAGACCATTGCAAATCCACTTCCAGAGGCGCATGTCTGGAACTGCAGCGCAGGCAAGTGGTAAGGCTTGGTTTGTACTTCTTGAAAGGAGATGTCAGCCAGTAGGTTCTTGCACCTGGTTGATTTCCTCTCTGAAAGTGGAGTTTCTCAGCTGGTCACAAAGCTCCACGTGTAACCTGTATCGTTGCCTCTGCCTGGATGACGTCTGCTGGGTTCCTGGTTTGGTTTGGGTTTGTTGATGTTTCTTGGTGTATTAAGGATTCTCACATAGCAAACATAGGTAGAACCAGTACTTGGGACCAGGACTGGGCTGGACCATGCTGCCTGTGTTCACGTAGTATCCCCTGGTCTCAGAGGGTGGCCCGTGTGCTATGGAACCAGCTGAACAAGGAGACCCGGGAGCACCACGTCACCTGTGTGGAGCTGTTCTACCGGCTGCACTGCCTGGCCCCAACGGCCAGCATCTGTGAGGATATCATTTGCCACGCCCTCCTGGACCCTGACAAGGCAAGTCTCTGTCGCCATGACCTCCAATCCATGAGGTCCCCACTGCTGGGCCAACCTACATGTATCCGGCTGAGGCCACTCAGGCTCGGTGGGCAGCCTCACTGATGAGCCGAAGTTGGGAAGACGTCAGATTGGGAAAGCCTCCAGGAGCAGGAGCTGTTTCATTTGAAGTTTTGAAAACATGGCTTGTGTCCACCTTAGGCTCACTAGGGAAATCTTCCCAAACTCCCATGATGTTTGCAGGACCCTGCAAACCTTCTGCGAGGCTGGGGCCATCAGCAGTCATAAAGCACGTGCCGGCCCTTTGAGCCCTGGCTGTCCTTTGCAGTCCAGTGGTGTCCTTGTGCTCTAAGCCAGTACTTTTACTGTCGGTCTGCCAGAAATTTCATGCTGGTCTGCAAAAGAGTTAACTACCCCGATGTTGTCTGGAGATTAAAGTCTAATTTTTGGTAGACCGGCTCCGGTCCGCAGACCAACAGTTGAAAAACACTGCTCTAAGCCATGCACCCTATCACTTCCAAGGGAAGGGCACAAGATCCCACATTCTCTTGTGTTTTTCGTCAAGCGCTGGCCTACCTGTGGCCCCGGCAGGGGTGAGTGCTGAGTCTGGGCTGTGCGCTTTACTAAACGTGTGTTGTGTTACAGTGAGCAGGTCAGACACCGGGCATGGTGATGAGCCAGCCTCTGCTGCGGCTGCTGTCCTGCTCTCGTTTGTTTTTAAACTGTCTTTAATGTGACTGAGAACAGTGCACTGTAAGGAAACCAGGCTCCTCACATCTGTTTGTTTCCTCATCAAGGGAACCAGACTGGAGGCTCTGTTTAGATTTTCCGTTCTCTGGCACCTGACGCGAGAGATTCAAGGAAGTCGAGTGACATCCCACAACCGCTCCTTTGACAGGTGAGGTCATCTTTGTTATCATCGGCCCTTTAATGCTTCAGAAGGACACTTTGAAGACATGCCTGGTCACCGTGTTGGGCTGGGAGGTGGCCTGTGTGACATAGACAGCATGACCTCACATTCTTGATGCACAACAAATGGTCTCATGATCCCCTAAGTGGATTTAGGCTGGAATGTGGGAATAAGTACATGGTGGGGATATTCTCACTGTGGTTGAGTGAGGAGACTCAGGCTGCTTTGAGTCACTGCAGAGCCTTCAGAACGTGCCCCGTGCGGGGAGGGTAAGTGTGTCGGGAAATGGAGATGTTCTAGGTCTTGATTGGAGTGGTGGCCACACTGGGTGCATATACTCATAAAGTAAGTCATCAAGCATAAATTTGAGGTGTAAATTTATTGCAGATACATTATAATGCACATTGTCTTATAAAAATCCACTACCTTGTTTCCAAAACTCTGGGTGTGGGGCCAGAGCCACAACCTGACATGCCAGCTCATTGCATGCCGGGCCACCCCCACTGTCTGATTTCACGAACTTGGGCCGAGGACTGGGGATTGGGATTTTAAAAGCCCTCCTTATTACTTCTTGGCCTGCTGGCTAAGATCAAGTGTGTACCTGTTCTTAACAGTTTAAAAGCTCCGCCAAGCATACGCCAAGGTTTAAAGCCCATTGTCCTTGTCTGCTTGGGGTCAAGTCCAGCATGGCGAAACTCCCCAGGGGTGTCCTGCAGAGGGTGCAGCTCGCTGACTCATGGCGCACTTCCCCCCACAGGTCCCTGTTTGTTGTGCTAGACAGCCTGACCTGCACGGATGGCGCCATCAGCGCAGCAGCCCAGGGCTGGCTGGTGCGGGCGCTGTCCCTTGGGGACGTGGCACGCATCCTCGAGCCCGTGCTCCTGCTCCTGCTCCAGCCCAAGACCCAGAGGACCTCCATTCACTGTCTCAAGCAGGAGAACTTGGCGGGTGAGCCCACCGCACTGGTAGCTGCGCCAGCTCTGTGTCCCCAGGTCTCGGGGGGAGGAAAGGGCACCTGGACCCTGCTGCTTGTGTGACAGTTAAGGCACTTAGACCCGCTTTGTGATTTTGCCAGATTGAAACGGTGTGAAGGTACTTTGTAAACTTGTCGGGACTTCTGAAATTTAAGGATCAGATGAACCATCATTTAGAAATGCTAGATAGCCCTGGACAGACAGCTGACTTGGTTGCAGCGTTGTCCCGATGTGCAGAGGTTGCCAGTTTGATCCCTGGTCAGAGCACATGGAGAGTAGATCAATGTTCTTGTCTTTCTCTCTCCGAAGTCAATAAGTAAAATTTAAAAAGAAAGAAAGGAGGGGAGGAGGGAGAGAGGAAGGAAATGCTAGGTAGTGAGTTTGTTTTCACTAAAAATATCAGGTTTTTAAAAATAAAATACAAAAATTTTAATAATCCATGTTTCAATAAGAATAGCTGCCCTGGCCGGTTGGCTCAGCGGTAGAGCATCGGCCTGGCGTGCTGGGGACCCGGGTTTGATTCCCGGCCAGGGCACATAGGAGAAGCGCCCATTTGCTTTTCCACCCCCACCCCCTCCTTCCTCTCTGTCTCTCTCTTCTCCTCCTGCAGCCAAGGCTCCATTGGAGCAAAGATGGCCCGGGCACTGGGGATGGCTCCTTGGCCTCTGCCCCAGGCGCTAGAGTGGCTCTGGTCGCGGCAGAGCGACGCCCTAGAGGGGCAGAGCATCACCTCCTGGTGGGCAGAGCGTCGCCCCTGGTGGGCGTGCCGGGTGGATCCCGGTCGGGCGCATGCGGGAGTCTGTCTCTCCCCGTTTCCAGCTTCAGAAAAATACAAAAAAAAAACAAAAAAAAAAACAACTAAGAATAGCTGATTCTTGATTCTTTTGCTGGAGAAAATGGTTCAATAACATGTAAGGCAGGAGGCGAGAATAACAGACCATCCACCCAAAGGTCTCCAAAGCCAGTGCCTTCAATAGAAAGGGAGACTTTTGGTCTGAGGTCTGGTGTGAAGTTAGGTCTGGGATGGCTAGGCCAGCACTTCCCCAGGTCCCTATTCAGATCTGAGCCTGAGATAGGTTAGGGTGCATTCAAATATGAATGACCAGACCGTCAAAATTTGCATGGTTTCTTTTCTATCTGCTCTCTAAGGTTCTTTCTAACTAGAAAATTCTGTTAATGTAAAATCAGAAATGCAGAAGAAATAAGCCTTTGGGTTCAGAGAACTTCCAGTGGCTTTTGTGCTCCTTTTCAAAAGTTCTGAATGTATTTATTTATTTTTTTCTGTGAGAGAGTCACTAAGGAAGAAAGGTGAAAATCATTAACTTTGTAGTTGCGTCACTTTAGTTGTTTATTGACTAATTCTCATAAGTGCCTTGACCAGGGGACTCCAGGCAAGCCAGTGACCTTGGGCTCAAGCCAGTGAGCTTTGGGCTTAAGCCAGGAACCATGGGATTATGTTGATGATCCTACACTCAAGCTGGCAACCTCAGGGTTTCGAACCTGGGACCTCAGTGCTCCAGGTTGACGTTCTATCTACTGCACCACCACTGGTCAGGCCAAAAGTTCTGAATGTTTTTAAATGTGTATTTTCTGATTACAGAAGGGCTAACATGTTTGTTTTTAAAATTGGAATAATAAAGAAGTAACAGCACAAGTGAGAGTCCCTCATAATGCCAGCTGACAGAGCTAGTTACATTAATGGTATGGCAGATAGTCTTGCAGACGCTTCCTCAGCTGCATGTTATAGATACTCTCCCCTAAATGCACTCATGTGTCCTGCACGCTGTTCCATGTCAGTGCGTGTGGATGGATCTTGTCAGACCGGAACAGGAGTCCATTGCCTGTGTGTGTTCTTTCATTGTGGACATTTTGTTTGCTTTCTGTTTTGTCTTGAACATTTCCATGAATCCTCCTAGAATTTTAAAACCTTCTGCTGATGTTTCTGTAGAATACATTTCTTGAAAGGAAGCTCCTGGGACAAAATACACATTTTTTAAATTTCCCTTGCCCTGAAAGTTGTGGTATTTATGTATTTCATGACAATGTATAAATTATCTGCTTGCTTGAACATTTTAAAAGACATGTTCACTTTACTTGTCTACCTTTTGTCCATCATGTACTCTAGACTCTGATGCTATAGTTTCAGGGAGAAATTTTATTAATATTGATCTTTCTGTCTGGCTCTAAGTCAGAGATCACCCTGAAACTAACATAATCATAGCTTCTCCTTCGTTCTGAAGCCATTTGTCATTTTGTAATTTTCAGAAGACTTGCATCGTTGGTTTAACAGGAAGAAAACCTCTTTCAAGGAGGCATGTGGAGCACCCGAGCTTCAGGAAGGCAGCTCTGAAGAAAGCGTGCCTCTGAGCCAGTTCACCACTGTGGACCGCGAGGCCATCTGGGCCGAGGTAGAGAAGGAGCCGGAGAAATGTCTGCCAGGGAGCGAGCTGAGCGAGGAAGAGCTTCCCTACTACGTGGACCTTCTGGACGGGGCAGCCCGTGGTGCTCCTGCTCCTGACAGCAGCGAACACACTGAGTCTGCAGATACAAGCTCCGCCCACACGGACAGCGAGAACACATCCTCCTTGTCCTCCCCGTCCCACAACCTGCAGGAGCTGAGCAACGAAGAGAGCTGCTGTGCACCCATCCCCACGGGCGGCAGGGCTCACCCCAGGCGCTCAGCCTTGCTGGCGGCCTTCCAGGCAGAAAGCTTCAAGTCCAACGCCAAGTTAAGCCTTTTGCGTGTGGACTCAGATAAGACCCAGGCTTCAGAGTCACTGTCCAGTGACGAAGAGGCCGATGTGGAACTGCAGGCCCTCACCACGTCCAGGCTGCAGAAGCAGCAGCAGGAGAGGCAGGAGCAGGCCGAGGCCTTGTTCAAGCACATTTTGCTCTACTTGCAGCCTTATGACTCCCGGCGAGTCCTCTACGCCTTCTCTGTGCTGGAGGCCGTGCTCAAAACCAACCCCAAGGAGTTCATTGAGGCCGTATCCAGGACCAGCATGGACACCAGCTCCACCGCACACCTCAACCTCATCTCCAACCTCCTTGCGCGCCACCAGGAGGCCCTTGTTGGCCAGAGCTTCTATGGGAAACTCCAGACCCAGTCCCCCAACGTGTGCCCCCACTCCCTGCTGATCGAGCTGCTCACCTACCTGTGCCTGAGTTTCCTGCGTAGCTATTACCCTTGTTACTTAAAGGTCTCCCACCGAGACCTGCTGGGCAACCGGGACGTCCAGGTCAAAAGCGTGGAGGTTTTGATTAGGATAATGATGCAGCTGGTCTCAGTGGCCAAGTGCGCAGAAGAGAAGACCACGGAGTGCATCCGAAGCCTACTCCAGAGGTGCAAAGTGCAGGAGTTTGTCCTGCTGTCCCTGTCAGCATCCATGTACACGAGCCAGAAGCGCTATAGCCTGGCCACCGCGGAGCGAGGCCAGGCCCTACAGGATGACAGCCTCTTTGAGGAGAGTCTCATCAACTTGGGCCAGGACCAGATCTGGAGTGAGCACCCCCTGCAGATTGAGTTGTTGAAGCTCTTGCAGGTGCTGATTGTCTTGGAGCATCACCTGGGCCAGCTCCAAGAGGAGGCTGACAACCAGCCAGACCTGTCCCAGGAGTGGAGGAGGGTGCTCAACTTCCAGCAGGCCATCAGCGCCGTGCAGTATGTACAGCCCCACCCCCTCACTTCCCAGGGGCTGCTGGTGTCCGCTGTGGTGCGAGGTCTGCAGCCGGCCTATGGCTATGGCATGCACCCAGCCTGGGTGAGCCTGGTCACACAATCCTTGCCATACTTCGGAAAGTCCCTGGGCTGGACAGTGACACCCTTCATTGTCCAGATTTGCAAAAACTTGGACGAGCTGGTCAAACAGTATGAAAGCGAATCCGCGAAGCTCTCTGTCAGGTATGGTGGTCCCTTAATTTATTAATACTGCTTCAGTGACAATTTGTAATGAGTTGATTGCTGTGAAAGTCAGCAAGAGGGTATTTGAGCCAAATCAGAAGCCTTGTCAGGAGGGATGACAAGGAATATTTTTAATTCCACACAGCTACCCAGACTGGCTCTGTTGCAGGATAAGTCAGTTACTCTGCTATTTTTTTTTTGCAAAACAAATAAAAATGAATCACTCTCACAGAAATTCTAAAAGCATTTTAAAACATATTACCAAAGTGACTGCATGGATTTAAAGTTGCACAAAGCCTACCAATATTGTAACAATATTTTCCTACTGGGAGCCCCAGTTTATTTACAATAGCAGCACGTCTCTGGCTCCTGTGTTTGTAGGATTAAAAATCTTTTAGTATTCTTAAAAATTCTCAAAACTCCTTTCTTGTTTTTTTCACCAAAGCATGACTTCCAAGAGGGAAAACATCTCTCCGGATTACCCTCTCACTCTTTTGGAAGGTCTGACAGCCATTGGTCATTTTTGTCTTTTGGAACAACCCAACCAAAATAAAAAGGTAAACATTTTTTTCTGAGTTAGAGACAATTTCCATAATATTTTTTTTGTCCTCGTTGGTTTATGACTGTTGCAAGTAAGAAATGGTTGTGTGTAAGTAATGCAAATGTGTAGACAGATCTGTGCATGTAAATAATGCAAATATTATGCAAACATGTGCAAATATGTATGCAAATGTGTGTAACATGAGTGCGGTTTTGTTCTTCTGGCCACTCCTTTAGTCCTGGTCCTTTGGGATACAATGTAAAGTCGCATGCTGTGTTTTAGGCTTGCATTCATTTTTCTCCACTGTTATATACTTGCTCTGGTGGTGTTGGTGAAATCTGGGTTGGGAGACCTTTGAGCTGTTAGGTACCCAAACCTAGCATTGCATTTGAGAATGCAGCTGAGGTTGAATGGTTGAAAGTCTGTAACGTGGCCTCCCTTTGAAAGAAGGCCGTAGGTTCAGATGCACAGGGGAGTGTTCTCCTTCCAGACTGGCACATGCAGGACTTGCTGAGATGAGCCTGCAGCCAGGCCTCCTCCTCCAGCACCGGCCGCTGCTCACGGAGTGGGAGAAGCTCCTGCAGCTGTGACCACGTCTCACGCATTCACTTCTGTTTCCAGACCACCACTATAAGTGACCCCACCAACCTGAAAAACGCCAAGAATGCCATTCTGGAGGAGCTGCCTCGCATCATGAACACCATGGCACTTCTCTGGAACATTCTCAGGAAGGAGGAGACACAAAAGAGACCCGTGGACCTCCTCGGAGCCACAAAGGGCTCCTCTTCTGTTTACTTTAAGACCACCAAGGTGAGACCACCTTCCCTCTGCGGTCTCATTATTCCCTTTGGCTTGTGTTGTGCCCTGCAGATGAATGCATACATAAATAAACAGACGTACAGTGCACAGTGGACCCGACTTTGAAGTAAGTTAAAAGAGAAAATCTCCACTTTGTTCGTTATAAGTAACTTTTCTCTTTGTGGAACAGAAGATTTTGTCATTGGAATATTGGGTGTCTTTGAGGTTTGGGGGGGGGGGGGTTGAGGTAGGTTTGTTCAACCAGAGACATACAACCCAGAATGTGCTTAGTTCACCCTCCTGCAGTCATCTCTGTCTCAGAAGCAACCAGTCTTGCAACTTAGTCTCCACATCACTGTGTGTGAAGCTCATGCCTCACGTCAGCTGAGCCCCCTTGGTGTGCCAGAGCTTATGTGGAATGGTTTAGAGCACAGGGAGCCAGACTGCCTGGGCTCTGCGGCTCCCTGAGGCCTGGGGCAAGTTCATTAACCTCCCTGTGTTTCTTCAGTTAGAAGCACAATACCAGGTAGCATCCAAAAACACTGTTTATTAACATATTTAATTCTCATCCACAAGGTAAGTTGTTATTATTCCCAGTAACAGATGAGGACATTGGGGTGCAGAGAGAATGGGTACACCTGATAAGCAGCAACAGTAGGATTAGACCCTGACGCCCAGGTTAGATACTATGATGCATAGGCCTCCAGAATGTCTGTTGGTTTCAGGGGTGCCCTCTAAGGGAAATTTTTATCTTAAGCTGCTACAGGAACTTGTTTAAAGACCAGATCTTCTCCAAAAAGAAAGTTAAGAAAACACTTAGGTATTTACTCTGTCTGAGCCTCAGTTTCCTTATCTGTAAAATGGATCTGTTATTAGTATCCTACCTCATGGGTTTTTGGAAAGATTCATTTTGATGATAGCTAACATTTGTTGAGCCCATAACTCTAAGGTCTTCCTGAATGACAAAATCTTTGGGCAAGGATCCCAATAGTCTCACTAGAGCAGAAACCATGGTGGAATGGAGGGGACATCTCTGTCCCATGCTCAGTATCTCATGTGACACTAAACATAGGCAATGGGGACGTAGTAAATGTTCAGTATATTCATGCATTTTTTAGGTGAGAGAAAGGGAAATAGTGAGGCAGACTCCTGCATGCGCCTCCACTAGGTTCCACTCTGCAACCCTGTCTGGGGCCAATGCTTGAGTACCGAGCTATTCGTAGCACCTGAGGCTGATGCACTCAAATGGAATGATCCTCAGCACCCGGACCATGCTTGAACCAATCGAGTCACTGACTATGGGAGGGGAAGAGGAAGAAAAGGGGCAGAGAGGGTGGGGAGAAGCAGATGGTTGCTTTTCCTGTGTGCCCTGACCAGGAATCAAACCCAGGACATCCATATGCCAGGCTGACGCTCTATCCACTGAACTACCCGCCAGGGCCATATTCATGCATGTGATGAACATCTGTGTGTCTGCTGCTGGACCGTACCCTGGTTATAAACCAGGATAGGAGAGGTCCTTGCCTTATGGCAGACACAGGCTTTAACTAGCAATTAAAAAAGAATGATGATCATGCTCCAAGGAAATGCAGGGTGCTCTGACAGTATGCAGCCAAGGAGCCTAACCTGATCTGAGGCCTGCGGAGGCCTTGCCATGGTAGATGGGCTCAGCTGAGACCCGGGTTGGAGGGTTTGGCTGGGAGACCCACAGGATTTGCAGAGGGAGGAGCATGGCAGCCCCAGGAGCTGAGAAAAATCCACATGTCATGACAGGGAGAGCAGTGAGTGATATCCGGGGCTATGTTGCAGGTGTATTTTGAATTGATTAACTAATAAAATTAGTTACATGGTACTTATTTCTGGAAATTGAAAAACATCTTTCCAAATGAATATAAGCCCTTCTAAGGCTGATTGAAACAAGCGAAGGCCAGGGGTTCAGATGGGGACAGTGCCCATTCTGCCTACTGGTCTTCCCTTTCATTCCCTACAATGCACAGAGTGGCTCCCTTCCAGTCCCGGCCCTGCTCATGTCTGCTCAAGGGTGGCAGTTCGCGTCCTGTAGTCTCTTTCTGCTCTGCTGAGCTAGCCATCTGTCTGCCTCCCCATCTGTCCCCTTGTCTGTCCCCCCATCTGCCCACCGTGCATCTTGAGCTGTCACACACCCCGGTCCTCCAGGAAGAGCTCCAGTTCTCTCTGGTGTAGGGAACACTGACTGGCATGACCCTGTTCCAGGGTTTACAGGTGGAGGTAGTCAAGTGCCAGGTACATGAGATCCCTGCCACAACTCTGCCACAACTGTTTTATCCTTTCCCCCTTTTCTTAGACTATACAACAGAAGATTTTAGACTTTCTGAACCCTTTGACAGCCCATCTGGGAGTTCAGTTAACAGCCGCCGTGGCAGCAGTGTGGAGCAGGAAGAAAGTTAAATGCCACAGCAAGACAAAGGTGAGGTTAAAAATGTAAAGTAGTTGCTAAACTTAACCCTGACAAAAATAGTACAAAGTCACCTGACCAGGCGGCGGCACAGCAGATAGAGTGTCAGACCGGGACACAGAAGACCCAGGTTCGAAACCCTGAGGTCTCTGGTTTGAGCACGGGATCACCATCTTGAGCGCAGGGTCTCTGGCTTGAGCATGGAATCATGGACATGACCCCATGGTTACTGGCTTGAGCCCAAGGTCACACTGACTTGAGCAAGGGGTCACTCGCTCTGCGGAGCCCCCCATCAAGGCACATAAGAGAAAGCAATCAATGAACAGCTAAGGTGCCACAATGAAGAATTGTTGCTTCTCATCTCTCTCCCTTCCTGTCTATCTGTCCCTCTGTCCCTCTCTCTGTCTCTCTCTCTCTGTCTCTGTCACAAAAAAAGAAAATAGCGCAAAGTCGTGTGTAATCAAAGGTGACATCGAAGGCCAATACAGGAAAGCACGGAAGCAGTTTCACTGTTTTAACTGCAGGAGATGCTGCAGCTGAGTCCCAGTGCAGCTGAATTTGTGTGCTGGGTGGGTAGGGAGCCTACCCCAACTTGTTTATTCATCTCTATAATGAGCACAGAGTACTTTGTTTAACCTCTTAAATTTAACATCTCAACAGCATGCAGATGACAGTGTCTATTAAATGTACACTTCAGAAAATAAACTGCCATGGACCCACTACCTTGCATAAGGAGTGGTTCATTATCCTACCTGTGAAGACCCCTGCAGGGCCCTTCCCTGGTTGTGGTACCATCTTACAGCTTTTTTTAAAAAAAAGACACATTTTTTTTTGCCTGACCAGGCGGTGGCGCAGTGGATAGAGCGTCGGACTGGGCCATACAGGACCCAGGTTCAAGACCCCGAGGTCACCAGCTTGAGCGTGGGCTCATCTGGTTTGAGCAAAAGCTCACCAGCTTGGACCCAAGGTCGCTGGCTCGAGCAAGGGGTTACTCAGTCTGCTGAAGGCCCACGGTCAAGGCACATATGAGAAAGCAATCAATGAACAACTAAGGTGTCGCAGTGCACAACGAAAAACTAATGATTGATGCTTCTCATCTCTCTGTCCCTGTCTATCCCTCTCTCTGACTCTCTCTCTGTTAAAAAAACAACAACAACCAACCATTTTTTCAAAAGAGTTTGTTTTTTAGGGCAGTTTTAGGTTCGCAGCAAAGTGGGAGGAGGTACTGAGTCCCCACATCCTCCCCTGGGTGCACAGCCTCCCACACCCCTACTTGTTTACTGTTATCTCCTGAAGTCCATAGTTAATGCTGGGCTTTCTTTTTTAACATTTACTTGATTGATTGTAGAGAAAGGGAAGGAGCGAGAGAGGGACAGGACCGTTGATCTGTTCCTGTATGTGCCCTGACCAGGGATCTAACAGGCAGTCTCTGTGCTTCAGGGTGATGATCTATCCAACTGAGCTATCTAATAATAGGCTTTTTTTAATTTATAAAAACATTTTTCTATGATGGTAAGAAAATTTTTTTTAAAATGATTCTACTCTGCATTTATTTATTTATTTATTTATTTTACAGGGACAGAGAGTGAGTCAGGGAGAGGGATAGATAGGGAAAGACAGACAGGAATGGAGAGAGATGAGAAGCATCAATCATTAGTTTTTCGTTGCGCTTTGCAACACCTTAGTTGTTCATTGATTGCTTTCTCATATGTGCCTTGACCGTGGGCCTTCAGCAGACCGAGTAACCCCTTGCTGGAGCCAGTGACCTTGGGTCCAAGCTGGTGAGCTTTGCTCAAACCAGATGAGCCTGCACTCAAGGTGGCGACCTCGGGGTCTCAAATGTGGGTCCTCCGCATCGCAGTCCGATGCTCTATTCACTGCACCACCACCTGGTCAGGCTGGGTGCCATG
Source organism: Saccopteryx leptura (assembly GCF_036850995.1). NCBI lineage: Eukaryota > Metazoa > Chordata > Mammalia > Chiroptera > Emballonuridae > Saccopteryx > Saccopteryx leptura. Next base: position 222,413,946 of record NC_089504.1, on the reverse strand, counting down.
TCTTGATGCCAGCCTGTTTCCTTCCAGTGAACTGTGTCTGTTCTCACAGGCATCTAATCCTGAGCGTAACCCATCTCACTGTCCTGTCATCAAATGCACCTCTTGGTTCTAATTTGTATTAGATCCTGATTATCTTGTGATTAAGGGGTTAACTCACTATTTGTTCCCACTGATAGAGTCCTTTACCCAGTTTTCACTTAAATATTTAAGAGATTAAAACAAATCTCTTTTTCCAGGGGCCGCTCTTACAGAATACTTTCTGTGCATCATTCTTACTTTTGTTTTCTCTCTGTTTATATTTTTCTTGGCAGATTGTCCCGCCAGCAAGCGTGTCCCAGCTAACCCTTGTCGACTTGGTTTGTGCACTCAGCACCCTACAGGCGGACACGGTGCTCCACCTGGTGAAAGAGGTGGTGAGGAGGCCGCCGCAGATGCGCGGGGACCAGGTCAGCAGCCCGGGGGCCCTGGACAAATGCAGGCCGTTCTCAACTGCCCATCTTAAAAATTGTGTTTGGAAAGGAAATAGGTCACAAGAGCACCTGGGACTTTGGGCTGTAAAACAGAGGTGTTCTTACTGGGCTTTGGGGAGGGCATGTGTAATGTTCCCCATAGGCTTCGGTACGCCTCTGTGAAGGTGGGAACACTCTCTTGTCCTTGGCTCCCTGCTGCAGACCGCCCTGCCCAGTACTGGGTTCCAATCAAGTACCTGCCATGCTACAAATGGAATGACACCTTTACAAAGAGGAAGTGGCACTAGCTTCAAGGAACTTGCAGTTAAAATGCATCACAGATAATGCCAGACACTAGTTAGAGGTGGTAAAGACTGATTTTATTCAGTAACTGCTATGGTAGGGGAGAGAGCTGAGCTTAATTCTGATTTGTGCCAAGGTAACCAGGAATTTTAAACTGCATGGCAGTGCAGGGAGGGGCAACGAACAGGGGCTCCAGCAAAGTCAGGGAAGTAGAAAAATTACAAAACCCCGAAGGGGCAGTCCGTCAGTGTCAGTGTGATTAGGCCATCAGGGTTTGCTAATGCCCTTGCGGAAGGTAAGCTCCTATCCTCCCATGAGACTGGGAGACAGGGCCCTGTCGTTATGGTACTTCAGAGGGAGGCTCCCAGGCCCCTGACAAAGACATTCCTGGGTTGTAGGAGATGTGTATACATCTCAAAGGGACAGGGGAAGGATTTATAACTCACTTTCTTTATAAATGCTGGAAGGCAGGTTGGGAGCGGCTGGCAGCCTGGAGCTTCCTCGGCAGGTGTTCTTGGGGCTGCCCATAATCCTGGGAACTCAGCCTTGACACAGCCTTGAGCTGCTAGAAACCACACTGGAGTCATTCACGACTCCCGCTGTTGGGGGCGGACCAAGTCATCTGTGCTGAAAGGTTCAGTCCTCACAGGCCAAGGGTGAGGCCTCATCGTGAAGAGGGCTTGAAGGAGCCCAAGTAGAATCCAGTCTGTTTTCTTAATTATAATTAATTTGACAGAAACCAGGGATTTATTCCAACCTTGAAATAATTGCCTTCTATCAAGTGATCTAAAATTATACAGATAGGAAAAAAAAAGATTCCCTAAGTGAAAATAAATGGAATGGACAAAGTGACTATTAAAATATTTTACTCAAATAGATATCAGTACACCAGTGTTCAAAACAGCATTAGTCACAACAGTGAAAGGTAGAACAACCCAAGTGTCCAACAGATGGATGGGTAGACAAAAGGTATTACATAAGTATAGTGGGATATTACTAAGTCTTGAAAAGGGAGGAGATCCTGACCCAGGCTGCAATATGGATGAACCTTGAAGACATTATGCTGAGTGAAGCCAGTCACTAAAAGGACAAATACATGATTTCATTTATGAGGCCCCCAGAGTAGTCAAACTCATAGAGATAGCAAGTAGAATGGTCGTCACCTGGGACTGGAGGAGAGGGAGTCAGTGTTTAATGTGAACAGAATTTCAGTTTGGGAAGATGATGGATGGTGGTGATGGTTGCCCAAAAAATGTGAAAGTGAATATACAGAATATCACTGATGGAAATTTATGTATATTTACCATGGTGAACATTTATAAGAAAAAAAGGAATGGTGTTTTTAGATATTAACATCACACTCAGGGTAGTGAGCAAAAGCTGAACCTTGGAATCAGAAATTTTTTTGGCCAGTTTTCACCCCACAGTGAGAAAACCAACCACAAATATTTTTAGCAGTTTTTATGGCCTTATCTGCCTTGGCATAGAGCTCTCCTTAGGGGCTTCTCCTGTGAAGGGGCCTCTTCCTGTGGCCAGGAAAGCCCTCTGCAGAGTCGTCCATGCTGGGAGGCCTGGCCGAGCTTGGTCTTCTCCCCTTTCAGTGACGCATGGGGCCCTGGTGCCCTTCACTCCACCTGCTTGCTCAAAATCAGCCTTGTGTGTCAGTGATCCTGGCCTGCCCTCCCTCAGCCTGTGTCCTCATTGAGAAAAGGGGACAAAAGCCAACCTGAATGTTAACACTGTGAGACCAGGCTATGGAACCAGCTAAGGGCTTAAGGAATCGACGCAAAATGACCATGGTGACTTCCCCGGTGTTTAGTCGGAGGTCGGCCCCAGGTCTCCACAAGCTTCTGGTAGTCTTGTTCCGTTTCGCCCTGGTACACAAATCTGGAAGTCACTTGTCCCAGGACAAGCCAGGCAGAGATAGAGGGACCGTCAGATCCTGCACGGACTCACATGGTAACTGAGCAAGTCTTGGGGCGGGAGGGTGACTTTCCACGCTGGTGGGCTGTCCCTATGAACAGCGTTGCCGAGTGAGCAGCCAGCAGTCTCTGCGACAGCGTTTGTACGGATGGAGTAGGCACTCGTGGCTTTTGTTCCCTCACATCACGAGTTTCTTCAAAAGCATGCAACTTCTGCCTCCAACCTAAAAAAATAAGCATGATCTTAGCCTGACTGGGTTTTGGCTGTTCAAATAACAAAATTACGTTTTGTGGTCAGGTCAGTTAATTAGCTCTACTTCTATAATTTCTACAAATAGCTGTTAATGAGCAAGGAGGAAACCAATGCCTGAGTAATTCCAGCCACTTGAGATTTGGAAAAGTTACTAGGCTGGGTTTGGGGGAATTCCTTGTGCTGAGTTAGTGGTCTAAATTGTCTCTTGTCTATAGCTAGTTGCAAGTATTCAGAAAGGTCAACATTGCCCCCCCTCTTTGTTTGGGGGATTAGTTAATCATGGCAAATTTTCCCTGTGTGCTTGGTAAGAGCCTGAAGTGACAGTAGGTAAACATGGTGGGCATTGCTCCGAACATCTGATACAAGGGGCACTAATGATTAGGGGCCTTAAGGAGTCACTTATTTTTGTTCCGCATGGGGGATACTTTCATGTCTGTTACTATATTTTAAAGACTCTTTGGCTAAAAAGCTTCGCTTTGTTAGGACACAGACTGGGTTTCACTTTGAATTCTAACTGTTGTTTAGCCTCATCTCCTACCAACGTGGCATGATGGGGTTTTGCTTTGATTTTCAGAAGTCACCGCTTGTGGACATCCCTGTGCTGCAGTTCTGCCAGGTGTTCATCCAGAGGTAAAGCGGCCCCAGACCACTCCCCAGTACAGATGCTACTGTGTGATTAGCTCAAGTCCTCGCCGTGACTGCTGGAGAGTCTTAGTGCAGAAAATACCTTACGGTGTCCTCTTTCCTTCCTGAGGTGTGGGAACGCGCTGACAGTCTGACTTTTCCTTCCCCAGATGTCTAACCTTACATACTAAAATCTGTGTGCTGAACGCAGGACGTTAGCAAAGCTTCATGTGGGGCCTGGTAAACATTCAAAGAGGCAGTGTGCATTAAATTGATACCAGGGAGAAAAAGGAAAGTATTCAAGAATCCATTCAGAAAAAGGAGAAGTGATTGCATGTGGGGCTTTCCTGGGTGTTGTGCTGGGGGGCTTCTGCCTGGGATTCTGAGCTTAATCTCCACATTTGGCTGTCTCAGCCACAGGAGGTGCTGGAGCAGGTTTCCCAGGCTTTGCTCCAGAGAGGGAGGGGACCCTTCCTTCAGATCTTACAGTGGCACCTCCAGGGTGCAGCTCCCATACCCCTCTCCTGGGTGGGGCACTCTCTGCTGCAGGTGCAAGTGTGAAGGGGGCAGAGACCCCTTCCCAGGGAAGCCCAGGAGTTTTACAGTAAGTAAATCTGACAACCAGGTACAGGCTCCTTGGTTCATATTCCATAGTTTTTCCCACTCACCACATCTTGCAGTCACGGGAAGGCTCATCATCCCACGGGTCCTTGCGTCTGGGGTTAAGTTCAGACCAGGTCTGGACCCTTCTTCACCCACAAGCATCATGGTAGTTTTTTCCTCCTGGAGTTAGAGGAGCTGGTCACGGCTCGTGATAGCTGACATGCGGTGACCACAGTGAGTGTCTGCTCCAGTGGCCTAAGTGACGTGAACTTTCCCAGCAGCTGCAGGGTAGATGTTACCATTCTCCCTTTGCAGAGGGGCCACTGCTGAGGTCGCTCGGGGGTAAGTCTGGGACCAGGACTTGAACCTGCGGCCTGGGGCAATGGCAACAACCCTGAATCCTCCTCCTGCCCCATGAAGGCTGACCTGAGGCTCCTGAAGATCAGCCTCCTGGTGGTGACTCCTGGCCTATCACTTCACCATCTTCAGGTGGGTGACTGTGTCACCACCATTGTTGGAGAAGCCAAATGTTAGATGTAGACAGGCCTAAATGATCAGAGACAACCCTTTAGGTTAAGACTTTTATTTTGTAGGGAGGAAGCCAGGAGCATCTGGCCTGTTAGCCTCAGGATTTTGGGTCTCCAGACTCCAGGTTCTTGCCAGAAAACCAACATTTAGCTTGTGTCTATTATAATTGAAAAAAGAATAAACAAATCAGTCAGATGTGCCATCTTCCCTCTGTTTCCCAGCTGTCCGGACCTAAAATCTGCTTATAAACAAACATTTTGTTTTGACTTCTTCACGGGTGGGTGTTTTTCCTGTGTTTTGGAACTAGGCTCCCAGTACCAGCCTTGCAGGAGAACTTCCCTTCGTTGCTGGGTGTGTTAAAGGAGTCCGTGCAGTTGAACCTGGCTCCCCCGGGACACTTCCTGTTGCTCAGGTACCCTGTCCCAGCACTTGCGTGGCCGCATTTCCTGCCGGAGTATGTTGCATTTCAGCAGCGTTCCCAGCCTGAAGCTGACTGTCTCTCCGCAGCATGCTGAACGACTTTGTGACGCGAACCCCCAGCCTGGAAAGCAAGAAGGATCAGAAGGACCTGCAGGTCAGTGTGAGAGCAGCTCAGCCGTTGTTGCTGCCCCAGGAGTGGCATCCACCCTCAGAGGGCTGCGTTGGGGTAGTTAGCACTGGGCAGAACTGGATCTCTGCTTCCTCCATTTCTGTCTTCAGAAACAGATGGCTTGATGTTCTCATGGGGAAGGGTCTTGTGTTCAGCCTGCACACCTGCTGAGGAATTTTCAAGCCACCCTTCCTTCCCGCTGTGCGCAGGCACGTGTGGACCTGCCCGAAGTATGATTGGGATGAGTCCATCTCTATAACTGGATTTCTTTCCCTAAACATTTTCTCCCCCACCCCCTGATTAAAGCAATACATACTCATAGGGAATTTTAAAAGTACTGAAAATTAAAGGTGAACTTACCCAAAGGAGAGGAAGATCTTGTCCTTAGAGTGAAATGCCACTAAAAATAGATGGGATGATACAGTTAGAAAAATCCCTGCCCTTCAGCCGTTTTAGTCACTGATGGAAGAGCTTCTCGATGCAAAGGCTTTGATTGATGTAAGCTGGGATGGATGTTTTGTGGCATTGGTGGCATTACTGCTGATTGTTAGGATCCCTGGATTTGTGAAAGGTCTGTGCAGGCCCCATCTCTGAGCCAGTACTGAGTGAGGTACACTGGAGCTTCATTAGAAAGTGAGGTGGCTCCTTTGGCCTTTCCTTGTAGAAGAGAAGCGTCATGAACGTGCAGGCGCTGTGCCCAGCACTTGGGTAACACGTGCCTGACCAAACCTTGTGAGGACTGTTACATACAGGCTGGCTTCCCCTTCAGACATTGGCCTCAGGGTGCACCTTCCTCACCACCCAGCAGGCAGGCGTGCTCTCTCTTCATGCCCGAACACAGCTGCTGGGCTTACAGGGGCATCGGGATTATTCTGCCTTCAGGTATCACAGACCGACAGCTGCTCTTAGCTGGTGGTGCTCAGTGACGCTGGCCTGAGAAACTGGCTAGAGTTCTGGTCTCTATTCCGGCTACTTGAGTAAATCCTTCTCTGATGGAGCTCTCCTGATGTGGATGACTATTCTTCACCCCCTTGGAGTCCGTTCAATTTATTTAAGGTTCCTTGATGTCTTGTTGAAAGGAACAGTTCTAGTAAGACCCCTGGTTCTAGAGAAACCAGAAAAGTGATCTGCTAGATGCAGTGTACAGTGTGAAATTCTCTTTATACTCTGTCTCTTATCTTGGTCAACAAATACAGTAGTCACAGACACATGTGGCTGCGGAGCATGAAATGTGGCTCATCTGAGCTGAATATCCTTTAAGTAATATGCATACTGATTTCAAAGACAGTACCAAAAAGAAGAATGCAAAATGTTGTTAATAATTTCTCTATTGATTACATGTTAGTACTGTTTTGGATACAGAGGGTTCAATATTATCAACTTGTTTCTTTCAACTACCTTTTAATCTGGCTCCTAGAAAATTTTATATTACCCAGAGGGCTCACAGTGACGGTTTGCATTGCATTTCTACTGGGTGGTGCTCTTTTAGGCACTTAGCATTCTTTTTCTCAGTGAACCTTTTTCCCTCCTCCTCCTGATTCTTCTCAGGAAGTCACTCAAAAAATCCTAGAAGCCGTGGCGAACATTGCGGGTTCTTCCTTGGAACAAACCAGCTGGCTAAGCAGAAACCTGGAGGTCAAGGCACAGCCGCAGGTCTCTCTGGAGGACTCGGACACCGAGGAAGATCTGTGCGGTAGGTGTGGAAGGGGCAGACACTGCCGCTGCTGGCCGGCAGGGTTTCCCTGAAGAGTAGACTCTGCTTTTACTTCTCACAACATTAGTCGTGTGTATGATAAACAGTAGGATTCCACTAGCAGTGTTGCTAGTGACATGCTATTGTGTTAATCCCTCACTGAGCCTAGATAGAGTCTGCAGAAGGAATCTCCTAGGACAGGTTGCATGGTCTGAGGGATAGAAAAATCTGTGGGATTAAAAAAAAGAGGGAGAGCCTGACCAGGTGGTGGCACAGTGGATAGAGCATCGGACTGGGATGCAGAGGATGCCGGTTTGAAACCCCAGGGTCGCCAGCTTGAGTGTAGGGTTGCTGGGTTGAAGCCCAAGGTCACTGGCTTCAAGCCCAAGGTTGCTGGCTTGAGCAAGGGGTCACTTGCTCTGCTGTAGCCACCTTGATCAAGGCACATATGAGAAAGCAATCAATGAACAACAACAAAGAGTTGATGCTTCTTGGCCCTGGCCAGTTTGCTCAGTGGTAGAGCATCAGCCCGTCATATGGAAGTCCCGGGTTCAATTCCCAACTAGGGCAAGCAGGAAAAGCGCCCATCTGCTTCTCCACCCTTCCCTCTCTCCTTCCTCTCTGTCTCTCTCTTCCCCTCCTGCAGCCAAAGCTACATTGGAGTAAAGTTGGCCCGGGCACTGAGGACGGCTTCATGGCCTCCGCCTCAGGCTCTAGAATGGCTCCGGCCACAACGGAGCAACACCCCAGATGGGTAGAGCATTGCCCCCTAGTGGGCACGCTGGGTGGATCCCAGTTGGGCTCATGTGGGAGTCTGTCTGACCTGCTTCTCACTTCAGAGAAATACAAAAAAAGGGGGGGGGGAGGAGGGGCACAAAGAAAACTAGATAGAAGGTGGCAGAGGACAATCTCTCTTTGGGTGATGGGTATGCAACAGAATTGAATGACAAGATAACCTAGACATGTTTTCTTTGAATATATGTACCCTGATTTATTGATGTCACCCCATTAAAATAAAAATTTATTTATAAAAAAAAATTGATGCTTCTCATCTCTCTCCCTTCCTGTCTGTCCCTATCTGTCTCTGTCACACAAAAAAAGAATGTATAGGATTTTTTTTGCTTGTTTTTGTCTTTTGTTTGTTTTTATGGAACTGTGGAAAGAAATAGTAAACCAACAAACTGTTGTCAGGCATCTACATGTGTATTTCATTTCTGGCTGATACACCCTTGCCTCTCGGAATCCAGTGTTTCATCATTGCCCAGGATGTGAAGATTTGTAAGGGAAGGCACATAGATCAGGCACACCCAGTTTTATTACGAGGTAAAGTTTCCTAGGAAAGTCGTGGGGAGACTTGCCTGTCTACTCCAAGATCCACTGATCAGTCAGATACTCTTGAAGAGCCTGAATTAAATGCAATAGTCTACAAGGTTGTCCATTGCCATTGCCCCAAAGATCACCAGATAAGTCTGTCAATCAGGCAGACCTGAGGTTGTTAGACCTGCAGTGAGGGAGAAACTTGGCAGTCTCAGGAGTGTGTCTCAACAGGGAGATTGGGAGAGGAGGATATTTATAGGCCAGTAGGGCAAAGACTGAGTTGTCTGTGCCAGGTCTTTCAGTGTGGGCATTGGTTGGGATGGACAAAGATAATCTCTAAAACGCCTTTGGATTTGTGGGCACAGCGCAAGGTGAGGAGCCAGAGCGGATCTTGCTAAGCACGTTACTCGTTTTGATACGTTAACTTTTTTTTTTAAGTCAAAGGAGGGGAAATAGACTCCCGCATGCACCCCAGCTGGGATCCACCCAGCAACCCCTGTCTGGGCCAATGCTTTGCTCATCTGGGGCCATGCTCACTACTGAGCTACATTTTTCTCACCTGAGGCAGAGGCTCCATGAATCCATCCTCAGTGCCTGGGGCCGTCATGCTCAATTGAACCATGTGGTTCAAGCCATGGCTGTGGGAGGAGGAGAGAGAGAAGGGCAAGGAGGAGGGGAGGAGAAGCAAATGGTCCCTTCTCCTGTGTGCTCTGACCAGGGAGTGAGCCTAGGACATCCACATGCTGGGTTGATGTCCTACCACTGAGCCAGTCAGTCAGGGCCAACTATTTTTATTGGTTTATAGTTATTATTTCAGGATTAAGTCTATCTTGGAGCAAGTAATTATCCTTGCTATTTCTTGGTATTATTTAACACAGGACAGGAAAGTATATCCAGTCCAATATTGCTTAACACCGGATGAGAAAATTAGTTTGGTCTCAGTTTTATTTACATTGAACAAAAAGCCCCAAAAACCTCTGTATTCTCAATAGCACAATGTCTGCCACAAAGTAGATGGTAAAAAACTGTTCTATCTTATTACCTCTGCCTCTGTCATTGGCAGTAGTTACATCAGCAGAAACAAAGCTGAACTTGTGATTGTTACTATATGTGGGAAGAGGTGTGGAGAAGTCAGGGCTCTTTGCTCCTTCAAGTATCAGAATCCCGTTTTAGACTGGCAGAAACAAAAGCAACACAAGACCATTTGCCTGTGAGAAGCCCATGTGTTGCTATCTGGTTCTAGGCATAGCAGGCACCAGTGCTCAGATGAGGTTAAGTTCCATGCAGAGATTCCGGTTGGCTTGCTGGGCCACACGGCTGACCAAAGCAGTGGAGGAAGGATTGGTACTCGGTGCCATGAGAAATGGGCTCCCACCTGAAAGGGGGCCCTTCTCTCAGGAGGAGAGAGGGTGGTGTGCCAGACAAACCATGGTAGCACCGTCCATCACTTCTGCTGTGTTTGCTTGCTAGCCAGTTTAGTGGTTTGCATAAGAAAAAGAACTATACTCTGTAGTGAAGATACTGCAGCTAGTATACTGCCATTGGCTGGTATAAACCAACCATTAGGCTTTCTCAGGCTATGGTTATGCTGTTGGTTGTGGGTCTAGAAAAAGGGCGCTTACATCCCCTTGGCTGATTTGCCCTCAGGTGCTTCTGTCATGTGTATGGATGCAGACTGACCTCATCTCTACCACCAGCCTGCTGTGCTCACTGTCCCCAATCTGGTGATTGGCCTGGCTTTTGTGCAGTAATTAACTTTTACTTTAAGATAATACTGTAGTAATTACCTGATTTTTTCTTTTTCTTTCTTTTTTTTTTTTTTTTTTTAGGAAATCATAACATTCAAAAGTTTGAGATGACTTTTGAATTTCCCAGTAAGACTTAGTTCACAAGTTATAGAGTACCAAAAACCTGAGTGTTTGTATCACAACTATATGTTGTTTCCGTCTTGAGCAAACTAAGTATACATATTAGCCTCATAACTCATGATACGGAATGGGACTTCACAGTGGCATGTCCTTCTCCTCTGAAAGCTTTTGTGTGCGGTGGATATGCTGGTCCTCACCTGTAAGCACATGTCTGGTGTGCAGCCACACACTGTTCTGGGCACAGGCGCCACGGCAACAAACAAAGTGGGCGGGGCCTCTGCTCTTGGGGAGGGGGGCGTGGAAGAGGATAGTCCAAAGCTAAGTTAACAAAAGTAAGATTCAACTCTCCTGAAAAATCTAAAATTATTTCAAACAAAAGTTTATTTAAGGACCAAAAATTAAAAAGTATATTACCAAGAGAATTTTAGGTGGCTCTTTCTAGTCTAAGGAAATCAAAGTAATATTATAAATAGTGACTGGGAGGGGGACATGGGCCACCTGAGATGTTATAGAACATATCCCCAAGAAGGGTGAGGGGGCAGGCATGCAAAGACCCTGGAAGACACTGCCAGGAGGAGATGGCAGGTCCTTGAGGTGGGAGTGGCTTAGACCAGGAAACTGGAGAACCAATGTGGCCAGAGCTTAGTGACTGGTGGAAGAGGTCAGGGAGGGAGTGGGGGCCGGAGGTTGTCGGGCTTGACATCGAGCATTGTCACCGGCTTGGACTGCATCCCACTTGCTGTGGAAAGCCATTCAGGTGTGTAGAGCAGTGATGGGGTCTTAGTCTTCAGAAAACATCACTTTGGCTGCGGTGAACATATAGGCTGTATGGAGTGAGGGCGGAAACTGGAATCCAATTAAAAGGATTTCACAGTGATTTGGGCAAGAGAAATTGTCGGCTCAGCTTGGAGGCTGTGGCAGTAGGGAAAAGGTGGACTGATTTAAATGCAGAGTCAACAGAAGTTGCCGATGGATTGCAGGTGGACATGGTCTTTTAAAAAAAAGACCTTCAAGGATGACTTAGGCTTTTGTCTTAAGCAGTTTATTGAGGTGGAGCAGATTGAAGCAAGAACACTTTGGACAGTGAATTTGAGCCAGGTTTTGCCCAGATTTCATTGGAGATATCTGGAAAAGAAAAGTAGCCAGAAAAGACACATGCTCACTGGGGTGTGGGAAACGCCAAGAACACAGCGTCCCAGAAACCGTGAGGGAAGTATTCAAGGGGGAGGGGGACCACAGCAGAAGGCTCTTGAGAAGGAGAGTGAGATAGGGACAGAGACTACTGTCCTTACCTGCTAATGTGGCAGTCACTGGGGTGGACCCTAGATTGGAGGGGGTGGGGGAGAGGAGGGGAGATGAGGAACAGGAGGCAGGGTCTGCACTAAATCCTTGAAGCTCAGTTGTCAGTAGGGCAGTGACCAAGGAGAACTGGGGACCAAAGAACGCCCTTCTTTGTGTTTTCATTTTTAACTGGGAGCATGCCAAAGCGTATTTGTGTAGTGATGAAATGTTACATCAGAGAGGAAGAAATTAATCCCAGAGAGAGAAAGGGTAATGAGAACGCAAAGCCCTGGTGGTCACAGAGCTGGGATTAATATCAGAAATGGAGTCACTGCTCTTGGACAGGAGCTGGGGACAGGTCTCCTACAACAGGACACAAGGTGCAGTGCATGTGGAGGTAAATGCTTCCAGTTAATAACTCATAGTGGTCAAACTGAGGGCATTCCCACTCTACTGCAGTAATTTTCTCAGTGAAGTAGGAAGTGAGGTTATTAGTTGAAAAGGGAGGGGTAGTATTGGTTACTGAGAGAGGATGGGAAAGAATTATGTTGCAGAGAGAAAAGCAGCATACTGCTGAAGGGTATGTGGTGGGATTATCTCGTAGCATTGGGTCTCTTTCAAGATTCATGCTCATGAAATAAAGCAGGATCAGTTTCAGAGCAGTTAGCCACACAAAACAACCAAACTACGTGGGCAGATTCTGGGGTCAGCCAGCATCGCATTTGTGTGGGTAGGAACTTCAGAGGGGGAGGGAAGAAAGAGTTAAGGATGTGTGCGAGGTCGATGATAGGCCATGGGGGGTGGATGAGGAGGTAGAGCAGTGAAGGCCTGGAGGAGCTGATGGGTAGTTAAAGTGGTAGACTCAGGGACTGGAGGTCTGTACAAGGGTTCAAGAATTGCCAGAGCTGGATGCTGTGGACCAGCGCGGCTAGTAATTGTCCAGGTCCTGAGTGAGAATGGTGCAGAATGAAAAAATACACTCAGAGAGAAAAAAAGGATGGGATTGGTAGGCCTCTGCAAGCTGATGGCAAGCCAGAGCAAAGTAATGCCCCCTGTCTGCTTTATTATATAATGCAGAGCTGTATGCAAATAAGGAAGTCTCTGATACAAAGTCACACATCTGAGGCATTAACTGGAATCCATTTAAGGCATAACAATAATCTCCCCACCATGCATAACTGAAATCAACCAACATCAGAACAAACAAAGGGTGAGAGGAAGGGCATGTAAATTGCCTCTAGCAACTTAATCAAACAAGTGGGGATGGATCATGTAGAAATACTCCAGCATCACAGCTAACATGGAGGTGTGGGGAAAAACTTAGGCTTTAGCAACTTAAGCAAGCGAGGTGGAGGTTGGCAGACTGTCAGCTTACTGCCAGTCTCCCACACCTCGGTCCCCCAAAATCTAAACCGCAAGGACCCTGTCAGCTTGCAGTCTCCAATAGCTAGAGCAGAATCAACGTTTGTTGGAAGAGAAAAGGTCAAGGATCTCAGAGGCCAGATGTTAGATGGATCATCCAAGGGAAGGCTGATGTTCCTAGAATGATGGTGAGAACAGAAAAGGGGAGGAAGACAGTGAGTTGGTGTTAATTTATTTATTCAAAATATACAGATGATTAGTTGCCAAAGTTGAGCGTGTTAACAGAGAGGAATCCCTAAGTTATATTTATATACATAATCAGTATACAAGGTAGAAACTTATGACTCATGTTTATGAGGGCATAAATGATGACCCGTCCATCGTGGTTACCACACAGATGCCTCTTCTGTTAACAGATGCTGCTACTGCTGCTTCAACCATGGTGTCTGCGTCTGCCCCCTCTGTGTACAGTGTGCAAGCTCTCTCTCTCCTGGCAGAGGTGAGTACACACCTGACTGTCATCTCTTATGGAAGGGACTGCGTCCTGAATCTTTGGGAAGGCCCACCTCCTCAGTTGCCAGTGAATATGGGCCACACTGTCCCAGGTGAGCTCAAGTCAGTCTTGGCCTCAAGCTGCACTGTGGAGTTTTCTGTTAGACGCTATATACCTTGAGAACTAAATGTCTTACCATCACTTGGCTCAGAAGATTTGTTTTATTGTGATCCCATTCTTCCAGGTTGTGGCATCTCTCCTGGACATGGTTTATCGAAGTGACGAAAAGGAGAAAGCCGTGCCATTGATCTCCCGCCTGCTTTATTACGTGTTTCCTTACTTGCGCAACCACAGGTAACGTCTCGCCACTCTATCCCACCCATGTACAGGACAGCAGGTTGTGGGAGAAGCACCTACTGGCTGACTCTGGGTAGCAGCCGACCTTGGGCAGCGTCTGACCCTGGGCAGCGTCTGACCCTGGGCAGCGTCTGACCCTGGGCAGCGTCTGACCCTGGGCAGCGTCTGACTCTGGGCAGAATCTGACCAGCCCCCTCTCTCTTCCCATCCACAATTAGCACGTACAATGCTCCCAGCTTCCGGGCCGGCGCTCAGCTGCTGAGCTCTCTGAGCGGCTATGCCTACACGAAACGGGCCTGGAAGAAAGAAGTCGTGGAACTGTTCTTGGACCCTGCTTTCTTTCAGATGGACACGTCCTGCATGCAGTAAGAAATGCTGTCCCGATAAAACGTTCCCAGAATCTCCAACTGGAGAAAGTGTTTCATGTTCCATAAATAATTTCATATCTGCAAGGGAGCAGAGTTAGCATTAGTAGGACATCTCTGTCAGAGTCCAGTGTTTGCTGTGTGTTCATAGGGAAGGAATTAAGTCTTTTAAAAATACAGAGGTGCTGTTTTGTTTAATCAAAAGAATTTCCATTAAGAGCATGTTGTTCCTAAGGAGCTCACTGCGGGGCACCGGAGGGTCTTGGTGTAGCACTGCTTACCTTGGCATGACGGGGGCCTGGCACTGCTGTCCCTGTCTCACTTCTCAGCTCGCACTCACGAGTTCTCCTTGAGACCTTGCAGCCAATGAGATACAGCCACGAGGTGAACGTCTGTGCCTTTTCCTTTGAGGGCAACAATACCACAGTGACTGTCCTCTGGGTGTGGCTGAATGTGGCCTTATTCATGGCAGGGGTAGAGAGTGGGGATTGTTCAGCTTTTGTGTGTGACCTGGAAGCTTGCCCTGCCATGCCAGAGCCCAGTGGCTCTCACCCCGCTCACCTCCCAGGGAGTCTACTTGAAGATATGTTTGTCTTCCCTGCCTCCCACTTGTTCCTGTCAACACGAGTGTGTGAACATCCTCCTGTGTGAGCGTGTGCAAGGGCAACCATTGGAAAAACCAGAGTGCCTTGACAGTTTGTTTTCTTTTATGGCCAGCTGGGACTTACTCATTGTTCCCTGTGTTACTCATTCCGCTATTTATTCCCTGTGTTACAGTTATAAATGAAAAGATTTTGCTTAGCTTTCCCTCTTATAAAAGCTATTAATTTCACTAGCTTTTCAGAAAGTAGTTTTTAGTAGATCTTAAAGGGGCATGGTCTTTTCTTGATGCTTTTAATCAGACTGTCCTCTTTTGGGTATTTAACTAATTTTGCCTTTTTTTTTTAATATCCAGTTGGAAGTCCATTATTGACCATCTTCTGACGCATGAGAAAACAATGTTCAAAGATTTAATGAGTAAGTTCTGTGTTACTAGCACATACGTCACACTTGAAGGGCCCAACGCCACCACCGTAATCAGTTTTGACCATGTACTTCAGAACTGCACTTCAGCCTTCGTGGTGCCTTCACGCCACAAACAGTGCTGTGCTGGGTGGAACCTGCCAGGACTAGATGAGGGAGCCTTTGCAGTGCCATCCATTGGCAGGATGTCTTAGCAAGCTGTTCTATAGCTTTGTCGTGGAGAAATACTTTTGAAAGTTATGATAAGTTTCACATAATTCATTAAAGTTTTTCAATGTCTCATCTTTTTCTAATCCCTTATCATTAAGTATCATTAAAGAAATAAGTATTTTTTTTCTGTATTTTTCTGAAGCCGGAAACGGGGAGAGACAGTCAGACAGACTCCCACATGCGCCCGACCGGGATCCACCCGGCATGCCCACCAGGGGGCGACGCTCTGCCCACCAGGGGGCGATGCTCTGCCCTCTGGGGCGTCGCTCTGTTGTGACCAGAGCCACTCCAGCGCCTGGGGCAGAGGCCAAGGAGCCATCCCCAGCGCCCGGGCCATCTTTGCTCCAATGGAGCCTCGCTGCGGGAGGGGAAGAGAGAGACAGAGAGGAAGGAGAGGGGGAGGGGTGGAGAAGCAGATGGGCGCTTCTCCTGTGTGCCCTGGCCGGGAATCGAACCTGGGACTTCTGCACGCCAGGCTGACGCTCTACCACTGAGCCAACCGGCCAGGGCCAAGAAATAAGTATTTTTATAAACAAATAAATATAATAACTACATACCCTTATTTAATCAAGATCGTAGTTTTTTCATCAGGGAAAATAAGAATTACATTAGTATAAATTTCTTATCGGTTACCTTTCATTGTAGTTTTCTCACTAAGTGGAATTTATTTCCTATATTTGCTCTAGACATGCAGAGCAGTTCCTTGAAACTATTCTCAAGTTTTGAGCAGAAAGCCATGCTGCTAAAGCGCCAGGCTTTTGCTGTGTTCAGTGGCGAACTCGATCAATACCACCTTTACCTTCCCGTGATACAAGGTAAGAAGGCCAGCCCCCCCAGCCCACCCCCACCCAGACAGACATGAGGGGCTCAGATGGGCCACAGCGCCTTCTGGCAGAATGGTGCAAAGGACTCAGTGGGATAACTATAAAAGAACTTCAAAAACAGATCAGTAGATCTGAACTTTTACTTTAAAAATCAGTGATTATAATGCTGTTAGTTTCTATTAGGCAGTTTTTAAAAGTCTGACAGCACTTTCTCAGCAGTGCCTTTTGCTAGATTTCCTCCTGCAGGCAGGATATGTCGAGTTTGCAACACCAGCGCAGGCCAGGGAGCAAGCGAGAGTTTGAAGAAGTAACTCATTTTTCCATAACAGTTTATTTTATTTTTTAATTTTTTTTATTATTTATTCATCTTAGAGGGGATCCATAACAGTTTATTTTCTTCTTCATACTCACTGTATCGTTTGCCTCAGAAATGAATTATTATGGATATTGTATATGATTTTGAAGGTATTGTGAAGGTCTTATTCCCTCCTTATGAAATAATGATGTGGCAAAGCAGACACTCTGTTTTAACTCATCCTCTTCCAAGATTTTAAAGTAGGAATGTGTATTTGTTAAGACACTTAGCCCTATATGGAATCAAATAAATTCATATGATTCTTGAAGGATTTTTTAAAAATTTAATTTTATTGATTTGAGAGAGAAAGAAATAGAAACATCAGTCCATTTCCATGTGCCCTGATCAGGGATTGAACCAGCAACCTTTGTGTATCAGGATGGCACTCTAACCAGCCAACCAAACTCTCTGGCCAGAGCTGGAAGGATTTTTTTGTTTGCTATTATGTAGGCTAGTATAACAAACAATTTTATAAATATTAGAATTATAGTGTAAATCCTTTTTTGGGGGTGTCAGGTTATTAAGGGATAATTTACATACTGTAAAATCACCTTTTGGCTCTACAATTCTGTGAGTTTTTACAAACACACTCATGTAACCACCACTACCACAGTCAAGAGACAGAACATATCCGTCACCCCAGAAAGTTCTCTCATGCCCCTTTGCAGTCATCCCCTCCCCTGACTTCTGGCCCCTGGCAACCACTAAACTGCTTTCTCTTTATATGGTTCCATCTTTAGAGAGTGGTTAACCTTAGAGTCTGACTTCTTTGACTTGGTGTAATGTATTTGAGAGTCATTCATTCTATTGTATTCATCACTAGCTATTCCCTTTTTATTGTTGAATAATATTCCATTCTGTGATTTGTTTACCAGTTCACCAATGAAATGGTATTTGGGTTGTGTCCAAGAAGAATTTTGATATAAATCTCTTACTCTGCCCTTTTAAAAAATTGTTATAAATATCTGTCAGCTCACAGAGTACATGCTCTTCAAGTCATTTTAATGGCTCTAATAGTACTAATTGTCAGCCTACTTCTCTACTCGATTAACTATTTGAAAGGTCTTTCAAAACAGTAATAGCTTTCACAGTTATTAATATGATATTTTATATTTGTAATAATAAAATAGCTTTACACTTCAACTGACATGATTTCAACACAAAACACAGAGGAGACTGTCACATTACTGTGTCTTGACTGCCTTAGGTCTACAAAAGCGAAAATTCAGGTTTGGACAAAGCCTTTCTCGAGTTGCTGGTAGGAGGCTGATTTGATCTGGGAGTGACTGGGCATGCCAGCTAAAGGAACAGCAGCCCTCTAAAGACTTGGGCTGAGTGCAGAGTCTAAGCTGAACTTTGTTGCTGTCCTGCACAGTATGGAGGGAAAAAGAACAGGGAACCGCTTTCCTAGAGTTCATGTGCCGTGTCTGTGGCACTGCTGTGTGCACCGGGCTGCGGGCCCCATGGAGTAGGCTCTCTCAGTAGAGGAGGGATGCAGGAGGGAGGGAGCATGTCGGGGAGGGTACCTCTGAGAGCAAACACCTGTTCCTTATCCCCTCTCTCCCGTCACACACACCTCTGAAATTTGAGGTGAGGCCCAGAGAGCTAAAGAGGCAGTATGGGGTGAATAGAATAAGAACAGACAGACAACAGCCATTCTCAAACAGGCGTGTGGAAGATTGACCCTGGCAGGGTTTAAGTGTCCAATGATTCCAAGAAATCATGCCTCAGAGAGGGAGAGAGAAGAAGGGGCAATATAATATTATTTATATTATATATCCTATTTGTACATACAACATATATAATATATATTTATGTGTGTATGTAAAATCAGCATAATACTAAAACAGGAGATGGATTTTGGGCTCTTAGTGGAGGAGGTATTCTCTAACTACCCTCCATTTTGGATAGGTCCAGTGCTGAATTTCTCAAACTACTATATGTTTAAGAAAACAGACATTTTTACCCCCTTTCATTTTTTTATGAACAGACACTTTGCAAACCCCTTTCCTCTGGATTGTCATTGTCCCCAGGACTGTTGACAGGGTCAGCCTCCTGGAGGTCCTGGTGAGTAGGGTTCACAGCAATCTCTGACAGAGTCCTGTGACACTTGGCTGATCTCCGTGCAGCAGCGATGCCCACGGAGGGAGTAACTGCGTCCCAAAGCTTCACATTGCAGACCACGGTGACAGTGTAGGCCTGGCCCACAAGGCCATAAACAGGGGAGTTCCGATGTTTCTCCTCTGGAGGCGAGCACCTGCCTAACGTTGTATTGCCACTAACTGGCAAAACCTGGACTGAGATTTGAGCCCTGTGCCCAGTGATAGGGCTGTGGTCTTCAGCAGGTGCACTTTGAGGCAGGTTGAGTACTAGTCTCACATGTGGGAAACAGAGACATGGTGAGATTAAAGCAGGTTTCACAGCCTGAGCTGGTGTGCAAGGAGTCTGGCTCGGGGCGTTCTCCAGCTGTCTGCTCACGAAGACTCCCTAAGCTTGTAAGGTTTATCCCCAGTCAAGGAAGGGGTATTAGAGATTGAAGAAATTTATGGATTCTAAAACATATAGATCATCTTGGCTAAAGAATATTTCATGATTTTTGCTCTTATATGAAGTACCACTGAGGAATATGCCCTATATGTACAAACCACTTTTTTTTTTTTTTTTTTTTTTTTTTTTTTTTCATTTTTCTGAAGCTGGAAACAAGGAGAGACAGTCAGACAGACTCCCGCATGCGCCCGACCGGGATCCACCCGGCACGCCCACCAGGGGCGACGCTCTGCCCACCAGGGGGCGATGCTCTGCCCATCCTGGGCGTCGCCATGTTGCGACCAGAGCCACTCTAGCGCCTGAGGCAGAGGCCACAGAGCCATCCCCAGCGCCCGGGCCATCTTTGCTCCAATGGAGCCTTGGCTGCGGGAGGGGAAGAGAGAGACAGAGAGGAAAGCGCGGCGGAGGGGTGGAGAAGCAAATGGGCGCTTCTCCTGTATGCCCTGGCCGGGAATCGAACCCGGGTCCTCCGCACGCTAGGCCGACACTCTACCGCTGAGCCAACCGGCCAGGGCACAAACCACTTTTTTAAAAAGTACTTTCTATTTTGAAATAGACTCAGACTCACAAGAAGTTGCACAGATGGTACCAATTTCCTGTGTGATGTTTGTCCAGCTTCCCTGGGATGACCTCTAACATAAGCAAAGCCCTTTACCAAAACCAAGAAACTGACATGGGGCTATAACCATAACTCAGCCAGAAACTTATCCAGATTTCAGTAGTTTTTACATGCTCTCTTCTGGTGTATGTTTGCGTGCGTGTGTGTGTGTGTACTTGTTTGAAAGTATCATATCTACAAATTCCTATAGCCAGCACCACAGCTAGAGTATAGAACTTGTCCACATTCATCACCACAAGGCAGCTCCCTGTGTCGCTACCTCTGAATCACACCCTCTACTCAACCCTCACCCCAGGCACCCACTGATCTGTCCTCCATCACTCTAATTCTGTCAGTTTGAGAATGTTACATAAATGGAATCATACAGTATGTAAACTTTATGGATTAGCTTTTTTCATTTAGCATAATAATGCCTCTGAGTCCATCCAAAGGGAATTTGGGGCACATCCCTGAGTGTATCAAGAGTTTGATCCTATTTAATGGGTAATTAATGTTCTATTTCATGGACGTACTACAGTTTGTTGACCCACTTACCTAGTAGATGTTTTGGTTCTTTCCAGTTTTCGGTTATGATGAATTAAGCTTGATAAATATTCACATACACATTTTTATGTGGATATAGTTGTCATTTCTCTAGTGTGAACACAAGGGTGTGATTACTGGGTCCTACAATAAATGTGCATTTAACTTTATAAGAAACTACCAAACTTCTAGACTGGGTGTACCATTTTGCATTCCTATTTAAGCAATAATTCAAATGTCATTCTCCTTTTGATGTCTGTAGGATCTATAGAGATAGCCTTTCTTCTTAATTGGTTTGAGCCTTCTCTCGGTTGTTGTTTGTCAATCTTGCTAGCAGTTTATCAGTTTTACTGTTCTTTTCAAATAACCAGCTTTTGGTTCAATTGATTTTTCTCTATTGTGCTTTGTTTTCAATTTCATTTGTTTCTGTTCTTCCTTCATTGTAGTAACTTTGGGTTTATTTTGTTCGTTTTCTAACCTTTTGAGATAGAGGCTTAGATTATAGATTTGAGCCTTTTCTTTTATAATGTAACCACTGTAGCACTGCCGATTCCCCTCCCAGCAGTACCTTAATTGTGTCCCACAAAATCTGATGTGTTGTATTTTTGTTTTCATGCATTTCTTTGTGTTTTTCTTTATTTTCTCTTAAGCCCATGCCATATTTAGAAGTTGTCAATGTCCAAATATTTGGGAGACTTTCCTGTTATCTTTCTGTTATTAATTGCTAGTTTGATTCAGTATGCTCAGAGAACACTTTTTATAGGATTTATATTCATTGAAGTTTGTTTCATGGCCCATAATCCAGTCTGTCCTGGTGAATGTTCTGTGAGCACTCATGAGTGCATGTTCTGCTGCTCTCCAGTGAAGCGTCCTGTCATGTGGACAAGATCCTGCTAGTGGACGTTGGTGTTGCTCATCCTCTCTGTCCTCACTGATGTCTCTCTGGCAGTTCTGTCAGTTACAGGATGGGGGTTTTGAAGACCTGGCATCCCAGCGACAGCCGGTTTGTTCCGGTTTTCCTTTGTGTCCCGGCAGTTCTTATTTCATGTATTCTCCTCTGCCATTTGGTGCATTTAAGATTATTACATATTCTTGTTGACTTGACCTTTTTACCACTATGTAGTGTCCATCTTTGACCCTAGTACTTCTTTTTGCTCTGAAGTCTATTTTGTTTTATATTACTAAAGCCATTGCAGTTTTCTTAAAATGTTTGCATAGTGTAACATTTTCCATCCTTTCACCTTTAACCTACTCTGTTACTATATTTGAAATGCATTTTGTGTAAGACAGCATATAATTGGGTCATTTTCCTTTAATTCATTCTACCAGTCCCTCAATTGGCATGTTTAGACGACTTGCTTCTAAGGTAATTATTGGCATGTTAGGATTTATTATTCATTTTCCCCAGTCTTTTTTTTCTCTTCAGTTTTGATGTTTCTCTTGACTGTTTCACCCTCTCTCCTTCCTGTCATCTCCATTATGGCCCGGAGCTCATCAGTGAGCCTTTCTTTTCCTTTTTTTTTTTTTTAGTGATGGGGGCGGATGTGCCCCGACTGGGGTCCTCCCAGCAAGCCCACTAAGGGGCGATGATGTGCCCATCTGGGGCCCTTGCTCTGTTGCAACTGGAGCCATTTTTTTTTTAGCACCTGAGGCGGAGGCCATGGAGCCATCCTCAGCGCCCAGGACCATCTCGCTCCATTAAGCCATGGATGCAGGAAGGGAGGAGAAGAGAGAGGTAGATAGATAAAGAGAGAGAGAGAGAGAGAGAGAGAGAGAAGCGAGAGAGGGAGGGTGGAGAAGCAGGTGGGCGCTTCTCCTGTGTGCCCTTTCCAGGAATCGAACTGGGGACATGCACATGCTGAGCCGAAGCTCTACCATTGAGCCAACCGGCCAGGGCTAGTGAGCTTTTCTAGTTCAGTGGTGACAGTTTCACTTTTAACATTTCCATTTAGCCCTTTTCTGTATTTTTATTTCCTTGTTGAGACGTTCTGTTTTTTCTTTGTTTCAAGTGTCTGTAATTGATTATTGGAGTATGTATAGACAGCAGCTTTAAAAATCCTTTTCTAGTAAGTCCAACCTTTGTGTCATCTCTCATTAGTGTCTCTTGGTTACCTTTTCATATTCTAGTTGAGACTTTTGGCATTCCAGGTTACGGCCTTCTCAGATACTCCGGACAGAATGAAATAACAATTAAATTACAAAGAAGAAGAAGCCAGGGAATTTACCTTCAGGTTATTCCTTAAGTCCCAAGGTTCCTGGCCAGTCCTGCCACATGTCCTTTACCTTTTAGTTTGCTGATAGTTGGTTTATGTATTCTATTCAAGGATGTTTTTTGTTTTTTAATTCCCATTAGAAAGAAAAATGGGATGTAATATACTTAATTGCATCTTGTTTGGAACCAGAAGCATTAGCCACTCTTTAAAAATGCCAGTATGTTTGCCCTGACTAGATAGCTTGTTTGGTTAGAGTGTCATCCCAAAGCACAGAGGTTGCCAGTTCAATCCCTGGTCAGGACATATACAGAAACAGGTGGATATTCCTGTCTCTCTCCCACTTCCTCTCTTCTAAAATTAATAAAAATAAACATTATTTTTAAAATGCCAATGTGTTTGTCAAGTGTTTGAGCTGTACAGGGTCCTTCATTTATCAGAGTGCCTGTAAAGGCAAGAAGCAAAAACCCAATTAAGCAAGCTCAAAATAGAGAAAGAGTTCACTGCTAATGGGCTACAGCGAATCTTAACTGGCATGACCATAGGTCTGCTGTTTGCTGTGACAACTGATATTCCTAAGGAACCTTAAGTTATAGGGGAAAAATCACATTGTACAATTATTCAATTATTTTAGTAGGCAAGTGGGAAAGACTGTTAGTCGCTACAGAGTTTAGCCCACAACATTTCCTTCCCTGCAGAAATTAAATTTTTTGTCATGGCCATCAAATAGAAACTTTATTGAATAAATCTATTTCGTTCACTCACACCACTTTTTCCTTTCCACCACCAAAATGTGGTGCCATTGCCAACCAATCTGCATGGTCGCAAGGTCCCATCATTTGCCAAGGACTGTCTTTGGTTTCTGTGTCTCAATTTATGTTCTTTTTTTTTTTTTTTTTTTTTTTATAGAGACAGAGAGAGGGACAGATAGAGACAGACAGACAGAAATGGAGAGAGATGAGAAGCATCAATCATCAGTTTCTCATTGTGGCACTTCAGTTGTTCATTGATTGCTTTCTCATATGTGCCTTGACTGTGGAGCTACAGCAGACCGAGTAACCCCTTGCTCAAGCCAGCGACCTTGGGTCCAAGCTGGTGAGCCTTGCTCAAACCAGATGAGCCCATACTCAAGCTGGAGACCTCAGAGTCTCGAACCTGGGTCCTCCGCATCCCAGTCCAACGATCTATCCACTGCGCCACTGCCTGGTCAGGCAATTTATGTTCTTAGAAGAAAATTTAGATGTCCATTGATCACCCAGTGGATTTCTGGCTTAATCCAAAAGTTCCTGTCTGTCTCCTCAGCTGTGGCGAGGGAGTGAGAACCATGGGACTTGGGAATCACTTCCTTGAGCAAAGGTCGAGAATAGAGAGGAGGGCTGGGGTGGACCAGGGCACAAAGGCATTTTCCCAAAACCCGCTTCTTAAACTGGTTGGTTGTGAAATGTCAAAACAATGCCAGTTTTGTGTTAAATTTTTTGTCTGCTGAGAAACAGCGAACTGCGTGTTTATGTGACATTTTAAAATCTTCTCTCCTTAGAACGCCTGACAGACAATCTCAGAGTTGGACAGACACCCCTAGTTGCTGCTCAGATGTTTCTTTTTTTCAGAGTTTTGCTGTTAAGAATATCTTCCCAGCATTTGACTTCATTGTGGCCAATAATGGTCTCTGAATTAGTAAGTACAAGTATTTTATTCTTTTTTTTTTTTTTTTACAGAGACAGAGTCAGAGAGAGGGATAGATAGGGACAGACAGGAACGGAGAGAAATGAGAAGCATCAGTCATCAGTTTTACATTGCAACACCTTAGTTGTTGATTGATTGCCTTCTTATATGTGCATTGACTGCAGGCCTTCAGCGGACTGAGTGACATCTTGCTCAAGCCAGTCACCTTGGGTCCAAGCTGGTGAACTTTGCTCAAACCAGATGAGTGCACACTCAATCTGGTGACCTCGGGATCTTGAACCTGGGTCCTCTTTGTCCTAGTCCGACTCTCTATTCCACTGCGCCACCACCTGGTCAGGCACAAGATTTTAATTCTTGAAAGCAAAGTTGGAGCTTTTAAAATTGCTTTTTCAGGAATAATATTATGTCATGTACAGCCATGTGCTGCTTGACAGTGGGGGTCCGTTGTGAGAATGAGTCACCAGGCAAGTTCATGGTTGTGTGAACATCACAGAGGCATTTACACAAACCTAGATGGTGTAACCTGCTGTACACCTGGGCTGTGTGGGATAGCCTATTGCTCCCAGGCTACAAGCCTATACAGCACTTTACGGTATAAAACAACACAAGATTAGATCAAGCACAAGAGAAAATTATGCCATCAAGAGACGCAGTGACCATAAGATGTATGAGGCTGCTGCTGGCGTACCACAGTGTATTGTTTATAGTGAACTTGTTTATATAAATAGGAAGAGGACTCTAACAATAAGAGGTAGGGCATACTAAATACCTATACCTGTAACCCAGCTGTGTATTATAATCAAGTATTCTGTACTGCCCATACTTACAGTGGGCAGGGCAGTAAGTTTGTTTACTCCTCAGATCCGTAAAAGTGACTGTTCACCACCAGATGCAGCATCCGCATTCATAGTGTAAGAACCGTTTTGCCATGGACCAGGATCTGGTCATCGTTCAGTTATTAAGCTGTCAATAATTCTTGTGGTGACTTCTTGACTCTGAGTCCACTGAATAAAATTGTTCTGAGTTGCAAAAAAAAAAAACCACCCAAAAACTAACCCGTTGAGCTACAACATTATGATGAGTATGAGGACAATAGGTGAGAGGGATCTTTGTATATGCATCTATCATTGACTGAAACATTGCTAGGTGGCATGACTGTACGTCTAATTTTATCTGTAGAATTTCCAGTCAAGTTGGTAGCACTAGTCAGCTCTTGGTTAAGAGTATCTTACCCTGTAGGCCCTGGCTGGTTGGCTCAGTGGTAGAGCATCGGCCTGGCATGTGGATGTCCCGGGTTCGATTTCGGGCCAGGGCACACAGGAGAAGCTTCCATCTGCTTCTCCACCCCTCCCCCTCTCCTTCCTCTCTCTCTCTTCCCCTCCCGCAGCCAAGGCTCCACTGGAGCAAAGTTGGCCCAGGCACCGAGGACTGCTCCATGGCCTCTGCCTCAGGTGCTAGAATGGCTCTGGCCGCAACAGAGCAACGCCCCAAATGGGCAGAGCATCGCCCCCTGGTGGGCATGTTGGGTGGATCCCAGTTGGACTCAAGCTGGAGTCTGTCTGACTGCCTCCCTGCTTCTCTCTTCAGAAAAAAAAAAAAAAAAAAAAGAATATCTTACCCTGTAATCATATTCTATCTCCTAAATGTCAGTTATTCCAATTAGTACTGTATTTTTATTTGCTTTTTAATATATTTTTTATTAAATTTATTGGGTTGACATTGCTTAATAAGATCACAGTTTTTAGGTGTACATTTCTATCATTATTTGCTATTTCAATATTTTTCCAGTTTTATTGACATATAATTGGGAGACAGCAGTACATAAATTTAAGGTGTACAACATAGTAATTTGACTTATATATGTTGTAAAATGATATATGTGAAATGATTAACACAGTAAGTTAAGTTAATCTCCATCTCAGATAAAAAAAAAATAGTTTGTCCTTGTGATAAGAACTCCTAGGATTTCCTCTCAACAATTTTCATATATACCACACAGTGGTGTTAATTGGAGTCATGTTGTTATAAGGGAACAGAATTTGTTACTACAAAATATTTGTCATTAGTATTATTTTAGGCAAGTTAATTTTAAGAAGCAGCTAACAGGGGAGAAGCTCTGAAAACTAAGTAGAAGTTACCTTTTGTAAAAGGCATTTGTATTCATAGGGGAAATCCTTATTTGTAAGGGTGTCTTCCTTTCTGGATCAGGAAGAACCAGACATTATCTCTAGAAATTCTTAACAGTGCAGAAGACAATCAAGTTGGTAGACATACCTCTGGAGGGATTATACAAAATGGAAGATTTATATATGGAATAAGGTGGGGCAAGGAAGCTATTAGCAAAAGAGAAGAAAGGATTCCAGGACACAGAATAGGATGAGTTTATCAAGCAGATAGCCTCTTCTTCTGGGAAATGTAGACGGCCTGGTGACAGAGTATCTCGTTGCTGTGGACCAGAAAATTCTAGACTGGTTGATTGAGATTATGTTTTTGGAAGAGGTTGAAACTGCAGTTATATCTTTTTATTTATTTATTTTTTAAATTGATTGGTTTTAGAGTGACATAGAGAGGAAGGTAGAAAGATAGAGAAGCATTTATCTATTGTTCCACTTCTGCATTCGTTGATTGCTTCCTGTATATGCCCTGACCAGGGATCAAACACATAACCTTGGAGTTTTGGGATAAAGATCTAAGGCTCAGTGGATAAAGCATCATCCTGGTGCACTGAGGCCACAGTTTCAATCCCAGTCAGGGCACGTATGAGAAGCAATCAATGAGAGCACAACTGAATGGAACAATGAGTGGATGCTTCTCTCTCTCTCTCTCTCTCTCTCTCTCTCTCTCTCTCTCTTTCTCTCTTCCCCCCCCCTTTCCCCCTCTCTCTCCCCCTTCCCTACTCTCCCTTCTCCCTCTCTGTCAATGGATAAACAAATAAATAAATAAAAATCAAAGTTTGGTGTCATGGACTTTAGCATAAGTGATGCCACTTTGGACCTGTGATTTCTTTAACATTAAGTTGTCTTTTAATTTGTTGATTGTTTCTTTTGCTTTATTTGCTATTTTTTATGGACATACAAATTTTAGAAATTAAGCTAGGCTTAATCTTTCTCAAATAGTAACTTGAATTCACATTTTATTTTTAAGCTTCAGACATTCATACAGCTTGAGGACTATCTGAAAGAGGACGATGACTCATTGAGGTGAGTGGGTGAGGGTCTGTGCACGTCTGTGAAGGCTCATGGATATCACTATGATTTAGGGTTACCTAACATAACACCAAATACCATTTTTTTGAAGTTCTTGTGAAGGGACCACCTATTTTGATAATTTCTTAAAAGGGAAAACCTTTTTTTGGTCATTATGTTACTAGTTCACAGTATGTGTGCTTCATAAGGCCAAAACTCAAAACATCAGAGTTTGGAGTAAGGAAAGGTTTATTGATCACTAAGGGATCAACCTAGAAGATGGGAGACTTACTGGTGCCTCAAATACATCTGTCTTAAGAAAGGACAAATTTCAGGCTTCTTTTATGTCAAGAAGGGAAATGGGAGGGGCAAGGGGCGATTGAAACTGTAGACATCTGGGCACCATAAGGGGTCTGAGAAAGATTGTGCTTAGACTGTTGACTAGTTGATGTGAGTCCAGTTACCAGATTCCTGCAAATCATTGATGAACAATACATATCTCCTGGGAGAGGTAATTTCTGGTAAGGGCTGTTTTTGTTAAACTCAAGCCACAAACAGGATTCCTCTAAAGATTGGTGTTTCTATATGTAAGAAGCTGTTTGCCTGAAGGCCATGGGAACAAGGCTGGCTTGAACAAGATGGAGTTGGAGAGGCTCAGCTTTTCATGCTGTTCCAGTTTGCATAGGCAAATGGACTACAGCAGATGTGAATGAGTTTATAACAAAAGTTTCTTTGCAAATTTATAGAAACAGCAACAAAGTCAACAGATTGAAAGTTTCAGTCCCTGATGCAAATGGGCCCTCGATAGGGGAGATGTCCCAGAGTGAACTCGTCTTATATTTATCAGCTTGCA
This sequence comes from Saccopteryx leptura, assembly GCF_036850995.1. Classification (NCBI taxonomy): domain Eukaryota; kingdom Metazoa; phylum Chordata; class Mammalia; order Chiroptera; family Emballonuridae; genus Saccopteryx; species Saccopteryx leptura. The sequence continues at coordinate 222,385,908 of NC_089504.1, read as the reverse complement.
AATTCTTGGACACAGCACTCTCTTTTCCATCTGACAAGATGCCGTTATTTCAAATGTAAGTCAGATAAGATCATGTGACCTCTTTGAAGTGGGTGACTTTTCTTTCTCATTAAGCACTTACACTGTCTTTTCCTGCACAGTATATGAGAAACTATAGTACAGTTATATAGTGACCGATGAGCCCACTCAGCACACCAAGGTTCAGATGACTCGCAATATCGAGGATTTTGTGAATTTGGCACACAGTAGTGTGTTATGGGTGTGTGTGTGTGTGTGTGTGTGTGTGTGTGTGTGTGTGTGTTTAGGTGCTTTTAGCAGCCAAATGCTTATAAAATAGGAGTGATGTACTAGTGAGCCTCGCTGCATTTGTGTAGACTATTTTGTCTTTGTTTTTTTTGTTGTTGTTGTTGTTGTTTTTGTTTTGTATTTTTCTGAAGCTGGAAACGGGGAGAGACAGTCAGACAGACTCCCGCATGTGCCCGACCGGGATCCGCCCGGCACACCCACCAGGAGCGACGCTCTGCCCACCAGGGGGCGATGCTCTGCCCCTCCGGGGCGTCGCCCTGCCGCGACCAGAGCCACTCTAGCGCCTGGGCAGAGGCCAAAGAGCCATCCTCAGCGCCCGGGCCATCTTTGCTCCAATGGAGCCTTGGCTGCGGGAGGGGAAGAGAGAGACAGAGAGGAAGGGGGGGGGGTGGAGAAGCAAATGGGTGCCTCTCCTATGTGCCTTGGCCAGGAATCGAACCCGGGTCCCCCACACGCCAGGCCGACACTCTACCGCTGAGCCAACCAGCCAGGGCCTTGTCTTTGTTTTTAATTAAACAAGTGGAACATACCATCTCCAATTCACTTTGCCCCTGTTGGCTTACATTTTCTGTAGGCTTAACGTAGCTGCTCATATGTTTAATTTTATGCCTGGCCCCTGATGCCACTTCTCTCTATCCCATTCCACAAAAGAGAGTAATCATGTAGATGTGTTTGTGGTTAAAAAGTGTGTTCTCCTTAAATGCATGTTACTAAGTGAGAGAAGCCAATCTGAAAAGACTATATATGGTACAATTCCAATAATATGACATTCTTTAAAAGGAAAAACTGTGAAGACAGTAAAAAGATTAGAGGTCTCCAGGGGTTAGGGGAGAGGATGGCAGAGCACAGGAATTTTAAGGCAGTGAAACTCCTCTGTATAGGGGAGAAGAAACGACTATGGGTGTTGCTATACTGATGGTACATGTCACTATACTATCAGTCCAAACACACAGAATGCTTAGCAGCTGGCAAGAGTGAGCCCCGTGGTAAGCTGTGGGCTGTGGGTGATGATGATGTGCTGTGTAGTTGCGTTGATTGTAACGATAGCAGGGAGGCTGTGCCTTTGGGGGAACGGGGTGTATGCAAATTCTGTCCTTTATGTTCAGCTGTGCTGGGAACGTAAAACTGTTCTTAAAAAGAAAGCTTTTTTTAAAAAGTTGGTTCTGATGTACCTGAATATGCATAGCAGTATTCATAATAGGCAAAAAGTGGAGACAAACCAACTGTCCATCAATTGAATGGATCAATAACGTGTTCTGTCCATGGCATGAAATCTCCAGCAGTAAGTAGTATGAAGCACTGACTCACTACAGCATGGATGACCCTGACTACATTGTGTTAAGTGAAACAAGCCAGCCACGAAGGACCCCATATTGTGTGATTTTGTTTATAGGAAGTGCCCAGAGTAAGAAAATCTATAGAGACAGAAATGTTATTAGTGGTTGCCTAGATTAAGGGAATACAGCAGACTGAGGGGGGATCTGAGCAGAATTTCTTTTGCGTATAATGAAAATATTCTTGGCCCCAGCTGGTTAGCTCAGTCCGTAAAAGTGTTGTCCTGAAATGCCAAGGTTACAGGTTCCATCCCCTGTCGGAGCACATACGGGAAGCAGCCAACAAATGCACATCTAAGTGGAACAATAAATGAATATCTGTCTCTCTCCCTCTCTCTCTTTCTCTCCCTTTTTTCTCTCTCTCCCTCTCCTCTCCCTTCTTCCTACCCCTCTGCCCCCTTCTTCTCCTCCTCCCCCTCTCCTTCTTCCCCTCCCTCTTTTCCTCTCTCTCTCTGCCCCCTTCTTCTCCTCCTCCCCCTCTCCTTCTTCCCCTCCCTCTTTTCCTCTCTCTCTCTCTCTCTTTCTCTCCCTCTCTCCCTCTTTTCCTCCCCTCTCTGTCTCTCTGGAATCAACCAATTAAAAGAAAGGAAGAAAGAAAAAATATTTTTGCCCTGGCCAGGTAGCTCAGTTGGTTATCGCATAGTCCCAATATGTCAAGGTTGTGGGTTTGATCCCCAGTCAGGGCACATACAAGTATTAACCAATGAATGCATAAATAAGTAGAACAACAAATCAATGTTTCTTTCTCCCCTCACCCTCTTCTTACCCTCTCGCCCTCTCTTTCTCTCTTCCTCTTTCTCTCTCTAAAATAAAAAAAAAAAGTTTAAAGAAAATATCCTAAAATTAACTATGGTGATGCATACATAATTCTGTGATATACTAAAAGCCATTGAATTGTACACTTTAAACAGGTGAATTGTATATGTGAATTATATCCCAATGAAACTATTGGAAAATCTTTTTTAAGTGGGCTCTGAGCCAGCATGCCTGACACGTTGGGTTTTCTCCTTCAGTTACAGGTGGGCATTCGTTCCAGAAGTGGACACAGAGGGTCCCGCCTTCCTGTCCGACCTGGAGGGGAATCACCAGGAGTGCAAGCCCCACACTGTCAGGATTCTAGAGCTTCTAAAGTTAAAATATGGGGTAAGTGTTTTCCTCTTAACTGTACGTATTCATGGAAGAAGGGAGAAGAGGTCAGTGAAATATTCGAGATGCCACCTGAATTTAGTAGCCGGGAATAATTTTCAAAATTTCTCTCATCTAAATGTTACAACTTGGGGATAGTTATGAATTTTACTTTTATTTTTTATTCGTATGTCACATTCTCATCCCAGTTGCTAAAGGTAAGGCGTCCTGGATAACACACTGTGTAGAAGTTTATTACTTAGAGGAAGGGACTGTGGAGGAATGGCAGGGGCCTTGGGAGGGGGGGGGGGGCGTGAAATCCGAGTGGAGAAGATCAGTTGAAGACCTAGCATTTGCGTTTATGCTGCTGTCCTTAGTGCTGATAACGCACTTTTCATAAAGATCCTTCTCCTAGGAGTTGCCACCTGCACGGACTTCACTTGAATTTCAAGCCCTTAGCAAAGCCATATTGTTTTTATGGGGCTTTTGGGGGGATTTCTTTGCAGGAAGTTAGTGGCTCTGACGAGATCACCATGAAGAGTGAATTTCCTCTTCTGCGCCAGCACTCTGTGTCCAGCATCAGGCAACTGATGTCCTTCTTCAAGACGTTAAACTGTGCTTTTAAGACCCAAAATAAACTGCCCACCGACACTCGTGGACCTCCATTCTTAGAGTTTCCTGTCACAGACTGCCCAAGGGTCTTGAAACAACTGGAGGAGTGCATTGAATGTGATTTTTTGGAACATCTGGAATGTTAACCTTGTAAGACAATTTGATCCATTTGCTGACCCTTCAGCGGAAACCAGGATGTATTCTAAACAAGGAGAGAGCCGGGCACGCTTTTACAAACAAGTCTGTTTCAGTTCTGAAAGCAGATTTCAGACAGTTTTCTGCTGGGCAACAAAACACACCTCCCTAAATGCCTTGTAATATATTTGTATTGAATTATATGTTTCTTCCTCAATTTGTGTAAGGAAAATAAAATTAATATATCATCTAATGATAGCAAAAAACTTGTAAGTCGAAGTAAAGTATGAAGAGAGTGAGGTTTTCTTTGTTGATGCAAGCACACGAGTCTGTCTCAGGATGTTTGTCTAAAAGTTTTAACTTGCTGAATATTATTTTTTAACCTTTCACACATATGTCCTTTAAAGTGATTATTTTAGTGCTACATTTTAAAACCAAAATATATTTTCTGAAAACAATTGCCCGTTACAATGGACTGTTTAGCAGTGGGGGGCGCTTGGAGAAGTTATCTGAGTATATTTAACTCTTTCCCATTAAAATCACGTGTGTGCACTGTTCAGCCGAGTAAAGAACACCTAGTTTTCAGAGCTCTGACAGCTGTCACCTTAGGTATGTTCCACAACGCACCTTGCCAGTACTTTCCATTTATCGTAAATCAGTCAGCGTGGTCAGAGAGACGGGCGTGCCTGAAACAACCACCAGGGAAACTCATTCTTGGGACTCTTCCCTTCTCCCCTCTCCTTTCTGGGATCTCCTTGCCACTGTGCACACATCACTGCTCATTAGAGTAATCCCCTTCTAGGCACAGACTTCTCTAGCCTGGCAGGGTGTCACCCCACTGTTTCCTAGCCTTTTCGTCTTCTGCCAACTGCCCCATTTAGCACCTGGCTGGGTGCCCCGCCTCTGCTGCAGTTTGCCTTCTGGACCTGCCTGTCTCCAGTCCCCTTTCAGCCACCAGAGCATGAGATCACTTCCTGGCCAGATGATGCCTACTGTCCTCATGAGTGCTCTCATGTCGTCCTTTGTGTAGATAACAGTGTTGGGGATTTGACTGACACGGCGGGTTACATTTCTCCTGACATCCTGCTGTGTATCCTTTTGAGTGCAGAGCAGAAGCAGTTTGTGTCCTAAGCCCCATAGAGGACCTGGGGAGCACAGGACCACTCGGTTTCCCAAATAAGAACTAAATATAAGGATCGGAAGGCACCATATGAATATTCATACAAACAGGTGTTAAAAACTACATGGAAATTGTGTGTTGGGGGATAGCTTTGAAAACATTTGCAAGTTTGGCCACTAACATTTTAAGTGTCTAAGTATAGAATTATGAATTCTATGTAGCTTGTACTATGCGTTTCCCTATAATTCATGTTGTAAGGAGTTACCATGGACTCATTTATAAATAGTTAACATCAAGTGGGTTTAAATGTTTATCTACCAAAATTTACAACCAAACTAAGAGCTTATTCATATCATTAGTGCTATTGTGCCACGGAAGGCAGCTCTTATATCTGTACTTAGATTTACAGGTTTTTTCATTTTTTTTCTTTCCAGTATCTAAAACAACTTAGTGGTCTCTGATAATACCATACGTAATTTAATCCTTAATTGTTCAAGAGAAATCTTAAAGGGAAGGGATTCAACAACACATCCCTCTTTCTCATTGGACACTGAAGAAGTCTTATAGATGTGGCATACATTAAATCTCTTTTGTCAGTGTATACCACAGTAATTGAGGATACAGGCTCCAACGTCAACTCCCTCACGTGCTAGCTTAGGTTTTCTCACCTGTAAAATGGGAATATCAATGGTAACTACCTCTTTGAGTTATAGCAATTAATCATCTCTGCCACCTCTATGATCTATATAAACAGTTTTAATCATGTACCCATTTGTTAAAATGTAGCCTGTGCTCACCCCCAATATCTATAAACCTGCATGTTACATTAGCTTACCCGAGTACCAGCATACATTACATATTTCATAAAAGAGGAAATGGAGCCTGGCTTGTGGTGGCTCAGTGCATAAAGCATCGACCTGGAATGCCGAGGTTGCCAGTTCAAAATCCTGGGCTTGCCTCGTTAAGGCACATATGGGAAGCACTCACTACTACGAGTTGATGCTTCCTGCTCCTCACATTTCTTTCCTCTCTCTAAAATCAAATAAAGATCTTTTTTAGAAAAAGAGGAAATGGAGATATTACCTCAATACCAACATATACTGTGTATGTCATAAAAGAGGAAATGGAGATTTTAACCTATGAGGAAAAACAAAATTAGCACTTCTGATATTTTTTACTTACTTTCCACTGGAGGCCCTTCTGCACCCATAGCTACTTTGCTCGAGTCTCACTGCAACAGATTTCCAGTGGCAGGGTTCTCCTGACCACTCTGAACAAGGCTCGAAGGGATTCTCTTCACTCTGAACTTTAGAGACAACACAAAGTCTGGTCAAAGATGACTGAATTCATGGTATGGAATGATTATGGTTTAACAAAATATGTAACCCTGGTCATCCACATAAAATACTAATACAGTGGTTTCACCAGCGTCCACTTGCCCCTTGGTATAGAATGGGTGTGTTCCTTAACTGGTCCATGTCCACATGAAGGACATGCACCACCTCTTCTTTGATGGTGTTTTGCACATTCCCTGGTTTGTGTGTCTGTCTCATTAAATTGCAAATAGAACCTGGTTGAAGGCACTATATTATGTCAGAGCACTTAATTCCAAGGACATACGATTCTGTCTGGTCTCCCAGCTCCTTGTTCAAAACTTCATCAACTATTTCCACAAATCTAGCCAATTCAACTCCTAATTTAACGGGGTATAACATACAAATACTGGAAGATATAGCCTGTTCTCTTTTTTTTTTTTTTAATTTTTTTTAAATTTATTTATTCATTTTTTAGAGAGGAGAGGGAGAGACAGAGAGAAGAGGGGAGGAGCTGGAAGCATCAACTCCCATATGTGCCTTGACCAGGCAAGCCCAGGGTTTCGAACTGGCGACCTCAGCATTTCCAGGTTGACACTCCATCCACTGCACCACCACAGGTCAGGCTAGCCTGTTCTCTTTTAAAACACACCTCGCCACACCTTGAGGTAGGAGCCACCCCCTCTGTGTTGTGGCCCTCAAGCACAAGCTGATTTAGCAGGAAGTCAGGTGGGTGGGGTCATCTCAGAAACTGTCTTCCATGCATTACCCAACAGCAGCCATCTCGAGATTTTCCTGTTTGACTTTCAGCACTGGGGCTGAGAACACAGGGCTCTAGAGCGAGACCAACCTAGGTTTCAGTTCCTGGCTCTGCTGGCTCACAGTTCCGAGTGAAGTGCACCCTCCAGGCCTTGTTCAGGGTGATCAGGAGAACCCTGCAGTTAGAAATCTACCTTGTGTGTGCCCTACCTTGTATGTGCTGCAGCAAGAATCGAGCAAAGCAGCTGTTCCTGGCAGGGGCCCTCGCACCTGTGTGCACAAGAATCACCTGGAGAGCTTGCTCAACTTGCAGAATGCCTCCCCTTCTCTCCGCAGGGTGTGAATCAGTAGGTGCGGTGACATTCAGGAATCTGTAACAAGTTGTTTTTTATGTCAGTGCTCCTGGGCCACTTTCAGGGAAATGCTGGTTTTCAGAGCAGTGCAATCACAAAGGGGATGGCTCTCGTGGAAACAAGGAGGATGCCAGCAAGGTGGAAGGTTGTTGGCTGCTTCTCTTGTTATACAAGTAGCTCTTCCTAAGTGGTTCTCCATCTAAATCAAAGAAAGCCCACCTTTAAACCAAGGGAAAAAAGGAAATGGACTTTAAAATGCCGTGGATTTAGGAAGAGTATGGCAGTTCTTCAAGTAGTTAAATATAGAATTACATGCTCCAGTAATTCCACCAACAAGAACTGAAAACAGTCTTAAAGATATATTTGTACACCTGTGTTCATGGCAGCATTATCCACAATAGCCAAGAGGTAGAAAGAACACAACTGGCCATTACAGATGAATGTATAAACCAAATGTGGTGGAGACATGAAGTGGAGTACCATTCAGTAGTGAAAAGAAAGGATACCCTGGCTGGATGGCTCAGTTAGTTAGAGCTTCACCTCAAAGTGCAGAGGATGTGGGTTCAATCCCTGGTCAGGGCACATACAAGAACAGATCAGTGTTCCTCTCTCAAAATTTAAAATAAATAAATAAAATGCAAATTATCAGGCTTCACCCCAGACCTACAGAATAGAAAATTCTGGATTTAAGACTCAGAAATCTGTGTTTCAAGAAGCTTTTCAGCCTGACCAGGCAATGGTGCAGTGAATAAAGCAGCAGACTGAGATGTGCAGGACCCAGGTTCGAGACCCTGAGGTCACCAGCTTGAGCATGAGCTCATCTGGTTTGAGCAAGGCTCACCAGCTTGACCCCGAGGTTGCTGGCTCAAGCAAGGAGTCACTTGGTCAGCGGTAGCCCCCCAGTCAAGGCACATATAAGAAATCAATCAATGAACAACTAAGGAACTGCAACGAAGAATTGATGCTTCTCATCTCTCTCCCTTCCTGGTTGTCTGTTCCTATCTCTGTCCCTCTCTTTGACTCTCTCTGTCTCTCCCACAAAAAAAAAAAAAAAAAAAAAAAAAAAAAAAGCCTTTCAACTGATTCCAATGCATGCTTAAGTTTGAGAGCATTGGCTTAAAATCTATGAGTTGTTTGGGTTTTTTATAGTGGGTTTTGTGGGGGGTTTTTTTGCTTTTATAGGAAGGGAGAGAGACAGGAACATCTGTTCCTATATGTGCCCTGACTGGGGATCAAACTGGTAACTGCTGTGATTCAGGACAATGCTCTAACCAACTGAGCTATCCAGCCAGGGCTCGGAATTTCTAATACATGCTACAACACACATGAACCTTGAGGGCATTATCCTAAGTGAAGTAAGCCAGTCAGAAAAGGACAAATATTGTATGATCCCAATTATATGAGGTCCCTGAAGTAGTCAAATTCACAGAAACAAAATAGAATGGTGGTTGACAGGGGCTGCAGGTGGGGGGGGAATGGGAGTTAGTGTTTAATGAGCACTGAGATTCTACTTGGGATGATGAAAAAGTTCTGGAGATGGGTGGTGGTGATGCTCGCACAACAACATAAATGTCATTATTGTCAGTTGTACACTCAAAAAGGGTTAAAATAGTACATTTTGTGTTCTGTATACAGGACCACAATAACATTTTTTTAAAGATTTTATTTATTGATTTAACAGGGAGTTGAAGGGCAGTGAGAAGTATCAACTCATAGTTGCTTCACTTTAGTTGTTCTTTGATTGCTTGTCATATGTGCCTTGACTGGGCAAGCCAACAGTTTCAAACAGGGGACCTCAGCATTCCAAGTTGTTGCTTTATCCACTGCGCCACCACAGGTCAGGCAACCACAATATATTTTTTAAACAATATGGTGAGTATAAAATGAGATAGCCAGGCTCCTCCTTATCTGGTTAATGAGCACCTATCCCACACTGGGGTCCCTCCCCTAAAGTCAACCCGAAGCTGATGGTATGTAGGAAAGTAAGGAGCAATTTGCCCTTAAAGTTTTGGCTCTAGAAAAAGAAGTCACTTATCTTACCCTAAATTGAAATTGTGATAATGACTCTTGGGGCCTGATAGAGCTTTCAGGTCTTCTTCAGAAAGGCCTCTCTAGTGTCTGTCTTTTCCAACCATTCTTATCTCTGGCGTTTCTTACTGTGCTGCTTTATCTGCTTAGTAACGATTCTCTCCTCTCCTTTAACCCAGCAAAGTCCTACTCAAGTCATTTGTTGGTCTATTTACCAAATATACAGATGGGAAAGCCTAACTCCTCAGTGTTGCTTCTTTCTACACTTCTTCAGGCACAGCGAGACACTCAGTCACAGCATGGCCCCATTAGAGCACCTAATTGGATAAAAGCCCATCCCTGGCCAAAGGGAAGCACTACTTTTGTAGAAGAGACAGAGCCTGTATCTTCAGTTCCTTTGGTGCCTGGCAAATGCAAACAGCCAGTAAATAGCTAAATGAAGAGTATAAAGATTGATTTACTTTCCCAAGGCGGTGTTGGAAGGATAGTGAACCAATTTTTTTTTTATTGATTTTAATTTATTGTGTTTACATAGATTCTAGTGTGGCCCTGAATGCATCGCCCCTCCCCCGTATTTCCCTCAACATCTCCTTTGCCCCCTTCTCCATAGCGCCCTCCTCCCTTCCCTTCAGCTTTATCCCATCCTATCATCCCCTTTCCCTCTGTCCTCTTTTCCTCTGGTCCCTTTGCTCTCTCCTCTGTCTCAATTCTGTTTCTCAGTTCACATTGTTCATTGGATTCCTCAAATGAGTGAGGTCATGTGATATTTTTCTTTTTCTGCCTGGCTTATTTTATTAACATAATAGTTTCCAGGTCCATCCATGTTGTCACAAAAGGTAAGATTTCCTTCTTTTTCATGGCCGCATAGTATTCCATTGTATACATGTACCACTGCTTTTTAATCCCCTCGTCCACTGACAGACACTTGGGCTGTTTCCAGATCTTCACTATTGTGAACAATGCTGCCATAAACATGGTGGTGCATTTCTCCTTTTGAAACAGTGCTATAGTGTTCTTGGGGTATAGTCCTAAAAGTGGGATATCTGGGTCAAAAGGCAGTTCGATTTTTAATTTTTTGAGGAATCTCCATACTGTTTTCCACAGTGGCTGCACCAGTCTGCATTCCCACCAGCAGTGCAGGAGGGTTCCCTTTTCTCCATATCTTTGCCAGCACTTATTCTGTGTTGTTTTGTTGATGAGCACCATTCTGACTGATGTGAGGTGTTATCTCGTTTTGGTTTTAATTTGCATTTCTCTAATGATTAGTGATGTTGAACGTTTTTTCATATGCCTATTGGCCATCTTTATGTCCTCTTTGGAGAAGTGTCTATTCATTTCTTTTGCCCATTTTTTGATTGGATTGTTTATCTTCCTGATGTTGAGTTTTACAAGTTCTTCTTTGTTTTTAAGAGACGGAGAGGGATAGATAGGGACAGACAGACAGGAATGGAGAGAGATGAGAAGCATCAATCAGTTTTTCGTTGCGACACCTTAGTTGTTCATTGATTGCTTTCTCATATGTGCCTTGACTGTGGGGCTACAGCAGACTGAGTAACCCCTTGCTCTAGCCAGAGACCTTGGGTCCAAGCTGGTGAGCTTTGCTCAGACCAGATGAGCCCGCCCTCAAGCTGTCAACCTTGGGGTCTCGAACCTGGGTCCTCCACATCCCAGTCCAACGCTCTATTCACTGCACCACCGCCTGGTCAGGTGAGTTTTACAAGTTCCTTATAAATTTTGGTTATTAACCCCTTATTAGACATATTGTAGAATATGTTCTCCCATTGTGTAGTTTGTCTTTTTATTCTGTTCTTATTGTCTTCATCTGTGCAAAAACTTTTTAGTTTGATATAGTCCCATTTATTTATCCTGTCTTTTATTTCACTTGCCCGTGGAGATAAATCAGCAAATATATTGCTGTGAGAGATGTCGGAGAGCTTACTGCCTATGTTTTCTTCTAAGATGCTTATGGTTTCACAGTATATATTTAAGCCTTTTATCCATTTTGAGTTTATTTTTGTGAGTGGTGTAAGTTGGTGGTCTAGTTTCATTTTTTTGCAGGTAGCTGTCCAGTTTTCCCAATACCATTTGCTGAAGAGGCTGTCTTTACTCCATTGTATGCTCTTACCTACTTTGTCAAATATCAGTTGTCCACAGAGCTGTGGGTTTATTTCTGGGTTCTCTGTTCTGTTCCATTGATCTATGTGCCTGTTCTTATGCCAGTACCATGCTGTTTTGAGTACAATGGCCTTGTAGTATAACTTGATATCAGGAAGTGTGATACTTCCCACTTTATTCTTCCTTTTCAAGATTGCTGAGACTATTCGTGTTCTTTTTTGGTTCCATATGAATTTTTGGAATATGTGTTCTATATCTTTGAAGTATGTCATTGGTATATATTTTAATTGGTATTGCATTGAATTTATAAATTGCTTTGGGTAATATAGACATTTTAATGATGTTTATTCTTTCTAACCATGAGCACAGTATATGCTTCCCCTTGTTTGTATCTTCCTTGATTTCTTTTATCAATGTTTTATAATTTTTCTGAGTACAAGTCTTTAATTTCCTTGGTTAAATTTACTTCTAGGTACTTTATTTTTTTGGTTGCAATAGTGAAGGGGATTATTTCCTTAATTTCTCTTTCTTTATTTTTTTTTAAATTTATTCATTTTAGAGAGGAGAGGGAGAGACAGAGAGAGACAGAGAAGAGACAGAGAGAGAAGAGGGGAGGAGCTGGAAGCATCAACTCCCATATGTTCCTTGACCAGGCAAGCCTAGGGTTTTGAACCGGCGAACTCAGCATTTCTAGGTCGACGCTTTATCCACTGCACCACCACAGGTCAGGCTAATTTCTCTTTCTGACAGTTCACTGTTGGTGTATAAAAATGCCTCTGATTTCTGAATATTACTTTTATATCCTGCCACCTTGCTGAGTTCATTTATCAGGTCCAGTAGTTTTTTGACTGAGACTTTAGGGTTTTCTATATACAATATCATATCATCTGCAAATAATGATAGCTTTACTTTTTTTCTAATTTGGATGCCTTTTATTTCTTCTTCTTGTCTGATTACTGTGGCTAGGACTTGCAGAACTATGTTGAATAAGAGTTGTGAAAGGGGGCACCCCTGCCTTGTTCCTGAACCAAATTTTGAATAAATTACTTTGTAGGATTAAACAGGGTTCAGGACGGGAGGCTGAGGGAGGAGTGAGTTTTCTACCTCAACTTTGGACTCTAACCCTCTCAGCACCTTCCTGAGGCTCATGCTGTTCCACTGACCACCCTCTTTAGGCCCAGGAGGATGCTCTGCTTGGCTTATTTTCACCACTCCTTCCTGCTGCTCCCAGAACTTCTTGATACATAGAGTCAGCTCAGTCTACCTGAAGCATCGGAGGACAGCCCATTGGGTCTTCACTGGAGTCATCCTTAATTTTTCCTGGAACTTGGACAGCCACACACTGTTCAGTACAGTACAGAGGGTGAGCACGTGACTGTGCACTACTGCACACTATGCACTCTAGCTCCTTCCTCATGTGATATTAAAGATACCATGTTAACCAACTGGCATTTGATTATATATTGTTCCACATGTTTCCCTTCCAATTACTTTGTTCTTAATCTAATCCAAGGTAGCAATCTAAATTCCTTCTAGAAGCAGATGAATCATTTAATGTAATTGGGGGGGGGGTGCATCTTGTGGCCAACTGAAGATGATGATTGTCTTAAAGGCAATCAAATTCAATAAAAGTTAATATGAAAAAAAAGTGAATATGTATACACCCATGTAGACTTTGACATCAATATCTTTATGTATGTAAACTATCAGTTATGAGATAAAATTCCACTTACAATAACTAATAAAATATTTAGAAGAAAAACTTCATACAAGCTTCTTGAAGAAAACACTACCAAAGGAGTAAAGCCATGGAGCTAAAGGAAACATTTATTAGGTCTTGAAGAGGAAGATTCAACAGCATAAATTGTGAATTGTAAATTAATCTATAAGTTTAATGAAATCCCCAAAGAACCGACACTTGGATTGTTTTTTGAACCACATAAACTCATTTAAAAATATACAAGGAGCCTGAGTGGTGGTGGTGCAGTGGATAAAGTATCAACCCAGAATGCTGGGATCATTGGCCCAAAGACCCTAAGTTGCTAACTCTGAGTTCAGGCTCATAAGCATGGGGTCACTAGTGTGAGCATGAGAATCATCCACCAGGGCTCGCTAGCTTGAGCCTGAGGGTTGCTGGATTGAACAAGGGGACACTAGCTCAGCCATGGTCAAGGCACGTACGAGATCAATCAATGCACAACGAAAGTGAAAGCAACTACAAATTGATGCTCCTCACCCTCCCTCTCCTTTCCTGTCCCTCTCTCTCGCTTAAAAAAAAAGTGCAGCCTGACCTGTGGTGGCGCAGTGGATAAAGTGTCGACCTGGAAATGCTGAGGTTGCTGGTTCGAAACCCTGGGCTTGCCTGGTCAAGGCACATATGGGAGTTGATGCTTCCAGCTCCTCCCCCCCTTCTCTCTCTCTGTCTCTCTCTCCCTCTCTCTCTCTTCTCTAAAAATGAATAAAAAAAAAAAAAAAAAGTGCAAGTGCAAGGAAAAATAGGCAAAAGTAGCCAGAAATTTTCTTAAAAAGAAAATAATGAAGAGAACTAACCTGAGCAGATCTACAAACATATTATGAAACTGAAATAATTGGTACCAGTGCAGGAATACAGAAGAAATAAATAGAATAAAACAGGAAGTCTATTATTAGTGGACATAAAGGCATAGAAAAATTTAGTGTATGATTAAAGGAACACTTTAAATCCAAAGGAGGAAGAAAAATGGCTTATTCAATAAATGATATTTGGCCTGACCTGTGGTGGCACAGTGGGATAAAGCATCAACCTGGGACACTGAGGTTGCCGGTTCAAAACCCAGAGCTTGCCTGGTCAAGGCACATATGGGAGTTGATGCTTCCTGCTCTTCCCCCTTCTCTCTCTCTCTCTCTCTCTCTATCTCTCCCTCTCTTTCCCTCTCTCTCTGTCTCCTCTGAAAAAAAATTGAATAAATTTAGCCTGACCTGTGGTGGCGCAGTGGATAAAGCGCCAACTTGGAAACACTGAGGTTGCCGGTTCAAAACCCTGGCTTGCCTGGTCAAGGCACATATGGGAGTTGATGCTTCCTGCTCCTCCTCCTTCTCTCTCTCTCCCCCCCTAAAATGAATAAATAAATAAATAAAAATTTAAAAAATAAACACCTTTGAAAAAATTGAATAAATTTAGTCTTAAAAAAATAAAAATAAATGGTATTGGGATAACTGAGTAATCAATAGGGGGAAAAGTTGGATTCATACCTCACATCTTTCACTAAAATGAATTCCAAACAGATTAGAGATTGAAATCATAATGAAACTATAATAATTCTGGGAGAAATTAAGAGAGGGATATTTATACAAACAAAGAATGAAGATAATCTTTTGTAAATAAACATTAATTCCAGAAGCCATAAGAGAAAGTTCAATAATTTTCACAATGTAAAATTTTCTGTAAAATTTTTTACATAACAAAAATCATCATAAGAAGTGAAAAATCAAATGAGCCTGACCAGGCAGTGGCGCAGTGGATAGAGCATCAGACTGGGATGTGGAGGACCCAGGTTCGAGACCCCAAGGTTGCCAGCTTGAGCGCAGGCTCATCTGGTTTGAGCAAAGCTCACCAGCTTGGACCCAAGGTCGCTGGCTTGAGCAAGGGGTTACTCGGTTTGCTGTAGCCCCACGGTCAAGGCACATATGAGAAAGCAATCAATGAACAACTAAGGTGTTGCAACGAAAAACTAATGATTGATTTTTCTCATCTCTCTGTTCCTGTCTGTCCCTATCTATCCCTCTCTCTGACTCTCTCTCTCTGTCTCTGTAAAAAAAATTTAAAAAATCAAATGAAAATCTGAGAAAAAATATTTGAGATTCATATTACCATGGACTAATTTCTCCAATGCTTCTATAAAAAGTAAAAGAATAGAAAAGGGACAAAGGATATGTACAGGGAGTACACACACATACACATACACATACAACATCTGGCTTTTACACATGTAAAAAAAATGTCCCACCTTACATGACAAAAAAATTTTAAATTGCTCTGAGATATTATTCACTGACCATTCTAGCATATATCAGTAATCAGTGAATACAAGATCCCCCCTACATTAAATGTAAATTGGTACAAGCTCTGTGGAGGAAATTTGGCAATTTCTATCAAAACTATGAATTTTGACCCCAAAATTCTAAATTCAGGAATTTGCTATACATACATACATATATGCAAAATGTTATGTACAAGTTACTCATTGTAGCATATTATTGATAATAGCAAAAGCTGGAGACACCCTATGTCCACAGTAGGAGATGGGCTAAATAAATTATAATACATCAATACAATGGAATGTGAGGAAGCTCTTTGTGTGCAACTGTGGAAGGATCTCAGAGATACGTTGTTCAATGTAAGAGAAGATGCATTACCACAGATTTCTGAAAGCAACTACATTTTGGTTCTTACTAAATGCTCTTCTTGCTAAATGATAAAATGCAGAACAGTACTTTGCAGATGCACCTGTATTTGGATGAGCTACACCTGAACCCAACCGACAAGTCTAGCCAACTGCAAAGAAAAAAAATCAACATGTAATTAACCAAATAGTGTACATAAGCAATGAATAAGCAAGCCTCCCTTCAGGGAGACGGAGCTTTGGATGTGAATCTGCTGTCTCCTTTACTTCCTGTAATAAATAAAAGTACCTATTGACAACCATTTCTCATTGATTAGGATACCCCAAGTGAACCCCTTGAGTTTGGTAACAATTTCACATTGTGTTTGATTTTGATCAGTTGGAGATTTTATTTTATCTGACCAATATTCTAACCCTTGTACAGAATTTTAAAATTTCTCTCTCCTGGCCCTGGCTGGTTGGCGCAGTGGTAGAGCGTTGGCCTGGCGTGCAGGAGTCCCGGGTTCGATTTCTGACCAGGGCACACAGGAGAAGTGCCCATCTGCTTCTCCACCCCTCCCCCTCTCCTTCCTCTCTGTCTCTCTCTTCCCCTCCTGCAGCTGAGGCTCCATTGGAGCAAAGTTGGCCTGGGTGCTGAGGATGGCTCTGTGGCCTCTGCCTCAGGCGCTAGAATGGCTCTGATTGCGGCAGAGCAACGCCCCAAGATGGGCAGAGCATCGCCCCCTGGTGGGCATGCCGGGTGGATCCCGGTCGGGCGCATGCGGGAGTCTGTCTGACTGCCTTCCCGTTTCCAGCTTCGGAAAACTACAAAAAAAAAAAAAATTTCTCTCTCCTTAGTTGGTTCGGGCTGCTATAATAAAAATATCATAGCCCTGGCCGGATAGTTTGATTGATTGGAGCATCATCCCCATATGCTAAGGTTGCAGGTTTGATCCCCAGTCAGAGCACATATAGGAACAGATGAATGTTTCTATCTTTCTCTCCCTTCCTCTCTTTCTAAAATCAATCAATAAATTTTAAAAAATGGACTGGGTGGCTTAAACAACAAACATTTATTTCTCACAGTTCTGGAATCTGGGAAGTCCAAGATCAAAGCACCTTTCTAATTCTTTCTGTTGTGTCTTCATGGCAGAAGAGCTGAGGAACCGCTGGAGGGTCTGCTTTATAAAGGGTACTAATCCATTCATATGGATTGGGGAGGGGGGAACAAGGAAACAACCATTCAGTCTGCAGCACTCCCTAAAGAAAATAGTTTTAATCTTTAAAAAAATCACACCAAACTCAGCTTTGACATTTTTTAAAATAAAGTTTTCTATGTAAACTTGAGTTTGTCTGATACAAGTGCCAGAGGGTTGTACCTACTGTAAGTTCAGCCTGTACATGTTTGCCTTCCATTTCGTCTAAATGAGTAAGCCCTGGTAATGTAGAATTCCACAGTCTGCTCAATTGTGTTAAAAAAAAAAAAGTGGAAGGGCGGGGCAAGAATTTACATGTATAGGTAAGGATTTGCTTGTACATGAATGAACTATTGTCTATCCCTGTTGCTGCTCTAACAAATTACCAAAAACATAGTGGCTTAAAACTACAAAAATGGCCCTGGCCGGACGGCTTGGTTGGAGAGTCAACCTGATGCACAAAGGTTGTGGGTTTGATCTCTGGTCAGGATACATACAGGAACAGATCATTGTTTGTTTCTCTTTTTCTCTAAAATCAATTAATAAAGAACAAACAAACAAAAATAAAACAAAACTACAGCAGTGTACTCTCATCCAGTACTGGAGGCCAGATGTCTAAAGTGCCTTTCATCAGGCTGAAAACAAAGTGTCTGCAGGTTTTCACTCCCTTCGTAAGTTCTAAGGGCCCTAGCATGGAGTTTTCTTGCCTTTTCCAGCTTCTAGAGCTGCATTTTTGGCTCATGCCTCCTCCATTTCCAAAGCCAGTGGCAGAGCACCTTCAGGTTGCTTTCTCCTTCAGTAGTCAGACAGTCTTCTGTGACCAAATCTCTCTGCCTCTGTTTTAGAGACGCTTGTGTTTGTATCTAGGGCCCACCTGGATAACCTAGGCCAATCTCAATTGGAAAGCAAAGTAACTTGTTGAACATCACATAGCAAATAAGTGAAGAAATTGGATTTGGGCCCAGGTAGACACTGCACTCTACTAGTAAATTAAAATTCTATGCCTGACCTGTGGTGGCACAGTGGATAAAGCATTGACCTAGAATGCTGAGGTTGCCGGCTTGAAACCCTGGGCTTGCCCAGTCAAGGCACATATGGGAGTTGATGCTTCCTGCTCCTCCCCCTCCTCTCTCTCCCCCCTTCTCTAAAATGAATAAATAAAATCTTTAAAAAAAAATTCTATTCTGTTTCTTACAAAGTGCTGGTTGTAACTCAGTAACTCAGTAAATTAACTTTGCATCTCACTAATGGGCCACAACTTATTTAATAAACACAACCTTGACATCATGGAACTTCTCTATTTTGGTCACCACTGCACCCTTAGTGCCTCACTTTTCCAGCCAGGAAGAGGCAAGAGCCTCACATGTAACAATACAATTGTTAGTGGAAGTGTTGTGGGCTCTCAATTCTTGCCTTTGTGCAGGAAGGATTTCATAACACAAGTACAGGTGATTTTGAGAGTAAGTTTATTAAAGCTGGGAACAGTGAAAAAAAGGAAGGGCTTAAGGTAGAATAAGCAAGATCATAGCTATATGAGTGAGCTTAGGCCAAACTGCCCTAGCAATTATGGAAAAGTGAAGTGAGGGAGAGTCACACATGGGCATGGCTGCTTTGGCTCTTTAGAAAGTCACAGAGGCAGAAGAAGTGAGCCAGCTGGGCTGCATGGACTCAGGGATCAAGTTACTGAGACAAAAGAAGGGCTTTTGGGAAAAGAAAGCAAAGATAAACATCTTAAGAAAGAAGGGGTGGTGGTAGTAAATATACCAGCATATTCAGAGAGAGAGAGAGAGAGAGAGAGAGAGCACCCTGGGTCCTTTGTCTTAATGAGTTTTATGTTTTCTGTAGGGCCAGTAGCCACAGCCAGCATCACAGCTGCCTGGCTTTTGCAGGTTTAGGTTCGCATTTAATTCAGATCTATTGTAGCGAAACAACAGAGCCAAGAACTGGTGGGCCATTTTCCTTTATTCCTGCTTGCAATCGGCCAGCGAGAAAATACACACAGCGGGAAAACACTTCCCTTTCCATTCAGGGTTCCCAAAGCCACTGACTCTCAGGTTTTTGCTAGAATCCAAGGCCTCACTCAGTCCCCTCTGCATGCCTCCATTTTGGCTGGCTTTTCCACGTGGCCTCCTTGCCTTCCTCTCTACAATAACATGGTCTCTCTCTCTCCAAAATGGCCTCCTTTTAAAACTTTTCGGCAGGACAAACCCCTCCTCCAGCACACATTAGCATAACCAAGCTCTTTCCCAAGCAGGAAGGTAATTAATATCACCTAGGCGACAGCCATCCACGTGGGCAGCACCATCTTTAACAATAAAAGTGACCGTAAAAATCACATTAAACTTATTTGCCCAACATTGTCTAAGGGCAGAACTTTTAGTGGCGGTCTCAGTAGACTCTATTGAGAATCTCAATAGAATAGTTGTCAGCTTTCCAGATATGTCCTTTAGTATGATGATTCATCAAAATGTGTGTATAGGGTTAGGGTCTTGGTCTCCACTGAATGGTCAGCACTACAAAATGGGGCCGTTAGTCATTGCATCTGGTTCTGAGGTCAGCTATATCCTCCCTTTATCTGGCTTTGTCACTTTTCTGGGCCTGGAGCAGAAACACAACTGAGGCCTAGATGTTATCTCTAGTTTGACCAAAACTGTTTCTGTGGTCAGCAGACCCAAGGCTTTGTTCCTAGCATTATTTGATTTTGATCAGAACCTCATTGTCCTGAGGGCTTAATGCTTAGGGGCGTGGTCATGCAAGGGAGAAGGGGGCAGGTGAGTCAGGGTGCCGGATGAGGCCAGTTGGAATCAGCTATCTTTCTCAGTTCCTTCCTTCCATTTTCCAGGGAATTTCCCTGGCTTCTCACTATCCTGGTTCACAATCTTAAAGCTGGAGGCAATTACCGAGGCCAGAGCATCTCACACAGAATTAACCAGCACTCTTATTTAGGTGATTCAGATCGTCACTTACCCAATGCTCAGGGGCCAAGGTGGCAACAGCACACACGTTTTTGTTTAGCATTTCCTCACTCATGTATTTATTCATTAATTCAGAAATGTTTTGACCACTTACAAGCCTCAAGTCTAAGTAATTGGAAAAAATGAAAACATAAATTGCAGAAGAATCTGTAAGGTCTAGTCCCATATTGTAAATAATATTTAATGTACAGTAAGTCTGGAGTAATGTACACCAAATTGTTTATATATTCTGGCGAAGGCACTGGGGATAAACTTGGTTTTATGTTTCTATATTATTTGAGGTTTTTTTGTTTGTTTGTTTTACAAAGAAAACGTCAGTTTTACAGTCATAAAACACAACAGATAGTAAAAACCTTTTCAATCTTTATGTGTAGTGAACGACAGCTCTTGACTTACTTAAT
The DNA here is from genome assembly GCF_036850995.1 of Saccopteryx leptura. NCBI lineage: Eukaryota > Metazoa > Chordata > Mammalia > Chiroptera > Emballonuridae > Saccopteryx > Saccopteryx leptura. The sequence goes on along the minus strand of NC_089504.1, from coordinate 222,365,775 downwards.
TTCTATATCCTACTCAGCCAGGGCCAAAGACCTCGATACAAACGCATGCAGAAATGGACTCGATCAGGATAAAAAACAGTAACTGTCAGGGTGAACCCAGAAAGTACAAATTTTTCACTTCGTGAATAAGCTTTCACATCACGTCGACACGGGTGGGTACGGAATGGCTTTTCTCAGTTCGATTCACGCCTGGCCAGATCAGGCGCTTCGGGTGCATCCTTCTGGGAAACCAGCACACACCGCGCCAGGCTTCAAACTGGAGACCTTCAAGCCGCAGGATCGGGTTAGGGCGAAAACTCCTCGGAACTCGCCGCGCCCCGCCACCCGCCCAGATCTCCGGCTCTGCCTACCTGCCAGCCCTACACACCCACCCACCCTGACTGCGCCTGGAGGCGGAAGTGAGTAGGCGGAGCGGACGTGCGGCCCGCCCCGGAAATGGGCGTACCCCCCTCAGGGCCCGCGGCAGCACCCGCTGCCAGCTTCCCGGTCGGGTTGCTGCGGAGGCCGGTCCTGGCTTTGTAGCTCGCTCAAGATGGCGACGCAGCCACCCTGCGGGATCCGCCTCAGCGCGGTGAGCAGCCGCGAGGGGTGGAGCGGTCGTGTCCCAGGAGGGCGGGCAGGCGGGCAAGCGAGGGGGGCCGGCAGTGGGCGGTGGTGACTAGTCGGTCGAGCGGCCGGGGCCGCGTTGGGGTCGCGGGAGGGGGCAGCCGTCTCGGTCCCGTCAGCGGAGCGGCTCGGCGTCGGGCAGGGCAGAGCAGGGCCAGGCCCGGCTGCGTCCCGTTTCCTCCGCGTTAGGTTTCTATTCTACGTCCGAGGCTGCGGGGCGGGCCGGGCCCGCGGCCCCTCCTCCTGGCTGCGTCCAGGCTGTTTGGCAGCCGTGGTCTGCCGGCGAGGCCTCGGTAGCCGCAGCCTCGGACCGCGGGGCCTCTGACCCTTCTCTGCCTGCGGGCCGGCGGGCACTCTCGGGGGGAAGGGAGAGGCAGGGAGCGGCCAGCAATGCCGGCGGCCTTGACCTCCTGGCAGCTGCACCGGCCCAGCGAGCCCGGGCTAGTCTTTCTGACTCGTTGAAATTCCTGCCTCTTCCTTCGAGTGGAGCCCTCGGGCCGAACCACTAGGTCACTGAGCTCTCCGGTTTCCCCTCTGGCCTCTTCGCCGCGTCTGTTTTGGGTTCTTGGAAAGCTTTCAGTATTGGTTGACTCTTAAGTCATAGGAAGCGGCCACACAATACGAATGAAAATTTCACATCTTAAAACGTGGGCGTGGTTTCTCTTCCTGCTCATCAAAAAAAAAAAAAAAAAAAAAAAAGTTGATGTGTGTTATGCAAAAATCGACCACCTCTACCGAGAATGTTGACTCTGGCCGAAGGATGGCCACTCCAGCCTCTGTCCATTGGACACCCGCGCGGTGAAGACTATTACTTTTGAAATGCTGCATTGCCCTGCCCCTTTCATTCATTCAGCCAGTTTCTTCCCATCACCTGGTGTTGTCGGACTTTATTCCCGATGAGTGTGAAATGGCACCTGGGTTTACTCTGCATTTGCTTGACTGCTTGTGAAATAGAAAGTTTTTCCTATTCACTCTTTTTGTCATTTTGGTGGTTTTCAAAAATACTCATCCTTTGCCGGTTTTTCTGTTTCCTTTTTCTTGGCGGCGGCGGGGTGGGGATGGGGGGAATCTTACCAAGCGTCCTTTACCTGTTCTGAATAAAGGTCCTGTGGTTACATAACTGGTTTATTGTATGAGACAGCATTTAGTACTGTAGTTTGAATGTAGAGAGCAACTATTCTTTCTTATTACTGGCTTTAAACATTGTTTGCTGGTTGTTCATCCCCACACATGGGTGAGTCTGGGCAGATTCTGATGCTTTCCAATTAGCCTCAGGTATAGTCAAGTCTGACCTCATGTAGTTTAAAATCTGTCTCAGTTCATTGTCCCCTCACCCTTTTCCCAGATTGGGCCAAATTCTGGCCAAGAAACCTGTGATGGAGAAAGAAGTGAGCTGGTTTTCCCCCTGTCTGCACTTAGATTCTCTTCTCCCTTCTTCCCCTTCCCCCTCCCATGTTTCTGTCTCTGGCTCTTCAAGATTGAGGAAAAAATAAAGCCTAGATAAGGGTCAAACCAGTCTTAAGAGACCTTTATTGTTAGCTAGTCGTGAAGCAGTTAGTTGCCCATGTGCTAAATCTTTTGTGGGCGGTAGGGACTGTTTGGAACCTCGCTGACCAAAATCTCCCATCTGCAGTTTCTGCACTAGCTCACTACCGCACTATCAGTCTTTTTGCTGTAGGACAGGAATTGGCAAACTGCAGCTCATGGGCCAGATCCAGCCTGCCACCTGTTTTTGTATGGCCCATGAACTAAGAATGATTAGATTCTTAAATGGTTACCAAAAGAATCAAAGAATATTTAGTGACATATGAAGGTTGTATGAAATAGACATTTTATTATAGTTTTCATACAGAAGTTTCATTGGAATTTAGCCATGCTCATTTGTCTATGTATAGCTCTCAAATACTTACATTGAGAGGGTCTAGGAATTAATGAGTTTATGCATTTGTCAAAAGCCATAAAACACAAACCGGGAACCGTAATATATACAAATTTTAAAAAAATCAGTAGGTTTGGGAGATCCCAGAATGGAATGTGGAGTGACAAAAACTTAAATATTTACTTAAAAAAAATTTTTTTTTTAATATTTATTTTTTGCCTCCATATTTCTAAGTAAAATGCTGACAGCATTTTGATGTTTTCCAGCAATCCTGCTGTGGACTTAGCACACACATACACACACTTTTCACCTCCTCCTATCTTTCTCCAGTGCTTATATATCTCATTTTTGGTTGAATTATTCTGTGACTTACCAATTTTACTACTATTCACGAATGAATCAGCAGAACTGTGATTCTGTTTAGTTTGCTGTACAGCTTTTTGTTTTCCCTGCAGTTAATCATTGATTTGTATTTTGTTTACATGTTTGCTTACTTTTTCATTCATACTTTCAGAGACCTGGAAACTCTTTTCCAAATATGTTCAAGCATACCCAATATTTTGTCAGTTTTGTTGGTTCAGTTGTGATTTGGGAACTTCCCTTTATCATTTTTCTGGATATTTCCTTCCCCTTTTTGTTGTGTCTCCATCTCACATATTTCTCTTTTGAGTTTTTCTCCTTTGGTGAGCACAGTGGAACCGCCTGCCTGGATATGTGACCCTGGGCAGCTTACTTAAATCAAACCACTTGTGCCCGAGTGTTCAATCTGAAGTATGGGGGAAATAGTCTTACACACCTCAGAGGGTTGTTTTAAATATTGAATGAGCAAATACCTATAAAGGACATGTGCATGCTGTAAGCAACCAGGAAATACTGCTATTTTGTTACTGGTGGTGGTTGAGCCATCCATTCTTCCAAAAACAGATGTAGCTTTATAAGAACAGAGTACATAGGAAGAAAAAAATTTTATGCCTTTACTTGGAAAAAGATCTTTTGGTACCATTGCTTGCTCTTTACATATAATTTGGCTGGGTAATTCTGGATTAGAAATGATTTGTCTTAGAGTTTTAACGACATGTGTTATTGTTTAATAGAGTCCTGTGCATTGCCTTGGGCACATAGGCTGGAAACTTAAGTCCTTAAATCTGGAAAATTTTCTCATTTAATTACCAGATTTTTCCCTCTGTATTTCTGTTCTCTTTTGTTTCCTATCTAATTGCACTTTTTTTTTGTATTTTTCTGGAGAAAGCAGGGTGGTAGAGAGACAGTATCCCAGTAGAGCCCAAGCTCTATGTCGATCAGGCGTCCCTGATTCGACTTTCCCGTGCAGTGGGACACTCCTGCTTATCAGCAGGGCTGGCAGCCTCTTCGAGACTACTCTTGAGGCGGCTATGAGGATTCTACTTATCAGTGCCCACACTAACTGCCACCAAAGACACGACTGACACACAAGTTAGTTGCAAGAATCACACAGGCAGTTTATTACTCACAAATCCTTTTGCTGTGCCTGGGTACAGCTTAAGGGGTCCCCGTCGGTGTGCTCCTCTCAGCTGTCTTTGGTCAGAGCTCAGAGCGGCGTGGAGACAGTTCACGTTCATGTTGGAGTCTGGGCGACTACCGCAGCAGGAGGCCCCTCAGCTTTAGTACCTTTTCTGGCCAACACCTTCTAACAGGTGTCAATCTACAGGATTATCACCTCAAACCACCTTTTTGGGAGTTCCTCGAAGGGAACCCCCTCTATGCTAATCTACTGAAATGTTTACATCAAACCACTTTTTAAGATGTTCTTATTTACATTAACTTACAAAGTTATGACACTGAGCCACTTCTTTTTTTTTTAAGTTAGTTTTATTTATTTATTTTTTTACAGAGGCAGAGAGAGAGTCAGAGGGATAGACAGGGACAGACAGGCAGGAACGGAGAGATGAGAAGCATCAATTATTAGGTTTTTTAAAAAAAATTTTTATTTTTTTATTTATTCATTTTAGAGCGGAGAGGGAGAGACGGGGTGGGGGGGAGAGACAGAGAGAGAGAGATGGGGGGAGGAGCTGGAAGCATCAACTCCCATACATGCCTTGACCAGGCAAGCCCAGGGTTTCGAACCGGCGACTTCAGCATTTCCATGTCGAAGCTTTATCCACTGCGCCACCACAGGTCAGGCCAATCATTAGTTTTTTGTTGCATATTGCTACACCTTAGTTGTTCATTGATTGCTTTCTCATATGTGCCTTGACCGCAGGCAGGCCTTCAGCAGATTGAGTAACCCCTTGCTCGAGCTAGCGACCTTGGATCCAAGCTGGTGAGCTTTTGCTCAAACCAGATGAGCCTGCGCTCAAGCTGGCGACTTTGGGATCTCGATCCTGGGTCCTTGGCATCATCTCAGTCTGACGCTCTATCCACTGCGCCACCACCTGGTCAGGCCTGAGCCACTTCTTATCTATGTATAACTTCACACACATACTAACTGGGCCCTGCTCGAAAGTCAGAGTCTGTTTATCACATTACAGAGTTATGACACCAAGCCACTTCTTATCTATGGATAACTTCATACATATACTAACTGGGCACTGCTTGAAAGTCAGAGTCTGTTTATCACATCTGTACCCACTATATTAATTCCTATCCCAATGGCATAACTTTATTTAATTTTAATATTTATTTTTAATATTATATTTTAATTACTTGTATATATCTTCCATATTTTTGTTTTTTATATTTCTATATATTTAATTACTATAACATTATATTACTACAACAGACAGACTCCTGCAAGCACCTGACCAGGATCCACCCGGCATGCCCACTAGGGAGCAATGCTCTGCCCATCTGGAGTGTTGCTCCGTTGCAACTGGAGCCATTCTAGTGCCTGAGGCGGAGGCCGTGGAGCCATTCTCAGCACCCAGACCAGCTTTGCTCCAATGGAGCCTTGGATGTGGTAGGGGAAGAGAGAGATAGAGAGGAAGGAGAGGGGGAAGGGTGAAGAAGCAGATGGGCACTTCTCCTGTGTGCCCTGGCCAGGAAATCGAACCCAGGACTTCCACATGCTGGGCCAATGCTCTACCACTGAGCCGGCTGGACAGGGCCCCTTCTAATTGCTTTTTCTTTTCTGGGAAACTTCTTCCATTTGATCCCCCCTACCTCTCTCACTGTGTATTTCATTATTATAAACACTATCTTATTTTTTCAATGTCTTCTTAAAATCTTCTGGGACAGCCCTGTCTGGGTAACTCAGTTGATTAAAGCATCATCCTGATAGTCCAAGGTTGCAGGTTTGATTTGTGGTCAGGGCACATACAAGAATCAACCAATGAATGCATAAATAAGTGGAACAATAAGTTGGTCTCTCTCTTTCTTCTCTTTCATTTCCACTCTCTAAAATGAAGTTTTTAAAAATCTCCCCTATAGCCTGACCTGTGGTGGCGCAGTGGATAAAGCGTCGACCTGGAAATGCTGAGGTCACCGGTTCAAAACCTGGGCTTGCCTGGTCAAGGCACATATGGGAGTTGATGCTTCCAGCTCCTCCCTCCCTTCTCTCTTTCTGTCTCTCCTCTCTCTCTCTCCTCTCTAAAATGAATAAATAAAAAATAAAAAAAAATTAAAAAAAAATCTCCCCTATAAAACTGAGACTTATATAAATAGATAATAGTGAAGTACTGGTAGTTACGGGGGGTGGGTGGGGAGAGGAGTAAAGAGGGACAAATATACAGTGACAGAAAGTGATTTGACTTTGGGTGATGGTCTCACAACACAATCAAGAATTCGTATGCTATCGAGATGTTTACCTGAAACCTGTGTACTCTTATTGATCACTGTCACCCCATCAAATTTAATTTCTAAATTAAAAAAAAGAAGAAAAGAAAAAATCTCCCAGGACAAAATATTTGTTCTAATTGCTAGTCATATTAGTCATAGTATTTTTGAAGTTTTTTTTTATTCTACATTGCCTCTTTATGTTTCTCGTTTGTATGTGTGTTTGTTTTTTGAGAGCAAGTGAGAGAGACAGGAAGAGAGAGAGATGAGAAGCATCAGCTCATAGTTGTGTCACTTTAGTTGTTCATTGATTGTTTTCTCGTAGGTGCCTTGCCCAGAGAACTCAAGCCAAGGCAGTAACGCCTTGCTCAAGCAAATGACCTTGGGCTCAAGCCATTGGCCATGGGATCATGTCCATCCCATGCTCAGTCCAAGGACCCCGCACTCGAGCTGGTGAGCCTGAGCTAAAACTGGATGAGCCTATGCTCAAGCTGGTGACCTTGAGGTTTTGAACCTGGGACGTTAGTGTCCCAGGTCAACACTGTCTGCTGTACCACCACTAGTCAGGCTATTTGTTCTTTTAGTGTGTATTGTTTTGATTTCTGATGTCTGGAGATGATTAGCCTTCTGCTTACATTTCCAAGTGAGACACCAACAGCTGACTGAAAGATGTTCATTCCTGTGTAGAACTAGTCCTCGGGATTCTGTGTTAGGTGATCAGATAGGAAAGAGCAACTCTTTTGTGGGGGGCACTCTGTGTCAATATCTGCAAATACTAAAGAGTGGAAGTGTTAGACCATAAAATAAGTATATATTTGTCTTTTTGTGAATGACTTATTTTATTTGACATGTCTTCAGGTTTCATCTATGTGGCAGCCTGTGTCTGAATTTCCTTTTTAAGGGCAAATAATATTCCATTGTGTAAATATACTACATTTTGTTTTCCTGTTAATTCATCCATGCACAGTTGGGTTGCTTCCACCTTTTGGCTGTTGTGAATAATGCTGTTCTTAACATGGGTATGCAAATATCTGTTTAAATCCCTGCTTTCAGTACTCTTTAGTATATTCTCAAAACTGGGATTGCTGGGTTATATGGTAATTCTAGATTTAATTTTTTGAGGAACTCCCATAGTGGCTGTAGTGTTTTATGTTGCAAGAATAGACAAGAGTTCCAGTTTCTCCGTGTCTTTTCTTACACTTCTTATTTTCTGGTTTTGTTATTGTGTTTGTGAAGTGGATTTATTTTTTAACTCTTTGATAATAGCCATTGGCTATCTCATTGTGATTTCAGTTTGCGTTTCCTTGGTGATTAGTATGGTGTGAACATCTTTTCATGTGCTTAGGGACTATTTGTATACCATCACTATAGAAAGAGCTATTCAAGTGCTATTTATTTATTATTTATTTATTTATTTAAAAATTTTTCTGAAGTGAGAAGCAGGGAGGCAGAGAGACAGACTCCTGCATGTGCCTGACCAGGATCCACCCGGCATGCCCACCAGGGGGCAATGCTCTGATCATCTGGGCCATTGCTCAGTTGCAGTTAGAGCCATTCTGGTGCCTGAGGTGGAGGCCATGGAGCTGCCTTCTGAGCGTGGGCCAACTTTACTCCAATGGAGCCTTGGCTGCAGGAGGGGAAGAGAGAGACAGAGAGGAAGGAGAGGGGGGAGGGTGAGAAGCAGATGGGCGCTTCTGTGTGCCCTGGCCGTGAATAGAACCCGGGACTTCTCCATGCCAGACCGATGCTCTACTGCTGAGCCAAGTGGCCAGGGCCTGAAGTGCTTTGTTTTTTAAGTTGGGTTATTAGTTTTTTGTTGTTGTTGAGTGATAGTTCTTTATATATTCTGGATTTTAATTCTTTAATAGATACTTGACTTGCAGGTATTTCCTCCCATTCTTTAGCTTGCTTTTTCACTGTTCACTTGTCCTTTGGTGTACAGATGTTTTTAAGTTTGATAGTCCTATTTATTGATTTTTTTCACTTCTCTCCTGTGCTTTTAGTGTTATATCCAAGAAAATGTCCAAATCCAGTGTGATGAAACTTGACCTACTCCTGTGTTTTATAGTTTCAGCTCTGACATTGAGGTCTTTGATCCATTTTGAGTTAACTTGTGTATATGGTGTGAGGTAAGGGTCCAGCTTCATTTTTTTTTTTTTTTTTTTTGCATATGGATATTCAGCTTGCCCAGCTATATATGTTGTAAAGATTTTCTTTCCCCCCATTTAATGGTCATTATTACACTGGTTAGGAAAAATCATTTGGGGCCTTATATATGGGAAGGTTTATATCTGGGCTATTTGTTGCTCTTAATATCTCTTTTGAGTTGTGCCTGACCCTGCCATCATCAATTTCTCCAGAAAACACACTTCCAGTCTTGTCAGAGGTTGCCTGGGTAGTTGCAGGGTTACTTAGGGTGAAAGAAGGATCTCAGGGAATCTGAACTGATTCTTTTTTTTTTTTTTTGAGAGAGAGAGAGATAGAAACATCAATCTGTTCCTGTATATGCCCTGACTGGTGAATTGAACTGGCAACCTCTGTGCTCCAGAAGGATGCTCTGGAGCTATCCAGCCAGGCCTTAACTTTTATTGATTTTTAGAGAGACAGAGGAAGGGAGAGAAAGGAAAGGGGAAGGGAAGCATTTGTTGTTCCACTCAGGTGTGCATTTTTTGGTTGCTTCCTGTGTGCGCCCTGACTGGTTGTGGGTATTGAACCCACAACCTTGTTGTTTCAGGACGACGCTCTTAACTGACTGAGCTAACTGGCCAGGGCTTGAACTGATTTTTGTAAAGACTTTCAACCTGTCTTGTTTTCCAAAGGCACCCAAGTCTAATTTGTAAGGCTTTCTGGGGTTCTTCTAAGGTTCCTGGCTTGCTTCTTGTTGGGTTTCTTATTTCCGCTAGGCGTCAGATTTTTCACTTCCAGATTATTAAATAAGTGAAAAATTTCAGTTTCCAAACTACTGTCTACTGTTATCCATTGACTCTTTTTGTTCTTCAGAGTGTATGCCATTTTTTCTATCATTAGAGAACAGATTCAAGACAGAGCAGAGATAAACATTTGCCATGTATCCAAGCTTTTGTGTTTTAAAAGTTATTCTTAAATTATTTAAAATTTGTGACTATATATTTTTTAAAAACATTTGTGTGGTCTTCATAGCATCTCATTTATGTGTGTGTGCGTGCTCACACGCCTTTTTTTGGAAATCACTATCTAAATGTCTAGTGATTTAAAGGAATACTTATTTTAGAGGGTGATAATGTCTTTTACCCAATGTTTGGGGTGGGTGTCTAACAGTGCTGTCTTGTCTGCAACATTTTCTCCTGGTGGAGTTTTCCTTAAATGTTATTTTAGGTGGTATACTCAAATATTCCTCAAATAACAATCTGGAAGAATCCTATGCTGTCTGCTTGAGGCAGTATCTGTCTCCACAGTGAATCTATGGGTTATAGAATTTGAAACGCTTAACCCAAGGGGAAGCTTGCCTCTCTTTGCAGAATCTCAGGCTATACTTTTTCCTTTTTTTACCTAGAGTCCAGACTGAAGCAGACAAGCTTCACATTGGGCAGATTCACTCCTTCCCCCTCTTCACTGAAGGTGGGAGGCTCAGTGTGTGCTTCTCTTCAGCACATCTGTCCCAGAGTCTCCATTAACCCCAAAGCCTTTGTCTTCCATTAAACACTCTAACCCCCAGTGCATCCCCATTTTCAAATCTTATTTTTCTTATTCCTTTACTTGAGACTCTTTTTAAAAAATATATATATATTTTTTTTTCAGAGACAGAGAGTCAGAGAGAGGGATAGATAGGGACAGACAGGAACGGAGAGAGATGAGAAGCATCAATCATCAGTTTTTCGTTTCAACACCTAGTTGCATTGATTGCTTTCTCATATGTGCCTAGACTGCAGGCCTTCAGCAGACTGAGTAACCCCTTGCTTGAGCCAGCGACCTTGGGTCCAAGCTGGTGAGCTTTGCTCAAACCATATGAGCCCGCACTTAAGCTGGCGACCTCGGGGTCTCGAACCTGGGCCTTCCACATCGCAGTCTGACGCTCTATCCACTGCGCCACCGCCTGGTCAGGCTACTTGAGACTCTTGAGGGCTTTACTTATTTTTATTTTTATGAGCTTAGTTGTGCTCTAAAAGGAATACTTTAAAAAACACACACACACACACACACTTACAATGCTCTTATGTTCCAGGTATTCTAAGCATATACAAATATTAAGTCATTTAATTCTCTTAACAACCTTGTATACTGATACTGTTATCCTCAGTTTTACAGATGACAAAACTTGAGGCACAGAGGTTAAGTTTGTTGCCCAGGATCACACACTTAATACATTCCACACACCATGGTCTGCATGTGTGTGTGTGTTACACTGCTGCTTCAGCTGTTCGAGTGGTTTTCTTTCCAGTTAATGACATGTTCTAGAGATTAATATATAGAATAGTTGAAAATAATTGCTTATGTGTGAACATCCAAAACGCCACTGTTTGCTTTCATTGTTTCTCACTGACACCTTTTTTTCTTTGCTCTCCTGAGACTTACTCAAGAACAGTTTGGCTTGACCTGGTGGTGGCTCAGTGGATAGAGCATCGGACTGGGACACAGGGTCCCAGGTTCGAAACCCTGAGGTCGCCAGCTTGAGTATGGGCTCATCTGGTTTGAGCAAGGCTCACCAACCTGAACCCAAGGTCCCTGGCTCAAGCAAGGGGTCACTTGGTCTGCTGTAACCCCCCCCCCCCCCCCCCGTCAAGGCACATATGAGAACTCAATCAATGAACAACTAAGGTGCCGCAACAAAGAGTTGATGCTTCTCATCTCTCTCCCTTCCAGTCTGTCTGTCCCTCTCTTTGTCTCTGTCTCTCTCTGTCATAAATAAATAAATAAATAAATAAATAAATAAATAAATAAATAGATGAGTTTGTATCTGTATCTTGTCAGTTTGGAGCTGGTGAATATGATGAAGTTATTAAATAGAAACTGACTTTCCTGCCCTGGCTGGGTAGCTTAGTTGGTTCGAGTGTCATCCTGATCTTGCTAGGAATCAACCAATGAATGCATAAATAAGTGAAACAAATAGATCTCTCTTTTTTTTTTTTTAAGATTTTATTTATTTATTTTAGAGAGAGTAGAGAGAAAGAAGGGGGGGGGGACAGGAAGCAGCAACTCCCATATGTGCCTTGACCAGGCAAGCCCAGGGTTTCGAACCAACGACCTCAGCATTCCAGGTCGCTTTATCCACTCTGCCACCACAGGTCAGGCTCTCTTTTTCCTCTCTCTTTCCTCTCTTCCCCCTCTCTCTAAAATCAATAAATAAAGAATTTTAAAAGAAAAGAAAATTAACATTTCTACCATCACACTTTGCCATACATCTAAAATCAAAGTACTGCATCGTAGACCCAAATACCATACTTCTGACTCCAGTTTTCACACCTGGCGGGAATGAATAAAATAGCGACAGAAACACAAAGGTTGTGTGGTGATTGATGAATCATGTTCTTCTTTTGAAGCTAGAAGTTTTACACCCATACTAAGATATAGAAAGGTTGAGCAATATGCTATTTAAAAAAAAATGATAGAATATTGATTGTGCAAGGAGAGGAACTATGACTCCTGGCACAGTCTCAGGCAGATTAATTAGAGGAGAGGCTCCTTGTTCAAGATAAAAATCTGTGCATCGATTTTCATTACTCTTTTTGATGTGTGTTTTGGGAAGTCTGAACTATAGTACTTATATTCTACATTACATAAATATATGCCACTAGAAATCGTAATTACATATACTCCAGTGGGAATACCTTTTCTCACACGTGTACTTCAGCCTAATGGTGAACTAGTTCTTGGGGATTATCTAAAGCAGTGGTCCCCAACCCCCGGGCTGCAGACTGGTACCAGTCCGTGGGCCATTTGGTACTGATCCGCAGAGAAAGAATAAATAACTTACATTATTTCTGTTTTATTTATATTTAAGTCTGAATGATGTTTTATTTTTAAAAAATTACCAGATTCCCTCTGTTACATCTGTCTAAGACTCACTCTTGACGCTTGTCTTGGTCACGTGATACATTTATCCATCCCACCCTAAAGGCTGGTCCATGAAAATATTTTCTGACATTAAACCAGTCCGTGGCCCAAAAAAGGTTGGGGACCACTGATCTAAAGTCAAGTGTGCACAGAGGAAAAGTGACCTCTTTCTGACACCTTGTGGCTGCAGCTGAGCACTACAAATGTGGCTGATTTGAAGTCTAATTACATTTCTAGGGCTCTTCACAGAAAACACTTGAAGCACCTTTCTTTTTTTCCACTTAAATATGAGATAATCTGTAAAGTTCTGATTGCATGGAAATTCTCTGCATGTGGAAATATTCAAGCCTCAGCCTTTTAAAACCATTTGTATATTTTTATACGCTTGATATTTACCATGAGGTTGACTGGCATATTTCTCCATACTGGATTCATGTGAATTAAATCAAACATAAGATCCTTGAAAAATTAAGTTTTGTTGCATTTGAACTATTTGGCGTTGTTTAAATGGTTTATGGATATATATACTATATTTCCCCATGAATAAGATACACCTTAATTTTGGGGCCTGAAATTTGAAAAAAAGACAGCAAGCATGAAAAAGTGGGAAATGCAAGTAAAAAAAATGGCAACAATGAGCACAAAAACAAGCCCAAAAAAGCTGGAAATGCAAGTAAAAAAAAAAATCTATAACCAGCCCTGGCCGGCTGGCTCAGTGGTAGAGCGTCGGCCTGGTGTGCAGGAGTCGTGGGTTTGATTCCTGGCCAGGGCACACAGGAGAAGCACCCATCTGCTTCTCCACCCCTCCCCCTCTCCTTCCTCTCTGTCTCTCTCTTCCCCTCCTGCAGCCAAGGCTCCATTGGAGCAAAGTTTGCCCAGGCGCTGAGGATGGCTCTATGGCCTCTGCTTCAGGCGCTAGAATGGCTCTGGTTGCAACAGAGCGACGCCCCAGATGGGCAGAGCATTGCCCCCTGGTGGGCATGCCGGGTGGATTCCAGTCAGGCGCATGCGGGAGTCAGTCTGACTGCCTCCCCGTTTCCAACTTCAGAAAAATACAAAAAAAATAAAATAAAAATCTATAACCACTGTGTAAGACACCCAGTTTTTAGACCCCCAATTTTTTTTCCTGTTTATCCATTTTTATTTAGTTAGAAATATTTTCTAATTTACTTTTGGATTTTGTTTGATCTATGGGTTATTTATTTTATTTACTTTTGCCATTTATTTATTTATTTAATTTTTACTTATCTCAAATTTTTTGAAAAAGGGTGCATCTTATACATGGGGAAACATGGTATTACTCTACTGCCATGAGTTCAACTATGATGACTCTTCAGTAGATCACTAGAAAAGCCTCTTGATTAATAAGCAAAGCTAAGTTTAATAAGCCTAATGTACTAAGTGGAAAACACCCACTTGACAATTTTAGTTGTATCTCACAGTAGGGAGATTAGGAAATGATGTGTATAGGATTTTAGGACCTTGGCTGGGTAGTTTTGAGGTAGGTCTTGCAAGGTTGATAACTTTGGGATTGGGCAATTTGTGATGTCATGGCTTTGGATTAGTGGGTATAGGGAGGCAAAGGTTTTGAAGAAGGTCTTGATGACTAAACTACTTACTTGAGTAATAGCCTTATCTTATGTTATATTTTCCAGGTATATCCTGAAAGAAGCAGCTAGGTTATTTTTTACTCGGTCTCTGTGTTGTTTAAAGCAAGGACAGAAAATTATATTGGTTTTATTAAACAAAAAAAAAGCTTTTATGGCTGAAAACTTTTGTGCAAAAAAGGTTTATTGAGCCAAATGGTAGCCAGAAAAGGCCAGATCCTGGGGCATGAAGTCTGAACCACCAGCACTGCTAGTGGAAAAGACAAACATGTGTCCAGTCCTGGAGATGATGGGCACTTTTATACAGATGTGAGTTGTGAAACAGATTACACTGGCTACAGATAAGGGGGTGGGGTGAAAAGGTGAAGTGGGGGCAGTCCTAGGATCATTGCACAGCTAATGAGGAAGAGATGCGTACTACTTTTGATTGGTTTTGGGAAACAGTCCTGAAAGTTCATGCGTTAGCAGGATGCTGTGGAGTCTGGTGGTCATGACAGAAGTTGATTCAAAGCTTCAACATATAGCCAGGAATGTGTGCAGTTTTGCTAGTTGGTCCGCAGCTATTGACTGGTTACTTTCTCTCTCCTGCCCACTGTATTTTAATTTAGGATCTCTCAGACTTTTTCTCTCCCTGGTTTCTGTTTTTAAAAGCAAGACCTGGCCCTGGCTGGTTGGTTCAGTAGATGGAGCATTGGCTTGGCGTGCAGATGTCACTGATTTGATCCCTAGTCAGAGAACACATGAAAAGTGACCATTTGCTTCTCTTCCTCCCTCTCTTCCCCTTCTCTCTTCTCTTACTCTCTCACAGCCATTGGCTTGATTGGTTCAGGCCTTGGCCTGGGGCGCTGAGGATAGCTGGGGCGATCCAAGCGTTGGCCTCAGGTGCTGAGGATAGCTCAGTTGATTTGAGCATTGGCCCCAGATGGGGGTGGCCAGGTAGATCCCTGTCGGGATGCATGTGGGAATCTGTCTCTATTTCCCCTCCGCTCACTTAAAAAAGAAAAAAAGTAAGACCTGAGTTAATTTACGTAAATCATTGGTTTGTTTCAGCTTTGCCCGAAGTTTTTACACACAAATTCTACTAGTCACACTTGGCCATTCAGTGCAGTTGCTGAATTAATAGGTATGTAAAATTGACATTTCATATGTAACTATTGCTTGCAGTTGAAATTTTGAAAAAGTTTTTGTTGGAAAATATTATGTAAATATGTTTTTATTTTAAAAAAAACCAAATGTATCTTGATTGATAGCATTAAGTATAAAGGTTATCTAGCATAACAGCTATTCAAAATGAATATCAAGTTAGTCAAATTAATTACTGTTTAACCTTTCCTATACTACTGACAGTATTTTAATTCGCTACATTCATAAAGCATTTATGTTGAAAGTATTTTTATTCTGATTAGAAAAGAAATAGATCTACTCTAGAAAATGAGAATTATGTTTTATAATAGTTGGGAAGTATGTAAAACATAGAATGGATTCATTTTTTCTGTTGTTAGTAGTTAGTAGGAGGATTAAAGTTATGTTTGATTTGTGGTAATCTTGTTTCCTCCAGTAGATAAAATGATCGAGGCATAGGATTGTCTTTTAATAATGCCTTAATAAACATGAAGAAAGAGGCAAGGTTGTGCAGATTTACATTATGAGGTCATGGTTTTTTTTCCTTGGGAAGATTTATGCACTTGAATTTTCTTTTAGCTTAAGGCTATATTTGAGAAACATAATAAGATATTTTTAGATATAGATTCTTTATCAAGGAAGGGACTGTCTTAAAAAGGAAGCCACTTTTTGCCCTAGTCAGAGCTTGGGTGGGTTAGCAGGCGTCCCCAAACTACAGCCGGCCACATGCGGCCCCCTGAGGCCATTTATCCAGCCCCCACTGCACTTCTGGAAGGGGCACCTCTTTCATTGTTGGTAAGTGAGAGGACCACTGTATTTGGCAGCCTCCAATGCTCTGAGGGACAGTGAACTGGCCCCCTGTGTAAAAAGTTTGGAGACCCCTGGAACTTAGAGCATCGTCCCAAAGCACAGCAATTGCTGGTTCAATCCCCGGTCAGGGCACATACAGGAACGTATTGATGTTCCTGTCTCTCTCCCTTCCTCTCTTGCTAAAATCAATAAATAATAATTAAAAAAAAAAAGAAGGAAGCCGTTTTTGAGTTTCTTTTTTGCTTGATATAGTTAGATTATTCATAGTCTTGTAGCCGCTATTCAGGTGTTTTTTTAAAACCCCTGAGTGGACATGCTGTGGCATTGGAGCCCGGAGAATCTCCTTAGCCTGAGATCATTCATTCACACAGTGGTTCTCTAGCTTCCAGGTAGAGCAGCTGAAAATCGTGGTGCTCTGGGTGGTGTATCAGATTTAAGTTTTTAATGAAACAGCGTCTTTCCTGAAGTGGTTGATTTAAAAAAGATTATTTGATTTTTTTTTTTTTTAATTTATTTTTCCGAAGCTGGAAATGGGGAGAGACAGTCAGACAGACTCCCGCATGCGCCCGACCGGGACCCACCCGGCACGCCCACCAGGGGGCGATGCTCTGCCCCTCCTGGGCGTCGCTCTGTTGCGACCAGAGCCACTCTAGCGCCTGGGGCAGAGGCCAAGGAGCCATCCCCAGCGCCCAGGCCATCTTTGCTCCAATGGAGCCTCGCTGCAGGAGGGGAAGAGAGAGACAGAGAGGAAGGAGAGGGGGAGGGGTGGAGAAGCAGATGGACGCTTCTCCTGTGTGCCCTGGCCGGGAATCGAACCTGGGACTTCTGCACGCCAGGCCGATGCTCTACTACTGAGCCAACCGGCCAGGGCCCGATTATTTGATTTTAATTGTAGGCAGCCTATGAAACGATAGTTTGAGAACTGTTACTTGTATTATAATAAATACTTTAAAATATACTTCACGAAGTATTTTTGGTTACAAGTTGATTGTATTACTGCTACTGTTGAGTTTTTCCCCTTTTCCTTTGATGTATTCCCTTCACACTTATTCTGAAACGAGGTTGCTAAACTAGGGTGTTAAATGAGAGATGTACAGAGAACGTAGAAGTATAAAAGCCACCATAAATTTGCTTAGACCGTGTTAAAACAAAAACAAAATTCAACCAAGTAACTTTGGAGCTCTAATTGTTACGAAGCAATTCATGAATGGGGGGCAGCATCCCCTCTAGCAACTAGATGGGCCAGTGGGGGCGTGATACAGAATGGAAGGACTTTATAGGAAGCCCAGTGGAACAAGGGAGCTGTTAGTGAAAGAAAATAAAGGATTATTTTGGGAGCATCCTTGGGGGGGAGGAAAAAGGTTTTTGTAATCCTTTAGGTTGCCTTGTCTGTTCTTTCTGGGTGGGGGATGGAGAAGGTCATGTCACAGATGACCTTACTGGTTCTTGACCAGAAAACTCCAGACTGGTCAAGGTTAACTAAGATAACATTTTGGGGAGAGGTTAAAACTGCAGTTAGGTCACATATTAAAATATGGGCTTTTAGCATGAGGAACACCATTTTGGGCCTCTGGTTTTTCTCTAACAATTGTGCCCTGGCCGGATAGCTTGGTTGGTTAGAGTGTAGTCCCAATGTGCAGAGGTTGCTGATTCTATCACCGGTCAGAGCACATGCAGGAACAGTTCAGTGTTTCTGTTGGTCTCTCTCTCTCTCTCTCTCTCTCTCTCTCTCTCCCCCTCTCCCTTCCTCTCTTTCTAAAATTAGTAAATAAAAATTAAAAAAATTTGATAAGGGCCACAATTTGAAAAACACTATAGAAGGTAAACCTTCCTCTCTCTGTGTACGCAGCTTAGCAGAGAATGACGCTGCTCTCTTGTTTGTGCAGCAGCAACCGGAGTGCCTGCTGACACTCGGTTCCTGGCTTTCCTGTGATCGCTGGGCTGGCTTTTGGGGCAGAAGACCTTCTTTTCTCCAACATCTCTGTAGTGCAGTGATTCCTCCTGCTTTACACTTTTTCGGTATAGTGAGGACCAGTATTTGTTCTGTGTATAATGACAGCAGAGTTTTGGAAAGAGTTAATTCTGTAATAGTGAGTGATATATAATATAATAGGGTACTATCTTTTAAGTTTCATGTTTTCAAATCTCAGGTGTTCTTAATATTTTAGTATTTTAAATGTCCTTAAAATGTTATTCTGTTGCTTATTAAAGGATTGTTCTGAACTAATTGCTTTTTAAAAAAATGCAAACTCAAAATCTCTCAAAACTTGTTTCTCAGATAATGCATATGATCCTGATGTGAATGCTAAACAGATATGGATTGACAAAACAGTGATAGATAACCAGATATGTTTGACATTCACTGATAATGGCAATGGTATGACGCCAGACAAGTTACATAAAATGCTCAGGTATGTAAAGTGTCACACCTAGTCATGCTTTTCCCTGCTTCCCGGTTTTATGTGTTACATTTATTGTCCAAAGTTCTTGTTTTTTAAATGTGAAATATGGTACCCACAGTGCACTCTATTCTCTAAGTCAGTGGGCAGCAAACTACGGCTCGTGAGCCACATGCGGCTCTTTGGCCCCTTGAGTGTGGCTCTTCCTCAAAATATCACGTGCGGGCGCTATCTTGATAAGGAATGTACCTACCTATATAGTTTAAGTTTAAAAAATTTGGCTCGCAAAAGAAATTTCAATCGTTGTTGTACTGTTGATATTTGGCTCTGTTGACTAATGAGTTTGCCAACCACTGCTTTAAAGTTTGCCATCATTTCCACTGTTAGTGTATCAGCAGTCTCTACCATTCCTCTCATCTCTCCCCCCATGTCTGGCTTACCTAAAATTCCACTCTTCCTTTCTAGAGTTGTAGTATATTGAATACATTATTTTTACTTTCATGTAAATTAGTTTTAACCAGTATTTCCAATAAAGTGTACCGCTTTTGGTGGGGTGAGAGGTTAATTTTAAAAGGATTCAGAGGATGAGGAAGCAGCATAAAATAGTCCTAAGGTTTTGGGCCCAAGAGTCACAATACAGGATGTCATATGAAGCCAAATGTGCCTGAAATGGAAACTAAGATGCTTAGCACAGGTACAGGGTAGAGGGAGAATTTGTTAGCAGAGGCCTTTCTACTGTTCCTCATAAACTCCTTACGCTGCCGAAAAGTCAAGGCAACCAACCCTCAGACTACGGCAGGCTTGCTGAGAGCAAGGAAAGCATTCCCACTTACAAGAAGAGATTGCGTGGGGTGCTGTTTCAGGGCCCCAGGGACCCGGACAGTAATGCTGCCGTTTATCCAGGGTGTGCCAGGCAACCGGCTCCTGGGTAGTATGTGTGCCCTTAAATCCCAATGAGGGAGACTTGCTTCCTTCATTTCAGAGATGGGAAAACACATCAAGGCAGGTTAAAGCTTATTTGCCTATGCATATCATCTAGGAAGGATGAGGCAGCATACAAATGCAGGCTTTTTATATATGTTTTTGAGTTAAAAACATAAAGATTAGCACTAACTGGATAGTTCAGTTGATTAGCGCATCATCCCGATTAACACCAAGGTTGTGGGTTCTATACCCTGTCGGGACACATACAAGAATCAACCAAAGAATGCAGAAATAAGTGGAACAAGAAATTGATGTTTCTCTCTCTCCATCTCCCTCCCTCCCTTTCTCTCTGTAAAAATCAATAAATAAAAATGATTATATGTTTACTTTTAAAATCTTTTCATTTTCTTTTTAGCTTTGGCTTCAGTGACAAAGTCACCATGAATGGTCGTGTTCCAGTTGGATTGTATGGAAATGGTTTCAAGTCAGGTTCTATGCGTTTGGGTAAAGATGCAATCGTTTTTACCAAAAATGGAGAAGGTATGAGCGTGGGCTTCTTGTCTCAGACTTACTTGGACACCATAGAAGCAGAACATGTTGTTGTCCCAATAGTGACATTCAATAAACACCATATCCTTTTGATTTTGAAACGGAAACTGTAGAAACTGAAGAAATAATGTGGACCATCTATCCTTTTGCCTTCCTCCAGACTCTTGTTTTTAAATCACACCTTCCATTCTAGCTCCTGTTCCTATTTCTTCCCCTACATCTGCATCTAAGCGCTGTCCCTATTCTCTGCAGAGTTGTACTGTGAAAATCCTTACCATTAGCTGATTGCATGTCGTGTTGAACTTCTTGTTGCCTTCCTCTTTATAGCAGTCTCATTGTGGTCTAATAGGACTGTGATCTGGCTTGAAAATTTCACTAATTACCATGAAAAGCAGGATATCTATAGGAAAATATCTTCTGTGTAAAAACATTTCAAATATTGGAAAGCATTAAATTAGGAATAATAAACTTGTTCCTGGCTTCATCCTCTGGGTGTTCATTTGAACTCAAACTGCCATTTTAAAACTTAGAAAATAATTTAAGAAATAGTTTTTCTGTGGTTTAAGTTTGAATTGGTTTTCATATTGCAATTGTGGGGAAAATACGTTGTTGGTCTAAGTCTTTAACTCAAGATATACGACAGGTGATTAATTCAGCAGAATCAAAAGCAAGCCTCGCTGCAATTCTGGACCATTCTCTGTTTTCTACGGAACAGAAATTACTAGCAGAACTGGATGCCATTATGGGTAAGAAGGGGACAAGAATCATCATTTGGAATCTTAGAAGGTAAATTCAGATTTCAGTTAGATGTTGATCATTGTGGAAGTTAAGTGCATGTGCCAGAATGATTATTACAGTCATCCATTGGTTGTTGAACAGAGTAGCGATGCATTGGAAGGGGCTCATGTTTTGGCATAGTTAATGATTTGTCTTTTTTTGTGTGTGTGTGTATTTTTCCGAAGCTGGAAACTGGGAGAGACAGTCAGACAGACTCCCGCATGCGCCTGACCGGGATCCACCCGGCACGCCCACCAGGAGGCGATGCTCTGCCCACCAGGGGGCGATGCTCTGCCCCTCCGAGGCGTCGCTCTATTGCGACCAGAGCCACTCTAGCGCCTGGGGCAGAGGCCAAGGAGCCATCCCCAGCGCCTAGGCCATCTTTGCTCCAATGGAGCCTCGCTGTGGGAGGGGAAGAGAGAGACAGAGAGGAAGGAGAGGGGGAGGGGTGGAGAAGCAGAAGGGCGCTTCTCCTATGTGCCCTGGCCGGGAATTGAACCCAGGACTTCTGCACGCCAGGCCGACGCTCTACCACTGAGCCAACCGGCCAGGGCTGAAATAATTTCATGTTGTTATAAATTTCAGCCCTCAGGTTTAGTCTCCATTGCACACTGTTCTTTCTCTGTCATCCCACCCCTGTCCTCAAAACAAGACGAATGAATAAATAAATGGGGAGATAAAAACCCAGCCAAGTCCAAGTTCGTATGAGTTAAAAGAGAAATTTTTGTCCGTTTGGTTCATTAGTTAAAGCTAAGCATGATTTAGCTCTGGTGAGAAAAGTAATATAGATGAGACTTAAATTGGTAGTTCTTTTCTTTGTGATGAGAATAAGATCTTTTGCAAATAAAAGTTTTAAAATTTAGAATGAATGTAATATTGAGAGATAGAAGACATATTACACCATAGGAATAAAGCACAACTTATGGTAAACCAAAAATACTTTAACTCTTGTCCTTTTCTGCTCTCCTGTATTCCCTTTTTCTTTCTTTTTTTCTTGCTTTCTTGTCCCTCCCCCAGTTTTCTTTATTTAAATTTTAAGATAATTATAGATTCTTGTGCAGTTGTAGGAATAATAGAACGATCTCATGTTTCCCCCATGAAACATCTTAAAAAACTATAGAACTGTAGTACAGTTGGTATTGGCATTGATACAGTCAAGATAAAGGACATTTTTATCACCACAAGGATTCCTCAAGTTGCCCTTCTATGTCCACATCCAGTCTTCCTTAATCCCTGGCAACCTCTAACATGTTCTTTTTTTATTTTTTTTCTTAAAATGAGAGGAGGGGAAATAGTGAGACAGACTCCCACATGTGCCCTATCTAGGATCCACCCAGCAATCCGACTAGGGCTGATGCTCGAGTACCTAGCTATTTTTAGCGCCTGAGGCTGACACTCAGACCAACTGAGCGATCCTCAGAACCCAGGGCCACGCTCAAGCAAATTGAGCCACTGGCTGCAAGAGGGGGAGAGGGAGAGAAAGGAGAAAGGGAGGGGAGAAGAAGCAGATGGTCATCTCTCCTATGTACTCTGTCCAGGAATCAAACCTGAGGACATTTATATGCTAGGCTGATGCTCTGCCCACTGAGCCACCAGCCAGGGCCTCAATTTCTATAACTTTTTCATTTCAAGAATGTTACATAGTATTGGTTGATTTGGTTAGTGTCATATCGATGTGCTAAGGTTGTGGGTTTGATCTGGGTCAGAGCACGTAGAATAAAATAATCAACCAGTAAATGCATAAATAAGTGGAATAGCAAAGTGGTATTTCTCTCTCTCCTACACCCCCTCTTCTTCCCTCTCTCTTTTTTTCTCCCCTCTCATTCCTCCCCATCCGACTCTAAAGATCATTGGGTGATGAGATTCATGCAGGTGCATATGGCTGTAGTTTGCTTCCTTTTTCTTGCTGTGTACTAGTACATGTGTGGATGGAGCCCAGGGTGTTTAACCATGGTACCTGTTGAAAGTCATCTGGGTGTACAGTTTTGGCTATTGCCAATAAAGCTCTAGACCAGGGGTCAGGAACCTATGGCTCACGAGCCAGATGTGTCTCTTTTGATGGCTGCATCTGGCTTGCAAACAAATCTTTAATAAAAAAATAATAACGTTAAAAATATAAAACATTCTTATGTATTACAATCTATTCATTTCCTACCGCTAATGTTCATGGTTGCGGGTGGCTGGAGCCCAATCACAGCTGTCCTCTGGGACAACACCAAATTTTTATTGGATAATGCGTAATGTACACGGGTTGTTGTATGGCTCTCACGGAATTACATTTTAAAATATGTGGTGTTCATGACTCTCTCAGCCAAAAAGGTTCCCAACCCTTGCTCTAGACATTTGTGTACAGGTGTTTGTGGGAATATAATCTTAATTTTTCTACAGTAAATCACCAGTAGTATAATTGATGGGTCATAGGGGAATTGTATGTTTAGTTTTTTAGGAAACTGCCAGAATGTTTTTCAGAATGGCTCTACTATTTGACCTTCTCATCAGCAATGTGTGTGAATACAGTTGTTTGTTTGTTTTTGCATTTTCCTGGATTGCCTTTTCTATCTTTTTTTTCTCACTTTTGTTCCCTACCACCACCACTACCATGGCGCCAAACACATGTGTTTTGTTTTGTTAACTAATAGTATTTTCTTGCTTATCTTGCTTAAAATTTTACTCTTTTAAAAAATTGTTTTTACAGGTACAAAAATGCAACAGAGTTTGATTTTGATAAGGATAAATATGACATCAGAATTCCAGAAGACTTAGATGAGACAACAGGGAAGAAGGGATACAAAAAACAAGAGAGGATGGACCAAATTGCCCCAGAAAGCGACTATTCCCTGAGGGTATGTGTCCATGTCTTCTATGGAAGTCAGAAAAATAATGAAATAATGGAAGTTATCTTGTCCACTTGTGTTATAAATGCTGCCATTGATCTCTAAATGAAAGTGTCTCAGATATGAGCCAACCTGCTAAACTTTTCATAAGCACACTGGTTGTTTTATTTGCTTAGAAACCGTTTTTAATTGTGAAGTCATAAGGTCTAACAGCATTTATAGTTTTTTTCACTGTGTTGGTTATGTTACTTACATTGGGAATAGTAGAATCAGTATATCCTATGATGTCCATATTGATTAATCAGTCAAAGTGACCAAATTCAGAATTTCTCTATTTTTAATGTAAAATACTCTAGAATAAATACACCTTTGCTTCCTAAAGCAGTGTTATGTATAGACTAGAGATAATGTACATTAATATAATTTGTGATAAATATTTCTTAAATTTGATGTTAGAAATAGTTGATTTTGAGATTGAGGAAATTAATATCTCAAGCAATGTTGATATAAATTACTTAGTCATTATAATATGTCATACTAACCTTTCCCTTTATTTTTGTGCTGCAGTGATTTCATAACCCAAGCTGAGGATACATTTGACATTTACTAGTTTACCATATAATTTTGTTAGCAATTCAAATGGCAAATATTACTATAACTTGATATACACCAATGTGTTACTGAGGTATCTCCTAATTGTTAAGAAAATCTTGCTCAAGTATGGATGGGTCTAGAGGTAGCCAGAGGGGATAGTGTGGATTTAGTCTTCTGCAAAGTACAGCGTTGTAAAATATCATCAATGAATTTTAGAAGAGGCAAAATGCCACTAATTTTGAAGTCAGGAGAAAAAAAGAAAAGTTCAAATTTTAGTTTTTGTATTGAACTTTTCATCTATCCTTGAGTTATTCAATTCATTTCCTTTGGAGATTTCCTGTTGTCTTTTTTTTTTTTGTATTTTTCCGAAGTTAGAAGTGGAGAGGCAGTCAGACTCATGTATGTGCCTGATTGGGATCCACCTGTCATGCCCACCAGGGGGCGATGCTCTGTCCATCTGAGGTGTTGTTCTGCTGTAACTGGAGCCATTCCAGCACCTGAGGCGGAGGCCATGGAGCCATCCTCAGTGCCTGGGCCAACTTTGCTCCAATGGAGCCTTGGCTGCGCAAGGGGAAGAGAGAGATAGAGAGATAGGAGAAGGGGAAGGGTGGTGAAGCAGATGGGCGCTTCTGTGTGTCCTGGCCAGGAATCAAACCCGGGACTTCCACATTCCAGACCGACGCTCTACCGCTGACCTAACCGGCCAGGGCCTGGAGATTTCTTTTTTTAATGGCTCTAGTATACTGAGTTTATTTTTTGTGAAAAGTATATATAGTGTATATTTTATTGAAAAGTTTATGGGTCTTTTATGGAAGTAGGATTGTATCTTTTTAAATAGATGCATAAGTAGTGTTGAATAAATTTGTAGGTAATTATTTCAAAAGAACAGATATTGTTTTGTGTCTTTACAGGCTTACTGCAGTATATTGTATCTAAAGCCAAGGATGCAGATCATCTTACGTGGACAGAAAGTAAAGACACAGCTAGTTTCAAAGAGCCTTGCTTACATTGAACATGATGTTTATCGACCAAAATATTTAGTATCCTTTGTTTTCCTTTTTATGATGCTGGATAGAGTTATACTAGTCAGGTGTATTCCCCCTTTCTCCTGATACTGAGTCTCATCCTTTAACTTTGCCCTTCTGTGCTTTTGGACTCAAATAATAAAATAGAAAGGATGATTTCAAGGGACTGAAATGGTATGTTCAGAATTTTCCTTAATATTTAAGACTAAAGCAGTGAGAATTACTTTTGGATTCAACTGCAGAAATAAAGATCATTATGGGATAATGATGTATCACAAAAATAGACTCATCAAAGCCTATGAAAAAGTTGGATATCAGTTGAAGGTAAGCTGAAAATGTCTATGTCTTTTATAAAAGTAACTTGTTTTTGGGTCAAATGTGAAATAATATGCTTTTTGCCTGATGACTTAAATGTCACTGTTTTTAATAACATTGGTATGGCTCTTGAACTTAGAGCACTTTGATATTAATTTCTCATTTGATTCTGAATAACCTTATGAGGGGGACAGAGTAGTTTGTGTTTTACAGATGAGGAAGTGTCGGGGCTCAGTAACTCCCACTTGATCTAGTGAGGAGGGCAGATCTCAGGCTCGGACACAGCTCTTGGGGCTGCATTTGGATCTGGATCCCTGGTTACTTCACACTGGGATGAAATTGGTTGGTTTTAATTGATGCTGACTCAGTAGCCTGAAAAAGCAGCATCTGGTTGGTGATTTACTTTTTTGAAGTTAGTTTCTAAATATATTAGAGCCTTCTAAGCCATGTCCATTGTAGAATTCAGTTTAGGATAATGGACACTGTTCATGTCGGCCTGTTTATCCTTTACGTGCTTTCACAGAAAGTTTTATTTTGGTGTGTGTGTTAAGAATTCTGTGATAAATTCTGAAAATCAACTTTGTTAAGGGTTTTAAGTCTGGGCACATTTTGTTTTCCAATTCTATGACTTTAATTTTTTATTCAATGAGAGGAGGGGAGGCAGAGAGACAGACTCCCACATGCGCCTGGACAGATCCATCTGGCAAGCCCACTAGGGGGCGGTGCTCCATTGCTCAGGTACTGAGCTCTTAGTGCTTGAGGCCAAGGTAATGGAGCCATGGCTGCAAGAGAGAAAGAGAGAGAGAGAGAAGTGAGAAGGGGAGCAGTAGAGAAGCAGAAGGGCGCTTCTCCTGTGTGTCCTGATGGGGAATCGAACTTGGGACATCCACACGCCAGGCTGATATTCTGCCATTGAGCCAACTGGCCAGGACCCATTTTTTTTTTTTATGACTTTCAGTTTTGATGTATTTTGTTTCATTCTGAATTCTTTGTATCATAGAATGTGTGAACTCTATACAGTATGATAGTAAGGATTTATCTTGAATGTTATTCAGCAGGTTATAACTCTGTAGTACATATTCTATATGGCATGAGCTCAGAATATAGCATTTTTGCAAAAGTAAATGAACATTGTTGGGCTCTTTGTGACCATTAATTTCAGTCACCAAATAAATCCACAACTCTGGCAACCATGGTAAGAAGTATCAATAACATATTTAAAATGCCAGTTTTCATTTGTAATCAAAATAATACTTTTCACCAGAAATATTCTGTAATTAAATTTTCTGAATTTCTACTAATTGGAGATGTATTTTTGCTCATAGGTCTTAGTTCTTAAGTGTTTTGGGATTCAAAAAAAATTGTGTTTGCTATAGAATGTAAAATCTTTTTATCTTTTACCACTTAGGAATCTGACTTAAGAATCATAGTCCTTTTTCCCACTCAGTTAAATTTGCCTTATGCATATATGTATAATTTATGGTTAAACTTGACTTTGTAAAGAACAGACTTTTACAACCAACTTTTTTCTGTTTTGTTTTGAGAAAGAGAGAGGAGAACAGAAGGGAGAGAGTCAACAGCATCACCTTGTAGTTGTACCATTTTAGTTGTTTATTGATTGCTTCTCATATATGCCTTGACTGGGAAGAGGGGTGGCTCAAGTCAAGCCTGTGACCCCACACTCAAGCCAGCAACCTTGGGGTTTTGAACCTGAGAACTCAGCATCCCAGGTCAATGCTATCTGTCCACTGCACCACAACCAGTCAGGCATACAACCAACTTTAAAGTTTTTCTTTACCAGATGATGGACTGACCCTAGTATTTGCATTCTGTGGACTCAGTAAACATTTATTTAGTAGATGTCAGTATGATTTCCCATGCTAGATGCTCAGTATAAAAAGATGGCAAGATACAGAGCATGCCCTCAGAGCTCAGTGTGGTGAGGGGGATGTGGTCTCTCCTTGGAGCGCCCTAAAAGGCTTGTTGGGGAGAACAGTGATTGAGATGAGTCTCTGTTGACTGTGCTGTGTTGGAAAGTCTAGCAGGGGATTTCCAGGCAGAGAACAGAGTATTGCAAAGGAAGGGAAAGAAGCTCTGAGATGGTAACATTAAGGGCATAGTTTGCTGTGCCTGGCCCGGATGATAGTGGGAAATAGAGTAATGGGAGGGACAGGAAGATGAGGCTGAAACAAAGGTGAACATAAATTGAAGGGTGCTGTGGTTTACAAGTGGTGTGAGATGCAGAACTACGGATGGTTCTGATAGAATAGGGTTATGATTAGATTTATATGGTTTCATCTATAGGGTGGAGCAAAAGTAGGTTTTCATTTGTTCGTTTGGAAAATAATACAATAAGTAATAATATGAGTAACTTTTGTGTATTCACAATCGTAAACCTACTTTTGCCCCACCCTGTGTGGTTATATTTATGAAAATAGTTACTTTGTAAATTACATATTTTACATTATATGTAGGCTCAGAAGTAAAATATCTTCTCAAAAAAATACACTTGATAATCACACATATACACATATAATCAGAATATGACTCATGCTTTGAGTTCAGTATTTTAGCTAGCAGTGTTTTAACAGTAGTAACTTGAATTTTTACCATTGTAGGTTTTTATTTCATTGCCATTAACAACTGGTGGATGTATAATTTTGGATAAATAACTTTAATTTTTATATGCAAATTTATGGAATATTATGTGCCAGAGCCTTTGTTAGGCATTATGGATAGAGAAATAAGTTAGGTTTCTACTCTAAGGTGATCTTTTTCCCCTTGTATAAAATTGGGGGTGGTAATACTTGTCTGAATGGATATTTGACAACAGTGGAAGTGGTTTGGGAGAAAGGCTCTAGTATGTTTAGGAATTAACTTCCAGAAGCATAAATTACCACTGTCAACGTAAGAAACATCCAACCTGTAAAAATTTTCATGAGTTACCCAAGCCAAACTGATAATTGGTAGGAAGCAAGATCTTGGAAATAGTAGTTTTGCACTTTATTTTATTCATTACAATCAAAGGAGGAGGCTTAAGGTGATTACAAGAAAGCCATAGATTAGGAGGAGAGAGAAAGCACAGTTGGGGAAATCTCTGGGATTGGACAAAAGTAAAAGGAATAGGCACATACTTCATTTACATTGGTGGGTGTAGGATAGTTAAGTCAATAGTGAACATAATAATAACAATGAGGGCATTTGTGGCTTTGAGCCCTGCCATTCTAAAGGTTTGTTATTGCAGATGCAAAATGACATTAGACAGGCTCAGAGTAGGTAAATACTGACTTTTGTCAGGGAACATACATGCTTACCATAGGAGTACTCACCACGAACTGCTTTTAGTTAGTAAGTTTTAATTCCAGACCATCCTGTGTGGTAACTTTAGGTCCCTGAGTGTGCCATGCCCAAGGCTGCCATGCAGGCCTCCCCTGATCTTGTCAGATTTAGTATGTTGCCCCTTTTTTCTCCACACCTACCAGATGCTGTTTTTCAGTCTAAATTTCAATGAGTTAAAATACAGGAAAATGTTAGATACAATTATCAACCTTCGTGGGTTATTTTGAGCATCATGTCTTATGCTTAAAAAGCCAATTTCACTTTTTTTTCAGGCAAACAACTTGGGTGTTGGAGTAGTGGGAATTATAGAGTGCAATTTCCTAAAGCCAACGCATAACAAACAAGATTTCGACTATACTAACGAGTACAGGTGTGTTACCTATTTACATTTTTTACCTTTTGTAGTTTATTTTGGAAATACTTTAGTAACTTTTCCTAAGCTGAGTTTTTGTTTTTGTTTTTTTATCTTATGGATGTTTCACCTTGTAGAACATTAAGATTGGATGTGTGAAAGGCTTGCACATGAAGCAGTTAACATGATCTTTGTCCTAGGAATTGTACTCTACAACTAGAAAGATATTCTCTGGTCTTTTTTTTTTTTTTGTATTTTTCTGAAGTTGGAAACGGGAGGCAGTCAGACAGACTGCCACATGCGCCCAACCGGGATCCACCCGGCATGCCCACCAGGGGGTGATGCTCTGCCCATCTGGGGCGGTGCTCTGTTGCAACCAGAGCCATTCTAGAGCCTGAGGCAGAGGCCATAGAGCCATCCTCGGCGCCCAGGCCAACTTTGCTCCAATGGAGCCTTGGCTGCAGGAGGGGAAGAGAGAGACTAGAGAGGAAGGAGAGGGGGAGGGGTGGAGAAGCAGATGGGCGCTTCTCCTGTGTGCCCTGGCCGGGAATCGAACCCGGGACTCCTGCACGCCAGGCCGACGCTCTACCACTGAGCCAACCGGCCAGGGCCCAGTCTTTTTTTTTTTTTAATTGATTTTAATTTATTGTGTTTACATAGATTCTAGTGTTGCCTGAATGCATCTCCCCCCCCCCCCCGTCTTTACTGATGAAGTATTTCTGCGAGTCATAGAAAATTGAGGAAGTTCCTGCTTCCTTGGTATCAACATTTTTGATGTATTCATAAAACCTGGAAACTGTGCTTAGATGGGAACTTTAAGACAATTTAGTCCTGTGTACTTTAGACAGAAAGACTCATATCTTTTAAGAGTGGTTGCAAGCCATAGAATACATATGACCATTAATATTACTTGTAAATTTGAGAAGCACGAACAGTCCTAATGAACATATATTTTGGAGGAGAATGCAAATATCATGTAAATATTTGAGGTAAAAGCAAATATTATCAGTCCTCTCCTCAAATGAAGAAAAAATAAAAGAGAAAAGGGAAGTATTAATATGGGAAGGTACCTAAATATTAATAAGCGAAGGGAGCAAAGGGAATCAGACACTGAGCAAAGCTTAATGAAACTGGGGAGCCTGCTTCAGTGGGAAACTAAGCATTCACAGGCTCATTCACATGCTACAGGAGCCATTGTGCCCTTGGGGGCAACTTAATCCCCAGCCAGTTAGGGATATCCCCAGGGTACTGACAATTGCTACTAAATCTGAAATAATGAGAAAATGCTTCAGAGAATGGCAGTTTCGCACTTTATTTTATATATATATACATTACAATCAGAGGTTACATGGCATCCACTGGTGATAGGTTAGGGAGGCTGGAGAAAGCAAAGTGGGATTGAATGAAAAGTAAACCTGAGAAACACATCTTTTACATAGGTGGGTATAGCATAGTTACAGTCAACAATTAACAACTAGGGGTAGAAGGATAGTACGGTGATTGTGCCCTGTTCAGGGGGGAATGACATTCCAGAGGTGCATTATCGCAGATGCAAAAAGACAGTAAACAGGCCCTGGCTGGTTGGCTCAGGTAGAGCGTTGGCCTGGCGTGCGGAAGTCCCGGGTTCGATTCCCGGCCAGAGCACACAGGAGAAGCGCCCATCTGCTTCTCCACCCCTCCCCCTCTCCTTCCTCTCTGTCTCTCTCTTCCCCTCCCGCAGCCGAGGCTCCACTGGAGTAAAGAAGGCCCAGGCACTGGGGATGGCTCCTCGGCCTCTGCCCCAGGCGCTAGAGTGGCTCTGGTCGCAACAGAGAGAAGCTCCAGGTGGGCAGAGCGTCGCCCCCTGGTGGGCGTGCCGGGTGAATCCCAGTCGGGCGCATGCGGGAGTCTGACTGACTGTCTCTCCCCGTTTCCAGCTTCAGAAAAATACAGAAAAAAAAAAAAGACAGTAAACAGGCTCAGTTAAGGTAAATATTGACCTTTGTCAGGAAGATACCAGGCTGGGACATGACTATTCACCATGACTCACTTTCAGTTAGGAAGTTGTTTTTTTTGTGACAGAGAGTGGGACAGACAGGCAGGAAGGGAGAGAGATGAGAAACATCAATTCTTCGTTATGGCTCCTTAGTCTCCTTAGTTTATTGATTGCTTTCTCATATGTGCCTTGACCAGGGAGCTCCAACAGAGCGAGTGACCCCTTGCTAAAGCCAGCAACCTTGGGCTTCAAGCCAGCAACTTTTGGGCTCAAGCCAGCGACCATGGATTATGTCTATGAAACCATGCTCAAGCCAGCCAGTTAGTTACCTTGGGACTTGGGTCCTCTTTGTCCCTGTCCAATGCTCTGTCCAGTGCACCACCGCCTGGTCAGGTTCACTTAGGAAGTTTTAATTTCAGATAATCCTATGTGCTTACTTTGGTCTCTGAATTTATAAGGCCTCCATACAGGCCTCCCCTGAGCTTGTCAGGTTTAGTATGTGGCCCATTTTCTCATCCACAACTAGAATAGTAAAAGGTGATTACTAAAAGGGGTAAGTAAATGAGACAGTAGGTGCCCAGAACTAGCAAATACGCAAGAACAGCTATTACCTCTAGGTTGAAAAAGAGTAGGCAGTAGGGGAACTAGGAGAAAGCCCCTCCCCCGCGACCCCTGAAGTCAGAGAGTCAGATCTCTTTTTAGAGGTCATGGGTCATGAAACGAGCTACCTGCCTGGTCAGTACTGATCTGTACCAAGGCCTCCTGTTGCCAGAGGCCATGGGTGGACTGGTGCTGGTTTGTAAAGATTTGTCTTTGCTAGGATCTGGCCTGCTAGAACCTGGTTTCTGCTATGGGAGGGCAGAGCAAGCTCTGAGAGCACAGCAGGTGTTCCTCTGGAAGGCTGATGGGCTCCAGCCAGCCAGTGACAGTCGAGTCCCAGCCCTGAAAGACAAGTGTGTTGCTGCGATCACCTGGTGGGCTCAGTGCCTACTAACCCTGTTTAGCATTGCCCAGGCTGGCCAAGGGTAAATGGTTCTAGGAGCAAGCTCTGGCATCACAAAACTGAGCAAGGAAGGCTAGTTGGAGCTGAGGGACAATAAATTGATATATGACACAATCAAAAACCTCCAAGTTAACTCTTCAATAAGATTTATAGTCTCTAAATATCAAGAAACACTAAGGAAATAAAGGAAAAAATGAATTGTCATTATCAGAAATGAAAAGGTCTATAGACACAAAAACTTTACCAAAGGGATAGCATGAATAATTTTTAAGCATTTTAGATGGTATGAAAACATTCCTTTGAAATTAAATCAATTTTTAGAAAACTTATTACATGTTAAGTAGTAAACTCATAAATATGTTACAAGAAAGGAAATTTATGCCCTAGCCATTGGTGCCGTGGATAGATCATTGTCCCAGAGCGCCAGGGTGGCTGGTTCAAGCCCCAGTCAGGGCATATATGAGAAGCAATCAAAGGGTGCACAACTAAGTGGAACAATGAGTTGATGCTTTTCTCTCTTCTTTTTCCCCTCTCTCAAATCAATGGGGAAGAAATGAAAGGAAATTTATGTCCATTTCTCTGATCAAGATATAAAAGTCTTAATTAAAATAATAGCAAATGCCATCTAGTGATATATAAAAAGAATAATAAATTAAACTAAGTGGATTATATTGCAAGATGGCATGTGTGGTTTCTAACATTCAAAATTCAGTGTTGTTCATCATGTAGATGTTAAAAAAGAAAACTGTCTCTCTAAAAATAAATAAATAAATAAAAAATTAGGCCCTGGCCAGATAGCTCATTTGAGTGTAGCGTCATCCTGAAGTGCAGAGTTTGCTGGTTTAATCCCTAGTCAGAGCACATACAGGAACAGCTCAATGTTCTTGTCTGTCTCTAGAGCTCTCGGAAGGAAGGAAGGAAGGAAGGAAGGAAGGAAGGAAGGAAGGAAGGAAGGAAGGAAGGAAGGAAGGAAGGAAGGAAGGAAGGAAGGAGAGGGGAGGGGAGGGGAGGGGAGGGGAGGGGAGGGGAGGGGAGGGGAGGGGAGGGGAGGGGAGGGGAGGGGAGGGGAGGGGAGGGGAGGGGAGGGGAGGGGAGGGGAGGGGGAGAGAGGGAAGGAAGGAAGGAAGGAAGGAAGGAAGGAAAGGAAGGAAGGAAGGAAGGAAGGAAGGAAGGAAGGAAGGAAGGAAGGAAGGAAGGGGAAAGGGGAGGGGGAGAGAGAGAGAAGGAAGGAAGGAAGGGAGGGAGGGAAAGAAAGAGAGAGAGAGAGAAAGAAAGAAAAAGAAAAGAGAGAGAGAAAGAAAACTCATGGCTATTTTTTTTTTTTTTTTACAGGGATAGAGAGTAAGAGAGAGAGACAGATAGGGACAGATAGACAGGAATGGAGAGGGATGAGAAGCATCAATCATTAGTTTTTCATTGCAACACCTTAGTTGTTCATTGATTGCTTTCTTATATGTGTCTTGACTGTGGGCCTTCAGCAGACTGAGTGACCCCTTGCTCAAGCCAGCGACCTTGGGTCCAAGCTGGTGAGCTTTGCTCAAACCAGATGAGCCCACATTCAAGCTGGCAGCCTCAGGATCTGGAACCTGGGTCCTCTGCATCCCAGTCCTACGCTCTGTCTGCTGCACCACCGCCTGGTCAGGCTTGGTTATTTTCATAGGTATAGAAAAAGCACTTGATAAAACACAAGTAAAAAGGATCTTTTTTTAGAAAAAAGTGCATTACAAAACCATTAATATAAAGGGCATAGTAACAATACAATACAATTATTTTTAAATAACAATAAAGATTATTTACAAAAAGCAGCAAGCATCATTTCTAATGGTGAATTATTGATAGCTTCCCACCCAAGAGTGAGAATGAGATAAACATACTTGAGGAAATAACCAATATAATAATGCAAGAAAAAGAAGTGAAAGTTATAAAGGTTGGAAAGAAAGAAACAAAACTTTTCTGTTGATGATAATATGATATATAGAAAGTCCAAAATTATTCATAAACTGGAATCAATAAATTAAAAAATGCCAAAATACTTATTCTAAAGTTGCTGGATAAGAAGTATTCAGAAATGAATTGTATTTTTGCATAGCAGCAACAACAGAAAAACAGCATGAATTTTCTAAAAAATCATTTGTAGTAGTATCTAAAAAACCAGTACTTTGGAATAAATAAAATAGGCAAAGACCGGGACAAACTGTACAAAACATTGTGGAGTGAAATCAAGTCCTAGATAAGTAGGTATAACAGGTTCAAGAATTGGAAAACTGGGTATTATAAAATCTCGATTTTTCTCTGAAATAATTAAATAATGCTATTTGAGTTAAAATAAAGAAAAAAACCCTGCAGGTGTGTGGGGTTGTTGCTATATTCTTAGGCTTATTCTAAACTTTATGTGGATAGTCAAGACCAGTGATAATTAAAGAACAACAAAGCAAGAAGACTTACGCTACAAAATAACACTTAAAAGGCTGTGGTAACTAAAAAGGTGGGTATTAATGAAAGGAAAGACAGTCTACTGAAATAGTAGAGTAGAGAAGCCAAAAAAAAACACCACAAAAACCACTTTTTATACATATGGTCACCTGATTTATTACAGAGGTTGCATTAGTGTGTAATGAGAAAATGGTGATTTTTCCAAAAATGCTGTTTCAATTGACTATCTGTATAGATAAAATAAATTTGAACTCCTACCTTTTAAGTGAAGCAAAAAGCCAGTTGTAGATGAATTGTAGACCTAAATGAGAAAGGCAAAAGCAAAATGGAAACTAGAATATTTTTGTAATCTTTTATTACACAGGTTTTTATTTTATTTTTTTACAGAGAGAGAGAGAGTCAGAGTGAGGGATAGACAGGGACAGACAGGAATGGAGAAAGATGAGAAGCATCAATCATTAGTTTTTCGTTGCGCATTGCGACACCTTAGTTGTTCATTGATTGCTTTCTCATATGTGCCTTGACCATGGGCCTTCAGCAGACTGAGTAACCCCTTGCTCGAGCCAGCGACCTTGGGTCCAAGCTGGTGAATTTTTGCTCAAACCAGATGAGCCTGCGCTCAAGCTGGCGACCTCGGGGTCTCGAACCTGGGTCTTCCGCATCCCAGTCTGATGCTCTATCCACTGCGCCTCCACGTGGTCAGGCTACACAGGTTTTTAAAACAAAATGCCTAAAGTATCCATTATAATGAGCAAAAATGGAAAAATATCTACGATGAATAAAACATGGCAAATGTTGGCAAACTGTAGGGCAGTTGGAGCTCTCATGCATTGGTGGTGGCTGTGAAATTTGATCATTTTTGAAAACTATTAGGCTCAGCCCTCACTGGGTAGCTCGGTTGGTTAGAGCATTGCCCTATACACCAAGGTTGCAGGTTCGATTCCTGGTCAGGGTACTTACAAAAGCAACCAGTGAATGCATAAATAAGTGGAACAACAAATCAGTGTTCCTCTCTCTATATATAATATAATCAATAAATAAAAATTTAAAAAAGAAAAAGAAAACTATTAGGCTTTGTCAAGTAGATGCCCACCTTGTGACCCTGCAGTTCCACTCCTAGGTACATATATTGTTAACAGAAATGGGTACAGTCTCACAGGCTGAGCAATAGAGGTGATGAAAAAAGAGATGTGGAAGAAATGTGGCTTTCATCTTATCTCAGTGGGTCTCTTTGATTTGCTTTTTGTTTTTTTTTTGTTGTTTTTTTTTTTTTACAGAGACAGAGACAGAGTCAGAGAGAGGGATAGACAGGGACAGACAGATAGGGATGGAGAGAGATGAGAAGCATCAATCATTTGTTTTTCATTGCGCATTGCAACACCTTAGTTGTTCATTGATCGCTCTCATATGTGCTTTCACCACGGGCCTTCAGCAGACCAAGTAACCCCTTGCTGGAGCCAGTGACCTTGGGTTCAAGCTGGTGGGATTTTGCTCAAACCAGATGAGCCCGCGCTCAATCTGGCAACCTCGGGGTCTCGAACCTAGGTCCTGTGCATCCCAGTCCGATGCTCTATCCACTGCGCCACCGCCTGGTCAGGCTGATTTGCTTTTTAATGTCTTATTTTGGGACTTGGGGTGGTGAACACAGCACATATACAGGTAAAGTATCATAGAACTGTGCACCTGAAGCCTATATAACTTCATTAACCAATATCACCTCAATAAATTCAGTAAATTGAAAATATTTTCTTGTGGGAGAAGTGAAAGTCTTCATTGTGGGACAGAAGCTACTTGAAGTATACTTGCTGGTAACGATTGCATACTTGCATGAATCAAAAGTTTGAGTTCTGATTGAATTGAAGCTTGTAAGGTTGAAGTTGAAAATAAGAGAGCCCGTGGTTCTCCTAGTAATTGGTGGACAGCATGCTTTCACCACTGGGGTCCCTAAGTATTATTTTAATATCTTATTTCCTAGGTGATCCGAGCTCTGTGCTGTGCTTTAGGAATTTATAAGGTCCTTTTAGAAAATTGCTATTACTCTGACTGTAACTATACTTTTTGGAGTCCATCCCCAACCCCCCTCTGTCCACATGATCATTACTAGGTTGTTTGTACTTTCTCTGTGTTTGACAAAGATTTAAACTTTACTGTTTTTTTCTTCTTAAATTGATTTTGTAATTTACATTTTTGAGGCTTACGATAATAGCACTGGGAGAGAAACTTAATGATTACTGGAATGAAATGAAAGTGAAGAAAAATGCAGAATATCCTCTAAATTTGCCAGTTGAAGATATACAGTAAGTGCTCATCTAAAAAGACCACTCTAATATCAAGATGTGATGTTGGCGGGTAGGGCGATTGGTGTTCATAGTTGACTCTTACCCATAATAAGAAAGAAATTCTACAGCTCAAATCAGCTTACTGTAAAATGAACTGATGAATATATACATTTACATGTAGTTACAAAAGACTCATGAAACAGTATTTACCCATGTGTTGTATATTATCATTTATTTCATTTCTTAAAATGCACATTTTGGGCCCTGGCCAGTTAGCACAGTTGGTTAAGTGCATTGTCCCATAATAACAAGATTGCAGGTTCAGTCCCTGGTCAAGGTACACATGGGAAGTAACCAATGAATGCACCCTCTCTCTTCCTTTCTCTTTCTGTCTCAAAAATAATAATA
This sequence comes from Saccopteryx leptura, assembly GCF_036850995.1. Classification (NCBI taxonomy): domain Eukaryota; kingdom Metazoa; phylum Chordata; class Mammalia; order Chiroptera; family Emballonuridae; genus Saccopteryx; species Saccopteryx leptura. Next base: position 222,328,765 of record NC_089504.1, on the reverse strand, counting down.
ATAATAATAATTAAGCCCTAGCCAGATAGCTCGGTTGATTGGAGCATCATCCCAGAATGCAAAGGTTTCTGGTTCAAATCCCTGGTCAGGGCACATACAGAAGCAGCTCTCTGTTCCTGTCTTTCTCTCTCTCTTTAAAAAAAATGGCAGCACATTTTTGCCTGACCAGGTGGTGGGCACAGCAGATAGAGCATCTACCTGCTATACTGAGAACTCAAATTCGAAACTCCAAGGTTGCTGGCTTGAATATGGGGTCACCAGCTTGAGCAAGGGGTCACTGGCTTGGCTGGAGCCCCCCCCACCCCATCAAGGCACATATGAGAAAGCAATCAGTGAACAACTAAAAGGCCCACAACTACGAGTTGATGCTTCTTATCTGTCTTTCTCAAAAAAAAAAAGAAAAAGAAAAAATACACATTTTGACCCATTAAAATGATTTCACAATCCACTAATGGGTTATATCTCATAGTTTGAAAAACCCTGGGCTTGTGTTATAGGATCATGAGTATGATGCCAGACTTGAGTTTAGATTCTAGTTCTGCTGATGTCACTGTGACAGTGAATATGTTACTTGGCCTCTTATAAGCTTCCGGTTTTTCCTTTGTAAAATGGAAACTCTAAGAGAATTTACCTCTTAGAATTGTAAGAATTAAGAGATATGCTGTCTGACAAGCAATCAGAAATACACTGAGCACATAATACAACCCTGTGGACGAGTAATTGTACTGTAGGAAAGGTATTCAAGATACTTAATGAAACAGATATGACCGAGTATAGTAATTTCCCAATGTGTGTGTGTGTGTGTGTGTGTGTGTGTGTGTGTGTACATGTGCATAATGTAACCTGAAACAAGTTTATATTTACTTTATAAACTTTTGGATTGAAGTTTTTTATAACTATAAATTGCATTTTTGTAAACTAGATTTAAAAAATTAGTCATTAAGGTGAAGTCTTCATATGTTAAATGAGTATATTACTTCTTTAAAGGATCAGTGTAATATTATAAATGATGAAAGTATTTTATAAACTGAAAGAATTTGCAAATTTTAGTTATTAAGAAGTGTGCTATAATAGAGGTTAAGAATGTAATACAGTTATAAAGACTCGCTTAAACTGTAGTAGTACAACTTGTCTATTTTCTGGACCTGAGTGGTTTATTGTGCTAATATAGTGTAGTAGATTTGACATTGCAGATGCTAACTTACACATTTCAAAGCAAGGCATTAGAAATATTTTCAGTTGTTTTAGTTTTTATTATCATAGAACAGATTTAATAGTATGTTATTAAGTAATTCATTTAGGTCACTTCGCTTAAATTGGCCTGTCATTTATAACTTTTTGAAGGTAACCAAAATTGTTATTTTGGTTTAACTTGATGTACACAATAATAGTTATGCAGAGTTTTCAGGGACAGAATGAAATGGTAGGGGCATTTAATAATGGAAATGGTATATTTAGCATCCTTATTTCCATGCTTATATTTTGTTGTTTTGTTATAGGAAGCGTCCTGATCAGACATGGGTTCAATGTGATTCCTGTCTAAAGTGGCGAAAGTTACCAGATGGAATAGATCAACTTCCAGAAAAATGGTATTGCTCCAATAACCCTGACCCACAGTTCAGGTACCATATAGTTGGTAGTTCCCTTTTTGGAAAGGAGGAAATGCTGTTCAAAATGTATAAGTAGGCACTGGTGACCGGTTCTTCCCATGTGATTTTTCTGACTAGACATTGTGATGTTCCAGAAGAACCTGAAGATGAGGACTTAGTGCATCCCACGTACGAGAAAACTTACAAAAAGAAGTGAGTGCAGTGGGAAAGTAATTGACGCCCAGATCCTATTAGTTGTTGTTTCTCCAAGATAAAGGTAGGACAGGTGACCTTTGAACAGCATGGGTTGGGGATGCCTACTGGCCCACCACACCCTGCTCTCCTGCACTCAGAAATCTGCCTGTAACTTAGGTTGGCCCTCCGTGTATGTGGTTGACTGAGTCTGCAGATGTGAAACCCAGAGATATGGAGGTCTGACTGTACATTTATTGGGAAAAATCCGTGTATAGGAGCACCTGCAAAGTTCAAACCCATGTTGTTCCAGGGTTGACTGTATAGCTGAAGAGATTATGACCCTAAAAAAGATACTGATGTAATAGCAAGTGCTTTTTTAACAAAGATTATGCTGTGGATACCTGCCCTCTTTTTTCACCTAGTGTTTATTGCTGTCCTGTATACACAATAGTTTACATACAGAATAGTTTGTCTTTTGGGGCTACACACAAATGCATCATAAGTGAATACTGCTCTTTAAGAGCAAATAGTCTAATAGAGAAGTGAGGCGTGTATTGTCACTTAGACGTTGACAAGTACCGTAAAAGGCACAATCCAGTCCTGTTGCAAAACCCATAGGAGAGATTACTTCCGGCCCAGGGACAGAGAAGGCAAAGTGGATCAGGAAAATTCATGAAGGACATTTTTGTCATGGGCCTTGGAGTGGGATGAGGTTGTACAGGGAACAGTGATTTGTTTAGCTGAACTAGATAAGTGTGTTGGTGGCACGGTGGAAAGTGGAGGTGGCCAGGGAAGCTGGATAGTGTGGGGTGCAGGTCAGCCCGGGTGGATGTCAGGCTCATATGCTGCACACAGAAGGCCAGGTCTACTAAGAACTTCTGGGGAGTTTTGTTTCATAGTGCACTGATTTTTATAGATAAATCCAGCAGGACTGAAAGTAGACAAACTAGGTAGAAGCCTGTGTGGATTCCCATTCAAAGGCCGAAAACAGTAGGGATGGAGAGCTTGAGGCTCACAACGTCTGGTTGTCACTAAGACATGAGGGGAAAGCCCCTGCCCAGGGGCTTCCCTCTGATGTCTAAGGGCGTGCACATCCAGTGACTTGGTAGTGAAATGGTGAGACCACTGGAAAATAATGATTAAATAAATCTAAGCATGTTTTTTATCTTTTTTTTAGAGACAAGGAAAAATTCAGGTTCAGACAACTGGAAAGGATCCCTCAGGTAATGAAGAGTTCCATTTTATAGCTGTGTCTTAGATTGGTAGTGATTAACTTAACAATTTTAAAGCTTATGAGTTGCATTGAAGTGATCTTGTTCATTCAGTTCACGCATTCCTCTTTTCCTGTGCCTGCCTTGCCCTCTGTATTGCCGGTGGCTGAGGCCAGGCAGGTCCATACTGGATTCGGGCAGACAGTAGAGAAACTGCAGAGCCAGAAAGCATTGGGCCATTCCATTTAATAAAGTTTCACAATGGTGTACAAGCACACAAGCAGGGGAAAACTCTTCTCAGACAAATGAACAGCAAAAGTGGCCCCTCACAGTGGTGGGCAGGCAATCTGTCATCCACAATTCCCCTGAGTGCAAGCACCCATAGCCCTGTATAGGCCATACACACGTGGTGCTGCCACGTGCTCACGCACTAATCAGGCAAAAAGGGCTTGTAGCCAGCAAACCAGTGAGCAAGCCTAACACAGCTGCCCCACACCTTCCTTCCGTACCCTGATGTCTTAACCCACCAACTCATTCTTCTGTTCAGTTGTGTTATTTAGTTGGGCATCTTCTGAAGAAAGGCAGACATTCTTTTAATCTTGTTGTTAGGCTGTTCAAGGAAAAGTTCACAGGACCCCCAGGGAGCCGTGTCCTAGTACTAACCTGGACCAAAGCTAGGATGTTTTCTTTCTCTTGTTGACCGCTCCTCCTGACCCTTTTCTTTCTAAATGCTTAATGGTGATAAGGAGCCTTTTCTGAGCATACGACTAGGTGGTTGTGCTTGTGTGAGAAGTTTCGGTCTGCTACAGATGTGTATGTTTGCTTATAGTTACATTGAAATGTTTTCTTGTATAGAGGCTGAGGGTTTAGTGGTGAGAGCAGAACTCGAACTTGGAAGAATAATGGGCTTACTTGGTTTTTAAAGGCAGCATCTTTATGACTTTTAATTTATTTCTCTTAGAAAAATTCGCTTTTGTTCTATCTCAGTAAGTTCTATATATAGTATAGGGCCAGCAAGTCTTCTGTATAAGGCCAGATAGTAAATGTTTTAGGCTTTGTGGACTACATACAGTTTGTGTTGCATATTCTTTGTTTGTTTTGTTGTTTTGTCCACACCTTTAAAAATGTAAAACCAGCCTGACCAGGCGGTTGCGCAGTGGATAGAGTATCGGACTGGGATGCGGAGGACCCAGGTTCGAGACCTGAAGGTTGCCAGCTTGAGTGCGGGCTCATCTGGTTTGAGCAAAGCTCATCAGCTTGGACCCAAGGTCACTAGCTCGAGCAAGGGGTTACTCGGTCTGCTGTGGCCCCACAGTCAAGGCACATATGAGAAAGCAATCAATGAACAACTAAGGTGTCGCAATGGAAAACTGATGATTGATGCTTCTCATCTCTCTCTGTTCCTGCCTGTCTGTCCCTATCTATCCCTCTATCTGACTCACTCTCTGTCTCTGTAAAAAAAATAAATAAATAAAACCATTCTTAGCTCACATGCAGGATGGAGTTGGCTCATTGGTCTGTTGTGTTTTGCTCCCTGGTGTGGCACAAAGAATTTGCTGGGTAGGATAGTAGTTGTCAATATCTTCTGGGATAAGGGGAAAAGGGAAAATAATATTTTGTGTTTTGGACCTTGCACATTAAAAATAAATTCCTTTAAGATAATTTTTTTTCCTCCAACAGATTAATCCTGAACTGTTGCTTCGGACAACCCCTGTGTCATGTGGAAGTTTTTCTCCCATGAAGGACAGTGTTCCAAGAGGACATCTTCCAGAGGCAGCAAACAATTACACAAGACTTATAAATAATCATCGAGGTTCACCCCAGTCTGAACTGGAGAGCAATAGGTCAGTGGCGAAAATGTGATTTTCGGTTTGAGGAATGCGTATTCAACAGAGCCGTTACTTGGAACTTGTGGGGCAGTAGTGCACGACTAACAAATTGCCCTTTGTCTGTGTGTAAAAAGTATGGACACATGGCTTTGCTTTTACTCTCTACACTACACCCTATTCATGCTACCTATTTAAATCAATTTTAAAATATAAATTGTACTTATTGTGGAATTTGATCACATTGTCATCTCTTGGAGAGTTTCTATAGTATGAAAATTTGTGCTTTTAAGAACATCAGTATCTAAGTAAAGAAAAACATGAAGTCATTAGCACATTATGATGTCAGGTGTGACCCATAATTCTTAGCAGAGCCTGTAGCATGCTGTAGATAGGATGAGTGATTGGAGAAGGAAGAGGAAGAAAGGTGTGAGTGATAGTGGGCTGCATAGTTAGTGCTTGTGGCTGGAGTGATCTGGGAGGCTCTCTGAGGCGTGGTGCTTAGGCTGGTTCCCAGCGTTCGGAAAGCTCTGCCCGAGGCCTGTTCAGAGGGAATGGAATGAACGCAGGTGAAGGAAGAGCGTTCGTTCTGCCAGGGAAGCAGTGGGTCACGCTGATGGCCCTTGATGTTCACTGTGGAAGAGAAACACCAGAACAAGCTCTCTGAGGTGGTGAGGCCACATTTTCTGAGAGGTTTTTTAGCCTTCATCAGATTCTCCCAGGGCGTTGCGACCTCAGGGAAGATGAGTGATAACTGTCCTGTGCATGTGCGCATCAAAGATGTGTTCTAAATGCTTGGCTGTTTCTAGCCCATATTCTGTGGATGTGCTTTGGGGCTCAGCTGCTCCAACTAAGAACATGTGTGACTTTTTAAACCAGTCTCCTTAATTTTTTTTTTTTTTTTTTTTTTTTTTTTTACAGAGAGAGGGATAGACAGGGACAGACAGACAGGAATGGAGAGATGAGAAGCATCAATCATTAGTTTTTCGTTGCATGTTGCAACACCTTAATTGTTCATTGATTGCTCTCTCATACGTGCCCTGACCACGGGCCTCCAGTAGACCAAGTAACCCCTTGCTCAAGCCAGCGAGCTTGGGCTCAAGCTGGTGAGCTTTTTGCTCAAACAAGTTGAGCCCTCACTCAAGCTGGTGACCTCAGGGTCTCGAACCTGGGCTTTCTGCATCCCAGTCTGACGCTCCATCCACTGCGCCACCACCTGGTCAGGCAGTCTCCTTCATATTTTTGGTTTTTCTTTATAAAAATGGTTCCAGAAAAAGTAAAATCTGTAAAATTTAGAGACAAAAAATGTGACATCAAAATGGAAAATGGGAATAGAAGGAAAATTTTAAAGCCTATATTTATTTTATTATTTAAAAAATTTTCAAATTTATACAGCCAAACTCTGTGAAAAGACTTTCCTAAATTAAGTCTTATCGGTGACAAGGCAGAAGCCTCATAAGAAAAATATTAGGGTTAACTCCAGAGGTCGCTAGACGGACTCAGAGCTTCTGAAGGTGGCAAACAGGGCTGAGAACATGGGGCTTGATGACCGTTTAGGGAGGCGAGTTTCCCGGACCTCCTCTTAACCTGCAGAGTCTGGCACATGCCTCACTTCCTGCCTCAGAAGGTGGACGGTGTGCCTTCTGGAGTAGTCTACTGTGGGAGGATGTGGGTGAGCCAGTTTTGAAAACAGGAGTCAGTGACAGTTTGAGCACTGAATGGTGAGAAATTTGCCTCCCTCCCTACCTCCCTCAACAGAGTGTAATGCTGGTGGCTGAGGCCAGGCAGCTTCCCACTGAATTTGGGCAGATGTTAGAGGAACTGCGGAGCCGGAAAGTGTTGAGCCATTACTTTTTTGTATTTTTCTGAAGTGAGAAGCGGGAAGGTAGAGAGACAGACTCCCTCATGAGCCCAACTGGGATCTACCTGGCATGCCTACCAGCGGGCAGTGCTCAGCCTATCTGAGATGTTGCTCCATTGCAATCAGAGCCATTCTAGCACCTGAGGTGGAGGCCATGGAGCTGTCCTCAGCCCCCGGGCTAACTTTGCTCCAGTGGAGCCTTGGTTACAGGAAGGGAAGAGAGAGATAGAAAAGAGAGGGGGAAGGGTGGGGAAGCAGATGGGCGCATCTCCTGTGTGCCCTGGTCAGTAATCGAACCTGGGACTTCCACGTCTGGGCCAGTGCTCTACTACTGAGCCAGCTGGCCAGGGCCCGGGCTATTATCATTTAATAAAGTCTCACAATGGCAGATGTGCACACAGGCAGGGGAAAACCTCTTCTCCAGCACACAAACAGCAAGAATGGCCTCTCATAGTGGCAGGCAGGCAATCTGCCATCCACAATCTCTCTGAGCGCAAGCACCCATATCCTTATATAGGCCATACACACGTGACACAGCCATGTGCTGACGCACCAATCAGGCAGAGTGCTTGCAGTTGGTAACGCCGCGAGCAAGCCTAACACAGTTACCCCACACTGGGCTTCCAGAAGAAAAGCCCCAGATGAGGATAGTTGGAGCGCCCTTGAGTCACAGCCAAGCCCTCACTCGAGTAGAGAGAGCGAGCCAGCCAAGAATCGTTATGCACAAACTGAAACAAAGGAAATGAAGAAGCTATGTGACATTTGCTGGGAGGAGGTAGATGTTAGACAAATCTCTTAGAATGAAAAGAAACAGTTGGAAAGTAGAAGAAAGAAGAGACAAAGTATAGGAGGGTGAACATCAGGGAACTTCAGGATGGTAATCAGAAGATGGGAGGAAGCCATGGAAGAAAGACAGTTTCCACCAAGTAGTGTAATGTTGAGGGAAAGCTGCATTCCAAGGAGCACAGAAGTTGTAGAACACCAGGAAAGAGAGTTTTTTTCCGGGAGGTCAGGAGGAAGACAGTGATGCTGGACAGTAGATGGAGGATGGGTGATGTTCAAGTTTTTTTTTTTTTTTACAGGGACAGAGAGAGGGATAGATAGGGACAGACAGACAGGAACGGAGAGAGATGAGAAGCATCATCAGTTTTCATTGCCGCACCTTAGTTGTTCATTGATTGCTTTCTCATATGTGCCTTGACCACGGGCCTTCAGCAGACGGAGTAACCCCTTGCTCGAGCTAGTGACCTTGGGTCCAAGCTGGTGGGCTTTCCTCAAACCAGATGAGCCCGCGCTCAAGCTGGCGACCTCGGGGTCTCGAACCTGGGTCCTCCTCATCCCAGTCCGACGCTCTATCCATTGCGCCACCGCCTGGTCAGGCTGATGTTCAAGTTTTGAGAAAGTAACTTCCAATCTGAAAGTCTGTATAAAACCAAGCCAGAAGTAAACTTGAGGGGTAAAGAAAGATATTTTCATCAATCAAGCAAAGATTTATTTCCTGTATATATTTTCTTAAGTTTTGATTGGAGAGTGTGCCCCAAGGATAGGAGAAAGGAAGTTCAAGAAAGGAAAGTCCTTCTTAGGTTAGGGAGGCCTGTGGACTAACACAGAAGGCCCAAAGAGCAGACCAGGCAAATATCCCTTCTAAGTTGGGCAAAAAGTAATCAACTGGTGATAAATTTACAGAAAACTAAGTAAAATGAGGCAATTTTTTTTTTAATTTAGGGAGAGGAGGGGAGGCAGAGACAGACTCCCACATGTACCTGTACCGGTATCCACCCGGCAAGCCCACTAGGGGGCGATGCTCTGCCCATCTGGGGCCCTTGCACCATTGCAGCTGGAGACATTTTTAAGTGCTTGAGGCAAGGCCGTGGAGCCATCCTCAGTGCCCGAGGCCAACTCCAGTTGAGCTATGGCAGCAGGCAGGGAAGAGAGAGAGAGAGAGAAAGAAGCGAAAGGGAGAGGGGTGGAGGAGCAGATGGGTACTTCTCCTGTGTGCCCTGGCTGTGAATCAAACCTGGGACATCCACACACTGGGCCAACACTCTACCACTAAGCTAACCAGCCAGGGCCAAATGAGGCAATTTTTTTTTTTTTTTTTTTTTTTTTTTTTCTGAAGCTGGAAATGGGGAGAGACAGTCAGACAGACTCCCGCATGCGCCCGACCGGGATCCACCCGGCACGCCCACCATGGGGCGGCGCTCTGCCCACCAGGGGGCGATGCTCTGCCCATCCTGGGGGTCGCCATGTTGCGACCAGAGCCACTCTAGCGCCTGAGGCAGAGGCCACAGAGCCATCCCCAGCGCCCGGGCCATCTTTGCTCCAATGGAGCCTTGGCTGCGGGAGGGGAAGAGAGAGACAGAGAGGAAAGTGCGGCGGAGGGGTGGAGAAGCAAATGGGCGCTTCTCCTGTGTGCCCTGGCCGGGAATCGAACCCGGGTCCTCCGCACGCTAGGCCGACGCTCTACCGCTGAGCCAACCGGCCAGGGCCTGAGGCAATTTTTAATAAAGGAAAATTGTTTTGCATGAAAGGCCCACTTTTGATGGCTGAATGTTGACACATCATGATGGGCAAGTAGGAATGACAGTGCCACTCACTGAGCTCTGAATGCAAGGCAGACCTGCGCTGGATGGTGGTGTTCTGTTGTGGACATAGATACACTGAAGTGCCCAGAGGACAGCAAGTGAAGAGACATTTGGCAGTGTACCACTGATACTTTAAAGACACCTCAACAGTCTGTTTCTCATTTGTGAAGGAGAAAATACTCTCTACTTTCCTACTCATTAGGCAGTACTCTGTAATGCATCAGTGTTAAAAATAAGCTGGGGGGCTGGCCGGGTAGCTCAGTGGATAGAGCATTATCCCAGTGCACCAAAGTCGTGGGTTCAATCCCTAGTCAGGGCTCATACGAGAAGTGACTGATGAATGCACAACTAAGTGGAACAGCGAGTTGATGCTTCTCTCTCTCCCTCCTTCCCCCTCTCCCTCCCTCCTTCCCCCTCTTCCTCCTTCTTCTCCCTCTCCCTCCCTCCTTCCTATTCTCCCTCTCTCCTCGCCCCTCTCCCTCCCTCCTTGCCCCTCTCCCCTCCCTCCTTGCCCCTCTTCCTCCTTCTTCTCCCTCTCCCTCCCTCCTTTCCCCTCTCCCTCCCTCCTTCCTCCTCTCCCTCTCTCCTTGCCCCTCTCCCTCCCTCCTTGCCCCTCTCCCTCCCTCCTTGCCCCTCTTCCTCCTTCTCCCTCTCCCTCCCTCCTTTCCCCTCTCCCTCCCTCCTTCCTCCTCTCCCTCTCTGCCCCTCTCCCTCCCTCCTTTCCCTTCTCCCTCCCTCCTTCCTCCTCTCCCTCCCTCTTTCCTCCTCTCCCTCTCTGCTCCTCTCCCTCCCTCCCTCTCAAATCAATAAAAAAAGGAAAAAAAATAATAATAGTAAGCATGACTATTTCTTAGAACTTTAAGGTGGAGTACTTGAAGGTTTTCTAGTTTGTCTGTCTATATTTTATCTTAATTTATGTATAAAATTTTTTCCAGCATGAAACGGAGACTTTCTGCCCGCTCCTCAATTTTGAATGCAAAGAATCGGAGATTGAGTAATCAAGCATTTGAAAATTCTTCTTATAAAGATGATGATGAAGATGTCATCATCTTAGAGGAAAACAGCACTCCCAAGCCTGCAGTCGATCATGATGTTGAAGTGAAACCTGAACAGAGTCACATCGAGCAAAGTGATGTTCAGCTACTATCTATGGGTGACAGTGAACCTTGTAGATGGACAAGTGCAACAGGCACTTTGTCATCCATGAGTGATCAGGGAAATGCTGTGGCCACACAGACTGACGTACCAGGTGTCGTTGTCAAAAAGGAAGAAACTGTTGAGGATGACATAAATACCAGAAATGGTGCTGCTGCACTGCCGTCCTGTGTGGCAGCTGAGGTGGGGACGCGTGAGACCCGGGAAGCCATGGACCAGGCTGTGGGTGAGGCTGGGTGCCAGTTAAGTGAACTGAGAAATGAGCTGCTTCTAGTTACCCAAGAGAAGGAAAGTTATAGACAACAATGTCGTGTGTTTACTGACCAGATCTCAGTGTTACAGCAGAGAATATTGGAAATGAACAACAAATATGTGAAGAAGGAAACTTGCCACCAGTCTACAGAAACGGAAGCTCTGCATTTACTTGAAAGTGTTAACGGCACACCTGAAAGCCCAGACCATGTGGTATCTCAGTATCAGCAAGCTTTGGAAGAAATAGAAAGGCTGAAAAAACAGTGTAGTGCTTTGCAGCACATAAAGCCCGAATGTAGTCAGTGCTCCAATAATGAGAGTAAAAGTGAAGTGGATGAAATGGTTATGCAGCTAGACGATGTGTTCAGACAGCTGGACAAGTGCACTATTGAGAGGGACCAGTATAAAAGTGAGGTGAGTTACATCACTCAGTGTCTTGGGAGTAATGGGAACCCAGAGTGTCTGAACCTCCCAAGAACTGCCATTTGCTAGATTGGAATAAGTCACTTAGTAGTTCCATTTATCGACTTACTCCACTGGTTCTTAAGTGGAGATTGGTCCTGGGGGCATGTGGAAATATGTAGGGGTGGTGTTGGTTCTTAAACTGTCTTGAGATAAGTGGGCTTGCTGGGAGACGTAATGGGTGGTGACCGCATCTGGTAAAGGTCCTGCGGTGTGCAGGACCTGGCTTTGTGGATTTGCTTCCCAGTGTGCCCTTATGCTCTGAGATGGCTTTTCAGGCCCAGCCACCGTGTATCTACATTCCAAGTGGCAGGAAAAAGGAAGAGACAGTTCCTGAGAGTTACTGGTATTCTATCAGTTGGGATTTAGCTGGCTAATGGGTGACCTGGAAGTGTAGTCTTTATGCAGGGGTTCATTTGCTGAGAAAGAGTAGGTGACAGAAGACAAGTAGTAGTCACCAATTCATATTTTGGCAGCTTCTTTTTAAAGAAAATCTATTATATGTTTCATATTAGATGGTGTTTGAAAGGAGGGTTTCTGTGCAAAAGAGTTTGGAAACAGTAGTACTGCCCATTCTTGGAAATACTGCTGACATAACTGCTCAGTCACACTTTTCATGTGTTGTTGGCTTAGGGGCTAGGTGATAAAATATATCAAAATCAGTAAAAGCTTCGTGTTATTACTTAGAGCTGATGTGTGTGCAAGAACTGGAAGCTACTTTGATGGTAACATAATTCAGGCATTTTTATCTTGGTTTTCCAGTTTTTAGGTACCATTTATTTTCATTCAAGTAGTAATTGACATTTTCTCCTTTATCCTTTTGATGTGAAAGGATGTAGAGGTGAACTAGACAAATGAAGCTTTGTTTATGGAAAGCTAGTGGGGGCTTTATCTAATTATTTTTTATTAGTAGTTTTCATCAAGCAGGTTTTCTGTATTTCTTAGCTTAAATTTGTGCTTTGATATTAGTATTTTAAAACTTTTACAGTTAAAAATTAATTTTTTATCAGGTTGAATTATTGGAAATGGAGAAATCACAAATGCGTTCACAGTGTGAAGAACTGAAAACTGAAATTGAACAATTAAAATCTGCACCTCAACAGATAAGAACGGATGTTTCAACTTCAAGTAACATTGAGGAGTCTGTAAATTATGCTGATGGGGAAAGGTAATTTTAAATGAGGCATTTTGCTGCGGGTGCAGTTCTGGTTAGCAAGATACCTACTTACTAGGATACACCTAACTGCTGTTCTATCCAGTGAAATTATTGACTGATCCCAACATGATAGAGAGATAGAAAAGATGTCCATGTCATCATCTTTCTTTTCAAGAAACTAACAGTTCAGATTCAACTTCATTGAAATAGGAATTTCAAAGGAATAAAGCACTTGATTGGTAGAGATTTGGAATGCTTGATTTCTTAGACTTTTGTATTTGGCACCATTTCTCTATGTCTTGCTATCCTCATTTTACTACTCTGTGCCCTCCCCAATCATAACTTTTAGGACATTCCAAAGTTACTAAAAATTGCCATAGTACAGGTGTTCATTAGGAAGAAGTTCTCTGAAAATAAGAAAACAGCAACTGAGTCCTGGCCCGGTAGGTCAGTCAGAGCGTCATCCTGATCTGCCCCCGTTGCGGATTTGAATCCCCTTCAGGGCACATACAAGAATCGACCAATTAGTACATAAATAAGCGAAACAACAAATTGATTAGTTACTCTCTCTAAAAGAAAATCAATTAAAATACAGCAAATGATTATCTCAGTAATATATAAACTTGGATTGGGGTTTTGTTTTGGTATATTTTGTTTCTGAGAGTGGAGAAGGCAGATTTCTGTTCAGATGGGGGGATGACAGTGTTGGTGCTGTGGTGATGGCTTGCCATTCAAAAATGGACATTCAGGGCTAAATGACACGCCCCCTCTTGCTCCCACAGTAGGGCTTCAGATATATAAAGGTGCTGTTGAGAAGTAACCCACCATCCTCACTAGATAGCAATTATATAACTGTGTTTTTTAGCCTAAATTTTTGAAGGATTCATGAAATCTGTTCATGGAAATAGACCAGAGGGCCACGTACAAGCAAGGGGGGAAAGGAGTCAGGAGAAGCTCCCACTTGATGTTTCTGTAAATGGGAACCACAAGTGGCTGCAGTACTTGTAGAAATTCAGGTCCTTGGGCTGCAGTGCAGTTTATTACATTGGAAACTTTGAAACAGTCTCCCAGATGATTGTCTTGCGCACTAACCTTGAATAACTGATGATCTTTAGACATACGCTTTCCAGAATAGTACAGCCGCATGTGGCTGCCAACACTTGAAGTGGACTGAGGTGTGCTTTACGTATAAAAATATACTGTAGAGGCCCTGGCCGGTTGGCTCAGCGGTAGAGCATCGGCCTGGCGTGCAGGGGACCCGAGTTCGATTCCTGGCCAGGGCACATAGGAGAAGCGCCCATTTGCTTCTCCACCCCCCCTCCTTCCTCTCTGTCTCTCTCTTCCCCTCCCACAGCCAAGGCTCCATTGGAGCAAAGATGGCCCGGGCGCTGGGGATGGCTCCTTGGCCTCTGCCCCAGGCGCTAGAGTGGCTCTGGTTGCAACAGAGTGATGCCCCGGAGGGGCAGAGCATCACCCCCTGGTGGGCAGAGCGTCGCCCCTGGTGGGCGTGCTGGGTGGATCCTGGTCGGGTGCATGCGGGAGTCTGTCTGACTGTCTCCCCGTTTCCAGCTTCAGAAAAATACAAAAATACAAAAAAAAAAAAAAAAAAAATACACTGTAGAGTTTGAAGCCCTACCATGAAAAGAAAGAGAATGTAAGATACTTCAGTAAACTTATATTTTGATAATATGATGAAATATCTTTTTTTTTTTTTTTTTTTTTTTTTTTTTTTTTCATTTTTCTGAAGCTGGAAACGGGGATAGACAGTCAGACAGACTCCCGCATGCGCCCGACCGGGATCCACCCGGCACGCCCACCAGGGGCGGTGCTCTGCCCCCCAGGGGGCGATGCTCTGCCCATCCTGGGCGTCGCCATATTGCGACCAGAGCCACTCTAGCGCCTGAGGCAGAGGCCACAGAGCCATGCCCAGCGCCCGGGCCATCTTTGCTCCAATGGAGCCTTGGCTGCGGGAGGGGAAGAGAGAGACAGAGAGGAAAGCGCGGCGGAGGGGTGGAGAAGCAAATGGGCGCCTCTCCAATGTGCCCTGGCCGGGAATCGAACCCGGGTCCCCCGCACGCTAGGCCGACGATGAAATATCTTAATGATGTGTGGGATTAACTAAAATATACAGTCGTCCCTCGCCATATCGTGGATCACTTTTCGCAGTCACACTGTATTGCAGATTTTTAAATTGTATATATCTAATTTTGTATCGTGGATTTTTTGCTATATCGTGGGCTTTTGCCATATATAGGTATATTTATATATTTATTATTTTAATTATTTTTGTGGTAAAATAAGCATTTTCAGCCTAAAAAATTGAAAACAATATAAAAAGTATTAATTAAAACATTAAAAGAATATTAAATTGAAATAAAATACATAGCATACAGCAGATGAGTAAACAAAGACTCACATGTATGGAAAACACAGCTACGGCTGTTTCCACTTGAGCTAGTTTGCCCAGGTGAGATTGTACACAGCACACTATTGGCTGGTGGATGGGAGGCGACCATCCAGAGCGCTGTGTTCTGTATTCTGGGCGCTGATTGGCTCCACCACTGTAGCATCAGTCTCCTCCGTCTCCCGCGTATAGCAAGTGTTCAGCATCTCGTCCTGCCCGTTTCACATCTACGTCTGATCGCTGCAGGTAGTGTTGCACTGCGGTATTGTGTTTTTGTGAAATTTTCATAAAAAATTGAATTTATTTCAAGCCTTATGATGTTGCCCAAACGTTCTGCGCCTTCTAAGGCTTTTGGCACCAAACCCAAGCGCCAGAAAAGGTGGAACTTCTCGACCTGCTAAAGGAAGGGAGAAGCTACACGGCTGTAGGCCGCCATTATGGGATCAATGAATCTTCGGTTCGCTACATAAAGAAGGACGAAAAGAATATAAGGATGACAGCAGCAGTGTCTTTTAACAAGACTGCGAAGAGGGTGGTAACTTCCTGCAATAAGGCCATTGTGAGAATGGAGTCTGCACTGGCCCTGTGGATCAGTGACTACAGGAAGAAGGATATCTCACTGGATACCATGGATACCAACACCATCTGCAAGAAGGCCAAGAAGCTTTAGGAAACTTTTGCTGAAATCAATGACAAGGACGCTGCTGCTGAAGCTGGACCATCGAGTGCTTCTTCCACCAGACCAACCCCATTCAATGCCAGCAAGGGCTGGTTTGACAAGTTTCAGAAACGCTTTAGACTTAAGAGTGTTACTCTGCATGGAGAAGCTGCCTCTACAGATAAAGATAAAGCAGAGCTGAGGAGTACGAGAATAACACATTCAAAACCATCATCAAGGAAGGAGGCTCTAAGCCTGAAGAGGAACAAGAGGAACTAGGGGTTGAAGAAGAGGAGTTTGGCCTAACACTCCATTGCCTCACAATCATGGTCAGAATGGCCAAAGAACTTGAGCAAGTGACTCAAGAATGGGACCCCCAGGTGCTTCATTCGTTGCATTTCTCAAATACAACCCAGGGTGGCATGTCAGTTTATAAAAACCTTCTTGCCCAGAAGAAAAAGTGCTAGCAACTCCTATAACTTATGTTTCTCACTTGGAAGGAGACACTGGTTACACTTACACCTTTAGAGAAAACAGAAGTACAGACGAGAGCAAAGATATTGCACCACCTGATGAAGTGGTGTCTTCAGAAGAGCTGTAATGCTCTTCTTGACTGTGCAGTACATTCATCTCATCGTCATCAGTACTGCACAGCTAACTCATCATCATCTTCATCATTCAAATTGTAGTATATTCACTGAGTGAATATACTACATATATAGCCTGTATAGAATTTTATATGTTAAAATTACGTAGGTTTAAGAATGTAAAAAGTAGCCCTGGCCGGTTGGCTCAGCGGTAGAGCGTCGGCCTAGCGTGCGGAGGACCCGGGTTCGATTTCTGGCCAGGGCACATAGGAGAAGTGCCCATTTGCTTCTCCACCCCTCCGCCGTGCTTTCCTCTCTGTCTCTCTCTTCCCCTCCCGCAGCCAAGGCTCCATTGGAGCAAAGATGGCCCGGGCGCTGGGGATGGCTCCTTGGCCTCTGCCCCAGGCGCTAGAGTGGCTCTGGTTGCAATATGGCGACGCCCAGGATGGGCAGAGCATCGCCCCCTGGTGGGCAGAGCATCGCCCCTGGTGGGCATGCCGGGTGGATCCCGGTCGGGCGCATGCGGGAGTCTGTCTGTCTCTCCGTTTCCAGCTTCAGAAAAATGAAAAAAAAAAAAAAAAAAAGAATGTAAAAAGTATTTAGAGCAGCGATTCTCAACCTGTGGATTTATAAAATATGTATTTTCCGATGGCTAGGTGACCCCTGTGTTTTGGTTGTTCGACCCCCGCCGGGGTCGCGACCCACAGGTTGAGAACCGCTGTTTAGAGCATAGGAAGTGTTTATAAGAGTGTGGGAAAGATTTATAAGAGTCTGGGAAGGGTTTATAAAGCCTTAAAATGTATATAAATAATAAATATAAGGTCGCTACTTCACCTACTTCGTGGATTTTTGCCTATCACGGGGGGGGGGGGGGTGTTCTGGAACCTAATCCCCGCAATAGACGAGGGACCACTGTATAACAAAAATTAAATTTATTGTTTCATTTTACTTTTTAATGGACCTATTTGAACATTTTAAACTGTGTGTGGAGCACACAGTGTTTCTCTCAGACAGTGCTGTTTTATACACTGAGAATAGGAGTCTGTGACAGGTCAGGTAGACAGGAGAAATTTGCCCAGGATGAAGACATAAAGGCTGGGTAAGAGGGCGGAGGGTCACACTGGTCTGTGTTTGTTATTTCACAGTTCTGAGAAAGGGGATGCTCTTGGTATGACATAGGATGGTTAATCCTTCCCACAAAGCAAACCAAAGGATTTGGACCCTGGGCCTCTTATGGGAGCTGAATGGGAAACCTTCGACAAAAACCACTGCCATGAGAATGGTGTAACATTTTATCAAAGGTCCATGGAATCTTACCACAGGAGCCAACCAAACATGTTTAAAATCACATTTTTGTATATTGTTAACCTAAAGATGAGCATCCCCTCAAAGAGATCTACCCTAGAAATGTCAGTATCTGTAAACTGAACGTTTGAGGGTGCAGGACAACAGCTGCAGTGTTCTCTTTTCACTCGGGCTTGGATGCAGAGGCTGCTGTGTAGCTGTAGGTGTTTAAAGTCTGACATGTTGACAGTCAGATACTTGTATATGAACTTGGAAGGAATGGTAATGCTGACCTAGTCCAGGATTTCCCAATGTTTTCAGCAAAATAGATTTTAAAAATTGCATAAGTAAAAAAAATTGTGCCTGACCAGGTAGTGGCGCAGTGGATAGAGTGTCAGACTGGGATGCAGAGGGCCCAGGTTTGAAACCCTGAGGTCACTGGCTTGAGCGCGGGCTCATCTGGTTTGAACAAGGCTCACCAGCTTGAGCTCAAGATCGCTGGTTTGAGCAAGGGGTCATTTGGTCTGCTATAGCCCCCCGGTCAAGGAACATATGAGAAAACAATCAATGAACAACTAAGGTGTCACAATGAAGAATTGATGCTTCTCATCTCTCCCTTCCTGTCTGTTTGTCCCTATTTATCCCTCTCTCTGTCTCTGTCAAAAAAAGAGAGTGCCAGATCCCAAAGCATACAAAAAAAAGATTGTATAAATACATAAAGTGGGTATTCAGTGAACTTAGCATGGTCTTACGTTTTAAAATGTCTTGTTTAACATTATTTACCCAGGCCTTGGCCGGTTGGCTCAGCAGTAGAGCGTTGGCCTGGCATGTGGAAGTCCCAGGTTCAAGTCCCAGCCAGGGCACACAAGAGAAGCGCCCATCTGCTTCTCCACCCCTCCCCCTCTGCTTTCTGTCTCTTCCCCTCCCACAGCCAAGGCTCCATGGGGTGAAGTTGGCCTGGGTGCTGAGATGGCTCCATGGCCTCTGCCTCAGGCACTAGAATGGCTTTGGTTGCAGCAGGCAACACCCCAGATGGGCCTAGCATCACCCCCTGGTGGGCATGTCAGGTAGATCCCAGTCGGGTGCATGTGGGAGTCTGCTTCCCCTGCTTCTCACTTCGGAAAAATACATACATACATACATACATACATACATACATACATACATAACTAACATTATTTGCCCAGTGTTTTATAAGCTTATTTGATTACAGAACCATTTCTTTCTCTTCTTGTACAACAATGGCTATCTCATAGAACATATTTTAGGGAACAATTCATTTTATTTTCCTCCAAAGGAGCTGAAATTCAGAGATGCATTCTTATTCTTAGACCAGTATTCTCATTAGTATATCACTGCTGTTTTCTAGGTGATAACAATGTTCTAAGTTGTAAACAACATCTTATAATTTATACATTTTACCAGTTCATGCTATCTTTGGCCTCAAATAAAAATTCTATTAGTTGGAACCAAAAAGTCACTTTGTAATGTTATAAAACAGTACTGACCACCAGCTATATTATTAAATTATGAATTATTAAATAAGTAGATTGTTTCCCTTAAATATTAAGCCCCATGTGAGTATTAAACTGTATTACAATGTTCGTCTAATAAGTGTAATGTTTCTATTTGCAGCCTCAAACTACGGTCTCTCCGAGTTAACGTAGGACAGCTACTGGCCATGATTGTGCCCGACCTCGACCTTCAGCAAGTGAACTATGATGTTGATGTAGTTGATGAGATTTTAGGACAAGTTGTCGAACAAATGAGTGAAATCAGTAGTTCTTAATGTATATTTTATGTGAAATAATAAAAGTATTTGCTCAGTCCTTTTCGTTGTACAGCTTTCAAAATGTAAACAGTTTTGTTTTATAGATATGATAGGTGAAGACTGAAGAACTGTATCCTATGCAGTCAAGTGTGGCTACAAATATGTGGACACATTATCACACCTTTTGAAATGCCTGTGAGTCTTGATATTGAGCAGCTGAATAAGTAACTCATGTTTCTGTTTTAAAATGTAAATATTTGTAATTAAGTCTGCACATATTTTTTTATTACCCAGATGACTTAAGTGTTTTTCACAGAGAGGTTTTCAGGTTGCCCCTAACCTTTGTGCAGTCTTTTCTGGTTTCCCAAAGTGTATTTTTATCTGCAGTTAGGGCTGTTCCATGATAGAAGTGGAAATGCTACCTTTGATTTTTGTACAGAGAAGCTTAAGCAGGTGTTTTTAAAAATGGATTAACACTCCTGATAAGTTGTAAGTGAATTGAGCATTAATGTTTCTTTTCTATAAATTATCTCCTGAAATATTTTATTCCTGAAAATAAGATAAGTAGAAACTCTCTCCATCCATATACCTGGCATATTTTCTGTGCTGAGATTGCCAATCATGATTAAGCAAAGTGTTTTTTATAGAACAAAGAAATAAGCTTTGGTATAAAAAAGTATCCAAGTATGTTAACTGTCTTACCATGTTTACTTGGAAGCCCAGTTTTGGCTGCTTAGTCAGCGTGGAGTAGGCACAGAAATAGTTAATTTCTTTGCTTTTTAATGAAATTTCCTGTACAGCCTTTTATTAGGATTATTACAGGTTTCCGTGAGTTGAGGAAGACAGTCTTTCTCAAACAACACAGCATACCTTTTATTATATTACAAACCTAAGTGTTTTATGTCCTGGAGTTAAGCAACAGATTACCCTAGGATTATAGTATTACATGCCATAAAAATTAATGCTTTACTTGTCCCTTGTTTTGTGCAATTTTGAAGAGATGGCTTTTTATTAAGTATAACTGTATATATAATTAAGAATCATATTTTCCACAACTTAAATGCACATTTTTTTCAAAGTTTTATCATTGCTATTTATTTTTACTTTTGTTTCTGAACATTCAATACATTTTTGTATGCTTAATTATGTCTGTCCTATACAATACTTTTTTACTGTACCTTAAGTTCTAGAAAAAGCAAATAAATGAAGATTGTTTTATTTGCTTGATAAAGTAATTGAAAGTGTATTTTTGGTATGAAGCTGGTTTTCTGTCACAATTGTATCTGCCTAAAATTTAAAAATATCTTGTAATAAAATAAAAATATATATAATGGCCAACTCCTTGGATATTACTTCTAAAGAATTCTATATTCAGATTATATTTTGAAAACTAAAATTGTGTCCATTACGACCCTAAAGTTGAGCTCATTTTACCCCAATGCTCTAAAATGGAGCTCATGTTGAAATGGAAGTGTGTGCTTATATTTTACACTTGAGAAGGAACTTCTGTGTCCAAGTAATTTACTCTTAAGAGGCCTTGTCTAGCACTGGCCAACCTAGCTTGGTAGGTTAGAGCAGTGTTTTTCAGCTGCTGGTGTGCGGGCTGATGCTGGTCTGCAGGCTGATGCTGGTCTGCAAAAGTTAACCATCCTGATGTATGAAGACTGTAGAGCCAATGACCTTAGTCGAATTCGCTTATGCTCAGGGTGATGGCCACTTACTGGCCTGTATCCTCAGTGAAAATACTATTGAGGTTGTCTTAGATGTCTTTGGAACTTGTAGGGTCATTTGAACAACCTTTTGCACTATGCAGAGCATTTACAAATCATGCACAATCTACAAAAAGCATTTAGACAAAATTATGTAGTGCTCAATGCATTGTACATGTGGAGTTCAGAAATCAAGCACAGACTTATACCATGTTGCACTGTTATGTACGGTAAGATAAAACTTTAGTCATAGCGTGTTTCTGTTTCCAGCTGGCTAGGTCACCAGTACCCAAATGTAAACAGTTGAAAACCACTGGGTTAGAGCATAAGGTTGCAGGTTCGATCCCTCCCTGGTCAGGGTACATAACAGGAACAGATTGATATTTCTGTCTCTTCTTTACTCTCTCTAAAATCAATAAATAAAAAAAGAAAACATCTAAATGATAGCAGCTATATACAACATGTATGGGTTAGGGTTAGGGTTAGCACCAACCAGCACTTATAGAAGAATCTGTGTCAATTCTTTTTCCTAAAAATGCCAGGAAGAGTTGGCTCTTCAATTATCCCGTTTCTTTTATCAAGTAAAAGCTATGTATCCCAACGTAGTTGTTTCCTTGTCTTCTAGGAAGTTCACAAGTAAACTGTCCCATTCGGAAAATTATCCCATTCAAAAGGCCTGCTACATCTATTTCTGTCTTCTTACTTAGCCTCCCTTTATAATACTATTTTTTCCCACTGATGGAGAACCATCAGCTCCTGGTTTCACTTAATTGTTCTATTTATGTAGTTCTGTACTCACTGATTGCTTCTGCAGGCCTGGACTGTGGGGGTCAAACTTGCCACCACTAGTGCACCAGGTCGACGCTTTGTCTACTGAGCTACCCGGGCCAGGGCTGAATTCTGTTTTTAAAAAGTATTTATAACCACATCTGCTAATTGAGGTCAAATGTAAGCAATCCAGGTGCTGAACCCCATAGCTTTGACCTCTTCAAAATGTTGTAGAAGCCAACATATTAAGAACAAATCTGACTTTTGTTGAAGAAAAAGACCTTGTTGATTTCAGTGCTGTGATACCCAAAGAGAGAGATGAGGAGAAAGGTGAGGAGTGGGAGAGTCGCCTGCAGGAGGCTTTCTTCTACAAGGTTGCACAGAATAGCACTCATTTTGTAAAGTCCCTTGACTTTGAAGGCACTGAACCCTGCTTTTACAACAAGGAAGAGAGTGTCCATCTGTTGGGGTCAATCTCATATTCACCAACCTCCAAGACTAATGTATGCAACCCAGGATACCAGTTAATTTATAACGAGATTTAGCACTGCCTTTGAAACACACCATTTGACATGCTCATTCCCGTCCAAAGGCTTCCAAAGGCTTCCGGGTCATTGCCCCATCCATCCTTTCCCATCACAGGTCGTACTGCTCCTGTTAGATTCAGGGAGTACTGACATGCTGGGGCTGCCAAGAGTGTACAAGGTCCCTGTGATGCTGAGAACAAAGAGTTCAGCAACATCCTGCATTGAGTCAGAGACCCTTATCAGAAGTTTATGTTTGAAATTCTCCACTGAGTAATACCCCCCCCCCCCCCCCCCCCCCGTAACTGCGCACGACCTCCCTAGCCAATGACTAACAGCCACATCAGCTGTATGATGCTTGCTCATCCTAGATAGCCACCCTATAAAAAGGAGCCATTTTAGAAGCTCGGAGCTGCAGTCCCTGTGCAGGTTTGGGGGGCTGCAGTCCCTGCGCAGTTTTTTGGCTGCGCAGGTTTGGTTGGCTGCAGTGCTCCAGTCTCTTCGGAGGCGTGGGTTGCCTGCAGTCCCTGCGCAGGTTTGGGGGGCTGCAGTGCTCCCTTGCATGGGTTGCCTGCAGTCCCTGTGCAGGTCTGCAATAAAACTTATAAAATTTACTTTGTGTCTGCTGTGGCCTATCTCGCCAGGATGTAACACTCCCACTGTGTGCTCTATTGTCAACTGAGTTTCTTTAGCTCGAGTTCCCATATCTCAGCGCTGCTCATCCCAAACTATTATCCGAAGCCCACTTCAAATGCCCTCTTCTCTTCAATCTTCCTTTGAGTCCTCAAATACAAAATAACTTTGTCCTTGAAGCTGTACGAGCACATGGGTCCTTTTCACGCTCCTTTCCACTTTATCTTTTTAATTTTAATTCCTGTGCCCGTGACGACAGGAGGCCGAGAACTGTCTGTTTTGTTGATGTTTGAAACTAGAAACAGGACAGGGCCGACCCAGGTTACATATCTCCAGTATCCCCTGCAGCATGGAAAGGCCCGGGAGCCTTGGGCGGGTCTCAGAGCCCCTGTCCTACTGGGCGGCTCTTCTGCCCGCGGCTGTAGGTTTCCTGAGGGTCAGTTTGAGTCCGCTTCGCCATCCACCGCGTGTCCTGCACCCCCACGCAGCTCAGCGTAGGGCGGATGATGTTCCGGCAAGGTGTGCTAAAAGAATGACTGAATACGAGGAGAAGCGCCTGAACGAATGAATGGATGAGCTCACCCATTCTCCAGCCGGGGCGTCGGTCCCGCGGGAAACTCGGGGCCGGAGGAGCTCGTCCTGATTGGACAACTCGGCGGCGCGCTACGCGGCAGGGGATGAGCGAGGCGCCCCGTGACCACGCCCGCGCGGAGGCGGCGCTCTGTCGCGCGGGATTTGGCGCGCTGGGAGGTGCTGCCGGCAGATCGTGTCCCTGCAGGTACGGTGTTTGCCCCGCTGGCTTCTGCGTCCCTGTGACCGCGTGGGTCTCCGGGCGGGTTGGGGACGAGAGGTTCTTTTGAAGGCAGGCTGCAGAGGCAGGGTAGCTGCGGGCGATGTGCGTCCGGGCGGCCGGTTCCCGCTCCGGCTCCGGCCCCGCGCGGTCTCCTCCCCGCCTGGCTGGGTCTCGGCTTCCCGGGCCAGCCGGGCGCCGTGTCCCGTGCAGCCTGGGAAGGGGAGGTCCCCTGCCTCGGAAGGCCCTCTGCACTTGGCGACCTCGCCTCTGTGAAGCGGGGTTCCCTCGTGGACTCGGCCCCCTCGTCTGCAGCCCCCGGGCAGCCCACTTCTCTAGCGGCCTCCTACCGCTCCCTCACCCCCCAACCCGCAGCCTTCTCTCCTGGGACCTCCCTCAGACTACCCGGCTCCTGGGAAGTGGGATCTCTCCCCCCAGCCCCGGCCGCCCTTACATTCTACAGCCAGCCCCCTTCCCGGGCAGCCCTATCTTCCTAGGGGCCCCTTCCCGCGGGCTGCCTGGTCCCTGGGAAGCGGGATTTCCTCGCGGCCCCGGCCGCCTCATTATATATATAGCCCCCTCCTTTGGACAGCCCTCAACTCCTGCAGCCCCCTTCTCATGGGAGGGTCTCCTCCACTGGGCTGCCTGGTTTCTGGGAAGTGGGGTCCCCGCGCGGCCCGGCCCCCGCATTCTACAGCCCCCTCCTCCTGGAAGCCTCGGCTCTCCGGTTATGCCCCCCAATCCCCACTAAGCAGGCCCCCGAGCACAGCCCGATGGCCTGCTTTTCTCTGCCTGAAGGTTCCACTTTGCTTTTCTGAAGGTAGTAGAGCTTTTAGATACAATTTGCAAGGTGTTGTGTCAGGACATATTAGCCTCCTTTTCCAATATAGCATGCATTTTTAATTGTTAGGGTTCCTGGCTCATAAGTGTTCCAATTCTCTCTCTAATCAATTTATTACCATCGATTTTCAGCTTTCCTTTGTCTTTGGATCAAGAACGGTGCCCGAGGACTATTCCTTCTGCTCCTCCGAGACTTAAGAGAATGAAAGTCATCACTCGCGAAATAGCCTGGCACAACAAGGAGCCGGTGTACAGCCTGGATTTCCAGCATGGGACGGCCGGGAGGATTCACAGACTGGCGTCCGCAGGGGTGGACACTGCCGTAAGGGTAAATTTCAGGAAACAGAAGGGCACAGGAAGCACCTTTGAAGCAGCATTCTCCAATCTTTTATTATAAACTAATGTCAATGAACTCAGACTTACTTTCTCATCTAGTCTGGAGGGATAAGGCCTCAGGGCCATGAGAGAACAGTGAAAATAAAAGAAAGCTGCTTTCTTCCTTGGGTACTGTTTCCAAGGTTGATGGAACTTGTATGCCCCTTTATTGTAGAATCCTGAGCCAGGTTCCTGACTGGGAATAATTTACTAGAACCAGGTAGGAGAGAGCAGACAGAAGTTCTTTCATTTTCTGTTTCAAAAGAAAAGATAAATTTTCTTCCTGAAAATAAGCAATTGTTTTTGTGTGCATAGTATGGTGGGTGCTCACTATATATTTCTCTGGGTGAATGTTTTGGTATCAACAGATCTGGAAGGTGGAGAAAGGACCAGATGGAGAGGCCATTGTTGAATTTTTGTCCAGCCTTGCCCGCCATACCAAAGCTGTCAATGTTGTGCGTTTTTCTCCAAAGGGGGAGATTTTAGCATCAGGAGGAGATGGTGAGTATTATCTTTCAGAATCCTTTAGATTCTGATTCACATTACCCATGTATCTTGTGTTATATAGTGAGATTGCAGCCAGATAGGCTTTGTTATTTTACAGGTTGCTTGACCTGTCAATCCATCATTTAGATAGGTTAGTAAAATAAAAATAATGTTGTGGGGAGCATGAACGGAAGGAGGACACACACCTAAACTGAGAAGACCTATTGGAAAACGGCTGCTTTCCCACTTGCTCCCACTAAGCTGGGTTGGAGACAGTAGGATGGTACTTATCGTTCCAACAGGGTCTCAAGGCACTGTCTGGCCTTGCTTGATTGTTCATTCAGAATTTGTAAGTGCTCACAGTTTGCTTCATGTATAATTATGAAGTTAATCAATTAGTTTAGAGAGTATCGTTCACATGGCCCTCTAAATTATTTTTGTTTGGTGGAAGTAGATTGTTTTATATTTTCTGCTTGTGTTTAAGTGGCGTAAAACTTGTTGAACGAACTCAAGAAGAATCTGGAGGCTTTGGCTAGTAATGAATGATAGAGATTTATTTAAGAGTTCTAGCCTGACCAGGCGGTGGCACAGTGGATAGAGCTTCAGACTGGGTTGCAGAAGACCCAGGTTCAAGACCCTGAGGTCGACAGTTTGAGCGCGGACTCATCTGGTTTGAGCAAAGCTCACCAGCTTGGACCTAAGGTCGCCGGCTTGAGCGAGGGGTTACTCGATTTGCTGAAGGCCCACAGTCAAGGCACATATGAGAAAGCAATCAATGAACAACTAAGGTGTCGCAATGTGCAACGAAAAACTAATGATTAATGCTTCTCATTTCTCTCTGTTCCTACCTATCTGTCCCTGTCCCTCTCTCTGTCTCTGTAAAAAAAAAAAAAAGAAAAGAAAAAAAAGAGAGTTCTAGAGTTTACCCACTGGGCACACAGCGAGGCAGAAACCCAGAAGTGCTCCATCAAGGCAAGGAAGGTTAAGATTTCTAATAGTCAAAGGTATGTTCTCGAGAATTGCCAGTCCTGTGCTCTTAGCTGTGGGATTCATCCAGGGTAGTTATCAGTTAGGTGTCCAGCAATCAGGGTGGTGGATGCCTGGTGGTTGAGGATGGGCAACATGGGTTTAATCACGTCTGGTGGTCTGGATAATGGATGTCAGGTGGCCTGGATAGTGAGTCCTTTAGTGGGCAATCAGAGTGTTACCTGGACATCTGGTGTATGTTCAAATACATATCCAGGCATTGACTCAGGACCGGAAAGTTCAGGAAGTTCAGAAAGTCTGAGTCCTCAGGCTGTGAGAATAAGAACAGTCTTTCCTCCTGCCTCAACGTTCCCAACGCGAGTAATTTTACAAGCTTGGTTGAAATGACTCCACTTTTTATATTCCCTATTTCTACCCTTTCTTCAAACTATACAGAAAAGGTAAATCTTTTTACCATGCTTTAACACTAGAAGAGTCTAGAACTTAGTACAAACTAAAACAAATCTCAGACTTTGTTTGCAGGAGGGAGAGAGACCTGGTTATTCAGTTCAGTGCTGTGACAGTCCAAGCACTGGCATAGAGGGGACAGGTGGTGAGTGAGGAGTGCCTCTGGTAGGGCTGGCCACTCTTCTTTGTGAGGTTGCACTGGGCAGCAAAGTCCTTTGACCTTGGAGGCCCAGAAACTGGCATGTGGAGAGTGTCCATCCATCAGGGGTCGTCTCTGCTCAACCAAGCTCCCAGAATTCCAGTTACAAAATGAGAAGGCATGTGTCCACACAGTGGTCTCCTTCATTCTCCTGGGGTGGTCCTCAAAGGAAAATAGAGTTGTGGACGGTAGGTTATGTGGTGAGCTGGTGTCAAAGTGCCAGGAGTCAGGACTCAGACAGTGGATGACACCATGCTGACTTATCTGTTGCGTCCACGATATTGACACCTAACACGTGTGTGGGCTTACCATGTGCCAGGCATTGTGTTGTGCTTTATGCTCATTAACTCATTTAATCCTTGCAACAACAGCCTTCTGAGGGAGGTATACTATTATTACAATGGTACCTTGAGATACGAGCAGACCAACATATGAATTTTTTTAAGATAACGAGCTGCAACTCGGTCCGTATTTTTGTTCAAGATCCAAGTGAAATTCTGAGATACGAGTCATGATTCGGGAAGCTGCTGCTAGTTGGCGTGTTGGCACACGGGTCCAGTATCAGCAGCACAACACCAGCATCTCGTTCTTTCTCACATGTTATCCACAGAATCAAGTAGAATCTCATGCGTTGTACTCGTTCTTGCATCATTTTTGCATTTTTTACTAACTTTTTTTATGTGCTATCATGGGGCCGAAGAAAGTGAGTGTAAAAGACAGTGGTGAGAAGAAGAAGAGAATGATGTCAATAGAAGTAAAGCAAGAAATAATAGAAAACATGAGCGTGGTATACAAGTGATTGAACTGGCAAGGCTGTATGACTGCAATACATCTACAATTTGTACCATCCTTAAACAAAAGGATGCCATCTAAAGTGCAAATCCAGCAAAAGGAACTACAATTCTGTCCCAATTAAGGACAAATATCCATGAAGAAATGGAGAAGCTTCTGCTGGTGTGGGTGAAAGAGAAAACTGGCAAGAGATACAGTAATGGAGACTGTAATATGTGAAAAGGCCCGTATTATTTACAGCAACTTGAAAAAGAAAGAACCATCAACCTCAAAAGAGGCAGCAGAAGATACGTTTAAGGCAAGTCACGGCTGGTTTAAAAATTTCAAGAAGAGATCTGGCATCTACTCGGTGGTGAGGCATGGTGAAGCTGCAAGTGCTGACGTTAGGCAGCTGAGGAGTACATCACACGTTTCGCTGTGCTTATTGCAAAGGAAAGCTACATCCCCCAACAAGTGTTCAACTGACAAAACAGGATTGTTTTGGAAAATAAATGCCCCAGAGGACTTTCATCACTGCAGAGGAGAAGAAGCTGCCAGGCCATAAACCCATGAAGGACCGTCTGACCCTTATATTGTGTGCAAATGCTCGTGGTGACTGTAAAGTAAAGCCACTGCTAGTGTATCATTCTGAAAATCCTCGAGCCTTTAAGACTCACAAGACTCTTAAAAAAAAACTGCAGGTTATGCGGTGCGCCAATGCTAGGGCATGGGTTACGCGGCAGTTTTTTTATTGAATGGGTAAATCTCATCTTTGGTTCTTCAGTGAAGAAATATCTTCAAGTTAATAAACTCCTGATGAAAGCATTTCTAATCCTTGAAAATGCTCCAGCCCACCCACCTGGTCTTGAAGATGACATTCTCGATGAGTTCAAATTCATGAAAGTCCTCTAACTCCCACCCAACCTGACTTCCATCTTGCAACCTATGGGTCAGCAGGTCATTTCCAACTTTAAAAAGCTTTACACAAAGCACTTGTCCCGCCGCTGCTTTGAGGTGACTGAGAATACAATTCTAACCCTTCGAGTGTTTTGGAAAGATCACTACAACATTGTGATATGTTTATGCATTATTGACTTGGCATGGCAAGAGGTTACAAGAAGAACCTTGAACTCGGCATGGAAAAAGTTATGGCCTGATGTTGTTGCAGACAGGGACATCAAAGGATTCAAACCAGAGACTGAGACCGAGGTAGAAGCGTTGGAGATTGTGTCCCTTGGAAAATCAATGGGCCAGGAGGTAGATGAGGGTGATGTAAATGAGTTCGTCGAGGAACATGAGGAGGAACTCTCAGCTGAGGAGTTGAAGGAGCTACAGATGATGCAACATACGGAGCTTCTGCAAGAGATTAGTAGTGAGGAGGAGGTAGAGTCGGAGGAAATGATTTCTACAAGTGAAATTAAAGCCATGCTGGCAATGTGGGAGAAGCTTTCAAGTTTCATTGAAAAGAAACACCCAGAAAAAGTTTCATCTGGTTGTGCTTCAGCACTTTTTAATGACACTTGTTTGTCACATTTCCGTAACATTTTAAAAGGCAGGCAAAAGTAAACCTCTTTGGATAGGTTTTTATTCAAAAGTCCTGCAAGTGAAAGTGCCAAAAGTGCAGCCAAAAAGGCAAAAACAGGTGATGATTAGATGAAAAATATGTAATGTTAAGCTTAGGTTAAGTTTAAAGTTAAGAAAGTATATTGTTTTACAATTAAGTTTTTGTGGTTTCATTTTAAGTAAAGAAAGTGCAGTTTTAGTTTTGTTTAAAGTAAAGAAAATGCAGTTTTAATGCATTTAGTGTTAAAGTGCAGTTTTAGTTTACGTGTCTACAGTGCCTGCATCCCTCCCTCCTCCTCCGCCATTCACCTCCATTAGCCGCACTCGTCTGTCTCCAAGGTAAGAATACAGTAATAAATAACACTTTATTCTTTTATTTTATATATTTTGTTATGCATTGGTAAAGTATACATGTGTTTCTTAATTAAAAACATGTATTTTTTAATAATTTTGGATGGTTTGGGGATGTTTCACAGGGATAGAACAGATTAAATCTATTTCAGTTATTTTAAATGGGAGAAATTTGTTTGATATAAGAGTTGACTGACTTACGAGCTTGGTTACAGAATGAATTCAACTCATATCTCAAGGTACCACTGTTTTCCCATATCAGGTGAGGAAACTGAGGCCTCAAGTGACTTGCTGAAAGTTACACAGCTAGGGATGATTTGCTAGTCCTTGTGTTGGTGGCTGTTTGTGGCTGTTTTTTGTTGTTATGTTTTCCCCTTATTCAGTTATTTTTAGGTTATGGCTTTAGATTGATTAATGTGGTCAGTCACTTGGTAGTAGTGCCTGGTGGCCTGGGGACCCTGCTTTTAAGGCGCCTTTGTCTGGTTCTGACCTGGTATGAGTTTGATTTTCGAGTTTTAATTCAGAAGGCAAGCCTATTTCTCCTGTCAGGATTCTTAGAAGTAAAGCATCATGGTCATAGTCAGACAGCATAAATATTATTTAATAGCCTAAAAGTCCAGAAGTGACTCATCCTTAACTGAATCACTCCTCAGACGCTGTCATCCTGCTGTGGAAGGTGAATGATAGCAAGGAGCCTGAGCAGATCGCCTTTCAGGATGAGGATGAGGCTGAGGCCGAGCTGAATAAGGAAGACTGGATCGTGGTGAAAACCCTGAGGTACCTTGGGGAGAGACCATGGGGTGACTTACCTGGGCTTTCTGAGTACATGATACTGATACATGTTTTGATTTTTGTATCTAACTTGAGACTTTTACTTATTCAAGACATAAAAGAATAGTTTTAAAAGATAAAAACATGATTAGCCTTACCTATGGTGGCGCAGTGAATAAAGTGTGGACCTGAAATGCTGAGGTCTCCAGTTCGAAATCCTAGGCTTGCTAGGGCAAGGCACATATGAGAAGCAACTACAAGTTGATGCTTCCCACTCCTCCTTACTGCCCTTTCTCGCTCTCTCTCTCTCTCACCCCCCTTCTTCACTCGCCTTTCCCCCCCTTTTTCTCTCTAAAATCAGTAAATAAAATTTAAAAAAGAGAAAAATAAAAGCATGATTAAAACGGGTTTCCTTAGTTTGTGCTATAAATTTTTCCTTAGTAAAATTCCGTTTTAAAGATACAGATGTCCCTGAATGTAGTAGATTATAGTTATGGCTAATGTAGCTCCAGTGGCTGTTTCTAAAATCCCATTCTAATGGATGGTCCCTGAGGTTGCCTTTAAGTTTTTGATTATTTTTCCCCCTCTTTCTCTTCTCTGGATTCCAGG
Source organism: Saccopteryx leptura (assembly GCF_036850995.1). Lineage (NCBI taxonomy): Eukaryota > Metazoa > Chordata > Mammalia > Chiroptera > Emballonuridae > Saccopteryx > Saccopteryx leptura. Next base: position 222,297,946 of record NC_089504.1, on the reverse strand, counting down.
GGCCACTTGGAAGATGTGTATGATATTTGCTGGGCAACCGATGGGAATTTAATGGCTTCTGCCTCGGTGGATAACACAGCCATCATATGGGATGTCAGCAAAGGTAGCTGATATGTTTTCGTTGTTTTCCGGGGAAGGAGTGTTCTAAGTGGCTAAAAAGCCTAACCTGCATTCTGTTTAAAAGCGAAAGAAGAGTGTCGTCAGCAAGCTGCATGGGGGTTCGGCACAACAGGTTAGGGATTTGCCCATATATTGGTCCAACTCAGTTTGAGGGTCCCGGTCAGGAAGTGTGAGGCTCAGCAGTGGTGTCTCAATCACTGGTGTCAATCAAAAGGAGTCCCACAGCTCGGGCACTCAGCCCTGGTGGGGACAGGCTGACCTCACCTTTGGAGCTTAGATCTTGGGAGGTGAGCGAGTCTTCATTACTGGGGTGTTGGCTGCTCTGGTGGGGGAGGTGGGGTCAGGCTTCCATCTCAGGAGATGAGAGACACCTCGCTGCTTTTAAAGAACCAGCTCTCCAGTTGGGGAGACAAGAGGCCATGAGAAGTTGTAGGTGCATGTAGAGCCGTGAAGCACCACAGGTCAGTAGTGGCTCGTGCCTAACCGGGCAGTCCTTCACGCAGGCTTGTCTCCCAGACCTTCCTCCGCTTTCCTCTGCTGCACAGGCTGCTGATTCTCTGAGAGGAGGGTCCCTGCTGCCGTGGCCCAGTCTTCATCTCCTTAGCAATCTGTCCGTTAGTTCGGTGCATCGCTGCACCACACCCTCCAGCTGCCTCGCTCTGTCATCCACTACCTCCATTATGCTGTTTCTAATGGAAGACGAGTGTCCCCAGATCTGGCCATTGTCCTGGACAGTCCTGCCGGTGCCCCCATGAAGCCAGCTGTAATGACCTTGAACGTAGCCAGCATGCTGGACACTTGCAGGTGCTGGGAAAGTACATGGGCAAGGTGCTTGTGTTCTCGTGGGGTGTTGGGTAGTGAAGGTGCTGGAGGGGTCAGAGAGTGTAGGGGCCCGGGAGGCTCTCGGAGCACCGGCATGGGAGGGTGTTTGAACAGAGACTTGAATGAAGTTGGGGAGCAAGCTGTGTGCGTTGTTTTGGGAAGAGCATTCCAGCCTGTGGCCCAGGGAGTGCAGAGGCCCTGTGTGTGGAGGAAATTGATAACCTACGGATCAGGGGGTAAGCCATGGGGGGGGTTGAAGATTGTGTCCCAGGTGTGACCTGTGCTGCTGAAGGGTTTTGAGCAGGAGATTAGTGGGATTTTTATTTATGTTTTAAAAAGGTGTCTCTGGGTGGAACATGGCAAATTGATCCTGGAAGGACACAGGTGCTAGCAGGGAAAGTTGTGAGTGGTGTCGGGGTAGTTCAGGAGAGAGGTAGTGATGGCCCGGGCTGGGGTGCTGGTGATGGAAGGGGTGAGAAAGGCTTGGGTTGGGACCTGATTTGTAGAGAGGGCTCACAGGGTTTGATACATGGGCTGTAACTCTGAGCATTGTGACAGCCAGGTGAATATTGGTGCCACTTCCTGAGCTGGGACACGGTGCAGAGGGGCAGGGAACCGTCTTGGCAGGGAGTGTGAAAATCAAGGTCACCTCCCAGATTGCTCTCTTTTTTTTTGTAAAATTTTCCTTTTTAAATTATGTGTAACACAGGCAAACTTCTCTAAAGTCAGCACATCTTTACTTAAGAAATCCTGTGTGTTGTGATTACTTCTACTGCCCGTCACCTAAGTTCCTCACAGTGTGATTCCTAATCTTCCACACAGCACTCGTGAGACGATGTCTGCTCCGCCCCAGGTGTCACGTCACGTCACGTCACCTCAGTCCGCAGGTCTTCTAGCTGCTCTGCCAGTGACATTTGAAGCCTAGGGCCCCACACCACCATCAGAACCATCTCCTTCAGTTCCCTTGACCCCTTTTCTGTTTCTTGTGGAGCCCTGGGGTCCCCTCCTGTTTCCCTGTCTGCTGGCTGCTCTGGCTGTGGTGACTTTCCCTAGCCAGTGTGCGTCCCCAGGTGGTCACTTATCAACACTTGGTTCCCTCGGACCCTGTCCTTCCATTCTTCCCACCAAGACAGACCCCAACCCGGGATTGGGGTAACAGTCCCCTTTTAGTTCCTGGTCCTAGGCTGAGCACAGCTGGTTCAGGTTGTGACCGTGCAGACTGGACCACTACCAAGTCGCCCTCACTACCCTCAGGTGGGGTCTCAGTGTCCCCCACCTGGGAGTCGGACCCCTTCCTGCTCTCCCAGTGGCCGCCCCCACCCCCCACCCCCAGCCTCCTTCTGCCCTCTTTGTCAGCCTGGCCCTGAACCTCAGCAGGCTCTCTGACGAGCGTGATAAGGAAGAAGGGGCGGCAGAGTTAGCCTGAAGCATGTGCGTGTTTGACACGAGTTGGTCACTGGCAGCTTTAGGGTCTGATTCTGCAGGAGGCGGGGAGTGGAAGCCACATTGCAGAGCGCTGGGGGAATGGACAGTGAGTGAGCTAAGGGTGGACCACTTCAGAGATGAGGGTTTTGTTTTTTTTTCAACGATGGCCAATGCTTCATAACTCCCTCCTCTCTCTATCCAGGTAATCTTTGTGGTTTTTCCTTCTAAATATTACCCCAAAGTTCCCTATCCATCGTATTAGTACTTCTCTGACTCAAGCCCTTGTCTGTTATCTGGTTTGCTCTCACCCCCTAACTAGTGACACTTTCTATGCTCTTTTCAAAACCTCCATTCCATCTTTATAATCAGGTCACACCTCTTAGCTGTAGCGTGAATGCCCAGAGCCCTTTCCTTGTACCCAGGCTCCTTTACTCCTGGCCTTGTCGTCTCAGGCCTTGACTTTACCCGCTAGCAGTCCCAGCTGCTGTCTGCTCCATGTACCCGAGCTGGCTCTTAGCCCGTGGGTTTGCTTAGCGTCCCTCCCTAACCACTACATCCTGCCTGACCTGCAGGGCTGGGCTCAGCGCGCCTCCTTGACCCTCACCTGCTGCTCGTTAACCTGTCCTCCTCTGGGCCACAGCACACCCTCTGTCAAAGCTGCTATGTGCTTACCTGTTGGCGGGTCTGCCACTAAGCTCTGACTGACTACCTGGGAATGGGGCTGTGTGACGGCACCTTTGTGTCCCCAGAGTCTGACTTACCCCTTACCTAATGCAGAATAGAGTAAAGGCAAGAACACTTAAATTGTAGTCAGGAGGGTTTGTGTGCTTCTCTCGTAGGACAGAAGATCTCAATTTTTAATGAACATAAAAGTTATGTACAAGGAGTAACCTGGGATCCTTTGGGTCAGTATGTGGCTACCCTGAGCTGCGACAGGTATGTTCGTATTGGACAAATTATCTTATCTATTTACTTGAAGATTTCTTCAGAGGTATTTTATCACAACTTACCAGTATGAACTGTGGTCTAGCTTGGATTCTTCTGTTCTTGGTTTTACATACAGAATTCTGTTTTCTGTTATTCCTACGACATATGAAAAATGGGACACTAATCAGGGCAGGTTCTTTCCATGGAGTTAGTACTTGGTAAATCTTTATTGAATGGGTGAGGGAATGCAGGAGGGCTTTGAGTTAAATTAGAATTTCACGGGAGTTTTGTTTTGTTTTTTAATTTTATTTATTCATTTTAGAAAGGAGAGAGAGAGAGCAACAGAGAGAGAGAAGGGGGAGGAGCAGGAAGCATCAACTCCCATATGTGCCTTGACCAGGCAAGCCCAGGGTTTCGAACTGGCGACCTCAGCATTTCCAGGTCGACACTTTATCCACTGCACCACCACAGGTCAGGCTCACGGGAGTTTTTAAAGAAAAAGTCCTTTGTAAATACGACTGAAGAAGAGGTACCGCCTGACCTGTGGTGGCGCAGTGGATAAAGTGTTGACCTGGAATGCTGAGGTCACTGGTTCAAAACCCTGGGCTTGCCTGGTCAAGGCACATATGAGAGTTGATGCTTCCTGCTCCTCCCCCCTTCTCTCTCTCTCTCTGTCTCCTCTAAAAAAAAAAAAAAGAATAAATAAATAAATAAAGAAGAGATACCTAGCGATGGGGTTTGGACATTTATTTCATTTTTGATTATAGTTGATGACTGCAGTGATTTTAGTAATGCTATTTACATTAATGTAAAAATAGAGTCTTTCCTCCCTTTTGAAAGGAGGACTGGCCTCCTGGTGTGCCGGGCATCTGGGTTACATTGTGTTCTTGGAACAATGAGTATTTTTAGAAGTCAGAGCGCCTGGCATATTACTTACTCATCCATCAAAATAGTCCTTTTGAATATTTGTCAGCTACTTTTAATTAGAGCAAACTTAATTTCCAGTGGCCCTGAAAGGGAAGTCATAGGGAAGAGATAGGGTGCATTTTCTGTGGAATCTCCTGCTACCTTCCAAATGTCATTTGTCTTCTGATTATGAGATGTATTCAGGCAGTCGGGAGGGTAACCCGCTGGTCAGCCAGCGGGAATAACAAGAGTCACCAGCTGCCAGCCTCACCCGCTGATGCCCTCTTTACTCTTTGATTTCGCAGGCCACAACTTAGCGAAGCAATCTGCAGGGAGGTTCTCTGAGTATCGGCAGGGGTGGAACATAGCTCATTTACTAGAAGAGACAAACCAGACTTTGTTCTTCTGTTTAGGACCCTGAGGGTGTACAGCACCCAGAAGAAACGTGTGGCGTTCAACGTCTCCAAGATGCTGTCTGGAACAGGGGCTGAAGGAGAGGTGGGAACACCGTGGCTTCCGTTGTAGTGGTGCTCTAGTTGAGACGTAGGAAGTCTGAGCTCCTTCATCTTGCAGCTAAATCACTGTCTCAGTGACTCATGACTCACAGTAAGATTTCCTCTCAGATAGTCACAGCTCAGTGTAGGGGGCTGGCCTGTCTGGGAACCAGGACGCCAGGGGCCTGGGGGAGAGCTGGTGAGGGAGGATTAGTGGTTTCCAACCCCGGCTGCAGTGTGGAGTCGCCTGGGAAACATTAAAAAATACGAATGCCTGGTATCCACTCCAAAGATGTGATTCACTTGGCTCGAGGCAGGCGGGGCCTCTGGGATTCCTAGGTGTGGCGAGGGTTGAGCACTCTGACCTCAGGACCCCAGCACCAGGCGTGGGAAGGTGGGTGGTCATGCTGCGGGTCATCTGGGAGCTGGCAGTGTAGCTTCTCGGCAGGTAAACAGAGCTCCGGGAGCAGACGGCAGGGCCCAGCTATCGGGCTGCACTTGGGAATAGGAGGGAATTTGACCTTAGAAAAAACTAGTGGATGAAAATAGGGTCCTGGTCCTGAGTCCTGGAGGAGCTGAGACTGCTGAGGCACCAGTGCTTAGGCAAGAGGGATCTAGTCAGTAACTGGCATAAGAAGGTAACGGGCACAACTCCAGTCCTAGGGTGGCAGTACCTTGGGCTGGTGGATGTGACAGGTCACACCGTTTGTGAAGTAAGGAGTGATGCTTCCTTGGGTTATTTTTAAAATATTTTATATATTGATTTTACAGAGAGGATGTAGAGCGAAAAGTAACAACTCATATCTGCTTCACTTTAGTTGTTCATGGGTTGCTTCTCCTATGTGCCTTGAGCAGGCAAGCCCAGGGTTTTGAACCGATAACTTCAGGGTTCCAAGTCAGTGCTCTATCCACTGTGCCACCACAGGCCAGGCACTTCCTTGGATTCTTGAAAATTAAAGTATTTTTTGTTTTATCTTTTTAGCGAGGGGGTGATGTGACAGACAGGGACAGAGAGGAAGGGAGAGAGATGAGAAGCATCAGTTCTTTGTTGCAGCACCTTAGTTTTCATTGATTGCTTTCTCCTATGTGCCTTGACCGGAGTGGGGGCAGGGGGCTGCAGCCGAGCCAGTGATCCGTTGCCTGAGCCAGTGACCTTGGGCATCAAGCCAGCAACCATGGGGGTCATAGCCGGATGAGCCTGCACGCAAGCTGGTGACCTCAGGGTTTTGAACCTGGGTCCTCAGTATCCCAGGCAGACTCTCTGTCCACTGTACCACCACCTAAGAATTAAAGTCTTAATGTTCAGGTGTTTGTGAATGGCAGCAAAACCTTCCCCAGGGGTGTTCAAGAAATGTTTGGAAACATATGCCTTACCAGTTTAATAAGTAACTGTATTCTGTTTTAAAAATGTGCATTCAGTTGGAAATTCTAAGTTAGACACACAGATGGCAAGCAGAGTACAACAAGCAAGTAGTTGTTTTCTGCTTTCTCCCAGTCCCACCCCCACATACACTGCTGTTGATAGAGGTTTGTTTTCAAGTCACCATAGAACCATACACACACACACACACGCACACGCACACGCACACACACATGAACACATGCCTACACACACATAGAGAGTTCAGTCCTGCAGGGGTATTTGATGTGTGACAGATTTATTTCAGTTTTGTTTGTGATTGTCAGTAATAAATGATAACATGTAAAGGGAAAGGACTCTGGATGTATTAAGCCTTTCCTGTGAATGTCAGGATTTGGAATAATGATGAAACTTTGTGCCAAAGGCAAGAAGCTACCGGATGTTTCATGACGACAGCATGAAGTCCTTCTTCCGTAGACTCAGCTTCACTCCTGACGGGTCCCTGCTCCTCACACCAGGTGTGTTAACAGAGCCAAGGCCTTGCCAGGACCCAGGCCAAGGACTAGCACCTCTGTTACCTCCAGGTGTCTAACAGGGAGTGCCAATATGAGATAGAATGCATAAATATAGACTAAAGGCAAAAGTACGAATAAAAATAGGAAAGCAGGATACCCAAGGAGGATAAGAGGAGGGGTGAAAGGACGCATTAGTGCTGTGCAAGTTAGCTTTCATGAGAAAGTGACTAAGAGGTGGAATAAGGGAATGTCTATCAGGGGTCCCCAACTTTTTACACAGGGGGCCAGTTCACTGTCCCTCAGACCGTTGGAGGGCCGCCACATACAGTGCTCCTCTCACTGACCACCATTGAAAGAGGTGCCCTTTCCAGAAGTGCGGCAGGGGCCGGATAAATGGCCTCAGGGGGCTGTAGTTTGGGGACGCCTGAATTAATACCCCACTTTGTAAAGCAAACAAACCGAAAACCCACTATGTGCCTATGCATGCAGTTCAGTTACAACTTGTCATCATTATGTGAGCACAGGAGAGAGAGATGACACAATGGTTTGTCACAGTGGGTGTGGGGACAGAAGGACAGTATGAGGTATGGACTGCCCTCCCTGGTAGGTGTGAAATGGTCACTTGTGATCATGCATGTGTGTGTGCATCGGGAGAGAGCAGGATATGACAAGGAGGTGTTTCCAAGAGCAGCTGTGTTTGACAGTCACTCTGCCAGATCTGACCCGGTTTTAAGTACTTCCTGGGCTAAGTGTAGTGAGATCCCAAGTATGGGCTGCCCCCCCCAGACTAAGTCAGCTTCTGCAGGGAGATTTGGCAGAGGGCTGGGTTGCCTGGCAGCTGCCTGGCTCCATTGGGCAGACGGGAAAAGGCCCAGCCTTGGGATGGCAGCTGAGGTTGGCATCCGGGGGCCCTCGAGCCAGGGATATGGTCACAGAGCCCCAGCAGGAATGGGCTGGGTGTGAGGTGGAGGTCTGGAGCAAGGGTTCCCGCTTTCTGTTCTTCCTGCCGAGCCCAGAAGTGGCTCTGGGAGAGGCCAAGCCTCTCAGTTGAGATGATACTCAGATGAGAGGGCAGGGGGTAGAACCAGAATAAGGCTGAGCCCAGACTGTGCAGGGATGTTTGTAAGTGTCTCTGGTCACAAAAACATTGTCCAGGGAATCCGTCTTTCAAGAGAGTTATTTTAGGCCCTGGCCGGTTGGCTCAGTAGTAGAGCGTTGGCCCGGCGTGCGGGGGACCCAGTTCGATTCCCGGCCAGGGCACACAGGAAAAGCGCCCATTTGCTTCTCCACCACCCCCCTCCTTCCTCTCTGTCTCTCTCTCCCCTCCCGCAGCCAAGGCTTTATTGGAGCAAAGATGGCCCGGGCACTGGGGATGGCTCCTTGGCCTCTGCCCCAGTCACTAGAGTGGCTCTGGTCGCGGCAGAGCGATGCCCCGGAGGGGCAGAGCATCGCCCCCTGGTGGGCAGAGCATCGCCCCTGGTGGGCGTGCCGGGTGGATCCCGGTCGGGCGCATGCAGGAGTCTGTCTGACTGTCTCTCCCCGTTTCCAGCTTCAGAAAAATACAAAAAAAAAAAAAAAAAAAAAAAAAAAAAGAGTTATTTTACAAACCAGAACTGGGTGCCCTCATGTTGCTGGGGAATGATTTACTGACATGCCTCCTTTCCTGCCTCCCCAGCCGGCTGCGTGGAATCTGGTGAAAACGTGACCAACACAACGTATGTTTTCTCCAGGAAGAATCTGAAAAGGTATGCAACTGAGGACCTGTGGGAAACGGTCACCCTATCTCTTTGCTTTTGTTGAGCAATGGCACCTGTTTCTGAAACCACGATTTACCTTTAGGCCTGTGGCACACCTTCCGTGTCCCGGGAAGGCGACGCTTGCTGTCCGCTGCTGCCCCATCTACTTTGAGTTGAGACCGGCGGTGGAAACAGGTACGGCGGAACCTGGAGAAAGTGTAGTGTTTTGTCAGGCGGTCCGGGGATGGGGTGTGGTCTGGACTTGCTCTCGTGGGGAAAAGGGAGTATATGGCTTTGGCCTAGTTTAGTTATCCCCAAGAGCTGGAGCCAAGACCAGTGTCACCACAGCAGATGTCAGTTGTTTCCATTGTCCTAAACACACACACTTTGCTTAAAACAACTCGGAAGGAAAATCAGTCTTATTTTTCTCTGAAGCACGTTGAATGTTATTATTCATAATTGATTTTTTTTTATGCAGTAAAAAACCAACAATTTTCTTGGTTTTTAAACTTTTTTTTTCTCTGAATTTGGGTGATTTCAGCCATGATTTCTGCCAAGTATTTTTTATCCGGGACTCTAGCTTCAATATAGGTCAGGCCTTGTAAAGTACCTCACAGCTCATTGGTGCTGTCCCTGGGACAGTGTCCTGGTCACCTCTGCAGTGCTGTTCGGGTCTCATCTGTCCTCCTGCTCCTGGGAGCAGCACAGTGTTCACAACTCTTGTGTCTGCAGGATTGATTTTGATTGTTTCTTTTTCCCTCCTCACGGTGGGTCATGTTTTCCTGCTCTTCCCTGTGCCCTTAAGTTTTTTATTATAAGCCAGATGTAAATTTTTACCTTAGTGGATGCTGGGTATATTCTTATTCTTACAAGCACTCTTCTTGAACTTCGTCATGAGATGTGGTAGTGTTACTTGGAACCGTGTTGCTTCTTACGGGTCCTGCTGGTACACTCTGTTGGGGGGCTCCCAGCAGCACTGCATTGAGGGCAGATTTCCCCGGTCCTGAGGCAGTCTTCTGACACTCTAGTCGCTGACACACAGTAGGAGCTTGTCCCCCGGCTGGTGGGGACACACGCTGTTTCCTCAGGGCAATTTTTGAACCAAATAGGAAATTAGTAGAAGGAGAGGCCAGCTTGGCAGGGAACGTGAGCCAAATTGTGTGCCAACTGGAGCCAGAGTGCCCTTACTGGCAGCTGGGCATCAGGTTATGTCCTCACATGCATGCCCTGAGCAGTGTCTGCCGTAGACGACAGGGCCCTTCCAGGTCACTGTTCCCGCCTGAGCCCAAGCTCCCTGCTCTGACACGTGCCGGACGCGACCTGGCTCCCTCCCTTTGCTGGGCCTGGAAGCTCCAGGCCACAAACTAAGGCTCTTGTAGCACTTAGCACGTTTTCTTCCCGTCTCAGGGGTCACTGTCCTTCATGACTGATGAGCAGTGTCTTAAAAAGTCAGAGGGTAAACTGGGTCGTTGTTACTCCCAGGCTGGAAGCAGTAGCTGTTTTTTAACTTTCTAATCTTTTATGTGAATGAGTGTAATTAACTCTAAGGAGCATTGAAACATCACTTGTTACATACAGTGTTTCGCTGTGACCCTGTATTCCTCAGAAAGCTCTAGGCAGGGCAGCCTGACCCTCAGGTCGCCCTGCCACGTTCACACATCCCCTTCTTTCTTTGTTTTGTGCACCTCTGGTGCACATGATTCTTGGGTCATGTTATGGTGTTTTTCATGCATGGTTCTCATTTAGTCCTGGGTTCACCTGTACACTAATAGACCTGAATTCTTTTGTGAAGCATTCATAAAATAACATCATATCTGTCCCCCGGGAGGCTTTTGGGGGAGTCTTTGTTACCTGTTTCCTGCAGGAACGTGGCTGTCACTTGCGTCACGATCCTTCCTTTGTCCTTGTCCCCCCCACAGACGGCCCGCTGCAGGGGCCGATGGTGCGCCTGCCCTACCGCCTTGTGTTCGCCGTGGCCTCCGAAGACTCCGTGCTGTTCTACGACACGCAGCAGCTCTTCCCCTTCGGCTACGTGTCGAACATACATTACCACACCCTGAGCGACATTTCCTGGTGAGTGCTGTGGACAGGGAAGGCGGACAGAGGAGGGACGGTATCTGGTACCCTGGGGTAGACCCTTGGGTCTAGGAGCATTTTGTTACTGCTGGGGTTGAGGAGTGACATGGCTTTTGGCCTTTATTTACCAATTTTTTAAGAAGAATCAACATGAAAAGGAAAGCCGATACTACTTTTTGTTGTAACAGCCGTTGCTGTGATGGGGCCATTCGGACTGCCCCGTGGGGTTAAGTCATTCTCACAACTTAAGGGGGCCCGTGCCTGCAGACTTCTGCTGCCCAGAACTGTGCCGTCTGTCCTGTGGTATCACTTTGCACTCTGATTCCCTGGGTTCCTCGTCTGGCCTTCCCTGCCTGCTCAGGCCCACCTGCAGCTACGGCTCTGCCAGCATCTGTTTCTTACTCTGTGTGTGTGTGTGTGTGTGTGTGTGTGTGTGTGTGTGTGTGTGTGTGTGTGTGTGTGAGAGAGAGAGAGAGAGAGAGAGAGAGAGAGAGAAAGAGAGAGAGAGAGAGAGAGAGAGAGATAGGGACAGACAGGAGGGAGAGAGATTAGAAACATTAGTTCTTTGTTGCAGCACCATAGTTGTTCATTGATTGCTTTCTCATATGTGCCTTGATGGGGAGAGGGCTATAGCAGAGCCTCAAGCCAGTGACCTTGGGCTTAAGCCAGCGACCATGGGATCATGTCTATGATCCCATGCTCAAGCTGGTGACCTCAGGTTGCAAACCTAGGTCCTCTGTGTCCCAGTCTGATTCTCTGTGCACTGAACCACCACCTGGTCAGGCTGTTTCTTGTTCTTTATAACTTTTTCTTTTTTTTCTTTTTAATATTCTTTCTGTTTTGGGAAACAGAGGTCGTGTCACATTTATTTGGGTGCACTGCTGGCGGTGCAGAGAGGGGGTGTGCCCTAGAGAGTCGTGCCGGTGGGAGAGGGGAGGGATGAGAAAGTCCCACCGGCCCTTTGTCAGTCCAGTTTCTCCCCTTCCAACAAGCTTGTGGCTTTGTCTGAACTTCCCATTTCTAACTCGTGAAGAGTGGCCCCTAGAGGTGGGTAGAGTTTCTAATTTTTTCTCCTGTTTCTGGAACAAAGGTCCAGCGATGGGGCCTTCCTGGCCATTTCTTCCACTGATGGCTACTGTTCATTTGTGACATTTGAGAAGAATGAACTTGGAGTACCTTTCAAAGAGAAGCCAGATTTGAGCATGAGAACTCCTGATACAACAAGGAAAACTAAGGGTCAGACACCACAAGGGTCTTCACCAGGACCCAGACTGGTAGAGGGGACCCCCACCAGCAGAATCCAAGACTCCAGCAGTCTCTGTATAGCCCCCACTCAGGCGAAGCCTTCTCCAGCCCCAGCGGTGGCCAGGGACACGCCCCCAACTGCTGTGGCCAGAAGCTCCATGTCCGGGCCCTCAGAGAAGACCCTGCAGCCCAGCGGTCAGAATGTGAAAGCACCCCCATCCCGCAGGGTCACTCTGAACACTCTGCAGAACCGGAGCAAGATGACCTCCCGGTAAGAACTGTGGCCTGTGGCGGGAGACAAAGGCCCCCACCTCCAGCGGGTGCACTTCCACACACCAGGGCCTTCCTGCTGCTGCCAGAGAGGTGTTTCCTAACCTCCGCTCTGAGCACGCTGCTTCCTGCTCGCAGACCTGTGGGGTCCCCACTTCTGACCTGTTGTGTAAGGGCCAGACAGCCCTATCTGGTACAGAGACGGCGTGGCTCTGCCCACTGCCCCGGACTGTCAGCTGTCACTCCCCTTTGCCGTGTGTGCCTGCCTCTCCAGCCCAACCTGAGAGCCGGTCCCCAGAGCACAGCTGGGTCCTGAGCCTCTGCCTTTACCTTCCCCTGGGGAGCCCTGGGCATCTGCTCCCCTGGGCCACACTACTGTCCTCCAGCCCTTTTCTGTCACAACACGTCACACTCAGCGGCAGGGCTCCCATTTCTGCTTGTTTCCCCGTTAGATTATGAGCCCCCGAGGGCAGGAAGTGTGCCCCTCTTTACCCAGGTCTCTTGCCCAGAACAGTAATGGGCACTTTACCGTAGGCGAGAACTCAAAGGGACGTCGCAAGGTGGTGTTTGCTGTCCATGAAATGGGTTCCTCCTGAACAGTGGGTCTGGTCTGATAAGAAATCACCGCCGGTGACAGTACAGTCGTGCTTGTCCCAGTTCTTGCCAGGCTGCTGGTAAACACGCCCAAGGTCCCTGGCGGTGCCACAGACAGATGCCAGCACTGTCCTCAGTGGCTGCCACTGCCCGGCCTCCTTCCCTGGATGTCAGGGAAGTTACCCCTCTGCACTACCACCACCTGGCTCTGTGCTGCCTTCTCCACCAGTCCTCCACTGCCCAGCGTTCTGGACAGACTGGGCAGGGAGGTGGCCGGGCAGGAGGGGTGAGGGTGGACAGAGATGCTAGAAGCACTGTGTGTCTCTGCTATATTCATGTGACTTCATCAGCAGATCCACAACATGGGTTAGGGGTGTGTTGGTTCTTTGTGAATCACTTTTTTTCTTCAGACCAGCAGTGTTTTGTTTTTTCTATTTGTTTTTTAGGTGGGGGAAGGGAATAGAAAGGTGTTCTTTGAAATATTTTTGGTATTGAACTTTTCCCATTTTAATGTCTTACAAGCCTCTTGCAGTTGTAATTTTTGAAAAATAAATAACAGTTGTTGAAAATAGAGATTGTGGATTTTAAAAAGAACTACCAAAACTCTGTTTTGGAGCTTTCCATAGTAGAAAGCGTGTCTGACAGCATACCACAGGTAATTAACCAGACGTAGGCTTTGGAACTGTCAGATGCTGGGTTGAGGGCTAAGTTGACTATCATACCTGTGATGGTTTAACTTAGTACATGATCATAATCCTTTGTCACTAAACGAGCAGTGCGTCAGCCTTCTGTTTAATGCCTCACGTGGTACGATCGGCTGCAATTTCCAGTGTTTCTTTTGAGTAGTTCTGAAATGTGTCATACACAAATTCCCACGACATTGGTCACCATGTGCCCTTTCCCTTCTTTTAATCCAGGAGGGTAAACTTAATACCCTTAAAGGCAGACACTCCAAATGCGGTACCAGGCAGTGTGGCCTCCACCCCTACCACAGAGGAAGTTCACTCAGGTAGGTGACACTGGTTTCGTATCCTGAAGAGCAGAATGTGTTCTCTTTTGTTCTTTTCAAACTTGACATTCGCTCATGTTAAGTCAGTTCTGAGAAAGTGAGGAGGCATGTCACTAGACCCGTCCGGACTTCCTGGAGGCCTGTTTGTTCTCAGTGGGGTGCCACGTCCCCATGAAAACTCTCGGCGAGGTGGACACTGCCGTCAGAGACGTCAGTGCCGGCTTCTCAGCCTCGGCGCTGCTGATGCCCTGGGCCAGGCCGCTCCTCGTGGTGGGCTGTCCTGTGATTGTAGGATGTTTATTGGCACCCCTGCATGATGGTGCCCATCTCCCCCGGCCACTGTCCCATGTCACCTCTGGTTGAGAGCCACTGACACAGAGCCTTTCTTTCTGTGCACATGGGACCTTGCCAGGCAGTGTAATTTCTCCTCTGGGCACAGAATTTATCTTATTTATTTAAGCAAGAGAGGGATAGATAGAAAGGGAGAGAAATGAGAAGCATCAACTCATGGTTGTAGCACTTTATTGATTGCATCTCATACGTGTGACCAGGGGTCTCCAGCTGAGCCGTTGACCTTGGGCTCAAGCCAGCAACCATGGGGTCATGTCTACGATCCCATGCTCAAGCTGGCAACCCTGCGCTCAAGCTGGTGAACTTGAAGTCTGGCTGGTGACCTTGGGGTTTCGAACCTGGGTCCTCAGTATCCCAGGTTGATGCTTTATCCACTGTGCCACCAACTGGCCAGGCAGAATGTCTTGTTATCAACAGCTCTTAACTCAGAGAAGTCTCACTTACTTGCCAACCTTGTGTTTGTTGATGTTTCAGAGACACCTGGGAACCCCCAGGCCAGTCCTCCAGAACTGAAGCGGCCTAGACTCGGGGAGAACAAAGGCAGGAGCCTTTGACGAGACCTGCCTTGTACTTGAAGGCTTATTCCAAGTCTGGGGACTCCTGTGTGCACAGGGCCGGGAGCCCAGGCTGAAGCCCAGAACAGGGGCGTCAGACGGAGCCTGGTGGACACTCACAAGTTGACTTCTGTAACAGATACACAGGGCGTGGCCTTTCTCCAGAAGTGTGTTTGCTCTTGTATTCCAAGGACAGTTTACCTCGGAGACGCGGATGTTTCAGTAGGCCAATTCCCGTTTCTGTGGGTTTCTGAAACTGGACTAGTTCTGCATCATCTGGTATGAAAATCAGTCGGGCCTCCCCAGCGATATTTCTGTGGCAGTGCGTGTACTTCACAGGGGCCCCTCCTGGAGCTGGGTTGGAAACTAATTCATGAAGGTTTATTCTGTTGAATTTTGAAGTGTTTGAATGTTATTAGATGGTTGATTAATTTTGGAACTCTGTTATATATGCTTTCTGATTTTAAAGGTAATAACACCCGTTCTAAACAGTCAGTAAAGGAGAGTGAAGGAGAAAAGTCAGACTGGAGGTGGGAGTCCTCGTCATCTCACCCCCAGGAGGAACTCTTGTTACTGTTTTGGCATATTTCCTTCTTCGTATTTTTATTTTGTTTTTTCTTTTTAAGGAAAGAGTTGAGGTTTTATTTTAGATATAACTTGGTATCTGAAAGGTTAACTTTTTAGATTGATTTTTTAAAGCAAGAAATAGTAACATAGCAGTTTATGCCTGTGCCTCTGCTTTCTCTGGTCCCCGGGAGGGGACGAGGACTGTTTCTGCTCGGGAGACTGGAGTGGGATTACTGCTGCGGGAGGCACTGGGTGGGGTGCCTGAGGTGGCGAGTGTGGCAGCCAGGGGACCCCAGTGGAGGAGTTGGCGCTGCTGCCGCTCACTGAGAAGTGTCACTGTGAAAGGTCACTGCTGGATGACCGTCCCTCTGGTATAGTGAACACGAGTCGTGCAAAGGAGTGTGCTGCACCGGGGCTTCCGTCCTCATCTGATGTCGGCATGAATATGAGCACAGTCAGGAGCCACTCAAGCCTCTGCTAGGAGGATGCCCTTTCCAACTCGTCAGCCCCAACAGAGAAGAGAATTGGAGAGAAGCATCACTTTGTTGCTTAATCCACAGCCTGTCTTAACAAGAAATAGGATTTAGGTGGGCAGGTGGCAAACGAGGGGTCCTTTATGTGCGGAGAATTGGGTGGTGGGGGCCTGCGGAGTTGCAGCCATATGGGTGTGAGTCACAGCCAGTGTGGAGATAGAGGCTTTAGACTGTTGGTCTTATCTGTTGCAACCAGAGATTCAACCCTAGCCACTCATTGAGATCACTCAAAGAGCCAACAAAAGTCCTGACTCCTGCCCTGGCTGGTTTGCTCAGTGGTAGAGCATTGGCCCAGCATGTGGAAGTCCTGGGTTCAATTCCTGGCCAGGGCACACAGAAGTGCCCATCTGCTTCTCCACCCCTCCCCCTCTCCTTCCTCTCAAACTCCCCCTCCCCCACACACACAGCCAAGGCTCCATGGGAGCAAAGTTGGCCCTGGTGCTGAGGATGGCTCCATGGCCTCCACCACAGGCGCTAGAATGGCTCCGGTCATAACAGAGCAACGCCCCAGATGGGTCGAGCATCGCCCCCTGGTGGGCATGTTGTGTGGATCCCTATCGGGCGCATGCAGGAGTCTGTCTGACTGCCTCCCTGCTTCTAACTTCAGAAAAATGCAAACAAAAAAAATAATAAATAAATACTCCTGGGGCTCCCTGCAGAAGGTTGAGGCCTTAGTCTGAGCATCAAGATTCTTTCCAGCTCCTGAGTGATTCTGACACACAGCCAAGGTGAGAAATGAGAGAGAAAAGGCTCTCCCCCTCGTGGACTCTCTGGGGATGCTTTCCCCCGCATGTTCTCTGCTTCGTTGTGATTGACAGGCAAGCTGCTGCACCAGGGTCCAAACTGAAGGGATGTGTGGGAGACGCTGCCAGCTCTCAGAGGAAGAAGGCCATCTTCAGCTCCGCGCGGCTGCAGTGACGTGCGTGTAGTCTTTCATCCCTGTGCAGACAGGAGTGACCATGAGTTCCGTGTTCTCGGAGGGCCATCTCAGTGGAGGAGTGTGTTTGGTTCCATACGTCCGTTTCTGCAGCAGCAATGGAGGGTGGGTGCAGGGCCACCTTCAGCTGGAAGCTTGTTTGTGTTAGGCATGACTCATTGCCCGTTCTTTAGCTGCCACCTTGCACATCAAGGACAGTCTCCATAAAAGCCCAGTTGCTGTTGCCTGCCCTGATCCATGCCACCCGCTTCCATCCCAGTGGTTCCCCTGGAAGCCTTCCTCAGTTGGAGCCCTGCCTGTGGGTCGGGCAGCCTTCCCTCTAGTGGCCACTGTGGGTAAGGACTCCCAGCGCCCTGGGTCTGCAGTTGAGTAGGTTGGTTTGTGGGCAGGGTTTTCCGGCATCTGCAGCTCTTCTGTGGAGGAACCCCTGCTGCTAGGCGCAGGTGAGGCTGGGCAGACCGGACATGTTCCCTGGAGTCGGAGTATGATGCGGGGAATGGCCTGTCCCCCTTAACTTCCCTGCCTGTGTATCTGAAGGAGGAAAGCTGGTCGGGTTGCCTGGGCAGCAGTGAGGAGGAGCAGCAGAGGGTGAAGCTGCCATTACCTACAGGGCACACAGGCCCATGGTGGGTGACTGACTAGGCCTGGGTCATCCTGAAAGCAGCCTCCCCAGGCACGATGTCCACAGAGGCAGGAGCAGAGTCACACCCATCCTTGCTGAGGGCACCACATCTGCACTGAGCGGGGCTGTGGGCGCTTCTTACCAAAATAGTTCTGCCCAGTCCTGGGCTATGAAAACTGCAGGGTGGGGGGTTTTGAGGGTGAGCATGCACCTCCCAGGCTCCGCACCTCCCCTTTCTGTGTTATTTTGCTGTATTTCAGCATCTGCTCCCTCTCGCCTGATCTATGTGTGTCTGTCTGTCTTAGAGACAGATACACCTTGGACAAATTACTTTATCTAAAGAAGTTTGTTTACAGCTTCAAACATTTGGATAGCACCTACTTTTCCAGGGGCAGGGGTAAGAGGACAGAAATGAGAGATGAAGTTAAATGGTTATAGGTAAGACAGATCCCACTTTCTTGCACGCACACACGTACACAAATGCACACATGTGCATGCATTCTTGTAGCCACCAGGTGTCACTGTCCCCACTAGATCTACCCAGTAGTAGGGCTGCCTCGCGAGCTGCTCGGCCAAGTAAGTGGTCTATGTCCCTGTCAGGCCTGGCCAAAGTGGCCTTGGATGTTGGCTTATGCCCTTGGTGGCCACAGTTAGAGGGGAGCATCGGGTGAGCCTCTGCACCTGAAGTCCTGCCTTCATCAGCACCTACACGGGCAGCATGGAAAGTGCTTACCTGAATCCCCTACAGATGTCCTGTTTGCCCTCAAGTTTTGGTGCCAAGAGACCGTGATGCAACTAGTATGGTTCCTTGAAAAGCTTGTGATAAATGCTTAGTCATGATGTGGGGTCAATACCACCCTCTCCTTATATGTACTTGAAACGACATGATTTCATAGAATGTTGCCTGGGGAAAGCATTTCAAGTATAGTAACATGTCTTTGAAATAATTCTGGGTCTCTTCACCGTTGGCCAGCACCCTTGGCAGGTCAGAACTGGGTGCTTGGGAGGAGGTCGGCTGGGGTCAGCCCTCCAGGACTGCCCTTTGCCCACAGTCTCCTCTTCCCTCCTCAGTTGTATTTTAGCTCCAGGTCCAGAAAAGCAGCAAAACCAGGTAGGGGACACCAGGACTAGCTGCAATGAATAATGAGCCATGCCTGGGCTGACCAATCAGACCACAGCCCTGAAAGGGCACACCTGGGAAAGGGGATGACTATTCTATTAAACTAAACTTCCAGTCTTTAAAAACCCTCAAAACAGGACCCATTGCATTTTCCCGAAGTGTGCCCTAGCCTTTCCCTTCCCTTTCCCCCTTCTCCGCCACTCCCAGGCGTGTATTTCCTAAACTCTAAGAGTCCCCAGGAGACTTGCAACCAGGGAGCAATGGGCAGCAGCAGACATCCTGGCTCACCCTCTGGACCTGTCTCCCAGTTCCCCTTTTCTCCGAGTTCCCAGTGAGCCAACACAGCCCCACCTAGGCTCTCCTGTGGCTTCTTCTATTCTAAGCCCTTTCTTGTTTCACTGTCCCCAGCTATATTAAACTTACTCTCAAAAATCACCTGGACTCGTGTGAAAATTTTTCTGCACAGTCAAGAACTCACACACGACCAGCTGGCCTTAGGCAGACCCGAAGAGCCAGGTCCCCGTAAAAAGAGGAGGCTGAATCTTGAAGAAAACTGCCATTCAGCTCCAATGTCACTCTACTTCTGCCTAATGTTATAGGAATGAATAGGGACTGCCCCAAAGCTAGTTCCACTTTGGGGACCTGTGTCATGAATTTGGATTACAGGGAAGTGATGAATTTCAGTTTCTAATGGAATATGTACTCACAAAAGCCACTAGGGG
The DNA here is from genome assembly GCF_036850995.1 of Saccopteryx leptura. Taxonomy (NCBI): domain Eukaryota; kingdom Metazoa; phylum Chordata; class Mammalia; order Chiroptera; family Emballonuridae; genus Saccopteryx; species Saccopteryx leptura. The sequence continues at coordinate 222,279,041 of NC_089504.1, read as the reverse complement.
TGGCAGTGCTAGCCCTAAATTCTACTGTCAAATTTATTAACTAATTTTATGTATTTTTAATGAAAAGACTTATGAAAGTAATGTGTTATCTATTTACAATGCATTTTCACATGTATTCCTTTCTATATAATTAAATGCCATTTTGCTGTTCCAATTAGTTATATAAACCCACAACATATGCCAAATCAGAGAACTTAACATAGAGATAGCTAGGTTTAAAAGGTGTTCATGTTAAGTGCAGCCAACGGTATAATGCATTTGAAGAAGCTAACCTCAAAGAGGTTTCTGTGATTAATTTTTAAACCAAAAAATATCTCCATGACATTTTTCTACCTATTAGCAACAAATATATCCACTGGGCTTCACAACTGTACAAAGATACATGCGCTAAGATTTGTTGCAATATTTTGGGGATAGAAAATGCGACTGGAAATCACCTAAGTGTCTACCAATAGCTTAAGTTACAGTGCAACTGTACAGTGGTGTGTTATACAGCTGTTAGTCGGATCTACGTGGACTGCTGTGGACACCGTGTGAAGGAGGGATTGTGGAAGAAACAGCTGCCAGGAGCTGCTGCAACCATCCAGGTGCGGGAAGGGGGTGGGCCCAGCCAGACCACTGGCAAGGGGGAGCAGAGGGGCGGGCTCAGCTGAGGAGCCTTTTGGAGATTAAGATGGTAACTGCAGCAAGGAGGTCAGAAGGAAAAAACTTCCAGTTACAAGATAAGTAAGTCTGGGGAGGTAATGGACAGCATGGTGACTGTAGGTAACTACCGAATTGTAGATCTGAAATTGCTAAAAGAAGATTTAAAAAGTTCTCATCGTAAGAAAAACATTAACGTCCATCACCACACATAGCTACTAAACTTATGGTGGCGATCATTTCCCAATATATATGTATCCAAGTCATTATGTTGTGTGCCTAAAATTAATACGTTGTCGTATGTCCATTGTATCTCAATAAAACCGAGGAGAAAGAGATGAGAGCTGCAGTAGTTCCAACTCTATTTACTGTAGAAATTTGCCGATGGTGGGAGATTCCAGAACGCCGTTGTTGGGAGAGTCTAACAGATTTGAGTTCCAGAGCGGGAAGCAGTCAGTCTGGTGGGATGGTTCATGTCTGCTCCATTTCCCTTAACCCAAGAGAAGGGGGACTGAGACTCACACCCCTGTATGAGGGGCAGATGCCTAATATGCTCTAGGAAAACGGAGCCCCAGGGCCGGAGTCTTTACCACCACCCGCAGTGCTACTCATAAAACGCACCCTCCTCCTGATGCAGGGCTACCCTGCATTACTGCTTCACTTCATCTCAGCTCTGCTTGAACCCTTCCAGTGATGGGGAGCTCCCCACTTTGGGGGGGGCAACTGCTCCATTTCCACTTAGCCTAGGTGGCTAGTTGTCCCATCAGGGGAACCAACCCAGCTCTGGCTGTGTCCTCTGAGCCACACCAAGTAGCCCGCACCCTCTTCCCAGTATTTCAGATAATACCACCTCCCCATTTTGGGGCTTTCTCTTCCAGGCTAAACACGCATCAGGAAGAGCAGGACCTCCTAACCTACGCATTGCCAAACCTCCGCACAGCCCTGGGTAGTAGATGGCTTCTACAGCAGAGGAAATGACAGCTTCAGGGAGCAAGCAGCCTGGCCCAAGTGACAAGACCAAGTCTGTCTGGTCCCGGCTCCAGTGAGTCACTGGTTATTTTTACTTCTAAGGCCAGAGCTTCGGCTTAACAGGGGCTCCTGTTTCCTGGCTGACAAAGCGGATGGAAGAAACAACCTGGCGGGCTGCACAGAATGCATGGTGGGCGCTAGGGCCGTTCTCCTGCCACCAGGCCCCACGTGGCTGGTGCCTTGTCTTCTGGTTTGTTTTATGTGCCTGTCTGCCCAGTAGCACAGGAAACTGTACAACGGGAGTCCTATTTTCTTTTCTTTTGGGTTTTTGTTTTTTTTTTTTTTTTGGACAAAGACAATGAGAGAGACAGAGAGAGGGACAGACAGAGACCAACAGACCGGAAAGGAGAGAGATGAGAAGCATCAATTCTTCACTGCGGCTCCTTAGTTGTTCATTGATTGATTTCTCATATGTGTCTAGAATGGGGGGGGGGGGGCTACAGCAGAGCGAGTGATTTCTTGCTCAAGCCAGCGACCTTGGGCTCAAGCCAGCTACCTTTGTTCTCAAGCCAGCAACCTCACGCTCAAGCTGGATGAGCCCAGGCTCAAGCCGGCGACCTCAGGGTTTTGAACCTGGGTCCTCTGTGTCCCAGTCTGACGCTCCATCCACTGTACCACTACCTGGTCAGGCGAAAGTCCTATCTTCTGATGCAATATGGGGTTGTCTGGGTGATGAACTAACTGAGACAATGGAGCTTAGAGCCTTGGTTGAGACACCCCCAAACACCACCTCAGATTGCAAGTGGGTTCACTGGGCAAGCACCTTGCAGTCTGTCTGGGCTCCACTCTGCAAGACGCATAAGTTGGGACCAGTCTTTCTTCACTGGCCTCCTTTCTGCCCCTGGACATGCCCATGGTCAGGCCTTAGTGCTGGTACAATGTGCAGTGGAGGTCCTGTGGTGAGCGCTGCAGAGCCCAGAATGTTCTATGGAGGGCCTTGAATGCAGCTGGACTGCAGGATGACAAGAGAGAAACTGAGCTCTTCATCCACTGCCTAACTTGGCCAGAGAAACACCCCACCCCACCCCCATGTTTGACTGATCTGCTGGGCTTCTGCTTGTAGAAAGCAGGCAGCTGTCAGCCCAAAGAGCTAGACTGGAGTCCTGGCCTGCAGTGGAGCAGCTGTGGCCTTGGACAAGCTGTGTGACCTCTCTGCACCTCCGTTCCCCTTGGGGAAAATTAGATTGCTGATGACTACTGTCTTCGTCATTTGGTGAGGATGGAAGGAGACAGTGCACAGCTTTCTATGTGAAAGGCGCTCACAGAGCATCAGTCTCTTATTTTGTTTTTAAATTTGAAAACCATTGATAGAAAATCTAAGAATCATCTCTGTCTTGGAACTGGCCCTTGCCCCTGCCCAAACTCGAGGCCCTCCCGCCCATCACCACCAGCAGAGTCTCCTGATAGTGCCCCCTTCTGGCCCTTGTCCACCACCAAGCCTGCCACCAAGGAGCATTTCCAGAGAAGAAGCAGCCTCCCTCTCCTGCTCCATTTGCCCACCACCCCGACCACTGCCCTCGGCCTGTGAGCTCACAGGAAGCAGGGACTGGATCTTTCCATCAGAAAAAACAATGTCGATATTATATATATCGTAGAACTTACCATTGTAACCATTTTTAGGTGTTAAAATGCCAATTTAGTGGCATTATTTATATTCATGATCCATCATCCATTCATCATCCATCCATCCATCCATCCATCCATTTATCCATTCAACATCCATCCATCTACCCACCCATCATTCATCTCCAGATATTTTCATCACCCCAACCAGAATCTCCATACCCATTAAGCATTAACTTCCTGTTCTCCTCCCTTTGTCCCTGGAAACCTCTGTTCTACTCCCTATCTCTATAAATTTGCCTAGTCTAAATACGTACTTCATTTAAGTGGAATACAATATCTGCTCTTTTGTGACTAACCTATTTCACTGAGCATAATGTTTTCAAGGTTCATCCATGTCACAGCATATATTAGAACTTAATTTCCTTTTTTGTGGCTGAATAATATCCCCTGTGGGATAGACCACATTTTGTTTATCCATTCATTTGTTGAACACTTGGGTTATTTCCACTTTTTGGCTATTGTGAATAGTGCTGCTATAAACATTGGTATACAAGCATCTATTTGAATCTTTGTTCACCAATTTTTTTTAAAGAAAGAATTTTAGATTTTATTTATTGATTTTAGAGAGAGAAGAGTGAGAGAAAGAGAAGTGGGGCAAGGCGCGGGAAGCATCGAGTTGTAGTAGTTGCTTCTCGTATGTGCCTTGGCCAGGCAGGCCCAGGGTTTCTAACGGCAACCTCAGCCCTCCAAGTCGACACTCTATCTACTGGCCACAACAGGCCAGGCTCTTTTCTTGTTTTTATTTTAACCATCCTGGTGGGTGTGTAGTGGTCTCTCATTGTGGCCTTGATTTGCATTTCCCTAGTGACCGATGATGCAGAATATCATGTTATGTGCTTATTGGCCATCTCTATGTCTTCTTTCTCATTTTAAAATGCCTAGTGCATAACATAATGCCTGCTATATTCAATCAATGTATTTTGATTTATGAATGGGTAGAAATGCCAGCTGCCTTCGCTAAATGTTGACGGTGCTTTGGGAATGTTACAGAAGCCGTGTTCAGTTGGTCCTCGGTGTGCAAGGCATGAATGCCAGAAGTCTTTGCACAGCCTGCGCGGTCAGCTCCTACAGTCCCCTCACCTGCTTCTTGTAGTTTCTCTCTTGCTTATTATCAAGGGTCCTTGAAATAGATTGTCCAAACTGGGGCATTGTGGAGAGAGACGCTGGGGTAGCAGGCCTCACCTGGGACTGTGCCAGCATCAGCCTGGTCCTCACACTTCAGCCTTGCTGGCCTCTCGTCTGCCCTTGAACACCGGCTCTTGGCCTATGTGAGGCCTTTGCACAGGCTGTTTCCTGTGCCTGGAGGCCCTTTCCCTGCTCTCTCCTGACCGGCTATTTGCTAGCCTTCAGGCCTTGGCTTCAATCTCCCTGACCCCTCATTCTTGCTGAGACTTACTTGTCATACTCTCTCACCATGCCACACTCATTTCTTCATAGCCTTGACTACAGTTTATGCGCATAAATTCATTTGCTTGGTTGCTTTTTGTCTGCTTCCAGTGGTTGGCAAACTCATTAGTCAACAGAGCCAAATATCAACAGTACAACGATTGAAATTTCTTTTGAGAGCTAAAATTTTTAAACTTAAACTATATAGGTAGGTATATTCCTTATTTAGGTAGCTCCTGCATGTGGTATTTTGTGGAAGAGCCACATTCAAGGGGCCAAAGAGACACATGTGGCTCGCGAGCCGCAGTTTGCCGACCAGGGCTCTAGGCCAGGGGTCCCCAAACTTTTTACACAGGGGGCCAGTTCACTGTCCCTCAGACCGTTGGAGGGCCGGACTATAAAAAAAACCATGAACAAATTCCTATGCACACTGCACATATCTTATTTTAAAGTAAAAAAACAAAATGGGAACAAATACAATATTTAAAATAAAGAACAAGTAAATTTAAATCAACAAACTGACCAGTATTTCAGTGGGAATGATGCTCCTCTCACTGACCACCAATGAAAGAGGTGCCCGTTCTAGAAGTGCGGCGGGGGCCGGATAAATGGCTTCAGGGGGCCGCATGCAGCCTGTGGGCCGTAGTTAGGTGACCCCTGCTCTAGACTATCAGTATTTCCCTTTTATTTGAAAGGTTCTATGTCCCATAGGACCACCGCTCATACTCCTGTCTATCCACTTCTTACTTTTCACACTCCCACCCACTTACCACCACCCACCATTGACCATCACCCACCAACCACCCACCCTTCCACAGCCCATTCCACCTGCCATCCATCCCTGGTGCTGGGCTTGCTCATGTGCTCCCATGGGCTCTGAATATTGCAGAGGGGGCAGTAGCTGGCTTAGGGAAGTCCTCTCTTTTTTTTTTTTATAAATAAATTTTTATTTTAATGGGGTGACATCAATAAATCAGGGTACATATATTCAAAGAAAACATTCCCAGGTTATCTTGTCATTTAGTTCTGTTGCATACCCATCACCCGAAGAGAGATCATCCTCCATCACCCTCTATCCAGTTTTCTTTGTACCCCTCCCCCTCCCCTTCCCCCTCTCCCCCCTTCCCTCTCCCCACCCCCCCGTAACCACCACATTCCTGTCCATGTCTCTTAGTCTTGCTTTTATGTCCCACCAATGTATGAACTCCTGCAGTTCTTGTTTTTTTCTGATTCGCTTATTTCACTCCGCATAACGTTATCAAGGTTCCACCATTCTGCTGTACGTGATCCCATGTCATTGTTTCTTCTAGCTGAATAGTATACCATGGTGTATATGTGCCCCATCTTCTTTATCCAGTCTTCTATTTTTTTTACAGTGATTAAAAGCCTTTAAGCAAACTCTTGGTCAATACAGCAAGAATCCATAAAAGAGTAGTGTCCTTAACCTGTACACCAAGTCCAAATTGGCCCCATCACCATGCCAAATCCCTGAAAAATGCAACCCAACCACAGTTCAGTCTGTTAGGAGCTGTCACAGGGAGCAAGAGTCCAGGAAAAGTCCACACAGGAAAAGTCCGCATGGCCCTGGAATTGTCACCATTCTATATTTTGCAGCTCATGTCCAAGTCCCAATGACTGCTGCTTCTAGCTGGTAATGATTCAGGTAGACTGGAAAAGCCATCTGCAGCATGTGTGGATATGGAGCTTCTGTTCTCCTCTGCCTGGAGAGTTGAGACCAGGTTGCTTTTCCCTGGAGCTCTGCAACTGTGGCATGGTAAAGAGAACCTTGGGATACACTAAGCTGGGTGGCAAAGGTAGATTCATAATAGAAGTTGGCAAAAGGGGGAAGAGAGCTCTAAATTAGGAGTAGGTCCCAGCCTGAAAAATGAGTGGGACATTGAGGTAGGAGGGATAAAGGAACCACTATATATTAAGCAAAGCAGCAGAAAATAGGACTATCAACACCCACAACAGAGATCTTTGAGGGAAGAATAAAAAACCTGACTATTTAGGCAAAACATAGTTAAGTGGCCCTTGTGCAAATGAGATCAGTTTACCTGCTTCTTGGTAGAAATACCCTAGGCTCGTCCACAGTGTCATAGATGGGGCTGACGGCCCTGGACACCTTCAGCCTTCAGTGGCAAACCCCAGCTTTCTGGGCAAGGTTAGGTCATAGGTGGCTGGAGCAGGGCTGGAAGAGACTGAACCCTCCCTTAGAGGAGCGAGGGGGAAGCCTACCTTCCAGTGTCCCTGTTTCCTCACAGCAGAGGCATGTAAGCCTGACAGGCTTTAGCTCAATGACCTTCCTTTCCACTATTGAAGCAGGACCCAGATGGCATCCTATGAGACCCCTTTGGGGCGTTGGAGCCTTTAAGGGTGTATCCTAAAAGGTGGTAGTTCCCCTGATCTCTATTGGGCTTTTTCTGCCTCTAGGTATCTTAAAAGCCATGCTCAGAAGACCTCGCTGAGGGGTTTGAGGATCCCCATCCGCCTATATAAATCTTTTCCATATATCTGGAGCTATTTGGAAAAAGACAAAACAGTGTTATTAGCTGGATCTAATAAAGAAGGTAGTAGTTTGCAGGTGAAAAAGATTTGGTGTCTCCTGTTCATCAGCCTTCAAAAGAAATGTAAATTTTTTTTTTTAAGTAAAAAGCATGATATGGTAGACCCGTAGGAGTCATTGGCCTGGTGTGCAGGATTCCCGGGTTCAATTCCTGGCCAGAGCACCCAGGAGAAGCACCCATCTACTTCTCCACCCCTCCCTCTCTCCCTCCTCTCCGTCTCTCACTTCCCCTCCAGCAGCCAAGGCTCCACCAGAGCAAAGCCACCCAGGCACTAAGGATGGCCCCATGGCCTCCGCCCCAATCGCTAGAATGGCTCTGGTTGTAACAGAGCAACACCCCAGATGGGCAGAGCATTCCCCCCGGTAGGCATGCCAGGTGGATCCCGGTCAGGCACATGCAGGAGTCTGTCTGACTGCCTCCCCATTTCCATCCTCAGAAAAATACAAAAAATAAATAAATAAAAGAAATAATACAACAACAACAACAAAAAAGGGCATTCCCTTGTGTTAAAGCTCCAGGGAGCATGGAGTGAGCTTGAGTATGTCCTATGAAACATGGAGCTCTATGTTGACATTTAAGTCTTTGAAGAAGGAGGAACTGCTGAAATAGTTCATCAGCATTTGTCCCTAAGACAGCAGTCTTTATAGTGGAAACACCATAAGTAAATATTTGCTGTCTGTCTATAGATTAAAGGGGGAATATGGCAAATGCTGAAAAGCCATGCTCTTTGTGCCCCTCCCCTCCCCCAACCCCCTCCCTCTCCTCCCCCCACCCTGTACCCCCAACACTGTTGTCCATGTCTCTGAGTCTCATCTTTATGTCCCACCTATGTATGGGATCATATAGTTCTTAGTTTTTTTTGATTTACTTCTTTTGCTCGGTATAATGTTATCAAGGCCCATCCATGTTGTTGTAAAAGATCCTATGTCATCATTTCTTATGGCTGAGTAGTATTCCATAGTATATATGTACCAAAGCTTTTTAATCCACTCGTCCTCTGATGGACACTTGGGCTGTTTCCAGATCTTTGCTATTGTGAACAATGCTGCCATAAACATGGGGGTGCATTTCTTCTTTTCAAACAGTGCTATGGTGTTCTTGGGGTATATTCCTAACAGTGGTATAGCTGGGTCAAAAGGCAGTTCGATTTTTAATTTCTTGAGGAATCTCCATACTGTTTTCCACAGTGGCTGCACCAGTCTGCATTCCCACCAGCAGTGCAGGAGGGTTCCCTTTTCTCCACATCCTCGCCAGCACTTATTCTGTGTTGTTTTATTGATGAGCACCATTCTGACTGGTGTGAGGTGATATCTCATTGTGGTTTTAATATGCATTTCTCTAATCATTAGTGATGTTGAACATTTTTTCATATGCCTATTGGCCATCTGTGTGTCCTCTTTGGAAAAGTGTCTATTCATTTCTTTTGCCCATTTTTGGATTGGATTGTTTGTCTTCCTGGTATTAAGTTTTACAAGTTCTTTATAAATTTTGGTTATTAACCCCTTATCAGACGCAATGTCAAATATATTCTCCCATTGTGTAGTTTGTCTTTTTATTCTGTTCTTATTGTCTTTAGCTGTGCAGAAGCTTTTTAGTTTGATAAAGTCCCATTTGTTTATCCTGTCTTTTATTTCACTTGCCTGTGGAGACAAATCAGCAAATATATTGCTGCGACAGGTGTCAGAGAGCTTACTGCCTGTTTTCTTCTAAGATGCTTATGGTTTCATGGCTTACATTTAAGTCTTTTATCCATTTTGAGTTTATTTTTGTGAATGGTGTAAGTTGGTGGTCTAGTTTCATTTTTTTGCAGGTAGCTGTCCAATTTTCCCAACACCATTTGTTGAAGAGGCTGTCTTTACTCCATTGTATTTCCTTACCTCCTTTGTCAAATATCAGTTGTCCATAGAACTGTGGGTTTATTTCTGGGTTCTCTGTTCTGTTCCATTGATCTATGTGCCTGTTCTTATGCCAGTACCATGCTGTTTTGAATACAATGGCCTTATAATATAACTTGATATCCGGAAGTGTGATACCTCCCGCTTTATTCTTCCTTTTCAAGATTGCTGAGGCTATTCGTGTTCTCTTTTGGTTCCATATAAATTTTTGGAATATGTGTTCTATATCGTTGAAGTAAGTCATTGGTATTGCATTGAATTTATAAATTGCTTTGGGTAATATAGACATTTTAATGATGTTCATTCTTCCTAACCATGAGCACGGTATATGCCTCCACTTATTCGTATCTTCCCTGATTTCTTTTATCAATGTTTTATAATTTTCCAAGTACAAGTCTTTAATCTCCTTGGTTAGATTTATTCCTAGGTACTTTATTTTTTTGGTTGCAATGGTAAAGATGATTGATTCCTTGATTTCTCTTTCTGGCAGTTCATTATTAGTGTATAAAAATGCCTCTGATTTCTGAGTATTGATTTTATATCCTGCCACCTTGCCGAATTCATTTATCAGGTCTAGTAGTTTTTTGACTGAGACTTTAGGGTTTTCTATATACAATATCATATCATCTGCAAATAATGATAGTTTTACTTCTTCTTTTCCAATTTGGATGCCTTTTATTTCTTTTTCTTGTCTGATTGCTGTGGCTAGGACTTCCAGAACTATGTTGAATAAGAGTGGTGAAAGGGGGCACCCCTGCCTTGTTCCTGATCTTAAGGTGATTGCTTTTAATTTTTGCCCATTGAGTATGATGTTGGCTGAGGGTTTGTCATAGATGGCCTTTATTATGTTGAGGTATGTTCCCTGTATTCCCACTTTGCTGAGAGTTTTGAGCATGAATGGGTGCTGGACTTTATCAAATGCTTTTTCTGCATCTATTGAAATTATCATGTGGTTTTTCTCCTTTCTTTTGTTTATGTGATGAATCACATTGATTGATTTGCGAATATTGTACCAGCCTTGCTTCCCAAGAATAAATTCCACTTGATCATGGTGTATGATTTTTTTCATATATTGCTGGATCCAGTTTGCTAATATTTTGTTGAGGATTTTTGCATCTAAGTTCATCAGGGATATTGGCCTATAATATTCTTTCTTTGTGTTGTCTTTGCCTGGTTTTGGAATCAGAATTATGCTCACCTCATAAAAGGAGTTTGGAAGTCTTCCTTCCTCTTGAATTTTTTGAAATAGCTTAAGAAGGATAGGAGTTAGTTCTTCTTTGAATATTTGGTAGAATTCACTTGTGAAGCCATCAGGCCCAGGACTTTTCTTTTTTGGGAGTTTTTTGATAGCTGTTTCAATCTCATTTGTTGTAATTGGTCTGTTTAGGTTTTCTGATTCTTCCAGATTGATTTTTGGAAGAATATATGATTCAAGGAATTTGTCCATTTCATCTAAGTTGTCTAGTTTTTTGGTGTACAGTTCTTCATAGTATTTTCTTACAATATTTTGTATTTCTGTTGTGTCAGTTGTTATTTCTCCACTCTCGTTTCTAATTTTGTTTATTTGAGTCCTCTCTCTTTTTTTCTTGGTGAGTCTGGTTAAAGGTTCATCGATCTTGTTTACCTTTTCAAAGAACCAGCTCCTGGTTTCATTGATCCTCTGTATTGTTTCTTTAGCCTCTGTGTCATTTATTTCTGCTCTGATCTTTATTATTTCCTTCCTTCTACTAGCTCTGGATTTTACTTGCTGTTCTTTTTCTAGTTCTTTTAGATGCAGGGTTAAGTTGTTTATTTGAGCTTTTTCTAGCTTCTTGAAGTATGCTTGTATTACTATAAACTTCCCTCTCAGGACTGCTTTTGCTGTGTCCCATGAGTTTTGAATTGATGTATGCTCATTATCGTTTGTTTCTAGGAATTTTTTAATTTCTTCTTTGATCTCAATGTTAACCCATTCGTTATTTAATAACGTGCTATTTAGTTCCAAGTGTTTGAATGTTTTTCAATTTTTCTATTGTGGTTGACTTCTAGTTTAATGCCATTGTGATCAGAGAAAGTGCTTGATATGATTTCAATCTTCTTAAATTTGTTGAGACTGCTTTTGTGCCCTAACATGTGGTCTATTCTAGAGAATGTACCATGAGTGCTTGAAAAGAATGTATATTCTGCTGTTTTAGGGTGAAAGGTTCTGAAGATATCTATTAAATCGAGTTGATCTAATATGTCCTTTAAGTCTGCTGTTTCTTTGTTGATTTTCTTTCTTGAGGATCTATCTAATAATGTTAATGGGGTATTGAAATCCCCTACTATTATAGTATTGCTGTTGATCTCGCCCTTTAAGTCCATCAAAGTCTGCTTTATATATTTAGGTGCTCCTATATTAGGTGCATAGATATTTATAATGGTTATATCTTCCTTTTGGATTTCTCCCTTTATCATTATGTAGTGACCTTCTTTATCTCTAACTATGGTCTTGGTTTTAAAGTCCATTTTGTCTGATATAAGTATTGCTACCCCAGCTTTTTTTTCATTTCCATTTGCGTGAAATATTTTTTTCCATCCTTTTATCTTCAGTCTGTGTGCATCTTTTCGTTTAAGGTGTGTCTCTTGTAGACAGCATATGTATGGGTCCTGTTTTCTTATCCACGCAGCTACCCTATGTCTCTTGATCGGATCATTTAATCCATTAACATTTAAGGTTATTACTGATATGTAATTGTTTATTGCCATTTTTTTTCTTTGAAACTGTATTCCTCTTTTGCTATATTCTTTTTTTCCTTTGATCTGTTTACAACAGGTCCCTTAGCATTTCTTGCAGCCTTGGTTTGGTTGCAGTGAATTCCTTGAGGGTTTTTTTGTCTGTAAAGCTTTTTATTTCTCCTTCAATTTTAAATGATAGCTTTGCTGGATAAAGTAGTCTCGGTTGTAGGTTCTTGTTCTGCATTACTTTGAATATTTCTTGCCATTCCCTTCTGGCCTCAAGTGTTTCTGTTGAGAAGTCAGAAGTCATCCTTATGGGGGCTCCTTTGTAGGTGATAGTCTTTTTTTCTCTAGCAGCTTTTAATATTTTCTCTTTATCATTTAGCTTTGGTATTTTAATTATGATGTGTCTTGGTGTTGGTTTCTTTGGGTTTCTCCTTAATGGAGTTCTCTGTGCTTCCTGAACATGTGTGATGTTTTCCTGCCTTAATTGGGGGAAGTTTTCCGCTATAATATGTTTGAACAAAGTCTCTATCCCTTGTTCTTTCTCTTCTTCAGGAACCCTTATGATGCGGATGTTATTTCTCTTCATGTTGTCACAGAGCTCTCTTAGAGTTTCCTCAGACTTTTGGAGTCTCTTTTCTTTTTTCTGCTCTGCTTCTGTGCCTTTTTATTGTGTCCTCTAACTCACTGATTCGATGCTCTGCTTCATCCATCCTGCTTTTAATTCCTTCCATTGTATTCTTTATTTCAGATATTGTATTTGTCATTTCTGACTGATTCTTTTTTATTATTTCAATGTCCTTTTTTATATTTGTTATCTCTTTATTTAGGTTTTCGTAATGGCCATCTATGGTTGTTCTGATATCTCTGAGCATCCTAACAATCGTTATTTTAAACTCTGCATCTGGTAATTTGGTTATATCTGATTCACTTAGGTCCTTTTCTGGGGATTTCTCTTGGTTTATTTGTGTTGTATTTCTCTGCCTCCTCATTTTCTCTTCACGGGAGTGGCTGTGATCACGTGCTCGGGTGCACAAGCGTTGGTGGCCTTGGCCTTTGCCCCGCCCCCATGTGTGATGTTATGCTCGGTCCTGAGGGCACTGGCGAGCACCTTTGCTCAGCTGCGGGTCTCTGCCTGTTTCCGGGCTTTCGCCCTGCCCTTGCAGGAGGAGCCCACTCAAGGAACGGCTGCTAGCCTTGGCTCTACTGCCGGGCAGGACTGTGTTCCCAAGCTCAGCTCAGTAGTGGAACTCCGCCTCTTCTGGTCTTTTGGCTCCACCCCCGCAGGAGGAGCCGGCTACCAAGTCAGACTGCAAGCCTGGGTTGCACGGGCGGGGCAAGGCTGTGCTCCTCTGCCCTTGCTCAGGGGCTGGTCTCCACCCTTTCCGGGGTTCCCACCCTTTTCCCCACAGGCTGGATTACAGGCTGCCGGCAGCTGAGCTTGACCGCTTTTACACGCCCCCTTTTCTCCAGCCGGCCAAGATTGAGCTCACACCTGAGCCCAGTGGTGGCCAGTTGGTTTCCGCCCCTGCCAGCAGAACCGCGCTTTTGTCTCCCGCTGCCGCCCGCCCTCCGGCGCGCCCTCAGCCGCGTGGGTGGGGGCGTTGCAGCTCGGACCCTAAGACTCACTACTGTAGACCCAAAATCTCCCTCCTTCTATGCGACTCTGCTCTAAATGCTGCGGGGGAGCTTGTTTGGCTGCTCTCCTGCTTCCCTTTGCTGGTATTGCTGTTTCTGGGGGAAATATTCACTTCAGCTTTGGGGAGTGACTCATCCCAGGGGTTAGGGTGGCTATCTCCCAAAATGCTTCTCCCTGTGCCTCCTAGATTACACTCTCTTCCTGTTACTCTGGTCCTCTCCTCTCTCCCCCCATCCCCAGGAGCCCCGGGTGGGTGGTTATGAGAGAGATGTTCTGCGTGGTCCCTTTAAGAAGGATCCTGGGTCTGAGAAATCAGACTCTTTCTCAAAAATAGTATCCCGACTTTTTTCCAGCTAAATACTGTCCTTACACCTCTTCTGGGCTCTGTGGCTGCAGGCTGGGGCTTTGTTCCTGGGGCTCAGGACCCTTCCCCAGTCTGCTAAACTCACTTTCCGCCATGTGAGTCTCTCCCTGCTGCCGTTCGCTCCGGGGAGCTGGGCAGCCCTCTCCGCGTTTCCCCGTTTCCGCTTTTCCTACCAGTCTCTGTGTGGCTTCTTCAGCGTTCCTTGGTTGAAGAGTCCTCTTAGTTTAGACCAAAGTTGGTTTTTCAAGATGATAGTTCATAAAATTAGTTTGTAATCCACTTTGGTTCTGGGAGGTAGATGTTGGTACGTCCGCCTACTCCAGCGCCATCTTGTCTCTCCAAAGTTCTCTTTTTTTGTGGGGGATAGCGAGAGAGACAGGAACAATGAGCTATTCCTGTATGTGCCCTGTCCAGGGAATCAAACCAGCAACTTCCATGCTTCGGGATGACGCTCCAACCAACTGAGCTATCCAGCCAGGGAGAGAGAGGGGGGAGAGAGAGGGGAGGAGGAAGGGAAGCATTTATTTGTTGTTTCACTCAGTCATACATTTTTTTGTTGCTTCTCGTGTGTGCCCTGATCAGGGATCAAACCTGCAACCTTGTCATTTCAGGACAACATTCTTAATTGACTGAGCTAACCAGCCAGGGCAGGGCAGGGCAGGGTAGTTCCCATTTAAGATTCCCTAAGATAAAGGTTACAGGCATTCAAAATGAGATTTCTAAGGTTTCGCTCCAGAACTCACTGATCTGGGGATGAGGAAGGCCTGGTCCATCCACAGCCTTGCTTATTGCAAACACCTGCCCGTGTACTTGTCTGGGGCCCGTGATTCTATGCTTGAAAGTCTCTCACCCACGGAGAGAGATGACGTCTCACAGGGCCCTTGGAGCTGCTCCCTGTACCCCCTTCTAACCTCGTCCCCGCCCCCACCCCAACCCCACCCCAGGATGAAATAGAAAGTGTTTGGAGCTGCACTGTGCTGAGAGAGTTGGCAGGGACTTCAGAGCTTCTCTGTCAAGAGCCCTCACTTACAGAGGAGGAAGCCTGAGCCCCTGCATCTCTGTGTCCACCTAAGCCAGAAGCTACTGTTCCAGTGTCCAGCCCCAGCCTCAGGGCCCCTGCCGGGCAGAAGCACAGCCTCAGCAGAGGTGCCACCTCCTGTGGGGCCCCTGTCCTCACACCGCACAGACCACAGACACATAGCGCCATTCCTGTGCCCCTTGTCATGGGGAGCCGGGGAGCCAACCGTGATTCCGTTGTGTCTCAATGAGAAGATGACACCATCTGTTGAGTAAGTCACATCAGTACCCTCTGGGGTTTTAACTTGCATGGCTTATTTTATCCATCGTTAGCCGCTTCTGGAAGAGTCTGTGTCAGGCAGATGCCAAAACCCTGGTTCAGGATAGAGCGGTTTCCAAGAATGAGCACCGTGGTCGCAGGGTCCCCGGGAGAGAGAGGAATGGAGCACCAGCTGCGGCCTCTCAGCGGCTCACCACTCACCAACATCTTCAGGGCCGTCCTGCAGAGACCCAGCCGGCATCAAAGCGTAGCCTGCAGAGCGCTGGGCTGCTCAGTTAGTTATTCCTCTGGCTGGGAAAACTCAGGCTGCTTCTCAAATTCAAAAGTACACCTCAGAAGAGAGTTTGCTCCATTGACTGACTCCCCGGTGAAAACATTTTCTTCCCTCCAACCCTGCGTGTCCCCCATGTCCTGCTATGGAGCTGATCTTTTACATACTTGTTTATTTAGTCCATGTAGGAAAAACATGTACCTTGGGAGATGAAACATAGGGTAAAGAGAGGAAATAACAGTGGGAATGTAAAAACCAAAAGGCAGGGACCGGCCTGTGTCAATGAAATACCTTCTTGAAAGGTTTGCTTTTGTTCCCTTGTAACAAGTCCAAGGGATTGAACCGACTCTTGCCCCCGCCAGCAGTGCTCGTGTTCAGTGGAACATGTGTTTTCACAAGTGGGTCCGACTTAGCAATGACATTCTGAAACACAAACCGGTGTAGCCAGTCTCCTGGGGTACCTGGTATTTATGAGCTGCATAATCAGTTACAATCGAGGTTTCTCCTGCCTACGTCTATGATTAGCTTCACACCAGAGGTGATGTCATCTCTTGAAGGGTTGGGACAACACTTAGATTTCTGAAATTTCTTTTCTATTTTTATTTTTTCATTTTAAAATCACCCCATGGCAGACCAGCATCAGGCAGATTAAGGAAACAGGAGAGGACCCTACAGATTGGTGAGCTTTGAGAACATGTGTAAGTCTTTATTTTTGAAATGACAGGGTACCGTATTTATTTATTTATTTATTTATTTATTTATTTATTTATTTATTTATTTATTTTGACAAGGTACTGTATTTTTGAATATACATTGGTAAGGTCAATGGTTCATCCTATATCTGGTTTTTGTTTTCTTGTCTTACTTGATAGGAACTGCCATTTTTTCCAGGCACACACACATGAACATACATCTGTGAAACATCACTGTGACCAAGATAACAAGCATTCCCACCAGAGGAAAAGCAGTGATTGATATGGAGGACTGACAATGCAGATATTCAGTGTATACCTATTTTTGTTCTATTATAAAAGTATAATAGAAAAAATTAAATAGAAAAACAATTAAAAGACATAATAAAAAACCCAGCATTTTCTGAAATGAAGGAAAACATAAATTTTGTATATTAAAAGAGTCCTTCATTGGCTCTGGCTGGTTGGCTCAGTGGTAGAGCATCGGCCTGGCGTGCAGGAGTCTTGGGTTTGATTCCTGGCCAGGGCACACAGAAGAAGCGTCTATCTGCTTCTCCACCCCTCCCCCTCTCCTTCCTCTCTGTCTCTCTCTTCTCCTCCCACAGCCAAGGCTCCATTGGAGCAAAGTTGGCCCGGGTGCTGAGGATGGCTCTGTGGCCTCTGCTTCAGGCGCTAGAATGGCCCTGGTTGCAACAGAGAAACGCCCCACATGGGCAGAGCATCGCCCCCTGGTGGGCGTGCCGGGTGGATCCCGGTCGGGTGCATGTGGGAGTCTGTCTGATTGCCTCCCCGTTTCCAACTTCAGAAAAGAAAAAAAAAAAGAGTCCTTCATTATTTAGGACAAATATAATAAAAAATGATAAAGTCTGAGTAAGATGATTGAAAGTCAATCTGAAAGGGAATATAGCAGAAATAAAGATATCTACTAAAAAAAATTAGTCTAACTTTGGATTTCTCCTGAGCAATTTAAAATGAAAGAAGAAAATGGAACAATGCTGTTGGGCAAAAGAGTTTGTAAAATCTGTATTTTTTTAGTTTGCTCACTTTTAGTGTTAAAAAATGGTGCTAGGCAGCACCAGGTAGGTGATCTGTGAAATTGCAAATTACCTTCCTGCTTGGGAAGGGTGCTGGAGGAGAGAGAAGCCATTTTTGCAGAGTGAGAGCAGAGAGAAGGCAGTGTGATGAAGGGGAAGCTGGGGAACCAGAGGTGAGGGGCTTTGGGACTGGTGAGGCCTTTGATTCTAGGAGAAAGCAGAAAAGATTCTCCTGGTTGTGGAGCTAGATAATGTGTCAGTAGCTTTGTGAGCTCTGAGTGAAAGGAAAGTGTTTTCCCCATGTGTTTGCTCATTGGCCGGTATGAGACTTGAATAAAGGAATGGCCCACCATTTTTTGGCTCACTATTTCTTTACCATCTGCCCAAATCTAATGAGAACCTGCATGTGAATGGCCAAGACTGCGATGACTACTGGCCATACAAATGCCTATTGAAGGCTTTGTCTGAGGAGTTCTATATGGTCTAATTTTTCAAAGCCAGCCAAGTAATCATTCAAATGATAAGGCAACAGAAAGATGTCATCAAATTGTCAGGAATTCATAAACTATATCATTCATATAGTCTTCTACAAAATACACTTTGCTGTAGCTAGTACTAAGTTTTAGAAAAACTGAGTTGTTTACACCAAGACTGGGAATAAGGCAAGGATATTCACTTTCAACACTTCTATTCAACATTACATTACAGATATTGCAATGAGGCAAGAAAAAGAAAGAAAAGATATAAAGATAAGAAGTGCCTGGCTTATGGTGGTGCAGTGGATAGGGTTGACCTGGAATGCTGGGTCACCAGTTCAAAACCCTGGGCTTGCCTGGTCAAGGCACATATGACAAGCAATCAATGAACTATTAAGTGAAGCAACTATGAGTGGATAGTTCTCATTACCCCTCCCCCCTCTCTGTAAAATCAATAAAAATCTTTTAAAAAAAGAAGTGGAAACATAGTTTTTTCTAGAGTGTTTTATAAGTGGAACCATATAGTAGATAGCTGGGGATAGGAGTGGAGAGAAAGATAGATTGGAGAGGAGTATAAATAAACTTTTGGAGATGATGGAAATGTTTAGTATTGTGATTGCTCAAAAATAATATGGGTGAAACTTTCCTTTCCGGTGTTTTTTTATTTTTATTTTTTACAGTGACAGAGAGAGAGTCAGAGAGAGGAATAGTTAGGGACAGACAGACAGGAACGGAGAGAGATGAGAAGCATCAATCATTAGTTTTTTGTTGCGACACCTTAGTTGTTCATTGATTGCTTTCTCATATGTGCCTTGACCGTGCGCCTTCAGCAGACCAAGTAACACCTTGCTCTAGCCAGTGACCTTGGGTCCAAGCTGGTTAGCTTTGCTCAAACCAGATGAGCCCACGCTCAAGCTGGCCACCTCGGGATCTTGAACCTGGGTCCTCCGCATTCCAGTCCGATGCTCTATCCACTGCGCCACCGCCCAGTCAGGCCCTTTCCGATATGTTTTTAAAAAAATATTTTTTATTGATTTTTGGAGTGAGGATGAGAGAGAAAGAGAGAGAGAGAGAGAGAAACATCGACTTGTTGTTCCACTTATCCATTCATTCATTGGTTTATTCTTGTATGTGTCCTGACCAGGGACTGAACCTGCAACCTTGGAGTATCAGGACAATGCAATGCTCTAAACCAGGGGTAGTCAACCTTTTTATACCTACCGCCCACTTTTGTATCTCTGTTAGTAGTAAAATTTTCTAACCGCCCACCAGTTCCACAGTAATGGTGATTTATAAAGTAGGGAAGTAACTTTACTTTATAAAATTTATAAAGCAGAGTTATAGCAAGTTAAAGCATATAATAATAATTACTTACCAAGTACTTTATGTCGGATTTTTGCTAAGTTTGGCAGAATAAATCTTTATAAAACAACTTACTATAGTTATATCTATCTTTTTATTTATATGATACTTTGGTTGCTCTGCTACCGCCCACCATGAAAGCTGGAACGCCCACTAGTGGGCGATAGGGACCAGGTTGACTACCACTGCTAAACAAACAAGCCATCTGGACAGGGCTCTTTCCTTTACTTTCAAGCAGAAAGCTGCTTTACCCTAAGGACTTCTCAAACAGAGGATGCAGGGGGCTCCATGGCGAGGCCCAGAATCTTCCCCAGCTGGTTCAATTGCTTTTGTGCTACCCCTCCCTCTGAGAAGGTCATCGGAGGAGAGGGTGGGAGTCAGGTCCTGTCTGGGGTCTAGGACTCCCAAGGGTCCTAAAACTGAATTCACCATTCCCACCCCTCTTCACCTTCTTGGGGCCGGCCCTCTGCTGCCTGCAATCCATGTTTAGCAATGTCACAGGTGAGCTCCTACCCAAGGTGGGCACCAGCTTCCCCAGACACCTGTTGAAGCCAGTAGACCAAAACTCTGCTGTTTTCCTGGCTGTTAAATCCTGCCTTCTTGCTATGTATTATGCTGAATGGGAAATGTATGCAAATGCTTTATTTTGGAAAAATGCCTGGGATGACTGAAAAAAGCCCCAGACCTTCCTGGAGATGGAGGCAGCAGCTGATGCTCCCTGCAGAGCTGGTAGGTAGGCTGCCTGGTGGGATGAAGGCTGCAGCTGGTCAATCGTTTACCCAGCAAGGCTGGCTGGCTGGCAAGCTTTTGAATTGGAAGCCTCTCTGGAGTTAAGAATGAAAGTGCGTTCGGTGCTGGGCTTTCCTGAGGCAAAGCTGTGGAGCAAGATGTGTGAGGAGGACCCAGGGGCTGGCCTACCCAGGTTTATGTGGTGCCTCCACTGGCTTTTCCCTGGGCAGGGAGTGGGCTGTTTGCTAATGCCTTTCCCCCGCCTCAAACACCTGCAAAAGGCAGTTGGTAATATTTTTTAATTATTTATTAGGCTCTGGCCAGTGGCTCAGTGGATGAAGTGTTGATCCAGCACGCCAGAGGCCATGGGCTTGACCCATGTGGTCAGGGCATGTAAGAGAAGCAATCAATGAGTGCACAACTAAATGGAACAACTAAGTGAAACAACAAGTTGATGCTTTCCTCTCTCTTTTCCCCCTCCCTTCCTCTCTCTTACTCTCTCTCAAATCAATGGAAAAAACAATAATTTACTAGGATAAAATCTTTGTGTTTTCCTTTGAATAGTTGTCCAGTAATTGGCTTTCTGCTTTTGACTCAAGAAATGGCTCCATGCCTGACCTGTGGTGGCGCAGTGGATAAAAGCGTTGACCTGGAATGCTGAGGTCGCCGGTTCGAAGCCCTGGGCTTGCCTGGTCAAGGCACATATGGGAGTTGAAGCTTCCTGCTCCTATCCATCCCCTTTTCTCTCTCTCTCTCCTCTCTCTAAAATGAGTAAATAAAAATCTAAAAAAATAAAATAAAACAAAGAAATGGCTCCAAATATATAGAAACTCAGATTTCAAACTCTCTGTTTCTGTCTCTGTCTCTCACACAGACACATACACCATCTCCTCTTAGGTAAGAAAAAGATGAGAATACCATATGAGATGTGGGACAGCTTTTTTTTAAGCCTAGAAGTCTTTTTTTTTTCTTTCTAGATTTTTATTCATTTTAGAGAGAAAAGAGAGAGAGAGAGAGAGAGAGAGAGAGAGAGGGAGAGAGAAAGAGAGAAGTGGGCAGAGGAGTAGGAAGCATCAAGTTTCCATATGTGCCTTGACCAGGCAAGCCAGGGGTTTGAAACCAGCAACCTTAGCATTCGGGTGTGGCCACTGCACCACCACAGGTCAAATCAGGCTAACCTTAGAAGTCTTAATTGAAGCTGTTTATTCACTTGTCATTCCCCTGGGGACTTCCTCTGCTTGCTCCTCCCTCTCTCTACAGTGACCATTAAGCTATAAAAGCATTGCTAATTCTAATCACATTTGTCTAAATTCGGTGTTTCCTGCTATAGAGTGCAATGGGTTTGCCCTTGCTCTTGGCCTGGGTGTAGGAAGTCCCCTCCCAGGCCCTAGATCTCCTTTCTCCCTCCCTCCTGTCTGTGGACTGTGCAATGACAGCCTGCGGGACCTGGCCTGGCACCCAGGACGGGGGTATCTGATGCCTGGTGGTCTCCCGACCACCTGGAGAAGCTGTCTTTGGGGAACTTGTGATTCATCCCCTACAGGGCATCCAGATGGTTCTTCCTGCACATGCGCAAATAACAAACCTTCCAGGTTTATCATCGTGTTCATTGATAGGGCAGGTAGGGGAAGGGGCACTCTGAGAATTAATGATGGACCCAGGTTTCTTCTGTCTTCAGGCATGGTGCTCAGCTCCACCCTGCTGTTCTGCTGCCCCCTGAACCCCAACATACATACATAGAACCCTCTGGGCTCCCCAGGTAGCCCTTAGAGTTTAGCAAACTATTACTTACAGGTAGAATGAAATTTGCATTTTCAGTTGCATGAACACTTTCTCAAGTAAAGGTGTTTTTAGGTTTTATTTTTAAAAATATTTATTGACTTTTAGAGCGAGAGGAAGGTGGAGAGAGAGAGAGAGAGAGAGAGAGAGAGAGAGAGAGAGAAAGACAAGACCATCAATCTCTTCCTATATGTGCCTTCACCAGGAATCAACCATCAACCTCTGTGCCTCCAAACGTTGCTCCAACTAACTGGGCTATCCGGCCAGGGCATCAAGTGAAGGTGCTTTTAAAATGAACTTTATTGGGGTAATACTGGTTAATGATATTGTATAAATTTCAGGTGTACAACCTTATAATATGACATCTGCATACTCCACTGAAGTGAAGGGGTTTTAAGTGTATCGTCAACTCACCTGAGCAAGTAGCTTTCCTTTTGGCGGGAGGGTATGTTAACCCTTGTGACTTTATTACTATTATGAATCACAAATATTTTCACCATCGAATCATAGTTGTAAATTTCTTCAATGATCATTTATGCTGATTACTGCTCTGACGTAGCAGTATTTATGAGATCTCCTGCTGATATTGTCATTGAGTGGATTAATAAAGGAGCACAAACATTGCTATGTCATACGCTTTAATATTTTGATAACATATCTCAATATAGTTGGTTTTTTATTGAAATCTTACATACTTATCTTTTTTCTTTATATGTAAAAGTGCTCATCTGAGGAAGCGTCTACAACCACAGACGGCTCTGGGGGTGCTGGGGACCTGGTGAGAAGACCCCGCTCTGTGACCTTGGGAGGATCTATCCCAGATCTGCCTAGTGCTTTTGCAGAAGAAAGAGGAACATACATGTTTTTCTTAATGGCTACTGAGTCCGTACGGACTGGAAACAATTTTCTGATCTAAATTTTTTGTTCTCCATGCGAGGCAGCTGACTCCTCTGTTAGTCCTCAGAAAGTTCCTTTACTTTTCTAAGCCCAGTATCCTCATCTGTGAAATGAAGACAATCACAGCCACCCTCCGCCCCCATCACTGTGAAGCTTGAAGGAATTGATTTAACACAGCTGACCATGTCCTTCTTCTTGGATTCCAGAACATCCCTCTTTTTCATTCTCCTCACTCACTGGGCATTCCTCATCTGGCTGCTTCCCTGCAGCCAGTTGCCCCCCCCACCTCTAAGTGTGAAACTCCATACACCAGCTCCAGCGGTCGGCCCCTTGCATTACTCGTCTATGTTCACTTCCAATGTGATCTATTGTAGTTCTGGCTTAAAAAACACTCCTGTACTGATGGGTGATCCCAGATCCATCTCTCCTGAGATCCAGTTCATACATCTGAATGCCCACTTGACATCTTCACTTGAGGAAGCTCAGACCAAACACGTAAAACAACCTACCTTCACAGATCAGACCCTTTATTTCCAGAGTCTTCTTCATTTCAGAAAATTGTAACTCCACTCTTCTGCTTGATCCAGCCCCACATCTTGGCATCATCCTTTAAGCCTCTTCTTTTCACATCTACAACCAAGCCTTCAGTAAATCCTACCAGCTCTGCCTTCAGACACATTCTGATCCCATCACCCCTCCACGGTGGCCGGTGGCCGCCTGGCCCAGACCCCCCTCTCTTATCCATAGTGTCACCATCCATGCTGTTCCCTCTGCCTGGCAGTGAGAACGCAGAGAGGCTTTGAGGATAGGAGACGTGGGATGACACTGTGGGCAAGCATGGGGCTTCAGGGCCAGGCATATCGGGTGCAAATCCTGGCTCCATTTTTAGGTTATTACTATCAAGTAATGGACTGTTGTTATGCAGATTGTAGTTTTCAAATTATTTCCATCCAGACCAAAAGCTACTGACATGAAAGTAGGATTCTCTGGGAGATTTCAAAGGCCTTTGATTTCAAACAAATAAACCCATGAAAGCAATTAGGATATGTTGTCTAAGAGACAGGGACATTCAGGTGCTTTCAGTATAGGAGGGGAGTGACTTCATCTCAGGAAGTGGTTTCCTAGAGACTGAGCCTGGGACAAAGGTTATTTCTCTCCAGAGTTTTACAGGGGGGAAGATTTGAGTGCCCACTCATACACAGGGCCAGGGAGGGGCTGGAGAGTGACATGGTAGGCTGGGGATGGCTGGGAGGTGGCCTGGTAGGAGCATTGGAAGGCCTTGGGCTATGGCAGCATTGGTATGTGGCAGTCTGTGGGTAACCACGATGCCTCCCAAAGACTAAATACTGGGCTTTGCCCCTCCCCAAGTCCATCGACTCTGAGACGTCCTAAATGCAGGTGGACAGAAAAAGAAAATATAGCTGGTTTTAGACCTCTCTGGATCAGAGCCAAATTTGATTTAAGAGACCTAAAAGAAATATAGCATTTTTTGTCCCATGAGGATCATGTAATTTATATCCATAATAATGGTTTCCTGGAAAACATCAGCATCTGACTCATGTTTCCTTTTTATTCTAAAATTTGGGGTTGTGGGTTATACCTCCAAAAGAATGCCATACTTTTGTCAAAACAACCTGGGCTAAGATGACCTAATCCTGAAGACCTGAGTAGCAACAGGCATCTACTCAATGGCCCCAGGTGATCATGTGGCAAGAGAGGGGCCCGGGGTTCTTGTCTTGGGACTGAACTTGAGCAAAACAGTAGGAGGACACTGAGAATAACGTTCTTATACCCCCGTTCTGGAGGGAGGCAATCAAGGTCTTCTTCAGATCTACTTCCTGTTTGGCTGGCCAGCTGTAGGACAGAGCTGTCTGGGTGAAACTCCTTGTCCAAGGGATCAGACTTGGACGTCTGAGTCTGATATCATGTTTCACCCCATCCAACCAGAACCTGGTAACAGTACCTCTGTGGAGTGATGGTTCTGTGAAGAACCAAATGCGGTCATAAATTATCCACTCACTTACTTGGAAATAGTCTGGACATAAAAGTAATTATTCTAGAAGTCATTGTTCTACTTCCGTTAACACATTTGCCCCCAGCTCACCTGTCTGGGTTTGAATCCTGGGCCTTTTACTCACTAGTTCTGTGACTCTGGGCCAATTACCTCTATGTGCTTCAAATGTGCTCCTTTGTAAAATGGGTTTAAGAATATTATTTATCTCATGGATTCTCATGTATCTCATTGGACCAAATTAGTAAACAAAAAGTATGTCTGCTACACAGTAAGTGCTCAGTAAATTGTAATAATTATTATTAGTCTTTCACCTGAGTAAGAGAAAGGGACACATTTTAGTAGTGAACAAATTCAGGGTTAGAGGAAAGCTAATTATTTTCTTTCATTTGTAATAGGTCTATTAACTAGCATAGTTTCATTAAACGTTCTAAATTGTGACCATCAAGGTAGGATTGACATAATAGTAACATTTAGTTTTTAGAAGATTTCATTTTCTTTTTTATTGATTCAGATTTATTTTTTAACTTAAACAACAAGTTCAACTTGCTTGTTTTATCATAAATAAATGATGATCTTTCTGATCTAAATTCCTAGCCTATCTTCTGTGTGGTCAGATAAAGGCTGGAATGCACGGTACCTCCTTCTCCCAAATAGAGGTGGCACCTGTTACAGCCTGGGGTCTAGGGGTCCGCAAGAAATAGAAACATGTGTAAGACTCTTCCTTAAACCCCACTGTTGGAAACAGGGAGGCAGTCAGACAGACTCCCACATGCGCCCGACTGGGATCCACCCAGCATGCCCACCAGGGGGCGATGCTCCACCCATCTGGGGCATCGCTCTGTTGCAACCAGAGCCATTCTAGCACCTGAGGCAGAGGCCATAGAGCCATCCTCAGCGCCCGGGCCAACTTTGCTCCAGTGGAGCCTTGGCTGCGGGAGGGGAAGAGAGAGACAGAGAGGAAGGAGAGGGGGAGGGGTGGAGAAGCAGATGGGTGCTTCTCCTGTGTGTCCTGCCTGGGAATCGAACCCAGGACTCCTGCACGCCAGGCCAACGCTCTACCACTGAGCAAACCGGCCAGGGCCCTAAATCCTACTTCTTAATTTAGTTGAGGGTGGAGGAATTTGGTGTTAACAGCTGCTCTGTGTGTGTATCTTCCACAGAGTTCTATTTTCTTTTACATTGAGAGCTCGAGGTTTGGGACAGAGGCTGGAGGAGGGTGCCATCAGGGAACATTGTGTGCAAGCACCATGTGTGTGTCCATTTACAGTTCTCTGACCACGTGGATTTGATCATAGCAAGAGAGCATCATCAGTGTTCTTAAAGCAGTCAGACCTCATCTGGCTCTCTCTGCAGTCTTTCTGCTAACAAACAGTCAATAGAGTCTCCTACCTGCACTGATGGCTGCTGCCATCGTACTTCTGCCCCCAGAAATGAAGCCAGTGATATCCTGCTGAGGCCCCTGGGAGTGAGCAGCGCTCCTAACTGGGCTCCCTGCTGATGCCTGGAGAGCCAAGCTACCAGGCATGTTTTGCTTTGTCTTTTTTTCCTTCTGACTTGCTTCTTTACTAGGGGTGGGGTAGGGGCTACTGCTCACCAGTAGAAAATGACTTTGTCTTTACTTTGTGATTTATGACAATTATTTTAATCCCAATGCAGCCTTGTACTTCCTGCCCTTCCTCTGGTGCAAGCCAGCATCTTTTGGATGACTATCAGCCCCATCCTCCTCCGGCTTTCCTGCAGTGCGTGGTCCTGGCTACTCCCTGAGTGATTCTAGGGCTCTGCCATGTGGAGCCCCAGCAGTGCGCCACGGTTACCAGCACCTTAGCAGACAGAGAACAGTCTAGAAACAGAAAACAAATACTATCCATTTCATAAACAACCACATCCAAAAAGTTTATTCCTGTATTGCAAACAAACCCCATTGTCCAGACTCCCAAGGTGCTTTTAAGTCAGCTGTTTTTAAATCACCCACATAAATACATATAATAAATACAAAAACAGAAAGGATATTGTTTAGCCTTTGGTATATTAAGCATTTCTCCTCGTATTTTCCCCTCGTTTCCCATGTTCTAAGCCCATTTCTTCATGTTCACATTCTTTCTTTGGACACAAAAGCAGCCCAGAAGTAAACTTTGTGTGGGGGTCCTAAGACATGGTGCCTCTCACGGCTCAGGGAGGAACAGGCCCTCGGGACTCACACGTAGTCGCTTAGCCTGTACCCACTGTGTGTGGCCGAGGTGACCGAGGGGGCCCGGTTGTCCTTGTAGGCAGCAGGTGGCCGGTAAGAGGGCGCGGTAGCCGCGGTGGCAGTGGTGGCCCTAGGCGGGGCCGGGTAGGGCCTGGAAGGCGCCTCGTCCACACAGGACAGGCAGAGCAGGGTGCCGCCGATGATTGACAGGGACGAGGAGATGAAGCCGAGGTACAGGGCCTGCCCGATCTCGAACTTCATGCCGCTGGGCAGCAGCGGGTTGTAGAAGTTCTGCACCACGTCGTTGGTGGTCCAGGAGACCGCCACCATGCAGAGTAGGCCGGCCAGGATAAAGAACACGCCGCCCAGCACAGCAAACGTGACCTTGGCCGGCGTGCCCTTGGCGCAGCGCGTGCACTTCATGCCGATCACGGCGCAGGCGCAGGCCGCGCCCGACAGCAGGCAGGAGATGACCATGAGCGCGCGGGCCGCCTGCAGGTCACGGGGCAGCGCCAGCAGGGAGCGGTAGATCTGGCACTGGTAGATGCCTGTGCTGTGCCACACGCACTCCATCCACAGTCCCTTTAGGTATGATACAGCTGTGAGGATGTTGGTGCCCACGTGCGCTGTCCTGCGCCAGTGCGGCAGGATGGTGGTGATCAGCGTGCCCACCAGGCCCAGGAAGCTGAGCAGGAAGCCCAGCAGCTGCACGGCCGTGCTGGCCATGGCCCCGCCGAGTGGCTGCTTCACTCAGGCGTCCGCAGGAGTCCTAAGGAGGCTGGGGAGGCGGCTGGGAGAGAGAGAGGAAATGGGTTAAATATTATCTCGGTGCGTTTATTTCTGCCACCGAAACTGAGATTTCTATAGGCAGTTGGTATGACAATTAACATATTTTTAAAAATAGTTTCTGAGACTTCATTGGGTGAATGGATAAGCTGCTCCCCTGTGATAATTTTCCTGGAAGGGATGGCAGTGGAGTTGGGTGGCCTGAGCCTCCAGAGGACCCCAGGAAAGGGCACACCAGAGCCCCATTTCTGATCTCTCAGCACCTACCAGTTACACGTGGCAAGCCTTGTTCTGTCCACCCTCACACATGTCTGCTGCATTTGAATCTCATTTCATTCTGTTTCATCAGTAATCACTTCAGTGGTTAAATCAACAAATGGACTGACAATGTTACTGTTTATGCTTCCTGTGACTTAGAAAACAGCCTTAGACTGCCTTTTGAAACAAAAGATTTTCTGAACGTGGGTGACTCCCCTGTGCTCTCAGGTAGGGAGGAGCTGACCACCCATTGGGCAGATGCTGCCTTTCAGGATCCCGGAGCTGGATGTGACCTTAGAGATTGTGTATTGACACCAGGGGGGCAGGAATTATTACCAAGGTCCCAAGCTCCTTAGGTGCTGCAGCCAGGACGACAAACCAGTGACCCTCTTGCCCAGTGGGCACCTGCCCTCACGCCACTCTGCAGAGGTGTATGCTTGTTACAAAACAAGGTCGCTACCTGGCTGTCAGAGCCATTTCAGAGGTTTAAAACATTCTAATCATGGCAAAACTCAGAATACTTGTTGGAGTTAAAGATCTGCAGGTGAGTAGTGCTGGGAATATGGGGGAGGATGGACAGATTCAACTCCTGGGAGGGAGGGAGGGAGGGAGGGGGGAGAGAGGTGGGGAGGGAATGAGAGCAGAAATACCCACGTGGACACCACTGGCCCCTCTCTCCTGCCTGGGCACAGTGCCGCCCCCATCCTCTGGGTCACTTGGGGCCTCTCTCTGCGGCTCTGCTAACTCCTCTTTAAAATGAGCAGAGACATGTCCTGTACTTAAGTGAGAAGGCTACAGGGGGCAACACTGGGCTGGTGGGGCATCTCCCAGGCAAGGCAGCCGCTCCCTGCGAGCTGTCTTTGTGGTTCCACCACCTTTTTGTCTTTAATTTTGGGCCCATTGTGAAGAAATTCCCTGAATTGCAATGAAGGGTTTGGTTAATAACAAGTGATATTTTCAATGGGAACCTGTACCATCATCATTTATTTTTAAAGGATGGATTTAAAAATATATAGAGGGTTTAAATGTCTTAGTATTGTCAGAGGCAGCCCTTGGCTCTGTCCTGGTGAACAAACAAAACAAGGTAACAACAAAATGACGTGTTGTGACAGGTTGTGCAGTGCTTTGGGGGAAGGGGAGGATGGGGAGGATGGGGCTGGGGTTTTTGCAGATGTTTTAGATGATTATTTGTTCAGGACCCAGTTTTCTCACACCAGTATTCTGCTGATGGGCTACATGCTTCTTGTCATGATGCTGGCTTTCTTTAGGAAGTCTTCCTGCCACTCAGTGAGTACACTCTTTGCCAGTGCTGGGCTTGGGGTTGGGGAGACCCCCAAACCCTCAGTTTCTGCTGTTCTGATGTCATAGCCGGAGAGGAGGTAGGACCACAGAGGAGGCCGCTCTGACGTGCAGGGGCCAGAGCGGCTGCCCCAGCCTACCCGATGTGCTGAGTGCCTGAGCAGAGCTGACACAAAAGTGCTCATTTATTGGACCTGAGCAGTGCCAGGTGCCGAACCAGCACGGGCATGTGCTGCCCAGCTTAGTGTTCTCAATGACCCCAGGAAGAAGTATCTGTTGCCATTTGTTTTACACGTGGGGAAACTGGCCGCAGGGGATGGATATTCTAGCCCTAGCCCGGCTGGTACTTTCCATGGTCTATTTCCTTCTTCCAGCACTGTCTTTCCCGATTCAATAGGACTGAAGTTAGCATGAGAGCTTGGGGGTGGTAGTGGTGGAGAGCTATCATCAATGTTTTCTCCTCCCTGCAAACATCTCAGAACTGGGCCTTGGTCCTATTGCAGTGGTTCAGTGGCCAGGGTGACCAATTGCTCTGGTTCGCTGGGGACTGAGACGTTGCCCAGGACAGGGGACTTTTAGCGTTGAAATCAGGACAGTCTCAGGAAAATAAGGACGGTTGATTCCTTCAGTTAGCCCAGAGGCTGTGGACTTCTTCAAATAGCTTTTAAGATCCTTCCAGTCCTGCTTGAAGTTGCCTTCTGGCTGACGGCTGCTCAGGCTGTTCCTGGTCCAGGACATTCTGAGGCTTCTCGCAGCTGGTCAAGGTCAACCTCCACTAAGTATACTGGTCCTAAAGAATGCGGCATGAAAGCTAAGCCTGCTTGACCCCACTAGTCTAGGGAGGTGTACCAGAAGTTTATTGGAGGTCTAAATGTTGTGTTTATGGAGAGCGATGACTGCTAATTTTAGAAACCATTAGGTTGCTATTTTTAAACATGTGTTAGATTTGCTAATTTAAGAAGCGTGTGTTAATAAGCCCCCAACTCCCAGACACCAACCCCCTACCTGCTTCCCCTGCAGTTCCCAGCAGCTGCTACTGGCGTTAGGTCATAATTCAACTTCCCAGTAAGCCCCTTTTCACTTTGGAGCCATTTGGTAGAAAAACAACTTCAAATGAATGAATCGCCTTGGAAACCATGTAAAACTCATCTCTGATGCTCCGGAAGGAACTTGCTCAGGTGTGGCCTCCGGGGAGGGGCTCTGCTTTTCCTGCAGACATGCATATGCTTGTGGAAGCATTTGCTAGAGAGATGTGACTCCAAGACAAATACAGTTCTAGGAATCAAGTTCCAAGAATGGAACTTGTCAGGCTGGGTGGCTAGGGCTGATGTCACAAGACAACACACTCCAGGAATAAATGTTGGGTCTTGTACTTGGGTTCACAAAGCCCCCAAAGCCCACTCCTGGGTGGGCAGGGTGGGGCTTAGTGGCAGGCCTGAGCAGGATTTAGGGCAGTGTTTCTTGATGGCTTCTTGGAGTGCTGCATTTGCCGAATGTCTTGTGTGGAGGAGACAAAGGCATGTTGTTCAAGAAAAGCTGGTAACCATAGAATTCTCATTGCTCCCGGTGTGCAAAGGTGTATCGTGAATCTCCCAGAAAAGTCTCCTATGTGGCATTTTCTAAATGTATTTTACTGGAGATGTCCTCCCCCCCAACTTTTCCAAGGGACAACTTGGAAGTCGCATTGCTTTGACAAGCGGACATAGAGCATGTCAGTCCTTTGAAAGGTTAATGGGGGCAATGAGGAGATGAGGTTAAAAATAAAGACAATTTGACTTTCGAAAGGGTGAATGAGCTCCAATAAGAGGGCCAGCAGGATGCTCTGATTTGCCCCACCTTCCCTCGAAGAGATTCA
This sequence comes from Saccopteryx leptura, assembly GCF_036850995.1. Lineage (NCBI taxonomy): Eukaryota > Metazoa > Chordata > Mammalia > Chiroptera > Emballonuridae > Saccopteryx > Saccopteryx leptura. The sequence continues at coordinate 222,248,256 of NC_089504.1, read as the reverse complement.
GAAAACCCCAAGGCTGTAAAGTAACTTGGAAATCTATGAAGGGCAGCTGAAAGTCAGGAAATCCACTATGCCCCTCGCACTGGTCTGGTTGTATGAGCACAAGCTCCGAAAGGCAAGGATGTTTCCATTCCATATAAGACTTTATGTTGTCTCCTTCCTCTGTTGTCTGTGAGCTACATTTTTTTAAGGCAAGAATTTAAAAAAAAATAATGCAGAAGCCTGCACCACATAGTGACACTCTGTCCACGTGCACTCTCTGCCCCCCAACCTGCCTGGACCCCAGCTGGGTCAGCAAGGGAGCATTTCATTTAAATAGCAGTTCTCAGAGGGGTTAGCCTGTCCGGGACAACAGACAGAGGTGTTGTTTGCCCAGCCCTGCTCCTGCTTTATTACTACCCAGGGTCCTTCGGCCCCTATTATGAAGAGCTTTCCTCTGGACGTGTGTGGTTCCTTGGTCCTTTCCCGCCCACTGGGAAGGAAGTGTCAGACTCGGGACAGGAGCAGAGTGTGTCACACACAGGGAAGCCCGGTGCCTTTACCCAGAACCCGTGGGCCCTCCTGTCTAGGTGAAGAGTTGGATGATTCGGCCACTCACACCTTATCTCAGTTTTTTATTTCCCTGCCATCCAAGTGGATCTAGAGCCATTTGGGAACAGGTCATTACACACAGGTCTCCCCCCTGGGCTCCTGATGTTGGACCTCTTGTGGTGACAGTTTAAATTCTCGTTTCCTAGAGTTTCATTGGGAAACTGAAGAGCTGCCTTGAGGGAAATGTGGTCCTTTGACCTTGTAAGAATTGCCTCAACTTTGATGTTCATCAGTTTTAAAAAAAGTTCTGGTTCAAAAAACTCCTGTCCTTCATGTCCCTCCACCCAGACTGCCTCTTTGTTATTGATAAGATCTTTCATAAATGCTAGAATATGAGAACTAAGAATAAACTCAAGGGAGATTTGGATTCACCCAAGTGAAAAAAAAATGAGCAAAACCACCCAATAGGCGAAAGGAATATTACTTTTATGTTCTAACAGAATGAAATAACTCCAACTAATAATTCCAGAATCTATTATTTTTTTATAACAAGACGTTGTGTTTCTTAATAACGTACAAAACAGTGGCTCTCTGTCCTAGAAGCTCAACCCGGAGGTGCTATGTTAGTACATCTTCTCACACAAGCACATGCGAATTATGAGAAAGTGATCAAGGACACGCGTTGGAAAAACCATTTCATATTCATTTAGGATGGGCGGTACTGTGGGGTTTTTGGCTCTGGAAATGAAGTTTCCTTCATTAAAATCCCAAAAAGTTTCTGTAACTTTCCTTAGGTTATTTTTCAGACTGGCAGGCATCTGTATTTTGAATTTACGAGGATGTCTATGCCCCCCACACATGGTGGCGAGGGCTCGCTGGTATTATTTGGGAAAGTCAATGTGAAATATCTTGCTCAAGTCTTACATAAATGACAATTTATAGGTTAAAAAATATATTCACTCTCTTTTTTGGACAAGTAATGAAAAAATCTACTTTTCATAACAAGAACTGGTTTTAGGGAAAGCCACATTAACTCCAGTGAAAGTTGTGGTGTGCGGTTAAAGGTTCACAGAGGCCATTTCCAGTTCGGCCGAGATGGAGGAAGCTATCGATTCAGTGAGAACTCAGGGCCAACTTATCATAGCCATAAACATTCTAGACCACTTCCCAGGAGACATGATCTCTCTAATTTTAATTCACCAGATCTCATTAGACTATATCAAAGAGGCAGTCGATCAACATTTAACAATGAAATGATTGAATTTCATTTAATAAAATCCATCAGGCCCTTGGCATTACCGTTTTGTCTAATGTGATCGCTGTGTTGATTTGCTGTGTTGGTTTTCATTTCTCAAGGTATGGGAGACTAAAAACTTGCTATACAAGAAAAATATTAGGAAAGTGAAAAAAACCCACACAGATTCTAAGGATATTTTCTGAAGTGTTGAATGATCATTAGATGAGTAATAGTTGAAGTGTCCTTTCAGAAAGCTCTATGCAAAAACAATTATGGGATGAATTGTGTCCCTAACTCCTAGTGCCGCTGAATGTGTCTTTATTTGCAGATATGATTAGCTAAGATACAGTCCTACACTAATAAGACTGGTTTTATAAGAGGACAGCCATGTGAAGACACAGAGAAGTAGGGAGGCCATGTGACAGCAGACACAGAGATTGGGCCATGCAGCCCAGGAACGCCAGGGATTGCTGGGAGAGAGGGAGGAACAGAGTCGCCCTCAGCTCCTTCGGGAGGAAACAGCCCTGCGGCACCTTGCTGGCACCTTGGTTTGGACTTCTGGTCTCCAGAGCTGTGAGAGAATGCGTTTCTGTTGTCTTTTTTTTTTTTAATTAATTAATTAATTAATTAATTTTTTTCTGAAGCTGGAAACGGGGAGAGACAGTCAGACAGACTCCCGCATGTGCCCGACCGGGATCCACCCGGCACGCCCACCAGGGGCTACGCTCTGCCCACCAGGGGGTGATGCTCTGCCCCTCCGGGGCGTCGCTCTGCCACGACCAGAGCCACCCTAGCGCCTGGGGCAGAGGCCAAGGAGCCAATCCCAGCGCCCGGGCCATCTTTGCTCCAATGGAGCCTTGGCTGTGGGAGGGGAAGAGAGAGACAGAGAGGAAGCAAATGGGCGCTTCTCCTATGTGCCCTGGCCGGGAATCGAACCCGGGTCCCCCGCACGCCAGGCCGACGCTCTACCACTGAGCCAACCGGCCAGGGCCCGTTTCTGTTGTCTTAAGCCGCCTGGTCTGTGGTACTTCGTTTCAGCAGCCCTGGGAGACCAGTACGGGGGACTTGCTGAATGACAGTGTGGGGAGTTACAGAAACAAAGGCACTCATGTCTGAAGATGAGAAGTGGTCCACCTTCCAGAAAGGCTTTGAGCACAACCTGGTGGCTTCGCATCTGCCACAGGAAACATCAAGGCAGTGGTAGTAAGTAGGTAGCTTCCCGTCTCCAGGTGTGGAGGACAAAATTCAGGGAGAGGTGAGAGGACCTGGAGGAGGAAGAATCTGGAAGGTCCTTTGTACTTGTAAAAACTCAAGAGCAAGTGCCAACTGTAGCGAGCAACCCATATGGCTAACCAATGACTCGGCTTCTCTAGAGCAGAAAAGTATGTGAATCCACTGATGTCTGGAAGAGGTTCGGGCTCAGGTCTCCAGTCCGCATGTAACCGGCTGGGCTGCACCAGGGACATGGCTGACCTTTTCAGGCTGGATGTCTGTTTTGTTTTTTGTTGTTGTTGTTGTTTTTTAAATCAACAGACTTTGGTTTTAGAGACCATAAAACCCCAGATTTGGGGTGCAGGCCAGGCTTGGATAAGGTGACTCAGACAGCTGCCCAGGCTCTCCCTTGGAAATCCAGCAGAGCTCAGTTGGGCCCCCCTTGGGGACTGACTTACATCAAAACAGAAATGAAAATGAGCGACAGGACTTTATCCCAGCTATGCCGCAAACCTCCACGAATAAGATAACTATTCTATGAATTTTGTAACTTTGTGAAAGTCATTTATTTGAGCGTGGAACTGGAACTATATTGCAGTGAAGAAAAATGTGGTGTCAAATGAAAAACATAAAACTGAGATTTGCTTATGATGAATAAAATACAGTTTAAAATGTTGGTTAGTGCTCATTCTCTGTGAAGTTAGCCTTTTAAGCCCAGGTGCACAGAAGCTGTTAATATTAATGACAAGAGTGAAAACAATCACAGCTAAATTTACTGGGCGTTTACTTTATGCCAAACATCTGCTAAATGCTTCAATTGGCATTAACTTATTTAATCCTTCAACACATCTACGTGTGTGTTGTTGTCCTCATTTACATATGGAGAAACTGAGGCTTAGAGAGGTTCAGCAACTTGTCCAATGTCACACTTGGGCTGAATCAGGGAGGCCAAATAGGAGACTCCTGTGGTCATCCAGGTCAGAGATGCTGGTGGTGACAAAGGTGGGGGCTGAGTAGAGGTTGGTTTCTAGATACGTTGGAAGGTGAGGCTGGCAGGGTCTGCTGAGGGCTTAGCTGTGGGAGCCAGGTGTCAATCATGCTCTAGGTTTCTGTCTTGGGCAACTGGAAGAATGGAGCTGCCATTTATGGAGAGGGTGAAAACAGTGGGAGGTGGGAGCATTTGGGTTTGGAGGGTCAAAGGCACAAAAGGCTTTCATTTTGGACATGTTGAGTTTGAGATGGCTCTTACCACCCAAGTGGGGATACTGTAGTTAGGTATCTACAGACAGAGTTCGAGGAAGAGACTGAAGTGGAGAAGTCCACTTGGGACTCAACAGTGCAGAGATGGGGCTGAAAGCCCTGAGGTTGGATGAGTGCCCCAGGGGGTGTAGCCAGGGAAGAGCAGGAGTCATTGGCTGATTTCAGGACCCTCCCACATCAGAGATTAGAGTGATGAGGAGGAGGAGGGGTATGACCATGCAGGGGGAGAGTGGTGAGAGGACAGAAGCCCAAGTCGGAGAGAGGGATTCACTGTGTCAAGTCATCAGATAAGTCATGTAATCCAAGCACTGACAAATGATCGCTGAATTCAGCAACAAGACGGAAATTGGAAACCTTGATAAGCACAGTTTCGGTGGAGCGATTGGAATGGGTTCCTGAGAGAATCCAGGATAGGGGTGTGCGAGGAAATGAGCCCAGAGAATTCTTTTGAGGGCTTGGCCTGACCATCAAGGGGAACCAGGAAATGAAGCAACAGTTGTAGGATGGGAGTTCTTAATCTGGGGTCCATAGGCCATAGAATCCAGGTGTCAACTGGCTGGGAAAAAAGTTGAATGTTTTATGTCATCGACCTCTCACTGAAAACAAGCATTTCCTTGTACTATGAATAGAAGCAGACAGCTACAACAATGTGACCAGTGCCTGTGACTTACTCACCAATAGAAATCACTGACAGTTTGCATTTCAGGTGTTCCAATACCTGGAAAGACCATTTACCATTGATGCTACTTCAAAATTACGGTAGGTGTAAGAGCCCTGCTCGCTCCTGTGATGTGATGTGGTAATAGAGAAGCATGTAAACTACCATGAGCAAAATGGTTTTACAATAGTTTGATAATTGTATTTCAATACCATTGACTTCCTCTATAATCCCTTGTGTTATTTTACATATTTAAAAGCATTGTTTGGAGAAGAGATGCATAGGCTTCACTAGATTGCCAAAAGCGTCCAAGAAAGAACAAACCACCAGTCCAGTAAACAACAACATTCACAACAAACACCAAAAACAGCAGAGGAAGACTACCAGAAAGGTGGGGCCACTGAGGAGGGCGGGAGAGCAGGCCAGGGGGAAGGGGAGGAGGAGGAACTGGTGGGAAGGCCCACCTGTGGGTATGGAACCACCATCCATCATGAATTACGTGAGCAACTGGTGATCTGGTTGTTTCACACTTTGAGAGGTTAAATCTCCCCTATCCTTGGCTTAATTTATGTCTGTGAAGGTGAGACAAGGGGAAGAGAAACAGGCCATGAAGAGGAATGCACAGGCATGTGCATGTGTGTTGGGTCCTCTTCGCCCGCTGTGGGCCTGCAGGGCCTGGGTCTTACTTCTGCTCTGCCTTTATTCACAGGACTGCCCCAGAAATGAGTCTTCAACGTTTTCTTCGTAAGCCATCACCTGGCACCCTGATCTTTCCTGTGGAGTGAGAGGGTAGGGGAAGATGGTGGCTTTGCGCTTGGGAGGCAAGGATGGAAGCCACGAGGGTTGGGGGTGAGGTCCGAGCTGAGCGGGGGGCACACATGTTGCATGCCTGTCTGTGACCCCAGATAGCTCAGCAGAGGAAATACATTATGATTTCCTTTCTCAGTTTCCCTCCTTCTCCTCTTTCACTCGCCTTTGTGGGCAGGGAGCCTCCTGGTGTGTGTGTGGTTCCCCAGAGGAGGCTGGCCCTCACCCAGCTGGAAGCTGCTTTGCTCTAATTTCGCCCTCCTGCTCCCCCGACTCTGCATTCCAGCCAAGTAACCTGAACCCAGAGGCTCTCTACCCTTCCGAGGTGTCACATCCTTGGAGAACTTGAAACAGACCCTCATGCCCTGACTACCCCAGAGAGCACAACTCACTGCTTGGGGTGGGATCCACACGTGGGAATGTTTGAGCCCTTTTCCCAGGTGGTTTGAATGCTGCCAGGTTTAAACTGTTATCTCAGCCCGGCCTGGATAGCTCTTTGGTTAGTGCATCACCCCAATACACCAAGGTTGCGGATTCAGCCCCTGGTCAGGGCACATAGAAGAATCAACCAATGAATGCATGAATAAGTGAAACAACAAATCAATGTTTCTCTCTCTCTCTTCTTTCCTCTCTGTCTCTCTAAAATAAATTTAAAAACAAAACAAAACAACAACAAAATGCTGTCTTAATGGATGTGACTTAAGGTACTTTCAGAAGCTTTAAAAGAGAAACTATTTAGCAAAGCCTCACAGTACAAATGTATGTTCCATTTGCTGGCTCTTCTGCATGTTGACTATGGCCTTCTCTGGCATCTCCCCAGATGGGGACAGAGTGCTCAGCCTGGTTTTCTCACTGTCCCAAGTGTTATCTGGTCTACCTAAATGCCTTCACTCTCACCCTGCCTCTGCCTCAGATCCTCCATCTACAAGTCCTAGCTATGTGTGCCCCACAACCCCGCCGTCCAGCCTTGACCCTGTTCCACCATCTACCCCTGCACTCCCTCTGACAGCCAAGCATCTGGAAAGAGGCCGTTTCCCTATTCAGTGCTCTGCCCCCGCCCCTGCCCAGCCTGTTCTTACTGACTGGGTCCTCTTCCTGGGACCCTCCTCCTCTTGGATACTCAGCCCACCTCATGTGTTAATTTTGGCCAAGAAGTTATACCTCTAGGCATTTATATTGTCCTGGATGATCCTTGAAAATAAACTCCTCCTGGCCCTAGCCCCAAAGAATGATATTTGCAGTGTTAAGAACATGATGGGGTCAGTCCTTGGGGAAGGGGGCGGTGATACTTTGATGCATGTGTTTTTAAAACATTTAGGAAGCTTAGAATTAATTGTGTTGAAAGGTATGAAATTTCAGATTGCAGAAGTCCTTGTGAAAGCAAAGGTCTTGCAGAGAAAATAGTGCATGGTGTCTCTGGATTGATCTTCGGACACATACACAGGGCTGGGTTGTATGTTTGTCTGAAGACTGAGGGGTGCTGTAAGGTGTCTTTGCCTGCTCTCAGGATGGGCTACATAATTTGCAGAACCCAGAGCAAAACAAAAACATGGGGCCCTTGTTCAAATATTAAGATTTTCAAGATGGCAACCGCAGCACATCAAACCAAGCATGGGGCCCTTCCTAGCGCAAGGTCCTGGGGGACCGTGCAGGTCACATGCCTGTGAAGGCTGCCTGGCCTGTCATGCACCCAGGAACCGGACACGGGGATTTTCCTCCCTTACATCGATGAGTGTGCACCTAGTTCAAATGTTGAAAGGAAAAGGAGACACCTTTGCAGTGTTCCACAGGATAAAAAAGCAGTGTTCCACAGGATAAAAAAAAATGTGGTTTCATGTGTATTCTTTCTTCATTTAAGTGTAGCCCAGATATCTGTAAATATCTGCCAAGGAGGGACCTTTTGAAACCAGAGTTATTGCTGATCCCTGTGCCCAAGGGTGGCTGCCAATGGAAACAGATCTGGCGTTGCAAAGCTCCGCTCGCATTTCTGTGGGTGCATGTGCATCTCCAAGGCTGTGGGTGAACGGCTGCCTCTGGGTGGCTCTGCTCAAAGCCCTCCTGTGCCCCGGCAGGGCCCTGGCCCCTCGGAAGGGAAGAGGCTGAGGCAGGCGAGTCCCACTTCCCCCATCTTTCCTTTCACAGAGTCACCAGGAGAGGCCCTCTTAGCGCAAACTCTGGGTACCTTCCCAGCAAACGCCCCCAGTGGGAAATTCCCTGGGTATTGCTGCCCTGGGCACCCAGGAGAAAGCCTGTGGCCCCGGGAGCCACATGTCCTGTCCTGCAGACAGTGGGAGGACCCCCACCAGAGTGAGGACTTCGAGGACAGCCACAGAGAGGACCGTTGGGTTTCCACAGAAATCACTCCTCCCCTGGCGAGGCTGACTGCATTTTTTAAAGACATCGGCCCAAGTCCAGAAAGGAGGCCTTTAGATCTCTGTTCTGTGTCGTGAGGACATTCTCTGATCTAAGCAAGAAAATGACTTTTTAAAAACAAAAATTGACATTCAATTTTATTGCTCTTTTTTATAAACAAACAAAACAAACAACTAACTGAAAAACAGGACAGACTGACAGTAACGTTTTTAAGGCACCCAAAGGGGAGCCTTTGTTTCTTCCTTTCTACAGATTTCCCTGTATGTGCCTTAAGCATTGATCCCACCAAACAGATGAGGAACTAAAACCGGGAAGCTTAAGAGGTTTTTGCAAAGCAGATGGGACCAGATAAGCATGAGGCCGGCTTCAGGTCTGACTAATTTGGGGCAAACAGCTCAGCCTCACATGACTCACCTGGCTGTCTGCATCCTAACAGCTGCTTCCCAGAGCCGTCTAGAAGATGCTGGCGTGATAAAGGTAAAAACCTGCAGGCCCCGTCAGGAAGGACACCCAGCAAATGCAGGGCGCGTGCACCGAGGTTTTATCGTCGGCACAGATGCAGCGGTTCCCGGGTTCACTGAAGTGACCCAGGCACGGAGGCTGGGCTCAGACCCAGAGCTGAGATGGTGGGTGAACACAACAAGGGGCAGCACTCTGGTTTCCAAGACTTCAAAGCTAAACAGAGTGATTAAGAGATTTCTGCCCTTAAAAACTGCAGACATTAAATCTCTTGGTGGGAAAGTGCGACCAAAAGCCTGTGTTCCGACTGGCTCCAAGGTCTGGGGACCCTCTCAGGGCACTAATCCCAGGCCTCTTTTGACTTTGCCTGTGCCCCTCAAGGCAGGCCTGGGCCTTCCCGCCCATCTGGGAAGACCACGCAGCTGTTGGGGATGAGGGGCTCAAGGTAGCCGAAGGATTAACTCATATCAGATGGCGTGGGATTTCCTCTCTTCAGAACCATTTTTACCCTTATTAAGAAAAATCTGTCATTTCCTGCCAGGGTGTGTGTGGGTCTGTGGGTGAGTTTTGGGGGGAGGGGTGCAGGTTGAGGGGAAGGATACGGCTCCCCAGTCTGGAAGCTCTGACCACTCACGGAGCACAGCAGAGGCAGTGACAATCGGCTCCCCAAGATGACACGGTCACAACACTCAACAGAGCCGGCCCTTGCTCCCAGACTGAGGCCCAGTCAGCAATGAAAGAATTCTGCTCACTCAGGAAGCAGCTTCTTGTCCTCTCCGAGTTGTTAGGAGACCTGCTGCCTTCACACTCAGCTGCTTAGGGCCCCCCAGGGTCCCCCCAGGCCCAGCCGCCAGTGCCTTTCAGCAGAGGGGGCATGATGGATGCTCACCTACCCACAGCCCTGAGACAAATGACTGTCAATCCCAAACCCTCCCACCTCACAGCTTCCCCCAGACTCACACGCAGAGGTCGCTGAGTCCCGTTGGCCTCATAAGCTCCACTCCAGCCAGCGGGGCTGCTCGGGACCCTGGCCGGCCTCGGCCCTGCAGAGAGGCTGCTGCTTTCCTGTTTTCCCTCTTCCACTGACTGGGAGCTTCATGCCCCAGGTATTTGAGAGAAGAGTGTCCAGACAATTACTGTGTATGGCACACATGTCATTTGGTCGGATGGTTAACTGCCCTGTGTGGCAGCTAGGCCAAGGCAGACATTCAGGACCAACCAGAAATGTCATTTCTACGCTTTAGAAAAATGCCCGATACATCTGTGCATAGTGAGCTCCTCCCTAACACGCCGTCCAGGGCCAGCAGGATAAAGCCCTGACTAAGCAGGCTGGCCCTGGAGCCGTCTGCAGTTCAGCCCGGCCACCTGCCCGCGGTCCCTGTGCTGGTCCATTGACTATGTCACTCCTCTGTGTCCTGGTTCATGGCTCCCAAACAAACAGCCCAATTCCTGTGATGACCTATGGTAGACCTTCCTGCTGCCCTGCCTGCCCATCTTCCTCTGAGTTGGTCACCTGGCAACTGGTTGTCCCCACACTGCTTTGGATTTTTATCATGTTGAGCAACTCAGAGTTTCTCAGCCTGCTGGCTGCTACGGGCTCTGGACACACGCTGGTGCATTCTGATCAATGTGCAGCTGTTTGGGTGTTTTGGCTACAACTGCAGATACGGGCAGTGCAGTGATATCTGTCAGAGAGCGTGGAGCTGGGTGGGCCATAGGCACAGTGTAGAGCGAGGGATCTTTTTGTCATGAAGGGTTGGGCCACGCTGGAAGTGTCTCCAGCCCCTGCAGGTGGGCTGTCAGCCATCTCAGACTCCCAGTTGGTGAGAACCACAATTTCAACTTGACTCACATGTTCTTCCCTGTCTCACTGGTTCCAGGGCAGGGACTCGGGACTGTGATCCTCTGTAGCACTCATCCATCTGCATAATTGGGTGGTGCTTAAAAAAAAAATGACCCAGTGAAGGAACTCGTGTGGACCAATGACCCTGGACATGGACCAGAGCCTATCCCTGTGTCCCTGGCAATGGCTGCCGATGGCAGGGAGGGGAGCGTCCTGTGGCAGTGTGGGAGCTTGCTTACAGCAGGAGAGAGGGTCTGTTAAATATTATTGATTGAGGATTGATCTACAACCCACATCCACTTAGAGTTTTTTCTGTCTCTTTGGAAGTAATCGTCATAAGTATAATTATCTTTAGTTCAGGGTTATTATAGGCCCACATCAAGCTATCCTATTTAGTATATAGTATATGCAATAAAATGTACCCACACTATCTATAATTATGCCTTTGGGATGATTTGGCTACAAGTAATACATTTAATTTACAACTGCCTTTGATTCTTGGCACTCTCCCCATACTACAGAGAGAGACAATGCAAATCCCAAACTGTTTTTAAAATATTATGACATTTTTAGGAGTGCTACATTTAACAATGAATGAAGTGGGCACAATGTTATGTTTTGTAGACTTTAATTCATCTGAGCCTTCATTAATCTGAATTTTCTCTGAAACAATTCAATCCTGTTCCTTGCGGAGGTATGACAGCCCCCAGGACCATGAACCTGGCCTGTGGCTCCTGATGGATAAAAAAACCTTTCCTGGGCCAGAGGGCAACATCACAGGGACACTGTGTGACACTCAGTGTAAAGGTATCGACTCATTTTTCATTCACCAACTATTTCTTGAACTCCAGCACCTATAAGCAGCGGATGCTTCCTGAGTAGGATGGCTACTAACCTTGCTCTTCAGAGTGTGGGGGTCACAGCTGCACCAGGGACAATTAGCAAGCGGCTGGTGGGAGTTTAGGCTTGGGAGTGTCAGCCCTCTCTCCCACCTGGACTCTCATCCTTTCTGTTCCCACCTGCCATCCCAGTCTGCTCTTGGATGTTTTCAAGCTTCAAAGTGTAAATGACTCATAATGGCTTAACATTTTCCCCTCCCAGGAGGTATTTTGAAGTCTAAAGGATAAAGATTTTATAGTGAAATTTCAAATACCAATCAGTGAGAAAAGGAGGGCTCATGGGAGAAGGGCCATGAGCATTTTTCTAACACCCTTAATATCATTTCATTGAGTTAGGGTGACCTATGTCCGTATGGATATGGTAGAAGCCAGTAGATATTTCATATTAAAGGGATGAAGGGATGGAAGGTGGATGAATGCTGGATAAATAGATCACCTTTAGTCTGATCTCAGCTGATCTTTAAAGCTGGATTCATTTTTTAAAAAGGGGTTTCCACTGGTGTGAGAGTGAGAGGCAGAGAGAGAGAAAGGGGTAGGGGAACGAAGAGAAAGAGAAGCATCAACTCATTTGTTCCATCAAAAGCTTGATTCATTTTTTCATTCCTCATTGAACCTAGGTTCTGACACATATTTGGAAGTCGATAAAAGTTTGTCGAGTGAACAAATTAATGAAAAGACAGTTGTTTGTGCAGTGGGCCTGTGGTTTGGGTTTCTGTTTTGGGCTTCTTTTGATTTGAGCAACACACAAACAGGCGACCTGAGCCTAAGTTAGCAGACTCTTAGTCATCTTGTGGGCATGAAGGCCGTTGTCAAACCTGACCTTGCTTACTTTACCAGCAGCATGTCCTGTCAAAGTCACTAGGCTTCCCTGGGAACTTTGTTCAAGGTTTCGTGTCAACTTTGCAGAGTCTGACTTTGGCGTGCTAGTTGTTGTTTTAAGCACATTACATACACCTGCCGTGACAGGTGGAATTGTTTCTGACCTGAGCCTGCCTCCATCCCAGCTGGGTTCAGAGGACCACGAAAGGGCAGATCCCAGGCTGGCTTTGCATCTCGTGGCTCTTGGGCTGCACGGAGAGCACAAAAGCATCCCTTGCTTTCAAACCATGGATCTGTCTTCACAGGAACTGCCTGCCTGGGCCTGAGAGTGTTCTAGACCCTGTGGCTGGGGTGATAGGGTCTGTGTCCAGTGAGGTGTAGAGGACTTGTGAGCTCCTGAGAGCAAAGTTCCAGGCAGCAGTCCCATCTGGGGCCTCTTTGGAGCCAGGCGGTGGAGGAGACATGGATTCTCCTCTGCTCACCTCAACCGGGGAGCGCAGTCAGCCTTGGAAAGGGTGCCCTGTCTTTGGTAAGAAGAACAGCAAATCCCAGGGTTTGGAAAGGATGTTGTTGAGAGTTGATGGATGGTACCCAACACAGGAGAGTTCTTGCCAACTCATGATGGAGGAGGCTGTTGTGGGCGCCAGGATCCTAAGGTGCTGGTTTTGGGACCTTTTGGGGTCCTGATGTTGAAGATGTCACCTGGGGAGGGATTATCTTGGGGGAGGAGACTTGGCTCTTCCAGGCCAGCTGTTGGCTTAGGTGGGAGGAGAAGACAGGAGCAGCCAGCCCACTTGCAACAAACAAACAACTGACCTCAAAGCCACCCTTGCCCTTGGCAGTGGGCCAGGGGGCCAGGGACAGGCCTTTGGCATTGCAGGGATGGAGTGCTGTCTCTCCACTGACGAGGTTCAGGACTTGCGGGCCCACCAGGGGAAGGTGATGGGCATGTCCAACCACTCATGCTCAGTCAGTCTGGATTTAGAATGGGCCCTGGGGGCTGTTTTGGAAAAAGGATACTTTCTTTAGGAAAATGCCACAGAACTACCTCAAAGAGAAGTGCGGTGCAAAGCAGGCGAGAATCTGAATGTTTATATATGAATGTCTGAGATTCTTGGTTTGAAAGCCTCATATTTTGTAGGTTCAAGATCATACCTTTTGATATAAAAAAATGAATTGTAAAATCAGATTTAGAGGACTATTACTTTTTACCAAGAAACTAGCCTTAAAACTTGGCTGGGGTATCAGTGTCCTCAGGCTGCGGTAACAATGTACCCCAAACTGGGTGGCTGAGGACAACAGATGTTTATCATCTTACAGTCTGAAGGCCAGAAGTCCAAAATCAAGGGGTCAGCTGGGCTGTCCTCACTCCCTCTGTGACTCTGGCTAGAGTCCTTTTTTGACTCTTCCAGGTTCTGGCGCTGCTGTCAGTTCTTGGTGTCCTTGGCTTGTGGCTGCGTCACTCCAATCTCCTCCTCTGTCATCACGTGGGATTCTCTCTGCATGTCTCTCTATTCACATGGCATTTTCCTCTTATAAGAACACCAGTCATATTGGATTAGGGTCCCCCCAATGACCTCATCTTAACTAGATTACATCTGCAAAGCCTCTATGTCCAAATAAGGTCACATTCACAGATGGCAGGGATTAGGACTCGAGCTTATCTTTTCAGGGGACAGAACTCAATCCATAACAACAGCTAGGGATAGCTGTGGCTCACTAGTTACTCTCTCTATTGTGTGGAGTGAGACTGATTTTCATTAGGCTCAGAAAAATCTTATCTGTCAATAGTGATACTTGAATACAGATGAAATCAAGGGTAAAAGATGTATCAGAAGTTGCAGCAATTGAGTTCACTTCAAAATACAAAGCAAAAGCAAGATGCCTTTTAGATTAAAAAAATTTTTTTTCCATTGATTTGATAGCAAGAAAGAAAGGGAGAGAGAGAGGCACCAACTCATTCTTCCACTTAGTTCCATTTTGTTGTGCACTCACTGATGGCTTCTTGTATGTGCCTGACTGGGGGTTGAACCCATGGCCTCAATGTGCCAGGATGACACTCTATCCACTGAACTACCCAGCCAGGGCCCTTCTTAATCTTGTGCTCAGTTTTGTTTTCTGCAGCTGCCCCTTTGGCTGCCTTGGGACACCCTTTCATCTTGAGACAAGTGACAACCAAGTGACTGTCCCAAAACCACACACACAGCCTACTGTGGGAGAACCCCTTGTATGCCATCAACTATGAATTATAATGTTTTCTTGAAATAATCCTTCATAAGCAACCAGGGTTAATAGTGCTCATAGTCTACTTAACAAGAGAATCAGATAAAGTTTTCTTTAGTGAGGACCTTTGCAAATAGAGAATGGAAAAGTCAATTTCTGGCAAATGTATTTAACAGGGAAGGCCAGTGGTGAAAGGAATTAAGTAGGGCTGTGTTTATGTTTTATTCTCAAAGGCTAGGCATACCTTAGTTCAGGTTGGGCTCCTTCGGTGCTGTTAGGGCATAAATAATTTGACTGAGGCTGGTCAGTTGGACAGGACGGGAAGTTTCTGAAATTCAAACAACATACTTTTGATATACTGCCTCGCTTTTACTTGTCGGGTGCCCATAGTTTAGCTGACAACAGTCTCAGCAACAGAAATTTCGACATGGTCCTATATTTGCTACTTGCTTTTTTGTACCCTGGACACAGGAAGGTTTAACCTTTTGGGTAGGTATATACCAGTGACCTCCCAACCAGGGTTACCAGGGAGAGACAAAAAAATATGTCTTAAAATATAAAGAGATCAAAAGATTTGAAAGTGAGGACTCAAAATTGGTATTTGTACACCCATGTTCCTAGCAGCATTAATCACAATAGCAAAAAGGTGGAAACAACCCAAATGTCTATGTATGTATGTATGTATGTATGTATGTATGTATGTATGTATGAATGAGTGGGTGGATGGATGGATGATAGATAGACAGATGAGCAAAATATGGTCCATCCCTACAGTGGAATATTATTCAGTCTTAAAAAAGAATGAAATTCTGACACATGCTGTAACACAGATGACCTTGAAGACATTATGCTAAGTGAAATAAGCCAGTCACAAGAGTCAAGTGTATGATTCTACAAACAAAAGATGCCTAGAATAGTCAGATTCATAGAGACAGAAGGCAGAATGGTGGGTGTCAGGGGCTGAGAGGAGAGGGGAATGGGGAATTAGTGTTTAATTGGTGTCTAATTTAAATTTGGGTTCATAAAAAAGTTCTAGAGATGGATGGTGGTGATGGTTGCACAATGATGTAAACATACTTGATGCTTTGAATTATACACTTAAAAATGGATAAGATGGTAAGTTGTATATTATGTGCATTTTAACACAGTAGATTACACACACACACACACACACACACACACACACACACACACCATACTGGTCTTCTATTAGTCATTCTGACTTGGACCCCCTCACACAGTGTAATCTCATAACACTCCATTAGTTCACATGTAAGGGGCTTCATTGGAATAAGTGTTCTCAGCTATCAATCAAAATGACACTTTCCTCCTATCTCTCTTTTAGCTAATTCTGAAAGCCAAATGCCAAGTCCTGACCCCGGTCCACCAGGGAAGTGACCTTCCTGCAGCGAGCCCTTCTCTGCTTAATGGCCCCATGGAAGGGCCGCTCAGCCTGGTGCAGCAGCCCGGCTGGCACATACGCAGGCAGGCCCTACGAGCAGAGTTGCCTCAGGCAGGGCAGAGGTGACTGCCAGGACATCCACCTGGCAGTCTGGACAAAGGCCTCACCCGTTCTGTCTCCTCCTGATTGCTGTTCCCTAACCACACAGAAGGTCTAGAGACGCTGAGTGTCACACCTCTGGGAGCCTTACCCTTGTAATTTACTAAGTACTTTTATATGGGGTGTCATTTAACCAGACCACACAGTGAGGCATTTGTTATCGTCTTGAGGCATCTTGTCCAGTCCTCACAGCTGGTCACAGAACGACCTGGGCTTTGCCTTGGGCTACCGACCTGAGCCCTAAGTTCTTTCCTCTACAGGCCCCCAGCCCAGGCCGCCAGCCCTTCCACGAGCTGTCAGAAAAGGCAGGGGTTATGAGCAAGTGGGTACAGGGTGGAGCGCTGTGGGCAGCACCGAGCACTCCACCAATATTCGCTGAGTTAACAGTGTGGATCCCAAGCACAATTTTCTGGAATCTTTTCTCCACTCCCAGTCCTCACCTACGTCCATAACAGCTCAGGGACCAGGGTTAACTTTGCTGGGTCCTATCGTGAAACACCTTCAAAATAGGTCAGGTACCCCAGATCTGGAGTCCACAACGAGGGAGTCAGAGGCCCTGAGGCACATGCAGACCTTCAGGCCTTTCTCCAGCCGAGGGGAATGGTCTGACTCTCAACCTGATAAGTGTAAAGGTCGTCAGTGCCCGCCCCCCTTCACACACATACACATGAGCACATGCAAACACATATGCACAGCACACACAGGAACACACAAACATGCACACACACACTCTTTCCTGAAATGACTTTGGACAACAGCAAAGCCAACCCTTTCTAATTCTCAGTAAATAAGACACAAAGAAGAACAACTTGGAGCCAGAGAAAGCCCTTCCTCTTCATTGAGGCAGTATGTCCTTCACCATTTTCTATCCAAAACATTGGCCAGTGGCTTCCCTGAGCCCTTACCCAGCAAACTAATTCAGGTCCATGAACAAGGGTCCTCCCGCTGGATGCCCTAATGGGCTTCACTTACAACCTCCCCTCTAAGGGCTGTGCCTTAAAACCAGGCACTTTCATCTCTGCCGTCAGCTCCAAATAACCTGGAATCTTTTTTCTCAACTAGCAGCCTCTCCCAGAAAGAGGCCAATCTGAAAATGAGGAAGAGCACACAGCTCACCAGAGCGGAATGGCCAAGAATAGCACAACGAGACAATGGATCTAAGAGAGGGTCCCGCTGTCAAACCTAATGCCACCATTTCCGTGTCCAAGCGCCTTTGGGATTTTTCACATTGGTTTTGCGGACATTTGTGTTTGTGGAGAAGACTGCCTCTGCCACAGGGTCTTGCTGTGGCTGTTTACCTCGGTGATAAGAACCGGCTGCCTGAAATCCTTTTTGGAACAAGAAGGGGTAGAGACAAATAAGCAGATGGTCCTAAGAGATCAGGCGAGGGCTGGATTGTTTCCGAAAGGCGGAGCACGGGGGAGCTGGAGCAAATGCTGCTGGTCAAGGTTTCTGGGGGCTGCTGATGACTGAAAGGCTGTTACAAAAACAATCTTCAATAAAATCTTCAATAAAAAGGGTACATTCTGGGAGGGTGAGTGGGGAGGCACTAGTCTCTCCTGGAGCACCCACTTTGTACTTGGGGTTTTGTCAGGGCAGTAAGAATGATACGAGGAAGAATTGACCCATGAGTTCCTGTAATGCAGCGGTTCTCAACCTGTGGGTTGCGACCCCGGCAGGGGTTGAACGACCAAAACACAGGAGTTGCCTAAAGCCATCGGAAATACATATTTTTGAACCGCTGCTATAATGGGTAGAATAGTGTCCTCCTAAAACGCATGTCCACCTGAAACCTCTGAATGTGATCATTTTAGAAACAGGAAGGGTCTTTGCGGGTGTAACCAAGTTGAGATGAGGTCATGCTAGATTAGGTTGGGCCCCAAACCTGTGGCTGGCACCTCAAGAAAAAGAGGAGAAAGCACGCAGGAGAGAAGGTCGTGTGAAGGCGGAGACAGAGACTGTGGAGATGCAGCCACAGCCCAGGGGCCCGGGGCCTGCTGTCAGCCGCCAGAGGCTGGAAGACGCAAGCAGCCGCCTGCAGAGGGCGCCTGGCCCTACCATCTTGACTTTGGACTTCCGGCCTCCACAACCATGAGAGAATGAAGTCCCACTGCTGTAGGCCTCCTTCATGTGATTTATTACAGCTGCCACCACAGGAAACTCGCCCAGCCCCTTTCTGGCTTGAAGCTGCTTGGGTTGGGCCATATTAGAACCAAAAAGAACTTGGTCAAATTCTTGGCCCTTAAGGTAGGAGTTGAGGTCCAAGAGTGAGACAGAACTGATTCTGAAGGAATACTTGTTGAGCCAGTTTTTTTGTTTTTCTGTTACCTGAGAAGAGTTGAGACTTTCCTGGGCTCAAGGAGGAAAGAAGGCAGCCTCAGGATGAACAGCTGGGAGAGACTGAGATGGGGCCTGCATCCCGTCCTCCTGGTCTCAGGCTCAGCTCCACAGAGGGGCGAGGTTGCCCTGAAAGTCCCAGCTGAGTCGGAGGTCTGTGGGGAGAGACGGCTGCTTTTCTGGCTGCCCAGGGAGGCAGGGCATGAAGGAAAAATGGCAAGAAATATTAGGCTTTGGGCTTCTGATATCCAATATAAGTTTTATGTTTTCAGCAAGACAGTGCTCTTGAAAACCAGGCACTGGCAAAAGATCATTTTTTCAAAACTCTTTTAGCTCTATTATCATCTAAAGGTCCAGGACTAGAGATCCAATCTTACCATCCAGGAGACTCAGGACATGGTGTACAAAGTCTGACCCTAAGGAACGGGGGAGACATGATTCCTCCAGCCCTGGTGGACAAGGACGAGCAGGGATGCTGAAAGGGGAAGCCAGTGGTCATACACGTCTGCCCCAATTGCCCCAAATAAATGTCCTGGGGGGCCCCAGGAAAAGTGGGGCCTCCTTCTGCTCCCTGTTTGGGATCCTTGAAGGACATGACCTCATCCAACACAGGGTACATGGGTGTTGTGGAGCACAGCGTGGTTGTAGGAAGGTGGGGTGCAGGAGCTCTGTCTGCATCCTCTGCAGTGTGGGGGACCCAGGGGTCCTTGCATGTTTCCAAATCAGGTAGTGCATGCAGCCAAGTGTCCAACTGTGAGCCAGTGGCTGTGAGGAGACCACCGTGGCCAGAGGTGGAGTGGGCATCCTACTTGTGGAGGACTCCAACGTGGCATTGTCACATGTGAGAGCCCCCAAGGCTAGGCCCTCCAGTCCCTTGCCTTTAGCAGGGACATTACCTCAATGCCCAAAGGCAGACCAAACTCACACGTCCCTGTCCTCTCTTCACAGGGACCCTGAGCCTCCCTGTGTACCAGCTGCCATCTTGTATAAGAGGGTCGGGAGGAGAGAAATTCTGATGAGAGCTGAATTCTACCAATAAATATTTCCCTAGTGAAACCCCTTTTCATCAAAGGTGATGGTTTCAACCAAAGAGGATGGAGATAATACTAATGACAAAGTCCCCTCTGCTGCCATGGGAGAGGAGCTCACAAGGAAGAGAGCTAAAGAAACTTTGTGGTCCCGCACACTTGTACTGTGGAAAGGAATCTGAGTTGTGGGTTGAACTGTGTAACTGCCCAGATTCCTATGTGGAAGCCCTAACCCCCAGCACCTCAGATGATTATACTTGAAGTTGGGACACCTAGAAAAGGCGATGAGGGTAAAATGAGGCCAGCTGGGTGAGCCCCAACCCAATGCCACTGGTTTCCTAAGACACAACCACGGAGGAGGCACCAAGGGAAGGCCCTGTGGAGACAGGCAGAGGTCAGAATGGTGCTGCCACAAACCTAGGGATGACAAGGACTGGTGGAAGCTGGGAGAGGCTAGGAGGGAGTCTTTCTACAGCTTCAGAGAGCGCGCGGCCCTGCCGACAACTTTACTTCTGATATTCAGCCTCCAGAACAGTGAGAGAATAAGTTGAAATTGCCCAATTTATGCTACTTTGTCAGGGCAGCCCTAGGAAGCCAAGACACACCATGTGACAGCAAGGCTTCCGAGGGACCACGCTCCGTCTACGCTGGACTGAGAAGCCTCTCTCCCGAGGACAGATTCCTGCAGCTTCTGTCCCAGGTGGGAAAGGGTCACCTTAGTGCACAGGGCACCTCTGCAGGCATCCCCTGCTCCCCCTTTGGAGCTTAAACCCTCTGACTGGAGCCCAAGGAGCAAATGCTCCCCATTCATTCAGGGCTCCCTCCCACCCAGTCGAGAAGGAAGCTTTTCTTTGCCTTCCAACAGGAAGCACCTCCACGACTGCTTTCTTTTCTCTTCCCTTCAGGTTGATATTTCCTGTCTCTGACCACTCTTATCTTTCAGCAAGCAAACTCTGGCAGGCCCAGGGAGGGCTGTGAAAACACTGCACTTCAGAGGTTCTGCACTAGTCACCTTCCAGGCCTGACCTAAGCCCAGGAAAGCTGAAGCGGGGGCTGAGAAATCACTCCTTATTTCATCGCCCTGTAATTGAGATGTTGCTCCCCCTTGCGGGTCACATCTGTCATTTTAATGGCCTCCACTGGGGTCCCACCCTCCTAGAAGCACCTGCATTATCCACCCTCTGAGAGCTGTTATGCGCTGAGCCCTCGTCTGCTGCCAGCAGCATGGAAGTGATTCCGGGGGCACCATTGTGGGGCGGTCTCCTGGGGGCTGTGGTTTCATTTCCTTTGCTGCTCCCAGGACCGCTTGGAGGGAAATGGATGAAAGTGATGCTTCTCCATGGTGGTCAATCTTTGGCTCAGCCACTGGTGGTGACAGTACAGAGTGATATTGTTGACAGGGAGGGGGTGCTTTTGTGAGCTGGGAGAAGTGTGTGAGAAGAGAGAAGAGAAAAAGCAAAACAATATTAACAATAATAATACTACCTTTTCTCTGGTCCTGGAGGATTAAAAGTTGATCTTTCCTTTTAAGTGGAATTTGATTTGACTTCTCTTGTCTGGATTGATTGATTAAAGACCAATAGAACAGCTAATAAGAAAAATACTTGTATGGTGGCTGATTGGTTGAGTAAAATGAGAGAGTCCCAGTCTCAGAGTGGATACGTGTGTCGAAGTTCAATAGACCTGGGCTGAGTGCGTGCTGTGACCGAGCACTGTAAGGTGATGGGAATGTGACGTTGGGTAAGGCTGATGTCACAAAGCTTTCTTCCTGTGCACCCAGGAACAGACACGTGCACAGGACCTGATGAATCAGACCCCTGCTCTGGATTGGTTGCGCGTCACCCCTGTGCAAACGTGGGCCTCAAGGTGGCCGAAATCCAACCAGGACTCAGCTACTCAAGGCTTGCTCCTACCCGAGGGGTCATGTCCTTTGCTTCAAAGTGGTTCACCCAACAGAGGCACATTTTGTTAGTCAGGGACCGAAACAGAGGGGTCTTTTTACAAGCTGTCTACCGGGACGAGGCACACACCTTCCACAGATTTGCACGGTCTCGGTGAGCATGACAGAAGGAAAACCTTTGTGTGGTTGCTTTTGGGAAATTTCACTGAGGGAGGAAAAGAGAGTTGATATTCGTGATGGTGAGCCTCAAGGACTAAGTGACACAACACGCAGAGGTTTGGGGGTCCAGGAAGCCCGGAACCCCATGGGAAACCAGCCTTTAGAGTTTTTGTGCAAATGGGGCCCTTCTGTCTTCAGCTTTCTCCAATTCTGCAGTCATAGGGGAAGTCCAGGGCTATAATTCAGTGGGGGAATGTGGGCATTTGGGTTTTCTCCTCTACACCACCCAGTTTCCAAATGGAAAAACAAGGCCTGCTCTTAACAATCATTTGGTGCACATTTCATAATCAGGAAAAAAAAAATCTTTAATTTCCGGAGGAAGCTCAGAAACCTCTACTAAGCATGTGGCTACTGTGACACCTGCTCAGGAACTACACGGGCTGGGGAGTAAAGGGGAGCTGTGAGTCCACCGCTTCCTTGGGGCAGGAGGCCGGCGTGGCCCCGTCCTCTGGGGACACTGTTGGAAGGAGGTGCCTGCTGGACTCCTTGGAGCCAGTTGCCCTGCCACCCTTCACTCCCAAGACACCTGTCCTCACCTTCTCTTCTTCCTCAAGCCCCTGCATTCATTTCCTGGGCTGTTGTAACAAACACCCACAAACTGGTGGCATAAAACGACAAGAATTCATTCTCTCACAGTTTTGGAGGCTAGATGTCCAGTCAAGGATTTGACAGGCAAGAGTCCTTTGGGGGGGCAGGGCTCAGAGGGAAAACCTGTCTGGGCTGCTCTCTCCCCTCTTGGTGGTCGCCCGCAATCCTTGGTGTTCTTTGGGTCACAGACAAATCACCCAGGTCCCTGTTTCTGTCATCTTCCCTTTGTGTCCATGTCTTTTCTCCTCTTCTTACAAGAACACTAGTCATATTGGGTTAAGAGTCCAACCGACTTCAGTATGACCCTTCATCTTAACCCTACCAACTACATCTGCAATGGCCCTATTTCCAAATAAGGTCGCATTCTGAGGTTCTAGAAAGGACATGCATTTGCGGTGGAGGACACTCTTGAACCCAGTTCACCCCCCTTCTCCACTGACACCGAAATCCATGGACTTCTGTGGATTTCATCCACCCAGCCTCACAGCTCAGCTCATCGCTGACTGTGCCTGTTCCAGCAGCCCTTCTCTTAATATTATGCTCCTACTAAGAAATCCATTTAATCAAGACTTTTTTTTTTTTTTTGTATTTTTCTGAAGCTGGAAACGGGGAGAGACAATCAGACAGACTCCCGCATGCGCCCGACCGGGATCCACCCGGCACGCCCACCAGGGGCGAAGCTCTGCCCACCAGGGGGCGATGCTCTGCCCCTCCGGGGCGTTGCTCTGCCGCGACCAGAGCCACTCCAGCGCCTGGGGCAGAGGCCAAGGAGCCATCCCCAGCACCAGGGCCATCTTTGCTCCAATGGAGCCTTGGCTGCGGGAGGGGAAGAGAGAGACAGAGAGGAAGGAGGGGGGGAGGGGTGGAGAAGCAAATGGGTGCTTCTCCTATGTGCCCTGGCCGGGAATCGAACCCGGGTCCCCTGCACACCAGGTCGACACTCTACCGCTGAGCCAACCGGCCAGGGCCTTAATCAAGACTTTTACCTATTTAATCAAGACTAAATTCTACCTGAATTTTCAGCACCCCTCCCCACCCCATAACATGCAACATCTACTATTGATGAGGCTCCCACCTCAGCATCTCCCGGCCATGCACTTCTCTGCCCGGGTCCACCGTACCCTGGTCGGACAGCTCTCATCAATCTCCTCCTCCCTCCAGCCGGCACTTCCCACTCCTCACACTGCAGCTTCTGTCCCCTGGGTCACTGTGCCAGCACACAGTAGGTCTCAGTTCATGCTTGTTCCATGGAATGGGATTCCCTGCTGTCTTTCTGATTCTAGCCCTAAGAGTGAGTCCATGGCGGTAAGTCCCTCCATCTCAGAATTCCTTGCTGCCACTCCAATTCACTTGGTTTTTCCTAATAAGCCATTCCCCCAACTAGACTTTAGACTTTCTTATGGCCAAGATGGTGACATATCTGTGTTTCTGTCCCCACAGCACAAACAAGGAACTAAGAACATGCAATAAGTTTTTACTTAAAACATGCACAAATACAGCCATTTTGTTCCAGGGGCCTGAGTTCTTACAGAGAATTACTCATTAGAGATTGAGTTCATTTTGGATGTTAATACAATACGATAGGATTAGAATATTTTTTTTTCTTTACATGTGTTTACAGTTTCTGAAGGTGGACTGAGGTTGGCCTGTTCTTGCATTTGTATGGTTGTTTGTTAAAGGTAGCTTCCACCACAAAGGACTCCAAATAACCACAGCCATCTTGAGAAAGAAGAACAAAGTTGGAGGAATCACACTACCTAATATCAAACAATACTATGAGGCTATAGTAATCAAAACAGCATGGTACGGCCCTGGCCGGTTGGCTCAGTGGTAGAGCGTTGGCCTGGCGTGCAGGAGTCCTGGGTTCAATCCCCAGCCAGGGCACACAGGAGAAGCGCCCATCTGCTTCTTCCCCCTTCCCCCTCTCCTTCCTCTCTGTCTCTCTCTTCCCCTCCCACGGCCAAGGCTCCATTGGAGCAAAGTTTGCCCTGGCGCTGAGGATGGCTCTGTGGCCTCTGCCTCAGGCACTAGAATGGCTCTGATTGTGGCAGAGCGACGCCCCAGATGGGCAGAGCATTGCCCCCTGGTGGACATGCCGGGTGGATCCCGGTCGGGCGCATGCAGGAGTCTGTCTAACTGCCTCCCTGTTTCCAACTTAAGAAAAAAAAAAAAAGGCACATATGAGGGGAAAATCAATGATCAACTAAGCTGTCGCAATGCGCAACAAAAAACTAATGATGGATGCTTCTTATCTCCATTCCTGTCTGTCTGTCCCTGTCCATCCCTCTCTCTGACTCTCTGTCTCTGTAAAAAAAAAAAAAAAAAAAAAAAAAAAAAAAAAAGAATTAAAGTTGTAAATACAAAAAAAAAACAAAACAAAAAAACAGCATGGTACTGGCACATAAAAACAGACATATAGATCAATGAAAGATAGCCCAGAAATAAACCCATGCCTATATAGTCAATTAATATTTGACAAAGAAGGCAAGAATATATAATGGAGTAAAGATAATCTATTCAATAAATGGTATTGGTAAAATTGGACAGATGCATGCGTGCAAAAAAAAAATGAAACTAGGCTATATCTTTACAACATACACAAGAATAAACTCAAAATGAATTGAATACTTAAATGTAAGACTTGAATATGTAGGCAGAAAAATTTCTGACATTTTTCTTAGCAATTTTTTTTGATATATCTCCTCAGGCAAGTAAAACAAAAGAAAAAAAATAACAAGTGAGACTATATCAATCTAAAAAGTTTTAATACAAAATAAAACCCCCCATCAACAAAATGAAAAGACAACCTACTGAATGGGAGATGACATTTGCCCGAGAAGGGGTTAATATTCAAAAGTTATAAAGAACTCATACAATCCAACACCAAAAAACTAAACAATTCAATTAAAAAATGGGCAAAGGATCTGAATAGATACTTCTTCAAAAAGGACATACATATGGCCAATAGACATGAAAAGATGCTCAATGTCACTAATAATCAGAGAAATGCAAGCAAATTAAAACCACCATGAAATATTACTTCACATCTGTCAGAACGGCTATCATCCATAAATCGACAAGTATTGGCGAGGGTGTGGAGAAAAGGGAACCCTTGTGCACTGTTGGTGGGAATGCCGATTGGTGCAACCACTGTGGAAAAGAATATAGAGGTTCCTCAAAAAATTAAAAGTGTAACTGCCTTGTGACCCAGCAATTTCACTCTGTGTATTTATCTAAACCCCAACATACTGATTTAAAAGAACATATGCCCACCTATGTTCACTGCAGCATTATTTACAATGGCCAAGCTATGGAAACAATCCAAGTGCCCAATAATAGACAAGTAGATAAAAAAGCAGGAACACACACACACACACACACACACACACACACACACACACACACACTCTGGAAGATTACTTGACCATAAAAAGAATGAACCATTTGCAATAACATGAATGGACCTGAAGCTTATTATCAGTCAGCCAGAAAAAGACAAGTACCATATGAGTTCACTCATATGTGTAATCTAATGAGCAAAATAAATGAACAAACAAAATAATAACAGACTCAGACACAGAGAACAGACTGATAGTAGCCA
Source organism: Saccopteryx leptura (assembly GCF_036850995.1). NCBI lineage: Eukaryota > Metazoa > Chordata > Mammalia > Chiroptera > Emballonuridae > Saccopteryx > Saccopteryx leptura. The sequence continues at coordinate 222,222,704 of NC_089504.1, read as the reverse complement.
GAGGGGAAGCCGTTTGGGGGGAGCTGGGTGAAAAAGGTGAAGGGATTAAGAAGTACAAATTGGTAGTCACATTATAGTCCCAAGGATGCATAGCATGGCACAGGGAGTATGGTCAATCGTATTGTAATAACTGTGTGTGGTGCCGGCAGGTACTAGAAATACCGGAGGGTCATTTTGCAAAGTCTATGATTGTCTAAACACACTCAAATTAATATAAAATCATGTTGAATGTAAACTGTCACTGAAAAATAGAGTTTAACAAAAAAGAAAGAAAAAAAACCCCACGAAAGGTAGGTTCCAGGGTCCCAACCCAGACGTACCGAGTCAGAACCTGAGAAGGGGGTCTGGAAATTCATGCTTTTATGTCAACTCCAGCCCCAAACTGGGTGGATCTTACACGTGGAAAGTTGAAAATCATGGATCTGGACTCGTGGACAATAAATATTGATTCTAGATGGGCTGCTGAAGTTGAAGACAAGCTGGTGACTTATTATAGCTCAGAAGGCCAGCGGGGCAAAGTCAAAAATGATTTATTGCTTCCTAGGTGATCAGCAGCTTGGAGGGCCGCCTTGGTCTCTGAGGCAGAGGGACATCCTCACAAAATGGGGGCCAGTGGGGGTGTCTTGGGGTCTCCCACATGGCCCCGCAGGCGGTGGGGGCCCCAGGAGCCCTCCCCAGCCTCACACAGTCCCCCTGTGTTCCCAGGCTAGCTCCCCCAGCGTGGAGAATTAGAGCATGCTGTTCATTTATAATGTTTGCTTTGCTTTTGGAAACACCTCAGGGCAACTCAGGAGAGGTTTTCACAGTGGTGTTTGACTTGGCATAGCTGCAAAGTTCCCGCTTTTTAGTCTATTTATTTCATGTTAGCACACGGCCCCCTGTCCGGAGCCCAGCACCAGGCCTAGTAGAATCGGGGGCAGGCGAATGAAAGGAAACGTGGGGGCTGGCCGAAGCGTGTGCACCCACACCACCTTCCTGGCCTGGAGCTAACCTGAGGTCCCACCGAACATTCGAAGATCCTGCTGGCTGGGGCTTTGCAGCCTTCGACCGCTTGCTGCAGCCCAGCAATGCATGGGGAACGTGTTGACCCATCCGGCCACTGCCTCTCCCACAACAGGGTCTGAAGAATGCTTGTCCAGGAGGGCGATTTAGTCCGTTTCTTAAGTTCCTCTTTTGCTCACATATTTTCTTTTCTTCTTAAAAATTCAACTACCTGGCCTGACCTGTGGTAGCGCAGTGGATAAAGCATCAACCTGGAATGCTGAGGTCGCCGGTTTGAAACCCTGGGCTTGCCTGGTCAAGGCACATATGGGAGTTGATGCTCCCTGCTCCTTCCCCTGCGCCTCTCTCTCTCTCCTCTCTAAAGTGAATAAATAAAATCTTTAAAAAAAAAAAATTCAACTACCTTTCAATAACACATTGCTGACCCCTTTCCAGTGTTTACTCTCAGGTTTCACATAGAGAGCATGTTACGTTTTCATAGTGGTCGTGAGTCACCGTGCTAGCTACTTCATTTACACGCTTCATTCAATCCCTGCAAAAATATGCCGTGGGTATTCTTAGGTCCCGTTCAAACGGGAAACAAACTCAGAGAGGTTAAGCGAGTATGCCAAGGTGACCAACTAATAGATGGAGAGCGGGGACTGCATCTCAGCATCACGGCTTCTCAGAGTTGTGCGTGCTCTCCACCTGGTGATGACCTTTCAGCCTGAACTTGCTTTTCTTGCCTTGAAGAAGGAAAGAACAGCGGTTTAGCTGAGGGCTGAGCCTCCACCTCAGGCCGACCTCTGTTTGCCTGCAGGCCTTCCTGCCCAGGGCATATCAGCAAAATGAAAAGTGAGGCAAGTTACCCGTTTATACTGACACGTGTAGGAAGTTTCTAGTGTCTTATTTCTTTTTCACAAACATGGAAAGCACGATTGAGATTCAGTAGTGTGGGTGGTAGAAACAGTTCAAGATTCAATTGGGTACAGTTAGAGCCTTTGGGAAGTGGCCACTGTGACCCACCCCTGGGCGGGCCATGCTTAAAGGTGAGGGCGTTGGGTAGAATATTGGACATTTGGGGCTGAGACTGATGACACTGAAATGGGGTTTCTGTGCTTTACGGAACAGACCCAGGACTCCCATATTTCCTTGCTAAGGAGTCCCTTCCACATTTTCTGCCATGTTGACGTGGACACAGTCCACCTGCCCCATACCCACAGGGTTGCCACTGCAATGGATCACTGGCGAGTGTAGGCTGTTAATTTCTCTTATCAGTGGCCTGGGCTTTAGTCAAAGGACCCCTCATTCTGTCTATTTGAAGGGACACACGGCAGGCTCCCAGCCAGCCCCTGGCCCTGAGTAAGGGTTGTTTTTGGTGGAAAGAGGAAGTGAGAATATCTTAGGACATTGCTACTCAGCTGTGAGAGCACTGGAGAGGAGAAAAATGTCCTATGAAATTAAGAAATTCTGTTATTGATGAAAGCCAAAGAACCCAAAGGGGCTAAACTATTGTTTAAACATGGATCCCATGCCCTGACCTTGCAGCCCACAGTTATAAAGACTGGGTGAGGTGAGCTGAAAGGGGTTAATGTTCTATGCTGCTTTGAATGTGCTCGAAAACACCATCTCCTGACTCTTTGCAGTGAGCTAAATACAGTAAGAAGAAATGACCATGAGTAATCGTCATGGTCATTGTGTGGGCTGCCCATTGTAGGTTCCACATTTGTATGTGTTAACTAACATCTGCCATAGCTGAAGTTGGTGTTGTTTGCAAGGTTGCACATCGAGGAACAAGAGATTTGTCTAATTCAGTAACTTGTACGAAATTCACAAGCGGCAGGGCCAGAACTGAACGGGGCCCTTTCTTCTCCAAGCTGTCGCCCATGAAATACTATTCTGATCCCTGTTAAGGTCTGGTGAGGTATCACATTCTACTATCACACTAGCCAGAAGGTCAAGAGCAATTATGCCATCCTTGTACCATGCTGAGGGGTCAGTCCCCGTATTAGTAGAGTTCACTCTCAGCCAAGGAAAGAGGATTCCAGGGAAATGATATCTTGGACTTTTTTCCCCTTAGTGGACAGACATTCCTTGCGAGGTTTATGGTGTGTTAAAGGTCTGTGACTGTGGCATCTTGTAAATTTCATAGCTACTGTTTCACACTTCAGCAGCATTCCTGATCTCATAGTTGTGCTCACTTCAAATAACATTGTGGGAATGAGTGTGTAAGAATCAAATGCAAGTCGTGCATTATTTGATGACACATGAAGGGATGATGTTTTTAAGAAAAGCTATTTTCTTGTGTATCACAGTTTTAGTGTTATCCATAATTGCTTTACTAAATAGTATTTCTTTGCATTCATAACTATAATCATTAAGAGAAACAAAAGTTGTTTACTATAAAACAAAATGCTGAGTATGTCTCAACTATTAAAACAACTATATGATTTGAAAGCATGTGACTTGAATGAAGGAAAAAGTTTCTAATCCAAGCTGTACACTAGAATTCAATATCTTGGGAAGCTTCTAAAAATTTCTAATAAAAGTTCCCAGCTTAGACCAATTACATAAGATCTGAGAAGAGTTTAGATGCTGCTAACATGTAGCCAGTGTTGAGATCTCCTGAGCCTAGACAGTAATATATTTTTAAGTGCATGGAGTTAGGTCTGATTAATATTAATGCATTAATATGTCATGAAGGAGAAAGATCTACCATAATGCAATTATAATAAAGGCAAAAATATAGTACATGAAATGAGTCAATAAGTTATAGATACAAAATAGATAATAAGTAAATAAAGAATAATGCTTGAATGAACATCCTATAAGTTTTGATATTAAAATAATCATATTTTGGCAAAACTAAGATGTCAACAATTTTAAGACAAAGTATCAATGAGAAAGAAAATAATTAATTAAACTATGACATTTCATGCCATATATTACAAGCCATGTCCCAATTTTAAAATATTCAAAACAGGAAAAATAATCTGAGTCTTATAATTGATGAAATTCAGTACTTAAAAGAATTACTGTATTTTTAACCTTCTGCCTAGTCCACTTCAGCTGTTATATCTCTAACTTCCACTAGATGCCGCTGTGACCTTCCTTCAGGTTCCAGAAGGAAATCTGAAAACCGATTTTCTCAAAGAATTTAAAATTGAAATAGTCCGCCCCTTTTGAAGACAAAAGACTTAAAAATCTATATTTTCAGGAGTTGTTGCTCATTATTTTTCTCATATTAAAGCCAACCCAAAGCATCTCACAAAGTGTAAAGTTATATAAAAAGTGAATTGAATTGTTTTAATGGTTGATTCAATAGAAAAAGGACGATTGCCTCCTTTTCATCCACTCACCCATATTTCACATTTTTCTTGTCTGCAGTGGGTTATAGAGAAGAGGCAGTAATAAGAAGGCTAATGTTGGACTTAAATAAAATAAAAAGTAAAACCTAAAATAAAGAATATCATCTCTTCTAACTTGAAGACAGCAGGTCATGGTACTCTGCACACAAGTTCCTGTGCCACAGCAGGAAAAGCTGGGTGGGGAGAGGACCTGGGGTCCATAGCACAGACCCTGTGCTTAAACCCAAGCTCAGCGTTAACCCTGGGGACTGGCCCAGGGCCTGCATGGCTGGAAACCTGTCAACTTTCCCTGCTGGATGAGACTCACTCTCCCAGCAAAAAAATAGAGGCTTTATGCCCAAAGGGAACACACAGGAGCGTCCGATGTGCACGGAGAGCAGTACTATTCAAACTGTTCTGGATCTCTGATGAGACAAGAACAGAAACTGAGAGGAAGCCTTTCACAACTTCTATAACAAAATAACAAATTAATTTTGTCAGTTAAATCTAGTAAAAAGAAATTGGGCTTGGATTTTGTATATCTTTATTTTTATTTTATTTTTTAGTAAGTTCATATTTCTAATATCGTATATAAGTACTGGTCCATAAGAGATTGCATTTTTAAAATGCAGTCTTTCACCCCATATAACTTGGGAAGCATTGCAGAAAGCCAGCCCTGCCGTGGGGGAGGAAACCCTGGAATGGTGACCTCAAGGGACCCTCACTGTCATAATTTTCAAGTGGAAAACATAGATAGAAAAGGGTTAATTCGGAAGGACAGGATGGCTGGAGAGGTAAAAGGAAACCTTAAGAACAGCTTACCTTGCGGAGCCTCAGCCTCTGAGCCTGCAGCTGGTATCTCACCTGAGATCCACCCCACACACATACACAGCTCTTCAAGACTCAGAGACCCCATGCCATCACCCGCAGCTCCTCCCCTGTCCAGTCCACACGCACAACAGCAAGCCTAAAACTGGCCTTGGGACTAGAGGGACTCAAGTTGCCACAGTGAAAATACAAAACCACTTAGAATTGCCCAAATCTTATACATTTAGCTTCAGAAGAGAAATACAGAGAGAAGTTCGTAATTAAACTCCTTCCTGGCTTGTTCCAGCCCAACTCAGCTGGCTTTGATGTCAGGGACACTTTAATACCGTGCATTTCAATGTATGGGTAACTGAATTGGCCACACTGCTTTTTCTAGAAGATGCCCTGTGGTACTGTCTTACTGTTGGCATCTTTTTTTGAAAAGCATTTTTTTTACAAATCTTTTTTATTTTTATTTTTATTTTATTTACTCATTTTAGAGAGGAGAGACAGAGACAGAGAGAGAGAGAGAGAGAGAGAGAGAGAGAGAGAGGAGAGAGACAGGGGGAGGAGCTAGAAGCATCAATTCCCATATGGGCCCTGACCAGGCAAGCCCAGGGTTTCGAACCAGCGACCTCAGCATTTCCAGGTCGACGCTTTATCCACTGCGCCACCACAGGTCAGGCATTTTTGAAAGGCATTTTGATGATAATGATCAAAATATAAATTGTGAATACTTTTTAACCCAGCCATTTCTCTGCTAGAAATCCATCCTACAGTTATACTTTTTTTTTTTGTATTTTTCCGAAGTTAGAAGCAGGGAGGCAGTCAGACAGACTCCCACATGCGTCCGACCAGGATTCACCTGGCATGCCCACCAGGGGGTGATGCTCCATTGAGGCCGGAGTCATCCTAGCGCCTGAGGCAGAGGCCATGGAGCCATCCTCAGCGCCTGGGCCAACTTTGCTCCAATGGAGCCTTGGCTGCAGGAGGGGAAGAGAGGGATAGAGAGGAAGGAGGGGGGAGGGATGGAGAAGCAGATGGGCACTTCTCCTGTGTGCTCAGGCTGGGAATCGAACCTGGGACTTTCACATGCCGAACCGATGCTCTACCACTGAGTCAACCAGCCAGGATACAGTTATACTCTTTAAAGCAAGCAAACACATACATAAAACAATATCCAATTCTCATCTACTGTTTGTGAGAGAAAAAAAAACTGGAGAAAAGCTAAATGTCCTTCAATTAGATTAGTTATGTCACCCCATACAACTGAATAATATGCATCATTAAAAGATTAAATGCATTTCTACATACTAAAGTGGAGAGTTCCAAGGCACAAGGTTGGTTAACTAAATAAAAAGTGGTTGCCTGGCTCTGCTTCATAAATAAAGGGAGTGTCTTGGCCACCAGTGGGGCAGTTACCTTTTACAAATGGGAAACACATATTTTTCTATTTATTTCTACCTTGTACAATGCTGACTCATTAGGACACCCTTAGTCACAGAAATATTTTCCTTAAAAGTTAGTACAATTACTACACACGCACACCACTCTGAACTCTCAGTCCACAGGAGCTGGGGAGGGAGGCTGCCTGTCCACCTGGGGGCCTTCAGCCCAGCACACTGGACTGTAAACACTTTCACCTAACAGGTATTTCCTGTGTGGTCTGGAGTTGAGTGTTTTGCAAAACACTGCTTACTCCACTTAGGCCTTTCTTCCTGCCACTTTTTGCATGTTCTAGGTGGAAGTTTCCACCTCTAGTTACGTGTCAAGATGTTCAAGTGATCGTTTTGGATTCAAAGAGACAAAGGAAGAATAATATTCTAAATGTCAAAAAGTCGGTTTCCAGGCAGCTCAAGTGGCCTTCATAGAAGTGGTGGAGGAAGCAGAAGGTGAAATTCAGAGCCACGAGGGACAGGTGGAAATCCTTTCCAATTATAACGAGCAAGCAGCAGCAGCAGCACTTGGAGCCTGAGAGAGATGACCAAGGGCATGTGAAAGGAATGGCAAGGTGGAAGCCAGAATTAATCTTTCCTAACTTCTGTGCACCTCCTCTGTCACGGCCTCTCTGACATATGCCCCGGGTTGCCAGGAGGGATGGGCAGCAGGGATGCGGGCACAGAGCCACCCCCTACAGGACTGCCAGAATGTTCAGGCCTCCCAGTGCACTTGAAATCACATTTCCTTTTAGCCAGGTGGGCCAGCTTCAGGGATGCAACTCTCTGGAAAAAGGTTGCAAGAGATCGAGACAGTCTTTTCCAGAATTACCCAGGGGAAAATAGCCAGGGAGAGGGAAGGCATACTTGACCAGGGCCGGGATTGAGGGTATTCTGAGAGTGCCACCAGGACACTGCCTTCTGAAACAGGAGGGTGCCCTTAACTGTGCAGCTTTTGTTCTGCTGAGAGGAGACTGCAAATTTGGGGCCAGAAATGGATTCCCTGGAGGTAGAAGAGAGTTTGAGGTTGCCCCTCCCATCCCAGGCCTTTCTTGCTGTTATGCCTTTTTTATTTATTTAGAGTACTCATTCTTTCCTCTTAAGTAACTATTGAACAGATATTTACAAAGCACCCTTTAAACAGTGTCAAGTTGCTACGACATGGCTCTCTGTGATTGCTCTGTTACGTTCCCTCCTGACTTTCCTGGTGGAATAGGAGGAGGCGGTGCCTTGTGGTTATGGGCACTTCCGGTGCTGGCCATCTTGGGAGGAGGCCGAAGCTCAGAGTGGAAACCCACTGGGAGAATTGGAGTAGGTCTTATTTTGGACTAGATAGGAGCAAGGTGGAGGAGTGGCCGTGGTGTTTTCCATGCCGAAGCAGGAGTGGGCGGGATGGAATTCCTCAGACCCAGAGAAAGGGGGCTGGGGTGGGTTGGCTGTGCTATTGAGGGTCTCCCATGAAGATCAATGTGGCGGTGGGGGTGGGGGTGAGGCAGATTCACTGTTGAGGGCTGTCCTACCACACAGAAATGCTCTTTCTGTAACAACCTCCTAAGTACAGAGGTTCTTCTCTTGAGGAAAACAGTAGATACCCCTTTGAGGCATTGGGTTTAGATCGACACTTTAGAAACCAAAGATCTGCATCCCACTCACGCGCCTGCCTGTCCCTCATGAACTTGAGGATCTGGGGCCCTGAAGTAGACGTGCTGCGTCCTCTTTGGGTCTCACAGCTGAGGCTCAGTCTGTACTAGAGCAAACGACGCGAACACCCAGACCCCAGTTAGGTCCAGGGCCAGATAGATTCTGGCCTCCTGGCCTCCCATGTGAGCACAGCTGGGGCTCAGCCCCAGAGCACGGAGCTCCCCTACCAGCCAGACTGGAAAGACCAGAAAAGCGAAGGTCCTGCCCTCCCAGGCCCTGCTGGTGTTTTCTTTCCTTTTGGCCAGTTCCAACTAGAAACTGGAATAATAATGACCATGATACATAGTTACTGATTTTAACTAATTAATCCCTTGGAGTTCTCTGTAGAGGGGAAAGCCTTCTACCCACCTCATACATCAGGAAAACAAGAGGCCATGTGGTTTGGCTGGGCTGGGTGGTCGCTGGTGTCAGTCGGAGAGTGGAGCCCTGGACTTCAGTAGTTCTGGGCTTCTTGGCCTGTGTCCAGATGGCTGGGCCTTGCACCCCCTGGAAAAGTAATACATGAGAAATTGAAGTGGATCAGACCATAAACTATGAGGAACAGTTGGCTCTAGTCAGGAGGACGGCCCCATGGCCCTGCCTGTGCCTATTCCTCTAGGAGAGACAGACTTGGAGAGAAGTAAAGCCCATTTCTCCTGGATTGTTCTGTCCCTCTTTGATTACCAGTTAAAACAAAATAGTCTAAAGAGAAAACTCGTCTTGAAAGAAAATTCCAAGGTGCTGTGAAAGTTCCATGTTTCCCTTTTGGGCCCCATGGTCTGCAGCCATATAATCCAACGTTGGCCTGAAAAAATATTCGCCTACAGGAACACCCGCAGGGGGTGTTGGGGACACCAGTACCAGAGCATGGGGGCGGAGCCTGTACTAACGTCCAGCCAGATCCCTCAAGTCCTGCTCTGACCTACTTACTACAGGCCCTCTTCGTGCTTTTTAACAGGAGGTATTCTAGGTTTTATCCTGATTGATTCTACCTTCTTCATCTGCCAGCAATATTTTTCTCAACAAAATAGGGTGAGGTACTGGGTGTAGGGGAAGGAAGACAGGTAATCAGAATCTTTCATGGTCATAACTATTTCGAGGTAGGAAGGTGGTGGGAACACAGAGGGAGGCAGGTTGGGAACCTTCCAGCTCCACCAGAGGCAGAGACATACAAAGGCATACAGGACAGCGAAGAAGTCCAGGCTGGGCTCCCAGAGATAACTGCTTGTGTCTTTTACAGGTGGACAGGTTTGATCAAGCACTGTCCTTTCGGACTGTAGTAAGGCAAATTACCATCCTGGTTTGGAAGCCTGGCCTTGCCATCTTTGTGGATTTCCCCCCTGACCTGTAATAGGCATTTACTTAGTCTTGATTATATATCGCCCAATTTTTCATATGTGGATGCCTTGTTTCCCCAATTCAGGTCCAGACTTCTTAGTGGTAGGCCCAGAGTTTTACAATCAGTATTCATTAAAATGATCGTTCAAAAAGTTTCCCCTAGCAGGTTATCAGCCGAGGAACATGAAATAAAAATAATTTCAGTCTCATTCCTATTGCTTGATTTCCTCCCATCATTCCAGGTTTCCTGTTGAGGTCCAAATTTTGAGACTCCTCCCCAATGCAAAGAGCACATCTGGGAGACAGGTGTTTCTTTTCTTTGCTCCTTCACAATGGTAATTTTTTCGGCTACTACAGGAAGCTTGGCAGTTTCAGAAGTACAAGGAGCCCACCAAGGCCTGAGCTGACATTCATTGACGCTATCAACAGGTCTGAACGCCAACATCTGCTTACAGAGGGATTGTCCTAAATTTGGTTGGTCTGTTTTGAGGTGAGAGCCTCATATTGAAGTAATTTATCCCCACCAAAGGGTCTAGAATGGGTTCAGTTGTAATCTATTTTATGTAGTTGTGACTGCCTCAAGAAACCTGGAAAGGGTTATTAATAGCGTGTGTCTAGGCATATGGGTAGCTGTTCCAGCTCAGCAGTCTGTGAACACCATTAGTAGCCCCTGAAATGGTTCTCCAGGAAGCACAGGCTGTTAATAACTCTGCCTCGATGCTCCTATGTGAGCCAAACAATGAGATAATGTATAACTTTGCAAGTAGCCTAAGCTTTCTGAACTGACAACCTGCTCAGGGAAACTGAGCTGGTGCACCATCCCCAACCCAGAAAACATTGCCAAAGGAACAGTGGAAAATGATCCACCCTCCCTTGCTGGTGGATTGACTTGACACTGTGTCGGTAGACAAAAGAGCGACAAACTGATAGACCATGGCACTGTGTCCCTTCTGCTGGCTCAGACAGCCAAGACAGCATTCATGTGGGAAGAAGGGAGGGAGACTCTTCCCACAAATAACTATGCATCAACTTCCACTTTATAGGAAAACATTGTACTGAGTGGAGATCAAAAGATATGCCCCCAGGATGCTGATAATCCAGCTAGGGGATAAGACATAGACCGAAAAGCTAGTTAGAATGCAGAGCAAGGGATTGTCCACCCTATGGGACAATATTCAGCCATTGAAGTAGATGAAGTGGATCGATAAGTACTGAGGGCTAAGTGGGAATGCCAGGAGCAGGACGAGACACCACCTAAGGAAACGAAAGCAAAGCACTTCTATGTGTATGAACATGTGCACATGTACAAAGGGGACAGGGAGACGTCACCAAAATAGAGACAGAGTTTCCTTCTGGGGAGGGAGGGAAGTGAGACTAGGGGGCGGTGGTGGTGAAGGACACCTTTCATAGTTTTACTCCACATACTTCTGAATTTGAATAAATTGTTTAAAACAAGAAAATACATACAAGTTTCTTTTGGTAAAAAAAAAAAAAAAAAAAAAAAAAAAAAAGTGAAAACTATAACAACAAAGCAAGTACATGAAAGATATGAAGGGTGACCCCAAAGGTAAATGTTGTGACCTCAAACTCTGCAACCCCACACCCCATTTCTCCTTGTCTTAACCCAGTTTTGCTCAGGGGTGGGTGCATGGGTCTCAGATGACACCTGAAAGACACTGTAAAATCATCATAGTCCTGTCCTTCTGCCATGATTCCTTGAGCTTGGTGATGTGATCCAATCAGAGCCAAGGAGATTTAAGGGGATGTCTGAGGGGCTGGCTGCTCGGTAAAGCCTTTTTGCTCTGAACTTGAGAAATGAAGGTAGTAAAGCACCTTTTATTGCTTCTATTGGACATCACAGTGTCTGGGTGTGATGACTGATGGTGTGGCAGCCAGCTTGTACCTTAGGGAGCTACTCTGGGGACCAAGTGAAATGCTGAGGATGCTGGTCAGAAGATGGAGAAACCTGCGTCCCTGAAGACATTGAGCCACTGAATTAATCTCACCTGGAGCTGTACTGGCCTCGGGACTTCTGCTCCAGTGAGAGGACACATTTTGTTGTTGTTGTTGAGGTGGGGTTATCTGTTCCTTACAGCCCAACACATCCTAACTGACATATCAGTCAGTGGGAGACCTGTCTGAGGCCACAAGCCCCTCAGGCACATCTGGGGGGACCTTTGAGTCTTCAGAAGCGTACTCCTGGGGCACTGGAACATACTTCAGAATGGAGAGGGGTCATGAGCCCTCAGTGGCTGAGAAGCAAGAGGGAGCCTTGGGCAGCAGGGAACTAACTCATCCTGAGATAGGGCACCCATTCCCCTGGCATCTCAGTGGGTGAGCAGGGCTGCAAATGCGAGGTGGGAAGATGTCAGACAAGTAGCTCCTCAGTCTGGCCTCCTGGCCTCCGAGGTGTTTGATACGAGTTCCCAACGGAGGCAGGATCCGTGCTGGGGAGGCCAAATGGGCCATCACAACTTGGGCTATTTGGAAGGAAAGTTTCCTCCATTGGAGTAGAAGCCCGTAGCTCTCCTGGGGGCAGGAGGAAGGGGGTCATCAGCTGTGAGTGTGAGGTGGAGGCAGCACCTCCAGCAGCAGGGTCCTAGCAGTTTGGAGGTGGCTCAAAGCCATAGAGCAGGGGAGAGAGGTGGGAAAGCCCAGAGACAGTCCAGTGCAAATGTTCCCAGAACCCACCACAAATGTCCCCAGAAACAATGATGACTTCTGATGGGCTTGTAGAGGAGTCTATCAGAATTAAACTCCAGTGACCTCAGACTGCTACTGATTTAAACGTTTTAAGCTGGGATAATCTTTTGGAGTGTTAGAACTGGGCCACTGAAGGGAGAACAGGGAAGAGAAGGCTTACTGATTGTGGTTGCTTGGGAGAATGAGAAAGAGAGAGAGGAGGGAGCAGGATGATTACTCGTTAACCTGGTTCTAAAGACGGGGGCTGGCTGGCTCCTGCGTGGGCTCTGAACACCAGTCCTTGCATGGAGATATTGTTTCCACTCCTGGTCTCACCTTCGTTGTTGGTGAGGATGTGGAGAAATTGGAGACCTTGGCTGCTAGTGGGTATAGTCACTGGAAAACAGTATGGAGAGTCCTCAAAAAATTAAACTTAGAACTGCCATAAGGGTCTAGCAATTCCACTCCTAAATATGTATCCCAAAGACTTGAGATCAGGAGCTCACACGGATACCTGAACATTAGTGTTCACGGCAGCTTTATTCACAGAAGCCAAAAGATGGACACAACCCAAAAGTTTATCGTTGAATGAATGGGTAAACAATGTGGTGTACATATACCACGGAATATTATTAAGGCTTAAAAAGGAATGCAGTTCTGATATATACAATAACATGGGTGAACCTTGAAAACATTATGCTAAGTTATTTATTAATTTCAAGCCAGTCAGGAAAGGACAAATACTGAATGATTCTATTTCTGTGAGCTATCTAGAATAGTTCAACTCATAGAGGCAGAAAGTAGGGTGCTGGTTGTCAGGAGCTGGAGAGAGAGGAATAGGGAAATTTTTTTAATGAATGTTGAGTTTCTATTTGGGATGATGAAAAGGTACAATATGAATGGACTTAATGCCACTGAATTCTACACTCCAAAATGGCAGAAATGGTGAGTTTTATGTTGCATGTATTTTACCACAATTTTAAAAATTAAAAATTCTAATTATTAAAAATCTGTCATGAAAACATTGTAAACATTCAGATACTCAAAAACACATTAAACATAACGTTCCTCCATTGGAAACCACCTGAGTGTTAAAATCGGGCTTCTTCTTGCGTTCCCTCTGTGCCCACACACAAGCTCCTCCCAGCATTTCTCTGAGTTTACATTTTTTTTATATGCCAGTGATTAGGAAGTTTGTATCCCCTGCATTGATCCTTTAAAATTTTAGATTTGCTTTATTCACTCATGTGGGAGCATAGCTATAACCTGCTCTTGTCACAACCATAAGATCCAGTTGTATAAAAACACTTTGTGACACGCCCAATCATGGTATTATATTTGTCATTTATTGTAAGTTTTTTGATGCTTCTTGTCTGACTTTGATATTTATGAATAAGAATATAAATTACCGTTACATACGTCAGTGGTTCTGCTTTGGAATAGAGACTTCCTTCTCTCTCCCTTTTCAAAGCATCTGGACAGTTTAATCAAAGAGCATCTTGACACAGCCATCTGGAACTTCCCCTTGATTTTTGTATTCATCAAAATACACAAATGTTATCCATTTGAACCCATAAAATAAAGTTTCACTAATAAAACAGTTTGTTCCAAACTTTGGGGTTTCTATAAGATTCAAGTTCCAAAGAGTTTTTGCTGATAAAAAACATTGCAGTGTTTGTTCAAATCCCATTTGGTTCAATTCAGTGAACATAGATTCAAGCCTTTGTTCAATTGTTAGCTGAACATGCAGTGAGTTTGTGGCAGATGAGAAGTAAGAGAGTAAAGTTTAGATTGTCTGCAAGTAAAGGATGAGTTTGTTTTTATTTTTTAAATGGTCGGGGGAAAATCAAAAGAAGAATAATATTTTATGACATGTGAAAAAGTATATGGAATTTAAATTTCAGTGTCCATAAGTAAAGTTTTATTGGCATACAGCCATAGCCATTCGTTTATGCATTAAACTGTGGCTGGTTTTGCCCTAACCACTGCAGAGGTGAGTCGTTCTGACAGATTCTACAGAGTTCTGAAACTCAACATATTTACTATTTGGCCCTTTACAGGAAAAGCTTGCCAAGCCCTAAATTAGGCAATGCTGTATCCATGTGAAGTCTGAATATCCAGACCTGAAGCCCACCACTCACTTTGATGTTGCTAATATTTTGGTAACAGTGCCATCTGGGTCCATGCTTCCTCATCCTGGGCGAAACCAGCCCTGAGAGGGCGTTCAGGAATGCATGGGCACCAAACTCTTGTTATTACAATGAGAGGGACATCGTGGGTGTGGACTGGGCAGGGATGAAGGATGTTAAACATGCAACAATATAAAGGACAGCCAGCACTGTGTAGAACTGTTCTGCCCCAGACATCAACGGTACATCCCTTGATAAATGCTGCTTCAGACAGTTACTGGGGTGGTTCATTTTGTGTGTCAGCTTGATTGGGCCAACATGTCCAGGTATTTGGTCAAACATTATTCTTCAGATTTTGAGTAAAGCAAGTGGCCCTCCACAGTGTGGATGCGCCTCACCCAATCAGTTGAAGGCCCCCCAAAACAAAGAAATTTGTCCACAGATGACTTTTGGATTCGAAATGCAACTCTTCTCTGCATTTCCAGCGTGCTGGCCTCACCTTCAGATTTTGGACTTGCCAAGCCACCAGGATGATGGAGCCAATTCTTATAATAAATTCCTCTCCCTCTTTAACTGTTATCTATCTCTCTAACACACACACACACACACACACACACACACACCCCTACATTTTCCAGTGTCTGGTCTGAAAGTGGTTTTCAGTCTTCCTATTCCTGTGCTTTTCAAATTTCATCCTTTTCCAAATGTCAAGAATTTGAAAAATGAGTTAAAATTGCAAATTTCATTGTCTCAAATGAGAAAAAAATCTTTCACCACTCCTGTACCCATGACTTCAGCTCAGGCATGCAGAGTCTAACTGGGGAATGTATATGAGCACCTGTGACACGTGGCAGACACAGCCCAGGTGTAAAGCAAAGGTGAGCTTTAGCCTCTGCCCCAACTCACCCAACATTGAGGGATGAAGACCGACAGGTACACGGTGATATGAATACTAGGCTGATAGCAAAAGCCCCCCCCACAGAGGCCACGCCAGGGCCCACAGCTGTGCATCGAGGAAGGGAACTCAACTCCAACCAACATGGCTGTGGCACTAGCAAAACTTATTTCTATTTTTCTTCTTTTCCCTTCTGAGCTATTTTTCTGATTCAGAATCAGTGAAAGCAGTACATTTTTCTGGTCCAAATTCTCAACTCTTGACTGTACCATCTTCACCCCATGAGGACAGGACCTCACCCAACTCTTCTGCGGAAAAGATATTATCCACTTTGGTTACATGCCCCACTTTAACCTGGAAGCACCTACTTTTTTTTCTTTTTAAGACTTTCCTGTGTTACTATTTATCACGTGAAGTAACTGCACTATTAGATTCTCATTGTAAAGATGTAAATCAGATGGTAGCAAAGAAAGTAAAATGTGGAACCTCCTGTTACCTTTACTTGCCCATCTCATTCTTTTTTTAAAAGGATTTTTATACTATATTAAAAAAACACAAAATAAAAAAGAGATTAATCGACATGTATCTTAGCAGTCCTTCCAGAGTCTGTGCCCAGCAGCCTGCAGGCTGGTATCGCCTTCTCGGCTCAGCGTGCCGTGTGCAGCTTGTGCACTAGTGCTGAAACTCAAACCTGCTCCGCCAAATCCAAGACCCCGAATTTATCCAAATTGTAGAAACATGCTTTCACCACCCATCCACCAAAATACCTCCCATTCAGATCAACGACAGCTTTAATTGCTGATTCAACCCTCTCAAATTCTGAAAATATTCGCACTG
This sequence comes from Saccopteryx leptura, assembly GCF_036850995.1. Taxonomy (NCBI): domain Eukaryota; kingdom Metazoa; phylum Chordata; class Mammalia; order Chiroptera; family Emballonuridae; genus Saccopteryx; species Saccopteryx leptura. The sequence continues at coordinate 222,206,572 of NC_089504.1, read as the reverse complement.
CTTCATCATCAGGGGCACCAGGAATTTCAAATATCACACGTTTCCCAACTTTGCCGTATTTTTCACACTCTTCCTTGGTTTCAACTTTCAAGTCTTCATCTACCTCTCCTGCACCAACCATGTTCCTTAGTAGGACCACTTTAGTAGGACACTTAAGTATTTCAGTTAGTGGATTTGAATCTGACTTCTTGGCTGCTTCTTTCTCTATGGCTTCGCCCACAATGATCTTGCCTCCATGCTTGCTCGTCTTCTCCACCGACAGCGCTGTGCTCAGCCCTTGCTCGTGCTTCCCAAGGCCCTGGCCTTCCTGGAAGCCGGACTTCTGCATGGTTTTATGTGCTACTGTGCCACCCATGCTGGCGAGGAAGGAGTTGCCAGGGCTTGTTGGAGATCTGGGCCTGTCCCGTTCTTCAAAGACAGGGGGAGAGATGGCAGCTTTGGAAGACTGTGAGCGAGGTCTTGAATCTTCATAAGGAAGTTCTCGGGGTAACTCTTTGTCTTTCTCTACAAGAGAAGTGGGTGGTGTGATGGCGGCTCCATCCATACTTCTTTTTCTCCTCTCTAGCTCATAATCCTCATTTTCATCAGAATCTGGATCTGGTCGCCTTGAAAACCCACTAGCTTCATGTCTGTCTTTATGCCTCTTTTCTCTCTCTTCTATTTCTTTCTGTCTTTCCAGCTCCCGTTGTCTTTGTCGTTCCTCCCTTTGGCGCTTCACCACTTTCTCATAATCATTAGGAAACATAGGGTCATACTCATCAGCCAAGGGAATCAAAACTTCTGCAGAGCCTGACCAGGCGGTGGCACAGTGGATAGAGCGTCGGACTGGGATGCAGAAGGACCCAGGTTCGAGACCCCGGGGTTGCCAGCTTGAGTGCAGGCTCATCTGGCTTGAGCAAAAAGCTCACCAGCTTGGACCCAAGGTCTCTGGCCCGAGCAAAGGGTTACTCAGTCTGCTGAAGGCCCGTGGTCAAGGCACATATAAGAAAGCAATCAATGAACAACTACGGTGTGGCAACGAAAAACTGATGATTGATGCTTCTCATCTCTCTCCATTCCTGTCTGTCTGTCCCTATCTATCCCTCTATCTGACTCTCTCTCTGTCCCTGTAAAAAAAATAAAAAATTAAAATTAAAAAAAAAAAAAAACTTCTGCAGAAAATCCACTGGGTACTGGATCCTTTAAGCCAGCTGCTACATGAAGTGGGGTGTTCACAATATGCCGGTCATCTGAAGAGCCTCCTCACTTTAGGTCGATTACTGGGGCAAGCACTGTACTTTGTTTTGTTCTCTGGCTCTTTGCTTGAGTGAGAGCTGCCTTCTTCACCTGCAGCTGAGACTGAAGAAGTTTAAAGTTTTTGGACCAACCTTCTGTTTTTGAATCACTGGTCTCCACTCCTAGGTCATCATACAGGGACATCTTTTCAGTATACAGCCGGTCCCCCAAGCCGACTCTCCCCATGGGTCGCTGCGACGCACCAAAGCCGAGAGGCCGCAGAGACGGAGTGCTGGGCGCACTCGGCGTAAGTAAGCCAGCGGCGGTCGTGCTAGAAGCCGGCGCCAAGCCCTACGTTAAGTCCGCAAGGCGCGTGCCGGCGCGGGGTCAGGGAGAGCTTGCGGCATGGAGAGAGACTCCCTGCGCTGCAGTTGCCTAGTCGTCGCGCCTCCTCCCCATCTCATTCTTTATTGGAATACCACCCTTTGTCTGGTCAAGCCTGCTCTCTGGTCACTAGGCAAGGAAACCTGCTGACGTTGATGCCACTGGCCAGAGCAGCTTCTCCTTCATTTCCACCCACTCAGTTTGGCACTTTGAAGAGAGTTCACCGTGTACAGTCTTATGCAAGGACACCTAATTCAAATGCAAGAGCTACAAACATTAGTCATGGTGTATCAGTTTCCTGTGGTTGCTGTGACAAATGGCCACAAACTTGGTGGCTTAAAACAACAGAAATCTATTTTCTCACAGCTCTGGAGGCCAGAAGTCTGAGATCAAGATGTTGGTGGGGCCACTACTTCTCTGAAGGCTCTGGGGAGGATCCTTCCGGCTTCTGGCTTCTGGAGGTTGCCTGTAATGCTGGCATTTCTTGACTTGTAGATACTTCACTCCAATCTCTGCCTTCACTGTCACATGGCCAAAGATACATGTCCTATGTCTGTCCAAATTTCACTTTTCTTATAAGGATGCCAGTTAATGGATTAAGGCCCACTCTACTCCGGTCTGACCTCATCTTAACATGATTACATCTGTAAAGACCCTGTGTCCAAATAAGGTCACATTCACAGGTGTCAGGGTTGACAGCTGGTCCCCCGGCTTGAACATCTCTTTTCAGGGGACCCAACTCAACACAGAGCAGATGCAGACTTCATAGTTCTAAACAATCCCTCAGGAGCCACAGTGACCCCAGTAAAACATAAACTCTTCGAAGACCCATCTAGCCCCCCTCTACCCATTCACATACACATCGATACTGTTACAGAGGCGCTTGTGGCCCTAGACAGAGGACAGAAAACCAGCCCTCCCTCTTTATCAGACCTGCGATGTTCAGCAGGAGCGAGCCTGTCTGTCTCTTATAACACCACCCTCCTTGCAGCCATGGAGCAGGCTCCCTGTTGGAGAAGCTCAGACCCTGCACCAACTGGCTGCTGACTTTAGCTTGTGAGCCATGCAGAGCTAATGGCTGTCGATGGCCAGGGGAAGGCCAGACTTGTTTGAAAAGCTGTCATTTCAGAAAGGAATAAAAAATATCTACTTTTTTTTTATAGGTGCTGAGTATCAGAGTAACTTGGCTCTGGCCACAAAATGTCAGAAAGCAGAGGCTGTTTTGTACAGATCCGATTTTCCTTAAACCATGAGGCCACTTGCCCGGCTCCTGGCAGCGTCTGACACCCCTGTGGAGCTGGCCATGAACTGCTCCGGAGAAGCACAAGGCATCCCATGGCCCTTCTGGAGTCCACCTGGAGGGGACAAGTGGGGGAAGGGTACTCAGGTAGGGGTGGGTACTTTCCATCCCTTCCAGCTCACTGACACCCAGGAGCGGAGGATTGAGTGGCCTGCCCCGTAGCTCTTTGGTCAAGAAACACAGCTTCAGACATACCGTCTTGTAACTAGAGCCTCACAGACCTCTGCTTCTGAAAGTTCCCACGGCAAAGGCACAGATTTTCACAGCATTCCAAGAAAATCCTGAAATTGAGTCCTGGAGATGGCTTGGAATTCTGGGGGCCACAGAAATAAATAGCACTCCATGCGCCAGAGGTGCATCTGTGTGGGCAGATGTTCTGGGAGCAAGGAGTGAGGCCTGAAGCTGGAGGCCGCCGCTGGGGTGGGCAGCTGGAATGCAGACTGGAGAGGGCAAAGTGACCCTGATGCAGAGATGGGGCTGGGCTAGCCCTGCCCCCGAGGCTAGCAGATGGGGTAGCAGCAGGCTAAGGGGTCAGCCGGCACTTATCAACCCAGGTCCCCCACCCTCATTTCTCAAGGAAAATAATTGTCATTTCCAACTAAAAATCAGGTTGGAGAATATTTCGTGTTTTATATACAAAGGCCAGAGGCTGATAGCATGGCCTCAGGCTGTAGAATTTTCTATCAATTGCAAAATGTCAGCTAAAAAAAACCCCTATTAAGTTATTATATGAAGTTTAGTCTTCCTTAACTTTAAAAATAAAGGCCTGGACCTTCAAGAAAAATCTTCACACTCTTCTTCATGGGCTAAACCGATCCCCAAATTCAGTGGCAGGCTCGCTGGCACCTACACTTATCAAATTCATCCTTTTTCACCTCCAATGGAATCAAGGCTGCCCCATCCCATGCTCAGCCCATCTGCCCTTTCTCCCTGCACCCACCCCTCGATTCCAGACCCCACTTCATGTAAGAAAACATGTAATTACCCTGGTGGGCACGGAGCTTGTCATGAAATAAAGTGAATCAGAAACACAGGAGAGTTATTCCAACTCAAATTGTGCATCCTGACTTGGCATACTGGTCCTTCCTTGTCCTCACTTATTAACGCGGGGAGACATGGAGAGCTCCCTGGGGTGGGCGGGGCATTTGAGAACTTTCCTGCCCAAGCCTGGCAAGGTTCAGAGGAGCAGTGCCCAGAACTCCCCACCCCCACCCCAGCTCCTGCCTGATTAGCTCCCGGCTCCTCCGAGAAGACAGCATCTGGGGGACACCATGATATATGGGCCTTCCAGACAACAGGCTGCAGGTGGGCGGGGGAGGGTAACTCGAGAACATGCCCAAGGTGCTTCTGTCCCAGAGCTCAACACATAAATCACAAACCACAACTTCAAATTCAAAGGCGAGTATTGACATTTCTCTATTTCCCAAACTTAGCCTTTTGTGCTCAATCAAGGTCCGTTTGAGAGGAGTGTAGCTTTTACCCCAAGATGACTCCTCATTCTGTTTCAGCCATGAGCTGGATGCCGGCTAAACAGGATGTCTGTCTTGGTGACTAGGTCATGAGCAGTGACCCTGCCTCCACTGCCCCGGCACTGGCAAGCCACAGACTCCTAGTACTCATGTTCATGCCTAGTCTTTTCTGGAAGCAGGAGGGACTTGACAGGGGTAAGGGGGATATGAGATGGTGAACACAGAGCCCACAGACGTCCATGGCATTTAGAGATACAACCTGAGACCAAGCAGGACTCTCAGCACAGACTGTCCCTTGTGGACCTATTCTGTTCAGCGGCACTCACTGTCCTGCGTGCACCCTTGCCTGACCACAAGCATTCACCCTGCTGGCTCCAGGGAGCAAGGAACAAGCTCAAGGGTAGCCAGGAATCCCACAGTCACAAGGGCAACTGTCTCATGTATGTATGTCTTCTGATTGCCTTTGTACAGAGCAAAGAAGTGCCTTCAAATAACAGGCTGGTTTTCTGCATGGCCCACTGTGGCTGTTGTAGGTTTTACAGAGCACTGACCCATCTCTCTCTCTCTTTAATTGAGAAGAGGGGAGATAGACTCCCACATGTGCCCAGACCCAGATCTACCCTGCAACCCCCAGAGCTGATGCTCAAATCAACTGAGCTATCCTCAGTGCCCAAGGCTGACACCTGAACCAATCTAGTCACTGGCTGTGGAAAGAGATGAGAGAGAGAAGGGGGAGTGGGGTGGGGAGAGAAGCAGATGGTCGCTGCTCCTGTGTGCCCTGACCGGAAATCGAACCCGGGATTTCCACATGCCGGGCCAACACTCTATCCACTGAGCCACCGGCCAGGACTTGATCCATCTCTTAAAGCTTTATCTGGACACAGATTAGTGGTGTGCGTATGTCAGGGCCAAGGGGAACATTCTTAAGCTAAATTTTTTAGATGATTGTGTTCACCCAAAGTTTTGCAAACAAGGACTTAAACTTTGTTATAAAAATAATCTAAGAAGTTTCCCAGTTTAGGTGGAAAGTGAGTTAAGTGTCAATCCCCCTGGCCCCTGGAGCATTATGTAGCAGTAACAGGGCACAATGGTGAGATGTGTGACAATACTGGAGACTGCCTGCTCTCTAGGGGCACAAGGAACCCTTCTCAGACCCACCCCCCGTAGCAGAGCAGGCTTCTGGCAGTGTTTATCTGCCTTGAATTTTAACCTGCACGAGGGAAACAGGGGAGTCTGTTACGGTGAGAAGTTTGCTCCCCTCCCTTCGGTGAGCTTCACATGACCGCTTTGGAAGCCCAGAAGCTGGGGGACGGTCAGTGTGGGCACCACGCGATAGCCAGGATCGCGTATCAGAACCTGTTGGACCTGGGCCTGCAAGGGCGAAGGCAGCCATTGGTATTCAGATGTTACATTCAGACACAGCCACTGGTCCCTTTCCAGCAGGAGGACCAGTGGCACTTGTAGGACAGAAAAAGGACCTGTGTGGAGATGCCCTGCCAATGCCCCCTGCACTAGGCTGTGGCACATGGCAAAACTGGGATCTGGACCCAGGGTGAGTGAGGGTCCAGAGATGCACATCTTTTCTTGGGTCATTCTGGCATGTGCTGGGGATGCAATGCACAGATGCAAGGTGCCTTCTACTTGGCCGTCCCTCAGCAGCTGGGCCACCTTGACTCACAGCCTTGGAGTTTGGGGCCCTTGAAGAGTCTTCTTCATCTCCTGCTGCCCACAGACGCTGCTCTGGGAATGTTTATACAGCTGAGCTTCAGAACCTCCGCCCATGCGCAGGTGCTCTGTGAAACGTGCCAGTTGTGCCAGTCAGTCATCGCTCAGGGAGAAGAATCACCATGGCCTCCTCCGCAGGGCTGGCCTAACCACTCAATAGTCAGTTCAGCACTGATTCCCTAGTCAAGGCCCCAGCCTGTGACATTAGAGAAATAATGGATAGAGACCTGATGTCAAGAACACATGATTGTGCATGGAGCCAGACTGAAGTGCACAGGAGGAGTAGATGTCAATCTGCTGATAGCTCAGGGGTGGGGGGACCCGCGGGCTGAGGGAGGACCTGGGCTCTGGAAGGATAAAGAGGTCAAAGCTAATGGCTGGAGAAAGTAGAAGTTCTGGGGCCAGGGGAGCAGCACAGTGGTCAGGGAAGGAGACTAAGGGGAGTCAGGGCAGAGCCTGGGAGGTCAGGGGGTGTCAGAGAGCCCCCAGACCAAGGTAGAGAATGCAGGTGACAGCAGAAGAGGTAGCATGAGGTTGGAGGGATGGACAAGGTGAGCTAAACTGAGGGGACATTTGGAAACTCGGCTTAATCTTGGAATAGTGAGTTCCTAAGTGGGCAAATGGCAGGCTGGGAAGGGAGAGGACTGGCCGGCACTGTGGGATGCCCTCTGGCTGGTGTGTGTGACTCCCTAATGAAGCATCCCCGAGATGGTCTGATCCACCAGCTGCATGACAGTCCTGCATACAGAAGGCCAGCCTGTCGGAATGGTGCCAAGGAGCCACTGGTACCATCGATTTCCTTATGGGGAATTGTCTGCTGCTAAAAGGTTACTGCATCTTTTACCATGAGCTGGGCCCACTCCAGGCCAACCACACTTCCACTGTGGGCCCCCAAAGCGTGGCCTCCGGGCCAGAGTGAAGCAACACCATGAGAGAGGAGGGTACATTTATTTTTGCATCCTGTCTGATGTTTTCTTCACCTCTGCTGCCTGTTACACACAGGTCTCCAAAGTCTTTCCTTCTAGTCTTTCCTTCTTCCCAGAATCATAGGTTTTGGTCTTGGAAGAAATCTATATGCAGATCATTTAGTCCAGAGGTCGGCAAACTTTTCCTGTAATGATCCAGCTGCAAATATTTCAGGCTTTGCAGGTCATAGTCTGTTGCAACTACTCCACTCTGCTGTTGTTGTGTTAAAGTAGCCATGGCAATCGGGAAACATTTTAAATAGCATGCCTGTGTGCCAATAAAACTTTATTTACAAAAATAGGCAGAGGGCCAGTTCTGGCCCTTGGGTCATAGCTTGCTGACCTCTCATCTAGTACCCACCATTCTCATTTTGCAGATGATGAAGCTGAGATCCAGAGAGATGAACTTAACTAATGCAGTACAGCACTGAGAACCAGCACCAGAACCCAGATGTCAGCTCCTCATCAAAACCCCACTTTTACCTCCCCACAGCTCCTTCCTCTTGGCAAAGTGGGGTCCTGGGAGAGATCAGAGATCTGAAAGTCCACTGGACCCTGTTGGGATGTTTGTGTTTTCAATGAGGTAGAGAAAATAAAAACAGCTAAAGGACTTCATTATATATATTTTTAAACTATGTTCATTCAATTCAACTTTAAATCCTACTAGGCAACTACTATTACTTCATGCTTGTGAGATTGGCCTGGTAATAATATCTGAGAGAGATTTCACTCTGGTTTAATCATAACTCCTCTTTCCTCACCATCTCCTGCAGGGTAGCACACGCCAGCTCACTCCTCAAGTCCGGCACTCTGCACCGTGCGAACTCTCAGCATACGCAGGACCTTCCCCACTCATTCGGGGGGAGGGGGCTACTGCGCCAACCTCCTGAGTCATGAGACTTGGATTGGCTGTGAGGACCTTCCAGAGAATCTCTGTGTTTCCCCAAGTTTCGGTCAAGCTCCGTAGTGAGAGCCTCTTATTGTCATTGTCAACTACAGTACAAGGTACTGTGTACTCCAAACCAGAGAATTGCAAACACGTGAGAGGGAGAAGTCTAGGGGTCCATGCTAGACGGGCAATGCATAAACAGCGCAGTGCTAGGAAGCTTAACTGTCCTTCCTTGGACGTGATAATTTCATATATTCCGACCACCCTGTCAGCGTGTCAGATTTAAAATATTGCACGTGGAATAATGAAATATTGCCAACATCTCACCACTGTCTTTTGATTAATGGGTTGTTCCTCTGAGATTGATCAGTTTGTTTGATTTTGTTCCTTGGAGTGACTAATGGCTATTTTAAAAAAATACTTAGCTTTAGCGTTAGCCTCCATGAGATAATTTTCCTCTGCCTTGTGCAGCCCCGTCCACAATAATTGGACTTTATTGCCTTCCTTCCATGCATGAACCGAGGTTCCCTGGAGAAGCCAAGCGGATTCAGACTTTGTTGCTTTAATATTTCCATGTAGATCAGCTGCTGTATTCATTGAGCAGCTTTGACCAGATGGCCAGCCAGCCTTGTAGTGACATTTCCCATTTCCTGTCTATTACTCACTGATGGAAAATAATGTGACATGAATTCCCCATTTTGGATAATATGTGGTTATATCCTTGTTGTACCTGCGCTAAAGATAAATGACTTATCAGAAAGTCATTTCTCAACTCTCCAGGGTGAAAGCAGGACAGACAGCAGCTCGCGGTGTCCGGTAAGGACAGGGACTGTCCTTGCTAAGGCATTCATCAGGATGTTGAAATTTAATTTTCTAATTATTTTTCTTATTGCTTCTTTTTCTTTTTTTTTTTTAAAGGGGAAGAACCTTTTTCTTCCACCACTTCTTTTTATTTATTTATTTATTTATTTATTTATTTATTTATTTTACAGAGATAGAGAGAGTCAGAGAGAGTGATAGACAGGGACAGAGAGATGAGAAACATTAATCATTACTTTTTTTGTTGCACATTGCGACACCTTAATTGTTCATTGATTGCTTTCTCATATGTGCCTTGACCACGGGCCTTCAGCAGACCGAGTAACTCCTTACTGGAGCCAGTGACCTTGGGTCCAAGCTGGTGAGCTTTTGCTCAAACCAGATGAGCCTGCACTCAAGCTGGCGACCTCGGGGTCTCAAACCTGGCTCCTCGGCATCCCAGTCCGGCACTCTATCCACTGCACCACCGCCTGGTCAGGCCTTATTGCTTATTTTTCTTGTCTTTAGATTTAAAAATACTATTTTTTTCTGCTTAAAATATAAATATTTAAGATCAGGTTTTAGAAGAGGTACTCAGATACCCTGGTTTTGGTCCCATCACAGGGATGTCTTTTTTCTAGACATTAGTCTGATGCAGAACTGAGGTAGCACAAAGTAGTGGGAAATGTTCAATTTTCTCATCTCAGCCCACTCAAAATTTCTTAGTTGTTGTTCAAAGTTGTTTAGCTCAATTGTTTAGGGCATCATTACAGTAACACCAAGATTGCAGGTTCGATTCCCAGTCAAGTCACATATGAGAATCAACCCAGTGAATGCATGGATAAGTGGAACAACAAATTAAAGATTCTTTCTCTCTCTTTCTCTTCCTCTAAAAATCAATAAATAGGCCCTGACCAGCTGGCTCAGTGGATAAAGTGTGGTCCTGGCTGTGAGGCCATGGGTTTGATTTCTGGTCAGGGCACATATGAGAAGCAATCAATGAGAGCACAACTAAAAATGGAACAACTAATTGAAAGGGCGAGTTGATGCTTCTCTCTCTCTCTCCCTCTCCCTTCCTTTCTTCTCACCCTTCTTCTCTCTCTCTCAAATCAATAAAAAAAACATTTTTATACATCAATAAAAAAATTTAAAACATTTAATTTCTTTAAAAAATAAAAAATAAAGTATTAGTTAATACTCTTCGATGTTTGACACGCTGTTGTCAATACTATAAGTTCATCCTTGTTTTTTAACTTCTTTGTTGGAAGTCACTCTTGGAGGTAAATTTTTTTTTTTTGCTATCATTCCCTTTCATTGTCCCCACCTAAGTCATTTAATTGTCGGACAAGGACTTTTATTACCATCTTTTTCCACTCAAGGCAAGTGGGGCTGGAAGGGAAAACAAACCTGCCCCAGTCACCCAGTCCGAGTGGGATGTGAACCCACAAACCTGATTTCACTTTTCACGTCTCTGAATTGAGAAAGCCAAGTAAGTGCTGGTACCTCTTCCCTCTGGACTATTCCGGTCTTCCCCCTCTCAGTCAGAAGGCAGCTCAGTGACTTCCCAGTTGCTGTTCTTCCCACCTGGACACTGGCCTCTTCCAGCCTGGATCTCCCCGGAAGGCAGAGTTAAGGAGTTGGGCTGGGACTTTCTCCCTATCAGTCAAGCCCGAAGAGTGTGCCATCCTTGCCCTGGAGATGAGTGGTCCTCCTGGACCTCTGATTGGCTGGCAAATTGATTTTGCTCAATGAAATAATCTGCATGGTGGAAAAGGTTCTGGATGTGGTAGAAGGTTCTGGATGTTGCAGAAGGTTCTGGAAGCAGTGGAAGGTTCTGGAAATGTCTTCCTTCCTCCTCCCCTCCCTCATTTCTACCACAGGCAAAATCAGCTGCAGAGCAATCTGCAGACTCGTCAGGGCCCCACCCACATACCCCCCCCCCCAAGCATTTACCAAGAGGACTCAAATGCAGGTCGCCTGCTTGGGAGTTTACCCTGTTAGGGACCCGAGCTTTTCATAAACTCATTGGTATTCACCCATATGGCTGTTTTGGCTAGCAAGAAATGCTTCCTCCTCACTAGAATTACAAATAATTTGAACAGAAATCTGCAGGCAAGACATACTAATCATGTTTGAAAGGATGTATCTTTTCATACTGAAGGTTCTCTTAAATAAAAATTAAAAAAAAAACACCTTCCAGATCTGTATTTATGTCTAAAGGTGGCTTTTAACATGGAGAGAAATGCACGCTTGCTTGGACCCTTCATCTCACTTCTACCTCCCCTGCAGGTGAAAAATTCAAATGCTCATGCTATCAATGCCTTCCCTTCATCACAGTGTTCTTGCTAGCTTGTGTGAGGTTACAACAAATGAACCACTGCGGAAAATTTCCCATCATATTTTCCCTCACCCCTTACTTGTATGTGTTAGTTTAAAAAAATTAGCACCACCTGATATATGAAATATGTGATATGGAAACTTTCCCCGAATATTCTTTTTATTCCTTATTTTTATATATATATATATATATATATATATATATATATATGTTAATCTGAAATTAGCATTACTTGACACAGGAAACAAATGTAGTCAACAAACTGTTGACTGCTGAGCAGAATGCCTCTGGATAGTATTTACATTACGTTAGTGTTGGAGGCGGCATGCCTGCTGACTGCCCCCTACACTGGACCCAGCACACCGCCCGATACCTGAGCTGGCAGTCCCGGGAAGGTGGGTTTTGATAGGATGGTTAAAATGGTTAGCATTCCATTGTTAGTTTATGTTTCACTCTGAATTTCAGTTAAAGATTAAGTCTTCACCTCAGGTGCTAGCTGAAAGGCAGGTTTGGGAGAGATGTGAGGAGTATTTTCTTCATTTTAGGAAAACAAACCCACATAAAGAGTGTGGGGTTTATTTTTAACAGGGACAGAAGCACGGTGGGAAGTTGGTTTGCAGATTTCATTTCAGCCAGGGGTTGTGCTCTGTACACAAGAAAGCAGCCTCGAGCCTCCCCAGCGAGAAAGTATGTGGAGGTCTCTGAGAGAGCAAGCTCCCCCCCACACCCCTGCACAGTGATCCTTCACAAGCTGCTCTGCAGCAACCCTGCAACCCTGCCTCTCTCCGTCCTCACCTTACACAGGGGTTTCCTCTGACAGACTCAGGTGCACTGCCTTGGGCAGGCCAAACCAGTTTACTGAGCATGTACTGTGTGTCAGGCATTGCACATGGGCACAGGACGGACCAGTCGACATAACCGTGGCCCCTGTCTCCACAGAGGTAGTCTGATGGAAGAGATAGCTGCAAAAATGAGTGGTGAGGACAGGACAGGCTGACCCAGAATGTGCCACTCTGGCACATGAATTATTTTGAGCTGGAGATAATCAAGGCCTGACAGACTCAAGAAGAGCTTTCTAACTACCCCTGAACTGCCCACAGAGTTTAGATCAGGGGCCTGTACCAGGAAGGGAGCTATTGCCAGAGGGAGCTTTTTCGCTGAGAAGACCTATCTGCCTGGCGTGACAAATGTTTGTTTACTTCTTTATGGTCCTGTGAATCGTCTTCCTCCCTCAAAGTCCCAGACTCCTCCCTTATCGCAGTAGCTCAGGATGGCACACCAGCCTCTGCTCCCCGACTGTCAGAGGGCCTTTCCTGGCTTTGTGGGGCTCCTGTACGTACAAAGTGACGTTTGTTTTCCTTCTGTTAACCTGCCTGATGTCAGTTTAATCATCAGGCCAGCCAAAGCAACTAGAAGGGGAAAGCTTTCTCTCCCTACCCAAGTATTTATTAGTTTAGGCACAGATAATGGCCAACAGAGCTCTGAAGAATAAACAAGCCCTGGCCGGTTGGCTCAGCGGTAGAGCGTCGGCCTAGCGTGCGGAGGACCCGGGTTCGATTCCCGGCCAGGGCACACAGGAGAAGCGCCCATTTGCTTCTCCACCCCTCCGCCGCGCTTTCCTCTCTGTCTCTTTCTTCCCCTCCCGCAGCCAAGGCTCCATTGGAGCAAAGATGGCCCGGGCGCTGGGGATGGCTCTGTGGCCTCTGCCTCAGGCGCTAGAGTGGCTCTGGTCGCAACATGGCGACGCCCAGGATGGGCAGAACATCGCCCCCTGGTGGGCAGAGCGTTGCCCCTGGTGGGCGTGCCGGGTGGATCCCGGTCGGGCGCATGCGGGAGTCTGTCTGACTGTCTCTCCCCGTTTCCAGCTTCAGAAAAATGAAAAAAAAAAAAAAAAAAAAAAAAAGAATAAACAAGTGGGACAGGCACGCTATTTCAAACAGCAGTTGGAGTCAAGGAGGATTGCCTGGAGGAGAGGAGACAGGAAACCAAAGCAAACCCTCGATAGGCACAAATAAAGAAATAAGAGCTACACCTACATGAATGAACACCAAACGAATGATAGTCTTTACGAGGGCAGGAGGAAATTAGGATTGGGGATGGGGGCCAGGGTGGACTTCAGTTTTTTTCTGTAACATTTATTATATGAATTAAGGAGAGTATGCTCTGTGTTACCTATGTAATGAGAATATATTATAAAATGTATTCAATAATCTATTTACCTTTCATTCTAACACGTGGCACTGAAAGATATTGCATTATATCTGTCTACATCTAGATTTGGTGTTTCAGAGTCAAATAGATTCTGGAGAAACAGAATCACTGATCCATAAAACCTAGAGGTCACTGATAAGGGAATGTGAGCTTCTAGTGGTCTTTTTGTTTATAAGAACAAGAAGGAGTACGTAAAATAATTTATGGAAAAGTCATTGTTGTCTTTAAGTCCAGGTAACTATGAAAACTACATTAAAATGCTTTTTTAAAAAAATAATTCATTTGCCCAACCGCAAACGGTGCTTTCTATGCAAAAGCAAAATAAAACAAAACAACAACAAAACACTATTGCAACAATGTTTGAGTATAACATACTAGCAACTGATCCAGGAGTCCAGCCAGTTAAGTTATGTCCAGAAGTACTATGTGACCTTGACATCAGCTGACCTCACGTCCCCATCTTAGCACCGTGGATGGGGACTTTTATTGTGACTAGAGAATACTAGTCTTTAAAAGTGTGATCCAAACTGATTTGAAAAGTGAGATTCTAATCTAAATCTTGCAGAATGTCTAATGGTGGAGTTGAAAAAAAACCCTGAAAGATATAAGGGCTTCTTTGGAGAATATGGTGAGAAAGGGAAATCATTATTTGAGCTAAAGAAAATATTAAAGTTATGATCAGAAATACATGTGTGTAGAAATAAAAATAATTTTCCTTCCTTAAATATTCACAGCTGGCTCTCTGACCATATAAAGTTACTATGCTACCAAATGACTCATCTTGCAACATCTGTCTCAGTGACTGACATAATGTATCAAGGGCTATCTAACTTCTTGAGTCAGGACACCCCTGTTTGATTAAGGATTATTTTAACTAGCACCAAGAGACCCACACATTTCACATCTGTGGTGCTGCTCCTGAAATTCTGAGCCATAAAACAGGTTGATTCAGCGTGATCTGAGATTTCAGAGTGTAGCAACCGACTGTACAGAGAGCAGTCAGAGGGGCTGGTCAGTAATCCAGCAGACTTAGCTCAGGTGGGACCACACATCTGGCTGTACCTTCTATTGGCAAGTGTGGGAAGGAAGAGGGGCACCAGAATCCAGCCGGACAGAGGGGGATGGAGACACTAGTGCAAGCAGGGTCTGCTCTGTTGCTGTCATCTGGGAGGGCACCCTCACACAGTTCGTCTCTTAGGCCCCTGATTGCTGAGGTGGGGTACGGCCCATTCACCCTGCATGGTGGCCATGTTTGAAGATGTTCACAGCTTACAGTCGTGAACTTGGTTTCCCTGCCCAGCACAGGGAAGAGTTAGGCACATCCATCTCTGAACTGTCACCGAGCCTTTCAAAATGGCAGTTACATAGATGCTGTACCAACATGGGGAAAAACTGATAGACTGAGCCAGAGCCGAAGGAGCTTGGGGCAACAGAACGCTATGGTGATACACGGCTAAGACCAGACCTGCACATGCCACCCAGGACCGGCGCCAAACACAGAAACATCATAATAGTTCTTCAGTTTGCTGGGGGAAGTGTTTCTTTTTTAAAAATTTTCAGCCCTGGCTGGTGGATCAGTGGATAGAGCATCAGCCTGGTGTATGTATGTCCCAGGTTTGATTTCTAGTCAAGGCACATAGGAGAAGTGACCGTATGCTTCTTTCTCCCTTCCTCTCCCCCTTCTCTCCCTCTTCTCTTCTGGCAGCCAGTGGCTCAATTGGTCTGAGTGTCGGCTTCAGGCGCTGAGGATACTTGGTTGATTTGAGCATCGGCTCCAGACCGGGGTTGCTGGGTGGATCCCAATCAGGGTACATGTGGGAGTCTGTCTATCTCCCCTCCTATCACTTAAAAAAATTTCCATTCCATTAATAAACATGAATAATTTTCTGTTATACTAAGGGAAGTGATATCAGTGGAAATGAATCCTCTCGAAGACAGAATTCCTACTTCTCAGGACTCCTGAAGCCCTGGGGGAAGTGTGGGGGTGGCGTAGGAATACAACACAAGGTCGCCTGTGAAAAGAGTTATGACAGAAGCACAGGACAACCCCGTGGGAGCTGGAGCAAGAACATCAACTTGAAAGCTCTCGGACAAGCACAGGATGATAAAAACATACGGCTTCCGGACGCTCACATGCCACGTCTCCCAGTGTGGCTGACGCCCAGACATCCTTCAGGTCACTCTTCTGCAGAGTACACATTGTGTCTCGTGCGCAAATGCATTAACAAGAGGCCGGGTGACCGAACCACCTAGCGCTATCCCACTGAGACGATGCACAAACACCTTCCCAGCCTGCCCCCCGGCTGACACCAGCAGCCTCTACTGTACTGGCCATCACCAGCCTAGGCATCCCATTGTCACCGTGCTGCCCAACCCAGTTCATGCATGCAGTGGCCCGTGTGCTCACTCCTCTTCTAACACTTACATTTCAATAGCATGACACACTTAAGAGGAGCTGGTACTCCTGGTCCCAGCCATAGGAAGAAGAGACACAACTGCCTTTCCCCAATGATGGCAACCATTGAACCATCGTGAGCCCGGAGGGGTAGCAGCAAGCCTGATCTTACTGCAGAATTCCCACCACAGAAGTGAGTTATGTGAAACAATACATTTTGTCCCAAAACTGGGCAGTGGGTAATTAAATGGCCATACATCCATTCAATGGAAAATCACTTATCTATTTTTTAAAAATGACTTTGTAAGAACTATGTGGTAATAGAGAAAAGGGTATGATACAAAATTAGGTGACTAAAGATACTGTATAAAATTGTATCCAAATTATGATCATAAATGTGGAAATGATCTCTAAAGACTGGAAGGGAATACAAAGTTAGATATGTATTTATAGGTATTCTGGTATATCTAAATATAAATATATGTATGATGGCAAGTTTATTGTAGAAGGGGATAAACAGTGATGACAGAGAACGGGGCGGGGGGTCCATGGAGAGTCTCTGAGCAAAGGACTTAGTTGACCTTCAGGAGTGGTGAGATCATGGGGGATTTTTTTTCTCTATTGCAAGAAATTTCTATGACATCATATATAATGTCTAATCGACAAATTATTATCTGAAAAAATACAAATTTTGGTTTTTGGGCAGATAATTTCCAGCTCAAATGGACATACAAGGGGCACAGCTTGCAGCTCACCCGACCCAGGGGCCTGGCTGGCGAGGGCCACACAAAGGGGCCAGACTGAGATCCATCCTCCCTCTTACACCTTTTCTAAAGTTCTCCAGGGGAAGGAGGACTGCGGCCTGTCTGTTCCCAGCTCAGGTTCAGCAGGCAGAGAAAGAGGGGGTGAGTCTTCAGGTTCAGTTTTGGCCACCTCTGCACACAGGCTGCTGGGTGGGGGCTGTGTGTCTCGGGGAGCCCACAGCTCAGGCTCCCTCAGCTCCGTCCCTGGGGGCCAGCCTTGCTGCACCTCTTTTTCTGCCCCGAGCACGACTGGAACCTGCCCGGGGAAGGCCAGCGGAAACGGTGGGGAATTGAGGACAGCAGTCCAAGCCAGGAGACCCACCACCCTCAGGACGTGCCAGCTCTTTCCCTGTATCAGGTCAGATGCGGAAATCAACTCAGCCAGACTGGACTCGTTTGAAAAATGACTTCACTGTGCTACATTTCAGTGTGTGTCCTTGGCGTTGAATTCCGTATTACAGAAGCTGCTCAGTGGAGGATGCGCCCGAATCATTTATGAAGCCATTAGAAGGCTGCTCCTCACTCTGTCAGACGTCATTTATCTAAGGGTCCAGGGACAAGTTAATCTTATAATCTAGTTGTGAGTAAAGCTTATATTTCCTAAAGATAATTTTTAAGGTTTTTGGTTCATTTTTGCTTTGGCAACCAGAAAACAGAGTAAATCTCATGTTTAGTTAGGCCGACCACACTGATTTATGTTTATGGCATATCTGCCTGCCCTCCCCTATCTGCCATCCTTATCCATGTTAAAAAACATTTCTCTTTTATTTCACGGAGTTTCTTTCTTTCTTTTTTTATTATAAACTGCCATAAGTTATTTTTAGCAATGGATTGTTTATAAATAAACCTGCGTAGCACCATATCTTCAGAAAATTGACCGCTGGCAGAGGCACGGTTTCATGTATTAAACAAAGTTGTTTCCATTGTTCAGCCAAAAACAGACCCACAGCCAGGACAAACCTAGAACACAAGACTTTCTAGGAGACACTGGGCTGGGCAGCTCAAAAGCCAAAGATGGAACTGTAAGGCTAGGAGACCATTCTAGGTTAAAAGAGACAGACACAACAACCAAGATGTTGATCTGTGATTGGATCTTTGTTCAAGATAAAAAAAATGGCTATAAAAGACATCTTAATATGGATTGGGTAGCAAATGATATTAAACCAAAGTTAATTTTAATAGGTGGAGTAACGGTATTGTGGATATATAAGAGAATGTCCTCGGGACAATGAAATACTTATTGTGAAGTGTCACAATTATTTACAATTTACTTTTAAATGGAGAATAAAACAAAACGTGTGTTTACGTAGATGCATATATTAGCATGTATCGTGTATACATGCAGGAGAGAAAACAGACATGGAGAAATGTCAGCCACTGCTAGACCCAGGCTGACACTCTCCTGTTGCATGTGTCCTTGATCTTTGCTGTGTGTTTGGACATTTTTACAGTAGGCTGAGCAGAGGTATACCAAAGTCCAACACTTAGAGACCAACCAAAGGTAGAGTAAACTTAATGGCGAATCATTTTTCTGGAAACCCAGGGGTACCCCAAACAATTGAAGTGGTCGGGGCATATGTTAATGGCATTCAAAGAACAGTCACAAAATTTAGGAAGAAAAAGGAGCAGCAAGCATGACCCCAGTTTTAACCTTGTCACAGTGTTTGGGGCAGCATGGCAGGAAGAAACAGGAATTTGGATGTTGGTGCTGCCCAGTGGCCACCATCAGCAATAGAGGGACCGTGGCGTGTTCCGTCCAGGCTCTGTGCACTCGCTTGTGTGGGGCAGCCAGACTTGGCTGCCTCTCCAGTGGTCCAGCAAGTTCAAGAGGAAGCCACCTCTAGTAAACCTTTTTCTTTCCATAGTCACCCAAACCCAGGTGTGGACAGAACTAAAAGCAGCTGGAAGCCCCTGTCCCCTAAGCACCAATCCTACTTCAAAGGTTGTAAAAATTGCAAGCACATCCTTCTGAGTCTCCCCCATCCCACAGAGGGCACTTCCCACTCACGCCTGACCTTGAAGCCCTCTCTGACTGGCTCATCTAACCATGGATTCGGAATCAGACGTCTTGTGCTGACCCTACTTCCAACTGTAGGCTGAAGAGTCTCTGTCGTTACTCACATCACTCTAAGGGGTGCCAAGAGTGAGCTGTGGCTCATTGACCCATTCATTCAGGAGCTTTTGCTGAGCACCTACTACGTGCCAGGCACTGTGCCAGATGAGAGCATACGTTTATGAATTAATCCAACAAGTTTCTTGCATTCATTGTGTCTAAGATCTAGCGGGAGTTTCAGGCAGCGAAACAAGCAAATAAACAAATATGTGTGTGTGTGTGTGTGTGTGTGTGTGTGTGTGTGCGCGCGCTTGTATATACATATATATAAACATATCTGATTACAAATTGATGTGCTCTCAAAATAAGTGGGGTGCAGTTGAATGGTGGTACTTCTCTCTCCCACTGATGTTGGCTGGTGGGCAGCACCGTCCTCTGAATCCCCTCAGTGCGGTCAAGATCTGGGGGGTAGGGGGCTCCAGATGTGGAAGCCAGACAAGGTGGGCCAGCTGGGTGGGAGGAGCAGGACCCAAGATAAACCTAGACAAGTGACACCTGCCAGACCCTGTGAGTGGATTAATAGCTACGTGTTCATTAAAACTGGATGGGAGCCCGCTGAATCACTTTAAGTAGTGGGTGGACATCACGTGACTTAGGTTTTAGAATGCAGTCCTAGTGGCTCCGTGGCAAGTTGATTGCAAGTGGTAAGAGTAGAAGCTAGTGTTGTTCAGGTGAGATATATATTCCTTAAACTATGCCAGTGACCAGGAGGTGGGAGAGATGTGGAGAGATCCCATGTACAACGTGCAGATAGACTTGACAGACTTTGCTCAGAGGTTTAATGTTAGGGTTGCGAAATGAAGGGAAACCAATGGTGAAATCTAGATTTCTAGTTTATGCAAATGTTGGTACCATGTAGGGCGGGAGGGGCGACTAGAAGTGGGCAGACTGGTGTCAAGAACATGGAAGTCAGGAGTTCAGGCAGAGTTTTTCTTCTCCTGAAGGGTACCCTCCTTCTTCTGGTTGGTCAGTTAATCAGTCTGGTACTTGATGAGGGTTTGCCATGTATAAATCTCCGCATGTTTATCTTGACTATTTTTTTTCAAAGATAATCTGAAAGAACGTGTAATAAAATGATCAAGTACAAGGAAACTATCAAAAAGGGTGTGTGAGAGAGAGGAGAGAGAGAAAGAGAAGAAAGTATAGGAACCAAGTAAGAAAGGATGAAATAATCATATTCTAGTCCTAATTTTGAAAGAAGCTACCACAATTACAAGCAAAAAAAAAGTTAGCTCTGAGCTTCCCAGCAGTCAAAGCATAAAGGGGAAGTTGAGTTTTATAAAGGTCATTGTCTAACAAGAGGAAACACGCTGGCTTACAGAGAGAAATACAACTGTTCTTATTCTCTACTTTGAAAGTTTGTTGTTGTTTTAATCACAAGGTAGCTTCTCTAAGGGCCAATGATCAATATGACAAAAGTTTGTCAGTGACAACTTTACACCATAGGGGCATTGGTCAAGGACACAGGCTATGTGTGTCTTTCTTTCTTTGGTTTCATTTTTAAAGTGTCATTGTGATGGTTATCTTGGTATCCCCTGACTTAACTACGGTTTCTTTGTCTTAGGATGCACATCTCTTTTGTGATCCTGTGTGTGTGTGTGTGTGTGTGTGTGTGTGTGTGCCACTTGAGAGTTGGTTGCAGACTTTCTACAACATTGAAATAAACCTCACACACCCCTTTCTCCTACCTGGAAAATTCTGACTTAATGTGCATTGGGATAACAACATACAACAGTGTCCAGACCTTGGTCAGACTAAGGTCACAAACTCCTTCATTGCTGTCCCCTGGTCAGCAGACCACCTGTGACAGGGAGTCCCCTCATATGTCACAGCCTGCTTACTGGGGAACCCGGGGCACTGTAGGCTCCTGAGCAGGCCTGCACCAAATGCCTCTCTGCATATCCTCCAGGCTGGAACAAAAGAAAGCCCCTCAGGCTGAGGTGGAAACATCCTGAGGCTCCTGGTTGGTCACACCCCGGGACAACCCAGAACTCACCCCTCCTGGAGGCTTCACACCAGCTCATGGCTGCTCATGAATCTGTGGCTGGGGCACAGAGCGCCCCTGTCCCTCCTGGGAAGCCGCTGTGAATCCGTGAAGCTGTCCTGAGCCCCAGAGCAGCGCCAGAGCACCGGCAGCCATGCAGAGCTCAGCAACGCACGAATGAATAATTGACGTGTTGGAGTGGAATTACCGCACTGGGTTCCTGTCCCTCCTGAACCCACACCTGTCCTGCGGCTTCGGCTGCTGCTGCCCTGGGGAGTGCTGGTCCCCACAGCAAGGACACCTGTGCCAGCACTAGAAAATGCACAGCCTGCTAGCTGGGGACACATTTGCATACTCCATTTCAGGCTCAAGTGATAGCACATAAAACAGAGCTCATTAGCACAACCTGCCCAGGTTCCCCTCCCGCCTGGCAGGAGGGGGTGCTAACCCCAGGAGGCTGCCATACCCCCACCTCAAAAGAGGGCAGAGGGACCCATCTGCTGGGGCTGAGACTGTCCCTGGGGAGGAGAGAACCCTGATTTCTAACCAGAGAGCAAGCCACTGCTCTTCTACCCTCTCCCCTTTCCAGGCATTTTCCCCAACAGATATTTAGTGAGCATCTACTATGTGTCAATGCAGTATAAGTGGAGCTAGGAGGCTACAGCAGTGAACAAACAGGCACCTGCTTTCATGGAGCTTGGGGGGGGGGGGGAGGCAGACACAGTGTGTAGGGATGAACAGAGCAATTGCCAAGAAGGGTAAAGGGGTGATGGAATGTTATGCAAGATGCTCAGAGTATACCTTTTTCTGTAGTTGTTCTTAGATTCTTACCATAATTTAATAACTATGCAATGATCTGTTGATAGCACTTATCTAGCAGTGTGATCAGTGTTGTGGCACTTTTGCTTTATGTGATTGTCACCACAACCTAATGACACAGATTTTATCGTGCCCATTCTACAAAAGAGCTAACTGAGGCAATGGGTCCCAAGACCACATAGCTAACAAATGATCAGGCTGGGACTTGAACCCCCAAAGTTGGCTCTAGGGTTCCATCCTAAGATGCTGTGCTATAATACACACATACACATGTATATACATGTATGTATGTATGTATGTATGTGTATAGCTCCTTCACTTTTCCAAATGTATAGTGAAGCCAAAAATCTAATATGCATGAAAACCCTTTGAAAAGTGAAGGGCCACCCCGTTACATGTTGCCTCTCCTTGTTCTTGTTTAAATTTCCAGTGGTCAAAAGACCCCATGATTATTGGAACCACTTGCTAGGTGAGAAAACTGAGCCCCCCCAAGGGTCCCCAAGCTACCTGCAGCCAGAGGCCTGTGTCACTAATTCTGTCTGCTGTGCTGAGCTACACCTGCTTTGGCTGGGATGCTAGTCGCTGGGCTTCAATTTGAGGACACAGTGGGTGATACTCACGAAGACAGGAGTCATACCAGCGCCTGCCTCCCGCCTACCAGGTATCCATTAAAAGGGTGCTGCCTGCTAGCCAGGAGGGTGGTGGGTACCCCCCAGGACCCAGTGGCAGACGGACAGCATGGCACCATGCCCTGGTCAGGTCATCATCTTGGGCCCCATTCTGCTATCTCCCCCTCTTCTTGAGTTTGGCAGTGTCAAGGACTGAGTGAGGGGGGCCAGGGAACCCAGCCCCTGAGTGCAAAACCAGGGGCAGCCAAGACTCCTGGGCACCCAGACTCTATCCACAGAGCAGATCTAGCTGGATCCTGGGACCCCTAGGAATATCTGCTGTTGACACTAGAACAAAGTTTTCCCAGGCCCCAGAAAATCACCCCTGCCTCCACAACCTGACTTTCCACAGGAGGATTAAGAGGGGGAGCCATGCTGAGGCCAGGGAGAATGTGGAGTTTACTCTGCATCAACCATAAGCACCTAATCCCTCTCCACAGAGAGCATCCTCAGATGCCCAATGAGCCAAAACAAAATTTCTTCCTGTTTTCTCCAAATATGCTGTGGACTTCAGAATGAACTCTTATTCCCCCTTCCTGCTGACCTGACTGCAAATCTGCTTTTGATGGGGTTGGACAGTTTGGAGAGATGGGCAGCAATCACGCTGAAATATGATGACAGGGGCAAGACTATAAGGACATTGGTGAAGAAAGAAGTGCACAGAGCAGCCATGTGAAAACAATTAGGACAATAAATTTACTAATTGCTGAAAGTAACTTAATAACAAAACCACAGTGCTCTCTGCTATCTGATCCTAGTAGCTACCGCAGTGGGTGCCCATTGCATTTTGCTTTCCAGAGAGATTGTGCCGTCGCATTTGTGGTTATCAAGCAAAAAAGTGGAGTGTTTGATGATTGAAAAGTAAACGACTGTCCAGCCTCCAATCAAGGCAAGGGGCTTGGGTTTGAGGCACTTCCTAAACCTAGGGAGAGAGAGACAGGGTGGAGGCAGGGCCCTTCTGGCCCGCTGTGACCCCCTCCTCCCCATCCCCCTCGCCATTACCTTTTGCAGTCTCTGTATTAAACCAGAGTGACAGGAGTCACTCAGATTCTGTAATATAAAGAATTGATTTTTAACAAGTAGAGTGTCGAATGCAGTATGTTAAAGGACCTGGGAGTGTTAAGGTTGAATGTGTAGAAATGAGAGACCAGGTAGAAGCAAGGAGACTTTAGTCTCTAGGTTCCTTCTTCTTTTCAGGGCTGCTGGGGACAGGTGACTTGCTATCAGAAATAAGGCATTGCTCCCTGGTCTCAGGAGTGAATGCAACATGCTTGGAGCCCAGAAAGACCCTTATCCCCCCTAGAAGATTAAAGATAGCCATCAAATGTGTCACTTGCAATCTCACCATTATGCTCAGGACTGCATTTTTCCTAAGTAGATGGGCTCTTTGTGTCTACATTTCCTCTAAAGTTGCCCAAAGGTTTAAGATTGGATCATTGAAACCTCGTTTTCTTTATCCCTCTTTGAAATATTCAGAAAAAATAAGCCAAAGTGTTTTTGTGAAATATGCTTATCTCTGACCCCGGTATGTAGTTAACTATCTCTCAACGGCATTTACAAAAGCTGAGGGTCCTGTAGTACTTTAATATGTTGTTTTTATCATTGCAATATTTTTTCCAATTAAAATGATCATGGCCTGAAATTTTAGAGTTTTGAAGACCAAGTTTGCCTCAGCTGGAATGTTCCCAGGGGATGTCCGGCCAGCCCCATTGGGAGATCCGCGTGGAGGAGTATGGGTGGGAGTCCCTCGGCTCTTCCTCCACATGAGACCTCGGATGGTCAGTTTTTACCAAGAGACCTAAAGTCTCCCCTCCAGATGTCAGAGTAAGAGTCAGCGAGGCTGGTCTAAACGAGCTCCCCTGAACCATTTCAGCAATTGGAGGTTGTAATCTCAGGCTGCCTAAACCTTTGGAGCGAAACAGTCATTCTGTGGCTGTCCAGTCTCTAGCTAATGTGAAGTTTATTCTTGGATCTGACCAGATCATCAGAGATGTGCACTCGGGAGTGCCTTGCTTTCATTCCTTGCAGAATTACCTCCACTGAACCACACTCTAGTCTGACCTTGTTGCTCCACTGCTAGAGAATACTCATAATGGAGACAAATTCTCGGGCCCCATCCTGGGGTCTGACCCGGCCTCCCTAAGGGAGTGGCGTCTCCACTGTCCTCCAGAATTTCCTTCAGGCTTCATGGCTAGCAAGAGCTGTGCTTGTTCTGAACTGCTGGTTTATTTTTTGGTCACTAGATACTGATGCTCCTAACTGGTCCCATTATATCCTTGCAGTGACTGCAGGAGTCTGATTCAGATCCACCCCTCTCGAGACCGACACAGACTTACTGGGCACATGTGCTTTGTGTCTGTCTTCTAGTTGCTGCCTCCGCCCTCCTTCCCTTCTGTCCCGCTTCCCTCAACATACACACGTATCTTTTCTTATTATGAAAAATTTCCAATGAATGTAAACATTTATCTTTACTGTTGTAAAAAATTTCAAACGTACATAAAATAGTGAGCATACTGTAATGAACCCTCATTTATCCATCACCAAGCTTAATGATTTTCAACTTTGAACCAATCTTTAAACATTTATTTTTAATCTTACTGGGGTTTTGAATCTTTGTAAGTCCCCCAGATCCCTTTTCTAATGAGATGGGGAATACATTTTAAACAAGCACAGTAAATCAGTGGGTCTCATCTGGAGGTGATTTTGCGCGCGCGCGCGCACACACACACACACACACACACACAGGACATTTAACAAGATATATGGAGACATTTTTGGTTGTCACAACTAGGCAGAGGCAGGGTGGCACAGACATCTGTGTAGATCAGGGACACTGCCCTGCCCCCAGGAGGCACAGGACAACCCCCACCACACCCCAATAGAGAGGAATCCAGCCAAAATGGCAATAGTGCTGAGGCTGAGAAACCTCGCAGAAAATGAAAAGGAATATTTTCAAGGTAGACTATTCCGAGGAAATCAACTTTGAATATAGTACAACCTACACATTCAAGTTGAAAAATATGCCAGAAACCATCAGCTGTGTGGCTTATCGTGCATTCTTGGGACATATGCTAAAACACCAGTCAGAAACTGGTCAGCAGGGGTTGTGTCTGGGGCAGGGAACAGGGTGCCTGGAGGACAAAGTGGACAAAGACCTACTTTTTTCCTATATAACTGTTTGTGTCTTTGATATTTTATAATGTATGCATGTCCTCCTTACTAGAAATAGTACATTTGGATAACATGGAGGACATGACTGTTTTCGAAGGATCAAAGAAAACACAAATTCTTATTTTAAGAAAAGGTTTAGAATGGTAGTGTAAGAAGACCAGAAAGAACCTTCCAAAAGAACTTTCTGGAGTGCTGTGAGCCTGTCAGACTCCAAGAGCGGCTCAGCAAAGCCCAGGGGCCATTAGAGGAATCAGAAACACATGCAGGGCCAGCCGTCTGGTCCCCGCATGATGGATCAATTGTGGGGAAGCGGAGCTAAACGAGATGGTGCCCATGCCATGCCTCTGACACTAATGAGCCCTCAACTCAGGAGTGGGTCTCCCAGGAGCAGGCAGGAGGAGTGGGGCAACCTGCTGCCTTGCCGGACAGTGCAGCTCTGAGGGCTAGTGACCGTGTGCCCCAGGGAAGTAACTGGCCCTCATCCTGGTCTTCTAGAGGAGACAGCTATGGGGAGTTGAAAGTGGTGTTGGAAGTAAGGTAAATCCTTTGTTTCTCTCAAAGACAGCAGTTCTCCATCAGGCCCAGTAAAACAGTTGCCACTCTGGGTACGCTCATCGGCCCTCCCACCTCTCTGTCCCCTTCTCCCTCCAGGTGCCCCTCCCTCTCCACTCCACTCCCAAGGTCTTCTTTGGGTCATTTGTATTTGCCGTGTTCCCCTCTGCCACGGGGCTTTTGCACATGCTGTTCTTGCTTTCAGGCACACCCTTCCTTGCTCTCTTTCCTAGTTATTGTTTGCTCATGCTTCTCCTCCTTTAGGAAGCACCCCCTGACTACGCTAGTGAGCCATTTGAACCTCTTTCTCCTAGCCCTAGGAGATATGTATCTTTCTACTGTCTGGTTTTTGTTTGTGTTTAATTCAGTGAGAGGAGGGGAGGCAAAGACAAACTCCCACATGTGCCCTGACCAATCCACCTGGAAAACCCACTAGGGGGCAATGCCCTGCCCATCTAAGGTATTGATTGCTCTATTGCTCAGCAACTGAGCTCTTCTTAGCACCTGACATGGAGGTCATGGAGCCATTCTCAGCAGCCAGGGCCAACTCGCTCCAATTGAGCCATGGCTGCAGGAAGGGAGAAAGAGAAAGATAAGTTAGAGGGGGAGGGGTGGAGGAGCAGATGGGTACTTCTCCTGTGTGCCCTGATCAGGAATCGAACCTGGGACCTCCACACACTGAGCCAACACTCTACCACTGAGCCAATCAGTTGGGGGCCTACTGTCTGCTGATTATGTGATAAATGTCTGTCTTCTCACTGGTCTCTAAGCTCTGTGGGAGCAGGTCTGCTCCCTGTTTGCCTTACCCTGGAGCAGGACCTGGCACCTACTTGGGATTCAACAAGTATCTGGTGACCAAGTGACCCAGTGAGTAACAGAAATGGCCCTGCCGCAGAGCCGTGCACCACGAAGAGCTAAACAAGTCACTCTTGGAAGAAGAGCAGACAAGTTGTGGGAGAAGTGGGTGGCCTGGAATCTTCTGTGACTTCACCAGGGGTAGGGGTTCACGCCTGGATCAGTACCCTGACTATACCTTCTTCTGTCTCTCCCCTCTCCTACCTGGTCCTGATGCAGTAATGCAGCCTCATTGATGCTCAACTGATGAACTAATCACCCCCTTAGGTTGCTCAGTAGATGTGGGGGTTCAGGAGAGGAGCAGCTGATATTCTCTAGGGAAAATGAGGACCAGCCTTGTCCCTATGACATACAAAAGGAATGACAGGTCCTTGCCTTCCCTGACTATGTGACCCCAGACTGCATGGCATGCCCCCTCTCCAGGCTCCCAGAATGCCCTGGGCATATTACAGTTGCTAAGCAATGGTGATGATGACCTTGCTATAGGCAAGCTGCCCAACTAGGCTGTGAGCCCCTGAAAGCAAGACTGTGGGTGTTCTTTCTTTTCATTCCCAAACCTTGCACAATGCCTCGATTATCAAGCTGCTCAGTGAGTGTCTACAGAAAGGGCTTCCCACTTTATCTTGGGTCGCCATGCCCAGAGGGTTAATTTTTGTGTGTTTTTTTTAAGCTTGTCCATCTTGCTATGATTTCTGTTAGCATGAGCAGAAGCAGAGACTGACAGAAAGGGGATCTAATAATTCAAGCAAGACTTTTACATCCCTTCAGGTGTTCATTAAAAGCACACACACCCCTTAGCTACCAAGAATTCTTGTCAAAGCCAAAAATGGTCGAAGTGTAAGGAAATGTTGTAAAATGAGAAAGATGTATTTGGTGCTGAAAAGTGAATTGATGAGGAGAAGGAACGTGTGGGCTCCCGGGCTGGAGGAGCTGCCCTCGTGGCTCAGAGGCCCAGCTGCAGCCGAGCTGCCGGCGGCAGGTGTGCAGGCCTCCCGGGGAGACCCCGGTGGCCATTTTTCCTTCCTTGCTTTCTAGAGACCGACCCTCTGGAATGTGTCCTGGAGGAAGGGCTCCTGGGGGGCTGTAGCAGCCATAGGTTGCGTGGGGAAAGGCACACTGATTCCAGAAACCCCGGGCAACCTCTCTCTCCCAGCAGTTTTTTAGTGAATGGGGGTATGGCTCTTGGCTCTTGCCACAGCTAGAGGAAGTCACCTGCCCCAAGTAAAGACGGTTAAAGTCAAGCATGGACTCAAATCAGAAAACTTCACCTTCTCCTTCAGGTCTTCACTCAAGAGATAGCGTCTCAGGGAGACCTCCCCAGGCCCCATCCTACCTGCAGCCCCTCCCTGGCCTCCTGGCACAGGCACCATTCCTTCTCCTGAGCAGAGATGAGCTCCAAAGGCCATGCATGTTGCTGGTTCTCAAACATCTCTTCCTCCAAGACTGTAAGCTATAATGACACCCTTGCCTACTTCGCTCACTGTCCTGTCCCCAGCATCCAGAACACGGCCTGGTGCCTAGATGGTGTGACGCAGTCTGCCAAATGCCCGAAAGAGCAAACGTAGGAGGCGCCCTGCAGACTGCCTTTAGAAATGGTGGCCAGGCTGCATTCCCATTCATTTAAAGACAATAACACCTTTCTAAAGGCCCTGAGGCACTGCATGTTCTCAACCTATATTTAGATTTCCGTGAATGTATTTTTCTTTTGAAAATATATTGAGTGTTTTACAGGGACCCCCAAGATGCAAGACCTGCTGCCACTGCAGTCCGAGGCTTGGCGATTGTCCCAGCAGCACCAGCTTTAGTGCCTCCCACTGGGACCCCCAAGTTTCAGTACCTGCCTTCTTTTCATTGGGGAGGTCGATGTTCCACAGGCTTCCTTTTATACTTATTCTACCCCACAGCGCCGCAAGCCGGAGTTTTAACCATTCTAAGTGGAGGGAGAAGTTGATGGGCCCTAAGGTAAACAGTTTGCTGAGAGTCATCTTGTCAAGAGAGATCAGAGAGGGTGGGCTGACACCCTCTCTGCGGGGGTTCCTCAACTGTATCTGGAAAGTGGCCTAACGGCATGTAAGTGCCCAGCTCTGTCCCTTACCTGCCCTTGATACACAGCTGTCCAATTTTTTACCTCATTTGCAACATGGGGTCTGCTCTCACTTTCCTGGTTCTCCCCAGTTCCATTCTGTGGATCCCAGTCTTTATTCCTGGCCTTCTCCAATCCTTGGAGACCAGTCCATAGATCCCTACTCCTATCTCTCTCTCTCTCTCTCTCTCTCTCTCTCTCTCTCTCTCTCTCTGCTTGTCTCCTTAGGCCAGCAACAGCCTCTGTGCTGGATGAGATGCACGTGCCACCAGCCACATTCCCAATGGACACTGTGGTGGGCTGTGTTCCCTGTGATAAGAAAACAGCTATTTGAGTCACCACACAGGCATTTTACAGTATGAGACTGTTCACACCCAGAACACAGATATTTAGATGAGGACTGTAAGGCCAGGAGCCGCCATCGTGGCCATTCACATGCAGGTTCCCATTGGATTCGGGCAGATGATAAAGAAATGGCGGAGTCAGAGGATGGGGGGCCATCCTATTTATTGGTGTCTCACCAAGACAGGCAAACCACAAAAGAAGACAAGGGAAAAGCAGAAAACCAGCTCTTCCCATGAAGGGCCAGGGATCAGGGAAGCCCCTGCAATTGTGATAGCAGGAACTGTGTGTCCAAGCTCCTGGTCTGTCCCACTTTATAGTGTAGAAAACCAAAATCCCTTAATCCAATATACAAACAAGGAAGTCTCTGATACAAAGTCACTTATCCAAGGCATAATTGGATTCCTCATGAGAGTGCACCACCCCGATCATACAATCAGTCAAGGGTGTGGGGAAAAGCTTAGTCCCAAAACCAAACCTTAGGCTACAACGACCTGGCCTGCTTACAGCCTGTCCCCCACACCCAATATAAGTCACAAGCGAGCAAACATATATATCATATTTACAAACTTATTTGACCAACATTCCACCCCTTTTGCTCGCTTTACAATCTAAACCACAGGCATCTTCCATGATGGTCACTGTGCAAGGAGTAGGATACATTGCATAAACAGAAATAGTACCAACTACAGCAATAGGATTAACAGATCAAAAACTATGGGCGAAATGAGAGAGCTGTCAGTGGCACCAAGAGAGGCAAATCTTTTCCCTCTGGCAGAATACAGGCCAGAGTTTTGTCTGCAGACAGCACCGTAGCTGGCACCAGAGGCCGCCCTGAGCGGGCATACCAAACCTTATTGGCCAATACACCAGCATCTGCTGGTTCTATGTGTAGTAAAATAGGGGAACTCATTATTGAACATAAAGAAATTACAAAGGTGCCCTTCAAAATGCTGTCCCCTTGAGCACTCAAGGGATAATACCCTTCTACCTTAGGTGGCCAGGTGCTGGTTGCCCAAGGGGTTAACTGGAGATCCACCTCTAACCCCTTTCCCCATGGTGTCAACAAGGCCACCCGTCTCAGATGGGGGGCCTGTACAGTCCAGGGCCAAGTCCATTGAAGCCGTTGTCCTTTAAGAAGGGCTGTTGGAGCAGGCAAGAGCACATTGCCCTGCTGTCCGAAACCTGGCTTGAGTAAAATGTCCTTGGTGCATATCTGCAACTGAATAGGGGCAGCTGTCCGATACAGGAGGGCCTCTACTGGAGCTGGGCTTCCCCGTCGAGGTCGCTCATTCAAAATCCGAAGTACTGTCCATAAGCGGCGTGTCCATCCAGTAAGAGAGCCGGTGCCCCCCTCCTGTCGCAGTCCCTGCTTTAAGAGTCCATTATACCGCTCAATGATACCAGCAGCCTGGGGGTGGTAGGGAACATGGTACTTCCAGTCCACCCCCAGCTTTTGAGCCCATTGCCTCACCGTTGAACCAGTGAAGTGGGTACCATTGTCACTTTCAAGGACCAGCGGTCGCCCATATGCAGCACTCAGGCGGTCCAGAGCCTGTATGACTGCCCTCTGGTCAGGGTTACGAGCAGGGTAAGCAGCAAGCAGCCCGGTGGCAGTATCTACACAAGTGACTGCATACTGGTACCCTTCTGACTTTGGTAAGGGTCCAATGATGTCTATCTGCCATCGTGTCAGTGGGACATGACCCCTCTGGATCTGTCCAGGTGACACCAGTGGTCTCCGAGGGTGTTCCTTGGAACATACTGCACATTGCTCACAGGCAGCAAGTACCTCTGCATAGGACACAGGCAAGTTCCAAGCCTTAACCGTAGCCCACATAGTTTTCTGTCCTGCATGGAGCAGGCGCCGGTGGAGCCACTGTGCCACATCACCTGCAGGTGCAGTCTCCAACCATCGCACCCTTGCCAACGTATCTGCCTCATCATTCCCAGGATGGGCTAGAGGGGCATGCCCTGTGACATGATATACTGTCACCTGCTTCTGGTGTCCTATTTCCCATAAGTCCTGCCACATGGCCTGACCCCATAATGGACGGTGCATTACCATCCACTGGTTAATGTGCCAAGTAGCAATCCAAAGGGTCAGTCCACGATAGACAGCCCAACTGTCAGTACAGATCACCAGAGGTGAAGGTTCATTATGGGCAACTAGCCAAACAGCTCTTAATTCTGCCCATTGGCTGCTTTGGCCTGTACCCGTGTCCATCCTTATAGTCTCAGTGGCCGGATGGAAGGCGATAGCCGTCCATTTGGCAGGTTGGCCCCTGCTGGAACCATCAGTATACCAGGCATCTTCGGGGATGGGCACCCGCCCCTCCTGGTAGGGACTGACCTCAGGTTCTGCCTCCTGAGCCCCAGTTGCACCTGACTCTAAGGTTGCATAGGTGACTGGACCCAAGACTTCCTGCAGTTCTGCCCTCAATGGGCTGGTGCTAAGAGCACAGCGTTGTTGCAGATAGGCACCCCACTTGGCCAGGGTAGACATTTGGGCCATACCACTACGTGGTTTAGTTGCCCAATCTCTCACCCATCCAGCTATAGGGTATGTTGTTTTGACTGTAACTGGTGTTGTGGTTGTAATACTCTCAGTTGCCAGGAGGGCAGCATACACAGCTGCCAGCTGCTTCTCTACTAATGAGTAACGAACTTCAGCACCTTTCCACAATTGGGACCAAAATCCAATAGGTTGCCGTAGGCGCTCTGTCCGCTGCCACAAGCCCCATCCAAACCCCTCCGAGGTTACATGAACATCCAGCTCACAGGGCCTGGCAGGATCAAACACATTCAAGGCCTGTGCCACCTTGACAGCTCTCTTAGCAGCTGCAAATGAACCTTGCGCCTGCTCAGTCCAATCCCAGCGAATCCCCTTTCGAATAAGGTTGTACAAGGGGCGTAGTAACTGAGCCAAATGCGGTATAAATGCTCGCCAATACCCCAACAAACCTAAGAATTCCTGTAACTGTTTTACCGTAGTGGGCACGGGGTATGCTTGAATCTTATCTATAACTGCATCAGGGATAACTTTTGTCTTACCCGACCAGACAACTCCCAAGAATTTAACAGATAACCCAGGTCCTTGTAATTTGTTCTCGTTAACTGCCCAGCCACATGCTTTCAAATGGGATAGCAGGGTAGGGACTGCTTGCTCCAATTCTGAAAGAGAATCACTAGTTAGCATAATATCATTAATATAATGGTACATGCGGACTACCTCTGGCTGTTTCCATTTAGCCAGGTCAGCAGCCACCAGCTCATGGCACAAGGTGGGGCTATGCAAATAGCCCTGGGGTAACACTGTAAAGGTCCATTGTCTCCCTTCCCAACTGAAGGCAAATTGGTCTTGACTCTCTGCGGCTATATCAATAGAGAAAAAAGCATTGGCCAAGTCTGCCACAAAGTGGTATGTCCCCAACTCATGGCTTAGCCGATCCATCATGTTAGCTATCGAGGGAACAGCAGCGTGCAAAGGGGGAACAACTTTATTAAGTTCCCTGTAATCTACTGTCATTCTCCAGGTTCCATCTGCTTTGCGCACAGGCCATACTGGGGAGTTGTAAGGACTGTGTGCTGGCCAGATGATCCCCACCTTTTCTAGTTCAAGGATTGTCCCTGTGACTTCTTCATAACCACCTGGCAGGCGATACTGCTTGGTGTTAGTCACACGCCGAGGGACGGGTAATTGCAAAGGGGAATGTGATGCATGTCCCCGCAATACTGCCTTTACAACCCTGATCCACAGCCGGAACTCCCCAGCTGTAGTTTCCAACCACAGTCCTTGCAAGACATCTACCCCCAAAATATATTCAGGAATAGGAGATACATACACCTTATATGGCTTAGGAGGCAGCCTCCCTATCCCCAATGGAATAGTTATTGGCTTCACTTGAACAGTTTGGCCCCCATAACCGTCAATGGCCACTGGGGTCCCAGCAAACCGCTCTGGGTTTCCATAGAGAAGGGAACATTCTGCACCTGTATCCACCAAGGCCAACACCTGTTGTACATTGGAAGGGGACCAGTGGATAGCCAGTTCCACATGTGGCCTCCGGTCCCCGCCCATCCCCGTTAGACGGGTCCCTCGGCCTTTTTCCTATTCAAACTGGTACAATGGGTCTTGGGAGTTCCCCTCTCCCTCGGCCGTCTCTATCATATAATCTTGTAACCGAGCTGTGTGCGCACCAAACGTTTTATTGGTAGCTGCTGGGGCCTTTCGTCTCAGTGGCTGGAACTTCTGTTCTAGTTTAAGCTGCCGCCAAAGCTCCAAAAGAATTTTATTAGACTGGCCATCCAATTTCCCCTTATCTGCTCCAGCCGCAATCAAGTCTACCCACATCTGCGTTCGGGTAACCTTTATAGGCCCGTTTCCCTTGTTAGTTGGGGGGGAAACATAGGCAGCAGCCCTCACTGCTTTATGATCCCAAGCGGCCTCCAGCTCTCCCAAATCTGCTACCATCTGTGTAACTGCATTGATGGGCTGCCCCACATAGGGGCCCAAGATAGCCACAAGTGACCCAAAAAGGGCTGATGGGGAGCTAGCAAGGACAAATTCCCTCATTTTGGCCGTAAACACTTCCTCGTCTGGCCCACGAGACCCAGGGTTGAAAACAGCATTCTTCATACCTAGTTCTCGAAGGACCTTTACTAACTCACTGTAGCACTGCCACCGACTCATTGCCCCCGGCAGTTCTCCAGCATTCTACCAGACTATACGAATGGCAGCCATCACCCATTCTAATAGGGTATGGTCTTCTGGGTTGCCATGGCAGTTCTGAAGATGCTGCCTCAAGGAAGAGTGTGTGGTAATGGCGGCCAATTTCTCCATCTCTGTTCCGGAGAGCATGATGCCATCCACCCCTATATCCCATAATCGTAGTAACCAGGCTACCAGAGATTCAGTAGGTTTCTGCCTAAATTGTGCCCCCAACTCCATCAGCTCTGCCTGGGTATAGGGCCGGACCACAGAGTGTTCCATTACCTGGGCAGGAGGCTGTGGCTGCCCCTGAGGGACTTTTTGTTGCTGGGTTTTTACTTTCTTGGCGACAACTGGTCGGGTTCTCAGTGTGCGTATGGCAGCTTCAGCCTGAGCCTTCTCATCCTCAGAAGAGGAGTCGCAAGCGCCTGCTCCCGCTGACTCAAAGCCAATCCACCGGCACGGATGCTGCTGCTCCTTTGGTGACCATTTAGGCTCCTGTGGCTGCTGGCTTTTGGCCGGAAGCTGAGACTCGAGCTCTTGAATCCGCAGTTGTTTCTCCAACAACTGCCGGTGAAGACGTTCAGCTTCCAGGGTAAACTGCAACTCGCGAACCCGTAATTCCTTCTCCAGTACTCGCTCCAATTCCAGCCTTTTCTGCCGTTCTATTTGCAATTCATGCTGAAGTTTTGACCTCGGGCAGTTTCCTCTTGAGTAAAAAACATGTAGCCCATGGCCCCTAAAAGGACAGCCATGGGGAGCCAGAGCAGCAACCAGTACTCTATCCCACCCATCAAGGGTGGTGGCTCCATACCAATCTCTGAATCCTGCCGACTACGCCAGTTGTAAGGCCAGGAGCCGCCATCGTGGCCATTCACATGCAGGTTCCCATTGGATTTGGGCAGACGATAAAGAAATGGCGGAGTCAGAGGATGGGGGGCCATCCTATTTATTGGTGTCTCACCAAGACAGGCAAACCACAAAAGAAGACAAGGGAAAAGCAGAAAACCAGCTCTTCCCATGAAGGGCCAGGGATCAGGGAAGCCCCTGCAATTGTGATAGCAGGAACTGTGTGTCCAAGCTCCTGGTCTGTCCCACTTTATAGTGTAGAAAACCAAAATCCCTTAATCCAATATACAAACAAGGAAGTCTCTGATACAAAGTCACTTATCCAAGGCATAATTGGATTCCTCATGAGAGTGCACCACCCCGATCATACAATCAGTCAAGGGTGTGGGGAAAAGCTTAGTCCCAAAACCAAACCTTAGGCTACAACGACCTGGCCTGCTTACAGCCTGTCCCCCACACCCAATATAAGTCACAAGCGAGCAAACATATATATCATATTTACAAACTTATTTGACCAACAAGGACCTATCTTAGGATTCCCACCACAAGCCTTCACATTGCTTTTCCAGGAGCATCTTTTAAAATAATGACTTGGAGTTGAGCCCTTGCATAGTAGGTGCCCTCTGTCCCTGACAGGTAATAGGTGCCCCTGTGCTGCTCTCTGACTCCTGCTCTGACCTGCGACGAAGGGCTGCCCTACCCCAGGCTCATTGTGCCCTTTCCTTTCCGGGATCTGTAAGTAACAAATCTTGAGACTTCACTTCCTTTGCTTGAATGTATTCAAACTGTGTTTTCAATCAACAGGGCCTTGGGGTTTCTACTTCCCCAGAGTGGGTGGGGGGCCTGTGCCTCCTCCTTCAGCACGCCACAATCTGCATATTCTTAACTGCACCCCACCCTCCTGTGATAAGGTGCCAAGGAACTGTAAAACTTAGCACTAGCAACACCATTTCAAAGAGGAAAAGTCAGGCCTCTTACCCCCTCCTTTTTACGGAGAATGGAAGGAGAAGAATGCAGGAGCTTCCTGGCTTGCAAGGGCAACTGGGTCAGATAAGTCATAATTTAACTACAGAGCAAGGAAGATAGAACTTATCTAAGAATCCCTTCACTTCTCTTTTCTTAAAAGCCTTTAGAAAAGAATGTTTATGTACCTAAATTAAGAATTCCTACACTCTGACTCACCCTCCCATCCTAAAGTCATAAGAGTGACTTATACCTCTGGACAAAGGGGTCACAAGCCCCTCCTTACCCGCCCCAACCAGTACTTGGTTTTGTACAAAAGCAGGCTTAGAACTGTATGAGGCCCTACATGATTTGTGATTGTGTCCTGTGTAACTAGCCGGCTAATTAATAAATTCCTCAAAATTTCTTCTGTAACCTGTCTTCGTGTTTCTATGTAACCCACAGATTAAAGTACATTACTTTACAACATTTGGGGGCTCGTCCAGAATTCCGGTGTTCTGTGTCACCGGGTAGGGACACATCGAATGGCTGGCCTCTCTGGAAGGTTGCCTGACCCTGCTGGATCTCTAGGAGGAGCACCCCCTGAGACGTTTCAGGGCTCCAGTTTTCCTGTGGGTCTTGGTCAACTTCCCGGCAGA
The DNA here is from genome assembly GCF_036850995.1 of Saccopteryx leptura. Taxonomy (NCBI): domain Eukaryota; kingdom Metazoa; phylum Chordata; class Mammalia; order Chiroptera; family Emballonuridae; genus Saccopteryx; species Saccopteryx leptura. The sequence goes on along the minus strand of NC_089504.1, from coordinate 222,170,332 downwards.
CTCCCCCAATCTCTAAAATTCGACAATTCAGCATAGAAATCGAGGAGTATAAATTCTGACCTCCGAAGATAAGTAAGGCAAATCTTTTGCTTTACTGAATTCTAGCTTTCTGTCTGTTTTGAATTCTAGCTTTTCTGTTTGTGACTGGTCAGTCTGGAGCTATTGTGAAAAAGGATGGTGTAAAGCCAGTAGTCAGGGCCACTATCACAGCAGCCTGGCCCATGCAAGTTCGCATTGGATTCGGACAGTCGGTAAAGAAACAACGGAGCCAAAAACTAATGGGCCATTGTTGGTCAAATAAGTTTGTAAATATGATATATATGTTTGCTCGCTTGTGACTTATATTGGGTGTGGGGGATAGGCTATAGGCAGGCCAGGTCGTTGTAGCCTGGGGTTTGGTTTGGGACTAAGCTTTTCCCCACACCCTTGACTGATTGATTGTATGATCTGGGTGGTGCACTCTCATGAGGAATCCAATTATGCCTTGGATAAGTGACTTTGTATCGGGGACTTCCTTGTTTGTATATTGGATTAAGGGATTTTGGTTTTCTACACTATAAAGTGGGACAGACCAGGAGCTGGCTCACTCAGTTCCTGCTATCACGATTGCAGGGGCTTCCCTGATCCCTTGCCCTTCATGGGAAAAGCTGGTTTTCTGCTTTTCCCTTGTCTTCTTTTGTGGTTTGCCTGTCTTGGTGAGACACCAATAAATAGGATGGCCCACCATCCTCCGACTCCGCCATTTCTTTATCGTCTGCCCGAATCCAATGGGAACCTGCATGTGAATGGCCACGATGGCGTCTCCTGGTCTTACAGCCATCATTTTTAATCCTAGCCTGCACCTGGTCGGCAAGTAAAAGCACACACTGGGCTCCAAAACCCACTCACATTCAGTGCTCACAAAGCTACTGACTTATCCAAGTTTCCTAGAATCAAAGGTTTCTAGCTCACCAGACTTACTCACCTCTGTTCCCCATCTCCTTCCTTCTCCCCGCACAAACTCTGCACAAACTGGCTTCTCACTCAACACTCCACCATCTTGGCTGCTTCTCCTGGCCTCCTCCATGTGGCCTCTCTCTCCTCTCCTCTCTGCTCTCTCCTCTAATGCTAATAATCCCAGGAACCAAGAGAGCAAGCTCCCGTTATGCCGCCATTTTATAGTGTAGAAATCAAAACCTTTAATCCAATATACAAAATAGGGAAGTCTCTAATACAAAGTCATTTATCAGAGACATGATGGGATTGCACCAGCCCACATCAAAAAGGGTGGGAAAGGCTTAGTCCTAAAACCAAGCCCCAGGCTACAAGGATCCTGCCAGCCCACAGCCTGCCCCCAACACACATTAACATCACCTGGGCAACGGCTTCCACGTGGGCAGCGCCATCTTTAACAAAGTGAGCATAATATATTTTATCTGCCCAAAAGATGGGATGCAATCGGACTTATGCAATAGGCTCTCCAAGGCCAAGACGTTGGCAGAGAGTTAAGTCCTGCTTTAGACTTCCAGAGACACATTTATTTGTGCTCTCAGCAAGGAAGACATTAGTGGGGACTAAGTTAATCAGTCCTGCCTCGGACTACCAGGGACATCTTTGTGCTCTCTATCCATGTTGAGATCTCATTCTTTGCTTTTATTGTTTCTGTCTGAAAACCCCTGAGTGATTGGTGTGTGAGTGGGGATCTCTGATGCCTGCACCTGAGTTTCCGGTTTGTGACTCCATGGTGAATAACTACAGAGTCCGAATGGGCTTCAACCTGCAGTTCTGTGGCGATCCTCATACAGTTTAGGGTGGTATCAGACACTCTCTGATCCCAGTCAGGGCTTTATACCAACCCACCAATGCTAAGAGGCGCCTAAGCTCCCATGAGGGACGTGGCCAGGCGAGCACCTGAGAGGCTCTGATGGGGCACCCTCTTCCCATGTCCATTGAACTGTGCCTAAAAGTCAAGTGTAAATGTAAATAGTAAACTGTCTGTTTTGTAGGTTCTCTTTGTTTGTCAGGAAAATCTCTGGTGTAATTTCAATTGGAAATTTCTGGCTTAAAACCAGAGGGCAGGCCCTGGCCGGTTGGCTCAGCAGTAGAGCATCGGCCTGGCGTGTGGGGGACCCGGGTTCGATTCCCGGCCAGGGCACATAGGAGAAGCGCCCATCTGCTTCTCCACCCCGCCCCCCTCCTTCCTCTCTGTCTCTTTCTTCCCCTCCCGCAGCCAAGGCTCCATTGGAGCAAAGAGGGCCTGGGCACTGGGGATGGCTCCTTGGCCTCTGCCCCAGGCGCTAGAGTGGCTCTGGTCGCGGCAGAGTGGCGCCCCGGAGGGGCAGAGCATCGCCCCCTGGTGGGCAGAGTGTCGCCCCCTGGTGGGCGTGCTGGGTGGATCCTGGTCGGGCGCATGTGGGAGTCTGTCTGACTGTCTCTCCCCGTTTCCAGCTTCAGAAAACAAACAAACAAACAAAAAAAAAAAAACCAGAGGGCAGAAGTGAAGGGAAATTCCAATGATTTAGTGGCCATCTGCCAGAAGTGGAGGGAAACCTCTGCCATCTCCGGGTCCGACCTAGTCAGGGGTGTTTACTGTCCGGCCTATACTACGGAGAGCGAATATCCCAAGGTGGACTCAGCAGATGGTTGTCACTTTTGAAAGGCAACTCTGAGAAAACCATTCTAAAGCCCACAAATTATAAAAAGCAAAATAGCAAAGCAAAATTCATAGAAATATTATATTGCTTAAAGCTAAAAAGTAACTAAAGACCTAAGAGAGTGCTGGAGGAAGTATAGAGTAGAAACTAGTTTCACATATCCACATCTGACCCCAAAATATTTTACCTATTTGGAAGATACAAGGTAGGAATAGTATTAAGAAGGAAAATAGAAAAGATTAGAACTTTTTTCTTTAGAAGAATCTTAGAGAAAGAAAAGGGAACAAGGCCAAATGGAAATGTTTGAAAAATAACAAACCACGGCTGTGGACCTTGCTGGTTATTAGTTCCTTGAAATGAATTGCAGCTCCAAGGAAGGAGAATGAGTGATGGGTTCATGAGTTATGGGATTATGGGTGATGAGATTATCAGGGACAGACCCTCCGGCTGCCTCTCTCCTTCCCCTCCCTAAGACATGAAAGTCACATAGGCCCTCCATAGGTTAGGAGTAGTGACTTGTCACCCTCCACTGGTGTGTGAGAAGTTGTGTGAAAGAGAATGAGTGCAAAATGAACGAGACTGACACTACGAGAGGGTTCCGACTCCCACAAGGCCAAAACAAGTGTTGGGTACCCTCCAAATTTCCCCCAACCTTCCTGAATTCCTTTGTGTGGCATAATTGTTGTCTGACGTGGGAGGCATGAGGTTCACAGGGTAACCCACTGCTTTAGCCATGATGGTCAAGAATTGTAAGAAAGGGTTCTCAGGGGATTACAGGGTTGCTATGTCCCCAGGGATGAAGACCTCGTATAAACTAGAATAGCCCACTATTGGAAAATGAGTTTGTAAAATTTGTGTTTTTTTAGTTTGCTACTTTTATTGTTAAAAATAGCACTGGGCAGCCACTCAGAGCAGGGCAGTTGATTGCAAGTGGTGGATTGGATTACATTCCTGCTTGGGAGGGGCCATTGTTTTTGCTAATGTCTGCTGGAGAAGAGGCAGAGAAAGAAGCCATGTTTGCAAAAAAAAAAAAAAATGGGGGTGGGGAAAGCAGCAGCAGGTATAGTGCTGCCTCCGTAGTGTTCAGGGCCCCGCTGCACTTACTTATGCTCCAAGGAGCAGTGCCAATGGCAACTCCTCACGCAGCTCCCTGTGCCTGCTCCCCCTTGGTCACCAGGAATTCCAGGCACCCTGACCCTTATATTGACTTGATGGTGTAAAGCAGTGGTCGGCAAACTGTGGCTCGCAAGCCACATGCAGCTCTTTGGCCCCTTGAGTGTGGCTCTTCCACAAAATACCACGTGCAGGCAAAAGCCAGCGTAGGAGTACCCTAATTAAGTTAATAACAATGTGCCTACCTATATAGTTTAAGTTTAAAAAATTTGGCTCTCAAAAGAAATTTCAATCGTACTGTTGATATTTGGCTCTGTTGACTAATGAGTTTGCCGACCACTGGTGTAAAGCACTGTAGGTCAAAAAGAGGGTTAGTATTTCTTGTGCCAGCTGGATAGCTACAAAATAGTGAGTGCATTTTTCAGTAAATTCCTTATTTTTTCAGTAAATCAGTAGTTCATTGGGGGGTAGTAGTTTACAGTCCTCTCATTGTAAATTGTACTAAATTTGTACTAATGATGAGGCATATAAAATTGTATAGTCTACCAAATACAAAGACTTCCTTTTGTACCAAGGATCTGTTGTTGTGGAAAAATATTTTCTGTGTTAGAGATGTATATGTTATTTCAGGAGTCTTTTGTTAATTCTCCTTTTTATTTACAATTTCATAGCCCTATAATGTCAACATCTTGGTTTAAATATTAGCGAATATGTAATGATTATTAATGATATCTTTTTATCCAATGTATAAATGTTCAGCTTATTATCATTTTTGAAGTAATTAAAGTGGTAAGGTCCAGTCTGCTCATGAGCTGTGGACTGTAGAAGCAGTATTGTTCAATGTTAGGTCACCAAACCCTGAGTGACAAATATTACTATTAATTGGCCTAACAGTAGAATTCTCAACATAGTGAATGGAAGGGAGAAAATAGATGACTAATTGTGGTAGTAGGAAACATTTAAGTTTTGTGCCCAGATTAAAAGGGCTATAAAGGATGTAAACAGAAATCTGTTTCTCTTGAGCTTTTTAGATATTATCTATTAGGATGCATAAAGTTACAGCATAAATAAAGTATGTTTTCTTAGAATGTAAAAGGGATTTAAGATTAAGTAGAGTATAAGATTTATTCTATGAAAGATTGGTCATTTCAGTTGGTGCTTTTAACTATATCTTTAGAATTTGAGGTATGGATATAATAGGAAATAGTTTAAATCCTTTTTTCCCAAGTGATCTATAGAATTAGAAAGCTCAGAACCCCCTTTCCTGGGGAAGCCTCAAGCCTTAACAGGACTGTTAGAATCTGTACTGTACATATGCTGCCCCACTTAGGACAACTGAGACCACCTCGAGAAATGTTTCTGGTTGCCTGGCTTAAGCAGGACCCTAACACCCAAGCAGGTAAGGAAATTCTGGACACTTTCCACCAGTTTCTGTTAGCCAGGATCAGGGAATAGACTAAGAAAAAGAACCATAAAGTTGTCTATGGTGTCAGAAGTTATTCAGGATCCTCAGAAGACCCTGCAGCTTTCTTAGACTAAGGAAAGCTTACAGAGTCTATGCACCTCTAGACCCAGAGGCACCGGAATATACTAGAGCAGTCAACTTAGCCTTTACATAGCTTTCAGCTCTAGAAATTAGAAAGGAAATGTATTATAAGTTTTTTAAAAGGTAGAAACATCAGCTGCTAAAAAACAAACAAAAAAACTAAGCATTTCAGAAGGGACATTGCTCCTCCCTCACTCACATAACACTGTTTGGCCCCCTAAGATGGCTGGTTAGCCAAAGACAGGTAAGATTCCTGAAGGCAGGAACAACCTAAGACAGGCACAGTTGAAGAGGGGCCATCAGGAAAAGGCTTAAGAACTAACAAAGGTGGAACTAACAAAGGTGAGGCTCACACCCTCACCCCAACAATGCAGGGGCCTGCTCCTCTGAAATAGTGGTCTCCATCCACTGTCCAAAGCACCAAAAGAGGAGACTCCCTAGAAACTCAAGAAAAACCAAGTAGCTGATGGTACTACCAATAATGTAGCCCTAAAGCCAGTGGGGTTTTTAGGAAATTTTAGTAATTTTACTGGAACCCTTATTACCAAAGGTTTTTTTGCAACCAATTAGAAAAAGGTTTTGCCAGCAGGAAAGGGACGACTAAGAATAAGAAGAAATAATTTAAAAAGTCAGACTTAGAATCTATTGCAGAAGGCATAATATCTGAGTGTTTAGTCTGTGCCCAAATAAATACTAAACAAAGTAAAGAAATTATAAAGAGAAACAGGGAGAGGGGAACTTTCCCAAGTAAACATTTAGAAATAGATTTTACCAAAGTAATTGACACCTTTCTAGGATAGGTTGAAGCTTTTCCTACTAGAAATGAGACTGCAGTAACAGTTGTTAAGAAATTATTATATAAAATACACCCCAGATTTAGCTTGCCCATTAATATTGGGTCTAATAATGGGCCTGCATTAGTATCCAAGATCTCACAGCTAGTAGGAGAGGCACTCAATATTAATTGGAAATTACATTGTGCCTACGGGCCCCAAAGTTAGGGGCAGGTAGAATGCATGAATTGGATCTTAAAGGAAACTTTAATCAAATTTGTTTTAAAACTGGTGAAAAGCGGCCCTCCTTACTCCCCTTAGCCCTCCTTAGAATGAGGTACACCCCCTACAAGGGAAGGATTCACTCCTTTTGAAATAATGTTTGGGAGACCCCCTCCTTTACTGCCAAAACTCAGAGAAGAAATAAAAGCTGAGTTAAGTAACCACTCCTTCCTTAAGTACTGACAGGGTCTACAGATTACTCAGCAGACTGTTCAAAAGACTGTCCGAGAGACACTTCCAGCACTGCCAGGAGATCTGGTACATCCCTTCCAACCTGGGGACTCAGTCTGGGTAAAGAAGTACACCACCCAAGGACTGACACCCATGTGGATGGGTCCACACACTGTGATCCTGACCACTCCCACTGCTGCCAAGGGAGAAGGCATACCTGCCTGGGTCCACCACAGCCAGTTGAAGCCTGCAGTCCCAGCAGAGACACCCTCGTAGACAGTGGAGACGGACCCCGCCAACCCTTGTAAATTGACCCTGAGAAGGACAGCATGCCCTGCTCCAGCCACAAACCAGAAGCTGGCTGGTCCATGTACGACAGAAGTTTGAGGAATCTTATCATGGGGCTCTTTTTTTATTTTTATTTTTATTTTATTTTTTACAGAGACAGAGAGAGAGTCAGAGAGAGGGATAGACAGACAGGAACGGAGAGAGATGAGAAGCATCAATCATTAGTTTTTCATTGCGACACCTTAGCTGTTCATTGATTGCTTTCTCATATGTGCCTTGACCACGGGCCTCCAGCAGACCGAGCAACCCCTTGCTGGAGCCAGCGACATTGGGTTCAAGCTGGTGGCCTCTTGCCCAAACCAGATGAGCCCACGCTCAAGCTGGCGACCTCGGGGTCTCGAACCTGGGTCCTCTGTATCCCAGTCCGACGCTCTATCCACTGCGCCACGCCTGGTCAGGCTCATGGGGCTCTTTTTAATTGGACTCTGGGGAAGGAGGGAAACTAGGGCCGAGGACTGTGAACTGTGTATTCATTTCACTAAGGAAATCCAGAAGGTCTCTACCACCGTGCTTTTCTATAGCTACTATGAGAGCAAGGGAACTCAGGGACCTGTACCTATAATCAGACTTAATATTCAGTGTGTGACCCAGGGAATGACCAACCTTATATCTGTTATAGCCCCACAGACCCTCCTACAGAAGTGGTGTTTGACGTAAAAATAGCAAAGGGAGGAGGAATTTGGGGATGGAAGGGTGGGCCAACCATGGCTCAAACTAGGGTCAAAGGAAAGCCAGAACAAGTCACCTTAAGTTTTAATGCATGTGCTGCTATAAGTCATACAGAAAGGGGGTGTGGGTCTCTCAGCTGGGAGAGAAGCTATAGTGTAAATGAAAAGTATATATGTGCTCATAGCTACTCCTGTGGAATAAGCTGTTACTATTGGTCATGTGTCTGGTGGGGTACTTGGGAAAAGGACACCTCTAAAGGGAAAGAAAGCCCTGGCCGGTTGGCTCAGCGGTAGAGCGTCGGCCTAGCGTGCGGAGGACCCGCGTTCGATTCCTGGCCAGGGCACACAGGAGAAGCGCCCATTTGCTTCTCCACCCCTCCGCCGCGCTTTCCTCTCTGTCTCTCTCTTCCCCTCCCGCAGCCAAGGCTCCATTGGAGCAAAGATGGCCCGGGCGCTGGGGATGGCTCTGTGGCCTCTGCCTCAGGCGCTAGAGTGGCTCTGGTCGCAACATGGCGACGCCCAGGATGGGCAGAGCATCGCCCCCTGGTGGGCAGAGCATCGCCCCTGGTGGGCGTGCCGGGTGGATCCCGGTCGGGCGCATGCGGGAGTCTGTCTGACTGTCTCTCCCCGTTTCCAGCTTCAGAAAAATGAAAATAAAAAAAAAAATAAAAAAATAAAAAAAAAAATAAAGGGAAAGAAGTATATTTTAAGGGGGGGTTGCTCTGTCAAACTGCACCACCCAGGGGTGTAATCCCTTAGAGCTGATCATAACCAGTCCCCTAAACCCCTGTTGGAAGGCTGGAGAAGTGCTAACACTTGGCATTGATGGGACAGGGTTAGATCCCATTGTTCCAATTGTTATTAAAGGTCCGGTACTGGACCACCTCACTCAAGCCTTCCAAGTATATATATAAGTCCTTTTAGAAGGAAGCAACTGAACCCCTACCTCCACCCCCACAGTCAACTAAGAACTTATTCCTTAGGATGGCTGAGGGAATAGCCCGTTCCTTAAATGTCACCTCTTGCTGTGTATGTGGGGGAACTCTCATGGGGGACAAATGGCCGTGGGAAGCCAAGGAACTAGTTCCCACAGAGCCTAGGCCAAATGTAATGACCCCCATCCTCCACACCTCGATGACAGCCAATGGATTCTAAAACATGCTATCATAGGGCAGTACTGCTTAGCCAGGGGAGGAGATCTGACTGGATCGGTTGGGGAACTGACTTGCCTTGGGCAACGGTTTTATAATGTCACCTCCAAGCAGAGTGTGTGGTGGGGAAACCAGACGGAGAGAGAAATCCATTGGCCAGGCCCGAGCTAACTGGGGCCTGGCGGGACCCAGGCAGGGCCAGAGACTGGGTAGCACCACGTGGACTTTACTGGATCTGTGGGAACAGGGCTTATACCTGTCTCTCCAAGAATTGGGAAGGAAGCTGTGTAATAGGTATGATAAAGCCTCCTTTTTCCTCTTGCCTCTGGAAACAGGGGAACTGCTTGGCTACCCAGCTCCACAGCCCTTACAATGGGTAAAAAGAGAACTCCAGATAGGAGACTGGAAAGATAATGAGTGGCCCCCAGAATGGATAATCCAATACTATGGACCTGCCACCTGAGCAGAGGATGGATCTTGGGGATACCACACCCTATTTACATGTTAAACTGGATTATCTGATTGCAGGTAGTTTTGGAAATCATTACCAATGAGACTGGGAGAGCCCTAACCCACCTTGCATGTCAGCAAACTCAGATGAGAAATATCATCTACCAAAACAGGTTGGCACTAGATTATCTGTTAGCAGCAGAAGTAGGAGTGTGTGAGAAATTCAATCTCACTAATTGTTGCCTGCAAAGAGATGACCAGGGCCAGGCAGTTGAGGATCTTGTCAAGAAAATGACAAAACTGGCACATGTGCCCGTGCAATTCTGGCACAGATGGAACCCTGATAGCCTTTTGGGAGATGGTTCTCAGCTTTTGGTGGGTTCAAAACCCGAACAGGAGCAGTCTTACTGCTCCTAGGAACTTGACTGATAGGTCCGTGTCTGTTGCCACTGCTAATGAACAGCATAAAAAGCATGATAGAGATCACTATGCAGTGACAAACTGTGGATTAATGATCCTCCAAGGTACTTACACCCCTGTAGAGAAGAATGAATCAAGGATTTGACCCATGATATAAAACCAGTGGGGAATGTGATAAGGTGCCAAGGAACTGTAAAAGTTAGCATTAGCAATGCCATTTTAAAGAGGAAAAGTCAGGCCTCTTACCCCCTCCTTTCTGTGGAGAATGGAGGGAGAAGAACACAGGAGCTTCCTGGCTTGCAAGGGTAACTGGATCAGATAAGTCATAATTAACTGTAGAGCAAGGAAGATAGAACTTATCTGAGAACCCCTTCACTTCTTTTTTTTTTTAAAGCCTTTAGAAAAGAATGTTTTTTTTTGTTTGTTTGTTTGTTTGTTTTTTACAGAGGCAGAGATAGACAGGAACAGACAGACAGGAATGGAGAGAGATGAGAAGCATCAATTATCAGTTTCTCGTTGCGCGTTGCGACTTCTTAGTTGTTCATTGATTGCTTTCTCACACGTGCCTTGACCTCAGGCCTTCAGCAGACCGAGTAACCCCCTGATGGAGTCAGCGACCTTGGGTCCAAGCTGGTGAGCTCTTTGCTCAAGCCAGATGAGCCCGCGCTCAAGCTGGCGACCTCGGGGTCTCGAACCTGGGTCCTCCACATCCCAGTCCAACGCTCTATCCACTGCGCCACCACCTGGTCAGGCTAAAAAATAATGTTTATGTACCTAAATTAAGAATTCCTACACTCTGACTCACCCTCCCATCCTAAAGTCATAAGAGTGACTTATAGCTCTGGACAAAGGGGTCACAAGCCCCTCCTTACCTGTCCCAACCAGTACTTGGTTTGTATAAAAGCAGGCTCAGAACTGTATGAGGCCCTACATGATTTGGGATTGTGCCCAGTGTAGCTAGCCGGCTAATTAATAAATTCCTCAAGATTTCTTCTGTAACCTGCCTTGATGTCTGTCGGTCAAATAAGTTTGTAAATATGATATATATCAGTGGTCCTCAATGACCTTTTTTGGGGCCACGGACCAGTTTAATGTCAGAAAATATTTTCACGGACCGGCCTTTAGGGTGGGACAGATAAATGTATCACGTGACTGAGACAAGCTTCAAGAGTGAGTCTTAGACAGATGTAACAGAGGGAATCTGGTCATTTTTTAAAAATAAAACATCGGTCAGACTTAAATATAAATAAAACAGAAATAATGTAAGTTATTTATTCTTTCTCTGTGAACTGGTACCAAATGGCCCACGGACCGGTACCGGTCCATGGCCCGGGGGTTGGGGACCACTGATATATAGGTTTGCTCACTTATAGTTTGCATTGGGTGGGGGAGACAGGCTGTAAGCAGGCTGGGTCGTTATAGCGGCTTAGTTTTAAAACTAAGCCTTTTCCACCCTTTTGAGGAATCCCATTATGCCTCAGATAAGTGACTTTGTATCAGAGACTTCCTTGTTTGTATATTGCAGTGGTCCCCAACCCCCGGGCCACAGACCGGTACCAGTTGTGGGCCATTTGGTACTGGTCCACAGAGAAAAAATAAAGAACTTACATTATTTCCGTTTTATTTATATTTAAGTCTGAACGATGTTTTATTTTTTAAAAATGACCAGATTCCCTCTGTTACATCTGTCTAAGACTCACTCTTGAAGCTTGTCTCAGTCACGTGATACATTTATCTGTCCCACCCTAAAGGCTGGTCCGTGAAAATATTTTTTGACATTAAACCGGTCCGTGGCCCAAAAAAGGTTGGGGACCACTGGTATATTGGATTAAAGTTTGGATTTCTACACTATAAAATGGGGCAGACCAGGAGCTTGCTTTCTCTCGGTTCCTGAGATTAGCATTAGAGAGGAGAGCAGAGAAAGACCAAGTGGAAGAGAGGAGAAGCAGCCAAAATGGCTGAAAGCTGAAGAAGCCAGTTTGTGCAGAGAGAAGGAGATGGGGAACAGAGGTGAATAAGGCTGGTGAGGTAGAAACCTTTGATTTTAGGAAAACTCGGATAAGTCAGTGGCTTTGGGAGCCCTGAATGGAAAGGGAAGTTGTAAAGCCAGGAGCCACGGCCAGGGCCACCACTACAGCAGCCTGGCCCATGCAGGCTCCCATTGGATCCTAGAGCTGTTTTCTCTGAACATTATGTACCCTGATTTATCAATGTCACCCCATTAAAATTAATCAAAAAAAAAAAAAAAAAAAAGAAACAACGGAGCCAAAAACTGATGGGCTGTCATCTTTAATTCTAGCTTGCACCCAGCGGGCAAGTAAAAACACACACTGGGCTCCAAAACCCACTCACATTCAGTGCTCACAAAGCTACTGACTTATCCAAGTTTTCTAGAATCAAAGGTTTCTAGCTCACCAGACTTATTCACCTCTGTTCCCCATCTCCTTCCTTCTCTCTGCACAAATTCTGCACAAACTGGCTTCTCACTCAACACTCCACCATCTTGGCTGCCTCTCCTGGCCTCCTCCACATGGCCTTTCTCTGCTCTGCTCTCTGCTCTCTCCTCTAATATTAATCTCAGGAACCAAGAGAACAAGATCCCGTTTTGCCCCCATTTTATAGTGTAGCAATCCAAACCTTTAATCCAATATACAAAATAGGGAAGTCTCTAATACAAAGTCACATATCTGAGTCATGATGGGATTGTACCACCCCACATCAAAAAGGGTGGGAAAGGCTTAATCCCAAAACCAAGCCCCAGGCTACAAGGATTCTGCCTGCCCACAGCCAGCCCCCAACACACATTAATATCACCTGGGGAATGGCCTCCATGTGGGCAGCGCCATCTTTAACAAAGTGAGCATAATATATTTTATCTGCCCAACAGAAGTGTTTTCCCACTGTGTGTGTTTCTTGCCCGCCGGGTGCAAGCTGGGATTAAAGGCAATGGCCCACCAGTTCTTGGCTCCGTTGTTTCATTACTGTCTGTCTGAATCAAATGTGAACCTGCACGGGCCAGGTGGCTGTGATGGTGACTGTGGCTACTGGCTTTACAGTGTCTCTATGTAACCCGCAGATTAAAGCACATTACTTTACAACACCCCAAATTTGTGTCTGCATGAAATACAGTGAGAGTAGGGTCTTTGCAAGGGTAATTAGTTAAAAGGAGGTCATACTGGAGTAGGGTGGGTACTTAATCCAATCTGAGTCTGGCCTCAGAAGAAAGCCCTGCAGAGAGACAGGGGACCCAGAGAGACATGGAGGAAGAAGGCCAGGTGAAGTGAGGGCAGAGAGTGGAGTGAGGCATCTATGAGCCAAAGCCAAGGGTTGCCAGCAGCTGCCAGAAGGGATGCGGGCGGCATGGAAGGACTTCCCCTCAGAGTCTCCAGAAGGATCCAGCCCTGCAGAAACCATGACCTCAGGCAACCAGCCTCCAGATGGGGAGACAATGTCCTGCTGTTTAAGCCCCAGCAGCCCCAGGAAACTAGTACAGGGACTTGATGGCCTGGGCAGCCTCCTCTGGGCCTCCCCACTAGGAAGAAGAAGGGGACGTCAGTGAGTCCCCAAACAGATGCTATGGACCCTCAGACAGGCTTTGTCCCCTGAGCGTCATCCTTGCACGAGGTGGCCCATGAAACTCAGTCTTAAACCCTCCTCAGCAAGAGCGCCTTTTCCAACCACCCAGGTTCCTGCAGATCGCCCTCCTGAGCCCACACATTTGACCATCACTGTGCTCCCAGACCAGGGCAGGGTGCCCGGCATGGGGCAGAGGCCCCAGGTTGCTGTTGGATAGCAGCCAGCACAGGCTTTAGAGGGGAGACGGGTCAGAGCCGTCAGGGAGCTGCTTTCCTAATCTGGGTCTGAGACCTAGCCCAGGAAGCCCGTACTCCTCAACCAGCTCTGTCATGAGGGCCTCCTGGAAGCCCCGATGTGCCAGCCCACTGTCCTTTAGCCTGATGACCCAGGACCACACCAAGGGGGGGGGGGGCACATTTTCACATGAAAAGAAAAATAGCATAGAGCACAGTTCTCCCTTGCTGTGGGAAATGAATGAAACAGGCAAGCACTCAGTTTGATACTTTCCGTCCTGTCGGCCAATCTGCATGCAGCAGGAGGACCCTGTCCAGCCAGCCGCTCGCCACTGTGGCCCGGCCATTCTTCACATCCACTGCTTTCATCGTTTTTAAATGACTGTTGGAGAGTAGAAAAGGAGGTTCTCTCATGTGAGAGTTCCACAGTTTGCTAACAGTAAAACATGGGAGAGGTGGTGAAGTTCCTATGCTCATCAGTCACCCACCCTGTTACATTTGCAACTGATTATGTGTTTCGGAGCTGGCACTGCGTCCTGAGGTGTTCCTGTAGGTGGCCTGCTGGCATGGGCCAGACGCAGGGACATAAGAAGGCACCGCTGAATGTTCGGAAGAAAAAATTCTCCCAAGTAATAAAATAGGTATGGAGACCCGCAGAGGCTTTTCTCAGCAGCTGAACTTCTGGAGTTGCCTCAAAAATAATAATAATAAACTAAGAATGGTTCTAGCAACCGCAAGGGCATGCATGCTTTCACTGCCTACGTTATCAGACAAGTGGACTATCTGCATCCCTGTCCTCGTCAGAGGTGTCCAGGGGGAGCCAATGGCTGTGTTGTTGAATGAGTGAACTGGTGGGCCTGGGACCCTCGGCCACATTCGTGGCCAAGGTGAGCTGACCTGCTGTAGGACCCATTTACCTGCAGGGGTCACAACTGACATCTGCTGGAAATGACTGCCCGGATGTACTCACTCTGGCCCTCTAGGGATGGCCACGGTTGGATTGGATCAAGCCTTGTACCTGAGCCAAAAATCAACCTTATTTTGGCCAAACTAGCTTTTACCAACTTATGAAATAAACTAAATGTGAAGCTCTATCACACAGCAGGACAAAACAAACAAACAAACAAACAAACCAATAACACACCTTACTGAACCTGGAGGGGACCTCTACATTTTGCAGAATGAATGTCTCAGAATGCCCACTATTCCCTCACTGGAAAGAAGCCTTGCTCCCCCCACCCCCACACACACCTCGTTCTGCCTTTTGTGTTGGGATTTCTGACTGATCCTGGCACTCACCAGCTGTTTCCTGGCGTGTCTGTGTACCTGCCTGGGTGTTGAGGGAACAGAGACCCCTCCTGTTCTCATCTCTAAGAGGAATGTCTCGGCTGTCCTGCCACCCAGGGCCTGGCTGACATGAAACACTCTGAGCCCTGGGCACAGGCCTAACAAGACAGCTTTCTCAGCATGGACTGCACGGGCATGATTTTTCTAGAGGCTGCTGAGCTGTGACAGGCATAGTGTCACCAGGCTGCTGTGGCCGCAGAGGACCCCATTCAATGAGAGCACTCACTTCCTGCTGACCAAGGGAACCGGCAGTGCCTGCTGTGGTCTCACTTCTTCCCCTCATGGACTCCTGCTTTCATGAAGTAAGAGGTACCAAGGCTCGAGAAAGGCCAAGATGAAGGTTCAGTTCAATACAGTAGAGGCCAGCGGCTCCCACAAGGCAATTCCCCTCCTGTGGGACAGACACTGCTCCTGGGTGCCTGTAGAATGCACATTCCAGTGCCTTTCTGCTTGGTTCCCCATCCTGGGCCAATGCTCAGGGAGACTGACAGCCAACCCCAGCACCCCAGAGCCTTTTCTCCCCAATTCCTGCCCCCACTTTCCCCAGGGCCCTGGGCGCACTCTTGGCCAATCCTGGTGACTCCTTAGGAACGGTCAGCCCTGGCTGCACTGACCATTAGATAGATTCCTCACCCCTTCAGGGTTAGTTACCCTGCCCCTAACATGGACAGGACACTGACCTCCCTGGTTAACCACTGGCGGGACCCTTCTACCACCAGCAGTACCTGGAGGGAGATATTCTCAGTGTTGCCACAGTTAAGGCCCCTGCACTGGAGAGAGATGAGATAACGTGGCCAGACAGCACCATTCCGTCCCAGCCTTCCTGGCTCCGGAACTGGGACCCTTCGTCCTGCGAGCCTTTCCAGCCCTGCGTCTGCTCCCTTTCCCTCCACGGGACATTGTTTGCTTTCTGATGCAGGCCTGGTCCCTGGCACTCCAACAACACAGACTGCCCCCAAAGACGGATCTGTGCGTGCAGAACCGCAATACTGGGTTAGAGGTGCCCCACCGGGCCATAGGGAGTGGATCAAGGACCAGCATAGTAATAAAATGGCTACACACAAGACCTGCTCAGTGAAAGTCAGGCCTTCCTTGTCCTGAGGGCTTCATTCATTCATTCTGCACAACACACACAGGGGATAGCTACTGCTATCAATGCCATCTCACAAATGGGGAAAGCGAGGCACAGAGAGGTCAAGAAACTTGCCTCAGGTCACAGAGCTGATGAACCTGAGATCTGAGGTCAGAACTGGTCTGGTGTGGTTTTAACTACTATGTACAGTGTTCCCCACAGTACAGGCTGTGGATGTCTGACGTCCCAATTGTATTTTAGCTTCCCCACCCCCATTGCAGGCTATCTTCTTATCGAGGAGGCAGTTAATAAACCCTGATCAAGCGCTGCTCTTACTCCTGCAGCACTGAGAGGCCTGCAGCAGCCTGGGAAGGATCCCCAGAATCTGATGGGTCTCCCCAAACCCCCTCCAATTCTGAAGCTTCCCCCAAATTACAGCCACAAATGCCTTTCACCAAACTCCTCTGTGCTTATACAATCGTTTACTCACGTGCTGGGTCTCCCAGCACACTGCACGGCCCCCATCGTGGGGAGAGGTCAGCCTGTCTGGCATCCTCTGGTAGGCCGTGAGCCAAGAGTGGACTTATATCAAATGAACGACTGAGTATCTCGAGCTCCGCCTAACTGAGGATTTGAACAGTGTGCCTTTCTAGAATACCTAACTCAGCATTGCTTTTTTAGTATGTGGACTATATTAGGAGGGGTTTTAAATAAATTTCCAAACTACGATAGGGTAACACCGCCTTGGCTTTGCCACAGTCGCTGGAGACTAGAAGCCCAAGGCGAGGCCATGGGCCCGAGACCGGGCGCGCACTGCTCCGCGCAGGAGTTGGGCCCCCCCCGAAAGTGGGATTTGGCTGCTTGCGCCCGTCGGATGGTGGGGTGGGGAGTGCACTGTTAGGCTTCAAAACAGACTTATCAACGATTTAGCCTCATTAAGTTGTAAGAAAACAGGCAACGTGTTCCAAGGTCGTAAGTTTTCTCAAACATTCAACCGTTTCCAATGTTTTGTAAAACCGAAGGAGTGCAGGAGCCCGCTGGGGTTTGCCGGGGTGATGGATGTATGCAGGCCGGGGAGGAACTTTTCCAGGCCTGCTCGCAAACGAGCTCATTACAACCCCGTGGGCTGCAGGTGGTTTCTCTTTCCTGAGTGAAGACTGGTCACTTGGTGTCTGTGACGATCTCCAAAGACATGGAGGCCCCACCTAGCATTTTTAGCTTTAACAGACTGCCAACATAAATGCTCTCCGCCATCCTTCCCTACTTTTCTGTAGGGTTAGGCTGCGTGTGCGTGTGTGGGTGGGTGGGTGGGTGGGTTTCTACACCCCCACAGGTCACTCTGCACAGTAAATCTGATTTTGGCTGCTTTTCCTCAGGAAAAAGTTCAAGAAATTTCACTTTGATTATTTTCCATCCCTGCATCTCCAGTTTTATCCCCAGAGAAGTCACTCCACAAACATCAGCCCCCCAAATCCAGAGTGCCTCCAGGGACACTTTGCAGAGAGTGGTCTGAGCTACCTGGGCAATGGTGAGTAATTTCATTACAGTAGTCTCCTTTTATTCCCAGACCTCCAGTGGCTGCCAAAAGCAAGGGTGATACCAAACTATATATATGTGTATGTATATATATATTTGTGTGTGTGTGTGTGTGTGTATACTTGTGTATATATGTATATGCATATGTGTATGTGTATATGTCTATATAAGTATGTATGTGTATATATATGTGTGTGTGTATATATATATATGCATATATATACCAAGTTCTTTTCCTACATATACCTATAATAAAGTTTAATTTATAAATTAGAAACAGTCAGAGATTAACAATGACTAATAATAAAATAGAATAACTATAACAATATACTGTAATAAAAGTTATATGGATGGCTTTGGGGCCACTGTTAGGTAAGAAGGGTCGCTTGAACACAAGCACAGGCGATCTGACCCCCAAGACGGCTGGCTACTAAGTGACTAACGGGCGGTGAGTACATGCAGCTGGATAAGCCGGACAAAGGGGTGGTCCATGTCCTGGGTGGGATGGAGCGGGTTGGCACGAGCTTTTGTCACACAGTTTAAACTTATGAATTGTTTATTTCTGGAATTTTCAATTTAATATTTTCAGAGCTCAGTTGGTCACAGGTAATGGGAACCTCCCTCCGGATATGTATGTATTGGCTAGAGGCTGAGAGTGGCTTTTGTCTCCAGTTCACAGTTCTTGGAGCAAAGGGACCTGTCATGGGCTTCTCTGGAGTCCTCAATTGATAAAGGCATCTTCCGGCATTTTCTAGTTAAATGGGCCAACATTACAGGTAGGAAAATCTTCCACTTGTATCAGATTCACCCAGGGTCAGAGGTGACCTAGGTCAGACTGTACACAGTGACAGAGAAGCAAAGGGGGGGAGGGGCCTAATGTAGCCAGGGACCCTGCGGTCCACTCCATCAAATCCCTTTTTATGGGGTCTTATGGCTGACAGGTTACAGGTGTGGTCAGTGAACCACAAAACTTTTGACATGGGTTGGAAGCCCCACTCTGCCTCTTCCAAGTATGTGACCTTCAGCAAATTCCCCAACTTGACTGTGATCTCAACTCTGTGCAGAGAATGCTGTTGGCCTCAGTGTGGGGCTGTTACTATTAATGGGAAGAACAACATAAAAGCACCTAGAACAGCCTTATGTGAATGAGAGGTACCAGTTCCTGTGAATTTTCTCTCTGCCAGCATTTGTCTGCCTGAAAAAAAACAAACCCTCAATAAATAAAATTGCATCTCCCATTGACAGATTGTGTCCAAATATCTTCTTTTTTTTTTTTTTTTTTGTTGATTTTTAGTTGAAGAGGCTCCTATGGAGTGTGTTTATGTGAGATTCTTTCCCTCACTTCTGGGATGATTAAGTTAATTATCCCCAATACATCACTTCACTTACAAGCATTTGGGGAGGTCACTCTTTAAAGGAATCTGAAGTAAATATCTAACTGAAAGCGAAGCCTCCTCAAAATTCAAGAACATCCCCCTGTAACAAATTAGTCTCTAGGAAATGTGGATTTTTCTATATGTGATCTGTGTACAGGTAAATACAATATAATGATTGTCATTAACAAAGCTCTGGTCATGATAGTGGTGCCCTGGTACGTAAGCTGCCTAAACTCAGAACTTGGTTTCTCTGCTTTGTGAAGTTGGACGTTGCTGGGACCACAGACTCACACATACTCTAATGTTCTCTTGCCTGGCCAGCTCTCACATCTTCAAGGTCAAACTTTGCAGCCTGTCTGTTTTGACGCCCACATTAATTATCCCTTAGGACATGCCCCTCATCAGGTTAACATGGCCTGGGGTGGGGGAGGGGAGTAGGGTGCCAAAGTGAGAGGCAGTGGGGTGAAATGGGAAAATAGTCATTCTCATTACAAGTCAGAGGGCAGAAAACCTTACAATATGGCTTCTTTAGTTTTTTCTAAAACTAAGCTGATCCTCCTCTTTGAGTCCATATTCACTGGGTTGAAGAGGCAAAATGTATTTTGACTGGTTTAAAACCTTGTCCGGTCCATAACCCAGTGATTCTCAAACTCTCCGTGTGGTAAGGGACGCCACTTCCCACCCCCCTTTTAACTTTCCTACTGGTTGCAGATACTTTCATGAAATTCCATAGAAATGAGTTACTAGAAAATAAAACTTTAAAAGACATAAAGTACTGGCCACATTGTTTTATGACCACGTGAAATGTTTCTGTGGAATTGCTACAAAAGCTTCTGACTGTCTACGCTCAGTGTCAGTGCTTCTACCTCCCGAGCTGGTGGCGGTGTAGGATTTGCTGCCGTCCCCACACCCACTCTGAGGGGCACTGATTTCAACAGTCTCCCAAGGTTTATCTTGACCTTTCTGGTTCCATGCTCCCACATTGTCCCTCCAAGGTTGTATCTGGGCAAATAGAAGAAGGAAGGGGGCTTAAGTGCCCCAGGGGCACTGGGGGAGCAGCCTGGTACTAAAACAGGTCTGTGGGTGGGGCTGGTCAGCTGATGTTCATGACTGATGAAACCAAAGCTATTCTTTTCTAACCAGCCAGGACCAGCTGACCCTGTCCCATGGCATGGGTGTGGCTAGGAACATTCTGGGATTCTGCCATGGCCTCCATCTATCTACCTCTGGACATCCTCTGATGCAGGTCACTTGGCACCTACCTTAGTGGGTCGCTTGGCAGACCATCCACCACTCAGCTTAGTGGTCTAGTGGCCTTAGCCTAGAGTCACTAGACTCTGCCAGATAATGTCCCTCCATCCTCTTGGTTTCTCGGGACCCTCTGTGTTGGTGAGGCACCACCCAGCAGAGTGATGTCCCCAAATAGAGAGCATGACATGAACCCTCTGCCTTCTGCATTCCCTTCAACTTAGTGAAATCATTTCCCCTCTCTCTGGGTCTCTTCTGGGACAGCTGATGTGGGACCCACACATCTTACCGCTAACTCCCCCTTCTGCTGGCTGCCTATATCCTACAATCCTCCAGGGCTGGAAAGAGCAGGCGCCACTCCATCCTTCCTTCTGAATATAAAATTCTATGGTTTATCTATCTACTCCCGGCTCTTGGTACGGCAACGAGTAGAAAAGAATTGAGGAGATCGTGTCTCTCAAAAATGCGTGATTTTCAAGTTAATTGTTTTGCTACAAAATCTTATTTTGAATGGCAGAAAATGAACGTTAATTTTTTGTTGTTTTCTTTGCATTCTTTCCACAAAACTCTTAAACGTCTTGATGCACAAAAATGCAGTGAAGAATGTCATTATTATGATTATTACTATTATCATTATTGCCACCTGTGAGAGGTGATGTACCATCTAGTGAATGTCTTCATTAGGGTAATTTCTCTGATTAATTCACCCACATGCATATTTATGTAGGGAAATAGCAACTAGGATGGGTAATGTTTGATGGGGGTGTGACATTTGGAACAATGGGGTTTTGTATGGGGCCTGCATCCTGGGGCCCTTTCAGCAGGCATGAGTTACCAGGAGGACCCAATAACAGAAAGTGGGCTGCAGCAAAGGGAGGAGTCCCAGGGGAAATAGGAAAAGCACAAAGATAAACTTCACCCATTTCATAGTTCTGCTCCAGTTCATCCTTCAGCTCAGTACTAAGGTGTTTCCACTTCCTGGCTCAAAAACCACAACGAGACTTCTTCCGGAGCATTCCTGAGAAAAAGGACCCACATTTCCCCCTAAGGGGAAGCCAATACCAATTCTCCATAGTGGATAGCTTCCAACACACGTCACCTCATATTTCTGATCTACTCATCAATTTTACTTTAAAAATAATTTTCAGTTTTTAAATTTTAAATAAAAATATATTTAAAAATAAAATAACCTTTAAAGAAATACTTTTGCTATTATCTCTAAAATATTCGAATGACCATCCTGTGTTCTTTCTGCCTGAACAAATTACATCTGGCCCCTTTCCTGCCTGGGGAGCGGACAGCGATCATGTGGGGTGGAGACTTGGCTTGTTCTCGGCACAGTGTCTGTTTGTCAAGCCGTGTAGTTTTGTGGTGAGCCTGGGAATTCTAATAACCCTGGCTTCATGGGTAATTTGGGGTAAGTTATTCATTCTGTTCTTCATTTAGCTGCTCTGCAAAATGGGGCAAATAATAACATAGCATGATTTTGAAGCCATAACAAGATGATGGAAATGAAAGTGGTCACCTTCATCTAACCATGAACTTGGGTGCCCCACAAATGTGGAATGAAATGTTATCATTTTTCAGGGGAGTCGCATTTCAGGAAGAGCTCCGTGTTTTACTCACTGTTTTCTGTTTTGTTTTGTTTTAATGAAAGAAGAAAAAAACAATGATAGCAGCCTGAGATACATGGGTTTCCTTCTCTGCTTCTCATTAGGACAAGAAAAGTGTCACGCGGCTTTGAGAAGTTAATCACTGAGGACTTTCAAGGACTTCATCTAAGCCCAGTTGCAGGTATTATAGGAAAAAAATATTGTGGCCGGAGTATCTCCATGCATGATTTGGGTTTTAAATCCTAAATCGCTGTATAAAATGCATGGTCTGGTTTAGGCTACCCCGCTAGACATGTTGGCCTGGTTTCCCTTCTCCAGAGCACTCTCCTAATAACCAAACATAAAAAAGCAGGGCTTTTTTTTTTTTTTTTCCCAGAGTTGCAAGTCTGTGTGCTGTAAACATGGGTCTGAGGTTAGAATATTGAATTCCATGAATATCAACAATCTGTCTTACCCCATTAATCAGAGGTTTACAATCTCTGTAGTCTTGGGAGCCATGTGCCCGTCACTGATAATTCTCTGTCAAAGAGCAATGTAATCATCTAGACATGTGCTCGAAGAGGAATTTTTCCCCTTGTTGATTTTACGTAGGAAATGATTATTAGAAAATGTTGGCTCACATGGCAGTTTAAAGGTTTGGGGAGGAGGCCTCTTATTGGGGATGGTGGAGCCATGGGTGATACACAGAGCCCTTTGACAGGGCTCTGCAGACCCGAAGAGGTCCAGCAATTTGTTGGGCTGGGTATCCCTCCTTGTGGTCTCTTCTGGGACCTATTCCAGAGAAGTGAAATGAATAACTCTCTAATTCACCCCCTCTTCCCCAGGCGCTATTACGCTATATTTGAATTATGTTATCAAGAGACAGGCCTTGGTTCAATTCTGGTCCCCAAACTCTAAGGAAACGTTCTCCACCCACAGTGGGAAAGCACATTTGATGACCCACAGCCCATGTTTCTTAAGTCTGGCTTCCCTGCTCCCCAGACAGCTCCACCTGGTTCCACGGAGTCCTTGGAAGTGCCAACAATGAGGCAGGCTGGGGACATGCCTTCGTGAGAGCCCAGCCTGACGCCAAAGGGGAGATCAGTCAGTGTTTAAGTCCTCTGAGGTCAGCACAATCAGACTTCTTTGTCTTCACATTCCATTATCTCCCATTACACTCTCCATACTATGTGTGAAACAGGTGCCTGATTCTCTCAGTTAGGTGTGATTTGCTGTGTGCTGGGCTTTAACATGCACGCAGGGTGGCAGGCATCAGAGAACTTCCAGCTATAGCTAAGCCAAGCCAAGCTAGAAACTAATGTTTTAAGCAGTTTGGATAGAGTAACCATTTGGGGGAGGAAGACACTAGCATTTCTGATTTGGGTCCTTAAGACTATAGAACTACTAGAAAAACTCATTACCAGAGTCTAGAACACATGTAGTCCACTTCCCCAAAGACACACACATTTCCTTGGCTATCACTGAGAAGAAAGGCTGATGTTGAGTCATTTTAGTCAGTGCCTCGAAAAAAAAGAAGAAAAAGAAGAGAAAGATACAATTTAAAGTTACTTCCAGGGTGGTCCACTGAAGATCTTAGGTGCCATATGTTGCTGTCATAGGCAACATAATTTCCCACCAAAGATGTCCACATCCTAATCCCCAGAACCTCTAACTGTATGATGCTACATGGCAAGGGCCAATTAAAGTTGCAGAAGAAATCACAAACTCTCTAACCTTATAGGAAGATTATCCTGGGTTATCTGGGTGGGCCCATTGTAATCACAAGGGCCCTTAAACGTGGAAGACAGAGGCAGAGCCTATGTCAGAGTGGTGCAGTGTGAGAAAGACTGGACCAGCCATTGCTGGCTTTTTTTTTTTTTTTTTTTATAGAGACAGAGAGAGAGTCAGAGAGAGGGATAGACAGACAGGAACGAAGAGATGAGAAGCATCAATCATTAGTTTTTTGTTGCACATTGCAACACCTTAATTGTTCATTGATTGCCTTCTCATACGTGCCTTGACTGTGGGCCTTCAGCAGACCGAGTAACCCCTTGCTTGAGCCAGCGACCTTGGGCTCAAGCTGGTGAGCTTTTGCTCAAACCAGATGAGCCCTTGCTCAAGCTGGCGACCTCGGGGTCTCGAACCTGGGTCTTCCGCATCCCAGTCTTACGCTCTATCCACTGCGCCACTGCCCGGTCAGGCCCATTGCTGGCTTTGATGATGGAAGAAGACACCACAAGCCAAGGAATGCAGGCAGCTTCTAGAAGCCAGAAAAGGCAAGGAAATGGATTCTTCCCAAGAGCCTGCAAAAAGGAATGCAGCTTTGAGAATACGTAGATGTTACCCCAGCATGGCCCATTTCTGACCTCCAGAACTGGAACAGTGAACTTGTTCTGCTATAAGCCACTCAGCTTATCATTTGTCACCACAGCAGTACAAAACTCATACAGTTGCCTCAATGTTTTCCTCTGATTGACATGTTACAAAAGAATTCTAATTTTGCTGTTTCCCTTCAAATCGTGACAAGTCAAGTGGGGACAGAGGTTTAGAGAGGAGGCTGGCTACACCTAGAACATGAGTAAAAGCAGGCATAGGATGGATTTGAGACAGCAGGTGGGTGCTTATCTCTTCCTGTGGCCTGTGAAGACAGGCATGAGGTCACTACACTCTCTCCCTGGTTTGTCTGAAAGACGGCCATCTTCAGCACCATTGGGTCTTTAGAAGCAACCCTGAAATCTTCTTAGAGTACACTTTATCCTTGAACAACACACAGGTCAGGGATGGCAACCCCTGTGTAGTCAAAAATCTACATATAACTTTTGACTCCCTCTAAACTTAACCACTAACAGCCTACTGTTGACCAGAGCTTTATGATAACAAAAACAGGAAATTAACACATATTTGGTATGTTATATGTATTACATACTGTATTGTTATAATAACGAAAGCTAGAGAAAATAAAATGTTATTTAAAAAATCATAAGGAGAAGAAGATACATTTTAAAATCATAAGGAGAAGAAAATACATTTATTGTACGTACTGAAAAAAATCTGTGTATAAGTGGACTGATGCCATTGAAACCCATGCTGTTAAAGAGTCAATTGTCTGTGGTTTCCACTTTTTCCTAATGCTTCTTTTTTAAAAAAGTTTTTTTTAATAGGTAGCCTTGCCTTGTTGGAAAGATCCATAAAGTTTCAGACTTCCTCCTTTTCTGGTGGTATATTGGTCAGCCAGTTCTGGGAGTGGCATAGTAGCCCTGCTATTTGGCCAATTCCCATGGTGTAAATGCTTTCACTATAATTGATGTCAAGTTACCAACTCAGTGTTACTGAATGCAAAAGTGGGAAAATATTCCACAATGCATGTCAGGCAGACTCCAGCACACCCTGAAGACCGCCTGAAACCCCCATGGGGGCTGTTTAAGAAAGCACAGCATGTGGGCAGCAGTTTGGCCCTTAATGAACAGTGCTGCAAAGTCATCCAGAGCAATTGTGCTTTGTTTTACAGCTGGTCCTGTAACTAAATTCCCTCATCCCTCGGCTGCAGCTGCTGAGGACCAATGGGAAGTAGAGTCACAGCTGCATGAGCTGATTAAGCACACTGGTCACTAGTGGTTAAGACCAGTTTTGACTCTGAAGCATGCATTCTCTGATTCTTTCCCCCCTTTACAGTTATTTTTCAGTCTAGCTTGGTTCCATAAGGTTATTTGAAAAGCACTGAAACCCGAAACCATCAGTCTTTGGGAAATTATTAAGAGCGCTTTGATCATATAAGCATGTCTCATTTTATATCCATCATACATAAGCACATGAATATGTCTCATTCCTACCTCTGATGGCTCCAGGATCTATTAGTAATTTGATATGAAATGCTTAAACCAGTTTGTTGGTGGAATTCTAACACACACATCGGAGACATCATACGCGTGGAATAATATGACTGTTGACTTGCAATCAGGTGTGTGAGAAAGGTAATAGTTCCTACCTCGTGGATTGTTAGAAAGAGGAAGGCTGTTAATACTTGTCACTTAGGCTCATAGTCGATGCTTCAGAATTGTTGGTCAAACAAATATAAACAAACAAGTAATTCTTTTTAAAACTGAGAACTTAAGAAGTCTTAGACTTGAAAAAAGTAGTCAAATATTACCTATGCATCACCAAATAATTTATCCCTTATGATTTTTTTACTGAAGCTTTTTATTTATTTTTATTTTTTATTTTTTGCATTTCAGCAAAAATAAACCTGCTTCAGGCTCTCTCTGTAGGATTAAGTTGGCCTTGGCTCTAGCTCTTCCAAATGTGGGCACTAGTAGGCTGCCACATGCAAAAGCATTCTCTTATTCACACAACCACACAGTGCAAACCTAAATGAGGCTGCCCATTCACTCTGAGATCTGTATTTCCTTTCAGATTAATTGCAAAGGCCAGGTGATGGCAGGGCCTTTGCAGGCCCTGCTCGTTGGGTTCAGGGTTGTAAGTTGGGGGCCCTGCACTGATGGGTGTGTGGGCTGGAAGACCTTCGTCTGGCAATGGGAAGAAGAAGGCACTCCCAGTCACTGGGCTGACTCTAAACTTATAAGTTCCCGGGAGGGGGACATTCAGGATAAAAGGAAAAGGTGAACATTAAAGATGCTGGGGCTACATTTTCCAGAGCTGATCATCATCCCAGTGTGAATTGATCTGAAGTCCTGGATTTCATCAATGGCATCATACCTCAAAGTCAGCTGGGAAAGACAGCCCAACGTTTCTGACTTACCAGCAATTAGGAGGCTGGATGGCCCCAAGATGGAGCTTGGAGGGCACGCACATCCTAACAGACATACTCACTAAAAGTTCTTGCCTAGAAATTGAATCCAGTTTCTTTTTCCCGTGTTTGTTTTGCAATCGACCCTTGGAAGGGAAGGCTGGTGTAGGAAAGCAATAATTCTCCAAGGCACACCACTTCAATTAAGAGACAGAGAAACCCAGAGGGGCTAGGAGCTTCAGGAGGAACCAACCGCAGATTAATGGATGTTCAAGAATGCTGCATTCAAAGCCGGGAGTTGCTGATTTATGTCTATTCGCATGTTCCGAAGGATTTAACTCACGGCATTCCTTAATCATACCATGATTACATGACCACTTCCATTTGGGAGGAAGGGGTAAGAGGGTCTGTTTAGTTGAGTTTTGATAACTTAGTTCAGTGATTTTCAACCAGTATGCTGCAAGAATCTTTAGAACATGCAGTACTGGACTATTTTGTCTGAGGCACTTGACCTCTTTTCCCGTAGCCTGTCAAATAAAAAATTTTTTTAAAAAAGCAGCCAACACAATAGCCATCTGGTGTGACTGTACAAAAATTATACCTATTTTTTGTCTGTGTATGTTTTTTGGTGTGCCACAGAATGTTAGTAATTAGATTATGTGTGCCATAAGAAGAAAGGGTTGAAAATCGCTGAGTTAGCTTTTTATTACAATACTTGGGGTTAAAGCATCTTCATGAATGGGGAGCATTTCCATGTAGTCCCCTCTGTCTGGCCCTTTCTCTTGTCCCACATAGAGCCTCCCTGTCTATTCTTCATATGCAAAACATTTTTTTTTCTGTGAGCCCCAAATCACCCAGGCTTCCCTGCACCCCAATCCCAGGTATATTTTTACTAAGGGCAGTTTGAGCAAAATCAGCTCATCCGTTTGGTTCACAGAAGGAAGAAGGAGAGAAATCAATGTGTTCCCCAGAATCAGACCAAGTCATTTTTTTTTTCATTCCTTTCACTCAGAGGACATTTTTCTCAGCACCTACTATGTTATAGCTCAATGCCAAGCAGGAGACATTTGGAAGAAAGGTTTTCCTCTTTCCACATTAGCTCACGGTCTGGTAGGGGTGACAGAGAAGAAAATCAATAATTATGATAGATGGGAGACCCTGAGGAAAGGCAGCTAGGAAATGCTTCCGGGATGTGCTTCTGGGACAAGAGGACCCTGGAGCTGGATTTTTTTTTTTTTTTTTGGCAGAGACAGAGAGAGTCAGAGAGAAGGACAGATAGGGACAGACAGACAGGAAGGGAGAGAGATGAAAACATCAGTTCTTCCTTGCGGCTCCTTAGTTGTTCATTGATTTCTCATATGTGCTTTGACCAGGGTGCTACAGCAGACTGAGTGACGCCTTGCTCGAACCAGCGACCTTGGGCTCAAGCTGGTGAGCTTTGCTCAAACCAGATGAGCCCATGCATAAGCTGGTGACCTCGGGGTCTCAAACCTGAGTCCTCCACATCCCAGTTCGACGCTCTATCCACTGTGCCACCGCCTGGTCAGGAGTGGATATTAAAGGGGAAGTGGGAGTTTAGCGAGTGGAGAGGTGAGCCAGTTTGGCCACATGAGGGGAATCGGCTTCTCCGGGAGCTGCAGGTGCCTGGGCTGGGTGGAGCAGGGGTTGGTGAGAATGGGCTGGTTAGACAGAGGGTCCTGCCTGCATACATATGACTTGGGGTACACTGCTCTGAACTCCCTTCCAGGAAAGCCTAGCTGCCTCACTTCAAGTCCACCTCAGCTTTTAAGCCAAGGACATGCTAGCCTTGGGCTTGCCTCAGCCAATGGCTGAGCAAGTAGAAGGCATCAGATCCCAGTCCTTGTCACCCTGCTCGGGGCTCCTCTAACAGGTAGTCTGTGTTCTGGGCTCTCTAGAGTCCCCAATGCAGGGGTGGAGAGTTTGTGCGTACTGTTCTCACAAACAATCCTTCCTGTTACTTCTCTAAAGATGCAGGCAGGGGCTGTGTCATGGTGATGTCACGGTCAAGCCATTTTATGGAACTGCTTCATTTGAACTCAATAACTAATCAACCTAGTTGACCAGTTTGATTTTTTCTTTTGTTTATTGCTGAATTAAGTGGCTTTACTGAAGTTATACCAGTATGCTCATGCCATTTAACTCCATAAACTGCAAATAGTACAGCATTTACAGCAGGGGTTGGAAATCTATGGCTTGCGAGCCAGATGTGGCTCTTTTGATGGCTGCATCTGGCTCACAGACAAATCTTTAATAAAAAATAATAATAAAGTTAAAAATATAAAATATTCTCATATATTACCATCCATTCATTTCCTACCGCTCATGTTCATGGTTGTGGGTGGCTGGAGCCAATCACAGCTGTCCTCTGGGACAACACCAAATTTTTATTAAATAATGTGTAACTTACTTGGGTCATTGTGAGGTCAGGAAGTAAACTCCCTTCCTTTTAATCAAGTAGTCAGCTAGCTAATTGCAGAAACCCTTTTGACGAAGAAGATGGCCAAAAAAAAAAAGATGAGTATCGTACTTTTCAGCAGGAATGAACAGAGGAATTCGCCTTTGTGGAGAGAGCAGGTTCTGCAGTGTGTCTAATATGCAATGATAAAATTGCATTGATGAAACAGTCAAATATAAAGCAGCACTTCGACACACGCCATACTACATTTGCATCGAAATATCCAGCGGGGGACAGCAGGAAGAAAGTATGTCAAGAGCTACTGTGCAGAGTGCAAGCTAGTCAGCAGCAACTCCATGTTTGGACCCAACAAGGTAACTGGAATTCAGCTAGCTTTGCTGGTGCTTTAGCAATTGTGAGAAATGGAAAGCCATTCACAGATGGGGAGTATGCCAAAACATTCATGCTTGATGTTGCCAATGAACTTTTTGACAACTTTTCGGATAAAGACAAGATAATCAAACAAATAAAAGACATGCCTCTGTCAGCAAGAACTGCTCACGATCGTACCGTCATGATGGCAAATCAAATCGAAGCAACACAAGTGAAGGACATAAATGCAGCACCATTCTTTTCTCTCGCTTTGGATGAGTCAACAGACGTAAGCCATTTATCCCAGTTCAGCATGATTGCAAGGTATGCTGTCAGTGACACACTATGTGAGGAAAGTCTTGCTGTTTTGCCTATGAAAGAGACAACAAGAGGGGAGGATTTATTCAAGTCTTTCACTGAGTTTGCTAAAGAAAAAAAATCTACCGATGGATAAACTTATTTCGGTGTGTACTGATGGTGCTCCGTGCTTGGTGGGGAAAAACAGAGGATTCGTAGTGCTTCTTTGTGAACATGAGAAGAGACTCATCCTAAGTTTTCACTGCATCCTACATCAGGAGGCACTTTGTACTCAGGTGTGTGGTGAGCAGCTTGGTGAGGTGATGTCGCTGGTCGTTCAGGTGTTCAACTTTATTGTTGCCTGAGCTTTAAATGATCGCCAGTTTAAAACACTGCTGGATGAAGTTGGGAATAATTATCCTGGTCTGCTTCTGCACAGCAATGTGCATTGGTTGTCAAGAGGGAAGGTGCTCAGCCGTTTTGCGGCTTGTCTGAGCGAAATTCGAACTTTTCTTGAAATGAAAAACGTCAAGCATCCTGAGTTAGCTAACACTGAGTGGCTCCTGAAGTTGTACTATCTTGTGGACATGACTGAATATCTGAACCAGCTCAATGTGAAAATGCAAGGCGTTGGAAATACAGTCTTATCCCTTCAACAAGCAGTGTTTGCATTTGAAAACAAGCTGGAACTCTTCATTGCCAACATTGAAACAGGTCGTTTACTACACTTTGAAAAACTGGGAGAGTTTAATTTTTATTTTATTTATTCATTTTAGAGAGGAGAGAGAGAAAGAGAGAGGAGAGAGAGACAGGGGGGAGGAGCTGGAAGCATCAACTCCCATATGTGCCCTGACCAGGCAAGCCCAGGGTTTCGAACCGGCGACCTCAGCATTTCCAGGTCGACGCTTTATCCACTGCGCCACCACAGGGAAAAACTGGGAGAGTTTAAAGATGCATGCACAGCAAGTGACCTTGCTCAACATCTAATCCCCTACAGTCATTCAAAGAGCGCTTTGGAGAATTTCGTGAGTGCACTCACTCATCTTTTTAAGTTCATCACCCATCCACACAAGTGTGCAGTTGACAGTGCCGACCTGAGTTACATCCCCGGTGTCTCCGTCAGAGATTTTGAGCTACAAGCTGCTGACCTGAAGGCCTCAGACATGTGCATGAATAAGTTCAAGTCACTGAATGAAGATTTGGAAAGACTTGCATGACAGCAAGCAGAGTTGGTGAGCAAACACAACTGGGGAGAAATGAAAAAACTTCAACCCATGGACCAGCTGATTGTCAAAACTTGGAACACGCTTCCCATCACATACCACACACTGCAGCGTGTGAGTATTGCTGTACTGACAATGTTTGGATCTACATATGCATGCGAGCAGTCTTTCTCACGTTTAACAGATGGAAGTCTCAATGCCTGCATGAAGCTTAACCTCACCACGTATCAACCAGACTACAAAGCCATCAGCAAAACCATGCAGCACCAGAAGTCGCATTAATGGTAAGAAGTACTTTATTCATCATTGGTTAGCAACAGCATAACAACTTTATTAAAAAGAATTCAGAGACTTATTGTACTTTAAAAATGTTGTTCTTACATAAAATGCACACATTTACTTGTATTTAGTGTTAAACATATTGTATGGCTCTCATGGAATTACAGTTTAAAATATGTGGCATTCATAGCTCTCTCAGCCAAAAAGGTTCCCAACCCCTGATTTACAGTATCAAGACTGTGAGTTATTTTATTTCAAAATTTCCAGATACTTTAAAGTAAGCCAACTTACTCTAAAAATTAATAACTAAAGGAAAAAAATGTTTGCCTGTTCATCAGGGTTACAAAAGAGCCCTGATTTTGAGGAAGAACTTCTCATTGTGAAAGAATGCTTGGTAATAAATATCAAGGAAATGATCCCAGTTAGAAAAATCACCATGTTGTAACCTTGGATAAAATAATTGATTCGGTCAAGAATCATCAATGCATGCCAGAAATATTCAGGGAAGAGTTGATGGGAACCTGGAAACCCACAGGTGCAAAGTCTTGCCCCACAAGTGATTGACTTGTCATACAAGGGAAAGATGGTTTTGTAGTGGAGAGAACTCCGTGGGCACCATCTTAACCTGGGGCATCAATCTTTGAATCCCTGAGAGCAGGGGAACCTGGCACCCATGTTATGCACCGTATCAGCAGTGATGGTTTCTTGGCAAAAGAAATGGCTAGCCAGAAATTGGCCAATGCTTAAAATCTACTGCCAGTTTATAGGAAGCAACAGGGGATAGTGCCAGGAATGACAACAAGTGCAATGCAGGCGATGGGGGAACATATTCCTAGTGTTAGAGATGCTTCAACACGCATAGTAATACTGTGTCATTTCTATGCTATTGTGGTCATGTCTGTCATATATTTTAAGTCATCACAACAAAAAACCAGGCTGCCACAAACAACGGCATAACATTAACGATGGTTAGATCTGGAGGATGAGGCATGGCTGTTTGATATATTGCATTCTCTTTGGTGCATTTGAAATTTTCCGTAATATAAAATAAAAAAGGGAGAGGTTAGGAGACAACATATTTTTTAAACGCAAGCATGTAGAAAGTACACCTATCTTTTACCAAGTGTTTTAATGGCTCTGTGCAGAAAGGTGCGAATAGTATTCTCAGGGGTTTTGTGAAAATGGTGATACTATAGGCTCACTTTAGACACTATTCGAGTTGGACAAAGAAGCCATTCCGAGAACAGAAACACACAGTCTGCTCCCTGTAACAGCCTCATGCAGTATATTAATAAAAGTAATGAGGACAGGGGAGGTTAAAGTTATAGAAGGTAGCACAATTAAAGTGTTTTTAAAATCTCCTCCCATATCTTTTGTAATACAGAACTTATTCACTAGAATTCAAAGGTTTTCCCACTGTTGTCTCAAGATTGTGTCCTCTTCCCATGATGTGCTCAGCGGCGTCCAGAGTGACATAAAAGAGCTCAGGAGAATGTGTCCTCCGGTGTGCAGAGACCAGGGGTGTGCGTTCTCACTCCACTCCTAAGGCGATGGACCCCAGGGCTCCAAGCAGGCCTGGGGCTTGGAAAGTTTCCAGCAGCTGAAGGGGGAGATAGATGCCTGTGAAGGAGTGAACTTCAAACCCAACTGCAGACTGGAAAGATGGAGGTTCCTGGCGTGGAATGCCTCTTGGAGCTGAAGAACTGTTACCTCCAGGTGCCCTGATTGATGTTGAAGGGCCCTGCCAAATTCCATTCTCCAGACTGGAAATTCCAAGATGGTGCTGGTACCCCCTGAGTGACATTTTCTTGGAATGCCACCAGGAGTTATAAAGTACTCTCTCACCCCTACATGTCTAAGGTATGAAGGGTAAAGTTCAACCTATAGAAAATTTAAATGATCATAAAAACATCACAATGGATTTAACTGGGGAGAATCTGCCAAGGATGGCGTCGGACTAGAAGGTCTCACACTCGGTTCTTAAGGAGCCCCTCCTTCTCAGTGAAATGAGATACAGCCACGGCATTGCCAAGTGAGCCTGCTCTGAGGCACAACGGGCTTTGTTTTACAAGCATCTTTATGATGTTGTAATCTGCAACATACAGGGACCCTTTTGCAATTCTGGTGCCGATGCTCCCTGGGCTTGTTATCTGGGCTTTTACTGAGCGTGGTTGGGTTTGTTTTGTTTTGTTTGGGGGTCACTATGTAATTCTAGCCCTGGCGTCATCTGCATCTGTGCAGAGGGCTAGAATGGGTTGCGTGCGTGCGTGTGAACTGGACGTGCTCCTCAAACAGCAGGGAGTACCCCAAAGGTGCATTATGCACCCTTCAAACTTGGCTGGATGTGGCCCATCATGTATGGTACTGTGGGCAACCTGCCTTCTGCAGAGGCTGGGCTCAGAGCTGTTTTTTCAGCCACATAGCTCCACACCCCTTACACAGGTCCCCATGGTGACCAGAGATTGGGGAGAACTTGGTCTTCTTAGGACCTCACTTAGCTGACACAAAAGATCTATTACGACTCCTCCAACATGGCATGATAATAAATGAAAGCTGGTATCTTATCAGCCTATGAATTTTCAGACCTGGCTAAATTCCTTTTCCTGTGCCTACCGAGTATAGGGCACTGTGATTCCTTTTTAAGCAGATTCTTTTAAAGGAACTGGCCAAAATTGTGGGTTCCAAAGTCAAGAACTTTTTTTTTCTTAAAGGAGAAGTGAGAGGCAGAGAGATAGATTCCCATATGTACCTTGACCAGGATCTACCTGGCAAGCCCCCTATGGGGCAATGCTCTGCCCATCTGGGGCCATTGCTTTGTTGCTTGGCAAATGAGCTATTTTAGCACCTGAGGTGAGTCCATGGAGTCATCCTCAGCACCCAAGGCCAACTTGCTCCAACCAAGCCATGGCTGCGGGAGAGAAAGAGAGAGATAGAGAGAGGGGGAAGGGAGGGGTGGAGAAGCAGATGGTCACTTCTCTTGTGTGCCTTGACTGGGAATCGAACTTGGGACATCCACATGCCGGGCTGATGCTCTACTGCTGAGCCAATTGGCCAGGGCCAAAAGTCAGAACATTGATTCAGATCTGGACTTGGCAAACAACTGAATTTTAGACTCAGTTTTCTCATCTGTGAAACAGGTCTAATGATAATTCCAATGTCATAAGATCTCTGAGGGGGACACATAAGGTGATGCATGCAAGCTGATTGGCTTGGTTCCGGGTCTACAGTCAGTGCTCCCGAATGACAGCTATCATTTCCAAGCTTGCTCCTCCCTGCTGCACACCAAAACTAAGGACATGATTTACAAAGTGATAATGGGAGAGTATTTCCAAACTGTGTTAACTACACATACAGTGTGTCCATAAAGTCATGGTGCACTTTTGACCGGTCACAGGAAAGCAACAAAAGAAGATAGAAATATGAAATCTGCACCAAATAAAAGGAAAACTCTCCCAGTTTCATACCTATTCAGTGCAGTTCAATGTGGGCTCACACACAGATTTTTTAGGGCTCCTTAGGTAGCTATCCCGTATAGCCTCTACAGACTCGTCACTGACTGATGGCCTACCAGAACGGGGTTTCTCCACCAAACTGCCAGTTTCCTTCAACTGCTTATCCCACCGAGTAATGTTATTCCTATGTGGTGGCGCTTCGTTATGACCAGGAGGTGGTGCAGTGGCTAGAGCGTCGGACTGGGATGCAGAGGTTCGAGACCCCGAGGTCGCCAGCTTGAGTGTGGGCTCATCTGGTTTGAGCAAAAAGCCCACCAACTTGAACCCAAGGTCGCTGGCTCCAGCAAGGGGTTACTCGGTCTGCTGAAGGCCCGTGGTCAAGGCACATATGAGAAAGCAATCAATGAACAACTAAGGTATTGCAACTCACAATGAAAAACTAATGATTGATGCTTCTCATTTCTCTCCGTTCCTGTCTGTCCCTGTCTATCCCTCTCTCTAACTCACTCTCTGTCTCTGTAAAAAATAAATAAATAAATAAAATTATAAATGTGCCAATATTCACGTTGCACTTTGGTCACGGATTTGAATTTAGCAAGCCACTGAACATACTGAACTTTCCTCTGTACCATTCACATCTCCACTGGCATGGCCATGGGCTGCTCCGCTGTATACACGGTGTTACGTCATTATCTGCGCATGCGCACATGCTGCCACATCATCCTACAGAAACTGGGAGGGTTTTCCTTTTATTTGGTGCAGATTTCACATTTCTATTTTCTTTTGTTGCTTTCCTGTGACCGGTCAAAAGTGCACCATGACTTTACAGACACACTGTATATAGGAAATACACCAAAAGAACTGGAAAATCACAATGACAGCACTGGGTATCAACACTCGGTTATTGATGCCTGAAAGGCATCTAGACAAAGGTGTGAATTATAAACAGCTTCAAAGTCTTGGGGCCCATCTAAGTCTAGGTGTTATTTAGAAGCTTAATCACAAGGTTTTGAAATTTTGCAGTTGATATGAGGAATTGTGTTGTGAACTTCCCTCTGTACAAACCAGCCCCATCAAAACTATCACCACCAATGTGGCAATTAGATGGTTAGAAGAAAAGATAAATGAATAGGTGGTTAAAAACAATAACACCTAAGTTTTAAAATTTACTTATGATCTAATTAGCCTTAAATTGTTTGTTTCATATCCAGAAAATCCTAAGGATTAACAATGACAATAATAAATCTCTAGAATCACCCAAATTTAGCAAGGTCATAATATACAAAGTCAGTATATAAAAATCAGTTATATTTCTGTATGCCTGTAACAAATTGTTGGTCAAATAAGTTTGTAAATATGATATATAGGTTTGCCCGCTTATAGTTTGCATTGGGTGTGGGGGACAGGCTGTAAACAGGCAGGGTTGTTATAGTCTAAGGCAGGGGTCCCCAAACTTTTTACACAGGGGGCCAGTTCACTGTCCCTCAGACCATTGGAGGGCCGGACTATAAAAAAAAACTATGAACAAATCCCTATGCACACTGCACATATCTTATTTTAAAGTAAAAAAACAAAACGGGAACAAATACAATATTTAAAATAAAGAACAAGTAAATTTAAATCAACAAACTGACCAGTATTTCAATGAGAACTATGCTCCTCTCACTGACCACCAATGAAAGAGGTGCCCCTTCCGGAAGTGCGGCGGGGGCCGGATAAATGGCCTCAGGGGGCCGCATGCGCCCGCGGGCCGTAGTTTGGGGACCCCTGGTCTAAGGCTTAGTTTTAGAACTAAGCCTTTCCCACCCTAAGTGACTTTGTATCAGACACTTCCTTGTTTGTATATTGGATTAAAGGTTTTGATCTCTACACTATAAAATGGGGCAGACTGGGAGCTTGCTCTCTCTTGGTTCCTTACATTAGCATTAGAGAGGACAGCAGAGAAAGACCACGTGGAGGATAGGAGAAGTAGCCAAAATGGTGGAGTGCTGAAGGAGAAGCCAGTTTGTGCAGAGTTTGTGCAGGGAGAAGGAGATGGGGAACAGAGGTGAATAAGGCTGGTGAGGTAGAAACCTTTGATTCTAGGAAACTCAGATAAGTTAGTGGCTTTGGGAGCCCTGAATGGAAAGGGAAGTGTTTTCCCACTGTGTGTATTTCTTGCCCGCTGGGTGCAAGCTAGGATTAAAGCTAATGGCCCACCAGTTTTTGGCTCCATTGTTTCATTCCTGTCTGATCGGATCAAATGCGAACCTGCATGGGCCAGGTGGCTGTGATTGTGACTGTGGCTACTGTCCATACACAAATGCTTTAAAATAAAATTTTAGAAAAAAAACTATACCATTCACAATGACATTGAAAACCTAAACACCTAGGAAGAAATCTACTAAAAGATGTATAAGACCTTTACATAAAAACATCAAAATATTCCTGAGAAAAATGAAAGAGGCCTTAATAAATGGAATGTTTCCATGTTTGTGGATTGGAAGACTTAATATTGTTAAGATATCTATTTCCCCTAAACTTCTGTATTGGTTCAACACAATCTCTATATAAATCCCAGCAGAGCCTTGGCTGGGTGGCTTAGTAGATAAAGTGTCATCCTGACATACCAAGGTTGTGGGTTTGATCCCTGGTCAGGGCTCATATGAGAAGCAATCAATGAGTACACAAGTAAGTGGAACAATGATTTGATGCTTCTCTCTCTCTCCCTTCCCCCTTTTCCTTCTTCACTCTCTCTCAAATAATTGGAAAAAAATTCTTTAAAAATCCCACTAGGCTTTTTTGGAAGAAATAAATGAGCTGATTCCAAAAGGATCTGCAATATTCAAAATGATTTTGATAAAGAAATACAAACTCAGGGGACCTATACTATGTGTTTTCTTTTTTTTTTTTAATTTATTTATTCATTTTTTTTAGAGAGGAGAGAGAGAGACACAGAGAGAGAGACACAGAGAGAGAGAGAAGGGGGCAGGAGCTGGAAGCATCAACTCCCATATGTGCCTTGACCAGGCAAGCCCAGGGTTTCGAACCGGCGACCTCAGCATTTCCAGGTCGACGTTTTATCCACTGCACCACCACAGGTCAGACTATGTGTTTTCAAGGTACAGTACAAACTATAGTAGTCAAGACAGTAGGGTACTCACATAAAGATACACATATAAATCAACTGAATAAAATAGATCAACAGACTTACACATAGGTAGTTGATTGATTTTCCACAAAGATGCCAAAGTAATTCAATGGAGAAAGAAAAGTCTTTGTAATAAATATTGCTAGAACTGAATATGCCATATTTATGCAATGGAATGCTATACAACAAAAAAGAATGATACACTTTGTGTGTGTGTGTGTGTGTGTGTGTGTGTATTTTTCTGAAGTTGGAAACGGGGAGGCAGTCAGACAGATTCCCACATGCGCCCGACCGGGACCCACCCAGCACACCCACCAGGGGGCGATGCTCTGCCCAACTGGGGCGTTGCTCTGTTGCAACCAGAGCCATTCTAGTGCCTGAGGCAGAGGCCACAGAGCCATCCTCAGCACCCAGGCCAACTTTGCTCCAGTGGAGCCCTGGCTGAGGGAGGGGAAGAGAGAGACCGAGAGGAAGGAGAGGGGGCGGGGTGGAGAAGCAGATGGGCGCTTCTCCTGTGTGCCCTGGCCAGGAATTGAATCTGGGACTCCCACATGCCAGGCCGACGTTCTACCACTGAGCCAACCGGCCAGGGCCAAGAATGATACACTTAACAACATATTCTCAAATAAAATATGTCAAGCAAAAGAAGCCAAACGCCAAAGAAGAGATACACTTTTATTCCACTCATAGGAAGTCCAAATAAAGACAAAACTAATCTATATGTATATATCTGTAAGTAAGTCAGAAAGTGATTGGGGAAAAGAGATTGGAGAGAGTTCAAGGGAAATTTCTAGTGTAATTTTTTTTAAAAAAGGGCCTGACCAGGCGGTGGCGCAATGGATAGAGCGTTGGACTGGGATGCGGAAGGACCCAGGTTCGAGACCCCAAGGTCGCCAGTTTGAGCACAGGCTCAACTGGTTTGAGCAAAAGCTCACCAGCTTGGACCCAAGGTCGCTGGCTCAAGCAAGGGGTTACTCGGTCTGCTGAAGGCCTACGGTTAAGGCACATATGAGAGAGCAATCAATGAACAACTAAGGTGTCACAACGAAAAACTGATGATTGATGCTTCTCATCTCTCTCCATTCCTGTCTGTCTGTCCCTCTCTCTGACTCTCTGTCTCTGAAAAAAAATGGTCTGTATCTCCTTTTGAATGACAAATACCAAAGAATATACAATTCTCAAAGCTTGCTGAACCAAACACCTAATATCTATATTCTATACATTGCATTCATGTTAATCAAACCTAAATAAAAATTTTAAGATGAGAAATGACATATTATTAGGTGAGAAATATTCAGTTAGCGAACTGCTCTCATATCATACCTGTTCTACCTTTCTCTACATGCTGTCCGAAAGATATTGTGATGAGATGGATCATTTGTGTGACTTCTTAAATCATAGCCCTTTTAAAATCTTTAGAATCCTTTTCACGTGAAATTGTTTTGAGTAATGCAAACACGATGGGATGCTTTATACACTGCATGGTGGAATTGTTTCTAACACAAAGAAACCACCTTTTCCACTTAAGCTAAGACAAGGCTTTGATTGAATTTTTCATGTTCTGTTAAATTGCCAGAAGTCACAGGGAATGACAGGCTTTCAGACTGGTTCCCAGTGCTTTGTTCCCTTCTCCTGTAAGTCCTCTCACCCCCAAATTTAGTTACTGGTGAAGATAGTTTTAAGAAATCAAGTCTGTTTAGCAAGAAAAATCAAAGTGAACAACAGGTATCTCCATCTCTTCTTAAGACTGCAATGTCCCATATTATCTGTATGTCCCATATTATCATATACAATTTTGTGTACTATGTTCTCTTATCTATGGAATTGAAGTTTCCACTTTTGCTAGTAAATCCAGATTGCTAATGTCAGTCATGCTGTGTGTTTGATGTCTCATTTTCCATCAGGCAGTGGATGGGTGCTCCTAGTTTAATGCTGGCCTCTCCAGTGGGTCTATGGCTCTAATTGACCCTGATACTTAGTGATGTCAAACTGTGATAATCAGTAGATAATAACTGATCACGTGAATTAAGCCCTTATTTTATCCCAGGCATTTACTTATATCAATATTTATCTCTACAACTGCCCGATGAGGCAGGACTATCACTATCCCTACTGTACAGGTGAGGAAACTGAGACACTCAGTAATGGGCTGAATTGGGGTCTGAATCCGGTGGTTTGTCTCCAGAATCTACATTGTTAGCTACCATCTCATGTAACCTCACTAACATTTTAGAAAAAGGGAAGAAATGATACCATAGCAGGTAATGCTGCTGCACATGGTCTCTGATAATGGAGATGGTCTTGGGAGTGTGAACATTGCTCACAGGAGGCACAAACAATATTTATCAGCATAGACAGACTCTCCCAAACACGATTCTCCCGATTGCATAGATGTGTATGGCTTTGAAATTTATAATGTTGCAGCTGTTGATAAAGTTCCTCTAGATTTACACCTGTGCTCACTTGCTCCCCACAAGAAGGAGCCGTCTTGCTTTTGGAGCATAACAAGCATCGCCCACCTTTCTGGTGAGGTGAGCTCATAGACCCTGAGAGCAAGCCTCTCTGAACTTCCTCGATGGAGAACACAGCGGCAGCCCTACAGCGGCTCTCCTGGATCCCTGCACAGTCCAGAAACACATTGGAGCTGATCTTTCCTTTGGAAACAGACCTTGCCATTAATCTACATGAACACAAAGCCTGTGCATTCCAAAATTACTATAGCACTTACTTCCATGTACTCAGTGATCAAAAGGTACACAAACCACCCCTTCTTACCACAGTAAGACACAGAGGATAGGTTTTGCTACAGCCTCCAAGGCCCAGAATACACATCTTTCTAGAGTCTAGAAATCAGAGTCACCAACCAGTGAATTAATCACTGACCACACAATCTACTCATCAAGAAGCATAGGCGTTTCTCATCCTTTCCTTCCTTTACCTTCTTGCCCATCCTACTGCCAGTTCACCGGCCTGCTCTAATTATTTAACCTTCCAAGGTTGGCAGAGATTCCATTCTCTAGGTAAAATTAAGCAGAGATGTAATTTACAAACCACAAATGCGACTCACCGCGTTGGTGTGTCCTCAGCCCGGTTTGGCACCACTCCTGAATGCTCTTCCAGGTTCCTCCTGAACATCTTACTCAGCCTCTTGCCTGGGTGACCCTTGGCTCCTGACCTGACTGTCTGGGTCTCGTGTTCTCTTGGTAGATCCCCCTAGCTTGACCTCACCACCAGTCAGACCCACCTGGTTTCCAGGTGGGCCTCGCTTTGCTCGTCCTTCCTGAGGTTGCTGAACTCTGGGCAGGTGCCCAGCCTGGTCCTGCACTGAAGCCTCTCAGACCTCCTGACAGCCAGGCTTGTGGTTTCAGCTATCAATGCTGCCATTCCAGCTCTGTCCACTCTAAAAAGGGGCCAGTGTCTCTCTCAGCCCAGCTTAAAGAGTCACTATTCTCTTAACAAAAGGCCAATCAAATACTAAGATGGTTTCACTGACGTCTCTCTCGGCTCAAATGACCTGTTTTCTTAGGCCCCATTGTTGCTGGTCACCGCTGGTGCCTCTTGGTGTTCAAACTCAGAAGAAAGCCCAGACGGAGAGTGGCATTGGGAAACAGGAAAACACCCGGAGGAAAAGCAAGGGCAAGAAGGAGAGAAATCAGGGAAGAAACTCAGCACATAGGTCAGCACCGAGGCCCAGAGAGGAGAGAAGAGATGGGGAGGAGGTGGCCGGGGCGCGATGTCCACCCAGGAGGCGAAGAAAAATACACACAGGAAGTGACTCTTTGAAGATAGGTGAAGTCCAGGAAAAGACAACGAACCATTATAAAAAGAAAAGAAACTTGAAGATTAGGGTTAACTCTATTTTGTTGCTTGGGAAAGGTGAAGAAAAAAGGAAACTTCTTTTCTCCACGTGGTTCCTGCCCAGGTAACTTTCCATAGCACGTCTTCCTCCCACCTCTCATGTGGGCTTCCTCCTAAGGTCCAACACGAGACAGGCTTTCCGGTCTCGGTTGTTCAGCTGAAGCTTAGGAATCTTGCCTGTTCCAGAGCTTGACTTAGAGTTTGCTGTGTTCCTTGTTCATTGTTTATTCCTACCCTGTAGACTCTGTCCTCGAATTCAAGCCTGATCAACAGTCTAGTGCGTACTGGAAGCTCCACTGTGTGAAACATCCATTCTGGGCACCAGCGTGATCCAGCATGGCGGACTGGGAAGCAAACCAGTCTTGGAGGTGGGCAGGCCTGGGTTTCAGTCCCAGCTCTGCTACCAACTCTGTGGTCTTCAATGAGTGTCAAATCCTCTCTGAATGTCTGTTTTTGGTCTTTAAAATGAGGTTAGACATACTTGCGGGATTAAATAAGAGGACAGGTATAGAGTGCCTCCCATAGCGCTTTGTCCCAACTGAGGCCTGAGAGTTCGGTGGATGTTACCATAGCCACTCAGCTTCCATCCCAAAGAGAGCAAGAAAAAACCAGAATCCTCTTGCAGCCTCCAAGTCGAGCACTTCCTTGTCATCAGCCCCCATCACCAAGATATGATTGTCTTAGAGCCAGCACACAACATTCACTCAACAAATATATATCAATGCCTACAATGTGCCAGGCATGTTTCAGGTTCTGGGGATACAGAATGAGCAAATCTGCCCAAATCCCTGCTCACATGGCATCTAATCTCATGAGACAGACAAGAAAGAAATGCGTCGTACAAGGTCAAGTTAGCCAGATGGTGATAATAAACACTATGGAGGAAAAAAAAATTTTTTTTTAAGAATTTTAAAATTTTATTTTAACTGTGTCTAAATCCAGGAAACTTAAAAGAGATTCTAAAACACAATCAAGAAGCATAACTTAAAAAATAGGTATAAGACAAGGAAATGCAGGTGTAGGAGACATAGAATGAGACTGATTGTAAAGCATAAAAATAAAAGCAAACGTAAATATCTTTACAGTGGTGTGGGTAGGTCTATTAGTCTGCTAGGGCGGTCAGCGCAAAACACTACAGTCTGTATGCTGTGAACGGGCATTAATTTTCTCATGGTTCCGGAGGCTAGAAATCCAAGATCAAGGTGTTGGCAAGGTTGGTTTTTCCCAAGGCCCCTCTTCTTGGTTTCTAGATGGCCATCTTCTCCCTGTCCTCACATGGTCTTTCCTCTGTATGTGTTTTGGGTCCAAATTCCTTCTTATAAGGACATCAGTTATAATGGATTACAGCTCACCCTAAGACTTCATTTTAACCCAATAGCTTTATCTCCAAATGCAGCCACATTCTGAGGTCCTGGGAGTTAGGGCTTCAACATGTGAATATGGGGGGAGAGACATAATTCTTACCATAGTAATAGAAAATCAATTTGCTCTAAGCTTTCCAACACTCAAAGGGAAAGCTAGACAGTTATGCAGGTTCATGGCCATAAACTCAGGAAAAACAGAACTATGCAGTAGCTAGCACTCAGCCCAGACAGGAAAGCATTCATAAAATGGGACGCAACAACATCCTCTAGACTTCTGTTACAACAGAGACAATGGTAAGCTACAAAAGGCATCTCCTACATTCATTGTCAGCATTGGCCGGTGGTGCAAGACTAGAGAGAATGGTAATTTTTTCAAGTTTTCTCAGCCTAACTAAATAAAGGAGTAGCCACTAGACAAGGTATCTATCAACCCCTTCACCAGTCTTTCCACTAGAGCAACTCCATTTCTTTCGACAGTAAGAAAGAATTTTTATTATTTTTAAATTATTGCATTAAATGGAGCACCATGGTTGAGAGGCAGGGAAGGTGAGAATGACCTGAGCTTGGGTGTTGAAAACCCCAGAGGGCAAAGGGAGAGAGAATCTTCTAGACCAGAGAGGACATGTGCCAAGGGACAGTTTCTTCTATTTCACACTTTAGGGGAGAAATGCCTTAACCTCCCAGCATCTTTCCCATCTACAGTAGACATGTTTATGGTGACTTGCTCCCATAGCCCTTTCTAAGGGAAAGTAAACTCGGAGAGGTCCCTGTAGAGAGCTGTGCACATGACAACAATAACCCTCCTCTTTCTGGTCTTCGCTGATGGTCAACTGATCCAGTGGCTGTCAACTCATATATTGGTCAGTAAACCTCTGACCTATGGCCTGGCACAGTAAGATGTGCTCAACCAATCAGATTCTCTGTCTCTCAGAGGAGCCGAGCCAGGTGGCAAGGGGAGCGGCTGCTGTGGAGTTGGACCAGAGCCCTCAAGGGTTCAAGCACAAACTGAAATTATGGGCAGCAGAAACTATGAGGAAACAGAAGAAGCCCCAAGGCGTTAAAAATAACAGAGTGCACTTCACACCCATTGGGAAGGAAAAATATTATGAAAAGAACAGAAAATAACAAGTGTCGGTAAGCATGTGGAGAAGTTGGAAGCGTCACGCATTGTAGGAGGAAATGTAAAATGGTGTGGTCACTGTGGAAAACAGTTTGGTCAGTCCCAAAAAATTAAACCTAGAATTACCGTGCAATCCAGCGATTCTGCTTCTGGGTCTAAACTACCCAGGAGAATTGAAAGCAGGGACTCAACCAGATCCTTGTGTTCCATCTACA
This sequence comes from Saccopteryx leptura, assembly GCF_036850995.1. Taxonomy (NCBI): domain Eukaryota; kingdom Metazoa; phylum Chordata; class Mammalia; order Chiroptera; family Emballonuridae; genus Saccopteryx; species Saccopteryx leptura. Next base: position 222,126,327 of record NC_089504.1, on the reverse strand, counting down.
TCAGAAGCTCAGAAGCTGTGTGTAAAACAATGACTATCATTTCTGAGCAGAGTGAAGACATTTTTTTTTTTTTTTTTTTTTTTACAGAGACAGAGAGTCAAAGAGAGGGATAGACAGACAGGAATGGAGAGAGACGAGAAGCATCAATCATTAGTTTTTTGTGCGACACCTTAGTTTTTCATTGACTGCCCTCCCACATGTGCCCCGACTACGGGCCTTCAGCAAACCGAGTAATCCCCCCCCTCCCCCCGTTCAAGCCAGCGACCCTGGGTCCAAGCCGGCGAGCTTTTGCCCAAACCAGATGAGCCCACGCTCAAACTGGCAACCTCGGGGTCTCGAACCAGAGTCCTCACATCCAAGTCCGACACTCTATCCACTGCGCCACCGCCTGGTCAGGCGAGTGAAAACATTTTAAAGGTGACACATCTTGGCGGGAACACCCGAATGCCCGGGGCGAAGGAGGTCAGGGCGCTGGGGAGCCTGGGCTCCACCCAGCACCCACAAAGGGTGCCAGCCGGGGCGACTGCCCAAGCGTGATGCGAAGAAAGGCGAGGCAGTGCAATAAATCTACAGAAAGGGACAGATGCATATGCAAGTTATAAATCTCAGGGAAGATAAATAAAAGATTAGCAGTGAGAAATGAGAAGGCTGAGGGGTGTTATCTGAATGAATAGTTTGAACTGAGGGGGAAAAGATTTCACAACAGGGTTAGGCAGGGGAAAAAAATGCAACTTTCCCCCTTTCACCAAAACAAAGCAAGAATTTACCAAAGGAATATATTCTGCTTGAGTGTGATTGCGGCAATTTTTCAGCAATGAAATGAGACTTTTTTTTTTCCGCAGGGGCCAGGGCACCTAATAAATGGCCTCCATCTCCGTGGTCAGATGGAGAACGGGTCCCAAAGGCAGGCGTTGATCCCAGAGGAGAAAGGAGAAAGCTGAGATGAGAATCAGGGCGGCACCAGCGGCTGAGAACAAGGACCATCCAAGGTCCAATCCAGCCTGCTGGTCTCTGCCTCGTCTCCACACAAGGACGGGTTCCCCAAGGCAGCCTGCCAGTGAGGAGCATTAAGACCCCACCCGTTGTTGACCCAGCATGCACCACTTCCCCTCAGACCAGGAGGTTGACATAAGTCCTATCTACAGCAAGTGCTGCCTGCCAGGAAAGAGTCTTAAATCTCCAGGAACAGAAGCTTCTCTTATAGCATGTCCCATTACCTTGAAAATTAAACTCAGCAATGACATAGAAGGAACTGCAGCTCAGGTCTCTTGTCCCTAGCCCCCCATGATGTCAAGAGTGACAGCAGAGCCCCAGGCAGTGACCTTGAATGGGCTGTCAGCTCCTCAACAGCATCGGGAAGGATAAGAGGGCACCTTATGATGATTGTCCAGTGATCACCAGACCCGCTCAGTCCACAGGGCTGCCCCCCACACCCCCCTCCAGCCCTCCTGTGATCTGTGGTTAAATTAACAGGGTCTCAGCCAGGTGCTTCTTCCTGCCTGGAGGATGCTGCGCTTGAGGGAGGGGTGAGAAACCCCTCTTGCTACACGTGAAATACAGGGACAACAGCCTCAAGGGTCCTGGACAACCTTTGGGGGCCTGCCTGGCCACTCTTCACAGAAGCCTAGGGGGAATCTAGGTATTTCCACAGACAAAGTACCACAACTGGGGATGTGGTTGACAGACTGGGGAGGACTGCATGTGTCCAGGGGATGTAAGCCTCACCAGAGGTTAGGCCATCGGGCATCCCATCCCCTGCTGACACCTTGTATAGGTCCAGGCACACCTGGCATTTGCCAGTCCTTCATTTTCTCTCCACCAGAGAAAATCTGCCTCCTCCATCTGGGTGGCCAGACACATGCTGGACCTTGCTGTTCTGGGGGTTCCAAAAAGAAGCCCACTCACCTCCTCTAGGCCCAGCTGTTTGCTGGCAATCCTGGCATTGCCTGGCACGTGGCAGCGTAACTCCAATCCCCGCCCTCATCATCACAAGCTGTCCTCGTGTCTGCATCTCCGGGTCCCAATGTTCCTCTTATAAGGACGCCATTCATATTGTATTTAAGGCCCACCCTAATCCAAGAGGACCTTATTTTAACTTGATTAAATCTGCAAGGACCTTATTTCTAAATCAGGTCACATTCTGTGGTTCCAGGTGGACATGATTCTGGGGGGCAGAGGGTGCTATTCAACCCAGTACAGTAACTTAAGGGTAAAGAATTCAGGAGCTTTCAACTTTGTAGGTATAGTCGACTTGAATTACAGTACCCTGTTTTCCTCTCAAAAGCACTCTGAGGCCCTGGCCGGTTGGCTCAGCGGTAGAGCGTTGGCCTGGCGTGCAGGGGACCCGGGTTCGATTCCCGGCCAGGGCACATAGGAGAAGCACCCATTTGCTTCTCCACCCCCCCCCCTTCCTCTCTGTCTCTCTCTTCCCCTCCCGCAGCCAAGGCTCCATTGGAGTAAAGATGGCCCGGGCGCTGGGGATGGCTCCTTGGCCTCTGCCCCAGGCGCTGGAGTGGCTCTGGTCGCGGCGGTGCGACTCCCCGGAGGGGCAGAGCATCACCCCCTGGTGGGCAGAGCGTTGCCCCTGGTGGGTGTGCCGGGTGGATCCCAGTCGGGTGCATGCGGGAGTCTGTCTGACTGTCTCTCCCCGTTCCCAGCTTCAGAAAAAAAAAAAAAAAAAAAAGCACTTTGAAATGACTGTGGCCCCCCTTCTCCATTCTGTAAGCCTGGTCTAACACAAGCAGGAGGCAGCTTTCAAATGGAGGAGATTTCCAGAGCTACTTAAAAGCAAGGACACGTGCCTGACCTGTGGTGGCGCAGTGGATAAAGCGTCGACCTGGAAATGCTGAGATCGCTGGTTCGAAAACCTGGGCTTGCCGGTCAAGGCACACATGGGAGTTGATGCTTCCTGCTCCTCCCCCCCTTCTCTCTCTCTGTCTCTCTTTCTCTCTCTCTCTCCTTTCTAAAATGAATAAATAAAATTAAAATAAAATAAAATAAAAAAAAGCAAGGATACGTGTCAGCCCTGGCTGTTGGCTGGGCCAGGCTGGGTGGCTGTGGGAAGCCCCTTGGGGATTATTCCAGGTGCAGGAAGGCGTTAGTGTAACTCATAACTCCTGGCTCTCTCTGCCCATCACTCTTTGCTCCTCCCTGGTTGGAACATTTGGAAAGAGAAACAGGTCATTAGCAGTGAGAGGTCCCTGCTTTTGGTCTACTCTTAGGAGAGAGCTGACCTCCAGGGAGCTCTCCCTGTGGGGAGATATGGAGACCTGTCTAGGTTCACCACACACCTCTGCCGAAAATTGGGCTTCATTATTAGGGAGTTTATTTGCCCATAGATACAAGCCATATCCTCCAACCTAGACTTGACCAATGACAAGGGTGTTTCTGAGATGCCTTGCTCCTTCAGTTCATTTGTCACTTGCTTCAGACTTTGGGCAGGGAAATGTCTTGGACACCTGGACAGAGACACGCAGGGCTCACTTTTCATACCAGTGACCTTCTAGAACCCTTACATGCAATCCATTTATGTTAGCTCCCGTTCCTTAATATGCCAAAAAATATCGCTGAGGCCGAGTGGGAAGTGCCCAACCCAAGGCAAGCTTGAACTTCCCATGAAAGGCCAGTGAGGCAATTGATTTCTCCTCCGGTATTTCACAAAGGAGCCAGGTTACGTTGCAGAACGGAGTTTAAGTGAAAATCTTCCAAACACCAACATCTCAAAAGAGAGGAAGTAGTCTGGCCACCCTCTCCGCTCCGGTTCATCGTAACGGAGCCTGTTTCTATACAATTGGCTTCCACGATTCTCTATTTGCAGAAACGTACAAACACAGCCTGCATACTCCCTGCCTGTGGAAGGACCTGGATCAATACAGTAACAGGAAAATGAAGAAAAGAGAAAAGGAAAGATTTTTATCAAGCCTATTTACTTTAAAGATACTTTAAAGACCTGCACAAACACACCTGCTTTTTCAGGGCCACTGGGTATGTGTGTCTGTGGGGCGGGAGGGAGGGGGGTAGAGCAAACACGTCTATCCTAAAAGAAATGCCTGGAGAAAGGGACATTGTAGCCACAGAGCCAGGCACTCCAGGAGGGGCTTGCATCCCAGCAAGCGAAAGCTTAGAAGCCTAATCTTCAGATTAAAAAAATTATTTAAATGAGCTGGTGATCCCTGTATGAGCAGGGTTCTGAATTAACCCTATATCACAAGAAGGACAGTGGGGCGTTGGGCAATGTTAACAACTGGATCTCCAGGGAGACAAACCCTGATTAGTAGCATCTGCCGATTTCTATAGTGTAAATATATATTTCCACAGTAGCTGATTTCAAACTATCAATGTGAGGGCACTGAAGGGGATCATGTCACCAGTTAGGCAATGTTTCCACGCTATAGATACAATAGATGCAAGAGTATAGGTAAAGGGAAAATGTACTAAAATCATTGGAAAGTGATAAGTTTTGAAGATTTGTTACCTTTATTTAAAATACAATTTATTTAATTGTAGATTTATATTTTGTTATTTTTAGTCATAACTGTTTAACAATTAGCTCACAAAATTCTTAAAAGAGCCATCTCTCTCTCTCTCTCTCTTTCTCTCTCTCCCACGATTTAGCTAGGCCAACTGAACCAGCATTCCCCAGGGGACCACACAGGCTTAGCAGAGGGTTCTAATGGACATCCTCAGATGAGAGGCACTGAAACAGGTCACCCCTCCACTCTACAGAGAGGGAAACTGAAGTCAAGAGGTTTAAATGTCCTGGTGGTTAACATCTGACCAGGCTGGGGGGTGCCTGTTAGATTCTGTTTCTCCCTGGCCCACTCTCAGCGCCTCCCGGTACAAGTACACGCAGCTTTGGGTCTGTTTTTGAAATACCCTGCCTTGTATTAGGGTCCATATGGCAAGACCTCATCACTTTTTAATTATTTTAACAGGATCTGAACTAAAGTTTACCTTCAGACTGGCTACGGAAAGAGTGAAGCGGGGCCTAACAGGGAGATTTATAGGTGAGATTAAAAGGAGAGAAACGTTAACACCAGCTTTGTGTCTATTTTTACACAAATACTTTGTCTATGAATAACAAATTATTCTTACCCACTCACAAAGAGAGGCTGACTGAACTGGCAGTGTGTAGTAGTGGTCAGTTTAAGTTATTCTTTTTGCTTAAAAAAATATACTTTCACTGGGTAGCAAAATTATGGATGGTTTTCATTTACTGTGATTCACTTTTCTATATTTTTTTCTTCTAAATTTTCCTCAGTAAGCATAATGATGTAATGGCAATGTATACTTTTATAATCATATGATTTTATAATCAGGGATAGTTGACATTATTAAAAAAAACAAATTGATTTCTGTCTGCACTCAGACTTTCACAGCTCCAACCTGTCCACCCCTCCCCCCAGCTCCGCTCCTTCAAGCTTTCTTTGTAGATTTATCTTTACTCTTCCCACCTCCTTCGAATTCCCCGCCCCTCTCTGGGGCTTCAGGGTCCCCACGGGACAGGACACAGCAGAAAAACCCAGCTCCCAGCTCGGGACCCACTCGGTAGGTCCCAGGCCAGCTTCTCTCCTACTGTTAGTTGAAAGAACATTCCATGATCAATTGTGAGCTTATCTTCCAAAGGTATGAACTCTGAGGTTCAGAGGAAGCTGGTCCCAGTACGCCAGGTCCAAACAAGAACATGCCTAAACTCAGGAGGAGGCCTGCTGATCCCCGCATCTTTCTGTCCTCTCTCCCTGACCCAAAGGCAGGCCCCTGGCGACCCCCAGAGGGCCCTCACTCACCCTGCTGTGGGAAGAGCACCCTGGTCTGTGAGGAACCAGCTGTCAGCTCAGGAGACCGAAGTCCTGAAGGGACGACCTCTCACCGGGCCTGTGGTTTCCTCAACAGTCCTGGAGCTCAGACTCGGGGAGGCTGGTGACAGAGCTGAGTGTGAGGGGCTCTGGGTGCTGGGCTGGGCTGGAGGCACCTGCTGGGGGGGGGGGTGCACTTTTTTCCTTAGATCACATGCACATCTCTCATCTCTCCCTCTTCCAGGGGGCCAGACTCCTGGGTGCAAGAAAACTTTAAAACCAAGTTTCTTCTCACACTCCAGACACTTCTGGTGTTGCAGCCATACAGACCTTCTCTGCCTTCTAAGCCATCTTGCTAAACCCCAAGTTCTCAACCAGGTGCTCGGACACTCGGCTCTTCCTGTGAGGAGGCCACGTCTACCAGCAGGGATTCCCATCAAGACTCTTCACACCTGCCCCTCTCGACGCACCTCACCTAACGCTGGGGTGTGGGGTCTCCTGTACATGGTCATGGGGAGGGGGTTGTTCCAGAGTCCCCTCTCTTGCCCCTATTGGATATGTGTGTGTGTGGGGGGGTTACATGACCTCTCAGCATCTCAATGGCCTCCCTGGCCAGCTGGGCATATGAAGTCCTCTGCATGGGTTAGCGTAGGTGCTCAAGGAGCTACTGTGAACATGAGCTCTACCAATGGCAGAGCCCCTCCATTGTCTCCTTCCCTGCAGACCCCTTCTGAGTCCCCTGCGTCTCTGTGTAGCACTGTCATCATGTCCCCATGGTCTTTGTAGCATCAGTAGGATTGTCAAATAAAACATAGGACCTCCACTTAAATTTGAACTTCAAATAACTCATCGATAATTTTTAGTGTAAGTATGTTCCATGCAGTAATTTTATTGGCTAAACCTGGCAACCCTAATTTAATGAGAGTACATTGCATGGGTTGGACACTAAGTCTGATTGATTTGTGCTCTCTAGTGACCCCTAACCACCACCCCCTGTCTGGCCTCCTGCCTGCCACACCAGGCCTATCTACAGACACCTAGTTCTCAACAAAGCCTACTGCCCCCTAGGGGCTGTTTTGGAGATTGGAGGAGGCATTTTTAAATGGCATGAGTCAGTAGAGGGGTGTGGAGTGGGGTCTTGCATCTAGGGGACAGCAGCCAGGGGCCTGGCAGGCACACAGAAAAGTAGCTCTCAACAGAAAATTGTCCCTCGGCCCACACCCCATTTATGTAAGTGAAAACCTGCTTATGAGTGTCTGAACCTAGAAACTAAGTCCCTATCAGTGTAAAGTGAATTTTGCACACTATTTTCCAGGAATGTGACCACTGTGTGAATCAAAGGAAGTCTGTACTTTGTTTTGTGCAAAACCAAGAGACCTCCATTGCATCGGAAATCATCACATCTGTGGTTCTGCGACCCAGTGCCACACACCACTTCACTGCCCCTTTGTACCTTTGGGCTCTCCCCACTGCCTCCTTCTGACCTCTTCATTTTTGTCTTTAATGTCCAAGCACAACAGGAATTGGTGATATTTTATTTTATTACAAATAAAAACACTTTGAAAAAAATTTTCCATTGATTTGAGAATGAGAGAGAGAAAGAGAGAGAGAGAGAGAGAGAAGCAGCAACTTATGGTTCTAATTAGTTGCATACTCATTGATTGCTTCTGATATGTGCCCTGACCGGGGATTGAACCCATGGCCTTGGCACATGGGGACAATGCTCTATTCACTGACCCACCCAGCTAGGGCCAAAACCACTTTATTTTTATTTCTCCTTTGTATTACACTTAGTATAATCTCTACCCTTAATACATACATATTGATTTCAAATAATGTGCTGTAATATGTAAATGTAATATGAGGCTACACTATGGTTTTCATTTCACTGTAGTACAGGCACTGTTATGAAAAATTTGTTCTAAAAAATCATCCATGGAGTCACCCATGGAGACTGCACTGGTGGTGACACGAATCCACGCATGTGATAAAATAGCATAGAATTGCACACGTTTCACCAACGCCAAGTTTCTGGTCCTGATATCATTCAGTAGTTACATGAGGCATAACATAGTGGGAAATGGAAAAAAGCTACATGGGAGCTGTTTGATCATCTTTGCAACTTTTTGTGCATCTATTATTCTTTCAAAATAAAATTTAAAAACATTTTTTAAAGTCACCAACACTGCTTATGGTTGAGACCCATCTTGGCGGTAAATTTGCGTGGTCTCCCTGATGGCTTCGGGCTTGTACTGAAAACCTGCTGCTGTACTAGGACGGATTCTTCTGCTCAGGAACGCCGCCCGAGGGAGAGCTCCATCCATGACCCTCTGGGTGTAAGTGGAGAGGGGGTTGCAGTTACACCCTGGTCCAACCTCTGGCTGGAGAACCCACACACAATGTACACATCTGCCCACAAGCATTCGCACACAAACTGACAAATAGGCTGGTCCTTCCTGCTTAGGCATGCCTGGGGCATACATCCACCTGTGACCATTCCCTGTTGTCTTCATGAAATTACAGCAAACTGGTTATCATCAAAAGGCAAGACTGGGGTTAAATACAGAGAACTAGGGCAGCTGTGGGAAGTGAGGAAAGAAGGAAAAAGGAGGCAGGAGAGGTAATGGTGAAGGCTGATGCTCCCTAGGCAACATCGGGAGGTGATGTGCAACCTCTGTGGGCTGAAGGCCAAACTGCAGTCCTGCAGCTCCTGTCTTAGTGGGTGCTCCAGACTTTTCTCTCTCTCCCCCTGCTTCTCTCCCCTCTGCCCCTCCACCATATCCCAGGATCACCGGCCTTGGCTGATAACAGCATCATCCTGCCTACGATTTGGACATCTCTTGAATCCTCAATTCCTTGGAGGGGGTCAAGCTTTCAGAGCTGGATTCTCATGCCATCCTTCGAGGAAAGTGCACTTTCTCTCTCCTCCCTTCACAGTTCTTTGTTTCTTCCACTCTTTTTTTTATTGATTGATTTTAGAGAGACAGAGAGAAGGGAGAGAGAGAGGAGAGAGAGGGAAGCATTTATTTTTGTTCCACTTAGTTGTGCATTCATTGGTTGCTTCCCATGTATGCCCTGATCAGGGATGGAACCAGCAACCTTGGTGTTTCAGGGCGATGCTAACCGACTGAGGGAAGGGGGCCTCTTCCACCCTTCCCTCTTCCTACCTCTTCTTTATCTCTCATCTCTCCTTTCTCTCAGCTTTGTTCCCTTTTCCTCCTCCTATGGCAGAAACACTGCCATATGTTCACCCTGATAGTTAGGGGGATTAATTCCAGTTTTTATTTCTTTGTAAATGCCTGGAACAGTGCATGACATACTGTAACAATGTTATGTATAAGGAGTAATTAAATGAATATATCGTTAATGTTTCCGGAAGAAAAAGAAAGAGAAGGGGGTCTGTAATTACCCAGCTAGGAGAAGCATAGGATGGGGGTGTGAGGCTAGACCAGGGGTCGGGAACTTATGGCTCGCGAGCCAGATGTGGCTCTTTTGATGGCTGCATCTGGCTCGCAGACAAAGCTTTAATAAAAAAATAATAACCTTAAAAATATAAAACATCCTCATGTATTACAATCCATTCATTTCCTACCACTCATGTTCATGGTTGAGGGTGGCTGGAGCCAATCACAGCTGTCCTTCGGGACAACACCAAATTTTTTTTTTAATTTATTTTTTTTTAATTTATTCATTTTAGAGAGGAGAGGGAGAGACAGAGAGAGAGAGAGAGAGAGGAGAGACAGAGAGAGAGAGAGGAGAGACAGAGAGAGAAGGGGGGGAGGAGCTGGAAGCATCAACTCCCATATGTGCCTTGACCAGGTAAGCCCAGGGTTTCAAACCGGCGACCTCAGCATTTCCAGGTCGACGCTTTATCCACTGCGCCACCACAGGTCAGGCCTTCAAATTTTTATTGAATAATGCGTAATGTACACAGGTCGTTGTATGGCTCTCACGGAATTACATTTTAAAATATGTGGTGTTCGGCCCTGGCCGGTTGGCTCAGCGGTAGAGCGTCAGCCTGGCGAGCGGGGGACCCGGGTTCGATTCCCGGCCAGGGCACATAGGAGAAGCACCCATTTGCTTCTCCACACACCCCCCCTCCTTCCTCTCTGTCTCTCTCTTCTCCTCCCGCAGCCAAGGCTCCATTGGAGCAAAGATGGCCCGGGCACTGGGGATGGCTCCTTGGCCTCTGTCCCAGGCGCTAGAGTGGCTCTGGTCGAGGCAGAGCGACGCCCCGGAGGGGCAGAGCATCGCCCCCTGGTGGGCGTGCCGGGTGGATCCCGGTCGGGCGCATGCGGGAGTCTGTCTGACTGTCTCTCCCTGTTTCCAGCTTCAGAAAAATACAAAAAATATATATATATATATGTGGTGTTCATGGCTCTCTCAGCCAAAAAGGTTCCTGACCTCTAGGTTAGAACATGATTTTTCACAGTGAGGGGCCCAGTCCTGGAAGGCCATCACTCAGCATGTGTCCTCCCTCCCTGAGGACGGCTGCACTACCCCTGCGGCCCTCTCTTTGCCTTTGGGGACTGTCCTCCTTCCTCAGGCAGGGGTGAAACCCTCAGAGAGCCCCAGTAGGCTGAAGAACTAACTTTCCCCTCAGACACTAAGGCTACTGGGTAGAGGGGGAGGAGCTTTTCTGGGGACAATCTGTGGCTGACTGAGCCTGAGACATTGGCACCAAGAGCCCCGGCCTCTGAGGACTCCACTAGTTGGGGCTCAAGGGCTGCATGTCTGAGGGGTTCTGTTGGAAACATGGAAGCTCTGAGGGCTCTCTGATGCCTGGTGTCCCTGAGGCAGCTGGGTGCCATTCTTATAACTCCCAAGTCCACCTTGCATGTCCAGGCAGGAGGGACAACCACAAGCCAAGGAGGAGACCTGGGGTTGTGAAGAGTCGTGAACCAGTGTATTGAAGTCCCAAGTGAAGGGGCTTGTTCTCAATGAAAGAGCCAACAGAGCAACCACCTGGGAGGGAAGATCCTGGTGGGAGAGACCAGGCCACTGCCATGGACGCTGGTGTCTCCTACCTCCTTAGTTCCTGGGCTCTCCTGCTACTGTGGCTAACGAGCTGCCCACTTGTCACCTCCCTCATTTCCCAGGACATGCCAGCCTGGGGACAATCCCCTTTCCACGCTGTTTCCCCATGACCAGAGCTCACACCCGGGCCTTACCACTAGCACCTTGGAGAATTACCTCTGCCTGTGCATATGACCTTGATTGCTGGTCTAAGTGCTTTCCCTAGACCAAGAGCCAGGCACAGCACGGGCTAGAGCTGGCCCATTGGGGTCTCTCTCTGGAAATCTGAATTTTGAGCAATGGAGCTCCAAGGTAGAAAATGGTCCCCTCCCCTTCCACCCACGCCACGTGGTTCCAGGTACTCACCAGTTCCTTCCCACCTACATGCAAGTCCAGGCCTTTCTTCCAAGGGTACCCCTTCATTGTCCTCCAACCCTATGCAGCCTGCAGGATCCCTTCTTGGGACACAGGTTCTGGCTTCGAGGGCAGCTAGGTGCCCACTTACATGATGAAGCATCACCAACCTGCATCTTCTTGCTAGCATGTAAGAGAATGTCATCAGACCTGACCAGGTGGTGGCACAGTAGATAGAGGGTCGACCTGGAACGCTGGGGACCCACGTTCAAAACCCCAAGGTCACTAGCTTGAGCACAGACTCACCAGCTTGAGTGTGGGGTTACCAACTTGAGTGTGGGATCATAGACATGACCCCGTGGTTGCTGGCTTGAGCAGCTGAAGTTCCCTGGTCAAGGCACGTATGAGCAAACAATCAATGAACAACTAAGATGCCGCAACTATGGGTTGATGCTTCTCATCTCTCTTCCTTCCTGTCCATGTATCTGTCTTTCACACGCTAAAAAAAAGGGGGGGGGTAGGGGGAGAAAGAACGTTGTCAGGCCTTAAACTCTGAGCTTTGAACGAGGAGGATTTATTGAGGTGACCCATGTGCTCACAGGAGGGCACTGAAGAGTAAACACCACCGAGATCTCATGACCTCCACCCCAGGGAGGAAAATTACTCTGGTGGTTGTACTGGTCCCGGGGATGAGCTGTGCAAGGCTGTCATTTCCCGCTGGAGCCTACCCTGTTTGGATCTCAGCTGGAGGGCTAGTGGGGCAAGCAGTAGGGACCCAGCTTCCTTCCTAAAAAGAAGTATCACTTGGTGTGGCAGGTGGGGACCACACACAGAGCAGGGCATTGCAGGTGACTGGTGCATCCCTCCCTCCTGCCATTCCTCACACCGAGTTCTCCAGGGTGGGTCTGTCAGAAAGCCCACATGGCTTCCAGGGAGCCCAACAGCAAGAAAAGGGATCCAGCTTGGCTCCTACAACCCTAATATCCTGAGGGCCCAGGGACTCCTAGGAGGGGCCCAGAGGAGGCACCTTCCAGACATGGCCCCAGGACCCACCTTCTTGGCTGCCCCCTGCCTTCACAGGCCCCATCTTTGCCTCCCCAAGGCTAGGAGTGGCTGAGGGGGTCTGTGTGGGCTCCCAGGCCTGCCTGCACCCCCAAGCCAGGGGCCTGCAGAGCCCAGGCCTACCCCAGATGACTCTGGCAGAAACCCAGCCACAAACAACTGGTGCTTGAGGAAACAAAGGGTCTTTTGACCTAATTATTCCCAACTTGTTGTTTTCATTAATCACATTCTCTTGCTAATTGCCGAACTCCCCTCCTAGAGGGGGGCGGGTGCACTTCTCCCATGGGATAGATGGGGTGTGAAGCTGGGAAACGGGCAGGCCTCACCTCTATGGAGGAATGTTAGTTTACTGCCATTAACCACCAGGGAGCATCTAGATCAGTACTGTGGCAGCAGCCAGCTCCTCCTCAGGCGGGGGGAGGGCTGGTGTAAGCTGAGTGTAGGCCTGGCCCCATGGGACCCTGCCCTCTGGCCCAGACCCCACTCACTCAGGCATGAGCTCGGTGCACGCAGGCCCGGATCCTGCGCAGAACCCCCTTGGCGGTTCTGACCCTGACTGCACAGCACGACCTTGGTCTCCTTAGCCTGGCATTCAGGGCCCCTCCCTGCTTCCGGTCTGACCTCTCCATTCCATCTGCTGCTCCATTCAAGCTCAGTCAGTACTTCTGAGAAGTTCACTGTGACTCGCCACCTTGTCCCCTCTGCCTGGGTCAGCACCGGCCACCAGCCCCAGCATTCCTGCTGTCTTTAGTCTACACGTGCCCTCTCCAGCTTCACGCACCCTCTAGGACAGGCATCCCCAAACTACTACAGCCCACAGGCCACATGCGGCCCCCTGAGCCACATCCGGCCTCCACCGCACTTCCGGAAGGGGCACCTTTTCTTTGGTGGTCAGTGAGAGGAGCACTGTATATGGCGGCCTCCAACGGTCTGAGGGACAGTGAACTGGCCACTGTGTAAAAAGTTTGGGGACCCCTGCTCTGGGGTCTGTCGCAGCACCTTGCCCAACTCCCTCCAGCATCACCAGTGCCTTCCTTCCAAACCTCAGCAGCAGCCACCGTCCCTACTACTGGACTGTGTGTGCTGTCCAGCGGCTTTCTTCTCATTTCTGTTCCCCAGCTCTCCAGCCAGGCCATGAACTTCCTGTTTGGGTCTAGGTCCCAGCACCTGCATTCACATCAGGCTCCTACTGAGCTCACACCTACATCTGCTGGGTGAAAAGATAGTTAGGCAACAGCTGCACTACAATGGCGTTTACCCCACTGGAATCCACTCCCTATGAAGAGCAGGGTCAGGCCTTCCGTATTCTGCTTCCTGGCTTTCCCCTTCCACCCTCAGGGAGCACGGGGCTCCGATGCCACTGAGCCTCCCATGTGTGGAGCTCTCAAACCAGCTGAACAGGAGGCTTTGGTGCACTTGAACCTCATCCTGACTGTTGTCCAAAACCTCTGCACCAACAATTATGTGGACAATGAACTCAGAAGGACTCTATGGAAATGAAATGCAAACCAAATGGGTTGGGACCTGTGGGGACATTGCCATCAAACACCACAGAACACTTGTACACTGACCACTCCTTTTGTCTACCTTTCCCCCACAGTCACCAAAACTTGAGCTGATTGGACATCCCGACCAAGCCTGTCACTAATGTCAACTCCCAAACAGGCGCCCTCGCCCCTTGTAGAGGAGTTGGTGAATTTTGATGGACTTCTGTGGTATAATTTCTAGGTTCCCCTAAATCTTTGGTTCTCAAGTAGGGTGCTTTTGCCCTCCACCCCAGGGAGCATTTGGAACTGTCTGGAAACATTTTTGACTTTCACAACTGACAGGAGAAGTCAGAAGTGCTGCTAATCATCTTACAATGCACAGGACAGCCCCCCTCACCCCCGCCGAGAATCAGCCTCCCCAAATATCATTAGCACTGAGGAAGAGCACCCCGCTTGGGTGCGGTGGTGTGTTTAGGAATGTACCACAAAGTATCTCCTCGCCCATCCAGCTGTTTGGTTTCCACCGCATGTTGACATCTTCTGCGGCTTGTCCTTGCCCCGGGAAGCTGCCAGCACCACCCAGAGGAGAGAGGGGCGACCAGAGGAAACTTCTTGAAGAGGAGCCAAAAGACGCAGGACGCCCCCAGTAAATGCAAAGGAAGGGCAGTTAGGAGGGCCGTGCCTTACGGGGAGCCTCCCTGTGCAATGCAGCTCGCTCGGTTCTCCCAGCTGCAGGGAGGCTCCTGATGAAAGGTTGATGAGAGACGCGGAAAGAGAGCACTTTGTTTCTAAGCTTATGGGGAAGGGCGGGGATGGAGCCCAACCACACACACCTCTGCTGGGCCATGACAAACGTGCACATCCACCAGACAAACCGTGCACGTGACTCTGCTTCTCATGCACACCCCACGCACGGCTCACTTACCAAATGCAATGCGGAGGCTTATTTGTTTAGTGGAAATTCTCGAATAATGGCCCTGCCTGTTGTGGCAGGTAAAAACGGGTCGTGTCATTGAACCAGAGTTTTCAACACAGGATTTCTCTGTAGGACAATATTTGAACAGATGGTGTGCGCGGCCGCACCTATGACAGCAAGGCGCCTGAGAGGTTTCCAGCCTGAGACCTGGATCCAGATGTCCCCTCTTGTGGGCCAGCATGTTTACGGAACCCGGAACTCCCCAGGATCATGCCTTCTGTGTTACTCCTCCACTGGTCTCATTTTTGCCCGCAGTTCCCCCCTGCGGTTTCTTGTTTGTAACAGTAAAGATGGCTTTCAGCTGCAAGTCATGGCCAACCCCTCTAAGAGTGACGTTAGAAATACAGGTGATCAATTATGTCAGGGAACAAGAAGTGAGAGGTAGAAAATTCCAGGGTTGCAGTCAGTGACATCACTGAGGACTCTTTTTTTTCCCCCCTGCCTAGGTTTTCTCAATAAGTTAGGTTTTCACCCTTATACTCACCACTGCATGGTCACTGGGTGCCCTTGTAGCTGCAGACACAGCCAAGTCTCAAACAGGAAAGAGAAGGAGGTCAACACCCAGGGTGACAACCATCCCCTTGGCCTAGGACTGAAGGGAGTGGGTATCCCTGGGAAGTCCAGGTAGACCAGGAGAAGTTGGTCACCCAGTGGCCCCCCCATTTATTAGGGAAGGGCAGCTCCTCTGGAAACCCCAGCACATTCCCCTTATGTCTTTTGGCCCAGAGCTGGGTCACACTGTCACCACCAGGCCAGTGATTGGAAAGAGGCCTGGCATCCCAGTATGATTCATCCCTGGAGCTGGGGAAGGGCCTCCCCAGCTTGCCTGGTACAGGAACAGAGCTGGTGTTCTATTAGCCAGGAAGAAAAGGAGCTTCTAAATATCTGCCAGGGTGCTCCAAAAACAACCCGAAACTTTCCAATTAACCCCATCTTACAGCTGAGTGAAGTTTTCCAGGCTGTCCATTCATGCATGTAGTCACTCACTGAACACATATGTGCTGAACTCTTAGTATGGACAAGCTCTAACCTGGGTGCTGGGAATATAGTCTCTGCTCCCCTGGAGCGTCCAACCGGGCAGGGAGTATCTGCATTGAACATGTTATTTTAAGTGTGAGCAGTAGTTCCAACAAGCAGAGTTCCAGGGTCATCTAATAGGGGAGCTAAATAGGCAGTGGAGTCTTCCAGGAGGAGGTGACCATGAAGTGAAGACCTCAGGGTGGATAGAATTTGCTAGGAGATGGCCAGAGAGGAAGAATAAAGGGGGTGAGAACGTCCCCTGCTCTGCATGGGAGAGTGAGAAGAGGTGAATTTATGTGGGAAGTGCCTGGACGGCACCAGGAGGGATGCCTAAAGGATCCTAGAGAGGGCCCTGGTTAGGTGACTACAACCCAGGGCCCCGGGTGTGGTCTCCTCTGCCTGCCCAGCGTGAAGGGCTTCATGGCTTCCTGTCACACCCAGCCTCCTGCAGGACAGACCTTCCTTCCCAGCCCCAGGTTTCCTGTGCTCTGCACACTTCCTTTCTCCCCTTCCCTGGCTCCCTAGGGAAGGAGTGAGGTCCCAGAGCAGACGGCTGCCTGTTCTTGTGAGCCAAGGTCTGCGGGGCTGCCAGTGGACACCTTCCCCCAGGGCTTCTCAGACTCTAACGTGCAAAGAAGTCCTCTGGGGCCCAGGCATTCCTGACAAGCTCCCAGGACACTGACCTGCCCGTCCGGGGGCTATGCTTATTTATTATATAGCAAGGCCTTGGTCTGATTCTGAAAGCCCATCCTGCCCAACCTAGACCAATAACAGCCATCTCCAAATCTCTGTGTCCTCTCTCTCTTCTTCTCTTACTTTCCACCTTCTCAGTTGTTTTAAAATTTTAAGATGGGACTCTCCTTGAACCCCAGCCACCATACAAGATCCACTTACACTGAAGTATCCATATCTTTAATAATAGGAACTGTGGGCCACATGCACTAGCCCTCTGGGGCCAGGAACAGTCCATGAACAGTAAAATAACCCATCTAATTATTGAATCCTCACTCTGTCCTGGTATTCTTCCAGGAGCTGAGATAAAGCCAGAGGCAAACTCTCTCCCCTCCTGGAGCTTACATTCAGCTGAAGGGGACAGTCCAAAGAGACAAAGAATTGGTTCATGCTCAGGGGAAAAAAAAGTAAAGTGGTAAAGTTGAAATTATATATCAATAGATGCAAGGCTGCCGGGAAGGCTCAGCAAACGTTGATTTTCCTGAAAATTTGTGTGGAAGCAGGGAGGATTTGTCTCCTGTGTCACACAGTGCAGATACCGGCTGTCATCTGTGAAATCCCCAAGACCCTCCCTGACAAATGTAGTTCCCAGGAAGGTACAGCTGAGCCACCTGCTTGTCCCCAAGGGACGTTCTTTCAGCCAGGTCAGCCATGCTCAGTTTTCCTGGGACCTCGAGAAATTCTTTTGTTGCAAAGGATTCTGGGCTTTATCTAAGGTGATGGGGAATGGCTGAGGGGTGTTAAGCAGGGGAGAGAGGGACTCAGATATGTGTCTTAAAGTCATCCCAGCCTCAGTGGAGAGACAGTAGTATCTTACTTTCATATACCACTTCATGCCCTCAACACTGCCACCTTAAATCCTTTTTAGGCCTTGGCCAGTTGGTTTAGTGGTAGGGCGTCCACCCCATGTGTGGGTGTCTTGGGTTCAATTCCCGGTCAGAGCACATAGGAAAAGTGACCATCTGCTTCTCCACCCCTCCCCATTCCCCTTCTCTTTCTTTCTCTCCCTCTCTCTCTCACTCCTTCTCTCTCCTTCTCCCACAGTCATGGCTCAATAAATTCAAGTGAGTTGTCCCTGGGCACTGAGGGTGGCTCAGTAGCCTCCACCTCAGGTGCTAAAAATAGCTTTGTTTCAGAGCAACAAAGCAATGTCCCAGATGAGCAGAGCTTCGCCCTCTAGGGGGCTTCCTGGGTGGATCCCAGTCTGGGCACATGTAGGAGTCTGTGTCTCTGCCTCCCCTGCTCTCACTTAATTAAAAAAATTCTTTTCAGAACAAAGTGACCATAAAATATATTTTTTTAAAAGGGCATTCACACACTATTTTATTTGAACTTCCAAACAATCTTTTAAGGGTACAAATCCTTGTACTATTGCTTATTAGATGTGTGACTTCAGCACACATCTAATAAGTTAATTAATTTCTCTGTCCTTCAGGAGTTTTTTCATCAATAAGGTGGGGAGTATTATACTCATTTCATAGAATCGTTGTAAAGATTAAATAACTTAATATGGATAAAGTGCACAGAAGTCCCCTGGCACACAGAAATGCTCAGTAAATGTTACTGCTTGTGGTCGTTTTAAAACAGGACTGCACATTTTTTTATTCCTCCTCCCTTTGCAGGGGTAGGGTAGGGGTGGGGTGGCAGTGGGGGGGAGAAAATCCGAGTCTCCTCTGCTTTAATCTGGATGGACTTTGTGACTGCCTTGACCACTAGGGTACAGAAATAAAGTGCACCTCTGGAGGGCGAGTCATAAAGGATCATGATCCTTCTTCGTGTTCACAGGGAACACCTGCTCTGGGAGCCCTGAGCAGCAGGTAAGATGGGCCGCCTTGAGACAGGCCACATGGGGCACCCTGGTCCACAGTGCAGTGACCCCAGCCTTCCAGTTACCCCTGCCAGGATGCCAGACACCATGGTCCCTCCAGACCAGCACATCTGCCAGGTGAGTACCACCCAGGACTTCCATCCATCAACATCACATGCCACAGAAGAATTGCCCAGCCAAGCCCTGCCTGAGTTCATGACACACAAAATCAGCACTATAATAAAATAATGATTCTTTTGGGCCACCGTAGTGTTGTTGGGGTACTTTGTTACACAGCAGTTAGTAACTGGACTGCTTGCTACCAGTACAATCACTTTTATTAGTATTAGTAATACTATTACTACTAGCATCAGGATCAGTATTAGAAGGCTGGCAAAGCAGGTCCTGTGGTGCCTTCCTAACAGAGCAGGAACAAAACGACAGAGAATTAAGAGAGTTTGACCAGGTGAGACATGAACATGCCTAGTCTCCCAGGTGGACATCCCGCCCCCTGTCCTGACATGGCCTCTCTCCTCACTGAGTCTCACACTAACCACTTCTGGCTGGTAAACAGCCTTTTGAGAAGCTGCAGAAATATTCCTGTCCACTGTTTCAACCAGGGCTTACCCCAGGAAAAACGACTCATTTTATGAGATCTGGCCCCAAAGGACACATCAGCTCCATGTGCATACAGCAAACACCACCACACCGATAGTCATTGTTAAACGCACTGCAAAATTCAAAGCCAAACCAGATGCCACAGCTAAGCACCTCCCTGCTTTCTGAATCAAAACAATATAAAATCTAAAATCCCGGTTTTTCCCTGAGTATAGCAAGAGAACCTTGGCACATCTGACCTCTGCCACTTACCAGCCGAGGGGGGAAACTCTGATGACTGGCTCGTCTTTCTATCTGTCAAAGTGAAAGATGGTCATCGATTTTTATGTAACACATACCAAAAGCTGTACTTGCTGAAGTAAAATATAACCTCCCTCTCTTTAAACACCTTTTACTTGTTATTGAAATAGAAGCTATTCTTTTAGAATTCGCTGTCTTCTGTCAGCCCCGGCATTCCTGGCTGCCCCAGAGAAGGCGCTTGCTCTGTCCCACCTTCTCTATAACTTTCTCTTAGATTTTATTTATTTTTGACAGCTCCCCGAGGTTTCCTGATGGGAGAAATCGTTAAGACTGGGGTAATGTGGTTTTTACATTCCAGGCTCGATCATTATTTTTTTTATGATTATTAATGTTTTCAATTCAGAATCAGACAGTGGGACAAAGCCACACCAAACGCAGATGGTTTTTTATTAATGGCTCCACAAACCAATGTTGGTTTTCAGCCTTACTCTCCTGCCTTTCATGCTTCCTTCATTGGTCTGAGAGGTGCCCACCATTTCTCAAATGTGTTGTCTTTGCACTGGCACAGGTTACAGCTCTTTGGCAGGAAGCGGGGGGTAAGCAGAGGAAAATCCATCGGATTATATCAGTGCAAACCCGTGCCCTCCCTCCCATTCTTTCTTGTGAGTGTCAGAGCAGCCGTGATGTAACCGTCCCCTTTCCCCCATTGATGATGGCTTATCGCCTCTCATCAATGGGCAGGTGATCCAGCATTAGGCCTTGGCTGAGAAACACACCAATTGCTGTCTTCTGCCCCCTGCCTGGGTCTCTCACCACCCTGTGCTTGCTCCTCCCTCTGATATACTAACCCTATCTTTCAGGTAAGGCTAGTCTTGGGGACTTTCCAACAGAGTTCCACCCTTCAGGCGACGGCGGGTAGAGAATGCCTTACTCTTCTGGGAGAAAGCAGAGAGAGGGTCACAGCCAGCTCTAGGGAAAGTGGTCACGGGAAAGGAGGTTGCTTAGTTTATAAGAGGATGAGTTTGACCCATCTGGCCTCAGAGGCCGTGAGGGCCATATAACCCCTGGCATTCCATTACTGAACTCCTTTTGGGGTTTTCTGGATGCCATGTGATCTAAGTGGAAGCCAGACAATTAGAAGCGCTTTTTCAAAAACCAAAAGCAAATGCGTTAGTTAAGGTCTTAACCCTGTTTTTTCTTTCTTTTTTTTTTTATTTTAGAATTTGCAAATCATTCTTTGGTTCATATGCACACACACACACAACACAAACACACTCACTCACACACACACACACACACACACACACTGCTAGGTTCTTGGTTGAACACCTATGGCGGCCTAGGCCTTAACTAGCAGGCTTACTGTGATATTTTCCAGATTTAACTTTAAAACATATATTATTTGTTGTACCCTGCCTCCTTCCAGAAAGGGTTTAAGGCAGCTCATTGAAACGTATAATCATGAAAAGCTGATTCAACTCCTTTGGTTAAAGATGTTCTGCTGTAAACGGGGAGGGGGGGGTGAAATCCTCTTTTTTTTTTTTTATTATAGAGCGAGTTATTCAAGATGATTACCTTCTTTTACAGCAAACAGACGTTTCTAGTGATTGAATACAGTTAAGTATCTGTCCAAAAATTTCCTTTGCTCTGATAAATTACAGCTAATATGTAGTGTTTTTGTTTCTTCTGAACCACCAGGAAATCTGATGTCATCGTGTAAATTACACAGAAGAAATGCTTTGCATGGTCCCAGATGGACGACCACAAGATTTGGATCAACTCTGACGTCAGCATCCTGGCCCACATAGTGACTTTCTGACCCCTCCCAGACACCCTTGCTTGTTATTTCATTTTATTTCCTTCAACATTGAGGCACAGTGCTTTCTATGGGCCACTTGAAATCCCATGTGTCTGTGATTTATTAAAATACCCAAACGTTATGCCTTTATTTTGAGTTTATAAATATACTTCTGGCTGCATCTTTGGGTAGAGCAGAATGTTCCTGCTCCGGCCAGGTCAGGCTTTGCTGGGACTCAACAGCAGCTTGTGGCCATGAGGTCAGTTCCATTCAATGGGTCATTGCTGTTTCCAGAAGTGTCTGCTGTGTCCCTTCCCAAAGAGCCCTCATGGGTGGACACATGCTGAAGAAAGAGGGAGAGACATGCTTTGCCGTCTCCGTGGGGACAGACACCTGCATAGCCGCTCACCTCCGCCCTCCGACTTCTGTGCAGGTAGAGGCTGGAGGAGCTAGTCTCCAAGTGTTCACTCCGGGCAGGGCAGCGAGTGGCTCCCTCCAGAGAGGAAGGGGCTCCTGCCGGTGTCAACCACTCCTCCGCCAGGCATTTGGCAGCCCTCGGCCTTTCTTGAAAAAGGCAAGCAGAGGTAGCGGTGTCTCTGGAGGCTGAGAACACTGTGATCTTCCCCTGCTGGGTGCCTTTCACACACAGGCTCTCCCTGTGGGGGAGCCACTGTCACCCACATTTTACAGACAAGGAGATAGAGACTCAGAGAAGCTAGGAAGTTCTAAAGGCATGCCTAGGAGTTGTTTTCAATGGTAGGATGTGTGAACACAGAAATGACTGTTGTAAAGGGTGGGGTCATACTCACAGGTCCTGAGAAACTGGTGGCACCAATGCCATGCAGGGCCTCACGGGAAAGCACCAGGGGCGGCCAGGAGGCAGAGGGCCGGGAAGGGGACAGCATGGTCTACAGCCCTTCCTGGGGTTTAGGTGGGAAGGCAAGGTAGGATGTAGCAGTGTACATGGCTAGTTTGAATCATTATGCTGGGTTCTGGACTATAGGGCTGTCCCTACTTGTCTGGGCCTGGCCCTGGGGTGATTTAGGGCAGAAGAAGTGTTGACTTGGCATTTGAGGGTCAGATATAGGAGATGGATGAGGGTTGAGTTCTGGGTTAGTTGGTTTGTACCTCAAAGGCATTGCTTGCAAGAGAGGCATTGGCTAGCTCTAGGAATTAGCTAGTACTGGGAGGGACAGTCTCTCCAGGATCCAGGCTCCAAATGCCAGAACATCAAGAATACAGAAAAAATACGAAACTATAGTCAGTACACAGCACTTGGCTTAAGTGGATGTAGCTAATACGGCACAGAGCCTGGGTCCAGACCCGGGCTGCCCAATCTCAAATTCTCCACAGGATGTAACCCTGTGAAATATTTCTCCCCTACCACCCAAAGCCAGTTAATGGGAACATGGCAGAAAATGAAGGTACGTTTCCTACTCTTGGGAACTTATTCTTGTTAGGGAGTGAAAGACAGACCGAAACTCGGATGCAAGGGTAACTGTCCCCAAGAAAAGAAACGACACTTACGTTGTCAAGGTGGCTCATGATGCATCTTTTCTATAAATTAACGACCGCTTGTCCTGACTTCCTTCCTCCTGCAGGCCCACATTTTTTCATGCACCTTTGGGCTGAGGGGTCAAGTTTACAAAAAAGAACACATTTATTTAGCCAATATTTACGTGCATACCTAAGATATTTCTGAGGCAGAAGAAGGGGCTGTCAGAGCTTGAGGTTCCAGAGAGTTCTCCTGCACGTTGGAGAATCATTGCCCTGGCTGTCCTCTCTGTCGTCGTCCACATAGGACTGACACACTGTCCCCCACAACCAACACACAGACAGCCATGGAGATCTCGGAACAAACAAGGGACGAATGAGAGATGTACTGGGAACAGCACTTGAGCGGTCAATCTAGACCAGTGCTGCCCAGTAAACACAGAGAGGCACATCTCAGATGTGATTTTAAATTCCAGAAGCCACTTGAGAAAGACAAAACGAAGCAGGTGAAATTAACTTCGGCGATCTCTTTAACCCAGTCCATCCAAAATAATATAATTTCACCATGGAATTGATATAAAAGTTATTAGTTAGATATATTTGACCTTTTTCCTTCCTCACCAAGTCTTTTAAGTCAGTGTACACTGTATACGCAACAGGCAAATCTCAAGTCTCACTAATCACAGTCAAGTGGCTAGTGACCACCACCCCAGGCAGCACAGATACAGGGTGGAACCAAAGTAGGATTATAGTTGTTCGCATGGAAATAATACAATAATGAACAAGTAACAATACAAGAATAAACTCCATGTGTCATGTACTCACAACTGTAAACTAACTTTTGCCACCTCCATATAGATAAACGGTAGGCAATCTGTTCTCTTGGTTTCTGTGGGCAGGACAGGGAAGGACTGCTGTCCATCTTGACATAAAGAATCGATGGAAGATGGTGGGCTGAGGATGAGCATGAGAACAAAAATGAGGTAGAAGAGCAAAATGTATTAAAGAGGACACAGGCAGGATAAGAAGTGAGCATCTGTCCGCTAGGTGAACTCTCACAACGCATCACCCCACGGAATTTTCACGACCGTCTGTCTCTGTCGTCTGGGGAAACTGAGGCACCCAACAGAGGAACAGCACACAGCTGGGAAGTCAGGGTCACAGAACTTAAACCCATGTTTGTGCGGCTGTGAAACAGCCCCCAAAGTTTCAGTAACACACCGCAGGGATCAATTACATTTGCTCAAAGGTGGAAAATTTTCTGCTGGGAGGATTTACGAGTGAGTTACCATGGGTCCCAGAGTAACTTGCTCCACATGGTTTTTCTCCCAATATTGACAGAAAACATTGGGCCAGATAATTTTCTCATTGTAACAAGAGGACAGGAAGCCAGGTGTCACTCAGAGGCAACTTTAATCACTTCTTTGGGAGAAGGGCATTTTTTTTTATTCAGAGTGAAAATATCTTTATTGTTTTATTTTTAAAAAAAGAAGTGTGTGTTTATTATAACAGATCTGAAAGCATAAAAAGAGCCTCTGAAATTCTTCTCACTCTGCAAAAATCACTAGAGATGGTTTTGTACAATTAGCATAGAGAGAATCCATGCAATAGGAACCCCTGGGTAGCTGCTTTTTTCACTTTGCATGGTCTCCCGGATGAGTTTCTGTGGGAGCACCTTCCGGGAAGCCTGCCCTTTTTTAGGGCTGTAGAGTGTTCTACTGACGAATGGACAAGGCAGCAGTTTCCCTTGCACAGGCATGCAGGTTGTTTCCGGTGCTATGGTACACGCATGTTCCACAGCGAAAGCACACATGCCTAGGCCCACGGCCAACAGGGCAGGGACATTAAGCCCTTTAACTAGGAATGGGGTGTGAATAATTGTGACACCAACTCTATCTACTACAGATAGCACATCCAACTCTGACATAGCTGGAGAAACTGAGGCACAGTGAGGGGATGTGCCTTGCCCAAGGTCCATGTCCAGATCAGCAAAACCAGACTAGCACCCCATTTCCTGGCAATCACCCCAAGGCTCTTAACCCTACCCTCAGCATTTTCAATAATGTGTGGTTTGCAAAAGACAGTGACAAAAGTCTTCAGTACAGATGTCTCAAAGCTTTGAATGCCATCGGGATTGATGACTCTGAAAATCAGGAAAGTGGGGCTCCAGCTCTTTCGTTTTTTATTACAAAACCCACAGAGCCAGCTGAGGAGCAGCTGGTGGGGCTGGCACTCCCAGGAACACAACTTTGGGAAACAGCAGCTCCAGGCCAGCTAATCAAATTGATTCTCATGCACCCTCAGCAACATAAAACTTGGAAGTTTTATGTCGCTATAAGGAACGTTTTAAAATAACATAGCCTTCCCATAAATTCTTCACAGCTTAGAAATAGACACAGCTTTTCTTTTTAGAAAGTTCACATCACTTTGTAAGACCATCATTAATTTTGATTATTTTTTCCATGTTCATTTCTTTTTCAGTTGCAGCCAAAAAATGTAATACGTGTAATGAAATAGATATTCATAAAGTCTTTGGAGGATGAATCATGGGTATCTGGAAAATGTGTTTGCCTCTCGAAGACGTCTTTTCTCTTTGATGAAAACAACAAATATTACATATCATTTCTCAATAATAAAAATATGTTCTAACAAAACAAAAAACCTGTGCTTTGATGTGATAATGGCAACACATCATGTCATTCTCGAGACATCTTAACGGGCTGTAATAGCCCCTGGTGGGAGCTATGGAACTGTTCTGCAAAAGGCTATGAGAATTAGATCATCTCAGATCATTAGGGTTGTTGTGGGGGGTTTTTTCCATGACGGTGATTCTTTTGATCTGTAACATATGTGAAATTAAATAAACTTTCTACAGCTTTGGATTTCCCCACACCCCTCAAAAAGTAAAATCCTATTCATATGGCTCAAAAGTCAAACTGTGATACACTTGGTTCCCCTTTAAAGGAGTGTTCTGACGTGCTGGAATAGATCACTGACGCAGGGACCGTCTGCGCCCTGAGCCGGCGCTCTGCAGCAGGCGGCCCCACAGAGCACAAGCTCCTGTGTTGGAAGAGGCTCACCCTGGGCATGAGTTCTCTTGGATGTGTCCCTTCAGGTCACTGCACAGGCCCCAAGGAAAAATTTCTTCCTTTGGATAGATCAGATGGCCCAAAACTGTCCTTTGCCTGCAACCCAAATACGTCCCTATGATTTCCATCTCATGGGGAGGAAGAAAACATGTCTAATTCCTCTGTTCCATGAGTGTCCCTTCAAATATTTTGAGACCATCATCTTCCTCCCAATCTCCTCTTCTCTGGTCGAATGCATGCCATTCCTGGGTTGCCCCTGGCGTGCACATTGTTGGGGCCCTTCAGCAGCTGGAGATGGACATCCGCTTGAAGGAGCTCCATGGCCCATGATATCAAGACTGTACTCCAGCACGTAGGGACAAATGGAGGACAGAGCCTTCTTCATGGCGTGATGTCACCTTGACTGTGACCCACAGGGTTATGGCGATGAAACAAGACATAGCTTCTAAGTGGCCTTCATCCCAGGCCAAACAAGCTGATGCATTAAATCATGTGGATGATTAGTGTCATTTGGATGAATCTCAAGTTATATATATAAAGCAGTCACATGAGAGATTTGTATTTGTCATTACAAACTACTGAGAATTTGGGGCTGTGTGTTTCTGCAATGCTGACTAATACACAAGCAGAGGTCCCTTCCAGGTAAATGTGTATGTGTGTGTGTGTGTGTGTGTGTGTGTGTGTGTGTGTGTGTGAGAGAGAGAGAGAGAGAGAGAGAGAGAGAGAGAGAGAGAGAGATTTAGATCACATTCAATATATTTGCATAATACTTTTATTACCATTCCAATATGAGGTGATTTGCCATTTTTATTAGCAATCTGCATTAAATCTGAGATTTCAGTTTGGGCTGAGGTGGTCAAAAGCCACAGACTTCCAGTTACAAGCTGAGCAAGCCTGGGAGGTAATGGATAGCATGGTGAGTACAGTCAATAATACCATATTGCATTTGTGAAAGTTGCTAAGAAAGTAGATGCTAAAAGTTCTCATAACAAGAAAAAAACTCTGTGACTTTGTGTTTAGCTGGATGGTAACTAGACTCAATGGTGGTGATCTTTCTGTAATATACACAAATATCAAACATTATGCTATCCACCTAACACAAATGCAAGTTTTAGGTCAATTATATTTCAATTTTTAAAAATGTCAACAGTTAAAAAAGATTTCTGTTTGTTTCCCAGGTAGCATTAAAAATATACTTAAAATATTATATATCACTGAGACTTGGAGTCTAAAGAAAAGACCCAATTCTTGTTCTACCAGATCACAGATTCCTGAAGTCACACAGGGGCTTCCTTCCCCCTTGGGGTTCTCTTCTGAATCCCATCCAATCCTGCCTCTACGATGGAGAGAAAATACAGATAGGTTGGAGAAGAGAGTGCTCAGTCCTTCATCTCCATGTGGTTCTGCTCAGGGAGCCTGGCGGGGTTGAGCCCATGAGCCCAGAGCTCACGTTCTCACCTGAGTGAGCTGGAGGCTTCTGCCCATGGCTGGGGCCCGTCCACCTCCTGTTCCTGCCGGGGAACAGTGAGCCACCGTCTTGTAAAGGAGAAAATAACATTTTAATGAGCACACTCCCTTCGCCTCCGGCACCCATGGTTTCATCCTAGAGGCCACACTCCTGCAAACGAAGTTCTGTGGGTATCCCCACAGAACCCACACCTCAGGCCACAGCTCTTCCCACCATCCCCATACATGCAGGTGCCATCCTCGGACACCCCAGGTGCACAGTCCTGTTGAGATTGGATTCCATGGGGACAGGACTGGGGGGCGTGTTGAAAGCCACAAGCACATGTCACCTGCTTGCTTTCACTGCTGGAGGGGAAGCCGCTGCAGTCTGTTAGCGACTTGGACTCCCTGGCCATCAGCAGGTGCTGAAATATTATACCTTCTAGATGACTGGCATTGTCACAGTGTCTTCTTTGTCAGAAGAACACTAGACCTGCCTGGGTGATGCCCAGGGTGCCATCTACCCCTCTCCGGCTTAGCACATCCACACGTTGGCAATGGTGAAAGTGCACAGAGCACAGCCGGCATATTTTTCTAATAAGGCAGTAAGAAAATACTTGCTACCTGAGAGATTTCTGTAAGTCAGTGAAGCAAGCAGCTCTACATGTGGCTTGCATTATCCTCAGAGTCGAGCCTTGGCTTTCTAACACACACTAACCAGGCGTCGGCAGGAGGGTGAGTTTAATAAAAACTGCAACTTTCACTAGTGCTTACAGGCAATAAAGATGCAAGCATCTCGAGTACTTAAGAACAGCCTAATTGCTGTGTTCCTATGTCCCTAAAGGAGGCTTGCCCCTAAAGATCAACGCAGGGAGATGATCGTCCTGCAAGCGCCCACTGCGGCCAGCCCATGATGAAGCCTCAGAAGCCTTGACACGTGGATGGAGAGGTTCTGAAGCGATGCTTCTGAAGGTGCTTTGTGTGACTCAGGACTCCCCGCCATCTGCTGGGCCAGGCCCGGCGATGATTTCCAATCCTTGATGAATTTATGCTCCGTGTCTGTGATGCTCACTCACAAGGGAAGCACCTATCTGGACCCCATTAGTTTGGCCCTACAAGAGTTGCTTCAATGTGTTCATGTTTATGGGGATGCCCTTAGATTTGATTGAGGTCATTATAAGAAGCAGCTGGATCAAGGTTGCTTCTGCATTTTGGCTGAAGTCATTGTCAAGGGCGAGCCCAATAGAAGGTCCAAGAAAAGATTTATTTTTTTTAACAAAGACAGAGAGAGAGTCAGAGAGAGGGACAGACAGGGACAGACAGATAAGAACGAAGAGATGAGAAGCATCAATCATTAGTTTCTCATTGCACATTGCAACACCTTAGTTGTTCATTGATTGCTTTCTCATAATGTGCCTTGACCATGGGCCTTCAGCAGATCGAGTAACCCTTTGCTTGAGCCAGCAACCTTGGGTCCAAGCTGGTGAGCTTTTTGCTCAAACCAGATGAGCCCGTGCTCAAGCTGGCGACCTCGAAGTCTCGAACCTGGGTCCTATGCATCCCAGTCCGACACTCTATCCACTGCGCCACCGCCTGGTCAAGCCAAGAAAAGATTTTAAAGAATATAATGCCACAGTGGAGAAAGCCTCATCAAAGATTGCTGGCTCCTTCTTTCTGATCATGAATACTACACAGCCCAGTGGCTGCCAGGAAGTTTAGAGCCAAGTTCAAGGGTAAGTCTCAGTGGTGACCTGGGCTTCGCTTACTCTGTCTGCTTCCTCCTCATTTGCATGATCTTGCTTTATTGTCGCACGAGCATTGCCACGTATGTTGTTTGGTTTGTTTGTGGTAGCTTCCAAGCCTTTTTGGAAAGAGATGGTGTATAAAGAAATAAGGCCAGCTATTGCTAATACCATAAACAAGTTTGTTCCCTACATCTGTAGGAACCACCTGCTTCTTTAGGTCTGGGGTCCCCTGCCCCCACCACAGCACCAGCATGCATTACCTGCTAATAAAAGTGTCTAAGACATTTGCCAATTGAGAAATGTGGAGAGGAGGAGTTCCTATCAGCTTAATGCAGGAACCCTCTGCTTTTCTGACTGGGGGTCAAACACAAGTCTTTTGAAAATGGCAATTTTCCCACCCTACCAGGGAAGGGATGCAACAGACTGTCATGCTTTCCATAAGAAACCTTTTCCATAAGACTGCACCCCACTCGTCCCCAGAATATTCATTAAAAAAAAAACAACAGTTAGAAGCTTTGTGTGTTGGCTCAATTGGAGCGAGTTGGCTCTGGGCACTGAGGATGGTTCCATGGCCACCACCTCTGGCTCTAAGAAAAGCTCGGTTGCTGAGCAACAGAGCAATAGCCCAGATGGGCAGAGCATCACCTCCTTATGAGCTTGTGGGGTGGAACCCTGTCAGGGCACATGTGGGAGTCTGTCTCTGCCTTTCCTCCTCTCACTTAATAGAAATAATGATAAAAGAAGCTTTGTGTTGTCACTGATTAAAAGAAAAACAGTTTCTAGAAGGTAATTGACACACTAAAGCAGAGCCTCTCAAAAAGGGTGGTTCATACTCTGTTTCCCGTTTTCCACCACACAACCTAATAACTAACCTAACGTCAACTTCACACAGAGGCTGGGTAGGAGCTTAAAATTAATTCCAACTCAATGGAAATTTTTTTTCTAGGTAAAGACATGAGAAGATGGGAAGGACCAAGTTTTTCATGGTGTTTGATTATCTCTGGGGTTCTATTAGTCAAGGATTCTTGTCCCAGTTCCATCTCTAATAGCTCTGTGATGGTGGGAATACGCCCCTTTCCTTCCTGGCCTCGTTTTCTTATCTTTGACATGGCAGAGGTGTCTTAGGTTATGTTCATGTCTCCTCTTCCTCTGAGTCTACTGCCTCCTGGTGGAACCAACCATTCCTAAAATTGCTGGCACATCTTCCTAAGGGGAGTATTCAAAAATGTCCACTAGGGGGAGCCTGATTCACTGCAAACACTGGCCAGGGGACAGGACAAAAGGGACAAGTGGGGTGGCCTTAGTTTTTCCATCTGCTCCTGGAACAATTCCAGACACCCAAGGATACGAGGTCCTCCTAAGGGTTGGACTAGAGACACACTACCTCTACCAACCTGTTTTGTAATTTATCCACACCTCTGAGCTGCTATGTGGACACTCACCTCTGTATGTCTGAAATGTCTAACGTTCGGTAGTTTGGGGCCAGCTGTCTTTGTGATTAACATCTTTTAAGTCCATTGACTTATGATTCTCGTAGAAGCCAAGAATCTGGGAGCCAGTTGAGATTGAAGAAAATAGTCTCTGTCTCTTGCCCTCAATTCCTAGGTGCTGAGAACTGGGCTCATGGCCAGCATGACCACTGTGATTGAGGAGGGTCGTGGGTGGGGAAGCAGGGCGGGGACAGAGGGCGGGAGAAGTGCCCCAGTGCTCTCTCCCCAGAGGGCCTCTCGTGGAAGCTGTAGTCAACCATGTTTAAACTATGCTGTCTTTAGTCACTGCTATTTACTGCTAGGCCCTCACACCAAACATCTCTGGGCAGCAGATTGCTCTGGCCTTCAAGAAATCTTCTTGGATTCTTTGGAGTGCTATGTCTAAGGCTTTTGAAGAACTTCCTAAACTCTGTTGAACATGTTTGTTATGGTTGTGTGTCCCCTCAAAAAGATAGGTTGACGCTATAACCATCGGTACTTATTTACGTGACCTTTTGTGAAAATAAGGTCCTTACCGATGTATTTGTTAAGATGAGGTCATTAGGGTGGGCCCTTAATCCAATAGGACTAGTGTCCTTATGTGAAGACGGGATTAGGGACAGAGATGCACATACCCAAGGATGCAGACACCTCAGAATGTGCCCTCATTTGGAATAAGGGTCTTTGCAGATGTAATTAAGGTAAGAATCTCAAAATGAAATTATCCTGGATTACGGTGAGCCCTAACCCAACGACAGGTGTCCTTGGAAGAGTCAGAAAGGACACACAGAAAGACACAGGCAAGAAGGCCACATGAAGATGGAGACAGAGATTAGAGGGACGTAGCCGCAGCTGAGGAATGCCAGGAGCCCCGCAAAGCTGGAAGAGGCAGAGAGGACGCTCCCCTAGAGCCTTTGGAAGGAGTGTGGCCCTGCCGACACCTTTGTTCTGGACTTCTGGTCTCCAAACCTGGGAAAACATATGTTTCTGTTTTTGTTTTGTTTTTTCATTTTTCCTAAGCTGGAAACGGGGAGGCAGTCAGACAGACTCCCACATGCGCCCGACCGGGATCCACCTGGCATACCCACCAGGGGGCGATGTTCTGCCCTTCTGGGGCGTTGCTCTGTTGCATCCAGAGCCATTCTAGCGCCTGAGGCAGAGGCCATAGAGCCATCCTCAGCGCCCGGGCCATCTTTGCTCCAATGGAGCCTCGGCTGCGGGAGGGAAGAGAGAGACAGAGAGGAAGGAGAGGGGGAGGGGTGGAGAAGCAGATGGGCGCTTCTTCTGTGTGCCCTGGCCGGGAATCGAACCCGGGACTCCTGCATGCCAGGCCAACGCTCTACCGCTGAGCCAACCAGCCAGGGCCTGTTTCTGTTGTTTTAAGCCACGAAGTTTGTGCTGTAGCCCCAGGAACCTACTTCATGGTCTACACATGCTGCTCCAAGGTTGACCCCTGTCCCTTTCTAACATGCCCTTCAGACTTGGCCACTGAGGCTCTACCCCAGGTCCCCTTCATTCCCTGAACCAATATTTGCTAAGCTCTCTGCCAGGCCAGGGCTGTGGCTGCAGGGACAGAAATGCTTGCTGCCCTAGGGAGCTATGCTCTTCCGCTAACTTCTCTCTCTTCCTGCCTGCCTCATTCCACCAATCAAATGTGGGCTCTTCCAGGCTCTGTCACCGCCCCCTCTGACCCTTGAAGCTTCTGTCACAAGAACAACAGCCACAACTCCAACTCCATCCTGTCCACTCATCTCCTCTCCTCCACACCAACCTTCCGCAGCTGCTCCAAGCCTCTGCCTGGGGCCTCCTGCCATGCAGCGCCTTCCTCCCACAGCGCCCCTCTTCCCATCACCACGACCACCCTCTCTGGGTGGGGCACCCTGTGACAGTCCCCCTTGAGTGCTCCCTGATTGGCCACATCCAGGCTTAGCCCTGGCCCGCCTCCCACCGCACTCCCTCCTCCTCCTGGCCTCCCCTGACCCATCTCTCATCGCCCTGCACTGTCTGTGCCACTCGGACGTGGACTAGTCGTCTGAAAACCTCACTGTCACACACTCATCTCATATCCAAAACTCCTGATGGCCCTAGACTGACTCCAGAATAATGCTGGGTCCCTCCACAGGTCAGACCCAGCCTTACTGGGACCTCAGGGCCACATGCCCCTATAGACATCCTTCCTGTCAGCCTGCCCCCCGCCCCCCACCATCCTAAACACACCCAGCCCATCCTCCTTCCCTCCTCCTGTCCCCCCGCGCTCAAACTTCCCTAAACCTACCCTTCCAACCCTTGGCCCGGGGAGTGAGTTCTCTTCTTCCCTGGAATGCTTAGGGGTTTGGGAGTGGGCCCTTACCTGTCATCTGTGCAGCATCTGCCTCCTGTCTCCCTACTCTAGGAATCTGTGGTGGGAGCCACCCCGGGGTGCCATGATCATACCACCTGCCTACCCTCTCCTGGCCACCATTATGTGCCTGGGGAGACGGGGCAGGAGGGGAGACGGGGCAGGAGGGGGAGACGGGGCAGGAGGGGAGACGGGGCAGGAGGGGGAGACGGGGCAGGAGGGGAGACGGGGCAGGAGGGGGAGACGGGGCAGGAGGGGAGACGGGGCAGGAGGGGGAGACGGGGCAGGAGGGGAGACGGGGCAGGAGGGTAGACGGGGCAGGAGGGGGAGACGGGGCAGGAGGGTAGACGGGGCAGGAGGGGGAGACGGGGCAGGAGGGGGAGATGGGGCAGGGACAGGCCAGGGGCAGTGAGCATAGGTTGGCTCTGGGAATGAACAGGCATCAATTTAGAAGGAGCAAAGGATCCTTGAAAAGGGGCCAGAGATCAAGTTGGGAAGGAGTTTAGGAGGGACCCTGACAAATGTCCTAGAAATCTCCTGATCCTCTTTCCTTCAAAGGAAAAGAGGAGACCCCTCCCCTGAGAAATTCCACCAACTGAGGCAAAGAGTGAGCACCACTTTTCCCAGAGAGTGGGCTGGTGTCCATCCTAGGATGCTCCCTGGCCACAGTGGCCATCAGCAGTTCCGGCTGGGAGTCCCAGGACCAGACATGACATGCAGCTGGGCGGGGCAGGCCAGGAAGCCTGAGGCCCGCATCCCGCATCCCGGGTGAGGCAAGTGATAGGGCATAGACAGGCCCAGGGCCAGAGACAGGGTCACCCTGAAGCAGACTGCCCTGCACAGGGAGCCAGGATGGGGAGTCCGGGCCAGCAGTGCAAGGCCCGGCCCACTGCTGTGCGGTCCTAGGGAGTCCTGGCAGGGGACTCAGGAGGAGCAGAGAGTCTGGATCCCACGAGGCAGACAGTGGGGCTGGGAGAAGGCCCCAGCAGGGAGCAGGCTGCCAGCCAACTGGCCTCAGACCAGGAAGTAAACGTTAGACCAGGGCAAGGGGGTGACGGGGACCCAGCTCTCCTGAGGATGCATGGGAAGCTTACCAGCATATCAGCTGCTGCCCCGGGAGCAAAACCAAAGTCACACCCTGGCCTGGACGCTCTGGAAGAGCTGCATCTCTGAAAAAGGGGGGAAAGCCCAAGTTTTCGGAAGTGGACTGGCAGCTGGAGCAATTTGAGAAGCCGAGCTCCTCAATGTAGGGCGAGCGCTCCTGCCTGAGGTCAGGACCCAGCTGGGAAGGATGGGTGGGGGCTCAGGAGGGTGCAGAGGGATGGGCGTGGGGTGCACGGGACAGGCATCTCGAGCTGCCAAGGAGGGAGGGCTGGGACACTGGGACAAGGCCTGAGGCCAGAGAGCCAAGCTTCAGGGAACCAAGCGTCCCAGGGGTCTTTCACATTGTCCCAAAAGCAACCAAAGAGCTTCAGACCATTCAATGTCTTGACACCAGCTCTCAGACTGCCTTTCCCATCTGCACACGTCTTCTGAAAGCCATGGGATATAGAAACACACTCCTAATGCCTACATATCTGAGGTGGGAGACCTGGGAGGCATGAAGCCCCTGCCCATCCGGGGCCAGCCTGCGGGGTGAGCCGGCCACAAGGAGGGGTGTCTTATTTGGTCTCCATCCAAGTTCTTGAGACAGATGGAGAGAAGGGATGGTTGAGCCGCTGACACTGCAAACTGACCCACGGTGAAATTTGAGTTGCAGAAACCCATTAAGGAGAAGGCTAATGTTTAGCTTTCTGCTGCCATTGATAAAGACAGGGAGCTTAGGAAAGTCACACCTTTTAACATTTCCTGACCTGGGATTTAAAAAGCTTCTTTGTCTCCCTCTGTGGACAGATGAATTTGAGGCTTTCTAGTGAGTTTAATGAACCTGCAAAGAGTTCATCTTTCCCTATAATTCTTGGAGGGTAAAAAAGCCACACTCTGACAGTGGAAAGAGGATTGTTGGTGGGATCAGTCTATCTGTGCTGTCCCTTCTGCTCTCCGCCGCCCACCATGTACGGTCTCTGGACTATAAATCCCACAGATGCGCAGCCCCATAGTCTCAACAGACAGTGCTTACTAGGCCAGTAGATGAATGGCTGGTTCTCATTCATTCCTAATGCCATAAACTTACAGGAAAAATGGCCCCTTCTGCTTCTGGAACTGATTGTTGAATGGCTGGGGCAGCTGGGCTGACAGCAGTCATGCCGCACCTTTCCCTGGGACACAGAGGCTGGCCTTCCATGATGACAGACCCGGGGAGGATCTGAGACAGCTAGATGCTCCCCTCCTCCATCAGATCAGACAAGGGAAGGAGCCCACGCTAGTTTCAGGCACACAGTAATGCAGGCAGTGTGTGGCAGGAGACAGACAAAACCAATGAGCCTGTTCTGCTGGGAATTATCTGAAAATTAACCACATCAGTGTCCTGGGTTGTTTTAACTTTTTCCACAAGATGGGCGAAAGCTTCATCACACATCACTTTCAAAATATCGCCACATCAAAATTACAGTGCCTTTTATTTTTTAAGTTGAAAAATTTATTCATTTATTTTAATTTTTCCATTGATTTGAGAGAGAGAGAGAGAGGAAGGGAAGGGGGAAGGGAGGAGAGAGAGAGAAGCATCAACTCATTGTTTCACTTGGTTGGTCCATTTAGTTATGCACTCTTTGATTGCTTCTGGTGCATGCCCTGGCCAGGGGTCAAACCCACAATTTCTGGCCCACCGGGTCGACACTTTATCCACTGAGATACCCAGCCAGGGCTTTTATTTACTGATGAGAGAGAGAGACTAATTTGTTGTTCCACTTATTTATGCATTCATTGATTGATTCTTGTATGTGCCCCGACTGGGAATTGAACCCACAACTTCGGTGTATGGGGACGATACTCTACCAGGCATCCCCAAACTATGGGCCCATGGGCTGCATGCAACCCCTGAGGCCATTTATCTGCACTTCCAGAAGGGACACCTCTTTCATTGGTGGTCAGTGAGAGGAGCACTGTATGTGGGGGCCCTCCAACGGTCTGAGGGACAGTGAACTGGCCCCCTGTGTAAAAAGTTTGGGGACCCCTGCAACCAATTGAGCTACCCATCCAGAGCCATAGTACCTTTTCTAGATTTATCAGCTTTTGACCAAAATCTTATTACTTACAGCTATGAATGATAAGTGATTAAGTGATTTAGCTTATTTATCATAACCCCCAACACCTGCATCCTTTCCTAATTTGTGTTAGTTTTATTTTAGTTCTTCTAATGATTGTGTTTATAACTCTACACCAGCAGTTCTCAACCAGGACCAACCCTCCTGGGTGAATGTGTGGGACGGTGACACTTGGCAATGTCTGGACAGAGTTTTTGGCTGTTACAGCTTGGGGAGGTGCTACTGACATCAAGTGAGTTTAGCAATGCTGCCAAACTTCCTGTGATGCACAGGACCGCCCTCCAACAGAGAAACATCCAGCCCAGACCACAGCAGGGCAAGGCTGAGAAACCCTGCGTATACAGTACATGAACTCTCTTGGTCCATCACCTGCATACAGTAATGGACCGATGAGGAAATGTGGCCTCTCTGCTTCACTCTGTGCCTTCCCTTTCTTTCCTCTCAGCATGTCAAGTTGTGGTCATCTACACTGCATGTTTACAACAATAACTAAGAGTTCAGTCTGAAGGTTGGTTCTAAAGTCCAAACCCAAATATGGAGCATTTACAACATCATGGTCATGTAAATATTCATCGCTGAGCCAGGTGATGGGACTCAATCCATGGAGAAGGACACGTGATTCCTGGCCACCAGCTTGGGCCCCTCCAAGGAGACTGAGCCAGGTGCCAGGGTTTACTGGGTTCTTTCTCCCTACTCCTCTTCCAAAGCTCCCATCATGCCCCCACTGTTTGTTTCATGTCTGAACCATGGCATCCTTGTACAGTTTCCTGGTGCTGACGGAGTTTGAACTGTCTTTTTAAACGTGTGTTCACAAAAGAAGCATGTTTCTTGGCCCCATCAGACGATCACCCAGCTTTCCTCATCACATCGTTTCTGAAGAGGGTCTGGTGTCACCACAAAGTCGTACTTCCTGAAGCCTGATTTTGTTCTGATTTGCAGTGCTTGATGCCCAGTTGCACGGAGTGGCCCTCATCCTGGAACGTCTTTGCTGTTTTCTCCTGGGGTGGGGTCACTTGGTGCCTCAGCCTTGCCTGCTTTTTACTGGTTCTTTCCAGCTCCAGCCTGGAGCCAACTCTCCAGGGCCCCCACACAGTGGCTTCCGGACCCAGGACAATCTTTCTATGTCTCTGTTGCCTTTTGTATCATGTGGGGGTTATGATGATAAATGTAGTACCCTAACTCAAGGTTAGGTGTGAAGGTGAAATTAGTTAATCTTATAAAGTGCTTAAAACAATGCCTGACATTTAGCAAGCCCTCAATAAGTGCTGGTTATTATTGTCATTATTTCCCTGGAGTAATTTTACCAGACAGAGTACATAGATGGTAAAAACCTGAGTTGTCTCATGTATGAAATGTCTTTAATTTGCCTTCACATTTGATTGACAGATTGCTAGATAGAAAGTTCTGTGTTTTAAATTATTTTTCTTCAGAAAATAAAAGTACTCTTTATTTTCTAACATCTATTGTTGTTGATGAGAAATCCAATGCAGATCTGATTCTCGTCCCTTTGTAAGTATCTGTTCTTTGCACTTTTAGATTTTCAGTTTTTTATGTTTGAGGTCTGGAAATTTCAGAAGGATGTGTCTAGGTGTGAAACTTGACCTACTCAACCTCCCCAATGTTTATTGAACACTTTTTAGCTAAGCCTATGTTTCTCTTCAGCTCTGAGATATATATATATATATATATATATATATATATATATATATATATATATATATATATATATATTTATTTATTTTTATTTTTATTTTTTTGTATTTTTCCGAAGTTGGAAACGGGGAGGCAGTCAGACAGACTCCTGCATGCGCCCGACCGGGATCCACCCAGCATGCCCACCAGAGGGCGATGCTCTGCCCATCTGGGGCATAGCTCTGCCACAATCAGAGCCATTCTAGCGCCTGAGGCAGAGGCCACAGAGCCATCCTCAGCACCCGGGCCAACTTTGCTCCAATGGAGCCCTGGCTGCGGGAGGGGAAGAGAGAGACAGAGAGGAAGGAGAGGGGGAGGGATGGAGAAGCAGATGGGCGCTTCTCCTGTGTGCCCTGGCCGGGAATCGAACCCAGGACTCCTGCACACCAGGCCGATGCTCTACCACTGAGCCAACTGGCCAGGGCCTCTGATAGATATTTTTTAAATCAATTTTTTTAATTTAAAATTTTATTCTATTGTTATTATTTTCTATTTTTTTCTTTCAGTTTTTCCCTTTTGTATTTTTGGGACAGCTGCCTGATAAAATGCTGGACATACTGAATTGATCCTCCATGTTACCTACATTTTCTTTCTTATTTTCTGTATTTTTATTCTGGAAGATTTTCTTCCTATATTTCATCTTCTGGGTCTTTTATCAGTTTTATTTTGATAATAATATTTTTAATGTTCAAAAATTCTTCCTTATTCTCTTAGTGTGCCTTTTTTTGGAACAACTGTTCTCATTTTCTGGATGCAATAGCTTCTAAAAAAAAATTTAAGGTACTTGTTAGAGCAGCGGTTCTCAACCTGTGGGTCGCGACCCCTGCAGGGGTCAAACGACCAAAACACAGGGGTCGCCTAAAGCCATGGGCGACCCCTGTGTTTTGGTCGTTCGACCCCCGCCGGGGTCGCGACCTACAGGTTGAGAACCACTGTGTTAGAGGTTTAGGTAGGAATTTTGTTTTGAATTCTTGCCTGTTGCCTAATTTATCCATGTTTTCTCTGGCATCAATTGTTCTGTTTTTCATCTTGCTCTTCCTATTTGGGGAATTATTATTATTATTATTATTTTTACAGAGACAGAGAGAGAGAGTCAGAGAGTGGGCTAGATAGGGACAGACAGACAGGAACGGAAAGAGATGTGAAGCATCAATCATCAGTTTTTCGTTGCAACACCTTAGTTGTTCATTGATTGCTTTCTCATATGTGCCTTGACTGTAGGCCTTCAGCAGACCGAGTAACCCCTTGCTGGAGCCATCGACCTTGGGTCCAAGCTGGTGGGCTTTGCTCAAACCTGATGAGCCCGCGCTTAAGTTGGCGACCTCGGGGTCTCAAACCTGGGCCTTCCGCATCCCAGTCTGACGCTCTATCCACTGCGCCACCACCTGGTCAGGCAGGGGATTTTTTTAATGTATAGTGATCCTTGGTTGCCATTCATATTTATAAACCAGAAGACAGGCTTGACTGGTACTTTTTTCTATTATTGTGCAGGTCTGGCAAACTGCCTGGATGAGCTCACTGGAAATTGGGAAGCATTTGTTTTCTGTTGTCTCACCGTCTCTTCCTCTGTCCTTCTCTCTACATGAACCACTCACCCTTTCCTCGTACTGGATTCTCCCCAGGCAATGAGCCCATCCAACAATTCCAACAAGCCCACAGCTACAGTGGGAGTCAGCCTAACATACCTCTGCGAGAGTTTCAGCAGCACTGAGACAAATCCCCCAGCATACCTCCTGGGTGCCAGGTTATCACCATTCCCAGCTGCCCAGCAGATACTTGTTGCTGGGCCAAAGTGCATGCCATCATCTAATGAACAGGATGTTAGAACTAGCCCTGAAACTGGTGCACCCAAGCAGCCCAAAGTATGCTGTGCAGTCTTCTGGTGTCCACACATAGAATCTATCTGGACGTGCTACAACCTAATGGGCCAGGCTGAGGAGTCCCTATGGAACTGTCCAATTGCTAGAAGGTCACCACAGCTACCAAAGCAAACCCGGAGTGTTGAGACTTAAGCAACCGGCATGAATTTAACAATTGCTTCTAGTCCTAGATTCATGTTTGAAGCGGAAATGCCATTTTAATTTCTTTATACCATTTAGACACAATAGAATCTCAACAGACTGAGGGCTGCAGAGGGAGAGTCCCAATAGCCAACGTATCCGTGTGATTCATGTGAAAGATAGTTGGATATGTTTTCTACTCAGATGGGGCTGCAGCGGGGACTAGGTGCAAGGTCAGAAAAATCTATTGGTTTCAACCATGGTGGTAAAACAAGAATGTTTTAAACTGTACAACCAAAGAATTCAACGTTTATCTGCATGATACGTCCAGGTTGACCAGTTCTCCAGGAAGCTAGTCAACCCCAGAGATGGACTTGAGGGTGAGAATTTAATGTGTCCTTGCTTAGCTCTTTATTTTGATTAAAAATATAAATACTGCTCTGGCCGGTTTGCTCAGTGGTAGAGCATTGGCTAGACCTGTGGATGTTCTAGGTTTGATTCCCGGCCAGGGCACACAGGAGAAGCACCCATCTGCTTCTCCACCCTTCCCCCTCTCCTTCCTCTCTATCTCTCTCTTCCCCTCTGCAGCCATGGCTTCATTGGAGCAAAGTTGGCCCTAGTGCTGAGGATGGCTCTATGGCTTCCACCTCAGGCTCTAGAACGGCTCCGGTTGTAATGGAGCAATGCCCCAGATAAGCAGAGCATCACCCCTAGTGGGCTTGCCAGGTGGATCTTGGTCAAGCGCATGTGGGAGTCTGTCTCTCTGCCTCCCTGCTTCTCTCTTCAGAA
This sequence comes from Saccopteryx leptura, assembly GCF_036850995.1. Classification (NCBI taxonomy): domain Eukaryota; kingdom Metazoa; phylum Chordata; class Mammalia; order Chiroptera; family Emballonuridae; genus Saccopteryx; species Saccopteryx leptura. The sequence goes on along the minus strand of NC_089504.1, from coordinate 222,086,157 downwards.
AAATACAAAATATATACATATACATACACACACACACACGCACACACATATATAAATACCTCTTTCTCACTCAACCTTTTATTGACTAATTCATGGGATCCTTTTGATGACTATTAATATCTTCTCTCCCACTAATTAAAAAAAAGTTTGATTTAATTATTCTAAATTAAATACATTTGATTCTGTGTCTCCTAGAAATTGAAAGTTGAAGAAGCCTTTTGTTGCTCTTACAGAGCTATTGTATCAGTTTCCTAGGGCTTCCATAATGACATACCACAAACTGGATGGCTTAAAACAACAGAAATTATTTTTCCTGCAGTTCTTGAGGCCAGCAGTCCAAAATGAAGGTGTTGGTGGGGTTGGTTCCCACTTGGGGGCTCAGAGAGAGAATTGCTAATAGCCTCTCTCCTGGTTCCTGGTGGTTTGCTGGTTACCCTGGGGTATTTTGGGTTGCAATTATGTGACTCTGATCTCTCTTTGTTGTCACATGGCCATCTTCTGCCCACATGTCCATGCCTTCACCCGGTAGGTCTTCTCTGCATGCATCTCTGTGTCTATTCTCCTGTTCTTATAACTTACATCTTCATTGCATCTGTAAAGACCCCATTTCCAAATAAGGTCACATTCACAGGTACCCGGGGTTAGGACTTGAGCATCCCTTTATGGGGGAACATAACTCAACCCCTACCAACTGCCTACCAAGGCCTACCAATACTGACTGGGTTGCCTCATAGGAAGTGGGGATCCAGAGTTATCAGAGGGAAAAATCCTGGATCCTGATCCCACATTCTTAGCCCATCACTGTGCATACAGAGGTCATACTAACAATATCATCAAAGGATCCTAAAGGTTGGTTATGTTGAAAGATGCCAAAGATGATCTCTAACCCCAAAATCTACAAAGCCCTAGGAATCTAAGCTCTCAGTCCTGGTCCCAATTAGCAGGCTGTTGTCTCAGTCACTTGGGTGTGTGAACCATACCTGGTGGTTGGCCTGACACTGAGCCAACCCAGCAGCCTTTCTCTGCTTGCCTGCAAAGCCATCCAGGCGTGGGGAGCTGTTCTGAGCATCTAACGGAGGGCAGGATGTGGCTTTGCATGGTGGTTTGAAATGATCAAAAATATATATATTTACCAAAAAATAGGAGCTGGAATAGGCTGTCCAGATGCTGAGTGTCAATGCACAGTAGACTGGTGTTTAATAACAGGGGTCACAAGCTGTAGGTTTCACAAAGCTCATTTGAATAATGTTCCCAACTCTGTAGGCAATAGGGAAAAAGTGGCACATGGAATGGCTTATAGGGAAACATATACATGAAGGAGGGAAGGAAAGAAAAAACTCCAACCCTGGGGGACAAAAAGGCTAAAGGCAAAAATACATGTACAAGTATACCTCTTAAGTCCCACAAATCTGTAGGGATTTGTAACTCAGGAAAACCTTAAAGTGAGACACAAATCAAAAGTGAGCAAGACCATAAGCGCCACATTCCTAAATAAGTTGTCTTTTCCGGTAATGAAAAGGGAGTAAGACTGTAAATACATACTATCTCTCTCCATGGTTGCAGCTTCTTTCATTTCTTTCTTGAAATATTACAAAGCAAACAATTCCTGCATTCTAATCCATTATAAACCAGTTCCATATCTAATCAACTGGAAGTCAAAGCCATATGGCTGTGCAAACATTTAAAAAAAAAAGTAATTCTAAGATAAGGAAAACAGGAAATTGGAGGGTGATGATGATGAAACTGATATCTGAATGGTAATCTGAGCAGTAAAGGCACTAAACCCTTCCTGCACCATAAACAGAATTTCTCGGGATGTTTCCTTTTGCTTCCCTTGCGACTTGGCGGTGGGTTAAACCAGCTAGTGCAAATCAGCATCTTTCGCGTTCTTCCTCCTGTATTGGCAAACTGTGCCCAGGCTGCAGGATCCACGCACCAAGCGTTCCCATCTGCTCCCACAGAAATCTGTGTGGTCTGCCCCTCAGCCAAGGCTGCCCAGAGAAAGTGCAGATGGAGCCACCTTGGTTTCCCCGTCTGCTACAAAAGCCAATCTGTCGGTGGAGTCTAGACCGGGTGCATTCACACTTTGGCCCCATCACTATTTGTCATGGGGGACTGGGGGACTGTCCTGTGCCTTGTCAGATGTTTAGCCATACCCCTGGCCTCTGCCCACCAGATGCTGGTAGTACCCTTTTTGGTGGTTATGATCAAAAATATCTCCATACATGCCAAATGTCCCTGAGACAGAGACTCAAATGGCCTATAGTTGAGAACCATTTCTTTTGAAAAAAACTTTGCTAGAAAGAGCTCAGATTGTGCATTATAGTGTTATTTCATTCACCTTCATAGTGACAAAACTTTGGACTTGAATGTCACCTTCTCCAGAAAGCCTCCCCTGACTGCCTCATCTACACTCACTCACTGTTTCTGTTACATATTCATCAGGCTTAGTTTTGTTGTAAAGTGCCAAAAGCTATAGAATTAATGTTAATATTTTAGGAAATTTAAAGGACATTTTATTAATTTGGGCTAGGTGTGCAGAAAGATTTTGTAAGTGTAATTTCTATGCTTGTGTGATTAGCATCAAAACTAAGATGGCCAATGGCACTGTGCTGTAAATGCAGAAGAGGAAGGAGACTTGGATTCCCTGACCTTCCCCCATACCTTTGGGAGGAGGGGTGAATAGCTAGCCAGGTACAGGAAGAAAAGATTAAATTAAAATCTTTTTTTTTTAATAATTTTATTTTTTTAATGGGGCGACATCAATAAATCAGGATACATATATTCAAAGATAACAAGTCCAGGTTATCTTGTCGTTCAATTATGTTGCATACCCATCACCCAAAGTCAGATTGTCCTCTGTCACCTTCTATCTAGTTTTCTTTGTGCCACTCCCCCTCCCCCCTTTCCCTCTCCCTCTCCCCCCTCCCCCGATAACTACCACACTCTTATCAATGTTTCTTAGTCTCACTTTTATGTCCCACCTACGTATGGAATAATGCAGTTCCTGTTTTTTTCTGATTTACTTATTTCACTTCGTATAATGTTATCAAGATCCCACCATTTTGCTGTAAATGATCCGGTGTCATCATTTCTTATGGCTGAGTAGTATTCCATAGTGTATATGTGCCACATCTTCTTTATCCAGTCATCTATTGACGGGCTTTTTGGTTGTTTCCATGTCCTGGCCACTGTGAACAATGCTGCAGTGAACATGGGGCTGCATGTGTCTTTACGTATCAATGTTTCTCAGTTTTTGGGGTATATACCCAGTAGAGGGATTGCTGGGTCATAAGGTAGTTCTATTTTCAGTTTTTTGAGGAACCACCATACTTTCTTCCATAATGGTTGTACTACTTTACATTCCCACCAACAGTGTATGAGGGTTCCTTTTTCTCCACAGCCTCTCCAACATTTGCTATTACCCGTCTTGTTGATAATAGCTAATCTAACAGGTGTGAGGTGGTATCTCATTGCAGTTTTGATTTGCATTTCTCTAATAACTAAAGAAGATGAGCATCTTTTCATATATCTGTTGGCCATTTGTATTTCTTCCTGGGAGAAGTGTCTGTTCATGTCTTCTTCCCATTTTTTTATTGGATTGTTTGTTTGTTTGTTGTTGAGTTTTATGAGTTCTTTGTATATTTTGGATATTAGGCCCTTATCTGAGCTGTTGTTTGAAAATATCATTTCCCATTTAGTTGGCTTTCTGTTTATTTTGTGATCAGTTTCTCTTGCTGAGCAAAAACTTCTTAGTCTGATGTAGTCCCATTCATTAATTTTTGCCTTCACTTCTCTTGCCTTTGGAGTCAAATTCATAAAATGCTCTTTAAAACCAAGGTCCATGAGTTTATTACCTATGTCTTCTTCTATGTACTTAATTGTTTCAGGTCTTATGTTTAGATCTTTGATCCATTTTGAGTTAATTTTAGTACAGGGGGACAGACTGTAGTCCAGTTTCATTCTTTTGCATGTGGCTTTCCAGTTTTCCCAGCACCATTTATTGAAGAGGCTTTCTTTTCTCCATTGTGTGTTGTTGGCCCCTTTATCAAAAATCATTTGACTATATATATGTGGTTTTATTTCTGGGTTTTCTATTCTGTTCCATTGGTCTGAGTGTCTATTTTTCTGCCAATACCATGCTGTTTTGATTGTCGTGGCCCTATAATATAGTTTGAAGTCAGGTATTGTAAGGCCCCAGCTTCATTCTTTTTCTTTAGGATTGCTTTGGCTATTCGGGGTTTTTTATAGTTCCATATATATCTGATAATTTTTTGCTCCATTTCTTTAAAAAATGTCATTGGAATTTTGATGGGAATTGCATTAAATTTGTATATTGCTTTGGGTAATATGGCCATCTTGATTATATTTATTCTTCCTAACCAAGAACAAGGAATATTCTTCCATCTCATTATATCTTTTTTGATTTCCCTTAAAAATGGTTTATAGTTTTCATTATATAAGTCCTTTACATTCTTTGTTATGTTTATTCCTAAGTATTTTATTTTTTTTTTGTTGCAATCGTGAAGGGGATTATTCTTTTGAGTTCATTCTCAAATGTTTCATTGTTGGCATATAGAAAGGCTATTGACTTCTGTATGTTAATTTTGTATCCTGCGACCTTACTGTATTGGCTTATTGTTTCTAGGAGTCTTTTTGTGGATTCTTTGGGGTTTTCGATGTATAGGATCATATCACCTGCAAAAAGTGATATCTTTACTTCTTCTTTTCCGATATGGATGCCTTTTATTTCTTTGTCTTGTCTGATTGCTCTGGCTAGAACCTCTAGTACCACATTAAATAAGAGTGGAGAGAGTGGACAACCCTGTCTTGTTCCTGATTTAAGGGGGAAAGCCTTCAGTTTTGTGCCATTTAATATGATGTTAGCTGATGGTTTATCATATATGGCCTTTATCATGTTGAGATATTTTCCTTCTATACCCATTTTGCTGAGAGTCTTAAACATAAAATTGTGTTGTATTTTATCAAAAGCCTTTTCTGCGTCTATTGATAAGATAATGTGGGTTTTGTTCTTTGTTTTGTTGATATGGTGTATTACGTTAACCATTTTACATATATTGAACCATCCTTGAGATTCTGGGATGAATCCCACTTGATCATGATGTATTATTTTTTTAATATGTTGTTGTATTCGATTTGCTAGTATTTTGTTTAGTATTTTAGCATCTGTATTCATTAGAGATATTGGTCTGTAGTTTTCTTTTTTTGTGCCATCCTTGCCTGGTTTTGGTATGAGGGTTATGTTGGCCTCATAAAATGTATTTGGAGGTATTCCTTCTTCTTCAATTTTTTGGAAGACTTTCAATAGAATAGGAACCAAGTCTTCTTTGAATGTTTGATAAAATTCGCTGGTATAGCCGTCTGGGCCTGGACTTTTATTTTTGGGGAGGTTTTTAATGGTTTTTTCTATTTCTTCTCTACTAATAGGTCTGTTTAGGCTTTCTGCTTCTTCTTGACTCAATCTAGGAAGGTTGTATTGTTCTAGGAATTTATCCATTTCTTCTAGGTTGTTGAATTTAGTGGCATAAAGTTTTTCATAGTATTCTATAATAATTCTTTGTATATCTACGGTGTCTGTGGTGATTTCTCCTGCTTCATTTTGGATTTTGTTTATATGAGTTCTTTCTCTTTTTTCCTTGGTAAGTCTTGCCAAGGGTTTGTCAATTTTGTTGATCTTTTCAAAGAACCAGCTCCTTGTTCTATTAATTTTTTCTATAGTTTTTCTGTTCTCTATTTTATTTATTTCTGCTCTGATTTTTATAATCTCCTTTCTTCGGCTGGTTTTGGATTGTCTTTTTTCTTCTTTTTCTAGTTCCTTAAGGTGTGAAGTTAAGTGGTTTACTTCGGCTCTCTCTTGTTTGTTCATATATGCCTGAAGTGATATGAACTTCCCTCTTATCACTGCTTTTGCTGCATCCCATAGATTCTGATATGTTGTATTGTCATTTTCATTAGTCTGTATATATCTTTTGATCTCTGCACTTATTTCTTCTTTGACCCATTCATTTTTTAAAAGTATGTTGTTTAGTTTCCACATTTTTGTGGGGTTTTTTTTCCTCTTTTTTGCAGTTGAATTCTAGTTTCAAGGCTTTATGATCAGAAAATATGCTTGGTACAACTTCGATTTTTCTGAATTTGCTGATGTTGTTTTTGTGGCCCAACATATGATCAATTCTTGAGAATGATCCATGTACACTGGAGAAAAATGTATATTCAGTCACTTCGGGATGAAATGTCCTATAGATGTCTATCATATCCAGGTGCTCTAGTGTTTTGTTTAAGGCCACTATATCTTTGTTGATTCTCTGTTTGGATGACCGATCTAGAGCCGTCAGTGGTGTATTGAGGTCTCCAAGTATGATTGTATTTTTGTCAGTTTTTGTTTTAAGGTCGATAAGTAGCTGTCTTATATATTTTGGTGCTCCTTGGTTTGGTGCATATATATTAAGAATTGTTATGTCTTCTTGATTCAGTGTCCCCTTAGCCATTATGAAATGGCCATTTTTGTCTCTGAGTACTTTTGCTGTCCTATAGTCAGCATAATCAGATATGAGTATTGTTATGCCTGCTTTTTTTTGGATGTTATTTGCTTGGAGTATTGTTTTTCAGCCTTTCACTTTGAATTTGTTTTTATCCTTGTTACTTAGATGAGTTTCTTGTAGGCAGCATACAGTTGGATTTTCTTTTTTAATCCATTCTGCTACTCTGTGTCTTTTTATTGGTGAGTTTAATCTGTTTACATTTAGTGTAATTATTGACACTTGTGAGTTCCCTATTGCCATTTTATAGATTTCTTTCTGTTAGTTTTGTGTCTTGTTTGATCCTTCTCTTTTGTTTTTCTATCTTTTGTTTTTATTTGGTTGTGTTTCATACATCTTTCCTCTGTTGCTATCTTTTTTAAATCATGTGCTTCTGTGGTGGTTTTTTCAATGGTGGTTACCTTTAAGTAATGAAAAGGGTTCCTACCCTGTTCATTGTAGTGCACTATTTTGTGAGTACTTTTGCACTCCATCGTCCTTTGCTACTATTAATCTCCATCCTCTGCCCCCCTTTCTTTTTGTTGTTGTCACAGTATAAATTTGGTTTTATTGTGTTCTTCTTGGAGTTTACTTGTGGCTTTGTTTTTTTTGTTGTTGTTGTTTGTTTGTTTTGTTCTTTGTATTTGATTGGAGAACCCCCTTTAGTAATTCCTGGAGTGGAGGTTTTCTGATGATAAATTCCCTCATCTTTTCTGTATCTGTGAATGTTTTTATTTCTCCTTCATATTTGAAGGATAGCTTTGATGGGTATAGTATTCATGGCTGAAAGTTCCTCTCTTTCAGGACTTTAAATATTGGGGTCCACTCGCTTCTAGCTTGTAGAGTTTCTGTTGAGAAATCGAATGATAATCTAATGGGCCTTCCTTTATATGTTGTATTCTTCTTTTCCCTGGCTGCCTTGAGAATTTTTTCTTTGCCGTTGGTTTGTGCCAATTTCATTATGATGTGCCTTGGAGTAGGTTTGTTGGGGTTAAGAAAACTCGGAGTTCTGTTTGCTTCTTGAATTTGAGGCTTTAGTTCTTTCCACAGGCTTGGGAAGTTCTCATCTATTATTTGTTTGAGTATGTTCTCCATTCCATTTTCTCTCTCTTTTCCCTCTGATATACCTGTTATTCTTATGTTATTCTTTTTGATGGAGTCAGATAATTCCTGTAGGGCTATCTCATTTTTTTAAAATTTTGAGTCTCTTTCTTCTTCTCTCTGTTGTGCCTCAAGTTGCTTGTCTTCTATTTCACTAATCCTACCTTCTATCTGGCCTGTTCTATTAGCTAAGCTTGTTACTTCGTTTTTCAGCTCGTGAATTGAGTTTTTCATCTCTGTTTGATTTGTTTTTATAGTTTCAATTTCCTTGGAAATATATTCTTTGTGTTCATTGAGTTGTTTTCTGAGCTCCCTAAATTGCCTTTCTGTGTTTTCTTATATATCTCTGAGTATTTTTAGGATTTCTATTTTAAATTCTCTGTTGTTTAACTCCAAGGTTTCCAATATATTAAATTTTTTCTCCATAGATTTTTCCTCATCTATCTGTGTTACCTCTCTTTCTTTTGTATCCATGATATTCGATTTTCTTTTCCTTAATGGCATCTGAGGGTGGTTTTGTTGATAGTATTAATGAGATTTAATAAAGAATAAAAAGTTAAAAAAATAAAAAAATTAAAAAAAGTTGTTTTTTTAAATTAATAATTAAATAAAGAAAAATAAAATAAAATTTAAATTAAAAAAAACGAAATTATTTCCCCCCTCCTTTTTTCTTCTCCTCTCCTCTCCCCTCTTTCTTGAGAAAATCTTGTGGTGAACTGTGAATTATATTGTACTAAATAGAACAAACAATGCCTGTAATGGAGGGCCTGAATTGGGGAGAAGTAATAAAGGGGCAAAAAAGAAAAAAAGAAATAAAGAAAAAAAAAGGGAGGGTATGGACCCACAAAAAGCAAATAAGGAAAAAATTTGGGTCAAGAATAAAATGATTTAGCCTGACCTGTGGTGGCGCAGTGGATAAAGCATCGACCTGGAAATGCTGAGGTCGCCGGTTCGAAACCCTGGGCTTGCCTGGTCAAGGCACATATGGGAGTTGATGCTTCCAGCTCCTCCCCCTGTCTCTCTCTCCTCTCTCTCTCTCTCTCTCTGTCTCCCTCTCTCTCTTCTCTAAAATGCGTAAATAATAAAAAATATTTTTAAAAAAGAATAAAATGATTTGCTTTTAGGTGTTGGTTGACTAAGAGTTATGATGAGAGGAATAAGAGTTAAACAGGAAAATGGAGGGACAAATTAAAAAATTACTATTGCATTTAGTGGTACATGAACTAGATAAAATGGAGAGCCAGGGATGGGAGCACTGCTAGTGAGTTAAAAAGGTGAAGTAAAAACGCCCCAAAATGCCACAAACATAAGTTTGAGTCCCAGATAAGATGATTTGTTCGTTATTGAGGTTTGAATGAGAGGAGACGTAAAGGAGAAAGGAAGAAACTAATATAGAGGGAGAAAAGAAAGAGAGAAAGAGAGAGAAAAAAGAGGGAACCACTAAAAGAAGAAAAAAGAAAAAAGAGGAGACAGAGAGAGAGAGAGAGAGTTAAGGGTTTTGGAGTGTGACCCTCATAGAGAGAAAGGAAGAGGAAAAAAAAGATAATGGGAGATGTAACACTTATGGGTAGTGTAGTTCAAGGAGAGGAGAGAGTAAGACCGGCAGAGAGTTAAACGACCAAATTGGAGGAGGAAAAAAAAAAAATCAAGAATGAAGATAAGAGAAACAAACGAACAAATATAATAAAATGGGGTAGGTTATAAAGTCTGCGTATTATTCTTGATTTTGAGAGGTTATCTTCTTGCTTTTTCTTTTCTCTCCCTCTTCCTGGTCGGTGACTCTGTACCCCGGGTTCTGCCCCTTTGGCACGCTCAGGTAGAGGTTTGCAGTTGATAAGTCTCTATGGTGATGTCATGTATTGTGCTTCAGTCTCGTTGGCAGTCGAGGCTCATTAGCATTTATAGGCTCCAACAGTGAGAGAGTCCATGTTCCTGGAGCCTCTCTCCTAGTCTTTCCTTCCTGAATTAGTAGCCTGATAATCCAGCTATGGGGTTGCTGCTGCCTCTGCCTGGATAGTAAGAGGCTCAAAGAGCTGGCAACTCCCCACTCTATTCCCACTCAGCACAGGGCTCTGGGTAAGGCTCAGTCAGTCAGAGCTGCTAGCATAATCAGGCGGGGCTTCCGCCCACTCAAAGACCTCTGGCTCTGCCACTCTGTCCGGTAACATGGGCGGGCGCCCACTCCTGGGGCACTTGGAGGAGACTCTCGCTCACTATCTGTGCACAGACCAGGATATCAGGCCGGCAGTCTCACACTCTGAGTGAAACCCCCGCCCGCATGGAAAAATTCCAGCGTTGGAATTGGCTCTCACTCCTTCCCCGTGAGCGGCTTTTTCAGGGCGCTGGGGCAGCCTGGAGATTCCGCTTTTGGCCCACACAAAGGCCTCTGACTCTGCCTCTCTGTGGGTTAACACGGGCGCCCACTCCCGGGGATTTTGAAGGAATCTCTCGCCCACTATCTGCGTGTGCCGACCAGGAGATCAGGGAAAATGGCTGCCCCACTTGTCTTTCTTTGTCTGGGTTTGGCGCGAATGTTAGCTTGTATTGCCTAGGTTGCCACAGGCACAGTTTTTCCTCGGCTTGGATCTCCGTGCCACAGCCTGGTTCGGTCATTTGTGCCGCGGCCTGGATCTATTCACCCCCTTTGCCTGCCTTAGTTTCGATACTCTCCGTTCCCAGTGAAAGCAGCCCTATTTAGGTTAGTGAAGAAGGCGGAGCATTTCTTACTCCCTATTTCCTTCGGGGTTTAATTATATATTTAGCCAATTTTTTGCTCGACCATACCTTCGGGTGTATTGCGAAACATCTGGAGGCTCCAAGGTAGGTTTTTCTGTTTCTGGTTGAAGATCTTGTTGAGTTTTGGGGGAGATTTATCGGTATCGCTTCCTACCGCGCCACTACTCTGACATCATCTCCAAAATCTTTTCTTATATTAATGAACCATTTACAGGTATCTGTCTCTATGAAAACTACCCCTCCCCTCCTGAAAGCATGTAGTTAATGTATGTATCTCTAAACAAAAGGTATAGACTTATGCCGTGATGTCAGGTTTTCTCCCCTCCCATGTATAATTAGGAGTATATAAACAGCCCCAGAACTGTTTTTGGGGTCTGCACAATTTGGGTCTGTTGCCCTGTGTCAGCTGTATGCAGCTGGGATATTTAATAAATTTCCTCCTTTAATAAAACTTTTCAAAAACTTATTTGGACTATGTGCCTCTACAAACACCTGCGGATTTGTGGATTTAGCTACTTTACAACAGTTTAACGTTCTGTCTTCTTGCTAAAACAGATGCAATTCTAGGCACATAGTGGGTACTTTAAAAACATTTGTTAGAAACAATGGATGGGCCCTGGCTGGATGGCTTGGTGGTAGAGTGTTGACCCAGCATGTGGATGTCCTGAGTTCAATTCCCAGTCAGGGCACACAGGAGAAGCGACCATTTGCTTCTTCCTTCCTCCCTGCTTCTCTCTCTCTTTTCCCCTCCCATAGCCATGGCTCGAATGGTTCAAGCACAGTGGCCCTGGTTGCTAAGGATGGCTCCATGGAGCCTCTGCCTCAGGCACTAAAAATAGCTTGGTTGCATTGGCCACAGATGGGCAGAGCATTGGCCTTAGATGGGGGTTGCTGGGTGGATCCTGGCTAGGGCACATGAGGGAATCTGCCTCTCTATCTTCCCTACTCTCATACAGATGGGCCCTGGCTGGATTATTCAGTGAATAGAACATCATCCCCATGTGCTGAGTTCTGGACCTTCCGGTCAGAGCACATAGGAGAAGCAATCAATGAGTGCACAACTAAATGGAATGATAAGTGGAACGATCATTCCTCAAATCAGTGGGAAAAAATTTTTTTTAATGAATAGATGAAAACTAAATCCCATAGATAATGAAGAGACACATTCTCCACGTCATCAGGGTGCTGGGTGAGGCAGCTCCAGGTTTCACGGACTCAGCAGGACCACAGCCATGGGCTCTGCACTTTCATTCCTGCCTCTTCCCGCCCAGATGCATCAATGCCCGAGGGGGAGGAGGCATAGTCTCTTCCCCCTCTCTTTTCAAAATCAAGGAAGCTTTTCTATAGCCCCCTCCCCACCCACTGACAGACTTGCCCCCACCCCCGCACACATACACATCTCATTGACCAAAAGTGAGCCCCAAGTTCATCCTTAAATCAATGGTCTACAAGAGAAATGGAACAACCTTGGTAGGGACAAATGGGTTTTCCTCCTTGGCTGCAGATGGAATACCTTCCCCAAACAGGGAGACCTGAACTAGGGCACAGATGTGGCACAAAGAAAAAGAGCAAAGGATCAGTAAAGATTTTAACTTGTGTGTGTGAGAGGACATGTTAGAACGGGGGGGGGGGGGAGTCCGCTCCTGACATGCCTAGGAGGAATTAACAGACAATGTTCCATCGTTAGTTTTCCTCAACCATCTTCAACACTCCGTTAGGGAGAAAAAACCAGCTTGTTTTCCCCATGAGAGTCAGCGCCATATTGTTTCAAGCCCATAAACAAACACTCCCATCTGTAAAACCCCATTTTACTGGAGAATCATCTGTCTTCATCTCAAATGTACATGTATGCCTCTTGTTCACACAGACGGTGACCATTTCATCAAACCTGAGAGGACAGGGAGGTCAGCTCTCCAACTTTATCAGCCCTGGGAAGCTCCATGCCTGGGTGTTATCTGACTAAGTGTACAGGGCACAGGAAATGCTGCCACAGGGGCCGCAGGAGTGAAGGTAACTGGGGAAGGTAAAGGTCAGGCAAGAAAGTTTGAGCAGGACATTGAGTAAGATCCTTCATTGTCCAAATGAGATAGCATTAGTAACAGCCTCGCAAGTAGTCCAAAGAGAGGGACTGTTTAGTTACATAATTCTGTACTAGTGTGAGTTCCCCAAATAGTTTACTTTGGGGGAACACTCCCAAGAACAGTAACTGAATTATCTGTCCCCTAATCTGCCAGAACGAAGCTCTCAACTTATTTTTCTATTCCTGTTTGCTTCACTCTGCAGGGTTGAAACTCCATTCACAGCAGTGGGTGACCCCACGCTCAAGGTGCTGGCATCAGAAGCAGCAGCAGCTTCACTCTCATCACTGCCTCACTCTTCAGATGCTGCAGACATCACCTGGCAATCTTACTCTACCCACTGTGGTTCTGGAGTGCAGCTGAAAGGGAGTTGTAAGTGCTACTTAATCACTTCCCGACCAGGGAGCCACCTTTTGCTGTGTGCATAAAACCAAGCATAAGACAGGGAAAAAGACTTCCTGGTCACAGAAGACCAAGGTTACAGAGTCAAAGTCACCTTCTTTAAAAAGAAACCACACACAGGCCTGGCCTGTGGTGGCACCGTGGATAGAGCGTCGACCTGGAATGCTGAGGTCGCCAGGTCAAAACCTTGGGCTTGCCTGGTCAAGGCACTTTCAATAAGCAACAAGCAAGCAATGAACAACTGAAGTGAAGTAATTATAAGTTGATACTTCTCACTCCCTCTCCCTCTGTAAAATCAGTAAATAAAGTCTTTCAAAACAATAAAATTATGGAAACGCTGAGGTTGCCGGTTCAAAACCCTGGGCTTGCCTGGTCAAGGCACATATGGGAGTTGATGCTTCCTGCTCCTTCCCCCTTCTCTCTCTCTCTCTCCTCTCTATAATGAATAAATAAAATCTTTTAAAAAAATAAATAATAAAATAAAATTAGTTAAAATAAAGAAACTACTCTATAAATAATATAGTGGAATATTATTCAGCTGTGAACAGGAAGTTCTGGTACCTGCTACAATGTGGATGAACCTTGACAAAATTATACTGAGTGCAAGAAGCCAGACACAAAGGGCCCTATATTGTAGGCTTGCGTTTATATGATTGTGCAGAATAAGCACGTCCATTGAGACAGAAAGGAAATTGGTTGGTTGCCAGGGGCTAGAAGGTGAAAGGAAGGGGGAGCAACTGTTTAATGGGTTTCTCTTGGGGGGTGATGAAAGTGTTTTGGAACTAGACAGCAGTGTGTCTGCACAGCATTGTGAATGTAGAAAGTGCCTGTGAATGTTCCATTTTAAAATGGTTAATTCCATGTTCGTGAATTTCACCTGAACACACACACACACACACACACGCACACACGCACACACACACGCACACACCACCTGAAAAGAGGCCCTGAGTATACCTTTTTTATTTCCCTGGATAGCTCTTATAAGTTGTACTTCTGTCTTACTAATAAACCTCCTTTCTGCTAACACCCAAAACACATTCCTGGATTTTGATAATTATTTTTTAAAGGAGAGTGACATCTGGTATAGGAGCCTGGTTCTAATTCTCTATCTGCAGTAGGATCACACATTAAAAAGCTTGATAAGAATAATTCACTTGAGGGGAAAAAATGGGACACAATACCAGAACATTCAGATTTATTCTCTCTAGGAAAAGCATCACCCACTCAGCAATAGGGGAGTTTAGGGAAGAACATTTATATCCCAGGTGTTCTCACACCGCCTGTGTTTCTGATATACATCTGATGTCCCTTTAGTAGACTGTGAGCATGACAGCAGCATCCTTGGGAAGCCACACTCTGTCACACCTGTGTTAGGGGTTGGATGACATGCTGGGTTTTTTCAGTGTTTGAGGGGTGATGTGGATTGTCAGATGTCACAAGACATTAAATAAAGCTGCATAGAGATGGATATCGGTACCATGTTTGTTTGGAAGTTCCCATGATTGCTTAATTGCAATTTTTAAAACAAATTATTGGCTGGGAGTTTTTTTTAATCAGTCAGGTTGTTTGTTTCTTTCATTTCTAAGGGACCTCCCCATCCTAAGGCCTGTCCTCAGAGGCTGGCGTCTTTGCCCAGTCAGGCTTGGGGCTGCTGGCATTTGAGTGAGGAGTTAAGTGATGGGTCCTGCCCCACAGGCTGCTGCCCCAACCCCCCCAGAGGGTCTCATCGCTCACGTCCCACGTCGGATTCCATAGCAGACTTACCCAGTTAGTGAGTGATAAGGGCTCTGGCTCCCTTTCCCTACCCCACCCTCTTCTCCTTCTTGGCTAGATAACACCGTGCCAGAGGGTGCAGCAAGCCAAAGAAAGGTCGGGGAGACCGAGAGAGGCCCTTTCCCTGCAGGAACGGGGGAGATGGGAAGGGAGGGAAAAGTTACATAGTTTGTGGAGCCCTGCACAAAATAAAAATGTGGGGACCCTTATTTAGAAATTATTAAGAATATCAAGATAGCCACAGTAGAGCCAAGTCTGGGTGCTTCCGAGCAGAGAGCCTGTCAGACTGCACAGGCCTCAGGCCCCTGAAGCTGGTGAGGCAGTGGGAGTAGGGGCGAGGTTGAAGCACAAGACACCTGAGTTATCCGAGCACCGGTCTGAGTTAAGAGGTCCCAAGTTCTAGGAACAGTACCTAAAATTGGATAGATTCATCTATCTGTGTGCTAAACCCAGACTTCCACCTTCCAAATGGTGCCAGAGGGAGCCTCTGAGCCGACAGCAGGGTCGGCCGAGCACACAGCAGGGCAGGGCACGCCCGCACAGAAGCTGGCTGTGGGCAGCGGAACAGCCCGTGTCCAGAGGTGTCCAGCAGCCCGAGGGCCCAGGCGCCTGGCAGAGCAAGTCCAGCAGGGGACTCTGACTGGCCTGGTCCTGTGTTTCACCCACGTTACCAGGAAAGGGTTAGGCACCTTGACTGACAGCTCTATCAGAAGCTGCAGTAAATAGGGAATGGTTCCTTAAGGCAAAGTGGGTGTCATGACTAAAAGGGCAATGGAAAGTGTGTTGAACACAAAAAATAGAGCAAAGAAAGCCAGCTACAATTTAAGCTAAGTCAAACAGAAAAGAAAATTCAATCATATTGAAAATTGGGAATTCCTAGAGTAGAGCTAGCTTCAGGCTTACAGAGACCTCTGTGTTACCACCAGATCTTCTATCTATCTGGATGACTAGATATTGACTTAAACACTCTGTGCCTCAGTTTCTCCATCTGCAAAATGGCGGATGATAACCTATCTCATAAAACTGATGGGAGAATTGACTTATCCTTGTCAAACACTCAGCACCTGGAACCTAGTAATTGCTTCATAAATATCTCTCATTGTCATGACTGCGGAGGGGTTCTTTGCAGGTGGTGGGGTGGGGGTAGGCAGGTGGGGGGTGAGGAATAGCCACAGACAGCTCCAGCCCTATGCTGTTCCATCTCACAGACCTGAAGGACAGAGAGCTCACTCTTTCTAGGATCCCAGGAAAGGACACCAGTGCCCTGGTGGGGTCCCCTGCCCATCTCTGAGTCACTCGTGACAGCTAGGGCATGAGGTGCCAGGACTGATGAAACAGGCTTAATGTGTCCATAACTGTGGCCAGGGGGCAGCGTATGTGATTGGCAGTCTTGCCGGAACTGAGCAAAGGGATGGCTGCTACCAGGAGGCAGGGAGAGAGAATGCTGGATAGACTGAAGCCACAGATGTCCCTTAGGCTGGTAAACCTTTTGCAGGGATTTCAGCACCTCTGACAAAGTTGTGTCTTGAAAGAGTTATGTAGAACGATCATCCTCTTGGTTAGAAAAAAAAATTATAATTAGCTACAGGGTGGACTGGGTGAACCATTGTTTCAGACCTCTCCACCAGGAATCCCCTCCAGGCTTCAGAATTTCCTCCCCACCACTGGCCAAACCACACACAACGCTGCCTGGTTTGCAGAAATGGCCTGCAAAACATCTTCACCCTTGCTTCTGTGAAAACTAGCCAGACACCAACTTTACATAAATCCTCAGATTAAGATTTACTCACCATGTAACTGAGGCAAATGTATGTCATAAAGAGCATCTGGCTTGGACTTAAAGTTCTGGTTTCTCATTGGATAACTTCTCCCTGCCACTTAGAGCCTTAGATGGAAAAAAACAAAGACTTTCTTGGTCTCTGAGTCCCCCACTGACAGAGGGTGCTGCCTTTGGAGCGTCTTACTTAGCTTTATGCAGAAGGTTTGGGTTCCAGGTTACCTGTCCCTAAGTGGTTACCAGACCTAAGTCAGGTGAGATGACCCTGGAAGCTCCCACTTTGTTGACAGATGTGCCCTGCTTTCCAGACCCCGGTGCCTCTGTTTCTAGCACTGGGACTTTCCCTTTATTTCACCTGCGACTTTTCAATTGTTCTATTGTAATTATCCAGCTTTTGTTGGCATTTGTATCCAGAACTGTCCCCTGTTGGCTTGGTCCACCACACTGGCGAAACCAGAAGTCCATTGTAGACACTGAGTAAAACATTGTCAATGTTCAGAATAACAGAGCAATGCACCAACTACCTGTTATCTCTGAAACTGAGGAGCAGAGGCGAGGGGGCCTGCCTGCCAGCCCTATTGTTCTTCAGCTACCTGAATGACAGTCCAGGTGGTATTACAGGGGTCACCATCTTTTCTTTTCCCATTTAATCTGTGAGTATGCCCTACCAGCTAAGAGAAAAGACAGCCCCGTGTAGACAGGCATCCCAGACAGCAGTTATCCACCGCACACCAGAGTGCAGGGAGTGCTTTTCCCACAGCCTCTCATTGATTTTCATTATTATTCTGTAGAGGAGCAACAGTATTATCACACTCTATCACTCCCTCTTGAAGATCTGTCACACTCTCCCGGTGCCGACCCTGTGTGATGCAGACAGGTAAAGCCACAGCTAGTGAACAGGTGTGCTGCAATTGCACTCACTCAGCCCTTCAGACTTCAAAGCAATCCTGTTTCCAGTAAAGAAAAATGGAAGCAGAATGGCAAAGTGGACGGAAAATGCCAGATCTATTTTGACACGTGGTTGGCTCCTTGGCATTCACAGACTCCATGGTATGAGAGCACAGCGCTCTGGTTCATTTACTTTAGTCCTCCCCTTCCCGGCCCTGCCTCCCCCACTGCTGCAGAACTGCATCAACGTTTCTGGATACTTTCCTTGGCTCAACCTCAACCCTACCCCACCCCCATTTGCAAACTTTCTCTCCCTGCCCTGGACTCGAGCTGCTGAAGCCGAATCTCCCAAGCTTGGCTCATGAGTCAAATGGCTCATCATGAGAAGCTTGTATGGTGATTACTATCATCAATGCTCTGTCAGTTCTCCTAGTCTTCTACCCCTGCCTCCAAGCCCAACTCTAGCCCAAGGGCAAACCATGGGCCCTGTGTCTCACCAGAAGACAAGCTGCATCTTGTGGTACACCCTCCTCTGAGTTCACATACGAGTGGGCCTCTTCCCCTTGGCCCAAACACAGAATTAAGTTTGCCTTCCAGAGACCAAAGTCCCAGGGAACAGCCGGCGTCAGCATCAGGTTCCACAGGAGAGGGGGTGGGCTTTCCACTACAGCAGTCTAGACCAAGAGAGACCTTGGGGGAAATCTTAGGAAGTGAAATTAGGGAGAGAGGGGACTCAAGAGGGTCTGCATGGCAAAGCATTTAAAACACTGGACTGGAACCATTGGGTATTCATCCCTCTGTTGGCCTCTGTCATCCCAGCCACCTCTCCTCATAGATGCCCAGTCTTCTTTTCCAGTAACTTTCCTCCTTTCTGGACCTGTTATCCCCTCCAAAGCTTTAACCGTCCCTCTGGTCTGACTCTGGAACTAGGATGTTAAGACACTTCTTCCCCTTATCCTCAGCACCTTCACACTACTGCCCATCACGCACACCCCTGACAATTGACACAGGTAGACATATTTGTTTGTCATTTAGTGGAGACCAATGGCATTTGAAAAGGTTACTTCTCTTACAGTAAACTGTGGAGCCCAGGGACAGTCTCCTTGTGAGCTTCTTTATTCATGAATGCTCACTCTTCTCCCTGGGATTGATGGGTGACAGCCCCCCATGCGGGGCCTTCCTTACATGTATTTACAGTAGTTTCCAAAGTATATCCCTAATCAAAGGGGCCATGACTCATTGACACATTGCTGGAATATTACTAAGTAACTCATTAAAATGTTAATAGCTTCTGTCTGGATTTATTGATCATGATGTCAACTACTCTTGGAATAATAAACAAAGTTGAGTCTTTAAATTTTATCTTTCCACCATGTGAGTGATAGGTGAGCCAAGGAATGTCTGAGGGTAAATAAGTCACCTTGGAGGCCACCAGGTGAACACAGATCAAATCAGGAGGGATCTATCAAGCTCTGTGATAAAAAATATCATGACAGAGCTAAGCTCAAACTCAAATACAAAATAGGGGGAAATACAAAACATCTTTGGGTCATGGCTTTATCCCAGGTATTTCTAAGTAAACCAACCAACAAGGGGATTTTGAATCAACAACCTGAAAAATACCCACTGGCTTCCCCAAGAGCTCTTAGCAGTGGTGGTTGAACAACTCCGGATCGAGAGGAGCCAACATTCCAGTTCCTATGACTAACATCCAGGATGGATGATCTCCAACACCCTGACCATCAGCCCCTTGCTCTCTGGCTCCTGCCACATGAACCTCCCTATCTTTCCATTCCTTGAACACGCCAAGTTCCTAGTTCCTAGGCCTTCAACCCTCTCTTCCTTCTGCCTAGAAAGTTCGTCCAGCCTCAGACATCAGGAGGCCATGGGAGGCTGGCTCCTTCCTGCAGTCAACTCTCAACCTACCAGTCAGTTCTGGAGACACTTCCTGAACTTCCCATTTTGAAACGTCCCCCAGAACGCAGCCCCAACCCAGACCTTCCCTAACAATGTGGGCCTGCTTTACTTTTAGTGATACATCCCTCGCTGAAGTCATTCTTGTGTTTTGTCAACCTAGTTTTGTTTTTCTAATGTCTTTTCCCAGGATGATTAGTAGGAACCATGTCTATCTGATCCCTCACCATGGTCCCAGCATTCGGTCTGTGTTGGGCACATAGTAGGCCCTCACTAAATATTGGTTGAATAGATGAATGAAAAGTCCCCTAAGACAAGGAAGAGATCCTGAGATGCCCAGAGAGAATGAAGCTGAGAAAAGCAGATGAGAGGCTGGGAAGGGAATTCATGGGGAAAATCTCCCAGCAAATGTTTCCTACCGAGGATGGGGATGTGGAAAGGATTTAGTTGGGACATACATCTAAAACTCCAATTACTACCTAGAGCTCAATTTGAAGGGGAATATCCTATACATGGCTCTGTGACTCTGGACCCAAGAGCCATGATTTAGGGCAGTGGTTCTCAAAGTGTGGGCCAGGGTGCACTGGTGTGCCCTAGAAGATTTCCAGGTGTGCCCTATGGTATTCCAGAGAAATATGTGCCTGTTGGGGACCAAAAAACCAACAGGGTTTTTGGAGTTGAGATTTTGGGGGGACAGAGGTGTGGAAATTGGCTGTAAGCTGAAAGTCTGCCCAACTCCCCACCTCATTTGCCTGATTAGGTTGCAAAAGGCTATTAAGCTGTGGTGCTGGATTGTTTATACTACCCCCCATGTTCCCCAGAAAGACTGGAGGCAAGTTTCTTCTATCCTTTGTTTGGTGTAAAGTTAAGATGATATGTACAGTGGGGGTTTTCTGCACTCAACACAATTAAGAGTAAAAAGAGAGGAATTCTTCAATGTATTGACAAGGAAATGAGAGTTTGCCATTCAAATATTTATATATGCCCAAACATTGATGAAATCGCTAGAACACATCAGGCTCATGTTTCTCATAAACACAAGAATGAAAAAACTTAACACATTCGCGCTGGGACCTGCCAAATTTATTAAATATTACTAAGAATGAATCTATATATATAAAAAAATAACTTTTTTGTCGTTTTTTAATTTTTTAACCCCTTTTTTACGAATTCTAAAAAGATTCAATTTTATGAATTCTCAAAAATGTAACATAAAAATGTTTTTTAATGTCAGAATAAATTTAATTTTGCCGTATTTATTTCATTTAATTATCATAAAAGCATGCTTGGACTTTATATTTTCCCTTTAATATTTATAACATATTTCTCAGAAATTTGTATATAGTGCACCTACAATTATTTATAGGATTTTAAATGCGCCCCGACTTCAAAAAGTTTGAGAACCACTGGTTTAGGGACATGCTCAAGTCCTAAGTCTCTGTTTCCAGAACAAACACTCACAAGCAGGAGTGGTCAGGCCGGTGACACATCACACCACTCTATCAGGCCTTGGCCTCAGCCTGTTATAGGAACATTATTATCATTCCTGAGAATCCGCCACTCTGGCTCTGCTGTTCTGATACCCTGTCAATGGGGCCTTTCAGACTGAGCCCATTTTGCATATTATTCTTAATAAACATTCATAGTACAAGCCATAATGGCCCTTTCAAGGCTGCTGCTTTGAATGCATGTTAACAACAGAGTTCCTTTGTGTACTTACAGGTTAAAACACACTGGCCACCCTGTTGATATGAGGCGTATATATTTATAAATATTTATCACCTAGTCATGGCTGACATTTTCAAAACGCTGCATTTGAACTAGACCCCGCTTTTTCTGTCTTTCAAGCTGAGAGGCCAGACGAGGTTAATTAATCCAATTTTGCCTAATAATGTACAGCGTAATGATCTCCATGCCCTGGTTTTATTTGTCAAGGGGGAGGGGGCTCCAAGGAAAGGCCTCTGTGGCTCGAAAAGGCGAGGTTTTCCGACCCCAGCCTTGATCTCAAGGCAGCACAGGGTGATGCAGAAGTACCCACAGCACCTTCCAGGGAAACAAGAAAAAGGCAATTCGCA
This sequence comes from Saccopteryx leptura, assembly GCF_036850995.1. NCBI lineage: Eukaryota > Metazoa > Chordata > Mammalia > Chiroptera > Emballonuridae > Saccopteryx > Saccopteryx leptura. Next base: position 222,064,871 of record NC_089504.1, on the reverse strand, counting down.
AATGAAAGCCAGGGCTCTGGACTAGGGCTGTCCCGTGGTAAGGGGTAAAGTGGTATAACCAACTCCGGTCCTGATTCCATCCCCCTCCTCAGCCCGAGCCCCTGGGAGGCTCAGATGATTCAGGAGCAACATTCAAACACGCAGCAGGGACCGGACTGGAACACCTTGCTCTCCATGCTGTGATTGGTATGAGAACTCTTGTACTCATTCTTAGGGCAAAACAGGCATAGGATCTGATAAAAATTGGGCGACCTGGTCTTTAAAAAGGCGATGGCGAGCATGATACAAATGCTTTGGCTTTTTGGATTAATTAGGTTGGTTGCCCAAACCACCTGCAAACTTAATCTTTCTCACTGAGCCCAATGAGGCCTCCTGTTCTGTGCATTTTGACCCATAGTCAGACTTGTCTTCTAACTCTTTTTTCTTTTTTTTTTTTTTTTTACAGAGACACAGAGTGAGTCAGAGAGAGAGATAGACAGGAACGGAGAGAGATGAGAAGCATCAATCGTTAGTTTTCATTGCGCGTTGCAACACCTTAGTTGTTCATTGATTGCTTTCTCATATGTGCCTTGACCATGGGCCTTCAGTAGACCGAGGAACCCCTTGCTGGAGCCAGCAACCTTGGGTTCAAGCTGGTGGGCTTTTGCTCAAACCAGATGAGCCTGTGCTCAAACTGGCGTCCTCGGAGTCTCGAACCTGGGTCCTCGGCATCCCAGTCTGACGCTCTATCCACTGCGCCACCGCCTGGTCAGGCTCATCTTCTAACTCTTGAGGCTGACAGGCACCTGACTAGGACAGTGTTTCAAAAGGAGGTCTTCAAACCATATCTGAATTCCCAGAACCCCCACTCATCCCTACTTGACTTGTTTGGAACTCAGCTTTCCTTGGATTAGCAGATGCCTCTCTCTTCCCTGCCATGGCTCTTGGTGTCTTAGGAATCCTGTCAGCTGACCCCAGCTTTCTGTCCCTGGGTGGCCTCCCAGGTCTCAGAACAGACCTCACAGATGACTGACCAAGCTCATCTTGTCTTGTCACCCTTGGTCTTGTCCCTGTCTAGTTCTGGGTGTTCGGCTCTGGGGGTCCAGCGAGTTTCCCATCACACACTGCTCTCCACCCCACTCTCACCTTCACCTGCGTGTCACCTCCACCAAGCAAACCTGGGTGGTCAAACCCCAATGTGCTGGTTCCATTTAACACTGACTCAGGCACAACCTAAAGAGGACAGTGCATCTGCTAAAACAAAGTCAGGTGCAGGCCAGAGCCAGTCTAGATTTCAAACCATTTATTCTCTGGGTCACTCTTGGACCACAAAGCTCATCAGCACCCAGAACTCACTGCTAACAATGCTTGAGTCACAGACATCTTACTCAATACACACTTGTAAATGTCTCGGCTACCAGAGGACAATTACTGTACCTGAATTCACTCTCTCATGCCCTGTGGCCAGTAAAGCAGCAGAGAACTGAAGTCAGAAACTGGGCAAAACATTGCAGCCTTGCTGCCTGAAAGCTACATGACCTTGGGCACGTTACCTCAGCTGCCTAAGCTGTCATTTCTTCAACTATAAAGAAATTAATTACATGTGTGATCAGACCTCTCCCTGGCTGGGAAGGAGATGGAAAAAAGGCAATTGATTATCTAGGGCAGGGGTCAGGAACATTTTTGGCTGAGAGAGCCATGAACGCCACAAATTTTAAAGTGTTATTCTGTGAAAGCCATACAATATGTTTAACACTAAATACAAGTAAATGTGTGCGTTTTATGTAAGACCAACACTTTTAAAGTACAATAAGTCTCTGAATTCTTGTTAATAACGTTGTTATGCTGTTGCTAACCAATGATGAATAAAATACTTCTTACCATTAATGCAACTTCTGGTGCTGCATGGTTTTACTGATGGCTTTGTAGTCTGGTTGATATGTGGTAAGGTTAAGCTTCATGCAGGCATTGAGACTTCCATCCGTTAAACGTGATCACAGGTTGGTCCTAATGTTCTTTAGATGTGAGAAAGACTGCTCACATGCATACGTAGATCCAAACATTGTCAGTACAGCAATACTCACATGCTGCAGTGTGTGGTATGTGACCGGAAGTGCGTTCCAAGTTTTGACAATCAGCTGGTCTGTGGGTTGAAGTTTTTTCATTTCTCCCCACTTGTGTTTGCTCACCAACTCTGCTTGCTATCGTGCAAGTCTTTCCAAATCTTCATTCAGTGACTTGAACTTATTCATCCACATGTCTGAGGCCTTCGGGTCAGCAGCTTGTAGCTCAAAATCTCTGACGGAGACACCAAGGATTTAACTCAGGTCGGCGCTGTCTACTGCACACTCATGTGGATGGGTGATGGACTTAAAAAGATGAGTGCGCTCACAAAATTCTTCAAAGTGTGCTTTGAATGACTGCAGGAGATTAGATGTGAAGCCCGCTAGCTGCTGGAGATCAAGATGTTGAGCAGGGTCACTTGGTGTGCATGCATCTTTAAACTCTCCCAGTTTTTCAAAGTGTAGTAAACAACCTGTTTCAATGTTGGTGATGAAGAGTTCCAGCTTGTTTTCAAATGCAAACACTGCTTGTTGAAGGGATAAGACTATTTCCAACGCCTTGCATTTTCACATTGAGCTGGTTCAGACGTTCGGTCATGTCCACAAGATAGTAGAACTTCAGGAGCCACTCAGTGTTAGCTAGCTCAGGATGCTCAACGTTTTTCATTTCAAGAAAAGTCCGGATTTCGCTCAGACAAGCCGCGAAACGGCTGAGCACCTTCCCTCTTGACAACCAACGCACATTGCTGTGCAGAAGCAGACCAGGATAATTATTCCCAACTTCATCCAGCAGTGTTTTAAACTGGCGATAATTTAAAGCTCGAGCAACAATAAAGTTGACCACCCGAATGACCAGCGACATCACCTCACCAAGCTGCTCGCCACACATCTGAGCACAAAGCACCTCTTGATGTAGGATGCAGTGAAAATGTAGGATGGGTCTCTTCTCATGTTCACGAAGAAGCACTATGAATCCTCTGTTTTTCCCCACCATGCACAAAGCACCATCAGTACACACTAAAATAAGTTTATCCATCGGTAGATATTTTTCTTTTGCGAACTCACTGAAAGACTTGAATATATCCTCCCCCTTGTTGTCTCTTTCATAAGCAAAACAGCAAGACTTTCCTCACATAGTGTGTCACTGACAGCATACCTTGCAATCACACTGAACTGGGATAAATGGCTTACGTCTGTGGACTCATCCAAAGCGAGAGAAAAGAATGGTGCTGCATTTATGTCCTTCACTTGTGTTGCCTCAATTTGATTTGCCATCATGATGGTACGATCGTGAGCAGTTCTTGCCAACAGAGGCATGTCTTTTTTTTTGTCTTTTTTTTTTTTTTTTTGTATTTTTCTGAAATTGGAAACAAGGCGGCAGTCAGACTCCTGCATGCACCTGACTGGGATCCACCTGGCATGCCCTCCAGGGGGCGATGCTCTGCCCATCCGGACGTCGCTCTGTTGTGACCAGAACCATTCTAGCACCTGAGGCAGAGGCCACAGAGCCATCCTCAGCGCCTGGGCCAACTCTGCTCCAATGGAGCCTTGGCTGCGGGAGGGGAAGAGAGAGACAGAGAGAAAGGAGAGGGGGAGGGGTGGAGAAGCAGATGGGTGCTTCTCCTGTGTGCCCTGGCCGGGAATCGAACCCAGGACTCCTGCACGCCAGGCCGATGCTCTACCACTGAGCCAACTGGCCAGGGCCAAGGCATGTCTTTTATTCGTTTGATTATCTTGTCTTTATCTGAAAAGTCGTCAAAAAGTTCATTGGCAACATCAAGCATGAATGTTTTGGCATACTCCCCATCTGTGAATGGCTTTCCATTTCTCACAATTGCTAAAGCACCAGCAAACCTAGCCGAATTCCAGTCACCTTGTTGGGTCCAAACATGGAGTTGCTGCTGACTAGCTTGCACTCTGCACAGTAGCTCTTGACATGCTTTCTTCCTGCTATACCCCGCTGAATATTTTGATGCAAATGCAGTATGGTGTGTGTTGAAATGCCACTTTATATTTGACCGTTTCATTGATGCAATTTTATCATTGCATATTAAACACACTGCAAAACCTGCTCTCTCCACAAAGGCGAATTCCTCTGTCCATTCCTGCTGAAAAGTACGATACTCCTCATCTTTTTTTCTTTTGGCCATCTTCTTCGTCAAAAGGGTTTCTGCAATTAGCTAGCTGACTACTTGATTAAAAGGAGGGAAGTTTACTTCCTGACCTCACAACAACCCGTGTACATTACACATTATTTAATAAAAATTTGGTGTTGTCCCAGAGGACAGCTGTGATTGGCTCCAGCCACCCACAACCATGAACATGAGCGGTAGGAAATGAATGGATTGTAATACATGAGAATGTTTTATATATTTTTTAACGTTATTATTTTTTTTATTAAAGATTTGTCTGCGAGCCAGATGCAGCCATCAAAAGAGCCATATCTGGCATGCAAGCCATAGGTTCCCGACCCCTGGTCTAGGGCCCTGGTTGGTGAACTGTGGCTTGTGAGCCACATGAGACTCTTTGGCCCCTTGAATGTGGCTCTTCCACAAAATACCACGTGGGGGCACTATCTCGATAAGGAATGTACCTACTTATATAGTTTAAGTTTAAAAAACTTGGCTCTCAAAAGAAATTTCAATCATTGTATGTTGATATTTGGCTCTGTTGACTAATGAGTTTGCCAACCAAGGGTCTAGGGGAGTTAACTCCCCAAGGGGGAGACATGGAGCAAGCAGAAGCAGGAGAGTGGAGGAACATGGGGAGATAAATGTCTTCTCTCTTTCTTCTTCCAACGGACTAGTCTTAGACCCAGGGCATCTCATGAAGCTGATGTGCACCTCTGCTGGGCAGCTAGTTTTGTCTTCATGGCTCGCTGCTTCGCTTCCCATCCAGCTTGCTCAGTCCCCTTTCTTACATTCTCACTGCCCTAAGGCAGCACCTCCCAAATAAAGCATTAGCTCTTCATCCTTGCCTTGGGGCCTGTTTTCTAGGGAATCTGGACCAAGACTGTTCATTAGAAAGAAGCACAAGCCAAAGGAAAAAGAGAGAATGCTTTTGAATTGAGACCATGTAAAAAGACAGGTCGGGATTGTTCATAAGACCACTGAATGGATTTCATTCAACTTCCTGGTTACCATGATGTTATGGACTGAATATTTGTGCCCTCACAAATTCATATATTGAAGCCCTAACCCCCAACGTGATGTTATTAAGAGGTGGGGCCTTTGGGCGGTAATTAGGTCATGATGGTGGAGCCCCCCTGAATGGAATACGTGCACTTTCAAAAAAAGTCACAAGCCCTGGCCAGTTGGCTCAGCGGTAGAACGTCGGCCTGGCGTGCGGGGGACCCGGGTTCGATTCCCGGCCAGGGCACATAGGAGAAGCGCCCATTTGCTTCTCCACCCCCACCCCCTCCTTCCTCTCTGTCTCTCTCTTCCCCTCCCGCAGCCAAGGCTCCATTGGAGCAAAGATGGCCCGGGCGCTGGGGATGGCTCCTTGGCCTCTGCCCCAGGCGCTGGAGTGGCTCTGGTAGCGGCAGAGCGACAACCCGGAGGGGCAGAGCATCGCCCCCTGGTGGGCAGAGCGTCGCCCCTGGTGGGTGTGCCGGGTGGATCCCGGTCGGGCGCATGCGAGAGTCTGTCTGACTGTCTCTCCCAGTTTCCAGCTTCAGAAAAAAAAAAAAAAGTCACAAGAGAGCTTGCTTCCTCTCTCTTCACCAAGTGGACACAGCAAGAAGGCGGCTGTCTCCAACCAGCTCACCTCTCGGGGCTCTGCCCAGCCGGAGTGCAATAGTCTGGAAAGCCCTGCTTCCAGCATTTTTGTGTCTGGGGCTGAGTCTGCCTTTAGCTGCTCAGACTCAAAAAGGAAACTCAATCAAGGGCAGAACATCAGAATATTTTCTCTTCTTTGCTTTGTGCTTTTTAAAAAATTAATACACATGTGGTCACGTAGAGAAGATTGTCACTCTTGTGTAACGATGAAAATATGGTCAGGAATATGGACAGTCAAAAGGTCCCTTCTAGGCACGCCTTCTCTCTCTCTCTCTCTCTCTCTTTCTCTGAAGTAGGCTTATTCACAACAAGGATCTTATCTTATTTGTGTCCATGGAAAGATTCACAAGCCCAGCTGCGTTCCTTCTTGGCCAGGCCCTGTTCACCATCCCACAAAAAAATGGGGAGAAATTTGGCTCCTGTTAAAAGATCCCAGCTGAGAGCTTTCGTAAGCTACCAATTAAATCCAGAAGCAAATAGATAATTTCTTCAATACTAAAAACAGAAACACACGCCTTAGCAGTGTAGCATCCTGCTGTCTTCACAATTCCCTCCACGTACAACATCGTACAGTTTGATTACAACTGCAAAAACCACAGACCTCTGTAGCAACCCTTGATTAAGCGGAACCGCATGAAAGCACCTCCGGGCAAGTCAAACGCGGCTGACTGGCGGTAGTTTCCTCCAGTTCAGCGTCTTCAACAGCCAATATCCACACGCTAGAGCAGAGAGCACTGTGAGCCACCAGGAGGCCTCAAAAAGGTAGGAGACCTGTAAGCGATGCGGGCAGAGGGTTAAGGAAGAGAGAGAAGTGCAACACGGAATTAAATTGTACCGACAAGGACAACGTTTCCCGGCCATGAGAGTTCAACGCGGTTTTGAGGTTTGGAATTCCATCCATCGTCTGTCAACCGTAGAAACTTATTCCTACAATTAACACATTTAACAAGTATTGGCTGGCTGATGGATGGATGTAAAAGGTCAAATCTGGGGAACAGGGCTGCAACACCCCCTCCCCAGCCTGAGAGGCGGAGCATAAAAACATGGCTTGTTTGTCCAGGCCCTAGTGGAGCTGAGGCCACTGTGGTTTCTAACGTGGAGTCATTTGTCAGGTGACCTCGAATGAGGCTGCTCGCCTTCTTTTCTTTGCCATGAGAAAGGGGGATAATACTTATTCCATACAGGGCAGGGCTGGGGACAGGTAATCATGATTGATCACTGTGAGTTCAGGGAAGGAAGACGGCGTAATAAATACTAATTATAATAACCATTCCTGGCTTCTAAGAAAAATGCCTTTAAAAAAAAAAAAGGAAGGAAGGAAAGAAAAAATTCCTCTCAGGGAAGGGCCTCGTGGGGCAGACCTGGGGTGTCACAGCCTTGTGTTTGCCTGAATGGACCCAAAGGAGGAAAAGGCTCAGTCACAGTTCATGACAGCTGGAGCAGGCAGAAAACCTTCCTTTAAAAGAAAATTCTTACATCAATGAGTTACATGTTTTGATTGTCAAAAAGTATCATCATTTTAGATGAATAGATTAGAGCCAACCCTTGCAGGACTCTTACTTTTGTATGTAAAGGCTAAGTATAAACATTTCACATGTAAATGTCATGCGTAAAGCCCCATATATGAACTCCATAGCTGTAATGACAGCTCTGTCATCCGCAGCCCTGGGCCCCCAAGCAGCCGCTGGGATCCTGGAATCAGTTTCTCCAATTCGGGTGGCTCCCACGTCTGCCCACACTCCACAGTGCCATCTCAAAACAAATGGAAACACTCTGCCTGCATCTTCCAGCAGGATTTATCAACCCCCTGGCCCTTCCCCTCTCAGCCCCGCATCCTCCTTGCTTCCGCCCACCGAGCACACGTGTCCTGTGTGTCCCGCACAACGCCCCCTTCTCCCCCCCCCCCCGCCTCCCCCCGCCCCATTCGCGCACTATGCTGGGAAGGGGCTGATTGGTTTAGTGCACGGGGCAGCCGGTCCCGGGTGGTAACTGACACTTGAACGTAGGACTTATTGCATTCCTTCATATCGCAGTGGTAATTGAATGCACATGGAACCCCCCTGCACCGGTGACCCCGGAGTGTGCCACACACCTGGAAGTAGTGAGGTTCAATTAATGTGTCACCGCCACTAGTAGCGGCTACCAGTGAGACGCACCAGCCGTAGGGGAACAAAGCTCAGGCCGGAGCAGAGAAGCTCCTGGGACCGTCTCCCCGCAGGCTCATACAGTACAGTTTTCCCAGGAAAACCACTTGCTCTTAATTACTCCAATTAATTTTACGGAATGGCTTTGTTTATCTCTTACTCGAAGAGTTATTTTTGTGCTAAAATACTCAAATAATCAACCTACAGGAAATAACAATGGCCCAAGTAAATTTTTGTAATAACATTTAATAATAATTTAAAAATATGAGAAATTAAATATGATCTAAAAAGTGGAACTCACACTAAGTAGATGAAGACGTAACGTGATGAATTCCACCTTCTCATTCTTTCATCCATCCCCTGAGGGGTTGTGCAGTGCTGATGGTGGCCCAGGGACACTGCGGGGTTAGTGCAGAATGGTCCCTGTGGGACCAGTGACCGGAGGCAGGGGAGGACATGTCCCCATCAGCGGAGCCTTGACGGTGACCTGACTCCCTGTCTGCAGACCCAGGAGGCTGCAGACAAGGAAGTTCTACACTCAAGGAGGAGCAGGAATTACCTAGGGAGAAAGAGAGAGGAAAGAGTACTTCAGGAGAGACCAACATGGGCAAAGGCAGGAGGGCAGAGAGAAAGTGAGAGAACTTGGGAGTGGAGTGGGATGAGAGAGAAGGGGTCAGGCAGGGTTCGGGGGCTCTGGAAGGGGAACATGAGAGCAAGGACCCAGCTGAGAACTGCCATCTCCCAGTCTTCTGCAAGGAGGAGCTTAGAATTCCACTTCAAAGTCCAGAACGTTTCTCTTCCTTAACACACTCACACACATGCATGCACACATGCATACATGCATGTATACACAACCCATACACACATGCACACACACATAGGGCAAGGGCATCACTAGCATACTAGAATTCAAAAGAGGGTTAAGGCTACAATTTGGGTGTATTCTTGGAGTAAAGAAAGAAAAATTACAATGCATGTTGTATTTGATAAATTCCATTTACTTAATTAACAAAATCTAGTAGCAATGCCTAAATGAGTGGAAATATTCTAAAGTTGAAAGGTAACCCTGTTCTACAAAATTTGACTTCTCCCTGATCACGCCCACACCTCCTTCTCCTTGACCACACCCACAACTTCTCCTTGACCACGCCCATATCTCCTTCTCCCTGACCATGTCCACAGTCCTGTCACTTTGCAGGTGCCACTGGCAGGCTGCAGGATGCCGATGTAGCTTCGGTTCTCTGGGCCTCAGGCTCCCCTGTAAACAAGGGAGTTGTGACTTGGCATGCAGGTTGGCCTGTTGGGAGAACAAGGCCCTCCAGCACCCCCGCTGCTCCCTCCCTGGCCCGCCCCTTGCCTGTAAGTCCCCTGAGGAGGAAGCCTAGACGTTGCAAAACTGAAGGCAGAAAATGGCGCCGTGAGCAGCGCGTCCGACAGATCTCCCCAAAATCACAACAAATTTATCAACTAGAAACAGGAAAATTTATCTTCGGAGCATTACGGAGTTCCACACAAACTGAAAGCAAAAGGACTGTTATCACTTGAATCTGAGAGACGAGGGTGTGGAGGAAGCTACCGCAGGGACGTTCATTCAAGCCGCGAGGAAGTACGCCTGTGGTAAGTCATCCCGCACTCGGGAGCCGCGAGCAGCAGCCGCGAGCAGCCGCCGCCAGCCGCCGCCGCCAGCCGCGAGCAGCGCCCGGGTCGGTTGCAGAGCGAGCACCGCCCACACTCCGGAGCGGCGAGCAGCCGCTGGCGCGCGCCCGGTCTGGTTGCAGACCGAGCATTGCAGACCGGGCACCGCTAACGTTCCCAGCGGCCCGCGCACGGGGAGCGGGAGAGGCCCCAGGGCGGTATTCCCTACTTGGGAGATTCTCTCCGCGGGCGGGGCACCTCACCCAGCCATTCAAGCTAACAATCAAGCGTTGGGGGAGGGGCGCGCGCAGGCAGCCTGAAATACCTTCAGGAGCACAGCTGCGACCCAATTACTAAAATTAACTTAACCCGTGAAATCTGCGCACCCTCGGTTCTAATTGATAAGATCTCTCTCAGTTCACCGACCCAAGACAAGAGGCGTGATATTTTTTAGTGCCTCTCGCTAAAGGGGCGGGGGCAACTTCTGATTGATAGAGCCTCCATATTCAGGGATAAATGCTAACAAGAAAGACTTGGCAGATAATAAGATCTATACCACACTAGTCGCAAGCAGAGACTAGTGCCTCTTCTTACCAGCCAAAACAGGCTACAAAGTGTGGAAAGCCTGGGTTGAGAGGTCCAACTGAATGCTAGGCGCTGAACAGTCACCTTGACAACAATTGACTCCCACCCCCGCCTGATTACACTGGAGGCCCTGACTGTCAGAGCCCTTCCCAAAGCCTTGCACTGAGTGGGGATAGAGTGGGGATTTCCCAGCTCTTTGAGCCTCTTACTCCCCAGGCAGAAGCAGTGGCAGCCTTATAGCTGGATCACCAGGCTGCTAATTCAGGAAGGGGGGACTAGGAGAGAGAATCCACGAAAGCAAACTCTCTCATCGTTGGACCCTGCAAACGCCAACAAGCCTTGACTACCAGCAAGACTAAAGCCAATTATATGACATTGCCATAGAATCCCATCAACTGCAAATCCCTACCTAAATGTGACACAGGGGCAGAGCCTGGGGTACAGAGTCACCGACCAGGAAGAGGGAGAGAAAAGAAAAAGGAAGAAGTTAACATCTCAAAATCAAGAAAAATCCACAGACTTTACAACTTGTTCCACTAATTTTTTTTTCTTGTTGTTGTTGTTGTTGTTTGTTTCTTCTATCTTATTGCCTTTATTTCCTCCACCTCGGTCCTTCTATTCTCTGCCCATCTTATGCTTCCCTTTTCTTGAACTACACTACCCATAAGTGTTACATTTTATTTCTCTTCTTCATCCTCACCCTCCTTTGGGGTTATACTCCAGGACACTTAACTCTCACTCTCTCCTCTTTTGTTTTCTTTTTTGTTGTTTGTTTCTTTTTGCTTTATTTTGTTTTTTTCTCTTCCTTTTTTATTTTTTCCTTCGTTTTTCTCTTTTTCTTATTTTTTCCTTTCTATTCGTTTTTTCTTTTCTTGTTTTACTTTCCTCCCATTTAATCCTCAATCACGAACAAATTAGTTAATTTGGGACTCAAGGTTTTTTTTTACTTTATTTTTCTTTTTCGCTTTTGTTTTTGTTTTTTTCTTGTTAGTTTATTTTTGTGGCATTTTGGGTCCTCCCAACCCAAGGTCTCCATTGTATTTGGTCTTTGCTCCACTTAATACAACATTTTTACTTATTATTTTTATTTTTTTCTTCTTTATTATTCCTTTTTTTGTCCTTTTTTCTGGTTCCCTCTTATCCCTCTCATTATATCTCTTAGTTGACCATCACCTGCAGGCAGATCAACTTATGCTTGTCTAAGATTTTCTTCCTTTTTTTTTTTTTTTTTTTGCATTTAGTAGGTCCCTACTCCCCTTTTTTTTTTTTGCCCCTTGAACTCTTCACCACAAACCAGGCCCTCCATTATAGGCACGATATTTCCCTGAGGAGGGGAGAGGAGGGAAGGAGAAGAAAGAAAAAAAAGGGGGAAATAATAAATTATTACTGCTTTTTTTTGTGGGGTGTTTTACCCTTTGTTTTTTTTTGTTGTTTTTTTTTTACTTTTTACTCTTTATTAATTCTAATTAGTGCTATCAACAAGACCACCCTCAGATGCCAATAAGAAAGAGGAAATCGAATATTATGGATACAAAAGAAAGAGAGGTAACACAAATAGATGTGGAAAAATCTATGGAGAAAAGACTTAACATATTGGAAGCCTTGGAGCTAAATGACAGAGAATTTAAAATAGAAATCTTAAAAATACTCAGAGATATACAAGAAAACACAGAAAGGCAATATAGGGAGATCAGAAAACAACTCAATGAACACAAAGAATATATTACCAAGGAAATTGAAACTATAAAAACAAATCAAACAGAAATGAAAAACTCAATTCACGAGCTGAAAAACGAGGTAACAAGCTTAGCTAGCAGAACAACCCAGATTGAAGATAGGATTAGTGAAATAGAAGACAAACAACTTGAGGCACAACAGAGAGAAGAAGAAAGAGACTCAAAAATAATAAAAAACGAGAAAGCCCTACAGGAATTGTCTGACTCCATTAGAAAGAATAACATAAGAATAATAGGTATATCAGAGGGAGAAGAGAAAGAAAATGGAATGGAGAATATACTCAAACAAATAATAGACGAGAACTTCCCAAGCCTGTGGAAAGAACTAAAGCCTCAAATTCAAGAAGCAAACAGAACACCGAGTTTTCTTAACCCCAACAAACCCACTCCAAGGCACATCATAATAAAGATGACACAAACCAATGACAAAGAAAAAATTCTCAAGGCAGCCAGGGAAAAGAAGAGTACAACATATAAAGGAAGACCTATTAGATTATCATCAGATTTCTCAGCAGAAACTCTACAAGCTAGAAGAGAGTGGACCCCAATATTTAAAGCCCTGAAAGAGAGGAACTTTCAGCCAAGAATACTATACCCATCAAAGCTATCCTTCAAGTATGAAGGAGATATAAAAACATTCACAAATACAGAAAAGATGAGAGAATTTATCACGAGAAAGCCCCCACTCCAGGAAATACTAAAGGGGGTTTTCCAACCAGATTCAAAGAACAAAAGAAAACAACACCACAAGTAACAGCTCCACCAAGAACACAATAAAACCAAACTTAAACTGTGACAACAAAGGGAAAAAAAAAGGGGGGAGAGAATGGAGATTAACAGTAGCAAAGGACGATGAAGTGCAGAAATACTTATAAGATAGGGTACTACAATGAATATGGTAGGTACCCTTTTCATTACTTAATGGTAACCACCCTAGAAAAAACCACCACAAAAACACATGACTTAAAAAAGGTAGCAACAGAGGAAAGAAGTATGGAACACAAACAAACAGAAACAAATGATAGAAAACAAAAGAGAAGAATCAAACTAGATACAAAACTAACAGAAAGCAATTTATAAAATGGCAGTAGGGAACCCACAAGTGTCAATAATTACACTAAATGTAAATGGATTAAACTTACCAATAAAAAGACACAGAGTAGCAGAATGGATTAAAAAAGAAAATCCAACTATATGCTGCCTACAAGAAACACATCTAAGCAACAAGGATAAAAACAAATTCAAAGTGAAAGGCTGGAAAACAATACTCCAAGCAAACAACACCCCAAAAAAAGCAGGTGTAGCAATACTCATATCTGATAATGCTGACTACAAGACAGAAAAAGTACTCAGAGACAAAAATGGTCACTTCATAATGATTAAGGGGACACTGAATCAAGAAGACATAACAATCCTTAATATATATGCACCAAACCAAGGAGCACCAAAATATATAAGACAGCTACTTATTGACCTTAAAACAAAAACTAACAAAAATACAATCATACTTGGAGACCTCAATACTCCGCTGACGGCTCTAGATCGGTCATCCAAACAGAGAATCAATAAAGATATAGTGGCCTTAAACGAAATACTAGAACGCCTAGATATGATAGACATCTACAGGACACTTTATCCCAAAGCGACAGAGTATACATTTTTCTCTAGTGTACATGGAACATTCTCAAGAATTGACCATATGTTGGGCCACAAAGACAATATCAGCAAATTTAGAAAAATTGAAATTGTACCAAGCATATTTTCTGATCATAAAGCCTTGAAACTAGAATTCAACTGCAAAAAAGAGGGGGAAAAACCCACAAAAATGTGGAAACTAAACAACATACTTCTAAAAAATGAATGGGTCAAAGAAGAAATAAGCGCAGAGATCAAAAGATACATACAGACAAATGAAAATGAAAATACGACATATCAGAATCTCTGGGATGCAGCAAAAGCAGTAATAAGAGGAAAGTTCATATCACTTCAGGCCTATATGAACAAACAAGAGAGAGCCGAAGTAAACCACTTAACTTCACACCTTAAGGAACTAGAAAAAGAAGAACAAAGACAACCCAAAACCAGCCGAAGAAAGGAGATAATAAAAATCAGAGCAGAAATAAATGAAATAGAGAACAGAAAAACTATAGAAAAAATCAATAAAACAAGGAGCTGGTTCTTTGAAAAGATCAACAAAATTGACAAACCCTTGGCAAGACTCACCAAGGAAAAAAGGCACAGGACTCAAATAAATAAAATCCAAAATGAAAGAGGAGAGATCACCACAGACATCATAGATATACAAAGAATTATTGTAGAATACTATGAAAAATTATATGCCACCAAATACAACAATCTAGAAGAAATGGATAAATTCCTAGAACAATACAACCTTCCTAGACTGAGTCATGAAGAAGCAGAAAGCCTAAACAGACCAATCAGCAGGGAGGAAATAGAAAAAACTATTAAAAACCTCCCCAAAAATAAAAGTCCAGGCCCAGACGGTTATACTAGTGAATTCTATCAAACATTCAAAGAAGACTTGGTTCCTATTCTACTCAAAGTCTTCCAAAAAATTGAAGAAGAAGCAATACTTCCAAACACATTTTATGAGGCCAACATAACCCTCATACCAAAACGTGGCAAGGATGGCACAAAGAAAGAAAACTACAGACCAATATCTCTAATGAATACAGATGCTAAAATACTAAACAAAATACTAGCAAAGCGAATACAACAACATATTAAAAAAATAATACATCATGATCAAGTGGGATTCATCCCAGAATCTCAAGGATGGTTCAACATACGCAAAACGGTTAACGTAATACACCATATCAACAAAACAAAGAACAAAAACCACATGATCTTATCAATAGACGCAGAAAAGGCTTTTGATAAAATACAACACAATTTTATGTTTAAGACTCTCAACAAAATGGGTATAGAAGGAAAATATCTCAACATGATAAAGGCCATATATGATAAACCATCAGCCAACATCATTTTAAACGGCATAAAACTGAGGACTTTCTACCTTAAATCAGGAACAAGACAGGGTTGTCCACTCTCTCCACTCTTATTTAACGTGGTGCTAGAAGTTCTGGCCAGAGCAATCAGACAAGACAAAGAAATAAAAGGCATCCATATTGGAAAAGAAGAAGTAAAGGTATCACTTTTTGCTGATGATATGATCCTATACATCGAAAACCCGAAGGACTCCACAAAAAGATTATTAGAAACAATAAACCAATACAGTAAGGTCGCAGGATACAAAATTAACATACAGAAGTCCATAGCCTTTCTCTATGCCAACAATGAAATATTAGAAAACGAACTCAAAAAAATAATCCCCTTCACGATTGCAACAAAAAAAATAAAATACCTTGGAATAAACATAACAAAGAATGTAAAGGACCTATATAATGAAAATTACAAAGCATTGTTAAGGGAAATCGAAAAAGATACAATGAGATGGAAAAATATTCCTTGTTCTTGGATAGGAAGAATAAATATAATCAAAATGGCCATATTACCCAAAGCAATATACAAATTTAATGCAATTCCCATCAAAATCCCTATGAGATTTTTTAAAGAAATGGAACAAAAAATCATCAGATTTATATGGAACTATGAAAACCCCCGAATAGCCAAAACAATCCTAAGGAAAAAGAATGAAGCTGGGGGCATTACAATACCTGACTTTAAACTATATTATAGGGCCACAATAATCAAAACAGCATGGTATTGGCAGAAAAATAGACACTCAGACCAATGGAACAGAATAGAAAGCCCAGAAATAAAACCACATATATATGGTCAAATAATCTTTGATAAAGGGGCCAACAACACACAATGGAGAAAAGAAAGCCTCTTCAACAAATGGTGTTGGGAAAACTGGAAAGCCACATGCAAAAGAATGAAACTCGACTACAGCCTGTCCCCGTGTACTAAAATTAATTCAAAATGGATCAAAGACCTAAATATAAGACCTGAAACAATAAAGTACATAGAAGAAGACATAGGTACTAAACTCATGGACCTGGGTTTTAAAGAACATTTTATGAACTTGACTCCAATGGCAAGAGAAGTGAAGGCAAAGATAAATGAATGGGACTACATCAGAATAAAAAGTTTTTGCTCAGCAAGAGAAACTGATCACAAAATAAACAGACAGCCAACTAAATGGGAAATGATATTTTCAAACAACAGCTCAGATAAGGGCCTAATTTCCAAAATTTACAAAGAACTCATAAAACTCAACAACAAACAAACAAACAATCCAATAAAAAAATGGGAAGAAGACATGAATAGACACTTCTCCCAGGAAGAGATACAAATGGCCAACAGATATATGAAAAGATGCTCAGCTTCATTAGTTATTAGGGAAATGCAAATCAAAACTACAATGAGATACCACCTCACCCCTGTTAGATTAGCTATTATCAACAAGACGGGTAATAGCAAATGTTGGAGAGGCTGTGGAGAAAAAGGAACCCTCATTCACTGTTGGTGGGACTGTAAAGTAGTACAACCATTATGGAGGAAAGTATGGTGGTTCCTCAAAAAACTGCAAATAGAACTACCTTATGACCCAGCAATCCCTCTACTGGGTATATACCCCAAAACCTCAGAAACATTGATACGTAAAGACACATGTAGCCCCATGTTCATTGCAGCACTGTTCACAGTGGCCAAGACATGGAAACAACCAAAAAGCCCTTCAATAGAAGACTGGATAAAGAAGATGTGGCACATATACACTATGGAATACTACTCAGCCATAAGAAATGATGACATCAGATCATTTACAGCAAAATGGTGGGATCTTGATAACATTATAAGGAGTGAAATAAGTAAATCAGAAAAAAACAAGAACTACATGATTCCATACATTGGTGGAACATAAAAATGAGACTAAGAGACATGGACAAGTGTGTGGTGGTTACCAGGGGTGGGGGGAGGGAGGACAGGGAGAGAGTTAGGGGGAGGGGGAGGGGCACAGAGAACTAGATAGAGGGTGGCGAAGGACAATCTGACTTTGGGCGAGGGGTATGCAACATAATTTAATGACAAGATAACCTAGACATGTTTTCTTTGAATATATGTACCCTGATTTATTAATGTCATCCCATTACCATTAATAAAAATTTATTTAAAAAAAAAAAAAAAGTTGAAATAAAGTAAAAAAAAAGATTAAGACAAGGATCTCTGTAGAGGGATAATCTGAAGTTATTTAATATAATTTCAGTATTTTCAGTAATCTTTAAGTACTTCTATAAAATCTGGTAATACTATGTAAAGTCACTGTTTTGGTAAGATTGACCTTGTTATTAATAAAAACATTATAAATTAAAAAATTTTAAACTGAAAAAAAAACACAAAAAAAAACTGAAGGCAGATTTCTGGGTAAACATATCTCTGAAACATATGCATACTCATCTTTGCACTCTCCTCAAATCCCACTAAAGGGACAGGAAAGGCAGAGAAACGAGAAATGTCCCCAAGGACAAAGTAGTCAGAAGAAGAAACATCAGAAGAGAAATCAATATTTTAAAAGTAGAAACTGAATGGACAAATGGTATCTGACTCAGCCAGAGGGAGAAAGGTGAACCCTACCAGGGACAGGTGGAAAGCAAGCTCTGTGAACAGGGAGCCCCCCTCACCCCACCCCATCTAATGGCACTGCAGCGTGTAGTCTTGGAGGAGAAAGGCATTCCTAAATTTGCAGTTTGGAACCTGTAGTTTTGCCTCTTCCAAAACTGGTGAGCTGGCTGCTCTTCCAATGCTGATCTCTAGGTGTTAACGTGCCCCAAGCCTGTGCCACCCTCTGAGGGAGGACGGAGTCTTGTGCAGGTGCTGGCAGGGAAGAGGAACATAAGTGGGTGAGGAGTGTGGGGGACCCACAGGGAACTACCCTCCGAGTCTCCCTGGCGGTTTGCGCCCCAACGGAGAGGTATGTTGAGACTGAGACTGAGCTTGGACTGAGTACCTACAAGGTCTTATTGTTCAAAGTGTTCACTGCCCTCCCTGTATGAGACTACATCTCATCAGCTTGTTGGCATTGGTCCTGGCCAATGAAATGTGAGTGGAAGTAAGTGCAATGCTCCTGAGCTGAGGGTTTAAGAGCCATTGCTGGTGGGCACAAGGAGAGTACCTTAACCCTTTGAGGAGTGACTTTTTTGTTATCCCTTTGAGTGAGGACATACATGAACATTCGTACTACTCAAAGGGTTAATAGTTGCAAGCATCTACAATTTTAGGGGTCATTTGTCACCACAGCATACCAGTAGTAAAATGCTGACTGCTACAGCCCCAGGGATGACTGCAGCTAGGTTGGCAAGAGACTGTCTCCTGCATACAATGAGCACCCTTCCTGGGACAGCGATCTGGGCCATGCCTGAAGATGGCGCCCTTGGCCCAGACACAACCGCCTTCAAGGAGAACACCAGCAATGGCAGCAGGAAGAAGCACACCCCTCTAGTGGGAAGACACAGGAGGGCGTCTTCCTCAGGGAAATCCAGCTACACCCTAGGGCTTTGCAGGGCATAGGGGTCTTGTGTAGGAAAGTGGGCACAATGAATGATGCTGTAGAAACTGGGTCTCTTATGATGCCAATTATTAAGCTTTTCTTTTCTTTTTTTGTGACAGAGACAGAGAGACAGACAGGAAGGAAGAGAGATGAGAAGCATCAATTACTCATTGCGGCTCCATAGTCTCTTTAGTTGTTCATTGATTGCTTTCTCATACGTGCCTTGACCAGGGGGCTACAGCAGAGCAAGTGACCCTTTAGCTCAAGCCAGCGACCTTTGGGCTCAAGCTAGCAACCATGAGGTCATGCCTATGATCCCACGCTCAAGCCAGTAACCTCAGGGTTTTGAACTTGGTCCTTCCTCTGTGTCCCAGTCCAACATCTCTGAAACATATACATACTTATCTTTGCACTCTCCTCAATCCCACTAAAGGGACAGGAAAGGCACTGTGCCATCGCCTGGTCAGGCTTAAGCTTTTCTCTCTGAGCTCTTAACCTCCCTTGACACTGTGTTTGTTGATGCTGGGATAGGGCCTTGTGGATTTCATTGCTTCTTTGTGTGACTATGTCGGGCTCTGCCATTAGGAGATTGCAAAGCTTGGAGGGGAACTAGGGACTCTCTCCTTCCTGTTTGCTGTTTCTAGCAGCATGGTGACAAGGCATGCCTTCACCTCAGCAGTAGCAGTTGCTTCCTGACTTCATGTTCCCATGACCAGCCTCACTGTGCCCACTCAGAGGGAGAGCCCCACTGACAAGGACCCCTCTTCAGAGCTCTCAGCCCATAATCCAAGGGTCCCTTCTCTGAGCTTCTATCCTCACATGCTTTCTCTGCCCTGCTATCCTGACTGGCCTTGTCTGGTATAGTGATGGTGACTACACCTGTAGCCTTGCTGGGAAGCATGCATACCCACCTCAGAAGGAGAGCCTCTGTTTTAAGTCCCTGAACCAGGGACTGGTCCAGCAAGGAGCTGCTGGGCACCTGCTATGTGCCCCAGTTGTACTGGGTGTCATGCAAGATATACGACATTTAAACTATGGTCCTGCCTACCAAAGAGTGCAGCTAGGAAGAAAGGATTTCCAAGGCCACATACAGATCCAGGAAAGGGACAGGTATAAGGCCTGGGTGGTCAAGAAGGTCACCAAGGCTTCTCACAAGTCAAGCAAGCTTAAACCAGGTACTCTAGGCATCTTCGGGAAAGACAGAGGTGCGCAGGTTAATCTACTCACTTTCCTGACGGAGAGAGAAGCTACAGGGAGTGTAGCCCTTTTCCAAGATCACAGAGCATAGTATAGATGGTCAGATATTGTGACATTTTCAGGAATGGCCATTTTATCCCCCAAAGAGCTACCAGAATGGCTAAAACTTAAAAGAGTGACCATATCAAGTGTTGTCGAGAGGGCTGGTGGAAGTGGAGGGCACCAAGGGAAAGACAAACGCTGTGCTATGAATCCAGCTCTCACAGTTAGTAACTAGGGTTGATTCCAACAGGGGTACCCAAAGCAGTTAGTGCTAGATTGAGAAGAAAAAAAGGTGCTCATTATATATTCACTCTTGCCCTCATTGGCATAGACCTGTCACCCAACTGGCTCTGACAGAGAGTGACAGCAATGGCCTTGGCCACCATTCTGGCCCACAGCTGCCACCATACAGCTATGAATACCCCATGGATGCTGCCACATGTGCTATCTCCAAAGCACTGTGAACGTTGGCATCTTCAGTGTTGGGGACACTCTCTGCCCCATGCCCTGGTCTCAGACACAGCCTGGAACCTGCCCTTGAGCAGGGCTGTGAAGGAGGCCTGCACAGTGAGTAGAAGGTCCCTGCTGAGACTTGGGTTAGGGAGTGGTGGCAGATGTTCTTTCTTCTGTAACTTCAATTACTCTGAAACCCCTGTTTCTTCTGGTGGTGAGATATATTAATTTTGCCAAATCAAGGTAAATTCTAGTTACTCACGATCTAAACACAGTTGCTTTGAAGTAACTCCTCAGGTAATTCAGGTTCTTAAGTCAGGTAATTCCAGGCTTACATCATAGGCAATTCCAGGGGCTTCTGCTCCCTGTCTGCTGTTCAAGTTACCCCTCTTCCCTAGCATTCATTGGTGATGGCCCACCCAACTGGCCCACCCCTGTTCTGGTCAAGTCTGGCTTCTATTCCATCCCACAGCTTATGTCCCCAGGGTCCCTCACCTCAGGGACCCTGTTGCTGGCACTGTGAAATCCCCCTCCCAGGCACCCAGTAATGCTCAACTTCTCACCCACTCCCCATTGGGCTGGGGAGGGACCTCCAGAATCCCATTCGGGGCTGGATCCACCTCCTTTCTTGCCCTAACCCTAACCCTTACCCTTTCCTCCTGATTCTGCAAAACCACTAGGTCAATAAATATGCCCATTTCTACAATTAGAGCTTCCTTCCTTTGGACTTGCCCCTGGTCCAAATACTGATACTGCTGGAAGGGGTCATACTTTAGCACAGTTTTATTTATGCATGTGTTATGGTGGGAGTGTGGCTTAATCCACTGGACAAGACAGACACTACTGAGGCTGAACACAAGGAATCAAAGGCTGGCTCTGGGTTCCCTGTGATTCCAATTTTATAGGTCAACTAAAATGTATTAAGTGCTTACCTTTGCCCAGGGATGTGTTCTTCCACAAAAATCTTCCCATTTGATGATTGGTGCCCTGTGAGGTAGGCACCAGTGCTTCTCCATGAGCAGGCTGGAATCCCTATATCCATTTGTTCCAGTCTAAAGTGACAGCTGTGACCAAGGTGTAGGTGCCCATGGATAGTTAAGTTTCACAAAACAAGTGTCTCCAGACCATGAGAAACTAGATGCTCTGGGCTTGGCTTGTTCCACAGCAGAAAGATCTCAGATATGACATTTTCCTGGGGGTGGAATAGGTCTCCGGGGATGCTGCAAAACAGACACAGACAGACAACAGAAAGCTGCATCTGAATGCAGTGAGGGAAGGAAAGAAGGATGATAGAGTTTACCAGGCTTTTGTGATCAGAAGCTGAGTAGGAATCACCAAGGATTAAGGCAGAAATGCTTAGTAACTGAGAGGCAGGGAGGCGGAGACTGGGATAACTGGGAAATCTGAATGGCAACCCATGGCAACGGGGAGGAGTTGGGGCTGTCTTGACATAGGGTCCCCCAAGGGGACCCGAATCTGAGATTGTTACTCTAAGAGAAGACAATCTTTGAAAAATTCCAAGATGATCTTGGCATGGCAAAAGCAGAGGTAGACCCCCTTTGGAGGAAAGGTTCCCCAAGGTAATTTGCAGGAATCCCACAAATTAAAATATAAGGAGCACAGACCCTGAGAAGGTGCACAGATCCTCTTATGAACCCTGAATTTGGGCTCTGCTGGAGGATCCTGTTCCCAGTGACCCCAGGGAAGCTGCAAGGGGGAGCTGAGATATTCCTCCTTAAGCACCGGCGTCTCCCCTCACAATGAAACCTTCTCCTTCCCTACCAGGATAAGGAGGGAAACTGTTGGACATGCAAACCTCTGCCATAGACACTTCCTCAATCCAAGTAATTGATAGTCAACCTCTGTATCTTTCAACTCAGAATATGTAGGAACATGTAATTATTTTGTTTATTGTATGGTTATGACCATAGTCTTTTAGCATCTGACATTGCAAATCAAACTTGTGTTTCCTGCAGGAACTCTGGGAAAATTTGATGATAAGATAGATTGCTAATATTTTTAAGAAAAAGCTCTCAATTCTTAGACTGGACTAAAAAATTCTCTCCAAGTAGATGCATAAGTAGCAAGTCTCTACAAACTGAGTACTCTTCAGGAAAGGAAAGTTCTGAGTGAGAAATCTTGGCTTGGCTCATGCTTCTCCTGACCCATTAAATTGTACGAGGGCATCAGTCATTAAAAACTAAAATTGGCCCTGGCCGGTTGGCTCAGCGGTAGAGCGTCGGCCTGGCGTGCGGGGAACCCGGGTTCGATTCCCGGCCAGGGCACATAGGAGAAGCGCCCATCTGCTTCTCCACCCCCCCCCCTCCTTCCTCTCTGTCTCTCTCTTCCCCTCCCGCAGCCAAGGCTCCATTGGAGCAAAGATGGCCCGGGCGCTAGGGATGGCTCCTTGGCCTCTGCCCCAGGCGCTAGAGTGGCTCTGGTCGCGGCAGAGCGACGCCCCGGAGGGGCAGAGCATCGCCCCCTGGTGGGCAGAGCTTCGCCCCTGGTGGGCGTGCTGGGTGGATCCTGGTCGGGCACATGCGGGAGTCTGTCTGACTGTCTCTCCCCGTTTCCAGCTTCAGAAAAATACAAAAAAAAACCCACAAAAACCTAAAATCAACACTTCATGGCTTTTGCCAGAGAGTTCTGATATGTCCAGTGGGAATTTTCCATGCTCTCGTGACAAACTAACATCCATTGGTGTTGCTATAAGGGAAAAATGAGAATTGAGTTTCCTGCCTTGGTTTTTCCAACAATTACCAAGTGATAACCCCATTCTGGTCACATTGACTCAACAAGTATTTATTGGTCATCCGCTATGTGTCTGGTATGAACGATGTTAGGTGCTAAGGGTAAAGAAGTGCATGGGACAGAGAAAGTGTATGCCCTGGAACCAGAAGATCTGGCCCTTAGACTAGCCCCAGTATTCACTGGCATGTGGTTTGGGGGCAAGTCTCAAAAATCCTGTCTATTCTAGGCACGGGAAGAGTTCTTAGTGAAAGCAGCACTCCACACTAAGTTAGTAAGAGCTGGATTCAGTCCAGCTGTGGGGTGTGAGCCTGTGGTCATTTAGAAATGGCCAGAAAAGGAGAAGCAGCAGCTGGAATGGGAGAGAGAAAGGGAGATCTGAGGAAAACCACATGGTTATAGTTTCTTCTTCTCTTTAATTGGGGTGTAACTTTCATATAGTTAAATGTAATAACACACAAAGTCTGAAATGTACAGCTTGATGAGTTTTTCATATGCATCCTATGTGACCACCACCTAGATTAAGATATAGAATACTTCCAGCTTCCCAGTAGATATAATTTTTAAAGTAGAAATAGAAAAAGTCAAATCTCAGGACTTCTGTTGTTAGGGTTAGCACACTCGGTCTTGCTTAACAGCAAAACCATTTCCTGAGCAGAGGTGACAAGTTACAGTCTGTCTTCCTTCCCATCTTCTGGTGACCAAGGGCATCATTGTAGACTAGTCATGGAGGTCCAGATGGAGCCTGTAAATTGGCTTGCAACAGAATTTTAATGTGCACAAAGCTAACTGGCCAACCCAAGGATGAAATGTATAATTTTGCTTTCTTCTTAACTCCAGACTCAAATTACTAGTTACCTTTGTTATAAAATGTATTAAATATTTACCATAAAATTGCTATATGGCAAAAAAGAAGAAGAAGAAGGAGAAAGAATTAGAAGGAGGAGGGGGAGGAGAAGAAGAAAGAGAAGGAGAAGAAGTTGTTGTTGTTGTTGTTGTTGTTGGGATATAGCAGTAGTATTCATGGTGGACAAAAGATGAAATGAACCCAAATGATGAATGGATAAACAAAATGTGGTCTACCCACACAATGGAATAGTATTCAGCCATAAAAAGGCATGAAGTCCTGATATATATTACAACACAGATAAACTGTGAAAACATTATGCTAAGTGAAATAAACCACACACAAGACCACATACCATATGATTCTATTTATATGAAATTCCAAAATAGGAGAATCCATAGAGATGGAAAGTAGATTAGTAGTCACTTAGGGTTGGGGGGGGGGGTGTACAGGGGGCGAATAGCTACTGGGATTTCTTCTGAGGAGGTGAAAATGTTCTAAAACTGACTATAATGATGATTGCCCATATCTCTGAATATACTAAAAACCATTGAACTGTACACTTTAAATGGGTGGACTATACAGTATATAATTATGTCTCAATAAGCTGTTTTTAATAAAGAAAAAAAATGAAGACAATAAAAAGTAAATTGAACCATCATTCATAGTCTTACTACCCAAAGATACTCACTATCGACAATTTGAATAATCTTTTGGTACTTCTCTTTATATAGTTTTATTGTTTTATTTAATATTATCCCCATTGTACAGATAGCAAAACTGAGGACTAAAGAAAAGTCAAACCTAAACTTGACACCAAAGCTTGTACCCTTAATGATTACACAAATATTCAAGGGCAGAAAAAGGCTTTTTTTCATATTTAAAATGATTTCCATTGGACAAATGACCAGAAATAAAATCAGATGTTCCAAAGCCCTTGAAACACATTACTGGGGAAGATTTTCAAAGATATTATCAGGACTGAGCTGCCTCAGTGGCAGGAACTCACTTTTATCATACGAATGCCTGGTGGGTTACCTGGCACACCATGAATGCTTCTTGAATGAGTAAGTGTGTGCAAGAAAGAATGTGTGAGGACTCCCCAATTCAAAAAGTTACATTCCTTTTGATGGGTAAAACACAAGCTGCTTTGAAGTGAGTCCAGTTCTAACTGCACATGAATAATGACTGCCTAGGACATACAGCTCTCAGTCTGTGTTTTAGCCACCTTCACACACCAGGTGACTCACCACCCAGCCTGTGAATCAGTTGACTACGAAGAGATCTAAAATGACCTAATAAGTCACAAGGGTGGAAATTGGGAGTATTTTTTAGTAAGTGTTACCGCTTCTCTTTGGATTATTTAATAAGTTACCCACCCTATTAAATGACAATTCTTCATATATACATCAGCAACTAATATATATTATGACAGTTCACCAATGCTCAAAGAAAGGTAGACCATAAACCCAATGCTTTGGGAGGTAGCATTAAGCAGTGCAGGCCACTAAACAGCCTTGACAAGCCCTGCCTTACCTCCCCACCAGGAAGAGGAAGAAGCAGTTAGTGATGTCCACACAGCTACCAGCTGAGGGGCTTTGTATGGCTAAAACCTCAATGTACTGCTTTTTCCTGCAAAGCAAAGCTTTTGGGCAGTCTTGGGAATTTCCAAGGTGCCAAAAAACCTACTGAACATCAGCTGACCTATAACCATGTGGGTCTATGTTCCAATAGGTTTTTCTGTCTTTCAGTCTCTATCACATGGGATTTCCACAGTGTATTTCCCCTTTAAGAAAACCTTAAGGTTATTGTTATTATTATTATTATTTTAGTGAGAGAGTGGGGGGATAGACATGAATAGTCAGACAGGAAGGGAGAAAGATGAGAAGCATCAATTCATAGTTGCAGCACTGTAGTTGTTCATTGATTGCTTTCTCGTTTATGCCTTGACCTTGGGCTCCAGCTGAGCCAATGACCCTGTGCTCAAGCCAGCAACTTTGGGCTCAAGCCAGCAACCATGGGGTCATGTCTATAATCTCATGCTCAAGCTGGCAACCCTGCACTCAAGCTGGTGAGCCCATGCTCAAGCCGGACGAGCCCGTGTTCAAGCCGGTGACCTCAGGTTTTCAGACCTGGGTCCTCAGCGTTCCAGGCTCTATCCACTGTGTCACTGCCTGGTCAGGCAAGAGAATCCTAAGGTTATTAAGACACTCCTTTTTGCCAGGGCTTATTTGGTTAGAGATTTGTCCCAACACGCAAAGGTTGCAGGTTCAATCCCTAGTCAGGGCACATATAGGAACAGATCTGTTTCTCTCTCTCTTCCTTCCTCTCTAAAATCAATTTAAAAAAATTTTTTTTTGACAGAGACAGAGAGAGAGTCAGAGAGAGGAACAGATAGGGACAGACAGACGGGAAGGGAGAGAGATGAAAAGCATCAATTCTTCCTTGCGGTACCTTAGTTGTTCACTGATTGCTTTCTCATATGTGCTTTGATGGGGGTGGGTGGGGGGCTACAGCAGAGCGAGTGATACCTTGCTCAAGCCAACAACCTTGGGTTCAAGCTCGCGACCCCACACTCAAGCCGGTGACCTTGGGGTTTCGAACCTGGGTCCTCTGTGTCCCAGTCCAACGCCATATTCACTGCACCACCGCCTGGTCAGGCAAAAATTTTTTAAAGATACTTTTTTGTGTGCTACTTAACCCATCTTTTGGAATATATGCTATTCAGGAGTCTTTAAAGGGATAAAATTACATGTATTAACAATATAGAAAATACATAAAGAAAAATTCGATGTCCTTTGGCTCATGTCCCCCCCAGGCTGCTGCCACATCTATGAGACTATAGCAGGTCCTGCCGGCATGATCAGAGGAAGGCTGGGCGACAGTATTGCCCAACCAGACCTTAATGATTTTATTTATTCCACACAACCTAAAAACATGTTGGAACATAACGTCATAATTTTGTGGTAATTTCTGTGAATCACTTTTTAATTATGAATAATGTTTTTAGAGACACTCCTGAGAAATTTTACCCAAGGTTCCCTTGACAACCATCCCATAAAGTATCTAAAGGGAAACAGCTTCCATAGCCAACACAGAAAGTCAACTTTAAAGCCTGGATTCCTAAAAGATCCATCAGTCATCTAAGCTGAGGTCCACTCTCATGATTCACAGATGCCAAGGCTCACTGAGAAATTCAGACCAACAAACATAACTAGAAAGACACATTTACTGTCAAATAATGTTCGAAAGATTTTGTGAAATATGAATTGTATAACTTCACTTGGAGCCCCTTTTTTTTTTCTCTTTTCTTCTAGCTGGGAATTTCCCTCTGTGTGTCTAAAATTGTTGCCTTTCCACCCTCAATGGAAGGTTTTCAGCTTTTACCAGACCTGCTATGTCTATGGCAGGAAGGATCCTTGCCTCTTGGCTAAATCCAGGCCACTAGGATATTAAATGTTTGTGCAAGATACTGAGAGTGAATTTCTATTTCTGAGATTTACTTTCAGAAAACTCATACTGCTGTATGTCAAACAATCAAATAGGGTCCAAGTACAGTGCTCCTAAAGAACAGATGGGCGGGGTTGGTTCTGGAATTCCAATACTTTTTGCAGGTGCTGCCTCTCCTGGCTTCCACTTTCCTTCATTTGTCAGAGTTGACAGCTTCTTCAAAAAATGATGGTGTCGGCATGAGGCTAAACAGAAACACAAATAAGTCAATTAGCTTTCAAGGGAGCACCCCGAGTGTTGCTTTAAACAGGCAGGTATTTTCTGGTCAATTACTTTAAGTGGACTTTCAACAAACACTAAAATTATTTGTGTGTCTGACCAGGCGGTGGCGCAGTGGATAGAGCATCGGACTGGGATGCGGAGGACCCAGGTTCAGGACCTCGAGGTCGCCAGCTTGAGCGCGGGCTCATCTGGTTTGAACAAAAGCTCACCAGCTTGAGCTCAAGGTCGCTGGCTCAAGCAAGGGGTCACTCGGTCAGCGGTAGCCCCCCAGTCAAGGCACATATGAGAAATCAATCAATGAACAACTAAGGTGTCACAATGCACAACGAAAAACTAATGAATGATGCTTCTCATCTTTCCGTTCCTGTCTGTCCCTGTCTGTTCCACTCTCTTTCTGTCTCTGTAAAAAATAAAAATAAAAAAGTTATTTGTCCATGGGTAAAAACGGCAATGACCTTTTTCCTCCCTGCCCCCTAACTGTCCAGGAAGTACAGCATATTCACAGATGAGCTTTACCTTGTTTCAAGTGCTTAACAGTTTGTCACATGGGGTAGAATGCTTGGACACAGTGGAACACAGCGACTGTGGCGTCCTCAGGAGTAGCCAATGCCTGTCATCTAACCACGTTCACCTCCGCGCTGTTCCTTCCTGTACACCTGCTTGTAATTACTCAAAAGTTAGATTTCTCAAGAATCTCTTCCAAGTATCCACCTCTCCGGAGCCCCCCAGGCCCAGCTCAAGGCCTGGGATTGTAGAAATTCTCCAAAATGAAATGCAAGATAGAAACTAGGTCTGTCAGCCCCACCCACTGTAATAAAGCGGTTTAATTGACTTGGACTGTGGAATCGCAGGAGCACTTCTTGCACGACACCCTAGAGCATCGTGCACACTCGAACCCTGGTCACCACTTCCGCAGAGAAGAAAGAGATGAGAAAGTTCCCCTGAATGTGAAAATCTGCGCCCGAGGGCTCACCCGCCTGACTCCAAGGCTTCTGGGAGCAAAGCGCAGAGAAGAATTCCTAGTCAGATGAAACAATGTCTTTGTCTACACCAAAGGGTGAAAAGAGCGTTGGTGCAATAACCAAGATTTTGTTTCTGCCTTCTAAAGAAATGACAATGCTAAAGTTCGGGCCATAAGTATTCATAAACCTCACAGTTTGAATTGACCCCATAGTTTATCAGCTAGTCAATTCTTTTGCCTGGGAAAATACTCTTGAATTGAGAAAAAGTCCTACTTTTTAAAGTATTTCGTTTCGTCCGAAAATGTGCTCCGCCTCCTTTCCCGGGTATTTGCTCTGGCACCTAAAGAGAGTTGTTTCTGAGCAGTTAAAAGAGGTCGAGGAGCCATGGAGGGGACTTGGATCTTTTTCACCAATCGGGACCATGCCAGGTCTCCCACAACCCCCCACACCGCTTCCACTCCCACCCCACGCCCACCCGCACCTCGGACGACCCCGGATCCGACCCTCTGAGTGCGTGCGCGCGCCAACAAGGGTTGGTTCAAGGGGCTTTGGCAAAGTCCAGATAAAAGCACCAGCATCTTATGCCCACCAGACACCGCCCCCCACCACCCAAAGGCACGGTGTCCGTCAGCTCCGCACGGCCCCAGCTCCCTCTGATCCCTACTTTCCAACTGGAAAGAATGTGTGTGGGGTGACAATGCGGAGCAGAGGCCCTGCGACGGGAGTGGGAGGAAGATGGGAGTCCCACAGGACGTTCCCACGGCCCCACCCATGTATGAGCGTGACGCACCCCGCCCGCCACCCGCAGGTGTGCAGTGAGACCTCCAGAGTGCCCTGCGCCCTGCCCCCTCGTGAGCACCGGGCGCGTGTGCTTTGGGGCCTCACACTCTCTGTGCATGACACCCCTCCACCGCGTGCGTGCTGACACACCCGGCTCTAGTACGCTCTGCTCCGGTGTTCGCTGAGCCCTCCAACCTCCCTGCTTATTCAGCCCCTCCTGCAGCCGTGCACATTGCGCCCCCTTCGGCCAATTTGCCCACGACGCGCTTATAACCCCGCGAGCGGTACCAAGACTGCTATCAAAATGCGGGAACCACACCGCAAAGTGTGCCTGAAAACAATCCCCTTCAGCTCCCACACCCAACGTCGGGAGTAGGAGTCCCGAGTTCTTTCTGTGGAATTAAGAAGACCCCTAGCGAAAGGGAAGCCTGACTCTCGACCCCTTCCGGCCGCGGGTGTCCCCGAGTGTTCTCCGCAACTCCCAAAGCCGAGTTTCCGCCCCGGGAAGGAGGGCTGGCAAGGAGGGCCCGCCACTGCCTCCGTGCCTGGCCACCAGCGTGCTCCCCGTCCCGTCCCCGCGCCGCTCCGATCTGAAGTCCTGTTTTGGCGCGCCCCGAGCCTCCGACGCGGGACGGCCCTCTGTAGTAGGCGCTGCTTCCTTCTCCTCCCTAGAGGAGAGTGTGCCCAAGAACAGCTCTCGGGAAACCCGCTTTCTACGCCGGCCTTTGAAAGTGGGAAAAAAAAGAGTCCGCGGGAAGCGGGAAGCTGCTCAAGCCTTACGTTGGGTCGTGGGCCGCGCGCCCAGGTCGCGCAGGAGGAGGCTAGTTCAGTCCTCCTCCTGCCCCCGCCCCCCGGCTTTCTGTAACTTTCTCTCCTAAACCTCGAATGAATTTGCGTACCTCTTCTCACAGATTTATTTAGTTTAGGAGGGGGAAATTTGTTCACTTTGCTTTGCAAATAGCCCCCTTATATTACTGAAACGAGTTTGTGTCTTTAAAGTACTATAATAGCCCCATATTATAAGCAGCCTTACATTAAGGGTTGGCTATTACTATTATTACCTGCTAGGGGAAAAAAACACTTAAGTCCACCTGTTTGTGCTTTCTTTGATATGCAAAAATATTTGTCTCTGGTGAATAAGTTTTGTTTTTTAAAGGAAAACTTTTTTGGTTGATGTTTTTTGAAAGGCGGTTTCAGCGCCATCACTGAAGAGCGAGTGGTTTTCAGATTTCAGGGCGGTGTGTTGTTAGAATCACTGAGGAAGGTCAGCGCACATCAGACAAAGACTCCTCCAGCCCTGGCCGGAGGGCTCGGCGGGTTGGAGCGTCGTCCCTGAAGTACTAAGGTTTCGGTTCGATCCCGGTCAAGGCACATACAGGAACGGATTGATGTTCCTCTTTCTCTCTGTCTCTCTCTCTCTGTCTCTCTCTCTCTCTCTCTCTCAATAAAATCAATAAATAAAATAAGAAGACTCCAAGGTTTTCCATACGCGATCTTTCTAGGCGCAATCCCGGACTCGCTGGAGAGGAAACTCATGGCTTAGTCGGGAACGGATGAGCGGTCTCTTTATGAACCGGGATTTTTAGGCAACGTTGTTAAACCGAGAGGACAGCCCGGCTCCGCGCCGCCCGGTCGTGAAAGCGTGGGAGAAGGCCCTCTCTCCCGCGCCGGCGGATTCCTGGCCGGTCTCTGAGCAATGACCCTGGGCGCGGCGCGCTGCCTGCACTCCAGCGGGGTCCCCTCTCTCCCCAGGGGACACTGGATGTCTTTGTGCTTTGGGAGGGGCTCGCTGAAGTCCCCGGCACCCCGGATGGGGGGAGAAAAGGGGGTAAGTCTTCGTAGGCGGGGAAGGAAAATGCAGAGAAAAGGTCTGCACCTCACCCCACCTTCACTCCCAGGTAAAATTGAAAGAAATCTGTGACTGCCTTTTATCCAAACCAGGCACAGCTTCGGTAGCTCCCCATAGCCTTCGCTCTGGCACCTTGCTAATCACCATAATTAATTACCAGCAGCACTAACTGCTTTTGCTTCCCTAAATGCATCGCCTTGAGGAAAGAGAAGTAGGTAGCAGCTACTCCGTTCCCTGGACCGGAGGCACTGACCGGCTGGCCCCCTCCAGTTCTCAATCTGGAGTGCACTGGACAATCGAGGCCGACAGAAGGACGAAGCTCTTTCCAGAATTCCAGAGAGCAAAATCAGCTTCAAGCAGAAACCCTGGGTGCCTCCTTCCTGCCCACCACTCCCTCCACCCCAGCCGGGCCAAGACAGCTTCCCCATCCCCAGGCCCCAACACTCTGGCTCAAAGGGTCCAATGCACAAAAGTGGGTCTACTCTAGTTACTGCCAAGTATCCAGATCACCAGAGATGCCCACCAACCTAAAAACAAACACTTCCTCCAATGAAGTGACTTCCAGTGAAAGAATTTATTAAAAACAAAACAAAAAGATAACTTCTCTCCCTCTATTACTTGGGAAGGAGTGAGCAGAGCTAGTTACTGTCTTGACTTCTCCAGGAATGAATCATTACAAAATTGCACTGGATACCTGAAATTACTTTTAACAATTAATAATATTGTCCTTGTCCGATCTTTTCTGGGAGTAACAGGACCCAAGCAAAAGTTGATGACATCTCCATGGGGTTTACACAAGGAAAGGCTTGAGAAATTGAGGCACTCTTTCGGATAAATCAGACTGACAAAGGCCTCCAGCCATGACATAGTCATAGCCACATGCTAGGTGCAAGCGGCATGCTGGGAGTAACCATATTTGGGTACGCCAGGGTTTATAAATTGAATGGGTTCGAATCTCAGCAGCTTTGAGTTTTCTCTTGCCTCGGCTTGCTCTGGTGGTTGGAGTTCTCCTTAAATACCACTTCCGAGGTTTGAACCCCTCGCCCCAACCTCCTGCTAGAAAGGGAGAAGTTCTCCCCACCACCACCTCCATAGTGACCAAGTCTCTGATCTCCTTCTGCCACTGCAACGGCCTGTCCAGGAACCCATATCCCCATGAAACATCTGTGCGTTCCCAACTTGACGCGAAAGCCCGTTTCCGCGGGGGATGGGCCTCAGGTAGGCGCTGGGCAGGCCAGGGGAAGAACAGTTGCGGAGCATCTGAAGCGGAAAATCCAAGCAGATGTGGGGCGGCCTTGGCCCGCCCCTTTCCTCTTGGAGCCTCAATTTCTTCCAGATCAGTTTCCTAATGGAAAATTTCTAAGAGGTGGGGGATATGCGGAGGTGCGCACATGCACCTCTGGGTGCTCCCAAACTCCAAAAGCAGGATGCAGGCCTGAAGCTCTCGGCGGCTTCAGTGTGTCCGAACCCTCTTCCCACCTGTTCTCTTCCTTCCCCCAGCTTCCCATCAGCCTGGATTTTGCAAGCTTCTTCCCGCCCTGTTGGGAAACCGCCAGTCCTGGGTGATGCCTCAGACTTGGAGGGTCATTCTTTGCCTCTAAGCCTTTCCACGGAATCTCCAAAGTCTGATCTGGTTGTTCTGGGCGAGGTGCCTGGATTTAGGTCTAAACTTTAGACTCTAAAGCATAGACCAGCAGGGAGATACTCCCTGCACAAAGAAGGCCAGGAGGAAGGGACACGCAGCAGGTGTCGCAATCCACAATCCGAGGCCACCTACAATTCTCCTGATCATTCCAAATAGCATGCATTTAGTGCTTTCCCCAGTTTATACACAGCTTCTAGCCTGTGAGTGTTTGTCCTAAGTGTCCTGCTCCAAGGTAGAGAGAGCCTCCATAAGGCCCTAATCAGGTGCGGGGGGGGGGGGGGAGAGAAGGATTTTACTTCACTATTCCACACAGACAGCACTATCCTTCAAGGTCTGCGCCCGAGGACTTTGGGTGCCTTTTTGATGGTGCAGTCAGTTGGAAAACAGATCATCCCTGAGCTGGACCGTGTGTGTGTGTGTGTGTGTGTGTGTGTGTGTGTGTGTGTGTGTGTGTTGAATAAATATGTGGGGGGTATACAATGCCTACTTGGACATCTGCTGGAACAGGCTTTGCGCTTGACAGTGTCCTACTGCAGTGGTCCCCAAGCCCCGGGCCGCGAACCGGCACCGATCCGTGGGCCATTTGGTACTGGTCAGCAAAGAAAGAATAAATAACTTATATTATTTCTGTTTTATTTATATTTAAGTCTGAACATGTTTTATTTTTTAAAAATGACCAGATTCCCTCTGTTACATCCGTCTAAGACTCACTCTTGACGCTTGTCTCGGTCACGTGATACATTTATCCGTCCCACCCTAAAGGCCGGTCAGTGAAAATATTTTCTGACATTAAACCGGTCCGTGGCCCAATAAAGGTTAGGGACCACTGCCCTACAGGACACATCTGCGAATCTCCAAACACATCATATGCTACCTCTCAAACCATGCGATTCGCGCCTGTCTTGCCCATGCAGGAACAGCAGGACAGTGTCTGCCCCTGAGCGAGATTTCAAGTACACTTTCCTGTAAAATCTGGGAAATATGGCTTGAGAAAAATTTCTGTTCCTGTTATTTGTCGGGTTTCTCCCACTTCCATTTAGCCATGTTTCTGCGATCTGGATAATCCCTTTCAAGTCCGGGAGGAATTCTCCGGGGTCCATAATTGAGGATCGGAAATCGTGGGGGTGAGGGAGCGTTAAATCCTCTGGAAGCTAGGCTGGTACAGGCGCGCACTAAGGAAGGCCTGAGCCAGTTGCGGCGGGGCTCAGCCTGCACTCTTTACCTTCTTGGAGCCCCTTCTCCTGGAAGCCCCGAGTCCACTACTGTCCACGCAGCTGGGTGCGAGATTTGGGGCGGGAAAGCAGTCCCGGAGCGCTGCGTTTGGTCACAATGTACCCGTGACGCTCGCGCGCAGCCCCGAACCTTTGAGCACACTCCTGGAAACGGGAAAGCGCTCCAGGATCTGAAACCCTAAGGGAAAATGCCCGTTCCTCGGTGCTCTTGGCGTTTGGTGGGGAACTACTAATCCCGAAAGCTCGCGCAGCTTCCTGGTTTCTGAGCACTAGCCCAGCGAACTAAGACCAAGACTATGGGCTACCGGGCCAAGTGGGGGCCGAGCCGGGGACTGCGCATTGTCCCGCCCATCGAGGGAACTACCACTGATCTCATCACCAAAGGACTTCTGATCTTCAAAGATGTCTTTGGAAAAGGTCAGGAGCGTGTGCAACAGAAAAGGGGTTGGGCGGCTGTGCCCTCTAGGCGCAGCGGGGGAGCCCGGTACCGGGTCATTGTCAGGCAGGGAGTTCGCTGAGTACCAGGCTCCTCCCGGGGCGGGAAATTGATGTGGCACCAAGAACTGAGATCTTGAGCGCCAGCTAGGCGGCCACAGCTTCTCACACTCGGTGCCAATCTCCAAAGCAGGCACCCCACAGTCCTACAGCCCTGCACGCCGAGGGAGCCCCAGTACCCTGTACCCTGCATCCAGAGGCTGCCCTCTGACCCCGCGCCAGGGCGAAGCTGAGTTCTTCCCAGAGCACGGGTCTGCATGGTACCTGGGTTCAGACTCCTAGAAGAGGTGGGGTTTTTTGCAAACGGAATGTAAGGAGGATCCCACCCCCCGGGTTGCGGGGTCGTGGGTACGGAGAAGGGGGGGTACAGGAGGCCTCCTGCAGTCCAGTGCAGCCGTGAGGGAGACAGTGTCGGGACACCTATGGCCGCATCTCCAACGACGCTTCCCTATTCCCACTGCCTCCTGCCCCCCCACCTTGGCCCTCACCAGTGCTCGCCCGGTGATCCTCGTTCCTTGACCTGGAGCGCCCGCCGCAGCCACGATTCCCTCGGAGCCCTGGCTGTGGGCCCTGTTTTCGCCGCGCCCTGGGCGAGGCCTGACCGCTAGGCTCGGCTCCCTGGCCCACTCCCTCCGCACGGCCCGCGCGTCCCCGCGGCCTCCTGCCCCTCCAGGTAAGGTGACAATTTCCTTTCGCTCCCGCTTTTCGAGGAGAGAATGGGCAGACGGGTCACTTCCGAGCCTTTCTCGCGCCCCTTCCTGAGGTGGGTGGTGGTTGGGGGTGCTCTCTTCCGGCCTCCCCCCGTTAGGCTCTCGGACCTGCTAAGTGGGGAAGGTGAGGGCGCGGGACCAGCGCGGGCTCGGAGGGCTCGGCCTTCTCCGGCCGGACACTTGGTCGGAGGGTTGTGTCGCCTCTCTTGCCCAGGAGCCACAGAGGAGGTCGTGGCATCCTTCCTCCCCTCCCTCTTCGCTTCTCCCCACTTACCTCCCGAGAGCCCAAGTCCCGCAACCGGCTCGCAAGTCCCCGCGGCGCACCACGTGCGCTCACCGGGACTTCCTCGAGCCCGGGCGCGCGCCGGTCTCTCCTGGGAGAGTCCCTGGTGGCAGCGCCGCGGCGGCGCTCCTGTGACTCCCGGGCCGCGGCGGAGGCGGGAGGCGAGGTTCGCCGCCCCCGCCCCCGCCCCCGCCGCGGGCCCTCCCCCCGCTCACCCCCCTCCCGGGGCCGCAGCGGCGGAGTGCTCCGCCCGAAGGCGGGTCCGCCATAAACAAACGCTGCTCGGTCGCACGTGGACCGCGGAGCTGCTGCACCCCGCAACAGCTCGCGGGCCCCGGGCTCCGTGTCTCCAGGCCCAGGGAACCTGCAGGGAGGGCAGGAGAGCGTGCCAGGCCCGGCCCCAGCCACCTCCGCCCCGGCTCTCCTCCGCTTGCCGCCCCCTCCATGGCTCCGCGGCCGCCGCCGCCCTTGCCGCCCTCCAACCCGGAGGGACCTCGGGGCAGCGGGTACCAGCACTCGGTCGTGGACTAAACAGCACCACCGCCTCCTCTCCGGTCCCTCTCCATCCCCTACGGGAAGCCGAGGCTGCGGGAGAAAGCAGGGAGGAAGGAAAAGCGAGGAGCCAGTGGGAAATCAGGGCTCTGGGCGCCGAGGGACAGTCGAGCCCGGAGGAGGCTGCGCTGCGGGAGGCGGCGGGCGTAGCGCGGGGCGGCACCCAGCTCCCCAGCCGCGGCCTGCGGAGAAGCGGCTCGGTGCCCTCGGCCAGCCCCGCGCACCTGCCCGCAGCCGGCGCCCCCCCTCCTCACCGTCGCCGCGGCAGCGGGCGCGGGGCTCCGCGGGCCTGGAGCGCGGCCGGGTCTAATATGCCCGGAGCCGAGGCGCGATGAAGGAGAAGTCTAAGAATGCGGCCAAGACCAGGAGGGAGAAGGAAAATGGCGAGTTTTATGAGCTGGCCAAGCTGCTCCCGCTGCCATCGGCCATCACGTCGCAGCTGGACAAAGCGTCCATCATCCGACTTACCACCAGCTACCTGAAGATGCGCGCCGTCTTTCCCGAAGGTGAGGCCACAGTGGGTAGTGGGGGGCGCTAGGAAGCCCGGTGGCCTCGGCCCAAGCTGATCCGGAGGGACCGCCTCATCGTCCCAGGAAGTCCCAGGGCGTCTTAGGGAAGCCGCGCCAGGGGGCTTTAGCTCCTGCTGGAGAAAGGAGCCAGGACCTTGCAGCCCCAGAGACCAAACCATCACCTGGCTCAGGGTTGAGCTGGAGCGGACCAAGAATTGATATGAGCATGCTATTCCGTTTTGGCTGAATTGCGTTCCTTCCTTCCTTTTCTTTTTTCACTTAACTCCCCTTTTGTTTTTTCCTCCTTTTATTTCTCTCTTTCCACGAAGGGAGGGAAGGGAGGAGCACGTGCACCCCCACAGGGAGCGAAGGGCGCTTGCTGCTGCTCCCCGTTGGGAGAGGTGTCTCCCCAGGCCCTGGCCTGCAGGCCCCAGCGCCCAGCAGAGCACTTGTGCGGGGCCAGGCCTCAGACTTGGGCCTCTCAGGCTGCCTCTTTTCTGCTCACCTTTCTTGGGGCCGGGACTCTGGAGGTCAGGATATGACAGAAGGCGAGTGTTGAGCCCAGACCCGGAAGGAGAGAGAGGCGATGTCTGAAAATGGCAGGCGGTCCTGAACACAGCCCCTTTTCCCCCGGATTGCAATAAAAAACTCAGAGGGACAGGTGCCATGGTAGGCAAGGATCTCCAAGACCCAAAGTCCCTGCAGATTGACAGTGGTGAGAAACGGTTGGAGCGCTTGGCGTTCCCTGCCAGCTCTCCGCTGTGGTGACCCTGGCAGCCAGGCAGGGCACGGAAAGATTGGGGGAGGCCTGGTCACCACAACATTTGCTTTTAGTGCCCTGGTGGTTCTGAACCTGTCCCCCCTGCAGTGTCTCTGTCCCCCGCTGGGATCGCTGCAGTCTCGAGTCAGAGATCCTGACACTTGTCCTGATGGGTGCCCCAAGAATTCCCAGCTGGCAGAGGACCCACGGGACTACTCTGGCCTATGGAGCCAGAGGAGCTGGCTCGTGAGTGCGGAGACAAACTTAGCGGCAGGGCACTGGAGGGCCTCTGCAGTGCAGTGACAGATACTCCCTTAGCTGTCCCCGGGGCTCTTCCATTGAGGCAATCCCCAAGCACACGATCTGCCCAAAGTCCGTGAATTCAACACTTGTAGGTCTGCAATGCAAAGTTGTCGTAATCATCTCTGGGTCTGGAGCAGCATTTTACACCACTTCCCCAGTAGAGCGGCGAGGGCTTGTCCGCCATCGTGACCTCCAGCTCTGCAGTGTGGCTGGCTGAGGAACCCAGAGGATAGGAGACAGTGGCCTGGCCTCGCCAGTGCCTCTCAACTGGGCACTTTTCTCCAGGTAGCAGAAGCTCGGGGCCTGCCCACCAGAGCCCAGCACATGTTCTTTCTCTTTCCAATCCCGATCCAGTGAGGAACTGCTGGCCAGTGGTGGTTATGTCCTCCCAAAGACCGCCCCTCCATCGGAGAAGCAAAGGTGACTTCTCTGAAGCTGGAGATTCAGTGAAAATTAAAGGAGAACTAGATTTTACACAGACCAAATCCTTCCCACCCGGGAAAAGAATATTGGTAACTGGTTTGCTCCCATGAGCTGTTTCTTTCTTTCTTTTTTAAATCCAAATGCTACAAGTCAGGAGTGGACCCGGACAGGACACCCACCTCCCCTGCCACCATTGGAAATAAAAACAAAGAAATGATCTGAAGATTACATGATTAGTTGCTAATGATTTCAAATAAGCCAGAAATTAGTTAGAAAAGGAGGTCTGGAGAAAGAGGGCTAATTGTAAGCCTTGTGTTGTTTGGGGGATTTCCAGGAAAGCCTGCTAAAAATTAGGAAGTTGGGGGTATACTGCTTCTGCATATATTTAAACTGGGTCTGTGCATTCTAGCTCCGGAAAGCAAGTCTCCAGGAATTTGGGTCCAGAATTGTTTGGCCACGAGCCTACAGCTGGCCTGGATGTCTGGGCCTTGAGCACCCGCCCCCGTGCTTTTCAGTAGTGGCCTGGTTGAGGGGTGGCCTATGTGTCTACAGGGGTGACCATCCAGGTTGGAACTCCAGGAGCATCTGGGAGGAAGATGTTTGGCCCTGGAGTTTGGACACAGCACTGAAACTGTGGCGTCCCCATGGGTAGTGGAGGGGGAGGAGGCGGTGGTTCTGACCCCGGCTCTACTGCAGCACTGGAGTGGGGATGCTGGCCTTGTGGGGGTAGACAGACGGCCTCTGGACTCGTCTTTGCACCCAGAGGTCTCTGGCCTGCAGCTCAGGGCAGCTGCATCGTTTTCACTCAAATCAATTTGGGGGCACGGAGTTGTGACGCCAAGTGTTAAGGAAAGAGAGAACGTTGCGCTTAGAAAGAGCTCAATTATGCAAAATTACTTGCTCGCCCTTCCAGTAGCTCCCGAAGGCGGGACGCGGAAGAGGCACTGTAATTGATTTAACCTGTGCTAGGAACTCAAGTCTGCGCCTGGGATGTGGTGCAGAATTGGGAGGGGGCTAGGATAGTCGCTGGGGCCAGGGCGCAGGCGTCAGGTTGGTTTTAGCGCCAAAGCCGTCCTGGGCCGCGGCCAGAGTTCCCGGATCTGCAGGGTCTGGGTCGCAGATGGAAAGATGCCCAGCGGAACCGACCGGCCAAGACGGCCTTACTGTTCGTTGTCCCGGAGCAGGCAGGGTCCTTGGGTGAAGTGAAGAAGGATCTAGGACATTGGGCGTCAGTAAAAGAATGGCAGAATCCGAAGGAACTGCAGGAATTACCAGACGAACCTTTCATACTTGGGTTTCCCCCAAGGTCCCACAAGGGAGGGCGAGAGCAAGCCTGTGTGCGGAAGCTCTCCAGCTGGAGGGTCTCTGCCTCCGCTCCCGAGCCCCACCCCCACCCCCTGCAGCAGGAGGAACAAGGAGCCCAGGGAGGCAACAGTAGCCAAAGTGGACACTCCTGCTATGCCAGTCCTCAGCTTGGGGCTGCTGGCAATTTTTAAAGCCTTTCAAGGCTCTGCTCTGTCAAGCTGCCCCACTATACCTCTGTCTCCTAGTCTGTAAAAACGGGTCCATAGCAACTCAATGGCTGCACAGGATTCCTGGGATCAGTGTGCGGAACCTGGCCGTAAAGGTGGAACTCTAGCCAGTTGGTTCTTACTGCAATTACTGCTTCTTGTGTGCTCACCGCATGTCCCCAGGCACCAGCGATTTCCACAGCGAGGGCCTCACTCAAGGGACCTCCCAGACTCAGTGCAGGATTGGCAAGAGCTGCTGTTTTCTGGGTCTCCACATTTTCTCCCCTTTAACAGCAAACTAAGGAGTGGAAGGTGCCCTTAGGTTGGTTACAACATGATCCGGAAGCACAGAGGTTGTCGGTTGGGTCCCCATTAGGGCACATACAGGAACAGATGTTTCTGTCTCTCTCCTTATCTCTCCCTTGCTCTCTCTAAAATGAATTTTAAAAAATTAAACATTAAAAAAAAAAGAAGTGGGAGGTAGACGGGGCAGGAAAGAGGGCAGAAGACTACGGCTGGCTTCAGGAGTAGACTTGGAATGGAAAACTTCCCAAGTTAATGGGTGGTTAGGAAAGCAGGTGACAGCTGGGGCTCAGGGAGGCACTGGGGCTCCGGTCTGCCTACCTGCTTTGCAGTGTAAAGCACCTAGGCAGGGTGAGCTCTGCAGTCTCTGTGCGTGGCTACGTGGCTACGTGGTGACTCAGGGCCAGTTCTGTCATCTGGTGATCTACAGTGGCTTTAGAAGGACAGAGTCAGAGCTATAGGAACTCTATGACCAATCTTGAGGGTTAGGCTCCTTCCCAGAGGTAGAGATTTGAGCCCCAGCACTAGGTCAGAGGGTGCATTCCCCCAGCCCTTGTTCAGGAAGGGCTGGCAGGAGGAACTGGCCAGAGGACCCAGTTCAGGAATGGAGTTGGAAACTGAGACTGACTATGGAAGGGAAGACAGAACCCCCTTTTCCCCATCCTCAGACCTAAAGACCCAAGACAGGTGTGGGTGGGAAATGGGGAAGGGACTGGAATATTTACCACAGCCTTTTACTTAAAAGAAGTAAAAACATCATTCACACACAACAGAAGTGGGATTGGAGGCCTGAATTATTCCAGTGGTGGGTTTTGTCTGTGTTTAGACTCAAACATGGCCTAGCCCCCCAACACACACACACACACACACACACACACACACACACACACACACACGGATGAGAGAAGAGGGGGGCTGCCCTAGAAATTCTCACCTGGAATCTAAAAGTTTTGATTCAGAAGGTGCGATGTGAGGACAGACTCCTAAGCAGACATGAGTTACAGATCCAAGGCCTTTCCATATCTCAGCCCAAAATAATGTTGATTTTTTAAATAGACTTATTGTGTTTTTATAGAATAGTGTGGATTTTTGCAACTCTCTCCCCATCACTGCTTGGAAGCCTGCCAGGCTATGTGCCTGGGCCCTGGAAGGAAAGCTCACAGTCGCGGAGTAGGATGGTTCGCGGAGAAGGGAAAGCCAGGGACGCGAGGCTCTGGCAGCTGGAGGCAGGAACTGGAGGTGCACGCGCATATCTGTTTCATGGGGCTCTGGACGCAGAAGCCTGGCCAGGGCAGCGCAGTGCAATGGCTGGAGCTCCATCCCATCCTTCAGGGTCTGAGCATCAGGCATTGGGTGGGGGCAGGGGTCTCTCGTCCGTTGCCTGAGCACAGACAACACTGGCCAGTAGTGGGGCAGGGCTCAGCTGGAAGCCCCCTTCCCTTCCCCATCCCATTGCGCTCCGTTCTCGTGGCCTTTTTCCGTCACCCAATACCTACCTCTTCCCTCACACCCCGTCCTTGGTCCGCTGTGCAATGGGTGGTTTGGAGTAAGGGTGGACTTTTCAGGGACCCAGAGAGACCAGCATTCCAAGGCAGGAGAAGGACAAAGTGTGTGGAGGACCGTGACAATTTCCTGGGCCCAGAGTCATCAGCTTTGGGCTCTCTTGTAGTGAGATGGGCTGGCCCCAAACTCTCCTCATTGCCGTTTCGCACAGGTTTGGCACCCCCGGAGAGAGAGATGGCGATGGGGAAGAGGGCCCA
The DNA here is from genome assembly GCF_036850995.1 of Saccopteryx leptura. Classification (NCBI taxonomy): domain Eukaryota; kingdom Metazoa; phylum Chordata; class Mammalia; order Chiroptera; family Emballonuridae; genus Saccopteryx; species Saccopteryx leptura. The sequence continues at coordinate 222,023,325 of NC_089504.1, read as the reverse complement.
GCAGCCAGCCGGTGCTTGCCCTCCACCCCTCCCTTCTTGACTTTGGAGTGGTTTGCAATGGGGGAGTGTGACCTTGTGTCCTCAGATGGTCTGCACTGTGGAGAGACCAAGTTCCCCAATATCACACGCTTTCCTGGAAAATGGGTAGTATTTGGGGGAGGGGTGCAGAGGAAAAGGAGAAAAGACTGGACCAAGGTGGAGGCAGCTGCTGCACAGATGGAGGCTCTGCACCTGAACTAGCTCTCCACTCTGCGCCTGTAAGTTTAGTTCATTTAATCCCCAACAACCCCATTTCAGAGGTGAGAAATAAAGGTTGATAGTCAGGGCACTTGCTGGAGATCAGACCGTCCAGACTGGCCCAGCAAGCATCTTAAACAAGGGAGGAGGAGGCAGGAAGTGAAGCCCCTGTGTGTCCCTGGATGGGGGGGGGAGGGGTGCTGAAGGTCTGCCCTGGTTTCTCACAATCACAATCCCAGGTGCAGTTTTCCGTGTATCGGCAGGGGCAAGGGTCGGCCCCTGTAATTAACCCCATTTAATTACCACATATCCCTGTGGGCAGTGCTTTTGTCACTGGGTTAGACACCTATGACTGCCCTTGAGGAAATGTAAGAATGCCAGTTTATCCTAGGAGTTCTTAGCAAAGTTCAGGCCATTTCTCTGGGGCTGCACCCAAGGGTCCCTGGTCATAGTGAGTTCTGCTCTTAAGGCCAGAAGAAAGAGCAAACCACCCATCTCAACTCATGTCTGTCATCTGAGAGATGTGACCCTACCTCACAGTGAGGGAACCCTGCCATGATGTCCCCTTCCCTGGGAAATCATCTTATTCGTGTGGTCCCCTGTTAATGGCCTGTGACCTGCACCTGGAGGGCAGAGCCCCAAGGGTAACCCCAGAGACTGGCTGGGAACCAGGGCACCATGCACATCGCTCATCGAGAACTGGCAGCTAACTAACTGAGCACCCAGGAGGAGGGACCATATCTAGATAGCTTCTGTGGCAGGAGGGCCTGGTGGGCTTAATCTGAATAGCCAGTGGAGTGTGAGTACCATGGGTATAGGCACCCACAAACGCTGGGAAGCAGAGGGGGAAAGGGGATCCCTGGCTCTATTTCCCTCTGACCAGGTGGCTGACCCCTTCCCTATGACCTGGCCATCTGGATCCCCAGTGGCAGGGAGTCCCCAGAGGATTCCCTTGCTGAACCGCTTAGGGCAAGTGAGACCCAAACCCTGGTGGCTGGGAACCAAAGCATGGGCTGGGAAGCCTGCTGGCTGCCCTACAGTCACTGGGTGGGGTCCCAGATCCAGGCAGGACAGATGGCCAGCTTCGGCCGCTGGTGCCCTTGGAGGGGCAGAGCCTGGTCTTCTATATTCCTTCCCTCGGTTTTCAAACAAAGCCCTTTGTCAGGCTCAGATAAGGGCCACACTTTTTGGGGAGCATATTGGTTACAAACCTTAATTTAGTCTCTCCCTTCTGCTGAAAGTAGATTTTTTATGGGACAAGTAAAAAGTCCTCACCCACAGCGGTTTCTGGTGGAAGAGCCGACAGTGCTATCGCCCCAGGGAGAGGTGACAGGGGAAGGATGCTTGAGGAGAACTCCTTGCTGCCCCTCACCCTCTCATCTCTGCCACCTCCTACCACCTCCCACCAGGTCCAGAAAAAGCATTTGGACTCAAATCTTCTCCTGCAAAACGGAGGCTTTGGGAAATTATAAGAAAAATTATAATGATATAAGAGAACAAGGCTCTCTCGAAGTGTCTGGGTTTTTGGATTGTACAAAGAATTGTCCCGTGTACACAGTGCACTTTTGCATGTGAGGTCAGAGCCTTCAACAGGCTTTTAGGAGAGCTGGGCAGAGGATTATGGTCTGGGGGTCATTGGCAATGGTGTAGATTTTCACTTGATAGGGACCCTTGGAGACACCTAAGGCAGGAGGCCACGCTCACTCTCCCACTGAGCCAGGAAAGGTGGTTTGGCCCAAACCTGGGAAAACACCCAGAGGAGGGCAGAGAACGGTCACCAGGCGTCTTTGTCCATTTTTAGAAATCAGAATGCTTGGGTCTTTATTAAATTCTTTCTTCATTCAAGCCCGGGGCTTTGACATTTTGGTTCTTTCCAGTTCTGGTTAAAGAAAGCAAACGCGGCCACTGCCCACGACTGCATGCTGGGGAGCGAGGATGGCGAGGAGCAGGCAGTGGATACTGCTCTGGTCACTGTGGGCATCCTCGGGTCCAGGAGTGGAGCGGGCAGTGAGGTACTGAGGTCAAAGAGACAGCTCTCTCCACAGGGTGGAGGCTGTTGGGCCGCCATCACATATGGGGGATTGGGATTTCTGGGGAGACCAGGGTAAGTCCCTAATTCCTAGAGCCCAGGAGGAGAAATGAAAAGTCGTCCCTTTTTTATTTGCTCCAAGTTCACCAGGAAGGGTCCCCAAAGCCTCTGTGCTCCAGGCTGGGCCACTGCCTTGCACTGGGGTGAGTTTTTCACCTCCTGGGGTCAAAGCTATCAGAAGCAGCGACCCCAGGTTCCCTCAGGGGCAGCGGCAAGACCCCAGGCACCATACAACTCTGCGTCCATTCACTTGCCACCGCCCTTAGAGGAGCTGATGATCCCAGGAATGGCCGCAGATTCTCAGTGGCTGAACGAGGTTCCCTGCCCTGCCAGCCCGATTCTGGCCTCTGGTCCCACACTCCAACCCATCCCTCAACGGGCAGGGGGCAGGTCTGGCTTGCAGTTCACCACCAGGGGAAGGCACAGTCCACCCGGCATGGGTCAGCAGGTGGTGGTGCGTGGTGCACGAGTGGGCATGTTTTCCATGAAAGGCTGAGACCCGTCAAGGCCTTGGCCACCTCACCATCGGGGACTGCAGTGCTAACTGGAGGGTAGCTGGCCAGGCCTTCCTGAGGAAGGACTCTAGGGATCGACTGCATGATCGACCAGATGGCGTTAACGCTGCAACTTCACCTGGCTTTCCTGCTTCCTTCCAAGTCCTTAGAGGAAAACCTAGGATCCCCCGGGTCACAGCCACTGAGCCAAGGGTGCTGGAGAGGGAGGCTCAGCTGGGCAGGGCAGTCTTTCCTCGTCTGCACTTTCTGCAACACTGGTGGCCTTCTGGGAGGTGATAGGGGGCAGGGGTCTTGGGGGTGGGGGAACTTAGGAAACAGAGGTGCTGGGGGACCCTAATTATGTGACAGAGACATCTTCCCATTAATGTCTGGTATAAACGGGCTTTCACTGACTTCAGCTGTTGGTGCATTTGGAGTAAACCCTCCTTAGGCTGCAGCTCCCGGATTGAAACAGGATGGTGCTCCGGGGGCGCCGAGAGGGCTGGGGAGCCCAAGGAGTTACTGAAGTTGAAAAGAAATCTTTTTTTTTTTTTTAATTCAGGAAAAGCTGCCTCCTGGACAGCAAGGGTTTTTCCTCCCGGCTTCTCTGTCTTTGGGAAAATGCGTAATTGCCTACGCCGTGGGAAGGGAGGGGGTCCTTGGGGGAATATATACGAGCCACATCAGTATCCCCGTTTGGCCGCGAGGATGGCCGATTTCAACAAAGCATATTAAATTACTTTGTGGCATTTCAAATAATTAAATGGCAGTTTCAGAGCCTTGAGCACGTGAGCGACCCACGCGGGCTATAGCCTGTCGGAGCAGCGTGGAACCTAGGTCTCTTTTTCTCTTTAATTGAGGGCAAAAGGGATGCTAAGGCTTAGCAGGTGGCCCGGTGCTGGGTGCAGGGGGGTGGATTTCCGCGCACCCCGCTTGGCGCCTGCGCCTCTGGCTAGTGCTGCCGTTTACTGATTTGCTTTATTTGCCCTGCCCAGGTTTAGGAGACGCGTGGGGACAGCCGAGTCGCACCGGGCCACTAGACAGTGTCGCCAAGGAGCTAGGATCGCACTTGCTGCAGGTAAGGCCGCACGCTGGTGGAGAATGTCGGGATGCCAGCCGCCTTGGTCCACGCTTGGGTGGTGCTCCCTTGTGACCCAACACCCAGGTCTCGAGGTTTCTCTCCCCAAAGAGTACTGGTATATCCATATGCCCCCACCTACAGAGCACACTGCCCCCCCACCGCCCTCTCTCCCCTTCTGCCCCAGGCGAGAGGCTGTGTGTGCACCGACCTCGGGGCAAGGGGTTTCTTCACCTGCCAGTCCCCAGTCACTCCAGGGCCAGCACCCGTGTGTCCTCAGTTCAACCAGAGCCACCCCCTGGCCAGGCCCACACCTACCCCGCACCTGGAGGTCCCTCAGCCCAGAGACTCAAACACAGAAGACATAGACCATAGTGCAGGGGTCCCCAAACTTTTTACACAGGGGGCCAGTTCACTGTCCCTCAGACCGTTGGAGGGCCGGACTATAAAAAAACTATGAACAAATCCCTATGCACACTGCACAGATCTTATTTTAAAGTAGAAAAACAAAATGGGAACAAATACAATATTTAAAATAAAGAACAAGTAAATTTAAATAAACAAACTGACCAGTATTTCAATGGGAACTATGCTCCTCTCACTGACCACCAATGAAAGAGGTGCCCCTTCCGGAAGTGCAGCGGGGCCGATAAATGGACTCAGGGGGCCGCATGTGGCCCGCGGGCCCGTAGTTTGGGGACCTCTGCCATAGTGCATCCCTGAGCATTGTTAAGGCCTTTCCAACCTTAACTTCCCCCAGCAAACTTTCTATGGAGCTCTTGCTCTGTGCCGAATGCTATGCCAGGCGCTGGAGACAAAAAAGGCATAATCAGGGCTCTCTGAGCCAGAGTGGGGCAGCCCCAGAGTGTTTGACAATTGTGTATTTGGAAGGGTTGCAATAAAGGAGAGACAACATCTCTCATAGAATATTAACAGTTGGCATGCACATACTGAGAGTTTGCTATGGGCCAGAGTCAGTTTTAAATCTTACTGTATCATCTGGCTTCACCGCCCACCTAGAGTGGGTTCCATTCTTAACTTAATTTTTTCAGAGGAGGAAGTTGAGGCACAGAGAGGTTAAGCAACATGCCTGAGGTCACACAGCAAGTGTTGGAGCTGGGTTCCACTCAAATGGTCCAGCTCTTGAGCAGTCCAGCCACAACATGGTGCGGTCTCTGGAGTCCCCTGGCTCATGGAGAGAGAGCCCTTGCTTGGTTTGTGGTCAACCGCTTAGCGCCCCCAGCCCAGAGCCATTCAATCTTCGGCTGTTAAACCGCTTCAGACCTCGGATTTCCCCAGCAGCGTCTGGGACCCGGGGCGGGTAACAGTGCCCAGGACCGGCCAATTCCAGGGCCAATTCCAAGTTGGTGGCTGGCGCTAGGTGGGGACAGCAATGCCTGGTGTCTCAGAGTCTTTCAAATGCCCTTTACAGAACCCCATCAACGACCCGATTCATTCCCCCCTCCCGTCATTTGTCTCTGCCACCAAAAAATGCCTGCAGAGAGCTATTTTGCATTTCCTTCTTCTATTTTGTGTTTTCTTTAAAAGAAAAAAAAAAAGTTGGCGGCGGGACGCGGGGACTTGGGTCAGAGTCAGCCACCAGCTCTGCGTTTCGAAAAAGCAGATCTTTTCAAAATTCTTTTGCCCCGAATGTCCTGGTGTGATTTATTTTTTAAGAACTGCGTGCTCTGGGGAAGAGCAGATCCGAGGAATATTTGAAACCTGAAGCTTTTATAACATAAAGCGAACGGTGTGGCAGCCAGGCAGCGGGTAATAGTGCTCTTGGAGCCCTTCCCGTGAGCCCTGCGCTCCCCGCAGGCTCACCTCCAGCTCTGAGCGAGCCCGCGGGGTTTTGCATGTTAGATACTCCTACATATTATAAGTGACACTAATATCGGGGACAACTAAGTGCAAAGTCAACATCCTCGGGTTCCTCCACGGTACTTTTCTTTAATTAATTCCGCCGCGGTGTGTGGATGAGTGCCTTTGCACTTAATACACAGGCAAGCAAAATTTGAAGCTATGAAAGGCATACCCAACGTTTTCCATTAAGGATATTATTTTTAGCTACTGCTGGCAACTTCCAGAATTTGATTATGATAATTTTTCTCTTTTACTCATATGTATGGATCACTGTCAGAGACTATTTCATTAATGTATCTCTTTAAGGGATTTTGGAGTTAAGCAAGAATGCAAAATGTGCCAAAACATTTATAACTCTGGAAATTGCTGTATAGTTGATATTTTTGCAATGGAGTTTAGCTGGGAAAATATTGTTGCTGAGTTAGAAACGTTGAAAGTAAGGCTTCTAATCAAGATGTTGATTCCACCCTCGGCACAGGGGAAAGGTAATGATAGTTCAGTTGGCAAAAAAATTTTGCAGCAAAACTCTTATTTGAGAGAGTAGACTTGGGAGAGCTTTCGAGTTTCGTTTCTGCTACGTTCTTTTTAGGTCCCTCCCCACCCTCTAAAGAGGGGGCGGATTTAGAAAAACCAAAGGTAATCTGGTTTCAATTACATGCTGTAAAAATAGAATTTGTGGCCAGAAATTAATTTGGAATATTTTTTATGGGGGCAGCATTGTGGGTTGTATAGATCTTTCACCAATTTTATTGCTTTTCTTTGGTTCTGGATCTAAAATATGAAAGGGTAAATAAAATACCATTTCCTTTTTCAAAAATAATTTAGTCTTTTTTATCCTTGCCACACATAAATATATTCAGTGCCTTTTTATGTGTCTTAATTACCTCTTATAATTTTACTTTAGTTTTTTGAGAGCTAGCCAACTTAGGCAAGAAACAGAAAATCGTGTAGGTAGTTTTAATTTTTCAGAAAAGGATACTTTTCCTCCTTGAATTTTTGCAAAGGTGATTTGAAATAATTAACTCTGTAGACATAGTCTGTTCAAATAACCCGGTATTTTCTTTTCTGGGGAGTGGTAGTGTTTGGAATTTATTATTCAAATGGTACTTAGGGGTAACTGGAAAATTGTGGCAAATAAAGCATATGTCCTAGTGGTATAAACACTGCCAATTATGACATAAAATGGTCTATATAGTGGTAGATTGTCCCCTAAGTACCATAGAACTCCGGATTTGTGCTAAGTGCTAAAATAACCCCAAACAATAAAGCTACTACGTTTAAACTGGGTATGATAGGAATTCTCAAATGTTTTGCATGATTTTTGTGATGTGCATATAAGACTGTTTTTACAGTGCTTTAAAAGCATTTGAAAGCCTGGTGCGGAAACTAAACCTCGAGTGGTGTAACTTACAATCCTCATGGCCCTGGGCTCTGTTTTTTGCATTTTACAAATATGTGTTGGTGATAATATTTTATACAATCCTCCATCCCAGTGAGACTACAGTTATTAGGTTTGAATCTAACGTAGAACTATCATCTCTTACCCTGACACTTTTTTTTTCTTTTCCAGACTTTGGATGGATTTGTTTTTGTGGTAGCATCTGATGGCAAAATCATGTATATATCGGAAACGGCCTCTGTGCATTTAGGTTTGTCCCAGGTAGGTCATACCTAATTTTATGTGCAACCTAAATACGAAGTGTTGGTGGATCTTGGCAGCCGTACCCAGCTTGAATGTGAGTGTGTATCGGGCGTCTGCTTTTGTGTATGAGCGCAATCCAAAATTGCAAAATCTTCTGCTTGGGCTGACCCACAGGGCTTTCTTCTTCGTGTTACATTTCATGTTTTTTTGTTTGTTTGTTTTTTAAATTTCTTTTTCCTTTGGGTTTTATGACCAGCGTATCTTTGCAACAGCCAGCCTTGTACAGAGGGTTTCGTTCAATAGCCTGGACTCTGCTTATACCGTAAGACTCTCTGTCTCTAACAAGAGCTTCACAAAGAGAGACTTTGCAGCCCGCACTTGATGGCCTGCACGTGGTGTTGTGAGTTGCTATGAAAGTGAGAGGGAAGCAGATGGGGAGCGTCGGTTTTATGCAGAATGTGCTTTGGGCAGAGAGAAAGGGGGGGGGGGACGTAGATTTATGAGTGTTCACATGGAATTCAGGGTAATTTTTCCTGAGTTTTTCCAGTTCAGTGGTCGTTTCAGTAAAGCATTTTATATGCTTGTGATAGAAAGTCATAAAACTCAGTTTACTACTGTTTTGCACGGCAAGGTCCTGGGTTTCTTTAGAACATATTTAAATATTACTGATTTTTCTGGAACCACTTTCGAAAAAGGGGTTCGTCCCCTAGAGGAAAAAATTGCGCTAGGCTTTATGTATCCTGGTCCAGCCGAGGGTTTGGTGGAGGAGGATTTGGCTGCAGTCTGGGTCCATGTCTATGGCCGGTGGGTCCGGAGTAGGGGTGGGGGGTGTGTAACTGATTGTTGTCGTTCACGTTTCTGATTTAACAGGTGTGGAACATGGGTCTAAAAGTTACTTTTTTTTTTTACATCTAGGGACTAAATGTTTCTTTACATTGTGAATTATCAGCGTCCTCTTTTTCATCACACTAGAATTAATTAGACACAGGAAATGGGCTCCCAGGAGGCTCATGAATAGTCTGGATCGCACCAGCCCCCTTGTGTAGTTAAGCCAAATAAAACATGCCAACTAATGTGGCTTGTGTTTTCTCATTGAAAAAACAAAATTACCAATTTGGAAATTTGCATCTGGTGTATTCTTTTGCTTTTTTTGCCTCTGTTTTGTTTTTTTTTAACTTGCTATTTGTTTACAACCTCCTCTTATCCTTATCTCCTGTGCCTGTGCATTTCTTACGCAAAGTCCTTTAAAGTGAATCTCAATATTAAATTGGTTTGGTGTTTCCTTTCCTTGTCCTCTTCCTTTTATGAAGCCAGGTCTCCCAGGGAAGATTTACTAAGGCTTGGCTGTCACACCTCTGTGACTCGTAGGAGTAGTGTACTTATAGAATGAAAAATACTGTTGGGACCCTGAAATTTACTTTTCTTTTTTTAATCATTTTGCAAAGTTATTATTCTCTGAATTTTCACCTCAGTCTATTTAGAATCAAGACCCTTTAGTTGGACCCAACCTGGTTTCTACTCCTAGCTTGGTTTGTGACTTGATTGACCTCGGCCAGATTACTTAACTTTTTCAATCATGATTTATAAAATCTTTGATTAATCTTATAATAACGTCACAAGTAAGACAAAACATTTCAGATACTTTAATTTATTTTTTATTGATTTGAGAGGATGGGGAGGAAGAGAGAGAGAGAGACAGAGAGAGAGAAAAGAATTGATTCACTCATTATTCCACTTAGTTGTGTATTCATCAGTTGCTTCTCAGTTGTACCTTGACCTGGGATTGAATTTGTGACCTTAGCATGTCAGGATGACACTTTATTCACTAAGCCACCGAGCCAGGACCACATTTCACATACTTTTAAAATGACTAGTCACCCATACCTTAGAATAGGTTAAGTTACTGTTATGAATATTAAATTTAGATCTGAGCTTCCTAGCAGTCAAAGCAAAAAGGGAATGCATTCAGTTACGCGATTTTTCTTGTCTGATAGGGCAGATATTTAACCTCCTTGAAGGATAATTTAAGAAAAGAATTCCTGCCCTGGCTGTGTAGCTCAGTTGTTTACAGCATCATCCTGATGCACCAAGGTTCCAGGTTTGATATCCAGTTAGGGCACATACAAAATCAACCAGTGAATGCATAAATAAGTGGATCAACAAATTGATATTTCTTTCTCTCTCTCTCTCCCCCTTCCTTTCTCTCTAAAATCAATCAATAAATAAAAATTTTAAAAAAAAGAAAGAAAAGAGTTCTCGTACTACCCCGTCCTCTTTAAGGATTATGATAAGAAACAAATCAAAGTGCTCATTTTATGTGATATATAAAGTATAGGGAGCTACACAAAAGCCAGGCATCATCACAGTTTCACTAGTATTATACTTCAAATAACACAAAAGTTGTTCCTGACAGCATCCTTTGGTGGGCACACACAGGGCTCTTAGTCATTTGGAATGACCTGGCAGTTCACAAGGCACTGTGCACAGACCAGCACATTCCAGTTCATTCAGTCAGGCTGCTCGATCTAGCGTCCCACACCTCTCTCTCAGTCATTTTTCTCTTTAATTAAAAATAACTCTGGTGACAGAAAATGGTTTGACTTAGGGCGATGAGCACACAACGCAATCAACACTTCAAACGCCATAGAGATATTCACCTGAAACCTGTGTATTCTTATTGATCAATGCCACCCCATTACATTTAATTTCAAAAAAAAAAAAAATTTCAGATAAAAGAAAAATGACCCAAACGTTGTATAGGTGACAAAGATGCCTCCTGTTCCTGATGACCTCCACAAAAGAACATCTAAGCAAAATCATAATTAAAATGACATTTACTTCTAATCATAATGCAGAAATAAAATTTTGTGTTATAATTTTGAAAGGGGATGGCATTACACACTAACATTTTCCAAGAAAGTTACAGAGATGACTTTTGTCTATTATGTTTCCAGGAGAAGTGTCAATTAAAAAAAGATACATCAAACTCGGCTGGACAGCTGATTTTTTCCCCCTGATCTCTTGACAGGACTGTCTTAGTATCAGTCTCCAGTAACAAAAACGCTTCAATGTAGAAGTGAGCCTAGCGTCTGGGGAGTGCTCCGTGGTGAACTGTTTAAATAAGCAACAACAAACATTTCCCCTCAAATCCGTCTCCTGTTCACCATTAACTCTGGAGAAGGAAATCTAGGCAAAATCACAATGTGTATTTTTTTCTGTCTTCTTCACTTAAATAGTAAAATAAAGCATTGAAGAGGATGTCAAATACCCCCAACTTCTCTTTTATAAAAAAATTTTTTTACTTTTAGATTATTTTGTTAGTTAAAAAACAAGTAGGCAAATGTATCAAGTATGAAAACTTTATTAAAATTGGCTTAAAGATTTTTTTAATCACCAGAGATAAAAAATGTTTAATAAAATTTTACCCAGTAATTTACCCTTTTAAACCGTTTTCCTGATAAATAGAGATAATGGTGATAGTATCCTTCTGTGTTCCAAGAACTTTCAATTACTCTCAATGATGTTACCTCATTAAATAATGACATCTTTCACATTAATTCAGGGTTAAACTCTATGCTAGCAGCTCCCAAGAAACATAAGCCCCTTCCTGGGTTTGCCATAATTGTGTGATAATTCATCGCAAAAGTGGTGGGGGGGTTTTCCCACATAAACTATCTAAATAACTATCAGAATTATCTATTTGAGGGTTAAAAATGTGTTATAAGCCCATCTCATTTTAAAGCCTTTGATTAAACTTTTGAAAAGTTGGACTAATAAATCTACTTCACATGGATAGTTTTAAAGTTTGTTTTTACTTTTAAACAAGGGAACACAGTGATCCTTGCTGTCAAATTTTCATACCAAAAACGACAGAGACAACCACAAAATGCAAGTGAGCTCCTCAGCCCACACAGTCCAGGTGTTGGGAAATAGAGTCAGACTTCTGAGTTGAAAATTCTGTTTTGTAGATACACATAAATATAATATATAAAAATTCATATGGACAAACATATCTTTTGAAAGAAGTAGTGTTGGGGAAGCACTCTTTACTCATGCAAGTTTATTAAATGGTTTAATTCCTCTTTTTTTGGTTAATATAATTAATTTACTTATATTTGAAAAAAGAAAAAAGCTCTGTATACCTACTGCGTACTGCCTCAAACATTTTCAAGTATCCATGTGGTTTAAATTTCTTACTGAAGCTGCACACATTTTATAGCATCTAGGTAATGAATACACATTTTCAAATAAATATCGATAAATATGAAATAGCTGTTCATGAGACATGGAAAGGAAACGGAGCATTTGAGATTGCAGCCGGAAGCACCACCGTGAAAATAGCCATGGCGTTGTTTGGGCCATAAGACCTAATCCTTTCACTTTTGACATAAAGAGAATGGACAGCGTTTTATGTTTGTTGACATAACTTGAACCCTGAAACCCAAACCATCTTATTTTAAAATGCTTAATTTACCATAGTCAGCAAAACACCCAGAGCAAAGTAATGTGCGTTTTCAGAGTCTGGGGTGGCTTTCCCCTGCCGACCTAAAATATCTGCATTTAGTGTTGTATTTATCCTGCATAGTTTTCTTGGCAGGAAGAAAAGCTATTCAGCAAAACATAAAAAAGCTCTTAGTAGGAAAGCAATTCATTTTGTAGTTACCAGGGTTGTACCAATGCTAAAATATCAGATGGAGGGTCTGTTTTAATAAGGCTGATGTATGAGAGCTGGAGAGGTTTTATAGCGACAACCGTACTTTTTTTTTTTTTTTTTGAGGTAGTCACATTTCTTCCAGCATTCAAAACCACGAATAGATATGTAAATACAGGAAACACCGTGTCAACCGTAATTTTGAGTCAAGGTCAGCACTGTTTTATCATTCCAAAATTTGTTCTTTAAAAACATTTCCGCTGTTTGAAGACTTGTTTTACTTCCTCGACAGCCTTTGAGTTTTATAATTGACCCGAATGTTCAGAAACATCAAGCCTGTAATGCATGGACCTCACTCTTATTCGCCAGACGCGAAAGATGAGAATGGGATCTCCGAGATGAAGCCATTTGGGGTTAAAACGCCAATGAAATCACCGTTAGCACAGAGGCAGGTCTTTATGCAGCGCATGAAACCCTTTCTCTAAAAAGACATCAGTTACTCTTTTCTAAACAAGAACTTGGAGCAAACCAGAATGACCATTGCCCCTAAAACCCCTCCCCCACCCCCACCAAAAAAAAAAAATGAAGGTAGGGGAGAAATGATAGGCCGACACAAAATACTTGTAATTTTTCCCCTTTATTTATTTATTTTTTGTGACAGAGACAGAGAGAGTCAGAGAGAGGGACAGATAGGGACAGACAGACAGGAAGGGAGAGAGATGAGAAACATCAATTCTTTGTTGCAGCTCCTTAGTTTCCTTAGTTGTTCATTGATTGCTTTCTCATATGTGCCTTGACCAGGGGGCTACAGGCAGAGCGAGTGACCCCTTGCTCGAGCCAGTGACCTTGGGCTCAAGCCAGTGACCTTGGGCTTCAAGCCAGCATACTTTGGGCTCATGTCTATGATCCCACGCTCATGCTGGTGACCTCAGGGTTTCAAACCTGGGTCCTCCATATCCCAGTCCAATGCTCTATCCACTGAGCCACTGCCTGGTCAGGCTTTTTTTTCTTTTTTCTTTTTATTTTTTTGTGTGGCAGAGACAGAGAGAGTCAGAGAGAGGGACAGATAGGGACAGACGGACAGGAAGGAAGAAAGATGAGAAACATCAATTCTTTTTTGCAGCTCCTTAGTTGTTCATTGATTGATTTCTCATATGTGCTTTGACTGGGGGGCTACAGCAGACCAAGGGACCCCTTGCTCAAGCCAGCAACCTTGGGTTCAAGCTGGTAAGCCCCACTCAAACCAGGTGAGCCCATGCTCAAGATGGCGACCTCGAGGTCTCGAACCTGGGTCTTCCGCATCCCAGTCCGACGCTCTATCCACTGCGCCACCACCTGGTCAGGCTTTTTTTTTTCATTTTAAAAATAAGCTATGGACATGAGGAATCAATTAAAACAATAACTTTCTTATTTATTAACCTTTATCACACTCCCCTGATAGCCCCACAAGGAAAAAAGAGCTTGTCCCATCCCAAACAGCTGCTTCAATGTTGCCATTTTATTTAAATGTAAAGGATTAACAGGAATGACTTGAAAGAAGAATGAATATTTTGTTTTTGTTACTATTTTTTTTTAAAATAAAATGATGTAATAACTTTCTATCTAGGCAAATAGCCACTCCCGTTGCTAGGAAAGTGCCCGGTCTGGTAGCTGGGAAGGAGGGTCTCTGTAACAGGGTTCTCTCCCGTTGTCTGTTTGCATAATATTGGAAAGAAACATTCTATGCATAATGCAGAAAATAGAACGCCATCTCAGGGGCAAGACTACTTAGCAGGCCAGAAAACCTAACTTGTTCTGAATAAAAAGGCAACCACACTTAACAAATTGGAAGACCTGGCTCGGAGGAGTGGGGTAAATGACTTCACCTCTCCATGGCCCCTTGGTCCCAAGTGAAGAGCTGATGACCTGATGCTAATTTGGAATGGTGGAGGAATTCTCCATTAAACCCTCTGGCCGGGGTTGTCTGGTTGCGTGAGGTGGCTCAACCAGGGCAGCCCCCTCATAAGAGTGCATGTCTCCTCTGTTCTGACTGGGAGCAGCTAGACTCCCAAACGAAACATGCAGGACAACACACTTCAAAATAAGAAACAAGGGGGGTGGTTAGGAACAAGGCACTCAGCAGCCTGCCTCTGCTCAGCTTGCCCTCTGCCCTTGGAGCAGGGCTCAGAGAGAGTTCCGCAGACCCACCAAAGGCTCTTTGCCACCCGAGGGCAAGGTCCCACACATTTTGAGTTTTATCCTACACTGGGCTTTTGAGGCTCCCCCTGGCTGTGGTGGGAGTACCATCACTGCCCTGGGGTCCCCCTGGTCAGTACTGGGTGCACTGACTCACTGCCTCATCTCTGAGCAGGACCCACCCACCTCGGCTCAGAAGGCTGCTGACGGTGGTAGCTTCTAGAATCTTGTATGCCACTGCCCATCTCAAGACAGGTGAGGGGGACCAGGTCTTGAGTCTCTATCACTCCCTGTCACAGCGCTTGTATTTGGGAGAACACAGAAAGCTTCTCAGGGTTAGAAACTGAATCACTGGGACCTCTGTGTAAAAATGACAATGTTTTCCTGGGGTGCCCCCGGACCCCACCCCCTTCCTGCAAAGCAGGGTCCTGTCCAATGGGGACATGGACTCTAGGTGTCTGTCCTCTGTGGGGTGTGTCTGGAAGTAGGTGTTGTCTGAACCCAAGGTCACGTAGCTCTCGGGGGAGGGTCACCCAGCAGCACCCGTGGGCAGGAGGCCAGGGAGTTAGCACGTCATTGTAGACTAGGAAGGCCAGAGACATGTGTCCCTAGCAGAGCCTGGGGAATAGAGCTTCCAGGAAAAAGGGCCTTTGTGGGGTTCAAGTCCTCTGCATGTGCAGTCCCGTGGCTTTTTCCTCTCAGCCTCTGAGTTGACAAGGTCTGGGGACGTCACTCTGGACACGCAGCTGGTCAATGGCTGCCCAGTCCCCTCAGGCAGCACGGAGCTGAGCTCTGGCCCATTTTAAGTTGTCTTTTTTTTTTTTTTTTTCAGGAATTTATTTATTTATTTATTTATTTTAAATTTTATTTATTCATTTTTTTTTAGAGAGGAGAGAGAGAGGGAGAGAGAGAGACAGAGAGGGAGAGAGAGGAGAGAGACAGAGAGAGAGAAGGGGGAGGAGCTGGAAGCATCAACTCCCATATGTGCCTTGACCAGGCAAGCCCAGGGTTTCGAACCGGCGACCTCAGCATTTCCAGGTCGACGCTTTATCCACTGCGCCACCACAGGTCAGGCTAAGTTGTCTCTTGTATGAATTAAACCATTAGGGTCTCTACCTGCACGGCCCACCTTTCTCGTCTTTGACTTCCCAGTTCCTTCTGCTCAGGACTCTCTGGCTTTCAACTCAAACCTCTCTGGCCTTGTTGGAAAGTGTGGGAGGTGGTTCTGAAAAGACAAGTATTTCTGCACTTGGAGAAGGTGTGGGTTGTCAGGGGAGATCAAAGTCCTTCCCTGGCAGGTGCATACCTGTGATACACACAACCTTCCCTTCCCTTCCCTTCCCTTCCCTTCCCTTCCCTTCCCTTCCCTTCCCTTCCCTTCCCTTCCCTTCCCTTCCCTTCCCTTCCCTTCCCTACCCTTCCCTTCCCTGCAGTCCTAGAGAAGATTTCTGACTGCTCCTTTCCCTCCTGCGGCAGGTGGAGCTCACGGGGAACAGTATCTATGAGTATATCCATCCTTCCGATCATGACGAGATGACAGCTGTCCTCTCGGCCCACCAGCCTCTTCACCATCACCTGCTCCAAGGTATTTATCTTCTCCAGACAATCAGAAACCAGAGTGAACACAAGGTGATGCTCTGGATGGGACCCAAGGGTTTTGTTCCTACGCTGCCAGCTGGGGCCTCCAGCAAACACACCCACCAAGTGGAATTAGCTTTTATGCCTCTGTCCTTCAAGCCACACTACTGATCCTCATCAGGTGCTAGAGACTATGATCAGTGCTGGATCAGAGATACAGAAAATGGTCAGAGGCTTCTGCCTGAACTGCTCTCAGTTTGAGTTGTAACAACACAGGTCTAGACCTGGGTTTCTTAACCAAAGGGTCTGAGGGTGGAACTCAAGTTTGTGAAATTCAATGGGGAGAATTACGTTTTATTTCTCCAGTTGTAATTTAATATTTCCTTTGCTTCTAGATTGTAGACAGTAAGCCATGTACTGTCACTAATCCCCTTGCTACTTTGAAATTTCAAGAGTTCTGAGGCCCTGCTAGAACTGGGTCTTGTTGTTTGCAAGCATATCACCACTGATTGTAACAACTGTTTTCAATAACTTGTAATATATCCATTTGTAATCTCATATATTTCACTTCACGCACTTAGAAACGTTATTCTGCATGGAGATTTGTAGGTCTTGTCATGGCCCAAATCAGTTCAGAAGCCCTGGTCCAGACGGAGGCTAGTCTCCCTCACTGGCCTAGCTCCATCTGGGGACAGGATCCTCCTCCTAATAGCCCACCCCGTCATTTCACATGTGTTGGTTGGGTCTCTACTGTGGTAAGCACTGTGTTAACACAGACATGGCATGACTGTGCAGTGAGGACATGGAGCACATTGTGCCACTGATGATCCCTTAAATGACAATTGCACTGTGTGCTTGGAAGACACGGTAGGACCTATTCTAGGAGCCCCAGTCTTGTAACTCCCTCTGACAGTCCAATGAGACCAATCAGCACGTGGACCAAGGGTTTCTTGTCTGCTTTGGACTGTAGCATCCCAAGTTGGTCAAAATTGCCCAGTGGGACGAAAGAGTCTGAAGGAGTAATTTCTAACAGAACGAGGGCCAGGACTGAATGCTGCACTTGCAGCTAATTCTTTCATAGTGGGGTTGTTTAAAGCTGAGCAAAGACACAGGACTCTTAGAGAATTCCTCAGAACATTGTGTTGTTATTGCGTGAGAGTGGGCTTTCTCCACTAGCTCTGACTTCATCCTTCCCTTCCCTGGCATCGCTCTTAAAACAGTGTTTAGAAAAACAATAGCAAACGAATCTTGAGACTATCATGAGCCCCTTTCCTGCTGGTTTCCGCAGGTCTGAGTTCGAGGTAGAGAAACATAAAGGCCTAGGAAAGGTGGGGTTGCCCCTGACTCATGTCCACAGCCACCGAGTGTGGAGGGACTGGGTTTCACATGGGCTCAGTTTTCTCCCCGACTTCTTGCAGAGTTGGTTTTCTGTGTCTGAATTGGCCCTGTGGTTTTATGGTAATTGTGTGAGAAATAGGCTCTCCCAAAATGTGTTAGTTACCATGTGATGCCATTGAGATCCATGTGTCTTGGTCTGAACGTGGGGCAGACAGGCGCCTGTGTTAAAGGGAAGCTGTTGCCTCGTGGACCCCAGCCTGCAGTGGAGGGTTGTGGGTAAATATGGCAGCCTCTCCACCTGCAGGGGCACAGGCCTCTTAGGTGAACCGCTTACCTGCACCCAGCATGCTCTCAGGGAGGGCGGAAGGCTGCGCTTCCATTCTCAGCAGTAACCTTCCTGTAAAAAGTAATTTATTAACCACCATCCAATGGCTGTTTGTTTAGAGTGACCTCACCCTCACTCAGGGGCACGGGCACTTGGGCAGTCGTGCCACAGAGAGCTGGTGTCCCTTGCTAATGCAGAGGGCGTCTCCTTGGGGCCTCACTTGCCTGTGCACTAGTGAGGGCAGAGCTCCGTGTGCAGGGCCTGCAGGAGGAACAAGAGGCAGGCTGTGGCCCAGCCAGGGACACGGTGGTGGTCACGGTGATTCATCCAGGGCTGATCACAGGGTGAAAATGTCCATCTGGTCCAGCAAGTCTGTTGGGTCCTGTTCCCCATTCCTTGTTGCTGGGCCATCTCGGTGTCCACGGGCACGGCTGCATGTACAGTCCTCACTGTGACCCCAGGTTGGTACTTCCCGGGTTCTTGCTATGGACCCACTTCAGGCTGCCTTCCTCTGGAGCACATGGGAGCAATGTCAGGATGGGGCTAGTCTCCTCATGCCACCCAGGTCCTGGCCACTAGCGAAGCTCTCTGGGCCAGGATCTGAGCAGCTAGGATGAGGCTTCTGGCTGACTGTCCTGGTCCTGAGGTTTATTGATATCATTGAGATGAAGATGGGGTGGCATGGTGGGACAGTTGGCCAATCTAACCTGACTTCTGCTTTCAGAGTATGAGATAGAGAGGTCATTCTTTCTTCGAATGAAGTGTGTCTTGGCGAAAAGAAATGCGGGCCTGACGTGCAGCGGATACAAGGTTGGAGGAGCTGCGGGCCGGGCGGGGTGGGGGGGAGGGGTGGCAGTGGGTCTCTACTGTTTTAGATTTTGCTCCACACCAAGAACATATGCAGACAGGAAGGCATGGGGACCCAAACATTTCATGTCCCCTAACATGGAGCTTTCTAGTGACGCTGCTCATGAGCAGGTGTGAGAGCTGGCATCTTATAAGACTGTGCATCCTGTGAGACCAGGACTACATGTGGCTAAGAGTAGAATCTGACCTTGGCACCTGCAGGTTCTACTCTGCACACCAGTCAGTCCAACTGGGGCAGCTGTCCTCGAGCTAGCTCCGCATCCGTATTCCAGGGCAGGGTCCCAGGCCGCGGTGGGTATTCAGAGTGCAGAAATGGCACTCTGGTCCTCAGGACATTCAGCTAAATCCAGTGACTGGGGCGGTGCTGTGCACGTAACAGCACAGCCCCTTCTGAGTGCAGGGTCGAGTTCTCATCTGCAGTGCCACAGTCTAATTAGATAGACTCATGTCACCGCAGCCCTTTGAGGGAGTAAGATTGGCTGTGATCAGGGACACCAGCTAACAAGCAGGAGGTCAGGCAGGCTCAGGCTCAGGGTCAGCCCCCCTCCACCTGCTCCCCGGCCAGTGTCTCTGCCACACTTGGCCACTTGTGCTCCAGTCAACTCCAGTACCCAGGAGTAGGTCACCTAAAGAACCTGTGGGCAACATTGTGCCTCAGCGTCACAGTCAGCCACTCCCCGAAAAGAAGGGCAGGTTGGGGGATGTCCAAGCTGAACCCCCCTTTGATCCTTCTTACCCTTCTCTGGAGCTGGAGGTGGATGGGAGCCTTTTTTGCAGGAATCTTTGAGTATTAGAAAAGGAGGGAGGGGTGGGCTGAAGAGAGAGGGGTGTGCCTCTGTAACTTTGTCCTCTTTCTGGACTGTTCCTCCCCGCCTCCTCCCCATCTCAGGGTCTGCCTTTCCCTTTCCCTTCAAATCTTTTTTTTTTTTTTAAGATTTTATTTATTCATTTGAAAGAGGAGAGAGAGGAGAGACACAAGGGAGGAGGAGCAGGAAGCATCAACTCCCATATGTGCCTTGACTGGGTAAGCCCAAGGTTTTGAACCGGCAACCTCAGCTTTCCAGGTCGACACTTTATCCACTGCGCCACCACAGGTCTGGCCTCCCTTCAGATCTTAAGCAAAACACATCACCCATCTTGCCCTTGGTTTCCTCATCAGTAAAATGGGAGAGTAGACAAGAAGGATTTAAAAATGTGTTCAGCTGTAGAGGTGGTAAATAGATCTAGGAATCCTGGGGAAGTCTTTTGAAAAGGGCATTTAAGATTTTAGCTGCCCAGCCTGACCTGTGGTGGCACAGTGGGTAAATTGTTGACCTTGGAATGCTGAGGTCACTGGTTCAAAACCCTGGGCTTGCCTGGTCAGGGCACATATGGGAGTTGGTGCTTTCTGCTTCTCTCTGTTTCTCTTCTCTAAAAAAAACTGAATAACATTTAAAAAATATATATATATCTTAAAAAAAAAAGAATTTAGCTGCTCATCATTGTTGTTATGGTGATCGTGATCCTTTCAAGATTTTACTGACTGTAACTTGCTTCTAATATTGAGGCTTAAGGCTGCATAAATGTTGCTGTTTGACATTTGGAACACTAGACATTTTCTCCTGTGTGGTTTCTGGCTGTAACAATTACAAGTGTTTCTCTGTAGTCACTCTGGATTTTGCTTTATTACAAGGGGATAAAATCTTGAATTATAAGTAAAATAAAATATATTTAAAGTGAAGCACTTTTTTTTTAATCTACTGAAAGAATTCTGGATTTACTGGCGTGATATTGCTTGTCAAGTGATATAAACGTCAAGTTAACAGATGTCAAATTCAATCCCATTGGAAGATAAGCATTATAGTTGCTGAAGTGAACATTATGGAACAAATGGTCAGCTCCCCAAAATGTTGTTGTGCCATCTAATCGAGACTTGGCAATGAGTTAATTATGTATAAATCCACTATATATTAGAGAGCCTTAATTTGAGGAGTAAGTTGAACATAGTCAATTAGAGAGGACAACTCTTATATTTTATGATATTGTTTTGTTTTTTTTTTTCCTAAGTGAAAGGAGGGGAGATAGTGAGACAGACTCCCACATGCGCCCTGACCAGGATCCACCTGGCAACCCCCGTCTGGGGCCGATGCTTGAGTACTGACCTGGATATTATTTCTTTTTTTTTTTTTTTTTCTTTTTTTTCTGAAGCTGGAAACAGGGAGAGACAGTCAGACAGACTCCCGCATGCGCCCGACCAGGATCCACCCGGCACGCCCACCAGGGGCGGTGCTCTGCCCCCCAGGGGGCGATGCTCTGCCCATCCTGGGCGTCGCCATATTGCGACCAGAGCCACTCTAGCGCCTGAGGCAGAGGCCACAGAGCCATGCCCAGCGCCCGGGCCATCTTTGCTCCAATGGAGCCTTGGCTGCGGGAGGGGAAGAGAGAGACAGAGAGGAAAGCGTGGCGGAGGGGTGGAGAAGCAAATGGGCGCTTCTCCTATGTGCCCTGGCCGGGAATCGAACCCGGGTCCTCCGCACGCTAGGCCGACGCTCTACCGCTGAGCCAACCGGCCAGGGCTGGATATTATTTCTTAACCAAGAAGAACAGCTTCATTTCTCCTGAGCAGTACATCAGGTGTTTGGTCACACAGCCCAGTGCATGCTGGGAACAATGAGCAGGCCCAGGGCCAGGAGGAGTGGGTGCCTATCTGCCCCCTGGGCTGCTGGTGACTGACCCTGCCCTCTGCTCTCCCAGGTCATCCACTGCAGTGGCTACTTGAAGATCAGGCAGTACATGCTGGACATGTCCTTGTACGACTCGTGTCACCAGATCGTGGGGCTGGTGGCCGTGGGCCAGTCGCTGCCGCCCAGCGCCATCACTGAGATCAAGCTGCACAGTAATATGTTCATGTTCAGGGCCAGCCTCGACCTAAAGCTGATATTCCTGGACTCCAGGTGAGCTTGGCACCTGCTGCTTCTACAGAGTTCCAGAAGGTACTGATGGTAGACACTGGCCCCTGATAGCAACACTGTTAAACAAAGATGTAACGAGAACTGAGTCATGCTAAGAATGTGAATTAGGAAGGGATGTAGTGACACCAAGCCATGAATTGAAAGAACTAATATCAGTCTCTGTGCTCAGGTGCAGCCAGCTTCTTCAGCTTATGGGCACTTTAAAAATCTGTTGGAAATAGGCTGTGGGCACAGGCAGCCTCTTTCAAAGGCCCACAGTGTCAGGATTCTGCCTTGTGTTGCCATCCAGTCGGAGGACTTGAAAAAAACAGGTTCCTACATGAAGTAGTGGGTGGGAGGCCTTCCAGCCCAGGCCGCAGCAGATAGGTGGCCTTCCCTGGGCAGGGGGCAGGGGAAGGAGAAAGGGGTAATCTGGGACCACAAGCTCATAGGTGCCCTGTCTGGGTCTGGGCTGGGAAGGTCAGGCTGCAATGCCCCCAGAACTGTCTCTCCCAACTGTCCTGTCCTCTCTTACTTGGGAATTCCCGCCAATTTGAGACTCCAGAGAGAGCAGGGAGGGTGAGTGAGGAGGAGTCCCTGATGGCTGAAGCCTAGGGCTGGGCCAGTCTGCTCAGCTGGAGGGGTCTGTGCTGCAGGTCCCTAGGGTGAGCTGCTGGCCTGACAGTCTTCAGGCCTCAGGCCTGTGGGGCTTCCGGTTTCTTATCTATAAAAACAAACAACCCTGCTCCACCCACCCTGCTACCCACAAGGCAGTTAGGAGAGATGCAATTAGGTAACAGATGAGAAGCATTTGTTTTTATTTTATTTTTTTTAATTCATTTTAGAAAGGAGAGAGAGAGGGAGAGGGGAGAGAGACAGAGAGAGAGAGAAGGGGGGAGGAGCAGGGAGCATCAACTCCCATATGTGCCTTGACCAGGCAAGCCCAGGGTTTCGAACCGGCGACCTCAGCATTTCCAGGTCGACGCTTTACGCACTGCGCCACCACAGGTCAGGCCAATGAGAAGCATTTGTAAAAGTCAAAAGCCTGATAGACCAGCAAGGTGAGTCCCTTTGCCTCTTGGCCTCTTAGAAAGTTCCTCAGCCATACAAACAGAATCGCGTTCAGAGAACCCACTCCTGACTTGTGCTGTGCAGGGCTGAGCTTATCCAGAGAAAGGAGATATATATGGATTCGCTTGTTTGTTTTCTGTATATCCTAAAGCTATGGTTTATCGATTCCCCCCCCCACACACACACACACACACTTTTTGTGATAAAATATGCATAACATAAAATTGACCATTTTAACCATTTATTAAAGAAAAACAAATCCAGGCCCTGGCCGGTGGCTCAATGGATAAGGAATTGTCTCGGGGCACTGAGGTTATGGGTTCAACCCCGGTCAGGACACATAAGAGAAGCAATCAGTGAGTGCACAACTAAGTGGGACAACTAAGTAAAACAAAAGTTGATGCTTCTCTCTCTCTCCTTCCCCCACTCTTCCTTTTTCTCTCTCTCGTTCTCTCTCTCCCTCTCTCCTTTCCCCCCCTTTTTCCTTCCCCTCTCTCTCTACTTCCCAAAAAAGAAAAAAAGAAAAAAAGGAACACAATCCCACCTGGCTAGGGGAGGAAGTTGATGATAAGTCAGTCTACTTCTGCATCAGTGGACCTCAGAACAGTTCAGAAGTGGGGAAGCGGCACGGGTCAGCACGGCAGGGCATCCTCCTGCTCCCAGGGACCCCAAGTGAAGAGTAACAGTAACTCTGGGAGAGGAAGGGCACCTCTCAGGATGGCCAAACGCTGACAAGTGCTGTTTTTCTGCGGTGGGGATGTCGGAGACGGTGGGGACATGGTACCTGCAGAACAGGGGTCCTGGGCTGGCTGGTGGTTGCAGAGCTGAGGTATGGGAGTTGGGAGCCAGCCGTGACAGCGACCTCCTTCCTGGTCCCAGAGCCACTTCTCATGTAGACAGAGAGAAAACCCTGCTGTCCAAGTTCTTTATTCTAGAAGCCTGAAAGGAGACATCTGGGTTCTTCCCTGTTTGTCTCCTAGTTTTTCTTTGATTGATCTAGAAAAACGCCCCCAAGACCTAGTGAATTCTTTAAAAAAAAAATATTTGGGGGGGGGGGGGTTTGCATTTTTCTGAAGCTGGAAACAGGGAGAGACAGTCAGACAGACTCCCGCATGCGCCCGACCAGGATCCACCCGGCACACCCACCATGGGGCGAAGCTCTGCCCACCAGGGGGCGATGCTCTGCCCATCCTGGGCGTCGCCATGTTGCGACCAGAGCCACTCTAGCGCCTGAGGCAGAGGCCACAGAGCCATCCCCAGCGCCCGGGCCATCTTTGCTCCAATGGAGCCTTGGCTGCGGGAGGGGAAGAGAGAGACAGAGAGGAAGGCGCGGCGGAGGGGTGGAGAAGCAAATGGGCGCTTCTCCTGTGTGCCCTGGCCGGGAATTGAACCCGGGTTCTCCGCACGCTAGGCCGACGCTCTACCGCTGAGCCAACCGGCCAGGGCAAAAAATTTTTTTTAGGTATTGATTTTAAAGAGAGAAACCAATTTGTTGTTCCACTTATTTATGCATTCATTGGTTGATTCTTGTATGTGCCCTGACTGGGGATCAAACCTGCAACCTTAGCATATTGGGATGATGCTCTAACCAACTGAGAGCTATATGGCTAGGGCCTGGTGAATTCTTTACAAGAGGAAAGAGAGGCATCTCCCCAGGGGAGAGATTTCAGGTCTTAAGTTGTTCAACCCACACAGCTCTGAAACTCCAGGGACAAATAAAGGGTGTGACAGAAGAGGATGCATAGAGTTAGAGGGGAGGCCAGGTCTCTGGGCCTCAGCCGGGGCCTTTCTCGAAAGCCAACGTTCCTCTGCATCAGGGTGTGAGGGCCCTGCCCCAGACGAGGAGAAAAGAAAGGTGGTGACCTTGAGGAAGACTTGCGCCTCCACAGAAGACTGCCATTGTCCTGCTAAGCACCAGGAAGCTTCCAGCAAAGCCTAGAGGCTTTTACTAAACATGGTCCTCTAGGAGGTGCTTCTCGAGGGGGCCAGAAATGCGCTGAAGAATTCTTCACACTCGGAACAGAGGGGTTGGCCGAGCCCTGGGAGACCAGCAGACCAGCCTGGCAGAGGAGAGATGGTGGCTCTGACATGCAGACCCTGGAGCCCTGGAGCAGGGCTGGCTGGAAGCCCAGCAGCCCCAAGTCACAAGGGCAGTGGCCCCCCACCCAGTACAATCCCAGACACAGCTGAACTCAGCATAACCTGAAATTTGGTTCATGGGGGTTTTGTGGTATTTCACTTTGAAACTGTAGCTGGTGCTTTTGCTAAGGATGGGTGAACCGAGCGATGTTTGGGGTTTGGCAAATCCCTCTGACAGGTCTTCAGACACTAGAGGGTTGGAAAAAACCAGGAGGGCGCGCAGCCAAACCATTCCCCTCCCCTTTAATTTTTTAAAGCCATGTGTACTTTGATGAGAAACTTAATACATGTGTTTCTGATTCATTTACACGTTCGGGGCCGTTGTTCTGAAACTTTTCGTCCAAAGGGTCTGGGAAGCTTCTTTCATCCCCACACCAGAGAGCTGCCTGGTTTTCTTTTTGGGAAAGCCAGACATCTCAGCTTTCCTGCCACACAGAGTTGGACTCTGGTGGGGCCTGAAGTTCTAGGTGGCCCTTAGACAAGTCCCCGGAGCCCTGAAAGACTCTGGCCTATGCACATTCCCTTCCTACCCACCTTGAGCCCAGCTCCTTCCTGCCGGGGAGGAACACCATGGAAATGCGTACACCAAATAGTGAGCGATTTCAGGGAAATATGAGGCTCTCGGAGATTTATGACCCGTGCCCGTGCAGAACTCAACAGAAAGGGGAGCAAGTGAAGGAATGAAAGTGAGGTCAAGTTTCCCCCATTTAATTTACAGCTAATGTTTCAGGTCTGGACTGGCAGGGCCGCCAGTCCCGGCCGTCCTCGGTCCCTGCCGCCTTCTCACCAATGGCCTCGCCTCCTTTGGAATCCCTTCTTGTCCCCTTTCATCTGTTCTTGAATATCTGTCACCAAGATGTTGTGGCCACCTCCTCCGAGGGCATAGTTCCCAGTGCATCTGCCACACGCAATTTTCACCTGTGGGTGGAGTGACCCGGATGCTGGGACGATGCTGCCTGGGATGTGGACAGCCTCTTTTCTTCAAAGAGCTGCAGTGGGAAATTAATATGTCCGGGGCTTGATGAGAATGAAGAGGGGTAATGTCCTGTGATCCCTGGGAACGTGCCTCCGTTGCTCTGCCCTGGTTGGCAAACTGCGGCTTGCAAGCCACATGCAGCTCTTTGACCCCTTGAGTGTGGCTCTTCCACAAAATACCATGTGCGGTGCTACCTCAATAAGAATGTACCTACTTATATACAGTGTGTCCGTAAAGTCATGGTGCACTTTTGACCGGTCACAGGAAAGAAAAGAAGATAGAAATGTGAAATCTGCACCAAATATAAGGAAAACCCTCCCAGTTTCTGTAGGATGATGTGACAGCATGTGCACATGCGCAGATGATGACATAACACCGTGTATACAGCAGAGCAGCCCACGGTCATGCCAGTCGAGATGTGGACGGTACAGAGGAAAGTTCAGTGTGTTCTGTGGCTCGCTAAACTCGAATCCGTGACCAAAGTGCAACGTGAATATCGGTGCGTTTATAACGAAGCGCCACCATATAGGAATAACATTACTTGGTGGGATAAGCAGTTGAAGGAAACCGGCAGTTTGGTGGAGAAACCCCGTTCTGGTAGGCCATCAGTCAGTGACGAGTCTGTAGAAGCTATACGGGATAGCTACCTAAGGAGCCCTAAAAAATCTGTGCATGAGCCCACATTGAACTGCACTGAATAGGTATGAAACTGGGAGAGTTTTCCTTTATTTGGTGCAGATTTTACATTTCTATCGTCTTTTGTTGCTTTCCTGTGACCAGTCAAAAGTGCACCATGACTTTACGGACACACTGTAGTTTAAGTTTAAAAAATTTGGCTCTCAAAAGAAATTTTAATCCTTGTACTGTTGATAATTTGGCTCTGTTAACTAATGAGTTTGCCAACCACTGCTCTAGTGAGCTGAAGGTTGACCTTCTGATCACAATATTTTTGGTGTTATGCTATTTCCGGGGTGGTCTAAAACAACCCTCTATTGATGTGAGGCTGAAATGCCCCCAGTTATCCCCTGACCCCCATCAGGGAGGAACCACCAGCTGCATGTCATCCTGAACCCATCTGTGGTAAGTAACAGTATCCAGTGCAGAATGGAAATTTAAAGGCTCACAAACACACACAATGGCCAAAATGTGGAAACAACCCAAGTTAAGTGTTCATCATCAAATGGACAGATAAACAAAAGGTGGAGTCTACAGGCAGTGGAATATTACTCAGCCATAAAAAGGGACAGCATTCTGACACCTGCTACAACATGGATGAACCTTGAAGACATCATGCTCAGGGACAGAAGCCATTGTATCACCCCACTTGAATGAAATATCTGGAACAGACCAAGTCAGAGCAATAGAAAGTAGACTAGAGGTTGCCAGCAACTGGGGGGGGGGGGGAGTGGGGACTTATTATTTAATGGGTACAGAGCTTCTGTTTCAAGTGAGGAAAACGTTCTGGAAGTGGGAATGGAGATAGTCAGACAATATTGCAAACGGATGATTGCCACTGAACTATACATTTTAAAATGGTTAAAATGGCAAAGTTTATGTTATATCAGTGGTAGTCAACCTGGTCCCTACCGCCCACTAGTGGGCGTTCCAGCTTTCATGGTGGGCAATAGCAGAGCAACCAAAGTATAAATAAAAAGATAGATTTAACTATAGCAAGTTTTATAAAGATTTATTCTGCCAAACTTAGCAAAAATCCAACATAAAGTACTTGGTAAGTAATTATTATTATATGCTTTAACTTGCTGTAACTCTGCTTTATAAATTTTATAAAGTAAAGTTACTTCCCTACTTTATAAATCACCATTACTGTGGAACCAGTGGGCAGTTAGAAAATTTTACTACTAACAGAGATACAAAAGTGGGCGGTAGGCATAAAAAGGTTGACTACCCCTATGTTATATGCTTATTTTACCACAATAATTTTTTTAAAATGGTTCCCACAAAAGTCCCTGGAGAGTGGGCTATTTCCCACTTTGGCAGCTTTCTCACAATATCAGTATCAAAGTTCCCCATGAAGGTCCCCAGATAAGCTTCACCTGACAGGGGAGGAGGTTTTAAGCCATCCCAGACATTCTTCTAGCCAGTGGTTTCAGAAGAACATTCCTGCTCATGAATAGTGCTACATCCTGCCCTGGGCTGGAGTTCAAAGACTTTCTTCTTGTTAAAAAAAAAGAGCATTCTTACTTTCCAAAATCAACATTCTCCCCCCTACCCAGCCTTTTAGCACTTGATTAGTTGGCAAAACCAATATTAGTTAAAATGAAAGGCAATCCACAGAGCAGGGTAACTCACGGTGCCTCCTTCCTCCCCCAGGGTGACTGAGCTGACCGGGTACGAGCCACAGGACCTAATTGAGAAGACCCTCTACCATCACGTGCATGGCTGCGACGTGTTCCACCTCCGCTACGCACACCACCTCCGTGAGTACCGTGCTCACACGGTCCTGGGTCGCTGCTAGCCAGGGAGGAGGCACTGAGGATAGAGTTGGGCAGCAGCCTTTGTTTGGTACAATAATCATCTGAGGTGACTCTTAAACCTCAGGCATGAGTCCTTGCACCCCAGGGTTTAAGCACAGCTGCTCATCCTCGGCTCCCAAACACCCAGTGAAACTCCGGCAGGTGTGGGGGATGGTACAGAAGTCGCTAGATTCTAGATTGCAGATTAAGAACCTAAATTTCTCATTGACATCTGGACACCAGTTGTGAATAACAGCCACAGCACTTAAAGAACCAATACAGAGTCCTTCTTATGGTCAGACAGTAGTTTAAGTGAGTAAATATCTAATCAACCCAGTGAAAGAGAGTTTTGTGTTGATGATCCTCCTTTTGCTGTTGAGGATGCCGATGTCCAGAGAGGTTAAGCCACCTGCCCACAGTCACCCAGCAGGGAGGCGGCAGAGCTGGGAGCTGAACCCAAGCAGTGACCAGCCTTCGACCACTGCCCACCATCCGGCTGGGGAAGCTCAGGGGAGACCACAGGTTCCTAGGATGGGAGAAGTCAGAGTGGAAAGAGTGAGTGAATAGTATTTGATTTTCCAACAGAGGCAGTCTGGGGGCCATTTTGGATCGGCCATTTGCTCTAGTCACTGAAATGCTTGAAGAGAAATGATACATCTAGAATCCAGATTGAGGCAGCAGACCATGTGGGGTGGAGAAGAACACCTCCTCCTCGGCCGTCCAGCTTGCCACGCCTATGGCCAGTCCAGGAGAGCTTGTTAATGGGGTGCAGAGGTTGGAGGAGCCGGATCTCCCACAGGGAGTCTGGATGGCATGTCTTCCATCTTGCTTTGCTCTATGTTGACTAAGAGATGGTAGAGGACAAGTTGCTGGTGTTGTAAGTTGATGGCAGGCCCACGGGCTGCACCCCGTGCAGCCATGTTGTCTGCCTGCTGTTCCATGTGGACTGGGGCCCAGTGGGCATGGCAGTTACTAGAGTGTCACTGTTCCTTCCTCCCAAGTCACTTCAGGCAGAGACCTGTGACAACAAGGACATCCCTGCACAGATGCAGACCCTTTCTTCTCACCCCTTTCAGTTTACAAGTCTCTCTGTGCACGAGAGACTTGGAGTCATGAACATCCTTTTTATTCATTTACTTTTAATCACCAAATCATGATCTCATGTCAACATCCCTGTCCAAAACCAAGCTTCCTAGGGAGGCAACTGCTTTGTGTTTGGACAGGATCAGCCAGTTGGCATCACTAGTCATGGAGCTAGAGAGGCCCTTTCCTCATACAAACTGGGCAGAAAGTGTCCATGATAGAATCAGATCTGTGGGAGATGTGACTGGGCAGGCAAAAAGGGGCGTGTGTGCTTTGTCTCAATGAGAGCGACTGGGCGATGGTGCGGCCCAGCCATGCACCCAGCACAGTCTGGAAAGCAGGGCAGCGGGGGAAAGGACAAAAACATGAGTGCTCACAGCTCAACACCTCCCAGCAGCCCCCTGCAGGGATAGTCACCACCACTGTCATGGGAGAGAGGGCGGGCAGTGGCTCTGAACCCCCTCTGCCAAGGCAGGGGCATGTTGGGGAGCAGTGTATATATTCTGCAAGTGAGTTGAAAGCAAACCCTTGAATCATGTGAATAAAGAGTTGTTCTTCAAGGCAGGGCTGCAATGCAAAGAGAGAAGACTTACAGAGTTTAAAAGTCTTTGCTTTAAATACCATTTCATTTTTGAACCTCTCACTCTGTCTGGCAAACACAGGGGGCAGGGGTGTTTTTCGGGGAAATAAATACAGTGTTTTTGGAAAGGTAATGAGGCCACAGTGATAACCTGTTGGGTGAGGCAGTTTGTTTTCCGTGTCCCCAACCAGGACTGGGTACTTCTCCTGGATTGTGGCTTTTGGGCCATGTGGGGAACCGCCACTCTTGTGTCGCTTTCCCAGGTGAGCAAGGCAAGCCTCCAAGGAGGAGCGATGCATGACAGGCCCCGGCTGAGTCTGGCAGGACAGGATCGCAGACCATTAGGCTCTGAAGCCCTCAGCCGTCTCTGCACACTCTGGTCTTAAGCTCAGAGACTTGGGCTTGGTCTCTGTCCTCGGGAACCCCAGGCTTCCTGAGCTCACTTGGTTTACCAAACCCACAAGGGGCTTTTATCTGGGAGGCTTCCTGAGATCTACATGACAAATTCACCCTGCCTCCTTCGGAACGTGGGCTCCCCAGGCACGGCAACGATCTGTAGGAGCCCAGAGGAAAGGTGAATGCTGCCAGCTTCCAAGGAAAACACAGAAAAGGCAAAGTGTTCAGAAACCAGGGGGAGCACGGCTTACTTGGCCAAATGGGCTAGAATTGGTAAATGAACGCCAACAGGAAATAGCAATATGGACAATGATTGCTACTGTGCTGTGACTCTGACCTTAACCATGGCCAGGAAACCACCGCAGAGACAGGAGGCCCAGAGCGA
Organism: Saccopteryx leptura; assembly: GCF_036850995.1. Taxonomy (NCBI): domain Eukaryota; kingdom Metazoa; phylum Chordata; class Mammalia; order Chiroptera; family Emballonuridae; genus Saccopteryx; species Saccopteryx leptura. The sequence goes on along the minus strand of NC_089504.1, from coordinate 221,992,954 downwards.
ACCCCAGCCAGGCTGCGGGGAGGCGGGTGTGCCCTCCGGATCCGCGTGACCCCCAAGTCTACCTCGTTCTGCCCTGCACCAGCTTCTCTGGATTCACAACAGGAGAGTGACGGCAAACCCAGCCAGGCTCCAGTCCACACCAGGGCAGGAATTAGTCTTCTAGAGCTCAGCCTTAGCTCCAGCGGGAGTTCTTCGCACTTCCCCTGAGGGCAGCCATGACATCAACGTGGTGCTTCTTCCCCTCCAAAGCCAGAACTTTCAGACAAAGAAAGAGAAGAGCATGGTTTTGGGGGCCAAGACCTTTATGGTGTGGAGCTTGGTCAGCTCTGAAACCTGTCTGGTGTGGCACTTGAGGCCTCAGCCCCCTTCCCAGGCACAGAACAGGGGCCAGTGGGGCCAACTCCAGAAGCCGACCCTGAGCTTGAGGCTCAAGTGTAATAGTTTCTTTGGACCATGACTCAAATATGGAGTAGGGAGGGAATGGTGAGCGGGAATAGGAAGGAGCCATTAGATGGGTGCTGTCCACTGGGTACAGCCACAGGCCACCTGCTCTCCGTCCCTCTGGGGAACATGAGCTGAGTGAGTTACCAACATGGCTCCTGGCAGTCACTGGCTGAGGGCTGCTTTTGGGGTGTGACTTGGGGTGGGCTTGTCCCACATCTGCCAGACTGGGCTCGGCCAAAGAAAGGCCTTAGGAGGGAGCGGGGGGAGGGGGTGAGAGAGAGGAAGCTCCGCACTTACTTCTTCACAGCATCCCCTCCCTTCCCTGGCCTCCAGCCTCATTAGGGTGTTCTCCCTTCAGCCATCCACCGCAGGCTGCTCCTCACTCCCAGCCCAGTCAGCCATCTTTTCCTTACAGGCACGAGTCACCTCTCCTGGGGGTCTCTGTTGCCCTCACTGTCTAGGGTCCCTGCTGGCTGGATGGAGTGTCCTCCACACTCAAGCCCCTGTCCTGTGACAGAAGCAAGCTGAGTCCTCCCCCACTCCCCACTGTCCAGTTTGGTTTCCACACTCAGCTTGGTGCCAGTGACTGACCCTCTCATCCCAGGCGTGGCACGTCCAGCTCCTCCAGCCCTAACTGAGGGACCTGCATTCTTGTTTCTGGACGACGCTCACACCTCACGCTGTTCACATCCTTATGAGACTGCCTTCATCAGCGAGGGCTGCTGGAACAATGTACCACGTACTGACTGGTTTAGACAACAGAAATTTGTTTTCTTATAGTCCTGGAGACCTCAGATCTGTGAGCAAGGTGTTGCAGGGTTGGCCTCTCCTGAGTCCTCTCTCCTTGGCTTACAGATAGCCAGCTTCTCCCCTTGTCCTCACAGGGTCTTTCTTCTGTGTGTGTCTTTGTCCTAATTTCTTCTTAATAAGGACACAGTCAGGTTGAACTAAAGCCCACCCATATGACCTCATTTAATATAAATTACTGTTTTAAAGGCCCATAAAGTCACATCCTGAGGTGCTGAGGGTTAGGACTTCCACATATGAATTTTGGAACATACAATTCACCCATAACAGGGATTTCCTTTAACATCTGTGTTCTTGCCCAAGCAGTGGGCATGGGCCTTTTCCCACCTGTTAGCTGGATAGGCCGGCTTGGGGAGGACTGTAAGATGTCTGAAAAGGCCAGAGGTGTCCATTTGAAATGTGATTTTTCATTCCTGTCACATGGTACTCCGGTGACTAACAGCAGGGCTCAGGGGCCAGGCCGAAGGACAAGGGGCAGGGGCTTCCTGCCCCCAGCCCCCACCTGCATCCCCACGGTGGCCTCTGCTGAGCTGGTGGTCATCCCCAGAGTGTGGCCACAAAGGGCAGTCTTTGCTACTTCCCTTTCACCCACCACAACTGAATGGCTGGAGGTGGCTAGCAGCTCTGGTGACCCACCCCCTGGGCCTGTCAGGATGCCAAGGCCACGTGGGAGCCTTGTCTCCTCTTGCACGGGGTGTACCAATACGTCAATCTTCGCAGATGATGGGGTCACCAAACTCAGAGACACAGCAAGCAACTGCCCACACCCCGGACCAAAAGGAGGCCCCTGTCCAATTTGCCAAAGCCAAGCTGTCTGCATCCTGGGGTCTGGGGCCGGCAGTCTCCAGTGATGAGGGAGCGGGCCCTGCCGGGAGCCTGATCGACATGTAGAGCGAAGCTTCCTGGGGAGCAGGGTCGGCCAGATGGTCTTCACACGTCCTTTAAAACATTGTCTCAACCAGGAACAGGACTGCACGGGGTCCAAAGAAAACACAGCCCCTAAAGAAAGGGAATTCAACGCCTTCGAGAAAATCAGCTTCATGAGAGAAGTGAGGCCAGATGGTGTGGTCTGTGGGGAGCGCAGGCTTCCAGAGGCCAGTGGGATGGGCGCTGGCAGCTTGGCCTCTGGGTGGGGCTGTGTGAGCCTGGGCACCCGGGGTAGCCCTCCAGGTCAGGCTGGGCACCCGGAGTAGCCCTCCAGGTCGGCCTGATCAACCGGAGTAGCCCTCCAGGTCGGCCTGATCAACCGGAGTAGCCCTCCAGGTCGGGCTGGGCACCCGGAGTAGCCCTCCAGGTCGGGCTGGGCACCCAGAGTAGCCCTCCAGGTCGGGCTGGGCACCCGGGGTAGCCCACCAGGTCGGGCTGGGCACCCGGAGTAGCCCTCCAGGTCGGCCTGATCAACCGGAGTAGCCCTCCAGGTCGGCCTGGGCAATCGGAGTAGCCCTCCAGGTCGGGCTGGGCACCCGGAGTAGCCCTCCAGGTCGGGCTGGGCACCCGAAGTAGCCCTCCAGGTCGGCCTGGGCAATCAGAGTAGCCCTCCAGGTCGGGCTGGGCACCCGGAGTAGCCCTCCAGGTCGGGCTGGGCACCCGGGATAGCCCTCCAGGTCGGGCTGGGCACCCAGGGTAGCCCACCAGGTCGGGCTGGGCTTTCCCCAGAACCTCCTGTGAGGAAAACTGAACACAGAGCCCTGCTGAATGTGGGCTCCAGGGCAGGAATGACACAGTCACACGACCTGGGGAACACAGGGGACCCCCTATCTGAGGCCTGCCTCCGCTGTCTCTGATCTCTGTGAAGAGTGTTTGGGAGACTCTTGCTTGTATGTGGGAGCCAGAAGAGGCCTGTGCTCTCCTGAGCTGCGGGTCTGGGGCCGGGCAGGGGCAGCCTAGCCCGTGGGTGGGGAAGGGCTCAAGACTGTAAACTCAGCGATTTGTGTTGAGGGACGCTGGGCATATTTCCTATGGACACAGCAGTTTGGAAGAACCATATCTACATGACTGTTCGTCCAAGGCAGCGGGGAATCTCACCTAGCTCTCTAGGTAGGCCCTTGTCCAGAGTAGGCCAAGCCCAAATCCCAAAGAGAATACCATCTGGGTCCAACTATCAAAACATTTTGATGTCACAGAAAGACTTCAAAGCCTGAATATGTGGTCTACAAATTTCAAGCAACAACTGTTATAACAAAATTATAGGACAGCTGGTATGGACCCTAGGAGAATACACATTAAATGACACACAGGAGTCTGAAACTGAAAGGCCAGGCATGTAACATGAACATCTGAACGGGCAAGGTGAGGCGTGGGGAGTGTCGAGCTGTGGCTCACCGGAGGCCACAAAGGCATTTGGCTGACACCACCATGACGCCGACAGAGCCTGTCTGTGGACACGAATGGCGAACTGGCTATCAGTTCGCAATTACTTGGGGACAAAGGTCTCGAGATAGAAGATGAACTTGAAAAGAGGTGTTTCTGATCATTGTGAGTTTTGATTGAGATAACAGGATGCTGGCTTTCACCACTGGCCTAGCTGACTTCGGACTGGAAATGGCAATGCCGTTTCATTCATCTGAAGGTCTTTACCCGCTCCTTCCGAGAGGGAGCCTGCACCGTCAGCGGAACCAGGAGCAGAGAGGCCAGGAATAATCCTAGGAAGCAGTGACAACTACATGTCACCCTGACCTCTGGAAGCAGTTCTGAACATTTACAGTCATAGATTGTCCCTTTTGCTTGCTGCTAAAGGGGACTTTATAATCAGTTCAGCCCCTCTTCCATGGTTAGTGTCACTTTGAGCTGCCCCATGATGGGGCCCTGTGGAAGTTTCTCCCCAAAGTGCTTCTCTTTTCCCCAGTGCTTTCCATATATTTTTATCAACCAAACTGCCTCCGGCAGCAGGCAGAGTGGGGGTGGGGACAGGAGGGTTGTTGGGGTCACGCACATCATGGGGGCCTGCTCCCTGAAGGAGCGCATGACTTCTCTTCAGCCTCGCCACTACACTCTCTCTGCAATCCCACCCGGTGGACAAGGCGAGAGCCAGGAGGTGCACAGGGACTGAATGAGTCGCTAACAGTTTTAACTGTGGCAGGTGGTTTAGTGTCCTGGGGCCCGCTGTAACAAAATACTGCAAACTTTGTGGCTTAAAACAACAGAATTTGTCTCACAGTTCTGGAAGCCAGAAGTCTGAAATAAAGCTGTTGGCATGGCTATGCTCCCTTTGGGGACTTTAGGGGTGATCTTTCACTGTCTCCTCTCACTGCCAATGGCTGCTGGCACTCCTTGGCTTGTGGCCACATACTCCAAGCTCTGCCTGTCTTCCTCTGCGTGTTGGTGTTTTCTCCTCCTCTGGACACTTGATGATGGATTTAGGGCCCACCCTAATCCAGATGATCTCATCTTGGGATCATTAATCACATCTGCAAAGACCCTTTTCCCAAATATGGTCACATTCATGGTTTCTGGAGGTTTGGATGTAGGACATATCTTTTGGGAGGACATTATTCAACCTATGGCAGGCATCTTTGGTGTTCTTCTCAGCATCCAAAGGGCAACACAGAAGTAGAAATTGTGCTTCAGGCCAAAATTGTTCTCCTTCCATAGGCTGGTTCCTAGTCATGGCTGTGTCTTCAGGAAGAATTCTGGAGGGACCAGGAAAGCCATCTACCTCTCTGGAACTCCAGGGCCTGTGTCTGGAACTAGAATGCCCATTCCAAAGTAGTCTCAGGAAACCATGACCACTGGCTTTCATCAAGGCACAGGTGGCCCTGATTTCAGTACTGTCTTAGGCTGTGATGTTGAAGATTCAGCACAGAGTTCCAAAGTTGGGGTCTCTGCCCTCAGGAGCTTAAGGTATAGGGGACACCTCCCTGTTCTATCATGACCAGAGGCAGCAGGTTATAGATCGCTGGAGCCTGGGACCCCTTCAGGCAGCTAATCAAGGAAAGCAGGCTGGATGGGTGGTGGGGGCTAGAGCAAACTAAAGAATATTGTGACTGAATGTCTAGGATTTTAACTTAGGTTGGTATGCTGACGATTGCCGTGGATCAGAGAAAAGCAGAAGGAAAAAGAATTCTGTGTCCGTATGTGGCCTCTGTACCTCAGCCTCATCCTTGCAGAGTCAGGGAACCTCAGAGATAAAATCTGTGCAACTTCTGCCATTTGAGTCCTTTTATAGAGTATTTGGAATAAACTGGTTTCCTTATATCTGGCTTTAGGACCATTACAGGTTGATTTTAGGAATGTTGTGTGAAATACCAGGAAGAAGACAGTGCAAGATAAGAGCCAGGGAGAGGGTGCAGCTGGACTCCCAGGGCTTCTCAGACACTGCTAGGGATAGACTTCAGAGTCAAAGAGAGTCACATTTCTCTTGAAGAAAGCATGGCCTCTTGTGAAACCTGCAGATGGGAAGCTCAATTTGATCATGTGACATCCCTTTTGGGGCCATAAACAAACTGGTTAAGTCTCCCCTAATTAGCCCACCCCACCCCCAGGTGTAGCTGCACCTTCACCTCCTGGAGGCTGCTGTCCCCTCCTTTCACATTCTGAAAAATAGGAGTCAGAACACCTGGCCCAAGATCACACAGTCAGGTGGGGTATGTGTGTGCGCACACTTTTGCATCACTAGGACTTTGCTCCATGCAGTTCTGAATTTTGTCTTTTCTTCATTGACCATTACATAGACACCTTCCCCATAATATCACACATTCTTACTAACCATCACTTAATGTGGCTGTGTAGTACTCCGTAACTGATTTACACTCCTCCCAGCTGTTGGACGGTTAAGTCCCCCCCCCCCCCCCGCCTTGTTCCTGAATCATCAGCAGGACTGCAGTGGATCTCTGCATGTGCGTCTTTGTGCATCACTCATAACTCCTATAGGACCAGGTCCTAGGAGTAAACTTGGGATATCCGTTTTTTGGAAGGAATCTGCTTTCCAGAAGGACCACTCCAATTCCTGCGTCTGGCAGCACATGGCAATGCTTCTAATCATAGATGAGCCAGTGTCGCTCGCTGTCATTTCATTATTTTTTATTATTATTATTATTATTTTTTATTAAGTGAGAGAAGGGGAGCTAGAGAGACTCCCACACTCCCACATGTGCCCCAACTGGGATCTACCTGGCAACCCCTTAAGGAATAATGCTCTGCCCATCTGGGGCCATTGCTCTGTTGCTCAGCAACTGAGCTCTTTTTAGCTTTTGAGGTGAAGGCCACCAGAGCCATCCTCAGCACCCAGGATCAACTCGCTGAACGAATTGAGCCATGGCTACAGGAAGGGAAGAGAGAGAGAAGGGGCAAGGGGTAGACAAGCAGATAGTTGTTTCTCCTGCGTGCCCTGACCAGGAATCGAACCCAGACAACCACACACAGGGCCAACACTCTACCACTGAGCCAACTGGCCAGAGCCTTTTTTTTTTTGAGATAAAGTTCACATACTATGAAATTCATCATTCTAACGACTGTCAGTGGTTGTTAGTATGTTTATAGTAGTGTGCAGCTAGCACCTTTATTTAATTCCAGAACATTTTCTTCACCCTAAGAAGAAGGCTGGTTGTTAGCAGTCATATCAAGCCCCTCACCCTCTGGTCCCAGAAGCCACTAATCTGCTTTCTGTCTCCAGGGACACTCCTGTTCTGGACAGTTCACATAACTGGAATCATGCAACATTTGTTTCTTTCTAAATGTCTGTTGATTTGGTGGCTGGTATCTAGCATTGAGTTGAATACATGAGTGGAATGTGTGTATCATTTATATGTGTTCTTCAGTGAGCCACTTGTTCATGTCCTTTGCCTGTTACTTATATAGTCTTAGTGTTTTTATCCATCTGTTGAAACTCATATATTAAGACTAGTAACTCCTTGACTATCATGTTGGCAGCAATTTTTCTTCTGCAGCAGAATATTTTGCTGCAGGCATTAAAGTAGATGATAAATGATCACCTCAACATCAAAAGAAGTCACAAAAGGCGATGTAGAACTCAGAGCAGGGGGTCTGGACAAGGGGGACTCTGCCTAGTACTGCAAATGGTTGAATTTCTGTGTATGAAAGTCTTGAGGCAGGAGATGCTTCTTTCAGCACTAAGTGACTGTAGTCACAGAATTTGACCACCTCCCCAAATCCCTGCTCAGGTGGCTGCTAGTTAGACCCCTGCGGCAGCCCTGCCTTGAGAAGCAGGACTGTCCTGTGGCCACAAGTGATCTGAGCATCCTTTATAGACTTGCGCTGGCCTCCCCCTCCCTGGAGGAGATTAGGTCTCCTTTCCAGTGCCCACCCAAAGTTTCTGGCACTTTCCTCTCCCGCCTGCTCGCAGGTCCTGGTGGGGAGTCAGCACAGTTCATGTGCACCCTGTGGCTTGGGAAGTCAGCAGCTCAGCAGCCTGTTGTTGGCACCCATGCATAGAACATGGGACCCATTTTCAGGAACTACACAGTCAAGCAGAGGTCCTCTCTATATGAGCCACATAGGAAATTAATGGGCCTGAGGAAAACAGGGGTTAGTGGGAAGAAAATATATATGTCAATAGAGTAACAATGTCACTATGAATACTCACCTGACTTAGGGAGCAGCAAATAGCAACAATTTGACACTTAGTTGAATGAACTTATTGTTTTGCTGAAATGACATCACTTCCCCCTCCTCACCTAGTAAATGTTTGGGGATTATAATATAACGCAGGGGCTCCTGTTTCTCCATTTGGGCCTCCTTCATCCCAAGCTTAGCCAAGGAGGGGCAGGGACCGCTGACCTCAGCACTGGCCTGGGCATCTTGGTGTCCGGTGCTGGCCAGGTGGGAGTGGGCCCGAAGCCACCAGAACCTAGATGTGACAAACCTGAGGTGTCTCCCAGGAGGATGGAGAAGCCAGAGGGCAGTGACAGTTCTGTGCTTCCTGGCAGGCCACCTGCCCTGGCGCCCACCCCTGGCACTGGCCTCACTTGCTGCAGCTCAAGGACAGGGGTCCTTCCTGAGCCAGGGCTGCACCTGCCCTGAGGAGCAGGAAGGATCCCTGGAGTTAGCCTGGGGTGGGCGCATGCCCTGTCAATCATCCTCAGCACCTGGCCAGGCAGAGGATGGGAGTCTGGGCTGTAGGAGAGGCCTGGCCCCATCCTTAATGTCCAGGGTGGGGTGAAGGGGGGCGCACGGGGCACCTAGTCACTCTGGGCCTGAGTCGTCCCTCCCTGCAGACCTAATACCACTTGTCTGCCTCTCCCTGGGAGGATGAGAAACCCCCAGGGAGAGGGGCCATGGCAGCCCAAGTTCCTTCCCTGGGCCACAGAAGGTCCCCTAAAGGCTACAGCATCATGGGGGTGGGGAGTGTCCCAGTGGCATTTTGGAAACTAAAAAGCAAATCCAATTTTGTCACTATGCCAGGTGCAAATGTTTGGGGGCTAATTGCTTTTCTCAATGAGAGCAGTGGCTATTAAATTCAAGTTCTGAACAGGGGAGGGGAGCAATTGATTGCTCCTCAAGTCGCTTGGAATCATTGGCAAAAATCTTATGTGCATGCGTGTGTGTGCACAAGCATACGCCTTCCAGCAGGGAAAGCCTGCCCTCTTTGTCAAGTTCTCCAAGGTGTCCTGGACCCCAGACAGGTTCAGAACCAGGGCTGTAGGTTAGCAGGGGCAGTGTCCCCAAAGGCAGGGCTTGCTAACATCTGCCCCTCGGATTCATGTCACCTTGTGTTTGCAGTGCTGGTGAAGGGCCAGGTCACCACCAAGTACTACCGGCTGCTGTCCAAGCTGGGCGGCTGGGTGTGGGTGCAGAGCTACGCCACCGTCGTGCACAACAGCCGCTCGTCCCGGCCCCACTGCATCGTGAGTGTCAATTATGTCCTCACGTAAGTCAGACGTATTTGTTTCTCTCCTTGCTCTCTCTTCCCTATCCCTCATCGATTGTTCCAATAAGCACTCTCTCTCTCCCCTCTCTCTTTCCTCTCTCTCTTTCCTCTCTCTCTCTCTCTCTGGAACTGTTCATTTGTCTCCTGTTTTGTTCATTTGTTTAATTTGAACACTATAGTTGATTGGGAAGGTCCAAACTATTTCTGTACTCAGCACTTGGGCAAAGGGAGCCCTGCTCTCTGGGCATGGATTAGGAGGGGATCAGAGCCCGGGTGAGGGGTAGGGGTGAGCAGAGGAGAGGGGGGTACTTCCCATCCTGAACAGGACGCAAAGGGGATGCATGTCCCGGACCAGGAACACAAACTTACACTCTCCATGCCCACGTGTGGCTGGGTCATCGTGAATGCATGTGGGACAGGAGATAGCTCCATTTGCCCCTGTCTTTCTGTATGGCCTATTAGAAATAATGGTGCATATTTGGTCAAGTTCAGTGGCAAGTATTTTTAAGACCATTGGAAGCAACAGAACATAAGTCTTCCTGAGACTATGTATTACTCTGCCCACAATAGTATGTTAAATCACCTGGTCCTCAGGTGTGTTCTAAGGCAGTGAGCATTCAAGTTCCATGTTCTTTCATAGAAGGATAGGTTGCTGTTTTTTTGGTTTGCTGATTTGCTTGTTTGAGAGAGAGGAAGGGAGAGAGCAAGAAGGAAGCATCAACTCGTTCCACCTAGTTGTGCCATTGATTGCCTCCCGTATGTGCTGACCAGGGCTTGAACCAGCGACCTCAGCACTCCAGGCTGACGTTCTATCCACTGTGCCACCAGCCAGGGCTGGCTAGAGCTCTTTTTGGCTTTGTTTTTAATTATTATTATTATTATTAGTAGTAGTAGTAGTAGTAGAGTTGTTTTAGCAAAACTGTAGGAAAGAAGGCATTTTAGCCCCTACACAGTTTATGAACAAACAGATGTGGCACTGGCCAGCACTTTGGGCGACCTCCCCTCCTGTGTACATGATGGCACTGAGGTGGCTCTTTAAGGCAAAATTGGGCTTCTGGACCCTCAGGGTTCCCCTACTCAAGCCTCCCTGGGTGCTAAACAGAGTAGCAGCTGGGCCCCGGGTACTCTGATAAACAGGGTTTCTGCCTTACCTTCTATGGCCCCAGGGTCCCTGGGAAATGTGTTCAGGACCCTGTGGGATAGGAGAGAGTTGCACCCACTCCCCGTCTACATCTACCAAATAACACTGCCTTCGCTCAGCATTTGTGGGGTCGCTGAGCCTGGGGCTGCAGGGTGGCTTTTATAATGAGGGTGCCCTGTCCTTCTTCAAATCCTACCCACCTCTGACCTCACTGAAATGATTCACCGGAGCTTTGAGGACGATCTTGCTTGGGAGTGGTGCCCGGGGAGCCAGGCTGCCTCGGCAGCCTGCTGGACACGGCCTGTCCCACTCTTGCCTCTCAGGGACATTGAATACAAGGAACTGCAGCTATCCCTGGACCAGGTGTCCACATCCAAGTCCCAGGACTCCTGGAGGACTACCTTGTCTACCTCACAAGAAACTAGGAAATTAACTAAACCCAAAAATACGAAGATGAAGACAAAGCTGAGAACAAACCCTTACCCCTCACAGGTAACATGCATCTTGCAGGGTGGGGTGCGCTGCTCCGTCCTGGGGGGCTCGGGGCACGCAGGCATTGTAAGCAATGACCAATTCCAATTGCCTTGTGGGTCTCCCTGCCCAAAAGGTTCCCTGTGGAGTGAAGCAAGGTCCCTCTGGGATGTGCAGCCCGAACAGTAGGGACAGAGCCTGAAGGCATGCAGACCTGACACCGGTGGCCTAGTCAGGCTTGCTGGGAAGGCACGGGGCCTGCCTGAGGGAGTCCACATAAATGTGGGTCCAAGCCCCAGTGCATTGTCTGTTTCCATGGCATTTTAAAAGATGAAAACCTTCCCTCTTCCTTTTTCTAAGTAGTTTGCAAGCCGTCAGAAATAGCAGGTCCATAGGTGGCTGGGGTGTGTTGTCAGCTTGGGATGAGGAGATCTGTCTGCACCCAGGGGGTGGGTCACTGGGGTAGTCCGCCATGCGCTTGTCCCCAGGGGTCACTCACGGTGGTGGTCAGAGGGCATCCAGGACTGGGATGGGGTTGGGCGGCACGGGCTCGGCCTGCGTGAGGCCAGAAGACGGGTCTCCCCTCACCAGTCTCTTCTGTGTCACGCAGCAGTACGGCACAATCCCGATGGACAAACTGGAATGCGGCCAGCTCGGCAACTGGAGAGCCAGCCCCCCAGTGGATGCTGCGGCCCCTCCGGAACAGCAGCTCCATTCAGAAGGCGGCGACCTTCTGTATGCCCCGTCCTACAGCCTGCCCTTCTCCTACCATTACGGACACTTCCCTCTAGACTCTCATGTCTTCAGCAGCAAAAAGCCAATGTTGCCAGCCAAGTTTGGCCAGCCCCAAGGATCCCCGTGTGAGGTGGCACGCTTTTTCCTGAGCACACTGCCAACCAGCGGCGAGTGCCAGTGGCATTATGCCAACCCCCTAGTGCCTAGCAGCCCATCTCCAGCTAAAAACCTTTCTGAGCCACCGGTGAACACTACTCGGCACAGCCTCATGCCACACTATGAAGGTGGGTCATGTTTGTATAAGGGGCAGGAGCGGGGCTGTGAACATGGAAAGGACCCTCAGAGTCTGGGCAAACTCTTCCTTTTTCTGCTTCTAAATAGAAACCAGTGCTTTCCTGCTCTGACCGTGAGCACTTCACAGGCGTGGTTAAAGCCAGGTGCCTGAGTCCAGGTGCCTCATAGGTACAGGTGACAGTATAACTGGCAAAGGAAACCTGGTGTTCAGCCACCCTCCATAGAGTCCTGGCCTCACCTGCTCCCTCAAAGGGAGACAAAGTGATTTTCACAACCAGCTTCCATGTACTGAGAATGGCCCAGCTGCATGTATTTTACAAGTTCATGCTATGCTCCACCCAAAAATGAATATAGGAGCCACTTGGTTTTCTTCCCATGCTGTTTTTCAAAATGCAGAAGACAGTAGTGGAAATTCATGGGCTAAGAGACAGAAATGCCATACAACCCAGGGCAGATAACACCCCCCACCCCCGTTTTTTCATCTGTAAGATCCTAAGCCATAGGACATGCCTATCCCAGGCTCAGCACGCACAGTAGGTATCTGTCCAGCACACTGTGGTTCAACAAGAGAGAGGCAGGGATGGCCCCTCCGCCAGCCCCTTCTGGCGACAGGCAAGCAGAGGGCCTCTGTGGAGGCACCACCAGCTGCCCCAGGCCCAGCAGACTCCTGTCTGCTCACTGGGCCAACCCCAGACAGAGGGTAGAAGGTGGGGTTGATGGCTGGCTGCAGGAGGTGTCTTATTTCACCCTGACCTAGCTACTGCTCAAAATGTAGATCCAGACGGTGCTAGGTGCCACTAAATGTCAGGTAAATGCTACGTGCCCTGGGAAAGAATCACCTGCTTAAAGAGGAGAGCTCCCTGGGGTCTCTCTTCTTCCCACCTTTCTCTCTTTGGAGGCAGGTAGGGCTCTGTTCCTCCTCAGGCTGCTTTGTGAAGCTCTTCCTCTGTGCTCCAACCATCTTCACAAGGCTATAAAGGCCATGGGTGAAATCTAACCTTCTGGGAGATTTCCAGGACATGTTTTTCAAAAGTAGCCAATTTAAGAAAAGAGCATACCAGCCACCAGGGCACGGCAGCCCTGCCTTTTGGCCTGGGCCTGTCCCAGGAGCCACCAACTTCTCAGATTTGGATCCCCAATACCCACCAATGCACTGGGTCCCTCAGATAACCAAGGAAGGGTTCCCCGACCTCTAAGGGAAGAAAGGCAAAGGGTTTTGATAACGGCTGAAAATATTAGCTACTTGAGAGTGACTTGAAAGAATTATTTTTCTTTGTGTGGGGAAGTTAGCCAATGATATAATAGAGCGTTTGATTTTTTAAAAATGCTACTTTGAAAGTGAGAGTTTAATAGCCACCTCATTTATCACACACTTCATTAAAAAACAGACGAAAGGTGCTAATTTGGGGCAATTTGTGGTCAACTTCCTAGTGTTTTTGATATTAAAGAAAGAAGTTGTCTTATGGTGAAAAACATAAAGAACTAATTGAGGGCAGGCATCTGTTTAGTGAACATGTTTTTGCTGTTGTTGTTTTTGTTTGTTTGTTTTTGAGAGAGACAGGCATATCAAGCTGCTCCTGTATGTGCCCTGACCGGGGAATTGAGCTGCCAACCACTGTGCTCTGGGACAATGCTCCAACTGAGCTATCTAGCCAGGGCTTAATTTGTATTGCATTTTAGAGAGACAGAGAGAGCCAGGAGAAAGAAGGCAAGGGGAAGGGAAGCATTTGTTGTTCCATTCAGTAGTGCATTTTTTGGTTGCTTCCCGTGTGCGCCCAGACCAGGGGATTGAACCTGCAACCTTGTCATTTTGGGACTATGCTCTTAACTAACTGAGCTAAGGGGTCAGGGCCAAGGTGGTTATTTTTTTTAAATAAAGGGAGCGGTGTGGCTACCACTCCACTGTCCCCAGGGAGGGAAAAGACAAACAGATTGGCTGGCTGGGGCCACCTCACACTAGAGCGTGGAAGCCTCCAGACCAACACAGTCCAGTTTGGTAGCCACTGTGGTCACTGAACATCGAGGTGCATTAAGTGCAATGAGATGTGCTGTTTCTGCAAGCTTTCAAAGACAGAAACAAAGAATAATTTTAAAATAGCAATCACACCTTGAAACAATAATTTGAATATGTTGCATTAAGTATATTATTAACATTAACTTCACCTGCTTCTCTGTCACTCTTGAACGCGGCTACTAGAACATCTCAAATTTCATATTGCCATTGGGCAACGCGGGCCTGGGACGCGCGAGGGGTAGGGACGATGGCAAGAGTGGTGGGTGGCCGAGGGGTGGTGGAGACTGCGGACCCGCTAGGTTGCTGTGGCTTTGGGCATGTGTTCTCCCTCTCCCTCGCGGACATCTAATGTGTCGCCTGTCCCCGCAGCGCCCGCCGCCGCCGCGCGCAGGTTCGGTGAAGACACCGCGCCGCCGCCGCCGCCGCCGCCGCCGAGCTTCCCGAGCTGTGGCCACTACCGCGAGGAGCCCGCGCTGGGCCCGGCCAAGGCCGCCCGCCAGGCCACCCGGGAAGGGGCGCGGCTGGCGCTGGCCCGGGCGGCGCCGGAGTGCTGCGCGCCTCCGGCTCCCGATCCCCCGGGCGCGCCCGCGCAGCTGCCCTTCGTGCTGCTCAACTACCACCGCGTGTTGGCCCGGCGCGGGCCGCTGGGGGGCGCTGCGCCCTCCCCTGCCGCCCTCGCTTGCGGCCCCGGCACCCCCGACGCTGCGGCGGGCGCGCTGAGGCCCCGGCCCCCCGGCCCCGCTGCTGCCTCGCCGCCCGGCGCGCCCCTGCCGCACTACCTGGGCGCCTCGGTCATCATCACCCACGGCAGGTGACCCGGCCGGGCCGACCGCGACGAGAAGCCATAGGCCAGGCCCCTTTGGCTCCGGTTTCAAAACATACAACCTAGTTCAGAGGGGCGAGCTGTATTATGCACGATTTAAATTAATTTATACAGAGACAACTATTTTAATAGAACTCTGCAGCCGACTTTTAGATTTTTACCGTAGATGCCATAGAGACCGGTGTAGAAGACTACAACCCGCCCGAGAAGTGACTGGTCGACCTTTGTTCTCCAAGAGCTGGATTTTCCGAAAGGGCAGAGCTGGGCATCCCCAGCATCCCACATGTAACCGAGTTTGTGGGCACTTGGTTTGTTTCCTTACCTTAAAATCAGGCTTGCGCACCCAGCCTTGACCTGGATGCCCACCGGTCCCACTGGGAGATTGAAGCACGTCCTCCACATTGATGAAAGCACCCTGAGGTGGTCAGATATGCGGGGCAGGGGTGGGGGGTAGACTTCTGTGTTCAGAGCCCTTGCAGATTCTTAAGTTCAGGCAGGTGATTATTCCAAGACCCATGAGTAGACAATTCTTCTGTCTTTAAAAACTTATGCATGAATCTCATTAAAAGTTGTTTTAACTTTAATACAAAACTCAACAAGCCCAGACCAAGGAGGTGAGCATGCTTCTTAAGTACATTCACAAGTTCTTCCTTCCTCCTAACCCCTCTAAACTCTGATGACACCAAGAATAGCATCTTCAGAGTACTGAATAAGCATTAAATGCAAAAGGTATATATAGAGCCAGATATTTTATGATGGACATGTGGATGATTTAGGTGCCCAATGCAATTGGCTACCCCTGTCAAGTTTGATTACAAGGCACAATCCCTCTGGCTCATGCAGACCTGCATTTCCCTAGGCTCGTGTTTGCTACAAGTAGTACTAAAAGTTAAATTGCATGTGCAATATGAAAAACTGGCAATAGACTGTGCTGCGTGGAAGAAAACGTGCTTGATGGATGTCATGAAAATGATGTATACACATCATTTACATTGTCGTTAGCATTCTTTACACAGCAAAAACTCCATACGAACATGTAATGTGTGTAACAGGTAAACAAAAATCTTTTATAAAGCACCAGCAGTGTTTGACAATTTTATTTTTATATATTTTTGCTTCAAGATTTCACCATTTAAGTCATTAACATGGCTCTGAAGTGGATCAGTGCCTGGATTTGCCAACTTTCAATTGGCTCCACATGATAAAAATACTCCATCTTGTCGATTTTTCAAAAACAGTTTACTTTTAGGAAACTCCACCTTTCTGAGTGAAAAGGTTCTTCACAAATGTCTTTAACTCATCATTCTAGAATCAAAGTGCACCTTCACTGACTTCACAAAAATGTGAAACTATGTTGCCAGCCCAGTATCACTGTGAGGACCTGCCTCCTCCCCTAGCAGGGTGTCAGTTGTCTTACCTGTGAGATGAAATTTGCAAATTTAGGCGCACCTGCTGCACCACCAGGGGGCTGGGTCCTAACAGCAGATTCCACAATTCTGACTGCACTTAGCTATACCTCATTAGCAGCCTTTGTGAGTGTGTGCACATAAAATAAGCCTGAGGGGTTACTTTTATGCTTATGAGTCTCATAATTAAACCATGATTCCCAGAAGGTGCAGGTGTGATGAGCAAGAGGTGTATCACCTGACATTTTTCAATAAAGTACAGCAAAATGCTTTTGTGTCTACCTTGTTATTAACCATTGGGAGCCATTTTTAATAAACACAAACCACAAAGGCTTTTGGAGCCGTTTAAGATCAAACAAAGGTTACTGTGAAGAAAGAAGGCTGTTAAAAGATTTACAAGTGATAACGTAAACAGGGGTAACAAAAGAGTGTGTGTGTACTTGAAAAATAAAATGCTAGGGAAGACTTCCCTGTCCAAACAAATTATCACCTCACCGTGTTCACAGCCTAGAACACGAAGTAAGATTCCTAGGCAAGTTGGCTTTGAAGTGCTAGCAGCTCAGTGCAAAGTTAATCAGCATTTACCATGGCAACCTAATGTTACCTCTATCTTTAAGAGTCTGCACATTTAAGCTGGGATATCACTTCTTGAATTCTGTGAGGTCTGACAGGGGAAAAGGAAGCATTTTTTAAAATATGCCTCTCACCAAAAAAAAAAAAAAAGAAAGAAAGAAAAAGAAGAAAAATATTGGACTCACTAGTCCTAACATGTTAACAAAAATGCTAGCTCGAATGGATTTGAGAAATAAGCCAAGACTGGCGGGGCCTCCACAGGGCGTCCCAGGGAAAGGAATTCCTTTATGTTCATGGAAGCCCTTTCTAGAAAAGCCATTCCATTCATACCTTTGTAGAGAAGTGAACAGGGTGTAAGCAGGGCTGCTCTGAGGAGATCTGCAAGAGCCTGTATTTTCTGCCCCCGCAGGCCCCACCCCCTTGTCCTTTTGAAATCTGACTTCCTCCCCTGAACTCTAAGGGTGGGAGGGGTTTGTATGGTCACTGACTGTATAAAGTATATTCGAAGTTGTAATTTATTCTGTGAGACAGTTAAGGTGGACTAGGAGCTGCCACAGATAAGATGAAATAAAAACATTTCAAACAAACGCTGGGAAATTACAGTAGCTTAAAATGTTAGCGAATGATAGCCTTTGATCTAAAACACATTATTTGAGCTGTTCCTAAACTTATGTATAATTTATAGAATTCAAATCTTAAAACTGTCAAGACAAAAATCAAGCAGTTTCACAAAAGAAAACAAATTCTATAAGAATAAAATCTGTTCTTTAATTTGTTGTTACATTAAATTTATTTTTAAATTTAAAAACTTACATTAAGTTGTTATATTAAATTTATTTCTCATCTCAATTTCTTTTTTAACTTTTGGGTTTTGCTAACTTTCATTCTTTGGAATAAGATTTCTCTTTTGTATGATGCATAATACATTTGTCAAAAACACAACAAAAATAAAAAAAGAGCACCAGCTTCTTAATACTTAGAAATACATACATATTCCTTACCTTGTAAAACTATTTATTTTGTAAAAATGTTTAAATATGAATAAAAATACTGTAACCAAAAGTAGTTGCCTATTCTTAAAAAATGAAACTTGCGGTAAAAATAACAATGAGCCCAAAATGATAGAAAGTCTTAAAGTTTATTTTGGTACACTTGCTTCTTATAGGCATTGGCTTAAAGTAATTACTTTTCAGATATGATTCTTTGAAAAGCTAAAAATGCAAAGGCTGACACTTTATTTCAAATATGCATAGTAATTACCCAGGAATAAAGACTCTCGTTTTCTGCTGTTAGCAACAAACACATCTACAGAACGAAAGTCTACAATCCTCTCATTTTGCATTCTGAAGCTGTTGGGTGGGGCTGGCTTCTCTCTCCCAGTTCTTTACTCTGGGGTGTACGTTGGGAGCAGGGTGTGCTACCCCACCTGGGTCCATGCACCTACCCTTCATCAAGTCACAGGTAAGTGTACAGCAGCATTAACCCCCACGGACTGTTTTACCCTGGACACTGCTCCTTCCCACTTTGCCCACGCCCTGTGAACGCAGCAGGATCTGCTCAGTTTGTACTCACTGCTGCACAGGGGCCACAGAAAACCCAGCTATTGCTGAGTCCTGTATTAGCGGCACTTCTCCTAAGAGCTTCCCCTGAAATTTGCTTTCAGCTCTGAAGA
Organism: Saccopteryx leptura; assembly: GCF_036850995.1. NCBI lineage: Eukaryota > Metazoa > Chordata > Mammalia > Chiroptera > Emballonuridae > Saccopteryx > Saccopteryx leptura. Next base: position 221,974,749 of record NC_089504.1, on the reverse strand, counting down.
GACGACCTTCTATAACCTGTTAGGCACTCAAGGCACAGCCTCTAAGCTGGGGGAGCATTCAGTGTCCTAAAAGCACACAGAAACCCTGAGTTTAGCTGTCATATTCTAAAGATTATGAAGACCATGCAGTTCCTGTTAAGACTTTAAAAGCTCCTTGAGATAAGAGTGCCGGGTACATAAGCACCCCAAACCGATGGGTATGTGCACAGTGGAAGGGGTGTCCCTGAAGCTGGCAGCTCTGAGTAAAAGCTTTTAGTCAGCTGCTCTGCGAAGCAGAACTTCAAAAGTCTTTGGTTCATCTGAGGCAAAATCAGGTTTATGAAAAACGCAGCATCTGCTTCAAGTCCATTTTGTCTACCCTAAGACAGCTGGATGTCCGCACAAGGAACAACAGTCTCACAAGCACAGAGGCAAAGCGCTGGGCCCGCAACAGCTCTATCTGCTTTGACATGGCCACACTTCATTAGTTTTCATTTACAGAAAGGAAATTAAATGATAGCATTTTTCCCAAAGCAGAACTGTCTAGAATAGGACTTCAGCTTAAAACAAAACACAACATGTTTTTCATTAAATAACCCCCCAAAGAAATCCAAAAAGTAACGATGGCGGCTCTGAGGGATGACCTGCCCACATTACCCAGTTTGAGAAATGAGCCTCGAGGTGCGCGCCCACAGCCTTTCTTCCGGGTGATGTTTTGCAGATGCCCTCCCAAGGGTGAGTCCATTTTGTAATTCTGGGGTGGCGTAGACTTATATTTAAACTTGGACTAACTCCAAATGAAGATTTGGGCATTTAGGAGAGAGTGGTCTCTTTTTTTGGGGGGGGGGGGCATAATTCTAATTGAAGTCTTAGTTGCAAATATTACTTTTAAAGTTCTTTTTAAAAAGTTACACGAACAAAAAGCACATATTGGGTTAGTGTAGTTAACTAAACGTTATTTTCCCCTTCCTGTGGGGGCTGGGGGCTGCCTGTGCTGGGCTGAAGGTGGACTGATTTTATTCTGGAAACCACAAGGCTCTGGGATTAGCCCAACAGGCTAAGCTGGACAAACACAGTGCTGGTTGTACAATAAGGCGGTTTTGTTCAAAGCAGAGAGTCCCATCAAGTTTTCTTTCCATTAATTTTAGTTGAAACTGCCAGGGAGAGAGAAAAGTGGGCAAAAACTGGCCTTTTAATGCTGAAAACTAATGTGTGTGTTTCACAAATTCAACAGAGATAGGAGTTACATGGAAAAAGCATGGAGTCCATCTGGAAACAGCAAATGTATATCAAAAGGCTTCCTTTCTTTTGTTCTTACACAGAGACTTTTAGGATATCAGATTCTGAAGATCTTTTAAAGAGCCCTCCCTCTCCCTCACACACACACACACACACACACACACACACACACACACACACACACGTGCGTGCACACTCCCTCTTAGAGGGTGGTATTCCATATCAGTAACATTTTCTTGTCAATATCAGAAGAAGGGGACAAAGAATGATGACTGACGAGCACAGTACAGTCTCGCAGGAACACTCAACATTTCAGGGCGCGCCTGAAATGGGCTTAAAAACTCCAAATCCCCTTTTGCGTGCAGTAATGGAGTGAGCCTTCATCTCCAGCTGTCAGAGCCAAATCGTCCACCCCACATCTGAGCAAGGCCTAATCAACCCTTAAGATCTTGAACTTGATCCCATCACTTCAGAATATGCAGTAAAATTAAACCTATGAAAGGAGAGCTCATAAATGAATGCCAAAGCAATGAACCAATTTCCTCTGCAAGATCACTGCGACCATCCCAGCCAGACGCATCTCTGTAGCCATCAGATGTTGTTATTGGGCCCACAAACCACTAGGCCGAGGGGAACTCGTAGAGGTTGACCTTCTCTTTTCTTCATTAACACAAAATAAAACGACGACCAAGTGCCAACGTCTGTTCCTGTAGGAAAATGCCTCCCTGGGTGCTTATAAACAGCTGCCACACCTCCACCTCACCACCGGCCTGGCCCCAGAGCTTTCTTTGATTTGCTGTTTAATAGTCTAGGGGTAAAGGTCCCCACTGCTGGGAAATTTTTGAGTTATTCCATTGCGATTTCCAAGTAAAAAAATTTGGCAGGGGGAGCAATAAACACACATCCAAGCCCAAGAGGAAAGAACAATCTCACACCTACAGCAGGGATTTACCTGAACTAAATCTTTCCACTTGTCACCCCTCCACCCAGATCCTCTTCCAAAACAAAATGAAATGCCAACCTATAGAAAATGAAAAAAACGGGTTAACTGGGCGGAGAAGGTATTTGACTACACCTCTAAATTAGTTTTCTAGACCCACGGGGCGAGGAAAGAGCAGAAGCGAACCGGAATGCCTGCTGTGGTGGTTGGGCCCGGGGTCAGTCCCGAGTCATCGCTGCCCTGTCCTGTTGTGGCCCCAGCACCAGGCCTGCTTCGAGCACCCGGGCCCCAGGCCACCTTCCTTGTAGGAACTACTGCTGTTTGGGGATGATGAGGTTTCTGAGCATATCAAAGGAGTTGCCATCCGGATGCACAGTCACCACATGGCCGTCCTCCTGGTGAACCTGGAGGAACCCAGAATCATCCAGGCCAACAATCCATGCCTGTGGCCCCTCAGCGCTTCCCAGGCGGACTTGCTGGGCGCTGAAAAAGAAGCACAGGGAGAGGGTCTTAGGAATGTGATGCCTGACAGTCGCCAGGTTACCAACTATGGGGAGGCATGCGGGGGTGCCGGGCGACTCTCACAGCTCCACGTGAACTAGTTTGATGACGACTAGAATAACCAGGGTGATGGCAAGTCCAACAGGGAGTTAGGAACTACTTTTCTTAAAAACGCTCTTTGCCCTGAGCACTTTTAAGAAACACTGTGCAATGCTGCAGGTGTTTTGGCTGAGACTGGGGAAAAAGAAGCTGAGTTGAAGTTTCATCTTATGAAATAAAGCTGGGTAGCATCAGCTATAATTTAAACTCATTCCAACTCCCCTTCTTTTGAATATTTTCCAAATGTACCTGTTGAGTGACAACCTTCTTAACAATTTTAAAAGCATAGAATTTCCCTCCGCCAACATTTTTATTTTGAAGAACTTAAACTTATGGAAAAGTTGGAAAAAATAGTACAATAAACCTCATACTCTCCCTTTACTTAAATTCACACCAACTGGTAACACACACAACCACATACACACGCTTTCGGGGGCTGACATTTAAAACAAGCTGCAGGCAGCATGACACTTTATACGTGAATACTTCATCATGCATCTCCTCTAAGAACAGGAACAATCTCCTGCAAAAACCAGCACAGCACTGTGCCCCTTGAGAATCTAATCTAGATGTACAGGCATTACCTAATGTGTGTGTTCCAATTCCCCCACTCTTCATTAATATCCTTTGTGGCTATTTCCTCCCATCTGGGATCTAATTATGAATCACATACTGCATTTAGCTGTCATGCCTCTTTAACCTCCCACCTTCTTATTTAAGACACAGCGTTTTGAAGGGTAGAGGCCTGCTGGTATAAGTTAGTGCTTCTCAAACCTGAGGTTCGTGACCACCCCCTGGAGCAGCTGCTAAAGTGCGAGGCTGATCCAGGAGACCCAGGTGAGACCCAAGAATGTGCATTCCTAACAAGTTTTCAGGTAAGGCTGCTGCCACCACCCAGGGAATCTTACTTTGAAAACCATTGTTATCAAGAATGTTCCCCAAGTTAGATTTGTCTGTTCCCTCACACTGAGATTCAGCTTAAACATGCTGGCAGGAGAGCTTGCCAGTGATGTGGTCTTGCCCAGTGCCTCCCAGCAGGAGGCACAGGAGACCGGTGGGTCCTGCCACTGGTGATGCTGACTTACTTAAGGTGGCGTCCACCAGGTTTCTCTATTAGAAATGTAAAAAACAATGGCCTAGACTGGTGCCAGGACTCATTTTAAGGTACTGAACTATGGACCTAATAACAGGAATTTTAAAAGAATGAAGAGGAGCCAGCACTGACCTGTGTACCCAGTATTTGTAATAAAGGGGAAGAACCCCGTTGGGCCCCTTGTCCTGAAACGTGCTGATTAGGTTCTCCAGCATGGTCACGGTTCTGGCGATGAGAAAATCAGGTCTCAGGGGCTCCAGCTCGGCCCCGTGCTCCTTATTGTACTCCACGATGAGGTCGTTGATGCAGATGGTAGGGTTGCTGTTTGTCACATTAAATCCACAGCCTGGTCAAGAGCAAACAAACAACTGAAACACACAAGCAGCTCCACCTACTGATGGATCGCTCACACGCTCCTTCCAACCACCTGGAAAATGGTACAGCTTTGACTGTCAACCTGCTCCCTGTCCTTTGGTGTTTATTGTCTCTGGCCGCTTAGAAAATGACAGGTCTCGTGGAGCCCGTCTTCCTTTTCATCTTTCCTTTATTATCCTCATATAGCCAGGACCATTCCAACCTTTTCCAGTAACTGGAAAAGCACACCACTTCCGATTCAACTCAACAGAAGGCCAGACTGGGACAGACGCCCTCAGTGTTGCCTTGACTCAGTACCGCAAGCGGGCCAGCCCAGAACTGTGGCTCAGTACTGACAATCTCTTCTTTCTTTCCCTACTTGAATAATAGAACACATGCTTGAAAATAAAGAATTTTATTCAGGTCTTTATCCAGGGTAAACTCTGGATTCAGAGATTTCAAACCCTGGTTACGGCAAAACCCTAGAACACATCTTTTAATACTTGATCCTTGGACGTTTCTGGGGCTGGGCTTCCCCTGCTGGCAAGTGGCCAGCCCATGTTCAGTGGCTATTTACCAGCTCCCAAGCTAAGGCTTCAGGAAAGTGTGCTGCCAGTAGCAGGGTCTGAATAGGCTTATCTCTGCTGTCATTTAACACCACCATCCTCTACGGGAGCAGTTAGTCTTCAGAGACACCAAACCCAAGTTTTCAGCAGGGCCCTGAATCAGCCTCAAAGAGGTGTTCAGTCAGCAGTGAAATACTGCAAGAACTCGGCAGCAAGACAGTCGTGTTTTCAGGGCCTCTGAGAAAAAAGTCCCCCAAGACTCTCCTCACACAGAGCAGTGATGGCTACAGTAACAGTATTCTTTGGTAAATGTTCTGATCCATTTTCAGTGTGAAGGTAGATTGATTTCAGGCCTCAGCATGTTTGTTTGTTTGTTTGTTTGTTTTTTAAACATACTGCCTATTAAAATATAAAGCAATGGAAGTTACATCCGGAAAAATCAAGTGACCCCAGTGACAGCAGAACCTGCAGGGGTTCACTGGTTCATTCATTCAGCACCACACACAATACCTGAAACACATATGGAGTTTCAGGCATGAAATTAAGTGCAATGGTGCCAAAGATCTTCTCTTGCATTCATTCACTAATTTCTGTATTCACTAATTCAAAGTGCTGGAGAAAGAGCAACAGACTACTGTCAACTTAGGCTGTGTCCTTCCATGGGCCAGAGAGGATTGTGTCCTTCTAAGGATTTTGAATCTTTCCTGGTCAAAGACACATTCCTGCCCCCACCGCACATGGCCTTAAGGATTTAACAGAAGCTCTGGATTTTCCCCACAGGAAAATGCAGTGTGTCCCCCACACTGACAGCACTCCTTGGCTTCCTGAGCCATCCCTGGGCCTCCTTGGTATCTGTGGACCCTACTTAAGAATCTCTGCATCGGCCCTGGCCGGTTGGCTCAGTGGTAGAGCGTCGGCCTGGCGTGCGGGAGTCCCAGGTTCGATTCCCGGCCAGGGCACACAGGAGAAGCGCCCATCTGCTTCTCCACCCCTCCCCCTCTCCGTCTCTCTCTTCCCCTCCGGTAGCCGAGGCTCCATTGGAGCAAAGATGGCCTGGGCGCTGGGGATGGCTCCTTGGCCTCTGCCCCAGGCGCTAGAGTGGCTCTGGTCGCAACAGAGCGACGCCCCAGAGGGGCAGAGCATCGCCCCCTGGTGGGCGTGCCAGGTGGATCCCGGTTGGGCGCATGCGGGAGTCTGTCTGACTATCTCTCCCTGTTTCCAGCTTCAGAAAAATACAAAAAAAAAAAAAAAAAAAAGAATCTCTGCATCTAGCCCAATTATTCATTTAAAGACGGGAAACGTAGTTTTCAGGGTGAGAAGCAGCCTGCCTGCCCAGGACAGTGCTGCCAGTTGGTAGCAGAGGCTGGCATTCTGGCACATGGTCACGTTTCCTGTCCACTGCTATTTGAACACCAAGCGCGGTCACCTGGGCATTAGGGGGAGGCTGACAGTTGACCAAGGACCTGCAGATTGCAGAGACCAATTCTGAATCCACCTCCTCGCTTGAAGTGGAGGTGCTGAAGTGAGACGGGTTCCTCACCCCACCCTGACCAGTCTGGTGTTTCTGCTGAGCATTACCACTGGCCTCCCCACTGGCCTGGGAAGGTCAAATGAAGAATGCAAGATGACCAGGAGATGACATGTTATCTTTCTTCTCTTATGAAATGGTACAGTAAATGTGTATTTTCACCATTTCTTTTAATTTTGTTTATACAAAAATGGCAAAATTATAGACAAAAGCCAATCAGTGGTTGCCTAGGACTGGGGTGGGGTATATTAATTACAAAGAGGCATAAGGGGAAGTTTAGAAGTTTATTAAATGTTTTAAAACTGGATTGTGCTATTGGCTGCACAGCTGTAAACTCAAATAATAAAACTGCAGACTTTCAGTGGGTGAACTGTATTGCATACAAATTGTTCCTCAGTAAAGCTGATAAACAACACATGGACTAATTTTCTGTCATAAAGGAAGTGAGGTAATTAGCAAATTTATTTTGTTGAAAATAAAACATTTATATTTAGAGGATGCTTCCCGTTTTCCTGGAATACTGCCATAGTCATTTATTTTATTTTATTTTATTTATTTATTTATTTATTTATTTTTAAAGGATTTTATTTATTCAGTTTAGAGAGGAGAGAGATAGAGAGAAGGGAGAGAAAGCGGGGAGGAGCAGGAAGCATCAACTCCCACATGTGCCTTGACCAGGCAAGCTCAGGGCTTCGAACCAGTCACCTCAGCGTTTCAGGTCGTCACTTTATCCACTGTGCCACCAAAGGCCAGGCCATAGTCATTTATTAAAAGTTAAATTGATATATAACTGACACATATATTAGTTTCAGGTGTATAGCATAATTAGGTTAAACATATTTGTACATATTGCAAAGCGATCACCACAATAAATAAGACTAGTCGACATTGTCACCACACAGTTACAGAATTTTGTTTTCTTATGACGAGAACTTTTCGGATCTATTCTCTCAGCAACTTTCAAATATACAATATTGTATTGTTGTCTACAGTTACCAGGCTGCACATGACAACCCATGACTCACAGTAGTTTCCTCTTCTCTGTGGTTTCTTTCCATGGTTTCAGTTACCCACAGTCAGCCATGGTCCAAAAATATTAAATTTCCCCAACTGTCAACATCGCCATGGCTCTATGATTCAGGACCACCCAAAGCAGATGGCCCTCCTTCTGACATATCACCTGAGGGCCAATGGTAGCCTTATACTGCGTCACAATGCCTACATCATTCACTTTAGTCCATCTCGTCACATAGGTCCCTTGTCACCTCACATTATCATGAAATGAAGGGTGAGCATCGGACAAGATATTTTGAGAGAGAGAAACCACATTCACGTAACTTTTATTACAGTATATTGTTATAATTATCCCATTTTATTATGATTGTTCTTAATCTCTTACTGTGCCTAATTTATAAACTAAACTGTATCATAAGCATGTATATATGTACAGGAAAAAACATAGTATTTAATAGGGTTTGGCACTATCCCCAGTTTCAGGTAGCCACTGGAGATTTTGGAATGTATGCCCCATGGGTAAGTGGGAACTAATATATTTATTTTGTAACTAGAAGGTTGTATCTTTTGATTCTCTTGACCCATTTTACTCACCCCCCACCCATGCCTCTGGAAATCACCAATCTAGTCTCTATATCCACGAGCTTGTTTGTTTTAAGAGCCCACATATAAGTGAGATTATACAGTATCTGTCTCATTTGTCATTTAGCATAATGTTCTCAAGGTAAACTCATGTTGTTGCAAATGGCAGAATTTCATTTTTTTTCTTTTTCTTTTTTATTAAGTGAGAGGCAAAAAGGCAGAAACAGACTCCCATATGCACCCCGACAGCATCCAGCCAGCAACCCCTACCAGGCAACACTCCGCCTATCTGGAGCTGCCGCTCTCTTGCTCAGCAATCAAGCTATTTTAGCACCTGAGGCGAGGCCAGGGAGCCATCTTCAGTGCATGGGGCCAACTTTGCTCAAACCATTAGAGCCATGGCTGTAGAAGGAGAAGAGACAAAGAGATTGGGGTGGGGTGGGGGAGCAGATGGGCACTTCTCCTGTGTGCCCTGACTGGGAGTTGAACTCGGGACATCCACATGCCAGGCTGACGCTCTACTGCTGAGCCAACTGGCCAGGTCCAGAATCTCATACTTTTATCTGGCTGAATGATATTCCAGTGTGTGTGTGTGTGTGTGTGTGTGTACTAGTCACACCTTCTTTACCCACTCATCTGTCAGCAGGCATTTATGCTGTTTTCATATCCTGCCTATTGTAAATATTGCTACAACAATCATGGGGTGCATATATTTTTTCAAGTTAGAGTTTTCATTTTCTTTAGATAAATACCCAGAAGTGGAATTTCTGGATCATATGATAATTCTATTTTTGATTTTTTGAGGAACCCCATACTGTTTTCCATAAAAGCTTCACCAATTTGCATTCTCACCAGTAGGGCACCAGAGTTCCCTATTCTCTACATCTTCACCAACACTTGTTATTTCTTGTGTTTTTGATGATAGCCATTGTAACAGTATGAGGTTATATCTCATTGTGGTTTATTTTCACAATTTCTAATTCAACAAGGAGCCGAAGTATGAACAGGTGTAAGAAAATGCGTTTGACATGATATTACTTTGGTTTCCATGGCCAGAGACAGGAATGCTAAACCCCTTGAAGTACTTTCAACCATCTGCTAATTTTACACACGTGTTGTATTTTGTATGTATTCTACAAGATTCAAAGAAAAATTCATATGATAATTCACTCCCCTAATACAGCCATGTATAAACATTTTAATTTTTATTAATCTAAAATTGCTGGGGAAAAGGCTTTAAAAACTTACCAATAAGTATATAAAATGTTTCTCCCATAAGTGTTGAGTTCACCAGAACTCCACCAAGCTTCATGAGGTCACTGTAATAAATATCGTTGGGCCACTTCACCCGTAAGTTGATATCCTAAAGGGAAATCTGCATATTAATGAAGCAGTCACAGGACACAAAGGGAACAACTGGGTTCATCATACTCTAAAAAACAGTGGAACATGGGACCTCATTCTCTCTTCTTTTTCAGAATGACAGCTAACCGTTTCTTTATGACAATCCAGTGTTAAAGTGCCTCTTGTAGCTAAAAGGGGAGAGACCTAGAGAATGTATAAATATTTGTCATTGAGTCCATAATTCTCCCCATCCCATTACTGTTTATTATAATCAAAAACACTTTCTGAAGTTGCCTCTCTGATGAATTATGCTCCTTATCTCAGCATCGACAACCAGCACCACAGCGTACCTACCATGTACTAGGTGCTGGGGACAGAGAGAGACTAATACTCTCAGGGCTCAAGGAGGAAGAGGGCCCTGAATTAACCAGTAACGTAAAAGGCAAGGAGATGTGGCTCGAACAGAATGCTATAAAGATACCAAGGAGGAACATGTTTTACTGAGTCATCAGAGAAGGAAGGCCCTGAAGAATGCCAACAGTCAACCTAGGTAATGGAAGTGGATTTGTCCCGAAGGGTGTGGCCTGGGCAACTGTGCCTGTGCCCCACAGTGAAACAGTCCAAAGGTGACGGAAACCAGAGAGTACTGATATTCTCTTCCTGCCCTGGGAGCAAGCCTGGCACCAAGCCCTTCTTCAGCACTAGTCATAGGTTACTTCCACCAAACCTCTATGTTGGCAACAGTGTCATCCCTATTGAACACAGGAAGAAACTGAAGTATGAAGAGGCTGCACGGCTTCCTGAGGTCACACCACTAGGATGCAGCAGAGCTGGGCTTCAAATCCAGGGCTTTCTGGCACCAGGCACTGGTGCTCTATACTATGCTACAAAGCCTACTGCTTCCAGGAAATCTCTTCTCTCTGTCCAACAGGCCTTTTCATTCCAGCTATTTAGACTGTTTCTCTTCAAGCTCACCCGCCCTGGTAGAGCATTCTAGGCTGAGAGGAGAAAGGTAGTAGCACAAAAGAACAAAAGTATAAATAACATGTGGGCCCTGCTCTCAGATGCCTGACTTCTCATGTTCAGACCAACTTAGCTTAGAATATGCTTATGAAACTTTGGGTTGTCACGCAGGTAAACAATGACATCTATTCCACAATGAAGAAGGCCGTGAATGCTTACTTTTTGTCGTGTCAATCATTTATTAAAACAGCTGCTATGGACCTCATGTTTGAAGTACTAGGCTAAGGCTCTTTGGGGACCAGGATAAAACTAATCCTGCCTTCAGAGCACTGGTTGCTTTGTAGGAGACAGAAGAGGAGCACAAATAACTCTGCTTCGGGGAAACCCGGGGAAGATACCACAAGAGACCTTAGACATGTGAAGGGCCACAGGTGTTACAAGAGGGACAACTTGTAGGTTGAAAGTTCAGGGAATGGCCTTTGAGCTGGGACCCCAGGATGATCAGAACGCCCAGAGCATGAGCATGAGTGTGGGCTGGGGCAGCGCGGCAGGAGCCCCTGGGAACGCCAATGGATGAAACTGCAGCAGCAAGGGCGGGTTCCGGAAGGAACAGTGAGCGTGACAATGACGCTGCCTCCGGTCTGGGGAGACCGGGCATGATTTGTGTGCTGACAGTGACATCTGGCAAGAGACAAGTTGGAGCCCTAATGAAGGACGTAAGAAAGGTGAACTCTAATGACCTGGGAGTATTTCAACCATCCCGTAGCTGTGCTGTGCAAGTGAATGGGTCTGTGTCAAAAATCAGTGCAAATCCAAACCAAAGGCATATCATACAGGTGAGGCTGAGCCAAATGGCTGTGGAAACAGGATATAACTTGGATGGAAGTTCTTTGGCAGAACGGGGACTCCCCATGCACTGCTGAGGGCAAGCTTCCCAGTGCCCATGCTGCGGCCCCCAGAGCCTGGAGCAGCCTTCACACACAGCAGGCACTCAAAGAATGCTCGCTAAGTGAACAAGTGAGGCTACAAGGTCAAAATCAAAACCATGAAAAAGCTAAACAGATCTTGACTCAGTATTTTGCTTATTTCCCTAAGACCAGTTAACCTGTTGCTAGGGTTAAAAATCCTTTCCCCCCACGACATAACTTCATCTCCTCAACCACTTTCTTCCTGGCGAAACATTCAGCGTGGGGGCTGCGGGTGGAGCCTGCGGAGGTTGTGACCATCTGAGGAGCCCAAGCCCACCAGGCAGCCAGGATGCAGTGTGCTGGTAACAAATGTCATGTTTCAGTGTGCAAGCCGGTGGCGTGACATGTACCCAAGTCTTTTGCACAGTGACTATGAAGACATGGCTACAGTGAAGGGGACGTGAGGGCCAGAGGAGAGTTCTGCTTCTCTGTTTAGACTCGGATGACAGGCCCCTCTGACAGCCATGAGCTCAGCATTTCGCCTCAGGAATTCATATAACGAGGGTTTTTACCCTGACAGAAATAAGAGCTATAGGTAGGAAGAAAGCAGGAGACACCCTTCCCCCCTTTCTGGCCATAGGAAATTCCTCCCGGAAAACTGAGAAGGGGTATGGTAGGTGGAGGCCAGGCTCTGAGGAAAAGGATTTTTAGTCACTGTGTTCTTCACCCCCTTTTCCTTGTCTTAATAGCTGACACCAGGCATCCAACAGCAGTGATGAAGCGAGCATATCTGTCCCTACAGCTGGGGCAGAGTTCCAAACAATCCTGCACACTGAACTCGTACAACTGCAGACCAAGGATAGCTCTGCTGAGCGCAGGCTATGGTAATGAAGGTAGGAAATGAGAAGGATTTTTTGGGTCTATAAAATAAGACTTTGCACCAGAAAATGCAGATAGCAGCCCCATCCAGTCCAATATGCTTCAATGGAAGGAAGAAAAAAAAAAAAAAAAAAAAGCCTTGCATTCTGGAGAGCCTGAAGCAGCTATAAAACCCAACAGTGCTTTTAAAACTGCAGGAACAGGGCTGCCAGCTTTGCAAAGAGTGGGCCAAGGCTCTACATGCAGCAGTCATGCAAACACATGCTACAGAGACCGAGCCAACATCTGCATGCAGAGTGGGATGTAAAGGTGAGGAAACGGCACGTACCTGGTACCCAGGAATGGACCTGACCGCCTCCACCACGGCCAGAGACATCAGATGCTGGACAAATGGAATCCTCTGTCCCAGCAGGGATTTCAGGGGGACGGAGACCAGCAGCGTGGAAAGAGCGCCTCCCACGGGGCTCAGCCAGGCGTTGCTCCCTCGCCCTGGAAGACAGGCCCCACTGGAACACTGGCCACTTGGCCACATGAACAGACTCAGATACATGCTGTGCCAGAAAATGAGCCACACACTGAAGACATATCCTACCTGAATAAACCTGGGCTGAGAAGAACACTTGGATTTTCTGGGGTTAACTCAATTAACAGAGAAGCTTTCCATAATCTGAAGCTCTGTTGCTGAATAAGTTTGCAAAAATTAGCAGATTGTTCCACCTCTGTGATCATATCATTTACGCCAGTGGTCCCCAACCCCCAGGCCACAGAACGGTACCGGTCCATGGGCCATTTGGTACTGGTCCGCAGAGAAAGAATAAATAACTTACATTATTTCCGTTTTATTTATATTTAAGTCTGAACGATGTTTTATTTTTAAAAAATGACCAGATTCTCTCTGTTACATCCGTCTAAGACTCACTCTTGACGCTTGTCTCGGTCACATGATACATTTATCCGTCCCACCCTAAAGGCCGGTCAGTGAAAATATTTTCTGACATTAAACCGGTCCGTGGCCCAAAAAAGGTTGGGGACCACTGGTCTACACTTTGACGATTCAGTCTCACAGCGTCTGAACATCACTCTCAGGTTAACTCTCCCTCTCCCGTGACACAGGCGAGACAGACAGGGACCGAACTGAAGCGACACCAGTCCAGGTAGGGTCCAGGAAGCCCCTTTTCAGAAGTGATTCTTATCGTGGTGATGGGCACACAACCCTGTGAATATACTGAAAACCACAGAACTGTACACTTTAAATGTGAGAACTATTGGTATGTGAATTATAATTCACTGTTTTTTAAGAAAAGGATGCTGAAACTAAAAGGTGATCCCTGATATTAACTCTCTGAGTTATATTTCTTAAAAAAGAAGTCAGGAAAATAAAATAATCAAAATAGGAGGTATAGCTAATTGAAGTTTTTCTGTCTTTTTTTAAATCACCATACTGATTCCTACAGTTTTCTTCATGTTCAGAAGAAATGTTTAAGAGAAAGAAGCAGAAAACTGGACTCCTTCTCTCTTTGCTCCTTCTGAGAGAAGCATAACCTGAGAGTTAAAGGCAGGCGCGGGTAGCCTGGCGCTGGCTGGGGGTGGGGAGGGGCAGGGGCCGAGTGCCTCCTGCATGACCACCGGGCCAGACACAGTGAATTCTGGGAGGGTGTGCGCTCTTGCCTCGGAGGGTCAGCAGGTGGTGGCAGCTCTGAGCAGCCCTTTGCTTCTCTGTGAGCACTTTGTGAATGGGCACACCAGCATCAGCTGGGGCAGGGCTGACAGATGCAAGGCCCCGCCATGAGACACCAGTATAGAAACAAATGGCCCCTCACAGAGAACGTTCGGGAAAAGAAATGTCTTTATAACACAGTTATGCTTCACAAACTGCAATGCTTACAATGTGTCAGAAAGAAGAATTACAAGATGTAAGTAACCAAATGTTAAAACCATCACAGGTAGATGTCAAGTGATTAATAAACATCTCAGTTTGACAGAATGCTTTAATTCTACTAAGGCTCAATCTTCTAATCAATTCCACTCCCTCTTCCTGCATTCAACCTGAGGGGTGAGGGGTGGGGGTGGGGGTGGGGGTGGGGCATGAAAACAAATGACTTCTAACTAGAATCACCTCGAGGATCAGCACACTCAATCAACTGGCTCTCTGGCTACCAGAGTCACAAATTTTAGAAAACAGACACAACAGAAGCACTAACAAAAGATGACTGACCTTTGCCCTGTGTTTGGCGGACTGCAATGGCTATTAAACCCATTTCCTGTGGTATCTCAAACATCAACCTGCAAACGATGAGAAAAACTGGTCAGCCAGAACAGGGGCACTGGCAGGAGATCCTTCAGCAAAAGGGGGGGACATTGTTTACATTCATTTGTGAACATGTGGGTAAGGATGGGCCACCCTCCCACTTCCAAGGAAGGGACTGTACCCCATTCCCAGCCTCTGGGAAGACCGAGGCGGGGAGGCATGTGTACCTGCTTGAACTGCTACCCAGTTTATTTGAAATGTTGTTAGATTATATTTCTTTGGAATATCCTATCAAATTCTTTCTGATGTGGTGTCCCTCCTTCAAGTGACAACTAACAATTCCTGACATTTGTTTCTACTTATACTGCGTTTCTGTTCGAACCCTAAAACATAATCATAACAGAAGTTTCTGATTATTCAGAAAACCAATATGGTGGCAATAAAGCCGTTTAAAAGATACACTCTCCCCTGAGAACTAATTATGTTTTAACTATAGTAAATAAATCTACACCTTCTGAGAGCTCAGGAGAGCCTTGCATCATTTCAGCCTTGAGTTCTGCTTTTAAAATGGTTTCTTTGAAAAGAATACAAACTTCCCTTCGGGGGATAGGTAGAAAAGGGCACTATATATCTCCACCAAGTGAGGCAACAGTAACTTTTTTTTTTCTAAAAAGAAAAAATAAAACCCTCTTTCTGCGAATTTCCTCTCAGCTACGTTTTACATGTGTTAGCTCTGTGTTAGGATGGTTGCCCCCTGCACTTCCAGAGTCACCGACCAGGTACTGAGTAGGCGTAGCTCGTCATAGGATTTAGTACACAAAGTAAAAGTCAGGTCTGTCCACTGGCAGCTGCTGGGGCCTCGCTGAAACACTTTTTGGGGGAGGGAAGAGGCAAGGGGACAGATGAGGGAGAGATGGTATTTTGGATAAACAAAGTTTCCCATAATAGTTTCCAGGGCTGCACAGCACCCCCATGCCACGGAGAAAGGGCTCTAAGGAAAGCCCATGCTCTGAAGAGCTTTTAATCCTCTCCTTTTCTCCAAGGAATGGGGTGGCGCTTTACAAATGGTAAGAGATAAGAGAAGAAAATACTTAAAAGCAGTAAAAATCAACACAGCCTCTCTGTGTACCGGTATACACAGGCCCTGGGGTAGAAGAGCCCAGACACCCCTTTTCTTGCTAAGAAGAGCCCAGCCTGTTGAGCAGGGGGCCGGCCGGGCCATAGGCACAGGGCATTCCAGGCGAGCAGGCCCCCCGCCGCCCACATGCTGCCCACTTCCAGATCCCATGAAATACAGCTCCAGAGGTATTTCTCTTGGACACCATGAATAACCCATTGAGATCGACGGTGCCTAGACATCATCGGGCTCCAAGAAGAAAGTGTCCTTTTCTTGTGTTGGGAGGGCAGAAAGGCCTAAGAAGGAAGCTCTGTCCATGCAGGGAGGTAAACTGTCGTCTGGGCACCTCTGCTTTCCAGAGGGTCCTACAGCCCGCACCTGGGGAAGGTGGTGGGCTCGTGGGGAGGGGGCTAAGAAACTTCTTCGGGAAGGGGGTGATTTAGCATGTTTTGAGCAGACTGTGGAAGCTCTCCTCACGGCAGGCAATCTAGGATGTTCTTTAAATGGACATTAGATAGTCATGTGTTATAGCCAGCGACGGTGATGGTGGACTTGGGACAGGGGGTGGGGGATATTCAGAAACCAAACGCAGACTTCGAGAACAAAGAGAAATGATTAAGGAACATATGCAGTAAACTGCTAGAGGTTTGGCAGCAGTTAACAGGGCATATTGATGAGAAGACTGGGTTTGTGCTGCTGAAGGCCAAGAGGAAACTGGATGAGGGAGACAAATGGGGAAGGGGCAACGCTGAGCCGGAGACAACTAGAGGCCGCCAGATTTATTTGTGCATCTGAGATAACTCTGGGGGCCAAACCGCACAGCCATGGACAACAAAGGAGCATTTATAAACTTTGCAAATTGTGCATCTCCCAGTGAAGTCACTAGAGCTTGCTTTAGCAGCAAGGAGGCACCACAAATGCGTTTCCATCCTGACTTGACGACATTCTCACAAAAGGAAACAGAAAAAGGAAAAAAAGGAGGGATACCATAATGATTACCTCCCTGCCTCTGTTGGCAAAGGCTGTGGGATAAAAGGCTTCCGTGAGTGGCAGCCGAGTGCATTCATTGTAGTGCCAACCAGGCATGTGAGGAAAGTATTCTGCTTCTGTTTGAAACATCCAGAGACCCACACGGGTCCCTCTGCAGACAGGACAGTGTCCTGGCCACTTAGGTTCCTAAAGACATCTCCGCACCTACTGAGTGCTCTGCCAAAGGGAACATTCTGAATTTCACGTGGTTGTTGGATTAAAGCTTCAATAATTAAGATTAACCTAGAAGACAAGCCAGTATGAATTAAATGAAAATTCTGAAGGAATAAAAACTTAAATTCAGATTCGGGGACGTGAACCTAAGGAAATAGTCCACGCTCACCACAGCGCTACACAAGCAAAATTTTGTAAATAACCTAAGTAAGTATTCAGAAGGAGAATAATTATGTTAATTATGGTGTATAAAGTCAATGGAATAATTTGTAGTCATTAAAAATCGTAGTTATAAAGACTGTAGCAACAGGGAAGAAATATTTGCAATAGAATGTTAAATTTAAAAAGTAGAATTAAAAAACAGATATAAACTTTTATGCCAATTATGTACACATAGAAAAGGGAGGGAGTAAGATTTGACAAAATCTCTTTTCTTTATTTTTAAACTTTCCTTTAACATGATTAGTTACCTTTAAAGTTATTTTGAAAAGTTTTTTGGGGAAAGCATGGTCTCTATGTTCATATATAATATATATTTGTAAATAACTATTCAAAAATACTTCCAAGAATAGGACTAAGAGATCTGCATGAAAAATAAATAAGACAATAACAGTTATCTGTAGCCCCTTTTTATTATGACCAATGAGTAAGAGCTCATTTGACAGTAATTAATGAGTGGAAATTCTTAAAACCAGTCTTTTTGTATGCAATGAGAGCCTTCAAATTTTCCAACATGGTGACTGCACTTCTAAGATTAAAGCCTAAATAGTATTCAGACAGGGAGACAAAAGAATTTGGGGTACAATTATTCATCAAGACATTATGTTGTGAAAAATCAGAAATAATACCAACAGTTCATGATAGAGGAATGGAAAAAAAGCAAACTGAAAAAATTACAGCAGCCCCACATACAAGAGCATCACTAAACCACTGTGACACAGGCAGACGCCCGCTGGATACCACAAGGCGATTTAATCAGGATGCAAAAACCTATGCACAGCATGACTTCAATGATCTTTTCACATATACGTTTTAAAAATTATTAGGAAATGTAACAAAATATTAGCTGTTGTTATTTTAAGGAGTATAATTATTTGGAAACTATAGACAAGTACAAAGCAGAAAATAAGCCATCCATAGAGGTCCTTCTTGAAAATTTACTGCCCAGAGAGCAGACAAAACATAAAGAAGACATTAAAATTGTCCTATAATCTGTCTTCACCTTCTGGAGATACCCAGTGTTACTGTCTCCTCTTCTAACTGAAAGGATATGTTCTTTTAGACTTTTTCCCCACTAATAAAAAAGCTCACATGTATCTTACAAAAGAAGTTTCTGACAACTGGAAAAATTCTTTCTTTGAGGTATTAAACTGATGTCAAAATATAGTTATGGACATTCTTATTACATTGATAATTAAAAATAAAGGCTTAAAAAACAGCATCACTGATCCCATTTACATAGGCTATGTATCCTTGTGTACTCTGATAGAAGAATCCAGAACATACATGAGCAGTGGTGACCCCGGGATAAGGAGGCACAATTATATGATGCTTTCAGCATCTTCTATGTTGTTCTATGTAATCTCTGGGTGGTAAAATCTCAAGTGGTTTTAATTTTCTTTGTACTTTTATGAATTTTCCAATATTCCTACACTTGGAGTACATTCATTTTATAATCAGGGAATATGCTATTAACAAAAAAAAATTATATAAACTCGGCTTTCTTCAAGTAGGTTATGCACGCCTCTGCCAGCTCACTAGTTGGCGACTAATCTCTTCCTTTCCGAGAGATCAAAATTCTCAATGTGAAGGCCACCAACTGTCTGAGCTTTCACAGGTTTGCTGCACAAATCCTCCTGTAACTCACACGACGACATATGGCCATGCCAGTCCCTTCCACTGATGCCCGGAGGAGCACATGAGCTGTGCAGAAGTGGCTGGCTGAGTCCAATTACCGCCCTCAAGCAAAATGGCTCTGGGCTGGGGAGGAAGGCAGTCAGTGCGCTGCTGCCAGTGTTCTATTTGAGTCTTTGTGAGCCATACGGTCTCCGCTACAAATCCCCAACCCTGAGGTCCCGGCCCAAAAGCAGCCCTAGATAATATGAGCAAGTCTGGCTACAAGCAAAGCTATATAGAAACGAACATTTCCATTTCGTATATGTTCATGTGTAACAATATAGTATTTTTTAAATTACTATTTTTTTAGCTTTATGTTTATAGAAAAAATAAGTAGAATGTACAGTAGAATTCCCTTCCCACATACCCCATCAATCCCCCCTCAGTTTTCCTATTAGTAATACCTTGTATTAGTGAGGTACATATGTTTTAACCAGTGAACCAATATTTGCTCAATACTAATACACAGAATATGGTGACTTTAACTTTGACCCACTCGGTTTAGGTGATGTGTGAAGGTTTTTTCACGGAAGTTACCACTTTTTTATTGTAATTAATAAATACTTCTGGAAAGAAAAATGTTTCTCATAAAATTTAATCTACTAATTTTAGCATCTTTGGATAAGTTTTGCTTCACTCAATTATTTACTTGATGACTGTCAAATAGTGATTTTCAGATTCCATCATTCCTTTCACGTTTACTTGTTGGGATACCACTGTAAGAGCTTTTTCTTCTCCCTCAACTGTTATCTTTCTATTTATTTATACATATTAGAATGGACTTAGGGATTCTGTCTCAATAGATAAACACTTTTCTTTCACTACTTATTTTGAAGTTCAGTTGCCTCAGACTCAGCAAGTGAAAGTTCTTCAAACTGGTTCCTTTGACACACTGAGATGTCTTTGTCACATTTCAGCATTTCTTTACTTTCTGGCATAAGAAGAGGTTCTAGGTTCCTTTGAAATTTATGAGCCCCAGCCCTGGAATCAGTCATTTATGCAAGGTGCTCCATTTAGTGGAGAATGAATGGTATTTATAAAACATATATGTTACAAATAGGTAGCAAGTTCCTTCCTTCCTTCCTTCCTTCCTTCTTTCCTTCCTTCCTTCCTTCCTTCCTTCCTTCCTTCCTTCCTTCCTTCCTTCCTTCCTTCCTTCCTTCCTCCCTCCCTCCCTCCCTCCCTCCCTTCTTGTCTTCTCTCCCTCCCTCCCTCCTCCCTCCTCCCTTCCTCCCCTTCTTCTCTCCCTCCCTCCCTTGTCTTCTTACCTCCCCTCTCTTCGTCCCATCCATACATCCAGCTACCTTAAAAACCATGAATTCACTAAAAACTCCAATTCCAATCTAACACAAGTTTCACTCTAGTCTCTCTCCTTTCTGTATTTGTAACTTCCTTCTCCAATAATGAGAAATCTGGCTTGCATTATCTCTAATGTATTTACTTATTTGTTCAACACTGTAATACACAGAAAGTGGTTTTAGAATTGCTGACCCATGCTACTGTGAAAAACAAACTTACTAACTAGGGTTCAATATTTATGTACAGTTCTTTTTGTTTTTAGCCTGAGGGGATACAGTAAATATTATGTTTAAAAGTTCCTTGGGCTTGTTCCTTTTTCTTTCACTTTAGTGTGGTTATGCTATTCATGTGAATTAAGGTTAAGCTTGCTTGTACTTCTGTATTCTATTACAGGATCCCTGCTCCAATCCTTGCTTCTTTTTTACTTTTGACTTGGTTCCAAGGGTCAGAACTGCATCCTCAGAAGTGTCACTCTCCCCCTCCTATCCCTTCTACCTAGATCTCCCCTTCCTCTACTCTCTATAAATATTGATAACACTTCAACTAATCTCACTAGTTTCTGTCCTCCCGTGTTTCTTTCTGCACAAATTAACAGACACATGCATGTTTTCTTATTTCCCTTTCTCCCTTAGAGGAAGTTACTATTTTGTATATACACCTTTGCTTTTTGTTTTTTTCACTGACTGTAAGCTAGAAACATTCTCTGTAAGTTCACAGAGCTCTTCCTCATTCTTTCCTATAGGTGAGTAATGAGCCATTGGGTGAATGTATTATAGCATAGTTTATTCAACCACTCTCCGATGTGTAGGAATTTAGGTGGTGTCCAAAATGACAGTACAATGAATCCCTTGTTCACATGTATTTTTGTATTGTTGAAGATATATCTTCAAGGTAAATTCTAGAAGTGAGTGAGATGCTGAGTCAGAAGGAAAATACTATATAGCTTTGTTAGATACTGCCAGACTCCCCTCCATTACTAATGAATTGGCGAGTTTAGGGTAAGCATTTTTCTGCATAGCCTTGCCAACAGATTGTGATGGTACACTTTTTAGTTTTTGCCAATCTGATATGAGATGGTACTTCAGTGTAGTACTTTGCTTTCCTTTTATATGTGAGGTTTTCAAATGTCTAAGGAATATACATATCCCTTATATTCATACTATATGTGTGTGTGTGTGTGTATATATCTATATATATATATAGTATGAATTACCTATTTGCATTTTTTGCCTATTTTCAGCAGTTCCTTATAAACAGTATTAGTGAATATAAGTGCTTTATCTGTGTTATCTTGCCAATGTTTTCTCCCAGTTTGTTGTCTATATTTTGCTTTTGTTTCGGTGTTTTGTGCCAAGGTCAAACAAAACACCGCTGTTTTTGTACAGCACAGCCTGTCCCTGTGCCCATGTTATGCAGGAACTCATCCACTTGTTTCCAGTACTAAAGGGTTTCACTTTTTACATTTAGATCCCCAATCCATTTGGTGTGTATTTTCATGTATGGTGAAAGGTAGGGAACTGGTTTTACCTTTTTCCCCAAATGTCTATCAAATTGTCCCAGGACCATTTGCTAAAAAGTCTACCATTGGCATAGGTATTTGAAGTGCTACTTTCATTATATACTAAATTTCTAGATGTACTTGGGTCTATTTCTGGACTTTGTATTCCTTTTTGTTGGTCTCTTCATTTATTCATGTGCCAATACGGCACTGTTTTAATTACAGGAGCTTTATAGTATGTTTTAAAATCTCTCAAGATAATAAAATCCAGCAAAACTAGTACCACCTCATAGCTTTTCTTTTTCATTGTTCTCCTGGCTACTCTTATATATTTATTTTTCCAAATGAACTTTAGCATCTACCTGGCTACATTATGGTTAAAAACAAACGAAAAAGACCTTAATGGTATTTTAGTACAAATGCATTAAATTTATGAGTTAACTTGGGGAGAACTGATATCTTGTGCTGCTGAGTTGTACTATCTATGAGCAAGGTATGTCTTACATTTGTTTAAGTTTACTTTTGTGTCTTTCAGACTCATTTTAAAGTTATCTCGTGTAAATGTTGTACATTTTTTGTTAAACTCACTCTTGGGTATTTTGTCTTATTTGTTGCTATTGTAAATGCAAACCATACTCATCTTTACTAGTTATTGTATGTGTATACAAAGACTATTGATTTCTGTATGTTAATTTTATATCATGCTCCCTTATTGCATGAAGTAGAGAATCCCTGCTTCTCTAAGGTATCCCAGGTACACCATCATATCATCTGCAAACAGATATAGTTTTACTTCCTTTTCAGTTATGCATCAAGTTGACCTCTCTTGTCTATTTGGTTTGGGTAATATTTTCAGGGCAATGTTAAGTAGAAGCAGAGATAGTGGGCATCCTTACCTTGTTTCTGATTTTCATGGACCCTTACTTTTTAGGGATTTCCCATTAATATACTATCTTTAGGACACATATACAATCATAAAGATAATATCCATTAATTTCTATTTTTGGAACGTGTTTATCAAGATGTTGAATTTTGTAAAATGTTTTATCATCTATGGTGATAACATGCTTTTTATCCTTTGATCTATAAATATATTAATTTTTCCTAATATTGAACCAGCCTTGCATTCCTAGAAAAATTTGATCATAGTGTATTATTTTCTTAATGCAATGTTGAAATCTGTTTATTAATATTTATTATTTTTGGTGCTTACAAGTGATATTGGTCTGTAATTTTTTGCATTGTCTTTAACATATTTAAATCAAATCATTTACTTCAATAAAAAGAATGTGAATTTTTCCTTCACTTTCTATGAGCCCATGCTCTTTCTACTGAAGTACTTACTACCTTCCAACAAGACATAACAGAAGTTTCAGCCAATGATCCTGTAGGACAATTCCAAGGAAAACCTTTTTGATTTCTTCTTCAATTGGCTTGATTACTCGTGGTCTGCTTCAATTCTTTGGGTGAGTTATTTGCAACTAGTAGGGACAAAGGCAATGAGTACCCTTCAGACAAACTGGGTTAGGAATTTAGGCCTAAGAACCTCAACTGAGGCTTCACCTTCACCCCAGACAAGTCAGGCTGGACGGACATTAGACCTTCTCAAGAAGTCTGGCCCACATCTGGCAGAGATCAACCAGAATGACCAGGTCTGACAGTCCTCATGTTTATCAACAGTGCAGGAGTCACAGAGGAAACCATTTACTCTCCTCAATCATCTCCATTAAAACTTTAGAAAAAAGTGAGAACATATTTAGATGTTTTATTTTATACTGTACTTTTTGTTCAATTTTAACAGATGACTCAGTCTTTGCTAGGAACTACCTAGCTCAACAAATGTGGGGCCTTGATCATAGAATTAACGTCAAAGAATCAAAGCTGCCCCTAGGGCTAGGCCCTTTAACAAAGCTGCACATCAGAACCATGTGTGGAGTTTTACAAAACAAAACAAATAGATGCTAAAATCCCATTTTATCCTAATGAATCCCAGTCTCAAGAGCCAGAGCTTGAGGGTATGTCCTAGGGGATTGCAATACAGCTGGTCCAAAGTCTGACGTTCTGATAGGATTCCACCAAAAGATGTTTCTCAATGACTGTTTTAAAAAACTGTATTTCTTGAAAAATTCCCAGAGCTACAACATCAAGGTGTCAATAATTCTCCTCTGGCCACCACAACTACTGAAATAAAGTACTGCATTCTTTTTATATTCTTTAGGATAACACAGAAACAGTCTACATATAAAGAGACTTTATTTTCTAGAGCTAAGGTGGTAATTAGTAATTGAGAAAAAGGAAAAAGGGGAGAAAGGGAAAAGGGAATGGCAGTGGGACAGAAAGTGTATACCAGGGTATACAGGACTTGGTAATGCACAAGTTCCCTGTCAGTCTTCTATTTCCCTATAATGGCTTCATTCATGGTCACCAGATGTCAGGACTGAGTAGTTTTCAGCCCCATGAAGCATGATAAGGGTGGGCCTCAGCCTCTCTTTCTCTCCCTTCCCTCCTCCACTCTCTCTGACACACACACACCCAACTCTTGACTACAACCTCAATATGACAGGCTTCCAACAGTGAGTACACCAGCCAACACAGCACCATTTCCCACTCACTTTAAGATTTCTCCAAGGCCTTGTGAACTAACTAATTAATCAATAAGCCATGGAACTTCAACTACAGAAAAAGAATGGGATCGTCAGGTACTCAGAAAATACCACAAGGCTCTAGAATGCGTATAACCCAATGGTTCCATTTACTGAGCTGGACCCTTGGTATGAGATTTTCTCACTCAAACACTCTGGCAACGCTTGTGATGGTCATTGGTATGTGGTCTCATTTTACCGATGAGGAAGTGGGGGACTACATGTGTTAAGAGCCTGTCAAGGTCCCAGAACAGTTAAGCAGGGTTGCCCTGCTCCAAGGCCCACCCTGAGTCTCTATCAAAGAATCTCTTCCTCCATCAAAACAAAATTCGAAGGTAGACATGCCACCAGTCTCTTAAAATACATTTTCCAGCTGTGCAAGTTTGATGGTGCTGGCGGTTATACATTTTCTGAAAAGTTATGAAAATGTAGACCCAAAGGGTAAAATCAAGTGGGGAATCTAATTTTTTTTTTAAGAACTGAAATAGTCATCTTAAATTTTTAAAAATGAGACACTGCATTTGTCCTAAAGTTCATTAGCCCTGCCTTTTGTGTCCAAGTAGGTGTTTTCCCTGCTGTCTACATGTTTTTATTTCAAATATGAACATCTTTCCTCACCAAATTTACATAAAATACTACAATAAGCAGTTTCTTTACCTACAGAGCTAAGGGGCTGCTGAAACATCTGGGCCAACAAAGCAACATGAAGGTAATGAATTTCTTCCTCTAGAAAGGGAAGCTCCACCCTACCACTCAGGCCCTCACTGGGCCCTTGTTTCCACCCCAATACCGTCACTGCTCAAGGGTAATTATGACGAAGAATTTCCTGCCCCTGCTGGCTGGCCTCAAAACCATTGCTTCTTTCACCACCTTGCTGCCCTGGATATCACCCTTCCTCCTTCCCTCTCACGGCTCAGACCTCTCTCCAGAGCCTTCCTTGAACCCCACCCTGCCAGAGATCAAGCCGCCTGCCAGAGCTTGTTGGACCAGAAAGCTTAGCACCAGCTTAACTCTTCACTCAATGAGACAAGGGGCCTCTTTCTTTCATGCAGGGCTTTGCTCCATGATCTGCTAGGCTTTTGGCCCCCATGAACTAAACCTGGTTCAGAATCCAATTCTGTAACAGATTTTCATTCAGATGCTCATTTTCCAATCACCCCGTTTTCCACCCTGCTCTACTGCCCCTTGAGGCTGGCCTCTGGTGTGGCTCTGGGCTGGCAGCGCATTTTATATCCTGCTCCCTTACCTAATTCTTTTGTTTCAGTTAGTTTCATCATTGATTCTCAGAGGTTTCCGGGGCATACTAGCATATCAATTGCAGATACAGATAGTTCTACTCCTATTTCAATGTGTATGCCTCTGACTTGTCTATTTGAAATGGCTGTTATCTCTAGGATGATGTTAAATAGATATGGAGTTGGCATCCTGGCCTAGTTCCTGATCTTTGTGGAAATGCTCGTAGGGTGTCCCCATTAAGTGAGACGCTAGCTTTAGGATTCAGTGAATTTCCCAACATTGGACCTTGATTTCTACACTTACTGATTCTCCAAGGAGCTCCAGGAAATACTATTTCCTCTCTTGCCTTTTTGGGCCCAGGATGGGGAGGGGAAAGGACAGGGCGAAGGATTCCCTCTGTGACTGGTCCTGGAGATGCCTCTAACCCATGTAGAATCCTATCACCCAGCCTCAGCTCCATAAGCTTTCCCTTCATCTCAGGAAGATGCTATTTATAGCCCCGATGAATGTAGGTATCAAGCATGTGCCCAGGACAGTATCCTCGCCCCTATTTCAACATGACACTCATGCATGGAGATGACAATGAGCACAGATGAAAAGTCAGCTTTTCTTGGGGTTTCCTAAAACATTTCTCTCCTGGGATCTTTGTCTTCATCTGCCTTTTCCTGCCCCTTTAAAAAGAAAGTGCTTCCCATTTGTTAATTTTTGAGAGTTTTTATTGCCCTTTTATTTTGTTTGACATTTTATAATCAATCTTCTGTATATGTTTATATATGCTTTTCTATTTAAACCTTTTTTTAAATCTAAAAAACATAGTACCATACCGCCAAAGGTGTCAGGAAACACGCTTAAATAAGGGCAGGCTCCAAAGACCACTCTGCCAACAAAATGCCAGTAAAATCTGAAACCTGGGTTCAGACACTGGGAATGTTCCAAACTTTAAAACTTAAAGAACTTCTTTATTCCAGTAAATCAGCTTCCCTGTGAATACCATCAAAATCCTGTTTTAATGAGTGAGGGAATATCAGAGGAAGGGGTGGAGAAGGAAGGGATTTGGACGAGTACAAAATTTAATTTAAAAACTATTATGAGAAGTTTAATTTCCCCCTCCCCCAACTGACTACATAAATCTTTTCCATGGGTTTTCTTTGTTTCACTTTTCTTTAAAAAAAATTTTTTTAAAGAATCCTGAATCATCTTAAACAATGACAGAGTAAGTCATGGGAGGGGGTAGTTTTTAATAACAAACATTTATATACTGGATTCCTCTTAATTAAAATGCCATGTTAGCTATATGAGAGAACGCAAACAAATCCTCAGGAAAGTGGAATTCTCACTGAACATTTCATCAAACTGGGGAGAAAAGACATCAACAAGAAGGATGGTCAGCAACACAAAGCCAAGGGGGCCACTTAAGACTCAGTGACAATAAGATAGGTCAAAGTTCGGGGGAAGCAGCTCACTTCATGTGTGTGTGGGGGGAGTTAAGGCATAGCAGACCCTTACTGCATTTAAAGAAGTGAGCACGTGTAGAAGTAAGCTCCTCTTTGTTAATAAGTTCAGCTACATACAGCATTGCATTCAGCCACACTTCTGAGCTGGAACTAATCAGGGCCAAGAAGTATTGAACAAATTCTGGAATAGGGACTGCTTAGATTGCTCAGATTTTTTGGTTGGTGGTGTGTGTGAGCCTACATGTGCACATGTATATGTGCATGTGTGTGTGTGTGTGCACATGCTGGTTTGCCTAGGACACTGTCACTTCCATTTTAAGTCCTGTGAAACTCAGTTTTGGTTACTCTTCCAAGGGTGGCCCTAGGACCATGGTGGGAGGAGGCACTACTTGAATCATACCAGGATGCTGGCATTTCAGCACCTATCTTTTGGGGAGTGCAGGCCCCTTCAGCTCCAGCACAACCACCACCCAGCAGGTGCACTGCTGGGTGTGCAGAGTGAGGGGCCCCTGGTGCAGGGGTTCCCCTGCTCAGCCAGGCTTGCAGGAAGCCCAGGCCAGGCACTTTGCTGAAATCCCCTTGAGGGTCACCTGCCTACGCTGAGCCCCAGTCTTCTTCTAGATAACACTGGAACCCAGCCCTTCGCCTCAAGGGGCCTCTCGAGGAACAAGTGTGTCACTGTGTTGGACACCCTGAACAAAGCACTGAGTTAAGGTCAGCTCTTCTTCCCTTAGACACGATAGGGGCAGATGGTCCCATGGCAGTATCTCTTCTAGGAGAGAAGGCACCTCTTACATTCCAGATTAGGCCATTTTACAACAGGGTACCTTGTGGGAGGTTCTCTATCACAGAAGATTCTGGAAAAAGAGAAATCGTCTCATTTCCCTACCCTACCTCATATGACTGTGAGGAAGGCAGAGAAAATACCTGTGAAAACACCTGAGAAAGCCATCAAGTACTGTTATAACAAAGGTGGTTGTTGCCTCCTGGCAGGAAACACCCAGTTCATCGCCTGTGATGATCCCCACGCCAGAAGCAGCCTCTGCCCTGGCCTATCCACCAGAGAGGGGTCAGGAAAACATCACTGACTTATGCTTATCTCGTTTGCTTGTCATCCCACTAGTTGGTTCCAGTATGATCATACACGTTTCTTGTTTCTGTTTTGCTAGATTCGATCAACTCCCTCAAGCCTTTAGTAATCTGTTCAGTAACCACTCCTCAGAAAAGATAAAACTGTGGCATCTCCTGGAGACAGAACTTTGTTCTCCTGAAGCTGTGCTGTGCACGTTTCCCTTCTGCATCCAGGCTAAATGCATAGAGGAACGTCCTGCAGAACCCCGAGTAACGCACACAACAAAAGGGGCAAAGCTCACTACCACAGCAGTGTGCTGGCTTCAGGGCGCTGGGCTGGACATGGTGTGCCAGGGCACACTGGCACAGCATAGCTACCCTCTGTCCACAGAGGGGACCTGACTGGACTCACCAGCAGAACATGGGGACTGGCACACCTCTAGACCTACTGCTGAACACTGTCCCAGCGAATGACCCTCATAAAGCCAAGAATAGTAAATGGAGCTTAACTTTCTAATGAAATCAAGATTGCTGGGTGTGCTTTCACAAAATGAAACTGCCTGGAACTTCTCATAATGCTTTTTACGATAAGCATTAAAATGCAGGGAGGAACATGAAAGTTCCTGCCACAGACCAGGTCTATAATGAGGCAAAGAGGCGGGCTTGGGGGCGGGGTTTGCAAGAGAGGCTTGTGCGCTGCGTTACAGTTGGAGATTATTATAGAAAATGAGTGTGTTATTAAAAGGATCCTGAAGTTATAAAAACTCAAAGGAATTTTTAGTGAGGATGAATAACTTCTTTTGTAAAGATGAATAACTCACTATTGTAATACCAAGTGCCGTCACCCCATTTCCTACAGACTGGGGTGCAATCATATGCCAGAGTTCTAACGGCCAACAGTTGGATTTTGTTATTTTATTTTTGTAGGACTTTTTTTTTTTAAAGATCAGGAACATATTCTTTAAGAAAGTTCTAGTAGGTCTGTGAGAGTCCCTCCAGTTAGCAAATGAGTCTTTTCATTATCCTATCAGAAAAAGGCAACAAAATGACCATCTATACAGCCTTGCAAGCCATCTAACATGATTAGTTCCCACTTCTTAAACACTATATACCACCTCACCTACCTCATGTCAGAGGGAGAACAGAATCACAGACAACTCGAGTCTAATGTGAAAAATTACTTAATGCAGCCCTACTTCTTTCAAATGCATTCAATTAACTAAAATTGTGCTAATAATATATGACTTTAAGCTTGAACTACTCAAGTAATTTAAACCTTTCCCCTATAATTTTGTTTGTGTCCATCAACAAAGGAAATTTGTTTACTCTGTCTACACAGTCATAAATTCCAAATTAGTGGAGGCCAAAGTAATGTTTCTTTTACTGCACGCAGAAGTCTGTAGGATATTTAACTTATGAAAGTAACTGTA
Source organism: Saccopteryx leptura (assembly GCF_036850995.1). Classification (NCBI taxonomy): domain Eukaryota; kingdom Metazoa; phylum Chordata; class Mammalia; order Chiroptera; family Emballonuridae; genus Saccopteryx; species Saccopteryx leptura. The sequence continues at coordinate 221,945,666 of NC_089504.1, read as the reverse complement.
TTATAAATAGTTTGGAAAATATAAGTAAAAAATGTAATCATTCACCCTAACTCAACAATGATCACTTTTCCATATTTTCTGGTTCTTTTTCAGATGCTTATTTTAAGATTTTAATCTATGAACTATTAATTTATTTCAACCTGCTTCTTATTTGATCTGAGAGGATTTCTCTATATTGCTAGTATTTTTGTTGATAGAAAATATTCCATCAAATTACTGTATATAATGAATGCATTTAATTATAAATCTTCATAAGTGTGGTTTTTCCCATGTATCTGATTATTTTGTAAGAATAAATTACTTGGTGAAAGATATAAACTTCTTGTGATTTCTAATACTTACTATCAAATTATTTTTCAAAAAGTTGTTCCAATGTACATTCCCACCAAGGTTGAATAAGAGTACCTGTTTCATTATATCCTTGCCTATCTTAAATAGTACCACTTAAAAAAACATGTTATTTGTTTGTTTGGTGTTTGGCTAATTTAGTGGGTAAAGAGAGTTCAGTGAATTGTGAATGATTACAAAATAGGGCCCTATTATGTTATCTTGACTCCTATTATTTAGAGTAAAGACATAAAAATAATCACAAAGACATATTTTGTATTTAGCTGCTTTTCTCAGTCTTAAGTTTCTATTCATCCACAGAGAAAGATCCAGAAGGCAGAAAGAAGGCTCCAATCTGGTCGTAAAGATTCAGCATGGGGGCTGACCACACTGGAAGGCAGGTGACACGAGATGACCACCCTGGCAGGGTGTCATCACAGTCAGCCTCAACAGCACTTGGCTTTATAGAAAGCAGGGAATGGCAGAATTTTGGTGTTCTCTCAATTTAAAGAAGTTATGAAGTTGGCAGATTTTCTTAAGTCATTCCATTCACCAACATTGCCTATCTGTGTTGATTTGGCACTGGTGTGGCTTCTGATTCTTTTTATAGCAAAGAATCCGGGTGCTTTGTCAATAGAATAAAATAAAATAAATTAAGGTGTGTCTACAGTGAGTCAACTATACCTTATCGAGGACCTTCTAGAACATGAATCGTAAGAGAAAAGATTTCACACGAGGGAAACAACAGCAATGTATGTGCCTGTCCAAAACAAAATCTATACCCACCACGCTTGAGTAACCCTAAAAACAATCTTGCTATAAAAATTTCAAACGTACAGGTAGCAGTAAGAATCATGCAAGGCGGCCATATGCACTTGCTATCAGTGTCTGTAAGTGATGAGCCCCTGCACACACCCAAACTGGAGTGGGGTGCCCCCATAGCTCCCCAGCCTGCCCAGCCCACCCATCCCGTCTCCCCAGCAGCCAGGGACTCTCGGTGATGCAGCTTATAGCATTGCAAGCCAACTGCCAAATTCCTGCTGGGTCGGCCAAGAGGTATGAACCAAAAATGAAAAAACATGAAGGATTTGGTTTTTAAAAGCAATACATCAAACATAAAAAGAGCCCTTTTGTATGAATTTTCAGTGTAGGAGCCAGAGAGGAGAAAATCATTCTACCTCCCGGGAGGAAGCAGCTTGACCTCACCTGTGACTTTTCTCTTACCATGTGGATTTTTCTCACCCCATTAAATGTAACCTACTCTAGGTGGGTTTGTACTGTCTGCAAGAAATAGAGAGTGATGGGGAACATGCGATGGGCAGGCTGGGGCCGAGGGCAGCACTGAGCGCCCTGGAAGGGGGGTCCTCACAAGCCACATAAGCCGGGGCCACATAAGCAGGGGCCCACGGGCCATGTGGAATGTGGCTGTTGCAAAGGGGCCTGTCTGCTAGGCCTCAAAAATTAAGTTTCCATGGTTTCATAAACCTTACAGAGGGGACCCCCCCAAAACACACACTTTGCAAAGAAAAGAGGTAAAGCAAAAGGAAAGAGGAAAAAAAGAGAAAAAAAGGAGAAGAAACAGGTTAGGATGGGGCATCCTCTCACCACCTAATAGAAAGGTGAGCTGGGCTGGCTGAGCAGCTCTCCCACTGTGAACCCCAGGGGAGACGCAGTCAGGTAACACCAGCGCTCCAGGGCCAGGGGCCACCCCAGACAGGAGCACGCATACCTCAGAAACCAGGCAGAGGACACACTACCTGCCGTCAGGCGCTGGCGCCCTGCTGCACAGAACAGGAAAAGACAAACTCGGTGCCGGGTCCCTAAATCCCCAATCCATTAACCAGGTGCCAACAGTAAAACCTATAAAAGGACCATGGTTAAATCACCTGGCGGTGCTGAGCAGGCTCTCAGGACTGATCCCTAGGGACAGGCAGCCTTTTCTTCTGTCACACGGCAGGAGGACTAGCTCTCTTTGGCATCTGTGTGACCAGGGACAGCTGCCACCTGTTCACAAACCATTTCATTATGCTAGTGTCGGTGCAGATGCACTGGGTGGACCCACGTGAAGTCACCACCGATAGTCCACACTCACCTCCCTACCCTGCAGAAATGTTCAGTCCGACTTCAACTCTCACTGCATTTTTCTCTCTGACTAAATGGTTGCTCACAAGCTCTGTGGGTTTCTACAAAGAGGAGGAACCTTCTCTTTATTTAGGCGAATAAAAGGCTAAGAAGTTGAGTTCTTTAGTTCAGGTCAAACAATCCCCCTTGCTAATGCTCCATTCCCTTCCGGACATTGCCTTAGTACAATTGCTTTCCTCTAGAACTTCTTCCTCGCAGGAGCTTTAAGAATGTCTAGAGGCTGTGCCCATCAGAGGACACAGGACACCCAAACACAGGACAGCAGGGGCCCACTCACTATTGCATCAATCTCACTCTGAGAAGCAAAAAGCCGAGGAAGCTGACAGGTTAAACTATTATTTTTATTTGACAAATACACACCAGAATTATGGAGTAGAATCATGCAAAATTTGCAGGAATGTTCAAGATCAATCAGAAGTCAAAGAAGTTTGCCTGTAGCAGAAGCTATAGCTAGAACAAAATGGATCATTTCTCTGTCTCCAGTGTTACCCAGCCGAGAGCCTCGGCAAGTTACTTAACCCCTCTGAACCTCAGGCTCTTTATCTACCAAATGGGGATAATCGCTGCCTCATCTGTCAGGCTGCACTGAGGGTCCACGGAGTTAGGACCTACACGACCAGCTGCTCAGAAGCCTCCTTACACCTGTGAGAGGCAGCACACTTCTGGAGAGAATGTGTTCACAGTCACCCAGGACCCTCAGTGTCTGCTCAGGATGAGCTGGGGATTGAGCTGGGGATGTGAACCGGTTCAGGCTCCCTGGAGCCACTTTCCCCAAGGGGCCATCTCTACGGTCATCAGAGCACATCAGCCAGGACACAGATGACTCCATGAACTCGTGGATGTGCCAGGCCCTCAGCTAGGTTCTGGGGTTGTTAGAGTGAAAGTGTTCTATCTTTGCCAACCGGGTTGCCATTCCAGTGTATGGGGGTGGGGTGAAGATAAACAGGTAAATACATAAGGTGTCAATGTGGTGAAAACAAAGCAGAGTAAGGGGGACAGAGAGGGACAGGGGTGGAGTGTCTACTTTGTGTGGAATGGTCAGACAAGGCTCCTCTGGTGAGATATTTGCTCAGAGAGCAGAAGAAGGTGAGAAAGTATACCATGAAGTTATCTGAGAGAGGACTATTCCAGGCAGTGGGAACAGCAAGGACAAAGGCCCTCAGTGGGTCTGGGGAAGAAAAGGTGACCAAACTGGCTGAGTACATAGTGTGTGTGTCTGGGGGTGAGGGGGCACTACAGAAATTTGGGTTGGACTCTGAAGGTCTGGATTCTGGATTCTGGATTTTATACTACTGAAATAAACAATGTTGAGCCATTCTAAGCAGAGGGACGGCACAGCCTGACTTATACTTAAAACACGCTAGCAGGTGATGTGTGAGAAGCCAGGTGTGCCAGCAACTGGAGAAGTGGATGCATGTTACATATCCTCAAAGTGGAACCCAGGGGACTTGATGATGAACTGGATTCCTAAAAGACAAGCATCAAGGATAGGTCCAAGAATTGTGGCACAACCAGAAAAAAAGGGAGGTGCCACTAGCTCAAAGAAAGAAGCCAGGAGCTGAGCAGGCAGAGGGTGAAACCAGGACCTGGGTTTGGATACAGCAAGTGTCAGATGTCTGCCGGACAGCCCAGTGGACCTAAGCAGTCATCTGGAGTAGAGGGGGAGACTGCCCCTGTGGTAAGGCCTGGGTGAGGCTATTTATCTGGGAACCACTGCCTTGGAGATGGTACTTAGAGCCCTGTGGCCAGATAAAGTCAGCTAAGAAATGAGTCAGAATAGAGAAGGAAAATGTCTGATTAACCTGACTTTGCTCTCTGACAAAGGCACCAGGTTAAGGACTCAGAAAGCCACAGCCGTGAGTTCTTTTTCGGAAACAAAGCACTGGGACCATGCCACGTCATCACAGCTGAACTGCAAACTCTGAGAACAGTACCCCTCCTCTGCTGAGAGACATGCATGGTGCTCGCTCATGACTGTGCACAGAGCAGGGCAGGGGGGGACACCGCAACACAGGGTTCCTCCCACCCAGAGAAGCTCATGCCTTCACACACTTTTTAGATATATTCAAAATGGAAGGAAATGATAATGGCTTATGCATTTTTCAAAATACTAACAACCTTTGGAACAAACTACTAAAATCAATTTCACAGTTTCTATGTCACACATTGCCTAGCACACCGTAGGTACTTTAAAAACTTTCGAAGAATGATTGCATACATTTCTAAAACTACAAAATTTAAGACTATGACTACTTTAGAGTTCAAAAGGTATGCAAAATTAGTATTCTATGACAAACAAATGTCTGAGGGTCCCAAGTGGTCCAATGCCTTCTTTTCAGAGAATGAGATGCCCTCTCTTAGGTGAACGGGACGTGCTGTCTGTCCTTCTGGAAGAAGTGAGGGAAGGACTCCTGCCATTCATTTCTCCCCAGAGCCTGGGATAATGCTCTATGCAGAGTAGATGCCCGATAAATCTAAATGAATGTCAAATGAATGAGTGAATAAATGTTCATTAAAAATTAACTGGACAGTTAATTTAGGTCACTCACTGGAAAAAAGAAAAACAGTGAAACTAGAAAAGTATTTTTTTTTAATTTAAAAGGTTAATTAAGGACAAGGCTTTGAAAAAATATTTTGGTGGCTTAAGTAAACCAAACGTAACTGGGGTTCAAGATAGCTGTAGTTTTTAACTTTGAAAACATTCCATTATGTTCCACAAATTAGGAAAAGAGGAAAGCTACCCAACTCATTTCATGATTCTAGCATAAGCTCAATTCTAAGCAAGACAACAATAGGCCTTTTTCATTTACAAACACAGATGTGAAAATCCCAGATGAAATGTTAGCTAACTGAATTCAATTGTACATCCTGCGCAGAATGCATTTTAATCAAGTAGTGTTTATCCTAGAAACGCAAGGATGGTTTACCATCAGAAAAATATATCAAGGTAAGGCCTCACATGAGTGGGTGAAGTAAGGAAAAATCACATGATTCTCTCAACAGATGCAGAAAAGACACAGGATGTCAGTGGATCAGGCTGGTTCTCCGAATGACCTACTAGTCAGATGATCAATTTCCTGAATTTACCAAATTTACTGATTTCCAAAAGTATGTTTCTTTCTACTGTTTAAAATATTACAGCAATTTGTATTCAATGTATTGACAAGGCCTGTGAGGGCTGCGGGAACCAGGCTCAGATAATCTGGGACATGAGAAAATAAAATGGCCCCCCAGCACCACTTTATCCCTTCAGTCTCCCCACAAGACCCATCACACAGACTGGGGTCTCTCATAAGGAGAGAAGATCTACAGCTTCAAGTGGCACCACCCCTCTGACTTGCTCTGCAGGAAGAGTGCTGGGTCCCCGCTAAGCAGTGCTACTTACTGCCCAGAGGAAGTAGCTGGGATCGGGAAGAGGGGATGCAGAATGTGCAGAAGTATGCAGAAAAGGTCATCAGACCTAAGCCAGCAAGTTTATCATATAAAGGTGACTTCTGATCACAATCTCTCTTAGTACTGCCCCTACATAATTTATGGCTGTGCCGTCCAAAGACAGTATTTTGTTATGTCTAAAATCTTCCAGTTTGGTATTAAAACAAACAAACATCTTCAGCAACAGAACAGAGGGATAATGGCAGAAAACAGTACTGGTCCTTGTCCACAGTTGTTTTAATCGCATTTAAGTCCAACATTTTATAAATATTAGAATTATTTTCTCCTAGTTTCACTTTATATTTCTGTTTTTATAAAAGAGGGAGGGAGAAGGTTAGGGAGGATAACTAGTAATCAGTGTGCTACACATCATTTGAGAAGTTTCCTGCATAAAAAAGCTCTATATACCTTTGCAAAAATAATGAGGATTTCCCACTTGAACATATTGAATGCATCTGCACTCATTCCCAGTGTGCATCTCATCAGTTTCTCAAAGCTATGCAGAGTCAGAGCCTGCTCAGCACAGGGAATGAGAAAGCAAAGGGAACACTGCCAACACAGAACACAATGGTGTTATGTCCTGACCAGGCACACCCTATTTGTACATGCACAAAACTTACTTTGTAATTATTTATTGAGCATTACTATGTAACACTATTACTGTAACAGCAGTAAACAAAGCAGGCTTACATTCTGTAAGATGGAGGCAGATAATAGACAAATATGTAAATAACACATTACATATTAAGTAAGAAGGCTAGAGCAGGAGTGTGGATGCTGTTTATATCTTGCGGAGGACGGTATGGAAGGGCTCCCTCAGAAGCTGACATGTGCGCAGGAACAGTATCTGGGAGAGGACTGGTCCAGCCAGGGGAAGGGATCTGGGGTAGGGAGTGTGCGCTTGCCGTGTCTGAGGCCCACACAGGTGGATGTGAGTGGGGAGTAGGGAAATGATCACATAGGGCTTCCATGCAGGCAAGAACCTCAAATTTTCACTTAGCATAATACTTCCAAGACCTACCCACATTACTGCAAGAATAGTTTGTACCTTTAAATGCTGAGTAGTATTCCAGCAATTTGCTTATCTATTTACCAATTGATAAAGACTAGGTTTTTTCCAGTTTGGGGCTATGATGCACAAAGTTGCGATGAATATTTGCATACAAGTCTCTGAGTGGACATATGTTCTCATTTATGTTGGGCAAATAAATTCCTATGAGTAGCGTTGCTGGGTCATATATTGAGAGTATATTTAATTTTGTAAGATATCACCAGAATGTTTTCAGAAGTGGCTGCATCATTTTGCACTCCCACCAGCAATATGTAAGAATTCTAGTTTCTCTGTACCCTTGCCAACACATGGCACTATCAGTCACTGAGTCAGCCCCGCTAATGGGTGTGCAGCAGTTTCACTTGCATCTCCCTGAAGCCTAGTGATACTGAGCATCTTTGCATGTACCGTCTGGCATTCACATGTCTTCTTTGAAGTGTTTTTCAAATCTTTTGCCTCTTTTTAAAAAATTGGGTTATCTTCTCAATATTGAGTTGCAAGGTTCTTTACATATTCTGGCTATAAGCCTTTTGTCAGATGAATGCTTTGCAAATATTTTCTCCCAGTCTGTGCCCTTGCCTTTCTGTTTTAACTGTGCCTTATAATAAGAACAAAACAGTTTTTGGTTAAAGAAGACATTTTTTCCTTCTATAAGTCATGCTTTTGATTCTTGTTCAAAAACTCTTTCCCTATACTCATGTCACAAAGATTTTCTCCTATGTTTTCTTCTAGAAGTTTAATAATTTAGCTTTCATATTTAGGTCAATGATTTTTTTTTTTCCAGGTAAGAGGAGAGATAGTGAGGCAGACTCCCACATGCGCACTAACCAGGATCCATCTGGCAGCCCCATCTGGGGCTGATGTTTGAGTACCAAGCATTTTTTAGTGCCTGAGGCTGATTGGCTCCCGTGGAGCTATCCTCAGTGCATGGGGCCAGGCTTGAACCAATCAAGCTACTGGCTGCAAGAGAAGAAGAGAGAGAGAGAGAGAAAGGGGAGAGAGAGAAGGGGGAGAGAGAAAAAGGACAGTAGAGGGGGAGAAGCAGATGGTCACTTTTCCTGTGTGCCCTGACCAGAACTCAAATCCGGGATGTCCATATGCTAGGCCGATGCTCTACACTGAGCCACCAGCCAGAGCCACCAACCTCCTTGACCTATAAGCAGTTGCAACAGGGTCGGATCATCTCTAAGTTGGATGTGCCACATCCCCAAGAGGCAGACAACAACCCTCCAGACAGAGGTCTGGATTCAGCCTGGGGGCTCAGGAAGCCACTTCAGTATTCAAAACCCCAGTTCTCAAATTTGGAAAAATGGCAAGTCAGTGAGTAGCCAAAATTACAGGGTTTGTGAGGAACTAGTAATAGTAAAATGTAAACATTTAGAAACAGTCTCATGAGGAAAATTTAGCCATCTTTCTTTCAATTGAAGATGTCTGAATGTTAAATCACTTCTGTATTTATTAACTATGCTTAATGATGGCTGCAGACAATGCATGCAGTTTCTGGACAGATCATCTTGAGTCCAAGCGATCCACAGACTCTGAGGCCAGCTTGACCCCTCCACTACCTTATCAAAGAGGATCACAGTGAGAACTGAAGGACAAGCCAGACTCTGTGTGACGCAGCAGAGTCGGCACAGCAGAGTGCACTTCCTACTGAAAACAATACGGGGTCCTGGCCAGTTGACTCACTGGTAGAGTGTTGATGTGGCATGTGGACATCCCGGGTTCGATTCCCAGTCAGGGCACACAGGAGAAGCACCCATTTGCTTCTCCACCCCTCCTCCTCTTGCTTCTCTCCACCTCCACCCCACAGTCATGGCTCAATTGGAGCGAGTTGGCCCCAAGTGCTAAGGATGGCTCCATGGCCTCTGTCTCAGGCACTAGGAAGAGCTCAGTTGCTGAGCAACAGTGCAATGCCCCAGATGGGCAGAGCATTGTCCCTTAGTGGGTTTACTGGGTGGATCCCAGTTGGGGCACATGCCGGAGTCTGTCTCTGCCTCCCCACCTCTCACTGAATAAAAAAGAAGAAGAAAGGAAGAAAGGAAGGAAGGAATGAGGGAGAGATGGGAGAGGGAGAGGGAGAGGGAGAGGGAGAGGGAGAGGGAGAGGGAGAGGGAGAGGGAGAGGGAGAGGGAGAGGGAGAGGGAGAGGGAGAGAATGAGAAAGAAAACAATACAGATGTGGACGTACAGGTATTGATCGACTTACGACCATTCAACTTTACGACCACAATCGCTAGCCATGACTGCTCTGCTTCTGGCAGCACAAGCGTTGCCCAGCTGGGCATACGACAGTGCAGACCAGCTTCCGGCAGCACTACCATTTCCACGTGCACCATTTCAACTGTTATCCCAGACTCGGTACAATAATGAAAGAAAATTATGATAAAATATGACTTAAAGATTTTTATAATACCATTTCACAGTACTGTACATATAGCCTACTCAACTTATGACCAAATCGTGTTACGACCGGTCTGTTGGAACCAATTGTGGTCGTAAGTCGAGCTCTAGCTGTACTTGGAATGCATTCTGTACTCCTGGCACTGTGTCCAGCACACAGCAGGTACCCTGTAAACATGTGCGGGACAAAGAGGCACACACAAAAACAGCACACGTATATATTATATAATAAGCTGAGAAAACAGAGAATCTGTAATCAAGCTTTCCAGTAAAGTGAAAACTGACATTACACACAGAACAGATGCAGTCATAGAAACAGCAACCATGAGAGCAGGTACCCTTCTCGGGGCTTCTCATTAACTCCATTTTACTGGTGCGAAAACAGAGGCAGAAAACTACTATAATCATTCCCACTGTATAGAAAAGACCCCATGTAAGTAGCGGAGCTGGGACTGAGCCCAGGGGATCTGGCTGCGGGGCTCCCCTCCACCACGTTTGTTTTCAGAGCATTTCGTTCACCTCAAATAGAAGGCAGTATCTGAAAACTCCTTTCCATCATTTGTCATCTTAAAATGACCTCCTCTCACAACTTCAGAATGCAGCCCCATTACTATGGAACCCACCAAGAATAGTAAGTTCAGTGTTAGCTACAATTTCTGTACTTTGGGGTGTGAATTCTGTCCACTTCATTTTGGGAGTGGAGAGTGGTAGTGAAGGAAAGAGGTAAGATTACAAGCCTGAAGACATTCCATTGTACTCATCCCTCCTTTTGTGAGGGATGATGCTGCTGGCACTTAATTATCAAGGCCAGCATTTGCCTCAGCGGACACCGTCTTGTGGTTATAGTGCAGATAAAAGAAAAATGCAGAAAACCGTATTTGGCTGGACATATTTATATAAGAGAATTAAAGAACAGATTGGTAGATCACTAGTAAGCCATGGCCCCCTGAATTGTTCTTGTTAATCTGCCAGCCAAAAAACACCCAGTTCACAAAAGAGACCATGTAATTTTTCAACCTGCAACAGTCTGCCAGAAATTTATTTTAGTAGCTGGCTGCCTGACGACATTTTAGAAATCAGGTTCTCATACACAATCAGCCCCCAGCTCAATTCCTCTGTGCCACATTCTGCTATGACAGCGGGGAAGGGGTATGGCAGTCTAGGCAAGGGGTGGGAGCTTTGTTTCACAATCACATTTTAACAGGTATAAGAAAAAAATTGAAGGAAAAACCAGATGTCTCATTTCAGGCATATGCCTATCATGTCTGCAAAGTCCTTAGCATACTCTGGTACACAATAAGTGCTTAATCAATGCTAGTTAATCCTTTCTTGTTATTAATGTTTCTGGCAGGAACTCTCCTTTCAGTAACTGTTAACTTCCTGTGTTGGTCAAGATAAGTACAAAAATTTAGTACAACTTAAGATGTCTTATTTATAAAGACTGCAAATCTGTTGATTTTCATTTGTACTTTTAGTAACAATATTATATATAACGTGATATAAATAGCCTTAAACAATAGTGTATTATATTTATGATGTATATAAGTTATATAAAAATGCAATTTATATACTAAAACTAGCAAATAGCATAGCTTTCCAAGTTTGTGATTAATCAGGGTAGGCTAATATTACCTGAAACGACCCCAAGGGCAGTTGTCCAAGTCCAAGCTAGTCAGAGGACTCTCTCCTCCAAGTGGTGACTCAGAGACAGCCTCTTTCACTTGTGACACTGCCATTTTCCCACAAGCTCTCCAGAATCGCAATGAAAGGGGAAAGGGAAAGTGGGGGGATCCCCCGGCTAGGCCTGGAAGATGCATATTTCACATCCACCCTGACCATCCAGATTATCAGCCAAACTGAAATGGGGGCCATGCGCCCATGGGGATATGAAGCAGGCTTGGGAATCACGTAAATTTGCTCTGTCATAGCATTATCTACATATACAATGAATGTCTGACTTGTATTTTACAAATATTCACATGGTACTTTTCAACAATGTCTTATTTATTCATCACTAGAAAAACTGGAAAAGGTGCCACTGTTATTGCCATTTTACAGATGAAGAAAGAGAGGCAAGAAGTCATTTAGTGTCCAAGCAGATGAGTGAGCCAGCTAAGCCATATGCCCCTGCCCTCCCTCTGGATCCAAATTTCAAGCCTTTTCCACTTCTTTGCACTATACCAAACTTCAAGAACAATGGAGCTCCCATGATTGGGCAGATTCACAGCAGAAGTGAGGGTACCCTTTCATTTCAGTGTAATTCAACATAATGCAAGTCCATAGAAGAGGTACCATCCCTATACAACTCATAAGGGCAGACTCAATATAACAGTTGGAGCAGCAAGCCACATTTTACTAGTAAGCAATCATCTATTACCCATTTTGGGGAGTGTTTAAGAAATGAAACAGGAATTAATATGGCAACAATCACAAAATACAACCTCTTATTCTTATTTTAGAGGTCAAAAACATAGGTACAAATATGGGTATGTATGATTAAATTAAAAATTAATGATGTGCAGAGAGAACTCTGCAGAATCGAGTTTCTAACACTCTGTCCTTAACTGAAAGTGAACTCCGCAGGTCAGAACACACTACTAGGAACTCAAAGCTTGAGCTGGCCAGAGGAGCAGCTGCTTGGCACACTGTCCTCCATCGACAAGGTGGCCTTCTTGATGGGACAAGGTTCAAAGCACAGTCTTAGAGCAGGCAGACCTGTCTACAGCTTCCTTCTCCATGTTCTCTGTTTAGCCTCAGTATTTCCATGTTCAGGATAGAACAGATTTACCTAACATCTAAAGTAATGATTTCCTCCTTTCAAAACAAGGAGGAATGTGCAATATTAAATCTGGATTCCAGAAACTCTGGCATAGGCACACCTTGTGTCCAGAAGTTTATTGCCAAGGTTCCAGTTTATGCCCACGAGGCGCAGAGTAAGGATCCAGACACGGCGGGAGCTTTTGGCTCCAACAGGTTTTGGCTGTAAGAACTATCCAGTGGCTGATTTATTCCTCAATTTCAACTCTTTTTCTCTCCATCAAAATAATTCTACATGAATCATTTCCATGTTTCCAAACCAAAAGTAAAAAAGAAAACCATAGGTAAAAAGAAATTTCCTAGGTTAAAAATAAAGGCCTGCAAATAGAGATAAATTTGCTATCCACCACCCATTTCCGGAAACCATCAGGTAGAATTAGGCAATGTAATAGACAATCTGGTCTCACTTCCCCATCAGAAACAACACCTGCGTGCACACGTGCACACACAGATACACACGTTCATTCCCAGGCGACCCCCCCTACAGCAAACCATGAGCTTCTAGTGGAACCAGATTCCATCAGGAGCAGTTCCCTCTTTGCTATGCCAACACACTGCTTCATTATACCAAGACACGGCGTTGCCAATCTGCCAGGTAAATAAAGAACAAGGCTTTAAATTTATAGTAACCTTTACAATACTAAGCATTTCCATCTTAAATGACTGTGTTCTACCCCCACCAATTGCTCCCCAGCCTGTGTGTGACTCTCCCTATGGCTGAGACACCCTCCTTTCCCCAGCCAACCACGAGGCTCATTAGTTCCTCCTGACCGGTCGGTCCCCTGGCTCAATGCAATGCTCCCAGCAGGTGCTATAATTGCCACTCAGTTAACCCAAGTTACTCTACATCACGGACAAGGGAGAGCTGTCTCCACTTTTGCTTGTGGGCTATCTGAAAGAATTCTGAGCTACTTGTGGTAAGTAAATCCAGTTATTCACTGGGGCAAGGCAAGCTCATGGACTCATGGTAGGCCAGCCCAAATCACCAGTCATGGGCCTGGGAATTGATAAAATGACACAGCCACCTTCAGTTTTTCCTGCTAATGGTGCCTGGAGGGTCTCATAACTAAGTAAGCTGTCACACTGAGCTAAGAAACTTCTTCCCTTCCTCCTCCTCTTCCTACACTGATCCTCTGTCTGCCATGGTCCCCAATGTGCACTGGAGTCATGTGGCCAGGACTTGAGGAACTGCTTATATTTACTTGCTATTTATTATATGCTGTGATATTAGATAGCATTTCTAATAAAGTACAAACATCTAGCAAGAACCCCAGGTTTTAGTGTTCTCTATGTGAACACTAAAATTATTACCTACTTTGTATAATGAATGAGTCAACTAAAAATGATCTGATCCTGGCATGCAATACATTTCATCTCAGAATTGTATCATGTTTGACCATTCACAACTGTCTGTATATTTGACCTTCCTAACAGATCTGCCAGGTATGCAGGCCAGGTAAAATCACCCCCACTTGCAGCTGAACAGACTGATTCGAAGAAGAAGCAATGCCTCTAGCACAGTGAGGTTTCCTGACTCCTAGCACACCAAGCTGTCTCAATCTGCACTGAGCTCTAAGCGATTACCGAAACAGGACATGAGATAATTTTTCATAGCAAAGAAAAAAACAATAGAATACCCAGTCTGGGAAATATGAACTTGACAAAGACAAAATGATGCTTCTAATTTTTAAAGGTGGGGGGGATATCTCAGTTAACCTTCACTACTGTCAAAAATAAAAGCAAAGTTCAGGTATCATCAGTTGGATGTGGGGGATGTGGGTCAGGCTGGGTTCTCTGCCATCTTCGTCATGCCAGGCCACAGGGAGGGATGTCCCAGCCCAGCTGTGGGCTGTGTTTACAGGAGGGTGACAGGAAGGACATGACCACCTCAGCCCTGTGACGGGTTAAGCAGCCTGATTGAACGTTGCTGCTAATTAAGGGCCCCTCTTGTCTGGCAGGACCACCGGGGTACCTTCTGCACTTGTTCATGACCACAGCACCTCGCTCAGAAATTAACTCTTGATGAGTGCAGACAGGGGCCCAGCTGGTCCTCCCGAGTCCTCCCAAGTAGATAAATGAAGTGTAATAAGAATGCTGCTGGCTGCCAAGGGAAGAGGGGCGTTTCGTGACCTCTGGGTAAAATCCAGAGTATGCTTTTACCGGGACTTAATCCTCTGTACTGGGGATACTTAATGCAGCCAGGAATGGTGTGAATAGACCGATAGCCACAGGGACAGCACTGAGAAGTCCATTACCAAATGTCCATTGTGTTAAGTATGAGCTAAAGGAATAAGGAGGCAATTTATGAGAAACTAATTTTCAATTGGCAGATATTTTCATTAGGTGAGATGTGCTATTTCCCCCCATAACTCTTCACAGGTCTAAGGACAATGGTGGCTTCTATTCCAGTTTGCAAATTCTGCTCAGCTTTAAAATACTCAACACTTGTTTTCTATCACTCACAGAGGGATTCTTTCCCTAATGCTCTAAGACACAGTGGTTATTATTTACTGTGCAGGCCTTCCAGATACAGAGACTGAATAGAAAGACACGGCAAAGCTGTAGCTAAGATGGGACTAGAATCTGGGCATCTCACACATCACTTCAGTGCACGCCAGGTCAGAGAATTTTCCATCACTTAATCTCAAGAAGTCAATCAACACACAGCACATGGTGAGAGGGCGGCTCGGAGCTAGGAGACTGGGAACCACGCGTGGTCACTGGCTCTCTCACTGCAGTGGCTCCTGTATGTGACATCCTCCTCCAGATGAGACAAAGGGACAAAAAGCAGGCTGTGAACCACTGCTCTGGGCTCTTGAGCACAATGAAGCCACATCTTTTTATGGCTTTTGAAAGGAGTAAGGGAGGTCTCCAAAGAAACACTGAATGACTGCAACAGTCAGTTGGATATCTTTTCTTAACATAGCAAAAAAGCAGTGACTGGGCTGGAAGAAGGATGGATAGATGAAGAAAGGAGATATTCGATGCCTTGACGGAAAATTTGAAAAATAAAAGAGTACCATGAAGAAACTGGATTCCCAAGGACTAAAGGTGGGAGGGATTAGGTGATGGGGAGGAAGTCAGAAAGATACTTAATTGCTTAAGAAAAAGTATTAGTTACCTATTGTTACTTAGATTAACCCACAACTTAGTAGCTTAAGACAACACACTTATTATCTCACAGTTTCTGTGGGTCAGGAGTCTGGGACAGGTGGGTACCTCTGGCTCAGGGTCTCCCACAAGGTTGTAGTCAAGGTGGCAGTAGGGGCTATGCTCAATTTAAGACTTGACTGGGAGGGGGTCCCCATCTAGGCTCAGTCACATGACTACTGGCAGGTCTCAGCTAGCTCTGCGTGCCCATTAGCCAGAGACCTCAGTTCCTTGCCATGTGGTCCTCATCATAGAGCTACTCACAGCATGTCAGCTTGCTTCCTCCAGAGCTACAGCTGAGAGAGAGGGGTAGAGAAGAAGAGAGACAAGGCAAACAAAAGTCAAAGTCTTTTCTGTAACTTAATTTTAGAGATGACACCCCATTACTATCAATATATTCTGTTTGTTTGAAGTGAGCCATTAGGCCCAGCCCACTCTTAACATGAGTACCCGAAGCCAGAGGTCACTGGGACTCTTGAAGGCTGGTTGCCGGCAAGATTCCTTACACCCTTGATAAACCTTGAGCTAGATTCTTCCATAGTAAGCCTCTTCAGACTATATAACTGAGCTATGCAGCAGCAGCATCCTCTTCACAGTCATCATTCATTCTCAGATAAGTACAAGCATCTTCATATAAGGTGTGGGGCTTAATTATAAGAAACATATACAACGCACATGCCAGACTGATGTCATTTTTAAACCCAGCTGCAGGGAACTGCCCCCATCACCTGCCCCAGAGCTGTTAGGGGCTCCTTTCATGTGATCTGCCCACAGATTGGGGTAGATGCTACCCAGGCTTAGCTCTGCACCCCTCCAGAAGGACAGGATTGGACAAAAGTAGGCTTACAGTGTGTGTACGGAAAATAAAGTATTAATAAACATAATATAAGGATGAACTGTCTTGTATACTCACAACTGTAAACCTACTTTTGCCACACTCTGTATATACCCAGAGATATAGCCTCACAATAACCACTAACATTTGTCGAGAGCATATGATGGCCAAGTACTGAGCTGAGACTTTACATCCATCATCACATTTGATTCTTACAATGAGCCCGCACTACAGATGACAAGGCAGGAAGGTATCCAGGAGGAGGAATCCCCATTGTTTGGTATCCATGGATTAGTGTGATTATGCTGATTAACTCCTAGTGATACTCAGAGCATCAGCTATCAGTCAGACATTATGAGATGTCGTGACTGAATGGTTATACCACATCATTAAATGCTTAGAAAATCTAAAGGAATCAGAGAAAAGCATTACAATAAAAATTAATTTAGTGAAGTATACAAAATAAGAATATATAAAAACTAAGGGTTATTGTATAACTATATACTAGCAATAGCTAACACATGAATTTTGCTAATAACTCAGGCTCTTCGTAGAAAATAAGTTACTCATAATTCTACTACCAAAGGCATTTTGGTATATTTCCTTTAACCCTTTTTTCTATGGAGTATACCTATCTGAATAGATCGTCGTATTTTTTTTTAACCATCACATGACAATGGCTGAGTATAAGGCTTTTTAAACTTAATACAGCATTGGGAGCAGTTTCCCCAAGTTAATAAATGTTTTCAAAAAGTTCAATTTTAAATGGCTCCCATCATATTATTATAACCTAAATTTTAAAAAAAATTATTTTCTTTTACTCATTTAATGGCCCCCCCAAAAAAAATCTTTGTTCCTCTGTTCCTCATTTCCTGCCTTTTAAAAAAATTATTTGAATATCCATTTCAATTCTTCTGTTGGCTTTCTAGCCATATTTCTTGTGTTTTTAAGTGGCTGCACCAGGGATTACAACATATGTCATAACTTTTCATAGTCCACTCACAGTCAGTATTGTGCTGCTTCCTATAAAATACAGAGATCCTGTTCCAACACTAGAGGTCCATATTTACTCTTACGCTTGTTATATGTGCCATATCTACAATTGTTATAAGCCCCACAAACAATGTTATAATTTTGCTTTAAGTAGTTATATAGTTAATAAAGAAATTGAGAGAGAAAAGCAGTTTGGGGCCCTAGCTGGTTGGCCCACTGGTAGAGCGTCAGCCTGGTGTGTGGATGTCCCGGGTTTGATTCCCAGTCAGGGCACACAGGAGAAGCGCCCATCTGCTTTCTCTACCCCTGCCCCTCTCATTTCTCTCTCTCTCTCTCTCTCTCTTCCCCTCCCGCAGGCAAGACTCCATTAAAGCAAAGTTGGCTTGGGCACTGAGGATGGCTCCGTGGCCTGGTCTCAGGAGCTAAGAAGAGCTCAAATACTGAGCAACAGAGCAATGTCCCAGATGGGTAGAGCATTGCCCCAGGTGATCCCAGGAGGGAGTCTGTCTCTCTGCCTCCTCTCCTCTCACTGAAAAAATATGTATATGTATATGTGTGTGTGTATACACACATATAAACACATATATATATATTTTTATATTTCCCCAAATATTTACCATTTCCAGTGTTCTTCATTCCTTCGCAAGCATTTGTGTTCCTATCTAGAGTGTCATTTCCCTTCAGTTTTAAGATGTTCCTTTAGCATTTCTTCAAGTGCAGGCCTGTTAGTGATGAATTCTGTTAATTTTGTTGTATATGAAATGTCCTTATTTTGCCTTCATTCTTTAAAAAAACCTTCTTATTGTGTTAAAATATACATAACATAAAATAGATTTTTTAAAAGGTAAATCCAGTGGCATTAATTACATTGGCACTGCTGTACAACCATCATTCCTATCCATTTCTACAATGTTTTTATCACCTCAATCCCTTCATTCTTGAAGGGTGTTTTTACTGGATACAGAATTCTAGATGAAAATTGTTTATCTTTTTTTAAGAATTTTATTTATTGATTTTAGAGAGGAGAGAGAGGTGGAGTGGGGGGTAGCAGCAGTAAGTATCAACTCGTAGTAGTTGCTTCTCATGTGTGCCTTGACAGGGCAAGCCCAGGGTTTCGAACCAGTGACCTCAACATTCTAGACCAACACTTCATCCCCTGCGCCACTACAGGTGAGGACAAAAATTGTTTTCTTTCAGCACTTTAAAGATGTTCCACTCTTGTATGCCCACCATGGCTTCTCTCTTGCTGCCTTTGAAGTTTGTGCTCTACCTTTGGTTTCAACAGTTTCCAGACTCAGCATGGGCTTCCTTGTATTTTGTTCTGCTTGGTGGTCCTCAACAAGCTTGTATTTGTAAATTTGTTTTTCATAAAATTTGGAAAATTTTTAGTTTCTAAACATTGTTTCTGCTCCATTTCCTCTCACTCCTGTCATTTCCATTTGACTATAAAGTCCACCCAGTTAATTTTTTTGTATTATAGTTTAGCTTTATAATTTCCATTTGGCTCTTTTTAAAAATCATTTCTCTGCTGAGAAAGCCTATATTTTGCTTCAATGTGAGCATATAATGTTTCACTTCATTTAGGATAGTAATAATTGCCATGGCAAAATCCTTTCCTGTTCCTTCTCATGCCTGCTTCACCTGGGGTTGGACTCGATTGATTTTCCCTTCTCCTGAGAGACTGTTCTATTTTATTGGTTCTTCAGATGTTGGACACTTTAGTTTTGTATGCTAGTCACTATGAATGCTAAATTGTACAGATTATATATCGATAAATCAACAAACAACAAGAGTTCATGAGGATGTGGAAAAAAAGAGAACCCAGTGTACTGTGGTGGAACTGGAGCAGCCACTATGGAAAAACGTACGGCGGTTACTCAAAAAATTAAAAATTGAACTACCATATGAACCAGCAATTCCACTTCTGGGTAATTATCTGAAGAAATTCAAAACACTAATTGAAAAGGATGTACACAGCCCTGTGTTCACTGCAGCATTATTTATAATAGACAAGATAGGGTAACAACCTAAGTGTCCATTGGTAGACGATTGGATAAAGATGTGGTACATTTACACAATGGATATTACTCAACAGTAAAAACAATGAATTCTTGCCATTTGTGACATTATGCTAAGTGAAATAAGTCAGAGGAAGATAAATACAATATGACTTCACTTATATGTGGAATCTAAAAAACAAAATGAACAAACAAAACAGAAATGAACTCATAGATAATGAGAACAAACTGATAGTCACCAGATGGGTAAAAAGGTGAAGGGATTAATAAATACAAATTGCCAGTTATAAAAACAGTCACAGCACAAGAAATATAGTCAATAATATCGTAAGACATGGCCAGATAGCTCCGATGGCTAGAGCGCCATCGCTGAGCACAGAGGTTGCCAGTTCGACTCCCCAGTCAAGACACATACAGGAGCAATTTGATATTCCTGCTCTCTCTCTCTCTCTCTCCCTGCCTCTCTCATTAAACAAACAAACAAACAAACAAATAAATAATGTGATAACTAGGTATGGTGCCAGGTGGAACTAGACTTATGGGGTGACCACTTACAAAGTATATAAATATTTAATCATGAGGATGTGCACCTGAAACTAATATAATATTGTGTATCAACCAAAATTGAAAAACAAATTTTAAAAAGACAGTTAAAAAATTGTGCATATTCTAGATTTTGTAACTGACCTTTGATGAGTGTTATTCCTTCCTTCCTTCCTTCCCTCCCTCCCTCCCTCCCTCTTTCCTTCTGTTCTTTCTTCCTCCCTTCCTTTCAATTTTTCTTAAGTGAGAAGTGGGGAGGCAGAGAGACAGACTCCTGCATGCGCCGTAACCAGAAATTCACCCAGCAAGTCCCCTACCAAGCAATGCTCTGTCCATCTGAGGCAGTGCTCTGTTGCTAAGCAACCAAGTTGTTTTAGCTGGGGAGGCAAGCCATGGAGCCAACCTCAGTGCCCAAGGCCAACTTGCTCCAATCGAGCCATGGCTATGGGAGAAGAAGAGAGAGAATAGAGAGAGAGAAGGGAATGAAGGAAGGGTAGAGAAGCAGATCGCAGCTTCTCCTGTGTGCCCTGACTGGGAATTAAACCTGGGACATCCACATGCCAGGCTGACGTTCTACCACTGAGCAAACTGGCCAGGGTCTGATGAGTGTTATTTTGTTTTTGTTCTAGTTGGTAATTATCTTGGCTGAACTGAACTAAGAACTGCTCCTTTGGGCAACAGCTCTGGTGCTTTCAGTGTACTCCACACACACAGCTCAGTGGTCAGAGGCCAAGGTCCCCTCTTGGCCCAGACTCCCAGGATTTCCCTCGCTGCACTGACAGCACTGAGTTCTAGCTTTCCTTTCTTTACTGATCCTCTGGGAGGTACTCCTACCAGGTCTGCTTCCCTCTGTTCACTCTTCAGCAACTTCAGGTAACTGTTTTTGTACAATGCTCAGTTTTCGTGGTTATTTTCAGAGGAGGGAGAAAATCTGGTAAATTCCCAGTCCATCATTTTGTGGTCAACTTTGTAAGGTATCTTGGTGACAAACAAAACCCTTCCCTCTCCACTCTGAAAGTGGCTCAGAAGAGAAGTGATTGGTAGGTAATATCTTTCCCTCCAAGGTCATTCATTTATTGACCAAAGATAGTGGGAAAATAAAAATACAGTACAAACCATTGAGAATAAGGTTGGCTGGGAACACTGGATAACAGTGAGGTTTCAGTGCTATTAACTCACATATTTGCAATACACATATATTGGCCTACACTATTCCAGATGCTGGGTCAGGCACTGAGGATACTCCCCAGCCTTCAGGATCTATACAGTCTACTCAGAGAGAAAAAGAAAACAGGCCGTTATAAATCAGGTGAATAAACAGGATGATGAATCAAGTAGAGTATTCTCGAGTACAAAATAGAAGGAACACAGCAGTGACCGCAGGGAGATGCCACTCAGACCTGCTGATAAAATGAAAGTAATCACTGACTATTAGGAAAACTACAGTCAGCTTTACAGTCTGGAAACTGTGATACAACATCATTTGCCTCTTATAAAAATAAGTATGGAAATAGAATTCATTAAGTAGTGGTCCTTAGAGAAATGTGGCTAAAAAGTTAAATAAATTACAAACCTCTTTCCCACTTTTAACACCTATCAATATTTTAATAATAATTAATTGCTAAACTTTTGAGATGCCAGCTTTCAGTGCTCTCACATGCTCCTGAATACAATTCCTGAAGAAGGCCAACAGCGTGGGATGGACCACAGCACCTAGTGTGAACTGACCATTAACCAATCAGGTAAGCGACTAAAGAGAGATAACTGCACCTCTCTGAGCCTTGGTTTCCGAACCTGTAAAACCAGAGGTCTGGGGAGAGCTTGCTAAGCCCTTTCCTTCTCTGCTATCCTGATTCTTTATTGATCTAGGAATGGCTGTGGCACCTAGAACATGATTATTCTGCTTAAGTAGGAACTTGCAGGAGACACACATTAGCCCCATGAACACAACAAAAGCCCTCCTCTACAAGGGCAAGGTGTAAAACCAGGTTAAAGTGAAAACTAGTGGGATATAGAACTGACTTTGTATTTTTTTTTTCAGAGACAGAGAGAGAGTCAGAGAGAGGGATAGACAGGGACAGACAGATAGGAACGGAGAGATGAGAAGCATCAATCATTAGTTTTTCATTGCACGTTGCGACTGCTTAGTTATTCATTGATTGCTTTCTCATATGGGCCTTGACCGTGGGCCTTCAGCAGACCGAGTAACCCCTTGCTGGAGCCAGCAACCTTGGGGTCAAACTGGTGAGCTTTTTGCTCAAACCAGATGAGCATGCGCTGAAGCTGGCGACCTTGGGGTCTCGAACCTGAGTCCTTCCGCATCCCAGTCCAATGCTCTTTCCACTGCGCCACCTCCTGGTCAGGCTGACTCTGTATTTAAAAGCTACTTAGTAGATGGTTCTTCCCTCTAGGCTTCTTACAACCTGCTCCAATTGGGAGGTAATGAATTTTCAATGGATTTCATGGAGGGGACAAAAATCTACCTTGTATGGCATTATTTATAATCTTTATAACACACAAATATGTTAACAAAGTTTTAAAGTTCTATTTCTTTTTGTCACTCATGCTATATTTTGTCCTTTGATGATTGACTGTTAATTGCAGAATAAGACTGCATAATACTGACACCTAGCAAACTATGTCTTAGAATATTAGTTTTAAAAGTAAGTTTAAAAATACTTGTGTGAGGTGTCATAAGCCCCAAATGTAGCTTTCATTATTTTGACTTTAATTGTTAAATTATTTCTTCAACCAACCAGTATTATTCATCAAATTTAGTGAGTTTAAAAGGGAAACTATTAATTATATATGAAAGAGCATATCAAAGACAAGATACAAAAAAGGATGGAGAAAAAAATTGAATTTTTCATCTCTGACTTTTCATCCTTTCAAAAAAAATCACAAACAGCAAGGAATCTTGAATTCCTGTTTTCTGGCAATATTATGCTATGCATTTCCAAATACATGAACTACATGGATAATTTTCTCAACTAGGAATATCTCTTTACCAGATTATAAATTTAGGCAACATTCCTCTGCACAACCTACTTCATGATACCAAGCAACGCAAACACACAATGCCAAACAACCAATGTTTTAATATTCTAACTTCCATTTCTTCCACCACATAATTTCCTGTAATAAATCTCATTCATGCCTGAGGTCTAAAGACATTCTTATTTATGCTTCTCAGGCCTGTATGCCAATAGCAAGAAGACCCGTTCTTGAAAGGTTGAGCTTTCTGAATGCGTCCTGAAAGAATTCTTATATTCGATACCACATATTTCCCAAACAGAAATAATGAAAGAAAGTTTTTAAGAAAATGGTTCTAATGCCATTTTCAGTCAAAAGCATTAGGAGATTTACAATGATCAAGTAATATGCCAATTTCTTTCAAATGCTGCCAACATTTGACGCCAACACAATTACAAGTTGGAAAAATGTGTAATGAATAACGCAGCTCATAATTTCCCTTAGAATATGTATGTACAACTTATTAAGTGGCACAGAGTCATAGCAAAGAATCATAGCAAAGAGTCATAGCAAATGTTGAAACCCTAAATCTGAGTTTCATTGCTTTGAGGCATTTGAGTCAAACTCCATCATCTGGAAGTAGCTAACAATAAGAAATATTAGAGGTCACAAGCTGCTTGAGAAACACCTGCAATACTTTCTCCTAATGAGGTGAACACACGAGAGCTTCGTGTTCTCATCAAACAAGAAAACTTAATAGGTAAGTCTGACATAATAAGCCTGAACTTGAACCCTGTAGAAATGAAAATACTTACACGGAGGGCATTTTCTCTTCCAAATTGCTATTCGACTCTGCCAGCTCCCTCCCCTAAAGCCACTTGGTGGAAAAATGTAGCCCCAAATTCTTGGTCAGTGTGAGTTTTTCCAGAGTATGGCTTCATTCGTTGGACAGTAATTTAAGGCTTTAGAAAGAATATAGTTTTCTCTTCATGTCCCCTGTCCACTCCCCACCCACCCCCAAATACACTCACACCTACAATCTGGGTCAGGAAGAAGATGCTACTGATACCTCATTCAAAACTCCACATCCCATCCCTTTCAAAGTAGGAGCCATGCCACAGGCAGGAATGTAAATGCATAGCTCTCCAGCCCCCCCCCCCAACTGCTTGCTTACCTTTTATACTATTATCACCTTCTCCCCTAAAGGATTATACTTCATTTTCTTCCAACCATGGTTTCACAAATAAAAATATAGAATGCCCAGTTAAATGTGAACTTCAGATGAACAACAGGTAATTTATTAATATAAGTATGTCCCAAATATTGCACATGATGTAGTTATACCAAAAAATTATCTCTTATTTACCTGGAATTCAAATTTAACAGGGTGTCCTGCATTTTCTCTGGCAAACCTATGCAGCACATTCATAATACTGCCAAGGAACAATGCACCACTTTTCCTCTCACAGTCATGAAGCACAGAAAGGGCAGCCAGGAGAAGGCATGGGGTAGAGGTGAGGGAGGGTAAGTGTAAGGAGAAAATAAGGGCTTCGGCAGAATTCCACATGGTGCGTCTCAAACTTTAACATGTGCACGTATCACCCAGGAACCTTGTTCATTAACATGTGGAGACTGATTTGGTAGGGCCTGGGGGCCTGGAAGCCTTTCTAATCCTGTCCCAGGCGATGCTGAGGTTGCTGGTGCAAAGACCACACTTTCCAAAGCCCTGCTGGACAAGGTGTGGAGAGGTGGCTGGTAAGGACGGAGGCCAGCAACTAATGAAGCTTTCCTAGTGGTGAAGGAAAAATACAAGAATTTGGTCTTTTCCAAATTTCCTTCTAATTCCCATCTGGGGGAAAAACATTATCATCATTCATACTAAAAATGAGTTTTAAGCAAAAAAAAAAAAAAAAAAAATTAGTGAAGTGTGTTCGTCAAGAGTACCAGAGTCAAACTGCTGTGCCAAAGCCTGGCTCCCACATTCACACCTGTATCCCAGGTTACACACCCACACTCACCTCTGTTTCCACACTGTAATAAAAGGACAAACAAATGAACATCTGTCATCGGGTTTCTATGGGGCATAAATTGAAGAAAAAGGGTAATGCTTAGCACAGTATCTAGGAAGAGTTCAACAACTCCCCCTGTTAATATACTGTCATTACTATTGTTGTAGTCACCATTATCTTACTACTTTGCATAAAGTTCTGAATTGCTAAATATTACCCTGAAACCAAGGAAACTTAGATTAGTGGTTTTCAACCGTCGGTCCACAAACTGGTACTGGTCTGCCAGAAATATTGCGTGGGTCCGCAAAAGACTTAACCACCCTGATGTATTGCAGACTGGCACAAAATTTCCGGCAGACCAGCTGTTGAAAACCAGTGCCTTAGTCTCTAACTGGGTCCAAGGATGTACGGTTTTATCTGTAAGTCATTGTGGCCAGCAAAGCATGTTGATAGACATAGATCATGAGTTATCTTAATGGAAGTAGAGATGCATGGCTCTGACTAGTACGTACAAAGGCCTAGTCGAATAAATCCCAAATGCATACACTTAAATTTGGTTTATTATACACAGCCTATTTTCCCACTCATTAGCATCCAATGTTCCAGAAGCAACTGATGATCCACCTAGTTTCAAAAACGCATATTATTTTATCCAGATTATAGATAACTATCTCACTAGCACATAGGAGACCAATAAGAAAAGGTAAGAAGCATAGTTAAACTTGTTTAATTATTAGGTGCACCCACAAATAAGAGTAGCAAAGGATACCTCCCAAAGCTCCTTTCCCTAGCCACTATACTGGTGAAGAGATGGCCTGGCACCAGAGCGAGGCACCAGGACCTAAGCTGAGCCCAGATGAGGGTCAGACATTACTGCACTCTGATTGAGCACAGTGACTTGTCAAAAGTGTGAAGGCCACAGCCATGAGGTAATCTAAGCACTCCCCACTTTTTGCTTTATACCCACAGGTGTGAAAGAAATAAGTGGTAAGATTTCCTTTTCCATAACTAGTAATCTTTTTTTAAAAAAGCCTAACAATGACACTAATTACTTAAGCAAAGGATCAAAGAAGTCAGCTGCTACCACTGCTCAGTTCCCAGTGAGACTTCCATTAGCAGGGACTAAAGCTGGCTTTCCTCCTTCCTGGCAGTCATTCAAAGCAACCCTGACTGCAGTACACCGCGGCTGTTTCGCAAAGTTCCAGAGCAAAGAGGAGTCATTCGATAAGGATTAAGATTAGATTAAAATAAAAGATTAAGCATCCAATAACAGTATGTAACACAGACCATATTATTTTCAGCATAAAAAATACTAATGTGGAATCCTTCAGTGTAAAAGTAAATTATAAACATTGATAATTTCCTTTTCACTAACATTTGGAAGTACCCTGGTCTTATCATTTGTGTCTTTGCTCAGTCTGGACTTAACTGGGTTTCCGTGCCCTTCCCTATAAAATTGATTCTTTTCACCAAATAACCCTTCATTTGCCTTCATTTGATTTACAGTATTTTCATCTTCTAAAAACCATTACCTGTCTTGTGCCATAGTAACTGCATCTCCAACATTTGTCTGACTATGGCTCAAGATTTAAAATGTTTTAAAAAGAAGAATTTAAATCTTTTCATTCTCAAACACTCACCTCTTCTGCACCCACAGGGTATTTCTCCCCTTCACCCTACTCCCCTCTCCCCTCCCCTACCCACTGCATGGGGGCTTCTTGTCTTTGATATCATGCAATTCCCTGAATAAAGGAGACCAGAGTTTTGTTACCAGCGAAACGAACTTTACATTAGAGATATCCAAATTGTGTGGATTTGGTATAAGCTTCTTTCAAAAAGTACTACTCCATTATTAGGAATGTTTATGCCTAAAAAGAAGATTCTGTGTTCTATTGTGTCAGAAGCTTTCAAAGTGCAATTGTTCAATTTGCAAACTGCAATTGGTTAACCAAGCTAAACTTAATTAGTCCAACGATCCTACAGCCCACATCAAACCCTAGTGTTTGATGTATTCTGCGAGGTGTCCAAGCCGCCTACAGCTAAGTGCCACAATGAAAAGGCAGCTAGGCTTAGGTCTGGGAACTGAAATGAGCTGTTCTAAGTGGAGCTTTTCTTCCATTTTCTGAGGCTGCACTGCTCTGACCTTCTCCAAATCAATCCTTTGCGGATTAACATGTAAAGCAGTGTCGAATTAATTTCAGAAAGGGAATATGAGATCAGCCTAGGATCATACAAAACATCTAACTCCTAAATACACTAATGCTTCTAGCCATTCAATGAGAAGCTGTCAATAAAGGAAAAAAAGTCGGGGAGGGGGCAGCCCGAAGGATTTGAGGGTTGGAGCAATCTATCAGACTAGTTAGCACATTGCCTACTTCTGTGGCATGGCTAATGCATTCCTCTAGAAGTTAATCCTATTTCTAAAGACCCTCCCGCTAGGAGCACATCGGCCGTGATGAATGAGAACTAAAATGCATTAAAATTCTCAACAACTTCACCAAAAGGCACACTATTAGATTCTGAGTGTCTACAATGAGACAGTTCATTAAAAGTGCAGGTCTGAAAAAATCTGCTTTTGTCTCTACACACTGAGGAGAGAGGGTCCACTGTGTCACTTGTGACACCTGCAGCCAAAATATTTTTACTTTGGATTTTCCAAGTAATCACATGAGAAACACTACATGAAGAAACAGCTAGGGAAGGCCCTTTATCATGAGCAAGCTTAAATGCTGTTGTTCTGCGCCCATATTCGGGAGGGTGTGTCTCCGTGCATTAGCCACACAACAGTCATTAAACCCACTTTTAAAAATCAGACATGAAAGAGTACTCAATTTCCCTTGAAGAAGCAGCCATGTTTGAACACTTCTCTTTCTCCCCCATTATATCTCGCTTGTACTCAATTAAGAGATAATTTAGTCATTTATCAAGACGGAGTTGGCTGAGCATTTATTCAGGCATTTAGCACAGCTTTTCTTACAGGCGGAAATTTGTCACTATCTCTAGAAGATAGTTACTAGTGGCGGCCCTAATATTGACCAGAAATTAAATTGATGAGTCAGTTTTTAGTTCTTTCAACAGACCTGGGGAAAGGCTGAACTACCCTCAAGAATGATTGTGGGCCCTGGCCGGTTGGCTCAGCGGTAGAGCATCGGCCTGGCGTGCGGGGGACCTGGGTTCGATTCCCGGCCAGGGCACATAGGAGAAGCGCCCATTTGCTTCTCCACCCCCACCCCCTCCTTCCTCTCTGTCTCTCTCTTCCCCTCCCGCAGCCAAGGCTCCATTGGAGCAAAGATGGCCCGGGCGCTGAGGATGGCTCCTTGGCCTCTGCCCCAGGCGCTAGAGTGGCTCTGGTCGCGGCAGAGCGACGCCCCGGAGGGGCAGAGCATCGCCCCCTGGTGGGCAGAGCGTCGCCCCTGGTGGGCGTGCCGGGTGGATCCCGGTCAGGCGCATGCGGGAGGGAGTCTGTCTGACTGTCTCTCCCCGTTTCCAGCTTCAGAAAAAAAAAAAAAAAAAAGAATGATTGTGACGAATTATAAAACAATGTCAATTCTAACATCAGAAATATCAAGAACAAAACACTGAGACACTATGGAACTAACAGGAAGCAGCAAGTGACGAGACAACGGAATACAAAACCAGGGAAGTAACCTAGAAACGAGAGGGACTCCACGATTATTTGTTGAATGAATGAATGAATGAATGAAGTCAGACTTGGCTGCTGGGCTGACGACATTAGTCAGCTTATGATTCACAATAGTTCGCCCTCTGTGAGAAACACATATTCAGCAGAGGGGTGCCCTTGAGAGGGAGGAGCAGAGAGAGACTTAAGTGAAGAGAGAGGAGCAAAGACATAGGTGTGAGCATGTCCACTTTGTAACTTTTCATGCTTCTTAACTAACATATGTGTTGCATTCGTTCTCTGGTATGAAATGCTGTGCTGTAAAAACCTGAAAAGTAAGTAATTTCCTCTGACCTTTCACTTTCAGATTGTCATCTACCACTTCTTTGTGATTTAACCAAACCCACTATAACTGTTTATCAGTCTAAACTACCTACACTCTTCCCAGGAGAGCCTGGATGAATGCCAGGTGGGCTCTGGCAGGACCCACACTGCTTGAGTTGGAGAAGCAGCAGGAAGCCTCCTAACCATGGTGGGCACAGTCTGGTTGCACCCCTATGAGGCTGGCCATTGCAACAATGGCTCAGAGAGAAAGAAGGTGGTCACAAAACGAGTCCAATACACCTTTGCTGTAGTTTTTAACTAGAAGGCGAGGTGCCAACAATGGAACATGTTTCTAGTATAAAATTTGGTGATCGACCTGGGAATGCTGTGGTCGCTGGTTCGAAACCCTGGGCTTGCCTGGTCAAGGCACATATAGGAGTTGATGCTTCCTGCTCCTCCCCACCTTCTTTCTCTCTCTTTCTTTCTCTCTTCTCTGAAATGAATAAATAAAATAAAAATAAAATTTGGTGAAAAATAAGAAGCACAAAATTCTGTCCACACTAAAATTATAACACCATGAGACGATTTTTGCTTCTAGACTTGGCCTGGAACAGCTTTTAGAAAATAATTGACATATTGACTTAGTATGATAATGGAATTTTTTCTTTCATGTATTTTCATTACAATATAGTTTATAAAATAAATATGAAACATTAAAAATTTAATCAACCAGGATCTCTAAGGATTGATCTAGCTCATTGCATCTGAAATTATATGGGTCCCAGAAAGTTTCCAAAATGGATGTTTCTGATAATCTCCCAACTATTTTAATTTAGTAACTAATATTACTATCAATCATCATTATTGCCAAAATTTATAGAGTAAGGAGGGAGAACCAGGCTGGGTTAGGTAAGCACTTTGTTTGCATTATTACATTTAAGCCTAATTTCAAGTGATGTTAAGTACTACTGTATTTTTATTTTATAGGTAAAATGACTATGATTTAGAAAGAATCAGTAACTTAGAGCTAATAAACACAGGGGCTTCATTTGCATACTGGTTATGTGGGTTTTTTAAAAGCTCTTAACCACTACAGCATGCAATCTGTGGTGAGGGGGAGAGTATCTGGGTAATACTGAGCTTATACTGGCCTCATCAGATAGGGGAGAGTTTAACAAGGCATAGTGCAGATGCCATGGTGGTGTGCAGGACAATCTAAAATGACAGGGCCTTCAAAGTCCAGCTGTCAAAAACTACCAAGAACCCACTCGAAGTCAAAGTGAAGACCGTTCCACTTGCCACCAAAGAGAGTGCAGAGGAACCTGGGCTATCTTGGTAAGAGTGAAGTAGGGAGACCTTAACCAAAGAGTTTGTGCTTATGCTGACTGATTCAATGGGGTGGGTATGTGTGGAATAGTGTCCTCCCCCTCAAAAAAAAATGTTAGTCTTAACCCCAGCACCTCAGAGATGTGAGCCTTACCTGGAAGTAGGGATTACATGAAACATGTTTAAATGAAGCCAATGGAATAATAGACACAAATCCAATAAGACTGGTGTCCTTACAAAAAGGAGAAATTTGCATACAGCATCAGATACAAAGAGAGGAAAGGTGATGGGAAGAATGGGGAGAAGAGGGTCATGTGACTGGAGTGATGCAGCTACAAGCCAAGGAACACCAAGGACTGCCAGTAACACCTGAAGCCACAAGATGGAAGGAAGAATTCTTCCTTAGAGCCTTCAAGGGTATAAGGCAGTGCCAACACACTGATTTCAAACTTCTGGACTCTAAAAATGAGACAATAAATTTCTGTTGTTTAAAAAACCAAAAAAGTTAACTAGCCATTATAAAACTCTGAAAATCATACTGCCTAAATTTCAAATTCCTTTAGTTTTGAATCAAAAACTAGCTATAAACTTTGTGTCAACCAATTTTTGAGACTGATCTGGTTCGGATGTGTGTAAAGACACACACATATGCCTATATATTGCTCTAAGTGATTTTAAAGAGATGCGCTTCACTTGTTCTCCAAATCAATTAGACTTCTTAATTCAATTAAAATGTAGGAGGTGGTGTGGTTCTATTAGCATTGCTGGGATCTTGTAGAGCCCCCAGCCCCTCCGGGCCCCAGGATTCCATGGCTCTATGAGCAGAACTAGTGGTACTGAGAGCACAGATCGGTGATCCTGTCACGCTCAGACTGCATAGCTAATGTCTGCGATGCCAGAGCACAGTTCTCGGGATGTGGCTACCAGAGAAAGTGGCAAGGTGGTAATCAGAACTATTTCAAGGATAATAGATGTCCATTGATGAAACAATGAAGATGGAAGGAGAAATCTGGGGCTCTGCCAAACCTACCTGGAGGGCAGCAAGAACAAGGATTGGGATGGCAAATGGAGGGGCATCCTCTCTCTCCAAACAACTGAGGGCTGGAAATACTCAGAGGGAGAGGAAGCTTTTTTACCTGATACTAGGAGTTAGAATAAAACAAAAGAAACATTAGGGAAAAAATTAAAGAATCCCATCAACTTCCATTCTGCAGACTATGATTTTCACATGATGAAAAACCGATCAAAACCCCATGATTTTGTATTATACTGCATACCTCATGAAAAGATTCTGGTCAAGCCTAGATAAATTTAGTCCTTTTAAGCTAATATTTGAAATACATAATCACGTTTTACTACTATTGATTTAGGTACTTTTTCCAATGAATGAACCTTTTAATCGCCATGCTCCCCCTCTAACCCATTCTTTATTTTTCTCATGTGCTTACAGTTCCAGGAGTTGAGTTTTCTAGTAAGAGGGGCTGGCCACAGGACAGAGAGAGCTTTTTACTTGTTGATCTTTAACCTGTAGTATCTGCTTTTGTTCTTAATCCGCTACTTTCCATTCTACTATGTTGCTGGTGGGTATCTTTTTTTAAGATTTTATTTACTGATTTTTTTAGAGAGAAGGACAAGGGGGGGGGGAAAGGGGGGAAGAGCATAAAGCATCAACTTGGTAGTCATTGCTTCTCATGTGTGCCTTGAACAGGCAAGTCCTGGGTTTCAAATAAACGACCTCAGCATTCCAGGTCAATCGATGCTTTATCCCCTGCACCACCACAGGTCAAGTTGATTTTTCCAAATATATTAAAGGCATGTGCCAAACACCAATTTTAATTTTTTCAGTGACAAACTGATCCCATCGAGTTTATTTGTAATTTGGCATGAAAATGTTCATAAAATGTAACTGAAAAATATGTACATAGTTGAGTATAACCCTTACTAACTGTGATCCAAAGAGAACATGGGTGCTCATGTGAGAAGGCTTCCCCTCAGAGGGGTTTCAGGAAAGGAGCAAGCATTCCAGGCATGTGATGACACTATTTTGAGGAGGATGCAAACGTAACAGCAAACAGGCACATGAAAGAGTCATTGAGTCTTCAATGAAAGGAAGAGCTGAGCTAAATCTGCAGAAGAAGAAACAGGAAGTGATAGATCACCCGTGCCTACGTGAAGGGTCTTTAAAAACAAGAAGAGGATCTTGGATTTGGTCCAGCATTTGAAGGAAGATCTCTGTGGCCCTTTAGAGAGGAATTACCTCAGCAGAAGGGTTGAGGATGAAACTAAGGATTTCAGAGTTAAGTAAGAGGCAAACAGGGAGGGCCCTTTCCTGAAGATGAACTTTGGGGCCGAGAATCTAGAAGAGAAAGGACTTTATCACTCAATGACATGTAGAGAAATGGGATGGACTAAGTAAAGCCAACCTGGAATATGTCTCATTGATCCAAATCCTATACCTGTCTATTCCTGAAGACCAAGCTGAAGCCCTAATCCTCTAAGAAGCCTTTGCAGACCCGCAGGGATATAGATAAGAGGACTATACCCCAAATCCTTCCAACTTCCTTCCAGGGTACCTTCCTATCCTGCAGAGAATGAAAAAATTTTAAGTGGCATTCCCAAACTCCCTACATGTAAGGCTCTGGAGATAACTGACACAGGTTTGCCTATTACTGTGGAACCACTCACGTGAGATTTGGAAGGCACTGAGGCAGAGGCACCCTCCTGCTGCTTTGGCTGCTGTTGTGTGTCCAGTTCCCAACCTGGTGGAAGCGGCCAGATCAAGTATCCCAAGGTCACAAGCTTCCTACATGTTGTGAGCAGGTGCAGCAGCAGTTCTAGTAGCACCCACGACTCCTCCCCTTCCTCAGAGTGGGCTACTTCAGAGGCTGTTTTCTAGGTCATTCTTGGAGCTAACCCAGAGCAGTACCTCCAGCCCTCTTATTGATCTCCCAAGTACCTAACCACACTGCATTCAATCCCTTTCAGCTCAAAAGACATGGAACCCAGCTGTCTTTCACCTCCAACGCATACCAGGAAAACAGTAAAGTCCTACTGTGTGGCAATCTCTAGAATGACTACATCAAGTTGTATGTCATGCCATGTACTTGAACTTTTTACAACACCATGAATGAAATACGTAATATTGTTACTCTCATTTTGCAAATGAGGATGCTTGTCCAAGTTTACACAGTTAGCAGTGGAACTGAGGTTCCATTCTGCTATACTGCCTCCCAATAAGTTTAGACAGTAACTATAGAACAAATATTCAAATGAGAGAAAAGGAGGAAATGAAGGTGATGCAGGGCCCAGTGTTGGCCATTGTTAATAAGTGTAAATATGATCTAGGCAT
Source organism: Saccopteryx leptura (assembly GCF_036850995.1). Lineage (NCBI taxonomy): Eukaryota > Metazoa > Chordata > Mammalia > Chiroptera > Emballonuridae > Saccopteryx > Saccopteryx leptura. The sequence continues at coordinate 221,912,356 of NC_089504.1, read as the reverse complement.
GTTTATAGGCAAAAGGAATAAAGGAGAGCAGAAAAAGAATAGTCAAATGTGTATAAAGAGTGCTAACAGGCCTGACCAGGCGGTGGTGCAGCAGATAGAGCGTGGAACTGGGACACAGAGGAACCAGGTTCGAAACCCCAAGGTCACCAGGTTGAGCGCAGGCGAATCAGCTTAAGCATGGGGTCACTGGCTGGAGTGTGGGATCACAGACATAACCCCACGGTTGCTGGCTTGAGCCCAAAGGTCGCTGGTTTGAGCCCAAGGTCACTGGCTTGAGCAAGGGGTCACTTGCTCTGCAACCCCTGGGTCAAGGCACATATAAGAAAGCAAGTGATGAACAACTAAGGTGTCGCAACGAAGAATTGATGCTTCTCATTTCTCTCCCTTCCTGTCTGTCTGTCCCTATCTGTTCCTCTCTCAGACTTTCTCTGTCAAAAAAATAAAAAAGAGTGCTAACAGTAATCTAAAGAGCAAGACAAGTGGAAGGGAGGGTGAGGGAGGGTGATGGACAGAAGGGATGGTGGACTCAGGAGACCTGAGAGATATGGGAGAATACAAATGGTTGGTGGCAGGCTGAGAAATGGAGGTGTCTTGTCAAATCCATAAGGAGCCTGTACCTGAAGTCTGTTTTGAGGGTTAAATAATTCCCATGGCAGAAAGAAATTCAATGATGAATATTTCTCTACAACTTTTCCATGTTTTGAGAATTGAAGAAAGGATATTAAATTTTGTTGTATGTGCTGGTCAAGGTCTGATTCCGTAGGTTCAAAAGGAACTAAATAAAAGCAGGTATCAGGATAGATCATGTCAATGAGAAGATAAAACACTGTTAATGAAATGGAACTTCTTAAAAGAATATTCATACTTGTATCTCCCAAGAGTTCAATACTTGGTACAATGGTGGTACTCAGTTTGTGGAATGAAATGAATGATCATGCTTCTCTAGAGCAGGCAGGATCAACACCCTTGAAATGTTAAAGGATTTGCTAAATACAACTCCACTCAAGGGGAGGGCTTTTCTTTTCTTCATTCTTCCTTTTTTACAAGGGAATAATGACCCATTCAGCAATTCTTTTTTTTTTTCTAACTATAGCATATAACATAATACCATATTTTCACTAACAGCAAACAATTCACATTAGAAGGTATTCTTCCATCTACCAGAGTTAATTTTTTAAGTGGATAAGCAATTAAAGATGCCAAGCAGATTAAAATTGATCCTTAGCAGCAAAGAAGTTGTGATCAATAAAAAACAATCTGTAAATTTGATTGCATAAATCCTTTTACTTAAGTCTACCATAAGCATAATTTTCAGGATCACTCCTTTGATCTTACTGGAAAAGAAAATGTAATAAAAATATTGCTGCAGAACTTAGTTTTCAGTAAATGACACTACAGCTATTTAAATTTTTGAACCACTCATGGTATATAGATGTGTGATTATCAGACTATATTGCTAATCATGAAAAATGTGTGATTAAAAAGACCCTAGAGATCTAGACAAGCTCCTAAATAGTATTTTTTTAAATGCTCTAAAAAAATGCAGTGTGCTTTACTTAACTGGTTTCAACAGCCCCTTACTGGTTTTCAGTTTGGCAACTATATACACTGTCCTCTGGCTTCCTACTACGAGGATTTAACTACTCACTCATCATCCATCTCTCCTTCACCTCACTTAGTTGACATTTCTACGGAACTCCTGTGAAACTTCATGTATTACTTATCTGAAAAATCCCCTACTCCACCCCCTCCCCTTCCTTTTTCTTTAGTCTCTCTTATTGGATGCCAGGGCTATCCAAAAGAACTTGCTGTATTGATGGAAGTTTTCTGTAAGCCTGTACTGTCCAATGTGGATACTTAGCGATTGAAATGAGGCTAAGGAAATAATAAACTAAAAAATTAAAATTTTAATTTGATTTTTACTAATTTAAAATTAAATGGCCACATGCAGTTCATTTTAGTCCTTATCTAGAACATTTTCTACACTGAATCCTTACCCTAGCCTCTTAATTGATTTTCAAAATTTTGGCAATCACTATACATTTCCAATACTATAACTCTTTAACAGAATCTTATTCTTGTTTTAAGGGTGAAATATTCTTGACTGAAGATTCATACGCTAATTAGGGGTTTGTGAATGCTATTTATTTCGTTGAATTAGCTCTTTTTCCTCAATAGTAAGTTTTCCTGTTTATCTTGGCCTTTTTCATTGCAAATTTTAATAACATGCTTGGTAATCCTTGGTTTTCTACTCATATTCCAACTTGAGGTAGTAGAAAGACTAACAGGTATGGGAAGACAATTCTCCATGAATGTTTCCACATTTCCATACCGTCCAGGCATTCACAGATAGAGTACTGGCCAATGTGGTTCAAGGATAATTGAACAGAACATATCCTTGGAAGCCAGAAACAGTATATTGCCCCAGAGAGATTTAGACGTCTCTTCCCAAAGCCATCTGTTTATATCCAGGTAGTAAAAACCTAGGGACTTTCAGCACCCTTCCCCCCCCTCCCAAGAGAGGAGTGCTTATATCTCAGAATAAAGCCAGTCTCCATCTCTTTCCCTCCCTCCCTTCCTTTCTTTCTCTTTCTCTCTTTCTCTCTCCTCCCACACCCCATGGGGGGGCACATATGCTAGCTGCCCTAATAGGCCTCAAGTCTCCAAGTTCTGGGATCCCTTTTCTGTGATACACCCAAATTGCACGCTCCAGGTATTAGGGGCTGAATTGGTTCTCCTATACCAAAATTCTTCTGTTTAAATCCTAATCCCAAATACACTAAAACAGGCATGGCCAACATACGGCCCGGGGGCCCAGATCCGGCATGTGTAATGAGTTTATGTGGCCTGCGATTAAATTTTTAATATTCTCCGCTACTTTAAAATCTCAGCTACTCAAAAGCAGAAGCGTCTCTGATTATTGGAAATCGAGATATTTAAGAAGACAGTGATATGCGGAAAAATATTCCACTTGTGACTAATCTAGGGTTAACTTCCAATAATTGGTCGAATGGATTCGAGATACTTCATTTAAAAAAAATTCCATTATAAATATTTACAACTTTTGTACTCATCTGTACTCTATATGAACTGTTTGACATTTAGCAGCGATGTGAAACCCACATTCTTTTAGGCTGAGTTTGCCAGTGCGTACCCAAGGTCAAACAATTTGTTATTTTTGTGGTTACGTGTGCTGAACCAAGTGGCATTGTAGAATAGACAATAGCTGCAGTTGATAGCTGAAAATATGTCCAGGCTGTTTATAAAATGAAATAATTGTTTTATTTGCAATATAACCCCTTCAAGCTCATTCTATTAAATATTGTCTCGATTGGTTGCAATACAGTTTGGATATTTATATGGTATGTAATTATATTTTTATTAAAATATATTTTTATTAAAATAATATTGTATATTAAATTTTTTCACTCACATTTATTCATAAACAAATTACAAAATAAAATTTTGTTTACTTAAACAAATCGTTTTTGTATTTAACATTTTTTCATTTTAATATTTCGTCTGGCCCATGAAAAAAAGTTTTCTTTCTAATCTGGCCCAGGGGCAAAAACTGTTGGCCACGCCTGCCCTAGAATGTGACTTTATTGGAGATAGGGTCTTTACAGAGGTCATCAGGTTAAAATGAGTCATTAGGGTGGGCTTTAATCAAATATGGTGTCCACATAATGAGAAACTTGAGCACAGAAATGTAAAGGGGAAGACAATGTGAAGAAGCTGAGATGATGGCAACCTACAATGCTTTAATTGTGCTGTCCCATGGAGACTGGAGACTGGAGCATGAAGAAGCTCTGTAATACAAGGTCTGTTCTCTGATTCAGAAATCTCATGTTTCTGTCAGCATACACCTCTATATACAGAGTGGGCAAAAATAAGTTTACAGTTAGTTGTTCATATGGAAAAATAATACAACAATAAATAATAATACAAGAATAAACTGTTTCACATACCCAGAACTGTACACCTACTTTTGCCCACCCCTGTATATGCTGAACAACAGGGAGCTCTGTATACTATCTAAAGCTTGTCAACCAAAGGATTTTACCTTAGCAAAACTGGACACTGGGGACCTCTAAATTCCAGGATGAGAAGTGTTTTACTCCGAGGAACCAATGTTATCATACTAACTACCCTAGTTATCACTGGGAAGTCATTCAATTCCTTTAAATATAAGAATCAAATGAATTATTTGCTTGGGGTAAAATTGCCAGCCATTCTGCAGAGGTGGCAGAGGAGAAGGGGCGCTGACCACAGAGCGCACAATGAGCCCCATGTTTCCAGCCCCCGCTGTGTATACATCCCAAGGTCAGTGCTGGGGAGGACTCTGCCGGGGAGATCATCTCCCTCTGCTGTGGCAGGCAGGTCACCACACGTGCCCTCAACTGCCTCAGCCATCCGTCTCCCATCTGCTCTCCGTCTTCTAAAAATTGGTTTAAGTTTCATCTGCTGATAACCGCCTATTTTCTTTGATGTTGTAGATGTTTCACTTTTACCCTTATACAGTCATGCTAATGGGGGCTTAAGAAAGAGAGAAGATAAACACGTGCACACGTTGCCATCCTGAACTGGAAGTGCTCATAGTTTTTCCTGAATGGGATTTCCTGATAATTAAATCAAATACGAGACCCAGAGCTATCTTAACAACGAACATTCTCAAATAGCTAAAATCATAACAAGTTACACAAAACAATTTTTAAGCACTATAGAAAAATTTTAAAGAAAAATGGGAGAAACAGAAATCTTTGAGGATAGCTCAAGGGAAGGAATGAGGTTAAAAGTTTCAGGATATGAAGTTCTTGTATCAACAGAGACCTTCTGTCTGGAAACTGAAAAATAGTATAATATTTAGTTATAGAGGGGTTTTTAGTTTCTTTTCTCGAATTAAGTGTACTTTGCAGATAGAAGGAAGTAATTTTTTTTAAGTACAGTTTCTTATAGTCTCAGTTCTAGAACTGGCTTCTGAACCCTCAACTCTCAAGAATTTCACTAGTAACACACTCCCCAATGACTAGCTGTCATTAAGCAGACATGAGTCAGGCAGCCTGAGACACCCCCCGCTAAGCTTTTACAGCTCAGATTTTCAGCCTTTCTACCACCATATTGGAAGGAAAACACACTCCTTTAAACTCCCTGGTGGATATGTCATTGCACATAAACTGGCATTTAGGCTCTATTAGATAGCAAAGGCCTGGTCCTCGAATGCCAAGCCAGGAAGTCCCAGCCAGGCAGGCTGCTGCTACTGTCTGTACATTGGCACCTCCCACCTATATCCTGTCTGCCACTTGACGAGAGGCCTTCTGGCTTTTATGTCCTGAAAGCCACAACCTGATGAGAAGAAGAAGAGGAAGAGGAGGAAGAAGGTGGAAAGAGCTTACCTTCCTGTGCACCTGACTGGAATCTCAGCAGACAGAATGTCATTATCAGAGAATCTCAATAAAGGTCTAATGTAGATGACACAACAAGGAAGCTTTTCTCTTTAACAGGTAACTCAGTTCAGGTCTGGGGAGAGTTAGCTAAAAATTCCACAGTGAAATGAGATTCCTCAAGCAGCTGAGACCAAAATTCCTACAGCCACAGGTTGAACAGGCTGCACAGGGCACGGTTCTGAGCACTTCCCAACACGGCTCCTTAATGCACACTGCACATCATCCTTGCTTTACAGAGGAGGCACATGGGGCACAGAGAGGTGGAGGAACTTGCCCAAAGTCACCCAGCTAGTAAGTGGTAGAGCCTCAGACCTAACACTGAGAGTTATCCCCTGTTCACTGTTTGCCATAACATTATCTCCACATTGCTTTTGCTTATGGATATTACACTAACTCAAGAGTAGGCAGAAAGTGTCCTCAAATGTAGGTAAGGGAAGAAAAAAACCATGGTCCTTCAAAAGCAGCCCTCACAGCAGCGTGAACTTGGATGGGGCTGTGAAGGGCTGCAAGTGGCCCCGGGGCACTTGACTCTGCGTCTCACTGTCGGGATGGCTGCTGGGTCCCTTAGAGCAGTGGTCCCCAATCTTTTTTGGGCCACGGACCGGTTTAATGTCAGAAAATATTTTCACAGACCGGCCTTTAGGGTGGGACGGATAAAAGTATCGCGTGACCGAGACAAGCGTCAAGAGTGAGTCCTAGACGGATGTAACAGGGAATCTGGTCATTTTTAAAAAATAAAACATTGTTCAGACTTAAATATAAATAAAATGGAAATAATGTAAGTTATTTATTTTTTCTCTGTGGACCGGTACCAAATGGCCCATGGACCGGTACCGGTCCGCGGCCAAGGATTAGGGACCACTGCCTTAGAGGATTCCATGGGACCCAGAGGGAGCACGGGCCCCCAAAAAGGCCGGCCACCTTTTGAAACAAACATACCAAAAAATATTGGTTTCAGACACTGATTCGTACAGAGATGTCAACACTCAGTAAAGGCAAAACTACGACACAGAAATACCAGCCAAGTCGGAGAGGGACAGATCAGATGACACAGCATGGCAGTTCCAAAGAAAGTGGCCCAGGACCCAAAGTTACCACTGACACGCTACAGCTGGGACATAGTCCTAGTGATCAAAACAGGCTTACAAACTCCAGACTCAAGTTTTGGAAAGAAAAAGTGCTCCTCCACAAGCCTGTCCATGCGGCGTGGCCCCTCATTACCACGTGTGGTCGTCACTCAGTCACCTCGTTTCTTTGCACCGGCATTAACTGATTCCAAATGGGGAAGTGAATTTTCTTCTCCTCTAACTGGGAGTGGCTGAATAAATAAAAGTGAAAAGGGAAAGTAACTCACCACGGATGTCCCCAAGCATGAGTGTGACTGACAGAGTACAACTGCAAACTATCGCCAGAAAGACCAGCTTAAAGCCCCCCATCGTGAGAATGACCAAAGGCGACCATGTCCTAATCATGAGAATATTGTGTCCAAGACCAAGAGCAAGTGTGAACATGGTTCAGTGCCTTGGGTGGTCCAGCAGGGTGAGGTTGTGTATGAAGAGACTCTTCCAGAAAATACTTCTAAGACTTCACAGTCTGAGTTCAAAAATAAATTTTTGGGTTGAGAAATGACAACAAGTTCTTTAAAAAAGTGCAGTGATCCATCAGGAATTGCACAGGGTCAGGGACAGAAGGACTACTGCCTTGCCCGTCAGAAGCAAGGAGACAGACAGCTGTCCTCCTGGATGCCCAGAGGAAGGTCTTCAGCCTCATGTCCCGGTCCTCAGTGTCCCGGCCCTATAGAACCCCCTACAGAATCCCAGGGTTAGGAAGACACCCTTTCCAGCAGAGCAGGCAACTACTTCCAAGATTCAAAGCCAAGTGATTCCAAGGTGTCTGACTCTGCTTATCAGTAACCAACTTCAAGTGTTGTCTTTTCTAAATATTGAGACAAAGACTTTAATTTCACATTATGTCAAGGGGTTTATGGAGCCAATTTCTAGCGCCAATACTCCTATATGAATCCCACAGAAATCAGGCAGAAAAAGCAGCAATCATAACTATCACCTTTTGGGTCAAAATTTTGATTAAAACCAACTGACAACTAAAACGTATTTTATTAGCAGTAAGATTAAATCCAGAACATATGTCAAAACTGTAATATGAAGTCACAATTCTCTAGATGACAGTTGGAAGCAGTAATTTTATAACTCGGTTCCTCCCTAGCGCATAAATCCAAATATAGTTCAGGCAGCCGCTCGGGACTCTAGGGTGATATCCTGTTCAGTGCAAACCCTGGGGAGGTGCTCCTCTCTTGGGGCCTCACTCTCCCAGCAAGGCCACATCAGGGCTCACTGCTCCCCTGTGTTTATGGACTTGGGCACATCTCCCAATCCCAGACTAGGATCAAGTGTCACAGGATTGCGTGGTTCTCCTGCATGCCCCAGATCAGCTGTCCCTGGGGCAGACATGCCACTTGAGTTGTCTAATTAGTCACTATAAAGATGTCATGTTTTGCCAGCAATAATCAGTACAGGACATTTTTAGACAGGAAAATATCCCTTCAGGCACGTCAAAGGTGATGCCCTCTTTCTGTGGCTTTCTGTGGGCCTTTTCCAGCTTCGGCCACAGCCACAAAGAGCTGATTCCCATATTTTTAATCCAACTGGCAGACACCTGGTTTATATTCATCTTCTGGCCAACTGTGCCCACATCTAACTTATCTTCTTACTCAATAATGTCATGCAAATATGCCTATGGCTTCTTCCCAACTCTCATCCCTAATGTCACTGTCTAAATTCTCATCCTTATTATGGTTTGCTTAGATTAGTAAGATGTCTCAAAAAAAAAAAAAAAAAAAAAACCCAAGTCAATCTACCACTCCTCCTAGCCACTATCACAAGATTGTTCCGGAACACAGCCCACCATCCAAACAAGGGCCAAAGGTCCTCAACGGTCAACCCTTCCATCCAGACAAATTAATCTGTCTTCCATTGTAAAACAGAAACAAAAACTATGCTCACTCCAAGGCTATGACAGGGCTACCATTTTGGTTTCCAGTGCAGTGAAAATCCTAATATGTTAAAAAAAAAAAAAAAAAGGCAAAGGCAGCATGCATCAAGAACAATCTAAGCTTCTTTCTCATGTAGTACAAGCTATATCAAAATTGTTTGCTATAAATGATAAACATACAGAAACCAGAGGGCCCTTGATGTTCTGGGATCTGATCATGCTTATTGTTCAGAAAACTATTAATAAAGGGTTTGTGAAGTCTGAAAGCATTACAAAGACTATGTACTATGTTATATAAGTTTTTATAATCTGAAGATCCTTTTCTAAGTAGAAACCTCTACTAATAGACAACTCAAAATTCCCCAAACACAACATGGGACAAGATTTAGACATTTAAACATACAACACAAAAGACAGCATCTTGGCCATGCCATGCCAAGGAAAAGTCCAAACCCAATGAAAGTGGCTGAATGATAAATCTCAGCAAAAAACCCTTATGCCTCAAGAGGGCATTAATGTTTAACTTGTCCAGTGGCTGCTGTTACCACAACTCCATCTCGAATTTACAAAATTATCAGCAGAAATGGAGTAATTGTTTAAAAATAAAAATTCTTTTACCAGTAAGAATAGTCTATAGAAGAATAAACATTAGTAAGATCCACAGCAGTCAAACAGGAACAAATGAGTGGTAATTTTTACACATTGGAAGAGCTGGTTTTTCATAAAAGTGTAATTTTAGAGAAATGTATGTCAGCTGTAATCATGAACCTTGTATCAAGCTCAATAATGAAAGCCACTTTTGTCTTGGTGGGCTTTCAGATAACCTAGCCGCTGCTGAAACTGATATGTTGTACAGCTAACCAAGTTTTTACGCTGGGGGGAGGGAGCGGGGAAGGCAAGAGAATAGAAATTGAAAACAAAATGAATGTTTCCTGAAACAAAGCCAAAATCTGAATAATCCTTGGGTAATGACCATTTATGCAGTTGATAGTTTCCCAAATTTTTCTTTCCCCAGTTCTTAAGTAACATGGGAACCTGGGCCAATTTTAAAGCCAGAAAATACTTAGTAACTATTTTTAGGTCATTTCATCCCATTTTTAGTTGACTAGTGTAACCTAGGCGGCAGTTTTATTTTAAAGCAGCCGAGGAAGGCATGCGGGGTCTCTCCCAATGCTCAGAGCCAGGATGCAAGCCTCCCTCCTCCCAGGAAATCGATCAGTGATATTCCATCACCCTTTCTGCCATCAGCCTCTTAGTAATGTGGCTTTTCTTTCCTTTTGTTGTGGGTTCAAGGGGGGCACTCCCTCTCCCCCAAACATATGTCCATGTCCTAATGCCCAGACCCTGAGAATATTTTCTTATTGGAAAAAAAAAGTCTTTGCAGATGTAATTAAAGATTTTGAGGTGAGATCCTCCTGAATCCTAGGGAGGGTTCTAAGTCCAAAGACATATGTCCTTACAAGAGACAGAAGAAAGAGACACACAGGGGAGAAGAAGGCCACATGAAGACTGAGGCAGAGACTGAAATGATGTATCTACAAGCCATAGAACTCAAGGAGCTGGAAGATGCAGGAAAGAGATACTCCCCTGGAGCCTCCAGAGGGAGTGCAGCCCTGGCAGCACCTTGATTTGGGGCTCAGGCCTGCAGAACAGGGAAAGAACAATTTTCTGTTGTTTTAAGCCACCCAGTTTGTGATCATTTGTTTTAGCAAGTCCTCCCAAAACTAATACATTCCAGATACACAGATAAACTATTCTCATTTTTAAGCAGCAAAGAAACATCACTTAAATAGTACCAGGGACCAATTTCTCATCTTCAGAGCAATCCAAGCATTGGTCTCTACAATCAGATTCAATTGCTATGCAAATACCCACGTTGAAAAGACGCAAGAATTCAATGCACAGCATTAGCGTGTCCACTTCATAAAAACAAAAAGACACATATTTTTAGGGTTATTTTAGTAAATACTGCATTGAAAGGCACAGAAAGCTTGTTTCAGCCAAATGTGGATGGCTATCTTTCAGAAATGAATCTGAAAGTGTTGCCTACCTTCCTTAGATCCACATGCTAACAAGGTAGGCGGGAAGACACCCAACTCTCAAATCTCTCCCACACATATTTTAATGACTCATTATTTTGTGAGAATTTGCTTTTCTTTCTATAGACAAACACAACCACACAGGCTGAATTATGGAGTGTATTCTTAAAAGGAGGGAGAAGACATAGGTAGCAACCCAGAGAAGAAAGAACTGTGGAAGAACAGATGTCAGCAGGGACCAGTGAGTGCCTGTGAGGACAAGTGTACACAAGATAGAGGGAAAAATTCAGGGCCAATCAATGCTTAAAATGCAGGCAAAAGAAATTAATAGGCACATCAGAGAAGAGATCCAGACAGTCAAAATACTCATAAGATAGTCCAACTCATTATTAATATGTTATATGCATATTTCTGAAAATTTCACAGTGTTTAAAGATACAAGGAGATCCTTCAAACCTAAATATGTTATACCTGTGTTTTCCAACACAACTACATGAACATAACTAAAACTCTAGATAGTGGCACAACACCCTTATTAACTTGAATGATAAATTCTAACATTAACATGTATTTCACTGGATGCCAAGAGTACTGAATAACAAAACTGTTGTTTAGCTTATAAAAGGTCCACTGTTAATTTGCTAGCACAACTTTAGAAGTGCTTTCCAAAAGAAAAAAAATTTTTTTTCAAAATATAAACAAACTCTAATCTTCAATTAGACTCCATTAGTCAGAATGAAAGTTTGGAATAGACCTAAAATAACTCATAAACAGAAAAAGTAGGTATGAGTTGATATAAGAAACCTATAGCATTTTACAGATTTACTTATTTCATCATCATGGTACTGAGATATGCACATTTCTTGACATTTAAATTTAGTTTGAGGCAAAAATGACTAGGTCCAAACACAAAAATAACCTACCTAACCTACCTCTAGAAAATAGATGTTTTTTTAAAAAAGATGTTTTTTAAATAGATGTTTTTTTAAAAAAGATCCAGTCTGTCTCTACTATTGAAGCAGTATTGCTTCACAAATATTGATAGAAACTCAAAAAACACTTCTATGGAAAAATATCCAAATATCTAAAAAAAGATATATTCACCTGAACCTTACTTAGTATGTTAAGATATTATTAATATTGATATATTAATGATTACCTTTAAAGAATTTCTGGACTGCTTATAGTGAAATTATGATATGTTAAAGTGATTTGTCAACATAGTAAATATAGATTATAAAATAATTGTTTCTAAATGATGAAAATGAAATACAGGCTATATTATAATATTGCTTTTAGACTAAATCTGTAATCTTTTAAGATTTTTTTTTTTTTTTTGTATTTTTCTGAAGCTGGAAACAGGGAGAGACAGTCAGACAGACTCCCGCATGCGCCCGACCAGCACGCCCACCAGGGGCCACACTCTGCCCACCAGGGGGCGATGCTCTGCCCCTCCGGGCGTCGCTCTGTTGCAACCAGAGCCACTCTAGAGCCTGGGGCAGAGGCCAAGGAGCCATCCCCAGCGCCCGGGCTATCTTTGCTCCAATGGAGCCTTGGCTGCGGGAGGGGAAGAAAGAGACAGAGAGGAAGGAGAAGGGGAGGGGTGGAGAAGCAGATGGGCGCTTCTCCTGTGTGCCCTGGCCGGGAATCAAACCCGGAACTTCTGCACGCCAGGCCGACACTCTACCACTGAGTCAACCAGCCAGGGCTTGTAATCTTCATTTTAAAAAATTCATTAAGATTTTTTATTTTTCACAAAGGGATAGTGAAGCAATATTATAAAGATAACGGTTTGGGAAGGGTGAATTTTATAGTATATGAATTATATCTCAATAAAAAAACAAGAAAAGCTTGACCAGGAAATGGCACAGTGGATAGAATGTTGACCTGGGACGCTGAGGACCCAGGTTCGAAACCCCGAGGTCATTGGCGTGAGCACAAGCTCAGCAGCTTGAGCATGGGGTCACAGATATGACCCCAGGTCGCTGGCTTGAGCCCAAAGGTTGCTGGCTTGAGCAAGGGGTTACTGACTTGCCTGGAGCCCCTCAGTCAAGGCACATATGAGAAAGCAATCAATGAACAACTAAGGTGCAACAACTATGAGTTGATGCTTCTCATCTTTCTCCCTGTCTGTCTGTCTGTCTCTCACTCTAAAAAAAGAGAGAGGAGAAGAAATTAGGTATACACAAAAATGTTTGGGAGGCATTTATCTGTTTTTCATCTTACTGCCATAAATTGAGGTTGTTTTTTAACTCGCCAAAAACATTTTAGCTCAGTTAGCTTAAACTTAAGTTTTAATGGATTCAAAGTGTCAACCAAGGGTATTCCGTTGGTTTTGAGGTAACTGCAAACAAAACAAACAAAATAAATAAGTCATTGTTCGAAATCAGGATCAATTTATAATGTTGCATAAAGATCTAGATTTCATGAAATTTAATAATAAGTAGCCCTAAACCATTAGCACATTATTTACTATTACTACAGCAACAATAAAAAGCTATATATATTTAAGGCCTGGATAAAGGATATAGACAATGGCCTCCCCATGTTATCTAGAAGTCAGATCATGCAACTTCTTTGAAAGGCATGAGGATTTAATCAGCACTTGAATATGGCAAAGTCAAGGGCTGCACAACACATTGTCTAAGAGCACAGGAGTCAAGAGCCTATGCTGTGATTTGGGTCTGTCCTTATAACACAAAACCTTGGACAAATTACATCATCTTAGTTGCAACCTTTTCTTCTGTAAATAGGGACAATGCAATTTATGATTCAGGGTCATTAATGCATGTGAAACCACTGGGCACAATGTATGGCCCAGTAGGCAATTACAAATGTTAGCTGTGTCCCTAAGTTTGGTTTGGCTCTGCTCCTGAGCCATGGGTCAGGGCAGGCACCCTAGAAATCCTCATTGCTAACACTAGGTAATCAATTAAGAATGCTAGTGTCAAAAAACAAATACTAGTGTCAATCTTGAAGGTACTGATCCTGAACTCTCATAGGTGATTGATTGGAAAACAGTTTGAAAGGCTGAGCAGAAAACTACTGAGGCTGACAGAGGCACACCTTACAACCCAGGGGTCTACTACTAGGTATGCACTCCACAGAGATGTCCACCAAAAGAATCTGACTGCTTATAATAGCCTCAAGCCAAAAATGATACAAGTGCCCATCAATAGTAGAATGGACAAACTGGAATATTCACCCAATAGGGTTTTTTATAGCAAGGAAGATGAATAAACAAAGCAGATGCAACTAATGGCAATGAATGCAATGGAGTCCATGGTGTCTATTTCCATTCATGTCAAGAACAAAACCAGGGAAAACTGGGATGGCACTAGAAGTCAGGGTAGTTAGTGCCCCACAGAGGGGGACAGTGACCAGAATGGACCACAACAGGTGTCTCTGGGATGCCAGACTGTTCTATTTCTTGTTCTGGCTACACACTAGTTTAGTTTGTCAAAATTAAAACACTGCACCCTTAGGATATGTGCATTTTTTGGTATGCATTTTATACTTCCATAAAACATTTTTTAAATCTACCTTTACTACTGATAAAAAGTCTGGGCCTTGCTCAAAGTTATGTGCCAAGGGCAGTACATACCACTCTACTGCTAGCCCTGAATGCCACAGGCCTCAATCAGCTTAGCCACCTGCTGGGTGAGGACACGGGCCAGATGCAACACCTTTCCCCACCATGATTTCTTCACTCATTTCTAAACCTGGCATCTTGCTGTTACTTTTCACATGTTTAAATCTGGGCACTTTTCCCTGCCTTATTTCTTCACTTCAAGACTTTGGCTATCATGGATGTGGAAGGAATTCAGGATACAGAGCTGAAATGAACCTACTGACACCAAACTGTTTCCATTAAACACATCTTACCTCAAAACTTTTCCATTATAACACATCTTACCTCAGGCAAGTTATTCCAAATAAGCATCCACTTTAAAGATACAATTTTAAAGAACTTAATCCTTAAAAGAATAATTTATTTGTAAGCAACTGAAATGGATGCTAGAAATTTCTACAATTTTCTAATTATTAGGCATACCTCACATTATTAGCAACCTTAGTAAAATTTGTAAGGTATATGCAATGTTGTTTTAAAATACAAAGCATGTAAAAAAATAAAATGCTCTAAAACTTACACAGTTCTACAACATCCAAATGACTATCTCTTTGGGCCAGTATGCATGAGAAAGAATTTCTTTTGAAAGTAAATACACCCTCTTATAAGACTATTTCAGTCAACAGTGCTTCCTCCCATAGGTGGAGCCCAGGGGAGTTTTAAGGCAATAAAACTATTTAGAATGACACTACAGTGATACATACATGTTATCATACATTTGGCAAAACCCACAGAACTATGTAACACAAAGAGTGAACCCTAATGTAAATGAAGGACTTATCATGAATAACATATATATGAATACAGGTTTATCAATTGTTACAAATGTTACATAATATGTGACAAATCGTTAGCTACACAAGATGTTAGTAATGGGGAATCTAGGGTGAGGAGGGTGGGGGGAGAAAATACAGTATATGGGAACTCTACTTTCTGTTCAGTTTTTCTATAAACCTAAATTGCTTTAAGAAATGAAGTCTATTAATTAAAAAATAAAAATAAATAATGCTCCCTCCCAGCTTTTAAGATTTGCACATTTTACACGGCTGGTTTTGCAGGAAACACCTCATCTAGAACACAAAAGCAACGGAAAGAACAAAAGCTCTTGCACATTTTCAAGGATTTACAACTGATGATGCAAACGTTTTTCATCCATTGTTAGTGACTATGTAGACACAATTTTCAAAATGCACTATGGAGAACAAGTATCATGGGGGCAGGGGTTGTACTAGGCTGGCATACTGTTCTTCTGTGTAAGAAAATATAATGCAAAATGTATTCAAATAAAAGTAAGAATAAGGGTCGACTTTAATACCTCAGGGAGAAACTCGATCGATTGGGTCCATAAGGAAAGATGTATGCATTAGGCGCTCCCTAATTACAACTGCTTTGGTGGGCAGCCGCATTGGTGAAACAGATGTTGCAGACCTATTAAAGAAGGGGTTTCAAACATCTGCTTACAATTTTAAGGCAATTGTAAATACAGCAGAGAAGGTCAATTGGGCCAATTAAGGCCGATGTGCAAATCCACCTCCGCAGGTTTCTTCTCAAGCTTACATGGACTTGATTTTTTATGCTTCTACTTTCTTCCACCATCATTTCTTTTCTAAACACAGGAAATAAGTTTAATAACTTTTGTACATTTTGATTGTGATTTTTTTTTTAAATAGCAACAAACTTTCTGTTCAAGGCATGAACTGCACACCTTTTCCTGCCCTTTCCCCCTTCCACCCTCAGGGCTGGCTACCCAGCTCCCCGACAGCTCCCCAACAGCTCCCGGCAAAGGGAATCTGCAGTCGAAGGTTACCAGGGAGGTAAGGCATGAACAGAAGGAACAAGGGCAAGTGCCACCTTCGGAAAAGTCACACTTTGAGTGAACAAATTACATATAAAACAAAACAAAAGCAGTGACACGCTTACTGTTCTCAGCTGTGCTGACAGTGGAACCAGAAACATTTGCTGTTTCTACCAAAGGCATCCCCACCGGCCTTAATTAGAGAACCACGATGTTTCATGGCCAGTAAAACAGCAGCAAATGTTCCTTGCCCTAATCTAAGCAGGCGAAAGCTAAAACGATGGGATGCTCACCCACGTCAGGGATGATCCTGCACTCTGAAGACCAAGGCTCCCCTGCTGCTCAGCAGCTGTCCTGGGGGTGACTCAGAGGGAGCCTCAGGGTCAGCGAAGAGGTGAGGTGCCCACCCCAAACATTAGGAGGTAATTTTTCTTCAATCTAAAGGCTTATTTTTTATTTTTATTTTATTGAATTTATTGGGGTAACCTTGGTTAATAAAATTATATAGGTTTCAGGTGTACACTTCTATAATCCATCATCTGTATATTGTACTGTGTGAAAGCTGAAGCTTTAATAGTTTGTTTTTTAGGGCCACTACGTAGGTATAAATGTCCATGTAGCCCAGGGACCTGCTTTGAGAGGCATAAGAAACAAGCCTCACCTACCTGCTTTCCCCTAAGCTGAGACTGATGGCCACAGGGGAGTATTTTGTCCCTCTTTTTGGTGGCCCAGGCCACTGAATTATTCCCTTTATAGACGGGGGTAGAGAGGGAGGCTAGGTTAGAAAGGCCTAGATTCAAATTCAGATCTGCACTTTCTAGCTGAGTGACCTCCAAGTTTGCTTTTCGTCTATAAAATGGGGATAGTGCCACCTCCTAAAGCTTTAGAAGCTGACACACAGTAGGCACTCAATGAATAATTTCCCAAAATTGTACACAGTAGATACTCAATAAATGTTGGGTTTCTGCCCTCCTTCTGGGCAGAAGCCTTTGGAACTTCCATCAAGACACTTCTAGAGGGTCGGACCCTGTGGTCCCAGAGGGGGGTCCCACAGTTCTCTTTAGGTTTCTATTTTTTTATTTATTTGGGGCAAGGTTTATTCAGTTTTTGTGTTGTTGCTGTTGTTATTATTTGGTTTGGGTTTTTAGTTTTATTTTTGTATGTGTATGTGCATCAAAAAGGAGAATGGATAATGAAAGTCCACAGAGCGTCCTAAAGAAAGAACCCTCCGGTCAGCAGGGCAGAAAGAAATAGCATTCGGGAACAAAGAAAATTCTGAAGGAAAGTCAGTATGACACAGAGAAATCTAAGTTGAGAAAGAACTTTTTCTTCTTACGTTCCCTCTTTACTTTTCAACCTTGAGGCTCCGCTCACTCAGGTCTGAGCAAGAATAAAGAGTCCTGCTTGTCCAAACAGCCGCTAAACCTGAAAGCAAACAGCTCAGCTTCACGCAGTTCTTCTGCCACATTCCTGTCAATACCCCCAGTCTCTGCTCGATTGGCCCAACAATGCCAGACTCACAGCCGTGTCCTCATCCTTCATGCAGCATGCAAGGGGATTTTCAAAAGGCCATTCCAAGAACAGCCCTTGCAATTTTTGTAGCCTTTTCAAAAACACAAAAATCCAGTTCACTTGGCTCACTGTTCCGACTATACAGCTTAAACTCATTTCAAAATCTTCCTTCATTGTAAACAGTGAAGTGGAGAACACCACCACTGTTGCAAAATAAAATGATTGTATTTTCCCCTCTTGCAATAAAGTAGCATAGTTTTACCATTGAAAGGCTTTAAGCAGAAACTTTAGGGAATGGCAGAAGTATCTGGGGTTCAGAATATACAAATGGCACCAGATTCTGGAAATCCTCATTACATGGAAATTAAAGTTTGGAGGGAAAAATTCCCTTTTGTTCAAAATCAAGTGTTTAGCACAGCACCTGGCACAAAAAGTGATGGGTAAATAAGAGCTGGTGTCATAGAAGTGTACTAGAATCAAGGTTACCTGAACTCTAGTATAGATCCATTTCTACAAATCATTTAAAGGGAACTTGATACTGCTAACAGCATCACACAGAAAGTTATAGTAAGCATTAACAGTAGATATAAATACCTCTTTTACCTATTTCATGTCGTAAGTAGAAATAGCATTTTTATTTACTATCCTAACTGGTCTCCATTTGTTACCACTGCCTATGAGCTAAGTAACTGATATCCAAGGTACCTCACTAAAAAAAAATCTCAGAAGTAATTTTTAAGTTTTGCATATGGTAAACTGTAAAACCAAAATACCATTTGGGTCAAAACACCAAAGAACTGTGATATCACTAAGCTGAAAAAGAAAAGACCGGCCTGAGCAGAACCCTCTTCCTAATAGTCTATATGCCAAAAATACTGCTACTCTATTCTTTCCACGAGATTTATTGTTTGTTCTTCCTGTCTTAGAGCAGCAACACATATTCACAGGAGAAATTCTGGAAATTTCAGAAAACCACAAAGAAGGGAGGAAGAGTCTCCTATAATTCTATCCCCCAGAGAGAACTGCCTTTCACACCTCCTGGTACACTCCTGTCCATTGTCCTCCAGTGTGCACACAAACCTTTTCATTTCTTTGACGTTTTTAAAACAAAAAATTGCATCATACTATGGGTATTGTGCTTTGATCTGTTTTTATGGGTTTTACTAGCTATACAATAGTTCACTAGGTCCTATTATTCAGTGAGATTGGTTTTCTATATGTTAAATAGTGGTGCGGCAAACAGGCAGACACATCTATCTTTATGTCTACTCTGTCTTCTTGGATTAAATTCCTACCAAATGAATTGTCGAGTCAAAATATGTGCACATTTGAAGGCATGTGTTACATAAGACACCAGAAAGGCTGTGTCAATTCTGCACCAACCGTGTGAGAATAAACTTTTCCTTGTACCTTTGCCCAAATAATTTTTTAATCTTCACAATTTATCATCCAAAAAATTGTATAGATTTTATTACTAATGATATTCAGATGTTTCCCCACGTTTTTACTGGTCACCTGATTGCTTCCTTTGGGAACTGACTGCTCTTTCCACTACCCATTCTTTTCAATTGTAAAAAATCATGTACTGAAAATATTAACCCTTTGATAATTTATGTCCCAAATATTTTTTTTCTCCAGTGGTCACCAACTGTTTCATAGTGTTGCTTGACATACAGAAATTTATTACTATAGAGAAACCTATCTTTTCCTTTTATCATTTTCTTTCAGATTTTTAAGCTTAGACAGGCCTTTCTTATCCCAAGAGCAAATAAACAATCTGTTTTATATATTGAACTAATATTGGGAGGGCACTGATTCTGATTGTAATGATCGAGAGGGCACAACAGAGGTAAGAGAAGAAAGGAGGAGTCCTAAGGAGGGGAAAGAGGCGAGAAGGCTTCTAAAAACAACATTTGGCAGACATCGGCTAAGTGCAAGTCTAATTTGCTTCTTAGTTAATGAAGGAGAAAATGGAGATGGTGAAGGAATAAAAGGTCCATTCTAGAACAGTAATAATAAAATCCCCTCTGAAGACAATAACAACATTCTTGTTATACATGGAAATCTAATCCTAAAATAATAAAGAATATATTGATATAGCAGCACTGCAAATAAATTCCATTTAGGCTGTGTTATTTTAACAATGACCCAGAAAATGTCGAACTAAAGTAGTTTGTTACATGCCAGTGTGGGGAGCAGAAAACCACTTAAGAGAACCCCAGGTTCTCAGTAACATACCCAGAAAAGGCCTTTTTTTTTTTTTTGCTATCAATTAATAATTGTGTGTCAATCAGCTAACTTGTATATTGTTTATAAAGATTCTATACACAAATATATGTGACTATACATGTAAATTTTATTTATTGCCAAAGGTAAAATAAATCTATTAAATCCCGTTCATTTTATTCAGTCATTAAATGTAATCATACTCTCATCAGGTTCAACAGAAAAGAATGACTTGAGCAGCTTTGGGACCAGTCCCTGCACCTCCTTCCTAGGAGTTTCTGTCTGGCTGGGAGAAGGCCACAAAGGCCAGAGGCCCGCTCACCCAGACTCTGCCCAGACAGTGTAGAATTCCTGCTGGGGTGGCGTGGGGGCGGGGCCAGGGACGGGGGTTGCCCAGCAGCTTCCTCCCCAGACCTGACCTAGGGTGCTGGAATCCTGGTTCTGCCCACCCTAGCTTTCTAACTTGCCTCCCCAGCCTCATCCTTCCAACCTTCCCCTTAATTTTGTTAGCTATCCAACATCCAGCCTCCAACAGATTTCTTCTCTGCTCAAGTTACCAAGTCAATTTGTTATATGCAATTAAGAAGCCTGACTGGGACAAACTCTTAGTAGACCTGTGAGCACTCACTGCCATGCAAAAATGGTCTCCACCTGGTGTATGCATGCTCTATTAAAAAGAGACCTTGTGGCCCTGGCCGGTTGGCTCAGCGGTAGAGCGTCGGCCTAGCGTGCGGAGGACCCAGGTTCGATTCCCGGCCAGGGCACACAGGAGAAGCGCCCATTTGCTTCTCCACCCCTCCGCCGCGCTTTCCTCTCTGTCTCTCTCTTCCCCTCCCGCAGCCAAGGCTCCATTGGAGCAAAGATGGCCCGGGCGCTGGGGATGGCTCCTCGGCCTCTGCCCCAGGCGCTAGAGTGGCTCTGGTCGCAATATGGCGACGCCCAGGATGGGCAGAGCATCGCCCCCTGGTGGGCAGAGCGCCGCCCCATGGTGGGCGTGCCGGGTGGATCCCGGTCGGGCGCATGCAGGAGTCTGTCTGACTGTCTCTCCCTGTTTCCAGCTTCAGAAAAATGGAAAAAAAAAAAAAAAAAAAAGAGAGACCTTGTTCCATATCTTTCTTTCCCTGTGCACCTCACGGGGTTTACCCTTGACTTCGCTCCCTTCACCTTCTCCTTTTCTTGCACACTACCTTCTCTAAAATGGGTCTGGAGGGAGAGGTGAGCAGAGCTGGCAGAGGTGAGAAGAAACAGGAAAGTTGGTCACTCCCCTCTCACTTTTCAGAAAATATCTGTGCAGCTCTCCTATGGCTATCACTGATAGAGGCTTAAGTTTTTTCCTATAAATATATTAAAAAGTGAGTGAGACGTGGATTTGAACCTTGATATTGCTGTCAATGTTTTGACACCTGCGCATTCTCTTACTTTGGTGAAGGAACTTGGAGGAGAGAGGGGGCAAAGGGACACATGGGGACGGCCTCCTCAACCCTCTGCAGGCTGCTCAGTGCTGTGGGACAGGTGACTGCTCAGTGCTGTGGGATCCCAACCATATGGAGGAGTTGGGGAAATAGGGAGACCCCTCTTTAACCCTACCTTGGAGGAGCTCCAGAGAAGCCCCCTCCAGAGGCCATCCACAAATCAGCACAGGGGTAGAGCATGGACCCAGGAAGGTGTCACCACCTGCTAGACAAGAGAGGACACATGTGCACCTCTCAGTGCCTGAGCCCTTAGGACTGGTCCTCCAGGCTTCCTTCCAAGTGGAATGGGCAAGAGAGAGATGCTGTCAGTGAGTGTAGCTTTTGTCTGTGGTCACCTCTGGGAGACAATAGGGTGACACTGATCAATAAGAATGAAAGTCCTGGTAGAATTCTTGCCCTCAAATATTCTTGCTGCAGTTTCTGTATCCCTTCACCCTCTCCCCACAATTCTAATGCAGACACTCCATCCTGGGTCAGTTCTCTAGGCTGGCCAGGAAGCAGGGTAGAGGGTCAGTGACTCCCCTGGACACCCGTCCCTGCACATTTAGGAACTGACACTCCCCTGCCCCATTGAGGATGTGGGGACAGAGCTGAGGGGTGCGGTCCTATGTCCCTGGGTGATGTGTGGGCTGGGAACTGGGCTTCCCCAAAATAGTTGCTTTTTCTGTTGGCAAAACCTTTCTGTTCTCACCGCTACCCCTAATCCCCCTCAGGACAGAGGCTATGAAAAAAAAAAAGCAAGATATTCCAACAGTTAGGATAAGCACCTTCTACATTTCAGAAACATATTATTTGAAATGTTTAAATAATTAGGAAAAGTAGAACTAAATTTATCACTTATTTTGTATTGTGATTCCTAAATAAATTTTAAAGAGATTTTTAAGCTAACAGGTTACATATGACAATGCCACCCAGGGACACTCAGTAGTGTCGTACCTTAAAGAGGCTTCTGAGGGTGCTGTCTGTTCTCACAAGGCATTCTTCTTTCACAAGGATCCAGAAGAAACGCCTGTCTTACCTCACCTTTCGGAATAGCTCTATTTTTTTCTAAGTGTCTCTCTATTTTTAATTTGTGGCTTGTTAACAAAGCAGATTTTACTCTTTACAGTGGCTCTTAGTAAATTTAAAGAAAAAATGTATAACTGGAATGAGGTAATAGGATTATCACAAAATCACCCAAACTCCCTCTGTGCTACCTGGTCAAGCCTAATGGGACTGCTCTCAGCTTCCTGTGAGAGCAGAGGTTTTCTTTTCTTTTTTTTTTTTTGTATTTTTCTGAAGTTGGAAACAGGGAGGCAGACTGACAGACTCCTGTATACGCCCGACCAGGATCCACCCGGCATGCCCACCAAGGAGCAATACTCTGCCCATCTTGGGGCGATGCTCTGCAGCAATCAGAGCCATTTAGGCGCCTGAGGCAGAGGCCATAGAGCCATCCTCAGCACCCGAGCCAACTTTGCTCCAATGGAACCTTGGCTGCAGGAGGGGAAGAGAGAGACAGAGAGGAAGGAGAAGGGGAGGGGTGGAGAAGCAGATGGGCACTTCTCCTGTGTGCCCTGGCCAGGAATCAAACCCGGGACTCCTGCATGCCAGGCTGACGCTCTACCACTGAGCCATCCAGCCAGGGCCAGCAGAGGTTTTCTTGGAGGGCAGCAGGGCCACTCCCAGATGCCCGTGGGCCCTCAGGTTGCCACACATGAGGCAGCTGGATTTTCCAGACAACGCCTGCAAGCAGCCAACAATTCCTGACTCCTACTGCTGGGCGCCAGGGCACGTGCTGTCCCACTGACGGGGGGGGGGGGGGGGGCTCTAACTCATCCTACAAAGCAAGAGGGGAACAGGGTCCTTCCCCAGAACATATACCCACTTCCTTCCATCACAGTGCTGGGTACACTTCTCCCAGGGTTACCAGAAGGACCAGGGGTAAGCACCCCTCAACAGCCTATTCCCTAAGTCATACCCTGTGGCCTTGAGACCCCATCCAAGTCCTTTTGCAATAACCCTTGGGTCCAAGAGCCCAGTCTTTATTGCATACAGCGTTTTTACCCATTCCTACCTTTGCTTTAGGTGCTCCCCCGCTGCATGTCTCTACTGCTGCTTCTCCTTCATCCCTCCCAATTTTAATTCAGGATTAGATAAATTTTAACATCCTTATAAATTGCCTTAAATCATGTCTGGGACAGAGCAGGGCAGAGGAAGGGGAGGAAGAAAAAACACAAATCCTCTAACTTCCGAGCACAAGCACAACTTTTTTCCACGTTCTTTGGCTTTCTAGAACTCAATGTACTCTATCACTACAGACTCTCAAGCTTAGTGAGGATCGAAAACATCCTCACAGCCAATCTTCAATCTAGGGCAGCACATCTTTCCAGAGGGCATGTGGGCAGGCATGGGCAGTTTTAAGGAGAAAAAAAAAATTCCAGAGCCTCAGCTTTCCACATGCACTTTCCCTAACCCAAGTCTATTTCAGAATGGGCTTGGAGTTCCGGCACACAAAGCTCTCCTCACCTCCCTTAAACAACGGCCTTCCTCCCCCATGATGAGGAAAGGAACACCTCTCACCCCCTGACGACAGTGAAGAAGGCCCTTCAATAAAACACCATAAGAGTGTTCCCCGTCTTAGACACATTTTGATAAGAGCAAAGTGTGCATTTGATCCATGCTGCATCATTCATTTCTTTTTAAATTAAATTTATTTAAGTGGCATTGGTTAATAAGATTATACAGGTTTCAAGTGTACAATTCTATAAAACATCATCTGTATATGGCATTGTGTGCCCACCACCTCAAAGTCAAATCATCTTCTATCACCATATATTTGATCCCCTTTATCTTTTATTATCCCCACCCCCCTTCCCTCTGGTAACCGCCACACTGTTGTCTGTGTCTATGAGGTTTTATTTGTTTGTTCATTTGTTGCTTTCAGTTTTATATCCCACATATAAGTGAAAACATACGGTTCTTTTTCTGTCTGATTTATTCCACTTAGCATATTCTCAGGGTCCATCTGTGTTGTCGCAAATGACAGCATTTTATCTTTTCTTATAGCTGAGTAGTGTTCCATAATTTGTATGCAGCATATTTCTTTATCCAATCCTCTATCGAGGGACACTTAGGTTGTTTCTTGGCCACTGTGAATAATCCTCAAATGAACATAGGGATGCATATATCTTTGCAAATAAATGTTTTCAAATTTTTCAGGTAGATACCCAGAGGAGGGATTGCTGGGTCATATGAAACTCTAGTCTTCATTTTTTGAGGAGCCTCCATACTGTTTTTCTTTGTAGCTGCACCAGTTCATGGTGCATTGTTCTTGACTCAGATGTATTTTAGTACCAGCAGGAAGGAGTGCAGACAACTTCCACTTAATGATCGTATTACCTCTGCATGACCCAGCTGCTACTTAAGAATGCTTTACCCCCAGGAAAATGCCAAAGAAAACTATTTAAGATGAGGGCGCCTTATTTCATCCAGGAGACCAGCTGCATGCCTCATTTATCCATCTTCAAATTGGAAGGGAGAAGTGATATATACTCAGTGGGGCCTAAATACTAATATGTTTGTTTGAATTGCAAAAAAAAAAAAAAAAAAAGGGTGGACTTTCTAACACAAAATTTGGTTTGGCTACTTGGTTTGCAATGAGAATGGCTGTGCCCATGAGGTTATACGGCCGATACTTTTCAAAAATGGGCTCTGAGGTTTATATGAAAGTATATTAAAACACGGGACAAAATAAAAGCATTTTGTTTAAAAAATATTATCACATTGATGGGGATGTATTAAAATTAAGTATTTCAATTTTTCAACTACTTTTAAGTAGATTAAACTAGGAGATTAAAAATAAAGCTTTAAGTATGGTTAATAATTTGATAAGTTACAATAAAGTCTCTTCAGACATTAATAGGCGAATGACTCTATTGACAATTAACAAATCCTCTTGGAAACCAGCTGGTTTCCAGGCCTTTGCATTCAACAATACTGCAGCGGGACCTGACTGAATTATTAACTGACAGGCTGATTGGTAAAAATAATTACTGATGAGCGAGCAATGTAATTTTTGGCAAATAATTTTGAGTGATGATACTACATTTTTTAAAAAAAGCCAAACTTCTTCCATTCCACCTACTTTTTTATGTGAAGAACTGTCTCTGGTCCGTATATAAAACGAAAGAGAAGACTTGCTGAATGTTCTCATTCTACCAATAAATCACGTTCATCCACAGATAAATGAACCAATTGATACCAACGGCCCTATCCATCTCATTCAGCTGTATATTCCCAATAAAATTTTAGTTACATTTAATAAGCAGCTGTCAAAATTTACAGTGCATTTGTTTTCAGTATATTGTGTGCCACTGATAAAATTATAAGGAGAATTCAATCAGGCCAAACTTTTTTATTCCTAGAGCCTTATGTTCACAGAAAATTACATGGCCTTGATGCAGAGAAGTATCATGGGGTAACTGATAAAAGGTTTTCAAGGATAAAAATGTATTACATTAGTATAAAATTCTATGGGAGAGCTGGAACAGAAATGGGAGTTCAAGGAGATAAAATTAACATAGAAGTTAAGTTTGGTAATGGATGATGGTAGGCCTCAAATCAGTATGGTGTTTACACTCACTGGATAAACTTTAGAAAGAGATGCTACTCTTCTGAACATCAAAATTCATTATATGTTGACAATTATATCCATTGAAATTATTTAAACTTCTGATGAACACTGTTAGATGTCAGTTTAAACACATGCAATGGGATTTGCAGATTTTCAAAATTATTTTAAGGGTACACAGTGAGAAAATTTAAAAACCACTGCTACATACAAACTTCTAGTTATAAAAACATAAGTTACAGAGCTTTAATACACAGCATAGGGAATAGAGTTAATAATATTGTAATAACTTTGCACAGTGACAGATGGCTATTATACTATCGTGGTAATCACTTTGTAAGGTATATAAATGTCAAATCACTATGTTGTACACCTGAAACTAATATAATATTGTATGTCAACTACAATAAAAATTAAAATAAAGAAACACTGTTATAACAAGGTCCCATTACTCTACTATGGAGACTAAAGCTCATTGGGCTTCTACCTAAGACAGGCATGTCATGGGCACAGCGGCAGAGGTTTTAGATTTAGAGGTGCCCAATCCAAAGATAATTTATAACATGCAACAGTCACAGCAAGTATCCAAAGGAGATGCACACTGTATGATCTTCGATGCTGAGCAGGAGTGACTTCCTGGGATTGCTCTGTTAATGTTACGGTAACATTTCAGAATGTAAGAAGAACTTAAGATCTTGGTGGAAGAGTGGGCAGAGAGAATCAGACAAAGAGTATTTCCTTTTCACTGTGCCTGAAGAAGGTACCAACTTCTGTCTTGTTTAGGAGAGTATTGCCAATAATCTAAATTGTTCAAGGAAAAAAAGAAAGCTGCCTGACCTGTGGTGGCACAGTGGTTAAAGCAACAACCTGGAACACTGAGGTCCCCGGTCTGAAACCCCAGGCACATCCAGGAGTTGATGCTTCCCACTCCTCCCCCTCTACTCACTCTCTCCTTCTCTCTCTCTCTTCTCTCAAATGAATAAATAAAATCTTAAAAAAAAAAAGAAAGAGAAAAACAAAGAAAGAAAGCTTAAGTAATAAGAGATAGTAGTACATTGACGAAGTGGATGTCACAAGACCCCAGAGCCGAGGTCCTCTATGGACGCAGAACTGCCCCCTAAGGGACATTTCAGAACTCTCTCTCTCTCTCTTTTTTTTTTTTGGTTGTTGCAGTGACTAGAATTTAGGTGCTCAAAAGGCCCCAGCAACTCAAACTGTCCTGCAATGCACAAGGTCAGCCCTAGACAACCATCCCTCCCACTGAAATAAATTTTTAATTGCCTGATGGTTATTAATGTAGATGAAAAACATGTTCATAATTATCTGACATGAGAATTTGATTTTATTTTTACATATAAATAAAAAGTACTTTCTGTACAGTTTTATTATAGTCAATGTTCCAAGGATGTTACCACCACATAAACCAAGGAAAAGTGGGTAAAGTCCAAAGTACAGAGTTCTTTCCCATTATGTAAGGTCATGTCATCCGAGGCAACACTGTTCATGGTGTCTGTGTCGCCCATACAGCACCTCTGTAAATCTGCTTGGCAGCCCCCACCCCCCTGACATAGGAGCAGGCACCCAACTACTCCATCATGTCTTCTTGAACAAGGTGAACAGGAGTACATATTAAGATGCATATTATTTTACTTTAACAACTTTTTATTTCTATTTTATTATGTTTAGAATATTATATTGGATATTTCAATTATGCATATAGGCAGGTTATATAATCTATGAATTTGACTTCAAGATTAAAGATAGCAATATAAAATATTTATTATAAAAAGAGGTGTGGACAGGTTACAACATAACTAAACCTCTTACTTATGCTTAGTGAAAAAAGCCAGACACAAAAGGCCACATTAGATGAGTCCATTTACACGTAATGTTGAGATCAATCAAGTTTACAGAGACAAAGATTAGATAGCAGCAGCTGAGGGCTGGGATGGTGGGGAGGGGGATGTGCAGTGAGAGCTACTGGGGCCCTGGGCTCTTCTTTGGTGTGACAAAAATTTTCTGAATTCAATGTGGTGATGATATATTCACAAGGATGAATATATTTAAAAAACCCAACACTGAATTATACACTTAAATGTTACATTGTATTGAATATGAATTATATCTCAAAAAAAAAGATGTTTAAAAGAAAAAAGTATGGGTCTAATCTGGTTAGAAACCATGCCTCTACTCTGCATTACTTGCAGCGAACTGAGCAGAAGACTAGGCAAGCTATGACATCTCATCAGATTCCTGCAGGCTGAAGCTGTGCTGGGAAGGGACAGGGCATGCCTGGCACTTAGACTGGGCAGCTTTGGTTTTAAAGGACATACAAATGGCAGTAAACAGAGGTGAGATTCTCTAAAATAGAATCTGTCTCCGATGACAAGTGGCTTCTATGGATCAGCAAGATATAAAGAACACATGACACACCCCTAATAGTCCTCCATAACCCTCCAAACCCAATTAACACACTGGCAAAGCATTAAAATGTAACTCGTTCTAGGAGGTACGTCACCAGGCAACATACGTCATACAGTCCCCACAGCAACAAAAAGAAGGAAAAAAAAATACATGAATGCCCAAGTAGCACCCACCACCAATAATCACCTTGTTAAGAGAAAACCACATCTAGGGATCATGTTCCCGCACCTCTGGTTATGAGGTGGGTAGGAGCCAGAGCATGAAATGGCTAATGTATTTTGAAATCAGAAAACCAGCGCAAAGGAACTACGGTATATTAGCACACGAAACCACCAAACACACACACACACACACACACACACACACACACACACACACACAGTGTACTTTCCCCCATGCAGAGTCATACTTTGATGCACTGAAATGTATTAATTTATTATAGATACAGTTCTCACTCTACATGGTACCACGATCATTGAAACTCACCCATATGGGAGCCACGTCCTTGAAAACAGTGCAAGTGAGGTCCCTGGCCTGACGCGCACGGGTTTCAGTCAACATGGGGCCATGCAAAGCAAGGAACACCTGCACTGAAATAGGCCAGCCAATGCTCCTAAAGGCCTTCACAAATACAGAAATTCATTTGAAGACCCACCTCACGATGACTTCCCTCCTGCTCCACGCTGCCGTCTCAGCCCTGAGGCACACGGATATTCCAGGTCAACGTTAGTTGTACTAAGCGATACAAGCCTCTGGATCTTCTCTCCTTCCCGCTCTTTACCCTTTCTTTCTCTCTGGCTGTATCCCAAAGCTGGAGATGGGAAGGCAGAAGGCAGGAGCTGAGCAGGAGACACAGAGACCCTGGTTGCCTTACAACATTGCCCTCACCTCACATAGAAGCCCATATGGACTCATGCTTTTTTACCCGTGCATGAGGGTATTGGGCCCAGTTACCTATGAGCCCAGCTGGTCTGGGTGAGGCCTTGGTGCACGGTGAGCTGTGGTGCTGAGGCCCTGGGTCAACTCTGCTTTGCTCACCCTCCTCAAGCGTGCAGGGCCCTGCCGCCGGGCTTCTCAGAGCCTCCTCCGTTTTGGCATCTCAGGGGCCCGTGTTCTACTTGCTACATACAAGTTCCCCTGTTTTCTCCACAAAAGCCCAGTTCTTGACTGGTTGCCATTTAGTTTTGGGACCTATTTTTTAAAATTTATTATTTTATTATAACATGTTCATTAAATATTTAAAATTATTAAGTTTCTATAAAAATCTTATTCGTTCCCCTTAAATTTAAGAAGGCTTATCTCATCAGAAGCATGACTAAACATCCACTTCATTGCCCTCTTGTTTCTCATGATTTTATAGGTGATTCTTTAATTCACCCAGAATCTGTTTTGATACATCTCCAAAGATTAAAAAGTTCCAAAAGTTGCTACTGGCTAGGATTGCCTATATAAAGTCAGGACTCTCTCCCTAACCACTCTTTTCTAAGAGGAACTACAATTGGCAAAATTGAGGTTGGAAAGGTCAATCTCTTATTTAAAAAAAAAAGAGGATTGAGGGGAACAATCAAAACAGCCTTGAATGTGTTTTCTGAATGCATCCATTCATTCAAAAAACATTTACTGAGAGTCCCGCCTCGCCTGGGCTCGAAGGACCAGCAGTAAACAAGTTCCTGACCTTGTGAGGTCTGAGCTTTAGAGGGTGAGAGAGACAGTGAACAAGGGCAGGCAGGCAGGAAAAGCAGAAAGAGGTGCCCAGGGTGAGGCAGTGCCTGCAGTCCTCAGGATGGCAGAAGCCAGCCTGGCCACGGGGACATCTCAGCAGAGACCCATAGGGAGACAGGCAGCAGCCATGCACATGAGCAGGGCAGAGCCTTCAGCAAAGGGACAGCCTGTTATTAGAGTCTAATAACACCCATGTCCCAAGTGAACCTCCTTTTGAACCCTCTGTTAGGGAAGTTTTCCCAAGGGTTTTGCGACCTTCTAATGTCCCTAACTCTCTTATTATTTGGCTTGAACTGAATTGTCTCTGTTCTTGCCTTCTGTTATCTGACTTGGTTTTTTGATGTCTCCGCAAATGCCCCCCACCACCACCAGAACCCCATGGCCATAAATGGTTCCTGGATCTGGCTTGCACCTACATCTCTCCCTGTGTACCCCCAAAACACCCGCACAAGCCTGGATCAATTGGCTTGTGTGGATCAAACACCCACACACCCATACAGCTGCCATCTTGTTCTTTTTCATACACAGGCTGAAACTATGCAGAAGCAGAAAGATTGAGGATTTTCATCTTTTAATCTCAAAATGTGGTCTCAAACCTACAGCTGAAGGGGCATGACTGCTTGGTGCCATGACTTCCCTGTGTCACATTTTATGAACATTGTTCTGTGTGTAAGGGGCAGCCAACCACAAACTCAGCATTACCCTTCAACCTTCTGAATATAGTTTAGGCTGAAATTTTAAGGATCTTAAACAAGGATTGTCAGTGGTCCCCAGGTGAGCTTCATGAACCACCTTCTCCAATGTGTTCCCTCCCACAATACTGCTCAGATACCGGTGTTCTGGGAGACTAGGAAGATGGTCTAGTCTCTCTCAGTCACACATGGAGGCTTGTGGCTGCCTGAGGACAAGGATGACCGGACCGGATCCCAGAATTGCTCCTTTCAAGTCACACATTCACTGAACCAGTATTCATCCAGAGCCCAGCACATGGCAGGTTTCAAGTGAGAATTAGCAGACAAGAATGCACGGGGATCCTTGCATGTGTGCACACATGTACCCTTGTATGAAGCACATATTGGGGGCGGGGAAGGTAATTTTCATTGAGCACCTGCTCTGTTCCTGCTATCAAATTTAGTGTTTGATTTCATCTATTCTCTCTGAGTATTACTCCTGACTTTTCAGATGAGGTCACTAAACAGAGAGAGGTCATATAATCTCCCCATGGTCACCCAGGTAATAAGTGCTGAGGCAGGAAGGACTAAAGCAGGTATTTTCAGATTACAAAGCTATGCCCTCTGGGAAGCCACACCCCTCCAGAGAGCCATACCCTCCCCAGAAGTCATGCTGCTCCTTCCCCAAACTGGCCACCCCACAACATCTGAATTAATGCAGTGGGGAGGGCTGGTCAAGGAAAGCTGCTGACATTTCATTGTTAATAAGACCCCAAGTCCAAGTTTTATTTGGAGATACTACATTTTTTATTTTAAACTAAACTTAATTGAGAAAAATATACTATAATGCTCGTACTAACTGTGAGCCAAATAAACTTAGCCAAATGACAGCGTTAGCTTTATTTTAGAAGGAATGGATGCTGAAGAAACAGGCAATAAATAAAAAGGGAAAATTATTTCTCTTAGACATCCACCTGATAGGGGGATTATTGCATTTTCTGAACCATGTCTAGTTTAGACATGGCACATCTGGTATGATAGATGCTGTGTATGAACAGAAACAAGTTTAGAGTAATAAATGTTCCCCAGTGTTAAAATAAACACCTCAGCAGTTCAGATTCTGGCCAGGCAATTTCTCCACAGTAGGAGGTACTTATCTACTTTAACACTTTGCTACTTAGAAATTATCACTCAATCAATAACCTTCCACATGGGTTTATTTTTTTTCAGAGATCTTCAATAAAATGAGTGTGAAAATAAGTTAAACACATTCTATTCATTTTCTCAATTTTTCACCTCTCCCAACGGTGGATATGTTGACAGAAAAATTACTTCATTTTATTTCCACAGACATTTACGGAATGTTGACCAGGTTCTGTGCTAAGGGCTGGGAGACAGGATATGACAAAGAGGAATGAAATGTGGTCCCCTGTTATTAAGGAACACATGTAACCTACCTTACAACATGGGCCATGTCTCTAAACAGCCCAAATGCAGGCACCTATGAGGAAATTCTGGACCCAGCAAGCTCTATGGCCCTCCCCTTACTCCCCCCCCCCCCAAAACCCTCTGTACTTTGTCCAGATAATTTACCTGTGAGTAGTGGGCTGTCAAGCTACTCTAAGCTGCTTCCAGATGTGGAAATAGTTTTTCACCAAGAGATGTTTATTACATTTTATTTTTAAAGAGTACCCACCTGCTACATCATGTCTGACATATGCTTCCGAATTTCTACACCACCTAAACTTTTATAAATAACAGATTTATTGAGATAGAATTCAAGTATCATAAATATATCCTTTTAACATGGGGGATGCAGTGGTCCTAGTATATTCACAGAGTTGTACAACCATCACCACTTTCTAATTTGAGAGCATTTTCATCACCCCAAAAAGAAATCACTTATCGATTAGCTGTCATTCCCCATTTCCCCACCCCCAGCCCCTAGCAAACACTAATCTACTTTTTATCTCTATGGATTTGTCTGTTCTTGGCATTTCATATAAATAAAACCATATCTGTGGTCTTTTGCACCTAGGTTCTTTTGCTTGGTGTAATGTTTTCACAGTTTATCCATGTTGTATCATACATTAGGACATCATTACTTCTTATGGCTCAATAATACTCTTCTGTGTGGATCGGCCATTAATGGATCCACTCATCCACAGTGCACATTTGGATTGTTTGGCTATTATGAATAGTGATGCTATAAATATTTATGCACAAGTTTTGTGTGGACTTAAGTTTCACTTCTCTTGGGTAGATATCTAGTAGGAGTGGAATTGCTGGGTCCCATGGTAACTCAATAGTTAACCTTTTGAGATGCTGCCAGATTGTTCTGCAAAGTCACCACACCACTTTACATTCCCATTAGCAGTGTAGGAGGATTCCAATTCTCCACATCCTCACCAACACTTGTTATTGTGTGTCTTTTTATTATAGCCATCTGTGGGCGTGAGATGCTATCTCATCAGGGTTTTGACTTGCATTTCCCTGCTGGATAATGATGTTGGGCATCTTTTTTATGTGCTTATGACAGATCCAATTTCCCTCACAAATTTTTCTAAAATTTTATGAAAATTTAGGCTTTGAATCACCAGGTTGGCTGATGGCAAGGCTTATCTGCCTTGACACAGAGAGTCAGGAAAAGTGCAGAGGATACACCTTCAAAGACCCCACAGACCACACAGGGTAAACACGGATGTAGGGCTTAGCAGT
The DNA here is from genome assembly GCF_036850995.1 of Saccopteryx leptura. Taxonomy (NCBI): domain Eukaryota; kingdom Metazoa; phylum Chordata; class Mammalia; order Chiroptera; family Emballonuridae; genus Saccopteryx; species Saccopteryx leptura. The sequence goes on along the minus strand of NC_089504.1, from coordinate 221,879,081 downwards.
TGTAGGACCCTAGATAGGTGGTTCATATAATAGATTATGAAGATTAATATTAATATCAATATTACTATCTTCCTGCCTCTGGGTGGCTAAGATAACCAGGTGTCAGCAAGTCCAGCTACCCTGGCCAGGTAGCTCAGTGAATAAAGCATCGTCCCAGTGTACCAAGGTCACAAGTTTGATCCTGCTCAGGGCACGTACCAGTTATCAATCAGTGCACAACTAAATGGAACTAAGTGGAACAACAAATTGATTCTTTTCTCTCTCTCTCTCAAATCAATGAAAAATTAAAACAAATAAACAAAAAGAATAAAATAAAATAAAATTTTATGTATTCTTTTAAATTTCATGTTCCCTCCAAGTTCAGTATCTGCCCCTTTCACACTCCGGTTCCCTGTGCTGTGCTGGCCTGCCGCCTCATCAGGGCCTGGGTGACAGCCCACACGTAGCTGGTGAGCCTTACAGAGCCTATAATCTCAGCTTCAACCCTGGAAGGGGATGAAAGAATCTCTAATCAAGCACTTATATGTTTGACAGACCAGAGTGGGAATAAGATGAAGGCCCGACAGCTTGCCAAAGGGAAAGCAGTTCAGTGATTGCTGACATAGACCCCAAGGTCTCTGTACTATTCCTCCCAGCAAGCCACGCCATGCCCCTAATTCAACACTTGCCATTTCTTAACTGCCACACATCCCCCAAATCCCATGAGCCAAATGCATACAGAATCACAAACAGGAGTGCTCCTAACTCTCACAGGCCCGACAGCGCACACGAAGAGCACTAATCCTGCAGTCAGTGGGAGGCGTGGCACACAGGGGCCAGTGTGAAGCACAGACACACCAACTCTACCTGAAGACATGAACAAGGCATCCAGAGTAGAGAAGTGACCATGGTTGTGCAGTGGGAATAAATCATACAAGAAATGATGGGAAACTATTCCGGCAGAGATCAGCACATTCAAAGTTCTACTTTCAGGAAACTGCAGGCATTGAGTGAAACTGAAACAAAGAGTATCAGGGTCACGGGCAGGGTCATGAGTAGACCCAAGGCTGGACAGGAGGGCTGGAGACAAGTAGTTGGGTGTTCCCTGGCATGCTAAGGGTTGGAGTTTCATAGATTAGGAAAGTGAAGCCTGTGAATTTTTTAGAAAGGACAGGTTATGGTCGCATTTGCACTTAGCACTCTCTCAAGCAACAATGTCCCTGAACATCACATAGATAAGATTTTTTTTCAGTAAGGTTACAAAAACTGAAGCTTACTATAAAATAACACCTAAACTTCTTCTAGATTCTGTACTAATTCTTCTTGGAGAGGTTTTGCTGCTCAAGAACCAATAGTTCATCTCAACCACCACCATAGGGTTAAGAAACAGAACCAAGCCCTGTGGAACTCTATGTGCCCAAGGGCAGTAGTCCTCAAACCACTGGCTTGCATGTCCCCTACAAGAACTGCAAAAAGCAAACAAATAACTATGCAAGACTCACATATTTTTAAGTTGACATATAAAGTTTTTCAGTATAAGTCTGAATGGTTGCAAAGGATAAAATGTTTGGCTTAGGTAGATACTGATATTTTAAATAAAACTATCACATCACTCTTTTAAATGCATACAAAGGAATCAAAGCACCACAGAAATGTGTTACCACCATCATCTATTTTAAAAGGACGTAAACAAACTTCTTTTGTCAGACATTTTCATTCTTTTTTTCTCTTTCAGTAAAATTCCACTTCACCCCCAGAATTTCATCCCAACATAATCATTTTAAACTTGAAAGTCTTAACTTTCCTGTTTTACTTGTCCACAATAAAAACACCTATGTAAAAACAGACATTTTTAATTGTTATTTCCTATAACCATGAAGTTCAAAGTATTAAAAGGTTTTTACTGAGTTGATTTATAGTTAAAATTATCAATAGTACAGAATTGATAAACTATAAGTTTCAAGTTTTCATTAAAGTATCATACATAAAAACTTGAAATCCACTGGAAATACGTCTCTTGAAGTAAACTGGTCTTTTTTTTTATTATTGGATCCACGGAGAATATTACTATCGTTAGAATGAGACAGCAGTCTAGATCAGTTCTAATCCTGCTTTCCATTTTTACAGATGTCAACACCAAGAAGCCTTTCCTCTACTCAGGTAGAGGAAAACAGGAGTTTTATTACAGCAACATCACTCAATGCTTTAAACTCCTTCCAACATATTTGCCAAAAATCACACCCTTACCTATCATCAACCGTCTTTGTAATGATCTGTCAGCTGACAGATTGGTGGGGCCCTCCTTCAATTACAGGCCCCCAGCTGCAGAAGGAATGGTTGGTGGTGTTGCTGTCTCACACTAACACTTCACACTGTCCTTTGTTTGCCACCCCAGAGGCCGCTCCGCCTCAGACAAGGCTCCATCCATGATAAGATAAGGGGTGGGGGAGAGGGGGCGATTATGAAGGGAGTCTCAAAGATTCAAACAGGCCTGATGAGCCACTGCAGACATTTGCCCGAGCGATCAGTTTCAGGAAAGAGTCCATACAGGAGCAAGGGTCTGAAAACAAAACCACTCCCCGCACATGTCTCCCAGAAGGCACCCCGCTGCTCCAAAGCACACATTTGCACACTCCTGGGTCTACCATGTTGGTTAAACCTTGAAATGGAGGCTTTGTTCCTCTTGACACCCAGAACGAACCAGAAATAAGGAATGAGCAAAGGTGGAAAGGTCAGAAAATGTTAGAAAAGGAAAGAAAAATTTTAAAAAAAGAAGAAACTGCCTGGCCGGGCAGTGGTGCGGTGGATGGAGCGTCGGACTGGGATGCGAAGGACCCAGGTTCGAGACCCCGAGGTCACCAGCTTGAGTGCAGGCTCATCTGGTTTGAGCAAAGCTCACCAGCTTGGACCCAAGGTCGCTGGCTCCAGCAAGGGGTTACTCGGTCTGCTGTAGCCCCACAATCAAGGCACATTTGAGAGGGCAATCAATGAACAACTAAGGTGTTGCAACGCGCAATGAAAAACTAATGATTGATGCTTCTCGTCTCTCTCCGTTCCTGTCTGTCTGTCCTTGTCTATCCTTCTCTCTGACTCACTCTCTGTCTATGTAAAAATAAATTTAAAAAAAATCTTTAAAAAAAAAAGAAGAAACTCTTGTAAAATAGAGAAAAGTTCTACAAATTAGAACTATGCCACTCGCCACCAAGCCCATCAAATGAAATATGCCTTTCTACCTGCCCCTGCCCAGCGCCTGCTTCTCCTCCATGCCTCCACAGAGTCTCTGTAGTCTTCGCACTTGGTTTTCACCTTTGAAACCAAAGGGTCATCATTTCAACCCAAGTCTCTCTTTCCAAACAAACAATAAAATGGATAGAAAATTCTAAACATTCCACCACCGGTGATCTGTATTATTCTGATATGGTCTAATAACTCAAAATTATTCCCTATCATATGCACTTTATATGACATCAGCTACCACACAAGTTTTTAATACACAGTAAGCAGGTGGCCTCAGCAATTTCTCTTATATCTTACATCTGGTATTGTACTCCATATAAGGTGCTGAGTCCGATTTTTTAATAAAAACATGGCCTGAGCTTGTAAAAGTTCAAGTAAAATATACCTCTAAAACTGCTGTATTTAATTTCCAGTCATGAAAGTCTAAAATTATTGTAAAATAATACTCAACCTTTTTCATAGATCCGTTCAATGAAGCTTAAAATCACTTTCCTTATAGAAAGGAAAAGAGCTTCATAACTAACAACTTCTTGAATTCACATGTGCTGTCTTACTTTTGTGAGCCTGAATGGCATACATTTTATAACCTTTCAATCTGGACAAAATTAGTTTGGTTAGCAGTACAAGCAATAATACAGTTAAATCTCTGGATGGTGATTGGGGGAAGGGAATAACGAAGGGAAGGGCAGAAATGCTGAAAATTAAATCAATAACCCGAGGCTTAAAGAAATGCATCTTTTTTCCCCCAAAAAATGAAACTTAAGATACACTCAGAAATAAAAATATCAACAAATGCATAGATGATCATAAACATTATCTTAGAATCAAAGAAACAACCATTTGAACCATGTCAGTAAGTTTTGTATGAGGTTGGTTTTAAAATGGTAGAGATTTCTGCAAGTTCAAACACAGAGTCGTGTATGTGACTAGGTGGCAGTTGTGGCTTTAGCACCCCATCTCCTTTCCGGTCAATGAAGGTTGGAGTCTCTCTAATCTGGATGACTATGTTCATGATTTGAGCAAATCCATCACGGAAACCCAGGAATCACACCCCTTCGATCATAAATTCCTCATAAGCAATCTTGCTCTAAGGGCAGCTGGTGCTAAACCAAAAGGTAACTCTCATTTTCTTTAAACAATTCGTTTTCATCCTTAACCATCATCTTCAACCACAGATTTTTTAAACTGTTACTAAATTGAGTAACTAAGTAGAAATAAATTAGTATTAGACATTGGCTGTAAAAAAAAAGCCAAGAACTTGAATTGTTTTTAAAAAAGCATTCCATTCTGATGAGTCTACTCAGTAATAAATATTTCTCCAAAGAACTTTCATAGTAGTATCTCATTTCTCTTTTTTGGGGAAGGGGGACAAAGGAGTGGTTACCCTTCCTTGTTGTCAGAATTAAAATACAAGAATCAGACCACAGGCCACTGGGGAGAAATAAGCTCTCTCAACCCCTAAGTGAACAATGGTATATCTGCTCAATTTGGTGGGCAGTGTAATATAACAAAAGCTGTCCAAACAAAAGGGTCATCTCTGACGCCCCACAGGAGTGAAACAGCATACATGTGCATAATGGACATTGCAACACTGATTCTAAAAGCAAACAGTGAAAACCAGCTAACTATCCATGAAAAGGATATGGCTAGCCTGACTAGGCAGTGGCACAGTGGACAGTGTCAGACTGGGATGCAGAGGACCCAGGTTTGAAACCCCGAGGTCACCGGCTTGAGCGCGGGCTCATCTGGCTTGAGTTCAGTCCAGGCTCACCAGCTTGAGCATGGGATCACTGGTTTGAGCATGGGATCCTAGACATGACTCCATGGTTGCTGGCTTGAGCCCAAGGTCACTGGCTTGAGCAAGGGGTCACTTGCTCTACTGGAACCCTCTGGTCAAGGCACATATGAGAAAGCAATCAATGAACAACTAAAGAGTTGCAACGAAGAATTGATGCTTCTCATCTCTCTCCCTTCCTATCTGTCTGTCCCTGTCTGTCCTTCTCTGTGACTCTCTGTGTTAAAAAAATAAAAGATATGGCTAAACAAAGAGTGGTCAAAAAAAAGAGTGGTGTGTTCTTACTGTGGAATATTATGTAGACACATACATGTCTATATAATTAAAAGGAGTGAGCTAAACTGGTATGCTGAAACAAGTAAGCCTCCAAGACACATGGCTGAACAAGAGAATAATGCAATAGAGCAAACACACAGAGCAGTCCACCCAGACCATCCTCCCATCCTCCTGCCGCACTCTGCAGCTCCCCCACCTCCTTTCATCTGGGCTGGCCAGAGCCAGGCTCTTGCTTATGGAAGATGAGTGTATACCACTACAACCTCGTCTGTTAATAAAATTTCGGCCCTGGCTGGTGGCTCAGTGGTAGAGCGTCAGCCTGGTGTGTGGATGTCCCAGATTCAATTCCCATTCAGGGCACACATTAAAAATGACCATCTGCTCCATGTTCCCCTCTCTTCCCCCTCCTGCAGCTATGGCTCAGTTGGTTCAAGCCCTGGGCACTGAGAATGGCTCCATGGAGCTTCCACCTCAGGTGCTAAAAATTGCTCGGTTGCAAGCATGGCCCCAGATGGGCAGAGCACTGGCCCTAGACAGGGTTGCCAGGTGGATCTCGGTTAGTGCGCATGCAGGAGTCTGTCTCTCTATCTCCCCTTCTCTCACTTGGAAAAGAAGAAGAAGAAAAAAAAGGAGAAAGAAAATCTCTCACCCTCTACTTACACCCTTTTTCCCTTTTGCTGAGTGAAAGAGCAATGACCAGACTGACAGAGCAAGTTAAAGGCACAGAGCCACTGTCAGCCTGGGACCCCAAATGACTGCACAGAACACGGCAACCCAATGACTGACATATCCTGGACTATCACGTAAGATGGAACCAAAGGCCATTCTTTTAAAGCCAAATTATTGCTGGATCTCTTGCTATTTAGCAACATAGTCTTTTACCCCAATATACAAACATAGAGTAAGACACCTCTTATATTGTACTACATGATAAAGTTCTTGAAAAAGACAGATCAGCCTCCCAACAGTGACTGAAGACAGGATGAGGGATGGAGTGGGTGGGGGCAAAGGAGAGACACGGGATTGGGGAAACGTTTGTATTAGTTGTAATTTTCCATTTTATGACAAAAATATTCATGCATTACTTTTTTATAATTGAGAGCTGATGATAATCTATAGAATTTTTATGGTTTTTAAATACTAATTCCATCATTCCCCTAAATTTTGCACTGTTTATATTTATATTCTAATGCAATTCCAGTAAATACACCCCTCCACAAAGCAGAAAGAAAATGATGACCAAAATAGAAATTATAACAGCAAAAAAGGATCCAGAGACCATTGTTTGCCTGCCACTCACACCCACCAAAGGAGACAAAACAATTGCCTGGCACAGCAATTTTCAATCCACGCATCACAAGAATTTTTAAAACATGTGATACCTATTTAGTCAAGGGGCACTGACCTCTTCTGCCTTAAATTGTCAAATACAGAAGTGACAAGCCAACAAAACAGACAGCCGGTATGAATGAATCAAAATTACACCTATATATTTTTTTTTGGTCAGCTGTGCAAAAATTATATTTTTTAGTGTGTTGCAGAATTTTAGTAATTAGTTTTTGCATGCTGTGAGATGAAAAAGGTTGAGAATCACTGGCCCAGCACAACCAGAGAACTCCGTTTCGAGGTATCCCTGGCAATACACCTCCACCAAGATCTGCAGGCCTGGGAGCGGCCCAATCCCCAGGCCAGGAGTGTAGTGGACTCGGGGCACCTGCAGCCACTGGGGTGAAGGACCAAGGGTACCCCCTTGGCCTCCTGACAGTGTGAGGTTTAGAGCAGCCCTTCCTCTTGCTGAACTGCACTTATTTCCCATGAAAAATCAGACTCGATAGGTCTGTGTCTGAGCTCTAACTCCTCAGATTCATGCCTCAGCTGGAATGATCTAAGGAGAAAATTCAACCTTTTTTTCTTTTTAATGATTTGAGTCAATTTATTAAGAGAAAGACATTTAATTTTACATTAGTTTCTTTCAGCCATTTCTTGACGTACCAGAAAAAATATTTTCATTTTTTTTCTTTCTTTTTTATTTAAGTTGCTATTGATAATTTTTGCTAGTATTCCTATTGTTTCTATGGAGGAGTGGATTTCTATTTTTAAGGAGAGAGGTGGGGAAGGGAGAAAGAGAGAAAGAAGCATCAACTCATCACTCCACTTCAGTTGTGCATCCATTGATTGCTTCTCATATGTGAGCTGACCAGGGATCGAGCGGGCAACCCCGACAGCCTCGGCGCTCCAGGTCGACACTCTATCCACCTCGCCACCATCGGTCAAGCAAGATTTTCATTTTCACATCTTATTTCCCTCCTATGATGACCCGTGCAAACTGCACTTTGTTTTCAAAATGCCCTTTGCTTTTAAAAAAGCAATGTGAGGATCCAAACCATGCTTGAGAAGTTTCAAGATACTCAGAGAAAAGAAATTCTACCTTTGATAATTCTCATCTTTGCCAGATTCATTTAGTCTATTAAATTCTCCACCCATAAATAAAGTTTCCTTCTGATGCCATATCCTTATTTTGTTAACCTTTCCCTTTAAATTTACTGATGCCATTAATCTTTTTTTTTTCAATTAAAGTTCACATTCAATATTATTTTGTTTTAGTTTCAGGTGTACAGCATATTGGTTAGACAATCATATACTTTACAAAGTGTTCCCCCTGATAATTTCTGGTACCCACCTGGCATCACACATAGTTATTACAGTATTATTGACTATATTCCCCATGCTGTATTTTACATTCTCATGACTTTTTGAAACTGCCAATGTGTACTTCTCAATCCTTTCACCTTTTTCACCCAAGCCTCCTCCCACTCTGGCAACCATCACTCTGTCCTCTGTATCTATGAGTTTGTTTCCATTCTGTTTGTTAATTTTTTTACTCTTTAGAGTCTACATATTAGTGAAATTATTCAATATATGGTATTTGTCTTTCTCTGTCTAACTTATTTTACATAGCATAATACCTTCTAGGTCCATCCATGCTGTCACAAATGGTAAGATTTCATTCTTTTTCACAGCTGAGTAATACTCTATTGTGTATATGTTCTATATCTTCTTGATCCACTCATCTATTAACGGTACTATAGAAAACAGTATGGAGGTTCCTCAAAATATTAAAAATAAAACTGCCTTACAACCCAGCAATTTCACTTCTGGGTATTTATCCAAAGAAACCCAAAACCCTAATCTGAAAGAATATCTGCACCCCTGTGTTCACCACAGTGTTCTTTACAATAGCTGACACCCTTAATCTTGTGTTTATATCAGCTGAGCTAAACCCATAGTCAGAACCTCAGCACTAACTCAGGGATCACTTTTAATGTCCTCATTTTCTTTAAAAAAAAGAAGAAGAATGGAGGTCTTCACACCTAGGATTATTTTATGAATAAAAAAGCTCTGATTTTCTGGAGAAACCCTGGATTGTTGCTTTGGAATCTTCTGAAGTGGCACTGGGCTGGGAACAGCAGAGAACCACCTTTAAAATAAAACCTGTGAACACTGGCTATCATCCTTAAACTGCAAGGGGTATAAAGAGTAAAAGTTATAGCCATGGCTTAATAATTAATTCCACACCAAAGCATGTGTGTTTTTCATTTAAGGGATTTCAGAAGTTGATATGAATGACCGTCAGGGGTAGGATCTGGCTGCTTTTGTATTTGGCCCCAGCACTGCAGTTAGGAGCACGGCCTCTGGCTGCCACTGGACTGCACTCAAGCCTGCAGCTTCCCAAGGACCACGCACCTGTACCACTGCATCCCCCTGGTGCAGTTCTGGCTCCTTCTCACCACAGAGGGACATGGGGAGGAGTGAGGGGGAATAACCAGAGTTCTCATCAGCATTCCTCATCCAAAGTCTTAACAGTCACTCTCGTGGCTATCAGCAATTAACTCACTAGTTTTATTAGCTATTTCTCAGAATGTTCACCTGTATGAGCACACTTCCCATTTCTTAAAATATCTCCCCAGATAATAGTTCATTGATCATTTAAAAACTAGAGTATCAATAAATAGAAGGAATCTCCATTACTCCCTATGTCATCATTCCTTTTGGTTATTGGTAAATTTGCTAATTTGGAAAGATGAGGATTTTTCATCTCAGTCCTCCTAACCGAAGTAACTGTTAAGGAATCATAGATGAAAGTGTCCTTTAAAGTAAACAGGAAATCTTAAGGGGGTTCAAGGGGTTAAGACAAAACATCAAATTCGGGAAAACCAGCCCTGGCCAGTTTGCTCAGTGGTAGAGCGTTGGCCTGGTGTGCAGGAGTCCCAGGGCACACAGGAGAAGCACCCATCTGCTTCTCCACCCCTCCCCTTCTCCTTCCTCTCTGTCTCTCTCTTCCCCTCCCGCAGCCAAGGCTCCATTGGAGCAAAGCTGGCCCAGGCGCTGAGGATGGCTCCATGGCCTCTGCTAGAATGGCCCTGGTTGCGACAGAGCAACACCCCAGATGGGCAGAGCATCGCCCCCTGGTGGGCATGCCGGGTGGATCCCGGTCGGGCGCATGCGGGAGTCTGTCTGACTGCCTCCCTGTTTCCAACTTCAGAAAAATCAAAACAAAAAATTTCGGGAAAACCTCTTAAGAACTCGCTAACAAGAAAATTATCAATAAAATGATGAGCTAGAGATATCAAAAACTAAAATCCAAACTCTAAGAGAAGAAACATTACTCCTCCCAGATCCATCATGACTGAGCAAAGGACCTGGGCAAAGGGGTTGAAAAATAGCACCTTACAGAGGAGGAAGAGGCGTGGGCACCTACCCTCGCCCCACGGCCAGCTAAAGCCTCAGAGAGGTTCTATAGGGCAATTATGGAGTAAAATCACATCAGAACATACAGTAGCAAAAATATTTTAAATAATGAGAATGCTGCTAATTACATCTCCTCTTTTAACAGGAGGTTGAGCCCTTTCCGGCACCCCCAGGCCCGTGCGCAGCGGGGAGCCTCCCAATCCACACACACTTGTAAAGGCCTGACAGCAGGCTGGACAATACGAGGTGTGAGAAATGAAAACTTTATGTGCAGACAAATTTAGATTTTTAACATATTTTCACTAGGGGCATAAATAAAGAAAAATTAGGCCGCTGGGACTTCAGGAAACAAGAATACAGACTGTGATTTTTTTGTTTTAAATTTTAGGACTCAGAGTACCCAGTACTGAAGGAGTAAATAATCCAGCAAGCCACCAAAAGTAACACTTTGGTCTGAACTTAATGCTTTTCATATACTTCAAGCTGTTTTGTTCAAGGAGGGAAAGAAAATTGTGCACTTAAGTAAGAGGAAGAGGAGAGAGGAAAATGAGCGTGGTCTTTTACCCCCATGGTGCAGCCTTCATGTCCGCATACAATTAGAGCTACCAGAAGATGTCCCACAAACCCAATTTTTGTAAATCTAAATAAATTTTAAATATATAATCATAGCTATTTTTAAAATTCTTCCTTAGTGATTTACTTATAAAAATATTGACACATTACAACAAGTATGAATTTTAGTGAACATTCACACCCATCACCTCTAGGCTGTCTTTATTGCACTGCTCACAAAAATTAGGGGATATTTCAAAATGAATATGAAGCAATTAAATAACCCCTAATTTTTATGAGTAGTATATATTTTCTTTAGTACACATCTATCAAGCCACTTACCCACACATGCATTGCTTTATGCATTTCAGTATGAAGTACAGATATCCTCCCACCCCCTAAAACTAAAGCCTGAATACCATTTAACTAGAGTTCAATATTCCAGCTTTTATGTAAATTTTACTTGTGGTGCTAGCCTAAGATCTGCTGGGTTTTGACAGACATATTCACCTGTGTTAGCAAAACCCCTATCAGAATAAATAACATCAGCACTCAGAAGGTTCCTCATGGCCCTTCCCAGGTAATCTCTACCCTCTTCCTCCAGAGACAACCACTCTTCTGATTTCCTCCTGCCATGGACTAGACGTGCCTGTTCTAAAACTGTAAAATGGAATCATAGAGTATGTACTTTTTGTGGAAGACTTTTTTCACTGTGCATGAAGTTGTTCAGAGTCCTGCAAGCTGATGCTGATCCATTCCTTTTTCCTGCTGAGTGGAGTTTATTTGTATAATACAAATATGCTACAGTATATCCACTCACCTGCTGATGGATATCTGGGTTGCTTCCAGGTTTTGGCTATTGCAAATAAAGCTGGCTATGAACAATGATGTCCAAGTCTTTGTGTAGACACATATTTCCATTTATACTGGGTAAATAATTCTGAGTAGGACTGTTGGGTCGGAAGGGAGGTACATGTTTACTTTTATCAGAAACTGTCACACCGGTTCTTTCAAAACGGCTGTACTATTTTTATATCCCCCTACAACGATGTGATGTTTGGGAATTGTGGTTGGTTCCACATCCTCCTCAATATTCAGTGTGGTCAATCTTTTCATTTTTAGCTAATCTCGTGGGTATGTAGTGGTGTCTCATTCTGGTTTTAATTTGCATTTTCCTAGAGACAAAAAAAAAAGTTAAGAATCTTTTCATGTACCTATTTGCTGGCATTATATTGTTCAAATGTTTTAAATGGTCTGTCATTTTATTAAATTGTACAACTACTTTATATATCATAGATAACAGATACATGTTTTGCAGATAGTCTTGCCAGTGTGTGCCTTATCTATTCACTATTTACACGAGGATCTTTTGATAAACAGAATATTTTAATTCTTATGAATTCTAATTTATCAATTTTTTTATGATTATTGCTTTTGTAACCAGTCTATTATACCTTGGTCAATGTACTGTGTGCACTTGAAACCTTTGCCTACTCCCATGTCATGAAGACATTCTATTTTCCTTTAGAAGCTCCATAATTTTAAGTTCTGTAGTTAGGTCTATGAGCCATTTCAAAATAATTTGAGTGTACAATGTGAAGTAGGAGTCAAGATTAATTTATTTTCCTATTAATATATGGCATATATCTAGTTATTCCAGGACCATTTCTTGGAAAGACTTTCTTTTCTCCATTGGAGTACTTTGATACTTGTGTTAAAAATCAAATGGCCACTTAAGGGCAGGTCTATTTCTGAGGATATTCTATTCTATTGATCTATTTTTTCTTAATGCCAATACCACACAACTTTGATTATCATTTTTAGAATTAGTGTTAAAGTCAGGTACTATGATTTCCACAAATATGTTCTTGTTCAAAATTATTTTCTATACTGTAGGAACCTTTTATTCTTATATAAATTCTATGCAAATTGTAGATTCAGCTTATAAAACTCCTGCTGTAATTCTGATTAAACTTGCATTGAACTCATAATTTAAAGTAAACTGGTATCTTAATAATATTGAGTATTCTGATACAGTATCTCTATTTAGATATTCCTTAATTTCAAAATATTTTATAGTTTCGTTATTTCTTCCTTGACCCATGGATTATTTAGATGTCAGAATAAATAACATTATCACTCAGAAGGTTCTTTGAAATATTTGTGATTTTCCTAGATACATTTTTGTTACTGATTTCTAACTGAATTCCATCATGGCCAGAGAATGTATTCTATGTGATCCGAATCACTTTATGTTTACAGAGACTTGTTTCACAGCCCTGCATATACTCTACCTTGGTCAATATACCATGTATGTGCATTTGAAAAGAATGTGCATTCAGATGGATGCAGTGTTCTATAAACATTGATCTTTAAAAAGTGATTGATAACTACTATTCAAATAGTCCATGAATTTTGCATAGTGGTTCCATCACCTATTGTTGAAAGAATGGTATGACAATCTCTAATTATAATTCTGGACTTGCCTATTTTTCTCTTTAATTTTGTCCATTTTTGCTTCATGTAGCCTGGCCAGTGGTGGTACAGTGGATAGTGTGTCGACCCAGAACCCTGAGGTTCCTGGTTTGAAACTCCAAGGTCGCCAGCTTGAGTGTGGGCTCATTGGCTTGAGCACAGGGTCACTGGCTTGAGTGCGGGATCATCAACATGATCCCAAGGTCACTGGCTTGAGCCCAAAGCTTGATGGCTTGAGCAAGGATTTATTGGCTCAGCTTGAACAACCCCCTCTCGGTCAAGGCACATATAAGAAGCAATCAATGAACAACTAAAGTAAAGCAACTACAAGTTGATGCTTCCATCTCTCACCCTTCCTGTCCCTCTCTCTCTCTCTCTCAAAAACTAAAATAAAATAATTTTTGCATCATGTATTATGAAATTCTATTAGGTAAATATATATCTATGACTGTATGTCTTCTCAATGAACCAACCCATTTGTCATTATGAAATATCCCTCTTTACCTTTTAAAATTCTTTGCCTTAAAGTCTGTTTTGTTGGACATTAATAATGTCAAACCAGCTTTCTTAAGCTTACTGTTAGCATGGTATATATTTTTCCCTCATTTTACTTTTAACCTACATGTGTCTTTATCATTGAAATGTGTTTTAAAGAGAACATACACTAAGGTCTTACTTTTTTAAAAATCCATTCTGAAATTCTCTGTCTTTAAACTGCAGTGCTTGGTCCATTATCATTTAATGTAATTATTGATAAGTCTACCATTCTGATCAATTTTTGTTTCTTCCTTCTATCTTTTTTTCTTTATTCCTTTGGATATTTTAATTTAATTTATTGGCTTTTTGGCTATACCTCTTCGCCTTATGTTTTTAGTGGCTACTCTATGGATTAAAATATACATGCTTAATTTATACATCTACCAAGTATATACCATTTCATATTAGATATAGAAATATTGCAGTCTATAGGTCCATTTACCACCCCTCCACTGTCCTCTATCCTAGTTGTCAAATACATGACATCAACACATGCAAGATTATGCAAGACTATGTGACAATTTTTACTTTAAACAGTCATATTATTTTAAATAAATTAAGTGGGGAAAAAACTTTTTTGTGACGGAGAGAGACAGAGAGAGGAACATATAGGGACAGACAGGAAGGGAGAGAGATGAGAAGCATCAATTCTTCGTTGAGGCTCCTTAGTCTCCCTAGTTGTTCATTGATTGCTTTCTCGTCTGTGCCTTGACTGGGGGGCTCCAGCAGAGCGAGTGACCCCTTGCTCAAGTCAGCAACCTTGGGCTCAAGCTAGTGACCTTTGGCACAAGCCAGCAACCATGGGGTCATGTCTAAGATCCCACGCTCAGCGCTCAAGCTGGTGAGCCCCCGCTCAAGCCAGATGAGCCTGCCCTCAAGCCGGCGACCTCAGGGTTTTGAACCTGGGTCCTCCGCATCCCAGTCTAACACTCTATCCATTGCGCCACCACTTGGTCAGGCAGTAGGAAAAAAATATTTTAAATTTATTCAAATATTTGCCATTTCATTCCTTCCTAAAAATCCAAGTTTCCATCTCGTATATTTCTCATCACCTTTTGGGACTCCCTTTGACATTTCTTTGCAGCAGATCTGCACTATGACAAACTGTCTTTTAAGTGTTCTTTTATCTGAAGATATATTTTACCGTCATTGTTGAAGCATATTTTTTCTGGGTATAAAATTCTGTGTTGATAAGGTGTTTTTTTTTTTTCTTTGAACTCTTTAAAAATATTGTTTATTCTCTTCTGGCCACCATAATTTCTAATGAGAAATCTATGGACAGTCAATTCATAGTCCCTTTGAATGTAAAGTGTTGTTTTCCTCAGATTACTTTCAGTATTATCCCCTTGTTTTGGTCTTTAGCAGTTCGATTATGGATGTGCCAAGGTCTATTTTCATTATATTTATTTATCCTACTTGGGGTTTGCTAAACTTCTTGAGCCTGTAAATTTATGTCTTTCACTAAATCAGAGGATTATTTGGCAATTATTTCCTCAAATGGTTGTTTTTTTCCACCCCTTTCTCTCTTCTCCTTCTGGCAGTCCAATTATACATATATTATACATTTTGATATCATCCCACAGGTTCCTTAGTCTCAGGGAGTGTTTTCAATCTTTTTAATCTCTTCTTTATAATAATTGGATAACTATTACTGAACTATTTTCAAGTTCACAGAACATGATAATATGAGGAAATATAATTAAATTCATTATGGCTGATGTTTAAAGGGTTATTGTGAACTAAACAAGCTAAAGGAAATATGCCATTCTAATTTTTTTTTTTTGCAACAGTGACAGAGAAAGGGAGAGACAAAGAAAGGGATAGGGATAAACAGGAAGGAAGAGAGTTGAGAAGAATCAATTCTTCATTGCAGCTCCTTAGTTGTTCAGTGATTGCTCTCTCATAAGTGCCTTGACCAAGGGGCTACAGCAGAGCGAGTGGCCCCTCGTTCAAGCCAAAGACCTTAGGTTCAAGCCAACAACCTTGGGCTTCAAGCCAGCAACCTTTGGGCTCAAGCCAGTGACCACAGGGTCATGTCTATGATCCCATGCTCAAGCCAGCGACCCCACACTCAAGCTGATGAGCCCGCACTTAAGCTGGATGAGCCCACGCTCAAGCCAGCAACCTTGGGTTTTGAACCTGGGTCCTCTGCATCCCAGTCTGACACTCTACCCACTGCAACACCACCTGGTCAGGTGCCATTCTAATTTTCAAAGGAAATTTTACTAACTAGCAATGTCCTATCCCAGCTGAAATTCAAGGAAATGAGGAAAAGTACTGCTACTGAGGACCAGTACAGTATAGAAACTAGTTGGCACTTTCATATATACCCTTCTATTTAATCCTGATCACAACTCATTAATATAGGT
Source organism: Saccopteryx leptura (assembly GCF_036850995.1). NCBI lineage: Eukaryota > Metazoa > Chordata > Mammalia > Chiroptera > Emballonuridae > Saccopteryx > Saccopteryx leptura. The sequence continues at coordinate 221,863,112 of NC_089504.1, read as the reverse complement.
ACTATTATCCATATTTTACAGACAATGGTACAGAGGAATGAACAAGTAAGTAACTTGTCCCACTAGTAAACTCAACAATGGGGACTTTAACTTAGAACCTTATAGTTCTTTCCAGCACCCATCTCACTAACATATAAAGAAATTTATCAAAAATTAGACATGTCAGCTAACCTGACCTCCTTTTGCAACAAGATTACTATGTAAGTAAACGTTAAAAGTTTGGGGGATATAATGTATTAGGATTTTAGCAAAGCATTTTTTGGAGGTAATGTAGCATTGTGGTTCTCAAGACAATGCTTTGATCATTTAACTCTTTATGTGGTTCTGGTCAAGTAATTTCAACTCTCTAAGGAATATCTCCCTCAACTGTTAAAACAGGAACTAGAATAGTACTGATCTTGTAGGGTTTTGGTAAAGACTGAATGGAAAAAATACACATAATGCACACTATCTGCCAAATAGTAAATGCCTAGTAAATGTTAACTATTATTACTGAGATATGACATCTCTCTGGACAAAATATAAAATAATGTGATAATCATGATGAAATAATATGAAATATTATAAATAACAACATATATTAGCTTCATCTTGTTCAATTTCTAAAATGTCTGCCTTTGTTTTATAATTTTCCAATTATCTTCTGGAAAAGAAATATCGTAATGGGGTCACTAAAGAATAATACTGAACTGTTGGCTCAAAAAGAAGTAGGCTTGTCATTTATAATAGGTACTGGATACCGGAAATGACAGGGATGTATTCATAGGAAATTGCTTAAATAAATTATGGTCTAACTCTATGCACTCAATAAAAGACATGTTTTTAGCAGACCATTTGATTACATAGGAAATGCTTATTTCACATATTATATAACCATAATTTATATATGTTGTAGAGGAGAAACAAAAGACTAGGAGGAAACATACCAAAAAATTAACATGATCTTTTACAGATGGTGGGGCTATAGATAATCTTCATTTTCTTATTATTCATTACTATATTTATAAGTTTTCTGTAATGAGTAAGAATCTTCTTATAATTGAATAATATTTTGAGAAAATAAATTTAAGTAGTTTTATGGTCTCTCGCTGGCTTTCTATCAAGGTTTTTGGTCCTTCAGACCTAAAGTTTTGATCTCCAACATGGGAATGTGAAGAAATGTTTATAAATGGAAATGCTTAGAGAAATGACGTGGGGATAAAGTAGGCCATAATAATTATCTTCAAATTTCTATTTTAACCAATTAAGGAATCTTAACTAATAACTCTCTTAACTACTTAACAAATATCTTAACTTTCACTTGGGAGAAAGTTAAATTCTTCTATTTGGATCCATGGCCAGATTTCCTCTGTGGACCAGGGTAGGTTTAAAAGGACCCATCTTGGGAGAGAGCCATTGTAAGATAACTGGAATGACATGCCTTGGGTTCTGAGTTCAATAAACAGTTGTCACCTGAATAAATCACAGGAAGCTGCTCAGCATCAGGGTGGCACAGCACAGTACAGCACAGATGGCACGGGATACTGGAGTGACTGGTCTTGCAGGCACCTCGCAGATCTAAGAGGCTTTGTAAGTTTTGGTATCCACTGTTCATATGATTTCAGGTTTGTAGATGTCAAAACCTTCATTCAACCCCAATTATGACAATATTGTGCTGGAGAACTTCAGTCTGTTTCATGATAGTTTTCCAAATGCCACAGTTAAAAAAAAAAACCTGCCTATAATTTTAATGGTGCTCTACCTCCATGGACCTGGGAGGACATTCCAAGAAGGCCTATGATGACCTTAAACAGATGGGAAGCACTTACACTTTGAATTGAAGAGAAGAGAAGGGAGGGAAGACAAGAGAATGCAAGGAACAAACCCCAAACCAAAAGCTACAGGAGGTATTTTAATTGAGCTTCTAAATAAAAACAAGTTCTCATAAGACAAGCTCCACATCAGATTCACAACTCTGGTTGATAACCTCCAAGTTTCCTGTACTGTGTTACCTCCACAGACATCACAGATGTCACATATCAAGTTACATTTCATGGTCCTGGCTGGTAGCTCAGTTGGTTCGAGTGTTGTCTTGATACACCAAGGTTGCAGGTTCAATCCCAGGTCAGAGCACATACAAGAATCAAACAATGTTTCTGTCCCTCCCTTCCTCTCTCTAAAATGAATCAATGAATAAAATTTTTAAAAAATAGTGCCCAACTCTGGCCAGTTTGCTCAGTGGATACAGTACTGGCTGGCATATGAATGTCCCAGGTTCGATTCCTGATCAGAGCACACAAAAGCAGCATCCATCTGCTTCTCTCCTGCTGCCTTTCCCCTTCTCTCTTACTTTTCCTTCCACATCCAGTGGCTTGGTTGGTCCCAGCATCGGCCTCAAGTGCTGAAGACAGCTCGGTTCGCTTGAGCATTATCCCCAGACAGGGGTTTCCAGGTGGATCCCAGTCGGGGTACATGTGGGTCTGTTTCACTATCTCCCCTCCTCTCACTTAAAAATAAATAAATAAATAAATAATAACTAATACTACCCAAAAAATTACATTTCATTTTGTTAAGTTTATAAAAGAGAAAGTGCCATAGAATATTCTCAGTAGGAAGGACACTGAAAGATTAAAAATAAAAACTCCAAGAAAGCAAGGAGAAAGCCACAACTTCGATAAATCCTCCACCTCAAATTCTCCACCATTGTTGAAGCATATGAGACCCCTATTCTCTTTCCAGGGCAAATTTTATAGCCTATACCTTAGTGAGCCAAGCAGGTTTCCATTGAACTTCAAGATCTAAAATGTTGACCAAGACCTCATACAAGACAACTACATACCTGCCCAAATTCCACTACCTACTGTCCCCTCCCAGGACACTCCTGCGGTTCTGTGCACTACAGGGCATTCTCCATAGAACAGCTGAATCTCTACTCTGTTTTCATCCATTCTTGGGTTCTGGGGTTCTGGAAGCTCTTCCAGCAGAGGTTGTTCCTCTCAGATATCACTCATCTCTAATTGGAGACATATGAATAACCACCTGGATAATCAGTCCCCAAGACAACAGCTGCTCAGTTTAACAGAGGTATGGGACCCACACAGGTTTCCCTGGATTCCAGAAGGAACCACACATACTCAGTCCTCACTACCCTTAGTCTGGGGAAGTCACGAAACTTTGTATGGTGCTGAGTTTTATAAACAATATGCTTGTAGCTTACATATAACAGCCAAGAAACACTATATTCCATTTTGATTGCACAGGAAACAGAAAGAACTTAAATCCCCACTGCCTTAAATCCTGTTGGAATAAGGCAGGGTATAAAGAGAAATAGTCCAGCCAACCCATCAGCCTGCCATAACACTGTAACTGTCCCCAGTCAACTGGGTCTGAGTTTCCTCGGTGGAAGGACTTTGGGCCCTTCTTGGCCAGTGGTCTCGACATTCGTGCCCTGAAGAACCTGGGCTCTGAGAAGGCCCCAGCCTCATTTGTACAGTGAGGTAATTCATTTAAAAAGAAGCTTATTGCTTTAAAAAAAAATAATGAGCCTGAGCAGTGGAGGCGTAGTAGATAAAGCACTGACCCGGAACACTGAGGTCACCGGTTTGAAACCCAAAGGTCACTGGCTCTGAGCGCTTGGTCACCAGCACAGGGTCGCTGTCTTGACCAGGGGGAATCACCCACACGATCCCAAAGCTCACTAGCTTGAGCCCAAAGGTCACTGACATGAAAAAGCCCAAGGTCACTGGCTTGAGCAAGGGGACACTGGCATGGTTCCAGTTAAGGCACATACAAGAAGCTCAATGTACAACTAAAGTGAAAGTAGCTATGAATTGATGCTTCTCACTCTCTCCTCCCTCCCTGTCTCCCTCTCTTCCTCTTTCTCTCTCAAAATAATAATAATAATAATTAAGCCATGGATCTAATACAACCTTCTCATTTTACAGATGAGGAACCAGGTCCAGAGAGGTCAGGTGATTCACTCAACATCACACAACTGGTCTGTTAGAAGGAGAGAGATAAGGTTACAGCCTAACTTTCCAAGGTCACAGACACTGTCACCCCACCATGTAGTTCCATTTTTAGCTAAGTTCTGTACACACATAGTATCCAATTTTAAACTTTAGCATCTAGGTGACCTAAGGAACTAAAGATCAGAAAGAAAGGTAGATACAGACCTTAACACAATTCCTTCCCCTCCTCTTGTCTTCTCGCCCCTTCCCACGTCCCAAGAAAATATTCTCTGCCAGACAATGACTTCATCATTTTCCTTCTCACTAATTTGAATAGTCTGGTGAGAGAGCCAAACAAAGAATGAAAATGATGAATGACTCCTTGTGCAATGCAGAAAAAATGTGGCGTTTGGGATCTCAAAGTGACGGAATACTCCTCATGCAGAAACAGAACATGCCTCTCTCCAAAACAAAAAGCAGAAACAGGGGTATTTCAGAGCTCCGAGTGTTTGGCCAAATGGTAGGTGTGTAAAAGATTTTAAAGGGTTAGATGAAAGCAAATCAGCCTTCACCTCCAAAACAGGTAAGTGTTTTATTGGAAAGGAAAACAGAAGTATTTTTCAGTGAGTCACCAAGCAGAGTCAGGAGAGAAATGGAAAAGGGGAACAGGGGTGCTGAATGGGGCGAAGGAAAAATATCTGCTCAATCATCCAACACATTCACAGATTTTTACCAAAACGCTTTTTCTTAACCCAGAACTTAGCCTCCATCTCCTCACCACATGCATACAGGTGAGCGGTCATACTTGAATTACTGTGAACACTAAATTCTAGAAATATTTTAATATTTTCCCAGTTAGAAATGAATGTTAATTCATAAACCAAGTAAGTTTTTTTCTGCATTTAGAGAAGTGTTTATTTTTTTTATTTGAAATATACTTGATATATATCACATTGTGTAAATTTAAGGTGTATATGTTATTTTGACACATTTATATATTGTAACTGTCACTGTAGCGATAACTAGTTTGTGTCTCATATTACATAACTATCATTTTTTTTTTAGTGGAATAGTTAGGTTCTAGTCTCTTACCAAGTCTGATGGTTATAATACAATGTTGTCTCTATTCACTAAACCCAGCATTAGATCTCCAGGTTACGCACAGAGCTCGTTCTATTAAGCTTTACAAATGCTGCATTTTTATCAACACTGGGGCAGGACCCTCCACCAGCACAAAGATTGTGACTTACTGAGGGCTCAGAGGATGGCTAGCAGTTTTTAGCAATAAAGTGTTTTTTAATTAAAGTATGTACATTGCTTTGTTAGACATAATGCTATTGTACAGTACACTATAAACATAACTTTATACACAATGAGAAACCAAAAAATTCATGACTCTTGTTGCGGTCTGGAACTGAGCCCACACTATCTCTGAGGTGCTCTAAGTAAAACAATGTGCCTGTCCTACTCGTAACTTTATACCCTTCAACAATATCTGCTCTATTCCCCCCCCCCCATCCTCTGGTAACCACCATTTTACTCTGTTTTTACAAGCTTTTTTACATTCCACATACAAGTAATGTCATATAGTACTTACCTTTCTCTGTCTGACTTTTCTCAGCATAATGTCCTCAAAGTCTATCCATGTTGGTGCATAACCAAGTTTTAGAAATCCTGTTTTCTTTGCGTATATTTCTTCCTGCATTAGACTTTTGGAAGATACTCTCAATCCTCAGTTTTGCAGTCTCCAAGCATGTGGCAGACAGTCTCACTTGGGGAAAACACTAAGTTTGCTTAGTTGGTGGGCAAAGACGAGATCAACCCAGCATCTACAGACCACCTGCTCTGTGTCACTATTCCCTTTGACCCTTGTGACTTAAGTGTCCCTCCTACAAGTAGGCATCATAAAAGCTTGCCCATTCTGAGATGAGAAAGCATCCCTTTCGCCCCAGGCTAGCAGCTGACAATGCCCCAAAGCCTGGGCTGCTGCCTCGCCCAGTGTTAGCCAGGGTCCTAACAAGCTCACTCTGGGTTCTCCAAGGCCATTTCAATGGCCTGGCCCTGTTGCTAAGAAATAACTCCTGTGCACTCTACAGCTAGACGGAACATCCCCAACCTGCCAAGGATGCAGCTCACAGCTAAACACAGCTGACACTCTGGGCTCTCTCTCTTAAGATAAAACAGAACTGGGGGGAAAATCTTTCAGAGAATTTCCTCTCCCATCTTTTTTTTTTTTAATAAATAAATTTTTATTAATTTTAATGGGGTGACATCAATAAATCAGGGTACATATATTCAAAGAAAACATGTCCAGGTTATCTTGTCATTCAATTCTGTTGCATACCCATCACCCAAAGTCAGATTGTCCTCCGTCACCTTCTATCTAGTTTTCTTTGTGCCCCTCCCCCTCCCCCTTCTCCTCTCCCTCGTTCTCTCCCCCCCCCCATCTTTATTAACTACCTTTTCTTGCTTTATTCCTTTTGTGGCCTTTTATTACTTGTTTAAATACAACAAAGGCATTTGACAACATGAGTACAAATATATATACAATCAAGCAATTCCATCTGAGGTGTTTAAAGAAATTCAGGAGAGTAAAGCAACATCAAACCCATGCACTCATTCTGACCGGCACAGAAGGTTCAGGGGCCTCAAGGAGCATGTGGGTAATGCCCGAGGCAGAGCCACAGGACTGATGAAACTGAAAACTTGAACATCTGGCTCTTTTGAATTGATCGCTGATTCCTATGAAAATGATAAAGTGTAAAGATTTGAAAAAAAAAAAGTCTGATGAAAAAGAGAATTGGTTCCACATAGTTTAGGGAAACAAATGTGGACAATCGACTATGTTTTCTCCTCTTCCACAAAAAGTTGGTCTAAAACAACACTTTTTTTTTCTTTTTATTCAGTGAGAGGTAGAGAGGCAGAGAGACAAACTCCCACATACACCCTGACTGGGATAAACCCAGCAAGCCCACTAGGGGGCAATGCTCTGCCCATCTGGGGCCATGCTCTCAACGAAGCTCTTTTTTAGTGCCTGAGGCGGAGGCAATAGAGCCATCCTTAGTGCCTGGGGCCAACCTGCTCCAATCAAGCCATGGCTGCAGGAGGGGAAGAGAGAAAGAGAAGTGTGAGGGGGAGGGGTGGAGAAGCAGATGGGTGCTTCTCCTGTGAGCCCTGACCTGGAATCAAATCTGGGACATCCACATGCCAGCCTAATGCTCTACCACTGAGCCAACCGGCCAGGGCCCACTTTTTTTTTAAACAAAATAGTAACCGATGATGAGCCATCACGCTTCGCATATGTCAGGAAAAAGCTGTTGAAATCTTCAACAAAAACTCTATCCCAACAAAGCACATGCGGCAAAGACTATGCTGATCTGTTTCATGGGCACTCACAGCACTGCTATTGAAGAAGGCACTGAGAAGGTAAAAAGAAATCACATCCAAAGTTTAAAACAATGATAAGAGCTCAATAAATGTGAGCTAAGAGCTTTGCAGACCTATGTCAACACACCCTCAACCTGCCCCAGACAGATGGCATTCAGGCTCCCAAAGGAGGGGCCCAGGGCTGCCACACTCCCTATTGCGCACACAGCTGGTGCTAAAGAGACGTTAGCCCTGGGCTTGCCTGGTCAAGGCACATATGGGAGTTGATGCTTCCTGCTCCTCCCCCTGTTCTCTCTCTCTCTAATAAAAATGAATAAATAAAATCTAAAAAAGTAAATAAATAAAAAATTTAAAAATAAATAAATAAATAGACGTTAGCTGAGTGACTGAACTTAAAAATAAGGTGACCAATCGTCCTCCTTTAGGGAGGACAGTCCTTCTTTTGTAAGTTTCGTCCTTCCTCGAAAAGTGTCCTCCTACATGTCCTCCTTTTTGATATTGGAAGACTTATCTGTAAATGTCCGTATTCGATCGATGCAGTCGATCCATTGCCTGTGATGTGACATATTTGTATCTAAATGAGTACTTTTTTCTTATAATTATTATTAAAAATTAATAGGCATGTAAGCATAATTACAATATAAAATATTACAAATGTTTTTATTATGCATTTATCATATTATAGTGTATTATTGTTACAATGAATAAAAAGTTTCTTTTATTTACAATATTGTTTTCTTCAATTTATTTTTGTCCTCCTTTTCACTGTAAAAAGTTGGTCACCTAATTAAAAAAGGAAAAGAAAAGAAAACAGCAGAGACTGTTACCAACTACATCATACAGACAAGAACATGGAGGCCTGAAAAGTTACTGATTTTCCTAGAAAGCCACGTAGTAAAAGGTGGAACCCACGGCAGTGATATCCTACCCCAAGACCTAAGACCCGAGGACAAACCAAGAGATGAGGTCCTCAGTAATGCAAAATGAGTGAACATGGAGAAACAGTAGTCTTTCCAACCACCTCCCACAATGGATATCGAACTATGGTATCTAGTTTTGGGGGTTATTTTTCCCTAACAGTCTGGTCTAGCCGCAAAAGACTAAGACCGCTGAGAACATGCAAAGCTTGGGCCGGGGTCCAGGAGAGGGTTCCAGAGGAAGGTGCCTGCTGTTTCGATCCCAGCAGAGTCCCTGCTATGGCTGCGGGTCCCTGGGCAGATGGTGTCTGTCACTAGGGTGGCATTGGTTTGGCAGATGCCTTCACTCACTCTTCTGTATAGCAAAACACGAGACCTTGTAGGTCGACCAAAAGGTAAATGTTGTTCAGCGTTAAGAGAGAGAGAGAAGGTCCAATTCTAAAGAAAATGTCATCTAAAAAGGCTCACTGTAACCACCCTAAAATGGCACACGTTTGCCCTTTTTTAAATCAGTTATAAAATGTAAAAATAAACATCCTAGAACACACAATAAAAATGAATGTGGAGGATCTCTGGAAAATAGTAGGTGACTTTATAATTCAATTTCAGGAGTTTGTGTGTGAAAGGTTAACTTAATCAGGTATTGAATTGGGACCAAAAAAAAAACAAAACAAAAAAAACCACAACGCATTTGATGGAGAACTTGCGAGAACAACCCTTTAGTCATGACCACCCGAGTCAAAGGCTGGAGTTATATTCTAAACCTTAATTTAAAAATAAACATTAAAATGAAGCTTTCTTTAAAATTCTCCAATAATTTTCACTTTAAAAGTACCAAATTGGCCCATAAAAAAGCTCACGCTAATTATTTCCAAGCAATCAACTTCTTAAAAACCCTTTATTTCACAATTACGCTAACATCCCATTAATTTGGGACACTTACCCAACTATTTATTCCTTGCTCATTACCTATGTGCACATTAAGAGAACACCAATAACACAATACAGGCATTAATATGTAAAACATCAACAAAAGCCATCTGGAAACCTAATGAATAATCAAGGGATTTCAAATTAAACTACAGAATTTTCCCTTAGAATCTTTAGGATAACACTGTCAAGTTCAATCTATTCACTTCGCCTCCAGAATCAATTTTTCAAACTTTATGACAGGTCTAATCGCTTCCACCTGTGTCTCTAGCCTGACTCTTGACTGGCATGCTACCAGCCAGGGTGAAAATGTAGACAAAGACCCCTATTAGGATCCGGCTGTTTCTCTACTGTGAGGTCACTCAGCCATTAAATTAGTTCCAGCCCAATTTCTGTCCTCTCAGGCCTGGACTTCGGGGAGGAGGGTGCGCAGCGGCAAGGGAGGGAAGCAAAGTCAGAAGAGAAGGAAACGGTGACGAGCTGTTCGGGGCTGACCATAAACGCATGTGGAAAGGTGAAAAGCTGGAACTGGCCCCTAATTCTTAAACAAAAATACCTTCTTTCTTAAACGGTGGTGGCTATTCTCCTCGATGCCATTTCCCCCGAAATGTGTTTTTTAAAATGATCGTATGGGTTTGTTTTCCCTTTTCTGCGCCTTTGGTTATCGAGGTCAACTGTCTTTCATAAAAGGTTTCCTCAACCACCAAGAGACGCTTCAGAAAACCAGTGCAGGCCTGCATAAGATGCTGGAGGGGACTAGGAGACAGACAGGCTCTCTGGGCAGCAGACGCTGGCGTAGCCTCACCTGGTCTAAGTAGAAATGAAAGTACCCAGGGGACATCTAGCCCTACCGCTCTCTCACCCAGGGGGCAGTGCTGCTGAGGCCACAGAGCTAGTCAGTGATGTGACACAGCTCCAGTTCCATCATTTCCCTGCCAGACTGAGCTTTCTGGCATCAGGAACAACACCTAACACACAGTAGTAATTGCTCAAAAAAACTGACAGACCCATACACCTCTCTCCCGGCATCACATTACCTACTTGGTCCACTTCTCTCTGCCCCACACCCGGCGCTCAGCCCAGCAGGTGCACAGAACCACAGGAACTGAACGTGCACTGGGACTAGCTTCTTCCGGAGCACAGAGGAAGGAGGGCACCTCTTCCATCAGTCCCTCTCCGGCACCTGGCACACAGCCAGGCATACAAGACACACTCCATCCACACGTATTCCGTGAATGATGAAGGCAAATGTTAAGCTTAAAAAGATCACAGGACTGGCCCTGGCCGGTTGGCTCAGTGGTAGAGCGTCGGCCTGGCGTGCAGAAGTCCCAGGTTCGATTCCCGGCCAAGGCACACAGGAGAAGCACCCATTTGCTTCTCCACCCCTCCCCCTCTCCTTCCTCTCTGTCTCTCTCTTCCCCTCCCGCAGCGGAGGCTCCATTGGAGCAAAGATGGCCCGGGCGCTAGGGATGGCTCTGTGGCCTCTGCCCCAGGTGCTAGAGTGGCTCTGGTTGCAACAGAGCAACGCCCCGGAGGGGCAGAGCATCGCCCCCTGGTGGGCAGAGCGTCGCCCCCTGGTGGGCATGCCGGGTGGATCCCGGTCGGGCGCATGCAGGAGTCTGTCTGACTGTCTCTCCCCGTTTCCAGCTTCAGAAAAATACAAAAAGAAAAAAGAAAAAAAATCACAGGACTAAATCAATGTCAAGGAAATAAACTTATTTAATAAGGAAACAAATTATTCTTTACAAATGACAAGTGGCACATCCAGGGCCAGCTGATGGAGAGTGTACAGGAATGCAAAGGCAATGAACATAAACACATCTGTGATCATATGGCTCACCACATCATCTGCTTGACATGGATCATTTCAGTATCCGACAGACACTTGGTACAAGTAGTCAGAAAAGATACTGTAAATCAAATAAAAGACGTTTCCAAACGCTCACAGTGACTCTTGAGCTCTGTTGTCCAGCTTAATGCCCTCCTCACAGCAGAGGGTCCATCACTGCCATCAGGAGACTGAACAGGTGTGCCATGCCACCAGCCCCACCAGGGCACAGTGAGCGCCCGGAGGTGCTGTCCAACAGGGATGATGGCTCAGCAGTGGCCCATCCACACCCCTTGTCTAGAGCCTACCACCACCGACAGCTCACACGTAGGGATGGCGATCTGGGTCCGCTGCTGGAAGACGTGACCATGGAGCACAGACAGTTCACTGGTCCAGACCCACTGAACCCACGCCCCTGGAACTCCACCCAACCAACCAGCTGAGCTAACAGGTCACAGGGAAACCTACCAGAAACAGAATGGAAAAGAAAGGCATCTAACGTCAACTAAAATCAGCATTGCACCCAAAAGGTGCTACCCTGACAACAGAGTAGACAATGCAGTATGTAATCAGAAACTGATGTCAGAGAAAATGACCAGAGAAGGGAACACAGGGTGAAAAGACCTCTTCTCACCAGACTGAGTAGGGCCAGCGTAGCACGTCATACTACTGGGGGAAACATCGCTCACATGGTTTTCACTTCTTATTTTTATTTGGGGGTAGGGAGGACCAGCCCTCCAGCTGCCTTGCCTGAGTTATCAGCAAGCAACTCCTATATTTCCCTCTGCTGCTGGCTCCCCTGGAATCCGTTCCCCGCTTCTGAGGCACCAACACAGCATGAACATTCACAGGCTGGGGCAGGAGGTGGAGGTCTGGTCCACAGCTTCGCGACCAGCCTACGCTCAGACCCTGACATCAAATGAAAGCACTCAGTGTCTACCTCCACGCCAGCTGAGTTCACATCATTTGAAGAAAATACCATGTCCTCCAGAATATTTGTCTGGAAGAGAAATTTCCAAATCCTCCTAGATTTACAGTAACATAAGAAAAGTACCTCTGATGACATTAAGCAGTGAAACAAAACTAGTATCACCACTCAGTTCTTCCACCCACGATTTCAAACCCTGCAGTCACTGGGGCTAGGCACAGGCAACAGCTACATTGGTTAGCAGTCAGGCAAACAAAAAGCACATGTCTGTGACAAAGACTTCTAATTGTCCTCCAGTCTCCACCTTCCTCTTCTCCTTAGTACTAGAGCTCTAATGTTCAACTGGATTCATGGATGATGATTATACAAACCACATTTATTTCCTAGCCTTCTTCTTAGGTAAATCTGGTCATGTTACCATAGTTTCTGGCCCTGGGACACAATCAAATGTCATGAGCAACTTCTGAAGACATGTCTTTCTTTACCCCCACCTCCTGCTTACTGGCTAAAATGAGAACAGTGAAGAAAGCTGATAGAGAAAAACAGATTCATTTGAAATATATGCTCCAGTGTATAGGAGCTAAGCAGGGCTGCTGGGGACAGGGCCTGGTGGACATCACTCATAGGGTCACCAAGGTCAGAGTCAACTCAACAGAATGCCATGCACATGTACTTTCCCATCCTTTTTTTTTTTTTTTAGCAAGAGAGAGAGAGAGGAGAAGCATCAATTCATAGTTGTGTCACCTTAATTATTCATTGACTGCTTTTCATATGTGCCTTGGGGGGGGGGGCTCCAGCCGAGCCAGTGACCCCTTGCTCAAGCCAGTGATCTTGGGCTTCAAGCCAGAGACCTTTAAGCTCAAGCCAGTGACCCCACACTCAAGCTGGCGAGCCTGTGCTCAAGCCACCGACCTCGGGGTTTCAAACCTGGGATTTCAGTGACCCTGGTCGATACTCTACCCACTGTGCCACCAACGGTCAGGTACCTCCTCCTTTCGTACAGAGAATTCCCAATTTTTAGCTGGTACAAGTGCTGAGGGGTTGGGAGTGGGGCAGGCAGAAAGGATTTTAGAAACTTTATCATAAAGATCTCCATCTAATTTAAATTTTGCTTCTATTCCAGTCCACTAGGCAACAGCCACTCAGTGGCCACTGAAGCCATATATATAAAGAGAGAAACAAGCATGGAGCAAATCCAGTTCCTGGTCTGGAATATCCTTCTTGCTTTGCCTGGCTGAGCCATTGATGTGATGTACAATATAATTATTACAAATGCAAAAACAGAAACAATTCCACACCCTGCTGTGATAATCAAGTTTGACTCTGTTCCAATGATGACCTGAGGCTCTGAAAGCTGATGTATGAAATTAGGCGATATGTAGAAAGTACATAAAAGTAGTGTCTGGAAGAGAAAAGCTTTCAATCCAAGTTGGCTATTATTATTGTTATTATTACCACAATACACTGTGTTTCCAATAAGGATAGCTTATGCAGGATCAAATATAATGTTAGCTGTAGAAATGTTTTTGGTCTTACTCTTTGAAAATAATAAGCCATATGTTATCTATCTATCCCATGGTCCCTTTGTGGACAATTCTGGGTCATTTTGGCACTGAGGTGACATGACCTCTTTAATTTTTTTCTCTAAAAAAAAAGGCTACAGCCCACCAGGAACTTCTCACCAGGCTCATGGACTCACTAGGCTGCAGTGAGTAACTTCCTGTAAGTGTAGGAAGGACCCATGTGCGCAGGGAAAGAGGACGCTGAGGATAAGTTATGGTGAGCAATCACTAATTATTCAATATCTGCTCTGTACACAGTGGAGGGATCAATCATTCTCCACCAGTCATTTCACATTCTGTACTCTACAGAGGCCAGACAAGAAGAGAAACAAAAAAGAGTCCTCAATGCCCTTGAAAAGTTAAAATATATTTCTTTTGTAAAAACAGAAATAATTCTACAAAAGTTTGTAACTCTGCTATCATCAAGCTCAGCTATATACTCTTATAGACCCACACAGCTAAAGACAGAATTTCTATTTTCTTATAAAAGTTCCATACCAAAAAGGAGCTCACCAGTGTTTTAGGGTGCTAAAGCAGAGCACCAGCATGGCATTTTTCTCCATCCGAAACATGGGCTCCCCAGGGTGGAAAAAAACCCACGCACCTGGTTGGTCAAATGGAAGCCTCGGTCCACCCACTCAAGCAGGGCCCTCACAGGCTTCCTGGTCATGGGCTGCCCACTACACAGCTCAGAGACTATTATTCCAATGTTTCCAGATCATTCATCCTAAAATACTCTTCTCTTACGTCCATGGAAATAGCAAAATGGTCTGGAAGTGCCAATGCTTTCTACCTGCACTTCACCTCCCAAAATCTTGTTAAATGTTGCACCCTGATTTTACTTTTTTTTTTTACAGGGACAGAGAGAGAGTCAAAGAGAGGGATAGACAGGGACAGACAGGAACGGAGAGAGATGAGAAGCATCAATCATCAGTTTTTCATTGCGACACCTTAGTTGTTCATTGATTGCTTTCTCATATGTGCCTTGACCACGGGCCTTCAGCAGACCAAGCAACCCCTTGCTCGAGCCAGCGACCTGGTGAGCTTTTTGCTCAAGCCAGATGAGCCTGCACTCAAGCTGGCAACCTCGGGGTCTCGAACCTGGGTCCTCCACATCCCAGCCCGACACTCTATCCATTGCGCCACCGCCTGGTCAGGCGCACCCTGATTTTTTTTTATTTAGAAAATGGAACTATAATGGGTCACCCTCTCGATAGGATAGAGTGTTCAATCAAGTAAGAAAAGATTATCACAGTGTCTGTACTGGCAAGCAATGACTGGTCCACCTATAAGAGCAGCTTCTTCTCTACTGGGGAGCAGGGGATTGGCAGGGGGAAAGGGGGGAGGCAGGAGAGGTTAGGAACAGCAGAGGGGAAGTACCAATGACAACACACACAATTCAGTAAACAAGAACTGTTGTTACCAGCCCTGGCAGGCTGGCTCAGTGGTAGAGCATCAGCCTAGCATGAGGATGTCCCGGGTTCAATTCCCAGCCACGGCACACAGGAGAAGCACCCATCTTCTTCTCCACCCTTCCCCCTCTCCTTTCTCTCTATCTCTCTCTCTTCCCCTCCTGCAGCCAAGGCTCCATTGGAGCAAAGCTGACCTGGGCGCTGAGGATGGCTCTATGGTCTCTGCCTCAGGCGCTAGAATGGCTCCAGTTGCAACGAAGCAATGCCCCAGATGGGCAGAGCATCACCCTCTAGTGGGCATGCCGGGTGGATCCCGTCAGGCACATGTGGGAGTCTGTCTCTCTGCCTCCCCGCTTCTCATTTCAGAAAAATACAGGAAAAGAAAAGAAAGAACTGTGGTTACCATGGCTCACATTCCCCTTCCTACTGCCCCCCTACACTGCCAATTCCCCTACAGGAACTCTTTGTCCACATCCTCTGCGCACACAGAAGCTGCCATTTCCATGACTTTGAGTATGAGGGTCAAGAAATCCTGAACTTATTGTTTGATATCAACACACTATCGATTCCAGAAATTATTATTAAGAAAGGCTAAAATATTTCCCTGTGTCCTATACATCGAATTATGCACCTCACTGCCAGTCTAACAGGGGAAAGTGCCTAGAAGCTATGTATCTGGGTTTTGGCGGGGGAGGGGGATCATACATTCCTTCTGTTTCAGTCCCATATTGAGGAAAGATGCTTTTCTTAGTCACTCTTTCTTGAAATATACTTTTAAAACTATCTCAAAATAAGAGTATTAATTAATACTGACTAATTTGGGAGTTAAAAAATTTCCTTTCATCTGTTTTCCATTTTTCAACCTTTAATCAAAGTCCAGGAAACAGAGGAATAAAAAGGAAAATTTTCAATAAGAGTAAATTTTGAACATTCACATGGGATTACAGAGTGCTCAAAAAATGTCTTGGACAGGAACATACCAAAACAGGTTTTAAAGTACAAAGCTCCAATTTCCTTCAACTGTACACAGCTTACACGTCTGTCATTCAAAGCTGCCATCCTGACACCCCTGTGAAACAATTCAAACTAAATGTTTAACGCTGGTTCTGACAACACAGAAGTAAAATGATGACTTGAACAACAGTGCCACCTGCTAGACGTGTCTTTTCATAATGCTCTTTTGCCCAAGCACATTCTGAAAGCCTGATTAAAAGAAGAGTCCTAGGCACCAAAAAAAACACAAAAAAAACACCGGCCTATTCTTTAAAATACAGACCTCTGATCAAAGAAGCTCACTGAATTTCTCTTCTACACTTAAACTCTTCCAGGACAGGGGCACACTCACCCTGCTCATGGGTTTCCTAAGAGTCCTTGTTCTGGGCTCCTTTCCCTCCTCACCCCCCAGCACTGCTTAGTGAGAACCTTCAACATAACCTGACTCATGTGCGCGGATCCACAACTCACCCGTCCAGAAGATTCATGGTGCTGGATGTCACTTCAGTAAACAGAATTACTTTTCCAAGTTGTTTTGTCTGCAAATTTTGTCGGTAGATCTCCAGATCAAAATACTCTGATGAGAAGGCCACCGTGTCAGTCACCACAGGGATAGCAGTTGGGGTGACTTCAGTCTCAGATGTGTGGGATGAAACAAACTGGAGGGAGAGCTTGCTGGATGTTATGGCCCCGGCAGGCTCCACACGCTTCCCGAGCCACTGCATGAGAGGATCTCGGATTTCCTGCATCGTAAAGAAAGAAATGGAAAGGTTGTAATGTGGCATTAGGCTAGAGGATGGTAGCTTTTCCTTAAAATGCCATTTAAGTAATGTGAGTACTTCCTAATTCATGACCAATAAAGCTAGATTCATATAGGCTGAATATTTAAGCTATTATACAATAGACAATAGGTATGCTAGATGGGCTTATACAATAAAAATAAACTGTTCAGAAACCAGGATCTAAGGAAATAAGTAGAGTTATTATTCTTTCTATCCTAAATTCTCCAAAATCCTCTCAGCTCTAGAGTTCATTAGTGCTTCTCCCTCTGTGCATTATACAGAAAAAGGAAATCCATTATTCTATGTAGAAGAAAATAATAAAACCCAGGCAAAAGAAGTCACGGGAGACCAAGAAGTAAGACACACACAGAACATTAGATCTCAGCCTGCAGAGGACCTCCTCCTCCTCCTGTCACAACAAGCTGACCACCACGAGCCACTGACTGATCGTGGATGATGGAGAAGTACATTTCACACAGGGAAAACAATGGGGTGCCCAAAAACCACATCCACTTTGTCCCAAATCTGGGTCAGGTAGGGGAAGGCCGAACCTACATAACCTATTAATAGAACAGAGCCTCTATCCTCCGCCTGAAGCCACAAGGAGTCTTGGAGCCTCCCTGCAGGCTGTAACTTCCTCTTGGACCCCATAGGATCCAGAGGCCTCCTTCTGGGCTGGGGTATCGGGGAACTGACTGAGGGATTGGGGGAGTCCCTACAGGCCTGCACAAACCATTCTAAAATCTGTCGATCACAGTGCACGCAGACAGGCACTTAGCCATCTTCACGCAGTACCAGGCCTTTAGGGAGAAAGCGCGCATTCCTCTGTTCACATCAGGGGCAAGTCCCAAAGCTCCCTGTGGCTGCAGAGAAGCTGCTTCAGAGACAAAATGTCATTCAGCTAAATTCAATGAATGAAGCTTTAAAATTCACTTCCATCTTACAGAAAATAGAGGTGACAGAGAAACAACTTAAGTGGCTTCAGAAGGAAGCAATTAGAAGAAAACCAGAAGGTTTTGAGACATTTTATTAAACAAGCCATTGTTGTGGCAAAGGAGGGGTGAGGATGGGGATGGACTGAATGATGGTGTCACCCCAAAATTTCACATGTTGAGATCCTAATCCCCCAGGTAATGGTATTTGGAGGTGGGACCTTTGGGAGGTATTAGGTCATGAGGGTGCAGCCCTCATCAATAGGGTTAGTGTCTTTATAAAAGACACCCAGAGAGATCCCTTGCCCTCTCACCAAGTGGTGACACAGAGATGAGGCAGCTGTCTGCAATATGGTAGAGAGCCTTCGCCAGAACCAACCTGCTGGGCACTTGATCTCAGACTCCTAGGCCCCAGAAGCATGAGAAGTAAATGTCTGTCATAAGCTGCCCCATCTCGGCTATTCTGCTTTAGCAGCCTGAATTGACTAAGACATCGCCTAAACCTCAGATCTGGCTGCTAGTTATGACCAACTCAGCTCCTTAAACTTTGCTCAATGCCCTTACAGGGACTGAGTGAGCAGGTCTCAATTCCCTTTATCACATTCCCCAGGATGACTGGATATCACAAGGGTACTACGCAGACTAAAAGTGGTGAAGAGGGTGAATCACAAAATTAGAGAGGTAAATTGATCTATATAACAGAATTTTCTCTAACGCTAGTTTTCACTATCTCAAGCACAAAGCTAAGTGGTGACTCAGCTGGTATAGGCAATGTGAGTGCCCCATCCAAAGCCAACAAATGAAACCAAAAGGGAACAGCTAGCACATGACAGAACTCACAGAACAGAATAAAGATGGAAGTCTCCTCTGGAGTGAATCATCCAATACCATTCAGACATCGTTCACCTAAGAAATACGTAAGGTGCACTTCCTGTGTCTCACAAATAGTGCCACAGTGGGCAAAGGAGAAAACACCACCAGGTACACAGACAATGACAGCAGCGTGTGACATGTGACAACTGCTATGAAAATTCACTCAAACAATTCAAACATACACTTCCCTTTGGCAAAGTGGGTCAACCTGACTTGCCAAATTGAATCATCTGTTCTTATGTGCATTCCAATGGGAGCAGATTCTCAAAGAATTACATTATCATTTCTGTGTCTGCTAATTACTAAAGAATTATTCCCAATTATTTGTTTTTGAAAGCAATACTTTGATGCACAAGTATGCAAAATAAATTAACATGGATGAAAGCAAGGCACGCTGGTTTGTTTTTCTTATACTTCTTTCCCATAATCTTTCAGGACTTACTCAGAGCTACATAAATTACTCAGAACAAACAGAATCTAAAGATACAAAATGGACCTGAAGCCTCTTAAGAAATAAAAACACATACTACCCATAATTCTCCTAAATATTTACATTCACAATAGTCAAATGCAACTTTAGGCTATCAAGTAAAACTGAGTACACAGGGGAAGTATTCAGGCTCTCCCACACTCATTATCCCTGGACAAGAGAACAAAAGTCTAGGTGCAAAAAGTATTAGCATTACTATCTGATTGATGCAAATCTGTCCAAATATGTCCCCTCAAATGCACTCAAGTTACAACAATGACAGCTGCACAAGTAGCTGATACCGTGTATAGAAAAAAGGATTCATGATTTCCGGCTTAACTCTACTAATGATCACTAAGGCAGCGTAGAAATGCTGTCAACAAAATGTTTGGATTATATATATCAAGGCAAATGGGCTGAAATACATAGTATTACCCACCCCATTACCCCCAAATGTACCTAACTCTTTGAACTCAACTACCAAAGCATAACTAAAATGTCACTTCTTAGGACAGACTTCTCTGACCCACAGCCTGTCCCAGTCTAGGTGAGGACTCTTTCATAAACTCTTAGTGACTTTAAAATACTTATCAAATTGTAATTTCATAATCTGTATAGCCATTTATTCAAGGTCCCACTGTCTTGCTACAATGTGAGTTTCATAAAAACAGCAAATACTCCCAACTATATCCATCGCACCCAGGGCCAGATCTAGCGAATAGTGCATGCTTAATAAGCATTCACCATATAAATGCATAGTAAATTCCTTACCAAAAAAAACTCTACAAGTAACAGACACATATAGGTATACCAAGAGGTAAAGTCCCCAAAAAGGCAATAAGAGATGGCCTTGATATAGATACATAAGTATCTAAAAGAAATTTGTAAACTTCAAAGTCAATCAGTTCTATTAAAAACCATTGCTATCAAATTCCACCCCAATGAAATCAACAAAAATCTTCTAATCAATGCTATTTTTAAATATTTGAACTTTAAAAATTTAGTATTTACCTTTCTCTAAGATTTCAGGCTAACTAAATACAAATTAGGTGGAATCAAAAACTGAATGGTTTATAGTCACAGCATTAGAGAAACACCAAGGAATCTACCAAAAAGAGTACCAAATTCAACAAGGTTGCAAAATACAGTCAATATACAAAAATTGGGTGTATTTTTGTACACTATCTGTGAATATTTGGAGTCTGAAACTTTTTTTTTACTATAGATTTGAGAGAAAGACAAAGGAAAGGAGAGAAAGAGAAGCATTGACTCGTTGCTCCACTTAGTTGTGCACTCGTTGGCCGCTTCTCGTATGTGCCCTGACTACGGACCAAACCCATGACTTCTGTGCACCAGCACAACACTTAGGGATAAATTAAACAACATATGTGCTGGACCTGAACACTGAAAACTAGAAAATACACCTGAATTGTAAATTCTAAATAATTGAAGAGATATATCATGTTCATGGATTAGAAGATTCAATATGGTTAACATGTCAATTCTTCTCCAAATTGTTTCTATGGATTCAGTGCATTCCCAATCAAAATCCTACTAGCAGGTTTTCTTTTCATAGAAATTGATAAGCTGGTTCTAAAACGTATATAGAAATAGAAATAGAAATAGAAAAGACCTGAAGTGGCCAGAACAGCTTTGGGAACAAAGTTAGAAGACATATTTCAAGATTTATTATAAAGCTGCAATAATCAAGGCAGTGTGGTACTAGCACACAGACAACATAGATTACCCGAAACAGAATGGAGTCCAGAAATAGGATCGTGTGTGTGTGTGTGTATGTGTGTGTGTGTGTGTGTTTGACTGATTTTCAACAAAATGCCAAGGTAATTCAATTGAAAAAAGGATCCTCTTTTCAATACATGGTACTGAAACAACTGAACATCCATATGAACACACAAAAAAACCTTGACACCCCATCATACATGTATAATATATAAAAATTAACCTGAAATCAATCATAGCCCTCAGCGTGAAACTCTGAAACGTTCAAAATTAAATTATAGGAGAAAAACTTTCTGACCTTGGGAAGGGTAAAGCTTTTCACAGATAGAACAAAAGAAGCATGAACTATAAGAGAAAAAAGGATAAATTGGACTACATAAAAATTAAGAACATTAAGAACTTTACCTTCTCTTCCAGAGGTAAAGTTAAGAAAAATGAAAAAACAAAAGACTGAGAGAAACTACTCTCAGTACATGTATCTGACAAAGGACTTTTACCCAGAAAATATTCTTATATCCTTAAAACAGAATTATAAGAAAAGAAACAATTCAACTTAGAACATCAGCACAAAGGTTTGAAGAGATGGCCAATGAGTTCATGAAAAAAATGCCCAGCATCATTTGTCACCAGGGAAACACAAATGAAAACCACAATGAGATACGACTAC
The DNA here is from genome assembly GCF_036850995.1 of Saccopteryx leptura. Lineage (NCBI taxonomy): Eukaryota > Metazoa > Chordata > Mammalia > Chiroptera > Emballonuridae > Saccopteryx > Saccopteryx leptura. Next base: position 221,841,763 of record NC_089504.1, on the reverse strand, counting down.
AGGCCCTGGCTAGGCAGCTCCGGTGGTTAGAGAATCATCCCAATATGTCAAGGTTGCGTATTCTATCCCCGGTCAGAGCACATACAAGAATCAACCAAAGAATGCATAAATAAGTAGAACAGCAAATCGATGTTTCTCTCTCTCACTCTCCTTTCCTCTCTCTCTAAAATCAATAAATAAATAAAAACAAAGATACCACTACACTCCCACTAGATTTGAATTCTCACAGTACCTAGTATTGGTAAAGATGTGAAGTAACTAGGACTCTTGGTGGGATTATAAAATGGTACAATGAGTTTGGAGAACAGTATGGCATTTTCTTATCAAATTAAACATACACTTACCATATTACCCAGGAATTCTATTCCCAGGTATTTACCCAAGAAAAAATGAAAAACACATGTCCACACAAGACTTGTACAGGAATGGTCAGAGCAACTTTACTGATAATAGTCAAGAAATGCAAACAGCCCAAACATCAACCAACAGGTGAATGGATATATGTCACACCATATCCATAATATGAAACGACTTGGGAATAAAAAGGAATGAACTACTCGTGTATGCAACAACACAGATGAATCTCAAAAACATAATGCCGATTAAAATGAAAAAGAAAGAAAAATGAAAAGACACAGAAGAGTGTATGTCACATGATTCAATTTAGATGAAATTCCAAGAAAGACCAACCTAATCTACAATGAGAGAAAGCAGATCAGTGCCTGCCCGAGAATGAGCACTGGGTGGAATGACTGATAAAGAGAACAAGGGAATCTTGTGGGACTCTGGAAATGTTCTATGTCTTTTTTTCTTTTTTTTGTATTTTTCCAAAGTTAGAAGTGGAGAGGCAGTCAGACAGACTCCCACATGCACCCGACCAGGATCCACCCCACATGCCCACCAGGGGGCAATGCTTTGCCCATCTGGGGCATCGCTCCATTGCTGCCAGAGCCATTCTAGCACCTGAGGCAGAGGTCATGAAGCCATCCTCAGCACCCGGGCCAACTTTTCTCCAATGGAGCCTTGGCTGCAGGAGGGGAAGAAAGAGATAGAAAGGAAGGAGGGGGGAGGGGGGAGAAACAGATTGGCGCTTCTCCTGTGTGCCCTGACCAGGAATCGAATCAGGGACTTCCATATGCCAGGCTGATGCTCTACTGCTGAGCTAACCAGCCAGGGCCTGTTCTATGTCTTTTTTTTTTTTTTTTTTCCCTGAAGCTGGAAACGGGGAGAGACAGTCAGACAGACTCCCGCATGCACCCGACCGGGATCCACCCGGCATGCCCACCAGGGGGCGATGCTCTGCCCCTCCGGGGCATCACTCTGTTGCGACCAGAGCCACTCTAGCGCCTGGGGCAGAGGCCAAGGAGCCATCCCCAGCGCCTGGGCCATCTTTGCTCCAATGGAGTCTCGGCTGCGGGAGAGGAAGAGACAGAGAGGAAGGAGAGGGGGAGGGGTGGAGAAGCAGATGGGTGCTTCTCCTGTGTGCCCTGGCCGGGAATCGAACCCGGGACTTCTGCACGCCAGGCCGACGCTCTACCACTGAGCCAACCGGCCAGGGCCTGTTCTATGTCTTGATTTCAGTGGTGACACTTGGGGCTGTACACGTGTCTCAAATTACACCAAAACAGGTGCATTTTCTTGAATATAAATCATACCTGAAGTTGTTTCTTTAAGTGCATATAGTAATAAGCTTATGCAACACTTGAACGATAACTTAAGTCCCCAACACTCAATATTCGCCGATGTCCAAAAGCATACCAGTATTCCAACTTCTGAAGAAACCAATGCTGTAACTTACATTTGGTGCAAATGCACAGAAGTGGCTACGCTGCAGTTAGATAACATAGTGTAACATTGGCTACAGGGAGTGCGGCTAACATCAGAGACACATAGTATGCTACACCTCATTAGGGCCATTTCACTCACCACTTATGTCATCAGCTAAATTTATCCATCTAGATGATTCAGTAAGTGAAACACAGCCATACCTCTGATTCCACATTGGATTCAAAATATTTATTACCATCTCTGTTTGTGTTTTGTCCTCCTCTTCTCAAGAAACACCAAACACCCTATCTTAACCTATAAAAGTTTTCTATCTCACATTGGCCTCATTGTAAATAATCAGATTAGTTGTGCTTCCATCATAAATATTGTAAGTTGCTAGGCAACCAGAACTGTGTAAACCAGAAAATGAATCCGCAAGGACGTGGAATACAAGTTCTTTTTATGGGTGTCTCATTCTCAGGAGCAGATCATCTTCTCCAGTAAAACAGCTGCATTCTTACTCCTGTATTTTACAAACCGGCATTTTACAGCCAATTTCATGTCAACTCTGTGTCTTCACACACATGACGTGGACTCACAGCATCACAGCATCAAAAGATGATGCTCCTTAAGGAGGAGGACTGACCTCCTTTAAAGTGACTGTTCATGTAGCAACCTGCAGTAGATTCTTATTCCGGGCTCCAGAACCACTACACTTAGCAGTGCCGGGCAAGGACACTTGCCTGACTTGTCCAGACTCCTCCTTGGATGGCACTGCGAACCAGCCTGTATTCCTACAGACCCAGCCTTCCTGTTTCCTCTAATATGACCAGCCACCAACTCTAAGCACTGTCATTCCAGAATGTCTGGACCTGAAGGAGCTTCTAGCTTCAGTGACACACTGCTGAAACCAGTTCATCCCCACAAACATGCAGGTAAACCATTACCAATGAACAGATAAAACCCGAGGACATGTTTTATTTAGTCCATCCATTTTTAACTAATTAATATCACATAAAAATCGGGGCATTTCACATCAGACTTCCTGCTGCCTTTAAAGAAATGGAAATTCCCATATGGCAGTAACTGGCAGAGGCCAAGGAGCACTGCCCTCATTACTTGGGCAGACAGCTGGACCCCTGTGTGCCACCTTGTCTGCCCCTCGGTATCTAGGTTTGAGAACACTCATCTTGGCCCTCATATCAAGTCTGACACCAATCCAGTGAGATCTGTGGGGACATAATGCTTCTGTCCATTATGTTCACCTTAATTCATCAGAGTGACTCTACGGACACTGGCTCAAAATAGCAGGAGCCAATTTGGCAACTCCTCAAGAAGTCAAAAAGAATAATCATATGACCCAGCAATTCCCAAGTATGTGCCCAAAAGAAAGAAAAGCAGGGACCCAGATACTTGAACACCAATGTTTACAACAACACTATTCACAGTAGTTGAAAGAAAGAAATCACTCAAATGTCAACAGAGGAATTAACAGACAAATGGATAAATATAAATGTGGAATATACCACGTGTGGAATATCATTCCACCATAAAAAGAAATAAAGTTCTGATAGAGGCTACAATATGAATATTCCTTGAGAATATTGTGCTGAATGAAATAAGCCAGACACAAAAGGACACATATTGTATGATTCTGCTTCTATTAACTACCTAAAATAAGCTAACACATAGAAACAGAAAGTAGAATAGAGGTTACCAGAAGCAGAAAACTGGGGAGTGATAGATTAATGGGTACACAGTCTCTGTGGGAGTGATAAAAAACATTCTGGAAATAGTGGGAATGGGATGGTCGCAGAACCCTGTGAATGAAATTAATGCCACTGAATTATACAATGAAAGATAGTTAAAATAGAAAACTTTATATTACATATACTTTACCATAACTTTTTTTTTCTTTTTTTTTCTTTTTTTTATTAAATTTAATGCAGTGACATTGATAAATCAGGGTACATATGTTGAGAGAAAACATCTCTAGATTATTTTGACATTTGATTGTGCTGTATACCCCTCCCCCAAAGTTAAATTGTCTTCTGTCACCTTCTATCTGGTTTTCTTTGTGCCCCTCCCTTCCCCCAACCCCTCTCTCCTTCTTCACCCCATCCCCCCTACCCCCACCCCCACCCCTGTTGCCATCACATTCTTGTTCATGTCTCTGAGTCTCATTTTTATGTCCCTTCTATGTATGGATTCATATAGTTCTTAGTTTTTTTTCTGATTTACTTATTTCACTCCGTATAATGTTGTCAAGGTCCACCCAAGTTATTGTAAATGCTCCGATGTCATCATTTCTTATGGCTGAGTAATACTCCATAGTATATATGTACCAAAGCTTTTTAATCCACTCGTCCTCTGACAGACACTTGGGTTGTTTCCAGATCTTCGCTATTGTGAACAATGCTGCCACAAACATGGGGGTGCATTTCTCCTTTTCGAGCCGTTCTATGGTGTCCTTGGGGTATATTCCTAAAAGTGGGATAGCTGGGTCAAAAGGCAGTTCGATTTTCAGTTTTTTGAGGAATCTCCATACTGTTTTCCACAGAGGCTGCACCAGTCTGCATTCCCACCAGCAGTGCAGGAGGGTTCCCTTTTCTCTACATCCTCGCCAGCACTTATTCTGTGTTGTTTTGTTGATGAGCGCCATTCTGACTGGTGTGAGGTGATATCTCATTGTGGTTTTAATTTGCATTTCTCTAATGATTAGTGATGTTGAACATTTTTTCATATGCCTGTCGGCCATCTGTATGTCCTCTTTGGAGAAGTGTTTATTCATCTCTTTTGCCCATTTTTGGATTGGATTGTTTGTCTTCCTGGTGTTGAGATTTACGAGTTCTTTATAAATTTTGGTTATTAACCCCTTATCAGACGTATTGTCAAATATGTTCTCCCATTGTGTAGTTTGTCTTTTTACTCTGTTCTTGTTGTCTTTAGCTGTGCAAAAGCTTTTTAGTTTGATATAGTCCCATTTGTTTATCCTGTCTTTTATTTCACTTCCCCATGGAGATAAATCAGCAAATATATTGCTCCGAGAGATGTCAGAGAGCTTACTGCCTATGTTTTCTTCTAAGATGCTTATGGTTTCACGGCCTACATTTAAGTCTTTTATCCATTTTGAGTTTATTTTTGTGAGTGGTGTAAGCTGGTGATCTAATTTCATTTTTTTGCAGGTAGCTGTCCAATTTTCCCAACACCATTTGTTAAAGAGGCTGTCTTTACTCCATTGTATTTCCTTGCCTCCTTTGTCAAATATAAGTTGTCCATAAAAGTGTGGGTTTATTTCTGGGTTCTCTGTTCTGTTCCATTGATCTATATGCCTGTTCTTATGCCAGTACCAGGCTGTTTTGAGTACAATGGCCTTGTAGTATAACTTGATATCAGGAAGTGTGATACCTCCCGCTTTATTCTTCTTTTTTAAGATTGCTGAGGCTAGGCCCTGGCCGGTTGGCTCAGCGGTAGAGCGTTGGCCTGGAGTGCGGGGGACCCGGGTTCGATTCCCGGCCAGGGCACATAGGAGAAGCGCCCATTTGCTTCTCCACTCCCCCCTCCCCTCCTTCCTCTCTGTCTCTCTCTTCCCCTCCCGCAGCCAAGGCTCTATTGGAGCAAGGATGGCCCGGGCGCTGGGGATGGCTCCTCGGCCTCTGCCCCAGGCGCTAGAGTGGCTCTGGTCGCAACAGAGCGACGCCCCAGAGGGGCAGAGCATCGCCCCCTGGTGGGCAGAGCGTCGCCCCTGGTGGGCGTGCCGGGTGGATCCCGGTCGGGCGCATGCGGGAGTCTGTCTGACTGTCTCTCCCCGTTTCCAGCTTCAGAAAAATACAAAAAAAAAAAAAAAGATTGCTGAGGCTATTCGTGTTCTCTTTTGGTTCCATATAAATTTTTGGAATATGTGTTCTATATCTTTGAAATATGTCATTGGTATTTTAATTGGTATTGCATTGAATTTATAGATTGCTTTGGGTAATATAGACATTTTAATGATGTTTATTCTTCCTTACCATGAGCACGGTATATGCTTCCACTTGTTTGTATCTTCCTTGATTTCTTTTATCAATGCTTTGTAATTTTCTGAGTACAAGTCTTTAGTCTCCTTGGTTAAGTTTATTCCTAGGTACTTTACTTTTTTGGTTGTAATTGTGAAGGGGATTGTTTCCTTAATTTCTCTTTCTGACTGTTCATTGTTGGTGTATAAAAATGCCTCTGATTTCTGAGTATTGATTTTATATCCTGCCACTTTGCTGAATTCATTTATCAGGTCCAGTAGCTTTTTGACTGAGACTTTAGGGTTTTCTATATACAATATCATATCATCTGCAAATAATGATAGTTTTACTTCTTCTTTTCCCACTTGAATTCCTTTTATTTCTTCTTCTTGTCTGATAGCTGTGGCTAGGACTTCCAGGATCATGTTAAATAAGAGTGGTGAAAGGGGGCACCCCTGCCTTGTTCCTGATCTTAAGGGGATTGCTTTTAATTTTTGCCCATTGAGTATGATGTTGGCTGTGGGTTTCTCATAGATGGCTTTTATCATGTTGAGGTATGTTCCCTGTATTCCCACTTTGCTGAGAGTTTTGATCATGAATGGGTGCTGGATTTTATCAAATGCTTTTTCTGCATCTATTGAAATTATGATATGGTTTTTCTCCTTCTTTTTGTTTATGTGATGAATCACATTGATTGATTTACGAATATTGTACCATCCTTGCCTCCCCAGAATAAATCCCACTTGATCGTGGTGTATGATTTTTTCCATATATTGTTGGATCCGGTTTGCTATTTTGTTGAAAATTTTAGCATCTATATTCATCAGAGATATTGGCCAATAATTTTCTTTCTTTGTGTTGTCTTTGCCTGGTTTTGGAATCAGAATTATGCTCGCCTCATAAAAGGAGCTTGGAAGTCTTCCTTCCTCTTGAATTTTTTGAAATAGTTTGAGAAGGATAGGAGTTAGTTCTTCTTTGAATATTTGGTAGAATTCTGTTGTAAAGCCATCGGGCCCTGGACTTTTCTTTGTTGGAAGTTTTTTGATAACTGTTTCGATCTCCTTTGTTGTAATCGGTCTGTTTAGGTTTTCTGATTCTTCCAGATTGATTTTTGGAAGATTGTATGTTTCAAGGAATTTGTCCATTTCATCTAGGTTGTCTAGTTTTTTGGCATACAGTTCTTCATAGTATTTTCTTACAATATTTTGTATTTCTGTTGTGTCAGTTGTTATTTCTCCACTCTCATTTCTAATTTTATTTATTTGAGTCCTCTCTCTCTTTTTCTTGGTGAGTCTAGTTAAAGGTTCATCAATCTTGTTTATCTTTTCAAAGAACCAGCTCCTAGTTTCATTGATCCTCTGTATTGTTTCTTTAGCCTCTATGTCATTTATTTCTGCTCTGATCTTTATTATTTCCTTCCTTCTACTACATTTGGGCTTTACTTGCTGTTCTTTTTCTAGTTCTTTTAGATGCAGGGTCAAGTTGTTTATTTGAGCTTTTTCTAGCTTCTGAAAGTGTGCCTGTAGTGCTATGAACTTCCCTCTCAGCACTGCTTTCGCTGTGTCCCATAAATTTTGAGTTGTTGTATGCTCGTTGTCATTCGTTTCTAGGAATTTTTTTATTTCTTCTTTGATCTCATTCTTAATCCATTCATTATTTAACAACCTGCTATTTAGTTTCCATGTGTTTTAGAATTTTTGAGCTTTTCTGTTGTGATTCATTTCTAGTTTCATGCCATTGTGATCGGAGAAAGTGCTTGATACGATTTCAGTCTTCTTAAATTTGTTGAGAGCACTTTTGTGCCCTAACATGTGGTCTATCCTAGAGAATGTACCATGAGCACTTGAAAAGAATGTATATTCTGCTGCTTTAGGGTGAAAGGTTCTGAAGATATCTATTAAATAGAGTTGATCTAGTGTTTCCAATAAGTCTGCTGTTTCTTTGTTAATTTTCCTTCTTGAGAATCTATCTAGTGATGTTACTGGGGTATTGTAATCCCCTACTATTATAGTATTGCTGTTGATCTCGCTCTTTAAATCCATCAAAGTCTGCTTTATATATTTAGGTCCTTCTATATTAGGTGCATAGATATTTATAATAGTTATATCTTCCTGTTGGATTACTCCCTTTATCATTATGTAGTGGCCTTCTTTATCTCTTACGATATCCTTTGTTTTAAAGTCCAATTTGTCTGATATAAGTATTGCTACCCCAGCTTTTTTTTCATTTCCGTTTGCATGAAACGTTTTTTTCCATCCTTTTACCTTCAATCTATGTGTGTCTTTTGTTCTAAGGTGTGTCTCTTGTAGACAACATATGTATGGGTCCTGTTTTCTTATCCACGCAGCTACCCTATGTCTTTTGATTGGATCATTTAATCCATTTACATTTAAGGTTATTATTTATATGTAGTTGTTTATTGCCATTTTCTTCTTTGAAGGTGTATTCCTTTTTTTGCTGTATTCTTTTCCCACTTTGATCTGTTTACAACAGGCCCCTTAACATTTCCTGCAGCATTGGTTTGGTTGTAATGAATTCCTTGAGTTGTTTTTTGTCTGGGAAGCTTTTTATTTCTCCTTCGATTTTAAACGGTAGCCTTGCTGGATAAAGTAGTCTTGGTTGTAGGTTCTTGTTCTGCATTACTTTGAATATTTCTTGCCATTCCCTTCTGGCCTCAAGTGTTTCTGTTGAGAAGTCAGATGTCATCCTTATGGGGGCTCCTTTGTAGGTGATAACTTTTTTTTCTCTTGCAGCTTTTAATATTTTCTCTTTATCGCTTAGCTTTGGTATTTTAATTATGATGTGTCTTGGTGTAGGTTTCTTTGGGTTTCTCTTTAATGGAGTCCTCTGTGCTTCTTGGATTTGTGAGAGTTTCTCTTGCATTAATTTAGGGAAGTTTTCAGCTATGATATGATTGAACAAAGTCTCTATCCCTTGTTCTTCTTCTTCTTCTTCAGGAACCCCTATGATGCAGATGTTATTTCTCTTCATGTTGTCATAGAGCTCTCTAAGAGTTTCCTCTGACTTTTTGAGTCTCTTTTCTCTTTTCTTCTCTGCTTTCATGCCTTCATTCCAGTTGTCCTCTAACTCGCTGATTCGATCCTCTGCTCTATCTATCCTGTTTTTAATTCCTTCCATTGTGGTCTTTATTTCTGATATTGTATTTGTCATCTCCAACTGATTCTTTTTTATACTTGCTATTTCTTTATTTAGGTTTTCATACTGACCCTCCATTGTTGTTCTAAGATCCCTAAGCATCCTTACAATCATTATTTTGAACTCCGCATCTGGAAGTTTGATTATTTCCATATCACTCAGTTCATCTCTCGAAGGTGTCTCTTGCGGTTTCATTTGGATTGCACTCCTTTGTCTTCTCATCCTCTTTTTTGGGTGTTTTATTTATAGAGTTGGTTGAGTCTAGGCTTGGTGTTGTCTGCCTCCAGTTTTCAGTTGTGTTATTTCTAGGTCTTCTTGGGTTGGTATCAGCTGTTATCTGTAATCCACTTTCGGATTGGGCAGCTTTGAAGTCTTGATTTGTTTGTTTTCTTAACAGGTGATAGTCTTGTTTGCTGATCTCAGCAGGGGGCTTCCTTGAAACTGTATCCAGGAATGCGATGGGTGTAACCTGAGACTCTGAAGGCCTCTTTAGCCGGCTAATCTCACTGGGGGCAGGGTGTTTTCTCAGCTTCAGTAGGGGGAGGTGTATCTCAGATCTCCATGGAGACCTGAGTTACTGCCCCTCCTCCCCACTTCTTGTTTTCAGCTGTGTCTTGTTGCGCTGATTGGAGCTGGAGAGAGATCTCTGATCAGGAAGCACTTCAGCTCTGTTTTGTGGAAGGTTCAGTCCCTCCCCCAGCTATGGCCACCTCCAGCACGGATGAGTCAGCCCTTTTAGCTTTTCTCTTGCATTCCTTAGCCCCTCACAGTCTGTCCCTCTCCCTGTCCTCTCCACCTGGGAGATAAGCTGGTCCTTTCAATGCACCTCGCTCCCTGGTCGCCAGGCAAGTGGCTGTGAGCAGTAGTTTCTGCTCCCCTCCCTCCGAGATCCTCTCTGGGCTCTCAGCCCCCCCCCCTCTGTTCCAGCAAGCAGAGGAGGTTCAGGGGCTCCCTACCAGGACTCCTGTGGTTTCTTCTTTGCTCCTTGGTTTTTGAGAGCCATTCTTGCAGTTCAGAGTTGGTTTCTCATGCTGATTTTTCCTAAGTTGATTTGTATTCCAGTTTGGTGGTGAGAGCTGGGCGTCTGTGCATCTGCCTACTCCGCTGCCATCTTTTTTCTCTTTTTACCATAACTTTTTAAAGATTTTTATTATTTATTGGTTTTAGAGAAAGGAGAGAGCAAGAGAAGAAAAGAAAGGGGGGAGAGGAGCAGGAAGCATCAACTCATAGTAACTGCTTCATGTATGTGCCTTGAGCAGGCAAGCCCAGGGTTTAGATCAGGGGTCTCCAAACTTTTTACACAGGGGGCCAGTTCACTGTCCCTCAGACCATGGGAGGGCCGGACTATAAAAAAAACTATGAACAAATCCCTATGCACACTGCACATACCTTATTTTAAAGTAAAAAAGCAAAACGGGAACAAATACAATATTTAAAATAAAGAACAAGTAAATTTAAATCAACAAACTGACCAGTATTTCAATGGGAACTCTGGGCCTGCTTTTGGTTAATGAGATGGCCAATGTGCTCCTCTCACTGACCACCAATGAAAGAGGTGCCCCTTCCGGAAGTGCAGCAGGGGCCAGATAAATGGCCTCCGGGGGCCGCATGCAGCCCACGGGCCGTAGTTTGGGGACCCCTGGTTTAGAGAACCAGCGACCTCAGTATTCCAGGTCAAAGCTTTATCCACTGTGCCACCACAGGTCAGACTCCCATAATCTTTTTTAAAAAGATAGAAACGGTAAAGGTCTCAACCCTTTTCTCCCAGAAGCTCCCTGTCCTCTCTGCCATCAGGCCACTGCCTTCCATCAAGTCACCCTGCATACACAGAGGACATATTGAGGGGCAGCCTGTGTTCTCCTCGGGGTTCCTCCATGCCTGACCTGCACAGCACCAAGAGGGGCGACTCCAGTGACTTCTCAGAACAAGACTCTCCACCTAGACAGAGAAGACTCTCCTGCTAAATGCTTTTAAGTTCTGTTCAGTGAATGTGAGACTGGCTCTGTGGTATGAAAGCCCTTCATGTGGAGTGAAGAGATTTCACATGGAATAAAGATTCATTTGCTGTGCACCCACTCCACAAGAAGCATCTCGCTGGGTGCTTCACATCCCGACCCTAATCCTCAGCAGGCGACGCCTCTGCACCAGCGCACCGTCCACAGGAGCAGACAGGGTGCCTCAGACAGCACACAGTAAGTCACAGAGCTGGGATCTGAACCCAAGAAACTGAATCTGCCTGGCCTGCTTGCCAAATCCTTGCTGTGATTCCTATCCCACATTCCTCACAAGAAGACCTAACCCAAAGGGAAGCAACATAGCAAATGCCTATTTACTATGATCAAAACACGAAAGACATCACAGTAAAAGATATAAACTGGATATAATATGCAGCTATGAAACAGTGACAAGACAAGTATGTGTGGGGTAGGGCAGGAGGGAAGTAGGAGCAGGGCAGGCAGGGGAGGGGCCAAATCTTTGGAAAGACTTAACTTTGAAGTATGCTCTACTGTTCACCAGCTGTAGCTATGCAGGCAAATCTGTAAGAAGACACCTGCCCAAAGAAACCAGGTTTTTATCACTTAAGTGAGTTACTGCTCACCACTCTGGTTTCACAAGGCAATGCAAATTCAAAAGGATGGGACCAAAGGTCTACTTAACCCTGGCCAGCTGGCTCAGTGGTCGAGTGTCGGCCTGGTGTGTGGAAGTCTCAGGTTCGATTCCCAGCCAGGGCACACAGGAGAAGTATCCATCTGCTTCCCCACCCTTCCCCCTCTCCTTTCTCTCTACCTCTCTCTTCCCCTTCCACAGCCAAAGCTCCACTGGAGCAAAGTTGGCCCAGGCACTGACAATGGCTCCATGGCCTCCGCCTTAGGTGCTAAAATGGCTCCGGTTGCAACGGAGCAATGGCCCAGATGGGCAGAGCATTACCCCCTAGTGGCTTGCTGGGTGGATCCTGGTCAGGCCCATGCAGGAGTCTGTCTCTCTGCTTCCCTACTTCTCACTTCAGAAAAATACAGGAAAAAAAAAAAAAGGTCTACTTAATGGAACTGAGGGCAGAGATGAGAGGATCAAACAGCAGGGACATGAAGCACCTGAACCAGCCACAGGCCTGAGGGAGTGGAAAGCCAGAACTGCCTCAGGGGCTGTAAGCCAAGAGGGCAGAGAGGAAGGCAGAGATTGTCCACCTCTCTCACCTCCTGCCAGCACAACCTTGTGGCCGAGAGCAACCAGAGTCCAGGAAGGGGCAGAGAACAAGGGGACAAGGTAGCCTGGACAGAGGCCAACACACCTGCTAGGAGAGAGCCCAAAGTAGCTCAGAGCTGTCTGGGGAAGACTCGCTCTGCAGGGACTGCCTCTCACACGCCAGCCCCAAGGCCCTGCATGAGCCCAGTGACGAGCTGAATTTCTACAAAGCCTGGTCCCTCATTAGTGACGAGAGATAGTGGACCTGAGATGACAACCTCGCAACGCCAAAGGATTTATGACAGCAGGGATCAGGTATCTAAGTCTGAGGACCAGGAGCTGCTCGCAAACTGCACTCATCACCATCATTTCCCAGTCCCCATTCCTGGGACACAGCAGGCGCTCCGTAAATGTCTATTACACTGTATTCCTTTAATGACATAAAGGCATCGCATAGGCTGAGGCTCTGGAAGGCCATGGGTTTACTGCATTTTTTGTTACCTGCCAACTAGCGAAAGAGCACAAAAGGCGGCGTGGACCCGTAAAACAGAGGTAATGAGTGAGTCGTTTCTAACGAGGCTGGTTTTACAGGCATCACACCTCTGCCGGGCCAAATGGGCTCGTTTGAGAGGTGAAACCCGTTCTACAAGTGTGGGGACCAAAAGAGAGCCATGGCCGTCACTAAAAGAAAGGGAGGCTTTACGGATCAGGGCTCAGCCACCGCCCCAACCGGAGCCGCACTAACTTCCCCTGGCGAGGCTCAGGAGTTTGGGCTCAACATCCGTAGGAGTCTCCAGGGCCCTCATTAACCCTGCTTGTGTAAGACGCCCTCCATTTGTCCCCGTCCAACACAAATAGGCTTCTGACAGTGCTAGAAGCATGGCGTGGGAAGCCAGGGAGGCTCTACATTGTATGCCCGGGGTGCAAGTGGGACACTGGTGGGCCAGCCCTGCCCAGCTCGCCTAAGGTGGTGCATCGTGGCTGACGCACATGGGCACACATGCACAGACACAAATGTGCACACGTACAACACTGAGCAGGCGGTGAGCCTGGAGCACCAGGCACGCACTGGTTTAGAGGACATCACAAGGCCCCGCCATCCTATCCTATTTGCCCCATCGTTCTATACTATTTGCCCATCATCTGTCCGCCTGGCCTTGACCCTCTGGAGACCCATGCATAGGGCAGGGGAACCCAGGCTGAGGTCAACAACTCTGCCACCAACCAGCTGGGAGGCAACTGCCTCTTCTGGGCCTCAGTTTCCTCATTTGTAAGTCAACTTCGAGATGCAGTGGTTCATCCTAAATGTTTACTCTTCAGTAAAAACTAGAACACCATCCCTGGCCTGTTGGCTCAGTGGTAGAGCGTCGGCCTGGCGTGCAAGAGTCCTGGGTTCGATTCCCGGCCAGGGCACACAGGAGAAGTGCCCATCTGCTTCTCCACCCTTCCCCCTCTCCTTCCTCTCTGTCTCTCTCTTCCCCTCCCGCAGCCAAGGCTCCATTGGAGCAAAGTTGGCCCGGGCGCTGAGGATGGCTCTGTGGCCTCTACCTCAGGTACTGGAATGGCTCTGGTTGCAACAGAGCAACGCCCCAGATGGGCAGAGCATCGCCCCCTGGTGGGCATGCCGGGTGGATCCCGGTCGGGCGCATGCGGGAGTCTGTCTGACTGCCTCCCCGTTTCCAACTTCAGAAAAATACAAAAAAAAACCCACTAGAACACCAACTCTGAGATTCCAATATTAAAATGTACATGGTGCCTTAAAAGAGAAGTGGCCAGTTTGACAAAGATTCAGGGAAAGCTGAGAGCTTTCTATCTAGTCTTAGTTTAACAAAGTTTCATTTGTTCAATTGGCTATCACCATGACACTCTGGAAATTTCAGAGAATCCCAGGGAATACCACATGGGGGTAGGGGACTGAGTACGCCACCTAAGTGTGCAAAAAGAGGGCAGATATACATGCAAGTACTCAAAGGAGACAGTCTATGTTCTATGTTTCAGAAAGCACTGCTAGTTTATGGGAAGGAGCAGCTTGACCGACCAGCAGGTACTTGGTATACTTAAGTTTCTCAACTGGAAAGAAAGCACATGAATAAAAGATAAAACTCTCCCCACTTTTTCCTGAAACACCATCTTGTCAGCTTTCCTCAGGCACATCAACAGCTGGCTTTTTCCCACTGTTTAACACAGTTGTTTACGAAATTCCCGCTATACCTGAATAAAAGGTGACTCAGTGAGAGTGGACTAGGCAGTCAGTCCAAGCTAACTGAGCTGCCTACCACTGGCCAATCCCCCAAAGCCCCTCGGGTCTCCCAAGCACAGGAGCAGAGGAAGCGTTTCACAACACATTAGTGGGAAAAGCCAAAACGCCGTTTCAGTGTTCAAACAAAACGCAGTTACTAAATGCCTACTATGGCTAAAATACTGGAAAAGTGATACAAAGATTGACAACTTATGGTCCTTGCTTTCAAATGATCCTGAATTATAGTTTAATGAGGCAGACTGATACATAAATAATACAAGAGCAGTTGTATACTACTTCACTTTGCAAAAAAAGAAAAAAGAGTTCCTATAGAAGCAAGCAATCAGATCTAAGGTTCCAAGTCACAAGACTTGGGTTAGAAAGTTGAAAGAAAACATAAATCCTGAAACTCATGACGTGATCATCAGTGAAGTTTTCCTCAATCCAGGGGCAGAATGCTTTGGTTGGGCATAAAAGATGAACTAGTCCTCAAAGCATATGGTTCTAAGATGTTTTATATGTTGTATAATGCAGGACTTCTAATATTGTAAGAAGTTAATATGTTGGCCCATGTGAAGATGGGATGTGCCCACAGCCCAGGAGGGTGACAACAGCCATCTAGAACCATTACAAACCAGTGGGCTACTGGTTTTACCTCAGTTAAAGACATAAGCCCAGGGTCAAGTGGAAACTAGTGCCGCTCACCTGCCAACTCTTCGAAGCAAAGATGCTGAAAGCTCATGTTCTCATGAACCTTGGGTGAGTCCTGTGCTTTGGGCATTACATAAACACAGTAACATATGCGTTCTCAAAAAAACTGGACCCTTTATCCAAATGTCAACCGGGGTAAATCTGCAGAAAGGCTACATGGGGTTCTTAAACAATTCTTTCACCCTTTCTTCAGTTTTAATTTTTCTTAAATAAGAAGTTGGAGAGAAATGAAGGAATTTGCTCCAGAAATGTTACTGCCCTGCCAGCTCTGACATTCTCTGTGCGTTTGTGCTTGGCTGTTAATCCTAGAATCGTCAGAGACACAAGGTTTGTTTTTTTCCCCTTTATTTAACATTGATTTTAAAAAGAGAATGGGAGAGAGAGAGAAACGCATTCATTGGCTGATTCCTGTACATGCCCTGACCGGGGATCAAACCTGCAACCTTGACATATCAGGAACATAACACAGTATTTTTCAACCACAGGTCCACCAGAAATTTTGTGCCAGTCCGTGAAAGAGTTAAGCACCACAACAATCTTCATACAACTTTTTCATAGACAAGGACCATGATGATCATCAATCAGGATGGTTAACTCTTTCACGGACCAGCATGAAATTTCTGATGGACCAGTACCAGTCCATGGACCATAGTTGAAACCACTGCTCAACCAACCAAGCTACCTCGCCAGGGCAGACACAATTTTTGTAAAAAAAAAAAAAAAAAAAAGTCAAACTACAAAACCACCACAAAGAAGAACTTTTAGCATTTCACACCTCAGTAGAATCAGCAGGACCCTTCATGCTATCTACATTTGGACAGGGTTGTTGCAAAGGCCACTCCGGGCAAGAACACCTTCCCAAAAAACCAAAGTTTGATCACCAAGGGCCATTCCTCTGGAGGCCCCAACCCTGAAGTCCAAATGCAGGAAGTACTTTCCCCAAGCACAAACCCCAGTGCATTTCATGAAGCTTTTCAGTATGTGTGGAATCAGTGTATTAATAACAGCTTATTGGCACTGAATGAAAAACACACAAGTCTTAATCTTAGGTCTTGAATTGTGGCCAGGTCCTACGTAATACCTGGCTGGAAAGGACACAGCCATGAGCATGCTTGGTGACTAGAGGCTGTGTAGTGAGACCTGGGTTTTGAAACCAGGATTGGTAGCTTAACAAAATTTACTGGTTGTAGAAAAAGTAAACTTGCCTCTCGGGAGGTGAGCTCAGCCTCACCATTCTGACAGCAGCCCCTGGTGGCCAGTTTAGTAAAAAGTGTTGGCTCCGAGGCTGCAAGTTCTGACCTTGCTTTAATGAAGGTTGCTGCAAGCAGACAGGCCATTCTAGGTAACAGCTGGAGGGGGGGACTAGGGAAGCAGCAGAAATCCAAGTTAAGGGGCACCTCTGAGTCACATAAATTACCAAGTCATTAGGGTACCTGTCTTTTGCATTTTAAAAAAAGGGGGATGCTGTCTTTCAAAAGTAGAAAAAAATATAACTTACTTTAAAAGGGCAGGATGGTAATATAAGGCATATAATACCTTAGTTTGAAAATTACCTTGGCCATTACTTGTGTAGAAAACCTTCCAATATACAAGGCGCCCAGATTCCTATACAAAACAAAGTTTGTTCTGTCTACTCCCCACCACAGCACCACTAGGCAATTTTTCCATATATCAGATACTAGGAATATTCCTACTGTAATATGAGGAATATAGCAGAGACGTCTATAAAATGCTGCTATCATTCATTCACAAAATCAAACAGTCAAGACTGCAAGGCCAGGTTTCGGACACAGATTCACATCACATCACTGATATAAATAGCACCATGTTCTAAGGCAGATAGCTGTGCAGAGGAGCCACAGTCCCGAGCCGACTTCCTCGTAAGGTGCATTCTGTTCTCTGCCGTGAGAACAATCTGGAAACAATCTGCTGGGCAGCTGCTCTCATCAACAAACTGTTTATTATAAGAAAGTGGCTGGGCCAAAGGTTAAACATCAACCTGAACCAAAAGCATACGGAGCAAAAATCAATCCAGCCCGGCAAAGGAGACCCGGGACTTCACGGGCAGCAAAAAGAGGGCGAGGAGCTCCTGCTTCGTTCTGAGAGGGGAGGGTTGGAACAAAACTCCTCGATTTCAACGTACAGGGCTGTTCTGCATGTTATACAAATAGTTATTTGCTGCCGTTTTCAGAATGGCCTAATTACGGGGCTGAAGTACGGCACTCCAAAGAGGCACCGAAATCAAGTTTCCAAATCATTTCCTCCAAAAAAAGTTACAATGGTTTCTATCCAGTTGCTTCCTTCATCGGTTTGTTTTATGAAGGACCGACAGGCATGGGCACTGCAGCCTATCTTTAAAGAGGTCTGTCTGCTTAGAAACCGGAATGGGATTGCATATGAGAGATTATATGGAGGAAGTGTTTTGCTTTAGGTGTGGCAGTGGTGTTCTGGTTATGTTTTTAAATAGCACTCTTACCTTTCAGACATACGTACTATAAAATGTTTACAGGCGAGAGATCTGATTTGAAGTTCACTTCAAAACAACCCAAGAGGAGAAATGGGCAGGAAGCGGTGAGCTAACACTGGCTAGGAGATGGAAGACCATGAAGCAAGTGCTGAGTGCACAGGCGTTTCGGTACATTGTTCTGCATATCTGAAATTTTCTCTAAGACACAGGGTGAGGCCAAAATAGGTCTACTGTTGTTCATACGGAAAGTAATAATAGATAATAATACCAGAATAAACTGTTGTTCTGCACACTCACAACTGCAAACTACTTTTGCCCCACCCTATATTTCCTTTTACTTGTATATACAGTTCAAAAGTTACATGGAAGGATAAAAAAATGTTTTCTTAAATATAAGTATTAACTTAGTAATGCAAACTCTTTCCTTCTCCATAAGGATACAGACACCACAGTATTACTAGGAGTCCAACAAGGCTGTTTTTGAGCAATGTCTGAAACAGAGCTGTTAAGCTCTGAGCCCAACACTGGAGAAACAGAGAGATTCGGCAATCCCGCTGTGCGTGATCTGCCCGTCGAGCTCTGTCCCACATGGCACCCAAAGTGGGAGTCCGCGCTTTCATTCCATTACGGAGCACGGTGACATCGGAGAGCTGGTGAGAAAACACTCCTGATATACACAACAGCACCGTGTTTTTAAAACAGCCAAGGTGGCACACAAACTTTAAAAATGCTACTTGTTTGTAAATTTGAAGCTCCTATACTGTGTTGCATTGAATTCTTAAATTAACAGGAAAATTAATGTGACAAAGAACCTAGAATAACATAAAGCAGAAGCATAACTTTCTTTCATTGTGCTAAAATTAGCTGTGGACGGAGGTTATCAAATTGTGCCAGTGTAGACGAAAATGGTTATTATCACAAATTCTTAGAAAAGAATGTATCTAAAAGAACTACTTAAAATGGTTTTTTTTTTGTTTTTTGTTTGTGTGTGTGTGTGTTTGTTTTGGATCTACCGTATTTTTCACTCCATAAGACGCACCGTTTTTCCCCAAAAGTGGAGGGAAATATGACCGTGCGTCTTACAGAGTGAAAAATACGGTATTTTATTAAATATTTTAACACACCATTTGGTTCAGAATATTTTTTTTCTTATTTTCCTCCTTAAAACCCTAGGTGTGTCTTATGGTCAGGTCAGGTGCATCTTATGGAACAAAAAATCCGATAATTGCTTTCCTGGGATCAACATGATGGTGCAGAGTCCTGGAAAGAATCTGAAAGATCATCTCCCGACCCTCCCCCAACAGAACAGAGAACATTTGGTAATGTGAGTTCAGTGGAAATGAGCTGTCCTTTAAAAAGCAGTTTTCTGTGACAAACCCATTTAGCCAGCCTAAAACTCCACACCTAATCCCATCATCACCGAAGGAAAACACTCTCAAAGAGGAGAAGCTTCAAAATTATAGACCTTTGACCTTAAAAGCATTTTGTGGACTGAACAGCCAAAGAAAAAAATGTAAATCATCATGTGTACCAAGGTTGCTTACGCAAAGCAACACTCTAGAATAATCTACACAATTCTAGGCTGAAACAGTCTGGACATTCCCCACTCTTCCACCCCATCCTCCCCCACAAAAAAAATGAACCATCATTTTTTAATTTATAAAACCATGCTATACTGTTTTCCTTTAAAAGACATATTTCCTTATTTACTGAGATTAAAAACAGGAAGGGGATTCGTGGCACCCTCATTCAATCACTGTAATAACAGCTGTATGGAGGATTCATTCTTGCGCAAAGACAAGAACACAACTCACCAAATATTTTCCCAGGCCCTAGAAGAGCTAAGCTTTATAAGTTTTCTAAGAAGAATATTCGATTTTTATTTTTCTAACTTTGGCTTTGTGTGCAGGAGGCCACTAGGTTTAAACGAGAAGTTTTTACAGTCCAGGGCTCAGGAAAGACGCATGGTCTGTGACACTGGCAAACAGTCCAGCAATGTGCCTGTTCAGGATCCAGCTGATGGGGGAGGGTCGATGCCAGCTCATTTTCACAAGAGATTATATTTAGAATCTGAATTTAAATCTTGGGGTACAAGTGCTAACACAATCTGTCTCTTTACCCATAACCCCGCTCTCCCCACACATGGACCAAGCATGGGAGAGACGCAAAACTTACACCCATAGAACAAAGTTATGTTTCAGTCAGAGTCCATGAAAGTTTATTTCCTTTTCAGCAGATACCTCTAGATAGTATAACCTAAGTCTCCCTCATACTCAGGGGCAAGGGGGGAAAAGACCTCTCCTCAGGGAAAGGTTCTATTTCAGCAATCTTTCAGCATTTTCTTGAAGTTTTAGTTAAAATAGACATATAAATATATATATTTTAATTCATGTTAAAATTATAAAGACTCAAATACCCCCTAAGGAATATTAATAAAAACAAATGTTCTGAAAACTAAGATGTTTTCATGTAAAGCCACGTTGCTCAATTGATGAAATGGGGTCTGGGCTCTAGAATTTCTTCATGAGAGAGTTTCTCCAATGATCAACAAGAACCAAAATCACAGCCTGTAACATACATAATCTGCTCAGGAGCAGCTACGGGGCTCAAAATAAGAACAAAG
This sequence comes from Saccopteryx leptura, assembly GCF_036850995.1. Lineage (NCBI taxonomy): Eukaryota > Metazoa > Chordata > Mammalia > Chiroptera > Emballonuridae > Saccopteryx > Saccopteryx leptura. Next base: position 221,821,622 of record NC_089504.1, on the reverse strand, counting down.
CTAAGAAAGTGACTAGCATTCTCTCATCTCCGAGAGAAAGAGACTGACAGACAGACCAACCTGGGCTGAGTGTCCCAGATGCTACGCGAGCCTGCTCTCACGAGGAAGCCAAAGGAGTCTTCACCTGCACTGGCCCAGCCTCACGGCCGAGATCCCAGCACCAGGCACCCATGCAGGCAGGGCAGTGGGGGGATTAGACACCACTCGGGTCCACACACTGCCTGTCAGTCTTGAATCAGAAACACCATAAACAGTTTTTTCAAGACAATTCTTGAAGCAACATTCTCAAATCGTGAGCATGCACAGAAACACAATTTGCCCCCAACTATCCCTGGCATCCCAAAGAGTGAAGGGTAACGTTCACCAACTGGAAAGCAGGTCTCAGGCCCCAGCATTCCTGAACTGAAAGCCACGCTCCAACGATTGTGCCATTACCACAGGCACCCTACCGCACCGTGTGGCCCTCAGCTCTACACCTGATCGATCACAAGGTGTGGGCCCTTTTATCATGCCCTCAAACCCAGCACCACTGCGGGCTAACTCCCTGAGATGTCTTTTTTCAACTTGGGAGACAGAAGTTGCTCTGAAGGACGAGGCAAACTCCCAGAGACAGCTTCAATCGGCTTCCCCAGGAGCTGCCGCCATGATCTATACCACTCACACATGGCAGCTATTAGGGCACTGATGCAGAAGACAAAAAACATTTGGTCCTGGAGAGTTTGGGTTTTTTTATTCCAAAAGAGCCTGTTTCCCATCCACAAATCTGTGACTGCATCGCGGTGAATATAAATAGTATGAGAAAATAAAACTGCCTTTCCTAGACAGGCTGCTGTCCCCAGGATGCAGCTTTGGGGAAAGAGGTCCCTGTGTCTCAGAGTCCCCTCACCCTGCCCCAGTCCCGCCAGCCAGAGCGGCAACACAGGACAGACCTAGACTCTAACACCGCCCGTCGGAAGTGGAAAACAACCGAGGTGCCCTGTAAGTCCCGCTGCGTACTGTCAGTCTCTGCCTTGATTCGAGCCCAGAAGTATAAACTCCAAAGGAGCTGCTTTGAAACATTCATGTGGAAACAAGATTCGAAAAGAATACAGTATATACAGTAGATGAAAAGCCTCTCCCAACCCCCCCCCCCAGAAAAGAATAAAATGAAGGCAGCTAAGGAAAACACCCCACGTGTCATTTCTTTGACATTTCAACATCAAAACTCATCAAGTCACCTTTGTAACAGGTATTGTGGTTTGAAAACAGGAAGTCAGTTAAAATGAACAAAATAAATGTCTAGCATAGGGGAAGGGCGAAGGAAGAAAGAAAGGAGAGAAAGAGGTATATGAAAGAGCCTTAAAAACATTCATAGCTATAAAAGCTTTGAAATGTTTGCTTTAATCTGCCAGCTGCTCTCTCGACGGGGCCGGATTGTAAAAGCTGCCACAACACCACGTCAGCCGCATGTCAAAAACTATTCAGGGCACACCTGGAATTCTGACTTTTTCTCTCATTTGGATCTCTAAAAATTAGTTTTTAAGTTGTATTTTAGGGTAACACCAGAAGTTTCCCTCACTGTACATTCAAGAGTCAGAACTAGGATTAAAGGTGAAGGCAGGAAGCATTCTGTACCAAATGCTATGCTAAAAAGAAAGAAAGAAAAAGAGAGGGGAGAAGAAAGAAAAAAAGAAAAAGAAAGCAAAAGAAAGAAAGAGGAAGGAAGGATGGAAGGTAGGCAGGCAAGAAGGAAAAAAAAATTTTAATTGAATAAATTCTAATGAATTCTAATAAAAAATACATGAAATTCTTTAGTTTGGTCTTCCTAACAGGAAGGACCCCTCCCCTGCATCTCTCCCCCAGGGCCACTGTGCAACCAGATGAGACCACGGCACACGTGAAGGCACTTGGTTAACTATAAAGCATGAGAAATTACCCCTTGTTTTCCAGAAACTTCCACAGCAAGGTCTCACACTTAGTAGGCACGCAGTGTTTACTAAGTGAAGTGGTCAGTAGGAGAAGTAAGAATAAGAACCATATGGTATGATTTAGACTAAGATTCTTCATAAAACAACCAACATCAAGAAAATAATTCCCTGGTGGAAGGGACTACACAGGAATTTTCTGACACATTTACAACTATCAAAACTATTATCATCAACAATACCTATGAGGGGAGAGAGATTTATGGCAAATAATCTGGGATTGAATCAAACTGAAATGTGAAGCTAGTTTCTTTTTTCAAGCTTATCTGGTCCATCCCGCAACTCCCACGCTACAGTTCAGTTACGCACACACAACAGGGCGATTTTCCGCCAGTTGCTTTAATAATAAACCCAGTTGTCACTTCTTGTTACAGTTACACCTTGACCCCAAGGCAAAACAACCACAGACCCCCTTGCAGGACTGCTGCCAACATCCTGCCTGCTTCGCTCTCAGGTCGCCTACACGTCATTAGCGCCCAGCCGCCAGCCACAAGGAAGGCCCACAAGAATCCCAGCTCTGTCGTTTCGGAAAGAACCTCCTGCTCCCCAGACCACAACAGGGACGCAGCAGGGACATCTGGGGGGGGGGGGAGGGAGCTCGCTGGGCGGGCAGGCGGGCAGTGCACTGTTCCACCCTCTTCCTGTGCCAGCCGGGCTGGGGGATGGAAAGAGACCCGTGGGCAGCGGCTCTGTCCTGCATTCAGGTTCCCACATCCATCTCAGGGCAAACCTCTCTGGCCACCCCCGCATGTGCCCTCTTCTCTCTCCCGTTTCCCTGACAGAAAAGTGGAAGCATGAGGGGGAGCTCTCAATTGGACTTCAGGTTCTGCAAGGGAAAGAACTGTTTTTTTCTTCAGTGTTGTTCCCACACACACTCACCCTACAGTGAAGGTGCAGTCCTGTTGACTTCCTGTCACTGCCAGTGGCAGGTGGGGAGGCGGCCACCCCACAATCTCACTCCATGGAACCCTTGGTCTAGCATGTAGCTCATGAGTCTCACGCTCCACTCACACCTCCAGAGAGGAGGTCACCTGCCTGACAGGGCCCATCAAGTGATGTCAGCATGTGTGTGTCCACTCTGAGAAATAGTTCATGGGGTTCCATCGAGAAACTGCTATATCCAAGCAGGGTGGGGGACTTAAATCATGAACCAGAAGGAACTTCCACCCAAGGGAGGCAAGGGACAGCAGAGGCCCTGAGAGCCACAATTAAGCCTAATGGCCATTCACCAGGGTCAAGTCATGCACTAACAAAGCTCATGCTTTTTTAAAAGTTAATGTAGATGTCGAACATTAAATAAAATATCAATATCTATATGGGACTCCTTGCCTCTTATTCAAGTTTTGACCACTGATTGAATGCCTTCAAAGTCTACTGATATAAAGTAATTTTTTTAATTTTTTATTTTATTTATTGATTTTTGGACAGAAAGGAAGAAAGAGAAATATCGAATTGTTCCACTTACTCATGCCATCATTGGTTGATTCTTCCATGTGCCCTAAACAGGGATCAAATCCACAACCTTGGTACGTCAGGACAACGCTCTAACCAACTCAGCTACCTTGCCAGGGCCTGTTTTTTAATTTTATTTTGTGTGTGTGAGACAGAGACAGAGAGAGACAGAGAGAGGGACAGATAGGGACAGAAAGGGAGAGAGATGAGAAGCATCAATTCTTTGTTGCGGCACCTTAGTTGTTCATTGATTGTTTTCTCATATGTGCCTTGACCGGGGGGCTCCAGCAGAGAGTGTGACCCCTTGCTCAAGCTGGTGACCTTGGGGTCTCGAATCTGGGTCCTCCGCGTCCCAGTCCAACACTCTATCCATTGCATCACTGCCTGGTCCAGCATGTTTTTTAATTTTTAGTAACTGGTTTTGCACTTTATAAAAATAATACATGAGGCCTGACCTGTGGTGGCACAGTGGGATAAAGCGTCGACCTGGAACACTGAGGTCGCCAGTTCGAAACCTTGGGCTTGCCTGGTCAAGGCACATATGGAAGTTGATGCTTCCTGCTCCTCCCCCTTCTCTCTCTCTCTGTCTGTCTCTCTCACTCCTCTCTCTAAAAAATCAATAAATAAAATATTAAAAATAATACATGAACATTACATAAAATGTGGAAAATACAACAAAATTTTTAAAAGCATATTAAAATCACCCTTAGGCTACCACCCAAAAATATACTATATATATACTGTATTTCCTTCCAGTCTTTTTTCTATGGACATGTATGTGTGGTATGCGTATGCTCACATATTTTCCTGGTTTACTTTGACATATCATATATGCTGAGGCCCAAATCTCAATCCTGCCCCTGGGAGGTTCGATTACATGGGAAGACCTCAGTCAGAGAGGAAGTCCATCTTGGCCGCCAGGAGTCTGCACCTCAGCAAGCCTCGTTTTCTAGTCTGGCCACACACAGGAACACCATGAAATCATTCCGACTGGATTTTATAGCAGAAATCACATGCTCCCGGGTGTCTGGGTGTCGACGAAGGTCTCAGAACACACCCCTAGCAAACACCAAGGGTCAGCTGCACTTTGGATGTTCTGTCCTACCTGGATCACTGTGCTATTCTTTTTCATTCATATTGCAGTAATATGGAAGCACAGAGGTACCTCATAATTCTTCTGTGCTGTTTGCTGTAGAGAGTGTGTCTAGGCACCAAACTGTATAAACACAGCTGGTATGCAGTAAAACTATTTAGATAACTAGTATGTATATTTTGTTCTTTCATATTCCATCCTGTCATTGTACCTAGGACACAGTAAATGCTTAATGAAGGACGTATATTATTAACTGTGACACTGAAATAATCTCTGCAGACCCCTCAAAAAATGCCACCAGTATCATGGAAAACTACTAAATTAAACCATGTGAAACTGACATCAAGAGAAAAAAATTAAATCTGGACTACTTTATAGCTCCAGGGTGTCCATTCACCAGGCAGCGTAGCTCAGCAGCGACACCATGTGGTCAGAGATCTTTCCATTCCCAACAGCACAGAGTATTTTACAGGAAGCAGGGAACCTACGCAGGCTTGTAATTACGGAAGGCAGGTGATGAATCTAAGGGTGGCCTGTGTCTAACATAATAGGATGCCAGGATGCCAAGAGCCTCTCCACATAACTTGATGCCATGAGGATCAATGAGATCTGCTAAGAAGGCTGCTAGAAAGCAAAGCAAATAGAAAGTATTCTAGTCTCAATCTGTCATCTTTACCTACAAAAACTGAACCACACCAACATAAGGACCAGAAAGTGTTCTGACATGCCTTTGTCTTGGCATCAGGAAAAGGGCAGGAATCACCCAGCTGCCTCAAGAAAGCTCATCACAGTGAGTGAGTAGCTATCTTCACATTCATTTGCATGACAATCCTTTAGAGAACTTGTATTGCAGGAAAACATTCTCTAAAGCCCTAAATTCTTACATTTCCTTCTACAGCAAAGTTAAGGTTTTCCAAGGGGAATTAATAAACACTAAGAAATGAGGATATTCACAACACTCACTCACTCACTCATGCAGTTCTGTTTCCCAGAGAGAAACAGAATTCAGAAAGAAGCAGCTGGGAGGAAAAAGCCCACAGGAGAGATAGCCAAGGTCAACCAGACCAAGAATAGACTTCATATGAGAAGGGAACATTGCCTCCTCCTGGCAGGCAGGCATCTCTTTCCTTGTCCAGCCTCAGCCCTCCATGGTCAGGAAAGGAGTGAGGGAGAAGGTCTATGAGAGTGACTGTCACATTTCCTCCTACCCACGTGGCTCTGCACCCTTCCATGCTTACAGGTTTGTAGGTGGGTCGTCTATAAGAGTTGAAGTTCTAAAGACCAACTTTATTTTGACATTGTGTTTTTTATTTTTTTGTGAGGGACAGACAGACAGACAGTAAGGGAGAGAGATGAGAAGCATCAACTCATAGTTGTGTCTCTTTTTTTTTTTTTTTTTTGTATTTTTCTGAAGCTGGAAACGGGGAGAGACAGTCAGACTCCCGCATGCACCCGACTGGGATCCACCCGGCACGCCCACCAGGGGCCACGCTCTGCCCACCAGGGGGCGATGCTCTGCCCCTCCGGGGCGTTGCTCTGTTGTGACCAGAGCCACTCTAGCACCTGGGGCAGAGGCCAAGGAGCCATCCCCAGCGCCCGGGCCATCTTTGCTCCAATGGAGCCTCGGCTGTGGGAGGGAAGAGAGAGACAGAGAGGAAGGGGGGGGTGGAGAAGCAGATGGGCGCTTCTCCTGTGTGCCCTGGCCGGGAATCGAACCCAGGACTTCTGCACGCCAGGCCGACACTCTACCACTGAGCAAACCGGCCAGGGCCTAGTTGTGTCTCTTTAGTTGTTCACTGAATGCTCCTCATATGTGCCTTGACCAGAGGGCTCGCCAGTCAAGCCAGTGACCTTGAGCTCAAGCCAGCGACCTTTGGGCTCAAGGCAGGTCAACACTCTATCCACTGAGCCACCACTGGTCAGGTTATTTTGACACTTTTTATAAGTCACCAGAGGGATGAAGGTGGTGCTTTTATTAACGGAATGCATTAAACCAGTAAAAGATGTGGAGCTTTGATTTCCTGGGATGCAGATGCAAACAAGTCATACCACTAATTCTCAAGAGCACCCGTTAAAAAGAGTGCAAACTGGGCCCTGGCCGGTTGGCTCAGCGGTAGAGCGTCGGCCTGGCGTGCGGGGGACCCGGGTTCAATTCCCAGCCAGGGCACATAGGAGAAGCGCCCATTTGCTTCTCTACCTCCCCCCCTCCTTCCTCTCTGTCTCTCTCTTCCCCTCCTACAGCCAAGGCTCCATTGGAGCAAAGATGGCCCGGGCGCTGGGGATGGCTCCTTGGCCTCTGCCCCAGCATCGCCCCCTGGTGGGCAGAGTGTCGCCCCTGGTGGGCGTGCCGGGTGGATCCCGGTTGGGCGCATGCGGGAGTCTGTCTGACTGTCTCTCCCCGTTTCCAGCTTCAGAAAAATACAAAAAAAAAAAAAAAAAAAGAGTGCAAACTGGCTAAACACTGTAATGAAATGCAGTAAGAGAATGTTTCTTAGACAGAAATAAAAGTACCCGTTATTTTATTACTAATTTTAAAAATCATGAACTATAGACCCAAGCACTTGTTAGAAACATTAGACACGTGTAACATACTCAACCTCCCAACAATCTCAGATTAATATCACAACACAATGTATTATTTTTTAAATAATACAATTTATACAGAACTTTCACTCATGTTACTTCCTCTAGTCTTCAAATACTCCTTTAAAATATCCTAATCCTAAATGCTCCAGATTCTGTATCCTTGTTCTCCAAGTGAGGGCTCCCAGCTCTGCTCTGCTCTGCACACAGCAAGCTTGCCAAGAAAGTTCCTCCTCTTTTAAAAATGTTGGGGTAGGAGATATAACGTATTCTTTTCAAGGGAAAGCTTATAATTTTGGTGTTTAGAGTTACCTGAACTATAAAGTATTTGCTGAATCTACACAGTTATGTTGCTAAACTCACCAATTTCCCTATTTAGGGGAGACGAAAGAAATAGACCCACAAAATAATCTTCCACAATTAATAAGAAAGTGACAGCTTGGTAAAGCAGAGGGATTAGCAAGAAGACACACCTGGCAACCTGCTCAGAACAGGTATCAATCACAGGCATGAAATGCAGACACCAGGCCAGGAAAATTCCTGCAGACATTCCTAGCTCCATGGCCCTTTTCCTGTTAGACACAGCTAAGAAAGAAACCAACATCCAGAGTCCTTTTGGCCACAAGGTGGCAGGCGTCAGCACAGAAATAAAAACCTGTAATTTTTCCCTTTCAAAGATTCACTAGAAAAAAAAAAATTGCTGAGAAGGATCCAAATGGAAACAAAGGTTTTTAATCCCAAATGCATAAACTGTGGTTTCCAAATACACTCCTGACACATAAAACAGTGACCCTTGACCCTTTAAAGTGGGAAGGGCCAGAACCTTAATTTTAACACTTTCTAAACTCTAATAGTCTTCTCTCTCTTACATAAATGCCAAAAATATTAGTTATATTTTAAAGTCAAAACAACCAGGCAGTTCAGCTGGTTAGAGCATCGTCCTGATATGCCAAAGTTGTAGGTTCAATCCCTGGTCATAGCACATACGAGAATCAACCAATGAATGAATGCATAAAAAAGTAAAACAATAAATCAGTATTTCTCTTTTTATTTCTCTTTGCCTTCTCTATCTCTCTCAAATCAATAACTAAATTTTTTTTAAAGAATCTAAATAGAGCCTGATCAGGCAGTGGCACAGTGGACAGAGCATCGGACTGGGATGTGGAGGACCCAGGTTTGAGACCCTGAGGCCGCCAGCTTGAGCGCGGGCTCATCTGGTTTGAGCAAAGCTCACCAGCTTGGACCCAAGGTCGCTGGCTCAGCAAGGGGTCACTCGGTCTGCTGAAGGCCCACGGTCAAGGCACATATGAGAAAGCAGTCAATGAACAACTAAGGAGCCACAATGAAAAACTGATGGTTGATGCTTCTCATCTCTATCCATTCCCGTCTGTCTGTCCCTGTCTATCCCTCTCTCTGACTCTCTCTCTGTAAAAAAAAAAAAGAAAGTCCACTGCAATGGACAAGTCAGGAAAAGGGTGACCATACTCACCTCGTCCACCAACAGCAGGTGAAGAGGTGTTAAGGCAGGGATCTGTTTTATGTCACAGTTTAGGCCAAGCGTGGTCAGAATCTCCTTCAGGACCTCGTATCTTCTCATATTGCTAGCTTTGAGCAGATTAAAATCTCCTTCAGTTTTCACTACTGAAGAGCTGGGAGGTAGTTCTAAGTGCACCTGAGGGAGAAAAACACCACTTCATTAACAAGGGGCACTTAGAGACAGGAACAAAAACACTGTCTTTACCGATGTTTCTGAAAACTTGAATATGAATCCTTCTAATTATCAACACAATATAAACTTTGAACCTGAATATTTACAAAATAATGCCAAGCAATAGAAAGATTCAGAAGAGCCTATTAGAACTGTGGCTGTCAGGCTGAGAGGCCATGGTGGAAATGACCCAGAGGAGTAACCAAACTCTTTCCAGGTCCCAACTCTTATCACTAACCAGTCTTAGAATCTTGGGCAAGTCACTGAACTTGGTTATACAATCAAAACACTCAAAAATAGGGTTGTGCTGAGAACTCACATAAAGTCACTAATAAACTCGGGAAAGCACACTGCATCAGGCTTGAAACTCCACTGCTCCTATGAGCCATAACTATGGGGACCCAAGCTGGGGAGGGCAGTAGTCTTATTCCCCAGTTATGCATGTCTGCAGGAATTCAGAGTCAGTTTGGAGGAAAGACCTGCCCCACCTCCCTCCTTCACCTGGCTGAGTTTTAAGAAAAGGAACTTAATGCATTTAGTTCAGGCTCTGTTGTGCAGTTAAAGTTGGAACAGTGCCACTTACCAAAGAAAGATTTGTGTCTTGCTACAGAGGAAGGTGCCAGTACTTGTAGCAACTTTGAGGTCAGATTCTAACTGGGCAGTGGAGCCTTGAGAGTGCTGGAATCCTGAGTACCCAGGAAAGCACCCTGAGTACGTTTGCTTTATTTGTTTTGCTTTCTCATCTATGCAACAGGGGTTAGCTGTTGGGTTTCTGCTGTGTGCAGAGCTCTTGACCTGATGGTATAGGAGCATCTTGAACATAGTCTGGTGCCAGCCTTCAGGCAACTTAAAAGTCTCACCATTCCCACCCAAGCATTCACCAAGCCAGAAACACTGTCCACAGATACTGTCCACAAGGTCATGCTGCTGCAAGTAGAGGCCAATCTGACAAGGTTGATAGAGCAGTGTCCACAAGTTCCCTACTACAGTAGGTCCCTGCTTCACCCACAACTGAGTCAGTTGAACAGTAGCAGCAGGTGAGTGTGTCTAAACAGCCAGAGGGGAGCAGAGAGAAGAGGAAAAGCGTGTAAGGAATCTGAGTCCTACTGAGTCTCCTGCCACACAGTCTTACCCTGAATGTGTCCTTTCATCCCCGGTAGATAAAGCCAGGGCAGGTGCAAACAGTCAACACAGAGGCGGGTCACATTTAACTCACTACTCCTTACAGGTGACACAAATGCAATAAGTGAGGTTCTATCCCCACCTGGGCCCCAGGGAGTGGGGAGCATGACTAATGGCACACATGCTCCCGGGTCTGTGACCACACAGATCCAAGCAGCACAGGCAGCGAGGTGTATAGAACTCACTGTCACGTGCAGGAGATGCCGAGGAGGAGGAGGGCTGACCCTACAGTCTCCAGCCTGCCAGGAGGGATGGGCAAGGACAGCCCTAGAGACTGTGTGAGGAGCGCTTCAGTTGGTCATAAGATTAGACACTTCCTAACAGAAGCGAGAAGAGAGGCCACATCTGGCCCTGCACCTCCATTCATAGCCCAAACAGCAGAGCATGCGTGTGAGGAGTACACACTGTGGTCCTCCATGCCATCCAACCAGAGTCTCCTGTTTCGCCTAGAATGCTGTTACCATAGTGATGGGCCTATTTCTGTAACTTGGCTTCTCTTTAAATGAAGGTTTTTCAAGAGAGAGGCTGTTACTAGCATCTAGTGAGTGATGCTGTTAACACCCCACAAGGCACAGGACACCCCACAACAAAGAAGAACCTGGCCCAAAATGTCCACAGTGTCATGGTTGACAAACACTGCCATGAAAATGGAAACCACTTCTGCCACATGCTAATTTAAATAAGAAAAAAATATAGCCCTAGCCAGATGGCTCAGTTGGTTGAAGCGTCATCCTGCTATGCCAAGATTGCAAGTTCAATGCCCCATCAGAGTATATTCAGGACTAATCCAGTGATTGCATAAATGAGTGGGACAACAAATCGATGTTTCCCTCTCTTCCTTCCTCTCTCTATAATTAATAAATTAAATATACATATATGTATATTTTGTGTGGTGTCAGATGGGTACTATAGACTAGTCAAGGTGAATCACTTTGTGAGTTATATAAATGTCAAATTACTATATTGTACACCTGAAACTAATATAATATTGTATGTCAACTGTAATTTTAAAACTTTAAAATTTTTAATTAAAAAAATTAATATCCAATTAAAATATCCATTAAAAAAATATACCGAGGTGGTGCAGAAATAGGTTTACAGTTGTTCATGTGGAAAATACAATAATTAATAAATAACAATAGAAGAATAAATTGTGTTTCATGTACTCACAACTGTAAACCTACTTTTGCCAACCCTATATATGTACTTTTTTTCATCCATTTTAGAGATTTTATGCAGATTTTATGCCAAACTCTGGGCCCTTTTGATAATGCAGTGTCATCACTAATCCACAGCCTTAAATTTTCCCTACGAACTCAACTAGAACAGCCAGTACTGCAAAACCCCTTTTCTTCCTGGTGGTAGATGGCAAAATCTTCACCACGCAGCTCCCTGGGCGCCAGACCACCGCCTACTGTGCAGCTGTGGTCTGCCCTTGAAGTACCTTGCCTCCTCTTACTGGGTTACATCATTACTCGATTTATTACAAAGATGAAGGCTATGAAATTGAACAGGGAAAGAGGAAACTAACCAGCCTGTGATGATATTTATTGGTTGATCTCAGTGGCCAAATATCACAGTCCCACAGGCCTGAAAACAGTGACCCTGTCACAGAGACTGGAAGTCATTTAAAATCAAAAATGACACTCTAATCCTCTGAATCTGATTTTTGAAGCTGCATCATATTGCCTTTTTTTTCTAGAGCAAGGCACGCAGTATCAAATTTTATGACAGTAATGGGGTCAATTTAAATGGCACAGCAAGCAGACTTGCTGTGTAACGCAGAGAAACAGATCACAACAGTGCCAAATCAATTTTCTAGTACAAGTCTGTGCACCAGGGTGGTTAAATTCGCTATTCAAAACTGAAATATAGCCCTAGGAAGTCAGGTTTCCAAGTGGATTTTCTGAGAATGCAGTAACTACAGTTACCATATCTGCAGAGAAAAAGATAAGAGGAACATTTATTAGGCTTCCAAAAACAAATTCATATGGTTTGCAACCTAGAGAAAACCCAACTGGGTTATCCATGTTCATCCGTTCTGATGTCCAGAGTCCTTAGTTACATGCTTCTTTGGCTGAGTATTATCTTAGGAACAAATGAGCAGGGGAAATGGTAAAGAAACAAACGTATACCTTTGTAAAAGGTTTGGTCAGAAAACCAAAGGAGACTCAGAAGGAATGGAAAGAGAGACAACATAGGAAATAAAAACAAACCACAACAACAAAAAAGGAAACAGTTCTCTAATTCAGTGAAAAGATTCCTACAATGAAACAAAATCTGTTACACTCATCCTGGGAACTACTCTGGGCAAAATCTCTCCATCTCCTTAGTTGTCTCATTCTTCAGTTCATCAAATCCTTAAAGAGAATATTCACTTAACTCGAACAAAACTTTTGCCTGAAGGCATTAAAAGATTTACAGTAAATGGCCCTGGCCAGGTCCCTTGGTTAGAGCATCATCCCAACATACCAAGGTTGTGAGTTCAATCCCCACCAGAGCACATACAAGAACCCACTAATGACAGTATGAATAAGTAGAACAACAAATATATGTTTCTCTTTCTCTCTCTCTCTGTCTCCCTTCTTCTCTAAAAATCAATCAATAAAAAATTTTTATTTGCAGTAAGTGATCAGGAATTCTAAAATTGCCTATCCTGTTACTGTTTGCTTAAACAACAAATAAACAGAAAGCTAAAAGGAAAATGGTAAAAAACAAACAAACAAACAAACAAAATACTCTAGCAGGTGAACTAAAGGACCTGCTAAGGATGGGAAGGTACTCTACGGCCATGCCACCCTGAACGCGCCCGATCTCGTCTGATCTCGGAAGCTAAGCTGGGTCGGGACAGGTTAGTACTCAGATGGAAGGATGCCTTTTCCTTTAGTCTCCCTTTCCTTTATTTTCTTACCTACATATTAATATGCCCTAAATCTAAATCACTTCAATGTTCTCTGATTTGAAATGTTTCTCAGCACTCATACTTTAAGAGTGACAAATCACAGGAAAGGAACTGAGGATTTGAAGATGTTTTCAACACTCACAGCCCCCACAGTTGCGGAGCAATCATAGAAACCGTTGAAATACGGTATCATGATGGTCACTAACATTTGGAATCACCACTCTGAGATGTTGAACTCGCCACATTAAATGGAGGTTTCACTATATTAACCAGAGTGTACTCTGAGGCAAGGGAGTGGACTGAGGTGTTTTAGAAAAATTATGACCAGTGCAAAACAAAACAAGAAAGGATTTTCTGACTAATTCTTGGTTAACCAGCAATCCTAAATTAGCCACACTATCTGCCATGTTCCTCCATCACAAGTATGTTGGTTAGATGAGATATTAATGGACAGGAAAGCCCTGATCTAAACCATCCACTCATATTAGAAAACACTCTCAGCTGCAGGTCAAAAGTGCCCCACAGTGCAGACTCTCAAACCTGCCAATGCACAGCCATAGGGGCATGTTTCCCAATCAGAGATATCCAAAGATCTTTACAGGGATACCCGCCTCCCTACCTGGCAAAGAACAGCCTCTCCTCCATGTGTTCCAAAAGGCACTTGCACAATCAGCCTCTCCTTGTCCTCACTGTGCAGGTGGCCCTGGAGCTTGCCCAGGCTGAGCCGCTCCCCAGGGCCCTTCTGATAAACACAGCCACAGCTCAGGATGCTGAGCGCCACCTGGCTCTGGTCAGCCTTGGTGAAAACCAAGTTCTGGACTGTTTCCTGCAGTGCATCCTTGCTGGTCACCTGGAGACCAGCAAACGTGAAGGATGATGACAAGCTCAACACCTTCCCTCCCTGAGAAAGGTAGGCCATGAACTTCTGGTACAGGTCTCTGGGAATAGCTTCCTTCGTGGCAATGACCAACAGCACACAGTTGTCTGACCACGGGTCTCTGAGCGCACTCTCCGCCAGCAGGTGGTACAGAGTGTAACTGTCCGGGTCCACACAGTCAGCCAGAACAGACTGGACCTGCTGGAACCTGTCCAGGGCTTCCTGGGAGGCAGAGCCCACATAGAAAAGGATGTTGGGTGCCTTCCCCATGATGTTGACTCTCCTCTCCTCTCTCTCAGGGCCGATGGCATCAGCAACACCCTCCAAACTGCCGCTGGGGTCATAGGGAAGATCTGGAATGTTCTCTGCAGATGCAAACTTTACAGACTCAATGGTGCTATTCTCCAACTCCAAACACTCATGGCAACTAGATAGATGGAGGTGACAGAGCTCGACAGAGCCTTCTCCTCTGGCGCTCTGGCCGGCAGGCTCCCTCCCAGAGGCACCGCCTTGCCCTTGGGTAGGTTCTGCACCTGGAACCTTTGGATCATCTTTGCCAACATGCTCCATAATGTCCGTATTGGGCTCAAGCTCAACAGCAGGTTCAGGGCTCAGCTGCAGGATGTGGGCTGGCTTGTTTGTGGCCTGGTCCTTCAGTTCCTTCAGAACGGAGTCCTGCAGGTGCACTGCTAAAGCATGAGCAGAAAAGACACTCGGTCAATTCTTCTGGTTTGTCATGCAGCTTAGTTCAAAACCTCACTACGCTCTCTGCATTCCCTGGCTCATGCTCCCGGGCAGTCGCCTACAGGACTCCCACTGCATCCCCGCCTCAGCGCTGCAGAACCACATCATTGCCCCCCCCCCCCGCTAGAAACAGGCCCCTGACAATCCCAAGTGAAATCTAAGTCTCCACACACCTTTCCCATATGAACTGGGAAACCTCAGACTCCCTCAGAGACTAATGAAGAAAGTGAGCTTCAGAGAGGTAATGTTGCCTGCTTACAGAATTCTAGATTCAATCTCTTGGGTGTCAATCTCCTATATGACAATAAAACTACAAAACTGAAAACAAGCACTAATCTAGTCTATCCAAGCACACCCCAGGGAAAAGTCAGTCCCAGGATACTTTATAGGGTCAGCCTGGGAGGAGGGCCTTTCCAGAATCTTCTCTCAGGACTCAAATTGTTTCAGGACTGTTCCAGTCAACATTTACTGAGCACCTACTACACATCTGACATGGCATTAGGCACACATACATGGCAAATGGGGAACATGACATTAGGCACACATACATGGCAAATGGGGAAATTAAGTGATTTACACAGATTTCCGAGCTGGTAAGTGACACTCATTTGCTCAAGATACAAATGAAGACATTCATAAACATGGAAAGCCAGCTTTGAAGGCTAAGTAAGAACATTTTGCACATTTCCTAAAAAAAAAAAAAGGTGTATCCCAGAATTGTGATATGTATATTTTGGGTAAAAATCTGCTAAGAGTTAGAACATCATAGTAACACTGGGTATGCTTTCCATTCAATCAAACTATAGTCTGGACACTAATTACACTGTATTAGATTGGGAGAAACATATATCACATGGGTTCTGAATTTGCACAGTAGTTCATAGACAATGCAATTCTGAAATATCCTTGTTTAAGAATTTTAAAAACACTACCCTGGCCAGGTAGTTCAGTTGCTTAGAGCACTGTCCAGATATACCAAGGTTGTTGATTTGATCCCTGGTCAGGGTACACACAAGAATCAACCAATGAACTGCCCAGGCGGTGGCGCAGTGGATAGAGCGTCAGACTAGGATGCGGAAGATACAGGTTCGAGACCCCAAGGTCACCAGCTTGAGCGCGGGCTCATCTGGTTTGAGCAAAAAGCTCACCAGCTTGGACCCAAGGTCGCTGGCTTGAGCAAGGGGTTACTCGGTCTGCTGAAGGCCCACGGTCAAGGCACATATGAGAAAGCAATCAATGAACAACTAAGGTGTCGCAACAAAAAACTGATGATTAATGCTTCTCATCTCTCTCCGTTCTTGTCTGTCTGTCCCTATCTATCCCTCTCTCTATCCCTGTAAAAAAACAAAACAAAACAAAAAAAGAATCAACCAATGAATGCATAAATAAATGGAACAAGTTGATGTTTCTTCCTCGTTCTCCCTTTCTCTAAAATCAATAAATTAAAAAAAGTTTTTTTTAACAAAGAATTTTAAAAGCACTAACCAGGGGTAAGCACCTCTAAAGAAACTGACACGTGTATAAATTATATATACACATGACTTGTTGACTGAATTAAACTGAAAATAAGCATCCCCTTAAGTCGTACCAAATAGGAGGGCTCAACAGTCCTTAAGCTATTAACTGAAGACCTCTGCTATGATAAAAATATCTTCTAAAGTTACTTACACACAATCTTTTGGGGTATCAGTCCATTAGCCATCTGAAGTCTATCTTCCATGAATGCCACCCCCAACTTACTGAAGTCATCCACACTTGCTTTGGCGATTAACTGGTAAGGGTCCCCGGGTCTGCAAGCTAATGGCAAACAGCAGTCTGACCACTTGACAATCTAAGAAAACGTGGGTGAGGGAGGAAAAAGAAAAAGAGAGGCTGAGATTTCTCTTCTTGAAAATAACGAGATGCTTCACTTCCCCCTTCAGCTCTCCCCTGCTACATTATTACCGTGCAAGCGGTTCTGACCTAACAGTCTTATTTCTACCCAAAAGCAGGGCTCACAAAGCACACCAAACTATAACCCTCTTCTCTCAAGGTCATTGACATCTCTGCAGCTTCTCATGGTAGTCAAGGAGGCAAGGGCTGTCCCCAGACCCTGGGGAAACATAAACTTGCCCTTTGGTAACAGAAATAGAAGCAAATAACTTTACAATATTCAATGGTTCATAATGTAACCTGTAGACCAGTTTTTCTCAAAGTGGGGACCGTGACCAACAAAACTCCCGCGGCGCCCATGAAAGCTTTGGGTGTCTGAGCGTGATTCTGCCTGATGCTTCAGACTCTGGAGGAGGTTTAAACATGCTTCCCACTGATTCCTGAAGGAGGAGAACTGTCAGGGACTCCCCCCAAAACTCCGGCTTATCCCAGTTTACATCCCCACCACAAGTAGAACAGGGAAAATGAGGGCAGACAAAACTCAGTCCCTTTTGGCCTCTGGGTTTTTTATACGAGAAGAATTTGGAACTGGGGCAAGGAGAAGGGAGCGTCCTGGGGTTCAGAGCCTGGCCCTGGAGTCCAGTCCAAGGACCTGGGCCTGGGTCTACTCAGTTGATCGTCACTGTGCATTTGCAGGCAAGTCTCAGAACGGCTCAGGTATCAGTTTCTTCACTCATAAAACAGGAAAAATTATAATATTAATATCCATCATTTTATAAATTTGTCATGTTAATAAGGTTATTTTTCTTTCAGCTGGGAAAGAAAAATAAACACACTGTGGTACAACTGGACCTCCACAGGCAGAAGAACGAAAACAGACCCCTACACCATGCCATGTATACAAGGGACAAAAACTAATTCAGACTGGATCAAACCATCACTATGCAAGCTAAAACTAGGACACGTGTAAAAGAAAACATAGGTGTAAACTGTCATCACCTTAGATCAGGCAATGGTTTCTCACACAGGACTTCAAAAGTATAAGCAACAAAAGAAATAAAGAGATAAATTGGACTTCATCAAAATTTTTTTGTACATCAATAAAAAAAACTTTCAAGAAAATGAAAAAGCAGCCCTGGCTGGTTAGCTCAGTCAGTTAGAGCATTGTCCCAAAACATCAAGGTTACAGGTTCAATCCCTAGTCAGGGCACATAGGGAAAACAACTAATGAATGCACAACTAAGTGGAACAAATGAATGCTTCTCTCTCTCTCTCTCTCTCTCTCCCTTCCTCTCTCTATTCTCTAAAATCAATTTAAAAAAAATAAAGAAAAGGCAATTGACAAAGTGGGAGAAAATATTTGTAAATCATGTATCTGATAACAGACTTTGATAACAGATTTGTATCCACAATATACAAAGAAGGCCTACAGCTCACCAATAAAAAGACAAATACCAATTTAAAACTGGGCAAAGGAGGTCCTGGCTGGTAGACTCAGTGGTAGAGCTTTGGCCTGGCATGTGGAAGTTCTGGGTTCGATTCCCAGTCAGGACACACAAGAGAAGTGCCCATCTGCTTCTCCACTTCCCTCCTCACTTCTCTCTCTCTCTCCCCTTCTTTCTCTCTCTCTCCTCCTCCCTTCCTGCAGCCATGGCTTGATTAGGGTGAGTTGACCCTGGGTACTGAGGATGGCTCCATGGCCTCCACCTCAGATGCTAAAAAATGGCTCCAGTTGCAATGGAGCAAGGGCACCAGATTGGCAGAGCATTGCCCTCTAGTGGGCTTACAGGGCAGATTGCAGTCAGGGCGCATGTGAGAGTCTGTCTCCGCCTCCCTTCCTTTCACTAAAAGTTTTTTAAAAATTTAATAAAAATAAATAAAAGTGGGCAAAGGATCTGAAAGACATTTATTTGTCCAAAGAAAATATACACATGGCAATAAGTGCTTGAAAAGATACTCAGCATCATTAGTCATTAGGGAAACACAAATCAAAACCAGTGAGATACTTTACCTCTACTCAGATGGCTATCATCGAAAAAACAATAACAAGCGTTGTTGAGGATGCTGAGAAGTCTGAATCCAAATACATTGCTGGTAGAAATGTAAAATGGAGTCCTGACCGGTTTGCTCAGTGGATAGAGCATCGGCCCGGCATAAGGAAATCCTGGGTTTAATCCCTGGTCAGGGCACACATGAGAGGCGACCATCTGCTTCTCTCCCTCTCCCCCTTCTCTCTTTCTTCCTTTCCCACAGCCTGTGGCTCAATTGGTTCAAGCATTGGCCCCAAACAGGGATTTCCAGGTGGATCCTGGTCGAGACACATGTGGGAGACTGCCTCTCTATCTCCCCTCCTCTCACTTAAAAAAAGAAAGAAAAATTTAAATAGTACAAGTCTCTGGAAAAGAATCTGACAGTTCCTCAAAAACTTATTGTATATACATACAGTTATCAATGAAGCAGCAATTCCACTCCTAGATATATATCTAAGGAAAAACATATGTCTACACACACAAAAACTTGTACACAAATATTCACAGCAAATTATTCATAATTATTCTCTGGTTTCCTGTCAGTAAGGTGTTGAGGAAATTGGTTGGGGGAATAGGGTGTATAAAAATCCCAGCTATCACAATGGTTTTGACCCTCCAAGACTCAACCCTACCTCACAAAACATTTTTTTAATGTTTATTTTATTGATTTTAGAGAGGAAGGGAGAGAGACAGGAACACTGATCTGTTCCTGTATGTGCCCTGACCGGGGATCAAACCAGCAACCTCTGCGCTTCAGGGCAATGCTCTAACCAACCGAGCTATCCTGCCAGGGCTTACCCCACAGAATATTATGCCTTAGTATTTCATTTCTTTCTCAGAGAGAATTCAAATGAAATTTAATTTCTCTTCTAAGAAAAAAAAATAATTTTAAAGGTTGATAAACACTGTCGTAAAGGGGAAAATAGTAAATGTAAGTCTTTATGGTCAAAAGGTTGAAATGTATTAATTGGTCTGGAATATTTAGAGCAGGGGTCCCCAAACTTTTTACACAGGGGGCCAGTTCACTGTCCCTCAGACCATTGGAGGGCCGGACTATAAAAAAAACTATGAACAAATCCCTATGCATAATGCACATATCTTATTTTAAAGTAAAAAAACAAAACGGGAACAAATACAATATTTAAAATAAAGAACAAGTAAATTTAAATCAACAAACTGATCAGTATTTCAATGGGAACTATGCTCCTCTCACTGACCACCAATGAAACAGGTGCCCCTTCCAGAAGTGCGGCAGGGGCCGGATAAATGGCCTCAGGGGGCTGCATGCGGCCCGTAGGCCGTAGTTTGGGGACCCCTGATCTGTACGGTTGGACTATCCAAATGTTCCAGTCAGATTCTGCATTTCCAAGATGAAATCTTTGATCCAATAATGTGAAGCTTACAATTCAGACTAATATTTCGCTGATGTCCAGCTTTGAGAATGGAGGGAGGATGTCAGCTCAGGAGGATAAGATAAATTCTCACCTCAGCAAATGCTGACTTTTCGGATGAAGGTGACTGGGAAATATGAAAGGGAACAGTGCCACCTCCTGCACAGAGCTAACAGCATCTTTGTTCTCAGTGCTATCGCTGCCCATCAGGGAAAGGAAAAGCTCAGCCAGTGGACAGCCAGCCCACGCAAGTGTTCAGACGTTGATTCAGCAACCTGCTGGAACAAGCGCAGGCTGAGCAACACCCCAAAGGCAGCACAGCACTTAGTGTAAAAGGAGCTGAGCAGTAACTCTGCACACACCTCTGAAGGAGCAGAGAAAAAGGAGATAAACAAAGCCCAGGGAAGGACAGGAAGCAGCCACAGGACAATACACTCACATCCCTGATCAAGTTTCTCAACTTGGCCAGTCAGTTCCTCACCAAAGTGCATTTCCTTTTTCTAGGAAAGAGGTCCAGGAGCCACAGACCATGCAAACTCCTGTGAGCAGCGAGCAGCGCTGGGTGCTCTGATCAAAGCGAAGCTACACTGTTACCCACCTCCTCCAGGGTCCAGGGATGTTTGCTTTCTGGGGCTAAAAGCAAACAGGGCCTTTCCACTTTGCACTTTGAGATGGAAACAAAGGGGTAGAGGAAAAAAGGGGAAGTCAAGCAAAAGGCTGACTCCCAGAGATCAAAGCTAAGGAAGCCCTGAGCAGCCCTAAACAAAGGGATTTCCTCATAGAAGCAGCGTGCAGAAATCCCTTCCATAACCAAAGGACTGGAGGCTGCACTGACTACAGCGGGCAGTGATGCATCTGCTTCAACTTAACACCTGTCCTCAAGGAATGCCCAGGACCAAAAGGCACCAATAAAAGCCAGCTGAGTTAACTCAAATTCAGAAAGTATCTGTAAGAGTTCCACAGTCCTAAAAATGTAAAAGAATGTAATATCTCACCAAGTTCAAAAGTCTCCCTTACATAAAATATTTTCTAGCCTGACCTGTGGTGACGCAGTGGATAAAGCATTGACCCAAAACACTAAGGCTGCCAGTTCGAAACCCCGGGCTTGCTTGGTCAAGGTACATACAAGAGGCAATCAATGAACAACCAAAGTGAAGCAACTAGGAGTTGATACTCCTCCCTCTCTCCTCTCTTTCTCTCTCCTCTCTCTCTCTCTCTCTCTCTAATCAATAAAGTTTTTCAAAAAAAAAAAAAAAAGATTTCTATTGAATATCTTAGGATCCTGTCAAATTCAAATGACTTTAGAGTTAGATGAAGAATACATACAGATTCATACCAGGGTGGTCAGAAACAAGCTCTAGACATCTCCAGCTCCTGGCTGCAATACCCACCAAATGCTGGGTCATAGATGAAATGAGTCAACTGGATAGTACCCTTGGTGGGTAGGCATCTTTGACCCCCAGAAAATTCAGGAATTAAGCAACCGCCATTAAACGGTATCTTTAATGAAATCTTGAGAAGGTAAATTAAATGGGATGACTATGGCAGAGATGCTCGTTACCTCTCCATAGCTACTCTTTAGTTCTCCCTCGCAGTGACACCACTCCAGGCTTGCTCTGAACCCTCGGCTGCCCAGGAACAAAATATATGTCTCAGGTTCCCCTGCAGCTGGAGAGATGGGAGGAGAAAAGACGTCTAAAACTTCTGGATCTCAATGCTAAAGAGAAAGTTGGCTGGCACCAAGCTTCACTCTTCCCCCATCTGAGGGCTGGAATGTGGATGGGGTTGACTGCCGTGGTGGGGGGGACTGGGAAGCAGCCCAAGTGCCCATCCAAAGATGACTGGGTAAAAAAGCTGTGGTATATTTACACAATGGAACTACTTGGCTGTAAAAAAATAAGGAGGAATTCTTACCCTTTGCAACAGCATGGATGGACCTGGAGTGTATTATGCTAAGTGAAATAAGCCAGTCAGAGAAAGACAAGTACCATATGATTGCACTTATATGTGGAATCTAATGAACAAAATAAACAAACAAAACAGAAACATCCTCATAGACACAGTGAACAGACTGACAGCTGTCAGAGGGGAGGGATGTTGGGGGGTTCAGTGAAAAAGGCAAAGGGATTAGACAATTAAAAATCCTCATAGACACAGACAACAGTGTGGTGATTACCAGAGGGAGAGGCAGGTGGCGGAGGGAGAAGAGGGTAAAGTGGGGATAAACGGTGACAGAAGACGACTTGATTTTGGGTGGTGAACACAATACAGAGGTAATGTATTATAGAATTATAGACCTGAAACCTATATAATTTTATTAACTAATGTCACCCCAATAAATTCAATAAAAATTTTTAAAAATTTTTTGAATCAACCTCCAGGCAGCTATCAAAAAAAACAAAAAAAGGCCAACCACCAGACACTACCATATCCTGCTTATGCATGAACTTTCTAGACCGTGGCCCACAGCCAAGCCAGGAGCAGGAAATACCTATCCTAGAACTGCCCCCTTCACCTGTTTTTTCTTTCCCTTATCTCTAACCAAACTAAACTCTTTCAAAACAACCTACATCTTTTTTCCCCAAACCCATTAAACAAAAAACCTCATAGACACAGGCACGAGTCTGGCGGTTACCAGAAGGAAAGGGGGTGGGAGAAGGAGAGGAGCGTAAAGTGGGGATAAAAGAACCGGTCTGCTCTAGGACCGTGGACATGCTCATCTTTTCCATCCACCCCGAATGCTGGTGGTTTAGACTGTACGTCCTAGGACCTGCTCCCTTTTCTGGTTGTATATGGCTCAATAAACCCTTTCTTTCAGGACAACTTTCAGCCTGGAAGGTTTTTGTTTAATGTAGGGATGACTAAATGAGCTGGGGAGACTGGAGCACTGCTGCCCAATAACATAATATGGGCCACAAACACAAGTAGTTTAACATTTTCTAACAGGTGCATCAAAAATGTAAAAATAATAATAATCTCACTCATATATTTTTTGTTTGTTTGTTTGTTTGTTGTTTTTTTTGTATTTTTCTGAAGCTGGAAACGGGGAGAGACAGTCAGACTCCCGCATGCGCCCGACCAGGATCCACCTGGCACGCCCACCAGGGGTGATGCTCTGCCCCTCCAGGGCGTCACTCTGCCGTGGCCAGAGCCTCTCTAGCGCCTGGGGCAGAGGCCAAGGAGCCATCCCCAGCGCTCGGGCCATCTTTGCTCCAATGGAGCCTTGGCTGCGGGAGGGGAAGAGAGAGACAGAGAGGAAGGAGGGGGGGGGTGGAGAAGCAAATGGGCATTTCTCCTATGTGCCCTGGCCGGGAATCGAACCTGGGTCCCCCGCACGCCAGGCCAACGCTCTACCGATGAGCCAACCAGCCAAGGCCTCACTCATATATTTTTTAAAGATTTTTTAAAAAATTTATTTGAGAGAGGCAGACAGACAGACAGACAGAAGCGGGGAGGAGCAGTAAGAATCAACTCGTAGATACAAATGGCCAACAGATATATGAAAAAATGCTCAGCTTCATTAGTTATTAGGGAAATGCAAATCAAAACTACAATGAGATACCACCTCACCCCTGTTAGATTAGCTATGATCAACAAGACGGGTAATAGCAAATGTTGGAGAGGCTGTGGAGAAAAAGGAACCCTCATTCACTGTTGGTGGGACTGTAAAGTAGTACAACCATTATGGAGGAAAGTATAGTGGTTCCTCAAAAAACTGCAAATAGAACTACCTTATGACCCAGCAATCCCTCTACTGGGTATATACCCCAAAACCTCAGAAACATTGATACGTGAAGACACATGTAGCCCCATGTTCATTGCAGCACTGTTCACAGTGGCCAAGACATGGAAACAACCAAAAAGCCCTTCAATAGAAGACTGGATAAAGAAGATGTGGCACATATACACTATGGAATACTACTCAGCCATAAGAAACGATGACATCAGATCATTTACAGCAAAATGGTGGGATCTTGATAACATTATAAGGAGTGAAATAAGTAAATCAGAAAAAAACAAGAACTACATGATTCCATACATTGGTGGAACATAAAAATGAGACTAAGAGACATGGACAAGAGTGTGGTGGTTACCAGGGGTGGGGGCAGGGAGGACAGGGGGAGAGTTAGGGGGAGGGGGAGGGGCACAGAGAACTAGATAGAGGGTGGCGAAGGACAATCTGACTTTGGGCGAGGGGTATGCAACATAATTTAATGACAAAATAACCTAGACATGTTTTCTTTGAATATATGTACCCTGATTTATTAATGTCATCCCATTACCATTAATAAAAATTTATTAAAAAAAAAAAAAAAAAGAATCAACTCGTAGTTGTTGCTTCTACTATGTTCCTAGACAGGGTAAGCCTGGAGTTTCAAACCAGTGACCTCAGCATTCCAGGTCGACACTCCATCCACTATGCCACCACAGGTCAGGCAACTCACTTATATAATATATTTTAATTTAACCTAAAATATCCCAAAAGAAGGGAAGTCACAAAGGCCAGTAAAAAACATTCATAAAAAACACATTTACTTTTAATTAAGACACAGTTTCCTTACAATACACAAGTGGAAAACATGTTACTTACAGTTTTCGAAGAGAAAGCTGGTCTCTGTAAATTCTCACCTTGCACCCAAATGCTCTCTGTCACAAATGCTATGTGTTCAGCTTCAAATATAAGAGGGGAAACAAGAACTAGGGCCCATTTGTTCAAGTCATCAATGGACTGGATAGAGAAAAAGAAAACACACAAAAAAAGGATTTAATGTCACTTCGAACTACAACTGCCAGTTACCTCACCATTTGGGTCATCCCCTCCTCTGTAATTCCAGGTGGGGTCTAAATAAGGTTAACTGGTGCCCTTCTTTTTTGTATTTTTGTATTTTTCTGAAGTTAGAAGCTGGGAGGCAGATAGACTCCCGCATTCCTGCATGCACCGGACCGGGATCCACCCCGCATGCCCAACAGGGGGCGATGCTCTGCTGAGGCTGGAGCCATTCTAGCGTGTGAGGCGGAAGCCATGGAGCCATCCTCAGCACCCGGGCCAACTTTGCTCCAATGGAGCCTTGGCTGAAGAAAGGGAAGGAAGACATAGAGGAAGGAGAAGGGGAAAGGTGGAGAAGCAGATGGGCATTTCTCCTGTGTGCCCTGACTGAGGATCGAACCTGAGACTTCCACATGCTGGGCCGACGATCTATTGCTGAGCCAACCAGCCAGGGCTGGTTAACTGGTGCCCTTCTACAGACCACATTCTCCCTGCATTTCTTGCTGGACTATGGCTATACAAGAAGCTGCACAATCCCCTCTATGACTCATGACAGCTTTTTAACATCTCTAGACATTTGTTATAAAGCAGTTAATTCTAAATCTGGGCTTATTCCTACCATTCCTCACTGTTTATGTAGGAGTATGTAGGAGCTTTCCAAATGACAACCTGGAGGGACCTTCAAAGATAAGGGAGCTAAGAAGAGCATCCCAGCAGACAGAAGCCTATTACTAACAGAAGCCTAAAGAGCTGTTTTACTTCCTCCAGCCATTATAGCTTCAAGATTGGTTAGCAAACTGGATAAATCCACTAATCTCTGCTCTTCCCTGAAATCTCTCTGAAAAAACAGCAATTATATTTGAAGTCTTTAACCCACTAAAAACAAGATACGCGCAAGCAGAAAAAGCTGAACTCTAAGGCTGCAGGGGGCATGCCTTAACATCACCACCACCAAAAAAGAAAGAAAAAAAAAAACACATTTGGGTCATGCTGCTGATCAGTTCAAATCTGCCCTTGCTGGGAGATCAAAAGAAGTTTCCATCAGGTTTAGTAACTTGGCACACAGTACATGCTCATTATCTGGTGAACTAATTAATAAATGAAAATTTAGAGAAGAAAACTGTCCTATTTCAGTAAATATAATTATCAATATAATAATTAAAGCCCTGGTGGGTAGTTTAGCTGGTTAGAGCGTCATCCTAATATCCCAAGGTTGCCAGTTCAATCCACAGTCAAGGCACATATAGAAATCAACCAATAAATGCATAAATAAGTGAAACAACAAACTGATGTTTCTCTCTCTCTCAAATGAATCAATAAAAAAATTAAAATCAATATTTTTTTAATTTTAAGAATCTAAAACAAAAAGCAAATTGTCCACTTTATTCCAACATAGAAAATGTGCACATTGAACAAAAACCTTAAAATTTCCAATCTGCAAACTATCTTTAATTATATTTATCAATTCTTTGGGACATTCAATTATATACATTCCGTACATGTGCATCTGATTTTAAATATGTAAAATATAAAGACAGCCTGACCTGTGGTGGTGCAATAGATAGGGAGCAAACCTGGGACACTGAGGACCCGGGTTTGAAACCACAAGGTCACCTGCTTGAGTGTGGGCTCATCCAGCTTGAGCACAGGGTTGCCGGCTTGAGCATGGGATCATTGGCTTGATCCCAAAGGTCGCTGGCTTGAGCAAGGGGTCACTGGCTTGGCTGGAGCCCTCTGGTCAAGGCACATATGAGAAAGAAATCAATGAACAACTAAGGTGCCACAACTACGACTTGATGCTTCTCATCTCTCTCCCTTCCTGTCTCTTCCTCTCTCTCTGTCTCTCTCTCTGTCCCTCTCTTAAAAAAAAAAATTAAAATAAAGACAAGGGCGTACAATTTATTCATTTCTGTAAAGCTATTTCATTTCAGGCACACTGACAATAAGGCATCCACTGAGCCAAATCATCAATCCTATTATACTTTAAATCTTAAAATAATAAAAGCTAATCACAGGCCCTGGCCGGTTGGCTCAGTGGTAGAGCGTCGGCCTGGCATGCAGAAGTCCCGGGTTCAATTCCCGGCCAAGGCACACAGGAGAAGCGCCCATCTGCTTCACCCCTCCCCCTCTCCTTCCTCTCTGTCTCTCTCTTCCCCTCCCGCAGCCAAGGCTCCATTGGAGCAAAGATGGCCGCGGCGCTGGGGATGGCTCCTTGGCGCTAGAGTGGCTCTGGTCGTGACAGAGCGACACCCCGGAGGGGCAGGGCGTCGCCCCTGGTGGGCGTGCCAGGTGGATCCCGGTAGGCGCATGCGGGAGTCGGTCTGTCTCTCCCCGTTTCCAGCTTCAGAAAAATACAAAAAAAAAAAAAAAGCTAATCACAAATAAATTATCAATTGTAATCCTTAAACTAAGGCTTTAAACCCAACAACCACTAAACATTCCTTCATTCACTGAAATACCAAGTGATGCCTGACCAGGCAGTGGCACAGTGGATAGAGCATCGGGCTGGGATGCACAGGATCCAGGTTTGAAAACCCGAGGTTGCCAGCTTGAGCGTGGGCTCATCCAGCTTGAGTGAGGGCTCACCAGCTTGAGCGCCGGTGTTACTGGCTTGAGTGTAGGAAGGATCATAGACATGACCCCATGGTGACTGGCTTGAGCCCAAAGGTCGCTGGCTTGAGCCCAAGTTTGCTGGCTTGAGCAACGGATCACTCGCTCTGCTGTAGCCCCCCAGTCAAGGCACATATGAGAAAGTAATCAATGAACAACTAAGGTGCCGCAACAAAGAACTGATGCTTCTCATCTCTCTCCCTTCCTGTCTGTCTCTATCTGTCTCTCTCTCTCTCTCTGTCACACACACACACACAAAAAAAAAAAGGCAAGAAAGAAATACTAAGTGATTATTACAGGTCAAGCAGCTAAGCTAAATAGACCCAGATCCGAGAGAGAGAGAGAGAGAGAGAGAGAAACTGGAAGGTGAACTGTGGTTTAAACTCTGAGGGCACAGGGCTAGTCTGGGTGGGTGAGAGAGTGATATCTGAGCAAAGCTCGGGGTAAAGTTAGTTCTACAAAAAGCTGGGAGCACAGCAAGTAACAGAATCTCCTGAAAGCCCAAGGTGGGTTGGGCTGGAACAGTGGGCAAGGGCTGAAAAGCATTAGTTATAGTTACTAAAGTTAGCAGAAGACCAATCAAGTCATGGAGATGTTCAAGAGTAAAACCATTTTCTAAGCAAATTACAGACATTTACCCTCAATATTTTTAAATGTTCAAAATTTCCACTCTAAACCTTAAAGTTTATTTTTTAAAGTAAATGATCCAGTTTGGAAACCAGTACAACAGAAAAATCCATGCCTCCATTCTTCCTCACTTTGTCATCTTTCTGTATCAGGGTTCCCTGAGAGAATTAACTCCTCCTGCACTCAGGCATCCAATGCACATAATGTATGAACTTCAGCCCCTTGCATCCAGTTGGTGTGCACTGTCCTCAATAGATGTGAGACATACTTACCTTCTATATGTCACAGCACAGTAGCAAGGAAAGGTATTTTTGATTTGCTAGCAGCACAGTATAATACTGCGCCTAAACATCACCTAACCAAAATATCCAAACCTGAGATAAGATTTTAATTCCCACTCAGGTGTTAAGGTTTTACACACATAAAACATTTCATTTTAATACTAAAAATGAGCCAGCTTTCCAGAAGAAAAGAGCAAGAAACCAATGAAAAGCAAATATTGATGAAAGGCCCTGACCAGGTGGCTCAGTTGTTTAGAGCACCCTCCCGACATGCAAGGGAGTAACGATTTTGTGAGTTCTATCCCAGGTCAGGGCACATACAAGAATCAACCAATAACATCATGAATGAGTGGAACAACAAATCTATGTTTCTCTTCCTGTCTTTCTCCCTTCCTTTACCTTTAAAAAACAGTAATTTTTTTTTAATTGCCCTGGTCAGATAGCTAGGTTGGTTAGAATATCATCCTGAGGGGGGAAGGGCCCGGCCGGGCTGGGAGGCGGAGCAGAAGCGGAGTGCCAGGGACGAGAAGAGTAGTCTGCACAAGCTGGAGGCAACCTCGAGCCTGATCCCCAGTCGCGTCCTTCTCCATCCCCACCTGGAGGCTGCTTCGCCGGCGCGGGGCGCAGCCAACGCCCTCTACTCGGCTTTCGCTGCACCACCCAGGAGACCGCTGGTGGCGGTGGCGGTGACGAGAAGCCCATAGACAAGTTTTACAGAGTTAATTCAGAATTGGAGGCAACCTTGCTGAAGATGAAGAATATACCATATTAGTAGAGGAGGAGGAGGAGATTTTTTCTTTTCCCTTCAAAAGTCTTGCTTGTTTGTTGGCTTGCCTTTAGCTAGAACTTTTCTGCGGTCTGTTTGCTTCATGAAAGATGATTTTTACAATCTCAAGAAAAAATATGTCCCAGAAATTGAGTTTACTGTTGCTTGTATTTGGACTCATTTGGGGATTGATGTTACTGCACTATACTTTTCTACAACCCAGACATCAAAGCAGCGTCAAGTTACGTGAACAAATACTAGATTTAAGCAAGAGATATGTTAAAGCTCTAGCAGAGGAAAATAAGAACACAGTGGATTTGGAGAATGGCGCTTCGATGGCAGGATATGTGATTAAAAGCCTTTAAGCAAACTCTTGGCCAATACAGCAAGAATCCATAAAAGAGTAGTGTCCTTAACATGTTCACCAAGTCCAAGTTGGCCCCATCACCATGCCAAATCCCTGAAAAATGCAACCCAACCACAGTTCAGTCTGTTAGGAGCTGTCACAGGGAGCAGGAGTCCAGGAAAAGTCCACATCCAGGAAAAGTCCGCATGGCACTGGAATTGTTGTCACCATTCTATACTTTGCAGCTCATGTCCAAGTCCCAGTGACCGCTGCTTCTAGCTGGTAATGTTTCAGGTAGACTGGAAAAGCCATCTGCAGCATGTGTGGAGATGGAGCTTCTGTTCTCCTCTGCCTGGAGAGATGAGACCAGGTTGCTTTTCCCTGGAGCTCTGCGACTGTGGCATGGTAAAGAGAACCTTGGGATACACTAAGCTGGGTGGCAGTGTTTTTTTTTTAAGTTGTACAAATGTGTATTTAAAGAATCAAAATGTGTTATGATTCTTGTAATAAAAAGTTCTTCCATCCCCCCCCAAAAAAAAAAAAGAATATCATCCTGAAGCTCAGAGCTGCTGGTTCAATTCCTGGTCAGGGCACATACAGGAACAGATCAATGTTCCTCCCTCTCTCTCTCTTTCCTGTCCTCTCTCTTTAAATTTTTTTTTTTTTTTTTTTAGATTTTATTTATTCATTTTAGAGAGAGGAGAGAGAGACAGAGAGAGAAGGGAGGGAGGAGCAGAAAGCATCAACTCCCATATGTGCCTTGACCAGGGAAGCCCGGGGTTTCAAACCCACGACCTCAGTGTTCCAGGTCGATGCCTCTACCCACTGTGCCACCGCAGGTCAGGCCTCTCTTTAAAATTAATAAACATTTTTAAAAAGTTAATGAATACAATGTCAGTGACTTCAGATGGAAATGTGGTCAGAACCCGCACTGTGAATCCATTTCCAAAAGCTGAATGTAAAGAACCGTTGTTCCTTTTACAGAGAACAGAGCCGGATGAAGTCGTAGCCACCAGGCTAAGGTAAGTACTGGGCCAAAACACAGAGGCTGTGCAAACCGAAATAAAACATGCGAAGACAATAGGTGGGGGGCCCTGGCTAGAACATGACGCAGCTGACAAGAGGGGAGGACAGGAAGTTTTTGTCACCTCGCAGATATGACATTAAGTTTAAGATCTGCTGTCTTTCTCTGAACTCGGGTTCAACCAAACGCCAGCCCACAGTGGAAGAGAGGGTGTCAGAGACTAACTGGGCAGTGCTCTCGGATTCCGTGCTAAGGGCCATCGCACGGTCGCACAGGTACACGCCTACTTTGGAATGCCAAGAGCCCTGCTGCCACACACTCGCCCCGCGCGCCGCAGAGATGCGACCAGGTGCCCTTATCCCGGCCCCAGTAGGCACGCACAGCCCAGGGCCGGCGAGGGCCTCTAGGCGGGCGATTCCAGCTTCCGGGGAGTCGACAGGCCGAGACCCACGCGGGGCCGCCCCGCCCCCCCAGGTCCCGCCCCACCCCACCCCCGCCTATGCCCGCCCACCTGGCTCTCGCTGACACAGAAGAGGCGGCCGCTGTGGTTCAGGCACACGCGGGCGTCCCGGGGCCGCGCGGCCGCGCCGCAGAAGGTGAAGGAGCAGCGGGAGGCGCGTAGCCGCTGCACCGTGGTGCGCACGAGGGCGGCCGGCCCGCGCCCCCAGCGCGCCCACAAGTACAGGTAGCACAGCGTGATGAGCATGGCCGGCCGGCACGGCGGGCGCGGGTCCAGACGCTCGCACTCACCGGCTCCGCCGCCCCTCCCCCGGCCGTGCCACGCCCTCCCGCTGGCCGGAAGAGGCGGAGCCGCGCGGAGAGCCACGCGGGGCGGGGACTATGATGGAGGAGAAAGCCAGGGGTGCCAGAGGGGCGTGTGGGGATGCCGGGCGGGGAAGGCGAAAGAAGAGGCCGCTAGAGGCGGGTCTGTTGTGAAGGAGGGAAGTGGGAGACCTTGGGGATGGGGTAAATAGGTTGAGCACCAGGGGCACCCCGTGGACAGCCTAGCCTGTTTAAGACCGAGTCCGGCCTCCCTTCCAGGGCGGGTGGGAGGCTGATTGAGGAAGGCGCTGTGTATGTGTATACTGTTAATTAACCAGCACTATACCAAGGATCAAAGTGTGATAACAGAACAGACTGCCTCCACTTAGTCCAGTTGGAAAAATAAGGGTTTTATTTAAAACCCTTGCAAAAAGGGTTTTAAGATAATATAGGCAAATTCATAAGATGCGATAATACTGTAAACATACTTTTTGGACTCTTATTTCAAAGTAAGGGCAGGAAACAAGTTGAAGACAGATCAGGAATAAAAAGGCTGTCTCGTGTTCCTTTACGTGTGAGTCACCAATTTGGTTGTGAGCATCCTAAAACCAGTAGAGAAAGGGAAACATCAATATGACTCGGTGTTCTTGTCCTCTAAGAGAGGCATAATAATTCCTGACATAGTCAAAATTTCTCCCATGGAGCCTCATTTTTTTCAAAGGCAGTATGTCAGCGGGGAAGGGAGTAAAGAGGGACAAATATACAGTGATTAAAAATGATTTGGGCCCTGGCCGGTTGGCTCAGTGGCAGAGCGTCGGCCTGGCGTGCAGAAGTCCCGGTTCGATTCCCGGCCAGGGCACACAGGAGAAGCGCCCATCTGCTTCTCCACCCCCCCCCCACACACCCCCACCCCTACCCCCGCCCTCCTTCCTCTCTGTCTCTCTCTTCCCCTCCCACAGCCGAGGCTCCATTGGAGCAAAGATGGCCCGGGCGGGCGCTGGGGATGGCTCCTGGGCCTCTGCCCCAGGCACTAGAGTGGCTCTGGTGCAACAGAGCGACGCCCCGGAGGGGCAGAGCATTGCCCCCTGGTGGGCGTGCCGGGTGGATCCCGGTAGGCGCATGCGGGAGTCTGTCTGACTGTCTCTCCCGTTTCTAGCTTCAGAAAAATACAAAAAAAAAAAAAAAAAAGATTTGACTTTGGGTGATGGGCACACAACATAATCAACAGTTCAAATACTATAGAGATGTTCACCTGAAACCTATGTACTCTTATTTATCAATGTGACCCCATTAAATTTAATTTCAAAATAAAGTAATGCCTGACCTGTGGTGGTGTAGTGGATAAAGCGTCGACCTGGAAATGCTGAGGTCGCTGGTTTGAAACCTTGGGCTTGCCTGGTCAAGGCACATATGGGAGTTGATGCTTCCTGCTCCTCCCTCCCTTCTCTCTCTGTCTCTGTCCTCTCTCTCTTTCCCTCTCCTTTCTAAATGAATAAATTAAAAAAAAAAATTTTTTTAATGGGCAAAATATTTGCCTGACCTGTGGTGGCGCAGTGGATAAAGCGTCGACCTAGAATGCTGAGGTAGCCGGTTCAAAACCCTGGGCTTGCCTGGTCAAGGCACATATGGGAGTTGATGCTTCCTGCTCCTCTCCCCCTTCTCTCTCTCTCTCTCCCTCTCTCTCTCTCTCTCACCTCTCTAAAAATTAATTAAAAAGTAAAAAAAAGAAAAAGAAAGTGTTGAGGACAGGAGGCTGTGGACATCATTCATTCACAGGGTCACCAAAAGTGGAGCAACTGAAACACAAGTAAAGAACAGTTTCCTCAATGGCTCTGAGCACAGCAGAGACTTTCCCTGCGTTGCTTCCTATCCTGGCCTTGGCTGTAAGTGGATGATGTAATACAGTAAAAGCAATCAGGTATACCACTCTCAAGTCTTACTTAATCCAAGGACAAATTTTTTAAATATGCTGCTTTAAAAATTACCCTTTAGGCCCTGGCCGGTTGGCTCAGCGGTAGAGCGTCGGCCTGGCGTGCGGGGGACCCGGGTTCGATTCCCGGCCAGGGCACATAGGAGAAGCGCCCATTTGCTTCTCTACCCCCACCCCCTCCTTCCTCTCTGTCTCTCTCTTCCCCTCCTGCAGCCAAGGCTTCATTGGAGCAAAGATGGCCCGGGCGCTGGGGATGGCTTCTTGGCCGCTGCCCCAGGCGCTAGAGTGGCTCTGGTCGCGGCAGAGCGACGCCCCGGAGGGGCAGAGCATCGCCCCCTGGTGGGCAGAGCATCGCCCCTGGTGGGCGTGCCAGGTGGATCCCGGTCGGGCGCATGCGGGAGTCTGTCTGACTGTCTCTCCCCGTTTCCAGCTTCAGAAAAATACAAAAAAAAAAAAAAATTACCCTTTATTCACATGCTTTAAAATGGCAGTATAGAATACCCACTTTCAGAGCCTCAGACTTTTGGTCAGATGACATAAGAAAGACTCTAAGGAGAAATAACTGGGCTCAAAAACAAGTTAAACAGTGGACCACAAATAGAAGACAGACAACCGTGAGCAAGACTGAAGCCATATCCTATCATGGCAGTTAGGAAGTGGGTTCCTGCACCATAACAAGACCTAAAATTATGTCATTGGAGAAAGAAGTGAGTGACCCCCCTCTGAGGAGGTACTCGGCCCCTCCAAGATTACATAGGGCTACAAGTCAGGAATTAGAAAATGAAAAAGCTTAGCAAAGTGATAAACCCTAATATTTTCCTGGATAAATGCTCAGACAGCCTTCTTGGAGTTTGCTGAATTTTGGTTCTAAGGACCAGTCTCCCCACCCCTGCGAGGTGTAGAGAGGTCATCTCTTGAAGGTCACAAGCATCTCTAGATTTTCCAAGTTCCTTAAGAGTTTTGCACCTCACCTTCCCACAGACACCATAACTCCATCTGGCCAGAATGGGAACTTTCCAGGTTGGCCCTTCAATGCCTTATGGTCTCAGAAGATAGCAGGGGGAAATGTGGGGGTCAGAACTGTACACCAGTTCTGGTTTATATAGAATGGGGACCCCCAAGAGTCAACATGAACTGAGAAATGAGTGACATCTCTTCCTGACCCTTTGACTGAGGAGCACTGATACCGTTCACATCCAGGAAGGAAACAGATGAGGAGGAGTAAGAAGTTAAATAGTCACACAGCAAGCTCTGTTTATGGTCCCACCTAAATGATGGTACTTAGCTTTATCGCTCCTAGATAGCAATGCGAAAGGCAAACGAGACAAAACTGTGTACCTGATTCACACCCTGTGGTCCCTTGCTACTCAAATAGTGGTCCTTGGCATCAAAGCAGTGTGTCAGCATCACCTAGAAGCTTGGTAGAAATGCAGAATCCCAGGCCCCGTTCTAGACCCACTGAGTCAGTATCTGCACTTTCTAACAAAATCCCCAAGTGATTCACAAGAACATTCAAGTTTGAAAAGTACTGCTAAAGTCTATTTCCATTACTCCCTGTGCCTGAGTTGCTTTAGATTCTTAACAAGGCTCTTCCAAATTGTTGTGGAGAATAAAACCACAGACTAGGAATTTAAAAGAGATTTTGTCATTTTTAAGTCCATCACTGTAGGAAGGATGGTGCTCTCACCAGCCAGCAGCTAAAGACCACCTACCTCAGTTACCCATCAAAATGACTGGCTCTCAGAAAGCCTTCCCAGACTCAAAGTCTCTAGCATCCTGCTATTAGGAGGTATGCCATAGAACTGATGGTTTGAAGACAAGGCAAAGAGTAAACCAAAGAGTATCACCCCCAGAGAAGCTGTCCTGTCCCCCATTAAATATGACAGAGCATCCCCAAAGGAACTCTATCACATTGACATGTCTGAATTTGGGAAGCATTCAGCATGCCCATCAGCAGTCCAGTGGTCAGAAATAATCTTTGACAGCCTGGTGGTACAGTGCATAGAGCATCAGACTAGGACACAGTGGACTCAGGTTCGAAACCTGAGGTCACTGGTTTGAGTACGGGCTCATAGACATGACTGCAAAATCACTAGCTTGAAGCCCAAGGTCACTGGCTTCTGCAAGAGGTCACTGGCTCAGCTGTAGCTTCCCCACCATCAAGGCACTTATGAGAAAGCAATCAATGAAAAACTAAGGTGCTACAATGAAGAATTGATGCTGTACATCTCCCCTTCCTGTCTGTCCCTATCTGCCCCTCTCTCTCTCTCTCACTAGAAATCATCATCTTGGACAAAGGAGCCTGAAACACACAATGGAGAAAAGAAAGCCTCTTCAATAAATGGTGCTGGCAAAATTGGAAAGCCACATGCAAAAGAATGAAATTTGACTACAGCTTGTCCCATGTACAAATATTAATTCAAAATGGATCAAAGACCTAGATATAAGATCTGAAACAAGGCCCTGGCCGATTGGCTCGGCAGTAGAGCATCAGCCCGGCGTGTGGAAGTCCCGGGTTCAATTCCCAGTCAGGGCACACAGAAGCGACCATCTATTTCTCTTCATTCCCCTTCCCCTCTCCCTTCTCACTCTCTGTCTCTTTTTCTCTCTTCTCCTCCCACAGCCATGTCTCAAATGGTTTGAGCAAGTTGGCACCAGACACTGAGGATGGCTCTATGGCCTCACCTCGGGTGCTAAAATAGCTTGGTTGTCTGAGCAATGGAGCAGTGGCCCCAGATGAGCAGAACATCGCCCCGTAGGGGGCTTGCTAGGTGGATCCTGGTTGGGGCACATGCGGGAGTCTGTCTGCCTGCCTCCCTGCCTCTCACTTAATTTTTTTTTAAAAATGTTAAAAAAGATCTAAAACAATAAATTACATAGAAGAAAACATAGGTACTAAACTTATGGACCTTGGCCATAGAGAACATTTTATGAATTTAACCCCAAAGGCAAGGAAAGTAAAGGTAAAAATAAGTGATTGGAACCATATTAAACTAAAAAGCTTCTGCATAGCAAAAGAAACCGACAACAAAACATAAAGGCAGTCAACCAAATGGGAGTTGATATTCACAAACAACAGCTTAAACAAGGGGTTCATTTCCAAAATACATAACATACAAAGCTCAACAACAAACAAACAATCCAATTTAAAAATGGGGAGAGGACCTGAACAGACACTTCTTTCATGAAGACATACAAATGGCCAACAGATATAGCTATTTGAGAAATGCAAATCAAAACTACAATGAGTTACCCACCTTGCACCTGTTAGATTGGCTATTATCAACCAGACAGGAAATAACAAATATTGGAGAGGTTGTGGGGAAAAAAGAACCTTCATTCACTGCTGATGGGAATGTAAACTGGTACAGCCACTATGGAAGACAGTATGGTGGTTCCTCAAAAAATTAAGACTAGAACTACCATATGACCCAAAAATTCCTCTACTGGTTCTCTACCATAAAAACTCAAAAGCATTGGTACACAATGACACATGCATCCCCCTGTGCATCATAGCATTATTCACCATGGCCAAGACATGGAAACCACCAGTGTCCTGTTCCTCAATAGAGGATTGAATAAAAAAGATGTGGCATATGTATACTACTCAGCTCTAAGAAATGATGAAATATTGCCATTTATGACAACATGGATGGACCTTATTATGCTAAGTAAAATAAGTAAATCAGAAAAAGCTAAGTATGATTTCACACAGAGGTGGGATATAAAACTGAGACTCAAGGACATAGACAAAAGTGAAGTGGTTACCAAAAGGAGAGGGTAGGGGAGGGGAGTAAAGAGGGTGAAATATATGGTATTGGAAAATGATTTGACTTTAGATGACAGGCACACAACACAATGAACAGTTCAAATGCTATAGAGATGTTTATCTGAAACCTATGTGTTCCTGTGGACCAATGTCATCCCATTAAATTTAATTTCCAAATTAAAAAAAAACTAGATGCATTTTTCTCCCACAGATTACCTCTTTACCCTGATTTCTCTCTAATAACATCACGTTCTCCTTTCTTAGAACTTCGTCTTCTTAGAGTACCAACTTCTCTCCACACTGAATCCTGTTTATTCCCATTGATGGTACCTCTGCACAGTCTCAACAGTCTCATCTTTCCGTGACCCCTCTCTGCTGTCACTGGAACCAACATGGTAGCTGCCTCACTAATTCCCTGCAGGCCTCTCACTTCCCACTGCTCTACTTAATTCAGCACCGTCTACACTCGACTTTCCAAAGTGCAGCTCTCATCCCATCACTCCCTGTCTCAAACCTTTCAGTGCCTGCCCCTGCCCACCAGGAAACTCAGGGGGGGGCTTGCCTGGCATTCAAGACCTTCCATTACTCCAATCTACCTGGTCTCCCCATCCATTTATTTATTCATTCCCAATCTCTGTACACCAAGCACTTTGCTAGTCACTATGTACATTCTTTCACGTGACCCTCTTATTAACAGCAGGCTGGCTATTGGCCCAGTGTTGCACAGGAGGAAGCTGAATTTAGAACAACTGAGTAACTTACTCCAAGTCATACAACAAGGTGGAGAAGCTCAGAGCTGAATTTATGTCTTTCTGGCTCTAGAGCCCTTCGCTAGATAAACTAGGCACCTGAGAGCAAAGAATATTCTAAATAACAATAATAAATTAAAATGAGGCTTAATCCAAGAGAGAGTGGTGGCAAAAGGTTCAGCGTGTGCCACTGCTAGCCTTGAGGACAGCCTTCTGTATCCAGATCAGACAGGCTAGGATTGTCCAGAACGTGGACACACCCAAAAAGCTGCAGGTGGGATTTCTTGGAGAACACCAGAACAAACATCTGGCTCAGAAAACACAGTAAGCCAGATCTGTGGTGTCGCATTGAATAAAGTGTCAACCTGGAATGCTAAGGTTGCCAGTTCAAAACCCTGGGCTTGCCTGGTCAAGGGACATACAGGAGTTGATGCTCCCTGCTCTTCCCCCTTTCTTTCTCTCTCCCTTCTCTAAAATTAATAAAGTTTTTAATTGAAAAAAAAAAAGAAAACACAGTAAGAAGGCCCTGGCTGGATTGCTCAGTGGATAAAGCATCGTCATAGTGCACCAAGGTTGTGGGTTTGATCCTTCACCATGACACCTTAAAGAAGCAATCAATAAATACAAAACTAAAGGAAAAGCCTGACCAGGCGGTGGCACAGTGGATACAGCATCGGACTGGGATGCAGAAGACCCAGGTTCAAGACCTCGTGGTCACCAGCTTGAGCGCGGGCTCATCTGGTTTGAGCAAAAGCCCACCAGCTTGAACCCAAGGTCGCTGGCTCCAGCAAGGGGTTACTCGGTCTGCTGAAGGCCCGCGGTCAAGGCACGTATGAGAAAGCAATCAATAAACAACTAAGGTGTTGCAACGCGCAATGAAAAACTAATGATTGATTTTTCTCATCTCTCCATTCATGTCTGTCTGTCCCTGTCTGTCCCTCTCTCTGACTCACTCTCTGTCTCTGTAAAAAAAAAAAAAAAAAAAAAAACTAAAGAAAACAACTAAGTGGCCTGACCTGGCGGTGGCACAGTGGATAAAGTATCAGACTGGGATGCAGAGGACCCAGGTTTGAGACCCTGAGGTCACCAGCTTGAGCACGGGCTCATCTGGTTTGAGCAAAACTCATCAGCTTGGACCCAAGGTCGCTGGCTTGAGCAAGGGGTCACTCGGTCTGCTGAAGGCCCACAGTCAAGGCACATATGAGAAGGCAATCAATGAACAACTAAGGTGTCGCAACAAAAAACTGATGATTAATGCTTCTCATCTCTCTCCATTCCTGTCTGTTGGTCCCTCTCTCTGACTCTCTCTGTCTCTGTAAAAAAAGAAAGAAAGAAAACAACTAAGTGGAACAAGTTGATGCTTCCCTCTCTCCCTTCTTCTCTCTTTCAAGTCAATGAAAAACCTTAAACATACACACACACACACGCACACGCACACACACACAGCACTCAGCAGCCTCAAAAGTCTAAATCACCTCTGTGAAGGTGAACTGTGAACAGGTGAGCCTTGCTTGCTCTAGGAACACTGTTGTCTTCCTAATGATCCTGTCCCATTTCTTGAAGTAAAGTTTCACTTTTAAAGGGCCATTTATGGAGGTCAAATGAATGAATGCGGAAATTGACTACAGCCTTTACAACTAAAGGGAGATAAACTCATTAGCACCTGCACACACCTAAACTCCCACCCCAACCCCTCAGCAGCCCAGGGTGGAGCCTATATGAGCTGCAGTTTGCATAGTGAAGCAATAGAGGCCTCAGTCTGGAGTCAGACATTCTGGGTTCAAGTATTACCTGACCCCCAACTACACATACACACGTGCACAAATGCATTCAGTGACTGGGCAGGTGCCTCTGTTTCCTAAGCTTGATAATTAGAGCATCCACAAGGTGCCAGTGGAGGGTGAGCATACCGTAGGAGTACACCCGAGTAATGACGGAGATATCTTCTGAGAAATGCACCTAGGTGATTTCATGGTTGTGCAGACATCACACACTAGATGCATAATGTACTCCATGACTATAAGGTCCAGCCCATTACTCCCAGGCCCGTACATCATTACTATATAAAACAACATGAGCCTGACCTGTGGTGGCACAGTGAATAAAGTGTCGACCTGGAATGCTGAGGTTGCCAGTTCAAAACCCTGGGCCTGCCCGGTCAAGGCATATATGGGAGTTGATGCTTCCTGCTCCTCCCCCCTTTCTTTCTCTCTCTCTCTCTTCTCTAAAATGAATAAAAAAAAACATGAGACTAAATCAAAAGAGAAAATGATGCAAGCAAGAGATGCAGTAAACACAAGATATGGGAGTGAGGCTGCTACAGGTGTAACAGCATACTGTTTACAGCAAACTATTTTTGGTAAATAGAAAGGGAACACTATAATAATGATAAAAACAATAGTACAGTATAATAGCCATGGCCAGGTACCTCAGTCAGAGCGTCATCCTTATACACCAAGGTTGTGGGTTCAATACCTGGTCAGGACACATACAAGAATCAACCAATGAATGCATAAATAAGTAGAACAACAAATCGATGTTTCTCTCTCACTCGCTGCTCCCTTCCTCCCTCTCTAAAGTCAATGAACTTAGAAAAAAAATTGAATAGTCATGAATAATTTTTTAAGTATAGTATAGTAAATACATAAACCAGTAACATTATTTTCTTTTTTTTTTAAAGGTTATTTTTTTTATTTATTTATTTATTTTAGAGAGGAGAGGGAGAGACAGAGAGAGAGAGAGAGGAGAGACAGAGAGAGAGAAGGGGGGAGGAGCTGGAAGCATCAACTCCCATATGTGCCTTGACCAGGTAAGCCCAGGGTTTCAAACCGGCAACCTCAGCATTTCCAGGTCGACGCTTTATCCACTGCGCCACAACAGGTCAGGCGTAACATTATTTTCAATTACTCTGTGCTGTACATAATTGTATGGGCTATACTTTTATACAACTAGCAGCACAGTAGGTGTGTTTACTTACACCAGCATCACCACAAACACCTAAGTACGCATTATGACAGCTACATCACTAGGCTATAGGAATTTCAGCTCCACTGTAATTTTACAGGACCACCATCTCATGTGTGCTCTATTGTGGACCAATACATCTTTATGCAGGACTGGAAACTTTCGGATCAAGGAACAGCCTGCTTGTACAAAGGCAACAGGAATAGAAGGGCAAGGCAATTTCATCCTTCCAAGAACTCTCCAGGATAGATAGTATTACCTCCTTTGAACAGCACAGGAAGCTCAGGCTCTTAGGTCCACACACAGCAGGGCTCCTTTCCAGTAGAGCGCAGTACCTCTCTAAGCACAGAAGAGCATGTCTGCCTAAAAATTTTTCTTAACTGGCCAGTCATGAAGACTCTACCATTTGAAATACTCCTTCA
This sequence comes from Saccopteryx leptura, assembly GCF_036850995.1. NCBI lineage: Eukaryota > Metazoa > Chordata > Mammalia > Chiroptera > Emballonuridae > Saccopteryx > Saccopteryx leptura. Next base: position 221,780,806 of record NC_089504.1, on the reverse strand, counting down.
GGTGAAGCCATCTCCCAACAAAATGAGATTTAAACCAAAGTCAGTGTCAAGTCCTGGGCTGCTGCTTTTAATGGTGTCTATCACATTAATTAGAAAACTCAGAGTAGGACAGAGGACAGAAACATTCAGCTGTATGTAAACTGCAGCCTCACCAGTTGCTGGGTGTAATCCTGGACAGAGTTTATCTGGGGCAGGAAAGACTGCAGGGACAAGCAGAGGGCTGTCAAGGACAACTGGAAAAGTAAAGGGACTGAAAGGGTCAAAAGCTAAAAGGGTCCTTGGGCAGAGTGCCCTAGCAGTGCGTGATACCCAAAGCACACAGGAAAATGACTCCAGAAAAGCAGACTCATCCTGAAGTTACAAGCACTACCGCAGCACCCAGCACAGAGGTCTTCTCTCCTTGTGGCTGAAAGTTCCACGAAAAGGGACAGATGAGCTACACGACAACTAAATTCTCCCTTACCCCTCCACCATCCTGAACATTTTCTTAGTAACTGAAACTTCCATGCTTAGGAAAGTCCAATTATTGCTTATGGAAAACAAAAAGTCATGCCTGTTATAAACCATTGCCACTGAAAATTTTATGGGTCTGCAAAGAAGTCTGGTGGAAAGGATCTTGTCGGAGAACCGAAGCATTACATACAGCCCCAAACAATCCCAGTCCGAGCTTTGCTTCCTCCTTGGCACTGAATGTGTTTCCCTGGAGACACCAATATGGAGTCTGCAGGAAGGAGTCCAGCGAAGCGGCAGTGCCCCCTGTTGATGTCCCTTGTTTTGCAGGTCAAACCTTGATTTTTAAAATATTTATACAAACCCCACTTCTTAGCCCCTAAAGCACTACAGGCAGTTTATAATAACAGTAAATCTAGTGGAATAGGAAGAGAAATTAAGAAGAAGCCACTCAGTATTAGCAGGTCTAAGTATGTCCCATGTTTATAAAATGGTCAGGCACTAAATGGAGAAAGAGCTCTCTGCTAGAGAAGCCGAGAGCAGACAGACGATGCAGCCGAATTGGAGGTGCTTTATGAAGCCCGCTTTCTCTAAGATTTCAGCCCTGAAAAGATGACTGTACCCAGCCCCCATTCAGACATCTTGAATAAGAAAATTACAAAGCCAGAAGAGCAAACCCGTGATTAAACTATTCTTTCCTACAAATAACCCCGCAAAGGGAATAAACATCGGGCTCAAAGGCAGGAAACCCGAGCCGGAGAATCAAGCCTTCTCAGGCACGTGTGCCTGCGCCCCCCACAGAACCACGGCCCTGGCACCTCACCCTTTCACAAGGCTAGACGGAGCCCGGGATCGGCGACGGGGCCGCACGTACCTGTGGCTGAGCCTTGGACCCCGCGACCACGCTCCAGGCCGCCCTGCCTCAGAGCCCAGCAGCTGCGCCTGGACTGAGTGGGCGGCCGCCACCGAAATGCACCCGAAAGGGGCGGGGTGTCTTCGCCAAGGCTGAGCAGGTGGCAGTGGGGGCGTGGGAAACAGATCGCGGAAAAGGCCTCTGTGGGGCCCCCTGCTGGGTCACAACATCAAATTCTTTCTTTCTTTCTTTCTTTCTTTCTTTCTTTCTTTCTTTCTTTCTTTCTTTCTTTCTTTCTTTCTTTCTTTCTTTCTTTCTTTCTTTCTTTCTTTCTTTCTTTCTTTCTTTCTTTCTTTCTTTCTTTCTTTCTTTCTTTCTTTCTTTCTTTCTTTCTTTCTTTCTTTCTTTCTTTCTTTCTTTCTTTCTTTCTTTCTTTCTTTCTTTCTTTCTTTTTCTTTCTTTCTTTCTTTCTTTCTTTCTTTCTTTCTTTCTTTCTTTCTTTCTTTCCTTTCTTTCTTTCCTTTCTTTCTTTCCTTTCTTTCTTTCCTTTCTTTCTTTCCTTTCTTTCTTTCTTTCCTTTCTTTCTTTCTTTCTTTCTTTCTTTTTAAATCATTTTAGAGAGGAGAGGGGGAGAGAGAGAGAGAGAGAGAGAGAGAGAGAGAAGGAGGAGAGGAGCAGGAAGCATCAACTCCCATCCCATATGTGCCTTGACCAGACAAGCCTAGGATTTCGAACCGGGGACCTCAGCATTTCCAGGTCCATGCTTTACCCACTGCTCCACCACAGGTCAGGCACAACATCAAATTCTAACCACGTCCCAGCCCCCTCTGAGGCTGCCACACTGGCAGGGACGCCTAGCTCGTCAGGGTACCCCTTTCCCTGTCTTCCTCCACTTGGCTTCCCAGAACATTACCTCGGCCTACCCCACCCTCCTCCCACCTTTCCTTTAGGTCTTGCCTGAAATGTCAAAATGTCACCTCCTCCAGAGACCTCATCCCAACCTTTAGGCTAGGTGAGACCCATTTCAAGTCCTTTGCAGTACCACCAACCATGTTGAAGTCCTTTGCAGTACCACCAACCATGTTGTCATTATTTGTACCACCTGTCTGCCTTCCCCTTACACACACAAGGGCAGGAACTGGATCCGTCTTTATTCCTGACACATAGTGAAAACAGCTGAAGATTTTGCTCAGTGAGAGAGAAATGAAGCCAAATTGGGCTACTCCTGACGCATATGTGGTGAAGGAGGTGCAGAGCATGGGCTTTAATTGTTTACTCAGTGGATTTCTTTTCGTCAGTGTTACTCCTTTCATTACCAGAATAACTGAGGTTTTCCTTCCTGAATGTACCACCAAATTCCAGCGCTACCCTAAGGAGTCTTTTTTTTTTTAATTTATTCATTTTTAGAGAGGAGAGAGAGAGACAGAAAGAGAGAGAAGGGGGGAGGAGCTGGAAGCATCAACTCCCATATGTGCCTTGACCAGGCAAGCCCAGGGTTTCGAACTGGCGACCTCAGCATTTCCAGGTTAACATTTTATCCGCTGCGCCACCACAGGTCAGGCACCCTAAGGAGTCTTAATTCTTCCATCTGAGTTTTGATGCATTCCTCTTCAGTACAGTGATTTCAAGCAAGGATTTGGGGTTTCTGCCTCTGTTGGGGGTATAGGGAATTCATGATTCTGTGCTGGGGACCCAGGCTGACACATGGTTTCAGTTAGAACACTTCCCCAAAGACAAGGAAATAAATGGAAAGACTAAGACTTTGGAGAAGGAATCCTATCTGACCTGGGGGGAAGTGCTTATGGCTGGTCTACAAAATAACTCCGGGGCATAGATAACCTCAAGCTGAGCTCTCCCATCACTGCTGAGGTTTCTTTAAATCAGGGAGAAGACATTCAGAGGTGATCATAAACAACGTCTTCAATAGCATGGTTTTTGATGACTACAAAATATTCCATGTTTAAATGTTCCATAACCTGTTTGACCATTCTATTGTTGGGCTGGGGTTTTTTGTTTGTTTGTTTGTTTGGGTTTTTCTTGTATTTTTCCGAAGTTGGAAATGGGGAGGCAGTCAGACAGACTCCTGCATGAGCCCGACTGGGATCCACCCGGCACGCCCACCAGGGGGCAATGCTCTGCCCATCTGGAGCGTTGCTCTGTTGCAACCAGAGCCACTCTAACTCCTGGGGCAGAGGCCATGGAGCCATCCCCAGCACCGGTGCCATCTTTTGCTCCAGTGGAGCCTTGGCTGCAGGAGGGGAAGAGAGAGACAGAGAGGAAGGAGAGGAGGAGGGGTGGAGAGGCAGATGGGTGCCTCTCCTGTGTGCCCTGGCCGGGAATTGAACCCGGGACTCCTGCACGCCAGACCGACGCTCTACCACTGAGCCAACCAGCCAGGGCCAGTGGGCTGCTTTTTCCCCATGTTTGCTCTCATAAATGCTGAAGTGGACAGACCTATACACAACTTTTTAGCTGCCTTTCTCGTAATTGTTTTAAGTATTACTATATTCCTATAAATGAGGTTATCTCTGTATTCCTTTTATATTCTATCTCCCTGGCTCCCCATTCTCAATTTTACATTTGTCATTCCTTTGTTTTTAAAAAATCTTAAATATAAATGAGTGCATCCCTACAGAGTACATTTGTTTTGCTTTTTAGCTACATAAAAATAATACTTTTCAATAAGTAAACTCCCATCAATAGGTGAGTGGATGAAAAATATCTGTGGTACATATATAGAATGAAATATTACTTACCATAAAAAAAAGAATGAAATCTTACCATTTGCAACATCATTGATGTACCTAGAGGGTATAATGCTCAAGTGAAATAACACAGAAAAAGACAAATACCATATGATTTCACTTATATATGGAATATAAAAAACAAAATAAATGAACAAAAAAATATTGCATTTTTTCTAAGCAGTGTTTCTAAGATTCATACATAAAAATGTGCGTAGCTGCCCTGGCTGGTTGGCTCAGCGGTAGAGCATTGACCCTGCGTGTGGAAGTTCCATGTTTGATTCTCAGTCAGGGCACACAGAACCAACCATCAGCTTCTCCACTCCTACCCCCTTCCTTCCCTCTCTCTGTCTCTTTTCCCACAGCCATGGCTCAAATGGTTCGAGCAAGTTGGCCCTGGGCACTGAGGATGGCTCCATGGCCTCGCCTCAGGCACTAAAACAGCTCGGTTGCTAAGCTGCAGAGCAGCGGCCCAGATGGGCAGAGCATCCCCTGGTAGGGGGTTTGCCAGGTGGATCCCAGTTGGGGCAGAAGTGGGAGTCAGTCTCTGCCTCCCTGCCTATCACTTACTAAAAAAAAAAAAATGGGGTGTGTAGCTGCTCTTTATTCCTTTCACTGCTATATATATTCTGTTGTATGACTGTACCATAATTTGTTTAGCCATTGTTCTGCTGATGACCCTGGATAATTTCCAGTTTGCTCTCACAAATAATGCTGATCTGAACATCTTCTTGTCTCCAAGGCCCACAGGCAGGTGTTTCTCTGGGTATGGACCCTGGAGAGTTCAATGGTAGAGCTGGAGTTCAGTGTTAATGCTGAACCATTCATTCTCCAAAGTAGTTACACCAATTTACACTTCTATTACCAGTGGTTTTTAATTTGTTTTCAACTTAAAGTCTTTTAGGCCAAACACCTTTTCTGTTAAATTTTAGATTTATACTGATTTTCACAACTGCTTTAGAGAATTATGAGGTCCTGGAATACAAAATTTTACATTGCAGTTGTTCATCAGGAGAATCCTCTAGAGCAGTGGTCCCCAACCCCCGGGCCGTGGACCGGTACCAGTCCGTGGGCCATTTGGTACTGGTCCGCAGAGAAAGAATAAATAACTTACATTATTTCATTTTATTTATATTTAAGTCTGAACGATGTTTTATTTTTTTAAAATGACCAGATTCCCTCTGTTACATCTGTCTAAGACTCACTCTTGACGCTTTTCTCGGTCGCGTGATACATTTATCCATCCCACCCTAAAGGCCAGTCCGTGAAAATATTTTCTGACATTAAACCGGTCCGTGGCCCAAAAAAGGTTGGGGACCACTGCTCTAGAGGCAATAAGCCAGCTAATCACAAATCCCTTATTGTCTGATGTCTAATTTAGGTCATGGTGGCTTGGATTAGAGCCATGGGTCCCAGAACAAGGGCAGGGGTGTTACTAATCCAAAAAGACTGCTGTAAAGCATGGTGTGGGGAGTTCTCTTAGTAATACGAGATGGTCCTTTGCATAATAGCTTGCACAGCTGCTCTTAGAATCTCCTGCTATTTGTAGGTCTATGCTCTCACCTCCCGTGTTACATACAGCCTTCTATTTAAATCAGCCATTCTTGGCCTCTTGAATTAGTACTCTTCCTCTTCAGGCCATGAAAACACTTATACTTCTTTATTTGGTATTCATAATTCTGGGCATTTATCCTAAAAATGGTAACACAAGAAGAAAAATTATATTTGTGAAGATGTTGATAGCAACATTATTTATAAGAGGGACTTTTTTAATTCAAAATTTAAAAATCTGCAGCAACAGGAAACATATTATGCAAATTGTGGTATATTCACTCAGAGGTACAAGGTATAACAGCCTTATTTTTCTTTCCCGAACCATTTGAGGTTAAGTTTCAGCAATCATGACTGTTCACCCCTATGTATGCCAGGGTATATTTCCTAAGAACCAGAATGTTCTCTTACATAATTATATTGCAATGACAAAATTCAGAAAATTTAACATTGATCCCATGCCAATAATATCTACTCTTCAGTCCAGATTCATATTTTGCCAAATGTCCAAAAGCAATATTATTTTCTCCAGTTCAAAGTCACATGTTTCATTGGTTGTCATGTCTCTTTATTACCCTTTAATCTGGAACAGTTCCTTAAACTTTGTCTGTCTTTGTCTTTTGTGACCTTGGCATTTTTTTAGGAGCCAGACTCATTACTTTTTAGCTTGTTCTTTAACTTGAGTTTGATGTTTCCCAGTGATCCAACTTGGGTTATGCATTTTGGGCACATGATGTCAGTTCATCCCTTATTGGTGATGCTGACTTTGATCATGTGGTTAAGGTGGTATCCAGTGGTGTTTCTACTATATAGCTTCTTTTTTTACCTTTGTAGTTAATAATCTGTGGAGGAGTGGCACTTTAAGACTATATAGTAGCTTATTTCCCAACAAACTTGCACCAAGAGGTTTTAGCATCCTTTCAGTATGGCGACTTTTCTTTTCTTTCTTTCTTTTTTTTTTTTTTTAATTTAGTGAGAGGAGGGGAGGCAGAGACAGACTCGTGCATATGTGCCGACTGGGATTCACCCTGCAAACCCACTAGAGCAGGGGTCCCCAAACTTTTTACACAGGGGGCCAGTTCACTGTCCCTCAGACCATTGGAGGGCCGGACTATAAAAAAAACTATGAACAAATCCCTATGCACACTGCACATATCTTATTTTAAAGTAAAAAAACAAAACAGGAACAAATCCAATATTTAAAATAAAGAACAAGTAAATTTAAATCAACAAACTGACCAGTATTTCAATGAGAACTATGCTCCTCTCACTGACCACCAATGAAAGAGGTGCCCCTTCCGGAAGTGCGGCAGGGGCCAGATAAATGGCCTCGGGGGCACATGCGGCCCGTGGGCCGGGCCGTAGTTTGGGGACCCCTGCACTAGAGGGTGATGCTCTGCCCATCTGGGATCCTTGCTCTGTTGTAACTGGAGCCATTTTTTAGCGCCTAAGGCAGAGGCCATGGAGCCATCCTCAGCGCCTGGGGCCAACTTGCCCTAATCAAGACAAGGCTGCAGGAAGGGAGGAGAAGAGAGAGAGAGAGAGAGAGAGAAAGAGAGAAGTGAGAAGGGGAGGGGTGGAAAAGCAGATGGGTGCTTCTCCTGTGTGCCCTGACAGGGAATCAAACCCAGGACATCCACACGCCAAGCCGACACTCTACCACTAGCCAACCAGCCAAGGCGACTTTTCAAACCTATTGTTCCTTCAGCATTCACAGTTGTCATTCTATTGTAAAAAGGGCTGTCCCATTTATCTGTTTATGTACTTGTAAGTTTATTTGCTTTTTGGTATTACTGTGGACTTGTGGATTTTTTTTTCGTGTGTGTAGATTATTTTTTATTCAATGTGATAACTCATTAATACAATATTCATTTTGATGTTCAAATTGTTTCACATTTGGCCATTGGAATTCTTGCCAAGCTGGCACCTGTGCCCTCCTGACCTGTCCTCACCTTTCTTTCAGCTGGACCACCACCTTGCTTTCAGTTGACACAATCTGTTTCTGGCTCTTCTTTCACTTTCCCTGCCCCTCTCTGAATGAGCTATTTCTCCCAGGAGCTCTGAAGAATGATATTTAGAAACCAACATGTGAACATGAGGAATGCTAATGGTCATTGGGGTGCCCTGTCCCTGAAACTTTCAGCAGACAAATCCAGGAAACAGAGCCCATTTCACAGAGCTCTTGCCCCCCCTTTCTCCATATTTGCATCACCCTCTCTCACAGTGAGAACCCTGCCTTCCCACAATATCATTGTAATTTCTAACCTGCTTTTTTTTTTTTTTTTTTTTTTTTTTCATTTTTCTGAAGCTGGAAACAGGGAGAGACAGTCAGACAGACTCCCGCATGTGCCCAACCGGGATCCACCCGGCACGCCCACCATGGGGCGATCTAACCTGCTTAATCCCACAGCACACAGAAAGTATTCCAGAATCGATACCACAGATCACTACTGACTACATGAAGTTCAAAGTTTCTTCCTAGGTTTATTTTATTTTTTTGCCTATTTACACACACAAGGTGTACAGTCAAAGAGTTGTGTTCAAAAGTAATTTGGATTTGAAAAAGAACAAAAAACAAAAGTAATTTAGGTTACTTTACTTTCTTGTGGGTTATTCACTAAACAGTTTGTTTACTTCCATTTGTATGTAATTTTAGGCTTCTTTTCCCCATCTTTGCTGATTTAATTTTTGATTATTAAAACATTTACATGTTTCTAAAAGTCAAAACTAAGAGAAAAGTCATTTTCTCTTAGACATTCAGTTTATTCCCAGCTACCCACCATATGTGATCAATTTATTAATTTCTCATTTATTCTTCCTGATGTTTTGATATTCTGAGTTTTTTGTTTTTTAATTTATTTATTCATTTTTTAGAGAAGAGAGAGAGAGAAATAGAAAAGGAGTAGAGGAGCAGGAAGCATCAACTCCCATATGTGCTTTAACTGGGCAAGCCCAGGGTTTTGAACCGGTGACCTCAGCGTTCCAAGTCGACGCTTGATCCACTGCGCCACCACAGGCCAGAGATTTTTGTTTTTGGTTTTTTTTTTTTTTAATTAAACAAACACTTGAATATTTAACTATTTCCCCTTATTTTATATTTTGAAATATAGCATAATATATGTACTCTGTATTTATCTTTTTCAGTTAACAATATATTTTATATATCACATATCAATTCATAAATATCTTCCTTACTCTTTTTTACAACTGCATAATACTCCAACGTGTAGATATACTAGTATGTTTCTTTCTTTTTTAAAATTTTTATTTATTGATTTTAGAGAGAAAGAGTGAGAGAGGAAGAGAGAGAAACGTCAATTTGTTGTTCCATTTATTTACGCATTCATTAACCAATGAATTCTGGAATGTGCCCTGACCAGGGATGGAAACGCAACCTAGGTGTATGGGAGGACGCTCTCTAACCAACTGCACTACCTGGCCATGGCCAATGGTTTTTTCAATCAAGTGCCTGTGAATTGGCACCGAGGTTGTTTCCAAAATGTTGTCATTACAAACAATGCTGCAATAAAGTAACCTAGTACATATATATAGACTTTCATATTGGTGTAGGTGTTCCCTGAGGGTTAGGACTGTAAATTGCTTGGTGAAAGGGTAAAAACACATGCTAGGTTTTGTGAGATATTGCCAAGTCCCCTCTTCCCACCAGCAATGTATTAGACAGAGTGCCTGTTTCCCCACAGGCTGTCCCATTGCTTCTCAGACGTACATGCATTTCTCTAACATGAAAGGAAACAAACATTTGTTTAAGGACCAGTTTTGTGTCATTTTTTGCACTGTCCATTCATGTCTTTTGCCTTTTTTTAAATTGCATTTTTGGTCTTTGGTTCCCTCAATTTGCCAGTCCTTTGCAATAGGATTTTGTTTACTTGGCTACAGGGTTTTTGTTTTTAATCGTTTTCAAACGTAGCAATCTTTCTTTTTTCCTTGCATCTGGATTTTGGGTTATTAAAATGCCTTTGCCCGCACCCAGGGTATAGATCTCAGCAGTGTTTTCTGACTGCTAGTAGGGCCATCTACCCAGGAACAGCTGATCTCGGACCTTGCCAGGAGCCTGGGGCGGGCAGGGCGGTGCTAGAACCCAAGCTCTCAGGTCGCGCCGGGTGCGTGTGCGCATTGACAAGCCGGCCAGCCAGCGGAGGAACAGCGCGGGGGAGTGCGGCGGCACTGCAATGTGCAGAGGTACCCTTCGCGGCCCTTCCAGAAACCCCGCCTCCTTCTCGCCGGCTAGAGTGGGTCTCTTGGCTGCTCCGGTGAAACCCTGCGACCCTAATAAACGACACAGCCCTCTCCCAGGCGACAGCGGAACACGGCGCGGCCCAACCGCCACCTCGATTGACAGCGCCCCGAAAGGCCCCTCCGCCGGGAAATGACTTGGATGTCCCCGTCGCGCACTGCGCCCCCTCGCGGCCGGCTGGCCTCCGTGCAGCCTGGGGCCGCGGAGTCATATGGGTTGGGGCTTGCAAACACCGTTAGACGCTTGACCACATTGTCAGAGGGGAAAGGAAGCCCTTCAGTGCTTCTGTTCACCCAGCCTTCACTACCCCACATGCCTCTTTATACCTTTCTATGAACCCTTTTACATGCAACTCTCCAGCCTCTCACCCCTTTCCTCCAACCTTATGGATACTTATCTCTAGATGCTCAGTAAAGATAGGGCGCTCTGCTTTCCCCCTCTGCTCTTCCTCCCGAAGAGGTTTCTTCCTCCTGATACCAAACATGTGGTGTCTTTTACCCCAACAACAACCAATTCCCTAATATCTACCTCTACTACAGACGCCAGCCACAAATGGGTTGACCAGGCTCCCCACATCTCTGCCCAGCACACTACAAATTCATGGGTTTCTACACCCCACTCCTCAGGTTTAATGATTCCTTACGACACTCACAAAGTTCAAGAAAGCGCTTTACTTACTGTTACCGTTTTGCTTTGAAGGACACAGTTCAGGAACAGCCAAATGGAAGAGGTGCATAGAAAGGGGAGGGAGCACAGCTACCTTGCCCTGTACAGCCTGACAGCCCCAAGCTCTGGCCTCTTTGCTTACAAGGTTTTTTATGGCTGGGGTGGGGGTAGGATCAGCTGAAAGTTCCAACTCTCTAATCACTTGGTTGGTTCCTCTGGCTACCAGCTCCCATACTGTAGCCAAATAGCAGCACAGCAATTATCATCTCCTTAGCTTAAGCTCAGATATGATTGAAGGGAACTCATTATGAATAGCAAAAACCTCTTATCACTTAGAAAATTCCAAGGGTTTTAGAAGCTTTGTGCCAGGAATTAGGGACAAAGGCCAAATATATATGTTTGTAATACCACACTCTTTCAAAACCCATAACCCAGTATAATCGTGGGAAAACTTCAGGCAAATTACAATACAAGTGCAGTCTATTAATACCTGACCTCAAAATTGTCAAGGTCATTCAAAATAAGGAGAATCTGAGAACTGTAGCAACCAAGAGTAGCCTAAGGAGATGGTTAAATATACTGTGGTATGTGGATGGGATCCTGGAACAGAAACAGGACATTAGGGAAAAACAGAAGAAATCTGAATAAAGTATGGACTATAGTTAATAATAATGTACCAATATGGGCTTCTTAGTTGCAGCAGTTATATCATTCTGGTGTAAGAAATTAACAGAAAACTGGGATTATGGAAACTGTCTTGCAAATTATCTGTAAATCTAAAGCTATACTAGAAATAAAGTTTTTAAAATGTATTTTATTTTATTTATTTATTTTTAAGTGAGAGGAGGGGAGATAGACAGATTCTTGCATGTGCTCAGACCAGGATCCACCTGGCAACCCCTGTCTGGGGGCCGATGCTCTCCATGCTATCATCAGTGCCTGGGGCCAACACTCACTCGGATCAACCCACTGAGCCATCCTCAGCGCCCAGGGCCATGCTTGACCCAATCAAGCCACTGGCTGAGGAGGGGAAGAGGGAGAGAAGAGGAAGAGAGGGGGGAAGAGAAGCAGATATATGTTTCTCCTGTTTTCCCTGCCCAGGGATAGAACCCAAGATACATCAGGCAGAAGCTCTATACACTGAGCCACTGGCCAGGGCATCAGAGAGCCCTTTAGATCAGCAGAGTGGCCTTGCCAGACCACATACTCTTGGGCTGTTCTCACAAATTCTATATTTATAGTGTCGCTTGCCAGTCACTTCTCCACAGGTTCTTATCCATAAGCCCCCAGTGCCCCTCACTTCTCTTTGATATCAAAATAACTACTTATAAAAACAAGTTTATCTTTGGCATAAACAAGTGGCTGTGAAATCATATCCAACCTTACACAGAACCCTAGCTTCTGATGGGCCAACCACAGGTCAGAGGTCCCAAGGAACTTCTCCCTGATTTCCATTAATTTGCTAGCGTGGCTCACAGAACTCAGATAACATGACTTAATACAAAAGAATATAGCTCAGCCTGACCAGGTGGTGGCGCAGTGGATAGAGCGTTGGACTGGGATGAGGAAGGACCCAGGTTCGAGACCCCAAGGTCGCCAGCTTGAGCGCGGGCTCATCTGGCTTGAGCAAATAGCTCACCAGCTTGGACCCTAGGTCACTGGCTCGAGAAAGGGGTTATTCGGTCTGCTGAAGGCCCGCGGTCAAGGCACATATGAGAAAGCCAACAATGAACAACTAAGGTGTCGCAACGAAAAACTGATGATTGATGCTTCTCATCTCTCTCTGTTCCTATCTGTCTGTCCCTATCTATCCCTCTATCTGACTCTCTCTCTGTCCCTGTAAAAAAAAAAAAAAATATATATATATATATATATATATATAGAGAGAGAGAGAGAGAAAGAGAGAGAGAGAGAGAGAGAGAGAGCGCGCTCAGGAGCAGTCAGATGGAAGAGATGCATAGGACAAGGTGTGAGAAAAGGGTGCAGAACCACCATACCCTCTCTGAGTGTGCCACTCTCCCCCAAACCTCCGTGTGGTCAGCAGCGTGAAAGCTCTCTGAACTCCATCCATGTAAGTTTTATGGAGGCTTCATTATATAGCCATGATTGGTTAAGTCATTGGCCATTGGCAGTTGAGTCAACCTCCAGCCCCTCTCCTCTCCCCAGAGAGGCCATTCATGTGACTGACCACCATGTCCCTGGCAACCAGCCCCCAACCTTCGTTGCTTTCCAAAATACCTCATTGACATAAACTCAGGTGTGATTGAAAGAGGTTTGTTCCAGATATTAAGATACCTTTATTGCTCATCACTGAGGAAATTCCAAGTTTCAAAAGCTGTGTCAGAAACAGGGACAAAGACCAAATGTATACTGCTCACAAAAATTACGGGATATTTCAAAATGAATATGAAGTTATAAAATATCCCCTAATTTTTGTGAGCAGTATATATTTCAACACAATATCACAGTGTATGACAGTGTTTGTGAAAAAGAGCAAAAGAACAAACAAAGCAGAGATGCCAAATCTGTGAGATCAGAGGAACAGGACTGAAGTCCAGGCAGCGGCAGGGCCAGAACAGGCCACAGGAATATCAGAAAGGACTGGGACCAGGGATCAGACGATCCACCCAGGCTGCACTCATGCCAGCAGAAAAATAAGCATCCAGATATCTCAAGGACTTGTATGATGATCTCAGGTCATGTCCTTGGGGACAGAACCCCATCCATCTTCATGCACCTATAGGCATACCACACCAGTCCTTGGGGGGGACACTCTCCCCAACCACATGCCTGCTGGTGACAGTAAAGACCTGGTGCCTGTTCTAGGTGTGCGTCTTGTCCCACCTAATTGAGCTGACCGGTGGAGACCACTCAAAAGGTTGCAAACCCTTAGTTAAAAGTTACACTCAGTCTCTGGATGTATCCTCAGTCTTCATCAGAGAGACTGGGCAGAAATTGGGCAAGTTTATTCATTTTTACATCAAAGTTTAAGGAAAAACTTATTGTACATTTCTGGGAGCCATAAAAGCTGAGGATTGTCCTGCTTTTCTCCTTATATTCTCCATTCCTTTTCTTGTTCCATTAAAATATATATAAAACAAAAAGTGTATATATATTTACACCAAAAAGTGTATATATATCTCCCTCACAACACCATGAAAACCCTGAGAGGCTGATGAAACAGGAAGGGTCTGAATTTCAACCTATCAGAATAGAAGCAGAAGGTCATCGTGACCCTAAGCCTGGACATTTCATTTGACAATGATCTAAGTGCTACCATTTCCTCCATCTTTAACACTTTGAATACAAATTTCATGTTCAAAAGTTTTCTTTTTTCCAAAAGCAAACTCAAGCTTTAAGATAATTATTCAAAACCAAATATATTTAAGCTAGCAGTTTGACTTCTGAGTATATACCCAAAAGAACTGAAAGCAGGAACTCACATGAGCACTGCCTATAGCAGCATGATTCACAGTATCCAAAAGATGGAAACAACTCTAGCATCCCTCATCAGATGAATAGATAAACAAAATGTGGTACATACATACAATGGAATAATATTCAGCCTTGAAAAGGAAGGAAAGTCTGACACATGCTACAACGTGAATGAACCTTGAGGACGTTATGCTAATGAAATCAGCCATTCACAAGAAGACAAATACTATATAATTCCATTTATATGAGATCTCTAGAATAATCAAAGTCACACAACAAAAGCAAAATAAAGGTGATCGGGGCAGAGGGCAGGAGAAATAGTAGTTATAGTTTTATGGATACAGTTTCAGTGTAGGAAGGTGAAAAAGTTCTGGAGACAGGTGGTGTGACACCTGCACAACAATATGAACGTACCTAATGCCACTGACCTATATATTTCAAAATACTTAAAAAATGGTTAGAATGGAAATTTTATGTTGTTTATATCTTACCACAATTTTTAAAAATAAATTCTTTCAAAACAAGAATACCAAATATATCTTATACCTATGGACTTTTTTTTTGTCTCTAAAAAATCTTTTAGAGCATTGCCCTGAAGTGGAGAGGTTGCCAGTTCAATCCTCAGTCAGGGCACATAAAGGAACAGGCTGATGTTCCTGCATCTCTCTCTATATATATAAAATCAATTTTAAAAGTTCTAAAAAAATTTTATCAAGTAACAATATCAACAGCAATAACAACATCTCATAGCTTCTGAATCAGCTTTCCCAGCTGCAGAGCACTTTGCAGAGTGGATTAACAGGAAGCAGGATTTGCCTAAACAGAGGGAAAGGAAATGGTCTTCCCTGCTAGTCTTCAACACTGTTTATGTAAAAATATTCTGCCCTCTGAGATGTTTTGACTTTCAGTATCCTCCTTCTAGGCAAGCCGGAAACCCTGAGAGTTAACATCTCTACTCTTTGTTCCTAAGCAACGGTTGAAAGTCAGCATAAGAAAAATAATTTTTAATGAAAGAGAGCAGAGCAAGGAATAGTACCTCCATTTTATCTATTTCCCACCTCACCTCCCAGGCAGAAATGCACATGCTTGAAGTTAGGCAGTTTTTCCCAGTTTATAAAACATGGGCCTAATTAAGAGTTCCTTAAGATTTCTTTACCTTTTGCCAAATTACTTCCTCTCATAAAGATCTTCCTTGGACTCCCAAAGGTTTAAGAAGTAATTACCTTGGTAGGTTAGAGTATTGTCCTGATACGATAGGGTTGTGGGTTCAAGCCCCAGTCTAAGCATGTACAAGAATCAACCAATGAATGCATAAATAAATGGAAGAACAAATTGATGCTTCTCTCTTTAAAAAATTAAGTTTTTAAAAATTATAACACAAAAGTTCATTGAATTCCCAATTATCTCAACAGCAGTGTATTTCTTTTACTGTATTTTAATTATTCTAACTGCAGAATGACCTCAGAAAAAAAAACCCACAATACCTTCTGTATGACCAGTGGCCGCCGCCATCATGGCCATTCACATTCAGGTTTCCATTACATTTGGCAGATGGTAAAGAAACAATGGAGCCAAAACCTGGTGGGCCATTCCTTTATTCAAGACTCATACCAGCCAACGAACAAACACACAGGGAAAAGTACTTCCCTTTCACTCAGAGCTCACAAAGCTACTGACACATCCTCCAGTTCCACAACCAGGAGAATCTTCTCCAGTTTTTCCTAGAATCAAAGGCCCCCACCAGCCTCAGTAGAGCTCACAAAAGCCCCTCGCCACTCTGGATCCCCATCTGCCAACATGGCTTCTTATTCTTTGGACAAACTGGCTGCTTTCTCTTTCCCTGCCATCTTGGCTTCCTTCTACTCAGCACACTCTCTTCTCTGCTCTCACTCTCCAAAAATGGCTTCCCTTCCCTCTTTCTTCCTTCTTCTCTGCTCTTTTCAAAACATTTTGGTGAGAAACCCCTCCTCCAGCAAACATTAGCATAACAATGGTCTTTACCAAGCAAGACAGTAATTAGCAATTTCACAGACCAGCACCATTTTTAACAATAAAAGTGAGCAAACTCAAAAAACAAATTTTATAAACTCATTTGCCCAACACCTTCATTTTAATTTATTTTTCATTAAATTCATTTTTCTCAAAAGCATGCATAGTGAATGGTTTTAATGTTGGTTTGTGGAGCTAGACCAGTGGTCCCCAACCCCCGGGCCGCAGACCGGTACAAGTCTGCAGAGAAAAAATAAATAACTTACATTATTTCCATTTTATTTATATTTAAGTCTGAACAATGTTTTATTTTTAAAAAATGACCAGATTCCCTCTGTTACATCCGTCTAAGACTCACTCTTGATGCTTGTCTCGTAAGTTCGACAATTATATTTAAAAATACCACAGTTTTTACGCCGGTCGCATAGTTTTATTTTGTGCATTTATCCGTCCCACCCTACAGGCCAGTCCGTAAAAATATTTTCTGACATTAAACCGGTCCAAGGCCTAAAAAGGTTGGGGACCACTGAGCTAGACTACAGCTCCTTAAGGGTAGAGTGTCTACATCTATTATTTGGAACTTTTATGTTGAGGAAACTTGTCTTTCCTACCCATTTACTCACTTCTTCTTCTTCCTTCTTCTTCTTCCTCTTCCTCTGCTTCTTCTCCTTCTCTTTCTCCTCTTTCTTTAAGTGAGAGACTGGGAGGCAAAGAGACAGACTCCCACAATCACCTGGACTGGTATCCACCCATCTGGGGCAGCTGCTCCATTGCTCAGCAATTGAGCTATTTTAGTGCCTGAGGCAAGGCCATGGAGCCGGCCTCAACTTGCTTGAACCATTCTAGCCATGGCTGCAGGAGGTGGGAAGAGAGAGAGAGAGAGAGAGAGAGAGAGAAGGGGAAGGAGAGGGGTGGAGAAGCAGGTGGTCGCTAGTCCTATGTACCCTGACAGGGAATGGACCAGGGACTTCCACATGCCCACCAATGCTCTACCACTGAGCCAACCAACCAGGGTCTCATTTCTTCAATATTTATTGATATCAGTATGAGCTCATTGGTATTTATTTTACACTTTGGGTTATAATTCCATATTACTTTATTTCATTGCTCAGATTGTCCTAGCTTTGGCCATTGTGGTCTAACTTGTACTTTGCAGAAGAAAACAAAAGACAGAACTAAGAAAGAATAAAAGGACACAATTCTAAAGGCACCTGATATAAGTTGTCATACCTTCTCAGAAAGATATACTGATTACATTGTCACCAGCTACATGGAAGACATTGATTTTTAGGCATCTATAGCTGGTTGTTTGATCTTCTTTAGAAAATCTTTTCTACCTTGGTAGAGTACATAAATTGCCTGTAATATTCCTGCCTACCCCCACCCCTCCCGTTATATGTAGTGTTTTTAAAATCATTTGTATAAAATTTTATGTAAAAAGTTATTAATTTCCCTCCTCTTTCCTTCAGGTAGCAAATTATTCAAAATACAAAATAACTTGAATAGTGATAACATCAGTAAAAGCTTTTAGACCTTTAACTAGGTTTAATGATTGTTCAAATCTGTTACTCTTCAAGAAGAGAGTGAAAACCTTATAATTTTTAAGTTCTTTGATTTTTTTTTTTTAAGCCTTTATATTACATTAAGGGAGTTCCAGTTGGCGATGGAACGGTCCAAGGGGTGCTGAGGAGCTCGGAGCCAGGGCCGGGAAGCCAGACCCGCAGCCTTCCGCGTTCCTAGGTGATCACCCCTGATCCACTGGCGCTCCTCCCACCTGCCGCTGAGCTCCGGCGCCGCTCGCGAGCCCCGTAGGCCCGGGAAGTCTCCCCGGGTGCCGTCTAAGCCGGGACCGGGGCTAACCCGAGGAAAACCCCACTCCCATAAAAAGCCAAGTTCTTTCCCAAGGCGCCCATGGGTGGGAAAGGTGCTCTATTCATCTCGCCCTCCTCACCGAGGCCCACCACCGGCATCGAGCATCGCCGTCGGGGCGTCTCGGCGCCCGCGATCCACACCGAAGGCAGTGCGGGTCCACGCGGGCCAGAGGCTTCTGTGGTCACCCTCAGAACCCCAAGACTGTGACATGAGATGAGCCTAGATTTGAGAATCACGGAGCTCGTGCAGGAATAAGAACTCTGAGGGCCGCGGGAAACCCCGTAGGGGTGAGAAGAGGCCAGGGACCCTACACTCCCACACCGGGTGGGGGAGGCCCCTTGGTAATCACCCGGCATTCCCAACCCAGGCGGGAGGACCCCCGACACCCGAAGGAAACGCCCATGCCCACGCCCCCCACGTGTCCCCCACCCGGGCTTCCCTTGTCACTTCCCGCCGTCCCATCCCCCAGCTTCCTTGCCCGGGCTCCTGGCGACCCCCGCCCCTGGTTTCCTTTGTCCCTTCCCTCCAGGCATCCCGAGTCCCCTCCTGGTAATCTACTACCCCGACCCCAGTCTTTCCAGGAGTTTTTCTTGTCCCCTCCCCTTTTCTGACATCCCTTGTCCCCTCCCCTCTCCGCCCCCGTTTTTAAACCTGGCGCCAAGGCGCGGGTAGGTGAGCGCCCGTATTGAGCGGTTCCAGGCGCCGCGGAGTCGCTGCCGCCGCTAGAGGGGCGCGGGTCCGCGGGCACCATGAGACCCGAGGCGGCGGCCGGAACCCGGGAGGCGCGGGGTCACGTCTGTCACTGCCCCGCGGACGGTCCCCAGAGGCCACCGCTGCCGCGCGGGCCCGAGAGGTGAGGGTGTCCCCGCCGCCTGATTGGGCGCGTGAATGGTGCGCGGCGCGTGGTTCCTGGAGCCAGATGCTCCGGCGCGAGTCCCCGAATCCCGCCGCGATGCCCAGGTTTCTTAGCGAGAGACTGGGAGGTAGAGTCATCTCGGTTCAAGCCACAGTTCCTCCGAAGTGCAGATGTCCAGGAGGTCTGCGCAAGGAAATGGGCTAACGCTTCCGTTCGTAGATCTGAAATTTACCCGGCTTGGAACGTTGATTTCTCCGGGCCCCTTAACGAGCTTTCCGGGGTGAGTGGGAGGGAATCCCTTCACGTTGACTGTAACAGTCTTGGTGGCAGTCTGTGTTTGGGACTCAGCGATCGCTTTCCTGTGCACCAGTCCCCACACCACCCTTTTTTTAAAACTGATTTTTGGAGAGACAGAGGAAAAGGGAGGGGGAGAGAGAAAGTGAGAGAGAGACAGAAGCATTCATTTGTTATTCCACTTAGTTGTGTGCCCACTGGCTGCTTCTCATATGCTTTTCGTCTGTGCCCTGGCCCGGGATCAAACCCGCAACCTTGGCGTTTGAGGGCGGCACTCTAACCGACTGAGCAACTGGCCAGGGCGCACCAGTCCTTTTCAAAGTAGTCAAGTTTAAGGAAATCAAATTAGCCGGAAGGAGTGGAAGGGCCTGAGCGGCCAAGCAGCCAGAGAGGAGAAACCGATTCTTCCTCTGTGCATGGTAGAACTCTGTAGAATTCACTGTGGAGTCGAGCTCTTTCAATAATCAGGTGGTGCGGTTGAAATTAATGAGCAACACAGTAGCCACTGCTGGAGGGAATCTGAATTGAAGAGTTCAGCCAGGCTGGGAGAGAAATTCCTCAACTACTGAGTCCCTTGACAGTTGTATCAGATTTGGGACTTCTCAAAGCTCAGTGATGGCAGAGACCTGAGAATGTGGCAGGAATTAAAAACACAGTGGCATTGTGTATCCACAGGCTGAGAACTTGAGGGACATTCTGGGGTGTCCAGTGACTCCTTTTTCAGGCACACAGTAGAAATGATAAGAATGATAACTCTTGGCCCTGGCAGAGTAGCTCAGTTGGTTAGAGCATCCTCCTGACATGCTGAAGTTGAGGGTTTAATCCCCCCATCTGAGCACATAACAGATTAAACCAATGACAAACATTAATAAGTGGAACAAGTTTGATGTTTGTCTCTTTCTCTGTTTCAGTTTCCCTTCCTCTCTCTCTACAAATCAATAAATTTATTTTTTTTTTAAAAAAGAATAACTCATGACATAATTTTAAAAGACAGCAGAAGATGCTGGGGTTCATTCCTGGTCCCTCCCATTCCAGCCCCACACCATGGAGACCTTGGATTCTGACATCCCGAGATGCTGAGCAGATCAGACCTGGAAGCCAGGTAAGGTGAAACATGGGTGTTGCAGGAATCCACCAGTTCAGCTAGAAAACGACACCATCTTGGAAATAAAGGGACCATGAAAGGCCTTGGCCTGTGCCTCCCTTGATTATCTAATGCAGACATGGTCTGGATAGGAGCCTGGTAAGAAATGTCTATTAGACCTGAGTCACAATAGATCAGGCTCCTGCTTGCTTCTTCTTTTTTGAAAAGCAAAGCCGCTCCAGCATAGTTGTTTCATGGGCATTGTAAGAGATTTCTTCCATGTTGGTGTGTCTCCACAACCCCCAAACCAGCAGGTAGAGGAAGACAGGAAAAGGCTGCCTCTATCCCTCCCTTAGAAAAAAGCTGAGTGTGCCATTAGCCCATTAGCACTGGGTGGGTGCCGCAGTACAAATAAGGGTAGAGACCAGTCTGGGTGCCCAGAAGGTATGGTTAAAAGCCCGCACCCGCTGTCTGGCCCTTTCTGAAGCACTTTCAACCCTGTCTGCAAGCACTTGTAGGGTAGGTCATATTGTCTGAGCAAACACACTTCAGTGGAGGGCTTTGTGTGCAAAGATTAATGGCCACTACCAGTCTTTTGTTTCCCGCAGCAGTAACTAAATTGCTTTCTACTTATTGAAGTAATGACTTGCTTTCTTGGAATTTACCTTTCCTTGTTATATTTTAAAATATAATATAAATGGATGGCTTCTTTTAATGTTAAAGTTAATTAGGCTAGGAAGGACCATATATTTAATTTATGTGGCACATGGCTTAGTGTGCAGTTATTTGAATATGATAAGAAACTCAGGTACAAGAAAGCAGACAATTTTATTAAATTAGTGAATAATGGAAGTTTGAATTCAGTTACTATTATTTAAAGAAAGAAGCAAGTAAATATCAAATTAACAAGGCATATGATTTTGTAGCCCAGATTATTATTAAATACATGCCGTGTCTAAATAATGAAAAATAATTCCTTCCTTTGTATTCCATCTTAAGTTCTTAAACATAAGACTTACAAGGTGCTTGAGAAAGAGAGAATATAGAAGTTTACAATGATCTGATTTTCTTTAAAATAAAGTATATATGCAGCCTATCATTTGCAGGAATAGAAATACTGTAGCGTACTTCCTAACAAGGCAAGCACGTGGGTTTTTTATCCCTGTTGTGATGAGAAAGCCATTCCTGTGGGGAAAATGTTAAGCTGTAGCAACTTCTTAATTGATCGTCAACACGGCGTACTGGATGAAGCAGTTGTGTCCATAGATTTTTTTAGGGGTGTAGGCTGGGCTGTAGCGCTGGCTGCCTGCTTCCCCGGGGTCAGCTCTTCGAAGAGCTTAGTTGGCGGGGTGGAGAGACTCGCGGTTCCGGGAGCACCCGCCAGGTGAGTGCAGCCCCGCGCGGGAAGGGAATGCTTCTTGCTCAACAGCGCCCTCTGCCGACAAAGGAGGAGAACTCGGCTCCAGAGCTCCGTTGTGCACTGAGAAATTCGAGAGAAGGCTTAGGCTCCGCCCTAATTGGAGTCACCATCTATTTGGAACCCCTAAATCCCTTGGGAGCTGTAAACGTACCCTTCCTGGAAAAAAAAAAGAACGACAGCCTAAACTTTTGTTGACCTCTGTTCCGTTGCTCTCCTGGCTACTTGCCGGCCCTGCAAAGGAGATAATTTCCTAGAAAGGGATATCAGGGACTGTGCTCTCCTGGTCTCACCCTCTCTTCTTCTAAGCTGCCCACCCTTTAGCTTAATGAGTCAGAGGAATTTACATCTCTCCCCATTAGACTTAAAACACCTGAACTGAGAGACTATGTAGACTCACCTGTCCATCTTTTGATCCCTCACAGTGCCCTGGATATCACAGATGACAGTAAGAGGGAGATGGGCTTATTAAGTACTGCTAAGATGTTTAAACTGACTCTGAAATTGCAACTGATACTAACAAGTGCAGGCTACTTAGATTTTGTTTATTTAAATCTCAGGATGCAACTTCCAGGGCTCCTTGACTATGTGTGTGCTTGTATGTGTCTGTCTTTACAGCTTGGGCCTGGGGGTGACCAACAAACTTCTGGATCAAAGGGGGCCTTTGGGTTTCAGCATCCTGTAAGGTAACATGACTTCACCGTAAGAAATACATTATTTTCTTTTAATACAAGTACTAATACATGTTAATGCCTTCTACTTCATGTGTGCTCAACAAAGTAAAAAATAATTTGGTATTCTCCAATATTACTTAGTTACTATTATTCAAGGCCATTTTGTGGAATTTCTGGAATCCATTTATTTATTCATTCAGTCAGTAGTTCAGCTGCAAGTTGGAAATGGCCCCTCTGTCCTTCATACCTTTTGTTTATTACTTCTTATAACATCTTATGTCTTGAGTTGAATTTAATTGAATACAAATTATATATGCATATCTATTTATTTACTTAGCTACTTAGGTACATTTCTGTTTCTCTCCTGGGATATGTTAGTATATTGCCTAGCACATAGTAGACCTTCAAAGTCTATTTGTTGACTGAGTGAGAGATGGACACTCTCCACAGCTGTTCCTCTGCTCTGTCTCAGGGGTGCCTTCATGGGCCTGGCAGGGTCAAGACCCTCACCACTGTATCCCTCTTCCTTCCAGCCCTTTAAGCAGGTGGCTCGTGTTCAAGGTTTTTCATCTGTTCCTCTGTCTCCATGTCTGTGTCTCTCATTTCCTTCACCAGAATAAATGTAGTCTGTGCTTCTACCTCTCCCTAGAGTATTTTTACCCTGCTTATCCTGGGAGATGGGAAGCTTTGATCAAACCCGTGGATACTAATTGTTAAAGGTGAAATTTAGAGGCCCTCAGACTGGTCAGAGTGTGACTTTTGCACCACAGAAGCTGTCCTAGCATCCTGTCAGTGGTCTTTAATCCTCATGGGATCCCTGGGAAAGCTTTAAAAATACAGACACTGGGTGGCAGCCCCTGGGGCTCTTACACACTTATTCTGCTGAAGGGCCTAGGTTCCTATATTTTATAGGCTCTGCAGGGGATCCTGTCATGCATGCGGGTGAAAATATCACCCTCTCTGTCCTGTGTGCATCCTTCCTCCTGTAGCACCTCCCTGGGCCTGCCTCCCACAGACCCTCTGTTACTGCTCCCCAATTTTGATTTGGTAAAATGTGGCAGCTGGTGAGACATGCCTTGAAAACCGAAGAAACTGTTTTATTACAGAAAATTTTAAGCATACACAAAAGTGGAGAGAATAGTATTGTGAACGCCCATGTGCCCAACGCCAGCCTCAATAATCATCAACATTCTTCGGATCTGATCGTATTTGTCACCCTCTCCCAACTCTTTTTTTTTTAAATAGTTGTTAGAATGTTTTTTTTTGTTATTAAAATATTTTAAAGTGAATTCCAGACAGACTACAAATTCAAATTCACCTGTAAATACAGTGGCCTCCTCTTACCTATAGTTTCACTTTTCAGATTTCAGTTTATGCAGAAATACACAACTTACAAGTTTTAAATTGCACGTCCTTCTGAGTATCATGATGAGATCTCGTGCCTTCCTGCTTCATCCTGCCCAGGACATGAGTCATCATCCCTTTGTCCAGCGGCTCCACACTGGACGCTGCCCGACAATGAATCATTATGTAGCCTTCTGGTTATCAGATGGACTGTCAGTGCTTGAATTCAAGCATTCCTTCCTTTATTTAATAATGGCCCCAAAGCCATTTGCATAATTTTTATTAGTTTTATTACAGTATATTGTTATAATTATTTTATTTTATTATTAGTTATTAATCTCTTACTTTGCTTAATTTATAAATTAAATTTTGTCATTAAGTATGTATATATGGTAAAAAAAAAATAGTATGTGTAGAGTTTGGTACTATCCGTGGTTTCAGGCATCCACTGGGGGTCTTAAAACGTATCCACCAAGGATAAAGGCAGACTACTGGACTCCATCATAACACCCAAGTTTTAACACGGCCAAACTCTATACTATGCTTATGTCACTGTCATATGTATATATTCTTTTTTCTGTGTGTTGCAGAGTTTCTCAACTACTGACAGTTTGTTCAGACTGGACCATTCTTTGTTTTTGGAGGTTAGAGACTGTTCTGGGCATTGTAGTATGTTTAGCAGCATCCCTGGCCTCTACCCACTGCATGCCAGTAGCTTGTGCTCAATTGTTGCAACAAAAATAATGTCCCCAGACATTTCCACATGTCCTCTAGTGGTCGGAAATCACTGGTCTATTGGAAGTCTTAGGAAGTTTGAAATCGCCATGCATTATCTATAGCAAGGTGTTTTCTCTCTCCCTTTTCCCCTTCTATCTGAAAAGGGGGAACTTGAAATCACCTTTGCAAATAAGCAATGATCAATTGATAATGCCTCTCAGTTCCTCAGAGAGCCACAGAGGAAACAAAATCGTGAAGGATTCAAGGATAAGGGATTGTTGAGAGAGTGGGGGTATTTTAAATTCTTTCTATATATAACTGGAATCTTAAATTAACAAAACTTGAATTTAGAGATTCCAAATTTATATATGTGTTATTTTCTTTTTTAAATATACAGATATATTTATATTATCAAAAGGTTTCCAAAGTGGGGATTTTCTCTTTTTTCTTTTTTTTAAATTTTATTTAGTGAGAGGAGAGGAAGCAGAGACAGACTCCCACATACTCCCTAACTGGGATCCACCTGGCAAGCCCACTGGAGGGTGATGCTCTGCCCATCTAGTTAAAACCGGATCCATTTTTTAGCGTTGGAGGCAGAGGCCATGGAGCCATCCTCAGCGCCTGGGGCCAACTTGCTCTAATTGAGCCCTGGCTGCAGGAGAAGAGAGAGAAAGAGAGAAGTAAGAGGGAGAGGGGTGGAGAAGCAGATAGGCGCTTCTCCTGTGTGACTTGACTGGGATTCGAACCTGGGACTTCCACATGCCAGCCAATACTCTACCACTGAGCTAACCAGTCAGGGCCTCTTCTTTCTTCTTCTTTTCTTTCTTTCTTTCTTTCTTTCTTTCTTTCTTTCTTTCTTTCTTTCTTTCTTTCTTTCTTTCTTTCTCTTTCTTTCTCTCTCTCTTTTCTTTCTTTCTTTCTTTCCTTATCTTCCTTCCTTCCTTCTTTCCTTCCTTCTTTCCTTCCTTCCTTCCTTTCTTCCTTCTTTCCTCCCTCCCTCCCTCCCTCTCTCCCTCCGTTCCTTCCTTCCCTCCCTTCCTCCTTCCCTTTCTTCCCCCCTCTCTCTCTTTCTTTCTCTCTTTCTCTTTCTTTTTTTTTCTTTTCTTTTTCCTTTTCTTTCATTCATCCATTCTCCTTTATCCTTCCCCTTCCCCTTTCACTTTCTCTCTTTTCCTACTGGACAAATAACTCGGATGGCTATTTTCTATTTTAGAAAAGTGAACTCCCTCCTCTATAGTTTCTCTGTGACAACATCCAGAAAGATTAGCTGCTTCTCTTCTAGACCAGGTTTCAGAGTCAAGTTTCCTCCATACTCAAGGACCACAACAATCCCCAAGGTTGTGGGGCCTCACCTCAGCAGGACCAGGACAAGCCAGGGCCTCCACAGGATCAGAGTGAGCCTCTTGACCTTGGAACTCAATTGTTTCATTTCCTTTTACTTTCATGAAATCACACCCTTTGCCCTAAACCAGTGTGCTCCCTCAGATTCCTGAACAAGTGTGGGGCTTGTTACCAGCTCCCACCCTCTGTCTGCAGTTGTGTTCTGGTGACCTTATACAAAACACTGTCTGCGACCAAGGCAAAATCAGAGAGGAAGGCTGGGATTTAGCTGCTTCTAGGTAAAAAGATTGCCTAGGTGGTCTTTAGGACTGTTTCAATTTGATTAATGCTGTATTTGTTTCTTAAATATTAGACTTTATTTACCCATTTCAAAGCGCCAAGAATATCTGCAGAGTTCCGGGGAGAGGGTGCTGGCCAGTTTCCCGGTGCAAGCCACTATTCACTTCTACAATGATGAGTCTGACTCAGAGGATGGAGAGCATGAGGAAGCCCAGCCCCTTCCCCAGGAGGGGGAGGACCCCGTGGAAAATGGCCCAGGAGGAATGGGCAGGGACCAGCTGACTCACCCAGGACAGCCGTCTGGAGGACATGGTGGTCTCGGTGGGCAGGGTCAGTTCCCACACAGTGACTCTTTAGGGGGTGCCAAGTGCTCCCCATCCAAATAAATGGGGTCTCCCTCCCACATCAGACCTGCCTCACATGCACTCTTGGGGACAGCTGTGCCTGGACACTTTGCATGTCCCCTGGGTGTGCAGAGACTCGGGCTGCCCTGTCTCTGGCCAGCACAGCACTCCTGGTGAGAAGGCACAGCTCTCACTTCCCTTTGTGGTGAGTCTTCTTTGGGGCACGCATGTGTACCATTGAGAAAGGAGTCTAGGACCCAGAGAAGGTTTGTGTCAACACGGGTTCTCATCAGGCAGTTGCCCGACTTTCAAAGTGCAGTCAGCACGGTCACTCTGCCGGTCAAAGGACAGACTCCTCCAGTATAGGGTAATAACCCATCCATGCCTCTTCCTGAACCACAGACTATTTAATTATTTTTGCTTTTGTGAAAAAGATATTGTCCAAACATTCATGTGGTTGCTTAGTGGCATTCGGAAAAATATTGTTTATGAAAAACAAAACAATAATTCCTTTAGATGTACAGAAATAAAAAGATGGGTTTTTAGAAGAAAGTTCTGGATAATAATTTTCATGATTGTCGTCTAAGAACTATGTGTGTGAATATACATATCATATATAGAGAAAAGCTTTGGCTATGAGTTGGGGATGGCTTTGGGCTTGTTACTTGAATAAAATAACGTTGCTTTCAATCAAAGTATTGAATATAAAATTATTTTTACTTTTATATATTGGAATGACCAAATGAGTGTATTCCTCAAGGTATTTTACTTTACTATCTTATATGTGGTTGTCTTCCTATATACAGTACATCATAGAAGTTTCTACTTGAAATAAGTATTTTGAAAGAAAAAATGTTTGATAATCACCTTTTTTGTTTGACATTTTTAATTTGTTCCTATATTAAAGCTTTTAAAAGTATCAGAATTGTGAGAAGCGGGGACTCCCGCATGCAACTGACCGAGATCCACCCGGCTTGCCCACCAGGGCACAATGCTCGGCCCATCTGGGC
This sequence comes from Saccopteryx leptura, assembly GCF_036850995.1. Lineage (NCBI taxonomy): Eukaryota > Metazoa > Chordata > Mammalia > Chiroptera > Emballonuridae > Saccopteryx > Saccopteryx leptura. The sequence goes on along the minus strand of NC_089504.1, from coordinate 221,753,631 downwards.
CTTTGCTCTGTTGCAACCAGAGCCATTCCAGCACCTGAGGCTGAGGCTATGGAGCCATCCTCAGCATCCTGGCCAACTTTGCTCCAATGAAGCCTTGGCTTCGGGAGGGGAAGAGAGAGCTAGAGAGAAAGGAGAGGGGGAAGGGTGGAGAAGAAGATGGATGCTTCTGTGTGCCCTGGCTGGGAACCAAACCTGGGACTTCCACATACTGGACCGACACTTTACCACTGAGCCACCCGGCCAGGGCCTAAAAGCATCACAATTTTTAATATTTAACTCTTTAAATAATATTTATTGTTTTTAAGAATGCAGAAAAAGTATAAAAAAGAAAAAATGGTCTATAACCTCAATGCTCAAATAACTATTAACATTAAAAAACAGGAGGAATACATTTAAATATTTTAACAATCCAAACAGCACAGAAAAATATACATTGCAAAGTAAAAGTCACTCTCTCCTGCTGTTCTCCCCTTTCTTTTCCAAAGGTAGTTAACATCAATTGTTTTTATTGCTCTGCCTAATAAAAATTACTTTCTTTTGGGTCTCCTTTTTCTTTTTAAGAATTTTGTTATTTTTTTGCCTGACCAGGCAGTGGCACAGTGGATAGAGCGTCGGACTGGGATGTGGAGGACCCAGGTTCGAGACCCCAAGGTCACCAGCTTGAGTGCAGGCTCATCTGGTTTGAGCAAGGCTCACCAGTTTGAGCCCACGGTTGCTGGCTCGAGCAAGGCGTCACTCTGTCTGCTGTAGCCCCCTGGTCAAGGCACATATGAGAGATCAATCAATGAACTGAGGAGCCGCAGCGAAGAATTGATGATTCTCATCTCTCTCCCTTCCTGTCTGTCTGTCCCTCTGTCTGACTCTCTGTCTCTGCCACACAAAAAAAATTGTTATTTTTGTTTTCTTTTAATCTTCTAAACAATATATATTGTTTTTTTACTTGTTCAGAGTACTTTTTTAAAACTTAAAAACAATTTTAGACCCTGCCAGGTTGCTCAGTGGATAGTGTCTTTCCAGTGCTCCAAGATTGAGGGTTCAATCCCTGGTCAGTGCAGATACGAGAGGTGACTGATGAATGCACAACTAAGTGGAGCAGCAAGTTGATGCTTTTCTCTCCCCCTTCCCTCCTCAAGTCAATACAAAAATTTTTTTTAACATTTTACCTATGTTTATTTCAAAAAGGACTTAAGATGGCCTCCTATTTGTTGGGTCCTGACAGAACAATTCTATGAGTCTTATTCTCATTCTCCTTTTACATGCTGCTTGGGATGAAGCTTCAGTTGTCACATCTGACTTTGTTTAGTTGTCTTAATAAGTCAGTTTCACTGAGCAAAAAGATCGGGCCCCATCACCAGTTTACCATTAAGAAACCAGATCTAGTCTGCATGCTGACGGGACCAGAATTTCAAGTGCGCTACATGGTGCCCTTTTCTTAAATTACTTAGGATTTGGCCAGTTCAGTGCAGAGTTGGAGCATGGGACACTTTAGAATGGCTAGTGACAGAATCACAGGTACTGTGAGTACCTGTGAGCTCTTTGAACAACTCGTTTTATTTTCTTGTCACATGGGCTTTAAAATCAGGAAATCCCTCCTTAAAAATCTGATTTCTGTGATCTTCACATGGAATCAGTCAGTGGGACCTGAGTAGTGGCCATCTCTTTAAACAACTTTACACTCTTCAGTTCTCTGCTGTCTCCACCAAGCACTGTCGTCACATGCTGGTTCCACTCATTTATAAACAGAAAAGAGAAAAAAAACCTTTGACAGCATTTTCTCAATTTGTTTACTACAATAGCTTGTCTAATAATGATGGCAATAAATGGATTTCACATGAGATTCCATCTTTACACTTTCTCTCTGGAATCTTAAAAATTCTAATTAGCCTGACCTTTGGTGGTGCAGTGGCAGGAGCCCAGACCTGGAGCACTGAGGTCACCAGTTTGAAACCCTGGGCTTGCCCAGTTAAGGCACAAACAAGACACAATAAATGAACAACTAAAGTGAAGCGTCTATGATCTCTCTCTTTCTCTCCTTCCGTCTCTAAAATCAATAAATTTTTAAAAATCTAATTAAAGCAGCCACTCCATCAATGGTTACACATAGCCAGGTTTTTATAAAATACATTATTTGGAATAAGTCATTTATGATTGAAGCTAAGTACTCTGACATATCTTTCTTTCAGTGGTTCGAAATGTAGCTACTAGTTAATTTGATTGTTAAAACAGAATCTTGCAAAGACCACCAGCAGAAGCATGGTAGAGACACTGGTTCTTTCACCAGGCTGGATATAGCAAACCTCCCACAGTGTGCATTTGTTATAATGTTTGTTTCTTCAGTTCCCCCATTTTCACTGAGTCTTTCAACAGATTTGCTAGCAAAAGAATGCATTTCAATTTTGTTGCCATATTATTTCCAGCTATTTTAACAAGTTTTACTTCTGTGAGAAGAAAATTGTTTTCCCAGTGGTATGTTTCTTTTTGAACTTTAGTATTAAACAAGAAATTGCAAAACAACCTCTTTATCATTTTACATTAAGTTTGGTGAAATTTTATGAAATATCCATTAATGATCACTCCCATTTCCCCCTCCCCCTATCCTCTGTCAACAATTAATCCACTTTTTGTCTACCTGCATTTGCCTCTTCTGGATAGTTCATGCAAATGAAATTATACTACATGCGTCTGTGTTCTCTTACACGGCATCATGTCTCCGAGATTCATGTTGTATCATGTATCAGTACTTCATTTCTTTTTATGGCTAAATAATATCCCATTGTGTGGATAGACCACAAGTTATGAAAATAGCACCCGAATCGCAAAGGACATAGCCAGTCCCCCAGGACATCCCCTGTGCTCCCTTCCAGCCGCCACCTTCCGGCACCATAGATTCCATCTCTGGGTGTGAGCCTGACACCAACCTCAGGGCACATGCGCTTTTGTGTCTGTACTGATCTTTACAAGCAGATTTCATTTTATAGTTTCAGATATTTCAAAAGGATGCTCAATGTCACTGGTCCTTATAAACATGCAAGTTAAAACCACAGTGAGATACCGTCATGCACCTGCTGGAACGGTTATAATTTTGAAAGACAGATAACAAGGATTGGTAGGGATGTGGAGAAACTAGAACATCAGGGGTGTGAATGTAAAATGGTTGATAGTTTGGAAAAGGGTTTGTCAGTCTCATTTAAAAAATTAAACATAGCCCTGGCTGGATAGCTCAGTTGGTAGAGCATCGTCCTGAGGGCAGGGATGGCCAGTTTGATCCCTGCTCAGGGCACACAGAGGCAATATTCCTCTCTCTCTCCCTCCTTCTCTCTTTTCCTCTCTCTAAAATAAACTAAAAAACATTTAAAAATTTAAACATAAATTTACCATACAGCCCAGCAATTCCACTCCTAGGAATCTACCCAAGAAATGAAAACATTTGTTCACAAAAGGACACATACACACAAATGTTCATAGCAGCTTGATTGGTAATAACCCCACAGTGGAAACAGTCCAAATGGACATCAACTGGTGAATGGATAAATAAAATGTGATATATCCGTGCAATGGGATATTATTATTCAGCAATAAAATGGGATGAAGTAAAGTATTATTACATGCTAAAACAGCAATGGAGGCCCTGGCCGGTTGGCTCAGCGGTAGAGTGTCGGCCTGGTGTGCGGGGGACCCGGGTTCAATTCCCGGCCAGGGCACATAGGAGAAGCGCCCATTTGCTTCTCCACCCCCCACCCCTCCTCCCTCTCTGTCTCTCTCTTCCCCTCCCGCAGCCAAGGCTCCATTGGAGCAAAGATGGCCCCGGCGCTGGGGATGGCTCCTTGGCCTCTGCCCCAGGCACTAGAGTGGCTCTGGTCGCAACAGAGCGACACCCCGGAGGGGCAGAGCATCGCCCCCTGGTGGGCAGAGCGTCGCCCCTGGTGGGCGTGCCGGGTGGATCCCGGTCGGGCGCATGCGGGAGTCTGTCTGACTGTCTCTCCCCGTTTCCAGCTTCAGAAAAATACAAAAAAAAAAAAAAAATAATAATAATAATAATAATAATAAAATAAAACACCATTGGACTTTGAAATCACGCTAAATGAAAGAAGCCAGAAGCAACAGACTACTTGTATGATTCCACTTGTATGAATCGTCAAGAAAAGGCAAGTTGATGCAACAGAAAACAACAGTGCCTGCTTGGTGGGAGGAGTGGGAGCAGGAATTGACTGCAAATGGGCACAAAGAAACTTTTTTCGGTTATGGACATGTTTTAAAACTGGACTGTTTGTGCAACATGGTGACTGTTGCACAATTTGATAAGTTTACTAAATCACTGACTCATACAGGGCCAATGGGTGGATACATAGTAGATGAATTACACCACAATAAAAGCTATTCAAGAAGTTTAAACTCTTCCATTAAAACAATAGTTGTATATTTTTCTTTAGACACTGAGTCACCACAAGAATAATTCAGTCTTTTTTGTGGCATGACAAAAATTTAAGTTTTAAAAGTAATCAAAGGAAAAAATACTGAAGAAATCCTTTGGTTTCTTCCCTGACACTCTTAGTTTTTGACTCTTCTGGGTCTATCACAGTTCTGTCCTCTGCACACTTGCAGTGACCTCTGAGCCATCCATCACATATGGAGGTCCCTGGCGTACTTAACATCTAGGATGATGACTACAGTTCCAAAGTAAGACATGGAAGGAAAACCAATTGCTTTGATCCAGGTCATCATTAGGCTTGATTTTTTTTTAATTATTTTTATTTATTCATTTCAGAGAAGAGAGAGAGATAGAGAGAAAGAGAGAAGGGTGGGAGGCAAATCAGGAAGCATCAACTCCCATATGTGCCTTGACCAGGCAAGCCCAGGATTTTGAATCGGTGACCTCAGCGTTCCAGGTCCACGATTGATCCACTGTGCCACCACAAGTCAGGGCCTAGGCTTGATATTTTTGTATCTTAAATTACTTTACATTCCAGGATTATGTCATTAAACAATGTGGTAATGCCAATACCCAGGTTTGGGTTAGGTATAAGGCTTGGAGCTTCAGTTATCCATAATACCCCCCAAATGGTCACCAACTGTCATATGGGGGGGGCATCTCTCTAGATACATCAAACACTACAATACAAATTTGAAAGTTTTACATAGCTTTCCACAATATACTGATCCTTAACAATAGTTAGTTACCATATAGATCATTAAAAGGCATTTTAACAAATTTATTCAAAAATTTCTATTTTTTATTTTTAATTGATTTTAGAGAGACAGAAAGAGAGAGCAAGGAAGGATTCATTTGTTGTTTCACTTAGTTGTGAGTTCATTGGTCTCTTCCTGTATGGGCCCTGACCAAGGCTCAAACCTACCACCTTGTTTGTAGGTTTTAGGGACGATACTCTAACCAACTGCGCTTATCAGCCAGGCTTCAAAAACATTTCTTATCGACAACAGCAGATACAGAAAAGTGAGTAAATCATAAGTACTTGATGAATTTTAAAAAATAACATATCCTTGTACACCTTGTATATACAGTTTAAAATACCAGCCAGGTTAACAAATAGATTACCATCACCCCAGAAACCCCTCTTCTGCCCCTCCCAGCTACCTCACTCACTCACTTCCCCTAGGATAACCAGTATTTTGACTTCTAAATACCACCGATTCATTTTGCCTGATTTTGAAATTATACAAATGGAATTGTACAGTATGTGTTCATTTGTGTCTGGGTTTCTTTTATTCAACACTGTGTACATAAGAGTCACTGTTCTATGGTATTTTATTGTAGGCATATATATCTACAATATATTTATTTATCCATTCTATGGTTGATGGACAGTTGGACTGCTTCCAGTATTTTGAATATTATAAAGAATGCCTCTACGCACATTTCTGAATATGACTTTTGTGCACATATGTGTACATTTCTGTTGAGGAGATAACTAGGAGTGGTTACTGGATCACAGGGTATGTGTGTGGTTAGGTTTAGTATAAATCAATTTATTTTGCTAAAATTTAGAGAGCCACTTGAGGTGACTTAACTGTAATCTTACTAAATGCAGAAATTTCCTAAATATAAATATGTGTTCATTCTTCTTCAGAGCTGACCTGTGCAAATACTGTCATAGGCAGAACAACTGAATATCAGTCATGGAGTTGCTGGAATGTGATGTCTCACAAACATAACTTCTAAAGACATCATCTCCTGTGGGTTTTGATGTGAACTTCCTCACATTCATTCCTACAAGCTGTTGGGGCCAAGTCTGAATAAGCATGGCTTGGCTTTTAATCCAAAAGAATTTGTTCAATTTCCCCCTATGGTCTGAAGATATAGATTTTTGTTTTTGGTTTTTTTTTAAGTCCAAGGTAATTATTAGCACAGGACACTGGGCCAATTCTTTTTTTGTTTTGTTTTGTTTTTTTACAGGAACAGAGAGAGAGTCAGAGAGAGGGATAGACAGACAGGAACGGAGAGATGAGAAGCATCAATCATCAGTTTTTCGTTGTGACACCTTAGTTGTTCATTGATTGCTTTCTCATATGTGCCTTGACCGCGGGCCTTCAGCAGAATGAGTAACTTCTTGCTCGAGCCAGCGACCTTGGGTCCAAGCTGGTGAGCTTTTTGTTCAAGCCAGATGAGCCTGCAGTCAAGCTGGCAACCTCGGGGTCTCGAACCTGGGTCCTCCGCATCCCAGTCTGACGCTCTATCCACTGCACCACTGCCTGGTCAGGCTGGGCCAATTCTTCCAGTTCTTAGATGGCACTTCTCTGCTGTTTTCTGGAGCTCAGTGTTTGTCTCTGAGGAGGGCTACAACCAGGTCCCCTGGGGAGGCCATGGGCTCCTAAATGATCCTATGTTATAGCTCATCCCTGACCTGCCACCTCGATATTTGAATTCAAGCCAGTGAACCCTGATTTAACCCATGGTGCTTTCGGTAGAGTGTTTTGTGGCATAGGTTAAACTTGCAAATCCAGAGAAATTTAGAGGAAACTTGCCTGGGAGCATCCGCATCAATTTCACTTCCTGGCTGCTGGACTGACTGTCCACCTGGCTTTAGAGAAAACTTTCTGGAAACAAGGGACCCTCTGGCTCGTAGCCTGCCTTTGGGAAGTGGAGTGGCTCATCAGGATTCCTGGGCTTTTAAAATTCATCAAGCAGTTATGGACCAGGCTGTAGAGAGGTCTCAATTTTGTTTTCTTTCAACTTCTCTTTTTATCTGGATTCCTTCGGTCATTACTTGATCTCCTCCAAGTGTCTGAGTTTCTTTGTTAGGATATAGAAGGAACAGCTTCTGGAATACTGTCCATTATTGTCTTTTCAGGGGAGTTGTTTCTTTTCTCTTTTTCTTTTTTTTTTTTTTTAGAGAAGCAGGAGAGACAGGAACATGAAGTTACTCCTGTACGTGCCCTGACCAGGGATCAAACTGGCAACCTCTTTACTTTGGGACAATGCTCCAACCAACCAAGCTATCTGGCCAGGGCTTAATTTTTAAAATGCATGTATTGATCTTTAGAGAGACAGAGAGAAGAAGGGAAAGAGAGAGGAGGAGGAAGGGAAGCATTAATTTGTTGTTCCATTCAGTCATGCACTCACTGATTGCTTCCCACGTGTGTCCTGACTGGGGATCAAACCCACAACCTTGTGGTTTCAGGGCAATGCTCTTAACCGACTGAGCCAACCAGTGAGGGTTGTCTTGTGTTTCAATGGTAAACAGTGAGTGCATCTTTTATTTCTCTTCTACCAAACCCCTGAGTCCCAAAAGGACTGCCATCCCAGCTTTCAGCATTAAGAGAAGTTACTATATGCTCTTAACTACCTGCTTTTGTTGGCTTTAAAATATTTGCCATAATTTTTGACACTCTCATCTACCAGCAACAGATCAGAAATTATATTCTGCAAGGTTAGATGGACTTCCTAAAACCCGTGTCTCTTTGTATTGAGTATTTTCCGTTCTACAAACAAGTTTCCCATAAAGCATGTCTTGGGTGAAACATGGCCACGAGTTATCAAAACATGAAGAGTGGGACCCAATCAGGAAGCCCATTTGAGCTAGGAGAATTCACCTACTTGCTTAGGTTTATGGAACGGAAAGAAATTAAATTATCCCATATTTTGGGATAGCTTAACATTAAAAAAAAATTATCTAGCCTGACCTGTGGTGGCACAGTGGATAAAGCATTGACCTGGAACACTGAGGTCGCTGGTTCAAAACCCCGGGCTTGCCTGATCAAGGCACATATGGGAGTTGATGCTTCCTGCTCCTACCCATTTCTGTCTCTCCCCCCCCCTAAAATGAATAAATATAATTTTAAAAAAAGAATTATTTGTTGCATAATATACAATACAATGAACACAAACACACTCAGTATGAAGAGGCTGGTTCGGCAATAAAAAGAAGGCATTATCAGGAAGACAAAGTCATCCAGCCCCTCTCAGTTTTCTATGTTTGGGATGGTCCAAATGTGGATAACATAGATAGCTTTTTAAATTTTTTTTGGTTCATCCATGCTTCCACTCATTAAAAAAAAATTTTTTTTAAGATTTTTATTTATTCATTTTAGAGAGGGGAGTAGACGCTTTATCCACTGCACCACCACAGATCAGGCCTGCATTCATTTTTAAAAACAGGTTTTATTGAAGTAGAATCCATATACACTATGACTCACTAATTTAAAGTATACAGTTCAGTATTTTTTTATATTCACAGAGATGTGCAACCATTATCACAATTTTAAAACATTTTATCATCTCAAAGAGAAGATACCATCCCCTTATCGATCAACCCCCTATTCTCCCACCCTCACCCTAAGCAACACCAAATCTACTTTTGGTCTCTATGGATTTCCCTATTCTAGACTTTCATGTGAATTCAATCATAGTATGTGGACTTTTATAACTGGTTCCTGTTACTTAACACACTGTTTTCAAAGTTGGTCCAGGCTGTAGCATGTACACCTACTTCATTCCTTTTTATGGCTGAACAATGTTTTGTTGTATGGCTAGATCTATTTTGTTTATCCCTTTCATGGGATAAACAAATATTTGTTCATGAACATTTGGGTTGCCTCTCTAGATCGCGTCTCAACATTCATCCTAGCCTTGCAATCCTGGAATTCTTTAACATGAGGCCATCCTTTCTCAGAGAGGGGCAGACTCAGCAAGAGGACTGGAAACAGGGTCTACAGTGGTATGCTGATTTGGCTTTTTACCAAAGAAAAGCATTCTGGTCCAGCATGCAAGGCTCCCTCTGAATTCCTTTCCTAGTTGTTGAATCCCAAATAGAAATAAGCAGACCCATTCCCTTGTTTAAATGGATTGCTAAAAGCATGACCCTTTCTCCCTCTTCTAGTTGGTCTTCTGCAAGTCCTTTTAAATAAAAACAAAATAGGAGATGCATGGAAGATGTCCTTAATCAGCCATGAAAACGAGCACCATTATCTTTTCTGCACACAAGGGAAGCCCACCAAGCCCATCCTCATGTTGTTTCCTTAGTTATTTTACTAACCCGAAGTACTTTCTGGATGACCTGACCTCCGCCAAACACGTCACTTTAGAAAAACGATCACAATGGGCTTTTGGTCTTTATCTCATACGTTCAACAAAACATTTAAAATGTGGCAAGAAGATAACAGGAGATACAGTAAAAATAACAAAAATATCTCAAAGTAATTTCTATATAGTCAATGATCCCTAGGGATCAGGACTGTGCTGATTTTTGTTTTTCTTTTTTTTTTTTTTTTTTTTTGGAAAAAATCAGTCTTTCCTGGTTTTTAAATTATTTATTTATTCATTTTAGAGAAGAGAGAGAGAGAGAAAGAGAGAAAAAGAAGGGGGGAGGAGCAGGAAGTGTAAACTCCTATATGTGCCTTAACCAGGCAAGCCCAGAGTTTTGTACTGGCGACCTCAGCGTTCCAGGTCAATGCTTGATCCACTGCGCCAACACAGGCCAGACTTTCCTGGTTTTATTTAGAGCACAATCCTTCAGAATTCAGGTCCATATAAAAGAAAACATTGTTGCCTTGGTCGGTTGGTTCAGCAGTAGGGCATTGGCCGAGCGTGTGGAAGTCCAGGGTTCGATTCCCGGCCAGGACACACAGGAGAAGTGCCCATCTGCTTCTCCACCCTTCCCCCTCTACTTTCTCTTGGTCTCTTCTTCCCTTCCCGCAGCCGAGGCTCCAATGGAACAAAGTTTGCCCAGGCACTGAGGACGGCTCCATGGCCTCTGCCTTAGGCGCTATAAGGGCTCTGTCCTCAGTGGAGCAATGGCCCAGATGGGCAGAGCATCGCCCCCTAGTGGCAAGCCGGGTGGATCTCACTTGGATGCATGTGAGAGTCGGTCTGTCTGCCTCCCCGCTTCTCACTTCAGAAAAATAAATAAATAAAAGAAAACATTGTTTTGTACTAGTCAAAGAAGCATTCTTTTGGCAGATATCCAAGCTCACATTCACCTCTTCTTTTGCAACTTCTGAAAGAACAGAAATCCATCATTTTGACATCAGTGTGCGAAGTATTCCTATTAATGCTCTCTTTTGTCCTATAGCAGATAACTTTTGGGGGATGTGTCCAGCTCACAATCACTTACTTCTTCTTTGGGGACCATCCGTCAGTTCACAAGGGAAGCCAACTAGGACCATAGTTGCACTTACATCACAAGCAAGTGGTGCCTGGCTCAATCAGTTAGAGTGTCCCAAAACACCAAGGTTGCAGGTTCAATCCCTGCTCAGGGCACACACGGGAAATAATCAGTGAGTGCACAACTATGTGGAAAACAAATGAATGCTTCTCTCTCTCTTGAGTCAATCAGTTAAAAAGAAAATTAACAAAAATAACATGAGCATAGGGAAGCTGTGGGTGGACACATCCAGCCATGTGGATGGCAGCATAGAGAAGGCTGATGTGCAGAGAGCCATGAAGTGAAACAAATGTGGTCGGAGGAGCAGAGAGCAGCAGCCCCAGCGGCCTGGTGGTTAGCTGGTTCTTGGTGGCACTGCATTCCTGACATGCACTCCTGCCCTGAGTTGCAGGAGAAACTCTTGTCTTTTTAATAATAACAGTAATACTTATATAATTATATAACATGAATTGAATCCTTACTAAGTAACAGGTGCTGTTTTAGGCATTTCGTGTAATTCTCACAAGGAGCCTATGGTGCAGCTACCGTTACTATCCCTGATTGACAGCTGATGAAGTGTAAGTGTAAGCAATTAGTGACTTGTTCAGCTTTCATAGCAGATCTTTTGGGGGCCGGGATCTGAGTCACTGGGGCTCTGCTGGTGGTGTGCAGGAAGGTGGCCCTGTCAGAGGATGCTGAGGGAGGATCAGGGACCCCACTGCCGTGGTTTAGCCTGAGGGAGCCCCCAAAGGTGTAATAAGAACGTGTCCTTTCATCTCCAGGTGAACGAGCATTTCCCCAGGTAAGCTTTACCGTCCCTGTTCTCTCCCACTGCCACCCCCAGCCTGACTTCAGTGGGGGGACAGGGAGGGTCTGCAACCAGAAAGGGATTCAGGCTACAGTCTCTCCCACATCAGGCAAGGCAGGGCCTAGGGGTACAGAGAACAGGGGTGCTGTCCCTTGGAAAGCTGGTCAGGCTAGTGTCATGCTGTCTCAGGCGGTTGGGCACGGAGACACTGGGCATTCCTTGTCCCAGCTGTGCTGAGTGTGGGTGATTGCACTTTGCATGGTGGCAGGAGCAGCCAGCCTTGTCACACCGGGGGTGGTTGAACATTGAGTGTTGCACTGCTCACTCAATGACATCAGGGTAAGAAAAAATGACTCACTAATCAATTAGAACCAACCCTGACTTAAATTTCATACATTGCAGACACAGCCCACTGGTGACTAAGTGTACATGGCTGTGATCACAGCAAAGCAGCGTGGGCCAGCCTGCCCGTCACCTGCCTGAGATGGAACCAGAGCTCCTGGAAGCGGAGCCTGGAAAGTGCAGACCACCCATCCTTTGCTCTTTCACTCCAGCTCCCCTCAGCTTGTCCCTTTCCTTTCTGCTCCAGGGAAGCAGCCACTTTCCCTCTCGGAAGCTCCATTGCCTTCCTGGTCTCCACACCCAGAGCGGGGGAGGAAGACGTCCGTCTCCCTTGCCCCCACTGCTTTCTGTCTGGGACCCAGATACAGAAGGAACCATGTGAAGTGGCTGGTACTTCATCATTGGACCCAAAATGGCACTTTTACATAGGTCAACTTAAATATAGGCCTTTTATCCTTCCAACATCTTACAGCTAATTGTGATAGGAAAATAGATCAAAGAAACAAAAATATTGGGCACATTAACAGACTCCCCAGAAATTGGGCAGGATAGTTTTCCTGGTAGGGTATGCCTTTCCTGGGGCCCTTTATTAACGATGAGCTTTGAGAACACCTCCCAAGGGTCTCCCAGGGTCTGGCCTGGACAGAGGACCAGACAGCTCTGCTCAGATGGTAGTAGTCCAGGCCCAGCCTCATGGACTTCCCATCTGCATCCTCACACCACTGCTTGTCCTCAGGCTTTTCATTCTGCAGCTGCCTCTTGGCCCTGCCCTGGCCCCTGCCCCCCATAAGAAAGAGTCCTCACTGAGCAGCCTTCCTGTCTGACCTTGCTGTCACCTCTTCCTCCCGTCCAGGAGGCCCCCGGGTCCAGCCCCCTCCACTTGCCCATTTCTCTCTGTCCTGTGTGTTTTGCCCACAACACTTCTCCTGGTCAGATTGATAAGTCCAGGAAAGTTCAGACCCTTATCTCCATTGTGGGTGTATATCTGAGCCTGCTCTCCCTCTCTCTCTTTTTTTGCATTATTTAAGTCTTTATTGATAAGCATGGAAGTTGATCACTAAAGAAACCCCAAAAAGAGCTGACTAGAGTTTGTTCTGGGGAAGTGGAGACTGCCTGGTGGAGTTGATGGTAGTGGGTTGAAGAAGTTCTGCTCCTTGCTTCTGTTTTCTCAGTGTAGTAAGGAGCAGTCTATATTTAAGAAAGTTGGATGTGTGAAGAGAATAAGACATGAAATTGTCTTCTCAGAGTCTAGAGGATGGAGGGTTACAGAAAGGAGATGCTGAGTGCCAATTTAAGATTGGTGGCCATACCAGCATCACCAAGTCTATTAATACCTTTCTGTATATGGCTCAAATTTATCCCTTCTCTCCACCCCAACTGCTAGCAAACTCAGGATTATACCTTCCTCTTTCACCTGGATGGCTGCAGCAACCCCCTTTTAAGACTCCTGCCTTGTGTTGCTGACCTTCCCCATACACCTTTTTTTAACTGATTGACTTTAGCGAGACAGAAATAGAGAGAGAGAGAGAGAGAGAGAGAGAGAGAGAGAAAGAGAGGAAGGCATTCATTTGTTGTTTCACCTAGTTGTGCATTCATTGGTTGCTTCCCATATGTACCCTGACCAGGAATCAAACCCTCAATCTTGGCATTTCAGGACGACGCTCTGACTGAACCAACCAGCCATGGCCCACATGTGCCATTTTTAAAAGAAAATGTGACAAGTCACTTCTCTGCCTAATGTCCTCCAACAACTGAGTTTTGCATTCAGAATAAGGCAGCAAAGATCTCTGTGGTCTGGCCTGTCCCCTTGCTTGGTAACACTACCAGCTGGCACCTCCGGGTTCTCATCACATCCTCAGATACTTTCCCCAGCTACACCCCTGCACTCCTGTCCAGGAGTCCTGTTCTCGCCTCCAACCGATGCCCTTGTGAGCCTGCTCTCTCTTTAAGTCACGTGTTCCTAAACAGCAGGGGCCAACCTCTGGAAGCCCTCCAGGCTTGACTCAGCTGCCCCAGTGTCCGCTATGCACCCTGGGCCCTGCAGATTTCAGGCCTGGGTCCCACTGGCCTCCCTCTGGGACCCTGTGCCTGGGCTTAGGTACCACTCACTAGTGGAGACCTGAGCCCATCCCACCTGAACCTGACTGCCCCCAGTCTCTCTGAATCCTTTTGCAGGTAGCTCCCCAGCCCCACCCAGGGCAAGTCAACAGACCTCGAATGGAATGTACACCCAGGGTCCCCATAGGGAATCTGGTCAGAGATCAGAGGGGCCACCAGTGAGAGCATGGGGCTGGCTGAGCCGAGCTGCTGGAGGATATAACAGGCTGCTGCCTATAGAGGCCTGGCTCCAGCCTCTCCTGACCTCAGTGGGCCTGGCCAGTGAGAGTGCCCAGGCACCTCTGGGCCCCTGCTGGGCCTCCGTGATGCTTGCAGACTTCATCCCTGCACCCAGCCACTTGGCCAACAGTGACCAACCCAGCCACACTCCCCAGCAGACCCCTCTTTGCTATACAATCTTCCTTTATTTAATGAACTGGTTGTTCATTCAACCACTCAAGTCGTTCAGTAAAAATATATATAACACCTGCCACCTTCCAGGTACCATGCTAGGCCTTAGGGACATGTGATGAAGATGGCAGGTAAGGTCTGTCACCCCTGGGAGCTTACAGTCTAGTGGGGACAAACCAATGATCATTAATTACAGTGGGGTCTGTGGACTAGGGCTGGCCCACAGCCTGCATGTTCATCAGGCTGAGCCACGGTAGCACAGAAGGTGAAAGAAGTGTTTCTAAACTTCAACAGCAATTTGACAGGGCAATTTTATGTTTCTTGAGTTTAGTTTAAAACGCAAAAGAGAAAAATAAGGCTTCTGTTGTCTTTTTTTCCATCTTATTTTCCTAACAATCCATTTAATAATATTTTGCCAAAGTATAGCTCTATAATGGATTGGAATTTAGAAAAATCCATCCTACCCCATAAAAACTTTGAGAAGCATTGTCCTAAACTACAAATTGCAATTTGTGCCATGAAAAACATGATGGAGAGTAACGAGGACAAACCTGGTCTAAGGAGGATGGTGTCTGATGTGACCTAAAGGTGAGGAGGAACCAGCCAGGCAAAAAGCTGGGGAAGGAGCTTTCCAGGCAAGGGAACTAGTTGTGCAAAGGCCCTGAGGTGAGTGAGAAGCTGGAGGGCTGACATAAAGGGAGCAGGAGCAAGGGGGCATAGTAGGAGAGGTGGGAGGCAGGCAGAGGCTTGCTCCTGTGGTGCATTCTGAGGGCTAGGAAAAGATACCAAAGTGCTCTCAAAGGACACGGACATCAGCACATCCTACCTGCTGGTAGGACATGCACCCCCTGGGAGGGCTTGCTTGTCAGATCCAGAAAGACATGGTGACAGCAGAACCTCAACCAAAGTCCCATCCTGAGACAGGTTTTCAGATCAGCTTTTCTGTAAAGGTCCAGCATGCCAGCCCTTTGAAAGAAACTTCTGTGCTATGGGTGCCTACTGATTTTTCTTTCTTCCTTTTTCTTTTAAGATTTTATTTATTCATTTTAAAGAGGAGAGAGAGAAGGGGGAGGAGTAGGAAGAATCAACTCCCATATGTGCCTTGACCAGGTAAACCCAGGGTTTCGAACTGGTGACCTCAGCATGCCAGGTTGATGCTTTATCCACTGTGCCACCACAGGTCAGGCTGGCGCTTATCAATTGAGACAAGATGTTGCCAAGATGGAATCTGACTGAAAGAAAGATTTCCTCAAAGATCATGTATTTCATAATCAGGGGGGAAAAAAACTTTAAAGATTGAAAAAGAGAATTCATAATTTTTCTGAGACATAAAGGTAAGGACTGGGTAATCAAGTGTGGCTGACCTGGCCATTCATCAATTAATGCTTGCATGCTTCAACCACTGGGTGATGATGGTGCCCTTGACAATAATGCTAAGGCTCAATACTTTCCTGTGGTATCTTCTAAATCCTTATAAGGAAAACTATGTGATTTAAGCATAATCTTAGAATGGTGGTTTCTGCATTCTCTTTTTTACAATGTGGTAAGCTGTAATTAAGGCCTATTTAACAGGGCAGTCTATAAGTCTTCAACAACTCGCACATCTCTATAATCAGATCACTGTGTACCTCCTCTCTGCATTCTGCTGCTTTCAGTGGAAGGGTTTGCTGGCTGCTTTTGTTGAGGCTAAAAGTCTTTATATATCATAGAAAGTTGCTGCAAATTGTTTACCAAAGATGCTTTAGGCAGGTTTAATATTTGAACCAGCCCCATAATTATTTTTATTCTTGCAAAAGAATTACTTTGTGCCCTGCCTGGATAGGGTGGTTGGTTGGCGGTCATCCCAATATATAAAGATTGTGGGTTCTGTCTCGCATAAAGGGACAGATTGATGTTTCTGTCTCTCTTTCTCTTTCTCTAAAAATTAATGAGTAAATTTAAAAAGAATTACTTTGCATATGAAGGGAATTTTCTAATTGATTTTGAGTTTAAGTTGTGCCCTAAAAATAAGTGATTTCTGCCTCCCGGGGCTGCCAGGAAGCTCTTAATTCAAGTTTGCATGTTAAAGTAGTCTCAGTAAATTCCTGTTAGCTATTCAAACCATGCTTTTTAACTTCTCTAAACTTATTTCATTACTCTGAAAAACGACTCTGGAAGACCCACTAACATTTTCTTGAATAATTAAAGCATAATATGCATATTAGGGAAATAGGTTATCAGTACATGATGTTGATTACTGAATAGTCACGCTTTGCTGATGAAAGTGTAAAACTAAGTCTACTATCCTGTGTAATTTGGCAGTAGGTAGTAAGCGCTTCTGGAAATTTTGTACCCCTTACCCTTATAGAAATATTACCTAAGGAAACAATCAGAGATAAGGACAAATATTTTTATACAAGTGTATTTGTTATAATAATATTTATAAAAATTAAAACTTAGAGTCACTCTATAATCCAATAACAAGAAATTTGTGAAATAAATTATGGTGTATCTATTGAATATATAATATTATACAGTTATTAGATGCTCTCACAATACAATGTTACTTGAAAACTGAGGCAAAATTATATTTACAGTGTGATTTCTGTTGTTAAACACACATCCTTAAAAATTATCTTTGGGTAATGGATTATAAGTAATTTCATTTTTTGTTGTCTTCTATACTTTTAAAATTCTCTACAATGCATTTGTATTACTTTAAAAATAAGTGATACTTATTAAAAACAATGAAAATATTTAAAACATCAGTCATTAGGTACCATTTTGTAGTTGTTACTAATATACATTTAAAACTATAATCATGAAATAACCTTAGCCACAATCTTAAGGACTTTTAATCAAGGGTATTTCTGAAATAGTCTATTATTGACCCATAGAGTGTGTGGTTGATGGACTCATCAATACCTTTCAATCACAGAAGTTATTTGGGTCATGGCATTGCCATGATTAATCCAATGGGTAAAATCTGACTTAGCCCAATGCACTCATCTTATTAGTGACAAGAAACTCCTGATGAGGATGGATTGGAAAGGTGAAAATGAGGGCAAGTTTGGGGATTTACCTTCACTGAAACCATTTTCTCTGAGGGAGTGGACATCTGATCTGATTTATGTCAGATCTTTGAACAAATCACTACATAGGTATGTTTGAGAGGGAAGGGGTTAAGTCTAGAAGCAGTGCTGGGTTTAAGATTTGTTTTGTAATCACTTATCTCTTGGGTTGCTGACAGCAATAAATATTTTTTTAAATACGTAAAGGAATGAAAGAACACAGCAGACGAAACCTGGTTATTTCTCCGTCTTCATTCAGATGAATGTCAGAGTTAAACTCACACACACACACACACACACACACACACACACAACAAAACCCCAAACCAAAACAAACCAGATCAAAGTTACCTTTTAAATTACCATGCATCTGTACCTGGTGTGTGGCCCTCTCTAACTTCCAAGATGACCCAAGAAAGATATTTATTTTGTAAAATAAAGTTCAAAAAGGCAAAGATATCATTGACTCAGACCAAACACCCAATAACTCATGCAAATAGACAGTCAATAGGCATTGACATGCGTACTTTATTTTGACCAGGAAGGGGTAGAGTTATTCTCAAGGTTAAGTAAAGGTCACCTCTCTCTGCCAACTGCCACTCAGTGGTGATGGAAAAGCAAGGCTAAGGTTGGGTGCCTGGAAATTTCACTTAAGGAACAAATGGCCCCAGTCTGTCTGTTCACTCAAGTCATTTCTGTTAGTTTTCCCATAATCATACCAGATCAGGAGTCAAGTGAAACGACAGATTCATCATTGATAGAATCTCTGTCCTGGGTTGACAGTTCTTTAATTTGGTGCCTTTGTGGCCAGGACCATTCTTTGTAATTGCTTTGTGATCCTCCGGGAGGTCATCTATCTTTCACAACATTAAATGTAACCTTCAAGTCAGATGCTGATGGGGAATTTGGAATAGCTTTTGGACTGGTTTCACAAACTTTAGTAACTATAGGGGGAAAAAAATCTTAAAGACTCATCAAAATTTGAAAGTAGAAAGCAAATAATGATGGGCTTTCTAGTAATTTAAGGTTGTTACAAGATCTCCAGTGATAATTCTGATTATTTAGATCCTTTAATGATTCGACTCCTTAAAATATAAAAAAAAGTTTACACTTCTCTCATTGCATCTTCAAAACAACTCAACTGTAACCCTTCTGATGATTTCAGATAGGAACCTCTGAACTTGTTTTTGTAATCTTGGCTCCTCTGTGCTAGGAACAGGGAACCCAAGATGAATCAGGGTTCCCCAGGGAAGCAGACCCAATGGGATCTATGAAGACCGATGATTTATCTGAGATTATGGCTCACCTGATTATGGAGGCTGAGAAGTGCCATGACCTGCCACCTGTTGTTGTATCAGAACAGCGAGATAAGATGTCCTGCTACACAATCAAACAATTAGCCACCTTCAGCCCTTGGTCTAATTCCTTATCGTTCGGGCCTTCGTCTCACAAAACGTCTTTCCTTTTCCTAGGTTGCCCTTCACCTCTCTTCCCATTTAAATCTGCCCCGCAGCCTGTTAGGTTTCCGCTTATTTTCTAAAGCCTTTTTAGAATGGCCCTAGTGAACTTTTCTGTAGCTGGCCAGCAGACGCCTCTGGAGCCTGAGAATCAGGGGACTACGGGATTGGAAGGACTGAAGCACATGGTGGTCTCATTCCCTCTGTGGTGGGTCTTGGGTCTCTCAGTTGAAGAGAGCAAGAAATTTTGGCCTCTTAAGACTAATCGACTCTTCTAGATTTCAGAGCTTCATTCCCTTCTCCCCAAAGCCTCACAGCCACTGGGCTGAAAGATGAAAAAATCTTGTGACCTTGGAAAGAAATCATGAAAAATGAAAAAAACAAAAACAAAAAACAATTAGCCAAATTAAGAAACTAGGAGTCTTTAATTAGCCAGCTACACAGACCTCATGGAAACCTAAGTCATTCAAATTAATGCAGTGCTGAACACAGTTTGGGGTTAGGTTTTACAGGGAGAATTACATACTGATTGAGGAAGGGGGGGGGGGAGCATAACAGTAAAACAAAGCAGTGAAACAAGCTTTCTTACAATGTTTATCTATAGGGTTAATTCAGGGAGAAACATTCTGAGAACACCTGCTACTTCGCAAAGCTAGTCCAAGGCCACAGTCTGGGAAACCAGCCTCAAGGCCAATAGGGAAGAACTTACTTTTAGAAAAAGTTAAGTTCTGCTAAAAGTCTCTTTGTTTTAGAGAAAGTAAGTTTGCCAAAAATTATTCATGTTTAAGAGCCTTTCTTTTCTACACTTCACTGTAAGCTGGGGAACTAGGAAAGCAGGGAATATAATTCAGTCTGAGTCCAATGGTCTGAGAACCAAGAGCTTTGCTGTCCAAGAGCAGAAGGTGGATGTCCCAGCTCAAGAAGGGAGCAAACTTGCCCTTCCTCTGCCTTTTTGTTCTATTTGGACCTTCAACAGATTGGATGATGCTTGCCCATTCTAAGAGGGCAGACCTTCCTTAATCAACTGATTCAAATGCCAACACCCTCAGAGACATACTCGGAAATCATGCTTTGCCTGACCAGGCGGTAGCACAATGGATAAAGTGTTGGACTGGGATGCAGAGGACCCACATTCGAAGTCACCAGCTTGAGTGCGGCCTCATCCAGCTGGAGTGTGGGCTTGACAGTTTGAGCGCAGGGTTGCTGGTTTGAGCGTGGGATCGTAGAAATGACCCATGGTCGCCTGCTTGAGTCCAAAGGTTGCTAGCTTGAGTGCAGGGTCACTGGTTTGAGCCCAAGGTTGCTTGCTTGAAAAGGGGTCACTCGCTCTGCTGTAGCCCCCTGGTCAAGGCATATATAGGAAAGCAATCAATGAACAACTAAGGTGCCACAACGAAGAATTGATGCTTCTCATCTCTCTCCCTGTCTCTCTCTCTCTCTCTCTCTCACACACACACACACACAATAAATAAATAAATAAATCCTGCTTTACCTGCTATCTGGACATCCCTTAGCTCAGTCAAATTGACACATAAAATTAACCATTACACCAATATAAGGGTAGTACCCAGTGTTTGTCAGTTATAGTGTGTAAATTGATATAACCTTTTTAGAGATCAGTCTTTAGTCATATATTAAATATCTTTAAAATGTTTAAACCCTTTGACCCTGTAATAATTCCAATATAAGAAAGCTAGCCCAGGGACACAATGTCACAAAAATGATTTTATCAACAATGCTTGCTGTACTGATTATTTAAAATAGGGGAAAGCAGATAACTGAGATGGCCAGTATAAAGGATCCATCATCTTTTTTCATGTTTCTGTCTCAGTGACTGAAACCTTCTGCCTGCTTCGGGACACTTCAACCCTTCTCTCTACCCTACACTCCTTACACTCCGGGGGAATGACTTATCAGATGGGTGAAAATAAGCAAAGGTGACTGACAGCACCTGAGTTGTCAGCCATCTCCCAGGACCTCCCAGGTAGCTACCCACCACAATCTGTTGTGCATGGAGTTGGTCAGGCCAAGTCTTTAGATATGCAGGCCCAGCCTACTCATACAGATTTAGAGAATAGAGAATAGGTGTGACTTTCAGAACACACCAACCCATGGTGCATTAACTAAGAACAAAGAGGTGGTGTTGGAAACCAGGGTAGAGGGCTGGAGGGGTCTCCTGAAGCAGCCTCAGTGGCTGATGCAGGCTTACAGTTGCTGCTAATATACTGCTCAAAAAAATTAGGGGATATTTCAAAATGAATAGGAAGCAATAAAATATCCTTTAATTTTTGTAAGCAGTACATTTAGGAATTATGTAAACCGGCTTCTTAACTCACATGGGCCATCCTGACTACGATGTGATTAGAGTGTGACATCTGAGTCTCTGTGAGGCGGGGGCTGGCATCATTCAGCCCTGGCCACATCACCCTTTGTGACTATGATCTATACATGCAGAGCTTGGGCACCTGGATTTGCAGAAATAACCCGAGAAAAATATTTTATTGGACAAGGTTTACCCCTTATCACGTGAAACAGGTAAAATCTTGGTCCACAAACATACTTGTTCAAGCATTACATTTGCTATAATGCCATCTGTTTTGACTTCATGGCTCCTTTGGTCCCTAATTGAGGCTTCCATCATATCTCTGGCACAGTGGGACTTCTGTGGTGACAAGGCATGGACAGAGAGAGCATTTGGTTTTCGATCATGAGTCCATACAGGTGGCCACTGAGAAATCAGCTGTCTGTGGCCCCATTCAGATTTGGTGGCTACCTTAAAGAGCTGTTCATTGAAAAATGAAGTTTTGTCATGTTTTGACTTAGAGTAGCCTCATTAGAAAAGGTGAGATAAGAAAAATTCTTCCCTTTCCAAAGGAGTAAACAGTGCCACAGTTAACCCAAGGAGTTTTATACTGAGTGAATGAGCATCCTGACAACTGCCCTAGCCCTAGTGTATGCTAGGAAAATAATCAAGAATCTTTAATGTTCAGCCTCTTTCCCCTACATTCTACCCAGTCTGAACTTTGTTGACTGGCCAGTAGGGGCCCTGTACTGTCCAATGCTCTGGCTTATGGGACTACTGCAGCAGTTGACTTGGGTTTTCTAAGTTCTGTGGGCATGGGGCTGGTAATAGGTTGTGTCCTTCTGACTCTGAGAAAGTGGGACATACAAGAAATTTTAGGTTGGATCGATTTGTTTATGGAGTGACACCCATTCTGAGAGTCTAGGCAGCAGCTCTGAGGAAATCTAGGCTCCTGATGGGGATGCTTCTAACTCAAACTGAGCTAATCAAGAAATTAGGAAAGGCCTAATTTTGAATATGAATTCTGTTGGCTTTTCATTTAGGTGATTTCATATTTGGACATTTAATTCTCACTGAGAAGCTAGTTAGTAAATACTATTATTCTAATATTTATAACCATAGATTAGTTTCTCCTGATTTTGAACTTTCTATAAATGGAATCATATGGTATATGTATAATCTTTTATGTCTGACATTTTCCCTGACATTGTATCTGTGATATTCATTCATATTGTTAGGTAGAGCAGTAATTCATTCTCATTTGTATGAATGCGTCGTTTTCCACTAAGAACGAGACCACAATTTATTTCTCATTCTACCCTTGGAGTTGGCTGGTCCCTCAAACTGCTCTGAAGTGTGGTGACATGTTCTTACCATAAAATAATACAGGACTTGGGACGCACTAGGGAACTGGAAGAGCAGAGTCATGTCGTCTGAGCAGATACAGGGTTATTGAAATGGAAGTCCTAGTTTTCCCAATTATTTAAAATTAATTTCTTTTTCTTACAGAAGTTCTAGTTAAATCTACATATGTTAAAATGTGTGACTCTATTCATTTAGGGTGTCAACAGTAAGAAGGCTTTGAACACTGGATGAGTTTGGATTTGGTCCTGCTAGCCAACTGCAATTATACTCTTGCAAAGTCATATGTGGTTTGCTTTTTTAAATCTTATTTTTAAGCTTCTTACTCTTACAGGAGACACATCCAGATATTAATAAGGCAGTGTTACTGTGATTCATATAACGAATCTTCCAACCCTCTCAATGTATTTTTCCAAATACTACCTGCTTCAGTAAAAGGCATAACCATCTACTCAGTTCCTGAATCCAAAAAAACCTGGGCACGACCCTTGATCACAACTTAGCAGCCTGCCCACCCAGCACAATCAGAGCCATCTACCTCATCAGTCACCTGTGTCTCCAACAAAGTTTGCAGGGCTGGATACTCCTCCCCACCCATCCTACCACTCTGCTCCAAGAGCATTTCCTGTCTGGATGCTCTCACCCCATGTCATCACTTTGCTCTAAGGGACATTTCCTGACTAGACTAACACAACAGCCTCCTGACTGGTAGCCTTATTTTCTCACTCCTGCCCCACCCCAACTCATCCCAAACCCATCATCTATCCACAGGCCAGTGGCTTTTTAAAACCGTAAATAAGGCTATGTCACTCCCTTAAAGCCTCCCAATAGCTCAATCTGTCCAGGCTCACCCCAGACCCTGCTCTAGGCCCCCTGCTTGTCTTCTGTCTTTGGGACACACTCAGCTCCTTTCCACTTGGAAGTCCGTGCCCTAACTGCCCAGAAGCTCACCCCGCTTTGCCAATCTTTATATGATGGACACCTGTGTTTGCTAATTAAATCTCAGCCTCAGCTGCCTCCTACTGAGCAGCGTATCTGACCAATCTAAAACAGTTATCCTTCTACTTTTTAGGACATTATACTATCTTAATTCTATTCACAGCAATTGTCACAAAGAATACTTTTTCATTTACTTGCTTGGTCTATCTCCATCTGCCTCTAAAATAGAGGGTATTTGGAAATCTTATTGTTGCAACACCCTCACTGCCCTGAAAAATACCTGGTCCATAGCAAGTACTCAATAAATAATTGTATCTAAGGCATGAATGTAATGGTAAGGACACACACATTAGATGTACCCTTCCTCTAATTCTGAGTCTGAATTCTAGGCTTCTAATAAACAGCAGGAAAGACAGAACAGCTCTCTGAAAATGACAATATGAATGACTCTGGCAGGACTTCTTTCTTCTACTGAGACTTATTTTAAAGAACGTCTGCTATATGGTAATGCAGTTTTATTTATTCCATCCATTAACAACTAATATTTGAGAATATTTACAATATTAATGGAACTTAATCTAAGAGAAGCTCAACTTACATTTTTCAAAATACTTCAATACTGGGTATTTTCTTTCTTTTTTCTTTTTTAATTTTTTATTCAGTGAGAGGAGGGAGGCAGAGAGACTCCCACATGTGCCCCAACCAGAATCCACTGGCAAGCCCACCAGGGGGCGATGCTCTGCTCATCTGGGACGTTGCTTCACTGCTCAGCAACCAAACTCTTATTAGTGCCTGAGGTGGAGGACATGGAGTCATCCTCAGCATTCAGGGCCAACTTGCTTCAATCGAATCATGGCTGCAGGAGAGGAAGAGAGAGAGAGAGAGAGAGAGAGAGAGGCGAGAGGGGGAGGGGGGGAGAAGCAGATAGATTCCTCAACTGTGTACCCTGGCGGGGATCAAACCCAGGACATCCACATGCTGGGTTGACACCGTATCACTGAGCCAACCAGCCAGGGCAATAATGGGAGATAATTATGGTGGAAATAATTATGTCAAAACTTATAATAAATGTTTAATGGTAGTCTACATACGATTCAGTTTTTGGTGTCAAGTTCTTTGGCTTTAAGAAAGAACATTTGGTTTATATCACTAATAGGAATATCTCTTAATGCTGGGATGGCCTCTTCTTGGTATTTCTTCTCCTGCTGATTTTGAGCGTAGGTATCTGCAAGAAGAGAACAAAAGGCTCTAATTATACAACACTTTCTTCTAATGTCTTTGTGGTTCATGAAGACCCACTATCTAATCTGTTAAGCTAATGTTTGTATATTGACAAATACCATGTTTCAAAGATTACCGTATTTTTCACTCCATAAGACGCACCTGACCATAAGACACATCTAGGGTGTTTTTTTTGTTTTTTTTTTTCCTTTCTTTTTCATTTTTCTGAAGCTGGAAACAGGGAGAGACCGTCAGACAGACTCCCGCATGCGCCCGACCGGCATCCACCCGGCACGCCCACCATGGGGCGATGCTCTGCCCACCAGGGGGCGATGCTCTGCCCATCCTGGGCGTCGCCATGTTGCGACCAGAGCCACTCTAGCGCCTGGGGCAGAGGCCACAGAGCCATCCCCAGCGCCCGGGCCATCTTTGCTCCAATGGAGCCTCGGCTGTGGGAGGGGAAGAGAGAGACAGAGAGGAAAGCGCGGCGGAGGGGTGGAGAAGCAAATGGGCGCTTCTCCTGTGTGCCCTGGCCGGGAATCGAACCCGGGTTCTCCGCACGCTAGGCCGACGCTCTACCGCTGAGCCAACCGGCCAGGGCACATCTAGGGTTTTTTTTTCTTTTTTTCCCCCCCATGTCCCCCCATTCACAATACAGACCAGGCAAAGAGCCAGGGCTGAGGTGTAGATGGGTGGGTTTACTCTGCCTCCTCTTTCTGTACAGTCTGTGTAAGAACACAGCCTGCGGTAAGCACTGGGAGGCCACAACTAGGGTTTTAAGGAGGTAATAAGGTAATAAGAAATAAGAAAAAAAAAATCTGAACCAAATGGTGTGTTAAAATAATAAAATAAATTATTAATAATTAATAAAATAAAATATTTTTCGCTCCATAAAACACACGGGCATTTTCCCCTCCACTTTTTTGGGAAAAAAACTGCATCTTATGGAGTAAAAAATACGGTACTTGAATTCTCTCATTAGAAGAAATGTCCCAGTTAAAACATAAGTTAGCAAAGTACTTTGTTACATCTCTAACTTGGATAAGAAATTATATTTCATTCATCTGTACAATGATGAGTAAACTTCCATTTGCACATTTATCATAGGAACAGAATTCTATTCAAGCCTAGAAAATATATTTAAATCAGCAGCTGAAAATTATTAAATCATTTGGTACAATCATTCATACAAACTTAAAAGTAACACTTTCCCCTCTCTGCACAAATTGTTTATTTGCCATAATTCTAGTCAAGAATACAGGGAATACAGTAAGCTATTAGAAAAAAAGAATATGGCCCCGTCTTCTTAGCTCAGTGGATAGTGTTGGCCAGGTGTGCGGACGTCCTGGGTCTGATATCCCCAGTCAGGGCACACATGAGATGTGACCATCTGCTTCTCTTCCCCTCCCACAACCAGTGTCTTGACTGGTTTGAGTGTTGGCATCAGGCAATGTGGATAGCTCAGTTGATTCGGTCCCAGATGGAGGTTGTCGGGTGGATCCCAATTGGGGCACATGTGGGAGTTGTCTCTCTATCCCCCTTCCTCTCATATAAAATAAATAAATTAAAAAAAAATAACTAACATTCAAAATACATTGTGTGGCTCACACACACACACACAAAAGGTTTTGAAAAGTTAAAAAATAACACCTGGGAACTTAAAAAATGCTTCACTCCTAGAATCTAAGCAAGCTTAGGAATCTGCTTAATTTATTTTAATTTTTAGACTTGAAAAAAATAATTAAAAAAAAACACAATAAACATACTGGGGCTCATCCATCTTCCCCCTTACTGGGGTCAGGTGCACACAGTGATCCAGAAGATATATACCCCCAAACCCCTCCTCCTGGACAAGTACTGAATGGATCTATGTGCCATCCCTCCATCAACACTGCCTGTTTAGGATAAAAGAAGTTTCTGTCAGGCAAAGTTGTGAGAAACCTATTACATACTTGTGGTTTTCATGGGCAAATACAACTGCTGACTAGTGCTATAAACAGAATATGCATCAGAACTTAACTTCCCATGTAAACATTACTCTGGCAGAACTTTGTGTTTTTCTCTCAAGTTCTTTCTACTGTGTCACCGTGTCACTACTGCAGCCTGTTCTTGGTCGCTTTTCTTTACAAGAGTGCTGAGAGTCCACCCCTCCATCCCCCAGCACTTCCCATGGGTAAAAATTTACCTGTGACTGTATGAATGGAGTTGAGTGGTGAAGTGCTCATCATGTTTACTCCAAATAAGAGTACATACCCGATTACTATAGTAATGAGGAGGTAGACAGGTAATGCAATTGCCCAGTACCTGCAGAAGAGAAAACTAAGTAGATAACAGACTTCCCTAAAAGTTATAATTTTTATGAGTCCATCAGTTAGTTAACTTTAAAAATTTAATTTTATTAAAGGAATGCACGTATTAAAAAAAGACAGTCCAACAGTTCTACAAGGCCTGTAATGAGAAGCTGTAAGCAGTAGCCCCCCATCCCAATCCTGGAGTCTTACCTGCTACAAGGACATTAGCACCTGCGCTGTTTCTTTTCATATTTACCTCCACATTTGCATGCAATGTACTCATAATTTGTTGGGTTTTTTTTTTCAATTTCAGAAATTTCCTCTGCACTACCCAAGATGGAAATGTGGAATTTAGCTCTTTTATTTATTTATTTCTGAAGTTGGAAACAGGGAGGCAGTCAGACAGACTCCTGCATGTGCCCAACCAGGATCCACCCGGCATGCCCACCAGGGGGCGATGCTCTGCCCATCTGGGGCGTTGCTCTGTTGCAACCAGAGCCATTCTAGGGCCTGAGGCAGAGGCCACAGAGCCATCCCCAGCGCCCGGGCCAACTTTGCTCCAATGGAGCCTTGGCTGCGGGAGGGGAAGAGAGAGACAGAGAGGAAGGAGAGGGGGAGGGGTGGAGAAGCAGATGGGCGCTTCTCCTGTGTGCCCTGGCTGGGAATCGAACCCAGGACTCCTGCACACCAGGCCGACATTCTACCACTGAACCAACCGGCCAGGGCCGAATTTAGCTCTTTTATACTCTCTCACTTTTCTCCTGTCCTCTTGCTAACATCACAATTTCTGGTCATGTCCAGTTTTTAAAAATAACTGTAACTGTATAAATAATGTTTGCAACTGAGCACCTTGGTATTACTGTTTTCTTGTACAATTTTTTGCTTTTCCTGGCATTAGTAAATCTATAATTTTGTGTATTTGCTTATTTTCCACATACCTGTCAGTACTTAATGCCCAGATTCTCCAACAGGTCTCCAATATGCCTCTCAATGCAGCTGAGAACCTCAAGTGCTCCCTACTGTTTTCTCTTCTGGAACATCTAAGAGTTAAGATTTTTTTTTCACCCTGTTCTAGTTTCCTCATCTTTTTCTCTATATTTCATTTTGCTTTCTTTTGTTCTTCTTTCTGGACATTACTTTTGGTTTATCTTCTAACCCATCAATTAAAATTTCAATTTGCAGCCCTGGCTGGTTGGCTCAGCAGTAGAGCGTCGGCCTGGTGTGTGGAAGTCCTGGGTTCGATTCCTGGTCAGGGAACACAGGAGAAGCGCCCATCTGCTTCTCCACCCCTCCCCCTCTCCTTCCTCTCTGTCTCTCTCTTCCTCACTTGCAGCCAAAGCTCCATTGGAGCAAAGTTGTCCGGGCACTGAGGATGGCTCCATGGCCTCCACCTCAGGCGCTAGAATGGCTCTGACTGCAACAGAGCAACAGCCCTAGATGGGCTGAGCATCACCCCCTGGTGGGCATCCCAGGTGGATCCCAGTTGGGCGCATGCGGGAGTCTGTCCGACTGCCTCCCTGCTTCGAACTTTGGGGAAAAAAAAATTCAATTTGCTATCATACTTATAATTTCCAAAAGCAGTACTAAGTCCTTAAATATTCAATTTTTATACAATTTGTTCTTGTTTCTTTTTTATTTTATTTTATTTATTCGTTTTAGAGAGGAGAAAGGGGGAGAGAGAGAGAGACAGAGAGGGAGAGAGAGAGGAGGGACAGAGAGAGAAGGTGGGGAGGAGCTGGAAGCATCAACTCCCATATGTGCCTTGACCAGGCAAGCCCAGGGTTTCGAACTGGCGACCTCAGCATTTCCAGGTCGACACTTTATCCACTGCACCACCACAGGTCAGGCTGTTCTTGTTTCATAAATTATTTTCTTCTGTTCTATTATCTCCATTTCCTTTAAGTTCTTTTTTTTCTTTTGTATTTCATTTTAGAGGCTTTTAAAAAATGTCTGCTAAGTTATGGTTGCCCACTTATATTTAAAATGAAGTATTGCCCTGGCCAGATGGCTCAGTTGGTTGGAGCATTGTCCCGAAGTACAGAGGTTGCCAGTTTGATACCAGATCATGGCAAATATAGGTACAGACTGGTGTTCCTCCTCTCTCTATCTCCTCCCCCCCCTCTAAAATCAATAAATAAAAATTAAAAACTAAAAAATAAATTAAAACAAAGTACTAAGAAAGTAACTGAAAGCACTGTGTATTGTGGGCCAGGAAGGCCAACTGGCAAGTACCATTATAAGAGACCTGCCCATTCCACTGAGGGATCTCCCAATGTCAGAGATTACAGATCGTTTCTCCTGAGCTGGTCAGCTTCCTCAAGCGGCATCTTCTGTTTTGCGGGAAGGCAGGGTGGTATAAGCCTGGCAACCACAGTCCTGAGAGCCTAGTGAGGAAAGGTGCTTGGGGGGATCTTATATTCAGCAATGCAATGATTTCTACTTAGTTGCCTGTTTTCAGTAAGGAGCCTCATTCTCATTCTCAGTTACCTAGTGTCTAGAGACTCGTATTTAACTTTCCAGAGAGTAAAAGTCCTGTTTTCTACAGGAGAGAAAAGGTTGGTCTCCCTGCTTTGAGGACTGAGGAGGGGGGCTAAAGGGTCTAATGCTCTTTAAACACTGTTTTCAGCCCAATCTAGAATTACCATGTCCAAGAAATACCTGGTATGTACAATATCTGAGCCCTTCTGGAATTTTAAGGCACAAATACTGTTGTTGGCTTCCCTACTTCAGCAATGTGAAAAAGTGGAAACTAAGTTCTCACCTATTTGCAATCCCAAAATTTTGTTGCTACTTCTTACCTGCTATTCTATTATTTATTCCTGTGAGTTTATGTCTTAAAAATATTTTTTCCTACAGTTACTTTATCAAGATGTTGGGAGGAAATGAAGAAAAAACATGTGTGTTGAATGCATCATTTTTAATTGGAGGCATATCAATAATGACCTTTACAAAGCTTTACATTTCTACATGGCTATTTATGGATCTTAAAATAATAAATATTTAATATTTGAACAGTCTTGGCCCTGGCTGGGTTGCTTAGTAGATAAGGTGACCCAGCAAGCCAGAGGTTGCAGATTCAACCCCTGGTTGGGCACACATGAGAAGCAATCAATGAGCACACAACTAAATGGAAACAACTAAGTGAAACAACAAATTGATGCTTTTCTCTCTCTCTCCCTCCCCTGCCTTCAAATCAATGAAAAAGTTAAAAAAAATTTTTTTGAGTAGTCTTAAAAAAAAAATCTGATCCTTCAAAACAGCATTAATATACTATTATTTTATTTAAGCAATATAGTAAACTTACTTTTGAGGCCAATAGGTTAAGCTTAAGGCGTTCAGCCACGATTCAGGTACGAAAGCCCACACGAGATACAGTACTGTAAAGAGGAAAAAAGGTCGGTGCAGCACACATCTCATTTAAGCATCCCTCAGTCACTCAGAAATGATGTCCCTCCTTTCAGTTCTAGCTCCTTATTTATGCCAGTCTTGTAACAATGACCACAATTACCTTATACCTTTTTATTGCGGTAAAGAAGTGCCATAGACTTACCACAAAATATAACCATGTTTAAGTGTGCAGTTCAGCAGTGTCTTAGCTCTCACACTCTATATTAAACAGTTTAAGTTAGCAATGCTTGTTATTTTTATAGCACCTAGTGATTTGCTTTGTGCATAGTAGGTGTTCAACACTTCATCTGCACAGAGGTGAAATAATTATACATATTTAGTTGCTCAAAGGTGAATTAATCTACCCTTGCTCTGACTTCCTACATGTTCGGCTTCTGCTTTATTTCCCAGAATACAATCTTATTTCCCTCAATCCAAGTTTCTGTGTCAACTTTTCCTATTCTTCACATATACTAAACAGTGGACCTCTGGGCCTTCCCTGTGGGGTAAGCACACAGCTGAGCACTTTACCTGCATTATTTCATTCAATCCTCAGGAAAATCCTATGAGAAATTATGCCATTTTTACAGACAAGGAAATGAAATATTCCATCATCTGCCTAAAGTAAATAGCAGAGACAAATTTCAAACTACCTAAATCAATGAAGGATTAACCCTTTTTTCAACAAATATGTAGTACAGAATTCTGTATGACAGGAACATGAGATACAAAAGCGAACCCAAAAGAGAGAGCCTCTTCCCTCATTGAGCTGAAGATCCAGTGGGACACAGAGGCGAGTAAGCTGGTGGCTGGTATTTTCAATACACTGTGATAAGTGCTGATGAGTGAGTAATGAAAGGTACAGGAGCACATGAGAAGGACCTTAGCCCACCCTGGCGGTGATGAAGGTGATGTTAAGTCAGGAAAGATTTCCTGGAGGAAGTAACTAAATTAGGGTCTAAAGGATAAAGAGGGGGTTAGCTAGGTTATAAATGTATATGGTTAGGCTTGCAGATGAAAGGAAGGAAAGGTATAGGAGACTATGGTGCTACCTGCCGTGATACATAGAGATGGCAAGAGAGAGCTGGTGTGGCTAGATGGTAGAGGGGAAAGGGGGCAGAGTGCTGGCTTGAAGCTTGAGAGAGTTTTCAAGGTTAATAAAACACAAATAGTGGGGAAACAATATAAATTCATAAATGGAAATAATTTACTTCATTAAGTGAATAAGCATTCATTGAGCATCTACTATATGCCAGGCACTATGTAAAGGTCAAGGCTAACCAGAAAAATAAGACACAGTCTCTATTCTCAAAAACTAGTGCAGGAGACAGATATAGGTCAAAGGTAGTGGCAGGAGCTTCATGTGTATTATCTTATTTCAGGGGTCCCCAAACTTTTTACACAGGGGGCCAGTTCACTGTCCCTCAGAGAGTTGGAGGGCCAGACTATAAAAAAAAACTATGAACAAATCCCTATGCACACTACACATATTTTATTTTAAAGTAAAAACACAAAACGGGAACAAATACAATCTTTAAAATAAAGAACAAGTAAATTTAAATCAACAAACTAACCAGTATTTCAATGGGAACTATGCTCCTCTCACTGACCACCAATGAAAGAGGTGCCCCTTCCGGAAGTGCGGTGGGGGCCGGATAAATGGCCTCAGGGGGCTGCAAGTGGCCTGCGGGCCGTAGTTTGGGGACCCCTGTCTTATTTGACCCCTCTAAACCCTTCTGAGGTATGTGCTATCATTCTCCCTAATTCACAGATGAAAAAACTGAGACTCAGGGAGTTTAAGTGAGTTGCCCAAGATCATAGTTAAAAGTGACAGCACTGGAATGTGAATCCCAGCCATGTGTTCCACTATGCTTTTAGGCAGCAGCAAGTGCATTAATAAAAACATGGAGGTGAGGAATGTGGGCAAAACTCCCAGCAGTTCAGAGTGGCTAGGACACAAAGTACAGGCTGTGAATGTTGAGAAATAAAGCTAGAAAAAACAGATCCCAGATAATGAAAAATCTTGTATAAAGAACACAGACTTTATGCTGCAGGCAATGGGGACAAGTGAATGTCTATCTTTCATTTTAAAGCTATAGCAAACTAAAAAGAGAAATAACCATCCACACTCCAGCCACAGGCTCAGGTCTGCAGCTCGAGTAAGTCACTGATGGTGCATGCGTCTGTGTTAGAGTGGAGGTGAGAGGCCCCATAAGGTTCAGTGGCAGGCACAAATGAATGGGTTAGGGGAGAAGGAAAAGTACAAGTGAAGAATGACACCCAGGTTTCCAGAGCAGGTGTCAGTAACATCAACTCCAAAGAAAGAGTATACTTGAACAGTCATTTTCCACACAGCAATGAGTGACCTTGCAAAAATATAAATCTGGCCATACCACTTGCCTGCTCAGACCCTTCAATGCCCTTACAATAAAATCCAATCTCACTACCGAGGCTCACAAGGATTTAAATTACCGGGATCCTGCCCACCTGTCTAATGTCTAGCCCTGGTACACTATGTTCCAGCTCTACAGCATCTCAGGACCATTGCACTGTGGTGAGTACCATCTACCTGGAATGCACTTCCCTGGCTTTTTCTTTCTTTCTTTTTTTTTTTCCTTAAGTGAGCACGGTGACAGAGACAGATTCCCGCATGTGCCCGACAAGGATCCACCAGCAAGCCCACAACGGACGTTGCTCCATTGCAACCAGAGCCATTCTAGTGCCTGAGGCAGAGGCCATGGAGCCATCCTCAGAGCCGGGGCCAGCTTTGCTCCAGTGGAGCCTTGGCTGTGGGAGAGGAAGTGAGAGAGAGAGAAAAGAGAGGGGGAAGGGTGGAGAAGCAGATGGGCGCTTCTCTTGTGTGCCCTGACAGGGAATCAAACCAAGGACTTCCACACACCGGGCCCATGCTCTACTGCTGAGCCAACCGGCCAGGGCCCTGGGACTGGTGTCCTTTCAAGAAAAGGAAGAGACGGCCTGACCTGTGGTGGCTCAGTGGATAAAGCGTCGACCTGGAAATGCTGAGGTCGCCGGTTCGAAACCGTGGGCTTGCCTGGTCAAGGCACATATGGGAGTTGATGCTTCCTGCTCCTCCCTCCTTCTCTCTCTCTCTGTCTCTCTCTCCTCTCCCTCTCTATCTCCTTTCTAAAATAAATAAATTAAAAATAAATAAAATAAAAACAAACAAAGAAAAGGAAGAGACAAGAGCTTTCCTGTGCTCTCTTTCTCCACTATGGGAGGACACAGTGAGAAGGTGGCCATCTGTAAATCAGAAAGAGGACTTTGTCAAGAACCAAACCATGTTGGCACCCTGATCATGCACTTCTCGGCTTCTAGAACTGTGACCAAAAAAAAAAGTTTATTGGTTAAGCTACCCAGTCTATGGTATTTTGTTGTAGCAGCCTGAGCAGGTTAAGACAATTACTTTATTTTTAAATCAGGGAATATTTGAACATGAGAGAATTGTGTAACTCTCCTGTACCCCTCATCTAGTTTTATAACTATTGGATTCTGACTTCTGACCTCCTTTGTCTGTTTTTTTTTAAATTTTTATTTTAATCCTTTCTATCTACCCTCTGCCTCACTTTCTCAGGCTTCAATCTTACTGACCTCCATCTGTTCCCTAAACCCACAGGCATGCTCCTTCCTCAGGGCTTCTATACTGGGCATTCTCTGCCTGGGAGGCTCTTTCACCAGATCGCCAGGTGGCTAACTGCAATTTTCCTGTCTGTGTTTAAACCTCATCACTCAGAAAGGTACTTCCAGGCTGCTGTACTTAAAACAGCAGCCTCCTCCTACTTCTTATCCTCCTTTCTTGCTTAATTTCTCCCCATGGTACGTTATCATCTAACATTGTGTATGTTTTACTTGCTTAAGTTGTCCATTGGCTTTCTTGCCCCACTAGAGTGAAAACCCTATGAACCTACGAAAGTAGGACATTTTGGCTGTTTGCTCTGCCTTGGCCTATCACAGTGCTCTCAAAAAAATTGTTCAATTAATTTTTGGTACAGGTATTACAGGATTTAAGTCTTCAGGTCATTGCTTTTATTTATTTGAAGTTTCTAATCCTTCATATACACTCCAAAACAGGAGCTTACAAAAATGATGTTGACTGTAACAACAGCAACAGCTAACATTTATTAGCATTTATTGTTCCTATATATTCTTTTAAGTGCTCTGCATAAAATATGGCAATTAATTCTCACAACAGCCAATAAGAGGTGGCAAAGCAAAGTCAACCCAGTGTCTTGGCTCAGATTCTAACTCTACCACTTACTGGCTGCATGACCATGAGCACTGTATTTAAATCCCATTGTGCCTCAGTATTCTCATCAGCAAAATGAGACCAATAACAAGAACATCTACCTCATCGGACTGTCTTGTGAATGATAGGCACTGAATAAACATCACCAGATTTTACACAGGAAAAACCTGAAGGCTCAAAGAGGTTTAAGTAAATGGTCCAAGGTCACACAGCCAATCTGTGGAAGAGTCAAGCTCTGAACTCATTATAACTTCACTCCATGGATTCCAGTATCCAACAGTTTGGGGGGGGGGGCTATCCTGATGCAGTTAAGGTTCATACCTCCACCTTCCTCGTTTTCACAAAATTCCAAACTGTTGGATCATGGGTACCCAATTCTCTCATCCCCTCATAATTCTCAAATCCTTTGGGGGAGATATGTGTGGTCTGCTGTGTGGCTCTGGCTATTAGTGTCTCCATGAGCATCAGTTTCTTTACCTAAAAAATGGCATCATATAGGGACTGAATGAAATCCAGGATGAAAAGTGCACCTGTCTTCTGTAGCCCAGCCCCCTTCACTCACTAGCTCCCACACACAGCACTGGATCCATTTCACAAGCCTTCATTCAAGGCCTTTGCACTGCTTTCTCCTTATTGCTGGGAAGAAAGCTGACTTCCCAGTTTCATTTCATGTTTCTCCACTGTGCTCCCATAGCACTCATTACACTAAGTGTTAATTGTAGATTTATTTGTCTGTCTTGTCCATAAGACCATGACCACAGGAACCAGGGTTTATTCATTTTGCGATCCTGTCTGGTGCTGTACCAATATTTGTTGAGATTAAATCTTTTAGGGTAGTACCTGGCATATAGACACTGAACAAAAACATGAGTCTCCTTCAGTTTTTCTTTAAAAGCATCACACACAAATCACGTGTGTAATTCCTAATAACAAATGCCACAGTTTCCTTGACCTTGAACACCAGAAAATGGCCTTTGCATCCATCAGGAAATTACTTACTGAAGCCAAATTGGGAGCTTAAGAAAAGCACAAAGCCATAGATCGCTCTTTCTGGCAAAGGCGACGGTGAATTTTCCACCATTTTCTTGGTGGCTTTGGGGCAATCTGTGGGAAAGAAACACAATCACCGTCAGTGACACATTCTCATCATTGGACGGCTACAGTCTCATCACGTTGCTACCGCACAGCCTCTGCAGTGTTTCTTCCCGGCTTAAACCACTGCGACTGCAATCCTGCGCACACACCTCCTACGCACACCCGCTTGCACGCGCGCACATCAGCACCCACGCCTAACTTGCACGCGCACACAAGCCGCCAAAACTCGTAGGCACGCGCCGGAGCGTGTACACCTTGCAGCAGAGGGGAGGGAATGGCCGGAGAAGGGGGAAGGCAAGACAAACGCTCCTTCATCTCTGCAGGCTTCGCCTCCTTGCGGGAAGGGCAGGGCAGGGCACGGCGGCGAACAAGGGCCGCGCGGCCACCCCGGGTCCGGCCCGCGGCGCCCAGGGCCGAGCCCTGCCCTCTCGGGGATGGAGAGGTTCTGTTTCTCATTTGAGGTCAAGGTGGCCGTGGACCTTGAGTCTTTTAGGCACCCACTTGAACCCCTCCCAACAGCTCAGCCACCTCAGCGCAGAATACCATGCGCAAGCGCCGACCCGAGAGCCGCAGCCTGGCGAGAGAGGAGAAACCGAGCGAGAAGCCCAGGGGCGATAGCGCCCCCCCCTCCAGGGCGCAGGCGCAGTGCGACCCTCATCCACCGGGAGCTCGGGACCGCGAGGGTCCGCTGGATCGCTCGCTCGGCGCCGCAGAGAAGGGGGTGGGGCGTCGCGACTGCGCATGTGTGTTGCGGGTCACATGGCATCCTGCCGCCTACCCAACAGCCGGCTCCCGCCTGCGTCGGCTGACGTGGAGGGCTCTAGGCGGCGGCGACGACGGTGTCGGGTGCCTGCGTCCGAGGCTCGCGGGCAGCGGGCCCGGGTGAGTGCACACCTGGCGTGCGGCGGGGATCCTGGATGTGTCATCTTGTCGCGCTGCAGCCGAGATGCCCGGGGAGAGGGACCTTCCACACCCCCTCCGTGGGTGTGTGGTGAGTGTGGGTGTGTGCGCGTCTGTCGCTGGTGCCCGCGGTGTGTCTGCGGGGTATGAGGTGTAGATGCGGTAGAGAAGTGTGTGTGGCTGCTTTTGTTGGCCCAGTGGGTGTGCCCCTTTTGTCCGTTGTGCCCCTTCTGCAAGCGTGGGTCGCTCCGGGTGTCTGTGCGAAATTGGGAGTAGCCCCTTTGTGTGCGCATCCTCTTGTCGCCGGTGCACCCTCGTCTTGATGGTGACACCACTGCTAGTCGAAGGGTCCTCGGGCCCGAGCGCGCAGGCATTCGCCCGTGTGTCGCCTCCCGGCCCCTTTGTGTCCGCGCGAGTTCTTCCTAGTGACGGCGTGTGTGCCCCCCAGACCGTGTGGGTGACTCCCGTTTGTATCACTGCCTCTCGCTGGGGGGTGCGCGTCCCCTGCGCGCGTGGCCGCGCCTTCTGCAGTCGTGACCTCCGTTTGCAGCATCGCCCTCCTTGGTGTGCGTTCTCTCAAGTCCCCGTGCGCGTGCTTGTAGCTCCTGGGTCCTGTAGAATGCGTGATTAGTGTGCGGGTGTTCGTGAACGTTCGTGCACGCCGTCTTCTGTTTTGTGTTTCTTATGTCTGCGCCATCTGTTTTCGTGAAAATGGCAACCGAGTCCGGGCTTGCCCCTCGTGTCTCTTCCCGTCGCCTCCCGCCCCTTTTCGTCCCGGAGGAGGGGAACGGGAGGGGAGGAGAAATTAACGCTGCGTGAAGCCTCTGCGGAGCATCCTCCGCTCTCCCCCAGCCCTGTAGCCAACAGGGAGGGGGACAGCAGCGCATTTTGCCAGCTGTTGCGTAGTGTTTATGACGTCCGGTGTGGCCTGTCGAGCCAGCCTGTTCAAAAGGAGGGGACAGGGACCAAAAACTGAGCCGAGGCATAGGTAAATTTGGGTTGGTACCAGTGCGTGCCTTTTCCAGAAGCTTCCTAAAACCTGCAAAGCCCTTCGATTGTAGACCCGTTCCAAAATTTACAAAATGTATGCACACGCCAACTGCGCAATGCATCCTAGGCGACCCACTAAACGGTTCTTACTGTGTCCTATGGCGTTCACAAAAATTCTCTCTTGATCTGCCCAAAATCGTGGCTAGGGAAACAAGATCGACGTTTTACAGATTTTACTCCTCCCCTGGGAGCAATTTTCTCATACAGCTCTGGCTAGGATATTTTTTACTACTAGAGATTCCTAGGGGAAAAGGGATTTATTCTAAGGATACACAGGGAAGGAAACTTCACACTCGTTAGGGACCCAGCTACTCTTGTGCAAAGGGTTCATGCTTTGCTGTCAAGGGCTGCATTTTGGTGTTTCTTGCTGTTCATTTGCTCAATTTTCTTACTTTTGCCTAATTTTCTTTTTTTTCTTTGTAATTTCTGACATATTTCATACATAAAATACAGAGGGGGATCTAACCAATCCATGGCTCTAATTTACAGATGTAATAATTTTGCCAAATTTACTTCAGAGCTTTTTTTTTTAAAGAACTAAAATTGGAGGTGCTTTCAGTTCCTCCCCTTCCTTTCCTAGAGATAGCCACCGTGTTTAGGTTTGTGTATATCATTCCTTTGAATATTTTATACTTGGAGCATGGTGAATCCATAAACAATAATACAGTGTTTTAAAACTTTAATGGTATGAAAAAAGTGTCTTTTGCAACTTGCCTTTTTTCAATCAGCATTACATTTTGAGATTTATAAACAAATAAATTGGAAAATGTTTCTTTGGTTCATTTTAATTACTGGTATGGAATACCATTGTATGAATATACCATTACTTATCCATTTCTCTGTTTATGGCCTTTGAGGTTGTTTCTGGTTTTTGTCTCTAAAAACAAACCTGCAATAAACATCTTTGTACCTGTTTTCTTGTGCACAAATTTGGAAGCTCCTCTAGGAAATATACCTATTAGTAGATTTGCTGGATAGTAGGGTATGTGCATCTTTAACTTAACCAAATATCACAGACACTCTCAAAATGGTTGTACTAATTTTGACTCTCTTGGTATTGAGTGAGGACACTCATTTTCTAACATCCTTGCTAACAGTTTATGTTTTCAGACTTTTACATTTTTGCCTTCTCTTTACTGACCAGCTTTCTTATAACTTTAGCTTGCTGCTAAATTTGGCTTCTATTCTAGCTGGGTGTCAGCCTATGGGTTTATCTCTCACAACTAACTGGTTCAGTCTTTATCTCATTTGGTTCTCATGAGATTAATTCCAATAAACATTTATTTTACACCTAATGTATGTCAGTTCCTATGGTTGGTGTAAAAGTGGTCATTTCCATGGTATATGTACATCTCTAGTAGCAGGTGAGGTGATTTAATTAAATATTTTTTTCATGTGATTAATTGTTTTTAAAAATATTTTTTTACTTACTGTAATATTTGATACATTCAAAATATATGTAACCTATTTATTGTGAAGCAAAATGATAAAATTAATACCTATCAGTTTACCACTCATTCCAAGAAACAAAAGGACCAGTATTGAATGTGCTCACCTCCAGAGAAACTAACTCTCCTGAATTGTGTGTCATTCGTTGCTTTTTAAAAATAATTTTATCAGATATGTATGCATTTCTCAACAGTGTATGGTTTCTGTTGTTTTAGAGTTTAAAAAAAAAGGAATACTGGAAACAGTTTTTGGGACTTGCTTATTTCACTCAATGTTATGTTTCTAAGAGTCACTGATGCTGAGTATAGGTTTAAGTCATTAATTTTCTAGGCTGTGTAATATTCCGTGGGTGAATAGAACACAGTGTATGCATTCTTCTGTTGATGGGCATTTTGGTTCCAGGTTCTGCTATTAATGAAGATTTTGAACATATCTAATGGTACACGGTTGCAAGAATTCCTCTAAATTTTCACACTTGTAATATGACCCCCAGGGGAATGATGATTTTTCTAGGGAGTTCTTGGGCACAGTGTTATTAATGAATCAACTTAAAGATCAAGTTTTATGTGTACTTTCCTGAAATCGGTAATGCCTGAGGCCTACCATAGAGGTTTCCTGCCTTCTGGTTCTAGTTTCTCTCCTTCCCTTTTACAGTAGCACTTCTACATTAGGTAGTGAAGTTGTACCACTCACATGGAATCTTGTAGGGCATTGCCCCAAGTGGGAAAACTCTATACTGATAACAAATGGATGATTTAAGATAGTACCATGTTAGTGTTAGGGAAAACCTCTTTCAATCCAGATACTTCTCATCGCAAGAGCTGCAATACAAAAACATTT
Organism: Saccopteryx leptura; assembly: GCF_036850995.1. Taxonomy (NCBI): domain Eukaryota; kingdom Metazoa; phylum Chordata; class Mammalia; order Chiroptera; family Emballonuridae; genus Saccopteryx; species Saccopteryx leptura. Next base: position 221,713,768 of record NC_089504.1, on the reverse strand, counting down.
AACTTCTTATGTTTAATTATCAGCATATATAGTGATTTTTTTTTATTAACTCTGCTATAGTAATTATAACAATTAAAAAAAATGATTGTCACTTTAAAAAAATGTCACTGTGATATTCCAGAAATTCAACTTTTGCCATTATATAAATTTAGGCTAAAAATTTTCAATGTCATCTTAAAGTGTGAAGATGTAATATTGAAAAGCATTTTGGTGGTATGTGAGTGAAAAAGGGTTGGAATACCACTATAGTAAGCTGAGTTATGGGTTATGAATGTTTAATTACAAAATGATACTAAATTGTTTTCTGAAGTGGTTGTACAGTTTATACTTTGGCCAGTAGTTTTGTCAAATTATATACTTTGCAGTGTAAGAGTTCTAGTTGATCTATATCTAATCTAACACTTGTTATAGTTAGACTTCTTAAGATTTGCCAATCAAATGGGTATGAAGTGGTGTATCATTGTGGTTTTATTTTACATTTCTTTTTAATGTTAATGAGTTTTGAGTGTTTTTTCACGTTTGTGAACCTTCTATTTTTCTTTTGAAATACTTGGCATATCTTTTACCCATTTTTTTTTATTGGTTGATGTAAAACTAATAAACTGTAACGCTGATCCTTTATTGATTATATGCACTAGTAAATATCTTCTGTGGCCTGTCTTTTCATTCTTTATGGTGTAATCTGGTGAACAGAAGTTCTCAATTTTAATGGAATCTAATTGGAAGCTTTCCCTAACCCCCTGGGATTACAGAGACAATCTCCTGGGGTCATTTTTCTTTTTTAAGACATTGAAAATAATGCCTTTTATACTTAAGTTCTAATTTATCTGGTATTGATGTATGGTGTGAGGCCATGATGCACATTCATTTTCCCTTCAAGGGGGCTACAGTGGTCCTCATGCCATCTGTTGAAACAACCATCTGTTCACCAGTTATCTGCTGAACTACCTCTTTTACATGTTTACTCTATTAGCACAGAGTTACGTCTGGCTCACCTTTCTGTATCACTAGTCCACTTGTCTGTCCCTGTGTTGATACCACTGTCATAATTATTAATGCTATAGTCTTACCAGAAATCTTGATGTTTGGGGACTTGAGTCTCAGCTGTTCTTGGATCTTTGTTCTTGTTTTAAGAGTCAGCTTGTCACGTGACATGAAAAAAACTTTGGGAATGAATTGGAATTGATTGAATCAGTTGGGGGAGAATTGAAATGTTTGATTTTGAACCTTCCTGTCTGAGAACGTGGTATGTATTTCTATTTATTTAGGTTTCTAATGTCTTTTAAAGAGTTTTATAATTTTCTCCTTCCACATCTAATACTTCTTAAATGTTGATTCTGATTTTTCTAGTAGTTTTGTTGCTGTTATAAATGGTGCTTTTTTAAAGATTGTTTTCTGACTGTTTATTGCTGGTAAATAGAAATTTAATGAATTTTTTTATTTATTTTTATTCATTTTAGAGAGGAGAGAGAGAGAGAGACAGAGAGAGAGAGAGAGGAGAGACAGAGAGAGAAGGGGGGAGGAGCTGGAAGCATCAACTCCCATATGTGCCTTGACCAAGCAAGCCCAGGGTTTCAAACTGGCGACCTCAGCATTTCTAGGTCGACGCTTTATCCACTGCGCCACCACAGGTCAGGCCTTAATGAATTTTTGAAACTGATCTTTAGCCAGCCATTTGATAACTTTGTATTACTTCTAATATGTTTCTGTAATTCTTTTGGTTTTCTATGTGGATAATTATATTATTTGCAAGTAGTGACACTTTTGGTTCTTTCAGTCCTCCCTCTTTTTTTTCTTAATATGCTGGCACACTTTTATATTTATGTTCAATGGAAGTGATTATGGTTGTTCATTAGAAGCAATTATAGTGGACATACATATCTTGTTCCTGATTTTAAAGGGAATGCTTCCCCATTAACAGTAATGTTTGTGGTGAGTTTTTGTAGATACTCTATATTACATTAGGGAGGTTTTTTTGTGATTTTTTTCACATGCTTTTCTGCATCTGTTGAGAATATCTTTGGTTTTTACTCCTATCTATTAAAAGTGATGGATTCCAAGTAACATTTTAAAATTCTTAATTCTTACATTCTTACCTGAGATAAACCCAAATTGATCTTGGTGAATTGTCTTTTAGTGAACTACTAGATTGAAGTTGCTAATATTTTACCTAGGAATTTTGTATCTGTTGATGAATGAAATCACCTGTCATTTTTCTTTATTGACTGTCTTGTCTGATTTTGGTATTACGATTACACATGCCTTATACCAGTTAGAGAGTAGGTCTTTTTCTGTTTCTTGGGCCAGTTTGAATTGGAATGATTTGTTTTTTGAAAGTTTGGTGGAATTTGCCTGTAAGAGCTAATGTTTTCTTTTTTTTTGTATTTTTCCGAAGTCGGAAATGGGGAGGCAGTCAGACAGACTCCCGCATGCGTCAGACCAGGATCCACTCGGCATGCCCACCAGGGGGCAATGCTCTGCCCATCTGGGGTGTTGCTCTGTTGCAACCAGAGCCATTCTAGCGCCTGAGGCAGAGGCCACAGAGCCATCCTCAGCGCCTGGGCCAACTTTGCTCTAATGGAGCCTTGGCTGCAGGAGGGGAAGAGAGAGACAGAGAGGAAGGAGAGGGGGAGGGGTGGAGAAGCAGATGGGCGCTTCTCCTGTGTGCCCTGGCTGGGAATCGAACCCAGGACTCCTGCACACCAGGCCGACGCTCTACCACTGAGCCAACCGGCCAGGGCCAGCTAATGTTTTCTTTGTGGAAAGGTTGTAAATTGTTAATACTTTTTAGTAGAAATTAGTAGTTGAATAATAATAGGACTTTAGATTTTTCGTTTCTTTTAGTCAATTTGGTAAGTTTTAGAAATTTGTTCTTTCAAGAGAATTTCAAATTTATTGGCATCAAGTTCATGTTATTGTCTTAATTCCCTTTTAAATCTGTTTTTTCTGAAGTTATGTTCGCTTTTCTCATTTTGATTATTTGTGTGAGACTTCTCTCCCTCTCCCTCCCCCCCTCCCTCTCTCTCTTTTTCTTTTCCAAGTGAGAGGAGGGAAGATAGACCCCCACATGTAACCCGACCAGGATCCACCTGGCAACCCCCATCTGGTTGAAACAACCGTCTGTTATTTCACCAACTGAGCTATCCTCAGCACCCAGGGCTGATGCTTGAACCAGTTGAGCCACTGGCTGTGAGAGGAGATGAGAGAGGGAAGGGGAGAGAAGCAGATGTTCGTTTCTCCTTTGTGCCCTGACCAGGAATCAAACCTGGGACATCCATATGCCAGACCGACACTTTTATTTACTGAGCCACCTGCCAGAGTTGAGACTTCTTTTTTTTTCACTGATTAGTCTTGCCAAAACTTTGTCTATTTTATTAATGTTGACAAAGAGTTAATTTTTGGCCTAAGTAGTGTATTATTTTTTGTTTTTTTAGGTTATTGATATCTTTTTAAAATTTGTTTTCTTTCTTTTTCTTTCTTTGGGTTTATTCTTTTTTTTTTTTTTTTTTTTTTTTTTTTGGTATTAAGTGAGAAGCAGGGAGGCAGAGAGACAGACTTCACATGTGCCCCACTGGGATCCACCTGGCAAGGCCACTAGGGGTGATGCTTTGCCCATCTGGTACCATTGCTCCATTGCAAACAACCATTTTAGTGCCTGAGGAGAGGCTATGGTGCCATCCTCAGCGCCTGGACCAACTTGCTCCAGTGGAGCCTTGGCTGTGGGAGAGGAAGAGAGAGAGGAGGGAATGGGGAAGGGTTGAGAAGTAGATGGTTGCTTCTCTGAGCCTGGGACATCCACATGCTGGGCTGATGCTCTACCACTGAGCCAACCACCCAGGGCTGGATTTATTTATATTATTTTTCTAACTTAAATTGCATGTTTTTTTTTTTTAAAAAGTATTCATTTAGAGGAAATGGGAGAGCAGGATGCATTAAAGCCCAGGGTTTTGAACCTGCAACCTTAATGTTCCAGGTAGAGGCCTCATCCACTGTGCCACCACAGGCCAGGCAAATTGCATGCTTATTAATATTCAGCCATTCTTTTTTCCTGTCAAAGTCCATTTTTGCTTTATCCAAAATAGTTTAATTTATAGTGATTTCATTAACTTTCAAAACTAAGTATTTTAAAAATTTTCTGTCTTGATTTTCTTTGACTTACAGGTTTTTAAATTTTTATTTATTTTTAAAGGTTTTATTTATTGATTTTACAGAGAGAGGAGGAAGTGGAGTGAGAAGTATCAAATTGCTTCATTTTAATTGTTCTTTGCTTGCTTGTGGCATGTACCTTGACTGGGTAAGCCTCTGGTTTCAAATCAATGACCTCAGTGTTCAAGTTGATGCTCTAGCCACTGCACAACTGCCGGCCAGGTGTTTTTAATTTTTTAAAAAATTTTATTCATTTTTTTAGGAGGGTGGGGAGGAGCAGGATGCATCAACTCCCATATGTGCTTTGACCAGGCAAGCCTGCATTTAAAATTTTTTTTAAATGTTTCTAAATTTTTATATTTATCTACATAACATTTTTTATTTTCCTCAGTTTTTAATTGTTGTGAAGTGTATTTTGTCTTTAAAAAAACTTTTTTGTCCTTGTTTTATGGTCCTGAGCCTAGTGAATATAACTGTTATATGTACTTGTGAAGAGTGTGTACTATCTAATTGTGATGTATCCATTAGGTCAAGCTTGTAAACTGTGTTGTTCAGACTGTCTGTTAATTTTTGTTTGTTTGACTTAAGGTCATTTGAGACAGATGTGTTGCAGTGTCCCACCATTACCTTCTAACAGACTTCCTATAGTTCTAACATTTTTTTTCTTTTTATGTATTTTGAAGCTGTTTGATTGGATACATACAAGCTTATTATTTTCCTAGTAAATTGAACTTTTCTGTTATGTTGTGATCTTCTCCATGCCTAATTTTGCCTTTTGTCCTTAGGACCTGTTTTGTCTATCCCACCTTTCTTTTAGTGATAATTGATTTGGAATATAATATTTCTTCATTTTACTATTACTTTAAAAAAGAAATCTTGGTATTTTAGTTGTCTCTTATAAAGAACATATTGTTGTATATTTTTTTAATTCACTCAGACAATTTTATGTCTTTTATTTGATATTTGTAAGAAGGAAGTTTAAGTCTCTTAGTGGTCAACACAGTTTTATCTAAAATCACTTTTATGAGTCCTGGTCGGATAGCTCAGCTGTGTGGAATGTCATCCCGAAGCACAAAGGTTGCTGGTTCTATTCCTGGTCGGGGCATATACAGGAACAGATTGATGTTCCTGTCTGTCTTTCTCCTTCCCTTTCTCTCTCTCTAAAATCAAAATAAATATTAAAAGTATTAAAAATAACCAAAAATTAACTTTTTATTTTTCTTCCTGAGAGATAATTTTGAGGAGTATACATTCTAGGTTGATAGTTTATTTTCTGTCTGCATAGTGAAGCTATTTTACATGCAATGTCTACTGGCAATTTTACTTATTCTTCTTTGAAGAAAAGATTCTTTTTCTTTTGGCTACATTGGATTTTCTTTCTTTAATGTTAGGTCCTTTCACCTCTAATTCTAGGTGGAAATTTTTATTTATCCTCTTTTGGATACTTGTGTTTCCTGATTCTGAATTTTGTCTTTAACGAGGTATTGAAGATTGTGAGTCCTGTGTTCTTTAAACATTGTCTCTTTAATTTTACATGTTCTTTCCTGGAAATTTAATTGGATATACATATATTAGACTACTTGCAAATCACTTCTTTCATATTTTTATTTCCTTGTGTCTTTACTAGAATTCACAATGCTGGATAATTTCATCTGGCACATCCTGCTGATTAATTTTTTTTCCTTTAGCTGTGCCTAATCTCTTTAACCCATCCATTTTTTTCTTTTACTTTTTTTTTTTTTTTTTTTTTTTTTTTTTCATTTTTCTGAAGCTGGAAACGGGGAGAGACAGTCAGACAGACTCCCGCATGCGCCCGACCGGGATCCACCCGGCACGCCCACCATGGGGCGACGCTCTGCCCACCAGGGGGCGACGCTCTGCCCATCCTGGGCGTTGCCATATTGCGACCAGAGCCACTCCAGCGCCTGGGGCAGAGGCCAAGGAGCCATCCCCAGCGCCCAGGCCATCTCCACTCCAATGGAGCCCCGGCTGCGGGAGGGGAAGAGAGAGACAGAGAGGAAAGTGCGGCGGAGGGGTGGAGAAGCAAATGGGCGCTTCTCCTGTGTGCCCTGGCCGGGAATCGAACCCGGGTCCTCCGCACGCTAGGCCGACGCTCTACCGCTGAGCCAACCGGCCAGGGCTTCTTTTACTTTTTAACAACGATATTTTAAATTTCTTAAAGTTTAACTTAGTTCTTTTTAAGAGATACCCAGTCATTTTTACAGTCTAATGTTGCTTGTTCAGTTTTTTTAATCCATGGGTATTCTGTAGACTATCTGGCAATTCCAATGTCTGATGCACTTAGGGGTCTAAATTTATTGCTTGTTTTTTCTGTTATATCTCTTCCTGGTGGATTGTCACCTCCTGTGACTGATGATTTTAGATTATGAACTCCTATCTGGTCTGTTTCTGGGAGTCTCGAGCATCTGACTGGGGGATGCTTTCCTTCTGATAGAATTTGTATCAGTTTTGTCTGAAATCAAGGAGTTTTCACCGACAACTTTTTAGTTCCCTCTTTTGTTTCTGGTCCAGGGCTCAGTGTCCTGACCCAGCTACTGCTCTTGGCATTACTACGTGTAGCTCTTGACTGCCAGGTTTAGTTCTAGCAAGAAGTTTGTTGCTTTTGCAGGGAAAGGGTGGCTTTGAATGTTCCCTATTTCTAGGAACTCAGCAAAATTAAACATTTTTTATATTTAGGGCCCACCTTTTTTTCTATTTGCAGTGATAGAGCCCCTATTAGTTCATCATAACTGATAGGATTAGAAACCGTTTTAATGTTTGATTTTATTAGTATATTTTAGTTTGTATTAGAAAAACATTCTTTCCTACCAAATGTAAGATTTCATGGTGACACCGAATTTTCTTGTAAAACAAGTTTATATCTAAGTTAAGAGTTGAGTTATTCTTAAGACAAATATTAAGTAACGGTACAGATGGCAAGTGGATTTGGCAAAATTTTCTACTTCAGGGAATGTGAATAAACAGTTTGGGAAATACTGAGCTAGGGAATCAAAGGAGTAGGGCACAGGGTATCCTTTGGACCCATAGTGAACCTACACAGATAAACACATGATGACTAAGTAATGTGAAGACTGCTGTCCAGAGATATGGGCAGGGTGATCTGGACTTACAAAGAAGAAGTACAGAAATAAACTTGGTGGTAGATAGAAGATCAGAAAATGCTTTGTGGAATCTAGTATTAAGAACTGGTAGGCATTGGTTGCATGAATAAGGTTTGTTTAGGAATGCAGACAGTTGATTATGATTGATTGGCTTGTAAGTTAGGTGTCATGGAGTGACTGGAGACAAAAGCCAAGAACAGGATTACAGGAGACTTTCTGTGGTATAGTGGGGAGTTTGGACTCGATTCTGAAGATAAAGAGAAGCTGTTGAATGATTTTAAACAATAAAATGTTATGGTCAGAGTTTTAGAATATGTCAAGATTGAGGGCAAGTCACCAGTAAGGAGATTACTTGTTAAATGACAAGACTTTATGGTCAGTTGGGTAGAAATGTTGAAGGAAACTGGGAAGTTTAAATTGGCCCCCTGGTTTCTGGTTTGGGTAAGCAGGTGGCATGTAGAGCGATTAACTGATGATATACAGAAAGAGGAAAGAAGTTGGTTTCCTTTGTTATTGAGGAAAAAGATAAGTTTGGTTTTGAATTTAATGAATCTGAGAGGCTTGTGGGACATCTTCATTAAATCCAGTAGCAGTTGACAGATTCTACAAATCATGAGCTGCAACACAGTGTGGAGAGATTTGAGAGTCTTGAGCATTTGGACATTTTAGCCATGTGTGCTATAGTGTAGTATGAGATAATCGAAAGTAGTTTATAGATAAACACAATTTTTTGAATAGTTAGGAATGTAATGTGTATAAAAGGCGTACTGTTGTACATCAAACCTATGACAATGCGGACGTTATCACTTAGGCCAAGTGAAACCAAAAGAAGAGAAATATCAAATAAATAAAAATACATGTGATATGTGGAAATGCAAAAAATCCTGGTGAAGCTATGCAAATGGTGGAAGTTCAGAAAGTACTGTTTTAAGCCCTGGGTGTGGTGGATAAGATCACTCAAGGAGAGAGTAAGCGTGAAAAGAGAGTTGACATTGGGTGGCGGGGGATGGAGAAGAAGAGCCCATGGAAACTGAGGAAGCACAGCCAGAAGAATAGGAGGAGAACCAGAAGATGGTCTCTGGAGTCCAAGTGAAGAGTTCTGGAAAGGAGGAAGTGGTCACCAGCGTCAAGTAAGTTGTAAGCTGAAAAGTGCTTTTTGGACTTAGCAATTAAGGTAGACCATTTAGCTAGAAACATCCAAACAATGGATTTTTAAAATTATTCATCTAATATTAATGATAGTTGATAGATAGTAGTTCCTGTCTACCATATACTAGTCTAAGCACTTTAAACATGTTAACTGATTAATCAGGTAGGTCGTACTGCTGTCTTCATTTGATATGTGAGGAAACTGAAGCACAGAGAGGTTAGTAAGTTGCCTAAGACAAGACACTCAGGAAATGGGAGAGCCAGGATTCAAGCCCATGCAGTGTGGTCCAGAGTCCATGCTCTTGCCCCCTATGCCACATAGCCTCTGGTTAAAACAAAATGAAAAATAGAAATTACACCAATGTTGTAATTATAGTATAGTTGGTGTAGGATGAAGTATTGGTGAGACCTGCCAGGCTGTTATGTCACAGTGGCTCAGTCAGCTGAATGTGAGCACATTAATTGCATTGTAATTGATGCCATGACAGTGATGTGTGGGCTCTGATAGACAGCTCTTGGTTCTTTTTGTATTTACAAATAAAAAACATTTGTAAGACAAACAAGTTTAAAACGAGTTACATATTTCCCAGGGTAGCACATGTCCCATATTATGTGCTATATTTTGGGTGCTAAAATGTCTTTTTATTTTTTCCCCAGTCATTGTTCACTTTTGGATTTAAATTCTAAACTCTGGAAATATTGTTCATCTAGAACCGGTCAGATTCCAGACATTATATGTACAATCACTCTGTTGTATAACGTCACTAATGACCTTATTGAAAGTGGAAACGCCACAATCATAGGAAACACAGTAAACAAGAATGGAAGATTTGAATGGGAGAAAAGGGAAGAAAGGTTCTCAATGAGGTTGAAGAATGCCTGCGGTAGGAGGTAGGGGAGACTTGAGCTATGAAGATTCTGGCTTGTGGTCAGAGGAGCTAATCAGATTTAGATTTAAAAAAACAGTTAGACCTGGGCAGTGCTCTAAGGTGTGGCCTTTGTGGGCAGTGAAGTTCATTTTAGTTGAGAAGATAGTTAGCAGCTGCAAGGCGAGGGTCTTGAAGGGGTCGTCTGCATGGGCCCTGATGTGTCCGGGATGATGATAGAATCTGAAGGACAGGGCAACACTCTTATCTAGTTGTCAGTGTTCTTAAACATGACATCAACCAAGAGGTAACTAGATGCTGAGGACTAGACATAGTGAACTATAGTGATTGAGAGGAGGGACTATGGAGTTGGAAGACCTGGTTTTGGATCCTTCTTAGCTTGGTGACCTTGAACAAAAGATGTAATTTTACCAAGAATGTTTGTCCTCTGTGCAGTGGAGATGATGGTACTTAAACCTGAGAAGACTTGCTGTGAGGATTGAGATGATGCATGTGAAACACTTGGAAGGACATGTGACAAGTGGCTCAGAGTTTGCTAGGAAGATTGTTACTGTTCTTCACTCCTGGTCTTGTGAGGTTTTCATACAGCAAATTGGACATCAAAAGAAGGATTAAATAAAGAAACAGATTTGTTTCAGGAACTGATGGTGGTCTCATTTAGAAAAGAGAAAGTTGATTTGTCCTAACAATAGTGAGATAACAGTGGTGAAGCAAAAGGTATAAAAAATGGTGTTAGTGCTGATGATGATAGGGAAAAAAAGCCATTACGTGGGCAAGAGTTAGAAGTAATAAAATGCTACATTTTTCAGTGATATTTAAGTTGTGTAGCTTTTCTTTGGTAGCTATATGTCTTTATTATTTAACTTTTTTCAGGGGAAAAACCTTAGTTTGAACTCCAGCGCTAAGTCCCTTTTCCCCCCGTTGAAATATTTATTTTAAAAACGTGGGTTTTGATAATGTGAGGGGTTTTGCCCACCTTTGCTGTCTAGTAGTGCTGTTGGTTGTAGTTGTGAGAGTGTTGGAGCAGCCGTTGTTAGGAAGAAGGGGAAGGTCTGGATACAGCTGTGGAGAATTAAGAGATTAGCAGACTCACCTTGTAACATTTTGGCTAACTAAGCCCTTTGCCGGAGACATAAACACTGAGGGATGAGTAGGGGAATATGAGCAGCTCATAGGAAACTGTTTTCTCTGTGGAGCCAGGATTTAGTTCCGGCTAGGAGGTTGAGAATGTAGCAGCTTGTGTGGGTTAAATAACATATTTCACAGGATGCCATAAAAGCAGATGGCATGAAAGGACAGCAGTGGGAAAAATGTCTTGTTCATTCAGCAAACACTTATTTCAGGGCTTGCCATGTGCTAGGCATATGCAAAGATATCTAAGATGCCCTTAATTATCCTCCATTTAAAGGGGATGTATATATGGACAAATTTAGAGTAGAGATGGTGACAACTTGAATTCAAGGTAAAGAAGAAATAGATTAAACTGATACTGGAAGGGAATCAGGGGGAAAGAATTGTGGAATGAGAACAAGAATCTTTCAGAGAGCTCAGGGTTCTTATTCAAGTTATTTCCTTGGGGCATAAATTCCAAGTGTTTTTCTAAAATGTCATAGAAGCCAGGAAAGCTGCTACTTCGTATCTTGAGTGATTTAATCACTGATCTGGGTTTGTGTTGTTTCTTTAGGATGGTGCACCATGGATGATTTTACCCTGGAAGATTTCACTGTCGCAGATTATGCCTGGTTAGAAGATTCCCCTTGGGTGGACGATTGTGTTTTTGCTCCTGAATTTATGTCCAATGATTATATTCGTGTGACTCAACTTTACTGTGATGGAGTGGTAAGCAGATTAGTTATCTTTTGTTTTTAACATTGTGTCTTCTTAAAGGTTTTTAAAACTTGAGTTATAATTGACATAACACATGGTTTTTAGGTGTGCAGCGTGATTCAATATATGTGAAGTAACCACTAAGTTTAGTTAACATCTATCACCACATGTAGTTATAATTGTTTTTTCTCTTGTGATGAGAATTTTTGAGATTTATCTTTTAAAAGAGTTTTGATTGAGAGCTATCTGAGTATAGGATTTTTGTTCTACATGAGTTTCACAGGGAAGTATACATGCTGTTGAAGAGATGATGTCAGAAGGGACAGTAATGCAGCATCTCAGCAACAAGTATGTGTGTGGGGGCAGAGAGGGAGCGACATGGAGGGAGTTTCTGCCTGAGGTTAGGGCAGCTCTCGGGAAACACCAGGGAAAAGCCTAGGGTAGGCTGAAGATGCTCTCTGTGTTTAAAGTGTAGAAATAAATGTCCACTGAAAGTCTTTAGTTTAGTACTAATAATTCTTACATTAAAAATCAGGAATTGTATTTTGCATCTTACCAGACACAAATCAAAAGTGTTGTGGGTTTTTTTTTGTAGGGTAGGCGATACAAAGATTATGCCAAAAGTGAGAGAAACTTAGGTGAGTACGCTGATATTTTAACTATAATTTGTGCAAAGAGACAAGGGAAGTTCATCCTTTCACGTCAACATACCAGACTTATAAAGCTCTTAAAATTTTTTCGTACTATTCTTTTTCATTAGAAACCAAAACTTTTTCTTTGTTAAAATAGAGTTTTAGCTAATACTTAAATATTCTTAACATCTAACAAGTTAAAATATTTTATCCATTTATTTTTTACCTTTCTATAACCATTTTTTGCTTTTTCCATATTAACACTGTTGATTCATTCCAAAATGAGGCACAAAATACTAATTGAATTTTTTTTTTAAATTAAGAATTCGACATCTGCAGTATATGGTGTAGTAAACCAATTTCTGTCCTACAAGATTACTGTGATGCCATTAAAATACACATCTTCTGGCCACTTCTGTTTCAACATCACCACAATTCTATACTGTCACGGTTATATCCCTGTATGGAGGCCACGTAAGTTCTATGTTACTCATTTTGTATGAACAGTGGTAAGAGCATTGCCCAGTACCGAGGAGTGCCAAGCACAGTGGAAGGCTGTATCTCATGTTAGTACACTATTCAGTTTTATTCTTGTTTAATAGAGTAGAAGTTAATACGAGGAATTTGGATATGAATAATCATAGTAACATATATAATGAATGAAATTCTTAAGAGCATTAGATGATAAATTTGAAACTGAGTAAGGAAAAATCAATGTTTATAAATATCAACATTGTATACAAAAGAGGAAAATATATGGTATTTTATCCACTTAATAAACAACTTATTTTTACCCAGTGAAGAAATAGAGAACTTAGAAGTATAATATGCAGTTAAGTGTAAGATTTAATGAATTATGTATGAGAATCGAGTCATTTTTAAAAAAAATTTGTCTTTAAGCAGTTCTCATGCTTCTGAGATAAGTTTGAAGAAATTACAACATCTTGAGTTAATGGAAGATATTGTGGATTTGGCAAGGAAAGTTGCGGTAAGTGGTAGAACATGGTTTTTTCCTCCTCTATTTAAAGAATATATGTAAGTGCTTATATGGTGTCAGGCCCATGTTGACAGGTTTTAGTTTTGGTTAACCCGAGATTATTTTGCTGTCCATGAGTTGGGGCTTATATTTAAGAGATTGGGTGGGTAGCTGTTCTCGTGGTTCTGGCATAACTTGTTGAGACAGGACTGCTCCCTGTTGTTGAAGGATAGAAACTGAAATTTGTCACAAATGAAAGTGTGCTCCTGGTTCACAGAAACCTTTGTCACAGGTTCCAAAAGTGAGAGGTTCTATCTTGTAACATAAAACCATGACATTGTCAACACTACCACAACAAGTATTGTTTCCTTGGGATAATCTTTGTCATCTTTATTATATGCGGTTTAAGTGTCTGTTTGTCGCTGATAGCTTATTGGTTGCTTGCGTAACTGTACTAGCCAATGGGGTGAAGTTGCTGCGGCTGAACGCAAATTGAATGGGTCAGGGGGAAGGTGAACATTTGTTTGCATTGGCAATCATCTGCTTTTTTTTTTTTTTTTTTTTCTGAAGCTGGAAACGGGGAGAGACAGTCAGACAGACTCCCGCATGCACCCGACCGGGATCCACCCAGCACGCCCACCAGGGGCGACGCTCTGCCCACCAGGGGGCGATGCTCTGCCGCGACCAGAGCCACTCTAGCGCCTGGGGCAGAGGCCAAAGAGCCATCCCCAGCGCCCGGGCCATCTTTGCTCCAATGGAGCCTTGGCTGCGGGAGGGGAAGAGAGAGACAGAGAGGAAAGTGCCCTGGCTGGGAATCGAACCCGGGTCCCCCGCACGCCAGGCCGACGCTCTACCTCTGAGCCAACCGGCCAGGGCCGGCAATCATCTGCTTTTGAAACAATTTAAGGCTGAACGCAAATTGAGTGTGTCGGGGAAGGTGAACATTTGTTTGCATTGGCAATCATCTGTTTTACATAAAAACTACGTCTTAATGTAATTTCTTTTAAGAATGCCTCCTAGAAAATACAGCAGTGGTTTCCTTCATTGCACTCTACTTTAAGCAATTAAGCAAGTAGAAGGGGGAAACCCCATGGGGCACTAAGCAAAGGGGCGTCCTCGCCGCCTGCCCTGGGTAATTCAGTTTGAATTAGCAGACACCTTCGCACAAATCATTTTAATTACAATTTATAATATCTAGAACAGCGGTCATTTCGTATGACCGCCAGGCTTTCTAGTGTTGTATTTAAGGAGATATTCTTGAACTGCACTGAGGGTGGCTTTTCATTGAGAGTCATTTGATTTTTATTTCAGTTGATTATGGAGCCAGGTGTTTTTCTTGGCATTATTCTGATTACAAACTTAAAATTAGAAAAGGGATTTGATGTTTGTTTTCTGCGATGATTTTTTGCAGTAACTTATATCAGCCAATGCTTCCTTTGTTGTTGTTGAGAGAGAGAGAGAGGCAGTGAGATAGAGAGAGAGGAACATTGAGCTGTTCCTGTATGTGCTCTAACTGGAGAATCGAACCAGCAATCTTTGTGCTCCAGCCAACCGAGCTATGTGGTCAGGGCTTAATTTTTATTGATTTTTAGAGAGACAGAGAGAGGAAAGGAAAGAGGGGAGGAGGAAAGGAAGCACTCATCTGTTGTTTCACTCAGTTGTGCATTCTTTGGTTGCTTCTCATGTGTGCCCTGACCAGGGATCAAACCCACTACCTTGTCCCTTTCAGGATGACACTCTTAATGAACTGAGCTAACCAGCCAGGGCCAGCCAATGCATTTCTGTTAAAAAACCTAGGTATAATTAAATTAAAAATTCATACTTCTAGAAGTTACACTAAATCATTTTATCTTTAGAACCCAGTGTAAGATTAAGTTGAAAGTATCTCACTACCTGACTTCAAATTATACTACAGAGCCACAATAATCAAAACATCATGGTATTGGCACAAAAAGAGACACACAGACCAATGGAACAGAATCGAGAGCCCAGAAATCAAACCACATATATATAGACAAATAACCTTTGACAAAGGAGCCTAAAACACACAATGGGGAAAAGGAAGCCTCTTCAATAAATGGTGCTGGGAAAATTGGAAAGCCACACACTAAAGAATGAAACTTGACTACAGTTTGTCCCCTTGCACAAAAATTAATTCCAAGTTGATCAAAGACCTAAATATAAGATCTGAAACAATCAATTATATAAAAGAAAACCTAGGTACCAAACTTATGGACCTTGGCCATAAAGAACAATTTATGAATTTGACTCCAAAGGCAAGGAAAGTAAAGGCAAAAAATAAATGAATGGGACTATATTAAACTAAAAAGCTTCTTCACAGCAAAAGAAACTGACAACAAAACAAAAAGGCAGCCAACCAAATGGGAGCTGATATTCACAAACAACAGCTCTGATTAGCAGTTAATATCTAAAATATATAAAGAATTCACATAGCTCAACAACAAACAATCCAGTTAAAAAATGGGACCTGAGCTTGTGATGGCGCAGTGCATAGAGCGTCAACCCGGAACGCTGAAATTGTTGGTTCAAAACCCTGGGCTTGCCCGGTCAAGGCACATACAAGAAACAGCTACTACAAGTTGATGCTTCCTGCTCTTCACTCTCTCTCTCTTTCTCTCTCTCTCTCTCCCCCTCCTCTCTCTAAAATCAATAAATATATTTTTTTTAAATGGGGAGAGGACCTGAACAGACACTTCTCTAATGAAGACTTACAAACAGAAAAGATACATGAAAAGATGCTCATCTTTGCTAGAAGTGCTATCAAAACAGCAGTGAGGTACTACCTCACACCTGTTAGATTTGCTGTTATCAACAAGACAGGTAATTATTACAAGTGTTGGAGAGGCTGTGGAGAAAAAGGAACCCTCATTCACTGCTAGTGGGAATGTAAACTGTTACAGCCATTATAAAAGAGTGTGGCAGTTTTTCAAAATATTAAAAATAGAGCTACCATATGACCCAGCATTCCCTATATTGGTTTCTTCCTGAAAAAACTTGAAACAGTGGTGTGCAAAGACACATGCACCCCGTGTTCATCACAGCGTTATTTATGGTGACCAAGACATGGTAACAACCAAAGTGTCCCTTGATAGAGGATTGGATAAAGAAGATGTGGCACATATATAGAATGGACTACTACTCAGCCATAAGAAATGATGATTTATTGCCATTTACAACAACATGGACAGACCTTGAGAACATTATATTAAGTGACTGAGTAAATCAGCAAAAGCTAAGAACTATATGATTTCACACATAGGTGGGCTATAAAGATGAGACTCATGGACATAGACAAAAATGAAGTGGTTACCGGGGGAGCTGGGGGTGAGGGAGTAAAGAGGGACAAATATATGGTGATCGAAAATGATTTGACTTTGGGTGATTGCCACACAATGCAATCAACAGTTCAAATGCTATAGAGATGTTTACCTGAAACCTATGTGTTACTCCCCCCCCCCTTCTTTTTTCCAAGTGAGAGGAGGGAAGATAGACTCCTGCATGCACCCTGACTGGAATCCACCTGGCAACCCCCGTCTGGGGCCAATGTTCTGCCCATCTGGGGCCATGCTCGCAACTGAGCTATTTTTAGTACCTGAGGCGGAGGCTTCACAGAGCCATCCTTAGCCTTAGTGCCCAGTGCTGATGTGCTTGAACCAATAGAGCCATGTCTTTGGGAGGAGAAGAGAGAGAGAGAGGGAAAATGGGAGGGGTAGAGAAGCAAATGGTCACTTACCCTGTGTGCCCGGACTGGGAATTGAACCTAGGACATCGCATGCTGTGCCGACACTACCACTGAGCAAACCAGCCAGTGCCCAAACCTATGTATTCTTACCAATTTATTTAATGTCACCTCATTAAATTTAATTTCTAAAAAAAAAAAAAATGACCCTATATAAAACTATTTCTGAATTATTTAATTTTTAAAAATGTATTTATTGTTATTTAGAGGAAGGAAGAGAGAAAGAAAGAAGAAAAGAAAAGAAAGACACATTGATTTGTTATTCCACTTATTTATGCATTCATTGTTTGATTCTTGTATGTGCCCTGACCGGGGATTGAACCCACAACCTTGGCATATTGGGATGATACTATAACCTACTGAGCTACTTGGCCGAGTCTACAGGCATTCCCCAGGTTACAAATATGATAGGTTCTGTAGGTTTGTTCTTAAGTTTAATTTGTATGTAAATTGTATCAGGTACATTTACCTATTAAATGCAACTTAGATGTTTATCTTAACATAGTATTTATTTTTACTTTCTGTGTGTATAAATACTTAAACAGTTTCAAATACAATCTAAACAGTTTTGGATGATGGAGAAGCTGATGGACTGACTTGTTAGAGAGGATGGGGCTAGTGTTAGAGAGTCAGGGTTTGATTCTGCTGCTGGAGTCAGTTTCTCAAAGTAGACATGCAGGGAGGTTTGTACAGAGCTTTTCTTTTTCTCATCATAAATGGCCCTGTAGCATGTCGGGCCTTCAGTAACTGTATGGTAAACTTTGTGAACTTCTCTGTATCAAGATCTTGCTCCTGTAACAGGCATTCTTGCTTTGACGAGATAAAAAGCATCAGCTTTTTTGTAGAAAACAATTTTGGTTCTGAAGTTTCTAGGTCCCTGTTTTTTTCCCTAAATGCTACCGTCTGCTATTCTAGTTCCATAAGGTCTTCACTGGTAGTTCTTTGCCATGGGAATCGAGTAACTTGATCTCATTTTCACTGATGTCTAACTACAGCTGATTACCAATAGCCCTTATGGCTCTCTGTTTATAAATACAAGTTGTATGTGAGTGGGATATTTGTAACTCAGAGACTTACTGTATTTCTGAATTTTTGTTTTAGAATTTCTTAAGAGGTTAAATAAGCATGAAAGTACTTGTGGGGAGTGTACTACTACTAGGTATATATATATATTCCTAAAATGTAGGATTTTTTTGTGCACAGGAAAAGCAAGTATACTATATTTCCCCATGTATAAGATGCACCTTAATTTTGGGGCCTGAAATTAAAAAAAAAGTATTACATAAAGTTATTAACTTTTTTTTTTTTGTATTTTTCTGAAGTTGGAAATGGGGAGGCAGTCAGACAGACTCCCGTATGCGCCCGACGGGGATCCACCCGGCATGCCCACCAGGGGGTGATGCTTTGCCCATCTGGGGTGTTGCTCTGTTGCGACCAGAGCCATTCTAGCACCTGAGGCAGAGGCCATGGAGCCATCCTCAGCGCCCGGGCCCCTTTGCTCCAGTGGAGCCTTGGCTGCAGGAGGGGAAGAGAGAGACAGAGAGGAAGGAGAGGGGGAGGGGTGGAGAAGCAGATGGGCGCCTCTCCTGTGTGCCCTGGCCGGGAATCGAACCCGGGACTCCTGCATGCCAGGCCGACACTCTACTACTGAGCCAACCGGCCAGGGCCTATTAACTTTTATTCATCATAAAATTCATACAACTCATCACTGTCAAAACTCCCATCCATTAGCCCTGGCCGGTTGGCTCAGCGGTAGAGCGTCGGCCTAGCGTGCGGAGAACCCGGGTTCGATTCCCGGCCAGGGCACACAGGAGAAGCGCCCATTTGCTTCTCCACCCCTCCGCCGCACCTTCCTCTCTGTCTCTCTCTTCCCCTCCCGCAGCCAAGGCTCCATCGGAGCAAAGATGGCCCGGGCGCTGGGGATGGCTCTGTGGCCTCTGCCCCAGGTGCTAGAGTGGCTCTGGTCGCAACATGGCGATGCCCAGGATGGGCAGAGCATCGCCCCCTGGTGGGCAGAGCGTTGCCCCATGGTGGGCGTGCCGGGTGGATCCCGGTCGGGCGCATGCGGGAGTCTGTCTGACTGTCTCTCCCCGTTTCCAGCTTCAGAAAAATGCAAAAAAAACCCCCCAAAAAACAAAAAAAACCTCCCATCCATTAACTTGTCCTCATCTGTGTCTGATGATGAATCACTGTCTTCAACAATGAGCGAAAAACAAGCGCGAAAAAGCAATGAAAAAATCTACAACCACTATGTGAGATGTACCCAGTTTTTAGACCCCAAATTTTTCAAAAAAACAACTGTGCGTCTAATACATGGGGAAGTACAATAATTAACTGACTATAGTTTTGTACTTTTGATTTTGTACTTTATTTTGAAAATAAAGTGTTTTCTACTTTTTATTTTTTGCAGAATGATTCATTCTTTATTGGAGGCTTACTGAGAATTGGTTATAAAATAGAAAATGTAAGTGTTAAGCACAGGAACCAGCACAACCACTGTGAGTAAATAGCGGTGACCTCACTGCTCATTGCCTGTGCCGGGTCCACATGTCAGTGTTTAATGTGTATTGTTTGGTAGTATTGATTTCTGTATTTTGCTGAAGCACTCTCTTTATTTTCACTTTTCTCTTCCATATACCTAGTATAACTTTGAGCCCCTTTTACAAGTTGATTCCTTTTTCTCTTTTAGATTATTTACCTGGCATATGTGCTCCCAAATGAAATTATTAGGTCCCTGGTGTGAGCATGTTTTGCTGTATAATTACTAGAAAATCTTCCCATACCATGATAAACCAATTTTTAATGCTGTTGGTAACACAGACTTGTTCCCTTAAGCCTGACATTAGCATTGATAACTACACTACCGTACTTTATTTCTGAAGTCAGTTCGGACACTAGAAGCACCAGTGCCAGTCCTGTGAGAGCCATTGCACTGAGTGCTCGTTTGCTCAGCCACGCTTTCCTCTTGTTTATCTCCTGTTCTTCCCTTTGCCAGAGCATCTGAAAGACATACTCCCTTTGGTGAACCTTAACCTATACTTTTAACCTTGAGGTAAGGACGGAAGTCCTAGATTAGATGAGATTTAAGGGACCATGTTTATCTGTATTACTGCACTCTTCAGCTACTCAGGGCTGCCTCTGGCTGGGTTGTAGACCTCAACTGTCAGGTTTGTAATCACTGCAGAAGCATCTTGAGCTCTGACAGTAGCCCAAGGTTGCCTAAAGATGTAACATAAGTGCCTGACCAGGTGGTGGCACATTGGATAGAACGTCAGACTGGGACTCAGAGGACCCAGGTTCGAAACCCTGAGGTTGCCATCTTGAGCACAGGCTCATCCAGCTTGAGCAAGGGGTCTCTGGCTTGAGCCCAAGGTTTCTGGCTTGAGCAACAGGTCATTTCCTCTACTGTAGCCCCCCCCCCCCCCCCCCCCCCGTCAAGACACATATGAGAAAGCAATCAATGAACAACTAAGGTGCCGCAATGAAGAATTGATGCTTCTCATCTCTCTTCCTTTCTGTCTGTCTATCCCTATCTGTCCCTCTCTCTGTCTCTGTCACAAAAAATAAAACAATAAGATGTAACATATGTGAGTCCAGGCATCTGTTAACTTGTATGTTGGGGTACAGTTATTCTAGGTTCTATGCTAGAGTTAGAAGATAGGAGGTTACAAGTTTTGTATAAGAATCTGAAATACTATATAAGACAAATTAATCATCCCCTCTGTGAATTTAGAATTAATACTGAAATCACATTCTGCATCCCTCTTTTTGAAACAGAAAATATTGGCAATGGAAGAAGCTTTGAATTGGGTGAAATACACAGGTGATGTAACAATTCTACCTAAATTAGGAGCAGTTGACAATTGTTGGCCTATGCTAAGTATTTTCTTTACTGAATGTAAGTATACATTAAATTATTAGTTGACTCAGTTTTTAAAGCTATTATTTGGGGAAATGGAGTGTATAGTTATGATTTCTTGTTTATCTTAGGATTTAAAAAAATGGGGTTTTTTTGAATAAGAGAAAAGCCTACATAAGAGAAGTTCAGCCTTGTAGTTAGTTTTATTCTGTATTTTCTCTCCTAATGATTTCTGATGTATTTTTTAAAACTTCACCGGGCCCTGGCTGGCTTGCATCAGCTTGGCATGTGGATGTCCCATGTTTGATTCCTGGTCAGGCCACACTAGAGAAGTGACCATCTGCTTCTCTCTCCCTCTTCTCTCCCTCTTTCTTTGTCACAACCAGTGGCTTGGTTGCTTTGAGAGTTGGCCCTGGATCCCAAGGATATCTTGGTTGATTTGAGCACGTCACCCTCAGGCACTAAAAAAATAGCTCGGTTGATTCAAGCATCAGTCCCAGACAGGCTGCTGGGTGAATCCCAGTCAGAGCACATGGGGGAGTCTGTCTCCCTATCTCCCCCCGTCTCACAGAAAAAAAGACTTTACCAAACAGATGTCGTAAATTATTATATATAATACCCAAAGAAAGAGATCACAACTGGGGCCTATGTATTCTTACAAGTAAGAGAAAGAAGTATAGAGCTAAGGTTATAATTTTCATTTCCTTGATGAATCTATTATTCTTATGTATGATGAAACTGCCTTGTATATATACTTTGTGGAACACTTTTTCCTAAAGCATTTGAATGTTAGCAATGTTTTTATAGTATAGTTATAAAAACAGGGAATATTTGGCTCTTTAGTAGATAATGAAAAGAATTTGCCATCTCCAGTGAGAAGAGGGTGAATTTTGTACTATTGGTCTAAATGTTATAGAGAGAAATTAAGCTTAAACAAGAATACAAGTTCTTCCGATAGCTTTATTAGACACTGACTGAGGTGTCTGAAGGTGGCTCCCTGTTTTGGAGGCCTTTACTATAGGCTAGTTTTCATGGTAGAAGTAGAAGACCAGTATCAAGTGTTGGGCACTCATGTTAGCTTGCTTTTGACTCTGTCTCTGTTCTCTCTTCTTTATAATAATTCTGCAAGGTAGCTGTTGTTATCCCTATTTTAGAAATGAGCAAACTAAGACTTTGAGATGTTAAGTTTTTATTTCTTCAGTCTAGTAAGCAGTAAAACCTGGATGAGAAGTCAGGTCTTTTTGATCTTAAAGCCCAGGTTTTCATTCTGTAATCTTACTTTGTCCCTTAGTGTTTCTTTATTTGGTGACCTACACATATCCTTTCTTGAATCTTAATTTTTGGTACTCCTTTTTGCCATTGGAATATATGTGTTTGTCTAGAGGTGTAACTACATTTTTGTTGCAATAAAAGTACGTATCACTGTTTACCACTTTAAAAATCTTATTATAGAATAGCTTCAAATACAGAAAATGAGGTCTGGTAAACTTTTCATGTAAATTTTGATTATTACCTATAGCAGTTTAATTCGCTTATTAAATTTATATAAGAAAAGCGTTTCAAATAAAGTCTCATTTTAACATTTCATTCATGAGAGTCAAGCATTGAATTAATACATTTAAAATGTTCATTTGTTATATTAAATATTTCTGAGAAAGTGGTTTTACAGGATTTTTTTCCCATACTTTTATTGAATATTATGCCAGGTACACCATAGGTGCCCAAATATATTTGTTGAAGTGACTTGAGTAGTTATGAAGTGCATTTGGAACATGTTATGATAGAGCATTTGTTGTAACTACAGTTAGAACTAGTGTAATACAATAATAAGCAAGTGGTTTTTTTTAATGCTAGAAATAAAACTGAATAGATTCATAGCAATCAATGAATCTAATGTTAACAGTTATTTTTAAATATATTATTTGTTATATGCAAAAGATTACACAAAACATGTTATTAAGAAAGTATGATAAAGTAATGAATTTTATGAATTCACCTAACCTAAGAATCAAACTAATACCATTTTTTTAAAACAAATGTTCTCTTGTTTTCTCCTAAAAATAAAATATAGACAAGTATTACATAACTAAAGCTGTAACAGAAAACTGCAATATCTTCGAAGAATTTAAAAGGCTAAGTTGTGCGGGGTGTATAGAGGTGAGAATAAATATTTACTTATATATTTTAAGATTTGCTTGTTAGAACTTTTATAAACAGAGAAAGTCCAGTACAACTGCTATCTGACAACATATTAGGAGCTACTATAAAATTCAATAACATGTTTGAGGGAAATTTTAATAAATTTTGATTGGAATACTTATTTTTTTGAAAAAAGAAAATGGCATCTTGACCAGCTTTTTCTAGTATTACCCTTTTTTTTTGAGAGAGAGAGAGGGAGAGAGTGTGAGACAGAAAGGGGGAGAGAGGGTGAGAAGCATCAACTTTCACTTTAGTTGTACCTTCAGCTTTTCCTACATGCCATGTCCTGGGCCCTGACAGTGTCCACTTGCTCAGGCCAGCAACCTTGGGCTTTTTTTTTTTTTTTTTTTCCATTTTTCTGAAGCTGGAAACAGGGAGAGACAGTCAGACAGACTCCCGCATGCGCCCGACCGGGATCCACCCGGCACGCCCACCAGGGGCGGTGCTCTGCCCCCCAGGGGGCGATGCTCTGCCCATCCTGGGCGTCGCCATATTGCGACCAGAGCCACTCTAGCGCCTGAGGCAGAGGCCACAGAGCCATGCCCAGCGCCCGGGCCATCTTTGCTCCAATGGAGCCTCGGCTGCGGGAGGGGAAGAGAGAGACAGAGAGGAAAGCGCGGCGGAGGGGTGGAGAAGCAAATGGGCGCTTCTCCTGTGTGCCCTGGCCGGGAATCGAACCCGGGTCCTCCGCACGCTAGGCCGACGCTCTACCGCTGAGCCAACCGGCCAGGGCACCTTGGGCTTTTTTTTTGCCAGTGACCCTGTGCTCAGAGCTGGCAACCTTGGGGGTTCGAACTGGCAACCTAAGTGTTCCAGATCGATGCCTTATCCACTGTGCCACCATTGGTCAGGCTCTAATGTTCCACATTTTAAAAGAGTAAATAAGAAAATTGAAATTTATTTTCTTTTGTTTAAAGGCTTTTTGTTAGTAAATACAATTTTCTTTAGTAACAACTTTATTGAGATATAGTGTACATGCCATACAATTCACTCACAAGAAAGATGATTTTTACTAAAGTTTTTAAAAAAGACTTAGGAAAGGGCAGTTTGTTCAGTGGTAGAGAGCATCAACCTGGCGTATTGATGTCCCAGGTTTGATTCCTGCTTCTCTTCCTCTCCCTCTCCCACTTCTCTCCCTCTCCCACTTCTCTCCCTTTTCTCCTCCTGCAGCCAGTGGCTCGGTTTGAGAATTGGCCCTGAGTTCTGAGGATAGCTCTGTTGTTCCAAATGTTTCAGCCTCAGGTGCTATTAATAGCTTGGTTGAGTCAAGCATTGGCTTCAAACAGGAGTTGCTGGGTGTATCCCAATTGGCGCACATGTGGGAGTCTGCCTCACTGTCTCCCCTCCTCTCGCTTTAAAAAACAAACAAACAGGACAGTATTTAAAGTTCTAGTTAATTCTCTAGAGCCATTGACATGATCCAGTTTTAGTTATTAATTTGTTTTTGTTTTTTTTTAATTTGAGTGAGGTAAAAAATTTTAGTTATATCGGGAGCATCTTTGATTTCCTTTTGAGCTCGTTCTTGCAAACTTTCTGCCTCTTTATTCAGGTAGTTAATCTAATCAGCATTGTTTATATATATTTGTACTTTTTATTTATTTTTATTTTCCCCCCTTTTTGAATTTATTGGGGTGACTTTAATAAAATTAACTAGGTTTCAAGGGTACAGTTTTATAATACTTCATCTGTACACTGTATTGTGTGTTCACCACTCTGAGTCTCCTTTCATTACCATTTATCCCCTTTTACCCTCTTCTACCTCACCCTAACTTTACTGATTTATATGTTGTTTTGTAAGCATTCAGGTTTATTGAACAATATCATGTTTTTAACCTAAAATTAAAATTGTGCCTTGTGTCTGTTTTTTACCCTGCCGTACGGTAGGCTTACTGGGTGTATATCCAAACATGGGCCTGCCAAGCACTGTGCACAGGGGACTGGTTGTTAGCCATTGCCTATACTGTGATGGGTTTGTTTACTTTTTAATATTTCTTTAACTAAGTCATTGGAGACAGGTTTCTTTAAATATACGTACCAAAATATTGAGTAGTGCATTGTCATTTTCTGCATAAATAATTCCCCAGGTTATTTCTGATTATTAAAGATAGACACCAGGTCTATTTTTCCTGGATATGGGGCTTCTTGATTGTCTTTGCAGTTAATTGATGGGTCTTCTTTTACCTTGGTTTCTCAGCAAGGAGAACGAATGAGAATGAGAGGAAATGAAGAGTTTTCCAAAGAAAGATTTGATGTAGCTCTTATCTATTACAGCAGAGCCATTGAATTTAGGTAAGAGCTAAACAGAACAATGAAATTCTTTTTATGTGGCAGATCAGGTTAGAAATAAAAGATGAGGAACAGAGAATATCTTCAACTTGCTATGCAGAATAGAGTTTCTTGCTCATAGATATTAGGAGCATTAGAGATGCTCTACATACATGTACCTAATCATAATAGTGTAACTCAAGCAAGTAAGGCAAAATTGTGAATTTGGTTCTGCCTGCTTCCATTTTCTTTCAGTCTGTTTATATAGACTCATATGTTCTTTCTTTTGCCTTCAACTGATTTCTTTAAAATTATTAACTGATCAGAAGGGGTTAGTTAATGATACTTAGGAAGTCACCCATTCAGGGATTTTTTGCTTTTTAAGAGGGAACTTTTGAAAGATAATAGTTGGAATTGTTGAGAGAATGCATGCATTCTCTCCACCTCATTTTGTCTACGCTGCTAGTGAACTTCATGGCATTCTGCAAGTATGCCTCACTTGATTTCTGTGACATCTTAGCTGGGCCACCTCATACTCTTGCAGCCTTGGGAGGGTGCACTGTGGACAGATCCTCTCTTTTCTACTTTGAATCAAGATGGCAGGGCACACTGGAAAGGCTGCTGCTTGCTCAGATCTTCTGGAGGCAGGGGGAGGAGGGGAGGAGGAAAAGGAAAGTGAGTTCCACCACACATAGTCAGATAAGACTACAGAGGGCAAGGGAAGCTATTAGTTAAATCACCATTATAATTTACAGACTTCTGAGTTCTTTGTCAGCATGGTACAGCCCTGACTTACATATGTAATTCTGTCCTCTACAATTACAGTGTACTTGCACCAGCTTTCTAATGTGTCTCATTTGATCCTCAGAACAGCTCACAATGAGCTAGACAGAAAAAGTGGAAATCTTGATTTCTAATACGGGGAAGTTTAGGGTGATTTGAGCAGTCACTCAGGAAGTCAAGGAGTCAGGACTTAGCCAGTTAGGACTGCAGATCTTGTCTTCTTTGTGCTCTTTCACACAGATATAAAGTTTTTGGTTTTTGTTTGTTTCATATGTTTTTGCTTTACTGACTAAACTTTATTTTTTTAAAGTCCTGAAAATTACCTTCTTTATGGTAACCGAGCTCTTTGTTTTCTTCGCACTGGACAGTTCAGGTAAGTTGATAAGAGTACCCCAGTTAATGAACTGTTTTGCTAAATACCCATGTTTGAGAAATACTTCTGTTTTGCAGGTGTTCAAAGAAATCCTTTAATAGTTATTTTGGCAGAAATAGTTAAATGTTAAAAGAGGGCTTTGTGAGCTTTATAGATATTAAAAACAATGAGAGAAGTAGTTATTCGGATTGATTGGATAGCATATGTTGTGCGTTATTTTAAGTACTTTGCAAATGTTAATTCTCACAACATCCTTAATAAGAGGTGATGTTATTCTCCACATTTACCTTTGAACAAACTCATGCTATTAGTAAGTAGTGATGCCAGGATTTGAGCATAGACCTTTTCTGACAGTGTCAAAGTCTGTGTTCATCAAAACTATGATACATTACCTCCTTTTGCTTTATTATATATTTCATGAAGAAGTGTATTTGTAATTATTTCTTAGTTCCTGATGTTGAACTGAGGTTTTATTTATTGAGAAAGATTGTTGACACTACACCATGCTTTTGTTGTCCCTCAATTTAAAAACCTTAGGACATAAATTATAAGGATTGATATCGAGCAGGTACACTGTTCCATTTAATCATGTCCTGCCTACCTGTAAGGATTTCGAGGGGCTTCAAGAATGCATCCACTCAGTAGAAGAATATTAAAAACAAGTCAAACTAAAAACCCAGGTTAGAGCCTCGGATCTTCTAGCAGTGTAGGCATAAGGTCCTGCTTACATATTAATTATAATCCATAGTTGCGTCTGACTTTTCAACAGAAAGGTCAAGTAAAAAGAGAAAATTTGACAAGTTACATTAATTCTTTTTGGCCATGAGGAAAGAGGACACAAGTTGCTCAGATAAGGCAGTGTTTTCCTGGTGTTTAGTTCTGGAAGAAACTTCTTATGTGGCTTACAAGTGATGCAGATTGAGTGATGGAGTTGAGAGAAGAACCTCAGCCATACCCTGTTCATTGAAGAAACTCCCTGAAAGTGCTCTCCCCAGTTTCACGGTTTCTGTGAGGTTTTCTCATGAAAACAGCATCAATGTCAGTTGTTTTTCAGTAGAAGTGCTTATGTTGGGATGTGGGAGGGGGGTGTGGGGAGGATGGTATATTCTGAGTGTGTAGCTTTTAAAAATAACATATATTATGTTTTTCTTTTATCATAAACAGAAAACATTCTCATAGTAGAAAATTTGGAAAATACAAGAGTTTAAAAAGAAGAAAGTAAAAATCACCAATAATCCAGTCACCTTGGAGAATATCACTGCATTATGTTATGCAGCTTTTAGATGGCGTAAGCCGTGGATAAGCCAAGGTTAAACCACTGTCCTCAACTGTCTGGCGAGGAATGACCTGCATGTGTCTTAGGCTGTTGCCACTGGCTAGGTCCAGAATTGCAAATATCCTATGCTGTTGGAAAGTGAATCTGTATGCTTTCAACATGAATAGGTTGGCACCTTGGCTAGCCTGTGAAAATTGATGTGCCTAAGCTGAAACCTGAGTGGGCAGGAGGTCATCACTGCAGAGAGGACATTCGAAAGCCGAGAGGCAGGCCAGGTGTCTCTGCCCTTTCTTGGGGGTTGAATGCTAGATGCTCAAGGAGGATCCTCCTAAAACACTGCAAAGGAGGTGCATCAGAGTAGACATTCGAAAGCCAGGTGGTCTGGTGAGGTAAAGGTCGAAGGCTGTGCCTCCATGTTCCTGCCTCCTTTCCCTCGGCCTAGCGTGTGGGCCAGCACCGTTGCGGCTTTCTCTAGGAGCAGGCTAGCAGCACCTCCTTCTCGGGCAGTCACAGAGTGTATCAAATGCCTCTTTCAGCAGCCGCATGCCACACTGGCTTTGCTGGTGTTTCCCACCTTCTCTCACATTGCTTATATGACTTGCTCAGTAACATAGGCATGTTTTGTGAGTTCACAGTGCATATAACTCCCTCAAGAAAGTAGGCCATATTACTTCAGAAGAAAACACGCTGCCAGAAGTACCATTGACATAGGAAGACACGTGTCTTTTGGCTGAGGTACTGAGGTTGAGTTGTTTTGAAGCTCTCACTTCTGAGGGTTGGTGGGTCAGTCATGGGAAACTGGCTGAGCAGCTCCAGGGACAGATGGGGGTAAAGCCGTCTGCCTGTGGCGCTGTTCTGAGCACTTTACACATTTTACCTCACACGATCCTCACAGTCCCATGAGGGAGGTGCTGCTGTCTTTAAGTGAGGGGCCTGCGGAGTATGAGCAAAGTGTCAGACACTAGGTGTGTGTGAGGAAGCCAGAATTTGAACCCATGCAGCCTGGACATCAAGTCTGTTAATCACCACAGAATTGTGGTGATAGAATCAAAGGGCAATCTGGAAAGGTGAAAATAATTAATGGTCAAATAGTCGATAAACATGGTTGGTTATCTTTGCAGGACATGCAGATTAAAACTGTGAGTCTCTCTTCATACCCATCAGATTGGCAAAAATTTTACTAACTCATTGTACCAAGTGTTTGAGAGGATGTGGAACAGAGGAAACTTTATACCGTCTGGAGAAAGTGTAACTTGGTGCCATGACGTTGGAGAGCAGTTTGGCCAGGTGAAGATGTGTGTCCCCTGCAGCCCTGCCAAACGCTCCGAAGTGCAGCCAAGAAGAGATGTGCAGGCTCCACTGTTGCATTGTTTGTAAGAGTAAAGAATGGAAACAACCTAAACGTCCATCAGTAGGGAGTGGGTGAATCTCTTATGTACATGGTATATTCATACAATGGAATCTTACGCAGTTGTTAAAATGAATGCAATGTTGAGTGAAAATGCAAGTTGCAGTTTGATTTATATGGTCTGATGCTGTTTATATAATGTTTAAAAACATGCAAAATGATATACAACTTCATAATTAGAATGCATTAAAAATGTTTTAAATGCATGGGTACTTTAAACACCGGGGAGTGGCTGTCTCTGCATAGGGACAGGAGGAGGGAACAGAGCTGGAGAAAGAAGAGTGGTGCACAGTGAGTGTCTACCACAACAGACTTCTGCCAAAAGATCTGAAGCAAGTATGAGAAAATGTTAAGATCTTGCTGGTACGTGGGTGTTCATTGTTTTAATGTTGTCCTTTGTACTTTTATGTGTACTTGAGATATTTGATAAAAAGCAAAACAGTATAATTAAAAATTCACATGATAAGATGAAA
Source organism: Saccopteryx leptura (assembly GCF_036850995.1). Lineage (NCBI taxonomy): Eukaryota > Metazoa > Chordata > Mammalia > Chiroptera > Emballonuridae > Saccopteryx > Saccopteryx leptura. The sequence continues at coordinate 221,684,633 of NC_089504.1, read as the reverse complement.
AAAGAAAAACAAAAATGGTGATCACTGAACATCAGGGATGAAACAAGTAAAAAAATAATCTTTAAAGGAGAAAAATATAAGGAAGACCAGTGATAGGGAGCTGGGGGTGAGGGAGGTGTGGGGAAATGCTTCATTCAGAAATGGTCAAGGTGGTGGTGGTCGTGGTGGTTTTAAATACCAGATAGTGGCACAGTTTGTAAATCAGACCACCTTTGGGTGAATATATAGTAGTGAGGCCAGGAGCCAGACAGAAGAACCCTTATCACGCCTCCAGGTTATGGACGGTGCACTTGGGAATGCAGGGAATGGGGTTGGAGTGAGGGAGGGGCAAGTGGAAATAGGCCGTTTCCTGTCACAGCTTGTTCCTACTAATCCTGCAGCCTGAGGGTTGTGTAATGTGATCTTAGAACCCCTTTTAGTCTGGTCTTTTGAAGTTCACTTTTCAAATACAGTTTGATACTTAAAGGTATTTTAGAATGGTAGTTGTAACTGAAGTAATTAGAAATTTTCAGTATGGAGGAAAATCTAGAAAAAGGAATTAGGCATATCTGTAGCTTCCATATTTATAATAGTTACACAAGTTTTAAGATTAGGCTTTGCCTACTTACTGTTTAATCCATTCTTGTGGGAATCAGATGTGAAAAAAATCAAATTCTTTGGTGGGATGTGATAAACTAAGGGGAAATGTGATTGGAGAAAGGGAAAGCTTAGCCTTGGATGTTTTTGAATTTACTTCGGAAAATTATGGAATGTTTAAACTTGGTATTTACTTTGAACTTTTGGTATTTAATTACCCATTATTAATATTCCCTTCTGTTAGATCCCAACTTGTGATTGATAATGGGCAGATAACATTTAAATGACATACTCCCCCATCTGAGTTCCTCCCAAGACCAGAGGTATAAATCAACTTGGTTCTGTGTTCTGTGAGATTCTGAAAAATTCGTATGTGGGGAGCTTTAGTGTGAGTGTGTTGGTTTGGTGAATTATTTCTCACTCTGCTCTTTTACCTGTGTCGTCTCTTTATTTTCACTTACAAGCTGCTGAATTTGCTTTTGAAGAAAACATTTGTTTTTCCATTCTTCCTTTGTAGTGCACCCACTTTTTAGAAAGCAGTTAACAAAAGCTGATTGGAAAAAGAGTACAAAAGGATAAACTGAAAACTCTTGCCAAACTCAGATCTGATTCCTCTCTTCAGCTCTTCTAATATTTTATGCCCATGCAAACACTTATTAAGTTGAACCAAATGAAGTTGCTATTTTTATGTCAATATAGGTGCTTTTGTTTGGTTCAGTGTAAATTATGTATGTTTTTTTAACATGGGTAGGAACATATACACACTGTTGTACATCTTGCTTTTTTATGTTTAAATCTTGAAGCTTGTTCCATATCGATGTATATAAAGATCTACCCTTGTTCTTATTCATGGTTGCATAGTCCTTTATTCAATGGATTATATATGTCTTATTAAAATATAGATTTCTTCCAGTTAAAAAATTATGTATAGCTCTGATGATTATCTTTTTATACTCTCTACTTAGGTACAACTATATCTGTAGGATAAATGACAAATTTCTTCTACTTGGATGAGGAGCATCTATCATTTTAATTCCAGATACGTTTTTTTTTTTTTGAGAGAGAGAGAGAGAGGGAGACAGAAAGGGAGAGAGATGAGAAGCATCAACTCTTAGTTGCGGCTCCTTACCTGTTCATTGATTGCTTCTTGAATGTGCCTTGACCAATGGGCTCAAGCTGAACCAGTGACCCTTTTCTCAAGCCAGTGACCTTGGACTCAATCTAATGACCTTGAGCTTCAAGCTGTCAACCCCATGTTCAAGCTGGCGAGCCTGCGCTCAAGCTGGCAACCTCGGAGTTTCAAACCTGGGACCTCAGCATCCCAGGCCGACACTCTATCCACTGTACCATCTCTAGTCAGGCCCAGATACATCCTTTTAATTTCAAATGTGTTTATTCAGCCATTGGTAGTAGTCAGTGCACATTTGGCAGCGATCAACCATTATTACATCTGAATCCTGCTTTTGTTGCATTGTAAGAGCTAGAACCTTGGGGAGTTGTACTGTTATTTCTTTGTTGGTCTGGTCTGGTCAGGCCCTGAAAGTGATGGTTTATATTAAGGGTGGAAAGTAACAACCCTTTATGGCTTGCAAAATTCTTACCGACTTAATATATTATGGTTTGAGAGAGTCAGTAGCATTTTCTTTCCCTCACAAGTTTAGAATCATTTAAGAAATGGAAGCTGAAGACACATGGTGATCCAATCTGACTTCCATTACTGAAAGAGTTGTTGGAGAACTGGGCCTGAAGTCTGATAGCCAGGGAGCTTCACCCATGGCGGCAGACAGAACCAGGTAATAGGGACCTTGTGAACTTGAGAAAAAGAAGAGGCTAAGCCACATGTGATTACTACCCCTCTGGGAAAAGTTAGGGATGGGGAGAGGATAATTTAGCAGATCAAAGTAGAAGTCTGAGGAATGGGAAATAAGTTCTCTGCTAACATTTTAGGGCAAAATGTAGAATATTTATGAGGAAGTAGGTGCCAGGACTGGAGAAATAACACTTCCTGTGAGAGGTAATCAATTGGAGCATCTAAGCTTCCACTCTGTTTACTAGCCTGTTCGGCTCTCGGTACTAGCTCACGCAGTCTTGTGAGTTTTCCTGTCCTCCTGGACATTCTGTGCAGGGTCCTGCTGCTGCAAAGTTACCTGTTCCACAGATCCTGGCTGCAGTGGCATTTGCACCATGCAGCCTAGCATGCCCCCTTTGCTTTAGTAGTACAGTGTGGTCACATGCTAATTAATGTGAGAATATGTTAGTGTTTATATACATATATAAATACTGTGATATATGTGATTATAATTATAACAATTATATATTAAGATCGTATTACAATATTGCATATTATAATACAAACTATAATATAATAAGCATTTGATAGATAAAATTGGGGTTCTGTTTATAAATAGGTCCAGAAGTGAGGAAAAACAGATATAGTTCCTGTGTGCTAGACAGTGGGCCAGCAATGTGAAGGCCATGGTGGGAGCTTGGTGTACTCTTGGGAATAATAGATTACCAGGTAGCCTGAATACAGAGAAGGAAGGGAGAAGTGATCAGAAGCTAGACCAAGAAGGGTCTTGTAGGCTATTTTCAAGGTGTCAGCCTTTAAGAGAAAAGGATTTTAAACAGGAGATGGCATGATTAGTTCCTTAAAGAGGTCAGTCTGGCTGTAGTAGGAAAGTGTGTGGTGGGGATGCAGCGTGGATGTGGGTTAGGAGGCTGTTGGGGTGCTCTAGGCCAGGGACATGGTGGCCAGGAGGAAATAATATCAGTGGGAATGGAGAAATGGAAGGATTTGACATATTTTGGAGTGAAAATCAAGTTGCTTATAGTTTGGTGTTTGGAACTATTCTGAGGTTTCTGTCTTCTTCAGATTCATGGGTTGATAGGCCTTCTCCCTGGCACTGGGGTCATGGGAAGAGAAGTTTATAGGAAGTAAAACTTGACCTCACTATTGGACATACTGAGTTGAAGTGCCCTTGAAAGATCCAAGTGGAATGTGGTGCAGATAGTTCACGTGGGTTTGGACTCAAAGGAGAGGCTTAGGCAAGAGATAGATGTTTGGGTAGCTTAACCTAGATGGAGCTATAGTTGTGCGTGAGTTGCTTACAGAAGTGATTTTCCCTCTTGACTGCACATTAGAAAAGTGTTAAAGGAATAACCCCTCACCCCAGGTTCTGATTTAATTAGTTAGGCATTGGGCTTTTAGAAGCCGCTCAGGCAGTACCAATGTGTAGTCAAGCTTAAGACCCACTGGTCTAGAGAGGCTGAGCTGAGACTAGGAGAGGGGCTAGGGCTGAGCCTTGAGGCACACAGGTAGTGGCCAGTTGGGGAAGGATGAACCTGCACGGGAGACTTAAGAGGTGGCTAGAGAGGCAGCAGAAAAACTGTCAGTGTGGTTTCATGGAGGTAAATATGGCCAGCAGTGCCCATTGCTCCTGAGAAGCCAAATGGAATTTAGATTTAGCAATGGGGATATCATTGATTTTGCAAGTGTTAGTGGGAAGCTTGGGAAGTAAGATGAATTGGAGTGGGTTGAAATATGAGAGAGTAAATGGAGACAGCTAGCATAGGTGGCTGTTAAAGGTATCTTGGGGAGAGAGGTGTTGAGCAGAAAAGGTGTGCCATTTTATTAGGATGTTTTAGCTACAAATGACAAAACTATTTCAACTGGTTAAAATTTTTTTATTTGATTTTAGACAGAGAGGAAGGTGGGGGAGAGACAGACATAGAGACTTATCAGTTTATCGTTCCACTTATTTATGCTTTCATTGGTTGACTCTTGTATGTGCCTCAACCGGGAAACAAACCCGCAACCTTAGTGTACTGGGACAAGACTAAGGAACAGAGCTACCCTGTTACAGCTGATTCAACTGGTTCAAATGGTGAAGAAAACTTAACCTTATTCAAGAGTTTCAGAAGAGGATGGCTCAACACTGTCGTCAAAGACCTAAGTTTCTTTTTTCCCAGCCCATTGTGTGACTTGAACTCCTGGCTGCCGTCTCAGGATGTCAGGATGCTATTGTAATTTAGACATCAAGGCAAATATTACCATTTCCAGCAGAAATTACAAGAAAGTCTTTTCTGATCTCTGCTAAAGAGTTTCTAATTTCTGCCACCTCAAATGTCATTACAACAAAGTCTTCTTGTAATCTTAAAAAAACACGCACTGAAAAGTGTACAGTTTGTAAGTGTGTAGGTTGAATTTTCAGAAACCAAACAACTGTAACCAGCATCAAGATCGCAACCCCAGTTTCCCAGAAGCCCCCTTGTTGCTCCTAGTCACTACGCACCTCCTCCCCAAGGATACCTACTATTCTGACTTCCAACACCATTGGTTATTTTTGCCTGTTTTTGTGTAATATAAACAGTCGTATAGTATGTGTTTTTTTATGTGTGGCTTTCAACATTGTTTTTGAGATCCATATTGTCGCATGTAAAGTTTTAAAGTGTTCATCTATTGCATGAATATACCACATTTTATCCATTCTATTGTTGATGGGCATTTGGGTAGTTTCTAGAATTCAGCTTTTATAGGTGGTGTCATTGTGAACATGTACTCATTTCTGTTGAGTGTGTAATCACCACAGGACAAGGTATGCTTATACTCAGCTTTAACACATCATTTCCAATGTGGTTGTATGATTTTATACTCCTGCCAGCAGCATATGAGCTTTCCAGTTCCACATCTTCACTACACTTACTATTATTTTGTGTCATTTCACTTAGACATTCTGGTGGGTGTGTAATGATGTAGTGCTGTGATTTTAATTGGCATATCTTTAAGTTGATTAATGATATTTTAAGTTGAGCATCTTTTCATATGCTTTTTGACTACTTAGATTTTCTCTTTATGAAGTGCCTGTTTGGATTTTGAGTTGACTGTCATATTTTTTTAATTTTGGATATGAGTTGACAAATATATGAATTGCAAATACCTTCTCACACTCCAGCTTGCCTTTTTACTCTGTTTTCTTCTCACAAACAGAAGTTACTAATTTTAAGATAGTACAGTTTGCCAATTGTTTTCTTTATGGTAAGCACTTTTTGTGTTTTGTTTCTAATCTCTGCCAGCTCAAATGTTACCAGAATGTTGTGTTTCTTCTACAATCTTGATTGTTTAGCTTTGGTATTTAGATCTGTAGTCCATCTGGAGGTGGTTTCTGTATTTAGTGTGAGGTAGGGTTCAAGATTCATATGAATGTCCAGTTGGCACAGCACTGTTTCCTAAGTGTACGTTTTCTGCATGCACTGCAGTTTCCTTTGTGATGTAGATGAGGTGACTATAGGTAAAAATCTCTTTCTGCTTTCTGTATCATACTCTGTTGGTCAGCTCCTCTTCAGTTGTTTATTTAAAAAAACACACACAATATAGCCTTTTAGTGGGAATGGTTATATGGTAGCATAAGTTACCTAGTTTTGTTCTTGTAATCTTTTTAAGAGTGATGATTTCTCTCAGTTGTCATTGGCCAGCACTGTCACATGACTACCCATAAGCTAGTCAGTGGAAAAGAGAGGGTTGCCATGATTTGCTTAAACTAATAGGAACTATCTTTAAATCTTGTAGTAGTGAGGAAGAGACCCTTGCAACAAAAGTCTAGTAATCAGGTAGAGGAGGGTTAGGCTACCAACAGTGTTTTCTTATGGTTTAATACATAGTTATTAAAAATATTAGAAGAGATCTGAGTATATTTAAAGTTGATGGGTGATTGTACAACAATGTGAATATACTTAATGCCATTGAACTGTATATTTGAAGTGGTTCGATTGGTAAATTGCGTGTTATGTAAATTCACCATAATATGGAATGGATTTTTGAGAGAGAAGGGATAATTGATATGTGAGAATAGAGAAATTACATGGTAACAACTAAAACAAGAAGTTGGGTAAGATGTGCAGAAAATACTCTAGAAATATGAACAGTAGTTATTCCTGGGTAGTTGTGATTATGACTCTGGATGACTTTTTCCCTTGTTTTACTTTTCTGTATTTTCCAAATTTCCTAGTGGACATATATGGTATGGATATTTAAAAATTAAAAAACTATTTTTAACTAGGTTTTATATGGAAAATTTAAAAAGTACAAATAGAAATGCAATATAGTAGAATACCTTTATTAAAATAAAAATGTGAATGTTTTATTTCTTGTTTTTCTTTTTAGAAATGCAGTTGGTGATGGAAAGAGAGCCATTATTCTAAAGAACAACTGGACAAAGGTAGGCTTATGTATTTTACTTTGGTCAAATAATGCCATACATCTTGGTGAAAAACTTGTGTGGAGGATGTACATTTGTATTTTAAAATTCTGAATAAAATATGCAAAGCTCAGGAATGTGACAGGGAACCTCCAGTTCCATAGCCAGAAAGGAGACAGCACAGGGGTGAGGCTGCATGTGCCTGAAGGGGGCTGGCTACCCGTAGGGGTCTTGAGGAACTTGAGGGCACTTTAGCCTTTGAGATATCAACATCTGCACACATTGGCTGAATTAAAGACCTAGTGAGAAATGAAACTTAGAGGTTAAAAGGAACTATAGGAGATGGGATTTGTGCATAATGAACTCTTATGCACAAATCAGTGAAGAAACATAAATTTGACTATCAAACTTTTTTTTTAACTTTTTAAAAAATTCATTTTAGAGAGGAGAGAGAGAGAGAGAGAGAGAGAGAAAGGAGAGAGATACAGGGGGGAGGAGCTGGAAGCATCAACTCCCATATGTGCCTTAACCAGGCAAAGCCCAAGGTTTTAAACCGGCGACCTCAGCATTTCCAGGTCGACACTTTATCCACTGCGCCACCACAGGTCAGGCTGACTGTCAAACTTTAAAAAACTTCTGTATGTCAAAACACACCATGAATGAAGTTGTAGTCTTGGGAGGAGATAATTTGTCATATATATAGCATGTCTAACTGATAGGATTTTTATCCAGAATATTCACAAAACTAAAATAAAAAACCCAGTAGAAATGGGCCAATAAACAAGCATTTCACAGAAGAGGAATTCTGAATGACCAATAGAAATAAACTAAGCTCTGTTGCCCAGTAATTAAATTGTACAGAGACAGGGAAATGAAACCAAAAGAGCAGAATAGAGAGCCTCCAAACAGACCCACGTGTACCCGAGAAAATGAAACAGTGATAGTATTTGGATCCTTTGGCAAAAATGAACAAGACCAACAGCCCTGATATTGGTTGAATGTGTATGCCAACAGGACCCCTCAATAAACCAGTGGGGTGGAGCCAGTTACAGCCAGCTTGGAGAGCAGGATTCCTTGGTTCCAATTGTGTGTAACCCACAGACATTGTTGCATATGTGTGTGTGGTGAGATAGTCCAGGTGGTCTTTGCAGCCTTGTTTTATTGGCACAGAACTTCAGATACTTAAATATCCATTAATAAAGCAGTGGGTGAAGGTGGTATTTTTACTTGATCAAAGTCATTACTGTGATCTGTCTGAACTGTCCTGTCTTGAATACCCATTATTTTTGCAACCTCATTTCTACTGCTCTCCCTCTTTCTCACTCTCTTGTTCACTCCGTGTTGGCCCAGTGTCCTCCTTACAGTTCCTTAAACGTGCCAGGCCACTGTTAGCTTGTACTTGCTCTTCCCTGTGCCTGCAGTCAGCGTGCCTTTCTCTGGAGCATGAGCTAGCTCCTGAGCTCCCTTATTGCCTTTCGTTGTCACTGAAAGTGTCTTCTCAAAGAAACCTTCCCTGGCCACAGTACTGAAATACTAGTTCTGCCCCTTCCTACTCACTGGCTCTACTCTTTCCCTGCTTTACTTTGTTTCCTCTTAGCATTAGCATTATTAAACCTGCTGTGTGTACTGTTAAGGTGTGTTGTTTGTGGTGCGCCTCCCTCCAGGACTGTGTGAGTTCCATCAGGACAGGTATTCTGTTTGGCTCATTACTGAATCCAGGCTGCGAGCACTCGTCAGTAAATGTGTGTTGACTTAGTGAATGAATGAATTGAATACTAGATTGCAGTTGAAATGAGTTAACTGGCTTGTCAACATTTATAGATTTGAAGAACAGTGTTGAATGAACAAAGCAGTAAAAGCATATCAGCTAGAAAAATACTTATCAAACTCATGATAGTGTTTGCTTCTGTTCAGTGAGAGATGGAAAGATTAAGGAGGGTACAAAGGATAGTTCAGCCATGTTAGTACAGTTTTATTTCTTTCATTAAAGAATCTGAAGCAAATACAACAAAATGAACAGTTAATTCTGGGTATTTGTTATAGTAATCTGAATTTTTCTAAATTATAAAAATATCTGAATATTTTTAGTAAAACTTCATTAAGACAGAAAGATACATGTTTCAGGCTTCCTTCCTGGATTTTCATATGTGTTTTCAAACTGGAATGAGTAGACTCAGCCTTTACATTGTGATTCAGGTGGTCTTGGAGTATACAGTCAGGACTGTAAAGTTCCCCAGGTGGACTTCTTCATCATCCAAATTGTGCAGTCTCTTTTAAGTATCTTATTTTACTGATGTAGAATTTAAGTCTCAGAAAGGTCAAGTGACCTTTGCAGGGTATTATTACAGTAAAAGACAGTTGGATTGAGGGTGATCAGTGTGTTGCTATTTTTGTTTTGAGTCATTGTTGTGCTTGAAACTGTCTTTGTTGACCCCTGAACCTGGCATTTGGCAGCTGCCCTATCAATATTTCCAGAATGAATAGATGATAGAAATGTTAATACTGAAACCCAGACCATGTTACTGGTTTTCCATAAATACTTTTCTCTATTTCAATCTAGTATCAACTTAGAAAAAGAGTACTGGCCCTGGCCGGTTGGCTCAGTGGTGGAGCATCGGCTTGGCGTGCAGGAGTCCTGGGTTCGATTTCCGGCCAGGGCACACAGGAGAAGCGCCCATCTGCTTCTCCGCCCCTCCCCCTCTCCTTCCTCTCTCTCTCTCTCTTCCCCTTCCACAGCCAGGGCTTCATTGGAGCAAAGTTGGCCGGTTGCTGAGGATGGCTCTGTGGCCTCTGCCTCAGGTGCTAGAATGGCTCTGGTTGCAACAGAGTGATGCCCCAGATGGGCAGAGCATCGCCCCCTGGTGGGCATGCGGGGTGGATCCCGGTTGGGCGCATATGGGAGTCTGTCTGACTGCCTACCCGTTTCCAACTTCAGAAAAATACAAAAAAAAAAAAATCTTAAAAAAAAGAGTACTAAAACTTTTTTACTTTGAGGACTCTATTTAGAATGTCCTTGGTTTTATTTATCAAACAAAAGACTGACTCTTCTTTTTAAGTCTGTTTTTTTTTAAAGTTTTAGGTTCACAGCAAAATTAAGAGGAAGGGGCAGAGATTTCCTGTAACCTGACACCCACCACATGTCACCATCACCCCGCAGAGTGGTATGTGTGTGAAAACTGATGGGTCACCACAGACACCTCATAGTCACTCTGAATTCACAGTTTATCTTTGGGTCTACCGGCTGGTGTTGTGGATTCTTTGGGTTTGGACAAATTTATAATGACTTGTATCCACCTTTATGGTTTATATAGAGTCTTTTTACTGCCCTAAAAAGCCTCTGATCTGCCCATCCAGCCTTCCCTCCAAACCCTTGGCAACCACTGATCTTTTCACTTATTGGAATCAGACAGTATGTAACCTTCTCAGATTGGCTTTTTTTCATTAGTAATATGCATATGTTTCCTTCATGTCTTCATGGCTTGATAGCTTTTTCTTTTTAGTAATGAATAGCATTCCATTGTCTGGATGGACCATATTTTATTCTTCACCTGCTGAAGGACATCTAGGTTACTTCTAAGTTTTGGCATTTATAAGTGAAGCTGCTATAAACATTCATGTGCAAATTTTGTGTGGACATAGTTTTCAGCTCCTTTGGGTAAATACCAAAGAGTGTGATTGCTGGATCATGTGATAAGAATATGTTTATTTTTTTAAGAAACCACAAAAATGTCTTCCAGAATGGTTGTATCATTTTTCATTCCCACCAGTATTGAATGAGAGTTGTTCCACACCCACCTCAGTGTTTGCTGTTGTCAAAGTCCTAGTTAGGCCATTTTAAGAGCTCTTTGTGTATTTTGGGTAACAGTCCTTTATCAGATGTGTATTTTGCAAATATTTTCTCCCATCTCCTGTCCAATGTATTTTTCATCTTAAATGCTATAGCTTTCATCTTTAGAATTTCCAATTGAGTATTTCTTATGTATTGTATGTCTTTACTTCATATGTTCCATCTTAGCTCATTGAACATATGGAATATATTTATAATAATGTTTTAAGGTCCTTGTATACTCATCTGTGCCATTTCTGGGTTGTTTTCAATTGATTGATTTTTTTCTTCATTATAGACTACATTTTCCTTTTTTTCATACCTAGTAATTTTTGATTAGATACCAGACATTGTAATTTTACCCAAAATTTTTGTATTTCTCTAAATATTTTTTAGCTTTGTTTTGTGATACAGTAGTTACTTGGAAACAGATTAATTCTTTGTTTTAAGCTTGGTAGGTGGGACCTTAGCGGTATTGGGTGTAAGGCTAATTTTTTCTCTGTAGCCAAGGCAAACTTCTAAGAACTTCATTTAATACTTCATGAATTATGATGTTGGTGGAAGCAAGAAGTGCTCCTGTGTGAGTACTGACTGTTGTTCCCTGTTAGCTTTTCAGGTGGTCTTTCCCTGGCTTTGGGTAGTTGCCCCACGTGCTGCAGGTACTGATTAGTATGCAGCCGGACTAAAGGGGTGCCCTGTGAAGACCTCTAGAGTGCCCTGTGCAGCTCTCTCCTCTGGTCCTCTGCCCTGTGAACTTGAGCTGCCTAGGCTTTCCTGGACTCTTGGCTCTTCTTAACTGAGACTTCAATCTTTGCCTGGGTTCCTTCTCCTGGTGCATGGCTTAGAAACTCCATTCAGCAAGCTGAAGCAAGCAGAGGGCTTTCTTTGAGTGTCTCATCTGTCAGGGATCACTCTCTTGTTGCCTTATAGCCAGTGTACTGCAGCCCTTTGTTTCATATATGCTGTTCACTTTCGTTATATGTTTTAGTCAAGAGAATACATTCAATGTCTGCTACTCTATCTTGACCAGAAATGGTAGAGTGTGGGTTGTCTTAGCTTCATTATGAAAAAGACTTATGTAATGGGAGTACCAAACTGATATCCTCAATAACTAACTGTTCATTCTAGTGGAAGTAGAACATCTTTAGTATCTATACAGCATACCCGAGGGACCTGAGGGATGCCTCGGACTTACTCTCATTGAGCTGTGTGCCCACCTGTGGACCCATCACTCTGACCTGGAAATAGGTACATTTTGATTGGCCCATTTCCTGTGTCACAGCTACCCTGCCGTCAGTTGGGATGGAGCATTAGTCTTGACGGTCCTGCTATTACTGTGTGGAGAAAGGACATGGTAGCACTCAGACGAAGGGGATGCTGGGCAGATGAACAGTAGGGGGTTTCATATGTGTGATAGAGAAGGAGATAGTGTCAAAGAAGGGCAAGACCCTATTGTAATTGAGTTCAAGAAACTCTCTGAAGTACCTTTAAGCTTCATTCAAACAACTTCAGCAAAGAGATCTGAAGAAACTCCTTCTCAACTGGTAGAAAGTATACTGGTTATTATAGAGTTTAGGGACAGGGACTCAGTAAAGGATGAGAAATGTAAAGTGAAAAGAGAAAGTTTTTTTTTTTTTACAAATTTAAGCAGGTTTATAACCTAATTTCTGGTGCTATAGATTTTTTTTCCCCCATGCAGTTATATAAGCTTTAAAGTAGACGTATGCCCGGGAGGAGGATCTTGGTCTTAGTCTGGCTGAAAAAGTGCTCCAGAACTCAGGTTGGGTTGGTCACCAGAGCAGGATTATACATGCACAGACCTGCATAAATGAGGCCCCCATTATTGTTTCTGGCTTTTCTTAGTGAAAAGCTCATCTTTGTTACAAAGGTCACTTATTCCTGGTTTCAGATTTTCTTATAGAATTGAAATGCTCTTTGTTAAGTGTGTAGTACAGAGGAAAGGTCTCTGGGCCAGGAGATCAGGGATCTTTGGTTTGCCTCTAAGTAAGTGACACCGGGCCAGCTCCTCGCCTCTTTTCACTTGAAAATCGTTTCTCTAGTGAAGATATTGTGCCTACAGTGGAGGTTCAGTTTTTTTGAGTAGCTAGCAGAAAGATAGGCTAGCCTAGGTTTGGTAGTGTTAGCTTTCTGGGTTAAAATATTCATGCTTGATGTAGATTTCTCAAAATGTGGAAATGGGACCAGCCAGGACTGTGGTTCTGTAGCAAAAATGAAACAACCCCAAAAATCCGATCATTGGAATTAAGAGTTAATCAGTGGTTTTGGACCTTTTCTTTCTTAAAACCAAGAACTAAGAGTTAAAAGAATTAAAACTTGACTGAGAAGTGGATGGCAGCCTGGCTTAGATTCACCCCCTGTGCCCAGGCTTCTCTGCAGAGGGGTTGGGAAACTGCTTCCTGAGCCAAAACTTAATTTCCAAGGTGTAGGGACTTTAATGACTTGGAGACTATTACTGCGTTAGAAGTATTATGAAAAAATTTAGGTTATTTATATGAATGATTTTTATATAAGGTCTACCGGAAAGTTCTGTCCATTTTTGGAATAAAACAAAATACAAATTTTTCTTACTGTCAATAAACTTTATTAAATAATATAATTGCCATTATTATTAATGATTTCTTGCCAGCGTGAGGGCAATTTGTATATCCCATTTTTGAATAATGTTTTATCTTTTGATGCGAAAAATTGAACCAGTGCTTGTTTGATATCTTCTTCATTTTTGAATTTTTTGCCCTTCAAAAAATTTTGTAAGGACAAAAACAAGTGATAGTCGGAGGGTGCTAAGTCCGGGGAATATGGTGGATACGACAGACACGCTTCTGTAGCATTTCTTCCTTGTTGAAATTCGTAAAAATGAAAGTGGCGTAAATGAACTTGATCAGTAGCCATGGGCACACTATTGCTTCACACATAAGACTAACGTGAATCAACTTTGTTTTAATTTCCTACATCAGTATGTATACATTAAGTGATAAAAATAGAGAGGCACACATGCGCCAAATAAACGTGCTTATGTGTCGAAACTTGTGATAGAAACAGAACTTTTCGGTAGACCTTATACTTTATTTGGTATAAAATTATTTCATTCTTCACTAGTAAAATATGATAAATGTTGAAATTTTTCTTTGGGGGTACATAAATCTCAAGCAAAAATACTGATTTCTAGTCAGTTATAAATTATTATGAAAACTGTTCATAACTTTTCACTGAACTCATTTAGTTAACTTAATATCCTGAGAGGTATTAACATTTCTATTTATTTCTCATTAATAGGGATCTAATCTAACATTTTAGGTAACTAATCAGATTTTAAGCAAAATATTTTTCCTTATCTATTTCCTTTAATTTAAGCGTATTTTTGAGAAAAATTAAATTTATCTTTTTGGAACAGGGTCATTATCGTTATTGTGCTGCTCTTTCTATGCTGGGGGAGTATGACTGGGCCCTGCAAGCAAACATTAAAGCTCAGACACTCTGTAAAAATGACCCTGAGGGAATCCAGGATCTAATTCAGCAGCATGTAACCTTACAAAAACAAATAGAAGACCTGCAAGGTATTTCACCTAAGATTCTTTCGGTTTCAGTTGAATTCCCTTTAAAATTTTTGAAGGTGGGTTTCTTGGATTAATGAAGGGCCTTAAATCAGTTCTCAGATGATTTGTACTTACTTGTTATCTTGGTCAGGTCACTTAAGTTTTCCATTTCTACCTGTATAGAATTATATTAGTGTTATATTCCATGAGGTACTTATAAATGATTTGTATTTTTACTTGAAACATTCAGCAATGAATTATCATATACTCTTGTATTGAAAATGATGCCTTTTTGAAAATTTGAAATAAAGGTAATCCTTTTTGAAACAAAATTGTTTTAAAATTATCCCCTTTACTATTGTGGTTATTTACTGAAGAAAATCCCATCAGTAGAGTTGTTTGATGCTTTTGTACCAAGTTTGTGGCTGATTTTATGTATAGCTCAGAAATTTCCTGTGCAGGTTAGGAATTCTACAGTCCCTTATCCTACACTCTCTGTACAGGTCTTCCCCGTTTTTTCTTCTTTGGGTGTGTAGTGTCTCATGAAGCTGAGCTGAGTGGTTCTGTTTCACTAGCAGATGTCATCCAGCCTAATATGATTATAAATAAGATTGTGAGCTTCTTGAAGACAGGTGTCACCTCTGATTCACATTTATATATTGCTGCATCTAGTCTGTGATCGCATCCAATGGGATGTCAGATAAAGTCTGTTTGACATTTTGTTGACACGATCATCAAACTAAAAGCATCTTGAAATGTAAAATTGCTTAGGTTTACTTTTCAGTTCTCTGAAGTTGAAAATCTTTTAAAGTATGTGTTGCCAATGCACTAATTACTGAGTTATGTGTGTGATTGATTTTTATAGGTGGAACATCAACTAGGAATCTAATTAAAACCTTTTACGAAAGCAGGTAAGTTATTACCAGTCCGATCAGTAGCTGTTAACTTGGTGGAATGGCTTTGCCCTGTGAGTTTAAGAATTGCTGTGTCTGATGCTTTAGTAGCTAATAGCAACTACAGTAAAGTTGGGTTGGAAGGATGATAGGCGGTTTTTCAAGTGTCCCTGCTGAAGATCAGGTGACCTATAAATTGCCAGATTTGTTTTGCTGCTTCTTTTACTGAGGTATTTGCATATGTGTATATTGGAGATCAGTAGTCTAATTCTATGGGGAAAGGGGTGAAATGTTAATGGGATGTTACTGGGTTTGGGGACCAGTTTTGGCCACCAGATCCTGGCAACAGAGAGTAAGGGCACAGTCTGTGCCTTTTAACCCTTAACCTCTGTCCTGGAAACATCTGCCTCTAGACTCCCAATATATTTTCAAGGGCTAAGATGCGTCCTGTTAGACGATAGATTTGAGTATGCTTGCAGTGAAATAGCATCCAGGCTCTGCGTTTGTTACTTGGTGATTAAAGGAGATTAAGTTTTTTCTACATGCCTAAGATATTGAGGCAGTTAAATTTAAAACAAGGAGATTTAACTTATTTTAATATTAGAAACCAGAATACATTTCTTGAGTTTTCTTAATCTATTTTGAGTTTTTAATACCAAATGTAAAATAATATTTATGTATAAAACCCACTGTCAGAGGTGGTGGAGGTCCTTTTTAAAACAGTCTGGAATGGCTAAGACCTGTTTCTTTGAAGGTTAACTTTTTAAAAACATATACTAATCAATAGAAATAAAAAGATTCCTTTGATCCTCACTCAGGGCCTGCACATCTAGTTCATCAGTACCTGCGTTTAGTACTTCACTTAACTTTGTGGAGATCGAAAGAGATTCCAGAAAAACCACCCTTGAAATGGCAAGCGGTGGTTATCAGAATCTAAGGGTAAGCTCAGTTAAAAATAAGATGATATCAAGTATAGATAGTCTCACATTTTTACAATAATATTTCAGTGATAATGGATACTAAATGTTTTGTTGATATGAAACATTTTGCCTATCAATATCAAGAGAATGATTCTTTTTAATAAATAATAGAACTGACTCTTATAACTAAGTAAAAATAATATTTCATTATCACAGAATTCGTTTTGCATTCACATTTGTATATTTTCAAACTATTTTTTTCTTAAATTTTATTTTATACTTGGGCGGTTCTCTTTGTATGCCTTCCCTTTACATGTCTCTCAGTCACTTGGGAGTGAGTGCCAGTGGAGTCTGGTGGCCAAGTCACCCCACTGCTTACAATGCTTTGGGTTTTTCTTTTCCTGTCTTTCATCATTTGCAGTCTACATGGCTGCCTGGCACTGTAACAAACCACCCACCCCATTTGCTGTGTCAGGCCTGGGAGGCACGCCAGCCCCTCTGCCGGATGGGTTTCCACAGCCCCTGTTGCTCTTCATGGTGGCCAGAGCCCTTGATTCATTGCTGTGCTAATGGCTCCTTAGGGCACCTGTGGGCTTCTAGCTTGGCTCTGGGACCAGTATCCCAGACGAATTGCATCTGAGTTTTTCTCTGAATTACAGTATACTCAAAACTCAGCAGGTATCACCAGGTTCACATTTATATTTCTCTCCGGGGATTTGGGGGGGGGGAGGAGAACAGTGTTTTGGGTTAGATGGCTATTAGGCATTGGAGGGAACTTTTTCAACCCACTCTATAGTTCTTTTCTTGTTAATAATGAAAACCCCATGGAGGCTTTGTTCACTATAGGTGTTGCTGGAGCGAGCACAAGGAGGCTGTGTCCAGTTAGGGAGAGGAGCGTAAGGAAAGACGCAGTGGTATTCGTTCATACAGACGCTGAACACCACTCATGCTGGGTATCGGAATTGTCAGACCACAGCCTCTTATCATTAGTTATCATTTTGTTTGTTCATTTAGGCTTAATTACCACCTAGGTGTTTTATGCACTTGAATAAGCGCTATAGTCTATATTATTATTATTATATTTATTATATTATTATTTAGTTATTGAATTCTTCATGGCTTTTTTTTTTTAAGTCTCATTAATTCTATTTTCATGGGTAGGTGGTAGAGGAAGCTTTGATGATAGATGATTGTGACTGTCTCCCTGAATTTATACCAGTACCAGGTGAGTGTTTCCTTGCACAAATTTTTGCTGAGCTAATGTAGAATTGTCCAAACTGTGCCCCAAGTTTGCACCAGCCTCATTCGTACTTGTTCTATTACTACATGGTGGGCAGTTCTGTGTGAGTCAATACTCAGTCTTTTCATATTATGTGAGAAATCTAATTTTGGAACTCCAAATAAAAGTAATGGAAAGGAAAGGTGAGACTCTCCTTGGTTTGCTGTCTAATTTCCATGAGGCCAGTGTTTTCAGCTTTCATATCATTATCTTCCCCCCAGCCAAGGAGCCTTTCTAGACTTTTCTGTAATTGCCTCCCCATGAAATTTTAATACCAGACACTATATCTTTACATACTGTACATACATCTCTGCTTTATATACAGGGTGGGGCAAAAGTAGGTTTACAGTTGTTTGTATATGGAAAATAATATATTAATAAATAATACAAGAATAAATTGTTTTGCGTACTCCTGTCAGCCCACTTTTGCCCCCATCCTCTATAGCTTTAGGCAACCCCTGTGTTTTGGTCCTTCGACCCCGCCGGGGTTGCGACCCACAGGTTGAGAACCGCTGCTCTATAGAAAGGTAGATTTTCTTCGTTTCCTAGTAACAAAATCACCCTGTTAGGAGTGACATCACCGTTGTTGAGAATGGATGCTTTAGGCTAATACTCATTTATTTTAATTGTATGCGCCTAGTGCATGTATTTGTTGCCACGTCTAGTGAGCAGCAGACATAGCAGGGCCTTACTTGGCTTCACTGGGCAATAAAGGGTCCCAGAGAAGCACAGATGTCCACGCTTCATTTATTTCTCAATCTCCCTTTGACCAGATTTTGATGGAAATCATTCTAGAGTGGATTACATGCTCCCCTGCCTTTTAAGACAGTTTAAGAAAGTAGAGATTTTCTTAATGCCTCACAGTTGTTACCTCCACCTCTTATGCATTTCTTCTGGGGTTCTTTTTTTTTTTTTTTTAATTTTTTATTTATTCATTTTAGAGAGGAGAGGGAAAGGCAGAGAGAGAGAGAGAGAGAGAGAGAGGAGAGACAGAGAGAGAGAGAAGGGGGGAGGAGCTGGAAGCATCAACTCCCATATGTGCCTTGACCAGGCAAGCCCAGGGTTTCGAACCGGCGACCTCAGCATTTCCAGGTCAACGCTTTATCCACTGTGCTACCACAGGTCAGGCTCTTCCGGGGTTCTTGCAGGGAGATTGCGACCTTCTAGTCAATCCTGTTTCCCTCTTTTCTTTTCTCTGGTTTGTTGGTTCTTTTGTTTTCTTTTCAGTATTTCTGCTTCTGGCAGCTGTTTCTGTCTTTTTCTGTCCTCTGCTTCCTGCGGTTCTGTCCTCTCTTAGGCACCCATGCCACATGCCCTGCTACTCACTGCTGGGTTTTCCATTGGGTCAGCACCTCAGCAGGATTGTAAAGAGGGGAGACTCAGGTGATTGTCTTACCTGGTGTAACTAGAATAGCACGTGCAAAGTCTTTGAGGATAAAACTTTCTTTTGGAAAAAACTGTTAATTTATTGATATTTCTTAGGCCATTACCATTAGATAGTACATTTAAATAAGTAACTTAAATACTATCCACACTTCAGCATCTATATTCAGTCGAAGAAATGGTGGTCCCAAGGTTAGGGTTAAGTAGTATTGCCTTACGTCACTCAGCAGAAATCAAACTAGAACTTCTCTGCCTTTCTAGAAGCCTCTTCTGTTTTCTGAGGCCACCAAGACCAGCTTGGGCTCTCATCCTGTCCTGGTTACAAGGGCTCTGACCTGCCTCTGCCATCTCTCCAGGGGCTGCCAGCAGACACATGGTCCCTATTGCTGTGTACAGCTTGGCAGTCTGTCCCCTGCCCAGAAGTGCACCCACCTCCCGCCTCCTGCCGGGGGTAAAGGCTGAACTCACAGAGCTGAAGAAGCAGAAGCATGGCTCATCACCCTCCTCACAACCTGCTTTAGCAGCCCCTTTCCAACCTCTGTTCTTCCCAGATGCACCAAGTCACATAGGGTTACTCAGTGTTTCTTAAGAGGGACTCCGCTCTGGGATTTGGCCCGTTCTATGCAAATCCTACTTATTCTCTAAAACTGAACACACATGCTGCGAGCCCACTAATGCTTCTCCCAGCCACTCCAGTCTCTGTGGCTCCCTTCTGTGAGTTGTAAGAGCATTTACTGTGGAATTAATTTGTCAGTAACAGCACAGTATATTCTTTTCTTCTTAATGGGGATTGTTGTTAATTATTGCAGAGACTGTCTTTTCTTTCCATCTGATTGTAAACTGAGAATAGAAACTACACCCTGTGTCTCTGTGTCTTCTCTAGGTCTACATAACAACAACTGTTATAACTTATAATAATTTTATAGCATACGCAAGCAAACATCATCAGTAGCTTCTTTTTTGACTTACCTGTTTGTAGTTACACTTGTGGTATTGCTTTCTTATTCAGTTTTATGTATTTTTTATTGCTTTACTTTTTAAGCTTGTACATTTTAATGACCAGATTTTAGGACAAATACTTTTATATTCATAGGTCAGCCTCCAAAATATAAAGGAAAACAAAAATCCCGAAACAATGAATTGGAGCTCAGGTATGGCTTTTATCTAAGGTTTATTTGTTTCGTCCCCTAATGCCCTCATTCCAAGAAAAAAAGGAAAAGAAAAGAATCTCTTTCCCATAGTGGCTACCTTTACAGATGTATGATATATTATGTTGAGTCCTAAAATCCTTTCAGATATCAAAAGCATGTTATTTTTGAATATAGAATTATGAATCCTGATGTTAATACTGATTTCTGAAAGTCATAGATACATATACTAGTATTAATTTTTTAAAATTCCAGAACACATGCTCATAAGACTATTCAGAGAAATATAAAGCGAAAATTAGCCTCCTTCTTTGCTGACCTTAATCCACTTCCCGTAGTTTCTTTTCTAGTGGCCTCCTTCAGGAACTCACTGTTCACTGTGTCCTGGCTCTTTGGAAACTTCCCCTGCATACACAGGCATGGGTATGCTCATGTTCAGAGGCCCTGTCAGTGATTATCATGGGAGGAAAGTATTTATGATGAACCAACATTTAAAATTAATTCATCTACTCCCCCCCATTTCTAATCTTATAGGGATTTTTATTGTGACTGTCGTTGGATGTAGAGATGAATTTGGGGAGCAACAGCACCATAGTGGTCTTTCAACCAGGAGCCTGGGCCTTTCCATGTACTTAGTGGTTTGAGGGACATTCAGTACATGTATTTCTTCTTTATAGAAGCAGACTGTTTTATGCTAAAATCATTCAAAGCAACATTTTTCTGTTTTGGTTCTAGCTCACAAGGGAGTTTACCAGCAGATTGGAAGAGCATCTTGGAGAAACAGTTTTCTAAGTCTTCTAGAGCCGCACACCAGGTAAGGGAACGGCTATTCTGATGGGAAAAGCAAGCTCTAAACAAGAGATTTTCCACAAGAATTAATCTAATTATGCACATCTCTAATATTTTTTTTCCTATATTTATTTATTTTAATTTTAGTTATGGACATACAATTTAACGTGATTGCTGAGAAATGAAACTATCCTAATTTATTTATTTTTTTAAACTATCACTAATTTAGATACTACCTTTTTAATTATGTTAACCAGAGATTTAACTAGCAGCTAACATAGCAGAATTGTTTCCTTCCCAGAGGTTTAACAGGAAGATTTTCTTGACAGGATTTTGCTAATATCATGAAGATGCTGCGGAGCTTGATCCAGGACGGGTACATGGCGCTGCTGGAGCAGCGGTGCCGGAGTGCCGCCCAGGCCTTCTCGGAGCTGCTCAGTGGCCTTGATCCCCAGAAAATCAGGGTAGATTCTCCGTCCCCTGACTCGCGTTTGTTAGCGCCCACATGCTCCAGGTGGAAGAGAACCAGGCTCCGACTTCACTGTCGGCAGCAGACCTTCGGCCTTGCCCACGTGGCCCTGCCCACGTGGCTGGAATCTCCTCCAGGCTGCGAGGAGTAGGCCACGCTCCCACTCGGCCCCCATGCCCTCGCTCAGCCTTCACGCTCTCACTCAGCACACCATCCTGGCTCTGACTCTCCCCTTGCTCTCCGGTTGCTATTCATTAGAACTCCTGGCCTTCTTTCCCATAAAAATGCTAAATCAAGGATTTGCACTCAGAAAGTATTAGCTAGGTCCATAAATAATTTATGCAGGGTTGTAAGAGAGCAAATGTTGTCATCTGTCACTAGTATGCCACTAGTATGCACTTAACATGCAAAAGAGAATAACTGAAGTTATGAACCATGCCTTTAAGGGACTCTGAGACAGCAAGTCTATTTTATATATCTGATAGAAATATATTTTTGCAAAATATATTTTCTAATTCTGTTTGGCCTCGATCTCAATCACAGTGATTAGTGAGATTTTATTTTACTTTTTCTGTTGTAGCTAACAGGCTGGTATGATGCAAATTGGGCAGAATTATCTTCAGATTTTTAACTGGAACATTTTTATTGACAGCAATTGAACCTGGCCATGATTAACTATGTCTTAGTGGTCTATGGACTTGCTATTTCTCTACTTGGAATAGGACAGCCTGAGGTAAGATTGGTAAAAGAAATAACAACTTAAATATGCCATTGAATTTAGAAGATACATAAAAGCGGTTTTCCCATTTGGGCTTATTTTCATCTTCATACTTTCTTGATAATTGTTTCTGAAATGTCTAAGTTGAATTAAGTTTATAGTCCCATTAGAAAAAAGCTATGTCAGACAACCAGTAGTAATCTGTTTTCTTTTTGTATGAAAAGTAAAGGGCCTAATATGTATATTGTGATACATTAGGAAAAAAGCAAGTCGGAGAACATAACAAACATTGTGATAACACTTATGTACTACTTGGAAGACATACATCATAATAGTGTATATTATTTATGGCTATCTGTGTGTTTTGTACAAGTTAAAAACATGGACTAGTCTTACATCAAATTTAAGATAACAATTGCATTTAGTGGTGGAAGAAAGGAATGGGCCTGGGAAGGTTAGGAAAGGGAGTTCAACTTTGTTTTAGTCTTTTAAAAAACTAAAGTAAAAATGACAATATCTCTTTGTTCTGGGCTATGAGTACTTGGGTATTTTCTTACTTTTTAGATTGTAGTCTTTCCATAATCACATAGTTATACTTTGCATGCATGGTTTTGAGTTTTTGATAAAGGTTGAAATGACTCTAGAATTACCTTGGGTGTAATATAGTACTGTATATTCTTGCGACCAACTTGAGCTGCAAGCTTCCTCGTCTAGTGGAAGGCGTACTTCTCATTGCTACCACAGAAGGATCAAGTCATTTTCATGTTCACTCTCCCGGAGTTCTCAGTGCCCGAGGTTCGTGGCTCTTGTCCTGGATGTAACAAATGAGCGTCTGCCATTAAGGCCTGTTTTCTAGATTGTTGGAGACGAAGTTCGTGATCTTAGTTCTTTTATTCTTGGCAGAGTAATAGTATCTTATTTTCGCTTTATTGGAGTTGAAGCGATAGTTTAGCACATTAGTGATTTACTTTGAAGTAGTGAGACTGAGTAAAGAAAAGAAACAAGTATGATTGAACTTGAACCTTGTAAAGAATTTCATCATTCAGAGTTGCCTCAGAAGGAAGTGATATATCCATTCCAGTACAGCCCTAAAAACATTGTTGAAATGCCTTCTTTGAAACTGGCCTCAAAGCTTCACGAACTCCATTTGTAGTGATGTTTGTTTTTCACAATGGATGAGATTAGCAGTATTGCCTAGAGTTAAGTGTCTTTGGATTTTTTTCAAAACAAAATTTATAAGTGGCACAGAGGTTTCCACAGTTGAGAATATTCAAAAGAATATACCTGAAGCTCTGTGAAGCTATTACTGAAGAGCTGTTTTTAATATTGAGCATTTGTCTGTCATTTGTCACAAAACATGGCAACATCATTGGGGTGCCCATGATCCCAAGTGAGCAGCACTCACTGGGTCTTTGCATACAGGTTATTCTTACTGTGAAGTCACGCCATGCGGCGTTTGCCAGCACACACTCTCGGTGAGTGTCAGTAAATGCTTGTTTGGGTGCAGGTTGATGTATTCAGTGCCAGCTTGTCAATTTGGAACTGGATCACTTGGTTGTGAGTATTCGTATGATCCAAATTTATACAGTTGCTAAGAAAATGAAATGCAGAAGGTGTAATTTTGCCATAGAAATTCTGGACAGTTATGTTTAACATTGTACAGAAAGAATCAACCTTGAGGTAAAATCGCTTCCAGCATTTATATTTTTGTGTAAGTGATTATTGCTCTTACTGTTGTTGAAGGAGCTATCTGAAGCTGAAAACCAATTTAAGAGGATGATTGAACACTACCCCAATGAGGGACTTGATTGCTTGGCCTACTGTGGAATTGGAGAAGTATACTTGAAGAAAAACAGGTGAGTGGAAACCAAACTAGTTTATGCTCCTGGCTGGTAACTCATTCAGAATCTAATGTGTGATGATGCCTTTTCTGAAATTACTTTGGTATCTTTTCTGTGGCACATTATTATAATTGTATTTACTTTGAGGATTGGCATTTAATAACAATATTAAAGGAAGGGCAATCAAACCTATTTCCAATGCTTCCTAATTTTGAATCTAGTAAGAAATTCAATAACAGTAATTTGACACAGTGTCTTATTTTATCTTTAGGTATATGTCATTTTAAATGGTGATGGTTTTGATATAAATTAATGCTTTACAAGTCATATTGTTTAATTTTGGGGTTAAATACCAATTTCCCAGAAACACCTCTAATGAAGATGGTCTTAATATAAGGTTACAGCTATGTTCAAAGACATCATGAGTTAGGAATTAAAATCTCTAATCTGAATTTATATTATAGTTGGAATCCTTACTCAAAGTTTAATATATAGCTGTTCCTTAAATTTTATATGTGTTCACTCCCCAAATTGCTGTATGAACTTTAGGGGACAGAATTACACCTTGAGCTTTAAAAAATATTCTCCTATTCCTGCCACTTGTACCCAGTATGATGTAGGTATGTTAGATAACTATAAAGAAATAATTGTTGAATGATTTATAACTTTTAATTATCTTAAGTTTTCATCTAACGTTTTAGGAGAAAATTTATTAGACCATTGGTACTCTTGGGAACCTAATCTTAGAGTGTGCCTGGAACCTCCTTTATAGATTTTTTTTTTGTATTTTTCTGAAGCTGGAAACGGGGAGAGACAGTCAGACAGACTCCCGCATGCGCCCGACCAGGATCCACCTGGCACGCCCACCAGGGGCAACGCTCTGCCCACTAGGGGGTGATGCTTTGCCCCTCCGGGGCATCGCTCTGCCACAACCAGAGCCGCTCTAGCGCCTGGGGCAGAGGCCAAGGAGCCATCCCCAGCGCCCGGGCCATCTTTGCTCCAATGGAACCTTGGCTGCGGGAGGGGAAGAGAGAGACAGAGAGGAAGGGGGGGGGGTAGAGAAGCAAATGGGCGCTTCTCCTATGTGTCCTGGCCGGGAATTGAACCCGGGTCCCCTGCACGCCAGGCCGACGCTCTACCGCTCAGCCAACCGGCCAGGGCCTCCTTTATAGATTTTTAACGATTAAAGAAATTCTTTTACTTCCTGAAGTTAAAGCCTGTCTGGCCAGGCTAACTTATATTAAGAATTAGGTAGAGAGAAGTAAGGATTTAGCAATCTGTATAGCAATAGCAAATGAAGTTAATTTCAAAGTTTAGCATAAACTGTCTAGGCTGGACATACCTGTATAATGCAGCAGTCACTTTGCAGATCTTCTCAAGGCCTAGACAAATAACATAAACGTGTAAGATCATTGAGATGTGGTAAACGAAAATGTCTGCCATATTGAAAGGCTTTTGAATTCTAATTTCAAAATAATATGATGTGCTATGTGCTGTTTTTGCCATTGTAATGTGCAGTTTCTGGTTTATAGTCCTATTGTTTGGAACTGTCTAGATGGTGGATGGTGATGTAGCAACACAGGCAAAAATAAGTTTTTAGCCCTGACCTGATAGCTTGGTTGGTTAGAGCATCGTCCAAAAATGTGAAGGTTGTGGGTTCAATCCCTGGTCAGTGCACATACAGGAACAGCTTGATGTTTTTGTCTCCCTCTCCCTCTCTACCTTCTTCTTCCTAAATTAATTTTTAAGAAAACCTATAAAAATGTTTTAAATTGGGAAATTATTTTAAGATTGAAGAAAGCAGGAAAAACACTTTCTTTAGTCTGACGAGAAGATTATAGACTTGATCGCCTTTGTTATCTAATATTTTAGTATCTTTTGTTGAATGGACTATGAGAATCCATGGAATTATTTTTTTAACCATAAGTCGTTAGATTAAAACATTTCCTATATATAACTAAACCAATTTGCATACACATCTGTTCTGTTAAAATAATTCACAGCTTTATGGTTGAAGAAAGATGTTCAGATTATACTATTTTTTTAACAAATTCTCAGCAGGGCCTGAGCAGGCGGTGGCACAGTGGATAGAGCATTGGACTGGGAAGCAGAGGACCCAGGTTCAAAACTCTGAGGTCGCCAGCTTGAGCGTAGGCTTATCCAGCTTGAGCGCAGGCTCACTAGCTTGAGTGCTGGGTCACTGGCTTGAGCAAGGGGCCATTTGCTCTGCTGTAGCCCTCTGGTCAAGGTACATAGGAAAAAGCAATCAATAACAATTAAGATGCCGCAATGAAGAATTGATGCTTCTCATCTTTCTTCCTTCCTTCCTTCCTTTCTGTCTGTTTGTATCTATCTGTCCCTCTCTCTGACTCTCTATGTCAAAAAAATTTTTTTTCAGCAGGGTGATTTTTACAATAGTTGTCTTAATAGAATCAGGTTTAAAAAATTTTTTTTTCCTATTTATGGTTAATGAGTTGAAGTGAAGGGTTGTTATTTCTCTCCAGTAATCTACTTTAGTTTAATAGATGAAACATAAAAGTCAAACAACCATGTTGTTCAATATTCTGTTTTAATTGCTGGAAACTTTAAAAAATAACTTTCAACTTTAGAAAGGACTTGTGTGCACCTACCATAATAAAGCCAGTGTCCAGGCAGGTTTGTGATTAATTTATGTTACTTTTAATAAGCAAACAACAATAAAGAAAGTATAGGTAATAGTGACTATTCTATACAGTGATTTCTCAAACGTACTCTTACTAGTTAGCTTGAAATCTCTGACTTTTGTTCTGGGGAATGAAGATTCATGTCACATCTTTTAATACTGTTTTTTGTTTTGTTTTTTTTTTCATAATTATGACTAGGTTTCTAGATGCTCTTAATCACTTTGAGAAAGCAAGAACCTTGATTTTTCGACTTCCTGGGGTGTTAAGTTGGCCCACAAGTAATGTGACTATTGAGGAGACTCATCCAGGGAGAGTAAAGGTAATCATTTATTTCTGCGGAGAGCTTCCCACTAACTGTAAAAGCCAGTCCACACTGACTCAGGCATCAGAAAATAGAGAGGCAGGGGCCGTCAGTCCTCAGCTCCCCACAGCCACGTCCTCTTTAAGGTCTAGTAAGAATCACTAGAGTTAACTAGATGTTTTCTGTGTGCCAGTCACAGCTGCCACATTTCATTATCTTTAATTTTCCCAGCAGTCCTACCAGTTTGAGTACTGTAATTGTTCCCATTTTTCAGAGGAGGGAGATTTAAATTTAGAGGAGTTAAGTAATGATCTCAGGATTAAACAACTGGGAAATAGTGGAGCTGGAACTTGACTCTTGCATTCTGATTTCAGTGCACATTATAAAGCAGAAAGGTATGCTGTCCTTACAGAAGTGTATAGCATGGTTGTTTTATCATAGCGACTGTAGCTATTGAGGTGGTACATGAGACCTCAGAAAATATAAATTCAGTCCTATATCCAGAAGCATAGGCTGCTTTGCTAGTTTTCAAAAGCCTAAATTATGTGTGAATTGACTAGAACAGGCCTTTAGTTGTGGTAATCCCTGGCATGTACTCAGAGCTTTATTTTGTCCAAAGCTTTTAAAAGCATAGGGGTCAACTCATACAACTCAAAGGATGTGAATAGACATGTGTCAGGAAGTTATACAAGTAACCAATAAGCATTTGAATAGTGTTCAACAACATTCGCTATCAAAGAAATGAAAATTAAAACCATAATGAGATATTGCTTCACATCTACTAGGATGGTTATAATCAAAAAGGTAGCCAACAAGTTTCGATAGGATGTGGAGAAATCCAAACCTTCGTACATTGGCTGTGGGTGTTTAAAATGGTGCTGCTGCTTTGGAAAATAGTCTGGTACTTCCTCACTATGTTAAAGAATGGGTTATCGTGTGACCCAGCGGTTCCATCGCTAGATATATATATAGAGAAAAGAAAGCACAAGTTCTCACAAAAACTTGTATATGAATGTTCATAACAACAGTATTTATAACAGTCAGATGTGTTTGTTTATACAACTGAATATTTTTCAGTGGTAGAAAGGTGTGAAGTACTGATGTGTGCTACAACATAAATGAACCTCAAAAACATGCTGAATGAAAGAAGCCAGACACAAAAGACTACATATTGTATGATCCCATTCATGTGAAATCTTCAGAATAGGCAAATCTGCATAGAGTCAGACAGAAAGTAGATGAGTGGTTGTGATGAGGTAGGGATTAAGGGAAATTGGGGAAGGACTGCTAATGGGTAGGGGCTTCTTGCTGGGTGATGAAAATGTCAATTTAGAATTCAGTGGTCGGCAAACCGTGGCTCTTTGGCCCCTTGAGTGTTTAGCAAAGGCCAGCTTAGGAGTACCCTAATTAAGTTAATAACAATGTACCTACCTATATAGTTTAAGTTTAAAAAATTTGGCCTTTAAAAGAAATTTCAATGGTCGTACTGTTGATATTTGGCTCTGTTGACTAACTTGTTTGCCGACCACTGATTATATTGTGGTGATGGTCGTACAATCCTGGGAGTCCACTACAAACGTACTTTATGCAAATTGGATGGTATGTGAGTGATATCTTACCCGAAGCTCGTATTAAAAAAAGTAAGACACAAAACAGGGATCATTGGGTTTTCCTCTCTTTATACTACAAGGGAGGGAGGCAGAGGAACTGTTGATGACAAAGGCAGCTCTGGGAGCATGCTTAAGTCTCTTGGAGGTTTCAGGAGTAGGGGACAGTTCTTCCCGGAAGGCAGGATCGAGCAGGGTGCCTGTATTAGGGGGGCGGGGCTGTGAGTGAAAGTGGTAGGATCCCAGGTGAAGGGCCATTGGGAAGGAGACCATTGGAGTCCTAAGGGTTATTCTACCTTATTTGTAGAATTGTAAAATAAGGTTTGATGGTTATAACAGGGTAAGATTTTGATTCTGGCTTTGAAATTCTGGAAAAATTTATTTTAATCTTTGCACCTTTGCGCCTCCCCCCCTTGCCATCATTCTCTCTTGGCATGCCTCTATGTCAGTCTCCTTCTACAAGGAAAATGTTAAAAAGTGGTATGTAGTTTTTCTTGGCTAAAAACATTTAGTTAAAGTTTAACTTAAAAATTCCTATGCTGAAGATATTTTGATGGCAAGAGGTTATTGATATAGCAAGCATTTTGACTGACAAATTAGTGTTGTAGCAGTATCATTTTTGTTTATTTTTGTTTTAGAGGCTGTTAGAGAAATTTATTGAAGAATGCAGGTTCCCTCCAGTGCCAGATGCCATTTGTTGCTATCAAAAGTGCTATGGATATTCCAAAATCCAGATATACATAACAGATCCAGACTTTAAGGTAAATAGTCAATCTCTACTGGGACATTAACTTGCACATTTGTGCCTTAAAATGAATTCAGAACAAATCGTGTAATTGGAGGCACCAAGTTCTCTGGCTTGCCAGTAGTTTTATGTCCTGTTGTCCACCCCTTCCCTTGGACTTTGCTAGGTCTAGGTCATCAGAGTTGCTGAAATGAACACTGAGGGCCCAGTGGGGACCTGGGAAGGGGCTGGCTAATCCCATTTCCTCTTTCCAGCCACTGTGTTCCTGGCAACACAGGAAACAAAATGGGGTTGTTACCTCTGAGATGTTATAATTCTAATGTATAAACTGACTCCAAGAATTTAAAGGCCCTTATAATCACTGAATTGACTCTCAGAAACCTAAGTGTGAGACCAAGTCTGGAATTTTTTTTTTAATTTTTTTTATTTATTGATTGATCTTAGAGAGAGAGAAACATCATTTTGTTGTTCTACCTATTTATGCATTTATTGGTTGATTCTTTTTTTTTTAATTTTTTATTTTTTTACAGAGACAGAGAGAGGGATAGACAGGGACAGACAGACAGGAATGGAGAGAGATGAGAAGCATCAATCATTAGTTTTTCATTCCGCGTTGCAACACCTTAGTTGTTCATTGATTGCTTTCTCATATGTGCCTTGACCGTGGGCCTTCAGCAGACCGAGTAACCCCTTGCTGGAGCCAGCAACCTTGGGTTCAAGCTGGTGGGATTTTGCTCAAACCAGATGAGCCTGCGCTCAAGCTGGCAACCTCGGGGTCTCGAACCTGGGTCCTCTGCATCCCAGTCTGATGCTCTATCCACTGCACCACCGCCTGGTCAGGCCAAGTCTGGAATTTAATTGAGTAAATTAGTTACTCAGAGTTAATTTATTCAAGAATATGATAGCGCCTGACCAGATGCTCTATCCAGTGCGCCACCTCCTGGTCAGGCCAAGTCTGGAATTTAATTGAGTAAATTAGTTACTCAGCGTTAGTTTACCAGACGGTGGCTCAGTGGATAGAGCATTGGACTGGGATGCGGAGGACCCAGGTTCGAGACCCCAAGGTCACCAGCTTGGACTCAAGGTTGCTGGCTCGAGGAAGGGGGGGTTACTCAGTCTGTTGAAGGCCCACGATCAAGGCACATATGAGAAAGCAATCAGTGAACAACTAAGGTGTAGCTATGAAAAACTGATGATTGATGCTTCTCATCTCTCTCCATTCCTGTCTGTCCCTATCTATCCCTCTCTCTGACTCTCTCTGTCTCTGTAAAAAAAAATTTTTTTTTAAATA
Source organism: Saccopteryx leptura (assembly GCF_036850995.1). Taxonomy (NCBI): domain Eukaryota; kingdom Metazoa; phylum Chordata; class Mammalia; order Chiroptera; family Emballonuridae; genus Saccopteryx; species Saccopteryx leptura. The sequence goes on along the minus strand of NC_089504.1, from coordinate 221,654,436 downwards.
AGTAAACAGCTTTTTGTCTTAATATGCACTGTGAGTGAGAGAGAATGTATGTGTGTGTAAGAGAGAGAGGAAACACCTTTAAAGTGTGAATTAAAAAAAATTTATCCCCCCAGGGTTTTATACGAATCAGCTGTTGCCAGTACTGCAGAATAGAATTCCACATCAACTGTTGGAAGAAGTTAAAAGCAACAACCTTTAATGATAAAATTGACAAGGTAAGGCTAATAAAATTGGACTTTCTAATATACCATTTTGTACATTTATTTTTCCCCTGGAGAATCTTAAATGAATATAAATTCCTTCCTGTGCATTTTGACATAATCAAAGTTTTAAATTAAAATTTTAATTATAATGTTGAAAATCAGTTTTTGTTTTTATTTACTACAAGTGTAAAGGCAATAACCATAAAAATCTTCAAAAAATTATTTAACCAACTTTACATTGGGAATATTATGATCAAAGATAAGAATTTTGCCTGGCCTGTGCTGGCGCAGTGGATAGAGCATCAACCTGGAATGCTGAGATCTGGTTCAAAACCCTGGGCTTGCTCAGTCAAGGCACATATGAGAAACAGTTGATGGTTCCCACTTCTCCCCTACCCTTTCTCCTCTCTCAAAAATCAATAAATAAAATTGTAGAAAAATAAATAAATAAAGACCTATAATATTTTTAAAATAGTAATAAGTAAATAAAAATTTTAATATTTAGTTTTAAAATATAGTTCTTAAGTTATGCATTGCCAATTTTAGTCCTTCAGGCATCTTTCATTAAATTACTTTAAAATTATGATGTAGAATTGGGGTTTCAGATTTTTTATTTTCTGCCAAAATTTGATGAGATAATTTGTACTAAGGATCAACTTAAATTTTATACTGCCTCTTCTCATTGGGGTTTCTCCTAATTAGCAAGATAGTGATGTTAATTATCATTAGCTAGGTATACTTTCTGAGTATAGGTATAAAATCTCATTTCTATTCATAGAATTTGTGATTCGTATAAGCTTAGACTAAAGAAAAAAAAAGAGCATCTATTTCTACATTGCATAGCTTTATTTTCATTGGGGAAAAAATAAAGCGGTACGCTCGATATCTATTAGCACTAGGAATTAGGCTTGGTAGAGATACATGTTCACATTTTATACATGTTCACATAGTTACCTAGGGATATCATGATATGACTAAGTCACTGTTACCTATAAGTCACTTCTGCCATGTCTGTGTCTTACCTTAATTGAGTTTCTCTAACTATACATGCTTCATTAGTGGTCATAACCATTCCCATGGGTTGAACTGTGCCTCTGTAAATTAGCTTTCATGAGGGTATACTGAAGTGGTATACACCCAAATATCTCATGACCCACGAGAAAGGTTCATCTTGCTCACTTTACCTGTTCTGAGGGTCTGCAGCTGTTGGCCAGGATTGGGTGCCACAGCTCGAGTCTGTGTGGCTGTGTTCTTAGTGTTGGAATCGAGAGGTTGCCTGGCCATGTCTTGTGGCAGAGGGTAAAGAGCAGTGGCCAGTCCATTCAGTGTTTCGTAAAGCTTTCTCTGGGACATGGTGTGCGTCAGGTCAGCGCTCCTTCTGTTGACCAAAGCAAGTCATGTGGTCAGCCATATAGGTGGTGTTCCTGAAGGAGGAAGTTTTTGACCATATTTTAACTGTTCCTGATGGTTAAAATGGTATATATGTATACATGTATAGAGTTATTCTGAAATAAAGCATTTGTTTTAATCAAATAGGATTTTCTACAAGGAGTCTGTCTTACTCCTGACTGCAAAGGTATCATTTCTAAGATTGTCATCTTTGGCAGCGGTGGTCAAGTGAAATGTGAAGTAAGTAATTAAGGGGAAATCTTATTAAATTAATAACCAAAAATGCCTGACCAGGCGGTGGCACAATGGATAGAGCGTTGAACTGGGATGTGGAGGACCCAGGTTCGAGACCCCAAGGTCGCCAGCTTGAGCGCGGGCTCATCTGGTTTGAGCAAGGCTCACCAGCTTGGACTCAGGGTCACTGGCTCGAGCAAGGGGTTACTTGGTCTGCTGTAGCCCCCCTGGTCAAGGCACATATAAGAAAGCAATCAATGAATAACGAAGGTGTCACAATGAAAAACTAATGATTGATGCTTCTTGTCTCTCTCCATTCCTGTCTGTCTGTCCCTATTTATTCCTCTCTCTGACTCTCTCTCTGTCTCTGTAAAAAAAAAAAAAAAATTAATAACCAAAATGCTTACACCTTTTAAAGCATGATTTAAATTTATGAAAGTTGTACAGTTTGGATCTTGTCTTTTCCAGGAAACAGTTACTTAATAGGGACTACTAGAATGTGAGAACCTTCTCTGCCGTGAAGGATTCTCACATTCTTTTATTTCCTAACAGGAAAAGGAGGCTTTTTACACTTTAGCCTTACTGTTGTTACACTTTCTGTAACCTATTTCCTTAATCCCCAGTCTACATTCGGGTACTTTGGGGTGGGGTTCGTAGGGATGGAAAGGTCTGTTGGAGGTGGCAGGAGCGGTTGTTGTAATGATATTTGTAGTTTATTTGATCTCTGCTTACTTTTAATTTAAAAAAATTCTTGCTGCACTGTGTCTACTTTTAGTTCTTCTTTTCAGTAAATTGTTTTGCTAAAGTTTTCTGGACTTTTGTCTGTGTCAGAACATCATAACTGTTCTCTGCCAAATTGAGCATTGACTATGTGATGCTGAAATGCTTCTTACTTGAGGTTTTGTGCTTTTTGTCATGGGAATAAGAGACAATTTTGAATGTCTTTGTTTTATTCAAAGTTTGAACACAAGGTCGTAAAAGAAAAGGTTCCTCCAAGGCCAATTCTGAAACAGAAATGTTCTAGGTAAGATTTTAACCAACTCTAGCTTAATGATGTCTTTTACAATATAACTCTATTAAATGAGATGTCTAAATCATGCTGCTTTTTAAATTGGCTGTACATACTTATCAAAATAAGTGGTGTGTGGGGTTTTTTTTGTGTGTGTGTGTGTGTGTTTTTTCTGAAGTGAGAAACAGGGAGGCAGAGAGACAGACTCCCGCATGCGCCCTACTGGGATCCACCCGGCATGCCCACCAGGGGGCGATGCTCTGCTCATCTGGGGCATTGCTCCATTGTAACTGGAGCCATTTTAGCGCCTGAGGCAGAGGCCATGGAGCCATCCTCAGTGCCCAGGCCAACTTTTGCTCCAGTAGAGCCTTGGCTGTGGGAGAGGAAGAGAGAAATAGAGAGAAAGAAGAGGGGGGAGAGTGGAGAAGCAGATGGGTGCTTCTCTTATGTACCCTGGCCAGGAATTGAACCTAGGACTTCCACACGCTGGGCCGACGCTCTACTGCTGAGCCAACTGGCCAGGGCCTCAAAATAAGTAGTTTTTAAATGATTTCTATGAATATTTAAAATTTAAAGAGAACTAGCCTGGAATGAATAAATACTAAAAACTTGAATAAGAAACTTTGTTTAGTGGTTGAATTTGTAAGTCAAATTATGACATTTGATGCTGTGAAATGATGTTTCATCAGATTTGGCAGTTAGATAAAAATTGTAGACTAAGCTCTCAGTTTTTTAAACTGAGAATTTGGAATCAACCAGATGAGTATTTTTTAACTCTTTTCAGCAAATATTTTGAACCAATGAGTTATTTCTCACACTGAAATACTCAACATACTGTCAGAATTATTCCCTTTTTTGTATCATCTTGTTCAGATCAAATAATCTCAATCCTTTTTGCTTTTTCTGCCTCTTATTTTCTATTCTATTTTTTTTTAATCGGTGAGCAAGAGAAAACAAAAGAAAAGATGAATAGAACTATTTGTTGAGAATTCATTGTAACTCTGTCAACCAAATTCTGGTGTCGTGGACCATCATTGGGGTGTTAAAATAATAGTTTATTGTGGGGTCTTTCTTTGAAATGAGTGTTTATATATATTATCTTGTAAAGTAATTTTATTGTTTCTCTTTACCCTAAGCAGTAACTTATGAACATGGAAATAACATTTGTACATTCTACCTGCCTCCCTTGGTTAAGTGCCACCCAATCGCCGAGGTTTTTGTTCATGAAACATGTACCTTTAGTTTGACTGAATTGACCACGTGTGTCAACAGTTTGTGATACTGAACAGAAAAGATGTAGACTAAGTTCTCACTGAAAAGGAATTTTTCTAACTTGTTGCGTAGAGAGTGGTTTCCACAGTAGGCAAAGGGAAGGTAGTAAGTGAGTTTACAAGAAAGGTGAATTGTCACTAATTGTAAATGTTTATCAGCCTAGAGAAGCTAAGACTGAAAGAAGACAAAAGATTGAAGAGAAAGATCCAAAAGCAGGAAGCAAAAAAGTTAGCACAAGAAAGACTGGAAGAGGACTTAAGGGAAAGTAACCCATCCCAAGTTGAGGCGCAGAAAGGTAGGCTGGAGTCCTAGGCATGATATGCGAACAGTGTATCCTCACTTGAACTACAAATACAAATATTCATCTTACTGAGCCTTACGTTAATTATTACTGAATTGAAATTTGGATTTCAGTTAATAGTATCGTGGGAGAGGGTGGTGCAAAGGGCACTGATTTTGAAAGCAGTACGTGGGGATTCAAAATACTGCCCAGCCACTACACTAACCTGGGGCGGATGAGTTTCCTCATCCCTGAACTGAAGGTGGAAGTAATACCCAGCATGAGTGTTGTGTGTTTGACAGTGGTCTGTAGACTTCACTATGTGGATATAAGTTCTAAAACAGTGAACTGTAAATTCATTACTGATTATCCGAAATAATGCTGAGTTCACATAAGGAAGCTGTTCATAAAAGGTACTGTGGAGACTGCCTACTCCATCCAGCCTTTTGTGTTAGTTACTCCATGACCAACGTGGGAATGTATCAGGTGATGTTACTATTTCTGTGGACATGTTAGTTGGTGTGTTTACTTCCAGATGAGTTGAAGTAAGTTATTCTCATTTTCTACAACAATGGCTGTCTTTAAAATGAAATATTTCCTCTTGCTGTCTTTATTTTTCATCTACTATTCCATTAATGTTCACACATCAGTCAAAATTATCTTTCCCACTAAAAATGTTTTCAGTTGAGTGTGGTATTTTAACTTTGTAGGCTTCAAGAGGCTAAATGGCCGTCCATTAGGGGGATGAGCAGGTGGGAAGATGAACTTGAGATTTTTTTTATTGTAGTCAGGGAGTCCCAGGTCTGCAGTTTAGGATCCTACTACATAAGCTGAGTAACAAGAACGATCAAATATCAAATGAATCTATAACTGAATAAATGACCCTTTCCACTCCAAAAAAACCCGAGACAACTTTTGCATTCTTAAATGACTAAATGTATTTATTGAATATGACTTTTAGATGATTGATGAGGCTGGGTTAGAGTGGTTGAGGAAAGTGAACTTATTTTAGAGAAACTAACATTTTAGATATTACATGAGTGGTATAGAGTGAAGAAGAAAAGGCACTTTTGATGTGTTATGCTTAATATGAACTTTCATATTTTTTCAAAGGTATTGTTCAACATGGGGTGAGGCAAAAGTAGGTTTACAGTTGTGAGTGCTCAAACTACAGAGTTTATTCTTGCATTATTATTAATTATTGTATTATTTTCCATACAAACCACTGTAAATATACTTTTGCCCCATTCATATTCCTAATTTAAAATTTCTTGAGTTGTTTATTTAAAAAAACACAAAGACTCCTACTGAGGCAGGTTTATACTATTATGTAATGTGACACCATTTCTTTTTGAGTGTCTGTCTTTGCAAATTGGTCCTATTTCTCACTGTGACTGACCAGTGTTGTTGATCCTTAGAAACTGTGAGTTCCGAGAGCTGCCAGTTCGTGGATGACAGGATTCTGCAGTGCATCCAGCAGCACGCCAGCAAGATCAGATCTGGCGTGCTGAACGCATCCAAGCTTCTCAAAGAGTTGCTCTCATGGAAGGTGTTAAGCACAGAAGACTATACAACCTGTTTTTCCAGCAGAAATTTTCTGAATGAAGCAGTGGACTATGTCATTCGTCACTTGATTCAAGAACAGAATCGAGTCAAAACAAGGATATTTCTGCATGTTTTGAGCGAGCTTAAAGAAATGGAGCCAAAATTAGCCACCTGGATCCAGAAACTTAACAGCTTTGGTATGTCAGTCCTGGAGATCAGTGTCGGGGAAGGAGAAATGTGGGCCATGAGCCCTTCTCCTTCCTATCATTATTTATTACTTTTTAAAATAAAGGATTACAGATTGGTATGGGTAGAATTTCTATTTTCCCTACTCATCATTTTCAGGTTATTTTTTTCCTCTTTTCCAAGGGAGAGGGGGGAGATAGAGAGACAGACTCCCGCATGAACCCAACTGGAATCTACCTGGCAACCCCTGTCTGGGGCTGATGCTTTGCTCATCTAGGGCCATACTTGCAACTGAGCTATTTTTAGTGCCTGAGGCATAGAGGCTCCATGGAGCTATTATCTTCAAGGCCTGGAGTCAAAACACTCAAATCAATTGAGCCATAGCTATGGGAAAGAAAGGGGGATAGGGGTGAAGAAGCAGATGGTCACTTCTGCTGTGTGCCCTGACCAGGGGATTGAACCTGGAACATCCACACGCTGGGCTGACGCCCTGCCAACTGAGCCAACTGGCCAGGGCCTGGGTTATTTTATAGGTAGGTTACAGTATACTTTTTCAACAGGTGTAAACACAAAAGTTTAGTCAGTTAGAAAATCCAGTCCCATTTATGCTAAAGTATTTGTAGTGTATAAACAGTAACTGCTGGGTCCAGCCATGGGTACCTAGCACCCTTGGAGTCAGCAGTCTGTGACCTCTGGGATTCTCCAGTGCAGGAGTCTGATTTTTTAATGAAAAATTTAGAGAGAAGAACAGATGGAACTAATTGCTTAGGATCACCTAAAGCAAATCTAAGGAGTAATTTATACCTAACAATTAGGAGAAAAATACCTGGGTTGTTATAAACAACAGGATTAAAACTGTTACTCTATACTGATTTTCCAATTTGGTTGAGGAAGGACACTACCTCCTCCACCCCCCCACCCCCCGCCCCAAGCAGGCTACCTACACCCCCAACCAGGGACTGCAGGAGCAGCTGCAGGCAGAGCTGTTGTCTAGCACTGGATAGTGATTTTTTGGGTACGTTCCTGGGCCCTGTTTACCTTGGTGACTGATAGCAACTGGCCTCGCATAGTAAGTTCAATTGGTAGCTGTTAGATAAAAGGTCAGTGGCAGAGCAGAGCCTTACTGTAGCCTGCAGTCCAGAGGGTTAGCCTGCCAGGCCTCTGTGAGCCACAGGCCTGCCTGTGTTTTTAGAGACATGAGCTGTTAGGATTCTAGGGTTTGAGAGGAGATAGTGATACATTTGAGAGGAGACAATTTAAATGGCAGCAGACTTGACATAGGTCTCCATGGGTTTCTGGTCCCAGAAAATGAATCTTAAGGGATGATGCCATTGGTGTCTATTAACAACCCAATACATAAATTATAACATTTATTTCTTACTTTAACTTGTTTTATATGATAACTTAAGAGAAGAGGCTTGTCTGGTTGTGCCCTCCAGTGTTTATGCAGGTAGGCAGCAGCCTGTGGGCAGAACAGCTCACTGACAGGGACTGGGGATTTGAGTGTGTGCTCTGGATTTGGTTCAGTTTATACTGAAGACTAAACGTGTCGTTTTAATAAGTATGCGTGCATACTATTTAAAGTTGCAGTTTGTATTTAAAGTTGTAAAATGGGCCCTGGCTGGTTGGCTCAGTGGTAGAGCATTAGCTCGGCGTGTGGAAGTCCTGGGTTCAATTCCTTGTCAGGGCACACAGAAGTGCCCTTCTGCTTCTCCACCACCCCCACTTCTCTTTTTCTTTCTCTCTCTCTCTCTTTCCTCCCCTCCTGTAGCCACGGCTCCATTAGAGCGAGTTGGCCTTAGGCACTGAGGATGGCTCCATGGCCTTCGTCTCAGGTGCTAATAAATGGCTCTAGTTGCAACAGAGCAATGGCCCCAGATGGGCAAACCATTGCCCCCTAGTGGGCTTGCTGGGTGGACCCCAGTCGGGGTACATTCAGGAGTCTGTCTCTGCCTCCCCTCCTCTCACAAATAATAAAATAAAATAAAAATATAAAATAAAGTAAAAAATAAAAGGTTGTAAAATGAGTTAAAGCATATTAATGAGTAAGGCTGTACTATAGCCCTGATGTAAAGCTCACATTTATTAAAATCAAGTAATTTCCAATTCCTGGAATTTTATCTTGTGCTCACAGAAAGTCTATACAATGGAGTCACATCATATGCATGTTTAACAGAGAGGTCAGTTTATATGCAGATAGAGGAGGGGAATGATCATTTCAATGCTAGGTATGATCTGCCTGTCCCTCACTGAGCACATGCTCTGCTGTGAGCCTTAGATGGAAGTGTGAATGTAGGATTTCTTCATAGGCAATTCCCTTAAACCTTGTGTCTTTTGAGTATTTTGTGTGGGCCCTGATTCTGGTTTTCACCAACAGTAATTTTTAGTGCAGCCTGACCTTTAGCTGCTGCTGTTTCATCGGGAAGAACCAGCTGTATAGGGTCATTTGACTCGGCAGTCTGCTTCATTTGCTGGCTAAAGCAGGGTGCTTTGTGGGGCACTGAGGCAAGGACTGCTAACGGTATATTCTGGTGGCTGTGTCAGTAGCAGGGCTAACAGAGCAGCGCGTCACCATACTCTTGAGTAGGAGAGTATGGGGTGGCAGCCACCCTTTTTTCTGATTGGACAAGGGGGAATAAGCAGGAGTGGTGAGCACCTTGACTTTTGTGAGCATTGTTAGGAGCCCTGATATTTGGGGGAATATGGAGCAATTCTTAGAGGTGTTGGGAGAGGAGTTTACACATTTCCTGTCTTTTTTTTTTTTTCATTTTTCTGAAGCTGGAAACAGGGAGAGACAGTCAGACAGACTCCCGCATGCGCCCGACCGGGATCCACCCGGCACGCCCACCATGAGGCGACGCTCTGCCCACCAGGGGGCGATGCTCTGCCCCTCCGGGGCGTTGCCATGTTGCGACCAGAGCCACTCTAGCGCCTGAGGCAGAGGCCACAGAGCCATCCCCAGCGCCCAGGGCATCTTTGCTCCAATGGAGCCTTGGCTGCGGGAGGGGAAGAGAGAGACAGAGAGGAAAGCGCGGCGGAGGGGTGGAGAAGCAAATGGGCACTTCTCCTTCTCCTATGTGCCCTGGCTGGGAATCGAACCCGGGTCCTCCGCACGCTAGGCCGACGCTCTACTGCTGAGCCAACCGGCCAGGGCACATTTCCTGTCTTAAAGGCATCTGGGAAGCTTTCGCATATTACTGATGTTTTGTTGCTAAGGAGTATATGTGGAAAAGCATTGTAAAATCTTGCTCGTTTGGCCCTGGCCAGTTGGCTCAGTGGTAGAGCGTTGGCCCACACATGGAAGTCCTGAGTTCAATTCCTGGCCAGGGCACACAGGAGAAGCGCCCATCTGCTTCTCCACCCTTAACCCTCCTCTTTCTATCTCTCTCTTCCCCTCCCACAGCCAAGGCTCCATTGGAGCAAAGTTGGCCTGGGTGCTGAGGATGGCTCCATGGCCTCTGCCTCAGGCTCTAGAATGGCTCTAGTGGCTCTGGTTGCAAAGGAGCAATGGCCCAGATGGGCAGAACATTGCCCCCTTGTGGGCATACCAGGTGGATCCTGGTCGGGCACATGCGGGAATCTGTCTCTCTGCCTCCCTGCTTCTCACTTCAGAAAAAAAGAAAAATCTTGCTAATTTGTACTAATTGGAGTGCAAATCATTATGAATTCGTGAAAAGGTTATTGCTATATTTTTAAAGGAATTTAGTGCCTTCTTTTCCTAAGTCTAATAAAAATTAATAATAGAAACTGTTGGCCCACCTTATTCAATTAATAGATAGGAATTACTATCAATATCAATGTTAAATGGTGTTTCTGAAATGTCTGATAGCTTAAGCAAGCTTGTTCTCAGGTATTTAAGTGTTTGCACTGCAGTTGTGAGCAAACTGGAGTAGAACCATTTTCAAAGATGTGAATATGAACGTGTTTGCACAGAAAGTGGTTTCCCCGTCTTCTAATTTGACCTTTGTTTTATTACAGGCTTAGATGCCACAGAGTCTTTTCTTTCTCGTTATGGAACGTCTCTTAAGAAACTTGATTTCAGCATTATGACTTTTCTGTGGCATGAGAAATACGGCCATAAGCTACCCTCTATAGAAGGGAAGCGACTCGAATACTTCTGCGAGCTGGCGTCCCTGAAGGAAGCGCGGTGCCTGATATGGCTGCTGGAAGAGCACAGGGACAAGTTCCCGGCCTTACACAGTGCTTTAGATGAGTTCTTCGACATCATGGGTACGCAGGCCAGGCTTCGGTTTATAGTAGACCTCATCTTAGAAAAAAGTCTGTGGAGGACCTGATTTATTTAAATACTTAATAGAGAAAATTATCATGGTAAAACTGCTTATTTGGGGAGGTTAGTGATTAAGAATAGTAATTTTTTTCACATCATAAAACCTTTTTACTCTGGAACTAAGTTGTAAAAACTCAGATTGGTATGTTACACTGATTATATCAGGGGTCGGAACCTTTTTGGCTGAGAGAGCCATGAACGCCACATATTTTAAAATGTAATTTCGTGAGAGCCATACAACAACCCGTGTACGTTAGGCATTATCCAATAAAAATTTGGTGTTGTCCCAGAGGACAGCTGTGATTGGCTTCAGCCACCCGCAACCATAAACATGAGCAGTAGGAAATTAATGGATTGTAATACATGAGAATGTTTTATATTTTTAACATTATTATTTTTATTAAAGATTTGTCTGCGACCCAGATGCAGCCATCAAAAGAGCCACATCTGGCTCGCAAGCCATAGGTTCCTGACCCCTGGACTATATCATTATTATTTTCATTTTAGATATTTTGACAGCATCATGGCAAAGATTGCATATTAGGTTGACAGGATTTATTAACTGGTTTGATGTGTAGCAGTCAGGAGAATGGCCTGCGGGAGTAGGTGATGTTTGTTGTAGAACAAACAACATGGCTGCTGTAGCAGGTGGAACCTAGAACTGGGAATCAGGAGATTGGGTTGTGGCTCAGCTTCTTCCCTAACTCATTGCATTACAAAGCTTGTTTCTACTATGGGCCTGCCTGCTGTGCTAGGTGTTAGCAAGGAGTTCAGAATACTTGTCCCACCCTCAAGGACTTGATGCTTCACAGAGGAGAATGGGATGAACATCTGTGTGATGTGGGAGCAAGCTCAGTGAGAGAGGACCAGGGAGGGAGTTCAGACAGAGGATGGAGCATGTGTGTTCTCCCAGGAAGAGGGAAGCCTGGTGTGGGGCAGGGTCTGAGCTAGATGTGGACTTGGACAGGGTGACCACTAGGCCTAGAGAGGATGGAGGGGAATCAGGGGACCTGTTTGGATAGGGGCTTGGAGTCCAGTTTGGCAGAAAAGGATAACTAGTAGTTATTTCCTTAGCTGATATTGGTTCTTAGTTTCTTCATCATTAAAATAAGAGGATTTAGAGCCCATGACCTGTATGGTCCCATTTTGCTTCACAATATAACAGTTTTGATTCCAAATTCATTTGAATTTCTTATTTTTGCTACTACATTTATGTCTTATGATAATGCCCTTTCCTTTTCTCTCAGCATCAGGATTCTACCTGTTGCTAGGCATTAGACCTTTAAATTTTATGCTGTTTGTTTTAAAGTGTACAGTAACGTCACATGTTAAACAGTTTAAATGCAGTATAGGAAACAACAAGCATACTTTTGTTGTGGTTCTTAGGGAAGAGCCCACTCAAATGCAGATGGCTTTATCCTCCTAGAACACTGCTTCCTGACTGAGGTGACATGTCGCTTGACAGCCTGGGTTCATTGCTGTCAGTGCGCTGCTGCTGGTAATAACACGCTGGCCTGAAGCTGGGCCTGCAAAGCCCAGTGCATGTCAGATCAAACAGCAAGACACTGAAAAGGACACAAGTCTCTCTGTGTGCAATTTCCTCGGTTCTTGTGTTCCATGCGCAGTCCTCTGGCTGTGACTGTCCCTCTGCTCTCAGTCATAGGGGCGGATGGCCTACAGATCTAGAAGGTCTGCATCTAAAAGTCCTGCAGATTTCCAGGTCCCACTTCTCACCTTCCCAGATGTACTCAATTTTATCTCCTTTGATTCTGGATTATATTTCTTATAAGTTTTAAAAGTCCAGTGATCTCATAAATAAGGAAATGCAGTAATGTCATCAGTATAATGATAATTGGGAGCCCCAGCCTCCCTCCTAAAGTCTGGATGCGTATTTCTATGTTGGGATTTCTGTGTAGGAAGCCAAGAGGCCCCTGAAGAGCAGTGTGGCTGAGCCCATTTATATCACACTTATTTCTTGAATTTATCTGATGTCATAACATTGTATATCTTGATTTTAAGCAGGAAAGCTGGAATTAGTCTTGATTCTTCCTTTCCCCTATTAGCCTGTATCTAGTTTGTCAGCAGTCCAAATAAGCATCATTTTGGATCTGCCTTTTCCTGTCCATTCCAGTTCCCTGGGTCAGGACCTTTGTGATCTTTTCACAACAAGACCATTGCAGTAGTCCCCAAACCGTTCTCCATGCCTTTACACCCTCCCTCTACAAATCCTTCCTATATCATTGCCTGTAGGGACTCTTAAGGAAGATCTCTCTGATCCTGTAACTGCTCTGTTTGGGGAACAGTTGCTTAGTGTTTCCTCCAGATTGAGTTCACATCATATATATGGAATCATCATCAGTCTGCCCATCTGCCCTCTGAATGAGCACCCCTGTCATCACTGTGCCCAACCTGCCCTGTGCTTTCCTGCCTCCTGTCCTTGCTCATGCTGTTTCTCCAGCCACATTCCACCCCATTGCTTGTTCATTTCAGGTCTCTTTCTCCCCAAAGTCCTTCCTGAGCCTCCTTGGGCCTCTCCCCTTGAAGACTTTGTTCTTCCATCCATGCTATTCCCATTATAGTCATTGTGGCAGCACACTAGGTTGCAAGTGTTTGCCTCTTTGTCTTTTTTGTAGAGCACAGGCATGTGGATGGCAAGGACTGTTTTATGTATCTCTTTTCCCAGCACCTGGCATAGAGTTTGGCATCTAGAAGGCACTGAAGTGGATTGAAATTTTGTGCTTTGCAGTTGGTTTCCCATTTAGTTAGCCATTTCACCCTTGGTTTCCAAACTAGACTATGCCAAAGCCAAGTAAGCATAGGACATAGTCTTTGTTAGTGTTCCTGGGGCGGTTTCCTTTAAGGCTTCAGTGAATTGTACAGCAGTGTTCATGTTCCATCCCTCACGATACCATCTGTGTCTTCCTGCAGACAGCCGCTGCACTGTGTTAAGGAAACAAGACAGTGGTGATGTTCCAGTAAGTTTCTTGATCGCTTTACGTGTCATATTCTAATTTGTATTAGAGGAAGAGTGGAGGACCCATGCCAATGTTTCATTACATCTTAGGTGGTACTCCAGACCCTATATGGAGGACTCGAGATAACATGTACTAATCATTAGAATGCTAATCCCAGTCTTCCTCTTGGATTTGGAGCGACAATCCATAAACTGAGGCTTACATTAGACAACAGCCTTAATGTTTCACAACTGATTGTTAGTCTGAGAAATAGGAAAGGAGTTCTCGAGTCACCTCCTGGCATGAAAATGAAAAATGACCTGTGATGGTGAAAATTTTAACACTTTGCCCTTGAAGGAAAACAGAGAAACTTTGTTTTGAGTGGCTAAAAATTGAGTTTAACTTAAAATAATTCTAGAGTTGTCTGCTTTAGAAGGTTGTATCAGTTTTCAAACAGAAAATTGCTTGTTTCCTAATATTTAGGATCAAGCCATCTATACTTGAAATTTTGTCTTAATCCTCCATTTACTTAAACATTGCCCAGCTGAGTATGGAAACACAGCTAACACTCCGGAGGAGAATTTACTGCTTCTTGTAAATGCACGGTGTGCTCCCCAGGGTCTGGCCAGGTACAAAATGGCTAGTTTGCCTTAGTACCATGATGGCGAACCTTTTTATAAAAACCGCCCATTTTTGCAGTGCTGGTCAACCTGGTCCCTCCCGCCTACTAGTGGGCGTTCCAGCTTTTATGGTGGGCCAATCGTGGCGCCATTTGGTTGCTCCACTATGCCCACCATGAAAGCTGGAACACCCACTAGTGGATGGGAGAGACCAGGTTGACCAGCACTGCAAAAGTGGGTGGTTTTTATAAAAAGGTTCCCCATCACAGCCTTAGTAAAAGGAAGATCATTAAAATACTATTAGCATATAACTAAAATTACTTTTTAAGTCTGATTAATTACTTGAAATTACATAAAGCCTGTTGAAAATGAATTTAAAATGTTGGAACAATGTAATTTTAGTTATAGCATTAAGCGTCACTAAACTTTTTAAAAATTTCTATTATAAATTATAACACCCAGGCTGACACACTATATTGTTATTTTTTTAAAACATTTTATGTGATTCAGCGTATGATCAGTTTGTGAAAATCAGTATGTTTATAATATATGGTAGCTTCATGATGCTGTTATTGGAGTGTTCAGTGATTTTCCCCCCTCATTTTTTAGTTTAATTCAACCAAGATAAAAAACAAAGGCAAGAAAAAGAAGCCAAAGGATTCAAAGGTAAGGAATGTTTTCTGTATTAATTCTTATGTAAAATAACTGAATATGTAAATTAAATTAACCAATTCTTGGGATATTTTGAAGCATTTTTTAGAAGACTTTCTAGGCTTTAAAGATATTTTGGCAGCCATCTACATTTTGAGGAAGTTTAAGGTTCATATCATATATAAGTAACTCTTAAAAGAGACTTTTATCTTTATTGTCCTTTTTATTTTCTGAATAAACACAATTGTCATAAAGTGGGACTCGGTACAAGTAGTCACAGAGCAGAGTGACCAGGACAGCTCTGGGGTCATATAGACCTAAGTTTATATTTTGGCTCTCAACCAATTATTATTATTTTTATTGCTGTTCTTATTTATATGTGACTGGGGCTAGTTATTTGACTTCCCTGTGCCCTAGCGTTACCATCTGTATAAAAGGACATGATACCTGTTATCAATAACTTGTAGAGTTATTATCTAAACTATTCTAAATAAAGGTGGTAAACACTGATCACAGTATCTCAGAGCTGATAGGCTTCCTTCCTTCCTTTTACCCAAGGCTCTGCTCCTAGCCCACGAGATCACTAGGGCATTATTTTTAAGACCTACGGTGGACTCTTCATGGCTATCATGTATTTGGAGGACTCAGCCAATAATACTTTTCTTTCTGTCTTTGACCATAGGTCCTCAGTTTATCTGAGATGGGAGTTTAAACTGTGTGACATTTAATTTTTGGGGGGAGTGTGGGAAGCTGCCTAAATATTAATTTGGACCTATTTATGGTTGTTGAAACTTTTATTATTATGTGTTCTTATTCATAAGACAGTTTAGATAAGTCTCATGTATTGTTGATTTGCATTGAATATTTATGTAAGCATTTGTCAGTTTTAATAGTAATTTTAAAGGTAGAAAATTATTGTCATTCTTCTGTCTTTTAAACCAGCCTATGTTAGTTGGGTCTGGAATAGCTTCGATAACAACTGAAATTGTTGCTTCAGGTGAAGACCATAAGTAAGTATAATTTTTAAATTTTTGCTTCATTTTAACTCAAGTGTTTAACTTACTAAGTGATGTTTATTTAGTGTGCTTTCAACTTGTGTTTTCCCTAACTTCTCTGTCGAAAGATGTGCATCTGTGATGACAGCCTGATCTGACCCATCCTGAGTGAATTTATAGCTTGGCTTGTCAATGTTAAAAATTCATATGAAGGGCATTAAAATCATAAAGCAGATGACATTCATTTTATAAATTTAAGAACCTGTTATATGCATGTGCAAGATACTGTGGGGCAACCCTAGAGAATGCTCTTTCAAATATTTATTGAAGAGAGTGTTCTGTTGATTATTATAAGTGTAAGAACGAGACGGCACTCGATCACCAGGTGTGCAGGCTTTATTAGAGGAGAAAGACCTGCCGGGGCACTTTTCCGAAAAGAAGGGCACCAGTACAAGCTAGGGGGATAAATTATATGGGGTCAGGAAGAATTTCGAGCATGTGGGTGTTGAATTAAAAGTCCTGGTATGTCCGGAGCCCCTTCTTGGGGCGGCTTGTCAGCTTCTTGGAATTCCTCTGTCTCAGGGGCGATAGTCCAGTAAGGGTGAGGTCTGACAGATGAGCGGAACATCAAGAGGGCAGTTTGGAATACATATATCTATCAATAAGCATACTTGCTATATAATAGGAGAGATGGAGATGTTTTGGAAGCTATATATGATGTAATAGTTTAATGTTAGGTGTGAGTGATTTTTAATAGCATCTGGTTGTTGAAGCTGAATTTACAAGAAACAAATAGACATAAGAGGAAATGAAACTAGTGAGTAGCAGTAACCTTTTTATATCATATTTGTTTATGGGCAAAAACCCACAAAAAATGTTTTGGTGTTTTTTGTTTGTTTGTTTTTTACTTTTCTTAATGGCGTAATAACTGTTGTTTTACACATTTTCATGGATTCTTTAAATGGAGAAATTGTTTCAAGTTAAAATAATAAGAGCCCTTACTTAGATAACACTTATACACCAGACACTATTCTAAGAGCTTTACATATACAGGGTAGGCAAAAGTAAGTTTATAATTCGTGTGGAAAATAATACAGTAATAAATAATAATAAACTGTAAACCTGCCTTTGCCCCACCTGATTAAATTCATTTAAGTCACTCCTTTACCCTAGGAACTGGATATTATGATGTTCATTTTATATATAAAGAAACTGAGGCACAGTGTAGTTGAGTGGCGTACCCAAGAACACAGAGACAGTAAACAGCAAAGCAGAAGTTAAACCCAGCAATCTGGTATAGAGCCCATACTCAAGTTGCACTCTTTTTAGAGTGCTAGAAACATTCCATTTTTTATTTTTATTATTTTTTTTTTTTACTTTTTTTTTTTTCATTTTTCTGAAGCTGGAAACAGGGAGAGACAGTCAGACAGACTCCCGCATGCACCCGACTGGGATCCACCCGGCACGCCCACCAGGGGCACGCTCTGCCCACCAGGGGGCGATGCTCTGCCCATCCTGGGCGTCGCCATGTTGCGACCAGAGCCACTCTAGCGCCTGAGGCAGAGGCCACAGAGCCATCCCCAGCGCCCGGGCCATTTTTGCTCCAATGGAGCCTCGGCTGCAGGAGGGGAAGAGAGAGACAGAGAGGAAAGCGCCGCGGAGGGGTGGAGAAGCAAATGGGCGCTTCTCCTGTGTGCCCTGGCCGGGAATCGGAAACATTCCATTTTTTAAAAAAATCTTTGTGTTAAGTACTTTTTACCAGTCTCAGTCTCACTTTAATTTAAATTAATAACAGTTATAATAAATGTTTTCATTTTTCTCTTTAACAAGTTACAACCAATGAAACATTGATTTTTTTATTTTTAAAATCAGGTATTTTTAAAAATTTGCTCTTGGTGACAGAGTAAGTTGTTCATAACAAGTGCTTACTCAGTAGTCAGGTACATATATTTCTTGACTATAATTGTAGAAGCATAATTTTCCTGCATTAAATTCTCTGGTAGTGGCCCTGACCAATTGGCTCAGTGGTAGAGTGTCGACCCAGCATGTGGATATCCCAGGTTCAATTCCCAGTCAGGGCACACAGGAGAAGCTACCATCTGCTTCTCCACCCTTCCCCTCCTACAGCCATGGCTCGATTGGGTCAAGCGCACTGTCCCCGGGCACTGAGGAAGGCACTGTGGAGCCTCTGCCTCAGGCACTAAAAAGAACTCTGTTGTGAGCATGGTCCCAGATGGGCAGAGCCTTTACCCCAGACAGGGGTTACTAGGTGGATCCCAGGCTCATGCGGG
Organism: Saccopteryx leptura; assembly: GCF_036850995.1. NCBI lineage: Eukaryota > Metazoa > Chordata > Mammalia > Chiroptera > Emballonuridae > Saccopteryx > Saccopteryx leptura. Next base: position 221,636,519 of record NC_089504.1, on the reverse strand, counting down.
CATCTGTCTATCTGCCCCTATCACTTGGAAAAGAAGAAAAAAAATTCTCTGGTAGTTTTATTTTTGCATAGTAATGCTGAGTAATATGTTACTGTCTTTGTCTCAATTTAAATACGAGTGGGGCAAAAGTAGGTTTACGGTTGTGAGTACATGAAACAGTTTATGCCTGTATTATTATTAATTACTGTATTATTTTTCATACAAACAGCTGTATACCTATTTTTGCCCCACCCTGGATCATTGTGTCACCTAAAGCTTATTATTCACAAAAATATTTTATTTTTTTATCAACAGACGCAATTCAAGTTGTTCAGGCCCATTTGTAGTGCCTGACTACCTTCGGCAAGACGTGGAAGAATTCGAAGCTCTCTATGAACAGCACAGCACTGAATATGTTGTCCGTAATAAGAAGCTGTGGGACATTAACCCAAAACAAAAATCTTCAACTCTGTATGAGTAAGTAGAACATTGCTCCAACTTTTTTTTTTTTTTTACAGAGACAGAGAGAGAGTCAGAGAGAGGGATAGATAGGGACAGACAGACAGGAATGGAGAGAGACGAGGAGCATTGATCACCAGTTTTTCGTTGTGACACCTTAGTTGTTCATTGATTGCTTTCTCATATGTGCGTTGACTGTGGGCCTTCAGCAGACTGAGTAACCCCTTGCTGGAGCCAGCGACCTTGGGTCCAAGCTGGTGAGCTTTTGCTCAAACTAGATGAGCCCGCGCTCAAGCTGGCGACGTTGGGGTCTCAAACCTGGGTCCTTGGCATCCCAGTCCAACACTCTATCCACTGTGCCACTGCCTGGTCAGGCGCTCCAACTATTTTTTATTCCAAGGCTGCCAGTCAGAGATTTTAAGTTGTTTAATTTATGTTCCGTATCTTTAATAAAGGAGCCGTTTTTATTGGCTGGTAAGCTCTGGGGAGGAAAAGGATTTTTACAGCTTTTGTTCAGATTATACAAATGTAATTTAGGATTTTTAATTATTAAATTTAGAGTACTAATGCTTATTACTTTGTCAGTTTGAGCTACTAATGTTGATACTTTGTACTTCCAAAACTGTCCTGGATATGTTCTGATAGAACTGATAAAGTTTCTGGCCATAATCATTTTATCATGAATTTCACGGTAAACATTTAACAAGGAGTTGCATGATTCTTTGATCTCGTTGTCCTTTTGTTGATGAATGCATCTGTATGGCATCTCCTAAGTCCAGGCAAGTAGCTTGGGGAAAGGTTACCCCTTTCCTGTGGAAGGGAGACGTGGATATTGTCATTGTGTTGGCCAGGTGATAGTTTTTCAGCTGGGACGAGAGAGTGCACATAGAAAACCCTGCATCTCTGTATTTTGTGGGAGACTTGATATCCTGACATTGATCTAATAAAAGAGAAACTGACTTTCCTTTAGAAGTAACCTTAGGGGTGACTTACTCATCCATAATTTGGTCATTTTGTTTTTCCTCAGTTGCATCATCCATCTTCAGTCTGATGACATGTTCTTGGGTTCCTCTTGATGGTTTTTCTTTAGAATAGAAGTGCTGAGAAAACCATGTTTCTGGAGAACCGAATGACAACATGGAAACAGCTTGTAAAATTAACATTAGTATTTTTTAAACTATGTTAAACTTTGCTTCAGGCTTCTAAAACTGAAGCTAAATTGTGTAGTTTTCAGGAGCTTGCTTTTTTTTTTCTCTCTTGCTTTTATTTTTTTTAAATTAATTTTAATGAGGTGACATTGATAAATCAGGATACATATTTTCAGAGAAAACATCTGTAGGTTATTTTGAATTTGATTATGCTGCATTCTCATCACTCAAAGTCCAGTTGTCTTCCATCACCTTCTAACTGGTTTTCTTTGTGCTCCTACACTCCACCAACCCCCTCCCTCTCCTGCCTCCTACCCCGTAACCCCCATACTCTTGTCCATGTCTCTGAGTCTCATTTTTATGCCCCACCTATGTATGGAATCATATAGCTCTTAATTTTTTCTGATTTACTTATTTCACTTGGTATAATGTTATTAGGGTCCATCCATGTTGTTGTAAATGATCCAATGTCATCATTTCTTATGGCTGAGTAGTATTCCATAGTATATATGTACCAAAGCTTTTTAATCCACTCGTCCTCTGACAGACACTTGGGTTGTTTCCAGATCATTGCTATTGTGAACAATGCTGCCATAAACATGGGGGTGCATTTCTTCTTTTCAAACAGTGCTATGGTGTTCTTGGGGTATATTCCTAACAGTGGTATAGCTGGGTCAAAAGGCAGTTCGATTTTTAATTTTTTGAGGAATCTCCATACTGTTTTCCACATTGGCTGCACCAGTCTGCATTCCCACCAGCAGTGTAAGAGGGTTCCCTTTTCTCCACATCCTCGCCAGCACTTATTCTGTGTTGTTTTGTTGATGAGCGCCATTCTGACTGGTGTGAGATGATATCTCGTGGTTTTAATTTGCATTTCTCTAATGATTAGTGATGTTGAGCATTTTTGCATATGCCTATTGGCCATCTGTATAACCTCTTTGGAGAATTGTCTATTTATTTCTTTCGCCCATTTTTTGATTGGATTCTTTGTCTTCCTGGTATTGAGTTTTATAAGTTCTTTATAAATTTTGGTTATTAACCCCTTATCAGATGTATTGTCAAATATGTTCTCCCATTGTGTAGTTTGTCTTTTTATTGTGTTCTTATTGTCTTTAGCTGTGCAGAAGCTTTTTAGTTTGATATAGTCCCATTTGTTTATCCTGTCCTTTATTTCACTTGCCCGTGGAGATAGATCGGCAAATATATTGCTGCGAGAGATGTCAGAGAGCTTACTGCCTATGTTTTCTTCTAAGATGCTTATGGTTTTATGGCTTACATTTAAGTCTTTTATCCATTTTGAGTTTATTTTTGTGAATGGTGTAAGTTGGTGGTCTAGTTTCATTTTTTTGCAGATAGCTGTCCAATTTTCCCAACGCCATTTGTTGAAGAGCTGTCTTTACTCCAATGAATGCTCTTACCTCCTTTGTCAAATATCAGTTGTCCATAAAAGTGTGGGTTTATTTCTGGGTTCTTAGTTCTGTTCCATTGATCTATATGCCTGTTCTTATGCCAGTACTAGGCTGTTTTGAGTACAGTGGCCTTGTAGTATAACTTGATATCCGGAAGTGTGATACCACCCACTTTATTCCTCCTTTTCAAGATTGCTGAGGCTATTCCTGTTCTCTTTTGGTTCCATATAAATTTTTGGAATATATATTCTGTATCTTTGAAGTAAGTCATTCGTATTTTAATTGGTATTGCATTGACTTTATAAATTGCTTTGGGTAATGTAGACATTTTAATGATGTTTATTCTTCCTAACCATGAGCACGGTATATGCTTCCACTTGTTTGTATTTTCCCTGATTTCTTTTATCAATGTTTTATAATTTTCCAAGTACAAGTCTTTAATCTCTCTGGTTAAATTTATTCCTAGGTACTTTATTTTTTTGGTTGCAATGGTGAAGGGAATTGTATCCTTAATTTCTCTTTCTGACAGGTCATTGTTAGTGTATAAAAATGCCTCTAATTTCTGAGTATTAATTTTATATCCTGCCACCTTGCTGAATTCATTTATCAGGTACAGTAGTTTTTTGACTGAGATTTTAGGATTTTCTATATACAATATCATATCATCTGCAAATAATGATAGTTTTACTTCTTTTCCAATTTGGATGCCTTTTATTTCTTTTTCTTGTCTGATTGCTGTGGCTAGGACTTCCAGAACTATGTTGAATAAGAGTAGTGAAAAGGGGCACCCCTGCATTGTTCCTGATCTTAAGGGGATTGCTTTTAATTTTTGCCCATTGAGTATGATGTTAGCTGCAGATTTGTCATAGATGGCTTTTATCATGTTGAGATATGTTCCCTGTATTCCCACTTTACTGAGAGTTTTGATCATGAATGGGTGCTGGATTTTATCAAATGTTTTTTCTGCATCTACTGAAATTATCATGTGGTTTTTCTCCTTCCTTTTGGTTATTTGATGAATCACATTGATTGATTTGCGAATATTGTTCAGCCTTGCCTCCCCAGAATAAATCCCACTTGATCATGGTGTATGATTTTTTTCATATATTGCTGGATCCAGTTGGCTAATATTTTGTTGAGGATTTTAGCATCTAAATTCATCAGGGATATTGGCCTATAATTTTCTTTCTTTGTGTTGTCTTTGCCTGGTTTTGGAATCAGAATTGTACTCACCTCATAAAAGGAGCTTGGAAGTCTTCGTTCCTCTTGAATTTTTTGAAATAGCTTGAGAAGGATAAGAGTTCTTCTTTGAATATTTGGTAGAATTTACTTGTAAAGCCATCAGTGCCAGGACTTTTCTTTTTTGGGAGTTTTTTGATAACTGTTTCAATCTCATTTGTTATAATTGGTCTGTTTAGGTTTTTTGATTCTTCCAGATTAATTTTTGGAAGAATATATGTTTCAATGAATTTGTCCATTTCATCTAGGTTGTCTAGTTTTTTGGCATACAGTTCTTCATAGTATTTTCTTACAATATTTTGTATATCTGTTGTGTCAGTTGTTATTTCTCCACTCTCATTTCTAATTTTATTTATTTCAGTCCTCTCTTTTTTTCTTGGTGAGTCTGGTTAAAGGTTCATTGATCTTGTTTACGTTTACAAAGAAGCAGCTCCTGGTTTCATTGATCCTCTGTATTGTTTCTTTAGCCTCTATGTCATTTATTTCTGCTCTGATCTTTATTATTTCCTTCCTTCTACTACATTTAGGCTTTACTTGCTGTTCTTTTTCTAGTTCTTTTAGATGCAGGGTTAAGTTGTTTATTTGAGCTTTTTCTAGCTTTTTCTTTTTTTTGTATACAGAGACAGAGAGAGAGTCAGAGAGAGGGATAGATAGGGACAGACAGACAGGAACGGAGAGAGATGAGAAGCATCAGTCATTAGTTTTTTGTTTCGACACTTTAGTTGTTCATTGATTGCTTTCTCATATATGCCTTGATCGGAGGCCTTTAGCAGACCGAGTAACCCCTTGTTCGAGCCAGCGACCTCAGGTCCAAGCTGGTGAGCTTTGCTCAAACCAGATGAGCCTGCGCTCAAGCTAACAACCTCAGGCTCTCGAACCTGGGTCCTCCACATTCCAGTTCGATGCTCTATTGACTGCACCACCACCTGGTCAGGCATCTAGCTTCTTAAGGTATACCTGTAATGCTATGAACTTCCCTCTCAGGACTGCTTTTGCTGTGTCCCATAAATTTTGAGTTGATGTATGCTCATAATCATTCGTTTCTAGGGATTTTAAAATTTCTTCTTTGATCTCATTGTTAACCCATTCATTATTTAATAACATGCTTTTAGTTTCCAAGTGTTTGAGTATTTTTCAGTTTTTCTGTTGGGGTTGATTTCTAGCTTCATGCCATTGTGATCAGAGAAAGTGCTCGATATGATTTCAGTCTTCTTAAATTTGTTGAGACCGCTTTTGTGCCCTAACATGTGGTCTATCCTAGAGAATGTACTATGAGCACTTGAAAAGAATGTATATTGTGCTGCTTTAGGGTGAAAGGTTCTGAAGATATCTATTAAATCAAGTTGATCTAGTATGTCCTTTAAGTCTGCTGTTTCTTTGTTAATTTTCTTTCTTGAGGATCTATCTAGTGATGTTAGTGGGGTATTGAAATTCCCTACTATTATAGTATTGTTGTTGATCTCGCCCTTTAAATCCATCAAAATCTGCTTTATATATTTAGGTGCTCCTATATTAGGTGCGTAGATATTTGTAACGGTTATATCTTCTTGTTGGATTGCTCCCTTTATCATTATGTAGTGACCTTCTTTATCTCTTACTATAGCCTTTGTTTTAAAGTCCATTTTGTCTGATATAAGTATTGCTACCCCAGCTTTTTTTTTCATTTCCATTTGCGTGAAATATTTTTTCCATCCTTTTATCTTCAGTCTATGTGCAGCATTTGTTTTAAGGTGTGTCTCTTGTACACAGCATATGTATGGGTCTTGTTTTCTTATCCACGCAGCTACCCTATGTCTTTGATTGGATCATTTAATCCATTTACATTTAAGGTTATTATTGATATGTAGTTGTTTATTGCCATTTTATTCTTTAAAACTGTATTCCTCTTTTGCTATATTCTTTTTCTCATTTGATCTGTTTACAACAGGCCCCTCAGCATTTCTTGCAGCCTTGGTTTGGTTGTAGTGAATTCCTTGAGTTTTATTTTGGTCTGGAAAGCTTTTTTTTTTCTCCTTCAATTTTTAAATTTTTTATTTTATTTATTTATTTACAGGGACAGAGAGTCAGAGAGAGGGACAGATAGGGACAGACAGACAGGAACGGAGAGAGATGAGAAGCATCAATCATCAGTTTTTCGTTGCGACACCTTAGTTGTTCATTGATTGCTTTCTCATATGTGCCTTGACCGTGGGCCTTCAGCAGACCGAGTAACCCCTTGCTGGAGCCAGCGACCTTGGGTCCAAGCTGGTGAGCTTTGCTCAAGCCAGATGAGCCCGCGCTCAAGCTGGTGACCTCGGGGTCTCGAACCTGGGTCCTTCCGCATCCCATTCCAACACTCTATCCACTGCGCCATCTCCTGGTCAGGCTCCTTCAATTTTAAACGATAGCCTTGCTGGATAAAGTAGTCTTAGTTGTAGGCTCTTGTTCTGCATTACTTTGAATATTTCTTGCCATTCCCTTCTGGCCTCAAGTGTTTCTGTTAGAAGTCGGAAGTCATCCTTATGGGGGCTCCTTTGTAGGTGAAAGTCTTTTTTTCTCTAGCAGCTTTTAATATTTTCTCTTTCTCTCACTTAGCTTTGGTATTTTAATTATGATGTGTCTTGGTGTAGATTTTTTTGGGTTTCTCTTTAATGGAGTTCTCTGTGCTTCTTGAACTTGTAAGCTTTTTTTGCCTTAATTGAGGGAAGTTTTCAGCTATGATATATTTGAACAACGTCTCTATCCCTTGTTCTCTCTTCTTCAGAAACCCCTATGATGTGGATGTTATTTCTCTTCATTTTGTCACAGGGCTCTTTTAGAGTTTCCTCAGACTTTTTGAGTCTCTTTTCTTTTTTCTGCTCTGCTTCCGTGCCTTTATTTATCTTGTCCACTAACTTGCTGATTCGATTATCTGCTTCATCCATCCTGCTTTTAATTCCTTCCATTGTGTTCTTCATTTCTGATATTGTATTTTTCATTTCAGACTGATTCTTTTTTATTATTTCAATGTCCTTTTATATTTGCTATCTCTTTATTTAGGTGTTCGTAATGACCATCTATTGTTCTTCTAATATCTTTGAGCATCCTAACAATCATTATTTTAAACTCTACATCTGGTAATTTGGTTATATCTGACTCATTCATGTTCTTTTGTGGGGATTTCTCTTGATTCATTTGTGTTGCATTTCTCTGCCTTCTCATTTTGTCAGTCTCAGTGTGCCTTCTTCAGTGTTCCTTGGTTGAAGAGTCCTCTTAGTTTAGTCCAAAGTTGGTTTTTCCCGATGATTTTCTTAAAGTTAGTTTGTAATCCACTTTGGTTCTGGGAGGTGGAAGTTGGTATGTTCGCCTACTCCATCGCCATCTTGTCTTCTCCAGCAGCTTGCTTCTTAAAGAATTTATTATCGTTATTAGTGGGAAGAAATTGAACAACTTTATGAGAAAAAAATAGGCTGATTTGTTTGTATTTTGAGGTAGACTTTGTCTTGTAGGGCAAAGTCAGTAAGTTATATGGAGTCACCTCAAAGCATAATTCTTTCTTTAAATTTTCAAAAGTAAACATGTGATGATCAGCTGAAGAATGATTTTTTTTATTGGCCGATGGATAAAAGAAAGAAAAGTTTAACTAAATTTTTTAGTATAAAAGGAGGGTAGGGTAGAAAAAATGTTAGATTAGGAGTCAAGAATACTGGGGTAATTTCTATTAATTAACTTTTTATGTATTTCACTTTAAATTAGGGGACTGAACTGACTTATTCTTTATGACCCCCTTCTATTGCCAGTATTTTATAATTAAATAGTTGAATCAAATTAAAGTTCAATAGGTAGTATTCTGCATTTAGTTTTTTTTTAACACCTTTTTGGGTAGTGTTCATTAGTTTAATTGGGAACCAAGAGTAAGGTTAAACACTGCAATATTGTAGAAAATATAGTCCTATCATGCAGCTTACAAATAGCAGGAGAGCTAAATTGATCATTGGTCAGATCACAATGTGTCCCACGTGATAAGGACTGTGAAATAGGTATCATGAGCTCATAGAAAACAGCGATTTTCAAGGGAGTACAATGAGAATACAAGGGTGGGAATGCTTTCTGGAGTGTTTTTCCCATTCATGTCCTTTTCTATTGTGTTGACAGTGACATGCACTGGCCCAATGAAAGGCCATCAGTGACCATGTAAGGTACTAATGGTTTCATCCAATTATGAAAGTATATATGCACTTGTAAACATATATACAGAACTATTAATAATACCTCTGGTATAATTAATTTTTTGTAGTCTTATTTTTAGTCCTGTTAAGCACAGTGTGCATGCCCAGTGTGTCCTTCTGGTTCTGAAGCACAGGAACACTGTTCCTGTTAGAGTCTAAGGCTTGGAGGAAGGGCAGGTGATGCAACAGGAGATGAATTTGTACTGGGAAGAAGGTGAAATGATGCTGTCATCTTTCATTGGAGCTTTTGCCGCCTTCATGTCTGCTAAACAGCCGTGGCAGCTCCACTGTAGTGTGCTGATGGGTGGATGGGTATAATCCCTGTTACACAGTGAATTATGAAGATGTCGAATTTGTGCTATTCTGAACCCAGTGTTTATCTTACAGAGACAAGTGTTCACAGCCAGAAAAGTGGATAAATAGAGTTGAGATTCATTTTAGATTATACTTCAAATAATAGTAACTATAAATCTATAAATAATGTTTGTTGGGGAGGAGTGGAGATTAGCTGGAAGTGAAATAGTGTTTGCTCTGGCAGAATTTAGTTGGAAATACATTTTTTAATGAACATGTACAAGTGCTTTCTCATAATAACTTATGTAAATGCAAATTTTTCCAAGTTATTTCTCTCAGTTGTTGGAGGAACATGGTCCCTTGGATATGAGTAACAAAATGTTCTCTGAAGAATATGAATTCTTCCCAGAAGAAACTCGAAAGATATTAAAAAATGCCGGGGGCTTGAAATCTTTCCTCCTGGGATGTCCTCGCTTTGTTGTGATTGACAACTGTATTGCTTTGAAGAAAATTGCATCACGGCTCAAGAAAAAGAGAAAGAAGAAGAACATCAAGACAAAAGTAGAAGAAATGTCAAAAACAGGGGAGTATTTGCGAGTTAAACTGCCACTGAATCCAACCGCAAGAGAATTTAAACCAGATGTGATGTCCAAACCAGTGTCCAGTTTATTGTCAACACCAGCTTCTGAGGAAGTACAACCCAATCCGGTCTCTGCCGATTCTCCCAAACCAGCCTGTGAAGCTGAGACACTGAAACCAGTATCTGAGGATTCTTGCAGATCAGTTTCTAAGGATGAGAAACCCAAAGAGGTCTCTCCCGATTCTCCCAAACCAGTCTCTGAGGATGCAAGTCACCAGGAAGCCTCCTCTAGTTCCTCCAAGCCAGTTCCTGAGGATGTGAAAGCAGCCTATTGGACTCAAGCCCATCTGGTCACAGGATACTGCACATATCTTCCCTTTATGGGATTTGACATTTCCCAGACACCAACAACATACATAAGCGTGTTACCAACTCTGCCCCAGTACACTAACGTCTACACACCTCTGGCCACCATTTCTTCCGAGTATCAGTTGCAAAGATCAGTACCAGTGGTGCCATCTTTTATAGCCAGTGACAGGCCAGATGAATGTGCTACTGTCTATTTTGAGGGTCCTCATTTGGATGCTGAGCGTGCCTCTGGCAACCAGATTGCCTCTGAAACGCAAATCCTTCAGGACTCCTTGGAGGTCTCAGTAAAGTCACAGAGCGGCATGGAGGGTGCTGATCCAGCCCATAGTGAGCTTTGTGGAGATGATGGTCACTGTGGACATGTTGCCCATGAGCGGGAACCAGACCTAGAAAGGACCGATGATGGTACACAGGTCCCACATTCACTAGTGGTTGCTGTACAGGTAAGACTGACAGAAAAAAGTCACCTAATACTGAAGTTAATTTTTTTTCATTGCCATAATATTTACTAAATTTTCTTTTAAATGATTGACTATATAATGATTCCTAAAGCTTTCACCTGAAAATGTTTTTAAAATATTCCTTTTGTAGGGCATGACAAGTAATCTTGTCAGAAAGAATTTTGGGGCCTAGTAAATAAGACCCTTGTTTTCCACTCTAGTTTTGCACCAGTTGAGAAGTAAGGTGGAGAAGTCAGTAGATGGAGCCAAAACATCACCTTAGTGACTATTACAGGCACAGTAGAGGATGTGGCTCTTCCTATAGAGAGTGTCTGTCCTACCAGCAACCCCCAACACACTGCTCACCCAGCCAGTCCCAGCACTGCGGGCCGGCGGCCTCCCAGTGTGCAGTGCCTGCCCCATAGGACTTCCTGAGCAGAGAAGGAGGAACAATGGACTTTATGCTCGTTTGGCTCCCAGAGGAAGTAAAACAGAGTCTGGTCTGCACATGCTCAGTTTCTTCTACAAATATAGGGCAGGCATAAAGGAATTAAGAGACAACCAGATAGAAACAGGAGAGAGGGGAATAAAAGTTTTTTCCCAACAAGCATAGAAATACATTTAGGTTCCTCTGTAGTTAATGATAGAGCATGAGTTCATTAAACCCTTATTGGATTATCCTCCTACTAAGTTTTCTGTTTTTTAGAAAGTATTGAAAAAATATGTTAAGAGTAATGAGTCAAAAAAAAAAAAAAAAGAGTAATGAGTCAAAATTATTTTTATTTTGTTCCCAAAATAAAATAGCCTGGTAGCTCAGTTGGTTAGAGCATTGTTCCCACATACCAAGATAGCAGGTTCGATCCCTTGTCAGAGCACATATAAGAATCAACCAAAGAATGCATGGATAAGTGGAACAACAAATCAGTGTCTGTCTGACTCTTGCGTTCCCTCTCTCCTTCCCTCTTGCCCTGCCCCTTTCCCCTTTTTTCTCTAAAATCAATAAATTAAAAACATATTTTTAGTTTTTTTTTAATTTAGAAAAATTTAATGGGGTGACATTGATTAATAAGGGTACATAGGTTTCAGGTGAATGTCTGTATAGCATTTGAACTGATTGTATGATGTACGCATCACCTAAAGTCAAGTCATTGTCCGTCATCGTATACTTGTCCCCCTTTATTTCCTTCCCCCACACCCTTCCCTTACATCCCCCTACCCCAGTAACCACTTTACTTTTGTCTATGTCCAGGAATCTCAGTTTTATATCTCACCTGTGTATGAAATCATACAGTTCTTAGCTCTTCCTCATTTACTTATTTTATTCAGTATAATGTTCTCCAGGTCCATCCATGTTGTCGTAAATGGCAGTATGTCATCACTTGCATTTTTACTAGTTATAAGTGCTAGCTCTTCCTAATACAAATATCTATAGAAAGCATAGAATGGTATCTAAATTGTCGGCAGTATGTCATCACTTGCATTTTTACTAGTTATAAGTGCTAGCTCTTCCTAATACAAATATCTATAGAAAGCATAGAATGGTATCTAAATTGTCAAAAAAAGAAACTTCCAAAGATTGTGAGCATGTTTTTAAATGTCATTACATAATGGATTTACTTTACTAGAGCTGTTTAGATGGATTGACTTTGAGTATTTGTTTTGCCCCAAAGGTGTCTGGGAATATAACACATCAAGAAGTCAATACTGAGCCATACGTTCCTTTTGAGGCACAACAAGTGAGTTGGAATTGTATCAATCTGTTTAAAGGTTTAAATTTCACTAATTTTACTAGATGGGAATGACTAACTAGAACTATTTTGGAACCATCGAATTTCACATAAAATGTTATCATGGAATAAGCTTTAGAACACAACCCAAAATATTACTGTTTTGTTTTTATTGTTGAAATTTGGGAAGGAGAGGCAGAGGAAAAGGTAAGTTTTTTTCCTAGTGTATTTATTTCACAGTATAATGGCTTTATTGGTATAATGAACCTCGGTTAACTTATTCACATGAATGATATAGAAAGCATTATAAAGACCAGCACTTTTTAATGAATGATTAAATTAGAGAATCTATTAATATAACTTACTATGCTAATAATATACCGAGAAAAGTCATTTGGTCAATTCCACAGTTGCTAGAGGTACTGGCTAAAACTCAAGTTTCTTTCTTGACTAAAACTCAATAAAATGGGGGTAGATGAATACCTCTCAGCATGCCAGTGTCTTTCTCTTTAAGGCAAAGCTGTCGTCTCACTTAAAGGTGAAACATCACCATTAGTATTTACTATTATCCTGAACATACCAGCTGACAAAAGAGAAAGAAAAAAAGATTGTAAACGAAGAGCTAAAAGTATGTATTACTATTATCAGAGGCTCAGATTTTTGACCTGGAAAATCCAAAACGATCACCTGAAAACCCAATACCAAAATGTAAGAAAATTCAGAAAGATGATTGGACACAGTACTTCCATGTACAAACAACAACCTGTTGCAAAGTATACTAGAAGAAAAAATTTCATTTGCGATAATAGCAAAAAAGATAAAATACTTAAATCTATGAAAGAAAACTTTAAGATGCTATGGAGAAACACACGTCTTAAATGAAAACATGTTGACTAGGAAGACCTACTATTGTGAAGTGATTGGGTCTCCCTAAGCTTTAATTTAATACAGTCACAGTATAAACATGAATAGCACATATTCGTTGTATGTTGCTACATAACAAGGTACCTTAAAACCTAATGGTTTAAAACAGCAATAAACATTATCTCACAGCTTCTAAATCAGGTCAAGATGAGCTGGGTCTTCTGGGGATCTCGTAGGAGCTACAGTCAGGATATGGACCAGACCTCAGTTGTCTGCCAGGGGTAACTGGGGTGGAGCTTCTACTTCCAGGCTGGCTCATTCATGTGGCTGGAAGAGGGGTGCTGGCTGTTGGCAAGAGGCTTCAGTTCCTGGCCTGTGGACCTCCCCATAGGGCGGCTTCAGTGTCCTTATGGGATCTGGCTTTCCTGGAGTGGATGATTCAAGGCCAAATAGCAATGTCTAAGAAAATCTACTTTAGGAAGTCACACTCTTTTTACTTCTATGTTCTCTTGGCCACACAAACCAGCCCACCAACCCTAATAACATTGTAGGGAGAGGATTATATGAAAGCACGGATACCAAGAGGTGAGGATCACGGGGACTACCTGGTCGCCGAGTTTCAGCAGTGTGAATGGTTCTAAAGCGCTGACGTAAACGATGCGCATCACAGTAGAGCTGGTTTTGTTTTTTAAGCTGGTTTAAGACATAGTTGTATAACTGAAAACAATTCATTGATAGTATTTTAACTTGCTTTTTTTTTTAATTTTTTTATTTATTTATTCATTTTTAGAGAGGAGAGAGAGAGACAGAGAGGGAGAGAGAGGAGGGAGAGACAGAGAGAAGGGGGGAGGAGCTGGAAGCATCAACTCCCACATGTGCCTTGACCAGGCAAACCCAGGGTTTCGAACCGGTGACCTCAGCATTTCCAGGTCGATGCTTTATCCACTGCACCACCACAGGTCAGGCTTTAACTTGCTTTTTAATAAGCCAACTATCCATTTAAACACTTAAAAGTAGGGTCAAAGTTGCCTAACCTGTGGTGGCGCAGTGGATAAAGTGTCAACCTGGAAATGCTGAGGTCGCCGGTTCGAAACCCTGGGCTTGCCTGGTCAAGGCACATATGGTAGTTGATGCTTCCTGCTCCTCCCCCCTTCTCTCTCTATCTCTGTCTCTCTTCTCTAAAATGAATAAAAAATTTAAAAAGTTAAAAGACTATGAAAAAAAAAGTAGGGTCAAAGTAAGTTCTGTTCATATCTAAAATATGCATAATATACAGTTTTTTAAGCCTAAAATAGTTCTTGATGGTAGTTGTGGAGAATGACTTTCACATCACTTGATTTAATAATGAATCCTTTTTAAAACAAGTATTCAGGACTAATTATAGCACTGATTGAAACATTTCATTATGAATTTCAGTAATATGGGTAACTTTATTTTAAAATTCTTATTCTCTTTTGTTTAAGAGTTCAGAACAAGATCAGAAATAGGCATAACTACTTTAATAGATAATTTTGTAACTTACTTTTAGGGGGATATTTCACAGATTGAAAAAGAGTACCAAGTTTTACAAGAGCAGCTTAAGGAAGCATGTGAAAATTATGAACAGAGAAAACTCCAGAGTTCAGAAGAGACCAGGGACCTGGAAGACAAGGTGAAGAGGAACATAGAAGAAAACGAGGTAATTCTATCGAAAACCTCTCTGTAATAGTCTGTGGCATAATTAGAACTGTACTTGTGCCACGCAGTTAGGTGAGTTTCGGCATTGTTGGCTGAACAATGTATTCGTTCTTAATATTGCTTATTTCAAATTTCTCTGTCATGTATTAAAATGACAGTGTTTATTTTTGTTTGCTTGTTTTGTTTTTTATGCAGTGTTTTAGAGCCTCTGCAAGTTACCACGTAAGAAAAGACCTGTGAATTGGGGTTTTCATTTACCTGTAATTCATTTTGCTTGATTAACCAAAACTATTTTCAGTTCTGAGTTAAATTTCTGTTTGTATGGAGAGGTAGTGTAGCATTCATGGTTCAGAGTGTGAGGCCTGGAGTTAGACTGGCTGGTTGCAGACCCAGGCTTGGTTCCACCCCTGTTCTGATTGTGGGCAAGTTACATACATAACTTCTCTGTGCTTTATTCCTTATCTGGAAAATCTGGGTAATAACAGCTGTGTTTGTGTAGGATTAGATTAATACGTACTTGTAAAGCGCTTACAGCTGCCTGGTGTGTAGTAGGGGCTCCATAAGTGCTGACTGCACTATTAATACTGCTACCACCATCTTCCTCTTGCTCCCGGGGAAGGGAGAGAATGACACGTGGAGCTTGTGCACACCAGAACTCAAAGGCAGCCAGAGTGTTGTACTGAGTCCGTTCGTCTTGACGTTTGTTAGCTAAGACTGATCATCAGTTTTAGGTAACTGCTATTAGAGTAATACTGATTAGTGGCAAAGCCAGATTGAATTGGGGGGAAAGATGTGAGGAAATCATGGTGTGTTTCTTTTTGTTTTATTATTATTTAAATTTCTTTTTTCCATTTGGTTTGAAGGAGAAAGAGCGAGAGAATGAAACATCAACTTGTTCCACTTAGTACCATTTACTTGTGTGCTCATTGGCTGCTTCTCATATGTGCCCTGACCGGGAATCAAACCCATGACCTCTGCGTGCCAGGCCAGCATTATCCACTGAGCAACCTGGCCAGGGCCACAGTGCATTTCTTTTTAAAACCTAAGGTCTTCTGTACAGAGGTGACAAAGGGACGGTAGTCATTTAAGAAAGGAAGAACTTGTTCTAGGAGTCTAGATCAATAGCAGGTAACGTGTTGACTAGAATAAAATTAGCTTAGTGGGCCCTTCATCAAGAAGCTCATTTGTTGAGATTCAAGTATACCTAGAAGAAAAGGGACAGTTTGAACAGGTAACTATTATAAGATTCCTTAGGACCTGTTTACACTTGGGATTGGCCCGAGAAAGATTCGAAGGATGAAGATGTTAGAAGGAACCAGGGATTCCTGCTCAGTTGCCTGGTTGGATGAGGTATCCCTGATTGGGAGAGGGAAAAAAACAAAGAAAAAATAAAATCCTGCCTAGCCCAGGACTCATGTACACAAGTCTAAATAAACAACTTGGGGAGGGGGGACTTAAAAGAAAATATTATTATAAACTTCATATTGGCTGAGGAAGATTCAGTTTTAGTAACTCTGTATGGGAATGCCACAGCTGCCACACTAATGAGAACAGATCGGGGACACCGCCACATGAGGTGGCATCTGATAGGAGGTTTGCTTGTCCAGGTCTGAACTGTGGTCTCACTGCCCCTATCTCTGTGGTTCATCAGGACTCTTTCTCCGTGCACTTAGCCAGGAAGCAACAGCTCAGCCCACAGGAGCAAGGCTACGAGAGGGCCACCCTTCCCTCCACTGGGGCCCAGGCCCTGGAGCGCCTCTTCACTTGGCAACGCCGCTGGGTCTGTTTCCATGCCATTGTGCTCAAGAGTGTAGTCAGTCTTTTTTCAAAGAGCCATGTTTTGTCCTCCAAATTAGAGGCCTGTTAGGTTTTTACACTTCCAATATAAAATGTATACCTCTTTCCTGTCAGGATAATTTGCTTACCTGAGCTCTTTACGTTGATGCCTAGCAGGTTAGATTTAGGCATGGCCATTTCTTCTTTAACCAGACTTGACCAGGCAGTGGCGCAGTGCATAGAGCATTGAACTGGAATGCTGAGGGCCCAGGTTCGAAACCCCAAGGTTGCTGGCTTGAGTGCGGGCTCACCAGCTTGAGCACTGGGTCGCTGGTTTGAGCGTGGGATCATAGACATGACCCCATGGTCGCTGGTTTTAGCCCAAGGTCACTCACTGCCTTGAGCCCAGGGTCGCTGGCTCGGGTAGAGCCCCCCAGTCAAGGCACATATGAGAAGCAATCAATGAACAACTAAGGTGCCACAACTATGAGTTGATGCTTCTCACCCCTCTCTTCATTTCTTGTCTGTTTCTGTCTCTCACTCTCGCTCTCTCTTGCCGAAAAAGAAAGAAAAAAGTTTGTGGTTTTTATAGATCTTTCTTGTGGCCTTTGACTCTCGAGGTTACTGAGGTTATGAGCTAACTGACTTTTAACTTTTACTTTCAAGTGACTTGATACACATTTGCATGGGGTGAATACAACAGCCTTCTTGCCTTGTAGAGAACAGAGAGAGGCAGTGATAAGTAATAGCAAATCACATCTAAGGACTTAGGCAGTATAGTCAATTCCTGGGCTGAAACCAGCACACATACTAGCTTTGTGACCTTGGACAATTTAATCAATCTCTGCAACCCTCAGTTTCCTCATTAGTAATATAATCTCTACTTCATAGGTTTGTGAGGACTCAGGACTACTTGGAAAAGTGTAGGGGATAGCCAAAGATATTAAATATAGTAATAGGAAGAATTTTCCCATTCAAAATGCCTGTAATGCCCCTGTTGAGAAAAATCAGTTATTTATAAAGCACATGAAGAGTGCTTAGCATATATTAAGCATTAATAAAAATCTGAGCTAACTACTGTATATAGCTGATGGGGTTTTTGAGCTAAGAGTGGCTCTAATATATAATGAGGCCAGTTACCAATTCTTTGCCAAAGGAAAGCAGCTACTGTGCAGCCTGTCTCCTGTCGTTTGAACGCACCTCCAGCCTGCACCTGGCAGGTTGCTGCTGGTGCAATATTGCTCAAATCCATATGTTTTTTGTTTTACTACCTAAAATTCACATAATGTAAAATTCACCATTTTAATCAGTTCACTATTTAAAAGTATGAATTCATTGGTTTTCATATTTACAGTGTTGTGTGACCATTAACAGCTATCTGGTTTCAGAACCGTTTTTATTACCCCAAAAAAGAAACCCTGTACCTATTAGGCACTCACTCACCATTTCCTCTAGGACCTGTGTCCTTAATGTGCCTTAACAAGACTTTTCTAAAGCTAAGATGGGTATTTGGTTGACATTGGCTCTTAAAACACAGTTAAAATAACTTTGGGCCAGAATGATTGATGCAGGAGGATTTTTGAACATTTTTCTTTCCTGCATTAGAGCAGAATCCTGGCCCACCTGCCAGAACTCCTCAGCCCTTATCTGTGTAGAGGTGGGTTCTCCTGTTCAGTCACGGTCATTACCAGGTAAGCCTTTTGTTAGCCTAACATATGCAGCACCTAACGTGCCCTACTCAGTTGTAAATTTTTTGCAGGTATGGTTTATTTGCTCCCAAAACAATCCTGTATACTAGTGTTATCTCCTTTTTACTGGAGGAGTGGAGGCAGGAGCAGCTGTAAATTTGCTCCAAGTCCTGCCAGTTCTGAGTGACAGACAGATGGTGTCGGGCTCAGGTCCCTGAAGAGAAGAGCATTTCACAACCCATGGATGACATTCTCCAGCAGTTGGTGCACAGTGTAGGCAGGTCAGGTCACTGCTGCCATGATAATGCTGAGTAGCAACAACCCACAAAACCTCAGTGGCGTATCGGTATCAATAAACAGCTAAGTGTGAGTCTGCAGATGTGCAGATCCAGTTGGGCTTGGCTGGGCTGTTTCACGTTTGGGTCAAGGGCTCTGCTCTTCTGGGGTGTACTTGCTCACATGTCTGGGATCAGCTGACTGTGGATTGATCTAGAATGGCCTCGACTGGGATGACGGGGGCACTTAGCTCTGTTCCATGTGTTCTTCAGCTTCCAGAAAGTGCAAAGGCAAGAAAGGAAGGTCCCCACAGTCCCTGCTCAAGCCTCTGCTGACGTCACATAGCCTAAGCTAGTCACATAGCCCAGATGTAGGGGCTGGGGGAAGAGACCACCTGTTTAGTGAGGGGAACTGCAAGGCCCAGTGACAAGGGGTATGGATAAAGGGAGGGGTGAAGGGTAAGGCTGTAAATGCCCTCCCTCTGCCACAGCAGGTCAGCACCAGAGCTTAGACCCCTGCTGTGATTGCTGCCTGCCTCCATCTTCAGTCCTCCCCACCAGTTCTCTGCACTGTCCCTACATTTAATGGGTAATGTTTGCCATGTGATTTCTCAGCTCTGAACCTTTTCCCAGCACTGACCCTTGTGCCTCACGTGGCCTTCTTCCTACCCAAGCCTAGCTCTCTCCTGCTTCTCCTTTTGGTCCAGCTGTGGCATCACTTTCTTGAGAAAACAGTTGCTGGTACACTGCAGGCTTGGTGAAGGGCCCTTGTCTGCAGTGGCGACAGTAAGCACTGCACTGTGTTACACAGTGTTATCACTTTGTTCGCATCTTGTTGAGATACCATTCACATACCGTAGAATTCGTCCATCTAAAGTGTATAGGTCAGTGGTTTTAATATGGGCACGTGATTGTACGGCTATCATCAAATCTATGTTTAGAGCATTCCATGACCCCAAAAAGAAATCTCATCCTCACTACCAGTGACTCCCTGTTCTCCACTCTTCATCCAGCACTGGGCAACCACTAATGTACTCTGCAGATTTGTAGGCATTTTATATAAATGGAATCAGTGGTGTTTTGTGAGCGCCTTCTTTCACTTAGCATAATGTTTTCAAGGTTCGTCCATGTACATTCATCCATGTAATATAGATCAGTACTACACCCCCTTTAACTGGTGAATAATTTCTGTTGTGTGGCTGTCACATTTTATTTATCCCTTTCATCAGTCAAAGGACATTTGAGTTCTTTTCACTTCTTGACTATTATGAATTGCTGCTGTGAATATTGAGTACAAGCTTTTCTGAGGGCACATGTTTTCATTTTGGGGGTTATATACCTAGGGTGGAATCACTGGGTCATATGTTAGGTCCCTGTTTAACCATTTGAGAAACTGCCAGACTGTCCCAGAACAGCCACACCATCTTCCTTTCCCACCAGCAGGGTGCAAGGATTCCAGTTTCTCCACATTCTCAGTGACATTTCCTGGGAAGTGGCTTCTCTCGGCTTTCCCTGCCTGGCTTCTTCGCACAGTGGGATTGTGTTTATTATATGGGCACTGAATTGTACAGCTCACTGAATTTCCTCTTTGACTTTGTCTCCCTGAAAGTTTTGTGTTTTTTTTTTCTTGTTTTTTTTTTCCTGAAGCTGGAAACGGGGAGAGACAGTCAGACAGACTCCCGCATGCGCCCGACCGGGATCCACCCGGCACGCCCACCAGGGGTGGTGCTCTGCCCCCCAGGGGGCGATGCTCTGCCCATCCTGGGCGTCGCCATATTGTGACCAGAGCCACTCTAGCGCCTGAGGCAGAGGCCACAGAGCCATGCCCAGCGCCCGGGCCATCTTTGCTCCAATGGAGCCTTGGCTGCGGGAGGGGAAGAGAGAGACAGAGAGGAAAGCGCGGCGGAGGGGTGGAGAAGCAAATGGGCGCTTCTCCTATGTGCCCTGGCCGGGAATCGAACCCGGGTCCTCCGCACGCTAGGCCGACGTACTTAGCATTATTTTATCTTTTAAAATTATATAGATTATTACAAACAACTCAAATACTTATTTTGGAACAAAGTTGAGGTTTTAAAAAAGAGTGTAGGCTCTGGCTGGTTGGCTCAGCAGTAGAGCGTCGGCCTGGCGTGCGGGGGACCTGGGTTCGATTCCCGGCCAGGGCACATAGGAGAAGTGCCCATTTGCTTCTCCACCCCCCCCCCCTCCTTCCTCTCTGTCTCTCTCTTCCCCTCCCGCAGCCAAGGCTCCATTGGAGCAAAGATGGCCCGGGCGCTGGGGATGGCTCCTTGGCCTCTGCCCCAGGCACTAGAGTGGCTCTGGTCACAGCAGAGCGACACCCCAGAGGGGCAGAGCGTCGCCTCCTGGTGGGCAGAGCGTTGCCCCTGGTGGGCGTGCCGGGTGGATCCCGGTCGGGCGCATGCGGGAGTCTGTCTGACTGTCTCTCCCTGTTTCCAGCTTCGGAAAAATACAAAAAATAAAAAAATAAATACAAAAAAAAATAAAAATAAAAAAGAGGTGTAAAAACCAAATTCTCTCTCATTGAGGAAGAGATAATCAGAAAGCAGTTAGAATTGTGTATCTGTAAACTGGTGCCTATAGAGGATGCAGTTGTGTATGACTGTTCCTTCTTTTATTCTGATGTTTGAAAGAAAAGGATTCAGATTGTTCTTGTCCATGGAGTCAAAGATGAGTGTACAACAGCTGGCCTGGTTAGCATTTCGAGGTAGCTGTGTCATTATAAGGTGGTCCGCACAAACAGCAGATGAACTCAGCAGCGTGTTCTGTGTTTGAGCTATGACTGTGTTTATAATACTTAGTGCCGTTTGATACTTAGGCTCCTTTAGGTTCTTATTTCCAAGTCGGTTCCCATACCCCAGTGTAACCTCTGTTTGCACATCATCTCCTGGCTGGAGGGTTGGTCCAAGGTGAAATCATTGGCCTACAATAGAAACATAAGACAGACAAGAAGCAAGGTTGGTGTGGCTGCCAGCAGCATGGCTGCATGTGGACCTTGATCAGAGTGGTAGAAGGGATCCGCGTAGAATAAGATTTTGTAAGCAGAATAGGTCTGGTGGTCACCTCGGTCATTGTAGTGACTCAGTGAATTCAGGGTCAACAAGGTTGCAGCAAGGACAATGTGAGTAGAACATTCCCCATGCTAGCAGGGTGTCACTGTGAACTGTCATTGAACCTCTGCTGCCCAAGAACAGTTGGCCTGTGCATCTCAAGGCCACTGAAATTAGCCCAGCCCCTGCAGTGGGACGCATTGTCTCCAAGGGCCTGTCCTAGCCAACAAGCCTGCCTCCCAGAGCCGTTGAAAACCAAGTGCAGACAGGAAGACAGGAGGCTGGTGATGACAGACATGAGTCTTTTCAAAACTGTCTCAAAGGACATTCTTTTTATTTTTTATTTTTTTAATTCAATGAGAGGAAGGGAGGCAGAGAGACAGATTCCCGTATGTGCCCCAACCAGGATCTGCCAGGCAAGCCCACTAGGGGGAAATGCTCTGCCCATCTGGGGCATTGCTCCATTGATCAGCAATCGAGCTCTTCTTAGTGGCTGAGGCCGTGGAGCTATCCACAGCGCCCAGGTCCAACTCGCTTCAATCGAGCCATGACTGCAGGAGGGGAAGAGAGAGAAGGAGAAGCAAGAGGAGAAGGGTGGAGAAGCAGATGGGTGCTTCTCCTGTGTGCCTTGGCTGGGAATCGAACCCGGGACATCCACATACTGGGCTGACACTCTACCACAGAGCCAACTGTCCAGGTCCTCAGAGGATATTCTTAAATTTCCTCCCTGTCTTCCCTGCACCACAGGTCTCTTTCTTCAGAGCCCTAGTAAGACTATTTTTTTTACAATCAAACACTCTCATGGCCTGGGAACTCACCCTCTTCAGAATTGCTGTACCTCATTTTAATCAGTTTGCCACTGAAACCATGAGTTTCTTGATCTTTCAAGGAACCATGAGTTTTTTGGACATTTAGCTGATGTTTCTAACAAGGCTTGTTGTAACAAGTTACAACCAATCAAAGTGTAAATGGACTTCTGGATTGTGGTGTATGAATAGGGTGAAAGCTGTCCTATTAGGAAGAGCAGTTCTGTGAACAGAACAGCTGACTTGAAGAGCACTGGTCTGTGCTAGAATAGCCTGGTACTCAAAGTATCTATAATGTGTAGACTTAAGAGACAGATTATTCCTTTCTAAGTGGTTATGTGGAAAGTCTATTTTGAATTCAGTATTTTAATTCCTTTGCTTTGTAGTCTTTGTCAAACACTCGTAAATTTCTACTCCATCCCATCAAAATAATTGCAGGGTCAAAATGATTGTGTTCTTATATATATTTTATTGTTTATTCAAAGATTTGTTTTACTTAAACATTTATATCTAGGTTGATTTTCCTGTTTCCCATGCCTTCTAGTCTAGTATATCTTTTGTATTTTTTTTTTTTTATAAATGGGATTTTATTTAGTTCTTCATCCTAAGAGAAACTTAGTCCACTCATCTGCTTTCATCTTGATCCAGCTGGACTCATGCCTGATTCAGTCTCATCTTCTCCGGTGTCCTTATCTCTTTTCATCATCCCTGTTGTTGCCCCCATCACTGTCATTGTCTCTCACCTGGGCCATCCTAGTGAGATTTTCCCTTCCTCTTATCTAGAGTGTTTAATATTCAGAGTTATAACCCATAATGGGCTATGTAATCAATTTAATGATGGTGACAGGAATTTTTTTAACAATATAATAAAATAAAATAAATCTTAGAATTCTCAGAAAGATAAGGACAATTTTTTTCAGGGTTTTGTGTTGTGTGTACATCTGCACGTGCTCTAGGGATCATTATTAAAATGTATTCGTTATTATAGGTCACAGTCAAGAAAATGGGAAGGCCAGTGTTCTGGTCTAACACTTTGATATATCCTTTTACTTACCCCTAATCCATCTGTGTATCCTTCAGAGTTATTTTTCCAAAACAAGAATCTCATCATATCTCTGTCCTGCTGAAGTGTCCTCTTTGGCATCCTGCTTGCAGCAGGATGAAGTCCTGCATGGATGAGTCCTTAGCATGGCTCAAGTCCATAATTCAAACTAAAGATACCTCGGTACCATCTCTCCCTGCCCTGCCTTCCATACGTCCACCTTGTGTTCTAGCCATGTTGTGCCTCTTGCTTTTGTCCAGACATGCCTTAATCTTATGCCTGGCTAGTCCATGCTTGGAGTAGCAAGGTCACCTTTGAAGATGTAGGTCGAAATCACTGATTTTGAAAAGCCTTTCCCAAACACCAGATACCCTGTCATGCCATTGTCCTTTCTCGGTTTGTTTACATGACTGCTTTCCCTCCTGCCAAATTCGATGAGGGCAGGTGAGGGCTGGCGAGTGAAGGCTGGCGAGGGCTGAGGCCAAACACTGGATGATGTTGTGTCCCAGGCTCAGCTGGGGCACCACCACAGTTCTCATCTTTCAGGCTATTTTTTTTTTAAGTAAATCTTCCCATTTATTTAAGTATTTTCTAAAATGTTTTTAGATCTCAAAGACAGAATTAAATTGGTTCCTCGAAGATTTGCAGAAGGAAATTAGAAAATGGCAACAGGAGAAAAAAGAAATACAAGAAAGACTAAAAACACTGAAGAAGAAGATGAAAAAGATTTTAAATGCCATTGAACTGTAAGTAACAATCAGAAGGCAATGGTTTTATTGTCTGTTTTTAATGGGGGTGGGCTTATTTTTGTTATTTTAATGTTTTTGATACTCAGTTTCAAACTATGTCAAGTAATGTAAAAATTTTAGATACTATTTTATCTCATTTTAAAGAACATCTATTGGGGAATTATGTCACCTAGCAGTTTTTCTAAACTGGCCATGTTTGCAGATAAATAAAGTGGGACTGGGAATTAACAAAGAAAGACTGCCTTCTAGTCTGACCACCACCGTGACTATGAACATGATCTTTGGCCTTTTTCCTTTTCTGTGAAATGAAGAGGGTGAGTCTAGATCTTCAGCTTCATCTCAGCACCAAGATTCTGTAATGATTATCTTATTTGTGATTACTTTCATCCTGAATCCTGAAGTCATTTATTTGGTCCTATAGTATGAAGAATTTGGAAATACATACAGGCATCACAATTGTCAGATGGGCCAAGTTGGTTTTAAGATTCTCCATGATTGATTCCTACACCCTCTCCTTCCTAAACAATGATACACGCCCTACAATTTGCTCAGCTTGTGACCTCGCACTGTGTAACAAAACACCCAAAACTCAGTGGCTTAAATTAACAGCCATTTTATATGATTACAGTGTCTCAGAATGGGCTGAGTTCTGCTGTTCTTGCCAACGATTCCTCACCTGGCTGCACTTACCTGGGGCTGGGCTACGCTGAAGGCTGTGGTGTCTGGTTCTTTGTCTCCCTGTAGTTTCAAAGCTTCTCCCTCTCCATGTGGCCACTTCCTGTGACTTTGATCTATATGGCTTCTCTATCTGGTATTCCACATGGTAACCAGACTTACTCCATGGTGGTGTGGGGCTTCCAGGAGTGCAGAAGTGGAAGCCACCAGGCCCCTGAAGGTTTGGGCCCCAAGCTGTCAGAGCATTGCTTCCTCCATCGTCTCTGGTCCAGACCAAAGAGCAGGAATATGGGAGACATGGTTCCCGGGGCTACAGCACTGCACTTGTCTCTCAGGGCATTTATGCTTTCCCCACTTTCCGTGCCATTTGATCAGGCAGCTTTCATTATGAGTGCTGCTAGCATCACATGTGGGCAGTTTGTAGGCAGTCCTTGAAAGAATGATGAGATAGAAAACACTGCCTCTGTCATGTCATTTTGCTTGTGCTCAAAGTGATTTCATTGGGACACATTTACAGAAGTGATAATGCCACCTAGCTTGTGGTGGCGCAGTGGATAAAGTGTCGACCTAGAACAGTAAGGTTGCCGGTTTGAAACCCTGGGCTTGCCCAATCAAGGCACATGCAAGAAGCAACTACTACTGCTTCCTGCTTCTCTCCCCTTTCTCTCTTATCTCTCTCCTCTCTCTAAAAATCAATAAATTAAAAAACTTGATAATGTCTATAAAGCTCTTTACCTCTTAATATTGGAGCAGGGTCTATTCTTTTTTTAATTAGCTTTTTAAAAATTTATTATTTATTATTTATTTTTGTTATATATATGTATATTTTTTTTGACAGAGTCAGAAAGAGAGTCAGAGGGAGGGACAGATAGGGACAGACAAGAAGTAGAGACGCATCAATTCTTCTTTGTGGCACCTTAGTTGTTCATTGATTGCTTTCTCGTATGTATGTGCCTTGAATGGGGGTCTACAGCAGAGCAAGTGACCCCTTGCTTAAGCCAGCGACCTTGGGCTTTAAGCCAGCGACCTTTGGGCTCAAGCTAGTGACTATGGGGTCATGTCTATAATCCCACACTCAAGCTGGTGACCTTGGGGTTTTGAACCTATATCTTTTGTGTCCCAGTTTGACTATCCACTGCGCCATCGCCTATTCACTGCTTTCTCTTACGTGCCTTGACTGGGGTTGGGGGCTCAAGCTGAGCTAGTGACCCCTTGCTCAAGCCAGCAACATGGGATCATGTTGATGATCCAGCACTCAAGCCAGCAAATCCGTGCTCTACCTGGCAACTTCAGGGTTTCAAACCGGTGCCCTTAGCGTCCCAGTATGACTTTCTATCCACTCTGCCACCTCTGATCAGGCTGGCAGGGCCTAGTCTTACTCATTAAGTTATCCAAAAATTATATTTTATATATATTTTTATATGCTCAATTTAGAATATTATCAAACTAGACAAAAAATAAATGCATCTGTTGATGATAAAATGTTTTTTCTCTGCTAGAATAAAAATTATTTCTGCTGGGGAATAAACTTTTTTACCAGGGTTCCCACCACCACCACTTTATTAATGTATAGGGGTGGGCAAAAGTACACTGCTCACAAAATTAAGGGATCAGGGAACATGCTGATACTTCAATACTTTCAGCCTTTTGTATAGTGTATTTGCACCAATGAAATAAAAGTTGGTTTTGTATCTCATTTGCATAATCAAACAACCTTTGACTTTTTTGCTTTTCTGATGCTCTTGTTTAATTTAAAAAAATCAAATGCTTTTTTTTTTTTTTGTATTTTTCTGAAGCTGGAAACGGGGAGAGACAGTCAGACAGACTCCCGCATGCGCCCGACCTGGATCCACCCAGCACGCCCACCAGGGGCGATGGTCTGCCCACCAGGGGGCGATGCTCTGCCCCTCCGGGGTGTCGCTCTGCCATGACCAGAGCCACTCTAGCGCCTGGGGCAGCGGCCAAGGAGCCATCCCCAGCACCCGGGCCATCTTTGCTCCAATGGAGCCTTGGCTGCGGGAGGGGAAGAGAGAGACAGAGAGGAAGGTGGTGGGGGGGGTGGAGAAGCAAATGGGCGCTTCTCCTATGTGCCCTGGCCGGGAATCGAACCCTGGTCCCCCGCACGCCAGGCAGACGCTCTACTGCTGAGCCAACTGGCCAGGGCCTCAAATGCTTTTTTTTATTGGTTTATATTCATTTTGAAATATTCCCTAATTTTTGTGAGCAGTATAGGTTTACAGTTGTGAATCCAGGAAACAGTTTATTTTTGTATTATTATTTATTGTATTATTTTCCATACAAACAACTGTAAACCTACTTTTGCCAACCCCTGTATCTCTTTGCTTCTTTTTATACAATTTAAAGATAAGCCATAAGCTTCTCTGTGCTTTTTTACACTTTCTAAATAAATGCCTTATATTTAGATTTTTAAGTAAAGTCTTAAAACTTTCTATATCTCCCAGAGGGCCCAGAGGATAAGAGGAATGATTTGATTTCTACACTTTATATCACACTTAGTATTAAAAATGGCTGGGACATAGGGAGCCGCTGCTGGTGCAGTGGGACAAGCCTGCAAATACTACGCTGTGTGGGTTCCAGGAAAGCGCCACACAGAATTGAGTACTTAGAGGAAATCATTTGCCAAAGAAGAGAGACGACATTCGTAGTGGAGACTTGGGATGTTAGCAAGTAGAGATCGACTAAACAGGTGTGTAGGAGAGCATGAGAGAAGGGGTGGGTTTAATTTTATGCAGGGCATTACTCAGGAGTCAGATTGACACAGTTTGTTTTGAAGGGTTGTCAGAATGAGCATACAGGAAAGTATGTGTGTGTCTGTGTGACTGTGTGTGCATTGGACTTTAAGTTCTATTTTAAAGAATGGAAGCTGTTTGCATTTTGAATGCGAACCACTGGTCCATACTGTACTCCTCTGTCTCAAGTTGAACCACTCAGTGGTGCTCCTTAAAGTGGCCTGACACAGGGTGACCTGTGCAGCAAGCATATGAATTAGGGATCAAATAAAAGGACTGAAATCGGTGGTCCACCCTCAAGTATAAAAGGAAGACTTCCCAAAAGGAGAATGACCCAAATTCTTTGCTTATTAAGAAGATGTTAGAAATGAAACAAAATGTAAAACTTATAATTTTTGCATGGATATAGGTAAAATTTACTCTAGGATCAGGTTTTTTTTCTAAATCTTGGAAAATTAAAATTTGTTGATTATGCTTTTTATAGGTATACCCAGAAAAATGAAGGGAAAGATAGAGAGCATACATTCCTTCTGGATCAGTCCTCTGAAATCAGGTAAAGTAAGCTTAAAGTAACTTTTTGTATCTTATATTTTTAATTCCGATTAGACTTCTAAATATATTGTTGCTTGTCTGTATTTTAAGTGATTGTTTCTCTTTATTTTCTATTTTATTCTTTATTTATTTTTACAGAGACAGTGTGAGAGTCAGAGAGAGGGGTAGATAGGGACAGACAAGAAGAGAGAGATGAGAAGCATCAATCAGTTTTTCATGTGACACTTTAGTTGTTCATTGATTGCTTTCTCATATGTGCCTTGACCACGGGCCTTCAGCAGACCGAGTGATCCCTCGCTTGAGCCAGTGACCTTGGGTCCAAGCTGGTGAGCTTTGCTCAAACCAGATGAGCCCGCGCTCAAGCTGGCGACCTTGGGATCTCGAACCTGGGTCCTCCACATCCCAGTCTGACGCTCTATCCACTTTGCCACCGCCTGGTCAGGCTATTTTATTCTTTAATATTTAAATAAACTTATTTTTAAACTATTTTTATGTTATGGTGTTTCTACTTTCACTTTGTCAGTTTTATATAAAACTGAATTTTTTGTTGATTGCTCCTCTTTTCTCTTGAATTTACTTGAAACTAAATATGTGTTTTCAAAACTTCTCATTTGTGTTACTTGAAATATCAATCTCAACTAGATTATGGTAGTTTGTTGCTCTGTGGTTATAGGTTCATTAAAGAATATTATGAACCTAAGAAAAGGGTTTTGTTTTTTGGGTTTTTTGTTTTGTTTTGTTTTTACCTTTATTAATGGAAATAATGTTTTCACTTACTGGTAACCAGTATATTCAGTAGTAAGCAGTTGTATTCTGCTTTTCTCACATATTGTTTCATGTATACATTTCCATTCACAATATGGTCCATAGCCACCTTTATTTAGCTATTACAAACATATTACCAGGAACAACTTTGTATAGATCATTCTTTCTTTTGAGTTATTTTCTTAGAATATGTGTCAAGATAGACTGTCTGACTCAAGGATGAGGGATGTTCTGTAAAGTTTATTATTAATAAGCAAGTTATACTCCACCTGTGCAGATGCTGAGCCAGCTTTTCTGAGTTCCCTCCGGCACCTCACTTTTAACTTATCTTCCTTTGATCATTTGTAAAGTTCAAAGAGCACATGTGAGTCCGTGCTGTATAGTAAAATATTAGGCAAGAAGTTACTCTAGAAGGCACTATAGATCTTTTTTGTGGTATGATTTCAAAGTCAGTCTGGCTATAGCCTTTATAATCTCACTAGTTCAATTTTTTTCAAAAAGTGTTCTGTCTTTACTCTCTGCAGCAATGAATTTGCAAATGAGAAAATGAAAATAGAAGAGCATATAAAGAAGGGGAAAGAGCAGTATGAAGAGATCCTTCAAAGAGCTGTGGCTGCAGAGGTGAGCCCAGGCTGCTGGGTGGCTGGCAGATGCAGTGGGAAGCTGTTGATGGATCTGTGTGTGATCGCATATAATGCATAGCAAGTGCAGAGACTCAGAGACGGCCCGTCACTATAATGCTGCCTCCTTGGACAACCTTTCTTGCCTGTAGCTTTTAAACTGTCTACCCTCATGCTTCTGTTGTGTGACATAACTGTACTCAGTGCACACCAAATTTTGTAATCTACACTCCATATTGAACATTATAATTGAGTCATTTTTTACTCTTTCCACTATGAATGGCTTCATTGTTTTTAATCAGGAGCTTTATCACGAAGTAACCAATCACAAAACATATTTGCTAATACTAGAAAAAGAACTTGAACATTATCCCCTTGTTAAGAATACATTTTTCTTCTCCCCAGAAGGCTATCTATATACAAAGTCAGTATACTATTTGAGAAAGTAGTGAGACAAATCAAAAGGATGACCATGGGCTCTGTTTGTTGTATTTAGTTCCTAAAAGATGGTTGTCCTCGTTTGTCTAATTAAGAAGGAAATATTTATTGGTGTATGTGTCTGTGATTGTCCTGGGAAAATAAAAAAAAAGGCTTAATTTGTGCATTCTGCACACATGGGGCTTTCAAGTAAATATTTGACTGTGTATCTAAGGAAAGGAAGGGAAATAAAAGCAAAGTACCTGTAGCTTGTAGACCTGTGCTCACACCCTCGCACCCACATTCCCGAGCTTGTTCCATTCCCATTTGCCCCACCTGGCAGCATTTGTGCCGGTGGGTCCTGTGCAGGTTGCTGACACCTGGACTGGAACAGGCAGTTCTGCTTCCTGCAGTGACTCCTGCAGAAATGGCCGGTGGGCGTGTGGGGAAGCCAGAGTCTCATTTTAAAAACATGGCCCGGCCCTGGCTGGTTGGCTCAGCGGTAGAGCGTCGGCCTAGCGTGCGGAGGACTCGGGTTCGATTCCCGGCCAGGGCACATAGGAGAAGCGCCCATTTGCTTCTCCACCCCTCCGCCGCGCTTTCCTCTCTGTCTCTCTCTTCCCCTCCCGCAGCCGAGGCTCCATTGGAGCAAAGATGGCCCGGGCGCTGGGGATGGCTCTGTGGCCTCAGGCGCTAGAGTGGCTCTGGTCGCAACATGGCTACGTCCAGGATGGGCAGAGCATCACCCCCTGGTGGGCGTGCCGGGTGGATCCCAGTCGGGCACATGCGGGAGTCTGTCTGACTGTCTCTCCCTGTTTCCAGCTTCAGAAAAATGGAAAAAATAAATAAATAAATAAATAAATAAAAATAAAAACATGGCCCAGCGGCTTTTGATGCCCTTGCTGAGAACAGCTTCTCTGCGGCCCCTAATCCTATAGGTCAGGGGTTCCCAAACTACAGCCCGTGGGCCGCATGCAGCTCCCTGAGGCCATTTACCTGGCCCCCACCACCGCACTTCTGGAAGGGGCACCTCTTTCATTGGTGGTCAGTGAGTCCTGGAGTACTGTATATGGTGGCGCCGCAAAGTGCGGCATTGCTCACGTACAGTACTACTTCCGGTGACGCAGGACGCACGTGTCACGGCTCCGGAAGCGCGTCACATCACTTGTTACAGCTAGCAGTGACAAATATGGAACCAGTCATTGACTATCTCATTAGCCAAAAGCAGGCCCATAGTTCCCATTGAAATACTGGTCAGTTTGTTGATTTAAATTTACTTGTTCTTTATTTTAAATATTGTATTTGTTCCCGTTTTGTTTTTTTACTTTAAAATAAGGTATGTTCAGTTTGCATAGGAATTTGTTCATAGTTTTTTTTGTTTTGTTTTTTTTGGGGTTTTTTTGGTATTTTTCTGAAGCTGGAAACGGGGAGAGACAGTCAGACAGACTCCCACATGCGCCCGACCGGGATCCACCTGGCACACCCACCAGGAGGCAACGCTCTGCCCACCAGGGGGCGATGCTCTGCCCCTCCGGGTCATCGCTCTGTTGCGACCAGAGCCACTCTAGCGCCTGGGGCAGAGGCCAAGGAGCCATCCCCAGCGCCCAGGCCAACTTTGCTCCAATGGAACCTCGCTGCAGGAGGGGAAGAGAGAGACAGAGAGGAAGGAGAGGGGGAGGGTTGGAGAAGCAGATGGGCGCTTCTCCTGTGTGCCCTGGCCGGGAATCAAACCCGGGACTTCTGCACACCAGGCCAACACTCGACCACTGAGCCAACCGGCCAGGGCCCATAGTTTTTTTTATAGTCTGGTTCTCCAACGGTCTGAGGGACAGTGAACTGGCCCCCTGTGTAAAAAGTTTGGGGACCCCTGCTATAGGTGCTGCCTTCGGGTTGTTCTGCAGGCTCCTGGCCCTGTGCTCGCCACGACAGGACCATAGCTGGACCCACTAGAGATGCACATACACACAGATAACTCCCTCGCACTTAAGCAGCAAGCCACACGGGAAGTTTCATCTCTGAGAAAAGGATCATTTAAGGCATATTAAGGCATATAATTTTACTGTCATTTTCTTATTCTTATTTCAAATTCAAAAGTTTTAATTCATGTTCACCTGAGAAGAATTACAACATAATCAAGTACTGGTAACTGTCACGCTGTCACGGTATGTCATTTAGAAAGAAACTCCACAGTGGTTCAGAACAGTGTTTTTCAACTGCAGGTGGGCCTATAATCTTCACACAACATCGGGGAAGTTACGGTAACTTTCACGAAATTACTGGTGGACTGGCAGTTGAAAACCACTGGTTGAAAATATGTATTTATATGTTTTAACAACTATAAAATAGTTTCAGTTTTTTAGTTTTAACAATCTTAAATGTTCTCTAATCTAATGGCAGGTGTCTGTGCTTGAAAACGGGAAGGAGATGGAAGTGTGTAAGTTGCGGGTCATGGAGTCACAAGCAGAAGGCTATCTGAAGAGCTTGAAGCAGTTGAGCAGGTATCGCATGTTGTTATGGTTTTCAGCACATCACTTAGTAAATCAAAGTTACAAGCGACCTGACAGAAAAGAATTTTATATTAGGCAGGACCATTTTATTTTTTCATAGTTACTCAGTACATATTAAGCTGTAGAAATACCAGGGCATGCCAACAAAAATGACAAAAATCATCCATAATTCTAAATTGAGGTAGAATTAGTTAATATTTTTGAATAAATTAATTATTTGAAAAAAACGAAAACCTGTAGAGTATATTATTTCACTAAGTATAGGAAACGTCTTCACATCGATAATCAGCATTCCCCAACCAAGTAGGGAAAGGTTGAGCCAGACTCCAGCACACGGGCGAGCGCTGAGGGGTCAGGCAGTACAGGTGGGGCGGTGGCGTATTTTTACATATTTTGTTTAATAAAAGCCATGCAGCATCTAGTATTCTATAGCTACATTGTATGCACATTATTAATCATTAACATGCAATAAATTTTTGGAATGAAGCTCACATTTTCAAGGCTCTTTAAACATCTTGCCAAATTGCCTTCCCTGTGAACAGCCCCTTCAGAGTCCTTGTAGTGGAGCATGGGAAAGCCACCTCGGAGGATGTTACTCTTACGGATGCTCACTGCCTCAGCTCTCCCTAAGCTTCTCCTGTTTTTGTTTGTTTTGTCTGGTTTTTAGAAGGTTTACCCGAGACACCTCGAGGGTCCTCTGCCATCTAGTGTTTAGCACTTTTCTTTGTGCAATTTCACACATGGGATGGCTTTTCCTCTGTTTTTTTTTCACTATGTTTCACACACAGGTTTTGGCTTTTTAATCCCAGGTTTTCAGCCTTCCTCATGCTTTTTTATTTAATGTTAAGCCCTCCACACTGAACCAGCATTTCTCTGGGTCATGGAAAACAATTTTAATGTCTAGTTTGGTTTTTTTTTTGTCATTTTTAAGATTTAGGTTTTTTTCACATGCAAAGACCTTTCTGATTAAAGGTAAATTAAATGCTGATTCAGATAATAGGACTTCAGCAGTTGAGGTTAAGACCCCATGGTGTTCATATGCTGCATACACCTGGGGAACATACAGGCCTCCCACCTCGCTCTGTCTCATGCCCTTTCCCTTAGTAACCTCACAGTGCACATGGCTTCTTTCTGAAAATCTGTGCTAACTGCCCATTCCACCAAAGGACAGCAAAAGACAAAGGCATAAAAGGGAGTTCTGGGTTTTCCTTAATATGTTTCATGAGAACAGACACAATCACATGCTGGTGGTGTTACTGATCTCAGTTAAGGAGAAGGCTTCTGTGTTGCCCCCAGTAGACCAGATTCACGTGGCCCTAAGGCCATAAATCTGTTGTTGTCTTTCAGACCCCTTTCTGTATTTTATAGTAAGGTGGGAATTAGCGTTCTATTGGAATGTTTTAACTGTTCCAGGCAGCCTTTTTTTTTTTTTAATGCACAGGCAGCCTTTCATGTTAAATGTGGATGTCAAGCCTGACCAGGCGGTTGCACAGTGGATAGAGCATTGGACTGGGACGCAGAAGACCCAGGTTCGAAACCCCGAGGTCGCCAGCTTGAGCATGGGCTCATCTGGTTGAGCAAGGTTCACCAGCTTGAGCGCAAGTTCGCTGGCTTGAACAAGGGATCACTCGCTCTGTTTTAGCCCCCTGATCAAGGCACATATGAGAAAGCAATCAATGAACAACTAAGGTGCCACAACAAAGAATTGATGCTTCTCATCTCTCTCCCTTCCTGCCTGCCTATCTCTATCTGTCCCTCTCTCTGCCTCTCTGTCACATAAATAAACAAACAAATGGATGTCAAAATAAAAAATGGCCACATATTCAAATTTGGGGAAAGAAATTAAAATTCAGGAGAATATTTGCTCCCTGCTCACCAGTTTTAGGTTTGAGTTAGATCAATCATTAAAATTTCCAAAAGTGGCCTGACCTGTGGTGGCGCAGTGGGATAAAGCGTCGACCTGGAACACTGAGGTCGCCGGTTCAAAACCTTGGGCCTGCCTGGTCAAGGCACATATGGGAGTTGATGCTTCCTGCTCCTCCCCCTTCTCTCTCTCTCTGTCTCTCTCTCACTCCTCTCTCTCTAAAAAAAAAATAATAATAAAAAAATCAATAAATAAAATTTCCAAAAGTGTTGCCTGACCTGTGGTGACACAGTGGATGAAGTGTTAAACCTGGGATACTGAGGTTGCTGGTTCAAAACCCTGTGCTTGCCCGGTCAAGGCACATACAGCAACCAAGAAACAACTAAAGTGAACCAATTATGAGTTGATACTTCTCATGATGCTCCCCACCCCACCATAAAATCAATAAATAAAATCTTAAAAATAAAAAATTTCCAAAAGTGTTTCTAGCGGTATTTTTAAGATGCATAGTTTTTTTAAAATAGGTGGTCTCCGTGTGTGATCATGTGAAATGCAGCTTCCATTTTTAAGGTTTATTTTCATTTATACTTTAGTGCTTTTAATTTTTAAAAATATTTTAAGGCCCTGGCCGGTTGGCTCAGTGGTAGAGCGTCGGCCTGGCGTGCGGAAGTCCCGGGTTCGATTCCCAGCCAGGGCACACAGGAGAAGCGCCCATCTGCTTCTCCAACACTCCCCCTCTCCTTCCTCTCTGTCTCGCTCTTCCCCTCCCGCAGCCAAGGCTCCATTGGAGCAAAGATGGCCCGGGCGCTGGGGATGGCTCCTTGGCCTCTGCCTCAGGCGCTAGAGTGGCTCTGGTCACAACAAAGCGAAGCCCCGGATGGGCAGAGCATCACCCCCTGGTGGGAGTGCCAGGTGGATCCCGGTCGGGCGCATGTGGGAGTCTGTCTGACTGCCTCCCCGTTTCCAGCTTCAGAAAAAAAAAAAAAAAAATTTAAAATGGACATTAAGGAGTTTTATATTTCTCTACTTTTCAGTGATTCTGCAGTGTATCCTGACCTGGAGTCTGATGTACATTCATGGGACTCATTTCTTTCTGATGTTCAAAAAGAAATTGAAAAAGTAGACGTAAGTTGTAAAATATTTTGTAATTCTGTCAAAATCGATACTATGGCTATAATTCTCATGAAGCTAGAGTAAAATTGAAACTCTTCCTTTTTTGAGCTATTAAAGGCAATATATATTTCTTGTTGAAATTTTAAGAATTTTTCATGAAAGTAATGGTATTTCTTAGCATCTTAAGCTCTGCCCTTGACTGATAAGTTCAGAGCAGTTATGTTTGATCAAGCTGCAGAGCTTTCTGATTTATGAGGTCTTGTTTTGAATTTATCTTACAAGAAATACTTGTTTACCTTGTGCTTGATTTATGTTTCTTGAAAAATTGTTGACCGTTTTTAATGAATAGTAAGAAAAATGGTAATCATTGGTCATGGTGATTTTCCCTTAGAATTTGTTAGAAAAACTTAACACCTTTTCTCCTACTTGCAGACTCAGTTTGAAGAACGAATTACGGCAGTTAGAAATGGTTGCCGGCTCAGTGAACTTTCCACAGTGCAGGTCTCTGAGCTCTCGTTTCCTGTGGTGAGTTTCATCTGCTTTTCGAAGGGAAGAAAACATAATGTAAAGAGCTACAGTTTCTTCATTACCTGGCCAAAGAGGTTGATGATGGTGGTTGTTTTCTGGGAAGGAGGATGGGATGGATAAGTAATTGCCTTAGTCTTTTCATTGTTGGTGCTACTGGTCAACCTTTTAAGCGTAACAATAAACATGCCTATATAAATTGGAAGACATAAGTGGAAGACATTCTTTCTACATCAAGGGTCTTGGGAGAGGACCGAGGTGAACGCAGTGCTGCTACATCTCCCCTTTCCTTCCAGGATGCGTGTGTGTGTGTGTGTGTGTGTGTGTATGTATGCGCGCGCGCGCGCGAGTGCACTTAAACAAATACTCCAGGTGTAGCAAGTACCTGTGATTCAGATATACAGTAGTTTATTCCTCATGCCTTGGGGCATCAGGCCACAGTCTGGAAATTAAGGTTTGTTTTCTTGTTAAATACAAAATTAAAAACTGCTGTGCATGAGACACCAAGGGTTTGCTAGGCTGGCCTACCATAGTGACTGCTGGCTTGAGGTATGTGCCGAATCTTCTGAATAATGGTGATTGCCAGACTTTGTCTTTTTATTTTCAATTATGCAGCCCAGTAAAGAAAAATGTTAATTTTACTTTGTGGACTTTTAAATATGGCTAAATCTAGTATCACTTTCTTTTATTCTGGCATATATATTTCTTATTTGGGTATAGTAGATGCTCTGTAAATACTAAATTGAAATTAATTAAGCCAAGGGAGATCGGACCATAAGAATTTTATTTCTTTTTTTCTTCCAAGTGAGAGAAGGCAAGATAGAAAGACAGACTCTCACATGTACCCTAACCGAAATCCACCCCGCAACCCCCGTCTGGGGCTGATGCTCTGCCCATTTGGGGCCATGCTCACAACCAAGCTATTTTCAGCACCATCCTCAGCACCTAGAGCCAACTTGCTTGAATCAATCGAGCCATGACCGCAAGAGGGGAAGAGAGAGAAGGGGAAAGGGGAAAGGTAGAGAAGCAGGTGTTAATTTCTCCTGTGTGCCTTGACGAAATTGAGCCCAGGACATTCACAAACCAGGCCCACGCTCTACTACTGAGCCAACTGGCCAGGGTTGGGCTATAAGAATTTAAAGGACTCTATTCAAGAATTGATTAGAGATAGATTTCAGAATGTTTTGGCACAACATTGAGAGGTCTTTTGGTTCTAAAACAGTCTGAAGGCAGCTCTTTTCCCCAGTACTTGATTTGCCCTTTCTGCTATGGGCAGACCTTTGCCTAGGACACTGTCCCAACCTCTGTACCCTACCTTTCCTGAAACCCACCTGGGGTTGCCCTCATGGGCCCCCACCCTATGTTCTGTCTCCTTAACTTAGATGACAGCTTCCCCACTGTCAGGAGCCTGATTGGGAACATCTTTTTTCACATCAGAATATTGCACATTAAGCATTCAAACTAGTGCATTCATCTGCAAAAAAAAAATATTTTTAATACATTAAAAGGTTTAGCCACCTTGAACTGAGTAAAATATTCTATATTGAGATCCAAAGTTTTATCTCTTTAGAAAAAGTTTTTTCCTTCACTTGAATTAATATCATAAATAAGAGTTTTATTTAGAAGTAAATTACCATTTACAATTTTTCCAAGTTCTTATTAGCAGATATGGAGGGGGAAAGTTAGATCTAAGTAGAATATTTTACTATTAATTTTTCATTCTAGCTTATGTAATTTTATAAATACTTGAAAGAATTTTAATATCCAGGATCCTGGGAACTGTCAGTGTGCAAGCAGCTTGAATAATAAGCATCCCTAAAAATCATTTTCTCTGTGTCATTTCTCCCCTATTCACCCATTGGGCATTTGGTGGTGGTCAAGATTAGGTGTGGTCTGTGTCCTCAGCATGCATATGGGTTCGGGAACCAGAGGCATTAAACCCTAATTACAATCAGAGTGCTCCAAGGTCTTTCATTGGCTTGTAGAACGCTGTAACAGTGTAAGTTAGAGGCACTGACCTTAACTCGAGGCTAGGCCTCGGCAGCAGCTCTCTGCTGAAGGTCTCAGGGAGTCAGTGGAAGTGGAATCAGGAGGCATGGCAGGTGTGTGTGAGGGGCTGGATGGTATGTCTGGGAGGCCAGAGTGTCCCAACTGGAAGTAGCAGCACATTGGAGACTGGAAGAAAAAGAGAGAACACCCCCCTTTTGTGTGTAAAAAAGTTTAGTGAGACAGAGGGAACGAGAGTGAGAGTGTCAACTCCCCAGGGCCAGAAGGAACACAGCCTTATTCTGTGAGCCAGGGTCAGCAAGTTGGACTTTTCGTCAGATCACTAGGAAGCTGGGATAGGGTTCAAGTAAAAGGACAGCATCAGCTTTGCAGTGTAAGACAGTGAGTTTGACTGCAATATGGCAGAGTGGGAGAGGGGCCCGAGGGAGTCCCAGGTCCTGGATCCAGGACTGGCGGTGAAGGTGGGCAGGAGAGCCATCCAAGAGGCATTCAGAAGGTGCAGCTCTAAGAACTGTGCTGCCGTGAGGTGGGGCTCTGTGCATGCTGGGCTGGAGTTGAGGACAAGTCTGGATTCCCATCAGTGACGACGTGGGCACTGGATGAAGAGCGGGATAAGGACAGTGCTGAGTCTAGTTTTGAAGACATGAGTTTGAGGGGCCCAGCACTCATCCGATGGACTTGCCCATCAGAAGGTTTGGATTTGCAGCGTTGGTCCCAAGAAAATATTCTAGACTGGAATCATTAAAAGGGGCCAGGCATTACGGGCAGTAACCACGCAGCCACTGAGGCATGTAATAGTGTGCAGTGGCTGGGGGAGGGCAACGTGAGGTAGAAGTCTGGCCTCCGAGAGGATCAGAGAGCGTCAACATTAAGGCATGGCAGGCCTGCAGGCAGCTGAGAATGGGCCCCAGGGAAGAGGGAAGGAGGGAGTCCAGCAGCGTCTGTGTCCCTGGGGCTCAGTGATGAAGACTGTTGGTGGCCTTGACAAGGGCAGTTTTGGAGAATGTTGAAACAGCTGTTTGACTTGTCAGTCACAAAATGTAGATGAGAGGAGAGTGGGATCCCGTGAGAGGTGAGGCAGTGTGGGTAGGTAGGTACAGAGCAGTGTTCCAGTTTTTACAGAGAAAATAAGAAATTATAAAGACATTTATTTAGGAGTCAAAGTCCAACCCTTTTCTGACAGCTAATAGGTTATGTTATGACCGGTAACTTTTTCTAAACAAAACATTTAATTTATTATGTTCAAGTTTCCTGTGCACTTGAGCACCCAGTTTTATTACAGTCACCCTTAATTATCAGTATTTGTTCATGGATGCTTCTCTAAGTACTACTGTGTTGTGCTTCCCACAGAGTCACCCCAAGTCACTTCCTGAGTCTTCAGGTCATGATGATCAGGGTGCCTCAACTTCTGCAAGTCACAGGACTGGAAACCAAGCAGCTGTTCCCAAGGATTCAAGTCTGGCCTTTGCCAGTGATCACCCAGTGGGGGCTCCCTCGTCACCACTGCCAGCTTCGCCCTTCAGTCAGCCAGAAGTCATCCAGCTGCCAGGGCGTCAGAGTGCCGACCAGGCGACTCAGTCAAAACAAGGGCTCGTTCCTGCAGGACGTGCAGCCCGTCCCGGCCAGCCTTCCAGAAAGCCATTCAATAGCATCATCGAGCACCTGTCACTGGTGTTCCCCTGCTACAGTAGGTACGAGTGCAGAATGCTGCTGACTGCGTTAAATACTTGTATTGAACTGAGGTTTCCTGACCAGATATCATTATGACCAGTTAGGAACTGAAGTGGAAAGGATTTTGCATAATAAAACAATTATGAAACACAAGTGCTACATTTTATTTTGTAAGCATAGAGGTGAGCATGGCCAGATACATTTTTGTTTGTTTGTTTGTTTGTTTTTTGTATTTTTCTGAAGCTGGAAACGGGGAGAGACAGTCAGACAGTCTCCCGCATGCGCCTGACCGGGATCCACCCGGCACGCCCACCAGGGGCGACGCTCTGCCCATCCTGGACGTCGCTATGTTGCGACCAGAGCCACTCTAGCGCCTGAGGCAGAGGCCACAGAGCCATCCCCAGCGCCCGGGCCATCTTTGCTCCAATGGAGCCTTAGCTGCAGGGGGGGAAGAGAGAGACAGAGAGGAAGGAGAGGGGGAGGGGTGGAGAAGCAGATGGCCGCCTCTCCTGTGTGCCCTGGCCGTGAATCGAACCCGGGACTTCTGCACACCAGGCCGATGCTCTACCACTGAGCAAACCGGCCAGGGCCCAGATACATTTTTTTAATATGCACGTCTAAATTGTTAACTTGGGACACTCATCAGAACCCACGGCAGTTTAAGGTTGTGATAGACCCATAATAAGCTCCAACACTAGTTTTGGAATCCCTGGATGAACTGCAAAACACTGGTTCCATATCATTCTGGAAAGCATAGGCGTATAAGACGGCGGCAGCAGCTCACCCCTGTGGGATAATACCTCTGACTTGCAAAGGCTAAGGTTGAAAAGCCTGCGTATAAGTTGGCGGTGAAGCAGGTGTGCGGGCAGGTTGCAAAGGGAGTCCTGTAGGAGGCTGACAGGAATCCACCTGTCAGCATGGATTCCTGATCCGCACACCAGTAGGACTTCTCCTCATCCTTGCCGTGCTCTTCCGGTCGGTGGGCGTGAGGGGGCAGAGGAGCTCCTTGTCGCAGATGAGGTAGAGGGGATGTCTGGAGGACGGCTGAGATGAGAGGATCCACATCCAGGAACGATCCTTGTACCTCCAGTGTGATTTCTGTCTTTTGATGCAATATTAGTTACAGTCTCTGAATTTATACTTTTAAACAAAGTAGTCACTAAATTGTTATTGGCCAGAATTGTTGTTTTGTGTCTACGGGACAGCCCTGCCATTTGAAAGAGTGTTCGGTCTGCATCCAGGTGTCTTCAGCCCCCATGGGCCGTGGTAGGAGAAGCAGTGTAGGTTCTCTCAGGTGCAGTTACCCTGCCAGTCGTCAGAATATTCAAGCTAAACTATTAAAAGCACCTTAAAAGTAACATTGTTAGCAATTCTGACTAAATCTGTCAATGTTAAATAACCAAATAGAAATGCATCTTAATTTTCTGAAAGTTAAAACACTTGGGCCATTAGTGGCACAATATCAAGTTCTCACCGATTTATTAATCAATACCCACAGTGCTGTGAAAACCTCACTGTCGGTCAGATTTTTAAGGGAAGAAGTCAACAAAATTACTTTCCTCGTAGAGATGTTCTGATTTCAGCTCAAAACAGTGATATCTGGTCGTTAGTGATGCTGCCCGAGTGGCTGTAGGAAGCCCTGTGGGGCCAGTGGAGACACTGCTGGACGCCGCCTGTGGGAATGAGTGTTTAGAAACAGCAGTGAACTTTCACGACTCTGGAAAGAGTGATTCTGCTGTTTTATGTGCAGTTACTATTGTCCTCTGTTGTCTGCTTGTTAATTTTCTTTGTGAACATTTGTTTCTCTCAGCTGTTGGATTGATATTGGCACATACTACTTCTCCTTTTTTTTTTTTTGCACACAGTATTTAGCAGTAGGAAACTTTGACTTTATGCTGTCATTTCTTCCCACTTTCTCTTTCAGTGCCGAGCTTGCTGGTTTTATTAAAAGAGTGCGAAGCAAAAGCAAGAACTCATTGTCGGGACTGAGTATTGATGACATTGTGCAGAGAGTGACGAAGTACATAATGGATGAACACAAGAAACAAAAGGTCAGTGTTTCGTCCAGATACAGTGACTGTTCCACTGTATCCTTACCTGGTTATAAAATGTGAGAATTGTCAAAAACAAAACAAGCTTGCGGCCAACATGTGGTGAGCAATGTACTAAAGACAGAAGATGGTCAAGCTTTTGGGTGCCTGAACCTTCTTCCCCACTATGTTATCTCTGCAGCTGAGCCCAGGACTGGTTCGGACACTGTCAGAGCCCAGCTCTGTTGCTTCTGTGGCTAGGGCCTCCCAGGGCCCGCCGTCTGCAGTCACTGGACCATTGCCTAAAACCCAGGAGCAGAGGACAGAAGACCTACCCGTGAGTATTGTGTGTGTGATTAGAGTTGGTTGGGTTTTGTTTTGTTTTTTTGGCTTTTTCTTTAATGAAGAACAAGAAGGAAACAAAATTGTTAATCCATGATTTATCCCCATTCTCCTCATTTCCTGATCTAATTCATTGTCCCCTTAGAATAGTTGAGAATGGTGGGCTGTTGTCTCCACTTTTTTGGGTGCCTTGGGCCCCCCCGGCAAGAGAGAACCCCTGTGCATGTGACAAGGAGATCTCCCTCCACTCTGCAGGTAGTCAGATACACTAATGTTATGTCAGGTGTGGGATTTTGCATAGTTAGGAACAGTGATTTTTCGATAATTTTCCTCCGTGTGACTGGGCTTTGAAGTCACACTGACTCAGTCCTAGCACTTAGGATCATGTCAGTGGCTCAGTTCACGGGGTGAAGTTGCCACAGAATCACCAGGGGCCCATCAACAACAGCTCAGGTCTTCAGACCCACAGACTGCGCCACAGCCCCGCTCCCTGACCTCAGCCCTGCCGCCACGGCTGCAGGCGCTCTGCCCTGGACAGCTGGTGGGACTCCCATTAAGGTTTTAATCGGCCACACATAGTCTATAGGGTAGATGTGTCGTAATTGATGTGACTGTCCTCAGCTGTTAGAGAATTAGAGGAATGATTAATTTGTAATGTTCAGTTTTTCTATACTTAAGTGTGGGTGGATAAATAGACATTTATGGTATTTTACCAGGAAATCCGTTACCATATAAAACACGTGTCTTCTCTGAGAAAATTAGAATTTTAAAATTATACTTTTCGTACATTATTATTTTTCCTAAGACATACTATTTAAAAATAAGTTGTTTCATCAGTTGGCTTAGCTATAATTGGGATTAATTTGCTACTTCCATGGCAAAAGTGTTCAAAGGCCACTTGTAGGAAGAGTTGATGTGGTAAAAGGAATTTAGTAATTTATCATTCAGTTACATTTGTTTCCACAGGCTTTGGGTGGTGCACATTCCTGTGAAATATGCCATGAGGTGTTCAAATCCAAGAACATGCATGCACTGAAGTGTGGGCACAAGTTTCACAAAGTGGTAAGCATTCTCTATAGCCATCTTCACATCCTGCGTCTAGACTATGAAGTATTTTGAAAACAAAAGGGACTTTTTCCCCTAGCTATCAAAACTTCCTGTGTTTTCAGAGCACTTCCCTGTCGCTTCCTGTGTAGTGTCCCTGTCTCCACTGTAGGTAGTGGTGCTGTGGGCTGTGCGCTGTGCCCTGCACTCCCGTCCCCGCATGCAGGCTCAGTGGCTCTGTGTCAGGCCAGTGCTGGTGTTTAGAGCAGTGTCAGTTCCTTGACAGGTGATTTACACACATAGAACACACATTTGTCAGTTCAGTGCACTGTGTGGAGTAAGGGAACATTTTTGAGGAGAAAAACTAAACCTGACTGGATCTGTTGTGCCTCTCTGGGATTTGTGGGTAACTTTTGGCGTTTGGGGTGCTGTGGGGTTTGCCCTGCACCCCTGACACTAGGTTAGAAAAGATCAGGTCCTTGCCCTGTCAGCTTATGAATCCCTGAGGAGGAGGGTGAACACAGCTTACTCCCTGGGGGAGCCTGGCCTGCCTCCATTGGGGAGGGGTGTCCTGCTGGGCTCTCAGCCTTTACACACACACCTGGCTCTCAGGCTGCTGAGGTGTGCAGGGACCAGTCCAGATGGTTGGGGGAAGGCAAGGAATTGAA
Source organism: Saccopteryx leptura (assembly GCF_036850995.1). Lineage (NCBI taxonomy): Eukaryota > Metazoa > Chordata > Mammalia > Chiroptera > Emballonuridae > Saccopteryx > Saccopteryx leptura. The sequence goes on along the minus strand of NC_089504.1, from coordinate 221,593,196 downwards.
TGAGTGAGTCTGAGGGCCAGGAAACACCAGGCTCTAGAAGTCAGGGAGGTGGGAGTACCAAGACTGGAGCTATGGCTGTGTAGGGAAGGGAGCAGGAAGGAAGCAAGGGGCTGTCCCCCAGAGGTCAGGTCAGAGGCCCTGATGCCTGGGGCAGGCTCTGAGGTGGGCTTGGTCCACACTCCTGTCCTGAGCAGACCTGTGTCCCTGAGTCTGGGGTAGCTCCAGGCTCACTGAGGTGAAGAGAGCTGTTTCTGCTGAGGAGCAGCACAGAGAGCCCGGCCCCTGTGCTCCCAGGGCCCCTGACTGGTGGCCTTTCTCTTGCAGTGCTTCAGGCAGTCTCTGAAAGGCCAGAGTGCCTGCCCCGCCTGCCCCACCCATGACCTGTCGGGCAAGTAGCCCGCACCTCCCAGAAGAGGCCGCCTGCTGTCCTGGGTCCTCACGGCTCACCGAGGGTAACTTGCCAGTTTGTTGAATTGAAGAATAACCATACAGCCTTTGGTGTAAAAGGCAAACGTTTGAAGGATTTTTTTGCACTGTGTCACAGCACTAGTAAGTGGGAATCTCTAGTCTAGTGTAGTTCATAGTGAGTAATCCACCCACTCTGACTAAACACCAATAACAGCCTCGCAGTGGCTGGTGGGATGAAGTGTGGCTGCCGCGGTGCCCGAGACAACGGCTCCCTGGGAGAGAGTGAGCGCCTCAGAGCAATTCTGAGGCCTGGACCTGTTAGTACCCAGGTCAGAGTTTTCACAGTAGTCAGTATTCCTGAAAATATGCCAACATTCTTCCTCAGACATTTTGCATTTAAAAAATGGCTTAAGCAAACCATATTTTAGTCATTTGTAGTTAATGTGAAAATATTGGCTAAATTAAGCCAAAAAGATTTAAATCTCATGTGAAACATCATGTGATTTTGATTGTTCATTATTTTATTTCCTGAGAGATTTGTGATGTGCTTATTGGTTGTCTTGTAGAGCTATAATCTGATTTTTGAAAATTGATTACAAACCACTTTCTTGTATCAGCCAACTTCTTTACCCCTGAAGTTGGAGCTCTGTACTCACCATCTCAGCCCCACATTTGAACTGATTTTTGACTTCCTTACCATTCTCCCTAGTGGCATTTATCATGCTTCATGGATAGATAACAGGTGGAGCTCACAGCCGGCACTGTGGGGGAAAGTCACCATCACACCCCTTCCTTGCTGCAGGACCCAAACAAGACTCCTGTGTGATAGTCCCAGGGCATCCCTGTCATGCTCATCCTGTGTTTGCCGTGTGAGAAGCAATGCATGCACACTGGTACTGTGGCCTTGAGAACAACACTGTCGCTACATTAGAAACCATTAACAATTAGCTCTCTTTAGTGACTTACAGACAGTGGTAAATGTAGAAACATGACTTCTAGATGCATTCCATCTCTCTCACACAGGAAGTTGGGTCAGTGAATATTTCTCAATGTATTCTTTGTTCCCATGAGTTTTGGTGTCTTAGTGACTTAGTCCATAGATGCTTATTCCTTCTTCTGAAGCAGATTCTCTGCAGGTCCCTAAAACATTGCATGTTCCCAATGACTGAGCATTGTCGATGTTAAGACACATAGGGACCAATTTGTAGCAGCAGGTACAGAGGAGAGGCAGATTGTACAAAACTCCAAATTGTGACCATGCCTTCCACGTATCCCCGTGAGTGTCAAAATAAAGAGCATTTAAAATGACATCAGTGTGTGTTCATTCTTTCTTAAATAATGTTGGGAAAGGATTCTACTGAGAAATTACATTGTTAAAAGTGACTTCATTGGCTCTGGCCAGTTGGCTCAGTGGTAGAGCATCGGCCTGGTGTGTGAAAGTCCCAGGTTCAATTCCCAGCCAGGGCACTCAAGAGAAGTGCCCATCTGCTTCTCCACCTCTTCCCCTCTCTCTCCTCTCTCTCTCTCTTTTCTCCTCCTGCAGCCATGGCTCATCTGAAGCAAGTTGGCCCTGGTCGCTGAGGATGGCTCCATGGCCTCTGCCTCAGGCACTAGAATGGCTTCGGTTGCAAGGGAGCAATGCTCCAGATAGGCAGAACATCGCCTCCTAGTGGGCATGACAAGTGGATCCTGGTCAAGCGCATGCAGAAGTCTGTTTGCCTGCCTCCCCGCTTCTCACTTTGGAAAAATACAAAAAAGAAAAAAAAAAGTGACTTCATTAAGAAAGAAGAGCCATGTTATACCTGAAGAGTATGACTGAGAGTCTTAGGACATTTTAGTCTGGATCAGAACATTTCTTTGTGTCCCGCCCAAATAAAGGTTCACAAGATTGGCTATTTATATTTATGAATGGGAAATTTACACAGAGATGATAGAAAGTTTATTGTTTAGGCAAAAGTAACGGATTTTTTCATATGAATGCTGACATTAAGTACATCCCTCAGCATTGATTTTTTTGAGGTGCAGTGGACTCATGGACGACTGAAGGGGGTTCACTTTGTGAGGACCTTCTGGCATGCTGAGCAGTAGGAGATAATTAAGAAAACCAATATTACTATATGTTTTTAATCTGATAGCATTTAATTAAAAATAAAATATAATTTAAAGTGATGACTATTCCTAAGAGTTTAGGTTATTTTCCCTGCAGAACAGCTTAACCTATGCTACAAATAATGAATAGTCCAATATAACATTGAAATTGTGCCCTAGCAATGCAAAATTTACATTTTTAAGAAGTTTCCAAAGCCTATATAGTGGAAGCAGGTGGGCAAAGGGATCCACACCCCACAAAACTGAAACTGTTAGTTTTTCACTTAGAAGACCAGATCTGGAGCAATGGATTAAGGGAAACAGAAGAGATGGTAACAGATGGAGATTTCTTTCATCACCAGAGGATACCTGCTGATGAGGCTGAGGAGAAGGAAAGACGTAAAGTGGGTGAAACAGCTCTTTAGAACCAGGACCAGAAACATTTCTAATGTGATCCTTCATGAAAGAAATGGGAAATTGAGGTGTTTTAAACTTTATTCAAATTTAATAAAATGATTAAAAGAATAATTACAGGGAGAATTGGCCATCAGTCATATCTAATTATTTTATCCTCTTTCCTCTGACTCAGTCGACTATGGGGAGATGTCCACCCTGATGTCACCCTGTGCCTTTAGTGCCTGAAACCAGCAAAAAATGTGTGTAGAGTACCTACTACGTGCTCCAGGCTATATTCACAGCAGTGCATGAGGGGCAAGGACCCTGTAAAACTTGTCCTTCCCACTGACTAGACAATAAATACATGATTTCAGCAGGTGAGGGGGCTTCGAAGCAGCAGCAAGGAAGGAGAAAGGGAGGTTTATAATAAAATTCTGACAGTGTGTGTAGCATAGTCCCTACCACATAAAGCCTGATAAAGGTGACTTACTGATTGTTGTCAAGAACTGGGCCTGGAGCTGCACAGGGAGAGTCAGTGGTCCTGCCTGACTGGGCTGGATCAGATTAGGAAACATCCCAGAGGAGCCCTGACTGGAATGTGATTGGGTGGAGGAGAGAGCGAGAAGGGATCACATCTCTTGAGTCATTCTAGAAAACATACGGCAGGTTCCTGAAAGCTCCCCAAGCTGACCTGGGAATGTGAATCTGCAGCAAAGGATGATTGCATCTGTGGCTTTCCCATGATGACTTGGATGACTCATTTTGAGGCAGCCTTCCCAATCCATTAGGACCAGAGCTGTGGTTGACTTGGGGGGTTTGTGTTGGAGCGCCTCGTGGAGAAGGTGCATGAGTACAGCTCCCCACTTGGCGGTGAGAACTTTTCAGTCACTTCATTATTGCCTCCAGGTTATACTATTTTTTCCTGTCTCTTTAAAAGTGACAGACAAGGAAAAAAACAAAACAAAATGTTATTAAGCAAAAATTAAATAGTACTAGTAAACTACAAAATCTTAATCTTAATGAGACAGCCATCAGTAATCTGAAAAACAGTTTTTAACTACATTAAGAGTCCTAGCTGGTTAGCTCAGTTGGTTAGAGCATCATCTTGAAGCACAGAGGTTGCCAGTTTGATCCCTACTCAGCATCTACAGGTATAGCTCTGTTCCTGTCTCTCCTTATCCCTATCTCTCTAAAATCAATAAAATAAACATTAAAAATAGAAGAATGGTTCAGGCCTGACCAGTGGTGGCACAGTGGATAAAGTGTCTATCTGGAACACTAAGGTCACTGGTTCAAAACCATGAAGTCGCTGGCTCTGAACATGGGTTTGTCAGCACTAGGTTGCTGGCTTGAGTGGGGGATTGTCCATACGATCCCAAGGCTCACCAGCTTGAGCCCAAAGGTCCCTGGCTTGAGCAAGGGGAAACTGGCATGGCCCCAGTCAAAGCACATACGAAAAGCAATCAGTGTACAACTTTGGTGAAAGCAACTGCAAGTGATGCTTCTCTCTCCATCCCTTCCCCCCCCCCCTTTCTTTCTCTCTCTCAAAAAAAAAGGCCTTGGCCAGTGGCAGATTGGGCTCATTGGATAGAGCACTGACCCAGCTTGTGGACATCCTGGGTTTGATTCCTAGTCAGGGAACACAGGAGAAGTGACCATCTGCTTCTCTTCCCCTTTTTTGCTCTTCCCTTGCAGCCAGTGGCTCCATTGGTTTGAACGTGGCACAGGGTGCTGAAGATAGCTTGGTTGGTCTAAGCACATTAGCCTCAGGCACTAAAAATACCTCAGTACTCGAGCATCGACTCCTGACAAGGTTCCTGGGTGGATACCAGTCAGAGTGCATGTGGGAATCAGCCTCATTATCTCCCCTTTTCTCACCTCAAACAAAAACAGAATAGCTCAGGATTTACAAATGGGAAAAAATGAACCTTGACATCATATATAAACATGAACTCCAAATGGATCATGATACAAACTATGAAAAAGTAAAGTAATAAAGATTCTACAGAAAGCTGTATCTTTGTAGGCAAAGATTTTATAGGACACAAAAAGCACTAACCATAAGGATAATAATCTGATAATTGAATATTCACACAATTAAGAACTCTAAGTCAAGTTACTGTTGAGAGAGAGAAAAGTCAACCCATGAAGTAGAAGCAGTCTGACAAAGGATTCCAGAAACAACTGTTACATATCTGTAAGAAAAAAAAGAATGTATTTAGAAATGAGCAAAAGATTTGAACCGGCACTTCCCAAATATCCAGGTGGTTAATTGGCATTTTGATAACCCAAGTTTATTCAATATCCATCATCAGGGAACTAGAAATTAAAACCACAATGAGATACCTCTGGATGCCCAACAGGATGGCTAAAATGATAAAAGAGTGACAATACCAAGTGCTAGGATGTGGAGCGACCGGAACTGTCATGCACTGCTGGCAGCAGTGGGAATTGGTACAACCACAGTAACAGCATTCACGGAAGCGAATACTGTAGTACCTGTGACAGGACCTTCTTGCCACGTACACACTTAGCAGAAAGACATGCAGTAATGCAAGTGCCATCATGCCGTCTTCCTTCATAATCTCCAATTAAAAACAACCCAAAGGTTGTGGACAGTTGTGGTCTAGCCATCCATACAATGGCATACTTCCACACACAGCACAGTTGACGCACAAACATGAGAGTGAGTGAAAGCAGGCAAACAAAATAAAAGTCCATGTATGTGAATTTCAAGAACTGGAAACTGGTGGGAGGGGCCAGAGTCCCGGTTGCCTCTGAGGTGATGCTGCAGACAAGGGAGGGGCTCCAGGCCACCCACCTGGGCTCAAGAAGCGTGTCTTCTGCTGAGTGATGCTGACCTGGAGGTATCTTATGGAGAAGTCACGGAGCTATACATTTAGTGTGTGTACTTACTAAACAACAAAAGAAAAGGAAAAAAACAAACCTGGGTCCAGGATACATAGTGGTTACCATGCCATGGTCCCAGAGCAAAGCTTGAGTCTCATCTCACACCTGTGCACAGCCCTGGGCTATTATACTAGATTCCCAACGGAGCCCGGAGCTGACCTGAGGCCTCACTGCAGAGCAGGTCTCCCTGCCGGGGTTGCTGGCTCTGGCAGCCTCCAGCAGGGACCTCCACCAGGCATTGGTTCGCCAGAAAGCTGCTCTGGAGTACAGTGAGGAATGTGAGTGTGATGCTAAACGTGCTGTTGCTGCCAAGCACAGGGAAGAAAAGCTGAAGACTGCACCTTGGTGGGAAGGTGGTGCCTGTTGTCTTGGAGCTGCCTGGTACTGGCAAGTGGGATCATCCACTCTGCAAGGACCAGGTTTGGCCACTGTCCATGGCCCAGGCGAGATCTGGGGTGCTGGAGTAGGCTCCCACTGACCCCAGGAGTAAGAGCCAATTATTAAACTTTCAGAAATTTTTCTAGCTGGCTGTTCAGCAAACTACTGAAAGTTGAATTACATAAACTTACTGTTAAATAAATTATGTAAAAAGCAAAGGCAGCCTGACCAAGCGGTGGTGCAGTGGATACAGCATCGAACTGGGATCCAGGAGACCCAGGTTCGAGACCCCGAGGTCGCCAGCTTGAGCCCGAAGTCGCTGGCTTGAACAAGGGGTCACTCAGTCTGCTGTAGCCCCACGGTCAAGGCACATATGAAAAAGGAATCAATGAACTAAGGTGCTGCAAAGAAGAATTGATGCTTCTCATCTCTCTCCCTTCTTGTCCCTCTCTCTGACTCTGTCTCTGTGTGACACACACACACACACACACACACACACACACACGGCAAAGGCAGTTGCTTCCTGTGACAGTTTATTATGCTTTGGGGTTTGTTGATGTGTAGGAGTTCCTCTGTAATGGGATTCTGGGCATCTCTTCCCAATTCTGGTCAGTGGTGGGAGTCTACAGCACAGAAGTTGGCAAATGCTACACGTCGAGGCTCCCCCCGCCCAGTACTGCCCTCCACCCCTGGAGACTCTGTGAAGGCAGGAGTTTTGTCTGTAGGAGAAACAGCTGGTCTGGTGGCACTGGAGGTGCCTCTTAGGTCTTTCTCATTTCAGATGGGACATGGTGATTAGGGGACTTTCACACCTAAACCCGTCTGCGATGATTTATGCCAAATGAGCTCCTTCCCACCCCACTGCTCTGTTGGTGTGGGGGGCTGCTCTCCCTGCCTGCCCCCTGGGCCAAGGCCCCGTTCTGGGTCTGTTTCCCTTTCCCTGCTGTCCTGGAAAGACACCCAGGAACAGGCCCCCAGTCTGCCATTGAGTCTGCCTCACAGTAGTTGCTGCTCAGCCCCTCCCAGCAGTAGCCTGTCCCCCGTCATGCCTGGCCTTGCTGCGGGTCCTCTGCAGAAAACCGCCCGAGGCATGCTTCCTGCCTCAGTCGGGTGCAGGTAAATCGAGAGCAGATGCGCTTCACGGGTGCCAAACAAGAAACACCCGTGAGGACACCAGGCAGAGGCCACTCTTCTTACCTCCCTGGAGGGAAGATGGGGCTTGAGACGGGGCCAACCTGACCTTGCCACGGAGCCTTCACCACAGAGGGTGGTATTATTACCCCGTGTCTGTGGTAGGCACATCAAAGAGAAAGGCTTGCTCTTTCTAATGTGCTTTTGTGTCAAACAGAGGTGTCATTGTTCTCAGCAAATAACCTTAGGACTTGACGGAATAAATACCATTCTGTTTTCTAACTTTTTTTCCTCTCCACTTTTCAGAAGTTATGTATAAAGGCACTTGGCCTAATTCTTCCAGCCCTCTCTTTCAGCTTCTATTTATTTGGTGTGATCGAAAGGTCTTAATTTAGATCTCCCTGCTACCAGTTCCAAGAAATCTGCCACCAGCTCCAAGCTTCATGTCCTGAAGTGCCACCCCATTCCAGCGGGGTGAGCCAATAGCCTCCAAAAAAAGAAAGCAATTGAACAGATGGACATTGTGCTTCCAGACGCTGGCGGCTGCCCCAGCGCCAGCAGGGCTCCAGCTTCTGGCCACATTGCTTTTGCTCCCAGTTTCCAAGGCCAGGCCTTTGCAGGCTGAGGCATAGCACTCACGACAGCCTCCCCTGTAAGAGTCATGGCCATCACACCCTGTGTCCCAGGCCTCTGTGAAACTGCTGAGCCTATACCTCCTCCCTGCCTTCCTTGTCCCTGCTGGGGACTTCTCCTGGGGCAGGGGACCTTGCCTCCCCTTCCACCTTCCTGCCTTCCAGGGAGCTTCAGTGATCCCAGCTGTGCTCTCTGGGAGTGAGCCATGTGGCCTTGGTCATTTGATGGCCTACTGAACTGCAGCACATCCACTGTTCGTTTGTGCATTCAGCCATCACCTCTTCTATACCGTCCAGTATGTGCAGCACTGTTCTGGGAGCTTGGAGACACTCGGACACAGAAGAGATGAAGACCTATCCTCATGTCTTCAGCTTTCCATGGGGGAGACTGCCAGCTACTACGATGGTCAAACACATGGTGTGGCAAGGGGGATGGGAGGGCAGTGGAGCCAGGAAAGGGATGAGAGTGCAGGGCAGCAGAGGGGTCACAATATTAGAAACGCCAGGGAAGGCAACTTTGGAATGGGACCCTGACAACAGGAGGGACCTGTTGGAGGTAACGGGTGAGGGATGGTGGCCCAGGCAGAAGAAAGCACGGAACAGCACCTGCCAGGCGAAGAGAGCAAGGAGGCCAGTGTTACCCTTGACCAGGTGAGCTGCACAGAAGTAGGAGGTTTCCAGGGCAGGGACAGGACGGGGTGAGCGCTTAGATCTTGGGCCTAAGAGCAGCCAATGTGGAAGCACTTCAACATCTGGCCAGCAGTACAGCCTACTGGTAAGCCCTTGTAAAGATTAGTTCTACATGTGAGCATGGTGCACTGGGACTGGCCTAGGGGGCCAGGCAGTGGGCATTTCTGATGCAATTGCAGCCGTATTCTACCAGCCTCCTCACTAAACCTTTGTTTCCACACTGGACAAGCACCCCTGTTCTCCTGTAGTCACCTGAAACCCTGGACCCAATCAGGCCATGAGACCTACTACAGGGCTGTGGGGACACCAGTAGGCCCCTGCACCCCAACTTCCCCAGGTCATCAGCCTCATTCTCACTCACCTCCTCACACCTGGTCTCACTGTAGCCCAGGCCAGCCCTGGCCTGCACAAGCCGTCCCCTTCTGGTGTTCCTACCAGGTGCCAAGGTACCCTAAGTTTTCCTCTCCTTCTGACACGTCCCTGCGCCCTGCATCCCTTCAGGAGTGTGGCCTTGGTAAAAATCATTTCATGTCTTAGAACCTCAGTTTCCATGTTCATACAACAAGGATTGAATGAGTGTGCCTTGCATATAGCTGTCCCATCAACTCTTAGAGATAACTTTTCCTCCTGTTCTCACAGACAAGGAAACAAATCTGAAAGGTTAAAGAACTTTGCCCAAGGTCACATAGCTAGAATGAGTCAGGATTTGCACCTGCTAGGCCAGCTCATTGCTCAAGCCATTCACCTGTTGGCCACTTCCTCCGCTTCAGCCAACCAGCTCAGGGTCTTATGCCACAACAGAACCTTCTCCAACCATAGAGGCCACAATGCCCCTGTAACTCCCAGTTCATCTGCTGCATGCACTCATGACCCAGCTGCAGTGGGGGACTCCTGCAAATTCCCTCATGAGGCCACACAAGTGGTACATGATCACAGGGCTTTCTCCATGGTTGCAGCCCTTGGGCCACACGTTATTGTTAAGAAGAGAAGCATATGCCTTCTTCACTGAATCCCTAATATCTCCCTAGCCCGTTCTCATCTGTGGGTGGGAACCCACTCTGATGTTCTTGGAGCCCACTGACTTCTGTTCCAGTCAAGCCTAGCTTTTTGCCTTTAGTTTTTTCTGAAATTCTGTTATCATTTCTTTCTCTTTCTTCATTTCTCTTGACCTTTTTTGCTGCTTTCTTCTTCCATTATGTGTCATTACCTGTATTCTTGGACTCCTGACCAACTTCCATCCTGGAGTTATCTTTATCACCATCCTGGGTTGAACCTACGCCTCCCTCAATGCATACTTCTCTCTTACTTGGTTTACAACCCTATTCTGCTGGCATGCAGACTCCAGAGGCTCAAGGAAATACCAACACTGTATATGAGAGCTGAGGTTCAAAGAAGAAGCCAAGTGACATGGCAAAATGCACTATGCAGGGAGCTGAGCGTCCTAGACAAGGACCAATTTTTTAAAACTGGGGCCCGTTTAGTGGCTGTGCAGTGGTGTGTCTTTGGGATTTGGTTAGCTTTCCTCAAGAACGAAGGACAGGGGCCCTGGCCAGTTGGCTCAGTGGTAGAACGTGTGTAAGTTCCAGGTTCGATTCCCAGTCAAGGCACAGAAGAAGCGCCCATCTGCTTCTCCACCCTTCCCCCTCTTGTTTCTATCTCTCTCTTCCTCCCCTGCAGCCATTGGAGCAAAGTTGTTCGGGGCACTGAGGATGGCTCCATGGCCTCCGCATCAGGTGCTAGAATGGTTCCAGTTGCAACAGAACAACAGCCCAGATGGGCAGAGCATCACTCCTTAGTGGGCATTCTGGATAGATCCTGGTTGGGCACATGTAGAAGTCTGTCTCTCTGCCTCCCTGCTTCTCACTTCAGAAAAAAAAAAAAAAAAAAAGAATGAAGGATGTGCTAATTTGCAATCCATATCTCTCCTTTATTGAAATGTCTGTTTAAATCTTTTACCCATTTTGCCTGAGCAGGTGGTAGTGCAGTGGGTACAGCATCGGACTGGGACGCAGAGGACCCAGGTTTGAAACCCCAAGGTCACCGGCTTAAGCACGGGCTCATCCAGCGTGAGCACTGGCTCACCAGCTAGAGCACGGGGTCTCTGGCTTGAGCGTGGGATCATAGACAATGACCCCATGATTGCTGGCTTAAGCCCAAAGGTCATTGGCTTGAGCCCAAGGTCACTGGCTTGAGCAAGGGGTCACCTGCTCTGCTGTAGCTTCCCCCCATCAAGGCACATGAGAGAGCAGTCAATGAACAACTAAGGTGCCGCAATGAAGAATTGATGCTTCTCATCTTCCTTCCTGTCTGTCCCTATCTGTCCCACTCTCTGACTCTCTCTCTGACTCTGTAAAAAAAAATTTTTTTTGACTCATTTTAAAAATTAAGTTATTTCTTCTTATGATTAAGTTGTAATAATACTTTGTTTTAGATATGTCATTTTCATTTTTATTTTTTATTTTTAAATTTTTTTATTCACTGAAGGAGAGGAGCACAGACAGCCTCCCACATGTGCCCCAACCAGGATCGACCCAGCAAGCCCCACTAGGGGTTGATATTCTGCCCATCTGGGGCCATTGCCCCATTGCTCAGCATCAAGCTCTTCTTAGCATCTGAGGTGGAGGCAATGGAGCCATCCTAGTGCCTGGGGCCAACTCGCTCCAATTGAGCCATTCTGCAGGAAGGGAAGAGAGAGAGAGAGAGAGAAGTGGATGGGGGAGGAGTGTAGAAGCAGGTAGGCACTTCTCCTCTGTATTTTGACTGGGAATCAAACCCAGGACATCCACATGCCAGGCTGACACTCTCTCACTGAGCCAACCAGCCAGAGCCTTTATTTTTATTTCTGTAAAGATTTTATTTATTGATATTTAGAGGATAGAGAAGTGTGGGGGAACTGGGAAGCATCAACTCATAGTTGCTTCTCTTATGTGCCTTGACCAGGCAAGCCCAGGGGCCTCAAACAGGTGACCTCAGCATTCCAGGTCGATGCTTTATCCACTGTACTACCACAGGTCAGGCTAAGTTATTTTTAGATAAATGTTTTGCAAGTATTTTTCAAGTCTGTGGCTTTTTCGTTTTAACTAAGAGGCTTTTGAAAAAGGAAGTTTTTTAACTTGGATGAAGTCTAATTTATTTATTTATTTATTTTTATGATTTTATTTATTCATTTTCAAAGAGAGAAAGGAGAAAGAGGGGGAGGAACAGAGAGCATCAACCCCCATATGCGCCTTGACCAGGCAAGCCCAGGGTTTCAAACTGGCAACCTCAGCATTGCAGGTCGACACCCTTATCCACTGCGCCACCACAGGTCAGGCTGAAGTCTAATTAACTTTTTCTTTTATATTTGGTGCTTTTTCCCTTCAAATAAATCTTCCAAACTATCCACAGCCAGTAAAATTTTCTCCTAGAAGTTTTATAGTTTTAGCTTTTACAAGTAGGTCTGTGATCCATCTCCAGTTATTTATTTATTTATTTATTTTTGTGACAGAGAGAGGGATAAACAGATAGGAAGGGAGAGATGAGAAGCATCAATTCTTCACTGCGGCACCTTAGTTGCTCATTGATTGCTTTCTCATATGTGCCTTGACCATGGGTCTACAGCAGACAGAGTGACCCCTTGCTCAAGCCTGCAACCTTGGGCTCAAGCTAGTGAGCCTTGCTCAAACCAGAGGAGGCCACGCTCAAGCTGGTGACCTCTGGGTTTTGAACTTGGGTCCTCTAAGTCCCAGTCCGACACTATCCACTGTGCCACCGTCTGGTCAGGCTCCAGTTAATTTTTGTGTATGACATTTCATGAGGATTGAAGTTCATTTTTCTTTTGTATGCCACTGATTATTTCAGCATGATTTTTTTTTAAGACTATCCTTTGTTCATTGAATTGCCTTGGCATGTTTGTTGAAAATCATTTGACCATGTAAGTGTGGATCTATTTCTGAACCCTATTCTGTCCTATTGACACAATTGTCTATCTTTATGCTGCTGTCCTGATTATTATCTCCCTATAACGAGTCTTGAGATAATGTAGTTTAAGGTGTCCAACTTTACTTTTTTTCAAATTTGCTTTTTGCTATTATTATCTTTATTTTTATATGAATTTTAGGATCAGCTTGTCAATTTCTTTAAAAATAGCCAGCTTGGATTGTGATATGAATTGCTTAAAATCCATAGATCATCGGCCCTGGCCGGTTGGCTCAGTGGTAGAGCATCGGCCTGGCATGCAGAAGTCCCGGGTTCGATTCCTGGCCAGGGCACACAGGAGAAGCGCCCATCTGCTTATTCACCCCCTCCCCCTCTCCTTCCTCTCTGTCTCTCTCTTCCCCTCCCGCAGCCGAGGCTCCACTGGAACAAAGATGGCCCGGGCGCTGGGGATGGCTCCTCGGCCTCTGCCCCAGGCGCTAGACTGGCTCTGGTCGCAACAGAGCAACGCCCCGGAGGGGCAGAGCATCGCCCCCTGGTGGGCGTGCCGGGTGGATCCCAGTTGGGCGCATGCGGGAGTCTGTCTGACTGTCTCTCCCCGTTTCTGGCTTCAGAAAAATACAGAAAAAAAAAATCCATAGATCAATATGGGGAGACTTGACATTTTAACAATCTTGAATCTTCTACTCCATGAACATGGTATATTTCTTCAGTTATTCAAAGCTCCTTTAATTTTTCTCAGGAATGCTTTGCAGTTTTCATTTTAAAATCTTACACATATTTTGTCAAGTTTATCTATATTTTCCATTTTTTATACCATTGATACTTATTTTAATTTAAATTCCTGATCATTTATAATTAGGATGTTGAAATACAAGTGGCATTTGATATTTTATGTCCTGCAACCTTGCTACTTTTCTTTTTTATTGATTGATTATAGAGAAAGAGGAAAAAAGAGAGGGAATAAGACTCACAATATGGTTTGTATTTGGCGAATGTTCCTATGCATGTAAAAAGAATTTGTACAGTACTCCCCCCTTATCCACAGGTGATACCTTCCAAGACCTCCAGCGGCTGCCTAACACTGCAGATGAACCTTTATATACTATGTGTTTTCTTCTATATACATACCTATGGTAAAGTTTATAAATTAGGTACAGTAAGAGATCAAACAATAACTAATAGTAAAATAGAACAACGATAATAATACACTGTAATAAAAATTATGCAGAAGAGTCAAGAGGGACCTTCTGCAAACCTCTGGGACTCTCTTGCTGTGACTCTCTTCTTCTCTAGGGACAGTGCCATCTGCACTCCAGCTGTCTCAGCCTCTTTTGACTCCCAACTCCATTTCCTCAATGCAGGGGAACCACTGGCCTCCACTGGGGTTTCCCTTCCTGGTGCTGCTCTCTGGAAACTGTGCAGACAGAAAGTCAGGGACATTGTTGGGCCACCTCGTTTGTTTCAGCTTTATGAAAGATCATTGCCCTGTGATGCCTCATGCTGCTGTCTGCATATCATTGCTTTATGTGCAGACGGTCCCCAACTTTTGATTGTCCAACTCAGGATTCTTTGACTTTATGATGGTGTGAAAGCCATATGCTGTCTGCAGAAACCAGGCTTTGAATTCAGGGTTTTGATCTTTTCCTAGGCTAGCGACGTGCACTACCGTCTTGTGGTGTTGGGCAGTGGCACTGAGGTGATTCTGCTCAACGGGAGGCTAATGCAAGTGCACTGTACATGGATCCGGTGGGCTGGGCCAAGTTAGGAGATTGGGTAGATGAGGTGTATTCAGTGAATTTCAATTTAGGGTAGTTTCAACTTACAATGGGTTTATCTTAATATAATCCCATCGTCAGTGGAAGGTCACCTGTACTTTTTTTTCTGGTGTTTAAGTGTTTCAAGCAGAAGGGCACATCTTGTCCTCATTATCCCTGGAAGTAGTAGTCTTATTAGGGCAGTTTTTAAAATTGGAGTAAAGTGGACATAACATCAATTTTACCATATTAAGTGGACAGACAGGTCAGTGGCATTAAGAACATCCACTGGTGTGCAGCTGTCCCACCACCACCTGCAGAACCTTCCATCTTCCCAAACTGAGACTGTCCCCATTCAACATGGGTTCCCTTGAATTCTGCGCTGGGTACTGGGCATGAGAGCCTGTATTTGGTTGTCTTCCCTTAAGCAATGTGTACTTTTATTCTGAAAGGCAGTTAATTGATTTGCTGATCTTAACCATCCAAGTCTTGTCAATAGGCTTTGTTAAGGGAGGGTTGAGAGTGGCTCTGGTCCTGGCCCAGAATAATCCTGTCCTTTCTAGGGTCTCAGCTGAACGACCAGGATGGTGAGCATGGTCTCTCCACTCGACTGCTCAGAACTCCAGTGCGTGACAGCCTCGTGTCATTTCCCAAATCCCCTTCATCCCATGGCCCACCACAGGCCGTTCTCTTATAGGAGTATTGTCCTATGCAAGCATGGTGTGGTGTTTGGCAAAGGCTCCAGGGAAGCTTGATGTCACCTTCTGACACTCCTGCTCTGTGTGGCTTTCCCCTCTGCACCCTGCCCTGCTGAGTCCAGCCCCCACAGCACCCCTGGCCTCCAGCCTCTTCTCTCCTCCCCAGGGGGAGCCAGGGACTCTGTCTCCTCTCCAAACACAGGGTGAATGTACATTGATGTAGTGTTTACTGTGTTTAAGGATTATGGCCCCATAAAGGTTTTCATCTATGTCTGAAACCAGTTGCTTCACACTGGTCCAGTCTCTTATTATCTTATTGTGAGGGAAGAAATACCATACCCGTTTTTCAGTTCTGAGCAGACCTGAAAAGTCCTGGGGCTCTTTAAAAAAACAAACAGGAGGTCTAGCCTGACCAGATAGTGGTGCAGTGAATAGGGTGTCAGACTAGGATGCAGAGGATCCAGGTTCAAGGCCCTGAGGTAGCCGGCTTGAGCGCAGGCTCATCCAGCTTGAGTGCAGGGTCACTGGCTTAAGCCTGGGATCACAGACATGACCCCATGACCGCTGGCTTGAGCCCGAAGGTCGCTGGCTTAAACCCAAGGATGCTGGCTTGAGCAAGGGGTCACTTGGTCTGCTGCAGTCCCTCAGTCAAGGCACACATGAGAAAGCAATCAATGAACAACTAAGGTGCTGCAACAAAGAATTGATGACTCTCATCTCTCTCTTCCTGTCTGTCTGTTCCTACCTGTCCCTCTCTTTCTCTCTGACACACACACACACACACACACACACACACACACACACACACACACACAGGAGATCTTCTGCAACCTCTGAAGTTGTCTCCATCTCTGTAATATAAAGTCCTCCTTCTCAACCCTCCCGCCTCTTCAGGGAATCAGTCACAGTAACCAGTTCTGTGGTAGACGGTAGTCAAGGTTTTGTGGAAGGTACAGACTGAGGAGGAGTTTCATAACTCCATGAGGTATGGACCTGGAGAAAAAGCTGGTTTAGAGGAGAGGCACTCCCCAGAGCTTGCTCATGGATATGGAGGAATTGGGGCTTTCACAGGGCAGGGCACAGAGGTAGAGTCAACTTAAGCTTGCTTGAGTCAGAGAACCAAAAAATCCTGCTGACCTCTGCGGTATAGGCATAGTCCTGTAGCACTCACAGGCCTCTGGCTTAGTGACAAGGACTTATCATCCAAACAAAATGAATAAGTGAATGAAGTACGTTTATATCCTCACTTCAAAAGCAAAGAAATAGTTTCCTATGTCTTTCTGCAATGTTTTTTTTGTTCCCTCAAGCAGTCAAAGATTTTAGACGTGTTTGAACTTCTGATGTCAAAGTCTCTGACACCCTGACAGGTTTTCCCTGCACCGCACTTTAAAAGAGGCAAGCTTTTCCCTCTCCAGGAGCTTCTGCGTGCCAGCTCTGCCTGACGGCCAGAGACAGGGGAGCCCATGCCCCGGGACTGGGCAGCTGGCGTTTGCAGCCTGGGCCTGGGGAGCAGGGAGGAGAAGAGAGGAAGGAGAGGGAGGTGACTGTGCAGAATGGAATCCACTGCTGTCTGCAAGTCTCTGCTGCTCCGACCCGAGCCTTTCAGGCTCTGCCAGCCTGGGGACCAGGCCCTGCAAAGGGGAGCCCGTAGAGCACCTAATATGGCATTCCCACCACGGAGACCCAGCTGGGGCGGGAGGAGAGGGAGGGCTGGACGCCGCCTGGGCACTGGCTTGGTGCTTTGTGGCCTGCCCTGTTCCTCTGTCCTCACCAACGTTCTCATTCCTTCTCAGGTCCCCCCCCCCCCCCCCCCCCCGTCCTCTGGGTGGGAGCCGCTCTGTGCACAGCAGCGGGCCTGTGAAGCAGCCCAGGTCTGCTAGTCTGAGGACACAGAGCCAGGGTCCGAGTGGGAGGGGCCTGCCATCACCACCCTGATGGTGTAAAAAAGAGAAGGGCCAGCACAGGGCTGACAGGGGATGGGGGGGGGCACAGACCTGGGGCTCCCACATGGTACTGTCAGCAACTCCATACCTCTTGCCAGCTGTCACCTCACCGACCCTAAAATAGTCTCTTTAATCCCGAGGAAGCAGCCAGAGGAGAAGCCGACTGTGGTCAGGCCTTTCGCGAGCATCCTGCTGCGTGCAGGACACTTCCTGGCTCTTGTCGGCCTGCGTGATGTGTCTGCGGGTGTGACTGTATTTGGCTATTCTAGGTTGTTGTTGTTTTGCATCTCCAAATACAATTTAGAAGCAGATTGTAATTTCTGACATAAAACCTGCTGGAGGTTTTGGGATAGCCTTGAATCTATGGATCAATTTTGGAGGAATAAACGACAATGTTGGTTATTCTAATTTCTAAACATGAGCTCTTTCTCCACTGATTTAGATCATTTTAAATTCCATCAGTGTTTTATAGCTTTTACTTGGTCTTAGTATTTTTCATTAAATGCAATTCTAAGTATTCTATGTATTTTGATACTGCTGAAAATGCTATTTAAAAAAAAACTTTATTGTCCAAATGTTTCTGCTGGTACACAGAAAATAATTTTTATATATTGACCTTGTATCCTGCAATCTTGATAAGTGTTTTTGATCCTAGTAGTATTTTTTATTCCTTAGAGTCTTCTATGTAGATGATCATGTCTGCAAACAGAGACAATGGTACGTTTTTCCCTTCCAATTTATGCCCTTTTTTTTTTCCTTAATACATTGCCTGAAACCTCCAGTACGAAACAGTATCACCTTGTTCCCATTTTCTGGGGAAAAGAATTTAGCTTTTTACCATTAAGTATGATGTGAGCTAGAGGTTTTCTGTTGGCGCCCTTATTCAGTTAAGGAAATTTCCTTCCTTTTCCTAGCTTCTTGAAAGGTTTGTTTTTTGTAATTTGATTTTTTTTTTCTGTATTTTTCTGAAGCTGGAAACGGGGAGAGACAGTCAGACAGACTCCCGCGCCCGACCGGGATCCACCCGGCATGCCCACCAGGGGGCGATGCTCTGCCCCTCTGGGGTGTTGCTCTGTTGCGACCAGAGCCACTCCAGCGCCTGGGGCAGAGGCCAAGGAGCCATCCCCAGCGCCCGGGCCATCTTTGCTCCAATGGAGCCTCGCTGCGGGAGGGGAAGAAAGAGACAGAGAGGAAGGAGAGGGGAAGGGGTGGAGAAGCAGATGGGCGCTTCTCCTGTGTGCCCTGGCCGGGAATCGAACCCAGGACTTCTGCACGCCAGGCCGATGCTCTACCACTGAGCCAACCGGCCAGGGCTAATTTGATTTATTTATATTTTTATTTTATAGAAGAAGGGAGAGAGAGACATCAATTTGTTCTTCCACTTATTTATGCACTCATTGGTCAGCTCTTGTATGTGCCCTGACTGGGGATCAATCCCGTAACTTCGGTATACCAGGACAATGCTCTACCCAAATGAGCCATCTGTCCACGATGGAAAGTTTTTCTTTTTAAATTATTAATAGGTGTTGAATTTCATTGATTTTTTTAGTGATCATGTAATTTTTCTCTTTTATTCTGTTAATGTAATAAATCACATTGATTTTCAACGCTGAACTTTCAATAAACCCTCTTTGTTCATGGTGTCTATTTATATATTTCTGCGCTGTATTTGATAATACTCTATCGAGGAGTTTTCCATCTATGTTCATGAAGGAGGTGCGGTTTCTTTTCTGGAATGCATTTGTCAGGATGTGGTTTTCAGGGTTTTGTTGACCTCATAAAATAAGTTATAAAACGTCCCTTTTCTGAAGGAGTTTGTGTACTGTTGGTACTAGTTCTTCATTTTGTTTGATAATTTGAATTTTTCTCCTTGGGAAAGCTTTTTATAATGAATATATTTATATATATAGGGTCATTCCAATTTTCCATATATTATTGGGTAGTTATGGGAATTTGGGCTTTTCAAGGAATTTTTCCAGTTCCTCTAAATCAGGGGTAGTCAACCTTTTTATACGTACTGCCCACTTTGTATCTCTGTTAGTAGTAAGATTTTCTAACCGCCCACTGGTTCCACAGTAATGGTGATTTATAAAGTAGGGAAGTAACTTTACTTTATAAAATTTATAAAGCAGAGTTATAGCAAGGTAAAGCATATAATAATAATTACATACCAAGTACTTTATGTCGGATTTTCGCTAAGTTTGGCAGAATAAATCTTTATAAAACAACTTACTATAGTTAAATCTATCTTTTTATTTATACTTTGGTTGCTCCGCTATCACCCACCATGAAAGCTGGAATGCCCACTAGTGGGTGGTAGGGACCAGGTTGACTACCACTGCTCTAAATAGTTGAATTTGTTGGGCCCTGGCCGGTTGGCTCAGCGGTAGAGCGTCGGCCTAGCGTGCGGAGGACCCGGGTTCGATTCCCGGCCAGGGCACACAGGAGAAGCGCCCATTTGCTTCTCCACCCCTCCGCCGCGCTTTCCTCTCTGTCTCTCTCTTCCCCTCCCGCAGCCAAGGCTCCATTGGAGCAAAGATGGCCCGGGCGCTGGGGATGGCTCCTCGGCCTCTGCCCCAGGCGCTAGAGTGGCTCTGGTCGCAATATGGCGACGCCCAGGATGGGCAGAGCATCGCCCCCTGGTGGGCAGAGCGCCACCCCATGGTGGGCGTGCCGGGTGGATCCCGGTCGGGCGCATGCGGGAGTCTGTCTGACTGTCTCTCCCTGTTTCCAGCTTCAGAAAAATGAAAAAAAAAAAAAAAAAATAGTTGAATTTGTTGGAATAATGTGTTTAATAGATATTTATTCATTTTTACTATTGGTTGTATTTCCTTTCTGCATTAAGTATTGCCAGTTTAACAATTTTACTAATCTTTTCGAAAAACCAACTTTTGGCTTTATTTTTTCTATTGTTTATTGCTATTCTTTTTTAGCTTCTTAGATCCCTAGTTTTAAAAACTTTTCTATATGTGCATTTAAGTTATAAACTTCCTTTTAAAGTGTGTTTAAGCTGCCTTTTACTACTATTATTTAGGAGTGTGTTTAATTTCTAACATTTGGAGTTTTTCTAAATGTTTTATTGTTATCTATTGCTTATTTTTTAATAATTCTAAGTCTAGCCTACAACATCCAGAGTAGCCATATTTCAGATAGTTAGTGGCTTGTGGCTACAGAACTGGACAATACAGGTTGAGACCCTAACTTCACTTTTGTATAAATACCAAGCATCTTTTTAATTTTATGTACTTGAATCTTCCAGGGACATTGTTACTGTGCAAGCAGAGCATCGAGGTTTGATCACACTTTGTTTTTTCTGGAACTTTAAGTGATATCATCCCACAGCGCCCCCATCCCTGCTGTTTGAGCCCCAACGCAGCATACACCCCAATAAACTACAGAAGCAGCTGTCACCTTCATGGTGATTCTACCTGTGGGTACAGGCATGTCATTGTCCCCTGTGATATCTTCTCGTTTATCTGCATATAAGCATATTATTTTATAACGCACTACTTTTATTTCTTCTTTGTATTATAGTTGAGCATTATGTTGATTTTTTTAAAAATTAAGGGTGTAGGTAGTTTGTAGAGGTATGCATTTCTTATCAGGTTACTATAGGAGATACTGAAACATATTTGAATAATATTAAGCTATTGCTAATCATAAAATTATTGGTAATAAATACAAATATAAAAATATACTATCTATTTAAATGGGTCCCCACAGGAGAGAAGGGCCCACATTTAGATGTTCAGAACAGAAAGCAGAACTGGTCTCCACTGTAGGGATGGAGGAAAGGCTCAGTTTGCCGTATTTAATTTTTTTTTTCTGTCTTTTTTGGTATTCTTCTGAAGTGAGAAGCGGGGAGGCAGAGAGACAGACTCCCGCATAAGCCCGACCTGGATCCACCCGGCATGCCCACCAGGGGGCGATGCTCTGCCCATCTGGGGTGTTGCTCTGTTGCAACCAGAGCCATTCTAGCGCCTGAGGCAGAAGCCATGGAGCCATCCTCAGCGCCCGGGCCAACTTTGCTCCAATGGAGCCTTGCTGTGGGAGGGGAAGAGAGAGACAGAGAGGAAGGAGAGGGGGAAGAGTGGAGAAGCAGATGGGCACTTCTCCTGTGTGCCCTGGTGGGAATCAAACCTGGAACATACACACGCCAGGCTGACCTCTACCACTGAGCCAGCCTGTCAGGGCTTATATTTGCTTTTTTATATGAAAGTCACACCAAAAGTTCTCTGATTGTAGGTAACTCGATGGTGACATCAGATTATTCTACAAGGTAAAGAGCTCTTTTCAGAAAATAAGTCCTATTGTGTAACATGGAGTTTCCTCCAATGCGACCTTTTGTCTGGATCCTTAGCCAAGTGGGCAGTTATTGGGCATCTGAGGTCAGAGGATAGACAGTAAAATTGCTGGTCTCTTGCAGCCACGTATTCCATAGGGAAATATATTTTATGCTTTTACATTTTTTTCAGTGGCGACAAGAAGACCACCACTCACTAGCTTAGATGGAGGAGCTAGATCAAATAAAAATTTTTAGGGTGTAGCAATATAATTCAGACATTCTTAGGCCCTTTCACTCTGGTTTCTAGTCTGTTTTACCCTGAAGTGATTTTCACGTGCCATGAAGACAGGCCATCTGCCTGACCACTTAACCAGGCCCTCGTGACCAGTATGATGCCTGCCGCATGGTGGTGTGTAAGCAACAATTGTTGATTAAGGGACCCTCTTTGTACCTGCCTCTTTGTTTCACATTTGAGGGAATAATATTGGTCACCATTTACTTAGCCTTTTTTATGAACCTAGCCTGGTGCCAGGGGTTTGGACCTTCTAGGTGGGAATGATGGTCCATATTTTACAGATGAGGAGAGATTTGATGTACCTTTCTAGTTGCTACAGAGGCCAGCCTGAGGATTTGCATGCAGTCACTAAATAAAGGCAAATAGAGCTCATTTAGGTTTGAAACTCATCTGTTTTTCAAAACAATGGCTGATGCAGCTGTGGGCTGGTAACCTCATTGGTTCATCCAGGCTTGCTTCTCCTTGTTCCACACACATTGGGTGAACACCTGCTGGAGGTGTTCACAGCCCAGGATGTGTACAGAAGTTTCTCTTGCTCGCAGTGAGACGTAGAGCTGAGGGGTGGGATGGAAACCTCGTTCCTCATAAATAACTGCTCTGTAACTGAGGGTAAAGTTAGTGTCCAAGAGCACCATCAGTGGGTGATGCTTCAGGCTCCAGCGTTGGCCGGTTGAGGGCCTCCCACTGGCTCAGCTGCTGGGCCAGGGCTTTCTCCTCAGTGATTGGAGTAATTAGTCAAATTGTGGCCTCTGGGTTCTTAAAAGCCAAGGTTGAGGACCAGGGTACCCTGGGATAAGGTGCTGCAGATGTAAAGCCCCACAGAGACAACTGAATTGATCACATGCAGTTGATCTGGAAGGGGCCGTCTGGGAGAAGTGCCCAGATAACCTCGCTCTGTGAAGCTGGGGGCCTATTTGGGGAGTCACAGTAGCTGAGGATACCAGCTCTAGCACTTGCCAGCAGGTAACCTTGGACAAGTTACACTGACCTCTCACGCCTCAGTTTTCTTATCTGGAAGACGGGGTCCTAAGAGTATTCTTTTGACAGGCTTGTGAGAATTAGGGGGTAATTCACGTAGAACAGGGCCTGGCACAGGGTAAGTGCTAGATCAGTGTCAGCTGTTGTTGTTACGAACAGCAAGTCAGTCATGGGACTGCCTTTCCCACCATTAGCAACTTTTAAAATAAACATAACGTGACCAATTGTCCTCCTTTAGGGAGGACAGTCCTTCTTCTGTAAGTTCTGTCCTTCCTCGAAAAGTGTCCTCCTACATGTCCTCCTTTTTGATATTGGAAGACTGATCTGTAAATGTTCGTATTCGATCAATGCAGAGTCAATCCATTGCTTGTGATGTGATGTATTTGTATTTGACATGACAATTCGTCAAGGATCAGTACAGTGCTGTGAGACGCGATTATGAGACGCATGCACTCCACATGGGAGATCTTGAGAGAGGTGCGATATATGAGTATGCAAATGGCTTTGTGTACTTCTTACTGAAACATGACACGGCACATATGACATTATAGACTCACGATTATTCCTTTTTCAGTGAATATTCAATCATAGAGAGGTAAGCACAATTCACGTTTTATTAATTCATTATCTATTTAATAATTTCTAAATACATATAATTTTATTATATTTACAAGTTTTTCCCAAATTTTGAGTTTTAAAGTGGAAATCTAACCTCAAAACATATCTATTAATAATACATTTTGATTAAATAGTTGCATAAAACAGATGTTTTTTAATTAGAAAATGATGAATATACCTGAATATCACTCCAAATTAGTGGTTTTGTTTGATATATAATTTTGTTAATTTAGCTTCCGGAAAATTCGCCTACCATGATGTGATGTTTTCAGTTCTTAATGTGCTTGCATCGTTCATGTAGCTCTATATTTTTTATTTTAAATTTCATTTAAGGGATGGAAAAATAAAAAAAAAGACAATGCCATTTCAACAATAAATTGAAAAAGGAATTTCCCATTCCTCATATCATAGAAAGATACCATTGTTTTCTGCAATATTTGCAGTGGAGAATTTTGTATTGCAGTTGGGGGCAGAGCAGCAATAACGAACCCCTTCACCACCAACAAACATAAGCAGTCATTAGATGCATCAGCTTCCAGTTGTAAAGTAACAAGTTTTTTTAAAACTTCAAATTATTCTGAAGATGAAAAACAGTTGGCTGCAATGGAGGGAACATTTGCATTTCATACCATAATTCACAAAGCTTTCATAGTATGGATTGTCAAACTAAATTGTTGAAAAAGTTTCACAATGCAAAATTTCCATGTGCTAGGACAAAATGCGAGGCTATTCTGAAATCAGTATTTAAAAATTACTGTGACAAAATACTTACAGAGGACTTGGAAACTGCAGCATTTGTAACGATTTTATCTGATGCATCAAATCATAATGAAATTAAATTATATCCAATAATAGTAAGATATTTTAATGTTACCAAGGGCATTCAAGTAAAAAAATTTAAATTTATAATCCATTGAGGGCGAAACTTTGTAATTTTGTCAAACCATCTATACAGAGTAATAAATGAAAACAATTTGAAACTCAAAGTTGTTGCACTAACAGCTGATAATATTATACAAATACAAATTATAGTGGGTGGAGACGCAAAGGGGTGAATAATGTGTATGTAAAATTATAAGAGTTCCTCCTAAAGAAAATACTAGGAATAGGTTGTAATGCACAAATTTTGTCAAATGTGATCAACACAGCATCATGTGCCATGCCAATTGATGTAGAAGTAATAATAACTACAATTTATTTGCAACTTAGTCGTTTTACCATTCATGTTGCTACTTTAAAACAATTTTGTGAAGAAGCAAATGTTGAATACAAAAAACTTTTAGGATATTTAAAAGTTAGATGGCTTGCTCTAACACCTGTGATAGAGCGTGTTCTACAATTATTTGAGCCTCTTTGTTCATATTTTTTAAGTTTAGACAAATGTCCTAAAATCCTGGAATCGTTTTTCAATAATAAAATATCTGCGATATTAATGTATTTGGTACATAATCAAGCATATATTTTTCACAAAACGATTCAAAAGATTGAAGGTGAACACATTTCAACTACGGAAGTTAGTCTTATTTTGAATGACTTTATCCTTCAATATAAATCTCGTTTTAAAGAAAAATTTCTTCCTTTAATTATAAAAAGAAAATTGTCAGACTTAGAGGAATCAAATCTGGGCATAACAGAAAAATTTATCAAAGAAGTGCAGAATTTTTACCAGATATGTTTTCAATATATCGAAGAATGGTCTGAAACAAACATCACGGAAAATAGCAATTTTCAGTGATGTTTTTTTACTTCGTTGCAAGAATATTGGACAGATATTGAATCTTGTCTTGAGTTTTTATCTCAAGGAATTCCAGACATCAAAATAGACGACAATTGTCTCTTTGAAGAAATTAGAAGACTGAATGTATATTTAAATTCTGAAAAATACAATGGGAAAATGAACATGTCGAAATTGATAAAAGATAGGTGGAAATATTCAGCCATTTCAAAAATGAGCATATTCCATGTGAAAATTTATTCTTGTTCAATTTACATTGTGTTTCCCTGGAACCAATGCAGCAGTTGAAAGAGTTTTTTCAAATGCTAATGATTTTTGGACAAGGGAGAAATCGAGATTGAATGTTGATACTCTAGCTGCAGCACCTGCCATAAAATTCAATATGAAGGATATTTCTTGTTCAGATATTTCTTTTTTTTTTTAATTTATTTATTTACTTTTTTAGATTTTATTTATTCATTTTTTATTAGAGAGAGAGGGGAGAGAGAGAGAGAAGGAGAGATAGAGAGAGAACAGGGGGAGGAGCAAGAAGCATCAACTCCCATATGTACCTTGACCAGGCAAGCCCAGGGTTTTGAACCGGCGACCTGAGCATTCCAGGTCGACACTTTATCCACTGCACCACCACAGGTCAGCAGATATTTCTAATATATTGTTACAAGATGATACATTGACAAAAAAAAAATTCACTCAATGGAAAAGTACTCATATAAATAAGTGAATACTTTTTTCTTACAATTATTAAAAACTAATATGCATGTAAGCATAATTATACGGTCTACTGGAAAGTTCTGTCCATTTTTGGAATAAAACAAAATACAAATTTTTCTTACCGTCAATAAACTTTATTAAATAATATAATTGCTATTATTATTCATGATTTCTTGCCAGCGTGAGGGCAATTTGTATATCCCATTTTTGAAAACTGTTTTATCTTTTGATGCGAAAAATTGAACCAGTGCTTGTTTGTTATCTTCTTCATTTTTGAATTTTTTGCCCTTCAAAAAATTTTGTAAGGACAAAAACAAGTGATAGTCAGAGGGTGCTAAATCCGGGGAATATGGTGAATGCGACAGAATTTCCCGGCCTAGTTCTGCAATTTTTTGACGAGTCCCCAAAGCAGCATGTGGCCTGGCATTATCATGATGCAGTATGATGTTCTTCCTATTGAACATCGCTGGCCTCTTTTCTTGGACTGCTGTCTTTAAATTATCCAGTTGCTGACAATACTTCTCTGAATTGAGCTTTTCATTCGGTTTTAAAAGCTCATAATGTATTGGTCCTTGAATGTCCCACCATATACACAACATTCTCTTATTCAGAGTCAAATTTGGTTTAGAGGTGGAAGGGCAAGGTTTTCCAGGTTCACAATATGCCCTTTTCCTTATGATGTTTTCGTAAGTAATCCACTTTTCATCCCCAGTTATCATCTGGTTCAAGAAGGGCTCGATTTTGTTCCGAGCAAGCAGAGATGTGCATATGACAACTCGATCATCCAAATTCTTCTGATTTAATTCATGTGCCACCCATCTTGAATATTTCCACACCAATCCTATCTTCCGAATATGGTCCGAAATGGTTTGCTGAGCTGAATTAAGCCTTTCTGTGATCTCCGGTGTTGTCAGAAAAGGATCTTGCTCCAACATAGTCTTAACAACATTGTCATCGATCAAAGATGGTCGCCCAGAACGTGGCTTATCAGAAAGGTTGAAATCACCTGTTTCAAATTTTTCGAACCATCTTCTGCATGTCCTATCAGAAACTGTACCTTCACCAAACACTTTCAATAAATTTCTACATGCTTCTGTAGCATTTCCTCCTTGTTGAAATTTGTAAAAATTACAGTGGCGTAAATGAACTTTATCAGTAGCTATGGGTACACTATCGCTTCACACATGAGACTAACGTGAAACAACTTTGTTTTAGTTAATTTGCTACGTCAGTATGTATACATTAAGTGATAAAAATAGAGAGGCACACATGTGCCAAATAAACATGTGCTTACGTGTCGAAACTTGTTGTGATAGAAATGGACAGAACTTTCCGGTAGACCTGATACAATATAAAATATTACAAATATTATGCATTTATCATATTATAGTGTTATTATTATTATTGTTGCAATGAATAAAATGTTTTTTATTCACAATATTGTTTTCTTCAATTTATTTTTGTCTTCCTTTTCATTGTAAAAAAGTTGGTCACCTTACAAAACAAAAAAAGGAAATGAAGGCCTTCCTGACTCCTCCTCTCTGCTTCATCAAGACAACACTGCTGCCCAATGTGGAGGGATGTGGTCACCCTTAATTGTTACGGCCAAAGCCTAAGCCTCAAGGGCCATCGCTGAGTCCTCCTGGAGTGCAGTAATCTCTTCTTCATGGGTCTCACTCGTTTTTCTAGCTCTTTGTCTTCCAAGTGCTGAGACTTCACCCCATTTTCTTTTGTTTTAGGTTTATATAAATGACAGGAAGAACTGTGTACATTGGCAAAGATTTAATGTCCTATGTAGTGTGAAAATTATCAAAGCATGCCTTCTTTCTATACCTTTAAAACTATTTTTGTAGACTTTTAGTTTCCCCTTCCTTTGTATCATAGATACATTTGTGTATGAGTGGATACTCATGGCCACATATATGTGGCTTTGGTCTCTTCAGCAATGCATGAAAGAGAATACAAATTAAAAAGTATTTAGGCCCTGGCCAGTTGGCTCAGTGGTAGAGCATCAGCGTGACATGTGGAATTTCTGGGTTAAATTCTTGGTTAGGGCACACAGAAGTGACCATTTGCTTCTTCACCCCTCCCCCTCTTCTTTCTCTCCCTCTCCGTCTACCACATCCATGGCTTGTTTGATTTGAACTTGGCCGTGGTGCTGAGGATGGCTCTCTGGCTTCCTCCTCAGGCATTAATAATAGCTCAGTTGCTGAGCAACAAAGCAAACCCCAGATGGGCAGAGTATCACCCCATAGGGTGCTTGCCTGGTGGATCCCAGTCAGGGTGCATATGGGAGTCTCTCTGCCTCCCCTACTCTCATTTAATTAAAAAAAATTTTTAATTGTGCTTGTTTTGAAAATTAAAAAAATATTACATGAATAAGGTAAAAATTCAAATGATGTAGAAAGTAAAAAAATAAATAAAGAACGTGTTCCTCTGTATCCCTCTATCCTGATCTCATCCAAAAAAATCCTCTTTAAAAGTTCATTGTGGACACTTTCATATTCATTTCATACATAAAATGTGCATCCTTTTTAAAATTACACAAATGAGACCATTCTGTACCTATTTTTATATACCTCTCTTCTCATTTTATAATGTCTGTGATTTTTCCATACAAGTACATACAAATCTACCTTATTCTGTTAAACAATGACCTAGCATTATAGTGTATTGATACTGATGCAACAAATTTCACTGTTTTATTTTCATCAAATTTGGAAAGATTTTAGCCATTGTTCCTCAAAATACTTTGTATGAGTTCCTCATATGTGTTGGCTATTATTAACCCCTTATCTGATATATCATTTGCAAACATTTTTCTCCTGTTTGGTAGGTTTCCTTTTTGTGAATGGTTTCCTTTTCCGTAGAAAACCTTTGTAGTCTGAGGTAGTCCCATTTGTTAGCTTTTGTTTTTCTAGCCCAGTGAGACATACCTATGTCAAAGAGTTTACTCTTTCAGCTTATTTATTTATTTAGGCTAAAAAAAGCTCTACTGTTTCTATTTGATCCAATGCATAGGAGGGGCTCCAGGGTGGGGCAAAGGCTGCCAGGGGCTGCAGGGAGAGACCCAGGCAGGAGCTGGACTCTAAGGGGCGCGAAGGGGCCCTGCAAGGCCTCCGGATCCACAGGCTTCTTGGAGTGCTTGAGGGGGAGACTTTGAAGAGACCCTCGCCCAGCCCAGCCTGAGGGCTGCCAGCCTGTAGGGGTTGGTCAGGGGGTCACCCATCTTCTTGATGAGTTTCACCTGCTCACCCAGGAAGTGGTTCTCTCAGAAGTCTCAGAGCTGTGGGCTTGTGCGGGCAGAGCCCAGGGCCTGCAGCTCCACGCGGGCCTGGTTCAGGTTCTCTGACCAGATAGCTTCTGTGGCATCCTGAGTGTCACCCCACTCGTCGTGGTAAGGCTTCAGCACATCCTGGAAGAGAACGGTGCCAGTGGACCACGCGGTTGATGGCAGCCTCCACCACAGTGGAATAATTCTGACAAATTTGGGAGCTCATGGTTGTTCAGCAATAAGGAGTTATAGTAAAAAAAGAAAAATGCTGTTAGTGGGTCTCAGAAGCCAAGGACAGCTGAGGTGGCTGCAAAGGTGGTGACTGGAAAAGAGGTTGGAATGTGGTCAGAGGCTGGAAGAAGAGGCGTCCCAGGTCTGTTTGGCCAAACCCTTGAAGCAAGAGACAGATCTGGGGTACTGCTGAGGGCACTGCTAACATATATTTACTTTTAAGATTTTTTATTGATTGATTTTACAGAGAGAGGAGGTAAGGGTGGGGGTGAGCAAGAAGTACTAAAGCCTAGTTGACTCACTTTAGTTGTTCATTTCTTGTTTGTCATGTATGCCTTGACTGGGCAAGCCCAGGTTTTTTGTTTGTTTTTGTTTTTTTGTGACAGAGGCAGAAAGTCAGAGAGAGGGACAGATAAGGACAGACAGGAAGGAGAGAGATGAGAAGCATCAATTCTTCGTTGTGGCACCTTAATTGTTCATTGATTGCTTTCTCACATGTGCCTTGACCGGGGGACTCCAGCAGACTGAGTGCTCCCTGCTTGAGCCAGCGGCCTTGGGCTCAAGCTGGTGAGCGTTGCTCAAACCAGATAAGCCCGCGCTCAAGCTGGTGACCTCGAGGTCTCGAACCTGGGTCCTCCATGTCCCAGTCCAACGCTCTACCCACTGCACCACCACCTGGTCAGGCAAGCCCGGGGTTTTGACACCAGCATACCAAGTAGATGCTCTAGTCACTGCGCCACCACAGGCCAGGCCAGTGTATTTTTAATAGCTGTTTTAAATTTGTTATCTGTTAATTTTACTATGCCTGCCATTTCTGGATCTATTTCTTATGACTGTTTTTCTCCTGTTTATAGGCCATATTCCTCTGCTTCTTTCGTTGGGTTGCTAGACACTGATTTGTACGCTGAGTGTCTGGACCTGTGGCTTCCTCTGAAGAGTGTGGACTTTGTTTTGGCTGGCAATTAAATTGCTGGCAGCAGCACAACCCTTTCAGGACTTGTTTTTACACTTTGTTGGAGTAGGTTTAGAGTAGCCCAATGCGAGCCGGCCCATTCTGAAATCTTCACTCTGGCTGTTTGGAATTCAAGTTTCTCCCAGCCCTGGGAAAGATTCGGCATCCAGATGCCCTGTTTCCTGCCTTCTGGACTTTCACCCTACCCACACACCACTAAGTTTTTAGCAACATATTCAAGGGGACTCCTTTCATATTTCTGGAGTTCTCTCCCTATGTCCAGTTCTCCTCTCCGGTATTCTGACTCCCCATTCCAGCCACGTCAGTCTGCTCCCACTTGTCTCTGACTCCACAACGTAGCAATGACGTGGTTTGCTCCGTTCCCTCCGTTGTGGCCTCTGCATTCTGAATTTTTTGTTCATTCACTTAGTTTTTCTTGAGCCTCCACTGGAAGCCACCAACTTTCTCAGGCACGTGGGATATGTCAGTGAACCAGACACACAAAAATCCATGGCCTCCTGGATTTAGACTGTGGGGATGGTTCCCCAACTCTGAATATACAAAAGACTATTGAATGGGACACTTGAAATGGGTAAATTTTATGGTCCATGAATTATATCTCAGTAAAGATGTTAACAAAAAAAGATATTTTGGGTGTAAATAACCTAGATGCTTCTCTCCTTTGGATATTTTGGAAATTGTCATAACAAGTTAAAAGAATATATACCCCACGGAATCCATCGAGATGCTCTCCTTGAACTTATCAATGTGACAAATTATAGTGATAGATTTTCTAGTGCTGAGCTGTCTTTTCGGACCTGAAATAAACCTCCCCTTTTGGTCATATTGTTTTTGGAAATAACACTGAAAAATTAACTTGTAAACATTTTATCTAGGATTTTTGCAATCATATTGATAAATGATATAGGTTTGTTGGTGGTTTTTAATTTTTTTTTGCTTTGGCAATGCTTAGTTTTACCTTCTTGTAAAACTTCTGTTATTGTATCAGTTAGGCACATGACCACACAGAATAATGTGTTTCTTGTGTCTTGGCAGCTGTTTGTGGCCATGTCCTTGATTAAAAGATATAGGCAGAAGTGTCATGTGGCATATTCTAGAAGCCTTCCTTAATAGAGCTGGCCCCTGGCCTTTGCCTCTTTCCACCACCTTCACCCTTTCTCCCATCCTGCTAGACTGCAGATGGGATGGCTGGAACTAGCTGCTACTCTCCTGGGCCACACCCTAGAAAAGGTGGTCTGGTGAGCTGGCTGAAGCTTGGATTGCTGAGGATGTCAGAACTCTGAGCTGCTATGCTGGCACTGGAGCATCTATCTGGGGACATTTATGAGTCTTGTTGAAGCCACACTAACTTTGGCTTGCCCTTATTCACAGCTGATCCTAATCCTAACTGGTATGTCAGATTTCGAGATTAGGGCTAAGGTGGCTTCATAAAATCAATTGGGAAGCTTTTCATCCTTCTCTATAACCTGTACCAGTTTATTTTATTTATTCATTTGTAGAGAGGGAGAGAGAGGAGAGAGACAGAGAGAGAGAGAAGGGGGGGAGGAGCTGGAAGCATCAACTCCCATATGTGCTTTGACCAGGCAAGCCCAGGGTTTCGAACCGGAGACCTCAGCATTTCCAGGTTGATGCTTTATCCACTGCGTGACCACAGGTCAGGCTAACCTGTACTAGTTTAAACAGCAGAGCAACTATTTGACCTGACACTTTGGTAGAAACCTGCTGTAAAACCACTGGGGCCAGCACCTTTTTTTTTTTTTGTATTTTTCTGAAGTGAGAAGCGGGGTGGGGTGGGGTGGAGGCAGACAGACAAGACTCCTCATGCACCCGACCAGGATCCACCCCGCATGCCCACCCCAGGGGGTGATGCTCGGCCCCTCTGGGGTGTTGCTCCACTGCAGTTGGGGTCATTCTAGTGCCTGAGGTGGAGGCCATGGAGCCATCCTCAGCGCCTGGGCCAACTTTGCTCCAATGGAGCCTTGGCTGCGGGAGGGGAAGAGAGAGATAGAAAGAAAGGAGAGGGGGAGGGGTGGGGAAGCAGATGGGCGCTTCTCCTGTGTGACCTGGTTGGGAATCAATCCTGGGACTTCCACATGCTGGGCTGACACTCGACCGCTCTACCACTGAGACAACCGGCCAGGGCCACCTTTTTATTATTATTATTGAGAGGTGGGAAGGCAGCTAGACCGGGTCCTGCATGCGTCCCAACTGGAATCCACCTGGCAAGTCCCTTACCAGGCAGTGCTCTGCCCATCTGGGCCTGCTGCTCCATTGCTCAGCAACTTAGCTATTTTAGCACCTGACATGAGGACATGGAGCCATCCTCAGCACCCAGGGCCAACTTGCTTGAACCATTCAAGCCATGGCTGCAGGAGAAGAGAGAGAGAGAGAGAGAGAAAGAGAAAGGGGGAGGGCGGGAGAGGTGGAGAAGCAGATGGTCACTTTTCCTGTGTGCCCTGATCAGGAATTGAACCCAGGACATCCACACTCCAGGCTGACCCTTGACCGCTGAGCCAACCTGGCACCTTTTTAGTGGTGTTTGTTTGGCATGTTGTTCGGTTTCTTCCATGGGCTATCATTTTATTCAGGTAACCTACCTCTGCAGCACTTCCTCTGCATTTTATGGAAGTTTGCAAATTTATTGGCAGGAAAGGTACATAAATTAATCTTACATTCTTACTGGGCTCCTTTTAATCTAAAGTTGTACTTAGTGTTACATATTTCTTTTTCTTTTTCTTTGTGTTTTGTTTTGTTCTAGTAAAGATCTTTCTATTGAATTTGTCTTTTCAAAGTACCAACTGATGGACTCATTTATAAATTTTCCTGTAGTGTTTTTGCTTTCAAATGAGTTCCTGCTTTTATTATTATTTCTTCCTCTTTCTTTGTTTTTCCAGACATTTGAGTGCCAAATTCATTAGTTTTTGTTCTCTCGGGTATCATTGATGGATTGTGCTCTGGGCACTGGCCACAGTGCAAAGCTGTCATATAGGACACTCATTTTTATTAAGTTCGAAAGGGCCTGTAAATGAAGCTTTGGTTTCTTCCTCGACGAATGTTATGTAATTTACAGGTGCTTACAGAATTTGGTTTTCCTTTCGGTATTAATTTCTAATTATATTGCACTACAGGAGAGTATATGCCTTGGGCAATGTCTACTTGTTAAATTTTTGAGATTTTCTTTGTGGCAAAAATATGTAATTGTTGAAAAATGTTCTATAGATTTAAAAAATGTGTTTTCTGTAAGAAATAAAGGACCATGATAATGAAAATTTTAGGAAATGCTCATTTCTTAGACAATATTTTTTATGTATTGGGTTTTCAATTTGGGTTTTCTTAATGCATACTGATGTAGAAACTATTTTTTTTTTTCCATTTTTCGGAAGCTGGAAACGGGGAGAGACAGTCAGACAGACTCCCGCATGCGCCCGACCGGGATCCACCCGGCACGCCCACCAGGGGCGACGCTCTGCCAATCCTGGGCGTCGCCATGTTGCGACCAGAGCCACTCTAGCGCCTGAGGCAGAGGCCACAGAGCCATCCCCAGCGCCCGGGCCATCTTTGCTCCAATGGAGCCTTGGCTGCGGGAGGGGAAGAGAGAGACAGAGAGGAAAGCGTGGCGGAGGGGTGGAGAAGCAAATGGGCGCTTCTCCTATGTGCCCTGGCCGGAAATCGAACCCGGGTCCTCCGCACGCTAGGCCGACGCTCTACCGCTGAGCCAACCGGCCAGGGCGAAACTATTTTTTTAATGAATATTTAAGAATCCATTTTCCACTGCTAAGTGTGAGCACACTCTTTTCTGGGTGTATCAGGCAACTGTATGTCTGGGCTACTCCCCAAATGGCCCAACAGTGGCTGCTCATCTGCAGACTGAAAAGTGTGTCTCATTCCTGTCCTTAAGACCTAGAGGTTATGGTCTTGAAGCACTAGTCCTTGACCAAGGTGGGAGACAGTGACCCTCGAGAAAGGAGTGCCTAGTGGGGCCTGTGCTCAGCAAACCTTGCCTCTCAGAAACCTCTTCCCACAGGCTCTCCTGCTGAGCCTCCCGCACAGCGGGGCCTGGTCAAGGGGACCAGATACTGGTCTCTTCTTGGGAATGGCAGTCAATGCACAGCACAGGCAAACTAAACGTTTTGGTGTTATCTGTACCCTTGGTCATGTTCAAGCAGGTGCTCCTCCAAATCTGGTAAGAATATTGAAGAAGCAAGAAAAAATTATGTCTCTGCCGTTTTCCAAGTAACTTAAAACCTGCAGTGTATGCTTCCTGTATGTTACAAGGAAAGCTTCAGCGGGACAGGCTGGGTTTGGGGATGAAACATCTCACAAAGTCAGAATCCTGCCTATGGGGCAGGGGTCCAGGGCATTCTGATCTCACCTGTGACACTCACAGTAAAGCATGGTAGGGTTTCAGGGGCTTCTTCCCAGAGCCTCCGTCCTGTTGGCCTCTCCCCCTTGGGAACACCATGCTCTAATGATTGGAGCACATTTTGTCTGGGTGCAGTTGCATCAGCTTTGATTCTGCGAATTAGGTGCCTTTGAGTTTCTGAGTAAAGTCACCTTCTCTGAATACTCTAACCGCTTGGAGTCTCAGATATAACTAGCTTTTGGTGGTCAGAGTGCAGAACACATCGGCTTGGGAGACCTACTGTCACCTCCACCTAAGACCCACGTGTGACTTTTTTTTTTCTGTTCAAGTGGCTCATTTTGACAGTCCTGTGGTTACAGAATTATTTCTATTCAGAAGGTGGTCTTCCCTTCAAAGAGCATTTTCCAGGCAAGTGTTCTGCTTTGCCATTTTTCATGTCCTCCCTTTTGGAGTCCCAGTGTGAGTTTGCCTTACCATGGAAACCATTTCTTTTGCCAGCTTGCTTCTACCTTTTTGCCAATCTGCTGGAAATTGTGAAGAGTGGTTCGTGAAGAACAGTGGTTCATGATGGTGCCCCTCACACAAGGTCATATGCACCCCTGGCTATGGCTCTCTGCTCCAACCCTCCCTTGGGTAAGGGAAGCCAGGACAGTTTGGTGGAATCGTGGCTCACAAACCGGCAGTTACATGGACTGGGCGGGTCATGGTTCCTCTGTGCTCAGCTGTGAAGTAGATCTGATGGCCCCTCAGACGGCTACTGTCAAGTCTTTACTGCTCAACATTCCAGTGCGCTGAGTGGTTCACATTCCCTAATACTTTCACTCCATGTGGAGGAACTCAGGACTAGAACAGGGTTTACCCAGGACGTTTGGGTCTTTAATCACCCACTTCATCTCTAAACTGAGTCCAGTTGTAAATATTCCCTTCCTCTTCGTTTGAGCGGCTGATCAGAACTGAGGCGATGAGACCAGGAACAGAGATAGCAGAGCCCTGGGCTCCTTTCAGCACATGTGGTAACCCTGATGACATGCGATGGGATAACAGGAGGAAACAGGCAGAAAAGCCCGTCCATGGCATGGCGAAGTAAAGCCCAGGTGAAGCAAGGTAAGGGGGATGGGCTTCAGTGCAGGTGAAACTGGACCATTAGATGGACTGCTCCCTCGTGCTGGAGGGGAACGCCGGGAACATGGCCTTTCCCTCAACTACTGCCCCCTCACCTGTAAATGGGACACTCAGAGCTCCCTCCTCACAGGGTCGCTCACAAGAACACAGGTGCAGCATCTAGAGCAGGACCTGACCTGGAGAACACCTGATGCTCTCCTGCCATTATTGGAGCACTCACTCCCATCGGCCCCAGATCCCAGCTGGTTTCTGCCTGAACACTTTGGCAACCTCACTGCACGGAGCTCCTGGAACAGCATGTGGCCGACCTTCTGGGGGATGGTCAGCCTCACCTGAGAGGCCTCCGTGGCAGCTCTCTTCCCAAAATGGGAAGACAGGGACACATTGTAGCTGTCATCACAGAAGTTATTCTTGGTAGGAAGTTGATGCTTCTTTCTGGGAAAACTATAACTTTACCCTTTTCAATCATCTGAATAGCGGGTGACCAGGAAAGCCAGCCCCTGTGGCTGCAGCCCAGGCACACAGCAATCCAGTGGGCAAGCCCATCTCTTTCTCCTGTAATGACAATGATGACAGGAGTTGCTGGGCTCACACACCCGTTGTATCCGGCATGGGCTAGACTGGATGCAGGCTTGTTACTGGTCCAGTTGTGGGGCAGGGTCAGCAGGGTCCAGCCTCCAGTGGCCCATGTCCTCCCTGTCACATGACCACATGCAGCTGCAAAGGAAGATCCTTGCCAAGTGGGCATGAGTCCTGGCAATACAGCCCTGTCTCTGAACAAGGGGGAATCGAAGGGATCGTGGGAGAGCCAGATGGTCAGCTACAGCCCAGACACTGCTGGCATGGGGTAACTCATCCCCACAGATTTAAAA
This sequence comes from Saccopteryx leptura, assembly GCF_036850995.1. Classification (NCBI taxonomy): domain Eukaryota; kingdom Metazoa; phylum Chordata; class Mammalia; order Chiroptera; family Emballonuridae; genus Saccopteryx; species Saccopteryx leptura. The sequence goes on along the minus strand of NC_089504.1, from coordinate 221,556,793 downwards.
GGGTGAGTCGGACTCAGATTTGGGACTAACGAGACTCCAGTGAGGGAGGCAGAAAGAATCAGAGTTCCGCCTCCCAGCAGCTAGTGGCACAGGTGGGCTTGGGACAGCAACTCTGGACAAATTCAGGCACAATGTTTTGGCTCTTCTAAAATTTTATTTCTGATTTACCTTGCCACCTTCTTTGGAATTCACCAAGTGGCTGAGAGCTAGAGCCAGGCACCATTTCTGCTGGAGCTCTGATGGCCAAAGTGTGTTCTTAAGTGGACATTTCCAAATAATAAATTCATAGTTCAGACTCTTCCTTCATCTCCCCGTCCTCTCCTCTTGGCTAAAATGGGAGAACCTGGCAACCCTCAGCTGACAGTGGACGACCAGCTCCGGCCAGGACAGTGGAGGGATGGATGCTGTCCAAGGCACCACACATCCAGGTTTCCAATAACAACCACTGTTGGAGGTGTCTGACCGAGGGGGAAGGAACGGCCAGGAAGCTGAGGCCCATGCCTGGCCCTCAGGGATGAAGGCAAGGATGGCCGTGGTGGGCTGGGCCTCTCAGGGATGAAGGCAAGGACCGCCGTGGTGGGCTGTGGCTCCTCTTCAGGTACTAATTATTCCCTAGGGGACTACTCGGCATACTTATGTCCATAAAATTCACTAAAGAAATCCCAAACCATGTCTCAAAATTCTCATTTAGCAGTTTTTTTAATTAAAAATTATTGTACTTTTGAAATTCCCCAACAAGGATAGCCTGTTTTATACCACTTTAAATACATCATCAAAGACAGATCATTGTTAATGTCATGTGAGTGTAAAATATTTATGAACCAGAAATGTATCCCATGGGAATCAATCTTCAGATGATGCTAAGGTGTACCACTTTGCCTGAGGAAGCCCTGGGAGAAAGCTGTGCCTGAGTGGAGTTGTCTGCCCTTAGATCACATGTCACCAGACACTGTCTGGGGACGATGACCTTGCCTGAGCCTGTCCAGATGGAGGACTGGCTGGAAGGCCGGGTGATGTGCTGTGTACAGGGCCTATTTCTGAGGACTGATGGGGAGAAACGGGCTGTAATGGCTCACTATATACTGTGCACCACAAGGGGGACTGAGGGGAAAGCAGCTTCAGGCCCAGGCTCCCAGCTGGAATGCAGGTCCCTGGTGGGTCAAAGAGAGGCCAAGCTCATCAAGTCCAGGGCACCGTCCTGGCACCAGCCAGTGTAGACAGGTCTTTACCTGCTGCCCTGGGAACAAGTCTTCTGTCCAGAATCCACCCAACACCAGGCATGGACATGTGCATTCTTGAATGACCTGGAATATGAGTGCATTCTGGGAATATGGCGCTTTGCAGTTTTACATCAGAAAGCTTCAACCATTGTCCCCAAATCTCCTTACTCCTGTGTCAGCAAGGAACACCTTCTTTCAGTTTTCTAAAGGTTATGAAAAATGTTAGAAGAACCACGCTTTCAGCGGAAGCCACTTGGCCCTCTTCGCAGGGTCTGCAGACGCTGTCAGCAAGGAGCACGCCTGTCACTGTCCTGTGTGGCTCCAGCCTCAGTCCCGGCCACACCTGTCAGCCAGGCATAGGGCACTTCCTGTTGTCCTCAGGACCTCACATTCCAGCAAAGCCCAAACTTTGACAATGGTCTGTAGGGAAGTCAGGAGTCAAAAAAAATTTGCTTTCTGGGAAATGATCTTGCCAATATCAAGAAATTCCGATGAATTTCAAAGAAAAGGTCTGACTGGAGGTTCCCACTGGGAGCAGAAGTCCCAAGGAAATGAAAGTGACTGTGACCTGAGGAGTCAGGTCCATTTCTGGTACAGAATCCTCAGAAGCGGTCTGTACGGGCAGCTGCACCCCACTGGGCCACTCCGGTCTGGGCTACATCCTGCAGAGCTTCAGCGGAAAGTTCTCCGTGATGAGGTGATCGCCCTGAAGCAGCACCACAATGTTCACCTCAAACTCTGGGAAGACAAAGGATAGGCTTTAGCTCACCTGCCCTGAGCACGGAAACTGAGCACCAGGCCCTCCACAGGCCCAGCGGCTTGAGCAGGGAGGTGCCGGTGCCGTGGGGTTCCTGTATTCCCTTTCCATCTGTAACCCTGAGCTTTTAGGAGAGCCACGGGTGGGGGCTGGGGGTGGGGGACATGCTACATTGCTGTTTGATGCCTCCGGGCACCTGCTTTAAGTTCATGTCTTCTCACCAGGGTACAGGAACATATCAGATTCCCCAACCACTTCCTTGGAATCTTCTGGAAGCTCTTTTTTTGGCATATATATATATATATATATATATTGTATTTTTCCAAAGTTAGAAGTGGGAGGCAGTCAGACTCCCACATGAGCCCAACTGGGATCCGCCTGGCATGCCCACTAGAGGGCGATGCTCTGCCCATCTGGGGCGTTGCTCCATTGCAACCAGAGCCATTCTAGTGCCTGAGGCGGAGGCCATGGAGCAATCCTCAGCACCCGGGCAAACTTTGCTCCAATGGAGCCTTGGCTGTGGGAGGGGAAGAGAGAGATAAAGAGAAAGGAGAGAGGGAAGAGTGGAGAAGCAGACGGGCGTTTCTCCTGTATGCCCTGGCTGGGAATCAAACTCGGGACTTCCATATACTGGGCCGATGCTCTACTGCTGAGCCAACCGGCCAGGGCCCTGGAAGCTTTTCAATTCACTTACACTCCTTTTGCATTATGTTTACATTTCCAACAGTTCTTAGTGGAATACCAACTCCAAAGCAGCCTGCAGGTATCTGGTACCCGACTTCATCCCCAGTGGGTAACATGCTCAGAAAAGCATTCAGTTTAACTTGTGTCTCTAGGTCATATTCACTATTCTGAAACACCTGTCTGAACGTGCATCTTTGGCCTTTCAGCAATGGGCCTTTTCCCACCAACTCTTTAGCTGCTCTGAGCCTTGTTGATGTAGCAAAAGGGGTATGAGGGAAAGCTCCCTGAGGACAAGCCCTTCTCGTCCCCCAGCATGTGCGGATGGAGGTGGGCAGAGAGGTGAGCTGGGCTGAAGGGACAGGGGCAGCCCTGTCCCACCCCACAGAACTCAGCTGCAGAAGGGGCTTGGGGTCACCTGGTCTGGGGCCCCACCTGTGGCTGGGGTCCCGAGGATATCCCTGTGTGACTGCTGCCCTCCCCAAGCACCGACAGGAGCCATACACCAGCAGTGCCGCCCCCTCCTTCCCTTACTTTGACCACTGTCACAGCACAAGAATGGCCCCCTGGGCCTTCCCAGCCCAACTCCTTCCACCTCCCTCCAGCCACCTGTGGTCCTCCAGGGGCTTGGGGTAGCTGGACTGCACAGAGAGGACTGTCAGGGAGCTGAGACCATTTCCAGGAGCTGATGCTGGCTTTCCTTGTGGCAGAGGACACGCTGCAGAGCAGCGGCATCAGGGTGGTCACTCCATCCAAGCACCCGCATGCCAGCCTGACCAGGCACATGAAGTCACTGGTGAGACTGCTCCTACCTCGGGATGTGGGCTTGCTCCCGCCTCTCAGCCTGGAGTGTCGACCTCCCTAAGACTTGGAGCTGGACCTCGGCAGCCTTGGAGAGGCCACAGGCCTCCATGAGGCATGCCAGCTCTTTTGGGCAAGGACCCCCTCACTATAGCATCTGTCCAAACCATACTGAACTCAACATCAGACATGAGGAAGAGCATTCCTGGTAGCTTGGCTGATGGACTGAGGGTGTTATTTATATGGAAGAATCAGGGGCCCCGTGTTAAGGGTATATGGACCCTTTATAAATCTGATAAAAATAGCATAAAAAATTTAGGTGCTTAATAGCATACAAAATAATTGTTGGACCTTTTTGAAGTTTATGTAGGAAAACCAAATTGAGAAATCAACAGAGAAGTTCCTCCTCAATTTAAAATTAAAGCATTCTGACATAAAGCAGTAGCATATCAGACCACACATACAGTGTGAGAGGGCCTACAATGCTGGTGGCCATGGGTGGTGGGCAGGCTAGTGGTCTAGGGTGGACCTTGGGTAGTTGAGGGCACTCACCCTGCTCTCTAGGCCCCTGGTGCCTTTGAATTTTGTACTGTGGGCTTATACTAACTCCTCTATAATAATCATACATGGGTTTTTTTTTTTTTTTTTTTTTTTTTTACAGAGACAGAGAAAGAGTCAGAGAGAGGGATAGATAGGGAAAGACAGACAGGAACGAAGAAAGATGGAAGCATCAATTATTAGTTTTTTTGTTGAGACACCTTAGTTGTTCATTGATTGCTTTCTCATATGTGCCTTGACCATGGGGCTACAGCAGACCGAGTGAGCCCGTGCTCGAACCAGCGACCTTGGGTCGAAGCTGGTGAGCTCTGCTCAAATCAGATGAGCCCGTGCTCAAGCTGGTGACCTCTGGGTCTCGAACCTGCGTCCTCCGCATCCCAGTTTGACGCTCTATCCACTGCGCCACCGTGTGGTCAGGCCATACACATGATTTTTGAGAATAGTCAAAGTACCTTGGCTTGGGTCAAGTTCTTCCAACATCATCATCTTTTAGGCATCCAGACTCCATATGCTCTCAGTGTAACGTTTCTAATGATGCACTCAAGGGGCTCCACAAACACCAGCTTGTGTGGCCCCCAGTGAGCTGAGCTCTAGGACCTACACCCGCTCAGAGGCACACAAAGGTACAAGAAGCACCAGGATTCAGTATAGATGCAACAACCCTTCCTTCTCTTTATTTTTATTTTTTATTTTTTATTTTTTTCATTTTTCTGAAGCTGGAAACAGGGAGAGACAGTCATACAGACTCCCGCATGCGCCCAACCGGGATCCACCCAGCACGCCCACCAGGGGCGACGCTCTGCCCACCAGGGGGCGATGCTCTGCCCATCCTGGGCGTCGCCATGTTGCGACCAGAGCCACTCTAGCGCCTGAGGCAGAGGCCACAGAGCCATCCCCAGCGCCCGGGCCATCTTTGCTCCAATGGAGCCTTGGCTGCGGGAGGGGATGAGAGAGACAGAGAGGAAAGTGCGGCGGAGGGGTGGAGAAGCAAATGGGCGCTTCTCCCGTGTGCCCTGGCCAGGAATCGAACCCGGGTCCTCCGCACGCTAGGCCGCCTTCCTTCTCTTTAAATAGCACATGCTCAACTTTGGTGATAAAACTGTACGTACTTAAATTTTAAATTACATTATTTGAAAATGTGTAAAGTAAAATCATGGTCTAATTTTTTTTTTATAATTTTATTTTTTTAATGGGGCAACATCAATAAATCAGGATACATATATTCAAAGATAACAAGTCCAGGTTATCTTGTCTTTCAATTATGTTGCATACCCATCACCCAAAGTCAGATTGTCCTCTGTCATCTTCTATCTAGTTTTCTTTGTGCCCCTCCCCCCTCCCCCCATAACCACCACACTCTTATCAATGTCTCTTAGTTTCACTTTTATGTCCCACCTACGTATAGAATAATGCAGTTCCTGTTTTTTTCTGATTTACTTATTTCACTTCGTATAATGTTATCAAGATCCCACCATTTTGTTGTAAATGATCCGATGTCATCATTTCTTATGGCTGAGTAGTATTCCATAGTGTATATGTGCCACATCTTCTTTATCCAGTCATCTATTGACGGGCTTTTTGGTTGTTTCCATGTCGTGGCCACTGTGAACAATGCTGCAATGAACATGTGGCTGCATGTGTCTTTACGTATCAATGTTTCTGAGTTTTTGCGGTATATACCCAGTAGAGGGATTGCTGGGTCATAAGGTAGTTCTATTTTCAGTTTTTTGAGGAACCACCATACTTTCTTCCATAATGGTTGTACTACTTTACATTCCCACCAACAGTGGATGAGGGTTCCTTTTTCTCCATAGCCTCTCCAACATTTGCTATTACCTGTCTTGTTAATAATAGCTAATCTAACAGGTGTGAGGTGGTATCTCATTGCAGTTTTGATTTGCATTTCTCTAATAACTCAAGGAGATGAGCATCTTTTCATATATCTGTTGGCCATTTGTACTTCTTCCTGGGAGAAGTGTCTGTTCATGTCCTCTTCCCATTTTTTTTATTGGATTGTTTGTTTGTTTGTTGTTGAGTTTTATGAGTTCTTTGTATATTTTGGATATTAGGCCCTTATCTGAGCTGTTGTTTGAAAATATCATTTCCCATTTAGTTGGCTGTCTGTTTATTTTGTTATCAGTTTCTCTTGCTGAGCAAAAACTTCTTAGTCTGATGTAGTCCCATTCATTAATTTTTGCCTTCACTTCTCTTGCCATTGGAGTCCAATTCATAAAATGCTCTTTAAAACCCAGGTCCATGAGTTTAGTACCTATGTCTTCTTCTATGTACTTTATTGTTTCAGGTCTTATGTTTAGATCTTTGATCCATTTTGAGTTAATTTTAGTACAGGGGGACAGACTGTAGTCCAGTTTCATTCTTTTGCATGTGGCTTTCCAGTTTTCCCAGCACCATTTATTGAAGAGGCTTTCTTTTCTCCATTGTGTGTTGTTGGCCCCTTTATCAAAAATTATTTGACTATATATATGTGGTTTTATTTCTGGACTTTCTATTCTGTTCCATTGGTCTGAGTGTCTATTTTTCTGCCAATACCATGCTGTTTTGATTGTCGTGGCCCTATAATATAGTTTGAAGTCAGGTATTGTAATGCCCCCAGCTTCATTCTTTTTCTTTAGGATTCCTTTGGCTATTCGGGGTTTTTTATAGTTCCATATAAATCTAATGATTTTTTGCTCTATTTCTTTAAAAAATGTCATTGGAATTTTGATGGGAATTGCATTAAATTTGTATATTGCTTTGGGTAATATGGCCATCTTGATTATATTTATTCTTCCTAACCAAGAACAAGGAATATTCTTCCATCTCATTATATTTTTTTCGATTTCTCTTAACAATGGTTTATAGTTTTCATTATATAAGTCCTTTACATTCTTTGTTATATTTATTCCTAAGTATTTTATTTTTTGTGGTGCAATTGTGAAGGGGATTATTCTTTTGAGTTCGTTCTCAGTTGTTTCATTGTTGGTATATAGAAAGGCTATTGACTTCTGTATGTTTATTTTGTATCCTGCGACCTTACTGTATTGGCTTATTGTTTCTAGTAGTCTTTTTGTGGATTCTTTGGGGTTTTCGATGTATAGGATCATATCATCTGCAAAAAGTGATACCTTTACTTCTTCTTTTCCGATATGGATGCCTTTTATTTCTTTGTCTTGTCTGATTGCTCTGGCTAGAACCTCTAGTACCACATTAAATAAGAGTGGATAGAGTAGACAACCCTGTCTTGTTCCTGATTTAAGGGGGAAAACCTTCAGTTTAGTGCCATTTAATATGATGTTAGCTGATGGTTTATCATATATGGCCTTTATCATGTTGAGATATTTTCCTTCTATACCCATTTTGTTGAGAGTCTTAAAGATAAAATTGTGTTGTATTTTATCAAAAGCCTTTTCTGCGTCTATTGATAAGACCATGTGGTTTTTGTTCTTTGTTTTGTTGATATGGTGTATTACGTTAACCGTTTTGCGTATGTTGAACCATCCTTGAGATTCTGGGATGAATCCCACTTGATCATGATGTATTATTTTTTTAATATGTTGTTGTATTCGATTTGCCAGTATTTTGTTTAGTATTTTAGCATCTGTATTCATTAGAGATATTGGTCTGTTTTCTTTTTTTGTGCCATCCTTGCCAGGTTTTGGTATGAGGGTTATGTTGGCCTCATAAAATGTGTTTGGTAGTATTTCTTCTTCTTTAATTTTTTGGAAGACTTTCAGTAGAATAGGAACCAAGTCTTCTTTGAATGTTTGCTAAAATTCGCTGGTATAGCCGTCAGGGCCTGGACTTTTATTTTTGGAGAGGTTTTTAATGGTTTTTTCTATTTCTTCTCTACTAATAGGTCTGTTTAGGCTTTCTGCTTCTTCTTGACTCAGTCTAGGAAGGTTGTATTGTTCTAGGAATTTATCCATTTCTTCTAGGTTGTTGAATTTAGTGGCATAAAGTTTTTCATAGTATTCTACAATAATTCTTTGTATATCTACTCTGTCTGTGGTGATTTCTCCTCTTTCATTTTGGATTTTGTTTATATGAGTTCTTTCTCTTTTTTCCTTGGTAAGTCTTGCCAAAGGTTTGTCAATGTTGTTGATCTTTTCAAAGAACCAGCTCCTTGTTCTATTAATTTCTTCAATAGTTTTTCTGTTCTCTATTTCATTTATTTCTGCTCTGATTTTTATTATCTCCTTTCTTCGGCTGGTTTTGGGTTGTCTTTGTTCTTCTTTTTATAGTTCCTTAAGGTGTGAAGTTAAGTGGTTCACTTGGGCTCTCTCTTGTTTGTTCATATATGCCTGAAGTGATATGAACTTCCCTCTTATCACTGCTTTTGCTGCATCCCATAGATTCTGATATGTCGTATTGTCATTTTCATTAGTCTGTATATATCTTTTGATCTCTGCACTTATTTCTTCTTTGACCCATTCATTTTTTAATAGTATGTTGTTTAGTTTCCACATTTTTGTGGGATTTTTTTCCTCTTTTTTGCAGTTGAATTCTAGTTTCAAGGCTTTATGGTCAGAAAATATGCTTGGTACAACTTCGATTTTTCTGAATTTGCTGATGTTGTTTTTGTGGCCCAACATATGGTCAATTCTTGAGAATGATCCATGTACACTGGAGAAAAATGTATACTCAGTCACTTTGGGATGAAATGTCCTGTAGATGTCTATCATATCCAGGTGCTCTAGTGTTTTGTTTAAGGCCACTATTATCTTTGTTGATTCTCTGTTTGGATGACCTATCTAGAGCCGTCAGCGGTGTATTGAGGTCTCCAAGTATGACTGTATTTTTGTCAGTTTCTCTTTTAAGGTCAATAAGTAGCTGTCTTATATATTTTGGTGCTCCTTGGTTTGGTGCATATATATTAAGAATTGTTATGTTTTCTTGATTCAGTGTCCCCTTAGCCATTATGAAATGGCCATTTTTGTCTCTGAGTACTTTTTCTGTCTTGTAGTCAGCATTATCAGATATGAGTATTGGTATGCCTGCTTTTTTTTGGATGTTATTTGCTTGGAGTATTGTTTTACAGCCTTTCACTTTGAATTTGCTTTTATCCTTGTTACTTAGATGAGTTTCCTGTAGAAAGCATACAGTTGGATTTTCTTTTTTAATCCATTCTGCTACTCTGTGCCTTTTTATTGGTGAGTTTAATCCGTTTACATTTAGTGTAATTATTGACACTTGTGAGTTCCCTATTGCCATTTTATAGATTGCTTTCTGCCAGTTTTGTGTCTTGTTTGATCCTTCTCTTTCGTTTTTCTACTTTTGTTTTTATTTGGTTGTATTCCATACATCTTTCCTCTGTTGCTATCTTTTTTATCTCATGTGCTTCTGTGGTGGTTTTTTCAGTGGTGGTTACCTTTAAGTTATGAAAAGGGTTCCTACCCTGTTCATTGTAGCGCACTATTCTGTTAGTACTTTTGCACTCCATCGTCCTTTGCTACTGTTAATCTCCATCCTCTCCCCCCCTTTCTTTTTGTTGTTGTCACAGTTTAAATTTGGTTTTATTGTGATCTTCTTGGAGCTCTTACTTGTGGCTTTGTTTTTTTTTGTTCTTTGTATGTGATTGGAGAACCCCCTTTAGTAATTCCTGGAGTGGGGGTTTTCTGATGATAAATTCCCTCATCTTTTCTGTATCTGTGAATGTTTTTATTTCTCCTTCATATTTGAAGAATAGCTTTGATGGGTATAGTATTCGTGGCTGAAAGTTCCTCTCTTTCAGGACTTTAAATATTGGGGTCCACTCTCTTCTAGCTTGTAGAGTTTCTGCTGAGAAATCTGATGATAATCTAATGGGCTTTCCTTTATATGTTGTATTCTTCTTCTCCCTGGCTGCCTTGAGAATTTTTTCTTTGCCGTTGGTTTGTGCCAATTTCATTATGATGTGCCTAGGAGTAGGTTTGTTGGGGTTAAGAAAACTCGGAGTTCTGTTTGCTTCATGAATTTGAGGCTTTAGTTCTTTCCACAGGCTTGGGAAGTTCTCATCTATTATTTGTTTGAGTATGTTCTCCATTCCATTTTCTCTCTCTTCTCCCTCTGATATACCTATTATTCTTATGTTATTCTTTCTGATGGAATCAGATAATTCTTGTAGGGCTATCTCATTTTTTTAAATTTTTGAGTCTCTTTCTTCTTCTCTCTGTTGTGCCTCAAGTTGCTTGTCTTCTATTTCACTAATCCTCTCTTCTATCTGGCCTGTTCTATTAGCTAAGCTTGTTACCTCGTTTTTCAGCTCGTGAATTGAGTTTTTCATCTCTGTTTGATTTGTTTTTATAGTTTCAATTTCCTTGGAAATATATTCTTTGTGTTCATTGAGTTGTTTTCTGAGCTTCCTAAATTGTCTTTCTGTGTTTTCTTATATATCTCTGAGTATTTTTAGGATTTCTATCTTGAATTCTCTGTCGTTTAGCTCCAAGGTTTCCAATATGTTAAATTTTTTCTCCATAGAATTTTCCTCATCTAGCTGTGTTACCTCTCTTTCTTTTGTATCCATGATATTTGATTTTCTCTTCCTTAATGGCATCTGAGGGTGGTTTTGTTGATAGTATTAATGAGATTTAATAAAGAATAAAAAGTCAAAAAAATAAAAAATCGAAAAAAGGTTTTTTTAAAAAAAATTAATAATGAAATAATGAAAAACACAATAAATTAAAAATTAAAAAAAAAAAAAGGAAATTATTCCCCCCCCTCCTTTTTTCCTCTCTTCTCCTCTCCCCTCTTTCTTGAGAAAATCTTGTGGTGAACTGTGAATTATATTGTATTAAATAGAACAAGCAATGCCTGTAATGGAGGGCCTGAATTGGGGAAAAGTAATAAAGGGGCAAAAAAAAAAAAAAAAAGGAGGGTATGGACCCACAAAAAGCAAATAAGGAAAAAGTTTGGATCAAGAATAAAATGATTTGCGTTTAGGTGTTAGTTGACTAAGAGTTATGATGAGAGGAATAAGAGGGAAACAGGAAAATGGGGGGACAAATTAAAAAATTACTATTGTATTTAGGGGAACAAGAACTAGATAAAATGGAGAGCCAGGGATGGGAGCACTGGTAGTGAATTAAAAAGATGAAGTAAAAACCCCCCAAAATGCCACAAACATAAGTTTGAGTCCCAGATAAGATAATTTGTTCGCTATTGAGTTTTGAATGAGAGGAGACGTAAAGGAGAATGGAAGAAACTAATATAGAGTGAGAAAAGAAAGAGAGAGAGAGAGAGAGAAAAAGAGGGAACCACTAAAAGAAGAAAAAAGAAAAAAGAGGAGAGAGAGAGAGAGAGAGAGAGAGAGAGTTAAGGGTTTTGGAGTGCAACCCTCATAGAGAGAAAGGAAGAGGAAAGAAAAGATAATGGGAGATATAACACTTATGGGTAGTGTAGTTCAAGGAGAGGAGAGAGTAAGACCAGCAGAGAGTTAAACGACCAAATTGGAGGAGGAAAAAAAAAAAAATCAAGGATGAAGATAAGAGAAACAAACGAACAAATATAATAAAATGGGATAGGTTATAAAGTCTGCGTATTATTCTTGATTTTGAGAGGTTATCTTCTTGCTTTTTCTTTTCTCTCCCTCTTCCTGGTGGGTGACTCTGTACCCCGGGTACTGCCCCTTTGGCACGCTCAGGTAGAGGTTTGCAGTTGATAAGTCTCTATGGCGATGTCATGTATTGTGCTTTAGTCACGTTGGCAGTCGAGGCTCATTAGCATTTATAGGCTGCGACAGTGAGAGAGTCCGTGTTCCTGAAGCCTCTCTCCTAGTCTTTCCTTCCTCAATTAGTATTCTGATAATCCAGCTATGGCGTTGCTGCTGCTTCTGCCTGGATAGTAAGAGGCTCAAAGAGCTGGCCACTCCCCACTCTATTCCCACTCAGCACAGGGCTCTGGGTAAGGCTCAGTCAGTCAGAGCTGCTAGCATAATCAGCCGGGGCTTCCACCCACTCAAAGACCTCTGGCTCTGCCACTCCGTCCGGTAACAAGGGCGGGCACCCACTTCTGGGGCGCTTGGAGGAAACTCTCGCTCACTATCTGCGCGCGCAGACCAGGATGTCAGGCCGGAAATCTCGCCCTCTGAGTGAAACTCCCTGCCTGCACTGAAAAGTTCCAGCGTTGGAATTGGCTCTCGCTCCGTCCCGTCTCTGTGTGCGGCTTTTTCAAGGTGCTGGGGCGGCCTGAGATTCCGCTTTCAGCCCACACAAAGGTCCCTGACTCTTCCCCTCTGTGGGATAACATGGGTTCCCACTCCTGAGGTGCTGGGAGGAGTCTCTTGCCCACTCTCCGTGCGCACTGACCAGGATATCAGTCCAGCCGCCTCACCCTCTGAGTGAAACCCCTCCCGCACGGACAAATTCCAGTGTTGGAATTAGTTCTCGCTCCCTTCCCGTGCACGGCTCCCTCAGGGCGCTGGGGCGGCCCGAGATTCCGCTTTTGGCCCACACAAAGGCCCCTGACTCTGCCCCTCTGTGGGATAACACGGGCGGGCACTGCTGAGGCACTCGGAGGAATCTCTCGCTCACTATCTGCATGCGCAGACCAGGATATCAGGCCAGCGGCCTCACCCTCTGAGTGAAACACCCTCCCGCACGGAAAAGTTCCAGCGTTGGAATTAGTTCTCGCTCCTTCCCCGTGCGCGGCTCCCCCAGGGCGCTGGTGCGGTCTGGAGATTCCGCTTTCGGCCCACACAAAGGCCTCTGACTCTGCCTATCTGTGGGATAACACGGGCGCCCACTCCCGGGGCTTTGGAAGGAATCTCTTGCTCACTGACCAGGAGATCGGAGAAAATGGCTGCCCTACTTGTCTTTCTTTGTCTGGGTTTGGCGCGAGTGTTAGCTTGTGTTGCCCGGGTTGCCACAGGAACAGTTTTTCCTCGGCTTGGATCTCCGTGCCATGGCCTGGTTCGGCCGTTTGTGCCGCGGCCTGGATCTATTCACCCCCTTTGCCCGCCTTAGTTTCTATATTCTCAGTTCCCAGTGAAAGCCGCCCTGTTTAGGTTAGTGAGGAAGGTGGAGCATTTCTTACTCCCTATTTCCTTCAGGGTTTGATTATATATTTAGCCAATTTTTCGCTCGACCATACCTTCGGGTGTATTGCGAAACATCTGGAGGCTCCAAGGATAGGTTTTTATGTTTCTGGTTGAAGATCTTGAGTTTTGGGGGAGATTTATCGGTATCGCTTCCTACCCCGCCATTCCTCTGACGTCATCCCCATGGTCTAATTTAAAAGCAGGTTCTATCTGGACTAAAAAGAACACATCTTAAAGGATTTTGGGGGAATCTGATATTAATGAAACATACTACCTTAGGGACAAAGTCCGCATTTCTGAGAATCAGGCGTAGCAGAAGCTACCAAACCTCCGTCACACTTAGTTACCAATGAGCCTTGGCTGTGATACAGAAGCTTATCCTGAGGAAGCCCAGGCTTCACAATGACTACTGTTCACAGGGAACTGTCACGTTTTGGACATCAGAGGCACTGACCTAACCCCTGTGCACAGTGCTGGCTTCTCCCTTGCTGTTAGTTTCCGGCACAGTTGATAGCCCCCTGCCCTAGCCCAATGCTGTGGGTGACAAACAGGTATCTTGAGAGCTGGGACTGCTTGCTGCGGACCCTGTGCCCCACATGACACTGTCTCAGTGAGCTTATGTGCAATGAAGGGACAAGTGCTCTGAGTTGCACCTGACCCACGCAGACGGTGTGTTGGTCCCTTTCTGTGGGCCACGCCCATCACAAGATTACCCCAGTGGCCAGGGCTGGGAGCCAGCACTCACCCACTTTGAAGTTGGTGGTCTCCAGTGTGGGGCAGGTGAATAGCCGGGGGAAGACCATGTATATGGGTACTGAGAGGTTCCGACAAACATCTCCGTCTGCAATCTGAATATTCTGAATCTCTGTGGCATCACGGGCATACCCTTCTGCGCACCCTGGAGGAGGGAGTGAGCACCATATGGTCAGAAGACAGAGAACGTCCAACAGGCTGATCAGCGACGCCTAGAGACTGTGAGAACCTGCTCTGACACTCATGTCTCCCAGTTGCTCTCCAGGACCTGGGAGTCCCCTTCTCTCCCCCTCTCCTGTCCTCAGACAAGACAGAAAGTGCTAGCTACCACCCGCAGGAGGGCAGGAGCAGGGCCTCACCGCAGGTCTCCACACGGACCAGCTGCAGCTCTATGCTCTTGATGGCGGCCTCCGAGCTCTCCACCACCAGCTCTCCTGTCAGCGGCTGTGTGATAACACAGTTGGTTGAGTTCAAATGTCCTCTGATGAGAAATTTGGGAAGTAGGGCTCTCTAAAATAGAACAAAGACAAGGGCATCAGGACTGGAAATGACTCGATAGTCAACTTTGGTATAATTAAAAACAGAAAACAAAGTTGGATAATTTTGATAAAACCCACTGGGACCCTGTTTTACAAAATGGGGGGAAAAGGGACAGTAGTACTTACATCTTCCATCAACTTAATTAATAAAGTGATTTTCCCACTACTGCCTCGGGAGATGAGGCATGGACTGACCCCTGCTCAGAACCTCTCCCCAAATCACCCAGGTAGCCTGGACCAGATTGGAAACCTCCTTCTTACCAAGGAAATGACACACAAAATGTATGAGGAAGTATTTAAGTACAAGTGAGTAGCCACATGCAAAAAGGTTTTAAAAAGATAATAGCCCTGGCCGGTTGGCTCAGTGGTAGAGCGTCGGCCTGGCATGCAGGAGTCCCAGGTTTGATTCCTGACCAGGGCACACATGAGAAGCGCCCATCTGCTTCTCCACCCCTCCCCCTCTCCTTCCTCTCTGTCTCTCTCTTCCCCTCCCGCAGCTGAGGCTCCATTGGAGCAAAGTTGGCCCGGGCGCTGAGGATGGCTCCATGGCCTCTGCTAGAATGGCCCTGGTTGCAACAGAGAGACGCCCCAGATGGGCAGAGCATCGCCCCCTGGTGGGCGTGCCGGGTGGATCCCGGTGACTGCCTCCCCGTTTCTAACTTCAGAAAAATACAAAAAAAAAAAAGATAATTTAAATATGTTTTCAATAATACAACTTTGGAAAGTCAATACATATATTTTATTTCAAGGAAATTTAAAGAGAACAGTGTTCTTCAGTGTTTGAATGAAGCCAATGAACCTTTTCTCTGGAAAGAGAAGGACAGGTTGCAGAGGAGTGACAGTGCTCCCGTGGGAAAACAGATGAGAAGGGTTAGATGATTGTTCTAGTGTCTCTACCTCTCGCTGTGTCCCGTTACTGATGATTCAGAGCTCAGAACACTTCTGTCCAACAGAAACATTAGGCAAGCCACAAGTCTAAAACACGTAATTTAAATTTTTCTAGAACCACATTTTAAAAAGTAAAAGGAAACAGATAAAATTAGTCAATATGTCCAAAATAATATCACTTCTACATATAACCAATATTTTAAAGTTACAATGTTTACATGCTCTTTCTCATACTGAGTCGTCTCTGACTTCCAAACCTTCACGTATAGCTCTTTTCAGTTCTGACCAGCCACACCTGCAGTGTCAGTGGTCACATGTGGCCACGGTTGCCCTGCTGATAGCGCAGGGCTGGAACTGAGGAGCAGGGAGCTCTGTACCTGGTGGCCCAAAAGGCAGTGAGCTCTAAAAAGTCTCCATTCAAGGCAGAGTTCTTAAAATAACTAAAAGGAAAAGAAGCTATTTGTTTAGCAAAGTAAGCAGTAGCAGTCTACATTAAAATTCTTTCAAGCAAATGAAGAACAATGAAAAGCTCTCTAGATCCAGTTGAAGATTCAAAACATCACCCTGCTGCAGAACCTGACCTTAACATACACATATACAAACAAACCTACTCTGGAAAAGCCACAGACCACTGCCCCAGGCTGCCCTGTGAAGCACTGCTGACTGAGCTAAGTGTTTGACAACAATCCTCACAAGAGTTCCCGGACTGCATCCCAGAGTTGGCAGAGGGTTCTGACAGTGAGTGTTCCCAGCAGGACTTGGCGCTGCATCTGTCATGTCAGAGGTGGGGACACCCAGGGAAGTGGCAGTCAGGTGCTCACAGGTGATGCATCAGAGGGTGGGAAAACTGCCCGTGTGTGGCATCTGGAGACTTCCAAAACAGACTGGGCAAGGCAGGGCAGGTGTAAGTTATTTATGGCCACAGTGCAGGAGCCTCTAGACTCAGAAGACAAACTACCTGCACACTATTCCCTAAAAGAAGGCCTACAAGGCCCAGTGCCTCCTTTCCACTCCCCTAAACCCCTCTACAACATTCTAGGCAAAGGTCCTCTGGTCAGAGTGTGCATTTATAATCAGAACATATTTTCATTTGAGCTAAGGACAGAGTCTAGTTAACAAGACCATACGTGTTAGACCCCCATCTATAAATATAGACTAGTAACCAAAAATCAATAAACATTAGGAAATTAAAGCAAGGAAAGGAGGCACTCTATAAACACAAGAACCAACTCCCCAACAAACAGCGTCAGTACAGGCGATGGAGATGACAGGTGCTGCACTCGCCATAAAAGAAGGGGTATAAGGGGCTATCTTGAAAATGGAGCCGTCCTTAGAAATGAATTACAGTGCTGTTGAATAAACATTCCAATAGAAGGGCTAAATATTCACTGATGAGCAAATCAGTTAGCTGGAAGATTGAGCCAAGGGCTTCTCCTATGATGCACCCAGGAAATGATTACAGAAGTTCTCAGGGCATGAAGGAGAGTTCAGCCTAAGGAATGAAAGAGACCACCAAATGCCAGGCACACAGACTAAAGCAAAAGCCAAACCTGGGCAAGTACTTTGAAATCTTAGAACACTAAGGAGGGGAGATGTTGGAAGTGTTTTGGGGAGGAGTAGTAAGGGAGAGGGAGAAGAAAGTTGATACAAGTCTGAGGACCAGATTGTCATCAGTATCACTGAGCCCTAGAAAACCAGGAAACTATTTTTCAAAGTTCTAAGGACAAATATTACAGCTGGAATTTTCTACCTAGATTAGAATTCAAGTGTGAGAGCAAAGATATTTTCCAGACACTCAAGGATTTAAGTTCATGCCTCGCCCTTTCTGAAAGAATGACTCTAGGATATATTCCAGCTAAACAAAAAATAAGTTGAAAAAAGAAGACATAAACTAGTAGAATCAATGGTGAGCAATGACCATGGTAAAAGTTACAATTAAGGATAAGGAATGTGACTGTGATCCTTGAGGCAACTAAGAAAGACTGGTTTCTCAGCCATTAAAGACAACATTGGGAGAAATAAAACTGAGGACAAGCTGGAACTTAGATTCTAGACATAACAAAAAAGGCAGTGATGGAAGGAAAATGCAAAACTGTTACTTCTGCCAGAAGGTGCTTATTCTGTGTTATTTAAATTTATAACTGTCCATGTATGTTTGAACATTTAAGGGCAACAACTAGAAAAGGAGAAATAGGATGTTAGAGAAAAAAAGGAGCAAACAACGCTAAGGATAGAAAAAAAAAATTAAACCCCTCACAACCTTAATAAATCAGACTTAAGACAGGAAGAAAAAGAAACACTAAGTATACCCGAGTACAGGACAAGATGTAAGGAATAAAATGTGACAGTTTTTAAAATAAAAAGAATGAGTTCCAGTCCTCTATTAGACTGTATCAACAAATCTAGCTAGATGCAGCTTACAAGGGACACCAGCAATGGAACTGTCTGTTCTGTCTGCTTAGGACCTCCTCAATCCAGCTGTTAACACGCTTTGTGTCATTTAGCTTCTTCCAGAGCAAATAATATAAACTTATTCTAACCAACTTAAGCAAAAGTGGGGCCAAGTGGGACAGCACTAGGTAACTCTCAGGGCAGTGTGAGGTCTCAGCGGCAGAGCCGGGCCCATCTCTATGCACCCACTGTCCCTGCGTGCTTCTCCACTCAAGGCTCCAACTCCTGCAGGAAGGAAGTCTGACTGGCCCACTGGAGTCGTGTGCTCTCCAGAAACTGGAGAAGGCAGAGTTGGTAAATGGACTTTCTGAAAGGTGTCTACACACAGCCCTGCCTCAGCTGTGGCTCCAAAGGACAAGCCTAGTGTCACTCATGTGCCCCATTCCTGGACTTGCCTTCAATTCAACTAATCAATAGGTTCCAGAGAGCAGAATGCAGAATGAGAGCAACGAAGAAAAGCCATATCCACAGATGACAAGAGACAGGTGGCCAAGCATAGGCAGTGGCCCACAGTGAGAAATTACAGTATAGGGGAACAGCCACCATGACAGGTAGCAGTGGGGACTGGGGCTCAAGGAAGAGACTCTCTGACCACAATGCAAAACGTGAAGAATATCTAAAAAAATAATAAACAGGCTGGATGATGTCAGAGTAATGGTGCAGTAGGAAGCAATACCGATAAATCTCCCCCAAAACTCAACAAGAGCTTCAACCAGAAACATAAAAACCTATCCTTGGAGCCTCCAGATGTTTCGCAATACACCCGAAGGTATGGTTGAGCGAAAAATTGGCTAAATATATAATCAAACCCTGAAGGAAATAGGGAGTAAGAAATGCTCCGCCTTCCTCACTAACCTAAACAGGGCGGCTTTCACTGGGAACTGAGAATATAGAAACTAAGGCGGGCAAAGGGGGTGAATAGATCCAGGCCGCGGCACAAACGGCCGAACCAGGCCATGGCACGGAGATCCAAGCCGAGGAAAAACTGTTCCTGTGGCAACCCGGGCAACACAAGCTAACACTCGCGCCAAACCCAGACAAAGAAAGACAAGTAGGGCAGCCATTTTCTCCGATCTCCTGGTCAGTGAGCAAGAGATTCCTTCCAAAGCCCCGGGAGTGGGCGCCCGTGTTATCCCACAGATAGGCAGAGTCAGAGGCCTTTGTGTGGGCCGAAAGCGGAATCTCCGGACCGCACCAGCGCCCTGGGAAAGCCGCGCACGGGGAGGGAGCGAGAGCCAATTACAACGCTGGAACTTTTCTGTGCGGAAGGGCTTTCACTCAGAGGGTGAGGCCGCTGATCTGATATCCTGGTCTGCGCGCCCGGAGAGTGGGCAAGAGATTCCTCCGAGCACCTCAGGAGTGGGCGCCCGTGTTATCCCACAGAGGGGCAGAGTCAGGGGCCTTTGTGTGGGCCAAAAGAGGAATCTCCGAACTGCCCCAGTGCCCTGGGAAAGCCGCGCATGGGGAGTGAGTGAGAACTAATTCCAACGCTGGAACTTTTCCGTGCGGGTGGGGGTTTTACTCAGAGGGTGAGGCGGCCGGCCTGATCTCCTGGTCTGCGTGCGCAGATAGTGAGCGAGAGATTCCTCCGAGTGACTCGGCAGTGTGCGCCCGTGTTATTCCCACAGAGGAGCAGAGTCAGGGGCCTTTGTGTGGGCCAAAAGCGGAATCTTGGGCCACCCCAGCGTCTTGAAAAAGCTGCGCACGGGGACAGAGCGAAAGCCATTTCCAACACTGAAACTTTTCTGTACGGGTGGGGGTTTCACTCAGAGTGTGAGACTGCTGGCCTGATATCCTGGTCTGCACGCGCAGATAGTGGGCGAGAGATTCCTCCAAGTGCCTTGGCAGTGCGCGCCCGTGTTATCCCACAGAGTGGCAGAGTCAGAGGTCTTTGAGTGGGCAGAATCCCCGACTGATTATGCTAGCAGCTCTGACTGACTGAGCCTTACCCAGAGCCCTGTGCTGAGTGGGAATAGAGTGGGGAGTGCCTAGCTCTTTGAGCCTCTTACTATCCAGGCAGAGGCAGCAGAAACCCCATAGCTGGGTTATCAGGCTACTAATTGAGGAATGAAAGACTAGGAGAAAGGCTCCAGGAACAAGGACTCTCTCACTGGTTGAGCCTATAAATGCTAATGAGCCTTGACTGCCAACGAGACTAAAGCACAATACATGACATCGCCATAGAGACTTATCAACTGCAAACTTCTACCTGAGCGAATCAAAGGGGCAGAACCTGGGGTACAGAGTCACCCACCAGGAAGAGGGAGAGAAAAGAAAAAGCAAGAAGATAACCTCTCAAAATCAAGAATAATACGCAGACTTTATAACCTACCCCATTTTATTATATTTGTTCGTTTGTTTCTCTTATCTTCATCCTTGATTTTTTTTTTTCCTCCTCCAATTTGGTCGTTTAACTCTCTGCTGGTCTTACTCTCTCCTCTCCTTGAACTACACTACCCATAAGTGTTATATCTCCCATTATCTTTTCTTTCCTCTTCCTTTCTCTCTATGAGGGTTGCACTCCAAAACCCTTAACTCTCTCTCTCCTCTTTTTTCTTTTTTCTTCTTTTAGGGGTTCCTTCTTTTTTTCTCTCTCTCTCTCTTTCTTTTCTCACTCTATATTAGTTTCTTCCATTCTCCTTTACGTCTCCTCTTATTCAAACCTCAATAGCGAACAAATTATCTTATCTGGGACTCAAACTTATGTTTGTGGCATTTTGGGGGGTTTGTACTTCATCTTTTTAACTCACTAGCAGTGCTCCCATCCCTGGCTCTCCATTTTATCTAGTTCTTGTTCCCCTAAATACAATAGTAATTTTTTAATTTGTCCCCCCATTTTCCTGTTTCCTTCTTATTCCTCTCATCATACCTCTTAGTCAACCAACACCTAAAAGCAAATCATTTTATTCTTGACCCAAATTTTTTTATTTGCTTTTTGTGGGTCCATAACCCTTTTTTTTCTCTTCCCCCCCCTTTATTACTTCTCCCCAATTCAGGCCCTCCATTACAGGCATTGTTTGTTCTATTTAGTCTCAAGAAAGAGGGGAGAGAAGATGAGAGGAAAAATGAAGGGGGGAATAATTTTCTTTTTTTTTTTAATTTTTATTTTATTTTATATTTCTTTATTTCATTAATTAAAAAAAACAACTCTTTTTGATTTTTTAAAACTTTTTATTCTTTATTAAATCTCATTAATACTATCAACAAAACCACCTTCAGATGCCATTAAGGAAGAGAAAATCAAATATCATGGATACAAAAGAAAGAGAGGTAACACAGCTAGACGAGGAAAATTCTATGGAGAAAAAATTTAACATATTGGAAACCTTGGAGCTAAACGACAGAGAATTCAAGATAGAAATCCTAAAAATACTCAGAGATATACAAGAAAACACAGAAAGGCAATTTAGGAAGCTCAGAAAACAACTCAATGAACACAAAGAATATATTTCCAAGGAAATTGAAACTATAAAAACAAATCAAACAGAGATGAAAAACTCAATTCACGAGCTGAAAAACGAGGTAACAAGCTTAGCTAACAGAACAGGCCAGATAGAAGAGAGGATTAGTGAAATAGAAGACAAGCAACTTGAGGCACAACAGAGAGAAGAAGAAAGAGACTCAAAAATTTAAAAAAATGAGATAGCCCTACAAGAATTATCTGAATCCATCAGAAAGAATAACATAAGAATAATAGGTATATCAGAGGGAGAAGAGAGAGAAAATGGAATGGAGAATATACTCAAACAAATAATAGATGAGAACTTCCCAAGCCTGTGGAAAGAACTAAAGCCTCAAATTCATGAAGCAAACAGAACTCCGAGTTTTCTTAACCCCAACAAACCTACTCCTAGGCACATCATAATGAAATTGGCACAAACCAACGGCAAAGAAAAAATTCTCAAGGCAGCTAGGGAGAAGAAGAATACAACATATAAAGGAAGGCCCATTAGATTATCATCAGATTTCTCAGCAGAAACTCTACAAGCTAGAAGAGAGTGGACCCCAATATTTAAAGTCCTGAAAGAGAGGAACTTTCAGCCACGAATACTATACCCATCAAAGCTATCCTTCAAATATGAAGGAGAAATAAAAACATTCACAGATACAGAAAAGATGAGGGAATTTATCATCAGAAAACCCCACTCCAGGAATTACTAAAGGGGGTTCTCCAATCACATACAAAGAACAAAAAAAACAAAGCCACAAGTAAGAGCTCCAAGAAGAACAAAATAAAACCAAATTTAAACTGTGACAACAACAAAAAGAAAGGGGGGGAGAGGATGGAGATTAACAGTAGCAAAGGACGATGGAGTGCAAAAGTACTCACAAAATAGTGCGCTACAATGAACAGGGTTCCTAGGAACCCTTTTCATTACTTAAAGGTAACCACCACTGAAAAAACCACCACAGAAGCACATGAGATAAAAAAGAAAGCAACAGAGGAAAGATGTATGGAATACAACCAAATAAAAACAAAAGATAGAAAAGCGAAAGAGAAGGATCAAACAAGACACAAAACTAACAGAAAGCAATTTATAAAATGGCAATAGGGAACTCACAAGTGTCAATAATTACACTAAATGTAAATGGATTAAACTCACCAATAAAAAGACACAGAGTAGCGGAATGGATTAAAAAAGAAAATCCAACTGTATGCTGCCTACAGGAAACTCATCTAAGGAACAAGGATAAAAACAAATTCAAAGTAAAAGGCTGGAAAACAATATTCTAAGCAAATAACATCCAAAAAAAGCAGGCGTAGCAATACTCATATCTAATAATGCTGACTACAAGACAGCAAAAGTACTCAGAGACAAAAATGGCCATTTCATAATGGCTAAGGGGACACCGAATCAAGAAGACATAACAATTGTTAATATATATGTACCAAATCAAGGAGCACCAAAATACATAAGACAGCTACTTATTGACCTTAAAACAGAAACTGACAAAAATACAATCATACTTGGAGACCTCAAAACACCGCTGACGGCTCTAGATCGGTCATCCAAACAGAGAATCAACAAAGATATAGTGGCCTTAAACAAAACACTAGAGCACCTGGATATGATAGACATCTACAGGACATTTAATCCCAAAGTGACTGAGTATACATTTTTCTCCAGTGTACATGGATCATTCTCAAGAATTGACCATATGTTGGGCCACAAAAACAACATCAGCAAATTCAGAAAAATTGAAGTTGTACCAAGCATATTTTCTGACCATAAAGCCTTGAAACTAGAATTCAACTGCAAAAAAGAGGAAAAAAGTCCCACAAAAATGTGGAAACTAAACAACATACTGTTAAAAAATGAATGGGTCAAAGAAGAAATAAGTGCAGAGATCAAAAGATATATACAGACTAATGAAAATGACAATACGACATACCAGAATCTATGGGATGCAGCAAAAGCAGTGATAAGAGGGAAGTTCATATCACTTCAGGCATATATGAACAAACAAGAGAGAGCCCAAGTGAACCACTTAACTTCACACCTTAAGGAACTAGAAAAAGAAGAAAAAAGACAATCCAAAACCAGCCGAAGAAAGGAGATAATAAAAATCAGAGCAGAAATAAATAAAATAGAGAACAGAAAAACTATAGAAAAAATTAATAGAACAAGGAGCTGGTTCTTTGAAAAGATCAACAACATTGACAAACCCTTGGCAAGACTTACCAAGGAAAAAAGAGAAAGAACTCATATAAACAAAATCCAAAATGAAGCAGGAGAAATCACCACAGACATCGTAGATATACAAAGAATTATTATAGAATACTATGAAAAACTTTATGCCACTAAATTCAACAACCTAGAAGAAATGGATAAATTCCTAGAAAAATACAACCTTCTTAGACTGAGTCAAGTGAAGCAGAAAGCCTAAACAGACCTATTAACAGAGAAGAAATAGAAAAAACCATTAAAAAGCTCCCAAAAAATAAAAGTTCCGGCCCTGACGGATATATCAGCGAATTTTATCAAACATTCAAAGAAGACTTGGTTCCTATTTTACTGAAAGTCTTCCAAAAAATTGAAGAAGAAGCAATACTTCCAAACACATTTTATGAGGCCAACATAAACCTCATACCAATACCTGGCAAGGATGGCACAAAAAAAGAAAACAGACCAATATCTCTAATGCATACAGGTGCTAAAATACTAAACAAAATACTAGCAAATCGAATACAACAACATATTAAAAAAATAATACATCATGATCAAGTGGGATTCATCCCAGAATCTCAAGGATGGTTCAACATACGTAAAACGGTTAACGTAATACACCATATCAACAAAACAAAGAACAAAAACCACATGATCTTATCAATGGACGCAGAAAAGGCTTTCGATAAAATACAACACAATTTTATGTTTAAGACTCTCAACAAAATGGGTATAGAAGGAAAATGTCTCAACATGATAAAGGCCATATATGATAAACCATCAGCTAACATCATATTAAATGGCACTAAACTGAAGGCTTTCCCCCTTAAATCAGGAACAAGAAAGGGTTGTCCACTCTCTCCACTCTTATTTAATGTGGTACTAGAGGTTCTAGCCAGAGCAATCAGACAAGACAAAGAAATAAAAGGCATCTATATCGGAAAAGAAGAAGTAAACGTATCACTTTTTGCAGATGATATGATCCTATACATCGAAAACCCCAAAGAATCCACAAAAAGACTACTAGAAACAATAAGCCAATACAGTAAGGTCGCAGGATACAAAATTAACATACAGAAGTCAATAGCCTTTCTATATGACAACAATGAAACATTTGAGAACGAACTCAAAAGAATAATCCCCTTCACGATTGCAACAAAAAATATAAAATACTTAGGAATAAACATAACAAAGAATGTAAAGGACTTATATAATGAAAACTATAAACCATTGTTAAGGGAAATTGAAAAAGATATAATGAGATGGAAGAATATTCCTTGTTCTTGGTTAGGAAGAATAAATATAATCAAGATGGCCATATTACCCAAAGCAATATACAAATTTAATGCAATTCCCATCAAAATTCCAATGACATTTTTTAAAAAAATGGAGCAAAAATTCATCAGATTTATATGGAAGTATAAAAAACCCCGAATAGGTGACGTCACGGAAATGGCGCCGTGAGCAGCGCGTCCGACAGATCTCCCCAAAATCACAACAAATTTATCAAGTAGAAACAGAAAAATTTATCCTCGGAGCATTCCGGAGTTCCACACAAACTGAAAGCAAAAGGACTGTTATCACTTGAATCTGAGAGACGAGGGTGTGGAGGAAGCTAACTACCGCAGAAACGTTCATTCAAGCCGCGGAGGGAGTGCACCTGTGTGCTATCAACAAGACCACCCTCAGATGCCAATAAGAAAGAGGAAATCGAATATTATGGATACAAAAGAAAGAGAGGTAACACAAATAGATGTGGAAAAATCTATGGAGGAAAGACTTAACATATTGGAAGCCTTGGAGCTAAATGACAGAGAATTTAAAATAGAAATCTTAAAAATACTCAGAGATATACAAGAAAACACAGAAAGGCAATTTAGGGAGATCAGAAAACAACTCAATGAACACAAAGAATATATTACCAAGGAAATTGAAACTATAAAAACAAATCAAACAGAAATGAAAAACTCAATTCACGAGCTGAAAAACGAGGTAACAAGCTTAGCTAACAGAACAGCCCAGATAGAAGATAGGATTAGTGAAATAGAAGACAAACAACTTGAGGCACAACAGAGAGAAGAAGAAAGAGACTCAAAAATAATAAAAAACGAGAAAGCCCTACAGGAATTGTCTGACTCCATCAGAAAGAATAACATAAGAATAATAGGTATATCAGAGGGAGAAGAGAAAGAAAATGGAATGGAGAATATACTCAAACAAATAATAGACGAGAACTTCCTAAGCCTGTGGAAAGAACTAAAGCCTCAAATTCAAGAAGCAAACAGAACACCGAGTTTTCTTAACCCCAACAAACCCACTCCAAGGCACATCATAATAAAGATGACACAAACCAATGACAAAGAAAAAATTCTCAAGGCAGCCAGGGAAAAGAAGAGTACAACATATAAAGGAAGGCCTATTAGATTATCCTCAGATTTCTCAGCAGAAACTCTACAAGCTAGAAGAAAGTGGACCCCAATATTTAAAGCCCTGAAAGAGAGGAACTTTCAGCCAAGAATACTATACCCATCAAAGCTATCCTTCAAGTACGAAGGAGATATAAAAACATTCACAAAAACAGAAAAGATGAGAGAATTTATAAGCAGAAAGCCCCCACTCCAGGAAATACTAAAGGGGGTTTTCCAACCAGATTCAAAGAACAAAAGAAAACACCACCACAAGTAACAGCTCCACCAAGAACACAATAAAACCAAATTTAAACTGTGACAACAAAGGAAAAAAAGGGGGGAGAGGATGGAGATTAACAGTAGCAAAGGACGATGAAGTGCAGAAATACCCATAAGATAGGGTACAACAATGAATATGGTAGGTACCCTTTTCATTACTTAATGGTAACCACCCTTGAAAAAACTACCACAAAAACACTTGACTTAAAAAAGGTAGCAACTGAGGAAAGAAGTATGGAACACAAACAAACAAAAACAAATGATAGAAAAACAAAAGAGAAGAATCAAACAAGATACAAAACTAACAAAAAGCAATTTATAAAATGGCAGTAGGGAACCCACAAGTGTCAATAATTACACTAAATGTAAATGGATTAAACTTACGAATAAAAAGACACAGAGTAGCAGAATGGATTAAAAAAGAAAATCCAACTATATGCTGCCTACAAGAAACACATCTAAGCAACAAGGATAAAAACAAATTCAAAGTGAAAGGCTGGAAAACAATACTCCAAGCAAACAACACCCAAAAAAAAGCAGGTGTAGCAATACTCATATCTAATAATGCTGACTACAAGACAGAAAAAGTACTCAGAGACAAAAATGGTCATTTCATAATGATTAAGGGGAAGTTGAATCAAGAAGACATAACAATCCTTAATATATATGCACCAAACCAAGGAGCACCAAAATATATAAGACAGCTACTTATTGACCTTAAAACAAAAACTAACAAAAATACAATCATACTTGGAGACCTCAATACACCGCTGATGGCTCTAGATCGGTCATCCAAACAGAGAATCAATAAAGATATAGTGGCCTTAAACGAAATACTAGAACACCTGGATATGATAGACATCTACAGGACACTTCATCCCAAAGCGACAGAGTATACATTTTTCTCAAGTGTACATGGAACATTCTCAAGAATTGACCATATGTTGGGCCACAAAGACAGTATCAGCAAATTTAGAAAAACTGAAATTGTACCAAGCATATTTTCTGATCATAAAGCCTTGAAACTAGAATTCAACTGCAAAAAAGAGGGGAAAAACCCCACAAAAATGTGGAAACTAAACAACATACTTCTAAAAAATGAATGGGTCAAAGAAGAAATAAGCGCAGAGATCAAAAGATATATACAGACAAATGAAAATGAAAATACGACATATCAGAATCTCTGGGATGCAGCAAAAGCAGTAATAAGAGGAAAGTTCATATCACTTCAGGCCTATATGAACAAACAAGAGAGAGCCGAAGTAAACCACTTAACTTCACACCTTAAGGAACTAGAAAAAGAAGAACAAAGACAACCCAAAACCAGCCGAAGAAAGGAGATAATAAAAATCAGAGCAGAAATAAATGAAATAGAGAACAGAAAAACTATAGAAAAAATCAATAAAACAAGGAGCTGGTTCTTTGAAAAGATCAACAAAATTGACAAACCCTTGGCAAGACTCACCAAGGAAAAAAGGCACAGGACTCAAATAAATAAAATCCAAAATGAAAGAGGAGAGATCACCACAGACATCATAGATATACAAAGAATTATTGTAGAATACTATGAAAAATTATATGCCACCAAATACAACAATCTAAAAGAAATGGATAAATTCCTAGAACAATACAACCTTCCTAGACTGAGTCTTGAAGAAGCGGAAAGCCTAAACAGACCAATCAGTAGGGAGGAAATAGAAAAAACTATTAAAAACCTCCCCAAAAATAAAAGTCCAGGCCCAGAC
Organism: Saccopteryx leptura; assembly: GCF_036850995.1. Lineage (NCBI taxonomy): Eukaryota > Metazoa > Chordata > Mammalia > Chiroptera > Emballonuridae > Saccopteryx > Saccopteryx leptura. The sequence goes on along the minus strand of NC_089504.1, from coordinate 221,529,031 downwards.
GGTTATACTAGTGAATTCTATCAAACATTCAAAGAAGACTTGGTTTCTAGTCTACTCAAAGTCTTCCAAAAAATTGAAGAAGAAGCAATACTTCCAAACACATTTTATGAGGCCAACATAACCCTCATACCAAAACGTGGCAAGGATGGCACAAAGAAAGAAAACTACAGACCAATATCTCTAATGAATACAGATGCTAAAATACTAAACAAAATACTTGCAAACCGAATACAACAACATATTAAAAAAATAATACATCATGATCAAGTGGGATTCATCCCAGAATCTCAAGGATGGTTCAACATACGCAAAACGGTTAACATAATACACCATATCAACAAAACAAAGAACAAAAACTACATGATCTTATCAATAGATGCAGAAAAGGCTTTTGATAAAATACAACACAATTTTATGTTTAAGACTCTCAACAAAATGGGTATAGAAGGAAAATATCTCAAGATGATAAAGGCCATATATGATAAACCATCAACCAACATCATATTAAACGGCATAAAACTGAGGACTTTCTACCTTAAATCAGGAACAAGACAGGGTTGTCCACTCTCTCCACTCTTATTTAACGTGGTGCTAGAAGTTCTGGCCAGAGCAATCAGACAAGACAAAGAAATAAAAGGCATCCATATCGGAAAAGAAGAAGTAAAGGTATCACTTTTTGCTGATGATATGATCCTATACATCGAAAACCCGAAGGACTCCACAAAAAGATTATTAGAAACAATAAACCAATACAGTAAGGTCGCAGGATACAAAATTAACATACAAAAGTCCATAGCCTGTCTATATGCCAACAATGAAATATTAGAAAACGAACTCAAAAAAATAATCCCCTTCACGATTGCAACAAAAAAAATAAAATACCTTGGAATAAACATAACAAAGAATGTAAAGGACCTATATAACGAAAACTACAAGGCATTATTAAGAGAAATAGAAAAAGACACAATGAGATGGAAAAATATTCCTTGTTCTTGGATAGGAAGAATAAATATAATTAAAATGGCCATATTACCCAAAGCAATATATAAATTTAATGCAATTCCCATCAAAATTCCTATGAGATTTTTTAAAGAAATGGAACAAAAAATCATCAGATTTATATGGAACTATAAAAAACCCGAATAGCCAAAACAATCCTAAGGAAAAAGAATGAAGCTGGGGGCATTACAATACCTGACTTCAAACTATATTATAGGGCCACGATAATCAAAACAGCATGGTATTGGCAGAAAAATAGACACTCAGACCAATGGAACAGAATAGAAAGCCCAGAAATAAAACCACATATATATGGTCAAATAATCTTTGATAAAGGGGCCAACAACACACAATGGAGAAAAGAAAGCCTCTTCAATAAATGGTGTTGGGAAAACTGGAAAGCCACATGCAAAAGAATGAAACTCGACTACAGCCTGTCCCCGTGTAGTAAAATTAATTCAAAATGGATCAAAGACCTAAATATAAGATCTGAAACAATAAAGTACATAGAAGAAGACATAGGTACTAAAATCATGGACCTGGGTTTTAAAGAGCATTTTATGAACTTGACTCCAATGGCAAGAGAAGTGTAGGCAAAGATAAATGAATGGGACTACATCAGAATAAAAAGTTTTTGCTCAGCAAGAGAAACTGATATCAAAATAAACAGACAGCCAACTAAATGGGAAATGATATTTTCAAACAACAGCTCAGATAAGGGCCTAATATCCAAAATATACAAAGAACTCATAAAACTCAACAACAAACAAACAAACAATCCAATAAAAAAATGGGAAGAGGATATGAACAGACACTTCTCCCAGGAAGAAATACAAATGGCCAACAGATATATGAAAAGATGCTCAGCTTCATTAGTTATTAGAGAAATGCAAATCAAAACTACAATGAGATACCACCTCACCCCTGTTAGATTAGCTATTATCAACAAGACGGGTAATAGCAAATGTTGGAGAGGCTGCGGAGAAAAGGGAACTCTCATCCACTGTTGGTGGGACTGTAAAGTAGTACAACCATTATGGAGGAAAGTATGGTGGTTCCTCAAAAAACTGCAAATAGAACTACCTTATGACCCAGCAATCCCTCTACTGGGTATATACCCCAAAACCTCAGAAACATTGATATGTAAAGACACATGTAGCCCCATGTTCATTGCAGCACTGCTCACAGTGGCCAAGACATGGAAACAACCAAAAAGCCCTTCAATAGAAGACTGGATAAAGAAGATGTGGAACATATACACTATGGAATACTACTCAGCCATAAGAAATGATAATATCAGATCATTTACAGCAAAATGGTGGGATCTTGATAACATTATATGGAGTGAAATAAGTAAATCAGAAAAAACCAAGAACTACATGATTCCATACATTGGTGGAACATAAAAACGAGACTAAGAGACATGGACAAGAGTGTGGTGGTTACCAGGGGTGGGGGGAGGGAGGACATGGGAGGGAGGGAGGGAGAGAGTTAGGGGGAGGGGGAGGGGCACAGAGAACTAGATAGAGGGAGGCGGAGGACAATCTGACTTTGGGCGAGGGGTATGCAACATAATTTAATGACAAAATAACCTAGACATGTTTTCTTTGAATATATGTACCCTGATTTATTAATGTCATCCCATTATCATTAATAAAAATTTATTAAAAAACAAAACAAAACAAAACAAAAACCCCGAATAGCCAAAGCAATCCTAAAGAAAAAGAATGAAGCTGGAGGCATTACAATTCCTGACTTCAAACTATATTATAGGGCCACGACAATCAAAACAGCACGGTATTGGCAGAAAAATAGACACTCAGACCAATGGAACAGAATAGAAAGTCCAGAAATAAAACCACATATATATAGTCAAATAATTTTTTATAAAGGGGCCAAGAACACACAATGGAGAAAAGAAAGCCTCTTCAATAAATGGTGCTGGGAAAACTGGAAAGCCACATGCAAAAGAATGAAATTGGACTACAGTCTGACCCCCTGGACTAAAATTAACTCAAAATGGATCAAAGATCTAAACATAAGACCTGAAACAATTAAGTACATAGAAGACGACATAGGTACTAAACTCATGGACCTGGGTTTTAAAGAGCATTTTATGAATTCGACTCCAAAGGCAAGAGAAGTGAAGGCAAAAATTAATGAATGGGACTACATCAGACTAAGAAGTTTTTGCTCAGCAAGAGAAACTGATAACAAAATAAACAGACAGCCAACTTAATGGGAAATGATATTTTCAAATAACAGCTCAGATAAGGGCCTAATATCCAAAATATACAAAGAACTCATAAAACTCAACAACAAACAAACAAACAATCCAATAAAAAAATGGGAAGAGGATATGAACAGACACTTCTCCCAGGAAGAAATACAAATGGCCAACAGATATATGAAAAGATGCTCAGCTTCATTAGTTATTAGAGAAATGCAAATCAAAACTACAATGAGATACCACCTCACCCCTGTTAGATTAGCTATTATCAACAAGACGGGTAATAGCAAATGTTGGAGAGGCTGCGGAGAAAAGGGAACTCTCATCCACTGTTGGTGGGACTGTAAAGTAGTACAACCATTATGGAGGAAAGTATGGTGGTTCCTCAAAAAACTGCAAATAGAACTACCTTATGACCCAGCAATCCCTCTACTGGGTATATACCCCAAAACCTCAGAAACATTGATATGTAAAGACACATGTAGCCCCATGTTCATTGCAGCACTGCTCACAGTGGCCAAGACATGGAAACAACCAAAAAGCCCTTCAATAGAAGACTGGATAAAGAAGATGTGGCACATATACACTATGGAATACTACTCAGCCACAAGAAATGATGAGATCGAATCATTTACAGCAAAATGGTGGGATCTTGATAACATTATATGAAGTCAAATAAGTAAATCAGAAAAAACCAGGAACTGCATTATTCCATACATAGATGGGACATAAAAGTGAAACTAAGAGACACTGATAAGAGTGTGGTGGTTACGGGGGGGGGGGGGGGGGGGGGGGGGGGGGGAAGGGGGAGGGGGAGGGGCACAAAGAAAACTAGATAGAAGGTGACAGAGGACAATCTGACTTTGGGTGATGGGTATGCAACATAAGTGAATGAAAAGATAACCTGGACTTGTTATCTTTGAATATATGTATCCTGATTTATTGATGTTGCCCCATTAAAAATAAATTAAAAATAAATAAATAAAAATAAAATAAACATATATTCTAAGGAACCTTTCAAAATTATTAGTCTTATAAGTAGTTACTGAGTTTAAGATTTTTTTTTTTTTGTATTTTTTCTGAAGCTGGAAACGGGGAGAGACAGTCAGACAGACTCCTGCATGCGCCCGACCGGGATCCACCCGGCACGTCCACCAGGGGCGATGCTCTGCCCCCTCTGGGGGGTTGCTCTGCCGCGACCAGAGCCACTCTAGCTCCTGGGGTAGAGGTCAAGGAGCCATCCCCAGCGCCCGGGCCATCTTTGCTCCAATGGAGCCTTGGCTGCGGGAAGGGAAGAGAGAGACAGAGAGGAAGGCGGGGGTGGAGAAGCAAATGGGCGCTTCTCCTATGTGCCCTGGCTGGGAATCGAACCTGGGTCCCCCACACGCCAGGCCGACGCTTTTCCACTGAGCCAACCGGCCAGGGCAGTGGTTACTGAGTTTAAAAAGACATCAAAATAGAAAATACAGACTATTTTGAGTACAGATGATAATCAGGAATTTCCTCTTGATACCCAAAAATACAGAACAATTGGGCAGTGGTCTGTCAATGGGATCCAGTTACTAAGAAAACCCCCCTGGCACTCGGGGGTGAGGAACACGTTACCTCTTTGACATTCTGTAAGGTTTCAGGTGTGATAGTGAAATCCACGGGACTTGGAGTCAATTTCCCCTTCAGAGGCTGAAACGGGAAGGTAAACCAAAATCAGCTGCTTGAGGGCCAAGAGTCCTGCAGGTCAACCTTGTCCTTCCCTTTCTGAAGAAATCAAATGTACTAAGAGGCAGGATACTTGGGTTCTAAATGCAGCTCTGCCAAAACACACCGTGTGTTCTATGCCAGAGTTCTTCATGCCTCAGTTTCCTTAGCTGTAAACTGAGGGGATAAACTTAATCTCTAAGGTCTCTTTCAGGTCCAGAATTTAAAAATTAGACTTAAACAGTGTGGTATTACTGGGAGATATTTTAAAACTCTCTCTCAGAATTAGAGCTAACACCAGAGTGCCACTATGATGTGCCACTAAAGCAACACAGTGACCCTTCAGGTGCTGCAGCTGTCACTGGTCCCATTTCACAGATGAGGACAGTGAGAACACACAGTGCTTCAACGTCTTGCTCAAGCAAGAGGCAGAGCTGAGATGCAGACCTAGGCAGTCTGGCCCCAGTGCCCACTGATGCTGCGAGCCGCTTGGTCGGACAATCGCCCCCTGGAGGAACCACTCCTCCAGGATGATGATGAGTATTACTGTAACAATCTAACAGGGATCACCTCTATGTTACACACTGCAGAACCCCCCAGTACAGCTGAGCTCCATGAGGTCCACCTGGCGCCCAGATGGCAGGGAGCCACACGGAGGAAGGTGGCACTAACCAGTTGGCCTAGTCTACTCATTTACCAAAAGCTAATTCTAGGGAATACTATCCTGGAATATATCCTTTTTATTAATAGGTTCTTGAACATATTCTTTAGTATGTTCTTGCTCATAGGACGTAAAGGGATATTGAACATGCCATCAATTATAGGTCCATCTTCCACAGGCTGCATGTGATCCTTAAAGGCCACATACTGATCAAGTGCCAGGAATGGGGAGGAAGCCAGATGGTTTGGCCAGGGCAGCTACCCTCAGGGGACCTGGGACAGGGCTCTGTGGTCAGAAGCAGGCCTGAGTTAGAGAGGAAGGGACTCACTGTGGGTAGGGTGCTGATTTGGGCTCCTTCTTCACAAAGTTGGAGGTTCTTTTTATTAATACAAAAAAGATATGTGTTTTTTAGGGAATAACCTACACTTTTATTTTCCTTTTTGTGACACAGAGAGTGGGACAGATAGGGACAGACAGGAAGGGAGAGAGATGAGAAGCATTAATTCTTCATTGTGGCACCTTAGTTGTTCACTGATTGCTTTCTCATATGTGCCTTGTCCGGGGTGCTACAGCAGAGCGAGTAACCCCTTGCTCAAGCCAGCAACCTTGGGCTTCAAGCCAGCGACCTTTAGGCTCAAGCCAATGACCATGGGGTCATGTCTATGATCCCATGCTCAAGCCAGCGACTTCAGGGCTTCGAACCTGGGTCCTCTATGGCCCAGTCCGACACTCTATCCACTGTGCCACCACATGGTCAGGCAGGGAATAACCTATGTTTAACAAAGATTTGTTTTGCTTCAATTTAAAGACCCAAAAAATAAAAATAACCATTTAACAAATTAAAAAATATTTTGATATTTTATACAAGTTTATACAACATATTTTATCACTAAGAGGCAAACTCTGTGATTATTAAAAATTTATTAAGGGGAAATCACAAATGTTGGAAGTGCTGAAAAGTCACAAAATGATGCCAATAAAGAACATTAGTGATTTTGCCAATCTTGTGCACGAGACATTTAAGTCTTACATTTTAACTTAATCACTATTAAAGTACTCGTGGACATTTCATAATAGCGCAAAAGAAATGCAATTGTAAATTTCCGCTCCAAATTAACCCACATCAACACGTAGTGCTAGAAGAGCCCTGGTTTACTGTGGCCTGTGGTAAGGACTTCTGGGAGTCGGCCAGGTGAGCAGCCGCTGCAGCCAGGACCTCCGTGCTCTCAGCCGCCATTTCTGGCTGCACTGCTGCGAGCCTCCAAGAGCCCCAGTCTGGCTACCTTCTGTCCCTGAACTTCTCAGAGTCCACCTGAAGCTGGACGTACCTGAGGCTGAGTCTGGGAGCCATGCGAAGAGGGAGCCTGCTACTGGGGATGCAGGACAGAGGGGGCAGGACGGCCCTGAACCAGCTGTGGGTTCGGGGAAGGGGAGGCCCACATGGCGGCTACTGTGACAGAGCCCAGATTGGCCTGAGACACAAGGGAGTCCAGGGTTGTGAAACTGAGTATGTCACTGTGTGTCAGACTGAGGGCAGACACTGCCAGCCACTGCTCAGCTCCGCATGGCCAAGGCACAGCATCAGCTGGGCTGCAGAGGACTCCCTGGAGAATTTAGTTGCCTAGGGGGGGAGGAGGATCCAGCACCCTAGCTAACATGTGACAGGAATTTTTAAAGAACATTACGTCACTGTAAAATATCAGCAGAAGGTGTTAGGAGGGGCCCTCCCGGGGCCTGAGTGCCCCTGTACATTCTTGTGGATATGCCACAAATGGAGGCCCAGACTGCTCTTTACCGGGGCCGGGCCACTTCTGAGTAGTGTGCCGTGCAGCGTGAGGGTGAGGCAAATCCCCTCGAGGACAAAGGTCAGGCTCACTCACTACTGGTGACAGAGGTGGGTCCCCGGCTGGCACTCTGCAACTGGGGCACAAGCCCCTCAGGTGCAGTGTCATTTGGGCCTATGGCATCTGTCGGGGACTTGGGCCCAGGAAATGACACGCACACTGATGAGCATGCTACTGGCTGTGCCGAAAAAAGGCCCCTTGTCTCTGACCTAGGAGCTATGCATTGCAGCGGAAGCGAGACAGCAACAGGCTAACTGACGAGCCTAGACGCAGATAGAATCCCAGACCGCACAGAGGTTCCTATTCAGTACCAGAGCACCAAGGACAGCTTACAACAGAGTGAATGATGAACTCGCAGGTCTTTGTCAAGTCTTTGGCCAACAGAGACCGCTTCATGTCACAGCGCAGGGTATACTAGATGGAAAAATTGGAGAAGAGAATGTTATTTTGGTATAATTTGCTTTCAAAGAGGCAAATCAATATTTTAGGGAAATTTGTGAAATCAATATATACAGTAGGAGTTAATGCTCAAAATAAAGGCATTCCTGTATTTCAGAAAAACACGTTCAGGTTACTGTCAGTCTATTCCCACAGCCATCCTAAGGCTGGACCCACTGGAACACGGGTGCAGAGTCCTGCCTGCAGCAGAGAAAGGCCAGACGGTGGAAAAGGATGAGCAGGTGTAGAGGAGAAGCTTGTTTAGATTGCCCTGACACAAGGCAGCTGCCCTGAGCTTCCCCGTCCTGCTCTGTCAATGGGAACCAACCTACCCTCATTCAGTGAGAACGTACGTGTGCTGCACTCAGTGCAGGGCCTGGCACAGGGTGGCTCTCGCACACGGCAGCTGTTTTGTAGAAGGAGGACGAATGCAGCAGGACAAGAGGCCATGGACCAGCAGCTGGCACTTCCCAGATCAGCGAGCTACTGGGCACAGCTCCCCACAGAGAGCTCTGTGCATGGTGTGTACTTGGTACCACGGCAACATCAGTGTCATCCTGCACTCGGGAGCATAGGAAGGAACAATGGAGAATGCCCTAGGACTCCAGAGCATCTTAAATCTACCTCTTTATATTTTAATGTAAAGGAGGAATAAAAAGTCTTTTAAAATTTTTATTTTTGGAAATTCGAACACCTACAAAATTGAAGGAAAAAGCAGAAGGAAGGACCTGCAGATCCATCAGCATCCAGATCGGCCAGTCATGGCTGGTATCACTGAATGGCTCTGCCCAGAACCTGCCCATTGCCTGCAGAGGTGTGTCCTGCCTGCACGGGACGGGCCAGGTGGGGAGTAGAGCGCCACTCTGGCTCTTCACATCTCCATCTCTGATTACTCTGCTGGCCTCTACTCTCTTCTTGCACTAGTCCCTGTTCTGTGCTTGCTGCAAGGCTGCCCGTCCTCCCTAGGAACAGCCCATTGCGAGCTGGTCACTGTGCTGGAGGTGTGGTTTGGAACTGATACTGTTTCTTCACATGCCAGTCTGTGGGCTGAGGGACTAGGAACAGAGTGCTAGAGCATGGTGGAAGTGTTCCCAACCCAGAGGACAGGTCACCAAGGCTGCGGGATCAGAGGTGGGATTGAATTTACACCTACCTGTTGCCAAAACCCACCCTGCATGTTTGTGCAATATTGTGATTCGAGCTGAGTTGTCTGCTGCAAAGCCCAGGGTCTTTTCCCTTTATCGTGAGCTTTGCCAGTTATTAAGGCGTGATCCAGATCATCTGAGCTACAGGTCAGGGTGGTCAGACTTGAGCAGGGCACCAAAAGAAGGTGCCAAATTCTATCTTTTTCAACTGTCAGTAAATACAGTATCAACGGGCATAAAGAAAGAAGATGCTTGCCATAGATAAAGCAGACTCCTAGAAAGGGTATTTAACTGAAAAAAAGGATGACTAGCATCTCTCTGAATTAATTCTGCACACACAGTTTCAGCAGAGTGTTGGTACTGCTGCATTTTGTGTCATAGTATAAAGCCTTGCTAGAATGGCCACAGGGATTCTTGTGTGCACTTCCTAGCAATAAAGGGGAGAAAGGGACGCAGTGCATGGAGAGGCAGAGTAATAGCAGATGTCATCAAGCCTTCAGGTTAAGAAGCAATAAGCAGCCCCACCCCTACAAACTGGGGGCTCGATACTGGCTACATTTTAAATCCTTCATTCTGTCTTACCATCTTTACTTTTTTTATACTGTTACTATAGCACAATTCAAATTATAAGTGTAAAATTTCCTTGCACCTATATAATTTGAGAAGGATGTTATTAGGGTTGAACAACAACACTTTCTATCCAACATAATGCACCCAGCAATCTCTAGAGGAGGTGCAGTGAGCAGCAGGCGCAAAAAGGGCAGATGGCTTGTGGCCCTATGAGGAGGCGGCCCGTGTGACTAGTGTCACGTGCTCTTTTGTAAAGCAAGGAGGCTAGGAAAAGACTCGTCTAGAAACTGAATGAATGAATTGATGAATGAAAAAGAGATGCAAAAACCCATAATACTAGTTTCTCTCAAGAAGTGTATTTTCCTAAAGGAGCAATGATGAATCTGAATATGAATTAACGGTGGATATTTGGGAATTTTTGTTCACTTTGATAGATATGAAAATGTTCACTTAATTATTTAGGAGAATGTCCCTATTTTTTGGAGATGGATATTTAAGTATTTTGAGATGAAGTGTAAACTAACCTTGAAATGATTCAAAACATACACGAAACAAAGATGTCAAAATACCAATAAATGTTGAATCTAGGTGATATGTATAAGGGTGATAAGCTCTTATAAATATGAGCTTAAGAAGAAATCTCTTCATTTTTGGAAACTTGTGAGACATTTGGGGAGGTGTGGAATTATGTTATAATTATAGACCAAATTAAAGGAGAGCTGAGTGACTATTGGCCTTACTAAAGAATTTACCATGTAACCTCTCCTTTTGCATTTAAAAAAATAATAATTAATTAATTTATTCATTTTATTTTATTTATTTATTTATTTTTTTAATTTCTGAAGCTGGAAACGGGGAGAGACAGTCAGACAGACTCCCGCATGCGCCCGACCAGGATCCACCCAGCACGCCCACCAGGGGCGATGCTCTGTCCACCAGGGGGCGATGCTCTACCCCTCCAGGGTGTTGCTCTGCTGCGATCAGAGCCACTCTAGCGCCTGGGGCAGAGGCCAAGGAGCCATCCCCAGCGCCCGGGCCATCTTTGCTCCAATGGAGCCTTGGCTGCGGGAGGGGAAGAGAGAGACAGAGAGGAAGGGGGGGGTGGAGAAGCAAATGGGCGCTTCTCCTATGTGCCCTGGCTGGGAATTGAACCCGGGTCCCCCGCACGCCAGGCCGACGCTCTACCGCTGAGCCAACCGGCCAGGGCCTATTTATTCATTTTAGAGAGGAGAGTGAGAGAGAGAGAGAAAGAGAAAGGGGGGAGGAGCAGGAAGCATCAACTCCCATTTGTGCCTTGACCGGGCAAGTGCAGCGTTTTGAACCAGTGACCTCAGTGTTCCAGGTCCTTCTGCATTTTAACTAATTGTGTTTCCAATTTAAACACAGCTATGCAGGAATACAAACACAGTTTTGTAAGTAGCTCTGTGTCTTTCTTGGCATTATTTGGAAGAGAATGAAATTTCCAATTTTATTTTAAACAAATTAGTCTTTTAACAAGAATGATTAACAAGAGAAAGTAACAAGAAGTATGACCACTAAAAATCTGATGTTATTCTACTCAGTTTCTAATGAACATATGCTTATATTATTAAACAAACAGTTTTAAAGAGCTGTATGGGTAAAGCAGTTGATGCCGATTCAGGAAACAGAATAAAAATAATTTTCAAAAGAAATATTCATGGTATTTTCAGTCTTGCTAAAAAGGCATTTTTCATTTACTTTCATGGTGAAAACATTCCCAACCCAGAAAGCTGGTCAGTGAGGACTCAGGTTTCTACACCAGAGATCTGGATGTCTACACAAGCAGCTTCTTTAAATCTTGATGCTTATCTAATCATTACTGTTACTTCCTAGGGATTTTCCAAAACCTTTAGTATACATAGTGCCTGAAACAGGTGCACTAATAATAATGGATGAGAAACATTTCTTCTTCACAGAAAGATACTTATTGCATTAGAATTATGTACTGCATGGGCTGCTTCTTGACAGATGCTATAAGCAATCTATAAAACTCACGTACACTTGGTTAAACTCTCACAAGTGTTTTGATCATTTTTATTTTTAAAACTACTAAATATTAAGCAAGGGAATAGTCTCTACCAAGACCGAGTTATCAGCTAAAAGTTCATTAAGAAATCAAAAATTTCATAACTTTTCAGGCCTCTTGCACATACGCAAGACAAAATAGTGTCCTTTGTTTCATCTAGCATGGCAGTTGCAGCAAGACTGGTGGTATCACAAAAGTACCTTTCTTCCCACTGAATAAAGGAAAGGCTCTTTCTCCCTTTCTGAGTCATGCATCCAAACTGTGCCTGAGACAACAATAGCAACTGTGAAAGACATCCTGAACCACAGAGGTGGACAGGAAGCCATAAATTCACTTCCCCCTCATTTACAAGGTTTGTTCAATAAAGAATACAAGCCTATGTTAAAGTAGTAGCCTTTGGGTATTAAACAAAGAGATATTTATATGTATAAAAACAGACAAGTTAGTGCGGGTGCTAGAGGGGAGGGAGGGCATATCTATTACCAACTATAAAAGCACCCTTCACAGAGTCAGTGTGTCTTGAACAGAGCGCAGAGAAACAAAGGGATTGCTGAGAAGAGGTTATAGCCTGGGTCCTCTGGGATTCCTATAAAAAATCATGGGCAGACATAAAAAGTATTCCTTGGGGCAAAATGAGAAATAGATATAGAATATACATGGGCGGTAACAGCAATAAATACAGTGGTACCTTGAGATACGAGTTTAATTCGTTCTGTAACTGAGCTCGTAAGTCAGTCAACTTGTATATCAAACAAATTTCTCCCATTTAAAATAATTCAAATAGATTTAATCCGTTCCAGCCCTGTGAAACATCCCTAAACCATCCTAAATTATGAAAAAAACATGTTTTTAATTAAGAAACACAGATGTATACTTTACCAATGCGTAACAAAATATATGAAGTAAAAGAAAAAAGTGTTATGTATTTAGTACTGTATTCTTACCTTGGAGACAGACAACTGTGGCTAACGGAGGTGAATGGTGGAGGAGGAAGGAGGGAGGAAGCGATGCAGGCACTGTAGACATGTAAACTAAAACTGTACTTTCTTAACACTAAATGTAAACTAAAACTGCATTTTCTTTACTTTAAACAAAACTAAGCCTGACCTGAGGTAGCGCAGTGGGTAAAAGCATTGACTTCGAACGCTAAGGTTGCCGGTTTGAAACCCCAGGCTTGCCTGGTCAAGGCACGTATGAGAATTGATGCTTCCTGATCCTCCCCACCCTCCTCTCTCTCTGTCCCCTCTCTCTAAAATGAATAAATAAAATCTAAAAAAAAAAAGAAACAAAACTAAAACTGCACTTTCTTTACTTAAAATAAAACCACAAAAACTAAATTGTAAAAAATGCACTTTCTTAATGTTAAACTTAACCTAAGTTTAACATTACGTATTTTTCATTTAATCATCACCTGTTTTTGCCTTTTTGGCTGCACTTTCGACACTTTCACTTGCAGGACTTTTGAATAAAAATCTATCCAAAGAGGTTTGCTTTCGCCTGCCTTTTAAAATGTTACGGAAATGTGACAAACAAGTGTCATTAAAAAGTGCTGAAGCACTACCAGTTGAAACTTTTTCTGGGTGTTTCTTTTCAATGAAACTTGAAAGCTCCCTGGCTGGTTGGCTCAGTGGTAGAGTGTTGGCCTGGCGTACAGGAGTCCCGAGTTCGATTCCCGGCCAGGGCACACAGGAGAAGTGCCCATCTGCTTCCCCACCCCTCCCCCTCTCCTTCCTCTCTGTCTCTCTCTTCCCCTCCCGCAGCCGAGGCTCCATTGGAGCAAAGATGGCCCAGGCGCTGAGGATGGCTCTGTGGCCTCTGCCTCAGGTGCTAGAATGACTCTGGATGCAACAGTGACGCCCCAGAGGTTGCAGAGCATCGCCCCCTGGTGGGCATGCCGGGTGGATCCTGGTCGGGCGCATGCGGGAGTCTGTCTGACTGCCTCCCCTTTTCCAGCTTCGGAAAAAAGAAAAAAAAAGAAAAAAAAAAAGAAACTTGAAAGCTTCTCCCACATTGCCAGCATGTCTTTAATTTCACTTGTAGAAATCACTCCTCCGACTCTACTTCCTCCTCACTACTAATCTCTTGCAGAAGCTCTGTATGTTGCATCATCTGTAGCTCCTTCAACTCCTCAGTTGAGAGTTCCTCCTCATGTTCCTCAACAAGCTCATTTACATCACCCTCATCTACCTCCAGACCCATCAACTTTCTGAGGGACACAATCTCCAACACTTCTACCTTGGTCTCAGTCTCTGGTTCAAATCCTTCGAAGTCCCTGTCTACAACAACATCAGGCCATAACTTTTTCCATGCCGAGTTCAAGGTTCTTCTTGTAACCTCTTGCCATGCCAAGTCAATAATGTGTAAACATATCACGATGTTGTAGCGATCGTTCCAAAACTCTCAAAGGGTTAGAATTATATTCTCAGTCACCTCAAAGCAGTGGCAGAAAAGTGCTTTGTGTAAAGCTTTTTTAAAAAATTTATTTATTGATTTTTAGCGACAGAGGAAGGGAGAGAGGGAGAGACAGACAGACAGGGACATCAATCTGTTCCCACATGTGGCCTCACCAGGGATTCAACCAGCAACCTCTGAGCTCGAGGATGAGGCTCCAACCAACTGAGCCATCTGGCCATGGCTGTGTAAAGCTTTCTGAAGTTGGAAATGACCTACTGATCCATAGGTTGCAAGATTGAAGTCCTGTTGGGTGGGAGGTAGAGGACTTTCACAAATTTTAACTCATCGAGAATGTCATCTTCAAGACCAGGTGGGTGGGCTGGAGCATTATCAATGATTAGTAATGCTTTCATTGGGAGTTTATTTTCTTGAAGATATTTCTTCACTGCAGGACCAAAGACGAGATTTACCCATTCAATAAAAAAACTGCCATGTAACCCATGCCCTAGCATTGGCATACCACATAACCTGCAGTTTTTCTTTAAGAGTCTTGTGAGTTGCCTGACCAGGCGGGGGTGCAGTGGATGGAGCATCGGACTGGGATGTGGAAGACCCAGATTCGAGACCCCGAGGTCGCCAGCTTGAATGTGGGCTCATCTGGTTTGAGCAAGGCTCACCAGCTAGAGCCCAAGGTCGCTGGCTCGAGCAAGGGTCACTAGGTCTGCTGTAGTCCCCTGGTCAAGACACATATGAGAAGGCAGTCAATGAACAACTACAGAGCCACAACAAAGAGTTGATGTTTCTCATCTCTCTCTGTTCCTGTCTGTCTGTCCCTCTCTCTGATTCTTCCTGTCTCTGCCACACACACACACACACACACACACACACACACACACACACACACACAGAATCCTGTGAGTCTTAAAGGCTGGAAGATTTTCCGAATGATACACTAGCAGTGGCTTTACTTTACAGTCACTGCTATCATTTGCATACAATGCAAGGGTCACACGGTCCTTCATGGGTTTATGTTCTGGCAGCTTCTTCTCCTCTGCAGTGATAAAAGTCCTCCGGGTCATTTTTTCCCAAAACAATCCTGTTTTGTCACAGTTGAACGCTTGTTGGGGGATGTAGCCTTCCTTTGAGATAAGCACAGCAAAACGTGTGATGTACTCCTCAGCTGCCTTAACGTCAGCACTCGCAGCCTCACCATGTCTCACCACCGAGTGGATGCCAGATCTCTTCTTGAAATTTCCAAACCAGCCGTGACTTGCCTTAAACGTATCTTCTGCTGCCTCTTTTGAGGTTGATGGTTCTTTCTTCTTCAAGTCGCCGTAAATAATACGTGCCTTTTCGCGTATTACAGTCTCTGTCACTGTATCTCCTGCCAGCTCTTTCTCTTTCATCGACACCAGCAGAAGTTTCTCCATTTCTTCATGGATATTTGTCCTTAATTGGGACAGAATTATAGTTCCTTTCACTGGATTTGCGCTTTTGATGGCATCTTTTTGTTTAAGGATGGTACAAATTGTAGATGTATTGCGGTCATACAGCCTTGCCAGTTCAATCACTCGTACACCACGCTCATGTTTTTCTATTATTTCTTGCATTACTTCTATCGACATCATTCTCTTCTTCTCCTCACTACTATCCTTTACACTCGCTTTCTTCGGCCTCATGATAGCACACCAAAAAAGTAAAAAATGCAAAAATAATGCAAGAACAAGTACAGTGCACAAGATTCGACTTGATTCTGCGGGTAACACGTGAGAAAGAACGAGATGCTGGTGTTGTGCTGCCCATAATGGACTCGTGCGCCAATTTGCCAACTAGCGGCAGCTTCCCGAATCATGACTCGTATCTTGGAATTTTGCTTGGATCTCGAACAAAAATACGGACCGAGTTGCAGCTCATATCTTTTTTTTTGTATTTTTCTGAAGCTGGAAACAGGGAGAGACAGTCAGACAGACTCCCGCATGCGCCCGACCGGGATCCACCCGGCACGCCCACCATGGGCGACGCTCTGCCCCTCCGGGGCGTCGCTCTGCCACGACCAGAGCCACTCTAGCGCCTGGGGCAGAGGCCACGGAGCCATCCCCAGCGCCTGGGCCATCTTTGCTCCAATGGAGCCTCGGCTGCGGTAGGGGAAGAGAGAGACAGAGAGGAAGGAGGGGGGGGGGTGGAGAAGCAGATGGGCGCTTCTCCTGTGTGCCCTGGCCGGGAATCGAACCCTGGTCCCCCCCACGCCAGGCCGACACTCTACCACTGAGCCAACCGGCCAGGGCCTGCTCATATCTTAAAAAAAAAACTCGTATGTTGGTCTGCTCGTATCTCAAGGTACCGCTGTATAGGATTAAATTTGTGGATTCATCTATCAACCTTAGTGAAGACCAGGCTGTTTTGCAGGAGAAAGCTATGAAGACAACTGCACGGGACTTGGAGACTCACCTGAATGTTGACAAACACGCCATGATAAGTTTCATACAGGACTTTGTTACCCTTCACGTGCAGAGGGAACTCAAAAGGAATTTCCGTTTTGCCACTGGGGAATCTCCCTGGCTTCACCATTTCTATGGTGCTGTTGATAATCTGAATAGGCTGGAAAGAGAAATCGGCTCAGGTCATGCAAAAACTTTCAGGGCCCCTTTCACTCACTGTGACTCTTATTCGCCTGAAAAACACAGCCTGAGTCTTTGGATGCCACCGTTCTGGTGTCTGGGCAGCACAGTGTTGCATCTGGAGGTGAGCAGAGGCAGTTCAAGTGTTTGATACAATAATGATCATTTATTGAACACTCAGGTGTTCTGTGCATAGGAGGAAATGAACCGCTACTTCCCTCTCCTCTCTCCAGACATCTTAGTTAATCATCCTAACAACTGTCCCAACAAGCACCATCTTCAGAATGAAACAGCAGATACGGTAGAGTCAAGGGACTTGTCAGAGGGCTGCCATCTGCACCCAGGGCTCGTCCTGCCCAGCCTGTGCTCCACGGTCCACCAGAATCCACCGCCCTGTGAGAGGAGCAGGGCCTTTCCCGAACCTTATGTTTCTGTGCAGGGCCTCTATGGTGATACATTCGGAACCTGCCTAAAGACAGGTATGAAACCTTGACACCTTACCTTAACTGTAAGGTAGTCTAAGCCTTGGTTTAGAACAGGGGTAGTCAACCTTTTTATCCCTACTGCCCACTTTTGTATCTCTGTTAGTAGTAAAATTTTCTAACCGCCCACCGGTGACTTATAAAGTAGGGAAGTAACTTTACTTTATAAAATTTATAAGCAGAGTTACAGCATGTTGAAGCATATAATAATAATTTTACCAAGTACTTTATGTCGGATTTTTGCTAAGTTTGGCAGAATAAATCTTTATAAAACAACTTACTATAGTTAAATCTATCTTTTTATTTATACTTTGGTTGCTCTGCTACTGTCCACCATGAAAGCTGGAATGCCCACTAGTGGGCAGTAGGGACCAGGTTGACTACCACTGGTTTAGAATCACTTTGAGAAAATCCACAACTTTTGAAATAAATCTCTAAGAGCTACTGAAGGAAAATAAGAAACTTGTAGAAAACATGGGAAGGGCCTGAATGGAAATACTGTTAATGAACCCTTCTTTCCTCTTAATTCTTCCCCCAAAGATGAGAGTTAATATGTCTTCATGAAAAGGAAGCCATAAGTGTGGAACAAGTTTTCATTCTGGCAGATAGAAGTCTGCCCTAAATGACAAGAATGGCTACTGTGTGCTCACTTCGGCAGCACATGTACTAAAATTGGAACCATACAGAGATAAGTATAGTCTCTGCGCAAGGATGACGTGCAAATTCGTGAAGTGTTTCATGCCGAAAAAAAAAAAGCCACTGCTCTTACCTGAAGGCCAAATCCAATAGCAGCCATATACACACTTAAAGTAACAGTCTTTTTTGTTTGTTTTTTTAAGAAGGTGAGTGCTAGAAATCATAGCACAACTTTTCAGAAGTGCTCCAGCCTTTGTTATAGCTGGAATTAGTCCACTTATAATTCTTCTAGTCCTACCTAATAGGAATAAAAGCAAGCGGACTTCCAATAACTGGGTCTATTCAGAATCAATATATCTATTTTTTCAGTTTGATTAGTAAGTACAGTAGTAAAAGTGTGACTACCACCCACTCCAGTACTTGAAAAATAATGACAAATAACAATAACAAAGCCAGATAGCAGGTAAAAACCACCATAAACACTTGAATAATGAACTAATAATGTGCAATCCAAGCACTTACCTTCACTGAATTATAGAAGGCTTCGAACACACCCACACTCTTGGCGCTGAGCTGGAGGTTCACGGTTCCTTCCACTGTCAAAGAGATTCCCTGGTGCTGGACAGAATCCTTCCCACATATGACCACCACACCTGACAGCATTTCCTAGGAGAGGAGGCAGCCGCTAGTCAGATTAGGAGATCTCTTCATTCACCTTGTTTATTAGCAAAAGTAAGCCACCTTCACAATCAATTTGTTCAAAGATGCAGACATTCACTGAGTACTTACTACAGACCAGACACCTGGAGGTCAAGGTGAGCAGGAAGGGCCCCAGGTGGGGGTTGGGATGGCCACTGATAATACCAGGGCAGACGGGACATACACTGATGGGCAAGGAATCTCATCCCACCTAGTCCTTCCAGACAAATTTTCATTCCAGGCAAATTTTCCTTTGCTCCAGCTGAGAGGTCCTAACAAATGTATGATTTCAAAAGGGCAAAGAAAAAGGCCTGGGCAAATGTCAGATTCATGGCCCCATGTCTGGTAATGATCTCTTCAGAAAAAAACACGATAAAATAAAACCCTTTTTTAGGTTCTTTCTCAACTATGGTGACAAAAATGACTATACATTTTCAAGTGCACGAGTACCTTAATACAACTGTTAGCCCAGCAAGCCTCACTGGAGAGATCTAGAGGTTATTAACACAACACGTGAAGGCAACACTGCATTTTCATTGAATAACTTCCTGGTCCCTCCATGTCCTCCTGATTCACTCTGGCAAACATTCCAGTCCAGATTTCCCTGGTTCATAAATCATTTAAAAAAGATTTCACAACAGATTGTCTATTCATTTATGTGAAGATCATTACTAAGTAAGATAATATGGACATTAATGACATTTCTTTCTAGGATGGCAGTTTCTTCCTGTGGGCATAGAATTTGATAGTCTCAATTTGCTATGGGGGTAGGGAGATGAGAGGAAAAGGAAGTTGAGATTAAATAGCATCACCCAGAGCAGAAAGAGATTCTACAATAAATACAAAACAATGAGTTTCTTAAATGACTTTCAGAAATTTAGCATGACTTGCCAAATGGTAATATGATAGAAAACTGTTGACAAAACAAACAAAAAAAACCTCAGCAAAAATTAAAAATGGCCTACAGATCGAGGCATCAAAAAAGAAAAAAAAAATCTGCCCTATTGGTGTTTAAATCTGTTTACCCTTTATTTCCTCTAGTCATCTACTGAAAAAAGTTATATTAAGTTTTCACCTTACGTGAAATTTTGGAAGCAGGGAACATTCTATGTCCCTTAGGTGTGTTAAGTACTTTGTTTTTCTTTCCCACTCCCCATGCCAAAGACCTAAAAGTCTATTTTTTTATAGGGACAGAGAGAAAGAATCAGAGAGAGGTTTAGATAGGGATAGACAGATAGGAACAGAGAGAGATGAGAAGCATCAATCATCAGTTTTTTGTTGCGACACCTTAGTTGTTCACTGATTGCTTTCTCGTGTGCCTTGACCGCGGGCCTTCAGCAGACTGAGCAACCCCTTGCTTGAGCCAGCAACTTTGGGTCCAAGCTGGTGAGTTTTTGCTCAAACCAGAAGAGCCCGTGCTCAAGCTGGCGACCTCAGGGTCTCGAACCTGGGTCTTCCACATCCCAGTCCGACGCTCTATCCACTGCGCCACCACCTGGTCAGGCCTAAAAGGCTAAATTAAAACAAACACTATCATCTCCATTTTAAGCAGAATTCAAGGAGTAGAACTTACTTTGTTTTTTCTTTTTCTCTTTCTTTTCCAAGTGAGTCTGTCTATGGTGGATAGACAGACTCCTTCCTGCATGCACCCCAACTGGGATCCACCTAGCAACCCCTGTCTGGAGCCAATGATCTGCCCATCTAGGGCATGCTGGCAACTGAGCTATTTTTAACGTCTGAGATGGAGGCTCCAGGGAGCTATCCTCAGCACCCAGGGCTCATGTGGTCAAACCAACTGAGCCATGGCTGCAGGAGGAGAAGAGAGAAAGAGAGATAGAAGGAGGAGGGAAGAGGAGAAAAAGCAGATGGTCACTTCTCCTGTGTGCCCTGACCAAGAATCAAATCCGGATTTCCACACACCAAACCAATGCCCTACCACTGAGCAAACCAGCCAGGGCTCATTTTGTTCTTAATGTTAAAAATCTCATGAGCAAATTTAAATGAAAATTCCTCTGAAATATTTTTAAATTTAATTAAAATTAATTCTCATAAAAATGAGACTCAGAGACATGGACAAGAGTGTGGGGGTTACAGGGTAAGGGGAAGGAGACAGAGGGGGTTGGAGGAGGGGAGGGGCACAAAGAAAACCAGTTAGAAGGTGATGGAAGACAATTGGATTTTGGGTGATGGGAATGCAGCATAATCAAATGTCAAAATAACCTAAAGATGTTTTCTCTGAACAGATGTACCCTGATTTATCAATGTCCCCCATTAAAATTCATCAAAAAAATTAATTCTATTAATTTTTGTATAACCCAAATGAAAGAGAAATCTAAAATTTACAAATTAAAATCCACCAGTATATTTTAAAAAATATACTGCAGCCTTGGCTAGACAGCTCGGATGGTTAGAGCATCATCCAGAAGCGCAGAGGTTGCCGGTTCAACCCCTGGTCAGGGCACATACAGGAACATACCAATGTTCCTGTCTGTCTCTCTCTCTCCGTACCTCTCTTGCTAAAATAAATTAAAAAATTTTAAAAAATGTTTCACTGAGCCTGACCGGGCGGTGGCGCAGTGGATAGAGCGTCGGATTGGGATGCGGAAGACCCAGGTTCGAAACCCCAAGGTCACCAGCTTGAGTGCAGGCTCATCTGGTTTGAGCAAAGCTCAGCAGCTTCAGCCCAAGGTCGCTGGCTCGAGCAAGGGGTTACTCAGTCTGCTGAAGGCCCGTGGTCAAGGCACATATGAGAAAGCAATCAATGAACAACTAAGGTGTTGCAAAGTGCAACGAAAAACTAATGATTGATTCTTCTCATCTCTCCGTTCCTGTCTGTCTGTCCCTATCCCTCTCTCTGACTCTCTTTCTCTGTGGGGGAAAAAAAAAATTAAAGAAAAAAATAATAAAAAATGCTTCACTGATATGTCCCAGAGATAAATTGAGACAAAATAATTTCATAAACTTGATCAATTAAACAACACAGTAACACTTGAGGAAAGTTCTGCTTCTTTTTAATCCTAACATTTTCAGTTAGCCTCCTGGGAACAGGACCTGGACTGAGCACCGGTTGGCACATTAAGAACACAACATTAGCACCTTCCTAAATCCCTACTGCGTAACAAGGAAAAAGCAGTGAAGTACCTTGAAAGTGAGCAGGATAAATATTTTATGATCCAAGGGGCTCTTCTGTCATTCTTTGATTTTAATTAAGAAAGAAAACAGTAGAGAGAATACAAAATTAATAAAATATTTGTTGATAAATTAGGCACTCTAACAAATACACAGGCCTATTCAATTCCTACCAACAAAAGGATATAGAATTAGTCCAAGTATAGTCCAAGGAGCCAAGAATTTTAGAAAGAGAAGATAGTTCAACAAGTTAAGACTCACAGTAATGAGAAAACAATTTCTTTCTTGTTTTTTTTAATTGAGCTGTAATTGATATATAACATTCTATTAGTTTTAGGTTTACCAGAGAATTCCTCATTAATCCTAGCAAAGGAGGATAGAATGAACTTGAATAATTAAACATTAAGGAAAACTGGCAGACTTCCTGGAGAAATTCCCCCGCAGACTTGTATCTAAACTTTCAACAAGGAGAAAACAAGACAGTGCTGATACCTTACCCAAGTGGGAGTTTGTCAACCGAGGGCCATGACTTGGAAGAGATGCCACTCACAGACTCAAGGATGGCAGTGAACCCACATGTATGCTATTGTTTAGGGAGAAGAGCCATCACTTTGGGCCTATTGTCAAGAAGGCCCTTGACCTAAGAAAGGTTAAGAAACACTGATGAGAGAAATGCAGGCCCCGTAGATGTGTGCATGCACAAGACATAGGTAACAGATCCCAACTTTCGACTGCACATCTTGCCCCTCCCAGGGCCTTGGACCCATGCTGTCCATCAGGGTGGGCCTGTACAACGCCTTGGATCACACCAGCACGTGAAACCTTCCTCCTCTGGGAGTGATGTGTTGTTCACAGGAACCACACTACAGGCAGGGAGCCTGCTGCAGTCAGCTTATATCTCTGCCCCGGAGGAAATGCCCCAGCAGCCGTCTTCTTCAACCACAGACCAAAACATCAAGCTGGGAACAGGGTGTTCACAGGCTGCTGGTCACACCCGCCTCCCAGCCATACTGGCTTTCTCAGCAGAAACTACTGCCGTAAGGACAGAAAGAGACTACCTTTTCTCACTGTCTTCTCTAAAAGGCCACTACCAAACTACACTTTTTTCTTTCTTGTTCTTGGGCATTAATACCAAACTCACAACTGGGACTCTGGGTTTGAAGATGGTGGCCTCAAGTCAGCATCCCCCTCTGGCTTCCTGGGATCACCAAAAAGAACAAGAAACAAAACCACAAACTCCATTTTTGGCAAAGCAAGGACAGTTAAATACTATGAAGTAGGTGAAAGTTGCTAAAAAGAGTAGAGAGGGGGTGGGGTAACATGCAGTAACAAACCAAAGCAAGGCCCCTTGGCTGTAGAAACACACACTTCTAGAAGGTGAGGGCATGGCTGCAGGAAGTGGTCAGGTTCTAAGAAGCAGAGGAGGCAGAACCCAGTGAGGAATCCCACAAATGCGCACTGAGGAGGCCTCAGTCTGTCTCTGCAGCAGTGGGAGGCAACCACGCCCTCTGCCCTGAGAACCTCCCCTAGCTGCTTATTTTATAGGTAGAAGAAGAATAAAGAAAATCACATGTAAAACCTCAGTCAAATTATTCTAGGAATAAATTAATCTCCTACAAGAAGGTAACATTAAATGAACCAGCAGAGGCTCTGGCCAGGTAGCTCAGTTGGTTACAGCACTGTCCTGATATGCCAAGATTGTGGTTTCAATTACCGGTCAGGCACATACAAGAATCAACCAATGACATAAGTAAGTGGATCAACAAATCAAAGTTTATCTCTTTCTCTCTGTCTCACTCCCTTTCTCTCTCTCCCTAAAAGTCAATTAAAAAAAAAAAAAACCCCAGCAGAGCAGCACAGGACATGTAATGGATTTAAAAATGAGAGAGGGAGGAGGATAAGAAAGAAATGCAAGTGGCTGAAGATGCATACACAATACACAAATAACCTCACTCTTCTACTTAAAGGAACTTGACAGAGGCTCCCAGTCTCATTCAAGGTAAATAAAGGCCAGTCATTTTGATGACCTACAAAGGGAGATATGCCCCTCCTCCTGACCTGTCTGACCTCACCTCTTCACACACCTCCCCCTACTCCGACTCACCCTTCACTGACGCCCTTGCTCTTCAGTTCACCTGCCTGCTCGTTCTGGCCCCAGCATTTGCACATGCTCTTCCTGCTTCCTGGCTGCTCATTCTCCAGACAGCCACATGGCTTGTGACGAAGATTCTCTCCTTGACCAAACTCTCCTGAGCCTCGCCTGAGCTCTTTTTCAACTAAGGCTTGATTTGGGGTTTCTGTATTCATTTCTGAGTTTTCTAATTTTAGCAAAAATTCTGCAGTCAGTTTAGCCATCT
This sequence comes from Saccopteryx leptura, assembly GCF_036850995.1. Classification (NCBI taxonomy): domain Eukaryota; kingdom Metazoa; phylum Chordata; class Mammalia; order Chiroptera; family Emballonuridae; genus Saccopteryx; species Saccopteryx leptura. The sequence continues at coordinate 221,505,087 of NC_089504.1, read as the reverse complement.
AACATATCTGATCAACTTTGATTGGGTTCCTCATCTTCCACTCTCCCACCGCCCCCCCCACCCCCAAATGATATCTGTTCACCCTGGCCTGCCTTTAGCCAGAGTTCTGTTAGGTCAGTTTAGCCAGAATCAAATGCCTGGTATCACTAGTAATCTTCCATCCACTGACGCCCACCCTGCTCCTTGGCTATCAATTCCCACTTGCCCATGTTCTACTACTCCAAGTTGAGCCAGATCCCAACTGCAAGACCCTGTGAAGTGGTCCCCCTTGAATAAAGTCTGCCTTATTATCATGAATAATTGTTTTCTTTAACAGTTGCTCGCTCATCTCCACCCAGTCATTACTCAAATGAGACCATTTCAGTAAGGCTTCCCCAACCTCCTTGTTTAAAACTGCACTACCCTCCTCAACACTCACCAGCCCTCCCTGACTCGGCTCTGTAGCACCTGTCACCTTCTAAAACACATATGTATCTATTTTATTAATTAATTATCTGTTTCCCTGGAATGTAAACGCCAGTATAGAGGTGATCACAACAGTAGGCACTTGAATGTTGACTGAATGACCCTTCACCAGAAAAACAGTACCATGAAGTGAATGAAAACTGTGACCATGCATTTCACTGTGAATTTTTTAAAAACGTAATGAAGCAATTGCTTCTATAAAGGATGAACACAAAACAGAGCTATAAGAGCTCAGGGATCACCATAACAAATATAATGAGTTTGAAATGTTACAACAATTACCAAGATGCAACACCAGTACAAAAAGCTAGCAAATGCTATTGGGAAATGTGCTGATAGGTTTGTCTGACACAGGGTGGCCACAACCTTCAACCTGTAGAAAACACAGCACCTGTGAAGCACAATGAAGAGGAAAGAAAAATAAGGTGCGCCGGTAAAGATAATGGCAGAACTGTGCGTCGGGCATGCGCCGCATCCACATCCACACACAGGAATTGTGAACGGGCCTGAAGCAAGTCACTGCATTAACTGATCTCTCCCTCAACTTCTAGCCAAACAGGGCAAAGTTATTTCTGAGCTTTGGAACATCCTGCTTTTCTTGTTGGCACACAAACATCAGTTGCTAATTTGTTAACAATGTTCTTCTGACAAGGTCTGGCCTTTGGGTGCTCACTGGGAGGGCAGCTGGCCCAGGATGGCTGACAAGTGTGTCTGTTTTCTAAACAGAAGTTGAGGCCGAGAAAACTAAGTGAGGATGGGGTAGCATCATAGATTTGTCTAGTGAAAGAACTACAGTTATAAATACTAGCTACCTGATTAAAAAGCTTAAATGACATGAAGAGGTCTTCAGAGCTAGGGGGTTAAAAACTCCCAAAGTGCCTGACCAGGCAGTGGCGCAAAGGATAGAGCATTGGACTGGGATGCGGAAGACCCAGGTTCGACACCCCAAGGTTGCCAGCTTGAGCGTGGGCTCATCTAGCTTGAGCAAAAAAGCTCACCAGCTTGGATCCAAGGTCGCTGGCTCGAGCAAGGGGTTACTCGGTCTGCTGAAGGCCCGTGGTCAAGGCACATATGAGAAAGCAATCAATGAACAACTAAGGCGTTGCAATGAAAAACTGATGATTGATGCTTCTCATCTCTCTCCGTTCCTGTCTGTCTGTCCCTATCTATCCCTCTCTCTGACTCTCTCTCTGTCCCTGTAAAAAAACAAACAAACAAACAAACAAACAACAACAAAAGAAAACTCCCAAAGCATAGCTGCTGAAGTCAAAATGGAAACTGGATGCAAAACCAGTTTCAACTGGCACTTTCCAGGAATGCATGTGTGCTCAAGGGCAGATGCAGCTGAGCCAGGTGAAAGGCTGTAGAGACATGGGAGCAGAGGTGCAGTAGAGTGACAGGAGTGAGAGGGGCCACAGAGGGGTCAGCTCAGCCCCAAGGACAGTGGGGAGTAGGAGGGCACATGGTTCAGAGAGCAGGAAGATCAGGGACAGGGGAAATGGGATGACAGCAGGGATGAACTTCCTGGCAGGCTGAGAGCTGGGACCAGCTGTAGAATAGATCAGTGGGGCACTGCTGGCTCAAGCAGGGTCAGAGTGGAAAAGGGGTCAATAAGGAGAAAGAGCAGGAGGATGAGAGTGGCTATCTCTGCACAACCTGCCTGTGCTGCTGGTATCCAGCCTGGAGCAGCACAGCTGGGAGGTCACTGTTTGGGTCAATCACTGTAGAAATCAGGAAAGACAAACCCAGGATAATACAAGGTTAGGAGGGACAGACTGATGACTCAGGGTCAGGAGGTCTGGACTAGGGACTTGGCATCAAAAGGAAAGCAGAGAAAAATCTAACCACTCTGCCAACATTTAGAGCCTGCCAGGGTAGAGAGTGTCTGTGACATGCTGACTTGTCCAGAGGCTGCAGCGTCTAGAACAGGGGTCCCCAAACTTTTTATACAGGGGGCCAGTTCACTGTCCCTCAGACCATTGGAGGGCGGGACTATAAAAAGAACTATGAACAAATCCCTATGCACACTGCACATATTTTAAAGTAAAAAAAACAACAACAAAAAACTGGGAACAAATACAGTATTTAAAATAAAGGACAAGTAAATTTAAATCAACAAACTGACCAGTATTTCAATGGGAACTATGGGCCTGCTTTTGGCTAATGAGATGGTCAATGTCCGGTTCCATATTTGTCACTGCTAGCCGTAACAAGTGATATGATGCGCTGCCGGAGCTAATGTATACGTCCCACGTCCCTGGAAGTAGTACTGTATGTAAGCAACGCTGTGGCTCTGCCACATACAGTACTCCAGGAGCACAGGATGCATCCTGTGCTCCTCTCACTGACCACCAATGAAAGAGGTGCCCCTTCCAGAAGTGAGGCGGAGGGGCCCGAAAAATGGCCTCAGGGGGCCGCATGTGGCCCGTGGGCCGTAGTTTGGGGACCCCTGGTCTAGAAGCTGAAATGCCCACTGTGATCAGACAGGTTTTCCCCATGCTCACACCAGTACAAAATCTGTGGCACCAAACACCAAAGGGAGAACTAAATAAATAATTTTACTGCATCCCAATTTTCCAATGGGCTTGGATCTATCTGAAAATACCTCTCAGGCATTATGTAAGGGTTAAGGTGTGATCCAGGAGACAAGCCTCTTCAGGAGTATTAGATTTTGAGTGAGAAGACAGACCTACTTCAAGTTTAGATGACTGTGTTTTCCTTTTTTTTTTTTTAGATTTATTTAATTATTTTTCAGAGAGAGAAAGAGAGAGAGAGAGAGAGAGAGAGAGAGAGAGAGAGAGAGAGAAGGGGGGGGGAGGAGCAGAAAGCATCAAACTCCCATACCTGCCTTCACTAGGCAAGCCCAGGATTTCGAACCAGCAACCTCATTGTTCCAGGTCAACGCTTTATCCACTGCGCCACCATAGGTCAGGCTAGTTTTCTAAAAGGTTCATACTTTGTTTGACTGTGTAAAAGGTTCACACCTTCCACCAAATGAGATCCCTCCCAGCTGAAAGATCTGTATTTTCATACCCTAAGTCTTTGCCAGTGTTCACTGTACTTGACAATTTATGCTTCAAGAATCTAGTAATATGAAGTACAATAGTTAGGCTCTTCTTTTTTCATGCCATTCTGACTTTGCCATTTTTTTCATAATAATGAACTGTTATGCATAGGATTTTTCCTTTTTAATATTTTTTAACAGGAAACTACATGTAAGCCAAACAAGACAGAGAAATATAGCAGTTCTCGTGACAACAGCAATGAGCCGTCAGTACATAAATCCCTGTCGCCTGACCAGGCGGTGGCGCAGTGGATAGAGCGTTGGACTGGGATGTGGAGAACACAAGTTCGAGACTCCGAGGTCATCAGCTTGAGCGTGGGCTCACCAGGTTTGAGCAAAAAGCTCACCAGCTTGGATCCAAGGTCGCTGGCTCGAGCAAGGGGTCACTTGGTCTGCTGTAGCCCCACGGTCAAGGCACATATGAGAAAGCAATCATTGAACAACTAAGGTGTTGCAACGAAAAACTAATAATTGATGCTTCTCATCTCTCTCCGTTTCTGTCTGTCTGTCTCTATCTATCCCTCTCTCTGACTCTCTGTCTGTTAAAAAAAAAAAAATCCCTTGTCACTGTGACCTGGCTATGCTCGGCAATAAATGTTTTTCACAACCATAATATTTAACAGTGTCGTTTTCATGAGTACTTGTGCCAGGATTAAAGAGTGTAAAACATTCTGAAATTATAAAAACAAATGGGCCTGACCTGTGGTGACGCAGCAGATAAAGCATCGACCTGGAACGCTAAGGTCGCCAGTTTGAAACCCTGGGCTTGCCTAGTCAAGGCACATATGGGAGTTGACGTTTCCTGCTCCTTCCTCTTCTCTCTCTCTCTAAAATGAATAAATTTGTAAAAAGTTTAAAAGAAAACAAAAAACCCCCACACAAATGAATTATATTTGCAAAATGATTTACTGCAGGGTTCCTTTAACGAATAAGCTCCTCTAGCACACTGAAAATATAACATAATTTACAATGCATTTGAATCAGACTGTTTGGTCAAGAACACATCAACTTCACCAAGCAAAGACATACACACAGCAGTACCTACCCACACTCAGCTTTCAGTGCCTAAAAGCTGTCATCTATCTGATCTCTTTGGTCACTGGCCCTCCCTCCTCCAAGTCCACTGTGAAGGGACATCCAAAAATCTGTAAAGCACCTGATAAGCTCTTACTATGTCATCTGTAGGGTGTACTAATGACTTAACATTGGGGCAGATAGACCTATTTTGAGTGTGAAAATCGTGGAAAAGCTTAAGAGTACCTCCACCACCTACCATTTGAGTCAGAACCTATAAGAAATGTCTTTTAAAAATAATTATTTATTTTTGAATTGTAGCTGAAATACAATATTGTATTAGTTTCAGGTGTACAACCTAGTGATTAGACATTTATATACCTTACAATCTGATCACCCCAGTAAGTCTAGTACCCACCTGGCACTATCCACAGTTATTACAATATTACTGACTACATCCCCCATGCTGTACTTTGCATCCTGGTGACTACGTTTACAACTGGCAATTTGTGCTATATAATAAATGCTTTAGAACACTATCTCATTTAATCCTCACAACAAACCCTCTGAGCGGGCATCACCTCCGTCTCATAGATGAGAATGAAGACCCAGCGGAGGCAGACAGAGCCCTGGGCTTCGGAATAAAAGGACTCATTTTCAAATATTTGTTCTTATCAGTGCTCTTAGCATGTCAGTAAATTCTCAGAGGTTCATTCTTCTCAAGCATAAAGTGAGGGGAAAATGCCACCTCTTCAGTGTTTGTGAGAATTAAGGCACTCTGAGTTCAAAAGGGCTATGCTAGTTTATGTAATTATAAAACAATCTTTAAGTCCTCTCATTGGGATATTACAACGTTGTCTGGAAATGTGGAATTAGGGAATTTTTATCACATTCCTCATTGGGTCATACCCTCCAAGTATACCCTTGACTGCTTTGGAAACACAGTCAAGTTTCTGGACCCAATGGGAGGGACTATCAGGGAGAAGGTGGCATGACGTCACAGTACATGTTATACACGAATTACAGGTACTGTGCTGGCCATCAGTGAGCCAGATCCTTAGTAACTGAGTCTCTACCAATGCTGCTGAGGCATACGGAGAAAACTGAGATTTCAAAACCAGATTCAGGCATTGCCACCTCCGTGAAGCCCCAGAAGCTCCTTTCTCTCATATGACTACACCCTGCTTTCTGTCCGCACACACCCCTGTGCACTTCACCACCTCCTGTTTTCTGTATTCCCATCTTTCTCTACTGACCTGTCAGACTCAGACAGCAGGAGACAGTGGGTGAATGAATTTGTTTGGATTACGTTAAAATCTAAAAAAGAATGAGATTGATGAAGATGTGATAAGGAAAGGTATTCAAGACAAAGACACACTGTTAAGCAAAAAAGAACAAGTGTGTGTGCACATGTTCTTCATAGGAAATGCTGGAATAGTACACATAATTCAGTGGATACCTTCAGGGACAGAAAAGATGGTTGGCAAGAGGAAGAAAAAACTTAATTTTTCACTTCCAGCCTTCTATAAAATGTTAATTTGACACACATTATGTTTATATATCTTTTAAATTATTCAACTGTGAGTTTAAAAACTCCATCATTTTGTCAATGAGCATCTTTTTCTAGGAGAAAACTCAAACATCAATTTTAAGTTCAAGCATAACTTAGGTGGTCTGGTGACAAAGAATCAAGGCCATTTCCAACTGCTTCCACTTCTGAGCTATCTAAAGCACAGTAACAGAGTCGTCACTTTTTCTGAGAAATCATCAGTTTTTTTAAATGAAACATTACAATGCTATTTAAAGCACTCTTAGAAAATTAATAACTATTTCTACATTAAAAATTCTTCATTTTGCATAAAAATGGCCACTCTTTGGAAGGAGGCATAATAGTGTTGGATGGCCACGCTCTTTTTTTTTTTTTTTTTCTGAAGCTGGAAACAGGGAGAGAAAGTCAGACAGACTCCCGCATGCGCCCAACCGGGATCCACCCGGCACGCCCACCAGGGGTGACGCTCTGCCCACCAGGGGGCGATGCTCTGCCCATCCTGGGCATCGCCATGTTGCGACCAGAGCCACTCTAGCGCCTGGGGCAGAGGCCACAGAGCCATCCCCAGCGCCCGGGCCATCTTTGCTCCAATGGAGCCTTGGCTGCGGGAGGGGAAGAGAGAGACAGAGAGGAAAGCGCGGCGGAGGGGTGGAGAAGCAAATGGGCGCTTCTCCTGTGTGCCCTGGCTGGGAATCGAACCCGGGTCCTCCGCACGCTAGGCCGACGCTCTACCGCTGAGCCAACCGGCCAGGGCATGACCACGCTCTTAAGTCTGACTGACCTGTGCTGAAACCCAGACTCTGTCATTAGTTAGATGATCTTAGGCAAAATCTTCGAAATGTTGAAGCCTCCATTTCCTCATTAGTAAAATGGGAGTGATGCTGCCTGGCTGACAAAACTGCACAGCAGTGTTTGCCGAGTCCTCAGTGGAATATAAGACTATTACATATTGTTAGGTAGATGAACTCATTTTTGTTTCTTTTCTCTTTCCTTTTTACCTTTTTTTTCCACTTCAATAACAATTACTTATGACCTGAGGATCAAGCCAACATTGGTGGCAGCCACCTCAGGCAAACCATGAGGATTACAGGTACAGCGCTTGTCACTGATGAGTCAGATCTTCATTAAGTGAATCTCTGTCAGTGCTGTGTAGAAGTACAGAGAAAACTGACGTGTATGCTCTTAGTTCCACCTGCATCTGGCTATGCATAGGGAAGGTAGGAAAGAGAGGCCGCCCCTTGCCCAACCATCGCACAAAGGCACAGAGACCTCATCAAGGGACTAGCCAGCAAAGGTCTTGACACCTGGAGCTTACAAAGCAGCCATGACAGTGCTGGCATCTACTCCACCTATCCTGAACCACAGAGCACGGAGTCTGTGAGTCACAGGCATGTGTCCAGGGCTATATTTCTGTAAACTGATCAGATTTACAGTTTAACAACTTTTTTTTTCTTTAAAAACTATAGGCCCCAGCCAATGGCTCAGTGGATGGATGGCATATGGATGTCTGGGTTTGATTCCCGAACAGAGCACACAGCAGAAGCGACCATCTGCTTCTCTCCACCTCTTTCTCCTTCTCTCCCTCTTCTCCTCCCGCAGCCAGTGGCTCAACTGGTTTGACTGTGGCCCTGGGAGCTAAAAATAGCTTGGCTGATCCAAGCACAACAGCCTCAGGTGCTAAAAATAGCTCAGTACTCAAACATCGGGATTGATAGGTAAATCCCAGTTGGGTCTCATGTGGGAGTCTTATCTACCCCTCCTCTAACCTAAAAAAAAAAAAAAGCAACCATATATTTAGAAGTTATACTGGTTTTTCTTTTATAATTGCCACATAAGGTCCCCTTTAAAATACAATTAGTGTAACTGCATTACTGTCAAATGCATTAAGTGTAAAAGTGACTGAAGATTGAGAAATACTGCCATAAGCCAATAACTGCAGATTCAGGTCCTGATAATGGCACCAAAAAGTGTGCACTAGATGGCAATGGCTGACACTACCTTCAACTCTGCCACCCACAGGAGTGGTCCCAGCTGTGTATGACTTTCAGCTTGGTCAATTTCACAACCCATGTCTTGCATCTCTTCTAAATATGCTTTTTATTATTTGTACCTTTTTTTTGAGAGAGAGGTAGGGAGGAGGAGGAGGAGGAGGAGGAGGGAGGGAGGGAAGAAGAGAGAGAAAGAGAAGCATCAACTTAATTGTGCAATTGATTGCTTCTCATATGTATCATGACCGAGGCTTGAGCTAGTGACCTCAGGAGTCAAGCTGGCAACACTGGGATTGAGCCAGTGACCCCAAGATCAAACAGGCAACTTAGCAGTTCAGGACGAAGCTCTATCTAATGTGCCATCAGCCAGGGCTACTTATACCATATTTTAAACCAGAAAACAGCTCAGCATCTCAGCTGGAGTAACATCTCCAAATGGAATGTGCTAACTTGTTAATTAAGTATTAAAGTGACCAGTGGTGGTGCAGTGGATAGACAGCTGACCTGGGATGCTGAATCCTAGGTTCGAAATCCCGAGGTTGCCAGTTTGAGTGCAGGCTCACCAGCTGGAGTGCGGTTTCCCCGGCTTGAGTGTGGAATTACTGACATGATCCCATGGTGGCTGGCTTGAAGCCCAAGGTTGCCGGCTTGAGGAAGGGGTTACTGGCTCAGCTGGAGCACCCTTCCCCCGTTAAGTAAGGCATGTATGAGAAGCAATCAATGAACAACTGAAGTGCCTCAACGAATTGATGTTTCTCATCTTTCTCCCTTCCTGTCTGTCTTTCTCAGTCTCTCTCTCTCTTTTTTTTTTTTTTTGTATTTTTCTGAAGCTGGAAACGGGGAGGCAGTCAGACAGAATCCCGCATGCGCCCTAGAGCCACTCTAGCGCCTGAGGCAGAGGCCATGGAGCCATCCTCAGTGCCCGGGCCATCTTTGCTCCAATGGAGCCTCGGCTGCGGGAGAGGAAGAGAGAGACAGAGAGGAAGGAGAGGGGGAGTGGTGGAGACGCAGATGGGAGCTTCTCCTGTGTGCTCCGACCGGGAATTGAACCCAGGACTTCCACACGCCAGGCCGACGCTCTACCACTGAGCCAACCGGCCAGGGTCTCTCAGTCTCTCTCTTGATAAATAATAAGTATTAAAGTGAAATGTACCCAATCTCCTCATTTTTATTTTTATATTTCCAAGCTACAGGAAAGTTATGAGAACACAAAGTAGAGGAGACACTGGCACGTGCACACTCTGCTGATGGAGTGTAAAGTGGTCCAGGTGCTCTGGAAAAGTCTGGTGGGTCTTCAAAAACCTAAAGATAAAGTTAGAATTATCACCCAACAATTCCACTCCTTATATCAATCCAAGAGAAATTAAAACATATGTTCACATAAAAACTTGTACTAGAGTTCATAGCAGCAATATTCACAATAGCCAAAAAAGTGAAAACCCAAATGTCCATCATCAGATGAGTGCATAAATAAAGTGTGGTATATCCACAACTGAATACTATTTGCCCATAAAAAGGAATGAGGAACCGATACATGCTACAAGTATGAACAGTAAAAACAACTATAGTATATGAAAGAAGCTAGACACAAAAACCACATATGAAATGTCCATTTATATGAAATGTCCAGAACAGGCAAATCCTTGGAGACAGTACAGCTGTGATAGCCAGTAGCTGACAGGGAGGGGTTATGTTAAGGATTTCTTTTGGGGCAATGATGGTTGCTCAAGTCTGTGAATATGTTAAAACCACTGAATTCTATACTTTAGAAGAATAATTTTCATAGTATTTTAATTAACTCAATAAAGATGCTATTTTAAAAAATATACAAAGTAGACCCATATGGCTTTCAATTGGAGTCACCAATTATTAATATTTTGCCATATTTTCTTTTTCTTATCACATGCATGCACATATAATTTATGGCTGGATCATTTAAAACTTAGTAATTTTGACACTTGATCTCTACATATTTTGGTAATCTCCTACATAACCCTCAAGAAATTTAATACCAATATAAAACTATTATATACTATATAGCCCACATTCAAATTTATTAATCCAAAATTATACATTTGGTTATATCGCATCAGTCTTTTTTTTTTTTTTTTTTTGAGAGGAGGGGAAATAGACTCCCACATGAGCCCCAACCAAGGACCCACCGGGCAACCCCCAGCTGGGGCCGATGCAAGAATCAATCCAGCTATTCTGAGCACCTGGCAGACTCGAACCAACTGAACTACTGGCTACAAGAGGGGAAGAGGGGTTGAAGGGAGGTAGGAAAGGGGAGAAAAGCAGATGGCTGCTTCTCATGTGTGCCTCAACTGGGGATCGAATCTGGGACATCTGCATTCAGAGCTGATGCTCTATCCACTGAGCAAACTCACTTCAGTGTCTTAATCTAGAAAAATTATTTTTTTCATGACATTGACATTTTTTAAGAATCCAGACTGATTATTTCACAGACTGTTCCTAATTTTGGATATGCCTCATTGTTCCCTTATGAACTGATTTAGATTAGACATCTTTGGCAGGAATACTGTGTAGGTTAGTCGTGACCTCCTCAGCACATCATGTCAGAATCTCTATTACACCAGAACATATGTCAGTCTCATTAGTGGAGATGGTAAGGTGTTCACTGTTGGCCTCAGTCAGGTTGGTGACTACCAGATTCTTCCATTATAAAGATAGCTTTTCCCTTTGCAACTAAGGTGACTGAGTCTGTAAATATGATTCCCCAATAACCCTGCACCCAAAGCTTTTAGCACACATTTACGATCTTTGTCTAGCACTATTCCCTTTTGTGATCTAGCTACATCAATGTGACTAACCACTACTCTTAATTTTATTCCATATAGCGTGACAGCAACTGTGATTTCAACCCTGGCTGCACATTGGAATCACTGGTATGGGAGGTGGTATAGGTGGGGTGGAACCTGGACGATCACATTTTAAAATTTCCTCAGAGTGACTGACTCTGAAGAGCAAGGGTTGATATTCCCTGAGCTGGAATCAGAGAAACCTTGCAACAATTTCATTTTGCAAATCAGGAAACTGAAGCCCGAGGAGATTAAGCGGCCAGTGGGACAAAACTTGTTAGTGGCTTAGTTTTGTTTTTTTTACTTACATCTTCATGTGCCATTCTTTCTGTATGTTATTCAAAGAAGAGAACCAGATATATGAGTGACTTTTGTACGGTGTTAGAGCTGACCACAACCTGAGGTCCATATTTCTGTTTTGAAGGTGAATTCTGCCTTTCGTTCATTGGATTTTTACAATCACCTTACGAGGGAACAAGCCACTCCGCCCTCAATGCTCACTGCGACGGTTCAAAGCCCCGGACCCGAGGCGGAGAGGGAGGTTCAAGGAGCCAAGCAGTCAGCGCTGCAGCATCCGCGTCGGCCCCGCGGCACCGCACGCCCCCGGGACACGCCGGCTACTCCTTGGGGGCCCATCGGTAGGGTAGCCGGCCGCGCGCAGGATGCACCTGATGCGGACGCAGCAGGCGGCACGCACCTGCCCCGCCCAGAGACACCCAGATGTACGTGGGATCCTGGAAATGACAAAATTCGCAGGCCCGCCTACCCCACTTACCCCGGCATGATAAACCTTGTTCGCTCTTTTAATCTTAATGTCCAAGGAGGTCCCCATCTCGAGAACACCAGGCAGGCGCCTTTTCCTGCCACACGTGACCCGAGAAGAAAGCGAGATAGTCCGCCCCTTCTGCACCAGCCTCGCCCCTTTCTCCTCTCCGTCGGCAGTTGCATCACGTGACCTCGCGCCCGACGCCGAACGACTCTCCCGCCTTCCTTCTTCCGGCGCAGAGGCGGGTCAAGGGGGGAGGGTTATCCTTCTTGGTCACGCCCCCACCGGGCGTGAGAGGGGGGACCGGACTAGCCCCGCCTTTTCCGCGGAAGCAGTCAAAACGCCGGAAATACCCTCCTTCTCGCCGGTGTAAGACTGGGAGGGGGTAAGTCGGATCAACTGGTGTGAGCCGTTGAGGGGGCGGTGCTGGAGACGCGTCGCGGGCCCAGCCAGGTCCGGGCAGCCGAGGCTCCCGTCAGGCAGTGCGGCGCAGAGGCGCTGCGCTAGTGAGTTAGCTTTAAGGCGGCGACAAGTGGGGTCTGTATTTCCCCGTCTCCTTACTCTTGTCATCTCTAGTTCTGTCCCCGTATCTCCCGGGGTCTTGAGGGCCGGCATTCAGAGTCTGCAAAGCGCCCTTTGGTGGGCGGATAAGCTGCCCTGCCCCCGTCGCCGGGCCGGGGCCAAGGTCCTGGGGAGCGCGGGTGACCTCGTCCCGGTCCGAGCCGCCGCGGTGCTGGGTCACCGGTCGCGGGGACTTGTGGGTGCTCTGCCGGCGCGCGCCCGGAACGAGGTGTTGAATATTCATATTCGTGCGCAGAATGCGGAAAGCGCGGCTCGCAGGCCTTGGGTCCCGGCAGTGCGTGGAAACGAAAACCTCAAAGCTAGTCTTTTTATACCCAGCAATCTCTGAGTGAGCTGGACGCATGTCATAAATTGTTTTGGGGGAGAATTGCGTCCTGGCAGGGCAGCAACACAGTACTGTACTAGGCAGCGTACTGCATTTATGGAAATAAAATTCCATGTCAATGTTTTAAACAAGGACAGCTCCAATAAGCAGAGAGGTGAAATTAAGTACTTTTGATTTATTTAAATTCGTTGATGCCGTTTTTAAATTAGGGTTACATCAAATTTTCTGTAAAACGATTTTATGAATTAATACCACGAGTGCCTCCGAGAATGTAAGGTATTTTATAGGACAGCAGTGATGGTGCAATTGCTTTTGAAGGTTGTTACATATGGTATTTCCCGATATTTAGATCTCAGTTTTCAGCTCCTCTCTGCCCTTAGGGCTTCCGACTCTCTCTTGGATATCTTCCTGGCAACTCCAACTCAGCAATTCTAAAACAGTCTAGTCTATTTGCAATTCAAGAAGTGGATTCCTCTCCATTAGACTCACCCATCATTTCTACCTGGTGAAACACCAATCTCAGTAGACAATGCAGGGAAACAGGAAAAGAGACACAAGGATCCACATTCTAGTTGTTTGCTTCAGCAAACCTGCTTTATACTTATTTTGAAAAAGAACATTCCTTGTTTCTTGAGGACAGCTGTGCCATATTTTACTCATCTTTGTAGGTTGTAGACAGTGTGTGGTGCAGTGCAGAGATTATCAGTGGAATCTTGAGGCAAGAATCTCTTAACGGGCCAGTGCTGGGGTTCTCTCTTAGCTGACACCTGCTTCTCCAGATAACTGGCCCTTGTTTGAAACTGCTTTTTATGGGGCACACATTAGAAGGCCTGGTGGCCCTTCTCTCTGTACATTTTTTTGGGAGATCCATACCCAGCTTGATCTTTTCCATCATCCCACTACCAGCACCCAGCAGTAGTACTGGTAGTAGTCTCCTGGGTGAGGGTCCAGTAAGACCATTTATCTTCCACAGAGTCGCCCTGACTTGTGAGAAATACAAATCCTTGCACATAAAAGGGCTGGACTAGGGGATGTCCCATGGCATCTCCTTTCCACCCTGCCATCTGTCTTTAATCTTGCTCCCTCCTGAAATACAGATGTTGGAATCCATGGGAGTCCGAAAGACCAGAGTAACAGGCTTTATTGAAAGGAAGAAAGGAACCCTGCCGGGCACTCCTCCTGGGGGAGAAGAGCACCGGTTACAGACTAGGGGCGAGTTATGTAGTGATTGGGAGAGCCTGAGGGGATACTGAGGCAAAAGTCCTGGTATGTCCGGAATGCTCCTCCTTGGGGGGCTTCGAGCATGTGGGTGTTGAATCAAAAGTCCTGGTGTGTCCGGAGCCCCTCCTTGGGGAAGCTTCTCAGCTTTTTGGAATTCCTCTGTCTCAGGGTCAATAGTCCAGTAAGGGTGAGGTCTGACAGATAAGCGGAACATCAAGAGGGCAGTTTGGAATTCACGTATCTATCATTTCCGACTCTGTGGTTACATATAAAAGAAAGGCAGTTATTAATTTTATAATATATGGTGAGGGGTGATGAGGAGAAAGAGGAGAAACAATTGGAAAATTATTTCTTCTTCTGGAGAGAACTCAAGAAGGGAATCTTGCCAAGCCAAGTCCCTCATCCAGTTAAGGAGGCCGTCAATTTCCATGCTGTGAGGTCTGAACCAGGCGATGTTTCTGAAAACCTGAGTGAGGAAGTAAACAAAAATTTTGCGAGGTAATAATTGTTAGTTGCCTGCTGCTAGTGCCAAGTGGACAGAGTGACATGGTGATACATGGTCTCCTGTATGAGCCTCATGAGACATGCTGGTCTGGTTCCTCTCAAATGAGAGGACATGTGGAGATTTTAAGAGACAGGGAACCTGTTGGTGTAAATTTTTAGAAGAACTGAATATGTGTGGTTAAAAAGGAAGAGGGTTTGGAGAACATTCAGGAGGGAAATTCTCGGGCTGAGGGGCGGCTTCTTCCTGCTGTCATCCCTACCTATTTGATATTTCCCTCGTGAAGTTCTCCTTGGGGTACTGGGGAATAGGAGTGTAGGAGCATTTGATTGTAGGTAATCCTAGAGATTTCTCTCATCCTGGCCTGTAGAAACTTAATAAAGAAAGAGGCAAGTATTTGGAGATTAGCAATGCAGAGATAAGGAGGGTTGTATAGGGGTGTGTATGTGAAAGTTCTTCCATGGTAAAGTTAGAGATATTTTTTTCCTGGCAGACCTGGAGAGAGCAGTTAGCTTGAGTTAAAAGAAATGTTTCATGCCTGTTTGTAGGCTCTTCTTCAGCCAAGAAGACCCAGCGATCTTGTCCCCTTACTATGAGAAGGGTAAAAAGACTGAGAAGCGTTAGGGGGTGATTGTTCTTCAGGGATACAGGAGAGCTTTAGGGTTAGGGGACCTGTAGAGGTTGAAAGATAGGATTTAGGCGGTTTGCTGATAAAGGGTTTCAGATATTTCTGTTTCGCGAGGGCAGGTTTCAGGGTTGATGTGTAGGGTTAGGTAGATTTTCCAGTTTTCTGATTGGCGAAGGTCTGCATGCAGTTCTGTAAGAAACTAGTAAACAAATGTAAGAGGCAGGGTTTAAAAGTTAGAAAAGTAAATAGGAGAGTGAGTGAACTAATGAAAGGCAATAGTAAGACGCCCAGTTTGTGTGAAACCACTGATTTCATGTTTACGAATTCGCTGGGCTTCAGAGAAAGAGAGAGAAAGTAAATAGGAATAAGACAGGGCAGTGTGGCTAGTCCCCTTGTCCCTAGATTTACTTTTGTAGAGATTTCTAAAGCAATAAGAGGAGAGATTACCTGTATAGCTCGTTTGGTCCTTACATTGATGGATAGTGTATTAGGAACTGGAAGAGGCTCATGGGGTGGGATTAGGTTGATATTTAGGGTGAGATAGATTAGGATACAGATTTTTGTCTAATTAGTATGGAGACACAGATAGGTGTTGGTCCCACACAAGTAGAAAGTTCCTGATTTGGTGAGGCAGGCTGAAAGGTGCAGTGGGAGTGAGTTGTCAGGATTACGGTGTGTGGACCTGTCCATGTGAAAGTCAGTCCTTGGATGATGTAATGCTGGAAGTCCCTTTGGGACAATGTTTGAACAGTTTGCTGAGTAACCTATAAAACTTGCAAGTACTTAGGGAAAGGGTGTTACATTTCCATACTTTGCAGTTAGAGTTTAAGTCCTAGTGACCACTGCTTCTAGCTGGAATTAGCAGCAGGTCCCAGCCTATAATAGGCATGGGGCATTGAGATAAGAGGAACAAAGGAGATACTAAACATTAAATAAAGCAATAAAATCAGACTGTCAATACCCACAGTAGAGATCTTTGAGGGATAAATAAAACTTAAATATTCAAGCAAGGCATAGTAGATGGCCCTTGTATTTACAAGAAATGAGATCAGTTTATTTGCTACTTGGAAGAAATACCTTAGGCTCGTGAACGATGTCCTTGGGCCTTCAGTGGCAATTCCCAGCACGCTGGGCAAGGTCAGGTCACAGGTAGCTGGAGCAGGGCTAGAAGAGACTGAACCCTCCCTCCATGGAGCAAGGGGGCAGCTTACCTTCTCATGTCCCTTTTTCCACAGCACAGGTGTGTCACCGGTGGGGCCGGGAAGCCTGGCAGTCTTCAGTTCAATGACCTTTCTTTCCACTCTGGAGCAGGGCCTTGATAGAATGCTATGAAACCCCTTAGGGCGCTGGAGCCAAAAGCTGGTATTTCCTGACTTCTTTTGGGCCTTATTTGCCTTTTCTGTTACTTCTTTGGTCATTATAGACCTTAAAAGCCATGCTCAGAAGATCTCACTGAGGGGCTTGACTAAGAGCAAAATTGGGAATTCAGTGTTTAAAGAAGCCTATTAGACTGAGGAAAAAAAAGATTTGATCTGTTGTGGTAGGTGGTTGGAGACTGTGGAGGGTCTGAGTTTGATCTAGGGTGAGACTTCAGGTGGTGGGGGTTAAAGTAATGCCTAGATAGACTAGGGACTGAGAATAAAGTTAAGCCTTAGCAGAGAAGACGGGATAACACTTCATAGCGAGGAAGTTAAGAAGGGTGGTGGTGAGTCTCCTTGAGGCAGGCAGGGAGGGGCTGCAGAGGAGTAGGTTATCTACATATTGTAAGAGAGTACTAGTTTTGAGATTGCACACGGCCTAGCGTGCGGAGGACCCGGGTTCGATTCCCGGCCAGGGCACATAGGAGAAGCGCCCATTTGCTTCTCCACCCCTCCGCCGCGCTTTCCTCTCTGTCTCTCTCTTCCCCTCCCGCAGCCAAGGCTCCATTGGAGCAAAGATGGCCCGGGCGCTGGGGATGGCTCTGTGGCCTCTGCCTCAGGCGCTAGAGTGGCTCTGGTCGCAATATGGCGACGCCCAGGATGGGCAGAGCATCGCCCCCTGGTGGGCGTGCCGGGTGGATCCCGGTCGGGCGCATGCGGGAGTCTATCTGACTGTCTCTCCCCGTTTCCAGCTTCAGAAAAATGAAAAAAAAAAAAAAAAAAAAAAAAAAAAAGATTGCACACTGCTAAATCCTGAGCGAGTGCCTGCTGAAACAGGTGTGGGCTGTTTCTGATCCCCTGGGGTAAGACAATCCAGGTAAGCTGCTGGGCTGCATTAGTGTCCAGGTAAAGGCAAACAGAAAGTAAGAGTCAAGTTGTAGAGGAATGGTAAAGAAGGCATTCTTGAGGGCTAGAACCCTGAAGTGAGTGGTGTTTGAGAAAATGTGTGACAGTAACTTGTAGAGATTAGGGACCACTGGATGGAGGGGAATTACTGCCTCATTGATTAGGTGTAAGGCTTGTATGAGGTGATAAGCTCCTGAAGGTTTTCGAACAGGAAAGACGGGGGTATTGCAGGGAGATTTCATGAGGATGAGTAAACCTGGTTTATCAGGTGGGTAATTACTGGTTTAAGGCCTTAGAAACAGACACAGTTACACATTAAACAAAGACTTCACATATTATGAATAAAGGAATTTAAATGAGCACGCTTTACTTGTTTCAATTTACTAGAAATATTTTCTGACAAACAATGAGACAAGACAGATTACTTACATAGCTTAATATACAATTCTGTTTTTTAAGTTTTTCTAGATGGCAGGGAGTTGCCAGCAAAGAGGGGAGGAAGAGAGAAAGCAGACGGATGGACAGTGTGAGCAGCTGGATGGAAAGAAGGAGGGTCAGAATCTGCAGGAGGAGAGAAGGAGGTTAAAGTATTGGTGTGGCGCCACATGGTCAGAGGAGTCAAAAGGATTTAGAGCTCTGAGGAGAGAGGAGAGGGTGAGGAGGAAAGAGGCACAGTCACAGTTTGTAAGGAAGGAGGAGGGGTCGGAGAGGAGACAGAACTGCAGTTTGTAAGGAGGGAAGAGAGGTCAGAGATGAGACAGGCACTGCAGCCAGAGCCACAGCTTGCTTCTTTGGAGGGGGGAGAGGATGAAGAACACAGTGGAGAAGGGAGAGGCCCCTGGCCAGCAGGGGAGGAGAATGAGAGACTGATGAATGAGAAAACAGGATTTAGTGAAGGAAAGAGGCTTTCTGGAGGGAAGAGACTCCAGCAAAAAGATTTGCTGAGAGACTAGAGAGGGGTCCCGAGAGAGGGGTGCCCCGGGGGTCAGGCAGGAGAAGGAGAGAGTTTGGGAGTCCATGGAGAAGGAAAGATTAGGAGCAGAGGTTTTAGGGTGAGGTTTCTTTGGCCAAAACCAGCCTGCGTGTAGAACAGAAAGTACAGAAATTAAGGACAGGAGAGAAAGGAGAAGAAAGCCTGCACGTAAGGAATTTCTGATGCCCTCCCTGTCCGGTGGCAGAAATTGTCAAGATCTCTTAGGATATTATAATCGAATGTCCTGTTTTCAGGCCAATGGGAGTCATTGTTTAGTCTGTACTGAGGCCATGCCGTGTTACAGAAGAAAATTAATTTCTTCGGTTTGAGGTCTGAGAGACCGAGTTTGGTGAGGTTTTTTATGAGACATCCTAGAGGTGTCTGGTCGGAAGGCTTAGACCCTGAAGAGCCCAGAGTGGAGACAGGTGAGCAAGAGGGGGCGTCCCCGCCTTTTGTCACTGTCTCAAGAGGAGAGAATCTCCGTGTGGGGGAGTCGTCCCTGATAGAGGTCGTCACCACCTGTCAGGGAGTTCCGAGGACGAGAAGTCCGAGAGAGTGGAGAGGTTTGGCTAGGCGCCTAGTCTTCCGTGCAGTCTACTGAGACCGAGTCAGACCCCTCAAAACGTGAGGCGTATCAGAGAAAACCGTCCGACCAGAAAGGGGTATTTTTAGAGAGAAATTTAGAGGCCAACCGGGGAAGGGGAAGGGAGAAACTCCTTACCTTCTGGTCCAGCAGGGGTTCAGGACAGGGTTAGACTGCCGGCCAATCGACCTACAATTACACGCCCAAACAGAATCAGGGAGTAAGCCCGGGACGAGCTGCCGCTGCCCATTGCTTCCCTGGTTGTAAGTTTGAACAGCAAAGAGGGATCGTCCAGGCAGTTAGTACCCTGTCCCGGGTTTCGGCACCAAATGTTGGAATCCATGGGAGTCCGAAAGACCAGAGTAACAGGCTTTATTGAAAGGAAGAAAGGAACCCTGCCGGGCACTCCCCCTGGGGGAGAAGAGCACCGGTTACAGACTAGGGGCGAGTTATGTAGTGTTTGGGAGAGCCTGAGGGGATACTGAGGCAAAAGTCCTGGTATGTCCGGAATGCTCCTCCTTGGGGAAGCTTCTCAGCTTTTTAGAATTCCTCTGTCTCAGGGTCAATAGTCCAGTAAGGGTGAGGTCTGACAGATAAGCGGAACATCAAGAGGGCAGTTTGGAATTCACGTATCTATCAACAGACAGGAATAAATCAGCTAGAATGCTGATTAGAAAGATTTGCAAGTAGGGAATGTAACACCAGCCTCTTTTTCAGTAGGCCGCTTGTAAAGCCAGGAGCCACAGCCAGAGCCACCATCAGAGAAGCCCGGCCCTTGCAGGTTCGCATTGGATTCGGACAGTCGGTAAAGAAACAGCGGAGCCAAAAGCTGATGGGCCATAGCCTTTAATCCTACCTTGCACCCGGCGAGCAAGTAAAAATACACACTGGGCTCCAAAACCCAGTCACACTCAGTGCTCACAAAGCCACTGACTTATCCGAGTTTCCTAGAATCAAAGGTTTCTAGCTCACCAACCTTATTCTCCTCAGTTCCCCATCTCCTTCCTTATCCCAGATACAAACTCGACACAAACTGGCATCTCACTCAGCACTCCGCCATCTTGGCTGCTTTTCCTGGCCTACTCCACGTGGCCTCCTTTAGCTGCTGGCTCTACTCTCTCCGCTCTCTCATGCTAACCTCAGGAACCAAGAGCCCGAGTCCCGTTCTGCCTCCCTTTTATAGTGTAGAAATCCAAACCCTTAATCCAATATACATAATAGGGAAGTCTCTAATACAAAGTCACTTCTCTGAGGCATGATAGGATTGTACTGCCCTACAGCAAAAAGGGTAGGAAAGGCTTAATCCCAAAACCAAGCCCCAGGCTACAAGGATTCTGCCTGCCTTTAGCCCACCCCAACACACATTAATATCACCTGGGCAACGGCCTCTTTAACAAAGTGAGCATAATACATTTTATCTGCCCAACACCGCTGATACTTAGGAGAGATTATTTTATAGCCTCCTTGTGCCCATCACATCCCACCAGAAATGCTGTACTGTCCACAGAACCAACTGCCTCCTTTCATTCCTTTTCCTGCCTTCGTATATAGACTGATGTAAAGCCAGCAGCCACGGCCAGGGCCACTATCACAGCAGCCCGGCCCTTGCAGGTTCTCATTGGATTCGGACAGTCGGTAAAGAAACAACGGAGCCACAAACTGGTGGGCCATAGTCTTTAATCCTAGCTTGCACCTGGCGGGCAAGTAAAACATACACTGGGCTCCAAAACCCAATCACATTCAGTGCTCACAAAGCTACTGATTTATCCGAGTTTCCTAGAATCAAAGGTTTCTAGCTCACCAGCCTTATTCTCCTCAGTTCCCCATCTCCTTATCCCAGATACAAACTGCACAAACTGGCATCTCACTCAGCACTCCACCATCTTGGCTGCTTCTCCTGGCCTCCTCCACGTGGCCTTTCTCTGCTGTCCTCTGCTCTCTCTTCTAATGATAATCTCAGGAACCAAGAGCACAAACTCCGCTCTGCCCCCATTTTATAGTGTAGCTTCACAACCTCTAATCCAATATACAAAATAGGGAAGTCTCTATACAAAGTCACTTCTCTGAGGCATGATTGGATTGTACTGCCCCACAGCAAAAAGGGTAGAAAAGGCTTAATCCCAAAACCAAGCCCCAGGCTACAAGGATTCTCAACACACATTAATATCACCTGGGCAACGGCCTCTTTAACAAAGTGAGCATAATACATTTTATCTGCTCAACAACTGAAAAGGAGATAATTGGGGAAATATTTGGTGGAATAAAGGCTAGATCTGGAATAAAGTGTCACTTTTATGCATCTTTCATTGGAAGATGGGGCACTGTGCCTGTTGTTTTCAGCTGTGAACCTAGTGCTTATTCTGGGACAATACAAGAGGTCCCACTAAATATCTTTTGGTGGATACAGTGATACTCTCCCAAGACCTTTATTTCAGGACTGAAGGACATGTTCCTGAGCTGCTCAGAATTTGGTCTCAAACAACTTCCAGCTAAGTTACTCTTTAAAAACTTGCCCTGGGCTGAAGATAACAGCTTTGTCCAGAGTCATGGTTCCTTCTATAGGAGCAGGCCACATCTAATGAGTCGTCAACTTAAAAACCTTTTTCCTCAGCCCACTTTGGGACAACTCTGAAGGACAGTTCCAGCTCCAAAGCTCGCTATATTAGTATCTGTATACATAACAAATTACCCTAACAATACTCAGAAACAAGGAACATTATATTATGGTGTCTGTGGGTCAGGAAGTTATACCTTCACTGTGGTTCTGACTGTAGGTCTCAAGTGCTTACAGTCAAGATGTTAGGGCCACAGGAATGTGAAGGTTTGGCTGGGGCTATAGGGTCCACTTCCAAGGTGGCTGTTGGCGGGAGGCCTCAGTTACTCACCATGTGGGACTTTCCACAGGCTGCTCAAGAATCCTCATAGCATGGCAGCTAACTTCTAGACCCTAGGCAACCCTAGAGGGAAAGCAAGCAGGGAGCTGTGGTGCTTTGTATGGCCCAGGCTCTGACTTCTCATACTCACTTTTCTGTTCATTAAAAGGGAGTCCACACTCAAGGGAAAGGGAATTTGGTTCTGTCTTTGGAAGGGAGCATAAAAAACTGTGTGAATGTATTTTAGTTTTTTGTTTTTGTTCTTTTTCCTTTTCATTGAATTTGTTGGGGTGATGCTGGTTAACAAAATTACGTAGGTTTCAGGTGCACAATTCTACAACACATCTCTGTACACCGTATTGTGTGTTTACCCCCCTAAGTCAGATAGATCTCCATCTATCACCATTTAGCCCCCCCACTACTCTCTTCCACCCCCACAACAGTTACCACAGTTATCAATGTTCATGAGATTTTTTCTTTTTTGATCAGTCCCTCCATCCCCTGAAGACACGCCCCCACATAACTACTGTCAGCCTGCTCTCTATTTTGCTTGTAAATTCATTTTGTTTATTAGATTCCACATGTGAATGAAATCACATGGTACTTGTCTTTCTCTGGATTATTCACTTATCATAATGCTCTCCAGGTCCATTCATGTTGCAAAGGACCTGATTCTCATTTTTATAGTTGAGTAGTAGTCCATTGTGAATGTACCATAACTTTTTTATCCACTCACCTATTGATGGACACTTGGACTGCTTCCAAGTCTTGGCTGTTGTAAATAACGATGCCATGAACATAGGGGTGTATATATTCTTTCATGTAAGTGGGTTTCTTTGGATAAATTTTCAGAAGTGGAATCGCTGAGTCATAAACCAGTTCCATTTACCTCCATACTGTGGCTGTATTTTGAATCACTCTGCTCCCATTGGTTGGGGACCCTTTGTTGTGATTGCTTCACAGTTCAACTTTTCCTTCTGCATGACTTAAATCAGCTTCCTTCACCCCCACCCCTTCACGCCTGTTGATCTGGAGAGCACCCCTAACATACTTCCTATACATGGGTCTCTATCTCGGAACCTGTCTTCTGGCAACCCAACCTGCAACAATCTTGTCACACTAGCTTCCTGTCTTAACTTCTCTGAGCCTGTTTCCCTCATCTGTTTAATAATCTTATAATAACTTAATTACAAGGAAGTTGATGGGATTCATAACAACTCACATATTTATCAACTACTTACTGTGGGCCAGGTCCTGTTCTAAGCACTTTAAATGTTTTAATTTATTACATTCTCATAGCAATCTTACAATTACTGTTTCCTTACCTTATGAAAAGAAAAAAAACTGAGGCACAGAAGGATAACAGACTCATCCAAGGCCATGTAGCATCTAAGCAGCAGCCATCCATTTTGATTTCAGAGCTCACATATGCACTCAGCAGTCACCATGCTGCATGTGTGTGCACAACAAACACCTAGGCTTACAGCAGGGGCCTGGGATCTTAATGAAAAGACTGGGCAAAGGGCTGCCAATCAAATGTGAAAAATCAAGCCAGGGGTACAATGTTACAGTCAAAGGTGATTTTCAGAAATGAACAGAGTCATTTTACCAATAGGTAGTCAAGACACAGTACATAAACCATGGCAGGCTAGGATACTGTGTTACTGTCCTAGGGCTGTTATAACAAAGTACCACACACTGGGCAGCTTAAACAAAAATGTATTCTCTCACTGTTCTGGGGAATGAAGTCTGGAAATAAGGTGTGAGTGGAGTTGGTTTTTTCTGAAAGTTGTGGAGGAAGGTTCTGTTCCAGCCCTCTCTTCTTGGCCTGCTGATGGCATCTTCTCCTCATCTCCAATTGGCTTCTTTTTGTGTGCCCTCATCTTTACATGGCCTCCAACCCGTACATGCATCTGCCTCCGAATTTCCCCTTTCTGTAAAGACATCAGTCATATTTATTAGGGTCATACTAATAACCTCATTTCAACTTGATTACCCCTGTAAAGACCCTGTTTCCAAATACTGTCACATTCTGAGGTATTGGGATTAGAACTTCAATCTATCAAGTTGGCAATGACATTACATTAAACTTTGTAACATATAGCAACAAAATATATACAACAAAAATATTTAGATTTATAAATATAATGGACAGATGCAGTTAGAAAATTTTAACAAATTACAGTCTATCAGAGATTGAATGAATTAAAAATAAAGACAAAATTTTGCCCTAGCTGGATAGTTCTGTGGGTTAGAGCATTGTCCCAAAGCACTATGGTTGCCTGTTTGATTCCTGGTCAGGGCACATACAGGAACAGATCAATGTTCTGTCTCTCAAAAAAAAAAAGTTTTTTAATAAATAAGATTTTAAAAATCCTAAAGACAGCATTTTAACAAAATAATTAAGAGGTATAATTAAATAAGATGGCCTCACAGGAAAGTCACTTTTTCAAGTGTCCATGCTGCACTTATAAGCATTAACTGGATAGTAGGTCACAAAGAAAATCTCATATTCAATTAATTAAGTACAAGTCAGACACTGTAACCTCCAAAAATTTTAACCCTTTGAGTAGTGAGTTTTTTGTTAACCCTTTTAGTGAGAACATTTGTACTACTCAAAAGGTTAAGTGCTTATAAACTAAGACATACTTTCCCAAATACATTTGGTCCAGGACCAAATAAAAATACAGTAATCAACTCAGAACAACAAAGTGTGAGTACCTCATACCAAAACACACGAGATACAAGCAAAGGAAGAATCTCCGGAGAAGTATCAGGAAAAGAATTTGAAAATTTGACCAGAGCAAAGTGGTATGATATCTGAGATTTGCTTTAAAATAACTTCAGGAGGAGGAAGAGAAGGCAGAAGAAGGGAGGGGTTGTGGTTGGCGCATGGCAAGAGACAAAACATGATTTCTGAAGCTGGGTGAAGAGGACATGGAACTTGCTTACATTCTCTGCTTTGGACGGATAGATGTTTGCATCCCGTAACAGAAGGAGACAAATAAATGTATGCAGTTGGATATGTTTTTAAAATTAGCTAAAGTATTTTTTATTGCCTTGTAATTCTTGGTAGGTGCCCCTAACTCCCCCTTCATCAAATTTATACCATGAATCAAAATGGGTGATAAAGAGCACTTTCCCAAAGATGTGAAACGTGTCTGCTCTAGAGGAAGGGGTTATGAAATGAGAATAGAGCAGAAAAAAGCCTGGGGTGGGGTCCCACTGCCCGTCCTCTGGAGTCAGCACCCCATTAGGGGTGGGGCTGGATGGAGATACAAAAATTATAGAAAACCCAGAGACTGAGTGAGACTGAAGGAGCAGAGGATTAGGAGACCCGGCATGAGTGAGTTACTGGCTGATTCAGGAGTGGGGTGCTGACTTCCTTTTGTGTGGTGTTGCCTGTGGGACAGCAGGGACAGATTGCATGTTACTCCAGCTGGGACATTGGCCAAGGTACATGGCATTTTTGGACCATATGCCTGTCCCCATCCCAGGTAGAATTTTTTCAGGGAGAAGGAGAATTGGAATGTAAAATGCTATCGAGTTCCAACTGAATAGGAAGATTGATTTTTCCCCTACCTTCAGCAGAAATGGTTGCTGGAGAGCTAAACTGGGTTAATTTATAGAGAGATGAAGACTGTTACCTCTTTGGCCATTTATGTGTTGTGCCTGTAAATTTTAAAACAGCTACATATACAAAAATCAATAGGCATTTTTATTTAACAGCAATAACCAGTTAGAAAATAAAATAAAAATAGGGATTATATTCTCAATAGCTATAAAAATATAAACTACTTGGAGTAATTTGAATTTTATATATGTTTGAGTTACATGAATAAAGCTACAAGGATGAATTAAAAAATATGAAATATGGGCCCTGGCTGGTTGGCTCAGTGGTAGAGCATCGGCCTGGCGTGTGGAAGTCCCAGGTTCGATTCCTGGCCAGGGCACACAGGAGGGGCACCCATCTGTTTCTCCACCCTTCCCCCTCTTGGTGGCGCGCATGCGGGAGTCTGTCTGTCTGCCTCTCCACTGCTTCTCACTTTAGAAAAATACAAAAAAAAAAATGAAATATGAAAATGGAAATATGTACCATAATTTAAAAATGGAAATCTAAATACTTTTAAATACCCAGTCTTATCAAATTAATTTTCAGGTTTAATTAATTCCTCTTAATATATATTTAATAAGGAAATTTAATGAAATTATGTTGAAGTTTTATGAAAAAACAATACAACGTTAAAAAGATGTATCCCTGGCCCTGGCTGGCTCAGCAGTAGAACATTGGCCTGGCGTGTGTAAATCCCCAGTTTGATTCCCGGTCAGGGTACATAGGAAAAGCACCCATCTGCTTCTCCACCCTTCCACCTCTCCTTCCTCTCTGTCTCTCTCTATCCCCCCCACCCCCCACAGCCAAGGCTCCATTGGAGCAAAGTTGGCCTGTGTGCTGAGGACTGCTCCATGGCGTCCGCCTCAGGTGCTGGAATGGCTCTAATTGCAGCAGAGCAATGCCCCAGATGGGCCGAGCATTGCCCCCTGGTGGGCATGCCGGGTGGATCCCAGTCTGGCGCATGCAGGAATCAGTCTGACTGCTTCCCTGCTTCTAACTTTGGAAAAATACAAAAAAAGAAAAAAAGTGTTCCTTTAAAATGTTAATTGAAGGGGAAAGAGCCCTACTAAGCATAAAAGAGTAAAGTTATAAGAGTTAATATAGCATCTGTTGGGCAAACAAGTTTGTAACAAGTGTTTTTAGGTTTGCTCACTTGTATTGGGGCAGCGCCATGTGTGTATAGTCTATGGAAGGCGCGGATGCTTGCTCCCAAGCTGATAGATTGCAAATTGCAGATTGCCTGCCTCCATGGGGAGGGGCAGTTATTTGCTATTGTTTGCTGGAGAAGGGGTATTTACACCAGGCCTGTTTTGCTTGTGGGGGCCTGGGAGTTTGGTAAGTTCGGAGAATGAGTCTGAGTGCTGAGCGGCGTGGGAGTCCTGAGAGAGGGAAGCAGTTTTCCCTGCCTGTTTGCTCGTCTATCGTTAGGAGACTTTATTAAATGGAATAGCCCAGTGGTAGCAATGGCTTGAATTGGAGAAGGAGGCCAACTGGGTTCGAGAGCTGCAGATGCAGTCTAAGCACCGATGTCGCCTGGAACTAGAGCAATCTACAGGTTCATGAGCCCCAGTTTGCCTGGGAAGCTGAATGCTGGCTGCTACAATTGGTGGAGACACAACTGTGGGTTCAGCTTCAGGCCAAGAGCTGGCAGCCACAGGAACCAAAGATGGAGCTGTGCCAGCAGAGTGGCTCTGAGTTGGCGGGATTAGGTATTTTCAACTCCTCTTCTGAGGATGAGGAGACTTGGGCTAAAGATGCCATTCACACAAAGCTTGGCCAGTAGTCATCCAGAACGTAAAAACCCAGCAGCAAAGAATACCTACCTCCCTTGGTAGGGTTGCTGCGATTGTGGGACATAGGAGTGGATGGCATCGGGGTCTGCGAAAAAGAGATGGAGAAATTGGCCACCAGTAACACACACTCCTCCCTAAGGCAGCGTCTTCAGAGCTGCTGTGATAACAGGGCTGAGGGGAAGGCCTGAGGCCCCATGTGAAACTTGCAATCTATTGGTCCCCTTCTAATGTGCAGCAGGTGTTGGCATTAGAAGAACTGCCAAGGTGGTACAGGCCTTGAATATGTTTGACCCCACCAGGTCCTGTAAGCTTGCCAGGGGTTTGGATGGGGCTTGTGGCAATGGACAGAGTGCTTATGGAAAAGCGCTGACTTCCGTTAATAAAGAGCTGAATGCCTAGTTGCCTGTAATGGACCTTTATGTTGGTGATTTGCAGAGAGAGCTGGGCTGTCTATCATGGACTGATCTTTGAGCGGTGTAATGGACTTTGGACTGCAACTAGAGGGGGGCACCGGCTCCCTTGCTGAATGGACATGTTGCTTTTGGACAGTATAAGAGACCCCAAGGGGTGTGGGGCCAGCTCTGGTGGAGGCCCACCTGCCCTGGGAAGCTGCTCTCATTGAGGTGGAGAGACACACCAAGGATACTTTAAGGGTTTCCATGGACATAGCCCTGGACTGTATAGACCCTTGCACCTATCGTGGACTGGGGGACTAGAGATGGGCCTCTAGTTTGTACCTTGGGCAGACTGCTCAGGGAGACATTGTGAAGGGCATCTTTGTAATTGTTGCAGTTGTATAACTTGTGCTGTTGCTATAGTTTATTTGTTTGTTTACATAATGTACCTCATTTCTCACACAGAAATACCTATGGTGTAGATCAGGGGTCCACAAACTACAGCCTGCGAGCCGCATGCGGCACCCTGAGGCCATTTATCCGGCTCTGCTGCACTTCGAGAAGGGGCACCTCTTTCATTGGTGGTCATTGGCGGCATTGCTCACGTATAGTACTATTTTCGGTGTCGCGGGATGCACGCGTCACGGCTCCGGAAGCGCATCATATCACTTGTTATGGCTAGCAGTGACAAATATGGAACCGGACATTGACCATCTCATTAGCTAAAAGCAGGCCCATAGTTCCCATTGAAATACTGGTCAGTTTGTTGATTTAAATTTACTTGTTCTTTATTTTAAATATGTATTTGTCCCCATTTTGTTTTTTTACTTTAAAATAAGATATGTGCAGTGTGCATAGGGATTTTTTCATAGTTTTTTTTATAGTCCGGCCCTCCAATGGTATGAGGGACAGTGAACTGGCCCCCTGTGTAAAAAGTTTGGGGACCCCTGGTGTAGACTGTGAAGCAAGCAATCCTAAAGGGGTGGAATGTTGGGCAAACAAGTTTGTAACAAGTGTTTTTAGGTTTGTTTGCTTGTATTTGGGCAGTGCCATGTATGTATAGTTTATGGAAGGCTGAGGGTGCTTGCCTTTAGGGCGGCCGATTATGAATTGTGGATTGCCTGCCTCCATGGGGAGGGGCGATTGTTTGCTCTTGTTTGCAGGAGAAGGGGTATTTCCACCAGCCTGTTTTGCTTGTGGGGGCCTGGGAGTCCAGAGAATGAGTCCAGTGAGTCTAGAGTGCTGAGGGGTTTGGGAGCCGGGAGAGAAAGGGAAGCAGTCTTCCTTGCCTGTTTGCTCGTTCGCCGTAATGAGAATTTAATAAATGGAACGGCCCACCATTTTCTGGCTCCATATTCCTTTACCATCTGCCCGAATCCAATGAAAACCTGGCATGGCCACAGCGATGGCCACTGTCCATACAGAATCATTCTGGCATAAGATCAGTTGAATGAGATACAGTAGCTCAGAACAGATGTTAAAATATTAGTATTTAAGATTTTAATATATGATAAGAAGTTATAAATCTATAAATAACAGGATTATTCAATAAATGATAGGTTAAATGGCTTGATATTTAGAAGAAAAATTCTTTTAGATTTTGCTATCACACCATAAATCACCTACCTCCTTCCAAAATAAAAACTTGGTTGGATTAAAGAGTTTAGGAAATAATAAAACAAGTTAGACATAGACTTAATTGGAAATATGAAAACACTGTTTGAGAAAAACTGATAATCTCTTGCAAAAAACATAACAGTAAATTTGAACAGAGAGAAAAGCATACCATATGCCTGGATAAGAAAGTTCAACATCATCAAAGTATTCTTTCCCACTTAATTTATAAATTTAAGGCAATACCAATAAAAATACCATCTTCTCTTTATTCCTGCAGCCAGGCAGATTGATTATAAAGTTTATTTGGAATAATAAATCAGCAAGAATAGCCAGAAAAAGTCCCAACAAGAAATGAACAAGTAGTGAAGAAGGGGCCTGGGCCATGTCATACAGATATAGCACGTGACTCACTTTAACCAATAGCAAGAGGTGGGAATTCTGATCCTGAGCTTTAAAAAGGGCTGGAAACATCCATCTGCTTTTGCAATTTGGGGGCTCTGAGAACCACATAAGGAGCCCCAAGACCCTGGTGGAGAGACCGTGTTTAGGGGTGACAAGGAAGTCTCAGGCTCTAAGACCATCCATTCTGCCATCCCCTTCCAGGACCTGACATATGAGTGGAGCCATCCTTGAGGTTCCACCCCACTGCCATCTGACTGCATCCACATAAATGACACAAACAGACCAGCTGTGGAACCACTCAGCTGAGCCTCAGTAGACCCAGAGAACTGTGAGAAATTAAAAAAAAAAGAAAAGGTTACTGATGAATATAGACTTTTAAAATATGAATATAGCTGTGAGAAATGGGCAAACAAACTAAACATATGCAACACACGCACAAAGCCTAGCAAGAGAAGAGCTGCCCTGAAGTATTAACAGTGTCTGTTCTGGGATAATTAGGGCTGGGTACCTTTTGTTCTTTTTTGCTCTTCTCACAAATAAGTATTATTTCAAAATATTTACCATACAAGTTAAAGTATTTACTATTAAAGTATAAACATATATTTATCATTAATTTTTTTTTTAAGAGTGAAAAGGGATTCATAAGGGCAGAGCCAGGATTCTTTCAAGTGCAAAACCCAGAAACCAAGTTAAATGATCTTAAGAAAACAGATGTTTTGGCTTTTGTCAAGTCCAAGATGGAGTTGTTTTAAGTTAATTTACATACAAGATTAACCCTTTGAGTAGTGAGTTTTTTTCATGCTCGCTGACCCCCAGGAGTGAGTTTTTTTTTCAAAAAATGAAGTTAGTGCCAGTTACAGTTTTATTAACTTAAAATCATGTTTGATAACCAATTTATGGAAACAAGAAGAACATGCATTTGCCTTTTTTTAATGTTGCCTACACATTTTTAAAATAAAAATTTTTGTTATCTGGATGGTCAGGAGGCACGAGGACATACATGAACGTTTGTACTACTCAAAGTGTTAATTCGTTTGTGAATGTCCTTCCTTACAGAAGATCCTTACCATTCATAAGAGAGACATTTAAAATATCTCTCAAAACAACAAATCAATTAATACTGCATCACAAACTCATTATTAAAAAGGCACTAAGGGAAGGAAAACTTATTAAAATCCTATATTTTCTTTCTTACATTAATTTCATTCTCAGAGACTTCTAATAATTCAGCCTGTGTCAAGTCAACATCTGGTGTCATGGCCCTCTTTTCCTGGTTGTGTTGTTTGCTCTCTACTTACCTATCATGATGTAGAGTGTGGTTAACCATGGAGAGACTGCTGATATGCCAGCTCAGCCTTCCTGCAGCATGTCAACTAGGAACCACTGTGCCCTGAGAGTTTGCCCACTAGAGTTATTCAAAATTCTAAAGTGCAAATCCACTAAGAGAAAATTTTTATAAGTATAGCCAGAACTTATGCAAAACAAGCCCCAAAAATGTGTACCATGGTGTAAAGCTGATAACTCTGTTTTTAAAAAAATTCATTTTTAGAGAGAGAGAGGGAGAGATAGAGGGAAGCATCAACTCCCATATGTGCCTTGACCAAGCAAGCCCTGGGTTTTGAACTGGTGACCTCAGCATTCCAGGTTTACGCTTTATCCACTGCCCTATCACAGTTCAGGCCTAAAGTGGATAACTCTGAAAAGTATAGGCGAAGCCTCTGTGAAAGACATCATCTTGGTGAAAATTGCTGAAATTACCTTGATTTCTTGCCATTGCTCATGAACGCTTAAGAATGTGTCAGGGCTGCTGTAGCTAATGGAGGCCAGGTCCCCACCCCAGCTCCAGTGTCAGCTGCAGGAGTGTCCGTAGGTCCTGTAGCAAGGAGAGGCGGCAGAGGACATGGGGCTGAGAGCCGCCCTTCTCCTTCCCCACCAGCTCTTGGTGGCTGTGTGCATTCTGATGGCACCACATCTCTTTTTTTCAGTCACTCCCAACAGCTCATTAGCCGGGCTTCTGTTTCCTTTGAGGACTACTGGGTTTTCCTGGAATTCCAGGTGACAAGGTGATGTCAGGTGCTACCACGGTCCTGTAGGGCAGTTCCATGTCTTTGTTCCCTCTCTCTGACCCTGACTGAGTGGGACAGTGGCTTCCAGCCATGAGCTGTTCCTCCAGGTAAGGTTCCTTTGTTCCATTTGTGTTGTGGCCCCATTGGTTCCTTTTCTCCATCATCATGGAGCCCTTCTTGTTTATCTGGGCTGTTTATTAATCCTAAGCTGAGGGCAAATGTTGTGTTAGATCAGTGATTTTCAACCAGTGTATCAGGAGAATTTTTAAAACACGCAACACATGACTATTTAGTCAGGGGCACTGGCCTCTTTCCCCTTAGATTTTTAAATAAAACAATGACAACAGCAACACAGTAGCCATCCAGTATGAAGGAATCAAAATCAAAATTATATCTATATATTTTTTTGTCAAATTGGCAAAAACATATTTTTTGGAGTGACGCAGAATTTTAGTAATTAGTTTATGTGCTATGGGATGAAAAAGTTTGAAAATCACTGTATTAGATAATCTCTGCTAAATATATACCTATACTGAAAATAGGTTTAAGGATCTGAAATAAGGAGAATGCTGGATAACTACAGAGCTCCACTTTTTTTTTTTTTTTTTTTTTTTAGAGAGAGACAGAAGGGACAGATAGACAGGAAGGGAGAGAGATGGAAAGCATCAACTTGTAGTTGCAGCACCTTAGTTGTTTATTGATTGCTTTCTCATATGTGCCTTGACCCAGGGATGGGGATTGGGGGCTCCAGCTGACCCAGTGACCCCTAGCTCAAGCCAGCGACCTTGGGCTGAAGCCAGTGACCATGGGATCATATCTATGACCCCACACTCAAGCTGCTGAGCCCACACTCAAGCCGATGACCTCAGGGTTTTGAACCTGGGTTCTCAGTGTCCCAGGTCGACGCTCTATCCACTGCACCACCACCTGGTCAGGCCAGAACTCCACTTTCAAAATTCCAGTTTTAAATTATAAATCCACACTATTATTGCATTAGTGTAAAGGGCCACAGATTTGACTTTTATCATACTCACAGTCAGCTGCCCTAGGAATATCTACTAAACTGAAAAGGCATGTTTGCTAGGCACCTGAGGGCATCTGTGATTCAAAACAGTCAAATAAGAGAGATTGGTAGGTGCCTAGATACATAAGAAAGCAAATACAGCAAATCTGTGTAGTACATGGATCTGCTCGCTGTACAACTTCTTCATCTCCTCACTATTTTGAAAGGTTTTAAAATACTAAAAGTTGGGGATGAAAATGGAAATAGAGATATGTACACAATTCATAGGAAAATATATTACTCATGAAACTAATGTAAGAAATATATTGTTTATTTGGTCAGTTTTTCACATCTATATACTGGATACCAATTATATATATCCTGCTAAATTCTGAGTACTCACTGGGAACAAAACAGACATAGTTTTTCCTTCATGTAGCTTACAGCCTAGAAAAGGAGAGAGATGGTTGAACAAGTAATTCCTGTAGAATGTGACTTCGTTTTACCTTGATTACTTCTGTAAAGACCCTATCTTCAAATAAGGTCACATTCTGAAGTGCTGGAGGATAGGACTCTTAACATCTTTTCCGGAGGGACGCAATTCAACCTATAGCAGGAGGTGATCAGCTTTGCATTTTAGAAACATCCTCCTGGCTATAGGGTGCAGACTATATTGCAGAGTAACTTCTCACTAAACATCTCAGTTAGGAAATGTTTGTACTAATCTTAGCAAATGACAACAGTGACTGGACAATGATCATGGTCATAATATAGGATAGAAAGAAGTGGACTACTAGAGAACATTTTAGGAGCTCATCTTGGTGTGATTTGATTATTGAGCTGGGAGAGTGAGAAGGGTTCTACCTGTAGATGAAGGTTGAGGCTCTCATGTCTCGTCCAAACCTCCATTCCTGAAACTCATGGTCAGCACAGGGAAGAATGCCCACTTCCTGGCTCCCCGTGCCCCAGAACCTCACTTCCACTCTCAGATGCACCTGCTCCAGCTGCCACACCACCATTCAGTAAGAGCTCGAAGTATCTATTTACTGATAATTAGATCATTCTGTACATTCTAAGCTTCTGGAGAAAAAAAAAACTCCTTTGTTTATTTCTGGAGTCATCAAATGTCCATTTCATGTTCTTTAACCCTGGAAGTTGTTTAAATAAATGTTTCTGATTTATTTTTTTAAGGAAATATTTGTTTGAGTGCTACATGGAGGATGTTTGCTGCATTACTTCCAAAGATCTGCATGACCCTAGTAGTGGTTAGGTAAAAACTGTCTGCCTTCTGAAATTGAGCACACTGGCTTGTGCATTAAAGTCATTCTCTGAAAATATGCATATAATCTTAGGGATTTAGCTAGGAATTCTGGAGGGAATACTAGATGCCCCCTAAGAGATATCCTTCCCTTCCTCTGCAGCAGTAGAAACCCCAAGATTTTAGTGAGCATGTGGCTGCCCAGAAACACTCCGACATTTTCCAGCCACCCTTGCAGCTAAGTATGGCCACACAACTTAGTTCTGGTTAATGGAAGCCAAGTGTGCTACTTCTGGGATGTAGCTTTAAAGAGAGAGGGCAAGTTCTTCCTTTTATCCTTCCCCCTCCTTGCTCATTAGAATTTGGATGTCTTGGCTCCAGTCTGAGGAGCCCTCCTGGACCATGAGGTAGAGAGTACTTGCTAAGGATGGAAGAGGGACAAGGTAGAATGAGCCTGAGCCCTTTCTCACCATTGACCTTCCGTATGAGCCCTGACTGCCTACATTTATTTAAGAGAGGAATTTCTTGCTGTGGTAGACAGGATAATACCCCATCCCCATAAAAAGAAGTTCACATCCTACATCCTGGAAATTGTGAACATGTTACCTGATGTGGGCACTTTGCAAGTGTGACTAATTAAGGATCTTGAAATAGAAAGATGATCCTTGATTACCCTGCTGAGAAAATGTAACCAAGGGGTTCTTATAAGGGGGAGGTTGGAATGTCAGACAAAAAGGAGATGTGATGATGGAAGCAGCGAAAGTTGGAGTGAGGCACCTCGGCAATGGAAGAAAAGCCATACACTGAAGAAGGCATCTGGGCAAGGCAGGGAGTCAGATCCCCCCTGGAGCCTCCAGAAAGGACTTGGCTCTGCCCAACCCTGACGTTTAGTTCCAGAGGTCTCACTTCAGACTTCTGACCTTTAGAACTTTAAGATAATATATCTGTGTTGCTGTAAGCCACTAAGTTTGTGATGATATGTGACACTAGTAATAGGAAATGAATATACTGCTTAAGTGACTGTTATTTTGTGACTCTGACACTTGCAGCTGACTCCAATCATAACTGGTACAGAATTTAGTATCTGGAAGTGAAAAATGTCTGACACAGAACCTAAATTGCCTCAGTGATTGGATGTGAGGACTCAGGTTGCAGCCCGGAAGAATGACGACCCTTGGTACATGGCCATGAGACATCTGGTGGCATGTTCCCTGTGTTAGTTTAGAAGGCATACTACCTGTTGACCAAGGCTGAGCATTAGAAAAAAAACAGTTGGAAAAATTCAGAATTTGGGGCATATTCAGCTGCTTCCTGCCACTTCCTACAAAGTCTGAGAGAGAAGTGAACTTAGGGGGAAGCCAGCCGGTCTGTAAACAGAACGGAGACTATTGCTCTGTCAGGGATGCCCTCTCTGCCTGGAGCCTACAGTGTAACTGGACTGATAACTGTGGTCTTGCTGGATTAAATAACCCACTGCTTTCCTACCCCCAGCAAAGATAGCCTGTGCAGATGGTATTACTGACATCTCAAAGTTTTACAAAGGATGTTATATTTCAATATCTCTGCCAGACAGTCCAGAGGCAAACATCCATATGGGGTTGTTACCTTCCCAACCGAGCCCTTCATTTCATAAGGCCTGAAAGTAGCACTGTTACATTGAGGAGAAACGAATAGGTACACAGCCACCAGCAGCTGAAAAGATGCTGTCTTCGGGCAATGATCTGGGCTTTGGTTCTTGAGAATGGAACAGGGCTGCCAAAGAAAACACAGGATGCCCAGTTACATTTGAATTTCAGAGAAACAACAAATTATTTTTTAGGATAACAATGTCTTAAATATTTTCATTCTCAAGTGTTATTTATCTTCTATTTGAAATTCAGGTTTACCTGGGAATTTGGTATTTTCTATTTTCCACTTTGCTAAATCTGGTGACCCTAAAATGAAACAAACATCTCAGGAGCCTGCTCAGTTTGTGAAGGTGACAATTGTTTTGTTAAGAAAACCACAGACTGGCCGGCTAATGCAGATAACTGAACAATCAGTAAAGCAACTGCTGGGCCTCTGTATCTGTTTGATTCCCAAGAAAGGTAAACTCTCTAATGCTCACTTCTGATATGGCTTTTAAAGATGAAGAGCGAGGCAGTTTTCCTGCAGGTCACCATGGGGAGGATAATGAGCAACAGACTGTTGTAGGGTCGAAGGTATGAGATGAGCTGACCAAGAAATTGACTCTGTTGCCAGAGAAAGGGCCCTCACCATTCCATAGGAGTTGACCACTATTACAGGCCGAGGGCTATTGGGTCTTCCCATGAACTTTCTTTCCCAAATGGGAGTTTTACTTGAACTGCTCTTTTCTTACTGTACCATGGTGTATCACTCATTTTGAAGCAGATATCTTTTCTTTTAGTTCATGGGTTTCTGGACCATGAGGAGCCCCTTTGGATGGATGACGTACTATGTACACTGCCCAAGATGCCGATTTTGGAGCTGGAAGTTGTGCCTTCACGGGACCTTGAAGGTGTTGCTCTTGGGAGAGGTACGACTGTGTACTGCAGGTGGGAAGAAAGGCATACAGATATCTGGGTGGCCAAAAGGGCAGGCTTGCTCTGGGGGGAGGTTGCTTTCCCTACCGTCATCCCCCCTTCTATAGCAGAATATCTTTTACTACA
Source organism: Saccopteryx leptura (assembly GCF_036850995.1). Lineage (NCBI taxonomy): Eukaryota > Metazoa > Chordata > Mammalia > Chiroptera > Emballonuridae > Saccopteryx > Saccopteryx leptura. Next base: position 221,468,655 of record NC_089504.1, on the reverse strand, counting down.
GCATGCTGGGATGTCATGAATAAATTGTGGTTGTTCCAATATGATATCTTTGTTTTCAGGGCAGGCAGATAGGTCCTGGAGCACACAGAGCCTCTGGCCACAAGCACCCTGTCCTCTTGCTCCATTGTGTAATTGTCAGGAAATGGTTGAGATGCTCTGAAGTTGGAGTGATCACAGTCTATGCAAAATCATTCTCTCTTCTAAGACCAATTACAGGTTTGGGGGATTCCCCGAACCACCCTAAGTTTTAATAATTTGTTGGGAAGCTTACGAACTCACTGTAGATTGTTGTACCCAGGGTTATCATTTATTACAGGAAAAAAAACCACAGATTAAAATCAGCCAAGTGAAAAACACATAGGGCAGAGTCCAGGAAAGTACCCATTGTGGCGCTTCCATTGTCCTCATCCTGTGGAGTCATGGGTAATGTTACTGTCCTGCCAACCAGGGAGGCTCAGCCATGCTTGGGGTCCAGAGTTTTATCAGGATTCCATCATGTCATACTGCTCATTTCCCACATGGCTGATCTCAACCATGAGCCTTTCTTGAAGCTGGACTAATACCACGTGACCTAAAGTCCCCACAGAGTTCACCCTAGATCAAACAGACTTTTTGCCATGCCCAGCCCCAATCTAAAAGACATACCTATGGAGCATGGCAGCCTATCAGAAGCTGGAGACAAAATCCAGTCTTCTTCTTGGGCAAGGTTAAATTCCTTATTGCACAAATACATTTGTCTATAATAATAGAACCCCAATCTTTAATTGAGCATAAAGCACTCAGAATCAAGAGCCCTAACCTCCCATGTGTCTTGTTATGACTATGTGACAAAATTCTAGGCCACTTCTAGGAAGTGTCCTTAAATGGAGGGGGCTTGTTCCCCTTTCTTCTTGCTGCTTGGATGGGTATTGAGAGACTGTATTGGCCCATAAGGTGAAGCTTCATGTTCAGGACAGTGAAGAACAAGGTAGCAGGTGCCTGGGATTCTGCTGATTAAGGCTCCAATTATATAGCTGCTCAGATAAAACATTTAAGTATGTTTAAGTGGCTCTTACTTTGTATTTTCTGTCCTTTGCAGCAGGATCTAATTTCAACAATTGCTTGAAAGTTACTTCTATATTGCTTATACCCAGATTTGCAAGCTCTTTGCTAACTAATCACAAGATTCCATCTTTAATTCAACTCACCTGCATACTGTCAGACCTTTCCTGGGAACTCTCTGGAGTAACTCTTGCCTCGCTAGGGCACTGGCCTTTGTCCTAGGCTTTTATCACATCCAGGCATTTTACTTTCCATTTTCAGCTGAGACATCATAGCAAGAAAGACTCTTTTCAGGGTATATAATCATACTTTTTAATAGCTAACTGATTGGAGATTTGACTTCATTCCTAAGCTTTATATCTAAACCTTCAGGTCAGTTTTCTTTATTCATCTTTTTTAAATTGACAAACAGATATTTGTTTAATCAAAGTGTAGATTTATAGGTCTTTCTAAGACCTCATATTTGAATTTTATCCACATTTTATCAAAATGTACCAGGGTTCCTTATGCCTAATTGTTTCACATCAGATAAACAGAAAGCAGGATAAGCATTAACTCTTTTATTTTTATGTTTTTGATGTTTTGTTGTCTTTTGTTCTTCATAAAACTTAGCCCTGGCTGGATACTTCAGTTGGTTGGAGCGTCATTCCAGAGCATGGAGGTTGCCAATTTGATTCCCCCGGTCAGGGCACGTACAGGTGCAGCTTGATTTTCCTGTCTCTTTCTCTCCCTGCCTCTAAAAATGAAACAAAACAAAAGACTTTACTGCAGCTTTTGTATATTTCTAAGAAATGAATCGTTAAAACATAATGGATGAGTAAATACTACCTTTTTTACATTATGAAGATGGGGATTTTATCCTTCCTTCACTTAATAACAGCAGGATATTGGAACATTGTATGACCTCTGGCACCATCTTCTTAGTTTGTCAGTATTAGAATTAAGGTTAGAATACAATAGAATGGAAGAAGTGACACTAAAACCCAAAAGTCTCATTTCTAATTTGCCTACCATAATACTTGATTTCTCATTTTCATGGTAAAATATATATATAGTATATGTATATACTGAAAACATGAAAGTTAATTTTCTCATTCTTATGCAAACTCAATGTTTAAAACATCAATATGTATCAATTACCTGTTTCTTACTTTGTTCTGTCATACCCCCATGGAAAGAAAAGATATACAGGGTGGGACACAAGAGAGTTATAATTGTGAGTACATAAAACACAGAGTTTATTCTTGTATTATTATTTATTAATTGCTGTATTTTTTCTCCATATAAACACCTGTAAACCTACTCTTCCCCCACCCTGTCTCACACCTGAAGAATGGAAAAGTCATGAAGTTTTAGGAGGGTAACCTAATAGTAATCATTAGACAAGGGTTGGCCAAGGATTTGTGTATTTAGTGAAAAAGGCCTCATAGAATTTTCTTGCTGGAAGGACCCTAAGAACTTATTGACACAAGGATCTCCCTTTTCCAAATGGAATAACTAAGTCCAGGGGAATCAAAGGAATGCTAAAGGTCACCCTGCTAATTAGCAACAAAGCCAGATTAAGCAGCACCCAGGCTGTTCTGGCTCCTGGGTCAGGACTCTTCTGTCACCTCCCACATCCTCTCTCTGATGGGCACAGAAGTTTAGTGTCATTAAGGTGGAAGTGAGAGATGTCATGAGCTGCAGATGTGTTTTGATGCTCGCTCAGAAAACAGTGGGAGCTGGCTAACTCACACTCTTCTGATTGGAAAGAAACTTGTATTCTGGGGAAGCAAGGGATTTCTATCTCTAAAATAATGCCAAAACAATTTTTCTGCCAAACCCAAACCAAAGAAAGAACATGGAGGTTTCCAGAGTTCATTAGCAAACACAGACCACCTAAAGAACAACAGCAAGTTTGTGTCTCCCTTGTGGGTTGTATACTCCTTGAGGATGAGGATTACTCAGCTTTGCTGGTCCTGACATTTCTTCTTAATGAACAAGGCATATAAATCATTGCTTTATACCCTGGCATTGGGCCCCTTTCAAAAAAGCGCTTAATAAGCATGTGTTGAATTTCCAGAAATATTGTTTAATCATACTTTAAAAATAAAGGGCTCTGGGGATCACTGAATTAAATTCTCCAACCACTAGATGCTCTTTCCTCTTTGGGCTACTCAGCTGTGCAGCCAGAAATGGATGGTGGGAGTGGAGCTGAGGCTCATCTGCTAAGACCCCGGAATGTTGGCTATGTTGGAGAGTGTTTGGAGAATGCCTTGGACACTGAGGAAGTATTTCCAAAGCAGTATACACACAGAGGTATTTGAACCAGAGAACATGCACTCGAATATCACATTTTCACTTTCATGTGAAATGTTTCTGAGGTCCATCCAGGCTGTTCCTTTTTCTTGCTGAGTAGTAGTCTACTGGGAGGATCCTTTTACTGTCTGGGTTTGCTCTCTTAACTCCCTGAAACAAAATGTTTTCCCATTGGGTGGTTGGAACTGTCCTATGACTAGAAACTTCAAACCTAGACAATTTCTTGCTGTCTCCATGCCAGCAGTTGAGAGGAAACCTGCCCATCGTTTCCACTGTGTATACAGGGGGACAAGATGAGAAGATAATTTTCTTAGTGTTGGTTCAACATTTAGCTCCTATTCTTAGACTCCAGCTAATGATACCTATTTTTCAGTGAAAAAAAATCATTATAGTATGTAAGTTATACATCAATGAAACTTTTTTTTGGCTCAAGGATCCCTATTTTTATTTTTAAATTTTATTTTTTAATTACAATATACATTCAGTATTATTTTGTATTAGTTTTAGGTGTATAGCATAGTGGTTAGGTAATTATAGACTTTACAAAGTGTTCCCCCTGATATTCCCAGTACCCACCTGGCACCACACATAGTTATTACAGTATTATTGACTTTGTTCCCTGGGCTGTACTTTACATCCCTGTGACTGTTCTGTAACAGCCAGTGTGTACTTCTCAGTCCCTTCACCTTTTTCACCCAGTACTCCAGTGCCCTTCCACTCTGGCAACCATCAATCTGTTCTCTGTATTTATGAATCTGTTTCTATTTTATTTGTTTGTTTTGTTCTTTAGATTCTACATATAAGTGAAGTCATATGGTATTTGTCCTTCTCTGTCTAACTTTTTTACTTAGCATAATACCAAGTCCACACATGGTGTCGCAAATGGTAAGATTTCATTCTTTTTATGACCAAGTAATATTCCATTCTATATATGTACCATACATTTTTATCCACTCATCTATTGATGGGCACTTGGGTTGCGTCTGTGTCTTGGCTATTGTAAGTAATGCTGCAGTGAACATAGGTGTGCATATATCCTTTCGCATTAGCGTTTGGGTTTCTTTGGATATAATAGAGCTGTTTAAAAAAAAAGAGTAAAAAGAATGGTTCTTCCAGGACCATCCCAAGATCACTTTGCACAAACAGGTGCCTCACCTGTTTTTTCCATGGTAACCATTATTCTTTTCTAATGTGGAGGATCTCCCCAGTAGGGTGCTTTGATGTACAAATCTAGATACTATTATATCAAACCAGGCTTGATGATATTTCAAAAACAAGAATTTATAATTTCTGGACATAATTATTATTATTATAGTAGTTAACTCATGATACCAATGCCCTGTCCAAGTATATTAGTCCATTAAATTAGGAGAAAAAACTGCTTTTCTAGTTTGGAGAGATGGTGGTGTGACTGGGAGCCCAGGAGAGCTTTGTGAGCTTTTCTTGCACCTGGCAGCTGTTTGGGGGCAGCTCCAGGGGCAGGAGGCAGGGTATTTAGGGTGTAGACTTAAATGCCTTCACTAACAACTGTGGTATGTTGCCTACAGACATCTCCATCACCACAGAAATGTGGGGAAATTGTATTAGGAAAATTCATCTTGTTCAAAGGCAAAAGAATGAATGGAACATTTTGGGGTCATCATGATTAGGTAGTGCTTCTATTATCAGCAAGTGGTTCTCAAACTTCTGTGCGCATTGAAATCTCCTGACTTATTAAAACGGCAGGTTCCTAAGCCTGGCCTCAAGGTTGCAGAACTGAATGGGAATAAAGGCCAGAGCATGAATCTTTAAGGAGCCACCAAGGTGACTGTTATGCTAAGGGTCCTCAAAACACAGTGTAAGGAACTCTGGATAGAGGAAAGAAGAAGAAAGTGGGGGAAGTTGTTGAGAGAGAGAGGAGGGAAGGAGAGAGGACAGGAGGGAGGAAGGAAGGGTGGAAGGAAAGGAAGGAGCGAGGGAGGAAAGGTCAAAGGGAGGGAGGGAGGGAAGGATAAAGGAGCGCTGATGAAGACACCTAGTCAGTCAGGCCTTGTTGTTTAGGCACCTCAGCTGAATTTAGTCAAAATTCCTTCTAAACCTCATTGTCTTATATTTATACCTCACACTTAGTCCTTATCCTTACCTGCCTCTTAGCCTTGCTTTCATATAGAGTCCACCTGTGGTAGGCTGGAGACAAATAGTTGTCAAAGGGTTTTCTCTTGCACACACCCCCAACCAGCAGGGGACAAGACTGAACTGGAGGAAGATTAAGTCTTTTCTCACTGACCTGTTAGATGAGTCTCACTTCAGGATCTCTGGAAAGGAACCTGCAGGGGATTGATTTTAGAGAGAGGAGAGAGAGAATAAGGGGGCGGGGAAGAAATGGGAGGCAGCAACTCATAGTAGTTGTGTCTTGTATGTGCCATGACCAGGCAAGCCTAGGGTTTTGAACCTGTGACCTCAGCATTCCAGGTCAACGCTTTATCCATTGTGCTACCACAGGCCAGGCACTTTCTTCTTACTTTTTAATGTTAGTAGAGGATTCATAGTTCTAAAACCCTGCTTATAGGGAAGCACAGAGTTGGTTGAATTGACAACCCAGCTCCAGACAGAATTCTTTCCCTAGTGAGGGCATCCATTCCATTGTCATATAGGGAGACAGACATGTCCTCCTGTCTGTGAGACCAGCACACGGTGGTCCAGTGGTGATTCCTTAGCTCTAGAGATGTTTCTGTTTTCCATCCTCCTTGGCAACAACCCAATCCATGAGCTTTCTCTGGGATATTCTGCTTACCCCCAGGCCCCATGTTTGTAATGTGGCAACCATGTTTGTAATGTGGGACTCACCCCCTCAGTCACTTGATTGAACCAAAAGTAGACACTTACCCCAATCAGGCCTGCTCAGAGCCCCCTTTTCTTGGAAATGTGCAGTTAAAATTAAGATATTCCCATCCTGACACGGGCTGGTTTCTTATATATTCTTATAGGAAGAATGCAGAGGCTTTAGCACTGCATTTCTACCCATGAGGAATGACTAGCCTAGAAATCTGAGTTGAGAGACAAGAGAGTTGTGAGATGGAGTGACTGCACTCAGTTCCCAGGTCAGTCTCTTTCTGAGGCCCGCTGACCTCCTGAGCTTCAGTTCCATGAGTCCTTCCAGTACTGTTGGAATAAAAGATGCTTTTACGGTTGTTTAGTCCAGCGCTGACCTGCATTCCCGCTTCCCTTCGTCCGGCTATGTTCTTGTTTTAGCTCACATCCCTTTCTCCTGGAGGTGGGGAGCACATCCCATTGTCTTCCTTATGAGTGCAAAAGGAGCACTTCTCAAAAAACTGGGGTGATTTGAATTATTCACTATAACATAATATGTTGACTCTATTAGAAATTATGAAATTATTAATTTTTAGGTGCACAGATGGAACTATGGCTGCTACATTTAAAAGAGTCTTTGTGTTTTAGAGTCACATATTGAAACATTTATGCCCATAATGATATGATGTCAGGATGTACTTCTGAACAATACTGGAGGACAGGAAGTGGGCAAGGGCACAGATGAAACACGGCTGACCTTGGGTTGATAGCTGTGAATCTGGATGACTGGGGTTCATTGTCTTATACTGTCTGCTTTGGTATACAGTAGGTATAAAATTTTCCATACTAAGAATTTCTAAAAATACCAATGGGAATTTTTGCAGGGGAATCCTGAAATAACGTGAAACTACCAACATTAGTGTAGTCTTTTTTTTTTAATTTTTTATTTATTCATTTTAGAGAGGAGAGGGAGAGACAGAGAGAGAAGGGGGGAGGAGCTGGAAGCATCAACTCCCATATGTGCCTTGAGCAGGCAAGTCTAGGGTTTCGAACTGGCGACCTCAGCATTTCCAGGTTGACGCTTTATCCACTACGCCACCACAGGTCAGGCAAAATTTGTAACTTTTTTTTTTTTTAGAGAGAAGAGGGAGAGAAAGAGAGAGAGAGAGAGAGACAGAGAGAGAGGAGAGACAGAGAGAGAAGGGGGGGAGAAGCTGGAAGCATCAACTCCCATACGTGCCTTGAGCACGGTTTCGAAACGGCAACCTCAGCACTTCCAGGTCAACGCTTTATCCCACTGCGCCACCACAGGTCAGTGAAACTACCAACATTAAAAAGTAAGAAGAGCCCTGGCCGGTTGGCTCAGTGGTAGAGCGTCGGCCTGGCGTGCGGAAGTCCCGGGTTTGATTCCGGCCAGGGCACACAGAAGAGGCGCCCATCTGCTTCTCCACCCCTCCCCCTCTCCTTCCTCTCTGTCTCTCTCTTCCCCTCCCGCAGCCGAGGCTCCATTGGAGCAAAAGATAGCCCGGGCGCTGGGGATGGTTCCTTAGCCTCTGCCCCAGGTGCTAGAGTGGCTCTGGTTGCGACAGAGCGACGCCCCGGATGGGCAGAGCATCTCCCCCTGGTGGGCATGCTAGGTGGATCCCGGTCGGGCGCATGCGGGAGTCTGTCTGCCTCCCCGTTTCCAGCTTCAGAAAAATACAAAAAAAAAAAAAAAAAAAAAAAGTAAGAGGAAAGTGCCTGGCCTGTGGTGGAACAATGGGTAAAGCATTGACCTGGAATGCTGAGGTCACAGGTTCGAAACCCTAGGCTTGCCTGGTCACAGCACATAAGCAACTACTATGAGTTGATGCTTCCCATTTCTTCCCCGCCCCCATATTCTCCCTCTCCTTTCTCTAAAATCAACAAATAAATTTAAAAAATAAAACCCTAAAATATAGGAAGAAGGTTATTGAATTAGAAATTGAATATTGTGACTGCAAAGGTGGTCACCCCTAGTGGGAGTGGGTTTCGTGTAACCTTTACTAGTGTGTGAACAGAAACATGTAAGGCATGTGTGTCCCCACTCACTCAAGGGAAATAGCAACTTGGGGGTTTGTGTTCAATTTACCTCTGGTGATGCAATCCCAAATAAAACATTCTAGGATCTCTAGCTTTCTTTTAAATTAAAAAACAAACAAACAAATGAACACATTAAATTAGATACTTAGTTGTTTTTATTTTACTACAAATTATTTGACAGAATTAAGAGTAAGAAACACTGCCTCAAAGTTGAACATTTTCGCCTGACCAGGCAGTGGCGCAGTGGATAGAGCGTTGGACTGGGATGTGGAGGACCCTGAGGTTCGAGACCCTGAGGTCGCCAGGTTCGAGACCCTGAGGTCGCCAGCTTGAGTGTGGGCTCATCTGGTTTGAGCAAAGCTCACCAGCTTGACCCAAGGTTGCTGGCTTGAGCAAGGGGTCCCTCGGTCTGCTGTAGTCCCCCGGTCAAGGCACATATGAAAAATCAATCAATGAACAACTAAGGAACTGTAATGAAGAATTGATGTTTCTCATCTCTCTCCCTTCTTTTCTGTCTGTCCCTATCTATCCTTCTCTCTGACTCTCTCTGTCTCTACCACAAAAAAAAAAAAGTCGAACATTTCCCTCATAGGTTGAAAAAATACGTGTCAGAAAATAAAGCATGCTGGGAGCTTTCCAACAGCTCTAAAAAGCTCAAAAGCTCCCTGTTCTATGCGGACCATCTTATTTAGAGGAGTGAGTAGGAGGTGGAAGATGCTTGTTGAGTAGTCAAGAGCATCTGATTTCATTCTTTATAGATTATTATAGTTAAGGGTGGTCTTTCTTTAGAGTATGAATTTGAGGAGAAATATTAAAAATTTTCTTTTTAAGTTGTGATTGTCCACTTCACCTCTATGCCTACCCATTTTCAAGGTGTCCAAAGTCCGTTCTCTGTAGGAGGCCCCAAGGGGACAATCTGCTGCTAGTATGACACATCACTATCCTGATTTTAAGGTTACTCTCACACTGTGGACACATTCTGGGGCTCACCTCTGAGACCAGCAGTCTTGCCCATTCAGTGGCTGAATGTTCCATTTCTTTTTGTTGGTGCCTTTGCTCTATTGGCCCATTTGCCCCTTCCTTCCATTTACAACACTTACCACATTGAGGCTCCTGCTTACTTAGCAACACTCCACTCCTGTCTGGTCTTCCTGTTGTAGCTTTTTGCTTTTATGTAAACACGTGTCTACTCAAAGCAAGACATTCTACCAAGTTGTGGCTCTTTTGAATCCAAGGACCAAAGACCCATGCTCTACTTGATGGAAACAGGAAATCATTGCAAGAATTCTTTTTCTTCAAAATGCATCTGGACCAAAAAATAACAAAAAAATCCATTTCTCCACTTAAGGGCCCAGTGACCCCCTTCATTGCATCTCCAAGTATTCACGAATTGAATAAGATGATAGGTTTAGAACTACAAGGACAGCATTCAAAGTTTATATATATAAATAATTCTTATTAATTATATATAATATTATATTATTAATATATAATATATAATAATATATTATTAATAATAATTTCATATATATGGTGGTATATATATATATATACACCACAAAAAAAATAAGCAAATAATATAGCTGAGACAATGAACCAATTAATAGTTGACATCATTTTCCATGGAGCCATATTCTTTTACAGAAGAGGTGATATTAATAAGAAGTAAAAACTAGATCAGACCTTTCATCACTATATCCTCAACCCAACCTATATTTTAAAGTGCAAATTTCAGACCTTAAAATAATGTTTAATTTAAAATATTTTATTTTATTTCATTATTTTATTTTATTTTTTAATTAAGAGGAAGGGAGATAAACAGACTCCCGCATGTGCCCCGACCAGGATCTACCCAGCAACTCCATCTGGGGCTAATGCTTGAATCAGCCAAAATATCCTCGGTGACAATGCTGACAAACCAATCCAGCCACTGGCTGTGGGAGGGGAAGAGGGAGAGAAGGGGAAATAGAGAAGCAGATGGTTGCTTCCCCTGTGTGTCCTAACTGGGAATTTAACCTGGGACACCCATACGCCGGGTTGATGCTCTATCCACTGAACCACTGGTCAGGGTCATTTTAAAATATTTTAAAGAAAAATGCAAAGGCCCTTCAAACCACAATTCTTTCTGTGGATTTTATTTCTATAGATGTACTAATAAACAAAGTATAATACAATTATATATATAATATACTAGAATTCAGACTAACAGTAAAGTTGCTTAAGGTCAGACATAAGAAAAAAATTTTGAGCCTATTTAGTATATCCAGACAATAACTTCAGATATTAGATAAATGGTTTTGAACATTTTTATCCAGAACCCTCAGGAAAGAAAACCATATTTTTTTATTAATTTTAATGGGATGACATTGATAAATCAGGGTTCATATGTTCAGAGAAAACATCTCCAAGTTATTCTGACATTTGATTATGTTGCATACCACTCACCCAAAGTCAAATTGTCTTCTGTCACCTTCTATCTCAGGGGTCCCCAAACTATGGCCCGTGGGCCGCATGCGGCCCCCTGAGACCTTATATTCGGCCCCCTCCGCACTTCCAGAAGGGGCACCTCTTTCATTGGTGGTCAGTGGGAGGAGCACATTGACCATCTCATTAGCCAAAAGCAGGCCCATAGTTCCCATTGAAATACTGGTCAGTTTGTTGATGTAAATTTACTTGTTCTTTATTTTAAATATTGTATTTGTTCCCATTTTGTTTTTTTACTTTAAAATAAGATGTGCAGTGTGCATAGGGATTTGTTCATAGGTTTTTTTTATATTCCAGCCCTTCAATGGTCTGAAGGACAGTGAACTTGCCCCCTGTGTAAAAAGTTTGGGGACCCCTGTTCTATCTGGTTTTCTTTGTGCCCCTCCCCTCCCCCCATCCCCCCACCCCCCCCCCGCTCTGATAACCATCACACTCTTGTCCATGTCTCTGAGTCTCATTTTTATGTCCCTTCTATGTATGGAATCATATAGTTCTTAGTTTTTTCTGATTTACTTATTTCACTCAGTAAAATGTTATCAAGGTCCATCCATGTTGTTGTAAATAATCCAATGTCCTAAAAGTGGGATAGCTGGGTCAAAAGGCAGTTCGATTTTTAATTTTTTGAGGAATCTCCATACTGTTTTTCACAGTGACTGCACCAGTCTGCATTCCCACCAGCAGTGCAAGAGGGCTCCCATTTCTCCACATCCTCGCCAGCACTTATTCTGTGTTGTTTTGTTGATGAGCGCCATTCTGACTGGTGTGAGGTGATATCTCATTGTGGTTTTAATTTACATTTTACTAATGATTAGTGATGTTGAGCATTTTTTCATATGCCTGTTGGCCATCTGTATGTCCTCTTTGGAGAAGTGTCTATTCATTTTTTTGCCTATTTTTTTATTGGATTGTTTGTCTTCCTGGTGTTGAGTTTTACAAGTTCTTTATACATTTTGGTTATTAACCCCTTTTAAGACGAATTGTCGAATATGTTCTCCCATTGTGTAGTTTGTCTTTTTATTGTGTTCTTATTGTCTTTAGCTGTGCAAAAGCTTTTTAGTTTGCTATAGTCCCATTTGTTTATCCTGACTTTTATTTCACTTGCCCGTGGAGATAAATCGGCATATATATTGCTGCCAGAGATGTCAGAGAGCTTACTGCTTATGTTTTCTTCTAAGATGCTTATGGTTTCACAGCTTACATTTAAGTCTTTTTTTTTTTTTTTCTGGTTGCTTTAACTTTTTATTAAGGTATGTTACATCCTATAAAGTGCACATGTCATCATTGGATATAGCCCATTGATTTTCAAGGCTTCACATCCCAGCATCCAGACCATGAACAGAATACAGCCAGTATCCCAGAGCCTCTCAGACCCTCTCCCAGTCATTAACCTCCCTCCACATCCACCAGAGTACACATTAGCTTAAGAGCACAAACTAGTCTTCGCCTATTTTTATACTTAATATATGTAGAACCATACAATATGTACCCTTTTCTCTCTGGCTTCTTTCATTAAACATCATGTTTTTAATCCATTCTTTTTTTTTTTTTACATCATGTTTTTACATGTACCAATAGTTGGTTCTTTCTACTTGCTGTATAGTATTTCATTGTGTGATATACAAACATCTATTCTTTTTACAGTTGATAGATATTTAGGTAACTATTGGAGGCTATTCTAAATGATGCTTCTCTGAATTCTCCAAGATATATCTCCTTTAAAATTTTTATTGTGATAAAATATGATACGTATAACATAAAATTAATTTATTAATCATTTTCTAGTGTACAATTCAGTGGTATTAAATATATTAATAATATTCTGCAACCATCACCACTATTTGTCTCCATAGCTCTTTTAACCTTGTAAAACTGAAACTACTTACCCATTCAACAATAACTCCCGATTTTCTCCTCCCTCTAGTCTCTGTCAACCACTATTCTTCTTCCTGTCTCTATGATTTTGATTACTTTAAGTACCTCATATAAGTGCTCTAGTATATTTCTTTTGATGTTTATACTCATTTCTGTTAGACACAAGACTCTAATTTCTAGTCTTTTCTTTTTTGTGCCACTTTCAAGTAAATTTGGGTTTGCACATATTAAAGCATCTGTATTTTCCTGACAAGCACACCCCATCCTGATAGGTTGGCTGTGATGGGATGTACTGACAACTAATTTTAGAGACAGGACTAAATTAACCCATGAAACGGGTTGTGATGGCTGTGCAGGACTGAAACGCAGCTACACACCTGTTAAAGGAAGCACATTTAAGAGATAGCAAAATTCTGTCAGTGCCAATGTTCTCACATTTAAGTCTTTTATCCATTTTGAATTTATTTTTGTGAATTGTGTAAGTTGGTGGTCTAGTTTCATTTTTTTGCAGGTAGTTGTCCAATTTTCCTAACACCATTTATTAAAAAGGCTGTCTTTACTCCATTGTATGCTCTTACCTCCTTTGTCAAATATCATTTGTCCATAAAAGTGTGGGTTTATTTCTGGGTTCTCTGTTCTGTTCCATTGATCTATATGCCTGTTCTTATGCCAGTACCAGGCTGTTTTGAGAACAGTGGCCTTGTAGTATAAACTTGATATCTGGAAGTGTGATACCTCCCACTTTATTCTTCCTTTTCAAGATTGCTGAAGCTATTAGTGTTCTTTTTTGGTTCCATATAAATTTTTGGAATATGTGTTCTATATCTTTGAAGTATGTCATTGGTATTTTAATCGGTATTGCATTGAATTTATAAATTGCTTTGGGTAATATAGACATTTTAATGATGTTTATTCTTCCTAACCATGAGCACAGTATATGCTTCCACTTGTATGTATCTTCCCTGATTTCATTTATTAATGTTTTATAATTTTCCCAGTACAAGTCTTTAATCTCCTTGTTTAAATTTACTCCTAGGTCCTATATTTTTTTGGTTGTAATAGTGAAGGGGATTGTTTCCTTAATTTCTCTTTCTGACAGTTCATTGTTGGTGTATAAAAATGCCTCTGATTTCTGAGTATTAATTTTATATCCTGTCACCTTGCTCAATTTATTTATCAGGTCTAGTAGTTTTTTGACTGAGACTTTAGGGTTTTCTATATACAATATCATATCATCTGCAAATAATGATAGTTTTACTTCTTCTTTTCCAATTTGGATATCTTTTATTTCTTCTTCTTGTCTGATTGCTGTGGCTAGGACTTCCAGAACTATGTTGAATAAGAGTGGTGAAAGGGGGCACCCCTGCCTTGTTCCTGATCTTAAGGGGATTGCTTTTAATTTTTGCCCATTGAGTATGATGTTGGCTGTGGGTTTGTCATAGATGGCCTTTATCATGTTGAGGTGTGTTCCCTGTATTCCCAGTTTGCTGAGAGTTTTGATCATGAGTGGGTGCTGGATTTTATCAAATGCTTTTTCTGCATCTGTTGAAATTATCATGTGGTTTTTCTCCTTTTTTTGGTTTATGTGATGAATCACATTGATTGATCTGCAAATATTGTACCAGCCTTGCCTCCCCAGAATAAATCCCACTTGATCATGGTATATGATTTTTTTCATATATTGCTGGATCTGGTTTGCTAATATTTTGTTGAGGATCTTAGCATCTATATTCATCCAGGATATTGGCCTATAATTTTCTTTCTTTGTGTTGTCTTTACCTGGTTTTGGAATCAGAATATGCTTGCCTCTCTCTTTTTTTCTTGGTGAGTCTAGTTAAAGGTTCATCGATCTTGTTTTTTTTTTCTTTTTTTCTTTTTTAATTGATTTTAATTTATTGTGTTTACATAGGTTTTTGTGTCGCCTCGAATGCATCCCCCCTCCCTTGTATTCACCTCAACATCTCTCTCCCCTTCCCTTCAGGATTATCCCATCCTACCATCCCCTTTCCCTCTGTCTACTTTTCCTCTGGTCCTTTTGATCCCTCCTCTGTCTCAATTCCATTCCTCAGTTCCATTTGTTCATTGGATTCCTCAAATGAATAAGGTCATATGATATTTTCCTTTCTCTGCTTGGCTTATTTCACTTAACATAATACAGTAGTTTCCAGGTCCATCCATGTTGTTGCAAAAGGTAAGATTTCATTCTTTTTCATGACCCCATAGTATTCAATTGTATATATGTACCATAGCTTTAAAAAAAATTTTTATTTTATTTATTCATTTTCTAGAGGAGAGAGAGAGAAAGAGAGATAAGGTGGGAAAAGCAAGAAGCATCAACTTCCATATGTGCCTTGACTAGGCAAACTTGGGGTTTCAAACCAGTGACCTCAGCATTCCAGGTTGAAGCTTTAATCACTGTGCCACCACAGGTCAGGCTGTACCATAGCTTTTTAATCCACTTGTCCACTGATGGACACTTGGGCTGTTTCCAGATCTTGATTATTGTAAACAATGCTGCCATAAACATGGGGGTGCATTTCTTCTTTTGAATCAATGATATGGTGTTCTTGGGATATATTCCTAAAAGTAGGGTGGCTGGGTCAAAACGCAATTCTATTTTTAATTTTTTGAGGAATCTCCATACTGTTTTACACAGTGGCTGAACCAGTCTGCATTCCCACTAACAGTTCAGGAGGGTCCCCTTTTCTCCACATCCTCACAGCACTTATTATGTGTTGTTTTGTTAATGAGCGCCATTCTGACTGATGTGAGGTGATATCTTATTGTGGTGTTAATATGCATTTCTCTAATGATTAGTGATGTTGAACATTTTTTTCATCTGCCTTGGCCATCTGTATGTCCTCTTTGGAGAAATGTCTATTCATTTCTTTTTTTTTTATTTAGACAATTAATTTTAACAGGGTGAAATTGATTAATTAGAGTGCATAGATTCAGAGAAAACATCTCCAGGTGATTTTGACATTTGATAATGTTGTATACCCATCACCCAAAGTCAGATTGTCTTCCATCACCTTCTATTTGGCATTTTTGTGCCCCTCCCCTCCCCCCATCTTCTCCCTTCCCCTGGTAACCACCACACTCTTGTCCATATCCCTGAGTCTCATTTTTGTGTCCCACTTATGTATGGAATCATATTGTTCTTAGTTTTTTTCTGATTTACTTAGTTCACTCAATATTATGTTATCAAGGTTAATCCATGTTGTTGTAAATGATCCTATGTCATCATTTCTTATGGCTGAGTTGTATTCCATAGTATATATGTACCAAATCTTCTTTATCCAATCATCTATTGAAGGGATTTTTGGGTGTTTCTATGTCTTGGCCACTGTGAACAATGCTGCAATGAACATGGAGCTGCATGTGTCTTTCCATACCAATGTTTTTGAGTTTTGGGGGTATATACCCAGTAGAGGGATTGCTGGGTCATATGGTAGTTCTATTTTTAATTTTTTGAACAACCACCATATTTTCTTCTATAATGGTTGTACTACTTTACATTCCCACCAACAGTGAATGAGGGTTCCTTTTTCTTTACATCCCATCCAACACTTGTGATTACCTGTCTTGTTGATAATAGCTAATCTAACAGGTGTGAAGTGGTATCTCATTGTAGTTTTGATTTGCATTTCTCTAATAGCTAATGAAGATGAGCATCTTTTCATATATCTGTTGGCCATTTGTATTTCTTCCTGGAAGAAGTGTCTGTTCATGTCCTCTTCCCATATTTTTATTAGATTGTTTGCTTGTGTGTTGTTGAGTTTTATAAGTTCTTTGTATATTTTGGATATTAGGCCCTTATCTGTGCTATTGTTTGAAAATATCATCTCCCATTCAGTTGGCTGTCTATTTGTTTTGTTGTCAGTTTCTCTTGCTGTGAAAAAGCTTCTTAGTCTGAGGTAGTCCCATTCATTTATCTTTGCCTTCATTTCCCTTGCCTTTGGAGTCAAATTCATAAAGTGCTCTTTATGGCCAAGGTACATGAGTTTAGTACCTATGTTTTCTTCTATGTAATTTATTGTTTCAGGTCTTATATTTAGGTCTTTAATCCATTTTGAATTAATTTTAGTATAAGGGAACAAACTGTAGTCGAATTTCATTCTTTTGCATGTAGCTTTTCAGTTTTCCCAGCACCATTTATTGAAGAAGCTTCTTTTTCTTCGCTGTGTGTTAATCTTTTTTTTTTTTTTTGTATTTTTCTGAAGCTGGAAACGGGGAGAGACAGTCAGACAGACTCCCGCATGCGCCCGACCGGGATCCACCCGGCACGCCCACCAGGGGCGACGCTCTGCCCACCAGGGGGCGATGCTCTGCCCCTCCAGGGCGTCGCTCTGCCGCGACCAGAGCCACTCTAGCGCCTGGGGCATAGGCCAAGGAGCCATTCCCAGCGCCCAGGCCATCTTTGCTCCAATGGAGCCTCGGCTGCGGGAGGGGAAGAGATAGACAGAGAGGAAGGGGGGGTGTGTGGAGAAGCAAATGGACACTTCTTCTATATGCCCTGGCTGGGAATCGAACCCGGGTCCCCCGCACGCCAGGCCGACGCTTGTGTTAATCTTTATCAGAGATTATTTGACCATATACATGTAGTTTTATTTCTTTTTTTTTTATTTTCTTATTTTTTATGTGTGTAGCAATTTACTAAACAACTTTACATATATATCTTTTTTTGATTAATTTTAATGGGGTGACATTGATAAAATTGCCTTCTGTCACTTTCTAACTGGTTTTCTTTGTGCCCTTCCCCTCCCCCAACCCCCTCCCCCCCCACCTTGTAACCCCAACACTGTTGTCCATGTCTCTGAGTCTCATTTTTATGTCCCACCTATGCATGGAATCATATAGTTCTTAGTTTTTTCTGATTTACTTATTTCGCTCATTATAATGTTATCAAGGTCCGTCCATTTTGTTGTAAAAGATCCGATGTCATCTTTTCTTATTGCTGAGTAGTATTCCACAGTATATATGTACCAAAGCTTTTTAATCCACTCGTCCTCTGATGGACACTTGGGCTGTTTCCAGATTTTTGCTATTGTGAACAATGCTGCCATAAACGTGGGGGTACATTTTTTCTTTTCAAACAATGCTATGGTGTTCTTGGGGTATATTCCTAACAGTGTTATAGCTGGGTCAAAATGCAGTTCGATTTTTAATTTCTTGAGGAATCCCCATACTGTTCTCCACAGTGACTGCACCAGTCTGCATTCCCACCAGCAGTGCAGGAGGGTTCCCTTTTCTCCACATCCTCGCCAGCACTTATTCTGTGTTGTTTTGTTGATGAGCGCCATTCTGACTGGTGTGAGGCGATATCTCATTGTGGTTTTAATTTACATTTCACTAATGATTAGTGATATTGAGCATTTTTTCATATGCCTGTTGGCCATCTGTATGTCCTCTTTGGAGAATGTCTATTCATTTCTTTTGCCCATTTTTTTATTGGATTGTTTGTCTTCCTGGTGTTGAGTTTTACAAGTTCTTTATAAATTTTGGTTATTAACCCCTTATCAGACCCATTGTCAAATATATTCTCCCATTGTGTAGTTTGTCTTTTTATTGTGTTCTTATTGTCTTTAGCTGTGCAGAAGCTTTTTAGTTTGATCAAGTCCCATTTGTTTATCCTGTCTTTTATTTCACTTGCCTGTGGAGACAAATTGGCAAATATATTGTTGCGAGAGATGTCAGAGAGCTTACTGCCTATGTTTTCTTCTAAGATGCTTATGGTTTTATGGCTTACATTTAAGTCTTTTATCCATTTTGAGTTTATTTTTGTGAATGGTGTAAGTTGGTGGTCTAGTTTCATTTTTTCGCAGGTAGCTGTCCAATTTCCCCAACACCATTTGTTGAAGAGGCTGTCTTTACTCCATTGTATTTCTTTGCCTCCTTTGTCAAATATAAGTTGTCCATAAAAGTGTGGGTTTATTTCTGGGTTCTCAGTTCTGTTCCATTGATCTATATGCCTGTTCTTATGCCAGTAGCAGGCTGTTTTGAGTACAATAGCCTTATAATATAACTTGATATCTGGAAGTGTGATACCTCCCACTTTATTCTTCCTTTTCAAGATTGCTGAGGGTATTCGTGTTCTCTTTTGGTTTCATATAAATTTTTGGAATTTGTGTTCTATATCTTTGAAGTAAGTCATTGGTATTTCAATCAGTATTGCATTGAATTTATAAATTGCTTTGGGTAATATAGACATTTTAATGATGTTTATTCTTCCTAACCACGAGCATGGTATATGCCTTCACTTGTTTGTATCTTCCCTGATTTCTTTGATCAATGTTTTATAATATTCCAAGTACAGGTCTTTAATTTCCCTGGTTAAATTTATTCCTAGGTACTTTATTTTTTTGGTTGCAATGGTTAATGGGATTGTTTCCTTAATTTCTCTTTCTGACAATTCATTGTTAGTGTATAAAAATGCCTCTGATTTCTGAGTATTGATTTCATATCCTGCTACCTTGATGAATTCATTCATCAGGTACAGCAGTTTTTTGACTGAGACTTTAGGGTTTTCTATATACAATATCATATCATCTGCAAATGATAGTTTTACTTCTTTTTTTCCCAATTTGGATGCCTTTTATTTCTTTTTCTTGTCTAATTGCTGTGGCTAGGACTTCCAGAATTATGTTGAATAAGAGTAGTGAAAGGGGCCCTGGCCGGTTTGCTCAGTGGTAGAGCGTCGGCCTGGCGTGCAGAAGTCCTGGGTTCGATTCCCGGCCAGGGCACACAGGAAAAGCGCCCATCCGCTTCTCCACCCCTCCCCCTCTGCTTCCTCTCTGTCTCTCTCTTCCCCTCCCGCAGCTGAGGCTACATTGGAGCAAAAGATGGCCCGGGCGCTGGGGATGGCTCCTTGGCCTCTGCTCCAGGTGCTAGAGTGGCTCTGGTCGCGACAGAGCAACATCCCGGATGGGCAGAGCATTGCCCCCTGGTGGGCGTGCCAGGTAGATCCTGGTTGGGCGCATGCGGGAGTCTGTCTGACTGCCTCCCCATTTCCAGCTTCAGAAAAATACAAAAAAAAAAATGAGTAGTGAAAGGGGGGCACCCCTGCCTTGTTCCTGATCTTAAGGGGATTGCTTTTAATTTTTGCCCATTGAGTATTATATTGGCTGTGGGTTGGTCATAGATGGCCTTTATCATTTTGTGATATGTTCCCTGTATTCCCAGTTTGCTGAGAGTTTTGATCATGAATGGGTGCTGGATTTTATCAAATGCTTTTTCTGCATCAGTTGAAATTATCATGTGATTTTTCTCCTTCCTTTTGTTTATGTGATGAATCACATTTTTTGATTTGCGAATATTGTACCAGCCTTGCCTCCCCAGAATAAATCCCACTTGATCATGGTATATGATTTTTTTCATATATTGCTGGATCCGGTTTGCTAATATTTTGTTGAAGATTTTTGCATCTAAAATCATCAGGGATATCGGCCTATACAGTGGTCGTCAAACTTTTTATAAAAACCGCCCACTTTGCAGTGCCGGTCAACCTGGTCCCTACTGTGCAACCAAACAGCGCCGCGATTGGCCCATCATGAAAGCTGGAACGCCCACTAGTGGGCGGTAGGGACCAGGTCTACCAGCACTGCAAAAGTGGGCGGTTTTTATAAAAAGTTTGACAACCCCTGGTTTCTTTCTTTGTGTTGTCTTTGCCTGGTTTTGGAATCAGAATTATGCTTGCCTCATAAAAGGAGCTTGGAAGTCTTCCTTCCTCTTGAATTTTTTGAAATAGCTTGAGAAGGATAGGTTTTAGTTCTTCTTTGAATATTTGGTAGAATTCACTTGTGAAGCCATCAGACCCAGGACTTTTCTTTTTTGGGGAGTTTTTTGATAACTGTTTCAATCTCATTTGTTGTATTTGGTCTGTTTAGGTTTTCTGATTCTTCCAGATTAATTTTTGGAAGATTGTATGTTTCAAGGAATTTGTCCATTTCATCTAGGTTGTCTAGTTTTTTGGCATACAGTTCTTCATAGTATTTTCTTACAATATTTTGTATTTCTGTTGTGTCAGTTGTTATTTCTCCATTCTCATTTCTAATTTTATTTATTTGATTTCTCTCTCTTTTTTTCCTGGTGAATCTGCTTAAAGGTTCATCGATCTTGTTTACCTTTTCAAAGAATCAGCTCCTGGTTTCATTGATCCTCTGTATTGTTTCTTTAGCCTCTATGTCATTTATTTCTGCTCTGATCTTTATTATTTCCTTCCTTCTACTAGCTCTGGGCTTTACTTGCTGTTCTTTTTCTAGTTCTTTTAGATGTAGGGTCAAGTTGTTTATTTGAGCTTTTTCTAGCTTCTTGAGGTATACCTGTAATGCTATTAACTTCCCTCTCAGGACTGCTTTTGCTGTGTCCCATAAATTTTGAGTTAATGTATGCTCATTATCATTTGTTTCTAGGAATTTTTTAATTTCTTCCTTGATCTCATTGTTTACCCATTTGTTATTTAATAACATGCTATTTAGTTTCCAAATGTTTGAGTATTTTTCAGTTTTTCTGTTGTGGTTGATTTTTAGTTTCATGCCGTTGTGATCAGAGAAAGTGCTCGATATGATTTCAATCTTCTTAAATTTGTTGAGACCGTTTTGTGCCCTAACATGTGGTCTATTCTACAGAATGTACTATTAGCACTTGAAAAGAATGTGTATTCTGCTGGTTTAGGGTGAAAAGTTCTGAAGATATAAATTAAATTGAGTTGATCTAATATGTCCTTTAAGTCTGCTGTTTCTTTGTTAATTTTCTTTCTTGAGGATCTATCTAATGTTGTTAATGGGGTATTGAAATCCCCTACTATTATAGTATTGCTGTTGATCTTGCCCTTTAAATCCATCAAAGTCTGCTTTATATATTTAGGTGCTCCTATATTAGGTGCGTAGATATTTATAACGGTTATATCTTCTTGTTGGATTGCTCCCTTTATCATTATGTAGTGACCTTATTTATCTCTAACTATAGTCTTTGTTTTAAAGCCCATTTTGTCTGATATAAGTATTGCTACCCCAGCTTTTTTTTATTTCCATTTGCGTGAAATATTTTTTCCATCCCTTTATCTTCAGTCTATGTGCATCTTTTGTTTTAAGGTGTGTCTCTTGTAGACAGCATATGTATGGGTCCTGTTTTCTTATCCACGCAGCTACCCTATGTCTTTTGATTGGATCATTTAATCCATTTACATTTAAGGTTATTATTGATATGTAATTGTTTATTACCATTTTCTTCTTTAAAACTGTATTCCTCTTTTGCTATATTCATTTTCTCCTTTGATCTGTTTACAATAGGTCCCTTAGCATTTCTTGTAGCCTTTCTTTGGTTGTAGTGAATTCCTTGAGGTTTTTTTTTGTCTGTAAAGCTTTTTATTTCTCCTTCAATTTTAAACGATAGCCTTGCTGGATAAAGTAGTCTTGGTTGTAGGCTCTTGTTCTGCATTACTTTGAATATTTCTTGCCATTCCCTTCTGGCCTCGAGTGTTTCTGTTGAGAAGTCAGAAGTCATCCTTATGGGGGCTCCTTTGTAGGTGATAGTCTTTTTTTCTCTAGCAGCTTTTAATATTTTCTCTTTATCACTTAGCTTTGGTATTTTAGTTATGATGTGTCTTGATGTTGATTTCTTTGGGTTTCTACGTAATGGAGTTCTTTGTGTTTCCTGAACATGTGAGATGTTTTCCTGCCTTAATTGAGGGTAGTTTTCAGTTATGATATGTTTGAACAAAGTCTCTATCCTTGTTCTTTCTCTTCTTCTTTAGGAACCCCTATGATGCGGATGTTATTTCTCTTCATGTTGTCACAGAGCTCTCTTAGAGTTTTCTCAGACTTTTTGAGTCTCTTTTCTTTTTTCTGCTCTGCTTCCGTGCCTTTATTTATCGTGTCCTCTTAACTCGCTGATTCGATTCTCCGCTTCATCCATCCTGCTTTTAATTCCTTCCATTGTGTTTTTTAATTCAGATATTGTATTTGTTATTTCTGATTGATTCTTTTTTATTATTTCAACGTCCTTTTTTATATTTGCTATCTCTTTATTTAGGTGTTCGTGATGACCATCTATCGTTGTTCTAATATCTTTGAGCATCCTAACAATCGTTATTTTAATCTCTGCATCTGGTAATTTGGTTATATCTGATACATTTAGGTCCTTTTCTGGGGATTTCTCTTGGTTCATTTGTGTTGCATTTCTCTGCCTTCGCATTTTCTCTGTGTAAAGGAAGGTTTTTGCCCCTGGAGTCCACTGGTTATGGCCTCTGTTCCCTAGGTATGGTCTGTCTGCAGGCCCACAACCCCCTCTTCTGTTGCTGCCTAGGGGTTTTAGGTTTGGGCGTTGCTGGTGCCTGCTCACTGGGGCTGTTGCTGAGGTTTCCACCTCTCCTTCACGGAATGGCTGTGATCACGTGCTAGGGTGCACAAGCCTTGGTGGCTTTGGCCTTTGCCCCGCCCTCGTGGGTGACATTATGCTCGGCCCTGAGGGCAGTGGCGAGCACCTTTGCTTAGCTGCGGGTCTCTGCCTGTTTCCGGGCTTTCACCCCACCCTTGCAGGAGGAGCCTGCTCGTGAAATGACTGCTAGCCTTGGCTCTACCAGCCAGTAGCGGAACTCTGCCTGTTCTGGGCTTTTGGCTCCACCCCCGCGAGAGGAGCCGTGCCGCGGACCAGCGCAGCTCCAAATAACGGTGCGGAATTAAGGAAACACACTTTGTCAGAACAAAACCGATGGGACCAGGAGGACTCCTCAAACTGCCTGGCAGCATCTGAGTGCCTCACAGCCCCAGTTCGCTTTATTATATAGACCTATGCAACTCAAGGACCCTGATACAAAGTTGCACATCAAAGGCTAAGACAGGAACTCTCCCAAGGCAAAAACAGGATACATTAGTGAAATTTACACAGGATACATTAGTGAATTTACAAACATCTGAAACAAAGAGTCAGAGGAAGGGCATGTATATTGCTTCCTGCAACCCAAGGAAGGAAGTGGAGTGGGTGCAAACACTCAGCATCAAAGCCAAATATGGAGATGGAGGTGGTAGAACTTAGCCCCCTGCCAAGCCTCGAATCTATAATGGCTTTTTGCCATTAATGGTCCACAACAGAGCCGGCTCCTAAGTCAGGCCACAAGCCTCGGTTCCACAGTCGGGGCGGGGCTGTGCTCCTGTGCCCTTGCTCAAGGGCTGCTGTCCACCCCTTCTGGCATTCTCGCCCTTCTCCTGCAGGCTGGATTACAGGCTGCTGGCAGCTGGGCTTGACCACTTTTATACGCCCCTCCTCCCCAGCCGGGCAAGACTGAGCTCACACCTGGGCCTCAGTGGTGGCCAGTCGGCTTCCGCTCCTGCCGACAGAGCCGTGCCTCCGCTTCCTGTCCCCGCCCGCCCTCCGGCGTGCCCTCAGCCGTGTGGGGTGCGGGTGCTGCGGCTCAGACCCTAACACTCACTACTTTAGACCCGAAAGCTCCCTCCTTCTAAGCAACTCTGCTCTAAGTGCCACGGGAGAGCTTGTTTGGCTGGTGTCCTGCTTCCCTTTGCTGGTATTGCTGTTTCCAGGGGAAATATTCACTTCATATTTGGGGAGTGACTCATCCCAGGGGTTAGGGTGGCTGTCTTTCAAAATGTTTTTCCCTGTGACTCCTAGATTACACTCTCTTCCTGCTACTCTGGTACTCTCCTCTCTCCCCGTCCCTCGGAGCCCCGGTGAGTGGTTGTGAGAGAAGTGTTCTGCGTGGTCCCTTTAAGAAGAATCCTGGGTCTGAGAAATCAGACTCTTTCTCACAAACAGTATCTTGACTTGTTTCCAGCTAAATACTGTCCTTACGCCTCTTCTGGGCTCTGGGACTGCAGGCTGGGGCTTTGTTCCTGGGATTCAGGACCCTCCTCTCTGCTAAACTCACTTCCTGCTAGGCGAGTCTCTCCCAGATGCCATTCGCTCCAGGGAGCTGGGCAGCCATCTCTGCGTTTCCGCTTTTGCTACCAGTTTCGGTGTGGCTTCTTCAGTGTTCCTTGGTTGAAGAGTCCTCTCAGTTTAGTCCAAAGTTGTTTTTTCCAGATGATAGTTCTTACTACACTTGATCTTATCCAAAAGGCCGAGAAGCGATCCAGATGATAGTTCTTAAAATTAGTTTGTAATCCATTTTGGTTCTAGGAGTTGGATGTTGGTATGTCCGCCTACTCCAGTGCCATCTTGTCTACTCATCGATCTTGTTTACCTTTTCAAAGAACCAGCTCCTGGTTTCATTGATCCTCTGTATTGTTTCTTTAGCCTCTATGTCATTTATTTCTGCTCTGATCTTTATTATTTTCTTTCTTCTACTACATCTGTGCTTTACTTGCTGTTCTTTTTCTAGTTCTTTTGGATGCAGGGTTAAGCTATTTATTTGAGCTTTTTCTAGCTTTTTAAAGTGTGCCTGTAGTGCAATGAACTTCTCTCTCAGGACTGCTTTTGCTGTATCCCATAAATTTTGATTTGTTTTCTGCTCATTACCATTCGTTTCTTTTTTTTTTTTTTTTTATAAAATATTTTATTTATTGATTTTTAGAGAGAGGGTAGAGAGAGAGAGAGAGAGAAGGAGGAGGAGCAGGAAGCACCAACTCCCATATGTGTCTTGACCAGGCAAGCCCAGGGTTTCGAACCGGCAACCTCAGTGTTCCAGGTTGAGGCTTTATCCCACTGCACCACCACAGGTCAGGCCACCATTCGTTTCTAGGAATTTTTTTATTTCTTCTTTGATCTGATTGTTAATCCATTCGTTATTTAACAACCTGATATTTAGTTTTCATGTGTTTGAGAATTTTTGAGTTTTTTTGTTGTGGTTGATTTCTAGTTTCATGCCATTGTGATCAGAGAAAATGCTTGACATGATTTCAATCTTCTTATATTTGTTGAGACCACTTTTGTGCCCTAACATGTGGTCTATCCTAGAGAATTTACCATGAGCACTTGAAAAGAATGTGTATTCTGCTGCTTTAGGGTAAAAGGTTCTGAAGATATCTATTTTTTTTTTTTTGTATTTTTCTGAAGTTGGAAACTTGGAGGCAGTCAGATAGACTCCCGCATGCACCCGAATGGAATTCAACCGGCATGCCCACTAGGGGGCGATGCTCTGCCCATCTGGGGCATTGCTCTGTTGCAACCAGGGCTATTCTAGCGCCTGAGGCAGAGGCCACAGAGCCATCCTCAGTGCCCGGGCCAACTTTGCTCCAATGGTGACTTAACTGTGGGAGCAGAAGAGAGAGAGACAGAGAGGAAGGAGATGTGGAGGGGTGGAGATGCAGATGGGTGCTTCTCCTATGTGCCCTTGCCGGGAATTGAGCCCAGGACAGCTGCACGCCAGGCCTATGCTCTAGCACTGAGCCAACTGGCCAGAGCTGAAGATATTTATTAAATCCAGTTGATCTAGTGTATCCTTTAAATCTGTGGTTTCTTTGTTAATTTTCTTTCTTTAGGATTTATCTAGTAATGTTAGTGGGGTATTGAAATCCCCTACTATTATAGTATTGCTGTTGATCTTTCCCTTTATATCCATTAATGTCTGCTTTCTATATCTAGGTGCTCCTATATTAGGTGCGTAGATATTTATAATGGTTAAAGTCCATTTTGCCTGATATAAGTATTGCTACCCCAGCTTTTTTTTCATTTCCATTTGCATTTAATATTTTTTTCCATCATTTTACCTTCAGTTTATGTGCATCTTTTGTTTTAAGGTGTGTCTCTTGTAGACAGCATATCTACAGGTCCTGTTTTCTTATCCACGCAGCTACCCTATGTCTTTTGATTGGATCATTTAATTCATTTACATTTAAGGTTATTATTGATATGTAGTTGTTTATTGTTATTTTCTTCTTTAAAGCTGTATTCCGGCCCTGGCCGGTTGGCTCAGTGGTAGAGCGTCGGCCTGGCGTGCAGAAGTCCCAGGTTCGATTCCCGGCCAGGGCACACAGGAGAGGTGCCCATCTGCTTCTCCACCCCTCCCCCTCTCCTTCCTCTCTGTCTCTCTCTTCCCCTCCCGCAGCGAGGCTCCATTGGAGCAAAGATGGCCCGGGCGCTGGGGATGGCTCCTTGGCCTCTACCCCAGGCGCTAGAGTGGCTCTGGTCACGACAGAGCGACCCCCTGGAGGGGCAAAGCATTGCCCCCTGGTGGGGAAAGCGTCGCCCCCTGGTGGGCGTGCCAGGTGGATCCTGGTCGGGCGCATGCGGGAGTCTGTCTGACTGTCTATCCCTGTTTCCAGCTTCAGAAAAATACAAAAAAAACCCCAAAACAAAAACAAACAAAAAAAATACAACTAAAGCTGTATTCCTCTTTTGCTATATTCTTTTTTTTTTTTTTTTACAGAGACAGAGAGACATTCACAGAGAGGGATAGACAGGGACAGACAGACAGGAACGGAGAGAGATGAGAAGCATCAATCATCAGTTTTTTGTTGCGACACCTTGGTTATTCATTGATTGCTTTCTCATATGTGCCTTGACCACGGGCCTTCAGCAGATCTAGTAATCCCTTGCTCAAGCCAGCAACCTTGGGTCCAAGCTGGTGTGCTTTTTGCTCAAGCCAGATGAGCCTGCGCTCAAGCTGGCAACCTCGGGGTCTCGAACCTGGGTCCTTCTGAATCCCAGTTCGATGCTCTATCCACTGTGCCACCGCCTGGTCAGGCCTCTTTGGTATATTCTTTTCCCACTTTTATCTGTTTACAACAGGCCGCTTAGCATTTTCTGCAACATTGGTTTGATTGTAATGAATTCCTTGAGGTTTTTTTTTGTCTGGGAAGCTTTTTATTTCTTCTTCAATTTTAAATGATAGCCTTGCTGGATAAAGTAGTCCTGGTTGTAGGCTCTTGTTCTGCATTACTTTGAATATTTCTTGCCATTCCCTTCTGGCCTCAGGTGTTTCTGTTGAGAAGTCGGATGTCTTCCTTATGTTGGCTCCTTTGTAGGTGATAGCCTTTTTCTCTCTAGCAACTTTTAATATTTTCTCTTTATCACTTAGCTTTTTGTATTTTAATTATGATGTGTCTTGGTGTAGATTTTTTTGTTTTTCTCTTTAATGGAGTTCTCTGTGCTTCTTGAACTTGTGATTTTTTCCCCTGCATTAATTTAGGGAAGTTTTCAGCTATGTTATGATTGAATAAAGTCTCTATCCCTTGTTCTTTCTCTTCTTCTTCAGGAACCTCTATGATGCGGATGTTGTTTGTCTTCATTTTGTCACAGAGCTCTCTTAGAGTTTCCTCAGACTTTTTGAGTCTCTTTTCTTTTTTTTTTTTTTTTTGTATTTTTCTGAAGCTGGAAACGGGGAGAGACAGTCAGACAGACTCCCGCATGCGCCCGACCGGGATCCATCCGGCACGCCCACCAGGGGCGACGCTCTGCCCACCAGGGGGTGATGCTCTGCCCCTCTGGGGCGTCGCTCTGCCGTGACCAGAGCCACTCTAGCGCCTGGGGCAGAGGCCAAGGAGCCATCCCCAGCGCCTGGGCCATCTTTGCTCCAATGGAGCCTTGGCTGCGGGAGGGGAAGAGAGAGACAGAGAGGAAGGAGGGGGGGGTGGAGAAGCAAATGGGCGCTTCTCCTATGTGCCCTGGCCGGGAATCGAACCCGGGTCCCCCGCACGCCAGGCCGACGCTCTACCGCTGAGCCAACCAGCCAGGGCCGAGTCTCTTTTCTTTTTTCTGCTCTGCTTCCATTCTTTCATTCAACTTGTCCTCCAACTCGCTGATTCGATCCTCAGTTTCATCCATCCTGTTTTTAATTCCTTCCATTGTGGTCTTCGTTTCTGATATTGTATTTGTCATATCTGAATGATTCTCTTTTAATATTTCAATGTCCTTTTTTATACTTGCTATTTCTTCATTTAGGTGTTCGTAATAACTATTCATTGTTGTTCTAATATCCCTAAGCATCCAAACAATTATTATTTTAAACTCTGCATCTGGAAGTTTGGTTATTTCCATATCACTAAGTTCATTTCCTGGAGGTTTCTCTCTTGGTTTCATTTGGATTGGACTTCTCTGTCTTCTCATTATGTCTGTTTTTGGGTGTATTGTTTGTAGAGCGTTTGAGTCTAGGCTTAGTGTTGTCTGCCTCCAATTTTCAGTTGTGTTATATTTCTTCTTTTTTCTTCTTTTTCCTCTGTGTTTGAAATATTTTAAGACAATAAAATATATTATAAAATAGAAAAAAATACTGAGGTAAGAGATAAGATATTCTCTCAAAATCAGGAATTTTCTATACTTTCCTGGACAAAACTTGTTTGTTTACCCACCCACACCTTCTCCACCCCTTTTTCTTTCTCTATCCTCTAGTTTTTCAAAAAAACAAAAAACAAAACACCAAACAATATATTTTATATAGCAATACAGTAAGCCCTGAAGTAAAAGTTAAACAAAACAATACTTCTTACATAAATATTCTTATATTTTTTGTTATATTCTCTTTTTCTTAAAAGTTTGTTATGAGCCACAAACCTGATTTAACAAACCATTTCTGCAAAGTCGCCTGCCATTTGAAAAACGTTGCTTTGTTAACAAATAAGGACATGAAATAGAATATTAATATTAAAAAAACCCACTTAGCCACCAAATCATATGGCTTTGAAAAATTTAGCATTTTGTGATATCTGCTTTAGCTTATTATTTTTTAACATTGTAACTAGAATGAAAGGCTCCTGTGTTCCCATCACAGACCCAGCACCTCTTCCTCCTTCCCAGAGGCAAGAACTATACCATATTTGGTGGTTATTGTCTCCAGGCTTGTTTTTATATAATTACTAAAAGTTTTGGATACATAGCCTCCATTAATGCAAGGGGCATACTTATTTAGGTTCCTTTGCTATGGACTGAAGATTTGTATCCCCCAAATTTATATATTGAAGCCTAATTCCCCATGTAATGATATTTGGAGATAGAGGGCCTATGACAGGTAATTAAGTGATGGTGGGGGCTTTTGTGAATGGGATCAGTGCCTTCATGAGAAGATACAAAGAGCTTTCTTTCCCTCTTTCCCTTCCCCCTGCTCCTCCGCACTGTGTGAGGACGTGACAAGAAGACAGCCCTTACTAGACTCCAGATCTGCCGGCACCTTGATCTTGGACTTTTAGCCTCCAGAACCATGAGGAATAACTTTCTGTTGTTTATGCAACTCAGCCTATGGTAATTTGTTATAGTGGCCCAAACTGACCAAAATAGTCATCATACTAACTGGAGTGGCCAGTGAGGAAGACTGGCTAAAATGTCAACAAACTGAGTAATTCTGTGGACTTGGCTGTTTAGTGTGTGTGTGTGTGTGTGTGAGTGACAGAGAGAGGGACAGATAAGGACAGACACACAGGAAGGGAGAGAGATGAGAAGCATCAATTCTTCGTTGCAGCTCTTTAGTTGTTCAATGATTGCTTTTTCATATATGCCTTGACTGGGGGACTATAGCAGAGTGAGTGACCCCTTGCTCAAGCCAGTGACCTTGGGCTTCAAACCAGCAACCTTTGGGCTCAAGCCAGAGACTATGGTGTCATGTCTATGATCCCATGCACCCTGCACTCATGCTGGTGAAGCCATGCTCAAGCCAGATGAGCGCTTAAGCCAGTGACCTGGGGGTATTCAATCTGGGTTCTCTGCATCCCAGTCTGACACTCCATCTACTGCACCACCTCCTGGTCAGGCTAGTGTCTCTTTGTAAACACTTTCCTCTTCTTCCCCTCTTCCCCCACCAGCTTTATAACTGAGGAACAATAAGCTACAAATATTTAAAGTGTAAAATTTGATTAGTTTTAACAAAAAGTTAAAGTCTTTAATCAATATAATATCTCCTTGCCTCCATTGAATCTACCAAATATAGTTTATAGTCTTTAATTGATGAATTATCACATGCTCTTTATGGCTTTATTATTTACTCATTAAATAGAAGTGACCCTTGAACAATGCAGGGGTAAAGGGCACTGATACCTCCTTCTACCCCTGCACAGTTCATAATCCAACTATAACTTTTCACTCCCCCAAAACTAATAGTCTACTGTTGATTTGAAGCCATACCAATAACAAAAAACAGTCAATCAGCACATTTTGTATGTTATATGTATTATATACTATATTATTATAATAAAGTAAGCTAGATAAAAGAGAACATTATTTTACAGGAATATTTATTTCAAAAAAATTTATATACAGTGGACCTGCACTGTTCTATCCCATGTTGTTCAAGGGTCCACTGTATATAGCTATGTCACTGGACTGAATCATTCAGATGTGGTACATAAATTCAGAGTACTTTTTGCAGACAAACTCTTTTTGATGTTTATTGATTTCCTATAGCTTTCCCTTCTAACTATAAAATGTGTTGTTTTTAAAAGTTAATGAAAACATTTTCCAATAACGTTATGGGAGATGTCCACCACTACTGGCATTATTTCAATTACTTTGAAAGTTCTAACCAAAGCTTCCTGACCAGTTAGCTAATTTAGTTAGAGCATTGTCCCAAAATGCCAAGGTTGTGGGTTCGATACCCAGTCAGGGAACATATGGGAAGTAACTGGTGAATGCATAACTAAATGGAACAACAAATGAATGCCCCCCTTCTCTTTCTTTCTCTCTCTTTTTCTTCCTCTTCCTCTCTCTGTCTCTCTAAGGTCAACCAATAAATAATAATAAAATAAATTCCCAACCAAAGGAAAAAGAAAGGTATATGAGGGAAAAGGAAATGATTACTTGTGTGTGCTAGTGATGTCTATTTAGAAAATTTTACTGGAACCAGTGGTAGGGGTCTCTAAGATAAGCAGCTACAAGAGAAATACATCCCATACCATCTACTAAAAATATATATTTTTAATCTATTAAAGATAATATTTGTCTTTATTAGCAGTAACCAATTAGAAGATATTTTTTCTTTAAATATTTTAAACTTTTAAATTACATTTGATGTACAATATTTTTATTAGTTTCAGATGCATAATCTCACTATTAGACATTTACCTAATTTATGAAGTTGATCACCTGTTAAATCTAGTATCCATCTGATACAATGTTATTGACCATTCCCTGTGCTGTACTTCATATCC
This sequence comes from Saccopteryx leptura, assembly GCF_036850995.1. NCBI lineage: Eukaryota > Metazoa > Chordata > Mammalia > Chiroptera > Emballonuridae > Saccopteryx > Saccopteryx leptura. The sequence goes on along the minus strand of NC_089504.1, from coordinate 221,437,084 downwards.
CTGTGCCTATTCTGTAACAACCAATCTGTACTTCTAAATCCCTTCAACTTTTTTATTCATCTTTCTAATCCCCCTTCTTTATCTGATAACCCTTAAAATAATCTCTGTATCTATTAGTCGTTCTGTTCTTTTTTTAAAATTATTTTTATTTATTTATTCATTTTAGAGAAGAGAGACAGAGAGATACAGAAAGAGAAGGGGGGAGGAGCAGGAAGCATCAACTCCTATATGTGCCTTGACCAGGCAAGCCCAGGGTTTTGAACCAGTGACCTCAGCGTTCCAGGTCGACGCTTGATCAACTCTGCCACCACAGGTCAGGCGAGTTGTTCTGTTCTGGTTGTTTATTTTATTTTTATTTTACATTCCACTTATAAGTGAAATCATCTGGCATTTGTCTTTTTCTGACTTATTTCACTTAGCACAATACCCTCCAAGTCCATCCATATTATTGTTAGACTTTAAAAAATGGCTATAAAAGACAAAGAAGGACCCAACAGTTCCATTTCTGGTATTTATCCAAGGAAACCTAAAACACTAAGTCAAAAAGACATATACAGCCTGACCTGTGGTGACGCAGTGGATAAAACGTCAGCCTGGAACTCTGAGGTTGCCTGTTCGATACCCTGGGCTTGCCTAGTCAAGGCACATATGGAGTTGATGCTTCCTGCTCCTCCTCTCTCTGTCTCTCCCCTCTGTCTAAAATGAATAAATAAAATCTTTAAAAAACCCAACCAAACAAACAGAAAAAGATATATATATCCTTATATTCACTGTAGCATTATTTACAATAGCTGAGATATAGATGACCTAATTGTCCATCAGTAGATGAATGGATAGGCAAGAAGTGGTGCATATATTCAATGGAATATAACTCAGCCTTAAAATAGAAAATATTCTTAAAAAGAAATAAATTCCATTTTCAATAGCAGTGAAAAGCTAAAAAATAGTAAAAACTTGACAACAAGGCCCTGGCCAGTTAGCTTAATTGGTTAGAGCAATGGTTCTCAAACTTTTTGAAGTTGGGGCACATTTAAAATCCTACAAATAGCCTGACCTGTGGTGGCGCAGTGGATAAAGCGTCGACCTAGAAATGCTGAGGTCGCCGGTTCGAAACCCTGGGCTTGCCTGGTCAAGGCACATATGGGAGTTGATGCTTCCAGCTCCTCCCCCCCTTCTCTCTCTGTCTCTCCCTCTCCTCTCTAAAATGAATTTAAAAAAAAATCCTACAAATAACTGTAGGCGCATTATATACAAATTTCTGAGAAATATGTTATGATAATTAAGTCAAATATTAAAGAAAAAAATATAAAGTCCAAGTGTGCTTTTATGGTAATTAAAAGAAATAAATATGACAAAATTAAATTTATTCTGATGTTAAAAAACATTTTTATGTTACATTTTTTGAGTTATGCTTTTTAGAATTTGTAAAAAAGAGGGGTTAAAAAATAAAACAACAAAAATGTTATCTTTTATATATATAGATACATTCTTAATAAGATTTTGTAAATTCAGGTTCTGGCATGAATGTGTTAAGTTTTTTTATTTTTGTGTTTATGAGTAACATGAGCCTGATGTGTCCTAGTGATTTCTTCAATATTGGGGCATATATTTGAAAGGCAAACTCTCATTTCCTCGTCAATACATTGAAGAATTCCACTCTTTTTACTCTTAATTGTGTTGAGGATAGAAAATCCTAATTCACATAAATAGAATGTTAAAAATTGTAGTAAAATGTTCAAAGTTTTTTTAGATATTTCCATGTATTCTTCTTTTATAGAAATCCAAAAGGCTTCAAGAGACAATTCCTTATGTTTAATCCTCAATCCAAAACCCCCACCATACATATCATCTTAACTTTACACCAAACAAAGGATAGAAGAAACTTGCCTCCAGTCTTTCTGGGGAACATGGGGGGTAGTGTAAACAATCCAGCGCCACAGCTTAACAGCCTTTTGCAACCTAATCAGGCAAGTGAGGTGGGGGGTTGGGCAGACTGTCAGTTTACAGCCAATTCTCCACACCTCTGTCCCCCAAAAATCTAAACTCCAAAAACCCTGTTGGTTTTTTGGTCCCCAACAGGCATATATTTCTCTGGAATACCATAAGGTACACCTGGAAATCTTCTAGGGTGCACCTGGAAATCTTCTAGGTCACACACTTTGAGAACCACTAGATTAGAGCATCATTCTAAAACACCAAGGTTGCAGGTTTGGATCTTCAGTTAGGGTACAGATGGGAAGCAACCAATGGATGCACAACTAAATGGAACAACAAATGAATGGTTTCTCTTTCTCTCCTTCTTTTTCTCAAGTCTATCTCTCTTTTAAAATCAATCAGTTAAAAAAAATTCAACAACAAATGTTTGAAACTTCTTTTGAAGAAAACTGTGACCATCACTGAAAAACATTCTCAATATATAACCAAGGTATATCTGTTCTTGAATCTAAGGCTGACATTTACTGAGCTCTAATTATGTGGAAGGCACTGTATACTCATTTTATATATGTTATCGTAATTACCTCTCATAATAGCCCCATGACATGGGTATCTGCTTTAAATATATATATATATTCTTTTAATTTTATTTATTGATTTTTAGAGAGAGGAGAGGAGAAAGAAAGGAGGAAGGACAGCAGGAAGCATCGACTCATAGTAGTTGCCTCCTGTATGTGCCTTGACCAGGCAAGCTCAGGGTTTCAAACCAGCAACCTCAGCATTCCAGGTTGACACTTTATCCACTGCGCCATCACAGGTCAAGCATGGGTATCTGCTTTAAAGTACAGTGGTACTTTGAGATACGAATTTAATTCTTTCTGTAACTGAGCTTGTAAGTCAGTCAACTCATATATCAAACTGCTGATACTAGACTCGTGCGCCAACATGCCAACTAGTGTCAGCTTCCCAAATCACGACTGGTATCTTGGAATTTCACTTGGATCTTGAACAAAAATATGAACTGAGTTGCAGCTCGTATCTTAAAAAAAATTCATATGTTGGTCTGTTCATATCTCAAGGTACCACTGCAAATTGAAGTTCATGAGATTAATGAAATTGTCAAAATAGAAGAGCTGTCTTTGGCTAGTGCCTGTTTAAACACTGCACCATACTGCTTCGTCATTTGTCCTCAAAAGGTTATTGATTCCATGCATTTCCAATCAAAATCATAACAAAAGCCTGACCTGCAGTGGTGCAGTGGATAAAGCGTTGACCTGGAATACTGAGGTCGCTGGTTTGAAACCCTGGGCTTGCCTGGTCAAGATACATATAGGAATTGAAGCTTCCTGCTCGTCTCTCTGTTCTCTTTCTCTCTCTCCCTTCTAAAATGAATAAATAAAATCTTTTTTAAAAATCATAACAAAATTTTTTTAAATGTAGAAATTCATCTGGAAAAATAAATGCTAAAATGGCCAAGGTTTTTGAAAAGAATAACAAAGAGGAAATTGCTCTAGTAGATATCAAATTGGACTGTTAAAATAATGTACTTCAATAACTGTGGTAGTGGTATAGAAACAAACTCGTGTATCTACTTGGTAATAATGGTGGTGTTTCAACTTTGGGATAAAGTAAATTCAATGAATGTTTTATGGCCAACTGTCTACTCAGTTGGGAACTGTCTAGACTGCATAGCCACTTCTCACCAAAATAAAAATGCATTAAAGTTCCAGCCAGGCTAGTGGTAGTGCAGTAGATAGAGCATTGACCTGGGACACTGAGGTACTGGTTTAGAAACCCTGAGGTTTCAGGGTTGAGTGTGGGCTCATCTGGCTCGAGCACAGGCTCTCCAGCTTGAGTGCAGGGTCACTGACTGGCTTGAGCATGGGATCATCAACATGATCCCGTGGTCACTGAACTGACTTCAAATGTCACTGTCTTGAAGCCCAAGGTCACTGGCTTGAGCCCAAGGTCACTGGCTTCAGCAAGAGGTCACTGGCTTGGCTAGAGCCTCCTGGTCAAGACACATATAAGAAGCAATCAATGAACAACTCAAGTGCCGCAACTATGAGTTGATACTTCTCATCTCTCTTTTTTCCTGTCTCTTTCTGTCTCTCTCATAAAAATAATAAATAAAAACAAATTTAAAAAGAACCTTCCAAACAAATCAGTAACTACCAACAACAAATCTGGGAGAGTATACATACATAGGAATAGTCTTTCTAAGTGAGACATCAAACACAGAAGGAAGAAAGGGAAAAAAAATGTGACTGATTAGACTATATGAAATATGGACATTTCTGGCAAACATAAAAAGCTCAATTTCCTTGGTGAACAGGAAAATGCAAACAAAAACAAGATACCACTTTCCTATCAGATTAACAATTTCTTTTCTTGTGGTATTGTTTAGTGTTAGTGAAGGTATGGAGAAAACCCCTCTTTATTGATAGAAGCCTTAACTGGTACAGAGTTTTTGGAGGATAAATTGACATATCTATCCAATTAAAATTTTTTTTAATTTTAGAGAGAGAGGAATGGAGAGACAGGAACATCTTTCTGCTCCTGTTTGTGCCAAGATCTGGGATTGAACCGGCAACCTCTGTGCTTCCGGATGATGCTCTAACCAGTCAAGCTATGCAGCCAGAGCTCTGTCCAAATTTTAATACTCATTCTCTTTCACCAAATAAGTATACATTTAGAATTGTAGATGGATTCATATAATATGATTCATAAATATGAATCCAGTACTGATGTATAGGGTAAAAAGACAAACACTCTTCTTTTTACCTCACCCAAGAGCAGTTTTAAAATATGTATTTTGATAAGATATTGTTTCATGCATAAAGATTCACATATCTGCACAAAGCTATCATATATTTGTGATAGATTGAATCTTTTATCAATGTATAGTATTCATTTATCTCTCTTAATGTGCTTTGTCATTAAATTATATTTTATCTCATTAATATTGTCACCTATATATATTTTTAGTTTTCATTTACCTTTGATCCTTTATTTTCAATTTTTTGGTTATTATGTATCTTAGAATTTAAAATATATTTAGTAGACTGTATTATTTACAGCAAGAAAATTTAGGTGCATAGCAAAATATATCAGAGTATAGAGTTCCCATATATCTCCTGACCCAACACATGCAGAGCCTCTCTTACTACCAACAACCTCACCAGAGTGGTATATTTCTTTTCTTTTTTCTTTTATTAAGTGAGAGGAGGTGAGGCAGAGAGACAGATTCCTGCATGTGCCCTGTATGGGATCCACCTGGCAAGCCCTCTATAGGGCGATGCTTTTTGCATCTGGGGCTGTTGCTTCATTGCTTGGCAACAAAGCTATTTTTAGCACCTGACAGGGAGGCCAGGGAGCCATCCTTAGCACCTGGGGCCAACTTGATCAAACCAATCAAGCCATGGCTGTAGGAGGAGAAGAAGGAGAGAGGGAGAGAGAAGGGAGGGGGGAGAGGTAGAGAAGTAGATGGTCGCTTCTCCTGTGTGCCCTGACCAGGAATTGAATCTGAGACCTCCATATGCTGAGCTGATGCTCAACCACTGAGCCAACTGGCCAGGGCCTTATTATTAATTTAAAATTTTTAAAATTGATTTTGGAGAGAAAGGAAAGAGAAATATTAACATGTCAATTTAAGTTAATTAATTTAAAGAAATGGACCACTCTGGACCCTGGTTCGGTTGCTCAGTTTGTTGAAAGTTTCATCCTGATACACCGAGGTTGTGTGTTTGATCCTCAGTCAGGGCACATAGAATAATTAACCAATGAATGCATAAATAAGTAGAACAACAAATTAATGCTTCTCTTGTTCTCTCCCTTCCTCTCTCTCTCTCTAAAAAAATAAAATATGCATAACTATTTCACCCTTGTTTACTGATCTTTTCCTGTTAACCTGTCATAACTAACTCTTCACCCCCAACATCACTTTTTGTCTTTGGCTGAAGGTGGTATTTAAAGAAATGGCATCTGCCATTTTGGTGAGTTATTTAGTGTTCCTGTGTCTCTCCCACGTATACAGGAAACATACATATTATTAAACTTTAATTTGTTTTTCTCCTGTCAATTTGATTTTTATACCATCCAGAAGAACCTAGAAAGACAGAGAAAATTTTTTTATTCCTGACAGTTTCACTTAACGTAATATCCTCCAAGTTCATCCACATACTAACATGTATCAGAATTTGATTTTGTCTGAGTAATATTCCATTGTATGTATATACCATATTTTGTTAATCCTTCATCTGTTACTGTACATTTGGCTTGCTTCCATCTTTTGGCTATCATGAATAGTTCTGCTGTAAACTTGGGTCTTTTGTTATGTTGATGAGTTGATTTTTGAGCACACCTAAGGATGGAGACTTGTTGCCAGGGGGCTGACTCTGTGATTAGAGGATTGGAACTTTCCCATTCTCCACCCCACTCCCACAATCCTCTAGGAGGTAAATTGATTTTCTATGGCCAGTGATTTAATCTGTCATGACTGCTTAACGAATCCTCCGCAAAAATGTAAAAGGCCAGGGTTTGGAGAGCTTCTAGGTTGGTGAACCTATAGATGTTAGGGGGAAGGGTGTGATCAGATTGAGCATGAAAGCTTTGAGTCTTTTCCCAGTACCTTTTCCTATGCATCTCTTCCAATTGGCTATTCCTGATTTATTATCCTTTTATGATAAACTGGTGACCGAGTTAGTGAATATCTCTCTGAGTTCTTCTGTGAGCTGCTCTAGCAATTATTGGAACCCTAAGTGGGGAGGGGGCGGTTGGAACCTCCTATCTATAGTCAGTCTATCAGAAGTCCTGGTGGCAACCTGAACTTGACATTGGCATCTGAAGAGGGGGGGAAAGAGGGCTTGTAAGACTGAACCTTCAACCTGTTAGCGTCTGATGCTATCACTGGATGGTAGATACTGTTCAAAATTGAGTTCCTTGCTTAATATTAATGTAGGAAACCCCCTCTCCACCAACTGAAATTGGGTTAAGAACACTTTATTCACCAATATTTGTTACTTGCAGGTTCTTTTTAATTTCATAGTCACCATCCTAATAGGTATGAAATCTTTCCCGTTCATAGTGACTTTAACCAATTCACATTTAATTCAGTTACTGATTCCTGATATTTTGTCTTTTATTTATGTTGTTTTCTATTTTAACTTTCTATTTATTTTTTATTGAATAGATTGAATTTTCCTTTTTTATCTTTTCCCTATTCCAACATGTAGTTTGGAAAGTTATATATACTATCCCTATTCTATTTATAGCCCTTATATTTTTAAGTCATTATTAAAGGTCATATTTATTGAATACTTACTACATATTGGTTCCTGTGAAGATCTTTTTATATAGATTATCTCATTAGTTTTACAACAACTCAATGAGTTAGGTATTATTTATTTAAATAAAATTTTATTTTAGAGTAATTTTGGATGTATAGAAAAATAGCAAGACGCATAGAGATTTCTTGTATGCTCCATACCCAGTTTCCCTTATTACTAATATCTTCCATTAATATGGTACATTTATAAAAATTATTAATAGAATATTGATGCCATTTTTTGTGTGAGAGAGAGGGAGGTTGACAGACAGGGACAGATGGACAGGAAGGGAGAGAGATGAGAAGCATCAACTCATAGTTGCAGCACTTTAGTGATTCATTGATTGCTTTATCATACGTGCCTTGACCAGGGGCTCCAGCCAAGCCAGTGACTCCTTTCTTGCTCAAGCCAGCGACCTTGGGCTCAAGCCAGCGACCTTGGACTTCAAGCCAGTGACCTTTAGGCTTAAGCCAGTGACCATGAGGTCATGTCTATGATCCCATGCTCAAGTCAGCGACCCTGTGCTCAAGTTGGTGAGCCCACGCTCAAGCTGGTGACCTTGGGATTTTGAACCTGGGTCCTCAGCATCCCAGGCCGACATTCTATTTACTGCATCACTGCCTGGCCAGGCTGATGCCTTTTTATTATCTGAAGTTCATACTTATTCATATTTAAATTTTGTCAAATGTCCTTTCTCTGTTTCAGGATACCACATTTTATTTAGGCTCCTCTTAGCTGTGATAGCTTCTTAGTCTTTCTTTATTTTTGATAACTGACAATTTTGAAAAGATGGTTGTTAATTTTAATTAAACCTTTTTTTAGGCATTTTTTAGAATTAATTTAAATGGGGTGACATTGATAAATTAGGGTACATGTTCAGAGAAAACATCTCCAGGTTATTTTGACTTTTTTTTTTTTTTCTTCTTTCATTTTTCTGAAGCTGGAAACAGGGAGAGACAGTCAGACAGACTCCTGCATGCGCCGGACCGGGATCCACCCGGCATGCCCACCAGGGGCGACGCTCTGCCCACCAGGGGGCGATGCTCTGCCCATCCTGGGCGTCGCCATGTTGCGACCAGAGCCACTCTAGCGCCTGAGGCAGAGGCCACAGAGCCAACCCCAGCGCCCGGGCCATCTTTGCTCCAATGGAGCCTTGGCTGCGGGAGGGGAAGAGAGAGACAGAGAGGAAAGCGCGGCGGAGGGGTGGAGAAGCAAATGGGCGCTTCTCCTGTGTGCCCTGGCCGGGAATCGAACCCGGGTCCTCTGCACGCTAGGCCGACGCTCTACCGCTGAGCCAACCGGCCAGGGCGACTTTTTTTTGTGTGTGTGTTTTTCTGAAGCTGGAAACGGGGAGAGACAGTCAGACAGATTCCCGCATGCGCCTGACCAGGATCCACCCGGCACGCCCACCAGGGGGCGACGCTCTGCCCACCAGGGGGCGATGCTCTGCCCCTCCGGGGCGTCACTCTTTTGCAACCAGAGCCACTCTAGCACCTGGGGCAGAGGCCAAGGAGCCATCCCCAGCGCCCGGGCCATCTTTGCTCCAATGGAGCCTCGGCTGCGGGAGGGGAAGAGAGAGACAGAGAGGAAGGAGGAGGGGAGTGGAGAAGCAAATGGGCGCTTCTCCTATGTGCCCTGGCCGGGAATCGAACCCAGGTCCCCCGCACGCCAGGCTGACGCTCTACCGCTGAGCCAACGGGCCAGGGCCTATTTTGACATTTGATTATGTTGCATACCCATCACCCAAAGTCAAATTGTCTTCTGTCACCTTCTATCTGGTTTTCTTTGTGCCCTTCCTCTCCCCCCCAGTAACCACCACACTCTTGTTCGTGTCTCTGAGTCTCATTTTTATGTCCCATCTATGCATGGAATCATATAGTTCTTAATTTTTTCCGATTTACTTATTTCACTCAGTATAACGTTATCAAGGTCCATCCATGTTGTTGTAAATGATCCGATGTCATCATTTCTTATGGCTGAGTAGTATTCCTTAGAGTGTGTGTGTGTGTGTGTGTGTGTGTGTGTGTGTGTGTGTGTGTATATATATATATATATATATATATATATATATATATATATATACTACATCTTCTTTATCCAGTCATCTATTGAAGGGCTTTTTGGTTGTTTCCATGTCTTGGCTACTGTGAACAATGCTGCAGTGAACATGGGGCTGCATGTGTCTTTACGTACCAGTGTTTTTGAGTTTTGGGGGTATATACCCAGTAGAGGGATTGCTGGGTTGTATGGTAGCTCTATTTTTAATTTTTGGAGGAACCACCATACTTTCTTCCATAATGGTTGTACTACTTTACATTCCCACCAACAGTGGATGAGAGTTCCTTTTTCTCCACAGCCACTCCAACATTTGTTATTACCCGTCTTGTTAATAATAGCTAATCTAACAGGTGTGAGGTAGTATTTCATTGTAGTTTTGATTTACATTTCTCTAATAGCTAATGAAGATGAGCATCTTTTCATATATCTGTTGGCCATTTGTATTTCTTCCTGGGAGAAGTGTCTGTTCATGTCCTCTTCTCATTTTTTTATTGGATTGTTTGTTTGTTTGTTGTTGAGTTTTATGAGGTTCTTTGTATATTTTGGATATTAGGCCCTTATCTGAGCTGTTGTTCAAAAATATCATCTCCCATTTAATTGGCTGTCTGTTTGTTTTGTTGTCAGTTTCTCTTGCTGAGCAAAAACTTCTTAGTCTGATGTAGTCCCATTCATTTATCTTTGCCTTCACTTCCTTTGCCTTTGGAGTCAAATTCATAAAGTGCTCTTTGTAACCAAGGTCCATGAGTTTAGTACCTATGTTTTCTTTTATGTACTTTATTATTTCAGGTCTTATATTTAGGTCTTTGATCCATTTTGAATTAATTTTAGTACAAGGGGACAAACTGTAGTCGAGTTTCATTCTTTTGCATGTGGCTTTTCAGTTTTCCCAGCACCATTTGTTGAAGAGGCTTTCTTTTCTCCATTGTATGTTGTTGGCCCCTTTATAGAAAATTATTTGATCATATATATGTGGTTTTATTTCTGGGCTTTCTATTCTGTTCCATTGGTCTGAGTGTCTATTTTTCTGCCAGTACATGCTGTTTTGATTGTCGTGGCTCTATAATATAATTTGAAGTCAGGTATTGTAATGCCCCCAGCTTCATTCTTTTTCCTTAGGATTGCTTTGGCTATCTGGGGTATTTTATAGTTCCATATAAACCTGATGATTTTTTTGTTCCATTTCTTTAAAAAATGACATTGGAATATTGATGGGAATTGCATTAAATTTGTATATCGCTTTGGGTAATATAGTCATTTTGACTATATTTATTCTTCCTATCCAGGAACCAGGAATATTTTTCCATTTCATTTTATCTTTTTCGATTTCCCTTAACAATGCTTTGTAGTTTTCATTATATAGGTCCTTTACATTCTTTGTTATGTTTATTCCTAGGTATTTCATTTTTTTTTTTTGTTACAACCATGAAGGGGATTATTTTTTTTAGTTCTCTGATGTTTCATTGTTGGCATATAGGAAAGCAATGGACTTTTGTATATTAATTTTGTATCCTGTGAAATTAAACCTTTTAAATGTGCTTTTACACAAGCACTTAGTATAACTTTTTTCTCTGGAACAAAATCCAAGTTAAACATCTCATATTTTGTAGCAAAAATCTGAAATTTTATTTTTAGTTTATGATTAAAATTCTTTTTGTTACCAGTAATGCTGGCTTTCAGTTATTGAATTCAACAAAGAAAGAATTTAGAGCCAAGAACTCTAGTGCAAAACTAAGTTTATTTAGCATGCAAAGTGAAGGTACACTTGAGAAGATTTGAGTGGGCTGCTCAGAGAGCTGCCTTGGCCATTTGGAAAGTCAGAAGTAGAGGAAGTGAGCCAGCTGGGCTGTGTGGGCTCAGGAAGCAAGTTACAGAGGCAAAAGAAGAACCCTTGGAGAGAGGTTCAGGTGGTTAGCCTGGGACAAGCTGCTGCTCCCCTGGTTGCAAGTCTCATGGGGAACTTTAGAGCTTAGAAGAAAGAAAGCAAAGATATACACCTGAAGAAAAATGTATTGGCATGTGAGAGGGGGGGGGGGGAGAGAGAGGGAGAGAGGACAATAAGTCTTTTGCCTTAAGGGTTTTATCTGCTTTCTAAAGGCAGGAATTTTAGGGGAGATATCAGGGGAGGATATCAATAGAATAATATTCATCAGCTTTCCAGTTGTGTCTTTTAACATGCTGATGCATCAAAATGGGCATATAGGTCATTTTCTGGTCAGTTTTCACCTTGAAAGAATGTCACCAAAGAGGGATCAGGACTGAGGCAGGTCTGCCCCAGCAAGCTCTGATAAGACCTTGTGATATATCATCTGACTGTAAATTCCTCAGTTTGTTCCACTATCTGTCTCACTTTCCCCATTCCACTTGCCAAGGAATTTTCCTCGGTTCTTACTATCCTGCCTCATGTTTATTTTATTTTTTTAGAGAGAGAGGTAAGGAAAGAGAGAGAGAGACAGGAACATCAAGCTGTTCCTCTATGTGCCCTTACCAGGGATTGAACCAGGAACCTCTGCACTTCCAGATGACACTCCAACCAGCTGAGCTATCTGACCAGGCTAAATTTTTTTAAAAATTCATTGTTGTTTTTTTTTGTTTTGTTTTTTTTAAAGAGAAACAGAGAGAGGAAGGAATTGAGAGGGGAAGGGGAAGGGAAGCATTCATTTGTTGTTCCACTTAGTTGTGCATTCATTGGTTGCTTCCCATGTATGCCCTGACCAATGATCAAACCCACAACCTAACCTTGTCATTTTGGGACGATGCTCTAACTCAGTGGTCCCCAATCCCCGGGCCGCGGACTGGTACCAGTCCGTGGGCCATTTGGTACCTGTCCGCAGAGAAAGAATAAATAACTTACATTATTTTTGTTTTATTTATTTAAGTCTGAACAATGTTTTATTTTTTAAAAATGACCAGATTCCCTCTGTTACATCCATCTAAGACTCATTCTTGACGCTTGTCTCGGTCACGTGATACATTTATCTGTCCCACCCTAAAGGCCGGTCTGTGAAAATATTTTCTAACATTAAACTGGTCTGTGGCCCAAAAAAGGTTGGGGACCACTGATCTAACTGACTGAGCTAACTGGCTGGGGCTTATCCTGCCTCATTTTTACATTTTTCTGTTTTATTTATTTTTAAATCTTTCTTAAATGTCTTCTTCTTGATGTTTCTGTATAAATTTTACTAGTTTATTTTTTCGCTACTTTTGCATGATTTTGAAAGTTTTCAGGAAGAATGAATGGGTAATAAATTTGATTCCTTTATGCTCATGCCTTTTTTAATCTGCAAAATGGAGATGATACCTAGCTCATAGAGTTGTTTACAATGAAAGGAGGCAAGAGTTTTAAGGTTTTAGCAGAGTGCCTGGCACCTTATAAGCAATTAATAAATGTTAGTTTTTGTTACTGTTCTGATAACCAAAGATTATTTTATATGTATAAAGAAATATACACAGATTTATGCAAATGATGAAGAATAATGGCAAGGATGGTTAATAATAAAGAGATTTTACAGAATGCTAGAACAGGTGACATAACCCCTATATCAACTTGATAAATATGGAAAAGGCCTGGGCATTTTTACCAACCAATTTAACCTGGGTTATGCTGTCATCCACAGTCCAGAAAGCCACGTGGGTGTTCAAAGCCACAAAGCCCATCTGTTTTCTCAGAGGTTACTGGAGTTTATCAGCTGTTCTGTACCCTTAGTATGAGTCAGGAGGGTTCTGGGGAAATGTATTTCTAGTTACAAGGACTGACAATTTAGTTCAAAGATTAATAAACACAAAATAACACTTGAGAAACATATGTCATGTAAAATGTATCTTCCAGAGGAAGGAATAAAGCAGCAGAGTATTCTTCATACAGACCAAAATTTCTTCAATTGATTCTTTGTTATTCATGAGCAAGGAGAGAGAACAAATTGTTATGCCTGACACCAGATTTCAAGACTGGAATTTTGTGGTATGATTCATGCAGCTATATTTAATATTTGCAGTGTCATAGAGTAAGTCCTATTGAGTCCAGGGAAGCCTTCACCCACGGGGATCCCTTCTCTCCCAGGTACCCGCTTACAGACCCTTTCTTATAAAATGGTCTTGGTGTGGAGTATAAATTCATTGCACTGTTGAATGCTGGTCCTGAGATCCCATACAGGGCAATGCTGGTAAAATACATCTAGGTCTTTCGTATTAATTTAAGAATGTGTTGCTGTTATAAAGATAGGCGTTTACTGCTCTTGACCTTGTGAAAGGTCTGTGACCAGTTCAGGGTTTTTAATACTGTGGCCTCTGATAGTTTTCTGTGCTCAGAGGGTGGAGTCCTGGAACCTGACATACACGAAAAAAGAAAAATCAGATTACTAAATATTGTGTGGATTAGTGATCTTTAAGGTAGGATATTGTGTTTAAGTATTCTTCTAATGTACTTGGACACGTTGATGGCCTAATATTTAAATAACAAATGACATGGCTTCATCAATATCTACTTTAAAAGCATTCACAGGAAAGAGATAAAGGATAATGTGGCTAATACAGGAAATGCTGATAAAGAATTAGAAAGAACAGAACACTTCTGATGGCTTCTCACTCCGACTGGGAGCATGGGAAATAAGCAAGCACAAAATAAAACAGCTGGGTGGGCTCAAAGGAAATAAGAATGGGTTTCTTTTTCCCTGTGCAGTCCCCTGAATAGAAACTAAGAGGAAAAATAAAACTGCTCCAAACCGTGATAGGGAAACATTTAAGAATTCTAATATTGTAAATAGACATTTAGGCTGAGATTTCCCTGCAAATTGTGAACAGGAAATAAATCCTTAAGAATCAACTAAGAGACTAATAAAGCAATGAAAATATTTCAGAGGTTTAAAGTAAATTGTTAAAAAAAATACAAAAACAACATAATGAAGACATTTTGTCAGATGTCGTATGTGACAGCAAATGCACATACCTGGTTTTTTTCCGAGAGCAAATGAAATATAAGGTACTTTGAAACTGCACAACATTATTCAGATGTGTGATAATACTAGCATTATTTGGGAAAATAAAACATCAGGACTCTTCCCATTTCCCATTCCTTACATTTGCCTTCAAATATAAGAGTTTATTTCTATCTGATAAACCTGAGAGCTGCCTAATGTAAAATGGAACACACAAAACTAGACTTCTCTGTCTGTGTTGTCAGTTGTGAGAAGACTTGTTTTTCTGCTTATCATTTAAAAATTGTTATGAGAAATTTCAAACAGATAGAAAGTTAGGAAGAAACATATTACTAATGTCATGTACTCAGTCCTGTCTCTGTTTACTAACTCTTGGCCAGTCTTATTTCATCTAGACACCTGCCCACTCCCCAACTCATATTACATTGAAGCAGATGACAGACATTATTGTCATTTCAGAATTCCTAAAAGATAAAAACTTTTGAAAAAGAACATGAACCTTGATATCATTATGGCCTCTGAAAATGAGAAAGATTCTTTAATTTCAGCAAAATCCATTCAATGCTCCATTTCTGTGATTGTTCTATATATTTTTTTAAGCAAGTTAGAGTCAGGATACAAAAAAAAAAGGGCCATTCATTATGATTGATTGATGTGCCTTCTAAGACTCCTAAAATATATGGGCATTGCCATGACAGCCCTCTCTTTCTCTCGCTGTCCTTCCCCCCTTTTTTCTTCCTCCCTTCCTTCTTTCCCCTTCCCCCCATACCTCCCTCCCCAAAGTCCAAACTAGGACCTAGTTGACTCATCATTTTGCCCTTTCCTATTCTCTCCAGGCTCTGATGACTCTGAGGGTCTAGAAAACATGTCCATCATGACTGAGGACAATTACTTTTCCTCACTTCTTAATAAAGCTTGTACTGATCACTGGTATAAAAAACATGACAGACACTCTAGTGGAAATTTCTGTGTAAATTTAAAGTAGCATAGTTGGTAATGTTATCATTCCAGGATGTTTTGGAGTGGGAGAATTTTATACAGGAAGTGCAAGCAAAACTAAATCATGAGCAATTTATGTTATTACCTTCAGGCTATCCATAAGTTAAACCAGATAATTATTCACAGGCTCAGAAAACTCTGGGACCAGAAACCGTGGCTATACAGCAAAGAAGGAAAAAGTCAGAGGTTTCCTTATTACCCATTTAAAAGAAGGAAAGCAATAAGGGAATAGATCATTTAAGTAAAGGAAGATGGGCAAATGCCATTCAGTAGCTATCCAACCATTTATTCAATATGACAACAGTTCAGACGACATAAAGAATACTGAGTCTTGTTCCTCAAAGTTTCAGGCACTGGCTCACTGCGATGCTTGAGAGATGAGTCCACATACCGCCTCTGTCCCCATCCATTTCTTTTTTTCTTTTTTTTTTTGTTTCTCGAAGCTGGAAACGGGGAGAGACAGCCAGACAGACTCTCGCATGCGCCCGACCGGGATCCACCCGGCACGCCCACCAGGGGGCGATGCTCTGCCCCTCCGGGGCGTCGCTTTGCCAAAACCAGAGCCACTCGAGCGCCTGGGGCAGAGGCCAAGGAGCCATCCCCAGCACCCTGGCTATCTTTGCTCCAATGGAGCCTTGGCTGCAGGAGGGGAAGAGAGAGACAGAGAGGAAGGAGGGGGTGGGGGTGGAGAAGCAAATGGGCGCTTCTCCTATGTGCCCTGGCCGGGAATTGAACCCGGGTTCCCCGCACACCAGGCGGATGCTCTACCGCTGAGCCAACCGGCCAGGGCCCCCATCCATTTCATAGATGAGAAAATGGCAGCCTAGTGGGGCTATGTGATTGGCCCAAAGTTGAAGAGCCACTTATCTGTGGACTGGGCAGTAAGACAGAGGCCATCTCTCCATCTCTTCTGCCTTCCTTCTGGAGGTTTGAAGAGAATTCACAAAGTGTTTGCAGCAATTGGAAGGAAATAACACCAGCATAAAGGTAACCTGGCATTACCAACAGGTCAAACCTGGAGAGTCCTCTGTAAGGGAGAAAGAACTTACCCTCTTCCCTCCTTGGTTCTATAGCCCGGTCTACAGAATGAACTGACAACAGGCAGGTTAACAGAGAAAGTATACAAATATATTAATTTTTAATATTTGTATGGGGGAGCATCACAAGAAAAAGAAGTGAATAATAAATTGGTGAGATTTGAGAGCTTATACACCCTCCAAATAGGGGGAGGATAGTGTAGGGTAGCCAGCTTACAGGAGAGTACATTTCAGGAGAGATGAAGCGGACTTGAGAAGACTAGATAGGAAGTATGACAGTTTGTGACCAGGTTTGTCTGGATGTGGAGCTGAGTCCTAGTCTCCTGTGATGAGAGTCAGTCTTCCTGGGTTGATGACATTCCTGAAGGGCGGGTTATGACAACTGAGTTCTTTTTGGGGCACCTGGGTTTACACACATGAGGGAAATTCAGGGTCAGCCTCTCCCTGCATTTGCTGTTTTTCTGGTGCCTTCAGCTAAAAAAATAATCAATCTACCAAGGTTGCATGTCCTGAAGTCCTTCACCATTAAACTCACTAAACTTTTGTTGAGTACTTCTGTGTCACAAGAATACTTTGAGGTTTATTTTATTTAAACTAGACTTGTGAGCCCTAGCAGGTTAGCTCAGACAGTTAGTGTGTCGTCCTGACATGACAAGGTTGTTGGTTTGATCCCCAGTCAGAGCACATACAGAAAGTGACCAATCAATGCACAAATAAGCGGAACAACAAAGGAAGGCTTCTCTCTCTCTCTCTCTCTTTCCCTTCCTGTCTCTGTTCTCTAAAATCAATAATTAAAAAAAATTAGACTTGCGTCTCAGGCTATTTTAATTATCAATCTGTTCTATTCCCCATTTTTATTTTTTGTATTTTTCTAAAGTGAGAAGGAGGAGCAGAGACTTCCATATGCATCTGACCGGGATCTACTCAGCATGCCCACCAGGGGGCGATGCTCATCCCATCTGGGGCATTGCTTCTCTGCAACCCAAGCCATACTAGCGCCTGAGGTGGAGGCCATGGAGCCATCCTCAGTGCCTGGGCCAGCTTTGCTCCAGTGGATCCTTGGCTGTGGGAGGGGAAGAGAGAGAGAAAGGAGAGAGGGGAGGGTGGAGAAGCAGACGGGTGCTTCTCCTGTGTGCCCTGGCTGGGATTCCAACGGGACTTCCACATGCCAGGCCGACATGGCCAGGGCCCTATCCCCCACTTTTTATCGATAAGAACACTGGAGCCTAGAGAAGCAGTTAGCTTGCTCAAGGTCACTAGGGGTGACAATCGCAGACCTGGGCACAGAACCTAGCACCCGCACTGATTGGTCTTTGCCTTATCACTCATGAGAGTGATAAGGGATTTTATTCAGCTACCCAGGGATTTGCGCCAGAGCAACTTCCAATTGTGGTTCAGATACCTGACACAAGAATTTTCAGTAACAGAATTTTTGGGGTAGATGAGGGAAACAAATTTTTGGGAACAAAATTTAAATGAAAAGCTGTGAAAACGTATGCCTCGCACACCAAAATAAGGTATTTAACCTGCTATTCTGGAGTGACTCATGTTAGGGTACACTCAGAGAGCACACACTGACCCAGTTAACACGGGGAAGGCATCACACTTCCACATAAGGTGACCTGAGAGAGAAAACAGCATCTTCTTAATAAATGTAAACAATTACCATTTCCATTTTTCCCTGTTTGGTTTGTGTGTGTGTGTGTGATTAGGAACAGTTTAAATGGGAACCTTAATGTAACCATGAGGTAACATCTAGTATGTGAGTTATTCTGTAAGACAATTAGAGTCCCATCTTCAAAAAACTCAGTGTCATTAAAAACAAACAATTCCCGGTGGGGCAGGGACTATCCTGTAATTTAAAAGTTCAAAGAGGTAAAATGACTGAATGCAAAGTGAAATCTGATGAATTCCTAGATGGGGAAAAGAAAAAAGGTATATAAAGAACATTTGGCGGACTGCTGAGGAAATTTGACTGTAGATTGTATATCAATCCATATAGGGGATCATAGGGATTATTGTTAATTTCCTTAGATGTGATGGTGGTATTCAGAGTATGGAGGAGAATGTCCTTGTTCTCAAGAGACACCAGCTGGAATATTTATGAATGGAGCATTGTGATGTTTTCAACTCACTTTAAGTGGTTCACACAAAAAATGAGGAAGAAATAATGCTAGTGTGGAATCCAGGTTAAGAGTTTGTGGTTATTCATTGTACTGTTCTTTAACTTCTATATGGATTCAAAATTTTTCAAAATAAAAGTAAGAGAAAAAGGTCTTGCGGGAAAAAGCTTATTACAAAAAAATGTGATCTCCTGTTTCACCCACTTCCTGTTTCCCAGTGTATCTGCTTTCAATGTATTTAGTTGCTTGTTCTGGTATTTACCTCCAAATTTAAAAATAAAGGCAGATATTGCTATTTGTTGAGTGTATAATTTTAGATCTAACTAATAACTTTCTAGTGGAGTGGGTTACAATTTTAGCTCTCTTGTGTTGAAATCCATATTCAACCTTTTCACTGTTACAATGAAACAATATAGGACCATGTAATGATTAACAAAAGAGTATATAATGATCACTATTCCTGAATTGTAAAATTACCTTTTTTATTGGACTTAATTGCTTTATTTCTTCAGTTGCTTTAGTTTTTATGAGCTGTTGTCAAATGTTTTCTCACCTAAAAATAACAGCTCTATAAAAATACCACCGGCTGCCATTTCCCCCTAAGTACTCTCCATCAATTTCATGTTCTGTCCTAGGACACCTGATGTGAAACTCTCTGAACGCCTGTTTGGGTCTGGACTGCATACTCCCCAGGTTTGTTACACAAGTATTACCTGGGACTTTCCTCCACCAGTGCCCTGGGAATTCCCACTGCATCTCTGGTTTATCTTTGTGGGACTCCCGTTAGCCCAATATTGAGCATCCATGTTGAGTTTCTAATTTTTTTTAACTTTTTTATCCCATGGAACATGTACGTTTTGTTCTACTTTTAGTGAAATAGCTTAAGTTCCATCTTTCAAGCCCTGGCTGGTTGGCTCAGCAGTAGAGCGTCAACCCGGCGTGTGGATGTCCCAGGTTTGATTCCTGGCCAGGGCACACAGGAGAGACGAACATCTGCTTCTCCACTCTTCCCCCTCTCCCGTCTTTCTATCTCTCTCTTTCCCTCCTGTAGTCAAGGCTCTACTAGAGCAAGTTGGCCTGGGTGCTGAGGATGGCACCATGGCCTCACCTCTGGGGCTAAAATGGCCACGGTTGCAATGGCGCAACAGCCCCAGATAGGTAGAGCATCGCCCTCTAGTGGGCTTGCCCGGTGGATCCCGGTTGGGCGCATGCGGGAGACTGTCTCTCTGCTTCTCCCACTTCTCACTTAAGAAAAAATACAAAAAAATATTAATCTTTCAGTTCTTGTTCTATTTTTTATTGATTGATTTTTTTCTTTTTGAGAGGAAGGAGGAGAAAGAGAGAAAGAGAAACATTGATTTTGTAGTTCCACTTATTTAAGCATTCATTGGTTGATTCTTGTATGTGCCCTGACCAGGGATCGAACCCACAACCTTGATTTGTAGGGATGGTGCTCTATCCAACTGAGCTACCCAGCTAGGGCTCTTTCACTACTTTTCTTGGCTATCATTTTTATTTATATCTCTTTATTTTTAATTTTCAAAGACTCATATTTTTTCTTCAATCTGTTCCATTTTAAACATAGATATATTTTTTATAGATATATTTTTTTATTTTTCTGATGACATATTTTTATTTTTATTTAAAGTTTAATTTGCATACAATTAAATATACAAACCTTAAGAGAACAGCTCAATGAAATTATAAATATGTATATTATATTTATATAAGTATTAGATTATATATTATTAGGTGTTCATATAATGTTTATAAATGTTTAAAAATATATTTTAACATTTCTATAATTGTATATAATAAACTATATCATTATATGTAAATTATATATACCACAGTAAAATAAATTATAGATATCATATATTGCAAACATTTATAACTTAAATATATCTCCATAACACAGCGTGGTCACAGTATAACATATTTTCAGCATACCATCAGGTTCCCTTGCACTTTACAACCAGTCAGTTCTCCCCACAGGAATAACCACTATTACCGTCTAAACATAATAGTCCATGTTTCTCCTGTATTAATTTTTTTTGATTAATTGATTTTAGAGAGACAGAGATGAAGGGAGAGAGAGAGAGAAGCATTCATTTGTTGTACATTCATTGCTCGTGTCCTGTATGTGTTCTTATGGGGGATCAAACTCACAACCTTGGTGTTTCTGAATGATTCTCTAACCAACTGAGCTAATTAGCCAGGGCTTCCTGTGTTAATTTTTAACTTAGTTATTTTGGTATACTTTTTAGTGAGAAAGAACGTTATGCATCCTTGACTTAATGATAGTTGACTTTGAATGAGTACTTTTGGCCTGACCTGTGGTGGCGCAGTGGATAAAGCATCGACCTGGAATGCTATGGTCGCTGGTTCCAAACCCTGGGCTTGTCTGGTCAAGGCATATATGGGAGTTGATGCTTCCTGTTCCTCCCCCTTTCTCTCTCTCTCTTTTCTCTAAAAATGAATAAGTAAAATCTTAATAATAAAAAAGAAGAATTAGTACTTTTACCACTTACAAACCATGTAAGAACCTTACAACAGCTTAACCCTTTTAGTCCTTTCCTGCCTTTTCTGCCACTCCTATATATTTATATTATGGATCACCTAGGACAGGTATTACTGGTTATACTGATTAGTAGTTCTTTGTGTTTTCCATTATTTTTTCTCAGCGTCACAGGTCAATGCTCTATCCACTGTACCATCACTGGTCAAGCAAGTCATTATACTTTTTATTCCAAGATTGTGCATGTTTCTTTTTATAGATTTTATCTCTACATGAATTCTATATTGAAATTTTATATTTTTCATTTATTTTGTTTATCTTTTTCTCTATTTACTTTTACATAGTATTCATAAAGTACTTGTCTGTTAATTCCCATATCTGAATTATTTGTTGGTCTTTCATTTATTTATATTTTTTATCAATTATTTGTTATGTAATCTTATTCTTTTTGAAAATTTATTTTTTATTGTATGTCATACAAAGCATATAAAAAGACTATAGAGTCTCCAAATGATACCCTCTTCCACTAGAAAGGGCTTGTTTTCCTCCATGTACAGTATTTATTTATTTATTTATTTATTGATTGATTTTTAGAGAGAGGGGAGAGAGAGAGAGAGAGAGAGAGAGAGAGAGAGAAGGGGGAGGAGCAGGAAGCATCAACTCCCATATGTGCCTTGACCAGGCAAACCCAAGGTTTCGAACTGGCAACCTCAGTGTTCCAGGTCAACGCTTTATCCCACTGCGCCACCACAGGTCAGGCCATGTACAGTATTTAGGGTGAGGAACTAGTCCTCCCTCCAGGAGTGGAGGTGGATCAGGCTTGGGTTGCATTTTAGCATGACTCATTTCACCTCTGCTTCATTTCTCTGTATTGGTAGTCCCCAGCCTGACTTAGAGAATTTCACTTGTCTTTCTATAATGAGAACATTAAATTAAAATTTTTGTTTTATATGTGTGGTGTTGCTTAGTTAGCACCTGATGACTATTCCCTCTGTCTTACCCAGATTGTGGTCTGTTTGAAGAGAAATGAGGGAGGCCAAAATACTATCTTTATTAGTAATAGAGAACAAGCTAGAGAACAAGGCTTTATTTTTGTTCATTAAATTAGCCTGTCAGTATTAAATCTCAGATTAGGCAGACTTTCTCACCCAGCACCAGGTAGTTCTGGATGGAATCTAGCCTCTCTGTATGGGGCTCTCAAACAATATTCACTGGACTGTGTTCTTGTTGGGGCCAGCTCACTGAGGCAGACACCCCACGCTCATAGAAGAACAGTCCCCTTCATGCGTCCACTCCCTATGTGTTATAGAATGCCCAAAATTTTGTCATCCAAAGGTTTTTTATTGCTGGTCCTCCATACATCCTCTTACACCAATGGTTGGTAAACAACAGCCTGTGTGCCAAATCCAGCCTGCTGCCTCTTTTTGTGAATAAAGTGTTTTTGGACACAGCCATATCTACCTGTTTACATATTTTCAGTAACTGTATTCAGGCTCCAATGGCAGATTGGAGTTCTTGGGACAGAGGCGGTATGGCCCTCAAAGCTTAAAATATTTACTATCTCATCCTCTTCATATAGAGTTTATTGACTCCTATCTTAGACCACAAGTGTTTCTACACTGATCTTTTTTTTCTTTCTTTCTGGGTTTTATTAAAAGCAAGAGGGTCTAACTGGATAAAAGGCCAGCTACATTCTTTTCTACCTATAACAAATGTAATACCTCAGCGTCTCTGATATTTATTAAGATTGTTTCTGCCTTTTAAACCATGTAAGTTCCAGTCTGAAAAACAAGCCATGGTATGGACCTGGGAATTAAAAGAAAACCATCAACATCAGCCTTGGTTTTCTACAAACACAGTCAGTCAAGGTTGCCCAACAGTTCTCCATAGCAGCCACCTGAGCTCAAACAATTAAGTAACCTTGAGTTCATTCTCTTTAAAGATGGACAGTCTCACTTTGGACAGACAGGTGAGAGAGGTATGTATCCATATCTTAACATAATAAATATCTCTCCATTGGGATAAATTCATCAATTTGGCCAGGGACACCTTCTAGACTATTTGACAATCACTTTGACTTGTTTTTCTCATTTATTATTATTTTGTGTGAGTGTGTGTGTGTGTGTGTGTGTGTGTGTGTGTGTGTGTGTGTGTGTATGAGAGAGAGAGAGAGAGAGAGAGAGAGAAAGACAGACAGGGATGGACAGACAGACAGGAAGGGAGAGAGATGAGAAGCATCAACTCTTTGTTGCGGTGCCTTAGTTGTTCATTGATTGCTTTCTCATATTGCCTTGACTGCAGGGCTCCAGCTGAGCCAGTGAAACCTGCTCAAGCCAGCGACCTTGGGCTTCAATCCAGCGACCTTTGGGCTCAAGCCAATGACCTTGGGGTCATATCTATGATCCTGTGCTTAAGCCAGAGATCCCACGCTTAAGCCAGTGACCTCAGGGTTTTGAACCTGGGTCCTCAGGATCCCAGGCCAATGCTCTATTCACTGCAACACTGCCTGGTCAGGCTTGGCTCATTTATTCTTTAACTCAGTTAACATGTAAGTAGCAGAAGTTCTGCTAGTTCAAATGTGCTATTTCACCTTTGGTCAATACCAGTTGCTGATGTTAACTGTGGATTCTGATATGGATTGGCCTCCTCAGGTAGCTACTTACCCAAGATTTATATACTAGCATGAAAATGAGAAAGCTAAGAAATGAGTTCATGTTTTACGTATTAAGTACTCATATTTTAATTTGATGTTATTTATTCTTGTGAGAAGTGGGTGGGAGATGTCATGAATGAAGCAGTCCTGCAGATTTTAGCATGCATTAAGAGGGGCACTCTCATGTGACATAGGCTCTGGCACTTAAAAAGAGTGGTAGTGGTGATGATGATGATGGTGACGTTGCCTAAAGTAGACTGAATTATCATTCAGTATATTCATCACCTTTCTCTGAGGGCTCATCCTGCGGAAGGATTTTCTTTTCCCTTTAAGATAACACCTGCCCATATGATTTGTTTCAGCCGAAGGAATCTGTGCCACATACCAGAAGTGTAAGAGACATCACATGCTCTTTGCCCTGTATATGGAGTCTGGCACGTCTCAATAGTGACTTCCTTCCCACCTTGATCCTGGAGTGAAGAACATGTGGTGCAGAGTCATAGGTGGTCTGTGACAGACATGTATTATGAAGCAGAGATTAGTTGTAATAAGCTGCTGAGATTTGAGGATGGTTGTTCTTATAGCATAACTTAGCAAAAGCTGACTAATGTGATGATAACTTGAATTTTTGATTTGTCTGTGATGCTCAGAGAACTAGAGATGGTACACACCCCTGTCCAAAATTAAGCAATGTAGAGGAGAAGGTGAGTTATATATTTTTATATATTTGCCTACTGTTATTTAATCAGTCAATAATTATAAGATCTACAGATAATCTAGCCTCAGAATGCACCAACATTTCCTAAAATAAACATTAAAGACCATATTAATAATATTCTTAAATCCCTCCTCAGGTCATTAAGGTAAAAACCATTCATAATGTTCTAAAATATTTTCAATTTTTGTTTTTCACAATTGATATGGGTGAGCTATTTGACTAGTTAATATTTGGTGGTAAATGTGAAATATTAAACCCACAAGTATAATACATTAAAATGTATAAAATTTAGATAAATGTTACAAATGCAAAAAGTAAATAACCTGTTTATTAAATAAATATATGTATAATTTATGTGTGGTTGTAGCAAAAAGGACATAAAACAAAGGTAATGTGTCTTGCAGCAATGAGTAAAAAGGCAAACAACAGACATAGAGTGAAAACTTAGACACAAACGAGGACAGATTGTATGATTCCATTTATATGAAAGTGAAAAACAGGCACAACCTATCATGACAGAAAATGGAGAAGTGTGGTTTTCCATGGGTTGGATAATGACTGGGAGAGGGCAGGAGGGAGCTTTTGGGGTGTTGAAAATACTTTATATGTTGGTTTGAATATTGGTTAAACAGGTGTATACATATGTGAGAAGTCATCAAGCTGATCACTGATTTGTGCACCAATTGTACCTAAGTTATTCCTCAGTTTACACTTGCCAGTGTAAATATGGGGTGTTTTGCAAACGTTTGTAAAATTCATTACCCCTTTACTAAAGCATTAAAACCAAGCATTTAGTTAAATGGACTTGGCAAAAAATTAATATCTTAGAGTGGAGGCAAACAGTCAAGAGCACTAATTGGTAGGAGAGGAGAAAGCTCCTCTCCTACCAATTGATGAATAGAATATAACTTTATATAATAATTGGAAATTTTATCATTTTATATATATATCAGGGCAAAAATGATATTTTTATGTTGTATTTTCTCACAAGTTAGTTTTATATACAGTAAGTCTACCATCTCCTTTATATTAACTTTATTTATTGATTTGAGAACAAAAGAGAGAGAAAGAAACAGTGATTTGTTGTTCCATTTATTTATGCATTCATTGGTTGATTCTTATATGTGCTCTGATTTACCTACTCACCCCACAGAATTCTCTTCTTTTTCGTGGTATTTTCTCATTAATTCTCTTGGGTTTTCTATGTAAATAACGTTATCATCTGCAAATAAAAATTGCATAAACCAGTGCTCTCTGAAAACTCTCAAGTAATAGTTATGATACAGGACATCTTTTTCTTGTTCCTGACTTAAATGACAATCCTTTAAATATTCTCCCTTAAGCTTGATGCAGCATTTTGGTTGAGATTTAATTTTATCAGATTGTAGCAGTACTCATATATTCTAAAAAGCAAAATTTGGCCCTGGCCGGTTGGCTCAGCGGTAGAGCGTCGGCCTGGCGTGCGGGGGACCCGGGTTCGATTCCCGGCCAGGGCACATAGGAGAAGCGCCCATTTGCTTCTCCCCCCCCCCTCCTTCCTCTCTGTCTCTCTCTTCCCCTCCCTCAGCCAAGGCTCCATTGGAGCAAAGATGGCCCTGGCGCTGGGGATGGCTCCTTGGCCTCTGCCCCAGGTGCTAGAGTGGCTCTGGTCCAGGCAGAGCGACGCCCCGGAGGGGCAGAGCATCCCCCCTGGTGGGCAGAGCATCGCTCCTGGTGGGCGTGCCGGGTGGATCCAGGTCGGGCACATGCGGGAGTCTGTCTGACTGTCTCTCCCCGTTTCCAGCTTCAGAAAAATACAAAAAAAAAAAAAAAAGAAAAAAAAAAAAAAGCAAAATTTGACCAAAATTAAAGAGAAATAAACAAATCTACAATCACAGGCAAAGCAATTCCATAATCATCTCTCTCAACAACTGATAAGACAAGCAAAACCATCAGCAAGGGACACAAAAGATTTGACAGCATTCATAGCAAAATTGACCCAATTCACATTTTAAAAAGCACTTCACCCAAACACCTGCAGAATACACAGTTTTCAAGTGCACATGGAATGTTATCTAAGTAGATCATGCACTGAGTCTTAAAGTAGCCTTAAAAAATTTCAAAGAACTGAAACTATACAGAGAATGTTCTCTAAGTACAGTGGAATTAAAGGTGAAATCAATAACAAAACTACCTAGTAATATCTGAATAGTTAGTAACCCATTCCTAAATAAGGTATATGTCAAAGAAAAAGCACAATGAAAATTGTAAATATTTTGAATTCACATAATTTATCAAAATGTGTGAGATGTAGCTAGAATAGTGCTTATTAAGGGAATTTATTGCATAAACTAGGAGAAAACTTAAAAGTCAATTATCTAACCTTCCATTTGAAAAGCTTGAAAGACAAGATCAAATTTAACCCAAAGAAAGTAGAATGAACAAAATAATTTAAAATAATATAACATTTATAAGACTGATGACTAAAAAAGAGAAAAAACACATGAGCTGATATGAGTCATAAAAACTGAGATATCTCTATAGATCCTACAGATATAAAAAAGGCTAATAGGATTAAATAAAGAACAACTATTTTTTTTTTTTATTAAATGAGAGGCAGTGAGGCAGAGACAGACTCCTGCATGTGACTCAACTGAGATCTACCCGGTAAGCCCCCTACCAGGCAATGCTCTGTCCATCTGGGCCACTGCTCTGTTGCTCTGCAACTGAGCTATTTTAGTGCTAGAGGTGAGGCCATGGAGACATCCTCAGTGCCAAGGCCAACTTTGCTCGAACCATTCAAGCTATGGCTGCAGGAGGAGAAGAGAGAAAGAAAGAGATAGAGGTGGGGAGGTGAAGAAGCAGATGTTCTCTTCTCCTGTGTGCCCTGACTGGGAATCAAACCCAGGACTTCCACACACGGGGTGACGCTTTACCACTGAGCCAACCGGCTGGGGCCAAGAACAACTTTTATGTCAAATTTGACAGGTTAGATGAAATGGAGAAACTCTTTGAAAAAAAGTAATTTACCAAAACTGATATAAGAAGGAATTTAATATCAATATTCTCATATCAGGCCTGACCTGTACGACAGAGTGGATAAAGTGTCGATCTGGAACGCTGAGGTCTCTGGTTCAAAACCCTAGGCTTGCCTGGTCAAGGCACTTATGGGAGTTGATGCTTCCTGCTCCTCCCCCCCTTCTCTCTCTCTCCCCTCTCTCTTTAAAAAATGAGTAAATAAAAATCTAAAAAAAATATTCTTTTATCTACTGAAGACATGGAATCTGTTATTAAAAACAGTCCCGCTAGGCCCTGGCCAGTTCAATCTGTTAGAGCATCATTCCATAACTCCAAGGATGTAGATTTTATCCCCCATCAGGGAACACATGGGCAGGGACCAATAAATGCACAACTAAGTAGAACAACAATAAATGCTGTTCTCTCTCTCTCTTTATCTCTCTCCTATCTTCTCTCTCTCTAAAATTAATCAATTAATAAAGAAATTCCAGTCCTTCGCCTGACCATGCGATGGCGCAGTGGATAGAGCGTCGGACTGGGATGTGGAGGACCTAGGTTCGAGACCCTGAGGTCGCCCGCTTGAGCGCGGGTTCATCTGGTTTGAGCAAAGCTCACCAGCTTGGACCCAAGTCGCTGGCTCGAGCAAGGGGTTACTCGGTCTGCTGAAGGCCCGCGGTCAAGGCACATATGAGAAAGCAATCAATGAACAACTAAGCTGATGATTGATGCTTCTCATCTCTCTCCATTCCTGTCTGTCTGTCCCTATCTATCCCTCTCTCTGACTCTCTCTCTGTCCCTGTTAAAAAAAGAAAAAAAGAAAAAAGAAATTCTAGTTCTATAAGCCCTGGCTGGTCAACTTAGAACATCATCCAGAGACACCAGGGTTGTGAGTTCGTGGGTTCGATCCCCAGCCAGAGCATATATAAGAATCAACCAAGGAATGCATAAATAAGTGGAATAACAAATCAATGTTTCTCTCTCTTTCTCTGAAAAATAAATAAAAAGAAATTTAGAGAAGAAACAATACCAATATTATATATAACTGTTTCACAGAAAAAAGAAACAAGGATATTTCCTCACTCATTTTATGAGATGAGTTTAGCTTTGTTAACAGAACCTGACAATAGCATTATAAGAAAAGAGAATTATAGACCAATATCCATGATTAATACAAAAATTTAAAGAAAATATTAGTAAATTAAGTCCAGCAATTTATAGAGAGGCTAAAACTTCGTGAGCAATGGGCTTAACATTTGAAAACCTTTTATTAACAAAGCATTAGCAAAATAAAGGAGAAAAACCTTATGATAATTTCAATAGATGCAGAAAAATCACTCAGTGAAATTCAATATCTATTCATGACAAAAACTCTGAGTAAAGAGGGAATAGAAGAGAATGTTCTCAATTCGATAAGAGCATCTACAAAAGCCTATGAACAATATACAAAATTCTGAATTGTAAAATATTGAAAATTTTTCTCTCTAACTCAGACAAGACAAAAATGTTTGCTATCAGCACTATGTTCAACATTACACTGAAGGTTCAAATATGTGCAATAATGGCAGAAAATAGAAATAAATAGTATTTAGTTTGAAAATGAAGTCAAAAGTATTATTCATGTCTAAGATAATTGTTTTTTTTTTTTTTTTAAGTACATTTTATTTTATTTTATTATTTTTTTAACAGAGGCAGAGATAGACAGGGACAGACAGACAGGAACGGAGAGAGATGAGAAGCATCAATCATCAGTTTCTCGTTGCGCGTTGCGACTTCTTAGTTGTTCATTGATTGCTTTCTCACATGTGCCTTGACCGTGGGCCTTCAGCAGACTGAGTAACCCCCTGCTGGAGCCAGCGACCTTGGGTCCAAGCTGGTGAGCTCTTTGCTCAAGCCAGATGAGCCCGTGCTCAAGCTGGTGACCTCGGGGTCTTGAACCTGGGTCCTTCCGCATCCCAGTCCAACGCTCTATCCACTGCGCCACCACCTGGTCAGGCTAGATAATTGTTTATAATTTCAGCAAAATTCAGTCAATGCTCCATTTCTGTGATTGTTCTATAATTTTTTTTAAGCAAGTTAGAGTCAGGATCCAAAAAAAAAGGGCCATTCATTATGATTGATTGATGTGCCTTCTAAGACTCCTAAAATATATGGGCATTGCCATGACAGCCCTCTCTTTCTCTCGCTGTCCTTCCCCCCTTTCTTCTTCCTCCCTTCCTTCTTTCCCCTTCCCCCCATACCTCCCACCCCAAAGTCCAAACTAGGACCTAGTTGACTCATCATTTTGCCCTTTCCTATTCTCTCCAGGCTCTGATGACTCTGAGGGTCTAGAAAACATGTCCATCATGACTGAGGACAATTACTTTTCCTCACTTCTTAATAAAGCTTGTACTGATCACTGGTATAAAAAACATGACAGACACTCTAGTGGAAATTTCTGTGTAAATTTAAAGTAGCATAGTTGGTAATGTTATCATTCCAGGATGTTTTGGAGTGGGAGAATTTTATACAGGAAGTGCAAGCAAAACTAAATCATGAGCAATTTATGTTATTACCTTCAGGCTATCCATAAGTTAAACCAGATAATTATTCACAGGCTCAGAAAACTCTGGGACCAGAAACCGTGGCTATACAGCAAAGAAGGAAAAAGTCAGAGGTTTCCTTATTACCCATTTAAAAGAAGGAAAGCAATAAGGGAATAGATCATTTAAGTAAAGGAAGATGGGCAAATGCCATTCAGTAGCTATCCAACCATTTATTCAACATGACAACAGTTCAGACGACATAAAGAATACTGAGTCTTGTTCCTCAAAGTTTCAGGCACTGGCTCACTGCGATGCTTGAGAGATGAGTCCACATACCGCCTCTGTCCCCATCCATTTCTTTTTTTCTTTTTTTTTTTTTTTTTTTTTTTTTCTCGAAGCTGGAAACGGGGAGAGACAGCCAGACAGACTCCCGCATGCGCCCGACCGGGATCCACCCGGCACGCCCACCAGGGGCAGGGGCGAAGCTCTGCCCACCAGGGGGCGATGCTCTGCCCCTCCGGGGCGTCGCTTTGCCAAAACCAGAGCCACTCTAGCGCCTGGGGCAGAGGCCAAGGAGCCATCCCCAGCACCCTGGCTATCTTTGCTCCAATGGAGCCTTGGCTGCAGGAGGGGAAGGAGAGAGACAGAGAGGAAGGAGGGGGTGGGGGTGGAGAAGCAAATGGGTGCTTCTCCTATGTGCCCTGGCCGGGAATCAAACCCGGGTCCCCCACACGCCAGGCGGATGCTCTACCGCTGAGCCAACCGGCCAGGGCCCCCATCCATTTCATAGATGAGAAAATGGCAGCCTAGTGGGGCTATGTGATTGGCCCAAAGTTGAAGAGCCACTTATCTGTGGACTGGGCAGTAAGACAGAGGCCATCTCTCCATCTCTTCTGCCTTCCTTCTGGAGGTTTGAAGAGAATTCACAAAGTGTTTGCAGCAATTGGAAGGAAATAACACCAGCATAAAGGTAACCTGGCATTACCAACAGGTCAAACCTGGAGAGTCCTCTGTAAGGGAGAAAGAACTTACCCTCTTCCCTCCTTGGTTCTATAGCCCGGTCTACAGAATGAACTGACAACAGGCAGATTAACAGAGAAGGTATACAAATATATTAATTTTTAATAGTACGTACACAGGAATATCATAGGAAAAAAATGTTAATGCCCCCAAAGAGGTGAGATTTGAGTGTTTCTATACCATTTTAATAGGGGAAGGGATGAAGGAATGTAGCCAATGTGTGGGAGGTTAAATAATTTTTTAATTTGTAACAAATTTGTCTTGGTATGGCTTCCTCCCCTGTGATAAGGATCAATTTTCCCTGAGGAGGGGATTTATGACGACTGAGTCCTTTAGGAAGATCCCTTAGACAAATGATGGGAGTTCAGGGTAAGCCTCTCCCTGCATTTTCTGTTTTTCTAGTGCTTCAGCTAAAAAGAATCAATATGCCAAAGCAGCATTTTGGGATGACACGTCCTGCACTCTTTCCTGAGAAACAATCTTGATATAGAGTCTATATTTTAGACTATTTCCTCCTCTTTTAATTCTCACCTCCACTCTCTACCAGGCCTTCAGGTCACATGCTGAGAGCTGGGAGTGTGAGGGAGCCAGAATGAGCTGTACAGAAAGGGACCTGGGCTTGAACCCCAGTATCTCCTCCAGCCTGGGTTTGTCTTCTTCTTCCTTGGTAACCCAAAACGAACCAGGTTACAGTTTTTCTTCCCGTTGGTTTTCTTCATTGGTCTTAGACTTTTTCAGGATTGGGGTTCAGTCTCATTCACCTTTGTGTCCCCAGCACTGATCAGGGTGTCTGACACAGATCAGACTCAACAACTGTATGTGGAGTCAGTTGTTAGCCATGCACTTTACTGTGGTTAACTTA
This sequence comes from Saccopteryx leptura, assembly GCF_036850995.1. NCBI lineage: Eukaryota > Metazoa > Chordata > Mammalia > Chiroptera > Emballonuridae > Saccopteryx > Saccopteryx leptura. The sequence goes on along the minus strand of NC_089504.1, from coordinate 221,405,384 downwards.
TAGTTCAGTTTGTACAGCAGGGTGGCTGCATCCAGGCACGTGTCAATGAAGAGGACCTTTCCAGGGAGAAGATGAGTTCTGGTTTGACAAGTTGGGATCTCTTAATTTTTGTTCCATTTACTGATGTTTGGCACTCACTGTCTAGATTTTCTTCTTGAAAGTAGCCTTTTTAACATACAAAATTGTGAATGGTGCACCATACTTGTTCCCCCCCCCCTCTTCAGTGCAAATAATTCCAGTCCCTTTAGAGAACTGGTGATCAGAACTGGTATAGGATATACTGTACCATGCAATCATGCGTATGATGAAAAGTTTAACTCCTTGCTATTCCATATACTTTAATATATTCTGGGATTTTATGTGTTTAAGAATACTGAAAAAGAAAAAGAAGGCTGTGAAATGGCGGAGCTGGCATTCCTTTTATACTTTCCTCCCTTTTAAAGCGACATGTCTGCTTCTTGTTGTTGGCATTAGTGACTATCAGGGACCTCTAATCAATACCCTGGACAAAGGCGGAGGTACACCAAAAGTCATTTGAAATACGGGATAGAAATCAAGTCATAGGAATCAGATGAGAGAAGGTTGAGAAGGGCTGAATAGAGAGTGGGTCTCAAGTACTTAGAGAAGTAAAGAAGGAAACAAATTCTGGCTGGATGCCCACTGGGCTCCTGGCCTTCTAGGTTTGCCTCTGTGTGTTTATTTATGACATGAGACGTGGGAGGAAGCCTGTTTTATAATATTTCAAAGATTTAGGACCTGGACCATTAGATAATAAATATAGGGACTTAGGATTTATTTGTAGCCCTGATTACCCATAACTGATTATAGAAAATTTAAGAAAAGGTACAAAGATGGGAAATATCACCTGTACTACCTGGAGCTAAGCCTTATGCAAAATAATTTTAATACACACACACACAGTTTATTTATAAAATCAAAACCATGCAAAATCTACTACTTTAAAACTTCCTTTATCATTGAACAGACTGTGATCATTTTTCTCATGCCATGAGATGTTTTTTTATGTTTCATTTTGACATGATGTGCTCCATTAAAAAATTTTTATCCCATTGATTGACAGAGAGGAAGGAAGAGAGAGAAAGAGGAGAAAGGAGGGAGGGAGGGAGAGAGAGAGAGAGGCATCAACTTGCTGCTCACCTAGTTGTTCTATGTAGGTGTGCACTCATTGATTGCTTCTAGAAAGTGCCCTAACCAGGGATTGAACCTGTGGCCTCCATATGCCGGGAGGATGTTTTGTTCACTGAGCTGCCCAGCCAGGGCTCTGCTCCATTTTTTAATTGAGCCACCCCTGCTGGACATGTAATTTGTTTCCAGTGTTTGAACTTAAGGATGTCCTTGAAGGGAGTCACACAAAGGGTGGGGCTTGACCTGGGTGAAACATCGGATAAGCAAGTGTTTAGCTTGGGAAAGTCTAGACTCAGGTGGGAAAATCCAAGCTTTCTTCCAATATTTAAAGGCAGACATTTGGAAGATGAGTAAGACTTGGTCTGTGTAGTCCCACAGGAATGGTTTAGAAAGAGTGGATGGAAACTTTGGGGAGATCAGTTCATGATGTGTAAAGACCTACAGTAAAAGGCAGCCAAAGTAAAGAAAAAAACAACAACAACAAAAAAAACCCAGCCAAAGTAGAAGTAGGTCTAGGTAGTTTCAGGAGGTAGTGAGTGTTCAGCTAGTGAAGATGCTTAAAACATAGGGTTGGCCCTGGCCTTTAGCTTAGTTGGTTAGAGCTTTGTCCCGACATGCAGAGGTTGTGGGTTCAATCCCCAGTCAGGGCACGTACAAAAATCAACAAATGATTTCACGAATAAGTTGAACAACAAATAGAAGTCTCTCTCCCTCCCCCCCTTCTATATTTGAGAAGATGGGAGAAGTAACTTATTTATTTATTTTATTTTAATTTTTTTTTTAGAAGGGGAAGGGCTCTTGGGGAAAGGCTTCAAAAGTGAAAATTTGAAGGCAATGCTTTTATTATTTCTATCAGGGTCCAATATGCATACAGTGACCTACAGTTCATAAAGGTTATAATGAGTCCCCTTGTAAAATAAGGAAACTGCTCTGGTCTGGTAGCTGCATTGGTTAAGTTAGAGCATTGTCCCCATATGCCAAGGTTGCAGGTTTGATCCCTGGTCAGGGCCCATATAAGAATCAACTAATGAATGCATAAATGAGTAGAACAACAAACTGATGTCTCGCTCTCTCTCACTCTTCTCCTTTTCCCTTCCTCTCTCTTTAAAAATCAATAAATTAATTTTAAAAATTTTAAATGAGGAAATTGAGAGTAAGTAAACCATCCAAGTTCCTACAGCAAGGAGGTAGTTGGAACTAGACTAGATCTCCATGTTTTCAGTCCTTACAATCACTTTTTTCCAGTTGCTATTATGACTGTTCAGTTCACCATTCCCTCCTAGAAGTCTAGACTCACAGGATATCACCTATGCCCTCCTTCATTGCAAGAAAATGAAAATGTGCCCAATGACTGATATGAATAAAATGTCACTGTGCAGTTAACAGGTAAGGTCTCCTGTGTGTCTTCTCTACTCCACAGCAGTGACTTCATTATTAGGATTTTGACAGGGAGGCTGGGCTCATTCCTACTCTGACAGCCTCCCATCCGGTTGTGTCTCAGGTGCTGTCTGCTCAGGACCGGTTCCTTCCTTAGTGGTCTGAATTAACACATCTCAGCGTTTTGCCCACTGGCTCATGTCTACTTTCAGCTCTGTCAACTCAGAACTCTGGAACGCTGGGCTTTGACTGCAAAGCACATGACCTAGGAATTTATTACTGTTTCCAATACCCATCTTTAATCCTTGCCTTTAGTCTAGTCCTTTTGGGCTAGATAATCTAGAAGGAAATGTCAAGGTGTCCTTTTGGCTGCAGGAGGGGCCTAGCACCATGTTCAGGTGACTAGCTGCTGGCTTTACTCCTTGGGGCCCTCTCCACCAGACCTTTCTCTTCAAAGAAAGTCAGATCAGAGGGTCCTGTGAAGAGGACCCTTCTGAAAGGCACCGGCATTCAGTACTCCACCAAAGCCATCGCAGCCATTAGGGTTTGCAACCCGCCCTCCCAATCTTCAGGAAACCTGCATCCACTGTGGGAGGGAGAGGAAGGCCGGAAACAGATGGCCACCTCTTTCAGCCCTGTGAAGTATATTCCTCTTGCTTTTAAACATTTCCTCGTTTTAGTTACTTGCCTACTGGAGCCAGGTCTTGCTGTTTAGCAATTCTGTGGTGGCTCCTTTCTTGCAAAACATTGCCCAGTATATGCCAAACAATAGGGGTAAACCCCAAAACCAACAACAATAACAAACAGTGAGTGAGGTCTCTGCCCTTGAAGAGTTTCCTTGTCTCCTGGCAGAGGGAAGAGAAAATCTACAATGAAAATGTAGGGAGGTAAGTGCTTTGAGAGATGAGCCTCACCTGGGAGACAACAGCGGCCTGGAAAGAATCAGTCATGGGTTCTGGGGAACTCAACTGGGAAAGCTCACCACAGAGGGACAGAGGAGTCCAGTCATGAAGGGATCGGGGACAAACTTCCAAGTAGGAATGTTATCCTCAAAGCAATGAGGAGTTCTCGAGGTTGTCAGCAGGCAATGACATGATCCTGAATTTGAGGAAGACTCCCCCGCACCCTCAAGGCGGGTGAAGTTGGAGCAGGGCCAGGCGAGGCTGGGAGCCGCTTTCAGTCTATTACTCTGTTCTGTTTGGGTTTTCAAGCCATGTACCTGAATTGTTTTTATTTGAAAAATAAATGGTGATTATCTGGGCAATGAGATTAGTGGCTCCTTTTGTCTTATTCTTCATACTCTTTATGTTATAGATTTAAAAATTAATAAATAATTTTTACTATTTTTCCAGTTCTGTTGAGATATAATTGACATATAACACTATACGTTTAAGGTGTACAGCATAATATTTTGACATATATATATTGTGAAATGATTACCACAATAAGTTTAGTTAACATCCATTACCTCATAAAAATACAAAAAAAATATAAAGAGAAATAAGAAAATAAATGGGGAAGAGAGATGAGAAGCATCAACTGATAGCTGTGGCACCTTAGTTGTTCACTGATTTCTTCTCATATGTGCCTTGATGAGGGTGATGGGGGTGGATTCCAGCTGAACCAGTGACCCCTTGGTCAAGCCAGTGACTTTGGGCTCAAGATGTCAACCTTGGGCTCATTTCTTATTTATTTATTTATTTATTTATTTTAATGGGGTGACATTGATAAAATTGTCTTCCGTCACCTTCTAACTGGTTTTCTTTGTGCCCCTCCCCTCCTCCAACCTTGGGCTCATTTCTATGATCCCGTGCTCAAGCCGCCAGCCTTGTGCTCAAGCTGGTGAGCTCATGCTCAAGCCAGATGTGCCTGTGCTCAAGCCTGCACCCTTTAGGTTTCAAACCTGGGTCCTCAGCATCCTAGGCTGACGCTCTATCCACTGTGTCATCAGTGGTCGGGCGAAAATAAATGTGTTTTTTTTTTTTTTTGTCTTGAGATGAAAACCTTTAGGATTTACTCTCTTAACAACTTTCATATAGGTTGCCACAAAAATTGGTTTGCAGTTGTTCATATAGAAAGTAATACAATAATAAATAACAATGTAAGAATATGCTCTTTCATATACAACTGTAAACTTACTTTTGCCCCACCCTGTATATACTGTACAATAGTGTTTACTACAGTCATCATGTTGTACATTCTATCCCTAGTATCTATTTATCTTATAACAGGATGTTAGTACCTTTCGACCACCTTCATCTAATTCCCTCTACCAACAGTCAAGTTTTGCTTTTAAAATTCTGTAAGTAAATATAGATATGGGAATGCATAGATATGCTTTCTGTCCTTCATAAATAAACTTTTGGCTTTTTGTCCCTGCCCTTAAGATGTTAACAGTGCATGCTGATAGGCTATTATTTTTGCATTTGGGACTATGAACCCTGGGAAAGAAGATACTTAGTAAGAAAGGCTGTGGCTAACTGGGCTTATGGTAAAAATATAAACAAGCCCAACCAGGTGGTGTCGCAGTGGACAGAGCGTCAGAGTGGGATGTGGAGGACCCAGGTTTGAAGCCCCAAGGTTGCCGGCTTGAGAGCTGACTCATCAGTTTGAGCGCGGGGTTGCTGGCTTGAGTATGGGATCATAGGCATGACCACATGGTCACTCGCTTGAGCTCAAAGGTTGCTGCTTGAAGCCCAAGGTCAATGGCTTGAGCCCAAGGTCGCTAGCTTGAGCGAGGGGTCACTCACTCTGCTGCAGCCTCCCAGTCAAGGCACAGATGAGAAAGGAATCAATGAACAACTAAGGAGACTAAGGAGCTGCAACAAAGAATTGATGCTGCTCATCTCTCTTCTTTCCTGTCTTTCTGTCCCTGTCTGTCCCTCTCTCTGTCTCTGTCACACACACACACACACACACACACACACACACACACACACACACACACACAAATACAAACAAAAACGTAGAGCCTAGCAGCCAGTTTTATATAGGGGCCTCTCAAACAAACTGCACTTCAGGAAGAAGCCTGTACTGAACTGCCTGCCTGCACTATGTTTCTGCCATCTGAGCCAACCCTTATACATGAGTTCCTGTAATCCTATTTCAACCAATAGGACTGAGGCTTTCTTCATCCAAGCAGAGCTGTGTGGCTATATCTCCAGCAACATCCTCATGGTCCAAAGTAGCTCATTCCAATCAGGACAATGCCTTTTGATCCAATCAAACCATGATGATTTGAAGTCTTCATTTGCATGAGTACAGACCAATCAGGGAACAGAGGCAGGGGCTTCTGTCTATATAAGCCAGCTCCCCCCAGGCTCTGAGGGTGTTCTTTCTCTTTCCAACAAGACTGAGGGTTGAGTATCCTTAGCTGAGTTGAAACATTGAAAATGTATCAGTGCAGCAAGTGGAGCAGACCAGTGCAAGCCAGAGCAAGACAGAGGAGACTGGCATAGGATGGAACAGACTAGCACAGCACAAAGCAGACCAGCATGGAGCAGAGCAGATCAGCAAGTATCAGAGACAGCTGTCTAGCTGGAGAGGTACCTGGCCCCAGGTTTCATCACGGTTGTGCTATTTTGCACTGTATAGTTTCCTTCTTCATCCACCCCAAATTGGGGATTCCTGGTGGGGTTTATATGGTGCCATTGACCATTAGTTGACAGGACATAGAAGTTAATAGTCTTGCCCACACAGAGGTCCTGGTTAAACCTCTGTCCAGTGTAAATGCCTCAATCTGTAGTACCTCAAACGAGGTACCTGGGGTGTGCTGACTGTGCAGGAACACTAGTTTAAGAAACACGGCTGTAACAGAACTAGCTAGCTACATGGTAATAGCTAACATTAATGTATCTCTTCAGTGGGATTTTCTTCTTTCAGCTTTGCTGACAGATTGCAACAATCTGTCCTGTGGTGTTAGAGAAATATCATCCATTTTAAGATCAGAAGAGAACATTTCCCGCCTCTATACTATCACTGGACAGCTTCCTCTAAAGTCTTATGATTGCCAAAAACCTCATATAGAATGGAGGAAAACTGGAAGAAAATAGCAGGAGCTCATCATTCACTTAAAAAAATACAAAATAGTATTCACAGTATGCCAGATATAGTGCTAGTGATACAAAGATGAAAATATAGGATCCTTACCCAGTCTGGGTAGCTCAGTTGATTAGAGTGTTGTACCAATCACCACATCTGCACGATAGATCCAAGGTCAGGACACATACAAGCATCAACCAATGAATGCATAGATGGTGGAGCAATGGATCAATGTTTCTCTTTTTCTTGAAAACCAATAAATAAAAATAATAAAAAAAGAAAATATAGGATCTTTCTCCTAAAAGCACTTATTATAGTTGAGAAACTAGCATGCAAATACAATAAAAGTAATATCACTGCTATGACCACATAAATATCTTAAATTTTTTTCCCCATTGAGAGAGAGGAAGGGGGGGGGGAGAGAGAGACAAGCATCAATTCATTGTTCCACTTAGTTGTACACTTTTTGGCTGCTTGTATGTGCCACAGGGGATCCAACCAGTGACCCAGTGAGCACTGGGTCGATGCTCTGTCCTCTGAGCCACCCAGTCAGGGCCCACATAGATATTTTTTCTTTCTTTATTTTTGTGAGACAGAGACAGAGAGAGGGACAGATAGGGACAGACAGACAGGAATGGAGAGAGATGAGAAGCATCAATTCTTCATTGCAGCACCTTAGTTCATTGATTACTTTCGCATGTGTGCCTTGACTAGGGGGCTACAGCAGATGGATTGACCCCTTACCCAAACCAGCGACCTTGGGCTCAAGCTGGTGAACTTTTCTTAAACCAGATGAGTCTGTGCTCAAGCCAGTAACTTCAGGGTTTTGAACCTGGGTCCTCTGTGTCCCAGTCTGACACTCTATCCACTGCGCCACTGCCTGGTCCGGGTGAATTGAATCAAAGTAAAATAGGAAATATGTTAAAGACAGTAACAGTAAATATGCACATTAGTACTGTAGGGATATGAAATGATGTCTACTATACACCTACATTAAAAAGCCGTGAAAATAAGCCAAAATTCTCAAGAACTGTTGAGTTAATGAACCATTGAAGTGATCTTTGTAGATTTCTGTGCCTCATACCTATTTTAAATTTCATGTACTTGTTTTTTACAGTTTCATTAGGGTATTCTCAACTGTTAATTTCAAGGAAGCTATGGTATGTGTATGAATCAATATATGAAAGTGTATTTCTTTTCAAATCTTTTCAAAACTCTGCAAAATGCTGTTTTAAGATATGCTTGAAACAAGTGTAAAATATAATCTAACAATTTTACATTTTTTATTTAACCTTTATTTATTTATTTATTTGTATTTTTCTGAAGTTGGGAAACAGGGAGGCAGTTAGACTCCCGCATGCGCCCGACCGGGATGCCCACCAGGGGGCGATGCTCTGCCCATCTGGGGTGTTGCTCTATTGCAACCAGAACCATTCTAGCGCCTGAGGCAGAGGCCATAGAGCCATCCCCAGTGCCCGGGCAAACTTTGCTCCAATGGAGCCTTGGCTGCGGAAGGGGAAGAGAGAGACAGAGAGGAGGAGAGGGGGAGGGGTGGAGAAGCAGATGGGCGCTTCTCCTGTGTGCCCTGGCCGGGAATTGAACCCAGGACTTCCGCACGCCAGGCCGACGCTCTACCACTGAGCTAAGCAGCCAGGGCCTAGTCCTCCTTTTTAAAAATGGCACATTAGAACCACATCTTGTCATAAAAAAACCTTGTAAGCAACCTTATGATGCTAGGAGAATTTGGCAGAGCACTTGGTACAGGGAAGAGAAGTTAGGAAGGGTGAGAGGGCAGTGAGGCTGAGCAGGGAAGAAATCTGGGCTAGATCCACTTGGGAGATGGCTAGGAATGGAGATGACCACAGATAAATTGGGGCGATAGATGTCTGGTATTGATATACACTAGCCTAACAACACTAGTCTTTCTTTTTTCACTTTTCTTTTCTCTTTTTTTTTTTTGAGAGAGAGAGAGAGAGAGAGAGAGAGAGATGGAGGGACAGAGAGACAGGAAGGGAGAGAGATGAGAAGCAAGCATTGACTCATAGTTGTGGCACCTTAGTTGTTCATTGATTGTTTTCTTATATGTGCCTTGACTGGGGGGCTGTAACCAAACCAGTGACCCCTTGCTTAAGCCAGTGAGTGACCTTGGGCTTTAAGCCAGCAACTTTTGGGCTCAAGCCAGCGACCATGAGATCATGTCTATGATCCCATGCTTAAGCTGGCAACCCCACATTCAAGCTGGTGAGCCTGTGCTCAAGCCAGATGTGCCTGCACTCAAGCTGGTGACCCCAGGGTTTTGAACGTGGGTCCTCAGCAACCTGGTCAACGCTTTAGACACTGCACCATTGCCTGGGCAGGCTTCTTTTCTTTCTTTTTATTTTGCAGTAAAATAAAAAAAAGAAACAATAAAAAAAATGACACCTTGGACCTGTCTGGTTAGCTCAGTCAGTTAGAGCATCATCCTGGAATACCAAGGTTGCGGGTTTGTTACCCTGTCAGGATACATATGAGAAAAGACCAATAAATGCACATCTAAGTGGAACACAAATGAATGCTTCTGTTTCCCTCTCTCTGTCCCCTTTCTCTGTTTCTCTAAAATCAATAATAATAAAAAGATGACATCTCTTCCTTCCCTCCTCCAAATGAGCATGGATATATATACAGGCAGGGCACAAATAGCCAATGAACATATATATAAAAAGAAGACATTAAATGGGCAAAGAAATGCAAATTAAAATCAGAGTGTGGACAAAAGTCATTTCCACATACTACTTTTAGAAGTGCAAATTGGTGAAATCATTTCTGAGGGATATTTTGGTAACATGAATCAAAGTTCTTTAAGGATTTATGCTTTTATCCTAAGGAAATAACTGGACAGGTGTGTAAATGTATATATGCAGTGTTTATGAAGCTTTATTTATAATAACAAAAGAAGAACACTTCCTTTAAAAACAGAGGAGCAGTTGAATGAATTATTGCCCATTCAACTGTTGGGATGCTTGTAGCTATTGAAATAATTATCTGAATTTCAGTTGATTAACATAAAATGTGTTCATAACATAATTATAAGTAAAAATAAGGCATAAAACGTACCTATGTGTGTTGCATGTGTGTGTTTGCTTATATCTCCCACAGAAAATCCAGGAGGATAAATGCCAATATGAAAATATTAAGGTTTATCTCTGAGTGTATCTATGAATAATCTTCAGCTCTTTGTTTTTCCATATTGTAAAAATGACCATATATTACTTTCATTTTCTTTTTTGTTTTTGTACTTCAGATGTAGAGAATTATTAACTGCTTGATACACCGCATACTATCATTGTCAGTTTAAATAAGGCCCCTCTCTTGTTTTATTTTGTTTCTTTTTAATCTCTTTGATATATATAAATTACTTTTATCTTTATTTTTATTCAGAGAGAGAGAGGGAGGAGAGTGAGAAGCATCACCTTGTAGTTGCTTCAATTTAGTTGTTCATTGATTGCTTCTCGTATGTGCCTTGGAGGGGGATCAGAGCCAGTGACCCCTTGCTCAAGCCAGCATTTGGGTTCAAGCCAGCAACTTCAGGGTTTGAATTGGTGTACCATGGAGAAGCTGTATCCACTGTGACACCACTGGTCAGGTTACATGAATTACTTTTAAAATCACAATATATAAAGCCTTGTGCAAGGGGGAGCAATCAAGAACCTTTACCCAGAGTCTGTAAGAAGAGCAGGGTGTCAGATTCTGGTCACACCTTTGTCTAGGTATGATTTGTTAATTGTTCATTCACCTTCTCACCTGGTGTGAGGGGCAGTCACAGGAACGAATATTAGTTTGTCTGTCCATGGAGTGTTTGCATTATAACTCTCAGCTGGGTTCAACTCTTGAACTTTTTTGTCTTAGTAGAGTGCACCACCAAGAGTGGTCATTGACAGATGTGGAACCAAGCAAAAAACCCATCATCTTGTTTTGGATCTCTGTATTACTTTGCTAGGACTGCTGTATCACAAAGTACATGGTTTAAACTGCAGAAATTTATTTTCTCATAGCTCTGGATTCTAGAAGTCCAGGGTCATGGTGTCAGGGATGTTGTTTCCCTCTGATGACTGTGAGGGTGACTCCATTCCATTCTTTCTCCCAGCTTCTGCAAGCCTCAGGTACTATTTGGCTTATATAGATGGCATTCTCCCTGTCTTCACGTTGTGTATGTCTGTCTCTGTCAAAATTTCCCCTTTTTGTAAGGGCACCGGTCATACTGAATTAGAGCTCACTCTAATGACATCTTAATTACCTCTGTAATGACCTGATCTCCAAATAACCTGGGATCATCTTGGTGTGGTGGAAATGGGCTTTGCAGTTATGTCTGGGTTTGAATCTTGGCTTCACTGGTTACTGGTGTTGTGATCCAGGGAAAGTTACTCAGGACTTGTTTTCTCATCTGTATAATGGGAATGTAATACTGCTATGAAAATTAGAGATACCCTAGAATGTACTGGACAATTGGAGGTTGTTATTATCCGTGAGTTCAGGGTCAGTGCATGTGATGAGGAGATTCTCAGATGAAAGCAAGAATGTAATTGCTGAACCTGGTCAACACTAAACTGGCATCTGTACCAGAGTCCTTCCTGCCTACCTGTGTTCGCTTGTTTGGAGCCAGCATAATTTACAGGCTACTTTTTAGGTAAAGCCTGTATAAAACAATTTTACAGCATTCAACCTGGACACAACAGTTCACTGATCAATACTATGTAAGGATGTCACACTGGGGAGGAGAGGTTGGTAGGGGGTGGTGGAAAGGGCAGGGTGCAAACTTCTAGATATGAAGACCAGTAATGCCTTATGATTGGAAGGATTTTGCCTCACCCTTACACCCTTATAATCTTCTAGAATCTAGAATCTAGATTGATTTGACTGAACACAGAGCACATTTCTTAAGACTGTCATATTCTTTCTAGGTTACCTAGAAGATTAATTAAGCAGGTTTCCTTCATTATCAGCAATAAAAATTTGACTTGTTCAACTTGGTGTTAAAGATTGCCAATGCTCCAGTGTTCCCATAGAAGTGAAACTGGCTAATGGGGTGGGGGCGGGGAGCAGGAAAGAAAGCAGGAGGAAGGAGTTGTATAGATGGAAGTGTGAGTTTGGGAGGAATTAAGGTATGGATCTCACATCTCAATAGGGAAACCGTTGGAAATTTCCTTCAAAACAAAGCAATTGAATGTAAACTTCAGTTACATTAGCAGCGTAATTCTGGAAAAGTGGCAATCCAAAAAGCTTTTGACAGTCATAGCAACTTTTGATACCACGAAGAATCAGTCTTTACAGTAAGCTATTTGCTTGACTACTTTTGTGTAATTTATTTTAGGTTTAGTCTAATTTCTCCCAGGGCCTGTGTTAATTTGAATGGTTGCCTTAGTGTTACCAGTTTTATTTACTAAAGGAGGTAAACATTTGTTGGAAACTGTTTAAAGCAATTATCTTTCCTTGAGTCACATAGGATAGAGGCCAGTATTTATTTCGTGGTTGTTTTTTTTTACCTCTATAAAGATTGTATCTGTTGCTACTGTATTTGTGATGTTTTAGCTTAAAAAAATTGGTATGAGCACTATCATATGATGGCAAAATCAAGCTTAGAAATCAATAAATTAGTGATTTCGGGCAAAATAGTGTCTATTATTATTCATTTTAGTGTAACATTTTAGTGCCATTTTATTAGGTATGGTATAAAATACAGTTTTTAGCCAGTAGCTGTCTACTGATTACAAAGTAGCCAGCACAGCATGGTTACTAGGATAGTTAGGTTTTAATGCCTGGGGAGCACACCTAGCAACATTCATGCAGAAAGAAGGGGTAGTTTAAAAAAAAGAAATGAGATTTATAATAACAAAGAATTGTGGGCAAATTCACAATCTTTAAAGTGAGATGTGCATGAAAAAGAAAAACGGTGTTAGGGGACAGGGATACCATAACAGTTCCAGGATTAATTTACGGGGCATTCTGATAGAAGGCTGCACCCAGTAAGGTGGGTATGGGTTTGAAATAGGTGGAAAGCTTGGGAGAACGTGTACATCCTAAAAAAGTTTTTATGATGGTTCCGTCCAAAATTTCTGAACATTGGCATTGGCTGTTACACAAGCCGAATGGCATGATTTAATCAAGGTGTCAGCCACAGGGGCATCCCAGATTCGGGCGAAGCGTTCGGAATTCCTGAGATGTCTGAAACGCGGAGGCGGCCTCCTCCCCTACCCCCCGTTCCCCGTCGCGGCCTCCATGGGCATTTTCCGGCGAAGGGGGCACGCGAGTCCTTCCAAGAACAGTTTAAACGCGCGGACGTGCACACCCCTTCCTGCGGCCGCCGCGCTCCCTGGGGATGAAGGTGAGAGCCCAGGTCCCGGCGCGCGGGGGTGGGCTTCCTCGGTCCCTGCGCGGCCGCAGAGCCCGGCCCCCTCCCCCTGGCGCGGGCGGGGCTGCGGGCGCACCACGCGGAAGCGCGGGGCTGGGGAGGGGGTAGAGGCGCAGAGGCCGCGCGCGCTCCTTGGGCTGCAGTCGGCGGGCGCGGGGCGCGGCTAGGCGGCGGGCTCTCGCGTACAGGCCAGGCCGCCGCCTCCCCTTCCTCTACCCTTCCCCATCCCTCCCTCCGCCCCGCCATCCCCTCCCCCGAGCGAATCACGCGCCCTCCTCTGACACTCGTAGCGGGCCCGAGCTCCGAATTTATCCTTCACGTGACCTGAGGGGGTTGGGTGGTTGGTTGGGGACGGAGGGGGAGAGGGAAGGGAGGGGACAGAATCTGCCGTTGCCCGAGCAACAGGCTCCGCCCACCGGCTTGGGCCGAGGGGCGGGAGGAGTACGTCAGCACGTCAGCCGGGGTTTTGCGTTTTGATTGACAGTTGCTATAGCGACCGGGTCGGTCCGTCGCCATTTTGTTGGTTGGTTTTTTTTTAAACCCTTTCGCTTCCCGCCCGAATAATAATAAAAAGCCCCATTGGAGTGAGGCGGGGGTGGTGGCGGCAAGAGCGGCGGGGGGATCCGGGGAGACTGCTGCCGTCGCTGCTGCTGATCGCGGCTCAGGTCGGGCTCAGGGAGCGGACACCCCGAGCGGGGGGTGCGGGCGCCGCCGCCGCCGCTTCTGCTGCTGCTGCTGTTCCTGCTGCTGCTGTTGGTGCCGCTGCCGCCGCCGGCAAGCGGGCGGGACCGGTGTGAGTGTGAGAGTGTATGTGTGAGTGAGCGTGTGCGAGGGCGAGTGTGTGTGCGTGCGTGTGTGTGTGTGTGTGTGTGTGTCTGTGTCTGTCTGTCTGTGCGGGGACTCGGGGGCGGGCGGTTCGGGCTCTCCTGGTGGAGGAGCCGCCGCCGCCGCCGCCGCCGCTCGGGCCCCGGCGCTTCTCGCTGCGCAGGTTTGGAGCGCGCGCCATTTTGTGAGATTTACAAAATCTTCCTCGGGAAGAAGCCGCCGGGAGCGGCCACGACTCGGCGCCCGGCCTCGCCGCCGCCGCCGCCCTCCGCGCCGGGCCGGGCCGCGCTATCCCGCCGCCGGGAGTCGGGGTCCGGGGACTGCGGTATTTGCCGGGGAGGGGGCTGTCGCCTCCCCGGCCCCGGGCACCGCTGGAACCGCGAGCCGGAGAGAGACTGAGAAGGCTGAGGCTCGGCCGCGGAGCCGGGGCGGAGAGAGGCGGCCAGGGCGGCGCTGGCCGCGGAGGCCGCGGCAGGAGCGCAGCGGCGGCAGCCCAAGGCTGAGACTCACCGGAGGGAGCGGCGCGAGCGCCCCGCCATCGTCCCGGTGAGTGTCCGGCCCGGCCGCGGCCCCACCCGGCCCGGCGCCCGGCTCCACCCGCGGCCTGCAGCCGGGTCCGCGCCGAGGCCGGTCGGGCGGAGGGAGGGACCTGCCATTTTAGGAGGAGGCGCCGCGGCCCGGGGCTGGCCGCCGGGGGAGGGAGCCGACTGGCCGGGTCCCAGAGGAGAGGCGGGTGCGAGCGGAGGGAAAGTTGCAGAGGGTGGGAGCAGGGACCGCGGCCTCCCGGGAGTCGGGACCCGGGGGCCCGAGAAAGCGCCAGACCTTCACTGGTCGCCCGAGCGCAGGGGAGGAGGTTGTCTTCCTCCTCCTCTTCTTCCTCATCCTCTTCCCCCAGCTCCTCCCTCGTCCCTCCTCTCGGCCCCCTCCAGTGTGGGAACCGCCGGGGTTCTCCGCAAGGACAATGCACGGGTTAAGAAAATGGGGCTGGCTGCTGGGCGAGGCGCCGGGGAAGGTCGGGAGCCCGGTCCCTCCGCGGCCCTTTGGGGTGTGTTCTGGAGCGAGGGCATTCGGCGTGCTCTGAAGTTGTGCAGTGAGTGCAGGCGATCCCGGCCACTCGAGATGGAGTGATGACCTGTTTAGTAGCCGGAGGAGTTGGTGGCTGAGAATTTATAAATTACCACTGGTACCTGGGTAATGCAGCAGAACTTCACAAGTCTATGTACAGACCCAAGCCTACTCTTGCTTAGGTCCAAGGAAACTGCCAAATCTTAACACTTCGCGAAAGGCCCCTCCCTAGTCCGAAATGGTTAAAAATGGCAAAATCGGCGAGGGACTGGCGAGGGACTGATGGACTCCCAACTGCTTGGCTGTGCCTTTCATCCAATCCTGGATTATATGAATCTTGTAATCTTGGGACTGTACTTGAAGCTAGCACCATTTGGTTCTTGAATTCCGCCCAAGTTGTCAGAGAAATACATCTTAAAACATTGTTTTCTCACTTTTTAAAAGATTAGGACGAAAAGTACCTACGTACATTTATTCGCTTACCCTACCGGTAGAAACTGTTACCCATTTCACAGATGAGGAAACTGAGCTGTGACACATCCAAGGTCACCCAGCTGGAATTCGACAAGCCAGGAGTCTAGCCAGCCTGCCTGCACCCCTAATCATTAGGTTATAATTCATTATTGGAAGTACTGGCAAATTTTGAAGCGATCTGTGTGTAATAACTCGGGGTTCTAACCTAGAGATTTTTCCATATATCGTGTTTAGCATGGAATTAACTTTATGATTTGCTGAAGTGAAAAGGAAAGATTGAGATGAGGCCCCCTTAATGAAATTTATCAGGCCGCCTTCCCACCCAGAAAACCATGTAGACAATTTTTGAGTGGAAAGAATTAAAAAATATTCTTTGGTATGTTTTGTTCTTCACACTTAGTTTTAATTATAGGCATCCTTTAGGTATTGATGAGTGATAAAGTTTTATGTAAAGTTATTAGTCATTTTTAACTTTGAATATATAGTTCTTCTGTGACCCTTTATACTTTACATATACAGTGTTTAAGAATGGCTATATTTAATATTTTGATTTTTGGGGTATTTAATAAATCAGTGAACTTTTCTTTAGCTTTTTTTTCTTAAATTTCTCATTTTTTAATTTAAATTTAATTTTTTAATAGATTGATTTTAGAGAGACGGAGAGGAACAGGAGAGAGAGAGGGAGGCATTCATTTGTTCCACTTAGTTGTGTTCATTGGTCGCTTCCTGTATGTGCCCTGACTGGGGATCGAACCTGCAACCTTGGTGTTTTAGTGCACTATCCCACAGAGCTAGCTGGTCAGAACAAACTTCTCATGTTTTAATTATTATATTAAGAGAATGTTTTCAGATAGAGTTATATATGTGAAACAACTGAAGATGATAGTTTCAAATAAATTATAGAATCCTGGAGAAAAGTTTACTTGGTGATAGTTAAGATTTTTAATGTATATGTGACTTTCACTTAAAATACCCTAGTGCTTTTGGAGGCTTTGCCTTGCGATAGCAGTGGTGTTTTTGGTGGCTTTCCAGATTTATTTAGGCTTCAAACCTTGCCAGATAGTTAAGGACTCCTGTCAATGTCTACACGAAGTTCTGTTGTAAAACTGAGTTGAAAATTTCATAAGAGACATAAACTTAGAAAGGAAGGGTTACTCCTGTGTCTGTAAGGTGAAGGCACACTTACTTAAAATCTGAAAAAGATATTAGATTTGAAGGAACAGATTTGAATGAATGAATGGTCATTATTGGTAGGAGTGGGAAATGTACTAAGTGATCTAGTGAGGTCTTATTAGAAATTTGGGTCTAAGATAGTTTCTTAAACGTTTTAAAGACATGTTAGAAACAACATACAAAATTACTGTGTGTGGGGGACTAAAAAAATTGAGTTAGTCAAGTCTTAGGGGCACTAACATTTAAAATAAATGAAAATACTCCTTTTTAATGCACTGTCCTGTTTAAAGAAGGTAGATAGTAAAAAAGACCGTTGGTTAAAATTTTTTTCCCTTCTAGAATACTGTCCATTGTCTGTCTTTAGTTTTATTTATGGAGAGTTACTGTGTTAATGACTTAAAGTTATGGAGATGGGGAGTGGTAAGTGTAGCAACTAGTATTTAAAGATTTATATAAATTGTTATAGTGTTATGAATGTTAATCTGTAAAAGTAAAATTCAACTTGGTAACTTGCTATATACAGCACATGGTATAGAATGACCTTGGGCATGCATTTTCTTTTGAAACCCTACAAAGAGAAGGCTAATTTGTATTGAATTTTGGGTACTACTTGAACACAAAAACAAAAACAAAAAAAAGAGAAATAGCTTAGAAATCTAGATTGCCCGGGATGTTTTCACAGGCATGTTTATTGTCAGCAAGTGTCTAGTTAAGGGAAGAAAATTTGGATAGAAGTAACTTCAATTGTGAATGAGCAGGGAATGCCTTATATATAACATTAAATATAAGATTAATAGAACAGGGAGCTTCATTTGTGACTAAGTATTTGTGAAAAGGTATGTATCAATTTTTCTTTGCTTTAGCATTAATTTTTCTCTATTTCAAAGAAGTTGCACATCAGACACACACACACACACACACACACACACTCACACACACTTTAACCATCTGAACTTGTCTCTTCTCTCATTTATTCTTTTGTTGTTATATTCCTTACAGTAATTTAAATGTAAGCTAAGTAATTTAAAATGTGAGTGTTCTGGTGGTTTTATTTCCGGAAACTTGTGTATATTTTCTTTTTAGAATTAAAGATATTACTTGAAACTATCAAACATGGTCATCTGAAACTTGACACTAACACAGTTGGTCCTGTCAAAGTGAGTTGTGGAACTTGTTATACATAGTGGTTTTGCCATTTGAAAGACTTCTTACTATATATATTATTTTGACCACTGGGCAATGTTTTGATGGCTAGAGAGAATTTGATATTCATGATCCAAGGCATGCACAGTTTTGGATTAAAATTTTTAGGTGGTTGAAATTAGTGTTAAAATATTAAATATATAATCAAATTACTTTAAATCACCTATAATTTCTCATCAGTTGCCCCAAGTGAAGAAATCTTGCCGTATGTCAATGCTATAACGTTATAACGTTTACCATCGCTTATCTGAGCATTACTAAAATAATTTAAGGTTCATCTTAGGTGATGAAAGACAAGTCTTGTTTCCTAACCTCATGGCTACAAGGCCGCCTTAGTTTCATTTTTTGGTATATGAAAACAAAGTTTTGGAAATGCTGATTTGTGTAAACCAGCTAAATGTTTTTCAGTAGTTATACTTTTGCTTTGGAATTCTACATTTAAAGTTGTATAGTGAGTTAAAATTCTTTATCGGTGATAATAACTTACAGTATATTGAACATCTAAAATGATGTGTTTCTTTGTAGGCATACTTTTTGCTAATATAGAGCCAGTTTGGTTTGTTGGCAATTGAACTTCTAGAGCAGTGGTTCTCAACCTTTCTAATGCCGTGACCCCGCAATACAGTTCCTCATGTTGCGGTGACCCCAAACCAAAAAATAATTTTGGTGGCTACTTCATAACTGTAATTTTGCTACAGTTATGATTCGGAATGTAAATACCTAATATGCATTATGTATTTTCCGATTGCTTTAGGCAACCCCGCCGGGGTCGTGACCCACAGGTTGAGAACTGCTGTTCTAGAGCTATGTACCTTTCTTCTAGGTTATTTTAAAATGTTTGTATTGCTGTTAAAGTTTTGACAAGTTATAGACATATTTTTGTTTGAAGGAAGTGTGCATGGATACAGATATAAATATATAGTGCATAACAGCTTAAATTGTATCTTTTGAATTGAATTGTTTTGAGTTTTATCTCCCCATGATTGAAAAGCTTGTTTAAATCTATTTTGTGTGTGTGGGGCGATTAGTGAGCTGGTTTAACATGCAGTGAAACTGATTTTCATCATCACCTCTATTTTAGATAAATCCCTGTTCATTAAATAACTCCCTAATTTTTAATATATATATATGTAAAATATCCAATGACAAGAATTGGATTTCTTTTGTTTCTTTGTTTCATGGATATTTGTGGTCAAGTTTGTCATCTTAGCGCATGTATTTGGGTAAAAAAAAAAAAAATGATGAAATTGTGGCATCTACTTAAAAACTGCTTGATAAGTAGTTGGGGATAGCATGGTACTCTGGAGAGAGGAGAGACCTGTCCTGTGAGATGTTGCCTGTCACAGGCTCCCTGTAGGCAGGTCTCCAATCTCAGCAGGACCTGCCATTCCCTGGCAGTGTCACCTTTAGCACAGTGAGTTCACTAAGCATCTTTGCTGTAAAATGGGGTCAATGGTAATGTTCTTGTGAAGATTGATAAAGTATGTACATTTCTTAATAGCTTTCTTCTCCCTCCCTTCTTCATTCACATTCATTCACATTCATTCTTATGGTCTCAGCATAAATGTTACTTCTTCAGAAAGGCCTTTCCCATTCCCCCAGGCTAGGTAAGGTTTCTTGGCCAGGTGTTCTTACAGGCCCTTTCTTTTTTTCCCATAACCCTTATTGTAACTAGCTATATAATCATTCATATGCATTCATATATATGCTTACTCATTTAATGTCTCTCTCTCTCACTCTGTTAGATTGTAAGGTGCATCTGGACAGGAACAATTCTTTCTTGATCATGCCTGTAACTAATGCCTGCACTTAGTAGAGATATATAAGTATATTTGTACATAGAATGATGGAATGAGGGACCTATCTGCTGAATCCTGAGCACCACTTCTTAGTTGTATAATCTTGGAGTAGCTTCTCTGAGCTACAGTATCCTATATGCCAAACATGTATAGTATCAGTTGCCTTGCCCAGGATTCCAGAATGAAATGAGATACTGTAATGAGGTGCTTTACAACAGTGTAAAATGCCATGTAAATATAAGCTGGTACAGTAGCAATAATTTCAATAGTGGGGTTACCCCAGAATTTATAATTAGTTTGAGCTTTATTGAGTTGATAAGTTGGAATTATTTAATATTACAAATTTAAAAAAATTATCTATTTTAGAGAGGCAGGGGGAGAGAGAACGGGAGAGAGAGAGAGAAGGGAGGGAGGAATAGGAAGCATCAACTCCCATATTGCCTTGGCCAGCCAACCCCATGGTTTTGAACTGGTGACCTCAGCATTCCTGGTCGACTCTTGACCCACTGCGCCACCGCAGGTCAGGCTTATTATTACAATTTAAACTTTCTGTATGCATTAGTTAGAACATGAAATTGGGCTATGTTCTGACTAAATAACAGTGGCTTAAACAAGAAGTTCATGTCTCAGGTAAGTGTTAAGTAGAGTAAGGCTGATGATGTTCCATGGTACAGGGACCTTGGTTTCCTGTCTTGTTACTTTCCCATACTAAAGGAGATCGCCTTTCCTGTACAGTACAAGACAGCTCCTCAGCACATCTACAGTATGAAACAGGAAGTGGGGATGGCACATCCCACCTCCATTTAAAGACAAATTTGGAAGTTTACACCTGTTTACACTTTTGTTTACAGAGCTGTTGGTCAGAACTTAGGTGGCCACATTTAGCTGCGAAGGAGGCTGGGATTAGTGTTCTTTGGGAGTTGGTTGAAAACTGTTTCTACTGAAGATGAGAATGGGGGTTATGAAACATTGCCTGTCACACTTTTAGATATTTTGGGAAAAACTCAGAAAAACTTTTGAGAAGACAATGTATTACAATAGTAAGTTTTTATTTTTCATATTTGATCATTAATATTTTAAACTGGTGTACAAGTTCAAATAGCTCATCAGTATTTTGCATATACTGTTTATTCATACATAGTCAGATGAGAAAATATGTAAAACTTTTAGTAGTGAAGGAATTTTGGGTCTAATAACATTATTTTAATGACAGCATTTTCTGACAGATCCATGATTCTTGATTACTGTGACCATATTGTATATGAACTGTTTGGAATCGAAGCTTCTGGGTTTTGTCTTAGTAGTCTCCTCGACTGTACTGTGTGTGTTCCTATTGGTATCCTCAGCAGACAACACTAGAGTAACACTGGCATCTTGTCAGGGTTTCAGTAAATGTTTGAGTCACTGAAGCTGCAAGGAGGATGGTGGCTGTGGTGTTTAAACATACATTAACCATATTTCTCCATGTATAAGATGCAACTTTTTGGGAAAAATTTGGGCTCTAAAAACTGGGTGCATCTTACACAGTGGTTGTAGATTTTTTTAAAATTTTCATTTCCTGCTTTTTCTCATGGATGAAGAGTTGTATGAATTTTATGATGAATAAAACTTGAGTTCAGTAACTTTACGCAATACATTTTTTTTTCAAATTTTGGGCCCCAAAATTAAGGTGCATCTTATACATAGGAGTGTCTTATACATGGAGAAATATGGTACTATCTAATGTCTTCCTCCTTAATTTCTGTGGGTTTGAAAAAAAGAGGAAGATCTAGGATCTCTTTGATCTCTATAGAGTATTGTTAGATCTAGTATAGACCTGAGAAACTAATAACTGTAGTTCTCAAACAGTCTTGTGGAGGACTTGTCCAAGTGGAAATCCCAGATTATACATTTCCTCTTTGTTGATTGGGAGTGATGCTCAGGAGTGTGCTTTCCTATTTAGAGCTTCAGGTAATCCTGATGCTGTAGAAACATTTTGGGAACGTTAATATAGTTCATTTCTTTTAGAAAAGAAAATGGATGCAGAGAAAGTAAATTACTAACCAGTGCCTCAGAATAAGCAGGTATGTCTTGTCTTCTGGTTCTTTTCACAAAAGAAGGACAGAGTACTAGCTACATTGGGATTTTATGGTGATACCTGTCCTCGATTTTGTTGCTTTTCATGTGTGAGCTCATTGGTAGTGAGTGGTCGGCTCACTTGTGAGCATCATAGAAAAGTAGTCTGGCTTAATCATATGAATATTTAAAGGTGGGAAGTTGAGGTTTTAAATAAGATATTGTTAGTGTAAGTGCTGTGGTCAGTAGGGTAGTGTATCTATGGGGTAGATCAGCGATTTTTTCATTTCATGGCACACATAAACTAATTACAAAAATTCTGTGGCACATCAGAAATGTATTTTTTGCCAGTTTATTTTTTAAAGAGGTATATTTTTGATCGATTTATTCGACAATAGGCTATTGTTGTGTTGGCTCTTGTCATTTTTTTATTTGACAGTCTAAGGGAGAAGAGGTCAGTGCCCCTGAGTAATTAGTTGAGTACTGCATATTTTAAAAATTCTTGGCGGTATGCTGGTTTAAAATTGTGGGGTAGATGATAGGGAGTGCTTCCTTGGTGTGAGTGAAAGGAACAAAGGTAGGTCTTGTCCCCAAATTACTACTTTCTTTTTCACCTGGTTTGCTTGCAGTTTTTACTATTGAATTTATTCTTTTAGGTTAAGGTAAGAGTTGGATTTCCTAATTGAAAGTGGAAATGCTCCCAGAGATATCCTTTATCTGTTGTCAGGTTAAGACTTTAGTTTTATCAATTAGCTGGCTGTCATTTTTAAAAATCGGAGATTAGTACATGCACTAATGAGAAAGCTTTTTTGGAAAGGAGGGAGAAGTAGGACACACGTGCCATGGCCTGAGGAAAGTGAAGAGTGGGTTTGAGAAATATCAGCTTGTGGTATAATCCTGGAAAGGTTCATGGAGGCTTCTCTGGTGGCCAGAGGTTGGTAGTGTTAGACTGGCACCTGCTGGCTTCCTGTCAGGGAGATAGTGTTGGTAATGAGACTGAATAATTTTGCTGAGGACCCATTGGCTTTACTGTCTGTCTACTGGAGTAGAAAGAAGTGTCCTTTTTGTCTTAGTGTTCTATCATCTGTTTAGGGCTCCTATTTGAGCAGTCTTAACAGCATATTAAACATACCAAGTATTGCTTTGATCACCTAGGGAACTTTAGTTTTTAAACTAGTAATATATACTTATGCTTTAAAAAAAGATCAAGCCATATAGAATTGCCCCTCTTCTGTGCTTCATAGGTAATAGCTGTCCAGTTCTTCCTACCAGAAATGTCCTATGCATATATATCTGCAATTATACATTTTAAGTAGTTAACATTTATGTGTATTACACAGCTGTCTGTATAATATCCCATTTCTTTTTTCTAAAGTGCACAACCATTATGAGTGTGTGTATGTGTAAATACACAGTGTCTAATGCACTTCGAAACAAATGAGATCGTGCTAAACACAATTTTGCAATTTCAGCTTCTTAATTTTAGAAATATTCCCATATCACCTGTTTTATCAATGACTGGAAAGTATTCCATGTTGTGGATGTAGCACAGTTTAGTCAGTCTTCATTAAAAGAGCATTTCAGGTTTTACATTTTTGCTATTTTAAACAGTACTGCAGTGTACATCCTTGAATATGTACCTGTGTTCTGTGAGCTTTAGCTATAGCTTATCTATTTATCAGGGAAATGGTTGGTTCACTATGTATATGCACATTTGAATATGTGCTGCCAAATTGTCTTCCAAAAAGTAGTGCTGATTTGTGCTGCATCAGCACTGTCTGAGGGCACAGTTTCTCCAGGTCTCCAACAGTGCTGTCATCAAAGTTTTAAATCTTTGTCAATTTAATAGGTGAGTAATATGCTTAATTGTTTGGATTTTCATTTTTTAAGTATCAAAAATACTCAGTTTTGTTAGAAATAGATAAAAATATTTCCTGACTTTTCTGTATTCTGTTGGATGAAAAACAGGAGTTTTGATAAATTGTAAATGTTTATAATTGTAAATGCATTGATAAATTGTAAAAGGGGATTCTTAATCCTCTTCAGTTGAATAAATATTTAACTCTTCATGTGAATTATGGTGGTATAAGCTTTGACTACAAAAAGAGTAAGATTTGGTTGCCTCTGCTGTTAGTGTTGAAATAGTTGTGTGTATACAGGCAAATTAATAAGACCTTGGTTACTAAAAAGAGAGGTACTGACATGAAGGACTAGAAGAACATGACTAGAAGGCATGCTCAAATTCTCAAAATCTGAGAATTTGAGCATGCCTTGAGGAGGTGGGACTGGATCTTGGTCTGGAAGAATGGCTAGGGTTGTTACAGTAGAGCCTGGGGAATTGACAGTCCTCCAGAAGAGGTCATGGAGGCAGTCTGTGGTGGTGAGGAAGTGAAGGATGACAGCCTGGAGAGAGTATGTGTATGTGGTGGTGGGGGGAGATATGTTGGGGGAGGAATAGGAACAATTGCAGTGAGAAATGAGAGTGATGGGTCATATAAATTAGAAGGAATTTGAATTTGGGACAATTGAAGGGTTTTTGTCACAGCAGTGATGACATATCTATGGGTTAAAGAGATGACACGGTAAGGAGGAGGGCTTGGAGGGCAGGTTCATTTTAGGTGTACAGGCATGAAGGAATAACAAGAGGTGAAAAGTAAAAGACAGATGGGAGACCCAAGTTTGGGATTTAAATAACAATGTTTTATCTCTGAGATAAAAGAGATTAAACTTGGTGGCAGTATATAGTAAAATGTTGTATGAGTGGAATGATTGGTTTAATGGGACAGTTGAGAATATTTTCACCTTGAAGACCTGAAGTAACTGTTGAAGAACAGAAGATAGGGTTATCATAGTTTGAACCTTCCATTAGGGATAGGTGGAAATAATTTGTAGCACTATTAAAGATGAGCTAAAAAATGGGGTAGTGGCAGAAGGCAATGTTAGGAGCTGTGAATCTGGAAAGAAGAAGGTTATATCATAATTCAAAGTTTGAAAAGTACAAAGTATCAGAACATGTGAGTTTGATTTATTCTGATAGTATTTTCATGAAAAATATCAATTCTGTTTATTTTCACTTGTGTCCCTATTGGGAGATGATCATTGAAAAATCACTGACCTTTTGAGGAGGATAGGGTTACTTATTGAGTACCTGATAGTGCTGGCTGTGGGCTAGGCCTGCAGTCACAGACTGTGCTGTCTGCCTTCTGGAGAAGTTCTTGGGGCCTTCCATAGTCTTTGGGTAGGTTAGGGACTTGGACTAGAGTAGATATTTTCATTTAAGGGAGCACAGTGTCTATGAAATTTATTTTATTTTATTTTGACAGAGAGTCGGAGAGAGGGACAAATTGAGACAGATAGGAAGGGAGAGTGAGAAGCATCAATTTTTTTTTTTTCTGAAGCTGGAAACGGGGAGAGACAGTCAGACAGACTCCCGCATGCGCCCGACCGGGATCCACCCGGCACGCCCACCAGGGGCAAGGCTTTGCCCACCAGGGGGCGATGCTCTGCCCCTCCGGGGCGTCGCTCTGTTGTGACCAGAGCTACTCTAGCGCCTGGGGCAGAGGCCAAGGAGCCATCCCCAGCGCCTGGGCCATCTTTGCTCCAATGGAGCCTTGGCTGCGGGAGGGGAAGAGAGAGACAGAGAGGAAGGAGGGGGGGGGTGGAGAAGCAAATGGGCGCTTCTCCTATGTGCCCTGGCCGGGAATCGAACCCGGGTCCCCTGCACGCCAGGCCGACGCTCTACCTCTGAGCCAACCGGCCAGGGCGAGAAGCATCAATTCTTTGTTGGGGCATCTTAGTTGTTCATTGATTGCTTTCTCATATGTGTCTTGACAGGGTGTGTGTGTGTGTGTTTGGCTACAGCAGAGTGGGTGACCCCTTGCTTAAGCCTGCTACCTTGAACTTAAGCCAGTGGCCTTGGGCTTCAAGCCAGCGACCTTTGGGCTCAAGCCAGCAACTATGGGGTCATGTCTATGATCCCGTGCTCAAGCCAGCGAGTGACCCTGCACGTAAGCTGGTGAGCCTGTGCTCAAGCCAGCAACCTAGGGGTTTCGAACCTGTGTCCTTTGCATCCCAGTTTGATGCTCTGTTCACTCCGCCACCTCCTGGTCAGGCTGAAATTGAATAATTTTTGAAGGTCAAAATTTTAGTCTTATTTTAGAGCCCTTTTTGCAGTTAATTTTGAGTTAAAGTTTATTTGGATCGGAATAAAATATCAGATTTTAAAATAAATACTGTCTACTGACAGGTTTATTGACTGATGTTCCCCTTGAAAAAGACCTCAGTGGGGTTTTTTTAACTTAATTATATCAAATGTTCATTATTGGGAGACATTATTTCTGTTGTTCAAAAGATTGTTTCATAAAATTTTTTCAAAACAGCAATGGTAAGAAGATTATTAGGATCTCATTGAGTAGTTTACAATCTAATTTCACTTTCTGGATTTCCCTATGATTCTGTGGTATAGTTCAGAACTTAGTTAAGCTAGGAAAATTTACCTAAGAGTTGCCCTGAAGGCCCACAGTTACTCAGCAGTATTACTTATGCAGAGGGAAGAACTTGAAGACAGGAGTCTTAGGATTTATGGGGAAACAGATGGGAAGGAGACTAGTAGCTGAATAAGACAAAGATACGGACATCTGAAGTAAAAATGCTGTGGGCATATAGGAAAGGCCAAGGAATAAGGAACGTTTAATAGAGTGGGCAGAAGTAGAACAGGGGTTTGAGCAAATGATTAAACAAGAATTCTTCGTTGTTGGAAGAAACTCTTTAATGATTTATTATGACTTCAAGGTAAAGGCCATGTTAGTCTCAGAATCCCCTACCTGGATGATTGGTCTGCAGCTTACTTATGCAGTCTTATGTCCCAGGTCTCTGGATCCCTGACTCTGTCCTGCTCCCTCAGTCAGTGCTCATCTCCATGTTTATAAATTTTTCCTGCTTCAGTTTCAGCTTAGATGACACTTTGTAAGGAAAAGCAGCTTCCCCATCTCAGTCACCTTCTTTCTTTCTTTTTTAAATAAGGGATGTTTGTTTGTTTATTTATTATTTCAGAGACAGAGAGAAAGTCAGAGAGAGGGATAGATAGGGAGAGAGATGAGAAGCGTCAATCATCAGTTTTTTGTTGCGACACCTTAGTTGTTCATTGATTGCTTTCTCATATGTGCCTTGACTGTCGGCCTTCAGCAGACCGAGTAACCCCCTTGCTCGAGCCAGCGACCTTGGGTCCAAGCTGGTGAGCTTTTTGCTCAAGCTGGCAACCTTGGGGTCTTGAACCTGGGTCCTCTGCATCCCAGTCTGACATTCTATCCACTGCGCCACTGCCTGGTCAGGCAGTCACCTTCTTTTTTAATATCCCATATCTTCCTGTACTTTTTCTTTATAGTGCTTATCTTTCTTGGTGATTTTTTAGTGCTTGTCTGAATAATGTCCTCCTGGGAACAGGGGTGGTGGTATTTTGCTCCCTCTTGCAGTCTTGTGGACTAGCAAGTGTTTGGCCTATAATAAGCCCTAAAACATTTGTGCTTCATGTTTTGATCTCGGTCTCATGGACCAAAGGACTACATCAGGGGAACGTCTGTACATTTGAAGTGAGAGTTGGACAGGGAATATGGGGCTCTTGAGGAAAAAGAAAAAGGTGAATCCTATCTTTTTTTTTAAATTAATTGATTTTAGGGAGAGGAAGGGGTGGGGGTGGAAGAGAGAGAGAGAGAGAAACATCAGTTTGTTGTTCATTCATTGGTTGATTCTTGTAAGTGCCCTGACTAGGAATTGAACCCACAATCGTGGTATATAGAGACGATTCTTCAACCAACTCAGGTACCTGGTCAGTTCTTGTAAATCCTGTGTTTTTCAAGATAGGATTGGAAAGTTTTTTGTAGCCAGGAAAAAGACAAATTATTTAGTTATGGATTAATAACTTAAATGCATGTGAAATATCTACTGTATGTTAAAAGATAGATTATGGGGTGGAAATACTGCTTTTTTTTAAAGAAGTGCATAATTTTAGTAGTTCACTGAAATACAGTCCTTAGTGGTCTTTTGTAATGGTTTTAAACTGTGACTCTTAAGTTGTAGATATTCTTCATGATTCCTAGCCAACAAAGTTATGTTTATTCAACAATTATATCTGGAATGTCCATCCAGCATTTGTAGCAGCTGTCAGGTTCACAGTTCAAAAAAGCTCTAGCTTTATTTTATTTAAAAAGTGACAGAAAAATGAAGAGAGTGGTTTGTTTGGATGCTTTTCGGCTTTAACTTCTTTACATATGACAGAACAAGAAGAATGATTGAGGGGAAAGTTTAATGAATGGATGGATTTTGAAAAGAATGAATCTTGTAGTTAGAAAATTATTGAGTTATAGAATTGTGTACCTGAAACCTGTATAATTTTATTAACCAGTGTCAACCCAATAAATTCAATAAAAATTAAAAAATTATTGAAGCTGTTGATCTTGTCAGGAGAATGAACTTTTAAAAAGCTTATAAGTGACTTGTTTTATTTTTTTTATTTTTCTGAAGCTGGAAATGGGGAGAGATAGTCAGACAGACTCCCGCACGCGCCTGACCAGGATCCACCTGGCACACCCACCAGGGGGCGATGCTCTGCCCCTCTGGGGCGTCACTGTTGCGACCAGAGCCACTCTAGCGCCTGGGACAGAGGCCAAGGAGCCATCCTCAGCGCCCGGGCCATCTTTGCTCCAATGGAGCCTTGGCTGCGGGAGGGGAAGAGAGAGATAGAGAGGAAGGAGAGGGGGAGGGGTGGAGAAGCAGATGGGCACTTCTCCTATGTGCCCTGGCCGGGAATCGAACCCAGGACTTCTGCACGCCAGGCCGACGCTCTACCACTGAGCCAACCGGCCAGGGAGTGATTTGTTTTGAAATACTCTGAAACCTTTCTCAGTGACTAGTTTCTGTAGTAAATATTTAGAAAAGCAAATATTTAAATTTCATGGAAGGTTTGTGCCTGGCCCCATGCTAGACTCTTGGGACATAATAATAAGTCACATGGACATAAGTGGTCCCTGCCTTCACAGAGTTTTTCAGTGTAGTCATAGCTTACTGGTGAGAAATGAGAAGGAAACATGGCTCTAGTCAGGGTAAGCAGTCCCTCTCTCCCTTTTTTCCTTCCTCCTTTCCTCCCTCCCTTCCACCTACCATTTATTTATTGAACTTAGTTTTGGTAGCAACATGTTAGACTACTTTAAGCTACTTGTTGTTTTATTTCTGATAACATGGTAGCTAAGGGAGATAACATAATACTAAAGTTGTATCTTCAACCTGTTGCCATATTTTAAAAAAAGAGATGTTTGTAAATTAGTGAGTTTCTTCTCTTAAAAAATAAGCTACCTGTGGTGGCGCAGTGGATCAAGTGTCAACCTGGAATGCTGAGGTCACTGGTTGGAAACCCTGAGCTTGCCTGGTCAAGGCACATATGGGAGTTGATGCTTCCTGCTCCTCCCTTCTCCCTCCCCCCAATTGAATAAAAATAAAATAAATACAAAAAAATAAGCTACTATTTAATAGCATTAACACTAGCTGCTATTAAATTGTCTGCTATGGGCCAGACACTTCACATATTATTAGTTATTTTAATATTCTCGGCAACTCTACAAGGTGGTTAATAGTATCTCTTTTTTAAGTTAGAAAACAGATGCGGGGAAGTAAATTAGCTTAAGGTTAATGATAGTAGATTTCATATGCTGCCTCCATATAAGAGAAAACAACAGCAACCCAGCAAACAGTTAACTGTCCTAAATCTAAACATTTAGAAAGAAAAGAAGGAAAACAAAGAAATTGATAAAAGTTCTGGTATGTTGGGATTGTTGCCTTCTGCTACTGGTTGGTTAGTCTTTGAATAAACAAGAACATTTAACAGCTTTTGATGTTTGAGGACATCTTTTTATATTTTTTAAATATTTTAAAAAAAATTTTATTTAGTGAGAGGAGGGGAGGCAGAGATAGACTCTCACATGTGCCCTGACCAGGATCCATTGGCAATCCCACTGGGGGCAATGTCTGCCCATCTGCTCTGTTATAACCAGAGCCATTTTTTTAACTCCTGAGGTGGAAGCCATGGAGCCATCTTCAGTGCCTGGGGCCAACTCACTCTGATTGGGCCATGGCTGCAGGAGGGGAAGAGGAGAGAGAGAGAGGGGGAGAGAGGGAGAGAGAGAGAGAGAAGTGAGATAGGGAGGGGTGGAGAAGCAGATGGGTGCTTTTTCTGTGTGCCCTGACTGGAAATTGAACCCAGGACCTCCACATGCTGGGCTGCCGCTCTACCACTGAGCAACCGACCAGGGGTGTTTGAGGAATTCTCTACCTGAAGAATCTTGGGGTAGAGCCTGGATAGGCAGTGGTGCAGTGGATAGAGCATCAGACTGGGACGCAGAGGACCCAGGTTCAAAACCCTGAGGTTGCTTGCTTGAGCACAGGCTCATCCTGCTTGAGCATGGGATCATAGACACGACCCCATGGTCACAGGCTCAAGTTTAAGGATTTCTGGCTTAAAGCTCAAGGTTGTTGGCTTGAGCAAGGGGTCACTTGTTCTGCTGTAGCGCCCCCCCCCCTCCCCAGGCACATATGAGAAAGTGAACAACTGAGGTGCTGCAAAGACGAACTGATGTTTCTCATCTCCTTTCCTGT
Organism: Saccopteryx leptura; assembly: GCF_036850995.1. Classification (NCBI taxonomy): domain Eukaryota; kingdom Metazoa; phylum Chordata; class Mammalia; order Chiroptera; family Emballonuridae; genus Saccopteryx; species Saccopteryx leptura. The sequence goes on along the minus strand of NC_089504.1, from coordinate 221,375,198 downwards.
CTCTCTGTCCCTCTTTCTGTCTATACACACACACACACACACACACACACACACACACACACACATTCCATTATGAAAGCCAATTGCTCACTTTCTCTGCATCTTTTGGAGTCAGGATACAGTCTTTTTACCTTCACTGCCATGGATTTAGTAGTGCAAGGGTGTGTGGGGAGATCACAGCTACATGTTTTCTAGAGGTGGGCAGTGACAGAGATTCAGCTGTAGAATTTAGTTCCTAGTGTCATTGGTGTCTACACAAGTTGCAGTAACTAAATCCTATGTTGTCTCCATTGGAACAGATCTGTGGTTTGAATTCTGGCTGTTTTTGATTATGTAGCCTTCCGTCCTGGCCCTCCTGGGCTTTTTTGTTGTCTTATATACTTTAATAACTTCCTTTTTAGTTTCAACAAAGCCAGTTTCTTTTGTTTGCATCCATAGACATTTACTGAGATGATGCTAATTAAGATAATAGATTTTTTTGTGTGTGACAGAGACAGGTAGAAAGAAGGACAGATAGGGACAAACAGATAGGAAGGGAGATAGATGAGAAGCATCAGTTCTTCATTGTGGCTCCTTAGTTGTTCATTGATTGCTTTCTCATATGTGCCTTGACGGAGGTGGGGGAAGACTGTAGTAGAGCAAGTGACCCTTTGCTCTAGTCTGTGGCCTTGGTCTCAAACCAGCGACCTTGAGCTTCAGGCTGGCGACCTCAGGGTTTCGAACCTGGTCCTCTGTCCCAGTCCGATGTTCTATCCACTGTACCACTGCCTGGTCAGGCAAGATAACAGATATTTTTAAGGAACTCTCCAGGGTCATTATTACCTTCGTTTAGATCAGAATTTACTGAGAAGAGTTCGCACTATATGTTAAATGAAATACTTAAAAAACAGTTTGCTTATTGAGTTAATGAATTTGAGTACCTGTTCTAGACTAGGATGTATTCTAGGTGTTGGGATGCAGGAGGGATAAGATAGACAAGATCCCTGTAGTTACAGAACTTACGTTCTATTGTGAAATGTAGACTAAACAATAAAGCAAATTAGGCACAGTGACCAAGAGTAGTAGATCCAAGATAAAATAAAAATGGGATAACGTGATAGATAATGATGCATATACATGGACGTGTTTAGGAGTTGTATCTTATAGAACATTTCCTTTAAAATTAGTGTCAGGATTAATGGCTTTTGATTTTGATTATAAGGCATTAACATTCTGAATTTACCCTCCACCATAAATAGCTAGGAAACTGGACAAAATACATGGAGCAACCGTTTTCAGAGATTGAACAATGAGCATTGCAGAACTGTGAGCTCTGACAGATGGAAAACAAATGAGGTGAGCCCTGTGATGGCCCAGCTTTTTGCATGAAGGCACTTTTCAGGTCTCAGTGCAGCGAGGGGGGGATTCCTGATAGAGCCATGTGGCCTTACGGAGTTGAGAAAACAAAGATTGGAGCTCAGGGATTCCAAGGTGGTTCTAATTTGAGGAGCAGAGTTCTGGGAGAAGAGAACTATGCAATGTTTCATAAATCTTCTTTGTGATCCCCTTTAATGTTTGACTGAATACCAATCTGCTGTGCATATGTAGGGTACAGTTTCATAAAGGAACAATTTCTGGTGGAAAGAATTCATTGGGAAGCCACAAGCAGAACAAGTCTCAGAGCTCTCACACAGGGCTGGGAGATATTTGAATATCTTATAAGCAGAGTAGAATTACCTTGTTATATGCTTTGCTCATTGAGCCTCCAGAAGGGTCATGTCTTAGTAGTGAGGCTGATAAACTAGCTCTAAATAAAATAAAGGCTATTCCAGCTCTGTCTTAGAAAAGCTTAAAAACATGCCTTGAAAGGAACAAACTAATGTGTAAGTGCCTGCCATTGCAAAGCTCAACACTCTTTAAAGGAATATAACAAAACCCATCACTCAACAATGAAAAATGTCTAGCATCCAGTCAAAAATTATTAAATATGCAAATAAGTAGGTTAATGCGACTTATACTTAGGATATCCATCCATTAAAACCAACACAGAACTGACATATGCTAGAATTAACAGGCAAGGAACTTAAAGCAGTTATCATAACTATAATGCCATATGTTCAGAAAGCTAGGCAGAGACTTGAAATGTATAAAAAAAAGCCAGATAAAACCATTAGTGGTGATCTAATGTGTGAGATGAAAAATACTCTGTATGGCATTAATGGCAGATTAGATATTACAGAAGAGAATATTAGTGAATTTTGAGACAGAACAAGAAATTTAGTCAATGGAAATAGACAGAAATGACAGAAAGAATGCAATTAGCAGATAAGGTTGTTAAAATGGCTACTATAAAATGTACGGTCAGGTTGTGGTTAATGTTCACATCTTGGTATGTGAGTTTTACTTCAAAAGAACAATGGTGATTACCTCAAGTTGGCTTGATGTATAGTTAAGGGTAGTTGAGTATCAGTATTTCAGCAGAGTACTAGTAGACTGTGGAAGAACTCTATTAAGCAACGGTGTGTTATTTATTGATATGTAACAATATCACCACAAAGTTAGAAGCTTAAAACACATTTATTATCTCCCAGTTTCTCCATGGTTGGATTTTTAGGCACAACTTAGCTGGGTCCTCTGCTTTAGGCTCTCAGTGAGCTATAGTTAAGATGTTGGTTGGGTTGTTGTGTCATCTGAGGCTTGACTAGGGATAGATGTCTCCTAAACTCATAGAGTTAGTAGGTAGAATTCAGTTCCTTGTGCACTATTGGACTCTGGGCCTCAGTTTCTTGCTGCCTATTGGTGGATATCTGCCTTCAGTTTCCTACTATATGGTTCTTCCCAACATGCCACTTACTTTCTTGTGTGTGTGTGTGTGTGTGTGTCAGAGAGACAGAGAGAGGGATGGATAGGGACAGACAGACAAGAAGGGAGAGAGATGAGAAGCATCAATTTTTCATTGTGGCACCTTAGTTGTTCATTGATTTCTCATATGTGCTTTAGCCAGGGCTACAGCAGACCAAGTGACCCCTTGCTCAAGCCAGTGGCCTTGGGCTCAAGCTGGTGAGCCTTGCTCAAACTAGATGAGCCCGCGCTCAAGCTGGCAACCTCAGGGCCTTGAACGTGAGTCCTCCGCGCCCCAGTCCTACACTCTCTCCACTGCGCCACTGTCTGGTCAGGCTCCACTTACTTTCTTAAAGACAATGAAGGATAGAGTCTCTTTGCAAGATGGATGATGTATGTGCTCTTAGGCATCATATCTACAGAAATGACATCTCATCACCTTTCCTGTGTTCTCTTCGTTAAAAGCAAGTCAGTGTTCCTGGCAGCAGGAAGCTATGTCAGGAGAGCCACCTTAGAGCTTGTCTGTCACAAATAGTATTGTGTAATGGTAAAGAGTACATCAGTGGAGTCTAGTCTAACTAATCTGGCTTTGAATTCTAGCCCTGCCTTTTCCCAAGTATGTCGACTTCCATGAGCCTCAGTTTCCCTGTCTATATAACAGGGATAGGAATAGTATGTACTTAATACTTCTAGTGTTATAAAGAGTAAGTAGTATGCTAAGAACTTTGTCCTACTAACTCATCTTTTTGGTCTCAATTTAGATGTCGTTTTTTCAGGGAAACCTTCTCTGATTTCTTTTTGACTCCCTCTACCTCCATTCTAGATTAGGTTTCCAAACACACTAAATTTTTTCTTCTCATAGCCGCACACTTCTTCCACCTGAATTTTAGGGCTGTGTATGTGATTGTGCATGTGTGTGTCATACATGTGCTGCCTTTAGACTAAGCTGCTTAAAAGCAGAGGTTGCAGCTATGTTTTTCATTGCTGTATGCCGGGGCCCTGGCTCATAGAAGACTCCATAAATGCTGAATGACTGAAAAGAATGAGGTTAAAATGTGTACATTGTTTCTCTGAGAAAGCATTTTTACTGTTACCATACTATGTTTTCTACGTACTTGAGTACTCAGTCTAAAAGATATTCCCTCTATTTCTGCGATGATCAGGATCTAGTAGGTAGACCAAGGCATAATAGTCTTAAAAAGTGATTACTGTATAAAGGTTTGCACAGCTAAATAGTGGTTAGAAAAATTAAGTGGCTGACAGTATGATGACGTAGTAATAGAAATCAGTCCTAGTGGGTTAGAAGCAGGATAACCCCTCAGGGAGCTTCTCTTTGCCATAAATGTGCTCTGCTGAGCATTCCCCTGAGATGCTGTGGTATGAAGGAAATAGACTTGGAGAAAATTAACTTTCTTGGAGATTCGCGATGCATCTTAGCATATTGTAGGAAACTATCTCCTCACCTATTAACATAGTAAGGGCAATCTTATTTATTTTTTTATCTTTTAATATTTTTTCTTAAGTTAGAAGTATGGATGCAGAGAGACAGACTCTCGCATGCACCTAGACTGGGATCCACCCGGCAAGCCCCCTACAGGGCGTTGCTCTGCCCATCTGCAGTTGTTGCTTCATTGCTCAGTAACTGAGCTGTTTTAGCACCTGAGGTGAGGCCATGGAGCCTGGGGCCAACTGGCTCCAACCGAGCCTTGGCTGCGGGAGAGAAAGGAAAGAGGGAGAGGGTAGAGAAGCAGATGGTTGCTTCTCCTGTGTGTCATCTGGGAGTTGAACTGGGGATATCCACATTCCAGACCGATGCTCTACCACTGAGCAAACTGGCCAGGGCCAGTAAGGATAATCTTTATTAAGCTTGAATACTTTATAAACATACACATACCATAACCTAGACTTAGAGGTGAAATATTTTTTTTCGTTTTTTTAAGAGTGATAGACAGACAGGAAGGGGGAGATATGAGAATCATCAACTCATAGTTGTGGCACCTTAGTTGTTCATTATTGCTTTCTCATACATGACCAGGGGTCTTTAGCTGAGCCAGTGATCCCTTGCTCAAGCCAGTGACCTTTTGGGCTCAAACCAGCGACCATGGGGTCACATCTATGACTCCACACTCAAGCTGGCAACCCCATGCTCAAGCTGGTGAGCCTGTGTCTCAAGCCATCAACCTTGGGGTTTTGAACCAGGGTCCTCAGTTCCCAGGCCAGCGCTCTATCCGCTGTGCCAGGCTGAAATAATTTTTTTCTAGTGGTTGGTAACGATGAGATTCAAACCAGGCTCAGCTCTCATTCAAAGGTATTCTATATTGCTTTTGTAGAATATGGTTTAACAAATACTAGATTAATTTTATGAGAGCAGGAACCATGTGTATTTTGAGCAGTGTATGTCTAGGACTAAAATCTTGGCTGAATGAAGGGTTTCTGGTATTAATTTATACTGTATCTTAGCTTCTCAAGTTGAATTACTTGTGAAACTAGAAGAGTCTTTGGTAGATAGCATCTACAGTAGTATAATCCAACCAGTGTAATGCACAACAAAAAGTAATTTTGTGTTTTCTCTTTGCCATTGAGTAGAGTTATGTTCTCAAAGAAGAAACATCTTTGTAGTCTTTGATTCCTTGTAACTGTTCCTCTCCTGTCACTTTCAAATCTGTTATTACCCAGAAGGCTTGAGTTCCGTTTCTGAAATAGTCTTAAATTCTTTATCTTATTGTTAAAGATGTCTCTACAGATCGTATTTTTAGTCTCTTTTGCTTACTGCAATATATATATATATATATATATATATTTTTTTTTTTTTTTTTAAGTGAGAGGAGGGGGGATAGAGAGACAGACTCCCGCATGCGCCCCTACTGGGATCCACCTGGCAACCCCTGTGTGGTGCTGATGCTTGAATCAGCCGAGCCATCCTCGGTGCCTGAGGCCTATGCTTGGACCAGCCGAGCCACTGGCTGTGTGAAGGGAAGAGAGAGAGAAGGGGGGAGATGGTGGGGAAGAGACGCAGTTGGGTGCTTCTTGTGTGTACCCTGACTGGGAATTGAACTTCTGCCCGCCAGCTGACACTATTCACTGAGCCAACTAGCCAGGGACAACTGCGATATTTTTTTTAAGGATTAATTTTTAGTTTTAACATGCATATGCTCAGAATTGATTACTACTGACAGGCCAATAATGAAAAAAGCAGTCATCAGGTAAACCCTCACTACTTCTAGTCCTGCTTCCCAAATATTTTCAGCCCAGGGTCCATATGGATAAAATATAAAAGATTTTGGGTATCCTGAGGTCCTGAGAGGATCCTCACGCATCCAAACACTTGAGGCACTGTGGGCCATGCCCACTAGTTGGGAAGCTCTGCTCCTTAGGTAATTATTTCTACCGCAAACCTTAGTTGTTTCTTCTTGCTATTTTCCTTTGTTTCTAAGGAACGTGCTTACTGTATCAGCTAGACCAGGGGTCCCCAAACTACGGCCCGCGGGCCGCATGCGGCCCCCTGAGGCCATTTATCCGGCCCCCACCCCACTTCCGTATGGGGCACCTCTTTCATTGGTGGTCGGTGAGAGGAGCATAGTTCCCGTTGAAATACTGGTCAGTTTGTTGATTTAAATTTACTTGTTCTTTATTTTAAATATTGTATTTGTTCTCATTTTGTTTTTTTACTTTAAAATAAGATATGTGCAGTGTGCATAGGGATTTGTTCATAGTTTTTTTTATAGTCTGGCCCTCCAACGGTCTGAGGGACAGTGAACTGACCCCCTGTGTAAAAAGTTTGGGGACCCCTGAGCTAGACTGCTTTTTGGATGCAAATATTGAGATCCTGATTTAAACGGCTTCAAAGAGGAGAATTTAATTCACTTTGCAGTCCAGGGGTAGGTGGGCTCTAGGGCTAATTGATTTGGTGGCACTATAATGTCTTAAGGACCTCAGGGTTTTCATCTCCACCTTTAAGTCATCGGCTGGCTGCACCCTGAGATTAATAAAATGGCTACAGCAGTTTCAGAACTTGTATCTAGCACAGCAATGTGCAGAGAAAGAAGAGAACATTCTTCTTGTAGCTATATAAGAATGTGGAAACTTTGCCTAGGAAACTTTGCCATGGAACTCCTGGGTTCCACGCCTGTTTCTGAAACACTCACTAGAAAGGGGAAAAGGGGTTGCATTTAGACTGTGAGGCACACTCTTGGAACTGGGCATGCTGTTTCCTGAGCATGTGCCGAAATGGGTAGGTGTGCAAAAAGAAGGAGGCTTGGTAGGTATCCTTGACCCTTTTTTTTAATTTAACTTAAAATTTTAGACATTATTGACTTTCATATTAAGGTAGGTGAATATTTAACTTTAAACCACCTGCCTTACACTTTTCCTTTCTCTGTCTGCCATTATAGTTACACGTTTTCTTGTTAAATGTATTCAGTGTTTAATCATGACTATGGGGTCTTGATCATCATAATTGTAATTCTGTCCTTGTATGATTTTGTTTTTCCTGGAATTAACAGTTATATTTCCATTTGCTTTGTTTTCTAGGCACTGTGACTGAATTTCTTATACGTTCCAGTAGCCTCTCAATATAGTTTTTTGCACAAACTTATCAGGTAATTAGTTGTCTTGTGCCCTCTCTCTGTTATCCCCCCTTAACCTTCTTAGGGGACCAACCCTCCATCAAGCTACTCTGTGAAACTCTTGCTTTCTAGTCCTAACAGTACCTTTGCATCTCTCCCAACGGGTTTGGATCTTCTGTTTCCTGGTTCTCTGACCTTTATAGTTCCTGTTTTTATCTTTCCTTTTCCTGGAGCATAACTTTCAGTACTTCCCGAGAAAGGAGATTTTAATTTTTTGAGCTGTCTGAGACTATTTTTATTTTTTTAAAACATTATCATCTTTTATTTTTTATTTAAAAAAATGTTATTTATTTTTTAGGGCGGGAGAGGGCGAGCAAGGGATTGATTTGTTCCATTTACTTATGCATCATTGGTTGATTCTTATATGTGCCTTGACTGTGGATCAATCCCTCAACCTTAATGTATCCAGACAATGCTCTAACCCAGTGGTCCCCAACCTTTTTTGGGCCACAAACCGGTTTAATGTCAGAAAATATTTTCACGGACTGGCCTTTAGGGTGGGACGGATAAATGTATCACATGACCGAGACAAGCGTCAAGAGTGAGTCTTAGACAGATGTAACAGGGAATCTGGTCATTTTTAAAAAATAAAACATCGTTCAGACTTAAATATAAATAAAACGGAAATAATTAAGTTACTTATTCTTTCTCTGTGGACCGGTACCAAATGGCCCATGGACCGATACTGGTCCACAGCCCGGGGGTTGGGAACCACTGCTCTAACCAACTGAGTTTCCTGGCGGAGACTGAAACTATCTTTATTAAAAAGAAAAAAAATTTATTGATTTTAGAGAGAGGGGAGAGAGAGCAAGAGAGAGAAAAGGGGGGAGGAGTGGGAAGCATCAACTCATAGTAGTTACTTCTTGTATGTGTCTTTATCCGGCAGGCTAGGGTTTCAAACTGGAGACCTCAGCATTCTGAGTCAGTTGTGTTATTAATTGCGCCACCACAGGTCAGGTTGACACTATGTTTAATTAGCTTTCCCTCACGATTAAAAGTTTTGGGTACAGAATTTCAGTTTGAAGATTATTTTTACTGAGAAGTCTGTATTGCTTCATGGTATTGTAGCTTTACATAGCAAGTGTAATTTGTATTTTGGATTCCATTAAAAATACCCAAAAGTATAGGAAAGTAAGAGGACATAAGGAACTACCATGTACTCATTCAACTTCAACATTTATCAGCTCATAATCACTTTAATTCTTGTTTTGTTTTTTGGGTTTTTTTTTTAGAGAGAAAGCAGGGAGAGAGATGAGAAGCACCAACTCATAGTTGTGTCACTTTAGTTGTTCACTGATTGCTTCTCATATGTACCTTGACCAGGGGGCTCAAGCCAATGACCATGGGATCATGTCGATCCTGTGCTCAAGCTGGCAACCTCAGGGTTTTGGACCTGGGACGTAAGTGTCCCAGGCCAATGCTCTATCCACTGTGCTACCACCGGTTGGGCTATTCATGACAACTTTTAAAAAGTCTGTATACAGAGACTTAAACATAGATCTGAAACAATAAAAATTACGTAGAAGAAAACATAGGCACTGAAACTCATGGACCTTTGCTGTAGAGAACAATTTATGAATTTGACCCCAAAGGCAAGGGAATTAAAGGCAAAAATAAATGAATGGGAATATATCAAACTAAAAAGCTTCTGCACAGCAAAAGAAACTGACAACAAAACAAATAGGCAGCCAACTAAATGGGAGATATTTGCAAACAACAGCTCCGATAAGGGATTAATATCCAAAATATGCAAAGACTCACAAAGCTCAGCAACAAATAAGCAAAGGATCCAGTTAAAAAGAGGGGAAGGACATGAACAGACACTTCTCTCAAGAAGACATACAAGTGTTTGACAAGATACAGTATATGAAAAAATGCTAATCTTTACTAGCTATTTGAGAAATGCAAATCAAAACTACAATGAGATACCACCTCACACCTGTTAGATCGGCTACCATCAACAAGATAGGTTATAACAAGTGTTGGAGAGGCTGTGGAGAAAAAGGAACCCTTGTACTGCTGGGTGGGAATGCAAATTAGTACTGTACAACCATTATGGAAGAAAGTCTGGTTGTTCCTCAAAAAATTAAGAATAGAACTACTTTATTACCTTGCAATTCCTCTACTGGGTATCTACCCATAAAACTCGAAAACATTGGTACCTAAAGACACATGTCATGTTCATCACAGCATTTTTTCACAGTGGCCAAGACATGGGAATAATGTGTCCCTTGATAAAGGATTGGATAAAGAAGATGTGGTACATACATACAATGGAATACTACTCAGCCATAACAAAATATGACATAGGGTCATTTCTGATAACATGGATGGACCTTGAGAACATTATACTGAGTGAAATAAGTAAATCAGAAAAGACTAAAAACCGTATGATTTCATGCATAGGTGGGGGGGTAAAGGGGATAAAGAGGGACAAATATAAGGTGATGGAGAATGACTTGACTATAGGTGATGGATATACAACATAATTGACTCGTCAGATGATGGAGTGATGTTTGCCTGAAATCTGTGTACCTTATTGATAAATGTCACCTTGTTAAAATTAATTTTCTAAAAAAAATATATATATATATACATATATAGCTGTCTACCCCTCTTCCCTTTGAGTTTTTGCAAGCAAACCCAGATACATAATTTTACTTGTGAATTTTCAGTATGCACCTATATATTCTATACCATAACCCCAATGCTATTATCATACCCTTTAAAAGATTAACAATAATCTTTAAATATATAGTAAGAGTTCAAATTGACATGATTGCTTTGTAATTATATTTTCAACAGTTTATTTAAACCAAGGTTGAAGTAAGTTTCATAAATTGTCATTGACAGAGCTCTTAAGTCTCATTACTCTATTAGTTTTTCCTGTATTGTTTTTGAAGAAACTGTGTCATCTGCCTTGTAGTTTCCTACAGCCTAAATGTTTTTGAGTGAATCTCTGGTGTTATTGGACATGTTCCCCTGTCCCTGTATTTCCTGATACTTGGTAATAAGATCTAGAGGCTTGGTAAAATTTCATTTCTTTTTCTCTTTTTGGGGGGCTGGTGGTGGTGAATGGTTAGAATACTGCATGAGTGCTATATATCCTGCAGGAGGCACAAAAATCTGACTCTGATGTTGCAGAGAGCCATTAATTTGTTAGTAGATTTTGATGTTTTTTATGTGACATGACCCCCTCTCTCACCCCAGAAGTTTTAAGGTTCTGTTCTTTGTGGTGTTTTGACATTTTGTAGTGATTTTTTAAAATTATTTTTTTAATTAATTTTTTTAGAGAGGAGAGAGAGAGAGAGAAGGAGGGAGGAGCAGGAAGCATCAACTCCCATGTGTGCCTTGACCAGGCAAGCCCAGGGTTTTGAACCTGTGACCTCAGTGTTCCAGGTCGACGCTTGATTCACTACGCCACCACAGGTCTGGCTTGTAGTGATTGTTTTGTCATGGGTGCTTTTCTTTCTTTCTTTTTTTTTTGACAGAGAGAGGGACAGATAGGGACAGACAGAAAAGGAGAAAGATGAGAAGCATCAATTCTTTGTTGTGGCTCCTTAGTCTCCTTAGTAGTTCATTGATTGTTTTGTCATATGTGCCTTGACTGGGGGGCTACAACAAAATGAGTGACCCCTTGCTCATGCCAGCAACCTTGGGCTTCAAGCCAGCGACTGTGGGAGTCATATCTATGATCCCACACTTAAGCTGGTGAGCCTGCGCCCAAGCCGGATGAGTTCATGCTCAAGCGGGCGACCTCAGGGTTTTGAACCTGGGTCTTCTGCATCCCAGTCTCACACTGTATCCACTGTGCTGCCGCGTGGGCAGGCTCATGGGTGCTTTTCTTGTGTTGGACGTATCCTTTCACTTAGGAAATGAATATCCTGTAGATCTGGGACATTTTCTTTCTTTGTTTTAATATTTATTTTATTGATTTTAGAAAGGGGAAGAGAGAGAGTAGGAAAGAGACAGGAACATCTGTTCTTGTATGTGCTCTGACTAGAGATTGAACCAGGAACCTCTGCGCTTCAGGATGCTCTAACCCAGTGGTCCCCAGCCCCCAGGCCGTGGACCGGTACCGGTCCGTGGGCCCTTTAGTACCGGTCTGCAGAGAAAGAATAAATAACTTATATTATTTCCGTTTTATTTATAAGTCTGAACGATGTTTTATTTTTTAAAAATGACCAGATTCCCTCTGTTATATTTGTCTAAGACTCACTCTTGACGCTTGTCTGAGTCACGTGATACGGCCCACCCTAAAGACCAGTCCGTGAAAATATTTTCTGACATTAAACCGGTCCATGACCCAAAAAAGGTTGGGGACCACTGCTCTAACTAACCGAGCTATCCTGCCAGGGCTGGGGAATTTTCTTGTGTAATTTCCTTGATAGTTTTTTCTCTTTGGCCTTTTCAAGTGTTATCTTGTCTGTTTTCTGCCTTTAATCCTTTTTTTTTTAACCTTTCTTGGGAGATGAATTTTAACTTTTATCTTCCATCAGGGTTTGTGTTTTTTTTCTTTGCTCCTTTTTCCCTCCACCTGCATTTTTGTTTTTACTTCATGAATACATATATTGTTTTACTTCCCCAGCACATTCATGTTATAGTTAAACACCTTGTTTTTGTTTTTTTTTCTCCTTCATGGCATTGTCTCAGTTTCCTCTGGGTTCCTGTTTTTCTGCTTGGTTTGATTTGTCTTTGATGTTGGCAGCTTTCCTCAGAGATGTGGCCATCCATGGGCTGGTATTTTATATTTAAGAGTAAGGCACAGTAAAGACCATTGGAAGATTTGTGAGGGTGAGGCTTGCTCACTGAACACTTAGGAAAGTGATTGAGAGACCCAGAATATAAATATCCCTAGGGATTTTACTCCTGGACTCTTGGTGTGTTCTGATAGAAACTGTAGATCCTGTGCCTGGGGGAGAGGGAGTGCATATACATTCTTGTTGCTGTTTGCAGGCAGAAGTGGAGAAGGAAACTGGAGGCTACAGTTCTGTAGAGATCAGGGGTAGTCAACCTTTTTATACCTACCGCCCACTTTTGTATCTCTGTTAGTAGTAAAATTTTCTAACCACCCACTGGTTCCACAGTAATGGTGATTTATAAAGTAGGGAAGTAACTTTACTTTATAGAATTTATAAAGCAGTGTTACAGCAAGTTAAAGCATATAATAATAATTACATACCAAGTACTTTATGTTGGATTTTTGCCAAGTTTGGCAGAATAAATCTTTATAACACAACTTACTATAGTTAAATCTATTTATTTATACTTTGGTTGCTCCACTACCGCCCACCATGAAAGCTGGAACGCCCACTAGTGGGCGTTAAGGACCAGGTTGACTACCACGGGTATAGACTGTTTCCTCTTGTGCCTCAAACCTACTCTCTGCTGTACTTGACATCTCCAAGTGTTCATTTTTCCCAGAGAATATTCCTCTGGGCTCTTCAGAAATATGATGGTTGCCATCCTGGATGGGGTTTGGTCTGCAATTTGAGGTTTACCACCTTTATTTTACTTACTTATTTATTGACATGAACTCAGAAAAGTTGCAGCATAATATATATAACTTATTTCCTGAACCATCTGAGAGAAAGTTGTTGACATGATGTCTTTTGTGACTATTGTCGTGCGTAATCCCTACAAACAGGGGCATAACAGCAATGCAGCCATCAAAGGCAGGAATTTAACATTAATACATTACAGCTGTCTCTGATCCCTAAGACTCCATTATGTTTCAGCACTTGACCCACTAGTGTTCTTTATAGGAAAAGGATGCAGTCTAAGATCAGTTACATATTTGGCCTCATGTGTTTCCAACTCTTGATCTAGAACAGTTCCTTAGCTGTCTTTTATGATGTTAATTTTTTTGAAGAATACAAGCCAGTTATAGTATTTTATTTTATTTTTTTATTTTATTTTTTTTTAGAGGTGTTTTTTTTTTTTGTATTTTTCTGAAGCTGGAAACGGGGAGAGACAGTCAGACTCCCGCATGCGCCCGACCGGGATCCACCCGGCACGCCCACCAGGGGCGACGCTCTGCCCACCAGGGGGCGATGCTCTGCCCCTCCGGGGTGTCGCTCTGTCGCGACCAGAGCCACTCTAGCGCCTGGGGCAGAGGCCAAGGAGCCATCCCCCGCACCCGGGCTATCTTTGCTCCAATGGAGCCTTGGCTGCGGGAGGGGAAGAGAGAGACAGAGAGGAAAGCACGGCGGAGGGGTGGAGAAGCAAATGGGCGCTTCTCCTATGTGCCCTGGCCGGGAATCGAACCCGGGTCCCCCGCACGCCAGGCCGACGCTCTACCGCTGAGCCAACCGGCCAGGGCCAGTTATAGTATTTTATAGAGTTACCCTCAATGTGAATTTGTCCTATTTTTCTTCATATCAGATGTAGGTTGGGCTTCTTTGCAGGAATATCATAAAAAGATGCTGTATTTTTTTCCTTGAATTTTGTTAAGATGATGTATCACTGGTTTTCTATTTCTGCTGTAGCAAATTACCACACATTTAATGAGTTAAAAACAAATTTATTAATTTAAAGTTCAGAATTTCAAAATGGATGTCAACTGGGCTTCAATCAAGGTGGCAGGCAGCAGGATTGCATTTCTTTGGGAGCGAGGTTCTACAAGAGAAAGTCTTTCTTTGGCCTTTTCCAGCTTCTAGAGCAGCTGTTCTCAACTTGTGGGTCGCGACCCCCGCCTAGCCATCAGAACATACATATTTTATTTAAAAATGTATTGTATAATAAATATGTATTTTCCGATGGCTTTAGGCGACCCCTGTGTTTTGGTCGTTCGACCCCCGCCAGGGTCGCGACCCACAGGTTGAGAACCGCTGTTCTAGAGGCTGCCTGCATTCTTGGTCTATGGCAGGGGTCCCCAAACTTTTTACACAGGGGGCCAGTTCACTGTTCCTCAGACTGTTGGAGGGCCGGACTATAAAAAAAACTATGAACAAATCCCTATGCACACTGCACATACCTTATTTTAAAGAAAAAAAACAAAACGGGAACAAATACAATATTTAAAATAAAGAACAAGTAAATTTAAATCAACAAACTAACCAGTATTTCAATGGGAACTATGCTCCTCTCACTGACCACCAATGAAAGAGGTACCCTTCCAGAAGTGCGGCGGGGGCCGGATAAATGGCCTATGGGGGCTGTATGTGGCCCGCGGGCCGTAGTTTGGGGACCCCTGGTCTATGGCTTCCTTCTTTTGTTGTTTTTTTTTTTTTTTTTTTTTGTGATAGGGACCGATAGGGACAGACAGACATGAAGGGACAGAGATGAGAAGCATCAATTCTTCATTGTGACACTTTAGTTCATTGATATATTTTCCATATGTGCCTTGACTAGGGGGCTACAGCAGAGCCCTTGACCCCTTGCTGAAGCCAGCAACCATGGGGTCATGTCTCTGATCCTGCGCTCAAGCCAGTGACCCCGTGCTAGAGCTGGATGGAGACTGCACTCAAGCTGACGACCTCGAGATTTTGAACCTGGGTTCTCTGCGTCCCAGGCCAACCCTCTATCCACTGCACCACAGTCTGGTCAGGACTGCCCTTCTTCCTTTTCCTTCCTTTTTCTTCCTTCCTTCCCCTCCCTTTTTTTTAGGTGAGAAGAGGGAAGATAGGGAGGTAGACTCCCACATGCATCCTGACCAGGATCCACCTGGCAACCCCATCTGGCACCAATGCTTGAGTACCGAGCTATTTTTAGCACCTGAGGTTGTCTTGGTCCAAAGGAGCTATCCTCAGAGCCTGGGGCCATGCTCGAACATATAGAGCAACTGGCTTTGGGAGGGGAAGAGGAAGAGAAGGAGAAAAGAGAGAAGGGGCAAAGGGACAGAAGGAGAGAATGAGGGGCAATAGCAGATGATTACTTCTCCTGTGTGCCCTTACTGGGAATTGAACCCAGGACATCCATATGCTAGGCTGACACTCTATCCACTGAGCCACCAGACAGGGCCCTTCTGTCATTTTTAAAGCCAGCAACTTTGGGTCTAGTCTATCTCTTGCTGCCATCTCTCCCTCTTCTTTTCATACTTTTCATTTATATATATATATATATATATTTTTTTTTTTTTCCGAAGTTAGAAGCTGGGAGGCAGTCAGACGCCTGCATGCACCCTACCAGTATCCATCTGGCATGCCCCCCAGGGGATGATGGCTCTGCCCATCTGGGGTGTTGCTCAGTTGCGACTGGAGCCATTCTAGCACCTGAGGTGGATGCCATGAAGCCGTCCTCAGTGCCTGGGCCAACTTTGCTCCACTGGAGCCTTGGCTGCAGGAGGGGAAGAGAGAGAGGAAGGAGAGGGAGAAGGGTGGAGGAGCAAATGGGTGCTTCTCCTATGTGCCTTGGCCAGGAATTGAACCTGGGACTTTCACATGCCAGGCCGACACTCTACTGCTGAGCCAACCGGCCAGGGCCCCTGCTTTTCATTCTTAAGGACCCTTGTGATTATATGGCCCACCAGGATAATCCAGGATATCCTCCCTCTTTCTCTTTCTCTTTCTCTCTCTCTCTCTCTCTCTCTCTAGCACGAGAGAGAGATAGAAACAGACAGATAGGGAGATAACAAGCATCAGTTCTTCATTGTGGCACCGTAGTTGTTCATTGATTATTCTCATATGTTGCTTGACTTGGGGGCTCCAGCTGAGCCAGTGACCGCTTGCTCAAGGCAGTGATCTTGGGCTTCAAGCCAGTGACCTATGGCTTAAGCCAGTGACTATGGGGTCATGTCTGTAATCCCAGCTCAAGCTGGTGACTTAGGTTTTGAACGTGGGTCCTAATACATTCCAGGCCAACACTTTATCCACTGCACCACTGCCTAGTCAGGCTAAACTATTTTAAAGTCATTTGATTAGCAAATTTATTTATTTTATTTTATTTTTTATAATAAATAAATTTTTATTAATTCTAATGGGGTGACATCAATAAATCAGGGTACATATATTCAAAGAAAACATGTCCAGGTTATCTTGTCATTCAATTCTGTTGCATACCCATCACCCAAAGTCAGATTGTCCTCCGTCACCTTCTATCTAGTTTTCTTTGTGTCCCCTCCCCCTCCCCCTCCCCCTCCCCCTTCTTCCTTCCCCCTCCCCCCCATAACCACCACACTCTTGTCCATGTCTCTTAGTCTCGTTTTTATGTCCTACCAATGTGTGGAATCCTGCAGTTCTTGTTTTTTCTGATTTACTTATTTCACTCCATATAATGTTATCAAGCTCCCACCATTTTGTTGTAAGTGATCCGATGTCATCATTTCGGCTGAATAGTATACCATGGTGTATATGTGCCACATCTTCTTTATCCAGTCTTCTATATATTTTTTACACTGATTAAAGCCTTTAAGCAAAACTCTTGGCCAATACAGCAAGAATCCAAAAAGAGTAGTGTCCTTAACATGTTCACCAAGTCCAAGTTGGCCCCAACACCATGCCAAATCCCTGAAAAATGCAACCCAACCCAGTTCAGTCTGTTAGGAGCTGTCACAAGGAGCAGGAGTCCAGGAAAAGTCCACATCCAGGAAAAGTCTGCATGGCAGTGGAATTGTCACATTTCTATACTTTGCAGCTAACGTCCAAGTCCCAGTGACCGCTGCTTCTAACTGGTAATGATTCAGGTAGACTGGAAAAGCCATCTGCAGCATGTGTGGAGATGGAGCTTCTGTTCTCCTCTGCCTGGAGAGATGAGACCAGGTTGCATTTCCCTGGAGCTCTGCGACTGTGGCTTGGTAAAGAGAACCTTGGGATACACTAAGCTGGGTGGCAAAGGTAGATTCATAATAGAAGTTGGCAAAAGGGGGAAAGAGAGCTCTAAATTAGGAGTAGGTCCCAGCCTGAAATATGAGTGGGGCATTGAGGTAGGAGGAATAAAGGAAACACTATGTATTAAACAAAGCAGCAGAAAATAGGACTATCAACACCCACAACAGAGATCTTCGAGGGAAGAATAAAAAACCTGACTATTCAGGCAAGACATAGTTAAGTGGCCCTTGTGCAAATGAGATCAGTTTACCTGCTTCTTGGAAGAAATACCCTAGGCTCGTCCACAGTGTCGTAGATGGGGCCGACGGCCCTGGGCACCTTCAGCCTTCAGTGGCAAACCCCAGCTTTCTGGGCAAGGTTAGGTCATAGGTGACTGGAGCCGGGCTGGAAGAGACTGAACCTTCCCTTAGAGGAGCGAGGGGGAAGCCTACCTTCCAGTGTCCCTGTTTCCTCACAGCAGAGGCATGCAAGTCTGGCAGGCTTTAGCTCAATGACCTTCCTTTCCACTATTGAAGCAGGACCCAGATGGCATCCTATGAGACCCCTTTGGGGCATTGGAGCCTTTAAGGGCATATCCTAAAAGCTGGTAGTTCCCCTGATCTCTATTGGGCTTTTTCTGCCTCTTGGTATCTTAAAAGCCATGCTCAGAAGATCTCGCTTAGGGGTTTGAGGATCCCCATCCGCCTATATAAATCTTTTTCATATATCTGGAGCTATTTGGAAAAAGACAAAACAGTGTTATTAGCTGGATCAAATAAAGAAGGTAGTAGTTTGCAGGAGAAAAAGATTTGGCGTCTTCTGTTCATCAGCATTCAAAAGAAATTTAAAGTTTTTTAAGTAAAAAGCATGATATTGTAGACCCGTAGGAGTTCCAGGATATGACTCCCCCCTTTTAAATTTTTTTAAATTGACCTTAAAATATTTGCTGGGTGATTAGCAAATTTAATTTCTTCTACAGCCTTAATTCCCTTTTGCCATGTACAGTAGCATGTTCACAGATTCTAAGAATTAGAATGTAGACATCTTTTGGGGGCCATTATTGTGCCTACTCTGGGTGGTATATAATTTCAGTTTGTCTCATTACTGATAATACTTATACAGCTCAAAAAAAGTAGGGGATATTTTATCGCTTCATATTCATTTTGAAATATCCCCTACTTTTTGTGAGCAGTATATTTTGACCACTTGATTATGGTGGGGCCTTCAGGTTTCTTCATTTTAGTTATAGCACCTCCACACCTGGTAATACGTATTTTGTGTACAGGTACTTTGAGACTATGTAATATTCCATTATTAATCAGACTTTTAATTTAGTCACTTATTTTATATCACCATATAGGTACTTGGATTTCTGTTTCTGTGCAGTGGGTTATAGTCCTTTACTGTAATTATTTTGATGCTTCAGTTGTCCAAGGTTATTCTAGTGAAATCGCCTTCAAGTTGGCTCTGTCCTTTTGGCATGTCTTTGTTTTTTTTGTTTTTTTAGAACTTTCCAGGCTTATCTTGAACTAGTTTTGTCTAATTTTGGAATTGGAATTGGCCATTTTTCCAAGGAGCACTCGCTTTTTTTTATTTTGAATTCTTTTTTTGTGAAATAACAGATTCACAGGAAGTTGCAACAATAGTATAAAGTCTCAGGTACCCCTTTTATTTACCTTTCCTGAATGGTGAAGTTTTTCTTAAATTTTTTATTTTTTATTTACAGTTAACATACAATATTATATTCGTTTTAGTTGTACAACATAGTGATTAAACATTTATATAACTTAATGAAGTGGTCACCCCATTGAATCTAGTACCCATCTAATAACATACATAGTTACTACAATATTATTGACTCCGTGTTCCCTATGCTGTACTTTAAATCTTCATGACTGACTATTCTGTAACTACCAATTTGTAGTTCTTAATCCCTTCCCCTTGCTTGATTGGTGGTGGTGCAGTGGATAGAGAGTTGACCCGAAATGTTGAGGTTCCTGGTTTGAAACCCTGAAGTCTCTGGCTTGAGCGTGAGATCATCTACGTGATCCCAATGTCGCTGGCTTGAGCAAGGGATTGCTGGCTCAAATGGAGCTCCCTGTCAAAGCACATATGAGAAGGAGGCAGTGGACAACTAAAGTGAAGCAATTACCAGTTGCTACTTCTACTGCTCTCTCCTTCCTCTCTCTCTCTCCCCTTCCTTTCTCTCTCTCTCTCTCTAATCCCTTCACCTTTTATATTCATCTTCCCAACTCCCATATGGCAACTGTCAAAATGTTCTCTATGAGTCTGTTTCTATTCTCCTTGTTTATTTTGTTCTTTTATAAGTGAAGTAGTATAGTATTTATCTTTTTGTGAGTTATTTCATTTAGAATAATACTCTCTAGGTCTATCCATGTTGTTCCAAATAGTAAGATTTCTTTTTTTCTTACGACTTCATAATATTCTGTTGCATGTATGTACCACTGCTTTTTTTACTTGTTTATTGATGGGCACTTGGGTTGCTTCTAGATCTTGGCTATTGTAAAAATAATGCTGCTGTGAACATACAGGTGTGTGTATTCTTTAGAAAAAATGTTTGGGTTTCTTCAGATAAATTCCCAGAAGTGGAATTGCTGGGTCATAAGGCAGTTTCATTTTAAATTTTTTGAGGAATCTCCATGCTGTTTTACACAGTGTCTGCATCAATCTGCATTCCCACCAACAATACACTGAGGGTTCCCTTTTTTCCACATCCTCGCCATACATGTTGTTTCTGGATTCATTGATGATAGTCATTTTGACAGGTGTGAGGTGTTATCTCGTGGTTTTAATTTGTATTTCTCTGACAATTAGTGATGTTGAGCGCATATATATATATATATATATATATATGGACATTTTAATGTTAATTCTTCCTGTACATGAGCACAGTATATGCTTTCATTTATTTGTATCTTCTTCACTTTCTTCAGTATCTTATAGTTTTCCAAGTACAGGTCTTTTAACTTACTGGCTAGGTTTATTCCTAGGTATTTTATTATTATTTTTTTTGATGCAATTGTAAGTAGGATTGTTTGCTTAGTTTCCCTTTCTGATTGTTCATTATTGGTTTATAAAAATGCAACCGATTTCTGAATATTTATTTTATATCCTACTACTTTACTGAATTCATATATTAGTTCAAGTAGTTTTTTGGTGTACTCTTTAGGGTTCTCTTCATACATTATTATGTCATCTGCAAATAATGACAGTTTTGCTTCTTCTTTTGAAGTTTGGAGGCTTTTTATTCTTGTCTGATTGCTGCAGCTAGGACTTTTAGTGCTAAATTGAATAAGGTTGGTGAAAGTGGACCATCCCAGTCTTGTTCTGATTTTAAGGAAAATACTTTTAGTTTTTCCCTGTTGGGTATGATGTTAGCTGTTGGTGTGCCATATATGGCCTTTATTATTGTTAGAGATGTTGTATTTCCACTTTGCTGAGAGTTATCAGAAACGGGTGCTAGATATTGTCAAATGCTTTTACTGCATCTATTGAGATGATCGTGTGATTTTTATCCTTCATTTTGTTTATGCGGTGTATCCTGTTAATTGATTTTCCTGATTATTAACTACCACATGTGGGTGTGGGACCAGCCTGTTCTGAGTCTGCCCCTCCTACTAAAAAGTCTCCATGTGGCTTTTTCTTTATATTTTTAGTTGTAGGACTTATGTTCAGCTAGATTTCAGGTGGCTTCTCAGTGATGACTGTTTTGTAGTTTAGTTGTTATTTTTATGTGGGCTTGGCAGGATGCCAGTACTGCATATTTACCTACTCTGCTATCTTGATCAGAACCTGAGTGGTGAAGTTTTAGGTAGCTCTAGACCAGTGGTAGTCAACCTGGTCCCTACTGCCCACTAGTGGGCATTCCAGCTTTCATGGTGGGTGGTAGCGGAGCAACCAAAGTATAAATAAAAAGATAGATTTAACTATAGTAAGTTGTGTTATAAAGATTTATTCTGCCAAACTTGGCAAAAATCCGACATAAAGTACTTGGTAAGAAATTATTATATGCATTAACTTGCTGTGACACTGCTTTATAAATTCTATAAAGTTACGTTACTTCCCTACTTTATAAATGACCATTACTGTGGAAACCGGTGGGCGGTTAGAAAATTTTACTACTAACAGAGATACAAAAGTGGGCGGTAGGTATAAAAAGGTTGACTACCCCTGCTCTAGACTATGTCAAAATCAGGAAATCAACATATCTGGTATGTTTCTGTTAATGAGATGGCAGACCTTAGTGCTCATTGTTTCTTAAAAAACATTTTTTTTAAAACTTGATTTGAGAGAGGGAGAGAAACATTGATTTTTTTATACCACTTATTTGTGCATTCATTGGTTGATTGCCGTATGTGCCCTGACCAGGGATGGGAACCTGCGTCCTTGGTGTATTGGAGTGACGCTCCAACCAACTGAGCTACTTGGCTAGGGTTTAGTCCTCACTGTTTCTTAAACCTGCGATTGTGTATGTGTTGTTGTTCTTTATTATAACTTTATCCCATGTATCGATTTTTGTACCCTACAATCAAAATTACAGACCTGGTCCATCCCTTGAGAAGAACTCTTTCCTGCTATCTCTTTGTATTCCCAACACTCCTCCTTGCAATCATTAGTTTATTTTCCATGTCTGTACTTTTGTCATTTCAATATATTGTATGAATGAAATCATACAGTATGTAATCTTTTGAGATCAACTTTTTTCACTAAATGTAATGCCCTTGTGGTGTATTTAATATTGCATGTTATCAGTAATTTCTTTTCCTTTTTAACATTTATTTTTTATTTTTATTTTTTAAATTTATTTATTCATTTTAGAGAGGAGTGGGAGAGACAGAGAGAGAGAGAGAGGAGAGACAGAGAGAGAGAAGGGGGGGAGGAGCTGGAAGCATCAACTCCCCTATGTGCCTTGACCAGGCAAGCCCAGGGTTTCGAACCGGTGACTTCAGCATTTCCAGGTCGACCCTTTATCCACTGCGCCACCACAGGTCAGGCCTCTTTTCCTTTTTTTTAAACGAAAGATTTTATTTTTTGATATTAGAGGAGAGAGAGAAAGCAGGAGAAGAACGGGAAGGATCAACTCATAGTTGAACTGGTGACCTCAGCATTCCAGGTTGACTAGCCACTGCGCCACCACAGGTCAGGCAGAAACGAGAAGGATCATCAACCTATAGTTGCTTCACTTTTTTTTAAAATTTATTGATTTTGAGAGAGAGAGAGAAAGGGGGGGAGAAGCAGGAAGCATCAATTTATAGTAGTTTCTTCCTGTATGTGACTTGACTGGGCAAGCCCAGGGTTTTGAAGTGGCAACCTCAGTATTCCGGTTTATGCTTTATCCATTGTGCCACCACACATCAGGCAGTTAATTTCTTTTTATTGTTGAATAGTATTCCATTGTGTGGATGTAGCCAGTGACCTTTGGGCTAATTCCAGTGACCTTGGGATCATGTTGGTGATTCTGTGCCCAAGCCAGCAACCCCCCGTGCTCAAGCTAGTGACCTAGGGGATTCAAACCTGGGAGACAGAGAGAAAGGCAGGGGTGGAGCAGCGGGAAGCATCATCAACTCATGGTTGTTTCTCATATGTGCTTTGACTGGGCAGGTTTGGGGTTTCAAACTGGCGACCTCAGCGTTCCAGGTTGATGCTTTATCTACTGTGCTACCACAGTTCAGGCAGTCTCTCCTGTCTTAATTCCCTGGACTTGACATTGTTTCATTTCATTTAAATAGTTCTCATCTTTTTTCTTTTTTTAATTGATTTTAGAGAAACAGAGAGAGGGAAGAAAGGAGAGAGAGAGAAGGAATGAAAGAAGCATTCATTTGTTCTACTTTATTTGTGCATTCACTGGTTGCTTCCCATATGTGCCCTGACTGGGGATTGAACCTGCAACCTTGCTATTTCAGGACAACACTAACAGACTGAGCTAACTGGTGGCCAGGGCCAAAGGTTCTCATCTTGATTCCATCTTGAGGCCGTCCTGTTATTAGGCTGTGAAACGAAAATTTGTCAGAAACATTATGAGCCATAGACCATACACATCAGAGTCCTCTGGAAAGCTTAAGAAGAAGTGCAGAGTTTTGGGTCTGATCCAAGAATTAGCATATCCAAATGTCTTGGAAGGGCTCTGGGTGATTTGAAATTCGAGGATCACATTTTTAGGCTCTATACATACATTTTCCGAGGGGATGATATCATTCTGCAAGGGGACAAAAATTGTTCCACTTTGTAGAAGAATGAAAAGAAAATTGCCCCGCGAATATTACATTGGTTTGTGGCCCTCAACAAGTCCACCCTACCTGAAAAAATCTTATTCCTTAATATTTAATTTCTGTTTTTAAGGAGAAATTTAATTTAAATTGCTTTTTACTTGAGGACAGGAACAATGATAGAAAGCTTGAGAAACATTGTAATTTTAAGAGTTATTCTGACATAGTATGTGCTCTGTAGGACCTATGCTGCTTTTCTCACCTGGGAAACCTTAGTATATGATTTGGATAATCTTTTTCAATACTAAGATTTTACCTACATTAAATTATTTTTTTTTCAAGCGAGAGAGCAGGACAGACAGAGACAGATAGACAGGAAGGGAGAGAGATGAGAAGCATCAACTCCTAGTTGTGCCACCTCAGTTGTTCACTGATTGCTTCTCATATATGTTTTGATGGGGGGGGGGAGGTTCCAGCTGAGTCATTACCCTTTGCTCAAGTCAGCAACTTTGGGTTCAAGTCAGCAACCTTGGGCTTCAAACCAGCGATCTTTGGGCTTAAACCAGTGACCATGAGGTCATGTCTGTGATCCCACTCTCAAGCTGGTGACCCTGCACTCAAGCCAAATGAGCCTGCAGTCAAGCCAGCGGCCTCAGGATTTTGAACCTGAGTCCTTAGCATCCCAGGCCGACACTATCTACTTTGTCACTGCCTGGTCAGGCAATGGATTTTTCTTTTGAAAAGTAGAGGGTAAAAGAATTTTATTCTGTCATGTTTTGCACTCAAGTAGATTGATCTTACACTTATGAAAAAAGCACTGTTAGAATGGACTTTGTACTGGGCTCTGGAAACTTTTGTCACTGTACAGTAGTCCCCTCTTATCCATGGGGGGAAGGAATGTGTTCCAAGACCCACAGTGAATGCCTGAAACTGCAAGCAGTACCAAACCTTACATATACTATGGTTTTTTTGTTGTTTAATACAGACATACCTATGATAAAGATTTTTTGTGGTATTTTTTTCCCTTTTATTGAATTTAATGGGGTAACATTGGTTAACAAAATTATACAGGTTTCAGATGCAAAATTCTACAACACATCTCTGTATACTGTATTGTATTTACTACCCCAAGTCAAGTCTCTGTCCATTACCATTTATCTCCCCTACATCTTCCATTACTCCTCCCTGCAATTCCTGTGATGAAGTTTAAGTTATAAATTAAGCACAGTAAGATTAACAACAATAACTAATAATAGTATAATTAAAAGGAATATGAATTAAAAGGAATAATTCCAAAAGGAATATGAAGCAATAAAATATCCCCTAAATTTGTGAGCAGTGTATAATACTCTATAACAACAGTGTAATAAAAGTTATGTGAATGTGGTTTCTCTCAAAATACCTTATGGTACTGTGTGTTGGTATGGCGTGAAATTTCATCATACTAAGAGTGGTGTGCATTTAAACTGCGTGAATTGATTATTTTTGTAATATTCTTTTAATACTTTTGCACGGTGGTTGACCTAGGTAAACTGAATCCACAGACAGCGAAACTGCGGATAAGGCCGGACCACTGTATTAGCAAAAATTCTTAATATTTTTTAGCTTGTTAACATAGAAGACACCAGGATCCCTCGTATGCCACAGCAAAAGAGATGTTCCTATCTCGCTTGTTGGGAGCGAGGCCTGTTCCCATGCCTCTCTCCTCTTTTGTAGATCTGGGACTAGGGTGGAGGGCTGGAAGGTGGGGCCCCAGGTGTCCTTGTTCTTTGGGAAGAAGTGTAGGAGGAATAATACTGTTACCTGGACTTGTTGGCTTCTTTCGTTGCTTTGGCTGGGTACAAATGAAAGTGGTTATTAGAGGGCAGTAGGGAGAGAAGGAGAAGAGAAGTTTCTAAAATATTACCTTCTGTAAAGAAGACTCCCAAATTTTGACTTGAATATTTTTAGGTCCTTCAAGGTTGTATTATCTTCTTTGTTCTTGTTTTCTGTGTAATTTTTCCAGGCTCAGGAGAGTTAAAGGCACAGTACAGCCAGAAAATTGAAGGTCTCTTTAAATCTGCATTCACATGAAAACAACATTGCTTGGCAACTGACAGATACTGGGATAGATTGTTTGTTGAATAAATGGATGAAATTAACCCAAAGGTTATTTCAAAAAACATAGTTTTCTTTTCTATGATTTTAGAATCTAGTCTGTAACATAATGTTAAACTGAGTGGTTCCTTGTCTATAAATGTGAGGGATTTCGTAGATGATCTTTTAAGAGCCCTTCAGGGTACTGAATTTTATCGTCAAATACTGTCAACACATTGAAAATGTCCTCAGCTGATGCAGTTATGAGAAGGAATGAGTTTCAGTTGTCATGGGCAGTGTATTAGGGTACACAGTGAAGCTGCTGTAACTGAGAGCCAGCTGCTCAGTAGCTCCAAGGACATCTCAAGGTGAATGGCCAGGTTGGTGGGGGTGTGTGTGTGGTCATTCAGAGATAAATTTATTTATTTTTTGTATTTTTCCGAAGTGAGAAGCAGTGAGGGTTGGGGAGAGGCAGACAGACTCCCTCATGTGCCCTACCGAGATAAACCCAGCATGCCCACCAGGGGGCGATGCTCAGCTCACCTGGGGCGTTGCACCACTGCAACTGGAGCCATTCCTAGTGCATGAGACGGAGGCCATGGAGCTGTCCTTAGCACCTGGGCCAGCTTTGCTCCCATGGAGCCTTGGCTGTAGGAGGGGAAGAGAGAGATAGAGAGAAAGGAGAGGGGGAAGGATGGAGAAGCAGATGGGCACTTCTGTGTGCCCTGGCCGGGAATTGAACCCAGGATTTCCACACGCCAGGCTGACGCTCTATTGCTGAGCCAACTGACCAGGGCTCAGAGATAAATTTTTAAATCTAGTTTAATCATACCTTAGACTAGAGTATAGTCTTCATCTGTGTTGTTCTTGCTCTGACTCACAGGAAGGTGAAGAGACAGAGAAGTGTTCACTCCATGTCTTAAGGCCCAAAAGTGGCATGTCACACTTTTTCCCCCACTTTCTGTTTTTGAGAACTTAGTCACATGGACATTCTCAGCCTCCAGGGAGGCTTGGAATTATAACCTAACTGGGCAGTTATGTGCTTGACTACAATTACCGCAGAAGAAGAGATGAATAGCTGTCCCTATCACAAATAGTATAGGTGCAGCTCTTAAATTTTCTTAGTATACTTTTGGGAGAAGCTTTTTATTTAATATTTTTGTTTAGCAAAAATTAATGTAATTAATATAGAGATAGTAATTTATTTTGACAAGTGATGGGTTAAAATGCCAAGTAGAGTATATCAAAAGACAAATTTTGAAATTAATTAGAAACATAAAATTAAACAGCCCTATTGGATTACTGATTATTTGTCGCCTCAGAAAGTACAAGGTAAGAGTCGTTCCATCTTTGCTGAGTTCTGTGTTCTTAGAAACACTGAAGTACCCATTCAGTCACAGACAACATCTTTGTTCTCCAGAGGAGCGGCCCATACTTCATGAGGTTAAAATAGTCCAGTAAAAGGAAGCTCCTTTTTAAATATCATCAGGTCTCGGGCTCTGAATTCTTATGTTCCTAAATTTGAGTATGTCTCAAAATCCCCTGGGGCGATTCAAATATAGGATCAGGCCTTACTCTCTGGAGGTTCTGATGGTTAGGATTCTTAATCTGAATTTTTAACAAGCCCTAAAGGGTTATTTTGATGCAGTTGTCAGTGGTATGGGAACCACTGCTTTAGGTTGTCTCACAGGCGAAGTTGCAAAATTATACCTACTTGGCTTCCTAGTATTCAGAGAACATAAAGTGAATTGTATTTGAAATTGTTTCATGAATTAAAAGGTGCTATAAAAATGTTAAGAGGTATTATAAGTCTGTGCAGGTTGTGTTAATTTGTTTGCACAATAGTCCTAAAACATTAGAGCCATTATCCCCACTTAGAAGTAAACTGGGACATAATTGTACAGTAGAAATCTAGCTGCCTTAGTCTTGCATAATTGAGCAGGGATTCAGAAAAGTTATCAGCCCAGCATAAGTTCCAATAACAGAACATGCCAAATGATTTACATACTTTTGCTTCTCTGTAGTGTTAAGATACCGTATGTTAACTTTATGGCTTCAAGTGTTTGCACTTTGGCCAGATCAAGCTGAATACTCCATAGTCTCTGCCCATAAGGAAGTTAGAACCTAGTAGAGAAGATTTAAAAACAAATTATGATAACATAACATTTTCCTTTTAAAGACTGAATTTTACAGTCATAACAAGCCAGGTTCTGAATATGATGGAGAAGTTGAGAGGAAGGGAGAGGTCATGTGAGGTGACTGGAGGAGTGACTTCCCTTTTTCTTTTAACCCAGTACCAGGACCTTGTACCCTAGTAAGATGATAGAGAAGCTTTTGAAGGTTAAGGGTACATCCTATTCCCAGAGGTAAAGGGAAGCAGAACTAAATTTTATGATGTGGATTATGTGCCAGACACTTTATGATACCCTAATTCCAACAGCTCTGTTGAGTTGAGAGAGGCAGTATCCTTTAGTGCAGGGATCGGGAACCTATGGCTCGCGAGGCAGATGTGGCTCTTTTGATGGTTGCATCTGGCTCACAGACAAATCTTTTATAAAAAAAATGTTAAAAATATAAAACATTCTCATGTATTATAATTCATTCATTTCCTACCACTCTTGTTTATGGTTGTGGGTGGCTGGAGCCAATCACAGCTGTCCTCCGGGACAACACCAGATTTTTATTGGATAATGCGTAAAGTACACGGTCATTGTATGGCTCTCACGGAATTACATTTTAAAATATGTGGTGTTCATGGCTCTGTCAGCCAAAAAGAGTCCCTACCCCTGCTTTAGTGGAAGGGGCATGGTGTCTTTAAACCTAAGAGCAGTTGGTAATGTTGGAGCCAGTTCTGGCTTGTGCATAGATGTTCATATAAGTGGCTTTTTCTGGGGGAAATGTCACTGGCCATACCAGGCTCTTCCTTCCTTTCAGCATGTTAGGTTTGCCTTGGTTTTGTCTAGGGCAGCGGTTCTCAACCTGTGGGTCGCAACCCCGGCGAATATTTCCGATGGCTTTAGGCGACCCCTGTGTTTTGGTCGTTCAACCCCCACTGGGGTCACGACCCACAGGTTGAGAACCGCTGGTCTAGGGCATGATCACTGTCAACCCACTATGATATAGTATGGATAGAGGCCTGCAGGTTCATTATCAAGCTTCAGGATATATGAAGGGGGAAGAGTGGTATAGCAAACGTGCAGCAGCATTTGATATAGTAGGGAATCTTTACAAATATAAAGGTTGATTTATTTGACTAATAATGTACCAACTGTTAGTGAAAAACAGACAGTTTGTGCCCTTGTCATTGATGTCTAGGTTTGGCATTTTAACATTGGTTGTTTGTGGTAGTATACATGAGGACTTTCTTGAACTTTTACTGTTGGATAGCTCGGTAGTATTAGGTTTCACCAAGCATTAGAGTGGAGGGGATTTTAAACTATGTCTTAGAATGGTTATGTCTTTGAAGCTTGAAGGAATGCAACAAAAAGCAGTAAGACTCCATATCTTTCACAATGAGATGCTGGCCTAAATTAAGCACACTTTTTCATATCTTAAGTGTCTGAAGGGGTAGGGATGTGCTTCCTCAGGACTATCATTTCTGGCCCTTCTAGTTTCTTGTGGCTGTCCTTGATTTGTGGTCATATCACTCTAATCTCTCTCTCTCCCTGGTCGTATTGCCTCTCTTTTGTCTGTGTCAAGTCTCCCTCTGCCTCTCTCTTATAAGGATACTTGTGATGATATATGGGCTCACCCGTATAATCTCCTCATCTCAAGACCCTTAACTTAATCAAAATCACACCTGCAGCTTCATCTGTGGTGGTACAGTAGATAAGAACGTCAACCTGGAATGCTGAGATCCCTGGTTCAAAACCCTGGGCTTGCCCAGTCAGGCCACATATGAGAAGCAACTATGAGTTGATGCGTCCTGCTCCTCCCCCCTGCTTCTCTCCCTCCCTCCCTCCCTCCCTCTCTCTCTCTCTCTCTCTCTCTCTCTCCCCCTCTCTCTCCCCTCTCTCTAAAAAATCAATAAATAAAATCTAAAATTTTTTTTAAAATTAAATATATTACACCTGCAAAATGAGATGTGATAATGCAAACCTTTTTCCAAATACAATAACATCTATAACAGGGGTAGTCAACCTTTTTATATACCTACAGCCCACTTTTGTATCTCTGTTAGTAGTAAAGTGTTCTAACCGCCCACCAGTTCACAGTAATGGTGATTTATAAAGTAGGGAAGTAACTTTAATTTATAAAGCAGAGTGACAGCAAGTTAAAGCATATAATAATAATTTCTTACCAAGTACTTTATGTCAGATTTTCGCTAAGTTTGGCAGAATAAATCTTTATAAAACAATTTACTATAGTTAAATCTATCTTTTTATTTATACTTTGGTTGCTCCGCTACCGCCCACCATGAAAGCTGGAACGCCCACTAGTGGGCGGTAGGGACCAGGTTGACTACCACTGATCTATAGGTTCCAGAGATTAGTATGTGGATTTTGGGGCTATGTGTGACACATTTCAATTTAGACTCTTGGATTATTTGGAAGGGTTTGAAGATTGCTTTTGAAATAGTAACTTTTAGATAATTTTTTCAATTACAGTAAGAATTCATAATATATTTTGTAACCTTTTAGTGTTTGCTCGATCCAAATTTGGGATCCAAGTTGGGAGGCATTTACCCAAATCTTGCCACCTTATACATCATTTATAATAATGGTTTTTGATGTACTTGTCTCTAAATAATGGACATTATTGTTCTTTTAGGACTGACTCAACTGACAGTGGTAATTTTTATCAAGCATTTATTAAAAATGAGTCCAAATTTAGGAAAATGTTATAAATTATTGAAATTTATTTTAGAATTTGAGGTATTTTAATGACTATGTGAGAAGGTGCAGACTGTAGGAGAGTAGTGAAAAATACACTGTAATTTTCTAAAATTGCTTGGTTGCATCAAACTTGAAAATAACTATGTTAAAGTTGGACATTATATTTTTTATTATACTTTATTTTAGCTAGTTAATTTTGGACTGCTCCGATATAGATTATTTTAAATAAGATATGAGCATGCATTAAACATGTTAATAAAAAGAAAAGATGTTCACACTTAAATGGAGGGTTTTCACAGTCATGAGCCAGTCATGACCATAAATGGATGTGTGTTGTGTATTATTTTAATACCTGGTTCTTGAACATGCCTATTTTTTTGTTTATTAAAAAAAAGATTTTAAATTATTTTTCTAAACATCTTAAAATACATTTTTGGAGTTCTTAAGTTTCTTTGATATGAAATTTGTTGTTTTTCTGCTGAATTTCTCTTATGATGGAAAGTTTCTGTGTTTGTAATTACCCTAATTACCTCCTATTAGCTCTTCTTCACAGGAATGTTTGAAGGATTTCTTTTTTCATATACAAGCAAAATTTATTTAGAAAGTCACAGAAATCTTGGCCTGTGGTGGTGCAGTAGATACAGCGTCAATCTGGAGTCCTGAGGTAACCAGTTCGTAACTATGGGCTTACCTGGTCAAGGCACGTATGGGAGTTGATGCTTCCTGCTCCTCTCTTCTCTCTCCCTTCTCAATCTCTCTCTCTTTCTCTCTCTCTCTGTCTCCTCTCTAAAATGAATAAAATCTTAAAAAAAAGAAGAAAAAGTCGCAGAGGTAGAAAAGTGAGCCAACTGGAATGTGTGGGCTCAGGAAGCAGGTCACAGAGGCAAAAGAAGGACTCTTGGAGCTTAGGGGAGAGAGAGTGCAAAGGTGTATACTCCTTTAGAGAAGAAGGGGAAGGTGTGGGCATGCTCCAGAGAGACATCAGAGAGAGATAGAGAACCAAGTGAGTGAGGAAAGAAGGGAGGTTGAGAAGGCATTGGTATGAGAGCAAGCGAGCCAATATTCTGTATTTTGAGGGAACTACGTATTTTTAAGTATTTAGTCAGTGACACTTTTCACTTTTCCCTCCCCCACTCCTCAAGTAATAACCATAAACACAATCTGCTTACCTGCCTGCCTCCCACTTTGTGGAATTCTTTCCATGGTTTTTTTGTTTTTGTTCTTTTCCAAGTGAGAGGAGGGAAGATAGGGAGAGTCCTGACTGATATCCACACAGTAGCTGCCGTCTAGGGCTGATGCTCTGCCCATCTGGGGCCATGCTCGCAACTGAGTTATTTTTATCGCCTGAGGCAGAGGCTCCACTGACCCATCCTCAGTGCCTGGGACTGATGTGTGGGAACCATTCAAGCCATGGCTGGGGGGGGGGGCTGTAGAGAAGCAGATGGTTGCTTCTCCTTTATGCCCTGACCGGGAATCAAACCCTGGACATCCACATGAAGGGCTGATGCTACCACTGAGTCAACTGAGGAAAACTCTCCCAGTTTCATACCTATTCAGTGCAGTTCATTGTGGGCTCACGCACAGATTTTTTAGGGCTCCTTAGGTAACTATCCCGTACAGCCTTTACAGACTCATCACTGACTGATGGCCTACCAGAACGGGGTTTCTCCACCAAACTGCCCGTTTCCTTCAACTGCTTATCCCACCGATTGTTATTCCTATGTGGCGGCGCTTTGTTATAAACGCGCCGATATTTACATTGCATTTTGGTCACGGATTCGAATCTAGTGAGCCACAGAACACACTGAACTTTCCTCTGTACTGTCCACATCTCGACTGGCATGGCTGTGGGCTGCTCCGCTGTATACACGGTGTTCCGTCGTCATCTGCGCATGCGCATATGCTGCCACATCATCCTACAGAAACTGGTAGGGTTTTCCTTTTATTTGGTGCAGATTTCACATTTCTATCGTCTTTTGTTGCTTTCCTGTGACCAGTTAAAAGTGCACCATGACTTTACAGACACACTGTATAATGGAAGTAAACATCTGGGAATCTTGGTATCCATGGGGTCCTTGAACCAATACTCCACTGATACTGAGGGACAACTATTGTATATTTTTCTTTCTAGCTGATTTTAAGATTTTTTTTTCACCATTAGTTTTAAGCTAATTGTGGTTATAATTAGAAACGTTTTTAGTCATGATTTCTCCAGATATTTTTTTGCCCCTTTCTCACTGTCTTCTGATTTCATTTACATGTGTGTTAGAATACTTGATACTGTTTTGCTGGTCCTTGAGCGTCTCTTCATTTTTCTTCAGTTTTTTTCTCTCTTTTATTTAGATTGGATAATTTCTATTGACTTGTTTTTAATTTTACTGATTTTTTTTTCTCTGCCATCTTCAGTATATGCTGGTAAATCCATCCAGTAAATTTTCATTTAGTTATTCTGTTTAGAATTTCATTTTTCTTTTTTCCTTCTTTTTGGTAGTTTTTTTTTCCTACTGAGACACTATGTTTACACATTAAATAGCATATGTTCCTTAAAGTTTCTGAACATATTGTTTTCTAATTCTTTGTATAAAATAGCTGTTTTAAAGTCTTTGCTAAATCAAACATCTGGTCTCTCCTTAGGATTGGTGTTCTATTGATTCCTCCTTGACTGTGGATCATATATTTTGTTTCTTTGCTTGGTTACAATTTTAGGATTTGAATATCATGTTTTCTTCTTTTTGAGAGTGTTAATTTTTGCCCTATAAGGCTGATTGGTTACCTTTAATTTGTATATAGTTTGATTTTAAAGATTACTTTTCCTTTATTATGGAAGGGTCAGAGTGACTCCTAGCTTCTCTAATATGGTGGGATATGACTTCCACAAAGGGTCTGTCTCTTTATCTGTTTGGATTCTGCTTTAGACATTATTAGTATTGAGTTAGAATAGGCCAATACTCGAGGGTGTGGTCTTTAATCTTGAAAGAGGGAAAGGAACATTAAGGTTTGTATTAGTAAGGTGCCCAACTTCTTTACAGTGAAAAAGAGGACAAAAATAAATTGAAGAAAACAATATTGTGGGATCTGCATCACTGAACCTGGTCCCCGGAGTCGGGTCTTTGCATCTCCGTTGTCCTGACCCCCAGCAGGACTTGTCCACACCTCCCTCTCGATGCTCCCCACCCAACTACTCCCACATGGAGAGCTTTTCAAGGCTGCTCAAACCCCTGGGCCCCAGCAAAACTCTCACAAAGCTGATGGTGATGCAGAGATGGCTGTCTGTCTTTAACTCACTCAATGAAAACAAAATATATATAAATATAAACAGAGACTGACAGATTGAGCAATGACTATTTACAACATTTGGTTCCTTATAGGCATTTTAAAACCTTCCTCAAATCTTATTTTTAATAGAGAGGCACAATAAAGAGGCAAATAAATGTCCTAAATTTTCTCTTATTTATATTCTTGCAAGGAGAAACAAACAAAAAAACACAACAAAAAAACACAATATCGTGAATAAAAAACATTTTATTCATTGCAACAATAATACACTATAATATGATAAATGCATAATAAAAACATTTGTAATGTTTTATATTGTAATCATGCTTACATGCCTGTTTTTAATAATTGTAAGAAATAACAATATCTAAATGAGTACTTTTCCATTGAATGAATTTTTTTTTTTTTTATAGCGGCAGAGAGCGAGTCAGAGAGAGGGATAGATAGGGACAGACAGACAGGAACAGAGAGATGATAAGCATCAATCATTAGTTTTTCGTTGCGTGTTGCAACACCTTAGTTGTTCATTGATTGCTGCTTTCTCACATGTGCCTTGACCGCGGGCCTTCAGCAGACTGAGTAACCCCTTGAGCCAGTGACCTTGGGTCAAAGCTGGTGAGCTTTGGTCAAACCAGATGAGTCCGCGCTCAAGCTGGCGACCTCGGGGTCTCGAACCTGGGTCTTCTGCATCCCAGTCCCACGCTCTATCCACTGTGCCACCGCCTGGTCAGGCTGAATGAATAATTTTTTTGTTAATGTATCATCTTGTAAAAATATATTGGAAATATCTGAACAAGAAATATCCTTCATACTGAATTTTACAGCAAGTGCTGCAGCTAGAGTATCAACATTCAATCTCCATTTCTCACTTGTCCAAAAATCATTAACAATTTAAAAAACTTTCAAAACTGTTGCATTAGTTCTAGAGCAGCACAATGTAAATTGAATAAGAATAAATAAAATTTCCCATGGAATATGTTCATTTTTTGAAATGGCTGAATATTTCTACCTATATTTTATTAATTTCGACATGTTCATTTTCCCAATGTATTTTTCAGAATTTAAATATACATTCAGTCTTCTAATTTCTTCAAAGAGACAATTGTCTTTTTTGATGTCTGGCATTTCTTGAGATAAAAACTCAAGACAGGATTCAATATCTGTCCAATATACTTGCAACAGAGTAAAAAAATACCATTGAAAACTGTTATTTCCCGTGATGTTTATTTCAGACCATTCTTCGATATATTGAAAACGTGTGGTAAAAATTCTGCACTTCTTTGATAAACTTTTCTGTTATGCCTGGATTAGATTCCTCTAAGTCTGACAATTTTCTTTTTATAACTAAAGGAAGAAATTTTTCTTTAAAACAAGATTTATATTGAAGGATAAAGTCATTCAAAATAAGACCGACTTCCGTAGCTGAAATCTGTTCACCATCAATCTTTTGAATCGTTTTGTGAAAAATATATGCTTGATTATGTATCAAATACATTAATATCGCAGATATTTTATTATTGAAAAACGATTCCAGGATTTTAGGACATTTGTCTAAACTTAAAAAATATGAACAGAGAGGCTCAAATAATTGTAGAACACGCTCTATAGCACGTGTTAGAGCAAGCCATCTAACTTTTGAATATCCTAAAAGTTTTTTGTATTCAACATTTGCTTCTCCATAAAATTGTTTTAAAGTAGCAACACGAAGGGTAAAACGACTAAGTTGCAAATAAATTGTAGTTATTATTACTTCTGCATTAGTTGGCATGGCACATGACGCTGTGTTGATCTCATTTGACAACATATGTGCATTACAACCTATTTTCTTTTGGAATAACTTATAATTTTACATACACATTATTCTCCCCTTTGCGTCTCCACCCACTATAATATGTATTTGTATTATCAGCCATTAGTGCAACAACTTTGGGTTTCAAATTTTCATTTAATACTCTGTATAGATGCTTTGACAAAACTTCAGTAGTTTTGCCCTCAATGGATTCTAAATTTAAATTTTTACTTGAATGCCCTTGGTAACATTAAAATATCTTACTATTATTGGATATAATTTAATTTCATTATGATTTGATGCATCAGATAAAATCGTTACAAATGCTGCAGCTTCCAAGTTCTCTGTAAGTATTTTGTCACAGTAATTTTTAAATACTGATTTTAGAATAGCCTCGCATTTTGTCCTGGCACATGAAAATTTTGCATTGTGAAACTTTTTCAACAATTTAGTTGTATAATCCATACTACGAAAACTTGATTGTGAATTATGATATGAAATGCAAATGTCCCCTCCATTGCAGCCAACTGTTTTTCATCTTCAGAATAATTTGAAGTTTTAAAAAAACTTGTTACTTTACAACTGGAAGCTGATGCATTTAATGATTGCTTATGTTTGTTGGTGGTGAAGTGTTTCGTTATTGCTGCTCTGCCCCAAACTGCAATACAAAATTCTCCACTGCAAATATTGCAGAAAACAATGATATCTTTCTTTGATATGAGGAATGGAGATTCCTTTTTCAATTTATCGTTGAAATGGCATTTTCTCTTTTTTTATTTTTCCATCTCTTAAATGAAATTAAAAATTAAAAATAAAATATAGAGCTACATGAACGATGCAAGCACATTAGGAACTGAAAACATCACATGGTAGGAGAATTTTCTGGAAGCTAAATTAACAAAACTAAATATCAAACAAAACCACTAATTTGGAGTGATATTCAGGTGTATTCATCATTTTCTAATTAAAAAACATGTTTTGTGCAACTATTTAATCAAAATGCATTATTAATAGATGCGGTTTGAAGTTAGATTTCCACTTTAGAACTCGAAATTTGGGAAAATTCTTGTAAATAAAATTATATGTATTTGGAAATTATTAAATACATAATGAATTAATAAAACATGAATTGTGCTTACCTGTCTATGATTGAATATTCACTGAGAAAGGAATAATCGTGAGTCTACAATGTCGTCTGTGCCATGTCATGTTTCAGTAAGAAGTACACAAAGCCATTTGCATGCTCAGTATATCGCATACTCTCCAAGGTCTCCCAGAAGGAGCACATGCATCTCATAATCGTGTCTTGCCACATTGTACTGATCCTTGACGAATCGTCATGTCAAATACAAATACATCACATCACACGCAGTGGATTGACTCTGCATCAATCGAATACAGACATTTACAGATTAGTCTTCCAATATAAAAAAGGAGGACATGTAAGAGGACACTTTGGACTACCTTCCCTAAAGGAGGACGATTGGTAGGAGATACATGATGTGTTACAAGAATTTGGCTCACATGATAGGGAAGCTGAGAAGTGCCAATATTGTCAGTTGGCAAGTTGGAAAGCCAGGAGAGCCAATCTTTTAAGGTCTACTCTGAAAGCCAATGGGCTTAATATTCAAGAATAGTGGATGTTTTGGTTTGTTTGAAGTCAGGAAAAAAGATCTATCTCCCAGATTGATGTAGTCTGGTAGGAAGAGTTCTCTTTTATTTCTGTGAGTAATAAAAAGTTCCAACCTATCTAGGTTCTGAACTGACTGGATGACACCCACCCACATTGAGCAGAGTTATCAATCTAATCAAATGTTAATCTCATCTAGAGAAACACCTTTACAGACAAACCTAGAATAATAATTGTTGGCCAAGTGTCTGGACATCGAAGACCCAGTCAAGTGGATACATTAAATTTTTACCTTCATATGCTGTTAATGTGATTTTCTGCTGTGGGTGGGTAGGAACTCCATATCTCCCCGGCCTGCTCCATCTCTAGCACTTCTGGTCTGGGCTGAACCTCATGGAAGTCACTCAGCTGAGCTTTTGAGTAATCTCACCCTTCCCATGTGCATTTGGTCCTTTTGGGTTTCCTATACAGACTTGTCTAGAACCCCTTCTGCACAGCTCCCATCTCTCTGTTGTCCAGTCTCCCAAAGATTTCAACTGCTGGGAACTCTTTACCTTCACATCTCAACAGGACTGCCCTGCTTTGCTTGGACTTGAGTTCCCTCCACCATTTTGGGGAATTGTCTCTAGTGAACCATGGTAAAAAAAAAGTCTTATCTCCCTGATTATATTTTATGGACCGGACAGCTTTTAAAATTATATTGTATTGATGTGTCCTTTGTGTGACAGGCTAGAGCTAGAGGGTTGGCTTTCAGAGTAAAGAGGAATTGATCCCTGCTTCTCACTTAGTTTTGAACTCATGGCCAAGGCAGATGCTATGGGTCTCAAGCTTTGCAGAAATATCAGTGAGGTGGGGGCGGGGCTGCCATTCATGAAGCAACTGTCCCGCTGATTCATTCTTTTATTAATTCTCTACCTGTTCTCCTGTGACATTGTACTTATTATTGGTTTTAGGTCTTGTCTTGAAGTTTAGGGAGGAAGTCAATTCTAGTTTTGTGGGACTTGCTTAATTTGGAGGTATCCACTGTTCCTTTAGTCTTTTATTGTTTTGGATGATGATCCATAGTACTTCCGAATTCTCACCCATCTATTACTTTCTCAAAAGTTTTGAATTTTCTCACCACCTCTCTTTATGTGGATTTAGAAATTAAAATAATTGGGAGCTTAAGAAACCTTACAGATGTAAAGATTACAAATACAGGCCTCACATTCCAAATTGTTGGAAAGATTACTT
Source organism: Saccopteryx leptura (assembly GCF_036850995.1). Taxonomy (NCBI): domain Eukaryota; kingdom Metazoa; phylum Chordata; class Mammalia; order Chiroptera; family Emballonuridae; genus Saccopteryx; species Saccopteryx leptura. Next base: position 221,336,941 of record NC_089504.1, on the reverse strand, counting down.
CTGATATTCCCCTTCCTCAAATCTAAATCTGTTCCCCTTTCTCTTTTAGCAGTCTGTACTTTCTCTCATAACCGTTAGCACACTTTGTAGTCATGGTGGGGTTTTGAGTGTGAGTTTCCTGAGGGCTGGCTCAGTGACAGTAGATCTTAACTCTTATGTCTCCTGTATTTAGCACATTTTTTTCCTTCCCCTTCCTTACCACATATTTGTTGAAGAAATGAATGATGATTTCAAAACTCTATTCATGCCATGACATTATCTGATTTTTAGGAATATTATTTGTGTATGTGCAGTTATTTAAAATTATTTTTCAGTGTCAGTAGGGGTAAAATGGTGGCACTTCTGAAGTGTATACAGAAATATGTATGATTGTCCTTCAGCTTTGTCCCCATTTATACACCACCACCTTCTCCACTCCATTGTCCTAACCAGAGACCCTGTTGTTAAAGGTGTGTAGTTTTCTTTCTGGATATTCTTTTTTGTATTTCTGTTTATAAATAAATATGCTTATGTTCTTGTTAGACACATAATTCTTTGTAGCAGTGGAGTTTGAGTGCTCAATTAAAATAGCAATTTAATAAACTTGTCTATTTTCATTGGTTTGATCATCATATCTTTTCAGTGCTTATTTTACTTTCAGATTAGTTATGACTAAAGCACATAACTTCTAGACCTCCGTTTCCACATTAGCTGAAGGATTGATTTGAATGAAATGAAATTGAAGATTTTTTTAGCTCTACATTCAGTGTTATTATATAATTTATCCTTATTAGACTATAAATACTTGGTATTCTGAATGTGAAAAAGTAGGAAGATTATAATCAAAATTGACATTTGGTAGCAAAGGATATCTAGGGGGTAAGTTGTTAAAATCTTCAATTTTTTTCTTCCAAGAGTGACTAGAGACTATAGCTTTTGAAACTAGTTGTGGGCTCTGTCTCTTGTGGACTCGGACACCAGGAAGTTTGTTCTTTACTGGTTCTGCAACCCTAGCTGATGACATCCAGGGAACTTCACCCTGGCTCCCTGACATCACACTGTACATGTATGAACACAGCGAATCATGTCCTGGGAAATATTTTTATAGAAAGCTTTCATAGGTGAATCTTTGTTAGTATTTTATTTTAAAACAACCCTTTTGTGGAAAATAGTTTCTCAAAGCCTTTTAACCCTTTTGTCTTTTTCCCAAAGAGAAACAAACTAATAAATGGCAAATTTTGCTCAGTCATGATGTTTTCGAGCTCTCTTGTCATAAAATATATTGAATCCTTAGGTCTCTTGTAATTAAATTCTTTTGTCAAGTGGCTCACTTATTTTATAATTTAAATCAGTGATTTTTCAACCGTTGGCCACAAGAGTTTTTAAAACATGCCGTACCTGACTATTTTAGTCAGGGCACTAACCTAGACTGTCAAATAAAAAAAATGACCGCAGCCTACATAACAGTAGCTGTCTGATGTGAATAAATCAAAGTCACACCTATTTTGTCAGTTATGCAAAAAATATATTTTTTGGTGTGCTGCAGAATTTTAGTACTTAGTTTATATGTGCCATGAGATGAAAAAGGTTGAAAATCAGTGGTGTAAATAATATGTCTAATCCTTTAAAATACCACTTTTTTGTTTTTTAAAAAAACTTTTGATATAGAAAGCTTCAAACATACACTAAAATGAGAGAGTAGTATAACGAGCCTTCATGTTCTTATCCTGCTTTGGCAGTTACCAGTATCTTGTCCACCTGGTTTTCTAACATTTTTGATATAAGTAATATCAAATTTAAAAACATTCTTTTTAGAAAAGAGGGTTGGTATTTAATAGGGAAAAACCCCAACTCAATCTGTGCTCAAGGGTTTTTTTTGTTTTTTGTTTGTTTTTTTGTCTTCTTTGTATTTTTCTGAAGTGAGAAGTGGGGAGGTAGAGAGACAGACTCATGCATGCACCCAACTGGGATCCACCCAGCATGCCCATAGGGGGTGCTCCTCTGCTCCTCTGGGGCATTGCTCTGCTGCAACGGGAGCCATTCTAGCGTCTGAGGCGGAGGCCATCAAGCCATCCTCAGCGCCCAGGCCAACTGCTCCAGTAGAGCCTTGGCTGTAGGAGGGGAAGAGAGAGGCAGAGAGAAAGGAGAGGGGTAAGGGTGGAGAAGCAGATGGGCACTTCTCCTATGTGCCCTGACCAGGAATCGAACCTGGGACTTACATACGCCGAGCCAACACTCTACTGCTGAGCCAACCTGCCAAGGCTCTATGTTCAGGTTTTACCTGATTATGGCTATATATAGAGAGTTGATAATTATTTATATTTTTAGCTCATATAATAATTCTTTGTAGCAAATATATTAGATTTTGGGTCTTTTGCATTAAAATGAGTTATAGAGCTAAATCATGGCAAACTCAGTTGTTCTGTCACTAGAATGCAGGTATGACTTGAGAGAGAGGGAGAGGGAGGAGGAAGGCAGAGAGATGAGAAGCATCAACTTGTAGTTGTGGCACTGTAGTTATTTTTTGATTGCTTCTCATATGTGCCTTGATCAGGATTTACCTGGGGGTTCCAGCCAAGCCAGTGACCATGGGATCATATTGATAATCCCATGCTCAAGCTGGTGACCCTGTGCTCAATCTGGTGAGACTCTGTTCAAGCTGGATGAGCCCAGTGCTCAAACCAGTGACCTGGGGTTTTGAACCTGGGACCTCTGCATCCCAGGTCGATGCTCTATCCACTGAACCACCACTGGTCAGGGTGCAGGTATTACTTAACTGTGCTGAATATTAATACCTCATCTTAACTGTTTAAAAGTTTAACTTAATTGTTTCAACAAAGCAACCAAAAGCAGATGTTGTAGGATATGTGTTGGCTTGATAATTATAGTTTTCTTTCTCTCTACTGAGAGTTGGCTGTAGTTGAGGAAGTTAGCTATCCAAGAGGGTAAGATGAATAAGGCTTTCTACTTTCTAGGGCTAGATGCTGACATACATACAGTTAACCACAGTTTAAGGCAGAGTGGGGTTAGGGCTGCATGCAATGATAGTATAGAAATGCTTCTCTGGCAGGGTTTTTTCCATTGTTGTTGCATGACGAAAACTGTAGGCACAATACTTCCTGTGGCCAAGGCTCGGCTCATGTTGAAGTATACTGTACAGGTTTGGAGATCATAATTTGAGAAACAAAGCATGAGGTAGAACAAGAAAAATGGGCAGAGATTAACTAATTAGATTTGAGAAGAGGAGTGTCTTGATATTGAGTTGGAGAAGAAACTGAGGAATAAGTCTGCAGATTAAATGTTTTGTAGGCTGTGTATAGATAGCTATTTCCTGATTCTGAAGTGCATGAAAACATGAACTTAGTATAGAGGAATGTAGCATACAGTTTGTGACTAAGGATTGCAAGTTCTTGATAAAGTTTATCATGAGAATTATTCTTTGAGGGGTAGATTTACACTGTATTCAGGATTTTATTCTGCTTAAGGACACAAAGGTATGTAAAATGATACTTTAAAGGTTTCCAGACCTTTATTCCTAAGATATTTTCTCATTGTTTGTGTGTCTCTTAGTCTTATATGGAATTATGAGAGCAATATTGTTAAGTTTGTAGTTTTGATTGGAAGAACAATTCAAAAAAGAAAAGAAACAAAACCTTACCCAGACAGAGAAATAGCATGCCCATGTAATTATCATTGATTTGTAAGTCTCTGAGAAAGGTCTCACAAGTTGAACATCCATTCTGGTGAGGCCCAGTGAAACTGAAGTATAAGTTGGGAAATGTTAACATTAACAAATAAGTCATATTATACTACTCACAAAAATTAGGAGATATTTCTAAATGAATATGAAGCTATAAAATATCTCCTAATTTTTGTGAGCAGTGTATTTTTAGGACTGACTTTGTGATGGCTGATACCCTATGCCAGTGGTTGGCAAACTCATTAGTCAACAGAGCCAGATATCAATAGTACAACGATTGAAATTTCTTTTGAGAGCCAAATTTTTTAAACTTAAACTATATAGGTAGGTACATTCCTTAATTGAGGTAGCGCCTGCACGTGGTATTTTGTGGAAGAGCCACACTCAAGGGGCCAAAGAGCCGCATGTGGCTTGAGAGCTGCAGTTTGCCGACCACTGCCGTATGCCAGCCATATTTTACAGTTTTAATTGATTAAGAAAATTCTAGGCCAAGATTTTAAGGTTTAAGATTTTGCTTTATTACAAAATTCACACCACTTTAGAAAATTTAGAAAATAAAGAAGATAGGAATGACAATTTATTGTACTTACTTCCTCTCTGGAGATAATTACTGTTTACATTTTATATATTACTTTTGTTTTTCCCTCTCATACAGCTATTTTTTGCTCTTATTTTGTTTTTTTATTTTTGTTTTTTGTGGCAGAGACAGAGGCAGAGAGAGGGACAGACAGACAGGAAGGGAGATGAGATGAGAAACATCAACTCTCGTTGCGGCTCCTTACCTGTTTATTGATTGATCTCTCATATGTGCCTTGACTGGGAGGCCACAGCAGACTGAGTAACCCCCTGCTCGAGATAGCAAACTTGGGCTCAAGCTGGTGAGCCTTGCTCAAACCAGATGAGCCCGCACTCAAGCTGGCGACCTCGGGGTCTCGAACCTGGGTCCTCCACATCCCAGTCCTATGTTCTATCCACTGCGCCACCACCTGGTCAGGCAGCTCTTATTTTAAAAACAAATGTACAAATATTGATCGACTTACGACCTATGCAACTTACAACCATTCGACTTTACGACCACAGTCGCTAGCCACAACTGCTCTGCGTCTGGCAGCGCAAGTGTTGCCCAGCTGGGCATACAACAGTGTGGACCAGCTTCCGGCAGCACTACCATCTCCACGTGCACCATTTCAACTATTATCCCAGACTTGGTACAGCAATTTGTGTTTTGTGTCTTGGATATTTTTCATCAAACCCCTCCCAAGATGTCTACCAAGGGGAAATTGTCTTTGCAAATATTAAACCAGTTGTACTGGTAATGCAGTGTTTTACTTAAACATGATGAATGTAAAAATAAGAAACAAAATGGTGTAGGGATGGTACAAATGGCATAAAATGAGCAAAGAAAATTATGATATATAACAATAATGAAAGAAAATAATGATAAAATATGACTTAAGGATTTTTATAACATTTCACAGTACTGTACATATAGCCTACTCAACATATGAGCAAGTCGTGTTACGACCTTTCTGTCTGAACCAATCGTAGTCGTAAGTTAAGCACTAGCTATAATCATTTGGTGTCTGCATAATGCTTTAGGACCTGTTTTTTTTTCCTACATAAAACAGTATTTTCCATGATGTTATTACACTATACCTTTGTGTTGATTGAACATCTGCTATTGTATAATAGAAATGTGAGGCTCACCAAGCATTAGATAAAGTCACTGGAGTAAGAATGTGACAAATAATTAACAAAATATAGTGATAGGTATTTCAATGCAAATTCAGAGGAGAGACTGGATTGTCTATCAGCTGGATGAGGGGGGATTGAGGTGGTCTTGAAGGATGGATAGAAAGATTGAAGTAAAAAATGTGCAAATTTTAGATAGGGGAAATGATTTGAGTATTAATGCAGAAGGAGGTTAAATGGTATTCAATAGAATGCCACGCTGAGCTCTTGAGTTCAGGGCAGTGAAATTCGATAGAATGTTTTTAAATTATAGAGGAGAGGGGTTAAATGCAGGTTGAAAGTCATGTGCTTCAGGAAGATAAGTGTGGCAGCTATATGTGGGATGAATTGCAAGGGGTAAGCTAGCTACCTTTAAGGTATATAGTAAGTATTTCCCAAACCTGGCAGTGTTCCAGATCACCTGGAAGTTTTTGTTTAAAAAACAAAACAAAAAACCAGACCCCAACAGATTATTGGGTTCCTCTCTGTGATTCCTGAGTCAGGATCTTTTGGAGTGGAGTCTGGAGTTTTGAGAACTTCTTTGGTGTTTCTGAGATATCATCAGGTCTAGGAAATAACGTGGTTCTTGGAGGCATCTGGAACACTGAGGGTGAAGTAAGAACCCCGAGTGAGGTGATTGCACTGGGCATGGGGAAGAATGGAAAGGCATGAGGCATTTTGAAAATTAACTGGGTTTAGTGAAATCACTTAGTAGATGAAGTCAGCAGTTTTTAGTGAAGCTACTAGAAGAGTGGTAGTGTCTGGGTTAGAGCTGGGAAGGTGAATTGTGTAAGGAAAGGGTGTGGATGCGTTTTGGGCTTAGTGAGCTGTGGTAGTAATGTGACACTTTATGTGATCCAGCAGCTTTGTTGGGTTAGGTACTGCGTGAGAAATTAGGGTGGAGAAACAGTCCAAAGTAATTAGTTTCAAGTGAACCTTTGCAGTACTTTTGGACGATCTGAAGAATAACTAGTACTCTGAAATATAAGACCGTATATTTGAAATATTTTTGAGGAGGAAGCATTTTTTGAGTTCCATTAAAGTAGCAGGGAAAACAAGTAAAAATAAACTTCCTTTACTATTCTTAGTAATAGGCTTGTTGGCAGAAAATTTAAGTTGTTAATAATAGTGTGTATTTTTGATTAATTCTGGGCCTTGTTATTTTTGTGTATTTTTGAAAACAATTATTAAAAGCAGTGGTTTATAAAATTACATACAATTATATGTATAAAAGTGCATATTACTAGGTATATATGTGCATGCACTTATGTAAATTATTTAATGTATATTTGATAAATTATGTGCATGCATATACATTATACTTTAGACTGTCCTCTATTTAGGAAGATCAGTGTTATAGGAGGTAGAGTGCAGCGTGGTCCAGTGTATCTCTAAGACACTGGTCTGAGAGTGTCTGGTGGCTATTGATTGAACACACTCTTTTTGTGTCTTCTATCTGACAGATACGGCTTTGTTTACAGAATACATACTGGAATGAGATCACCCCAGGTGTTCAGGTTAGGGAAGGAACTATAACCAGGAATAACACTGGATCTAATCCTAGTGTTAGTCTCTGAGCACCCAAAGGTCATTGGGCCTCTCCTTTTTAATTTTTCTGAGAAAGTACAATTGATTTGAATTGAATATAGAAAATTGAATACATTATGTATAGGTGATAAAAAATAATATCTTCAGGAAACATCAGTAGAAGAGATGGAAAAATCTTGTTTTGTTTGTATTACTTTGCTCATATGCAGTAATAACTGGGAAACAATAACTGAGATATCCAAGCTCAGTCTTGGAAATGTAGAAGTGAAACTATGGAGAGAGGTAGGCTAAAGGCAAGGCAGCCTGTAAAAATCTGCTTAATTCTACGTATAACTAAAAAAGTACTCAATGCTACTTTTAACCAAGCTGTCTTAGAGATGAGCCTTCTGGAAATTAGGTCTGCTAATAGAGGTATTTCCTAATATCTATATAGTAGTCACTCTCCAGTAGTGGGAGTTGGGTTGCTCAAAAGTTCTGTGGTCTGAGAATTCATATTTGAGGAACTCAGAACTCAAGATAGTACATGTTATGTTGATAGACTTGAAGGTTAATATAAACTTGTGCACATCTTTGATTTCACATTCAACTTTAAAGGAATAAAAAGGATGGCAAGCAAAAAATATCAGTGGTAGTTGATGTATTTTGAATTAGTGACTAGACATTGTATTTTACATATATTGATCATAACTTACCTCTAGAAAGTTTTAGTCCATCTCTGCCAGTTTTAAAAATATATTTATCAGTGCGTTATGTATTACTATGGATAATGTGTATAAGGACAGAGTATTTCCTTCTTGTTTTCCTGTTTATTGCTGTATCCAAAATACTAATTTTGTCTCATTTGAGCCTAGCTACAGTCCCAAAGAGACCAAGTAACTTGATGCAGCAAAAATTGGGGGCAATATTTATTCACTCCATTCAGCTGTTAGTTCTTGAACCTTCTCTCCAGTGCTTATTCAAGGTTTTGTTTGTTCTTTTTATATAATTTCATGAGAACTCACATCCTTCTATCCTTATCACGTATTTCAGCTACTCCCACTTTCAACATGGTTTGGAATTGTATAATTCAAGATCTGGGTTTAGAATCCTTCATGCTCTTGTATTTTGCCCAAGGCTTTTAGTGTAAAAATGACTTAACTGCTATTGGTTTTTACCCTCAATTTGTCTTTTTAAAAAGAAAAAAAATATTTGTTTTTTGGTTAAGGGAATATATAACTGTCTGTTAAATGCTGTAATCAGAATTTCTCTCCTGTTATCCTAAACTGAAATACTTTTTTAAAATTAATTTACTACTTAGAAGCTTTATTTCATGTTTGGAAATGTTGAGGTGGAAGAATGAATTCAGGGTCTAAAATCAGACTTAGACATGCCTGGATTCTTGCACCTTTAATTTTTTTTAATTTACCAATTTTTTTTGAGAGAGGGGGGAGGAGAGAAATATCAATTTCTTGTTCCACTTATTTATACATTCATTTATTTTTTTGTTTTCCAGTGTTCTTAAAGTAAGAGGAGGACAGATAGTGAGATAGACTCCCACCTGTGCCCGGACAGGGATACACCAACCCCCGTCTGGGGCCGGTGCTCAAATGAACTGAGCTATTCTCAGTGCCCGAGACAACGCTCAAACCAATTGAGCCACTGGCTGTGAGAGAAAAGAGAGAGAGAGAGAAGGGGAGAAGGAGGGGAAGAGAAGCAGATGGTCACTTCTCACGTGTGCCCTGAGTGAGGATCAAACCTGGGATGTCCCCACACTGGGCTGGTTCTCTACCACTGAGCTACTGCCCAGGGTGCATTCATTTCTTGTATGTGCCCTTACCCCAGGGATCAAACCCAGAAACTTGGAGTATCAGGACAGTGCTCTAACCCAGTGGTCCCCAACCCCCATTTAAAAAATGACCAGATTCCTTCTGTTACATCTGTCTAAGCCTCACTCTTGATGCTTCTCTAGGTCACATGATACATTTATCCATCCCATCCTAAAGGCTGGTCCGTGAAAATATTCTCTGACATTAAATCAGTCTGTGGCCCAAAAAAGGTTGGGGACCACTGCTCTAACCAACTGAGGTACCTGGCCAGGGCCTTTGCATCTTTAAAGTTTTCTCATAACTTTCAGTAATCCTTGGTGAGAAGGATTTTGTTTGATTTGTAAAATAAGAACTTGGGTGTGGGACCAGAGCTCAATCTGTGACCTTAGGCTAGTGGTTCTCAAACTTTTTGAAGTCAGGGTGCATTTAAAATCCTACAAATAATTGTAGGCGCACTATATACAAATTTCAGAGAAATATGTTATAATAATTAAGACAAATATTAAATAAAAAATATAAAGTCCAAGCGTGCTTTTATGGTAATTAAATGAAATATGACAAAATTAAATTTATTCTGACATTAAAAAACATTTTTATGTTACATTTTTTGAGTTATATTTTTTAGAATTTGTTAACAAGAGGAGTTAAAAAATAAAAAAACAACAAAAGGTTATCTTTTATATATATATATACATTCTTTGTAAGATTTAGTAAATTCGGCAGGTCCCTGCGTGAATGTGTTGTTTTTTTCATCCTTGTGTTTATGAGAAACATGAGTTTGATGTGTCTTAGTGATTCCATCAATGTTTGGGCATATATTTGAAAGGCAAACTCTCATTTCCTCGTCAATACATTGAAGAATTTCTCGCCTTTTCTCTTTAATTGTGTTGAGGGTAGAAAATCCTAATTCACATAAATAGGATGCTGAAAATTATAGTATAATGTTCAAAGCTTTTTTAGATATTGCCACATATTCTTCTTTTATAGAAATCCTTAAACAATTCCTTATGTTTAATCATCAGTCCAAAATCCCACCATACATATCATCTTAACTTTACACCAAACAAAGGATAGAAGAAACTTGCCTCCAGTCTTTCTGGGGAACATGGGGGGTAGTGTAAACAATCCAGCACCACAGTTTAACAGCCTTTTGCAACCTAATTAGGCAAGTGAGGTGGGGGGTTGGGCAGACTGTCATCTTACAGCTAATTCCCCACACCTCTGTCCCCCAAAAATCTAAACTCCAAAAACCCTGTTGTTTTTTTGGTCCCTAACAGGCACATATTTGTCTGGAATACCATAGGGCGCACCCTTTGAGAATCATTGCCTTAGGCTAAGCAGGTTAATCTGTGTGACCCTGGCTTTCCACATTGATGAAATGGAAATGACTGCCTACTTGTACAGGGCTGTTAGTAGAGTAAACATGTCAGGGTCTGCAGTGTGCCCCAGCTCAGTAGTTGGTGCACAGTAATTGTTCAGCAAATGTTCTTTTCTTTATAATTTTATGCATAATTTTGATTTGATAGCCCATTCTAAAGCCTTTGCTTTTGGTATTTTTACTCTTTTTTAAGGACATTGTACTCTTTTTAAAAATTATTTTCTAGAGGTTTGGGGAGTCACAAATACTCTATTTTATTGATTTTTAGAGAGGCGAAAGAGAGAAGGAGAGGGGAGAAGCAGGAAGTATCAACTCATAAGTTGCTTCCTGTATGTGCCTTGACCCGGCAAGCTCAGGTTTTCAAACTGGTGACCTCAGTGCTCCAGGTGGATGCTTTATCCACTGTGCCACCACAGGCCAGGCATAAATATTCTTATTAAGATTTCACTTGAAATCCTCAATTAGTGAAAATAGTTATTATCTGTATGCCATTTGATCATTTTATTGGGAATTAATAGTTACAGATTTTTTTCCTTGTGTGTTGGGTATTGAAATCATGACATTTTATGTATTTCCTTTCAGAAATTACTGGGAAAAAATGTTTCGTTTTGTTACTTCTTTAACCTGTTAGTGTAAACAGGCAGAAATTTATAAGGAAGGCTAGTCACAGTATATAATTTTGAGATAATCACATTGTAATTTTAATTCATGGAATCAAATTTTAACTTTTTAAGAAATTGATTTTAGCGACAGGGATTGAGAGAGGCATTTATTTGTTACTTCACTTATTTTTGTATTCATTGGTTGGTTTTTATATGTGCCTTGACTAGGGAATGAACTTGCAATCTTGGTATATCAGGACAATGCTCTAACCAACTGAGCTGTGCGGCCAGGGCATGGAATCAAATTTCTATCAACTAAGTTTTCCTGGATTTCATTTTTGTGGTGGGGGTCATGTAGCATATTCTTAATTGGCATCTTCTGAACTATTAATTATTTAATTTTATTTGTTTATAACTATGTTCCTCCTTTTTCTTTTTAAAGATTTATTGACTTGACAGAAAGAGGAGGGGGACAGCAAGAAGTATCAGCTCATAGTTGCTTCACTGTAGTTGTTCATTGCTTGTGTGTTGTATGTACCTTTACTGGGCAAGCCCAGGGTTTCGAACTAGTAACTTCAGCATTCCAGGTTGATGATGGTCTATCTGCCAAGCCACCACAGGCCAGGCTTTTGAACTATTTAAATTCCATTGTGCATTATATTGTTTCCTGTGGGACAAAAAATTTAAATTGTGAAATACACATGTAAGAATATCATGTAAAATTAAATGATAGTAAAAAAACTGTAGTTCCACCTAGTTTGAGAAATAAAACAGTACCTACCAGTCCTTCTGAAGCTTGTATCATACTGGTTTTTTTTTCACCTGCTGCTTGTAATGCTTCTCTACTACTTTAGTTATTTTGAAATGAGATAGGAATTTTAGCTTTGTGTCCTTACAAACCATTTTCACATTAGAGAGCACACATATATGCCATTTAATTCATCAACTCAGTTCATCTGGATTTGCTGTTTCATGCTAATGTATTCATTACAATCACAGTTTTGCCATTCTGGGTCTTTGTGGATTAGTATTAATTTTAGAAGTCTCTGTTTGTCAGTGCCTTTAATTTAGTGTCTTGATATCCCCCCCCCACTCTCTCTTTCTCCTTGTCCCCTATCTCCTTTCACCTCATTTCTGAAGATATGCTGTACATTAATTTTATGCAGTGATTTTTAGACTGTTTTGTAAGGTTAGCTTCAAAGCCACTTAAGTTCAGTTCCTGGATTGTTTATAGCAGGGGTCCCCAAACTTTTTACACAAGGGGCCAGTTCACTGTCCCTCAGACCATTGGAGGGCCAGACTATAAAAAAAACTATGAACAAATCCCTATGCACACTGCACATATCTTATTTTAAAGTAAAAAAAACAAAACAGGAACAAATACAATATTTAAGTAAAGAACAAGTAAATTTAAATCAATAAACTGACCAGTATTTCAATGGGAATTACGGGCCTGCTTTTGGCTAATGAGATGGTCAATGTCCGGTTCCATATTTGTCACTGCTAGATGTAACAAGTGATGTTGACATGCTTCCGGAGCCGTGAGGCGTGCATCCCACGTCACTGGAAGTAGTACTGTATGTGAGCGATGCCATGCTTTGCGTCTCTCACTGACCACCAGTGAAAGAGGTACCCCTTCCAGAAGTGCGGCGGGGGCCGGATAAATGGCCTCAGGGGGCCGCATGTGGCCCGCGGGCCGTAGTTTGGGGACCTCTGGTTTATAGACTTCATTCTATTGCCATTGAGATAATGTGAGCTTTAAGATTCTTAATCCTGTAAGATTCTCAGGATGATGGGAAGTCTCTGTGGTAAGGATGAGTAGATGCTTTTCACTGGCATCTAATTTTTGCTCCGTAATTTATGAGTAACTCCGTTTGTGGGGGAAAAGATGAAAAATTCACTGTAGGTTTTTCTCAGAAAAATTTAAAATATGATTGTATTTTTCATATAATTTTTCTGGAATTTTAAGCTTTAGAAAGAGAATTATATCTATAATTGGCAAAGTACATTTGATGTTTGCTATTATAGCCTTATTGTTGTAAAACTCACCTGATACTAATTTATTTTGTGTATGTAAAAGATGTCAGAGTTAGGCTCAGATAATTTTGATGATCCGTAGTCAGATGCATTATCCATTGTGCCACTGGCTCTGCCATACTTAATACCTTCAGATATTTAAAAATAGTTATGAAATAATCTGCTAATTTATAGCAACTTAATAAATTAAAAAGAATACTAATATTTTATTCTGCTTTCTTATAAAGTGCTTTTGTATCAGTAATCTCTTTTCCTCTTGAAACTTTGACGTTCTGAGGGCGTAGGTAGCATTGTAACATTTTTGTATGTGAAAAATACTATTTATTATTAGGCTCTAAACTTTAGAGCCTAATGGGTTTGATAATAATTAGAGTATAGCTAGAGATTTAATGTATATTTTCCCTCCATGGTTGGTGCTAGAATTGAAAAGACTATTTATGTGGGGTAAAAATTGTTAGAAAACCATGTCTTTGAAGTAAAAAATCTTTACACTTGCTGATTCAAATATTATTTTTGCAAGTAAAACTATTTTGATGAAGTAATTTAATGTTTATCCATCCATCTATTCATACATCCCCCCAAAAGGGACCAGTTGGTCCCATGTCTGAACTGGAAAGGTGGTTTACAGAAATGAAATCTGGAATATAGGTAATGAGTTTAGACAGGCAGCTCCTAATTTACCAATAATTAATATATATATATTTATCCCTGTCCTGGAGCTCCTCTTCCAGTTGCTGTTTGGAATACAGACTTAGAGTTTTAAAGAACCTGTGAGTTCAAAAGTAGGAGAAATAAATGAAAAGCAGAAATATTTTGGGGCATTAAATACAGACTCAAATCTAAATTATGACTCACTTCCCTAAAAATGTTTTTCTTCTAACTATCGTAGTAGTGTTTTTTTTTTTTAAACTTTATATTGCATCACTATTAGAATTAGAATTCTACCAGTTAGGGGTTCATTTGGGCTAACTAGTATCCTTGTTGAAAATTACAAATGTCAAACTGAATTATTTCTTTTCAGCCCTGTTGATTTTTCTTATCACATACCTGAAATAAATTACATGGAAGCAATAGGAGTGTTAGGTGGTAATGTAGGAATATACTCTGGGAAGAGATTATTATTAAGCAGGGTGATTGGGATGCCATAATGTAGAGTTTAGGGAAGTACTTGCAGTATGAGTAGAGATGACTAACAGAGGAAAACAACCAATCTTAGCATTTGTCCAGATAAAGAGAATTGGCTAACTTTCTGTGTTTGTTCTTCAAGGTCCCTAGTGCCCATGACCAATAATATCTTTGGGGATCAGTAGGTTTCTTTTGGCTAGCCTGAGAATTTGACCAATATAAGCAACATTATTTTATTAGAAATACTTACTGAATTCTGTAGTATCAATTTAAAAAATATATTGTTAGACTGAACTCATCTATAAGTTAGGGTTCAGCCTGTGCTTTGTCTTTGTCTCTTCTATTATATGCTTTCAGTTGATAACAACAATGAGGTTGTTTTGCTTTCCTGTCAGTCATTTATGGAATTTTCTGGCCAATCATGAAATTATCAATGGGGGCATGATGTAGGAAGTACTGTAAAATAATTACAATAAAATAAAAGAAGCCATTCAGAGAGCAAAAGAGGGCTTGTGGGGCTTAGGGGAGCAGTTGTGAGTAATGTCTCAGACTTCATTTACAAAGGACATTGGTAGATTGACATGTGATTACCTCTGTTAGTAAGCAATGAAAAGTGAATTGATGGAGATTACAAAATGTATACCAGCCCTGGCCAATTGGCTCAGTGGTAGACCGTCCGCCTGGTGTGCGGGAGTCCCGGGTTTGATTTCTGGCCAGGGCACACAGGAGAAGTGCCCATCTGCTTCTCCACCCCTACCCCTCTCCTTCCTCTCTGTCTTTCTCTTCCCCTCCCGAAGCCAGGGCTCCATTGGAGCAAAGTTTGCCCGGGCGCTGAGGATGGCTCTGTGGCCTCTGCCTCAGGCGCTAGAATGGCTCTGATTGTGGCAGAGTGACGCCCCAAGATGGGCAGAGCATCGCCCCTGGTGGGCATGCCAGGTGGATCCCGGTCGGGCACGTGCAGGAGTCTGTCTACCTCCCAGTTTCCAACTTCAGAAAAAAAAAATGTACACCCTTTCTACCAGATAGATTATATAGAATAGTGGAATATTGACTGTTTTATTTCAAGTCTAGAAATGCATTGTTTTCATTGGTAGTAGGCAGATTTCAAAATATTTTTCTCCGTGACAATTGAATACTTTATATTTTGTATCTAATCAGTTTTCATTAATGAAAATTATTTTCAAGTAAGCTTAAATAAATGGTAGTAATGAATTTGAATTCATTTTATCTATGTTTTGGGGATTATAGTTACATTAGATGTTCCTCAATTAGGGGTAAATGTCTTGCATCCTTATCTCTTATCGTAATCTGTTTTTCTTCACACAGTGTTATAGTTTTGCTGCTGGACTCTTCTCCCTTCCCCCACCCCATCAGGATGATATGAGCCTTGAAAGAAGACGATGCATACAGGTGACTCAAATTTTAAAATACAGTAAAACTTTGGCTGGCTGAGAGAATGTGTATTATGAATGGGGGGGGGAGCTTTCTGATAACGTCAGTGGGGATGGGGAGAATTATTTAGATCAGTAAAGCAAACTTTTAATTGGGATATTTAATTTGACTTTGGGAATCAGTTTGATAATTAGTGATTTTTAGTGGTATTAATACAAATATAGCTTAGTAATTGCTAGTACTTGACCTTTTAAAAAGTGGATTGTTGACTAATACTTCGAGAATTGAAGTATTTCTGTTAAAAATAAATGTGTCCCTTTATGATTGAATACATGTTTCCCCCAGATCCCTTTTAGAATAGAGCAGCAAGTCTTTTAAAGGCATAGGGAGTAGACATTTGTAGCATATCTGAAGTTAAATTAAGGATATTACACCTGTATGTATGACTCTTTAAAAATACGGTATGGGAGTTTGTTTCTTCTTTTTTTACTCCCTTCTACCCTCCCACTCTTTCTTCCTTCCTCTCTTTGTTAATTCACTCCCTCCTTCCCTTTCATCCTTTTTGTCATATAATTTATATAAGAGAAAGTAGTATGAAATCATTTTTGAAAGAATATCTTTGACTGCTTTATAATGGAGGTGCTCTTTTCGTACATGGAAAATTTGAGGCTAATCCATGTATGGTTATGTTCAAATTCCTGAAAATGTAGTATAACTAATGGATAAAGTGTTACTAATTTTGTACTTTTCTTAAATCAGGCTGATTGTGAGGCATTTTGTTGGACCAGGTGGCTTGTATTTATAGACTTTGTCAGAGATAATCTTACTTGATTATATTTATAAATTGTTTGAAAATATGGTCTTTAACTGGAAAAGAAGTAACTAGATAATTCTTGGATATTGGTTTTTGTTTTTGGTGATTTTTGTTCTCAAAAAGAAAAAAATTAACATTTTTTGACTTTAGAGTGGTATTTAAAAAAATCTCAGGTGTACCATTTTGTATGAAGTGTGCTTGAATACATTTGCAAATTAAATTATAGACCTAATATTTTACATTCATGAGGAACTCAAAGAATATGATGGTGATTCTTTATTTATTTATTTATTTATTTATTTATTTATTTATTTATTTTTATTTTATTTTTTTCTTTTTTTTTTTCTGAAGCTGGAAACGGGGAGAGACAGTCAGACAGACTCCTGCATGCGCCTGACCGGGATCCATCCGGCATGCCCACCAGGGGCTACGCTCTGCCCACCAAGGGGCGATGCTCTGCCCCTCCGGGGCGTCGCTTTGCCGCACCCAGAGCCACTCCAGCTCCTGGGGCAGAGGCCAAGGAGCCATCCCCAGCGCCCGGGCCATCTTTGCTCCAATGGAGCCTCGGCTGCGGGAGGGGAAGAGAGAGACAGAGAGGAAGGAGGGGGTGGGGGGTGGAGAAGCAAATGGGCGCTTCTCCTATGTGCCCTGGCCGGGAATCGAACCCGGGTCCCCCGCACGCCAGGCCGACGCTCTACCGCTGAGCCAACCGGCCAGGGCAATTCTTTTTTTTTTAATTAATTGAGAGGCGGGGAGGCAGAGACAGACTTCCACATGTGCCCCAACCAGGATCGACTCTGCAAGCCCTGTTTGGGGCAATGCTCTGCCTATCTTGGGCTGCTGCTCTGTTGCTTGGCAACTCAGCTATTTCAGAGCCTAAGGTGAGGCCACAGAGCCATCCTCAGCATCTGGGGCCAGCTTTGCTTGAACCATTGTGCCATAGCTATGGGAGGAGAAGAGAGAGAGAGAGAGAGAAAGGGAGAGATAAGAGGGGTAGGGGAGGGATGGAGAAGCAGATGGTCACTTCCCCTGTGTTCCTTGAGAGCAGCGGTTCTCAACCTGTGGGTCGCGACCCCGGTGGGGGTCGAACAACCAAAACACAGGGGTCGCCTAAAGCCTGCCGAGGTCGTGACCCACAGGTTGAGAACCGCTGCTTGAGAAGGAATTAAACCTGGGACTTCCACATGCAGGGCTGACATTCTACTGCTGAACCAATTGGCCAGGGCCATTTCTTTCTAAGTACTTGATTGAGTAATCACCTCTAATCCATCTCTCAGGCATGCACATATATATTTGCCTGTACATTAATTAGACATACACTATGTACACATTGTGGCTGAGTGGCTGATAAAATCAACATGCGTATCACTATCATAGATAAATAAATAGGAATAGTTACAGAGAAAATTTGAAAATTTTATGAAAATTTTGTTGTCAGATTTTATAAGTTTGACCTTTTGGTGCAGGAACAGTTTCTCAGCACTGCCTGCTCCCGGATTGCTCCTTGGGCACTAGACTGCACATTGGCTATACCAAGTAGATGCTCACTTTCAACTGAGGTCAGTAGAGGAACAAAGTGCGTTTGGGGTGTCTAATAGATTTATTCATGAATATTAGTAATTTTGGAGATTTTTTTCCTTATGAAAATTTGAGCATGACAAAGTTGCTATTTTATTTTTAGTTTATCTTCATAAGATATAAAGAGTTTCCAGAAAGCTCTCACTCTCTTGAAAGGCTTATGAATGAAATGAAATATCTAAAGAGTAAATAGAGTTTATAGAAACTGTCTAGTTAATTTTATGAATGCAAGATGACAACAAAATTCTACAAGATTAGATTTATGATATAATTCAGTCTCCCCTACTTGGCCTTGTATGCTTTAAAATTTTTCAACATTTATTGGCTTATAAAGCAGAAAACCCAAAAAAGAAAATCTGGCTCTCTTGAATACATGTATTAGCTGCTGGTGTACTTCCCTTTCAACAATTTGAAAGTTAATAATTGTTTTGAACATAAAATTAATAGCTTTTCTAATCATCCTTAATGAATGCAGCAGTTTGCTCTTGTTTTCTTGTGCACACATTTATTATACTTCAGCTGGTAGAATTTTTACCACATAGAGGCTCACAAGGCATTTTCAATGAAATTTATTTCTAGAATGCTATGCTCACTTCAAAGAGATTATTGTTTGCCCCAGGCATTCATGGCACTGACTTTTTGTTGGTTAGATGTGATGATACCTCATTCTCCTACCATTTCATTGATTGAGTGCAGATTCAGCGATGCTAGAAGGATGTTGCAGGTAGGCACTGACTGGTTTTCCAGAAGCCAAAGCTTTATAACTGATTTTTACTGAAGATCAAGCCAAAGTCAACCATTTATGTGTCTCTAATACATGTATTTCTTGGTTTGCCTGTTTAATGTGAGGGTCTTTACATATTTAACATATAACTAGAATATAAATGAGGTAAAATTGGATTTTTAAAAAAATTTTTGGATGAAAAATCATTTGTGACAAAACAGTTATTTGGCTAACATTTGCTTTGTACCAGGTACTGTAATAGATACTGTACCCACAAGGATACCTGTGCTTAGGAATCAAGGAACACATTTTATTTGGAAGAGGGAACACATATGTAAACAAATGAAGCAATGGATGTTTATGGTAAATTTTTAAGACTTATTGAATTCAAGGCATCTAGAATAAAAGCAGAAAACACTTTCTGGTTAATAGCAATCACAATAATGGCTTTATCTGACATCTACATATCAATGTTTTCAAAATCTTTGTGTCTACACTTCTCTCCTGAGTGCCCAACTCATGGAAAAGTGCCCTCTGGGTATCTCTCCTGAGCTCACCCCCCTCATCGCCCAGTTTTTACTCTTAGTGATAAGTGACCATTCTACTCACACCATCGTCTTGGAGCAATTCTTTACCACTTTTGTATTAAGAGGTAACCAAATTCAGTTTATTTAAAATGTAGAGTCACTTACTTCTGAGATTAAATTTGGAAGATGGACTACATCAGAAATTATTGTGCACATTAACAGAAAGGCTCTTGCATTTTAAAAATGCATTTGATAGAAGGTCCTTCCCTCTCCTTTATTTTTTATTTATACCCATTAACATTTAATGGAATATTATTTGGGAAAAGCTGTGGATATAGCAGTTGATATCATTCTTCTTGTTGTTGACATGGGCTTTTTTAACAACTAAAATTGTTTTTTAACAATAGTGATAAGTTAGTCATTTAAAGCTTGAAATAGTTCTAGAACATATAAAACTATAACTCTTTGAGGATGAATAGCCTTAGAAATTTAAATTGTGCTCATTTATTCTCATTTCATATATATATTATATATATATATATATGAATTTATCTGTTTAAAATAATTTGATGTGGCAGTTTTTAATTTTAAATTCTCTAACTTATTTTAAAATGTGAGTTTTGAGGGGAAAGTATGCATACTCAGTGATCACAGGAATGTGGCCTATTATATAGAATAATTAGAGAGCAGATGTGTAAATGTAAAAATATCAATTTCTTTACTCCCATTCACATGCAGGATACATTGGGCTGGGGGAATAGAGGGTTTGTGCATTTTTTTGCACAATTTAATATTTGTGCACGTAGTGCCAATTTGCCTTCTTTTGAAATTGTTCTTCACATGGTACTGTGTATGTGGTCTTTTTTTTTCCTCCTTTCTTTTTCATTTCTTAACCCCAAGCAGTCTGATTTTGCTCTTAATAAGTTATTATTTTTGGTGAATGGTTAATTCAATGGATTTATTTTTTGTTTTAAGGTTTTTACTTTTCACTTTGTTTATTTATTTATTTGTATTTTTCTGAAGCTGGAAACGGGGAGAGACAGTCAGACAGACTCCCGCATGTGCCCGACTGGGATCCACCCGGCACGCCCACCAGGGGGCGATGCTCTGCCCCTCCGGGGCGTTGCTCTGTTGCGACCAGAGCCACTCCAGCGCCTGGGGCAGAGGCCAAGGAGCCATCCCCTGCGCCCGGGCCATCTTTGCTCCAATGAAGCCTTGCTGCGGGAGGGGAAGAGAGAGACAGAGAGGAAGGAGAGGGGGAGGGGTGGAGAAGCAGATGGGCGCTTCTCCTGTGTGCCCTGGCCGGGAATCGAACCCGGGACTTCTGCACGCCAGGCCAATGATCTACCACTGAGCCAACTGGCCAGGGCCTCACTTTGTTTATTAAGTAATACACAATCACTGAAAATGTAGAAATTTGGAAAAATACACAGCCAAGTAAAAGGAAGTATTTCTAAAGTTCTGCCGTCCACTGCATGTTCTCTTCCAGTATTTTGGTTTTCATGCCATTTTGAGGAGATCATCCTGAATATTCATTTATGTTGGTGTACTTGGTTAGAATCTTTTTTGTATTGTATATACTTTTTTATTGACTATGATTATATCATAAACATTTCCCTATGTCATCAAAACCTTACTGAAGCAGTGCTCTGCTGTCACTTTGACCTTGGAGCAAATCTAGAGCATTCAGAACCATAACTTTTCCTTTTAGCTTACTCATTTTAGAGATGGGGGAGAGAGAGAAAGAAGGGTGGAAGGAACAGGAAGTGTCAACTACCATGTGTGCCTTGACCAGGCAAGCCAGGGGTTTTGAACCAACGACGTCAGTGTTCCAGGTTGACACTTTATCCACTGTGCCACCACAGGTCAGGTACAGAACCATAACTTTTTGAGGGTGAATTATTTTAGAAGTTTATTTTATTTTAATTAATTAATTTTTATGTGAGAGGATGGGGTGAGACAGATTCCTGCATGCTCCCTGACTGGGATTTACCCAGCAATGATGCTCGAACTAGCTGCGCTATCCTCAGCACATGGTGTTGACACTCAAACTAATCAAGCCACTAGCTGTGAGAGGCAAAGAGAGAGAAGGGGCAGAGGGAGGGGGAGAGAAGTTTATAGATGGTTGTTTCTCCTTTGTGCCCTGACTGGGGATTGAATTGGGGACTTCCACACGCCAGACCAAGGCTCTATCCACTGAGTTAACCAGTCAGGGCCTCTAGAAAATTTCATGGAAAGCATAAATTCAAACAAAGAAGTCTGAGAAATACGATAGCTCAGGAAAGCTCAATTTAAAAAAATATATTAAAAATGATAACTAGCCCTGGCGGTCGGCTCAGTGGTAGAGCATCAGCCAAACGTGTGGATGTCTTTTGTTCGATTCCTTGTCAGGGCACACAGGAAAAGCTACCAAGTGCTTCTCCACACCTCCCCCTTTCTTTCTCTCTCTCTCTCTCTCTCTCTCTCTCTCAACCATGGCTAAATTGGAGCAAGTTGGCTTTGGGCGCCGAGGATGTCTCCATGACCATCACCTCAAGCACTAAAAAATGGCTCTGCAACAGAGCAAGGGCCCCAGATGGGCAGAGCATCGCTGCCTAGAGGGCTTGCCAGGTGGATCCCGGTCAAGGAGCATATGGAAGTCTGTCTCTGCTTCCCTTCCTCTCACTAAATTAAATAAATAAATAACACCTAAACTAGAAGGAACATGAGAGTGAAAAAACAATAGAAAATTTCTTCAGTGAAACAGATGAATAGGAAAAGAAATTAAACAAAAGAAATGGAAGAAAAATAAACATTCTAGAAAAAGTGGCAGTTAAGTAAAAATAGGCAAAGAAGTCTCAACATACAAATAATAAGAGTCTGAAGAAGAAAATAAGACCCAAAGTGAGGTTCAATAAATACTGGTAATTATAATTCAGGTAAATTCCCTGAAGTTAAAAATAATGCCAGTATATTTGGAAAGGGCATGTTGTATAGTTGGATAAATTGATCCTGAAAAGACCTATGTATAGACATACTCTTTAAAAATTACTGGACTTCAAAGACAATTCTTAGGGTGTTGAGGCGAAGAACACAAGTAATTATTAAGGTGAAGAATATTAGCTTATGTGATTTTGATAGCATCGTTTGCTGCCAGAAGCAATGGAGTAACTTCTGATATACTCAAAGAAAAGAGTCAGGAGTTTTATATCCAGCTAAACTGACCAAAGTATCAAGACAGGGGACAGAAATGTTATGCAGATAAGTGTGAATTTGTGGACTATTATTTCTTTGAGCCACTTCCTAAGTACTACACTGGAGAATAAACTTAGGCAACCAGAGACTGACTGTAGGGACATTGATGTAAGGGGTACATTAAATAGATACTTGTAGATCTTAAACTAAATGATAGTTATGAGTGAATGCAATATGCAAAGGCTGTATTCTCTACAATGAAGATACATTATAAGTTTTAAAAAGTAGAATAATGTTGCTGATTTATGGTTATTAACAGGGAATAGTAAAATATATTACTTCAAGTGAGATGCTGGAGAAGAGAGGGGGAAAGTGTATTAAATTTCATTGATTTTCCCTGCTGGGGAATCAGTAGGTCATACTCCTTTACCTTTTTTTTTCTAATTTTTAAAATTTTTTTTAGAGAGAGACAAATAGGGAGAGATATTGAGAAGAAACAGCTTATAGTTTCAACACTTTTAGTTAATTGATTGCTTCTCATACGTGGCTTGACGGGGATTGAGGACTTTAGCCTAGTCAGTGACCCCTTGCTCAAGCCAGTGACCTTTGAGCTCAAGTCAGTGACCTCGGGATTTCTAGCCTTTGTCCTCGGTGTTCTAGGTCAAACACTCTATCCACCGTGCCACTACCTGGTCCGGCTCCTTCACCTTTGTTAGACACATGATGAAAAGAAAGGAAAAGAGAAGTGATTTGAGGTAATCATGAGAACATACAAAGTTTCCAACCTCAGTTTCTTTACATGGGGAATAAGAAGCATAAAAATGGCAATAATACCTCATAATACATTCAGTGCAGAGTACATATGTGGCATATGCTTAGGAGATGTGCTCTATTTTTATTATTTCCCCTCCCAGTTGTTACCATACTATTTATTATATATGTGAGGCTTGCATTTTCTTAAACTTTTTCTTTATTTGAGAAATTGCCATGTGTTCTGAAATTACACATTGTCTTCATTTTTATTTGTTCTTCCTGTATTATCATATTTTAATAGTCAACTCAAAGTTATATCTAATTTACCTTAAAATTTTTGTTGAAGGACTTTTGTTTATTAGGCATTAGAATTATGCTGATTTTTCTACCTACTGGAATTATTTGGAAAGGGTTTGCCAGGAGCGTGGTAGACAGGGAAAAACAATGACAGAGTTGAAGTTTTTTTTTCTAGGAAACAAGTTAGCTGAAAAGTTTACATCTTGTTTTTTCCATGCTGATGTACTTGAAATGTTTGTATAACATCAATTTTAACATGAATACAGTAGGAAAATATTTTGTTACAGTTATGCAAATTTATTGTTGAAAGATATCTGTGATACTTAGGCTCTCTCTCTTCACCATTAAATAAAACATGACATGATTATAATTTTTTTTCTCAAAGAGCAGGGACTTTTTCCTACCCCCTATTTTTTAAATAAGTATGTGCGTGTGTATAAATCTTAAAAAAATTTACTTATCATAAAATTCATGCATTTTATGAATAAGTTTTAGTTTTTCATGAATTTATACAGTTATGCAGCTATCATCAATGCAATCCAATAAATTAAAAATAATTTAAGTTTGGCTAGAACTTTTGTAAAGAAGAAAATAGCCTGACCAACGGTGGCGCAGTGGATAGAGTGTTGGACTGGGATGCGGAGAACCCAGGTTCGAGACCCCGAGGTCGCCAGCTTGAGCGCAGGCTTATCTGGTTTGAGCAAAAAGCTCACCAGCTTGGACTCAAGGTCGGTGGCTTGAGCAAGGGATTTCTTGGTCTGTTGTAGCCCCCTGGTCAAGGCACATATGAGAAAGCAATCAATGAACATCTAAGGTGTCGCAACGAAAAACTGATGATTGATGCTTCTCATCTCTCTCCATTCCTGTCTCTCTGTCTGTCCCTATCTATCCCTTTCTCTGACTCTCTGTCTCTGTAAAAAAAAAAAGAAAAAGAAAAAATAAACACCACAAATAGTCCTGATAGAGAAGATTATTGTGATTTTTCTATTGTACAATTTGCCTGTTATTTTATGTGCATGTGGCTCCTTGAAACAATATTAAAGAAACAAAATTAGGGTTATATTTTACTGACTTTATAGTTTCTTAAATTTAAACATTTCTGTAACATTTTCTTATGTAGTATCATTTTTAATGGCTGATTAGTATTCTATAGGTCAGTTGCTATTTAACCTATTACCTATTGTTACTAATTAGTTAATAAATAATGTTTAAATGAACAGTGTTGTGTTCATCTTTGATTTATTGCCTGAGGTCTGATTCCTAGAAGTTGAAATTGTTGAGTTAGAGGATATGTATATTTTTTAGAGTTTTGATACTAAAATTAAAAGTACAATTTATGATTCTTTTTTTTTTTTTCTGAAGCTGGAAATGGGGAGAGACAGTCAGGGATCCACCCGGCACGCCCACCAGGGGGCGACGCTCTGCCCCTCTGGGCGTTTAGCGCCTGGGGCAGAGGCCAAGGAGCCATCCCCAGCGCCCGGGCCATCTTTGCTCCAATGGAGCCTTGGCTGCAGGAGGGGAAGAGAGAGACAGAGAGGAAGGAGGGGGAGGGGTGGAGAAGCAAATGGGCGCTTCTCCTATGTGCCCTGGCCGGGAATTGAACCCGGGTCCCCCGCACGCCAGGCTGATGCTCTACCGCTGAGCCAACCGGCCAGGGCCAATTTATGATTCTAATAGCAGTTATATATAAGAATTTCCCCATACTCTAGAATTCAGGGTACTTTAAAATGTTTGTCAGTTTGGTAAGACAAAACATAATTTAATATTTTAATTTGCATTTGTTTGAATATTAGTGAGATTGAATATGTTTCCCTTATTTGTTACTCATATGTACTGTGAATTTCAATATGCTTTGATGATATTTCTCTGGGGTTTGTTATTTCTTGTTAATTTATGACTTCTTCATTGAACCTTTACTTTATGCCAAGAACTATTCTAATGACCTATATTTATTACTTCATTGTCTCTTGATAACTTTGAGACAGGTGTAATGATTATCCCAGGTCAGGTAGCCTGCCCCAGGTCACAACTAGTAAAGGATGGAGCTAAGATGCAAAGTCAACACCATGACTCCTGACTCTTGACCACTATGCTCCTGCTTTGTTTCTTGCTGCTAATACATTTTTCAGTTTGCATTTGTGCTTTATTTTCATTCATCATATCATAGTATACAGGAACTTTGTATTGGAAGGACGAGGTCTTATTTATTAGTGTAATGCTTGGAACATAATTTATTCTTAGATATTTGTAGGATATGTGAAAATAAACTCATTAACTATCTGTTGATGGTGGTGATCTTTTATATTGTGTATTATATTTCCTCTTTTAAAGGAATTCCCAGGGACTTCATAAATAATTTACTCTTTGGCTTTGCTAAAATACAATAAGCTTATCTGTATTAGCTTTTCTGGAAAGTCTGTGGAAGTAATTACTGCTTTAAAAAGGAACATGTGTTCTTTAACAAGCAAATATGAGTCGTGAAGTAAGTGTATTATCAACAATAATTTGAATTGTATAGTCAAGTGAAATAAAATCTTTGTTTTTATTCTAGGAATAATGTGATGTAGTTTGGTTTTTGGAGTTTTAGAAAATGGATAGATTTGTCCTGTAAACCCTGTTGCCCAACTGAAGAACCTGAACTTCAGGTTATCATTTTCTGTTATCATCTCTCTCAAGAGTGCAGATTTGGTTTGTGTTGAGACATTATATTGACAAGTCTCAGTTCAGTGAGTTGAATTGGGGTCCTGGCAAGAAGATTCTAATCCTTCCAGTGCCAGGTTGAGATGGCACTGATCAGCAGTATGGACATGTGCCTCTAGACTTTTCTAGGCAGTTGGGTTATTATTTCCTAAGCAGGTAGATTAATATCTTCACAGGGCATTTCTTTGCCCGTAGCCTAGGGTGACTGCCTATCTGTATTTGAGTTGCTGGGACTCTGTGTTGACTGTGCACTGGAGAGGCTGACCATGCAGCAGATAATTAATTGTTTGGTAATAATCATGCCAACTTCTGCCCTTCTTTCTACTCCAGTTTCCCCTTTGCACCCAGAGTGACACCTGCCACTTTTGCTGTGGTTCCTGGTGCCAGCTTTCGACACTTTCAACACTAGGTCTTTCTGACATTTTTTTGATTATTGGCATGTTTTCATTGACTTTTTGTCTTGAAATCTGCCAGAATCTTTGGTTCACTGTTGTCTCTCATATACTTTAGTTAACTGATACTATCTTTTGTGATTCTTTACTGCTAATTGGTGGATATTATGGAGGATAAGAACAAGTAGGTTTGATCTATCTAGTGTTTTAAATTTTCTTTTTAGAAGTACCCTCGTTCCCCAGTTTAGGAGACTGAGCCTTTTAGGTGTGGTCTTGTTCCTACACTTAAGGAACAATCTGGTAATCTTAAAGGATTTGTTTCAAGCATTCTCCCAGTTGTGGCTGTCCTTCGTTCTCTGTTCACTGTGAATTCTGGTGTAGCATATGTTTAAGAACTAGGTGGCCTGACCAGGTGGTGGTGCAGTGGATAGAGCATTGGCGTGGAACACTGAGGACCCAGGTTTGAAACCCCATGGCAGCTGGCTTGAGCCCAAAGGTTACTGTCTTAAAGCCCAATGTCACTGGCTTGAGCAAGGGGTCACTGGCTTGGCTGGAGGCCCCCGGTCAAGGCACATATGAGAAAGCAATCAATGAACAACTAAGGTGCTACAGCTATGAGTTGATAGTTTTTATCTCTCTCTCTTCCTGTCTGTCATCCTTTTTTCTAAAATCAAAACAAAACAAAAGAAACAACTAGTTGACCTTCAAGGTCTTAAAACTATTCTCATTTTCTTATGACATGGAAATTGACAGGAAAACATTTATTGCAGTTTATGTAGACGAATATGCTAAAGAAGACGAAACTTCTGTTTTTTTTTTTGTCTTGATAAGCACAATACAAAAAGGGGTTTTAACCACAAAGTTAATGTGCAAGAATCTTTTTTTGTTTTAGCAATGTGCATTAATTACGAAAACATTTATCTAAATAAACGTTGGATAAGTCAACTTTTATGTTTTCATGATACTTGAATGAAGGAGCAAAAGTATTTTTAATATATAACAGTGAGTTTTTATAAATGTTCTAAGTACAGTTTTTGTTTGGGAGGTGAGGAAAGATGACGATGGGACCATTTCCCAAACATGAATTAGTTAATCCACAAGAGTACAGTCCTATTTTTAAAATTTATGTTTATAATCGAGATTTAAATAACAGTTAACCTTCTAATTTTATAAGCAAACTTATTGAGAAGGAGGGGAAATGCATTAAGAATGGCTCATAAATTGGCAACTATAGATATCTATTGGGCTTCTTTAATCTTTTGTAAAAGCTCAATAGTATGGTGGCAACCTTACTTTATAGAATAAGCAATTGCAAACTTGGCCAAAGTAGTTGCTCAGAATTTAAAATATATTTTTCCAGATTAGATGGCTTCAAAATAATATCCACTTGCCATTTTTCAAAACTTTAAAGCTCCATTGTATTTGTACTTAAAATACAAAATCATCGGTACAGCATAATTTGTCATCTGAGATAATCTTGGATGATTTATTACTTGGCATAATAATGGCCTGTTACGCATTGAGAGAATAGAAGCTCTTTATATGTCTTGAGTAATCATTAACTGTAGACAAGAAGTTAGCAGTTTTATTTATTCTAAATATATTTCTTACAATATAGGAGAGAAACTGTAATTGGAATACTGTATTTTTAAAAAGTTAATTATATACTTAGAAAACTTATTTTTTAAGTAAGAATTCTAAAGTACTACATATTTTACATAATAAAGATTCTAATTTAGCAAGTTACTTGTTTTTAAACATACTAGTTTTATTTTTGTTTTGATTTGTTTGTGGGATTTTTTTTTGTTTTTGTTTTTTTGATGGGCCATCATCTTTACCCTAGCTTGCACCCGGCCAGCAAGTAAAAACACACACTGGGCTCCAAAACCCACTCATTCAGTGCTCACAAAGCTACTGACTTATCCGAGTTTCCTAGAATCAAAGGTTTCTAGCTCACCAGACTTACTCACCTCTGTTCCCCATCTCCTTCGTTCTCCCTGCACAAACTGCACAAACTGGCTTCTCGCTCAGCATCCACCATCTTAGCTGCTTCTCCTGGCCTCCTCCACGTGGCCTCTCTCTGCTCTCCTTTCTGCTCTCTCCTCTAATATTGATTTCAGGAACCAAGCTGTTTTTGTATTTTCTGAAGTGAGAAGCAGGGAGGCAGAGGCAGACTCTTGCTTGTGCCTGACTGGGATGTGCCCAACTGGGATGCATCTGACTGGGATCCACCTGGTAAGCCCACCAGGGGGCTTTGCTGTGTTGCAACTGGAGCCATTCTAGTGCCCAGGCTAACTTTGCTCTAATGGAGCCTTGGCTGAGGGAGAGGAAGAGAGAGATAGAGAGAAAGGACCAGGGGGAAGGGTGGAGAAGGAGATGGGCGCTTCTCCTGTGTGCCCTGGCTGGGAATCAAACCCAGGACATCCACACGTGGGCCGACACTGCTACTGAGCCAACTGGCCAGGGCCTGTAATTTCTTATTCTGAAAGTAGTATTCATTGGTATTTTCCTGAACTCCACAATATAAGTAAGTAGCTTTTAAAAGCCTTGAAGATAAATGGAACAACATTTAAATTTAGGGTGTTTTATCCCAGAGCATCTATCACCAGGCAGAAGATGTTTTTTCTAGTTTCCAGGTCCCAGAGGAAAATAAGAGTGCCAACGTTTTAATTTTTGTCCCCTGCAAGGATGGCAAAATTTTGTGATATGTAGAATGTTGAAGAGGTAGACTAGGATACAGTCCTTGATTAAATTGAAAATTCCCTGTTTACTACTGTAGATAGATTGGAAGACAGCATGGGTTAGGATTGCTTTAGCAATGTGGCGGGAATAAGAGAAGCTTGAACTTGGGAGCTGTAACCAAAATATTAAAGGTTTATAGGCAAGAATGTGAATGAAATTGGCTTAAAAAATCTTTCCCTTTTATTTCTCTTGTTTATACCTAGGAATTAAAAGGGGCTTGTTAGGGTCCCAAGTAGTTCAGAAACACACCAAATAAATTGAGATTGAGGGAATAGATTAAATGCTTTGGGTTAGAGAGGGATTTTCAAGCCTTCCTATTGCTTTGGTTAGTAGATGCTGCTGATAAAAGCATGGAAAATGATCTAGAGAGCTAGTCTTTTCAAAACACTTACATTTAAGTATGTGTTCATATGAAAACAAACCAAGAGATTTAGTGATATCTGACTGATAAATTGATTATTCATTGAGGGATACTCTTAGAAGATATTTTGGGAGGCTTTGATTTTCATCTATAAGATCTTTATCTTATGTGCTATTTTTCTAAAGGTATAGTTTTTTGGTTTATAAAATGAGGAGTTACTATTAGATGATATTTAAGGATTCTTTCAGCTTTAAAGTTCAGTTATTGATCCCTCTGCTCCTAAGAAGCTGTTTCCTGTTTGGTTTCATTGGACTTTAAAGTGGTTTTCATCTAGAATCCCTAAGTAGAAAGAACATGAGAAATTAGGAGACAAGTGTGGGTGGTAGGTGCTTGACAATGGTGGAAAAGTGGCTTTAGTTTTCTTTTTTTTTTTTTTTTTTTTTTTTTTTTTCATTTTTCTGAAGCTGGAAACGGGGAGAGACAGTCAGACAGACTCCCGCATGCGCCCGACCGGGATCCACCCGGCACGCCCACCAGGGGCTATGCTCTGCCCACCAGGGGGCGATAATCTGCCCATCCTGGGCGTCGCCATGTTGCGACCAGAGCCACTCTAGCGCCTGAGGCAGAGGCCACAGAGCCATCCCCAGCGCCCGGGCCATCTTTGCTCCAATGGAGCCTTGGCTGCGGGAGGGGAAGAGAGAGACAGAGAGGAAAGCGCGGCGGAGGGGTGGAGAAGCAAATGGGCGCTTCTCCTGTGTGCCCTGGCCGGGAATCGAACCCGGGTCCTCCGCACGCTAGGCCGACGCTCTACCGCTGAGCCAACCGGCCAGGGCTTAGTTTTCTTAAGGTGGAAAATAATTGGCAGTGATAGAAATAGAACCAACATGCAGTTTTCTTTGAATCTGATGCTGGAAATCTCTGTTAATTCAGTGTGTCTTACAAATGCTAGAAGTTTTTTGGGGGACATTTACAGACATTCTATGGAAAATATCTTTAAAAATCACTAACTTCTTGGTGTGGGATGATCTGTTCTTCATTTAGAAGATAATTGCTAGGATAGGTGGAACAAGTTGATCTATTTTAAAATAAAAATGGTATCTTTTATAAAGATACAATTATAAGGTACAAATGAGAACTATGTCTCCTTGACATGTTTCAAAGCATTTCTCTGAATATGTGAGATTAAAGAAATTCTCTCAACCATTAAAGATTGTCAGAACACTGATGTTCTTCAAAACTATCTTTGTAGCTGTTAGTATGTACTGATAGAGTAGTATGTTTTATTTACTATTAGAATTTTTACATATGGATATAATATGCTTATATTGTGGCTCTACCTTAGTTTAATTTGGTTCCAAGAAATGAGTATTATTTATGTAGTCTCAATTTATTTATTCTAAGCCTTGTAGGTTAATACTTAATTTGGGTTTTATTATTTTTAAATCATTTTTGAACTTAACATGTCATCAAAAACAAAATGTTACTTCAATCTGATAAAGCCTGTGAGACTCCTAGTAAGCTGTGCGTTCTGTTATGCCCATCTTTTATTTAGTCTTTTCATAGTAGTATAAAAATGCTTTGTAGGATTTTTCTATAGTGTAATGTTTGAGAATCTTTTTGAATGTATAGAAAGACATTTACAGAATAGTCACTTTTGAGTTGGTGGGGGGAAAAGTTGAAGTGTTGATTGCAGCTTCTGTTAGAAAAACATGTATATAGTAAAAAGTTAAAATGACAACAAATACATGAGTTAACTGTATTCTGTGTGTATTACCATTGGATCGTTTTTGGATTAAAGTAGAATTTGATTCTAATCTTTTACAGTTGCTGTTAATTTTGATCTAAACCTGAAAGCGTTAACAGCAACTTGAAAATGTGACAAAGCTCAATTTCATTTCTTGTTTATTGCTTGTTTTCCTATTGGACAATTGAAAGTATCCTTGCCCTGGCAACTAAAATAGGCTATTTGCATAGCCTAGTTTGATTGGCTAGCATTGCGACTAACAGTTCCAATCATATGGTGTAGGTTTAGTGGTAGGCTATGCTAATTAGCTGCTGTTGCTGGGGTTCAGGATGGTTTCCGTGAGCTGTTCTGCTGCATTGTGTTGCCTGGTGAGAGACATTGATAAATGAGTGTTTAATGATCTGCAGCAGTTCCCACTCACTGCGGGCAGGCGAATTTTAGAACAAAAGTGGAAATAAGGATTTAATTGCTCTATTAAATACCTGTAACCAATATATGTGTATTATATTATGGAAGTTAAAGTGTATAAAATCTTTACATAATTAAGTATTTTATAACACAAAAGGGAAATACGTTAGCTTTCTCTTTTAAAGTATAACTCAGGTTAGCAGCACAATGTACAGGATTTCTAACGCTCTGTTCAGTAAAATTGATCTTTTTTCCCCCCTACAGATTAGAAATAGAGCCATTGTAATAAGTAGCATATTTGATTCTTCTCATGATTTGGACCTTTTTAAAGGTGCACGTTTGTTTTTAATAAATTGGTGCAAGCTTTTGGGCAGAATTTACCTTGTACTGCTTATGTGATATAGCAAATAGAAGCATAAACTTGAAACTCTGTTCATGATCTGTTCATTTGGTTTTATTTGCCACCTTCTGTTATTACTACTTTTTAAGTTTAATCAGCTGTTTAAACTATTGTTTGTATTGTATTATCTTTGGCTTACAGTAAGTCTGTTTTGGGATGGGAGGTTCTGTAGGAAATACAAAGCTCAGTGCTCTTATTTAAGGACCATAGGAGGTGAAGAATAAATACATAGATAAAAATACAAGACAACCATACAGAAAGTACTGTAAGGATTTATCTGGAAAAGTATAGGAAAAAAACCCCTCATCAGGTGTTTTGAAGATAGGGACATGGGGAAGGGTTGAGTATTCTGAGACAGGCTTAAAGAGGAAGCCCAGAGGACTTGTGTGTGTGTGTGTGTGTGTGTGTGTGTGTGTGTGTGTGTGTGTGTTAAGGTTTTAAATAGGTTTAGGATTCAAATAGCTGGAGAGTAATAGGAAAGAAGAACATTTTAGTATGAAGAATAGATGATAATTGAACAAAAGAATTTCTGATATTATTTAGTTATCCAGCACAGCAGGCGTTCTCAGTGATGAAAGTTCCCAGTCTTAGAGATGTTCCAGTGCCTAAGCTTCCAGGCACGCTGGTGTCATTCCTTTAAAAAAGAACTGCTGTTTTACTGTTGTAACTCTTGTTCTCTTTGGCTTTTCTTCAAAACAAGAACTGCTGTTTTACTCTTTGGCTTTTCTTCACTTGGTTTTGTGGCAACCCGTTCTCTTCACTTTGGCTGTTGGTTAAGACTTTTTAACTTTCCTTCATCCCTTTCTCTTGGCTTTACAGTGTTGAAACACAGGATGGTACCAAAAATAATTCATATGAATTTAGATGTTTTTATCAAATTTTCCAGAAAGTTTACCCATTTAATTGTTCTCTCTTTTACCTAAAGGCCTAGTGTACAGACAAGGTAATTGAACAGTCTTAAAGCTTTGTCAAGAATGAAAACAAAAATTAAACCTAAACATTTGATTATTAGTTGTACTTTCCTAGGCATTTACTTAAGATGTATTCTAAAACAAATGTATGGGAAGGCTTTATTGTACCACATAGTCAAGGGGCCATAGACTCTTGCACTCAGGACATGTGGATGACATATGTCTTAACTAAATTGCATTATGGAATGAATATCTGTGCTACATGAGAGATGGAAATTCCTAAGAGAGGACCCATCCCTTTTAGGTTGGGACTAGGAAAGATTCTTGATTGGAGTGGTAATTCCCATGGTTTTAAGGATGAGATTTTAACAGGTGATTCTGTAAGGTTGCAGGTTGTGGAGCCTGTTGTACCAGTTGAGGATAGAGACCTGTTTGAAAACTTAGTTTACTAAGGCTAATAGAAAGGAGACTGTTTGTTGAGGGCCATGAAGAGTTGGAAAACATAGAATTTGACGTTGTTCTTGTAAAAACTGGGGGATTTAAAAATTCTTTATAGCAGTGTTTCACAGTGCTTTTTTTTTTTTTTTTTAAAAAAACATGCCTTCTATGAATGCTTACAGATTTTTTTTCCTTTTTTTTGCGAAAGACAGAAGGACAGACAGGAAGGGAGAGAGATGAAAAGCATCAGCTTGTAGTTGTGGCACTTTAATTGTTCATTGATTGCTTTCTCCTGTACCTTTGACTGGGGGGGCTACAGTAGAGCGAGTGACCCCTTGTTCAAGCCAGTGACCTTTGGGCTCAAGCCAGCGACAATGGGGTCATGTCCTTGATCCCATGCTAAAGCCAGTGACCCTGCATTCAAACTGGTGAGCCTGCACTCAAGCCGGTGAGCCCACACACAAGCCAGTGACCTCTAGGTTTTGAACCTGGGTCTTCAGTGTCCCAGGTTGGTGCTTTATCCCCTGTGTCACCACCTGGTCAGGCAAACGTTTACAAATTTTAAAAAGACGTGTCTATGATTTTTAAAATAATGAAAATGTGATACTGAATAATTTCAAGGTATTTGGTCTAACCAGCTGGAAGATTTAAGTTGCCATCACATGAGGTGGGATATAAGCTGTAGAAGAAGCAGATTTGGGGGTAGAGAGGGTTGTGCCTCTGAAAGGTCAAATTTGGGGTGGATCAAGACTTTTCAACAGTTTTATTGTATTATAATTGGCATACAATAGCTTCACATATTTAAAGTGTATGATTTGATGAATTTGACATGTATCACCCAGGAAACTATCACCACAATCAAGATAATGAACATTTATCTATCTTTATCCCAAAATGTCCTTACGCTTCTTTATAATTTGCTTTCTGTTCCTCCCCTTCATCCCTTGCCCATGATTCCCTAGGTGACTAGTGGTATGCTTTTTGTCAGTATTACTTCACCTTTTGTTGAATTTTATATAAATGGAGTTATATAATATGTTTTCTTTTTTATCTGGTTATTTTCACTCAGCCTGATTACTTTGAGATTTACCTATGTGTAGCACATATCATAGTTCATTTCTTTTATTACTGAATGGTATTTCATTGTTTAGATATACCCA
This sequence comes from Saccopteryx leptura, assembly GCF_036850995.1. Classification (NCBI taxonomy): domain Eukaryota; kingdom Metazoa; phylum Chordata; class Mammalia; order Chiroptera; family Emballonuridae; genus Saccopteryx; species Saccopteryx leptura. Next base: position 221,302,521 of record NC_089504.1, on the reverse strand, counting down.
CTTGTTGAAAGGACTTTGTTTACAGTTTTTGGTTGTTACAAAGTTGCTATGAATATTAATGTACAAGTCCTTGTATGGATGTGTTTTTTATTTGTCTTGGGTAAGCACCTAATAGTGGAATGATTGGACCCTATGGCAGGTGTATGCTTCATTTTTTTAGAAGCTATTAAATTACTTTACAAAGTAGTTGTGCTATATTATATTTCTACCTGCTGTATGTAAGAGGTTTATAGTTCCTTCACAACTTCCCATATTTGGTGTGGTCAATCTTTTAAATTTTAGATGTGCAGTGATAGTCCATTGCTTTTCCCAGTGATTAATGGTGTTGAGTATTTTTCCATGTGCTTATTGCCCTCTAGTCATTTTGGGGGTCTGTTCAAATTTTGCCCAACTTTTGTTTTTGTTCTTTTCATTATTAGGCTTTGAGAATTCTTTATCTGTTTTGAATACAAGTCCTTTGTCAGGTATATGATTCGCAAAGATTTTCTCCTGGTTCATGGCATATCTTTTTATTCTCTTAAAAATGTCTTGGAAAAGGAATGGTTTTAGTTTGTATAAAGTCCAGTGTGTTGATTTGTTCTTTTAAGGATCATGCTTTTGGGGAAACTTTTGCCCAATTGTCCCAAGGTCTAAAAGGTTTCCTATAGTTATCTTTTTCTCCAGATTTTGTAGTTTTGGATATTACATTTAAATCTGTCATTCAACCTTGCCTGTGGTGGCGCAGTGGATAAAGCATCGACCTGGAACACTGAGGTCGCCTGTTCAAAACCCTGGGCTTGCCTGGTCAAGGCACATATGGGAGTTGATGCTTCCTGCTCCTCCCCCCCTTCTCTCTCTATCTCTCTCTCTTCTCTCTGTCTCTTCTCTAAAATGAATAAATAAAAAAAATAATTTAAACCTGTCATTCATTTGGAGTTAATAGTTATAAATGATGTTGCGAGGTGTAACTAAAAGATCACTTTTTTGCAAATGGGTGGGGGAGGCGGTGATAAATTTGTTTGCTTCTAGATAAAATAAGTAAAACCCCTAAATAGAAATTCCAGATTGCAGAAAATACAGACATGAATAATGAATTGATAGATGTTGGCCTTGCTCTACCATGATAGGAAGAGAGAGCATAATGTCCAGTCTGGGTAAGTGGGAATGGATATCCAATTATTCTAGAACCATATGTTGATAAGACTTATCCTTTCTCCATTGAATTACCTTTATATTTATGTTGAAAATCAGTCTTCCATATGTGTGCAGCTCTGCTTCTGGACTGTCTGTTCTGTTCAGTTAATCTGTTTGTGTGTCTTGATTCTAATACCATATTGGGTTTTTTTTACTATGTTAAAATAAATATTGAAATCAGGTAGTGTTTTACAAGTTTCTTTTTTAAAATTATAATTACTTCACATCCTTTGCAGTTCCATATAAATTACCAAATCATTCTGTCACTTTTTACAAAAATGCCTACAAGACTATTGATTGAGATTGTGTTGAATCCATAGATAATTTTGGGAGGAGTTGACATCTTAGTATTGATTCTTCAGAGTCATGCACACAGTATATTTCTCCTATTTAGATTTTTCTTTAACTTTTTAAGATGAGAGGAGGGGAGACAGTGAGGCAGACCCCTGAATGCACCTTTACTAGAATCCACTTGGCAACCCTGCCTGGGGCCGATACTCAAATGCGGAGCTATTCCCAGTGCCTGAGGCTGATGTGCTTGGACCAGTGGAGCCATCCTCAATGCCTTGTGCCATTCTCGGACTGATTGAGCCACTGGCTATGTGGGAGAGGGAAAGGGGAGAAGCAGATTGGTTGCTTCTCCTGTGTGCCCTGACCGGGAATTGAACCCGGGACATCCATATGTCAGATGAACCCTCCATCCACTGAGTCACCAGCCAGGGCCTCTTTAATTTTTCTAGTTAAAAACTTTTTAGTATACCAGTCTTTCACATCTCTTGCCAGATTCATACCTATATTTTTATACTACTATAAATGGTTTTTAAATTTGTTTCTGATTGTAGTTACTAGTACATAGAAAGAAATAGAACTGATTTTTGTATAATGATCTTGTATTCTGCAACCTTGCTAAAATCACTTATTATCTCTAATGGTTTTTCATAATGTTTTTGAAGAACCAGAGGACTTGTCTCTGGAATTTAGCCCCAGTTCTTTCCTCCCTCTGCAATACCTCCTGTAGTTACTTTATAATTAGGGGTTATTTGATTATATGAATGCAGACAAGTTATAGGAATGAGTCATTTTAAGAAAGATTAATAACTTTAGGATAGACTAGAGGCTTAGGAATATGGAGACAGGGAAGCCAGTTAGGAGGTGATGATAGTATGCCAGGCATTCATTAATTTATTACATAAATGCTTATTGAGCCTTCTCTACAATACCTAGTGAAGTACAGAACCCTTCACTAGGTGTTGGGAATAGATACACCTGTGAAAATATCAGAATCTGCTTCTGTTCTTAGGGAACTTACTGTCTCTGAAGAGTTATGAGGTAAAAAAACAGTGAAGATGGATATGAAAGGATTCATGAGCAACTTCAGGTGGAAGTTGGGGAGAATTGATTGAGTTATGTTGAGTGGAGCATGATGTCTAGTCTGGATAAGTGGGAACAGGAAGTCAGGCAAAGGCATTCTTTTCTGGGTGGGGGAGGAGGAAATAATTTTTTTTGCTTCTAGATAAAATAAGTAAAACCCCTAAATAGAAATTCCGGATTGCAGAAAATTCAGAAATGAATAATGAATTGGTAGATGTTGGCCTTGCTCTACCATGATAGGAAGAGGGAGCATGAGCAGTTAATTGGGTCAAGGGTCTGACAATAGAGTCGACAGCAGGGCTTTCCTGGGAAGGGCTAGAGAGCTGGCAAGCAGTACTGTGCTGATAATTTGTTTTATTAATGAGGAAACTGGGTCTCAGAAAGTGAAGAAAAGTGGCCAGTGGGACACATGAAGAAGTGGTGGTGCCAGCATTCGAACCTGGGCAGTGCAGCTCCACTGTCTGCTTTCAGGCCTACTCCATGCTTCCTGTAATATATTTTTTCAATCTACTCACTCACTTAGTATGTAGTTTCTTTCATAAGGAAACCCTGATATGCACTATTACAAAGTTGGAACATCAGCCTCACTTGTACTGTGTAGAAGGAGTAAAAGTAAATATAAGGAAACCAAAGCAGTTCTATTAAGTTTATATGACAATGCATATCTGAAAACAGTGGGACTATTTATGATTATTAAATAGTAACTAAGGGATATTCTGCTAGATGTCAGATAGTTTAAGATAATGATGAAATATGTGAGCTAAGCAACAAATACTGGTTGAGCATTTACTGTGCTGGACCTTTCCTCTTGGTGTTAAGTACTTGTGGGTAAAACAGAATCCTTGCTCTCACGGTGCTTACATTCTAATGGATAGAGATACACTATAAACATCTAAACATGTAGGTGGTTGGGAAGGTACAGTTTTTTACTAGGAAGGTCAGGGAAAGTCTCTCTAAAGGGGAATGCTTTACTTCAGTTTCATTTGACTTGTTTCAAATGAACACATGTATCTCTGGGATATTCTGGTTTCTAGTGCCAATCACTGTCATGCACAAGATCTCTCAAATCTGTTCTTGTATCATAAACAATTTAACATTTCTCCCAGTGGGATTAGAGGAATGACAGTTTTCATATGAAAGCCCAGGAAGCTCCATATAAAAGAGTAGTCATTTGCAATTACTGTCTGTTTTGTCACAGAGCCAAGGAATAGGTGGGAGTTTAGTGCCCTGTTCTCACAGTCTTATTATTCATATGGGGGTTAGGGCTTTCCTGCTTTTAAAACAGTAAGTAGAATTTGCTACCAAATGTCTCAGGTTTATATAAGGAGACAAAAGAATAGGGTAATGTGCAGGAAAATTTACTTGATGAAAATGCTTGCTAGTGAATTCATATTTTGCAGTAGTTAATGTGGAAGTGCATTTTATAACTGAAAGTTCAAAAAAGTTTGAAAAATTGAGTGCTAGGCATCTCAGTTCACTCATTTTGCCTAAAATGGATTACACTGCACTCTTATTTTAACCATCTCCTAGGTATTGTAATATCTCTGAAAACATAGTCATATTAACTTTTTTCTAAAACACATTGAACTAAATCCATTATTATTAATTATGGCAGTGGGTGCAGCTCAGAAAACAAATCTAACAAGTTACATTTTTAAAAAACAAAATGAAAATAGTCTATTCAGGTCTGTGGGGGAAATTTTCAAAAACATTTTAATTGACTTTTATTCATTAAAGTGGTTAATGGGAAAATTGGCACTACTTTCAAGCTATTGAAATATTATTATCCTGGCATTTGAGAATTCATGGCATGAAGGCAGCTTTCAGATCCTTCGTTTTTGCATTTTTGTGTGGTGTTTTTAGAGTTTGTAAGCGTGCTCTAGGGTGTTAGGTCATGTGAGCCTCTGCTTGATGGGGAGTGACTTCTCATCCCCACTTTACAGAAGGGTGACGAAGCCTTGGGGAGAAAGTTCAGGTCACACTGAGGTAGAGCTGAGGCTAGACTTTGTTCTTTCTGATGCACTGTTTACTCAGTACTCCTTTCAGTTCTGAGCAGTGCAGACATTCCCACTAATGAGTCCTGGCCGGCACCCCTCCTTCCTGCTGTTGATACATGGCATCCTGGACCAGCGCAGGAGTTCTGCTCCAAGGGCTTCCTCAGTAGTTCTGGTGCCTGCAGTTCTTGATAGAGTCACTGCTCTGTTGCTTGACAATACTGTTTCATTTCTCCCTTCCCCACCCCCCACCATTAGCATTTGTCCTCTCAGTGACAGTCATGGCTTGGGAGGAAGTGGGGACACCTACCTGACTATAGAAGCATATCTTCACATATAATAATCTTTCTACTCTCCTAATAGAACAAATGTTTCTTTTCATATTCCTTTCTTCTCTGTTAGTCTGTGTGTTCAGGTCTCCTGAGGTGAGTTAGTTGAGTCAGGCAACGATATTTTTTGAGTGCCATTATGTGCCCATTCACTAAAGATTTGTCTGTGAATGAAGCAGCGGTTCTAGCCTTGGGGCTTGTTTTATAGTGGGGTGAAAGAGGTAATGACATAAACACGTGTCTACAGGAATATATAAATGTACTACAATGTTTTATAACTATACTGTGTTTTATATATAGATATGTAATATATAAATATGTAACTATGTATGTATAATTTCAGTGTGCCACATACTAACCTTTCTGCTTCTGAAACCTCAAGACCCCAAATCTTGCTTGGTGACTCTTTTTTATAAATACACAGCCACACTCACTAGTTTATATGTGTTGTCTGGCTGCTTTTGTGCTACAAGGGTAGAACTGATTAATTACAACAGAGAGTGTATGTTTCTAAAATACGCACATTCTGGCTTTAAGAAAGCGTTGGCTGAACCCTCAAGACTTAGCCAGCTATTGTACTTGAAGTTATAGTTCAACTTCAGGGCTAGAAAATAAAGCTTGATTTGAATAGCCAGCAGAGAAGACAGATTGTTGGAATGAGTAGTTTCTATCCTCTAGGTATGGGATCACTGTGGTAAGTCAAAAGGCAGAGGTAACTAAGTATCTTTGCTTTGAGGCTGGAAACCTGTTGTGATTTCCAGAGGAGCAGTTATTGTTGTTGGTGTTTTCTAGTAAGTCTGAGTTGTGTGTAGTGATTTTTAAAATGTGCATTAAAATGATAAAGTAATTAAAGTATATGCAAGTATATCATATCTGGAGATATTGTGAGTTTGGTTCCAGACCACCACAAATAAAGCGCAAGTATCACCAAAAAAGGTAACATCTGTGACGCCCAGTAAAGTGAAGTCCAGTAAAATATGCTGTGCCTATACAAATTAGCTCCTGAGTCTCACTCTTCAGAGCTATTAGTATTGGTAAGATATAGATTTTCCCCTCTGTCTAAATACTCTCTTCTTATCAGTACTTAAAAATCTGTATTTCTGATCATACTCCTTTACATTGTGACCCTTTGTTTAGCTTGGTTCCTTGAAATGCTGAAAATAGGGGTTGAGCAACAACTGAGTGTTTGTTTCATATAATATTAATGTAAAATATTTTTAAAAGGGTTTTAATAGAAACCTCCCAGTGAGTTAATGAGTTAACACTGTAGATTTTTAAAATCATGCTTTCATGCCATTTATTAAAGCACTTTGTGCTGTATCATCACTACAGTGTTTCCGTAAAGTCATGGTGCACTTTAGACTGGTCACAGGAAAGCAACAAAAAACGATAGAAATGTGAAATCTGCACCAATAAAAGGAAAACCCTCCCAGTTTCTGTAGGATGATGTGGCAGCATGTGCGCATGTGCAGATGATGACAGAACACCGTGTATACAGTGGAGCAGCCCACAGCCATGCCAGTGGAGATGTGGACGGTACAGAGGAAAGTTCAGTGTGTTCTGTGGCTCGCTAAATTAGAATCCATGACCAAAGTGCAACATAAATATCGGTGCGTTTATAATGAAGCGTCACCGCATAGGAATAACAATCAGTGGGATAAGCAGTTGAAGGAAACGGGCAGTTTGGTGGAGAAACCCCGTTCTGGTATGCCATCAGTCAGTGATGAGTCTGTAGAGGCTATACGGGATAGCTACCTAAGGAGCCCTAAAAACTGCGTGAGCTGCACAGATTTTCATCAAACTGTACTGAATAGGTATGAAACTGTGTGAAAAAAGGTGAAGGGATTAAGGAAAGAAAAAACACAGATAACACTGTGCGGTTTGCAGAAGGGAAAGGGGGGAAGTGAAGGAGGATAAAGCGGGATAGATGGTGATAGAGGAGACTTGACTTGGGGTGGTGAACACAGTGCAATATACAGATGATGTAGTATAGAGTTGTATACCCGAAACTTGTATAATTTTATTAACAGGCAATGAATGAGATAGATTTGAAAATGTTTAAGTATTTATATGTACAAAAAGGTAAAAATAAATAGCTGAGTTCCATTTAGTAGGTAGATGTATCTTTTCCAACTTACCATACATACAATTGAACTTAAGAACAAAACTTACAGAATCTATCTTATTTGTAATCCAGGGACGGCCTGTACTGATGTCTGGTCCCCATTTCAGACCTAGATGAATGTAAATCTTTAAAAGTTGGGATGTCATCTGTATTTATTTTCTTTATCATAGTGATTAAAAAAATTTTTTTTTCAATAATAGTTTAAATATTTTATATTAGTTTAGGTGTTTATCACCTGTATTATAAAAGCTCCCTAAATGAGCTAAGTAGTAGATAGCAGGTGTTCTGTGAGTGTGTGTGTGTGTGAGAGAGAGACAGAGAGAGACAGAGAGAGAGATGTACAGACAGGAAGGGAGAGAGATGAGAAGCATCAATTCTTTTTTTTTTTAATTTTTTTTTATTTATTCATTTTAGAGAGGAGAGGGAGAAACAGAGAGAGAGAGAGAGAGAGAGGAGAGACAGAGAGAGAGAAGGGGGGAGGAGCTGGAAGCATCAACTCCCATATGTGCCTTGACCAGGCAAGCCCAGGGTTTTGAACTGGCGACCTCAGCATTTCCAGGTCGACGCTTTATCCACTGTGCCACCACAGGTTAGGCTCATCAATTCTTCATTGCAACTCTTTTTGTCTCCTTGGTTGTTCATTGATTTTCTTATATGTGCCTTGACCAGGGGGCTACAGCAGACCGAGTGACCTCTTGCTCAAGCCAGTGAACTTGGGCTTCAAACCAGCGACCATGGGTTCATGTCTATGATCCCACGCTCAAGCCAGCAACCCCATGCTCAAGCTGGTGAGCCCATGCTCAAGCCAACGACCTTCGGTTTTGAACCTGGGTCCTCTGCTTCCTAGTTGAATGCTCTATCCACTGTGGCACTGCCTGGTCAGGCTAGTAGGTAGCAGTTTTTTTTGTTGTTGTTTTTTTTTTTTAATTTTATTTATTCATTTTAGAAAGGAGAGAGAGAAAAGAGAGAGAGAGAGAGACAGAGAGAGAAGGGGGAGGGGCAGGAAGCATCAACTCCCATATGTGCCTTGACCAGGCAAGCCCAGGGTTTCGAACCGGCAACCTCAGCATTTCCAGGTCAACACTTTATCCACTGCGCCACCACAGGTCTGACGGTAGCAGTTTTTATAATGAAAATTTGTAGGACAGTAAGAAGTTTAATATGCTTCTAGGTCATGATTTATTATGGAAAAAATTTTTATACTGAGTTTCTTTGAATTCAAATATTGAACAAAGGAGGGAAATATATATATTAATAATTAAAGATATATTTTTTAATTTGATGGTTCTTTTCAAGTCTCTCACTCCTACCTCTACTTTTGTGTATCTAGTCTCTAAAAATGTCTGCCCTTTCAAAACCCAAAACACCCCTTAACTTTTGGGTGGTAATTTTGTAGTAGTCCAGATTCATACTAAGCAGCATACATCTGATCAGCATTTTCAAACTGGGAAATAACATTTAAGTATGTACAGCCTTTCTTAGTTGATACAGCTAGTGCTCGACTTACGACCACTATTGGTTCAGACAGACCGGTTGTAACATGATTTGGTCGTAAGTTGAGTAGGCTATATGTACAGTACTGGGAAATGATGTTATAAAAATCTTTAAGTCATATTTTATCATAATTTTCTTTAATTATTGTTATATATCATAATTTTCTTTGCTCATTTTATGCCATTTGTACCATCCCTACACCATTTTGTTTCTTATTTTTACATTCATCATGTTTAAGTAAAACACTGCATTACCAGTACAACTGGTTTAATATTTGCAAAGACAATTCCTCTTGGTAGACATCTTGGGAGGGGTTTGATGAAAAATATTCAAGATACAAAACACAAATTGCTATACCAAGTCTGGGATAACAGTTGAAATGGTGCACTCGGAGATGGTAGTGCTGCTGGAAGCTGGTTCGCACTGTCGTACTGCTCAGCTGGGCAACGCTCGCGCTGCCAGACGTGGAGCAGTCGTGGCTAGCGATTGTGGTCGTAAAGTCGAATGGTTGTAAGTTTCATAGGTCATAAGTCGATCGATATTTATATTAATTTCTGTATTAATTAAGGTAGGCTAACTGGTATAAGAAACATGCCCACCATTTCAGTGGTGTAAATCAGAAATTTATTTCTTGCTTATATAATTGCCCAATGACTATTACTAGGGGATAACTGTTCTTCTTTATATAATTAGTTACTTAGGGACTGGACTGTGGGTCTTCTTCCTATTTTACATATATATGGTATCTAAAGGTCACCCTGGATTTGGTCATTGGATTAGGAAAGAGCATGGAGTTTTACATGGGTTAGGCCTGTTAGCACCAGATACCACTTCTGTTGGTACTCCATTGGCCAGATCTTATTGCAGGGCCTTGCTAGTTGTGAGGGAGCCTGGGAAATGACTAATCACCTTAGTCAGGAAGAAGTAACTGCCTTTGGTTATTAATTAACAATCTCGACTGTGTGGCTAATGCAATCACCATAAACATCATTAAAATATTGACTTATTCTACATAGTTATTTCTTTCATTGTTCCTTTTCTTGTTCACCCATGTTTCTGCTAAATTTCTCCCCTCCCCTGTGATCCTGTTGTTTTTGGGGTGCTAGTCCCTGATTATTCACTTACATGTGACAGTTAAGGGTTTTGTATGCAGAAAACAGAATCTCGTTCTTGGCTATCTTGGGCAGAAAATGAATTTAATAGAAGGCTAAAAGTTAGCCAACAGAATTGATTGGAAAGCTGGAGATTATGCTAGAAAAGTAAGTAGGAACCAAAGTGTCAGGCAACAGAGGATACAGCCAAGGGTCTAGTCATAGTCTCAAGTTTGGTTAGGATGCCTCTCCTGGCTCTTGGCAGTAATTGCTGCATGAACATCATGGGACCCACGGCAAACCAGCTCTCACTGTTCCTGTACTATCAAGAGTCTAAACTCTGAGCAGGAACAGTTAGCTGTTTAAACTTTGGTCTCTAGAAAAGCCTTAGTTACTAAAGAGTATGAAAGAGTGAAATTTTTATTTTGGTTTTTATAGTAGGGGGCATGGCTTTTTTTGTTATTTTGTTTTGTTTTCCATAATTCCCCCCAACTGTGATGAGTGTCCAGAGATACTGAGTGACTAAAAAATGACAAACACCTTCTTTAGGACATTTTTTATCAGGACAAAAGGTTCTATGTTGTGTTGTAAAGGTAGGAAACTGTCTTAGTGTTGATTTTTTAAAAAAATTTTATTTTGAAATTAAATTAAGGGATGACATTGATCATTAAGAGTACATAGGTTTCAGCCTGACCAGGCAGTGGCGCAGTGGATAGAGCGTCGGACTGGGATGTGGAGGACTCAGGTTCAAGACCCCAAGGTTGCCAGCGTGAGTGAGGGCTCATCTGGTTTGAGCAAAGCTCACTAGCTTGGACCCAAGGTCGCTGGCTCAAGCAAGGGGTTACTCAGTCCGCTGAAGGCCCGCAGTCAAGGCACATATGAGAAAGCAATCAATGAACAACTAAGGTGTCGCACGTGCAACGAAAAACTAATGATTGATGCTTCTCATCTCTCCGTTCCTGTCTGTCCGTCTGTCCCTGTCTATCCCTCTCTCTGACTCTCTGTTAAAAAAAAAATTAAGAGTACATAGGTTTCAGGTAAACATTTTTATAGCATTTGAACCATTGATTGTGTTGTGTGCTCATCACCCAAAGTCAAATCATTTTCTGTCACTATATTATTGTCCCTTTTTTCTCCCCTCCCCACCTCCCTCAGTGTTGATTTTGCCACTGACCTTTCTGGGTTTCAACTGCCCCTTTGTAAATTGAGGTGGGTAACTTGATGTCTGATAGTATCTGTTCATCCTCTCACTCATTGAATAAATATTTATTGAGTGCTTTTGTGCTGGCATAAAAGAGATGAGTTAAGATATCCTGGCCTTGTCGCTGTTCAGTGAGTGAGTGGGCTAGCAAGTAGCTCACGAGGAGTTACCTCATTCAGATGGAGAGATGAGAATGTTCAGGAGTAACACTCTGCTTTATTCACCCACTCATGCATGCATGCATGCATGCATGCATGCATTCATTCATTCATTCATTCATTCATTCATTCATTCATTCATTCATTGTCTGTTATAAGCCTTTGCATTGTTGTAGTTATGAGTACATAAACCAGTAGGACCAGTCCTTCCCTTACCGGTACTATTGTGAATACATACTGATTGCTTCAGCACAGAACATGCTTGCTGTGGAGCAACAGAATAGGAAGGGAAGGATGGAGCAGGGTGGCATTTCACTCCCAAGATTCTGGGGGAGGTTTCTTATAGAAGATGATGGTAGATCTAAGTCTTGAAGTCCGAGTTGAGAATTTCTAGGTGCAAAAAAGAGAGCAGGGACAGCATTGTAGATGGAGGAGTTCTGCTCCAGCACTGTCAGTGCAGCTGAGAGGAAGGATGTATTATGGCAGGGGGGGTAGGATGGAGAGAATGGTGGGCAATGAGATAAGAGGTGTGAACACTGAAACTTGGAAGCTCTGGATATTTTATTAGAGTGTTAGTGATTTTTGAAATTTAAATATGAAGAAAACAAACTTTGACAGCAGTTGACAGCAGTGGAGAGAATTAACTGAAGGCACAGAGACTGGATAAGGAGCAGTTACTGTAGAATCCCCCTCATTACTTTCTCTTGAATTAAGATCTTGCCAAAGAATGTGGAAATAAGCAGGTGGATTTATGAGACATTCCTGAGGCCAAAGTCACAGAATGGAGAGAGACAGAGAAAGAGGGGGAGGGAGAAGGAAATTGGGAATAAAAGTGAATAAGGCAGGTTTCTAGCTTGAGTAAATGGATGGTGCAATGGCATTGTTAGAACGGGGTCATGCTTGGCACTCCTGCCTGCTTTTCAGCCCTGGGCAGGCACAGCCAATATAGCATGCTGAGCTTTTCAACTGAGGCTCAAGTTAGCCTTGGAATCTGTAACAGTGCCTGCTCCAGACAGCCACTGCCAGTCTGTTTGACTTTGTGCTTGAGAGGAAACCTGGCTACCTTCTGTATTGTAATGGGAAGAGGAAGATAACTGTTGCCCCCCCCCCCCAATACATCACCGTTTCTCTTCTCCCTGTCTTATTTTTTTCAGAACATTAATACTTTTATAACAGTATTGAATTCACTTGTTTATTGTTTGAGGGTTCCTGTTACTACTGGCAATAAAATATAAACTCCAGGAGTCGAGAGACTTTGTCCAACTTCTTCACATTTATGTCCTTAATGTTAAGAACTTTCTTTAGATCAGCACTATCCAATAGAAATATAAGCCACTTACATACTTTAAAAGTTTTTGGAGTCAGTTTAAGACAGTGAAAAGAAAGTTAATATTAGTTTTACTGATATATTTTATTTCACCAATATATCCAAAATATATTATTTCAAAAATAAAAATTATTAATGAGTTATTTTACATTGTTGGTATTTAAATCTTTGAAATTGTGTGTTTTCCAGTCATAGCACATCTCCATTACAACTAACTGTATTCAATCTCTTGGTGGCCACTTGTGGCAGATAGCTAGTTTTGAAAGGTTCAGGTTTAGAGCATAGCAGTAATTTCCTAGTGACTTAAAAGAATGAATCAAAGCATTATGTTGTATACCTGAAACTAATATAATGTTATATGTCACTTATACCTCAATTAAAAACATTTTTCTAAAGAAAAAGTAAGATATCTTTTTAGGTGGTAAGTAGAAGTATTATTGGCATGTATCAATATTTTGGTGTCATTCAACCAGAAAAATTAGTATTTTCTGTATTAACAGTAACTTAATTGAATATTATTTTTAGGTTTGTGATTATATTTAGAATTTTATAAAATTACATATTGTATGTATCAATATGCAGTCAGGTTTTCCCAAATTATCCCTTAGTCCTTATATACTTTTTTGTTGTTGTTGTTGTGAGAGGAAGAGAGATAGACTCTTGCATGTGCCCTGACTGGGATCTCCTGGCAACCCACATCTGGTGCCGTTGCTTGAATCAACTAAGTTATCCTCAGTGCCCAGGGCCAACACTTGAACCAATTGAGCCACTGGCTGCAGGAGAATACAGAGCGAAGGGGGAGAGGGAGAGGGAGAGGGAGAGAAGCAGATGGTCACTTCTCCTGTGTGCCCTGATTAGGAATCGAACCCAGGACGTCCACACACTGGACTGACACTCTATCCACTAAGCCAGCTGGCCAGGGTTTTTATATACATTTTTGATCCATAAAAAGTCTTTTACATAGTATCTCATGTCATGGGCTCTACTGTCCGTTACTGTTCTCTAAGTTCTGTTTGAAGATGGAAACATAAACAAGGAGGAATCTCTTACAATAAGTTTGCGATGCTTATAGAGGTCACTTGATGTAATAAATCTGTACAAAGTGAGGCAGAGAAATTTTACAGATTTTGAAATTATGACCTCATGTTGTCAGGTGTTGATGTTGTAAATGAAACTTTTAAAAGGGCATTTTAAAAAAAGTGTTGTAATCATGAAATATCCATAGGATTAATGAAAAAGATTAGTTTGCAATGTTAAACTTTTTTTGTCATTGTTAGGATAAAATATCTAGTTACAGTATCATACAGAGATTCAAAAGTGTTATATTTGAAACAACTTAGATGTTACTATTATGTGCTCTGGAAAACCTAGGTGACTTTAAGGGCAATCTGATGCTGAAAGAAGCACTGGTGTGGAAGAAAGTAGAATTTTGACTATTGAGATGAGCACCTCTCATATGTATAGATAGAGATGCAGTATTGATCTCATTAGGAAATGTGAGATCTCCTTGCTTTTGGGACAGCCTTATAAGCCTGATTGTGGTACTGACTGGCAAATATGATGATGTCAGGGAAGCGCTCTTCTTGTTGCTAGACTAGATGCTACCCTATTCATGAGTTACTTAATGAAGCCATTTATCAAAAATAGTGATAATGTTAAAATGTAAAGTGACAGTGGATGGAGATGGTTATTCAGGTGCGTTTAACTTTATTTTGCCCAAGCATGCAGAGCAGTTTAGTTACACTTGTCAACAACAAAGCCTCCCCAAAATCATACTTTGGAGGCAGGGGAGAGAGGAAAAAGTAGTTGTATATAATTTGAGGAAGTCCTAGATACATAGTGGTGCTCCCTCTGTATGTGATGGCACAGGGTTGTTTGGACAGGTGGCATGTTTCCCCAGGGTCACGTTAACCTCTGAGCTTGGACCAAACCCTGGGTTCTGCTTCCCCTGCAGTTTTCTTTTTCTCTGCTACACCCTTTCCTTCTCCTTTTATTGTTTTTGTACCTTTATTCTTTCTATTTTCAACACAGTTTTAACTGTCATATGCTTGATAAAATAAGTGAAAACTGCTGATGAGTTCTACTCAGAGGCAGTTTTATAAAGTTTAGATCATATTGCATTTAAGTAGATATCATTGTTCAACTAGTGCCCTTTACTGGCTTTCTGATTGTCACCACTGTTTTTCCAAGTCAAGTAGTTTCCAAACTTCTGAGCTGTTTTTGAATCCAAGTTGTCTCTCATATTTCATATATATATATATATATATTTATTTTTTTTTTTTTGTATTTTTTTTTTTTTCTGAAGCTGGAAACGGGGAGAGACAGTCAGACAGACTCCTGCATGCGCCCGACCAGGATCCACCCGGCACGCCCACCAGGGGCGACGCTCTGCCCCTCTGGGGCGTCGCTCTGTTGTGACCAGAGCCACTCTAGCGCCTGGTGCAGAGGCCAAGGAGCCATCCCCAGCGCCCGGGCCATCTTTGCTCCAATGGAGCCTTGGCTGCGGGAGGGGAAGAGAGAGACAGAGAGGAAGGGGGTGGTGGTGGAGAAGCAAATGGGCGCTTCTCCTATGTGCCCTGACCGGGAATCGAACCCGGGTCCCCCGCACGCCAGGCCGACGCTCTACTGCTGAGCCAACTGGCCAGGGCCTTCTCATATTTCATATTTAAACAAGTTTTTAAGTCCCCTTAATTCTTCCTCACAGTGTGTGTTCACATGTATCCTTCCTTTTCTTTCTCAAATTAACTTCTAAAGGGCTCAATTAGTCCTTCGCTTATTAGACTGTTGAAATAAACCCCTAATTGATCTTTGCTTGTGGTTCCCTTTGTTCCAATCCATATTACTCATCAGTTCTATTATGATAAGCTTAAATAATAGAACATTTACTGAGCATTTACCATTTGCCAGATACTGGTTTAAACATTAACTCTTTAATTTCGATAATAATCTTGAGGTTCATGTACTATTCATAACCCGTTCTACAGATGGAAAGGGAAGCACAGATTTATTTATCCAGTCACGTAGTAGCTAGATAATAAGTGCAAAATTGAATCTAGACAATCCAGATTGTTCATTGGTATAACTAAAAACACAGCTGGTGTGTGTCATTCCTGGCACACTTTTCCGATATCCTCTTACCTATTTTACAACGTCCAGACTCCTTAGCCTGGCACTGAGTCTCTTGGGCCATCTGCCTTAACCTTCTCCTTCATCTATATTTTATTGTCCAGCCAAACTTGAGGTGACTTTTGAGAAGTGGAGGTTGATTAGATTAGTAAGACAGTAATGTTTGAGGCAGCTCAGAGAGTTGCTGGAGTGAGCATGGAGGTGCCTTCGAGGGGCTGGAGCCTCAGGGAGGGCACGTCACAGGGTGTAGCCACAGGTGGCACTTTGGGCCAAGGCGTGCATACTTCCTAGGCTTGTCTTGTTCCACAGGATGTTTTTCTGAGCTCTTTACAAAGTTCATGGATATTAGAGACATGATGTTTTCCTTTTTTAAGATGCTTTGTAAAAGTTGATGTGAAATTTACTTCTTTTTAAATTACCCTCTCTTCCAGCTAAAGCCATTCACTTGCGGTGTTCACCTGAATCGGAGCAGGGAAATAGGCAGGGTGCTGTTTCCTATCCCCTGCTCTCTTTGCTGGTTCAGTTTATCTTCTCTCCTTGGCAGGGATTCAACAATCTCTTGTCTTTTAAGAGGCATTTCTCACGTCTCTTGTGCATTTTCTCACTCCTTTCTTTGAGGCCCAGTGGTGAACAGGAGACTCAGCCTGGTTTGTGTCTCTGCTTAGCATCTGTGGGAACCTATGAATGCGGGGTCACCACTCTCTGGGCCACTGGGGAGCTGCTGACCTTCAGTTTCTTTCTATGTAAGATGCTGAAATGCTGCTGTCAAATTCATAGTGCTTTTGTGGTATGAATAAGGGCATACTGGACCAGTGTTCAGTATGGAGTAAGAGTTCAACGAATGTTACTGGTTTTTATTTTTATTATTTTCTATAATTGTGGAAAACAACTTACAGAGCTTTCTGGTATAAGGGTCATAGAAATCTGCTTTGTTTATACTATTATTATTGAGGGCACTTTGTCTGCTTTGGAGAAATTTGCTTCATTGAGAAGTAAAAATGAAATCTTGTTATTTCTTTATTGATTTATTTTTTTGACTTCCAGTGAACTTGAAAGTTTTCCCATATCCTTACTATTGGTTTGTGAGAATTGCATCTTTTGCCTGGTCTTTTTTTTTTTCCCCTGGAATGGGGCAGTTCTTAGTGTCTCTATGTATTGTTAGAATATTTTATAATACTTTGGACAGTAACATTTTCCAGATTATTTTCATATGGTATAGAACTAAGATGCAAATTTTAACCACTTTTGCACAATTGATAGGGAAAAAGCAAAACATTATGAGCTCTAAAATGATGTGTTTATTTGCTACATAAATATACTATTAATGAAGGGTTACTATTTTTATATTAATTTTGTAACCTCTCTTGAATAGTTAAATTTTTTCTTAATGCTTAACTTTTAAAGTGTCTGGTCAGATGAATATCTTGCCTTTTGGACATTCTGTAATGGAAAATCCCAGTAAATATACAGTGTTTTAATTGGAATCACAAAGCCAAATGATTGCCTCATTGGATAATTTTAAGTATTATGCTGCAATTCAATATAGGTACCCAAGTGCTTAACTGGATTTAAAAATATCTTGTATGCTTAACAGCTGTCTAGCTAGAACTAAAAATGAATGAGGATATGTGTATGGTTCTCTTTTCTGCCTGAGGTAGAGGGAAAAAAGGCTTAAAAATGAAGGGTTTCCCCCTCTATCTGCTGTTGCTGTGCTGCTTTTGGGAGAAGGCAGAGGTGAAGATCAGGGAAGGTTTGAGTCATCTTTCTTTCCAAAGAATACTTATGTGCCTGAAATTAGTAGCATCTTCAGACGCTTCTTAAAATGACACAATTGTGGCATATTTGGAGGTGATGGTGATGGCAGTCTGTGGTAGGTGACGGTTCTGTCTGTGCTGTATTCTCAGCTGCCTCTTTCTTGTTTTGATCCCTTTCCCCTAAAGGTGATGGCAGCCAAGCAGGTGATGCTCAGCTTTCTTATGACTTCATAATATATTTGAGCCTTTAGATGTGATATAACGTGTAATTTCTCTCCCTTTTGTACTTTCAGGTTTTTGTAAGTTCAACTTTAGCATGCTTGTGGGCCCTGGCAGTGTCATGGTCAAAATCTGAGGTTAAATCTTAGAACCAGGGTGGAGTGGGCATCTTTGGGTAATTTAGTTTTACATACATTATATGTGTGTGTATATTTATATAAAATTTTTTTTCAATAAATAGTACTTTACTGTGTTTTTGTGTAGATTTTTTTGAAAACTAGTTCAGTTAGAACCCAACCACCGTTTATTAAACTGTGTCTTCTAAGCTCTAAACAGAGACTTTGGAACACAACCTTTCCTTTCCTCTGGCAGTGATCTGTGTAACACTTCAGATCTATGGCACTTTACAAGGGAAGGAGTGCTTTGGATTTATGTGATGGGACAAGATGATGAATCATCTCATTTCATGTATGAGGAAACTGGCTTGTTTGTTGGCATGCTGCATTTATGCTGGTGCTAAGGCAAGGAAGAGGAGGGCTTAAATCCTAGTTTTATTGCATTTCTATGTAGCAAGCAGAACTTCCAAATGTATTTCCCATTTTACCTGTTTTGTAAATGAAAATGTTAAGTTTGCATGTTGCAGGATAGAAAATGGGGCCCAGGCCCACGGGGCTTTACTAAAGTCTGATTATGAGCAACGTGAGACATATATAGTTTTCTTGTCTAGATTGTTCCAGTGCTCTCCCTTAATTGTCCCACAGAGGACTGTGACCTGGGAGCAAGTGAATGAAAGCCCCATCTTCTGACTGAATAGAGGGAGTGGTATTTATTGAATGTACTTGTCATGCCACTGCCAGTTAGGCTAAACTTTATGTGTTTCGTGTGCTGCTGACCACTGCCAGTTCTATCCCAACTAATTGTATTCACCTAACTATTAACAGGTCCATCATCCTTCTGGTTCTTGTTTGAGGGATAGTTTGCAATCAAGACTGTTGCAGAGCTTTTGCTGTATAGTCACTATCATAATTTTTCTTCTTGAAAGATAAACTTGAATCACAAGATCTGGTTTACCACCTAATTTGAATAGAATTCCTTAGCTTAAAAAAGTTTCTTGATTATAACCAATATATATGTCAGTTTGAATGACATGTCATTGTTATAAAATTTTTTAAATCTTTATGTGTTTAGGAAAATTAAATGCTGAAGGTCAAATAACTGATAAAAGTGTGAATCCTTCAATTAAAGAAACGGTTAGCATTTATAGTACAAGCAGTCTAGTTAGGACCCAGATTACACTGCTCACAAAAATCAGGGGATCCGGGAATATGCAGACACTCCAATACTTTCAGCCTTCTGTATAGTACATTTTCACCAATGAAATAAAAGTTGGTTTTGCATCTCATTTGCATAATTGAAACACCTTTCTTTGTCTTGTAGTTTGCTTTTTTGATGATCTTCTTTAATAATAAAAAATCAAATGCTTTTATTTATTTCTTCATATTCATTTTGAAATATCCCCTAATTTTTGTGAGCAGTATATTTGCTCATTTTCTTCAGGATTATCCTGGATGCTAGATAGAGCAACCATCACTGTTTTGTGATGTTTTAGATTCTTGACAATACTTTTATTCATAGTAGTAGTAGATTTTTTCTTTTTTAGGGTGTTGGTCTCCCTTTAGTCTGATTAGTTAATTTTTGAATGAATAATGTTATTCTTTTTAAATTTTATTTTTTATTTTTTTAAGTGAGAGGAGGGGAGATAGATTGCCGCATGTGCCTGGACCTCACCCGGCAGCCCTTGTATGAGGCCGATGCTCAATACAACCGAGTTATCCTCAGAGCCTGAGGCTAACGCTCAGACCAACT
This sequence comes from Saccopteryx leptura, assembly GCF_036850995.1. Taxonomy (NCBI): domain Eukaryota; kingdom Metazoa; phylum Chordata; class Mammalia; order Chiroptera; family Emballonuridae; genus Saccopteryx; species Saccopteryx leptura. Next base: position 221,283,293 of record NC_089504.1, on the reverse strand, counting down.
GAGCCACTAGCTATTATGAGGGGGAGAGGGAGAGAAGGGGGGAAGGAGGGAAAGAGAAGCAGATGGTTGCTTCTCCTGGGTGCCCTGACTGGGGATTGAATTCAGGATGTCTGCACTCTGGGCTGACGCGCTTATCAACTGAAGCAACCAGCCAGGGCAGAATAATGTTATTCTAATACTCTGTTGGAAAGAAATGTAGGTAGTTTAGTTTAGGTCTTATGTTTATATGCGACACCCTTTCTGTGTTGAGATACTGATACTGCCTGAAAAGGATGCTTCAGCAGCTATTATCTTATTTGTTCTTCTCTTGTACTGTTATGTAGAGTCTGCTCATCCAAAAAGCATCCCTTTCTGCTCCTCTGCAGCGATGTCCAGTGAACCGATATCTAAAATTAAACTTCTACCAGCAATGAGTTTGCTTTTTGTTCCCCCAAAGGATTGGGGTGGGCAGGTTAGAGCATATATAAATTTAAAGCAGTTATAAGCCAGCAAGGACCATGCAACTACAATCATTGATGATAAATAATTTTTTTATTGTATTTGCCTCAAAAGCATGTTTTTTCCCCAATTGCTATGTTAAATACATTGCTTTCTTTAACATATAATTTTCTAGTAAAGGATTAGTTTTTAGTATTTCAAGTTCTGTTGCATTTAAAAACAGCTGTCAGTTAATTATACCTAAAATCCATCAACTTGTATGTTTAATTTATTGTAACATTAGTAATCTTCCATTTTGTATTGGCATTTTTAAATCTCCTAACGGCAGATTCATTTTAAAGATATCTGTGCTCTTCTATACCACTCATTCCATCAGTTAGGCAGCAGTGACTGAGGGAGCTTCTGCTGTGTGCTGAGCATAGTCTTAAGTTTTGAGACTCAGGTGAGGCACAAAGCTGGAGGGCGGCAGGGGAGAGTCTTCTCCTGGAGTGTACATTTCAGTAGCATTGTTGCTCTAGGATAGCAATTTTCAACCACTGTGCCATAAGAATTTTTAAAACATGCAATACCTGGCTGTTCAGGGACACTGACCTCTTCTCCCTTAGATTGTGACATAGAAAAATGACAACAGTCAGCACAGCAGTAGCCATCCGGTGTGAATGAATCAAAATTATACCTATTTTGTCACATCAGCAAAAATATAATACATTTTTTTGGTGTACCACAGAATTTTAATAATTAGTTTGTGTACCATGAGATGAAAAAGGTTGAAAATTGCTGCTCTAGGAGGTAGGCTTTTGCTTCTTATACTTCACCATCAGCCACTAACTAGCTACCAGGCCTAGTTCAGAGAATTACTGATCTTCATTTTTTCCAGTAGTTGGTCTTGATTTCTTAACAGATTTAATCTGACCTGTAAATGAAATTTCTGTGGAGACTTTGTATGTCTCTGTTTACTTGTAAGTCTTTTGTTTTAAGCTCCCCACCCCATTTCCTAAAAATTAAGGGCTCAAAGGCTTCTTGACACATGCTTTCTAGTAATGGGAAATTTTTTTTGTATTTTTTTATTTTTTCTGAAGTGAGAAGTGGGGAGGCAGAGAGAGAGATTCCTGTATGCGCCCAACCGGGATCCACCCGGCATGCCCACTAGGGGGCGATGCTCTGCCCCCAGAGCCACCAGAGCCATTCTAGGGCCTGAGGCAGAGGCCATGGAGCCATCCTCAGTGCTCGGGCCAACTTTGCTTCAATGGAGACTAGGCTGTGGGAGGGGAAGAAAGAGCTAGAGAGAAAGGAGAGTAGGAAGGGTGGAAAAGCAGTTGGGTGCTTCTCCTGTGTGCCCTGGCCGGAAATCAAACCCAGGACTTCCACACACCAGGCTGACACTCTATTGCTGAGCAAACCGGCCAGGACCCTAATGGGAAATTTTTTATTTAAATAGGTTTATTACTGATTAAACATTTTTTATTATGGATACTATAAAATACTTATTTCTTTTCCCATTTGTAGTTTTCATGACTACTGATAAAATACCAGGTGTTATCTGCTTTGCTTATTTTTACTAATTAAAAATAGTTTATAATTTTAGAATATTATGGGAAAATAATAAATTGACCCATATTACATGTTATACTGTGTACAGTATAATAATATATGGAATCCAGCAGCTATATCTTGGGTGACTATTTTAGTCTTTTTTTATATCCAGATGCTGTGACTAAAAATAAGATCTTTTTTTTCTTTTGTAGTTTAGTGGGGAGACATTGGTTAACATAATTATATGGGTTTTAGGTATCCAGTTCAACAACATATCTCTGTATACTATGTTCATACCCCCACCCCGTCTTTTTTTTTTTTTTTTTTTTTTTTTTAAGCGAGAAGGACAGAGACAAGACGGGGAGATATGAGAAACATCAAATCATAGTTGTGGCGCCTTAGTTGTTCATTGATTGCTTTCTCATATGTGCCTTGACCCAGGGGGCTCCAACCAAACCAGTGACCCACTTGCTCAAACCAGCAACCTTTTGGACTTAAGCTATCAACCATGGGGTCATGTCTGTGACCCCATGCTCAAACCAGTGACCTTGGGGTTTGAACCTGTGTCCTCAGTGTCCCAGTTCGACCCTCTATCCACCTCACTACCGCCTGGGCAGGCCCCAAGTTAGGTCTTGATCCATGACTATTTATGGATCTTGACCTCTTATTTTAGTTGTAAGAATTTGGTTTGTCTTTTATAGTTGAAGGGGTTTAAAATCCATTTACTGTAGAGTTAAGTTTTTATGTAATCTAGTTGAGAATAGTACAGTAAGTACCTCAAACATAATATGTGCTTGTTAAATAATGTGACTAAAATGCATGCATATATATACTAGTCTCAGAGTATCATGATGATTCTTTGTAGTGCTTAAGGTACAGTTAGTATTCCACTTTGTATCTAGTGGTTCATTAGTTTGTCTGTCTGTCTGTCTGTCTGATTTCAGTGATTGCTTGAGAACTTAACCACAGGCATCCTGAAGTGATACCATCCTTTATTCTCCTTTTACCTCCTGTCCTTGATGATATGTCTGTCACATATTTTACCTTTGTGTGTTACAAACTCCACAATACATGGTTAGTTTTGCTTTAAACAATTATTTAAAAGAATATTGATAAGAAAAATGTCTTTACTGTTAATCTACATATTTACCATTTCTGGTGGTCTTTATACCTTTATGTAGATCTCATGTAGTTTCTGTCTCGTATCATTTTCCTTCTGTGAACTGTAAACATTTTGTGAGTGTAGGTATGCTGTTGACAGATTTTTGCACTTTTGTCTTCAAAAGTGGTTTAACTTCATTTTTGAAAGATGTTTTCACTGAATATAGAATTGTAGGTTAAAGGTCTTTTTTTCTATCATTTTAAAGATGTTTTGTGTGTGTGTGTGTGTGTGTGTGTGTGTGTGTGTGTGTGTATACTCACATGTTCTATAGGGACATGTGTTGGCCACTAACTAGAATGGCACTTTAAGAGGGTAATAAATCAGTTTATTTGTTCTTATCATCAGTTAATTTACAGAATGATGACATAGTTGAACCTTACAGTATATTTATTTAACACCTGTGGAGCCAGGCCCTAGCAGTGTGCTTGGGATATAAAAATGAGTAAGAAAAATAGACTGGTAAGCAGTATCTTGCCTGTGCTATGATTAGACTTATTTATTTCTGACTCATGAGCCCTAATTTTAAAAATACTTCTATCCTTGGCCCTGGCCGGTTGGCTCAGTGGTAGAGCGTCGGCCTGGCGTGCAGGAGTCCCGGGTTCGATTCCCGGCCAGGGCACACAGGAGAAGCGCCCATCTGCTTCTCCACCCCTCCCCCTCTCCTTCCTCTCTGTCTCTCTCTTCCTCTCCCGCAGCCAAGGCTCCATTGGAGCAAAGATGGCCCGGGCGCTGAGGATGGCTCTGTGGCCTCTGCCTCAGGTGCTAGAATGGCTCTGGATGCAACAGAGCGACGCCCCAGAGGGGCAGAGCATCGCCCCCTGGTGGGCATGCCGGGTGGATCCCGGTCGGGCGCATGCGGGAGTCTGACTGCCTCCCCGTTTCCAGCTTCGGAAAAATGCAAAAAAAAAAAAAAAAAATACTTCTATCCTTATCCCCTTCAGCTCCCTCCCTTCCTTTTCAACCATTTATTCACATTCTAACTATTACTGATGGATTCAGTTTATTGAACAAATATTTATTGAATGCAGGCCATGTGCCAAGCACTGTTCTTGGTACTAATGAATGAAACTATGATGAACAAAGTTTACTCATGGACTTAAATTCAGTTGCTCTCTTAATTGTGTACCTTTTTTTCCAGCCATCATTAAAAGTGCAATTGGCTGTTCCTTTAACATTTTTCACCCCTCTTTCATTATGGGTATGTTTTATTGCCAGGGAGCTCGCCAGCTTCTTTCCATATAAGCTTCTTATTTTTAAGGGGATTCTGTCCCAAAGCTTGACTTTGTAAGAGTTTCTACATTTGGATGCCATACTTTTAATTAACTTGAATTATTTTTATTCTTTATTCTTTTTCTTTTTTTATTTTCGTATTTTTCTGAAGTGAGAAGTGGGGAAGCAGAGAGAGACAGACTCCTTCATGCGCCAGACAAGGATCCACCCGGCATACCTAGCAGGGGGCGATGCTCAGCCGATCTGGGGCGTTGCTCCTTTTCACCCCGAGCCATTCTAATGCCAAGGTGGAGGCCATGGAACCATCTTCAGCACCCGGGCCAACTTTGCTCCAATGGAGCCTTGGTTGTGGGAGGGCTAGAGAGGGATAGAAAGGAGAGGAGGAAGGGTGGAGAAGCAGATGGGCACTTCTCCTGTGTGCCCTGGCCAGGAATCGAACCTGGGACATCCACATGCCTGGGTGATGCTCTTCTGTTGAGCCAACTAGCCAGGGCCCTATTTTTCTTCCTTAATGTTGTTCTTTCTTTATAAAATCTAATGTGGAATAATGCTGATAGGATGGTTCCCCTATCAGCTTATTAACAAAAAGAAATTCAGGTTACCTACAAGTTTAGCTACATGTGGTGTTACTCCAGAAACAAATGGCAATTATTTGCATTCAGGGTCTTCACCAGGCTTTTTTGTTTGACATTTCCTTCATGTCTGCTACTTCCTTTTTGAGTCTTACCATTTTCCATTCTCTGAGATATGTTCATGAAATGTTTCTCTGTGGAATCAATGCTAATTTCTATTAGTGTTATGGTCTTTAGTTATTAGAGCTTCTTGCTAGAATATAGTAATTTAATAAGGTGAGAAAGCTACTTCCTTTATGTAATGAGCTATTTATTTACCAACAAGTTTTTTATGAACTTTTAACAAGCTATAGAAACATGTTTATGATTAAAAAAAATAAGGTTCATACAGTTCAGAAGGATATAAAAAATGCAGATAGGACCCCACATTTATATACTTTTCTCCAGCTTGCCTTTTTTACTCTTTGGAGAAATTTAAAGTACTATTTTGAAATTGAACTCCAGTTAATAATTGCAAAGAAAGATTTGAATTAAATATTATAAGTTCATTATTAAATTATAGTGTCCGTGATACTACATGTATTGTGATACATTCTTGGGCTAAATAAAATACTACTAGAGCTAATTATAAATTTAGTTGAATAAGAATTATATATATGATGGATACCAGGTTAAACCATATGAATTTTAATTTTTGTAGGCCAAAGGAGGTCTAATATCAGCAATTTCAGATAGTCCAACCTAATACTTTGTTATCATCTCTATTAGTGGACGGACTGAGACATTTTTTTCTCATTAACATTTGAATTGAGGGAATATAGACATTTTAGTAAGAATAGAAACCATGGTGATTTGCTTAATAAAATCAGGTTGACAAGAAATTGTCATTTTAGTTTGTCGTGGAGTCTTAGCTAGAGAGAGAAAGTCCCATAAGTGAGAAAAATTGTTATTTCTAGTTAACCTATATTCCGATTACCTACAGCAAATTTGAAAAAGGAAATAAGACTACTTTTCACTCAGCGTATCACCCTTATGCATGGGAATATGTATTAGTTTTATAAAAGAAAGCACACACCCTTCATTGAACTAAGAAGGTGATCTACTGAGAGTGGGGGGAGCCCTGTAGTGTATTGTGTAGTCAGAATAGAGCATATTTTTGAATTATCTGCTATTTGCATTAGCTAGAAAATAGCTTTCTTTTATTAAGGTGAACCGTAATTTTTTTTTTTTTTTTTTGTATTTTTCTGAAGCTGGAAACAGGGAGAGACAGTCAGACAGACTCCCGCATGCGCCCGACCGGGATCCACCCGGAACGCCCACCAGGGGCAACGCTCTGCCCACCAGGGGGCGATGCTCTACCCCTCCGGGGCGTCGCTCTGCCATGACCAGAGCCACTCTAGCGCCTGGGGCAGAGGCCAAGGAACCATCCCCAGCACCCGGGCCATCTTTGCTCCAATGGAGCCTTGGCTGCGGGAGGGTAAGAGAGAGACAGAGAGGAAGGAGGGTGTGGGGGTGGAGAAGCAAATGGGTGCTTCTCCTATGTGCCCTGGCCGGGAATCGAACCCGGGTCCCCCGCACGCCAGGCCGATGCTCTACCACTGAGCCAACCAGCCAGGGCTTTGTGTATTTTTCTGAAGCTGTAAACGGGGAGAGATAGTCAGACAGACTCCCGCATGCGCCTGACCGGGATCCACCTGGCACGCCCACCAGGGGGCGACGCTCTGCCCCTCTGGGGCCTTGCGCTGCCGTGACCAGAGTCACTCTAGCGCCTGGGGCAGAGGCCAAGGAGCCATCCCCAGCGCCCGGGCCATCTTTGCTCCAATGGAGCCTCGGCTGCGGGAGGGGAAGAGAAAGACAGAGAGGAAAGAGAGGGGGAGGGGTGGAGAAGCAGATGGGCGCTTCTCCTGTGTGCCCTGGCCGGGAATCGAACCTGGGACTTCTGCACGCCAGGCTGACGCTCTACCACTGAGCCAACCGGCCAGGGCGAACCGTAATTGTTTTTTAGATGCTATTCAAAGCATCATTGATACTATCTTGGTGGCATGTTAGAAATGTAGACTCAAGCCCTGCCCGAGGTCTACTGAAGCAGAATATACCATTTTAAGAAGATTGAAAGTTTATTTGTAAGTACATTAAGGTTTGAGAAGTGTTATTATAGATTATGAGTACCATTGTCACCCCCATGAAACAATGTCATAGTTTCCCCTCAGTAAATGCTTGTTGCATTTAATGCACACAATTAACTAGATCTTGATTCAGAAAATGAAGTATTTTAGGAGGATAGTATAACAATAGTAATCAGGCAATCTGGAAATCACAAAATTTCCGTCTATCCTTTTGATTGTATCCTTGAGTTCGATTGTACCCATGCTGGATGATTGAGTAGGGGAATAAGACAGTGTACCTGTTATCTCCTCTTCTAATCATCACAGTTCTAGAGGTCCCAGCAAGTGGAATAAGTCAAGGGAAAGAATAAGGATTGAGAAGGAAAAAGTTAAAGTTTAAAGTGCTCGGTTGTTCTAGTAGCTACTTGTTAGATAGTATAGATAAACCCTCAGTGCAGACCTCTGTTAGATATTGCTGGTCAGTAAAGACAATGCAAGTGTAGTCAAAAGTCCAACATAGGTTGGTGTGTGTTTGGTAAATTTGTCGAGCTAATTCTAAAATGTATCATATATAGACATGCAAAGGGGTAATAATAGCTAAAACATTTTAAAGAACAAAATTCTTTATTAAATATTAGAGTTTTTAAAGCTATCATAATTTATACAGTATCTGGTTTGTACAGAGATATAAGAAATCTAGCTAAATCTGTATTCGGTAGAATAGAATAGAGAATCCAAAAACAGATCCAAGCACCTATGGGCGTGTGATTTATGATAAAGATGACATTGCAAAGCAGTGGGAAAAGTTTGTCTTTTTAATAATCATTTGTGGGTCAGCTGGATGTTTATTTTGGAGGGAAAGTCAACTAGATTTCTGTTGCATACATAAACATCAAATCTAAGAGTATTGCCTATTTATACTGCTCACAAAAATTAGGAGATATTTCAAAATGAATATGTAGCTATAGAATATTCCTTGATTTTTGTGAGTAATATATATGTAATGGTAAAACTCGTCAAAGAAAACAATTGTTTTCATGACTTTGGTACAAGGAAAGAATTAAGCAGATATCAAATGTACTAATTCTAAAGCAAAAGTGATGAGATTGGCATCATCTCTTAATGCTGTTTTTCAAAGAACACAGCCAACTCTAAGCAATAAAGGGGTCATATCTAAAATATGTTTAAAAAATAGAATTTTTTTAATTTTAGAAATTTGTGCAAAAATGGTTTTGGTTTTCTTTTTCTTTCTTTTTTTAAGTGAGAGCATGGGAGATAGAGAGATAGACTCCTGCATGTGCCCCGACAAGGATCCACCTGGCAACTCTCATTTGGGGCTGTACTTGAATCAACTGAGCTATCCTCAGCACTGGGGGCTGACACTCAAACCAATTGAGCCACTGGCTGTGGGAGAGGAAGAGAGAGAAGGGGTAGAGAAAGAGGGAGAGAAGCAGAGGATCACTTCTCATGTGTGCCCTTAACAGGAATTGAACCTGAAATGTCCATGTGCCAGCTGATGCGTGTTCACTAAGCCAGCCAGCCAGGGTTGTGAAAAGTTTTTTGATAGCAAGCCTGAATAGGTATTTCACATAAGTAGATATCCAAATGGCTAATAAATGAATGAAAAGACGATAATACCAGGAAAATGAAAGTTAAAATCACAGTGGGGTACCACTACACACCTCCTCCTGTAATGACTGAAATTAGAAAGGGTGATGATTCCAAGTGTTGGTGAAGGAGTGGAGCAGAGGGAATTTCATAAACTGCTAGCAATGAGATTTTCTTTTAACTATAAAAACAACAGAACATCATCTTTGTGTATACCAAAAACTCTTAACCATCTTCCTAGTGGCAGTATTCATATTAGCTCTGAACTGGAAATAATACAAATGTCAATCAAAAGTAGAATGGATAAACAAGTTGACATATGTTCACATAATAGGATACTCTAACAATAATGAATAAACCACTTTATAAGCATAACATTAAGTGTAGAGACCCATTGATAGAAAGTTAAACTAATATGGTTTTGGAGATCAAGATACATTCTGGGAAGAGGGAATTTGGCATTGATTGGAAAGGGTCATAGAGTGGTGTGTGAGGGGTTTTAAGGATGGTGGCCCCCTTTTTCCCCACTTGACACACAGATTTAATGATGATAATTGTTTTAAGTTATATACTAATGATTTTTTTTTTTTTTTTTTTTTGTATTTTTCTGAAGCTGGAAACGGGGAGAGACAGCCAGACAGACTCCCGCATGCGCCCGACCGGGATCCACCCGGCACGCCCACCAGCGGCAACGCTCTGCCCACCAGGGGGCGATGCTCTGCCCCTCCAGGGCATCGCTCTGCCGCAACCAGAGCCACTCTAGCACCTGGGGCAGAGGCCAAGGAGCCATCCCCAGCGCCCGGGCCATCTTTGCTCCAATGGAGCCTTGGCTGCGGGAGGGGAAGAGAGAGACAGAGAGGAAGGAGGGGGGGAGTGGGGGTGGAGAAGCAAATGGGCGCTTCTCCTATGTGTCCTGGCCGGGAATCGAACCCGGGTCCCCCACATGCCAGGCCGACGCTCTACCGCTGAGCCAACTGGCCAGGGCCTACTAATGATTTTTGTACTTGTTCTATATTATAATAAATAAGTTTAGTCATGGTGTATGATAATGGCATTGAAAATAGAAACAGAGGTAATATTTTTAAAAGCACCTTTTCTTTACCAGGTTATATTCTGCATTCCTTACTTGTGGTATCCCATTTAAACTCCATAACAAACCTAAGGGAATAAAGTTAGTGTCATAATACCTCTGTTCCACAGACAGAGAAACTAAGACCCAGAATGATTAAGTTATTTTGTCATGCAGGGCCTCAGTTTTTTTACTGTTTATTTACAAGAGCTATTTATATTCCTTCCCATTTTTTTGTATTTTTAATAATGCAAATTTAAAGCCCTCCCCCCATTATTTGACATTTAAGTTTCCAAATTTTTTGCTGTTAAAGAGTACTGAGATAAAACATTCTTTCTTACTATCTTTGTGTACATCAGAGGTCGGGAACCTTTTTGGTTGAGAGAGCCATGAACGCCACATATTTTAAAATATAATTCTGTGAGAGCTATACAACGACCTGTGTATGTTACACATTATCCAATAAAAATTTGGTATTGTCCCAGAGGACAGCTGTGATTGGCTTCAGTTACCCGCAACCATGAACATGAGCAGTAGGAAATGAATGGATTGTAATACATGAGAATGTTTTATATTTTTAATGTTGTTATTTTTTTTTATTAAAGATTTGTCTGCGAGCCAGATGCAGCTATCAAAAGAGCCACATCTGGCTCGCGAGCCATAGGTTCCCGACCCCTGGTGTACATCATCAACTATTTCCTTAGGACAAATTTCTAGTTTTTGTTTTGTTTTAACGGATCAGAGTCACTCTACATAATTGAATTGACTGTGTTGTTTGAGTAATGAAATGTTTAGAGAAGTTATCTTGTCTACCATCATAGGAACGTTATAATTTTACATATTCAGCAGATATTTATTAATCAAGTACTATGGGTCAGCTAAGGGCCTCATGCATGCTGTAGTGGAGGGAGACAAGCTAAGCTCTAAGAGCAAATCCTAAAAAAAAGATTAAATGATGGGTAAAAAAAGGAATAAAAACAATGCTAAGGCAGATGATACTCAAGTAGGGTATAAAACAAGATTTGTTTTTAGAAAGGTCACTGCAGTCATGTTATTGAACTACAATGTTGCAGATGGGTAGAGAAAGACAAATAACTATGAAGAATTTGTTGAGTCATCTAAGTGAGTTATGGTGTAATGGAGGGAAAGGAAGAGGTTGTATTGGACTGCTCTCTATGGGAGGTGGAACCAGCAAAATTGGGTGGATGTTTGCATGAGATGGTCTGTGGAGGAGAAGACTCTTATCATCTAGACCAGTGGTCCCCAACCTTTTTTGGGCCACGGACCGGTTTAATGTCAGAAAATATTTTCACAGACCGGCCTTTAGGGTGGGACAGATAAATGTATCACGTGACTGAGACAAGTGTCAGGAGTGAGTCTTAGACCAATGGTCCTCAACCCCCCGGGTCGCAGACCGGTACTGGTCCATGGGCCATTTGGTACGGATCCTCAGAGAAAGAATAAATAACTTGCATTATTTTCATTTTATTTATATTTAAGTCTGAACGATGTTTTATTTTTAAAAAATGACCCGATTCCCTCTGTTAAATCCATCTAAGACTCACTCTTGACGCTTGTTTTGTAAGTTTGACAATTATATTTAAAAATACCACAGTTTTTATGCCGATCACATAATTTTATTTTGGGCATTTATCTGTCCCACCCTAAAGGCTGGTCCGTGAAAATATTTTCTGACATTAAACTGGTCCGTGGCCCAGTAAAGGTTGGGGACCACTGTCTTAGATGGATGTAACAGAGGGAATCTGGTCATTTTTAAAAAATAAAACATCGTTCAGACTTAAATATAAATAAAACGGAAATAATGTAAGTTATTTATTCTTTCTCTGCGGACCAGTACCAAATGGCCCACGGACCGGTACCGGTCCACGGCCCGTGGGTTGGGGACCACTGATCTAGACTGCCAGAGCTTGATGCTGGTGGACTGGGTGGAAGACAGGTCATCCACTGTGGTAGGAAAAGAAGTGAGACTTAATTTGTTCTCTGTTTGCAGAATCTGTGCAGCATTCGAGTACAGGTTGAATGCTCCACAAGAAGGGGCACTACCTCACATTATCTTTTACTGTACAGCACAGTAATTGCAGCTGATACTGAGCCTTGTATTAGTTGCCAGAGCTATTCTAAGTACTTTACATGTATTAAAACACTTTAGCCTTTGAGGTGGATATCATTATCAGGAAATTAGGTGTACAGGGCCACACAACTGGTAAGTGCAGAGCTGAAGTTTCAGTCTGCAGCCGCTGGCTGAAAATCCATGCTTGTCACCATTTTGCCCATGTTTTTGTATATCTCAAGAAAAGCAGACTTTAGAAAAAGTACCCTAGTGCTCAAAAGTATGTTCTTTTGTGTACTGAGAGAGAGCTGATTTATTAAGGAAGACAAGCACAAGTATGCCTGGTCCAGAGTTTTTGACCACGGTTTTATGATTGCCTTTTGGCTTTAGTCTGTCATTGCAACTTTGGTTGAATATAGGAAGGATTTTTTTTCCCCCTTTTAGGAAGAATTAACTTTTATTAGTTAGCTACCCAATACTTCTTTGGGCCAAAAGTGTTTTTTATTTTTACAATGAAAATCAAGATCATGGATGGTGATCCCAGCCTACCTGTGGGGTAATTACTGACCATTCATTCTTGTGGCGAGCTTGGCAGGTCTACCTTCTCTTAGGACTGTTGGAAGAGTCCAGAGAAATCTATCCTTCTGTGGATTTGTTTTTGTATATCATATGCTCAACCTTTAATTACCTGTGTCAGTGGTGAGCACCATTAGGACAAACCTTTCATCTGGGTGGAGGATGCGGAGATGTCAAATGCCACATACCTGGTGCGCAGAGCGGCATCTTAGTGATGATCCTTTGAATTGGGGGTTCTGAGGAGCTTGATCCATTGGAAAAGCCCTTCACAAGAATTTGAAGATTATTTATGTAATTTATGGTTCTCAATTGATGAAAGTATGTTAAAATAAGTATTAAAGATTATTTCTATTGCTTTACTAAAAGATTTAATATTTTTCTCAATACAGATTTATAGATACTCATTTTAATCACTAAATTTTATACCATTTAACATATAACTGTTGTGTTGATTGACATACTGTTTTTTTAGTTTTGGGTTTTTTTAATGTCATTGAACATCCTAAAGTCCTTATTTAAAGAATATCAGATATAGGTGAAAAGATAGAAAGCTCAGTCTTCGAGCACATCCTCTGACCCCCCCATTGTTGTCTTCTTGTAGGAGGAGAGACTTCAGCATGCAAACCTTCATCTGTTCGGCTTGCACCGTCATTTTCATTCCATGCTGCTGGCCTTCAGATGGCTGGACAGATGCCCCATTCACATCAGTACAGTGACCGTCGCCAGCCAAACATAAGTGACCAACAGGTTTCTGCCTTATCTTATTCTGACCAGATTCAGCAACCTCTAACTAACCAGGTAAGTTCACGACCTATCAGAAACGATTTGTTGGAATGGTAGTTTATTCCTTAAAATTGTAAATTGGCAAAATGGTTTAATGGTTTTCAGTTTCACATGCAAGTGTAATTCTGGATTGACAAAATACAGTGTTTAGGAGTTTGCATTAAAGAGTTCATTGTTTTTTTTTCTTTTTTTTAATATGTATTTCACTTAAAACATACTAAACATAATTACATTATCTCATTCTGTGACAGGGAAAAATTATTTCTAAGTAATAGAAACTAAAAGCTTATTTTTATGGAAAGGTGGTTAAGTAGAAAACTGTAAACTATAGGGGAGCAAGTCAGCGTCCATTACGGCAAATGTATAGAACTGATTTTATGCTTTTATAAACTAGTGTTTATACATGTATAAAAACAAGTACAAAATTCCTTAAAATTAAAAGGAAAAAATGTATTGCAAATTAACCATGCTGTTCATTTTGATATTTAGGCTAGAAATTCAGCACTTTTCCATAAAATAGATACTGTTAAGAGAGTAAATACTAAAATCTCTTGATATGCATACATATACACAATATAAATGTGTGTGGTTTTTTGTTTGTTTGTTTATTTTGTGACAGAGACAGAGAGAAGGATAGATAGGGACAGACCAACAGGAAGGGAGATGAAAAGCATCAATTCTTTGTTGCAGCTCATTAGTTGTTCATTGATTGCTGTCTCATATGTGCATTGACTGGGAGGCTCCAGCAGAGCCAGCGACCCCTTGCTCAAGCCAGCAACCTTTGGACTCAAGCCAGTGACCTCCACGCTCAATCTGGTGAGCCTGCGCTCAAGCCAGCGACCTTGGGGTTTTGAACCTGGGTCCTTCGTGTCCCACTCCGACCCTCTATCCCAGGGGTCCCCAAACTATGGCCCATAGGCCGCATGAGGCCCCATGAGGCCATTTATCCCCCCCCCCCCACCGCACCTCCGGAAGGGGCACCTCTTTCATTGGTGGTCAGTGAGAGGAGCATAGTTTCCATTGAAATACTGGTCAGTTTGTTGATTTAAATTTACTTGTTCTTTATTTTAAATATTATATTTGTTCCTGTTTTGTTTTTTTACTTTAAAATAAGATATGTGCAGTGTGCATAGGGATTTGTTCATAGTTTTTTTTATAGTCTGGCCCTCCAACGGTCTGAGGGACAGTGAACTGGCCCCCTGTGTAAAAAGTTTGGGGATCCCTGCTCTATCCACTGCACCACTGCCTGGTCAGGCTGCATTGTATTTTTAAGAAACAGTAGGCCTGACCAGGCGATGGCACAATGGATAGAGCGTCAGAGTGGGACGCAGAGGGACCCATGTTTGAAACCTGAGGTTGCCAGCTTGAGCATGGGATCACTGGCTTGAGCGTGGGATCACAGACATGACCCCATGATCGCTGGCTTGAGTGAGGGTTCACTCACTCTACTGTACCCCCCTGCCCCCCGTAAAGGCACATATGAGAAAGCAATTAACGAACAACCAAGGTACTGCAACAAAGAATTGATGCTTCTCATCTCTGTCCCTATCTGTGTCTGTCTCTGTCATGTGCGCGCGCGTGTTCTCTCTCTCTCTCTCTCTCTCTCTCTCTCTCTCTCTCTCTCTCTCTCTCTCTCTCTCGTAAAAAAAGAAAAAGAAAAAGAAACAAAGTTGTCTGACCTGTGGTGGCGCAGGGGATAAAGCATTGACCTGGAATGCTGTGGTCACAGGTTTGAAACCCCGGGCTTGCCTGGTTAAGGCACATATGGAAGTTGGTGCTTCCTGCTCCCCCCTTCTCTCTCTCTCTCTCTCACACTCCCCCCTCCCTATCTTTTCCCCTCTCTCCCCTCCCTATCTTTTCCCCTCTCTCCCCTCCCTATCTTTTCCCCTCTCTCCCCTCCCTATCTTTCCCCCTCTCCCTCTCTCCCCCTCTCTCCCTCTCTCCTTCTCTCTCCCTCTCTCCTTCTCTCTCCCTTTCCCTCCTCTCTCTCCCCCTCTCTCCCCCTTTCTCCATCTCCCCCTCTCCCTATCTCTATCGCCCTCACTCTCTCTCTTCCCATCTCCCTCTCTCCCATCCTCCCTCTGCCCTAAAATGAATAAATAAAATCTTAAAAAAAGAAAAAGAAATAAAGTATATTAGGATACATTTCCCACTTCAGAAGCAGCCTATATGGCAGGATGCCTGTGCTTCTCAACTGATTGGACCAACTGCTTCAATTGTGTGAGCCGAGACTCGGGGGTCCAGCCCAGGCTGCTTTCTTCTTCCATACAGTGCTCCTTGAGTTCCAACACCCAGCCTCTGTGGAGGGATAAGGAAAATCCCAGTCCTTTCAAATTATTTTTATGGTTATTATAGTAGGTAATTTAGCAAAGTACCTATTTTTAGATACAATGAACATCTTATTTGTGGATTATTTTAAAATAAGAGATAATTTACTTAGTATTTTCATTTTGATCTGTAAAATATTTTTAAAGGTTTATATAATGTAAAAGACTGTCTTAATTATAATATATTCAACATATCAAAATAATATTCAGCTAAATATTTCTGCTAAATCCCATACATTTATGAATCTAAAGAAAGAGATCTTTCCCATAACTGAAATGTTACCACTAAAACTTGGTTTTTGTGCGGCATGGGCTGCAAGTCATAAAATGTGGGTTCAAGGTTTTTGTTGTGTGGTCTAGTCGTATGACTTGAGTCAGGTTGCTTGAACCCTTCCTAGCTAGTGCTTTAAGTGTAAGATTGGGATTTCAGACTAGGACCCTCCCCCACCCCCAGCTCTGCAATTCTATAATTTCATTACTTGATTCCATTGTTTCATGTTCATCATCCTATCAGTGTCCTTTAAAAATCAGATTTACTATACAAGTAAATTGAAGTGAGCTAGCTTGAACATTTTATTTTTCATAGTTAATGTTTCATACAAATTTAAACATTTTTGTTGTAAAGATAAATTTAGGAAATGAGAAATGTAGTAAAGGCAAGTGCCAAATATATGATTGGTGTTTGAAATGCTGAGTCTGGGCTGTTAGAGTTTTCACAGTACCTTTTGTAGTTAGACTAAACCAGCACTCTGCGTATGTATTAAATACACTATCTGAATAAATTTTCATAACTCAAAATAGGAAAAAGGTGGAATATAGTGTTTTTAATTCTGTATTATACATAAAAATAGCAGGTCAATATAAATAAAATGGATGGAATAGATATTAAATAGACAACAATTTTTAAGTAAAGATTCTGTGGAGTATTTTTAGAAAAAAAAAGGTTTTATTAGCTTTTGATAGTGATCTAAGTGTAGGAGGCGCTTTTGTTTTTTGGTCTGTATCTTGAGACAGAAAGATCAAGAGATTTGAGCATTCCTGGAGGTATGGCTTTTTCTGGTTCCCACAGCCAGATAGCTGCGACAGCATGAGGGAATCTCATTAACTTCCTGCTCTCGGGACTGGGGTGTGGGAGGTGGTTGCCAGCTTTAGCTTGGTGAGATTTTGGGTCTTCTGAATACCATTGGCTTTCTTTCAGCTGTGGAAGGGAAGAAAGGAGCTTACTACATTACTGTACATTCTCCTGACTTTGTGACTATAAGAAGCAGGAAGTGGAGAAAACATCAAATGCATAGAGCTGGCCTTGAGTCTTACGTAGATTTGTAACTGAGTATTGGGAAAAATGTTTTTCTAATTCTGGACTTGTGCTTATTGGCAACACAGTATTGAAACAGAAAATATGGTTACAGAACATGATATTACAATGAAAGTTAGTGAAGGGAGTGTTACTTAGTTTGTAGAAATTAACTTGTTCTTTGCATAAATTTTGACCACCTACTCTGTATAAGGGCACTATTTGGAGCAGTGAAATACATTCTGATCTGAAGACTAATTTTTTTTGTGAACAGAACATATCTGGTTTATTTATACAGATGTCCCTGAGATAGTCAACTTCTGTTGCCATAGGTATATAAGAAAAGTAAGGTAATTAAAATTAGCTAGTCAATCAGGGTTTGAAGGCAGTGTCTGGCCAGTGGTGGAAGTGATTAGCAATATTTTGTGCGGTACCAAGCACACATACCCTCATGTTGAATGCAGAAAAAAATTGTTAGTCAAAATTATATTTGGCCTGACCAGGCGATGGCGCAGTGGATAGAGCATCGGCCTGGGATGTGGAAGGACTCAGGTTCAAGACCCCGAGGTCGCCAGCTTGAGTGTGGGCTCATCTGGCTTGAGCAGAAAACTCACCAGCTTGGACCCAAGGTCACTGGCTCAAGCAAGGGGTTACTCGGTCTGCTGAAGGCCTGCGGTCAAGGCACATATGAGAAAGCAATCAATGAACAACTAAGGTGTCGCAACAGAAAGTGGATGATTGATGCTTCTCATCTCTCCGTTCCTGTCTGTCCCTATCTATCCCTTTCTCTGACTCTCTCTGTTCCTGTAAAAAAAAAATTACATTTGTACCAAATTTTATGTTATGTGCTATATACATTTAAGATTTCTTTTTGTTTGGATTGTGTGATTTTGCTGTTTTGAGGTTGCATAATTAGTCCTGGAAAGATGTAGTCAGTGGTTCTTTTATCAGATGTCTGAGATATCAATGGAATTGTAAATGGACAAGTTGAAAACTTAAACTCATTCACGGTTTTGTACATAAATAATTTTAGTAAAGGCATATGCTTATTTTATTGGTATTTGTTATGCATGATTCTATTTTTTTGTCCAGTGAATAGCCTAAAAGTGATTCAACCAAGAGGGTAGAAAGAGGCCTAAGGGAGCTCCTAGCCTTGTGCTACGTACGGTTCAGAGCGTGAGGTTCAGTGTGAGACTGCCTCAGGTCTTCTTATCTCACCTGTATTCTTCACTGGCTGTAGGACTTTATTAAGTAATTTTACACCACTGGCACAGGTTTTCATTTGTAAAATGGTGACAGGAACCTGACTTATTCTTCTGAGATTGTTGAGAGGATTGCATGGGAGACATGTAGAGACAGACATACATGCTCAAAATGTAATGTATAGGAAACACTCGCTACTACTATTATTATTTATTAATTACATTTGTTTTGAAGTTTTCCCTTCTACCAGTTTTATTACAGTGGTAATGAAATGTTTCACTGGTTCAGATTTTGTGAAACCTCACAGAGAGGCTGTATTCCAATAGTCTGAGCATGTTCCTGCTGAGTAAATTAACTACATGAAAATAATGCCAGGATCTGAAAAAATTGGAAACACGTTACTGGAAAGCTCTTACTACCTTGTATGCTTACAGCATTCATTCGCACAACAGCTGACATGCTTAGTACTGATACTGTCTACTGTCTAGTTATTTAATTAAGTCTTTAAGGAATAGTGTAAGAGAATATTCTGTGATTCTGGCTGTACCTACTATATATTTATATTTAGAAAAATAAAACTATATTAGAAAAATTAATCAGTTTTTCTTGTTCTTACTGTCTTTTCAGATAGTTGTAAGCACTGGCAGTTTTTTCCTCCTTAAACCTTAGTTGGAACTTTAAGGAGGAGAGGATCATGAGAAGAGATAATTATTAACTTAACAGTTACTCCATGAATTTACCATGTGGAGGACAACTTTTAGAGTTTGAGTATAGGTGCAGAGGAGATTAATGTTAATATTGGTTAAAGAGAAAGTACACTTAGGTGACTGCTATAATAATCTGTCTTTTCATACCACAGGGATGGTGATTTTTTTGTTTTGTCTATAGTCACCTAATAACCCTCCTTTTCCTTTTTTTTTTTTTAATAAAACTTGGTTATTTATCCCAAGACTACAGACATTTCTGTGAAGTCTGGCTTTGTATGATGTGGTTACTTCTCTGTGCTCTTCAAATTGTCCCGAGTATCCTTTGAGAGGGGCTACACTGCACCAGTGGTCTGACTCAGTGGATTTGACTAGCATACTTGTCTATATGGAACCCCAGGATGGCTAGTGGTGATGACCATATGTACCTTGATTTAATTAATTGGTTGTGGAGACCCGTTGAATGCAAAAAGCCCTGCTGGGAACCCTTTTCGTCATGACCCATGGTGGAAGAGTGGGCAGCGAACAGCAGGGCTAGTGATTTGCTGTCTGCTGACTTTTTGGTTGTTTGTGCGGAGCACGGTCATGCACCTGTTTACACCCCAGTCTAGGAGGA
Organism: Saccopteryx leptura; assembly: GCF_036850995.1. Taxonomy (NCBI): domain Eukaryota; kingdom Metazoa; phylum Chordata; class Mammalia; order Chiroptera; family Emballonuridae; genus Saccopteryx; species Saccopteryx leptura. The sequence continues at coordinate 221,264,002 of NC_089504.1, read as the reverse complement.
AACTCACAGTTGAACCCTGACTACCTGTTGGATGATGAAAGAGATGTGGTTTAAGATTGAGGGTGAGAAGGGTTAAGGGAATATAGTTGAAATGAGGTTTAAAAAGAATGTTTCATTACCTTTAAGGTGTCCTGTGGAACGTGTTTGTGGTCAGTTTAATTGTAAGTAGGGATATTGATTGGTATTATGGATCCATTTGTTTATTCAGTTATTTACTAAACACCTACTATATGCCAGGCACTGTTTGAGGCAAAAGGAATAATACAGTGTTGAACAAAAGAATTCTTGTCCTTAGGAAGTTGCCTTGTAGTGGAAGGAGAAGGAGAAAACCCAAAACCAGTAAGTGTATAAATGTGTAGTCTGTCAGGTACAACGGCAAGTAACACAGTTGGAAAGGGAATGTGGAGGGCATGTTGTACTCAATTGTGTTGAAGAAATGAGAGCAGATTTCAGTCTTACTCACAGGCGATGCTAGTCAGAGGGCAGAGTGTGGGGGTGCTGGAAGCGGTACTGCTGCAGCATCAGGCTTCATTCCTGCTCCATGGCCAGCTTGCTTTGTGGTATCAACTGGGTCTAGAAGTCCTGTTTTAGGAAGCAAAAGTTAGGTTTGTTTTTGACTATCGTGAACTAGGCCAGGCTTTAGGAATGTCAGAAGAAATTTTTTGTTGGGCTAGTTGTATGATGGAGAAGCCCTTTTGGGCAGCATCATGTGAATCTCCTGGGCCAGGGGTTTGTCTGTAATCCCACTGTTTAATTTGGGGAACAGGATTGAAGTCTTGGGATGCTGGGTATATCTGCTAATTTCATTGATTTCTTCAGTGGTTGTCTTCAGTGGAAATAGGTTGAAAGAGATAATAGAACATATAATTTGCCTTTTAGACAAATACATATACACAGGTTACAGAAGAGGGACTTGATACCAGTACAGTATAGTTAAAGTGCTAGTCTTTTCTGTCTATTTAAGGTGATGCCTGATATTGTCATGTTACAGAGGCGGATGCCCCAAACCTTCCGTGATCCAGCAACTGCTCCGCTGAGAAAACTCTCCGTTGACTTGATTAAAACTTACAAGCATATTAATGAGGTAAGATTATTGAGTTGTTCTAACAGCATCTCTTTTGCTATAGAGCAGGGGGGAAAATTATTTTGTGAGCTATGTAAACATACTAAACTTTTTTTTTTACCCCAGCAACTGTAATCATGATTTTTGTGAAGACTGGTAAGTTAATGATTATATATAGGCAATATAATTATGTAAAAAAAGAAGCTATACTAACAAGGGCTGCAAAAAAATTTAAGATAACTCTTGGATAACTTCCTCATTTTTTTAAGATTTTCAGAGTTGTATTTAATTAATGCTGAGCTATCATTTCCATAATAATTTTTCCAAAACAAGAAAGGGGAGGGTGGAGGGTATAGTGACAATATAAAAGTGTTGATGATAGAATTTTGATTAAATTTTTATAAATTTGTTTCTACTTTTGCCATGGATGTCAGGAAGCTCTGAGATATATTTAATAACCAGTTAACAGGCATTTGGCCTAGTTTATTTGATCTGTATTTCTGTGGTTTTAAATTATCTTTTTAAATTTCGGTGGGTTTTTTTTGTTATTGTTGTTACTGTTTTATCTATGTCTTTTTATTGTAAGATATCTGAAAGCCTTTTTGTGTGGAAGTAGGTAGGATAAAAAACATGGGCAGTACTTTGAATTACTCATTTGCCAACTTGGCACTCTGCTATTAATTATTTTTCTAGTATCTTAGCTCCTTGGCTTGATTGCCACTTGCTTCTAGCCTCAACTCTAGCTCTGTAATGAATTATTCATTGAGCTTTTCTGGAGAAGAGTGGACATGCCTGTGTTTTTTTTTCTCTTCCAATGTGAGCCCTACATCTTTTCACATTAAAGGCTTATTCTCAACCAGCCTCAGAGCCATTTAACTAAAAAGATGTTCTTATATATGTATAAATTTTATAGCAGCTTGATGCTGTTTAATGCCAATGTTAATATATTAATGTGACGAGATTAGAGTGAATGCAGTGAGGAATATTTCTGAGTTGAGTCTTGTACACAATTAATATGTTATAAAAGATGTGCCAAACTAGCTTCTGATCATCTGAAAAGATCTGATAAATTTTTAACAATTTATTAATGTCAATTTGTTAATATCTGGTAAATTTAAAAAGCTACTGTTAAGCTGTTAACAATAACTTAGTTGAAGCCTGTTTTTAACTGTGTTGCTATCTTGTAGACTAGAGTTTTTCTAATGCTGGTCTGTGAAAACTAATTTATGATTTCCTCAAAGTTATTACCAATTACTTGAATTGTTGCCTAGTTTGCCTATTATTTTTTTCTGGTCTTAGAAACTATTTTGTAAGAAAAACAGTTATAAGGAAAATAACCCAATCTGTAATCAACCACAAGATTTATAGCTGTTAGTATTGGGGAAAAGGACGTAGCTATTTCTCATTATAGGCTTAAAAATTGGACATTTTAGCAAGTTAGCAAACCACCACTTTATATAAATTATATTTATAAAATCTTTTGCCTAATGATCAAATATAAAATTGAGATTAATTAGAAAGGGTCACAAGGGACTTTGAACATAAGATGAAAATGTTCTTCATCTTGTTTGGCATTTGTTGATTACATCAGCAGATGCATATTTTTCAGAATCCCTCGTATTACACTTTTATGATCTGTGTCACTTCATTGTATGTATATAAAGCATACCTTAGTTTTTAAAATGTTTACATTGGGCCTGACCTGTGGTGGCGCAGTGGATAAAGCATCGACCTGGAAATGCTGAGGTTGCCGGTTCGAAACCCTGGGCTTGCCTGGTCAAGGCACATATGGGAGTTGATGCTTCCAGCTCCTCCCCCCTGTCTCTCTCTCCTTTCTCTCTCTCTCTCTCTCCTCTCTAAAATGAATAAATTTAAAAAATAAATAAATAAAATGTTTACATTGGGTCCTGCTATTCTTCTGGAATGTAACTGGAACTTTCGACTGGTTACTTAATATCTTCTATTTGTAAAATGTATAAACAGTATACCATATTTCCCCATGTATAAGACGTACCCTTTCCTGAAAAATTTGGGGTCTAAAAACTGAGCGCATCTTACACAGTGGTTGTAGATTTTTTTAAACTTGCATTTCCTGCTTTTTTGCGCTTTTTTCAAATTTCAGGCCCAAAAATTAAGGTGCGTCTTATACATGGGGAAATACGGTAATTTTAAAGTGAATTTCATTGTAGACATTGGTTATATATTCATACCCATGTCATTATATAATTCAAGTAGCAACTGTAGGAAATATTTATTTTATTTTTGTATTTGTTATAAAGAATAACAATCATTTATTCTCTACCTAAAACAGATTTGTCTCTTGATACATGCTCCTATACCCCCCCAGTGTTTGAAGTTACATGGTTAACCCTGCATGTTCTCATTTCAGGTTTACTATGCAAAAAAGAAGCGAAGACACCAACAGGGCCAGGGAGACGATTCTAGTCATAAGAAGGAGCGGAAGGTTTACAATGATGGTTATGACGATGATAACTATGATTATATTGTAAAAAACGGAGAAAAGTGGATGGACCGTTACGAAATTGATTCCTTAATAGGCAAAGGTTCCTTTGGACAGGTGAGTGAATGGAAACTGCTGGATTTCATAAACTAGAACTTCCTGGTGAATCATGTTACATCCTTTCCTCAGTAGTATACTTTTCAGTATTTACAAATAGGTCTATTATATATAGTTCTTTAAAGATAGTAAAATTTTATCACCTATAAAAATTCCATTGGATCTTTTCTTTATTTACTTTCTATAGCTACTGAGTACTTTTACTAATGGTTGTTTTCAATCAGGAATATAGTATTGTCCCTTTCATGTGGGCTTTGTGTGATCTGTGGAAGATTCTTCATTGTGGATGTTAAAGATAATTATCTTCCTGTCTGAAACTGCTCTTCAATGAGAAAAAATTACTATTTTTCAGCTGGCACAGCAAATACCCTCTTACTGTTTGAAAGCTTGGCAGGACAGGGGCTTTGCACTGGGTTTTTTTTCCTCTCATCTTCCAATTCTATCAGGCCTCTAACTGGGCAGATGGGCTTCAGGATTTCCTCTTCCAGTCCTCATAGCATCAGCATTGTGTGATGGGGTAATTCTCATGCTTTGAAAGGATCGTTCAGAAGCTTCTACCAGTAACAAAGAGGGATTTGGAAGTCCAAGAAACCTGTTTTTTCTCTCATTCCTGGCCTCTTCCTTCACCCACCATTCTCTCTTGCTCACCTGCTGCCCAGCACCAATACAAAGCACAAAACACAAAATACAGTAGTTTCTTTCATCAGCTGTGCCCAGACCACAAGCTAGCCAATTTTTCTCCTTGCACTTTTGAAAAACTTTTTCTCTGGATGTGACTCCCCCAGCTCTTTGCACTAGTAAATTCTATCTTACTTAATCACAAAGCTCTGTTTTATTTGAGGTATGATTTACTTTTTTTTGTTTTGCAACCTTTGTGCAGTGAGTCAGTCAATCTGCAATCCTATTATTATTATTTTTGACTTTTTAATGATGAGGATAGAAGCGGTCTCAAAATGAAATATCATGAACTACTTTTTTTTATTTTAATTTTTGTTGTTTATGATTTGTTTTTTTTTAACTATGGAACCTACATTCTCTTAACCATTTCCTAACTTGAGAGAAAGCAAAAGATACCTCTTTTCAGCCTTCATGGAACCAATTCATCTGACAATCTAAGCATGTTTAGGACGAAAAGCATACAGTAGGCCAGTGGCTTTCAACCCCAATGATTATAGACTGTAATCTTCATGCAGCATCAGGGTGCTTAGCTCTTGCGGACTGGCACGGAATTTCTGGTGACTGACAGTTGAAAAACACTGCTGTAGGCCATTAACAGCCACAGGTCTAGACCCAGAAAAATCTAAGCTATTACACTTGAAAGGAAATCTGAACAAGATTGTTAGAAAACCTCTGGAACTCCAGAGTGGCTTTGCCCGGCCCTGATGTTGCATTTATGTCTGCCCTGTTCCGTGATTTCAAGGAATTTTAGTGTTTGTAGTATATAATTCAGTAACTTTTTCTTGATTTGTAACCTCTTTCTTCTGAGTTCAGGGCTTCTTACTGTGTGGGGAGTCCCTCTTTATGAAAGTATTACTTTTTTGTCAGAAGCCGCCTCTTTCTCTACTAAATCTTCTTAAGGAAAGGTATTTCTTGGGTCCAGCTTTTAAGAAAGGTTGTGAGCAACCTCAGTATAGGGCCATGACGGTGAACCTATGATACGCGTGTCAGCACTGACATGCGTAGCCATTTTCGATGACACGCGGCCACCTACCAGAGAAGTATGGGACCACATGCCGAAAAGGATGTTTCATCCTGGCTCCTGCACGGCCAGGTTTAGTAGCCAAGGATAAAACATTTGCTGTAGTGTAGACACTCTGTGCTGGAGATCTGTAGGCCAAAACAACGGAACTCCAGCACAGAGTGTCTAGTTCTGAGACTTCCGGTTAGGCTGTTAGGGGATCTTTGACCTCATTTCTGGCCGGCGGAGAGCAGCGGAATGCCGGGTGGACGCATCTCTGGGGGCCCTGTGATCACCATTACCAGCAACCAAGTAACCACAGCACCATCATCCAATCTGCTGTTCTGGGCTGTCGTGGATTTCTAATTGACCATCATTACTGAGATAAGTGAGGGGGAGGCTGGGAGAGGAGAGGGCCTGTGCTATGGGTGCGTTTCCCGCCATTAGAAATAGCGGCAGCCATCTTAATTTACATAAGATGCAACTTGCAGAATTTCAAGACAGCATCTGGGCTCAGGTGTTTGTGGACTTGCTGTCAAAGCTTGAGAATATGGAAAGGTGCTGCTTGGAGAATCAAGAGGGGTGCCACTACGAATAGGAAATTTGGAGTGCCTGGAACCGATTACCAGACACTTTTAGCACCCTGAAAAATACAGCAATGGCTTTCCTCACAATTTTTCCCTGTACATACTTTTGTGAGACCTTATTCTCAGTGTTAAATAATATCAAAACCAACAAAAGATTCAGATTGACAGATGAAGTTAGGAGCGCTTGCTTGGGCTTGAAGTGTACAAAATACCAACCTTCAATTGAAGATTTAGCCAATGAAATTCAGCAACAAAAAAGCCACTAATAGGCAGGTTAGTTAAAGAATTCCCCCTCCCCCTCACTTATCTTAATGGCACCCCACACAAGTTAAATAATATCAAGACCAACAAAAGAAACTGACAGATGAACAAATAATTCACTAAGCAGGTAAGTTAAATAATTAGTTTTTAGCTTACTAAATAGTTATATATTACAATTATACATTTTTGTTATTTAAACTATAAATATCGTGAAATTATGGTTTTTTTCTCAAAGTGACACACCACCCGAGTTATGCTCAGTTTTTTGGCAAATTTTGACACACCAAGCTCAAAAGATTGCCCATCACTGGTATAGGAATTGCTGTCTCCACCTTGAAAATTACACCAACATTTAGGCAGTTGTTATCAACAGGATTTTTTTTTAACTTTTGTGCAGTTCATCATGAAAGTTATGACCCTGTAGCCTAGTGGTTCTCAGAGTGTGCGCCTAGAAGTGTGCTCCCTATGGTATTACAGAGAAATATGTGCCTGTTGGGGACCAAAAAACCAACAGGATTTTTGGAGTTTAGATTTTGGGAGGACAGAGGTGTGGGGAATTGTCTGTAAGCTGACAGCTAGTATAGTCTGGCCAACCGTCCACCTCACTTGCCTGATTAGGTTGCAAAAGGCTGTTAAGCTGTGGTGCTGGATTATTTATACTACCCCCCATGTTCCCCAGAAAGACTGGAGGCAGTTTCTTCTATCCTTTGTTTGGTGTAAAGTTAAGATGATATGTATGGTGGGGGTTTTCTGCACTCAACACAATTAAGAGTAAAAAGAGAAGAATTCTTCAATGTATTGACAAGGAAATGGGAATTTGCCTTTCAAATATATGCCCAAACATTGAAGAAATTGCTAGGACACATCAGGCTCATGTTTCTCATAAACACAAAACCAAAAAAACCTAACACATTCGTGTTGGGACCTGCCGAATTTACTAAATCTTACTAAGAATGTGTGTGTGTGTGTATAAAGATAACTTTTTTGTCGTTATATTATTTTTAACCCCTCTTTTTTTACAAATTCTAAAAAGCACAACTCAAAAAATGTAACATAAAAATGTTTTTTAATGTCAGAATAAATTTAGTTTTGTCATATTTTAATTACCATAAAAGCACACTTGGACTTTATATATTTTTTCTTTAATATTTGACTTAATTATTATAACATATTAATCAGAAATTTGTATATAGTGCGCCTACAATTATTTGTAGGATTTTAAATGCACCCTGACTTCAAAAAGTTTGAGAACCACTGCTGTAGCCTATTGTGTACACTTCATTTTCCCTAAGTAATTCAGAGTTCAGAGTGATCTTTTCCTCCTCTTTTACTTTAATTTCCTTATATTCTAAGTCCTGTAAACCCGTGAAAATATAGGCCTCTTTGACATCAAACTTTATTTTACTAGGTCAGATTGATGCCTCTCTTCTTTGCTGTGGTGTACTCAGGGTTAGGGCATGCCACTTACCAAATAACGTCTTCCATATTGACTTGGTCAGGCTTTTTCTCAAGTCTCTTGTTAAATAAGGAGCTCCTTCATTTCTTTAGCTAATGATTATCGTTATTGCACATTGAAATTTCCCTGGGGAGCTTCATAGTGGGGGTAGGGGATGGTGGGTGGTAGGAAGGATTGATGCTTAGGCTCCAAATTAATCAGAATCTCTGTGACTGCATTCCAGGCATTGATATTTTTAAAAACTGAAATGTGTAATTTAGCTCGTTAGCTATTTGCTAAGTCAGTAAATAGTTGGGCCCCTATTAATGATTTTTGTCCTGGAGACCATTAGGATCTGGGCACTGAACTGCAACTCTTGGTGCAGTCAGTATAGTCTATGAAAACCACTTGATCAGATATTTACATTGGTAGCCTCTGGTTTAAAAGTCAATAGATAGTATTTTTTAGAATTGGGTCAAACTAGAGATACTGCATTTTTTATTCCAAGTTTTATTTCATCTGAGGTATTTATACTCAATCATTGACAGTATATTTAGCCGTGACTGATGTAAGTCTTGGAACATACATTCCACTTTTTTCCTATAATTCAGTGGTACTCAACCTACAAATTGGAATCACTTGGAATTCTGCATACCCAGACTTTCTGAATGTGCTAAATAATGTATTAAAGCTATTACTATTTAGTTTATGTATATTATAAATATAACTTATTTAATTAATTGTGGTTTTTCTGATTTGTAGAAATAGTTTATATTGATTTCTTAATTTTTATGTAAATTTCTTTGTTAATATGAACCTCATTTAAAGTGAGAGGTGTACACAGTGATTTGGTCATAAACACCCCTTTCCTTAGCATTGATTCTCATTTTAACACTTGTCGAAATCCTCTATTGGCATTTAATGTATACAGGGGGTTCTTGGGTTATGACACTGTTCTGTTCCTACGAGAGTGATGTAACCCGAATTTTGGTGTAAGTCAAAATGTACCGTAGCCCAAATCACTGACCTATCCTAACACAGTTGTTAAATCATAATCTAGAACATAAAAACAACTAGCCCACAGAAAAAGGAAAAGGACATAAATATACTGTGCTTGTAGTAATAGAAAAAATGAGTGTAAAAAATAACTCCTTACCTTTATTCCTGTAGTTGGCTTGCACACTGGAAGGGGCATTGCAAGGTGGGAGAGAGTAACCTATTGGGAGGAGTAAGCTGGAAAAGCAGCAGAACAGGTGAATCAGGATTGCCAAGGGAACATGCTGGAGAGCTGGAGATGATTCTACCAGTACTACAGGTGTTCCATTTTGAGAAGCAGCTGATGTAGATGGTACAGGATCTATTGCTGGCCTCTCTACCTTCTTCAAGAATTGTTCCAGGCTAGTCTGGAACTAGTTTTCCCATGTAGTGCATAAGTACGACACTAATGACATAAGCCGAAACACTCACGTCTCAATTTTTTTAAGTTTTTATGGGAATGAGCGTCATATATCGAGACTTGTAACATGAGGATCCTTGTACAGGGTTGAGCAGAAGTAGGTTTAAAGTTGTGAGTATGTGAAACACAACTTATTTTTGTATTAGTATTTATTAATAATTGTAATGTTTTCCATATGATAAACCTACTTTTGCCCATCCTTGTATTGTGGTAATATGTATTTGATTTTTTTTTTTAGTGTAACTAAGTTTTCTTTTATATACCTGTGTTTTTATCTATGACAATCTAAAGTTATAAAGTTATATATATTTTTCAGTTGGCTTAGAACTTGAGATTTAAACTAGGTTTTTCTCTCATTAAAAGAATAGTTAGAAGAATTGTCTTACAGTGTTATTTAGTAAGATAGATGAAAAACCAAAACACTTGCTAAAATTTATTTATAGATCTATCTATCTGTTTATGACAGAGACAGAGGGACAGACAGACAGGAAGGGAGAGAGATGAGGAACATCATTTCTTCATTGTGGCACCTTAATTGTTCATTGATTGCTTTCTCATATGTGCCTTGACCGGGGGTCTACAGCATTGCCAGAGACCCCTTGCTCAAGCCAGTGACCTTGAGCTCAAGCCAGCGACCATGGAGTAATGTCTGATCCCACACTCAAGCTGGCAAGTTTGTTCTCAAATTGGATGAGCCTGCAATCAAGCTGGCAACCTTAGGGTTTTGAACCTGGGTCCTCTGCTTCCCAGTTCAATGCTCTGTTCACTGTGTCACTGCCTGGTCAGGCTAAAATTCATCTATTTTTGAAGCAGGAAAATATTTAATAGTTTTGTTACAAAGTTACTATTTTGTGGATACAAATACTATAAGGATTGAAAAGAAATTCAATTGAAAAGATTGGCTTAAAGTGATTGTCAAGTTGTAAATGGATGATATTAAATGGAAATGAACAGGATCTTTTGTAAGTACAGTAGGAAGGTCAAAAAAATGAGAAATACGTAAATGTACAATTAAGGTGAATTGTAAACTGCCGGGAAATTGCTGCCGTTAATGAAACAGAATTCTTCCTCTTCTCTTTTAGGTCGTAAAGGCGTATGATCGCGTGGAGCAAGAATGGGTTGCCATTAAAATCATAAAGAACAAGAAGGCTTTTCTGAATCAAGCCCAGATAGAAGTGCGACTCCTTGAGCTGATGAACAAACATGACACTGAAATGAAATACTACATAGGTAAACATACCGGCAAACAGGGAGGGGCACCCAAACCCAGACCAGAAACTAGAGTTCATGACTGTTTTTGTATGAAAATAAGTTGATTTTATCTTAAAGAAATGGGCTAAAAATTCAACTGTTTATTTCTGTTAGAGGGCATGGGTTTATGTGAGTACCTGATCTGGCAGTAATAGTCTAAGATACTGGGACTTTGCATTCCAAATGGCATATAATTGAGAAACAAATGAGAATAGTGGTTTTTGGGGGTGGGGTGGGGGGTTACTTAAAAGTGCCATTTGTTTCCTTTAATCATCTACATTTATCTAAACAAAAAGTCTTTTTTTCTGGTACCTTTAACAATTTCTAGTATAGATCAGAAACGAAAAGTAAGCTAATACGTTCTTAATAGTTATAGAACCATTTTTGAAATGTCTAGGTCAAGATTTCAGACTCCTCCCCAGGCTGTTTGTCAGTTTGGCAGCCTTAAAAACTGTTGGACTTATTACAACAGAAAAGGTAGTAGTTACCATTTATTTCTTTTTTCTTTTTTTTTTTTTCATTTTAAACCGATGTCAGATTATCATCAACCATCTAGCATCCATGGCCAGGACACTAGGCTAGCAGACACAAGCCTCTCTTCTCTCTGCCACCTGATGACACAGACGTGGCACTGCAGCTACATCTGCAACACCTCCAGGGGCAACAGTAGTTACCATTTTTTGAATTCCTATCATATTCTTTGTACTTTCCTTCCATCATCTATAATAATCATAGGAATCCTTTTAGGAAGGTGGTAGAATCTATACACAGGTTGGTATAAAGAGTAACAATGCCCAGGGTCTCAGGGGTCTAGAGATAGGTTGGAACCTACCTCTGCCTAACTCTAGAGACTGTGTTTGTTTCATTGTCGTATGGTATTTCTTCTGAAAACAAAAAGAAGAGACAAAAGAATTAGGAAAATAGTGACATCTATGGCCAATTGGTGTTTGGGCAAAATATCTAATTAATTTATACATTTTTAAATACTATTATTGTTAAATCTACAATGCCAGTTATTGTGAGACAGTATTTTATGTGCCACCAAGAAACAAATTGCTGCCAAGTAGAAATATAAGCTGCCATCAATTTTGTGATAGAGATCTTAGAATCAAAATGAAAGAAGTTCCTGTAGGCATGTATACATAGGAACTTATGTTCAGAAATGCTGGCTTTACCTGATAAACATGAGGTTATGTTTTATTTAGCAAGCTCCTTTTTTAAGAAAATAAGGGGGGACATTATGATGTTAATGGTTCTTTAGTCCCCTCAGTGTGGTAGAAACAAAAAAAATGTATATTTAAAGGTATAAGGTTTAGATGGTCAGATTAGATTTCATTTATGAAATACCCTTTATTCCCTATTGTACAATTAAAAAGAGCTTATACTATTTTTCTTAGTTTTTTCTCTTTAGATACCTGATATAATCCATACTAATAGCATTACTATTTAAAACCTTTTTCTACACACTTGCTGAGCATTTGCTGTTCACTGATTATAGCTTACTTTAAGGGAATCCCATTTCTATTCAAGTGGTTTTAGAAGCACCAAGGACATTCTAAGGATATGTGTCTTATAGTCTCTGAACATGCCATCTTCCCTTTTGTGTGTTGTAGTTTGAATTATTGCTTGTTTAGAGAAAATGTGATGTGTTACTGTAATATTTTAATTCTGCTTTACTGAAAGAAAATGGCAGGCATATAGTAAGTACTCAGTAAATGCTAGCTACTCAATTCTCATATAGTAACAGCTGCCATTTTTGTTTTTAGTAAACGGATGAATGATCATTAATTTGTATAACTCATATTTTTCAGATTTTTTTTTTAGTTCATATAAGAAGGTTGTGAATGCAGTGTCTCAAGGAACTGAGGTTCTATGTTGGAAAACAACAAATAAAGAACTTCAGAAGTAGACACAGCTGTACCAGTAGAGTTGATACCTTAAATTTAAGGTTTCTGAAAGTCCAGTTGCTTTTTTATGGTGTAAATAATTTATATTTTGAAGTGATTGATCAATATAGTTTCAAGTCTTTAAACTTTAAAAAAATCTACTACTTTACCATTTAGCATAATTTCTTATCTGGATTATTTGATACCTGACATGGTCTAGTTAAAAGAAATTCAGTTTGGGTCTAAAACAGTCTTCTTGCTAACCCTCTATCTGTTCTCCCCAAAGTTTAGTTTAAAAAACTAAACAAATGTACTTGTGTTTGAGCATTCTTTGACTTCTTCAGTGTTCAGCGCATTGCAGATACTCAGTAAGTACTGAGTAGGGAGGTCAAGTGTTGCTGAGTGGATTGATCTTCCATTTGAAGCATTCTAATCACAGAGCTTCTTAGAGGGATTTTCATAGTCATGTTGAAATTCTGACATCAGTTACCTTTTGCATTCCTTTTGTAGGTACTGCTTAACCACATTAAAATCTTGCATGGAGCATGTCTGTGAAGTGTTTTATCATCACATGGAGCTATGTTTTTAGTTTTAAACCTGTGAACTTCAGTGCTTCAGAGCAGATGTTATACATTCTTTTGTAAACTTTAAGGATTATTTTTATTTGCCTAGTGTTGTACAGTAATACTGCAATAGAGTGACTGTGTTATTTATTCTAAGTTTATCTTTCTTTTTTTATCCTTTTTTTTTTTTTGTATTTTTTCTGAAGTTGGAAACGGGGAGGCAGACAGACTTCCACATGTGCCCGACCAGATTCACCCGGTATGCCCATCAGGGGGCGATGCTCTGCCCATATGGGGCGTTGCTCTGTTGCAACCAGAGCCATTCTAGTGCCTGATGCAGAGGCCATAGAGCCATCCCCAGCGCCTGGGCCAACTTTGCTCCAATGGAGCCTTGGCTGCGGGAGGGGAAGAGAGAGACAGAGAGGAAGGAGAGAGGGAGGGGTGGAGAAGCAGATGGGCGCTTCTCCTGTGTGCCCTGGCTAGGAATCGAACCCGGGACTCCTACACGCCAGGCTGACACTCTACCACTGAGTCAACCGGCCAGGGCCTTTATTCTAAGTTTAGATTGTGTGTGTCAGGAGTGATCTAAAGACAATATTGCTACCAGGACAACTTAGTGTACCCCCATCCTCAGAGTCCAGACACTGAATACTGTCTTAGTTATTCCAGATAGATCTGTAGAGAAACCTGTTTTTGATACTAAAAGGCCAAAATGAAGGTACTCTCAACTAATGGTTGTCTTATGTCATCCAGTTGAGTTACAGGTGCTCACTTTGGTGTATGTAAAAATTTTTATAGGGAAGAGCGTCTCTTAATTGACCTTATTTGATGTGAAGTCAGTGTTAATACTAAAAGCATTATATTTAAAGCAATTTAGCAAGTAACAAGTAATGTGTTCTCTATTCTTTTTCCATTCATAAGCCTACATATTTTTTTCTTGTATATGAACTTTATTTTGAACTTTTCTCAAACCTTCAGTATTCCACAGGGTGTCCCATGTACCATTTTGATGAACATAATCAAATGCTTTGAGTATGAACTCTGTACCTTCCAGAGCATGATTTTTGCTATATTTGCCTAAAAGGAAAAAAAACCCTACATTTTCCTTTTACAGTGATTACAGACTAGTGAAATCTAGTAGTGAAATCATCAAAGTAGATTGTGTATGTATGTCAAAGCCTTCCCAGAGAGGGCTGCTAAGGACAGCATGACCGCCAACAAAGACCTCAGGAGTGCAGCTTAGACAGATGAAGCCGTAAGACAGCACGGCTCTCAGGAGGTAGAGGTGCCTTCTTTCTCAGGTGAGGGTAAAGTTACTGACGTGTTCTCAGGACTGTTTGTAAAGCTGCTACTTATGTTTTTAGACTGACTTAAGTTTTTTTAAAAACAAGGCTCTTTGGTGGTACTTCTTACATTATATTGCTTATTGGCAGACACTGTACCTGTTTAATTCAGCAGATGAACAGTTTAGCTATTCTTAACTGATTAAAGAATGTGCTGTTAGTGCAGAATGCCAAACTCCAAATTTTAACTTGATTTTTATCCTGCATTTGACATTGTAATGTTATAGATTGAGAGTTTATGCATACATTATTCTCATTTTATTGATTTATGTATAATTTAAAAGGAAACTCTTTTCTCTTTCAGTGCATTTGAAACGCCACTTTATGTTTCGAAACCATCTCTGTTTAGTTTTTGAAATGCTGTCCTACAACCTCTATGACTTGTTGAGGAACACCAATTTTCGAGGTGTCTCACTGAACCTGACACGGAAGTTTGCACAACAGATGTGCACTGCACTGCTTTTCCTTGCAACTCCAGAACTTAGTATCATTCACTGTGACCTAAAACCTGAGAACATCCTTCTCTGTAACCCCAAACGCAGTGCAATCAAGATCGTTGACTTTGGCAGTTCTTGTCAATTGGGGCAGCGGGTAAGTACATTTCAGGGGTTGTCAATTAAATAGAATTGGGTAAAATAGTGTCTGTAGATATGTGAAATGTTATTAAGTACAGTGTGGAAGTAATTAAAGGATGGATATATTTAAAATGTTAGCACTTGATTCACTTTACATTGATACCTATTTTGTAGAAATAACCTTTTAAAATATAAGTAGTAATACTTTGAATTGGAAAATATTGGTTCTTCAAAGTGGATTTTTAAAAATTATATGTATATGTAATTTTTATATATACATATATAAAGAGAGTAGGAGATGAGTAAATTAAATATTAGGTGACTAATATTTAATGAGTAAATTAAATATTGTAACTATTTTCCCAAATAGAGGTTTTAGTATAAATTGGGGGAAATTCTAGTACTAGAACATTGAATCATTGCTGGAAAATATTTTCCTAAAGATAGATGAACATAAATATTTTTCCTCAAAAACTAGTGGGTTCAAAAAATGCAGGTAACTTTGCATTACACATGGAAATATAGTATAGAAATTATACATAGTTGATAAACATACTTGTTTTGATAAATACATTAAAAATTATTTTTCTTACGCAAATTATGACACTTGTCCAAACTGGTCGTCTTTAGAAAAAAACAGACATGTCTATAGCAAAAATAGATTTAGGTTTGGCTGATTTAGGAAAGAAATTTTTTTTCTTTTGGTAGCATTATTTCTAGAATTACTCGAAACAGTGTATTTTAGATGTAAAATAGAAATTATAGGTTCTCTTCTTGGGGCATTAGGATCACCATTTGAGAATATTTTACTTATTTTAAACACTGTTCCACGGCATTTCTTTAAAAAAATTAAAAACACAACATTTATAGATTAGTATTTTATACTGGCTTTCCATTTTCTGTTTCTCCAAATTAGTGAGATTTTCTGTACTGTCTCAACTATTTTCTGGTTTAAAATAGGGCAGGTTAATTTAATCTTGAAAGTTTGTAGCCAGCTAACAGAATTGTTCGACTTTTTGTTATTTCCTACAAATTATCTTAGTGGGAGCAATGCTATAGATCGTTGAAATAATTTTTAAAATTGCAGACATAGGAAGCAGGGTTTGCAGTTTAGCTGTCTCGGAAAATCAAGAGGAGCTTATAGTTAATTGTTCATGTGTGAGAAAGTAGGTGCTGTGACTAGGACATGCAGGCCCATCTGGAGAGTTCTTTGAATATAGTTCAGACTTGGGGAATTTTTGTCTGTTTGAACTAAATCATATGTTCTGTCCTGATAACAAATAGTATTCTACTATCTTTCTCCAGCCAAACTGAAACAGTTGTCCCTTTAGCTCAGTATGGTTTGTTTTTGTTGTTTGTTTTTGTTTTTTTAAGTGAGAGAAAGGGAGATAGAGAGACAGACTTCCTCATGCAATCTGACCTGAATCCACCCAGCAACCCTGTCTGGTCTCGTGCCAGGGCCGAGGCTTGAACTAATCCACTGGCTGCAGTGGATAGGGGGAGAGAAGCAGATAGTCACTTCTCATGTGTGCCCTGACCGGGAAATGAACCTGGGACATCATATACCAGGCAGGCACTCTATCCAAGGCCTAGCTCAGTATGTTTTAACCATGTAAATGTATCACAATTTCGTGGCAAGTCATTTCCAAAATACATATGCAGTGGCTGTCTCATGATCTGGCTTCATGTCAAAAGGTGGCAGAGCAGATTTGTTTCAGAAAACATTCCTCAGAAGGATTCTGGGGCATAGCCATGTATATGACCTAGTCAGTATGATATCAAACTGGGTGGAGAGGTAACAAACTGATGGGAAGATTGGAATAAGATAACTTCAGTAGCAAGTAATCTTTGGGGCTTAACGATGATGTTGGCTTCTAAAAACTTGGAAACATAATATTTCTTCCTGGTCCCTTTGAATTAGACTTTCTTTTTTGAGAAGACTTTGAGGTTGGGTTGTCCTGTGGGTGAAACATGAGATTATTTTTGGAGACTCAGCTGAAGTTTTAGGTGGAAGTTACAGAAACTTTGGTGGGAAAGCAACACCACATTAATGGTTGGAGTATTCACTGGTTGAAGTGTAGTTAGGAGGATTTTTTTCTCTTTTTTCATAAAACTTTCCTTGCTTTGCTGATATTTCGAGATTTAAACTTACAGTGACTAAGTGAGAATGAGTTGGTCTCTCAAGACATTTTTAGATTACTTACTTCATAGTCTTAGATTGAGACAGGATGCAGACATGGCAGAGAACTGGTTAACCAGAAACAACTCCCGATTGAATCTTGATGGCAATGTTTCTAGAATTTATAGTACTGATGTCTGGATTTTCCATTACATTGTACCTAAATTTATCTGAAGGTTAACTTTATAAATTCAGTTTAGCTGTTAAATTAATGGTAAACCAAATCATAGCCATAACTATAAAGAATCATTAATGGGGAAATAAATTATTCTTAATATTTTTGTGTACTATGACATAGTTGTTTTAAGATGTATCTTGATTACCAGTTAGGATTAGACTAAATGAAGGGACTTGAATTTTATATAGTTTGCATTTCACAGGCAGATTAGCCATTCCTTGGATATGTTTAGATCTTTAAACATTTTTGTAGTCTGTTGAAATCAGTAAATAGAACTTGAATTTAGGAGTGAGCCTATTATTTTTTTTCCTGCTAATATTAGGTCAGTGTTCTTAATCCAATATTGACTACAATTAAACAAAACTTATTTTGGAATTAATACTATTTTGAAATATATTTCAGATATACCAGTATATTCAGAGTCGCTTTTACCGGTCTCCAGAGGTGCTACTGGGAATGCCTTATGACCTTGCTATCGACATGTGGTCCCTTGGGTGTATTTTGGTTGAAATGCACACTGGAGAACCTCTGTTCAGTGGAGCCAATGAGGTATATGGTGAATTGCTTTAAACATTCTGTTTTCATAATTCCTTTCTGTTTGTAGTCTATTGCAGTGTTATCTGAAAGTTGTTTTAGGGAAAGCTGCCTACCAGTGTAATCATTAGAATGTTGGTGTCATTTTGAGTTTATATTATGCATTTTTTCAATTATTATATAATCATGAGATGGGAAATAAGACCTTTTAATCTTCTAATAAAACAATAGAACAGATTAGAAAATGTTATGTATTTTGGTACAAACTTTACAGATTATAAGTATTATAATAGAAAAAACTGATGACAAAGAATGGGAGTCACCTTGACAACAGTGCAAATAAACACTGTAAATTTAGAGAGTATGATTTGGAATTAAAGAAGTGGTGAGCAGTAGGCTTGATGGGTAAATTAGTAGTAGTATAACATTTTAGAGCTACAGGCTATGTATAATTTTTCTAGTCCATGGGTTTTCTGTCTGTGATCTTAAAAGATTTTTGAAGGTCATAGGGCAGTACATGGGAGGAGTGTAAGGGTGAGGCCAAACTCCCTTGCAGTCAGAAGAGTTGGAGTTTCATTGGTTTTAAAACTGTTCACTTGTGGAGGTGCAGTAGAGGGTAAAGAAGATCAAATATATGGTGACAGAAGATGATTTGACTTTGGGTGGTGGGCACACAATGCAATATACAGATTTTGTATCATAGAAATGTGCACTTAAAAATCCTATATACTCTTATTAGCCGTTATCACCCCAGTAGATTTAACTAAAAAAATAAAAATCTGCCTCATTAAAACTATTTACTTGTGTGTTTTTTAAAGGAAAGTTAACTATTGTAGATCTTGATCAGTTCATTTATTTATAAATGAGAAAAGAAAGGTCAAATTTAATGACTTGTACTAGGTGACACTATACAACTGTTAATAAGCTACTGTTTGGCAGTAATTTCATAGTTTGTTTTTTTGTTTGTTTTAATATAAAAGTGTTACTGTAAATTAGTATCTTTTCAGGGCTTAAACAATATCGGGATAACCTGAAATTTTAATGGCTTCCATCACTCTCATTTTAGATGCCAGAGTCCTTTGAGTAGATGGAAAACCCCTGCCTTCTTCTTGACTTCTGCCCCCCCCTCCCCCCATCCTCCCCTCATTTGTTCTGACCCAGCACACAACTTTTCTCTGGTCCCTTGGAGACAGCAGCCACAGGCCCATACCATGTCTTTGCGTTTGTTTCCTGTGATGCTGTTTCCCAGATAGCACTTGGCTCCTTCCTTCACTGCCTTTCAGACTTGGCTCTCATGTCACCATCTTGGTGACACTTTAAATGACACCCTGTTTTAAGTTGTAATGCCCTTTCTTACTCTCCATCCCCTTCATTTTCTCCATGGGTCTTAGTTGTCACTTGATATAATATATTTAATGTATTATTTTGCTGGTGGTCTCTTCTATAATATAAACTTTTTGGTAGGGAGTCTTAACTCCTTTTGTTTACTGCTATATTCTACTGAGCATGGTTTCTAGCATATAGAAGACACTCAGTATTTGAATGAATCTGCACTTGAAAAAATAGTTTATTAGGTCCATACCTTATTAAGCCTCTGGGATTTTTTTGGGGGGGTTGGGGGATGGTTATTTAACTAAGACACTCTAAAAACATAAACTTTTAAAACTCTCTCCAGTCCTTTTTCTCCTTTGTATCCATGACCACCTGATATTCCACAGCTTTTTGTGTTTGTCTGCCATCTGAAATGTTCATTATTGTGTACTCAGTGCCTAGAGGAGTGCATGGCACACAGGAGAATGCACAGTGTATTTATTTATAATTTATGAATGAATGAATAGATTAGCAGAAGTAGGATGTACTACTATTAAAATTACAGGGTTTTTTTGTTTTTTATTCTTAATACAGGTAGATCAGATGAATAAAATAGTGGAAGTTCTGGGTATTCCACCTGCTCATATTCTTGACCAAGCACCAAAAGCAAGAAAGTTCTTTGAGAAGTTGCCAGATGGCACTTGGAACTTAAAGAAGACCAAAGATGGAAAACGGGTAAAATAGGAAAACTTATTTTTGAGCCTTTGTTACTTCTTTCACTGGAGCTGTCTTTTTATAGCTCATTTTATATTTAGTTTAAATCACTGTACACAGTTTCAGTAACTTAGGTATATATATTTCTTCAAAAGCTGGATATTGTTTGACCTGAGCTATCTATAGGAACCAGTGTTTGCTTAATGGTCAGAGTTCTCTATAAAGCTTCATTATGACAGCTATATGTCTGCCTTTGGAGACAGCTGGTCAAATCATCATGCCTTGTTTCACAGCAGAATCAGTAAATTTGACCTTTGTTTCTCAAATCTTGGGTGTATAGTAAATTCACAGTTAACAATACTGCAGCTGTGAACAGTAAAAGTCATAATTGGCAGTAAATGGCTTTTTTCTTAAGTGTAGATGGAGAAAAAGGATTTTTGATTTAAGCAATATGTGACAAAAATATGAACTGACTAGATGGATTTTTGATTGATTTTATATTCCTAGCTTGATGACACGGATAGCAGGAGTTTCACATCTCTACAATTTTAAAAGCAAGATTTTAAAGCATTAGGTTTGTTTTAGTTATTTTCTTTTTTCTGAGAATTATTTCAGATACCTAAACTATGTCAGTTTACTAGAGTGATGCCAGTTTTGCATCTTGATTTACTTTTTGTTTTTATGTATGTGAAAACACTAATGTATTTTCTAATCTAGCTGATTTTAATATAAAATGAATATAATATATAAATATGTGATTGTATATGATAAGTGTAACAGATACCTTGTGATTGTAGTTTTGCATTTTTAACATTTAAGAGATTTATTTTTGCTCCAGTTTTTATTTTGCCCTTGCATTTTAGCGATGCTGCCACCACGTGTCTTTTCCAGGGAACTGAAGATTATTGTTGTTTGTTTTAATTCCCCTTCATATAACTATGGAGTCTTCACTTTTAATATCAAATTATTTTCTTTAGAATATTTAAGAATATATATGTAAGTATATCTTTCACAACTGACTTGGAACTTATGGCATTCTGCCATTCTCTAAAGTTCTAGGCAGTGTAGTATCTGGCAGCTAAATTAGACCTACTCCCAGTAAGGAAGAGATGGAAAACACCAAGCAGGCATCCTGAGTCCTTTTGCCTTTTGTTCACATAGCTTATCAGTCATGGCCCTCTTTCCCACTGAACCAAAACACAGCCTGGGAATCCTTCTTAGCTTCACGAGCATCTAAGGTAGCTCCTACCAGTTGACTAGAACTACTAGCATGGAGGATATGAAACCTAATTTATGCTTTACCTGTCTGCAGTATAGACTGTTACTTTCTCCATTTTGAATTTGTCTTTTTTTTCTCATACTATTTTTGTTCTTTTTGTAAGTAGAATGATCACCCCATTGCATTTCTCAAATCTCTACCTTACAAAACCATAGTTAAATTACTGTGGGCTATAACCTATCATTTCTTCCAACTTGAGCTATAATCATTATCAACTTTAATTATTTCTGTTGGGGCATTTCATAAAAGGATAGATAAATTTTTTCCCTTCCTAAAATTAGAAGTATCTTAACCTATAATTATCTTGATCTTTATGAGATTTCACATAGCCACAATTAGTAACTGACTTAAGAAATTTAATTTTTGAAAGTATAAAGTAAACATTTCTCTCTAAACAGAAGTAGATTTTGTAAATAAATAAATAAATACAGCCCACAATGTACAGCCAAATGGTTACCTTATCAAAGCTATACCAGGAATTTTAACCATAAGTATAAATATAAATATAAATGTACATATACTACTGTTAGGTATTTGTGCAGTTGATTATTCCTAGTGATTTTACTTTTTGCTTTTAATTTTTTATTTTATGTTTTAAGAGCCTATTTTAGCTTCCTAGTAATGAAGTCCATACCTCTATATATTTTCTCTTTGTTGGGGAAAGGGGATGAAGAATTAAGACTATAGGCCTTGGCTAGTGGTGCAGTGGATAGAATGTCAGCCTGGTGTGTGGATGTCCTGGATTTGATTCCCAGTTAGGGCACACAGGAGAAGTGACCATCTGCTGCTCTTCTTCTTCCCTTCCTTTTCCCCTCCCGCAGCCTGTGGCTAGATTCATTCCCGTGAGGTCCAACGTGTTGATAGCTAGTTGGTCCGAACAAAGTGCGTCAGCCTCAGGCGCTGGGAATAGTTTAGTACTTGTGTATTGACTCCAGAAGGGATTGCTGGGTGAATCCTGGTTGGTGCCCATGTGGGAGTCTGTCTCCTTCTCTTACTTAAAAGAATTAAGACTATAAATGATGTTGTTTTGTTAAAATGTAATTTATATACAGTTAGGCTATTTGAAGTATTATGTTTGTTGAGTTTTGATCTATATAAAATGTATCTACTACTTAAAACAAGATAATACAGGGTTAGCAAAAGTAGGTTGACAGTTGCATTATGACATTCTTTTGAGTCAATAAAGCTGTTGTAATAACCATAACCTGCACATATAATATTTTTCTACACAAACCTACTTTTGCCCATCCCTGTATTTCTACCACCCCAAAAAGTTCTCTCATGACCATTTTCTCTCATCTCACCCCTGCTTTCTGATTTCTGTAATCATAGATTAGGTTTGCTTGTTCATAAGGTAGATTCAGGTTTCTAGAACTTTGTGATTGTTTCTTTCACTTTATAAATATTGTTTTTGGAGATCCATTCATTGTGGTGTCTTGAGTTAATTCATTTTATTGCTTTATAGTATTTTATTGAATAAAAATACTGTAATTTACTTATATTTACCTGTTGATGGATGTTTGGTTTGTTTCCAGTTTGGGATATTAGGAATAAGGCTACTGGGAACATTCTTGTGTAAATCTTTTGTGTATACATGTTTTCATTTCTGTGGGTTCACTACCTAGAAGTAGGTTTATTGCCAGGTTATACAGTGTATGTGTGTTTACATTTGTAAGAAAATACTAAACAGCATGCCAGAGTTTTATTATTTACATCCCCACAATGAGTGAGGGCTCCAGTTGCATGACATCCTCACTGTTTGATATGATTGGTCTTTTGTATTGTCCTTCTAATGGTATACAGCTATTTTCATTCACCTTTGCCATGGCTAGTGATACTGATCACCTTTTCATGTGCTTCTTGCCATTCAGGGCGCTTCTCTCAGGCAGGCTTTCCATTTCTTTGCCCTTCTGTTACTGACTTGTTTAATTTTTGAGTTGTAGGCGTTATTTACACATAATGGATATAAATCCTTTGTCATATATATGTCAATATTTTTTTCCAGATTATGGCTTGCCTATTTTTTAGTGGTATCTTTTGAGGTGCAAAATATTTTGATATTGATGAAATCAAATTTGTTAGCTGGTTTTTATGAGTAGTGTTTTTTGTATTTTAAGAAATCTTTTGTCCTGGCTGGTTGGCTCAGTGATAGAGCGTCGGCCTAGCATATGGATGTCCTGGGTTTGATTCCTGGTCAGGGCACACAGGAGAAGCGACCATCTGCTTCTCTATTCCTTCCCCTTCTTCCCTCCCTCCTGCCGTTTCATTCCTGCAGCCATGGTTTGATTGTTTCCAGCACATCAGGTGCTGAGGATGGCTCTGTGGAGCTGCCACCTCAGGTGCTAAAAATAGCTCGGTTGTGAGCATCGCCCCAAATGGGCAGAACATCGGCCCCAGACGGGAGTTGCTGGTCGGGGTGCATGCAGGAGTTGGAAGTCTGTTTGTCTCCCCTTCTCTCTCATGGAAAAAGGAGGGAAAGAAAAGAAAAATAAGTCTGCCTTTTTTAAGTTTGTGAGGATAGTCTCCGTTTTTTTTTCTAAAAGTTTTCCTGATTATAACTTTTATGCTCCAAGTTCTGTGGTCCACCTTGAATTAATGTTTGAGGATGGAGTGAAGTGTAGGAGTTAAAGTTCATTTTCCCCAAATGCCTACCTAGTACAACATCATTTGTTGAGAACAGTTGTCTTTGCCTATTGTCTTCCCCTAACTTGGTGCTACTGTCCAAAACAAAATTTTAGGTGGTGGTTTATATTTGGACTTTATTCTCTTCCATTGGTTTATCTATTCATAAACCAGCACCACAGTGCCAATTATAGATTTGTGGTAAGTCTCAAATTCAGGTACAGTTGAGTCTTGAACAGAACAGAGTTAACAGTGCTGACTTGCTGTGCAGTTAAAAATCTGTATATAACTTTTGACTTCCCCAAAACTTTAATGATAACTTACTGTTGACTGGAAGTCTGACTGATAACATAAAAGTTGCTTATGTACTGTATACTCATAATACAATAAGTCAGAGAGAAGAAAAGGTTATTAATAAAATCATACAGAAGAGAAAACATTTATGGTATTGTACTATATCAGTATTGTAAGTTCACATTGTCTGTTTATAAGAGGTAGGTCTGTCAGTACCTACATCAGTATTGTTCTGTATGTTAACAAAATATTGTAGATGTTATACAGATTACTGACACTAGACATCAGAAATGAAGAGACAGATTCACACTTTACAGGTATGATGATTCATGCATTGATAACAAGAAAATGACAATATTATTACTTCACGGTAGTCCAGCCTATAATGAATGAATCATCATAGAATGTTTATGGCATACAGTATCATGGTCATATTTGTAATATAGTATTGGAAGCTTTGTCACATTTTTTTTAACAAAACCACTGTGATAAGGTAAGGCAATAGCTATTTCTCCAATTATGAGAGGAGGGGGCATACCATAAGGTAATGCGAATCTTTGAAAGCAAAGTTACAAAACGGTGAGAAAACATTACTAATTTCATATGAAATAGTACTCACCTTATGCCTATGTAAGGATAGGCTATCCACTTCTATACAAGTCTTGCCCATGATGTTTTACATGGTAGTTGGTGATGATGATGATGACCACAGATGTATTAGATTTTCACATGAAGACACTCATATGCCACAGATTAAGTTCATTAACTGTATAGCAGGCTGTTCATGAAGTGCTAACTAGATAATTATGGAGGTCTTCATGCTGAGCAGACTGAGGAGTAGGACTTGCTGTCTCAGGTGGCAGAGGTGAAATGTGGAGAGGGTAGAAGGGGAGGCAGGTACACTTGGTGTAACTTTATGGAAATACATCGAATTTTCTGTCTGACGTTTAGTTTTTTTATTTTTCTAAAAATGTTTCTATATCATTGAAGGTCCCATATTATACAAGAAGTCAGAAGCGGTCTTGAATAATCAGAATCTTTCTGCCAGATTTTCTCATGTCATTTTTCTGACACTGCTCTGTCCTCCCTGGTTCAGCAACACTCACCTCCATCAAGTCATCTTCTACTGGTTCCTCGGGGGTGGTCATTAGCTCTTGAATTCCTCCCAGATTTGTATCTGACACCCATTTACCCCCCATCCCTATCCCATTCTTTTACTCCATGTCCACGGTCTTTTATGATTTCCTTGATTGACTCTTATACATCCTGTGAAGTCATGCACAACATCTGGATATGGTTTCCTCCAGCAGGAATTTATTGTTGGGCTTGATGGCTTTCAAGGCTTTTTCTGTATCAACATTGGCATCCTCAGTGGTGTAAACCTTCTAGACTTTTGTGTCAGCAGCCCTTTCCGTGAAGTACTATGTGATGAGCCTCAAAGGTCTTTCTGACTTTCTGATCTAGGGTTTGAATTACAGACATTGTGTTTGGGGCAAGTAGACCACTTTGAGACCTTCACTGATGAGCTCATGGGGTTCTGGGTGATTGGAGGTATTGTCTAATATCAAAGGAACTTTAAAAGGTGTCCCTTATTGGCCTGATACTTTCTGACTTCAGGGACCAAGCATCATGCATCAGTGGACCCAATCCTGAAAAAGAGTTCTCATTGCTCAGGTCTTGTAGTGCAAACAAAAGACTGGCAGCTGGTGTTCATCTTTCCTTCAAGGTTTGGAGGTGAGAACTTTATAGGGAAGGGCAGTCTGGATCATAAACCCAAGTGCATTTGCACCAGAGTTAGCCTATTTCTTCCTTCTTAAATCCGGGTGCTCACTTCTCTTCCTTATAAATTAATGTCCTTCATGGTATCCTCCAGAAGAGGGCACTTTCAAGTGAGAGGAAGGGAGACAGAGAGATATACTCCCGCATGTGCCCCAACCTGGGTCCACTCGGCAAGCCCTACTGGGCAATGCTCTGCCCATCTTGGGATGTTGCTTGGTAACTGCACTATTTTTAGCACCTGAGGCAGAGGCTCCATGGAGCCATCCTCAGCGCCTAGAGCCAGCTCACTTGAATCAATTGAGCCATGGCTGCAGGAGGGGTGGGGAGAAGAAGCAGATGTCCGCTTCTCCTGTGTGCCCTGACCAGGAATCAAACCTGGGACATCCACACACTTGACTCATGCTCTACCATTGAGCCAACTGTCCAGGACCTATCTTGACACTTTTTCAGCCAAAACTTATTCTGAAACTTTCAGACATTAAATTTCAGGCATTAAATTTACCAGCTTTAGATTCTTCACCTTTCTTTTGCTGTAAGTTGCTATAGAATGACTTCCTTTTCTCTTGAATCATTCGACTCCCTAGTTAGGCCTTCCTTGTAATTGTCCTGTGCCCACATAAAAGGTGCATTTTTAGTTCAAGGTAAAAAGATATTTTGCAAAGAATACAAGATTATATGTGTAATAAATGTATATATTTGTATTTATTTTTCTCCAAGTTTGCCAAGTTTCTCTTGGATCTGTGGGTTGATCTCTCTCATCAATTTTTTAAAATCCTCAGACATTTTTTTCAAATATTTGTTCTGCCTCAGCCTTTCTCTCTTTTTCTAATCCCCAAATACATGTATGTTGTACTGCTTAGTATTATCTCAGAGGTGTCTGGTTTATTTATCGTTTTTTTGCTGTGTTTTGTTTTTGTCTTAGGATAATTTTTTTGCTCTGTCTTCTAGTTCACTGATTTTTTTTCTTCTGCTGAGTTCAGTCATCTGTTAAAACTTTTAAATGGATTCATTTCTGATCCTGCAGATTTTCTAAAATGCACATTTCTATTTATTCTTTTAAAAAATTTATTTTCTCTTCTGAAATCTTTTCCATCTGGTCACATATGCTGTCCACCTTCTGAACTAAAAATTTTAACCACTTTACCATACTTATTTTAAAATACATGTCTGCCAGTTTCATCATCTGGATCATTCATTTATGTGTGTCTTGTAACTTTTTTTTTTTTTGTATTTTTCTGAAGTTGCAAACGGGGAGGCAGACAGACAGACTCCTGCATGCACCCGCCAGGATCCACCCGGCATGCCCACCAGGGGGCGATGCTCTGCCCATCTGGGGCATTGCTCTGTTGCAACCAGAGACATTCTAGCACCTGAGGCAGAGGCCATGGAGCCATCCTCAGCGCCTGGGCTAGCTTTGCTCCAGTGGAATCTTGGCTGTGGAAGGGGAAGAGAGAGACAGAGAGTAAGGAGAGGGGGAGGAATGGAGAGCAGCAGATGGGTGCTTTTCCTGTGTGCCCTGGCCAGGAATCGAACCTGGGACTCCTGCACGCCAGGCTGACGCTCTACCACTGAGCCAACCGGCCAGGGCCAGTCTTACAACTTTTTAAAAAATTGATTATAGACCCTTTTTTTGTTTGTTTCTTGTATAACTTTTAATTTTCATTTTTTTTAAATTAAATTTTTAAAAAATGTATTGATTTTAGCTAGGGAGGAAGGGGAATCTTGAGAGAAAGACAAGGAGCACCAATCTGTTCCTGTATGTACCCTGTTCAAGCATCAAACCGGTAACCTTTGTACTTCAGGATGATATTGTAATAAACTAAGCTAATCTGGCCAGGGCTTTTGTGTAATTTTCTTAATGTATGTCAGACTTTCTTGTTGCGATGGAAGTGCATCTTATTTACCTTCAGAAAGAGGCATACCTCTTACTTGGTTAGGCCACTATTGGGGCGCTGACTCAATATTGTTTATAGTTTAGGTAAGTCGGGACTTTGTTTGCTTGCTTGATTTAGATTCTGTCCTCCATGGTCCTCACAGGTTTTAAGCAGTGTTTGTGGAGACTGGAGTGATCTCTAGGCATTATTGCCCAACCAATAGCCCATTCCTACCTTGTGCCTCAGGTAGTCTGTGTTCTCCTTTCCCTACCGTAAGAAGGAAGAGCTTCTCCTAGGAAAAGCTTTATATATTCTAGAATTTACTTTTGATTTACTGAGTCCTCAGATCTCTAATAGATGAAAAAAACCCCACAATTTTTGTGGCTTACCTTCCAGGTTTGTTCTTGCTTTTTAGAGTCTTAGCAGTTGTCTATTGCAAATTTCTGCATTGTAACTAGAAGGAAATATCCAGTGGTCTATTTTGAATAAATTGAGTATAAATAGGGCCTTAATAGTATAATAGTATAACTATTATACTATTATCTATTTAAAAATGAGTTTTCAGACAACTCATGTTAAGGTCATTTATTATTAAACACATATACTAAAGGGAAGCATACATAAAATTTGCTTTTAATTTCTTTACACACGAGCAGGTAGGGTCAGGCCCTGATTCTTTGCTGGAGCATACTTGGTGTGGTCACCACAGCTGAAGCCACTATCACTGTAGGAAGTGCACCCAGTTGTCCAGTGCATTAGGTAGAAAAAAGGTTCAGCACCACTGGGCGGAGTGGCCTCAAAACACCTTCAACAGGACCCGAGCATGAGGGTTTAGGTTTCATGAGCTTTTGTTGTATTCTTATTTGGTTTTTTATTTGTTTGTTTTTACAGCCTTTCAAAATGTGAAAACCATACCTGAGCCTGTACAAAAACAGGCCTTGGACCAGGTTATAGTTTGTTGACTCCAGGGCAAGATGATCTTCATAGTAATCTTTGGTCTCAAGATTATTTTGAATTTTTCTAACTACCGTGTATTCAGAATAGTAACGTGGAAATTCATTAGAGGATCCAACTATAAATTTGAATCCTTTTTAGAAAGACCTCAACATGTAATATATTTTAGCACATTTGAAGTTATGTTATGTAGACTTTTACATATCCCATAAAATTTAGAGAAATTTTTTCTGTCTTCTCTTTAGGAGTATAAACCACCAGGAACCCGTAAACTGCATAATATTCTTGGAGTAGAAACAGGAGGACCTGGTGGGCGCCGTGCTGGGGAATCGGGTCATACGGTAGCTGACTACTTGAAGTTCAAAGACCTCATTTTAAGGATGCTTGATTATGACCCCAAAACTCGAATTCAACCTTACTATGCCCTGCAGCACAGTTTTTTCAAGAAAACAGCCGATGAAGGTACCAATACAAGTAACAGCGTGTCCACGAGCCCCGCAATGGAGCAGTCGCAGTCTTCGGGCACCACCTCTAGCACTTCATCAAGCTCAGGTCTGTCCTATAACAGATGTGGCTTTGAAGTACTTACTGTTTTCTTTACCAAATGGGCTTATTTTAAAGTGTTTCTGAAATTCATTAATGGAGTGGGGAGGAATTATTTTACCTAAATCTATTCTTTGTAGTTAGTAAAAATTTCACCTCTCCCAAAGCTTTGGTGTTCAATTACATGTATAAAAGTCTTTATTAACCAACATTTTTTTTTTTTAAATAGGAATACTTTGTCCACATACTTGAGTTTTTCTCTAACAAAACCAAACTTGTTAGTTCCGTGGTTGATGTGAAAGAACTTAATCAGGGAATTGGGTGACTTTCTCTTAACAGAGTTTGTGTGTGACACACTTTCACTTTCAGCGTTATTTATAGCTTTAGTACATAATCTTGAACAAAACTAACTAAACTCAAGCTATTTTGTGTTGTGATTCTTAAGGTGGATCATCGGGGACGAGCAACAGTGGGAGAGCCAGGTCGGACCCGACGCACCAGCATCGGCACAGCGGTGGGCACTTCTCAGCCGCCGTCCAGGCCATGGACTGTGAGACACACAGCCCTCAGGTGAGCTCGCACTGCCCTGGTTCACGTTCACTCCATGCTCAGGGTTAGTCCCCCATCATGCTCAGGATTAGCCATATTGGGTGCCACGTCCTTTTAGAATAATTGTCATATTTTCTAAAGGTTCCTACTTTCCTCATTTGTAAGGAATTATAACTTACAGTATTTATAACTAAAAAAGCACATTCTTGTAATTTCTTCCCTCATTTTGAAGTAACTAACATTTAATGGGTGCATACCAAACATTGCTGCAAATTCCACACCCGCCCCCTATTTATCTCATTTATTAAGGCAGCATTTTCAGCTTTACACAGTTTGGATTTTCATTTTACATCGGGAACTGAGACTTCATGGGTTAAGTAACTTTCCTCAGTTCACCGTCTTAATGACTGTCCTTTGCCCTCACCCACGACCTTTCAGCCCAAGATCAGCACCAGTGGTCTTGGGTTCTGAATCAGTTTGTGGCTTGATTTTGATTCCACGCTGTTTTTATTTTGGGAGGCTTTTTTGTGGTATTGTTTTTGTTTTTTAAACCTGTTAAAGAGGAGGATCTCATTAAGTAACTTTTGTTTAAAATTGAGCTCAAACAGATGGTGGTGGTGACATTATTCTTTCAATACTCTTGTAAAATAGTAAGTTAATTCATATTGAACACTGCTTTTATATTACTTTATAATGAGAGACCAGTGTGTCATTTGAGTGAAGTAAAACAGAAGTTTTTGACTTTCAACCATTCTTATGACTGGGTCTACTGAATGCCACTAGGGAGAACCACACATCAGATGCTGTTACCACACTGTTAATTAATATTCACCATTGTCTTCTGGGCAGTTGTCCATGTTTTCTGAGTCATCTCATCTCTTCTCCCATTCTCTTTAATAATTGTTGCAGACTTTTCTTAGAAACCTCTGTCCCCCCCACCCCACCCCTCTGGTCCTCACTCACTCCTTCTATGTAAGGGAGAGTCTCTCAGCAGGAGCACCTCCTCTTGGGCCTACATGCATGCTTGTCCGCTTCTCTCCTACCCCTTTTTCATTTTTCATTCGAGGCAGGAGTTTGTCCTGCCTGAGGCCAAGCCTTCTGGGTGCCCTGTGCCTGGCCTCCTACCTTCACCAGGACTTTGCCCTTCCCTCAGTGTCTGGCCTCTGTGTCTCAGCCTCTCTTCCCATCGCCTTTCTTTCTGTCTAATCACCACTGTCTCTCCCATCTGAAGCAAAACCTTTCCCTGCCATGTCCTCCTCACCCTACATTTCTGCTATCAT
This sequence comes from Saccopteryx leptura, assembly GCF_036850995.1. Taxonomy (NCBI): domain Eukaryota; kingdom Metazoa; phylum Chordata; class Mammalia; order Chiroptera; family Emballonuridae; genus Saccopteryx; species Saccopteryx leptura. The sequence continues at coordinate 221,233,236 of NC_089504.1, read as the reverse complement.
GGCTCTATTTCTGTACCAGAACTTCTTAGTCTGCTCTCTGCCGGCTGCCTCCCAACTCCAGGGACGCTTCTCACAGTGTTGCCACTGATGGTTGCGGCAGAGTCCACAACACTGTTGCTTCTTCCTCCTTCGTCAGCCACCGGGCAGGACACCACCGTCATCCCCCACCTCTCTGGACTTTCCTTCACTGTCTCCTGTTTTGGGTTCTCTTCTGCTGCCATGTAATCATGGGTGTTCCCCAAGCATGCCTTAAGACTTTTCTCCCTCCCCTCACACTTCTGGTGGAGTTCACCTGCTCTTACCAGGAGAGGGTAGGTACATCTTGATGTGCATCTTTTTAAATTAAAAAGATTTTTTTTTTCCATTGATTTGAGGGACAGGGGAGAGAGAAAGAGAAGCATCAACTCATTTACTGTATTTCCCATGTATAAGACGCACCCTTTCCTGAAAAATTTGTGGTCTAAAAACTGAGTGCGTTCTTATACAGTGGTTATAGAGGGTTTATTTTACTTGCATTTACTTGAATTTTATGATGAATAAAACTTGAGTTCAATAACTTGATGGAATACACTTTTTTCAAATTCGGGTTCCAAAATTAAGGTGCATCTTATACGTGAGAGTGTCTTATACATGGGGAAATACGATAACTTAGTTGTTCCATTTAGTTGTGCACGCATTGGTTGCTTCTTGTATGTGCCTGAGTAGGGGTTGAACCGGAGACCTCGGTATACCAGGACAATGCCCTGTCCGCTGAGCCACCCGGCCAAGACTTGTTATGCATCTTGATTTCTGACTTCGCCTTCACTCCTGAGTCCCCAGGGCCTTTATTTCTGATCATACAGTACATATCACTTAGAAGTCTCTACCATATGACACTGCAGATGTATCACACGAACTGATGTCATTTTCCCTCCATTATATATAGCTTTTCTGTTTTTTCTTAGTCTTTGTACAAATGGCCCTAAGTGTACCCATTTGCTTACGTCATACCTGGGGGGGGTAATCTGCTCTCCCTCATCCCTGACACAGAATCAAAGAGTAAATTGTGGATTCTAAATATCCTGAACATATTTTTATTTTCTCCACATAACTTCATCTGGAGCCTATCTTACTATAAAAAGTATTCTAACAGGTCTTCTATTTGTCCAAGTGTATTCATCAGTCACCTTCATTCTTGTCTCTGCAGCCAAGTGCGTGTTCAGCAAAGCTGTCTGATCTGGCTCTCATTTCTACCTAAACCAGTGGGTAGGAACCAGTGGGTTTGCTTTCTCTTGTACTTAAAAAAGTTTAGGCTTCTTCCTAAGGTTACAGTGATTTTCGTTTTCCTCCTCTTCAGTCATTTTGGTCTTAGTGGAGTTTTTCATTTTCTGAATATGGAATGTTCCCTTTCCCATTTCTCGTATGTTCTGTGCTCAGCCTAGAACACTCTTTTCCCTCTTTTCTTTGATAACAGCAATTTATCTCCAGGTCTTAACAAATACCACTGCTGGAGGCTTTCCCGAGTTCTCTTCTGCCTTCTTCCTTCCAGATATATACTAAATGCTACAAACATATAACAACATACCATGAGTCACATAAGACACTTATGTACCTCCCACCAGAAGTTAATATTTTGCCTTATTTGCTCAGATCCTTTTTTATGTAAGTTTTGAATTGTTGATATATTTATGAGGTTAAAAAAATAAATATAAAAGAGAATTCAATAAAATCTTCCCTTTTATGTTCTCTAGCCACCCAATTTCTAATTAATGTTGTTAGTTTTTTGTATTTTTGAGATATCTTATACATATGCAAACATACAACTATAATTGTATTTTTACCTAACGTTTGTATACCATGCACAGTTTCACTTCTTTTTTCTGTCTTGCATGTTTTATATATTTGTGCAATATATATTTTGGAGCTATTTTTTATATTCGTGCATAGATAGCTTTCTTTTTTAAAAAACAGTCACACAGTATTTCATTGTTTATTCCATAAGTTGTTTCTGTAGTCCTCTGTTAGTGGTCATTTAGTTTATTTTCAGGTTTTTCTTAGCACCACAGATGATGCTGTACTGAATAGCCCCATCCTGTGCCTGTTGTCCCATTCATGAGCAGTGGTACATACTCCTGGGTGTGAAATTGCTGGGTAAAGGAGGAATGTGATCTGTAATTTTGATGGCTGTTGCCAAATTGTCCTCCCTACACTTGAACCAGTTTTGTTTTCCACGAACAGTTTGGAGAAAATGTCAGTGTGATCACCTTTGGATCAGTCTGAAATGGTACTGGACAGGGTATAGTTTTGTTTTGCTTATTTCTTCTTATGAATGAATTTGAATAGCTTCATAATTTAAGAACCATTAGTATTTTCTGAGGGCTTTCTGTCCTTTTTTCTATTGGATTTCCAGTAGTAGTTTTTCTATTTTGATTCTCATATCGCCATCATTGAGTAAATACTTAATGATCAGTGCTAGTCTCTATGGTGGAGGCATCAGCTTTGCATTCCAAGAGCTTCTAGTGATATAGAAATCCATCAAATTCCATAAAATAAATAGAAATTGCAATTAAAGTACTATTAACTGTTGAAAAGAAAATAAGGCTGGATAATGTAATGGAATGGCTCTTTGTTGAGATGTATGTATTAATTTAAGTAGGCCAAACATAACAATTAGACTCCCTAGAACATGATATACCTTAAAGAGTCTGAAGTTTCGTCTTGTGTAACAGACCAGAGTATGTGTTCAAGTTTGTGACGTCGCTCTCCCCAGGTCTTGGGCTCCGATGTTCTGTGGCTCCTCTATCCCCTAGCAATGGTCGGCAAACTTATTATAGCATTTGAAAGTTAACAGAGCCAAATATCAACAGTACAACGATTAAAATTTCTTTTGAGAGCCATATTTTTTAAACTTAAACTATATAGGTAGGTACATTCCCTATCGAGGTAGCGCCTGCACGTGGTATTTTGTGGAAGAGCCACATTCAAGGAGCCAAAGAGCTGCAGTTTTCCGACCAGGGCGTAAGGCCTCATTGTCTGCCGCATCCAGCAGGCAGAGGATTTGGAAGGTGTTTTGTAGACCAGAGCTAGCCTTGATATGGAAACTTTTATTCACATTCCATTGAGTAAAACTTAGTCACATGGCCATACCTAAGTACAGAGGAGGCTGTGAAGTGCAGTACAGCCATTTGCTCAAACAGAATATGTTTTGTGGACAACTATAGTAACCTCCACCACAGGAGTTGGAGTCGCATTAGCCAAAGTCAACAGGGAAGACTCTGGAACTGAAATGATGATAAAGAAGCATCCAAGCAGAAATTAGAAATCAGAGCATCCTAGGCAGAAGGGAGAAGTAAGCCCTATAGCATTTGAAAGACCTTGACCAGGAATAGGAGGAAGACCCTGGGCGGTTGGAACCCAGGTAGCAGGAGAAAGGACAACTAGAGCAAAAGGGTGGAGAAACACCCACTGGCCAGATTTTTGCACATCATTGTATGGATTTTAGATTATTTTGTTTTTCTAAGTGCATTGAAAAGTCATTAGAAAATTTTAAATAGTGAAGTGATTGGATTTGTGTTTTACAGCGACTGCGGTTTTCTTTTTACCTTTTGACCGCTTTCACCAATCCTAACCCCCTCTCCCCCCACCCCTACCCCCGTCTCTTGCAACCACCAGTCTGTTTTCTGCATCTGTGAACCTGGATTTCTTGTTGTTTATTTGTTGTTGTTGTTTTATTTTTTTAAATTACACATATTAGAGAGATTATACAGTATTTGTCTTTCTCTGTCTGACTTATTTCACTTAGCATAATGCCCTTGAGGTCCATCTGTGCTGTTGCAAATAACAAGACTTCATTCTTTTTAATGTCTGAATAATATCCCATTGCCTGTATGCCACAATTTTCTTACCTATTCATGGACACTTAAATTGTTTTTATATCTTGGCTATTATAAATAATACTACAGTGAATATAGGAATGCATTTATCTTTTTGAATTAGTGTTTTTGTTTTCTTTGGACAAATACCTATAGCTGGAATTGTTGGATTATAAGGTAGTAGTTTTTGAGGAGTCTCTCTACTGTTTTTTCATAGTGGCTGCTCCAGTTCACATTCTCACTGACAGTACACAACGGTTTTCTTTTCTGCACACCCTCGCCAACACTTCTTGTTTTAAATGATAGCCATTCTGACTGATATGACATGATATCTCATTGTGATTTTGATTTGCGTTTCCCTGATGATTAGTGATGTTGAGCATCTTTTCACGGACCTTTTGGCCATGTGTATATGTCTTCTTTGGAAAAATGTCAATTCAAATGTTCTATTTTTTCTCATTGGATGTTGTAGATAAATTTTTGTTTGTCATTTTGCCATTAAGTTGTAAGAGGGTGTTTTATTCATTTGGGTTTTTTTTGGACAATATCTTCTTGTCTGGTATGTGGTATGTAAATAGAGTTTTTCATTCAGTAAGTGGTTCCTTTGCTTTGTAGAACCTTTTCAATTTAATGCCTGCAGTCCCACTTACTTATTTTGTTTTTGTTGCCTGTACTTTTTGGTGTCAAATTAAAAAAATCATTACCAAGACTTATGTCAGGGATCTTATATCTGTGTTTTCTTCTAGGAGTTTCAGGTCTTGTGTTGAAGTCTTCAGTCCATTATGGATTAATTTTTATGTATGGTGTTAAGATAGTGGTCAAAAATCAGTTTTTTTCACATGTGGCTGCCCAGTTTTCCTAGCATCATTTTTTGAAGACACTGTCCCTTTCTCATTGCATATTCCAGGCTCCTTTGTCATAAAGTAATTGATCTCATATATATATAGCTGTATGTATATCCTGGCTCTTTCTTCTGTTCCTTTGATCCATATGTCTGTTTTAATCACCATTACCATACTGTTTTATTACTATTGTTTTGTAATATAGTTTGAAGTCAAGAAGCATGATATCTCCAGCTTTGTTCTTTCTCAAGATTGCTTTTGCTGTTGAGGATTTTTTTATGGTATCATAAGTAGTACTGATGTTTTAACAATGTTGATCTTTCCAGACCATTTCCACAAATATCTTTCCATTTATTTGTGTCTTCTTCAGTTTCTCTCATTAGAATTTTGTAGTTTTCTATATGTGTTTTTTTACCTCCTTGGTTAAAATTATTTCTAGGTATTATATTCTTTTGCTATTATAAATGGGATTATTTTTTTATTTCTCTGATAGTTCTTTATTGGTATAGAGAATTGAAACAGATTTTTGTGTATTGATTTTTGTATCCTGTACTTTAACTGAATTTGTTTATTCTGTTTTTGATGTCTTTAGGATTTTTTATATGTGTCATTTGCAATTATTGACAGTTTTGCCTCTTCCTTTTCAATTAGAATGCCATTGTTTTCCCTTGCCTAACTCGGATTTGTTTTAAAAAGATGATTCTTTTGACTTTTTGGAGACTTGATTGGAAGAAGGCAAGGATGGAAGCTGCGAGTTGATTAAGAAAGCTGTTGTAATAGCTTAGGCAAGGGACGATAGTGGCCTGGGTTAGAGTGTTGTGGTGTGTCCAGGCTTGGGGTCTGATTTGAAGGGAGTGTCAGTACTATTGGTGATGATGTGGATGGAGAAATGGTTGAGCAGCTGGATGGATAATAGTGCTTAATATTGAAACAGGAGGTCCTTGGCTGGTTGTCTCAGTGGATAGAGCATTGGCCCGGTGTGCAATGTCCTGGGTTTGATTCCCAGTCAGAGCACACAGGAGAAGCCACAATCTGCTTCTCTCCCCCTCCCGCTCCCCTTTCTTTCCCTCTTCCCTTCTCGCAGCCAGTGACTCGATTGGTTTTAGCGTTGGCCCTGGGTGCTGAGGATAGCTCGGTTGATTCAAGCAGCCCCAGACAAGGGTTGCTGGGTGGATCCCGGTTGGGGTACATGCAGGAGTCTATTTCCCCTTCCCTCACTTTAAAAATAAATACACACACACATACATACATACATACATACATACATACATACATATACATACACACACACAGAAAGATGTAGAGAGGGGAGAGGGGGCTTTGGGGAGAAAGTAAAGAATTCCTTTTATTGCCTGGCATGGACCTGGAATTCTGAGATCACTGGTGTGATACCCTGGGCTTGTGAGGTCAGAGCACACATGATAAGCAATCAGTGAAGAACTAAAATTAAACAACTGAGTTAATACTTCTCGTTCCCCCACTCTGTAAAATCAATAAGTAAGATCTTTTAAAATTTGGAAAAAAAAAACAATTTGTTTTGGACCTGTCAAATATTTACTTAGCTATCTCTTTCTAGAAAAAATTTGCTGACTCCTGGCATGAGCAGTGCTTCCAAGGAAAGAAAGTGGCCTTTGAAATGTATGAGTGTGTTTATAGGTCTTAACTGTAGCTTACATAATAAAATGTTTTTCACTCGTGACCATGTTTAGAATTTCTCATTATAGGATTGTCTAACATGTTCCAGAACCTTCCTTTCTCTGATTAATGTTAATGCTAGTGTTGTAGCTTTTGATCAAAGATTAAAACTTTGAAACAGTACTCTATAAATTCTTCTAAAATCTGTTTTTACAGGTGCGCCAGCAATTTCCTGCTCCCCTTGGTTGGTCAGGCACTGAAGCTCCTACACAAGTCACTGTCGAAACTCATCCCGTTCAAGAAACGACCTTTCATGTAGCCCCTCAACAGAATGCATTGCATCATCACCATGGAAACAGTTCCCATCATCATCACCACCACCACCACCACCACCATCACCATGGACAACAAGCCTTGGGTAACCGGACCAGGCCAAGGGTCTACAATTCTCCAACAAATAGCTCCTCTACCCAGGATTCTATGGAGGTTGGCCATAGTCACCACTCCATGACATCCCTGTCTTCCTCAACTACTTCTTCCTCTACATCTTCCTCCTCTACTGGTAATCAAGGCAATCAGGCCTACCAGAACCGCCCAGTGGCTGCTAATACCTTGGACTTTGGACAGAATGGAGCTATGGACGTTAATTTAACCGTCTACTCCAATCCCCGCCAAGAGACTGGCATAGCTGGACATCCAACATACCAATTTTCTGCTAATACAGGTCCTGCACATTACATGACTGAAGGACATCTGACAATGAGGCAAGGGGCTGATAGAGAAGAGTCCCCCATGACAGGAGTTTGTGTGCAACAGAGTCCTGTAGCTAGCTCGTGACTAAATTGAAACTTGATTTTGTTTCTTGTGTGTTTTTATAGAAGTGGTGTTTTTTTCCAAAAAAACAAAGTGCAAAGCTGCTTGAATCAGAAGGAGATTAACACACTGAACCGCTACAAGAGGGCAAAGCTGACTTTTTTTTTAACTTGAAAAGATTGCAAAGGGACAATGAAGTTTTTAAAAGAGCCATGTCCAACCCCATCTTCATGGATAGCTCAGAGGTGTCCTCTTTTTGCCTCCCCCATTTTAACTTGCCACATCCCAGTCATAGTGGGGTTTTTTGTCTTTCTATTCCACAAAAGTTAATGTTCAGATGTTGGTCTTAGTCATTTGCCAACTAATTTTAAAATAAAAAGGCACTGCACATAATTTGCATAAAGGGCCCCATGAGGGTTTTTTTTCCTTTTTTTGTTTTTGTTTTTTGTTTGTTTGTTTTGGGTGGGGATGGGAAATTTGGGTTTTTAAGTCCTCTAAACACACATGGGCGTGGAAATGCAGTACTGTAAGCAAGAGGGACCTCCAGCTCACACAAACATCACCTTCAGCTGTATGGAAGGGACGGTTGTATTGGAGTTTGTAAGGCACAGTAAGCATGCTAAGTGGCGGGGATCAGAACTCTCCTGTCTGAACCTACCGAGGAGCAAAGCAGCAATTACATGGGATCCTGTGGGTCTCCTGTTGGAGAGACCGCAGTAAGATAGTAATGGAACGTGACTGGTCTCCCAACCAAGGTGCACTGAGAAGCAATCAACGGGTCAGTCGTGGCCAGTCCTGGGGAGGTCTAAGTGGTGGTCTTTGGGATAACCTTTGGCCTTATGGATTTGGACTCGAAATTAGAAGAGCCTACCATTTCAGATGCAATCACTTTTGGACATGCTTTTGCAGACAGTCCTTAATGCTGAAAACAGAGAATGGGTAATTCAAGAGGCCTTTCTTTTAAAATAGACTTTTGTGACCCACTAATTGTAAGGTATTGCGAGGTCACTTTGCGTGTGTCATAAAGTTGACTTCCTTATTGGTTGAAGGTCACAGAGGTAGTGGTTTGCTTTGATGGAAATAGCTACAGCTGTGTCCCTTCCTGCTTTTTACTTTTTCTTTTGCTTTTTCTTGGCACGTGGTATCTCCACCATTTCTTCTGCACAAAGATGTCTTCTGTTCATCCTGAACATTTTAAAAAAATGCAGAATTTTATGTGACTGCTTTTTTGCCTCACAATTATGCTGTGAATTTTACAAAAATTTATTTTCTTTTTTGATAATTTATTGTACCAAAGCTGTTTTTATAGCACATAGATGTCTGTAACCAATAATGTAGCAGTTCTGCACTTTGACACAAGGTGTAACTAGACCATTTTTAAATGTCAGTTGAAAATTATGGCTGTACTATTGCTTAAGCAAAACTGGAACTGTTGTTGACTCCATAGCCAATACATTTACAGCAGTCTGTGTACTGAGCATAGTAGATTGACATCTAATTCAAGACTCCAACATCTGTTACATTCTCAATGTGTTCAGGCTTCTGAAGGTAAAGGGACACTGGATCCAGAAGCTATGGAACCAGCAGTTGATTCTTGTATTCCTGATTAATCTACTTGTAAACTTGACAGCAAGACCTTGGTTGCACCAATAGGTCCACAGTGAGAGCACGAGGAGAGGGAGAGTCCCATGCATGACCTGGAACGAACAGGCTGGTGTTGACCAGGTGCCTAGTGTCGAAATTATGCTGCCTTAATGTAACACAGTCTGGCAGTTGCTAAATTTGTGTTCCCATTTTAAATTGACCAACTTTAGGGTGTTAGACTTTTGAGCGGTTGAATTGGGAGAATGAAGATGAGTAATTTACCTGTCCAGGATCAGAAGAAGCCTAGGAAAGAAGCAGTAATCTACCTCTGCCGACAACCCTGTTCAAAATAACTCAGCAGAACACCACATAACTTTTTATTGGTCAATTCCATGTGGCTGACTAGGTCATTTTTTCTGAACAAAAGCAGGTTTTTATATGTAAACAATGACAAAAGAAAGGCTTAAAACTATGTGAATGTGAATGGAAACTTGGAAATAACCGTTTTTATACACCACAAATTTTTTTTTTTGTTAATCAGGAAATCCATATTTATTTTGTAATTAAATGTCAAGCCTGTGGATGATTTTTGAACTTGGTAGTTCATAAAGGTTTACAGAGAATAAAAGGACATCATCTTGAGTATAGCAATATCTAAAGGAATTCAGTAGTTACTGCTGTTTAGGAGTATAAGGAAAAGATACTGTATCAGTCAGGTCATTTTTTTCTGTGCTGGTTGCCACATCTTAAAAAGCACCAAAAAACAAAAACAGAAAGCAGTTTTTAAACCGCTATTTACATAAAATCAAAATCCACTGCTTCTGCATACTGTGTTATGTTACAGTCCAGTTTTGTGTGCTTTACTACACGGTTTGGTTACAGGACTTCTGTGCATTGTAAACATAAACAGCATGGAAAAGGTTAAATACCTGTGTGCAGATTGTAAGATCTGGTCCGGACTTGCTGTGTATATTGTAACGTTAAATGAAAAGAACCCCCTTTGTATTATAGTCATGCGGTCTTATGTATGATAAACAGTTGAATAATTTGTCCTCAGACTCTTTACTATGCTTTTTAAAAATTAATTTAAGAACAATGTAAACGTAGTAAAATCTTCCTATGCAATTCACCTGGTCCAGGTAATGATCTGGTAGGTATACTGAACATCAGTTTAGTCACCTGTGTAAAAACGAAAATAGTTACAGCGATCTGGGCTTAAAAAAAATCTTGGAAAGTAAAAAATGGAGGTTTAATGGATCATTTTGATTTTTAAAATGGATTTTTTTTATGTGAATGATGACTGTAGTCACAGTTTCTTTCTGATGCAGAGTGCCGGTAGTGTGTAGAGTTTAGAATGGGTGTAAGGGCTGAGTGCTCTTCTTGAACCGGCTCTGGCCTGCTTGGAAGCAATAGGAAATAGAAGGAATGTTGGTCCTCCTTCCCCAGGTGCTCATCTGGGGCCGTATCAGGGACTTTCGTGTACAAAAGTATAGAATTCTGCTGCAATGAATGAATTTCTAACCTGAAGTCTCTTTTTATAAATTAACCTGCATAAGTATATATTAAGGTGGCTTTCAGAAGGCAAAAACAAGTGTTATTCTGTAAAATTGAAATTGGCTACATAAAGTTACACCTACCCACATGTAAGAAACTTTCTTTAGCTTTTTTTTTTAGGTTCTGAGCATTTTACTTAGGTAAGTGGCACATTGTATGTGATATTGGGCTCCAAAAGACCTTGGATTATTTTTATTTAATGAATGTTAGAACTACATGTAAAAATGCCTTGAAGGTTGCAGTAAACATGTAAGGCCCACAAAGTGATCATTGTGCTCTCCAGTGTGCCCTCTTTTCTAGCTCCTGTGTTCAACTTCCTGTCATAAGTCTTATAATAAGAAAATATATTAACAAAATACACAGACAAGATAGCGGATATCAGATTTCTTCTAGGTTAGTATCTCCATTTACTTTTGGCCTGACTTGGTTAGCTTTAAGTCTATATATTCAGTACTCACTGTTTATTGAATTTATTGGGTGACACTGGTTTACAAAATTATACAGGTTTTAGGTTCGCCATTCTACAGCACATCTCTGTACACCATATTGTGTGTTCATTCCAGGTACAGAACTTGGTCTTAGTGCCATGAATGAAAAAGTTTGATTCTTTAAGATTGTGGGGAAACTGACTTTGGTATAGTGGGTCCATATCAGATTTTTTTTTGGAATCCTACTTGAGATGGCTGGGGCCTGAAACTGGGAACCCTCTGCTGCAGGGAAGAAGGAAGCAAAAGCTGACGTGTTCTTAGCCGTGGCTGTCCTTCCCTAAACACGTTTCCTCAGGTGAAAACGTGTCAAGTAATAGTACAAAGAACAAGAAAACCCTTTAGAAAACATACTCTTGATCATCCCTCGAACTGCATAGTAGTAACCTGTCAGTGCGTCCATTGCGGATTCTGTGGATGTCACCTGGCTTGCACCCTGCACTAATAAATTTTACATGTGGCTATGTTTAATGCACTAGATTTTGTGTGTGTGTGGAAGAGTCATTTACTAAGGTAAGTGGTCTGCTGGCTCGTGTGTCTTCCAGCCATGGTCCCCGCTTTCAGCTCGCATGAGAAGTGGTGAAGAACCAGGGTGTTCTGGCATTGCAGCTGCTTTTGTTAATAGCTTAATTGGAGAGCACAGGGTATTTGTCTTCATTTTCTTCAAAGACAGGTATTTCTCCCAATGAAAAACACTGATTTAACCATAAATACATACTAACTCTAATCTGGAACCCCCCAGGTTTCAGTACACAGCTTCTTGAAAACAGTTTTTCCATAATTCCTCAGCCTGAAGTAAGTCCATTGAAAAGTAAAAGGGATGGTAATTAACATGTCTTTTAGGGCACGCTGCAAATTCCCTGTGGCGTGTGGAGTCGGGAACTTGTGCTGTGCGGTCGGGAACTTGGGTGCAAGGCTTCACAGCAGTGAGGAGCCACGGATAAGCTTCGACTCGCCTCCTTTTACTGTCAGCAGATGCCAGTGTCTGGCCCACCTGGGCTCTGAAGGGGCAGAAAGGACAGGAGTCCTGTTCTAATAAAGGCTGGATAGATGTGGCCAAGCTGTGGGTGCAAGATGAGCAAGTGGGCCACTCAGCAGAGTGCACCCCTGTTCATGCTGGAAGGTGCGGCCAGTGGGCACAGTTGACTGCTGTTCTCTAGGAAAACCCTCAAGGGTTCTTGGGTTGCAACATATAGAAAGGCTATGTAGGTATTACATATAATATGTTGTCTGTTTGACAAGTTTGTTTAGTTATCTTTTCAATTAAATTTTAAAAATTGCTACCTTTGGGATTTGGGGGGTTTTCTTGAAAGTTTTGTTGCCAATATTTGCTTGTTAGTCACTGAGATTCCGAGCCAAGTGGCAGGTCCTGGGTGGTGATGATTCTTCACCATGTAGGGCCAGCAGCCAGCATGTTACCACCCAGGCAGGAGGTGAGAGGGCTGTGTCCCAAGGACAGCTGCCAAAAGGAAACAACTTAGCCAGTAGAAAATGTTGACTTGGTTAAAATAGAGCCCCAGTTATGAATTGGTGAATCACCCTTGATCACTTGCATAGAAATGCAGCATAGAGGTATGTTAGCAGGTGGGGAAGGAATGGGTTGCCAACTCCCTTTGAAGGGAAAATGACTTCTGGTGGTATCAAAGGGTTATGTTTTTAGAGATCTGAGCATCAGACAGTGAAGTAGTAACCCTAAGGAGAAAGCCCCTTTTTGTCTACATCACAGGCAAGCTGGTCTGTTGAAGAGGCCGGGATATCCTGAGCTGGGTGCAAGTCAGAAAGCAATATCTGGGGAAAAGATAACTGTTTTGGTGAACTCCAGGTGATCCTATCAAACTATTGAATCAGTACACATCAATTAAACCAGTTTTCAACCCTGCTGCTTCAGACTTACCTGTAGAATTGATACTCGTGTACACTGATCACACTGAGAATTTTTGGGAGTTGTGAGTGGGGCCTGGACATCTGTTTTTGAACACCTGTGCAGGAACTTGATCCTGACCTGCAGTCAGGCACAACAGAAGGTAGGGAGGAGCTGTGGCTAATCCGATAGTGTAAATGAACATTTTTAATGTTGCATTGAAGTTTCTGTATATGTAGTTAAACAATTAAAATTCACAACTTAACATGGCATCTCAAAATGTTCTGAAACAGGCCTACAGAAAAGGCAGAAATTACCAACTGCAAGTATATCAAACTTTCAGTTTGTCATCTTTTCAAAGTGAGTTGATGTGACACCCTATCAGTAGTTCTCAGGTGTCCCATGAGAACAGCATGCTAAGTTTATTTCCCAAATCTCACAAGGTCTTCTGTAGGAACAGTGGTGGGTTCTCTGGGGCTTCAGCGATTGGTCTCAGTGTGCGGCCTTTGGTGAAGGCCCTGTGATGCAGCGGCTGCAGTTTTCAGCTCTAAAGTTGCGTAAATAGTCCTTGCTCTTACCCTGGGCATGTTACCTTACATCTCTAAGCTTCTTTCCTTTTTCTGTACAGGGAGAATAAGTAGTCTCCACTGTGGGATTTTATGCAGGATTCAGTGAGGTCGTGTACATAAGGATCTTGGTACAGTGTAGGAAGTGCTCAATAAATATAATTTGTAAATAAGCAGAGTCCGTGGCATGAGTGAATCTACTTTTTCTGTGTGAATATGAGAAACACTGGGGAAACGAAGTAAGTACATCTATTTTAGAATTCTTAGTTATATGCTTTGTAGTTTACTTCAAAAACTTGTAGTATAGCTTCAATATAATATATGCTATGTAAATATTCTATAAAGGATGATTTTTCAGAACTTTTCTCTCCAACTTCATAGAGGCTGTTTGGAGGAATAACTGGACAGGGTGCTTTTTCTAACAAGCCATCGGACCTGGTCATCCTGTGTTTAGTGGACCCCACCCCACCCTGAGGTATATTTGCTACATTTTTAACCTTCAGAGATTTGACTTAGATCAGGGAGAATACCGGTAAGTAGAAACCAGTTCCCAAGTTCTTAAACAGTGATAATATTGGGGAAGCTTTTACAAACTAATAGTTTATAACCCACATTTTATTTATTTTTATTTTTTGTATTTTTCTGAAGTGAGAAGTGGGGAGGCAGAGAGACTCCCAAATGCACCCAACCGGAATCCACCTGGCATGCCCACCAGGGGACGATGCTCGGCCCATCTGGGGCGTTGCCCAGTTTGCAACGGCAGCCATTCTAGCGCCTCAGGAGGAGGCTGTGGAGCCGTCCTCAGCACCCATCAAAGCAGTTAAGAGGCTAGCTGCTGCTGATTTTTGTTTTTACTTAATTTACTTTGTTGTTATTTCAGGGAAGACTGTACATCCCACAGGAGCCCCTCCATGTGATCCCCTTTCTCTTTGTTCTTAGAGTGACCTCCCTTCAGTAAACAGAAGGACACATTTCTTAGGGCAGAAAGTCTGTTTCTTTGTGTTCAAATATAGCTGACTGACGCTACCTCACAAGAACATTTGCATTACGATGGCCTGTGACTTTGGCTGGATAAAGATGAAAACAACAGATCTAATTGTGGGATTTAAGTGTTCACCTGGAGTCGATAAAAGTCTTTGGCAGATGGAGTTCCCCAGCCTCCTAAAATTCCGATGGCTTAGACAGCCTTCTAGTTGTCAGCCAGATTGGACAGGCCTCGTGCCTCTTTCCATCCCGTGGCCTTTCCTGCCCTGCTGTTACATCTCTGCTCTCCATACGTCTCATCTTGGTGTGATGGTCCTGACCAGTGTGTATCTCATCTGACTACCCCTCTGGGATCAGAGAAGGATTGTGTGGAATCTTCATGGTCCTGGCTTTAGGCTAATTCCACTTTTAGATCTGAGCAATGCTTTGCTGTTTATAGGGTGCTTATACAGTGTTAATTTAATTCTTACCACCACCCTCTGATCACATGTCGCAATGCTTGCAACACTCGGTTATCTTGTTCCCACAGGCATACTTCTCTGATGGTATCCCGTCTATCGAATAATGCCAATGACGCCATATCTGAAGTAGTATAGGAAAACTGAAGTTAGGAGCATGCCCCGTGAGGTTTCCTATGCGGTATTCACATACTGTGGTCTTTCTCCCAGCTCAGGTTGCTCGGCAGGTTAGAGAGTTCTACCTTGTTTTCACTAGAAGTGGGGGACTAGCAGTCCCTAGGTCCAAGAAGCCACATGGCAACTCACTTTACTGGTCGGATTAAAACGTTTTATTGTTGGGTGTCTTGGCAGCTGACAGGGCTATATGATGGAAATCATGAACACCTGTCATGTACAAAGCACTTAGCTGTATCCTAGGGATGACATCAGCAAGCATGTCCCTGTTCTCGGGGGTGGCACAGACAGATGGTGAATGACCCCAAATGAGCCAAGTATTAAAGAGCAGAGCTATGAACAGGGAGCATTTTCTGGTCCAGGGCCTGGGGAAGAGTTCCTTGAGGAATTGAGTTTATGCTGATATTTAATAGGTGAATAGGAGTTATCCAGGTGGTGATGGGGACTCTCTGGAATCTAGAAATAAACTATGTTCACAGTCTGTTATAATGAGCAATCAATCAAGAGGCCTTGCCTGTATCAGTTTGTAAGTGGATAGTTCAGTGCATTTAGGTGGAGAGCTGACATCTTAGGAACTGACTGGATGGAGTGAGGGGCTCTGTGTAGGAGATAAGTCTGGCTTCCTCAAGCTTCGGTGGCTGGCAGTGCTGTGGACTGGGATTGGGAACATTTGGGGTAGAGCAGCTCTGTCAGAGCATTCAGTTTTGGGATTTTGGGTATTAAGGGATAACAGGACATCTAAGTGGAGATGTCAAGTAGGGAATTTAACATAAACTAATGGCTTGAAGGCAGGGAAGCTGGGGATAGTAGGTTTTTGGTCCTTATGGAGGCAAATGATAAAATTTTAGAGCTATCAAGGTGACAGAGATCATCTAGTCCCTCACCACTCAGTGGAGTCGTACCAGTAACATCAGCAACCCCTAGGAATGTGTTAGAAATGCAGACTCTCAGGCCTGGCCCAGACCTGACCAGAATCTGCATTTGAATAAGGCCCTCAGGTAATTCACAGGAACAGTTGGGATTGAGAATCGGGCTTACACCTCACCTTACATTGGAGGAAACCTAAGAGTTTTTCAATTTATTCAAGATGATACAGTTGACCAGTGGCAGTCCCCTGCTTTCATTCAGGCCTCTTTCCAGTTTGCATACTGACCTTGACATTGAGATCACACACCACCATCTAGCCCTGGATGATCCCCCTAACTGGTCTACTAGAGGCAGAGTCATGGCTGAGATGAATGTCAGTTAATGTAGGCTTGACTCATGGGCCAGGTAAGTGTAGTTATTTAAAGAATGATTGTATTGTCCTAAAAAGTTTTTGTTTTTTAAGTAGGCCTCCCATGAATTTGGAAATGTTGAATAGGTTTATCTCTGGTTTTCTTAACTAAGTAAAACAGTTTCTAGGACACTTCGAAGGATTAGGACAGAGACTTTGCTGTTGGGTCTTCCTCCTCCTTTGCCCACTTCCCTTCTCCCCAGGTAATTTTTGCCCCTTCTGCTTTCCAGGGTCCATAATTCTTATCCTGGCTTTAAGTTTCCCCCAGTTGCTTTCCTGGGGTGTTCAGACACAAAGCTGGGTCACCCTTCACAGTGATTGCTTCTCCCATTTTTCCACCTGAAGCATGTATGCAGCTCTTCATCCAGATGATTGCCATTGAGGCCCTTTGCTAGGAGAGGGGCCCTGGGCTGTGCCTCTGGATTGAAAGACAGGGAGGCTCTGTGGGACTCTGAACAAAGGTAAAAATTGAGTTGTAAATAAAGAAGAAATAAGATTCATTGTGTTCTAGTGATTAACAGGGAAGTGTTCATTTTCTGTCTCTCTGCATCATTTCAGCTTGCTTTCCCTTTGCTGTTGTTACTTCCATTTCCCCATTCTGGCTGGCGGCAAGCTCTTGGTCCGTCCTCCCTAGGTGGTGGGCCCTTCAGAACAGGAAAGCTCTGGAAAAGCAGGGATGACTTTGGCCTCTGCTTCCTGTTTGTTGCTACAGATGAGAGGTCGGCCAAGTATAGCCAGTCCCCTGGTTTTGAATGGCTCACCTTGCTGGGAATGCTTTTTACATTTTAGGTGGTTGAAAAACATCAAACAAATACTATTTCATGTTGTGAAAGTATATATGAAATTTAAATTTCAGTATCCATATATTAGGAGCAAATAATTGGAAAACTGCTATTATATATGGTGGTATGCTTTAAGTGTGCAAGACTTTACATTGAAAATGAAAAGATTTTCCTGAGAGACATTAAGGAGGACCTAAATAAATAGAGACATATGCAGAAAAGAATAACAATATCCTTTAGGGCATAGATGCCTTACTAAATAGAACACATTCAGTTAGAGTCTTTTCTCCCTTAATTGATCTATATATAGTTTCAACACAATCCCAATCACACAATCCCAACCAAGATTCCAGTATGTTTATCTGTAGAATTTGACAAGGTCATTCTAAAATTTTTATAGACATATCATAGAATATCCAAAACAATTTTGATAGAAGAATATAGTTGGAGAACTTCTACTTGATTTCAGGACTTTACTATAAATACATAGTAATTGAGACTGTTTTGACAGAGAGGTAGACCAATAGGTCACTGACATGGAATATAGAGTCCAGAAATAGGTGTACAATTATCTGGTCAATTGTTTTCCAACAAAGGTGCTAAGGTGATTCAATGGCAGACTGGGTGGTCTTTTCAACAAATGCTGCTGGGACAACTGAACATCCATATATATATATAAAAAATGAACCTTAGTTGCTATCTCACATCGTGTTCAGAAGTTAACTTGAACTGGATTCTTGGTGTGACTTTAAGGGCTAAAACTATAACATTTATAGAAGAAGAAAACTTCCAGAAAAAGAATTTTTACAGCTCAAGAAGACGAGCAACCCAATTAAAAAGAGGGCAAGATAGTTGAACATGTTTTTCAGAAAGGAAGCAATATTAATGGCCAATAAGCTCATAAGAAAGTGTTTACTATTCCTATTGAGCAGTAACATGCATATTAAAACTCCTGTACCCCAAGAGAATGGCTAAAATTAAGGATGGACAACACCAAATGAGGATGTTGTAGTCACCACAACTCTCCAATGTCATGGGAGTATAAACAGTTGTGACCGCTTTGGGAAAATGACAATTTTATATTAACACTCACCTTACCTATGACCAAACAATTCCACTTTCAGATATTTGCCAGTGAGAAATAAAAACACGTCCACTAACACAGTTGTTTAGGGATCTTCATAACACCTTTATTTCTGCTAACAACTGAAAACCATTAGGATTCCCACCCACAGGATAGCAGGTGAGGAAACCGTGATGTATCCACACAGTGGAATAGTACTCAGCTACAGAAAATGCCAAGCTGCTGACATCGGAAACTGTATGCATCTTAAGAGCAGCATGTTGGGTGAAACACGCCAGACACAAAAGAGCACCACATCTATGTGGTTCTATATATATATATATATATATATATATATATATATATATATATATGTATGTATGAACTTCCAGAACATGACAGTCTAGTCTGTGCAGAGAGAAACGTCAACAGTGGCTTTCTCCAGGGTGGGAAGACTAACAGGAAAGACATGAGTAAGCTTTCCTTGGTGATGGAAATGTTTTGAATTATGACAGGGACTTGACTCATATGGGTTTAGTCATCTGTCAACCCTTGCTGAATGGTATACTTAAGAACTGTACATCCCACTTTATGGTAAGTATACTTTAAATGAAAGGTAAGGAGCAGATCTATCACATTAAACAAACAAAAAAGGATAAGTTAAATCTCACATGTGTAATCCTTGGTGAAGTCACATTCAGACACAAAGGGCAACTGGAATATTTTTCAAAAAGCAATACCATTGAGTTATATGCAGGGATTATGGGAGGAAGCAAGAGTTAATTTGAAAAAAGTGAAAGTCCTCACATTCTGTTTATTATCTAACACAACAGATGTAAAATGTATCTACTTAATCCCCCCCTACCACTCCATCTTTTTTTTGCTACACATACTTCTCTTTGAGGTAGGGGTAGGAATCCGAAGTTTCAGGTGGGTAGTGGTATTGATGCCCTCTGTCCAGGTTGACTGTGTGAGGTTGGATACTGTGGGTGAGCCCTGTCCGAGGACTGTCTAGAGAGGTATCTGGAAGTTTAAGCCAAAGACTAGACCTCAAGTGTGGACAGAGTAGGGGACCTAGAATTCCTGCATGGGAAAAGGTGTGGCTGGTCTATATCCAGGCCTAGTCTGTTGGTTTTCGACACAATCAGGGCTTATTCTGGCCTTGCTGTCCCTGTCCCCCATCTAGCTGTCAGTTTCAGTACATACCAGTTTGCATCCTTCAGGGTTCATCCTGATAGATGGGATAGCCTCCCCTGGAAGTAGGCAGCTCTTGTGGTTGGGAAACCAGTAGGTGCTGTGGTCAGACTAAGGCTTTGAGTCTGGAGTCATAGTCATGCACTGCACACCCTGACTGAGCTCACTGCGTGACTATTTCACAATGGAACTGAGCAGATACCACAGCAAAAGTAGCCTGACTTGTGGTGGCACAGTGGATAGAGTATCAACCTGGAATGCCTAGGTTGCTGGTTTGAAACCTTGAGGTGCTTGCTGGCTTGAGCCCAGGGTCCTGCCTCAACCCTGAGGTTGCTGGTAGGACAACCTGGCGTTTCCTACAGGAAGGTGGTGCCTTAGGAAGTCAGGACCTGGCCTCCCAAGCTGGGGTTAGCAATTCCCATGGCCCTCTGGGTGCTGTGTCCTGCGTGTTTCACATTCCAGAGAGAAAACAGATGAAATAAGTTTGGTCCACAGCAAATTCCAGTCCCTGTCTCAACTCATTCAGCCATTATGCTTCAGGGGCTCCTGTCCAACCAGCACTTTGAGTCATGTGGCAGGCAGGCCAGGGAAGACTGGAGTGGAGGGACTTCTGCAGTCAGGTAAAGCAAAGACTAAGAAGGCTCTGGGGGAGTCTGTGCTGTGTTCCAGGATGCACTTGGTTGATTTCTTAACATTTTCAGTATTGCCTTCTAGTTTGTTCACCTTGTTGTTAACCTTCAAAACAATCCAGGGAGATAAGTAGGATTACTCCTATTTTATAGAAGATACCAGGAGATCAATGGCCTGTCCTAGGTCACACAGCCACAGTGTGGGAGGGCTGAGGTGTGTCCTGGGGCTGCCCTGTTGTCTCTGCATCCTCCCCGAGTGCAGGGAGTGGCGGATGCTAACTTGACAAAACCATTGATCTTGTGAGAGCTCCCCAAACTCCGGAATGAAAATTGCCCAGGATTTTGCACAGGGCAACAAGGTGAGAAATTGATGGGTTGGCCTGATTAAACTGGCCAGGCAGTTAACAGTTCTTTGCCAAGCTCTGAGCATAATTTAAAGGTACCAAAGCAGGAGGAAAGGCCCTATAACTCACCTCCTTAAAGGGCTCTCAGAATAAGAGACACCTTCGATCATAGAAAACACCCCATTCCTAATGCTCAAAAGGACTGGCATGTTTCTGGGGATTTCAGTCCAAGAACATGGAGTCTGGATGCACATACCTGGCAGAAACAGTAAGGAAAATATTTGCGGGTCGTAAATGTCTGCCTGATGTTCCCTGATTTGGCTGGGTATTTAACCCCGTTCTCACTTGCTGCCTGTTCCACCTTGTAAATGCCATCCTGTTGGCTAAGCCATTTTTCATCAGCAGGAATTAAAATGTTGCCAGGAAAGTGGCTTGCTGATCCTAGAGATGGATGGAAAAGAGTAGATGGGAGGCCTGGGGGCGGGGGATGTGGGGGCGGAGAAGGTGCCATTCAATCCCTGGCTCTGTCACTGTGGGCTGGCTGCAGGATTTTAGGGATATCACTTCCTTTGTCTCTCTGGGCCATGTTCTTAGCTTTTGTTCACTCATGAGGAGATTGCAGAAGGAGCCCCTAAGTGGGGCTCGCCTCCGCTCTGGCCAAGGGGCTGTGTGGGTCTGCGCTGTGGGGTTGCCCATTGTGGCCCTGCTCTTGGGGGCCTTGTGCCTTCCCAGTGCTGGGCCATGCACACTGCCTGCCCCAGACTCTCTCCCAGGCCCTTCCAGTCTCCTGGCCCCCACAGCACCCCAAGCCCTCCGGGAGGTGGCCTTTGCACAGAGAGACTGAACTCATGAACAGACAATGAGAGATTGTATGTATAACTCAGACCCGTAACCTCTGCAGCAACTGGCCGCAAATAGCCAGGACTTGGTCAGTGACTGTCAGCTTTTCGAATTTGTGTCTCTACTTCCAACTTTGGATCAAGCAGAGAAAGTAGATACAGCTCATCACCAATCACAGAGGAGGGTGCTGCCTCCACCTGCTCCGTGCCCACAGTCTCTGGTCAGGGCCCACCTGCAGCCTTCCCTCTTGTCCACTAGGAACTTTCCCTCCTCTGCTGGCCTTCAAGTCTCTGCTAGAGGCAAGTGTTGAGTCATGACCCCCCCTTCCAGAAATTCATATATTGAAGTTTTAACCCTCAGTACCTCTGAATGTTTCCTTGTTTGAAAAGAGAATCATTGCAGGTGTAATTAGTTAAGATGAGGTCATACTGGATGGGGAGGGCCCCTAATCCAATATGACTGGTGTGCTTATAAAAGGGGAAACTTGGACATAGACTTGTACACTGGGAGCGTGCCATGTGAACACAAGGCATTCACCAGCCAAGCAATGCCAAACTTGCCAGCAAACACCAGAGACTGAGAAAGAGGACAGGTCCTCCCTTGCACCTCAGAGGGTGTGCGGCTCTGTTTGTACCATGACCTCAGGATTCTGGAACTGTGATGAACACGTTCCTGTTTAAAGCACTGGTTTGCAGTACTTTGTTGAGAGAGGACAACCCCAGCCAATGAATACAGCAGAGATGGTGGCTGACCCCTGGCTGTACAACCTCTGACTGTTCAATAGCCACTGCTTGTCTCGTTCGGTGGTCTTCATCAATTTCCAGAGTTCTCATAGCCCTGCCGTGGAAAGGACAGACAACCGATGGAGTGAGCAGGACCCAGGCTTTCTCAGGAGCATGGAGAGAAGGCTGACGGAGCCTCTTCTTGGGCTT
Source organism: Saccopteryx leptura (assembly GCF_036850995.1). Taxonomy (NCBI): domain Eukaryota; kingdom Metazoa; phylum Chordata; class Mammalia; order Chiroptera; family Emballonuridae; genus Saccopteryx; species Saccopteryx leptura. The sequence continues at coordinate 221,211,369 of NC_089504.1, read as the reverse complement.
TGGGCATTCAGCCTTGACACATAGCCCAGGGATGTCCTGACACAGAGGCCTGACCATCAGATCGGCCTCAGGGTTGCTCTGTCTCCACCTCTGGTAGGATGCCCAGTATGGGGCGAGGCCCTGCCTCAGGGAGGTGGTGGGCAGACCCCTCAGCCCCTGATGCTCACAAGGTGGCGGTCACCCTGGGAGTCTGTGTGACGTGTTTGGGCTCTTACACAGGCATCTGCTTGGCCTTCCATCCATGTGCTTGGGGAGCCAGCACCCTGCCTCACACAGCCGATGGGGGCTGCTGTTATTCTGGGATAGCATGGGCTGTACAAATAACGGTAATAGTATTTTATTGCTGAGGTAGTGTGAGGAATGTTGGGGGGGGGGAATGTCGATGAGTTTTAAAATAGAAGATTGTAATTAGCCAAGGATGGATTTGTTGTGGAAGGCATCAATTACTATGGCAACCACGCATCCTGATTTTTCGGGACAGCCTCCATTCTATGGAATCTGATTTTTTTAGTAAAGGCGACCTGTTAACTGTCTGCATGCAGGTTAACGTGAAGGAATTACACAACGTCACACATAAAGCAATCCACAGATCCAAACACATGCTTTGGTGCATCAACATTCATTTTCTTTCTTTCTTTCTTTTTTTTTTTTTTAAAATGAGAACACTTTTTTTTTAATCTTTTTTATGACTTTATTTATTCATTTTTAGAGAGAGAAGAAGGGGAGGAGCAGAAACATCAACTCCCTTATGTGCCTTGACCAGGCAAGCCCAAGGTTTCGAACCATCAATCTCAGTGTTCCAGGTCGACACTTTATCCACTGCGCCACCACAGGTCAGGCCTCTTTCTTTTTTTTAAATGAAAATACAGGGCGGGGCACAAGGTTTACAGTTGTTCATATGGAAAATAATACAATCATTAATAATAACACAAGAGCAAACCGTATTTCATGTGCTCACTACTGTAAACCCACTCTCACCCCACCCTGTGTAGCTGTGTGGCTGTGCCCTTTTCCTGAAGGTTAAGACCAAGGATAATTCAGGGAGGCGTATGTTGGAGGTGCAGCTGAGTGTGAAGGGAAGAGTTAGACTTGACGTTCTTGGTTGGTGAGCTGGACATATTCAGTTGGACCAAGTTTTTGCGGTACTAGGGATGTCGTGTCTTGCGGGATACTGGGGTGGCTTTGGGGAATACCCATGAGAGCTGCTGTGGACGTGGTTTACGTTAGTATGTGTGTTCTGCTCATTCACAAAGGACAGAGGTCAGAGCCCAGGGGCCAGAGAGACCAGAGCACCCTGGGGCAGGAAGCAGGGTGCCCTGGCGGAAGGACAGCATAGGAGGGGTCTCTCTATGGGCAGGAGCGGTATAGGAGGTGACGGCTGTTGTACATGGACAGGGATGCAAGCTGGTAGGAGTCCAGGAGGTGAGCACACTAGACTGGGGGACACCCACTCACCACTGGTGGGCTGTCTTCTTAGCACCAGAAACCTATACTTTGGAAACTTGCATGTTTGTTGCTATTTGTATTGTAAATCAGTATTCCCCTTAGTTTTCTGCAGCATTATTTTATTAACATTCTTCTGAAAATATTAGCTAATTTTGGTTATACTCAGGGGATAAGAGGAAAGAGGCTTTGATCTAGGATTGGAATTTAAAAATATTCCCATTGATGAGAGAGAGAGAACCATCAAGTCATTTCACTTAGTTCTATTCAGTTATGCACTCTGCCACGCTGGGTGGATGCTTTACCCACTGAGCCACCTGGCTAGGGCCTTAGGATTTTGATTTTGATGGGCATAATGGAAATCAGAGTGAAAAGGAAAAAAACCTCCAAGGGGAAGGTAAATCTTGGGAGGAAAGAGTGGGAACCCTTGAGATGAGTTGAAAAATATACCCCTCCTTTACCAAAATCTCCTCTAGACTTCTTCTCTGCTCAACCTTTGGAGGGGTTCTGCCCTTGTGTTCTTTACTGCTGTCTGCTTGCTGCCCTGGGAGGTGGCAGCTCAAAACACCTGCCTCTCAGACTACCTTTTGGTTGTAAAACAGTTAAACAGCTTCTCAAAGTGTGCTCTGTGGCCCACCAGCAACCTGGGCTCCTGGGGCCTGTCTGATGCAGACTTCTAGCTTCCTCCTCAGACTGACTGAACCCAAATCTCTGGGTCTCAGGTCTACATGAACCTAACTGATTTTTGAGCACACTGAAGTACAGAAACCAGGGCCACACAGCCTCAGAAAGCAGAGCAGAACTCTCTAGTCTCTAAACCAGGAGGATTATGTCAGCGCTCCAAGGCCACATGCCTGAATTCCTTCCACTTGAGTGGCATGGGCATGTGCATGCCTTTAAAAGGTTAATGCTCAGCCAAAAGATAACCACAGGTGGAAATGCCCTCCGTGGGACCCAGAAGATGGGCACTGTTTCCAAAGATAGCAACACCAAGCCCGCAGTGCTGATGACTGTCTGTCCATGTGTGTGTCTGCACAGCCTTATATAGGGAACAAGGGCCCCAGGAAGGATCTGCAGGAGAACACAGCGTTCAGTGAGCTCCCAAAACTGCCATGTTCTCAGGGTCCTAATCAGTAAGGTCATCATTTGTCTGTGTCTGTGTCTGTCTGTGTGTACACAGTGTGATGAATAGCTGATAAATACATACTTGTTGCAAGCAGAGCTGAGCCATAACTTTCGCAAATGGGAGCAGACATCTGGAATGATTTCTTGTGGTAATGGAACTGATGTTAGTATTATTGACAGATGCAGAGGAGAAACCACAGGACCCCGGTTGGTTCTGCTGAAGATTTACCAGGGGTACCAAGACAAGTACATCAAAAGAATTCAAATGTCATCTCAGTCATTTCCTGATTTCTCCATCTGCAATGGCACACTCTGCTTTACTTTTCCTCAAAATACCTATCACCCTCTGGCAGAAATGCACCTGTTCATTACCAAAATCCCTAAAGGAATGTGAGCTCCAAATGGGCTCCCATACTGTGACTGTCCTGATCACCCCAGGACCCCAGTGCCCAGAGTGTTGCTGGCATATGGGAAGTGCTCAAACAATGTTGTTTAATGAGTTAATAGTTGACCAGATATCTCAGAGGAAGAGCCCCTGGCTTCTTCTTGCCCCTCTGAGTGGACCTGCTCACTGGAGCAGAAAATCTCCAGGTTAATGCTTTGAATGAGTCTAAATGACATTTGAGTGCCTGGCTCACCTAGTGGGATACAACAGGTATGTGTATCTGCAGTTGAGGATTGTATGCTTCTACTCCGCATGCTTGGGTCAAACCCCATCTGTGTGGTTTCCACAGTATCCCCCACCCAACACACGTGATTTTCACTCCCCCTCTAGGATTTTGCCTTCTCATACCTCCGATTCACCAAAAATCCTGCATTCTTCAAGGCCAGCTCCAGGTCAGCTGTCCAGGAAACATAATTTCTTCTGCCAGGACACCAACCCATCTGGATCTTTGCTGACTCCCAGTTCCCAGTGGCCTTGGGGCTACTTCACTGCTACCCTAGCGGTGTATGCTGATGCTTACTCTGTGGAGGTTTAGTAGGCACCTACTCTGTGCTATGCCATGGGGTGGAGGAGAAGAGAAGGGGAGGGATAATGTATTCTATATACTGTGGGATGGCCCATACCAAGATGTAAAATTCCCTGAGAGTTCTGGCAGCATTGGCCTTCCATGCAGTTTGAAGTGATGACATCTTTACTGGGAGGCTAACAAGGTTATTGGCTATCAGGAGAGGGTGACTTCCTCTGTCTTTACTGAATCATATCAGTTTGATTCTGATCAGACAGCTAAGCATGGCAACACCCTGGGTATTTTCTGCTGCTGGTGGGGGGGGCCACTGAAGATGGATTTGATTTCCTTTGGACTATATGCTTTATGTACATGATAACATTTTTGAAAACGTATGGAGGTGCTCTTGCTCTCTAAATATATGCTTTATTTCTAGAAGTGTTAGGAAGTGAGGGGTGGTTCAAATGCCTTCCTCATATTATAAATGACCAGCACCCCTTCTGCAATGTCTACACTCCCAACCTGGGGCTTTTGTTTGATATCAACAGGAGTCTGAGCAGATGGAGATATGAGTCAAAAGCATGTTTAAACATCACAACTTTTTCTCATGTTAATAATAATGTTTAATGTTTATGTCACCTTGGGGTTCTTGGTCTCTTAGAGTCATACATCATCAATTTATTGACTTATTTTCCTTTATTGTTTAACCTAATGGCTCTTTCTCATTATTTTCTGAATACGGCTTTGCTTTGCTTCCTGGAATGGGAAACAGAAATGGTTTTGATGAATCCTGAGAGAAGCCTTGTTTTGAAATCTTGCTCTGTGATGATGTCATTACTCAGAGGGACATCTGGCCAGTAGAAAGTATGGTGATTCTTGGTTAAATACCCGGAATGTGGCCACATTACCTCTGAGCATTCAGTAGTTGATGTGTCTTGGGAACCACCTGAAAGGCAGAAAGGCACTCTCCTAAAGCTCTGAGAATATTGTGTTGGACAAACCAGGTGTTCTAACTTCCTGAGTGATATGCCCCAAGTGGAAAAATCCCTGTTAGACTCTCCCCAGAGGCACTCATGTTTGTGTCCTCTTCCCTCTGCTTAGGGACCCAGCACTGTAGTTTACCTTCTGTCCTACCAGGATTCAGGGTGTTAGTACATTTCACCTATTAACAAATCCAGAGAAGATGATTCTTAATCTCACAGAATTGCTGTTAGTGGCATTTGAGGCAGCTCCATGGAATGCTTTAAATGGTAGTGGGGCAGGGGCTCTAACTCACCTATAGGTGGCTAAAGATGACTGGTTTGGCTCTATTAGGTATCATGTTGGGCCTGAGATATATGTTCATTTGACAGGAATGAAGAGAAGTTGGGACAATATTATTTTTTTTTTTTTTTTTTTTTTTTTTTTTTTTTTTTTTTCATTTTTCTGAAGCTGGAAACGGGGATAGACAGTCAGACAGACTCCCGCATGCGCCCGACCGGGATCCACCCGGCACGCCCACCAGGGGCGGTGCTCTGCCCCCCAGGGGGCGATGCTCTGCCCATCCTGGGCGTCGCCATATTGCGACCAGAGCCACTCTAGCGCCTGAGGCAGAGGCCACAGAGCCATGCCCAGCGCCCGGGCCATCTTTGCTCCAATGGAGCCTTGGCTGCGGGAGGGGAAGAGAGAGACAGAGAGGAAAGCGCGGCGGAGGGGTGGAGAAGCAAATGGGCGCTTCTCCTATGTGCCCTGGCCGGGAATCGAACCCGGGTCCTCCGCACGCTAGGCCGACGCTCTACCGCTGAGCCAACCGGCCAGGGCCCAATATTAATAGCCCCTTAGGAGTTCCCATGCAGTATGTCTGCGGGGGCCCATTTTTCACTCCTGGCTGTCTCCTCGTGAAGAGGTGGCCCTTTCATGGCCTGGCCGTTCTCATTATAGCTGCATCAAGCCAGGGGCTCCGCTCTCGTGGATCCTGGTGACAGCCTGGAGGTTGGATCTGGCAGCTGGCACCTCTGGGACAGCGCGGAAGAGGGGGGGTATAGAGGGGCAGTGGTTCTCTGGTTGGAGCTGCCACGCGGCTGAGATGCAAAAGCCTGCCTTGTGCCACCTTGGACAAGTTCCTCAAACTCATATGTGCCTGTGTCCTCATCTCTAAAACAAGTATCACAAAGCTCGCCCTGCAGGGTGGTCACAGAGTAGGACAAGCTGAGTCTTCGTGGGATACACAAACGCAAAGTGTGCTCTCATCACATCTTGGAGGAGTTCGACCCCGATTTCCTACTGGAACATTCTCTCGTGCAAGGATTTCAGCGGGTGGCATGGCAAGTGGTGACAGAGATATGGAAAAGGAGTAAAATCACGGGATCCAAAACCCCCAGGGACTCGCGTTAACCCATCCAGGAATGTGCAGGCGACAAGATGAAACAGGGCGGTGCACCGAGGGTTTGGCTGTTCTAGCGAGAAGGGGCGAGCTGGCTGCTGAACACCCCCCCCCCCCCCAGCCGCGCTTCCCCTAGCCCCGACAGGCGCCTTTGACACTGTGCACTGGCGCGACCGCACTTCACAGCCTCTGTCCCAGGGCGTGGCTGTCGGCGGTGTAGGACCGAAGAGAGAACATTCTATTTGGGCTGTTATCGCGAGAAGACCCTTGTGGAGCGGTGCCTGCGTTCTTTCGCCGCGTTGGGCGGAGCGCAAGGCAGAGGGCAGAAGAGCCTGTCCCCTAGTGGCCACGTGATCAAGCACCCGCGGCTCCGATTGGCCGGCCGCTCAGGGCCACGCCCTGAGGCGGTGCTGCTGGCGGAGAAGACGTGTCCTCAATCACCCTGGAGTTGGCAGGTGGTGGGTACTTTGCCATTCAGGTCGTATTCATGGTATGTGCTGCTGAGTGTCAGGTGGCCAGGCAGCTCAGATGTGCTGAGTTTTGCGTCCTACGGGACTCTTTCCCTAGGTCCTCAGCAACTTTCCGGACTGGGACATTCCACAGAGTGACCCCAGGCTCCAGCGGTGCTCTGCGAAAAGCAACCCTCCGCGAGCGGTCCCGTCCTCGCGGTGCCCCTGCCGTGGTGCCCAGGCAGGCTCCGCGCACGGGAGCCCCCTTCCAGGAGAATCCGTGCAGAGACTATATTCCACTGCCCGCGGTCTCCGGCCCGCTTGTGCCCCGGAGGTACCTCAGGACAACCCCCTCCTCTCGCCTGGCACCCCACCCCGGGTTCCCCGAGAAGGATCTGCAGGGAAACCTCTACAGTGACTCACAGTTGCAGACATTTTTTCTCCCTGGCAGAAGGTGGCAGGCTGCTGCTACTGCTGGCCTCGTTCCTGTGTCTGAAAAGTCACGGTTGTGACATGGAGTGAAATTTCGGGGACGGGGTGGAGGGGGTGCTGCTCAGGATTCCCACCAGCCCTGCTTGAATAGACCCCTCCCCCCCAGCCTCCTCCAGCTCTTTGCAGCGCCCGGCGCTGTGAGAGCAATAAACCGGGAACCCAGCCCACTGGGGCTCGCAGTCTAGAAGGGGACAGAGAACAGGCCCTTCAGCCATTCCAGTGCAGGGTGCTCCAGCCACGTGGCCCCAGTTAGCCTTTTCTGAGTCAAATGCAGTGCCCCTATGTGTTACATGATATCTCCATATCACCCAGGAAGACCACGGGACTCAAGAGCTTGTGAATTATCCAGGGTCACCCAGTTGGTGTGTGGCAGCGTTTGGGATTTGAATCCAGATCATCTAACCCCAGAATTCTGGCTCTTTCCTACTCCAGTCTTTCCATTCACCCCTGATCAGCACCTATGGTGCTCAGTGGCCAAGGCTATTTACTTTGCCTGCAGGATTCCAGCACTGCTTTATGGTTGCATTTGACCTGGTCATTTAGGCAAAGCAGATTTGGTAGATGTGGAGGAGAGAAAAAGTGTTTTAGGCAAAGGCAATAGCATGTGCAAAGGCACTCAGTACAAAAGACCAATGCTTATTTGGGTGGACTTTGAATTCCACACGTGCTGTTCCAGCATCGTTCCCGTGCTGGACTCCTACATTCCCAGCCACTGCCTGGCATCACCTGCTTCGCCTTTGTGTCTTGTCCTTAGAATTTCCCAGGCTGCCACATCTGGCCTGGCCTTCTGAAGGGGTCTCTCTGGTTATTGACTTCCCACCACTCCAGCATTCTTTCAGGGGCCCAGGCTTGAGGACCAGGTTGTCGATGAAGCTCTTCTCTATTGGTTTGCCAAACTAACAATTTCCATTTCTGTTGGGGTGTGACATGTTTCCCCACAACAAAGTGTATGGGCTCTGCTCTGTTCTCATTGGCTTGTTTACAAGGAGCAGCATTTAGACCTTGGGAAACCCCCTATCCAGTGTTCCTCCCACTAAGCCAGTTTCTAAGATTTCTGTTACTATTTTGGTTTTATTTTATTTTATTTTTTACTATTTTGGTTTTAAATGCTTGAAGTCCCTTGGGGTCTCTTCTGATTTCTAATCAATACCAGTGTTTCCTTGAAACCAGCAGGAACCCTGGTTTGCACTGGCCTTTTCCTGATGCACTATAAACTTAACTCTAGAACTTCTGGTTGCAATGTAAGGATAACACAGTGGACACTGTATTTCAGAGAACTCCAGGCCCTCAATGTGAGAAAAGCATCAGATGCCAGGCATCAGACTACATTTTCTAGTGGGCTGCTGATAGTGGGGGGCAGGGTCTAGGCAGTCTTTCTGTAGGCCATAGGTGGAAAAGGTGAGGACTACAGGGCCAGTGGAGAGCTCCAGGGAGGAAGAGAGAGAAGATATTTGACAGAATCTTAGAGTCAGAATTTTAGAGTCTTTGCAATGTAAAGCACTGTGTTGCCTCTTCAACAATTCCTATGGAATAGTCTGTTTTCTGGAGTTGTTTTATTTAATTTTTTGATTTTATTATTTTATATATATTTTTTTGCTTCAACCATCAGAGGAAGACTTCACGGCACTGTAGCTATATTCTGGCCACATAAATTGATTGGAATACCACTGTTAAAAATATATTTAAACCAATTTTAAAAACATTAAAGTAGAGTTGATTTTCTTCTCAAAGAGAAATACAGTTGTGGAGCCCTGGAAAGAAACTGAGCGGTGATTCTGTCCTCTAGATGTGGTCCAGGCCTCACTTGCATCCCAGGTCATCCCTGGAACCCAGTAGAACCTACTGAAGCAGACTCATCAGAGACAGGGCTTGCAATGTGCAATTTCAGTGAGCTCCCAGCAGCTGCAGAAGTGCCGTCAAATTAGGGAATTGCTTCTATAGGCCACTGTTTTATTGTGTGGTTTGGGACATGGATGGCGGGAGAAAGGCTGTGATCATATTCAAGTGGTGCATTGGCCAGGAACCAAGGAGGAAAGACGCCTGCAATTGGCAGACTTTAGGCACCCACTGGGGAGGCCCCGAAACACCCTGCAGACATGCCTGCTGAGTGTACACTGGAGATTTCCCCGTGTGGACACCTCTGTAGGACAGAGTGGGGGATTCCTTTGCCGGTCCCAGCAAGGACCAGACAACAAAGGAACGAGGAAACGAGGGTGCATCAGAGCCATGGTAAGGAAAACTGGGCAAGGGAAGCTAGCTAGGGTCCTGCCCCACTGGGCAGAAGGGAGGCCTGATCACCTTCCGGAGAGTCACTAATCGCCCTCCAGAGGTTAGGAGTGGCAACTGTGCACTCTTCACAGGTGTAGGGAGTGGTCTGCACAGGAGTGGTGACTTGTCACCTTCCACAGGTTGTGGGGAATGGGCCCCACAGAGTTAGGAGCAGTGACTCGTCACCCTCCACTGGTGTGTGGGAGGTTGTGTGAAACAGAATGAGTGCGGAGTGAATGAGATGGACACCGGGAGAGGGTTCTGACTCTCTCCCACAGGGCCTAAGCGAGTGTTGGATCCCGAACCTCAATTCTGTAGGGTGCTTCATACGGCTAAGAGGCAGAATTGCGTGCTAACGGTTTATATCAGCCTGCCATAAGCCAAGAGGGCCCACCATTCCTGCAAGGAGAGTGGCCGGTGATGGACTGAAGTGAGTTGTGTCCTCTCCAAGTTTCCCTTCCTCTTCCCCCATTCCTTCTTGTGGTGTGACTGTTGTCTGTTATGGGAGGTATGGGAGGTTCACAGGGAGGACCCACTCCTTTAGCCACAATGGTCAAGAATTTTAAGAAAAGGTTCTCAGGGGATTGCAGGGTTACTGTGTGCCCAGGGAAATTGAGGAATAGCCTGCTTTTGGGGTAGAATATCTGACAGAAGGAAGCTAGGATAAGTCTGTTGTACAGAAGGTGTGGCAGATAGTCACTAGAGATCCAGGCCACCTTGACCATTTTCCCTACACAGACACTTGGCTTACACTAGTTTTGCACCCACCCACTTGGCTTAGAGGTCAGGCTTCTACATTATTGGTAGCTAAGGCAGGGAAACGTTCCATCAGAACCAGAGAGCCGCTGCAGCAGCCAAAGCCAGAAATTTTAACCCCTAGTGAATCAGAAGAAGCAGAAGCTCTGGCTCCTCCATCTTATGTGCTGGTGAGGCTCTATCCATCCATACCTGGCTCTCTGTCCACCCCAGAGACTGCCACTGATTCAGGCCTGTCATCATCAGATTTATCAGATCCCAGCATAAGCTCGCCGGAGCCCAAGCTGGAGGTGACTCCCACTGCATTGCCAGCATCAGGCCCAGGCTCTCTCCTCCCCTAGCTGGGTGGTTATATCTGGTGCCTAAGCCTAGGCTTGTTCTAACTCTAACTGTTCCCAGAGAGGAGGAGTAGAGGATTTTTGCTACCATGCCTAGGAAGTGCCAAGTCAAAAACTAATTCAAAAATACCCTGGAGTCTGAGCTGAAGACCCCTCACACCCCTAGGCTGGCAATAAACCAGGGGCCAGTGTGGATAGAGTTAAAACCTAAGGCACTGTCTGTCATCCCGAACAATACCCAATTGCTAAGGAGGCCTTGGAAGGAATCCAGGTGTATTTACAAAGGCTAAAGGAGCTCAGCATTATTATCCTGGACCAGTCATCCTGGAATACTCCTTTGCTCCCTGTCAGAAAACTGGAGACCAATGATTATCGGCCAGTACAGGATTTGAAGGTCGTAAATGAGGCAGCAGTGACTGCACCCGACAGTACCAAATCTTTTTGCACTCCTAAGCCTCCTCCCTGCTCAAGTCTCATGGTTCACTTGCTTAGACTTAAAAGATGACTTCTTTAGTATAAGACTGGCTCGTGAGCCTGACCAGGTGGTGGCACAGTGGATAGAGCATTGGACTGGGATGCGGAGGACCCAGGTTCGAGAGCCCGAGGTCGCCAGCTTGAGCGCAGGCTCATCTGGTTTGAGCAAAAGCTCACCAGCTTGGACCCAAGGTTGCTGGCTTGAGCAAGGGGTTACTCAGTCTGCTGAAGGCCCACGGTCAAGGAACATATGAGAAAGCAATCAATGAACAACTAAGATGTCGCAATGCGCGACAAAAAACTAATGACTGATGCTTCTCATCTCTCCATTCCTGTCTGTCTGTCCCTGTCTATCCCTCTCTCTGTCTAAAAAAAAAAAAAAAAAAAAAAAAGACTGGCTCCTGAAAGCCAGAAGCTATTTGCCTTCCAATGTGAGGACCTAGATACAGGGGCAAAGGTGCAGTACACCTGGACTAGGCTCCTGCAAGGGTTCAAGAACTCCCCTACCATCTTTGGGGAGGCCCTTGCTTGGGATCTCCAGAGGTTTCCTGCACAGGACATAGGATGTGTCCTCCTTCAGTATGTGGATGACCTGTTGCTGGGTCATGAGACTCTCCAAGGATGTGCTCGAGGAACAGATGAGCTCCTATGTCATCTAGAGAAGAATAGATACAGGTCTTGAAGAAGAAGGCCCAGATCTGCCAAAGGCAAGTAAAATACTTGGGATTCATTCTCCAACAGGGGGAGAGGAGGCTAGGAGTAGAACGGAAACAGGTTATTAGAACATCCCAGTCCTCACCACAAGAAGACAAGTTAGAGAGTTTCTGGGTGCAGTAGGATTCTGTCATTTGTGGATCCCCAACTTGCAGTACTGGCCAAACCCTTCTATGATGTCACAAAAGGGGGAGAAAAAGAGCCTATGGACTGGGGGCCAGGACAGGACTGTGCTTTTTGGACTCTTAAAAAGGAATTACAAGTCGCCTCAGTGCTAGGTCTTCCTAACCTAGCAAAACCTGTTGTGCGGTATGTCTCAGAGATGAGCATGACAGCAGTGGTGAGTGTACTAACCCAGGACTTGGGGTCATGGCTTAGACCAGTAGCCTACCTCTCCAAGCAACTGGATGGGGTTGCAAAGGGCTGGCCACCATGCTTAAGAGCCCTAGCAGCCACTGCCATGCTGGTATAAGAGACAAACTAACTTTCGGACAAGACCTAAAAGTACGGGTGCCACATGCAGTAGTGACTCTGATGAATGCCAAAGGACATCACTGGTTCACAAATGCCCACCTCACTAAGTACCAGAGTTTATTATGTGAAAACCCAAGACTAGGAATAGAGGCGTGTACCACTTTAAATCCAGCAACACTGCTACCTGTGAATGAGGGAAAGCCACAGCACAGTTGCTTAGAAGTACTTGGTGCAGTGTACTCCAGCCAGCTGGACTTGCTAGATCAACCCATAAGAGATCCAGATTAGGAGCTGTATATGGACAGAAGCAGCTCCATCAACTCAAGGGGAGAAAGGCAGGCAGTGATTCTAACAGAGACTGTAGAGGCGCGGCCTCTACCCCAAAGCACTTCAGCTCAGCGGGTAGAACGGATTGCCCTGACTCGAGCCTTAGAGCTCAGTGAAAGGAAAAGAGTGAATATCTTTACAGATTCCCATTTTGCCTTTCTCACTCTCCAAGTACATGGGGCAATTTACAAAGAGATAGGACTCAGCTCCTGGGGGCAAAGATCTTAAATATCCAGGAGAAATTCTCCAGCTGCTGGAGAATTTCTGAAAGCCAAAACAAGTAGCAGTGATCCACTGCTTGAGGACCCCAGAAGGGAGGAACGGTAGAAGCCCAGGGAAATGCCAGAGCAGATGCAGAGGCGAAGAGGGCTTCTACCCTGCCCTACCACAAGGGTACTACTATAACCCCTCTCATCCTGTGGACCCTGGAACTTGCACCCAGATAAATCTGAAGGAGAGAAAAGGTCGACAGAGAAAGAAGGGGCCAAATAATTAAAGGACAGCTGGATGCAACTGCCAGATGGTAGAATTGTCATTCCCCACCTCTTGGGGCCAGCAGTAGCCCAGGCTTTGCATGCTGCCACTCATCTGGGACAAGAAAAGACAGAAAAACTGCTAGGGAGATATTTCTATATCCCTCCTCTGGCAACCCTATCCAAGAAAGTCAGCCTGTGCTGCTCAACCTGCTGTCAGAATAATGCAAAACAAGGACCTTCAGTACCCCCTGGTATTCAGTCTTATGGGACAGCCCCCTTTGAGGATATACAGGTGGGCTTCACTGAGACGTCCAAATGTCAAGGTTACCAGTACTTGTTGGTGTTAGTATGCACTTACTCAGGATGGGTAGAAGCCTACCCCACTCAGACTGAAAAGGCTAGAGAAGTAAGAAGGGAAGTAATTCCAAGGTTAGGACTGCCACTTTGGATAGGCTCCAACAATGGCCCGGACTTTGTGGCTAAGGTAATACAAGGAACAGCTCAAGTGTTGGAAATCACTTGGAAGCTTCATGTGGCATATAGACCTTGGATCTTGGGAAAGGTGGAATGCATGAATAGGACTCTGAAGTTAGGGCTTAGCAATTATGTCAGGAAACAGGTCTTAAATGGGTACAAGCTTTGCCACTAATATTGTTTAAGGTTCGGTGCACCCCTGCCAAGACCACTGGGTATTCACCTTATGAGGTATTATACAATAGGCCTCCCCCAATATTACATAGCTTGCCAGGGACTCCATGAGAATGAGGAGAAACAGAACTACATAGGCAATTGAAAGCTTTAGGCAAGGTGGCTGGTGCCATATCCAAGTAGGTGCTAGATAGGGCTCTGATCAGTTTGTTTGCCCCTGTTCATTCTTTTTCTCCAGGAGACCAGGTGTAGGTCAAGGATTAGAATCCAGCTCCCCTCTGACCTAGGTGGAAGGGACCCTACACCATGATCCTGACCACTCCCACTGCTGCTAAGGTAGAACGCATACCTGGCTGGATTCACCACAGTTGGCTAAAGCCTGCGGCCCCAGAGGAGACACCTTTGTGGACAGCAAGGACTAACCCTGCCAACCCTTGTAAGTTGACCCTGAGAAGGACAACATGCCCTGCTCCAGTCACAAACTGGGAGTGAGCTAGTCCTCGCATAGCTGAAGCCTGAGGAATCTCACCGTGGGGCTACTTATAATGGGACTCTGGGGAGGGAGGGGAACTAGGGCAGAGAACTGTGAACTGTGTATCCATGTCACCAAGGAAGTTCCAAAAGATCTCTACTACTGTGCTTTTCTATAGCTACTATGAGTGTGAGAGAACTCAGAAAGGGACCTGTACCTATAATCAGACTCAATATTCAGTGTGTGACCCAGGGGATAACCAGCCCTGTCTGTTGTGATCCTACAAATCCTCCTACTACAACAATATTTAAAGTAAAAATAGCAGCAGGAGTATAGGGGAAATAGATAGAAGGACCAACAATAGCCCAGACCAAAGCTAAAGGAAATCCCAGTAGGCTTTTTGGGGTATGGTTCTCAGCCTTTAGTAGGTTTAAAACCCTAATAGGAGCAATCTCACTACTCCTAGGACTTTGCTTAATAGAGCTGTGTTTGTTGCCACTATTAATGAACAGTATAAGGAACATGATAGAGCCCACAGTACAGCAATGAACAATGGCCCATATATACTTGACCCACCACCATAAAGAATATGAGACTCCAGTATAAAAGAAATTCTGAAGTCTCAAAGGTGGGAATGAGGAGGGAAGAAATGAAAAGAATACAAGGGAAAGGAGCCTGCAGGGGTAACCAAGTCAGCCAGTGATAAATTAACTATACCCCATAGTTACAATACAAAGCAGAAGAGCAGGATCTGTACATAACTATGGCCAGTGATCTAGAAACTCCTTCCCCCTTGCTGACCCCACCCAAACTTTTCCTCCTCTCTCCTTGAGTCTTGGGAAACCTTAAACAAAGAAATTACATGCCCATTGCTTAGATACTGTAAAGGTATATAACCTGTAAGAAAATCAACTTCGAGGAGCCCGTGTTTTAGAGCTACAAACTCCATGTGCTCCTCCGGCTTTAATAAATCCTACTTCCTTCATCAAGTTGTCTGGGAATTTTGTCCTCCTTTGATTCCTGCAATACAAGGCCAGGAGCACTGGCAGACTCCAGAGCCATGCTGCTATGCTGCTGCTCAGGCACTACAGCCTTACCCAGATGGCCTCATCTTTCCACTGCGGCTTCTTTAACAGAAAGCCGGGTCATCTCCTGAAAGGGGAAAAAAGAGCTAGTGACCATTTATAAAAAATTATGTCCAAATGACAAACACTAAACACTGCTTTCTGGTGTATTCCTTTATTGCCCCCTGCATCCTTTCTTTCTTGCATCTTTCTTTCCCAACCCTCTGTTGTGGTCTTCACATTTTTGTCTATGCCTGGAAGACCAGAACTCTCATTTTAGTGTGGATCAAAAAGAGTCTACATACCACACCTGACAAGCTCAGGGGAGGCCTGTATGGTGGCCTTACAGACTCAGAGACAGAAGCTAACCACATAGGATGGTCTGAAATTAGAGCTTTAATTAAAGGCAAGTCATGGCAGGTACAGTAGTCAGTCCTAGGCCTGTATCTTCCCTGGCAAAGGTCAGTCTTTACCTTAACTGACATAACATACCTTCAGAATGCCAGGGCAATGTGTTTTCAGACCCCTAAGGGCACAACCACTGCACCAGAGCACAGACCACAAACCCCCTCATTGTTACTATTACCACAGTATAAAAGAAGTTTCTGTCAATCTGGTTTACTTTATATCCAATCCCAGAGATTTCCCTGCTTTGCTTTCTCCCTCCTCCTAGTCTATCACCAGTGAATTTCATGTAACCGCCTTACGCTTCCTCCTTTGACTCTGATATATAAAATAAGGTGCAAACTGCCATTCTCCAGAGCATTTTCTCAATCTGTTGAAATTTTGCTTTAGGACAATTGTCATCCATTTGACTCAAATCAACTTAAATATTCTCTACAGATGTGTTTTTTTTCTAACACTGACATTAGAAAGTGAGTTGTATTCCCATGAAGATTGATTTGCTCTCCGATGGGAACACTGGCCATGCCAGGCCAGCGGAGCAGCCGTTTCCCCCTCCGGGCGAGCCTTAGTGCTCCCGCTGGACCTGCCCCCCTCACAAGCGGTAGATGATGTGCTTTCTCATTGTGAACAGCTGGTTGTAATGCAGTGTGCACCTTTCCTAGACAAATTTGTTTTCTCTTTAATATGACCGATCACTAAAAGAAATTTGTGTCTATCTAAGCTTGACATCCTATCATTGTTACCCACAGAAATTTGCAAGTCGAGGGAGAGAAGTACAGTCCGGGGACCTGCACACTGCACATGTAAACCTTGCCGTCACATGTCCCAGTGTGGGGCATGGTGGAGTCTCCTTCCCCATTGCTCTACTCCCCTTGTCCCACACTTTCCCCAGGAGGAGGTGGGGCAGGCTCGTGGCACTGCATTGGGCCCCAAGGTTTCTGTCCTCTGAGGCCACCGTTCTCAGGGAGGCCACCGTTCTCAGGGATTCAGCCTCAGGTGAACCTGGTTTGAGACCAACACTGTGCCTGATTCAATGCAGGTTCCCAGAAAGACTCCCTGAGTAAATGAAGGGGCTTTAAATTCTCATGACTGTTCAGATTCACATGTGCCTGAATAATTTGCTTATCAGTTAAGACAGTGCTTCCTAAATGTCCTCAGTTTAGCCCATGCCTTGAGAATTTTGTTGTTCCTACTGTGTTCTCAAATATTTTTGTCTCAAGAGTTTTCCCGTCTTAGGATCTTTTTCATCTAGAGGAGTGGCTCTTCATTCTTTCTGTTGAAACTATTCTCAAATCTTTTCTGATAGAGTTGCAAACACACTGACAACCCCTAAATGATCTGACATGGATCCTTAGTAGGCATGGAGGCGTTCTCCTGCTGGAAGGCCTGCCCTGCCAATCCGATCCGCCAGTTCTGTGTCGGAAACCAGGTGGGCGGATGTTTGACAGTATCTGCCAGGAGCTGCAGAATGACTTTCCTGATCTGGAAGAGCAACCCTCAACTATTTTACACATTTGCAGATATTTTAAGACAGTTTTTGTAAGATTCAGACTTCACATGTACAATATCTTGGGGTTCTCCACCATTTATTGAGAGAAGAGCTCCGTCATGTTCATGCTGAGTTTTGGGCATGTTCTATAATCTCCCAGAACCCCTTACTCACCCATTTCCCTCTGGTCCTCAAACTCCACTCCTCTGGGACCCTAATGCGGACAACTGATTGGTGATCTTGGGTTTCATTCTCCAGGACCCATTTCTCCCCCTGGATCTTTTGCCAGAGTCTTTCTTCTGCTAAACCAAACTTGTCACTTCCTTCAAGGTTCTGTTTGAAACTCTCTCTTTTGGGGAACCTTTCCTAACACCCTGACTCCCTATGCTGACTTACATTGCTAACCTTCCCTGAGCCCTTGGTAAATGAAGTTTGCCATACCTGACTGTCTGGCAACCAACGTTTGCATTCATATCCCCTTTCTCTTCCCGTGAATTCCTTGCTTAAACTCCCAGGAGTGAGTTAACCAGATCAAAGCATATAAATGATTTTATGACTGATAGAGTTCATTTTTTCAAAAACATCTGAGCATCTGTTGGAGTGCCAGGACTGTGTGGGAGCCGGCAATGCGACAGCAAATGGAACAGAAAACTCTCAGCCTGCTGGGACCTCCCCTTCAGAAGAGAGGGAAGAGCACAGCTGAACAGACAAGTAGACATACAGAACATCAGACAGGTGACTGCCATGGAGACAAACAGAGCCAGGCAGGAGAATGGGAAATGCCTGTGGCCGGCGAGGAGGGTAAGGAGTTGCTGTTTCACATGGGGAGGTCAGGAAAGGCCTCGGCATTGAGGTCATATTTGAGCAGAGACCTGGAAGAGAAAAGGGAGTAAGTCATGCTGATAGATAAAGGAGGAACAACTCAGACTGAGGAGCAGTAGGTGCAAATGTCCTGTGGCAGAAACACTTTCAGGACTTCCATTATGTGCATGTTGGTATACGTAATGATGTCTCCCAGGTCTCAGAGGTCCTCATTTTTAAAAAAATTTCTCTTTCTATCTGTTGTGGACTAAATGTTTGTGTCCCCCCAAATTCATATGTTGAAGCCCTGATTCCTAATGTGATGGTATTTGGAGGTGGGGTCTTTGGGAGGTGATTAAGTTTAGATGAGGTTTTGGGGGTAGAGCCCTTGTGATAGGATTAGTGTCCTTATCAATGGAGGAAAGGGCCAGAGCTCATTCTCTCTGCCATGTGAGCACACAGCGAGAGGGCAGCTGTCTATGGGCAGGGAGAGGACTGTCATTGGTACGCTTATTTGGGACTCCCAGCCTCCAGGACTGTGAGAAGAAAGTGCCTGTTGTTTCAGTCCCTTGGTTGGAAGTGTTCTGTTGTAGCGGCCTGGGCTGCTTGCGGCACTTGCCCTTCCTCAGCCCGGGGCCTCTCCATGCTTTATCTTCAGATTTGCTGATGAGCCCACTAGTCCAGTTCTCACTGCAGTTGCTGTTCTTTTCAGCTCCAGAATTTATATTAATTATTAAAGAAAATAATTTCTCTTTATTGATATGATTTGGTGTGACAGTTCCCATACTTTCCTTTTGTTCTTCACACATGGCTTCCTTTAGTTCAGCGGTTCTCAACCTGTGGCTTTAGGCGACCCCTGTGTTTTGGGCGTTCGACCCCCGCCGTGGTCGCGACCCACAGGTTGAGAACCGCTGCTTTAGTTCTTTAAATACACTTATAACAGCTGCTTTAACCTCTTTCTTTAGTAAGTACAACCTCTGGGTGTCCCCAGGGGCACTTTCTAACTGCTTTTTCTTTTTGTAATCTAGTGGGCCATATTTCCTGTGTCTTTACATAGTTAAAAACTTTTTTGTTGAAAAGTGGAACATCTATTCTTCATCATGTGTGGCCACTGGAATTTCTAGGGAACTTCCAGACAGGATAAACAGTGACAACGTCTGGGACCAAGGGCTTTTTGGGGAGCTCCATGCCCCTCCTATCCCAGCTTGGAAGAGGACAAGGGGACAAGGGCCAGTTAAAGTTTTGCCAAGTTCACAGTCCTTACTGAGATTCAGTCACTTTTCTTTCTTTTTTTTTTTTTTTTAATAATTTTATTTTTTTAATGGGGCAACATCAATAAATCAGGATACATATATTCAAAGATAACAAGTCCAGGTTATCTTGTCGTTCAATTATGTTGCATACCCATCACCCAAAGTCAGATTGTCCTCTGTCATCTTCTATCTAGTTTTCTTTGTGCCCCTCCCCCCTCCCCCTTTCCCTCTCCCTTCCCCCCCCCCTAACCACCACACTCTTATCAATGTCTCTTAGTTTCACTTTTATGTCCCACCTACATATGGAATAATGCAGTTCCTGTTTTTTTCTGATTTACTTATTTCACTTCGTATAATGTTATCAAGATCCCACCATTTTGTTGTCAATGATCCGATGTCATCATTTCTTATGGCTGAGTAGTATTCCATAGTGTATATGTGCCACATCTTCTTTATCCAGTCATCTATTGACGGGCTTTTTGGTTGTTTCCATGTCCTGGCCACTGTGAACAATGCTGCAATGAACATGGGGCTGCATGTGTCTTTACGTATCAATGTTTCTGAGTTTTTGGGGTATATACCCAGTAGAGGGATTGCTGGGTCATAAGGTAGTTCTATTTTCAGTTTTTTGAGGAACCACCATACTTTCTTCCATAATGGTTGTACTACTTTACATTCCCACCAACAGTGGATGAGGGTTCCTTTTTCTCCACAGCCTCTCCAACATTTGCTATTACCTGTCTTGTTAATAATAGCTAATCTAACAGGTGTGAGGTGGTATCTCATTGCAGTTTTGATTTGCATTTCTCTAATAACTAAAGAAGATGAGCATCTTTTCATATATCTGTTGGCCATTTGTACTTCTTCCTGGGAGAAGTGTCTGTTCATGTCCTCTTCCCATTTTTTTTATTGGATTGTTTGTTTGTTTGTTGTTGAGTTTTATGAGTTCTTTGTATATTTTGGATATTAGGCCCTTATCTGAGCTGTTGTTTGAAAATATCATTTCCCATTTAGTTGGCTTTCTGTTTATTTTGTTATCAGTTTCTCTTGCTGAGCAAAAACTTCTTAGTCTGATGTAGTCCCATTCATTAATTTTTGCCTTCACTTCTCTTGCCATTGGAGTCAAATTCATAAAATGCTCTTTAAAACCCAGGTCCATGAGTTTAGTACCTATGTCTTCTTCTATGTATTTATTGTTTCAGGTCTTATGTTTAGATCTTTGATCCATTTTGAGTTAATTTTAGTACAGGGGGACAGACTGTAGTCCAGTTTCATTCTTTTGCATGTGGCTTTCCAGTTTTCCCAGCACCATTTATTGAAGAGGCTTTCTTTTCTCCATTGTGTGTTGTTGGCCCCTTTATCAAAAATTATTTGACTATATATATATGTGGTTTTATTTCTGGACTTTCTATTCTGTTCCATTGGTCTGAGTGTCTATTTTTCTGCCAATACCATGCTGTTTTGATTGTCGTGGCCCTATAATATAGTTTGAAATCAGGTATTGTAATGCCCCCAGCTTCATTCTTTTTCTTTAGGATTGCTTTGGCTATTCGGGGTTTTTTATAGTTCCATATAAATCTGATGATTTTTTGCTCTATTTCTTTAAAAAATGTCATTGGAATTTTGATGGGAATTGCATTAAATTTGTATATTGCTTTGGGTAATATAGCCATCTTGATTATATTTATTCTTCCTAGCCAAGAACAAGGTATATTCTCCCATCTCATTATATCTTTTTCGATTCTCTTAACAATGGTTTATAGTTTTCATTATATAAGTCCTTTACATTCTTTGTTATATTTATTCTTAAGTATTTTATTTTTTTGTTGCAATCGTGAAGGGGATTATTCTTTTGAGTTTGTTTTCAGTTGTTTCATTGTTGGCATATAGAAAGGCTATTGACTTCTGTATGTTAATTTTGTATCCTGCGACCTTACTGTATTGGCTTATTGTTTCTAGTAGTCTTTTTGTGGATTCTTTGGGGTTTTCGATGTATAGGATCATATCATCTGCAAAAAGTGATACCTTTACTTCTTCTTTTCCGATATGGATGCCTTTTATTTCTTTGTCTTGTCTGATTGCTCTGGCTAGAACCTCTAGTACCACATTAAATAAGAGTGGAGAGAGTGGACAACCCTGTCTTGTTCCTGATTTAAGGGGGAAAGCCTTCAGTTTAGTGCCATTTAATATGATGTTAGCTGATGGTTTATCATATATGGCCTTTATCATGTTGAGATATTTTCCTTCTATACCCATTTTGTTGAGAGTCTTAAACATAAAATTGTGTTGTATTTTATCGAAAGCCTTTTCTGCGTCTATTGATAAGATCATGTGGTTTTTGTTCTTTGTTTTGTTGATATGGTTTATTACGTTAACCGTTTTACGTATGTTGAACCATCCTTGAGATTCTGGGATGAATTCCACTTGATCATGATGTATTATTTTTTTAATATGTTGTTGTATTCGATTTGCCAGTATTTTGTTTAGTATTTTAGCATCTGTATTCATTAGAGATATTGGTCTGTAGTTTTCTTTTTTTGTGCCATCCTTGCCAGGTTTTGGTATGAGGGTTATGTTGGCCTCATAAAATGTGTTTGGAAGTATTGCTTCTTCTTCAATTTTTTGGAAGACTTTCAGTAGAATAGAAACCAAGTCTTCTTTGAATGTTTGATAAAATTCGCTGGTATAGCCGTCAGGGCCTGGACTTTTATTTTTGGGGAGGTTTTTAATGGTTTTTTCTATTTCTTCTCTACTAATAGGTCTGTTTAGGTTTTCTGCTTCTTCTTGACTCAGTCTAGGAAGGTTGTATTGTTCTAGGAATTTATCCATTTCTTCTAGGTTGTTGAATTTAGTGGCATAAAGTTTTTCATAGTATTCTACAATAATTCTTTGTATATCTACGGTGTCCGTGGTGATTTCTCCTCTTTCAGTTTGGATTTTGTTTATATGAGTTCTTTCTCTTTTTTCCTTGGTAAGTCTTGCCAAAGGTTTGTCAATGTTGTTGATCTTTTCAAATAACCAGCTCCTTGTTCTATTAATTTTTTCTATAGTTTTTCTGTTCTCTATTTCATTTATTTCTGCTCTGATTTTTATTATCTCCTTTCTTCGGCTGTTTTGGGTTGTCTTTGTTCTTCTTTTTCTAGTTCCTTAAGGTGTGAAGTTAAGTGGTTCACTTGGGCTCTCTCTTGTTTGTTCATATATGCCTGAAGTGGTATGAACTTCCCTCTTATCACTGCTTTTGCTGCATCCCATAGATTCTGATATGTCGTATTGTCATTTTCATTAGTCTGTATATATCTTTTGATCTCTGCACTTATTTCTTCTTTGACCCATTCATTTTTTAAAAGTATGTTGTTTAGTTTCCACATTTTTGTGGGATTTTTTTCCTCTTTTTTGCAGTTGAATTCTAGTTTCAAGGCTTTATGATCAGAAAATATGCTTGGTACAACTTCGATTTTTCTGAATTTGCTGATGTTGTTTTTGTGGCCCAACATATGGTCAATTCTTGAGAATGATCCATGTACACTGGAGAAAAATGTATACTCAGTCACTTTGGGATGAAATGTCCTGTAGATGTCTATCATATCCAGGTGCTCTAGTGTTTTGTTTAAGGCCACTATGTCTTTGTTGATTCTCTGTTTGGATGACCGATCTAGAGCCGTCAGCGGTGTATTGAGGTCTCCAAGTATGATTGTATTTTTGTCAGTTTTTGTTTTAAGATCAATAAGTAGCTGTCTTATATATTTTGGTGCTCCTTGGTTTGGTGCATATATATTAAGAATTGTTATGTCTTCTTGATTCAGTGTCCCCTTAGCCATTATGAAATGGCCATTTTTGTATCTGAGTACTTTTCCTGTCTTGTAGTCAGCATTATCCGATATGAGTATTGCTACACCTGCTTTTTTTTGGATGTTATTTGCTTGGAGTATTGTTTTCCAGCCTTTCACTTTGAATTTGTTTTTATCCTTGTTACTTAGATGAGTTTCCTGTAGGCAGCATACAGTTGGATTTTCTTTTTTAATCCATTCTGCTACTCTGTGCCTTTGATTGGTGAGTTTAATCCGTTTACATTTAGTGTAATTATTGACAGTTGTGAGTTCCCTATTGCCATTTTATAGATTGCTTTCTGTCAGTTTTGTGTCTTGTTTGATCCTTCTCTTTCGTTTTTCTATCTTTTGTTTTTATTTGGTTGTATTCCATACATCTTTCCTCTGTTGCTATCTTTTTTATCTCATGTGCTTCTGTGGTGGTTTTTTCAATGGTGATTACATTTAAGTAATGAAAAGGGTTCCTACCCTGTTCATTGTAGCGCACTATTTTGTGAGTACTTTTGCACTCCATCGTCCTTTGCTACTGTTAATCTCCATCCTCTCCCTCCCTTTCTTTTTGTTGTTGTCACAGTTTAAATTTGGTTTTATTGTGTTCTTCTTGGAGCTTTTACTTGTGGCTTTATTTTTTTTTTTGTTCTTTGTATGTGATTGGAGAACCCCCTTTAGTAATTCCTGGAGTGGGGGTTTTCTGATGATAAATTCCCTCATCTTTTCTGTATCTGTGAACGTTTTTATTTCTCCTTCATATTTGAAGGATAGCTTTGATGGGTATAATATTCGTGGCTGAAAGTTCCTCTCTTTCAGGACTTTAAATATTGGGGTCCACTCTCTTCTAGCTTGTAGAGTTTCTGCTGAGAAATCTGATGATAATCTAATGGGCCTTCCTTTATATGTTGTATTCTTCTTTTCCCTGGCTGCCTTGAGAATTTTTTCTTTGCCGTTGGTTTGTGCCAATTTCATTATGATGTGCCTTGGAGTAGGTTTGTTGGGGTTAAGAAAACTCGGAATTCTGTTTGCTTCTTGAATTTGAGGCTTTAGTTCTTTCCACAGGCTTGGGAAGTTCTCAACTATTATTTTTTTGAGTATGTTCTCCATTCCATTTTCTCTCTCTTCTCCCTCTGATATACCTATTATTCTTATGTTATTCTTTCTGATAGAGTCAGATAATTCTTGTAGGGCTATCTCATTTTTTTAAATTTTTGAGTCTCTTTCTTCTTCTCTCTGTTGTGCCTCAAGTTGCTTGTCTTCTATTTCACTAATCCTCTCTTCTATCTGGCTTGTTCTATTAGCTAAGCTTGTTACCTCGTTTTTCAGCTCGTGAATTGAGTTTTTCATCTCTGTTTGATTTGTTTTTATAGTTTCAATTTCCTTGGAAATATACTCTTTGTGTTCCTTGAGTTGTTTTCTGAGCTCCCTAAATTGCCTTTCTGTGTTTTCTTGTATATCTCTGAGTATTTTTAGGATTTCTATCTTGAATTCTCTGTCATTTAGCTCCAAGGTTTCCAATATATTAAATTTTTTCTCCATAGATTTTCCTCATCTATCTGTGTTACCTCTCTTTCTTTTGTATCCATGATATTCAATTTTCTCTTCCTTAATGGCATCTGAGGATGGTTTTGTTGATAGTATTAATGAGATTTAATAAAGAATAAAAAGTTACAAAAATTAAAAATCGAAAAAAGTTTTTTTTTTTAAAAATTAATAATGAAATAAAGAAAAATAAAATGAAATAAAAATTTAAAAAAAAGGAAATTATTTCCCCCCTCCTTTTTTCCTCTCTTCTCCTCTCCCCTCTTTCTTGAGAAAATCTTGTGGTGAACTGTGAATTATATTGTATTAAATAGAACAAACAATGCCTGTAATGGAGGGCCTGAATTGGGGAAAAGTAATAAAGGGCCAAAAAAAAAAAAGGGGGGGGGGTGTATGGACCCACAAAAAGCAAATAAGGAAAAAATTTGGATCAAGAATAAAATGATTTGCGTTTAGGTGTTGGTTGACTAAGAGTTATGATGAGAGGAATAAGAGGGAAACAGGAAAATGGGGGGACAAATGAAAAAATTACTATTGTATTTAGTGGAACAAGAGCTCGATAAAATGGAGAGCCAGGGATGGGAGCACAGCTAGTGAGTTAAAAAGATGAAGTAAAAGCCCCCCAAAATGCCACAAACATAAGTTTGAGTCCCAGATAAGATAATTTGTTCACTATTGAGGTTTGAATGAGAGGAGACGTAAAGGAGAAAGGAAGAAACTAATATAGAGGGAGAAAAGAAAGAGAGAGAGAAAAAAAAAAGAGGGAACTACTAAAAGAAGAAAAAAGTAAAAAGAGGAGAGAGAGAGAGAGAGAGAGTTAAGGGTTTTGGAGTGCAACCCTCATGGAGAGGAAGGAAGAGAAAAGAAGAGATAATGGGAGATGTAACACTTATGGGTAGTGTAGTTCAAGGAGAGGAGAGAGTAAGACCGGTAGAGAGTTAAATTACCAAATTGGAGGAGGAAAAAAAAATCAAAGATGAAGATAAGAGAAACAAACGAACAAATATAATAAAATAGGATAGGTTATAAAGTCTGAGGATTATTCTTGATATTGAGAGGTTATCTTCTTGCTTTTTCTTTTCTCTCCCTCTTCCTGGTTGGTGACTCTGTACCCCGGGTTCTGCCCCTTTGGCATGCTCAGGTAGAGGTTTGCAGTTGATAAGTCTCTATGGCGATGTCAGGTATTGTGCTTTAGTCACGTTGGCAGTCGAGGCTCATTAGCATTTATAGGCTCCGACAGTGAGAGAGTCCGTGTTCCTGGAGCCTCTCTCCTAGTCTTTCCTTCCTCAATTAGTATTCTGATAATCCAGCTATGGGGTTGCTGCTGCCTTTGCCTGGATAGTAAGAGGCTCAAAGAGCTGGCAACTCTCCACTCTATTCCCACTCAGCACAGGGCTCTGGGTAAGGCTCAGTCAGTCAGAGCTGCTAGCATAATCAGGCGGGGCTTCCGCCCACTCAAAGACCTCTGGCTCTGCCACTCTGTCCGGTAACACGGGCGGGCACCCACTCCCGGGGCGCTTGGAGGAAACTCTCGCTCACTATCTGCACGCGCAGACCAGGATGTCATGCCGGAAGTCTCGCCCTCTGAGTGAAACCCCCGCCCGCACTGAAAAGTTCCAGCGTTGGAATTGGCTCTCGCTCCGTCCTGTCCCTGTGTGCGGCTTTTTCAAGGCGCTAGGGAAGCCTGAGATTCCGCTTTCAGCCCACACAAAGGCCCCTGCCTCTGCCCCTCTGTGGGATAACATGGGCTCCCACTCCTGAGATGCTGGGAGGAGTCTCTTGCCCACTCTCCGTGCGCCCCGACCAGGATATCAGTCCAGCCGCCTCACCCTTTGAGTGAAACCCCTCCCGCATGGACAAGTTCCAGCGTTGGAATTAGTTCTCCCTCCCTTCCCGTGCGTGGCTCCCTCAGGGCGCTGGGGCGGCCCGAGATTCCGCTTTTGGCCCACACAAAGGCCCCTGACTCTGCCCCTCTGTGGGACAACACGAGCGGGCACTGCCGAGGCACTCGGAGGAATCTCTCGCTCACTATCTGCATGCGCAGACCAGGATATCAGACCAGCGGCCTCACCCTCTGAGTGAAACCCCCTCCCGCACGGAAAAGTTCCAGCGTTGGAATTAGTTCTCGCTCCCTCCCTGTGCGCGGCTCCCCCAGGGCGCTGGGGTGGCCCGGAGATTCCACTTTCAGCCCACACAAATGCCTCTGACTCTGCCTCTCTGTGGGACAACACGGCGCACACTCCCGGGGCTTTGGAAGGAATCTCTCACCCTATATCTGCTTGTGCCGACCAGGAGATCGGGTAAAATGGCTGCCCCGCTTGTCTTTCTTTGTCTGGGTTTGGTGCGAGTGTTAGCTGTATTGCCCGGGTTGCCACAGGAACAGTTTTTCCTCGGTTTAGATCTCCGTGCCACAGCCTGGTTCGGCCGTTTGTGCCGTGGCCTGGATCTATTCACCCCCTTTGCCCACCTTAGTTTTTATATTCTCAGTTTCCAGTGAAAGCTGCCCTGTGTAGGTTAGTGAGGAAGGCGGAGCATTTCTTACTCCCTATTTCTTTTGGGGTTTGGTTATATATTTAGCCAATTTTTCACTCGATCATACCTTCGGGTGTATTGCGAAACATCTGGAGGCTCCAAGGATAGGTTTTTCTGTTTCTGGTTGAAGATCTTGTTGAGTTTTGGGGAGATTTATCGGTATCGCTTCATACCCCGCCATTGCTCTGACGTCATCTCCAGTCACTTTTCTTGAATAAAATTCTTCAAATTGTTACAAACCTTTGGGTTAGCATCCAAAGTTCTGAAAAGGTTAATTTTGACAATTTCTGTCATTTTCAGCCAGACCTAACTTCAGCATTTGCTTGAAACTTATATATACCTTACATCCAGGTTTGCAGAACTCTGCTCACTGGTCACAAGATTCCATCTTTAATTCAACTCACCTGCATGCTATAGACCCTGGTCATTGCCTCTCTGTGCTCACTCTTGCATCTCTAGAGCACTGGCCTTTGTCACATCCAGGCATTTTACTTTCTGTCTTCAGCTGAGGCATGACAACAGGAAGGACTGTCTTCTGATTATATAATTATCATCTGTCCATGGCTAATGGGTTGGAGGTTTGACTGAACTTTATATTTTGACCTCCAGGTCGGTTTTTTTGATTCACCTTTTTAAAATTGAAGAACAGCTATAATGAACTAACACTTTATTGGGATGTGTGTGCATGTCTGTGTGAAAATTCCAGAGCAGCTGGGGAGGGGGGAAAAAGAGGTAAAGCAGGAAAGGAGGGAAAGCAGAGAAATTATTTGATACGTTTCCTGGCCTGACCAGAAAGTCCCACTGGTCCTATGGACTGTTTCCAGGCAGGTTGAGTGGATATTTAGCTTCTCAGCTATCGTTCTGGAGGGAGGCAGGAGAGTTTATCTACCAGATCCTGTGTTCTGTCTCGCACTGCAGAACTACCATCGACTTTCCACACTGCCAGGTCCTGCCACTGCCCAGGAAGCCCTGGGTGTTGGGACCTTTCTTGCATGTTATCACCCTTCTCTGCACAGCCTGGCTTAAGGAAAACATGTTGATGGGGTCCTTCTGGCTGGTGGTGGTACAGCTGTTACCTTCTGCTTCTGAAGTGGTTTCAGGGGGTGAAATGGTCCCCTGGATGCTTTTCACTCAGGGATGCTGCCCCTTTCATTTACATGACTGACAACCTTTGTCCCGGTAGAAAGGTTGAGGATAGTGAGAACAGCACCGAGAGAGATAGTGCTGTGGGAGGTGAGATTAGCCAGGTTTCATCGCTGGCTTAATCCTTGTGTACTTGGCTGTCATGTCCTGGTCACTTCTGCCTCTGGACTCCTGCTTCTCCTGCTCCAAGGCCCCCCCTTGGCTGCTTTCCTTGGAGCAGAATGACCCCATCGGACAGATGTCTGCTTGTCTGTGAAGAAGTGTGTTCCCATGATCCCAGTTCTCTCTTTGTCCATCTGTTTTATCTTCTACTTCTTTGTCCCTTTGCGTCCCTTCCTCCTTCTTAGCTCAGTTTTGGAGAGAAACTTAGAGGTCATTTAGAACAATGGTTCTCAAACTTTGGCAAACAAGCAAAAAAATTACTCAGATGTTTTGTTGAGCATAGAGTTCTGGGTCCCATCCCCAGACCCCAACCTTTCTGGTGCAATGGTCTGTGGTGGGGGCTGAGGATTTGCATTTCTGACAAGGTCATGGTTTGAGAAGCACTGATGGTGCCCACCCTCCTGAGCAGCCTAGCAGTTGTCCTCCGGGTGTGTAAGGCACATGCATGGTGGCTGGGAGTGAAGACCAGAGCCAGTCTGCCTGGGCTAAGGTCTGGCTGTGGGCAAGTTACTTAACATGCGCGGTGTCCTCATCTGTGAAGTGGGTGCATGATAGGACCCTGAGGGTTCAGTAAGGTAATGTGCGTGAGCATTTGGAGCAGTCCCTGCCTCATTATAAGCGCAGCCTATGGAAATCCCTGTTTGCTCATGGAGAAGGAGAAACTGAGCCAGTGAGAGTCAGGTCTGAGCTGGCAAGCAGCACATTTCTGCAAGCCTAGAACCCTGTCTTCTCACTCCGGTTTGTTACCTTTCCACGTTCCAAGCCTCCTTGTTTTGGTCTTTTGCTCAAAAAGTGGCCTGATTCAGCTCTTGAGGATGTATGTTACTCAGCAGGGTAGAACATGGAAGGTTTTGCAGAAGCTACACAGCAAAGTCCACCCAACGCTTTGGGAGAAAGGACCACAGGTGGGGCTGGGGAGTCCACTCCTTGCACTCACACTCTGACTTGCATTACTTGGGCCTGTTTCCACATGGCAGACTGGGGACAACAGTAATACTGCCCTCTGAGGGCTGTGCAAGTGTCACATCTGTAACACATCACCAAAGACCCTACCCAAGTGTCTGGCACAGAGGGGCCACTCTGCAGATCTTTGTTACCTGCTCCTCCATGACAAAACAGAGTGCCATGTCCACTGCACTGCTGACACAGGTGCTCTCTGTAGTAATTGTCTAGTGGGATTACAGTGGGATGGCCTGTGTCCTCTGGGGGTTTTCTGACATGTGGATTCGGCTGTCAGACAGATGGGTTTGCTGTTTCCGTCATAGCATTACTAGATGTTAGGGGTCCCAGGGGTGCCTCATGGTACCTCACGGCAGGGTGGCTGCTGTGGTTCTATGGGGTGGGATGCCCAGCAGCTCTGTGTTACCCGCTGGCCCCTATACAGAACAACTCACATTTTTTCTCTTGTTTTGTACGACTCCTGGGAGTTTTAGTTCATGGTCCCACATCCATATTTGACAATCTTTCTCATTATTGCTGAAGCCCTGCCTGCTGGCTTTAGTTACTGAATAGTGACCACAGTTTGACAAATGTGAGAAAATGGTAGTTTCTCCCCTTTTGAATCATTTTTTTTTTTTTAGGGAAAAAGACAAATCATAAAAACAAAACCTGGAAGAAAAAGGAAGAAGAAGAGAGAGAGAGACAGTGGTGATTTATTTAAAACAGCTTGACCTTCCCACCCCACTGTCACTGGGAATGTGGCTGGTGCACATAGGGACTGGTAGGACTTTCTGTTTGGGGAGGCCCAAAGCTTGTATTATTGTGGGGCCCACTTTAGTAACAAACAATATAAAATCATGAATATGGAGTTAGGTATGAGGTGAATATTTAGGAGAGAAAAAAATTCCATCAATTATAAATTTAATAACATCTTAAAAAGTCCAGAAAAGTAGCATAATGTTTTATTACCTAACCACCTCCCTTCCCCTCTATATTTTTTTATTTCATAGTCTCTGTTCTCCTCATCATATGATGACAAATTTTACATATATTTAAAATAAAGAATAGATTGATAAATTTGGTCTTTCCTCTAGCACCTGTGACCAAGATTTATTTATTATTGCCAGTGTAGAAAAGATTAATTGATTAATTAGTTAATTAACATTAGCCTCATAACTCATGATGGGTAATGTCATGTTGTGTTTAGGGTTGTTGTTCAAATTGGGACAATCCCTATTTTTATTGCACATGAGCTTTAAGACTCCAAGGCGTCTCAGGTTTTCTTGTGAGTGACTGCTCTTAAATTAAGTATTCTCTGGACTGGCATTCCTCATTAGGCAGACGGTCATCGGTGTCCCTGTCCCAGTGGCACAGTAGAAGTTTTACATCATCTTTATCCGTGTCAGTGCTCAGTCACGTAAGCAAGAAATTGGAATACTGTTTCCATGTGGTCCTGCAGTTCACTTCTCATTATTAATTGGATACCAAATAATTCAAGAATCTATTTATTATTTCTAGTAGAAATTTATTTCTTGCCTGACCAGGCAGTGGCGCAGTGGATAGAGCATCGGACTGGGATGAGGAAGACCCAGGTTCGAGACCCCAAGGTTGCCAGCTTGAGCGTGGGCTCATCTGGTTTGAGCAAAAGCTCACCAGCTTGGATCCAAGGTCACTGGCTTGAGCAAAGGGTTACTCGGTCTGCTGAAGGCCCACGGTCAAGGCACATATGAGAAAGCAATCAATGAACAACTAAGGTGTTGCACTGTGCAATGAAAAACTGATGATTGATGCTTCTCATCTCTCTTCATTCCTGTCTGTCTGTCCCTGTCTATCCCTCTCTCTGACTCTTGCTCTGTCTCTGAAAAAATAAATAAATAAAAAATTAAAAAAAATACAAATTAAAAAAAATTATTTCTTTATTATCTTAATGATTTATTACTTTTGGTAGAATCTAAACTTTTTGTTATTAAAATTCTCTTTCCAATATTGAAATAATTTCTATTGTTTATTTTTCACCTTTATTGCTTATAATACTTTAAAAATAGTCTGTTAATATTTATGTGTGTTTTCTGTCACCGTTTAACATAATTTAGTGTCAAAAAGGGGTACTTTGTCTGACCTATGGTGGCGCAGTGGATAGAGTGTTGACCTGGATCACTGAGGTTTCCAGGTTGAAACCCTGGGCTTGCCCAGTCAGGGCACATATGACAAGCAATCAGTGAACAACTAAAGTGAAGCAACAATGAGTTGATACTTCTTGGTTCCCCCCACTTCTCTCTCTTCTCTTCCTGTAAAATCAATAAATAAAAATCTTTTTAAAAAGGTCACTTTTAGCCCTGGCCGGTTGGCTCAGTGGTAGAGCATCGGCCTGGCGTGCAGGCGTCCCAGGTTCGATTCCCGGCCAGGGCACACAGGAGAAGCGCCCATCTGCTTCTCCGCCCCTCCCCCTCTCCTTCCTCTCTGTCTCTCTCTTCCCCTCCCGCAGCCAAGGCTCCATTGGAGCAAAGTTGGCCCGGTCTCTGAGGATGGCTCTATGGCCTCTGCCTCAGGCGCTAGAATGGCTCTGGTTGCAACAGAGCAATGCCCCAGATGGGCAGAGAATCGCCCCCTGGTGGGCGTGCCGGGTGGATCCCGGTCGGGCGCATGCAGGAGTCTGTCTGACTGCCTCCCCGTTTCCAACTTCAGAAAAAAAAGAAAAAGTCACTTTTAATACATTTCCACATAAGGGGTCTATACTTTCTCCCTTATTTTATCACAACATTTCAAAACATCTCTTCAAATTGCATTAAAATTGCAATATTCAAGCATTGTCAACTTTTTGAATAATTTTATTGAATTCTTATTGTGTTTGGGTTTCTCTCTTGAATCTTTTTTTTTTTTTTTTTTTTCATTTTTCTGAAGCTGGAAACAGGGAGAGACAGTCAGACAGACTCCTGCATGCGCCCGACCGGGATCCACCCGGCACGCCCACCAGGGGCGACGCTCTGCCCACCAGGGGGCGATGCTCTGCCCATCCTGGGCGTCGCCATGTTGCGACCAGAGCCACTCTAGCGCCTGAGGCAGAGGCCACAGAGCCATCCCCAGCGCCCAGGCCATCTCTGCTCCAATGGAGCCTTGGCTGCGGGAGAGGAAGAGAGAGACAGAGAGGAAAGCGCGGCGGAGGGGTGGAGAAGCAAATGGGCGCTTCTCCTGTGTGCCCTGGCTGGGAATCGAACCCGGGTCCTCCGCACGCTAGGCCGACGCTCTACCGCTGAGCCAACCGGCCAGGGCTCTCTTGAATCTTTAAACCATGTGTTAGAATACTTATAATATTGTTATATCCAAAGTGCGAGGCTTGGGCAGATTTATAATAGATCTATAATTGGACTCTTCAGAGAAAAACCCAGTTGATTTGTGTGCTTAAAATACTCTGTCAACGAACGTGGAAAGAGAACAGAACTATTGCAAACTATCACCGAGGTCAACAGCTTTAGGTCTTGTGCAGGCAGTTTATTTCTCTGATGAGATTAAAGAAATTAGATGTATGAGGCAAATATATGGTGATATTTGTGTCACCATGCCAGGTGACTTGGAACACTGGGAAGGAAGAGGATTCTTGCAAATCATTTCTGCCCTAGACTAGTTACCTGAAATAACTTTATATGGGAGCGACTGTGGACCACAAGCATTTATCCCGTTAGACCCAAACAAAATCAAACATTACCTCCCCTTATCGAGCTCTCCACAAGTGCTGCAGCCCTCTAACTCCACCCATTGTGAGGGGGCGTGTGACAGTGGGAATGTGGACGGACGTGGGTGGAGACAGCGCTATAATTCTTGGATTCATCTGTTGATGTCATTCATCAGTTTTTTTGGGAAAAATTCAGCCAGTATCTCTCCAAATACTTATTCTGACTCATTCTCTCTCCTCTCTGGGACCCCAGTTACATGTATGTTAGACCGTGTGATACTGTCTCCTATTTCTCTTAGCGTCTGCTTTTGTCTTTTTTTTTTTTTTTGTATTTTTGTATTTTTCTGAAGCTGGAAACGGGGAGAGACAGTGAGACAGACTCCCGCATGCGCCCGACCGGGATCCACCCCGCACGCCCACCAGGGACAACGCTCTGCCCACCAGGGGGCGATGCTCTGCCTCTCCGGGGCGTCGCTCTGTTGCGACCAGAGCCACTCTAGCACCTGGGGCAGAGGCCAAGGAGCCATCCCTAGCGCCCGGGCCATCTTTGCTCCAATGGAGCCTTGGCTGCAGGAGGGGAAGAGAGAGACAGAGAGGAAGGAGGAGGAGGTGGAGAAGCAAATGGGCGCTTCTCCTATGTGCCCTGGCCGGGAATTGAACCCGGGTCCCCCGCACGCCAGGCCAATGCTCTACCGTTGAGCCAACCAGCCAGGGCCTGCTTTTGTCTTTATACTTCTTCTCGCCCCATGCTTCAGTTTAGAGAACTTCTACTGATGTATATATTTTCAGGGTCACCACCCTTTCTGCAGTTCAGGTGCTCTTCAGCCCACTCCATGAATTACTTACTCTGGGACTGTGTATTTTAGTTCTATAATTTCCATGTGGTTCTTTCTGGGCTTTTCATTTCTCTGCTAGAACTGTTTATATTTTCACTCATTTTACCCATATTTTCTTCTAAAAATGTAAACATTTTAATATGTTTAAAGTCTTTAAATGAGCACATGCCACTGCTGGGTTATCTTTATCCATTGATTATTTTTTCTTAGTTATGGGTCATATTTTCTGGCTTATTCACATGTTTTACAGGTTTTTTTTTTTAAATGAAATGTTGCAGTTTGTGTATAACAGCAGCGGAGACTGAAAGAAACACCCCCCCCCCCCCGGAAGTACTCTCCCTTTGGTGAGTCAAGTATCTCAAACTAGGATCTGCTCTCATCCATCTCCTCATTCACTGAGCTGAGTTAGGGTTGGGGATGCCACTCTAGTAAGTCAGTTTGCCTCTGGTTTTAAATGTCTCAAGGGTGGGCTCACTCTCCCTCCATCAGGGCTGAGAGATCTAAGCACCATGCCTCCACCACTTTCTCTCTGATTTCCTGTGTCCTCCCATGACTTCCTGGCCATCATTCACTCGGGATTTCTGTGGGCGAGAGCTGGCACACAGTGCTGTCTTGCTCTGTGCTTGGGACGCCTCCAGGTTCGCGTCTGCCTGACAGCTGTTAAACTCTCAGATTCTCTTTCTTCCTCATTAGTTTTCTTGCCTGTTGCAGACTGGCACTTCTGCCTGGCCACACCCCCGTACTGGACAATGTGCCCTGAGAACAGAAGGGGCTGCTGGCTTGTGCTCCCCGAGGTGGGCTCATGCCTCTCTGAGTTTTAGTTTATTTGGACTTCTTTGATCTACAGCTCGTCGATGGCTTTAAAGAAAAGTACAATTTAAAGCTTACCCAGTGCTTTGTCACTGCTGTGCGATGGAGGCCCTTCTTTCTGACCTTTTTTACCCTAACCAAGAGGGAAACTTCCATTGTTCTTTGATTTTGTCCAACCCCTTCTTTTACGTTTTGCTCTGTTAAGCCATAATTTGTTTTGCTTATTGGTTCTGATGTTCTTTCACACTTGGTTTTTGTTTCTGTAAAGTTCCCCTTGGACTTCTGAATTCTGTCATCTGTCCTTTCAACTCTTATATTTCTGAATGTTTCTAATTGCAATTTAAGTTACACCTTAGTAACATCTCGATTTCTTTTATCTCCTTTCAAATATGAGGTTACATTTTCACCTGCATGCATAGCATGTCTCTTTGTTCTGCTTTCCTTGTCTGTAGGGACAACGTTGTTCTTATTCTCTTCTCTTTATGATAACTTTACATTAGAATCAGCCATGATCCTTTCCTACTGCCCTCTCCCTCTTTTTTAAGTAAAATGAGGTTTTCTATGTTTTTAGGAGAGAGCAATTAGTCAAGATGGGTTTTCTGGCTACACAGCTCGAGCACTCCCTCTTCTGCTGCTTTTGTAAAGTGGTAAAACATGGCCTGTGTTTTCTGAGATCTGACGTTCTAACCCCCCCCCCCCCCCAACCTGTTTTACTGTGCTATCTCTGTTCTCTGTGCAGCTTGCTCCCTGTGGAGCTGGTCGTGAAAGATAACTCCAGTGTGTTCTTTCTGAGGGCTCAGAGACTGCGCCATCACTGTTTGGTCACATCCGGTACCACCGGGATTGTCCTCCCACTCACAAACCGCCCTCTGTGCTTTTGGGGAATGTGGGTCGGCAGTGCTGCTATTTTCCTACTTTCTGAACTTCTGGTATTCCTCTTTCCTTCTGCACAGACCCTCGACCACACAGGTCTTATAGCCGTTAGTGATTTACACTGCCCCCCCCCCCCCCCATCCTGTGAGTTTCCGTGGGAAAGCTTGTCACTTATTTGTAGAAGTCCCAAAGTCTTTGATTTTGATGCACTAGTTACTTGATTTGTTTTACTGGAGGATTTTTGGGGATATTAAAATATCATGCCTCATAATCTCCCAGAATTATTGTCATAATTATTTTTAAAGGATTACAAAAGAAAAAAAATAGCTTACTGATGATTCAACTCTGATACCAGTCAATTCAGATCTTTCTAGAGAGGATGGTTCTTCCCCAGTCTGGTGGACAGATAAGGCCTTGTCACCATCTGTGACTGTTTGCATAGACCCCCTAAAGCTCTAATCTGGTTCCTTCACAGCTTGTATTTTCTCTGTTAGGGGCCTAATTGTGTTCTCCCAAGATTCACATATTGAGGTCCTGGCTCTCGGAATGTGGCTTTTTGACATATAGGATCTTAGGGTTAAGTGTGGTGATTAGTGTGGGCCCTAATCCAATATGACTGGCATCCTTATAGGAAGAGGAGATGAGGACACAGAGAGGGACAGAGGGACAACCAGATGAGGACACAGGGAGAAGTGGAGGATCTGCAAGCAGAGCAGAGAGACCTCAGGACAGAACCAGCCCTGCTGACACCTCGTTCACAGACTTCTGGTCTCCAGACTTTGAGGAAATACATTTCTGTTGTTTAAGCCCCCCCCCCCCCCTCCGTGTGTGGTACTTTGTTATGGAAGCCCTAGCAAATTAATTCCATCTCTCTCTTACATACCCATACACACACGCATACACACATGCATACACATACATGCACACACACACACACATGCACACTTGTGAGCCCCAGAATCTGTTCTCAGGTCAAGATATCCCAAGTTGGAAGACTATCCCAGGGCTCTGTTTTCACTCTTCATATCTAAGAATAGCTTCCCGATCTTCCACTTTCCTTAAACACTCCTTTTGTGGAAAGAAGAAGCTGTCATGATGTTTATTTTACTTTGTGTTCTTGGCTCAGGCAGAATCAGGAGGTGATGGACCTTTTATCTGTTTTCTTATTATCTGTTTCTATCATAGGTGTACCTGAAAGTGTTTCAATTATATTAAATATATTCTTTGCACTCTTTCTCTCTGTTTCTCTCCCTGCTTCTCTGTCTCTATGTCTCTCTCCAAGGCTTTCTGGAGAAGGAATATGGGAGGGGAGAGCAGCCTCGCTGGCCAGGAGAGGGGGTTCAGACCTTAGTCTGCTGCTCACTGTGGGCATGGGTGAGGCACCTGACCTCCCTGGCCTTTGCGTCCTCTCCTGTCACTATGAAATGATATCCTTTCTTGAAAGACAGACATGAGGGTTACACGAGACAAAGCTGTACAGCAGTTTGCTTCCTGGCACATATTGGACACCAAATAAATGCTACTTTTCATTTTTTTCTCTTCCTTCTAACCATTGCTAGCCAGAAAAAAACCAAAGACAATTCTAGTTAAAAGTTGTGTAAATTAGAAACGTGTCACTCACTGCCCCCCAAATAAACATCAGCAGCAGGAGTTCAAAGGGGTACTGCTTCGAAACTGAGGACTCATGCCAGGAAGTGCCCCCCCTTCCTCTCTGCAGAAACAGGCTGTTCCAAGAATTTGATGTGTGTGTGTTTACTCAGCGTCTGGCAAGCTGGTGTCCCACCTAGTGGTCAGCGGGAGGTAGCCCATTTCAAAAAGAGATCAGAAAACATCTCCTATGGCTATTAACTACAGTGTGTCTGTAAAGTCATGGTGCACTTTTGACCGGTCACAGGAAAGCAACAAAAGACGATAGAAATGTGAAATCTGCACCAAATATAAGGAAAACCCTCCCAGTTTCTGTAGGATGATGTGGCAGCATGTGCGCATGCGCAGATGATGACGTAACACAGTGTATACAGCGGAGCAACCCATGGCCATGCCAGTCCAGATGTGGACGGTACAGAGGAAAGTTCAGTGTGTTCTATGGCTCGCTAAATTCGAATCTGTGACCAAAGTGCAATGTGAATATCGGTGCATTTATAACAAAGCACCACCACAGGAATAACATTACTCAGTGGGATAAGCAGTTGAAGGAAACTGGCAGTTTGGTGGAGAAATCCCGTTCTGGTAGGTCATCAGTCAGTGACGAGTCTGTAGAGGCTATACGGGATAGCTACCTAAGGAGCCTTAAAAAATCTGTGCACGAGCCCACATCGAACTGCACTGAATAGGTATGAAACTAGGAGAGTTTTCCTTTTATTTGGTGCAGATTTCACATTTCTATCGTCTTTTGTTGCTTTCCTGTGACCAGTCAAAAGTGCACCATGACTTTATGAACCCACTGTATTATCAGTTCATCCTTTCCCCCTGATTTACAGGCCAAGGTGAGAGGAGACACAGAGGGGGTGGAGGGAGCCCTGGTCGGGCGGAGAGAGAAAGAGGGACTCATTAGAGTAGGAGGCATTCCTTTGAATGGCTTTCTTAAAATGTGAACTAATTCAAGTGCACAGAAAACTTGCTAACAAACTAGCTCATGTGCAGTTCAGCCCTATTGAGTTTTAACATTTTGTCACATTTGCTTCTTATTTCTTTAAGGAGCAGAGCAACACAGATGCTGGCAAAGCTCCCCTATCCCTCCCATGATCCCTTTCTCTTCCCTGTCCATCCCCCTTGCTCCCCCCAGGTAACCCCATGTCAAAATTGGTCTATCATTAATGGCAGCTAAGAATTCTGTTGTTTTTTTTTTTTGTTGTTGTTGTTGTTTTTTTTGGTATTTTTCTGAAGTTGGAAACGGAGGCAGTCAGACAGACTCCCGCATGCGCCCGACCAGGATCCACCTGGCACGCCCACCAGGGGGCGATGCTCTGCCCATCTGGGGTGTCGCTCTGTTGCAACCAGAGCCATTCTAGTGCCTGAAGTGGAGGCCACAGAGCCATCCTCAGCGCCCGGGCCAACTTTGCTCCAATGGAGCCTTGGCTGCGGGAGGGGAAGAGAGAGACAGAGAGGAAGGAGAGGGGGAGGGGTGGAGAAGCAGATGGGCGCTTCTCCTGTGTGCCCTGGCTGGGAATCGAACCCGGGACTCCTGAACGCCAGGCTGACGCTCTACCACTGAGCCAACCAGCCAGGGCCGCTAAGAATTCTGTTAACACCCATGTGGGAATCCATGTGTTTGTATGTGTTCAGAAATGTCTTCTCTCACAGTGCAGGAGACTAGAGCAGGGGTCCCCAAACTACGGCCCGCAGGCCACATGCGGCCCCCTGAGGCCATTTATCCGGCCCCCGCCGCACTTCTGGAAAGGCACCTCTTTCATTGGTGGTCAGTGAGAGAAGCATAGTTCCCATTGAAATATTGGTCAGTTTGTTGATTTAAATTTACTTGTTCTTGCCCTGGCCGGTTGGCTCAGCGGTAGAGCGTCGGCCTAGCGTGCGGAGGACCCGGGTTCGATTCCCGGCCAGGGCACATAGGAGAAGCGCCCATTTGCTTCTCCACCCCTCCGCCGCGCTTTCCTCTCTGTCTCTCTCTTCCCCTCCCGCAGCCAAGGCTCCATTGGAGCAAAGATGGCCCGGGCGTTGGGCATGGCTCTGTGGCCTCTGCCTCAGGCGCTAGAGTGGCTCTGGTCGCAATATGGCGACGCCCAGGATGGGCAGAGCATCGCCC
This sequence comes from Saccopteryx leptura, assembly GCF_036850995.1. Classification (NCBI taxonomy): domain Eukaryota; kingdom Metazoa; phylum Chordata; class Mammalia; order Chiroptera; family Emballonuridae; genus Saccopteryx; species Saccopteryx leptura. The sequence continues at coordinate 221,172,504 of NC_089504.1, read as the reverse complement.
CCTGAGGGGCAGAGCACCGCCCCTGGTGGGCGTGCCGGGTGGATCCCGGTCGGGCGCATGCGGGAGTCTGTCTGACTGTCTCTCCCTGTTTCCAGCTTCAGAAAAATGAAAAAAAAAAAAAAAAAAAAAAATTTACTTGTTCTTTATTTTAAATATTGTATTTGTTCCCGTTTTGTTTTTTTACTTTAAAATAAGATATGTGCAGTGTGCATAGGAATTTGTTCATAGTTTTTTTTATAGTCCGGCCCTCCAACGGTCTGAGGGACAGTGAACTGGCCCCCTGTGTAAAAAGTTTGGGGACCCCTGGACTAGAGTTCTGAGGTCTAGGTGTGAGCAGGGCCACGCTCCCACCCCAGCTGCTTTCTGGGGGGTGGCCAGCACCCCTGGCACTCCTTGGCTTACAACGTAGAAGTCTGATCTCTGCCTCCCTCTTTCCTGGCTGTCTTTGATCTGTGTGTGTCTGTCCTTGTCTCTGTGTCTCGTCTCTTCCTATAAGGACACCAGCCATGATGGATGAAGAGCCGTCCCACTCCAGTCTGACTTCATCCTAATGTACATCCTAATTCCACCTGCAGAGACCTGATGTTCACATTCACAGTTAGCAGGGTCAGGCCTGCAGTGTTCCTTTCTGGGGGACACAATATGACCCACATGAAGACCTTACTCTGTGTGTGGAGGGGCCACTGGACAGTTGGCATTCCTGTGGCTAATACTCCGCTCAATATTATGTACTCAAATACTTTACCATGCACAGAGGCTGCTGTGCCGGGGACAGCATTGAATGTGTTTAGATATCCCTTGTCTACTCCCAGAAAAGCATGGATGCAGCTTCCAAAGGTGAACGCACAGGCAACAGGACACTTATGAAAGAAAGGAAAGCTTGAATCGAAGGACTACGCAGTCACTATTTCCTGGCCCTAGAAATGGCAAAGACTATCTCCACTGTTGCCTTCATTCTGAGCTTCCTAGCAGCGAAGGCAAAAGGGAGACATTTGTTTAGTTCCATAAATTACTTATTTTTCAAAGAAAACATAAAAGCCACAGGATAGCATGGTGACTGAGGTCTTCAGCTACAGTTTGGCGAGTTTTTGGAAACCTCTCCAGCGTCCATTTCCTGTAAGGACCTTCTCTGAGCAGTAAAGGAAGTCAGTGCCTGGGGCCTGGCTGAGGGTGCAGCATTAGTTCTTGTGAAAGCTGAAGGCATTGCCTTCCATCTTAATGCAAGGAGGCTTTCTCTCTGGACAGTTGAAACAACAGGCTTCCTAATTACTTGATCAAAAACTGGATTTGCACTTAGAAGTCCGAGAGTGAGGACTAGCAATGGGATCAGCAGGTTGAGGCTCAGATGTTAGATGCTCAGCGAGCTTTTGGCCTGAGCTGTACTGACTTCATGTCACTTTTAGGTTGATCACGCTTGTCACCTTACTCCTCACATCCACATCCTGTGTCGCCCCAACTCCTGCCCCTGTTTCCCTCCCACGAACCCGCAGTGCCCTGTCCTGGTGAGTCTATCTTCAGCGCCTGCATCCATCACTCTTTATCTCCCCCAGCCACAACCCAGGCAGCCCCTTGCAACCATGTTGGGGTGCGGCACCAGCCTTTACTTCCCTCCCCTCCTCCTCTGCTTTCTGAAGAACCTTCTCAAAACCCAGCATGAGCACACCAGCCCTTCTGTACAAACTGTCAGTGGCCTCGACCCTCCAGCCGACCTCAGAAGGCAAGCAGAGTTCGGTGCTATGTAACTCTACACCCTAATTGTCCCCCATATTTAGCCTTTCTGAGCCTTGTTTCCCGACATAAATTAGCTATGCTGGATCTTGCAGACAGGCTCACCCCTGTGACATCAGCAAAAGATGCCAGGGTGTCCTGGGTGACTTTGCTCTGCCTCCTCCTCGTGCTGACACCACAGTTCAACCTACTTCTTTCACTTTAAGGTTCTTTTTTTTTTTTAAATTTATTTTTTACAGAGACAGAGAGTGAGTCAGAGAGAGGGATAGACAGGGACAGACAGACAGGAATGAAGAGAGATGAGAAGCATCAATCATTAGTTTTTCATTGTGCATTGCAACACCTTAGTTGTTCATTGATTGCTTTCTCATACGTGCCTTGACCAAGGGCCTTCAGCAGACCGAGTAACCCCTTGCTGGAGCCAGCAACCTTGGGTTCAAGCTGGTGGGCTTTGCTCAAACCAGATGAGCCCGCGCTCAAGCTGGCGACCTTGGGGTCTCGAACCTGGGTCCTCTGCATCCCAGTCTGACGCTCTATCCACTGCGCCGCCGCCTGGTCAGGCCACTTTAAGGTTCTTAGGGGGCGTGCCATTATGCGTCCTTCTCCATGGTGTGTAATGGCGCCAGGATTTGGGGGTGTGGGGCAGTCTGGACTGAATTTGGTGATGCAGGGTAAGCCTTTGGATTTCTCAGATGTGTGCCATCATTCTTGATTTGTGCAGAGCTAGGGCGCCCATCGCTCTAAGAACTGTTCCAGAAAGCAGAAGCTTGCTTCTTATTTCTGTAAGATTCTGTAAGGTTATATGCATAATCTTCTGATTTTAGGGGTTGAATTAGCTAACATGAGAGTGACTTAGGGAAGAAATGATAACTTTCAATTATGCCAAAAATATTCGTCTCGGGGTGGTGATAATGGAATAATTGGAAGTGGCCACTCCAGTTTCTCCAGTCTTCATAATGCTGACATTCTTAATTTGGGGTGACAGACGGGATTGACAGGCATTTTGACAGCCAGACCCACCAGAAACAATGATTTTTACAGTTACGGTTGCCATTCAGGCATTCAAAACTTAAAGAAATTTCTGCTAGTTAATGGGCACCAGGTGCAAGGGAATCTTGGTTTCAGACATCTGAGGGGTCTGGTCATGTTTTGAGAGGACACCCAGGTTGCTTTGTGCAGACATTCGGTCCAAACGTAGACTAGAGTTTTGTTTTCTCTGCTCGTTCACTGAGAGGCCTGGGATAGGTTACTGAAGCTCTCTGAGCCCCATTTCCTCATCTCTAAAGTGGGCATAATTAAGCCCAGCTCGGCAGGTGCTGTGGGAATCTCACGAATTAATGTCAGTGAAGCACTAAGTGCGGGGCCTGCATTTGAAGATCAGGGGTCTTCTTTGCTTACCCAGCGTCCCAGGTGCTCACAGGGGAGGTGGCTGTGTTCACCACGCCACCTGCTCTGCTTTGTCTACGTTTCTTTGTTTGAAGGATGGATGAAAAAAGTAAGACTCCAGACTTAGAGGAAGTTGCTTGCTTCAAGTAGGGCTCCTGACACTGATAATAAAATCTAGAAAGCCTGGAAGGTCAGGGTGTGGGTTTGGCTCTCTGCTTTTGCACGATCCAGGAGGGACTATTTTGTCCCTGCAGTCCCAAACTATTCAGGGTCAGGAAAAAAGATGGAGCTGTCTTTGACTTTGCAGTTGGGCAACTTTGGTCTTCTATGCTATGCTGGGTGGCGGTTAGCCCTCACGCTGGGGCAGGGCCTGGGAGGACGGGCAGTGACTGCAAGCACGGTTTGACTCATCTCAACTGGGCGAGAGCACAGGATGGGTTGCGGAGGGTGGGCCCTGGTTGAGGGAGCCATGGCAACTACCTGCCCCTTCTCTGGGTCTCTACTTCGGTTTCCCCGGATGGAAATTCTACATGGCAACTTGGACTTTCCCGGCACAATAACTAACGGTGACTGATGATAATGTGTCTTGATTGTGATTGTTGAATGCTAGGAGGGCCCAGAAGCTTAGCTAAGGTTTTGCTCATGATACCGCCTCCACCCTGGCGGTACCACTCAGGGAGATCCTGCTGAGGGTGCTGAGGCTCAGGGGGGTCAAGCACCTTGCCAGAGGAGCACAGAGCCTGGCAGATGCAAACATACCTCCTCTCTATGCCCAGAGTGGGTGCGTGGAACCCCTGTGGCCTCTGACCTCTGGGCTCCTCTCTCCATCAGCCCTTCTCCTGGGCGGCCCACCACTGGGCCTCCATCCCTGGACCGTGGGCCACCTGGACTTGTGTTCAAGGAGCTGGTAGGGTCGATGTGCATGGGTGCCACAGAACACCGCCACCCTGGGTGTGATGCGTGGTGTGGGCAAGTGTGGTTGCCAGACTGATGGCAGGGGGGGCGGGATCCTGCTTCTGACTGTCACTGCTGGCCTTCAGCTCTGAAATGAGGAATAGGACTAAGTTCTTTTTATATAAAGCTTTAGAATTGCAGATCACTGTGGAGCTTTAGGAAGAAAGGAAGCCACACAGGACTCGCTGGAGCCAGGCAGGCATCAGTGTCCTCTGCCAAGCACTGGGCTGTGTGGTATACTTTCCAGACTGACTCAGGCTTTGTACTTCCCCCCAACCCCCGACACACATACTATGACCCCTGGTTCTGCACCAGGTAAGCCCTGGACCTGTCCCCATGTAATCCGTGATCCCAGCCAGGTGACCCCTAGTCCTGCTTGCCTGGAGTCTGAAAAGTGGAAACACAGTGTTTTTTGAGATTGGCTTGGTGGGAAAGCAGCTGGAAATGAGACCTAAAATGTACTGACTGCGGCCTTCAGCAAGCTTACCCAGAACTTGCAGGTACTAGCAAGGGTTTGAGGAGCTGGTCTTCTGATTTTCTGGTCTTTGGGCATCGTGGTGCTGGGGCCCATGTTGGCAGAGCCCAGTCTGCTTAAGGCATCAGTTAGGGATGCAGATTGGTCCCCAGGTCTTCCTTCTAGAGATAACTTCAGGATTTTGAGAGAAAGAAATGTGAAGTTGTGACTTAGGAAAATTGTAACCCAAGCAATTGTTGAGAAAGACCCCAAAGTCACACATTTCTTTAGAAGAGAAAAAAGATCATATTATATGAGTAAAGCTTATAAAAGGACGTGAGCATTGGGCTGACTGATGAAAGCTCTAGTGACATGGAGGGAATTGTTGGTGGTGGCAATGCTGGTGGTGCCAGGGTGTGATGTCCACCCTCCTCCTGGGCTCTGCCAAGCACGGCAGACACTGGCGTGATTGAGTTGCTGCCTCCTGGTTGTAAATACCTGGGTTAGAGTAATGAACAATGTTCAGACAAGAGGATTTCTTTAAAAAATGTCAACTAATGAATTTCACAGCAATCACCCATAAAGTGTGTCACCATAAGGGTGTGTCCAGATGTGAGCAGTGGAGTGTGGGAAAATGGCTGAGAATTAGACTGTGGTCCTGAGACAAGTCTTTTGTGCGGACTTTGGAACACTGGGTCCTGGGGGGGCAGAAGACTGCCCTTGCAAGCACTAGAAAGATTGTTTAAAGGAAAACAGTTGATCCCTATGGCCTTTTCCTTACATACCTGAAAGACATTAAATTACCCTTCTATGCACCTGAGCCCAGGCTCTGTTAATTTACCTAATGAGCAAAGAGACCAATAAATTCGATGAGGCTGTAGTGTTCTGGGCTCAGTCCTAGAGGCTGGGAGTCCCCTGTACCCATCTTTTCTCTATGTTGTGTCTTGTGTATGTTTTTTCTTCAGTCTTGCAGCACCTTCCTTTTGTGAATGCCCATGCCTGAGCTGGTCTTGGCAGTGGAGCACATGATTTGGTAGGAGAAATCATTTTCCCATAAACGGAAGGAAGCACCAGCTCCTCCCAGCTGGCAAAGAAAGAGATTTTCAAAATATAATGCAACTGTGAAAGCGGTAACAGGAGTTTCTATGGCTGCTGTCATCACCTGAATGGTAAACTATGAATATCCTACTCTTTCTCTTCCACTCAACCACCCACCCATCCGCCTGCTCACATGTCTACCCACCCATCCACTCATCTGTCCATTCATCCACGCATCTATGCATCCATCCATGCATCCATGCATCCATGCATCATCCATCCATCCATCCATCCATCCATCCATCCATCCATCCATCCATCATCTATCACCCATCCATCTATCCAGCCAGTAAGCATTGAACATCAGCTAAGTGCCACACATTGTGAAGGTGCTGGGAACAAAAATGAGTGAGACAGCATTTGGCTGATAGCAGTTTGCTATCTCCTAGTAGGACAGACCAGGAGCACTAACACATGTGTAGAGCTGGTTTGTGAGATCTGAAGACCTAGATTCAGAAATCAGCTGGGGTCAGGGGGAGCTAGGGAAGGCTGTCTGAACTCTCGGTGGCTCTGGATTCACTTTCTAGGCAGAAGAAAAATATTTTCAAAGTTAGGCTGTCTGGGAGGGCGGGTCCTGTGGAGACTGTAGACATTGGATAAGGGGCCTAGTGAAATGTAATATTGGTCTGGATCAGGCCCAGGGCTTAGGCCCAGCTGAGGAGTTTTGATATAATTCAGCACAACAGTGATTATTAACCTGCGCTCCAAGGGCAGTGGCCCCAGGGCACTTGGGTTTGAGGGATAGGCCTCCGAACCACCACCCCGGCAGCAGCAGGGTGTACTTATCCTGAGTGAAATATTGAGCTTTGGCCTGACCTGTGGTGGTGCAGTGGATCAAGTGTTGACCTGGAATGCTGAGGTTGCTGGTTCAAAACCCTGGGCTTGCCTGGTCAAGGCACAGATGGGAATTGATGCTTCCTGCTCCTCCCCTCCTTTTCTCTCTCTCTCTCTGTCTGTCTCTCTTCTCTAAAATGAATTAAAAAAAAAAAAAAAGAAATATTGAGCTTCAATTTGAGAGCTGTTTTTTCAGAGAAAGGTTTCTGCAGCTTACTTTGAAATTCATGGGAGGAGATGAGGGGGCTCCAGGTGTGGCTTTGAAGGGGAGTTGCTTCAGAAAGTCCCTCTGGAGTATTGTGGAGGGGTTCCGGGGAGGCCACTGAAGGGATGGTCGCGTGTCTCTGGGTGTCTGTTGGCAATGTGAGTGGCAAGTGGGACAGATGCACAAGGGTCCAGGGATGCAGACGACAGGTTAGTAACCAGCAGGCACAACAGTGACGGGGTCACTTAGGAAAAGCAGGGTGAAATGGTGACAGTGTTTAGAGAGTTTTGTCTCACTGTCCAGTAGCCTCTGGGAAAAAAAATGTAACCTAAGTATGAGGTGCCCTGCAGGTCATCTGAAACCTGGGTTGGACTCAAGCTTCCTTCCTGGCACCCTAGAAAGGGCTGGCTGGCCATGCCACCAGGCTCCTCCCACGGCGAGGAGTCAGAGCTGAGGGGTGGCGTCGGGAAAAGCCATCCCCACGCAGAATGAAAAACTCTCCTAGGGGTGTTTCTTTACCTCAGCATTGGACTTTTTCGTGTACTTTAAAGGCCTCTTGTTTGGACACTTGGGTTGTGGCGAGTGGCAGGAAGAACTGCTGGGCAAGTCTGTAGGTCCCTTTCATTTTTAAAGTTCCATAGGTGCAAACTGCAAACATGAATTGTGTGGGCAAGAGCAGAGCTGACCCACTGCTGAGATCTGGCCATAGGCAGAGCATGCAGAGAGTGGATGGGGTGGGCATGAGGGGTTGGGGAGGGAGAGAGGAGAGAGAAGGGAGAGAGACAGAGAAAGGGAGACAGAGATGGATAAAGAGATAAATGGAGAGAGAAGGAGAGGAAGAGGAGAGGGAAGGAGACAGAAAGATGGATGGACAGAGACAGAGATAGGGAGAGAAATGGAGAGAGAGATGGAGCGACAGATAGAGACAGATGAAGAAAGAAGAAGGGGGGGGGGAGAGGAGATAATGTCAAACCCATGACACTGTCCTTGAATTATGTGTGGGAGGTCTGACATCCTGAGTGGTCCTGTGACAGGATATGGTGTGTCAAAAATTTATGTTCCCACCTGTAGGAAGGGTTGCCTTCTTTGAACACACACATATACACACGCACAAACATGAAACCACAGCCATGTCAACTTTGTTTTTATTGTTCCAGTCAAAAAAAAAAAAAAAGAGGAACACCTCAATATGTAAACAGTTTCCCTAACATAGCAAGTTCTTAGAGATCTGTGTTTTATTTTTTTTAAAAATTGGCATTGTCGTAATTTCTCAATACATAGTTTGTGCTGTCGCATGTTAGCATGCTTTCGTCTCCTCGTTTGTGCACAGACATACTTGGAGTTGAGCAAAGGGAGTTACAAAAGGACCAAAGGGTGGATCAGGAGCCAAACCTGTACTTGAGCCTTACCTGGCTTTCCTTTTCAAAAAGCTTGGTGGGAAGGCTGGCAGCGCTGACTTCAGAACCAAACCTTAGTTACTCGGCACAAAACCTTGGAAAGATTTTTTGCAATGTTGTGTTTTCTTACTTCCTTTCTGTTAATCCCTAAAGGCTCGCTGCTTTCCCTTGGCTAAAACTTTATTTTGCGCATTGTGTTGGTTAATATCTATGAATTTCTCCTGGAATAACCCTTGTTTGTGATCTTGCTGGGCATGAAGTTTACTTCTAAAGTCTGTTGAGATGCCACTGTTGTTTTTACAGGTTCACTGAATCATTTCAACGTGCTTGACAGTTTTTGTCAAGGTTATTTTGCTCTTTTTCCACTGAAATTTATTCTTTTTAGCCTTTTCAGCACTAAGGTGGGTTTGTCAGTGAATGCTGCTGTGCCTCTCCTTCCCAGGTCACTGTTCCTTAGCTTGGAGACCCACGTCCTCTACAATTTAACACCAGCTTTCAAAATGTACAGTTTATCAATTCTACAATAAGCCATCCCACCCCATCCAGGCTGGCCTTGGCACCTGCTTTGTGCACGTCTGTCTTTGGGACACTGTCTCGTACTGGTCCATCACATGGGAAGGAAGGTGCTCTCTTTTGGACCTCCATCTCCCAAATCCCGCCCAGTCTTGCGGAATGTCAGGACAAATGTCCCTACCCTTCCCCAGGAAACCATTTGTGATTGCTTACATGGAAGCTAATCTGGTGTCTTTAAAATTCAGAGCAGTTGTTACATCCTCTTAATGAGGTTGTCTTAGTTCTAAAACCAGAGTAAGTTCACTTCCCTCAGGTTCTTCATAGGTAAAGTGGGAGTCAGTATTTGTTCACAGGGCTTTGGTGTGGTTCGATGTCCTCAGTTCAGAGTTGTCAGATGGTGAGAGCTGGTAGCCATGAGGCTGTGAGCTTGTTGAGGGAAGAGGAAGATGCCACTATTTCTCAGAGTCTTCAGAATAACTTGCCTAGGACATCGCCCACTGAACTCAAGTGTTTGGGGGCCAACACTCAGTCAAGCAAATGTAGACTGAGAACAGTAGCATATGAGGCATCAGCCAGCTTTCAGAAGTCTTTGGAGTGTTGTCCTTATCTAGTTCTAATTGGCTGCTTGGATCCCTGAGAAATACAGGTGTGCTCTTGCTCCTAGCATTGGCAAGCTTCATGTACCTTGGAAACAACATGTGTTACTTCTCTGTAGGGTCTGAGCTTTTTACCAGAAACTCAGGTTTTAAAAGAATTCCTGGGAACAGTGTTGAAGAGAAAGTGCCTTGTCTCTTTTTAGAAGACTTGTGTTCTGTAGGAATGGGTACAGGAGCTGGAACAGCAGGGTGCACCCCAGAGGCGTGACCCAGTCCAGGGAGAGGCTGGGATTTGTTTTGTTTAAAAAGTTCCTGACAGTTATGTATGTTGGTAAGAATGGAACTTCCAGGTCAATAGGAACATGAATGTCTGCACACAGGCAACCCTCAACTTAGATTAAAATTTACCTTCAATTTCATACATTCAGGATTAAAAAAGACTAGTAAAGTTTAGATACTCCTGTGGACTTTTAACCTAGTGAACTTTCCAGAATAATTTTCTTTCTGTCTTTGGAAGTGGTTCACAGAACAACCTCATACTTTATGGACTACAGTAAATATTTCAGGCCTTAGTATTGTGCTATTCTATTAGGAAAGGTAAACACAATGAATTATCTTTTAGTTATTAATGGAAAAGAGTGATATGCCTGGGGGAAAAAAAGCAGTTGAATTAAAATGTTATTATGGTTTAAGTTTTTGCCTCCTAGTAAGTACTACTTGGTTTAGTATTATTATTAATTTTTTTTCCTGGGGCTGAGATGTATGCTTTGGGGGAGGTCGAGCTGGATTCAGGTGAAGAGCGAGTCACCAATAACCTGCTGGAGTTGCTGAAGCTCTTCCTAGTGAGCTGGCAAGATGCAGTCACATGCTGTTTTCTGTCAAAGGTGCTAACTTTTTTTGTACTTTTTCTACCATAGAGGAGACGAAAGTGCTTGTCCAATAACCCTCGTTTGTCTAGAGGCACCTAACTCACAACTTGTCTATTTGTTATGGGGTTCATAGTGGTAGAGAGGAGAGAAGGATGTTGTTACTGAGGAGACACTGGGGACAAGCATATGGATGGTAGTGAAATATCACTGCTTCCAACAGGGGGTTTGGTGAAGTTATAAAAACAGCTAGGACTTAAAGATAAGCCTTCCAGGACCATTTAGTGTTAGGGGTGGTGTAGACCAAAATTGATATTAGAATCATAGAAGCAGAGATTGTGGGATCCCAATCTTTGCTGATAATGGTGAGGAAGCTAACACTTGACACATTTTTCTCAAGGTCATGTGGAATGTTCAACAAGATAGAGAACATTCTGAGCCATAAAATACAACTTAACTTAAAAGAGTAGATAGAAACCATACAATGTCTGCTTTCAGAGCATGATGAAATTAAACTAGAAATCAATAATGGAAAGATAGATAAAAAATCCCCCAATACTTGGATATTCAACAACTTGCTTCCAAATAAAATGTAGGTCAAAGAAAATAAATCTCAAGAAAATTAAAAAAGAACTAAATTAAAATGAAGATACAACTTGTCAAAGTTTGTGGGATGTTTAGATAGATTGAGAAGGAAGAAATAAAACTGTCTTTGCAGATGACATGATTGTCTAGGTAGAAAGTCTGAAAAAATCAACACAAAAATCCTGGAATAAACTATTATAGCAAGGTTGCAGGCTACAATGTTAATAGTAAAAAAATCAATTAATTTCTTATATACCAGCAATAAAAAAGTGGAATGTAAAATTAAAAACACAATGCTATTTATATTAAACCCCCCAAAATTAAATACTTAGGTATAAATCTAATAAAATATGTACAAGATTTATATGAAAAAAATTATAAAACTGATGAAAGATAACAAAGATGAGCTAAATAGATGGAGAGATATTCCATGTTCATGAATAACAAAACTCAATATTGTCAAGATGTAGGTTCTTAAATTGATCTATAGCTTCAATGCAATTCCAATCAAAATCTCAGCAAATTATTTTCTGGGTATCAACAAACCAGTTCTAAAGTTTATATGGAGAGGCAAGAGACCCAGAATAGCTAACTCAATACTGAAGCAGAAGAACAAAGTTGGAGAATTGACACTATCCAACATTAACACTTACTATAAAGTTACAGTAGTCAAGACAATGTGATAGGAAGAAAAGGCAAATAGATCAGTGGAACAGCACAGGGAGCTCAGAAGTAGACTCCCTGTAAATTTAGTCAACTGATCTCTGATAAAGGAGCAAAGGCAACACAATGGAACGAAGGTGGTCTCTTCAACAAATGGTGCTAGAAAATATCAAGGGGAACACTGTATAAAGTACATGATTATAACCACTGTGTTGTACACCTGAAACTAATACAAAATAGTATTGAGTGTAAACTGTAATTGAAAAAAGAATAAAAACAAAAACAAATGGTCTGGAAAAGCTGTATATCAACACCCACAAAAAATTTAGATACAGACCTTACACCTTTACAAAAGTTAATTCAAAATGGATCATAGATTTAGATGTAAAATGTAGAACTATAAAGCTCCTAGAAGATAACATTCCAGAAAACCTAAATGGCCTTGTGTATGGTGATAACTCTTTAAATTCAACACTAAAAGCATGATCCATGGAAGAAAGAATTGATAAGCTGATCTTCTTTAAAATAAACAATTTCTGTTCTTTAAAAGATACTATCAACAGAATGAGAAAACAACCCAAAATCTGGGAGAAAATATTTGCAAAAGACACATCTGACAAAGGACTGTTTTCCAAACTATATTGTACAAAGAAATCTTAAAAGTCAACAATAAGAAAACAAACAACCTCATTCAAAATGGGCAAAGCCCTGAACAGACACCTCATAAAAGAAGATATACAGATAGCAAATGAGCACAGGAAAAGATGCTCCACATTATGTCATCAGGGAGATGCAAATCAAATAACAATGAGATACCAGTGCATACCAATGAGAATGCCCCAAAATCCAAAACACTGACAACACCCCATGCTGGTGAGGAGGTGGAGCAACAGGAACTCTTATACATTGTTGGTGGGAATGCAAAATGGTACAACCACTCTGGAAGACAGTTTGGAAGTTTCTTAGAAAATTAAACATAACTTTATCATATGAATCAACTGTCATGCTCCTTGATATTTACTTAAATGAAATGAAAACTTTGTCTATGAAAACTTGCGCATGAATTCATCATTATTCAACACTGCCAAAACTTGGAAGCAACCGAGATGTCCATCAGTAGGTGAATGGATAAATAAACCGTGGTCCATCCAGACAATGGAATATTATTCTGCACTAAAAAGATATGAGCTATCAAGCCATTAAAAGATGGAGAAACTTTAAATGTGTATTGATGAATGAAAGAAGCTAATCTGAAAAGGCTACACACTATATGATTCCAAGTACATGGTATTGTGGAAAAGGCAAGACTGTGGAGGCAGTAAAAATATCAGTGTGTGATAAGGGTTGGGGGAGAGTGTGAAGGATAGGCACAGCATAGAAGCTACTTAGGGCAATGAGACTGGGCTGCATTCACTTTATTTTATCATGGTGAATACATTTCATTATGCATTTGTCAAAACTCAAGGAGTGTGCTACACTAGGAGTGCACCCAATGTGAACTATAGACTTCGGGTGATAGTGGTGAGTTCAGAGTGGGTTCAGCAGTTGTAACAAACACGCCTCTCTGGGGAGGGGATGTTGGTAATGGGAGAGGCTGTGGATGTGAGGGGACAATGGGCAGATGTGAAATCTACTGTCCACTCAGTTTTGCTGTCAACCTAAATCTTCTCTAAAAAGTAAGGTTGCTCTGGCCGGTTGGCTCAGTGGTAGAGCGTCGGCCTGGCGTGCAGGAGTCCCGGGTTTGATTCCCGGCCAGGACACACAGGAGTAAGTGCCCATCTGCTTCTCCACCCCTCCCCCTCTCCTTCCTCTCTTGTCTTTCTCTTCCCCTCCCGCAGCCAAGGCTCCATTGGAGCAAAGTTGGCCTGGGTGCTGGGGATGGCTCCATGGCCTCTGCCTCAGGCACTAGAATGGCTCTGGCCACAACGGAGCAATGGCCCAGATGGGCAGAGCATCGCCCCCTGGTGGGCATGCCGGGTAGATCCCGGTCGGGCGCATGCGGGAGTCTGACTGCCTCCCTGTTTCCAATCTCAGAAAAATACAAAAAAAAAAAAGTAAGATTTATTAATTACAAATAGAGAAGAAAACTTTGAAAGCAGTCCAGTGATTTATTCAAGAACATGCAGCTCATCTGGTGATGGAACCAGGAGCAGAACGCTGGTCTTCTCAGACTGAACCCAGGTTTCCCATGGAACAGTAAAAAGAAAGGCTGTTTATGACCCAGTGCCTGAGGAGCCAGGGAAGCCTGCTGTGCATTTTAGATAGTATGCCACAGTGATAGTGTGGGGATGTGACTGTTCTTACAGCTTTGGGTTTCTGGAAATCCACTTATGTGGACCAGCTCATACCTGGTTGGGAAGGGTGTGTGTGTGTGTGTGTGTGTGTGTGTGTGTGTGTGTGTGTGTGTGTGTGTGTGTGTGTGTGTATAGGGCTTGGAAGAGAGGGTTGTTGCATTTGTGAGTTAATATGTTAGTTACAAAGGACCAGGGACACTGCTACAGCATTGCATGATGCTCACAGGAGTCTTCTTAACTTTTGGAAAAGGAAAAAAGAAACTCTCTGAAGATGCAAATAGAAAGAAGGCATGCAATAACAGGTCACATGTTTTGTTGGTGCCTGTTGTAACAGAAGTGAGGGAAGTAAACCTTCCAGTGCTGTTGTTCTGGCTGTGTGAAGTCCTCATTTATTCTCCGATGTCCCACATGGCATTAGTTTAGAGGTGGATACAATTTTGGTGTGGAGATGATGGCTTACAGAACAGCTTTTTAAGGAGCAGTTTGGCCACCTAAATACATGCCATCCTAGGAAGAAAGGACATGAATATTCTACACTTGCCATGCTAAATAAGTACATGTTTGCCTGGGCACTGCCCATATCACCTTGGTTTCCCCACATCTGCAGGTGGAGCAGGCCTCAGAACTTTAGCCCCCAGGTACCCTACCAGTTACCCCAGAGACCCCTTGGACAGAGGTCCAGGCTGAGAGGCTGCAAGCTGCCATGGCAGCAGCTATGCATGTCCTGGGTAACCAGGCACCACAAGGGTGCTAAGCTTTTACCCCAGAGCACGGTCTGTGCAGACAGTGGGAGAGGAAAGACCACTTTGCCAACACAGGTAGATATCAGGTCGTCATTTCAGAAACCTGTAATGTGTGAGTGTTCACCTTTGTCCTTGGGTGGCATTCCTTTCATATGTAGGACCACTGAGATGAAGAAGGATATTCAGGGCCATCTGTGGCAGGCTGGCCAGCCTCATCTGATGTTGTGAGGGACAGAAGTTTCTCCTGGAAACGTCCAGCTGGCCTTTGGCACAAGACCTCATTTACCCTCTGCTAAGTTGTGGGCTGATGTCATAATGCCCAAGCATCTCCCATGGGCTCTACAGGTGTCTATGGGGCAGAAGGAAACTCTTTTACATTTTGATCTCAGGTAGTCAGACTGTGAACATATTATGTGCTCCTGTTAAAACTGGTAGTGGACAAGTAAATGGTAAGAGATAGGACCAGCCCTAGTAACAGGCTCTTGGCTGCTGCTCAAGGATGGAATGAACACTCAGAAGAAGGAACCAGGAAAGAGAACTTGTTGGAGGTGAGCTGAAGAAGGAAAATCAGAAAGAGGAGCTAGGTAGAACACTTGACTGATAACCTGTGGTGACCTGAGAGCTGTGTGGTACCTGGGGACACAATCAGTTATGTTTCCAGGTGTTGCAATTTAGAGTTCCTTGTGAATAAGGACTTGACATTGCTGTCCTCATTGGCTTTGTTGGTGGAAAGGGAAGGGATGTAACATTTCTTGACTAGGGCAGCATTTGTTTTGGTTGTGGGGTAGGTTTGAACAGATTCAGCCCCCATACTTAAAAAAAGGGAACAGGGACAGACCATCTAGGGAGAGGGCTGGGATTGCCAGATGAGCCAACTGGGCTTGTGCTCATGGCATCATGATACCAAAAGTGAAGATTCCTTGAGGTTCAAGAATTAGACACGTGAAGTGGGAAAACACTGCAATAATCACCATGGGCAAAGGAGGGCTTTTTTGACCTTCCTTCCACTTGCTCCATTTGTGCATTAGTATTGTTTGATTTTTACTTACGCAGGGGAGGTTCGCCCCTGTGCACAGGGGATTCAAAAGGTCCACTTTAGTTCTTCTCAGGAGAGCTGTCCTCCCTGATCCAGCTGGGTACTCTGTGGGGTCAAGAGTGCTGGCAAGATAAGCTTGAAAGACACAGGATTCCCGGAAGACATTTCTGGGTGTTCCTTGTCTAGATGGGCAGGAACCAGACCTGGAAAAGAGGCTCAGCCAGACAGGTGGGCATGGCCACATGTCTGGGCTACCCATGGCTGAGCCAAAGGAGAGTACTGCTCATTCTCCTCCCACTGGCAGCAGTGCCGAGAGGTGACTGCTGGGGCCAGAGCTGAGGACACTGCTCCTTCTTCTCTGAGAACATTGGCCAGACCAGGACCCAGAGGTTCTGATCATGCACTGCTGATGGGAGCCCAGCTCTCTGGCTCCAGCTGGTCCCGTTCTGCTAGTGTGTAGCAATGGTCGACCCAACCCTGTATTCTCCACTGAGCAATTAGCCTGGACTGGGGTTTTAGTAGCCAATTAGGTCTGATCTTAGGCTCCAGGGCTGTCGTGCTCCTTTGGATGGATGGTTTATGACTTCTGTCAGGATTTTAGAAATGCTGCTGCTACACATTTATTTCACTAGTCCCCGTTGGTAGCAGATATTTACATTGCCTGAGAAAAAAAGCCCTTTGTATGCTTATAAGGACTGGCCGGTTAATAGTACAGTATTAATGATCAGTGTTAACACGAAGGCTTACACTGAAAATGCCCAATTTCATGTGTCAGTAGGGACATTCCATTCTTTGAAATCATGATCTGTCACCCATGTGGTCACAAGGTTCTGGCAACCACAGAGCACATTAGGATTTGTGCCCATGGGGGCTAAGGGAGTTCTTGTCTAAAAATAAATTTATAAGTCCCATTTTCATTGGTGATAAATCTGTATGACTTAGTCACATTGAGGACTGCAGTGAACTAATCTTGCGAGTCTTAAAGTATTTTGTCACCCCTTCCACAAGGCTGTCCTATTTGAATTAGGTGGATGCAGGAAGCTTTCTTTTACCAAGGCAATGAGGCCAAGTAAAAGCTTGACTCCTTTTTATATTTATTTAAGTTAAGGTGTAGAACTTTGAGATTTCCCCCCCTCCCACTTAGTTATTACGCTGGTCCATATGTTGCAGGATTGCAAGTTTTGCGTGACCCATATTGCAGATATCATTGCCTGGTTAATTTCAGACACAGGACCAAATCCATCTCAGTTTCCATCATTTATCTGTTGGCAATACAACATCACAATGATTTGTTACACATTTTTTCCTCTCTTACATAATTTCTATAGGAAAGTACTCATAAGAAAACTTGGTGTATTTTTCAAAAGAACTAAAAAAGTAAAACACCTAGCTTGGTTGACCTGTCTGGCTTTGGAAATGCTTTTTTAAAACACGAGTGATTCAGCTTAGTGATCCTAAAGAATGCCACTTAATCTTGACCTATCTCAAAACCCCATTGTCTGGGTTTCTTCCATCCAGCATTTCTGTAATTACCAATCTTTTTGCTTCAGACTCAGAAAGCAGCAAACAGTCCAATGTAGTCCTTTATGGCTCTTGTTTTTCCTCCAGCTCTTTTCAAGGAACCTGTTGGTTTGCTAAGAGGTTTGATTTGCATGTTAAACTTTTAGCTGTGCTACTAGAGAGAGCCAGAACTAGTACAAATGACCCCGAACAGTAGGTCAAGTTTCATCTTACCCTGTTGGTCACATGGGGGCTAGAGGTCACTAGCAAGGAGACACAGAGGCTGTTTAGGAGTCTGTTCAGTCCTCTGGCTAGAGAGCAGGGGGGCTTGTGCAGGAGGGGTGGGGGAGGCATGCTTCATGGCATGGCCAGCTCACCCCACTGAGCTAGTGTGCGGTCCAGCTGCACAGTTTGTGCCTGTGGGTACCAGTGGAGCTCTGGCTCTGCCCCTGGACTGGGAACTCCCATTTCTCTATTGTTCAGGAATGAGTTGTTTTTCCCACAGCACCTTCTGAGCCAGCCGTGACCCCTGGCTGCTTTCTTTATTTACCACCCTGGGGGTGGTTAGGAAAAGGAAGAAGTCTCTCTCTGAGACCCGACTATGGGACTGGGCTCTCAAGTCTTGCGAAGCAGGTGTCCCTCTTACTAAAATATATGTTATTTGTTTTTCTTTGAACAGACCTATGAGTGACTGTGACAGATTTATACTTGTAAAGACAATCATTGTTTTAAATTTTCCAGGAATCTCTTAATACTAAAGCATAATACTTAATGATTAATAGTACTTACTGGTACTAATAGTATTTAATAGTACAGCCTAGAGGTCAGCAACCTTTTCTGGTAAAGGTCTAGCTGTGTGGTCTCAACTCTGCTAGTGTAGTGTGTAAGCAATACTAACGAATAGGTGTGCCTGTGTTCCAATGAAACTTTTATTTATGGACACTGAAATTAGAATTTTATATGATTTCTACATGCCACAAAATCTTCTTTAGATTTTTTCCCCTCCAACAATTTAAAAATGTAAAATCATTCCTAGCTTGCCAGGGTTCCTAAAAATGTAAAATAATTCCTAGCTTGCCAGGGTTCCCAAAACAGGCTGTGGGCCAGATTCTATGAGCAGATTTGGTTTGCTGACCCTTTTTGTAGAAAAAGAGTCCATGGCTTAAGCCTTGGCACCTGGATTTAGGACCCAGGCCCATGATTTACAGGCCTTGTAACTGTGAGGGAAGTTACCCAGTTTGCCCACACCCTAGTTTTCCATTTATAAAATGTAAATTGTAATATACTCAAGCTCTCCCAATGGAGTCGAATGAAATGAAATAATCTGTGCAAGTGTTCTGAGTGCTCCAGGCACCACACACACAGTAGGGCACATAGTGTTTTGCTGCTGTTTTACATACTGTGCTTTGTTAACATCTCACCATAGCCTGACTGAGTTTGAACTTTGAGATGGCGTGCTGCATGAGAAGTTCTTCCAAGACATTGGGGGAATTTTATTAGAAGAGGTGAGTTTATTTCATTTTAAATCAAAGGATAACATTTCCTTAAATCTAGGTTGGCCCTAAAGTCTAAAAACAAGGTATTATTATCAGTGAATCATCTATTATGTGTATGCTGCCTATGTTTTTTTGACTTTCCAGCCATCTACGGAAGGAACTCATGGAAGATAATGCTAATCACATAGGTAGGACATTTCATCTTCAACCACCCTGTGACTGCTCTGAATCATACAGAGTATAAATCACTAAGTCAGGGAAAGAAAGAACAAAACTGGACAGACTAATGGCAAGCTGTCTTGAAAAGAACCACAAATATTTAAATTTTCTAAAAAAAAAAAATCTTGAATTGCACAGCTAATCCAATGATATCATATTCTCATGGCAAGTTCATGTAGTTTCCTAACAGCATTTTAGAGTCTTTCTCTCCGTTGACCTGCTTCCATCCACCTTTATAAACAAGTTTCTGATCATCCCTAAGGTACCTGCTTAAATCTAAATAAAAACGCCAAGTAAGAAACCTGAAATGTAAGAAGACAGAGGGAGGAAAAGCATGAGGATGTTGCTTTGGAGACTTAAAATTTAGACTTTGTATTAAGTCATAAATAATTTTTTAATTAGACTGTCATGAAAAGTAGACATTTTTAGAGCCCTCGTTTGGTGAGACCCCGAAGAGAAAATTGTGCTTAAGAACTAGGTTGACATTTTTAGAGACAGTAGCTGGATTTAGTCAGGGAACGGGAGTTACTGAACTAAATGAGTTGATCTGGAACTGGTGGATGAGGGAAAGAGCAAAAGGAGGGAGCGATAGAGGAAGGGCATGGGGCCCAGAGCATTTCTTCTCATGGGCGCAGAGAGGCTACACGTTGGACCAGGCCAGAACGCCATGTTTCCAAGGAATAGCAAAGCAATTATCTGATGTCACTGCCCATGTGTTTCTTTCCCAGGGTGACAGCCAAAGGCAGAAACAATGGTATTAGTTGCATAAAGTGGACTACAAGTGAATAGGTACTCTTCCAGTTGGAAAGCTTATTGTGGTGGGTGGAAGTGAGTATCTGACGGTCTCAGCTAATCTTGGGGTCATGTTTTGAGCTGAATCTGTCCTTTTCTCCAGATTGGGGTCAACTGTAGCAAACTGTAACCCTTCAGTTCAAAGTGCTTATATAACTAATGGATCCCACCATAGTTTTATAGAAGAGATTCCAATACACCAATGGAACAGACCAAAATGTCCATTTGAGAGTGATTATCATTTGTGATGGGTACTTTTGCGTTAAAGTAGGCTTATTTATTTTCATAGCACTTGGTCTGCTAGCAAAGTGACTGAGTAAATGGGGCTGGGTGTGTAAGAAGGGACTGGAGACTGTGGGGTCATCTTTGTTGAACTGTCTTAATGAAAAACACCATTCAGTACTTGCTGCTTAGAAAATTCAGTCTTAATTAGCTCCTTTCAGTTCCAAATTTTAACAGTTGACACAAAATACACTGTTAAACTATGTTATCAATAATTGTAGAAAAATAGACATGTTTGATTGGAACATTCTAGGAAAAGGTTCTTCTGGGACGTCCTTGTTTAAAGATTCAGAGGCTCACAGTACAAAAACGAGATTTGGTTCATGTTCTGCCTCCAACTACATTAACACCAAAGACAGTGGAAATAGGGAGGGCCTCACCCCAGGTGCCCTTGCACAGAGACAGAACTGACATGTACGCGACCAACGGGTTGTCAAGGCTCTTTGTTCGGTTGTGCTGAAGGGCCCCATGCTGCTCTTTCAACCAGACAACAGGGTGTGTGTTGTCCTTGAGGCTTTAGTAACAGATTAAAAAAGGCCCAGTGAGTCTTCAAGAGCTAAGTTAGCAGACTTTTTGCAACCCCTGCTCGATTTTGCGTTGTGCTACCATGCTAAGCCCTGCAACTTGGGTGATGTTGCAAGGTCCGCACCCTTGAGTCAAGAGCGCCCTTTATAAGGCTACATTGAGGTAAGGCCACAGTCCCTCCCCACAGCCTGGCAGGAAGTGTGCGGGGCTCCCTCCTCCTCTCTGACTGCACCCTCCTCCTCAGAGTGTGGAATGAATACATGATTCAACAGATGTTCAATGCAGGAAGTAAAATTTTGGCAAACAGGAAAGGACTACGGCCGATAGTTTTCTTTTCCATAGTCAGTGCCAAGAAACCGTTGTCCTGATGCAAAGTCTTGGAAGTGGGAGAAGAGGGACCCCCATGTTAAATGAGGAGCCCACTCTCCTTATCTCTGCAACATGCCTTTCAGTAGACAAAGTCCCCAAACTATAGTGAAGACCTGTGCCATCTGTCCAGGGAAAGCAAGGTTAACAGGGAGGGACAGCTAGTTTGAGTTCTTTGACTTCCATGGTGCAAAGCCTCAAACTGAGCACAGCTATAGGAGCTGAAAATGAACTTGAATCCAGTCAATGAGTATTTATGACAGGTGACTGCATTAGGGAACAGTTTAAAATTGTAAAATTAACGTGAAAGATCAGTTACAGTGTAAAATCTCCACCTGCCCTTGAGGTTTTGTCTAAAATTCTCTTCCTTATCTTTTTTTAAAATTTAAAAACAATTTTAATATTGAAATTTAGATTTTCGGTATAAAATATCTCCCTCCCTCCCCTTTCCTCCCTTCCTTCTTTCTCTTCTCTGTATCTTTCTCTCTCTGTCTCATTCTACATTTATCTTTGCAGATTAAGATGAATTAAGGCAGCATTTTTTTTTGATTGAGAGACACTTAGGATTTGATTTCTAACCTGTGACATACTCTTGAGAGATTTCTTAGTCACCAAGATTGTTATTTTTATCTCTGAATGTCAAATTCTGGTCATTTCATCATAATAAAAGTATAGGAATCAGGAAAAACAGTAATGCAAGAAGCCTATGGATAAGCCCAGGAAGAGAGCCAGATAAAGTCAAGGTGTGTGAAGGCAATGATACTACGAACTTTCACAAATTTCATGGATTTAGAGTCTAGACCCAACTATCTTCTGCTAACTTGCCATGTCTTATTTCAATAGTCTGTAGTTCCTCGTGATTACTGAATGGAACAGCTGGAGAATCAGGGTTTTGCAGAAGAGTTTCCCAAACAATTATACAACAAAGTGTGAGTGCTCGTGTGAAAACATAAACACATCATTGGTGGCATGACAGAGAATACCCTCCTGGAACTCTTCCCCAGGCTGGTCAGCGAGGCCCTGGTTATCTTAAAAAAAGAGACTTCATTTGTAAACATTTCACAGTATATCAGTATATTGGTGGTGGGTGTTGCCACCTTTTGGACCTCCCAGCTTCCCCAGACCTATGGCTTATTAGATTCTACGAAAGTATCAGCGAGGGAACAGTGAGGCACCCGAATGGGCTGCCAGTCTGGGTCATAGGACAAAGGCCATGCAGTAAAGGGCCAGCAGTCAATGGGACCAAAAAAATTCAGAAAACAAAGATAGCAGAATCGAGATGCCTGCTGTATGTTGAGAATCTTTTCTCTTTTTCTTTTTTTTTACATCTTATTTCTAAAGTTGTATATCTAAACCTACATTAATTATATGTCTATGTACATTATTTAGAAGTTGTGTTCTACAGAACTTTTGTACATGCTGCGTTTTATTACTAACTGCAAAAGAAAGTAATTACATAGGCATATCTATATACAGTGTTCTGTCTTTACCTCACCTGGGTCCATAACCTGCATTGCCTGCACAGGGCAAGCACCTTGTTCTGGAGATGAAATGCATTGGGATCTGTGAAAGTGAGGGTTCTGCTCTGTGTCTCACTGCATGGATGGATTGGCACCAGAGACCCAACGTGTATCCCAAGTTAAATCTTTGACACACACTTTTGAGAGATCCAGTATTGTACACACATGCAGGCAAGTAGCTTAAATTTCTAGGGGTTGGGTGTGCAGTATTTAGGGATAAGACAGGCTTGGGCCACCAGTGAGGGCACGTTGCACCTTATCCAAATGCGTGTCTACCTTGTCAATCTGAGTAACTGAGAGGGCAGGTAGATATTTTACACCTTGAAGATTTGCTTTCTGGTAATGCCAAAATTAAAGATAGGTAAAGAGAGAACAAAGTAAGAGAGATGGAAAAGTGAGAGGATGAGAGACAAGGGAAGGCTGTGGGGGATGGAGAAGGAATGGCCCAGCCAGGGAACTACACTTTGGACTCGTTCTCAAGGTTTGCGACATCACCATTCCTTTCCGTCTGCTCCTCAAGGTTCTTTTCTTCCTCTTCTGTCTCCAGTTCTGCATGTTGGTTGAGTTTGCTGGACACAGACCAACTCAGGGGCAGCTCTGCCCTGCTGGCCAGCTCAGCCAGCTCTTTGGCACTGAGGGAGGGAGTGCTGGTCTCATAGGTCTCGTGGAAGCTGTTGTAGTCAACTTCATAGAACCCATCCTCCAGTGTTAGGACCGGGGTGAACCGGTAGCCCCACAGGATCTCACTGGTGATGTAGGAGCTCCGAGCCTGGCATGTCATCCCTGCAGAGAGAAGAGTGGGAGTGTTAGCATGCGTGATTGTGGGCTCTCCATCGCCGAGAGCCCTTGGTGAACTGGGCAGACTGCTGCCTGCAGCTGTTCCAGCCGTGACCTGCATATGGTATCATAACTAAGGAGTGCCGTCCATGGTGTTGTAGACAGACGCTAACATGCACAAGAGTGTGTGCTGGAGAGTCCAGACCTCCCAGTAGAGTTCAGGGGAGCAATGTGAGAGTTCTGGCTCCCATCACGCCACACTTGCCCGCCAGGCCACGCATGAACCCACAGGGCACAGGTGCACATGCACCCAGGTGTACTTTCATGTGATTGTGCTTGTCCACTTTTGCTCTAAGAGAGCCCTGAGGTCATGACGCTGACCTTCCACTGCTTTGCCTGAGTCCTACCAAGACTTGAGCGCTCGGGTCACAGACGTAGAACTAAGTTTGGCTTAGGAACTACACCTGAAATGCCCTGACGCTGGTTTACTGGCACCCTCATACCTCCATGCCACACAACAGTATAATGCTCAAGGCTCTCCTCCTCCTCTTCTTAAACATAAGAAGCCTTTTCTTAATTAGCACAAAAATGTCAATGAGCTCCTGGCAGCCCAGGAGTCAAAAGTAGCTTTCTTTCAAATGTAAGTGACAGAAGGAAGGAAATAACCCAAGTACTTAGAAAAGAAAACTAGTATAAACAGGGCAGTGACAGTGGGGCACCTCTCCCTGAGCTCTCTCATAAAACTCAGGACTGGGAGGTCTTCTTTCAGCCATTCCTTGAGGGCTGACTTCCCCATCAGCTGCATAGGTCCAGTTTCTATCACCCAGAATTCTTTTAAGGACCCGTGAAAAAATTAAATTTCTTCTAAAATCAGAAGAAAACAGTACTCTTTTAGGTAAAAAATATATATTTTGCTGGGTGAGCACTGTGATGAAGTGCTCTGTGCTTGTTTATGGCCCGTGTGGGAGAACGGTGCTCGTGGTTGTGGCCACTGTCAGAAAGAAATGGCGTCCTGCAATCTTGGCCATCACATATAGTGACTCTTACACAGTAGGTCCAGCCAGCTGCTGAGCATCTGAATAACAAGGAGCCCCACCTTGTGCTCAGGTGAAAAGTCCCTTCCATAAACAGCTGAGCTTCTGTGGGCTGGATATTGGAGAGCCAGTGAGGGTCTCCTCCAATTTTGCAAAGACAAATCAAGGGGTGGGTTTTTAAAGGCATTGTACATGCATGCTCCTATTCTACTCTCACCAAAGCTATTGATAAATTCACACATTAAGTCCTGACTGAGTCATAAACATAGTTTATGTAAGAATGAGACGGCACTCCATTACCAGATGTGCAGGCTTTATTATAGGAGAAAGACCTGCTGGGGCACTCCTCTAGAAGAAGTGCACCGGGTTACAGACTAGGGGTGAGTTATATAGTGTTTGGGAGAGCCTGAGGGGATACTGAGGCAAAAGTCCTGGTATGTCCGGAATGCTCCTCCTTGGGGGGCTTCGAGCATGTGGGTGTTGAATCAAAAGTCCTGGTATGTCCGGAGCCCCTCCTTGGGGCGGCTTGTCAGCTTTTTGGAATTCCTCTGTCTCAGGGGCAATAGTCCAGTAAGGGTGAGGTCTGACGGATAAGTGGAACACCAAGAGGGCGGTTTGGAATACACATATCTATCAGTTTACAGAATGTTTATTGGACACCAAGAGCCTACTGTTTTATGTGCCTTGGCCGCCTAAGCCTCACCGTGGCCCTCTCTGGTGGATGTTGTTGGATCTGTTTCTCATGTGAGCCAGTGCAGCACAGAGAGGTCAGTTAGCTGTCCTGGCTCACCCAGGGTTATGGACTGAATTGGGTGCCTTCAAAATTCACAAGTCAGGTTCTTAACCCCCTAATGTGACTATCTTTGGGAGGTAATTAGAGTTCAAGGAGGTCATAAGGGTGAACCTCTTATCCAATAGGACTGGTGTCCTTATCAGAGAAAAAGACATGGAGAATCTCTCTTTCCATGTGCACAAGAAGAGGCCATGTGGGAACCCAGTGGGAAGGGGGCTGTCTGCAAGCCAAGCAGAGAGGCCATACCAGAAACCAGCCCTGAGGGCACCTTGATCTTGGAACTTCTAGCTTCCACAACTGTGAGAAAATAGATTTCTGCTGGTAAAGCCCCCCCAGTTCATGTTTATTTTTTATGCCATGGGCAAAAAAAAAATAGAGTGCAGATGAAGCTCATGCCAAAGGGACGCTGCCTCCGAGTGCTGGAACTTTGCTGCCAACCATGTCAGTCCACCATGTGCCTGTTGTAAGGTGCCAAAAGCTACAGAATTAATATTAATATTTTAGGAAGCATAAAGAACATTTTGTTGATTTGGGCTAGGCGTACAGAAAGGTTTTGTGGATGACCTCTCTGTACTTGTGTGATTAAAATAAAACCAATATGGCCGATGGCATTGTGTTGTAAATGCAGAATAGGAAGGAGACTTGGATTCTCTGACCTTCCTGCATACCTATGGGGGAAGGGTGAATAGCTAGCGAGGTACAGGAAGAAAAAGATTAAATTAAAATATTTTCTTATACTGATGAACCATTTACAGGCATTTGTCTCTATGGAAACTACCCCTCTCCTCCTGAAAGCATGTAGTTAATGTATGTATCTCTAAACAAAAGGTATAACTTATGCCGTGATGTAGGGTTTTTCCCCTCCCATGTATAATTAGGAGTATATAAACAGCCCTTGAACTATTTTTGGGGTCTGCACAATTTGGGTCTGTTGCCCTGTGTCAGCCATATGCGGCCGGCATATTTAATAAATTTCCTCCTTTAATAAAACTTTTCAAAAACTTATTTAGACTACGTGCCTTTACTAAAACCCGCAGAATTGTGGATTGGGTACTTTATAACATGCCCGACCCTAGTTACCACTCACTACCACCTACTGTCTTGTGTTTCTACCAGCTCTTCTTCTAAACCTGTGCATGCTTTCCTTGTCTTCCACACAAATGTGTTTATTCTTGACCACATCCGGGGTACTGGGTCTTCAGACCATTGCTTGGAGACACTAAGCAACCTCATTCCTTTTTAACAAAATTGTGAGATAGCTTCAAATCAAATTGCAAGCTTCAGGGTTCTTCTTCAGTCCCTCCCATGCTGTGTCTGTATCTCTCTTCTCCACCAGTGGGGAGCTGAGGTCCTGATCACCTGTGTATTTAGCATTGGCTCTACCCTACAAGCATGCATAACAGCCTGGGAATTACCACATCCAATAATCTACTGAGCAATTGTTTATGAAACACTCAGATCTCAAAGCGGAAGGGCAGATACTGTTAACATCTACAAAGAAAATCTGTGTAACTCTATTCAGCTAGAAAAGCCCTGGAATGGGTCAGGAGAGAGTGGACCAACTGGAGACTGCTACATGCACCTGCAAGCCAATTGGGAAGCTTCCCTGCTTCCAGAAATCCATCCTTATAGAATGCCCATAAAAGACTGTCTTAAGATTTCCCCCTTTTGTTCCAAAAAACTCACTTTCCTTTTAAAGTCCTCTGACTTTCTACCAGAAGTAAAGCGAGGACAGCAGACCCTCTGGTGTGACCTGAAGAAACCACCTTTGTTAGTAATGCAGGTGCTCTTTGTTCTTTCTACAGATCAGCCACAAACCTGTGAGGTAAAATTCAAAATTTCTTTGCAGCTCTTTATAATGTTAGACTACTCCCACTGAGGGGGTTTAATCAAAGCACTGTGTTCAAGTTACTTAATTCATCCCCCTCCCCTGTGTGGCTATGTTATCTATTTATATCTAGTTAGGTTCATTTGTTCCTGTTTGCATGTCATTTGAGGATTTAAATAGTTCAAAATTAAGTCAGCATTAAAAGATACATTGAGAAAAGCCCCATTCCCATCTCTCCCATCTCCTCCCATTTCCAGCCACCTCCTACAGGTGGCCATTGCCTTTCTGCTTCATCCTTCCTCTGTTTCCCTTTGTAAAAATGAGCAAACACAAATTTACACATGCTCTCATTTCCCATTCTGACCGAAGAGGGAGGGAACTTGTTTTGGGGCAAGAAACTGAATGAGGGCTTCATTCTGCGGAAGGAACGGAAGGGAAAGTCACGCCGTGCTGGTTTCCTGTCCAGTGCCCAGGCTCCTCTGGAGGGAGTGGAGCCGCACGGGGGCGCTCAGGGAGGCGGCCCGTGAACCCCAGCTGCCCGGCTGCCCAGAGCTGCAGTGTGACCTGGACACGCTACCTCACTTCTCCTCCTCCTTCCTCACCAGTTGTAACCAGGAAAACCTCACTCTACCTCCTTCCTCATCAGTCGTAACCGGGAAAATGGAGACCAGAAAGTTTTGCATAGGAAACCCCTAAAACGAAGGGCATTACTGGCAATTCTGCCCACTCTTGGTGGCCATCCAAGTTCATCACACCCTGTGGTACTGGACTGACTCAAGTTTTGAGACTCATATTTTTTTAAAGTTGGGTGTTTTCTCTTAAAGGGAGGCTCCCATTCCTGTAAATATTTACGTATTTATTACTCGCAGGACAGAATTGCTGTGAATGAGGTGGGGGCAGGGACACAGCTGTCTGTAGCACAGGCCCAATTATCTGATGTTGCGGCAGCCATGGCATGACTGAGACATTCATTTAGGGGATTAAGTGGAAAGTGAAAGCGAGATGGAAGCATTGCCAGCCCACAGCAGGAGCGCACAGCGAATTAAAGGAAGAGACGGCAGCATTTGGTCCCTGAAGACCTAGCATGACATTGCAATTTGGTTTGGATGAGAAAACTGAGATCTGGAAATGCCTTCACATGTGCGTGGGTCTCTGCCGAGCTTCCGCGGCTGCACATTCCTTTGAAATTGGTCCTAAGTATCTGCAGTGCAGAATGTTGCAGAAGAGCTTTTCATTGGCGAAAATGTGCAGCAGGTGGCCAGAAGAGACACTGGTGTATAACTTTCTGATGGTTTAACAATCCCTGCCGAAGTGGGTGCTGGTGGAGATGGCTTTTCTTTTTCCTTGTCTGCAGAATGGATGGAAAGAGAAAATGCACCCTAATACTTTGATCATTCATAGCATTCCCCCACCCCCCGCGATGCGATCTCCAGAGGCAGGGCTGATGGCAAGGGAAGAGACGCTGAGGTCATAGATTCTCTGTGGCACAGATTCCTGCCTCATCGGGGCTGGAGGGAACTTTGGATGCCACCCCTACCCTCCTGTTACAGATGGGGAAACAGAGGCAGCCTCTGCTGCAGACTGTCCACCTAGTGGCAGAGCCTGAAGCTCATGTAGACCCTCCAGTTCCTGGGCTGGTCCTGTCTCCATTCTACTCTCCCAAACATTAAGTATCTGTTTAGAAATGTAAGCTTCCACACTTCAGTCACAAAACTCCTGTTTCTCCCTTCCCAAAAGAGTAATTTACATTCCGTGTTTACGTTAGCTGGAAACCGAGCTGGGAATACTACAAACTCATTTATCAAATGAGATGTCTCTTCATGGAGTTTCCTTGGCCTCAAACCCTTCGCTGCTTTGTAAGGGCTTAACTTGGTTGGAAGTTCCTGCCCCGGTGTTTCCAGAGTCCCTGCTGGAGCTCGGAGGAGAGTTCCAGGCAGGATCTGGTTTTTGTTGCACAGTATTGCAGTTTCTCCTGGAGAAACTGCAGCATGAGCAGCACGAGCGGATGACCCTGTTCCACAGGCAAAGGGTATAACTGTGAGGTTGCCTTCCTGAACTGTGAACGTGGCACTAAATAGGTCATGGACATGAACCGAGAAGGTGTGACCAGGAGTGGGAGGGAAATCTCTCAAAGAGTGAGCCCAGCTCACTGGCAACGAAGCCCTTGTTCCAAAAGGAGGTGGGACAGTGGCCACCTCTCCATATGGGGGGCAGACCCTCTGGCACCCCAAGTGCTGGAAGTGCTACACACAGTTTTTGGATGAACAGCTAGGTCTGAATGTGGCTGAGATGGGAATGGAGCGAGGAAGAGGAAGGCAGAGACAGAAGAAGGAAAGAGCGGAGAAAACTCTGGAATTGAAGCCACCCAGAGGGGCATTACCTCAGGGATCTGCCGAAGGGGTGGTCTCCAGCCACAGTTCCCTCACTGTGACCGGACTCCAATGAACCAGCATCCTCCAGCCTCACCCAGCACCCGAAAACACTTATCGACACATGGGGGCTGTCACAGGTATAATGACGATTTCTTACGTTTGTGATGTCAGGACGCAGTCTGTACACTCTTGATTTCTCCCAGCCCTCCCCACCAGACAGTGATTTGAAACCTTCTGTAAAACTACCAAGTACTTCTGTTTTTGGCACAATAGTTGTGTAGAGAACCCCCTAAAATGTTCCCCTCTGAAATACTTAAAATGCTCTATGCATGATAAAAATGCATGTGCTTATACAGGATGGAGCTGGAGAGGAGTGGGGAGAGGCAGGGAGAGGAGGGAGGGGAGGAAGAGGAGATAGAGAGGCAGGGAGGGGGAGAGGTAGAGGAGGGAAGAGGAGGAAGAGGAGATAGAGAGGCAGGGAGAGGGGGGAGGGGAGGAAGAGGAGCAGGAGAGGAGGAAGAGGAGATAGAGAGGCAGGGAGAGGGGGGAGGGGAGGAAGAGGAGTGGGAGAGGAGGAAGAGGCAGGGAGAGGAGAGGGAAAGGAGGAAGAGGATGGGGGAGAGGAGGAAGGGGAGGGGGAAAGGAGGAAGAGCATGGGGGAGAGGCAGGGAGAGGAGGGGGAAAGGAGGAAGAGGATGGGGGAGAGGCAGGGAGAGGAGGGGGAAAGGAGGAAGAGGAAGGGGGAGAGGCAGGGAGAGGAGGGGGAAAGGAGGAAGAGGAAGGGGGAGAGGAGGAAGGGGAGGGAGAAAGGAGGAAGAGGATGGGGGAGAGGCAGGGAGAGGAGGGGGAAAGGAGGAAGAGGAAGGGGGAGAGGAGGAAGGGGAGGGAGAAAGGAGGAAGAGGAAGGGGGAGAGGCAGGGAGAGGCGGGGGAAAGGAGGAAGAGGAAGGGGGAGAGGAGGAAGGGGAGGGAGAAAGGAGGAAGAGGATGGGGGAGAGGCAGGGAGAGGAGGGGGAAAGGAGGAAGAGGAAGGGGGAGAGGCAGGGAGAGGAGGGGGAAAGGAGGAAGAGAAA
This sequence comes from Saccopteryx leptura, assembly GCF_036850995.1. Lineage (NCBI taxonomy): Eukaryota > Metazoa > Chordata > Mammalia > Chiroptera > Emballonuridae > Saccopteryx > Saccopteryx leptura. Next base: position 221,142,576 of record NC_089504.1, on the reverse strand, counting down.
GGAGGAGAGGCAGGGAGAAGAGGGGGAAAGGAGGAAGAGAAAGGAGGAGAGGCAGGGAGAAGAGGGGGGGACAGGGTCCCAGGTTGCTGCAGGAACGCTGTTGTGGGTCTGGCCCGGGGTGGTGCTAACCCCATGGCTGCTCTGGGTCCACCTGGGCATGTGACTCTCCCTGGGGGTTTGACACTATGTCACCTACAGAACCCCACTGTCCAGAAAGTCTGTCCCAAATGTGTCGGCCTGATCTGACACCTACAGTCTCTTTTTTTTTCACTACTAGTCTCCTAGCACTTGACCAAGAAGGGACACATTTCACTAACATCAATGCCCCAGAATGTAGGAACCTTCTAAGACTGCAAAGGGGCAATGAGAATGATCAGTGCCAGTGGACATCCTTTAACTTGGGGTGCCCCGTCTTCATGTACTACCTTGAGTGGGAAATGCTCAGGATTCCTCTCAGCCTCAGAAGTGAGGATGCTTGTCAGCACGCCTCCTGGTCCCATGACAGGGCCTGTTCCTGTGGTTGGACACAACTCAGTCATCACACACCTGTATGGACTGGCTGCTGTTCCGGATACCAGAATGCAGCAATCGGTCAGATAAGGGGACACAGTCACCTATAGCAACCAGACAGATGTGTTTGTTTAGTTTCAAAGGTTGTTCGGGACTAGAGAGGGAAAAGAGAAGGGAGAGATTCACTGGGTGGAAGTGATGGAGGAAAGTTTTCAAAAAAGGTGGGCGGGACTTTGAAGGATGAATAGGAGTTTACCAGGTGGATCAGTGGAGGCAAGAAGAGGAAGAGGCTTTGCTGGGACTTGTCCACGCTTCACATTGGAAACACGTGGGGAAGCCTTGGGAGAGAAGATGGCTGAAGAGCAAGGTTTACCTGTTCGCTTTCATGGTGTGACTTTCAGCTGTCTAGTTTCTGTTTACTGATTATAGTGTATTCCGCTCGTGTGACAACTACCTCCCTTCTAGCCAGCAGACAGTGAGAAAACAGGCTATTCTGGAGTGTGGGGCCAGGGAAGAATCCCCTAGTCCCGAAACAATCCCAGGCTGTGGAGTTCACTGCATCTGTTTTACCTTCAACCCAACCTGTCCAGCACTGTCTCTCACCTGAGTTCCGCAGCAGACATTCCTCTGTTGCCTGCTGCACGCAGGTGAGGCCACTGACCCCTCTGAAGCTGCCTGTGCTCAGTCTCAGGGTTAGGACTGAATGTCCCACTACTCTGGGGGAACCCCTCAGCCCCAGGCAGTCCTGGACCTAGGTCATCATGGCCCACACGCCAGCCTGACGATCCCTTTAAAATGCATGTCACGTCTCATCACGCCTTGCTCCACCTGTTCACATCTCGCCTCTTACAGCAAGAGCCATTGTCCTTGCAGAGGCCCAGAGAGCCTCGGGCCAGCCTCCCAGGGAGGCTCAGGTAGGCCTACTCGAGCTGCCATGGGCCCTGGACTAGACTCAGTCGACACGCTTCGCACCGCATTCTAAGTGTCTCCCTCGGACAAGCTCTGAGCCACCAGCTGTTCAGTGTCTGACAAGAGTTGGTGCTTAGTCAACGTTTTAACTAAGGTCAGTGCAGCCCCCACAGTTCTTTCCTTTTATCTGGACTTTCAGAGTCGATGGCTATTCCTCGGATATATCAATGCCACACAGGGAAACCTCAGAAAGGAAGGGATGAAGTGAAGGGTGTTTTTCAGCTAGTGACCTCACTGATTTTAGAAACTGCCCGAAATCTATGTACTCTAGTTGACCAATGTCACCCTGTTAAATTTAAATAAAAAATTTTAAAAAAAGAAACTATCTGGCCTGGGCGCCCCCAAGTATGCTCTCGGCTTGGGCGGGCTGTGTGGCTGCTGCACCACGAGGTGGCGCTCGTGACTGCCTGGCTTTCAGGGCCGTCAGACCACTCTGGTTGCTTTCTGGTCAGTACTGGGGAAGAGCACGCAGCTGTCACCTTGGGGTGTCATCGAGAACACGGAGAGGACAGGGGTTGTCACCGGGCTGCCTTGGGCTGCCTCGGGCCCTGGCATCTCTGGGAGGGGTTGCTCTCATTCTTTCCTGGGACCCTGGATTGGGAAGGAGGTTGCTTTAGCCTCTGGGCACCTTGCTCTGCCCCTTCCTGAGCAACAGTTTGGAGCTCCAGGAGAGGGTGTGTGATAAGAGCGGACATCTCCACAAGCAAGACTCTGGAGGTTGTCACTGAAGACCTTTGCTTCTCCTGGAAGCAATTTCAAACCAGCAAACAGACATCCTTGCGCTGGGGCAAAGGATGTGGAGGTTTGCCCCGAAATAGTCTGTTGCTGTATTACCCCAATCCCCAAATTCCTATTGCTAGAGCCATCTTTAGGGCGTATGCCTGACTGAGTTCCCAGGTCTGAGGGAAGCTTGGTGCATCTGAGCTGTTCCACCTGGATGGTGGCCCTCCACCCCTCAGCGTGCTCCTGGACCAGCAGGAGCAGCCCCAGGAGCTGGCTGGGAATGCAGAACCCAAACCTTGGAAATCAGAGGCTGTATGCCCAGAGGGACCGTGGGCACCTGAGAACTTGACAAGCGCTGGCAGAGGACAAATGGGAGGGTCTGCGGTCTGAGGGCAGTGAGCAAGGCTGGTGGGGTCCACAGCCTGGGACCTGCCCCCAGATTAGCAGTTGAGAGGGTCCACATCTTCAGGTTATGGCCCTGCCCTGAGTCAGGTGTGTGCTGTGGCCTCAGGGAGCTCATGGCAGAGCAGGCAAGGTGAGCGCTGAGCTCCTGCAGGCAGGCCCTGCTTGCCGCTCACCATAGTACCCAAATTCAGCCCCGGTGACACCTCATACGCTGTGTGGAATGAAAGCACGAAAGTGGGCAGAGGGCCCTGTGGAGGGCACAGAGGGAGCACCGGGACAGAGGGCCCTGTGGAGGGCACAGAGGGAGCACTGGGCCGTGGACAGAGGGCCCTGTGGAGGGCACAGAGGGAGCACCGGGACAGAGGGCCCTGTGGAGGGCACAGAGGGAGCACCGGGCCATGGACAGAGGGCCCTGTGGAGGGCACAGAGGGAGCACCAGGACAGAGGGCCTGTGGAAGGCACAGAGGAGAGCACCGGGCCGTGGACAGAGGGCCCTGTGGAAGGCACAGAGGGAGCACCGGGCCGTGGACAGAGGGCCCTGTGGAAGGCACAGAGGAGAGCACCGGGCCGTGGACAGAGGGCCTGTGGAAGGCACAGAGGGAGCACCGGGACAGAGGGCCCTGTGGAGGGCACAGAGGGAGCACCGGGCCATGGACAGAGGGCCCTGTGGAGGGCACAGAGGGAGCACCGGGACAGAGGGCCCTGTGGAGGGCACAGAGGGAGCACCGGGCCATGGACAGAGGGCCCTGTGGAGGGCACAGAGGGAGCACCAGGACAGAGGGCCTGTGGAAGGCACAGAGGGAGCACCGGGCCATGGACAGAGGGCCCTGTGGAAGGCACAGAGGGAGCACCGGGCCGTGGACAGAGGGCCCTGTGGAAGGCACAGAGGAGAGCACCGGGCCATGGACAGAGGGCCCTGTGGAGGGCACAGAGGGAGCACCGGGCCATGGACAGAGGGCCCTGTGGAGGGCACAGAGGGAGCACCGGGACAGAGGGCCCTGTGTAAGGCACAGAGGAGAGCACCGGGCCGTGGACAGAGGGCCCTGTGGAAGGCACAGAGGGAGCACCGGGACAGAGGGCCCTGTGGAAGGCACAGAGGAGAGCACCGGGACAGAGGGCCCTGTGGAAGGCACAGAGGGAGCACCGGGACAGAGGGCCCTGTGGAAGGCACAGAGGAGAGCACCGGGCCGTGGACAGAGGGCCCTGTGGAAGGCACAGAGGGAGCACCGGGCCAGAGGGCCCTGTGGAAGGCACAGAGGGAGCACCAGGACAGAGGGCCTGTGGAGGGCACAGAGGAGAGCACCGGGCCATGGACAGAGGGCCCTGTGGAAGGCACAGAGGGAGCACCGGGACAGAGGGCCCTGTGGAAGGCACAGAGGGAGCACCGGGCCATGGACATGCGCTCATGGGGCTGGGCCGCTGGGCTCTGTCTGGGGCACTGGCTCATTGGTGGAGGGGCTAGATGAACAAGAGGAAAACAGGTCAATGTGCCTCCAGAGCAGTGGCTCTTAGGAGGGCAACTTTGCCCACCTGGGGACATTAGCAATATCTGAAGATACATTTGATTGTCACAATTGGGAGAGGGGACAGTAGAAGCCAGGAATGCTGCAAAACACCTTACAATGCACAGATGGCCCACCACAATGATGCCACATATGAGCAGTGCTGAGGCTGAGGGACAATGAGAGAGAACCGAGGGGCTCTGCCAGCGTTGTCGATTTCTGCTCTCACAGTGGCTCTGCATCGCTGTCATGAGCCCCACTTTTCCCAATGCCAGGACTTGAGACCTTTTGAGGAGTAGCTGTAGTTCTGGTCCCAGTTGACTATAGGGACAGGGCTCCTGGGCAGGCTGATGCTGTGCCTGGGAACTATACCTGTCCAGTGGCAGAAATCCATAATTGGTTCAAGCCCTCTTCCCAGATGCCAGGATGCAGGCAGTGCCCTGCTGGCCACGGACTGTTGCCTCTGACTGCAGGACCCATCTGCCCTATGGCTTACGGTGAGCTTCCACCTGCTATGGTGTGGTAGCTGGGGGCCGGGGAAGCAGAGGACTCTGGTAAACACAGCTGGGAAGACAATGGCTTTTCTATGGCAACAGCTCACAGCTAGGAGAGCAGCTCCTGCACACCCCAGCCTGCTGCACACTGGGCATGTGCAGTCTCCCGTGTCCCACCCAGAGAGCAAGTTGGCCAAGAGTTCATTTCCAAACCTTTGGGGGGAAATCAATGAAAACAATCTCAAGTAACTCTACTTTGCTCAAGAGAAACAAATCCTTGGGTTTGCAAACTATCAGTACCTTTTCCTTCCTTCTCCTGTTCCTTCCTTTCTCCCTCCTCCCCTTTTGTGGTTGTTGTATTAAAAATTTAGGCTTTGTCTTTCTTATGGTTTTATGCTGATTAGACTATTTTCCATAACATTTTTCCTTAGGAAATTTCTCCAGAATATAGTTAATCTTATTTTTATTTGACTGTTGTAAGCTCCATGAAATTAGAAGCTGTATCTCTCTATCTATCCATCCACACACCCATATACCAACCCACCCAGCTCTTCGTCCCCCACCCATCATCTACCCAACCACATTTATCCATCCAGCTGCTCTACCCACTGACCTATTCATCAGCCTATTCATCTCTTCACCCATCCTTCCATTCATCTGTCCAGCCAACAATCCATCCATTTATGTGTTCATCCATCTACTCATTAGCAATCATTTGGAATGCCTGCTGTCTGCCCAACCCACAGGTCTTACTCTCACAGAGATATTCTTCTAACGGAGGCTAGAAATTCACAATGCAAGGTGTTAAATGCAATTTGAGTGGTATTTAAAGTCCTGTGGGACCAGAGAGAAGCTCTGGCTAATTGGGGGGTAGTCAGGAAAATCTCAAAGAAGAGAGAGCTTATTAAGAGAGCCTTGGAGGATAAGTACAGGGCAGTGGGATCAGCATTTGTGTAGAGGAAACAGCTAGTGAGTGGTTTATTGGGACTGAGATGTGGGGTACTGATGAAGGTGTGGACAGGAGATGCTGCTGCACAGGTATGTTAGGTCTACGTTGTGAAGGGTCTTCAGTGACATACCAAGGAATGTGCATTGACTCCTGTCAACAGTGGGAACTACTGAATGTCAGGGTGTGGATGATGTGGTCAGCACTGTGTTTATTTTAGATAAATACCACTGGGAGCAGGAATAGGAGGTTGAGAACTGTGACTTCTCTATAGCAAAACCACAGAGTAGTGGGGATGCTCTCCTAAGTGTTTTAAGATTCTCTAGGGGGTTTAGAAACCTCTGTTTGGGGTCATGGGCTTGTGGCACAATACCAGCAACACTCAGAAAACTTCCATTAAAAGCGCTGGTGCTTGGCCCTGGAAGCAAGGACTGACTGTACTAGCTCCAGGGTTTTATACATGTGTCTTTACTGTCTGAGGGTGTTTCTGGATGAGGTTAATATTTGAATTGGTGGGCTGAATGAAGCAGATTGCCTTTCCTGATGCATGAGGCATCACCTAGCCACTGAAGGTGGGAATAGAGCAGAAAGGTGAGGTAAGAGGGAATTTGACCCCTTCCTGTCTTGGAGCCGGGATATTGGGCTTTTGCCCTTGGACTGGACTAGGATGGGAACATACCATCATTGGCTCTCCTGGGTCTTTAGCTTGCCAATAGCAGACTTGGGACTTCTTGGCCCCATAGTTGTGTAAGCCAATTCCTTATAACATCTCTCTCTTTCTCTCTCTCTCTCATCTCTATCTCTGTCTTGGGATTCTGTCTCTCTGAAGAGCCCCAACTATTACACAAACTGCTGAGAATACTGCAGCCACCATCTTCATGACCCTTCATGGAGCTTTTTTGACCCACATGTCTGGGATTTCATGGTTCCCTGGAGGGCCCTGTGTTTCTGCGGTGGTCCTATCAGGGGCTCTGTGCTAAGGATCACATTGGCTGTGGAGGGAGCTGCAACCCCTAGAGCTGACTACAAAATTTCAAATTAATCCAAAGGAATCTGTCTATTAGATACTGAAGACTAGAGAGCTTAGGTCCCCGTGGCCCCAGTCAGAAATAACAATGCTGTGGTCTGAATTTCCTCATCTCTTTAACTCTCCAGGGGCTGAGAGTTTTATTGCTTTACATTTCCTGGCATTTTCATTTGTTGTCAGCAATCTGAAACTCCTAGAGAAGGAAATTCCCAAAAGTGTAGGTAGAAATAATGTGATCTAATGAAGGATGATCTGGAAATAGTCAGCTGGTAATTTGATAACTCACCAAGCTTCTCTGATTGGGCCCTTTTCTTCGTCTTCTGTGGATAATTCTTGTGTTGTTTTCATTCTGAGAGGAGAGTGACAGGTACCTATTGGTGAATTTAGCACAGGATCCCACATGGTCTGAGCTGAATATAAACCTTTAATTTGACAAGGAGCTTCTGACAGGTGTGTATGAGCCTTTTGGCTTCACACTGATCTGTGCCGAGAGGGCTTGCTTCCTCAGGAATGCCTGCATGGAGTCAGCTTCTCCACAATCCTTTTTATTCCAAAAGGAAAAACCTGAATAATGTTTTCCTTGTCTTGCTGTTCATTAAACTCTCTCTCCATGAATGTATATGTGGCTGGTAAATTGCACCACTGAGTTGGTTAGCAACAACAAAAAGAGAAGGGAGAGAGAAAGTGACCGAGACCATGTTTTCTGAAGACCAAGGTTGTGTGCAGCCTCCATGGCCGGCTGAGGGCCCCACAGTGGAGCTCCTGTGCAAGCTGGGGCCAGGACGTGCGATGCTGGTTGTGGCTGACTGCAAGAGGTGATGACTACCTGCTCCATTTTTGCAGTAAGGGAAAGAGGTTGCTTGTGCCCACATGCTGGGGGGATTGGCCTTGGCCTGCTGCTTTACTCCTGTTCGGTCCTTCACTCCACAGTATTACTGGTTTAGACTGCCTCTAAATACCACAAACTGTGTGGCTTCAAACAACAGAAACTTATTCTCCCATACAAGTGGAAGTTAGAGTGTGAGTCAAGGGGTCAGCAAGGCCACTTCCTCTGGAGACCCTAGGAGGGATCCTTCTGCCTCTTCCAGCTTCTGGGGACTCCTGTCACTCCTTGGCTCGTGGCTGCATCCCTCCAATCTTTGCTCTGACTTCACGTGGTCATTTCCTCTGTGTCTTCTCTTCTGTCTTTTATAAAGACTCTTGTCACAGGATATAGGGGCCACATGGGTAATCCTGGGTGATCTCATCTTAAAACTGTTTATCTGTGAAGACCCTTTTCCCAATAAGGTCACACTCAGAGGTACTGGATGTGAACATATCTCTTTGGGGGCCTCCCATCAACCGCCTACAGATGGGTTGGTGCCTGAGTGGTGACCAGAGTGCTCCATTTGTCCCGCAGCCTGCTGAGAGGGTGATATGAGCACAGCTGTTTCCAGGGCTCTGGGGCCACAGGGAGAGGAGGCAGAGCCCCACCTACTGCTCTCAGTCTGGTATCAGGCTAGGGAAGCGTTCTTGGAGAGGTATGTCCTCTGAATCATCACTATCCTGATTTATATCATATTTCCTTTAGCTGTGTATTCCCAGAGGGAGGAAATCAGCTACAAATCATCACAAAAAATGCACACAAGAAGCACACAGCAGCCCCAAGGAAAATCACATTTGCAGGAAGAGATGAAGCCGGGGTTGCAAATGTGGATTCCTCGGTAACAGAAATGGCCGTGGACACCAATGCGACATGGCAGTCAAGGAGCCTCCATTTTCAGAGGGATTTTCAAGATTCTTTTCTTTTTTTTTTAAGAGAGGAAGGGAGAGAGAGACAGGAACATTGAGCTACTCCTCTATGTGCCCTGACCTGGGAATCAAGCGGGCAACCTACATGCTCCAGGACAATGCTCCGACCAACTGAGCTATATGGCCAGGCCTTAATTTTTTAAATATATTGGTTAATTTTTAGAGAGACAGAGAGAGGAAGGGAGAGAGAGGGGAAGGGGAAGGGAAGTAGTCATTTGTTGTTCCACTCAGTCGTGCATTCATTGGTTACTTCCCGTGTGTGCCCTGACTGGGGATCAAACCCACCACCTTGTTGTTTTGGGATGACACTCTTCACTGATTGAGCTAACTTGCCAGGACCAATTTTTACTTTTTTAAAAAAACAGCATTTAAAGAGAGAAGCTTTGAATAAACCCTTCTCCTTCTCCCTGTAATGATCTTCTGTTTCCTTCCCCACTTCCCCCTTCTCTCAGCCAGTGGCATCTCTACAGTTTTATTATCACAGGGCAGGTAACATGGCCTGGCGGAGAACCCTCAGTGTACTGTCTTTTTAAGGGTCAGAATGTCTGTTTCCCCAGCTCAGCATGTTTGTTTATTTGCAGGAAGGGAAGATAAAGTGTGGGCAGAATCCTGATATGGCGAGCTGAGTGTGGGTGGGGAGATGAGGCTGTCCCTTCCACAGGGGCTGGTGGACTGCACCGGGGGCCAGGCCTGTTTCCTGATGTACCATAGGGCAAGGAACCATCATGTGGGTAGGGGGATATGGAGACCACAACTGTGAGGAGGACCTGTGCAGAGAAAGATGCTCTGCGTCACACCTTCTCCAAGAGGAATCAATGCAGTTGTCAATGAGAAATCATAAAACTTTCCCTGTAGTTGCTGTGTTGGTCTGCTAGGGAGGCCGTAACAAAGTATCACAGCCCAGACCACTTAGACAACAGAAATATACTGCCTCGCAGTTCAGGAGGTTGGAAGTCTCAGATAAGTTTGATTTCTTCCGAGGAATCTGTTCAGGCCTCTCTCCTGGCTTCCTGTCCCCTGGCTTCTGCTGTAGTTTCCCATCTCTGCCTTCTTCACGTGGTACTTTCCTGGAGCATGTGCCTGTGTTCAAATTCCCTCTTTCTGTGAGGACATTAGTCCTACTGGGTCATGGCCCACCCTGCTTTAGTATGACCTCATCTCAACTAATTACATCTGCAATGACCCCATTATCCAAATAGGTCATATTGTTAGGTACTGGGGTTAGGACTTCACCATGGGAATTTGGGGGGACCCAACTTGACAATAACAAGTGTGAAACGTGCTGGCATTCCAGCGTAGGCAGCCTAGAGGGGCTTAGACTGATACTGGACACAGTCACTGTGGCTCGAAGGTCAGGAGTGTTTATTGACTTTTGTTTTCTTTTGCTGAAGAGGGTCTGAGTGCCAAGCTGATGAGCATCCAAGCCAGGGGAGAAAAAATGGATTATTGAGCGAGAGGTGTTAGGACCGTTCGCTGGCCGCTTGGAGCACAGTGCGAGCTGGCTCCTGGCGAGTCCCGCTGGATCAGAGAGCTCAGTCTAGAAATTCAGCTGTGAAAGGGCTACCAGAAGACACAGCAGAATTATTTCATACTAAATCATGTAGGGACAGGGAAGGCCTGCTCCTGCAATGTAAACTATCTGATATTCCTAGAGCATACACATTCTGATGACATAAAACTGAGATCTCATAAAGGAAGTTTCACTACATAAAATAAAAATATTCTGCAGGCTTAAAAGATAAAAAAAACTACTAGAAAGCCATGAGACAAAGGGCCGATTATGAAAGTTATTTGTAAACTGTATAATGGACAAAGGGTTAACTTCCTTTATATAAAACAGGCCTTTCCAAGTCAATAAGAAGAAACTAGAAATCTATTAGAGAAAAATGGGCACAGGGCAGCGAAAGGATCACCAAAAAATATACTGGAAGATGCTCCAGTCCACTCCAAATGTCCTGTGTCTGTGTGGATGGAAGTGTGTCCCTGCAGGCACGCAGCCCCCGAGGGAGGACCGCCTGCCAGCACAACCTGTGTAGGGCAACTTGGCAAGACCTTTAAAAGCAAAATATGCATATCCACTTTTATCCCATGAATCTCACTTTTAAAAATCTAGCCTATGGAAATCAAATTCCTTGTAGTGCTGTTGGTTACAGAAAAAAGTAAAATGCTTTCTAACTATCTGTCAATAGACCATTGGTTAAATCAGTGGTTCTCAAACTTTTTGAAGCTGGGGCACATTTAAAATCCTACAAATAATTGTAGGCACACTATATACAAATTTCTGAGAAATATGTTATAATAATTAAGTCAAATATTAAAGAAAAAATATAAAATCCAAGTGTGCTTTTGTGGTAATTAAATGAAATAAATACAACAAAATTACATTTATTCTGACATTAACATTTTTATGTTACATTTTTTGAGTTATGCTTTTTAGAATTTGTAAAAAAGAGGGGTTAAAAAATTAAAAAACGACAAAAAAGTTATCTCTTTATATATATAGATACATTCTTAGTAAGATTTAGTAAATTTGGCAGGTCCCGGCACGAATGTGTTAAGTTTTTTCATTCTTGTGTTTATGAGAAACATAAGCCTGATGTGTCCTAGTGATTTCTTTAATGTTTGGGCATATATTTGAAAGGCAAACTCTCATTTCCTCGTCAATACATTGAAGAATTCCTCTCTTTTTACTCTTAATTATGTTGAGTGCAGAAAACCCCCACCATACATATCATCTTAACTTTACACCAAACAAAGGATAGAGAAAACTTGCCTCCAGTCTTTTTGGGGAACATGGGGGGTAATGTAAACAATCCAGCACCACAGCTTAACAGCTTTTTTTTTTTTTTTTTTTTGGTATTTTTCTGAAGCTGGAAACAGGGAGAGAGAGTCAGACAGACTCCTGCATGCACCCGACAGGGATCCACCCGGCACACCCACCAGGGGTGACGCTCTGCCCACCAGGGGGTGATGCTCTGCCCCTCCGGGGCGTCGCTCTATTGCGACCAGAGCCACTCTAGCGCCTGGGGCAGAGGCCAAGAAGCCATCCCCAGCGCCCGGGCCATCTTTGCTCCAATGGAGCCTTGGCTGCGGGAGGGGAAGAGAGAGAAAGAGAGGAGGGAGAGGGGGAGGGGTGGAGAAGCAAATGGGCGCTTCTCCTATGTGCCCTGACCGGGAATCAAACCCAGGACTTCTGCACGCCAGGCCGACGCTCTACCACTGAACCAACTGGCCAGGGCCTTAACAGCTTTTTGCAACCTAATCAGGCAAGTGAGGTGGGGTGTTGGGCAGACTGTCAGCTTTCAGCCAATTCCCCACACCTCTGTCCCCTAAAAAGCTAAACTCCAAAAACCCTGTTGGTTTTTTGGTCCCCAACAGGCACATATTTCTCTGGAATACCATAGGGAGCACCTAGAAATCTTCTAGGGTACACCAGTGAGCCCTAGCACACACTTTGAGAACCACTGTGTTAAATGATTTTACATCCATCAAACAGAATATTATTTTGCAGTTTAAAAGAATATGTTAATGCAGTGGTCCCCAACCCCTGGGCCGCGGACCGGTACCGGTCTGTGGGCCATTTGGTACCGGTCTGCAGAGAAAGAATAAATAACTTACATTATTTCCGTTTTATTTATATTTAAGTCTGAATGATGTTTTATTTTTTAAAAATGACCAGATTCCCTCTGTTACATCCATCTAAGAGTCACTCTTGACGCTTGTCTTGGTCACGTGATACATTTATTCGTCCCACCCTAAAGGCCGGTCCGTGAAAATATTTTCTGACGTTAAACCGGTCCGTGGCCCAAAAAAGGTTGGGGACCACTGTGTTAATGTGTTCACAAAGATTTATTTTAAAAAAAACATTGATCATGGGGCAAAGTATGCTCCCATTTGTGTAATAAAATAGAAATATGTATTCATGTGTATGGACATGTGCTTGACTGTGTCTTGAACATTTCTGGAAGGCGTGCAAGTGACCGCTGAGCAGTGGCTCTCTCCAGGTCAAGGACTGGGGAACAGAGGGTGGGAGGGGATGTGTTTCTCATTGTGTATTCTTTTATACTATTTGAATTTCTTACCATGTGCCAGTATTACCTTCCATGTAAAAAGCATTAAAGTTACAATTAAAGGAATGAGGAACAGGAAGCTGATTCTTTTCTGGCAATGAAGAGGTTTTGCTCTGGGCCACTCTGAGCTTTGCCTTAATACGCAGTTGAGGTCAGTGGCTGGCAAGATTAAATTGCTTCAGACTGAAGCAGATATAGGGGGATTCATCACCCATGCCTGACTGGCTATGTAGTTAGCAGATGAAGGGGTGGCTGTCATCTGGGAAGGAAAGAACTACTATGGTTTAAAAAAATATATATGCATTGAATCTGGTGTTTCTAATTTATGAACTGCCTATGTCTCCCCTCTTGTTAGATCCTGATCAGGATACAAGCATAGACATGGACCTTTGCACCTGACATAAGCCTCAAGTCCCTGCATACCCAGGTGCCAGGACACTGACTCGATAGGTGGGAGAGGGGAGAGGATTGAAAATGAGAGCAGGGGCAGGTGGGGGAGGGGGGCTGCGTGAAGCCCCGAGTGCACACCACTCCCAAAGTCCTGTGGATTCAAGCACCTAAGGAATACTCTGCCAAATAAAGGTCCCTTCTGAGCAAAGTGAGGCTCAGAGTGACTCACGGGTGGTGTCACAGCTGCCTACTGCAGGAGCTCTGTCCTCCAGGCTGTGCTGTCCTCTCACTGATCTCCAGCCTTTAGGGAAGGAGGGGCCACTAAAACAGTCACTGCACACTCACTCCAGGGAGACTGCACCCAAGGGTCCTAGAAAGGCAGGGTGCCAGGACCATCTTTTTAGGAAACAAGGAGGCCTCTTAGGGTTGAGGGCCCCACTCATCCCAGTTAAAACAATGGCCCCAGGCCCATACAGGTGTATCAGTTCCTGGCTTTGGGTAGAGTAGGGTTACAGAAATGCCCTCACCTGGGACAGCCTGGGCCAAGAAAATTGGCTGCTGGGATCCAGGACGGCTAAGAGTGGACCCTGCCAACTTCACCGCAACGTGGGATCATGTGCCACAGCATGTATCTGCCAGATGACTAAGTTTCCCCCCACAAATTGCAATGTAAATAAACAAACATTTTGCAGGTGAGGCCAGAAATCCTTCTAAATTGTGGCTGATGCTTTCCTTTCTTTGCAGGCAGACTGCACCAGGCATAACTGAAGCATATGGTTAGTTTCTGCGTGCCATCTTGCCTCAAATCTCATTCTGTCCTTCAGTGCAGAGCTGACCTCAGGAGATTAGTAGGTGAGTAGGAATGTGGCCTTCTGATATAGTTCCAGACAGTGATGTGTTTGGGGGTTTGTTTTTAATTTCTAGCTCTGGGCTTTTTCCACTCAATATCGGACTCAACTCTCACGGCTCTCAGCGTCCTGTCTTCCTTTGCTGCTTCCAATCTCTGGGCTGGGATCCAGTCAACTGAGCTTGTTAGGGTTTCTTATTGGAGAAGAAGGAAGCAGGTTCTGCTTATCTTCATGTGAGTCTTAGTTATTGGGCTGAAGTGTGGGACGTTTAATGAGTTGACACATGGTGCCTTTCAAGGTTGCATTTCTCCTTATGTCTGTGTCCTTGGTAACGTTCTGGAATCTAGAAGAATCAGGTTGCCGGATAAACAAGAGCCAGATGAGCAGGAAGTTTCTTTGTGCTACTTGTAGCACATTCAGTGATTCTGGATGACTTAACATGCTCTTCTTCCTGAGTCTAACTGTCCCTACCTGTCTGACCTGTTTCAGGTATAAAACACCTGAATGGGAAACAGACACTTCTCCAGTCTTTCATACAGCTGATTCTTTTGTAAGGGCTTGGTAGACAGGTATTTTTTTTTTCCTTTGCAAACATAATTTTAGAGCCAGTATGTTCTAACATACTTGAATTATATGTGATGGGATTCCCAGCACATCTCATTGAGATTCAAAATAAGGAAGAATGATCAGTGAATAAGGAGTCTGAGTGTTTTTTTTTTTATCTTGACAGTTTTAGAAAGTTGAGCCATCTGTCATTTTACAGGTATGTAGAACCTCTGAGCACTAGAGATATACCAGTATTTTAAAAGCAACTTTGTTTTTTTCTTCATTGTCCACTACATTTCAGATTCTATGCTAGGTTTTTTTTATATCTTTTCATTTAATAATCACCCATACAGCCTGACTGGTGGTGGCTCAGTGGATAGAGCATTGACCAGAAGGCTGAGGTTCCTGATTCGAAAGCCCTGAGGTTGCCAGCTTGAGCACAGGATCATCAATATGATTCCAAGGTCACTGGCTTGAGCAAGGGGTCACTGGCTTAGCTGAAGCCCCTGGTCAAAGCATGTATGAGAAGCAATGAATGAACAACTAAAGTGAAGCAACTACGAGTTGATGCTTCTCATCTCTCTCCTCCCTCTCTCTTTTCCTTCTCTCTCTTTCTCAAGAAAGAAAAATAACCACCCAAACCAAGCTGGGAAGGTACTATCCCTTCTCATCAGGTATAAGAACTGGGGTTCAGGTAAACCAGATGTCTTGGTCAAGGACAAGAGTCATAGGATCAAGATGTGAGTGCATCTTCTGATCACAAGTCCAGACCTTTCCCTAGTGAACCTCACACTCATTTCTCAGCCAAGGGGAGCATCTGGTAACATTGCCCAGTGCTGGTGACAAACATTCTCCCAGGCCCAGCTTTTCTGAGGCTCCTCCAAACCCTCTGCCTAACTAGTTATTGACCTTTCAGGTCTTTGCATCACTCAAATTTATCAAAAGTCCTGCTAAGTCAGTTTTGCCAGAATCCACCTCCCCTCAATATCTGATCACCATTAATATCTGAATATCTGACTTGGTTTCTCACCTTCCACTATCCCCCAGGAGACATCTGATCACCCCAGCCTGCTCTTAGCAAGGATCCTGTCGGGTCAGTTTAGCCAGAATCCCCTAGACCCCTGATGTTTCCATTCACTGCTTAGTGTTTTCCATTCACTAGTGCCCTCCACTGACCTGTGGTCAGCTTGCTCACCATGCTATATGTGGACTGAGCCCAGCTCTGTACTGAGCTCTCTTCCCCCTATTGCAACAGTTCCTGATTAAAATCTGCTTTCACTGCTGTAACTACCGCCAGGCTCTGTCTTTTCCTTTAACGCTGGCAAGGCTTGTTCTGCGATATTGAATTCTAATGGCCAGAGTTGGGGAAGAGAAGTGTGGGTGTTGGATAAGATACCTGAAATTATTTATTAATAAGAACTGTCTGTGCAGATACTTGGCTGGAAACCAGACTCGGTTGCTTACTATTTCTCTTAGTCCCTCTGTTTTAGAAAAGGTATTTAATAGATGGGTGGAAGTGTTGGCTAAAGTATTGGATCCAGAGAGAGCATAATACAGGTTGAGTGGAGAAGTTTTTGCATATATACTGAATATAATTCAACTGTAGTGAAGTTATCATTAAATGTACTGCATTTCTCCATGTATAAGACATACCTTTTTTTCAAAAAATTTGGGGTCTAAAAACTGGGTGCATCTTATACAGTGGTTGTAGTTTTTTTTACTTACATTTCCTATTTTTTGGTGCTTGTTGTCTTTTTTTCAAATTTTGGGCCCCAAAATTAAGGTGCATCTTATACATGGGGATATATGGTATGTATCATAGATATACACAAGTGAGTATATTTGCATGTATATATGTGTATAGTGTCTATATATGCACACATATATCATCTATGTGTGTATATATATTCTTCAAAGTGTAATTGAGAAGTCCCATTTGAAGAAGAATTGTCAGGGTCTACAGCTTTTATTTATTAAATTTTTTTTTTTTAGAGAGGAGAGAGAGAGGGCAAGAGAGAGACAGAGAGAGAGAGAGAGAGGAGAGAGAGAGAAGGGGGGAGAGCTGGAAGCATCAACTCCCATATGTGCCTTGACCAGGCAAGCCCAGGGTTTCAAACTGGTGACCTCAGCATGTCCAGGTCGACACTTTATCCACTGTTCCACCACAGGTCAGGCAGGGTCTACAGCTTTTAAAAAGTGACCCCTTCCTAGTGAACAGAGCCCTGGTTGTAAAGAAAACAGTGCTCCCCTCCCCTCCCCCACTGCCCTTCGTGAGATGAAATCTTGATGCATTTTGTGCTCAGGAATCGCTTCAAAATATGAATATTAAAAGGCCTGATGGATCATGAAAGAGAAGGGTGACAAGAAAAATCAGTCAGCAAGGTGTTTTCCTTTTCTTCCCACTTCCCCCTCCATGTGGATTTCACCACGGGTTTCTGCTCCCTTTTAAGGGACTGTTTCTTTGTTCTCTACACCTCCCATAAGGGGGCATTTATAGTTCAGGTTGGATCTTTCAGGGCATTACTTATCTGTCTACCTATCCAACCACAGACTCTTGTCCTTAGTTCATAGGCACTAATAGATGCCTCATTCCTGTCCTCCCACCTTCCCTCCCTCTCTAGATTTAACAACCTAGATGTAAGAAAACAGTTTGCCAGAACAAATGGCATCCTACTGGGCTTTTTGAACTGATTGTGAAGGACAAGGCTTAGTCTCTGACGTGTCTCATGCTGGGCAGCAGGAGTTGGGTGAGACACTGGGTGGACTGAGCCTCCTTTCCTCACATCACTTAATGCAAATCAGGAAGCATCAATCTTCCCCACCATCAAGGCTGGCTTGGGTCTCATGCTGAGTCAAAGTTTGGCTCTCAGATGACCAAGCCACCAGCGTACCCTTCATGAATGGCCCATGCTGCTGTATCTTAGAGAATTTAGTTCTGGATGGAGACCTTGGAAAGATGATATCCTTTCCTTCTTAATATAATATCATGTAATGAAAATTGCATTTAATCAACACATTCTAAATTAGTTTAAAATATCCATGTATATAAAAAAATTACCAGGAGGACAAGATGGCGATGGAGTAGGTGGATGTACCAACTTCCAGCTCCCAGAACCAAAGTGGATTACAACTTAATTTTAAGAACCATCATCTGGAAAAACAAACTTTGGACTAAACTAAGAGGACTCTTCAACCAAGGAATACTGAAGAAGCCACACTGAGACTGGTAGGAAAAGCAGAAATGCGGAGGGGGCTTCCCAGCTCCCCGGAGCAAATGGCAGCCCAGAAAGACTCGTGTGGTGGGAAGTGAATTTAGCAGAGAGGGGAGGGTCCTGAGCCCCAGGAACAAAGCCCCAGCCTGCAGCCCCAGAGCCTAGAAAAGGCATATAGACAGTATTTAGCTGGAAACAAGTCAGGATACTGTTTGTGAGAAAGAGGCTGATTTCTCAGACTCAGGATTTTTTGAAGGGACCATGCAGAAAACCTCTCTCACAGAGAGGAGAGGACCAGAGTAGCAGGAAGAGAGTGTAATCTAGGAGGCACAGGGAGAAACACTTTGAGGGACAGCCACCCTAACCCCTGGGTTAAGTCACTCCCCAAATCTGAAGTGAATGTTTCCCCTGGAAACAACAATACCAGCAAAGGGAAGCAGGACACCAGCCAGACAAGCTCTCCCGAGGTACTTGGAGCAGAGTCGCTTAGAAGGAGGGAGCTTCAGAACTACAGTAGTGAATGTTAGGGTCTGAGCTTCAGCGTCCCCACCCACACTGCTGAGGGCTCACCTGAGGTTGGGTGGGTGGCGGTGAGACATGGAAGCGCGGTTCCATGGGCAAGGACAGAAGCCGGCTGGCTACAACTGAGGCCCAGGTGTGAGCTCAGTCTTGCCCAGCTGGGGTGGAGGGGACACGTGAAAGTGGTCAAGCCCAGCTGCGGGCCGCCTGCATTCAAGCCTGTGGGGGAAGGGCAGAAGCCCCTGAAGACCAGCCCTTGAGCAAGGGTGCAGGATTGCAGCATCACCCTGCCTGCGGAACCAAGGCTTGTGGCCTGGAGCGAAAGCCCAGAACAGGCGGAGTCCCGTGACTGAGCCTGGGCATGCAGCCCTGCCCATCCTGTGGAGCCAAGGCTTGTAGCCGTCCTGTGAGAAGGCTCCTCCTGCATGGTAGGGCGAAAGCCCGGAATCAGGTGGAGACCCGAAGCTGAGCAAAGGTGCTCACCCCTGCCCTCAGGGCTGAGGCTTGTGACTGGGGCATGGCACATAACCCCACCCATGGGGGTGGGGTGAAGGCTGAGGCCACCGAGGCTTGTACACCTGAGCACATGATCACAGCCCCTCCTGTGAAGGAGAGGTGGAAACCACAGCAACAGCCCCAGTAGGCTGACACCGGCAACACCCATACCCCAATGGCCTAGGCAGCAGCAGCAAAGGGGGTGGCGGGGCTGCAGACAGACCACACCTAGGGAACACAGAGGCCACACCCAGAGGACCCGAGTGGCCAAATCCTTCTTTTACACAGAGAAAATGAGAAGGCAGAGAAATGCAACACAAATGAACCAAGAGAAATCCCCAGAAAAGAACCTGAATGAGTCAGATATAACCAAATTACCAAATTCAGAGTTAAAATAATGATTGTTAGGATGCTCAAAGATCTTAGAACAACAATAGATAGTCATTACGGAACACCTAAGTAAAGAGATAGCAAATATAAAAAGGACATTGAAATAATAAAAAAGAATCAGTCAGAAATGACAAATACAATATCAGAAATGAAGAACACTACTGAATTAAAAGCAGGATGGATGAAGCTGAGAATCGAATCAGCGAGTTAGAGGACAAGATACATGAAGGCATGGAAGCAGAGCAGAAAAAAGAAAAGAGACTCAAAATGTCTGAGGAAACTCTGAGAGCTCTGTGACAACATGAAGAGAAATAACATCTGCATCATAGGGGTTCCTGAAGAAGAAGAGAAAGAACAAGGGATAGAGACTTTGTTCAAACATATCATAGCTGAAAACTTCCCTAAATTAAGGCAGGAAAACATCTCACAAGTTTAAGAAGCACAGAGAACTCCATTAAGGAGAAACCCAAAGAAATCAACATCAAGACACATCATAATTAAAATACCAAAGCTAAGTGATAAGGAGAAAATATTAAAAGCTGCTAGAGAGAAAAAGGCTATCACCTACAAAGGAGCCCCCATAAGGATGACTACTGACTTCTCAACAGAAACACTTGAGGCCAGAAGGGAATGGCAAGAAATATTCAAAGTAATGCAGAACAAGAACCTACAACCAAGACTACTTTATCCAGCAGGCTATCATTTAAAATTAAAGGAGAAATAAAAAGCTTTCCAGACAAAAAAAAACCTCAAGGAATTCACGACAACCAAACCAAAGCAGCAAGAAATGCTAAGAGGCCTGTTGCAAACAGATCAAAGGAGAAAAAGAATATAGCAAAAGAGGAATACAGTTTTAAAGAACAAAATGGCCATAAACAACTACATATCAATAATAACCTTAAATGTAAATGGATTAAATGATCCAATCAAAAGATATAGGATAGCTGTGTGGATAAGAAAACAGGACCCATATATATTCTGTCTTCAAGATACACACTTTAAAACAAAAGATGCATATAGACTGAAGATAAAAGGATGGAAAAAAATATTTCACCCAAATGGAAACGAAAAAAAGCTGGGGTAGCAATACTTATATTAGACAAAATGGACTTTAAAGCAATGGCTATAGTAAGAGATAAAGAAGGCCACTACATAATGATAAAGGGAGCAATTCATCAGGAAGATATAACTATTATAAATATCTATGCACCTAATACAGGAGCACCTAAATATATAAAGCAGACTTTGATGGATTTAAAGGATGAGATCAACAGCAATATTATAAGAGTAGGGGATTTCAATACCCCATTAACATCACTAGATAGATCCTCAAGAAAGAAAGTTAACAAAGAAACAGCAGACTTAAAGAACACACTAGATCAACTCAATTTAACAGATATCTTCAGAACCTTTCACCCTAAAGCAGCAGAATATACATTCTTTTCAAGTGCTCATGGTACATTCTCTAGGATAGACCACATGTTAGGGCACAAAAGTGGTCTCAACAAATTTAAGAAGATTGAAATCATATCGAGCACTTTCTCTGATCACAATGGCAAGAAACTGGAAATCAACTACAACAGAAAAATACTCAAACACTTGGAAAATAAATAGCATGTTATTAAATAAAGAATGGGTTAACAATGAGATCAAGAAGAAATACAAAAATTCCCAGAAATGAACGATTATGAGCATACATCAACTCAAAATTTATGGGACACAGCAAAAGCAGTCCTAAGAGGGAAGTTCATAGCATTACAGGCATACCTTAAGAAGCTAGAAAAAGCTCAAATAAACAACTTGACCCTGCATCTAAAAGAACTAGAAAAAGAACAGCAAATAAAGCCCAGAAGTAGTAGAAGGAAGGAAATAATAAAGATCAGAGTGGAAATAAATGAAATAGAGGCTAAAGAAACAATACAGAGGATCAATGAAACCAGGAGCTGGTTCTTTGAAAAGGTAAACAAGATCTATGAACCTTTAACTAGACTCACCAAGAAAAAAAGAGAGAGGACTTAAATAAATAAAATCAGAAATGAGAGTGGAGAAATAGCAACTGACACAACAGAAATACAAAATATTGTAAGAAAATACTATGAAAAACTGTATGCCAAAAAACTAAACAACCTAGATGAAATGGACAAATTCCTTGAAACATATAATCTTCCAAAAATTAATCTGGAAGAATCAGAAAACCTATATAGACCAATTACAACAAATGAGATTGAAACAGTTATCAAAAAACTCCCAACAAAGAAAAGTCCTGGGCCTGATGGCTTCACAAGTGAATTCTACCAAACATTCAAAGAAGAACTAACTCCTATACTTCTCAAGCTATTTCAGAAAATTCAAGAGGAAGGAAGACTTCCAACCTCCTTTTAAGAGGTGAGCATAATTCTGATTCCAAAACCAGGCAAAGACAACACAAAGAAAGAAAATTATAGGCCAATATCCCTGATGAATTTAGATGCTAAAATCCTCAACAAAATATTAGCAAACCGGATCCAGCAATACATGAAAAAAATCATACACCATGATCAAGTGGGATTTATTCTGGGGAGACAAGGCTGGTACAATATTCGCAAATCAATTAATGTGATTCATCACATAAACAAAAGGAAGGAGAAAAACCACAATGATAATTTCAATAGATGCAGAAAAAGCATTTGATAAAATCCAGCACCCATTTATGATCAAAACTCTCAGCACACTGGGAATACAAGGAACATACCTCAACCTGATAAAGGCTACCTATGACAAACCCACAGCCAACATCGTACTCAATGGGCAAAAATTAAAAGGAATCCCCTTAAGATCAGGAACAAGGCAGGGGTGCCCCCTTTCACCACTCTTATTCGACATAGTTCTGGAAGTCCCAGCCATAGCAATCAGACAAGTAAAAGAAATAAAAGGTATCCAAATTGGAAAAGAAGAAGTAAAACTATCATTATTTGCAGATGATATGATATTGTATATAGAAAACCCTAATGTCTCAGTCCAAAAACTACTGGACCTGATAAAATGAATTCATCAAGGTGGCAGGATATAAAATTAATACTCAGAAATCAGAGGCATTATTACATACTAACAATGAACTGTCAGAAAGAGAAATTAAGGAAGCAATCCCCTTCATCGTTGCAACCAAAAAAATAAAGTACCTAGGAATAAATTTAACCAGGGAGATTAAAGACTTGTACTCGGAAAATTATAAAACATTGAAAAAAGAAATCAGGGAAGATACAAATAAGTGGAAGCATATACTGTGCTCATGGTTAGGAAGAATAAACATCATTAAAATGTCTATACTATCCAAAGCAATTTATAAATTTAATGCAATACCAATTAAAATACCAATGACATACTTCAAAGATATAGAACACATATTCCAAAAATTTATATGGAACCGAAAAGAACACGAATAGCCTCAGCAATCTTGAAAAGGCAGAATAAAGTGGGAGGTATCACACTTCCTGATATCAAGTTATACTACAAGGCCATTATACTCAAAACAGCCTGGTACTGGCATGGGAACAGGCATATAGATCAATGGAACAGAACAGAGAACCCAGAAATAAACCCACATCTTCATGGACAACTGATATTTGATAAATGAGGTAAGAGCATACATTGGAGTAAAGACAGCCTCTTCAACAAATGGTGTTGGGAAAATTGGACAGCTACCTGCAAAAAAAAAATGAAACTAGACCACCAGCTTACACCATTCACAAAAATAAACTCAAAATAGATAAAAGACTTAAATGTAAGCCGTGAAACCATAAGCATCTTAGAAGAAAACATAGGCAGTAAGCTTTCTGACATCTCTTGCAGCAATATATGATATTTGCTGATTTATCTCCACGGGCAAGTAAAATAAAAGACAGGATAAACAAATGGGACTATATCAAATAAACAGCTTTTGTGCAGCTAAAGACAATATGAACAGAATAAAAAGACAAACTACACAATCCGAGAATATATTCGACAATATGTCTGATAAGGGGTTAATAACCAAAATTTATAAAGAACTTGTAAAACTCAATACCAGGAAGACAAACAATCTAGTCACAAAATGGGCAAAAGAAATGAATGGAAACTTCTCCAAAGTGGACTTACATATGGCCAATAGACATATGAAAAAATGCTCAACATCACTAATCATTAGAGAAATGCAAATTAAAACCACAATGAGATTCACCTCACACCAGTCAGAATGGCGCTCCTCAACAAAACAACACAGAATAAGTGTTGGCGAGGATGTGGAGAAAAGGGAACCCTCTTGCACTCCTGGTGGGAATGCAGACTGGTGCAGCCACTGTGGAAAACAGTATGGAGATTCCTCAAAAAATTAAAAATCGAACTGCCTTTTGACTCAGCTATCCCACTTTTAGGAATATACCCCAAGAACACCATAGCACTCTTTGAAAAGAAGAAATGCACCCCCATGTTTATGGCAGCATTGTTCACAATAGCGAAGATCTGGATGAACAGCCCAAGTGTCTGTCAGTGGATGAGTGGATTAAAAAGCTTTGGTACATATATACTATGGAATACTATTCAGCCATAAGAAATGATGACATTGGATCATTTACAACATCATGGATGGACCTTGATAAGATTTTACTGAGCGAAATAAGTAAATCAGAAAGAACTAAGAACTATATGATCCCATACATAGGTTGGACATAAAAATGAGACTCAGAGACATGGACAAGAGTGTGGTGGTTAGGGGGGGAGGAAAGGGAGGGGATGGGGGTGGGTTGGGGCACAAAGAAAACCAGTTAGAAGGTGAAGGAAGACAATTAGACTTTGGGTGATGGGAATGCAGCATAATCAAATGTCAAAATAACCTGGAGTTGTTTTCTCTGAACATAGGTACCCTGATTTATCAATGTCACCTCAGTAAAATTAACTTAAAAAAATTACCAATGGCTGTATTTTTTTATGTTATTACAAACTATTTATTCCATGTCCCTCTAGAGGTTTATCATTTTCCATTATTATTATTTTTTTAATTCAAGGCTTTCCACTCTACAATGTGTACCTGACAGTAGCCATTTCCCTCTTGAATCTTGTTTAAATTTATGGAAGTTCCAGGACCATTTATCAAGGACTTCTAATAAAATGTCTTTTGCGTTGAAATTACAAGGCACTCTATGGAGTAAATTTGTGACTTCAGCCACTGTCTACATATCTTTGTACTTGTGTCAGGGATTGGTAGGATGAAAAGGCTTTTGCTGTGGGAGTCTTGGGAAACCCCAATGTTTTTGAATTTCTCAAAGGCCTATCAGTGTATCCTAAATTCTGGGGACAGGATTACCATGAATGGCTTCGGGTCCAGTTAATAGCCTATGGCAGTAGTTAGGGCACAGACATGAATTTTTAAAAACCCTAGAAGTCCTTCCTTTTCTAAACCGAAATGAGTCACAGGTGTGCACAGATCAAAGTAACGTGTTCACTGGTGAAACTTCAGGTTACTTTTCAATTTCAAGCCAAGCAAGCTTAAGCCACCCCTTTGAGGAGGAAGGATCAGACGGAACATTTGGGGTGGTTGAGAGTGAGGTTTACTAGCCCCTGAAACTACTGCAGGAAGCTGGCCCGGTATGAAGGGTGGGGAGGTCTCAAACCATACTCTCTAATGTTAGATTTCTGACTCTTTACCTTTAATGGGTGTAAAGAGTTGGGCCACCAGACTGGGTTCTGCCGACCACTTTCTTTGCTCGGCCTGTGCGGAGCCTGGCAGTTCTTGCTGGAAACTGAAAGAGGGTGCATTACTGGATGGGGGCACCTGCTGAATCTGACTTCTGAGGAGTTCCACGTGGTGTCCTTTTCCACAGTTTTGCCTCTGGCTGGAGCCACTTCCGCAAACATACCTTTAGTCCATTGGACTTTGCTGTTTTGGGCATAGTTGAAACCTGATAATATTAGTGGAGTGGAGAGAGATGTTACCAGAAGCCACGTGGCACGGGCGGGTTCTGTGTGGTTGCTAGTGCGCCTGTGCTCACCGGGGAAGCACAGCCAGTAGAACTGCACGGGCCTCACAGGACCTGTTAACAGTGGTGGCGGCTTGAATGTATTCATTCGCTGAATGTGCTTTTGCTATGATCTGCCTCTATGGACCAGACACCTCTTTTTAGATGTTTTTACTGTATAGCTAAAAAAAGATTTCTGTCACTCAGGTGATTGCTAGTTTCTTTCAAGCAGTTTTTGATGGAATTGAATTCTAACACACTTTGATACATGTCTACTTCCAGAGAGTAAAAAGCATTGAGTGGTACCCTGTTCCCAGTTTCAGCTTCCTCTCCATCACCCCTTTCAGAATAATTTCCGGCAAGCTGCATAAAGGGCCTGGATTGTGTATAAAACTCATTGGTTTAAAGTAGACAGAGGGCAGGCATGATCTCTTCAGATGTACCGACCCCAGTTCCCACACTTAGTGGCTATAAGGGTGATGACCCATCCCTGAGCCCCATTTAGTAGAAAGATCTGGAGAATGATAGGAATGCGGGGGCCAATAGCAGTCATGTCTTGAGAAGACACACTGAGTTCTTCTAGCCCCGACAATACTTGGGGTCTCTTGGGTCATGTCCTTCCCTCTCCCTGAAATGCTGAATTTGGACCTGGTTTCCAAGTTGAACAGGAAGACGGGTGAGCACTTATAATTCGCCTTCAAAGGGTACTGACAACCTAACAGTCTCTGAGAAACAGCTCTCCCATTGAGCCCCACAGCTACCAAGCAACCATCTGTGTAGCCCAAATGTCTCAAATCCCTTCCGTCAAATTTAGTTATTTGGTTAAAGTTAAGATAAAAGGGCTGGATTGGATATGTTAAGTTTTACTCTGAATATAGATCCCAGAAGGGGTAGCTTTTTATATGTCTTTGTTTATATTGTAAATAACTACAGTGAAACGAATTGTGAGCAACCTTGTGAATGCCGCCCCAGCAATGACTAGCTGCGCTGTTCATGTTCTGTCTTGTTTCCCGGCTTTTATTAGAAGGGTTGAGGGGTCGAGAGAAATATTCTTTTGACAGCAGGAAATGACTAACATTCATCTAATTTGGAAATCTATCAGCTCAACTATTTAATTGTCATAATTTTCTCTTCTGAAATAGAGCGTCCCTAGTGCTATGCTGTAGGTAGTTTCTTGCTTCTTGAAGATGGGATGGATGTTTTGGAAGTACTCAAGCAGTGACTTGTCCAATGACATCTAAGCAGGTGTATGAATACTGTTGTCCCTTGATTAATGTCAACAATTGGGGAATGTCTTGACTTTCTCTTTGAGAAGGAGGGGCCTGGGGATGTGCCTGAGTTGGAGAATGAAGCAGCACATAGGTCCAGGCCATGATGGACGAGTCCACAAGACAGAATTCTGGGCGAGGGCTTGGAAATGGCAGCCACTGGCCAAATGGCCAAATCCTATGGGCGAGAAGAGGTCTAAGGGGCGGCCTGGTCGGGCGAGTTGCATGGGCAGGACAGGAGACGGGCAGGATGGTTGTATACAGCAGGTGGGGTCCTTTGGACTGGGAGGGTAAGTCTACCCCTGAGAACCCAGTGCCCCTTAGACAATAGAAGACAGGAGGGTTGTGGGAGGGTGGGTGACATTTTGCTGATAACGCAAAATGAATCAATAGGTGATTTTGGAATGAAAGTGGAAACACTGTTCAATGAGTTGGAGAAGAGCTCCCAGACTTAATACACCATATGATGTACAGTGCCAGCCGCTGGGCACAAAGCTCTTTCCTGCTAGATGGGTGGGGAACGTCAGCATAGAGGGGTTTGCAGAAGGAGGGAGATCTAAGGTGGGGGACTCCAGCCTCGGTAGCCCCGTCCACTCTCCCTGAAGACACTTTCTGTGCAGAAGACGTCAGGCCCACAGTGCCCTTGTGTGTGCTTAGGTTGGTGGGTGTCACTTGGATGGTGATGTGGCCCCTTTACTCAGGTGCTAGACCTTCCCACCCTGATGGCTCTTTTAGCAACGGCAAGTCCAGATGGCCTATTGAAGAGCAGCGTGGTGGGGGAGGGATAACGAAGCATTTTAGGATGTTTCTGTACCGCCTGATTATGGAATAATGTGCCAAGTTTCTGTGCATATTCCTTTACATAAGCTTAGACAAAGTGCAGTTAGTTAAGTCACAGGTGTGACCTGCTCTCTTCTCCTGTGGCTCGACAGGTTCTGCACTCTAGGTGTCGGGAGTGGGGGTTTCCAGGAAGGCTGCAGGTGCCCAGTGAGGATGAGAATGCTGTGCCAGGCATTAGCATTCTGGCTTGGTCCCAAGGCTGTGAGCAGCTTACCTACTGTGATGGACTTAATTGTGTCCCCCCCTAAACCCCAGCATGACAGTACTTGGAGGTAGGACCACACAGAAATAATAAAGTTCACATTAAGTTGAAAGGGTGAGGCCCTAATCCAACAGGACTGGTGTCCTAAGAAGAGGAAGAGGGCTCTGCAGGCCCACAAAGGGGAATGGCTATGCAAAGACGGGACAAGGAGGCCACCTGCAAACCAGGAAGAGAGCTCTCACCAGAAACGGAATCTGCCGTCACCTGCACCTGGGACCTCCAGCCTCCAGAACTATGAGAATGCCAGTGTCTGCTGTCTAAGCCACCCATCCTGCCATATTTTCTATGGTTGCCATGGATACCTAAGACACAGGACATATAACTAGCCACCATTATGATGGGGGGTGTGTGTGATGCTTTGAAGAGAAAGCTACCTTGGATAGAATCCTGAAACGCACCAGGCACAGGATGTTCTGAAAACGCACACCACAATGACACTTAGCTTTGTTGTGTGCACCATATGTTTGGTCCATTGTTGCAAGCAGAAGGGTGACCTGGCTAGTTACAGATTTTCCACCATCAGTCACAAAGAAGAAAATCAGCTGCTAAGCAAAAGTCCAATCATGCTTTAGTGCTATGTTATGAAGCTGTCTCTCTGAGAGTTTGCAATAAGGTGGCGGGGCTCTGAACGAGCTGACACCGCCTTCCAGCAGACCCAGGGTCAGTTTCAAGGGGTTGGTTTTACACCATGCAGCTCAGCGACAACCTGCAGAGAGCATCTAGGGACAGAGTCACCTCTGCTTCTCTGGTGGGTGTAAAGGCCGCTGGGCCTCAGACCTTCAGGAATAGTGTAGGTTCAGTTCAGATGTGTATACTTTGTGGCCGGGGGCTAGGGTGACACTGGTCTTCCTTCTGTAACAGCAGAGACTACTGTGGATTGCTGCTGTGCACACCTAGCGCACAGGTCTTGACTTTGGAAGACCATCCTCTACTAAAAAGAATGAGGAATCTTTGGAGAAATGCCTGATTCCACATTAGGGACTGGAAAATTGCAAGGTGAGCTGGAAACAACTTTTGTGCCATAAAGGAAGGAAAAGCACAGGAAAAGATGGAGAAGTGTTCAGGGGATAAGGAGCCCACCTTAAAGGGAGCTCACTGGCCACATCTGGGATAATTAGAAAATTGCAAATAAATGGTGATCGTTGCCAACTGCAACCCATCGAATAGACATGATGCATTGAGTCCATGCTGATATAAACAGGTGAATTAGCCATGGAGGGAGAAAAGCTCTTCATTAGCACTGAAAGCCACACATAAATGCAGAATGAATCACAGAGGTAGAAAAATCCTTATTTGGTAGTTGGCCCAAGTGAGAATCAAGGATGCTAAAGTGAAAGTTTAAGGAATAACAACAGCATATTCACATGGTCTCAATCTATCTTTACACAAGATACTTTTTACAAAGTGAAAAGTAATAACATTTACAGTGGAGAAACCTGGTAGGTACCCATTAACCAGTGATTGAAGTTAGTCACTGAAGTTGGGAAAACCAACATCATGTGCCTCCTGACATAATGTGCTGACAAGGACACAGCACCACGTCTGTTGTGTTCTTGTGAAGAACAGATAACACGAGTTTCATTGTAAGGAAACGTGAGAAAGGTCCCAGCTGAGGGACTTGCTACAAAGTGGTACCTTACATTCTACAAAGAAGTCAATGTCATTAGAGTTGGACCGACAGAGGAGTTCCATAGGGTCACAGATTAAGAGACATGACAGTGAAGTAGGACCTGGGATTTTCTTTAACAATAAGAGAAATTATTGGGAAAATGGGCAAAATTTGAACCCAGTTTGTACATGATGATAGCGTGTAGCAATATCAATTTTCTGATTTTAATAATTATCCTGTGGTTTTTGTAAGACTATCTTCATATTGACAACATATATACCAAAGAATTTGCATCATGTCTACAGTTTATTTTTAAATTAGTTTTAAAAATCTCAAATGCGTAGAGAGGCATACACAGATGTATCTATGTTGGTTTCCATATCTAGATGCAGAGTGATTAAGCCAGTGTGGAAGACTGTCTGTGCTGTCCCTGACTCATGAGACAACATGGCTAACAGGGTTTGAGGATCTGAAATGGGTTAGCTATGTTGAGCATCTCTTACTGAACTCATAACCAGTTCTGGTCCCGACACTTCTCATTGTTGTCTAGCATGGTTTCCATGGAGGCAGGCCAGGTGGTACCTAAACAGGGCCTTGAGCCACCACAGCATGCACTGTGGTCTTTCTGTGTTCAGCACGGTGTCAGGGGCACAAGGGAAAGAGTAGACCAGACTAGGGTCTCACTGGGTAGCTTACAGTCTACCTGGGAGATGACAGTGACACTCGGGAGAGTAGGAGGCAGTACAGGACCTGATTAGAGGAAAGAACTCAGGGCTGGCTACATCATGTGAGGAGGAAACGGAGCCACAGGAAAGGGGGTGGGGAGAGAGAGAGAGGGAGGACCAGGAGAGAACCTGGGATGTCCTGATGGGTGCTTCCCAGCGAAAATCCACTCTAGGGAAAATGATGTTTACTAAGGAAAGGTCTTATGTACTATTCTTGTTTGAGAGTTTGTTACAGTGATTCTGATCCAAGGTCCTGTGATTAAATAGAAATATAGTCAAAGCACACTGTGGGCCTCTGTGGGATCTCCCACCTACCACATTGCGTGAGTCAGGGACTAGAAGTCCCCAGTGTCACTTTGGGACTGTATCAACAGCAAGTTGGCCTGTATGATTGCAGGCATTTCTGACGAGTTTGTAAGGATACTTTTCCGCGTGGACCGAATCCCATAACTGCCTAAGATAGGGCAGGGCTGTGTGGCACGGCTGTGGGATTTAAAGCTATGGTTGCTTGTTCTTGTTGGCAGCTAATTACTCCATATTTGGTCAGCCTCCTAACAACACGGGGTGAGGGATGTTGGCAGATGGCAGTGTGGACAAAGCCAGGCTCTTTTGGGTTGGAATGGAGTTGAAGATCTCCGACCTACAAATGAACCAGTTTAAGAATAACTATTGCTGGGGAAAGAGTTGGGAATCTCTAAGCAGTGGGAGTGCTTTTCATCCCAAGAACAACAGAGCCAGCAGAAAGGGAGCGGGAGAGTAAGTGGAAACCCCCGTGAGACAGAAACGCTCCCATTCTTTTATTCTTTTCCCTTAAAACACAAAGTTAATAATAGTATTCTTGCCTGATGAGTCTCTGTTTTGAAGAGAAGTTCAATTTTAGTTCTCTCAAAGGTCAGGAAACCTCTGCTCCCCATTAGAGTCTCTTTGGGGGGAATTCAAACGCCAAGTGCAAGCAAATGATTTCATTTCCTGGTGGATTGTGGCTGCTGCTGCTGCTGGCGAGGAGTCCGTGGGTCAGGTGTACTTGGCCAGGAGTGTGAGAGGAGAGAGAGCCCGCACACTCGCTGGCCTGCCTTCCCATTTAAAATGTCCCCTTTATGTCCATCGGTCCATTTTGTATTATATAGTAATTTGGCTTTATGTCAGTCCCGTCTTCTAGAGCAGGGGAGAGCTACGACACTTTTGACATGTTTAGATGGCTGAAAAAAGAAAGCCTGCCAAAGGAAGATAATATTTTCCGACATGTGAACATTATATGTGCTCATAAATAAAATTCTATTGGGACACAACCACCTCACATCGAAACCTTTGCCTGTGGCCACTTCAGCACCATGCCAGCAGGGCCAAGGAGTTGTGACAGGGACTGACCCAAAGTCTGAAATATTTACCATCTGGCCCTTTGCAGAAAACATTTTGCCCACCCTCTGTGCTAACACGTGAGTTCCCTAAGGGCAGGACTATTTTTCTGACTTTGCACAATGCCAGGCACATGGAAATTTCTGGAAAATCCTTGCCTGCAGACTGAAGGTACAGCCTGTTGTTGGGACCTTCAGAAAGGCCACTTGCAGGCTCCAGAGGCCAGTGCTGTGTGCTGACTCAGCACGCCCTCACCCTTCCCTGGGCCATGGAGAGAGTCTCCTTATGGGTCAGGAACTTGGGCCAAGGGACCACCCTCCCATTTCTTGAACTTCTCTGAAACTTGGCCAGGGTGGGGGGAGCCCTGTGAGTGGAACTAGACAACCTCAGAGAGAACTCTCCATGCGTGGAAGGAGGCAGGGTGCAAGCCAGGAGGGACACTTGCTCTAGAGTCCAGTCTCCTACCCCCAGTGAGTGTCCAGGGGACCAAACCCGCTTTAGAAAAGGGCACAGGGACCAAACTCTGGGACAAGTCTGCCTGGTAGGATCTCTGCTTTAACGATCTGTGTGTATGTCAGATGGAGCTTATAAGCTGCACGGTGAATGCAGCATGGGAAAGGCTCTGTAGCATAAACAAGATTTTTTTTTTTTTTACAGAGAGAGTCAGAGAGAGGGATAGATAGGGACAGACAGACAGGAACGGAGAGATGAGAAGCATCAATCATTAGTTTCTCGTTGTGACACCTTAGTTGTCCATTGATTGCTTTCTCATATGTGCCTTGACTGTGAGGCTACAGCAGACCAAGTGACCCCTTGCTCAAGCCATCGACCTTGGGTCCAAGCTGGTGAGCTTTGCTCAAACCAGATGAGCCCGCGCTCAAGCTGGCGACCTTGGGGTCTCGAACCTGGGTCCTCCACATCTCAGTCCGATGCTCTATCCACTGCGCCATTGCCTGGTCAGGTTAAACAGGCTTTTTAAAATAAAATGTGTCTTTAGTGTTAACATCAAATGATAGAATGACCTCATAGGGAAGTCCAGGGGACCTGAGACAATATGGTACCAGGTGAAAGGAAACGAATGTTTCAGAGTCTGCAACACATTGAGAAAGGCCAGATCTGGCATTTAAAAAAATCATGTATTCATCCCTTTTATTGAGTGCCTATCAACAGCCAGATTGTGCTAGTTGTTGGGAACAAAAAAAAAAAAAGGCACAATAATCTTTATCCTCAAATATGTAGAGTCTGTTGGGGACACGCAGCCATGTGTTCAGTCACGGACAGTGCAGCACAACAGCACGGAGATCTGTAGAAATGCAGGGGAAGCAGAGAGGAGGCTCCTGACTCTGCCAAGCAGTCAGGATGGGTTTCCAGGGGGCAGCATTTGCCAGGAGCTCAGGGGGCAAGGAGGAGTTTGGGGGGTCGACGGAGGAGGATAGTCGTGCAGACAATGTCACAGCACACATGCAGGCCAGAGGCAGACTTGCCCCAGGTGTGCTTTGGAATTTCAGCAGCGTCTACATGTGAAGAAAGTGACAAGGTCACCTGGTCTTGTGGCATGACTGTCACATGCAAAGGAGATTGGTCTTCATTCTTCAGCTACTCAGAAGCTACTGAGAGTGTTTGAGCGGGGAGTGAGGGGCTGGGATGTGTAAGTTACCAGGTTTGTTTTAACAACTGTGAAGAGGGAATTGAGAAACATCTGTAGAGAAGGAAGCCAGTATACAAGCGGTGGGATGGTCCAAGGGAAAGGACTGGCGGTGTGAGCCACTGTGGTGGCTGAGGCGCTAGAGTTGAGAGGACATTTATAAACTCAGACAGGTCTGAGTTGGAACAGACAAACAGCCAGGGCTGCGAGATACAATTGTGCTGGTGGTAAACTGTGCAACTGGCTGCATCTAAGGGGAGCATTGATCTGTGTATTTATTACATGGGTGCCCAGCAGATGGCAGTAGAGTGTCCTGAGGAAGGATGCCTTTTTTCTCATTTGCAGGAAGGCTGCAGCGCCCAAGGGAGGGGAGAGCTTAGGATGACAGCCAAGTTTCTGAC
Source organism: Saccopteryx leptura (assembly GCF_036850995.1). Classification (NCBI taxonomy): domain Eukaryota; kingdom Metazoa; phylum Chordata; class Mammalia; order Chiroptera; family Emballonuridae; genus Saccopteryx; species Saccopteryx leptura. The sequence goes on along the minus strand of NC_089504.1, from coordinate 221,109,664 downwards.
CTGGGCAACCGGGAGACTAGCAATTGCACTCATCAAGGTGTGAAATACAGGTGAGGGAGCATATCTAAGTTTAGGTCAAGTTAGATATAAGGGACTTGAGAGCTACTTAGCTGTGATGTTCGGGACAGTGGCTGACTGGGTCTGAAGCTCAGAAGACACGTTTTGAGTTATACCTGGGGACCACCTGCACACCTATAGGAGTTGATGCTGAGAGACAGGGATGGGTTGCTTTGGGAGGAAAGAAGCGTATGGAAGGAAATGTGGACCCAGGACAGACCCCTGGGAGCCACCACAATTTTCAATGGCAGAGAGTAAAAGGTAGGCTTGAAGGAGACTTTGCTCTTCGGGACGAAACTAACCAACCGAGCTATCTGGCCAAGGTGATGCTGCTGTTTTTGACATAAGTCACTGTATATGGTGATGATGACATTTATGAACATGGGGAAAATGAAGAGGGGAACAGATTCAAGGGGATTCTAGAATCTTTAGTTTCTGCTTTGGCCACGTTAGTGTGCAAGCTTGTCAGCCATCTAAATAGGCGTGCCCAGGATGCAGTTGGACATCTGACTGCAGAGCTCAGGGCAGAAGTCAGGACTAGAGATAGAAATTGGATGCCACACACAAAATAGTGGCAATTAAAGCTGAGGGCGTGGCTGGAATCCCTGAGAGAGACAGCAGGGAGCGGGACTCTGAATGGAATGGGTGGGCTTGGAGGTTTTGGGAAAATGAGAAATAGCTTGCAGGAGAGGACAGAGAGGAGCTTTCACTGGAGGAGGAGGGAAGCAGAAATAGTGGTGACCATTAAGGAAGAACGGTTGGGGAAGGAGGCAGGGGTCAGCTGTATTGATGTGATGGGCCCAGGAGGACAGGAGCAGAGGGGTGGCCTCTGCAGTGGTCAGGATGCATGTTGTTGGTAAGTTTCAGTCATGTACTAGGACTGGGATCCCATTTGGGCTGGGAAGTAAAAAAGTAGCAATGGAGACAACAGACCATTCTTTCTAGAAGTGATGAGGGAAGGAGAGCTGAGAAATGGGAACTTACTGGAAAGGAACATGGTACTAAGAGAAGTAAAGTTGTATTTTTTTGGTTCTTAAAGAGGGTAGATCTTAGAGAATGTTTTTATGTTCATGGAAATAAACTATTAAGAAAGGAATTGGTGATGGAGAAAAGAAAGAAGAGGGTGCAGTCTGAAAGTCTTTGGGTTGGGCGCGGGGATGGACCCAGGACTGACGCTGGGTGGAACAGAGCTCTGCAGGAACAGCAGGGAGGCAGACAGTGCCCACGTGCCCAAGCGAGGCTGGCGGGTAGGGCCCTGTGCAGATCCCAATGTTCTAGGCTGGTTTCTTTTGATTTTCTCAACTAAGTGTGAAGGCAGGTTGTTACCTAAGAAGGAGTATTGTTGGAAGATTGGAGAGAGAGGAGAAAGTGAAGATCATGATTTTGGTGGGTGGAAAAGAACCTAGACTAAGGACTCTAATTTAAATGTTTACCTCTTTGATTCCCCTGTGGATTTTATTTCATCAGAAACAGAGACCCTAGGGCAGGATGTGTGAGAACTGAAGACAGCTGCACATTTTTGTTTCACACCTTCTCTGTCTCCTGTCCCCGGGCTACCACCTGTACGGTTTACGAATGCTCGTTGTTCATGAGGTGCTCCTTCCACCTGGTAGAACAGGTATCAGACTAAACTCAAGGAAAGACATGCTACTGTGTCATTCTGCCTTTCACAGTGGCAATGGAGGACACCTTGCTTTGCTCACATGGGATCTCAAAGTGCCCAGAGGTGGCCATCTTCAATGTCGGGAATATGCACTTCCAGCGCCAGGTGAGGTGTCTGCCAATGCATCTACCAGATACAGGGTGGAGCTCAGACGCCTACAATGGTGGAGGTGGTAAAGTGGTCTTGGAAATATCCCTGCCCTTCTTTGCTCTCGGCCCGTCAAGCTGCCTGCCGCCTCACATGTAGTCGTGACCCATCATTGGTTTAATGAACGTAATCTCTTTCTTCCCTGAGCCCTGGGGGCTGACAAAGGGTCTGCAGGCCAGGCTGAACATGCTGAGGTCCCTCTGGGTGAACAGAGAAGAATCATGCTGCAAAGACCTAGAGAAGTGTTTGGGAATCATTCTTGCCCCATGTTAGACCTCGTGGGTGCTTAAGAGTTTCTGCGAGAATCATGGACCAGCATCATTTTTGTTCTCCTTAGGTTGCATACTTTTTTCAGCTTTGTTTAGGGAGACAGACAATATTATAATCAAGTATCTAAAGCAAATAAATGGCTAAAACTTTATTGCTATGTTAGCTCTCTGAGTGGTATGATATATAATATATATTGAATTTTGGTCCAGTGAGAATGTAGTTCTCACACACCCTGCCCTAGGGTCTTTGTTTATGATGAAATAAAATCCACAGGGGAATCCAAGAGGTAAACAAGATTGGCCTTGTCTTCTCTTATATCATTCTCACCTTGACCTATTACCTTCCACAAATTTCTACTAATATTTACCCTGTATAAAATATGCTTGAGAAAATGTAAAAGAAAAAGGAATATATTTACTTAGCAAATGTTTAATTATTCAGTCTTCTAAGGATGGTCTCAGTAACTAGAGAAAAATGATGGTGATGATGACCAAACCCAACAAAGCATCTTGTTGGACATGTTGCAGATAGAAACCCCAACTGGGTTTAATTAGGCTGGTTAAAGCCTAATTATTTTTATTATAGTACTTTCTGGCCGAGTCAAAATTGATGCGTTCCTTTCAATGCTAAACTTCATGTTTTCCTCCTCTGTGGACTTGTGAGCTGGCTCCTTGGTTGCACTTTGGGTTATAGTTGGTATGGCACTGTGCTGTTTTGGATAGGCTTGACCCAGAGCATCGACTGGCACAGTCACTGAATTGAGCAGAATCTGAGACTATGAGCCAGTAGGTGCCCTTTGAAGAGACCCAATGCCAACTGTTATGCATGAGCAGACAGTCCCTGCCTGCCTCCTGCAGTCTGGCATGGTAAGCCTGATGGCGAAGCCAAAGAATTGAAAGAGACTATATCATTGAGCCATAACTGTCAGTGCATTAGTAAACTTTAATCAATGATCACTACTTTAAGTGTGCCTTTGTATACCATGCCTCTTCTGGTCAGGCAGGCAGGTTAGGAAAGTGGCAGCTCTGGGGTGGAACCCTTGCTTTGCTGCTCTACCAGCTGGGTGGCCTTGGGCAAGTTACTCTCTCCCCGATGCCCCACTCAAGAGTCATCCTCCTCACTTGTTAGATGGGGATGGTGCCTACTTTACCGAATCGTTTTGAGGATTGAAAATGATCTATATAGATATTATAGAGCATCTAATAAAGTAGTAGGCACTCAATAGACACCCAGTGAATGATGGATAAGAATAGTTTGATTCACTCTCTAAATGTACTGAACACTAACTGTGTTCCAGGTCCTAGGAAGTATGACTTACATGTATTATCTCATGGAATTCTTTTATTAATATAAGCCTATTTTTAAAAATTTAAATTAAAAAAAGTTTTTTTTTTAAAAAAATTACAGTTGACATTCAATATTATATTACTTTCAGGTATATATCATTGTGGTTAGACATTTTATATAATATTATTTATGAAATGATCTCCCTGAAATGTCTAGTATCCTCCTGGCACTATACAGTGTTATTGACTATATTCCCTATGCTGTACTTTACGTCCCCATGACTATTTTGTTACTACCAATGTGTACTTCTTCATCCCTTCACTTTTCTCACCCAGCCTCCTCAACCCTCTTCCTCTCTGGCAACCATCAGACTGTTCTGTTTGTATCATTCCCATTTGGGGGGATGGAGAAAGAGGTTTGGTAAAAGGAATGTGAGATTCCCAATCACATGGATAATCAAGAGTGGAAACAAAATTTGAATTCAGACTATCTGGCCTCAAAGTCTCAACCAGTGAAGATAGAATTAAAAGGAGGGAAGATTTATGCAAAATAGCTAGCTACAAATTCATTTCATGGCGAGTTGGGAGCTAATAGCAGTGTATAGCAGCCAACTTGTCAGAATGTTAGCATGACATTTTGCTATCAGACAAGATAAGCTAGATATTCCTGTGGTGACAAACAACCCATATTTTAGTGGCTTCACCCAACCTAAGGTTATTTCTCAGTCATGTTACATGACTCACATGACTTGGCAGGGATCTGCTCTTCAAAGACAGTCAAGGGGTGTATGGCAGAGGCTTCATTGTGATATATGCTTCTATGAGAACCATAAAAGTAGGAAGGGAACAGTTACCTTGTAAAGTTTCCATGAGAGTAATAATCATGGCTCATGCTTATAAGACAAATGTGAGTCACAAAGACCATGTTCAACAGGAACAGGAAATTGCAACCCTAACATGGGTCCAGAAGGATAAAAGTCAGACATAGCAGGTGAATACCACTAATGACTACCACACATTTTTAAACCCTAACATGCAAAAAGTTTCAATTCAGGCTACTGGTTTTCAAAACCACGTGGCTATCTGCAGTAGAAAGCATTATTTTGTTACCAGTTATGTACTTCAAGTCCCTGTGATAGAATATTTGCCCACACCATGGACATTAAGCACTGCCATGTGACTTGCTGTGACTACAAAGTGGTGCACAGCAGTGAGGTGTCCGCCATTTCTCTTTCCTTCCTGCCATGAGAACAGCATGTCTGCACAGGGCTGCTTCCTCGGTCCACAGCCTAGAGTAGCAGGTGTGGACAGAGCCCAGCGGACATGTCTGTGCGTCAGAGAGACACCTTTGTGTTTAAGCCCTTGGAGCTGTTTGTTACTGAAGCATGACTTAGTATACTATTTATCATTCTTAGTAAATAGAGAACAGTGGAAATGGCTACGTAGAAATTTAACTGTCCACTGTGTTGAAGTACATCTATATTTGAAAGTAGAAATCTCTACTTTCTGGACTTATTATGTGAGTAATATTACTAAGTTGAGTTAGTAGCACAGAAGTACATTCTCTAAAACGAGGTTTTGACCAATACTTCAGAGGTCTTATAAAAAAACTAGGCAGGGAATTGGGATCATGGAAATGTTGTTTTCAAATGCAGGCTACTGGTCCTGTCCTCGCTAAGCAGTTGCCTTAGACGACCTGAAAATAATCTATATTCATGTCCACTTTAGGCAGAAATGATAAGGACGAAGTGTTACTATCTATAGGAATGCATAGTCTTTCCTGAGCCTAGTCATCCTCATTAATTCAGATGCTTTGGTTTGTGATTCACAGACAGTAACTGGGGCAGAGGCCAGGCTAGCATTTACTGTCATGTGTGAGTGTGCATTTCTTGTGTTGGCTATCACCACAGGTTAACGTTTGCCATTGTGACCATTCAGAGAACCTTTGTCATTCTCTGGAGACACTAGCTGCAAGATCTCTGGAAATGGCAAGGCCACACCTTGGGATTACTTGGTTTCTCATCCTCATAAAGCTTTGCTCTCTACTGCCTGCGTCGTTTATGGGGGAAGAAATGATCTGATAGAATTTGACAGATCTGTTGAAAGATCATCAGTGAGGTAGGTACCATTTTTGTTCCCATTTTAGAGCGGCACAACTGAGGCATAAGAAAGGCTGAGCAAGCCAGTGAGTACAGCAACTGTGGTTTGAATCCAAGATGGTCTGACATGAAGTAACACAGAGGTACAGAGAAACTGAGCTACAGCTGAAATTACTTTTAAAAAAGAAGTGTACTAAATAATATAACAAACAAGGTTTGTAAGTAGGGTGGTTAGGATGAGGAAGAACAATGGCACACTGAACTGGGGAAGAAGCACCTCTCTGGCGGTTTGGCTGTGTGTGTACATGTGCGTGTGTATGTGTGAATAATTTAACGGTTTTTCCCAGTGATCCTCTTCCTGTCATTAGAAATTGCTGGGTAAGAACTGTTTCACTGGCCCAAGCTATCAGTATTCATATTCCTGAATGCCCTAGGAAATCATAAAACTCTATTTAAGAATATACTAATTAGTGGCTTTCCACTATTTGACACTCATCTATTAATTTTAATGGTACAGTTTCTTCTAACAGGAGAACTGAATTTAGAGTCTGAATCAGAGCTAACTTTTAGGTGCTAGTCCATTTTTTCCCCTTGGGTTTGAATTCTGAATTGTTTACATTATGTGACTGTCTCTGACTTCTACTGAACTTTAATTTTAGTAGCTCCTCATGGCCAATTTGAAGAAGGAAGAGCAATGAATTTTCTGGAAACTGTGTTTTAATAATGAAAAAATTTATAATTATTCAGATCTTGGTCTTTTCAACCACAATAATATATGGTAAACTGATGTACTACCTATTATGGGACATTAAATACCTTTTGAATTATAGGGAATGTTTAACAGAGTTATAATGTTTAACAGAACTACAATATTCTTCCTTTTAGAGGGATGGTAGAAAACTTTGAAACTATGTGTGCCCTGCAGTGTCTAACTTCGGACTGATAGGACATTTGGTGAACCAGAACACAATGTCCCCAAACTGCTGAGGATCACAAAAAGTTTACCATATTTAAGGATCAAGTGTTATGTTTTTATTCAGCTAACGACACTACCCAATATATTACATTGAGGTGGAAATTTTGAAAGGAAATTCATGGGAATAGAGTTCTTGAACTTAATGCCCAAAGAAGAAAGGACTGATTTCTTTTTCTTTCTTTCTTTCTTTTTTTTTTTATATTTTTCTGAAGTTGGAAACGGGGAGGCAGTCAGACAGACTCCTGCATGCACCTGACTGGGATCAACCCGGCACGCCCACCAGGGGGCGATGCTCTGCCCATCTGGGGTGTCGCTCTGTTGCAATCAGGGCCATTCTAGCGCCTGAGGCAGAGGCCACAGAGCCATCCTCAGCACCCGGGCCAACTTTGCTCCAATGGAGCCTTGGCTGTGGGAGGGGAAGAGAGAGACAGAGAGGAAGGAGAGGGGGAGGGGTGGAGAAGCAGATGGGCACTTCTCCTGTGTGCCCTGGCCAGGAATCGAACCCGGGACTCCTGCACACCAGGCTGACGTTCTACCACTGAACCAACTGGCCAGGGCAGGACTGATTTTTTTATATTGACAGATGGTAGATTTCTATCTAGGAAACATAAATTCACGTCTTTGAATTTTTAAAAACATTGTTCCTTATAGAGATTTACCAGAAGATTTTTACCCAGTGCTTAACATTTCAGATCTAATCAATTAACTATTTTCCCAGGGTAAATAGTTGGGGTTATAACTCAGGAGAAAAATAGCACATCTGGAAAAAATGGCTTGCAATTGAGGAATTAGCAGTAACTTATCAAAAGGAGAAAACAATATTTGTAAAAGGTAATGGCTATGAAATACCATTTTTAGAATCAGCTTAAGAGTACTCTAAAGCTAACCCTCAACCATCTGATCTGAGAAATGCCACCTTTTCAAACTCTGTGATCTCATATTCTCTCCTGCAATAGTGAAGTTGCATTATGATTACAGAAAAGAAAAATGATACTTAAAAATCAGATCTGCTAGAACACCATATTCTTCCAGGCATATGTTTGTAGACAATACTAACCTATTTTTAATTTCAGAACTCTTTTGCAGCATGTCTCTTTTGAATATATGGTTCTTAAAAATTCATATAAATGCATGGAGAATTTTCAAATGAATCAATAACATTGAAGACCAACATAGAAGCCTTAAAGAAAAAGAGGAACTAATGGTGGAAGCAAAGAGAAGAAAGGCTGTCTGTCCATGTGACACCAGTTGTCTTTTTTGGGTGCATTTCTCTACAGAATCTTCATGAACCAATAGCACTCGTGATGCAAAAAGCACTAAACCTGGAGGCTGAACACCATGGTCAGTGGTCTTGGCTTTCAAGTTCCTGCTCTGCAGTGGCTGTTTGGCTTTAGGCAAACCTCCTTTCCTCATCTGCAAAGTAGGAATCCAGTAAAGATGCCTTTCAATTCAAACACACTGTGACCTGCAGTGTGACTTTTGTGACTTTCATCCTGTGAGTAATATCATTCTAGCAATGGAACTGAGCTTTCTTGTGGTGAAGGACTGTCTGCCTTCACCCACTTCCGGTTTGCCTCACTGATTTCCGGTTTGCCACCACCTTCTTTCGGGTGGGCCTGGCCTACTTCGGTGCACATGGTAACCCATAAACACTAATTCTTGGAAAGTCAGCCCTGATTCCTCATCTGAAAATTGTTCTCTGGTATATCCTCAGTTGACTTCCTCACATTCTCCACTTTCCCGTTTTTCATGCAGTATTTAAATATTTCAGAAGTTTTCTTCTTCAAGAAAAACTTAAAAGAAAAAAAAACCATACAGAGATGGAAGGGGAACTCACAGAGTAAGAGACTAAAGAGAGATCATAACCAATCACAGTGTGTTGACCTCATTTACATCCTGATTCAAACAAGTGGATTTAAAAAAATATTTTTTCAAAAGACTGTCTATGAGACAATCGGAAATTGGAACACTTAGCTATTAGATCTGAAGAAATAAGCATTAATTATTTTAGGGGTCATAATGGCATTATAGTCATGTTTTAAATAGGGTCCTCAGCTTTTGAAGACACATACTGAAATTTTTGCAGATAAAATATGATGCTGGGAGGCAGCAAGTAGAGATACAGATGGAACAAGTTTTGGACATAAATTGACAATTATAGCAATTAAATAATGGGTACAGGGGAGTTAATTATACTATTTAACTTATTCTTGTATAAGTTTTATAGATTCTATAATAAAAAGTGTAAAAGAAACAAAGCTTGATGAGGGTTTATTTATCTCAAGGAGGCACATTTGTTGAGGTGTTGGAAAGGGCTGCTTGTCATAGTTGCATAATCACTGGGGGTAAATATGGAAGTTCATCAATCAGAAAGGCAATAGTGAGGAGCTGGCTGGCAATGGGCCCAGCTCTGTGTGGCTGTCATCTAGCCTCCAGGCCAATTTGCCCTCTATAAATAACAGTCTATGTGAATGCTTTACTATTTTAATGCACATTCACCACAGCTGCTGAGCATGTTTGTTTACGTAGCTATGAACCCTTCTGTAAACACCACTATCTCAAAATCGCCCATGTGTTAGGAACATAAAGGGCCCCCTTTAAAAATATATTTGTGCAGTGAGACACAGCCAGCTCCCAGATGTCTGGGTGGCTGGTGTCAGAATTTTCCAGGGTTTGATTCATTTTCAAAAATAGAATCACATGACTGGAAGGTTCTTGGGAGGTCACTGTACACATCCCTCCAAGTCTGGGCAGGACCAGACTGAAGCCACCCACCAGGGAAGTGCGACTGTCTTTTGTGGGTGTGAGTCTCGTTTTTTATGAGGCCAGAGAACTCATTGAGTGAAGGACTGAGGCCAGGACCTGCAGGGTGTTGAGGTTGGGATCTTACTTTCATTTTTCTAAAAATGAGCCCAGCTCCGAGTGATGGGACAAAGCAGGTTTGCTGCAGGACAGCTGGCATTGGAATATTATGCATCAACCAGGTGGCCTGTGCTGAGCCTGGGACCCAGCCCCCAGTGGTCAGCCTCCTGCAGGGTAGCTCAGATCTCCAATGTGTGCCTGCAACATGGGTGACAGGAAGAGGCCACTACATCAGGGCTGGTTGCAGTATGGGGCTCATCCTTGAAAAAGGTGAAAAAGGCCTGCTAAGTGACATCACTGATAGTAGTTTAAGGTCAACCCCAAGACATTTTTGAAAGAAGAAATAAGTAAAGCGGAAGCTGTTTTGTGCCAGCTGTCTGTTGTCATGGCTCTTGATGTCCCATCCAGCCCTGCAATGAATAATCAGACCCTGTGACTTTGTTTTCCTCAGTGTGCATTTGGGTCACATTTATTTTTTTTTTCCTGCGGCTTTGGCTCATTGGAGCATTTCTCCCCCATAAGGGTCTGTTTAATGTCCGTAAATACCAATGTGCTTTTCATTCACAGAAAAGTATCCCTCTGAAGCTTGAGAGATCAAATATGCTGGAAGTGCTGAATTGTGTAAATCCCAGCAGGAAAGGATCAAGACATGTCCAGCTTCCAGTCAAACCTAGAACTTTCTAGAACACTCTTCTCTCTACTTTCCAGTAGCTAGTAAATGACTTTTTTTCTTTTTAGGAAATTAATGGTGGTTGCTTTTTTCCAGGAACAGGGGTAAGTGTTTTTATTTTTTTTCTGGTATCTACCCCCTTTTTATTTCTAAGAAAGCAGTGGAAAGGCCTTTGGATGCTCAGAGGCAAGTATCACTGTTAATTAGCAAGAAAACGATGTTCACCTCTTTGGAAAGACTCACTCATTACAAGCTGTCATTAGAAAGACAGGGTCTGCCCCGGGGAGAATGCCGACTCAGGGATGTCACAAAGATAATTTGCTTATTCCGGATTCATTTTTTTTTTTTTTTTTTTGAGATTGGGCCTTGGTGTGTGGGAACATGGAGCATAGCTCCTAAGATCTGAAGCTCAGATGAGCACCACTCACCAGAAAGTGCATATTCCTAGTGCCTTTTGCTTCTTGAGCTCAGAGATGCTATGATAACAAGGCTTGTCCACTGTCCTCCCTCATGTCTTATTGAGAGAGTTTATTGTGGGAAATCTAATATTAAAACTGCATTGTGACCAGTTTATGCCGACAGAGGTTGCATCTCAGTGGCCACCACTAGGGGGATCCAGAGTCCCTGTCCTCAGCCCAGTGGGAGAAGTTTCTGGTTTGTGGGAAATGACAGCACTCCCTGTTTAAATCTCTTCCTCCCTTCTCTCCTCCCCTCCTTCCTCTTCTTCTCTATCCTTCCATCCCCCACACAACCATTGCCTCACGAATACACTCAAAATCAGACTAAAGGTGCAAATAGCCCTGTCCATATCTGTGGCACTTTAATTGTATTTCACAATAATTACTTTGTTATTCTTTAAAGCCATGGATTAGGTCCATGCTCCTTTAGTTCTACAGAAAGGAGCCCACTCAAATCATTGAGCTCCATGTAAAGCCTGTTACATTTTCACTGCTTGCTGCATTTACAAAGTGATTGCAAACGTTTCTACCAGCATAAGAGAAATCTGTTAGAGGTTATGACCTTGCCTGCTGGGTACAGGGAGGCAGAACCTGGGACCCATGACATTCCTTTGAAGGGATGACTGAGATCAGCTACCAGTTGAAGCATCTGGGGCCAGGCTGTTGGCCATGCTGTCTCAGATTATATAAATCACCCCTGAACCTCCAGTTGAAGACCTCAAAGCACAGAAGAGCAGAGATTGTATAACTAAACAGCATCCCAAGGCTACTATCGATACTCAGAAGACCAGTGAAGGGATTCATGAATTAGGGTTCTAGGTTGTAGGTTTCCCATGGGACACCACTGTTAAGTCAGAGTTTACAGCCCTGTTTCGGGGATTGTTACAGATAAATATGGGAAGAACCCGCTTTGCTGTTGGGATGTATAATACATGTCAAATTCAGATGTGAGTGAAGATGTCAGTAAAAACAGACCATTTCTCTATTTAGAGAACAAATAATCTTCCCTACAACACACCAATAATGAGTTATTAACAGAAGAAGGGTCAACAGGGTTATGATAAATGGATCTCCAATGTTTTTTTCTTTCCCGCTAGAGTTATTTACTGGGTCTGCATTGTTATATCTGTTGGGGGTTCGGCAGGTACAGTATGGAGGAAGACACCAAGCACTCACTTGATAGAGAAAAGAACCGAAGCTATGGGCCTTACAGATGGCTCTCAAAGAAGAAGGGAAATTGCATGTTTATTAAAGCAATTTGTCAGGGTTCCTTTGAAAGGCTTAACTTCTTCCTCCTGGCTTGGCAATAAATAACCTCAAGTATTTAAATTAAGCAATGATTTAGAGCCATTTAAAAAGTGCCTCAGAGACGAATTTTAAGTTAAGTATATATTTGGAAATTTAACATATATTAAGCAGTGGTTTGTTGTTTTTTTTTTTTTTTTTAAATAATTTATTTGTGTCCAAAGGGCTTTCAAAAAGCTAAATGGTTAGACTTCTTGGTGGATAGACTTAAGGTTATAAGACACACAGACATACTATTTCTTGAAGCGAGGGGATTGTATTGAGAGTGAATGAGATTCATTTTTTATGCTTTGCCATAAATAAGAATGTGAAATCCAGCTTAAAATGGGCATTGATCCCACAGGCATCCCAGGATAGAGCATGTCTTACCTGTCGCTTCCACCATTCCTTCCAGGATGACCACAATTTCCAGTTCCTCTTTGGGCAGCTGGGCTTTGGAGATTTCCCAGAAAGGACTCTGTTGGTTAATTTCGTGACTGATGATGAGTGGTGACACCAGAAACAGGCGATCATCCCCAGTGTAATACCCGACGTTGATATCCGTCTGGTTCAAAGGGATGAACTCCCCCTCTGAGGTTTGTTTGGATTTGATCAACTTGGCTCTGATGGAGGCCTCCACGATGTGGGAATTCCTAAGGTCCCCGACTCGGAACATCAGGCACAGTTTCCCATCCCGCATGGAGATCACCGCATGGGTGGAAAAAACCAGGGTCTCTGCCCTCTTCTTGGGTTGTGATATTTTTACAAACATGCATCCCACCATAAATGCATTGACAATGGACCCCAACACAGATTGGATTAAGAGGAGAATAATTCCCTCTGGGCACTTGTCCGTGATGACCCGGTAGCCATAACCGATGGTGGTTTCTGTCTCTATTGAAAATAAAAAAGCAGAGACAAATCCATTGAGGTTGGTGACGCAAGGAGTCCATGAGGGGTCCTCTATGTGGTCCATATCTCCTCGAATGTATGCGATTAGCCACCAGATCATCCCAAAAAAGAGCCATGTCACTGTGTAAACCATGACGAAAATTAACAGGTTGAATCTCCACTTGAGGTCCACTAAGGTGGTGAAGATGTCGGTCAGGTAGCGGTAGGTCTCCCGCACGTTGCCGTGGTGGACATTGCACTTCCCGTCTTTCCGCACGTACCTCTGGATTTTCCTTTTGGTCCGGTCTCGGCTGATGTGTCTTGGCAGGTCATCCCTGGCCTGCTTAGGCAACTTTGGCTGGTGAATGGCCACAGGGCTCTCAACATCCTGATCCATGGAGTCGCCCTCCAGGACGTTAGCTGGTGGTTTGGAGAAAAGAAAAACTGAATGAGATGCTGGATCTTAGGGGATCATGGAAACCACAGTGTGGTTACAGTATATAAAAGTGAAACCAAGCACCTTTTAGTTGACTTGCATTCTTGTGCCCTTCAGTCTACCTTTGTTTAAGAATTTCACCTCCCTTCCCACCAGGAGAGAGCTTCCTGCTGTGAAACTGTCTCCTTGCCAGCAAGTTCTAAGAGTCAGCTCTTCTAGCCAGGGGTCTCCCCACTTCACCTGAGATGCCATGCATGGGAGAGGCCACACTCTGGAGAAAGACGTGTTCAGATTCAGACGGTCTTGATTCTTTCATTTGGCAAATGTGGGCTCTTGGACATGCTATTTGTCACAGACTGAATTGTTCCCCCTCCCCTGCCCCACCACATCCATCTGTTGAAGTCCTAACCCCTAATATAACTATTTGGAGATGGGGCCTTTAAGGAGGTAATTAAGGTTAAATGAGGTCATACGGGAGGGCCCCTAACCCAATAGGACTGGAGTCTTATAAGAGGAGGAAGAGACACCAGGGATGTGCACTCAGAGGAAAGGACACAGGAGGGCAGAGAGAAGGCAGCCATATGTGAGCCAGGAAGAAAGGTCTGTCAGAGTGACCGGCCAGTCACCAGAAACCAGCACACTGGAACCTTGATCTAAATCCCCAGTCCTCAGAATTGTGAGAAAATAGAATTTCTGTTGTTTAAGCTTCTGAGTTTGTGGTATTCTGTTATGGCAGCCCAAGTACACGAATGCTCTGGCGAAATCACTGAGCCTCAGCATTTACATTTATTTACAAAGCGGTAACCATGATACCCAATTTACAAGGTTGGATGAAACCTTGTACCTGCCTGGAACAAACGTGTAATAAACATTCCTTTATCATAAATTGCTCCTTTGCTACTTTCCTGATGTTTAGGGCAAGAACTTTGAGCAAGCTCTTTAAATGGCTAGTCAAATTTCAGAGTTAAAAAAAGAAATTCTGTTTTTTATTGGTTGATTCAACACCAAGTTCTAAAAGAAAACTGTGGGGAAATCTCTCTTTAAGTGTTTACACATTTGATTTGGTTTCTGCTTCAACATTTACTATCTGCAGTTTCGGTGTGTGTGTGTTTATTTATTTTTCTGAAGGCTTTAATGATGAAGGCTTTGGTATAATCATTCATTACTGATGCGCTGGGAACACTCTCCTAGAATCTGAGTGCAAAGGGAAATTTGGAATGGGTACTGTGATTGCACACATAGAAACTACCATATGAAGTTACTTGTTCATCTAATAACTTCATAGCTTTTTAAAGGGTTTATAAGCAGTTTTTTTCCTCGAGTCTTTCCTTCTGTGTCCTTTGACTCTGTCATGTTTTTGTCCATGGCAACTAGATTTTTTCCCCTTAGGTAAAGGAGAAATGTGGTCTGTTGAGAAGGCACTTATCTGGTTGCGAAAACAGCTGGGATGGGACCTGAGTGGAACCAGCTGAACATATGGATTAACCTTGTTCCTGTTTGGTTAGTTTCCTTAAAAATCAATCACATAGATCTGTTTTCATATTTCAGCACAAGGAAGAGACAGTGTCTGGTCTGCAGAGTGGCTGTTGGCTTTGATTTTAAGATCATGGCCCTTAGGAGCCTTCCATTTGTAAAGGATAAACTTTGCTCTTTCTTCTTAGAACAGAAATCAGGACGGGAGTCAAAGGGATGCAGCTGAGATTGAGACAGGATGGAGGTGGGGGGAGACTTTAGATGGAAGCCAAGGTGATGTCCCTCTCACTGTTGCCACCCCCTGCAGGCCCGATGTGGTGGCCTGGAGTGGTCACAGCTGAGATCTCACTGCTAGTTTTTCCCTGAAGGGGAGTTTCAAAATATAACTTCGTATGGGACTACCAGGTCGAGGAGGCCCTTCCTGTGGACCTGGAGCGTGGTCTTGCTTTGACCCAGGTGGTGCTCTTGCTGACTGACTGAGCAGAGCCACCCTGAGCCCTCGTCTCCCCAAGTCCTTGTGGACGAAGAGGGCTTGCAGATTAGCTGCTTTTAAAAAGTCTTCAGTGATATTTCATACTTGGAAATATAACTCAGGAAATCTACGCCCACCCCCACAACCACTGGGAAGCTGCTTTCCACTTTTCTGGCTCAGCTGTGACCTTCTAGCTCCAGGCAGGCGTTGGTCCTGAGCTGGAGGGACCTGTTTGACCAGCTAACAAATGAGTCCACCTAAGTGCTCTGAGTAATCCTGCCAGCCTGCCAGCTGATCTCCAAATCTACTTTTCCCTTTTTTAGCTCAGGACTAGAGCACAGTTCCTGGCCTCCTGTGCATGGAGGGGGGCCATGTGCTGAGTCCTAGCCTGGCTGGAGCAGGTGTGCCCTTCTATGCCCTGGCCCTTCTACGGGGGATGACGGAGGGGCCTGGGTCCGGAGACTGTGGCAGAGAGCGGCTGTCCGACTAGAAACAAGGGAAAAAAAGTGATTGTGTTTGAATCATTGTGTATTTTGTGTCTGTTATCAAGTTGAGTCTTATCTCTAACTATGGGCAGCAGTACTGACATGGAGAAGCAGATGGAGTGGTGAGGAGGGGGCTGGTGTGAGAAAGAGCAGGGAGAGGGGATGGGTGCGGAGATGAATTGTTTGCATTTTGTGCCTGTAATGAACCAGCAGGTGGAAGATATAAACACATGTGCGTTGCGACTTGAATGTTTTTTCAAAACAAACAAAAATGGAAGCTAACAAAGAAAGCTGAAGCCTGTGGGAGCGCTGTGGGAAGGCGCCCGAGGTGCCCTGCAGGGGACGCATGGGTGCCGGCATGGGCGTCCATGGGGAGATAGCGAAGGGGCTCAGAATACGTCACCCAAATATTCCCCTGTGGAGTATTGATTATTTTCAATCACAGGTACTTAAGAAACAGCCAGTGCAAGAAGCACACTCTGATACATCCCTGTCCTCCTGAAATCATGAGATGAGTCCCAGGGGAGAGGTGCCCTCCCTGGGCCGGAGGGTGGCAGGCATCCTCATCACTGGAGTCAGGGTATTGAGGGCTGAGAAGTCTGCATAAGCAAATCTTGCTAAAAAACCCATATCTTGGTGGTCATGTCTTCACAGTTTACTACCCAGAGCCCAAACCCCTTTGTCTTGCCAATTCTCTGCAAACTTATTCTCTGTCTAAATGGTCTAAAATCTTCCTGTTTTGGTTACAACTTCAGGTCTCTTATGAAGTTTCCCAGCTACATGCAAAAATTCAGTGAAATCTGTAAGCTTTTCTCCTGGTAATCTGTCTTCTGTCAGTTTAAATCTTAGGCCCACCAGTGACCTAAAGGGTAGAGGAGAATTTTTTCTCCCCTACAAGTGGTGGGGGGTGTGGCTGGGCCTCTGTCCTAATAGTGGCTGGTGGGAAACAGGCACAGAGCTGAGAGAAACCGAAAACTCCAATGACCTATGAGTCCCGGAGAGAAGAGACCGGAGTGGGAGCCCGGAGGGGCAGGCTGGGTCAGACCTGTGAGGGGATGGGAAATGGAGTGGGACCAGCTGGAGGCTGTGCTCAGAGCAGTGGCAGGGAGCCCTGGGCCAGGGGAGGGCCCCTCCAGGTCTGAACTCAGCCACCTCCACTCGGGGTGGGTGAACGCTCCAGTACAGGGGACACAGGAGGGAATATTAAAGATAGCTCTTAACGTTTCTTTCTTTCTTGGAAGAATCTCACGTGTGAATCTGAGGTGGTGATCTAAGATGCATCTGCAAGAGCATTTGGAGTGGGGCTGTGGTGTGGCTTGGAAAGCAGATGTTCCTCGCCACATGCCTGCATGGCCCTGGAGGAGCACGGCCCTGGAGTAGCCCAGCTCTGGAGGACTCATGGCCCTGGAGGAGCACGGCCCTGGAGGAGCACAGCCCTGGAGGAGCACAGCCCTGGAGGACTCATGGCCCTGGAGGAGCACGGCCCTGGAGGACACAGGGCCCTGGAGTAGCACAGCCCTGGAGGAGCACAGCCCTGGAGGACACAGGGCCCTGGAGGATGCACAGCCCTGGAGGACTCATGGCCCTGGAGTAGCACAGCCCTGGAGGAGCACAACCCTGGAGGACTCATGGCCCTGGAGGAGCACGGCCCTGGAGGAGCACGGCCCTGGAGGACTCATGGCCCTGGAAGAGCACGGCCCTGGAGGACTCATGGCCCTGGAGGAGCACAACCCTGGAGGACTCATGGCCCTGGAGGAGCATGGCCCTGGAGGAGCACGACCTTGGAGTAGCACAGACCTGGAGGAGCATGGCCCTGGAGGAGCACAACCCTGGAGGACATGCCCAGACATGTTGCTCAGGTACTTCTGGGTGGGGGTGAGGAGGGGAGACTCATAGTACTTTTAATTTTTTTTTTAAACATTCTGACTTTTCCAGATTTTCTAGAATAAGTTAATGTTACCTTTATAGTCAGAAAGGAAAAAGAAAATTTCAAATGAAATGTTGCGACACTTTTGGCATGTGATTTCAGGAATTGAAGGAAATCATGACTAAACCCCATGGGTCATGGTGGGGGGAGTGGCACTGGGGATCCGGAATGCCCGTGGGCGTGAGACCACCTGAGGGTGTCAGGTGTCCCTAGGCCTGGCCTTGAAGTTCCCACGAGATGAGGGAGTCCTGGAGGCCTGGGGTCCTGGAGGGGCTGTTACAGTGAGATGCAGGACACAGGGACAGAGCCAGTCCTTGTGGAGGGGTGGCTCAGTTTTGGGTTTTTAGGCAGGGCCCCTTAGAGATACAACAGGTATGCTGTCATCCTTGTCAAAAACGACCTACTTGGTGAAAAGACAATACATAGAATGGGAGAGAACAGTTGCAGATCACTATCTGATAAGGGACCAACCAAATTCAGAGGTGGGCAAAGGACTTGACTTGAATAGACATTTCCCCAAAGGAGATAAACGCAGGACCAAAGCAAGCACATGAAAGGATGCCCAGTATCTTGATCACTAGTCATCAGGGAAATGCATTCAAAACCTATGGGATGCTTCATACTCGGCGGGATTGCTAGTATCAAAATAAATTAATAGGAAAATAATAAGCATTGGTGAGGATGTGGAGAAATTGGAACGTTGGTGCAGTTTTGGTGGGAATGTAAATTGGTGCCACTGCTGTGGGTTCCTCAAAAGGTCAAACCGAGATTTCCCATGGGATCCACCAACTTCACTTCTGGCATAAACCTAAAAGAGTCGAAAGCAGGGACTCAAAATGGATTTGTGCACACCATGCTTACAGCAGTGCTATTCACAGTGGAGGCTGCAGAAACAAAGTTCAGTGCATCCGCGGAATGGGACCTCATCCAGCCGTGAAGGGAATTCTGACACAGGCTACAGGGTGGGTGAACCTTGAGGACCCGGTGCTAAATGGAGTAAGTCAGACACAAAAGGACAGACAGAATATGATTTCACCGACACAAGGAGCCTAGAGTACCCAAGTTCATAGAGGAAGTAGAACAGTGGTGACAGGAGCTGGGGGAAGAAGAAATGGGGAGTTATTTGTTTGTGATGATGAAATAGTTCTCGAGATGGGTGGTGTTGATAGTTGTACAACATTGTGAATGTGCTCAATGCCACTGGATTAAAGTAATTAAGATAGTAAATTTTATGTCACATTATTTTACCACAATTAAAAAATAACCTACTCAATAGTTCTTGTGCAGTTGAGAATCCCTGGTCTCAGATATAGCTCAGTCTTCTTGTACTTTTCTTTCTCTCCCCCTCCCCCATGACTCAAGAGCATGGTAACTTTGCCTTAACACTCTTGAATAGAGGGGCAATTTAAAATGTAGGGCATTTTGCCATGTGGGGTGTGTTACTGAGCTCTGAAGGACATTGCTTAGAAGGAATTCCTTTAGTAGGAAGTAAGGAACAAGCTCAAATACAATGTGAAAACGGACACAAGGGAAAGGGGCACTGGAAAGACACCAGTGAGATCAAACCTCAATCTATCTTGGGTGGAGAGCAGGATGGGTTTGCTCAAGGAGGAGAGTGAGTATATGCTTTCTTCCTGACAGAAAACGGCTGAGATATTAGGACATTTGAAGAGAAGGAGCTGTAGGTATAAAAGTCTTGAAGGTACCAGACGGCTTTGTTTGGGGAGGACAGAGAGTCCGGAGAAGGAGCATGAGCGGGGGAAATGGAGGAAGACAAAGACAGCGGTGGTGGAGCGTCTGCCTGGCCACTGAAAGCCTTCGTGCCAGACAGAGGAGATTGGGCTTAAATCGAGAAGTGAGGTGATCGAGTATTTTATGAATCTTAGAAAGAGCCCTATGGAGGGCAATGGTGGAGTAGGGATTAGAAGCAAGTGTTAGCAAACTTTTTCTATAAAAGGCCAGTAGTATAGTAAATATTTTAGGCTTTGCAGGCAACATAGGTTGCATATTTTTTGTTTTATTAAATAAAACATTTTATAAGTCTTACAAAATGTAAAACTATTCTTAGCTCATGGGCAGTAAAGAAAGAGGCTGCAGGCTGGGTTTGCCTTCTGGGCTGCTGTTAGCTGAAGTCAGCCAGAGAGACACCAGTGAGAGGGGACACAGCTCGGTGATGAATCTAGGGACTGTCTGTGAGGGTGATGAGTGGCAATGAATGAGAAGCAGGCTAGTGGGCAGGAGGAAGTCTGGGGTCAGCAGGGCAGGTGGGACAAAGACACCTGAGGACGATGCTGTTAGGGCTGGTTTAGTTTAAAGTGTCCACAGACACCCAGGTGAGTGTTCCCAAGGGACATCAGGTGCACATGGCTGAAGCTTCTCCGTGACCTGCCTGGGCTCCAGAGCTGGTTATCCGTGCATTGGAGGGGAAGCTGTAGTTCTGGGTGCAGATGAAAGTTCTGCAGGGACTGTGCAGAGAAGAGAACATAGAAGACAGGATCCTGGAAGACAATTACGGTGCATGAAGAAGTCAGAAGTAGAGGAGTCAGAGGAGGTGCCAAGAGGGAGGAGAGAGGGAGGAGGAGAAGGAGCAGAGAGATGGGGCGCACGAGCTGTTGGGACAACTGGTGGCCCACTTGGGAGGAAAATGATGAGTCCCATCCTTATCATATCAGAATAAATTTCAAACAAGTTAAGGATTTAAATGCAAAAATGAAGAAAACTCCAGAAGGAGTAGTGATGTATTTTTATCATTTGAAAAGTTGGGAAAGCCTTTCTAACTGTGGTAGAAATCCAGAGACTATTTTAAAACACTGGTGTATTTTCGTCAATATAAAAAATTTAAATGTTTGTAAGACAAGTAAGAAGACAAACCAGGAAAAATATTTTCAACACATAACATATACATTCCTGATCGACAAAGGCAATAAATACCCCATGGAAAAAATGACCAGAGGAAGTGACTAAGGAGCTAACAGGAGAAAAGCACGCAGAGGTGAGGGGCGCCTCGCCCCTCGGTCGGGAGAGGCTGCCCGGCCATAGCAAAGGCACAGCAATGCAAGTGGGATGACAGTTTTTACCCTGGAGATAGCAACCTGGAAAATAGATGACAAATTCAGGACAGGGCGTGTGTGTTGGGGAAGGCAGTGGCACCGCGAACCCATGTATCATTGGCAATGTCAACTGGCAGCCTTTCTGGAGGGCAGGGTGACAGTAAGTACTACGATTTAGAAATCATTGGATGTCTTGGGTTGGGGTCTAGACATTTATTGTAAGGGAATAATTTTATAAATGTTCCATCACTTGTACACAGGGCTCTATTGCAGCCTCTCTTGTAGCAGTGAAAAATTAGAAACAGCCCGAATGTCTGTCACTTGAGCACTGGTTACACACCTTCTTGCAGGTATTGTCAATGGCACACTATATGGTCATGAAAAATGATTTCCTAACATTTTGGGGTCTTCACCTCTTTGTGCCATGGTCACCTTCTTAGTGAAGGCTACAGTTTATTCCCCTTTGGGAGAGGTGATCGGTGTGGTGCCGATCTCAGGTTCCCCAGCTCGCACTACTGCGTAATTCTTTGTAGCATTTTCCACCTGCCAGCATGAGAGGGTATTTGCTCTTGTAATTTTTTGTTGTCTGTGGGCAGGGACATTCCCCGAAGGCAGGGGTCTATGTGGGTGTTGCTCACAGACTGATCCAGGCCTCGGAGTAAGTGCCTAGTATGCAGCAGCCGATCACTGAATGAATGGGTATGTGGTGTTCATTGACCCGGCAGGCTGTCCCTGCCAGAGCATGGAGTGAAAAAGCAGAAGAGAGAACATGTAGACCACTTTGCATATGTCACTTTCTTACAATAATGTGCGTGTCTGTGTGTGTGAGTGTGCAGAAGCATGTTCTCCAAAATGTTATTTTGATTTATCTCTGAGCTGTAAGTTGGTGGGTGTATTTGCTTTCTCTTTGATTTTTCTACATTTAAATTTTCCCTTAATATGCTTTTAGCATCTGAAAATAAGTAGGAAACACGAAGCCATTCCTGTTTTGAATAACTAAAACAGGTGTTGCATATGGCCACTGAGAGATGCCTGCTGGGCTTGGACATTGGGATTCACTAGTGCACTGGGTAGATAGAGTAGCATCTCTCTCACATTCATGTGTACTCAGAATATCAGTTTGTGACCTTATTTGGAAATAAGATGTAATTAATGTAAAGGCCAAGATGAGGTCATGCTGGATGAGGATGGACCCCAAATCCAATCAAACATCCACATAAGAGACAGGAAAGAACTTACAGAGACACAGTGAAAGCCCTGTGTGGATAGAGGCAGGTGGGCTGAGGCCAGAGGCAGGTGGGCTGAGGACAGAGGCAGGTGGGCTGAGGACAGAGACAGGTGGGCTGAGGACAGAGGCAGGTGGGCTGAGGGCAGAGGCAGGTGGGCTGAGGACAGAGGCAGGTGGGCTGAGGGCAGAGGCAGGTGGGCTGAGGGCAGAGGCAGGTGGGCTGAGGACAGAGGCATGTGGGCTGAGGACAGAGGCAGGTGGGCTGAGGACAGAGGCAGGTGGGCTGAGGACAGAGGCAGGGTTGGAGTGATGCCCTCACAAGCCAAAGAATGCCTGCAGCCATCAGAAGCTGAGAAGGGCAGGATGGGCCCTCCCCAAAGCCTTCAGGGAGAGCAGGCCCTGCTGACACCTTAATTTTGCACTCTGACCTGCAGACCTGGGGGAGAATACATTTCTGTTGTTTTAAGACATTGCTTATGTTAATTAACTTGGTGTTAAATTGTAGCAGCCACAGGAAACTAATACAACTGATGGCTTTGGTGAGAGTGGAGTCTGTTGAGTGGTGGGTTCTAGGGTCAGGGCGCAGGAGCTGGAGGGGTGATGGGTCTGGAAGGGCGTGGGAGAGAGGACCTGGAGATGATGTATTTCAAGGCAGAGCAGAGGGAGCTGATGGAGAGGGGCATGAGTGTGTGTGTGTGTGTGTGTGTGTGTGTGTGTGTGTGTGTGAGAGAGAGAGAGAGAGAGAGAGCGAGAGAGCGAGATGGATGTTCATACAGACTGAGGGAGTTTTGACCACATGTACAGGAGGGGAAGAGGCCAAGGGGAGAGGCTGACACTGTAGGGAAGGGGCTTGGTAGAGTGAGGTGTCGGATTCAGTGCAAGTCAGCCCAAGGTGCTGTCAAGAGCAGAGGTCAGGGGACAGGAAACACCAAGGGACGGAGCTCACTCTCAGAGAGGTAGGTGTGAGATGGAGGAAGGGAGGCAGATGGGAAGGGAACGAGGGAGACATCTCTCTCAGGCTTTGTGTCATGAAGGAGCTTCGCACTGGCTCATTTTCTAGCGTGAATTTCAAGAAAACCATATTTCAGCAGATTGATCTAATTCAATCTGTGTCTAGTAAGGCAGAGAGTGGAATTTGGCATAATCACTGATCAGGCAAAGTGTTCCCTGTCCTTGGCTGGTCAGGAAAAGACATAAACAGATACCCGCACAACCATGTTCATAGCAACATCATTCGCAGTAGCCAAAAGGTGGAAGCAACCCCAGTGTCCATGGGCTGATGAGTGGATAGGGCCACGTGGTCTGTCCACTCAGGGGATTGCTATTCAGCCTGAGAAGGAAGGTATTCGTACACTTGCTGCAGCATGAGTGAACCCGAAGGACATTATGCTGAGTGACATAAGCCAGACACAGAAGGATTGACACCATTGATAAGAGGTCTCTAAGGAGTCAGACTCAGAGAGACGGAAAGGAGAATGGTGGTTGTCAGGGGCATGGGTGGGGAGTTAGTGTTTCGTGGGTGTGGGTTTTCGTTTGGGATGATGAGGGGTTCTGGAGACTGACGACAGTGATCGCTGCACAGCAGTGTGAAGGTGCTCAGTGCTGCAGAACCATTTATTTAAAAATAAACAAAATGGTAAATTTTATGTTATGCGTATTTTACCACATTAGAGATAAATTGTCTTAGAAAAAGAAAAGCAGGTGTGTTTTCTGAACGAGAGAAGACTAGCTTCTAATCGGCTGCAGGAGAAGGCTGACAGATGGCAGTGGGCTCGGGGCTAAGACACTGCAGACTGAGGTCAGGGCGGGGTTTGCCTCTGACTATCCCTCCCGTGGTTTCTGATACGTGGGCGCACGCTTATGACCCAGACACAGCTGAGAGAACCCCGGAGCTGCCGTTGAGAGGGGCACCTGACGTGTAAAACTGGTGGTTTCCTCCTGGCCCTTTGCCCCGATGCTTGTCCTCTGTGTGGTCCTTATCTAGAGATTCCCTCACGGGATGGGTGCTGATGCCTGTCACTCATGTCGACATGTCCTGGGAGGATGAGCTGGCTTGTTCTGTACCTTGAGCTGTTGTGACTGAGACCAAGACAATCAGGAATCCAGATAGATGGCAAGTTTAAGGTCATAGACTTGTGGAAGGACAGCTTCTCCATTCTGCTGGGAACCCGTGACAGCTATGAAAGGGCCAAGGGTCTTGTTAAAGTTTCACCTTGGGGAATCCACACTGTGCACCTAAATGGACACGTCTGGGACCCGCTGAAAGGTCCGGGAACCAAGGCTGCTGCTCGGTGTGTGGGAGATGCCAAAACGTGCCATTTCCATGCTTAAAGGAGAGAAATGACAGGTCACTTTGGGATGCACAAAGGCGACTGACACCCAATATCCCAACTTCTCTTTTAAAGGTGGCTTCAAGAAATAGAACCTTCGCCAGTTAGAACCATTTGGACCTTTCAGAACCACTGCGCACAGCTGTGCATGCTGTCTGCTGCGCGAAGGCACCCAGATGAGGGAGCAGGAGGCTGGACCGCAGTTTGCATGGTGCCGGCCCAGCCACGCGCCCTGGGCCTCGTCTGCTCAGAGGCCTGGGCCTCAGGGCCATGTGCTCAAGGGCACCGTATGAGCTAGTGGCAGTCTTGGAACTTTAGGCATTATTTAGTTTCTCCTCTTTTTTTATAACACATTAAGAAAGTGAGGCCCAAGAAGCCAAAAGACTTGGCAGGAAGGAGAGCCAGAGCTTTTCAGACCCTCAGGAAACTTGGACTTGGTTGCTTCCTTCTGCAGCAAGAATCCCCCCACTCTTCATAATTACTCCAGGGTGGGCTTGGGTCATACAGAAGGGGGTAGCACTTAGTGCTACCCACTAAGTGGGGACTGCGAGCCACAGATTTTTCATTTGCAAACAGGGTGACATGACCCCCTGCTGGGCTCCTGGTAGAATTGAGTGATATAGTGCTCATGGGCAGGGGCCTGGTGGCGAGGCGCTGGGCGTGGGCAGCGGCAGGCCTAGGTTATAGCCCTGCCCTTCCACCTGCAGTCTGTGTGCCTTTGTTCAGGCCCCTCTGTCTCTGAGCCTTGGTTTCCTCCCTAGTAAAAGGGAATAATAAGACTTACCTTGTGAGGTGACTGTGAAAAAGAAATAAATCACGCAAGCCTAGCACCTGGTGCATAGCAGACAGTGAACAAATGGTAGCAATTATGATTGAGTCTGGATTGAAGCAGGTACATGATTTGTAGCTATAATAATCCCTGTTTTTATAAGCTCAACAGTGTCCTGGAAACTGTGGGAAACTCAGAAACAATGTAAGACACAGATGGGCAGACCCATCTGGAAGAGGAGAGCCAGCCCGGGAGCACAAGACCTGTGTACCGTCCCATATCAATGTGCGGTTGCATTCAACGCTGTGGACATGAGATCAAGAACATTGTAGTATGTCAGAGGCAGAGGTCAGCAGTGGCTGGACCAATTAGCCAAGGCATCCTGAAGGAGGTGGGAAATGTCTGTGACCCTGACGTGGAAAAAGAAGGAAGCCAAACCTTACTAACGGTGACTGTGTGTCAAGGACTGGGCCAGATACCATGGCCACATGGGAAGTGCTGTCCTCTCCTGCAGACTTGCTCTCGGGCTGGCCTGATTCTGAAGCTCATGGCCTTTCTCTTCTGCTATTGCAGATAGATGGAGGAAGTGTGTGAGTGTGTGTGTGTGTGCGTGCATGCATGTGTACATGTGTGTGCCATGTGAGGATGGGATGATGACAAGAAGGACCTTGCCTTACTCTTGCTCCGGTGGAGTGAATGACCCTGACAGAGTGGAGGAAGTGACCATAAAGGAGTGGTGGATTTGAGGGGCCATGCCCGGGGCAAAGTTCAACACTGGAGTGGGAATGGTGGCGACAGAGGCGCAGGGGCAGGGTAAGAAAGTCCTTCCAGGGTTTAGGACAGGGGTCGGGAAACTTTTTGGCTGAGAGAGCCATGAACGCCACATATTTTAAAATGTAATTCTGTGAGAGCCATACAACAACCTGTGTACGTGACGCATTACCCAATAAAAATTTGGTGTTGTTCCGAGGACAGCTGTGGTTGGCTTCAGCCACCCACAACCATGAACATGACTGGTAGGAAATGAATGGATTGTAATACATAAGAATGTTTTATATTTTTAATGTTATTATTTTTTTTATTAAAGATTTGTCTGTGAGCCAGATGCAGCCATCAAAAGAGCCACATCTGGCTCGCGAGCCATAGGTTCCCGACCCCTGTTTTAAGATGTCATATAGAAGAATGGTAAGTACGAAAATTCTGAGGTCTTTCATAAAAGCTCACATTCGGATGGGAGATGGCAGTTGGAGGGCGGGGTGGACATTTGTTGGGTCCCTACATGTGCCTGCACTGAGCTCTGTGACCTTCCTGTTCTTTCAGTTTATTCCCATCCTGAAATATGTGTGGTGGATCGCATCCTTGGTTTGAGAAGGAATGAACACCTTGACCAAGGTTTCACAGCTAGAATCGGCCCAGGGTGTCTGACTCCAAATCTACGGTTCCTTCCATTAACAAAACAGGATAGAAGTACAAAACACCCTGCCTCAGTAGTGTTGGGTGGATGGGTGAGCTGTCCCTGAGAATGGAGTATGGAAGGACCACTGAAGAATGGAGACCACAAAACCCAAAGAACATCCACAGGGAGAGGTTGGGAAGATCACAAGGTACAGGAAAGTGAGAGGAAGGCATGGGTGGCGGTGGCCAGAGGCTTCGTTGACAGGGAGAACCCATGTCAGGAAGGCCAAGGCTGTGCATTTAGCAGAGGAGAGGCCATTGGGTTAGGCAGCTAGGAGATGAGGGGTGACTCTGAATAGCATGGTCAGGATGAAAGTCAGGCTGCAGTGGGAGAGGGTGATCATTGGCTGAAGCTGCAAGGGGCATTTTGTCTGTAGGGGAAAGAAGGAGGTGTCTGGGTGGTCCTTCCAAATGAGGGAAGGAAGGAAGCAGTGGAAATGGAGCAATGGAAAATTCTGGAGGGAAGAAAACAAGGTCTCCTAGGTGGGAAGGAAAGAAATGCAAGGCCAAACATTGCCCTTAGAAAGAAGACCAGCTCCTTCCTGTCTGCTGATGGCACCATGCAATGAACAGCAGGGATGACGAGACTGCCCAGCTCAGAGCAGAGAGAGCTATTCCAGCCCTTTCTTCTTCTTGTCTACAGACTGTGGTCATCCACCCTGGAGAGTCCACAGAACAGATCTGATTTCCAGGGGAGGGATGAGAAGGGACAGGGAGAGGTGAAAAAGTGGATTCTCAGCTTCTAGTAGAGCTGAGAGAGACACAAGGCCCCCTCATGCAGTTCCAGACTGTGGAATGCCTACTCTCTTGCCGAGGGTCTGCTGAGCTCCAGAGTGAAGGCAGGGGAAGCCTGTTCAGAGGAGCCAGTCCCTGCCTGCCTGATGAGTATGACATCTCCTTGTAAATGTGCTGGGTCAAGACCAGCTGGGGTTTGCTCAGACCACACCACCACGTGGGTTTTCACAGCGGAGGAAAGAACAGTCAATCCAACCCTCACATTAGCCGGAGTTCCAATTTTAGACCGATGTTGCAGCCCACTTCCCACAAACTCCTTTCTGTTAAGAATTCTAGCAAGTGGAAAATTGAATTTCACTTCCTCTGCTGTGGCCTCCCTGGGGGCAACAATAACTGGGTTTGAGAAGAAGCGTCCCGGGTAATTCACTTTGCGCAGTGACCACATAATTAAGGGTTTGGGATAACTGCACCCCACAACGAAATACCTGTTGGGCAGCGTCGCCTGCGACTAGCAAAAAGGGAGAGTGTGGAGAATAGGTTTTCAGGGTATTTTCTCTGCTCTAACCAGGTAGGTTTAATTTCACATGAAAACTGCTATTTCCCTGCTTCATTTCCCTCCTTGTCTTCACCTTTAATGCAGGCTCTGTAGGCATCGTGTTGTTTAATTTTGCACTTGAAGTTTAAGAGCTAGCATTTTAATTTTTTTATTAATTTATTGTTTACATAGATTCTAATGTCCCACCCATGTCCCCCAGTACATCCTTCCTGTCTCCCTCCCCGTAACGCCCTCCCTCCTTCCCTCCAGGAAGAGCTAGCATTTTAAATAGACCAGTAGAAGAGCAAAGTGGCATCATCTGAATGTATTTCAGTATCACACTAATCCCTGTGTCAATAAACAGAATTCCTTTTGCTGAGACATGGTTTAAATTCCGGGTGAAACTCTATCGGAATGCAAAAGGCTTACATTTTGCACTTCTTTAAATCTGTGTTGTTCAGGAGGAATCTGCAGTTGGCATGTCAGGGTCTTTTGAAGAGATGTCTGCTCCCCTGAGTCACTGTTTTAGCTCTCAAAAATGGGCGTTTCCCTCCCTAGAGGTTTTGCAGAGGGAAAGACACTAGATTTGGGGTTGGAAGATCCAAGTCTCCAGATAGCCACTTGGTCCCAGATCTTGGGCCTAAGCATCCCCACATCTTGGTGTTTCTCCTCTGAGAATTATTGGCAGATGACCCACCTCACCAGCCTTCGCCCTGATAAATATTCACTGCCTCCAATTTGCTTTAGAATGGTCTGTGTCCAGTGGAGCAAGCCATGAGTAGGCAGCACACCATGGTTCAGACATGGACCATGGTTTTCTCTGGAAAGCAAATGAAATATCATTTATCCATAAATTCTGACAAGGTTCCAGCAGGTTTCAGTGGGTGTGAGAGTCATGTCTCACCATCTTGCAGGAAGGACACATTCCGTGAGCCTCATATATTCCACATTTCAGAGAAGAAAATGACCCCCTTCTTGCCCCAGATGTGTAGGTGTGGTCCTCACTTCAGCTCTGTCTCTATTTTCTGGACAACTTGGTTGCCTGTGAGCCTGTACTAGCATTCTGGGATTTCTTCCAAGAGTGTGTTCAACCTTGGGGGCTTCGTTTCCAGCAGTCTCTGTGTTTGAAGTGTTTTTTGCATTTGTCTGAAAAATGGTGCGTTGTCCACCCACAGCTTGGGGTGCTGATGAGCAGAGGTCTGAAACTTCAGGATTCAGAAGTGTGGGTGTCTAGTTCTCTATTTTTCCAAGTTCTAGGAATATAATTTTTTTCTTCTCAAAATTATTTCACTGGCTGAGGATACTTTATAAACACCGTGTGGCAGGTTACCACCAGAGATGGGCTGACAGTAGGGGGGTAGTCTCGGGCCATCGCTTGGGGAGAGTTGACAAGGGAGAGTTGAGTTGCATGTTGCTCCATGCATCTATCTCCTCTCTTCTCGTGTGAGTGGGACTTTGCTGAGGCCTCGACTGGCTCTCCACCAGGGAGCCCAGTCAGTCCAAGGATCCCATGGAGGACAGAGCAAGGTGTGAGAATCCTCAGGCCCCTGGAGGCCCTGTCCAAGTCTAGGAGACTCTAGGATTGGACTAATTCTAGTGGCATGCTGTTAAAGTCACTGTAAAAAAAAAATTAAAATAACAGAAATAAGCCCTGATTTGAGTGTAGGCCAATTTCTGTGGTGTAAAAACTTCTACCATGGCTGATTTCAAACTATCAACAGTTGACTAGCTCTCAAAGTCCCTGAATATTTCACAATCAGCTCTCATGAGCTGGTATCAATTAACTTCAGCACTGCCCTGAATCACACCTTACATCCTTGATGTGGGGGCGAAGGAACCCTGTTTTGCTAGGAAGGGTGGAAATTGACAGTGAAGTGGAAGGGAAATAAAGGGATAATAAGTTTAGGAAATGCTGCTAATTGTCACTTTCTTGGAGAGTTCTAGAACAAGTTAGCCTATTAAGAATTTTGATATATGTATTTGCTTAAATTGGTTTCCCACAGAATCTCTCCAGCTCACCGAAGCTCAGGACAACCTATGCACATTAGCACCCATAGGACATGTGTGTGACATATACAGCAGTCCTCCTTACCCAGGGTTTTGCTTTCTAAAGTTTTAGTTACCCATAGTCAACTGTGGTATGAAAATATTCCATGGAAAATCCCAGAAATAAACAATTCATAAGTTTAAATTGTATGCCATTCTGTAGCGTAATGAACTATGGCGCCATCTTGCTCCATCCGCCTGGGCCATGAATCATGCCCTCATCCACCGAATTCATGCTGTGCACTCTACCTGCCCATTAGTCACGTAGTAGCCCTCTCAGGTATCAGATAGGTTATCAGACAGAGAGTGAGAGAGACCACATTCGCATACCGCATACCTTTTATTACACTATGTTGTTATAATTGTTCTATTTTATTGTTAGCTATTGTTATTTAAATTTTTTTTTTTTTTTTCTCTGAAGCTGGAAACGGGGAGAGACAGTCAGACAGACTCCCGCACGCGCCTGACCGGGATCCACCCGGCACGCCCACCCGGGGCGCCGCTCCGCCGCGACCAGAGCCACTCTAGCGCCTGGGGCAGAGGCCAAGGAGCCATCCCCAGCGCCCGGGCCATCTTTGCTCCAATGGAGCCTTGGCTGCTGGAGGGGAAGAGAGAGACAGAGAGGAAGGAGGGGGGGGTGGAGAAGCAAATGGGCGCTTCTCCTATGTGCCCTGGCCGGGAATCGAACCAGGCTGACGTTCTACCACTGAGCCAACCTGCCAGGGCAGCTATTGTTATTTATCTCTTATTGTGCCTAGTATAAAAATTAAATTTTATCATAGGATGCATGTATAGGAAAAAACACTATATGTAGGGTTCAATATCATCCGAGGTTTCAGACAGCCACGGTGTGTGTGTATGTGTGTGTGTGTGTTTTGGGTCATATCCCCCATGGACAGGAGCGGGGCAACTGTATTTGGTTTGATGGTCCAGGGAATAAGGTGGGGATTGGAGACTGTCGGAGCCACGCTTTTCCTTTTTCACAGTTTGTGTCCCAGTTTGCTCTGTTTCCCTCTGAATCAGCCGCAGGCAGCAGGCTGTGCCCTGACTCCCCGTGTCCCCCATTGTTCTTGGTGCACACCCACACATGCCCTCCCTCTCGGCGCCTCGCTCAGTAAAGGCAGATGTGACTCAGTCAACCAGCGACGAGCAGAGATTAGAGTGACATGTTATCCAAATAGAGAAAGATTCTGTGACACAAATGGGAGGTTAGCTCAGTCTCTGTTGCTGGACACACAGGGTGGAATAAAAGTAAAGATTCTAAAATAGAATCATCATCAGAAAATAGGGACAGCCCAGGCTGGGAATCACCTATAGACTATTCGTGGTGCTTTTTCACTTTCTTCTGGTCCATTTTCTCCCGTGGGCTTCAGAAAAGAGCCATTCTATATGTGTGCTGCACCTCAGGACGACAGGGAGTCCCCAAACCTCAGCATCCAGGCTTCAGATATTTTGGGGAGCTCATCCTCTTCCAGCTCTGCTCCTCAAGCTCTCGGCTTGAGGGCTGCCCCTGTCTTGTGTACAGCCCCCGGCTTGAGTGCAGCTCTTGGCTTTGGCAACTAGGGAGGCTGGTGCCAGGGTCAATGCAGTATTCGGACTGGGCCCCATCACAAAGACCCAATGCAAGACCCCTGCTCTCCCCACAGGGCAAAGTGTGGGGGCTGTGGGTAGGAAGGGGTGCTTGAAGCGACTTGAAGTCCCTGAAGCGATTTGTTGGGTGGAAACCTGCGGCCGGAGGCAGAAGACACAGGGATGCCTGCTCATCATGGAAAGCCACTTCCTCTGCAGAGGCTGCAGCTGCTGCGGGTGGAGGAGGACAGGACTCCCAGGGGAGAAACTAGCACAATCTGGTGGCCATCCCTGAAAATGCTTGCTGTCCCCACTGTGACATCTCATGGGCCACCCGTGGCTGGGTTCCTCATGAGGAGTGGGAACGGTATCACGGTGCTCATCTGGGGTACACTGTGGGGGCTGTGAGCTCCATAGGAAGGAGCCTTCTTTCCACTTGGCTCTCATGGGCTTCCCAGGCAGCTTGGGCCTTGGGCAAACTTCATGCAGGGTAAAGGATGAAGTGACATCATCTTTGCCTCAAAACAGATGAGCCTCGTTGAGTGCAAGCTTTTTGGTGCTCTGTCTACCATTTCGATCCTGTACCGTTTATTGGGTGTCCACCATGTGCCAGGCACTGGGGCACAAAGCTGAGTAAAGCATAACTCCCTGGCAGGGAGCTCTGGCTGGAAACTGCTCTGGGTTCTGGGTGGGGATCAGGGGAGATGGTTTTTGGAGTTAGATGAGATGTTCTAAAGCTGTGTGGGATGAGGAAGTGCCTGCATCACGGACTTAGGGCTTCCTTCCAGGTGGTGCAAATGTTTGGAACTTGTTCAAGGTGGTTGAACAGTACTGTCAAGTACTAAAGGCTACTGAACTGTGTGCATAGCCAGTGTTTGTGTTGTGCAAAAATTAGTTGCTTTGGATGGTAAAAATCCAGAAATCCAACGTCTCTGGAAGGTCGTACCTCCCCATCTACCTAAGCCTGAGCTCCAGTGCTGTGCCCCCTGGGCAGCTGGGGGACGGAACAGTTCGGGACATCCAAGGCTGCTGCTCCCATGGAGAGGGGCGAGGGCAGCAGGCAGGTGGAAGCCCTTCTTGTCAGCTGTTCAGTCATGTCCACCGCTGCAGTTTGCAGTACTGACAGTCGCCCTGAAGCCAGGCTGCGACATCTGGCAAGTCATTAATAACCGGTGACTGTGATGAATGCCTACAAGCGTTGGCCGACTTTAGCATTTCATGGTCACTGGCCTGGAGGTACCATCCTTAATAATATTTTTATGCAAATTAGACATGAGTTGCCACACTGGGCCATTGCAGCTGACTGGTGACACTGAACTCTTCTTCTTCTTCCAACAAATTACTTTGGGTGTACCATGGTTTTCCTCTTGGGCTATTGGACTTTCCCCCTATTCCTCAGTATTCTCTTTCTACACTGGCATGTTGTATGTGTGTGAGGAGAAATCGCAGAGTTCCCTTAGAAAGCATAGCCGGCTCTCCCCCTGAGGACCTCGCTCCATGTCAGGACCTGATGCCAAGAGAAGACCTGTTTCCTTTGGCCTCTTTCTGGGTAGGTTTGCTAGAGGAGAGAGCCTCGTTTGGGGTCAAAGTGGCCAGAGGACAGCCAGATGTGTGTCTACCACTCATTGGCTCCCGGAGGTGAGTCCCTGCTTTGGGCTACGGTGCTTGGGGGATGCTCCCCAGGCACTGAAAATTCCTGCATTTCCCGTCTTCTTCCAGCTTGGTCCACTTCCCTTGCAAAATTAAGTGCAGCAGAAGGAAAGTCAAGAGAACGCTTTTTCTGCAGTTCTTTGCCAGTATTTTTTTTTTTTAGGTTTGTTTGTGTTTTTCTAGTGTCACTTTGCTAAAAAGAAGAAATGGTTATCCATGCAATAACCTTGCATTTTGGAGGCAGTTTGGGCAGCTCTGACCATAACCAATCTTGAATCAAGTCTTCTGTGCAGGAAGGGAAACAGGTCCGGAAAGGGGACCGCTGGTTCCCCTGTCCATTCGTAGTCTAGTGCAAGTGATGCCTGGGTGGGCCCTTGGGACAGGGTCTGAGCCCAGCAATGGCTCTGGCCTGGTTCTCTGTCTGCCAAGCCACATGCACTATTTCTGTGCAGAAAGGGGCAAATTACTGCACAACGAACCCATTTGGCCCTATAGCAGCAGTCCCAACTGGGTTGGGGGGTCCCACTCTGGTTTTTCAAGTCTCTGTTCTAAGATGCCCATGAATGAACCTGCGCTGAAATGTGAGGCTCTGTGGCTGAGATGTGCTCCTCACGGATGATGCCTTTCGTAGAAAGGGAAAATCCTCACCTTGAGCATTAGGAACTTCTGCTTGGGCTCAGCTCTCAGGGAAGTCTGGGTGGACAGATCATTCCAGGAGAGTGGCTTCCTGAGCTTTCTAACCCTGCATTTGTCTAATGTTCACATCATCCTCTTTTTTAAACACAGAAGCTGTGAGCTCTTTCTGATTCTCTGCTGACGTGACAACTGGCAGGGCCATGGTGACAGGCGGCCCTGGGGTGCCTGTGATTCTCCCTTTGGTGTCGTGTATCTCCAGGGCCTGACTTATTATAATAGCTTACAGATTACAAGCGGACTTGTGCTTCCCTGTCCCTGTGGTCTGTCCGCTATAACAGTGGTCCCCAACCTCCGGGCCGCGGACCGGTACCGGTCTGTGGGCAATTGGTACCTGTCTGCAGAGAAAGAATAAATAACTTACATTATTTCTGTTTTATTTATATTTAAGTCTGAACGATGTTTTATTTTTAAAAAATGACCAGATTTCCTCTGTTACATCCGTCTAGGACTCACTCTTGACGCTTGTCTCAGTCACGTGATACATTTTATCCGTCCCACCCTAAAGGCCGGTCTGTGAAAGTATTTTCTGACATTAAACCGGTCCGTGGCCCAAAAAAGGTTGGGGACCACTGCGCTATTGGGTTCTGTGCACTTGTGATGCGGTCCTTTTAAAATTACATTTACTCCTGCTTCTGTGCTCCTCCCCTGGGGCCCGTCAGCGCTGCCTTGTGCTTTGCTCAGCCTCCTGCTGAATCCTTCTCGCCTCTCTGTTCCCCAGCAAAGGGTTATTTGATTTCTTTAAAGGCACTTGATTGAATTCTCAACACAAGTACATACACTGAAGTAATTACATTGCTCTTTTTTTTTTTTTTTTTAAGAAAAATAGAAATCTGGGCTCTTCTCTCAACTTTGCCTGCCTGTGGAGCTCAGCATTCACCAATGATGTGTCCTCAAAAAGTCATGCTTTATCGAGCTTTGCAAACTCTTGGCTTATAAGACAAATTCAGAGAGGCTGGTGCTCCTAACCTTCAATCTATACAATAAAACCTTAAATCTGATATAATGCACACATGAAATCTAATTTTCCTATTCACCTTTCCTTTGGTGGGATCCAAATAATTTAACAACCAGTTCTCTTTTCTAATGACTGTTTAAGTATAAAAAACGATATACTGAAAGGTAGTTTATTATTTCATGCATTTAATATTTAAATAAGAACAATAAAAGAAGTACACAAAACTAGCTTATGTTATAAGAAAGAGTTTTAAACTATTAATAAAAACATTAAATAATACCTGAAAAAAATAAAACTATTATTTAAGGTATTTCCATATTGCTTCTTGATTGACATCCTCACTTGCATTTTTTTCACCTGTGGACAGAATGAACATGACTACGGGCACTTAGAATATGCTGTTGCACAGATGAACATTAAAAAAGAGTAAGGAATGTAAATTTGTGATTTCCACATTGGCGGCTGCCCAGGCGCCCACCTTGGAGAGAACCTTGATTGTAAGTGCCATTTTAACAGCTGGTTCACCTAACTCAAAAATTAGGTATTTGTTCTGCCAACCGGGTGTGAACTGGCTGAACCCCACAATTGGTCTTTTCCCCGAGCCTGAGGAAAGATTCCTCAAATAAATCCTCAGGTGGAGCAGGAGGGGTTTCATTTGTGTGCGTGTTTCTAATGGGCCCTGTGTGGACCAGGACAGTGCCATTGATAACACAGAGATGTGTGATGGGTTACAAAAACTCTTCCAGCAGGACGGTTCTCCAGTAACTACCTGATCCGTGCATGACAAAGAGAGCCCCTTTAGCCAGGATGGCTGGGGCTGATGAGTTCATTTTATCCAGGAAAGATGAGTCTTTTGTTGGAGAGAATTCTGCTGTGGTCTCCAGAGTGGAGGACAGGAAGCTCCCTGATGTCTTGTGATCTCACTCTCTAACATGGCGGCCACTTACCACGTGGAGCTATCGAGCAGTTGAAGTGAACCAGCTTTGAACTGAGATAGGCTGTACATCTACAGTAAACAGGGGATTTTGAAGACATAATGTGCAAAGTAATAATGTAAAACATCTCATCCATGGTTTTCATACTGATTACATGTTAGAACATGTAATACAAACATATTGGGTTAAATCATTATGTTACTGTTATCCATTTCTTTTTACTTTTAAATGTGCATACCAAGAAATTGAAATTAATACATGTGGCTGGCATTATATTCTAGTGGACAGGGCTGTTACAGACCAACCAGGACTCAGCACTGCCCACTCCTTCCAGCATGTTGGAAGTGGCCTGGGTGCCCAGAAACAACCAACGAGCCGGCATCAGACAGAAAAAGAGTTGCCGATGGAAGGAGCTATGGTAAGGGCCCTATAATTGGGGGAAAAATTAATAAGGATTTAGAACTGAGCACAGCTAATTGAAAGAGGGTTGGGAGGTTGGCTGACATATGTGTGTAGACAATTTCCCATTTTAGTTTGGAAGCTGTGGCCGTTAGCCAAGTCATTCAAACATGTGTTGGTGTTCTGCACACCAGCAATAACCTAACCTGTGCCTGGAGGGAGGCACTAGACATTGGTAACATCTTTCGTTGGTGCTTTGCACAGTGGGGGTCGCGGGGGGCCATGGATGCAGCTCACAGAACATAGCAGCTGCAAATGGGAAAAGTGAGGTGAGAAAAGCTAAGGATGTCTATTGATTCAGGTGAATCTTTATCTGTTTATTTACTTTTAGTTTTTTGTCTTTTAAAAATGGCCGAGGGATTAAAACAATAATTACCAGGCATTGGCATCTAGTGCTAGGGGAGTGAGTCCTGGCCTAGCTTCGAGCACTGGTGACATCACCTGAGTTGACAGTCACACAGTCTGTCACCCTGGTCTATCCCGCCAAGCCAGTTACTCCAGAGCACCTGTCAAGGATGCTTGCCGGGACTACTTTGAAAAGTGTGTTCAAGGAAGTGCAATGCTGTGATCGCTAGTGACTCTTCTCCCGCTGCCCTTCCCCTGGTGCCCCAAAGACCATGAACTTCAAGAGTTATTTCTGTTTGGTTTGCATCTACACCTTTGGTTTAGATCTTTTCCCGATCTGCTGTGAACCTCACTGCTGAAAATATGACTGGAAATCCAATGAACATTCTGGTTCTCTCGCCTCTAGGTCTGTGAACAGTTCTCCTTCTTGGTGACTTCCCCTGACCTCCTCTCCTGCTTCTCCACATCAGTGCTGGGGCCTGGGGTTTTTCTGCAGCCTGCTTCTCTCTCACCCTTCACTTGCTTCTCTCTCATCCTTCACATCAGTTTTTATCCAATTATTGCCATCGTCTCCAAGTATTTCCTACCTCCACTTCATTTTCTCCGAGTTTTAGAATGGGCCCTCTCCAGTTGATTCCACCATGCTCATGTCCTGCTTTAAATCATTCAGTGGTCCCACTGAGGAGTACGAGCTCCTTATCCGGGCTCCCCATGGCGCTGGTGATATGACCTTGGCTCTTCCTCTGCCTGACCATCCATCTCTTCTCCACACTGTGAAGGACTCAGGGTTCTCTAGGGTGCTGTGACTCTTCATGCCTGTGTCCTTTCACATGATGCTTCCATTGTGTTCCATGCTCTTCCTTACCTTCACAACTTACCCATGTCTGCAGCACTCAGCTCAAACTCCCCTATTCTGAGAGCTCCCGGCAAGCTGGTTCCTGTCCTCACCACCCAGTACCTGCCCAGAAGACAGCACTCACATGTCGTATGACATGGCTGGCTTCCATTTCAGTCTGCTCCAACAGACCCTGTACTCTCAAGGGTCAGCGTCTCCGTCTCACTCATCCTCTCCATAACCCAGCGTCTGTGACAGTATCAGAAACACAGCGGAGTTCAGTAGACATTCTCTGAATGAATGAGTTGGTGAATGGGTAAAATGATATGAATGTGTCTGTTTCCACACGTGTCTGTAGACAGACTGGCCACATGTCAGTGTGACTCACTTTGTGTACAAAACAGAAAAAGCAACACCTAGTTTCCCTGGGGCAGCCACTGAAACCATTAAAAAAACCTCAGCCATTACCTTTGGACGTGGTCAGTACTACTTCTGTGTACTTTACCTCCATTCTTACTCCTCCTTTCATGGGTGATATTAACCCTACAAAGATTTCATGGGCAGTAAAATGTTATATATTTATGAAGCTGCTTTGAACTTTTTGCAGGAAAATTCCCTTTCCTCTAATCAATAAGGGTACATTGCCCTATAAATAATGGATGGCACAGATGCCTATTTTTCCAGATGAAAGAACTGGAATTCAGATGATCTAGGATCCACTAGAAAGAGAAAGAATTAGAGCTAAAATGTCAGGTCAGCTCTGAGCCCGGCCAGGGCTTCCTACTCACCGAGCCACGTCTTGGGAAAGGAGAAAGGTAACTGAAGTGGCAGAACCCCCATACTGAAGCCACTCCCTGGAGACTGTCCTGCACTTATAGGAATAATTCTAGTGAGAGAGAAGTGTTTGCTGAACTAAGGGCCAGCAAGAATAATGCAAGAGTCAGAGCCCAGTCATTTGTCTCCAATGCAGTAAAGTTCCTGAGATGTTCAAGACCAGAGACCAGGCTGGTGGGGGATACAGATCACAAGTGATGACAGCAGGAAGTGGGTGTTAGGATTTAGCTGGTTATCGGCATCACAGATTAGAACATAATTTTCTTCAAACCTCTCTGTATGGCATAGAGAGGGTAAAATAATAGCCCCGAGGATATCCCCGCTGGAATCCCTGGAACCTGTGACTAGGCACATTACATGGCAAAGGGGCCTTATGATAACGATTATCCTGCTTACACAGATGGCACGTGTAAGTGAGGAGGGACAGGGAATAAAATGGCAGAGCAGAAGGATGTGGCCCTGTGTTGCTGGTTCTGTTGAGGGAGGAAGGGACCACGAGTCAGGTGGGCAGCATCTAGAAGATGAAACAGCTGAGGCAGTGGGGTCTCCCCTGGAACCTTCAGACCTGCCTCAGACTTCTGAGCCACAGGGATAAGAAATTTGTGTTGCTTAAGCCACCAAGTGTGTAACTGTTACAGCAATAAGAAACTAACGCAGGGTGATGCAGGGGTGCCTGGGGACTTAGCACAGTGCTGAGACTGTGTGAGACACAGTGAAGGTATTGGTGACTTTCCTGGTGGCTCTTGTCAGAGCAAGAGGAATGAATTTCCATGCTCACAGTCTCGTGCCTTTGAGTGGATTGTGCAGATGTTCACAAAGCAGCTCTGACCGAGACCAGAGGCCTCTCCTCAACATTTGGTGGACCGTGCCAAATGGGCCATTTGTACCACCCCAGGAAGAGGTGGTATCCTTTGGTAACAACAGACAGGACGACTGGACAGCATGCACTCAGAGCCAGTTTGATTCAACCGAGCAAATGTGGGGTGTGATGTGCCCGGCACCTGAGGGTGTGAGCTCGCCTGGCTGCTGTGTTCATCTACATTTTTCTAAGCAAACATGTTCATTTCTGCGGAGTTGTACTTATTAGAGTAAGTTTGTGAAAGAGGCAGGTTTTCAGTTGTGTTTGGGACAGGGTGGGCATGGTGGTGGGGAGATGGGGACCATGTTCAATGACTCTAAGGATAAGAGGAGATCAGGCTTACAGAAATGGGTGTCAGGGTCCATCTCTAGGAATCTCAACGCCGTTTTAGATTTTCTCAGAGCTTGGTTTTATGTCAGTGAGCATAAGTCAAGGTTATCATACCAGTGATAGGAAATGGAAGGGTTCATAATCAATGGGCCAGGTCTCAGCAGAGACTTTCAAAGACCCAGATTCTTTCAGTATTAGACCAGGCCTCCAGCTCCTCCCACTGGCTCTTAGGTCCCAACAAGCCTTGTTGAGGTTTGACAGCTGCTCTGGGAACTGCAGTGTAATTTATTTTTTGTTCACTCTACTCAAATTCGTACTTGGCTTTGTAGTACAAAGGACAAGCCCAGTGGGCCCAAGCGCTCCCACCGGGGTTCTGTTGTCCTGAAACTTAGGAGGTCATGAAGCTGCAATGACAAGGGAAAGGTCGGGGACAAAACTGTGGGAGAGACCTGAACATCACATATTTTATAATGCTCTCTGCATTGTGCTGTTTTACTAGGTAAAGAGCAATCAATGCCGAGCAGGGGATGGATAATTCACCCTCAAATTTTATATATATGTATATCTCACATACACATTTACGGGTGTACTTTTTGATTAGACACACTAATTTTAGAAATGCTTGTGTTCTTTTCTAGAATTTCCAGTTTTTGAGTTGCAGCGTGGGTAATTTTAGTGCTAGGTAGGGAGTGGGTTGCTAACACAGCAGCAGATATGCAGACATCAGTTAGCTGGTCACAGGGCATCTTGGCCCAGGGAGGGAAGGCTGGACATGGACACTGGCATCACTTTGAGGAAGGTGGTTTGCAGGAAGAGTAATTCTGCTCAGGAAACAGCAGAGCAGAGAATGAGAATGGGTGAATAAGGCTGGGCAAACACCAGCATAACCCAGAGAAACATCCTCTACTGGTGGATAGAATGTGGCATGTGCCTGAGCCCCACGGACTCTGCTTAACAAATATACAAGGCTGGATTTGTCACGAGGCAGTGTGACATAGAACTTCTATAGCACCCATGCCCAGAACCCAGCTGTGCTGCAGGGTCCAAGTGGAGATGTCAAAGCTGTACCACAGTCCCTCTGCAAGAGGATTTAGATTCCAGCACAAAGGGAAGCTTCACGTATAACCTCATCAATATCGCAAGGAACTAGGGAAGTTATGTGTGTGAGTCATGATCCTAAATGACTCCTGCTCTGTTAGCTTAAGGATTGAATCTCAAAGATGCTGGAGGATGAAAAATGGCCGTAAGAGAGTCCTCTTGCTGGCTGCAGGGATGTAGTCTACTGGGGCACATTGGGAGCAGGGCACGCCACTGCCTTTGTTTGGAGCCAAAGTCCCAGAGAGCATGTGACATTTGGCAAATGGCAATCATTCTGCCTGTCTGACCTTTTGCAAAGAGATTTCCAAACCAGTGTGAATTGATTATTAGTAGGATGTTATTTTAGGAGAGGTAAGGGCTGGGCTAGAAAATCACAGGTCTGAACCTTTAACCTTTAACACTTGAGTCTGTATGATAAAACAAGTCTGCTGTTTTATTGGTAGCGGAGCACAGGCACCCACACTGATGCAATTGTTTCATTAGGAACGGGAGCTTGGGAAGGACTGGAAGACTGCCTCACGTGTGCCCTGGTTATGGGTTTAGGGTTCATAAAATGAACAAAACTAAGGGCCATGTCTCAGAAACAAGAGAAGTCTGCTTGTAATTGGGTTTTGTGATGTCCTTTGGAAGACACCACTGAACACTTAAGGAGAGAATAATTTTGAGTTCTATGAGGGAATAGTCTTTTCTTTGGAGGAAACTACTTAAATGAGTCCAGGGAAAAGCCAGACAGAGCCAGGTACACGGAGAGAATGCAGTCACCCTTGCCTTCCATCTCACAAAAGTTTGCTAATTGACTGATCTGTCACTGGAATTCTCCACAGCAAGAATAAGTCCTGGACTGG
Organism: Saccopteryx leptura; assembly: GCF_036850995.1. Taxonomy (NCBI): domain Eukaryota; kingdom Metazoa; phylum Chordata; class Mammalia; order Chiroptera; family Emballonuridae; genus Saccopteryx; species Saccopteryx leptura. The sequence goes on along the minus strand of NC_089504.1, from coordinate 221,068,650 downwards.
ATGTTTCACCAGGCTATGTGAAGTGCAACGCCCAGATGTGGCTATAGTGTGGGTGGTCTGGGCAAGTGCTACCTGCCTGTTCCCATCTCTCCTGTGGCGATGCTGAGAGCGGGAACATGGGAAACATGGGAGGAAGGTGGCACACTGATTGTTGTGGTGACAAAGTACCTATTTCCACATTGACACATAAGAGCACGCCGGGCGTAGAGCAGCATTGGACACCCCTGTGTGTGGGCCAAGTTTGTACTTGCTGAGTGCAGCAGGGAGTGCGAGCAGTTTCTTTGCTTAGCAGACCCAGCTGCTGCGGGGACTCCAGCTGTCCAGGGACAATGCTTTGCCTGGCTCGGGAAGGAACTAATACTGGAGTTGCAGATGCAAGAAAAACCCAAGCTGGTACATATTAGACTGCAGGACAGGGAGGAGGGGGCAGGCACACCCTGAGCTGGTGCTGAGTGCTGCATATGGGTGTGATGGTAGCATAAAAAGCACCTGGCGAACACGTGCTCATATGTGGCAAGTGCCAGCCCCATGGTGAGGAAGGCAGCCTGGACCTCTGCACATCTACAGGCCTCCTGATGCCCAGAGCTCGAAGCATGACACTCTGAACTTTCAAAACAACCAGAGTGAGCAGTTAGGGGCCCAGATGGCATCTGCTGGCTCGGGTGACAGCTGTGATCTTGGATGTTCCCTCGTGCCCTGTAATCAGAACACTGAGCGCACGTCTGTGCTCCTCCTGGGAACCAGAGGTTTCTGTTGGCAGACAGACTACAGCGCGGGAAGCTGTGGCCAGGCGTACATTGCCAAGGGGGCAGAGTGTTCTGTTCACAAGGTGAGGCATGTCCCAGCCTCATAAACGAAATAGAAACAGGGCTGAACCTGTGGAGATGGACAGCGGTTGCTGGGTAACCAGGAGGGAACTCAACGTTCCCACGAGGCTCAGCTCCAGGTGCTGAACGGGAAGTCTAGAAAGCAGGCAAAGACCCACTTGGAATGGACAATGCTAAGGAAGAATGCATTTTGGAGGGCCTTTTGTTCTACTTCCTCCTGTTTCTTTTCATCATTTGAAGTGACTGTTGCCTGTGGAAGAAGGGAGCCCTGTCACTGTGGTGTGTTTTATAGGCAAGCCCTCCGGCTGTCATGGTGGGAGGCTGGGCTCCGTCCTCACTCTCCTTCGCCTCTGAGGCATCTGACCCCGTTCCCCCACTCCTGTGGGAGGTTCTCGACTTCCTCAGCTTCTGCTATTCCTTTGGGAACAGAGCTGGACCTTTGAGCATGTGCTGTATCACTTCGGAGGATAGGGCCACTCCCTCGCAGGGTCTGAGACCAAAGGTGGCATGTAGGTAGTTTTCACGAATGTTTGAAACATCTGGGGCCAGGTAACATAGAAGGTACCACGACCAACAGAGGGCTGGACGTGGAGGTCATCTGCAAGCTCATTCTCTGAGTCCCTGGGGATTGGAAGGTCCATGCCAGGTGGTTACTGAGGATATGGCCTGTATTTTTGTTTTTTTTTTTATTCTTAAATAGTGAGGCTTCTCCAGAAAGGAAGGCTTCTAGGACTCTAATGAGGCAAAGCATTCTAGCTCTCCAGCACTGGCTGAAGGAGACAAAAGTGGCTTTTTAAGAAACCAGGAGGTTGCTGAGTAAGGAGGAGAGCCTTCGTGGGGGTTTTCCAGACTCCATAGTTCATTAGCAGAACCCGGAACTGGTTGCGGCCGCTTGAAGCCTGTGGTATGAGCTGGTGCATCTTTTTGTACTTATCACTGTGCACCTGCTAACTGTCACACTGATGAATAAATAAATGAAAGTTTAAGTGAAAGAAGAAACACCCTATGTCTTTATCTCCTGGGATTCTGCCTTATCTGTTTTAAGATGGTGCTACTGTAACAGATGGGCCTAGACTTACTGCTACCTCGTGCCTCAGTTCACACTGCATGCCATGCTTGTCTGAGGACCCAGGGATGAGGCACGTGAGAGGATTGCACACACCAGGACTGGCAGCACGGAGGGGAGGTAGTGTGTTGGTCTGTGGTGTGATGTCCTGGCTGGGTTTGCCTACCCTGAAGTTTGGTCTATCTCCTGCCCAATGTATTCGTGACAGTGGGGAAAGGCCTGATCTCTTCCTTCAGGATGGGGAGTCTTCCTTCTAGGGGGTCCCTGGGAGTCAGCCACAGTCTCGCCACTCAGGGTCACAGGGCTGCCGGCCACAGGGCTGGCCCATGTGAGCAAGTCTGAGCAGCAGTGCAGTTGGGATGGGAGCAGGTGAGGTGTCTTTGGGCTTCCACAGGATCCTGAAGGCCTGAGGCTTCTCCACATGTGGCAAAGTGACGTTCTATAGCCAATGCTAAGACGTGCTCAGCAATAAGACTCACGATGGCAAGTCTGCCTGTGGCACAAGTCTGAAGTCCCCAAAGACACACAGGACACCCACTTATCAATCCAAGAGAAAATGTTTGTACCTGGCTTAGCTGATTAAAAGTCAAGATGAATAGAATTTCCTAAGTCATGGAAAGAGCAGAAGTCACAATCAAGGGGCAGAGTCAGAAGGAACTCGGTGGACTGTCCTAGTCCCTGGCTCTCTGTTCCCAGGGTGTCTCTGTTCAGTGGCAGAATACGAACAGAAAACACAGCAACACTGGAATGGCTCTCAGGAAAGGCAGGGGAGGCGGTGCCCTGGGGAGAGGAGATGCTGTTCTGAGACTTTTCTCTTTGTTATCGAAGTCTTGCAAATCTTCAAATGCTACCTGGCAGCCTTTCATCTGAGAGTAAAAGTCTTTTTTTAAAGCAAAACCAAAAAAAAAAAAAAAAAAAAATCAGGGAGAGACCTTGTTTTCTTGAAAACAACCGAAGTGGCTTTAGCGATGCAAATCTGTGTGCCCTTTGTCACTGGGCAGCAATAGAAGGAAAAGAGGGCCTTAACTGGTCATGGTTTAGATCAGGGGTCCCCAAACTACGGCCCGCGGGCTACATGCGGCCCCCTGAGGCCATTTATCCGGCCCCCACTGCACTTCCGGAAGGGGCACCTCTTTCATTGGTGGTCAGTGACAGGAGCATAGTTCCCATTGAAATACTGGTCAGCTTGTTGATTTAAATTTACTTGTTCTTTATTTTAAATATTGTATTTGTTCCCATTTTGTTTTCTTACTTTAAAATAAGATATGTGCAGTGTGCATAAGGATTTGTTCATAGTTTTTTTATAGTCTGGCCCTCCAATGGTCTGAGGGACAGTGAACTGGCCCCCTGTGTAAAAAGTTTGGGGACCCCTGGTTTAGATATTTGTAAGTGTGGGAACTGCCTTCTGCCCAAAGGTGGCACAGTCACCTGGAGCTCCCGGTCATATCGTGAGGAACCATGTCACGGTAACTTCACAGTTCCCTGTTCTTTAGCACAGGTGAGTGCTGCCAAGGGCCGACCTGGAGGGAGGGGATGGACATGGGGTGGGGGATGGAGACGGGGAGGGGGATGGAGACGGGGAGGGCGATGGAGACGGGGAGGGGGATGGAGACGGGGAGGGCGATGGAGACGGGGAGGGGGATGGAGACGGGGAGGGCGATGGAGACGGGGAGGGGGATGGAGACGGGGAGGGCGATGGAGACGGGGAGGGCGATGGAGACGGGGAGGGCGATGGAGACGGGGAGGGGTGCTGGTCCCAGAGCCCAGTGTTGAACCGAGTGGCAGTTGCTGGTTGGCTCGAGACTTCTCACTCTGTGCCCACTGGCCCTCGGCAGAACCAGCTTTTGCAGCACTCGGTGTCGGGAAATGCCTCACATGGGCTGAGGCCCTCACTCAATGCTCTAAGTGGTCACTTGGTGGACACTGACAAAGCAAATAAGTACTCAGTGGGTGGTCTCGTTGAGATGGTTTGGATCACAGCTCTCTTGGGATCTGTGGCCAGGCAGTGGTGCCACAGCTCTGGCGTGGGAACGGGACACTGGCAGGCTCTGGAGGCCATGCGAGAGCTGGGGAGGTGCGCTGCCAAGCCCCTCGCTCTTGGGCCAGGGCCTGCCAGCCTCCTTTATGACCGGAGGAACCATCATCAAAAATGAGCAAAGGTAGAAAAACTGACTCAAAGAAATAGTACCATAGATAGTTGTTCATTCCATGTCAGAAATGAAAGGCTGGGTATTGTTTTTATAATAAACATAGAGAACATAAGACCGTCTCCTAAAAGACTGTGGGCCGCGGAGCCCATCCTCAGAGACGGTGTCCTGGGCGCAGGCCTGGCTCGGGCCTGGGGGAGACAGCTGTTGTGCAGGGAGAGAGACCCAGCCTGGAGCCTGGGGTCCCTCCCTCAGGGCTGCTCCCACCTCCTGTCCTGTACTTGGAAGGCCGCTGGCTGTCACATGTCACTCTTGCCCCACTTTGTAGCTACAAACAGAATAAAACACCAAGTGGGTGTCTAGACCATGGTGAGTGCTCCATAAAAGCACAGGAATCTCATTTATTGTCAATGCAATAATTCTATACCACAGAAAAGAGAAAACAGCCTTGACTTGAGTGAGGTCACACTTTCACAAATTGGCTGGTTTGAGCCTAGGCCTCCTGTCCTGAAATTTAATCCTACCACAAAATGCTTCCCTTATCAAACGATTCCACATCACAATGGTCAGAAGGAGGTTTCAGAATCACCGATCCTAGAATCAGATTGGGTTTGGACTCCATATCCCTGCTTCATTCACCTCCGTGCATGACTGCCCAGCACTGTGCTGGTGAGATGCAGGCTCCAGGTCCCAAATGGGCAGATGAGGGGTGGGGGGGGGGGGGTAAGGGAGGAGACCCTGGTTTGGGGGACATGCTTCACCTGGCCACAGTGGAGGGCTGCCTTTCCCCTTAGTGCCCCTGGATAGGAAGTCCCTGATAAAGCGTGAGGATACAGAGCAGGGGGCCAGCATGGAAGTGGCTGTTTGCAGACGTCTGCAAGGCTGATGCAGTGTGACTTCTTAGAGGTCCCGAAACTGCTCTTCAGACTCAAATGTGTTTGAGGTCCTTATGTTTGTGTTGGTGAACACATGTGTGGAATAATAGCAGCTGTTTGGGGAGAAGTTACCATGTGCCTGGTGCTGTAAATATTACCTCTTTCTTCAGTCCTTAAAATGAGTAGACACAGTGGCAGGCTGGTAACCACCTCTCTGGGGAGGGGTGCATGGAAAAAGCCCTGACTGTGGAGTGTTTGCTGACTTCTGTGGTGTAAACGCCCCATCACTGCTGATTCAAGCTTGTCAGCAGTTAGACACATGGTCCACAAGGTCCTGCAGTATATACCATGCAGTTCTCATGAGCCGAGGCGGTTCTGGCACACAGGAGGTGAACAAGGTTCACAGATGCAGGAGTTGAGTATTAGAGGCTCTACGGGGGGGGGGGGGGGGGGGAATGAAGGCTGGGAAGTCACATGGCTCACCCAGCAGGTGGGCCAGGATGGAGCCCTCTCCCTCACTGTCCCGGTCCCCATCTGACCCTCCTCCCAGTGGTGAGCTCATCGATGTTGAAGGGGGTGGGGATGGAGGGAGTTCAGCTTCCTGCTGTCCTAGGTCAGGCAGGACCAGCAGGCCTTGCAGAACTCACTTGTTCTAGACACACCCCCTGCCCCACAGCTCGGTGACCTTCCTCCCCCGAACTGTGGTGCTCTGTCTGTCCTCAGTGCTCTGGACACCTCCTGTGCCCTCTCTGTCTGAGGGTGCTGCTCTGTAACAGGAGGTGGGAATGTACCAAGGGGCAGAACATTTGAGGCCTGGGGATAATGCCAGAGGACAGATGATACCAAGAAGCTGGGAGAGATGCTGCTTCTCTATCCGTATTCCCAACATTCCATGTGCTCACTGTGCTCCAGTCACCTGACCTCATGGGTAGACCAGAACCCCCAAGGGCTTCCTCTTTGCTGGGCCCGTGAGCTTGCTGTTGCATCTACTTGGAATGTGTGTGTGTGGTACATGTGTGATATGTTTGCAGTGTGCTTGTGGTTTGTGTGTGCACATGCCCACATACTGTGCTAACCTTGCTACACTTTTTACCTCGGAGTCCGATAAAATCTGACAAGGAAAGTGGCTCCCACTCCAATACTGGCTGTGTGGGACTGCCTGCCCCTTTGCCAGAGCACAGTCTGCTCCTCAAATAAGAAGCCACAGGACCCTGGCAAGATTGACACGCGTGCCACCAACGCACCGCCTTGGCTGTCCTGGAGACAGTCATAGTCAAGGATGTCAAGGCTGGTTCCTGGACATGGTCCTGTCCTGCCCAACCAGGGTGTCTGCACAGAGTGCATGGCATGTCCACCAGATGAAGGTAGACAGCTGGCCCCCTCAGGTGATCCACACCCAAATGCTGTCTCTCAGGAGAGGAGAGGGCTTCTGGGTCCCTGCCTGGAGAGGGGTTTTCAGTGGCTGAATGCTTGACTTGGCCTCTTACAAGGAACTGGCAGGTTGCCATAACCCTGGACAGGGAGAAGCTGCCCCTCCCCACCCATGCCTGATGGGGGGCCGGGCCGAACCCCAGCTTATCCTTTGCCATGTAAGATGAGCAGCCATGGCCAGGGCTGTGTTTTACCTCTGGCTCATGACGGTTGAGAAAACCTTTGCTGCCGTCTGGACAGACCAGCCAAGTGACAGGCTTTCTCTGAGCACAGCCTCCTTCCTTACCGCCGCTGGGGCGGACCATCATTCAGGCCTGGTGCAGCCACATCCGGGCTTCTGAGGCTCTGCTGAGGTGCTTCGAGGCACAGTGGGAAGGGCAGAGGGACAGGTCCCAATTCAGCCTCAGGACTTCCTGGCTCAAGCACCCTCTTTATGTGACTTGCTAATTAGAGCTGCTCTTAGCAGAGTGACCTTGGGGGTCTTCCCACCTGTGTTGTCCTTCTCCCCACCCTTTGCATTATTTGTGGTGGTGTGTTTGAGGGGTTATTTGACTGACATTTGAGTATCTGCTGCAGGAGAAGGAGGGACAGTGTGTGCAGACAGTCCCTGGACCACAGGAAGTTTAGTGATTGTCTCTTAGATAGGTGATCAGTCTTTGCTGTTTGGAAATCCTTCGTTTCCCCCCAACTCAGGCCACAGACCTCTACACATTTGAGGGCCACGCTTGATAAGAAGTGGACCCAAGTCCTGAGAAACAAGGGGATTATTACAGTGCAGGTTGTGTTTAAAATGAAACTGAGCCACAGGTCAAACGCCACCTGTGGAAGCTGACATTTAGCACCCTCCCCTTTATGAAGGTGATGGGTACAAGGGGAGGCTTTTCCTAGAAATGAGGAGAGAAGCAGTGGCCTTGAAAAGATGCTTTCTTTCCAAAGTGGCAGGTAGAGAAGATGGAACCATGTGAGCCATCAGCAGACGGGAACGAGAAAGGGGCTCTATGAAAAGTCACCTCACAGGGTGGTCGATTGTGAACTCCTAACTGGGCAGGCCAGATGGGCAGTACCACCCCAGGCCTACAAAAAGGTTTATCTTTGCCTCACACAAAGTGCACCCAGATTAACACACCCTTGAAAATGCCTCTTATCAGGCCCCCCCTTCTAAACCAGAAGCACAAAGTGTTGCTCATAATCCTTGTAACCCAATCCCTGCTGTGCCTGCTCCTCCCTTCCTGTGGTCTTCGTTCCCCTTTCATTCCCCATACATACAAGGAGCTGCTCAGCTTCTATTCTTGGAAGCATTTGAGACCTTGCTCCCCAGCATATGTCGTCAGTTTGGCTCAAATAAGCTCCTATAAAAATTCTCCGCAGGTGTAGACATTTTTTACGCCGACATGGAGAATCTGGGAAGCGTGACACATGAGGTATGGAGCGAAGGCAGAGGGACGCGCTAGGCTGGGGTGCTCAGAAGGAAGTTCTGAAGGAATGTGGTACCCTTTGATGAGAACTTCCAAATGAGTCTCCAGGCGATCTGCTGGCCACTTGTGTGTTAAGGGTGAATGCCTGTGTGGCCATCCCACCATCTGCTGGCGCTTTGAACATGCTCCCAGACATGCCTTCAGTGAGGGCCGCATCAGGGACAGCAAATCGTGTGGACAAACGGGATGCTCCACTCCAAGCTGTGGGCCTGGAGGCAGTGCGAACATTTCACTACAAAACTGCCCCTGCTCTCACGGGATCGAAGCCGGGCTACAGCCTGCTGTACCAGCGGGGAGAGCGGCCTGACACATTTTTAAACTAGCTGTTAAAACCTAAATTATGTAAACTTACCATTAAATTCATTACATTAAAGACAAAGGTAATCAGTACTCCAAACTCACCCTGTTCTTACTTGCTCTGTCCTGTGTTGTTGAGGTTATTAATGTCTGTGGTAGCTATGAGGCAAACATCCTACCTAATGATATTTGCAAAATCACTCTGAAAGCTGGAAATTGGCCAGGGTGGGAGTATCTATTCCATGGAAGTTCTTGTATACAACCAATCAAAGTTTAGTTTATTGTTTTGTTGATTGTCAGGGTCAGTGGCTTTGACCCAGGGTCAATTATGGCCCGAGGGGACATTTGGCAGCGTCTGAAGACACTCTGATGGTCCCCCATGGGGTGATGGGGGTGCTACTGGTATCTAGTGAGGGAGGCCAGGATCGCCACTAAGCATCCTGCACCCTGGGCGGTCCCCACAGCGAAGAGTGGGCAGCTCCGATCTGACATGCCAGTGGTGAAGTTGAGAAATCCTCTTGAAGGTTTGAGGAAGTAATGGGAAATTATTAGTGATGCAGATTATATTTAAGAGTGTCTCATGTCTGTACCTGTTACATTGTGACTGCCAAAAAACCAAACAACAAAAAACTGAGGAAATATTTTCCTAGCACTCAAAAAACTATTATTTGATTCAGCAAAGAAGTTGTTTAGGTCCTGAATGAATGTATGAAGTTTTGACATGAGTCTCAGTTTCCTCTGTTTCAGCCAGCCTTCATGTTGGAGCTATACTCGTTGTCAACTGCAACCGTAGTTTGGCTTTTGAAACAAAGATTCAGGGGAGTTCAAGAAAACATTCTCTAAGAGTCAATTGGCTATGTGAAACTTACAATAAAAATTATTATGTAAAATAAGTGCAGAGATCAAAAGATATATACAGACTAATGAAAATGACAATACGACATATCAGAATCTATGGGATGCAGCAAAAGCAGTGATAAGAGGGAAGTTCATATCACTTCAGGCATATATGAACAAACAAGAGAGAGCCCAAGTGAACCACTTAACTTCCCACCTTAAGGAACTAGAAAAAGAAGAACAAAGACAACCCAAAACCAGCCGAAGAAAGGAGATAATAAAAATTAGAGCAGAAATAAATGAATTAGAGAACAGAAAAACTATAGAAAAAATTAATAGAACAAGGAGCTGGTTCTTTGAAAAGATCAACAACATTGACAAACCCTTGGCAAGACTTACCAAGGAAAAAAGAGAAAGAACTCATATAAACAAAATCCAAAATGAAAGAGGAGAAATCACCACGGACACCGTAGATATACAAAGAATTATTGTAGAATACTATGAAAAACTTTATGCCACTAAATTCAACAACCTAGAAGAAATGGATAAATTCCTAGAACAATACAACCTTCCTAGACTGAGTCAAGAAGAAGCAGAAAGCCTAAACAGACCTATCAGTAGAGAAGAAATAGAAAAAACCATTAAAAACATCCCCAAAAATAAAAGTCCAGGCCCTGACGGCTATACAAGCGAATTTTATCAAACATTCAAAGAAGACTTGGTTCCTATTCTACTCAAAGTCTTCCAAAAAATTGAAGAAGAAGCAATACTTCCAAACACATTTTATGAGGCCAACATAACCCTCATACCAAAACCAGGCAAGGATGGCACAAAAAAAGAAAACTACAGACCAATATCTCTAATGAATACAGATGCTAAAATACTAAACAAAATACTAGCAAATTGAATACAACAACATATTAAAAAAATAATACATCATGATCAAGTGGGATTCATCCCAGAATCTCAAGGATGGTTCAACATACGTAAAACGGTTAACGTAATACACCATATCAACAAAACAAAGAACAAAAACCACATGATCTTATCAATAGACGCAGAAAAGGCTTTCGATAAAATACAACACAATTTTATGTTTAAGACTCTCAACAAAATGGGTATAGAAGGAAAATATCTCAACATGATAAAGGCCATATATGATAAACCATCAGCTAACATCATATTAAATGGCACCAAACTGAAGGCTTTCCCCCTTAAATCAGGAACAAGACAGGGTTGTCCATTCTCTCCACTCTTATTTAATGTGGTACTAGAGGTTCTAGCCAGAGCAATCAGACAAGACAAAGAAATAAAAGGCATCCATATTGGAAAAGAAGAAGTAAAGGTATCACTTTTTGCAGATGATATGATCCTATACATTGAAAACCCCAAAGAATCCACAAAAAGACTACTAGAAACAATAAGCCAATACAGTAAGGTCGCAGGATACAAAATTAACATACAGAAGTCAATAGCCTTTCTATATGCCAACAATGAAACAACTGAGAACGAACTCAAAAGAATAATCCCCTTCATGATTGCAACAAAAAAAATAAAATACTTAGGAATAAACATAACAAAGAATGTAAAGGACTTATATAATGAAAACTATAAACCATTGTTAAGGGAAATCGAAAAAGATATAATGAGATGGAAGAATATACCTTGTTCTTGGCTAGGAAGAATAAATATAATCAAGATGGCTATATTACCCAAAGCAATATACAAATTTAATGCAATTCTCATCAAACTTCCAATGACGTTTTTTAAAGAAATAGAGCAAAAAATCATCAGATTTATATGGAACTATAAAAAACCCCGAATAGCCAAAGCAATCCTAAAGAAAAAGAATGAAGCTGGGGGCATTACAATACCTGACTTCAAACTATATTATAGGGCCACGACAATCAAAACAGCATGGTATTGGCAGAAAAATAGACAATCAGACCAATGGAACAGAATAGAAAGTCCAGAAATAAAACCACATATATATAGTCAAATAATTTTTGATAAAGGGGCCAAGAACACACAATGGAGAAAAGAAAGCCTCTTCAATAAATGGTGCTGGGAAAACTGGAAAGCCACATGCAAAAGAATGAAACTGGACTACAGTCTCTCCCCCTGTACAAAAATTAACTCAAAATGGATCAAAGATCTAAACATAAGACCTGAAACAATTAAGTACATAGAAGAAGACATAGGTACTCAACTCATGGACCTGGGTTTTAAAGAGCATTTTATGAATTTGACTCCACAGGCAAGAGAAGTGAAGGCAAAAATTAATGAATGGGACTACATCAGACTAAGAAGTTTTTGCTCAGCAAGAGAAACTGATAACAAAATAAACAGACAGCCAACTAAATGGGAAATGATATTTTCAAACAACAGCTCAGATAAGGGCCTAATATCCAAAATATACAAAGAACTCATAAAACTCAACAACAAACAAACAAACAATCCAATAAAAAAATGGGAAGAGGATATGAATAGACACTTCTCCCAGGAAGAAATACAAATGGCCAACAGATATATGAAAAGATGCTCATCTTCTTTAGCTATTAGAGAAATGCAAATCAAAACGGCAATGAGATACCACCTCACACCTGTTCGATTAGCTGTTATTAGCAAGACAGGTAATAGCAAATGTTGGAGAGGCTGTGGAGAAAAAGGAACCCTCATACACTGTTGGTGGGAATGTAAAGTAGTACAACCATTATGGAAGAAAGTATGGTGGTTCCTCAAAAAACTGAAAATAGAACTACCTTATGACCCAGCAATCCCTCTACTGGGTATATACCCCCAAAACTCAGAAACATTGATACGTAAAGACACATGCAGCCCCATGTTTATTGCAGCATTGTTCACAGTGGCCAGGACATGAAAACAACCAAAAAAAAGCCCATCAATAGATGACTGGATAAAGAAGATGTGGCACATATACACTATGGAATACTACTCAGCCATAAGAAATGATGACATCGGAACATTTACAGCAAAATGGTGGGATCTTGATAACATGATACGAAGCGAAATAAGTAAATCAGAAAAAACATGGAACTGTATTATTCCATACGTAGGTGGGACATAATAGTGAAACTAAGAGACATTGATAAGAGTGTGGTGGTTACAGGGGGGAGGGGGGAAAGGGAGAGGGAAAGGGGGAGGGGGAGAGGCACAAAGAAAACAAGATAGAAGGTGACAGAGGACAATCTGACTTTGGGTGGTGGGTATGCAACATAATTGAATGACAAGATAACCTGGACTTGTTATCTTTGAATATATGTATCCTGATTTATTGATGTCACCCCATTAAAAAAATAAAATTATAAAAAAGAAAAGAAAAAAAATTATTATGTATATTATTTGTAAATTATGAGCCACACGTCCTTCAGCTCAGTATAATTTATTACAAACACGTGTGTGTGTGTGTGTGTGTGTGTGTGTGTGTGTGTGTGTGTGTGAGAGAGAGAGAGAGAGAGAGAGAGAGAGAGAGAGAGAGCCCATGATTTTTCCAGGAGAGCCTGCTGGTTGACATTTGCAGGCACACCGTGGTTTAGAAGCTGCAGAGTTTTCTGGGGTTAAATGTGATGCTCTCACTCTGGCCTACATTGTACTTTTATGAATTTTATACCTAGAGAAGTGCAGGCTGTCTGGGCTGCTACTTCCCGGGAAGGGTTGGTAGAGCTGAACACACACTCGTGCGTGGACTGGTTTCTGGGCTGGGTAGAGCAGGATCCCCTCTTGCTATGTTGGGCACACTGAAAGTCTACCTACCACCCGCTAAATAGGTCCCCGCTCTGAGGGCCTGTCTCTAGCACCTGACATGGCCCTTCGGGAGATGGATGGGTTGTCAGTAGGCTAGAACAGGATGGGCACAGGGACATAAGGCATGAGGGTGGGTAACATGGTAACTGCCTGGAATTTTGTCAGGATTTTGATCCTGCATTTAATCTATTCGATCTTATTGTAGTCCATCTGGAGCAGAAGTCTAAGAAAAAGGCAAATAGGTCCCGTCAAGTTTGATACCAGAAAGAGAAGGGAAGCTGGGTGTGAGAAGTCAGTATGGGCACTCTGGTGAGACTGTGGGTGGCAGAAGCTATCCAAAGGGCACACGGCCCTGAGGGAACTCGAGGAGGGCTCCCAAGGAGGGGTGGAGGCATGCCTTGCCTGCTGCTCAGTTGCACCAAAGGAAATGATTCTTATGAGGCCAACGTTGTAATTCTGGGGGTCTGCCAACCCCCATGCACCACATCTTAGGGCTGAACCTCGTCATCTGATAGCTTTAAGAACTGGGACACACATCTTTGTCCAGGTGAGAAAGAAGGGAAGTAGAAGGATTCAAGTTACTTTGTCCTCACCCCAGAGAATTCCAGGTGTGTGTCATCATCTGTGTTCTCAGACTGGCTTTCGAATCTACGAATGGCAACGCAGGATGGGGTAGGAGGGTCAAAGTGAGTAGAATTGTGGTATGTAAGATCTGCAAGGCACCATGGAACATTCTAGTTCAAATTCCTCTCTTCATGGAAAAGGAAGCAACTAAGCAGATTAATGACCTATCCAGGTGAGAGGCTAGCCCCCTACCCCCAGCACTTCCCAGCTAACATGAGAGGATTAGGAAGGGAAGAACAGGGAGGGGAGGACAGGGAGGGGAGGACTGGGAGGAGAGGACTTGGAGAGGAGGATAGGGAGAGGAGGATGGAGAGGGGATGACTGGGAGGGGAGAGGCAGACTGGACGGGGTGGACTGGGAGGGGAGGACTTGGAGAGGAGGATGGAGAGGGGATGACTGGGAGGGGAGAGGCAGACTGGGTGGGGCAGACTGGGAGGGGAGGGGTGGACAGGGAGGGGAGGATTGGGAGGGGTGGGGATGACAGGGAGGGGAGGGGTGGACTGGGAGGGGAGCACTGAGAGGGGAGGACTTGGAGAGGAGGATGGGGAGAGGAGGATGGAGAGGGGATGACTGGGAGGGGAGAGGCAGACTGGGCGGGGCAGACTGGGAGGGGAGGGGAGGATTGGGAGGGGTGGGGATGACAGGGAGGGAAGGGGCGGACTGGGAGGGGAGCACTGAGAGGGGAGGACTTGGAGAGGAGGATGGGGAGAGGAGGATGGAGAGGGGATGACTGGGAGGGGAGAGGCAGACTGGGCGGGGCGGACTGGGAGGGGAGGGGCGGGCAGGGAGGGGAGGATTGGGAGGGGTGGGGATGACAGGGAGGGGAAGGGTGGACTGGGATGGGAGGATGGGGAGGGGAAAACAGGGAGGGGATGACAGAGAGGGGAGGGGCGGACAGGGGAAACCAGAAACACAGATGAAGGAGATGGTGGCTCAGAGGCTTGTGTTTTCTTTCCCTCTCAAATCCTGAAGATCCCTTTTAAAAAATTCTAAGATGAGGATTTAAATTTAATTTTTATGTTTCCATTAAAAGAGTGAATTGATTAGATTTCAGCTTAAATCGGTGTTTGTGTTTTATGCACCACAGCTTGGAGAATGATCCGTACTTACAGGGAGACACAGAAGACTGGAGGTCTGGGAATCATATGTGAGAACTAAAAACCTTTTTAGAAATGTGGGCTTTCATGCAAATTATATTTGCGAAGGACTTGGGTAAAGAATTTTAAATTAAAATACTGTAGGTGGCTGTGTATGAGTTTTTTATTTTCAAGTGTCGGTGTGAGTCATCGAGAGTTGTCTGACTTTTTATTCTCAGCCATATGTCAGCCTGTTCTTCCTGGGCTGCTGCGTCGGTGGAGTTAATTCTCTGAGGCCATCCCCCCCGGGTCACTGTGACATGAGCCAGGGATATCTCCTGTGACACGAGACTCAGGGCTCTCTACTGTGAGGTATGGCAGCAAGGGGCATCTGGGACATCCCAGGAACCCTCTGAGGGACCACGTGCATTTATTTTGGCTTCTGAATTCGCACAATAGGAGGCCATCTAAGCTAGTTTCGGAGTACTTGCACTTGAATCTCTAAAATTCCTGGCAGTCTTTTGTTCTTACCAAATTATCAAGCTTGAAGGAAAATGTAATGAAGAAGAAAAATGAAAAAAATGAGCCACCAGAATAAGACAGCTGAATCTACAAGGGGGAGGGTGATGTTGGAGTTACATAATACACAGAACCTCTAGCCCCCTCAATTTTCCTGCCGCCTCGGAAAAGGAGGAGACAGATCTTTGTGATGGGCACCGGGCACTGTGCTATGAGCTTGTCACATTTGCTTTATTTAATGTGCATATACTCTTCGATGTAGGTTTTATTATCTCCAATAAACCCGTGAGCTGACAGGCTCAGGGCGGAGCTGTCCCTGGGCTCAGTGTGAATTCACACACGGGAATTCCCTCTACACTTTTTAGTTCCACTGCCTCTTAGTACAAGGTGGTGACACAGGGAAATGACCAAACACACTGAGCAAAGGGGCACTTATCATGGAATTGGCATGGAAACGTGCTTGGGAAGCCTAACTTGCGTGGAGGTTCACCTGTATACAAGTAGACAGTTCAGGGGGAAATGTCGGCCACGATGAAGCTGCTCGACAAGCTCCATCCTAGGAAGTGGCAGTGAAGTTTACGTAGATAGTCACTGATTGAAGTGCATTCCAGTTACAGACATTGTTCAGCTCCTCATCTCCAGGCTCTGGCACACTTAGCACCATTAATGTAATGACCTTGTGGGAACTTGGGGTCATCAAGCCTAGATATGGTGTGCAACAGATGGCCTGTTCCCAGGTCAGACCAGTGTTGACCCACTGACTAACAGGTGGGTGATCCGGTCCCAGAGTGCAGGGGGTGATGTGGGGTGGAGGGAGGGTACCAGGCTGAGGTAAGCTGCATGTAAAAGCCATTTCCCCTAAGAGCATGCACAAGGTTAGAGACAAAAACTGAACCCTACTCTCCCTGAAAATGTAGGGTCACAGGCAACAGGTGCTAGTGTGTCTAGGCCTGCCTCTCATCAGCAATGTCATCCCCCACCCCAGGATGCTGCCCTGTTTTTTCAACTTCATATAGCTGCACACTTTCTTAGCTGAGAAAAATTTAAGAGCTGATTTGGTCCTGTTTTTATTACTATTTTTAGTAGCACATTTTTTTCCCCAGAGAAACTCAATGTTTGAAAGAGATAAAAGCAAGTCTCTGTGGATGAGATGGTAGCTAGGACCCAGAGCCTGACCCCTTACACCTCCTTCACCCCTGAACAATGTCAGTGCTCCAGAGAACAGAGTTTGAGAACTGCTGCCAGTTAAGGAACGGGCTGGGAAGGAACTGGATCCTGAACATAGGAGAGGCACCGTGTCAGCAGATCCTGATGGGTCATCAAATGCCCAAGTTCTGCCCCATCTTTTCAGCCAGTAGACACAGCCCTCCTGCCACTGTTCACCCTGCTTTGCCCAAACGGCCTGTAATGACCCTTGCTGAGGTCGCTCTCTTCAAGACCAACCCTGCCGTTGATACACCTGCGAGGCAGAAACTCGGCATCCAGTATTCTATCTTGAGGGTTCAAAAGAGCCTCTAGACATTAGTTTGTTTGCTTGGTTAAGACATAGACTCAAAAGTAGCGTAAATGAAATGAAGTTGAAATGTCAGGACGGCCTCAGTGGAGGAAGGTAACCAACGGTGTCAGGTGGATTGGCGTTTTCAAGAGAAATTATCCATAAGACCCGCTTGCTCACTCGGGGAGGGGGAGGGCCCATGGAACACGTCTTTCCCGAGAGTGTGAGAAATAAATTGGTGTGAGGAATGCCAACATCCTTGAGGAGCTCTGCACTCTCTCTTCTCTGTAGGGCAGAAATTACAGTGGTAACTGCTACTTTTGAACTTACATTCCCCAAGTGCCATGGGAATCAGTGGATCCCATGGAGGCAGGGGCCAAGTGTTGGCACTTACTTGCAAAATGCACGGTGGGTATGGTTACTTTAATGGACAATGGAAGTCAAAGCTGTAATCATTATAGTCTGACTCACAGAGACCTATGGCATTGGCCAGTTGGTCACGGTGTTTCTAGGAATAAATAGGTGAACAGTCTATTGATTTTTAACTTGATCTGAATAAGTAGAAGAGTTCTTGGTCTAGACCAGTGATTTTCAACCTTTTTTTGAGCCGTGGCACATTTTTTACATTTACAAAATCCTGGGGCACACCACCTACCAAAATGACACAAAATGACACTCTAACTTAGAATTTATTTAAAATTTAAATAAATTACATTTATTAAAAAAAAGTTAAATAAAAAAGGATAACCCCCTCATATATACAGTCCCATGTAACATCCCTCATATATACAGTCCCACGTAACATCCCCTTATAAATACAGTCCCACGTAACATCCCCTCATATACAGTCCCATGTAACCTCATATATACAGTTCCACGTAACATCCCCTCATATACAGTCCCATGTAACCTCATATATACAGTTCCACGTAACATCCCCTCATATACAGTCCCACGTAACATCCCCTCATATACAGTCCCACGTAACATCCCCTCATATACAGTCCCACGTAACATCCCCTCATATACAGTCCCACGTAACATCCCCTCATATACAGTCCCATGTAACCTCATATATATAGTCCCATGTAACCCCTCATATATACAGTCCTGCTAATAGATACTGGAGCTTTCATCAAGGTTGTGGGTTCAAATCAATTTGGCAAATACTCTCTCTATATAGAGACTGGACAAAATCAATTTTAGAAAATGTTGGGTACTTGTGTAACATCATAAGTCCTCAGAGCATCTCTACTGTCAGAGTGAGAAGCTTGCTTTCTAGGTAAGGATTCTGATAAATACTAGAGTTCTCCCTGAGGTTGTGGGTTCAAATCCCATGGTCATCTGGGTGCAGGGGCCTTGGTTCTGTCTGTTTTGATGGTGTATATAGAGATTTGAGC
The DNA here is from genome assembly GCF_036850995.1 of Saccopteryx leptura. Lineage (NCBI taxonomy): Eukaryota > Metazoa > Chordata > Mammalia > Chiroptera > Emballonuridae > Saccopteryx > Saccopteryx leptura. The sequence continues at coordinate 221,050,816 of NC_089504.1, read as the reverse complement.
TCTTTAAGAAGATGACCCTTCAGGAGGCCATATACAATATAGATAACATTGTGATGCAGTGTATATCACCCTCTGCGGGGGCCTCTTTTAAAAAGAAAAAGGTCAAATATCTATATACACCATCAGGATAGACATAACCAGCTGAGGCTGAGGCTTTATCTAGTGGTGGCAACATTTACCTCCAGTCCTGACCAGAATTAGAAATCGGGACCATGGGGAGGAGTAGCAGCTTCAACTACTCACCGCAGCCACACAAGGACAAGTGTGCGGCAGCCCGAGCGGGGACCTTCCTGGGTGTGGATGAGAGGCGGCCTACTATTGGTTCATTGCTAGTGGTCGGGATGAATCCTAGAAGGTGATTGGTCAGTGAGCGGTCCCTGTGCCTCCACTCTTCCTGTCGCTGATAGCTGGAGGGATTGTGAGGGGAATGTTTATGTTTGGATGGAGGCGGCTGGCGGCGGGCCGGATAAATAGCCTCCGTGGGCCTTATCCGGCACGTGGGCTGTAGTTTGGGGACCCATGTTTAATTTCCCCACAGCACACCTGACCATGTCTCATGGCACACTAGTGTGCTGCGGCACACTGGTTGAAAAACACTGGTCTAGACTCTAGTTCAAAACAGAGAGGCATGGCCCGTCAATCAACTCCCAGGTCTGGGCCAGTTTATAGACTCAGAACCCCTTAAATGAAGGGGGGCCCCTTGAGAAAGGGCCCTGGCACATTACCCAAATTTTACACTGTTACTTGTTCTCCCACCCGCTGCAGAGGGACCCACAGCCTCTGCCAGGGTGCTTAGGCATTGGGGAAAGGAAATAATCAGACATGTCAGAGTTTGCTGGACCCTGGGTCTGAACTGGCACCAATTCCAGGATACCCAAAACATCACAGTGGTCCACTAGCCAGAGTAGGAGCTAATGGAGGTCAGGGGATCAGTGTCAGGTGCAACCCACTGTGGGTCCCAGGGTAACCATCCTGTGGTTAGTCCCTCAGTTCTGGAGGCATATTTGAATAGCAATACCCAGAAACTGGCAGAGCCTCTGCATTGATTCTTGGGCTATTATGGGAGGGCTATTATAGTAAGCAAGGTCATGTGGAAGCCACTAGCATTATTTCTACCTTCAAAAACAGTAAATCTCAGTAATACTGTATTCCCGGAGGGATTGCAGAGGTGAGTGCCACCATCAAGGCCTTGAAGACAGTATAGGGGGTGAGTCCTCACATCTCCATTTAACTTGCCTTTGTATGGCAGACAGATCTATCTGGGACAGTGACAGTGGCTTACCATAAGCTCAGTCAGAAGGTGATTCTACTTGCAGCTACTGTTTCAGATGTGGCTTTGTTTCTTGAGCAAATTAACACATTCCTTGGTGCCTAGTTTGTAGCTACTGACTTGGAAAATGCTTTTTCTCTGTACCCATTAATCAAGACCGCCAAGGACAGTAGGCTTTCACCTAGCAAGGCCAGCAGTACTCTGTCTCTCTCTTACCTCAGGGGTATATTGACTCTTATATAGTCTTTAGGGACTTTGGTCACATCTCCCTTCTATAATACATCACACTGGTTTATTAAATTGATGACATGCTGATTGGGTGAGATGTAGCAGCTATTCTAGGCTTGTTGGTGAGATGTTAGCATGCCAGAGGTTAGGAAATAAATCTCACAAAAGGTTTTGGGAACTTATACCCTAATGAAACATCTAGAGGTCCAGTGGTTAAGCATGCTGAGATATCCTTTCTAAGGCAAAGGATAAACTGTTGAATATGACCCACTTACATCCAGAAATGAGGCACAATGCCTAGTATACCTCTTTAGATTTCGGAGGCAACCTATTCCTCCATTGAGGGTGCAGCCTGGGCTTGTTTATGGAGTGACCTGAAATGCTGCTGATTTTGAGTGGGGCCCAGCACAGGAGAAGGCTCTGCCACAGGTCCGTGGTGCTGTGCAAGCTGGTGTGCCACTTGGCCCATAAGATCCGGCAGATCTGAAGTCATGTGCGGTGAGTGCGGGGGCAGAGAGGGTGCTGTCGAAGCGCTGGCAGGCCTCTCTGGTTGGATCACAGTGCAGACCCTCACCGCTTCGGAGCAGAACCCTGCCATCCTCTCTGATAACTACTCTCCTTTCGAAAAGAAAGTCTTTTGGCCTCCTACTTAGAAGACTAAACACTCAACTGTAGGCCACCAAGCTGCCATATGTACAGCTGCCCATCATGAACTGGTTGTCTGACCCACCACCAAACCATAATGTTGAACATACACAGCAGAACTCCATTATCACATGGAAGTGATCTGTACGAGATTGCTGTCTACAAGAGTGGTATAAACTTCAGTCAGTCACCTGGTTGCTCATGTTGTCTGGAAGGGGACATGGTCCAAGGTGTTGGGCTATATGGATTCACGGGCTGTGGCCAATAGTACGGCTGGACAGACAGGGATGTGGAAGGGGTGTGATTAGAAGACTGGTGTTAGGAGGTCTGGGAAAAGGTATGTGGATAGATTTCTCTGAACAGGCAAAGAGCGCAAAACTATTTATGTACCGTGTAAACACTCATCAAAGGGCGAACTCAGCAGAGGAAAGTTTCAGTCATCAGGTAGATAGGATGATCTGTTCGGTGGCCACCAGTCGGTCTCTTTCCCCAGCTGCTACTGTCAGTGTCGGAAGTGGCCATGGTGGCAGGGACGGAGGTTGTGCACAAGTCAGAAACTCGCAAAACCAACTTGCCTACAACTACTGCTGAATGATCAGTCCAGAGAAGCAGGTTGGATCCGTGCAGATTTCCCAGCATGGCACCATTCTGTGGAGGTGACCAGCCACAACCTGATGGTGGACTGATGACACTGGCCCACACCTGCTGGGGAAGGGGCAGGGTGTGGGTTGTATAGGAATTGCTGCATCGTCTGGATCTGCCTTTCCTGCGTGTGATGCTTCTGTGAAAACTGCAGCCTATGGGTTCAGAGAATGTCTTGTCTGCTGTCATGACATTCTACAGCATTGGTCTGGCCAAGGGGTTTACTTCACAGCAGATGAAGTGTGGCACTGGGCCCATGCTCATGGAATTCACATCCTGAGACAGCAGGCATAATAAGATGGTGGGATGGCCTTAAGAGCACACCACCAGCTAGAGGGAAGCACCTTGAAGGGCTGGGGCCATGTGCTCCGGGAGGCGGCCTGGGCCCTAAAGCAGCATCCAGTATGTGGTGGACCCGCCCATAGCCAGCATTCACAGATCCGCTTACTACTACCCCTCATTAATCACTAGAAAAACATTTGCTTCCCATCCTCTCATCTGGAAGCTCTGCTGGTCTAGAGGCCTTACTCCCAAAGGAAGTAATGCTTCCATCAAGAGACAGAACCATCCTATTGAAGTGGAAGCTGTGATTGCCATTGGTCATGTTGGCTGCCTCATGCCTCTGACTGAGTAGGTAAGGGAAGGAGTTAGTATACTGCCTGGGGGGAGGGGCACTGATGGTGATTGCCAAGGGGAAACTGGATGGCTGCTCCCCAGTAGAGGTGATGAAGAGTATGTCTGGAAAGCAGGAGATCCTCTTGAGCATCTCTTAGCACTTCTGTGCCCTGTGGAAAATTACAGAACCCAATACCTGCAGGACTTCAGAGTCTAGTGGGCCAGACTCTTCAAGAAGGAAGAGTTGGGCCACCCAGTGCCCTAGGCAAAGGCAGCAATCTTTTAGATCTATTAACGTGGCTAAGCTACAGTCCCCAGTCACTTACTCAAACACTAATCGCAATGTTGCTGTCAAAGTGTTTTGTAGATGTGAATACATTTCGTGATCAGTTGACCTCAAGTAAAAGAGATTATCCTATTGCATCTGGATGGCCTGATTCAATCAGTTGCAAGACCTTTAAAACAGAGCTGAGACTTCCTTCAGAGACAACACTGTGTGTGGACAGATGCTCCAGTGTGTGCCCGGGGGTTCTAGCTTGTTGTTCTGGAAATGACCTGTGCATTTCAGACCTGTCTACAGAGTGATGTGACCCAGTGCTTTGCAGTAAATACCTGAATATATGTCTGGAAAACCTTGGCTGATACACTTGGTCTAAACTTCTGGTGGGCATGCAAAGAGTATCTTCTCATCAGTCTTAGAAGTGGGACTCAGGATCCAGGACAGTTTCCAGATGGTCAATTCTGATTTATAGTAATGTTTGCTGTTGTTGAAGCAGATATAGTTTTATGTATCCCACTTTGAACTTCCAAAAGTGTGCTTTTGGGGAAAAAAAGAGGCAGGGCAGTTTCTGGCCAAATACATTTGAGAAATGATGTCAAAGTGATTTGTCTATTGTAGGGGTTCTCATAGCCTTTACAATGCTACTAGACATGAGAGGTCCAAAAGTGAACATAATATGAGAAGTCTCTTAATCTTATTTGAATATAGGGCAATCACACCCCCTGCCCCCCAGCGGTGTTGCAAAACTAGAGTTGCATGAGAGATATTTTAGGAAATTCTTATCCACACATCTATAGCCTGTAAGTAAAATCCTGAATGGGAAACATCTTATTCCATTAGTTTGCTTTGTGTTTCACCCATGGTAAATTATAATTACACAATGATCCTACTCTTAGACATTTTACAATAAAAATGAAGAATCAAAAACTAAAGTGTGGCCCTGGCCAGGTACCTCAGTTGGCTAAATGTCATCCTGACACAATAAGGTTGCAAGTCATTCCCCAGTCAGGGCTCCCACAACAATCAACTAATCAGTGCATAAGTGGAACAACAAATCAGTGTTGCCTCTCTCTCTCTCTCATCAGAGAATCAAAGAGAAAACTAAAGCATACTTCAAAATCATATTTGAAAAAAGAATTTTCATGCCTTAATCTCAGAAGGATGCCCAGTGGAAACAGAGCAAGCTGGGGACTTATTAGTTGCAGGTGTTATTATGTTTATACCCAGTTAGTGAAGCAGAAATATTTTAGTTTGTACATTTAGGATTCCTTGATAAAAACACACACACACACACACACACACACACACACACACTCACACACACATTCACACTTGCACAGCACATTTTATGGTAGAAATTCAACCAATGTACAGGTTACAATAGATGGAAATTATCTGTTTGTTTTCTTATTCAGGCACTTAGGATTTATTTAAAAATCATCACACCCTTAAATTCTGTTCTCCCATCTTTTCCAACAGTAGGGGAAAAAAAAAAGAAACAAGCAATGTTGCAAAATTAAATATTCTAAATAGGTTTAATTTTAAAAGACTAAATTTTAAAGCTCCAGAGAGTTGGGCGGAACATCTGAAGATTATGCTGTCACCTTACTATTTTCCAGTTTTCATCTGTATAGCATATGTTTCTCTTGCTCTTTACTGTCTCCCGGCCAAAACTTTTGGGGAGTTTATTTGGCTTTCTAATCATCTTTATTTTTATGTGTTTTTTTCTTTTTACATCTTTTAGTTCACATTCTAATTGTTAATTTTTTCTTTTTAAGTGAGAGGAGGTGGGATAGTGAGGCAGACTCCTGCACGTGCCCTGACCAGTATCAACCTGACAACCCCTTCTGGGGCTGATGTTTGAGTACTGAGTTATTTTTAGCACCTGAGGATGATGTACTCCAATAGAGCCATCCTCAGTGCCCAGGGCCACGCTTGGACTAACTGAACCACTGGCTGCAGGAAAGGAAGAGGTAGAGAAGCAGAAGGAGAGGGGAAGAGAAGCAGATGGTTGCTTCTCCTGTGTGTCCTGACCGGGAATTGAACCTGGGCGTCCATACACCAGGCCTATGCTCTATCCAATGAGCGACTGGCCAGGGCCAAACTTTTTATTCTTTATAAAATTTGATAAAGTTTATTTAAAACAATATGAGGTTTGGTGGCAAGATGGTGATGGAGTAGGCGGATGTACCAACTTTCACCTCCCAGAACCAAAGTAGATTACAACTTAATTTTAAGAAACATCATCTGGAAAAATCAACTTTGGACTAAACTAAGAGGACTCTTCAACCAAGGAACACTGAAGGAGCCACACTGAGACTGGTATGAAAAATGGAAACGTGGAGGGGGCTGCCCAGCTCCCAGGAATGAATGGCAGCCCAGAGAAACTCGCATGGCAGGAAGTGAGTTTAGCGGAGAGGGGAGGGACCTGGGCTCCAGGAACAAAGCACCAGCCTGCGGCCCCAGGAACAAAGCACCAGCCTGCAGCCCCAGGAACAAAGCACCAGCCTGCAGCCCCAGAGCCTGGAAGAGGCATAAGGACAGTATTTAGCTGCAAAACAAGTCAAGATACTGTTTGTGAGAAAGAGACAGATTTCTCAGACCCAGGATTCTTCTTAAAGGGACTGCGCAGAAAACCTCTCTCACAACCACTCACCTGGGGCTCCAGGGGGACAGGGAGAGAAGAGAGGACCGGAGTAGCAGGAAGAGAGTGTAATCTAGGAGGCACAGGGAGAAACATTTTGAGAGACAGCCACCCTAACCCCCTGGGCTGAGTCATTCCCCAAATCTGAAGTGAATATTTCCCCTGGAAACAGCAATACCAGCAAAGGGAAGCAGGACACCAGCCAGCCAAGCTCTCCCACAGCACTCAGAGCAGAGTCGCTTAGAAGGAGGGAGCTTTCGGGACAACAGTATTGAGTGTTAGGGTATGAGCTGCAGCGCCCCCACCCACACTGCTGAGGGCTCACCGGAGGGCGGGAGGTGGGATGCAGAAGCGTGGTTCCTTCTGCACGGGCAGAAGCCAGCAGGCCATGACTAAGGCCTGGGCGTGAGCTCAGTCTTGCTGGGGGGGGGCAGAGGGGACACGCAAAAGTGCTCAGGCCCAGCTGTAGGCTGCCAGCAATCCAGCCTGTGGGGGATGGGGGGGAGCCCCGGAAGGGGCAGACACCTGTCACTGAGCAAGGGCATGCAGGTGCACAGCCTCCCCTGCCTGCAGAACTGAGGCTTGTGGCCCAATGCATGAGCCAGCTCCTCCCACGAGGGTGAAGCAAAAGCCCAGAACAGGCGGAGTCCTGTGACTGAGTGTGGGCACGCAGCCCAGCCCTGTCCACAGAGCCAAGGCTTGCAGCCGACCTGCGAGAGGGTTCCTCCTGCAGGGGTGGGGCAAAAGCCCAGAAACAGGAGAATTCCCGCAGCTGAGCAAAGGTGCTCATCCAGGCCTGTGGTGGTACCGAGGCTTGTGGCCCCAGTGCGACACATAACACCACCCACGGGGCAGGGCGAAGGCCCAGACCCTGGAGGCTTGTAGACCTGAGCACGTGATCACACCATTCCTGTGGAGGAGAGGCAGACACTGCAGTGACAGCCACAGCAACCTGGCACTGGCAACGCCCTAGGAAGCAGCAGCAGAGGGGGTGGCGGGCCTACAGACAGACCACACTAAGGGGAAACAGAGGCGACACCCAGTGGACTCCAGTGGCTAAAACCTTCTTATATAAAGACAAAATGAGAAGGCAGAGAAATGCAACACAAATGAATCAAGAGAAATCCCCAGAAAAGGACATGAATGAGTCAGATATAACCAAATTACCGGATGCAGAGTTTAAAATAACGATTGTTAGGATGCTCAAAGATCTTAAAACAACAGTAGATGGTCATTACAAACACCTAAATAAAGACATAGCAAATATAAAAAAGGACACTGAAATAATAAAAAAGAATCAGTCAGAAATGACAAATACAATATCAGAAATGAAGACCACAATGGAAGGAATTAAAAGCAGGATGGATGAAGCTGAGGATCGAATCAACGAGTTAGAGGACAAAATAAATGAAGGCACGGAAGCAGAGCAGAAAAAAAAAAGAGACTCAAAAAGTCTGAGGAAACTCTGAGAGCTCTGTGACAGCATGAAGAGAAATAAGATCCGCATCATAGGGGTTCCTGAAGACGAAGAGAAATAACAAGAAATAAAGACTTTGTTCAATCATATCATAGCTGAAAACTTCCCTAAATTAATGCAGGAAAACGTCTCACAAGTTCAAGAAGCACAGAGAACTCCATTAAAGAGAAACCCAAAGAAATCTACACCAAGACACATCATAATTAAAATACCAAAGCTAAGTGAAAAAGAAAAAATATTAAGAGCTGCTAGAGAAAAAAAGGCTATCACCTATAAAAGAGCCCCCATAAGGATGACATCTGACGTCTCAACAGAAACACTTGAGGCCAGAAGGGAATGGCAAGACATATCCAAAGTAATGCAGAACAAGAGCCTACAACCAAGACTACTTTATCCAGCAGGCTATCATTTAAAATTGAAGGAGAAATAAAAAGCTTCCCAGACAAAAAAACAAAAACAAAAACAAATACAAAAACTCAAGGAATTCACTATAACCAAACCAATGCTGCAAGAAATGTTAAGGGGCCTGTTGTAAACAGATCAAAGGGGGAAAAGAATACAGCAAAAGAGGAATACAGCTTTAAAGAATAAAATGGCAAGAAACAATTACATATAAATAATAACCTTAAATGTAAATGGATTAAATAATCCAATCAAAAGACATAGGGTAGCCCTGGCCAGTTGGCTCAGTGGTAGAGTGTCGGCCTGGCATGCAGGAGTCCCGTGTCCGATTCCCGGCCAGAGCACAGAGGAGAAGCGCCCATCTGCTTCTCCACCTCTCCCCCTCTCCTTCCTCTCTGTCTCTCTTCCCCTTCTGCAGCCAAGGCTCCATTGGAGCAAAGTTGGCCCAGGCGCTGAGGATGACTCCATGGCTTCTGCCTCAGGCACTAGAATGGCTCTGGTTGCAACAGAGCAATGCCCCAGATGGGCAGAGCATCGCCCCTTGGTGGGCATGCCGGGTAGATCCCGGTTGGGCACATGCGGGAGTCTGTCTGACTGCCTCCCGGTTTCCAACTTCAGAAAAAAAAAAAGACATAGGTTAGCTGCGTGGATAACAAAACAGGACCTATACATATGCTGTCTACAAGAGACACACCTTAAAACAAAAGATGCACATTAACTGAAGGTAAAAAGATGGAAAAAAAATTTCATGCAAATGGAAATGAAAAAAAGCTGGGTAGCAATACTTATATCAGACAAAATGGACTTTAAAACAAGGCTATAGTAAGAGATAAAGAAAGTCACTACATAATGATAAAGGGAGCAATCCAACAGGAAGATATAACCATTATAAATATCTGTGCACCTAATATAGGAGCACCTAAATATATAAAGGAGACTTTGATGGATATGAAGGATGAGATCAACAGCAATAGTAGGGGATTTCAATACTCCACTAACATCACTAGATAGATCCTCAAGAAATAAAATTAACAAAGAAACAACAGACTTAAAGGCCATACTAGATCAACTCAATTTAATAGATATTTTCAGAACCTTTCACCCTAAAGCAGCAGAATATACATTCTTTTCAAGTGCTCATGGTACATTCTCTAGGATAGACCACATGTTAGGACACAAAAGCGGTCTCAATAAATATAAGAAGATTGAAATCGTATCAAGTATTTTCTCTGATCACAATGGCATGAAACTAGAAATCAACCACAACAGAAAAACTGAAAAATACTCAAACACTTGGAAACTAAATAGCATGTTATTAAATAATGAATGGGTTAACAATGAGATAAAAGAAGAAATAAAAAAATTCCTAGAAATGAATGATAATGAGCATACATCAACTCAAAATTTATGGGACACAGCAAAAACAGTCCTGAGAGGGAAATTCATAGCATTACAGGCATACCTTAAGAAGCTAGAAAAAGCTCAAATAAACAACTTGACCCTGCATCTAAAAGAACTAGAAAGAGAACAGCAAGTAAAGCCCAGAAGGAAATATAAAGATCAGAGTGGAAATAAATGACATAGAAGCTAAAGAAACAATACAGAAGATCAATGAAACCAGGAGCTGGTTCTTTGAAAAGGTAAACAAGATCTATGAACCTTTAACCAGACTCACCAAGAAAAAAAAAGAAGACTCAAATAAATAAAATTAGAAATGAGAGTGGAGAAATAACAACTGACACAACAGAAATACAAAATATTGTAAGAAAATACTATAAAGAACTGTATGCCAAAAAATTAGACAACCTAGATGAAATGGACAAATTCCTTGAAACATATAATCTTCCAAAAATTAATCTGGAAGAATCAGAAAATCTAAACAGACCGATTACAACAAATGAGATCAAAACAGTTATCAAAAAACTCCCAACAAAGAAAAGTCCTGGGCCTGATGGCTTCACAAGTGAATTCTACTAAATATTCAAAGAAGAACTAACTCCTATCCTTCTCAAGCTATTTCAAAAAATTCAAGAGGAAGGAAGACTTCCAAGCTCCTTTTATGAGTCGAGCATAATTTTGATTCCAAAACCAGGCAAAGACGACACAAAGAAAGAAAATTATAGGCCAATATCCCTGATGAATATAGATGCCAAAATCCTCAATAAAATATTAGCAAACCAGATCCATCAATACATGAAAAAAATCATACATCATGATCAAGTGGGATTTATTCTGGGGAGACAAGGCTGGTACAATATTCACAAATCAATCAATGTGATTCATCGCATAAACAAAAGGAAGGAGAAAAACCGCATGATAATCTCAATAGATGCAGATAAAGCATTTGATAAAATCCAGAACCCATTCATGATCAAAACTCTCAGCAAAGTGGGAATACAGGGAACATACTTCAACATGATAAAGGCCATCTATGAGAAACCCACAGCCAACATCATACTCAATGGGCAAAAGTTAAAAGCAATCCCCTTAAGATCATGAATAAGGCAGGGGTGCCCCCTTTCACCACTCTTATTCAACATAGTTCTGGAAGTCCTAGCCACAGCAATCAGATAAGAAGAAGAAATAAAAGATATCCAAATTGGAAAAGAAGAAGTAAAACTATAATTATTTGCTATGATTTGCTAACAATATGATATGATATTGTATATAGAAAGCCCTAATGTCTTAGAAGAAAACTCAGTCAAAAAACTCCTGGACCTGATAAATGAATTCAGCAAGGTGGCAGGATATAAAATTAATACTCAGAAATCAGAGGCATTTTTATACACCAACAATGAACTGTCAGAAAGAGAAATTAAGGAAACAATCCCCTTCACTATTGCAACCAAAAAAAAGAAAGTACCTAGGAATAAATTTAACCAAGGAGATTAAAGACTTGTACTCTGAAAATTATGAAACACTGATAAAAGAAATCAAGGAAGGTACAAACAAGTGAAAGCATATACCGTGCTCATGGTTAGGAAGAATAAACATCATTAAAATGTCTATATTACCCAAAGCAATTTATAAATTCAATGCAATACCAATTAAAATACCAATGACATACTTCAAAGATATAGAACACATATTCCAAAAATTTATATGGAACCGAAAAGAACACGAATAGCCTCAGCAATCTTGAAAAGGCAGAATAAAGTGGGAGGTATCACACTTCCTGATATCAAGTTATACTACAAGGCCATTGTACTCAAAACAGCCTGGTACTGGCATAAGAACAGGCATATAGATCAATGGAACAGAACAGAGAACCCAGAAATAAACCTACAGCTTTATGGACAACTGAGATTTGACCAAGGAGGTAAGAGTATACAATGGAGTAAAGACAGCCTCTTTAACAAATGGTGTTGGGAAAATTGCGCATCTACCTGCAAAAAAATGAAACTAGACCACCAACTTACATCATTCCCAAAAATAAACTCAAAATGGATAAAAGACTTAAATGTAAGCCGTGAAACCATAAGCATCTTAGAAGAAAACACAGGCAGTAAGCTCTCCGACATCTCTTGCAGCACTATATTTGCCGATTTATCTCCATAGGCAAGTGAAATAAAAGACAGGATAAACAAATGGGACTATATCAAACTAAAAAGCTTTTGCACAGCTAAAGACAATAAGAACACAATAAAAAGACAAACTACACAATGGGAGAACATATTCGACTATAGGTCTGATAAGGGGTTAATAACCAAAATTTATAAAGAACTTGTAAAACTCAACACCAGGAAGACAAACAATCCAATCAAAAAATGGGTGAAAGAAATGAATAAACACTTCTCCAAAGAGGACTTACAGATGGCCAATAGGCATATGAAAAAATGCTCAACATCACTAATCATTAGAGAATTGCAAATTAAAACCATAATGAGCTATCTCCTCACTCCAGTCAGAATGGTGCTCATCAACAAAATAACACAGAAAAAGTGCTGGTGAGGATTTGGAGAAAAGGGAACCCTCCTGCAGTGCTGGTGGGAATGCAGACTGGTGCAGCCACTGTGGATAACAGTATGGAGATTCCTCAAGAAATTAAAAATCATACTGCCTTTTGACCCAGCTGTCCCACTTTTAGGAATGTACCCCAAGAACACCATAGCACTGTTTCAAAAGGAGAAATGCACCCCATGTTGATGGCAGCATTATTTACAATAGCGAAGATCTGGAAATAGCCCAAGTGTCTGTCAGTGGATGAGTGGATTAAAAGCTTTGGTACATATATACTATGGAATACTACTCAGCCATAAGAAATGATGACATTGGATCATTTACCACAACATGGATGGACCTTGATAACATTATACTGAGTGAAATAAGTAAATCAGAAAAAACTAAGAGCTATATGAACCCATACATAGATGGGACATAAAAATGAGACTCAGAGACATGGACAAGAGGGTGGTGGTTAGAGGTGGGGGAAGGAGAGGGAGAGGGTGGGCGGAGAGGAGGGGTATAAAGAAAACCAGATAGAAGGGGACGGAAGACAATTTGACTTTGGGTGATGGGTATGAACATAATCAAATGTCAATATAACCTGGAGATGTTTTCTCTGAACATATGTACTCTGATTTATCAATGTCACCTTATTATAATTAATAATAATAAAAATAAGGAAAAAAAGGGAGAAAACCCCAAAACAATATGAACAGATTATTTGCACATTAAAGCTGCATAAAGCTTTCTGCCGCCGTTCCTTAGCGTTTTACTCCACCTGTTGTACCTATGCGATGGCTCACATACCTCAGGGAAGATGCTGTGAGAGGACTGCACCCTCTCAGGAAGAAGGAGTTCATTTGAAGGACCTCTCTCATTCACAGTGCACTAGCAAAATCATAATTAGTGAGGAAATCTATCTTTTTCTGTGCCCATCAGTTGTGACACTAAGCCACCAGCCACTCCGGGGCAGTCTCAGGGCCTCATGGGGTTCTGTGTCCCTGAGGTACTGTTCCATGGTGGACTGTATACAGTAGGCACTAAGGAACTATTTGTGGAGAATGATCCCTGTTCTCCATCCCACTCCCCTCCTCACCCCCCTGTGCCCCCTGATGACACAGGACAGTGTGTCCATGTGGAGATGGCTTCTTTTTAGCTCTAATTATGATTCCTTTTTAAATCGAGGTAGCATGGGTGAGTAACATATGTTTCAAGTGTACAACACTGTGATTTTATATCTGCATACTTTACTACCAAAAGCCTAGAGTCTGACCTCCCTGTTCTCCTTCTGTATGCTCTTCTTCCCCTCTGTCTATATCTATAAGTTTGTTTTTGTTTTGTTATATTTGTTCATTTGTCTCCTTTTTGTTCCATATTTCACGTATGAGTGAAGTCATACAGTTTTTGTCCTTTTCCATCTGACTTACTTCACTTAGCAGAATACCCTCAAGGTTCATCTGCATTGTCACAAATGGCGATGTTTCATTTTTTTTATTGGTTGAGTAATGCCTATGTACATTGAAGCATTATTTACAATAGCTAAGACATGGAAGCAACCTAAGTGACCACTGCGGTGAATGGGTAGAGGTGGTAGATGTGCATACAACAGAGGCGAGCTGTTTGAGGGGAGGAGGGATTGCCAGTTTCTCTTTGAAATTGCATTCTTAGCCTGGAGACTGGAATTTCACAGGTCACACATTGTATTTATCATCTCTGCTCCTCTCCTGCCACTCTGTGTGGCATCGATGCCTGCATTGGAGTTAACAGCACTGGACTATTGTCCCGTCATTATCCTGGGCTACTGTGCCCCATCTCTGGGTTCCTTAATCTGGTCTCAGAGTTTTGAATATATGTTCTGAGGGTTCAGCTCGAAGCATCCCCCTCACGCATGCTCCCATCCCCTGGGCCACCTGCATTGTTGCTTGCTAGAGCTGCCCACTATTCTTACCCTCTCCTGCTTGGTTCCAAGCTTTGTAGGTCAGCTCTGTCTGTAGCTGCCACTCTTCTAGCTTTCCCAGGGCACCAGGCTGAGATTCCTGTTGATGACTTACTTCAAGGGGCTGGACTGTGATTGGGAGAAGTTGGTTATTCAGCCATATGGGGACCATGAACTTGTAAAGAGCCCAGTCATTGCTAATGACCTGTCTGCCTGTGGACTCCCTCCCCCACACCTCTGGGGAGTGAGTTTCCTCTGCTCAGAAGTTTAGCGCTGATTTCATGGGAGAGTCACGGAGCCTGTCTGGGAGAGACTTAGACTGAGAAACACCCTTTCAGGAACCCGAGGGAGTTCCAAGATCGGCTGGGTCCCAGGAGCTTCCCGTCTCAAGCAGGAAGGAGCTCCTTCAGAAGAGGCGAATGCTTCTGCAAGAAAATATGAACTATTAATTCTGAGATGGCCGTGACCCCTGAAGGTGTGCCTGTTCAGCCATGTGGAGATTTGGGAGTCGCAAGTAACATTGTATGCACTCACATTCTCTGCTCTTAAAATAAAAGTGTAACTATGGATGCCTCTGAGTGTGGTTTTCTTAGACTCGGTGTGATGCAGGTTGGCTCACGGCTAGATTCTTGACCTACCAGGTTGTGGAGACCTCTGGTGTCATTTCACTGCACACGTGAGTGTGTGTTTGTGTCTGTGTGTAGGGGTTTGGACTAAGGGGGAATGGGAGGGCATCCCAACTGTCTGCTAGTCCTCGGTTGGGGTCATTCAGTCCTTGGAGGGTTGGATCAAAGTTGAGAGAATAAGATAAAGACTGTGACTACCACTCGGCAATGAATGAGTTCTTGAGCCACAAAAGGACATGGGGGAGCCATAAATGCCTGTTACTCAGTGAAAGAAGCCAATCTGAAAGACTTTATATTGTATGATTCCAACTCTATGACATTTTGGAAAAGGCAAAACTACAGAGACAGTGAAAAGATCTGTGATGGCTGGGGATTGTTGGGGCGAAGGGAGAGACTAGGTGGAGCACAGAGGGTCTTTAGGGAAGTATTTTATACATGGTAGACAGACTATTACACATTTGTCAAAACCCACAGAATGGGCACCACCAAGTGTGAACCGTAGGGTGAACTCTGCACTTCAGTTGATAAGAATGTATCAACATTGGCCCATCAATATAGTTATAATTGTAACACATGCACTGCACTAATACAAGATGTGAATAATAGGGAAACTGGGATGGGAGAGGGGCATAAAGAAGTTACCTATACTTTATGCTCAATATAGATCAAAATCTATTCTAAAAAACTCTATTAATTAAAAAGAGAGAAAGGAAGAAAATAGTCTGTCTCATCTTCCAACAAAGAGCCCCAGCTCTAAAAATCGTGTTAAGGCGGGAAGTATGCGGGGATAGGTGGAGGCACAGCTCCTGCATGTGTAGGGACTGTCACACAGCAGACGTCACACGCCTGCTCCTGTTGACCAGGCTCGGAACAGCTCCCTTCCCCTTTCCAACCCGCCACCTATAATGCTCTTAGATGGTGTTTTTGATATTGAGGGTCGTGACGGAAGCTTCTCGACTTGGCAGATGTCCCCCTGGGGATGTCAGGTTTGCTCTCCCTCTTTTGCAGAGTATCTGAGCTGCTGTGATTGTGTGACAAATCTTTTCGCAGAGGAGCATAATCCAAACCTTGGCAGGAGCTGGGGAGAAATGAGACAAGGAGTGCTCTCCGTGTCTCACGGTGTTAGAGTTACACAGAAGGAGCGTGTCCACCTCTGACACAGCAGCCCTGGGGGCCAGCCTCCCTGCCGTGGTCACACCCAGAACTTACTTCCCAGGAAACAGAGCTAATGCACATGTGCCCACAAGCGTGCGGGGCTCTAGTGAGAATGATTCTCTAGTGAGAATGATGAAGTGGAACGTGATGGCGGTGACATCCACCATGTTTTCTGTGAGCCAAGCACCAGTCAAAGCACTTTGTAAACATAAACTTATTTAATCACAAAAGTAGGGTCTACCGTGATCCCATTCTACAGATGAGAAAATGGATAACAGAGAGTTTCAGGCACTGGGGTAAGATCGCCTCATAGGTAAGAAGCAGAGCAGAATCAAACCTTGTCTTCCAGCTCGAGAGTCTGTGGAAGGAGGTCACGCATCAGAACATCTGTGTAACCTGCCAGGCCTGGAACCTGAACACGCATCTCTCCCCCGCTCATCAGACTTTGCTATCATTACAGCCTGGATGGTCTGTGTCCCCCAGAATCCACACATTGAAGCCCTCACCTCCAGTACAGCTGTACTTGGAGAACGGACACTCTGAAGAAATAATTTAGGTACACAGAGGTCATATAGGTGAGACCCTGATCCTAAGGAGGTTTAGTGTCCTTACAAAACAAAGGCACTAGGGAGCTCTCTCTCTGTGCCTGCTTTTCTCTCTCTCTCTCTCTCTCTCTCTCTTTTTAAAGATTTTATTTATTCATTTTAGAGAAGGGGGGAGAGAGAAGAGAGGAGGAGCAGGAAGCATCAACTCCCATATGTGCCTTGACTGGGCAAGCCCAGAGTTTCGAACCGGCAACCTCAGCGTTCCAGGTCAACGCTTTATCCACTGTGCCACCACAAGTCAGGCTCTGCTTTTCTCTCCTCACTTGCACGCAAGAGGAAAGGCCATGTGAGGACACAGTGAGAAGCTGGCCATCTGCAAACCAGGTGGTGAGGTCTCACCAGGAATGGCCTCGGCCGGCACCTGGATCTTACACTTCTAGCGTCTGAACCATGAGAAGTAAATGTCTGCCATTTGCCTGCCATGGATGTTTGTTACAGCAGCCTGAGCAGACTGATGCTGCAGTCTCCTGTGGAGTCCACATCGGCCCACAATTTAAGACCCTCCAAGTGTACCCCCTTTCTTTCCAGCTTTCACTCACTCTCCCACTCACAGCTCTGCTTCCGTAAACAGGGCAATGATGTGTCCAAACTGTGGTCTGGTCTGTCCTCGTCTCACTAGCTGTTGGTGGTGCCCCACCCCAGGGCCACTGCTCCTAGCTCCACAAGTTAAAATTCCATCCCCCTTGTACGGACCTGCGAGAAGACTGCTTTGTTCACAGACCTAGACCTTCTGCCCTCAGCTAGACCCATCCCTCTGCCTCTGATACTATGGGAAGTTTGGGCTTCACAATGGACATGTGGAGTGGAATGAATAGTGTCTGCCAAATTCATGTCCACCCAGAACTTCAGAATGTGATCTTATAGATAGATATAGGGCCTTTGCAGATATCAGTATGTGAGGGTCTTGAGACGAGATCATCCTGGACTTAGGGTGGTTCCTAAGTTGTCCTTATAAGAGATAGGAACACAGAGACAGAGGGAAGGAGCTCATGAAGACAGAGGCAGACATCGGAAGGGTGCAGCCACAGGCCACAGAAGAGCAGGAGCCATCAGACCGGTGGAGGCAGGAATGACCCTCTCCAAGAGACCTAGGAGGGAGGGTGACCCTGTTGACAACTTGATTTTAGTGGTCTGGCTTCCAGAACTGTGAGAGAATAAATTTCTGTTGTTTTCAGCCACCTTGTTTGTATAATTTGTTACAACAGCCCCAGGACACCAATCACCCACATATCACAGGTATTGGATTTCACACCTGCCCTTCAGGACAAGTGCCTTGTCCTAGTTGGCGTGAGTCCTCTCCAGCATCTTGACACCCAGTGAGCTTGCACGGGATTGCTGTGCTGAGTCACAATGTTCCCAGGCGGCTGCCTGTCGCTTGCTCTGCTCTCAGAGGTCTAGGGCTGGGTCTGTGCTTCTCGGCACAGAGTGCGTGCCTGCCAGGCTCCGGGAATGTGCAAAATTCTGGCAGACCTGGATGTTAACATTCCCAACCAGAGCCCCAGTTCCTCCATCTGCTTGTTATGACTCGTGTCTTAGAAATGCTCTCAGGATTCTCATAAAATAGTTCTTCTAGGCAACTTTAATATTTTCCTCCAGAAACTCACTACATGTTTTAGAGCTCATCTAAGCCTCAGCCATTGAGGGGATATGTAATTCTGAGCAGCGTCTGGGGCTTTTATGGCCATATTGTCTAAGAACCCGCAGACTCTTATGTACCCCCTTTTAGAGCAGGTGTTTTAATGGAACTAGAGGGATGGAGGAGCTGCCTCCTTAGAACACAGAGCCCGTGCAATGGTGGCAATTTCCTGATTGTTGCTGGGAGAGCGTGAGAGGCACAGCCTGAGGGGCACTGAGGGAGGCCAGGACCCAGCATGGGTCTGAGGGAGAGCCAGCAGACTCAGGGTATCATTGTAAACATGATTCTATAGCACCCAAAAGTGAGGAGGGCTGGGAAAACTCAGGTTACAGGTGAGTTCTGATCTGTTACAGAAGTGGTGCAAACCCACTCACAAGGAGATTTTAGATGAGCATCACACAAGCCAAGGGTACCACCCCTCTGTAAGTAAACCACCGCACTCCCTTAATCCACTGGCAGCCATGTCTTGACCTCCAAGAATGATTGTTACACTTTGTTTATATTTTAACACAGAACAACATGTGCATTAGTGAGGGTGCACTACTCACAAGTAAAACAGTATCTACCACTGCTGACGGCTTACACTGGAAAATAGAAAGGCGAACACTGAAGGATGTCAAGAAACTTGATCTTTGTGGCGAAAGGAGACGGCGTCTACAGCCCTGGAGTGTCTACATGACTCGCACAAGAGGACATGGGTGTGCTGGTCAGCAGGGGCACCCACACCCCTATACATAAGCACATTTTTTTGGTAACTTGCAGCAAATTTGAATGGATACAGGCATCCTGGGAATGAGACAGAAAAGGTGGTGCTGTAGCCTGTGGAATCTGATGTGATGATTTTTGAAAGCACAAAGGAATTGGCCTATGGAAAAAAAAATCAGCATAAGAGTGTCTGAAATAAAATTAGAAAAATACTGGCAGAAGAACTCTAAGGAATATTAATTAAAGTTACAAGTTTGAGTCTAGTCATGGCAAGGTCAAAAATGTTTTCTTTAAAGTCATGAGTCCATCAGCATGGGCTTTAATGAAGAATCCCGGGGTTGGGTGACCTCTATCTGCCCTCCTTCCTGTGTGGTTACCATCCCATGTCAGGGACATTTTTCAGGTCAGGGACAGGAAGCTGGTGTGATTCAGCCTGGTATTCACGTTGCTCAAGAATGGATCATGTGCAGGTACGAGAAGACGGGAAGGAAGGTCTGGATGATCCAGGCGCTGACTCCTGCAGCCTCAGTCCCAGCCAGTGCCTGTTGACCACTCACTGAGGCTGCTCACAGAGTCCTGCATGCATTTTAGACAAATAATATTCATCAAAGTGCTTGCCATCTTTGCTTTGATGACAGGCGGATAATGAAGATTTCACAGAGTTGGGGCACGATTCCAGAAGCTGGTCCTGAATACGGAGCTTCTTGCGGATCTTTTTGATATAGCCTAGAATGTTCTCTTTAACTTGCATGACTTTTATTAACACAACACAACAAAGTACTGATTCGGAACATCCCTCTTCTTCTTACCTCCACAGTTGTTCAGCATGCTTCCTATAAGGTGAAAAACGTACCTGTTTTTTGTAAGAATGGCCGCAGTAGTCTCCACCGTCAGGATCTTTGCTATGTGGCTTTGCAGCATTGTCCAATAAAAGGTAGTGTCTGCTTCCCATCCCCTTGACTCTGGCTGTCCTGTGACTTGCTTTGGCCAGTAGCATGTAGCAGAAGAGGAGGTGCCCGTTCAGTTCCTCTCTAGAAACCTGCCCAGGTGCTGTGTGGGTAAGGCCAGGCTCGCTGGGGGAGGAGGAAAGATCGTGTGGAGCAGGGATAAGCCATCTTAGCCAGCCTCCGCCAATGTGCTAGCTGACCCAGATGCATCTGTGAGGCCCATGGAGCCTAGAAGAACTATCTGGAGGATCACAACCCTAACTGCCCACCCACCGCACCACTCACTTTTGGGTGGCTTGTTATGCAGCCCAAGTGCCTAAAACAGGTTCTTCTGGTCCTCTTTCAGTGTCCCTCTTTGTGGCTTCTTGAGGCATAGGGTTGTGACACCTTGAATTGTGACTGGTGGGACTACCTTCTTCAGTTTTGACTGCCTCAGGGAGCAGACATCAATCCTGAGATGTTCTTATCAGGGGAGAGGAGGGAAGAGGAAGCAGCAGGAAGGGAGTGGTCTGCCCTTCAATGTCCATGAACCTGAAAACCAAGAGCCCTCTTGACTTGAGCCCTCTTTTTGCTACTTTACATGAATTCTCTTATTTAGTTCTCAAGGTGGCCCTACGCTCCAGGCACAGTTACTATCCCCATTTCATAGATGAGGAGCCTGAGGTTTAGGGAGATTAAGGACCTTGCCCACAGTTGTGCAGACCAAGCTGGCAGAGTCAGGATTAACATGCCTTGCACCAAGTGATTTAGAAACAAAGTGGATTTCTGATAACTTTAGGTGACCCTCACATGACTAAGGGGATGGTGGCTCTAGTGTCTTCGAAATGCAAGAGTAATAATTAGCTGAAGACTTTCCCCACCCCCAGCCCCTTTGAAAGCCTTTGGAGAAAACTTTGCAGGCAGCCCGAAAGGGTAAGGCTAATCATATTGAAAGCATCCCTGCCCCCTTGAAGAATCAGCCTGGTGTTCGCTAATGTGAATCTTTTCTGTTCAAAGCTTAATACCTCATCGGAGGCTCCACAATTACATTTCCATGACTTCCCACTGTTTAGCGCAGTTGGGTTGCAAAAGCCAATTTACATTGTGATTTCTCCTTTGCTGGATCTTTACTGTCTATTTTTGGATTGGTCTCACAATCCAATTGGGCATCTCATGACCAAGTGTTGGCTTCATGGTGCTGCTGGAGTGCTCTGAGGGGCCCTTGTCCTCAGCCTCACACGTCCATCCTCTGGACCAGTTGTGAGGTCACAGGAGGATTCTGTCCTTGAACACATCTCTGCTTTTTTTCACGCCTCCAGGGCAGATTCGATTAACCTTACTTTAAAAGGAGAAAAATAAAACATCTCCTTCTGTATTCTCAAATGAAGAAAAGTGTCAAGTTACTCCTGAGTGCCTCGGATTTGGGGCTCTTGAACTAAGACGCAAGCGCTGCTGTCATCTGGCTGTCCTCGCTGCAACTCTCTGGTTCCTGCTGGAGTGACCTGGACGTTGAGCTGGAGGCCAGGTTTGCTGGGGCTCTGGTGGGGGTGGCGTGGGGGGGGGCACACACATTGTTCTTTGACGAGAAGAAAGAAAGTTTTGGGGAATATCTTTTGCATTGGGCAGGCATCCTGGGCCAACAATATTTTTCTTGGCATGAATTACTGCTAATAAAAGAAAGAACCAGGGCACAGAAAAGAATATATAATTCTAGAGTGGTGTTGACCATAGCTGTGTAGTATGTGAAGAGATTTCTCCCTGGATGGGAGGTTTTATCGTCCACTTCTCTCTGTCCGCTAAAGTGACACGCCAGAAAAGTGGGCCTATCAGCCTGCTTAAAAAATGCCCATCTTCCCTCCCACCTTATTTCCTGCGCATAAATCGGGCAGGGGCTTTTTACTGGTTCCAGAGAGACGTGATTTTATGCCTCCATGGCTGGCTTGTAACGTGGTCTGTTTAGTTGCCGAGGAGTCCAGGCGTGCACCCCGCTGGGCCAGCAGGCTCCTCGGAGCTGGAATGAAGGAAAGCAGATGAAGTGACCTTGCCGTCGTGAGCCAGTGCTGGTCGGTGCGCCACTGCCTGCCTCTCATTGCTGCTCTGTGCTTGGTTGTCCTTCGGTGCAGAGCCAGGTCTCGGCAAAGCCCACCTAGTTCTAGGTAGGTTCCAGCTCTGTGGTATCAGCTTGGGCACTAGCTGAGCCCCTAGCTGCCCAGATCCATCACCAAGTTAATTATTTTTGTTTCCTTTCAGCTCAGTCCCCCACTCTGCATTTACCCCTGGGGCCTACTGTGAAAAGCACAGGAGCTCTCTCTGCCCATCTCTTTGGAGAGCATACTGGTAAAATCTGCAAGCAGCACCTGGAACCTTTAGGCAACACTGTGGGAAGAGCGCAGACTCTGGGTCCAGTTGTGTGGGGAGAGAGAAGGGGAGGGAGCAAGTGGCTATGATTACGGGGCACCTGCCATATGCTGAGGGCTTCATGTTTGTTGTCCCCTTTAATCCTCACAATAAGGAAGGAGAGTCCAGCAAGGGGAAGTAATTTCCTGCAAACCACACAAGGCCACCACCACCCCTGCTCTCACCACTCTCCCTGTGTCCTTGTCATCTTCTCAGCCACGAGAATATCTGTCCACTTGTCCCTTTCATATCTGTGCTTGTCCCTTTCAGGGTCACTAGGAACCTTCTTACGAAAGCTTGTCAACTCCATGTTGGTATGTCATTGGAATATGGAAAAAGTCAATCTTTCCCCTTAGCAGGATGAAATGGCTTAATGCTGAGGAAGCTGGAAGTGACTTAGGGTTAAAAAATGTTCATGGTTTAAGAGTTTTTTTTCTAGAATGTTCCCATTACATTAATGAACTGCTCCTTCTGTTTGAGAGGCTAGTTTCTCATGGCTTGTCAGACAAAGTGATTTCATTTATGTGTAAAGAGATGGAGTTCATTGTGAATGGGTGTCCATGCAGTGTCTCATCGAATCCTGGCCAGAACCATGAGAGCAAGGCACTAGTTCTGAGGAGGATCTAATATCCAGAAAGGCCAAGTAATTTGCCCAAGTTGTGCAAGTAGGGAGTTCAAGGGCTGGGCTTTAAGCACAGGCCAGTCTGATTCCAGAGACTTGGATCTTAAACGTGTCACCACACAGCTCAGGCAAAGGCTGGTGCCTAATTTGCCATTTGATGCTGAAGTTTGTCAAGTGACTACCACCCTCCCCTTTCATAGGGGAAGGCAGGAAATCATACATGTATGATACAAATACAGGGTGACCCATCCATTGGGAAAAAAGTAGGTTTTATAGTTGAGTGCATTTTAAAAAAAATATTTTTGGACAATGCCTCACAGTAAGAAATATAGTTTCCATTGTGACTCAGTGAACACGCACACATATGTATGTGTGTGTTCATGTGTGTGTGCATCGACCCAAACTACAAGTTTCATGGGATAGTTCTTTCTTGTCTACCATAGGCCCTTCTGTGAAAGATTTTCTGTTCCTTTTTACTCTATTTTATTCTTTTGGTGCCGGTTAAGTACATTTTATTTTTCAATCTGTAGGCTGTGACCCCTAGTCACAGACCCTGGAGACTGGTACTATATCTCTGGAGTGACTTCTGAGTTGGTTCAGATCCTCTCCTTTGTGGCTATTTGACCTCGACCTTAACCCCTCATGCTTCAGTTTCCTCGCCTGTGCAGTGGACATAGTAAAATAACACCCACCTCAAAGAGTTGTTAGAGCAACTAGGTGAAATGACTCAGACGAAGTGCTTAAACCAAAGACTGGTGAAGTAAGAACTTAGTTAGTGGTAGTTATTATTTTCTAAGTGCCACAAAGGACTTTTCAACAATGTATTTATTTTTCTACGTGGGGCATCCATATCTGCTATTTAATAATCTTTAAAAAATTAAGGCAGTGGGCATCTATGGGAGGAAGCAATTCTGCTTGTGGTGAGGGGGAGGTCTAGGTAATGATCACATGAAACCCCCATTTTCTAGGGCTCAGAGGAAGATATGGCTGAGCTGAAGTAAGAAACAGCAAAACTAAAATCCAAACATAAATCTAGGTCTCAAAGAATGTCTGTAAGACAGACAGGAACTCATAGATGAATGTGAAATTATACTTGGTCTAAGCTAGCATAAAAAAGGTGGGGAAACAGGTAACACTTTTTAGAAAATTTCCATCAAGATCAGAAAATGAAACTATAGGGTTGGCACGGTTCAGGGGT
This sequence comes from Saccopteryx leptura, assembly GCF_036850995.1. NCBI lineage: Eukaryota > Metazoa > Chordata > Mammalia > Chiroptera > Emballonuridae > Saccopteryx > Saccopteryx leptura. The sequence goes on along the minus strand of NC_089504.1, from coordinate 221,026,862 downwards.
AAAGCCTGTTATCTGAAAGACTGATTCATGTGGAGACATTTTCCATGTCGCCTGTGGGAAGACAGAAGTCGCCGTACAGAACTTTTCTTGATTTAACTGATTTACAGTTTGTACCGCAGGAGGAGCTGGGGTGAAGAAATTAGCACAAGGAGAGGCCCTGTGACCCCTCAGGGCAGGTCTTCCTGTGGAGGACAAGGGGCTTTCCCTGAGTTAGTGCCCAGGAGGGTGAGCTCAACACATGAAAGTCAATCACAATTTTCTGGGGATTAAAAAAAAGAAAACGAAGAAAATTATTTAATTTCTTTGGGTTTTACATAGTCTCTTGGAGTGAGCATTATTTTTATCTGTCCATTTTATAGATGAGGAAACTGAGGTATAAGGGGTTAAAGAATTTTCTCAAGTCATTAAATTACATCTTAGGCATCAAACATCTGGGATTTCTTCCTTTTGGATGTAATGTGATATAGTCTCATCCTGCCCCTTGCCTTTAAGGTGTAGAAAAGCTCTAGGTTTCATGGAGGACTGAGGTGGAAGGATGACCTTTGAAGAATAACATGGGAAGGAATGGCAATCTGCTATGACAAAACAAAACCATGGTTGGCTACTGTTTATGCTTCGGGGCCAGAAAGTGGGCCTTAGGCTTGCCTCTCCAAGGCTGCATCTAGATTTTTCTTCATGTCTTTTCTTATAGACACTGCTTGAAAGTCAAAAGGGTGAAATGCTGCAAGACAGACGAGCAAAACTGATGTCACTTCATTTGTTTTTAGCTGGATTGATGGCCTTTCTTTGCTCTTTTTAGGAGTGTGGTATGTTGGAAACTAAACAAAATGAAAGTGATATTAGAATGAATTAATCTATTCAAATGGATGAAGGCTGTGAACCCTAGGAATCAATGTCAAGGGGCAAAGCACTGGCCATCTTGGAAGTCTAAGGTGGCAGGTGCAAGGCTAGTAGCCTGACCTGAGTAGCCACAGGCAGAACCAAGCTTCATCTCCCTGGGAACACTCTGGTTCTCTATCACTTTCTAGCTTTAGTTCTTTCATATATGAAGCGAGGTGCTTGAACGAAGTGGTTTCTGAGATCTCTCCAGGTTCTAATTCTAGGATTTAAAGTAGTCAAAATAGAACCTGCCTCATGCCCCATTCCACACCTGCCTTACAAGTATCCTCAGAGACCACCTGCCCACATGTGACTTTCACCACCTTACACTGAGTCCTTATGTCATTTGTCTGTATGGTTGCGATTGGCAATGAAGTGATCTCTCTAGATTCTCCTTTGTGCCCTGTTGTAGCCACGATGATGAAGGGTTTGGGTGTTGGTTACAAAGACTGAAACAAAGGAGATTCCTTGAGTACCCATGACAATCTGTAAAATCCACCATTGGGAGTCAATGGTCAATGGACTACTAAGTTTCAGGGCCAATAATTTATATGGTTGCATTTCTTTCATACAGAATCATAACAACAATAAAAACAAGATGGTGGCAGTATTGATTTGTTACCAGCAGACATTTCTTTACAACGGAGTTGCAAGTGCCACATCACCACTCTTCCAGCCTCCCTCACAATTAGGAGGTTGGCTGTGCTTTCTATTCTTGAGGGGAAGTCAGCTGATAAAGTGGGTAGAGGTGAAATGAGAGAGGAGAAGACTCTTCATTCTTTATCCTGCCTTGGAACTTAGTTGAATCAGGATGTGGTGTGCGGAGCTATGGCAGCCTTCTTACCTCCAAGAGGAGAAGGCCAAGAGAAACAAAGGGATGTGGACCCAGCATAGCCCCATGATTCTAGAGCTGCTCAACTGGCCTAGTTACCTTTGAACTTACTTTTTTTAATGCTATTATTATTTAAGTCAAATCTCAAAAAAAAATCAAAACTGTGGAATTTTTGTATGTAGGATTTGTTAACATTCTCCCAATAATCAAGTTCCTTTTGTCAGACATTTTCTTGCTTGCAGCTCAGAGCTTCCTCACTGATAACCAATAGCAAACCCCTATGAAAAAACTACTCTACACTGGGCATTGTGCTAAGGGCTCCTTGTTACATCATTCTAGTAATACAGCAATCCCATGAAGTACATCGGTTATTAGCTCCGTTTTAAAGCTAAAGAGACAGAAGTCTAGAGATGGAGGTAACTGGCCTTTGTAATGTGGTTGGCAAACGGCTGAGGCAGGATTTGAACCTGTGCTTCCAAACTGCTTACTTTGTGCTTGTGGCACAAGCAGGCAGGCAGCCATCCACATGGGTTCTGGAGAGGCCCTGTAAGGGCTCTGTCTCCACCTGAAATCCTCCTCCCCAATGGCCTCATGTCCCATGGGTCTCATCCCTGGTGTCTCCTTAAGGAGACGTTTGGGGATCTGTGCACTTAAATGTGGTTAAATAATAATACCGACCCTGGAGAAATGACATATACATCCACACAAAAACCTGCACACGAATGTTGATGACAGCTTTATTCATGGTAGCGAAAAGGTGGGGACAACCCAAATGTCATCAACTAATGAATGGATAAATAACACCTGCTCTATCCACACGCTGGAGTGTTATCCAGGCATCAACAGGACAAAGCACATCCTACACCACGATGGAACTTGAAAACATGCTCAGTGAAGGAAGCCAGACACATGAGGCCACAGATCGCATGACTCTACTCATGAGAAATGTCCAGAATGGGAAAGTCTCTTGTGGTAGACAATAGTTCAGTGGTGGCGTAGGGCAGGGGTGACATTGGGGAGGTGATAGCTAAAGGGTATGACTTTCTTTTTGAGGAGATAAAAATGTGAGGTCTAAAATGGACTCCAGTGTTGGTTGGACATAATAAGGAATATACTAAAAACCAATATATTGTACACTTTGCAGCTGGGTGGGGCTGGGGACTGCCCCTTATACTGGTCGGGGAGATCCCCTGCCGCTGGTCATTTCTGAGCTTCCTTGAGCCAGACACAGACCAGAGGCAGAGAGACAAGAATAGTGACCCCTGTTTGCTTCAAATTAAAACAGATGACACCTACTTTCCACTTGAAGAAAGTACAATATTCTGTCTACATCTGTTTCTCTCATAGCATCTGTGCTGGGCTCACCGGTGTGTGAGCTGTGTCCTCTTCACCTGACCCCCGACTTCCCAGAGGCTAGGCACGTGGAGGAGGGAGGTAAGGCCTTGGTGAGTGGGGCTCCTTCTGGGAGGAAGCTCTTGTTCATGCTGCCTGCCATTCACTTTTTTCCAAATCTTTCTCTTTACATGTTATGTCTGGGCTCAAACTCTGCATGAACAAAAGTGCTCTGCACCCAATTAAGAAGTGGACAAGGAGTTGGGTAGTCATTTCTCCCAATATATTGTACACTTGTATGGTATGTAAATTGTATCTCAATGAAGCTTTGAAAGAATTCTAGTCCTTCTAGGAAGGGAAGCATGTTTGCTAGCCATTCAACACAGGGGGCTCAGACCGGCAGCTTTGAGGGGAGGAGGAGGAGAAGAGGAAAAAGAGGGGGGTCAGGAGAAGCTGGAAGCATGGAGGCATGTCAGCACAGTGTGACCAGGGTTGTGGCAGTGACAAAGATTCTCCCCTTGACCAAATTCTACTCAGGCTCCCTTGAACTTCTCAAATGTAGTTTTTAGAAAGAAAGGCACCCAAATACCTCTATCTGTTAAATCTTGGACTCTTCAGCCCTAGGCTAGCACCAAGACAAATTTGTCCTTGGCATTGGTAAGAAGAGGCTCATTACTAAGTGACAATTCCCATTTAAAGTCTTAGAAGGAACTGGAAATGGAGCCTTTACCAAGAGCAAAGAGGAAGACATGGCTGGAGCAAAGTGTGCCCAGATTTGCAGGCGTAGAGACTTCCTCAGACTACCTGGGCGGAGCTACCTGCGCAGAGCTCCCCGGGCAGAGCCCGAGCTGGTGGCAGCGGAGGCACCCACTCACTCCAAGCTGGATGGCGGGAGGGAGGTTAAAGTGTGGGAAGCCCTCATTAAGCTGCGGAAGAGCCATGAGGGATTCCATTTCAATAAAATAGGGACCGAAACTTCATGCTGAACAGTGGGGAGAAAAAAAGGTATCATTGTTGGGACTTTATCTTGAAAACTGGAACAAAAGCTATGAAATACATTTGTATTATCATCTATTAAACATGCTTTTGACTATCATTAGAGCTATGCATGAGTTCTCAGAAAAAAAAAAAAGAGGAATTAAGTGCTGATTTTTCATCTGGGAGATTTTTCTGGCAACATTGAACATTGATATGATCAGATAGCCTTCATTTTACGCACTGAGCTTATCAGGAAGGCCATAAAAAGGGTCAGTTCTCCAAAAATACACTGGGCTTTGTTTCCCCAAGGCCTCTGCTCACCTTCCGATGCTCATGCAATTCTCTTTGAAGGCATACTCTAGTGCCATCTTCCCTTCATTTCCTCCTCTCTGGTGGCAGGGGCCCATCTCAGCCAGGCCATCATCCATCAAAGGCTTGCTTCCCCTCGGGTGGAAGAATCCCTGACTTAATCACGGTCAATGACTTTATGAAACTCTACATTTATTGCAAGATTTCCTGTCACTTTGTCACCCATTTGCGATGGATCATCAGCCAGCATCTGTGACTTAGGGAGAGACTGACCTATGGAGGTCATACTGGATGAAGGTGGGCCCTAATCCAGTTAGTGGTGTCCTGCGAGGGGGACATTGGACACAGACACATGCACAGAGGAAGGATGACATAAAGACACACAGAGAATACCATGTAACAAGGAGGCAGACCCTGAAGCACTTCGCTAGACAACAAAGAGCATCAGGGAGGGACAGCCACCAGCTGGCCAAACCAGAAGGAGCTTGCCCCGCATTGATACCTGGACTTTGAACCTGCAGCCTCCAGACTGTGAGAGATGAATGCCCTACTGTCGTAAGCCACCCCAGTTTGGGATAAGCCACACCACAACATACCCCTCTAGCACGGAGCCCGGACGGGAGACTCAGGTGTGGTTGCTGAGCGGAGGCATTCTCTGTTCCCCGGGAGTGGTCATGGGGCGGGGGTGAAACCCCAGCAAATGGCTGGTCAAAGTGGAAATGCTAATTTCTGGTTGTACAGCTGAGGGGTTCAGAGGGGGGGGGAAGTAGATTACCCCAAGTAGGGAGCGGGGGTGGGGGGGACGACGACTTGGAATTCAACTAGGATCTTTCAACCTTCAGTTAGCGAAAGAAGACGGAAAGGAGAACTGAGCTTCGTCAGGAGTCAGGCTCCGTGTCGTGGCCAGTTTAATTCTCCCCACAGCCCAGGGTGACCAGAACTCTCACCACACTTCTGAAAGTCAGGCCACAAACATGAACACAGAGATGAAAGCACATGTCTGAGATCCTTCAGTAAAGGCAGGACTCTGCCCCAGGTCTTCATGATTTCCGGGTCTTGCTCCACCGCTTCCTACTGGGGGCTCTATTCCAGCTTTCGGAGGCCCTCTCAAGTTGCTTTGACAAATGATCAGGATCGACTTCCCTTAGAAGCTCAAGATTTGAATGATAAATTCAATATCCCCATTTTTTTAGTCACTAACTATAACAATTTTGATCTAAATTCACAGATATAAAAATTTTCTCTAATCAGTAGAACAAAAGTAATATTTTAGTGTGTACAACCTATTTTGCCCTTTTAGGAATAACACATGGCCAGGTGAATCTGGTGATCAGTTACCAGATAGCCGAGCCTTAAACTTAACTAGGGGGGTTTGCATTCAAGTTAGCAAGTGACATAGTTGATTGATATTTCTGTAAAGGTATACAAAATATTTTTAAACTACACCGTTTTATGATTTTGGGGAGTAGTAAGTGGAAATAATTTTAATGGGATATAAAGGATGTTTTCTTTTGCTGCACACTTTCTTTAAAAACGTTCCCTAATAATTTAGAAAGCTTGTTTTTCCATTTCTCTCTCCATTTTCCCAGGACATCTTTATGAGAATTGGCTTCTTTTGAATACCTGTGCATTTGGGGACAGCTCGTAACTTCTAATGACCTCCCCTCACCCCCTATGCCAGTAGCTCTGAGTGTAGTTAGCCTAATGTTTACAGTCTTTGGAAAAATCACTTCCATTAGAGCAGCAGCTGATGTTGGGGCCTTGAGAAAGATGAACCGGAAGCTATGTGCCATAATTAAATTAAACCCGAAAACAGAAATGCAGCAATCTAGCCCTGGAATGAGTCTCCCACTCCCCAAAAGTCACAAAAGAGGTGACCCTGAAGGTCAGGCACAGCGGGAGGTGCAGAGGGGGTTGTCACATCTGGTCAGATGTCCATATGACCCAGCATGCTTTTGTTTGGTGGGCCTAAAGCCCCTCTGGGAGAGCTGGGTACCCTGGCGCCTCCTCTCCTGCTGAGAAACAGATGTGGCTGCCCGGCCCTCATTCAATAAATAGCCTGATGTCTCCGCGGAGTCCTGAGGCTTCAGCCCAGACAAAAACCACACCTGCCCCTGCAGCAGCCTGTGCCTCCCAGGCTGTGGTGGGACCGGGAGCTAACCTGGCACCCAGGAGGCCATGTCCTGGAATGCTGTCAGCCACCTATGGAAATCCACGACTCTCCCTTCTGCAAAAATCTCTCACTGTGGAATTCTAAGTGGTCTCACCTTTGCAATATAATAAGATTAGTGTGAAATGTATGAATTCTCCTATGAATTAAATAATAAATGGCAACCTGACAATGAGATGACCTGAAAAAATATGTTTTAACAGTGCATGTGTCCTCAAATGTGTGGAACTCATCCCGTTGCTGGGCATGGGAGCATTACGTTTAACGTGTTACTGTGTGTGGTCTCAGATGGGCTGCTTATTTGGTCAGAGGTTATCAAGTTAGCTTTGCCATGTTATTCTGAACATGGAGCAAAAGGACCACACTCTGCCTTCAACAGAGGCCCCGAGCGAAAAGAGCAACTCAGAGCTTCCCTGTTGATACTTGGACGACGACCTTAGCAAGCTTTCCCAGTGCTTCATCCCAGAAATATGTGAACCATTCACTTTATGAGATTATGCCTGGCCTTGTGTGCACTTTTAAATAGACAGCAGCTAATCCTTTAATTATGCAGTTGGCTTTTTCTTGAATTGAAAATCAGATTCAATAATATCACCCTACTCTGTGCCCTAGAGATCTGAGAGGTTAGAACACAAAGATGAGTTTTCAAGGGCTAAGATCTCTGCAAGCTCTTGTTGACTGATGTTGACGGTGAGAGCACTCCCAGAAAGGGAAGGCACCAGCACTCTGAGATAAAAAAGCCAGGCACACAGGTACAACAGCTCTGCGTAATTTACAGCCCCTTGTTCTCTTGGGCTAGCTCTCCAAACTATCTCGATCTCTCTCCCTTCTGTTATTCTCTCTCTTTTTGAATGAAGATACTATTATTCTTAAAAAGGAAATTTGTAATTTTCTGACTATAAAGATACTAGCAAGCTCATTTGGAGAATTCAAACAATGCAGAAAAAGTATAACAAGTGAAGAAGATCTTGATGTATCTGGGGTTTGGGATTTCCCTCTGCCTTGTGGAGATACAGTTGAGTGGCCAGCCCAGCTCCATGTAGGGACATAAAGAGGGGGGAGGGGTTGTACTACTCCTGGTCCTGGCTCAGCAGGAGCCTTCCTTGTGAGCTATACAGCCTTTCCTTCTTTTCTTGTCAGTATAGAATGGAGAGGTCCCCCGAAATGATCTTGGGGCCCACACACTGGAGATGGCAAAGCAGAAAACAACAAGAGCCTGAATTCTCTCCACACCCCTATCACTTGGATTTTACCTAAATAAGAAATAAAATTTCACTCTATTGGATCATTACATGCCTGAGTTTATTCCTTAATGCAGCAGAGCCTATCCTACCTTGACTAGTGTGGTATCTTACCTTACCATCAGAAATAACAATGGGACATTTTCATAAATGCAGGGGTAGGCAAAAGTAGGTTGACAGTTGTGAGTACACACAACACAGAGTTTATTCTTGTATTATTCTTTATTTATTAACTATGGTATTATTTATATTATTAACCTACTTTTGCCCATCATGCATAATTCCAGATACCTCCTAATGAGTCATACCTATGCAGGTGAGCCTGTGCGCACACACATGCAGGCATGCACACACAGACAATTTTTCCTAGTAGGATCAACTGTACACAATATTTGTTTCATTCAGCTTTTTCTGGTGCAGATATTCCCACATGCTGTGTTCACTAGTATATATTATCCTTATAAAGGCTTCATGCCATTCCAGCGAGTGACTGCATCACAAATAAATTAATTTTTCACCAATGGAAATTTAGTCTGTTTCCAATTTTTCATGATCACAAGTGCCTTTGAGATGCACAACATGTGTCTGCCTCTGTGCACTTGTCCAGTTGCAGCTTCAGTATAAAGTGTGGGCAGGAAAACAGCAAGAGTGGTTTGAGCCACATTGCTGCGCTGCCTCCAAGCTTTCTGATAATCTACTTGTCAAGTGACAGGCAGTGAAAAGCACCTGGTACCGTCACACTTCAGTATCTTGGCCCATACAATAGGCAAAAAGGGGTAATATCAGTGATTCATTTGTCTGTCTTTTTTTTTTCAACCTTTAAACAATTGATTTGAGAGAGAGGAGAAAAACACTGCTTTATTGTTCCACTTACTTATGCATTCTTTGCTTGATTTTTATATGTGCCCTAATTCTTATAGAAACCCACAACCTTGGTGTATCGCATTGATGCTCTAACCAACGGAGCTACCCGGCCAGGGCTTTGCATTTCTTTTATTATTTTTAATATTGATCTTCTTTTCACACGTCTATTGATCTTTGCTCATTGGCATTTCCTCTTTTTGTGAATGAACTGTTTGTATTGCTGGACCATTCTTCTATTGGGATTTGTCTTGTTTCTACTCATTTGCAGGAGTTTGTCTTCCTTCGTTCTCTGTATTTATGGGCTTTATTTCCCTTTTGCCAGTGCAGTGTGCTTTGAAACTGGCCCAACAACCAAGCATTAGAATTGACGTGATCTTTGAGAAGCTTAGGAGAGCTCCCTCCCAAACTCAGACTCATCAGGAAGCCACAAATACATCTCCGGTACACAGTTAACCCCACGTGTGCCCTGGGGGAGGCCCTGAGACAATTGTGCGGCGAAACCCTGGGGAGACAGGGGAAAATAGCCAAGAGACAATATTGGTAAAACATTCTGCAAATAGTGTAGAATGAGGTCCCAGAAGGATAAATCACAGTGTGGCCAACCCACAAGACGCCCAGCTGGCAGGGCTGTTTATAGGGCTCAGGTGGAGGGGAGGGAGCAGTCTCACACGCGGGATGTGGCCCATGCAATTGGGAGGAATGTGGAATTGGCTTATGAATCATGAACAAAAATGCTCTGCCCCTACAGAGCTTTCTGATGAAATCCTATTGGGACTTGTCGTGCTGGCATTTGAGGAATCCTCCCAACTACAGAGGCCCCGTGGCCCTGCAGCCCTGCACTGCCTTCAGCTAGAGACTCGCAGGTGCTCCTGGGTGGGGGGTGGTGGTGCTGGCTGGGGTGAGCAGCCAGGCTGTTTCTCTCAGAGCGTCAGGCTAACCCGGTGAGCCTGGCATTAGAGCTGGAAATTCAACTTAAGGGTCCTCTTACTCAACCGAAGTGACAGTCGAGGTGTTGCTGGCGCCGTGCGGGGTGACCACGGATCCTGCCTTCACCAGCCCCACAAACCACGGGGAGCAGGGAATGAGGCTGAGTCCTGAACAGAGGTCTGGCAAGTTGGTCCTCCAAGGGAGGTACTAGAAGACTAAAAGTCCAGGGCAAGCATCTAGTCCTGTGGGCTTTGCCTGGGACAAAGTGGGTCCTTAAAGCAGCCCATAAGGTTAGCAGCTGATGAGTGTCTATCCCAGTCCCCATAACTCTGAGTCCCAAACAGATGGTGACAGGGTGCTGACAAGGGCTGTGGGCTCCAGATATGCAAATGGCTTCGGTGGGCATGGAGGGTGTCTCGTGGGGCAGACAGACCCCTCTGTCTATGTTGGGCGACTCCTCTAAGGGCCCAGTCATTGGGGAGCAGGATCTTTGTTTTCTGGAATTGTTTGCTTTTGAGGTTCTGGTAAAATCTTTGAACTTTTGGCTTTAATCCCCATCATGTGAAAACATGAGCACACACGGTTTTCCCGTATGTTTTAGGTGTCTCACAGAGGCCGAGTGAAACTCCCGCGTGTGGCATGGGAGGCGGCGGTGACACCCGCCAGGGGCAAAGGCATAGAGAGCGTGTGGGGGGGTGTCCTGGAGAACACGGCCCTGCTTCTCGAACCCCCACCTCCCGGCCCTCCCTGTTTCCTCATTTGAAGCTAAGGTAGGAACAGGTGGTGGCCGCGCTGGCCTCTGGAGGGGACAAAGCCAGGTGCAGCAGCCCAGGCCAGAGCGCGCTGCCGTCCAGGATGGTTCTGGGGAGCTCCTGGGGCTGGGGCCCCAACGTAGACCCTCCTGGATCACCTTCTCTGACCCTTTGCTCTGTGCCAGGCACTGTGCTGGATGTTGAGGGGACTAAGAACAGATTAGTGTCCTTGTATTTCAGGAGGCCAGGCCGAGATTTGGGACACTCAAGTCTCAAGTCTGTAGCAGGGAGTGGGAGAAGTTAGGGCCAGGGCGGATGCTTCCATGCAGTAAGCACCATCTGTAGATGAAATAAATACATTTTCAGTTCAGACTGGTGCTGTGGTGGTTCCATTTGAATGCGTGCTGTTGTGAGAACAAATTGCACATTGAAGGACACAGTTGTTTTCACTGTTTGTCCTACTGTGCTTTCACACCTCTCCCATTCCCTGGTGGGAATTGTGAACTGTCTGAGGTTGAAAGTCGTGCTGACACTGGATTGGTTAGGTAGTGGCCCAGGCCTCGGTGGCAGGACTGTGCTGGTTGGGAGAGGGGGCAGCTCTGTAGCCCTAGCAGTGAAATCTGCTGGCATGGGTCTCTTAACAGGGTAGGGGATATGAAAGAAAGGCACAAGAGCTGGTCCACTGCTCTGATCCCATAGAAAGCAACCCCCCCCCCCCCCATCATCCCAATCTAATTCACACAATTTTGCTGAACCGAGAGACCCGTTTGGTCTGGCGCTGGCCACGGGCCTTGTCTGTGCCAACTAGCTTCCCCCCTCTGCTGGTTTCTTCTGACATCCTTTCAGATCCTCCATCCTGACTTCTCTGGAGCCTGCACATGTGAATTCAAATCCCAGCACCTCACATTCTAGATGTGTAGCTTTGGGCAAGTTATTTTACCTCTCTGCACCTCAGTTTCCTCAACTAAAAGTCTATGACACTAACTTTGTAGAATTGTTATGATTAAATGCATTAAAACATGTCAAGCACTAGGGATAAAAATAATTCAGTACCTCCTGTCATTATAGCAAGGTGCCACAGCATGGAGGCTAAGCATGGGCTTAGAATCCAAGGGCCTGGGTTTGAATCCTGACTGTCCCTTCCTAGCTCTGAGATTTTGAGCAAGTTTCTTAACATCTTTATGTTCCAGTCTTCTTTCTCACAGCACAAGGATAATAATTGGATTCATATCAGATGGTTGTTGTGACAAATTATGGAGGAAAGCCCCTGGTACACACTAAGTGTTACATGAACAAAAGTTACTAATTTTGTTTTACAGATGAAAAAACAGAGAGGTCAAGTAACTTTTCTGAAGTCACATAGCTAACAGAAGGCGGTGCTGAAACTGTGTGAAAACCAGATCCCCCCCAAAAGGGGAAGCATTGCCGTGCCTCTTCAAAGTATTTTCCTTATTTTCAGGGTAAGAGGGAGTTTCTCCCACAGCCCCAGAATTCCTGTTCAGTTGTGCACAGCTATTTCCAAATCAGCTGAACATCGAACCCCCATCCTGGACCTGGGAGAGGTTGCTGTTGTGATTGCTGTTTTGCTCCAATATGGATTTGCTGACACACTCAGACCATTACCCTGGGAAGTGGTTCTCTTGTCTCCCAGGCTCACTGGGGAGAGTTTGGTGTTAGGGCCACACCAGGCCAGGCCTGCAGGGAAAGTCTTGCCCACTGTTGTTCAAAGACCCATTGGCCTGTGCCTCGCATGTAGGCAAAATAGCACGATCTCTATGCTTCACTGAACACATAATTCAAAGGTTACAGATGCTTAAAACAGGCATGTCCCCTAGACATCCCCAAATCCTGTCCTTATTATGTAACCTTCAGTAACCCCTTTTGGCATCTTACATTTCTTGCTATATTTATAGGAGTTACAACCAGTTTGTCTAACTGAAAATTATGCATGTGTGTGAACATGTATGTGTTTGTGTGTATGCATGTTTATATGCATGTGTATGTGTGTTTGTGTGTGTGTGTGAGTTTCTCTTCCTTCCATAGGGAATATTAGCAAAGCTGCTAACCATCTCCATGGAAACCAACCTTCCGGTCCCTCAGGCTTCTGCAGTGCAGAACACATCATCTGTAAGGTGGGAGGAGTCTGATGAGGCAACTCAACAGAACACAGCACAGGCCAGTCTGGAGGGCCTGTCCCTTCCTGGGAACCCCTAACTCACTAGCAGGAATCCCATGTTTTCAACTCATGAAAGCTTATTACTGTGCACAGTTCTGATTGCCAAGCAGCTTTTGGTGGGTTCGTCACTCCCCATCCTGCCGTTAAATGTAGGTCTCTATGGTAACCTGTGATACAGTCTATGTAAAAAACGGTAATTTCTTCATTACACTAAGATACCCCTCCCCCAACCCTGCTACTTCCAGGTCTCTTGTGTGCTTGCCACGTGTTCCCTCTTGTTCTTTGGTTCTTCTTCAGTCTGCTGAGGGATGAAGGTGATTTTAAAAGGAATAATCTAGCCCTGGCCGGTTGGCTCAGTGGTAGAGCATTGGCCCGGTGTGTGGAAGTCCTGGGTTTCATTCCCGGTCAGGGCACACAGGAGAAGCGCCCATCTGCTTCTCCACCCCTCCCCCTCTCCTTCCTCTCTGTCTCTCTCTTCTCCTCCAGGAGCCAAGGCTCCACTGGAGCAAATTTTGTCCGGGCGCTGAGGATGGCTCCATGGCTTCTGCCTCAGGCACTAGAATGGCTCCAATTGCAGCGGAGCAATGCCCTAGATGGGCAGAGCATCGCCCCCTGGTGGGCATGCCGGGTGGATCCCATTTGGGCTCATGCAGGAGTCTGTCTGTCTGCCTCCCCCACCTGCTTCTCACTTTGGAAAAATCCAAAAAAAAAAAAAAAAAGGAATAATCTGATTAAAAAACAAAAACCTTTCCTTTACTCTTTTCCACTTTTTCTCCATTAGAGGAGAAAGGCTCTCAACAATATACTAAATCTTTATTGAATTTTTGACAGGGAGAAAAATAGTTATGAATCCTTCTGGTCAGAGGTATAAACAGTTGGATATTAGGCTCCAAAGGTGTGTTAAAAATTTAGAGATATTAACAGATGGAATAAGACCGCTATTTCATGAACTAAAACATGTTGAGGCCACCAGCATTTCCCCCAGGCACGTGCCTTTGCCCCTTCGTGACCGTGAAAAGTTTTTCAGCATCCTTAGAATTGTTTGGGTCTTCAAACAGTTTCCTGAGTTATTCAGTCTCACCCGCACTGGAGCTGCTAGACATTGGCCTTCTGTGGTTATGGTTTTACGTTTTGTTTATAGTTTGTTTCATTGTCGTTCTTTGTTTGTTTGTTTTTGGCAGCAAATAGGGAAATGCTCCACATCTCTTACAGTCTGACTGACCATTTTGCCTGGTAAGCTCTAGGAAAATAGAACGTAGAATCAGATCACTTGAGAAACGGATTGTGCTCAGTTGTTTGTGATGTTAAAGTTGCAATCAGAATGCCATTGCCTCAAAGCTAAGGTTGCTCTTCTGCCTGCTTCTTAGACTCCCGAACTCCTGGCATTTGAAAACCATCATTTCTTATTATTAGAGTGATTATGGCAAGAGATTACAGTTTGAGAACATTTGGAAACTGAAATTCCACTTGACAAGTCTAGAAAGAAATTATATATTTAGAAAAAAAGAGTCTGAAACCATACTCCCTCTCAAATAACATGCTACTTATAAAATAATGTGGTTACTCTTTTTAGTAAATCTGTCAGTCTTCTTAAAATTTTGCCTTTTGCTGCATTTGTCTGCCACCAGTTCAGATGTAAGAGTAGGCTCCTGGAAGAATGCAGACATGCCTTTCAGAATTGCCAAAAGTTGATTCATTTATGATTTATATTTTGCTGTCAGGAAAGGTTAGTCACTGAGAAGTCATTAAAGTAATTTTCCCATCAGAAAAATCTGGAAACCATAATGAGAGAGGAAAAATAGATTGAAAAACTCACCTACATTTCTAATTTCATGTGAATAGAAGTAATATTTCTTGTGCTTGGGAAATAAAAAAGAGCCAAAGATAGCCTTTGGAATATATCAGATATCATAATTATAAATGAAAAGAAATTGCCTAGTTAAATTCTGAAGGAGGTTTTTCTGTTTTGGCTCCCAAAGTTAAACTGTGAGAATTTTTACCTGTTTAAGGGTGTTAGTCATTGTTTGGCGGGGTAGTAACTGATATACATATAGTGTGAGTTCCCACCCTACCTGGAACACAGCAATTTGATACTGACACTAACCACTCGGCAATAGCACCAGACCCACAAGTGAAGGGCTCCATTCTCCACAATTTTACCTTTCTTCAGACACCAGATGCACCTTGGGGGTCCCCAGGCCACCTGCACTTCTGGTCTATATTTCTGACCACACTTCTGGCTATAAATATGGTTCCCATGTCCCTCTTGGGTTCAGTACTTTGCTAGAATGACTCTCAGAATTCAAGAAAGTGCTACACTTGTGATTAGTTTTGTTATAGAGATATATACACAGGTGAGGTCTGGGAAGGAGTACAGAGCTCCCGTGTCCTCTGCCCGTGGCTTCAGGGCACATCACCCTCCAGAGATGTCAACTGCTCATCAACCAGGAAGCTCCACTGAGCTTTGTGCCCAGAGGATGACTAATTGAACTGTTGCTCAAACGTGGTCCCTTCTCCCCATAGAGGTCAGGCTTGGTAACTCTGATGACTAGCTCCCTTCCTGGAGCCACCTAGAGCCACCATGAGTCATCTCATACAGACATCCTTGTTACTCAGGAAACTCCATAGGGTTCTGAAGCTCTGTGCCAGGACCCAGGGCAAAAACTAGATCTATTCTTCATGATGCCACAAAGCCTGTATAACGGACAAGATAAGTCACTCACGGTGTCTGTGCTTACTGCCCCGATATTGGGCACATGCTGCTTTATGCACACCGTGGTCAAATTTGTCACTTTGCTTCTAGCATGGTTGTTAGGGTAGCAAGCCTTTATTTAGTTATTTGTCCAAATTTCTTCCAAAATACAGCAAAATACATGACATGTGTGTTCTTCCCATCTTCCTAGTTGCAGTTTAAGTCATTTTTATCCTTTTTACTATCCCTCTTCCAACCCTGACTTTCATGTAAAAAAATTGTTTCCTGAACAT
Organism: Saccopteryx leptura; assembly: GCF_036850995.1. Classification (NCBI taxonomy): domain Eukaryota; kingdom Metazoa; phylum Chordata; class Mammalia; order Chiroptera; family Emballonuridae; genus Saccopteryx; species Saccopteryx leptura. Next base: position 221,011,417 of record NC_089504.1, on the reverse strand, counting down.
AGAAATTCAGAGGCTTCTACTTCAGGCTACTGCTTCTGTTTTCCCTTTCTTTTTATTTATTAAAAAATATTTTTTTGAGAGAGGAAAAGAGAGAGAGAGAGAAGCATCAACTCCTTCCACTGAGTGTGTGTGCTTCGCATATGTGCCCTGATGGGCTCGAGCCGACGACCTTGGTGCTCTGGGACAGCGCTTTGTCCACTGCACCACCAGCCAGGGCCTGTTCTTCCTTTCTTTCCCCCTATCTTGGGCCAGTTAGCAAGCTGGTAATTTACTTCAGTGTCCTCAACAAACTGAGATTTTTTTCCTTATGGAAAAAAACTGGTGCCTAGGAAATGAAGAATGTAGCATTCTTTCCATTTTGAGGATTCCTTACTTAGGGGCAAGGCTTCAAGCAGTCCAGACTCCAAAATGGATATTCTGACTTAGAGGGTCACAAATTGATGGGCCAAATGGACTTTTCTGGAAGTACTTTTGTTTTCTCAAATAGTTTGGCAGAGTAAAGGCTCCGGGCATACGGCGATTTATTGGGTTATAAACTTTTCTCTTAGTTACCGCATCCACTGTTGCATGACTTGGTGAAGAGGTGACTAAATTTAAAGTAATAATTTTTTTTAAATTGAGGTTAAACTCACCTTACATAAAATTAACCATTTGAAAGTGAACAATACAGTGGCATTTGATGTGTTTCTAATCTATTGCTCAACCGCCACCTCTGTGTAGTTCCAAAATCTGTTCATCACCCTGAAAGGAAACCTGTACTCATTAAGCAATTACTCCCCTTCAGAGGGTAATTATTTTTAAACAAAACCTCATTTTCAGTCATCAACTAACAAATACTTATGCCTACTGTGTTAGGGATGCGTGTTGAATACTTTCTTCCCTTGTCATTTTCTTATTTTTTCCTAAATGTGTGTATATGGTTATAGGAAGAGGCTGCTTGGCGGGGTCTGGTCAGTCAGGAGAACTATATATATGGAAGTCTTACTCCGTACAGAGTCTCTAGCCTCCATTTTATTCTGAAAAATGCAGACACACAGCAAATAGTGCTAAATGATTGCGTTTTACTGTTTTAGGATTAGAATTTATATTGTCAAACAGCTGTACCATTTTAAAGATCTCATTAGGCAAACAGAAGTCCGGAACAGCTGGAAATGAGATTTTATATCTGAGTTGATGCAAAGTTGCTAACAGGGGAAGCACTATGCAGGAACCCAGGGACCGGCACACCTATTTGCTAAAACTGCACATTACAGTGTTTCTAAGGAGACATTCTGAACTGACCGGCAGTCTGGATTCACCCGTCTCCCTGCCTGAGGGTGACCTTGGAGAGGCAGTTGTAGAGCAATTGGATGCACGTGAGGGATGACAAGATCCTCATTATGGGAGGTCTGAAAGTTGGGGAGTGGCCCTCAGACACCATTTCATAATGAAGAGTGTGTCAAGGTGAGGCAGGCAGGCGCTCCGCTCCCTGTGGGGGACAGGGGAGTGCTCAGATGCTGGATTCTGTACCTCCAACACCACACAGGGAGCAACCAGTCTCCCGGGACCAGCTCCTACAACCTGGAGCTCTAGTTTCTGGAAGCCCACAGAGCCCTCGGCTCCATAACTTCTAACTGATGACTGTCTACTATTTTACTCGGAGGACTCTCTGTCCAAAGACACTCCTGAATTGTGTTTTCCTCCTTAGCATTGAGAGGTATGGTTTTGTGGAGAGGAGGTTGGGGACAAGAAAATGACTGTCTTCGTTTTGAATGCTGGCATCCATGGCTCTGCTGGTTCACGCAGACCAGTGAGTAGGGAACTTCTCTAGGAGCTCAATCTCCATGGTTTCATGTCTCTTTTATAGGACATAAATCCCACCACCAGTCTTAGGTTCAATGAGGGATGGCAGTCACTTTGTCTAGGAGCCACAGAGCCAAGTGCTTTCTCGTGCACACTGAGACTGTGTCTTGAATGATAGCACAGATTATTTAGTGAAACTGACATACAAATGGCTCTTATACAAAACAGTGTATAGTCTGGCTAATTAGAGGGCCAGTAAGTGTCAGGATAACTCCAGGATTCCCAATTTTTAAATCCACTGGATGTCATATAGGGCAGATTGTTCCTCTTTTTTTTTTTTTTTTTATTAAATTTAATGCAGTGACATTAATAAATCAGAGTACATATGTTGAGAGAAAATATCTCTAGATTATTTTGACATTTGATTGTGCTGTATACCCCTCCCGCAAAGTTAAATTGTCTTCTGTCACCTTCTATCTGGTTTTCTTTGTGCCCCTCCCCTTCCCTAACCCCTCTCTCCTTCTTCACCCCATCCCCCCTCCCCCAACCCCCCGCCCCTGTTGCCATCACATTCTTGTTCATGTCTCTGAGTCTCATTTTTATGTCCCTTCTATGTATGGATTCATCTCAGTTTTTTTTCTGATTTACTTATTTCACTCCGTATAATGTTATCAAGGTCCATCCATGTTATTGTAAATGATCCGATGTCATCATTTCTTATGGCTGAGTAGTATTCCATAGTATATATGTACCAAAGTTTTTTAATCCACTAGTCCTCTGACGGACACTTGGGCTGTTTCCAGATCTTCGCTATTGTGAACAATGCTGCCACAAACATACGGGTGCATTTCTCCTTTTCGAGCCGTTCTATGGTGTCCTTGGGGTATATTCCTAAAAGTGGGATAGCTGGGTCAAAAGGCAGTTCGATTTTCAGTTTTTTGAGGAATCTCCATACTGTTTTCCACAGTGGCTGCACCAGTCTGCATTCCCACCAGCAGTGCAGGAGGGTTCCCTTTTCTCCACATCCTCGCCAGCACTTATTCTGTGTTGTTTTATTGATAAGCGCCATTCTGGCTGGTGTAAGATGATATCTCATTGTGGTTTTAATTTGCATTTCTCTAATGATTAGTGATGTTGAGCATTTTTTCATATGCCTATTGGCCATCTGTATGTCCTCTTTGGAGAAGTGTCTATTCATCTCTTTTGCCCATTTTTGGATTGGGTTGTTTGTCTTCCTGGTGTTGAGTTTTACAAGTTCTTTATAAATTTTGGTTATTAACCCCTTATCAGACGTATTGTCAAATATGTTCTCCCATTGTGTAGTTTGTCTTTTTATTCTGTTCTTGTTGTCTTTAGCTGTGCAAAAGCTTTTTAGTTTGATATAGTCCCATTTGTTTATCCTGTCTTTTATTTCACTTCCCCGTGGAGATAAATCAGCAAATATATTGCTCCGAGAGATGTCGGAGAGCTTACTGCCTATGTTTTCTTCTAAGATGCTTATGGTTTCACGGCCTACATTCAAGTCTTTTATCCATTTTGAGTTTATTTTTGTGAGTGGTGTAAGCTGGTGATCTAGTTTCATTTTTTTGCAGGTAGCTGTCCAATTTTCCCAACACCATTTGTTAAAGAGGCTGTCTTTACTCCATTGTATTTCCTTACCTCCTTTGTCAAATATCAGTTGTCCATAGAACTGTGGGTTTATTTCTGGGTTCTCTGTTCTGTTCCATTGATCTATATGCCTGTTCTTATGCCAGTACCAGGCTGTTTTGAGTACAATGGCCTTGTAGTATAACTTGATATCAGGAAGTGTGATACCTCCCACTTTATTCTTCTTTTTTAAGATTGCTGAGGCTATTCGTGTCCTTTTTTGGTTCCATATAAATTTTTGGAATATGTGTTCTATATCTTTGAAGTATGTCATTAGTATTTTAATTGGTATTGCATTGAATTTATAAATTGCTTTGGGTAATATAGACATTTTAATGATGTTTATTCTTCCTAACCATGAGCACGGTATATGCTTCCACTTGTTTGTATCTTCCTTGATTTCTTTTATCAATGTTTTGTAATTTTCCGAGTACAAGTCTTTAGTCTCCTTGGTTAAGTTTACTCCTAGGTACTTTATTTTTTTTGGTTGTAATTGTGAAGGGGATTGTTTCCTTAATTTCTCTTTCTGACTGTTCATTGTTGGTGTATAAAAATGCTTCTGATTTCTGAGTATTGATTTTATATCCTGCCACTTTGCTGAATTTATTTATCAGGTCCAGTAGTTTTTTGACTGAGACTTTAGGTTTTCTATATACAATATCATATCATCTGCAAATAATGATAGTTTTACTTCTTCTTTTCCAACTTGAATGCCTTTTATTTCTTCTTCTTGTCTGATTGCTGTGGCTAGGACTTCCAGGACTATGTTAAATAAGAGTGGTGAAAGGGGGCACCCCTGCCTTGTTCCTGATCTTAAGGGTATTGCTTTTAATTTTTTCCCATTGAGTATGATGTTGGCTGTGGGTTTCTCATAGATGGCTTTTATCATGTTGAGGTATGTTCCCTGTATTCCCACTTTGCTGAGAGTTTTGATCATGAATGGGTGCTGGATTTTATCAAATGCTTTTTCTGCATCTATTGAAATTATCATATGGTTTTTCTCTTTCTTTTTGTTTATGTGATGAATCACATTGATTGATTTACGAATATTGTACCAGCCTTGCCTCCCCAGAATAAATCCCACTTGATCATGATGTATGATTTTTTCCATATATTGTTGGATCCGGTTTGCTAATATTTTGTTGAGGATTTTAGCATCTATATTCATCAGAGATATTGGCCTATAATTTTCTTTCTTTGTGTTGTCTTTGCCTGGTTTTGGAATCAGAATTATGCTCGCCTCATAAAAGGAGTTTGGAAGTCTTCCTTCCTCTTGAATTTTTTGAAATAGTTTGAGAAGGATAGGAGTTAGTTCTTCTTTGAATATTTGGTAGAATTCCGTTGTGAAGCCATCGGGCCCAGGACTTTTCTTTGTTGGGAGTTTTTTGATAACTGTTTCGATCTCCTTTGGTGTAATCGGTCTGTTTAAGTTTTCTGATTCTTCCAGATTGATTTTTGGAAGATTGTATGTTTCAAGGAATTTGTCCATTTCATCTAGGTTGTCTAGTTTTTTGGCATACAGTTCTTCATAGTATTTTCTTACAATATTTTGTATTTCTGTTGTGTCAGTTGTTATTTCTCCTCTCTCATTTCTAATTTTATTTATTTGAGTCCTCTCTCTCTTTTTCTTGGTGAGTCTACTTAAAGGTTCATCAATCTTGTTTACCTTTTCAAAGAACCAGCTCCTAGTTTCATTGATCCTCTGTATTGTTTCTTTAGCCTCTATGTCATTTATTTCTGCTCTGATCTTTATTATTTCCTTCCTTCTACTACATTTGGGCTTTACTTGCTGTTCTTTTTCTAATTCTTTTAGATGCAGGGTTAAGTTGTTTATTTGAGCTTTTTCTAGCTTCTGAAAGTGTGCCTGTAGTGCTATGAAATTCCCTCTCAGCACTGCTTTCGCTGTGTCACATAAATTTTGAGTTGTTGTATGCTCATTGTCATTCGTTTCTAGGAATTTCTTTATTTCTTCTTTGATCTCATTCTTAATCCATTCATTATTTAACATCCTGCTATTTAGTTTCCATGTGTTTGAGAATTTTTGAGCTTTTCTGCTGTGATTCATTTCTAGTTTTATGCCGTTGTGATCGGAGAAAGTGCTTGATATGATTTCAGTCTTCTTAAATTTGTTGAGAGCCCTTTTGTGCCCTAACATGTGGTCTATCCTAGAGAATGTACCATGAGCACTTGAAAAGAATGTATATTCTGCTGCTTTAGGGTGAAAGGTTCTGAAGATATCTATTAAATCGAGTTGATCTAGTGTTTCTAATAAGTCTGCTGTTTCTTTGTTAATTTTCTTTCTTGAGGATCTATCTAGTGATGTTAGTGGGGTATTGAAATCCCCTACTATTATAGTATTGCTGTTGATCTCGCCCTTTAAATCCATCAAAGTCTGTTTTATATATTTGGGTGCTCCTATATTAGGTGCATAGATATTTATAATAGTTATATCTTCCTGTTGGATTACTCCCTTTATCATTATGTAGTGGCCTTCTTTATCTCTTACTATATCCTTTGTTTTAAAGTCCAATTTGTCTGATATAAGTATTGCTACCCCAGCTTTTTTTTCATTTCCGTTTGCATGAAACGTTTTTTTCCATCCTTTTACCTTCAGTCTGTGTGTGTCTTTTGTTCTAAGGTGTGTCTCTTGTAGACAACATATGTATGGGTCCTGTTTTCTTATCCACGCAGCTACCCTATGTCTTTTGATTGGATCATTTAATCCATTTACATTTAAGGTTATTATTGATATGTAGTTGTTTATTGCCATTTTCTTCTTTAAAGGTGTATTCCTTTTCTTTTTTTTTTTCTGTATTCTTTTCCCACTTTATCTGTTTACACCAGGCCCCTTAATATTTCCTGCAGCATTGGTTTGGTTGTAATGAATTCCTTGAGTTGTTTTTTGTCTGGGAAGCTTTTTATTTCTCCTTCAATTTTAAACGATAGCCTTGCTGGATAAAGTAGTCTTGGTTGTAGGTTCTTGTTCTGCATTACTTTGAATATTTCTTGCCATTCCCTTCTGGCCTCAAGTGTTTCTGTTGAGAAGTCAGATGTCATCCTTATGGGGGCTCCTTTGTAGGTGATAACTTTTTTTTTCTCTTGCAGCTTTTAATATTTTCTCTTTATCGCTTAGCTTTGGTATTTTAATTATGATGTGTCTTGGTGTAGGTTTCTTTGGGTTTCTCTTTAATGGAGTCCTCTGTGCTTCTTGGATTTGTGAGAGTTTCTCTTGCATTAATTTAGGGAAGTTTTCAGCTATGATATGATTGAACAAAGTCTCTATCCCTTGTTCTTTTTCTTCTTCTTCAGGAACCCCTATGATGCGGATGTTATTTCTCTTCATGTTGTCATAGAGCTCTCTAAGAGTTTCCTCTGACTTTTTGAGTCTTTTTTCTCTTTTCTTCTCTGCTTTCATGCCTTCATTCCAGTTGTCTTCTAACTCTCTGATTCGATCCTCTGCTCTATCTATCCTGTTTTTAATTCCTTCCATTGTGGTCTTTATTTCTGATATTGTATTTGTCCTCTCCAACTGATTCTTTTTTATACTTGCTATTTCTTTATTTAGGTTTTCAAACTGTCCCTCCATTGTTGTTCTAAGATCCCTAAGCATCCTTACAATCATTATTTTGAACTCCGCATCTGGAAGTTTGATTATTTCCATATCACTCAGTTCATCTCTCGAAGGTGTCTCTTGTGGTTTCATTTGGATTGCACTCCTTTGTCTTCTCATCTTCTTTTTTTATTTTTTTATTTTTTTATTTGTAGAGTTGGTTGAGGCTAGGCTTGGTGTTGTCTGCCTCCAGTTTTCAGTTGTGTTATTTTTAGGTCTTCGTGGGTTGGTATCAGCTATTATTTGTTATCCACTTTCGGATTTGGGCAGCTTTGAAGTCTTGATTTGTTTGTTTTCTTAACAGGTGATAGTCTTGTTAACTGATCTCAGCAGGGGGCTTCCTTGAAACTGTATCCAGGAATGCTGTGGGTGTAACCTGAGACGCTGAAGGTCTCTTCCACCAACTAATCTCACTGGGGGCAGGGTTTTTTCTCAGCTTCAGTAGGGGGAGGTGTATCTCAGATCTCCATGGAGACCTGAGTTACTGCCCCTCCTCCCCACTTCTTGTTTTCAGCTGTGTCTTGTTGTGCTGATTGGAGCTGGATAGATGTCCGGAGATCTCTGATCCGGAAGCACTTCAGCTCTGTTTTGTGAAAGGTTCAGTCCCTCCCCCAGCTATGGCTGCCTCCAGCACCAATGAGTCAGCTTTTTTATTTCGTTTCTTGCATACCTTAGCCCCTCACAGTCTGTCCCTCTCCCTGTCTTTTCCACTTGGGAGATAAGCTGGTCTTTTCAACCCACCTTGCTCCCTGGTTGCCAGGCAAGTGGCTGTGAGCAGTAGTTTCTGCTCTTTTTGCTCTGTGAAATCCTCTCTGGGCTCTCAGCCTCACCCCCCTCCTTCCGTTCCTGTAAGCAGAGGAGATTCAGGCACTCCTTACCAGGATTATTGTGGCTTCCTCTTTGCTCCTTGGTTTTTGAGAGCTGTTCTTGCAGTTCAGTGTTGGTTTTTCATGCTGATTTTTTCTAAATTGATTTGTATTCCAGTTTGGTGTTGAGAGCTGGGCGTCTGTGCATCCGCCTACTCCGCTGCCATCTTCTCTCCTCGATTGTTCCTCTTTTTAATCTCACATTTAACACCTTTGCAATCTTTACAATAATATCACTGTTAGATAAATGTAATTCTGAAGCAAATTATCATTCCATTAACACCTCCCTTTGTGTTAATTTCTTAGTGCTTCCATAACAGATTACCCAAAACCTGGTCATTCAAAACAGAAATTTGTTCTCTCACAGTTCTGGAGGCAAGAAGCCTGAGACCAGGGTCTTAGCAAGATGACACTTTCCCCGGAGGCTCCAGAGGAAAGTCCTCTCTTGTGTCTTTCAGCCTCTGAAAGCTTTGGCTTGTGGGCTCATCGCTCTGACTTTCAAGGCCAGCATTTTCCAATCTCCCTTCCCTGTTCTGCCTTCACATGGCCGTTCCAATGGTGTGTGGTCAGACCTCTCTTACTTCCCTCTAAGGAGGACACAGGTGGCTGCATTTTGGGCCCACCTGGATAATACAGGATAGTCTCCCCAGGTCAAGATCCTTAACTTAATTATATAGTTGCCAAGACCGCCCTCCATATTTTCTTCATACAAGGTCATGGTCACAGGTAGCAGGGATTAGGATGTAATTCCTTTGTGGAGGCTGATTTATTTATTTATTTTAGGCAACTGCAGAAATTAAGCAGATTTCTTTAATGCAGGATATCTTAAATCCTTTACTATACTCACAGGCACTGGGAATCATGAGAAGGGCAAGGACTTCCTAAAATTATTGAATCCTTCATCGACCCTGCTTTTTAAACATTGATTCTGAGGATATCATGGGACTAATGTCCCTAGGAATCTACTTCAGAAAATGCTGGTCTACAAACTCTTCACCGGCCCCACCCACCATTCCTGGATGTTTTCTTATTATTTCCCTACTTCAAATGTTCAGCTTTAGTCAACATGCCCTAATCATTGTTCTCTAAACATACCTGAACTGTCTGCCTCCATAGTTTTCTTCTAAGACAAGAGCCACCCACCCACCCCATTTAAGCCTCGCTGCTCCCCACCCCCTAACCTGCAGCTCTGTCACCTGCTGCTGCTCCTCATCAGAGCTCTGACCACTCCCCAGAGCCTTCCTGGACATTCCAAGAAAGAGTTTCTCTATTTTCAAATCTCAGCTTCAACGTTGCGATATCCCGGGATCATTAATAGTCAAGTACAGAAATATGCCAATAGTTAACTTCTCTGACAGTGAGCAGAGTCAAGGTTATCCCTATAACAGTCTTGTCTTTCTTTCCAATATGGAAAGACAGGTTGGTGTCTTGCTACAAAATCTTGAGGTTTCTCCGGGAAATGGGTTGTTGTGAGCTGAACTTCATCTGATTTTGTGCCTTGGTTAAAAAAAAAAAAAAAAAAAGGAAAGGGGAGATCTTCAGGTGTACTCCACTAACCTGAAATTTTATCATTTACTTCCTACGACAAGGCAAGAAGAGCTCTCGCCTTGCTGTCCAAAGTAACGTTGAACTGTTAGGTCAGCCTTTGGGGCATGGCTCTTGTTTTATAACTTATCTCCCCTCCAAATACACTCACAGTGCCTTCTGGTAAGTGCTTATTGATTACTTGGTTAATTATTTGTGATGTACTCACCCTTGATTTATTTTTTTTTTAAAGATTATATTTTAGGAGGACACAGGGAAGAATCATGTAAAATAATTTTGAGGAACATCACTCCTGATTTACTGAAAAGATGATTTCTCCCTTCCACGATGGTCCCGGAGTAGCAGGCGCAAGCCCGGCGGGAGAAAGTGGTGACATGGCCTGCTCCATGGAGAGTCTTCATCATGCAGTTGACACCATCTTTCCTTCTATTAAAGCCACGGAGAGAGGGTGTGAGTCAGACATCGGAGGAGAGTGTCCTGGATTAAAAACATACCCAGACTCGTTTCCTTCTATCTGTTATCTTACTGACGGCACTCTTGTTGAGAATGTGTGCTGGGACGAAGGACAAAGGAGTCCCCGGAGGTTTAGGGACTCACACTGTGGAGGAGAAAATAATGGGGGGAAAGGGGACATTCAGGGGTCAGGGCTCGCTGACCATCAGGCTCTTTTCTTTGACTCCATTGCAAATTTACTGCTAGGTGAGAGCTGGAGCCATAATTGGGATTAAGTATCTACAAAGGAAAACTCCCTAGGGACCAAGCAGGGGGTGCTGTTTGTCTTGAGTGTGATGTTAAGAAGTGAGAATTGAGGTTGATCTCTGTTAAACCTGTTAGCTGGACTTTATGGGTCCAGGGAGCAAACACTGTCATATTGCAAGGGAAGCATCTGTACACTGACTTGATACCCTAAATTGATTATGGCAACAATGAAAGTTTAAGTGGAAGGCACAGTATTCCTTGTCCAAATGCAGGTACTATAGGTAACAAACACTGCATATTAAAATTCCCAAAGTAGTAGAAATAGGTCAACAAGAGGTTTTTTTTTTTTTTTTTTTAGCATCTAAAGACATCTTATAGAACCAGGCCATGACCCTTGGATCTAAGAGAGCTGAATACAGTACAAGGTGACAGATTTCAACGATACAGATATTTTTATACTGGGCAAAATCATAAGTGAAGTGAGGAACGGAAATAATAAGTTACCATTTTGTTTTTGCATACTTGATATGGGACAGTCATTATGCTAAATGCTTTATATGCATGCCCTCCCCCCCCCCAAAAAAAGAGGAAACAGAGCCAGTTTAAAATGGAGTGGGAGCTGCCATCCAGAGGAACTGCCCTGCACGTCTAGCTTACGCCTCAAACCTTGCAGTGTTAGAGCAGAATCACCTTTGCACGGGGCCTAAGCAACCTTGTGCCCCAAAGAACTGTTAGTAAGAATAACAAGAAAGCAATATGATGACTAGAGGACAGATGACTACTGGACCGAAAATTAAAAACATTGTTTAGAATTAGCGTCACTATGTTACCTGCACCAATAGCAATGCTTTCCTTCTACGGAGGGAATTGTCTTCTTCCCTTTCTCATCAATATCCCTGGCCTTTGTTTCCCCGTTGGAACACTAGACTTCTGTCTGAATCAGTGCCTCCCAAACAGCTTTGATCTCAAATAAATGCTTGTTGCTTCTCACTTTGAAAAGCCTTTTATTTTCAGGTTAGCATGGATTATATATTAGCTTTCAATACATGACCATATATTCAATATGCATATATTAGCTTTCAATGTATTAGCTTATACATGTATACATAAATGCAATTATTTACACATATGCTTATATGTGTTACATATGTGTAAATAGCTTGTAGCTACATATGCATTAGTTTTATGTGAATTATTTAGAACACTGCCCAGGAGTTGTTATGCTCAGATGCAGAGACTCGGGGAAGACTGGTTAAGTCACTTGCAAGCAGGCTCCCAGTGAGAGGGTTGCAGTGCTGTGGCTGGAAAGGTCACACTGAGTGGCGAGCCAGATTGCCCTCACGATGCACGCCAGGGGTGTTTGGCTAATTGTGTGGAGACATTGATGAATGCAGCTGTGGGCTGCAGAGCAAGTCTCTGAGTCAATATTTAAGCACCGAGAAGCCCCCCCCCCCCCCTGAACGCCTTTGAACCCAAAGTTTAATAACTTTGTGAGGGAGATTTAATCCAAGAGCACAGCACAGAAGAAATGCAGGCAGCGCTGTCTCTACTGCTGTACACCCCCCTTCAGCACAATACTCTGAGGAAGCCAAGGCTTGGTGAAGTCTGGGGAGTGACCTTCTCCCACCAGATGACACCCACCTTTGCCCAATGTTAACTTTCTCAGTGACAGCAACCGGGTGCTTCCCTTGCCTGCCTCCCCTTCCTAAATTTATGGAGGTACAGGGAGCCACTGTCCCAGCTCACACACCTGTCACCAGCAGGAAGAACAGGGCTGGGAAGGGGAGGGCACAGCAGCCCTGCACAAGGGAACAAGTGGGTGACAGATCATTGATGGTAATTCCCTGAAGGGACCTGTCCTCTTTCTCTGGGGGTATAAACAAGGCAGAGAGGGCTACATCAGGCAAAACCCAAATTCCTCCTCCTCGAGGTCCACATCAGTCTAGGTCCAAGAGAACGCCTAGGCGCTGGGCATGGGTGGCCCTTCCTAGCCCTGTGGCTGAGCTCTGGGAGCTGGAGCCTCCGAAGCCAGTGTTCTCTGCGCCCCTCCCCCCATCCGCTCACGCACATTCTCAGTGTGTCATCTCAGGCACAGCGCTTCTGAGCCGTGCACACGGACACATTCTCCTGCTCTGGCTGGCCACGTTTGCTTGCCTGGTTGGCCATCGGTCCCCTACATGCTGGTCTTTCTCCCTGCCATGCCTCTGGGCAGGGACCCTTCTCTCTGCAACCTGAGGGTGCAGAATAAAACTTGAGACCAAAATGCCAGCCCCCCAGCCCACACTGTGCCGTCCCTAACCTGGAGGGCACACCCTCTCAGCCCCTCCGTCTTCTTCCATGGAACCTGCGGCTCCCAGAGGCCTGGAGAGCAGGTGTGGAGGTCGGTGTGGGGAGGAGAGGAAGTGGGCAGTGGGAGGAGGGAGGGGACGATCATGGGAGGGGTGGCAGGTGGTGGGAGGGTGGAGCAAGCTTTCAGAGCCAGGTGGCAGCTCGTGGGAGGAGGGAGGGGAAGGACAGTGAGCTGGGGTGGCAGTTGGTGGGAAGCAGGGAAGGCGAGTGGAGAAAGTGGGAGGCAAGAGAGTTTAAAAATGTATTTGTTTACTTTTTTACTTTGGGCTGGAGCAAAGGCAAAAGGGGGTGGGCATGTTTTGTATTCCCTCTGGGACTGCCCCCCCCCCACGTGGAGCCAGCTCTGCCTTTCAGTCTTGAGAGGGCGCTGTGGCTCCTTCACTAGCACACCCACCTTCGCTGCTGAAAAGTAGCGGATTAGTGTGTGCTCGGTCTTCCTTCTGCCCGGTTTTACCTGGAGCACTCTTCCCAACCTCTCAACAGCGGGTGACTTTGCTGCCATGGCAAACTTAGTAATGTCTGAAGAGCTTTGGTTCTCACAACTAAAGACTTTTGGTTGTCACACAACTGGCATCTAGTGAGTTGGGGTTGAGGCGACCATTAAGCATCCTGCAATGCACAGAACTCTACAATGAAGAACAGTCCAGCTCCAAATGCCAATGGTGCCCAAGCTGAGCAACCCCAGTCCTGACCTTCCTAGTGCCAGAGAGAAGGTGTGGGTATCAGAGATGAACTTCTTACCAAACATGACAGGGACCTTCATCAGGGGGTGAGGGTCAAGGTGATCTCCAAGATCTTAGAAGGAGGGGAAATGGGTTTGAGAAAACAGCCCTTGTTTTATTCCCACTTGCTCGAAGACCAGTAATGACTTACACGAAAGTTGGGCACCTCAAGCTGAGATTTACTCACTTATTTTGTCTGTTCTGAACATTGTTGTGTGTCTTTACCAGGAAGACCACTTAAACGGCTTGCTAGTCTCGGAGATGGCAAGGGGGGACATTGCGTTGTGCTTTGGAGTTGGCTTTTAGGGTGTGGGGCCTCGGCCATGAGTGCAGGGGACAGCAGATGGAAATACAGGAGCACGAAGTCCCCATTTTGAGAGATATGGGAGGGAGGAGAAGAGGGCAAGCTCATTTCCACGGAGCTGTGGCTCAGGCCATGAAGCTGCACAAGGATTAGAATCCATTTCAGGCCCTCGGACCTCAAAGCTGGAATCTCTGATTCCAACTGAACAAACAGGCCCATAATCTCAACCAGATAACAATTATTTTTGAATTTGAAAGATGTTTTCTAGGAAGGACAAGCATGTGCTTCCTATTGAAAAAAATAAAGATAAAAATAACAGCTTTTTAGAGGTGCACAGCCAGGGAACCCTGAAGGCTCCCTCCTGCTTTGGGTCAAATGGCACTTGTCTGCCTAATGACGGGGCTGAAATGGTGTCACGCTAGTATCAAAGGTAAATACAGTCTTCGGCACAGACCTGCGTTTTGGGGCTCTGGCCAGCTGGCCCCTCTTACCACCCACTCTGGGGCCTCCTTCCCCTCACTCTGTGCACGGTAAGGTGACCAATCGTCCTCCTTCAGGGAGGACAGTCCTTCTTTTGTAAGTTCCGTCCTCCCTCAAAAAGTGTCCTCCTACATGTCCTCCTTTTTGATACTGGGAGACTAATCTGTAAATGTCCATATTCGATCAATGCAGAGTCGATCCATTGCGTGGGATGTGACGTATTTGTATCTAAATGAGTACTTTTTTTTTTTTTACAATTATTAGAAATTAATAGGGATGTAAGCATAATTATAATATAAAATATTACAAATGTTTTTATTATGCATTTATCATATTATAGTGTATTATTGTTGCAATGAATAAAATGTCCTTTTATTTATGATATTGTTTTCTTCAATTTATTTTTGTCCTCCTTTTCATTGTAAAAAAGTTGGTCACCTTAGCACAGGTACCCCCAGGAGTGAGCACGCGGAGAGGAGGCTGCACCCGTCAGAGTGGAGAGGGCAGACCCAGTTTGGTGAGTGTGAATGGTGGGACAATTGAGGGGTAGGACACTCCGGATCATGAGGGAACGAGAGAACCAGCCTCTACCTGGGCTTCTGGAACCCATTCCAAAGCACATGGCAGAACTTCCGGGTCAGGGAAGGGCTGCTTCTGCCCAAGCCTGCTGCTCACCTGTGTCAACTCCCCTGCAGGTGGTGCTCACTGTCCTGGGCTTGCGCCTTATCCACCACCGAGGCTGGGAGACCCAGGGGAAAGGAGGTAGGCACTGTCAGGAGAGTCTTAGAGAGAGCCTGGTGGCCACAGGGTCATATGCCGTCTATTGAGGGGGAAAGCAAATGGGAAGAGAGGCCTTGCAGAGAGGAGGGGACAGCAAAGCTAGGAGGCCTACTGCCAGGGAGAGCTGATGGAGCACATGTCCCGGGGCGCCAAGAAGGCCCGAAACCTCCTGTTTAGAGGAACCGTTGCCGATGCAGCAACGCTTCCCAAGGTGGCTGTCACTGAGGACTCATCATATAATAATCAGAAGTAAGAGAGCCATGGCTGAGAGCATGTGCTGGCAGGAACCAGTGGTCAAGAGTGAGGATCTGATGTCGTCAAGTCGGGTTACTTATGAAACGACATCACAATTTCAGTATTTAAAATGAGATTTATTGGTAGGGAGAAGGTATGTTTAAAAAGCACCGCTGGACGGACCTAGTGTAGCTTTAGTTCCTGAGGATAAAGCGCCGTGTAGTGCTCTCAGGACGCCTTACAAAGAATAGTCCTGCCTGCTGGAAACGCCCTCCCTGGCCCTAACTCCCAGTCCAGCTGGGGGTCTGTTACCAGCCGTGGTCAGAGGCCCAAGTCTGTGCGCTACATGTGCTTGAACCTGGGATTTCTGCCTTTTTCCACTGGGGAGGGGTCGGCAACGCTGCGCTGTGTTAAAATCCTACACCCTGGCCCGGCCTGGAGGTGGGGAAGCACCTCTTCCTCTACTGCACTTCTGCCCCAACCCACAGTCCACTGCCCGAGGCATTGTTCTAGGATGCCGATTGACTGAAAAACTGTAAATGCTGTACCATCACCCACAGGAAAGTCCCACGCACACTTGGGTCCCTTTATGATCTGACCCCTCCCTGAGTGCCCAGCCCCTGCTGCCTCACTGCCCTGGCTCCTGGCTGCTGCGTTATCAGTGCTCTGCTGCTCCCCATCGGCCACGTCCTCACACCTCTGTCCTTCCCATCCTGTGTCCGGGGTCCTGGCACGCACACGCCCACCGGCTGCCTCGTGGAGCCCATGTGGCCTTGGTGTGCCTTTATGAGGCACACACGTGTTGGGAGGAGAGCCTGGCTGGGCACCTCCAGCCTGTGGTACTTGTCAGGCACATTTCTCTGTATTGGAACTGTCAGTTTCCTGCCTCCTTCACCCCAAAATACTGCACATGATGTGAGCAGGGACCCGTTCCCTCATCTTTTCATGCCTTAACACCTATTGGAGTTATAACAGCAGTGCCATAAGGAAGGGATAAATAATAAAAACCACTGCCTTTAATAGAACTAATTTAATCAGCAATTATAACTGGTTCCAGCTCTTCATTTCATTTGACATTAGAAAATTGCAAGTCTGGGCTACATTTGAGCCATTTCATTAATTGTAGGAGGAATTCCCTCTGCATCAAAGCAAACAGCCCAGACCTGTAAGTGCCTCCTAGCACAGGCCCTGAGGCAGTGGAGGGAACTGGCACGGTCCCTCCCTCCTGGGAAAGCACTGCCTGTCCTGACGCCACTAGGGACAGCAGCCACTCTGCTATGTATTTGAAAATGGTGATGTGCAACTCTTTTCTTTCCAGATGTGTTATCATTGTGATATCAGGGTGGAACCTAGGAGGAGGGGACAGTCTGGTTGGAATGACTTGTGACCGAGACTGGAAGGGGTTCTGTGGCTGGCAAAGGATAAGCTTGGGGCACACGTGCCTAAGAGAGGGTAGGCAGATGGTGACGGAAAACAACTCTGTTCAAGATGCGGAGTGAGCTACTGCCAGCCTCGTGCGGCTCAGGTGGCCACCATCCACTGTGACACACGGCAGACACGTGACTGATGCAGACAGGAGGTGGAAGTGGGGCTTCAGGAATGCCAGCCCAACACTGGGTCAGGGGCCTCTGCAAAGGGCCCTGCAGCCTGGGGATGGCATCGCAGCCAAGCCTCCCCCCTGCCCTGCTCTTCTGTCACCACGCATAAGACCGGATAGATATCTGACTATAATCCACATTGTCAATGGACCCATGTGGCGAGACTTCCTTTGCTGTACTTGACACTTTCTCCAAGAGCTCCAGATGTGGGGGAGGTATATTACAGGACACAACCAGGGTGTAAATTTTCACAAAAATTTAGGTAAGAACAGCCTACAACACTTCCATACCGACCACAATTCCGGAACCTCCAGGCTATTTGCATGCCTCTGGACACTCCCTCGTTTGTCACTGCCTGACTTAGATTTCAGTAGCCAGGACAGAGCCTGCCTACTCCCTGGTCACCTCTAATGACAGCACAGAGCAGGATTTGCTTTCCTTGGTTGGGTCACCGTTTCCTATTTACAGACAGGGCTGGGAGTCTCGATGGGCCAGGCTTTCCGCTTGACTGCAGTTAGTGGATGGGGTAACAAAGGGCTCACAGCAATTTCCTCCAGTCAGGTTTTGAGCTGTACCTTTTGGGGCAAGGCTTCTGGTGGTCTAAGTATGAAAACATCCATTTGCAAGAGGTAAACAGAGATGGATGCATTAAAAGACAGGGCTAAGAAATCAGTTGCCTTTGGTAGGTTGAATGTCCACAGGGGTTAGTCTGAGTGTGTAGTGACTCACTTAAGACCCCACAGAGCCTCTCAGTCACCCCCGTCCCTGCCTCCTTCCCTTGGCCACATGTCTCCTGTGTGCCCCTGTGATGTGTCTTCTTTCTCTTTAACAGCTCCTTCTCTGTGTCTTTTTCATATCTATATACGTATATATTTTTTCTGTGTACTTTTCTCGTGTAATTTTCCTGTCTCTCTGTTTCTTCTTCTACATTATTTTTCTTCCTTTCTCTATGTCTTTTCTTCCTTATCAAGCCCACTTCTGATTTCAACAATGTAACATAAAAATATTTTAAAGTATTACATATTATTTATTTAAGTTAATTTCAATTAAACATTTAAATGCCTGTTAATGTTTTTTTTGTCTCTTGCTTGCCCTTAAAAAAAATGACTAAAGTTGATTAATGGCACATGAGAGAAAGAAACATTCCTCATTCCTGCCCTAGAAGGTGAAGAGGTCGCCCGTCCACAACCATCCACAGCTGCCGACCCCTATGGTGACAGAAGACTCGCTCTCTGCACTTCTAGTGAAACATGGAGATGTTCTAGGAACCAGATGGTTTTTGCTGTGCAGTTTAATAAGCAGAGTGTTTACTGGCTCGAGAAAACCATTCAGTGCACTGTGTCCTGGGCATTTGTGGCTTTGTTTATGTCCCTTTCCTCCAGTGGCCACGGATTTGATGTTCCCATCAAATTTATTGTGTAATCATTGTACGGTAATCCTTTGCTTAGCCTACTGGTAGAATCTCCCTACAAAATTATGTATTTATTTCCTTGTAGGTGTCCTGTGTGGAATAAATGTAGACTTGTTTGTAACATTATTCATGAGTTTGGCTTTGATGCAGTATTTATTAGCATTGACTACCTGATTAACTTTCATAGTGAGAACCTAGAAGAGTTATAGCACATCCTGTATATTTTATAATTTTCTCTATCTTTGTAGGGATGAGTGAACTGGAATGTTGGTTACAATTCCAAAGTCTGTTCTCAAATTTTAAATTTCCTTGTGCATTGAACATATCTGTGTGCTCTTTTATATAAAGACAAAGCAAATTAGAAGAACAACTGTGTACTTTCATCTACCCAAGGGTTTGGAATTCAATTTTGACAGAATTCCCTTATGCCAATGGAGTCGTAGAGCAAAATCATTACAATCATAGCAGAGGCAAACCTGAAACCTAAAACCAACCAATCAGTAGTCCAGTGAGGGGCTGTCATTTAAATGCATGTGGATTAAGCAAAGAGAAAAAGACATAGACAACGGTATAGCGATTGCAAGAAAAGGGGTAGGGGAGATAGAAATGGATAAAGGAGGAAGAAATGGTGATGGAAGGAGACTTGACTTGGGGTAGTGAACACACAGTACCATATACAGATAATGTATTTATAGAACTGTACACCTGGAACCTGTATGATTTTATTAATGTCACCCTAATAAATTCAATAGAAAAAGAAATTAGAAAACAATAAATGCATTTGGATCTAAAAGAGATAGAAAATTAAAATACTATTATTAAAAATATTGTCCAGTAAATATCCTATAGTGCCTTTAATGTTTGACAGTTCAGTTAGGTGAGTTAAAATGACATTTACCGAATGTCTAATAGGAGCCTCATTGTGAAAACTCTGAGCGTCACGACCCATGTGCAACACTAGTTTAATTCGCTTACACACTCAAAATGCCATTCACTGGCAGTGATGCCAGGTTCCAAGCTCACCATCTTTCAAGCATTCAGAGAATCTGCAGGTCTTTTGTGTTGGTGACTTTGGATTTAGAAATTAGAACTAAATCTGCTAGTGTGGGGAGGATTGTGAATTAGGAAATGCTATACATGGTCTCCTGTATTTTGACAACACAAGCTTATTAGTTTTGCGGTGGTAGGTAATCTCACTACGCATTTCATTCAGGTCTGAGAAGTACATTCAATGAGTTTAAGATTCTTTCCCTTCCAGAGAGCCAGTTTGGGGGGTCTTTAAACTACATGGCCAGTCCTTTGCACATTTTTGTTCAGGTAAAAAGAAGCATGGAGCAGAAAGGGCAGGGGAAGATACAGTAGTGTGAGAGGTCTTCCGCAGTCCTTTTGAGTCATTGTGTATCTGGTGAAAGTAGTATGTGTTCAAGACAAATGAAATTAGGCAGGGGTTTTGGGGGAGGGAAGAAATGAAAGAAATACAATATAAAGAACTTTTTAACATGATTCATTCCTGGTGAGGGGCAGACCTTTGGGGACAAGGGCTCACTGACTGCATTACAAAAGAACACTTGTATTTTATTATGTTTGAGGGATAACAGAAGGAGAAAGCAGGTGCCCAACTAAATGTGGGCAAGGTTAATGGTGACTATTGCAGGTCAAATTCAATAAGGTGTTCATGGCCCTAATGACAATGGAGAAGTGTTTGCAAGCTTCCCCTGTAACTTTAAATATGTATATTTTCAAAGAAAAAAAAGTCTGCATTGTCTGTTTATTTCATATCTATGTGGTCTTCCATACTTAAACTTCAACATCTCTCATTTTGCTGGAGGATTTATTTTAATAAATTCTTCCTAAAAATATGTATCCTGTTTATGTAGTTTAGAAGCTTAGAACATTATACCACTGATCTAATTCAAACCCAAATCATTACAAGCTACTTACACCTTAAGCATTTTATTTTTAAATAGTTCTGCTTGAAATTTCTCAACAACACTTGAAAAGTTTAATGAACACAAACCATTATTTCCTCTCTTTAGCTTATCCAGCCTATGGAATATCTGCACATGCAACTTCAGCTGACTTGGACCAAACTTGCTAAAACCAGTTTTGAATAACTGTGGGTCCTGATCCCCAACACAGTGCTACAAATAAAATCCATTTTGATGCTTCAGCTCCCTATGTTCAGTAACAACAATTTCAGCACAGTATTTGACCCCATCCAAGATGGAGTTTTGAATGATGCCTACTATATAACAACAACACAATGTGGCATGTGTCAAGTAGACTTTGGTGATCACAACAGTGAAAGGCAAATCAGATAATCACAGGGGATATGGTTTGTGCAAGAGTGTGGTTTTCCCAGGCAAAGACAACACAAAGAAAGAAAATTATAGGCCAATATACCTGATGAATATAGATGCTAAAATCCTCAACAAAATATTAGCAAACTGGATCCAGCAATATATGAAAAAAAATCATACACCATGATCAAGTGGGATTTATTCTGGGGAGGCAAGGCTGTTACAATATTCACAAATCAATCAATGTGATTCATCACATAAACAAAAGGAAGGAGAAAAACCACATAATAATTTCAATAGATGCAGTAAAAGAATCTGATAAAATTCAATACCCATTCATGATCAAAACTCTCAGCAAAGTGGGAATACAGAGAACATACCTCAACATGATAAAGGTCATCTATGACAAACCCACAGCCAATATCATACTCAATGGGCAAAAATTAATAGCAATCCCCTTAAGATCAGGAACAAGGCAGGGGTGCCCCTTTCACGACTCTTATTCAACATAGTTCTGGAAGTCCTAGCCACAGCAATTAGACAAGGGACCTGATAAATGAATTCAGCAATGTGGCAAGATATAAAATTAATACTCAGAAATCAGAGGCATTTTTATACACCAACAATGAACTGTCAGAAAGAGAAATTAAGGAAACAATCCCCTTCATTATTGCAACCAAAAAAATAAAGTACGTATGAGTAAATTTAACCAAGGAGATTAAAGACTTATACTCGGAAAATTATAAAACATTGATAAAAGAAATCAAGGAAGATACAAACAAGTGGAAGCATATACCGTGCTCATGGTTAGGAAGAATAAACATCATTAAAATGTCTATATAACCCAAAGAAATTTATAAATTCAATGCAATACCAATGACATACTTCAAAGATATAGAACACATATTCCAAAAATTTATATGGAACCAAAAAAACAAAACAAAACAAACAAACAAAAAAAACAACAAACCCCACGAATAGCCTCAGCAATCTTAACAAGGCAGAATAAAGTGGGAGGTATCACACTTCCTGATATCAAGTTATACTACAAGGCCATTGTACTCAAAACAGCCTGGTACTGTCATAAGAACAGGCATATAGATCAATGGAACAGAACGGAGAACCCAGAAATAAACCCACACTTTTGTGGACAACTGATATTTGACAAAGGAGGTAAGAGCATACAATGGAGTAAAGACAGCCTCTTTAACAAATGGTGTTGGGAAAATTGGACATCTACCTGCAAAAATGAAACTAGACCACCAACTTACACCATTCAGAAAAATAAACTCAGAATGGATAAAAGACTTAAATTTAAGCCGTGAAACCATAAGCATCTTAGAAGAAAACATAGGCAGTAAGCTCTCCAACATCTCTCGCAGCAATATATTTGCCAATTTATCTCCATGGGGAAGTGAAATAAAAGACAGGATAAACAAATGGGAATTTATCAAACTAAAGAGTTTTGCACAGCTAAAGACAATAAGAATAGAATAAAAAAACAAACTACACAATGGGAGAATATATTCGACAATACGTCTGATAAGGGGTTAATAACCAAAATTTATAAAGAACTTGTAAAACTCAACAGCAAGAAGACAAACAATCCAATCAAAACATGGGCAAAAGAAATGAATAAACACTTCTCCAAAGTGGACTTACAGATGGCCATTAGGCATATAAAAAAAATGCTCAACACCACTAATCACTAGGGAAATGCAAATTAAAACCACAATGAGATATCACCTCACACCAACCAGAATGGCGCTCATCAACAAAACAACACAGAATAAGTGCTGGCGAGGATGTGGAGAAAAGGGAACCCTCCTGCACTGCTGGTGGGAATGCAGACTGCTGCAGCCACTGTGGAAAACAGTATGAAGATTCCTCAAAAAATCAAACTGCCTTTTGACCCAGTTATTCCACTTTTAGGAATATAACCCAAGAACACCATAACACTGTTTCAAAAGGAGAAATGCACCCCCATGTTTATGGCAGCATTGTTCACAATAGCGAAGATCTGGGAACAGCCCAAGTGTCTTGTCAGTGGACGAGTGGATTAAAAAGCTTTGGTACATATATACTATGGAATACTACTCAGCCATAAGAAATGATGACATCGGATCATTTACAACAACATGGATGGACCTCGATAACATTATACTGAGTGAAATAAGTAAATCAGAAAAAACTAAGAACTTTTTGATTCCATACATACAACAGACATAAAAATGAGACTCAGAGACATGGACAAGAGTGTGGAGGTTATGGGGGAGGGGGGTAGGGAAGTAGAGGGAGAAGGTGGGGGGAGGGGAGGGGCACAAAGAAAACCAGATAGAAGGTGACAGAAGACAATTTGACTTTGGGTGATGGGTATGCAATATAATCAAATGTCAAAATAACCTGGAGATGTTTTCTCTGAACATATGTACCCTGATTTATCAATGTCACCTCATTAAAATTAATAATAAAAAATAAAGAAAAAAAGAGTGCAGTTTTCCATTCAAAATAAAAAATAAAGAATAAATGTCAGGTTACTCACTCATGGATTCTGTCAACTTGGCCATTGTTGCAGTTTCTTTTTTGTGCTTTTCCTGGGGGTGAGAAGAAAAAACAGCAGTGGATAAAGCATGTCTTGGAGAAAAATGAACACAGTGGGTCTATTACAGTTCTATCTCCCTCCCTTCTTTTTCTATGTTACAATTTGGTCACCAGTAATGAAAAGAATTTAAAAATCTCATGTTATATTTACATGATCAGTTAGGCACAAAAAAAAGAGATTTTTTTAAAGGACCTCACAAAACTTGCCACTGCCTTTTGAAATAAGCATCTGCCACAGTGATCTTGGATATATATAATTGGTGACGCACGACCCGTCTCCAGAACCTCTTTGACACTGGAGTTCTGACATCCGTATGCCGATTCTCTGCTCTCTATTTTCTTCAGCTGAAGCTTTCCTGGTATTTTTGGAGCTGGTATTTTTGTAGTCATTTGGTTTCTTTCTTTCTTTTTTTCCTAAAAACTAAATAGATTTTATACATTTTTCTTTGTCTTACTTTTTTGACTTCCTGGAATCTTTTAAAAGTCATCACTTTTGGTGGGTTTATAACCTTATCTATTTTGAGCTGAAAACATTTTTGTTTCAACTGAGATATAGGTTATAACCCACTGAGTTGGAGGGCTGAGGGTATATGCAGAAATGGAATCTGTCTTAATCAAAAAAGTATTTTGGAGATATTATAAATAAGTCATCTCGACTGAAAGGTTCTCTTCAGTTTCTTCAGGGATCTTTAACTTTCTTGGGTTCCTGACATGTATGGTAACTGAAATATCAGCCACTATTATTTTACTTTTTGGAAGAATTATTCTTTTTCTCATTGTGAAACCAACACATGCCCATTATTTAAAAACTCAGATAATATTGAAAACTTATAAATCAGAAAATATTGTCGTCCCATAATACAATACCATGCATAGAGGAAACCACTGTCATATTTTTGTGAACACCATTGCATCCATCTTTATAGCTATGAATATATACAGACAGGGAAATATGCTCTACATACAATGTAGTAAGTTGCTCTTTCACTTAATACCCCATCATCTACCTTTCTGTGTCAATAAAGTTAGAACACATCATCAGTTTTTGAATGACTGAGAAGCATTTATCATGGGTTATAATATAATTTCCTTAACCAGATTCCATTTTATTTACTTACCATTTTTCCCTCTTTTACACAATGCTGTGATGAGCATTCTTGAACTCACATTTTTGTGCACTTGGTCTATTAATGACTGAGGCTAAATCTTAGGGTTAGGTATGGGCTGGTCAAAAAGTGTGGCTATTAAGAATTTTGACAATTGTCCCCCGCAAAGTTTAGGTTGCTAATAGTGTATAAAAGTGTTTCCTTATGTTCTTGTCACTTGTCAATGGCATTAGCACATCCCCTGCCCCCTAATCTTTGCCAAAGTGATAGTCAAAAAGTGATATCTTGTTAGTTTATACTGTCATTTTCCTTTCTCTAACCCTTTTTTAGGGAAAAGCAGGGAGTTACTTCCTAGGTAGCCTGCATGTCTCAGTGCTTCAGCTCCTTCGCCGTCAGCAATGCTGGTTCCGAGAAGCCAAAGATGCTTTGGCAATCACTGTTTCCTGTGCCGAGACCCCTCCATTTCCATTTCCTCCTGTGCTCTCCAAAGACACCCTTGAGAACTGCACTGGACACCATGAATCTCTAGTTTTCCCCTGCTCTTCCTAACCATCTTTCCGATTTTTATTTCTGAAAATGTCCATGCTAAAGTGTGGCCATGTGTCACATTGCATAATTTGTTATGGGGATAAGGGATTCCAGGACCTTTGGAGAAACCAAGTTTTGCCTGCCAATAGCCTCACTGGAGGTTCCCAACAGCACAGCCATCGTGACTGGGAAGCAGCTCATGGTTGACCAGAAGTCTCTGCCACTGAAGGACTGCCTGCCCCTCCAGGGTCCTACTCATCACGAGTGTAGACAGCTGGTGACCACGCACCCCACAACCCCATTTCCAACATCCTCCACTACAATATCTTCCAGAACCTGGACAAACCTTTCAAAAGGGCTGGGTTTTTTTTTGCTCTAGGAGGCCATCCACTCAAAATTGTGTTGTCATACATTTCAGAGAAGAACAGAAATATTTAAAGTTTGGAGAAAACATGATGACATGTTTGAGCAAAATATGCTGACAGATGTTGAAAAAAAAATCCTAAGTCTTGTTAAAATCACATCAAACATTTCAGGAAGAGTATTGACCCTTAGTGGGTAATTTCTTTCTTTTTTTTCTGTCTGACTGTATTCTCTCTACCACATCTGGAAATGGAAATAAAAGCTCAGCGGTTTGCTTGGTGTGCGTTGTGCGTGTGTGTGTGTGTCTGTGTGTGATTTATGCCCACACTTCTGTTTTAACTAAGGAGAGTGTGGCTTTGTACTGGAACTATGCCAGAAAGATACTTCTCTCCAACTGTCTGAAATGATACAGGGGTTTTAAATAGGGCAATTATAGCAGAGTCTGGCTGTAGCTCAAAGCTAAGACTAATACTAATACTGTACATGTGCTTGGCCAGTGGTGGTGCAGCGGATAAAGCGTTGACTTGGAATGCTGAGGTCTCTCATTGGAAACCCAGACTTGCCCTGTCAAGGCACCAATAAGAAGCCCCTGCTACTAGTTTATGTTTCCTGCCCCTCCCCTCACCTTTCTCCCTCTCTCTGTCCTCTTCTAAATCTCAAGAAATAAAATCTTAGAAAAAATACTGTGTGTGTGTATTCGTACATGCACGTGTGTGTGTGCATGTGTTAGAGAGAGGGTGAGAAATAGAGGAGGGAGAAGAGAGCTCAGGAATCAGAGCCTCCGGAGAGAGTAAAGGAGCTTTTCTGCAGGGCAGAGGGCGGAGCCTGCTGGTGGGCGGGGCCAGTGCCTTGATTTCTGCTCCCCTGCAGTAGGCTTTTAAGGATAAAGGGGAAAGTCGTCAGAGTTGATATATCTCAAACCAATCATATGTTCATCTCATCTTGGATATTTTTATCTCTCCAAAATGTGTGCTTATATTCATCAGAAAACTCGCTTTTTTCAAGTTACAACCATTTCAGGAAACATTTCTATAAAGTAGGGGAGAATAATGCCATTTTATGACCTGGTCTCCTCATTGACAGCTCACTCTCAGGTTAGAACAGGGGCCCTCCAATCTCCCACGTTGTTCTTAGAGTTCTCTACAAATGTGCCTCTTTCCTGACATGATGCCATAACAGGTCACCTGAGGACTTACTCAAGAGGAAAACAACACATTCCCAGTTAGCCAATCAAATAAGTGTTCTTATCACATGGTACCATATATAGCGGCTTGTATTGTAATGGAAAGCTAATGGAGATATGTGATAGCATGCAGGTAGGGTTTGGGACAGTAACAATAGTAATCCTTAACAATCATTTCACATTGATTGTAGCCTGGCACTATGTTACCTGCATTATTAGACTATCTCATTTATTTCTCACAATGAGTCTATGAAATCAGTACCATCATTCTTACTTTGCAGATGGAGAAATTGAGGACCAGAGAGGTTGAGCCAATTTTCCCAGGTTACATAGCTGGCAAGGAGAAAAATGGGCTATAAAACTCATGAAGGTTCTAAGTCATGGAACCAGAACTGGCTTCACAGAGGAAGAACACTGATGTGTCCAAAAGGGGGAAGAAGATGAGCAAGACAGAATATTCCAGGTGAAGAACAGCAGGAGATAGGGAACCTTGTCTGAGGAACAGCAGGTGACAGGTGAACTGAAGACAAGCCTGAAAAGAGTAGCAGGGAACTAGCTTAAAAAATTATGGTGTAGCCCTGGCTAGGTAGCTCAGTTGGTTAGAGCATCATCCTAATTACACTAAGATTGTGGGTTTGATCCCCAGTCAGGGCACATACAAGAATCAACCAATGAATGCACAACTAAGTGGAACAACAAATCAAAGTTTCTCTCTCTCTTCCCCTGTCTCTAAAACCAGTAAATAAAATTAAATTAAGGTATAACTGGTGGACCATGACGCCAGGCTGAGTGGCTCAGGAGGGAGACGAGGCTGAAGCTGGGGGTATCTGAAGCTGTGGAGGAGGAAGGGGCCAAGCCCCGAATCTGTGTGCACGCCGTGGGGAAACCCAGGAAGCTTACTCTCTCCGGGAAACCAAGCGGTGTGAAGAAATAAGAACCTGTCCACCAGAAAGTGGTACTATTTTCCATAAGAGAGTTTGTTTTATTCTTATTTTACTCAGTATGTGGCTCCTATGGTGATTTAAAGTTTTTGTAATTTGGGGTAAAAAACATCTGAAGGGAAGTGTTTGAAGAAGACAAACTCTTCACTGAGCAGGCCATGCAGGATGCTCTTGGTGAAACAACCTTCTGTGCAGAAGGCTGAGAGCCCTTGCCTCACCCAGAACCCCTTCCTAAGGTTCCTTATGTATAAGTCACCTGGCTGGGTTCCCTGTGATGCCACCACTCTGGCCATGTTCACCAGACTAGGGAGGGTCCAAATACACTGAGACATTGGGGTGTCTTATAAAAATAAATTAAAACATAACCTTGGCTCTGTTTGTACTGATCACCTGGATTCACCTGTGCTTCAGAGGGAGTGTCAGGTGGGAGGAAAGGGTTTGGAGCTGCACCCTGGGTGATTTCTTGGAAGCATGCTGAGTATGTGAACTCCTCCTGCCGAGGGAGACACTTGCAAGGTTAAGGGAAAACAGCTGGATCAGACAGCTGCTGGGGTTTCTCAGAACCTGCGTGTGTCCTGCCCTGCTGAAACTGGTGGCCACACTCTAGACTCCGCATTAATATCCAGGCAACATTTCCTGAATTCCCAGGTGGCTGGTTTCTTGGAACATTGATGAGTGACTCATTCCTCCTTTCTTCGAGCTCCTGGAAATATCATGAAATGTAGGACAAGCATTTTCACCAAAGTACATTAAGAAGGTTCCTTTAAAGAAAACACTGAGCTAGACTGCAAAGAGGTTATCTGGGCAACTGATGGTCCTTCGTGCTGTCACCAACCACCAGCGGACCTTCTTCCAGGATGCATCTGCACTGGGTTTGCTTTGTGCTCCCCGGCCTCCAGGGCAAAGTGCTGGATCCTGGAGGCAGCAGAGATTCTCCTTTTAGTCTCATGTTGCTCAGTCTATTGCTTCTGTTCTGGGTCAGCAGCTGTTTGAGGCCCTGTCCTGGAATCCTAAACCTTACAATGGTTGATGCCTCTTCACTTATCTTCATGTGAGGCAAAAGCTTTGCTAAACCTTCTCTGCTCACAAGAAGAAAGGGAACAGGTGACATGTTGTTTTCTTTTTTCCCCTTTTCCAGTTCACTTAACAGCTAAGTTCTGGGCACATTGAGTCCTCCAATAGTGGTGCTGTGTTCTTAGCTCTGTCCTATTCATAGCAAGTCAGGATCCTTCCCTTTTAAGACCTGGCTTCCACCTCTTTCTCCAACCTCATTTTCCATCACTTCTGGCTTCTAAACTATGGTTCAGCCAAACGAGCTCCTTTTGGTGCTTGAACTAATTGCAATGCTCCATCCCATTTTTCTTCCCCTGCAAAGTTAACTCCCACCTGTCTTCAAGGACTCAGCTTAGATTTGACATCTTGGTTGACATTGTCCCTAGCTAACCCTTTCCTAGTGACCCTTCTCTTTGAACCCCAGCATCCACACATACTTCTCTCATAGGACATGTCATTCTTACAATCCTAACTTCCAAAGTAACAGAGCAAGCTGGAGGCAATAGTTTCAACAACTTTCCGAAACAATTGGAAAACTATAAAAGAATCAATCCCTTTATTTCCAAAGAAGAAAAAACAAAATCCCCAAACAAAGCTGAAGAAGAGTAGAATAAATAGGGTTTCCTGGAACAGTCATGAGTTTCCTGACATGAGATGCTGACTGATCATTGGTACAGAAAGTTCCAGAAGGATTTCTGCTCCAGGAAACAATGCAATGAAATGACCTGTCAGAATCCTAAAATTGTTTCAGGGTTGTAGTCATAGTTCAAGAAAAAAATTCCTGATTCCTTTTGGTTTTGTTTCTACAGAGTTCTTTCTTTTAGTCAATCATTGGTGGATAGTGGGGTGGGGGTGGTGGAGATGGAGTGGGCTGATGATGGGGACAGACTGGCAAAATAACTAGTGACTGGTTAGTCATTTTGACACATAAGGGATGTTTAAGAAGAAAAACACCTGACCCAGAATGTTGACCTTGTTTTAAAGAGTCACTTAAATTGGTGGTGAGATTGATATGATCACCAGAATACTTTATGTTTGGCCAGTGATGTTGCAATGTTGTATTAGGGAGCCCTGTGCAAAGGCATTGTGGCAGACGCTTGGTTACCCAGACTAATCAATTGCTCATTGTCCAAGACGTTTGTGTCTTTAAATTTGTGCCTATAGTTTTCACTGGAGCCAGTTGCCTCCCCTAACACTGTGCTTTGTTGTGTGAAACAATCTGTCATGTTCTTCCTCAAGAACTAACTGGGTTGTAGTGAAGAGCAAGAGATTCATTCATTCATTCATTCATTCATTCATTTATGGCTTAGCATTTTGAGGCTATGATAATGCACTGCTTTTGGGAGGTCCAAGGTCAAGTTTTCCGACAGGAGATGGATAGAATATTAAAATTTAAGACAAAGCTGTCCAATATTGGATAACCCACATGGCCATTCTTCAACCAGATAGAGAGCCCAGTGGAGCACCATAACAGTTCTGTCCCAAATGAGGCCACTCAGGGGTACTGTCAGCATCCAGGGAAGTGGTGTAAATGTTTGTCCTTAAAACAAAACACTGTCCCTGCTGAACTAAGCCACAGGGGACCCAAAAGAGCATCTGAGAGTCCCAAATATTGCCCTTATCCCAAAAGCCAGCCTGTCACTTATGCATGTGAGCATGGTGGGTAAGAAATAAGGAGGTGGGAGGATTCTTCACCCTGCCATCTATATCAATAGTTATAAAAGACACTAAGCTGAAGGAATATTAAAAAAATATAACTTTGCAAAATTCAATTTCATAACCAAATGTGACGTTTACTGGGCTGGAGAATGGAACACTTATTGATATAAATCATATTATTTTCTTGTGCCTCTTGCTATATATTTTAAGCTTGAACTTCTGTTTGGGCAGAGGTAGTGCTTCACAACTGATTCTCAGCAGCACAGATCTCTGGGAACATCAGAAAACAATAAAACAGCACTCTAATCTCCTTTCTTTGTCGTTCTTCTGCCTCTTCTTTCTCTATATTTATAAAGAATTTCCTGATTTTAACCTCTGAGAAGATGGAGTAGATGTACTTTTTTCTATTCTTCCCACTAAGTACAACTACCCCTCCCCCAGACATTATATACAAAACAAACATGAAAAATAAAGAGAAGAAGGCAAACTAGCTAGAGACCTCAGGGCCCAAGGAACAACATGCAATGAGTTTTCTGGTTTTCTTCCCTCTATATCCCAGACTGGATACTAGAGAAGCTAGCAACATGGAAATGTCAATGGGTACAGGCAAAAATGCACCAAGAAAAGTCTGTCCTCTCTAGCAAAAAGTCTAAGAAAGAGGCAGCCTAGGAACATACAAATCTTGTAGATAATAACTACTCTTTTCCAGCCAAATACCACAGAAAAATTGCAACCCTCACCCAAGAGCACAGGAGGCCTGGGGAGCCTAGATTCTCACCCTGCTAGGGTGTAATAAGCACCCAAAACCTCCTGCTGGGGTGTGTCAGAGAAGACAGGTTGGAAAGTCCAGATTTTCATTCTTGCTGAAGGGCAATGAGACCCCTTGAGACCACACGGGAAGCCCGGATCTCCAGATTTAGCAGCAATGATACAGTCTGCTCCTTCTCCACTGGGGCATATTAGAAAAATCTTAGTGTAGAGTCAGGGATTCCACCACCTCTCAGCAGTACCCCCCCAGAGTGTAGTGAAGACCACTGTGCAAGCATTTGTGAGGTGCATCCCTTTTCCAACCAGTGTCATATCACTGGAGGCCCAGTGGTAAGCCTGAACTCTCACTCCTACTCAGATGTAACAAGGATCTTCTCCTGCCTTGGCATTGACCGAGACTGACATTACCCTGGGCCATAATGAGGTGAAATGCCCCACTCACCCACCACAGTGGTGTCAGAGGAGGCCTGCTATAATACGAGATTCAAATAAGGTCCAGAATCTTATAAAAGAACACCCAAGATGTCAATGCCTCAATAAAAACATTCACTTGCGGCCCTGGCCGGTTGGCTCAGTGGTAGAGCGTCGGCCTGGCGTGCGGAAGTCCCGGGTTCGATTCCCGGCCAGGGCACACAGGAGAGGCGCCCATCTGCTTCTCCACCCCTCCCCCTCTCCTTCCTCTCTGTCTCTCTCGTCCCCTCCCGCAGCTGAGGCTCCACTGGAGCAAAAGATGGCCCGGGCGCTGGGGATGGCTCCTTGGCCTCTGCCCCAGCCAGTAGTGGCTCTGGTCGTGACAGAGCGATGCCCCGGATGGGCAGAGCATCGCCCCCTGGTGGGCGTGCCGGGTGGATCCCGGTCGAGCGCATGCGGGAGTCTGTCTGACTGTCTCCCCGTTTCCAGCTTCGGAAAAAAATAAAATAAAATAAAATAAAATAAAATAAAAAACATTCACTTGCCACAACAAGAATCTGTAAGACATCAAACTGAAGGAGAAAAGACAACCGCAGATGCAACATGACATAGAGTCTAGAATTATCTGAAGATTTTAAAGCAGCCATTGTAAATATGCTTGAACAAGCAATTACAAATATGATTGAAACAAATTTTTAAAAGTCTCAATAAAAAAATAGTGAGCTTCAGCAAAAAAAATATGTAGGAGGTATAGAGAAGATCCAGTTGGAAATTTTAGAACCAAAAATTACAGTAAATGAAATAATAAACTCCTTGCATGAGCTTAGTAGCAGAGTGGACAAGAAAGAGGAAAGAATTAGTGAACTTGAAGATAAAATAGTAGAAATTATTCAGTCTGAAAAATAGACAGGAAATAGGATAAAAGAGAGTCTTAGGAACATGTGGGGCTATAACAAAGGATCCAATATTTGTGTCATAGAGCACAGGAGGACAGGAGGAAGAGGGTGAAACCAAAAAGGTATTCAAAACGATAATGGCTGAAAACTTCCCAGATTTACAAAAATTTATAAAAACAAACAAACAAACAAAAAAAAAAAACCCTGTAGATTCAAGAAACTGAGTGACTCTCATACAGGATCAATCTAAAGAAATCTACACAAAGAAACAACACAATCAAACCTCTGAAAACTAGAAAAAATATCTTGAAAGCATCCATAGACATGACACATTACCAATAGGGGAAAAAGATAAAAACAACAGTGGTTTTCTCAAAAGAAACCATGGAGACCAGACAGAAGTAGCACAGTATATTGCAATTACTGAAACAAAAGAATCATCATTCCAGAATTCTTTACCAGCAAAAAATAATTTAAGGAAAACTGAAGGCATTCACGAATGAAGGGTAACAAAGGGAACTTGTCAGTAGCAGACCTAGACCAAAAGCATGGTGAAAAAAAGTTATTAAACAGAAAGAAAATAATAATACAAGGATTTTTGGAGCATCATAAAGGAAGAAAAGACATGGAAATAGCACATTGATAGGTAAACATAGTAGGCTTTATATTTTCTGCAATTGTGTAGGTATGTTGAAAATAAAAGAATGGAAGAGGACATACCACGCAAAAAGTAATATAAAAAAATAGTAGATGTGGTTATATTAAGTAAAGTACACATCAAAGCAAAAACAATACCAGGGATGAAGAGAAACACTAAGTAAGGATGGAATTGACCATCCAAGAATACATAGCAATCTTAAATGTATATGCACCAAACAACAAAGATGCATAATATGTAAAGCAAAAAGTTACAGAATTAAAAGAAGTACATAAACCCACAAATATAGTTGTAAGCTGCAACCTTCCTCTCTCAGCAATTACTAGAACACTGGAGAGAAAATCAGCAAGGATAGAGGAACCTGGCAATACCATCCACCCATCAGATTGAATCAACATTATAGAACACTGCACCTAAGCATCACAGAGTACACATTTTTTTTCTGGGCTCCACAGACTATATGCCCAGATAGTGGCCACAACAAACCTCCACTAACTTAAAAGAACTGACCTCACACAGATTAGCTTCTCTGACCTCAGGGGAATCAAACTAAAAAAGAAAATCTTAAATTTTCTCTTTTTTTTTTTTCCTTCTGCTTCTTTCCCTCTTTTTCTGCTTTGTACCACTTCATACACCCTACCACGAGGGCTGCTTACCTCACGCTACAGTGGGAATGTCCTCATGGGGATTTTTTGGAGTGGGATATGGCTCTCATGCACTGTGGCTTTTAAAGAAAAGAGAGACACAGACTTTTCATTTTCACAGCCTTGCTATTGGAGCCCTCCCTGTCTTTGTGGAGAATGACTGTGACCCCCACACCACTCTGTTTTGACCATCCCTGGTACCTGTCTATACAGAACCAGAAGGGAGAGTGGACATTGGAGTCTGTGTCACTGAAAATGGGTTTGCATCGTTGGTGTAGTTTAAGCAGTTTTGTGACAAAAAATGAAATAGAGCAGAAAAAATAGCTTTCTGTATGCTTTATGAGACCAAAAAATTCAACCGTAAACTTCCAATTCAAATGGCAGAAGTCAGAATGACACATCTGCTGGGAACCCTCTGTCATCGTGGACCAGCGTTGCATAACCACACGAGATTCCTGTGGGCCTCTCCGTGCTGCTGAGCCTGTCCTGCTCACAAGTGGCGACTCTTTCAAAACCATGCATTCCCAATCACGAGATGCCCACTGACAAGTGGTCCCCTATTGTTCGGTAATTATCAGTAGGAAAGGAAAAATGACTCCGGCCATCATTAATTACAAGGTGGGCTACTGGCCAAGAGTGGCTGGGATCTTCGGTCTCCGACAGTGGCAGCTGCTCAGGCTCCCTGTCTCGGAGGGACAGCCAGCAGAGGGCAAGGGGGAGGGATGGAGGCAGCATTCAGGGAGCCCCGAAGGCGAAGATTCTTCCCTATGGCTTGCTGTTCCATGGGTAGCTGGCAGATGGCGCTCGCTTTTCTCATCAGTCAGGGAGCCGTGGTCAGATCACAGGGGTGGGGGTGTCCAAACATTGCTTAATAAAGCTCTTCAAGCTCCTTGAAGTTTAAAACCACACAATTTTGCTTTCTAGACTTCACGGAGGCAGGTCCATAGTGAGGGGTGAGGGTAGGTGGCAGCAAACAGCTTCCACACGGTCATTTTCTTCTTGGGGACTGGGCCCTTCCTGGAAGACCCTGCGGTCCTCTCTCTTGCTCCCCTCCGCTCCTTGCTCTCACTTTCTGCTTTCAGGCTGCTTTTGTGCTGCTGGCCCACACGTGGGAAGTGGTTTAGGTGGAACCAGCCTCTGTACCTGACTTTCTGTCTCTACCTGGATAAGCAAACCAGCCTCTGGACCAGGTGGACTTTACATCACTGCGGAGATAGTTCTTGCTCTTAGGAGATGCATCCTGAAACAGTTGGGGGTGAAGTACCCTGGCATGGACAACTAGTTCCTGAGGGGTTCACCGGAGAAAGAGAGAAAGAGAGAAAGAGAGAAAGAGAGAGAGAGAGAGAGAGAGAGACCACACAGGTAAGGCAGATGTGACAATGTTAACCGCTGAGGGAATCTAGGTGAAGGTACAAATATGTGCACTCTATGACTCTTGTGACTTTTCTCTTGGTTTGAAAGTTTCAAAATTAAAAAATAATGAGAACAATCAGCTTGGTGAGGATAAGCCAGCTCCCTTTGGCCAGTCTGAACAATGGCCCTGCGTCCGGGGAGTGTGCTGACATGGAGAAGTGCAACACTATGCCCCACTGCTGACTTACTTTGGGGGATAGCAGCAAAGATGAGATGTTTCTTTAAATCATTCTCCAAGGAGAAACTGAATTTTAATATGGTAGGACAAAGGCTTCTCTGCCTCCTTTAGAAAACAACAAAGCGAACCAAGAAAAGAAATCTTCATTTCTGATGAAAGTAGGAAATGCCACATATGTAGGGGAACGTGCACCACACTCAGCAGCCGTCAGGCTGGAGGGAAGGCAGGCAGCGAGGAAGGACGACCAACACAGGGGTACATGGCAGAGATGGCAGAGCGTGGCCTCCCTCTCCCCCATCCTGTGGGCACAGCCAGGCACGACCACAGTTTAGAACAGGTGAAGGTGTAGGAGTAGTTGTGGGGACAGCTCTGGACAATGTCTGGCATCACAGAGGGCCCAGAGGAAACAGAAAAAAATGTGAAAATTCTCAGCGCCGGAAGAAGTGGTCTCCCTGGGCGGCTGAGTAACTGTGGCAATCAGCATTTCTGTGGCTGCTGGGCTTTGTTGGCTGTAGTGACGTAAGGACTAAACCCTCTGACAGAAGCCAATAGG
This sequence comes from Saccopteryx leptura, assembly GCF_036850995.1. NCBI lineage: Eukaryota > Metazoa > Chordata > Mammalia > Chiroptera > Emballonuridae > Saccopteryx > Saccopteryx leptura. Next base: position 220,976,135 of record NC_089504.1, on the reverse strand, counting down.
AGAGCTTACTTGCAGTGCCCTCTTGATCCACCCAAGGTGTCATTTCACAGACAGCTGATCCAGGAAGAGCCCCTTCACTCATGAGTAACGGGCAGAGCTATCCAAAATTTTGCAAAACAAAACAAAACAAGATTATGATTGCACAAAAGAAAGAACAACAACAACAATGGTAAAATAATACAAAGAACAAATCCAGGTGGTGGAGGAAGAGAGATGAAGGTAGTAAAAGGGGGTAAGCCCGTTGCCTTACAGAGCAAGAGGGCCAGGTATGTTTCAAGTTAAAATGTGGAATAGAGAATGATAAGAATATTATTTAAATGTCAACATCATCAGGCAACATCAGGCAGGGAAGGAGGCAGCGGGAAGGTGGATAAAGACCGCAGAACCTGCACTTGTAGGCAGGTGGCAACGGGTCCTGTCTCAAGAACAGCGATTAAGTGTAGATAGGTCACAGAAGAATGAAATGACAGCATTGGTCTGACAAATTTGCAAAAGTGCAACCCTCCCCCCCAAAAAGAAACCACACTCAAAAAAAGCAAAGCAAACACAGAACAGAAAATGAAAGATAAAGAAAAATAAAAATATTTTTAAGATTTGAAGACTTAATGTAAATGATGACTAATGAATAGAAGAACAAAATATAGCTCTTGGTAATTGTTATGGAAAAATTCCCAAGCTATATGGTTAAATGAAAGAGCTGTTTATTGAAGGGAGTGGATGGGTAGCCTTCCACTGGTGTTTAAGAAAGTGCATAAATATACTTTAAGTTTTATAGGTCATATAAGTAAGCACACATAGATGCACGCATCACACGTGTGTCTGAACCTATGAATAGAAAACTTCTGGAAGGATACACAGGAAGCTGGTAACTGGTAGCAGGTAAGTCTGAGGCAGAAGGCTGAGAACTGGAATCTTGGGAGGATTTCCACTGTCTGTGAGTTTGTAATTTTTATTCTAATTGAGGGTTTTTATTACTTTTTTCAAAATACATTAATACTTCAAAAGCTCCAGAGATAATTCCAACCTGCAGCGGGGACTGGGCAGCCATGGCTTCCCACTTGAAGGCTTGTGCCAGCCTAATGACTGTTTTGTTGTCTCAGCAGTAGGGATAGAGATGGTGATCGCAGTGCATCTAACTCATGTTGGGTGCTGGCGGACCAGCAGATGGTCTATTGATTTACTTATGTCTGAAGTTTCCTGGTTTCAATAAGGTTATAGTCAACAAAAAATGGTAAAAGTAAAATAATTACAATGTTATAAAGTGCTGGGACTTTGGACTCTCTCTGTTCCCATTTCTATTTTGTCTTAATGTCAGCGTGTCTCTGTTTCCACTCCCCTGAATTAATAGACTGTGTCTTAGCTTATCTCCTGGACGCTGTGTCCTGTAATTCTCACTCTTCTTGTTTTTTACCCTGCCAGTCCCTTCCGCCAGGCTCCCTGTAAGCACTCCACTGCACACACTCTGTTCTCTGGCTCTGACTGCCCAGGGTCACATAGTCCCACCCCACCCATCACACTGTCCGGGTGCGCTGCTCGCTGGGTGCCTGACCCTCCTTCCATCTTTGCTCTTGCTGCCTTGCCTGTTGGAAATAATCCCAAGTCCACCTGTCTTCATCCCCACATCGACGCCTTTCTCTCCTGTGTCCTTGCATACTCACAGGTCACATCTCACAGGCTGTCTCCTCTGTGATCATTTTCTCCAACCCGAGTTTAGCTCCTTCAGGAGGCAGACCATGGGGCTCTATGTTCTAAGTAAAATCCCCAACCCAGCCACTTCCCGCCATCCTCACAGCTACTACCTCTGTTCAAGGCACCATTACTTCTTGCCTGGTCCACTGGTCCCTTTGCTATCCACTTGGCTGCTGGAGCCATCGTTGGCTTTGAGCATGAGTCAGATCATCTCACTCCCTGGCTTAAAACCCTTCAAGTGCTATCCAGCACCCTTGTGGCAGAAATCTAAGCTTCAGGTGACTGACTTGTCCTTCCTGGCCATCTGAGCACACTTTCCACCACCCACTCCCACAGTCTCTGCTTTTCTCGTTCTCCTGTCCACAGTTTATTCCCTCTTGAGGTCATTGTACTTGCCTGCCTCTGTCCCTCCCATCATTCAGGTCATGGTTAAAATGTCCCTTCCTCCGAGGCCTTCCCTGACATTTTACGAAGTGTGGGGCTCCTTTACACATGCCTCCCCTCCTCTTTCTAACCCTTTCCTTGCTTAATTTATCTTTGTAATGTTCATCTTCACTATATATGAGAATGAAAAACTTAAACCTAGGCTCAGGCTGCTTGAGCAATTTCAGCTCCACGTCTGCCTTAAATGCATAATGGGCATGAAGGTGGGTCACTATGTAAAGTAAAGAGCCAGTGTGCTGCTCTGGGCAAGACTGGAAGCCCTCTACCTTATCTTCTCTAGTGTTTTAATGTAACCTTTACACACACACACACACACACACACACACACACACACACACACACACACACACACTTTGTCTTGACCTATGTGAAGACCTAGTATCTAACTCAGATCTAAGAAGGGAAGACTTTATTAAGCAGCTAAAATCACATACACACACACAAAATCTAATCTTTGTTCAAGCTAAAAGCTAAACTGTGTTGAGAAGCCTAGAGACATCATCTGTCAGCTTGGGAGGTCCTCTCTTCTGGGCACTAACATGGTGAACTCTGGACGTGAGACTGTGGTTACCAGGTTGGGGTTAGCAGAGAAATGGAAAGAAACCGGGTTTCTTCCTCTTATGTGTGAGCTGCCCGGCAGGATGACTTAGCTAAACGTATTTTGGTGTTTTGTGGAAGACTACACTGCCTGAAAAGCGTAAATTGCTGACTCACTGCCTTAGACAGCCTGGGGGTTTAATTAGAAAGAGTGAGGCAGGCAGCCGTCTTGATTGGCATGTGACATTACTTGTTGTCACTAAAAAAGAAGAGTTGAGCCAAAGATGAAGGGGTCAGATTTACACAAGAATAACCACAGCTGGAGGATTTTCTAGGGGGCAGAACAGAGACTCTTAAAAAGGCAAAAGAGATTTTGACAAAGTGATTGAGAGACAAGGAGTGGCAGAGCCAGTGCCCATGAGAGCATCAGCCCTTGACACTAACAGTTGGGAAGAAACAGTGCTGAAAGTCAATCCAGTCAACTTGAGCAGTGAGGCAAACATGGTTTGTATTCCTTTTGCTTTCCTTAAAAAATGTCTTCTGCTTTATTTTGTATTATTTGATTTATTGGTGTTTCAGAGGAGTAATGCTTGATTTGTTTGTGTGTCTTTGTTTAAGTTTGAAAGAACATGAATTAATGCCTAGTTTGTGCCTTCAAAAGTAATCAAGAAAGTGGTTGTGACAGTGAGGAGAAGCTGAGTCACTCCCTGGCCATGTGCAGCCCCTTCGACATTCTCGTTTTTGTGGCAGGTTGCAGCAGAGAGGTAGTGGTGTCCTGGTTTATAGTGGCGCGGAGGCTGGAAACGCTGTCTGTTTCGTGATTGTGTCCTTGGGAGTCTATTCTTTAGGAAGTACATCTGGTGCCAGACAGTCATATCTTTAATGTTTTAGACTCAATTTTCCTTTATTCACAGTGTGGGGTGACATTTAAAGTCGATTTTTGTCATAAAAATAACACTACGATATTGTTAAAATAGGTTTAAATAGGCACTTTGCTATATGTGACACAATGCATAAATTAGCAGGAATTAAGAGCTAATGGGTTTATAAGCCATTATGCATAAAAGTTTCACTTCTGAAATAATGTTCAGCTGTGACTTATATGCATTGCTGTGACTTGTGTAAGAAATGGGTTATTCTTTACAAAAGTCTTAGTGTCTTGTATTATCTTTTCAAGCAATTTGAAGATATGGAGTTTGTTGTTGTTTTTTTCGGCAAGAGAGCAGGGAGGAGGTATTTAGACTATCCTGGCAGTTTGGAGGGTGAGCCTGGGAGAAACCCTTCAAAAATGTGGGCTTCTCATGGCCAACGTCACAGCCGCGCTGAGGGCTGAGGCTGGTGTGAGCATACCTGCGTCGATGCCTATGTCCTGATGGAGATGCAGGAAATAAATGTCCAGTTTTTACATAGTTTTTCTTTTTTAAAAAAATGCCAGCATTCAAATTTAATATTTGTTTGTGATTGTTCAATACATTGCAAAGCAAGTCAGGGAAGAGAACATAAGCTTACAGAAGTAAGCAACTTACCCAGGCTTTTTAAGTCCTGTTTGTGTGTAGGTATCTTATGATGCAACAATTTGAAAATATGGCCAGGGTTCAGGGGTGGGAGGAAGTCAGCTCCAGACAGAGGTCAGACGGCTGAGGTCAAGTGATTGGATTGCCTTAATTTGTACTGTCACAGAGAGATCTTTTCACAGGCACCTACTCCCAGCAAACAGATGCCTGGCCAACCCCTCTCTGAAAATGAAGAAGACAGTACTTTCTTAATTTTTATCCAAGTGAAGGGAGCAAGGAGCACACCTCCAGGGTTCCATCAGCTTCTAGTCTCTTCCAAATAAGCAGACAGAAAAGGCAAGCAGAAGAGAGATGTTCTCTATGTCCCTGATGCTTCAAGGATGCTGGTGTCAGAACTAGACCCCATGTCAGAGCACCAGTCCTGACCCTAAACCTAACCTCTACACAAAAAATCCCTGTGGGGGTGTTAGAAAAGCTGGAGTCCCCACCGACCAGGTGATTTATATATAGCTCGAAAGGCTGAATTCACATAAACATTCCAACTGTTATAAAGTGTGTGTTCAGTGAGAGAGAACAGCAGCTTTGATGTGTTGCTGAAATAGCTGAGATAGACTCTACTTTGGTCCACGTGAAAACCAGAGTGACTCTTGTACAGAAAAAAAAGAGGAAGAAACGTTGTACATTTTCAAATAACTGTGGATATTCTTTGACACCCATGTGCCACCCATGTCTACCTCCAGTTCTTGGCCATCTCACAGGGCAGAGAAAAGAGGGAGGAGAAAGGGGCCAGGCAGGGAGGAACATAGTGTCTGGCCTTTCAGAACATGCCTTGCTCTTTTTTGGGTGGCGGGTTTCAGCTCCTCTGTTGGAAAGCCAGAGGTAGAACCAGCAACCACAGCTCATGGAATTAGTCATCCTATGAATGGAGAAGCCAGTTTGGAAAGAACTAGTACTCATTATTTCATAGAGCAGGGGTCGGGAACCTTTTTGGCTGAGAGAGCCATGAAGGCCACATATTTTAAAATGTAATTCCATGACAGCCACACAACTACCTGTGTACGTTACGCATTATCCAATAAAAATTTGGTGTTGTCCCGAGGACAGCTGTGATTGGCTCCAGCCACCCGCAACTATGAACATGAGCGGTAGGAAATGAATGGATTATAATACATGAGAATGTTTTATAGTTTTAACATTATTTTTTTTATTAAAGATTTGTCTGCGAGCCAGATGCAGCCATCAAAAGAGCCACATCTGGCTCGTGAGCCATAGGTTCCCGACCCCTGTCATAGAGTTAGATGAGCTTTAGGAAGCAATGTGCTTGTGGACACCTTAACATATGACAACCTATGGTTTTTATGGCGTGTCTTAAAATTTTGTGGCTGAGTTAAAATGCAAGGGTCTGTGTTGAAGGAAGTGAGGCATTCTTCATTGAGGGCAAGTGAATTTTATCAAATGAGGACCTATTTCCTCAATGAATTCTCTCAGTACCTTAGAGACTGAGGAGTCAAATTCTTCAATTTGACCAGACTCCAGTCCCTCCTCACAGCGGCCCGATGAGGTTTGCAGGATGGTATGCAGAAAGTGTTAGCTGAAGTTTTTCATGATTAAAGAAATGGAAGAAGGCCTCTACGGTTGGCTCAGTGGTAGAGCATTGGCCTGGCGTGTGTATGTCCTGGGTTCGATTCCTGGTCAGGGCACACAGGAGAAGTGCCCATCTGCTTCTCCACCCCTTCCTTCCTCCTCTCTTCCCCTTCTGCAGCCATGGCTCCATTGGAGCAAGTTAGCTCTGGGCACTGAGGATAATTCCATGGCCTTTGCCTCAGGCTAAGAAGAGCTTGGTTGCTGAGCAACAGAGCAATGCCCCAGATGGGCAGAACATCGCCCCCTGGTGGGCTTGCTGGGTGGATCCCAGTTGGGCTGCATGCCGGAATCTGTCTCTGCCTCCACTCCCCTCACTGAAAAAAAAAAAAAAATGGAAGGAAAAAAAAGCACCTCTTTATCTCAACAGTGTGAAAGCCAAATTTTGCAACATGCAAATTTTCCAAATTAAGGGTCTAGTATTTTTCTTTCTTAGGGGGCGTAGACTCACAATCTTTGAGCTTCAGCATAGGGGACTTTGGGCAGTAAGCTTGTCTCTCCGGTTGGTTAGTATTTGTGTGCCACAGAAGTGAAACCAGCTTCCACGAACTTGTGTTTAGTGTTTTCTTCCTAATGCCGGTAGCCCTGTTCTTACCCTGAACGTATCTTCTGCTCCCTTGCCAGCTCCAACATGGCTTCCCTGTTAGTCCCCTCCCATTATGAGGCAGATTATAAGAAGGTAATTCATTAACACTTGAAGGTGGTTTAGTAAAAGTAAACTTGAAAATACACACCGTGTTTCCAATTAGTTGTCAATTCGCATATCACTAACAACTCCTCCCAAACATAAAGTGTCACAGCCTGACCAGCTCAGTAGACTAGGGCCCCTCCCGGACCAGGGATGCCCATTTCACAAACGAAGGGACTGATGTCCGAGGAGGCCGAGCGGCTACCGTGGGAGAGCCGAGGTTTGTAGCTACCACGAAAGAAGTTTCTCTTTTTCCCTGCAGCTCAGCCTGATGTGTGTCATTATCTCAACTGTGCTTTTTTCCCAAGTGGCATCATCTTGGCCAGGCGACTGTCTTTGGCCATTTACTCAAATGCTAATCTAAGCGTTGTTGTGAAAGCATCTTGTAGATGTGATAAAAGCCCATAATAAACCTGTAATAGTTGACTTCATCCTTAATAGTCCGGGTGGGCCTGATCCAATCAGAGGAAGGACCTGAGAGGTAGGGCTGAGGCCTCCCTGAGAGGAGAAATCTACCTGGGGAGGGCAGCTGCAGCCCACGCTTGAGGGTTCCAGTCTCCCCTTCTTAACAGCCTCCCCGGTAGGTGTCAGTGGGTCCGGCCTGCCCTTCCATCATGGAAGCCAATGCCTTCTCACGAGTCTCTCAATACTTCCTCCTGCTGGTGCTGCATCTCCGGTTGGGCCCTGACTGGTACACCAAGGGACGACTGTAGTTAAAAGTGGTTCTGCTGTGTTCGGAGCGCATCCTGAAGCTTCCATGTCTGGATGGAAAGAAAATGCAAGGCTCCGGGAGGCCACAGGCCGTGATGCTTGCACCGCAGAACCAGAAGCCTGATCTTTCATGTACTTTTTGTGCAGCGCTTGTTGAAGTAGTGGGTTTGGCCCTTGCTGGGCCAGGGATGGGTTCTGATGTAATGACTGGATGGACATTGATTCATTGCCCAGTGGCCACTGGGTGGAAGGGGAAAACCGGGCCAGAGACGTGTAGGTCAGAAACTTAGTACAGAAAGCACATTCACCTGCTACAAGGTCATGGTCAAGATGGGAGGCCACAGGATGAGCTGGAGATAGCCAATGCCTTCCAGAGTGAGAATGGAGGTTACAGAGCCAGAAGCCAAATTTTGTGTGGAAATTGAAGAATAACCAACAAAGATTACTGGATGTTTTCAGTGGAATATTGCATATTCTTTGGAGCACACCCCTGTAGCTGTTCTGATTCTAGCTGTTCATGGCATGGAACTGCTTTTATAATTTGTACATTGTGGAGAACTGATGGCAATACAAAATAATTCTTGTGTACAGAACTGCACATACATCCTGTCAGTGAAGGTTAACTCAATCTCCCTCCCCAAAGAAACACCCCTTCAACATTCTTTCACTCCATGTAAATTTGTGGTTCTTTGACTTCTTTGAACCTGTTGTGATATCTGTATGATTTTCTTATTTAGTGAATAAGTTAAAAAAACTTTTGGTACATGTTTATTTTATATTTATATGAGAGGCATGATTTTACTTTTTTTTAAAAAAAAGAAATAACCCTCTGACAACACCTGTGGTGTCTTGGGGACTACAGAGAGGAATGCCTTAGGCTGTGTCGTCAGAGGCAGGGGACAAGAATCTGAATCTGTCCAGTGAGGATAACCGAGGGGTCATCAACCTCCAGATAGCCCATGCAGCCATGCTTGTAGCAGGGACATAAACAAAAGTAATCTTTTTATTTTTATTTTTTAATGAATGTAAAATGCAGTTCCTTCATCTTGCCCTTTGAGATTAGTACTGACTTGCTTTTATAGTTTTTTTGAAGAAGAGTTCAATGCATTCTCTGTCTCTCTTATTTATACAAACATTTGTTTGCCTATGTGTGATTTACTGTATATTTTACCTGCTTCCAAAAACCACATTTGAAATGGACCAGCTGGTGACAGGAGAGAGACTACTAGCTTGTGTAGCAGGTCGGACCTTGCAAAGAGCAATGTCATCTCTAGAACCACAGAGCAGATGGCGAAAAACCATATGATAAACGTAACAGGAGGCTCCCTGGTAAATAGACTCAGCCACAAGCTGACAGCTAATGAGAGTGATGAACAGACAGGAAATGCGGGGGATGGGGGATCACCCAAGGTCTCTAGCTCTGAGATACTGACCTTCCTTGCACTTTGGATTATGTGGCCACTGTCTCCAGAGAGCCCAGGTGGTTTTACTTTCCATACCACCTGGTCTTCCTGTAGGAGGTGACTGGGGACAGGAGAGGGCTTGCCAGGGCAGCAGACACTGCTAGTTCTCTTGTGTGAATAGAAACATTGGTGGGGGTGGGGTGGGGTGGGGACCATTCCTTCCCTAAGATGGCAACTGGGAGAAGGAAGACTGAAGCTTAAGGCTCCTGCTCCTACTGTGTCTTTTCTGCCTGGCCATCGATCCTGCCACTCAGGTTGTGGTGAGGGTGGGGATGGCAATGCCACTTTGTAAATGATGCACGAAGTGGAGCCGAGGGAGGGACATCTTCCCATTTTCTTAACATATGTGACTGTGCCTAGCGGGATGAGTACTGCCACCTTCAGGGTGAGCTGAATGAGGTCTGTGATACAGAGATTGATGCTGTCCAGACTATACTTCTAAAACATTTTCTTAGAGCCCCTTTTAGGGAAAACCTCACAGAATTCAATTCAATGTGTATATAATGTGTACATAGTCTATAAAAAGCAGTGTGCCTTCAGGAAGTAGAGCACACTTTTTATCAAGAAAAGCAGTTGGGAAACTGAGATAAAATATTAACTCTCTTACTATCCAGGAACTGCTGCTCAGGGAAGGATCTAGAGACCATAGCTGAGCTCCAGACAAAGGAGGAAGAGCATCCCCCAGGGGAGGGTGGGGAAAGGACGGGGAACTTGAAAACTGCCGAGGCTGTAGCAGTCCTGTGGTTAGACAAAGGTAGAAGGAGTTGGGTATAAACAGGGACTTCAGAGGACCAGCCTCCGAGCCCTGGGGATGCACCAGTCCAGAGCCATCATGGTTTGAACTAACTCAGAGCTCAAGACTTGGTCAATGTCCTGAGCGAAATGACAAGCTGGCAATTTTCAAAGAAAATGAAAATCTTCTTAGAGCTCACAGTCCAGAAAATTCTCGGGAGGTGTTTATGAGTGACAGTTTTCAAACAGGGTTCTCAAACCATGTGTTTGGTGTCTCATTCACATTTTAGAAGACAGAAAAATGTAAGTAGGGAACGATGACAATGTGCACCCGGCAGACTGTGCGAGATTTCACAGGGGCACTGGGATGCAGGGAGGAGGGGACCAGGCTTTGTGGAACCCTGAGCTGGGTGCTGGGCTGTGAGTTGTTTCTTGGGATTGTCAAATCAGCCTGAGTCAATTGCCTGGAGGATTCGGGAGTAAATAATGAGTCACATACAGGGAAGGGACAGGAGTTCCTGCCCATGAGGAGCTACTATTGAGACAGGGCTGCTATCGGCATCTCCATGGACTCCAAGGCACAGTCCTCAGATAGCTGGCCCCTTTTCTAACCTTAATCATAGCTGACATTTATTGAGCACCTACTATGTGCCAGGCATGGCCTTCCATGCTTTCCATGTATTAATTCATAAAAATAATCCAAGAGGTGTTTTTACAGACTCGCCTGGAGAAACTCATCAGATAAATTAGCCAGTTTGTGTTTTAACTGTATATAACCACTTCCCTGAGTTGTCAGTTTCAATCACCCTTGGATCTGGCTGAGCTAGTTTCCAAGAAGAACATTTGCTTCAGGCCTCCAATGTTTGTGTAATTAGACTTTAGCAGACTCTGCTCATTTCAAACCGCATCAAGAGTTGGAAGAACTTATGCATAAGATGTAGGTGGTTGATGACCTGTAGTGATTTGAAGGAAGTAGATAGGTTCTATGTACCTTTTGGTAGCTCTTCCCTCCCATCCTTCAGATAACATAACATCATTATCCTACTATATGCTTTAAATCTACCGTGTCACTCAGAAATACTTCTAAATAAGACGGCAGAGTTCTATTTAGGATCCTTTAAGGAGTGAGCCTGGGAAAGCCTACTCACTATCTTTAGCATTTTGGTTGACCAGATGGCTGTGACCCCTGTAGTAGATGCTAATCAGTTTAAATGAAGGACTGTGCTTTCCTGAGGGGCAGGATTGAGGAGTGAGGTGCTCTGGGAAATAGGAGTTGACAAGTAAAGCCCCAGCACAGGCAGAGGTACCCCAAGACAGAAAATGGCACAGGTCTCCAGGAAGAAAAACAAGACCACAGTTCTCCAGACTGTGCATCTTTCGTAGAAACTTCTTATATCCTGGAAGTGAGAGAGGCAGGAGCCTTGGCTAGATGCTGGGTTGTCTCTTTTCTGTTGCTCATGTACGTGTTGCAACAACAAAGGGGGCACAGAATTGATGGCATTTCTCTGGCTTGCTGAAACAGTTGGGCGCACGGCATTATACGTCTGATTAGATAAATTGAAGATTTGAAAGCAATAATGTCAGCGATAGCCATCATTAAATGGAGATCTTAGGAGCGGAACAGACCTTTTAAGCATCTGTTTTACTTGAAGTCCCATATTTATCTCCTTGGCTCAGGCCCAAGTACCTAGCTGGCCAGGACCCAAAACCATCCCTGCCTGGCCTTGTGGGATCTGAGAAATCCAGTTGGCCAGAACTGAAAATTGTCTCTCTGGGTTTCAGAGCTCTATTAGAAGAATTCTGACATATTCCAGATAGTGGACTAAAAAAACCCTGAAACAATTCAAGAATTTTTTGTTTTGTTTTAAAATCAGGTCTTTGGAAAGGATTTAAATGAATTTTAAATCATTTCAGAGAGAATGTGCCTACAGGACAATGCATGCTTGAATGTGCTGGTTCCTTTATCACTGGATATTTATATTGATGAAGAACTTTGGAAACTTTTGAGTGACTCTTCAAGGGTGATTTGATGAGGCCATTGATCTTTCTGTCCTTCTGGTTATGGCACCCGATGTTCCACTGGTTTCTGCTTCTGTCCTGGAAGCTGGGTCCGGACACTCATGGGAACCTCATAGTTGGCCTAGGGGAATTTCTTGTCTGACTCAGATTCAGGCACCATTTTCTAGTCTTTGGGGTTGCACCATTAGCTCTGTCTCCCAGATTTCTTTGTTGTACCCAGGTCTTCTTCCTACTTTGCCATGTCTTCTTTCCTATTCATTACCTTCCATTTCCTCTTTTCATCTTCCCTCCTGACATTCATGGTTCCACTGACCATGGATGAAAGCCTGTCAGTGACTATCTACTGACACATGTGTTTCATAACAATAGAGGGACAGTCTTGAGTTGATGAGAGCTAGTCAAGTTGTGGGTTCTGGCCTGATAACCTGGCTTGGGGACATCACAGCCACAGTTGTCTTTCAACATGAGTTTTGTCCACTCCTCTGATCCTGGTGTTCTGCCCTGCCTTGCACCACACTCTCAGACTAATGCTAGAGCTCAAACCAAAGTCTGAGGATGAGTGTTCTGGGTGGATAGAAATTGTGATGGGAAATACAAGATTGAGTGTGCCCTGTGCACCTCCTGACCCTCTTCTTAGCAGAATGCTCAGGTGGAAGGCTGGAGGAAAGCCAGATGAGGGCCAGAAGCCAACTCTAACCTTGACAAGAGGACAGGAGTCCGGTACAATCACACTCTGGGCTCTGAGACTTTTCCTGAATAACAGCAGGGCCTGTACCCTTGGGTAGTCTTCAGACACTGAGCGATGGCTTCCTCTTCCAATGTGGAAGAAGTCATTCATAGAGCAATGGGCTTTCTCAGCAGATGAGTAAAGTGGCAGACAGATGGGAGGACTGCTAGGTAAACAGGATGGAGCAAGGTGAGTCTGTAGCCTGAAACATGTCCAAAGCAACAGAAGTTTGGTGTTTGAATAGTTTTCCCATTTGTAAAGTATAACTACCTGTTTCTTCTTTTACATTTTTAAGGAAAAGCTTTTGAAAAGTCTACTAAGAAGCATCGAAATGATTCCTGGGATTTTGCTTGCTGCTAAAATGTTTTGGTGGATTTAAAATAAAGAAATTATAGGCATACAAAGTTCATTTAGAAAGAAATAAGTATGTGTATTTTTAAATAGAAGCCAATTCCCTATGAAGATGTAGTTTAGTTTTTTTTGTAGAGGAGGAGAGTTTGATTATTAAACAAGCAAATGTTTACACATGAACCAAAATAAATATGTATAAGGCATGACTGCTTTACGGGCCGCTCTGATCAGTCAGTACAGGGCAGAGCAGAGATCTGAGGCTGTCCTTTGAGAGCTAAGCTGGTTAATTCATTAACTCACATGCAAAATACCATCCTCAGGGTCATCAGGAAAGAGTCTGTCTTCCAGGATAGAGCAACCCAGGTCTAAACAAGGCTGCCTCACTGTTAAAGGAGCTATAACTGAGAACGTTTCTGGAGAGAATCCGTGGATGGGCTTAGGCAGACTGGCCTCTTGGCATCTGAATCCACAAAACTCAAAGGGGAAGTCTTCTTTCATGTCAAGATGATTATCACAGCTGGGTAAGATTCATTCATTCACGTCACTCAACCAGACTCCTTGAACAGACTTCTAACTGGAACTTGGCTCCCTCCGTAGAGTCTCCTCCTAGCAGTGATGTTTCGTTAAGTGGGCTTTCTGGTTTGAACATCAATCTGCTGTGAGTTTGGTTCATGGGAGTTTGGTATCCTGAGCTCAGCCACTTCCACAGGCCCTAACAAAATCTCGTTGCTGCTCTTGGGGCCTGAGGGCCGGCCTCTGGAACCTGGTGACGACTCCTCCAGGACAGCGCCACCACCTGACTGCACACACACTGCAGCCATTTCTTATTCATGCGGTAACACCAGCCCGTTACTTATTCCTGTCTCACCATGTACCGAGCACTTTACATGGACCCTTCCAGTAAATCCTCGCCATGACTCTATGGGACAGACACCATTATCAGTCCTGGTTTACAGATGAGAAAACCAAGGCTAAGGCAGGCTGATAACTTTTCCAGAGATCACATTGCTGGCCGCCAGTGGGGATGCTTGGATCGGGGCAGCCAGGGCAGCGCAGAGGTGTGTCCAAGCAGACAGCGACCTGCCCTTCTAAACCGGCTCATGAAACACACCAGCTCCGTACAGCGAGGACAGCGCTGTCAGGCTGCACAGACTCATCGAAACCTGATGCCACTTACTTAATCTCTATGTACATGTTTTTATTTAATCATTCAAGGACCCTTACTAAGAACCTGTTACATGGGGACTAGAGATAGAAATAGGAACAAATTATCCCTTCTCCCCACTCCTGTTTTCCCCCAAACCTCCAGCACCTGCTCCTCATCCTCACTTCCAGCCAAAGACTTGGCTTCTTCTTTCACCAAGAAAGCTCATGCTCTGATAAGGAAACACCCACAGGTCTCCCGATGACATTTGCCCACCTGCCCATGTCCCTATTTATTTATTTATTTATTTATTTATTTATTATTTTCAAATGACAGTTTACATTCAGTGTTATTCTGTATTATTGATAGTTTCAGGTCACCTGCCCATGTCCTTGCCTATCTCTGCCACCCTGGGTCCTGCTGGTTGGCCACGAAGCTCCTAGATCCTCATCCTATGCAGCCCGCCCCCCACTGCAGCTCAGGTCCGGCCCCCTTTGCCTGCAGTGGGCACCGGGGCTCAGCATTTCTCAGCATTTTCCAGCTCCTTCCCAGCATGGGTGTTATTCCATATGAAAAAGGAAGTCTTTTCTTATCCCCACCCCACTGTTGGCTCCTACCTTCATTTCTCGCCCAGTTTTATAGAACTCCTTAGAAGACTCAGCCCCATGTGCTCACCTCTCCAGGGTCTTCATCCTCCATCTCTCTCCAACTTACTCTAACCAGGGCTGGCACTTTCCCAATGGTGAGCTGCACCTGAAAGGCCCTCGCTGGCTCCTGCGCAGTGGAGGTCACCACTGGTAAGCGAGTCCTGTTCTTGGTGACCCATTAGTGACAGGCAAATCACTCGATCACTCCCTCTTCCCAGAAATGTTGTCCTTGCCTGGCTTCTCACTGCTGCACCTTTTCTTTCTTCCTTCTCTTGTTTTTTGCTGGTTCCTCGTTATCTGTGAGTCTCCAGGGCTCAGCCTGCACACCCATTCTCTTCTCCATTCTCTCTGGTTTAAATACCCAACTAGGTGCTGATGGCGGCCACATTTATACCTTAGATCTCCAGCTGGACCCCCCTTGAACTCCTGGCTTATCTATGAGACTGCCATGGCTCCTGCCTCCACCACCACCTCCCTCCTGATTTGAGCCACAGCCTCCCCACCATCTTCTCTGCGCCCACCATTGTCCCTGAAAATCTATTCTCTACACCACAGTCATGGTGGTCCTTTGAAAACATGTTGGGTCCTGGCAGCCCTCTGACCCAAATCCTCTTTCTGTTCCCCTTCCCCAACAATGACAAACTCTCCCTAAGGACCAGTAGTCCCTTCTCCCTGAGTCCCAAGGTCCAAGAGACCAGTGGTGACTGACTGGAAGAGAAGCGCTTCTCCCCTTGTCCTGGACCCAGCACTGGCCCAGCGCATCTGTTCTGCCTCTACCACTGATTTTAGACGTGGTCAGCCCCTCTGGAGTGAACTGTAACTCTCTCCAATGAACTGGTGTTACTCATATAAGGGAACGAAAAACCTAAAAGCAGAAACCTGCCTTCCAAGGGCTGGAACTGCAACCCGCCTCACTCATTCTTTCTCCCCAAGTCCAGCATGGTGGGGGTCTCCACCTGTCCTAGCAAATGCTACCCCTCCCCCATCCAGTTTCTTCCTCTCCCTCCAGCCCAGTGCTTTCATCTCCCATTTGCCCTGGAGAGCCAGATAAGGATGGGGGTGGATGAAGCCATGGAGCAACCCAGCTTTAATCCCACCCACCCACTCCAGACCCCCACCTTCTGATCTTGCTTCCTTGGGTTTAATTGTTGGTGATTGTTTGCTCCTGAGGTTTGGGCTGGATATGCGGCAGCTAACTATTCATTGTTTTGATTTTCCTTCTTACCAGCCTCAAACGTCATTACTTATGTGAAAATTAAAGCTGAGTAACTTTCTCTTTGAACCAGGCTCAAAGATCGAAGAATAACCTTGACCTTTCCCATAGCAGCCAGCTCAGGGCCACTACCTGTCAGCCATCTTCCTGAAAATGAAGGTGCCCATGTTTGTTCACGGGTGCTCCTGAGCAAGGGGGCACCTCCTGCAGGCCTCTCAGCCCCTAAGGGATTTTTTTTATTACTAAATGATTCAGAGCCCTAATGGTGTTGCTGGGTGGTTAATGCAGTTAAAAGATAATGAGTAATGATCCGTGGTTTTTTCTGTGTGTTGAGCTTGGCAATTATGAAATACCAATGGGGATGGTCAATATGATCTAACATTTGCTGGGCTCAGGACTAGCTACATACTCTGGGGGGCCCACGTCACAAGGAAAACGCAGGGCCCCTTGCTCAAAACTTGTTGAGACTCTCCAGATGATGCCAGCAGAATGTTAAACCTAGTGTGGGGTCCTCCTGAGCATGGAGGCTGGCGCAGATTCAGGGACAGTGGCGTGAGGGGGCACCGACCGTGTGAAGCTCTATAGTACACGCTTTACACATAGGGCCTCATCTCATTCTCACCAAACCCCCGAGACAGAAACTCTCCTTATTTCCATTTTACAGATGAACAAACAGAGGCTTTTTGAGTTATATCACTTGCTCAAAGTTACCCAGCGAATAATCAGGAGCAAGGACTCAAATCCAGGCCATGACAGCAGAGCCACAATCCTCAAAGACCCATCTATCCATAAATTTGAAACCTCAATAACCCGGGCACAGGTCTGCTCCCCCGTGGGCTGATAGCTGAGCAGACACACATCGGGAAATGCACAGGGGGAGAGCCGTGTGAACCCATCTGATTAACCCAGCAGAAACGAAAGTAGGCCAAGTCCAAGTTCAGAGCAGCATTCTGGAATCCTCCAAATCAAATATTTTGGAAAAATCAAACAAGAGCCCAAACATATCAGACCTGATGCAACCCCAGCTCAACGACCCAACTAATCATTGAATGCAAATGCTCACAGTTGACCAGTTTACCTGGCAGTACCTATAAATACCTTGTGTGGTCCAGACCTTTATGACAAAGCGCTCTACCTTACAACAGCCAACCCACAGTGGTGGGATCACAGAGAAAGGCAAACAGACCCAATAAATTCAATAAAAAAGAAAATAAAAGAGCAAATTGTCCAAAGCCCGGTTTGAAAAACAACCACCCCTGGTCCATTTCTGATCCTTAAACCATGAGCCCCGCCCACCCCCCACACACTCACCTTTCTTTCCCAGGTGTCTCCTGACAACTCAGAAGGTCTAAAAGGCAGGGCTACCCTTGTTTTCTGCCACTGGCATTATCTGCGATTTTGACATCAGTCAGCAGTTGATAGGGGAGCCGACCACACGAGAGCACTCTGTGATTTCTATCTGATGGCATCAGCACGGTTCTCTGAAGAGTGTGAATGGGAAAAACATCGCTGGTCTGTGAGATGCTTCTTCCCCCAAAGTGTAAAATCCAACGAACAATGTGCTTTCCAAATGAAAGGAAAGCACTGGGATATTTTGTTAGCTCGTCACATCCAAGTTGGGGTGAATGGCATTGCATTCGGATTAGGCTAACAGGCCTCTGCGATTTAAACATACAGGTGAGCTTGCTTTTCCTTACAGAGGCAGGACAGACATGTTGCTGGACCCCATGTGTTCCCACCCAACCCCCGCCGGCCTGGCCAGGCATGCTCTGAGGCTTCTTGGCTCGCTCACTACCCCCTAAACCCCCTTGCCTTATTTTCTAGGACAGTGGATTTGGACATTTTGTTGTTTTAGTGTGAACTTCACAGACTACCAGGTTGCAGAGCCAAAGCGAGTGTGTATCGTCTGCCTCTTTCTCTGGAGTGCAGCAGAAGTCCCTATGCTTAGCTTGACATTTTGCAAGATAAAGCAGAAGTTGGAGAAGAGAAAATGAAAAGAGACTTCATTCTGAAAATAGCCTCAATAGGAGTGGATGGCTCCACACAGTATCCTTAAGGGACTGGCTGAGCTCTTTCTGAGATTTCCTGTCCTCTGTCAGTCCACACGGTGACAGCAGGAAGCATCCAGCGTTGGGGCTCAGGGGAGAAAACTCAGCAAAAATGCTAATTTCCAACTAGCGCGGAGTTGTAACGTCACATCCCATTGTGACTATCGTGGCACTTCTTTTTATTTTTAAAGAATTACCTTCTTTAGAAAGGAACAGAGCCAGTCAGTATTTCTTATAAATATGCTCATATTCTACCTTTTTCCTTAAACTGTGATTTGAAATTCTAAGCAAACAGTTTTGTGGGATTGCAGTGATTTATTGAGCAGCATTCTGAGTTAGGCATGCAGCAAAGCAGTTCAATCCACACTTCTCTAAATATCCCTGAGTGATCAGGCTGCCCTCCCATGGGCTTGCTGGTCAACCAGCATCCATCCCCCTTGCCAAGCACAGCAGCCCTCCATCAAGAAGCCAGGATGGGTGAGGGTGATGGCAAGTGTCAGTATTAGACTTTTGCCAGGGGCTGTGCCTAGCTAGCATCAGAAACCAGGGAGCCTGTTTGTACCAATTGTGTTTTGTTTGTTTGTTTGTTTGTTTGTAGTTTGGCTTAGTTTAAATCCTATCAGGGAACCTAGTGCATCTAGTAGACTATGCCCACCACTGAATCACAGAGGAAGAAATAAAGATAGGGCTGGACGGGTGTATTGGGTGGAAAGAAAAGGAAGGAGGAGGTCTAGGGAGTATGGAGGACCAGCATTGACTCCTCTGGAGGGCTGTCTTTTTTCTTACATGCCCCCTCCAAACAGGGAGGTCTCCGTGATGCTCCCTGACATGCTCACTCCTGTCTGCCTTACCACCTAGGCTTATAATGGGCTGTGTATATGCCTGAATCCAGTACCAGACTGTGAATGTTTTGAGGGCAAGCACTGGATATTAATCAACTTTTATTGTCACATATGGCTCTTCCGTAAGGTTTGTAGGAGGAATGATTGGGAAAGAGAAAAAGGAATCTAATCTTCAACAGCAAGTCAATTCAGCCAACGATTATATCCTGCTAGAGGCCAAGTACCAATACCGAGCTGAGTACCGAGGCACGCGAGGGGGGCAAGAAGGGGACACTGTCCCTTCCCTCACGTTGCTCACAGTCTAGAAAGCACCCTGGCAGTTCATGGCCTGCTTTTTAGAACATCTGCACAAGTCAGGGTGTTGGCTGCTGGGCGCTGGGGATGCCGGAACATGGGTGTCCCTAGCACAAAGTTGGGTAGCGTCGCTGGACGACGACGACAGCACTTGACGTTCTCAATGGCTTCCTGGCGGTGCTCTGTGTAATACTGAGCTCCTGATTCTGAGACTCCTATCGGAATAAGGCAGCTTGGTAGACAGGGGTGAGGGGCCAGCTACCAGACACGCTGCTCCCTGAGGCCTGTTACCCACAGTACCAGCTCCCTTTTTACTCGCTGACATCTGTGCTGTTTGCTTTTTTGGCATTACAGACAAAGTGAAATCATTGAATCTGAAACAAATACCTAGCTATTGGGAGAAAAAAAAAATCAATGCTTAACTAGTAAAAATGTGTGTGTGTGTGTGTGTGTTTGCTGGGTTGGGAGGAGAGACAGGCAGTAATACGGGTTGAAAAGACTATGTTCAAAAGGAAGTGGAACTTTTGCAAACTTGGGTTTGAAGGTGGTTGGGTATTCTCTGCAGAGCCCAGAGCAGCAGCAGAACAACTAGTCTGCAGGCTTCCTGGGATCCTGAAATTTATACCCCATCACTTATTTTAAATAGACAGATGGCAGGCATTGTCTGGGAAAAAAAGGAGTCACACCAACTTTCTTCAAACACCTTGTATACCACCTTCCACTTCCAGGGGAAACAGTGAAAGTTAGTCCTGGATTTGGGAAAATCCAGGTTGTACAGGAAGGGCATGGGCCACTGCAAGGCTCTGAGCCAAGGTCATTATCTTTTTCCCAATCCAGCGTGGGGTGGAGGGCATGGTCCTCTGGACTTTAAATGTCCCGACAAATGGAGACCCACAGGGGGTGACTGAAACCCTGGTTAGTACCAAACCCTACATACACAGTTTTATCCTCTACAGACACACCTATGATGATGTTTAACTTAAAAATTAGGCACAGTAAGAGATTAACAGCAGTAACTAACAATAAAATAGCACAATTATCATCAACTGGAACAAAAGTTACGTGAATGTGGTCTCTCTGTGATCACCCAGATAGTTACTAAGTGAGTAGCGGGCAGGGAGCATACACAGTGTGGACAAAGGGACGCGCCACCTCCCAGCCGGGACAGAGCCGGATGGCATGAGATTCATTATGCGACTCGGAATGGCACAAGGTGGAAAACTTGTTTATTTGTGGAATTTTACATTTAATATTTTTGGATGATGGTTGATAGCAAGTAACAAATGCCCCTGCAGTTTTTTCATTTTGGCCAACTTCCGCGTGGATTGTAGGAGACAGCAAGAGAGAGGCAAGGTTTGCGAGGACAGACAAGCTTCCGTTCATGAAGGAATCTGCCATGGGGACTGTCCCCGTGGCTCTTCAGTACACATTCTACTGCCAATGCTCCATGTGGACCACAGTGCTCAAGGAACTGCTTCTGCTGTGAGGGGACTTGAGAATTTGCAAACTGCCTGTATGTGTGAAATTTCCAAGGCCACACAGAAAGAGTAGTATCATTATTCCATAATCGCGGGTCCTGATGCTAGTGTGGAAGGGGTCTGCGGGGCCTGTGTATGCTTGAGTGTGTTTTCACATGCATATGTGCACGCATGAATGCATTGTTGAGCATGCATGTGACTGAGTGCATGGGGATGCATATTTATGTTTTTGTACACATACATGTGCCTATATGTGCATGTGTGTGCAAATGTGTGTGTTCACATGCTTTTACACTGTGTAGACCCTCATTCTATTTAGTAGCAGTGAGACTTGGGCAATCTTAGAGTCTCTCCACCTCCCTGGGCTTTTGGAAATTCTTTGAAATGTAGGCCTGCCCTGGACCCTGGGGGTTAGAGAGCTTTTCTGGTAAAGGGCCAGCTATTAAGTATTTTATTCTTTGCAAATCACACGTAGTCTCTGTGAATATTATTCTCTCCCTGCCGTAACCTTTTAAAAGTGTAGAATCCATTCTTAGCTTAGGCCTTATATAAACAGGTGGTCATGTGGCCCCTGGCAGTGCTGCAGACCTGGCCCAGTCCCCTTGCTGGGTGAGTCAGCGGCCACCACGGTAGATGTTTCACTCCATAGGGCAGTTTGTCATCTGATGGTCCTCTTGACCAAGAAGTCAATACAGACATGGTGGGGAAGTGGCTGTGACTGGGAGGCTAGGAGGCTGGTCCTGCCTTTGCCTCTGTTCCTAGAGGAGGGGCCTGAACCCTCACGCTGCTGCTTCCTGGCTGTGTGGTCTCGCGCGCATCACGTCATTTCTTTTGCCGCCTGGGCAACTCTGTTCAAAACCGTTTGGATTCCTTTCAGATTTGAAATTGTATTATGTGTCCTTATTAGTGATGCTTGACAGCTAAGCAGTTAGGGCTCCTTAGCAGGGAAGCATCTGGCTCTCCCGTCTCTCCAACTCTGCAGCCCACGTGAGAGCCTGCTGGCTGTCCAGGCCTGCAACCTTGGAGTCCAGGCTTTGGGGGAAATCAAGCTGCAACCGTCAGGGCTGTAAAGGCTCCTACGTTCCCCGTTCCCCCTCTTTGTGCATCGTGGGATGTCTGTGGCAGAAAGACTCTCCAGAAGGTTGCCATCTACTTAAAATGTCTGAAGCAATGCAGCCAGGCAGCTGTGTTTCTGGAGTAGAAACCTCTCTGCTCAGGGAACTGCTTGTCAGGATTCCTGACTCCCGGCGTGTCTGCTGAGCTGGGGCTCCAATTGTAAGAGTCGGATATGCCACATGTGTTGTCAGGACCGTGTCCACGTGTGTCTGCCCTCGGCACCCATCTCGCTCAGAAAGCAGCTAGAAGGAAGGGCAGTGATGGACATTCCCTCTGTGGCTCTGGAGGGTCACAGGCACTCACTTCTTGTTGCCCCCAAGTTCACAGGCAGCTTGACAGACTGAAGGGCTACATGTGGATGAGCCTTGCTCTATGTGCCCATCACCCCCTTGCCAAACTTCTCTCTGCATCTCCACCTGTTCGTCTCCTCTGTTTCCCTTCTGCCATGTGCCCTCCGGGAGCTCAGGCTCCCTGACCTTGTCTTTCATCTTTCCTTCTAATTCGTTGTCTGTCTTGTTGCCATATTAACTTTCTGAAGGTGGCAATTTGCACACTGATGTCCAAAGTCACCCTTTATTCAGAAAACTTTCAGGAGTGCCCAAAACCGAAAGGAAAAGCCAAACTTTACTAAATTGCAGAACTCCCCACTTTTACTATCCCTAATCTCTCACTCTATTTTTTTTACATTTCAGAATGTCATAGTCAGTAAAGATGTCTGAATCCCACACCCCATGGACCTGGGTTCAGGTGGTCAGGATGGGACCCTGCTAGTGGGTTGAGGAGCACGTCCTGCAGGAAGGCTTCACTCAAGCCCAACGTGTCTATGCATCGGCCCTTGAATTTGTAAGTGGAAATGTGTGTCACTTCTGGAGTCAGAATGAAGCCACGAAGGTCATTCATTACAAATAACCCAAACCCTGCTTTGCATCTGCCTGCTTCCCCGCTTTCTGCTGCAGTTTCCTGCCCTTGGTTTCCTTTGCTATCCTTTGAGGCTTGTCTAGAATTTCTTGTTCTCAGAGAGACCTCCTTCCAATTCATCTCAGTACCAACGGCCCTGATTTCCCCTGCCACTTCTGCAGGTCACACCAGGGGCTGGAGTTCATCCGCCCAGCATGCTCCTCCCACTCTGCCCAATCCATCCCAATCGGGCAACACCTGAGAGCTTGGCCTCAGGGTGGATTAGGATTAAATATGAGTGGAGAAGGAGTTCCTGGCAAAGGTCCCTTTATCATACAGCAGGGCTCTCTGGGTCCTCTCGTCAGGGTGGAACTGGTAGGAGCAGAGGGAAAGTTTAAGAACAGCCACTGTTGTCAGAGATCCCCCTGAAACATGGGAGACATGGATGTGGGGTTTGTGTGTTGTGGTTGGCAGAATTGGTGGTCCCCCAAACCCCTACCACTGGCAAACATACCCCTTCTCTGTTATCCGTGCAAATGCAAATTTAGATGCTTTTGTGAAGAAACTTTGCAGCTATAAGTAAGGTCGGAAATCAGTTAATTTTAAGAGTCAGAAATGATCTTGGGTGGGCCTGACCTAACCAGGTGAGCTCTTTAAAGAGCACCTTGCAGGAGAGATTTGAAGCAAGAGAAGAAATCAAGCGTGAGAGGTCTCAGGGAGGGGGCTGCGTGGCAGGGACCTTTGGGTAGCTTTCAGGAGCTGGGCACACTGCTGGGCCTGCGGACAACAAAAGACTGGAGACCTCAGTTCTGAAACCTTAGGGAACTGAATTCTGCCGACAGCCAGGTGAGGTTACAAGAGAATGCAGAAAGGAATGTGCCCCACAGAGACCTGTGCCACCCCCCAGAGGGGCAGAGGACCTGGATGAGCTGGGCTGGGTGCTGAGGCACAGGAGCCGTGAGCTAGTCAGCGGGTGGGGCTGTCGGCTGCCTGGTGTGCGGCCACTTGCCACACAGCCCTAGGTAACTCCGGCACTCTCTCTTCTCTCCAGGTCGTTCCCCTTCGTGCCTTATCCACCCCGTGCCACCAGCAGGCTCCTGCAGGATGCTGCGGAGTCCTGGAGGGCGGTCACCCCGGCAGATGAAATGACTGAGGATGTATTCCTCTGGAATAGAGTGGGGTAAAGGGAAGGAGATCCTTGTAAATTCTAAAGACCCCTTTGAACAGAATCTGCTGTCAAAATTCATACTGCTGGCCACAGCATAAAGAAAAAGGGGAAAGAAAAAAAAATAAAAGATTATGAAAAAAAGACCCTTTCTTCATCTTTTGTGACCAGAGCTTTGGGGTAACCTCACTCTACATCAGAGACCGGGTTGTGTTTTTGATGGTGGACGAGTTGTGTGGCTGCTCCCCCTCTGACTGCAATGCCTGTGGTTCTCCAGGCCTGCCTGGTGAGGACCAAGCACCTGGGTGCAGTCCCCGGGGTCCCCTTCTGCTGCTGACCAGTGAGAGCAGGAGCAGGGGGTCAGCAACGAGGTGGGTTTGGGGTGCAGCACCTGGAGCTTTTCACACTCCTTAAAGAATCCCATGTAATTAGAGCTCACCTGTCCCAATTTCAAATCCAAAGGTACAGGTAACATGATTAATATCCTCTAAAAATAGTTAGTGAAAGGCGCTTGTAATGAGGCATCATGCATAGAGGCTACTTTTAAATATAACCTATGGTTAAGTCTGCGGCTGTGCCCTGGGGGAGCAGGGGTTGAGCCGGCTCCCAGCAGGGAGCAGCCGCCACCTCCAGCCTCACTCTAGTGCCTGCAGAGTCTGGCTCTCACTCTGGTATCCCAGCCACTTCTTGGACCTCTGGTTTATGCGTCCTGGAGGCTAGAATTGTGACTTTTGCAGGCATCCACAGCCCCTATCACTGTGCTGGCATGGAAACAGTGCTGGGATCTGTTATGTAATTAGTTCTAATTCACTCATTGCCCCCCCACCCCCACCCCCCCACCCCACCCCCGTGCCTGAATAACCTTGGGTCTCCAGTCTTTTCTAAATCTTACTCTCCCTCTGTGCAGCTTGGCCAACACTCTTGTCACCAAACCAGTTTCTTCCACCCCCACCCTACTGGGTTCCTTGTGTTCCTGGCTTTGCTCAAAGCAGTCTCCTTGCAACCAAGGTGTTTCTGTCCCCACTGCCGAGACCCTTGGTGAAGTTGGTGTGTGGGATGCTTCCAGAAGGAAGTGTATGCCAGTTCTGTGGGTGGGACTAAGGTCGGATTGTTCCATCTTGTTATCACGCCTTGCCGTGGAGTCAGCACAGGGTCCTGTGTTTACCAACATACTCTCCCCGCTCAGTTACTCATCAATCATAGGGTGGCTTGTTGGAAAACCAATCCCCATTCATGTTTAGTTATAATTTCCAGGGGTTGTCATCATTATCCATTCAACAAATCTTTTGAAATTTTTTTTTTACTTTTTAAAATAATTTAAAAATTTTCAATTGCAGTAGATGTACAATGTTTTATTAGTTCCTACTCTATGCCAGCTACAGTTCCTGTTCCTGGAAACAGCCCTGAGTGGGACTGAGTCCTTGTCCTTTTGGGGTTTACATTTTGGTGGGAGATAGAAATAAGAAATGGTAGCTTCATAATATTGATATAAATTTTAGGAAATGGCATGGGCTACAAATTATAGAAGGGTAAGAAGATTAATAGTGATTGAAGAGTGGCTATTTTAGGGTGAGATCACCTCTCTGATGAGATGACATTTGAGAAGAAATGGGATGCACATTTCCTGAGGGGATAAAAGTGATGTAAATAAAGTGAACAGTAAGTGCAAAGGTCCTGAGGTTATAAGTAGCTTTACTTCAAACACTTTACCATGATAAATGCCTTGATGATTCAGAGACAGCTTCCCTCTTCTTTCCTCCTGGAACTGTGGGAGGAAAGTCATGTGAATTGGGATAAAACAGGGAAGGAGGGGTAAGAGGAAAGTCACAGTGTTCCACCTATTAAGCCATGAATAGTGGCCCCAGCTGGGGAGTCAGCGTTCTGAGGCTGAGTGAGGCTGAGATAGTCGGCCAGGTCAGCCAGACCAAGCAATCATCTTGTTGTTGCCAGGGCTGCATGTCTGGGGAACTGTGAGCAAACCTGGGGAAGGGACACGGCGAAGGTCCATGAAAACTGAGATAGGCAGTTTCCAGTCTCCTCCAGGACAGGCATTTTCTGTGAGAGACAGGGTTGTCTCTTCTGGGCTCAGCTGGGTTGCTTGGGGGAGATACAATGAAGGTATTGCAGGCAGCCTTTCTATAGGGTATGATTTTGGGGTGCTATAGCAAATCTTTGTAACTTTCCCAGTGACCTCCTTTCCTCCATCCTCTTAACAGTTACAAAACGTGTCAGTCACTTCTTAGGCCCTTATTTGCCTTTCCCCCATTCAAGCCACAGGTTGAAACTCCTTGGCCCTGCAAAGGGTGACACAAAAGAACACTGCAAGATAAATGACAGTGTTCTTGGCTTCGACATCCAAAACAGGCTTGGGAGCCAGAGCTCTGGAACGCAGGAGCCAGAAGGATGATTTTTCTAAAGTTCTCCAAAGTTTGGCTTCAGATAGCAGGCATGAAGCCTGGGGGACTCGGAGGAGCAGAAAGCCTACAGATTCCAGATCTGGAGAGAAGATACAATGACTGCAGCAGTTTTTCCCAAGGTAGGAGATAAGAACCCCTCCCCTGAGAGTGGAAAGAAGTGGAGAAGACTCATGAGATGAGGAGAGGGTGGGCCCTCAACTCCTCCCCTGGGAGTAAGAAGAAGGTGGAGAAGACTCAAGAGATGAGGAGAGGGTGGGGCCTCACCCAGCTCTTTCCTTGAAGCAGGAAACCTGGAGGGGGCAGGAGACGGATTTGAAGATCACAATGCAGAGGAGATTTGCACCTGTTTTGCTCAACTTTGGCCCAGGGAACTTGCAAACCAGGTAGAGAGCCCAACATTAGCCTTGAAGTGGGAGGGCTGGCAGAGGTTAGGACATGAAGTCCAGGATGGGGACCAGGCAGTAGACGATGCAGCTCATCACTGTGCCAGCCTTGTCCAAAACCACATCTTCGGGGGAAGGGAGGGGCTGAGTGGGCAGCAGCCTAAGCGCACATGGAAACTATGTCACGGGGTTGACCGTCCATTGATAGGAGTTTTTCTGCTACTTCTCAGAAAAGGAGGCTTGTGTTGGGTTCAGGTCTGGGGAAGTGAACTTTTGTCTCCGAATGCTGTAAGTTTTGCAATTGTGAGTTTCTTATGTGCAATTCCTTACAAATTATTTCAACAGGCAGAAGAGCCTTTGCCCTTGCTGGATAGCTCAGTTGGTTAAAGCATGGCTCTGAAGTGCAGAGGTTGCTGGTTCGATCCCTGGTCAGGGCACATACAAGAACGGATCAATGTCTTTCTTTCTCTCTCCTTCTCTCTCTCTTTCCCCCTTCCTCTCTCGCTAAATATCAATCAATAAATTTTTGTTTTTTTTAAAATGGAAGAACCTTCTATTTCACAATAGAAATAAGGCTCGTTGTACGACAAGCTCACTAGACTATCTAGAATATCCATGTTGGGGTCCTTGGAGCAGGTGGGTTAATGCAGAAGCAGGGGCCGGAAAGGGCACAGCTGTGGAAAGGATGGCTGTGCCCCAACTTTGCTTATGGCCAGCTGACTCCAAGAGGATGGTTCTTGGGTAGTGTAACCGTTTCCTATGACAGAGTTGTGCCATGACTGGGTGACTTAAAACCAAAGAAGTGTGTTTGTTCCCTGACAGTTCTGGAGGCTGGAAGCTTCAAATCAAGGTGTTGGCAGAACCCACTGACAGCTGTAGGGAGAATCTGTTCTGTCCTCTCTCTCAGCATCTGGCGTTGCCGGCAATTCTTGGCATTCCTTGAATTTTAGGCACATCCCTCCAGCCTCTGCCTCCGTCTTCACAGGGCCTCTGCACTCCCTCTCATCACAGTGTCTCCCCTCTTCTAATAAGTACCCTGTCATGTTGGGTAGGGCTCCATCCTAATGGCTTGATTCAGACTTGATGACATCTGCAAAAACTCTATTTCCAAAGGAGGCCATACCTGTAAGTGTTTGGGTTAGGACTTGCACTTATCTTATCTCTCAGGAGGACACAGTTCAACTCAGCGCAGTGAGCTAGCCTGCAGAAATCCATGTTTGCTGCTTCCTGGTCTGGATGCTGGATTTAGGGAAATCAGATTGTGGAACTTAACACGTTTCTCTAAAGTGTTTGACAACCCGTTCATATTTTTAAGGCAAGAACTTGAGACTTATAAATCTGTCATAAACCCTCCAGGAAAGGCCCATGTCTTCCAGAGAACATTTTACAGACAGCATTTAACAGAGAGTACGTGGCCCCGTCGGCAGTGCTGGACCACGCAGCGCCAAGCCCACTCATGACTGGACACAGACTTCCCACATTTGCAACACACCCTGGGACTTCTGACTTTGGGGGCTTGAAAGAGCCATGGAAATGCAAATCCCATACACAGAAATAGAACGAAGCAGCTGTGTGTCAAAAGGTTTTCTTCTGCACGCCCCACACTCATGGGAAGCACGCCACGCTGGCACAGTCCAGGAGGGGGCTGATTATCATGCTACCCACCTGCCCCCATCTGAGCAAGATGGCAAACAAAGCCAGCCTATGGGAAGCTGAAGCCTACTGCATTGTTCCCCAAAAGCTTTTCAAAATCGAATATAGCAAGATGGCATGTGGGGGCAACTCAATAAGAGTGTTTCCTAGAAAAGAATGTGTTTTGAAAGTCTGTTAAATTCTAGAAATTTCTCCCTGAAATTAAACACAAGGAATTCTGAGGGCCTGATCTCCTGACTCTAAGTAAGTAACGTTCAATTACCCTTGAGGGGTGAGTCATAGAGGGAACAAGAGGAACGAGAGGCACAGGCAGGAGGCTTCTCTCCTTTTTGTTTTCATAGAGTGGCTCATGGGCTGGCCCCTCAGCGGGACATGCTGGAGGGAATGAAGTGAACACCTGTTTTACAAAAGCAAGTTAGCAAGCTAGGGTATCTTTCTCTTTCTCTCCCTCTGCCCACTCTGCACAGTATATTATTTTAGTTTGGAGCAGAAATACTTTTTCTATGTTGATCAATATTTGGTCTCACACCAACCAAGGGCTCATACCAGCTGGAAAACCAAGGGTTACTGAACATTACTTTTAAGATATATGTCCCTAAAAGCTCCAAAATAATAAACTTTAATACATCTTGTAATTTTGTGAAAAGGGAGATTGATAGGTTGACTACTTGCAGACTGTTTGGATAACGGGGACTAATTCCAGGGTTTCCTATACCCAGTTAAAGCCAGAATTACCCTTAGGCATCCAGGTTGCAAGTGTTGTAGCTCCCAGCTCCCAGTCCCCCTGATAACCCCTCCCCATATAAACTCTAAAGGTTTGAAGGCCCCAATATAATGGTTGATAATTTGAGATAAGTACCTTAGCTCCGTATTTTACCATTTTTAATTCTTGTTGTTGTTGGCGGTGATGATAGTGATTGTGGTGGTGGAGGTGACTGTGATGGTAATGATGGTGATGGTGATGGTGGTGGTGGAGGTGATGGTGATGGTGGAGGTAGTGATGAGAGTGATGGCAACGATGATGGTGGTGGTTGTGGAGGTAGTGATGAGTGATGGTGGTGGTGGTGGAAATGGTGGATGTGGGTTGAGGGTGGTAGGTGTAGGATGGGGAGAGGATATAGCACGTTGGGAAGGAGATATATACTACATGACTTTCAAATAATTTTTGGCAATAAAATAAAATGTAGGGAGCATAACCACTTAAGAACTTGCAGATTCCTTTTGAAAACATCCTGATGACAATTCCTTAAACCCTGGCTGTCCACGGAAACCATGTGGGGAGCTTTGAAAACCATCAACGCAGGGGCTGCTCCTCACTGTGGTTCTGACTTAATTAGTTTGGGGTGAGAAGCTGACATGGATGTATTTTTACAATCTCCCCAGGGGGTGCTCATGTGTAGTCAGGGGGTTGAACCATTGCAAGTCAGACAGAGCATCCCAATTAAGTGCAGGGCATGGTGAGGGGCGGGGGCTCAGGTGGTGCCACCTCTCCAGAAGGAACAATCTTGTCATCAATCTGCTTGATAACAAAGCCACTCCATTTCTGAATAGTTATTACGAAATTATCAAAATTTCAGGAGAGGACACAGAATAGTCATGTAGTCACTTCCAGAGTGAATGTATATTAGTAGTCTGCCATATTTCTTCTGTATCAGTTCTGAAAAAGTGGCTTTTAAAAAATATTTGGTAGATATGAGTGGAAAGGAAAATTTAGAGTGTATCTGGGCAAATGCATTTAGGCAGGCTGCTCATGTAGGTCTCCTCTAGGGAACTGGGTAGAGGCAATGGTGGAGATGAAAGGCTGGGCTAAGATGGGAAGACAAGCTGGGAAAAGGAGTGCAGAATGGGCACGAGGCTTAGGGTGTTTGAGGCAACCCTCAGTTCTACCTATGCTGGAAAGGTGACGAGGTTATAATATTTTTTTTTCAGAAGAAAACAACTGTCCAGGAAAGTGAACAATCCTGAGTTTTAACATTCTTTGCCACCCATCTTGTTCCTTTTAAGATTCCCATCTTGTTCCTTTTAAGATTTTCATGCAGTTCTTGGGTATTTCTTTTAACTTTATCCTCCTTCTTGCAGAAAAATATTGATGTCTTTGGTCAGAACCGACTCTAGTACACCCCACAGAAATGGCGAATTGTGCTGCCCGTCACTGGCGGCAGAAGGAGGTCTTTCTTTGCTCAGTCCTGCTGGCTGCCCTCCCTTCTCTGGAATTGCTGCTTTTTGACATTTCTCTTCAACAAGTACCACAGTGGGTTCTGATCTGCATTCCTAGGACAGCAGCTGAAATTTCCTTGGTCCTTCCATTTGAAGCTGTTTACTTTAAAAAGATGGTTTTGGTAGAATCCAATTCTAAAATATTTCAATAAATAACCTCTTCCAAGTTCCTGTAATTCACTTTGGCAGGAAGAGGCTGTATACATAACTCAGAGCAATGTCAAAAATAGACACAAACAAGCCGAGCTCAGCGCTGGCCTCGCATTTCCTCTTTCTTCTTTCGGACTCTCTCCAGCACCATGCCCTCTGAAATCCCGAAGCTATCCGTTAAATTATGATGTAAACAAATTCCTGGCATCCTTGAACACTTTTTAACTTCAGAAAGCCTTTATAATTCTTGCTTTACCATTCAAAACAAACATAGAAAGGGGGTGGCCTGGGAAGTTCAGTTCTAGAAGCTTGTTTCTCCTTCCTTGATGTCTCTCTAAACTCGACAGAGGAACAAGGCACATGGTGAGTAAGTGGAGGTTCCTTGGAGCCTTGTAGCACCGGCACCGCCAAGGCTATGCGGCATCCGGGCTCCGCCCCAGACCTCCCAAGTCAGAACCTGCATTTTAATAAGGGCCCCAGGCAGTTCCTGTGCACGAAGTTGGAGAAACGCTAACTCACAGCACAAAATCAGCACACTTACCCCTGGACTCCCGCATGCAGTATTCACTTTCCTGCTGGGAAATTTGTCTTTTGACTTTTGAGACCACTCTTGGGTCCCCCAGATGTAATGTAGTGGGGCGGGGGAAGCACCAATAGAACCACATTTTCTCCAAATTTTTTTGTTAACATGGGAGTGTGATGATTCCAATTTTATGCTTTTCAAAGAAATCTAGAGATTATCACTTTATTTTTAGATTTTGCTCACAGTGTCTGTCATATTTACTATTTTCTAATTAAACATATATTCTAAACAAGGAAGAGAAGTACACACAACTTTGTTATGCCAGATGAGCTTTTTCCCCCTAAAATTCTAATAATAGTCCAGAACTTTAGAGATAACCAAAATTATGACTTTTTCTAAGGGTTTATGAGGCAACATGGTTTGTCCTCAAGGTTCCAAAGATCCATCATGGTTTACCAAGTTCAACTTCTCTAAAGTGGGAGGGGCCTAGAATCACTCAGGATACAAGTCACAGTGTTCTGCTCCATCCATCAGTAAGACAAGCCCTTCTCATTGGTTCCTGAGCTACCACAGCGCCTGGGCACCAGCAGGACCCAATTCCTGTTTGCAGAGGGACTAAAGAGCAAAGAAATTAGACAGGAAAGCATTTCCTGAGCTGGAGCTCCTGAGAAGGATACGGGAAGGTTCCTTTCATCACTAAATCAAGGCTTGACCACTCGGCTGCGTGCACTTGCTAATGTGGGTTGTCCAGGCTGGCTGTCCTTTCAAATTGCCTGGGAGGCTCAGAGGATTGTTAGCAGTGTCGTGTGTGTGTGTGTGTGTGTGTGTGTGTGTGTGTGTGTGTGTAAATAAGTGGGGGACGGTGGTTACTACAGCCCTGTTAAAACTGTAGGCTCGATGGCCAAGATTGCCCTGGGGCATTGTTAGTCTGAGTATCTTCAGTGCGGATTCTAACCTGGCACCCATGGAAATCTGTTGTTTTGCATCTGAGTGGTCATCAGACTGAATCCAGAGTCTATACGGGTCATGGAAAATTCCACTCCAGATGGGCCACTGTGAAGTGCCTTTCACGAGCTGTTCCCAGTGGATTTCATTTCTTTTAAATAATAAAAAAAAGCCAATAATGTGCTCCTGCTTTTTTTTTTCCTCTAGAAAGGCTATAGTTGGTGGATGGAATTACAGACTGGAATCCACAAACTGGGATGAAAGCTATTTCTTTCTGAGCCTCAGTGTTTCCATCTGTCAAACGTGGGTAATGCCAAAGCACTGTACAGTGGAAGATTGGAAGAACTGAATCATTATAATATCGATGCAGTCGTGCTTTTTAAAAATGACAGTCATGGTCAGGCAAAGAGATTTATTTTCTTATTATTTTATGCAAAAATGTCTAGATGTTAATGATGATTGCCGTCTTTTCACTATTTCTACACTGACGTTTGAATACAGACAAAACTTTTAAATATTTTGTTTTGACAAGAAAGTATTTTTCAATGTTTTCAAATAAGACAGGTAAAAATCTCACATAGTAAAATACACACACACACACACACACACACACACAAATACAAATGCTTTCCTGCTGTTAAGAAGGAGAAATCTTCAACCTTCAAATGAATGTACTGGTGTTATGTTTTAAGGGGGAAATCAGCTAATAAAGGGAGAGCGGGCTCTGTCTACTGAGAAATGTTGCACTGAGATGTGCCTGGAGGGGGATGATGGTGGCAGGGGGAATAGATCTTTTTATCTTTTGTGAATAATCTCAGTAGAAACCATGGCATCTCTTTAATGATATTCCTACGTATGTGAAACTAATAATAGTTTGTGAACTCAGAGAGCAAACTGTTTTGGCCCTGAACTGTGGCCAAGGAGACTACAAAGCTATTGTTAAGGAAACTCCCCTTTTAGTTGGAACTCGACTGTTCTCTCTCTCTTTCTCTCCTGCTCCCTCCTACCCCCCCTTTTCTTTCCCCAACTCCCTAGCTCTCAAATTTAAAAGTCATAATAATATTTCAAGAAGCTAGTATACTACCACAGTTTTTCTAACCCTCCTCAAATACTCTTTCCCAGGACACACTTTGGACACTCACAGATTGAAGAATGTATCTTACTAAAGTTTGGGAGAATGTTGAAAGGGCTGAGGTGGGAAGAGTTCAAGGCCAGATGTCAGGGTTCCTGACTCATTACTAGTCCTGTCATCTTGCACAATGTACCTGTGTGAACTTGGCTTTTGGTTCACAATCTACTGAATGGGACAATAGCCTGGGCCATTCCTAATGGGGTTCTTGTGAGAATCACCTAGCTTAAAGACTGGGACTTTATTTCTGAAAACTCCTATCGTATGAATTCCACCATATGGAAGTTGTTGCCCAATGTCTGATATTAATTTCTTCTTTATAAACTGGTCTGTGTGGCTGAGTGGCTCAAGTAGACACAGGTTCTTATAGCTAGAAGGACTTGGTTTGGTTTCTTTACACATCTTTGCATCCAGTTAGCTTGTTCATGTGATCAGTGGACGAGTGGGTCAGAGAGTGTCCTGCTGTTGGACTCTGGTGGAAGGTCAAAGGCATAGCCTCTCTTGAGGCAGTTCGGTGAAATGCAGCAAGACTCACTAAAAGTGCCCACCCTTCTACCCAGCCGTTGCATTTAAATACTTTATAGTAAAGAGACATTCTGACATGGTGTGTACAGTGTGTGTAGGATGCTGATGATAGCAGCGTTGAAAACAAGAAAGAAAAACAACCAAGTGTCTAAAATGTCATAAATGCACAGTAAACATGTTTTAGAACTGCCTGTGTTGCACCCATCACAACAACGTTCTATATTTACTCAACAATAGTCAGTACCTACCAGGCGCTGGGCAAAGTTTGCGAAGCTAGGGCTACACCAGTGCCATGGTTCATTCTATGTCATGCTGACTACCCCTGTGGTGCCCGGATTACATATTTCTGGATTTGTCTGTGAGAATGTTTAGGATGAAATTAGCCTTTGTGCTGGTGGACTCAGCAAAGTAAATTTGCCCTCCCCAGGTGGGTAAGCATCATCCTATTGGTTGAAGGTCTGAGTAGAACAGAGGGTGGAGGAAGGATGTATTTACCTTTCTTTTTCCTGCCTCACTGCTTGAGCTGGGGCATCTCATTCTATGCTCACAAAAATTAGGGGATATTTCAAAATGACTATGATGTGATAAAATATCCCTTAATTTTTGTGAACAGTGTATTTCTTCCTGTCTTCAGACTGATCATCAGACCCCCTGGTTCTCTGGCCCATGGACCTGAGATGAATGACACCACTGGTTGTCCTGGGTCTCCACCTTGCAGATGGCAGATCATGGACTTCCCAGCCCCATAATTGCATGAGCCAATTCCTTATAATAAACCTCTTTATCTATATCTATCTGTATCTCTATTTCATCCATCTAAACCTAGAAAAAAATACTATCTATATCTATCTCTATCTCTATATCATCTATCTATATCTATACAGAGCTAGATGAGCTATAGACACATACAAATCTTTTATTTGTTCTGTTTCTCTAGAGACCCTGGCAAATATAGCCAGTGAACAAAACAAACAGAACTGTATCCCTGAGGGAGCTGACCTTCTATTGTGGGTGACAGAATATAATGAAAATCAATGTTTAATTTATGCAGCATGTTAGAAGGCAACACATACTATGGGGAAAATTAACTCAGAGAAGGAAGAAGCGTATGATAGAGAGGGGTGGAAGGTCGGTGTAGTCACGATTTATAGAGAGTAGTAATGGAAGCCCACCCTGAGAAGGTGGCAAATCGAAGGATTTGATGGGAGAAAGGGAAATCTAGAGGGAGAAGATTTGGGGCAGAGGAAACAGGGGGTTAGAGGCCTTGAGGTAGCAAGTATGTATCATGCTCCAAGACATTGGCAAGGGGTTGAGGTGTGGGGAGGAAAGCCACCAGAACAAGGAAAAGAAATCTCCAATCATCCATAACTACTAATCTGGAAAGAAGCTAACGCTGTATTATCTGGTTAAAAAACACAAAAAACCAACAACAAGAGACAGGCTAGTGTATATAAGGCAATCTTGTTTTAGTTAAAAAATATAAATAAACACATGTATTTACTGTTTGTGGAGTTCCTTCCCTCTCCCCATCCCTCCTTTTTCCTGATTCCTGCTGCCTTCCTGACTTCCTTTTTTGGAGCTTATATAAATTTTAACATTTTTTAATTTAAATTAAAAAATTTATTAATTTCAGAGAGAGATTGAGAGAAACATCAATTTGTTGTCCCACTTATTTATGCACTCACTGGTTGATTCTTGTATGTGCCCTGATCGGGGATTGAACCTGCAACCTTGGCCTATCTGAGCAATGCTCTCACCACCTGAGCTACCCAGCCAGAGCTTTACATTTTTCCTACCTTGAGTGTAACTTATTTATTTAACAAATAAATGGGAAATGTCCAGGTAAGATAAATTGACGTAGTCAAGCTGTATAAGGACAAGTTTCAGGAATGTCAAAAAAATTTTAACTTTTCTGAATGAGGAATAAACGTGCCTAACTTTGCTGAAGTGTTAAAACAATGGAAGAGTTAAAACTGGCAACTTCCTTTAAGGTTAAGTGTTACCTCAGAGAAAGAGAAGATTGGTTTTCAGAAGTCAAGCTGTACCCAGCACACATTTTCTCTGCATTTCATTGCTGGAAGTGTCACTGGGCTGACTTGTATGGAAACCACAGACAGACTGTGTGGTTAGAGAGGCGCGCACACATGCGGGCTGCTCTCCCCATCCGCACTCACGAGCCCCTCTACATTATGCAGCTCATTTTACTTACAGGATTCAGTATTGACTTTGCTATAAAACTTTGATGATTAAAACTGCTTCAGGAGTGGAGAGGGGTGGGAATCTGGTTTAATTGAATTATTTGGATTATCTCTTTGACTCAAAAGCAAACAAAATTACAACCTAGGATTTCAAATTCAGTTGTTAGAGCTCTTTCTAAACCATAAGCTCACCTCCCTGTGTGGGTGAGTGTGCCATGCCGGACACAGTTCAGTCTCGGTGATGTGGGTGTCCTTGGTATATCTGGGTCACTCTTCTACTTGTAAGTTTATTTCTTTTGTAAAGACCTGTAAGTCAAGCTGTAAGTAGCACCAGCTTCCTGATGTAACATATTACTTGGCATTTTAAAACAGTGTGAGATCATTAAATTGCTTATTATAATTTTCCACAACCTCTTAGAAACAAAGGATAGAGAAAATAGCTTCCTAATGTACTGAGTTTATTTTCCTGAACTATCTTATTTTATAGCTTGAAACCCTGATAGAGAAGAAAGTTAAAGAACTCTAAGAGAGCTCAGTGTCTGTCAAAGCTCATTCTACAGCAGTGGTCCCCAACCTTTTTTGGGCCACGGACCAGTTTGATGTTAGAAAATATTTTCACGGACCAGCCTTTAGGGTGGGACGGATAAATGTATCACGTGACCGAGACAAGCGTCAAGAGTGAGTCTTAGACGGGTGTAACAGAGGGAATCTGGTCATTTTTTAAAAATAAAACATCGTTCAGACTTAAATATAAATAAAATGGAAATAATGTAAGTTATATATTCTTTCTCTGCGGACTGGTACCAAATGGCCCACGGACCAGTACTGGTCTGCGACCCGGGGGTTGGGGACCATGTTCTACAGGATTGCGTGACTGAGAGTTAACTCCAGTCTCTCAGGTGTCATGGTAGGAACTGTGGTTACAGTCAGTGGCACAAGGCTTAGGATTTAGAGACATTTAAACAAACCCAGAGGAAAAGACCAACATAAACGTGTCAGGAACCAGGGACTTGGAAATGACTGAGCTCCTGGTTTGACATAGCTCAGAGAAGAGAAAGTTACCTCCTCGTCCCATTGGAAACACACATCGATTCCTTCTCCTCTTGCGTTCAAATACTGTGTTTAAGTGATGTCTAAAACAGACGTGTTCACTAGTACACATTTTTAAGAAAAGAGCTCTTTTTTCTCTTATATCTTCTCTCTGACCTCCATATCCAGAATTTCTGAGTTTATTTATTTATTTATTTATTTTTATTTTTTGTATTTTTCTGAAGCTGGAAATGAGGAGGCAGTCAGACAGACTCCCACATGCGCCCAACCAGGATCCACCCAGCATGCCCACCAGGGGGCGATGCTCAGCTCTGTTGCAACCAGAGCCATTCTAGCTCCTGAGGCAGAGGCCACAGAGCCATCCTCAGCGCCCGGGCCAACTTTGCTCCAATGGAGCCTTGGCTGTGGGAGGGGAAGAGAGAGACAGAGAGGAAGGAGAGGGGGAGAAGCAGATGGGCGCTTCTCCTGTGTGCTCTGGCCAGGGATCGAACCTGGGACTCCTGCACGCCAGGCTGACGCTCTACCACTGAGCCAACTGGCCAGGGCTGCCAGAATTTCTGAGTTTTACTTCTTGTTCAGTGGGTCCTCCCTGAACTTTTTAGAAATGGCTATCATTTGACTGCATGGGATATATAGTCTGTATTCATTTCCCAAACAAAGCTTCTTTTAAATAATTTTAATAGCTTCCAATAATTTTATGGGAATCAGAGCCCTTTAGACATTTGAGAAATATTATTCAAACATCGTATGTTGAATGGCTCTTCATGAAACTCTTGGAGACAGACAGGAAACAGTGATGTCTAAGTCTACCCTATGTTGGCAAAGGGCTCGAGCCTGGCACAGAAGTAAAGCATGCAGGCACACTCCAGCCCATGGGGTGGCGGCCCCGTGAGGCCCTTGGAGCAGTGGTCACAGTGAGAGGGAGAAAGCCTAACTAGGAGAACATGACCTTGCATTTGGGGGACATTTACAAATATACTCCAACTGGCATCTCAAATTTAGTGGCCTGAGCATTTAACTCAAGGAATCACCTACTTTATCCTCTTGGTTTCTCTGAAATGCAGCAAACAAGTTACCCTTCTTTCCTTTTCAAGAGGGTTCAGGGTGTCAGAAGGCCGTGTCTCAGCAAGACTCTTGCACAGATCTCCAGCCTGTTTCCTCTGCTTGTTAGAATCTCTGTCTCTTCCCCTTTTACTCTCTGAGATCCTTCTCTTGTGTTAAGAGCTTCAAGGCCCAACTCAAGGTTTTCTCTTTCTTTGTCAACTCAAAGGGACGTCTCTTGCTTTTTCTCACAGCATTGGTCATGTATGAAATCTTAGGAGTGCTGTCAGGACACAGAGTGATTTGATCTGTTTTGTGATTAGAAAATGGGACACAAATGTGTCAGCCAGCTTCTCTCTGTCTGGAATCGAGCATGGGAAGAAGCCAGGCTGGGTATGCAGGGCTCATCACTCAGCGCTCTGATCACGGCTCTCCTTGGGTCTACTGTTCCTTCATTCTAGGTCACCTCGAAATTTACCAAGGAATGAAGTAAACTGAGTCCAGATTCCTTATATGATGAAAGGAATAAAACAGATAAAGACCTGCATATTGCAAGATCTTGAGCAGTTCAGCAAGGATTATGATTTCTCACAAGAACACCTAGGGTCCCTCTTTCTTCAGTGTTAATAGACTCCTGATACAACTCTTCTTTTTTCTTTTGCAATAAAAGGACAATCTACTTTGGATTGGCTGGGGGTAACCAAAAAAAAAAGTTTAGCATAGTTTAACAATTGCTTATTTTAACAAAATCTTATTAACTCAGTGATGAGGACTGGAGGTTTATTTGAAAACATTTGGTGGATTTTAATTAAATTATCCTATCCTTAATTTTGTGT
The DNA here is from genome assembly GCF_036850995.1 of Saccopteryx leptura. NCBI lineage: Eukaryota > Metazoa > Chordata > Mammalia > Chiroptera > Emballonuridae > Saccopteryx > Saccopteryx leptura. Next base: position 220,937,708 of record NC_089504.1, on the reverse strand, counting down.
GTCACTATAACCATGGTGTTACCTTCATCAGTTGTTCTAAAATCCAAGTTTTACAAATGTTGTGAGTGGGCTATTGTGGATGACCTTGGCATTGTTTGGGTGATTATTTTCAACCAAGAATTTTCAGGCAAGCTCCTTCTTGGTCTGATAACCCTGCCTAATGATAGCCATTATTACCCAGTGCCTACCACAACCTCTTGGTTCTCCCCAGGATAGCCACATCTCACAAAAGATTCAGCAATATTAATTTAAAATAATCTCCACTATGTACACAGCAGTAACAGAGAGTCAGGACTCTTATCTCAATGATGCATGCCAAACTATTTGCCTGAAAAACAAAATTCAGAGCAAGGTATTTTAGCTCATTGTTTTTATGATTTTGAAGTCTTATAAAAATGATCTTCACTTACATTGAATGATCCACACCTCACATTGTGCTGAATGGCTGAGGAAGTTATTTCTGGACTAAGGACAGTTCACATAATTTTATATTTTTCCATGGGTGGCAGTCCTGTGGGAACTCTGAACGGAGTCACCTAGGACTCCAGGTTTCTTGTGGTCTTCAGTCACGCTATTAAGAGTCAGGCACAGTCCGAGTGACTTCCATAGACCCTTAAGTAAGTGTTGTTCTATGAGCAGAGAAAGTGCTGCTGTTTGATATCTGTAACTATAAATGACTGTGAGATGAATATCAAGCAATATTTTTTTTGCAAACGAGAAAGCAGTCCTGTCTTCTCTCTGCTCCATATCACAAAATAAAACAGTCCCATCATCTTCAGAATTACCAAAGATCCCATTCATATTCCTGGACATACCTGTGCCTACAATGCCTAAGGAAAGAAAAATCCCCAAAGGCGTGCTCTTAAATGCTGCAGTCAATTGCTTGCCCGTGAGCAGGAAAAGCCTCTGCTCTAACTACGGCTCTACCTCTTTGCTGTAGTGCTCACTCAGCCTTCTCCTCACCACATTATTCATTCATTGAATGACCTCTGCTCCACACTTGGACCATGGCCACGTGCAATCCCTCTTGCTCATGGGGTGTGATGTTAGAGCTTTCTTTGGGCTGAAGCCATCATCAGCCCAGCCTCTCAGCTCATAAGTGATCTTCTGACTTCAGCACCACTGGAGGTGCTAGATTGGCACCATTTTTCTATTGTTAGTCTACTGCTCTGAGTGTACTTTGGTCTCCCTGCCCTCCTGCCAGCATCTGGCTTTCTCATAAGCCCAGTATTTCCTCTCAAGTCTGCCTTGCCCACAGCTGCCAAGTTAAAATCTCTGTGTATCTTCCCTCTTGCTCCCAATGAAAACAGTCACTTCTCAAAGATCTATGACCTCAAGTTTTCATGCCAATGCATGGCTCTTGGTTTTCTCCACACTCCTACTGACCAGCCCTCATTGCCAATACTTACTGCATGCAGATATATTTCTCATTTGGAAAGCCCTCCCTTGCCCCTTTCTCCACCAAAACCCTACTCTTCCTCCAAGACTCCATAACCTTCCACCATATCCTCAGATGCTTCTTACACCAGCCCTTACACCAGTTTCTCTCCCTTAAAGTCTAGCACTCTCTTATTTAATGCTATGCTTCTTTGTGTTGTATAAAATTATTTTATTGCTACTCTTATTTATTTAAAGTCTAATACCTCTGAGGGCTGAAATCAAGACATTCTCTCTGTATCCCCCTGTGTCTTCTTTACATAGCAGGTCCACTTCAAGATTTGTTGACTGACTGGTTCAAGAAGCCATGACAATTCAGGGTGTAGCTATTAAAGGTCAGGTTCTGGAAATATGCAGATGGTCAAGAGATATTTTAAGTAGAAGTAAACACTTGTATAACTATAATTATTTTTCACTTGACTGAAGAAGGTTTGCCATGATAAGCCCTCTATTTAACTTTTGTAATGTGGCCTTTCTCAAGAGTACACCATTCTTATTTCACTGATAGCATCCATCTTTTATTTAAGGAATAAGAGATGAGACTATTAAATTAAAATAAGAATTCAAACTTCTGGGTGGAGTAATTGGAATTCTAAAAGATTAAGCAGTTTATTTGTACAGTGAGGGCAAAAAGAAGCCCTTGCTTCGTGCCCATTATCTTTGCCACTTAGTGAGGTTCCGCATATTTTATCTGTTGGAACAGAAGCCTTTTTATTTTTGTCTTTTGTCCTCAACACTGAGTCCAGGTTAGATCAGGTCCTGCAGTGGAAGATGAGGACAGGCGGTCCAGCTCTAGCTGTGGCTTCAGAGCTTTCAAGAGAGCACACCCTGGGAGGTCTTCGCTCTGAGGAGACGTATGCAAGACGGGCAGCAGCCCCAGAGTTCCTCCTCAGAGCAGATTTGAGGAAGATCTAAGCCAGTGGCTCTCGAACTTTAGTGTGCACTGAAATCCCGGCGGGGACATGCAGATGGTTGGCCCAGCCCCAGAGCTACTGATTCAGTGGGCTTGAGAATTGGCATTTGTCAAATCAGTTTCCCTGGTGATGTTGTGGCTGTTGGTTTGAGGACATACTCGGAGAACCACAGACCAAAGTTGATGTCTGTCAGCTTTGATGTTTCTTTCTGACCAGCAGAGACCCACCTGTGGCCAGAAAGAAGACACAGAGGGCATTGACTTGACACTGGATACTGCTCAGCTGCTGACAAAAAAGAAGGCCACTTGATCCGGCCTCTTTGTCATGAAGGAATCCCTTCTATGACAGCACAACTCTAATACATTCCTCATTTGCCTTCTACCTCTTGTGTCCTCTCTCTTTATATGCCTGGCCACTCCAGGACGACTGGGGAAAATACAAGAGAGTGAATATATCATATATTTAGGGAATTCACTGGTGAGACTCTTCATTAAACAGAAGTTCCACTAGAGAACATTATTCACTTTGGAACAGCAAGGTTATTTAAAATTTCAGGAGTTCTCTAACCCAGTATGGAAGGATGAACTCACGAGTGGTTGGTGTTACCACATCAGATTGGCAGCCTTGGGCCTTATAACAAGGGCTGTGGTTTTGGCACCCAAGTTTGAGGGGTGAGAATAACATGTAAGAGCTGGAAGCATTATGGAACACCACCACATTGGTTCTGGCTCTTTCTCTCATAGCTTTCTCATATGTTTTCCCCAGATTTTTCTCCTTTCTAGATTATAAATTTGTCATTAAAGCTGGTTTCTCCCTCCTACTGAAAAGGTATAGATTATAGTTTCCAAGGATGTCTACTCTTCTTGAGACAGGCGAGAGTTTTCAAAAAGACAACTTTCAAATTACATGGTCTATCTTCAGGAGTCACAGACTCTTAGATAAATTTAACTGAGACCGAGAGCATATGTCTAACTGGTAGATGCTTATGTGATGCAAAACAATGAAAATTGCTAGTCAACAGCAAGTACTGGGTCCTGGAAGGCAGCATCTAATTCTTCAGCCTTCTTAGACACAATGTGGGTGTCATTGTCAAGATTAGAAACTTGCTCCTGAGCTTGGGTTGTGAAGTCAGCTCTTCTTTGTGTCTCATGGTTCAGCTACCAGAAGTCAAACAATATGATTTGTATCTCTTTCGTAAGAACCAAATACACCCATTCTAAAAGTCAAAAGATCCCAACTAATTTATTTTTAAAAATACACCACTGAAGAATGATTCTAGGGTTCAACAATATACTATTGCCATCAGGGATTTTTGCACCATTGGGAAAAATCATCTGATCTGCCTCACTCTCTACCCACATTAGTTATATTTCTTTTATGCCAAACATTTATATTAAAGAAGTCAAATGGGCATGTTTAACATTGGGTATATACGCAAAAGACTCAAGTGCATTCACCCTACCAGTCTCCCTTCCTCCTGGACACAGAGCTACTTTACAGTTCCCAGCTACCCTTGCAGTTAAGTTTGACCCCAGACTATGGGCAGAAGTGATATAATTACATTTCAGGTCTGGATCATCAAAAATGTCCTGCATAATCATCTACTCCCTCTCGTTGCCTAATTGCCATCTGGATATCAATACTGAAGAGACTGTGGAAGCCAACTGTTAAAGATGATAAGCTTGGGTCTCCGTATGGCATCAGCCAATTAGATTTATAAGAATGAGAAATAATCTTCTATTTGCTAAGCTCATGAGATCTAAGGATTTTTCAGTTGCAGCAGCTATCTAATTATTACAGTCCATATAGCTTCATTGAGGATGGAGCTTAATGGCACATTGTAACAAGTGAATAATAGTATCTACTATTAATAAAGCCCCTGCTTTGTGATGGACATTTTGCTAAGACTCTTACATTATCACATTAATCTTCATAGTATCTCTAGGGTAGATGTTATTACTATTATTTATTTTATAGATAGGCAAACCAAGAGCTTAAGTTTGATCAAGATCACATAATTTGTGCAGTAGATTATATAATTGTCCCCAATCATTCATTTCCTTCTCTTTAAGAAGATTATATGTCTCCACCTGTTGCTGTATGTCTTACAGTGACTCACTGTGGGAGAAATGTGCATTTCCATTTTATTGACCACTGGCACTGGTGTGACATGTGACTTGTCTTTGTTCAGTGGAACATGAGTGGATAATTGTGCCATATCTGAGCAGGACTTCCAAGAGCCATTGCTTGATTTGGCATTCTCCTTTCCCTCTGACACTGAAATGGAATATCCTTGATAGGACTGGACACAAGAGGGCAGAGCCACAGCTGACCAGGAAAGGCATGTAGTGTGAAGGAGAAATAACCCTTTGTTTTGTAAGCCACTGAGATATTGGGATGGCTGTGACCTCCCCTAACCTAGTAAATGCTGATGGATACAACTGGAGTTTGATGCTAATGCATTTATATAGACACCAGAGCATGTTCCACCGGCACAGATTTCTGTTAGATGATATGAGAAACATATAAAACATCATTAAAAAAAAATCAATTCTTATTCTGGGTAGGAAAAAAAGTGGATGCCTGTAAGTTGAGAGAGGAAACTGTGCCAGCCCCAGGATTCAAACTGAATTTATAGATCTGTCTCTCACATTGCATCTAACATGTTAAGATTTAGTCCCACAAAATAATTGCTGGCAGGGATGTGGCTCTTTTTAGCCATACATTCACTTACTGGCTCATTTTGTTAAATTTTCTTATGGGAAATCACATCCCTTTGACTGGAAAGATAACTGGTGGTGAATATAACCCCAAATCTAACCACTAAAAGAACTACCAGTACTATAGAGATAGAGGTACACTGCAGGTCCCTGGTCCCAAGCACAGGCGTAGAGAGAAAATGTAAAATGTGACACTGATTGAGGCTACAGTTTAGGGAATACCAACTACTCTTTTTTTTTTTAAAGATGACAGTTTCCTTCTTTATTTGAGGAAAATAACATCATGCTATTAATTAGAGCTAGTAAGATGATATCAAGCATGTATATATTACAGTGTTTTGTCAGATGAGAGTCAGTATACCAGTAGAGCCTGACTGCAATTATAACCTTTTCTTTCTACAGGATTCTAATTATTTTTAGAACTAATTATTTAAAATGCACTTAAAATTTTATTTTTATGACAAATGACTTTATTTTTCTATCTCCCTAAACACTTTAACTACAACTAAAAAGAAAAACTTAATCCAATAAAGGGGTCTCAATGCTTTTTCAACTTAACTACCACATCCTTTTATTGCTATTGCAAATCTAACAATTTTGTAAGAATCCAGATGAATCATTTCTCATTTAATACTTAAATAACATTATGGAAAATAAAGGAAAGAAACAATAAATGCCATCTCACTAAGTTAATTAATCCAAATTTGTTCAATTTTACCAACCTTAATGCTCTGATATAATGAAGTAAAAATAAAAGCCCTGTTTTGCAAAGTATTATCACTTGAAATCTGGTAAAAACCAAACCAAACCCCATTCCTCTAGCTTCCTTCCTTCCCCTTGTTCTGAGCCTGGTCCATTTCCTTTATTAATCTACATATTACTTACATATCATGTGAGGAAGGAAAAATTGGTGAAAAAGAGAAGACCTGCGTCTAACCCACCTGTTCATCTCGACTAAGAGGGTTTATCTTGTTTTCATGGAGATTCACATGATCAACAGTCAACCCTCGGGAACAATAGCACTTTCTTCTTGTGAAAATCAGTGAATGGGGTTAAGCTTCTATTAGGCTATAGTTACTTATTTTAAATCTCCAATGACTTTTATTCCTACTGTTTATTAAATAGCTAGTCTCATGTCTTTTCTTTTTATCCTGCAGAGATAAGTTTGTGAGAAGATAGGGAGGAACATGGAACAAATTCAAATATTTTTGCATATTCAGAGGAAACAGCCTGTGTAAGTCCAATGTAGTAAATAAAGGTCTGGGTCATAAAAGTGACTATGTTATTTCACTGATGCTTAGGAAATACCAGGGGGGTATATTAAACGTTTTTAAAAATTACAAAATGCCTCCAAGTGCACAAGGATAAATTTTAAATTGTTCCCTTTCATAAATCTGACTTGAAACGGACAAACCAATTATCCTGGAGTGTGCTACTGACTGTCATAAGGACATAATGACACTTCACTCAACAATTAACCCCTGAGGAAGAAAACAAGCCATATTTTGGTAAATTAGCACTAACTACATGAGTGTGGAATCTTCCAATACTGAAGATGATTGGCTGAGCAATGCCTTATACCTAGATTATTTACATTCTCATCTTTATTTTTTAATTCATGAGAGAAATTGAACTTTAGAATTCACAAATATATTACTTTGTTTATCTAATCATCCATACTCATGCTTGATTTGATCTTCATAAGTAATCTCTATTTCCTTCTGCTGATAATACCAGATGGAGCAAAGCCAGGGTACAGCTGCTTTAAATCAACACTACGCATCACTTCTTGCCAGCAATTTTATAAATTAAACAAGAGATCAACTTGTCCATAGCCATCAGAAACCGAAATGTAAAAAAGTGCAATATCTCACCCTTTGCCCAGATTTCGATAGATTGCTATATTGCCTTTGCTTTAACTAGTGATCATAAAAAAAAGACCACCTTCCCCACACCACACACAAAAAGACCAGAAGGCATAAACATACTGATTTAACCAAGTCCTGAGTGCTCTGCAAACAACATCTTCAGAAAGCAACAACATGCCCAGGAAAAACCCCCCAAGATATATCTTGTTTACTTTAAAAAATAACAAAACCAGAACTGGTTCAAGACCACACGTGCATGTAAGGGCATCTTCAAAAGAGAAAATTAGCCGAGGATATTCTAGAGGCTTCATTAGTGTTTCCAACCAGTTGCCAAACCTTGACTGGGCTCTGCAATTCAGACTGTACCTGTGACTCCTGGGCTCCGCTTTTAAACAGTTCCTACTCAGAATGCGAGGATCACCTTCCTTACTATCTTCCTCAACAGGATCATTTGGGGGTGGGGGTTGGAGTGCGGGGACCTACCACAAAAGATGAGGCCCTGAGCCTGGGCCAAGGTGAAGGCAGGATGTGAAAGGGACTTACCTGTGTTCCCTGTATGAATGCTGAAATGGAACTCGAATGATAATAAACTGGTAGGTTTGTCCTTGTTTTATTAAAAAAAGTGAGTCCTACTCTCAGTTTCCTATGTCTGCAACCTTATAAATTTAGCCACTCTGCTCACACACTGGCTTGAAGATACAGTCACTTAGTCTCATCTCACTAACTCTCTTCTGTTTCCTGGTGCTCACCAGCGCTGCTTAGGGGTCTGCCAGGTCTGGACTAAGAGTAAACTATTTCTCCACCCTCCCTTGTGAGTCTCAGGATCGCTGGACAGGACTTTGTTGGCTGGTGTCTCGTTGACCAGGGTGCTCATACAAAGCCTTTCTGCCATCTACCTCTGACAAAAAGTTAGAAAGAGGAGAGCCAGAGGGTGAAAATGAATGGATGCTTTTGAAGCCAAAGCTGAAACTAGAAAACTGTCCTGAGGGACTGACCTCTGGTGTGTGTGTGTGTGTGTGTGTGTGTGTGGTTTCCCCTTCTCCCCTAGGACCAAATATTTCTCCATTCTCAGTTCATCTCAGATCCTCCACTGTTTCAGTGTTTTTGATTTTGAATAGCTACTCTGAAGCAACGCCATGCGTGAAATGGATGATTTGCAAGCTTCTCTGTCCCACGCACTTCCATGGAGAATTAGATATCTAGACTCTGCAGGGGCAAGGAAATCAGTGCTTTGTAGAAAGCGACCGACTTCCCGAGACCGAAGATGCTAATACTGTTCACTGGGGCTGCAGACCGCGAGGTGGGAACCATGGCGCTCGTGCTCTGGCCTTGGTGCTGAACCAGGACCCCGCTGCGTTAACCATCCTGGCGACTCCAGGGCAACTTTGGGAGGTTTTGGGGGGCACCGGCCGGCTCTGAATGCCAGCAGAAAGTTGGAAAAAAGCCCGTGCCTTTGGACCCTCCACAGGCACGCAGTTGGCTTATTTCTTTGCCTGGAGCTGGGAAAGTTTTGTCCAACGATTTTTTTTTTTTTTTTTTTTTTTTGGTAACTGGCGCTGCCTTCTTCCCTCCCACCTGAGTCGCCATGGAGACTCGATCTCTTTCTTTCTCCAGGCAAAATGGGCGAAGCTTAGCTCAGTCTTGACTGGAGCTAGCCCCTTTCTCTTTCTCAGCAGCTCCGGGCATCCCCCTCCTCCATTTTTCAGCAGAAGAAAAGTAGGCAGGTAACGGTGCTAGCAGGAATGTGGCTTTGCTGGGGCTCCCTTGGGCCATTAGATTTTAGATAAAAGCAGGCAGGAAGCATTCTAAACATAATAAATCTCTAACTCCCGAACAAGAGGTTCTCCCCCCTTCTTCCTTTTTTAGGAGTGGAGGCGGGATTCTTTGGAAAATTCTGGTATTCTGTTTCTCTACTAACCTCACCCCATTTCTGTGGCTGTTTATAATAAATATGTTTTCTCCCCAAGTGTCACTCCATATTGAGCCTGGTATAAAAGATATACCTGTGGATCGGGCCACGCTTTTATTAGGTTTTGGGAATACTAATGTTATTTCTGTTAAAACTAATACAAGCTTGTTGCAAATGAAAATATACCCAGGAGGAAGCAAGTCAGCAGATTCATCCAACCTCCACCCCCCGCAAATGCCATATAATGACATTTTATCTGAAGGCCACCTCTCCCATTACAAAATAATTCAGTTGACTTCTAGGGAGAGCTTCTCATTCACTGTTTGTAGCCATTGTATCGCATCCCCTGTTATACTGAAAACAGGAGTTATTGTTTTTCATTCTCTGCAGGTTTCTCCCCCACCCCTCACTTTTTCTTTTCCTCTTCCACCCTCTCTCCCTCTGTCCCTCTCTCCCCCCTCAAAGCGAAGAGGAACAGGGATACAGCTTTCTGCAAAGACAATAGGTTTTTCCTAACTGTAAATGACTACACCACAAGCCACCCTGCCAGTCCATCAGAGCATCTGGTCTTTGCCCAAGGCTGCTGAAACCGCGTCTGCAATAACTGCCTGGGCTTCTCCGTGCCCGGGGCATGCAGACCCCAACAACCCCTCTGCGAGTTTTCAGTTGCTAATGAAAACCGTGTGAAACAGATTTCCTTCCTGTTATGTAACCGGCTTCCCCTGACTTGGTCGTCCTGCTTCTCTTATCCGAGCGGACAAGCATGCAGCGGCGGCGGTGACTAGGTAGGGGAGGTGGGACCCGAGAGCACGGTACGTCTTGCCCAGATTGATGCCAGGCGTCTCGCCTTCGAGCAAGTCAGCGCACCGCTTACCTTGCTGCGAACAGGGTGGTTTCACTCAATCATGATCTCTTCTCTTGGAACGGAGCAAGATTTAATAATTGACTACAAGGTGGATGGAGAGTGGAGGAAATAAAAAAAGAAAATAAAATAAAAAAGAACCCACAAAACCACCCTGGAATCAGATGGTCAAATTTCACAGCAGCCCTTAGAGACTGTCAAGAGACTCCATCTTCGCGGTGCATCCGGCGCTGGGTCTCGCTTCCCGGTGCCCGCGGATCCCACCCCTCCGCCCGCCCGACCTCTCTGGCCAGGTGCGGCCGTCTCCACTGGCTCCCTCTAGCCGAGAGCGGCGAGCAGAGCTGGGCGCGGGGGCCAGAGGGGCGGGGGACTGTGCGTTTGGGCAGGGACGGGGGAGGGAGGCAGGGGAAAAGGAAGAGGGGAAAGGCAAGAGTGGCGAAAAAGAAAAAAATCGTCGGCTGAGAGAAAAGTGCTGGACCACGCAGGGAGACGTCACGAGAGCCGCAGATTCAGTGAATGCTACTCAATTCCAGCCGACTGGCTGAGCCGCGCTGTCAGCGCCAGCGCCGACGCGGCTCCGGGGATAGCAGCGAGCGCAGCGCCGCGTGCTGGAGAACTGCGGCCGCACAGCGTGTTCCCGAGAGGCTGGGGCGGAGGCGGGGGAGGAGAGGGGTGGAGCGGGGACCCGGAGACGCCCCCGCCACCGGTCTTCACCTTCGTTGTCGTGCTGAGTGGACCAGGTTGGGAGGGCGTGGCACCCCTCCCCAAACCCGAGCTTGCGCGGAAGCAACCAAGCCGACTCCCACCTCCGCAATAACGAAAATGGAAATGTTGGGGAACCTTTGGATTTAGCCACTTGGTTCCCACCTTTATCTCCCGTTTTCTATCTTTACCCCTTGGTCACTAAGTAATTTCCAGAGACAAGTCTGGAAGGCAGGAAAGAGCCATAGCTCGGGGTTTAGTTTTTATTGGTTGGTTGGAGGGGCTCCTTCTTTCAGGTTTTGCAACACCAGGAGGAAGAGGGTCTTGTCTCTGTCTCCCTCTGGGATGAAGTGAAGAGTCAGCCTGGGGCGCGGAAGCTGGAGCACGCACTGTCCTCGAGGCCGGGAGGGGGCGCAGCGCGCAGGCTGGGTGGGAGGGGGATGACCCAGCCCTCTGCTCCATTCAACCGTCCGTCCACAGCATCTGGAAGAGGGTCCCCACCGATGTTTCACCCTCCCTACCCTGATGTCTCTGGTGGTATTGGAAACAGAGAAAGGCACTATGACCTTTCTCATTCACAATGCAGTTTACCTTCAAAGTTGACTGTCTTGCCTTGGACTACTGCCTACTCCCTCTTTTGATTTTTAACTTTCTTGGTGTTGTTACCCAGGAAGCCTCTCACTGTGCACCCTTCTACACCTCTTTTTTTTTTTTTTTTTTCTTATGGTCACCACATACAATACCTCCACATTTCCAAAGCCTTTCCACAACTTGCCTCTCTTTCTGTACACTCCACTCTTTGATGCCATCTCTGCCCTAGGGATAAATGGGTTGACAATTATATTGTAAGAGCAATGAATACCGTTGGCTAGTAATTTTGTAATGGCCCTTTCGATAACTGGTTATTTTGGGCCACTTTGTAAAGTGGAGAGATATTAGACTCTCCATCTCCACGAAGGTGGTCCTATTCCATTTGAAAGGTTGATAGAGACTTCTTATTTCCAAGATTATTTTATCTTACATTTATGCATTCCAATTACACAGCAATCAGTCCCTCAAGAATGCTGTCTGCTCTATAACAATGTCCTTGATACTGAGAGGTGTTACCCTCAATTTCCATCATCAGTTATGCACAAATCAACCACATACACCTCCCTGAGATTATATTGTTGATTTTCCCTGAATGGCTGTAATCTCACTTGCTCCTACTTCTGGGTCACATATTTCATGTACAGAAGATAATAATAGTATGTGCAATATGTGATTTTTGGGCTCCATGGTGCTTCCTGGAACTAGTGATTGTGTCGGAGATAAAGATAAACCAAGATCAACTGGACTCAACATACCTGAAGGATCGCAGAGTTGAGGATGCGAGAGGCAAGATCATGGTGGAAATAGCCCTTCAGCACTAAAAGAACAGCTCATATTGGCTACTTGTCTAAAGAACATTCTGTTCGATCTGTGAAGCTGGTGCTAAGGATATTCCCACTACTCTTTTTTTTAATTGATTTAATTTATTGTGTTTACATTGATTCTAGTGTCTTCCCGAATGCATCTCCCCTCCCCCGTATTCCCCTCAACATCCCCCTTGCCCCCCTCCCCCCAACACCCTCCCCCTTCCATCCAGGATTTGCTTTTCTGCTCTCTATAATATTGTGTTATGTGTATATAATTTCACCAATCTCTTTCCCTTCTCTGATTCTATCCTATTATTCCCTTTCCCTTTGTCTGCTTTCCCTCTGGTCTCTTTGATCCCACTTCTGTTTCTATTCTGTTCCTCAGTTTACATTGTTCACTGGATTCCTCAAATGAGTGAGGTCATATGATATTTTTCTTTATAAGCTTGGCTTATTTCACTTAACATAATAGTTTCCAGGTCCATCCATGTTGTCACAAAAGGTAAGATTTCCTTCTTTTTCATGGCCCCATAGTATTCCATTGTGTATATGTACCACAGCTTTTTTTTTGGAATTTTTTCTTTTTTTTTTCTTTTTTTTGTATTTTTCTGAAGCTGGAAACGTGGAGAGACAGCCAGACAGACTCCCGCATGTGCCCGACCAGGATCCACCCGGCACGCCCACCAGGGGCGATGCTCTGCCCACCAGGGGGCGATGCTCTGCCCCTCCGGGGCGTCGCTTTGCTGCAACCAGAGCCACTCTAGCACCTGGGGCAGAGGCCAAGGAGCCATCCCCAGCACCCAGGCCATCTTTGTTCCAATGGAGCCTTGGCTGCGGGAGGGGAAGAGAGAGACAGAGAGGAAGGAGGGGGGGAGTGGAGAAGCAAATGGGCGCTTCTCCTATGTGCCCTGGCCGGGAATCGAACCCGGGTCCCCCACATGCCAGGCCGATGCTCTATCGCTGAGCCAAGTGGCCAGGGCTGTACCACAGCTTTTTAATTGACTCTCCACTGACAGACATTTGGGCTGTTTTCAGATTTGGCTATTGTAAACAATGCTGCCACAAACATAGAGGTGCATTTCTTCTTTTGAATCAGTGATGTGGTGTCCTTGGGATTGCATTGCTGGTGGGAACACAGACTGATGCAGCCACTGTGGAAAACAGTATGGAGATTCCTCAAAAAATTAAAAGTGGAACTGCCTTTTGACCCAGCCATCCCACTCTTAGGAATATACCCACTACTCTTGATTATATATGTTTCTATCAGTAGAAGAATTTTACAAAACTTCTTTCGGACAAGACGTGAGACTAAATAAATAAGTGAAGAGAGTGTAATAACATGTGTCTCCTATGAACACTTTGAAAAGTTCCCTAACTGCAAACAGTGGCCAGTGTATGTGGGCTGCAGCTCTTCCTGGGGGTGTTCGAGCTTCTGTTAAATGAGATGGGTCACATAGACATGGCAGAGACAAAAACAAATGGCTTAATAGAATTCATTTATTCCCGACAGAACTCAGACAGTGATGGCATGGCTGTAACTAGGAGTCTCTGTGACATCCGAAAACCAGCAAGCTGGGCTTCCCAGCTCCCATTGTAGTTCATTCGAGCTCCCAAGAGCCCTGTCTTTCAGGCTACACTGTTCAGCACGTCTAGTATCTCACTTTTGTTATCTATTTTATGATTTCAGATGAAAGCAGGGCCCGGGGGGGGGGGGGCTCCCTGGGGAGGGCGGCTCCCAAGCACTTAGCTCTTTTCGTGCCTGAGTATGCCGGTGCTCCAAAGCTGATAAAGACCGTGGCTTCTAGGATTGATTGATCCTCTTACAGATGAGGCTGGATTTCCTCTCACATATCAAACTGTAATGGAGGTTTATTATAGCAAAATTGACAAACTGAATTATCTCAACTGGGTATAATTTGTTGTGGGTAATCTCATTTTTCTCTATCATTGATTGTGACAATTTACAACCCAGTCAATCTCCTTCGCCCACGTGTTGCTCTGGCCCTGCTGGGGCGGGCCCACACTGGAGCTAAGAGGTGGGTGGCTGTTTCTTGTCTCTCTCTTGTCTTTAATTCTGTCTACTTATTTTATATTTAAGACTGTAGGCTGTCATGGAGACCCAGCTCTTCTATTTTATACACCCACCCACCTCTCCCTACCAAACACTATAAACAAAAAACCCAGCACAGAAAACAACATCTGTAAAAATGCTGAGATGGGTGCATCACTTTTAAATACTTTATTTTCACGAGAAAAGGATGGCCTTAAGAATATCAAGAAAGAGAAATTTAAAAGTTACTCTATTCTACAGTTCCGCTTCCCACGGACTAGATGAATTTCATCCATGTTTCCTGTTTAGGGACTATCTAAACACAGCTATTGGATTTCCGTTTTGGATTTTGATTATAAATTTGGAGGTACATTCTTAATAAATATCTCCAGGTGTAAATAATTCAATACTTTTAAGAAGGGAGTTTCGGGTGGTTTTCAGCATGCTGGGTATTTTGGTGCTGGCTTTTAGCATTTTTATTCTCCAGTTATTCAGTTATTATTTCCTTTTTTTGGATACAGTGTCATCTTTTACATGTGTCTTTTCCTTTGGAATTTTATCCACTATTCCTCCTAATCTTAAATTATATGCTTATGGACATTTTGAAATTACACATTTTTTTAAAATTATTTTTATTTATTCATTTTAGAGAGGAGAGAGAGTAGAGAGTATGAGAGAGAGAAAGAGAGAGAGAGAGAGAAAGGGGGGAGGAGCAGGAAGCATCAACTCCCATATGTGCCTTGACCAGACAAGTGCAGGGTTTTGAACCGGTGACCTCAGCGTTCCAGGTTGACGCTTTATCCACTGCGCCACCACAGGTCAGGTGAAATTATACATTTTTATTTGTGATCCATGACTTGATACATGAGTGCAATCTGAAGACTCATTTAATAATTCTTTTCTTATAGAATATTTTATTCATTCATTGTTTAGTAGGTACTCCACTATTCAATCAGAGTGACCCTTCAGGAATTCTTTAAAATGCAATTAAAAAATCATAACAGCTTCAGAAGACCACAGAAAGTGGTGATTACAAATGATTATATAAATTAGTCTTTCTGTACCTCTTACTGGAAATAGCTTTAATTAAAATAAAATCTGCACAACAGAAATACAGAAGGCCAATATAAGAGAATTGAACTTGGAAGATGCTCTTTTTGCAGTTAACCATTTGCTAAGACGCCCAGATTTCTTTTTGTTTTCCTGACATTCTTAGCAGAGGCTTTGAATTAGAAATAATGAGCTAAAGTTTCTTCTTTTGTATGCTACTGCAACTGTTGGCCCGCCATGTCCTAGGGTCCCCCTGCACACCAAGCAGTCATTATCAAACTAGGCCTTGTTTGCTTTCTTTAGAGGTGGAGCTCCCACCCTGCATTGCCAGGCTTCCTCTGCTCCCCCTAGGGGTCTTCACAGCCTTCTTTCCTAGAGACACAGTCCAGAGTCTAGTTCCAAATTCTAGATCAGTCTTGGTGGTGTGAGCAAGATTTATATTCTTTAGTGGTCTCAGCCCCCAGGGTCCATGCAAAGTGATGAGTTGAGTCAGGGGTCTCCTGTTTTATTATTCTATCTGTAAAATAGTATTGCAGGGTTCATAGAAAAGCAGATGGTGATATGGAGTTTACTATGCTGGAGGCTCTTTAGAGACATTTTTAAAGGATGTTATTATGTTCATGGGATCAACCTCTGTACAAGGGAAGGGAAGTGTGAGTGGGCAGAGGGGGGCGCAGGGCTAACACCAGCCTTGGCTGATCCCATGGGGAGCTCTGAAGCTAAAATGAATCATTAGAGCTGTTCTGGATTGAATCAGAATAGCTTGCATTTGATGGCTTACTTAGACATAAATTAGTCTTCTAGCAGTTAGGCCAAGTCCTTTCTTGAAAAGAGACCTTTCAGACACACTTCCGATTCCTAGTGCAGTGGGAATGATAACATTATCTACTGCATAGGGTTCCTTTTGCTACTTCTGTGACATAATTCATATAAAAAGTGGGATACAGGGTCTGACATATAGTAACTGCTTAATCAATGCCAGCTACTTATTAGTGGATGAAGCTTGTGAAATTATGATTAAGCAAACTCAGGATTGTGTGTTTTTAAGCACCTCCATATTTTTTATCAACCCAGTTCCTGATCCCTCTTCAAGTACTAGTAAAATGCTGAAAGTGTTTCTTACTGTTTCTGGTTAGTCAATGAATCCTATCCCTGATTCAATTACTGTGGCTGAGAGGAGGCTATGCTGGACATGATCTCTTGGCACCTCACTTCTATTTCTACCCATGCCTAGTACTCTGACTCAGGAACAGGGCACATAAGTTAATGTTTAGGAAGAGATTTAACATCAGAGAGGAAGTCAGGACACTTGATTCTAACACTGCCCAGAATAAGAGGAACCTGGGACTCTGGCACCAACTGTTTCCTTCAGACTCAAAAGGAAAGGGGTCTGGAGGACAGTAACTGGTCAGTGAGTGTTATATAACCCTCTAATTGCAATACAAGGAAGTGTGGTCCTCTTTCTCTTGGATGAAATAGTTAGTGGTAAGAATGATCTATTTGTCTGCTTGTAGGAGACTTGTGGAACCATTGATAATGGGTGCACTTTGCTGTAGTAATACTCAAGGATTAAATAACTCAACACTCAGTGACTAAATATAGATAGCTCTTTCCTTCTATGTTCTTTTTATTTGGAACTAAAGTGTTAGAAATGAAATATAGCATCAGCAAAAATTCCAGAATCCACAAGGAACACAAGCGTCCCTACCTGGAAAGGGCAGTGGTGCTGCAGTCTTACACCGGCATTCATGACACCGATGGCTTGTGGCAAACAAAGAACAGATCACATCTGCAACCACAGTCCCCATGCTGTTGTCACTACTTGTATTTATCTGCTAACTCCAGACTTACCCAGCAGTAGGAAAAGAATACTGTTAAAAAAAAGGCAGTATAAAGAAGATAGAACCACAGTCTATAGAATTTAAGAATCATCTTAGAGATTAGCTGGTCCCTTTTTGATTTCTACAAGTCTTTCTCTGAACTCTGAAGACCCCAGGCTGCCTGTCGTCTGAACATGTGGATGCATTTCCACTTTCCAACTCCGGGTTGGTAGCACTTTTTGACAAGGTCAAAGTCTTTGACATCAAGTCTTACATGTTTAGCTTATTTTTTACCTTTGCTCCCCTTTCCCTCTCCTGGAATAATTTTTCCTGTCCTTGAAACTGTAGATTTTCAACTTTGACCCTTAGTGTCTCATTCCTTGTCCCATTCCCTGATCTTCTCAATTTTCTCTCTTGCATCTGACAGATTATTTATAGTCCTATAAATATGAAGGACACAAACTTATTTTTCAGAGTTATGTGATCCTTTTCAAACAAATATGGCTCAGGAGAGAAAAATGATACAAGACGATAATACTAGGATGAATTTTTGACCAGATGTTTTATGGGGGTAACAAGACATTAATGCAGCCTTTAGAAGTTTAAGCAATCTTCAGCAAATTATTTAACTTTTTAAAGCCATCTAAAATAGGTGTGGTTGATGAAGAGAAGAAGAGTAGCCTCAATAATCACAGTAGTTTTGGCTATTTGCTCAGGCGGATTTCTCTAAGTTTCCAGACCTGATTGGACCTATCTTATATATACACGTGCTACACTCTTACACCAATAGTCAGTCCCCAATGAATCATAGCATGCCCTTGTAAGCCCAGGTAAAACCAGAAGGATCCATTGATTTGGATGGTTCACTGGATCAGATAACCAGTTAATGAGAAATGGTTTGAGCTACATGATCACTTGGTGGTCCATGGTGGGCATTCCATCTTTTCCAGAGCCCCAAATCAAGCAGGCAGTAGTTTTTTGAATGGAAAATTGCCTCTAGCATAGCTCCACATTTCCTGGTTTGACATCTATTTCCACACTGCAGGGGTCTTCCTCAAAGACCTTGACCTCCACTTCCACCATCATGGGGCTTTGAGTTTAGAACTAACTTAGATCTGAGACCTGAACAAGAGGCCGTGAATCCCAGGAAGGGAACTTGAGTTAAGATTAGAACCACTCTCCAGGCCAGAATGTTTCTGATTTTATGGATGGAACAATATCACTGGGGAAAGATTTATTTCATTCCCAGGGATCCCATGACCAATCAGAGAACTGAAGGTCAAAACACCGATCATCACTCCATCACTGGGGCTCACAATGGAGTGGAAGTTCAGGTTATGGCTTTGAAAGCATTGTTATTTTGATGTAGGTGTGCATGATTCATTTGTTTTATTTTGAAGTCTTTGTTATTAGTGGATTCTGGGAACTCTAGATCATCTGATTATCTCAGTAGGAACAGAAGGAATCTCAGACAAATCAATTCTTAATTATGAAATGACTAACTCAGTAGACAGTTACAAATATCAGGAGACACTAGGTAATGAATTTTATTATTGTAATATTGGAAATGTTGAATGTTTGGGGATGTTGAATCATGCAGCTACAAAAGTAGCTAGACCTCTTCTCATAATATGGCAATCTTCAAACGTGTGCATTGTTCTTTGTTGACTATTTGTGTATTTATTTTTGCTCTGTTAGCAAAAATAATACCTGAGAACAGAGAATAATAGACTATATCTCCCAGCTCTTTTATATGACCACAGTTTTGAACTCAGAGTAGGATGGACCCCAAAGAGTATTCAAACTGTAAATACAACAAATAAATTCAGACAAATGGAAATTCCTCATAATAAAGAAAATAACTTTTGAGCATATTTAGACAAGATAGGGCGTGTTCAGAGTGGTACGGCTGTAGACAGGAGCATATTTACTTGAAGGAAAATGAGGAGGAACAAAGGACTCCACTCTTTTAGGTAACTGTTTATAAGCCTAATAAAATGTGAAATAAGTTGCTAGAGAGTCAAATGCCCAGTGGACTCAGGCTCACAACATTGAGTGGCTTTGACTCATCACTGACTTGCAAGGACTCAGAAACCAGGACTAAGTCCAATGTGTGACTTGCTGCAGTGGCACCACAGTTGAAGATTCAGATTCCAGATTGTCACTGTTGGGGTGACACTAATACTGACTGTCCAATGCCTGCAGGAGGCATAGAATTATCTTTCTTCATTTTTCTCTTCTGATTTATGTCCTTTCCCTTCACTGCCAGGTTGTATCTTATGATTTGAAACAGTGTTGGCCATAAATCACTGGGTTTACAGAAGTGGGGAATTCTAGAGTGTATTTCCTTGAAGTGAAACTAGTCATACACTGTTCCTTTACCTTTAATAATAAATTCTGTCAGACCAGCAAAGGAGTTAGAATCATTAATTGGTCTACTGAAATATTCATGGTGTTCTAGGATGAAAAACTATACTTGAAGGGTGTGTTTTTAAGCAGCTCCATTTTCCAGGTAATTATAAAAAGCAACACAGTTAAACACACACGCACACATGCATGCACACATGCATGCACTCACGCAAACATGCACACAGATACAAATGTATAAGAAAATTCCCACCCCAAGCAATTGAATGCAATCCATCAAGCAGTCTTAGGTGTTGTTATAATGTTTTCATTTTAACTGGAATAATAGGTTGCGCCTTTCTTTTTCTTCTAATTATGACTATGAAGAACCAAGTCTCTTTGGAAAAAAAACTTAATCAAGCCATGATTAAGAAGGTCCTTTCAAAGGGTCTCTTGTCACTAAGGGAACAATTGTTTACCATGGTGGGGAGTCTTTTTTACTCAGCAAAACCTGTATAGAAACAACTGACTGACTTCAGATCAGGAGATAGTTCAAATTGGAGGAAGTTTTTCTCCAGTACTGTGTAGTTATCCCTGAGAATGAGTGCTTGCCTCAGAGAAAGGTCTGTCTATATGTGTGTGTGTGCATGCATGTGTGTGTGTGTGTGTGTGTGTGTGTGTGTGTGTGTGTGTGTGTGTGTGTGTATGCAGTATTGCCACGATAAATAGATGTCAATGATAGAAACAGGTATGTTTGCAACTTGAGTTGACACCACCCGAAGGCCACCCTAATAGGCACCCCTAATGCTTATCTTTGAGGGGTCTAAGCTCCTTCTATCAGCCAATTTATGGAACTGGGAGGCTGAGGACTAATAATGACAGCAGTCTAGTACTGAACCTCAGGCTGAATGACTCAGTTCAGGAAGTGCCTTCATGGTGAAAGGGGAATTGATGACCTGTGATGCTTTGTGTGTTAGGGCATTCCTCCTGGGCAGTATTTTCTTTTGTAAATTTCCCAGCTTCTCAGTAGAGAGGTGTCTTAGTTTTAGACAAATGAAGGGGCAGTTTTATTGTGAAAATGGTCATGTACTCTCTTCTCTCGACATCTGGACATCTGTGGAGGAGGAAGAAGCAGCTTCCAATCGCAGACCATTCTCCTGGTCCCAGAGTGCTGCATGGGGAGGGCAGCCCAGGTGCAGACGCTTTGGGGAGTGAATGTGTAGGGCTGAAGGACAGTGTTGAAGAAGGCAGTTCAGGAGGAGTGAAGACTCATCCTTCTGCTTTCTAGTCAGGATGTATGAAAACAGAAGAAAGAAAAGATCCTGCAAGAGGCTGAGAATAGAAAGTAGAGAGGCTGGTGTTTGGGTTAAACCTTGGTTCAGTAATCAGTCAGCTAGCATTCCATAAAAAACTAATTAATGGTGGTAAATACAGGTGTGGCTCAGAAAGACTGAGTCAGACAAATTTACAAACTTGTGAAAATATAAGGTACACTTTGATATTTTATGTATATATTCTTTTTTTTTTTTTTTTTTGTATTTTTCTGAAGTGAGAAGCGGGTGGGAGGAGGCAGACAGACAGACTCCTGCATGCACCTGACTGAGATCCACTTGGCATGTCCACCAGGGAGCGATGCTCTGCCCATCTAGGGCGTTGCTCTGCTACAATTGGAGTCATTCTAGTGCCTGAGATGGAGGCCATAGAGCCATCCTCCGTGTCTGGACCAACTTTGCTCCAATGGAGCCTTGGCTGATGGAGGGGAAGAAAGAGATAGAGAGAAAGGAGAGGGGGAAGGGTAGAGAAGCAGATGGGTGCTTCTCCTGTGTGCCCTGACCTGGAATCAAACCCAGGACTTCCACATGCCAGGCCGATGCTCTACCACTGAGCCAACCGGCCAAGGCCTATGTATATATTCTTATTACCAGTGCATAATCATCATGTCAAAATAAGAGATGGAGAGAAAAGTGAAGTTTGACTGTAGATCTTTTGTTATTGAGTTAGATGGGAAAACATGGTAGTGTGTGGTTTTTAATGTAAGGAACTTAGATGGCTGTGCCCAAGGGATGCCACAGGTGTCAATATAACCAACTAAGCGCTCAGTTAAGTGAGATGTTACTACTTCAAAGACAATTCCATTCTTCTCATTATTATACTCATATTACAGAAAAATTGTGTTCAAGAATTCATAGTATATTCTGAATTTTGTCAATACAACTTTTGTGAAATTTGTTTCTGTTCTTTCATATAAGTGGCAACATAGTATCTTTGACTTTATCTCTCAACATTCAAGGCATATCATGTTTCTATTTAGTCCTTTGCAGAAAAGGTTTGGTGACTTCCGACTAACTAAAATATCTACATATCTATATATATCTATATCTACATTATCTATATCTATATCTATATTTATATCTATCTATATCTATCTATATCATCTATATCTATATCTATCTATATTTATATCATCTATATCTATATCATCTGTATCTACATCTATATAGATATTCATGCTCATGAGTTGAAATATTCAATATTATTATTGAATATGAATATTATGTCAATTGTCCTCAAATTGATCCATTAATTCAATGCAAGCCCAAGAAAAATTGCAGCAGGAATTTCTGTAGAAACTGACTAGTTGACAAGTGAAGGGGACAGGAACACACCTAAAACAAGACAGAGCAAGAAGGGGAAAGATGGAGTACGAGTCAAGATTCACTGTAAGACTGTAGGAACCAAGACAATGTGGTGCTGTCAGAGAAATGACACATATGTCAATGAAACAATACAAAGTCTTAAAGCAGACCACACACTTAGGGCTTTTGCCAAAGATGCAAAGGCTAGTCAAGGAAGAAAGCATCATCTTGTCAACAAATGGTCATAGAATAATCAAATATTGTTGAGCAGCATGGTGAACTCATGTAAAAATGTTCTCACATCATTTGTCATTAGGTAAATGCAAATTAAAACTACAATGAGATATACCTACACATCTATTCAAGTGGAGAAAAGAAGCCCGACAAAAACAAGTGGAGAAATTGGAACACTCACAGTTTTCTGCAAGAATGCAAAAGATATAACCACTTTAAACCAGGTTAGCCATTTTTATATAGTTAAACAGTCTTTTACCATAAGACCCAGCAATCACACTAGTGATATTTACTGAAAAGAAATGGAAACTTATGTTCATACAAGAATCTAGATGTGAACGTTTAGAGCAGCTTTATTCATAGTAGTCAAAAACTGGAAACAACCCAAATGTCCATCAATAGGTGAATTGACAAATGTTTTCACTCACACCTTAGCATACCACTACTTAACAATAGAAAGAAACAACTCATGATATATGCAGTAACATGAATGAATTTCAAATATATTACACTGAGAGAAAAAAGCAACTCTCAAGTGGCTACATACTGTACAATTTCATTTACATGATGTTCTCGAAAAGGTGAAACTATGGTAACAGAAAAGGGATTGGCGACTGCCAGTACCTGGGGGTGGGCTAAGAGATTTACTGCACAGAGGCACCAGAGGAAATGAGGGGTAAAACATCAGGTCTCTATATTGATTTTGGCAATGGTTACAGGATTGATTTTGTGTGTCAAGTCACAGAACCATACAGCTAAACAAAGATAATTTTAAATGTATGTAAATTATACCTCAGAAAACCAGGCTTATAATAAATGAAGGCAAAATTAAGCTATTTCTAAGTAAAGAAAAACATTGAAATAAGTTGTTGGTAACACACCTGTGCTACACTCTCAAGGGACTCCGTCAGGCTGAGAGAAAATGATACCAGATGGTAACTCAGATGTACAGGAAGGAATTAATAGAATTGAAATAGTAAATTGTGTGTGTGTGTGTGTGTGTGTGTGTGTGTGTACATCTGTTATAAGACACAACTGTACTTTGGGGTCTATATTACCTATATGTGCAACATACATGACTGCAATAGCATAGGGGAATTGTTTAAACTATATATTTACTTAAGTTTCTATATTCTACTGACTGAGAATAAGTATAAACTTGAAGAAGACTGTGAAATGTTAAAGATGAATATTTTAATGAGGAGATTGACAACTGAAAAGAAAAAGGTAAGGAAATATAACTAAGATGTCATGGGAAAAATTGTATAAAAATATTTGCTTAACAAGAAAGTAGTAAGAAAAGAAGAAGGCAAAGAAAAAAGAGACATATTGGGGGTGGGCTGGGTGGGATGTGGAAGAACTGAGCAAAAAATAAAAAAAGAAAAAATGCATGGACATGGGCAGTAATGGGGTGATGGCTGCGGGAGGCTTTGGGGGAGGTAGAAGAGGGTATAGAAGGGGTAAAGGGTGGTGGATGGAGACTTGACTTGTGATAAAAAAAAAGGATGAGACAACCGCTACTGGCATATTGGCAGAACTAAATTTAACCTTACAATTATCATTAAATATGAATGCACAAAATATTGTGATCAAAAGGTAGGTATTGTCAGACTGAGTGAAAAAATCAAGGCCTAACTATTTGCTGCCTATAAAAGATGCATTTTAAATTCAAAGGTACAAATTGGTTGAAAGTAAAAAAAGAAAAAAATAGAAAGTATATCATACAAGCAGAAACATAGAGGGCTTGCATGTCTGTGTCTGACAAAATAGATTTTAATATAAGAAATATTCCAGACAGGAAGAGGGACATTTATCATGATAAAAGGTTCAATACAGCAGGAAGGTATGCTTGTATATCGGACAATGAGCTACAAAATACATGAAGCAAATACTGACAGAATTGAAAAGAGAAATAGGCAAATGACAGTCATTGTTGAGAATTTTAATAATTCTCTGTCAGTAACTGATGGCCATGCAGACAGGAAATCAGTAAGCAGATTGACCATTAGAACAACATTATAACCAGCTTGATCTGAGTAACAGCTATAGAACAACAAACACATCACCAAGAAAGAGCAGATGGTACATTTTTTTAAGCACATAGAACATTCATCAGGGCAGACCATGTGGTCACTCATACTACAAGTTTCCCCAGATTTAAAAAATATTTTAATTATACAGGGTTTATTCTGGGATCACCATGGAGTTAGAAATCAAGGAGAGAAAAAGAAAGTTGGGGAAACTCCAAGCATGTGGAAATAATATAAGTGAATATGCAAACATGAGAAAATTGGTGAGATGCAGCTAAAGCAGAAAGAAACTATAGCTTTAGAAAAAAAGATCCAAAATGAGTGCCTGAATTGTCCACTTTAAGGAGCTAGAAAAGGAAGACCAAATTAAATCTGAGTAGAAAAGAGAAAAAAAATCAGAATGGATCAGTGACATAGAGATAGACAGTAGAGAACATTAATAATATCAAGGCTGGTTTTTAAAAGATGAATCAGATAAAATGACCTTGAGCTCATTGATAAAGAAAAAAAAAGGGAAAAGACACATAGATTAGTACTTGGATGATACAGATTCTACAAGACCTTAAAAGAACAATAAAAGAATATTATGAACAAACAATTTTATCTCCACAAATATGACCACTTATATGAAACAGATAAATTCCTTAAAACAAAATGAACATATACAATCTTGATGACTCAACAGAAAAAGAGAATATTTAAATATTTCTGGGTAAAATAAAGTAACTGAATTATTAATTTTAAATATCCCTATCAAAAAACTCAATGTGAGTTTGGTGGTGAGTTTTATCAGACATTAAAGAAACAATACTAGTTCTCTTTCAGCAAAGAGAGGAAGAAAAAGTTCATTCTCAACTCATTTTATGATACCAAAGCCAAAGACCACATGAGAAAATTAAAGATCACTATCCTTCATGAATATAAATGTAAAAGTTTTAAACAAAATTTTAGCCAGCTACAACCAACAGTATGTAAAAAATTAGAATGTACCATGACCGACAGGACTTTATCTCAGGAATGCAAGGTAGGTTTAAAATCTCCAAATCAATGAACATAACACATCATATGTAGTTGACAGAATAATGACCCCACCCCCAAAGATGCCCATATTCTAAATCCCCCAAACCTGTGAATATGTTACCTTACATGGCAAAAGGGTCACTGCAACTGTGATCCAGGTTAACATCTTGATGTGGGGACATTATCCGGATTCCTGGGGCTGGAGGTGGAGATAGCAGCTGACTACAGAGAAATGCAGGGGAACGACTTCCTGGGGCATAAAAATGTTTTAACTGCCGACTGTGGTGATATTTGCACATACACACACACACACACACACACACACATGCATACACGTGCATATATTTTTCAAATCTCATCAGTCTGTACACTTAAAATGGGTAAATTTTAAGACATCTTAAAAGTTCTCATCACAAGGAAATAAAAGTCTAATTATGTGAGGTGATGAATGCTAACTAAACATATTGTGCTAGTCATTTGCAATATATACAAAAGCACCATGTGCTACATCTTAAATTAATACAATGTTCTATTTCCATTATATCTCAATAAAAGTGGAAAAAATAAAATGGGAAGATTTTATTGTATGTGAAGTTTACCTCAACAGAGCTGTTGGAAACATAAACCTCTCAGTAAAATAAAATAAAATAAACGAAAGTAAATATAACAGTTTAGCACTATGATTATCTTCTGGTGTGTCAACCTGACTGGGCCAAGTCCCCACTTATCCAGTCAAACACTAATATAGGTGTTGTTGGGAAGATATTTTGTACTTGTAATTAAGGTTCTGAATTCATGGACTTTAAGGAAAGGAGACTTTCCCAGGTAATCCGGGTGGGCCTGACCCAGTCAGCTGAAGGGCTTGATTGAGGTGCAGAGATGAGCCATCTGTGAAAGAAGAAATTCTACCTGTGACCTGAGGCTCCTGCTCACCCCTCCTATTCTCCCCTCCTGTTCTTCACACTGGGAGAGCTCCACCTGCCTCCACAATGGTGCGAGCTAATTCCTTGTAATAGTTCTGTGAAATTTATCGGAGTTGCAATTTTACTTTGATTTTTAACTGTGTGATGGATGTCTGTCTTGAGGGTGGAGAGCTGATTTTTTTTATTCACCACTGCCCCCCATCTTGTGTCTGACCTATAGGATCCACTCTATAAATATTAGTTGAATAAATGAAGGGTTATCTTGGGAATGAATTGATATTTGTCGGACTTTGTGTTTCAAATGTCAGCTTGGAAAATATTATCATGATTTATACCATCAATTAGGAGTCAGAAAAATTTTTCTTAAAGGGCCAACTAGTAAATATTTTGGGCATTGTGAGCCCTATATTTTACTTCTGTTGCTCAACTCTGTCATTGTATGGCAAAAATTATCATAGATAGCAGGCAAATCAGTGAGTTCGTCTGTGTTCTAATAAAACTTTATCTATAAAAACAGGTGATCAGCCCATGGGATAGAGTTAGCTTGTCTTGCATAAAGTTATGTTTATTTAGAGTAGTCCAGAAGTGTCATGTTAGTGAATCATCTGGTCAGCATGTATACTATTACAGACCAAGGTGTTAGAGCAGAATAAAACAGACTTCTCAACATAATTATATAAAATACTATAAATATAACTTATTTGAGCATTCATAGTTACTCTAGCATTGCCTCTTTCTTAAGTAAAAATTCTCATTGCAAAATACAATGAGTGTAGGTGCGACAGATGCAAAGGTTCAAAGATTGGCCTGCATCAACACCATGTCCAGGACAATCTCTGCAGACTTGTTCTATTTCATTTGGACCCAAAATTTTGGATCCTTTTTTATAAGGCTTTGGTTTCTTTCCCATGAACACAGAGGCTTTGGGTCAGAGTTCTATCTCCACAGTGAAAGTGTGACTTTACAGAATTACTTACTTGACTCAGGGCTCAGTTTTGAGAATTAAAGAAACCAGTGCATAGAAATCATTTTTATTATAAATTTCTAGATTATTGTCATTATAGTCTCTATATTTCTCTTACTTGGTGGAAATACTCCTTGCACTCACATCTGCTTTCTACGTGCAAATAAAGGCCTTTAATATGGAAAGTAAATTTTTCAAAGCATTTGGTGTTAAAGTCATGCATTTTACTATGTGTTCCTCATTGACCTTTACTTTACACACAATCTTAACAAACATGACTATTTAGACTGCTAGCCCACAGTGAGTAAGACCAAGCGAGGTCTTGGGAGAACTCCCACTAACAGCAGAAATATTGCCGATAGAAAAATGACATGGTGTTTATTTAATGTACTGTATTAAATAACCGTGATTCATCAAGAACGTTTGAAATTATATTTTGTTGTTCTCCTTTTAGAAAGAAAACCGCGCTGTGCACTTCAGAATAATTTCCATTAAAATAGCTCTGTTATTTAAATGAATTCTAATGCTCACGGAGGATGTTCCAATTATCTGAAGATGACTCATGTAACAGTAGCTGATAATGCCAAATGACCAGGGTATTAACACGGGACATGCACTTCTTTTTATCTTCTCCCCTGTGAACATTTACTCATGCTGTACATTTTCTTAGCCTAACATATATCTGTCTTCCGAGCCAAGGTTCTGGGAAGTATTTTTTAAAATAACAGGTGTCTTGAGGTCTTCCACAGAGAACTTTCTCAGACAGAATAGGGATTTGGACACTCAGGCATTCATAGACAGCATGAATCACTGCTCCTGCTTCCAAAATCCCAAATAGAGACAGGCTTCACCTAAGGAAACAGAAGGGGACTCCTAGCTGCCAATTGGAACCATCAGCCTAGAGGTGATCAGACATTCTGTCCACCAAGGTCATGTGTGAGAGACAATTTGTCATTAGTTCCCATTGCTCAATGCCTTAAACTGTAGGCTGGGTTGCTGGCTTGTTGGGAAAGGCAGCCAATCCACCTGTCCTGTCCCAGAACACTGACTTCAGGGGTGCACTGAGAAATCAGAACCCTGGCCTTGGGCCAAGCACCCTGTGGAGGCAGGAAAGGGCAAAGAGCCTCACAGGTTAGGCTGGCTGCCTTTCTGCTGGGAGTGAGATCCTTAAAAAGACATGCAGGAGGCTGGCAGGGAAACATGTAGGACCTGAAACCAGCTGGTGGTTTCTAGATACAGTTCTGCAGCCAGGCTATACGTGGGCCCAGGGTGATGATGTTCATCTGGCTGATCCCTCTCCAGTCTTTGAGAACAGGTGTCACCTACCTGCACATGTATAAATGACCCAACATTGTAACACTGAAGCCTGAGGCAGGGGCACAATCAGACAGGGTATATACCAGACTTATTTAGTGGATCACCAAGTGTGGTCCGCTTCTTTCCACAGGTGGGTCAAAACGTAAATCTTTTTTTTTTTTAAACTTGTTCTGACTGTTCTAGGGCCTTTGCAGTTTCACACGAATTTCAGGATCTGTTTATCAATTACTGCAAGAAAAGATTTCTGGGATTTTGATTGGGATTGCATTGACTCTATTCATTGACTCAGTTCTGGCAAAAATTTACATTTCAACAATATCAAATAAACATTGCTTATATCTCATTTATTTATGTCTTTAATTTTAGTCAGCAGTGTTTTTAGCTTTCAGTGTAGAGGCTATTCATATATTTTGATTGTATGTATCCCTAAGTATTCCTTATTGTTCGTTACTAGTATATAGAAACACAATAGCCCTTTGTACATTATTCTTGTATCCTGAAACTTTACTAAATTCACTGATTAGCTCTCATAACTTTTTTGTATGCTCCATAGAATTTTCTGCATAAATGATCCTGTCATCTGTGCATAAAGATAGTCACACCTCTTCCCTTCCAATCCAGATGCCTTGTGTTTCCTCTTGTCTGATTGGCTGGCCAGAATTGCGCATACCATTTTGGCTATGAGTGGTGAGAGTGGACATCCTTGACTTCTACCTGGTCTTAGAGTTAAAGCATCCTGACTTTCACCATTAACTAGGAGTGGACTGAGGGTTTTTAATACATGTGTTTGTCAAGTTGAGGAAGTTCTCTTTTGTTCCTAGTTTGCTGAGTTTATTTTTTAAATCAGGAATGAATGTTGCAGTTTGTCAAATGCATTTTCTGTAATTATTGAGATGATCACATACTTTTCCTTTCTCTCTCTTTTTTAGTTTTTTTTTTTTTTAATATTAACCAATATACAGTCTTGGGACAAATCTCACTTCACTGTGATGTGTTATCCTTTATGTATAAGCTCTCTTAGGTTGAAGTTCATTATTCTTAAGGATGATGTATCTTGATTAATCCAAAAAGGCAAGAAGGAAAGAGTGGCTAATATTTTTGCCTGGTCCATTCAATCTGCAGGAGGCTGGCAGACCTAGAAGAGAAAGCAACAACGGGCTCTTCCTGCCTCCCTCGTTCTCCCTCATTATTGTGGTAGTGATTTATTTTCAAGGACTCTCTCCACTGATCACTATGAAAAGCCTTCATCATCAGCAATGGGGATGCTACAATTGGTTACCTTATAATCCAATGGATCTCACATTCAGTGGCCATCAGAGTTGCCTGAAAGGCTTGTTTGGACATGGAATCCTGGGCCCACTTCTGGAGTGTTTGGTCTATTGGGTATGGGTCTTCAAGAGAGAAGGAGGAGAAGCCTCAGATTGGTCACCTTCCTGAGACCACAGACTGACTTCAGCAAGAACCATCTGTGGAACAATGTCTCAAATTGATGAACCTGTGCTGGCTTCATTATACCTGATAACCATGGTTATACTGGCTTTCCGTTCCCCTTCCCTGAGAACACAGCGAGGAAGAGCCCCACATGAAGGGTAAATAGGGATGGAGCCTGTCAGGAGGCTGGACAGGGGTGAGGGAGAGTCAGCAGGGCATGCAGGATGTTTCTTGAGAATGTAAATTAAAGACGTGCTGGGCTTACAGACCTGGTGTTTCTTGGTTACTGCAGACCCCTTGGATGGGTGCCCGGATGGTGGTTGGTTCATTCGTGCACAGCCTCTTCTGAGCCCCTGATGGCAGGGGAGGAAACCCCAGCACTGGGGGACAGCGGGACCTCATCTTCCAGCATGGGGACTGCAGAGAACCGACTGAGGTTGTTAGTGGCTGTACAACCTACCTGGCTCACCTCTTGTCACCTCTGGCCCTTGCTGACACAGAGAGGGTGGAGGATCCCTCAGGGGTTTGGAAGGCAAGCAGAGGAACCCCTCCGATGCTTTGCCTGGGTGGGAAGCAGGTGCAAGGGCCTCAGCTCAGCATCCTCTCATTGGGCAGCTGCCAACGAGAAGGACCACACGCAAGACCACAGATGTGCCACCTAGGCTCTCATGCCATGCTTGGCTCACTCCCTTCACAGCACAGATGCCACCTGTTCCTGCTTCATGATCTGGCTACTGAGTTCCCATTTCCCTTCTGCTTTGTGAGGTTTTGAAAATCTCTCAAAAGCAAAATTAGACCTTTTGTCCTAGAAAGAACGTATTCCATACATACTTAAAAGAAAATCACTTTTACTCTGACAGCAAAAGTCAACCCGGGCCACTATTTCAGATTACCTGGAGTCCTTCCCATTTTCAAGTTCTTCCCTCCCCAGTTTACTTGGGAAATGCTTAAAGAGTATCATCTGGGCACTGAACACTATGGGAGATTAATGAAACCACCGATGCCCTCCAGCAGCTTGAGGAGCTCCAAATCCAGTCAGAGAACCATGCAAGGGCAGGTCACACTACCGTGACATGTGGGGACTATGGTAGAGGTATGTTGAGGGTGCCCTGGGAACATGGAGGAAAATCTAACTCAAACAGGAAGGCTTCTTGGAGAAGGTGACCCCTGAAATTAGCCTGAAAGTATAAATAAAATTAGTCCACAATGGGGACAAGACATTCCAGGACGAGCAAGAACATGAACAAACCCATAAAAGCAAGAAACAGCTCTGTGTGTGGCATGTGCATGTGGCCATGTGTGTTTGTGTGTGCACACACATGTACATGTAAGTTGTTTCTGCATGTATGAATGCATGCACACATGAGAGTGTGTTTATATACATGTGTGTACATGTGTGGCTATGCACGTTCACATGTCTGTGTGCCTGTGCATGAGCTCACTCATGGCTGTGTGGTGGAATTAGCGAGGGAGGGGTGGAAGAACACTAGTGATTCCCCATTTCTGAAAGGTCAAGTTCAAGAAGTGGCAAGAAGATGTGGATGGAACCAGGTCATGGAGGGGCTTCAATAACACATGGAGACTGGCCTTGGATTTTCCCTTTAGGGACTCTCTTAATGACATTCAGGGGTTGAGGGACACAGGGGAAACAGGTCAGGACAGTAGCTTTTTATGCCTTTGGAGCAGGATGGGTTTCCCGAGGCAGAACTGAGGCAGGGATTTGCAGAGGTCTCGGTTTGCAGAGGCCGTGCACTCAGGCGAGGGACACAGAACAGGGCAGGGGAAGATGCTAGCGGGGCTGTAGGCTTAGCCGGAGGCCACCAGCATCAGCCTGGCTCTGTGGACTGAGACTGCGCCAAAGAGCCTGGCCCGCCTCCTGGAAAGGAACGGTGGCCTTTTGATCCTGGTTATCAGTTGATCACTGGCAGCAGGCTGGGGGCAGGGATGGTGGGAAGGAGCATTAATGCCCAAGGTCAGTTCCCCAGAGAAAGCTAGCTCTGAGCACTTACTGGTTGGCAGCTGAAGGGACATGGCTGGTGACAGGCATCTGAGCAGGGCACTAACAGCACCTACTACAATACATAGTATTTTGGTAAATTCCTGGAGCAGTTCTAGAATTTAGGGCTGCTTGAATTTGATGGTGATTGCTTTAACTGAAGAAACTTTCTTCTTTAGCATTCTCTGGTAACTAACACCCTCGATAATTGTATTATTCATTTTTGCAGAATACTTTTCAGCTTCACAGTAGATTACTAAATTCTTATATTACTAACTCTTGTCATTGGTTTTATGCAAAAAAAAAAAATCCCTTCTGTAACATTCAAGGTAGAAAGCAGACATTCCTTTTACCAAAAACCTTAAAAGATATCTTCAAATTGAATGAATTTGAATTAATTAAACATCTACCTGAGAAGCCAACACTATGCGGATAGAGGCTTTTCCGTTGAGTATTGATGCTGTGCTTGGAAACATGGCTTTCCTGTCCCTAAGCCATAGGGGCAGGGGAAGGGCAGTGGACCATTAAACCCAAGTTTGGCTACTATTAAAGAGAAATTTTCTGATGCTTGTTAAAGTGTTAGGAATTATTTTAAGACTATTATAGTAGGGAGGGAGACTGAACTCAATTCTTAACACAGCAAATACATCTGGGATTTATAATCAATGAGCAGAGTGAGAGGGAGTCAATGAATGGAAAATCACTAGGCGAAGCCATTGAGCATTGGAGGATCCTTGTGGAAGGCAGGCCAAGGACTTAACTATCAAGGACGATTCTCGTTAAACTGATTTAGCAGGCATATTCATTACATTTATATATTTTTATCATGTGATGGTTTGACATCTGTAAGGGACATTAAAGACCCCAGGGAGAGATCGCCTGTCCTAGGCTTAGCTAATACTTGGAGAAGGTGAACAGTATGCTTGGAACCTGCCATTCATGAGCAGATGGGTCAATCCAATACCATGTCTCTCACATCCTTATTTAACTCTCAAATATCCAGGCAATATGCTCCCTGCCCTAAATCAACCCTGGGCCAGCTATCAGTCAACTAGGGACAGCCCTCTAGCCAAAAGCTTGCCAAAAATATTCAAACAAACTGCCCCTAAACTCTTTAGTCTGTCCTGAGTCTCTTTCCCATGGGGACCCCAATAAAGGCTGTAACCCAGGCCTTCCTCTCACCCCTGTTTCTGCTGCCTGACCAAAATGTGGCACTCCTCTGTGGCCGTGCATGGTGAGCTTGCCTCTCGTTCCCAGGGAAACTGGATCATTAAACTTCTCTCTCAGTGGCATTGACCTATCCACATTGTCACTCAGTCACCTTTATTGATTCAGACCCAGCCACAGAACAGCAGAAACCCTTGCTAAAACTGAGCTCAGCAAAGATGACCAGGGAAGTCCAAGATAGGGCTTAGTTTTAAGGAGAGAGCAAAGACTGAAGTTTGGTCAAGGTCAGCGTCTTGGTCACCTCCATAGCTCACCACAGACATCGCCTTGAATCTTTAAAGGATAGGGAAAATAATTAATCATCATAACATTAGCCCCGAGACTCTGGAAACGTAATACAATATAAACAGGCCTAACTGAACAGCAGCCCTGACCCCAGTGACTGATGAAAGGCAGGACCCAGCCGGAACACCAGAGGTGTCCTGTCACCGGGAGCCTTCTTTAGAATAATGAGGCAGCATGGAGGATTAACACCTACTGGAATCGAAGCACTGTGACATGGCCTTTCAGGTGCATATAGTCTTAACTTTAGAAATTTCCTGTTTGAGTCTTGTGCAGTGTTCTAGTCGGAGAGACCAGGTTTGCTTTCCGGGGGTGTAGCGCTGACAGCAAAGTGGTGGCCGGCACCTTGCTGCGGGGCAGGGAATGTTTGCTCAAGAGCCACACAGCTTTGTGGACCATTTCCAGGGAAAGCTTACCTTCAGACAGCAATAAAACAGTATGTTTTAAATAATATTCATCTCTCCTCCAAATCTACTTTTAAAAAAACCCTTGAAAACTCAATCTTTAATGTTCAGTTCTTTTTTTTTTTTTTTTTAAAGAAATTACCCTCTTCAGGCCGCGTTAGAAAAATAGCTGGTCCTGTACTTGGCCCATCAGAGTAAGGGCCTGGGACAGTGTTTCCTTGTGGCTTCCACCACTGATATGGCTATGACTCCATGATGACAAAGCAAAGTGCTTCACATTGATATGGCTGTTACTGCTTCTTTGTTCTGCCTTTACTAATTCTGCCTTTTTAGCTTCTGTAAAAGCAGCCTCTGCATTCACATACCTTGTAACCCTGCTCAGCCTGTGACTTCAAAATCCCAAAGACTTTGCCAGTCAGGGTTCAGACTTCGGAGAATTAACTCCTCTGAGCAACCCGGTGTAATAAACTGGTTCTTCAACTCTCCAAGTGTCACTTGGCTTCTTGGACATTTCAGTCTGCTGTGACATTTGGTTCCCTGACTGGGAAGCCAACCATGCTGGCCCCTTGTGCCACCGGCCCAGCAACAAGAACCACCGGATGGTGGGGCCTTCCATGTGAACAAGGCAGCGCTACCCGACATTTTCCATGGGACCTCCTTCTTGGAGGCTGCTCCATGCCTGGATGGTAACTGGACCCTACTGAACTCAAAGGAGGGATGGACTAACATTTTTGGGACCTACATCTGGACAAGGTAAGGTCCTGGGAACAGTTCTTCAGTCAGGCTTATACCTGGACGGAAGAGGAGCTTGAACACCTTACATGGTCTCAAGATTGAGACACCAGACAGGGACGCCCGGGAAAGAGGGGAAAGTAATAACTTCTGAGTGAATGGATATATGAGTGATTATTTGTGGCACTGGGAAACAATTTTATTTTCATTTTCTGTTGCATAAGATTTTAAAACTATTTCTATATATTTCTGCATCACTGATTCCAAATCCGAAATCCATTCTTTGATGCATGCTCTAGTTTTTATGCAATTTTAATTTCTTTTTGTTATAGTTAATGGCATGTATTAGTTTTTAAATTGAAGTTAAAGGGCAACGACTCTTGGATTGAACATAACCACAAGGCAATTAATGTTTTCCAAACATCACTTTTACATAATTATAGTTGTTTTTAAATGTAAAAAATTATTATCTGATAAAAACACCCTCTTATTTTGTTTTAAGATTGAATCATGGCTTCTTCGAGTAGGCATAAATGTAAGAGTAGTCCTGACACCATATATGTGGCTGTTACACACTTCAACATCAAAGGTTCAATATTTCATCATTTGTGACACGTGCATATATTGCCTATTTTCAAGTTCCCCTTGGCGATCAAGACAAGAATTGGGCTCCTCATATTGTGTGTCATAACTGTGAGGAAAGGCTTCATGACTGGACAAAAGGAAAACACAAAGGAATGCCTTTTGGTATTCCCATGGTTTGGCGTGAACCTAAGGACCACAGCAGTGACTGTTATTTCTGTCTGATCCATACAAAGGGCATTGGCAAGAAAAAACAGCACATGATCGCATATCCTAGTATTCCTTCAGCAACACGACCTATCCCACACTCTGAGACACTCCCGGTTCTAGTTTTCAATGGTTTTATTTCTTCTAAGGATGAAGAAAGTGAACATGGTGATCAAGTATATTTTGATAAGACGCATGAGGAAATGGTTGTAGAATCTGAAGGGTCTTCTTCTGATGCCAAGCAGTCATTAACCCCTCAGCAGTTTAGCCAACCCGAATTGAATGACTTAGTAAGAGATTTGGGCCTATCAAAGAAAGCAGCTGAGTTATTAGCCTCCAGGCTTCAAAAAAAGAATGCACTTCATCAGTCAGCTAAAGTATCCCATTTCAAGAAGTGAGAACAAATTTTTGTGGACTTTTTTTTTCTGAAGACAAACACTTTGTTTATTGTCATGATATCAGAAGTCTCCTCAGCCAGCTAGGTGTTACCACTTACAGTCCAACAGAATGGCAGCTATTTCTTGACAGCGCTAAACAGAGTCTGAAATGTGTTTTCTTACACAATGGTAATGTTTATGCAGCAGTTCCAATTGGTTATTCAACTCATCTGTGAGAAGATTACAATGACATAATTGTCCTTGACTTTCTGAAGTATGAGGAGCATAACTGGATCATTTGTGTGTAAAATGGTAAATTTCCTGCTAGGACAACAGAGAGGTTTCACAAAGCATCCTTGCTTTTGTGTTTGTGGGACAGCTGAGCTTGGGAGAAACACTGGACACAGAAGGAGTGGCTGAAACATGAAGCTCTGGAAGTAGGAATGCAAAATATTGTGAATAAACCTGTAGTTAATTGAGACAGGATCATTTTTCCTCCACTTCACATCAAACTTGGCTTAATGAAGTAGTTTGTTCAGGCTTTGAATAGAGAAAGTGAATGCTTTCAACATATTATTTCTGCTTTTCCTGCCTTGTCTTTCAAGAAGATAAAAGCAGGTATATTCGACGGACCTCAAATTCGAACCCTCATACGTGACAAAGAATTTGCCAAGAAGATGAATAAGGAGGAGAAAGCAGCATGGCAGTCTTTTGTGGCAGTTACAAAGAACTTCCTTGGCAACAAAAAAGCAGAAAACTATGAACTTCTGGTTCAAAGGATGCTGTTGGCTTTCCACGACATTGGATGTAACATGAGTGTTAAGATTCACTTCCTGAACAGTCACCTTGATAAGTTTCCCAAAAATCTTGGAGCTGTTAGTGATGAGTAGACTACTGCTGGAGCATCAAATGAGATTGTCCTCAACAAGTACACAAACACAAGAGCTACAAATACAAATTTTTGCCTGAATAGAATTTAAATAAGTTTTGCGCAAATTTTATGATGAAAAAACATGTTTTAATATGTTCTATTTCGAAACTGTAGACAAATTCTGATGCAATCATATCTTTTAGTGTATTAGTGTATTTACTGAATTATATAAATTATTATATTTTTACAAAGATGATGCCCAAGAAGACATTCTACTTCATTATGTTAAACTAAATGTTGAAAATTTTATAAGATAAAAACCTAAAATCTTGAATTGTAAAAAAACTGTAGCTTACAGGGGAAAATTAATGTCAAATTTGAGATCAGCACACTCGAATTAGGTGAGAACAAGTGTTTTTGTGGATGCAACAAAAATTTTGTACCCCAGTGTGGCTCCATGGCACTAGCTATGGAGTCTGACTGGGCCTTGACCTGTGGTTCTGTGGCAATGTCATACAGCATAATGGTGACTTGTTTCCTTCTGGAAGCAGGCCAGGCCTGGGGTTTATATGGGTGCACCTTAGTCAAAACACACCTTAAAGCAGTGGTTCTTAAACTTTTTGAAGTCGGGGTGCATTTAAAATCCTACAAATAATTGTAGGTACACTATATACAAATACCTGAGAAATATGTTATAATAATTAAGTCAACTATTAAAGAAACAATATATAAAGTCCAAGTATGCTTTTATGGTAATAAAATGAAATAAATATGATGATGTCAGAGTAATGGCACTATAGGGAGCAATACCGATAAATCTCCCCCAAAACTCAACAAGATCTTCAACCAGAAACAGAAAAATCTATCCTTGGAGCCTCCAGATGTTCTGCAACACACCCGAAGGTATGCTCGAGCAAAAAATTGGCTAAATATATAATCAAATCCCGAAGGAAATAGGAAGTAAGACATACTCCGCCTTCCTCACTAACCTAAATAGGGCTGCTTTCACTGGGAACTGAGAGTATAGAAACTAAGGCAGGCAAAGGGGGTGAATAGATCCAGGCCGTGGCACAAACAGCCGAACCAGGTTGTGGCACGAAGATCCAAGTCGAGGAAAAACTGTGACTGTGGCAACCCAGCCAATACAAGTTAGCACTCGCGCCAAACCCACACAAAGAAAGACAAGTGGGGTAGCCATTTGCCCCGATCTCCTGGTCCGCGTGCACATAGTGGGTGAGAGATTCCTCTGAGCACCCCAGGAGTGGGCACCCCTGTTACCCCACAGAGAGGCAGAGTCAGAGGCCTTTGTGTGGGCTGAAAGCAGAATCTTGGGATCTCCCCAGTGCCCTGAAAAAGCCATGCACGGGGAAAGAGCGAGAGCTAATTCCAACGCTGGAACTTTTCCTTGTGGGCGGGGGTCTCATTCAGAGTAAGAGACGGCCGGCCTGATATCCTGGTCGGCGTGCACGGAGAGTGGGCAAGAGATTCCTCCAAGCGCCCCTGGAGTGGGCGCCCATGTTCCCGGACAGAGGAAAAGAGTCAGGGGCCTTTGTGTGGGCCAAAAGCGGAATTTCGGGACTGCCCCAGTGCCCTGAAAGAGCCGGGCACGGGGAGGGAGCGAGAGCCAATTCCAACACTGGAACTTTTCCGTGTGGGCAGGGGTCTCATTTGGAGTAAGAGACGGCCTGCTCTATATCCCGGGCTGCGCGCGCAGATAGTGAGCGAGAGATTCCTCTGAGCTCCCTGGGAGTGGGCGCCTGCCCGTGTTACTGGACAGAGTGGCAGAGTCAGAGGTCTTTGTGTGGGTGGAAGCCCTGCTTGATTATGCTAGCAGCTCTGACTGATTGAGCCTTACCCAGAGACCTGTGCTGAGTGGGAATAGAGTGGGGATTTGCCAGCTCTTTGAGCCTCTTACTATCCAGGCAGAGGCAGCAGCAACCCCATAGCTGGATTATCAGGCTACTAATTCAGGAAGAAAAGACTAGGAGAGAGGCTCCAGGAACATGGACTCTCTCACTGTTGGAGCCTACAAATGCTAATGAGACTCGACTGCCAACAAGATTGAAGCCCAATATATGACATCGCCATAGAGACTTATCAACTGCAAACCTCTACCTGAGCGTGCCACAGGGGCAGAACCCGGGGTACAGAGTCACCGACCAGGAAGAGGGAGAGAAAAGAAAAAGCAAGAAGATAACCTCTCAAAATCAAGAATAATTCACAGACTTTATAACCTATCCCATTTTATTATATTTGTTTGTTTGTTTCTCTTATCTTCATGTCTTGATTATTTTTTTCCTCTTCCAATTTGGTTGTTAATTCTCTGCTGGTCTTACTCTCTTCTCTCCTTGAACTACACTACCCATAAGTGTTACATCTCCCATTATCTTTTCTTTCTTCTTCCTTTCTCTCAATGAGGGTTTCACTCCAAAACCCTTAACTCTCTCTCTCTCTCTCTCTCTCTCTCTCCTTTTTTTCTTTTTTTCTTCTTTTAGTGGTTCCCTCTTTTTTTCTCTCTCTTTCTTTTCTCCCTCTATATTAGTTTCT
Organism: Saccopteryx leptura; assembly: GCF_036850995.1. Taxonomy (NCBI): domain Eukaryota; kingdom Metazoa; phylum Chordata; class Mammalia; order Chiroptera; family Emballonuridae; genus Saccopteryx; species Saccopteryx leptura. The sequence continues at coordinate 220,898,853 of NC_089504.1, read as the reverse complement.
TCCCTTCTCCTTTATGTCTCCTCTCATTCAATCCTCAATAATGAACAAATTATCTTATCTGGGACTCAAACTTATGTTTGTAGCATGTTGGGGGTTTTTATTTCACTTTTTTAAACTCACTAGCAGTGCTCCCAACCCTGGCTCTCCATTTTATCTAGTTCTTGTTCCACTAAATATAATAGTAATTTTTAAATCCCCCCCCCATTTTCCTCTTTCTCTCTTATTCCTCTCATCATATCTCTTAGTCAACCAACACCTAAAAGCAAATCATTTTATTCTTGACCCAAAATTTTTCCTTATTTGCATTTTGTGGGTCCATACCCCCTTCTTTTGCCCCTTTATGACTTCTCCCCAACTCAAGCCCTCCATTTTAGGCATTGTTTGTTCCATTTAGCACAATATAATTCACAGTTCACCACAAGATTTTCTCAAGAAAGAGGAGAGAGGAGAGGAGAAAAAAAAAGGAGGGGGAAAATAATTTTCTTTTTTTTTTTTTTTTAATTTTTAATTTCTTTAAAAATTCTTTTCTATTTTTTATTTTTATTTTTTAACTTTTTATTCTTTATTAAATCTCATTAATACTATCAACAAAACCACCCTCAGATACCACTAAGGAAAAGAAAATCGAATATCATGGATACAAAAGAAAGAGAGGTAACACAGGTAGATGTGGAAAAATCTATGGACAAAAAATTTAATATATTGGAAACCTTGGAGCTAAATGACAGAGAATTTAAAATAGAAATCCTAAAAATACTCAGAGATATACAAGAAAACACAGAAAGGCAATTTAGGGAGCTCAGAAAATAACTCAATGAACACAAAGAATATATTACCAAGAAAATTGAAACTATAAAAACAAATCAAATGGAGATAAAAAACTCAATTCACGAGCTGATAAACGAGGTAACAAGCTTAGCTAATAGAACAGGCCAGATAAAAGGTAAGATTAGTGAAATAGAAGACAAGCAACTTGAGGCACAACAGAGAGAAGAAGAAAGAGACTCAAAAATTTTTTAAAAATGAGATAGCCCTACAGGAATTATCTGATTCTATCAAAAAGAATAACATAAGAATAATAGGTATATCAGAGGGAGAAGAGAGAAAATGGAATGGAGAACATATTCAAACAAATAATAGATGAGAACTTCCCAAGCCTGTGGAAAGAATTAAAGCCTCAAATTCAAGAAGCAAACAGAACTCCGAGTTTTCTTAACCCCAACAAACCTACTCCAAGGCACATCATAATGAAATTGGCACAAACCAACGACAAAGAAAAAATTCTCAAGGCAGCCAGGGAAAAGAAGAATACAACATATAAAGGAAGGCCCATTAGATTATCATCAGATTTCTCAACAGAAACTCTACAAGCTAGAAGAGAGTGGACCCCAATATTTAAGGTCCTGAAAGAGAGGAACTTTCAGCCACAAATACTATACCCATCAAAGCTACCCTTCAAATACGAAAGAGAAATAAAAACATTCACAGATACAGAAAAGATGAGGGAATTTATCATCAGAAAACCCTCACTGCAGGAATTTCTAAAGGGGGTTCTCCAATCAGATACAAAGAACAACAACAACAAAAAAAAACCAAAGCCACAAGTAAACGCTCCAAGAAGAACACAATAAAACCAAATTTAAACTGTGACAACAACAAAAAAAAGGGTGGGGGGAAAGGATGGAGATTAACAGTAGCAAAGGATGATGGAGTGCAAAAGTACTCACAAGATAGTGCACTACAATGAACAGGGTAGGAACCCTTTTTATTACTTAATGGTAACCACCATTGAAAAAACCACCACAGAAGCACATGATTTAAAAAAGATAGCAACAGAGGAAAGATGTATGGAATACAACCAAATAAAAACAAAAGATAGAAAAACGAAAGAGAAGGATCAAACAAGACACAAAACTAACAGAAAGCAATCTATAAAATGGCAATAGGGAACTCACAACTGTCAATAATTACACTAAATGTAAACGGATTAAACTCACCAATCAAAGGCACAGAGTAGCAAAATGGATTAAAAAAGAAAATCCAACTGTATGCTGCCTACAAGAAACTCATCTAAGCAACAAGGATAAAAACAAATTCAAAGTAAAAGGCTGGAAAGCAATACTCCAAGCAAATAACATCCAAAAAAAAGCAGGCATAGCAATACTCATATCTGATAATGCTGACTACAAGACAGCAAAAGTACTCAGAGACAAAAATGGCCATTTCATAATGGTTAAGGGGACACTGAATCAAGAAGACATAACAATTCTTAATATATATGCACCAAACCAAGGAGCACCAAAATATATAAGACAGCTACTGATTGACCTTAAAACAAAAACTGACAAAAATACAATCATACTTGGAGACCTCAATACACTGCTGATGGCTCTAGATCGGTCATCCAAACAGAGGATCAATAAAGATATATTGGCCTTAAACAAAACACTAGAACCTGGATATGATAGACATCTACAGGACATTTCATCCCAAAGTGACAGAGTATACATTTTTCTCCAGTGTACATGGATCATTCTCAAGAATTGACCATATGTTGGGCCACAAAAACAACATCAGCAAATTCAGAAAAATCGAAGTTGTACCAAGCATATTTTCTGATCATAAAGCCTTGAAACTAGAATTCAACAGTAAAAAAGAGGAAAAAAATCCCACAAAAATGTGGAAACTAAACAACATACTTTTAAAAAATGAATGGGTCAAAGAAGAAATAAGCGCAGAGATAAAAAGATATAGCCCTGGCCGGTTGGCTCAGCGGTAGAGCGTCGGCCTAGCGTGCGGAGGACCCGGGTTCGATTCCCGGCCAGGGCACATAGGAGAAGCGCCCATTTGCTTCTCCACCCCTCTGCCGCGTTTTCCTCTCTGTCTCTCTCTTCCCTTCCTGCAGCCAAGGCTCCATTGGAGCAAAGATGGCCCGGGCGCTGGGCATGGCTCTGTGGCCTCTGCCTCAGGCGCTAGAGTGGCTCTGGTCGCAATATGGCGACGCCCATGATGGGCAGAGCATCGCCCCCTGGTAGGCAGAGCACCGCCCCTGGTGGGTGTGCCGGGTGGATCCCGGTCGGGCGCATGCGGGAGTCTGTCTGACTGTCTCTCCCTGTTTCCAGCTTCAGAAAAATGAAAAAAAAAAAAAAAAAAAAAAAAAAAAAGATATATACAGACAAATGAAAATGACAATACGACATATCAGAATCTTTGGGATGCAACAAAAGCAGTGAAAAGAGGAAAGTTCATATCACTTCAGGCATATATGAACAAACAAGAGAGAGCCCAAGTGAACCACTTAACCTCACACCTTAAGGAGCTGGAAAAAGAAGAACAAAGACAACCCAAAACCAGCCGAAGAAAGGAGATAATAAAAATCAGAGCAGAAATAAATGAAATAGAGAACAGAAAAGCTATAGAAAAAATTAATAGAACAAGGAGCTGGTTCTTTGAAAAGATCAACAAAATTGACAAACCCCTGGCAAAACTTACCAAGGAAAAAAGAGAAAGAACTCATATAAACAAAATCCAAAATGAAAGAGGAGAAATCACCATGGACATCGTAGATATACAAAAAATTATTGTAGAATACTATGAAAAACTTTATGCCACTAAAGTCACCAACCTAGAAGAAATGGATAAATTCCTAGACCAATACAACCTTCTTAGACTGAGTCAAGAAGAAGCAGAAAGCCTAAACAGACTTATTAGTAGAGAAGAAATAGAAAAAAACCATTAAAAACCTCCCCAAAAATAAAAATCCAGGCCCAGACAGCTATACCAGCAAATTTTATCAAACATTCAAAGAAGACTTGGTTCCTATTCTACTCAAAGTCTTCCAAAAAATTGAAGAAGAAGCAATACTTCCAAACACATTTTATGAGGCCAACATAACCCTCATACCAAAACCAGGCAAGGATGGCACAAAAAAAGAAAATTAAAGACCAATATCTCTAATGAATACAGATGCTAAAATACTAAACAAAATACTTGCAAATTGAGTACAACATATTAAAAAAATAATACATTATGATCAAGTGGAATTCATCCCAGAATCTCAGGGATGGATCAACATACGTAAAAACGGTTAACGTAATACACCATATCAACAAAACAAAGAACAAAAACCACATGATCTTATCAATAGATGCAGAAAAGGCTTTCGATAAAATACAACACAATTTTATGTTTAAGACTCTCAACAAAATGGGTATAGAAGGAAAATATCTCAACATAATAAAGGCCATATATAATAAACCATCAGCTAACATCATATTGAATGGCACAAAGCTGAAGGCTTTCCCCCTTAAGTCAGGAACAAGACAGGGTTGTCCACTCACTCCACTCTTATTTAATGTGGTACTAGAGGTTCTAGCCAGAGCAATCAGACAAGACAAAGAAATAAAAGGCATCTATATTGGAAAAGAAGAAGTAAAGGTATCACTTTTTGCAGATGATATGATCCTATACATCAAAAACCCCAAAGAATCCACAAAAAGACTACTAGAAACAATAAGCCAATACAGTAAGGTCGCAGGATACAAAATTAAGGTACAAAAGTCCATAGCCTTTCTATATGGCAACAATGAAACATTTGAGAATGAACTCAAAAAAATAATCCCCTTCACGATTGCAACAACAACAGCAAAAATACCTAGGAATAAACATAACAAAGAATGTAAAGGACTTATATAATGAAAACTACAAACCATTGTTAAGGGAAATCGAAAAAGATACAATGAAATGGAAGAATATTCCTTGTTCTTGGTTAGGAAGAATAAATATAATCAAGATGGCCATATTACCCAAAGCAATATACAAATTTAATGCAATTCCCATCAAAATTCCAATGACATTTTTTAAAGAAATAGAGCAAAAAATCATCAGATATATATAGAACTATAAAAAATCCCGAATAGCCAAAACAATCCTAAAGAAGAAGAATGAAGGTGGGGGCATTACAATACCTGACTTCAAACTATATTATAGGGCCACGACAATCAAAACAGCATGGTATTGGCAGAAAAATAGACACTCAGACCAGTGGAACAGAATAGAAAGCCCAGAAATAAAACCACATATATAGGTCAAATAATTTTTGATAAAGGGGCCAAGAACACACAATGGAGAAAAGAAAGTCTCTTCAACAAATGGTGCTGGGAAAACTGGAAAGCCACATGCAAAAGAATGAAACTGGACTACAGTTTGTCCCCCTGTACTAAAATTAATTCAAAATGGATCAAAGATCTAAATATAAGACCTGGTGACGTCACGGAAATGGCGCCGTGAGCAGCGCGTCCGACAGATCTCCCCAAAATCTCAACAAATTTATCAACTAGAAACAGAAAAATTTATCCTCGGAGCATTCCGGACTTCCACACACACACTGAAAGCAGAGGGACTGTTGCCCAGGAGGGAGTACACCTGTGGTGAGTCAACCCACACGTGCAGCTGCCCGCCCACACTCGGGGACGGCAGCCTGGGCACTGGCGGCTGCCCCAGCATACCCTGAGAAGCCGCACGCGCGCCCCCCCCCCCCCCGTGCCGCGGTCCGACCACTGGCGTTCTGAGAAACCGCGCACGCGCCCCGTGCCGCGGTCCCCGTCCACTGGTGTGCTAGAAACTGCGCGCGTGCCCCGTGCCGCGGTCCCCGCCCACTGGCGTGCTGAGAAACCGCGCGCCCGCCCCGTGCCGCGGTCCCCGGCCACTGGCGTGCCGAGAAACCGAGAAACCGCGGTCCGGGAGGGGCACCAAGGCTGTTTTTCCTAGTCAGGAGATTCTCTCCATGGGCGGGGCACCTCACCCAGCCATTCAAGCTAACAATCAAGCGTTGGGAGGAGGGGCGCGCAGGCAGCCTGAAATTCTTTCTGGAGCACAGCTGTGGATCCAATCACTGAAATTAGCTTAACCCACGAAATCTACGCACCCACGGGGCTCTAATTGATAAGATCTCTCCCAGTTCAGCGATCCAAGACAAGAGGCGTGATATTTTTCAGTGCCTTTCGCTAAAGGGGCGGGGGCAACTTCTGATTGACAGAGCCTCCATATTCAGGGATATTCCTAACAAGAGGGACTTGGCAGATATTAAGATCCATAAAGCAAACAGCGACTAGTGCTTCTTCTTCCCAGCCAAAACAGGCTACCAAGTGTGGAAAGCCTGGGTTGAGTGGTCCAACTGAATGATAGGCGCTGAACAGTCACCTTGACAACAATTGACTCCCAGCCCCACCTGATTACGCTGGAGGCTCTGACTGCCAAAGCCTTACCCACAGAGCCTTGCGCTGAGTGAGGATAGAGTGGGGATTTCCCAGCTCTTTGAGCCTCTTACACCCCAGACAGAAGCAGTGGCAGCCTCATAGCTGGATCACCAGGCTGCTAATTCAGGAAGGGGAGACTAGGAAAGAGACTCCAGGAAAGCAAACTCTCTCATTGTTGGACTCTGCAAACGCCAACAAGCCTTGACTACCAGCGAGACTAAAGCCAATTATATGACATTGCCATAGAATCCCATCAACTGCAAATTCCTACCTAAGAGTGACATAGGGGCAGATCCTGGGGTATAGAGTTACCGACCAGAAAGAGGGAGAGAAAAGAAAAAAGGAAGAAGTTAACCTCTCAAAATCAAGAAAAATCCACAGACTTTATAACTTGTTCCACTAATTCTTTGTTGTTGTTGTTTCTTTCTTCTATCTTATTGCCTTTATTATTATTTCTATTTCTTCCACCTCGGTCCTTTTACTCTCTGCCCATCTTATACTACCCTTTTCTTGAACTACACTACCCATGAGTGTTACATTTTATTTCTTTTCTTCATCCTAACTCTCCTTTAGGGTTACACTCCAAAACCCATAACTCTCACTCTCTCCCCTTTTGTTTTTTTTTCCTTTCCTTTTTTTCTTCCTTCGTTTCTCTCTTACTCTTATTTTTTCCTTTCTATTCATTTCTTCTTTTCTCCTTTTACTTTTCCTCCCATTTAAGCCTCAATCACGAACAAATTATTTAATTTGGGACTCAAGTTTTTATGGTTTTTTTTTTGTTGTTGTTGCTCTTTTTTTTCTTCTTCTGCTTTTGTTCTTGGTTTTTCTTTATTTGTTTGTTTTTGTGGCATTTTGGGCACTTTTTACATTGCTTTTTAACTCACTAGCATTCCTCCCAACCCAAAGTCTCCATTGTATTTAGTCTTCGCTCCACTTAATACAACAGATTTTTACTTATTATTTTTATTTTTATTTTTTTCTTCTTTAATTATTGTTTTTTCTCTCCTTTTTTCTGTTTCCCTCTCATCCCTCTCATTATATCTCTTAGTCGACCATCACTTACAAGCAAATCATTTTATGCTTGTCTAAGATTTTCTCCCTTTTTTTTTTTTTTTGTATTTAGTAGGTCCCTACTCCCTTTTTTGCCCTGTGAACTCTTCACCCCAAATCAGGCCCTCCATTATAGGCAGTTTTTGTTCCATTTAGCATAATATAATTCACAGGTCATCACGATATTTCCCTAAGGAGGTGAGAGGAGGGGAAGAGAAGAAAGAAAAAAGGGGGAAATAATAAATTATTACTTTTTTGTGTGTGGAGTGTTTTCCTTTTTTTTTTTTCCTTTTTATTTTTTATTAATTCTAATTAACACTATCATCAAGACCACCTTCAGATGCCAATAAGAAAAAGGAAATTGAACATTATGGATACAAAAGACAGAGAGGTAACACAAATAGATGTGGAAAAATCTATGGAGAAAAGATTTAACATATTGGAAGCCTTGGAGCCAAATGACAGAGAATTTAAAATAGAAATCTTAAAAATACTCAGAGATATACAAGAAAACACAGAAAGGCAATTTAGGGAAATCAGAAAACAACTCAATGATCACAAAGAATATATTACCAAGGAAATTGAAACTATAAAAACAAATCAAACAGAAATGAAAAACTCAATTCAAGAGCTGAAAAACGAGGTAGCAAGCTTAGCTAATAGAACAGCCCAGATAGAAGACAGGATCAGTGAAATAGAAGACAAGCAACTTGAGGCACAACAGAGAGAAGAAGAAAGAGACTCAAAAATAATAAAAAACGAGAAAGCCCTACAGGAATTGTCTGACTCCATCAGAAAGAATAACATAAGAATAATAGGTATATCAGAGGGAGAAGAGAAAGAAAATGGAATGTAGAATATACTCAAACAAATAATAGATGAGAACTTCCCAAGCCTGTGGAAAGAATTAAAGCCTCAAATTCAAGAAGCAAACAGAACACCGAGTTTTCTTAACCACAACAAACCCACTCCAAGGCACATCATAATGAAGATGACACAAACCAATGACAAAGAAAAAATTCTCAAGGCAGCCAGGGAAAAGAAGAATACAACATATAAAGGAAGGCCTATTAGATTATCATCAGATTTCTCAGCAGAAACTCTACAAGCTAGAAGAGAGTGGACCCCAATATTTAAAGCCCTGAAAGAGAGGAACTTTTAGCCAAGAATACTATACCCATCAAAGCTATCCTTCAAGTACGAAGGAGATATAAAAATATTCACAAATACAGAAAAGATGAGAGAATTTATCATCAGAAAGCCCCCACTACAGGAAATACTAAAGGGGGTTTTCCAACCAGATTCAAAGAACAAAAGAAAACATAACCACAAGTAACAGCTCCACCAAGAAAACAATAAAACCAAACTTAAACTGTGACAACAAAAGAAAAAAAAAAGGGGAGAAAAGATGAAGATTAACAGTAGCAAAGGACGATGAAGCGCAGAAATACTCACAAGAAAGGGTACTACAATGAATATGGTAGGTACCCTTTTCATTACTTAATGGTAACCACCCTTGAAAAAACCACCCCAAAAACACTTGACTTAAAAAAGGTAGCAACAGAGGAAAGAAGTATGGAATACAAACAAACAAAAACAAATGATAGAAAAACAAAAGAGAAGAATCAAACAAGATACAAAACTAACAGAAAGCAATTTATAAAATGGCAATAGGGAACCCACAAGTGTCAATAATTACACTAAATGTAAATGGATTAAACTTACCAATAAAAAGACACAGAGTAGCAGAATGGATTAAAAAAGAAAATCCAACTATATGCTGCCTACAAGAAACTCATCTAAGCAACAAGGATAAAAACAAATTCAAAGTGAAAGGCTGGAAAACAATACTCCAAGCAAACAACACCCCAAAATAAAGCAGGTGTAGCAATACTCATATCTAATAATGCTGACTACAAGACAGAAAAAGTACTCAGAGACAAAAATGGTCATTTCATAATGATTAAGGGGACACTGAATCAAGAAGACATAAAAATCCTTAATATATATGCACCAAACCAAGGAGCACCAAAATATATAAGACAGCTACTTATTGACCTTAAAACAAAAACTGACAAAAATACAATCATACTTGGAGACCTCAATACACCGCTGACAGCTCTAGATCGGTCATCCAAACAGAGAATCAATAAAGATATAGTGGCCTTAAATGGAATACTAGAACAACTGGATATGATAGACATCTATAGGACACTTCATCCCAAAGCGACAGAGTATACATTTTTCTCTAGTGTACATGGATCATTCTCAAGAATTGACCATATGTTGGGCCACAAAGACAATATCAGCAAATTTAAAAAAATTGAAATTGTGCCAAGCATATTCTCTGATCATAAAGCCTTGAAACTAGAATTCAACTGTAAAAAAGAGGGGGAAAAACCCACAAAATTGTGGAAACTAAACAACATACTTCTTAAAAATGAATGGGTCAAAGAAGAAATAAGCGCAGAGATAAAAAGATATATACAGACAAATGAAAATGAAAATACGACATATCAGAATCTCTGGGATGCAGCAAAAGCAGTAATAAGAGGAAAGTTCATATCACTTCAGGCCTATATGAACAAACAAGAGAGAACCAAAGTAAACCACTTAACTTCACACCTTAAGGAACTAGAAAAAGAAGAACAAAGACAACCCAAAACCAGCCGAAGAAAGGAGATAATAAAAATCAGAGCAGAAATAAATGAAATAGAGAACAGAAAAAGTATAGAAAAAATCAATAAAACAAGGAGCTGGTTCTTTGAAAAGATCAACAAAATCGACAAACCCTTGGCAAGACTCACCAAGGAAAAAAGACACAGGACTCAAATAAATAAAATCCAAATTGAAAGAGGAGAGATCACCACAGACATCATAGATATACAAAGAATTATTGTAGAATACTATGAAAAACTATATGCCTCCAAATACAACAATCTAGAAGAAATGGATAAATTCCTAGAACAATACAACCTTCCTAAACTGAGTCATGAAGAAGCAGAAAGCCTAAACAGACCAATCAGCAGGGAGGAAATAGAAAAAACTATTAAAAACCTCCCCAAAAATAAAAGTCCAGGTCCAGATGGTTATACTAGTGAATTCTATCAAACATTCAAAGAAGACTTGGTTCCTATTCTACTCAAAGTCTTCCAAAAAATTGAAGAAGAAGCAATACTTCCATACACATTTTATGAGGCCAACATAACCCTCATACCAAAACCTGGCAAGGATGGCACAAAAAAAGAAAACTACAGACCAATATCTCTAATGAATACAGATGCTAAAATACTAAACAAAATACTGGCAAATCGAATACAACAACATATTAAAAAAATAATACATCATGATCAAGTGGGATTCATCCCAGAATCTCAAGGATGGTTCAACATACGTAAAACAGTTAACGTAATACACCATATCAACAAAACAAAGAACAAAAACCACATAATCTTATCAATAGATGCAGAAAAGGCTTTTGATAAAATACAACACAATTTTATGTTTAAGACTCTCAACAAAATGGGTATAGAAGGAAAATATCTCAACATAATAAAGGCCATATATGATAAACCATCAGCCAACATCATATTAAATGGCGTAAAACTGAGGACTTTCCACCTTAAATCAGGAACACGACAGGGGTGTCCACTCTCTCCACTCTTATTTAACGTGGTGCTAGAAGTGCTGGCCAGAGCAATCAGACAAGACAAAGAAATAAAAGGCATCCATATCGGAAAAGAAGAAGTAAAGGTATCACTTTTTGCTGATGATATGATCCTATACATCGAAAACCCAAAGGACTCCACAAAAAGATTACTAGAAACAATAAACCAATACAGTAAGGTCGCAGGATACAAAATTAACATACAGAAGTCCATAGCCTTTTTATATGCCAACAATGAAATATTAGAAAACGAACTCAAAAAAATAATCCCCTTCACGTTTGCAACAAAAAAAATAAAATACCTAGGAATAAACATAACAAAGAATGTAAAGGACCTATATAAAGAAAACTACAAGGCATTGCTAAGAGAAATAGAAAAAGACACAATGAGATGGAAAAATATTCCTTGTTCTTGGATAGGAAGAATAAATATAATTAAAATGGCCATATTACCCAAAGTAATATATAAATTTAATGCAATTCCCATCAAAATTCCTATGACATTTTTTAAAGAAATGGAACAAAAAATCATCAGATTTATATGGAACTATAAAAAACCCCGAATAGCCAAAGCAATCCTAAGGAAAAAGAATGAAGCTGGGGGCATTACAATACCTGACTTTAAACTATATTATAGGGCCACAACAATCAAAACTGCATGGTATTGGCAGAAAAATAGACACTCAGACCAATGGAACAGAATAGAAAGCCCAGAAATAAAACCACATATATATGGTCAAATAATCTTTGATAAAGGGGCCAACAACACAAAATGGAGAAAAGAAAGCCTCTTCAACAAATGGTGTTGGGAAAACTGGAAAGACACATGCAAAAGAATGAAACTCGACTACAGCCTGTCCCCATGTACTAAAATTAATTCAAAATGGATCAAAGACCTAAATATAAGATCTGAAACAATAAAGTACATAGAAGAAGACATAGGTACTAAACTCATGGATCTGGGTTTTAAAGAACATTTTATGAACTTGACTCCAATGGCAAGAGAAGTGAAGGCAAAGATAAATGAATGGGACTACATTAGAATAAAAAGTTTTTGCTCAGCAAGAGAAACTGATAACAAAATAAACAGACAGCCAACTAAATGGGAACTGATATTTTCAAACGACAGCTCAGATAAGGGCCTAATATCCAAAATTTACAAAGAACTCATAAAACTCAACAACAAACAAACAAACAATCCAATAAAAAAATGGGAAGAGGACATGAACAGACACTTCTCCCAGGAAGAAATACAAATGGCCAACTGATATATGAAAAGATGCTCAGCTTCATTAGTTATTAGAGAAATGCAAATCAAAACTGCAATGAGATACCACCTCACCCCTGTTAGATTAGCTATTATCAACAAGACGGGTAATAACAAATGTTGGAGAGGCTGTGGAGAAAAAGGAACCCTCATACACTGTTGGTGGGAATGTAAAGTAGTACAACCACTATGGAGGAAATTATGGTGGTTCCTCAAAAAACTGCAAATAGAACTACCTTATGACCCAGCAATCCCTCTACTGGGTATATACCCCAAAACCTCAGAATCATTGATACGTAAAGACACATGTAGCCCCATGTTCATAGCAGCACTGTTCACAGTGGCCAAGACATGGAAACAACCAAAAAGCCCTTCAATAGAAGATTGGATAAAGAAGATGTGGCACATATACACTATGGAATACTACTCAGCCATAAGAAATGATGACATTAGATCATTTATAGCAAAATGGTGGGATCTTGATAACATTATACGGAGTGAAATAAGTAAATCAGAAAAAAACAAGAACTACATGATTCCATACATTGGTGGAACATAAAAATGAGACTAAGAGACATGGACAAGAGTGTGGTGGTTACCAGGGGTGGGGGGAGGGAGGACGCAGGAGGGAGGGAGGGAGAGATTTAGGGGGAGGGGGAGGGGCACAGAGAGAACTAGATAGAGGGTGACGGAGGACAATCTGACTCTGGGCGAAGGGTATGCAACATAATTTAATGACAAGATAACCTAGACATGTTTTCTTTGAATATATGTACCCTGAATTATTAATGTCATCCCATTAACATTAATAAAAATTTATAAAAAAAAAAAAAATAAAAAATAAATATAAGACCTGAAACAATAAAGTACATAGAAGAAGACATAGGTTCTAAACTCATGGAATTTGGTTTTAAAGAGCATTTTATGAATTTGACTCCAAAGGCAAGAGAAGTGAAGGCAAAAATTAATGAATGGGACTACATCAGACTAAGAAGTTTTTGCTCAGCAAGAGAAACTGATAACAAAATAAACAGACAGCCAACTAAATGGGAAATGATATTTTCAAACAACTGCTCAGATAAGGGCCTAATATCCAAAATATACAAAACTCATAAAACTCAACAACAAACAAACAAGCAATCCAATAAAAAAATGGGAAGAGGACATGAACAGACACTTCTATCAGGAAGAAATACAAATGGCCAGATATATGAAAAGATGCTCATCTTCGTTAGTTATTAGAGAAATGCAAATCAAAACTGCAATGAGATACCACCTCATACCTGTTAGATTAGCTATTATTAACAAGACAGGTAATAGCAAATGTTGGAGAGGCTGTGGAGAAAAAGGAACCCTCATACACTGTTGGTGGGAATGTAAAGTAGTACAACCATTATGGAAGAAAGGATGGTGGTTCCTCAAAAAACTGAAAATAGAACTACCTTATGACCCAGCAATCCCTCTTCTGGGTATATACCCCCAAAATGCAGAAACATTGATACGTAAAGACACATTCAGCCCCATGTTCATTGCAGCATTGTTCACAGTGGCCAGAACATGGAAACAACCAAAAAGCCCGTCAATAGATGACTGGATAAAGAAGATGTGGCACATATACACTATGGAATACTACTCAGCCATAAGAAATGATGACATTGGATCATTTACAGCAAAATGGTGGGATCTTGATAACATTATACGAAGTGAAATAAGTAAATCAGAAAAAACCAGGAACTGCATTATTCCATATGTAGGTGGGATATAAAAGTGAGACTAAGAGACATTGATAAGAGTGTGGTGGTTACGGGGTGTGGGGGGAGAGGGAGAGGGAAAGGGGAGGGGGAGGGGCACAAAGAAAACTAGATAGAAGGTGACAAAGGACAATCTGACTTTGGGTGATGGGTAAGCAACATGATTGACTGACAAGATAACCTGGACATGTTTTCTTTTAACATATGTACCCTGATTTATTGATGTCACCCTAGTAAAATTAATAATAAAAAAAATTTTTGGAATAAAAAAGAAATAAATATGACAAAATTAAATTTATTCTGACATTAAAAAACATTTTTATGTTACATTTTTTGTTATGAGTGTTAGAATTTGTAAAAAAGAGGGGTTAAAAATAAAAAAAATGACAAAAAAGTTATCTTTTTATATATATAGATACATTCTTAGTAAGATTTAGTAAATTCGGTAGGTCCCGGTGTGAATGTGTTAAGTTTTTCATTCTTGTGTTTATGAGAAACTGGAGCCTGATGTGTCCTAGTGATTTCTTCAATGTTTGGGCATATATAGTGTGTCCGTAAAGTCATGGTGCACTTTTGATGGGTCACAGGAAAGCAACAAAAGACGATAGAAATATGAAATCTGCACTAAATAAAAAAAAACCTCTCCCAGTTTTATACCTATTCAGTGCAGTTCAATATGGGCTCACACATAGATTTTTTAGGGCTCCTTAGGTAGCTATCCTGTATAACCTCTACAGACTTGTCACTGACTGATGGCCTACCAGAACATGGTTTCTCCACCAAACCCTGGTTTCCTTCAACTGCTTATCCCACTGAGTAATGTTATTCCTATGTGGTGGCGCTTCATTTATTAATATAAACGCACCGATATTCACGTTGCACTTTGGTCACGAATTCGAATTTAGCGAGCCACAGAACACACTGAACTTTTCTCTGTTCCGTCCACATCTCGACTGGCATGGCCTTGGGCTGCTCCACTGTATACATGATGTTATGTCATCATCTGCGCATGCGCACATGCTGCCACATCATCCTACAGAAACTGGGAGGGTTTTCCTTTTATTTGGTGCAGATTTCACATTTCTATCGTCTTTTGTTTTGACCTGTGACCGGTCAAAAGTGCACCATGACTTTACAGACACATTGTATTTGAAAGGCAAACTCTCATTTCCTCGTCAATACATTGAAGAATTCCTCTTTTTACTCTTAATTGTATTCAGTGCAGAAAACCCCCACCATACGTATCATCTTAACTTTACACCAAACAAAGGATAGAAGAAACTTGCCTCTAGTCTTTCTGGGGAACATGGGGGGTAGTGTAAACAATCCAGCACCACAGCTTAACAGCCTTTTGCAACCTAATCAGGCAAGTGGGGTGGGGGGGTTGGGCAGACTGTCAGCTTATAGCCAATTTCCCACACCTCTGTCCCCCAAAAATCTAAACTCCAAAAACTCTATTGGTTTTTTGGTCCCCAATAGGCACCTATGGAATACCATAGGGCACACCTGGAAATCTTCTAGGGCGCACCCCTGGCGCACACTTTGAGAACAACTGTCTTAAAGTCTTGAGAGAGACACAGCCAGGTGGGCACCTGAGTGGCCTCTGAAGAAGGGGCTCCCACCCTTTGTCTGTTTTGAGGCTCCAGACATGGGAGAGGTTATCAGAAGGACATATTTAGACTAGAAATGGGTTCTGGTCAGTTTAAACCTACCGTCTTGGACTGCATGCTTAAAAATTTTAAAAGGGATTTTCTGATGATTATGGCATGAAGTTGACCCCGGGAAAACTCCGCACCTCCATGAACTCGAGTGGCCCACCTTTCAGGTCGGGTGGCCCTTGGAAGGAACCCTAGATCTACCAACAGTTCAGGCAGTTTACTGGCTTATGACGGGTAATCCCAGTCACCCAGATCAGTTTCCCCGTATAGATTCCTGGTTACAGACAGCACAGACCCTGCCCCCATGGGTTCAGTTCTGTGTTAATAAGAAGAGACAGTGCAAGATCCTGGTAACATGCCCTTCAAAAGGAGGCAAGCCCCTGAAACCTGATCCATGTGCATATTGCAAAGAGATCAGATATTGGGAAATGAATGCCCCAAGCAGAAAGCAGCCTCTGGCCCCACTGCCAAAGCCGCTCAGTCAAGGAAAGAAAAGTATCAACCAGAACCAGTGGTCTAGAACTTGATTGGGTTAGCTGGGGTTGATTTCGATTAGGTAAGACCAGGCTTCGTGAAATTAAGCCCTTGGGAGCCCACAGTCAGCATGACAGTAGGGGGCCAGCCAATGACGTTTATGGTGGACATGGGAGCAGAACACTCGGTAGTCACCATGCTGGTCGCACCTTTACTGAATAGGAGGCCACTATAATTGGAGGCACGAGCACTCAAACTACTCGTCCCTTCTGTGGGTCTCGGACGTGCCTACTCAGGGACACCAGGTTGTTCAGGAGCTCCTGTATCTACCTGAATGCCCTATCCCTCTTCTGGGAAGGGACCTGTTGACCAAGCTTGGAGCCCAAATAACTTTTACTCTTGGAAAATCTGCCAGCCTAACTTTAGGAACACAGGAGACCCTAATAATGTCTGTAACAGTTTCAAGAGAGGCTGAATGGAAACTCCACGCTTAGGAGATACATGAGCAAAACCCTCCTGAACTATTAAAGGAGTTCCCACTGGTATGGGCCGAAAAGAACCCCCACCCTGGACTAGCTAAGAACCATGCACCCCGTTGTGGTAGATCTGAAGCCTGGAGCCATCCTGACAAGGCAAAGGAAGTACCCGGTGCCGAGGGAAGCTCAGATGGGGACACAGGAACACATGAAGAGATTCGAAGAAGCCGGGATTCTAGTAGAGTGTCAGTCCCCCAGAACACACCTCTCTACCAGTGAAAAAGCCAAATGAAGGTGGGTACTGGCCAGCCCAGGGCCTATGAGTGGTCATTAGGGCTCTGCACCCGGTAGTCCCAAAGGCCTACACCCTCATGAGTCTTCTTCCCCCTGGAGTGAGCTGGTTCACCTGCCCGGGCCTTAAGGATGCCTTCTTCTGCCTATGATTGGCCCCAAAGAACCAGCTGCTGTTTGCACTCGAATGGGAAGAACCTCACACAGGCTAACCTGGACACACCTGCCCTAGGGATTCAAGAACTCACTCACTCTGTTTGGTGAGGCTTTTACCAAAGACTTTACAGCCTTCCCAGGGGAAGAGGTAAATTGTGCCCTCCTACAGTATGTAGATAATCTCCTCCTGGCCAGCGACTCCCGAGAAGGTTACTGGAAAGGCATGAAAATCCTACTACAGTTGCTGCTGACTGACACAGGGTACAAGATGTCATGGAAAAAGGCCCAGGTATTCCAGGCCGGGGTCCCATATCTCGGGTTTGTCATCACCAAAGGACATCGTTCTCTAGGGCCTGGAGAGGAAGCAAACCAGCTCTCAAACCCTAGATCCGACAACAAAAGGAAGCTCTGAGAATTCCTCAGAGCAGCGGGATTCTGCCACGCCTGGATCCCCGGGTTCTCAGGAAAGGAGAAGCCCCTGTATGAAGCATTAAATGGGCCAGAAGAGAAACCCCTGGACTGGGGCAAAAAACAGGAGACCACATACCAAGAAATAAAGAGGCTGCTCACCAGTGTCCTGGTGCTAGTACTGCTGAATGTAAATCATAAATTTGATCTCTTCGTCTGCAAGAAAGACCATGTAGCACTAGGGATCCTCACCCAAACTGTTGGGCCATGGCACCCTTCCCCTCCCCTGTCCCCAGGCGTCCACTACTCCCTGCCACAGTTTTCATTTGTTGAATCCTCTTTGTCTTCCCACCAGGAAACTTTCTTATATGCCCGTGGCCTTGGCCTTGACCTTGCTTGGGGTGTGACTATAATTCAATTTCTCCGGACTTTGCTCACCTGGGTGAGCCAGGGGAGCCCATCCACAATCCTGGTGTCCTGTCCCGTCCCATTCTGCTTCTCAGAAAGAGCAATAAATACAATAAAAATACATCAAAGCTTTGAATAATATCTGTTGGTATGATGACTTTCAATCAAACAAGTGAACCTGGGAAACTTTCAGGAGTGATGAATATGTTTATCACCTCCATTTATGACAGTGGTATCACAGTGTATGCTTATGTCGAAACTCATCAAGTTGCATGCATTAAATATGGGCAGTGTTTTTTATGTCAGTACACCTCAGTAAAGCTGCTAAAAATTTCAGTCAACAGTTTTTAGTGTAAGTATGCCCCATACAACATGTAAAACATAGTTATATTGAAAAATTAAATTAAATTATTTATCTGAAATTTAAGTTTAACTGGTTGTGCTGTATAGCTGACCTTTGCTGATGTGGGTTTGAACTGTGCAAGTTGACTTCTGTGGGACTTTTTTTTTCAATAAATACATTAAATGTACTTTCTCCTCATTTAACTTTCTTAATAACATTTTCTTTTCTCTAGCTTATTTTATTGTAAAAACACAGTATATGATACATATAACATAAAATATGTGTTAATCAACTGTTTATGTTATCAATAAGAGTTTCCAGTCAACAGTAGGCTATTAGCAGTTACGTTTTGGGGGATTCAAAAGTTATATGCGGATTTTCGGTCATTCGGTTTGGCGGGGAGGGTCAATGCGCCACTCCCCACCTTGCTAAATCTGGTGTCCCTAGCTTTCAGGAGCTCCGGGGCCCTGGCCAGAGCTGGTGGTGGTATAGGAATCAGAGAACCAGTCCGCCAGTGACCAAATGGGAGGTCTTGAGGGAGTCACCTTCCCTCCGGGCCTCAGTTTCTCCATTTGTGAAATGCACATCATGATTTCTAGTATATGCAGCTCTATCCTTTTATGGACTTGTCACTGAGAACCAGCCTTTGAGCCCTAATTTTTATACTGTTTCTTCCTGCAGGGAAACTTGACAGTTCATAAGTTCCCAGAGGGAGCTCAGCAAATACATGTGAATGTAGCCTATATTTCTGGAGTAAAAGTTATTTGTCTCTGAAAGAAAACCCACCCATCATCTGGGCCAAAGCAGCATGCTGCAGGAAAATAAATTTGCTGAAAAATTGTGGAAACACTTTCTTTCTCACCTGCCTGACAACTCCAGTGTGCACACGCTGTTATGAGCATGTGAGAAAACGGGGCTGGGGGCAGGGCCAGGACAATAAGCCATCCCTTTCAGGGCATGGCAGGCTGTCAGTCACCTGGTTGTGTTTTGTGCACACCAGGTGGCTGTGCACGAGGCTTCTGGACTGTGGGGATTTAGACTAACAACACAAAAGACAGGGTCTTCTCTGCCTCCAGCCCGGTCACGTGGTCACGTCTCCCTCCTCAGCAGTGGGCTGTGTTCACACAGTTGGCAACCTCAGGGGTGAGCTGTGCTTTCCATGGAGATGGCTGGCAGACCTCTGGCAGGGATGTGGTTGGCACATCTAAGACTGAACTGAGGTACTTGGCAGGGGTGGCAGGTGGTAGCAGAGGAGGAGTGGAAATTGAAGTAGGAGCTAGGGGTCAACACTGTAATGGATTTGTTTCGTCCTCTCTGAAACCCCAGGCAGCACTGCCCTCCTTGTCTGATCAGCTCCTGCGGGAAGATTTCTCAGAGGATGGGGCCCCCGAGAGCAGGCATCTCCTGCAGGTGGAACCCCCCCTGCAACCACAGAACAGAGGGACCTGGCTCCGCTTTTGTTGAACTGGAACTCAGTTCCACTGGCATTCGCAGGCCACAGTGTCCCTACGTGCTGTGATCAGCAAATGCTCTGAGGTCCTGTGTCTCTTGTTCTTCTTAGGTGGTGGACAAGTGGGGTTAGATAAACAAGTAATTATCTTTAGTCTAAGTATGTCTCATGCTGTATTTGGGATATAGTTACACTAATTTTTTGTTGCTGTTGTTCATATGTGAAGGATGAATCAATTGCCCCCAGGAATTTTTATTTTGATCAAGCACAATTATCAATTTGTCTTTTTATACCCAAGAAATCGTTGTCTTACTAAAAGTCACAATTGTTTGGGTTGTACATGTAGGTCTGTGATTTCTTGTGAGTTAATATTTTTGTGTGTTTGGTGTGAGGTATAAATAAGTTATAGTCTCTGTTTCTGCATGTGATAACTTAGTTGTTCCAGCACTGCTTGGTGAAAGGTCATCCTCTCTTCACCGGCCTGCTTTTGCACCTTTGTCAAAACTAGTTTTCTATTTATGTTCAGGTCAAATTCTGGACTCTCTGTTCTGTTGTATTGCTTAATATGTCTAACTATACGCCAACAGCACACTGTTTTGGTGAATGTAGTTTTACAAAAATTCTTGAAGTCAGGCAGTGTTAGCCTTCCCACAGACTCAGGGCCAGATGGCCTAAGCAACAGCTAGTCAGCAACTTTGTGGTCTTCAGAAAGAAATGCTGAGCCCCATTTTACATGTAAAGGAACAGAAGAATCTAGAACCCCACTCTCCTTCCTATCAGAACCTTTGCAAAATGCTCCTCCAATAATCAAAAATGTTGGTAATAATAACAGCTGCCATTTGTAGCACTAAGCACTTTATGTGTAGTGTTTCGTGTAGCTCTACATGTATTTCTATGATGTAGTGCAACTGTTATGTACCTGTGGCAAGTGAGAAAGTCCAGGCACAGAGAGGTTAAGTGATGTGAGCAATGTTGCACATCTCCTAGATGATATGTGCAATGTTGCACAGCTCCAAGGTAGCTCATGGCAAAGCTCACACTCTTAACAGCTGTTTCTAAAGTATGATCCCTGGACAGGCAGCATTAACACCACCTGGGAGATGGTTAGACATGCAAACTTTTATGCCCAGGACATTCTGATGCAGCCGAAAGTCTGAGAGCTGCTGATGGAACTAGTATATCTCCTAGCAGGTAGCTTCTGTATCTTTAAATCTGGATTGAGAAATAATTGCAGAGGCTGGGTGTGTTTGGATTTCTGGCTCTCTGTCTTGGTCATGTCAATGGAATTGATTTCAGAGGAAGGAATGACATATGGAGAGGACAGGATTACATCCATGTGAAGTGGACTGGCTGAGGGGGATTGCTCAGAGTCATTTCTCTTTAAAATCTCGTATAGTATTTGGGACACATTTATGCTAAAATATTTTTTGTTGCGCCCTGGCCGGTTGGCTCAGCGGTAGAGCATCGGCCTGGCGTGCGGGGCACCCGGGTTCGATTCCCGGCCAGGGCACATAGGAGAAGCGCCCATTTGCTTCTCCACCCCCCCTCCTTCCTCTCTGTCTCTCTCTTCCCTTCCTGCAGCCAAGGCTCCATTGGAGCAAAGATGGCCCGGGCGCTGGGGATGGCTCCTTGGCCTCTGCCCCAGGCGCTAGAGTGGCTCTGGTCTCGGCAGAGCGACGCCCCGGAGGGGCAGAGCATCGCCCCCTGGTGGGCAGAGCGTCACCCCTGGTGGGCGTGCCGGGTGGATCCCGGTCGGGCGCATGCGGGAGTCTGTCTGACTGTCTCTCCCCGTTTCCAGCTTCAGAAAAATACTATATATATATATATATTGTTGTTGTTGCTATTCGAATGTTACATTTAACTGGACATCCTGTAATTTTATTTGGTAAACTCCACTACCTGGAGGACAAGGACTGCTTTGTCATAAGAATGCACTCCAGGAAGTGGGGGAAGGACTCCCGCAGAAACTCTGGGTCCTGCCTGCTCTTGGATGGGAGCTCAGGGTGTGCCTTGGTTCCCTAGAAAGAGGCAGCAAGGGCAGCATGGCCGCTCATTTGGCTCTCCTTTCATAGTCCTCAGCCAGGTGTTACAAAACAACACAGAGAAAGAGAGAGAGAGCAAAAAAAGAGTGCAAGGCAGCTAAGGAACCTATGCAAAGTGACTGCAGTTTGCCCTTCTCCTTGCTGAGATACAAAAGCCAAGAGACAGGCTGCTTTGTTCTGGGAGGTTAGGGAAGAAAGAGAAAAAGACACACACCACCACCAAAACAAGCCCACAGATCCATTTAACCAGAAGTGTATTTATTTACTCCTTTGGAATGTCTTGCCATGAGGCTAACTGTTCCATGTTATATATCTGTAATTACAGGTAGCTTGTGTTACAGCAGTGATAAAATTGCCGGCTATCGCTGTGGGAATTCAACGACATTAATTGGAGAGTGCAGCTGTGGGCCCTGCTTCATTAACCTGAGAACGTGGGCTTCTATTAACAGCCCACCATCCTCAGGTAAGACCGTGTTCTGGGAACAGTAGAGCTCAAACACTCACAGCCTGTAGACTATTGATGGCCATAGTCGGTGCTTCTGACATGCAGGGAACTGGGTGACTGGGAGCTGAGAAGTTGGAAAGCATTTATCTGGGTAGGTGGACATGTCCAGAGAAAACCTAGAGTATGGTGAGTTCTCTCCCAGAAGTGTAAGGCCATGGGGAGAGAGACCTGTAGCCATCTCTGCCCCTCTCTCCTGGGGTCCCTTGTCCATCTCCTTCTTTCATTTTTTTTTTCTTTTTAAGTGAGAGGATGAGAGACAGAGAGACAGACTTGTGTATACGTCCTGACCGGGATCCACCTGGCAAGCCCCTTACTGGTAATGTTCTACTCATCTAAGGCCATTACTGGGCAACAGAGCTATTTTCAGCACCTGAAGCTGGAGGCTCCACTGAGGTATCCTCAACTGCCCCCCCTCCCCCGCCCCGCTGCTCAAACCAGTTGAGCCATGGCTGCAGGAGAGAGAGAAGGGGGAGGGGTAGAGAAGCAGATGGTGGCTTCTCATGTGCCCTGACTGGGAATCAAACCTGGGACATCCATATGCCAGGTCCAGGCTCTACCATTTCCTCCTTTTACACCTCCAGGCTATATCCATGCCCTGGTCTTTGGCTCCCTGCTCTTGGAACAGGGTAGGAGGAAAATCCACCAGGCTGGAGATGTAAATGGCTGTTTCATGTCATGGCCAAAGTGTATAATGCTGCAATGAACATAGAGGGTTTTGGAGGAAAGCTAAAGCACTAAGTGACTTTCTGTTCCCATCCTGAGGAAGTGAAGGTTGAGACTAAGCATACGTGACTGAAAGCAGTCGCGTCCAGGGGAGGCCCAAGGACATGGATACTTGGCCCTGCTGGAGCTTTCTGTAGGTTGGGAATCAGACAGCAGATGATGTGGTGTTATGTCTCAGAAAAGGCAAGAGAAATCTAGCCAGTTTTGCAAAACTAAATAATAAAATTGTACACTGTATTCTGTTTGTTATTTTTTACACATGATGTCATGTTTCTGTTTAATAAATTGGATGACTGATCTCCCTAAGGCACCTCAGTCCTGGAGAGATTGGGGTCCTCCACTTGCAATATTGTTGCTGCCTCATTCCTTTGTGGCTCCTCTTCATGAATCCCTGAATACCAACAATAGAGGGTACATATATCTTTACAAATAAATGTTTCCAAATATGAGATGTGGTACAGATATTCAATGGAATACTACTCAGCCACAAGGAGAGACAGAGTACTGCCATTTTCCACCAACATAGATGGACCTTGAGAATATCATGCTAAGTAAAATAAGTCAGATGAGGAAAGTCAATAAAACTGAAAACAACAAACAAAAACTCTTAGACACAGACAAATGTATGTTGGTTTCCAGAAGGAAGGGGTGTCAGGAGAAGTAGAAAAGGGTGAAGGGAGGTAGAATATAAGGTGATGAAAGAAGTCTTGACTTGGGGTGGTGAACAGATAATGCAATATACAGATGATGTGTTATAGAATTGTACATCTGAAACCCAAATCATTTTATCAACCAATGTCAACACAATAAATTTAATTAAAAAAAAAAAAAGAGTTTAATAACCATTGGAGCCGAAGCTTTCGAAGGCAGAAATGAAGATTCACAAAGGAAACTTTGAGCTTCCTCCCTATCTCTTCTCTTTCCTCTCTCTTCAAATGGGGGTTTTGTTTTAGATACTGATTTTCTTTTTTTCTTGCTGGAATTGTCTATGTCATGTTAGTTAGTGGAATAGCTGAACTTACCTGGTTTGAGTGAAAGGAAATGTGCCTTTGTTCTTTGTTTTTAAAGGAAAAAGGCATGTTTGCCATTTCATATTTATGAACACAATAACCCAGGCTCCCCTGGGGACACAAGAGGAGAGGACCCGGCAGGTGTCCGGAAGGAGGACGTCATATTTATGACATTGCGAATGAAACATGAAAAATGGGCAAATGAGAGAGCTCCTTCAATAGGCGGGGCGCACATGTCACTCAGAACTCATGAACACATCTCCATCTTTTCTTTGGACTTGTGCTGAATGCCAGGCTGCTTGGAATGGCAGAATTTGAAGTTCGTGGTTTTAAAAGAATCACTGCATGAGCCTATCCATGAATCAAACCATGAGGCGTCTCACTTCTGGAAGCTTTTTAATCAGAAAGTGCTCTTTAATCAGGGTGGACACCATCACTAAAGGAAAGGACATAATGACATTAAATGCAATGTCAATCACCTGTCAATTCCACTCCTGATATTTACTCAGAGCAATGAAAGCACAGGCCCACACAGAGACCTGCTCGAGGGGGTCACAGCAGTCAAAAACCGAGACGCAACTTCAGTGGCATCTGGAGAATGAACAGGTAAAAAACTAGTCCTATTTCAGACAGTAAAATATTACATAGGAGTGGAAAGCAACCAACTGCTAATATGTGGGAAGATGTCGAAGCTTAAAAACATTATGCTGAGCATGTGAAGGCAGAGGTAGGTCGAATAAAAAACAGACTTGGACCCTGTGTGGAGAGACTTGATTCGGAGGATACCACACCTGAAGACTGCTCTGACCATCAATCAGTGAGTGTCTCCAGGGTTGGGAATCGGGTTTTCCTTTTATAGCGAGGAGTGAGTGAGGATGCTGAGGTGTGGAAGGGGGGTGATTGACAGTAGATCCGGCCTGTCTTGGGGAGGCACAGTGAAGGCAGTGAAGGCAAGGCTGTTTCTCTGGGAGGGGCTGTCAACTGCTCAGGTTGAGGGTGGACCAAAGTTCAGGGACAGGAGGGCTCACAGCAGGGAGGCATGGGGCTGCTGCTCTCCATCCCAGATGTGTTCTGGCTTGTTCTGCAGTCATAGTCTCCCTTGGGCTCACAGGAGTGGACTCTGTTCCCCTCAACCCTGCTGGGGGCTGGAGTGTCTTCCTCCCACTCGGCTCCACTAGTGAATTCCAAGGAGTCCACTCCAGCTTGCTCAGTGTGCTGGAGGAGTCTGAGTACAGAGATTTCCACTCACGGTAAATTTATGGAGAACTTCATCACATTGGGTAAGAAATGGAGCCCATTAAAGCCTGATACAGCTGCAAATGGGAGATTTTGTTGTGTTGCAGAACATGTTTGCAAATCTCACTTCAGAGTGTTTTAGAAGTTCTGCAAGGCAGTAGGGTGACGGGGCCACAATTGTTTTTGCTTATTTTCTTCTGAGCATGTTTGACATGAGGTGTACTTCAATAAATCATGGGTTTTATTTGGAGGAAACATTCCTCTTGCTAATAAAAAGAAATACGAAGATAGAAACTAGGAAGAAAAAGGAGACATGATACTTCGAATTCTGGTTACTCACATTTTGTGTATAAAAGAGAACTTATTATTTTTATTATTTCTTCTACTCTTATTGTTTTCAAACATTGATGACGAAGAGGTAAACTTGATGGATTTACTGATAGTACTGAAAGTGAAAATTTAAATATCTTATTCGTTTGGTTCATTCTGTTGCTACCCATTTGTATTCATGGCTAAAGAACTAATTTTATAGTTGTCTAAATGTAGCAGTTCAAAATTATAACTTGAGTGTCCATAATATTCATTACTGCTGCATCAAAGCAAGGGGAGGGCCCATTACTCAAAATGCTGTGCAAGGAAACCGGTCATTCTGCAGAAGTAAGTACATGTTGCCTGTCTTCATGTGGACATCACCCCATGCCTAGTGATTTCCAAATGCACTTGTATCAGATGCTTATGTTTAGGAATGTGTTTGAGGCACACCACTGTTATTTTCTTGAAGGTGTTGGATGTCCTTGCATTGACTTTCCTCAAGTGTGTTCTGGAGTCCTGCTTGTAAATTTTGGTTTCCTGGGTGTCCACCTTGAAACCGACTTTTCCTCCTGCATTCACTGAGCACCCAGTAGCCCATCAGCCAGTTCATCGTCAAATGGCTGGGAGTCTCCAGCACCCCACTGCGCTAGGACTTCTCAGAAACTAAATATATGATCAGGAGATAAGTCACTTGTAGCCAGAAGTGGAGAGGACATCCTGTGTCCCCTGGCTCTTCACACCAAGTCCATTGTCCTTAATGTGAATGTCACCTGAGTGTATTTGGGGGGATTGGTTGAACAAGAGGGTCCAGTTTGGACTTAAAGTCTGAATAACTGGGCTAGAAATAATTATGACAACTCTGTGTTAAGCTCTTTATGTTTTAATCTTATTTAATACTCACAATAACTATTATAATAAAACCTCAGGCAAGCGAGAAGCTGAGAAACAGGTCATTCACAGGGCTAGAAACATCAAGCAAAGGTCTGGAGAATGCAGGCAGAAGGGGATGCTGTGCAACCTCAAACCTAGAGTGTCTGCTTCTTGAGCTGAAGGATCAGAGAACTGTCAGAAAGAAGTGTGAGTGAGGAGGGGCCCCAGATGGGAGCTCTGAGTTTGGGGCTGGCTGGCTCTTGTGGGTGATTTCTAAAAATGGAGTGGGGGGCTACTTTCCAGTGGTGTTCTTGACTGACACAAGGGTAGATGGTGAAATCAGCAGGCCATTATGTCATCTGAGCAGTGGCCAGGAGGCACAGGGATATGCACACATCCTCAGGCTCTGGGAATAAATAGAACTTCCCAGGCCTTCTCCAGGCGCTGACATGGGCCCTCCTGGGACCCGAGCCGACTCATCTGCCCAGCCACAGGGCCCCATTCAGAGGGGTCAGTGAACAGGCAGACCCGGGTTTCTGCTCTGCCTTGCTACCTTAAAGAGTCACTACAAAGCCAGGAGCTAATGTTCTCCACATTTTCTTTGGCGTTAAAAGTTAGCCAAAGCTTTATAAGAACCATTATGCTCTCAATATTGTTTACAATCATGACTTCACTTCTTGATGATCAACATAATAGATTTCTAAGTATTGTGTGTTTGTGTAGCTGGTTTTATTTCTGAATTGTCTAGAAAAGGGATAACACCTCTGTAACATGACAGCCCCTGTTCTTACAGTGAACATGATGCCATGACTAAGTGGTGATGTCACCCAACTCAGCCTCAGAGTCTTTCTTTCACTTTTTTTTTTTTTTTGTATTTTTCTGAAGCTGGAAACGGGGAGAGACAGTCAGACAGACTCCCGCATGCGCCCGACCGGGATCCACCCGGCACGCCCACCAGGGGTGACGCTCTGCCCACCAGGGGGCGATACTCTGCCCCTCTGGGGCGTCGCTCTGTCGCGACCAGAGCCACTCTAGCGCCTGGGGCAGAGGCCAAGCAAGGAGCCATCCCCAGCGCCCGGGCCATCTTTGCTCCAATGGAGCCTCGGCTGTGGGAGGGGAAGAGAGAGACAGAGAGGAAGGAGAGGGGGAGGGGTGGAGATGCAGATGGGTGCTTCTCCTGTGTGCCCTGGCCGGGAATCGAACCCGGGACTTCTGCACGCCAGGCCGACGCTCTACCACTGAGCCAACCGGCCAGGGCCCTCAGAGTCTTTCTCAACAGAAAATTCTGGAAAGCCGTTTCTTATTGATTCTTGTAAAATCCACCTGCCACCCCCTGCTCCAGAGAGTGGGATGACGAAATTGAAGTAGCCAAGAATTGACTTTTTAACAATGTTGGCTTGAGATGACCTCTGTGACTGTAGCATTTCAACCATTGATTGCCAGTAGGTAGGTCATCTTTGATGTGGACATAGTTAGTTGGACATGATTCCTGCTGATGGTATTTTTCACCCAGAACATCTTCATGTCCATAGCACTCCTCATTTCTCATGTATGGAAGGTCACAACGGGCTGTGTGGGGGCAGTGCAGGTCAGAGATTGTCACTCTGGCTCTGCTGGTGTAGAAAGGGTGGCCCACTTTGCCCTCATGCCTTTTCCCTATGTTGTGAGATCCAGAGGGTTCTCTTACCTCATGCCTTTGTTCTCACACCCAAGGAGAGAAGATTCAGAATCACTTACAATACTATTATAACAGTGCTCCGTGCTAGTCACTCTGCTAAGTGCTTCAAGTCTATTTTCCCATTCATTCTTCACAGTAAGATGGACATACAATCTTTGGTAATGGTGGTACCTTCATTGAAGAGCTGGGGATACTGAGGCTTCCAGAGGTTAAACAACTTGCCCAGAGCCACGCAATAGATGGTAGAGTCAGGATTAGAACCCAGGTCCATCTGACTATGACATCTATAATTTGTTCTACGATCTTAAATCCTGCTTGTTTGAAAGGCTCATCTCTTGTGCTGTGGGAGGTGACTGGATATTCCATCACCCACGTGACCAATCTGCTAGGATAGCCTATTCACCTCCAGTCTTCCTGCAAGCAAGGTGTCCCAATGATGGCCTTTGTGGCTGGGTTAGAACCTGTGCAGACGGGCCCAACTGGAACAAGAGGCAGCTCTAACATGTGACTTCTGTGTGATGGAGGTTGGGGAGCAGCAGAAACACAGCCTTGGAGACCCCTGGCTCCTACTGCACCTGAGACGTGCCAACTGTGTTCTATCTAGGGGCAAAGGCACCTGTTCTGGTTTATTGTAGGTGAAGGGGGTTGGAGAGAACCAAGGTTATGAGGGAGATTAAGAAGAATTCAAGAGGTTCACCGAAGCTGGATGTAGAAAAAGTTGTCCTCTCCTCTTTGCTCATAATATTGTGTTGTTCTTGTGTGTGAGAATGTGTTAAAAAAATCAATGTAAAGTTACCCGTGTTAATATTCATAATAAAAGTTAATGTCTATGAAGCTCTCATGGTCCAGGCTCCCTTTTTTATTATTAACATCAATTTAGCATTCTCAAGAAGTTGTTAGACTCTATGTCCTCTGCCGTTGCTATTCTAATAAGAACGAATGCCACCTTCCTCTGGTTGCAAATTCAGCTCTACAAACAGAACATTAGTGAGATGCTGCCCGCAAACAATCCCAAATGTTCTGTTGTAACTGGTTTAGACATGAAGATTAATATTAATGAGACTATGTCTTGACCATTGGTACAAATGCCACGGGCTTCAGGCACAATGACTGTTAGTGATCTGAATCATAAGAAAGGCTCTGTCACCCTCTGTTCCCTACTCCTGTTACCAAACCTTCAGATGTGGCTGCATTGATTGCAGCCTTTCGATGGACAGAATCTGTTTACAAGTGTTTGATTGGCAATGGGTGGCCCTCTTATACCTCGAGGCAGTGGATGGAGAAGGTTTTGCCCATGAGTGGGTGACTGCTTCAGTGGGAGATGTCTCAATTCTGTTTTTCACCTGCCTTCAGTCAAAACTGCAGCTCTAGTTCCTTCTGTGGGCTG
Source organism: Saccopteryx leptura (assembly GCF_036850995.1). Classification (NCBI taxonomy): domain Eukaryota; kingdom Metazoa; phylum Chordata; class Mammalia; order Chiroptera; family Emballonuridae; genus Saccopteryx; species Saccopteryx leptura. Next base: position 220,869,434 of record NC_089504.1, on the reverse strand, counting down.
GTTGTACCACATGGGCCCTCTGTCCCAGGGGAAGCCTTGTCTCAAGGAGGGCAAAGGCAGCCCTCTGTGTGAAGCAGTGTCGAAGTGTCGTGAGTTTTTTTCTGTAGCAAAGAGTGTGTAACCTCTCTTCTGAAGAAAGAACTCATGCATTTCAGGGTCACTTAAGTATGACTTCGGCAATCTGCTGGCTATAGCAGTTCCCCAAAAGGGACAGGAAAGGGCACATCACTAATGGTGCAGTGAAGAAGAGGATGCTATGGGGTGTGAAGGGAGTTTGAGCAGGGATCTCCGGGCATGCTAACCTGAGTCATGGGTGGCCTGGCTCCTCTGAGCAGCTTGTGTCAGGGTAAGATGAAATGGGTATGGGTTTATTAGGAAACTGCTGTGTGACAGCACACAGAGAAGCAGCCAGGCAAGGCTGGGAGGGTGCATCCTGGATGGCCACGTGGCAGTCTCTGGAAGGTCCTGCAGGGTTGTTGGGGCATGCTTGTGTTACCCAAGGACAAGTCTGCCAGGGCCATTGGCTGCCAGACGCCTTGGGGCGGGGGAAGGACATGGCTTCCTGCTAACAATGTGAAGATGGGTTTCCAAGTGCAACATCTTGATGCCTGGGCCCACGATTTCCCCCAAAAGCAAAAGCAGGAAGTTTTCATGCAGCTGGATAGTAAGGGCGAGCAAGTTCAGGGGGACTAGGGTGAGGGCAGGGGAGGGGGAAGGTCTGTGTTTCTTTAGTCACAGATAACATTTTACACAGCCAGACTTTAGGGCATCCATGGCAGTTCACAAGTTTCTTAAAGGCATGTGTTCCCTCTGCAAAGCAAACTCATAAATTCTTCTTGCGACCCTGGCGTTATCTACTCCTGCCTGACCAAGAGACAGTACCTCGGCAACACAAAATGATGTGCTGAGATCGAGGCAGGCTGGGCGGAAGAACCAACGTTCTGCAAACCAACTTGCCATTGTGCGACAGTGATGTTATCTTGAAAGCAAACGGAAACCTGGCCTCTGCTGACAATCACCATTGTTTCAGCTAGCATTGTTCTGAGTTTAACTAGCTGTAGTTCTGTATTACCTAAGGCAAAATGTGCTTTTAAATGTTTCTCCTGGAACTTGCTTTACAGGCAGGCCTTCAGAACACGACTAACATGTACCTGTATCTCTAGACTCTCTGATATACCACCTATATGTGTTTACTATGCAGTGTCGGTTTCAAGAGGGGGGGGGGCATGTGCCCTGCCGCACAGAGGGGCTCCCTGGCCAGCCTGCCTCTGCAGACCGCATTCTACAGGCTTGCCAGTGAACAAGGGGCCAGGCCAGAGTTAGGACCCAGATCCACAGACCACTAATCCCATTGGCTTTTTCGTGTCCTCTGTCCCATTGCTGTTGGCAAGATCACAGGTTGTGACCAAACTCTGGCTATCTGCAGCTCCCATCACTTAAGGACAGCTTGTCTCCCTGTGGTCCCCTCTCTTGACAAGGCATAATTCAGGCATTTTCTCTCATGGTTCTTTGTCAAGTGTGCAATAGGAGGGAATAGACACACTCACACCCACATTTAGTGAAAGTAAGATTCCCACCTGCCATCTCAGTTTTGTCCCTCAAACTCTTCTCTGCTACGGTCTCTCCTCTCCTCTCCTCTCCTCTCCTCTCCTCTCCTCTCCTCTCCTCTCCTCTCCTCTCCTCTCCTCTCCTCTCCTCTCCTCTCCTCTCCTCTCCTCTCCTCTCCTCTCCTCTCCTCTCCTCTCCTCTCCTCTCCTCTCCTCTCCTCTCCTCTCCTCTCCTCTCCTCTCCTCTCCTCTCCTCTCCTCTCCTCTCCTCTCCTCTCCTCTCCTCTCCTCTCCTCTCCTCTCCTCTCCTCTCCTCTCCTCTCCTCTCCTCTCCTCTCCTCTCCTCTCCTCTCCTCTCCTCTCCTCTCCTCTCCTCTCCTCTCCTCTCCTCTCCTCTCCTCTCCTCTCCTCTCCTCTCCTCTCCTCTCCTCTCCTCTCCTCTCCTCTCCTCTCCTCTCCTCTCCTCTCCTCTCCTCCCCTTTCCTCTTTTTTTCTCTCCTCTTCTTAGGATCTCATGCTTTTTTGAGAGGCAATGTCACTAGTGTGTAGAATAGAACCAGCCTGCCTACCTGCCTTTGAGTTCACCCTGCGCTGCTGGTTGTGGGCCTTGAGGAACATTGTCCAAGCTCTCTGTGGCTCTGTCCTTATTTCTGAGCTGGGATAATAATACCTATTATTAACTATTATGACTACTTCGAAGTTTGAATATGATAATATAAGCAAGCTCTTGGCGTCGTGCTCAATAAATGTCAGCTATTATTAGATTGAACCATTTAGAATTGTCATTTTCCAAGTCAAAAGTCATTAAATTTTAGCGGTTAACTATGTTTCAACTAAAAGTTATCTGGAAAAAACCTGTTTCTAAAATCCTCTTACTACTGTAACAGTGGATTCCGTCTGATCTTTTTCGTCTGATTTTTGCTTAACTCATCTTGGCTTGTAAAACAATAACTGGCCCACCCGGCCCCTAGATGTTTGCCCAGGCTCCTTGAAGAAGCCGCAGGCATCCGGTGTTTGATTAAGGGCTTATCGGAAAGGCAAGGCCGCAAGCATCTGAGGCAATCAATTGTTGCATTCGCCGGGTAAAATAGACACTGGAGACGTTTAGAGAGTTTAAACAAAGTTTTATAGAAAAGTGAGCTCAGGTGACGGTCACCAGTCACACCGAGCACCTACAATTTAGGGGTTTTTATAGCGTAGTCAGCAAGAAAAGAATGTTTTACTAAGAGAATTGTATTTTGACTAAAGGCAATTGCTAGGCTTTCTCAATGAGATGTTCTCATGAGATTTAAAAATGTAGGGAAATCCATGGAATGTCTTGTGTTGCTGCTGGGCTATCTTGCAAGTGCACTCTGCATATCTTTGGGTGAAAGCTATTCTTAATGTTATGTTAATTTCTATAGAAACAAGCCTTTTAGAACTAATACTCTAAAAGCTTTTACTGATGTTATCACTATTCAAGTTATTTTGTATTTTGAATAATTTGCTACCTGACTTGTGACTCATAGATGTAAATTAACTGTTATCCCGAAACATGAAAACATAGTGAAACAAAAGTAATAATTAACACCTTCCTTACCTCAAGGACCGGGAATAGATTATATCACATCAATCACCCTGAGAACTGTTACAATTCCTCTCCCTGAAAATAGGTATAAAACTTGCCTGCTGAAGTGGCTCGGGGCTCTTGGCCATTTCCTTGCCTTGGGCCCGCTCGCGAGTGTAATAAACTTTTCTTTGTTTTACTCTGAGTCTAGAATTCTGTTGGTGCGTCCTCAGTCAACAACTACCTGTGGGGTACTCGCTGCCCCAGCAGAGTGGCCGGGTGAGCTGCTCCTGCCTTCTTGTGACTCAGCACATTAGCCTCCAAACCCTGTTCATTCAAAGAGAAGGTGGGGTTTTGGTGAGAACGAAAAAATTGGCTCCATTCCATCTGTCATCACCTCCTCTTCACGGTGATCACTGTTTACGAGGGTGAGCTTGGACTGCATGAGGTCACCCTGAAGTGGGTGTCAGCTGTCAGGGTGGACAGCTCTTTCTCTGCTCACAGAGCAAAGTAAGTCACATTTGGATAACTCCGCCCCATGTCAGAAATGACCACTGGCCCATGTAATAGTCAAAATTCTCCAGAGAAGCAGAATTAGTAAGACATACAAACATCTATCTATCTGTTATCCATCCATCCATCCATCCATCCATCCATCCATCCATCCATCCATCCATCTATTTATCTGTCATTTATCTATCCATTATAAGTGATTGGCTCAAAAATTATGAAGGCTGAGAAGTCCCATGACTTGTAGTCTGTAAGCTGGAGGCCCAGGGAAGCCAGTGCGATAATTCTAGTCTAAGATCAAAGGCCTGAGAACCAGGGTAGCCAATGGTATAAATCCCAGTCTGAGTCCAATGGCAGAAGAGAGGTGTCCCAGCTCATTCCTCCTCTCCTCCCAGGGAAATCCTCCTCTCTCTGCCTTTTTGTTCAATTTAGGCTCACACTGTAATATTTCAGTCCTGCCCACATTGGGAAGGGCAACTTGATTTACTCAGTCTACTGATTCAAACACTAATCTATTTCGGAAACACAGACACATCCAGAAATAATGATTTACCAGCTATCTGAGCATCCTGTGACCCAGTCACAGTGACAAAAAATTAACCATCACATTCTGGGTAGACCTACCTGTGGTGATCTTGATTCAGTTAAGAGCTTGTCTTTGAGGAAAATGGTATGCTTTCTGGGAGATCATGGAGTCCTTCAATGCCAGTGATGGAATGAGACCATCTCAGGTCAGTGTGTGGGCAGATCCTGCACGGTGAGGGAGAAGGGTCCCCAGAGGGTGAACTGAAGTCACTGTCCTCATCTCTGCTAGACACCTCAAGTCACAGGTGCTCCTTGAGGCCAAGACAGTCACTTTCCAAAGCCACTGGTAAAATACCAATGTGTAACTGCTCACATGTTTACACGTAATAGTATAGGAGAAAGTCCTGGATTTAAGCTACAGAAATAAGTTATTCCTGGACCAACTGTGTAGCTTGTGTAAGCATCTCACCTCCCTGGAACCTCATTTATGGCATGAGGGTTTTATACTAGGGTCATAATGATAACCATATGATTTTACTCATATGTGAAATCTAATGAACAAAAATAAACTAACTAACAAAATAGAAACAGATTCACAGATACAGGGACCAGAGTGCCAGCTGCCAGAGGGAATGGGGGATGAGGGGCTGGGTGAAAAATAAGGTAAAGGGGGGATAAATGTGATGAGAGGAGACTTGGCTTGGGGTGGTGAACACACAACATAATATACAGATGGTGTATTATTGAATTGTGTACCTGAAATTCACATAATTTTATTAACCAACATTACCCCATTAAATTCAATAAAAAAAAGTCAGGATGGCAAGTATAGCTCATCTCCAAAATCATCTCTGATGATGAGCTCAAACTCCTTCATGCACTGTGTGGGGAGGAATTCATTCTAAGGCCCAGCCCGGGTGCAGCTGGGAGGCAGGCCACACTCTCACGACCATGCCAGGAAGTAAGGACAGTGGCAGCGATTGAAGAGGCTCAGTCGTGGATCTCGTTCAGGGTGGGTCCTAAGGATTCTGTTCTATTTTCTTTTGGCTGCTCCATTTATTCCGTGGAAAGACTCAAGCTCTGAGGACATGAGAACTAGGGCGGACAAATGAAAAATTATGAAAGGAACACAACAATCTGGAGAACAGCCCCTTCACATGGGCTGCTCGTTGGACTGGGAGGGGCCCAAGTGACACCTGGTACTCAGGTTCTACTCAGCGCCCTGACGAGTCCTATGAGAAGGGAAAATTAAGGCCACTGGGACAATGGATGGCCAAAGAATTCTGTCTTCTCATTGCCAAAACACAAGGGGCTGGATCTGGTGGCAGCAGGACCTCCTGTTCTTATTCCTGTCATCATCTTGTCCTCCAGAGCCCAAGGCCACCTATGACCAGCGTCTGTGGACACCACTTCATCTACCTAATCACCCTCCTTCCCCTCTCTTTCTCATTCCCTTCTTCTCTCACTCCTTCTCTTCCTTCACCTTGCTAGTTCTGGGTTTTAGTCCACATTTCTGACCATTTAAATCACTTTCTTTCTGGCTTTTTTAAAAAAAATATGCACTATCCTACATCTCCCCTAACTAAATTTTCAAAAGGGACAGTTACATACTCCCAGAAACACTCTGACCAGAGGCTCTACTCATTGCAGAGTGCATGGCCGTTACATCTAACTCACAGAAGAGCATCTCTGTTAATAGTTATGTGAAAAGACAAGAATTACACTAGGTTATTATCAGTTGGGCTTACCCTTCCTCTCACCTTTTATTGTGTCATGGCATTGGAAGTAACGTTGACATTTTTTGGGCCAATCCTCACCAGGAAAATGGAAACTCCAAGAACATAGAGATTTGTGCAATGTTAGTCGGTTAGGTTAGCGGTAGAGATAAAACCTATTAAACCCGAGGCTAAACTCCCAGCTATTTTTATTTTCTACAGTATTTTAATGTTCAAACCATTATCTAATAAGCAATTGCAGTATGGACCTAAGAATAAGGACAGTTAGTGTATTTAAGTGTGTTTAACGTGGCCTTGCTATGCACACAGATTGGACCACTGTTTCCGAACCTTGCATGTTTCCCATTAGAAGGAACACAGTCTCTTCCGGCCAGGTTCTCCCTCGCTGCCCCAGTTCTCATTACTGTGCTGGCAAGGCGGCAGGCCGACAGCGCCTCTGGCTGCCTGAGTCTGTTCATGGATGGCACAAATATTATCTCTCTGTAATGGGAAGTCTAATTACACACTGACTGTTGGATCCATTCTAGTCTTATGACTTTCCAAATTATCTACCTCAGAACACAGCCCCTAAGAACCACCTCCAGGTATACGATGCCATAAAACATAACCTAAATTAAGTTGGCGAACAGCTCCATGCCCTGTCACTAAGTATTTGCTAGCTAGTATTTGCACAACTCATTACTGCCAGTGTTATGTGTTTAGATGGCTTAACTCTCATTTCTCCCCATAATTAGCATTATATTTAGAGGCAGTCCTTTCTCTGCTATCTGGCATAGCTCCTCAGGCAGGGGCTTGGGGCCATCACTTATTATGGACTTGTTTGTGGGGTGCTTGAATGACTTGCCCATGCCTGCCTTCAAAGTTGCTTAAGGCTGTGACAATATATTCTAGAATAAGTTGTAGCTCACAGTCTCTCTTTCTTGTAAGGCTCTATCTGCTTGGAAAAGTAGTAAGCTCATCCGCTTTCTTTTTTTTTTCTTTTTTTTTTATAAATTTTTATTAATGTTAATGGGATGACATTAACATTAATAATTCAGGGTACATATATTCAAAGAAAACATGTCTAGGTTATCTTGTCATTAAATTATGTTGCATACCCCTCGCCCAGAGTCAAATTGTCCTCCGTCACCCTCTATCTAGTTCTCTCTGTGCCCCTCCCCCTCCCCCTAATTCTCTCCCTCCCTTCCTCCTGCGTCCTCCCTCCCCCCACCCCTGGTAACCACCACACTCTTGTCCATGTCTCTTAGTCTCGTTTTTATGTTCCACCAATGTATGGAATCATGTAGTTCTTGTTTTTTTCTGATTTACTTATTTCACTCCGTATAATGTTATCAAGATCCCACCATTTTGCTGTAAATGATCTGATGTCATCATTTCTTATGGCTGAGTAGTATTCCATAGTGTATATGTGCCACATCTTCTTTATCCAGTCTTCCATTGAAGGGCTTTTTGGTTGTTTCCATATCTTGGCCACTGTGAACAGTGCTGCAATGAACATGGGGCTACATGTGTCTTTACATATCAATGATTCTGAGGTTTTGGGGTATATACCCAGTAGAGGGATTGCTGGGTCATAAGGTAGTTCTATTTGCAGTTTTTTGAGGAACCACCATACTTTCCTCCATAGTGGTTGTACTACTTTACATTCCCACCAAAAGTGTATGAGGGTTCCTTTTTCTCCACAGCCTCTCCAACATTTGCTATTACCCGTCTTGTTGATAATAGCTAATCTAACAGGGGTGAGGTGGTATCTCATTGTAGTTTTGATTTGCATTTCTCTAATAACTAATGAAGCTGAGCATCTTTTCATATATCTGTTGGCCATTTGTATTTCTTCCTGGGAGAAGGGTCTGTTCATGTCCTCTTCCCATTTTTTTATTGGATTGTTTGTTTGTTTGTTGTTGAGTTTTATGAGTTCTTTGTAAATTTTGGATATTAGGCCCTTATCTGAGCTGTTGTTTGAAAATATCAGTTCCCATTTAGTTGGCTGTCTGTTTATTTTGATATCAGTTTCTCTTGCTGAGCAAAAACTTTTTATTCTGATGTAGTCCCATTCATTTATCTTTGCTTTCACTTCTCTTGCCATTGGAGTCAAGTTCATAAAATGTTCTTTAAAACCCAGGTCCATGAGTTTAGTACCTATGTCTTCTTCTATGTACTTTATTGTTTCAGATCTTATATTTAGGTCTTTGATCCATTTTGAATTAATTTTAGTACACGGGGACAGGCTGTAGTCGAGTTTCATTCTTTTGCATGTGGCTTTCCAGTTTTCCCAACACCATTTGTTGAAGAGGCTTTCTTTTCTCCATTTTGTGTTGTTGGCCCCTTTATCAAAGATTATTTGACCATATATATGTGGTTTTATTTCTGGGCTTTCTATTCTGTTCCATTGGTCTGAGTGTCTATTTTTCTGCCAATACCATGCAGTTTTGATTATTGTGACCCTATAATATTGTTTAAAGTCAGGTATTGTAATGCCCCCAGCTTCATTCTTTTTCCTTAGGATTGCTTTGGCTATTCAGGGTTTTTTATAGTTTCATATAAATCTTATGATTTTTTGTTCCATTTCTTTAAAAAATGTCATAGGAATTTTGATGGGAATTGCATTAAATTTATATATTACTTTGGGTAATATGGCCATTTTAATTATATTTATTCTTCCTATCCAAGAACAAGGAATATTTTTCCATCTCATTGTGTCTTTTTCTATTTCTCTTAGCAATGCCTTGTAGTTTTCTTTATATAGGTTCTTTAATGTTTTTATAGTTTACGAGGGCAGTAACCCTCTCATCAGTCTTCCCAGCACTCACTACTGTGATGGATGCTACAGGGAAACATAGCTTTAAATCTTTCTTACTGTGTATCCCCCTTCTTGTTCCAGAGGATCACTTCTAGATAAGCTACAGGGTAGAACACACATTCAATAAAATCACAAGCGTACCAAAGCCTACTTCATCACAAAAGCGTATTTGTGACAACTTATTTTCTGAGGCAATCCCTGTGGCGTCTGTACTAGTTTGCTAGTGCTGCTGTAAGAAAACATCCCAGCTCTGGTGGCTAAACAACCACCAAGAAATTGATTTCATTCAGTTGTAGAGGTTGGAAGTCCAAGATCAATGTGTCTTTCTTTACAAACCAGGAGAATCAGACCTATAGCCATCCAGCTAATGTATACTCATTGATAAAGGCGTAAAGAAAATGTGGTGTGTATTTACACTGGATTTTATTCAGCCTTAAGAAAAGAAGGTCATCTGTCATATGCAACAATATGGATGAACCTTGAGAACATTATGCTCAGTGAATTAAACCAGTCACAGAAAGACAATACTGCACAGTTCCGTATACATGAGGTATCTAAAGTTATAAAATTCACAGAAACATAGTGGAATGGTGGGTGCCAGGGCCTGGGGAGGAGGAAATGAAGAGTTGTTCAGCAGGTAGAAAATTTCAGTTATGCAAAACAAATGAGCTCATGAAATCTTCTGTATAACATAGTGCCTATAGTCAACAATGTTCTATTGTCCACGTAAACATTTGTAAGGAGAGTGGATCTCATATTAAATGCTCTTAGCGAAGTAAAGAGAAAAAAGAAGAAGAAAAGGAACAGAGTATTGCCAGTATTTCAGAAGCAATGTTTCTGCCCCCTCTTAGTCAAAACTTCCCCACTATCAAAAAAAAAACAAAAAACAAAAAAAACAAAAAACAAACAACAAACAACAACAACAAAAAAAACCAAAAAAACTTCCCCACTATCCTGAAACCATCAATTATCTTTTATTCTACTTTGGCCTTCATATGCAGAATTACTAAGAATATATTCATTGCATCTGGCTTCAACATAACATTTTCCAGCATTGTATATGTGAGACCACCCATTCTGTTGCATGGCTCCTTCATTTCCACTGCCTCGTATCGTCCCACTGTGTAACTATTAAGAACCTTATGCAGTCTACTGCTGATGGACATTTAGGCTGTGTCCAGCTTGTGGCCTCTATAAGTAGTGCTGCTATAGTTGTTCTCGTGACTACATATGACACTTCTGATGAAAAACAAAAACAACCCATCCCCCAAATGTTAACACTTTTCTTTGTCCTCAAAAACTGAAATGGCTACAGCCCAAGTAAGAGCCTACTAGGTTAAGCCCTGAGGTGCGAGGAAGACTCCAAGGCCACCTGCCCAGGTGCTTGGAACACTGGCAGTCTTAGATGCTCAGCTCTTTGGTGCCAACCGGTGGCCAGGAGATTTTCTTTCTATTCCAGGAGGCTAGGGTTAGAGGCATTCTTTAACAAAGGGAGCTGCCTCCATTCCTTCAAAAACAAAGAGGTATCATTTCTCTCTGTCCTTCATCTATAGGGGGTCAGTCACCTGTGCTGGGAAAATCCCCTTGGCTCTTACGCTGCCTCCTGGCTAAGTGCTGGGCCAGGGGTAGATACATATTCTTTAATACAAGGTATTTAATAAGAAATCCAAGTTCAACCCAAAACATTTTGTAGGCACATTTAAGTTAAATTAATACAAATGAATAATAAAACTTCAACAGTAAGCATACCCTTTCTCTATCTAATTCTGTCTCCTCTCAGAGGAAACTCTTTCTAGAAACCTCTCCTGCAGAATTTCTTATAGATCTCACAGGCCACAGCAGTTGGATCACAGCCCCGACCCCAGCTGGGGTGGGGGGTGTCTCTGGCATTTGTCTGCAGTCCCTGTGGTGGGGGCAGGGCCAACAGAAGGGGAAGGCACAGGGAAGTGGAGGCCGTGCAAGCATCAACCTCACCACCACGTGTGGTCGGCCTTGACAGTGACAGGTGTGGTCTTTCAATAAAGTCTGTGTTTATAGTCAGTTTTAGAAAATTCAATCCTTTTTACTCATAGCTCAGTTATATTGAATTTTATTACCCGTTCCAATTTAATTTGTAGTATATTGAAAATTACATGAGGAAAATTTGCTTTGACAGAATACAATATTGATGGGAATAGTGACATACTCTTCTGAACCACGTCCAGGCTGGTTGGTGGCAGTCCTCCTGGGTTCTGAGCTTGCAAAACCAGCCAGGGGTGCCCTCCCCCCCCCCCATTCCAGCTGAGTTCTGCTTGTGGCCGAGGCCAGTTGACTAAGGCAAGAGTAACATCTAGCAATTAGAATGTCATCACTGTGTGAGTGAGATGTATATCTCTCTTGCAAAATAAAACAATTGCCAGTGGGACCTCAGAACGGTGCTCGGAGTTAAGGATTTCTGAGAGCTGCCCTGTTCCTTCCCTGGGGTCAGAAGTAGATGCCAATCACTGGGCACATATGGTCCTTGGCAATGCCGGTGTTTATTATAGGGGAAGACTGGAGAAGGTTTCTCATCTTCTCTGAGGAACAAAGACACTGGTAACTTAGGAAACACATGCACATTCTCTCACATACACACACATACTCTCACATGCACACACCCTTATGCACTTACACAGATACATTCTCTCTCTTTCTCTCTCACCATATTCTAAGCCACCCAAGGGAAGGGTGGTGGAGCAGCCCAATGTATTCAATCTGAATACATTCTAAATATTTCCAGGTTCTTTATCCCTCATTACTCAGATCTGAATATAGTATACCAACTGTCCCAGATTAGAAAAGACCAGAATATCATCTCCTTTTTCTTAAAAACATAATTTGTCTAAATTAATTCAAATGTATGCTTGGATACTTCCTACAGTGTCTATGGTCTCCTAAGGCCTTTAGGTTTGGTTTTTCAGTCCTCATTGCTATTGTCAAGCTACGTCTCTCAAATAAAATTCAAGTAGGTAGTTGGGTTGTGGACTGCTTTCCATCTCTCTCTCTCTTCCTTTACCTCCTTGGCTGATTTCTCTCTCTTACGCTCCAGATTCAAGTCCACCTCCTAAACCAGGGGTAGGGAACCTATGGCTCGCCAGCCAGATGTGGCTCTTTCGATGGCTGCATCTGGCTTGCAGACAAATCTTTAATAATAAAAAAATAACATTAAAAATATAAAACATTCTCATGTATTACAATCCATTTATTTCCTACCACTCATGTTCATGGTTGTGGATGGCTGTAGCCAATCATAGCTGTCTTCTGGGACAACACCAAATTTTTATTGGATAATGCGTAACGTACACGGGTTGTTGTATGGCTCTCAAGGAATTACATTTTAAAATATGTGGCGTTCATGGCTCTCTCAGCCAAAAAGGTTCCTGACCCCTGTCCTAAACCAATAGCTAACAACTACTTTTGTGTTTGTAACTGGCATCTACATTATGTTTTATAATCATTGCTCACCAACTGTTGTCTGTGTGCTCGTTTAGACAGAGCTCCTGACCAATATTGAAGGAGAACGTAATGGAAGTCAGTTCAAAGCTTCTAGGAGCTGGTGCCTGACCCCCCTGTTCCCCTACCAAAGTGATCAGAGATGCTTTGTTTTCCAGAAGGTACAAATGTTTTGAATACTGGTTATGTAATTAAATTTCTCATCATATGAATAGTGTGTCTATAGTGCAATATACTACAGTGTTTTATATTGAGCTTAACTGCTAATTATCAAATATATCTAGTCTTTTAATGGTTATATAACATGATTTATTCTTAATCGAATATTTTAAAATAATGTTGATATTTAATTAATGCCCAAGGACATTTTCTTCTCAACATTAAAAGTGTTTCTTGTTTAAGAGTTGGGTATATACATGAAGCCATGAATGATTTCTTTGATCTATTTTTGGATGTCCTCCATTATCATTAGAACTCTACTTAACAATTTTGGCTGTCCTTATAAAGAGTCATGAATTATAAGTGTTAGCCCCTTTTAATTGCTGTTATGATTTATTGATAAAAATGCTCTATAGTCATATTTTCTGGGCTAACTACCATCACATAGAAGACTGTATTAGGTTTCAATCACCTCTGATTGCATCACAGGGTGAACCACTGCTTGGACAAACGGTGACAACGTCCAGTAATTTCAAATTATTTCATTGTAGCCTTTCCCCTCTGCAGACTAAGGGAAAACTAGGAAGAAAAGAAAAGAAGCTCAATACTGGCCCATTATCCAATTATCATCATTATATTTATTTGTGCACTTTCTATACAAATTTCTCTTTTTATTTCTGCCTGGCCTATTCAAGATGATGGGAAAAATTTGCTGAGTTAATTGGGCAGATGAAATATGAGGAAAAACTTTTATTGATTGTGTTTGAATACCTTCACTAGGCCATCGCATTATGGTTAAAAACTGGTTAGAAAAAGTGTGTTGAAGGATTCAACTTATTTTGATTATACTGGCAAAGACCTTATATCCACAGACCCTATATGCAAGGGTAGGACTTGAACAAATCTGTTTTGGGGGACATAATTCTACTCACTACACTAGCACAGCTTTGCCAAGGAGGGTTCTGCTGGTGAGCCAGGCGGTTCCTCTGATAACCTTTGTAGGAACCCCTCACATGTCACATGCTGCGTGTGTTTGTGCCTCTGGGACCCAAGAAAGTCTGGGAAGTCCCTCTCCCTCCACCCTCCTCCCTGTGACACTCTCTGCTTCACTTCTTTCCCCCACAGGGTTGGACCCAGGATCTAGTCAGGGCCACCAGCCGCCATCAGCTGATGTCCTTAGATTATCCTCTTGCCTTTAGAGAGCAGGAGACACACAAGATGGTTTGACATTCTAAAGACTTTGCCAAACGACTGTAATTTTACCCCGTGGGTTGTGTCTATATTTTGCAATACAGTGGACCCTTGAATAATTCAGAAGTTATGGGTGCCACCCTCCTACACAGTAAAAAATCCATATATAACTTTTGAATCTCTCAAGACTTAAGGGTATTTACTGGAGAATTAGTTTCTTTTTTTATTATTATTATTTTATTATTTTTATTTTTGTATTTTTCTGAAGCTGGAAACAGGGAGGCAGTCAGACAGACTCCCGCATGCGCCCGACCGGGATCCACCCGGCATGCCCGCCGGGGGGCGATGCTCTGCGCAGCTGGGGCGTCGCTCTGTTGCGACCAGAACCAGAACCCCCACGAGTACCAAAATCCATGGATGCTCAAGTTTTTTATTTATGTAGGTATAGAACAATGCATATAGTCAGACCTCCAAATTCACAGACTCCTAGCTGCAATCGGAAACAGTCTAGGTATGAACTGAAATAGCCTGTGCATAAGTTGACCCGTGTAGTTCAAGCTGATGCTGCCCGAGGGTCACTGTAACTAAAAGAGGAAGTCATGAGTGGGGTCAGAAAGTCTGGCATTGTGTCTCCTGTGTGTGGAGGGTGCTTTTGGGTTTCTCTGAACTCTCAGTCAGGAAGACGATCAAAAATGCTCAGAGGAGAGGTCACCACAGATAGCATCTGTGAACCAGAACCTGCCCTTGAACCTATGATTCTCTAAATGAAGCAGCACACACACAGACACCAAGCCATCAGTCACTCTACCTGGGGCTTTCAGGGAGAGCACAGAGGATGTCTGATTAGAAGTCCTAATGGACTTTCTAATGACCTGTGGGGCAAAAAGTCAGCTCCCCAAACAGTGCTTATGATGGGGCAACGTGAGTAGAATCACTGTAGCCTTGCCCTTCACAGAACAGAACAAAGAACAGCCTTGAGTTCTAGGCGAAGTTCAAGTTGGGATCTAGAAGCTAGGGTCAGCTCAGCTCTACTGCTTTCTATTGGAGGCTCTTGGAAGGAGCTGCTGAAGGTCTCCCCAGACCCCGCTTCATTAAGAGTTTCACTGCCAGTTGCAGGGAACTGGGACACCCTGACCCAGGACAACGGCTACTTCTTCCTTCCCACTGCCTCCTTCAGGGAGGAGCTGAAACTCTCATTTGATCATGGCTGCAGTAAATTTTATGGTCAAAAATAGCAAGGCAGTATTAAACAAAAACACTTTTTAAGGTTGAAAACTGAAAAATGCAGGCCAAGTATTTAATGGAGACTATGGAAACTAAAATATAATAAACTTGACCCAATCAAGTGAAAACAAACAAACAAACAAAAAAAAAATCTTGTGATTAACAACCTACCAGTTCCTTCCCTGACCCCATCACCAAACAAACAAACTTAATTGTGTTGAAGTCAACCTGTATTTGGAACATTAAATTTAACTAAAGAGGTTAATTAGCAAGTGGACAGAACCAGTGGGTATTACCTCGACTCTTGAATTACCCTGGACCTGTTCACCCTACTGCTTTTTCCTCATCTTTGAAATGGGCATAAAAGAGATGTCGGCCTCACGGAGGTTTTGTATGGATGAAATGAGTTATACACACAAGTTGTGAGAGCACCATTTGACTCATAGTAAGTGCTTCTGTGGGTGTTGTTATTAAGTGCAAAAATCTCTTTAGATTTTTCCCATGCACATGATACTTTTACTTAAAGGATTTCTACCCACACTTCTTTTATTCCTTTTGTTTAATGTTCATATTTACAAGTAACATTTGCTCTCAGTGAACAATTTATAAATCACAAGTGTTAAAATAAACCATGGCCTTTTGTTCTATTTTATTTTAACCTTTAAAAAGATGCATAACCATTAGGATTTTCATAAAATCGGGATCATACAACTGTTTTTGCATTCCTGTTTTAAAATTCAGTATTAAGTTATGAAAAATGTTCTAGGTCATTTAATACCCTTTGAAATAAACGTGGTTTGAAATACACACAAGGAGAATGGCAGGTGAGGACAACGGCAGACATTGGGGTGGTGTTTCTACAAGCCAAGGAACCCAAAGATTGCCAGCAACCACCAGAAGCTGTGAGAAGATTGAACAGATGCTCCCTCACAGCCATAGAAAGAAGTCCTGCCAATACTTTGGTCTTGGATTTGTAGCCTCCAGAACTCTTTTGATTCTAGGATCATAGAATATCACAAGAGCACTTGAACTCCATCATGACTGGGCTTGCTAAAGGCTGAACGGATTGGGGTATCACCTCAGTCTTATATGTCAATGACTTTGGCTGCTACTCTATAAATACTAAACTAGTTACTCTAAACTGCTTTTTTCCAATCATTAATTATTTCTCTGTCTGCACTAATTTTCTGTCATCTTAGGTAATATGTTGAATTCTCATTTACACACTCAGGCCGCTTAAGAATGTTCTGCTCATTGATCTGCCCAGTGAGCCTTCAGCCTGGAACATTAC
Organism: Saccopteryx leptura; assembly: GCF_036850995.1. NCBI lineage: Eukaryota > Metazoa > Chordata > Mammalia > Chiroptera > Emballonuridae > Saccopteryx > Saccopteryx leptura. The sequence goes on along the minus strand of NC_089504.1, from coordinate 220,853,434 downwards.
TTGTGAAGTTATAACTTTATACATAGTCTCTAAATATTCAAATTATTCTTCACATTTTTATTTTTTAAAAACTATTGTTATTTTTAAAGATGAGCTTGAGAATTAGTTTTCAAGCTCCATTTAAAAATGTTATTGCATTGAATATATACATTAATTTGGAAAGAGAAGTGACATCTTACCTATATTGAGTATTTCCATCTAGAAATATGAAGAATCTATGCAATTATTTAAGTATTTTTATGTCCTTCCATAAAATTTTAAAATATTCCTCATATGAGTCTTATACATTCCTTATTACCATATTTCCCCATGTATAAGACACTTCCATGTATAAAATGCACCTTAATTTTGGGGCCTGAAATTTGAAAGAAATGTACCAGTATTACATAAAGTTATTGAATTCAAGTTTTAGTCATCATAAAATTCATACAACTCCTCATCACTGTCAAAACTCCCATCCATTAGCTTGTCCTCATCTGTGTCTGATGAAGAATCACTGTCTTCATATATTGCCTCATCCTCAGTTCCATCTATGGCATTTGAAATGCCACACTTCTTAAATGACTTGACAATGATCTCAATCTTGATATTATTCCAGGATCTTTTCACCCAGGTACAAACTTCTCCTATAGTTGGTTTCTTCACTCTTCCTGCTGCTGTCAAATTGTCATCAGCAATTCTTCATGCTTTGTGGACACAGGAATTCCAATTACCCTTTGCTGTTCAATCCATATCTTCAATTTTCTCTCTAAATCAGGCCATTTTGCTGACTTGCCTCTCATGGTCTTCTGCAGTGGCATTTTCAGTAGGGTTTCTTCTTCTTGTAGCCAGTCTCAGATTGGTTTCTCAGTTAGAGGAGGACGCAACTTATATTCAGCAGCATGATTTCCATTCACTTTTGCAAACTGGATCATTTTTAACTTGAATTCAGCACTGTGCGAAAATCTTTTCTGAGCCATTTCTGGGCAGAGCGTGGCAAAACGGAACCTACCGTAATATACCGGTAACAAGTGTGAAACAGTGAGCTCAAAGATATGAAGCGCGAAAAAGCAGGAAATGCAAGTAAAAAAATCTATAACCACTGTATAATACGCATCTAGTTTTTAGACCCCAAAATTTTTGGAAAAGGTGAGTCTTACACATTGGGAAATACGGTGTTTTACATGAATAGATTTCTTATTAATTAATTGCTATTTTCAGTTTTTTTGCTATTGTGACTGAAATCTTTTCCTCACCATGTTTTGGTTATTACTAAAACATAGGAAGACAATTGACTTTAGAAATATTTTTTTGTATCATGTACTTACCTTTTACATAATCTTCACTAATGAAAGAAAAATAATTCTTGCTCTTCTGTTAAACATGAATGAAGTCATAACCTTACAGGTTCTCTATTATAGGATGTGTGTCTGTTTTAAGTAGACTTATCCTAATAAATACTATTTGTTTCACTTCAACCATTCATTCATTCATTCATTCATTCATTCATTTATCTAGGTATTTACTAAAATACCTGGGTTGGGCTGAATATGGACCCTCAAGATGCCCATGTTACAATCCCTAGAACCTGTGCTTACATTACCTGACATGGCAAAAATGACTTTACAGTTATGGTTAACATAAAGATCTTGAGACAAGAGACTACCTAGGATTATTGGGTGGCTCAATATGATCACAAAGATCCTCATAAGAGAGAGGCTGGAGGGTAGAGTTGGAGACTGAGGTAAAGCTTTGGAAACAAAGGGACAGAGGTTGGAAGATACTGCCCTGCTTGCTTTGAAGGTGGAGGAAGCGGCCACAAGCCAAGAAATTCAGAAGTTTCTAGAAGCTAGAAAAGGAAAGGAAATGAATTCGCTCCTAGAGCCTCCAAAAGGAATTCAACCCCGCTAACACCTTGATTTGAGGGTTTCTGACCTCTAGATTTGTACAATAATAAACTTGTGTTGTTTTAGGTCACTAAGTTGGTGGTAACTTGTTACAGCACCTGCAGGAGTTCATGGGAAGTATACTGGGCCAAAGGACACAATTCATACTTTAAGTTACTACATCTCTGAAGTTCAAAACAGTACAGAAGTTCAAGTATTTAAGGGACAGATAACAGATGACACATGCATGTTTTGGGAATAATAACTGACTTGAAAGCCAGGCTCTGGGTTTTTAATTGCCTGCTATTCTCCTCTTGGTCATTTTCATAAACTCATTCCTGTTCCATAAACAAAGCAAAGATCAGCCTGGACACACCAGGCCCCTCCAGACTCTGCCCTGTGCTCCTGAGGGCTGATGCTGGGCTTAGTTGGTGATCCCTGATCAGTGGGTCAGTCTCTGGGGACCTCAGTGCAGTGTTGGGAAAAGAAGGAAGATGAAGGTCAACTGCTGCCACTTTGAGCATCCCTCAGTGGTCTCGAGGGATTCTGTTCTTGTTCCAAACCCAAATCTGTACAAGGAAACCCTGTGCATGAAGGGACCAAAACCACTCGGTGGGGTTTAGTTCACCTACACCTGGGGTATCACATCCACTTTCCTGCCCCCGTAACACCTGTCCAAGAACTCCTTTCAGCCACATGTGCTCTTCATTTTGGGAGTAATTCTGAAAAACTCAAGAAAGGCATGCCTCCACTGAGGTTTAGTGCCCCTCACAGACCTGAGTTCCATGAGGCCCCCTGTTCTATGTTTTATCTGGCCCTGCTGGGTCACACAGCTCTACATGACCAGGTTATATCTCCTCAGAGGCTGTACAGGTGCTGTAAGCTCCTGTGTTGTCAGGGAAGCCAGAGATCGCAGCTATTAAAACAGAAGCTGGATTTATGAACAACATAAATCAAAGCTTTATACTCTCTGTCATTCTTTAATGGGGCAGACTGTGTTCCCAGACTCTGTGTGACTCCAAGAAGAAGAGTTCCTACATTTTGACCTCACAAGTCTTTGCTAAGTCACTGTAAATAGTAACCTATTCTTCATGAGTTCTTGCCTTTTTCCACAGGTCCCTCATGCTTTTAGGGTCACTAAATATTAAGGTTAGGGTTGTTTTTAAGTCTTAGCTTTAAATAAATATAGATCCGCAGGAAGTTGAGAAGATAGTACAGAGAGAGTCCTTGTATCTTTCACCCAGGTTCCCCAGTGGTTACATATGACATAACTATAGCTCAATGTCAAATTGACATTGGTGCAGAGTTGTATGCAGCTCTGTGTCATTTTATCACCTGTGTAGATTCTGTAACTAGCACCACAATCAAGATACAAAATTAGGCAGACCTGAAGATGGCAGCAGAGTAGGCAGACACACAGACTCCCAGCTCACACCACCAAACTGGATTATAAACTAATTAATGAACAATCAGCATGAAAACCCAAATCTGGACTACAAGAACAGATTTCAAAAACTAAGGAGCAAAGAAGAAGCCACAACAAACCTGGTAGGGAACGCCTGAATCTCCCCTGCTTACAGGAAGGGGGGGGGTGAGGCTGAGAGCCCAGAAGGGATCTCACTTCAAGGAAAAGAACAGTAAATACTGCTCACAGCCACTTACCTGGTGACCAGGGAATGAGATGTGTAGAAAGGGCTGGCTTGTCTTCCAAAAAGAAAGGGGAGAGAGAGAGACAGATGGTGAGGGGCAGAGGAACTCAGGGGATGACCTGAAAAGCTGACTCACTCAGTGCTGGAGGTGGTCATAGTTGGGGGAGGGGCTGACCATTCCACAAAGCAAAATTCAAAGTGCTTCCAGGGCACAGATCTCCAGACATCTCTCCAGCTCCAATCAGTGCAACAAGACACAGCTGAAAACAAGAAGTGGGGAGGAGGGGCAGTAACTCAGGTCTCCATGAAGATCTGAGATACACCTCCCCCTACTGAAGCTGAGAAAGCAACCCGCCCCCAGAGAGATTAACTGGCAGAAGAGGACTTCAGAGCCTCAAGTTACACCTACTACATTCCTGAATACAGTTTCAAATAAGCACCCTGCTGAGATAAGCAAACAAGACAATCACCTGTTAAGAAAAAAAAACAAATTAAGACTTCAAAGTGGCCCAAATCTGAAAGTGGATTACAAATAATAGCTTATGCCAACCCAAGAAGACCTAGAAATAACACAATTGAAAACTGGAGGCAGACAACACCAAGCCTAGATTCAACCAGCTCTAAAAACAAAACACCCAAATACACAGATAAAATGAGAAGACAGAGAAGTGCAATTCAAATGAAACCACAAGAGAAACATCCAGGAAATGAACTGAGTGATATGGAAATAACCAAACTTCCAGATGTGGAGTTCAAAATAATGATTGTAAGGATGCTTAGGGATCTTAGAACAACAATGGATGGTCATTATGAACCCCTAAATAAAGAAACAGCAAGTATAAAAAAGGATATTGAAATATTAAAAAAGAATCAGTCAGAGATGACAAATACAATATCAGAAATAAAGACCACAATGGAAAGAATTAAAAACAGGATGGATGAAGCTGAGGATCGAATCAGCGAGTTGGAGGACAACTGAAATGTAGGCATGAAAGCAGAGAAGAAAAAAGAAAAGAGACTCAAAAAGTCTGAGGAAACTCTTAGAGAGCTCTGTGACAACATAAAGAGAAATAACATCCGCATTATAGGGGTTCCTGAAGAAGAAGAGAAAGAACAAGGGATAGAGACTTTTTTCAATCATATCATAGCTGAAAACTTCCCTAAATTAGTGCAGGAAAACATCTCACAAGTTCAAGAAGCACAGAGAATTCCATTAAAGAGAAACCCAAAGAAACCTACATTAAGACACATCATAATTAAAATACCAAACCTCAGTGATAAAGAGAAAATATTAAAAGCTGCTAGAGAAAAAAGGCTATCACCTACAAAGGAGCCCCCATAAGGATGACATCAGACTTCTCAACAGAAACACTTGAGGCCAGAAGGGAATGGCAAGAAATATTCAAAGTAATGCAGAACAAGAACCTACAACCAAGACTACTTTATCCAGCAAGGCTATCATTTAAAATTGAAGGAGAAATAAAAAATTTCCCAGACAAAAAAAAATCTCAAGGAATTCATTAAAACCAAACCAATGTTGCAGGAAATGTTAAGAGGCATGGTGTAAACAGATCAAAGTGGGAAAAGAATATAGCAAAAGAGAAATACAGCTCTAAAGAATAAAATGGCAATAAACAACTACATATCAATAATAACCTTAAATGTAAATGGATTAAACTATCCAATCAAAAGACATAGGGTAGCTGCATGGATAAGAAAACAAGGCCCGTACATATGCTGTCTAAAAGAGACACACCTTAAAACACAAGATGCACATAAACTGAAGGTAAAAGGATGGAAAAATCATTTGATGCAAATGGAAATGAAAAAAAAGCTGGGGTAGCAATACTTATATCAGACAAAATGGACTTTAAAAGAAAGAATATAGTAAGAGATAAAGAAGGCCACTTCATAATGATAAAGGGAGCAATCCAACAAGAAGATATAACTATTATAAATATCTACACACCTAATCTAGGAGCACCTAAATATATAAAGCATACTTTGATGGATATAAAGAGCAAGATCAACAGAAATACTATAATATTGATAGTAGGGGATTTTAATACCCCACTAACATCACTAGATAGATCCTCAAGAAAGAAAATTAACAAAGAAATAGCAGACTTAAAGGACACACTAGATCAACTTGATTTAATAGATATCTTCAAAACCTTTCACCCTAAAGCAGCAGAATATACATTCTTTTCAAGTGCTCATGGTACATTCTCTAGGATAGACCACATGTTAGGGCACAAAAGTGGTCTCAACAAATTTAAGAAGATTGAAATCACATCAAGCAATTTCTCTGATCACAATGGCATGAATCTAGAAATCAACACAACAGAAAAGCTCAAAAATTCTCAAACACATGGAAACTAAATAGCAGGTTGTTAAATAATGAATGGATTAGAATGAGATCAAAGAAGAAATTAAAAAATTCCTAGAAACAAATGATAATGAGAATACAACTCAAAATTCATGGGACACAGCAAAATCAGCACTGAGAGGGAAGTTCATAGCACTACAGGCACACTTTAAGAAGCTAGAAAAATCTCAAATAAACAATTTAACCCTGCATCTAAAAGAACTAGAAAAAGAACAGCAAGTAAAGCCTAAATGTAGTAGAAGGAAGGAAATAATAAAGATCAGAACAGAAATAAATGACATAGAGGCTAAAGAAACAATACAGAGGATCAATGAAACTAGGACCTGGTTCTTTGAAAAGGTAAACAAGATTAATGAACCTTTAACTAGACTCACCAAGAAAAAGAGAGAGAAGACTCAAATAAATAAAATTTGAAATGAGAGTGGAGAAATAACAACTGACACAACAGAAATACAAAATATTGTAAGAAAATACTATGAAGAACTGTATGCCAAAAAACTAGACAACCTAGATGAAATGGACAAATTCCTTGAAACATACAATCTCCCAAAAATCAATCTGGAAGAATCAGAAAACCTAAACAAACCAATTACACCAAATGAGATGGAAACAGTTATCAAAATACTCCCAACAAAGAAAAGTCCTGGGCCAGATGGCTTCACAAGTGAATTCTACCAAATATTTAAAAAAGAACTAACTCCTATCCTCAAGCTGATTCAAAAAATTCAAGAGGAAGGAAGACTTCCAACTCCTTTTTGAAGGCAAGCATAATTCTGATTCCAAAACCAGACAAAGACAACTCAAAGAAAGAATATTATAGGCCAATATCCCTGATGAATATAGATGCTAAAATCCTCAACAAAATATTAGCAAACTGGATCCAACAATATATGGAAAAAGTCATACACCATGATCAAGTGGGATTTATTCTGGGGAGGCAAGGCTGGTACAATATCTGCAAATCAATCAATGTGATTCATCACATAAACAAAAGGAAGGAGAAAAACCACATGATAATTTCAATAGATGCAGAAAAAGCATTTGATAAAATCCAGCACCCATTCATGATCAAAACTCTCAGCAAAATGGGAATACAGGGAACATACCTCAACATGATAAAAGCCATCTCTGACAAACCCACAGCCAACATCATACTCAATGGGCAAAAATTAAAAGCAATCCCCTTAAGATCAGGAAAAAGGCAGGGGTGCCCCCTTTCACCACTCTTATTCAACATAGTTCTGGAAGTCCTAGCCACAGCAATCAGACAAGAAGAAGAAATAAAAGGCATCCAAATTGGAAAAGAAGAAGTAAAGCTATCATTTTTTGCAGATGATATGATATTGTATATAGAAAGCCCTAAAGTCTCAGTCAAAAAACTACTGGACCTGATAAATGAATTCAGCAAAGTGGCAGGTTATAAATTAATACTCAGAAATCAGAGGCATTTTTATATGCCAACAATGAATAGTCAGAAAGAGAAATTAAGGAAACAATCCCCTTCACTATTACAACCAAAAAAATAAAGTACCTAGGAGTACATTTAACCAAGGAGACTAAAGACTTGTACTCGGAAAATTATAAAACATTGATAAAGAAATCAAGGAAGATACAAACAAGTGGAAGCATATACTGTGCTCATGGTTAGGAAGAATAAACATCATTAAAATGTCTATATTACCCAAAGCAATTTATAAATTCAATGCAATACCAATTAAAATACCAATGACATACTTCAAAAATATAGATCGCATATTCCAAAAATTTATATGGAACCAAAAGAGAACACGAGTAGCCTCAGCAATCTTAAAAAAGAAGAATAAAGTAGGAGGTATCACACTTCATGATTTCAAGCTATACTACAAGGCCATTGTACTCAAAACAGCCTGGTACTGGCATAAGAACAATGGAACATGGATCAATGGAACAGAACGGAGAACTCAGAAATAAACCCACAGCTCTATGGACAACTAATATTTGACAAAGGAGGTAAGGGTTTACAATGGAGTAAAGAAAGCCTCTTTAATAAATGGTGTTGGGGAAATTGAACAGCTACCTGCAAAAAAATGAAACTAGACTACCAACTTACACCATTCACAAAAATAAACACAAAATGGATAAAAGACTTAAACGTAAGCCGTGAAACCATAAGCATCTTAGAAGAAAACATAGGCAGTAAGCTCTTCGACATCTCTCGCAGCGATATATTTGCTGATTTATCTCCACGGGCAAGTGAAATAAAAGTCAGGATAAACAAATGGGACTATATCAAACTAAAAAGCTTTTGCTCAGCTAAAGACAATAAGAACAGAATAAAAAGACAAACTACACAATGGGAGAGCATATTTGACAATACGTCTGATAAGGGGTTAATAACCAAAATTTATAAAGAACTTGTAAATCTCAACACCAGGAAGACAAACAATCCAATCAAAAAATGGGAAAAAGAAATGAATAGACACTTCTCCAAAGAGGACATACAGATGGCCAATAGGCATATGAAAAAATGCTCAACATCACTAATCATTAGAGAAGTCCAAATTAAAACCACAATGAGATACCACCTCACACCAGTCAGAATGGTGCTCATCAATTAAACAACACAGAATAAGTGCTGGCGAGGATGTGGAGAAAAGGGAACCCTCCTACACTGCTGGTGGGAATGCAGACCAGTAAAGCCTCTGTGGAAAACAATATGGAGATTCCTCAAAAAATTGGAAATCGAACTGCCTTTTGACCCAGCTGTCCCACTTTTAGGAATATACCCCAAGAACATCATACAACTGTTCCAGAAGGAGAAATGCACCTCCATGTTTATGGCAGCATTGTTCACAATAGCAAAGATCTGGAAACAGCCCAAATGTCCGTCAGTGGACGAGTGGATTAAAAAGCTTTGGTACATATATACTATGGAATACTACTCAGCCATAAGAAATGATGACATTGGATCATTTACAATAACATGAATGGACCTTGGTACTGAGCGAAAAAAGTAAATCTGAAAAAACTAAGAACTATGTGAACCCATACATAGACTTAAAAATGAGACTCAGAGACATGGATAAGAATGTGATGGTAACAGGTGATGGGGTGTGGGTGGGGAGGGGGCAAGAAAGGAGAGAGAGGGGGTGGGGGGAGGGAAGGGGCACAAAGAAAACCAGATAGAAGGTGACAGAAGACAATTTGACTTTGGGGGAGGGGTATGCAGCATAATCAAATGTCAAAATAATCTGGAGATGTTTTCTCAGAACATATGTACCCTGATTTATCAATGTCACTGCATTAAAATTAATAAAAATTAAAAAAATTAAAAAATATATACAAAATTGTTCCATCCACACAAAGCCCTTCCTCATCTTAACCCTGTGTAGCCACACCCCTTCCACCACCGCTAAACCCTGCAAACTAATCTTCTCTCCATCTCCACAATTTTGTCATTCCAAGAATATTGCAGAAATAAAATCATACAGTAAATAAGCTTCTGCAATTGGCTTTTAAAACTTTACATCATCCCTTTGAGATCCATCCAAGTTGTTATGTACCAATATTTTACTACTTTTCATTGATGAGTAGCACTCCATGCTGTGGATGTATAATTGTTTGTTTAACAGTTCACCTATTGAGAGACATTTTGGTTTTATTTATTTGGTCTAGTTTTAGGGCTATTACAAGTAAAACTGCTATGAAAATTCAACTACAAGCTTTCTCTCGAGGATAAATGCTCAGGAGTGTATAGTTTCTTAATAAACTGCTAACTTGTTTTCCAGATCCAGTTTTTCCATATCCTCACCAGCATTTGGTATTATCTCTGTTTTTCTCCTTTTGGCTATTCTGGTAGGAGTGCTGTGCTATCTTGTCATGGTCCAAGTTTGCATTTCTTTCATGGCTAATGATATCGAACATTTCATCACATGCTTATTTTCACCCACATAATCTCTTTGTTGAAATGTCTCATGTCAATTGGCTTGCTTGTGTGTGTGTGTTTTTTTTCCCCATTGTTGAGTGTTGAGAGTTCTTTATATATTCTAAATATAGATCTTTTGTCTGATACGTGGTTTGAAAATGTTTTTCTCCCGGAAATTAGTTTGTCTTTTCATCCTTCTAATGAGATCTTTCACAGAGTCATACTTTGAATTTTAATGAGGTTCAATTTTTGACTTATCAATTGGTGCTTTATGTTTTTGACACCAGATCTAGAACTCTTTTCCTGTCCTTAAATCATGAAAGTCTTTTAGTATTATTCTCCAAAAGTTTTAGGGTTTTACATCTTTCCTTTAAATCTATGAATTAATTTTTTTAAAAGCTATGAGTTTGAGTCAGGTCATTTTCTTTTACCTTTGAATATCCAATTCTCCTGCACCACTATTATTATTATTATTATTATTATTATTATTATTAAGTGAGAGGAGGGGAAACAGAGAGACAGACTCTCACATGCACCCCGACCAGGAACTACCTGGCAAGCCCCATCTGGGACCGATGCTCTGCTCATCTGGGGCTCTTGCTCTGTTGCAACTGAGCTATTTTTCAGTGCTTGAGGTGGAGGCCATGGAGCCATCCTCAGTGCCCGGGGCCAATTCAATCAAACCAATCGAGCCATGGTTGTAGGAGGAGAAGAGCTAGAGAGAAAGAGAGAGTAAAGAGAAGGGGAGGAGTGGAGAAGCAGATAGTTGCTTCACTGGGTGCCCTGACCAGGAATTGAACTCAGGACAACTACACGCTGGGCTGATCCTCTACCACTGAGCCAACAGGCCAGGGCCCTGCACCATCTTTTTGAAAGGACCATCTTTCCTTCACTGAATTATTTTTACATCTTTAGCAGAAATTTTGAATTTCACTCAGATGCTATGAAACCATCTGCACTGTGGTCTCAAACCTTCCACCCAATGAGAAGCCACATGAGCTCCAGTGGCTGTTTCTTACATACCCCTGTCGATGCTCATGGTGGCAGGGAGAGAAACTAACACCGGGAACAAACTGCGAATGAGTTAAAGGCGAATGAGTACATGGGGCGATTTACTGACAGGCTGAGAGAAAGGAGAATTACCGTTTGTAGACCAAAGAAAGATTCTTGCTCAGGCACACTGGGTGAGATGCTAGTGGCTTATGAGGCCGCCACATGCTGCGTGGGGATGCTTGGTAGGTTCAGAAGAAAGCCGGTGTGTCTCCGAGCCAAGTCCTCAGCGTGTGGCTTAAACCCAGGGAGCCTTCTCTTATGATAACAATGCTTCCGTGATTGGTTCACAAAAGATAGAAATGTGAATTGAAAGTGCCTCTTGCTTTAAGATCTCCTCAGAGAAAAAAGTGGAGAAAAAAAAGCAACTCCATTCTTTTTTTGCAGAATGCATGAGCTGATGTCAAACTTATAAACAGGGTACAGTTCATTTGCTTGAGCCACTGGGCCCTGGATTTTCTGTGGGATGAGATGAGAACTCTGTAACATGACCTTCCACGTGGGAAATCACTCCTTCACACAGCTGCGGCTGACCTACCTCCTCTCTAGCTGACTTCAGCTCCTTTGCAAACCTGCCCTGCTCTGGGCTTGGGAACCCAGGGCCACTAAAGAGGGGCAGGATTGGCCAGGAGAAAGTGCCTGCAGACTTTCTGCTGAAGGATTGGACTGAATGTAAAACAAAATGGTTACCTGCTGGCCTCTGGGGTCTACCAGCATAGTCAGCTCCATGGCAACCACCACCAGCCTCTGGCTCAGACCCAGACTGAACATCTGTTTAAAACACGTTCTCGCCAGTACTATCCCTGGTCAAAAATTAAAAATGTTTATGACCTGTCAGAGGTCAGTTCAAAGACCCAAGTACAAATTAATCCTCCACGAAACAGAATCTAGAAAATAAGAAGGCTGTCCAGCAGCGAGAATGAATTTGGTGGACACTGTAAGGGAAGAGCAAATCACAAGGACAGCTGCTTTGTCTGACCTGCCGAGGGCCCAGCTCATTGTCATGGGCACACGGGGTGCCATGCATACCTGTCATAAATAATTTGTGCATTCACTCCAACATAGCTCCAGCAGCTTTTATGCGCTCATCATATTTATTAAGTTCACTCCATGGGTCTAATGAACATGCTGCAGACCATACGGTAAAGGAATATTAGTGTGAGTAGGAAAGAGGCCACCTTTGAAGACCAAGTTAGACATTTTTTTTGGTGGTAAAATACACATCTTTTAAATTCACCATCTTAATCATTTAAAACCAGTTCAGTGGTTTTAAATATATGCACCTTGTCATTGTGTAACCATCACCATAAAACTCATTTTATTTTGAAAAACTCTATCTATAGGAAACTCAATGGCTATTAAACATTAGTTCCTCATCTTCCCTCCCCCCCTCCCCAGCCCCTGGAAACCACAATTCTATTTCCTGTCTCTATGATTTTGACTGCTCTAAGTACTTCAGATTAGTGGAATCATACAGTACTTGTCTTTTTGTGACTGGCTTATCTCACTTAGTATAGTGTCCTCAAGGTTCATTCATGCTGTAGCAGATTGCAGAACTTCTTTCTTTGCTAAGGCGGAACAACCCATTATATGTGTGTGCCACATTTTTCTTCTCTATTCATCAGTTGAGGGACACTTGGGTTGCTCCCAAGCTTGAGTTGTGAATACGCTATTGGGAACATTGATGCACAAATAGATCTTCCAGACCCTGCTTTCAATTCCTTGGTTGCATACCTGGGTCTCATGCTGGACCACAGGGTCATTCTATTTTTAATTTTTTGAGAAACCTTCATAGTGTTTTCCATAGTGGAAGCACCATTTAACATTGTCATCAACAGTGCCCACATGGTCCCGTTTTTCCCCATCCTCACCAACACTTGCTATTTTCTGATATTTTAAGACAGTATCCATCCTGATGGGTGAGGTGGTAACTCCTTGTGGTTTGGATTGGCATTTCTATAATGGTTTGTGACACTGGGTGTCTTCTCATGTGCTTATTAGTCACTGATATATCAACTTTGGAAAAATGCCTATTCAAGCCATATGTCCCTTTTTGAATTGGGATTTTTGTTGTTGTTGTTGTTATACAAGTTAGACTTTTGAAAGGGTTTTGTTAAAAAAAATCATTAAAACTTAGAATGGCTCAAGTTGTCTTTTGAGATTCAGCTAATAATGTGGTTTCTGTGACTCAGATTCTTTAAAGGCAAGAAGAGGGGAGTTACCTTGCATTGTTATCTGGAAATGGATGCTTACAAATGTCTGGAAAACAGCCACATGGAAGCCAGTCGAGGGCCCAAGCTTGGTGGAACGTGGGCAAGACCCCATCCATAATGGAGTGACTGTGGCCTCAGCTCCCCTTGGTTTCACAGACTTCGTTCGAAAAGATGCTGCTACCACTGTGCGTATATCCCCACACTTCTCCAGCTTGTCAGGGGGACTCTGAAGGCATAGATGGCACTGGTGGGTTGACTCCAGCAAAAGTCTGCTGGACACCCACTGGGCAGCTGGCCCTGGGCTGGATGAGCACTCGGAGGGAAAACAACAGACAGTGACAAGATGTCTGAAGAATACAAGAACCCTGGAGAGTTTCTAAGCTCACTGTGAAGGGAGGCACCAGCCCAGCACAGAGAAATAAACACACAGAGGGTGTGATGATTAGAAAATTGAAGGAATGGGCAGTCCAACTTATGAGGCTCCAGGGGCCTTGTCATGCTGGTCTGGCTCACAGAACCTCAGCAGGTGGTACTGACCCAAGTCAGACCCATGATGCTCACTCTCTTTCCTACAGCTTGCTCTCCTCTCCTGTCCTCTCACAGAAGGCGGCAGGAGGCTGGGGGAGGCCTGGGAGGGGTTCTTCCACCGTTGTGACATCATCTTGGCTGCAGGATTTTTCCCCGAGGTCTAATGTCAGTGAAGAAGAAAGACGTTAAGTGCCACCTTTCCACCAGGAAGGGGAAGGCTTTCTGTAATCATCAGGGTTTGCAGGGAATCCTGGTGGTTCCTTCTAATTACTAAGCAACTGTGGGAGGGGTAGGGGGCTGCCATGCCCGCCAGTACTGGGCACATGAGGATGTTAATCTGAGCAGTTTTAATTTCACTCCCTCATGCTTTTAACTTTGAAGTCCAGTAAAGGCTCCCCAGTGCTCACGGAAGATAACCTCTGAAAATGGCAAGCTTGGTGAGGCCAAAATGCAACTGACAACAAGCTGGGCTTTTATAGACACAGAGATGTTCAGTTATTTGTAAGCCTGGTGTCTCCAATAAAAAGTTCATCATTCTCGCCATCCAAATGGGAGTTGTTTCTTGGGAGATGCTAAAATGAACCTGTAGATTCAACCCACTCAGCACCCAAAGTAGGACTGAGAACTGGGAGCAAGCCTGTTGCCTCAGTGGGCTCTCCTTTCTTTCCCACTGGTTTCTTCTGGTGATTTCAGGAAAGAGAACCAGACGCTACATTCTGGACTCTGTGGTCAGCTTTGCCTGTGGCTAACGGTCTGTTGGAGGTGAGCCCAGGTTCCTAGAGGTTGTCCCTGTGTCCCTTTGATGTCAGCCTGGTAGGTTCTATCTACAGGGAAATACAAATCAAAACACAGTGAGATATGACTTCATACCCATCAAGCTATAATCCAAGAGACAGATGGTAACAGACATTGGCAAGGGTGTGGAAAAATAGGGACTCTGTAGATCTCTGGTGGGAACGTACAATGATGCAGCTGCTTTAACAAATAACCTAGATGTTCATCAAAAGCTTCAACATGGAAGTGCCTTACGGGCCCAACAATTCCCTCATAGAAATGAAAGCTTGTCCTCTCCTCCTGTGCTGGAAGGATGTCCAAGCTGTTAGAGCTATACCTGGTAGGCAGCCAAAGTGCAATTGTTCATGTAATTCATTCATTCAACAAATGTTGGGGGTCTAAGGAAACAGTAGTGAACAAAACAGATGAAGAGCCCTGCCCTCATTTCCCTTACAAGCTTGTGGGGAGAAGGACACAGATGATTAACTACCTAAGTAGAATATATAATGAGTCAAGTGGGGTGTTAGGGTCTGGATAGGTATTGCAATTTTAAATAGGATGGTCAGGGGAAGGCCTCACTGGGAAAAGTGTCATGTGGATAAAGACCAGAAAGAGGTATAGGAGACAATCGGATGGATATTTGGAAGAAGAATGTTTCAGACGAAGAGACAGCAAGTTCAATGGTTTTGAGGCAGAGTGTCCTAGGCACACCACAGGGACAGCAAGACCAGAGGGGGTAGGATGTGAGGGATGGCTGGGTGGGTGAGTGAATGGGATGATGTCTTTCTCTGCAAGAAATGGGGAGCCACAGAGAGTTTGGGGCAGAAGAGTGACATGATATGACTTTGGCTTTAAAAGGACCATCCTGGGGAGTAGAGCTGCTTGCTCACAGGCACTCTGGACAAAGAGGAAAGCAGGAAGACCAGTTAAGAGGCTGACAAAATAATCCAGAAATAAAATAAAATAAAATAAAATAAAATAAAATAAAATAAAATAAAAAGGGTGCTACCTGGAATCAGGTGCTTGCATTGGAGATGGTGACTTGAAGATTTCTCCCCCAGTGCCAACATGATGTGAAATTTTGTTGCGGAGTTAGAGACAATCTGGATAAATAAAAATCATAACAGGTCAGGGAAGGGTGAGAGCAGATACTGCTGGGTGTTTGTTTGCACAGAGAGGAGGGGAATGGCTGGTGTCCTAGTCAAAGGAGTGCAGCTGTCCATCTACATAAAATTACAGAATGCATCTAGTGGCTGGTTCATTATAAATGATGGCAGAAAGCAACAGAAGTCAATGGAAAGGATAAAATTGCTATATTGGTTTGGTTTTCAAATTATGGAAGGAAAAACACATCAGTTCAGTGAACAAACACACAGAGGTGCTTCTGAACCAAAAGGCAGAAGCTGTTTCTGTTTGCTTTCATAATCAGTTTTCTGGACAGGCCAGGGACGGAACACCATCATTCCCTTCCGTAGTGGGAGGAGAAATGAAGATTCCTGTTCTGTATTATAGGTTCATTGCCTTCCTCCTCCACTGTTTTTGGATTGTCATATTTGCTCCTTTGGGGTAGTTCAATTGCACTCAGTAAAAAAGAAAAGAAATTTAAAAATCTATGAGAAAATATAAAATGGGCAAGTCTGACAGAACCTTTTTTTTTTTTAAACTAAGGATATATATAATAAAAAATGCATATTTACTTTAAGAAATGTGCTTCTTGATTAAATTTAAAATGTTCTAAATGTTGAAACTTTGATTTCTGTTCAGGTTTTCAAGAACACAGTGATTATTTCAAACCCTATGAGCCTACTGTAGGTGATGAGGACACAGAAGGTAAGCAGGTAAGACCCTGATTTTATGGAGTTATAGCCTAGTTGGGGGAGACAGGAAATGGACAGATAAATCAGTATTACATGTAAGACATCATGGTGATGAGCTCCACAGAGGAAAGCATGGCAAAGATGCAGATGAGAAGCTCAGGGCAGAGGGGCAGTTGCCAACTAAGTGAAATGGGCAGGGAAGGCTCCTCTGAGATGCTGTCATTTGAAAAAAGACTTGGAGGAGATGGGAGCCATGTAGATACCTGCGGGGGGAGAGAGAGTAGCCGATCAAAGGCCCAGAGGCAGGAGGACTGTCTAGGAGGCCTTTGTGGCTGGAGCTACAAAGATTACTCAGTGAGCTGAGTAATCAGATGTAAGGTCAGATTGGTAATGGGAGACGGCAGGTCAGGTAGGTGCTTATCGACTCTAAGTTCTTGTAAGGGCCTTCTCTAGAAGAGGCATACCAGAGGAATGACAAGACATGAATAAAGGGATTGTGAAAAGACAGAATGTGCAAACATACTTGCAAATCATATGTCTAACAGGGGACTTACATCATGAATATATATGAAGAACTCTTACACTCAATAATATAAATAAAAAGATAAATGGGCAAAAGAATTTGAACAGACACTTCTCTAAAGATGATCGACAAATGGTCAATACAAATGGCATTTCCCAAATTGCTAATGATGTCGAGCATGAGAAGATGTTCAACCCTGTTAACCATATGAAGGGAACTACAGAGACATCACTTCACACCCACCATAATGGCCATAACGAAAAAGACAGGTAGTAACAAGTGTTGACAATGATGTAGAGAAACTGGGATTCTGAAAGATCACTGGTGAGAATGCAAATGGGGCAGCTGCTTTACAAAGCAGTCTGGAGGCTCCTCACAAGGTCAAACACACAATTACAGAGGATGCGCCAACTGCACTCCTAGGTTCATGTTCAAGAAAAATGAGAATGTGCCCACAGAAACTCGGACACAGATGTTCATAGAAGAATTATTCACAATGGTCAAAAATTGTAACAATCCAAATGTCCAAATAAAATGTATTCTATCTCTATATTGGAATATTAATTGGCAATTAAAAATAATGAAGAACTGATAAATGTGAAAACATGAATGACACTTGAAGACATTACACTGAGTGACGGAAGTCAGGAATAAAAGACCGTGTATCATATGATACCATTTATAGGAAATATACAGAACAAGAGAATCCAGGGGCAGAAAGCAGATTAGTGGCTGCCAGCGTCCCGGGGAAAGGGAGAAAGGGGTTGATTACTAAGGGGCGCAGGATTTCTTTTTGGGATAATTAAAATGTTCTATAATTGATTGTGGTGGTGGTTGCCCAGCTCTGTGAATGCACTAATCTGAACACTTTATGCATTGAACTGTATACTTTATTGTTATTATTTTAAATTTTATTTATAGATTTTAGAAAGAGAGAGGTACAGAAAAATGGATCTGTTCCTATATGTGCCCTGACCGGGGATCGAACCCATTACCTTTGCACATTGGGATGATGCTCTAACCAACCAAGGTGTTGAACCACAGCTTGAACTATACACTTTAAATGAGTGAGTTTTATGGTGTGTGAGTTCTATCTCCATAAGGTTGTTAAAAAACACAGAAAAAGAACAGCTCTGGCTGCTCTGTGGAGAACTTTCTACAGAGAAGGAGCTGGGAGCAAAGATCCCAGTGAGGAGACTATTACAGTAACCCAGGCGCAGAGGCGTGAGTGGTCATGGAAGAGACAGGATAGTAGGAGGGCTCATTTCATAGCAGTGGAGGCTTTGCTGGACTGGATGGGGCTGAACTATTATTCCATTGTGAAGACTGGGGGTTACCCAGACAAAGGGGAACAAAAGATGAGGAGCAAATCCATAAAGGAGCGACCTGAGGGCCCACCTCTGTGGGGAAGGCAGTAACCAGGTACTCCAGGGCACTAGTTATCGCCATAGAAATTCAAATAGATGACTCAGGGCTGAAATGTGCCTAAGGCAGGGCTTGCTGAGAGGTGGAGACTGGACTGGGGGAAGTCACAGGAAACCTGCAGAGTGGGCATGAGCTTCAGGGAGTAGCCCATTGTGGCTAAAGTCAGTTTTACGTGGGGATGTGGAGGGAGATGAGGTTGGAAAAAAGCAGAAGACAATTCCCTTTAAAAATGCAGAGGGGGAAAATGCTTCATCATCATTTAATCGTAAGAATGAGCTAAACAGTTTTATATCCCAACCAATTGTCCTCCTGTGCAAGACTAACTCTTAAGAAAGACCTTCTGGCTTTCAATCAGGATGGGACAGAACGCCATGCACATGACAGATTGCCTAGAGAATGAGACATGATAATGAGGGTCAAGAACTGTTATTAAATGCATGTGAAGGCTCATCAGGAGGAAGGGAAACTGCTGTTAATTATGAGGAGAAAATGGATTACACAATGGCCCGGGGCTTTCTTACAGATGTTTGAATTCAGTACATCATGAGACTGTCAAAGAAACACATTAGAATTATTAAATACGTTCGGGCTACTGCTTTGGGAATTAACTACCAATACATCTTTCCAAGGAGTAAAGAGCATGGGCACGTGATATTTTTAGGACCTGAAAATATTTGTTTCTTTGACTTAGATTTCTTTCCCTTGGGAAAGGTATTTATCTATCCACCCTCTTTTTTTTTTTTTTTGAAATAATCCTTTTCATAGCTCAGAAATGAGGAGCTTATGTTTTAGAGGGAGCCAGTCTCTGTTTAAACCCCAGCCCCTGATATTACTACTGTTTGATGTCTCTGGGCCTCAGTTTCTCAGTGGGACGATGGTACTAGTGGTACCCACCTCATAGGGTTGCCATTACCGTCCGTACAGCCATTTGTCAGCACTCCATAATGTCAGCGCTGAAACAATAGCCTGCTGTTCTACTTGTCCCTTACTTTCTTCCCACTTTCTGGTAGCTCAGCAGTGTGTTTATTCTTTGTAACAAATTTCCTTATGCCTCCAGTGGCAGGGTCCTCAATATTTGTGGGAGGAGGAACTGCTTTTCATGTCCAGCAGCTCGATCAGTGGCTAAAGGAGGGATGGAGGAGCCTCAGACAATAATCCCAGAGGCTGAGGATAGGGCCATGGCTCATGCAACTTACCCCATGGCTTACTGCTCAGCACAGCCCCGAGAGGCGTCTGCTGAGTACAACTGGTCAGGACCAGAGCAGCCGGCTCTGGTTTCCAAATCCATTGGGGGAATCATTTTGATCAAACTGTAAGTTTGAATTGTAAAAAAAAAAAATTTTATAGGTCAGAAATTATGAACACTGGCAATTTTATATGATTCAACCTCATATTTCAGGTTTCCTACCTCAGGTGATAAATAGATATAAGTACCAGTATATAGCTTTAGCTTTATCATTTACTACTCTTTGGCTAGAAAATCACTGATGTGAGCAGGCTGCATTAATGAGCCCATGGTAGTGGGTTTGGGGGAAGACATTTTCATTCTTCATCTCATCTCAAATCCTTGATTAAAGTGCTTTCTGAAATTCATTCAATCATATTTACTAGATGCCTCTGTGTGCTAAGCATGAAATAACACTTAGTCACCAGACAGAGTCTGAAATTGTGTAAGGCTCTTCACCATCCTCATCCTCATCCTTATCCTCATCCTCATCCTCATCCTCATCCATACTGGGTTGCTTACAGGAAATATTCCTAAGAATGTTGGGAGGTCATAAAATTACTCCAGGTGGAATTTGACATATTGAGATAGTGTTAACCTTGAGTATAGGTTGACTTTGGAGCACTTGGGGTCCATTTTGAATATGTGGGAGAAGAATAGGGAGCCCAAAAAAGATTCCCATCATCTCCTTGTCTCTCTGCCTCTGGGGTCACTTTGGGGGTGAGAATTCCCTGGTTAATGACAGTGAGCATGGCTGAGGAACCTGCCTTTAGTGTCGTCCAGGCTAACTCCCCTTGTCCACAGGTCCTGTCCTGGTGGTCCTCCTCTGTTCACACACCATGCTCGCCTGAGGCTGTTTGGGTTGGTTGGTTGTTTCTCTCTTCATGGCCCTTATAAATGATTGCAGAACTTACAGACTTTATGTCTCAAATGCTGAAAGGGGAGCTAGTGGGCAACTGTGCCTACTGCCCACATACAAGACATCATGTCTTCGTCAGGGCACTAAGGACAAGACTTTGTGTGGCTGAGGTGTGTTGGGTGGTCTGTTCCTGAGAAGCCGTGGCCTCTGTGGTGGAAACTGAGCGCTGCGTTCCTGAGAAGGGACTTCCTGCAGCAGCTGCCGAACTTTCATTGTGGGAAGACGGGGGTGGGGGTGGGGTGGGGGGGTGGGGGATGGATGCCCACCGAAGCTTTTTCTTTTTGTAAACTAAAACTGTAATGAATTTTATCATAAAATATAACATAATTATTTTCTTGTAAGAGTACTATAAGAAAAATAGCCTAAAAATAAAACAGGAAATAAAAATTGGTGGATGTTTACAAGACACATGTTTTTAAAAATGACTTTTCTGAAATTTAAATGTTGTTTCGAACACTCCAATTTCTTAGACTTCCGTGTGTGAGTCCAGGTTAAATGATTTATAATCAAAGTTTTTTTTTAATTTTATGAATGAACATCTGAAGTTTGGAATAACGTTAGAATTTCCGAGTAGTCGCAGACAGCTGCATTGCCTTGCACAGACCTTACCCAGTTTCAGCCCTGGTGGTCCATCTCACAGTACCATCACCAATTGGTCAGACTTGGAAACTGACATTGGGTCCGTTGCTATTTTTTTTTTTTTGTATTTTTCTGAAGTTGGAAATGGGGAGGCAGTCAGACAGACTCCCGCATGCACCTGACTGGGATCCACCTGGCATGCCCACCAGGGGGCGATGCTCTGTCCATCTAGGGCGTTGTTCTGTTGCAACCAGAGCCATTCTAGCGCCTGAGGCAGAGGCCATAGAGCCATCCCCAGTGCCTGAGCAAACTTTGCTCCAGTGGAGCCTTGGCTGCAGGAGGGGAAGAGAGGGGGAGGGGTGGAGAAGCAGATGGGCGCTTCTCCTGTGTGTCCTGGCCGGGAATCGAATCTGGGACTCCTACACGCCAGGTCGATGCTTTACCACTGAGCCAACTGGCCAGGGCTTGGTCCATTGCTATTAACTGATCTAAACAGACTTTATTTGACATAGTTTACATTTATTTATTTATTTTTATTTTTTGAAAATTTCCTCCAGTTTTAAATAAAAATATAAATATAGGAAAAAATTTAATCAAGATATAAATATTCAAATAATTGTAACCCAAGTGGCATGGGGAAATAACAAAAATGAAACCAAACTCTCTTCCCCAAGTCATCAAGTGACTACAGGAGTGTTTGAAATCTGGGGAGCTTGCAGATTGAGTTTCAGTTTTGGAGATGCCCCTTAAACAAACCTCTAAGTAAACGATTATATCTAGGGAGGCAGAAGGGGTATGCCAGTAAAGTAGATCCCTCATTGAATCTTTTCCTAGGAAGACTGTCTTCTTTTCGATGACTGTATTACCTCCTTCCATATTCATTTTCTAGGGGACCTTAGGTTTCTACCTCTCATTCTTGAATACAATATAATCACCTGATTTAAACCCTCTGGGTTACATTTTTGGAACTCTCCTTCACTGTGAAAGGTTGCTTCCTATTATTACCAAATGCATGTTTTTCTGGGCAGGAGTTCAAGCATAATTATCAAGCCATAATCCGGTAAGCTTTCCTCATAAAGACTATAGGCATCTGAGTAAACCCACTTATGAGGTTCCTAATAAAACTGAATCCTTAAATGCTTTAAAATTATTTTGTTATTTCTCTCTCTTTTTAAAACTCTATATTATTAAAAGACAAAGAAAGGGAGGCTGTGTCAGTCAGAGTCCTAGAAGGAAACAGAGGACATGCTCATCAGGTGGAGTTATTGAGGACGCTTTAGTGAGACAGCTATCTGCAAGGCTATGGGCAAACGAGACACCGACACCAGGGACAAAAAGCTACTCTGAGCAACAATAGTGGGGAGCTGACATCACATCCAAGCTGGAGGGCTGAGAGGCACAGTTGTAAGAGATGATGGCAACATCAATGAAACAAGACGTCAACAGTAAAGTCTGTGTTCTGAAACGGACATTAAACCACGTGATTTCACGTATGTGGGTTATAAAACTGAAAGCAACAAGAGAACAAGCAAGAAAAACAAACAAACAAAAACTCATGGACACAGACAATAATAGTACAGTAGTTACCAGAGGGATGGGGGGCAGGGGGGACTAGAGGGTAAAGGGGCTCAACAGAAGATGATTTGACTTGGGGTGGTGGGCACACAATGCAACATACAGATCATGTATCATAGAAATGTATACTTGAAATCTACGTAATCTTATTAACCAATGTCAGCTCAGTGAATTTAATTTAAAAAAACGAATTTAACTAGAATTGTTCACATCCTTCAGTCTAGACACTACTGTTCATATCGGCTGTGCAGAGCTGAACAAAGAGAAAAATCAAGACTCCTGGTAAAAGAAAGGGATGACATGTCTAGTGCAACTTCAGCATCACAATCCCCAGGCTGTTTCTGGGGAACACCGGCCGCCTGGCTGCTGGGGGGTGGGGGGTTGGCCGGTGTTCTCAGCACCTCTGCTGCAGGGTGAGCTGTGCTGCGGTCACTGTGTCGGCTCCACTGTGGACATGCTCTGCCGCGTAGGGCACTCCCCATGCCGGGCGTTACTTGGCCTCCCGCTTGTCCTCCTCCTGTGCTGGTGAGGTTGGTAGCTGCATCTATCTCAGAGCTCAGTAAGCAGGGACACACCTTCATTATCTGTCTACTTGCCCATGTTTGGGTTGCAAGAATTCCTAGTGACACCCCTTATCAGACAATTTGTGTATCAGTTTAACCTCACAGAGTCCATCACAATGTTCAAAATTTCTGTTTTGCTCTCCAGTGTGTGGACATGGTGTACCCCTAGTCTTAGTGAGAACTAATTGACATATGTCATTGTGTAAGTTTAAGGTGCACCTCATGAAGGTTTAATTTATATATATTGTGAGATGATTACCACAACAGGTTCAGCTAAATTTCATCTTCTCATTTAGGTATAAATAAAAAAAAAAAGAAAGAAGAAGGTAAAAATGAAAAAATAATTCTTCTTGTGAAGAGAACTCTCTTAACGACCTATGTGTCAGACAGCAGTGTCAGCTACAGTAATGTTGTATGTCACATGACTATATCTTTAAGTGAAAGTTGGTTCCTTTGACCCTCTTCTTCCAAACTCCCCTTCTCCATCCTCTGCCTCTGGTAACTGTAAGCTTGACCTCTTTTCCTGTGAATTATTTAAAATTTCACATTAAGTGATATCATATAGTATTTGCCTTTCTCTGTCTGACTTATTTCACTTAGCATAATGTTTTCAAAGTCCATCCATGTTGTTGCAAATGATAAGATTTTCTTAGTTTTGGGGTTTTTTTTTTGTTTGTTTGTTTTGATAATTTTTCTTGTTAATTTATTCAAAGATTCTTGGCAGGAAATTAGCTAATTTTTTAAATTAAATTTAATGCAGTGACATTGATAAATCAGGGTACATATGTTGAGAGAAAACATCTCCAGATTATTTTGACATTTGATTATGCTGTATACCCCTCACCCAAAATCAAATTGTCTTCCGTCACCTTCTATCTGGTTTTCTTTGTGCCCCTCCCCTCCCCCCACCCCACTCTCTCCTTCCTGCACCATTCCTCCCACACACACACCCCCGTTACCATCACATTCTTGTCCATGTCTCTGAGTCTCATTTTTATGTCCCATCTATGTATAGATTCATATAGTTCTTAGTTTTTTCTGATTTACTTATTTCACTCCGTATAATGTTATCAAGGTCCATCCATGTTATTGTAAATGATACAATGTCATCATTTCTTATGGCTGAGTAGTATTCCATAGTATATATGTACCAAAGCTTTTTAATCCACTCGTCCACTGACGGACACTTGGGCTGTTTCCAGATCTTTGCTATTGTGAACAATGCTGCCACAAACATGGGGGTGCATTTCTTCTTTTGGAGTAAGTCTATGGTGTTCTTGGGTTATATTCCTAAAAGTGGGATAGCTGGGTCAAAAGGCAGTTCGATTTTCAATTTTTTGAGGAATCTCCATACAGTTTTCCATAGAGGCTGCACCAGTCTGCATTCCAACCAGCAGTGCTGGAGGGTTCCCTTTTCTCCACATCCTCGCCAGCACTTATTCTGTGTTGTTTAATTGATGAGCACCATTCTGACTGGTGTGAGGTGGTATCTCATTGTGGTTTTAATTTGGATTTCTCTAATGATTAGTGATGTTGAGCATTTTTTCATATGTCTATTGGCCATCTGTATGTCCTCTTTGGAGAAGTGTCTATTCATTTCTTTTTCCCATTTTTTGATTGGATTGTTTGTCTTCCTGGTGTTGAGATTTACAAGTTCTTTATAAATTTTGGTTATTAACCCCTTATCAGACGTATTGTCAAATATGTTCTCCCATTGTGTAGTTTGTCTTTTTATTCTGTTCTTATTGTCTTTAGCTGTGCAAAAGCTTTTTTTTCTTTTTTTTTTTGTGCAAAAGCTTTTTAGTTTGATATAGTCCCATTTGTTTATCCTGTCTTTTATTTCACTTGCCTGTCGAGATAAATCAGCAAATATATTGCTCCGAGAGATGTCAGAGAGCTTACTGCCTATGTTTTCTTCTAGGATGCTTATGGTTTCACAGCTTATGTTTAAGTCTTTTACCATTTTGTGTTTATTTTTGTGAATGATGTAAGTTGGTGGTCTAGTTTCATTTTTTTGCAGGTAGCTATCCAATTTTCCCAATACAATTTATTAAAGAGGCTGTCTTTACTCCATTGTATTTTCTTACCTCCTCTGCCAAATATCAGTTGTCCATAGAGCTGTGGGTTTATTACTGGGTTCTTTGTTTTGTTCCATTGATCTATATGCCTGTTCTTATGCCAGTACCAGGCTGTTTTGAGTACAATGGCCTTGTAGTATAACTTGATATCAGGAAGTGTGATACCTCCTACTTTATTCTTCTTTTTTCAGATTGCTGAGGCTATTTGTGTTCTTTTTTGGATCCATATAAATTTTTGGAATATGTGATCTATATTTTTGAAGTATGTCATTGGTATTTTAATTAGTATTGCATTGAATTTATAGATTGCTTTGGTAGTATAGACATTTTAATAATGTTTATTCTTCCTAACCATGAGCAGGATATGTGCTTCCACTTGTTTGTATCTTATTTTTTTGGTTGTAATAGTGAAGGGGATTGTTTCCTTAATTTCTTTTTTTGACTGTTCATTGTTGGCGTATAAAAATGCCTCTGATTTCTGAGTATTAATTTATAACCTGCCACTTCGCTGAATTCATTTATCAGGTCCAGTAGTTTTTTGACTGAGACTTTAGGGTTTTCTATATACAATATCATATCATCTGTAAATAATGATAGTTTTCCTTCTTATTTTCCAACTTGAATGCCTTTTATTTCTTCTTCTTGTCTGATTGCTGTGGCTAGGACTTCCAGAACTATGTTGAATAAGAGTGGTGAAAGGGGCACCCCTGCCTTGTTCCTGATCTTAAGGGGATTCCTTTTAATTTTTGCCCATTGAGTATGATATTGGCTGTGGGTTTGTCAGAGATGGCTTTTATCATGTTGAGGTATGTTCCCTGTATTCCCATTTTGCTGAGAGTTTTGATCATGAATGGGTGCTGGATTTTATCAAATGCTTTTTCTGCATCTATTGAAATTATCATGTGGTTTTTCTCCTTCCTTTTGTTTATGTGATGAATCACATTGATTGATTTGCAGATATTGTACCAGCCTTGCCTCCCCAGAATAAATCCCACTTGATCATGGTGTATGACTTTTTCCATATATTGTTGGATCCAGTTTGCTAATATTTTGTTGAGGATTTTAGCATCTATATTCATCAGGGATATTGGCCTATAATTTTTCTTCTTTGTGTTGTCTTTGCCTGGTTTTGGAATCAGCATTATGCTCACCTCATAAAAAGAGCTTGGAAGTCTTCCTTCCTCTTGAATTTTTTGAAATAGCTTGAGAAGGATAGGAGTCAGTTCTTCTTTGAATATTTGGTAGAATTCACTTGTGAAGCCATCAGGCCAAGGACTTTTCTTTGTTGGGAGTTTTTTGATAACTGTTTCCATCTCATTTGGTGTAATTGGTTTGTTTAGGTTTTCTGATTCTTCCAGATTGATTTTTGGGAGATTGTATGTTTCAAGGAATTTGTCCATTTCATCTAGGTTGTCTAGTTTTTTGGCATACAGTTCTTCATAGTATTTTCTTACAATATTTTGTATTTCTGTTGTGTCAGTTGTTATTTCTCCTCTCTCATTTCTAATTTTATTTATTTGAGTCCTCTCTCTTTTTTTCTTGGTGAGTCTACTTAAAGGTTCATCAATCCTGTTTACCTTTTCAAAGAATCAACTCCTAGTTTCATTGATCCTCTGTATTGTTTCTTTAGCCTCTATGTCATTTATTTCTGCTCTGATCTTTATTATTTCCTTCCTTCTACTACATTTGGGCTTTACTTGCTGTTCTTTTTCTAGTTCCTTTAGATGCAGGGTTAAGTTGTTTATTTGAGCTTTTTCTAGTTTCTTAAAGTGTGCCTGTAGTGCTATGAACTTCCTTCTCACTACTGCTTTTGCTGTATCCTATAAATTTTGAGTTGTTGTATGCTCATTGTCATTCGTTTCTAGGAATTTTTTAATTTCTTCTTTGATCTCATTCTTAATCCATTCGTTATTTAACAACCTGCTATTTAGTTTCCATGTGTTTGAGAATTTTTGAGTTTTTCTGTTGTGTTGTTTTCTAGTTTCATGCCATTGTGATCAGAGAAATTGCTTGATGTGATTTCAATCTTCTTAAATTTGTTGAGACCACTTTTGTGCCCTAACATGTAGTCTATCCTAGAGAATGTACCATGAGCACTTGAAAAGAATGTATATTCTGCTGCTTTAGGGTGAAATGATCTGAAGATATCTATTAAATCGAGTTGATCTAGTGTGTCCTTTAAGTCTGCTGTTTCTTTGTTAATTTTCTTTCTTGAGGATCTATCTAGTGATGTTAGTGGGTTGTTTAAATCCCCTACTATTATAGTATTGCTGTTGATCTTGCTCTTTATATCCATCAAACTCTGCTTTATATATTTAAATGCCCCTATATTAGGTGCATAGATATTTTTTAATAGTTATATCTTCTTGTTGGATTGCTCCCTTTATCATTATGTTGTGGCCTTCTTTATCTCTTACTATATTCTTTGTTTTAAAGTTCATTTTGTCTGATATAAGTATTGCTACCCCAGCTTTTTTTTCATTTCCATGTGCATGAAATGTTTTTTTTCATCCTTTTACCTTTAGTCTATGTGCATCTTTTGTTTTAAGGTGTGTCTCTTGTAGACAGCGTATGTATGAGTCCTGTTTTCTTATCCATGCAGCTACCCTGTGCTTTTTAAATGACTGATGGTCATGGATTTTGAAGTCATCATTCCAACTAGGACAAATGCATGCATGTCCAGCCTAATGACAGGCTGGAACCAAGAATGAGTTTTTTTCTTCATTCACTCACACATTCATATTTTGACAAAGAAATTGTTGACCCAGTAGCTGATAACTGGCAGAAACTCCATTTTGATGGTCATAATGAAAAACCAATTTGTGGAGCAGTGTTGTTTTAAGATTATGATGAAATTCTGATGAAAACAAAATGATTTGAAAAATTTTAGAAGGTGGATGTAAAAGACATTACTAGGCTTGTAGATTACAGAAATAGAAAAATAAGGGTCATATTCAATATAAATTTCGGAAGTTAGTTTTTATGTTAAATGACTGATAAATTAATGTCTCCTTGGGGGAGTTTTCCCTCGGTGTGCTGCGGTGCTTGTCCTTAGTCTTGTCAGCTGATGCTCTGTGAATGGAGGCCAACAAAATCCAAATCATTATTACCAGCAACAATAATAAATCCGAGTAGCAACGAGTAAGGGCCCGCTGACTTCCTGGCTTCGTGCTAAGCATTGTGCAGGATAATTACGGTGATATCAACAGTAGGTAGGTCTTACAATGATCCCATTGTTATGTAGGCAAAGAGACATAAAGAACTAAAATATATCCAACATCAAAACAGGCACAACCCAGTTTTTCTGATTCCATTGCCCACAGTCTTAATGATAGGACCCTGCTGTCTCCCAGTGACTCAAATTCATGCAGTATTGGAGGAGGGGAGGTCTCTGAGAACCTTGACAGGTTCCAAAAAATCAGAACTCTCCCAAATGAAATGCAGCATGGCTAATTTCTTAACGAAGCTGCACTCATGTTCTAAAAATCCTTGTGCAAACATGGAATAGGGGATAAAGTCTGTCCTGTAGCAACAGCTACAAAAAAAGATGAGTGGTTTTAACTATTAGTATTTCTTAAGTGAGTCTATGGTGTTGACTTGGCTGCCATAAATGTAAAACAGTGTATTAGAAAGTGTTTTGTAAACCACAACTCACTACCTAAGGTCATGTGTACACACATGCACCTTGTGCATACTGATTCTGCTAGAAAAGTTAGAGACAACACATGGAGTGTGCTTTGTAAATCATGAATCACTACACGTGTCATATGTTTATATGCCTGTTCTACTGATAGATGCTGATTCTTAGGAGGAGTGAGAACGTGGAGCATATCTGCCTGCTCTTGGCTGGAGCCCCCAGCCTGTGTCTGGAGCAGGGCACTCAGGACTTGGCACGAAGCTTTACTCAGAGAAAGTGGAGTGCATTAGAGGAGGGTCTCTGAGTCTGTAACTCACATGGTTGAGATCTCTGGGGAAAGCAGAGAGACCTCTTGAGCAGGTCTGGGCCTTTAGGTGAAGGGCACAGGCATGCATGATTTGACCCTCACTCCAGCCCCAGTGGAGGGAGCCCCTGGCTTTTCTCAGCAGCTTGTACAGGGGGACAAGAGGTGAGGCTTGGTCATGGTCAGCATTGAGACACCAAACACGGAGTCAGTTTCCTCATTACATGCAGGCTTTATGCCAGCACATGCTGGCCTAAATCTAAGTCTGTGAGATTCCTGGACACACACAGCCTTTCTCTCTTGAACTTGAACTTGGGAGGAAGCCAATCCCAACGTGACCGCCATCTCCCTTTAGAATTCTCTATAAGCAGCCAGCCAGCTAATCTCTAGGATCTCAGAAGTCTCAAGAGGAATCAGATATGTACTTGCTTCCCCCTCCCCACTACATCTCAGGTACAGGGGTCCATGGTATGCTTCACTCATGACCCCTCTGGATTGTTTTGCTAGGTTCTGGGTGAGAGATAGGCACCCTCCCCTCACCGTTGGGGTGAAACTCACAGCATAGCTCACGCCGAAAAAATTCTCTGCGGAGTCTTACCTGTCTCCACTCTCGTCTTCACTCTCACCTCCCACTTTTTCACACTTGGTGTTGAGAGGTTCGTGAGTATTGATTGCATCTGCTTGTAGTTTTGGGAATAAATCTACTGATATCTGTGTCTACAATTTCAGCTTGGAACTTCACATCTGTTGTACTTGAGGGGATATGTTTAACCATCCGGCTACATTCATATTCTTCAATTATTTCTCAAAGAGAATTGAAATGATTGAAGAGAAAAACTTATATTCTGTTGGTCAGTCTTAAGTACAGCCAGATATCTTATTACTTAGGTCTTAATCTCCTAAAACGTTCCACATCCCCATGTGAAATGGCTTTGATGTCCCTCATGTTTTCTCAGAGACACTGATGTAGGTGCTCAAGAAAGTGGAGCTTATATCTGTAGAAAATATATTTCTTAAAGCATTATTTAAGATCAATGAGTTTTAATCTGGTACATTCCAGAAAATCTTCAATGAATTTTTATTTTAAACCTATGTGCTTGGATCCAGCCCCTGGCATTCTATTTTAGCATATCTGGAATATTTCTAACTTATCAAGGTGTTTGCATGGAAAAATAAGATCCACACAGGTGATTCTGATGCATGCCCTGGTTAAAACCCAGCCCTCCGCAAACCGCATCTCATCTCATTACTCTCATCCACAGGACCAGCCTTCTTTACTTTCTGGTCTTTAAATCTGGAATTCCACATTGGAATGGAATATGTCTCACTATATCCTGCATGAAGTGGACAATGTGTTTATTCATTCATCCAATATTTGCAGTGTTACCTACTGGGTCCCAGGGCCTAGGCCAGTAGGACATCAGAGAGATACAGGCCCCATGTGAAGTCTGAGTCACTGGCACCAGCAGACAGTGAGGTCTTGCTCCAAGGTAGGCTCCCAGGAAGAGTCACTGACTCTTAATTCATCTGTGTAGGTAATTTAGCCTCCAGGATGGAGTGCTCTATGCAAGGGCTAGCACAAAGGAGACCCTGTGAATATGCATCCCACTGTAGGGTGTTGAATTGCTAATTTGATTTTATAAATAAAGTGTCTTATTTATTGAGTTTACTGAAATCCACATGGGGGAACGCTGGAGGCTGAAGACAAATTGGTTACCTTCCAGAATCATTCAGGTCTCCGGCAACGATGCTCTATTCTGGGATGGGGGAGTGGAAAGGAAACCAGGCCACAGATTAAAAATACATTATAGAGGTAGGTTAACCAAACCTGCATCATTTCTCCCTGTTCAGGGCTTCTCAGTTTCCCTCCATTTCTTGGTAATCAGTTTAAACTTGTGTTTATATGATGCCCAAGTAAATCAATTCAGTGATTTAAGGGTGAGAATCAGAACTATATATTAATATAGAAGAAAAATAAAACAAGATAGAAAGAGCCTCAGGCAGGGATGACCTGTGCTGTTTGTCCCAACAGGATGGTTCCTAGGCTGGGGACTCACACTATGATTAGGATGGAACTGGGAGTAAGTGGTAAGAGAATGACCCATTTCATATTTCCAGTCCTTATCTGCCAGTTCTAATAGACAACATCCTCCTCCACCTACATTATTCCTGTTTTCCACTAGACAGATTTTCACCTTTGCTCTCGGCGCCCTCACTTGTTTTGCCCTGTAGCTTAATCAGGCTCAAGGTGTGCAGACATTTCTGAAGACAGAGGGGGCTCTATTTAATGACATGACACATCAGAAGCCAGCCTCTTTAGGAAGTGTGAAAGTGGGAGGCATTTGGTCTGATGCCACTTGGTGAAGTGATTCAAGGACCCATTTAAATTTTGCTAACGTTTTAGTAAATGACACATGCGAATACAAGCCTGAGAACGCAGGAGTCCTTGACCGTGTGCGCTAACCAAGTGAAGGGTGTGTTCCTGGGGAGAAAGTGGATCACGCGATGGTGGGGAGTGTCGGTGACTCTGTTGGCTAAATGTCCAGACACTTCTGATAATTTAAAAATGCAATCACTGAGAACACAGCAGTTTTTCTCTTTGGCATTTTTATTAACCTAGACATTACGTAATAAAGTTTTCACTGTAGAAAAATCAGAAAATGTTAAAATATTAAAAAAAATTGCCCAATACTACTACTCACCAATAACCATTTATGTTATTTGGTTTATATTGCTATATAATTGTTAATAGGGAATCTTATTACACATTATTTTAATCTAGGCTAAATAAAAATCACCTAGAACAGTACTTTTAAAATAAATAATAATTCCAGATTTATTAATTGAGCATCTACTATGTGGTATGTGAGAACTGGGGATATAACAGGAAGCAAAACCGTTCTTATTGACTTATAGTTTAATGAAAAAGAGTCATTCGTGAAGGACTATGCCAGGGGTCCCCAAACTTTTTACACAGGGGGCCAGTTCACTGTCCCTCAGACCGTTGGAGGGCTGTACTATAAAAAAAAACTATGAACAAATCCCTATGCACACTGCACATATCTTATTTTAAAGTAAAAAAACAAAACGGGAACAAATACAATATTTAAAATAAAGAACAAGTAAATTTAAATCAACAAACTGACCAGTATTTCAATGGGAACTATGATTTTCTCACTGACCACCGATGAAAGAGGTGCCCCTTCCAGAAGTGCGGCGGGGGCCGGATAAATGGCCTCAGGGGGCCACATGCGGCCCGTAGGCCGTAGTTTGGGGACCCCTGGGCTATGCCATATATCATCAACAAACTGCGATAATTATGTGAAGGAAACGTGCAGGG
The DNA here is from genome assembly GCF_036850995.1 of Saccopteryx leptura. Lineage (NCBI taxonomy): Eukaryota > Metazoa > Chordata > Mammalia > Chiroptera > Emballonuridae > Saccopteryx > Saccopteryx leptura. The sequence goes on along the minus strand of NC_089504.1, from coordinate 220,821,077 downwards.
TATGAGGAGAGGCTAAAATTAGGAGTAGGGCTGGTATCAAAGTCAAGAAGGTTTCCAGTGAGGAAGGGCCCTTTGAGCTGATATCTTAGGAATGAGTGGGAGAGACCCTGGCAGGAGCTGGTCACTCAAGATAATGATAGTCTCATATCTACCTTCCACGTTTCAGATGCTGCTTTAAACTTACCATGCTGCAATCTCATATTGTGAGAAAGCTCCCTTCTCTCTCTCCTCCTCCCTTTATTTCTTTCCTCTTTCCCAGGGCAAATTACCTTGAGATCTGCACTGTACTGGCCCAACGCCTGCTTCCCATGTCCCTGCATCTCTGTTCTGCTGGGGTCTTCATCTTCCTAACACAGGTAACATCAATAATGCCAGACCCTTTCTCTGCAGGGGATCCTATGCTAGGAGAGAAATTTTCTTTGTTCATTACCAGTTGCAGGAGGCCAAGACAAGCTTGTCCAATAAAATATGTGGTGTGATTGCAACGTGCCTTTGATCTCAGGTGCTAAGAACATTTTCCCAACATGGCCAAAGTCAAATTCACCCAGCATTTGGTTACCTTACCGGCTGACTTGGCCATTGTGAGCATGACCTAAGTAAGTGCAAGATGGGGTTTCCCAGACCCTTCCACATGCATCTAAACAGCACATGTCACAGGGTTTGGGGAACCTGGCTCTTCTTCTTACTGGATGGGCAACAGGAGCAGGCTACCCAAACCGCTCACCTCAGTTGCTATGGGCAGCCATATTTCCCATAGCACAGGGAAAATCCTGCCTGTAGTAGGAATTAACCAAAGAGAGCGGAGCATAAGTGAGATGGGGATGGGGAGAGGGAGAGGGACAAGGAGGATGAGAAGAGGAGGAGGAAGAGAAAGAGGAGGAAGAGGAGGAAGAGGAAGAGAGAGATTAAATGAGAACAACAACAACAACAACAAAAAAAAAACAAGAGAGAGAGGAGAGGGCTACCAGGGTTATGACCCTTCAGGAGACCCTCATCCTTGTAATCTCCAAGGCCACCTTCACCCCTAGACTCCTGGGATGTGTTTCTCTAAAATATAAATAAATAAATAAAATTCTTTTTTTGATGGCATGAGTTTTGGTTGGGTTTTTACCACTTGAAGCTAAGACTAAAAAAGTCCTTGATAAATAAAATATCTACTTTATGGACTTGTGACAATAAAATTAAAATTTGTCTTTGTCTTTTGTTAAGTGAGTAATTAACCAGTGATTGGGGAATGGACAGTACTCCGTAACTGATGACTGACGGAACTGGTACGATGTGCCTGCTTCCTCACACCCAGCTAGTAAGAGACTGTCTCAGGGAGCCAGCCATGTTAGCTTTGCTCGGGAGCTTGTAAGAAACTCTGAGTCCTGGTCCCCATCTGTGACCTACTCCATCAGAATAGGCATTTGGCAAGGTCCTCACATGAGTTGTATGCAAACAAGAAAGGCCTGGCTTGGGTATGATAATGAATATTTAGATACAACACCAAAGGCACAATCCATGAAAGAAATAACCGATAAGCTGGATTTTATTACAGTGAAAAACTTCTGTTCTGCAACAGAAAACACTGTTAAGAGAATAAGACAAGCCACAGACTGGGAGGAAATATTGACAAGAGATACATAAGATGAAGGGCTTAATCCAAAATAAATGAAGAACATTTAAAACTTAAGAGTGAGGAGACAAATAACTTTATTCAAAAAAAAAAAAATGGGCCAAGGACATGAACAGACACCTTACCAGAGAAGATAGACAGATGGCAAAAAACATATGAAAAGATGCCCTATATCTTATGTGAACAGTGAAACAAAAATTAAAACAACAATGAGACACCTCTGCACACCTAATAGAATGCACAAAATCCAGGACACAGACAGTACCAAGTGCTGGGGACGGTGTGCACGGACAGGAACCCTCAGTCTCTGCTAGTGGGATTGCACAATGTTGTAGCCACCGTGGAAGGCAGTTTGGCAGGTTCTTACAAAACTAAACATATTCTTAACCACACTCTTTGGTATTTACCCAAAGGAGATGAAAAACCTACAGAGATGTGTATAACATTCACAATTGCCAAGACTTGGAAGCAGCCAAGATGTCCTGTAGCAGGTGAATGGACTAGCAAATTGTGGTCCACCCAGACAAGAGAATATTATTCATTGCTAAAAAGAAGTGACCTATCAAGCCATGAAGAGACATGAAGGAAGCTTAGATTCCCATTATTAAGTGAAAGAAGCCAATCTGAAAAGGTCATATAATGTATGACCCCAACAATAGGACATTCTGGAAAAGGCAAAACTATGAAGCCAGTGAAAAGATCAGTGTTGCCAGGGTTTGGGGGTGTGGAGGGTTGAACAGGCAGGACACAGAAGATTTTTAAGGCATTTTCTATTCTATTATAGAGTAGAAACTGTTCTGTACGATACTCTCACAGTGGGTACATGACATTATACATTTTTTCAATCTATAGAATGCACAAATCAAGAGTGATCCTAGTGTAAATGAAAGCCTCTGAGGGATCACAACATGTCAGTGACCACTCACCAGTTGAGACAAATGCACCACTCCAGTAGGGGAGGTTGGCACTGGGGGAAGTTGGCAGGGGGAAGGTTGGTAGTGGGGGAGGTTGGTGGGGGGGAGGTTGGTAGTGGAGAAGGTTGGCACTGGGGGAGGTTGGCAGGGGGAAGGTTGGTAGTGGGGGAGGTTGGTGGGGGGAGGTTGGCAGTGGGGGAGGTTGGTAGTGGGGGAGGTTGGTGGGGGGAGGTTGGTAGTGGGGGAGGTTGGTGGGGGGAGGTTGGTAGTGGGGGAGGTTGGTGGGGGGGAGGTTGGTAGTGGGGGAGGTTGGCAGTGGGGGAGGTTGGTAGTGGGGGAGGTTGGCAGTGGGGGAGGTTGGTGGGGGGAGGTTGGTAGTGGGGGAGGTTGGAAGTGGGGGGAGGTTGGTGGGGGGAGGTTGGCAGTGGGGGAGGTTGGTGGGGGAGGTTGGCAGTGGGGGAGGTTGGTGGGGGGAGGTTGGTAGTGGGGGAGGTTGGTGGGGGGAGGTTGGTAGTGGGGGAGGTTGGAAGTGGGGGGAGGTTGGTGGGGGGAGGTTGGCAGTGGGGGAGGTTGGTGGGGGAGGTTGGCAGTGGGGGAGGTTGGTGGGGGGAAGGTTGGCACTGGGGAGGTTGGTAGTGGGGGAGGTTGGCAGTGGGGGAGGTTGGTAGTGGGGGAGGTTGGCAGTGGGGGAGGTTGGTGGGGGAAGGTTGGTGGGGGTGAGGTTGGTGGGAGGAGGTTGGTAGTGGGGGAGGTTGGTAGTGGGGGAGGTTGGTAGTGTGGGAGGTTGGCGGGGGGAGGTTGGTAGTGGGGGAGGTTGGCGGGGGGAGGTTGGTAGTGGGGGAGGTTGGTGGGGGGGAGGTTGGTAGTGGGGGAGGTTGGCGAGGGGAGGTTGGTAGTGGGGGAGGTTGGTGGGGGGGGAGGTTGGTAGTGGGGGAGGTTGGTAGTGGGGGAGGTTGGTGGGGGGAGGTTGGTAGTGGGGGAGCTTGGTAGTGGGGGAGGTTGGTAGTGGGGGAGGTTAACAGTGGGGGAGGTTGGTAGTGGGGGAGGTTAGCAGTGGGGGAGGTTGGTAGTGGGGGAGGCTACACATGTGTCAGTCTAGCAGGGTTACGAATGACCTCTGTTTCTGGCTGTCAATTTTGCTGACAAAAACATAAAATGTTTAGAACATAAAAATGCTCTAAAAACACAAACTCTTAAAACCAAGCACTGGCTGACCACAGTAGGAGGACCAGCCACAGAAGGGAAACTGGACAGTAGACCACACCAAGGTGGGAAACTGCTGTGCATTCTAAGACACCATCCGCAGAGTGAAAAGGCAGCCCAAGGGATGGGAGGAAATATTTTCAAACCATACCAGGGGATTGACAGAGGCTTAATATCCAAAATACATAATGGACTCCTACAACTCAGAACCTAAAAACTGAAAGTAACCCAGTTAAAATTGGGAAAGGGCTTGCTTAGACATTTCTACAAACATGATATATAAATGGCCAGAAAGCATGGGAAAAGATACTCAATAGCATTGATCCTTTGAGAAATGGAAACCAAAACCAAATGTGATATTGTCTAGTTGACTGGAGGTTCTTTGAAAGAAGGACATGAGAGAATGAGATATTTTGAGTGTTTGTCCTACTAATTGCAAACAGAGATGCTCACATGTGAGCCAAGAAAGTGAGAAATCAGTGAGTTAAAAAAAGACCTCACATATGTGTTAGAAGGGTTAACAGTGAGAATATTACTAGCAATGACTTAACACCTGGCAGCCTATTCTGTCTCCCAGCTTTCACAGAGCTCAAAAAAGACTGTTTGTAAATAAGTTTGATTTGATTCCTTAAGAACTATTACCTTGTTCTTAATAGAAAATGTAATCAGAATTGTCTTCTACTCTAACTGGGACGAACTTGTTTCCGGAATAAAATGTAGCTGTCAAAATACGAAAGGGTTTTCTCTGTTTCAGAAAAATTCATTTCTAGGTCAGCTGAGTGGAAGTTTGAGAACAATTCAGATATGGTGTTTAAGTTAGTTCTTGTGATTCAAATCTTCAGGAAGATCCAGGACTCTGAAGGTTCTTAGGACTGATTTTATTCATAGTTAACCATCATTTCTAATAGAACCATCTGTGGTTCAGTCAAGGAACTTAAACAAAGAATTCTAGGCCTGAGGCTCCTCTTTTCCTCTAGCATTCTGGTCAGTATAGTACACACAAATGTGGTAGACACAATGTAGTAGACACAAAGACTACTTTTCAAATAAAAGCCAGAACATTATATCTGTTGCCAGGCCAGTGCCCAATGCCCATGCCAATGCATGGTTTCTGGGACACTTTGATGGGGACACAGATTTGACCTATGCTTGAAGTAGGGCCTCCATGGAAGGTTGAAAAAATATGGCCCCTTAAAAGATACCTTAATCCCCAGAACCTGTGGATGTGACCTCGTAAGGCAAAAAAAGAAGAAAGAAAGAAAGAAAGAAAGAAAGAAAGAAAGAAAGAAAGAAAGAAAGAAAGAAAGAAAGAAGAAAGGTTTTTGCAGATGTAATTAAGGCAAAGATCTTGAGATGGACAGATTATCCCAGGTTGTCCAGGGAATCCTAAATGCCATCACATGTATTCTTTTTTTTTTTTTTTGTATTTTTCTGAAGTGAGAAGCGGGAGGCAGAGAGACAGACACCTGCATGTATCCGACCAGGATCCACCTGGCTTGCCCTCTATGGGGCAATGCTCTGCCCATCTGGGGCATTGCTCTGTTGCAACCGGAGCCATTCTAGCATCTGAGGTGGAGGCCATGGAGCCAGCCTCAGCACCCAGGCCAACTTTGCTCCAATGGAGCCTTGACCGCAGGAGGGGAAGAAAGAGATAGAGAGAAAGGAGAGGGGGAAGGGTGGAGAAGCAGATGGGTGCTTCTCCTGTGTGCCCTGGCTGGGAATTGAACTGATGACTTCCACACACTGGGCCGACACTTGACCACTGAGCCTACCTACCAGGGCCCCATAACATGTATTCTTTAAAAGAAGGAGGCAGAGGGAGATTTGACAATCTCACCACCCAGTGCCCATGGTCTTCCCAGCGCCATCCTGAGTCCCTTGGCAGCCTGAAGTAGGTTGGTTATAATAGGTCCCTCACCAAGGCCTGGGAGAGTCAACATTTATTGAATGGCTATCATATTCCAGGCACTTTATATACAGCCTACTAATCCTTACAGGTAAGAAAACAGAAGATGACATAAGTTAAGTAACTTTCCCAACATCTGAGTGGTAAAATTGGGATTTGAGGTCATCTGATGTTCAAGTCTGTGCTGAGTCATGTTGTTTCCTTCATGAGATAACAGTTTTAAAAGAGCTTGTTGGGCTGGTTTGAAACCCTGGGCTTGCCTGAGAAGCAGTCAATGAACAACTGAAGCGAAGTAACTGTGAGTTGATACTTCTCACTCATCCACTATCTCCTCACTCTGTAAAATCAATAAATAAAATCTTTAAAATAAATAAATAAAGGAGCTGGTTGGGATTGGGTAGCAGCATCAGGAAACCAAGCTCCTCATCATGCACAGAGTTGCATTGTGCTAAGACGCCCACAGTTTCTACTTTGACAGAGAACCAGGATTGCAGACTTTCCAGGATCATTTTCTAAAGTTTCTAAGCAAAAGCCTTGAAGGGTATTTCATGTAAACCCTACACATCCTTGAGAATTCACTTCACAACCCTGCTTGCGAACTGACGAAGATGAGTTTCCATGTGACATGGTTAGAGGTGATGAAAACACACTCCTGATTCCAGAATGCTCAAGGTCAAGTGAAGGGCACAGCTGTGGGCCCGCTGCACTGTCTATAACTTTGTAAGTGCAGTGGTGCTGAAAGAAAGCGTCATACTTCCCCCAACTATTTACTGAGTGCTTGCTATGCCTCCCTGTCTCTGTCTCTCTCTGAGTTGGTCTCTGTTGATCTCTCCTCTCTCTCGCATGCCCACGTATATTATTTCTAAGATTTGATATCTACCGTTTTTCGTGTTCCCCTCTCCTGATTCTTTGGCTGGCACTACAACATTTTCCTTTGGAGAACTGTCGTTTCTCTGCTCCTGGTCCACGTGACTCTCAGCATAGCTGGACTCCCTTCCTGGCATGAATGCTGGTCAGCATATTCCAAACTCTCGTCCAGTGAGAGGTTGGGCTTGGGCATGGGATTCAAGCCAGACCAGATCACAGGTGAACCTGCACATTCGCCAGACCAGCAGCTCTCTTTTATGGTTGCTGAGCAGGTGCAGTGCACACCTGCACACACTGGGCTCCCGTAGCAGAGGCCCTACCTGGGGAATGAAGCTGACCCAGAGGGAAGTCAAGAAGAAAGCAGAAATAGGCAGTGCCCTGCTGGTACTTTTGCACTCTGGGCTCAGTCATGTCAGACCAGATGCAGAGACTTGCAGATGTGTGGCCCCAAAATCCAGCACAACCTTCACCCTAGCTCAGGAAGGGCTCGAGCAGCGGCTACTAACCTGATACTCTGACCTTCATTTGCTATTGTTCTTGGCTGAGCAACTTATTTGAGAAGCCTATTGGAGGAAAAGTGACTAGCAAGGTAGGAACCCAGCATTTCTTGGTCCCTGGTCACACTCTCAATCATAATACTGTAGAACGTTATCAAAACTCCTAGTAGAGGTCATGGTCGTCATTTTCCCACTTGTATTCAGGTAAGACAGAAGTTCTCTGTTCTCTAAAAGCTTTGTGTTAACAACATCAACAGTTATTTGTCAGGTCATGTGACTTGCTCTATTACTGTGTAAAACTGTTCATGAACTCAGGCCTCAAAACCTGAAAAAGTCTGAAATGGAGAAATACCCAAACCTCTGTCTCCTGTGACTTTTGTGTACAACCACTTGCCATCATCCCAAATGACTTTACTTCAAAGTAAAACAATCTTTCTATTATACGTGAAACAGGACACAGATAACACAATCAGGTCTTCAACTAATATAAAGAATTAGTTACAAGGGCAAGCTTGTTAATGTTCCACCCTATTTTCATAGGGTATAAAATAATAACTAGCATACAAAAGAACTTATAGACTCATCTAAAAGTTAAAACCACAGGTTATGTTTTGGTACTACTGGCCTCATGAGAATGACAAAGTGTCATTTGAAATAAAAATGATGATACATACGAAAGTATATTTGCAGTAAGAAATTTCAGCTACAATGGCATACATCTTCTGCTGTAAATGATGCCACATTTTTCCTGCTAGCTTACAGATCTTAGAGCCCTGGGAATGACTCTGAATTTAATTTTTTGCTATGCAAACTCCAGGGAAGTGCATAGTATATTCTCTCAAAAACAAGAACTTTCCTTGAGCAAACTGTTCCTTCCTCAGATGCTGTGAGATATTGTGTCCAGCGGCAAGAATGATGCTTAGAGCCATTAGCATCATAAATTGCTTAGAGGACAAGGTGTTGGTGATTTGAAAGATATATAGAGTGGAACCAAGCACATTAGGCCTGCCCTTGTTGTTTTATCTTTATTTATTAATGGCAATAATTCTGTCCTAATCTTTTTTTATAGCATTTCATCAATTAGGTGGCATGTAAAGTGCTCCAAATGAGTTGCATTGACTTCTTCCTTCTTTCCCACACAGGTAAAGATGTGGAGGGCTCTACCTGCTCTGAAGGAGGTCAGGAGGAGGACACAGTCTTGTGGTTCCTGCTATGAAAGGGGTCTGCAGAGACTCAGCCACTCTTCCCCTGAACAAGAACTTCTAAGTGACCAAGTAAACACAAAACAGTTCAAAGAGGACAAAGCTAGAGTCACTTTAATGAGACAGGATGGCGTAGAGGTTGGTAACAGTAATTTTGTTGAAAGTGTGAGTGTGTTTAAAGAAAGAATGTGTCAACCAGAGTAGGCCAGATCAGTCATCCCTGTAAGTAAAGAAAAGAAAAGTCAGCAGAGGAATGTTGACACTGCCCATGGAGAAGAAAGATCTCTTTGGCCCAGGGGAGGAGCCAAATGGGTTTTCAGTTGTCTGGTCCCACTGACCTAGTTGTAGCTTTTGAGGATGTGGTTAAAAGTCTAAAGAGGAGATAGACCCATTGGTAAGGTCGTAGCTCCTAAGTAATTCTTTTGTCCACCTACCCTCTTCACTCTGGTCCAATGACATGGTCATCTAGAAACCTTCTCATTATGAGATGGCTTTTCATATGCACCTTCTGACTATAGGAAGCAACAGTTTAGACATCTACATTTTGAGATTTTAGTATTTTCATCACATAAATTTTTTCTTGTATTTTTTTCATCATGGTAAAAGATGTATAACATACAATTTAAGATTTTAACCATTTTTAGGTGTACAATTCTGTGGCATTAAGTATATTCACACTTTGTGCTACTATCACCAAAATCTACTTCCAGAACGTTATCATGTCTCAGACAGAAACTTTGTCCCCGTTAAATAATAACACCCCATTCTCTCTCCTCTTAGACCCTGATGACCACTATTCTACTTTCTGTTTCTGTTAGCTTGCATATTTGAGATACATCATATAAGTGGAACAATGCAATATTTATCTCTCTATCTCTGGCTTCTTCCATTTAGCATAATGTTCTCAAGGTTCATCCACATTGTAGCATGTGTCCAAATTGCCTTCTTTTTTTAAGGTTGAATAATATTCCATTGTATGGATATGACACAGTTTGTTAATCTGTTCCTCTGTTGATGGATATTTAGGTTGTTTCCACCAGTGGGCTTCTGTGAGTAATGCTGCCAGAACATTGGTGTGCACGAATGTGCTTGAGTTCCTCCTTTCAGTTCATTTGGATATGAACTTGGAAGTGAAATTGCTGGATCAAATGGTATTTCTATGTTGAACTTTTTGAGACATTGCCAAAATGTCTTGACAACAGCTGAATCCTTTGAGATTTCCAACAGCAATGTATGAGGATGCCAGTTTCTACACATCTTTGTTAACATTTGTTATTTTCTTTTCTTTTTTTAATTAATAGCCTTTCCAATGCATGTGAAGTGGTATCTCATTGGGGCTTTGATTTGCATTTCCCTAATGATCAATGATCTCGAGAATCTTTTCACGTGCTTATTTTCCATTTATATGACTTCTCTGGAGATATGTCCTTTCAAGCCCTTTGCCCACATTAGAAAATTGGGTTATCTGCTATAATTTCCTAATGTAAATTTATGTAACATTTTCTTTAGTTATTTAATTCCTTGTCAACTCGGCTGTAGGGAGGGGACTCTGCTGATCATGTCAGCCCAAGAAACTTGGCTTATTGCATTGCTTGGCTTATATGTATCCTATTATAAATTAAATTCTCCCTGTGGTTTTTTGAGCTGTCTTGTAGGTCATGCCTAGGAGAGAGGTCATGCTAGGAGACAGATCTAGGTCATGCCTAGGAGAGAGGTCATGCCTAGGAGACAGATCTTCTCCTGAGCCTGTAAGGCAGACTCCACACCAGGGTTCTGACTAGTGCCTGCCCTAAGAGAAGGCACCCTCTGAGAGCTGTTTTCTCCCTGTTTTCTTGGTGGATCTGAAAGCCACACTTCCCAGTACAGTTACAACTAGCTACCTGTGGTTATTTAAAATTAAAGTCAAATTTAAATGAAACAAATTCAAGTTAAATACAGTGAGAAATTAGGTTCTATAATCTGATTAGCAACATTTCAACTACTTGGTAGCACATGGGGCCAGTGTCTACTATGTTGATATTGGGTGAAGCAAAAGTAGGTTTACAGTTGTTTATATGGAAAATAATACAATAATTACTAAATAATAATACAAGAATAAACTGTATTTCACATGTTCATAACTGTTAACTTACTTTTGCCCCATCTTGTACAGATATGAAACTTTTCCATTATCTCAAAGAGTTCTATTAAACAATAAAGATTTAGAAAGTAAGGATTTTAAAAAGAGCATTGGAAACAGATAGTAAAATAAAACAAAATAATAACAACAACAACACAATGACTCCAGGATTAAAGAATGATGTTAGAACAGAATAGAAATAAACTTGATCTTACTTGACCTGCTGGAGAAGAGTCCCTTAGTATTTTCAGTGATAGAATCATTTGTAAAGTGAGCTTCATACAAGTGCCAATGTCCTGGGGCTGATGTGTAAATTAAGTGAGGGCAAACAGCCTGGCGAATAGTAAACATTAGGTAAGTATGGGGTGCCTGTAAAAATGCACGGCTCAGCTCTTCTGGTGCAGGAACGTGTTGGCCACATGGAGGCCACGTGTCCTGAAGACAGCTCCCGACCAGTTCATAGTGTGACAGGGTGGTAACACACCCTCAGGGGACAAGATGCAGGATTCTTCTAACAGATGTCTTTGACTTGAGGATGCACCACTGGTCTGACCAAAACCTTAGGAGCGTTTCTGCAGTCCAAGACTATTCCTTATCCAACTTTTCTCCCTTCCTTCTTTCCTTTCCAGTGCTAAGCCTGCAAGATGATTCAAAGTCTCTCCCCATTTTCACCTTCCGTTTTGTCCCTCAGTGCACTTAATGCACATCTTAACCTATCTAAGCACCAGCTTCACAGCTGGGGAAGGTGTTTACCACAGTGAGTATTCCTTTCTTGGAGACATTTCTTCATCTGTTGGCCATGTGAAGCCTCCCAGAAGATTTCTTATATTAAAATTCTCACATGGCCCTGGCAGGTTGGCTCAGAGGAAGAGCATCAGCCTGGCATGTGGATGCCCTGGGTTTGATTCCTGGTCAAGGCACATAGGAGAAGCGACCATCTGCTTCTCCACCCCTCCTCCTCCTTCTCACTCTCTTTCTCTCTCTTCCTCTCCCACAGCCATGGCTTGATTGGTTTGAGTGAGTTGGCCTCAAGTACTGAGGATGGCTCCATGGATCCTCTACCTCCGGTGCTAAAAATAGCTTGGTTACTGAGCAATGACCCTAGATGGGCAGAGTATCACTCATAGGGGGTTTGTCAGGAATATTCCAATCAGGGCACATGTGGCAGTCTGTCTCTCTGCCTCTCTTCCTCTCACTTAAAAAAAAGAAAAAAACATTCTCACATCAGCTAAGTGACCACAGTTTCTTCTATGTCTCTGAGACCTCACAGTGAGAGCTCTTGTGAGTATCTCAGTTCTGCCTGCACAGGCGAGTAACAGACCTTTTTGGTTCCTCCAGAGGCCACCCTAATGTTGAGCTATTGGAAGGGACATTCTCTTATACGTTACTTTCAGATCTCTGAAACACATTCAAAATCCATTACCTGTTGTTTTTGCCTTTTGGTGCCAGTTACTTTATTTCTGGTTTATTTCTATTAGAAGAACACTCTGAGTTTTTTAATTGTCAGTTTCCTGGAGAAAAGCTGGAGGTATGATTTTTCCCAGCTCCAAAATCTTTCTTCAATTTTCTTGTCTTCTTCCCAGCATGGTTAAAACCCAAGACAAAACTTTGTGAGCACTGGATTCGAGTTCTAGGGTTCCATCTGTCACCCAGTCCACTCTCAGCCCTTTCCTTCTGCAGAGTTTCACTCCTTCAGCCGACTCTGTCTCCTCCCCTGGGGCCAAGTACGTCTAAGCTGTCACCACTCACCTGTCCGAAGCCCAATATATTAGTAGATGCCAGTGTTTCCCACACTTGAAACACCTGAATGTTCCAAGGGTAAAAAAGTTTGTAGCAGACATTGGTGCCCCTCCAACAGCCTTTTGGGTCTTCCCCTCACATCTCTTTGCAAGAGGGCTTCTCCCTGCCCCTGAGCCCTCTGCCTGTGCACAGCAGGCCGGACATGACTGGACATGATTGCCCTTCTCTTGCTTGTACCGGCTTTCAGCTCCCCAGCAAGAACCATGGTGGTGGTTTGCTTAATAATACATATTTTATTTGCAGTTTTTCCTTGCCTTTCTCATCTTTCACGCTCCGATTGGTGCTTCTTTGGATCAACCCCCAAATAAACTTCTTGCAGTAGAATATCAGGGAAGCCCAAGCTGAGACAGAATTCTATTAAGACTAGCTGTCCCGGCCCTGGCCGGTTGGCTCAGTGGTAGAGTGTCAGCCTGGTGTGCAGAAGTCCCGGGTTCGATTCCCGGCCAGGGCACACAGGAGAAGCGCCCATCTGCTTCTCCACCCCTCCCTCTCTCCTTCCTCTCTGTCTCTCTCTTCCTCTCCCGCAGCCAAGGCTCCATTGGAGCAAAGATGGCCCGGGTGCTGGGGATGGCTCCTTGGCCTCTGCCCCAGGCGCTAGAATGGCTCTGGTCGCAACAGAGCGACTCCCCAGAGGGGCAAAGCATCGCCCCCAGATGGGCAGAGCGTCGCCCCTGGTGGGCGTGCAGGGTGGATCCCGGTCGGGCGCATGCAGGAGTCTGTCTGACTGTCTCTCCCCGTTTCCAGCTTCAGAAAAATACAAAAAAAAAAAAAAAAAGACTAGCTGTCCCACGGTCCAAGAGGGTTAGGAACTGCTAGGTTAAACAGAAGTGAGTAGGTTTCCCAACCATAAGACTTTAAAGAGCATTCATATGAAATTTTACTTAGTGACTATCCAGATGAGAAGCAGACAGACAGTCCAAAATATGTGGTCACGTGTGACTGTGGAGTACACGCACACACGACTCCTCCACGGAGCACAGTTTGCAGACAGCAACCGTGCAGGAGCTGAACCCAGTGTCCTGAGAAGAGCGAAGTTTGCGTATTTTTGTTCGCCCTCATTGTACCATTTCACACAAATGTATAAAACTCATTTATTCATTAAATCAAGGGTGCATAGGTACTAAAAACAAACACATTTTCGAGAAGCAGCAGGTGAGTTAATGAGCAGCGCTGGCTCTGCACTATGAGTTACTATGAAACCGAGGCGTCTATCCGGGGAATGGAGTGGAGGCACGTGGCCCGGACTGGCAGCCTCACCGGGTCGGTACTGGAGCTGTGGTCTGTGCTTAATTAAGCGGTTCAGACTGTGCCCCGAGTATGAGAAAAAAAATGCATCTGGAGATTCATGCTGGCTCTTCTGCCCTTTCAATTAATCTAGTTACACATAGGTCTTTAGCCAATTAATTAATTTTTCCATTATTAAGAGGACACATCATAACAGAGCATGAACCAGAACTAATTTAGCATGGTAAATACTTTTAAACTTAAGTGGAGCTGAAATTAAGTTGATTTAAAACCCAAGAGTAAATTTATTTCCTGTTCCAAGACCAGAACACTTCTCAGGGCCTATAGGGACACATCTATTCGTGTCCAAGGTGCATCTCATCGATAGGCTGACATTGGTCACCTCTAGGGGTTTCAGGATGTTCTTGCAAGAGCTGCTGCTTCTTCTGAGCAAGCTATGCAACCAAAGGTTACAGTTAGCCTTCAACTATTATTTATTGGGGGACCAATACATGTGTTGTGTGTGTGTGTGTGTGTGTGTGTGTGTGTGTGTGTGTGTGGTTCTCTGTCTCCCCCCACACACCAAATACATAAAAGCTAAATTAAATAAACATATTAGTACATTTAAATTTAACAAATGGATTCAAAACTCACTAAATTTCCTTATTAAAATGTTTCAAATTCTTTCCAATTTCATTTTCTCTGCAGATGTTAAAGTTTTTATAGGTGAAACATTTACACTGTTTTGAGCAACATTTGCAACCATTCATTTTTTTAAACATTCATTTTCAAAATACTTTCTCTACAGATATTTATTTCTCTCACTTTCTCTCCTTTTTTTAAAAAAACTTTTTAAAATAATCTTTGCCACCAAAGTAGATTTGGAAAGAATTTTTCTATTCCTATCCCTATCAAAACATAAAACAATGCAGAGCTCAAACAACAAAAGTTCTTTTCAAACCTTGTTCTTTGAAATTGGTAGAGAATATTTGGTTTATTTTTCTGTGTTGATGGGAATGGAAACAGAGAACTTTTCTCTCTTTTTTCCTACTGTTTACGAGAATAAAAGTTTTATATTTTATTCCCCCCTCTCAGCCTTACTGATTCAATTTTATTTTTAAAAAGATATTGAACAATAACATGTTTCAAAAAACCAAATACTGTATACACATAAAATTAAATTCAGAGAAATATTACTCCCTTCTAAATATCCTAATCCTAAGCCCTTTACAATTTTAAGGTAATCAACTTCCTCATTCTCCATTTATCTTCCTTGTGTGTCTCTGTCGTCATTTCTTAATTGTTTTTAAAGCAAAATGTTAACTTTTCTTTTCAAAGCATCTTCTCGGTAGTGTTAAAATTGTCAGTTGGTTTTCTGGTACACTGGTCATTTCACGAAGGAAACAAAAATGATTGCTTTTGAATTTTGACAACCCTATTAAGTATTTTCTCATAAAATAGCCATTGAAACTCTATCCTAATGAGTGATTTTCTTGGTCACTGCTGAATCATTGCAGTGTTATATGGTTATTCTACTAAGTTTCACAGGTCATGGTAGGCAGAGTATAAGGTAGCTCCATGATCCGCCCCCACCTGGTGCCCATTCCTCTGTGGACTCTCCTTCCCCTGAGTGTGGGCAGGACCTGAGGCTTGCTTCTAACCAATGGAATATGGCAAAGATGATGGGATCTTTGATTATATTACATAAGATTCTAACTGCTATCCAGCTAGTGACTGTCTCTACTGACTCCCTTGCTAGCTTTGATGAATTAAGCTGGTGTGTGGAGAGGCCCACATTGTCAGGAACTGAGGGTTCCCCTGACAGCCAGCCAGTGGTTGAGACCCTCAGTCTTACAGCCAGTGAAGAACAGAACCCTTCCAACAACAGAGCCTTTCCCAGTTGGGACTTGGATCAGACCCTGACCTTGACCTTCACTTTGAGACATTGATGCCTTAGACCGAGCTACACCATGCCTGAACTCTTGACTGCAGCACCTAGGAGATAATAATTGTGTGTTGTTTTCAGCCAATACATTTGTGGTAAATTGTTACAAGCAATCAATAAAAGATGCACAGGTTTTACCTTTATAAATGCAACTAATCTTTGCAGCAGCTTGCTTTTAAAAGAGTACAGTGTATGAACTTCATGAGTGGGCTAGCCCAGTAATCTTCACCTAGAAATTATTTTTAAAATTCAGTCAAAGTCAGGCTCTTCTTCTGCCAAACTATTGTGTTCATCAGAAATTTTTATGTTAAGAATTACTCTTATAAAGATGTCTTCTTTTCCAATAAGGCTTTCAGTTGATGGCTCATAAAATAATGTTGTTTATCATGCATATCTCTCCTAGAACAAAATTTAGCACATATATAACGTGGCACTGGGAACATCTGAGATTTCATCCAACTGTATCGCTAATATTCTCTACCACATAATTTATTCTGATATTTTCATCTTTAAAATTTTAGTAAAATCTCTCTTATATTTGTTGACAATAGAAAGTGTTAATTTGTTGATATAAATTAGTTCCTACGTATCAGTTATGTCATTTTTCCTCAAGGATTTGAATGAGGGTTTTGCTATCAAGTAAGAGACTTCAAAAGAACTTCTAAATGATTATTATTAATCTTAGTGGAATTTTTGAAGTATTAAATATCCAGTAACTTTAAGCATAAACAAATAAAAAATTAGGTAGTTGTCTTTAGGTTTTGGTTTGTAAGCATCTTAATTTTTTCAGTTTTTAAGTGTGCTAATTGTGATGGCATCAGTGATCGCTTGCTCAAGACTCAGTTACGCATCTAGAATCAATTTTGCTACTAAAGAAAAGTGGATAAACATCCCTGTTGCAAATGCAATGCCTGCTACCTGGTCTGTGCTCACTGTCCCATGTCAATGCACAGCCAGAGGGCCTTTGAAAGCACACCCTATCTCCTCCTTGTGCAGATGGCATGCCTCCCACCACAGTCAAAGCCCAAGTCCTCACAGACCCTGACATGACCTTCACCCTTATTAGCTCCAACAAAACTGCAAAGGAAGCTGGAAAAGATGGAGCTCATGGTTATTGGGTGAGACTAGAAAATCTCTGCCACACAGTTTTAGTCCATATGCATTAAATATTAGTGAAGTATATTTTTTACTTTTCTAGTATAAAAGATAAATACAAATATTTTTGCTTATTTTGATAGATCATTGTGTGTGTATGTACCATGCTCTGGAGATCACAGCTAAGATAATGAGGACATAAAACTTATATTTAACCAAGATATGACATATCATCCTGTTTTGTCATTGTCTTCTTTTTGCTCCAAAATGGAATAGAAAAAAACATCTAATTAATGATGGTATCTTTTAAGAGATTTTCTGGATAATCAAAGTCTATCGCCACATCCACACAGGCACTGCTCACTACCTGTGTCAACAGCGCTGGCCACACACATCCTTCGGGAGGAGATGAACCAAAAAAAGAAAGAAGCAAAAAAAGGCTGGGCCCATGCTTGTGTATTGATTAGGTTTTCTTTACAGATCAGTTCTGTGAATTATAGTTGAGAATATAACTGCTTGTAGATTTCATTTGGGATGATTCTACCTAATAAAGGCAAAAACAGAGGAATTAAAAACTTTCTTCTTCTGAAAGAAACAGGAAACAGCAAACCAAAACTACTTGCTGAGTATGTGCTGCACAAGGGTCAGCCGGGGAATCTGGGCCCTTCGTAGACAGCCCCAGTCTAAGAGGAGTGTGCTGCTTGGCTGAATGGGAGGGAAAGAGCAGAGCAGAGACTAAGAAGCAGGCCACGGAAGTGAGAACAATGCCTTTTGGTAAAAGGTCAAGGAGGGCGTCTCCCACAGCGTGGACCTCATGAACCTTCCAAGGCAGACCCCTCCTTCTCAGTGCCAAGCTCACTCAGGGGCACTTTCTCTTTTATTTGGCTTCCTGGGTCCCAGCCTTTGGGGATGCGAGCTTCCCTAACTGTCCCTGCAGCCTAACACATGGCTTGGCCTCCAGCCTCCAACGGAGTCCACATCCCCAGCTTTGGACAACATCTCTCATTAGCCTTATTTCCTTGTGGAAAGTTTAGTGCTTCCAAGGCTGGGCACACTCCTTCCCAGGGGAGGGGTGTGGGCTCTGTGCCTCAAAGCTGATTTACTCTGTCGAGAAAGGTCCAGGTGACTTGTTCCTGATCAGCTGCAAAGGGGCTTTCTGTATTCAGGCTTCTGGAAGAATGTACAGTACTTCCCTGAGCTGGATGTGTCAAGTCAGCCTGTTCCCAAGATTCACGCTGAGGTCAGGAGAGCCCTCTATGATCCTATGAATACAGTGCATTTCTTTTCTCCATCAGAAACTGAGGTGCAGGCAACCCTTATACCATTGAGGGAAGTATATTTTATTGTATAAATATTTATTTGTAAGTCTAAGGAGACATTATTATTGCTGCTTTATGCAGCCAATACAGAAACAGCACAATAAAGCAGGTGGAAATATTATTTTCTTCGTAGTTTCTAGCCATTGAAGCAAGAACTTTGTTTTATTTCTGTAGAAAAGGATCAATCAGATTTTATTTTTCTCTATGGATCTCATTTATTTATCCCTTTGTTTACTCTACAAATGCTTATTTAGTGCCTCCTATATGCCAGGGATTGGGAATAGAGGAGGAAGCGCGGCAGACAAATTCTGAAGAGCACAGGTTATAATGTCGCTCAAGATGGGTTTTAGTTTAAGAGACTCTCCGAGATTATCTGGTGCCTCCCACATTATTGCGCAAATAAGGAAACAGAGGGTGAGGAAGTTGAATAACATCTTATGCCTGGAGGTCGCATAGTCAGACTCTCTGGTCCTTACACACCCAGTCCAGCACCTGTAATTTCTAGAGTAGACATCAACTCCCAACTCAGTAACCACATTTAAGACAAGGCTACGTGGACATCGAAGAAAGGCAGAATAATGCCATTTTATAGACACAATGGAAACTGTCTCATTGATGTCTATCTTTGGTCAAATGTAATAGCCACTACTAATTCAAGAAAAAGATTAGATCTATGAATGTTATAGTAGTGGAAAACTTTAATACATTATTAGTAATGATAACAAAATTTAATATCTCTTGAGAATTCACAATATGCCAAACGTGTGTTGAGTTTTATGGGGGAGAAGCCCATTTAAGTCTCATGTCCCCTTTAAAGATGAGGCCACTGAGGCCCAGAAAGTCAGGGGCTTGTCTGTGGAGGTGGAGACGTTGTGAGTGGGGAGCCAGGATGCTACCCTGGAGAGCTGAGCCACTCTCCTCCTCTCCGGGCATCTCAGCCTGGGTCCTGAGCCACAGATGGGGGTGGCTGTCATTTCCAGGAGTTCCTGTGGGGTTCCAACCAACTCCCAGGATCACACTGTTTATCCCACAGAGAGAAGGGCAGAGAAGAGTGGCCCAGTTCTTTTCTTGCTCACCAGAATCTCTTGCTAGAATATTCTACTGATAATTTTTTATCGTGTGTTAAAGAAATAACTACAATTTTCCACCTAAATTATGGCCATTGTGTCAGGAAGAGGGTGAAACAGTTGATGTGTTTTGTGGCTTGTCCACAGGGTACTGGCATAGTGACATGGTGAACAGGGACAGATTAGCAGGGAGGGGTCTGGAAAGGTCTGATTTAACAGTGTCCTCTCTTTAGAAAAAATTACCTCAGCGTGTTTGCTTTGCAATCAAGCCATCACTTGTTAAGAAGGCTCATATTTCTAAGAGGCATTAAGCACTGGCAGAAACATCATCCTGCCATCACTTGTGAATCCACAAGACCACGGTGAATACAAATGAGGAAGATCAGGGATTCTAAATGGCTCTGTGCAGACTCAGTGCTGCCCTGACAGTTGACAAGCGGGTTTTCACAGAGAACTCTGGGGCACAAGTTGGCAGATGGTGGTGATGACACTGAGATCCACTTGGGACCAGAATACTTAGCATTAGTATTCTCTGCAGGAAGGATATCAGCTCCTGTGTCTAGTCACAGAAGCTATATTGGCACATCTCAAATATCATTTAGGTAAAACTTCTGATTGATGGGGCTCAGTTGTTGCTTTTAGTTCTGGAGTTTCTTGCTCTACCTGTCATGGGATTGAAACAAGGTGATGGCATTGAGAGAGAGGAAGATGGGGTTGGCTCAGTCATCAGTGTCCTATAATTTATTCTCCTACATTAGGACCATAAATAATATTGCATATCTCTGGGAGGGACCAGTAGCAATATTATGGGCACTGATCTTTTTTCTTCACATTGTCTAAATTAAACTTTGTAATATAAGCCTTAAAATGCTAAAAAGTAAAGTTCCAAGAAGTCACAAGGACCACTTTTTTCCTTTATTAATGCAGGAAGCTGGAGATAATATCTGAGTTCTCTTCAAGTCCATTTCTGTAACTCTAAGCTGGTCACAGAATGTGAAAGTTTCATGTACACACATTTCCCATAGACTAGGGTGCTTTCCCTGTTGCCTTCTCCTCTGAAAACTGTTAGTCATTAAAAGGAAAACTAACACAGACCACCTGAAAACCAAAAGGCTTTAAATCTTTTTTAAAAATTTAGAAGAGTACATAAAAATGACAATAGGAATTGTTCTTTAGCATCCCTGTGCAACAGCTCGGAGCCCAGGAAAGTGAGAAAAGCCTGGACAAGAGGGTCCATGCAGAAAGCTGCTATTATATCAGTCAGCTTTTGCTGCGTAACAAACCACACCAAAACAAGTGGTTTGAAATAGCAACCGTTTCTTTACTCATAGTTCTATAGGTGGGCAATTTGGTTTAGTTCAGCTAGGACAGCTTGTCTCTGCTCCATATGGTGTCAGCTGGGCTCACACATATGTTCATACTCAGCTGATGGTGCGGCAGCCATCTGACTGAAGGCTGGCTTGGTGGCTTCACTCAGAGGGCTACAAACAGCACCGCTGCTGGATATAACAAGTTATGTATGTGTTATTGATCATCCAGCAGGCTAACAGGGGTTTATTGACATGGTGGTGGTTGTAGAGAGGGCATGCCTCAATGCACAAACACTTTTCAAGCCTCTGCTTCCACCACCCTGTAACATCCCACTGGCCAGAGTAAGTCACATGGGCAAGCCCCGGCCCAAGGGATGGAGAGGTATTGTTCTCTTGATGGGAACAATTTGTGGTGGTTCTAAAACATGACCACAAATTCTTTATTACTACTTCTCCTACCAAGAGATGGAGGTCAATGTCACTTCCTCTCAAATCTGTATTAATCTTAGTGACTTGTCTGCAACCTTAACAGTTGAAATTCTGCTGCATAATTTTAGAGGTGAGGTCACCAGAGCCCATGCTGACACCCACTAAGCTGCTGAAGAAGCCATATGCTGGTGCCCTGATTGACACCCAGTGGAGCTCCCGGTGATGGCCTGCCAGCAACTGAGTTGTTCAGAGTGGCTGGCTCTCAGTAATGCGATAATGATGTCCCTGGTGTCCAGGGAGCTCCCTGTCCTGGGTCTGTGTGTCCCCCGCCTTTTCCCCTCAGCTGTGATCATCTTCAGCAATGTATAAAGAAAAGCATCTCCCCTAAAAGGATGGGTCCCACCCAGCATTCCTGTCTTTTTGCTTAGGAAAACATTTCAAGTTTGTGTTATACAGCCTATAGGAAAGCCCAGGGGCTTGGGGGGTCCCCAAATCAGAACCCCTTTGAGGTCTCACTGCCAATGAGACCTGGTTAAGTGTTAAACCACATTCATCCTCCCTGCCATTCTCTCTACTCAGGAAAGATAGCTTTCTCCTGTTCCATTAACTTACATTGTACAAGACTGGCTCTCTGACCGGAGGGTCATGCCTGGACGTTGGTCTCCTCTAGTTCCTGCAAAGGTCAGTTCAGCTCATTTCTCTCCCTTTGTTTTATCTTTGACCTTGGAAGGGGGAGGCCCTGTGTACCTTCTCTTGGATTCCCTTCTGTGGGACTTGTCCTCCCCAGGTTATGGGGCTGGGACTGCCTAGCAAGGGACCCTCAGAGGATGCCTGAAGGATGGGCTGCAGCCAGGCACCATCTCTTCCTGGGCTGCAGAGCCTGACTCTCCCATCAGAGTGGCCCTGGATGAAGAATTAACCTGAGGGGTGAGTACTGAGTGCTCAGCATCATTGCTGGAACAGTT
Organism: Saccopteryx leptura; assembly: GCF_036850995.1. Taxonomy (NCBI): domain Eukaryota; kingdom Metazoa; phylum Chordata; class Mammalia; order Chiroptera; family Emballonuridae; genus Saccopteryx; species Saccopteryx leptura. The sequence goes on along the minus strand of NC_089504.1, from coordinate 220,799,597 downwards.
ACTCCAGAGGCATGAGAGTAAAGGCTTGAACCAGGCATTCGCAGTGAGAAGGAAAACTTAGGAATAGACCATAGAAAATTCATTATTCCTACCTCCCATACATTACAAAATTAAAACAAACTTACCAAGAACTCTGTAAATACCCCACAGAGTGTTATGGACAATTACTAGATGAAGACATTTACTGGAGAAGAGGTTCCCTCTGGGTGTAATGAATACACAACACACACAACACATAGTGCTTCTGGGTGTCACTTTCTTCCAGATGTCTCCCTGATTCCCTGTGGGAGAAGGTTTCTTGCCTCTCTTTCATCTGCCAGAGAGTGTCTGCCCCTTGGGGTCCTCTGGACCTTAGTGAGCAGGTGGGACCAGCAGGAGCCACAGACACCAGCATGAGAGCAGGACTGGGCACCAGACAAATCCTTCTGCTGCTGTCGCTGCCACACCATGGCTGCTGCTTTTCCATATGGGCTCGCACAGGCTCTCAGGAGGGGATGCTTTAATAGGATTGCCAGGCATCATAAGTAACACCTCCTCTTGCCCACCAGAGTTGTGAACCAACTGAAAAGGGGACACAAGAAGCAGACAGATTGAGAATGAAAGGTCAGCTTCAAGGAGAGATGGTAGGATGTGGCTCCTGTGTCCGACTGGTGGGTGTGTTGTCTCTATGCTTGTCCCCTCACCGTCTGCCTTCTGGAGAAGTTTGCCAAAGTAAAGTTGGGATTGCCAAACCAGAAATCTCCCCCGAGGTTGCTGCGCTCCTTGGTCCTGCAAAGGGAAGAAAGAAGATGGAACAGAAGCCAACTGCCCTCACCCACTCCTACTGGCCATCATCCACCCCTCTCGGCCGTCACCCAACCCTTCGGCCATCACCCCCCCCTCCACAGCTGTCACCCACTCCTCCCTGGTGAGCAGTCAGTGAGACTGGAACAAGAGGCCAGGACTAGCATTCCCTCCACATGTAGACAAGAGGAATGGGAATTAAGAAGAGTACCTCCATGCCTTCTGCTCTCTTAGTGCTCAGCCATTGGACTGAAGCATTCGGCTCCTGGTTGACAGGGATGTGCCGTCCTGCTCTAGAGGGCAGCCCATCAGGCCGGCCCTGCTCCCGCTTTCAGTAGTGCCCCTTTCCTTGGGGTTTCTTCCTAGAATCACCACAGGGAAGTATATATTTTGCTCACAGAAGCTGCCAATTGAATTGAAAAAGTAAAATATTTAAGTTAACTTTGAGCCACACTAGAGTCAAGGTGGAAATTTATTCTTTTCTGTACTTTGCATTTTTTTCCAGCTGTCATACTCAATGTAGCTTATCTGAGATTCTGCAATGTGATTAAATGTCAATATTAAGATGATCTGAGAATAAAATGTCAACAACCTGGAGGTGGTTCAAAGCTGGATATAAAAGCCTTCTTTATTAAATTCTCTCTCAGTGCGATAAACTAGGTTACTCTGAAACAAGAAGTAATCCTCAGATCCCAGCAGATTACTATGAGGAAGGTTCATTTCCGTGGACCTCCCTGGCCCATATGGGCTCTGTTCTTCCTTACCGTGGTCTCCACTGCGACACTGGCCTTAGCATAGTGCAAACAAGGCCAGTATAAATTTTCAGGGAGAAATTAAAGGTCACATAGATTAAGTATTCTTTTTGGTTAAAGCTAAACTAATTTTGTGTCTGAAGCAATTAAAGTCCAAAATTAAATAATGCTTTTGCTTTTTTGAAGTCAAGACCAAGAACTATAATTTTTCATTTTAAACTAATGTTCAATTAAATCAAGTTCTTCTTCCATTTATTTCTTTGTTCATTAGAATCTGTCATTATTTTATTATTTTTATTTATTTTTTTAACAATTGTGTATGATCCACCATGAGGGGCTTAATGCCTTTAGGGCTTCAAAGGTTAGTGAATCAGTTTCTCATTCCCCACTTTAAAGAGTACAAAGAGGTCATGGGGCCCACCAGATCATCAAAGCATTGACCTTGCATCACTAGCTAACCTGAGGGCCTATGAAGCTAGCCCAAATCAAATAAGGTTCTTAGGACATCACCACTTCGTAAGATCTTTTGCTGTGTCGCTGATGTAGTAGAAGTCCCAGGGACTCTGAGGGCAGGTTGGTGGACAGAGAAGAAAAATCGTCTTCAGTTTCATCTTTGCAGGGCACTGTGGTGCCAGGGCATGTGCCCAGGAAGTCAACTCCGTTGCAAGAAATGTCCCTTTGGAAGGCCCACAGTGGCACTGTTTAGCCTATATGACCTAAGGCTTTTGTCAGAGGAGACATTTTGGAGACACATTTGAGCTGATGCTGTCCTCTTGCTGAGTGCAGAAATGTGTGGTGGCAGCAGCCTTCCCATCTGAGTTTTTATCCTCTAAGAGCCTGAAGTTTGGAGTCCCTCAGGTTGCTCTGAGGGTTGGCTCTCTCCAGTGGCAGATGTTACACAATCTCGGGGACATGCATCTCCAGTCCCGTGACTTTCTTCCATGGCCTGTTGTGGGATTGTAAAGGTCTGGGAAACCTGGCTTCTTGGGACAATGTCTCAGGTCCTCACATTGGTTTGCAGTGAACAATAGAACATCTCCGAACCAATGCTGCTGTTGATGCTTCGGAAAATCTGTGCTCCTAGAACACAGTTTTTACATTTGCCTGTGCCTTAGAAACCCAGGGGACCTTTAAAAACCTGAGGCCCAGAATACACCCCAAATAATTACATCACAGTCTCTGGGGTGGCTAATTTTATGTGTGACAACTTGACTGGGTCATAGTACCCAAATATTTGATCAAACACCAGTCTGGATGTTTCTGCAAAGGTGCTTTTTAAAGTAACATTTAAATCAGTAGAATCTGAGTAAACAGACTATCTTCCACATTGGGTGGGCCTCACCCAATCAGTTGAAGGTTTTAATAGAAAACAATTGACCTCCCCCAGCAAAAAGGAACTCTGCCAGCAGATCACTTTTGGGTTTGAACTGTAACTCTTTCTTGGGTTTCCAGCCCACCGCCCACCCTACAGATTTTGAACTTGCATGAGCCAGTATTTTTAAAGTAAGTCTCTTTCATACACCAGTTGATTCTGTTCCTCTGGAGAACCCTGACTTATACAGGTGGTATCAGGCACTGGTATTCTTTAAAGCCCTCCTGGGGACCGAGTGTGCAGCAGGGTGAGAGCCACCTCCCGAGAGGATCTGGAGAGGAGAGGCCCTTCCTCCCTGAGCTCCTCAGGGTGCTCTGATTCTTCTTCCAGATGTTCCAGGCATTTCTAGCTGCTGCATTTCTCTGTAATAGTAAGAGTTGCCTCCCATTTGTAACTACATCCTCCCATCTCTGCTGCTTCAGGGAAAATCCAACAGCATTTTTAAGAGTTCAGCGTGTTTTTGAAATTGTTTAACTTCCTTCTCAAATATCTTGCTCTTTAACGCCTTGCTCTGTGGACTAGCTGTATCAGCCTTCCCTGGGGAGTGTTAGAAATGCTCAGGGACTGAATCTATCTGGGACCAATGTCCTGAAACCCTGGCTTTACAGCTGCACTTTTCTGTGGGACTACTTTCTGACCTCCCCACCGGGTGGCGAGCTCCAGTGGCACACAGCTCACTGCTTAGCAGCATGGGAAAGCAATGAATGACTTTGGGCTTCAGAGCCAGGAAACTTGGGGTGTGTGACGCTATTTGACATGAAAGTAGGGATATTGAAAAGGCATTTATTTTTTTGAAGGGGAAACTTCTGAGTCCAAGTGTCAGCCTTGGGAAATGATTAGAGGATGGTGTACTATTCCTTATGTTGCTGGATTTCATGGCTATTTTATATCCTTTTGCCTTACTGAAATGTTAGAGAACTCTAAGCGCCACTGACCTGGCATTAACAGTCAACTCTACATCAATCGTGTGTATTTTTGTTCCTCCACTTTAAAAACATACACACACACCATTTCAGTCCTGAAGATTTTAACCAATCATCAGTCTTTTCTATTCTTCATCATTCCACCGATATAAAAATGTTAGAACAAACATGAAACCCCCAGACTGATGCGTGGATGGATATAACCACATTGTCACTGCAGAGACGACTTGCCCTCTGACTTGTCATCAAAAGGATTATGCATACACCTGGGACAAACGAAGCTAGTTTGATACCAAAAGATAGTATGAACTCCAACAAAAGGAAAGTGAGCATGCAGTGCTGATCCAACAGCACAAGGAATAAGGAGACTGTGTCCCCATCTGTCTCAGTCTGGGTCTTGGGCCCCTTTATGAAACATTGTTAGGCTGTAATTTCACTTACCAAATAACAATTTATGCGCTTACCCTTAGGATTACCGTTTAATGACGTGTTGTCACCTACATGTATATGTTTCACTGCTAAATGGGAAAAAGAGAGCCAAAGAATATGGTTATTATTGGCTTCATATTATGAGTTGAAAATGTATATATACATTTGAGCCTTACTTTAGTGTCATTATTTGAAATAGAGATTTTTGTTCTTTAGAAGGCAGAAATATTAAAAAAAAAAAAAAAAAAAAAAAACTTTGTCAGGCTAAAAGGTATTTTTCCAAAGGAAAAATTTGCTTTAAGCTGCAAAATTCTCTCTAGATGCCTCCAACCTCTCGCCCAGTGATTAATTGGTCTCAAATATCATTCTGACACACTCTATTACTCTATCACATGCCGGGACCAGGAAGAAACAGACTCCTATATTGTAGAGCTGGTTGGGTCAGCTCAGGTCAAAATTTTTATTGGTTTTGGCATGAAGGCTACTGGAGAAACTTGTAGGATGAAGAGTAGCTACAATGTGTGATTTTGAAAGCAGATTTCAAAGATGAAAACAGAACAAAATTGATTTCTGACTATAAAATGTTCTTTTCAGAAACCTGTGAGCTAAATCAACACACATCTCCATGCTCTGAAATATTGGGTATAAAGTGAACAAAACTCGCAGTCTGGAAAAGGAAGAGTTTGCAGATATTAAAATATTTGGTTGCGGTAAGGAGGCTTTGGGTGTCAGATGAGGAATGTTCTTGAGTGTTGTTCCAGAGTAGGTACTGTTCAGACCACACTGGGTTTGTTGGAGCACATTGGACCCTAATCACCCCTATCAGTTTCCTGGGCTGCTGAAACAAAGCCTCATAAAGAGAGTGGCTTGAACAACAGAGGTCTATTGTCTCACAGTCTGGAGGCCGAAAGTCAGAGATCAGGGTACTGACAGGGCTGCTTTTTTCAAGGGAATGGGGAGGAGACTGTTTCCTGCCTCCCTCTCAGCTTCTGGGGGTTCCATGGCTTGTGGCAGCACAACTCCAGCTTCCTGAGGCGTTCTCTCTGAGCGTGTTCATGTTCGTATTTCCCCTTTTCATAAGGACATCGGTCACGTTGGATTGAGGCCTACCCTACTCTAGTATGACCTCAAAGACCTTGTTTTCTGAATAAGACCACATTTGGAGGTACTGAGAGTTAGGACTTAAATAAATTGAGGGCAAGGACAGAATTCAATTCGAAACACTCCCCATGGTGATGCTTGGGAACCTCAGGAAATGCCTGTTTTCAACCTCTGTATCTCAGTCAGTCACTGGCCCTCTCCACCCGGTGACTTCCCTCTCACTGCCTAGACCCTTACCCTGGCCTGGGGTTGAACTGTCTGCTTTATCCTGAAAAAGCACCTTTTAATTCTGCTGACTCCTGCTTCTTCCCACTTGGAGCTCAGGCCACCTGAACACAGGAGGCTGTTTTATAAAGTTATACCTATATCTTCCAGCCAAGAGGAGTTTGAATCACTTTCTCTTATGAAAGAGGTAGATCAGAATCTGTAGGCTACCACCAGCAGTAATATTTTAGGATTCTTTCTTCTCTGTTGGAAAAACTATTAATGACACGGAACAGAAACAAAGACTTTCTGTTAAAGGAAAATAGGAAAATAATCATGTTCATTTCAACACTTTTTCACAGATGTGTATAACAGTATGTTTTGTTTTCTTTAAAATTATTGTTATTTAATTAATCTCTATATTTAATTCAACTTAATTGTTAAGTTTTTACCATCTTCCACAATTATATCATGACTTCAGACACTTAGTCAATTCACTTACTAGTTTAATTGACTGTTCCCTGGTCATCCAGGCAGACCCATGTTTTCAGTGGGAAATCACTCAATTAATTCTTGCTCATGGGTTATAATCTAGAGGAACTGTGATATGCACTGAATGTCTGTGTCACCTCCCCCAAAAAGCTTATACGTTGAAGCCCTAAACCCGATGTGATGCTATTGGGAGATGCGGCTGTGGGAGAAAATTAGAGTTAGATGAGATCATAAGGGTGGGGCTTTCATGACAAGATTAGTGCCCTTATATGAAAAGATATAAGAGAGTTCTGTCTTTCTGCCATATGAGCTACGCCATGTAAGGCGGCCACGTGTGAACTGGGAAGTGAGTTCTCACCACAACCGGAAAAGGATGGCATCCTGATCTCAGATTTCTAGCTTCCAGAATAGTAAGAAGAGAAGTTTCTGTTAAGTCACCCAGTCTATGGTATTTGGTTATGGCTGCCTCTAAGCTAAGATAGACTGCAATAGTGTCTTGCTTTCCTCTAGAAAAATGTCAGGTATATAACTTAACCCAAGCTGATTAGACTAATTATTTTTTGGAAGTGGATTTTATTTATTTATTTATTTATTTTTTAATAATTATATATTTTTAATGGGGTGAGATCAATAAATCAGGATACATATATTCAAAGATAACAAGTCCAAGTTATCTTGCCGTTCAATTATGTTGCATACCCACCACCCAAAGTCAGATTGTCCTCTGTCACCTTCTATCTTGTTTTCTTTGTGCCCCTCCCCACCCCCTTTCCCTCACCCATTCCCCCCTCCCCCCATAACCACCACACTCTTATCAATGTCTCTTAGTTTCACTATTATGTCCCACCTACGTATGGGACAGTTCCTGTTTTTTTCTGATTTACTTATTTCGCTTCGTATCATGTTATCAAGATCCCACCATTTTGCTGTAAATGTTCCGATGTCATCATTTCTTATGGCTGAGTAGTATTCCATAGTGTATATGTGCCACATCTTCTTTATCCAGTCATCTATCGATGGGCTTTTTGGTTGTTTCCATGTCCTGGCCACTGTGAACAATGCTGCAATAAACATGGGGCTGCATGTGTCTTTACGTATCAATGTTTCTGAGTTTTTGGGATATATACCCAGTAGAGGGATTGCTGGGTCATAAGGTAGTTCTATTTTTAGTTTTTTGAGGAACCACCATACTTTCTTCCATAATGGTTGTACTACTTTACATTCCCACCAACAGTGTATGAGGGTTCTTTTTCTCCACAGCCTCTCCAACATTTGCTATTACCTGCCTTGCTAATAACAGCTAATCGAACAGGTGTGAGGTGGTATCTCATTGCCGTTTTGATTTGCATTTCTCTAATAGCTAAAGAAGATGAGCATCTTTTCATATATCTGTTGGCCATTTGTATTTCTTCCTGGGAGAAGTGTCTATTCATATCCTCTTCCCATTTTTTTATTGGATTGTTTGTTTGTTTGTTGTTGAGTTTTATGAGTTCTTTGTATATTTTGGATATTAGGCCCTTATCTGAGCTGTTGTTTGAAAATATCGTTTCCCATTTAGTTGGCTTTCTGTTTATTTTGTTATCAGTTTCTCTTGCTGAGCAAAAACTTCTTAGTCTGATGCAGTCCCATTCATTAATTTTTGCCTTCACTTCTCTTGCCTGTGGAGTCAAATTCATAAAATGCTCTTTAAAACCCAGGTCCATGAGTTGAGTACCTATGTCTTCTTCTATGTACTTAATTGTTTCAGGTCTTATGTTTAGATCTTTGATCCATTTTGAGTTAATTTTTGTACAGGGGGAGAGACTGTAGTCCAGTTTCATTCTTTTGCATGTGGCTTTCCAGTTTTCCCAGCACCATTTATTGAAGAGGCTTTCTTTTCTCCATTGTGTGTTCTTGGCCCCTTTATCAAAAATTATTTGACTATATATATGTGGTTTTATTTCTGGACTTTCTATTCTGTTCCATTGGTCTGAATGTCTAATTTTCTGCCAATACCATGCTGTTTTGATTGTCATGGCCCTATAATATAGTTTGAAGTCAGGTATTGTAATGCCCCCAGCTTCATTCTTTTTCTTTAGGATTGCTTTGGCTATTCGGGGTTTTTTATAGTTCCATATAAATCTGATGATTTTTTGCTCTATTTCTTTAAAAAACGTCATTGGAAGTTTGATGGGAATTGCATTAAATTTGTATATTGCTTTGGGTAATATAGCCATCTTGATTATATTTATTCTTCCTAGCCAAGAACAAGGTATATTCTTCCATCTCATTATATCTTTTTCGATTTCCCTTAACAATAGTTTATAGTTTTCATTATATAATTCCTTTACATTCTTTGTTATGTTTATTCCTAAGTACTTTATTTTTTTTTGTTGCAATCGTGAAGGGGATTATTCTTTTGAGTTCCTTCTCAGTTGTTTCATTGTTGGCATATAGAAAGGCTATTGACTTCTGTATGTTAATTTTGTATCCTGCGACCTTACTGTATTGGCTTATTGTTTCTAGTAGTCTTTTTGTGGATTCTTTGGGGTTTTCGATGTATAGGATCATATCATCTGCAAAAAGTGATACCTTTACTTCTTCTTTTTCGATATGGATGCCTTTTATTTCTTTGTCTTGTCTGATTGCTCTGGCTAGAACCTCTAGTACCACATTAAATAAGAGTGGAGAGAGTGGACAACCCTGTCTTGTTCCTGATTTAAGGGGGAAAGCCTTCAGTTTAGTGCCATTTAATATGATGTTAGCTGATGGTTTATCATATATGGCCTTTATCATGTTGAGATATTTTCCTTCTATACCCATTTTGTTGAGAGTCTTAAACATAAAATTGTGTTGTATTTTATCGAAAGCCTTTTCTGCGTCTATTGATAAGATCATGTGGTTTTTGTTCTTTGTTTTGTTGATATGGTGTATTACGTTAACCGTTTTGCGTATGTTGAACCATCCTTGAGATTCTGGGATGAATCCCACTTGATCATGATGTATTATTTTTTTAATATGTTGTTGTATTCGATTTGCTAGTCTTTTGTTTAGTATTTTAGCATCTGTATTCATTAGAGATATTGGTCTGTAGTTTTCTTTTTTTGTGCCATCCTTGCCTGGTTTTGGTATGAGGGTTATGTTGGCCTCATAAAATGTGTTTGAAGTATTGCTTCTTCTTCAATTTTTTGGAAGACTTTGAGTAGAATAGGAATCAAGTCTTCTTTAAATGTTTGATAAAATTCGCTGGTATAGCCGTCAGGGCCTGGACTTTTATTTTTGGGGAGGTTTTTAATGGTTTTTTCTATTTCTTCTCTACTGATAGGTCTGTTTAGGCTTTCTGCTTCTTCTTGATTCAGTCTAGGAAGGTTGTATTGTTCTAGGAATTTATCCATTTCTTCTAGGTTGTTGAATTTAGTGGCATAAAGTTTTTCATAGTATTCTACAATAATTCTTTGTATATCTACGGTGTCCGTGGTGATTTCTCCTCTTTCAGTTTGGATTTTGTTTATATGAGTTCTTTCTCTTTTTTCCTTGGTAAGTCTTGCCAAGGGTTTGTCAATTTTGTTGATCTTTTCAAAGAACCAGCTCCTTGTTCTATTAATTTTTTCTATAGTTTTTCTGTTCTCTAATTCATTTATTTCTGCTCTGATTTTTATTATCTCCTTTCTTCGGCTGGTTTTGGGTTGTCTTTGTTCTTCTTTTTCTAGTTCCTTAAGGTGGGAAGTTAAGTGGTTCACTTGGGCTCTCTCTTGTTTGTTCATATATGCCTGAAGTGATATGAACTTCCCTCTTATCACTGCATTTGCTGCATCCCAAAGATTCTGATATGTCGTATTGTCATTTTCATTAGTCTGTATATATCTTTTGATCTCTGCACTTATTTCTTCTTTGACCCATTCATTTTTTAAAAGTATGTTGTTTAGTTTCCACATTTTTGTGGGATTTTTTTCCTCTTTTTTGCAGTTGAATTCTAGTTTCAAGGCTTTATGATCAGAAAACATGCTTGGTACAACTTCAATTTTTCTGAATTTGCTGATGTTGTTTTTGTGGCCCAACATATGGTCAATTCTTGAGAATGATCCATGTACACTGGAGAAAAATGTATACTCAGTCACTTTGGGATGAAATGTCCTGTAGATGTCTATCATATCCAGGTGCTCTAGTGTTTTGTTTAAGGCCACTATGTCTTTGTTGATTCTCTGTTTGGATGACCGATCTAGAGCTGTCAGCGGTGTATTGAGGTCTCCAAGTATGATTGTGTTTTTGTCAGTTTTTGTTTTAAGATCATTAAGTAGCTGTATTATATATTTTGGTGCTCCTTGGTTTGGTGCATATATATTAAGAATTGTTATGTCTTCTTGATTCAGTGTCCCCTTAGCCATTATGAAATGGCCATTTTTGTCTCTGAGTACTTTTCCTGTCTTGTAGTCAGCATTATCCGATATGAGTATTGCTACACCTGCTTTTTTTGGATGTTATTTGCTTGGAGTATTGTTTTCCAGCCTTTCACTTTGAATTTGTTTTTATCCTTGTTACTTAGATGAGTTTCCTGTAGGCAGCATACAGTTGGATTTTCTTTTTTAATCCATTCTGCTACTCTGTGTCTTTTTATTGGTGAGTTTAATCCATTTACATTTAGTGTAATTATTGATACTTGTGAGTTCCCTATTGCCATTTTATATCTTGCTTTCTGTTAGTTTTGTATCTTGTTTGATCCTTCTCTTTCATTTTTCTATCTTTTGTTTTTATTTGGTTGTATTCCATATATCTTTCCTCTGTTGCTATCTTTTTTATCTCATGTGCTTCTGTGGTGGTTTTTCCAATGGTGGTTACCTTTGAGTAATGAAAAGGGTCCCTACCCTGTTCATTGTAGCGAACTATTTTGTGAGTACTTTTGCACTCCATCGTCCTTTGCTACTATTAATCTCCATCTTCTCCCCCTCTTTCTTTTTGTTGTTGTCACAGTTTAAATTTGGTTTTATTGTGTTCTTCTTGGAGCTTTTACTTGTGGCTCTGGTTTTTTTTTTTGTTCTTGGTATCTGATTGGAGAACCCCCTTTAGTAATTCCTGGAGTGGGGGTTTTCTGATGATAAATTCCCTCATCTTTTCTGTATATGTGAATATTTTTATTTCTCCTTCATATTTGAAGGATAGCTTTGATGGGTATAGTATTCGTGGCTGAAAGTTCCTCTCTTTCAGGACCTTAAATATTGGGGTCCACTCTCTTCTAGCTTGTAGAGTTTCTGCTGAGAAATCTGATGATAATCTAATGGGCCTTCCTTTATATGTTGTATTCTTCTTTTCCCTGGCTGCCTTGAGAATTTTTTCTTTGCTGTTGGTTTGTGTCAATTTCATTATGATATGCCTTGGAGTAGGTTTGTTGGGGTTAAGAAAACTCGGAGTTCTGTTTGCATCTTGAACTTGAGGCTTTAGTTCTTTCCACAGGCTTGGGAAGTTCTCATCTATTATTTGTTTGAGTATGTTCTCCATTCCATTTTCTCTCTCTTCTCCCTCTGATATACCTATTATTCTTACGTTATTCTTTTTGATGGAGTCAGATAATTCTTGTAGTGCTATCTCATTTTTTTAAATTTTTGAGTCTCTTTCTTCTCTCTGTTGTGCCTCAAGTTGCTTGTCTTCTATTTCACTAATCCTCTCTTCTATCTGGCCTGTTCTATTAGCTAAGCTTGTTACTTCGTTTTTCAGCTCGTGAATTGAGTTTTTCATCTCTGTTTGATTTGTTTTTATAGTTTCAATTTCCTTGGACATATATTCTTTGTGTTCATTGAGTTGTTCTCTGAGCTCCCTAAATTGCCTTTCTGTGTTTTCTTGTATATCTCGGAGGATTTTTAGGATTTCTATCTTGAATTCTCTATCATTTAGCTCCAAGGTTTCCAATATATTAAATTTTTTCTCCATAGTTTTTCCTCATCTAGCTGTGTTACCTCTCTTTCTTTTGTATCCATGAGATTCAATTTTCTCTTCCTTAATGGCATCTGAGGGTGGGTTTGTTGATAGTATTAATGAGATTTAATAAAGAATAAAAAGTTAAAAAAAATAAAAAAATAATAAAAAAAATAAAAAATCAAAAAGAGTTGGTTTTTAAAAAAAAATTAATAATGAAATAAAGAAAAATAAAATAAAATAAAAATTAAAAAAAAAAGGAAATTATTCCCCCCCTCCTTTTTTCCTCTCCTCTCCTCTCCCCTCTTTCTTGAGAAAATCTTGTGGTGAACTGTGAATTATAACAAACAATGCCTGTGATGGAGGGCCTGAATTGGGGAAAAGTAATAAAGGGGCAAAGAAAAAAAAAGAAAAAAGAAAAGAAAAAAAAAAAAGAAAAAAAAGAGCATATGGACCCACAAAAAGCAAATAAGGAAAAAATTTGGGTCAAGAATAAAATGATTTGCTTTTAAGTGTTGGTTGTCTAAGAGTTATGATGAGAGGAATAAGAGGAAAATGGAAAAATGGGGGGACAAATTAAAAAATTACTATTGTATTTAGTGGAACAAGAACTAGATAAAATGGAGAGCCAGGGATGGGAGCACTGCTAGTGAGTTAAAAAGGTGAAGTAAAAACCCCCCAAAATGCCACAAACATAAGTTTGAGTTCCAGATAAGATAATTTGTTTGTTATTGAGGTTTGAATGAGAGGAGATGTAAAGGAGAAAGGAGGAAACTAATATAGAGGGAGAAAAGAAAGAGAGAGAGAGAAAAAAAGAGGGAACCACTAAAAGAAGAAAAAAGAAAGGAGAGAGAGAGAGAGAGTTAAGGGTTTTGGAGTGCAACCCTCATAGAGAGAAAGGAAGAGAAGAGAAAAGATAATGGGAGATGTAACACTTATGGGTAGTGTAGTTCAAGGAGAGGAGAGAGTAAGACCGGCAAAGAGTTAATCGGCCAAATTGGAGGAGGAAAAAAAGTATCAAGAATGAAGATAAGAGAAACAAATGAACAAATATAATAAAATGGGATAGGTTATAAAGTCTGCAGATTATTCTTGATTTTGAGAGGTTATCTTCTTGCTTTTTCTTTTCTCTCCCTCTTCCTGGTCAGTGACTCTGTACCCCGGGTTCTGCCCCTTTGGCACGCTCAGGTAGAGGTTTGCAGTTGATAAGTCTCTATGGCAATGTCATGTATTGTGCTTTAGTCTCGTTGGCAGTCGAGGCTCATTAGCATTTATAGGCTCTGACAGTGAGAGAGTCCGTGTTCCTGGAGCCTTTCTCCTAGTCTTTCCTTCCTCAATTAGTAGCCTGATAATTCAGCTATGGGGTTGCTGCTGCCTCTGCCTGGATAGTAAGAGGCTCAAAGAGCTGGCAACTCCCCACTCTATTTCCACTCAGCACAGGGCTCTGGGTAAGGCTCAGTCAGTCAGAGCTGCTAGCATAATCAGGCTGGCTTTCCGCCCACTCAAAGACCTCTGGCTCTGCCACTCTGTCCGGTAACACAGGCGGGCGCCCACTTCCGGGGCGCTTGGAGGAAACTCTCACTCACTGTCTGCGTGTGCAGACCAGGATATCCGGCCAGCAGTCTCACACTCTGAGTGAAACCCCCAACGGCAGGGAAAAGTTGCAGCGTTGGAATTGAGTCTCACTCCGTCCCCGTGCGCCGCTTTTGCAAGGCGCTGAGGCGGCCCGAGATTCCGCTTTGGCCCACACAAAGGCCCCTGACTCTGCCCCTCTGTGCGATAACATGGGCGCGCACTGCCGAGGCACTCAGAGGAATGTCTCATTCACTATCTGTGCACGCAAACCAGGATATGAGGCCGGCCGCGTTTCCCTCTGAGTGAAACCCCCTCCAGCACGTAAAATCTCCACCGTTGGAATTAGTTCTCACTCCCTCCCGTGCGTGGCTTTCCCAGGGTGCTAGGGCTGCCCAGAGACTCTGCCCTCGGCCCACAGAAAGGCCTCTGACCCTGCCTCTCCATGGGGCAACACGGGCACCCACTCCCGGGGCTTAGGAAGAAATCTCTAGCCCACTAACTGCACGCACGCCGACCAGGAGACCGGGTAAAATGTCCGCCCCGCTTGTCTTTCTTTGTTTGGGTTTGGCGCGAGTGTTAGCTTGTATTGCCCGGGTTGCCACAGGATCAGTTTTTCCTCGGCTTGGATCTCCGTGCCACAGCCTGGTTCGGCTGTTTGTGCCGCGGCCTGGATCTATTCACCCCCTTTGCCCGCCTCAGTTTCTATATTCACAGTTACCAGAGAAAGCCGCCCTTTTTAGGTTAGTGAGGAAGGCAGAGCATTTCTTACTCCCTATTTCCTTCGGGGTTTGGTTATATATTTAGCCAATTTTTCACTCGACCATACCTTTGGGTGTATTGCAAAGCATCTGGAGGCTCCAAGTATAGGTTTTTCTGTTTCTGGTTGAAGATCTTGTTGAGTTTTGGGGAAGATTTATCGGTATCGCTTCCTACCCCGCCATTACTCTGACGTCATCTCCCGGAAGTGGATTTAAATAGTGGAAGACACACACACACACACACACACAAAGTTGGAGTCCATTCATTGTAATGGAAACACCTTAACCAGATACCTCCTGCTGTGAGCCATTCCTACTATTCTATATTCTTGTCTCTAAGGGCTGCTCATCCTCCTGCTTATTTACAAGCCCAAGCCTCCATCCCCCTCACTGGTACTGCCTATTGTGCCATTCCATGGGTAAGACCTACATACTTCATCAGTTTTTCCTTTACAAGATATTACAGTTATGTTTTTATACTTATGATCATTGTTTTAAAGCCTTCTGAAATAAAGTTAGTTGGATGACTTTTGGCATATTTGAGTCATTGGTTAAATTTTGATAGAGTGATTTAAAGACACTAAAATATTTATGAAGGGATATTTAAATAATCATCAGAGTCATCCTTCCCTGTGTTAAACTGCTTATTATATTTCAAAGAGAGGGGTCTGGGGACTGGTGGAATTGAGAAATGACATGTACATAAGTTTATGGATAAGTTAGCACTAATAACATTGGGTGCTTTCAGCTTTGCTACAAATTATAAAACTAAGCATAAAGGAATAGGAAACTACAATTACTTTATGGTTAGGAAATTTTGAAAGACCTATGGTATTGGCTTTCACTGAGACTATAATTAGAAAATGTGAGGTGGTTTAAGATGAAAATTAATTACATTAATGTTTATCATGGCCTTTTATTTTCATGGGTAAAGGGTATGAATGCATTACTTATAATGTAATTTCCACCAGCCCTGGTGAATATTAAACTTTCACATCATACAAAAAATCGATGGTGGCAAGTTGCATTTCAAGCTGAAGTGGATAATGGTTCAGTCTCAAAGATGGGCTAAGTCAAGAACTGTAAAGATGTTTGGAACAAATTTGCTCTTTATTCAATTACGTAATGCAGTAGGTAATCCTTGTTCCAGCTCTGTTTCTGCTGCTGTGCTGTTTGCAAGGTACACAGTGTGCAATGTGGCCCTTTGCCATCAACAGGACACAGACTGGAAAAAGACATAAAAGAAGCAAGCATTTATCAGTCTGGTCAGATCATGCTTCCAGATGTATTATCTGTTTGACTTAAATAAATTTTTATAAAAGTTAAAAAAATAATAAAAAGACACAAAGGTATACAAGTAAGAACAATATGTCATTGGCATCAAGACAAAAATATCTACAAGAGCAGTGAAGCCCAGTTCTAAAAATGGAGGGAAGCCCATTCTGCAAAGAAAGGCTATGAGGCAAGAAATAGTTAGGGAAGGTTGATATTTAAGAAGCTCCGTCTGAGGAGAGATGCACAGAGAATCAAGGCTGGAGCATGTTGGGTCAGTTCTTGGCAGGCCCTGTAGACCATGGCAAAGCCTTTGATGCACTGGGACCATTAAGATATTTAAGTGGTAGACTGAAATGATTAGATTTTAGTTTTGAAAAAGTCACTGAATGGCAAGTGGATACCTTCTAAGAAAAGGGAAAACCAGCCTCCTCAAGGCCCATCATGCAATAGCTCCAGTGGTTGTTTTAAGCATGGTGGTAACTTGAGTGAAAGCAATGGCAGTGAGGACAAGAGAGGAGAGGGTTGGGGGGAAGGGGGCCTAATGAGAACATCTGACCAGACTTGATCCCAAAGTTCAACTAGAGATTTGGAAAAGGTTGTGCAAGAAAATGAAGGCGCAAGATCTTGGGTAGATAGTGATGAAGTCATTTACATAGAGGAGAAAAAGCATGACTGTGGGTGGAAAGCAGGATAAAAACTCAATGCTAGATGCACTGAATTTGGGATGCTCAAGGGACTTTCATGTAAAGGACCAGGAACCAACTGAACATGGAACTCAGGAGCCCAGCAGAGGGTTTGGCCTTGATATATACTTCTGAGAATTGCCAACATATAGGTAGAGTTAAAAATCTAAAGTGAGTGTGATTGTCTAAGCAAAGAAAGTCAAGAATAAGAAAAGACTGCATGTGGTCCCATCTGTATGCTCTTACACACATGGAAAGCAGAGCCATGGCGATAACCATTAATTTAGGGCCTGTGATGAGCAAGAATCACCTATCTCTTCGATAACAGTTCTCATAGATTTTCAGTGATTGATTATCATACCAGCTCAGAGACGTGAAATGTGTTCTCTACCTCACCTCCACTTTCCTCAGGTGCTGTAATTCTGAAGGCAGAAGCAGGTTTCCCTCTGTCACTGGGTTGGTTTGCTGCTTTCCTGAATCTGGAGGATATTGATGGTTATTGGCAGACTTGTTTTCTCTTGCTTACTTTAATGAAATGATGGCATGCATAATTCCCCTAGTGAGTGAGGATTTCCCTCTCCTGCTGAGTATACCGTGGTGATTCACACCCAAGTCTGGTGGGTGGTGATAACTCATTGATACAGTCAGTCAACAAATGATTGTCATGCATATGTTGCATGTGAGGTAGGGTCTGCTCCCTGGAGAGACTGGACCATGTGATAGATGCCAAGGTTGCCCTCCACACCGCTGCTCCACTTGAAGAGAGAGACACGGCACAAGTTAACAATAAATTAAAAAATAAAATAGGTGCAAATTGTGATCATCAGTATGTAGGAAATAAACTGGGTGATGTGATGGTACTTGGAAGGGGTGTCATAAGTTTATAGGTTTTAAACACAAGTGCCTGCAGCTTTGCTTTTGCTTGAATGACCAAAAGAGGAGGTTGGCGAGTGAGTGTGCACTTCACTCACCTGCAGAAGGAGTGCTTTCTGGGGAAGAGTGTGCATGGAGCCATGTGAAGCCAGGCAAGGCATTGACAACTGTTTTCTTTTTATTTTGAATTAAGATATATGTTTTACTTATTATTTGTTTTCCTTGATTTGCAAATTGATTTAGCTCAAAATCAAGTATATTTATTTGAGTAAATTGTCTGTGTCATTGCCCTGATGAGTTTTTTTTTTCTGTTTTTGATTTAATTGTGATACTAAGTACTGAGCCAGACCTAAAACAGAAAAGAAGACAGCAGAGTTTTCACAGATTACATAGGCCCTTGGGTGAGACCTCTCAGACTGGGGCTAGCTCAAGGTCACAAGCTTTCCAACCCTCGGGTGAGAACCCATGGAAGTCCTTTTTTCTCGACAAATTTGAAGTAAAGAGAGGATTTTGCACACAGCTGAGGAAGGCCTGAGCCTGAGGCCACGCCTGACTTATGCTTGTGAAGTGTTACTTCTGAGTCATGTCCACTGTATTTAGCGACCTTCCTTGCCCCTTTTCCTGACCTGGCTGATCCAGCCCCAGGCACTCTCAGCATGTGTCACCCCCCCCCCCACCTGTTCTTCCCTTATTCTGTATTTCTTCAGCTTTTATAATAGGACATCAACTGAGGCCGGACCCTGACCCGTTCCCCAACAGGCTCCAGGAATAGAGAGCCCCAGGCCTCCGTTGGTCATGTCTCCAGGCTGTGCAGGACCAAATATCGGTTTATTGATGAAGAGGGCAGCTAAGAATCTGCCCACCAAGACCAGAGGATCAGGTCAAGACATCCTCCCTCTACCTGCTGCGGTTCTTCCATGTAGACAGGTGTTTGCACACCTGTGTGCACACCTTAGGCAGGTGACCTGATCCATAGCATAGATTCTTCATGGATACATAATTAATCAAAGCATAATAACTAGAATAATGTAATCTGAAGAATTAAAAATAAGGCTCCTGGTATTTGACCTGTATAGGATGCATATAAATATCCTGTTTTCCTTTGTGGCTTATACTTAGTGGGAAGGACTGTCAATCCCATAGTACTCTTTAGAAAGGGCTTATGAGTTGGTACCTGGTTGCATGGACAGAGGTAATAGGAGAGTTGTCTTGGCTCTGTGTTTGTACAACAAACATGTTGTTTTCATGTAGAGTGTATATTTCTTGGGTGGCTTGGAGAAATACCCTCCTGAGACATCCTGGAATTAGGTCTTGATGGATGTGAGAGGGTCCCTCCTGGGGAATTTGGTGTGGGACAATTACAGAAAAGTAATCATTTCAAAGGCAAAGGTTGGCAAGCATTGGTTTAAAACAGCGGTTCTCAACCTGTGGGTCGCGACCCCTGCCAGGGTCGCGACCCACAGGTTAAGAACCGCTGGTTTAAAAGGTTACCTGATGTAGCCTTGTATTTATGCAAAGTCAGGCACCTGGTACCTAATTAGTCTGGAACAAGATGTTCAATTTTCTGTTTTTACCTATTATCTCTGATTTAAAAAAACAACAACAACTCTCTGGTCTAGACAAAGAGGGTGAGAACTAGTCACGAGGAAGGAAGTCATGTTATCTGCTGCTCTGATTATGTATTATTGGGTAACAAAGCACTCAAACTTTGCAGCTTAAAATAACCATTTTATTAAGTTCACAGTTTGCAGACCCAGTGAGTCTTCTGTTCCATGCAGCACTGGGATGGGTGACTGGGCTCACTTGATGGATTCAGCTGGCTGCTAGTCTGGTCTGGAGGAACCAAGAGGTCTTGGCTCACCTGCTAGAAGACTGGGCTCAGATCAGCCCCTCTCCCTTACCAAAACCCTAGGGGGGTTTTGTGGCTTCTCCATGTGAACTTTGTTACAGAGCAGGTGGATGTCTCACATGGCATCTCAGTCTCCAAGTGCAAGTGACCTAGGAGACAGGAAGTGGGAGCTGCCGCTCTGGGTTGGGATCTAGCACAGCCCTATTCCCCCACACTCCATCAGCCAGAGCAGCCGCGGGCCCCTCAGCTTCGGTGGCAGGGGACAGAGACCCCACCTATCCATGGGAAGAATGTAAAAAACTTTGTGGTCATCTTTATTCTGCTATCAATGCCATTCCCTTTGAACTTGACTTTTGTTCTATACTTCTTTTCTGAGCCATGACAACACAATTTTTGTCTTTATCATTTCCAAATTTTCTGTTTTTTTGAACCAAAATTCAAACTGTACCATGTTTTCAGATAGATATGCTGTGCTTCTCTCATGGCTTAGTCTGTTTAAGGTGTTAAACATGTTCATCTCAATGATCCACTCTTATTTTAACTCAAACGAACAAACCCATGTCCTTTAATTTCAGTGACACGGGTTATCGTGGAGCAGTGAGGGTGAAGGGCAAGTTGAAAACAAGAAGCCTAACGACTGTCGGAACACAGTCACAGGAATAAAATAGAAAGGAAAGGGTAAGGCTGGGCTGTCAGTGCAGAGCCAGGGAGACAAAGACAAGTCAGAAATCCTTAAGAGTTCAACATTAAGACCCATAACACCCCCATTCTTATGGAAATAGTCCCAAGGGTTCAATTTTGACAAGCCCTAGGTATCTATGACTCACTTATGCTGGAAGAGAACTCTAACTTTAATGGAAAAAAAAGATAAAAGATAATATATTCTTCTTGGGCCTACTGGCTTTTCTTATCTCAAAAATGAGAATAACTCAATAACGTTGCTGAACTTTTTCATTCTGTTCCTGAGACATCGGGTGGTTGGCTGCCCAGGCATCTCGTCCCAGACCTCTCCCTCTCACCCCACTGGACAATGCACAGCCTCATTTCCTCTCTTGGGACAGTAATGTCATTTTATGGGGAAGCACATCATCTGGAAGTCTGATTATCTTGGTTCAGCCTTTAAACTTGAGTAAGCCAGCCAAATGAGGATAAAGCAAAACATCTGAGCTTCCCACATTTATTCGGAACCTAGTGGTGTTTAACTTTTATACATGAAGAAGATGAGGCTGATAGCAGCGGGATACTTAAGTCAGAGACCACTGTTTCTTGTTTAAAAGCTTGAGACCTAGGAGATTTGCGTGCGGATGTGAACTGAATCACCCTGAGAACATTTAGTTCCAGCAGCTGGAGGAAAGTGCCCTGTGATAAGGACTGTCTTCCACAGTTTACACACAGGATGGGTGACAACGGCTGATTTTCACACTTCTCTCCTCCGCAGGTTGGTTGGAGGGGACTGAGTGGCAATCACTGTGGGACAGGACACAACCTGCAGCATAGGTTTCAGAGCTTCTGAGAGTAGCAGGGAACAAGTGTGCTGAATCACCACTATTATTAATAAAACAGTAGGGTTTTTTAAAAGAGCTGAGAATGTTAGCAGCATGTTAAATATGAAATTACCAGGACTGTGGTGTTAGAGAGGCAAACTAAGCGTTTTCATGACAACCCCAAGCATCATATGATTGTGTTGCCTTCCTCACCAGTCCCTGGGCTCCGTGCACCAAGCACGCCAAATCTAACAATCTGACGGCTGCTTTCTCTCTCCCGAGAATGCTCTTCTCCTCCTTTTCACCTGTAGAAATCTTAATCATTGGTCAGAACCAAACTCACATGCTACTTCCTCCACCCAGCCTTCCTTGCCTGATGTCTCCTTCCCCACCCCAGTTGGAATGAGTCTTTTTCCATTGGGAGCTTTATTACCCTTCATAATTCAGTGTCTCCACTTAAATCACATGCGGGCTTACATGCCTGTCCTCAACTCCCATGCTGGACGAGCATGTCCTCGGGGGACGTGCATTCGAGGAAAGTAAAACCACCTTTGCAGAACCTTATGCATCCAGCCCTTGTGGAGTGGCGTCTGGTGACGCACACAGGACACATGATTTTTTCTTGCTGTCAGAGCCACGCCAAAGGCACCGGCTTCTTCCTGACATGGTCCTCTCCCTCATCAGCCCAAGTAGAATGTGCAGTCTTATCTGAGTGGCCAGAAAAGGTAATGCTTCTCCCCACAACCATGGGAAGTGCAAAGCCTCTTTAAGTGGAGCACGTGTGCTTGTGTGTGTGCATGAGTGTGTGAGTGTGGGAGGGCATCTGCGTATGATACCAGACACATTAGATGTAACTTATTTTTTCATGTAATTGCATACTAGACTTAAATGTTATTAATTGGAATTTGTAAAGTCTTAGACCTTGAAATGGCCAAGGTTTACATGCTTTCTAACTTACAGCCATGATGATATAATATCACCCCATGACCCTTTTGTCCTGTGTGCTAGGGAACCATGTTCCAGGGTGAAATAAAAAATGAAGAGAAATGCATAATTTTAGTTACATAAATAGAATTTCCAGTTTCTAGTTATCTTTTAACAACAAAAATAACATACTGAATTCCAATGAATTCAACATTGTCGTTATAGATTTTCTTCTTCTGGAGAGGTCTACAGACAATTTTGGTTTCTCCTAATTGTAAGATTTCCTACCAGAGCAAATGGCATCTCTCCATGTCAGACATTCACCTGAAATATAGTTTACTCTGCTGGGCTGAACGCATCACTACTACCTGTTCTGGGGGCATGGCAGGCTTTAGAGGACCCTTTCATGGTTTGCAGTGGGTAGGAGCACTCCCCACATGTCTCAAACAAAAATGGGCAGAACTCAATGTACTAACATATATACAAATACATGCATTTAGAAAAAAATGGACATGTATACATGATTAAAGGGCACCTGCTGTAAGCACAGCCCAGCTTCAGCTGCTAGGAGGGAGAGTCAGACATGTTGTCTCTGTACAAGGTTGAATAAAGAAGGGGATGACTCATCTAATGTTCAACTCCACTTGATTTGTTACATATTCTGAGCTGGGTGTAATGAAGATATCAAACATTGTATGCTTCTTTTTTCTTTAATTTGTAAAGTTTATTATTGATAGTTTTCTCATTTACACCATATTCTTATGTTCACATCACTTCACTCTGCCCAAGAACCCACCATAGACATGGTTAAGAGAAGAGGATGTCACATATGAGCCAACAGGTGGTGCTGACCAGGTTCTGAAATAGTGACTCAGAGCAGGCCTTGGGCAGAACCTCAGCCTCCCTCTACTCTCCTTGAGATGAGGCTGCTCATGAACTCATATGACAAATCCTGGAAAATTGGATGCAACATGCTCTACAACCTGGCTGTGTCACTTACTATTTCTATTCTTTGGGTAGACCAGAAGGACTCAGCAGATCAATGAATGACATGGTTTGTTCTTACTTGTACCTTGCCAGTCAACATCTGCATGTGACCATAATATCCTTCATCCCAACTCCAGCATACACAGACCCCTGCCTCCTTTACTTGGACACTTTTTAAGACTTTAGGAAAAGCACAATTCTTCATAACACAAAGTGCCATGGGCTGCGTGGGACTATGGGATGGTGCAGAGCCATGGTCTGGGCTCAGAGAAGAGTTCCATGCTCCCTCCCTCACCTCCTTCCCAAACACCCACACCAAACACAGACCTCAGCCTTCGCTGTCTGATACCTGACTCACCCTTCTTGGGGGAAGAGGCTGTGTTTTCCAGGACCAAGGTCAGCAGTCATGAAGACAGCTGGGTATTTTTGGGATCCTTCTGAGATTAAGTATTGAACCTCCTTCACGCATCTCCTTCTCCACAGAGAGAGCCATAGGCCTGTCTGAAAGTTTTAATTGCATGACTCCTGGACGATCTGATTTCATGAGACATAAGAACATCTACTGGTTCATCAGCTCCACTGTTTGAAACATGAGGCTATAAAAATGGGAGTCAGGAAACTGATAGCACATTGAGTGTGGTTGCTTAGGTAATGATAAATTTGATGAACTGTGTGGGCATGGACTGAATACTAGCATCCCAAAAAGGGAAGAATGCCACTTGCCCGTAGTATTAATCTGTACCTACAGGTTGTCAGAGAATCAATGTGGCTCTGGGAAATTAAGGCATCTCCCCAGGAGATCAGCAGTTTGTAAGAATTCAAACATTTGCCTGACCTGTGGTGGTGCAGTGAATAAAGCATAGACCTAGAATGCAGAGGTCACTTGTTTGAAACCCTGGGCTTGCCTGGTCAAGGCACATATGGGAGTTGATGCTTCCTGCTCCTTCCTCCTTCTCTCTCTACAAAATATATAAAGTCTTAAAAAAATTAAGAATTCAGACATTTATAATCAAAATGAACCTATCCTCTTAAAACAACTTTTAGTTTTAGTTGAGGGAGATCTTTTGAAACTATAAAAGTAACCCATTTTTCTTAAAATTTTTGCCAGCTAATTCTAGCATCCATTGGAGGCTCTGGATTTCAGACATTTTTGCTGTGGGGTGCAAATGGGGACTTTTTATTTTCCTTGTTCTTTCTACATTTCCTAAGGATGAATTATTTCTTATTCATCACTTATTTACTTATTCAGCATTTATTGACGTCAGTATGAATGCTGACTTATGCGTTTATTCTTTGGGTTATACTCCAATACTGTAGTTATTTCTTTTGTTGCTCCAATTGTCCCAGCATTGGCCTCTGGGCGCTCTTTGGGTTGGCTCCTGCACCTGTGTCCATCCTTTTAGTCCATCCTTACTTCCTGCACCATGAAGCCTCCATTCATTTGATATACTCTTTGCTGCAGCCATGGTGGCAACCAATTTTCTATAAACCCTGGTTTCTTTTATTGCAAAAATAGAATTTAGGAACCAAGATCTGGGCACGGGGTAGGCTCACTGCTCCTGGGATGTTCGTGCTCCTGGGCCCTTTTAGTAGACAGAACCAGGAGATACATGTGTCAGAATAACCTGTGCACTCACATCTGCGCTTATTTCTGCATATATTTATCTGTATACACACACACACACACACACACACACACACACACACAGTGTGTCTGTAAAGTCATGGTGCACTTTTGACGGGTCACAGGAAAGCAACAAAAGACAATAGAAATGTGAAATCTGCACCAAATGAAAGGAAAGCTCTCCCAGTTTCATACCTATTCAGTGCAGTTTGATGTAGGCTCACACACAGATTTTTTAGGGCTCCTTAGGTAGCTAACCCGTATAGCCTCTACAGACTTGTCCCTGACTGATGGCCTACCAGAACGGGGTTTCTCCACCAAACTGCCGGTTTCCTTCAACTGCTTATTCCACAGAGTAATGTTATTCCTATGTGGTGGTGCTTCGTTATAAATGTGCCAATATTCACGTTGCACTTTGGTCACAGATTCGAATTTAGCAAGCCACAGAACACACTGAACTTTCCTCTGTACCATCCACATCTTGACTGGCATGGCCGTGGGCTGCTCAGCTGTATACACGGTGTTTTGTCATCATCTGTGCATGCACACATGCTGCCACTCATCCTACAGAAACTGGGAATGTTTTCCTTTTATTTGGTGCAGATTTCACATTTCTATCATCTTTTGTTGCTTTCCTGTGACAGGTCAAAAGTGCACCATGACTTTATGGACACACTGTGTGACTATATATATTATAAACACGTAAATCTATATCAATCTCTCTGACTCTAATTCGGGAACATGCAGTTCAGTCTACCCTCCCCACCTTGTTTGTAACGTCCTGTTCTGACATGGAGGAACCCAGCTCTCATGATCTACAGTCTCTTTCTTATGTGTTCAGTTCTAGCACACACACACACCCCAGAGAAAAACAAATTTGCCCAATAAAGTGCAGTGTCACGCACAGTTCTTTCTGCCTCTCACCTTTCAGGCCCTGGTCCAAACAAGCCCCAAAGATGCAGGTCAGCTCCTTTTTTCGCACTCTCATCAGGGAGTTGCCAGGGGTCACCTGTAACAGTTATTTCTCGCAATCTGCATTTTGTCTGGAGTCCCCCCACTCGGCCCAACATGCTTGTAGATGGAAAACAGAAAATCACCATTGGAACCCCACAGTAATTTTTTTCCCAATGAATGCTGGAATTGGTGAGCTAAGTTTTTAAAATGTGGCTTACAGCCAGCAAATTCTCTCTTTGCTGTAGAGTTTTATGGATTTTTGTCAGATGAGGAGTCTTTTATTGACTGCCACAGTTCCTGAGAGAACAGCTCCACTTCCCACCTCCCAAATTCTGCCAGGATTCCTGTTTACAGTCAACCTTCCCACCAACACCCAACCCCTGGCAACCGCTGATCTGCTTTCCATCTTTATAGCTTGGCTTCTTCTAGAATGTCATAGAAATACAATTTTGTAGTATGCAGCTTCTGGGGCTAGACTTCTTTCACACAGAAAAATGCATTCAGGATTCACCCACATGTCACCCCAATCAATAGTTTGTTCTCATTCATTTCATTGTGTGGATGTACCATAGTCTATCCCTTCTTGTTAGGAAGTCACATGAGTTATTTCCAGCCTTTGGAAATGATAAATAAAGCTTCTCTAAAATTCACAATCAGGTCTTTATATGAACATAAGCTTTTATTTTCTCAGGTGAATAATAGTGTGGGAATGCTGAGCCAGAGAGTAGGTGTATATTTAACATCATAAGAAACTTTAACTGTTTGCCATTTTGCTTTCTCATTAGCAAACAACCAATGTGTGAGATATCCAGTTGCTCTGCACTCTGGCTGGAATGAGGTAGTGTCAACTTTTTGGTTTTAGCCATTCTGATCTATGGGTTATGTTGTTACATTGTGTTATTACATACATTTCCCTCATGATTGATGATAACAAGTTTTAATATGCTTCTATGCCTTTGTTGGCGACATACCTGTTTAAATCACTTGCTAATTTTTTAAAACTTGAGTTGCTTGTTTTCTTATTTTTGTGTTTTGAGAGATATTTATGTGTTCTGAATATAAGTCTTTTGTCAGATACGAGATTTCCAAATATTTTCTTTTAATCTGTGACT
Source organism: Saccopteryx leptura (assembly GCF_036850995.1). Classification (NCBI taxonomy): domain Eukaryota; kingdom Metazoa; phylum Chordata; class Mammalia; order Chiroptera; family Emballonuridae; genus Saccopteryx; species Saccopteryx leptura. The sequence goes on along the minus strand of NC_089504.1, from coordinate 220,773,557 downwards.
TATCTGTTAAATTTTTAAGTGTGTCTCTTTCAAGGTAAAAGTTTTTAATTATGATAAAGTCCCATGTATCATTTGTTTCCTTTATGTATTGTGGTTTGGCATTATAATTTAAAAACTACCTAACCAAAGGTCATGAAGATTTGCTACTATGTTTTCTTTTTTCTTATTTTTGTTTTTTACATTGTAAAATATTATTTTTACACGTTTTAAAATTAAAAATTTTTTCAATTATAGTTTACATTCAATATCAGTTTGTATTATTTTCAAGTGTACAGCATAGTGGTCAGACAATCATACTCCTAGATGGAAAAGGTGAAGGGGTGGAGAAGTGCAGGTGAGCAGTTAGAGCACAGTGCCGGGGGTGTAAAGTACAAAACAGGGAACGGCGTCAAAAATATTGTAATCACTCTTCATGGTGCCAGTGCATGATGAAATGTCAGGGGGAACACTTTGTGGGACTTGTATGTTTTCTTTTAGAAGTTTTATAGTTTTACAATTTAATAGGTCTATCATTCACCTTGAGGGTTGTTGTTTTTTTGTATAAAGTATGAGAGTAGTTCAACACACTTTATATGTTTGTGTGTGTGTGTGTTCCATAATTCCAGGACCATTTGTTGAAAAACTATGCTTCCTACATTCCACGCTTTTGCTTCTTTGTTCAAAATCAATTGGGTTTTGATTTCCTGGACTATTTTTAGACTCTCAGTTCCATCTAATTGATCTATTTTTCTGGCCTTTTGTTGACATTACATTGTCTTAGTTATTGTAGATGTATAGTAATTCTTGAAATTTGTGGCACAAGTCCTCTAACTTTATTCTTCTTTTCCAAAATTATTTTGAGTATTCTAGTTCTTCTGTTTTTCCATAAGCATTTAATAACACAACATTTTTTTTCTTTTGGAAAGAAAGAGGGAGAAAGAGATGGAGAGAGGAAGGGAGAGAATGAGAGAAACATCAACTTGTTGTTCTGCTTAGTTGTACACCCACTGATTGCTTCTCATATGTGCTCTGACCAGAGCTCAAACCAGAGATCTCCAGGTTGAACTGGCACCCCGGAACTGAGCAGGTGACAAGGGGGATCAAGCCGGCAAGTATGGTGCTCAGGGACCTGGCCAGGGCTATGTAATCAGCTTTTCAAAGCTATCAAAACAGTTTTTTATTTTGATTGGAGTTTCATTAAGTCTACATATCAAATTAAGGAGAATTGACATCTTAAGATTGCCTTCTAATTCTAGAATACAGTGTATTTCTCCATTTATTTGGATCTTCTTTGATATTTTTCTTAGAGTTTTGTAATTTCCAGTATACATATTCTGTACCTTTTTTTAGATGTCTAAAATTCCAATGGTTTATTTCTGGTATATATAAATGGACAGTTATACATTGACTTTGTATCCTATGAATTCACTTACTAGATCTAGGAGCCTTTAAAATTGTTTTTTGTAGATTCTTTTATGATTTTCTATGTAGACAATAATGTCGGTGAATAGAGACAGTTTCTTTCTTCCTAATCAGTGTGCTTTTTGTTGCACGAATGAATCTAGTACAATGTTAAATAGAAGTAGTGAAAAGGGACATCTTCACCATGTGTATGACTGCGAGGGCAAAGCCTTCAGTTTTCACTACTAAGTATGATGAGACTGAATTCCTTAGATATCCTTTACTGGTGAAGAACAAGTTCCTAAATTGCTATATGAGTTCTTATCATGAACTGATCTTGACTTGTGTCAAATGCTTTTTCTGCATGATTGAGATGATTCTATGTGGGTATGTGTATATATATATATATATATATATATATATATATATATATATATTTTTTTTTTTTTTTTTTCCTTTTGAATCTGTTAACTTGTGAACCACATTGATTGATTTAAAGTATTAAACCAGCTTATAGTCTCTGGAATAAACCCCACTTGCTTATAATTGTTTTCATGTACTTTTAGTGAAAAAAAAAAGTGGTTAAATGGATTCACTATTGGCGGTAGAGATCTCTGTGTTCTGGTGCAAACCAAATATGAGGCCACAATACTGTTGGGAATCACACATCTGCTCCTTGGGAGCCACACAGAGCAGAGTAACTGAGGGCACAGGGTACTAGGAAGGCTGCATCCATGTCTGCCTAGCCAGGCCCTATGCGGAACAATGCCAGTCTCATCTGACCTCAGTCACTCACTGAAGTAGGCAGAATTCTAAGGCTGTGCCCGCATGATGCTAGTGCTGAGAAGCAATTTTGTAGATAGAATTAGGAGGCTAATCAGTTGCATTTAAAATGTGGTGACTGTATCACAGATTATCTGGTAGGGCTCGATGTAATCCTGTGATCCCTTAAATGCAAAGAGGAAGGCAGAAAGATGCAGCCATAGGGGAGGTTGGAGAGATTCGAAGTGTGAGAAGGACTTGCTCTGTCATTGTTGGTTTTGAAGATGGAGGATGGGACCCACAAGCCAAGAAACATGGCAGGGGGCCTCTGGGGGTTAGAAATAGTGCCCAACGACCACTAGCGTAAAACAGGGACCTCAGTCCCACAACCCACAGAACTTAATTCTGCCAACCACTTAAATGAGTTTGGAAGTGGATTCATTCCCTGGACCTCCAGAGGGCAACACAGCCCTGCTGATACTGTGGGTTCGGCTTAGGAGACCCAAAGCAGAAAACCAGCTGAGCCAGTCTGGGCCACTCCATGTGTGGCACCTTGTTACAGCAATAATAGAAGGTAGTACTGTCACCTCCCGGACATGCACCAAAGTCCCTTTGTGTTCCAAGACTTCCAGGTGCTTCTGACAGAGGATGAGGAGGGTAATCTCCTTTCCAGGAGCTCACCCACTGCGGGGAGAGGACAAACACAAACAGAATGGTGAAGCAGTCTGCATATATGCTCTAAAGGGAAGCTTTTCTTAGTTGCAAAGACCAGAAAGCAATTCTGGCTAACTTCAAGTGACACTGAGAGAGAGAGAGAGAGAGAGAGATTAAAAAATTGATTCATGTGATAGTGAAAGCAGGAAAATCCAAAATTTTCAGGGCAGGCTGGCTGGAAACCCAATGAAGAGTTGATGTTGTAGCTTGACTCTGAAGGCTACTTGGAGGCAGAATTCCCTCTTCCTTGGTGAATCTCTTTTTTTTTCTCTTAAAGCCTTCAACTGATTAGATGAAGCCCACCCACATTATAAAGGGCCATCTGCTTTACTCTAAGTCCACTGATTTAAATGCTAAGCTCATTTGAAAATATTACCAGATGTTTAACCAAGTTTCTGGGTACTGTGGCCTGGTCAAGATGACACATAAAATTAACCAGCACATCTTGTGGTGCACACTGTGCCCAGGGGTCCAGCTCTGTGAATCAGTCTTATCTTCAGTGGGGAGCCTCTTTCTCAGCCCCAAAGCTAGTCCAACAGTTTCCTCAGGACTCAGACTTGCTGGCAGTGTTGCATTCTTCATCCCTCAAGCCAGGGCGACAATACCTGCAAGGCTCTTTTGTATTAACAAAAGGCAGGAGGGTACAATGACTTTGTTAAATGGTAACTGATATACATCCGTGGGGTTGGCATTTATGCATTTTGAATTAAAATTGAAGGAAAGTTGGTTAACTTTGAAACCTAGATTTTACGCTTGCTATTTAAAATGAGTATCTTCTAGGTGAGACTACAGGAAACCTGAGAGCCTCCCGATGACTTTTGGACGCTGGCAGGAACTCCTCAGAGAAAATGACACTGTGCCCTTCCCACTGGAGGATGAAATCTCTGTCATACCTCCCCGCAGTGAGCAGGCACCAGCTGCTGAGTGGCACACAGGATCAGGGTGTCCCAGCCCCAAACAACAGAACCAACTGTCCTGAAAGACAAAAGTGGGAATGAACCTATGTAAAAATGACAGGCTGAGCCAGGGATATTTTATGACCAAACAAAAGAAGAGATTTTCATTTCTTCTTAGGCTCCTCTAGTCCTTGTGTCATAAAACGTCAGGGTTGTGTGTACTGATTACATTTTGACAAAATTATTGGAGGTCTGAATGTGTTTCACAAAATTGGTACCTCTTACACCTCAGACAGTCAGCCCTTGTCTCATAGCAGTGCTGAATCCTGACTTTACCCCATATATTTTCTTAAATTAAAATTGGTCAATATTGTAACCTTTTCCCCATCCCTGTCTCCTCTCCCCCACCCTCTTCCCTCTTGTGTATGTAACTTAAGCAGGATTCTGGTGTTTCTGTACCCAAACTTGGCAAGGTCGGCATCATTTTGCTTAGCGCTCATTTACATTTCTGAGGGGTTGGATCAGGCAATGTGGCCTCATTCCCTGAGTGAGGAAGCCCCAGCCAGACAGTTGTCAAGGCAACAGAAAAATGCACACTGTGAACCACCAAGAAAAAGGCCATTTCTGGCTGCTTACCGTCTGTACAATGTTGAAGCACAAACTTAATTTTCGGTCTTGGCAAAAAGAATCTCTTTTGTGGCTAATTATAAAATATACCCAGTGTTATTAGACTGAATGATAGATGATTGCCTGCTAAATGTGATGTGAAAATTAAGGCAGTTTTCAAAGCAGGGACCTAAATTCAGTGTGCCTGAAGGATCAATCGCTTATTTTTGTCATTCTGTATAACCCACACAGAATGGCTAAGTGTGCATGTGAGTGTGAGTGTGTGTGTGTGTGTGTGTGTGTGTGTGTGTGTGTGTGTGTAGGAGCTTCCAAACTCATATTTATTTGAGTCACATCATGTTTTTTCTTCCAAATGTATTCTAAAGAAGACAGGAGGTGCCCTGCCCATGTTTAGATTTTTTTTGGAAGAGAAGGAGACTTTAAATAAAATCTCTCTTCATGAGCAGTAAGAGTTTTAAATTACTTCCAGCAAGTGAGATTACAAAATCAGAATTCACACGCTAATCTCAGATGGTTAACTGGTATTATATTTTCTTATTTCTTTTCTGTCTGCCATTATCCTCTTCCCACATGCTTGCTTGTCAACAAACTCCAAATCAATATTAACATGTTAATTTAATAAAAGATTGATCTAATAATCCACCGTCTTAATAAACGTGTTCCTTTGGAAACTTAAGGTGTTTCAACTTTACTTTTTATGAACAGTGGGTCCAGCCAGCTGGCCAGTCTGACGGGGTTGGGGGCTCAATAGATACAGCTGTTGAGTAGTCTGGGTAAGCATTCACTTTTCTTTTCTAGGCTGAGCCTCACTCTTTGTAAGCAAGATAAAGTTGTCTGGGGGTGCCTTTCCTCGGCTCTCACCTGGGGAAAAGAAAACTGAACTTCTAGCCTTTAGAGGAGGAAACTAGGTTTCCCTGAGGGACAGGTTAACTCTCTCATTCCTGCAGATTCAACTGATTGACCATATGTATTGTAATTCCCGGCCGATACTGAAGACGATTGATCTGATCTTCTAAAAAATGCCATGGCAATGAGTGATGCTTTAGCTTTTAATGTCTACTGTATTTACTCAAAACTACGTAGCAACATATCTCCCTTCAGCCTGAAATGCTCCCGGGATTGCATTTTATGTGCTGGGTCCATTGCCACAGGCCAAGGGGTGGGGAAGGGACTGTAATTATTTGGTACACAGACATGTCAGCCAGGCTTGTTTTGGACATTTTACAGCAATAAACCAGGTCTTTTGTTTCCTCTGTAGCATTTTGGGATACAATTTCTATTTATAGCATTTCCACGTGTGTTTAAGTAGGTCCTAAATGTAGGTGTGCAGGGTATTAAATCTAGAACTTCATAAAAAGACTGAGCATAGTTAACTCTTAAGTTCCTTTTCTGGCTTATCCCTACTTCTGGTGTGGAGGGAGTGGGCAGGGATGAGAGGAAAGAATGGCTCTTATAAGAAACTGAAGTGAAAGGAAGTGGCTGAAGTGTTTCCCAATAACTAGCTCTCTGAGATTGTGTCTGCGTACGTACAGTTCCCAGGCAAAGGATCAATAGCTTTCATCAGTTTCTCAACTGGGTCCTTGAACTCCAGGATATTAATGATGAGCACAACCCAAGACTTTGTACAATAAGCAAACAGACTCTATAATGCTACCCAAAAGCAGTATCTTAAAAGAGAGTCTATCGGCAGGGTATCAGGCTGAAGTGCACGTAACAAGTGAGTAATGAAGGAGGAGACCTGGAGGAGAAGATGAAGGTCCAGGCAACTCGGTACTCCATGTCCCTAAAGCAGGGTGTCCAAAATAGCATTGCCCAATTCCATCTGCATCCCCCTCTTTAATCCTTTCCTAGTATCTACTTCAATGTATTAGTGTGAGAATCAAAGGAAATAACACTAACAGAGTTTGTAAACTCCAAAATGCTCTGCAAATGTTGAGTTATCATTTAAAGATGAGAGTTGGCAACAGTTTTAATGCCACACAAATGTTTACCGTTCTTGCCATCACCATTGGAAATGTCTGTAATATCCCAAACGCCTGCTGACGCTACAGTGCACTGATCCTTTTGCTAGCTAGTTAACTTATAAAATTAGCATGCCTCAGAGACTAAGATCTGCTATCAATACACGACAATGCTTTCTTCCTAATTCTGGGCTGGGCAGACACCCCTGCGACGACACCGATGGGTAGATGAATGATTCAGAGGTGAAATACGGAATGTAACCCAGCAACACCATAAAATGATGCCGTCAGTTAGAAATGACATCCAACTTTTCAGTGCAGCTTAAATGATGTTGAACCAGCTGCAATGTGGCTGCATGACTCTGTCTCAACATTGCTATGATCAATCTAACCAGGAAGGAAGTCCTGTGTTCAGAGAGCCAAAGGAACTAAACGTCTCATAGGATTTGTCGAACTTGTTTTGGCACTGAAAAAGTCAACATATTTTATACATGAAAGAATCTGCTACCACGTTTGAAGCTGATTTGAGAAATTTTGGCACATTATTTATAGCCTGGATTCCCATTTGAAGTAGGATGCAGTCAGATTTCAAGAACTGGGTTTTGAGCCATAGGACTGATTACAGAAATGGTGGGATTACATGTGAAGAGATGTTGATGGAAGTGGATTTCCTGAATTTAGATTTCCAAGATGAAAAATAAGAAAGAGCCATCTGCTGCAGGTGTCTAAAATCAACAGAGGTGACTTACTTTTAAGCGAATGATCCATCAAAGAATCATGAACAAAGGTTTTTAAAAAGATAGCTTTGAGAAACATGATGAAAAGGAAAATTAAAAAAATTCCTTGCTTACGAACTGCCTTTTGACCCAGCTATCCCACTTTTAGGAATATACCCCAAGAACACCATAGCACTGTTTGAAAAGAAGAAATGCACCCCCATGTTTGTGGCAGCATTGTTCACAATAGCGAAGATCTAGAAACAGCCTAAATGTCCGGCAGTGGATGAGTGGATTAAAAAGCTTTGGTACATATATACTATGGAATACTACTCAGCCATAATAAATGATGACATCGGATCATTTACAACAACATGGATGGACCTTGATAACATTATACTGAGCGAAATAAAGAAATCAGAAAAAAATAAGAACTACATGATTCCATACATAGGTGGGGCATAAAAATGAGACTCAGAGACATGGACAAGGGTGTGGGTGTTACAGAGTGGGGGAGGGAGGAGAGGGAGGGGGTTGGGGGAGGGGAAGGCACAAAGAAAATCAGTTAGAAGGTGACGGAAGACAATTGGACTTTGGGCAATGGGAATGCAGCATAATCAAATGTAAAAATAACCTAGAGATGTTTTCTCTAAACATATGTACCCTGATTAATAATGTCACCCCATTGAAATTAATCAAAAAAAAAAAAAAAAAAAGAATGTGTCTCACGGCTAATTCAGGCAGTTAGAATAGTATAAGGATGCTAATTCTGCTTCTCAGGCCACATCCTGCAAAAGGGGCCCCAAGAAAATTGGTGATTTGGCTCCTCTGATTTTGCCAATTGGATTTAAAAAAATAGGTCAGGAACGCCCTGAAATGGAACTAACAATACATGGGCATAAATTTAAAGGACTTTTAGATACTGGAGCTGATGTATCTGTTATTGCTAAGCTACATTGGCCTCCTTCCTGGCCCACTCATGTAGCAGCCACAGAATTACAAGGTATAGAGCAGAGTAAATCCCCTCAACAAAGTACTAGTTTTTTACATTGGGAAGATTAAGAAGGTCATTCTAGATTTTTTAAGCCTTATGTGCTCCCTGGATGGCCAGTTAATTTGTGGGGTAGAGATGTTTTGAAAAATACAGGAGCGTTGCTTGTCAGTCCTAATGGTCTAGTCAGTACTCAGATGCTTGATCGGGGATTTTTGCCCACTAAGGGACTAGGGAAAGAACAGCGAGGAATTCTCACTGCCATAGAAGTGGCACCCAATACCAGAAGGTGTGGATTAGGATATCAAAATTTAGCATAGGGGCCTTGGTAGCTCCTGCTACCCCAATAATGCATTGTGCAGACCCAATTACTTGGAAATCAGATAATCCTGTATGGGTAGACCAATGGCCCCTTCCTCAGGAGAAACTTAGGGCAGCTGCTCAATTGGTACAAGAGCAGCTTCAGCTTGGGCACATTGAACCATCTAATAGCCCATGGAATACACTTCCATATTTTGATCTTGTCGCCTCCTTGATTATCAAGGGGCATAGGTGACCCTTACAGTTTATAGGTTTTGAGCCTCAAAATTATTGTTGTTCCTTTTTTCAAAGGATCAACAACAATGGCTCTGGGAAACTTCCACTAAATGGCAAATCGCTTTTGCAAATCAATGGACAACTTTATACTGAAACTGTCAACTTAAAATCAGCTCAAAGACTAGAATGATATGCCATTATCATGGCTTTTCAGCATTTGCCATATTCCTCCTTTAATCTATATACAGACAGCAAATATTTACTTATGGTTGTTTCCACTATAAAGACTGCTGTCTTAGGGACAAATGCTGATGAACTATTTCAGCAGCTCCTCCTTCTTCAAAGACTTGTATGTCAATATAGAGCTCCATGTTTTATAGGACATACTCAAGCTCACTTCATGCTCCCTGGAGCTTTAGCACAAGGGAATGCCCTTAATGATCAAGCTACCCAAAAGAAATTTATTTGGAGCAACCATGACAGATCGAGCAATTCAGTCTCATACTATTCATCACCAGAACGCTGCAGCCCTGTGTAAACAGTTTCAACTTTCTCGGGAAGCAGCACGGCAGATTGGTAAATCCTGTCCAAGGGGTCCTATACTACAATCTGTCCCTTCATTTGGCGTTAACCCTCAAGGACCCCTACCAGGACAACTTTGGCAAATGGATGTTACTCATATACCTTCATTTGGCAAACAGTCCTATGTCCACATTACAGTGGATAATTATTCTGAATTTATATACATAGTAGCCTCTGTCAGAACAGGAGAGGCTGCTAAGCATGTTATAGCTCATTGTCTGTAAGCATTTTTCTATTATTGGATTTCCTAAACTGGTTAAACTGACAATGCTCCTGCATATGTAGCAAAAGCATTTACTGTATTTTGTCAAACCTTTCAAATTATGGGTATTTCTTACAATCTTTAAAGTCAAGGTATTATTAAAGTGTACCTAGCAAATATTTTAAGGTCAATTTAAAAAACCTTAAAAGGGGGGAGTCATATCCTGGAACTCCTATGGGTCTACCATATCATGTTTTTTACTTAAAAAAATTTAAATTTCTTTTGAATGCTGATGAACAGGAGACGCCAAATCTTTTTCTCTGGCAAACTTTTACCTTCTTTTATTTGATCCAGCTAATAACACTGTTTTGTCTTTTTCAAAATAGCTCCAGATATATGTAAAAGGTTTATATAGGCGGATGGGGATCCTCAAACCCCTCAGCAAGATCTTCTGAGCATGGCTTTTAAGGTACCAAGAGGAAGAAAAAGCCCAATAGAGATCAGGTGAACTACCAGCTTTTAGGATATGCCCTTAAAGGCTCCAACGCCCCAAAGGGGTCTCATAGGATTCCATCTGGGTCCTGCTTCAATAGTGAATAGGAAGGTCATTGAGCTAAAGCTTGCCAGGTTTACATGCCTTTGCTGTGAGGAAAAAGGGACACTGGAAGGTAGGCTTCCCCTTCACTCCTCTAAGGGAAGGTTCAGTCTCTTCTAGCCCTGCTCCAGCCACCTATGATCTAACCTTGCCCAGAATGCTGTGGTTTGCCACTGAAGGCTGAAGGTGCCCAGGGCCATTGGCCCCATCTACGACACTGTGGACAAGCCTAGGGTATTTATTCCAAGAAGCAGGTAAACTGATCTCACTTGCACAAGGGCCACTTAACTATGTCTTGCCTGAATAGTCAGGTTTTTTATTCTTCCCTTGAAGATCTCTGTTGTGGGTGTTGATAGTCCTATTTTCTGCTGCTTTGTTTAATATATAGTGTTTCCTTTATTCCTCCTACCTCAATGCCCCACTCATATTTCAGGCTGGGACCTACTCCTAATTTAGAGCTCTCTTTCCCATCTTTGCCAACTTCTATTATGAATTTACCTTTGCCACCCAGCTTAGTGTATCCCAAGGTTCTCTTTACCACGCCACAGTTGCAGAGCTCCAGGGAAAAGCAACCTGGTCTCATCTCTCCAGGCAGAGGAGAACAGAAGCTCCATCTCCACACATGCTGCAGATGGCTTTCCCAGTTTACCTGAATCATTACCAGCTAGAAGCAGTGGTCATTGGGACTTGGAAGTGAGTTGCAAAGTATAGAATTGTGACAACAATTCCAATGCCATGCGAACTTTTCCTGAATGTGGACTTTTCCTGGACTCCTGCTCCTTGTGACAGCTCCTAACAGACTGAACTGGGGTTGGATTGCATTTGCAGGGATTTGGAATGGTGTGGGTGACAACATGGACTTGGTGAACATGTTAAGGACACTACTCTTTTATGGATTCTTGCTGTATTTGCCAAGAGTTTGCTTAAAGGCCTTAATCACTGTAAAAAAAAATAGAAGACTGGATAAAGAAGATGTGGCACATACACACTATGGTATACTGCTCAGCCATAAGAAATGATGACATCGGATCATTTACAACAAAATGGTGGAATCCTGATAACATTATACGGAGTGGAATAAGTAAATCAGAAAAAAACAAGAACTGCATGATTCCATACATTGGTGGGGCATAAAAACGAGACCAAGAGACATGGACAAGAGTGTAGTAGTAAAGGGGGGGGAGAAGGAGGGAGAGGGGGAGGGAGAATGGGAGAGGCACAAAGAAAACTAGATAGAAGGTGACGGAGGACAATCTGACTTTGGGTGATGGTTATGCAACATAATTGATTGACAAGATAACCTGGATATGTTTTCTTTGAATATATGTACCCTGATTTATTGATATCACCCCATTAAAATCAATAAAAATTTATTAAAAACAATTCCTTCCTTACATTAGTTGCTGAGAAAATAGATTTGATTAGTAATGTCAAGTAGATGAATGATATTAAAATGTTTGACAGCATGATTGAAGGTAAAAACTATCACTTTTCTGTTGTGATGTTCAAATGAGGACTGTTCTAGTGACAAAGGAAAAAGACAACAACAAGTAAAGCAAAATAAAACACCAACATGGATCTGTGCAAGGAATTGAATGACTGTGTCTCTCCAAAATTCATATGTTGAAATCCAAATCCCATGTGATGGTATCAGGAGGTGGAACCTTGGGAGGTGGTTAAGTCATGAGGGTAGGGCCCTCACAAATGGGATTGGTATCCTCATAAAAGGGATCCTCATAGAGCACCTTCACTCTCTTTACAGATTGTGAGGCTACAAACAAAAAGACAGCAGTCTGCAACCTGGAAGAGGATTCTTACTGGAACCTGACCATGCTAGAACCCTGATCTTGGACTTTCAACCTCCAGAACAGTAAGAAATAAATGTCTGTTGTTGATACACCACCAGTGTATGGTACTTGGTTATAGCAGCTTGAACTAGAACAGACTGGGGAGACACAACTCTCAGATTCTCTAAGTCCCAGCCTTGGCATTCAACCACTGTGGGGTGGCAGGTGTGGTGCTCACCGGGCTGCTCCCGGACTCCGGATCCGAGAGAATGAGTGCAGTTGTCATGGCCCCCCTTACAATGTTAGAGAATCAGTGTAAAGTGAGATCACTGCACAAAAGCATTTTATAAACTTAATATTATATAAATTATTTATTTTGATGTTATCAGGAAATTTTAAAAATGTCTTCATAAAAATTTTCTCTGTTTATCACCGCTATTTCCTATCCTTACAGCAAAATATTTTCAGGAGCTGTTTGGTTTAGGGTTTATAAAACCAGAGCTAGAGAGACTAATTATTCAACTATAATTGATGTCAAGAAAAGTCAGAAAAATCTCTTAATTTATTGGCTTCTAAATGCCCTTGGTTATGAAACCCAAATGAGATAATGGGTGTGTGTTTTTTAAACTCCAGTGCTCAGTGCAAATATATTTGTCTTTTTTCTTTCTTTAATACTAGAGCCTATTTTTCTAATCTTTTTGCTGCTGTAATATCTCTGCCTTAATAATTTTTTAATAATTAATTATTCCTGGTTTCAGATACCTCCCTGGGAATATGTATATAGAGATAATATATTTATATATAATATTTATAGAGAGAGTGTGTGTGTATATATATATAGACTCATTCCCAGGAAACTATCTGAAATATACATATGGATTATATCGGAATACATATATGCGTTTATATGTATATATGCACTATATGTATATATGCATTTCCTGCCTGATTCCAAAGCATCTAAATTAATTTGCACCTTCCCTAACTATTTATCTCATGAGTTTGTATTCCACTCTCCTCTCACCTTTTGAATTACCTTTGCCTTGGAAACATCAGTTCCTTTCCCATTTAAGACAAAACCTATCTAAGTTCACATCCATTAGTGTAATGCCTTGTGATTCAAAATACATCTTTGCAGGGAAAGCTTATTTCAAGGTCCTGGGAGAGTGAAGAGAATGCAGGTTATTAATAATTGTAACTCTTCGTACTTAGAAAAAGCTGCAGTTAGACTGTGCTTCCTCATATCTACATGACCTCTTTTGATCTTCATTTATATACAGACTAAAGTAATGTCTAAGAGATATTGTTACATGTATCATTTCATCCCTTAGGTAAAGAAGCAAACCACCAATGTTAAAAGAGGCAAAGTCCAGTGTTTCTCTGCTAGCCAACAGGACAACCAAGACCACACCCATTTCTGTTGAAACCCAACTCTCTTGCTTTCAAGATTTTCTCTTCATTTTTGGTTTTCTGCAGTTTGAATTATGATCTGCTTAGATATGTTTGTTTGTCACTTATTCTGTCTGTTTTGTGTTCTCTGAGCTTCCTTGATCTGTAGTTTGGTATTTTTCATCACTTTTTCACTTTTGGAAAGTTCCTGGCCATTGTTACTTCAAATATTCCTTCTGTTCTTTTACCTCTCTCTTCTTCCAGTATTCTAATTACACTTGTATTGCACCTCTCAAATTGTCCCATGGTTCTCGAATGTTCTGTTATTACTCTTGCTTTTTGTCTTTGCATTTCAGTTGGGAAAGTTATTATTGAACTGTCTTTAAGCTCCATGATTGTTTTCTCCGTGATTAGTAAATTGTGTCCAGTCTACTAATGAGCCTGTCAAAGGCGGTCCTCATTTCTGTTAGTGTTTTTGGTTTATAGCATTTCCTTTTGATTCTGTCTCGGCATTTTCATCTCCCTGCTAATATTATTCATGTTGTCTACTTTGTCCACTAGATCCCTCAACATATGAAACATAGTTATTTCAAATTCCCTAATTCCAACATATGTATCCTATCAGAATCTGGTTGTGATGTCTACTTTATCTCTTTAGACTGTGGGGGGTTTTTTCTTGTCTTTTGTCATGCCTTATAATTTTCATTGAAAGCCAGATATGTTATATTAGGTGATAGAAACTGAGATAATTAGATCTTTAAAATGAAAATTTATGGTCATCTGGCTAGGAGTGTGGTTGTGCTTAGTGTTTGCTGTAGTAGCAGGTGCCTGAGGTCTCAGATTCATCACGTTCTTGTTTCTTATCCCCCTCCTGACCTTAGGGTTCCCTAAGCATTCCTGCTCACAGAGAGAATCCATGTCAGCTGTGTCAGCTGTGCCCTGCTGTTATTATACTGGGGCCCTGTGATGCAGTGGTGAGGTATGAGGGCAAAGGTGGAGAAGCATTCTATAATCTTATGAGTAAATCTCAGTCTTTGAATGGGCCTCCTCTGTTTTGGAGTCATAACCTTCACAAGTGTTTCTTCATCAATGTTTATCCCCTGCCCTTACTCTCTTTCCTGGTTCCAACATTTCCAATCTTTTTCTTCTAGGTCAAAAGTTTTGTTGACTGTGTTGTTGTTTTTTAAATCCCCTATTCAAGTGGACAGGCAGTTTAGAGGGTGCTTTAGTAGGAGGAATACCCTCCCTCTAGCTGGGATATGGCTCAAGGAAAGTCTTTTCCTTTGGAATATAGGCTTTTGTAGAGATTATTCCTCCTCTTCTTCTGCCAGAGCCAAAAGGGGATCTTTCACATCTTTACCTTGAAAACCTATGAGTTTTCTGGAGGGACAACTCATGAATGTGTGGATCATGTCCTCGGAAGTCTCCACCCTCAGGAGTTTCTCCCTTTCGAGCTTGTCCACACTCAGCCCCGAGCAATTCATCAAAATCAAGTTTGTGTGCTCTTCCTGGTTTATGGGTCCAGGGGCTTCTGCTTCAGGCAAGCAGATCTAGGTTGTGTCTCTCTGGATTTTGGGGTGGCAATTTGCTCTGCAACCTCCATTCTTTCCTGGGTCTGTGGTCCCAATGGTCCAATAAGTGCAAAGTTTGTATGTGGGCTGATAGCTCAATTGTCAAGCGTATTTACTTTGTGCAATAATTAAGACAAATATGTATTTTATATATTTAGACGGTAGTAGTTGAGCTATGTGTATGCAAATATCAGTTGAATACCAAGTAATTAGACATCCACACGCACAAGGGAAGAGAAAAAGGCCAATTTATAGTGCAGCGTAGCTAATTAATAAAATCACTCACTAAGGACTGGTGGCAGGGAGCTTACCCTGAGAGATTCCCAGAATCACTGAGTTTGTTGATTTTTTAAAAATTAAAATATGTATCACTTTGTTTAAAATATTAAATGTGATATGAATAACAATGTCTTAATGATGATTCAAATTCAAACTTAGTTGTCACAAAGAATGTCTAGAAAGACCATGTTTGAATAAAATAATGATTAGATGACTAAAGATAGTAATTACTTTGTGAGAGAAAAAATAGTCCATCCACCTGTAAAATCTTCTATCTTCATAGAAACTTATTTGATAGTCCAATTTTATTCCTTTAAGCTCACTTTTGATTGGGCAAACAAGAGTAGTTTTTTTTTAATTGATTTATTTGCTTTAACAAAAAGACATCTAGAAACACCGGAAGCAACACTATAACAAAACCTAACTCAATTTCTGTTGAGCCATTTTAAAATGAGATTTCTTAATCTTAGAATTTTCAAAACCAACACACCTCCTTCACAAGCAGACAAAAAAGAAAGTTTTTGGTGCTTTAGTTTGAGGAGAAAACTTTTTAATTCAAATATGTAAGGAAAATAGTTCTATTCATACTTTATCTCGTCACATATACATAGAACTATTACATGGCTTTGCAGGGTTTTTTTTTTTGGAAACTTCATAGCTGCAGCTTCATGACTGTTGAGCATTTGAGTCACTACATTAGCTTAAATGACAGTTCTCCAAATGAGTTATTTAACTCATATATATGTTCAAAGTCTTGAATAGGTTTAGGACTCATTCTCAATTGTAAGTGGTAATGCAAAGTTTAATGTCAATTAGTTTAGAAGTTTCATGGAAGGATGGAATGAGAAGCAGAAATCACTCTTGCTTACTACAGGACTGAGCTTGCAATGAGTGCATACATTTAAAAATGTAACAAATTACAGAAAATTAATCTTCAGTTTCTAACCTAGCTGTTGACCAAATTATTTGAAGCTTATAGGTCTCTCCTTGTCCAATGTTGATGTATGAGTCACTTAACTTTGCCACCAGCATAAACAAGAGCAAAGACATATGGTACTTTTTTTCGCATTCAAAGGCAGAGGGCGGTAACTCCTACTCTAAATGGTAGCCACCTAAATAGGAATCTCTCCACATATCTTCCAACAAACATACAGATCAATGAGGATCACAAAAGAAAACAAAAGTCACTTGTAACTCTCATCTATAACAATGCTAGGAGCCAAGGAATAATATAAACTGTAAGTGTGGTGGGGAGAACATTCAGGCTTGGGACTGAAGCAGACAGAGGGGCAGGATTGAATGGAGGAGTCCAGACTGCTGGGAGGATGGAGCAGTTGCAGGAGAGAAAAAAGTTTTTCTCTCCCGTCTTTGAGTCCATGGCTAGGTCTGAAAAGTATGCTGACAAAGACAGATTAACAAGAGAAAAGCACACACATTTATTTAAAATAAGTTTTAAGTGACAGGGGAGACTTCGTGACAATGAAGACCCAGAACTGAAGAGAAAGAACTGTATTTTTATGCTTGACTTGGTAAAGAGTGGGGTGTTGTGGAGAAATATGGAGGATGGGAGAGCATAAGGTAAGTGCGGTCAAGTGAGGGAAGGAGCAAGTTTTATCTGTTAAGACGCTGATGCTCCTTTAGTCCAGGTGTCTCTCAGGTTTATGGGTGTTTCTCACACTCCTGTTTTGTAACCTGTTTCTTTCAAGGAAGAAGGGTAGGGGAGGAGGATATCAGAGCGACCTTCCTACCTCAGTCATTTTCTCCAACTCCTTCAGCTTAAAATATTCAATATGCCAAGATGCCATATTTTGAGGTCATATGTCTTGAAACCCCCATCACAGTGCTAGAATAAGAAGTCACCACAAGAGAAGAGGGGCTTCTCCCAAGTAGGAAGATACTGGAAAGAGGTCTGAAACCCCGGGGATTAGAGGACTGGTTACTGTGGGATTCAAAGGAAGAGGTTTGAAATTTCACAGGACCAGAAGGGCAAGTCTTCCAGGAAAGAGGGAGGCAATGTGGAGGCTTGAGAGTGAAGGAGAACAGGGAGCAAAAGGCAGGCATTACAGGAGCAAAAGAATATTATGCATCGGAAGGCTTTGACTGCACCTACAAATTACGAGATAATGAAAAAGCAGACCTCATTTATAAGGGGGAAAAGAAAATACTTGGAAAAAATATTATGAGAAATGGGGGAAAATGAGGAAGATTATAAAACATTTCTGAGACACATAATAGACTTGGAAAGAAAGGAAGGTACTCCTTGTTCAAGGATAGAACACTTAACATTATAAACCAGTCCATTCTTCCGAAGTCAAGGAACAAACTTAGTACAGTCATAATCAAAATACCAACAAGTTAATTTTTATTCCCTTGACTAGACATTTGATTCTTACCTCATATGGACTCTAAAAAACATGGAATAATAGCTAAGGAAATTCTGAAAAGGAAGTAGAGGGGTTCTTACTCTATGATGTATTATAACATGCTATCAAGCTTTTAAACCAAGGGTCCCCAAACTACGGCCCGCGGGCCGCATGTGGGCCCCCTGAGGTCATTTATCTGCCCCCACCGCACTTCCAGAAGGGGCACCTCTTTCATTGGTGGTCAGTGAGAGGATGCATCCTGTGCTCCTGGAGAACTGTATGTGGTGGCGCTGCAAAGCGTGGCATCGCTCATGTACAGCACTACTTCTAGTGATGCAAGATGCATGCGTCACGGCTCCGGAAGCACATCATATCATTTGTTACAGCTAGCAGTGACAAATATGAAACCGGACATCGACCATCTCATTAGCCAAAAGCAGGCCCATAGTTCCCATTGAAATACTGGTCTGGCCCTGGCCGGTTAGCTCAGTGGCAGAGCGTCAGCCTGGCGTGCAGGAATCCCGGGTTCAATTCCCAGCCAGGGCACACAGGAGAAGCACCTATCTGCTTCTCCACCCCTCCCCCCTCCTTCCTCTCTGTCTCTCTCTTCCCCTCCCGCAGCCAAGACTCCATTGGAGCAAAGTTTGCCTGGGCGCTGAGAATGGCTCTGTGGCCTCTGCCTCAGGCGCTAGAATGGCTCTGATTGCGGCAGAGCGACGCCCCAGATGGGCAGAGCATCGCCCCCTGGTGGGCATGCTGAGTGGATCCCGGTTGGGCGCATGCAGGAGGAGTCTGACTGCCTCCCCGTTTCCAACTTCAGAAAAATACAAAATAATAATAATAATAATAATAATAATAAAAAGAAATACTGGTCAGTTTGTTGATTTAAATTTACTTGTTCTTTATTTTAAATATTGTATTTGTTCCCATTTTGTTTTTTTACTTTAAAATAAGATATGTGCAGCCCTGGCCGGTTGGCTCAGCGGTAGAGCGTCGGCCTAGCGTGCGGAGGACCCGGGTTCGATTCCCGGCCAGGGCACACAGGAGAAGCGCCCATTTGCTTCTCCACCCCTCCGCCGCACTTTCCTCTCTGTCTCTCTCTTCCCCTCCCGCAGCCAAGGCTCCATTGGAGCAAAGATGGCCCGGGCGCTGGGGATGGCTCTGTGGCCTCTGCCCCAGGTGCTAGAGTGGCTCTGGTCGCAACATGGCGACACCCAGGATGGGCAGAGCATCGCCCCCTGGTGGGCAGAGCGTCGCCCCCTGGTGGGCGTGCCGGGTGGATCCCGGTCGGGCGCATGCGGGAGTCTGTCTGACTGTCTCTCCCTGTTTCCAGCTTCAGAAAAATGAAAAAAAAAAATAAGATATGTGCAGTGTGCATAGGGATTTGTTCATAGTTTTTTTTATAGTCCAGCCCTCCAATGGTCTGAGGGACAGTGAACTGGCCCCCTGTATAAAAAGTTTGGGGACCCCTGTTTTAAGCTAAAGCAAAGTACAAATGTCTCATGGTTAGACAGACCAATGGAACAGAATAAAAAGTTCAAAAGTAAATCCAACTAAGTAGAAAGTTTGTATATGATAAAGGATGCTTCTCAAGTGAATCGGGAAATTATGAACTTTCATGTAAATGATGTTAGAACAGATAGATTCATTTGTCAGAAGTTAAAATTGGATTTATACTTCACATGAAAAGAAACCCCAACTTATCAGTAACTTATATGTAACACTAAAACCATAAAAATACACAAATGAAAAACAATCTTGGAGGGAGGAAAAAACTCAAAATTCAGACCAATGAAAGATTGATAAACTCAACTCTGCCTGTGTGTGTGAATTTTATGGTAGCAAATATAACAGAAGCAATAATCAAAGCTAAATTAAAAGAACATGCTTTTACACCTGAAGAATTTACATCTGTGAATCAAAATGCTTTGGCAATTTTCAGACAAATACAGACAGAGATCAATATTTAGACACAACTTCATGAAGTGTATAAATCTCAAGGCAAATTTCACCCTCCAAGGATTCAGGCAGGAAAGACAATTTACCTACAAATTAGGAAAAATATTTTTTGTCTCAGACTTTTCCATAGAGGTGACCGTCAGATATAAATAAAAGGAACATTTACAGAGATTTAAAGGGGAAAGGCTGGAGCCCAGGAATCCAGGCTCCTTCATCTGCAAAAGCCAAAGCAAATAGTCAAGGCTTTGAAAGGAGTTTGTTTCCATGCCATTCTTGGAGAAATGAAAAAATAAGAACTAAACGGAATATGTATTGCACAGAAGCAAAGTATAAAAGAACAAAAAACAAACAAACCTTAAGAATGTAGAAATTATGGCAGATAAATTAAAGAACATTGTTACATTTTTTAAAAATTGTAATAATTATTGAAAATATTGTTGAAAACTTAGTTCATATGCTTTTAAATGTTCCTGAAAGTGAAATCACCTCTCTCTCACACATACATGCATCACTTTAAAATCCCAGATAATTCCAAGTGAAGTGATAAATTAGAAGAGCAAAGGAATAAAAAACTTCTGATTATCTAATTTTATGTAAAGAAGCATCAATAGAAACTGTCTTGTCTAGGCAATAGCATCACATAAATATTGGTTCAAATGCATGTTTTAAGATTTAAAGAAATGTTTGAGATAATTTAAATATGTATAGATTTTCCTCCCATATATATATATATCTTTCCATTTATTTGAAGTAAAAAAAATTTAAATAGTTAATTTACAAAAGAAGAGAAAACAGGAAGTAAAAAAAGCAGGAAAACAGATATAAAATACCAATTCCTTCAAGTCTATCTCCTCATAGGATTATGTCCAAAAACTACTGACAGGGCCTGCCTCACAAAGCTCCAAGAATGTTTATTATTATCTCAGGCCGGGGGAATGGGTGAAGGGCTCAAAAAGTACAAACTTCCAGTTATAAGATAATTACATCTTGGTGATATAAATCTTAAAAATTCTCATCATGCACAAAAAATAATTGTAACTCTGAGGTGATGGGTATTAACTAGACTTATATTGAAAATCACTTCTCAAATATATAAATGCATCAAACCATTATGTTATACACCTAAAACTAATACAATGTTATGTATCAATTGCATCTCATTTTAAAAATTATCAGTGTACAGTAGAAGATTTTGCCACTCCAAAATACACCTACTTGGTGTAGGGGTCAGTTTAAGCTAAAGGCCCTTGAGAACTAGCAGACACAGGAAAAACTCTAAAAACAAGGTACAGGCTTTCCTTTTGTAAAAGAAACTTACATTTGTAGATGTCTATCCCTCTTCTGTACCTTGAAGAGAAGGACACTTCAACACAGAGAAGGAACAAACTTTTATCTGCAAATAAACTTTACCTGGTCACCTTGCCACAAATTGCCTCCCCTTGTTGGTATTTAAACCCGAGTCCTAACCAGCCTTTGGATGACAGAGGGCTCCCCTGTGCATGCACAGGAAGCCCATGTCCATAACCTTGTTTATCTTTGTTACCTGGCCCCGGCTGGAGAACCCAAGATGGGTAGAGGGAGAGATTTATCTTTTTTTTTTTTTTTTTTTTTTTTGTATTTTTCTGAAGCTGGAAGCGGGGAGAGACAGTCAGACAGACTCCAGCATGCGCTTGACGGGGATCCACCTGGCACGCCCACCAGGGGCGACGCTCTGCCCACCAGGGGGCGATGCTCTGCCCCTCCAGGGGGTCGCTCTGTTGCGACCAGAGCCACTCTAGCGCCTGGGGCAGAGGCCAAGAAGCCATCCCCAGCGCCCAGGCCATCTTTGCTCCAATGGAGCCTCGGCTGAGGGAGGGGAAGAGAGAGACAGAGAGGAAGGAGAGGGGGAGAGGTGGAGAAGCAGATGGGCGCTTCTCCTGTGTGCCCTGGCCGGGAATCGAACCCGGGACTTCTGCACGCCAGGCCGACGCTCTACCACTGAGCCAACCGGCCAGGGCCATGGGGGAGAGATTTTTCTGACATCAAGAAATGGGAAGGCCTGACCTATGGTGGCGCAGTGGATAAAGCATCGACCTGAAAATGCTGAGGTCACCGGTTTGAAACCCTGGGCTTGCCTGGTCAAGGCACATATGGGAGTTGATGCTTCCAGCTCCTCCACCCTTCTCTCTCTCTGTCTCTCTCTCCTTGCTCTCTCTCTCTCCTCTCTAAAATAAATAAATAAATAAATAAATAAATAAATAAATAAATAAATTAAAAAAAAAGTGTTAATATAAAAAAAAGAAATGGGAAGAAAGTTAAACAAATAGATTAATAAATCTTAAATCTACTTATTTAAATAAGAAAAAGCTAACAAAAACATGCATTCACTTTTAATTTTCCCTATTTTAATGAAATAAATTTGATTCTGACAAAAATACATAAAAGTAGGAGTGAAGAAAGGACATAGGTGACTTTAAATTCAGAGGAAACTGCAAAACTAAGGGTAACTTTAGAAATGCACATTCTTTAAATAAATTTGGTATCTTTATGAAAAGGACAATTCTCTGGCCAAGTTTAAATAATAACACTTTATTTAAAAGTTCAAATAAGCCAATTACATTATGGAAAAGATTATTCAGAGATTTGAAAATTTACTCCCCAAATTTTTAAGTTCAAGTGGTTTTATATAAAACACTTGGTATTATATATAATATAACAATATGTATCATATATAGTTATTCTTTTTTATTGATTTTAATTTATTGTGTTTCAATAGTTTCTAGTGTTGCCCCGAATGCATTCCCCTTCCGCCATATTCCCCTCAACATCTCCCTTGCCCTCCTCTCCATAGCACCCTCCTCCCTTCCCTTCAGTTTTATCCCATCCTATCATCCTCTTTCCCTCTGTCCTCTTTTCCTCTGGTCCCTTTGATCTCTCTGTCTCAATTCCGTTCCTCAGTTCATGATGTTCATTGGATTCCTCAAATGAGTGAGGTCATATGATATTTTTCTTTATAAGCCTGTCTTATTTCACTTAACATAATAGTTTCCATGCCCATCCATGTTGTTGCAAAAGGTAAGATTTCCTTCTTTTTCATGGCCCCATAGTATTCCATTGTGTGTATGTACCACTGCTTTTTAAACCACTCATTGACTGATGGACACTTGGGCTGTTTCCAGATCTTCGCTATTATGAACAATGCTGCCATAAACATGGGGATGCATTTCTCTTTTTGAAACAGTGCTATGGTGTTCTTGGTGTATATTCCTAAAAGAGGGATAGCTGGGTCAAAAAGCAGTTAGATTTTCAATTTTTTGAGGAATCTCCGTACTGTTTTTCCACAGTGGCTGCACCAGTCTGCATTCCCAACAGCAGTGAGGAGGGTTCCCTTTTCTCCACATCCTCGCCAGCACTTATTCTGTGTTATTTTGTTGATGAGCACCATTCTGACAGGTGTGAGGTGATATCTCATTGTGGTTTTAATTTGCATTTCTCTAATGATTAGTGATGTTGAGCATCTTTATTATATGCGGCTTAAGTGTCTGTTTGTTGCTGATAGCTTATTGGTTGCTTGCATAACTGTACTAGCCAATGGGGTGAAGTTGCCACAGCATTCAAATAGTCCCGCCTTCTGGCATGCCACCTCACAAACTGAGGTTAAAGATTGGAGCAATTATTATGCTGTTAAGAAATCTTAACACCAGAAAGGGTCTTTGCAATGGTACAAGACTAGAGGTTCTCCAGTTGAAAAATAATGTCATAATAGCTAAGTCTTTGACTGGCTCCTCTAAAGGTGAAATACATGTCATTCCAAGAATTGATTTGGCTCCATCTCAAACAGGGTTGCCGTTTCAATTGAGACGTAGACAATTTCCTGTAAAACTTGTCTTTGCTATGACCATCAATAAGTCTCAGGGCCAAACGCTTAAGCGTGTTGGCATTTTTTTACCTGAGCCTGCATTTGGACACAGTCAACTTTATGTTGCCTGTTCAAGAGTTCGTGAAAGAACGGACGTAAAATTAAAAATAATTGATGGTCCTCTGCAAGGTGAGCTTAAAAATGATGGAAAGATCTACACAAGAAATGTGTACAAAGAGATCTTTGACATGTGAATTAACATTTTATTATTTAAATCACCTTTATTTAAGAGTGGTGGCTCTTAAGAAATGTACCGCCAGTGGTTTCCTTCATTGCACTCTACTTTAAGCAATTAAACAACTAGAAGGGGGAAACCCTGTGGGGCAGTAAGCAAAGGGGCGTCCTCGCCGCCTGCCCTGGGTAATTCAGTTTGAATTAGCAGACAACTTTGCACAAATCATTTTAATTACAATTTATAATATCTAGAACAGCGGTCATTTCGTAAGACCACCGGGTTTTCAAGTTTTTTCATATGCTTATTGGCCATCTGTATGTCCTCTTTGAAGAAGTGTCTATTCATTTCTTTTGCCTATTTTTTGATTGGATTGTTTATCTTCCTGCTGTTGAGTTTTACAAGTTCTTTATAAATTTTGGTTATTAACCCCTTATAAGATGTATTGTCAAATATATTTTTCCATTGTATGGTTTGACTTTTTATTCTGTTCTTATTGTCTTTAGCTGTGCAAAAGCTTTTTAATTTGATATAGTCCCATTTGTTTATCCTGTCTTTTATTTCATTTGCCTGTGGAGATAAATCAGCAAATATATTGTTGTGAGAGATGTCGAAGAGCTTACTGCCTATATTTTCTTCTAAGATTCTTATGGCTTCACGGCTTACATTTAAGTCTTTTATCCATTTTGAGTTTATTTTTGTGAATGGTGTAAGTTGGTGGTCTAGTTTCATTTTTTTGCAAGTAGCTGTCCAATTTTCCCAAAGCATTTGTCTTTACTCCATTGTATGCTCTTACCTCCTTTGTCAAATATCAGTTGTCCATAAGGTGTGGGTTTATTTCTGGTTCTCTGTTCTGTTCCATTGATCTATATGCCTATTCTTATGCCAGTACCAAGCTGTTTTGAGTACAATGGCCTTGTAGTATAATTTGATATCAGGAAGTGTGATACCTCCCACTTTATTCTTCCATTTCAAGATTGCTGAGGCTATTCGTGTTCTTTTTTGGTTCCATATAAATTTTTGAAATATGTGTTCTATATCTGTGAAGTATGTCATTGGTATTTTAAATGGTATTGCATTGAATTTATAAATTGCTTGGGGTAATATAGACATTTTAATGATGTTTAGTCTTCCTAACCATGAGCATGGTATATGCTTCCACTTGTTTGTATCTTCCTTGATTTCTTTTATCAATGTTTTATAATTTTCTGAGTACAAGTCTCTAATCTCCTTGGTTAAATTTACTCCTAGGTACTTTATTTTTTTGGTTGCAATAGTGAGGGGATTGTTTTCTTAATTTCTTTTTTTGACAGTTCATTGTTGGTGTATAAAAATGCCTATGATTTCTGAGTATTAATTTTATATTCTGCCACTTTGCTGAATTCATTTATCAGGTCCAGTAGTCTTTTGACTGAAACTTTAAGGTTTTCTATATACAATATCATATCATCTGCAAATAATGATAGTTTTACTTCTTGTTTTCCAATTTGGATGCCTTTTATTTTTTCTTCATGTCTGATTTCTATGGCTAGGACTTCCAGGACTATATTGAATAAGAGTGGTGAAAGGGGGCACCCCTTCCTTGTTCCTGATCTTAAGGGGATTCCTTTTCATTTTTGCCCATTGAGTATGATGTTGGCTGTAGGTTTGCCATAGATGGCCTTTATCATGTTGAGGTATGTTCCCTGTATTCCCACGCTGCTGAGAGCTTTGATCATGAATGGGTGCTGGATTTTATCAAATGCTTTTTCTGCATCTATTGAAATTATCATGTGATTTTTCTACTTCCTTTTGTTTATGTGATGAATCACATTGACTGATTTAAGAATATTGTACCAGACTTGCCTTCCCAGAATAAATCCCACTCGATCATGGTGTATGATTTTTTTTCATAATTGCTGAATCCGGTTGGCTAATATTTTGTTGAGGATTTTAGCATCTAAATTTATCAGAGATATTGGCCTATACTTTTCCTTTTTGTTTTTTCTTTGTCTGGTTTTGGAATCAGAATTATGCTCACCTCATAAAAGGAGCTTGGAAGTCTTCTTTCCTCTTGAATTTTTTGAAATAGCTTGAGAAGGATAGGAGTTAGCTCTTCTTTGAATATTTGGCAGAATTCACTTGTGAAGCCATTGGGCCCAGGCTTTTTTTTTGTTGGGAGTTTTTGATAACTGTTTCGATCTCATTTGTTATAATCAGTCTGTTTAGATTTTCTAATTGTTCCTGATTGATTTTTAAAATATTATATGTTTCAAGGAATTTGTCCATTTCATCTAGGTTGTCTAGTTTTTTGGCATACAGTTCTTCATAGTATTTTTTTTTTACAATATTTTGTATTTCTGTTGTGTCAGTTGTTATTTCTCCACTCTCATTTCTAATTTTATTTCTTTGAGTACTCTCTCTCTCTTTTTTTTTTTTTTTTTTTTTTTTTTGTGAGTCTGGTTAAAAATTCATCTATCTTGTTTACCTTTTCAAAGAACCAGCTCCTTGTTTCATTGATCCTCTGTATTGTTTCTTTAGCCTCTCTGTCATTTATTTCCACTCTGATCTTTATTATTTTTTTCCTTTACTACCTCTGGGTTTTACTTGCTTTTCTTTTTCTAGTTATTTTAGATGTAAGGTTAAGTTGTTTATTTGAGCTTTTTCTAGCTTCTTAAGGTATGCCTGTAATGCTATGAACTTCCCTCTCAGTATTGCTTTTGCTGTGTCCCATAAATTTTGAGTTGTTGTATGCTCATTATCATTTGTTTCTAGGAACTTTTTAATTTCTTCTTTGATCTCATTCTTTTTTTTTTTTTATTTCTGAAGCTGGAAACGGGGAGAGACAGACAGACTCCCGCATGCACCCGACCGGGATCCACACAGCATGCCCACCAGGGGTGACGCTCTGCCCACCAAGGGGCGATGCTCTGCCCCTCCGGGGGGTCACTCTGCCGCAACCAGAGCCACTCTAGCACCTGGGGCAGAGGCCAAGGAGCCATCCCCAGCGCCCGGGCCATCTTTGCTCCAATGGAGCCTTGGCTGCGGGAGGGGAAAAGAGAGACAGAGAGGAAGGAGGAGGGGGTGGAGAAGCAAATGGGCGCTTCTCTTACTTGCCCTGGCCGGGAATCGAACCCGGGTCCCCCGCATGCCAGGCCGACGCTCTACCGCTGAGCCAACCGGCCAGGGCCTGATCTCATTCTTAATCCATTCGTTATTTAACAACCTGCTATTTAGTTTCCATGTGTTTGAGAATTTTTGAGCTGTTCTGTTGTGTTGATTTCTAGATTCATGCCATTGTGATCAGAGAAAGTGATTGATATGATTTCAATCTTCTTAAATTTGTTGAGACCACTTTTGTGCCCTAACATGTGGTCTATCCTAGAGAATGTACCATGAGCACTTGAAAAGAATGTATATTCTGCTGCTTTAGAGTGAAAGGTTCTGAAAATATCTATAAAATCGAGTTGATCTAGTGTGTCCTTTAAGTCTGCTGTTTCTTTGTTAATTTTCTTTCTTGAGGATCTATCTAGTGATGTTAGTGGGGTATTGAAATCCCCTACTATTATAGTATTGCTGTTGATCTCGCCCTTTAAATCCATCAAAGTCTGCTTTATATATTTAGGTGCTCCTATATTAGGTGCATAGATATTTATAACAGTTATATCTTCCTGTTGGATTACTCCCTTTATCATTATATAGTGGCCTTCTTTATCTCTTACTATATACTTTGTTTTAAAGTCCATTTGTCTGATATAAGTATTGCTACCCCAGCTTTTTTTTTTCATTTCCATTTTCATGAAATGTTTTTTTCCATCCTTTTACCTTCAATTTACGTGCATCTTTTGTTTTAAGGCGTGTCTCTTGTAGACAGCATATGTATGGGTCCTGTTTTCTTTTCCATGCAGCTACCCTATGTCTTTTGATTGGATAGTTTAATCCATTTACATTTAAGGTTATTATTGATATGCAGTTGTTTATTTCCATTTTATTCTTTAGAGCTGTATTTCTCTTTTGCTATATTCTTTTCCCACTTTGATCTGTTTACACCATGCCCCTTATCATTTCCTGCAACATTGGTTTGGTTTTAATGAATTCCTTGAGTTTTTTTTTTGTCTGGGAAACTTTTTATTTCTCCTTCAATTTTAAATGATAGCCTTGCTGGATTAAGTAGTCTTGGTTGTAGGTTCTTGTTCTGCCATTCTCTTTGAATATTTCTTGCCATTCCCTTTGAATATTTCTTGCCATTCCCTTCTGGCCTCAAGTGTTTCTATTGAGAAGTTGAATGTCATCCTTATGGGGGCTCCTTTGTAGGTGATAGCTTTTTTTTCTCTTGCAGCTTTTAATATTTTCTCTTTATCACTTAGCTTTGGTATTTTAATTATGATGTCTTGTGTAGGTTTTTGGGGGTTTCTCTTTAATTGAGAGTTCTCTGTGCTTCTTGAACTTATGAGAGTTTCTCCTGCATTAATTTAGGGAAGTTTTCAGCTATGATATGATTGAACAAAGTCTCTATTCCTTGTTATTTCTCTTCTTCTTCAGGAACCCCTATAATGCAGATGTTATTTCTCTTCATGTTGTCACAGAGCTCTCTAAGAGTTTCCTCAGACTTTTTAAGTCTCTTTTCTTTTTTCTTTTCTACTTTCTTGCCTTCATTGAAGTTGACCTCCAACTCACTGATTTGATCCTCAGCTCTATCCATCCTGTTTTTAATTCCTTCCATTGTGGTCTTCATTTCTGATATTGTATTTGTCATCTCCGATTGATTCTTTTTTAATATTTCAATATCCTTTTTTATACTTGTTATTTATTTAGGTGTTCATAATGGCCATCCATTGTTGTTCTAAGATCCCTAAGCATCCTTACAATCATTATTTTGAACTCAGCATCTGGAAGTTTTGTTATTTCCATATCACTCAGTTCATCTCCTGAAGGTTTCTCTTGTGGTTTCATTTGAATGGCAATTATTTGTCTTCTCATATCTGTGTTTGGGTGTTTTGTTTGTAGAGTTGGTTGAGTCTAGGCTTAGTGTTGTCTGCCTCCAGTTTTCAATTTTCAGTTGTGTTATTTCTAGGTCTTCTTGGGTTGGTATCAGCTATTATTTGTAATCCATTTTTGGATTTGGGCCACTTTGAAATCTTGATTTTTTTTTTTCTTAACAGGTGATAGTCTTGTTTACTGATCTCAGCAGGGGGCTTCCTTGAAACTGTATCCAGGAATGCGATGGGTGTAACCTGAGACTCTGAAGGCCTCTTCCACCAACTAATCTCTCTGGGTGCAGGGTGTTTTCTCAGCTTCAGTAGGGGGAGGTGTATCTCAGATCTCCATGGAGACCTGAGTTACTGCCCTTCCTCCCCACTTCTTGTTTTCAGCTGTGTCTTGTTGCTCTGATTGGAGCAGGAGAGATGTCTGGAGATCTGTGATCTGGAAGTAATTCAGTTCTGTTTTGTGGAAGGATCAGTCCCTCCCCCAGCTATGGCTGCCTCTAGCACGGATGAGTCAGTTTTTTAGGTCATCTCCTACATTCCTTTGCCCCTCACAGTCTGTCCCTCTCTCTCTCCTTTCACTTGGGAGATAAGCTGGTCCTTTCAACACATCTCGCTCCCTGGTTGCCAGGCAAGTGGCTGTGAGCAGTATTTTCTGCTCTTTCCCTGGAGTGAGATCCCCTCTGGGCTCTCAGCCTCACCCACCCACCCCTGTTCCTGTAAGCAGGGGAGATTCAGGTGCTCTCTACCAGGTTTGTTGTGGCTTCTTCTTTGCTCCTTGGTTTTTGAGATCTGTTCTTGTAGTCCAGAGATGGTTTTTCATGCTGATTTTTCCTAAATTAATTTGTATTCCAGTTTGGTGGTGAGAGCTGGGAGTCTGTGCATCTGCTTACTCCGCTGCCATCTTCAGGTCTCTTAGAAGTATTTTTTATAGGCAGCATACAGTTGGATTTTCTTTTTTAATCCATTCTGGTACTCTGTCTTTTTTTTTTTTTTTCTGAAGCTGGAAACGGGGAGGCAGTCAGACAGACTCTCGCATGCACCCGACCAGGATCCACCCGGCATGCCCACCAGGGGCGATGCTCTGCCCATCAGGGCTCAGCTCTGTTGCAACCAGAGCCATTCCAGCTCCTGAGGCAGAGGCCATAGAGCCATCCTCAGCGCCCAGGCCAACTTTGCTCCAATGGAGCCTCGGCTGTGGGTGGGGAAGAGAGAGACAGAGAGGAAGTAGAGGGGGAGGGTGGAGAAGCAGATGAGCACCTCTCCCGTGTGCCCTGGCTGGGAATCAAACCCAGGACTCCTGCACGCCATGCTGACGCTCTACCACTGTGCCAACCGGCCAGGGCCACTCTGTGTCTTTTTATTGTTGAGTTGAATCCATTTATGTTTAGTGTAATTATTGACATTTGAGGGTTTCCTACTGCCATTTTATATATTGCTTTCTGATAGTTTTGTATCTTGTTTGGTTTTTCTCTTTTATTTTTCTATCATTTGTTTTTTGTTTGATTGTAATCCATACTTCTTTTCTCTGTTACTTCTTTTTTTCAAGCCATATACTTGTGTTGATTTTTTTCAGCGGTGGTTACCATTAAGTAATGGAAAGCATGCATATCATGTTCATTATAGTACATTATCTCATGAGTGCTTCTGTACTCCATCCTCCTTTGCTACTGTTGATCTTTGTCCTCTCTCCTTTTTTGTTTCTTTGTCACAGATTAATCTTGTTTTAATTGTGATCTTGATGGAGCTTTTACTTGTAGTTTTGTTTTGTTTTGTTTTTTGTATCTGGTCGGAAAACCCCCTTTAGTATTTTCTGAAGTGGGGGTTTCTGGTGATAAATTTCTTCATGTTTTCTGTATCTGTGGACGTTTTTATTTCTTCTTCGTATTTGAAGGATAACTTTGATGGGTATAGTATTCTTGGCTGGAAGTTCCTCTCATTGAGAACTTTAAATATTGGGGTCCACTTTCTTCTAGCTTGTAGAGTTTCTGCTGAGAAATCTGTGGATAATCTAATGGGCCTTCCTTTATATGTTGTATTCTTCTTTTCCCTGGCTGCCTTGAGAATTTTTTTCTTTGTCATTGGTTTTTGCCAATTTAATTATGATGTGCCTTGGAATAGGTTTGTTAGGGTTAAGATAAATCGGTGTTCTGTTTGCTTCTGGAATTTGAGGCTTTAGTTCTTTCTACAAGCTTGGGAAATTCTAGTCTATTATTTGTTTGAGTATATTCTCCATTCCATTTTCTCTCTCTTTGCCTTATGATATACCCATTATTCTTATGTTGCTCTTTCTGATAGAGTCAGACAATTCCTGTAGGGCTATCTCATTTTTTTAAAATTCATGAGTCTGTCTTCTCTTCTCTCTGTAGTACCTTTAGTTGCTTGTCTTCTATGTCACTAGTTCTCTCTTCTATCTGGCCTGTTTATTAGCTAAGCTTGTTACCTTGTTTTTCAGTTCATGAATTGAATTTTTCATCTCTGTTTGATTTGTTTTCATAGTTTTAATATCCTTGGTGAAGTATTTTTCTGTTAATTGAATTGTTCTTTGAGCTCCCTAAATTGCCTTTCTGTGCTTTCTTGTATATCCCTCAGTATTTTTAGGACTTCAATTTTAAATTCTCTGTCATTTAACTCCAAGGTTTATAAGCTATTGAAATTTTTTTCTATAGATTTTCCCTCATCTATATGAGCTACATCACTGTCTTTTGTATCCATGATATTTGATTTCTTTTTCTTTAGTGGCATTTGGGAGTGATATTGTTAATAACACTAATAAGAGTATATGAAAAATATTTTTTGAGAAAATGCAGTAAAATCTGAAAATTATATTGTGCTAAGTGGAACAAAAATACATAGAATGGAGGGCTTGGGTTGGGGTGGAGTGACAAAGAGGCAAAAAATGGGGCAAGAACTCACAAAATGCCAAAAGGAAGAAATTTGGATCAAGAATAAAATAATTTGTTTGTAAATGATGGTTGAATGAGAGAAATAGTGTAAGAGAAAAGAGAAAAAAATACAGTGAAAAAATGAAAATTCTATTGTATTAAGTGGCACAAAAACTATAGAATGGAGAGCTGGAGTTGGGGAAGATGCTAAAGAGATAAAAAGCAAAGTAAAAAGCACACAAAATGACACAAAGAAATAATTTGCATCCAGAATAAAATAATTTGTTTGTGAGTGAGATTCAAATGAGAGAAAAAGTGAAAGAGAAAACAAGAAACAAAAAGAGAGAGAAAAAATTGAGTTAAATTTTTTGGAATTTAACACACATAGAAAAAAAGAATGGAAACTGTAACATCTATGGGTAATAATGTTCAAAATGAAGAGAAAAGAATAAAACGGAAAGAGGATAAAATGACCAAGGTGGAAAGAAAAAAAAAAGATAAAAATACAAGAAAAAAAATGGAAATAGTTATAAAGACTGGATTTTTCCTGGTTTTGAGAAGTTATCTTCTTCCTTTTTCTTTCTTCTTTCTCTTTTTGGCTGGTGGCACTGTACCCCAGCTTTTGCCCCTTTGGCAACCTTTGGCAGAGATTTGCTGTTGTGTTGTTGTGGTAATGATGTAAACTAGGCCTCAGTCCTGTTGGTAGACAAGGCTTGTTAGTGTTTGCAGGCTCCAACAATGGGAGAGTTTGTTTTTGTGGAGCCTCTCCCCAAATCTCTCCTTCCTGAACCAGCAGCATGGGACCCAGCTGTGAAGTTGCCCCAGCCACTGCCTGGAGAGCAAGAGGCTCCAAGAGCTGCCAAATCCCCCCTCTATCCTCACTTAATGCAGGGTTCTGGGTAAGGCTTTGCTAGCCAGAGCTGCCAGTGTAATCAGGCTGGGCTGGGAGCCGATAGCCTTTCAGCTGTCTTTCTATGAGCCTCCGGGCATGTCTAGTATGCCTCAGCATTCTGCAGCTTTGCTCTCCAGAGGCTATCTACAAGCTGCCTGCATGCAATTCCCCCACTACTTCTGCAGTTCTCTTCCCCAGGAGTGTGCTTTGTTAGCTTATATGGCTGGTGGAGGTGCTGTGCCTAGACAGGTCCGGGTGTAGGGAAGCTGGTTGTCATGCACTTCCCACATGCTGTTGTTTGGGAAGCTGGGATTATTCAGAAACTCTGGTCAGAGCCCACACAGAGTGTCACTACTGACAGTCTCTGACCCAGCCCCTCTGTCCGGGAACACTGGCACCCACGCCCGAAGCACGAGGTGGATCAACTCATACACTGCCCATGCTCACTGACTGGGAGACCGGGAGTAAACAAGGCAACTACTCACCCACCTCTGCCAGGGTCTGCCACTGACGTTAGCTTCACGTGGGCTGAGCAGCGGGCACACTCTTTCCTCAGATTGAATATCTCTGCCCTAGCCTGGATTTTTCTGCCCCCAGCCCTCACTTTCTCTCAGTTCTAAGTGAAAGCAGCCCTTGCTCAGGTCAGTGAGGAAACTGGAATACTCCGTTCTCCATCTTTCCTTCAGAGTGGATTATATATTCAGCCACGTTTGCACCCAATCGTACCTTACGTAGGTGTATTTCAGATGCTCCTGAGATTGTTTTTCTGTCTCTAGTTGTTGAATTTGATAAAGTTTCAGGGAGAGGTATTGGGGGAGCACTCCTCATGGCGCCTTGAGTCTTTTCTGTCTGGGAAGCATTTTATTTCTCCTTCAATTTTAAATGATAGCCTTGCTGGATAAAGTAGTCTTGGTTGTAGGCTCTTGTTCTGTATTACTTTGAATATTTCTTGCCATTCCTTTCAGGCCTCAAGTGATTCTGTTGAGAAGTCGGTCCTTGTGGGGGCTCCTTTGTAGGTGATAGCCTTTTTTTCTCTAGCAGCTTTTAATATTTTCTCTTTATCACTTAGCTTTGGTATTTTAATTATGATGTGTCTTGGTGTAGATTTCTTTGGGTTTCTCTTTAATGGAATTCTCTGTGCTTCTTGAACTTGTGTGACCTTTTCCTGCATCAATTTAGGGAAGTTTTCAGCTATGATTTGATTGAACAAAGTCTCTATCCCTTGTTCTTTTTCTTCTTCTTCAGGGACCCCTATGATGCAGATGTTATTTCTCTTCGTGTTGTCACAGAGCTCTCTTAGAGTATCCTCAGACTTTTTGAGTCTCTTTTCTTTTTGCTGCTCTGCTTCCATGCCTTTGTTTATCTTTTCTTCTAACTCACTGATTCAATCCTCAGCTTCATCCATCCTGCTTTTAATTCCTTCCATTGTGGTCTTAATTTCTGATATTGTATTTGTCATTTCTGACTGATTCTTTTTTATTATTTCAATGTCTTTTTTTTATACTTGCTATCTCTTTATTTAGTTGTTCATTATGATCATCTATTGTTGTTCTAAGATCTTGGAGCATCCTAACAATCATTATTTTAAACTCTGCATCATGTAATTTGGTTATATATGACTCATTCAAGTCCTTTTCTGGGGATTTCTCTTGATTCAATTGGGTTGCATTTCTCTGCCTTCTTATTTTGTCTGTGTATATGAAGGGTGTGGCCACTGTAGTCCAATGGATGTGGCCTCTGTGTTCCCTAGGTATGGTCTGTCTGCAGCCCCACCACTCCCTCTGCCACTGCCTCGGCGTTTGGGTATGGGCATTGCCAGGGCTGGACAGCTGCAGATGTAGCTGCAATTTCCATTTCTCCTCCATGAGAGGGGTTATGTTCATGTGCCCAGGTCTACAAGCCTCAACCTTCACCTTGCCCCTGTGTGGGGGGCTACATGCCACAAGCCTCAGCACCATGGGCAGGGGTAAGCACCTTTGCTCAGCTGTGGGTCTCCGCCTATTTCTGGGCCTTCACCCCACCCCTATGGGCAGAGCTGTGCTTGCTAGTCGGGCTGCAAGCCTCGCTCAGCTCCAGTTCTCCATCTGTTCTTGGACTTTTGCCCCACCCCCATGAGTGGAATTGCATTCACACTTGTGCCACAAGCCCCAGCTCTGTGGGCCAGGTGGGACTGTGGGCCCAAGCTCAGCCACGGGTCTCTGCAGATTCCATGCTTTCACTTTTCCCCTGTGGGCAGGATTGCAGGTGGGTCCCCAGCTGGCCGGACCGCTTTTGTGTGCCCCTTCTGCCTCCGCTGGGCAAGACTGAGCTCACACTGGGCCTCAGTCATGGATGGCCCAGCTTCTGCCCCTGCCGAAAGGATGGCACTTCTGCATTCCACCACTATCCACCCTCTGGCGAGCCCTCAGCAGTGTGGTTGAGGGCACTGTAACTCAGACCCTAGCACTCAATACTGTATTTCTTAAGGCTCCCGCCTTCTAAGCGAATCTACTCTGAGTGCTGCAGAAAAGCTTGTTTGGCTGGTGTCCTGCTTCCTTTTGCTGGTATTGCTGGTTTCAGGGGGAAATATTCACTTCAGATTTGGGGAGTGACTCAGCTCAGGGGTTAGGGTGGCTGTCCCTCAAAGTGTTTCTGCCTGTGCCTCTTAGATTACACTCTCTTTCTACTACTCTGGTCCTCTCTTCTCTCCCCATCCCCTGGAGCCCTGGGTGAGTAGTTGTGAGAGAGGTTTTCTGCGTGGTCCCTTTAAGAAGAATCCTGGATTTGAGAAATCTGTCTCTTTCTCACAAACTGTATCTTGACTTGTTTCGCAGCTAAATACTGTCCATACACTTCTTCTAGGCTCTGGGGCTGCAGGCTGGGGCTTTGTTAATGGGGCCCCAGGCCCTCTCTTATCCGCTAAACTCACTTCCTGCCATGCGAGTCTCTCCGGGAAGCTGTTCGGTCCCAGGAGCTGGGCAGCCCTCTCCACATTTTTGCTTTTCCTACCAGTCTCAGTGTGGCCTCTTCAGTGTTCCTTGGTTAAACAGTCCTCTTAGTTTAGTCCAAAGTTGGTTTTTTCAGGTGATGGTTCTTAAAATTAAGTTGTAATCCACTTTGGTTCTGGGAGGTGGAAGTTGGTACATCCACCTACTCCATCGCCATCTTGCTGCCCTCCTCATATATAGTTATTCTTAAATCTCTATTTATTTTTATATAGTTAAGCTAACTTGGTACCAATACTTGAGGAAAAAGAGCACCAAAACCACACAACTAAAAAAAATAATAATAATAATATGTGAGACACTCTCATATTATGAATTTAGGCACAAAAATTCTAAATGAAGTTTTATGAAATCAATTTCAATGCTGAATAAAGATGAGAATATACCACGATCAGATAGAATTATTTTGAGAATACAAGGATCATTTTGCACTAAGAAATCTATCAATTGAATGTAACATTTCTACAGTTCAAGGTAAAAGCTATGCAACTATCTCTACTCATGCTGAAAATGCATTAAAAAATTTAAGGTACATTAAAAAGAATAGTCTTTAAGAGTATTTTTAGGTATACAAAAACAGAATGAAAACTACAGAAAGATTCCACATACTCCCTCTCCTTGCCACATTTTCCTCCATTATTAATATACTGTATTTATTTGGTACATTTATTACAACTGATAAGCCAATATTGACACATTATTAGTAAAGTCTGTGGTTTACATTTGAGTTTTCTCTTTGTGCTGCACCTTCTATGGGTTTTGACAAATGTGTAAGGATAGGTACTTACCATCACCTGTCACACAGAGTAAAATCCTGTGTGTCACTCATTCATCTTCTGAAACACCTGATCTTTTCTCTATTTACATAATTTTGAATTTCTCAGAATGTCACATGTTAGTGAAGGGTTAGCAGAGTATGTCACCTCAAAATATGACTAAGAGTTTAGGACATGCCACCCTAAAATATGCTGCTTTGGTACATTTATTACTTTGTGCTGAAGGCACTTGCAAACTAGAAAATGTAGGGGGAGGCTCTCTCTGGGCTCCTCTTATCTATCTACAACCAGGTCCTCCTAAAGGGACTCAGTTGTCATCAATCCCCTTCATCAGTTGGGGAAGACTGACTCTTATCACAGGAGAGGAGACTATAATATAAATCAACACCACAGCCAGATGAACTTGGTCACAAACTGTCATACCTCCTATCTATCCTTCTAAGAGCCCTTTCATCTTTCCTAAAAACACTGACTCTCCACTAAGAGGCTTATACCCCTCCTGTCCTTCCCCTAGTAAGATGCTTATTTTAAGCCACCTCAGACAATTACTCATTTGTTGCTGGCTGGATATCTCCCATGTATAAATGTTAATAAATTTGTGTGTTTTTCTCTGGTTAATCTGTCTTTTATTGCAGGAGTTTCAGCTAAAATCTCAGAAGGATAGAGGAAATGTATTGTTCCTCTCTACAGTAGGAATCATATAGTATTTCACAGATTGGCGTCTTTCAATTAGCAATATGTGTTTAAGGTTCCTTCATGTCTTTTCATGGCTTACAGTTTATTTCTTTTTATTGCTGATTAATGCTGCACTTCTTAAATGGACCATGGTTTATTTATACAATCACCTACTGAAAGGACATCTAGATTGCGTCCAAGTTTTGACAAGTGTGATTAAAACTGCTATAAGCATTCATGTGATGGATTAAGTCTAAATGTATGTTTCTAATTCACTTGGCTAGCTACCAAGGAGCATAATTATTGGACCATATGGTGAAGAATATGTTTAGTTTTGTACAAAATTATCAAACTGACTTTAAAAGCCACTTTATAATTTTGCATTCCCACCAACAATGAATATGAGTTTCTGTTGCTCCATATACTCTCCAGTATCTGGTGTTGTCAGCATTTTGGATGTTGGCCATTTTAATAGGTATATAGTGGTATCTCTTTGTTTTAATTTGCAGTAGACTAGTGATTTTAAACATCTTTTTATGTGCTATTTCTCATCTATGTATCCTATTTGGTAAGGTATCAATTCAGATCCTTTGCCTATTTTTAAACTGATTTGTTTTATTGTTGAACTTTAAGAGTTCTTTGTATATTTAGATATAGATCCTTTGTTCAATATGTATGTTGGAAAAAAAATTAGCCCAGTATATGGCTGGCTTTTTTATTCACTTAATAGTGTTATTTGCAGAATAGAAGTTTTTAATTTTAATGATGTCCAAAATATCCATTTTTTTTACTGATTTTGCTTTAGATCTAAGAAGTCATAATTAAGCCCAAGACCACCTAGATTTTCTCCTATGCCCAAGATCACCTATATTTTCAGAGTTTTATAAGATAAAATTTGAATTAAAAATAAAAAACTCTAAATTAGCCAAGGTCCCCACCAAATTTTTTAAACAGAATTTAATCAAGGGACAACTTAAAACAGGCTTGGCAAAGTTAGGGAAACATACCAGGGGCATTGAGCTGCTTGGAGATAACAACCATCGGGCATCCCCAGGCTATTACCACCCCAAGGCTGTACAGGAAAAGTTCAGAGCTAAGCTCTCGTGCTTAGCAGTAGTATGACCAAGAACTGGGTGGTAACATCTCTGTTTCTCACAGGGGTCGTCAAACTTTTTATGAAAACCGCCCACTTTTGCAGTGCTGGTCAACCTGGTCCCTACCGTGCAACCAAACAGCACCGCGATTGGCCCATCATGAAAGCTGGAACGCCCACTAGTGGGCGGTAGGGACCCGGTCGACCAGCACTGCAAAAGTGGGCGGTTTTTATAAAAAGTTTGACGACCCCTGGATGCTAGCTACTACTACTGCTACTATTAATTTAGTTATTATTAGAAGGAGAAAAGAAGCAGGCACATACCCAGAAATTGTAAATATTTTTTATCAACATAAGGCAGACTCTCTCTATGAAATTAGCAGCTAAAATCCTATCTGGCAATGAAATATTAACAGGTTCCCACTAGAACCAAAAGCCAGAGAAAAATGCTTTCTACCACCATTATCATTTAATGTTCTAGAAATTGTAGCCAACACAGTAAGATTAATATAGGAAATGAAAAAAATTACCATTTTATTACTTTTGGATGATAGTTCTCTGTATGGAAAACTTCCAGAACCCCAAATTTAAAATTTAAGTGGCAAACAAATAATAAATTTATAAAAATAAATGACATTTCTAAAATCCAGGAGAAAATATAAGCAAAATGTTTAATAGAAATAATTTTTTCATTTATAATAGCATCTGAAAATAATAAGTGTGTAAGTAGATTTATAAAAACTTTTGCAAATAATGTGAAGGGCAGCTAAAAAAATAACTACATAAAAAAGAATGTGTTAATAAAAATTGCTCCATTTTAAAAGATGTCAGTTCTTCCCAAATTTATTTAAAGAGTTAACACCATTGCATTTAAATTCCCAGTGAAATTTATTCTAAAAGATGTTTAAGTAAAACTAAGATTTTCTTAGAAAGATAAATTAATGAAAAAAATAAAACAGAAACAAAATAGAAACATACAGTAATTTAATATTAATATAAACAAATGGTGACACAGAATAGATTATTGGAATAGTGGAATAAAATTAAAATTTCAGCAACAGAATATGTACATAAATATTATAAAATGAATTTAAATATGTATTCTGATACATTACTCCCAAAGAAATACCAGGTGGGTTGAAAAAGATTTTAATGTTAAAAGTTAGCCATCATAAAAATCCTGGAAGAGCCTGACCTGTGGTGGCACAGTGGGATAAAGCATCGACCTGGAATGCTGAGGTCGCCTGTTCGATACCCTGGGCTTGCCTGGTCAAGGCACATATTGGAATTGATGCTTCCTGCTCCTCCCCTTTCTCTCTCTCTCTCTCTCTCTCTCTCTCTCTCTCTCTCTCTCTCTTCTCTCTGAAAATTGAATAAATAAAATCTTTTTTTAAACAAAAGACAACTTGTAGCTAACATTTAAAAAAAAATCCTGGAAGATTCTGTTGCAAAATATTTGTGTATCTCAAAATGGGAAAGGGCTTCATATGCATAAAACAATATAAAATAGTCACAACCAAAAAGCAATATGACAACATGAAAATAAAACATTTATATTTTAAAAGTTAGCCTCCATCAGCTTTTCCTGATAACCACCTTTGCTGCTAACCATTGGGTCTATTTCTACCAGGATTATAAAGTGCGTTATATGACAGATGAGTCATCAGGTAGGTAGGCAGCTTCTAGGACAACTTCTTGGAATGAGACAAGATATCACATTTCTACTTCCATGGCAGACTGATGTAGTAAGTCATTGAAAACGTTTTCTAAGATGCTGATGTCTTCAGTACATGGCCCCTGAGATTCAGGGAAGCCTGAGTTAGAGACGAGGATGGGAGGGGACTGGTCTTGTGAGTGATAACAGTCATTGTTATTGTCCTCATTTTGTAGAGGAGGAATATTTCATCATTTGTGAACCAATGTTTACTTTCTCTGCCAGGAAAACTTTCCCCCACATTTCCAAGATTGTGTTATTACCATGATGGCAAACCTATGACACGTGTGTCAGCACTGACACGCATAGCCATTTTTGATGACACGCAGCTGCATGCAGCTGCATACCAGAGAAGTATGGGGCCACAAGCCGAGAAGGATGTTTCATCCTTGGATCCTTCCTGCACAGCCGAGGAAAGAGTGTGCCTGCGGCGACTCAGTCCATGCGAGCTAACGCCCACGCCGGAACCGGCAAAGGTGGGTGAGCAGCGGCTGCCATTAT
The DNA here is from genome assembly GCF_036850995.1 of Saccopteryx leptura. NCBI lineage: Eukaryota > Metazoa > Chordata > Mammalia > Chiroptera > Emballonuridae > Saccopteryx > Saccopteryx leptura. The sequence goes on along the minus strand of NC_089504.1, from coordinate 220,733,692 downwards.
CCCGGATATTCTGTTTGGCGAGCATGGATAGTGTGCGAGAGGTTCCTCCTAGCACCCCAGGAGTGGGCACCCGTGTTCCTGGACAGAAAGGCAGGGTCAGAGACCTCTGCATGAGCTGTGGCCAGAGTCTCAGTGTGGTCCCTGCACCCCCAACAGTGTGCGGGGAGTGTGCGAAAGTGAACTTCCCTACGCCCAAGTTTCTCCAGGCAGGTGGGGCGCCTCACCCAGCCATTCAGGCTAATATCCCGGGGAAGAAAAAATACGGAAGCGCTAGAGGGAGGGGCGCACAAGCAGCTTGCAGTCTGTCTCTCTGGAGCAGATCTGCAGATCCAGTCGCTGAAATTAGCTTAACCCACAGTCTGCTCACCTCCCAACTGACTTATGTGGCTCTAATTGACAAGATCTCTCTCAGATCAGCGATCTAAGACAAGAGACATGATATTTTTTAGTGCCTCTTGCTATGCACGTAGGGGTGGGGGCAACTTCTAGTCACCCAATAAAGGGTGAAAAACACATTTCTACCGAACAAACCTCAGAGAACACTGCAGAAGTTAGACTGAATAGGCTTTAGGCTTTTTAACAAGGAAGAAGCCTGCAGAAAACAATCACACAGATCGCTAAGGCAAATTTAACTAGATATACCTGGGGAACTGAACAGAAGTCAACATGCCCCCCTGCCTGCTTAAGCTGGTGGCTCTTATTGGCAGAGCTTTCATACTCAGGGCTGTACATTAAATAGAGGGACTTGGCAGCTTTTAAGACCTCCTGTTCTGCAGCCACTAGGGCATCTTCTTCCCAACCAAAACAGGTTACAAAGTGCAAAAAGCCTGGGGAGAGTGGTCCCACAGAGTGCTGAGGCATACTGGACATGCCTGGAGGCTCACAGAAAGGCACCTTGAAAGCAATTGGCTCCCAGCCCTGCGTGATTACACTGACAGCTCTGACTGACAGAACCTTACCCAGAGCCCTGCACAGAGTGGGGATAGAGTGGGGATTTGCCAGCTCTTTGAGCCTCCTACTCTCTAGACAGAGGCAGCAGCAACCTCATAGCTGGATCATCAGGCTGCTAATTTAGGAAAGAGAGACTAGGAGAGAGGCTCTGTGAAAACGGACTCTCCCACTGTTGGAACCTGCAAATGCTAACAAGCCCCGACTATCAACGAGACTGAAACCTAGTATATGACATCGCCATAGAGACTCATCAACTGCAAATCTCTACCTAAGCATGCCACAGGGGCAGAGCCAGGGGTACAGTGCCACTGACCAGAAAGAGGGAGAGGAAAGAAAGGAAGAAGATAACCTCTCAAAATCAAGAAAAATCCACAGACTTTATAACTTTTTCCACTTTTTTTTTTGTTTCTTTCATCTTCCTGTCTTTATTATTATTTTTTCTCCTACCTTGGTCCTTTTATTCTTTGCTCATCTTATTCTTCTCTCTTCATCTTGAGCTACATTACCCATAAGTGTTACATTTCCCATTTTTCTCTTCTTTTGTTCTCTCTATGAGGGTTACAACCCAAAACCCTTAACTCTCTCTTTTTTTTTCTTTTCCCTTTTCTTTTTCCCCTTTTTCTCCCTCTCTCTTAGTTTCTTATTTTCTCTTTTACTTTTCCTCTCATTTGATCCTCACTCATGAACAAATTATTTTATTTGGGACTCAAATTTTTTCTTTGTGACATTTTTGGTGCTTTTTACATCGCTTTTTTTTTTTTTTTTTGGTATTTTTTTGTATTTTTCTGAAGCTGGAAATGGGGAGGCAGTCAGACAGACTCCCGCATGCGCCCGACTGGGATCCACCCGGCATGCCCACCAGGGGACGATACTCTGCCCATCCTGGGTGTCACTCTGTTGTGACCAGAGCCACTCTAGCACCTGAGGCAGAGGCCATGAAGCCATCCCCAGTGCCCGGGCCATCTTTGCTCCAATGGAGCCTCGGCTGAGGGAGGGGAAGAGAGAGACAGAGAGGAAGGAGAGGGGGAGGGGAGGAGAAGCAGATGGGCGCTTCTCCTGTGTGCCCTGGCCGGGAATCGAACCCAGGACTTCCGCATGCCAGGCCGACGCTCTACCACTGAGCCAACCGGCCAGGGCCCTTTACATCGCTTTTTAACTCATTAGCATTCCCCCCAACCCTGGCTTTCCATTCTATCTAGTTTTTGTTCCACTTAATACAATAGTATTTTTTTCTTTTTCCTGTTTCCCTCTTATCCCTTTTATTATATCTCTCAGTCAACCATCATTTACAAGCAAATAATTTTATTCTTGATGAATTTTTTCCTTTTTTGCATTTTGTGGGTCCCTACCTCTTTTTTTGCTCCTTTATCACTTCTCCCCAACTCAGGCAATCTGTTATAGGTAGTTTTTGTTCCATTTAGCACAATATAATTCACAGTTTTTTATGGTATTTTATTAAGGATGAAGGAAAAAAAGAAATAATTTTTTTTTACTTTTTATTCATTAATTCTCATTAGTGTTATTAACAAAACCACTCTCAGATGCCATTAAGGAAAAGAAAATCAAATATTATGGATACAAAAGAAAGAGATGTAGCACAGATAGATGAGGAAAAATCTATGGAGAAAAAATTTAATAGATTGGAAACCTTGGAGTTAAATGATAGAGAATTTAAAATAGAAATTCTAAAAATATTGAGAGATATACAAAGAAACACAGAAAGGCAATTCAGGGAGCTCAAAAAACAACTCAACAAACACAAAGAATGTATTACCAAGGAAATTGAAACTATGAAAACAAATCAAACTGAGATGAAAAACTCAATTCATGAACTGAAAAACAAGGTAACAAGCTTAGCTAATAGAACAGGCCAGATAGAAGATAGGATTAGTGACATAGAAGACAAGCAACTTGAAGCACAACAGAGAGAAGGGGAGGCACTCAAAAATTAAAAAAAAAAAAGAGAAATCCCTACAGGAATTGTCTGACTCCATCAAAAAGACTAACATAAGAATAATAGGTATATCAGAAGGAGAAGAGAGAGAAAATGAAATGAAGAACATAGTCAAACAAATAATAGACAAGAACTTCCCAAGCCTGTGGAAAGAACTAAAGCTTCAAATTCAAGAAGCAAACAGAACACTGAGTTTTCTTAACCCCAACAAACTTACTCCAAGGTACATCATAATGAAATTGGCACAAACCAACTACAAAAAAAAAATTCTCAAGGCAGCCAAGGAAAAGAAGAATACAACATATAAAGGAAGGCCTATTAGATTATCATTGGATTTCTCAGCAGAAACTCTATAAGCTAGAAGAGAGTGAACTCCAATATTTTTTAGTGGACCCCAATACTTAAAATTCTGAAAGAGAGGAACTTCCAGCCAAGAATACTATACTCATCAAAGCTATCCTTCAAATACGAAAGAGAAATAAAAACATTCACAGATACAGAAAAGATGAAGAAGTTTATCATAAAACCCTCACTTCAGGAAATACTAAAGGGGGTTTTCCAACCAGATACAAAGAGCAAAACAAAACAAAACCACAAGTAAAAGCTCCATCAAGAACACAATAAAACCAAATTAAAAGTGTGACAACAAAAACAAAAAAAAGGGGGAGAAGACGGAGATTAACAGTAGCAAAGGATGATGGAGTGCAGAAGCACTCATAAGATAGTGTACTACAATGAATATGATAGTATGATAGGTACCCTTTTCATTACTTAATGGTAACCACCCCTGAAAAAACCACCAAAGAAGCACATGACTTAAAAAATGTTGCAACAGAGGAACGATGTATGGATTACAACCAAACAAAAACAAATGATAGAGAAAAAAAAAGAGAAGAATCAAACAAGATACAAAACTAACAGAAAGCAATTTATAAAATGACAGTAGGGAACCCTCAAGTGTTAATAATTACACTAAATGTAAATGGATTAAACTCACCAATAAAAAGACACAGAGTAGCAGAATGGATTAAAAAAGAAAATCCAACTGTATGCTGCCTACAACAAACACATCTAAGCAACAAGGATAAAAACAAATTCAAAGTGAAAGGCTGGAAAACAATATTCCAAGCACATAACATCCAAAAAAAAAGCAGGTGTAGCAATACTCATATCTAACAATGCTGAATACAAGACAGCAAAAGTACTCAGAGACAAAAATGGTCATTTCATAATGATTAAGGGGACACTGAATCAAGAAGACATAACAATTCTTAATATATATGCACCAAACCAAGGAGCTCAAAAATATATAAAACAGCTACTGATTGACCTTAAAACAAAAACTGACAAAAATACAATCATACTTGGAGACCTCAATACACCACTGATAGCTCTAGATTGTTTATCCAAACTGAAAATCAATAAAGATATATTGGCCTTAAACGAAACACTACAGCAATTGGATATGATTGACATCTATAGGACATTTCATTCCAAAGTGACAGAGTATACATTTTTCTCTAGTGTACATAGAATATTCTCAAGAATTGACCATATGTTGGGCCACAAAAATAACATCAGCAAATTCAGAAAAATTGAAATTGTACCTAGCATATTTTCTGATCATAAAGCCTTGAAACTAGAATTCAACACAAAAAAGAGGGTAAAAAACCCACAAAAAAGTGGAAACTAAACAACATACTTTTAAAAAATGAGTGAGTCAAAAAGAAATAAGTGCAGAGATCAAAAGATATACACAGACAAATGAAAATGACAATACAACATATCAGAATCTCTGGGATGCAGCAAAAGCAATAATAAGAGGGAAGTTCATATCACTTCAGGCCTATATGAACAAGCAAGAGAGAGCCCAAGTAAACCACTTAACTTCACACCTTAAGGAACTAGAAAAAGAAGAACAAAGACAACCCAAAACCAGCCAAAGAAAGGAGATAATAAAAATCAGAGCAGAAATAAATGAAATAGAGAACAGAAAAGCTATAGAAAAAATTAATAGAACAAGGAGCTGGTTCTTTGAAAAGATCAACAAAATTGACAAACCCTTGGCAAGACTCACCAAGGAAAAAAGAGAAAGAACTCATATAAACAAAATCCAAAATGAAAGAGGAGAAATCACCACAGACATCATAGATATACAAAGAAATATTGTAGAATACTATGAAAAACTATATGCCACCAAATTCAACAATCTAGAAGAAATGAATAAATTCCTTAAACAATACAACCTTCCTAGACTGAGTCATAAAGAAGCAGAAAGCCTAAACAGACCCATAGCAGGGAGGAAATAGAAACAACTATTAAAAACCTCCCAAAAAATAAAAGTTCAGGCCCAGACAGTTATACTAGTGAATTCTATCAAACATTCAAAGAAGACTTGGTTCCTATTCTAATCAAAGTCTTCCAAAAAATTAAAGAAGAAGCAATACTTCCAAACACATTTTATGAGGCCAACATAACCCTCATACCAAAACCAGGCAAGGACGGCACAAAAAAAATAAAACTACAGACCAATATCTCTAATGAATACAGATGCTAACATACTAAACAAAATACTAGCAAATCGAATACAACAACATATTAAAAAAATAATACATCACAATCAAGTGGGATTCATCTCAGAATCTCAAGGATGGTCCAACATACGTAAAACGGTTAACATAATGTACCATGTCAACAAAACAAAGAACAAAAACCACATGATCTTATCAATAGATGAAGAAAAGGCATTCAATAAAAGACAACACAACTTTAGGTTTAAAACACTCAACAAAATGGGTATAAAAGGAAAATATCTGAACATGATAAAGGCCATATATGATAAACCATCAGCTAACATCATATTAGATGGTATAAAACTTAGGACTTTCCCTCTTAAATTAAGAACAAGACAGGGTTGTCCACTCTCTCCACTCTTATTTCACGTGGTGCTAGAAGTTCTAGCCAGAGCAATCACACAAGATAAAGAAATAAAAGGCATCCATATTGGAAAAGCAGAAGTAAAGGTTCACTTTTTGCAGATAATATGATCCTATACATCAAAACCCCCAAAGACTCCACAAAAAGATTACTAGAAACAATAAACCAATACAGTAAGGTCGCAGGATACAAAATTAATATACAAAAGTTCATAGCCTTTCTATATGCCAATAACGAAACATTAGAAAACGAACTCAAAAAAATAATTCACGATTGCAACAACAACAAAAAAATACCTAGGAATAAACATAACAAAGAATGTAAAGGACATATATAATGAAAACTACAAAGCATTGTTAAGGGAAATCAAAAAAGATACAATGAGATGGAAAAATATTCCTTGTTCTTGGATAGGAAGAATAAATATAATCAAAATTGCCATATTACCCAAAGCAATATACAAATTTAATGCAATTCCCATCAAAATTCCAATGACATTTTTTAAAGAAATGGAACAAAAAATCATCAGGCTTATATGGATCTATAAAAATCCCTGAATTGCCCAAGCAATCCTAAGGAAAAAGAATAAAGCTGGGGGCATTACAATACCTGACTTCAAATTATATTATAGAACCATGACAAACAAAACTGCATGATATTGGCAGAAAAACAGACACTCAGACCAATGGAACAGAATAGAAAGTCCAGAAGTAAAACCACATATATAGGTCAAATAATTTTCGATAAAGGGGCCAACAACACACAATGGAGAAAAGAAAGCCTCTTCAACAGATGGTGCTGGGAAAACTGGAAAGCCACATGCAAAAGAATGAAACTTAACTACAGTCTGTCCTCTTGTACTAAAATTAATTCAAAATGGATCAAAGACCTAAATATAAGACCTGAAACAATAAAGTACATAGAAGAAGACATAGGTACTAAACTCATGGACCTTGGTTTTAAAGAGCATTTTATGAATTTGACTCCAAAGGCAAGAGAACTGAAGGCAAAGATAAATGAATGGAACTACATCAGACTAAGAAGTTTTTGCTCAGCAAGAGAAACTGACAACAAAATAAACAGACAGCCAACTAAATGGGAAATGATATTTTCAAAAAACAGCTCAGATAAGGGCCTAATATCCAAAATATACAAAGAATCATAAAACTCAACAACAAACAAACAATCCAATAAGAAAATGTGAAGAGGACATGAACAGACACTTCTTCCAGGAAGAACTACAAATGGCCAACAGATATATGAAAAGATGCTCATCTTCATTAGTTATTAGAGAAATGCAAATCAAAACTACAATGAGATACCACCTCACCCCTGTTAGATTAGCTATTATCAGTAAGACAGGTGCAAGTGTTGGAGAGGTTGTGGAGAAAAAGGAACCCTTATCCACTGTTGGTGAGAATGTAAAGTAGTACAACCATTATAGAAGAAATTATGGTGGTTCCTCAAAAAACTGAAAATGGAACTACCTAATGACCCAGCAATCCCTCTACTGGGTATATACCCCAAAAACTCAGAAATATTGATACGTAAAGACACATGTAGCCCCATGTTCATTGCAGCATTGTTCACAGTGGCCAAGACATGGAAACAACCAAAAAGCCCTTCAATAGAATACTGGATAAAGAAGATGTGGCACATATACACTATGGAATACTACTCAGCCATAAGAAATGATGACATCGGATCATTTACAACAAAATGGTGGAATCTTGATAACATTTTACGGAGTGAAATAAGTAAATCAGAAAAAAACTAAGAACTGCATGATTCCATATATAAGTAGAACATAAAAATGAGACTAAGAGACATGGACAAGAGTGTGGTCGTTGGAGGGAGGAGAGGGAGGGAGAGGGGAAGAGGGAGGGGGAGGGGCACAAAGAAAACCAGAAAGAAGATGACGGAGAACAATCTGACTTTGGGTGATGAGTATGCAACATAAGTGAATGACAAAATAACCTGGAGATGTTTTCTTTAAACATATGTACCCTGATTTATTGATGTCACCCCATTAAAATTAATAAAAATTTATAAACAAAAATAATACCAAAAAAAAGAATTCCCCCTCGCCCTCACTTATCTTAGTTCACGGCACCCCACACAAGTTAAATAATATCAAGACCAACAAAAGAAACCGACTGACAGATGAACAAAGAAGTCACTAAGCAGGTAAGTTAAATAATTAGCTTTTGGTCTATTAACTACAGTTATATATTACAATTATACATTTTTGTTATTTAAACTATAAATATCGTGAAATTGGTTTTTTTTCTCAAAGTGACACACCACCCAAGTTATGCTCGGTTTTTTGGTGAATTTTGACACACCAAGCTCAAAAGATTGCCCATCAATGTGTTATTATGAACAAAATAGTTACATGTGTTCTATCTAAATCAATCCATTTAAGAATATGAGTGCTTTATGTCTAAAAGTTAAAATTAAAGATAGTTAATTTTACCATGGTTTCCATTCAAACGCTTTTCCTAAACAATAACAATAACCAAAAACACCCTGATTGAAGAGTGCATTTAGCTTTCATGTCACACCATTTGTAAAGTTTAAGCAGCAGAGACCACATTATTTATTTCCTGGTCTTAGGACAACTTAGATCATTATGGAAATGCTGAGGGGCAGAGCTGAAAAGTCACCTCTGTGTGGTTAGACCTGTTGAGAGCAAATGTCTTCGTTGACACTTAACAAACACAAGCTTGGGTAAATGGGCTGGCAGGCCCCTTTGTGTGATATCTTTCTCAAGGGGTCGGGGATTGCTGCAAGACCACAATATCGGTTGTGCTTCGGGGCTGCCTTCTTCAGGGTCACTCACTGTCCTCTGAGGCCCCCAAACTCAGCCACAGCTACATGGTGCCATTCCTCTTGGATCATTATTCTCTCCTGGTCTTCTTCCCTTTACAGGTCATGTTGCTTCTCCAATAGCTACTAATCCTCCCCTTCTCTTTTTCTTTTCAAATCCTGATGGGAGAGAGTCTGGTGGTCTTATAGTCATGGCCACCTGATACACTGGCTGCTGTGAGCGTATACTTTCCTACCCCATTACAGACAATGAGCATCCTTAGAACGTGGCTTCATTTGCAGTCTTCAGTTCTGAGTACTTCACATTCCCTTACAGCGATGCTGCCTTGGAAACTCATCATGGGAGATCTACACTGCCCTGAAGAAATTTGGCTGCCCATAGGAATTCTGATTAACAAACATTCCAGATGACAAATGCGTAATGTGATGATAGTTACACCTTCAGAAAATTAGCATGGTAATAAAAATGTCCATGAAATGTTCTGTGTAAGCACAAATCACTAGTCATTTGTATTTGGTTGAATTCCTAATCTCAAGCAATTAAAAATACTTTGTCCTTTACGGCAGTGGTCCCCAACTCCCCGGGGCTGAGGACCAGTAGCGGTCCACAGAGAAAGAATAAATAACTTACATTATTTTCATTTTATTTATATTTAAGTCTGAACAGTGTTTTATTTTTAAAAAATGGCCACATTCCCTCTGTTACATCTATCTAAGACTCACTCTTGACGCTTGTCTCGGTCACGTGATACATTTATCCATCCCACCGTAAAGGCTGGTCCGTGAAAATATTTTCTGACATTAAACCAGTCCATGGCCCAAAAAGGTTGGAGACCACTGCTTTATGGTGCCCGATGGGCAACTGTATCATGATTGTTTCAAGTGACTTAGTTCTTATTTCTTTTTTTACATTTAATGACTTAATTTCTCCTAAGTAATACACAGATACTGTATTAGAAATAGAACCAATAGGATGCACACACATGCACAGACACACGTGTGCACACACACATATGAGAGAGAGATTGATTATACAGTATTGGCTCATGTGATTCTGGAAGCCCATCTGTCCTCTTCAAAATGAGACTCAGGAAAGGCAGTGGAGTAGCTGGGAAACCAGAGAGTCTGAGCCTGTAGCACTGATTCCAGTCCAAGTCTGCCAATCTGAGAACCAGGAGCCCCAAGGGCTGGAGCAAACTCAGCCTTCCTCTGCCATTTGTACTTTTCAGGCCCCCGGTGGTTTGGATGAGGCCCATCCACACCAGGAAAGGCTATCTGTTTTCCTCAGTCCACTGAGCCAAATGCTGATCTCTCATGGAAACACCCTCACAAACACACCCAGAAATCATGTTTAATCAAATATCTGGGCATTCCTTGGCCAGGTCAAGTTGACACATAAAGTCAACCGTAACAGATATAAATTAAAGTTAGATAATAATAATATAAACTTTTGGTAATATATTTATTTGAAAGGCCATGATAGTGAGCTACGTTTAATTTAAAAGCATCAGATAAAAACACAAGAACAATGCGTTGGACATTCTGGGTTTGCCCTCCAGATCCACTCCTGCCCTTCCACACCACACTTTGAGCCCCAGGAGACTGACCTCTATGAATAACACCAACTGGGCTGCTTTGCCCCATAGCTTCCAATGGGATTTGGCCCAAAGAAGCACTAGAGGACAGAAGGGTGGGGGGTTTGTGCCCCTCTCAGGCCACGTGCCAAAGTCCTGTCCTACAGCTTCAATCACCCCTCTCTCTGGGTCTAGGTATTCTTTCTCCCGACTGTCCCCTCAGTCCTAAGGGAGTCATGGCTGTCCCATGGTTGCTGCCAATGGGTGTGTCAACATCCCTATTAGTACCCCAAGCCCTGCACACATCTTTGTAAAGAGTCCCCTCGTTCACCTCAGCTCGGTGACGTGATCTGAGGGTGCTGTCTGTCCAACATGGGTTTGTGCCACATGGCTCACCTTATGTCCCCCTCTATTCCTCACTAATCAGGACTGTGACCCGGCTCTGCACACAGCGCCAGCGTGCTCTGCATAAAGCTTATTAACCCTAATGTTCAAAGAGGGAAAAACCAGAACAAGTGTCAGTTTTTGAAAGAGGACATCACCTAAACATTTGAGAAATATTAAATACCCCCATTTGCATGCATACTCCAGCCCGACCCCGAGTACACACATGCACAGGGACACACTTTCTGGAAGACTGTGTGCCCCACCTTCTTTCTGGCTCCTAGGACAGACACTGTGGATCAGTGCAAGGAGCTCCAGTGCAGCAGTTTACTGCTTGAATTGTTAGCATCTCCCAGGAAGGCGAGCTCCCTTCTTGCTTTCGGCGAGATTGTCATTTTTCCTTGCCCATATGACTTAGCGGTTTCTGTCTCAGAGCTTCCCAATACTGGCTGCTGTTATTGTCTCTTGTTGTTATCTCAAAATCTAGATTTCTTTTATAATTCTAACTATGGGCATTCATTTTGTTTTTACCTTCCATTTCTCTGAGTGAGAGTAGGGGGCGGGTGCCAAATTATTGCTTATTTTACATCTGCCTTTCATGTTTATTGGAACATCACTTTTCTGCGTACCTGGAACTTCATTTGAAATTTAAATCTTCCTAATTTGTGGTCATATATATATATATATATATCATAATGTTTCTCATTTTAAGCATCTTTAAGTAAACAGGTCAGTGACATTAAGATTATTCACATTGTTGTGCAGCTGTCACCACCATTTATCTCCTAAAAACATTTATCATTTTCCTGAACTGAAACTCTGTCCCCATTAAGCAATATCCCATTGTCTCCTCCCCCAACCTGTAGTGACCATCATTCTACTTTCTATTTCTGGGCGTTTGATATTGTAGGTGCCTCATGTAAGTAAAACCACACAGTATCCTTTTTTGACTAGCTGATTTCACTTAGCACAATGCCTTCACAATTCATCTATGTTGTAGCAGATGTCAGAATTTCCTTCCTTGGTGAGGATGAACAATATTACATTGTATATGGTTTATCCATTTATCTGTTGATGGACCTTTGGATTGTTTCCAGCTTTTGGCTGCTATGAATAATACTGTCATGAACTTGGGTGCACAAATATCTGTTTCTGACCCTGCTCTCAATTCTTTTGGGTATATACCCTGAAGTGGATTCCTGGATCATATGATAATTACATGTCTGTTTTCCATGGGAGCTGCACCACTTTACCTTCTTACCAGTGGTGCAAAAGGGTTTCAGTTTCTCCATATCCTCGCCTGGTGTTGGTTGGTTGGTTTTATTATTCAAATATGGAGCATTATTATACATGGTTACACATCTGTCATAGCAGCCTTTATCAAATTAGAAAACTGTTCACATCGCCCATTCGTCCTGGAATAGGGATAATGAACACTGCTCAGTATCTTCAACTCTGAGGGCAGAACAAGTGGATTTCACAACAGCTCCTTATATTTCCAGATGACAAATCTAAAGGACAATTTAATTCATTTAACAAGGGCCACGATATACCAAGTCTATGATGTACTAGACACGTGGGCATCAAACAAAACTTTTTAAAATTACAAACTGTTTGGAACCCTAGTGTGCCCGTGGTTCTTTAGAGAAGAACCCATCTGTCAGGCAAGAAGTAGATTTCCTCCTGACCTTACCACTTTGTCTCAACCAATGAGTTCTTTGCTCAGAAAAGACACAGGCACCAACAGATAGGTGGCCCCTCAACAGCCCTCTATTTTTGCTTCTCTATGGTACTTACCATTTGCTATGTGTATTCATATTCTTTTCTTCCCAGACTTTGGGCTTCTTGAGGGAAGATGGTTATCTATACTTAATTCCCTGCAATTATCCATAGTGTTTTGCATAGAAGCATTCAAAAAGTGCTTATTTTTTATTTGCTGAACATTAATCAACTGGCCTGGCCCACTGTGATTTCTTGATCATTTCTGAAAAGTTGCAGCTCGATGGCTGGGAAGGTCTGATTCCAGGGTGGGGCTGAAATAGGTAAGTCATGTCCCTTCCTACATGCTCCCAGTTTGGGTGGCTACCCCGTAGGTGGACTTCACTTGTATCATGGCGTCCTCTAGGTGAGAGCACTACATAGACCTGGTCTCATTGCTTTAGTTTGTATTTTTGTAGAGAAAGGGAAAAAAATGAGCAAGCTGAACTTTGTCTTGGAATACTGCCAGAAGTAGAAGGAAAGTCCATGCATTCCCCCATAGCAGGCTTGGTTGAGGCCCCCAACACCCCCAACACACATCTTTGCCAAGTCACAGGAAAATGTGGCTCACAAAAAATGTATAAAAAAGTGGTGAGTAAATTGGCTTTTGTGAAATACAGCTCCACCTTCTTCTCCTTTGGCCTCAGGCATTGTTTTTGCTATTTTATGAGTCTGAATGCAATGAGTCACAATTAAAAGTTGAAATCTCTAAGCATATTTGCAGTCCAATTTCATCTGAGGCAATACAAAATAAATAAGTCAGACAGTGACTTTATTACTTATGGTTCTCACATTTGAGAGGTAAGAATAATGAAACAGGTCTCTTCACAGCCTCCAGATGACATGTAGGACCTGCAGGGCATCGAATGTGCTCACAGCTCAAGTTCACTTCTCCTGCTCTGTTACACTATAAACATGAGTCAGAGCAAGTGTCCAGAAAGCAGTGTCCCAGAGTCCTTATTCCATCCTTCTCCATAGGAGAACAGGGGCTAGTGTTTGAAGCAAATGACTCCTAAACTCATGGTTACATTTCTATCTCCTCTTCTGAGCTCACAGTTGTCCATTTTATTTACTTGTATTTCAAAGAGCCAAATGAATACATGAGTCTGCCTATGATAGTCTCGTTACTAGAGACATCTTTCCAGTTGATTCTTGGAAATCAAGAGTTTATACGAAGCATTATTGACACTAAAGATGTACTTTCCCCAGAATTTCTTTCCTCTTCTCAACTTCTACTTCCCTTCCATCTTTCTTCTCCCTTCTATAATCTCACTTGGACCTCCCTCTCCTTACCCTTCCCACTCTATTCCGTTCATACTTATTAAGAACCTCCTACTGAGGATGTATACAAAAAAAATGGTACCTCTACTCATGGAATGTACCTACTACTTCACCGGCCACTGTAAAAATGATTGAGCCCTTGCCGCATAAGATGCAGGTGTGTTTTTTTTTTCTCACTTATAAACACAGTGCTCAAAATCTACATTGTTTTCTCTTTTCATCAATTCAAAGCCACATCAAAAGGATCAATTGATCCTGTCCTCAGAACACCTTTCCATCTCCTCTTATCTCTCTTGTCTCACCATCAGCTCTTCTTCCAGACTTTCTTCAGGTCATACCCACAGTTATGAGTTGAATTACATCCACCAAAAAGATATGTTCAAGTCCTAATCCTCTGTACTTGTGAATGGGACCTTATTTGGAAATAGAGTCTTTGTAGATGCAATGAAGTTAAAATGAGGTCATATTGGATTAGGGTGGACCCTTATCCATGACTGGTGTCTTTATAAGAACAGAGCACTTTGGACCCAGGGCCACTCAGGGAAAAGGCCATGTGACAATGGAGGTAGAGATTGGAATGATGTGTCTATGAGCTAAGCAACGCCCATGATTGCCAGCAAGCACCATAAGCTGGGAGAGAGACACATGACATATTGTTCCCCAGAACTTCCAGAAGAAAACAATACTGCAAACACCTTAATTTAGGAATGCTAGCCTCTAGAACTGTGAGAATACATCTGTCATTTCAGGTCACCTGGTTTGTGGTCATTTGTTAAGGCAACCCTAGGAAACGAATACACCCATCAGTGCAGTAACTTGCAAGTATTTCTCCTTGCCTCCTAACACCTCATCTTTGCTCATCATAGATCACTGTGGTATTCTTCTAATTGCTTCAGGGATGGGGTCAGAGGCGAGCAAAGAGAACTAGGTCATGGGTGGGGAGACAAGAATTTGGAAAGGGGCATTCTGGGAAGCTATGATGATCATTGAAACCATTGAATATTTGCAGAAATCGTGGGCTGGTCGTGTAACTTACCCCAGACATGGAGTAGGAGGCTCAAAGCACAAAGGGGCTACTGCTGTTGTCAGGATACATTGAATCCTCTCTGCTGAGGGCCTCTACCTGAACTTATGGGGAGGAAGCTGAGGCTCTGTGGGGTGGAGTTGCTGAGCTGCTCAAGTCCAGGGATAGAATTTGAACCCAAGACTTTATTCTCCATGGCAGGAAGTCTTCCTTGCTGTGCCTACACCTCTATATCAGCCCACTGGATTATTTCTTTTTCTTGGCCTTACCTTGCTGTTTACTTGTCCAGCTTTCTCCCTCTTCCCCTCTGCACCTGGTCAAAACTTGTTCATCCTTCAAAGTCCAGTTTAACTCTAATTTTATGTTATACATTTTTCCTAAGCACCTCATCTAAAATAGATCTGAACTGGCTCCACCGAATAAAACTTATTGACATTTGTATAATTATATTTGACACAATGGAATACTTCCCGAGTTATCTCTTCAATTATCATTTTGGTCTCTTTGTATCTTTTTGGGGGAGTTTTTTTTTCTTTTCAGTATCACTGTAAGCTCCTTGGGCAAAGTCCACAATTTGTATTTCCTTGTATGTCTAGCAGGTCTCAGAACAGATCTTTGCATGAAGATGCTCAATAAACTCGGATGTATTGGTTCTCAATACAGTAATCTGCTCTGGACTTGTTAACTCTGGAACATTGAATAAATCCTTAAGTGTCGCCAGTCTTAGGTCCCTTCCCTTGGACACGAGGAGTTTGACCTGACAAGTTTCAGGTTTCTCCTGTCCTATTAGGCTAGGACACCGCTACTGTGGCTTAGAGCCATGCCTGGAATGGGGGACGTGGGACTCCTCTGGCCCAGTTCCCAGCTCATGTGGCCTCAGCAAGCTTTGCCTGCACCAGTTTCAGCAGATGGTTGGCCTGCAGTCATGACCTTGGTGTTGGGAGGAAATAAAACCCAGGTGTGATGTTGGCAGCATCTCTGTGTGGCTCAGGTGTTGCCCAACATTCTTTCTGGGATGCAGGTTGAGAAATGCCAGGTCTCAGCCAGAAAGATCTGTCTTCCCACATGTGCCCAGAATGGTTCTGATGATGTATTCACACAGGAGCTGGCTACAGGGTCTGGAGAATGCTATTCAGAATGGTGACAATAACAAGTGTATCTGTCCTTGCTCCCAGTGCCTTCTCAGAAAACAGGTGAGGTAGGATGCGTGAGATGTCAATGCGTGCATGCGTGTGTGCTTGTGTGTGTGTGTGTGTGTGTGTGTGTGTGTGTGTGTGTGTGTGTTGGAGGGGTGCTGAAATGGAAACTTAGAGGGGGATTTAAAACTGCTTTACTTTTTCTTGTTGAAATGACACCGCCCTCCCCTGAGTCTAATCTTGCAAATGCCCTCATAAAACTCCAAGCTCTGGCAGGTGAGGTGCAGGGCAACTGAATTTTTATGAGTCAGTGGACAAATTTCTTAAAGTTTAAAGCACATGATATATATGTATGTGCTGATGGCTTGTGATGGTTTAGGAAGTGAGAATTTCCCCTCTACTGAACTGCATTAACACTCTCCAGGCAACCATGTGCTCCGGAGAGAACCATCTAGACATGGAGCAAAGGAGTCTCAGTTTGGGCTGTAGTTTAGCAACATCTGGTAGACCCTGCATACTATCACAGCCTGAGATATGTGGGAGGGGAAAAGGATGGAGTTTTTATCCTTGAAGAAGGACCAATGAATTGGCAATCTTGCATACCTCTAGGCATAATTTTATGAAAAACAGGCCCATGAAATAGTTTATTTATTTCTATGGGGTACCAATTCTATTTTATGCTCTGTTTACTAACATCAACTCCTTCTTCTTCTCCTAAGAAGTGACTGAAAACACATCAATTCTTAGCACAACAATTCCAACTGTATGTCTTTGAATCAGAGGCAAATGCTGTCAATGTTACTGTTTCAGAATGAGTTTTCTAAGAAAGATATTTTGATGTACTTTTTTTATTGATTTGAGAGAGAGAAATAGGGAGAGGGAAAGAGAGAGAAACATTGATTTGTTCTTCCACTTATTTATGCATTCATTGGTGATTCTTGTACACATCCTGATGGGGGATCAAACCTGCAAGCTTGGCGTATCAGTATCATGTTTTAACCAACTAAGCTGCCCGGCCAGGGCCCAAAATGACTTCTATAACAGTTATAGATGAGATCAGTTATTTGAAAATATATTTAAAGGGGGCCACAAAGGAATATTTGCAGATTTGAATTGTATATTTTGAACTTTAATTGCATGTCATATATGATATTTAGAATCCAAAGGTAATATCTGATCTTTTTTTTTTTTTTTTTTTTTTTACAGATTTTTGACTTCAGGCCACATTATTCTGGGGCAGTGGTTCTAATTTGGGGCTGATTTTGACCAACCTTCCTTCCAGGGGATATTTGGCAGTATCTGGGGACATTTTTGATCATCACAACTGGGGGAGGTCCTACTGACATCTGGGCGGTAAAAGTCAGGAGTGCTTCTGGAACCCCTACAAGCCTCAGCTCAGTTCCCCACACCAAAAGTAATCTGGCTCCAAAGTCAGAAGTGCTGAGATTGCAACGCCCTGCTCTAAAGAAAGAGAAATTACATTTCTCCGTGATGATAGCTCCGAGTTAACGTTGGTGCCTCATTTGTCCAGGACATTGTGACCTGAAAGCTCATGTCAGAAGACTTGCGCACTGCTGTCAGAAAGGACAGGGCACTATGTCCAGGAGAGTGCCTCTGTTCCTTTAGGACTCCCTGGCAACCAGTTGACATGTCAGGCTTCGTTGTCTGAAATGCCCCTCTCCACCTGCCTTTTGGGTATTCTGTAGGGGCTGTGATTAATCTTTGATGAAGAATGCTTACATGATGGGTTTTACTCCCAGGCATGCTACCAGCAGGAAGCAGGAAGCATGCTACTAGCCAGGAAAAGAAAAAAAAGGGGGGGAAATATTAGGTTTTCCTTTTAAACATTTCCAAAGCTTGACGGAGTTCAAATAGGGTACCATTAATTATCTCTACAGATGAAATGATAACGCAAATGTTAAAGACACAGCTATCAAATGCTGTGGCACCTGGGAGCCCTAGCAGCTGTCCACGCAATACAATTTTCCAGGGTGATGCTCTTGTATGATAAGTGGGAAGGGCATTAGTGCATTTCATGCTCACTTCTCCTGGCATCTCTTGGACGAAGCCCTGGCATCTCTGACACCACCCCATAGTAAGATAAATCCAAACGTCATGCTCCTTAATTGGCAACATTTGATTGCTATGCGATTAGAACTGATTAGAGACATTCTCTGTTGCTTAATTAAACCTCCTTCAGACTAAGTGGGGAAACAGGGGCATGGGAGTGATTAAAATAAGGGAGAAGTCACATGCCATCTGATTCGTGTGGACTCCTGGGGTAGTGCTCACCTTAGAAAGGACAACCCTTCACTCGCAGGGCACCAAAGAAGGCAGACACCCCAAACTTGGCGATAAGCCCCTCGGTTCCCTAACAGTGTGAGGTTACTGAACCTGCTCCGCTTCGGCAGGATGAGGAAGGAGGATGTAGAAAAACCTATCGCGAGAGCCCAGTTCAGAGGTTCTAACTGCTGATGTGACCATGACAGCCCCTCCTTTCCGGCGGGAGGAGGCCGCTCTTCATCCCCAACTTTGTCAGCTTTTCCTCAATTATATAAACGAGAAAATTAAAATTTGATGGATTCACGAAGGGGGCAAACTGGCACTTATTTTCTAAGTAGAAATTACCATGTTTTCTCTTTTGAATCGATAATGACTATCCTATAGTTGATTCACTTTTGTAATGAGGTTCTTTTTAATTAAAATTGAGATGTTTTACATTTCTGATCTTTCCTTAAAGAAATCTTCTGAGTGGTTAAGGCCCTGATGTCAGGGAAAACTTTAATTACAGCATGGGAGAAGCGGAGCAGAAGGGCTAAAGGGGGATGCACCTCTCGCTTTTTTATAGAAGCAGTCACACGGAGAACACAGTCACGCGGCGAACTCGGGCGCATCGGCTCAAGTTGTCCATTTGCCAAACCTTATGCTCACCCAGCAGCCAGAAAGCACACCTGCGGGGCGTGCGTGTCAGCTCATTACCAATTATTTTACCTGCTGTGCCTGAGTTCGGAACCCTGTCAGATCATCACTTCCCATACTGTCCTAAAAATGTGTGAAGAAATTGTCATAAAATCATGCGGTAACAGACACACAGGATTGCACCTGTATCCTACACCAAAGAGAATCTTGTTTTTATTGAAATACCACCCTGGATCAACCAGGGTTCCACAGAGAAACAGAACCAATAGGAGCTACATAGATGATAGATGATAGATAGATAAATAGATAGATGATAGATAGATGAGAGAGATATTATTATAAAACTTTTAAAGTAATTTATATTAAGGAATTTGTTCATGCCATGTGGGGTCTAGCAAGTCCAAAGTCTGTAGGTCCAGTTGGTGGGCTAGAAACTCAGGCAGGAGTTAATGCTGCTGTCTTGAAGTAGAATTTCTTCTTCTTTGGGAAACCCCAGGCTTTGTTTATAAGGTCTTCAACTGATTGGACAGCTCTTATCCATAATATCGAGGATTTAATTATAGTTTAATTAAAATCTCCTTTACTTCAAGGGATTGTAGATGTGAGTTATGTCTAATATATACCTTCATAGTAACACTTAGATTAGTATTTGATTAAATAACTGCATATTACAGTGTTGACACTTAAAAATAGCCATCATGGGCATCAAGCAGGAATATTCGTTAGCACAGTGAGCAGTGGATTAATGCATGCTTAACTGAATGAAACCTGGAGAGCTCACAGTCCTGAGCTTCCCTTCCAGACTCTTCTGATCTCAACTCTCTGGGTTCATAGCCTGGCCCACTTACCCTGGTTCTCATTGGCAAGAATGTTGAACGGGAGGATAGCCTTCTTCACTCCTGAGATGCCTATAGCTCTCAAAGTTTATGTCTCATAATTTTTCACTTGATTCACACTTTTATGCTTTGGTTTATGTGATTTAACTTGCCTCCCAGTTTGGACTACAGATTTCTGGGAGGCAGAGAAATTTTCAACTTTTCTTGTATCCATAATTCACGATCAGGGTGCAGGTATACACTCGGAACACACATTCAGAACTTAACAGGTGAGCAGGATAAAGAAACTGGCAAAAATTACTCAATCATTCTTTCAGGATTCAAAATGAATAATTTATTTTAAATGATTAACTCATCCATTCATCTATTTTTAGTCCATCCACCCATCCATCCATTTATTCTTTTTTTTTTTTTAATAAATTTTTATTAATGTTAATGGGATGACATTAATAATTCAGGGTACATATATTCAAAGAAAAACATGTCTAGGTTATCTTGTCATTAAATTATGTTGCATACCCCTCGCCCAGAGTCAGATTGTCCTCCGTCACCCTCTATCTAGTTTTCTCTGTGCCCCTCCCCCTCCCCCTAAATCTCTCCCTCCCTCCCTCCTGCGTCCTCCCTCCCCCCACCCCTGGTAACCACCACACTCTTGTCCATGTCTCTTAGTCTCGTTTTTATGTTCCACCAATGTATGGAATCATGTAGTTCTTGTTTTTTTCTGATTTACTTATTTCACTCCGTATAATGTTATCAAGATCCCACCATTTTGCTATAAATGATCTAATGTCATCATTTCTTATGGCTGAGTAGTATTCCATAGTGTATATGTGCCACATCTTCTTTATCCAATCCTCTATTGAAGGGCTTTTTGGTTGTTTCCATGTCTTGGCCACTGTGAACAATGCTGCTATGAACATGGGGCTACATGTGTCTTTACGTATCAATGATTCTGAGGTTTTGGGGTATATACCCAGTAGAGGGATTGCTGGGTCATAAGGTAGTTCTATTTGCAGTTTTTTGAGGAACCACCATACTTTCCTCCATAGTGGTTGTACTACTTTACATTCCCACCAACAGTGTATGAGGGTTCCTTTTTCTCCACATCCTCTCCAACATTTGTTATTACCCGACTTGTTGATAATAGCTAATCTAACAGGGGTGAGGTGGTATCTCATTGTAGTTTTGATTTGCATTTCTCTAATAACTAATGAAGCTGAGCATCTTTTCATATATCTGTTGGCCATTTGTATTTCTTCCTGGGAGAAGTGTCTGTTCATGTCCTCTTCCCATTTTTTTATTGGATTGTTTGTTTGTTTGTTGTTGAGTTTTATGAGTTCTTTGTAAATATTAGGCCCTTATCTGAGCTGTCGTTTGAAAATATCAGTTCCCATTTAGTTGGCTGTCTGTTTATTTTGATATCAGTTTCTCTTGCTGAGCAAAAACTTTTAATTCTGATGTAGTCCCATTCATTTATCTTTGCCTTCACTTCTCTTGCCATTGGAGTCAAGTTCATAAAATGTTCTTTAAAACCCAGATCCATGAGTTTAGTACCTATGTCTTCTTCTATGTACTTTATTGTTTCAGATCTTATATTTAGGTCTTTGATCCATTTTGAATTAATTTTAGTACACGGGGACAGGCTGTAGTCGAGTTTCATTCTTTTGCATGTGGCTTTCCAGTTTTCCCAACACCATTTGTTGAAGAGGCTTTCTTTTCTCCATTTTGTGTTGTTGGCCCCTTTATCAAAGATTATTTGACCATATATATGTGGTTTTATTTCTGGGCTTTCTATTCTGTTCCATTGGTCTGAGTGTCTATTTTTCTGCCAATACCATGCAGTTTTGATTATTATGGCCCTATAATATAGTTTAAAGTCAGGTATTGTAATGCCCCCAGCTTCATTCTTTTTCCTTAGGATTGCTTTGACTATTCGGGGTTTTTTATAGTTCCATATAAATCTGATAATTTTTTGTTCCATTTCTTTAAAAAATGTCATAGGAATTTTGATGGGAATTGCATTAAATTTATATATTACTTTGGGTAATATGGCCATTTTAATTATATTTATTCTTCCTATCCAAGAACAAGGAATATTTTTCCATCTCATTGTGTCTTTTTCTATTTCTCTTAGCAATGCCTTGTAGTTTTCTTTATATAGGTCCTTTACATTCTTTGTTATGTTTATTCCTAGGTATTTTATTTTTTTTGTTGCAAACGTGAAGGGGATTATTTTTTTGAGTTCGTTTTCTAATATTTCATTGTTGGCATATAGAAAGGCTATGGACTTCTGTATGTTAATTTTGTATCCTGCGACCTTACTGTATTGGTTTATTGTTTGTAGTAATCTTTTTGTGGAGTCCTTTGGGTTTTCGATGTATAGGATCATATCATCAGCAAAAAGTGATACCTTTACTTCTTCTTTTCCGATATGGATGCCTTTTATTTCTTTGTCTTGTCTGATTGCTCTGGCCAGCACTTCTAGCACCACGTTAAATAAGAGTGGAGAGAGTGGACACCCCTGTCGTGTTCCTGATTTAAGGTGGAAAGTCCTCAGTTTTACGCCATTTAATATGATGTTGGCTGATGGTTTATCATATATGGCCTTTATTATGTTGAGATATTTTCCTTCTATACCCATTTTGTTGAGAGTCTTAAACATAAAATTGTGTTGTATTTTATCGAAAGCCTTTTCTGCATCTATTGATAAGATCATGTGGTTTTTGTTCTTTGTTTTGTTGATATGATGTATTACGTTAACTGTTTTACGTATGTTGAACCATCCTTAAGATTCTGGGATGAATCCCACTTGATCATGATGTATTATTTTTTTAATATGTTGTTGTATTCGATTTGCCAGTATTTTGTTTAGTATTTTAGCATCTGTATTCATTAGAGATATTGGTCTTTAGTTTTCTTTTTTTGTGCCATCCTTGCCAGGTTTTGGTATGAGGGTTATGTTAGCCTCATAAAATGTGTTTGGAAGTATTGCTTCTTCTTCAATTTTTTGGAAGACTTTGAGTAGAATAGGAACCAAGTCTTCTTTGAATGTTTGATAGAATTCACTAGTATAACCATCTGGACCTGGACTTTTATTTTTGGGGAGGTTTTTAATAGTTTTTTCTATTTCCTCCCTGCTGATTGGTCTGTTTAGGCTTTCTGCTTCTTCATGACTCAGTTTAGGAAGGTTGTATTGTTCTAGGAATTTATCCATTTCTTCTAGATTGTTGTATTTGGAGGCATATAGTTTTTCATAGTATTCTACAATAATTCTTTGTATATCTATGATGTCTGTGGTGATCTCTCCTCTTTCATTTTGGATTTTATTTATTTGAGTCCTGTGTCTTTTTTCCTTGGTGAGTCTTGCCAAGGGTTTGTCGATTTTGTTGATCTTTTCAAAGAACCAGCTCCTTGTTTTATTGATTTTTTCTATAGTTTTTCTGTTCTCTATTTCGTTTATTTCTGCTCTGATTTTTATTATCTCCTTTCTTCGGCTGGTTTTGGGTTGTCTTTGTTCTTCTTTTTCTAGTTCCTTAAGGTGTGAAGTTAAGTGGTTTACTTCAGCTCTCTCTTGTTTGTTCATATAGGCCTGAAGTGATATGAACTTTCCTCTTATTACTGCTTTTGCTGCATCCCAGAGATTCTGATATGTCGTATTTTCATTTTCATTTGTTTGTATATATCTTTTGATCTCTGCGCTTATTTCTTCTTTGACCCATTCATTTTTTAAAAGTATGTTGTTTAATTTCCACAATTTTGTGGGTTTTTCCCCCTCTTTTTTACAGTTGAATTCTAGTTTCAAGGCTTTATGATCAGAGAATATGCTTGGCACAATTTCAATTTTTTTAAATTTGCTGATATTGTCTTTTTGGCCTAACATATGGCCAATTCTTGAGAATGTTCCGTGTACACTAGAGAAAAATGTATACTCTGTCGCTTTGGGATGAAGTGTCCTGTAGATGTCTATCATATCCAGTTGTTCTAGTATTTCATTTAAGGCCACTATATCTTTATTGATTCTCTGTTTGGATGACCGATCTAGAGCTGTCAGCGGTGTATTGAGGTCTCCAAGTATGATTGTATTTTTGTCAGTTTTTGTTTTAAGGTCAATAAGTAGCTGTCTTATATATTTTGGTGCTCCTTGGTTTGGTGCATATATATTAAGGATTGTTATGTCTTCTTGATTCAGTGTCCCCTTAATCATTATGAAATGACCGTTTTTGTCTCTGAGTACTTTTTTTGTCTTGTAGTCAGCATTATTAGATATGAGTATTGCTACACCTGCTTTTTTTTGGGTGTTGTTTGCTTGGAGTATTGTTTTCCAGCCTTTCACTTTGAATTTGTTTTTATCCTTGTTGCTTAGATGAGTTTCTTGTAGGCAGCATATAGTTGGATTTTCTTTTTTAATCCATTCTGCTACTCTGTGTCTTTTTATTGGTAAGTTTAATCCATTTACATTTAGTGTAATTATTGACACTTGTGGGTTCCCTATTGCCATTTTATAAATTGCTTTCTGTTAGTTTTGTATCTTGTTTGATTCTTCTCTTTTGTTTTTCTATCATTTGTTTTTGTTTGTTTGTATTCCATACTTCTTTCCTCTGTTGCTACCTTTTTTAAGTCAAGTGTTTTTGTGGTGGTTTTTTCAAGGGTGGTTACCATTAAGTAATGAAAAGGGTACCTACCATATTCATTGTAGTACCCTTTCTTATGAGTATTTCTGCGCTTCATCGTCCTTTGCTACTGTTAATCTTCATCCTTTCTCCCCCTTTTTTTTTCTTTTGTTGTCACAGTTTAAGTTTGGTTTTATTGTTTTCTTCGTGGAGCTGTCCGGAATGCTCCGAGGATAAATTTTTCTGTTTCTAGTTGATAAATTTGTTGAGATTTTGGGGTGATCTGTCGGACGCGCTGCTCACGGCGCCATTTCCGTGACGTCACTCCCATCCATTTATTTTTTTAAGAGACATATGACCTAAGTTGAGAGATACGAAGGTTAAACGACCTATAGAAGATGAGATCATGTTTTATTGGCAAGATTAGGCCTCTTAATTTTTAGTCCTTTTCTTCTTTGCATGTAAGTGTTTTAGAGGAGAAATTTTTGTTATACTCTGAGCTCAATGTAGTTACTAAAATTTGTAACTCAAATGAAAACACATAATTCCTGAAAATGTGCCTCTCATTTATTTCCTTCTGTTACAGACATCAGTTTCCTTTTCCTGCCACTGAGAAGGAGTTAAAATCACAAAGAAGTGATAATAGCTTGCTCAGGGACTGGACATTTACAATAAAAGTGTGTGAAATAATTAAAACACCTAATTGAATAATTTGGTCACAACAGGAGACTCTTCCTAAATTGTCCACATAATTTTAGAAAGGCTGGTTTCAATTATTTCAATAAACTCATGGGTAATGCCTTATGTTTCCGACATTGTTTTCTCAATGGAGATCTGGCTAAATACAGTGTGTCCATAAAGTCATGGTGCACTTTTGACCGGTCACAGGAAAGCAACAAAAGACGATAGAAATATGAAATCTGTACCAAATAAAAGGAAAACTCTCCCAGTTTCATACCTATTCAGTGCAGTTCGATGCGGGCTCATGCACAGAGTTTTTAGAGCTCCTTAGGTAGCTATCCCATATAGCCTCTACAGACTCATCACTGACTGATGGCCTACCAGAACGGGGTTTCTCCACCAAACTGCCGGTTTCCTTCAACAGCTTATCCCACCGAGTAATGTTATTCCTATGTGGTGGCGCTTCGTTATAAACGCGCCGATATTCACGTTGCACTTTGGTCACGGATTCAAATTTAGCGAGCCACAGAACACACTGAACTTTCCTCTGTACCTTCCATATCTCGACTGGCATGGCCTTGCGCTGCTCCGCTGTATACACGGTGTTACGTCATCATCTGCACATGTGCACATGCTGCCACATCATCCTACAGAAACTGGGAGGGTTTTCCTTTTATTTGGTGCAGATTTCACATTTCTATCATCTTTTGTTGCTTTCCTGTGACCGGTCAAAAATGCATCATGGAAAAGTGGAGAATTTAAACAAGATGTATTTTGAAACCATGAACATGTTCATATTCAAAAGGACAAAGTTCAAGTAAAAGGGGGCATTTTGTGTATTAGCTATTTTATTAGCACATGTACCAACCCCACCTCTGCCTTCAGAAAATGTCATTCTGATAAAATCTGAAAAAAGTACAGAAGAAAAGTGAGTGAAGAGGAGAAGGGTCGATGGCTACATCTAGGCTGTGCTTACTAAGAGTGGGCTGAGATTCCAGGACTAATTTTAGCAGAAACCTGTGCAGCCTAAAGCCAGTACCCTCAGCAGGAGTCTCTGAACAAGGATCTCGATAAAGCAAGTAAGCATTACTTAATTCATGGTGCCTCTGGCAAGTACAAGCTTTCAGAATTCTTTATCTGCCCTTGGCAAAACTTCAGATCATCTCCTCCTGCCGTTTACACTTGTGGTAGCTTGGCAAGAAGAAAATCTATACACAACACTTTTTTTTTCTTGAAATTGAGAGGGTGGGAAGGAAGAGCAAGATTTCAGTAGGAGCTCAGGTTCTGCCTTCTACTGCCAGAGGGCAAAGGATACCCCTGCCCCCACCTACCACCTGTTGACCTTGGCTAAGGCTCTGAACCTCCTCATCCCCACTTGTGAAATGGGGTAATAATGGTCCTTATTTGGCAGGGTGGTTGGGGAGATTTGGCAAGACTGCTGAAGAAATGCTCAGAGCAAAGTGAATGGAAAGAAAAGCAAGCTATTGTTCACATGGCGAGGGGTTAGGGTTAGAGAAGTGTGCCATGGATGGACCATTGAAATCGCTGATGCTTCAGTGACAGTGATAGTGCCACAGCTTTTCTTTTCAACTCGTCATACTTATCGGCACTTAGCTAAAACTGTCAACATCATTGCAGTCGATAAAGTGAGCTGCTCTCCAATAAAGATGTCTACTTTGTTTTCTTGTCTTAAAATCAAGTGGAGAAGTCTCGGTCTTACAGAGTTATCTAAGTCTTACCAAACATTTATTTACTTTCATTATTTCAGTGCTCTTCTCCACCAAGACTACTTTAAGACGTTTGTAAAATATATAAAAGCATATTCATTTCTAAAGATCCATCAGCGTCAGGAGAGAATTTAACACAGCTTCCTCCCAATCCTTTCATCCTGATTTATTTTCTTTCAAGCACCTTTTGCTATCTGAAATTACAATACATTACACATTTTTATTTTTTTATTTATTATCTGTATCTTTTACTAAAATGTAATCCAAAGGAGGGAAGAGATGATTTGGTCTTATTTACCTATAAACCTCCAGTTTGTTGACAGTACTCCATAAATACTATGGTATGGATGTTGACCACATGAATTTAGAAAAATGAGTACTTGTGTTGTCAGAATATATGTGTATTCATGCTCTCATACAATAGCCACCTGCTTTATTATTTATCTTGTTGCAGGTGACCTTTCTGATGTAATCCATGCCCTATTGAAACCATCACTTGCTCAATGTATAATTTTCATCAAACTATACTCTAGTATTATTCAAAATGGAAAGAATCCTTTTATAAATAGCTGTTGATCTTGAGTTTGTATCTGTTTACATAGTGAAGTTTTTCAAGTAGAAAACATTTAGGGAGCTATTCTCTTATATTCTATGCCATGGACAAGATACAAAACACAACTTCAAATTAGTGTAAGACAACAAATAAAAATAAAGAAGACAAAAAAATTTAAAAAAACTAAAAGATTTTTTTTTTTTTACAGAGACAGAGACAGAGAATCAGAGAGAGAGGGACAGACAGGGATAGACAGACAGGAACGGAGAGATGAGAAGCATCAATCATTAGTTTTTCATTGAGCATTGCAACACCTTAGTTGTTCATTGATTGCTTTCTCATATGTGCCTTGACCGCGGGCCTTCAGCAGACCAAGTGACCCCTTGCTCGAGCCAGCAACCTTGGGTCCAAGCTGGTGGGCTTTTGCTCAAACCAGATGAGCCCGTGCTCAAGCTGGCGACCTCAGGGTCTCGAACCTGGGCCCTCGGCATCCCAGTCTGACGCTCTATCCACTGTGCCACTGTCTGGTCAGGCTAAAAGCTAACTTTTTAAAAAGATAAATAAAGTGGACAAATCCTGAGTGAGATTATCCCAGAAAAATAACAGAGAGAACATAAAAAAGAATAACAACATAAAGAGTGCAAAAGGGTATATAACTACAGGATATAGTGAATATTTTTTTAATATCACAAGAGACACGACCCCAAGAAATTTGAATCTTACTTTAGACAATTTTGTGGCAATTAAAAATTTAACAAAAT
Source organism: Saccopteryx leptura (assembly GCF_036850995.1). Classification (NCBI taxonomy): domain Eukaryota; kingdom Metazoa; phylum Chordata; class Mammalia; order Chiroptera; family Emballonuridae; genus Saccopteryx; species Saccopteryx leptura. Next base: position 220,705,777 of record NC_089504.1, on the reverse strand, counting down.
TGATTCAAGAAGAAATAGACATCTGAATAAACCAAAGAAAAGCAAAGTTGGTTACTATTCCTTAAGTAATAATTAACCGTATCTCTCCTGAGTATAATTCACTTGAATTTCAATGGATAGAATCAGTTACATTACAGTCTCCTTTCTGTAATTTGTGGAGTTATGAGATAGCTCAAAGACAAGAAAAGGGAGAGCCAGCCCAGAGGGCACACTGGACACTCAGTCATCTTACTGTGCATTTCAAAGTCTTTCACAATTTTCTTGACTGTTTAAACAAGTGATAGTCAACCTGGTCCCTACCGCGCACTAGTGGGCATTCCAGCTTTAATGGTGGGCGGTAGTGGAGCAACCAAAGTATAAATAAAAAGATAGATTTTATACAGACTAATGAAAATGACAATATGACATATCAGAATCTATGGGATGTAGCAAAAGCAGTGATAAAAGGGAAGTTCATATCACTTCAGGCATATATGAACAAAAAAGAGAGAGCCCAAGTGAACCACTTAACTTCACACCTTAAGGAACTAGAAAAAGAAGAACAAAGACAACCCAAAACCAGCCGAAGAAAGGAGATAATAAAAATTAGAGCAGAAATAAATGAAATAGAGAACAGAAAAACTATAGAAAAAATTAATAGAACAAGGAGCTGGTTCTTTGAAAAGATCAACAAAATTGACAAACCCTTGGTAAGACTTACCAAGGAAAAAAGAGAAAGAACTCATATAAACAAAATCCAAACTGAAAGAGGAGAAATCACCACGGACACCGTACATATACAAAGAATTATTGTAGAATACTATGAAAAACTTTATGCCAATAAATTCAACAACCTAGAAGAAATGGATAAATTCCTAGAACAATACAACCTTCCTAGACTGAGTCAAGGAGAAGCAGAAAGCCTAAACAGACCTATCAGTAGAAAAGAAATAGAAAAAAACCATTAAAAACCTCCCCAAAAATAAAAGTCCAGGCCCTGATGGCTATACCAGCGAATTTTATCAAACATTCAAAGAAGACTTGGTTCCTATTCTAATCAAAGTCTTCCAAAAAATTGAAGAAGAAGCAATACTTCCAAACACATTTTATGAGGCCAACATAACCCTCATACCAAAACCAGGCAAGGATGGCACAAAAAAAGAAAACTACAGACCAATATCTCTAATGAATACAGATGCTAAAATACTAAACAAAATACTAGCAAATCGAATACAACAACATATTAAAAAAATAATACATCATGATCAAGTGGGATTCATCTCAGAATCTCAAGGATGGTTCAACATACGTAAAACGGTTAACGTAATACACCATATCAACAAAACAAAGAACAAAAACCACATGGTCTTATCAATAGACGCAGAAAAGGCTTTCGATAAAATACAACACAATTTTATGTTTAAGACTCTCAACAAAATGGGTATAGAAGGAAAATATCTCAACATGATAAAGGCCATATATGATAAACCATCAGCTAACATCATATTAAATGGCACTAAACTGAAGGCTTTCCCCCTTAAATCAGGAACAAGACAGGGTTGTCCACTCTCTCCACTCTTATTTAATGTGGTACTAGAGGTTCTAGCCAGAGCAATCAGACAAGACAAAGAAATAAAAGGCATCCATATCGGAAAAGAAGAAGTAAACATATCACTTTTTGCAGATGATATGATCCTATACATCGAAAACCCCAAAGAATCCACAAAAAGACTACTAGAAACAATAAGCCAATACAGTAAGGTCGCAGGATACAAAATTAACATACAGAAGTCAATAGCCTTTCTATATGCCAACAATGAAACAATTGAGAACGAACTCAAAAGAATAATCCTCTTCACAATTGCAACAAAAAAATAAAATACTTAGGAATAAACATAACAAAGAATGTAAAGGACTTATATAATGAAAACTATAAACCATTGTTAAGGGAAATCGAAAAAGATATAATGAGATGGAAGAATATACCTTGTTCTTGGTTAGGAAGAATAAATATAATCAAAATGACCATATTACCCAAAGCAATATACAAATTTAATGCAATTCCCATCAAAATTCCAATGATATTTTTTAAAGAAATAGAGCAAAAAATTATCAGATTTATATGGAACTATAAAAAACCCTGAATAGCCAAAGCAATCCTAAAGAAAAAGAATGAAGCTGGGGGCATTACAATACCTGACTTCAAACTATATTATAGGGCCACGACAATCAAAACAGCATGGTATTGGCAGAAAAATAGACACTCAGACCAATGGAACAGAATAGAAAGTCCAGAAATAAAACCACATATATATAGTCAAATAATTTTTGATAAAGGGGCCAAGAACACACAATGGAGAAAAGAAAGCCTCTTCAATAAATGGTGCTGGGAAAACTGGAAAGCCACATGCAAAAGAATGAAACTGGACTACAGTTTGTCCCCCTGTACTAAAATTAACTCAAAATGGATCAAAGATCTAAACATAAGACCTGAAACAATTAAGTACATAGAAGAAGACATAGGTACTCAACTCATGGACCTGGGTTTTAAAGAGCATTTTATGAATTTGACTCCACAGGCAAGAGAAGTGAAGGCAAAAATTAATGAATGGGACTACATCAGACTAAGAAATTTTTGCTCAGCAAGAGAAACTGATAACAAAATAAACAGAAAGCCAACTAAATGGGAAATGATATTTTCAAACAACAGCTCAGATAAGGGCCTAATATCCAAAATATACAAAGAACTCATAAAACTCAACAACAAACAAACAAACAATCCAATAAAAAAATGGGAAGATGACATGAACAGACACTTCTCCCAGGAAGAAATACAAATGGCCAACAGATATATGAAAAGATGCTCATCTTCTTTAGCTATTAGAGAAATGCAAATCAAAACTGCAATGAGATACCACCTCACACCTGTTAGATTAGCTATTATTAACAAGACAGGTAATAGCAAATGTTGGAGAGGCTGTGGAGAAAAAGGAACCCTCATACACTGTTGGTGGGAATGTAAAGTAGTACAACCATTATGGAAGAAAGTATGGTGGTTCCTCAAAAAACTGAAAATAGAACTACCTTATGACCCAGCAATCCCTCTACTGGGTATATACTCCCAAAACTCCGAAACATTGATACGTAAAGACACATGCAGCCCCATGTTCATTGCAGCATTGTTTACAGTGGCCAGGACATGGAAACAACCAAAAAGCCCATCAATAGATGACTGAATAAAGAAGATGTGGCACATATACACTATGGAATACTACTCAGCCATAAGAAATGATGACATCGGATCATTTACAGCAAAATGGTGGGATCTTGATAACATGATAAGAAGCGAAATAAGTAAATCAGAAAAAACCAGGAACTGCATTATTCCATACGTAGGTGGGACATAAAAGTGAAACTAAGAGACATTGATAAGAGTGTGGTGGTTATGGGGGGAGGGGGGAAAGGGGGAGGGAAAGGGGGAGGGGGAAGGGCACAAAGAAAACTAGATAGAAGGTGACAGAGGACAATCTGACTTTGGGTGATGGGTATGCAACATAATTGAATGACAAGATAGCCTGGACTTGTTATCTTTGAATATATGTATCCTGATTTATTGATGTCGTCCCATTAAAAAAAATAAAATTATTTATAAAAAAAAAGATAGATTTAACTATAGTAAGTTGTTTTATAAACATTTATTCTGCCAAATTTATTGAAAATCTGACATAAAGTACTTGGTAAGTAATTATTATTATATGCTTTAACTTGCTGTAACTCTGCTTTATAAATTTTATAAAGTAAAGTTACTTCCCTACTTTATAAGTCACCATTATTGTGGAACCAGTGGGCAGTTAGAAAATTTTACTACTAACAGAGATACAAAAGTGGGCAGTAGGTATAAAAAGGTTGACTACCCTTGCTTTAAACTGTATTTTGAGGTTGAGGTCCTTTAAATAATGATCTTCTCTATTCTTTGATGTTTCTGATTGCCAATCTTAGTGAAGAGTTTTAATTTTTATTTTCAATAAGAAATCGGAGGAACAAGTACACCGAGGTCCGACCAGCTTCCAGGAAGCCAGACCACACCCCTGGTGACTCACCGCCAGTTTATCTCAGTGCCCAGCAAAATGCTCATATAGAGACAGCCTCCACTAACTATGTAGGTCGTCTTTTTTTCTGATGAAGTAAGTATTCAAAGTAACATTTAAACAATATAAATATTTTTTCAAGTACATTTCTACAGCCTTTCCATCTTCTCCCAGCCCATCTTACTCCTAAATTATATCCTTGTCACTGTTGAAGTAATATACCTCAGATGTTCATGTGCAGGGTCATTCCTAGTAGATTCCAGTTACGTATGCAGAAGTTTTCTTTTTTATGAAATGCAAACATTCCTTGATTGTCATTGCAATATCACCAACTGTGCCATTTGACTGATTTCTCCAGGGAAAAATGGCTGAGGTTAGAACTCTGAGGCTGCAAGATGCAGGGCTGGACAAGAAGGAGCTTGGAAAGGCAGTCAGGTAACCCATCGGGGAGAGGGACGTGAAAAAACCAACAGTCTTATCTGAGGGAATGGGGAACTGGGAGTTGGAGACAGCTCCCAACAAGGAAACGGAGACCTATAAAAGAGATGGGAAGGTGCTAAGGACAAATGCCATCTCTGTGCCTGCTTCCCGCCTGCTGAATGATGACCAGAGCGATCCAGTTCACTTCCTGCAATGCCAACGGAAAGAGAAAGGTTCTGAGTTGGATTCTCCCTTGTCTGTATATATACAAGACAATAGCACTCAGAACCATTGACCTTGTTCTGAACGGGCAGCAGGAGCTGCCCGTGAGCTCTGGACCTCTCCCACAGGCTGCAGCATTGAAGAATTAGCCTCTTGTAATAAAAAATCAACCCTTTCAACCACTCAAAAGACTAACAATAGGGATCACTACCCAAATGAATTGCTATCAAATAAAAAATGAGACGCCAAGATAAACAAGAGGAAGTGCCAGCTGGGAGGGTTTGCTAAAAAGAAAATGCAAACCTTTTATTTTCCCTTTGTTCTGCTGTTGTCACTTGAATTAGGATGGTTCTTTTTTATTTTTTAATCTGATGTGGGCTAAATTTTTAATGATTTAAATGTGCTCATGAGAGTTCTACCAGGAACCAGTTCTCTGAGCAGCCAGCCTCCTGTCTGGATGACACTGTGGTCAGTACAGCTTTGTACAAGAGGCGGCCTCCCTCCCAAGATGCTGTGGGCCTGGGCTGTGACCTGTATCCAGGGGCCAATGAATGGAGGGGTCTCTAGAACTGGCTACATAATTTGAGGAGCCTTTGTAAAATGTGTGGGCACTTTGTTCAGAAAGTAGTGAGACTTTTAAGACAATGACAGAAGATAATTCAACCAAGTGTGTGGCACTTCTGAGCACAGAGCCCTGGGTGACTGACTGCATGGGTCACATGCCCATGAACTGACACTGGGGGTCTCTGTGAGGGGATAAGAAAATCCTTCCTCACTATCGATTTAGGAATCTGTCATGCTAGAGACTTGAGGTTCACAAGTTGGCGGCCCGATAAACTTTTCAGTCCTGAAAGCTGACTTCAATAAAAGTTGTGTATCCAAAAGGAAAGCACCTATTTGTAAATAAGGCTTCACCTTGAATTCCTTGGAATTCACAAGATGATCCAAATTATTTTATAATTACATACCTCGAGGATCCATGGGGGTCTCTGAGAAGGTTTTTCTTTTTTTAATTTCATTTAGATTAGATTTTATCTACCTTCATCTATTTACATTCACGTTACAGATCCTTTGGGTCACAACTCCATGCATTACAATGATATTCGGGGTCCTCATCTGGGTTAGGGTTTATGACCCTGTCAACACAAAGCAATCACCTCTGCTGACAGTGGTTTTCAAACTGGATTCTACAGACTACATTCTTGAGTGCCTGAGCTTTTCAGTTTGGAAAACACTGTTTTTTATCCATGTTTTGAAGCCTTAGTGATTAATGAGAATATCTGTGCCCTTCCTAATGAGTACATTCATATAGAATGTTTAAAAGAATAGTTGAGGAAAAGGGAAAATGGCCATTTTTATTCAGATAAGATTTGGCTTACTGGTTAAAAAAATCAAGGTAAACAAATATTGAGGAAGACTATGCTCTTCTTTTATACTAGCTTTGAGAATTCATTGCATGACATGCACTTGTGATGTATTTTTTCAGTCCTTTGAGGTGGGTCCTTGCTGAGTGTCTGCTTTTCAGGTGAGGGAAACAGTACAGAGAGGTCCAGTCACTCCCAGGTCTCAGCAGAAGGGGCCAAAGTCAAATCCCAACTCCAGAGTCTGAGTCTAAAGCCACTGGCCCCCCTCCACATCATTTCTTTACATACTTATGCTGGAAAATCTTTAACATGTGAAGGTTTGTGTAAGCTTTTATAAGAGCATGAGAACCTGTAGGATCTATGAGGATATGACTTGATTGTTACTATTCAGATCTGGTGAGTCCCACAGATCAGGAGATGCCTGCATTAGAAGGGTAGCCTGTTACCGTGCAGGGCCCCAGGGCAAAGCACCAGGGTGGGTCAGGAGGCAGAGAGAGAGGGAGGAAAATGCTGGTTGGGACTCATTCATCAGAGCTGTCACTACGCGCCTCAGAGATGTAGATGTGTGACTGAATGAACACTGGAAACAGAAAGCAAAAGTGACACAGTGATTGCAAGTTATGATTATGTTCCTTGGTAATTAAGTGGAGATGATAAGCAATTTATAAAGTTTTCAAATGCACATTATTTTTTATTTTTCTCTTTTTACTTTGTTAGTTTCCTAACATCAAAAAGCAGAATTAATGCCTATGAGACTTCATGGGTTTGGGTTCCTTGGCCCCACATCAGGGGTCTTACTCCACTGTAGCCCCACCTCTGTCCACGGGCTCTGGGTTACTACTCTGAGCTGCACTGCCAACAACCCTCTTATTCCTGCTGGGAATCTGGGAGTCCCGCAGCAGGAGGCCATTAGGCATCGAGATGTCGGGCTCAGAGGGAAGGAGTCCAGTGTTCTAAGAAGGGGTGCTGAGGGCTGGCACTGAGAAAAGGAAGAGGAATCGGCCAGTGTGGCAGATGAACTCATTAACTGACCAGCTCAGGTTTACCTCTGCAGGAGGCTTGACGAGTGATGGCCAACCTTCACCAACCCAGGGACTCTTAAAGAGTGAGTCTGTTTTCCTTATGGGCAGGACAGTGTCAGAGTGGAGGGCATGGAGGTGACTGGTTTTAGCTCCTCAAGCATATCAGACCATATGAGGAAGTATCCACACCCAGGAACATACCTAGTCTTTATATAACCCGGTGAAGTCTTCTAAAAGCTTGGGTGTGAACACATCATATCTCTTTAATTTCCTTTCCCAAATGATAATGGACTCACCCTTCAAGGGACAATATTTCCCCCTTGAGGTTCTCTCCTGGTCAAATTGTCCAGGAACCTAGATGGGCAATGTGGCCCAAATGGGGTGGTTTTAATCAAACTGCACATAAAGAGCTGAGCTGGGGTTGGGGTGCGCAGGGAGCCACTGACCTCAGTTCCTGCCCAGGTCACTCATACCGTCAAAGGGGGATGATGAAACTCACTCACAGTTCAGCTCAGCTAATTGCATGCCATGATTTGACTCCGAGCCTTTAGTGCTCAGTCCATTGGGATCATAAGTCTCCCCCAAAGCTCCCTTTCTAAGGGTGCAATCCTTTCTCCTGCTGGCGGTGGGGTTAGGTCCTACATTTCAACAGTCTGATTAAACCCCTTCTCCCAGAGAGTGGAGCTGCCCCTGCTCAGCCCCAGCCAGCCACACTCTTTTCTTAGTCTCTTCCAGCATCTTAGCATCACTCTGCTCTCTAGAAAAGGCAAGGTTACAGTCCAGTATCAGTCTTGCTAGAATAGAGAAAGAAAGAAAAAACCAAAAAGAACATTTACCCTCCCCCGGGCATCGTCCCACGCTTCCATCCTGAGTGGTGCCACCATTCTTCTCAGCCCTCTGCTTCCTCCTTCCTGCATGAAAATCTTTAGAAAGAACTTCAGGGCCAAAGTCAAAGTCATTTTCTTCACGACACATCCCAGCCTCTCAGCTGCCTGTTTTCTGGTGCTTATATCCATTTGTAAGTGGAGATAGATCTTTCTTCTCAGTGTTTGACCTGCTGACTCCAGCTTTATGAAAGGCTAGCAGAAATAACATGCCTCACTCCTGATTCTTAGATTCATTCTGTAGCTCTCTCTCAGTCAGGACCTGTGATAATCTTGGGTAGAGAATGGCAATATATAGCCAATGGGTTAAATCCGGCCAACTACTGGGTTTGCATGGCCCACAAGTGCCCACAAAAGGTTTATTGGCACCCACTATGCCATGCCATGCTATGCCATGCCATGCCATGCTCATCCACTTACATATTTGTTAGGGCTGCTATCATGCTGCAACACCAGAGTTAAATAGTTGCAACAAAGACCATATTGCCCGCAAAGCCTAAAATATTTACTATCTGGCCCTTGACAGAAAACATTTGCTAACCTCTGGTTTAGATGATGTGAGGTCCACGTTCTGGGTCCAGTGTTTATCAGTGAGGTGGCATGAACTAATTAGTTAACTTCTTTGCACCTCAGTTGCCACATCTGTAAACTGGGTATAATCATATTGACTTCAGGGATGTATGAGAAAAAATAATCAATGCTTGGAAAGTGCTCAGCAGTGCTTTGTATCTAGAAAGTGTTCTGTTTAGTAGCTATTGACATATGAGTAATGTGGTGATAAGGATCTTAGGGAAATAAATTCACTTTGGGTAAATGTCTTGACCGTCTCAGTTATCACAGTCGGTTACATCATCCCTGCACAGACAGATTCTGTGCCCTAGAGGTTTTTCTGTCCAGCGTATATTATACATGCATCTTACATTTATAAACAATGAAATGATGTTTTTAATTTTGAGCAAAATGATATGTTTCTGAGCGTCTGAGTTAATTTCCAGATATACACCAAGTGCAATGTTTGACACCTGCTTTGGCAATGTCACCAAGTGTGGCACAAAGCAGGGGGCACATAAAGAACTAACTATTTAGGAAGAATCCCTGGGCTAAGATAAAAGAAGAAACTAAAATGCAGCTTTCTGAGGAGCTAAGATGCAGTCTATCTCCTTCTCCCCATTGTGGGCTCCATCGAGGGGTCAAACTGCAGTTCGTGTTAACAAAACTGCTGTGGCTTAGGAAAATCACACTTCTTTCCTATTTTTTTAAACTCTGTTTAGTGCTTCCTGTGTTATCATTCTTCTAAATAATAAATTAAGAACATTTTTATTTATAAAAACTTTTATTTGAAACATCAACCTACAAAAGAATTGACAAAAAGGAGTTGAAGTTTCTTTATGTTCTTGCTGGGGGACAGCAGTAGTCTGAAGGGACAGGCTGCTTGGCTCTGTCCTTAACCCTCCTCTTGGGGGTTGCAGATGTTTCTCATGGCTTCCCAGGGAGGCAGGATGGTGCTATGGCCATGCCAACGGGGAACCAGAGAATGTGAGCTTTGGTGTTGGCTTTGCCACCTACCATGGACTATTGAATCAACCTCTGAAGGAGCTATAATCTTGTGATGGTTCTTGAGGGTCAACTTGGAGGACTGAATGAGATTAACAATTAAAATGATAAATTTTGGAGTAAGCAGATATAATGAGCGTGAACCTCATCTAATCAGTTGAATGGCTAAGTAGAACAAAAAGAATGGCCTCTCTAAACGTGGAGGAATTATCCAGAAAATGGCTTTCAGACTTTGTGTGCACAATTTGGTCTCCGAAGTCTCCATACCACAGTTTTGGAACCCTGGCCTCCATAACTGCATGAGGCAATTCCTTATAATAAATTGACCTCACTCTCTTCATATACATATATGATATATGATAGGATTTATATCCTATTATTTCTGTTTCTCTAGAGAACCTTAATATAATTCCATTCATTAAATAAGACTTTAATAATGTCCCTGTAAACTCTAAAATAAAAAGCTACCATGGACTCTCTAGTTGAGTGATTGACCGTATGTATAAAAGTGTCGTGCCCCAAATTGCTGATCTCACTTTGTTTCCTGGTATACAAACTACCTCTGCATCGCTAGAATAATTAGGAGCGTAGGTGCTGGAGCCAGTCTCCACAGGTTCAAATCCAAGCTCTGCCACTTGGTAGCTCTGGGGAGGCTAATTACCTTCTTGAAGCCTCAGTTTCCTCATCTGTAAAATGGAGATAATAAAAACACTTACCCCATAAGATTATTCAGAGAACTGATGAGTTAATACAAGTAATGTGCTTAACAAAGTTTCTGACCCTCAATAGGTAGTCGTCTCAGTGAGCATAGGCCTGGTTATACTGCAGTGATAAATACATCACTTTTGCTGAGAACTTATTGCTAGAAATGCTTCAGTAGTTGAGTTGAGCGGTGAAAAAATCAGGAAAAAAGCATCAACTATGTCAACTATGTGTCTGGAAGGGGAAGGGAATTAAATACTTAGAGAACAGAATTGATACCTTCCATAGTTATTATTATTATTAATATATATTTATATGCATTCATATATGTGCATATTTGATTAATATTATGCATCATGCTGTCACCCTCACTTTGCTTCCTTTCTCAGGGCATTCTTCAACATTGGATTTCTATAGGAAGTGTCTTCTTTGGCTTAGCAGAGATGACATGACACTACTTTTCCGATAGTTATGGCCCTGAACTATGTATGAGATCATCCATCTCAGAGCAGAAAGACACAGTTCAGCATCTTGGGCTGATACCAAGAAGCTCTCATATGGAAACAATTACACCCTTGGTGGTGGCAAGGAACAGTTCAAATGAAAATATACTATTATTTACTACCTCTTGGAGGTCACGCCTCTTGTATTTCATTCTGAACTTCTTGCTGCATGCCTTTCAAATCACCCTTGCTAAGTTTGGCTCCTCAGGAATAATTCCGTCAAGGCAAAAATTTGGCAGTCAAATAAGTGTCATTAGCCTTTAGATTATTTTATTTCTAAACTTGTAATTTTCCATTGCTTTCTGTTCTGCATTGACTTTCCATTCCCCATTATATTCCGTATGTAGAGCACTCTGTTGATCTTGATATACATTCAGTTGTCAAGGATTGATCTATGAGGTAGACTACTCCCAGCGAAGTGTGGGCTCTGTTCACCGATTTAAGAATGTTATATATGAACACAGTATGAGTATTATAAATAACTTTTAAAAACCTATGCACGGAGAAAATTCCTCTCAGAAACACTTAAAATTGATTTTCTGTATTTTCAGCTGAATCCCCATTAAAAGTTTATTTATTTAGGTAAGTGATCTGTATCTTCAATAAATTTGCAATTTGGAAATTTTCTGTTCTGACTTTCCCAGAGTCTTAAGAGTGTGGCCAGCAAAGGGGGAGAATATTCTGAAAAATTCACTGACTGTGCTTCTTAAGAAGCTCAATGTCTCTGCAGAAGAGCAAAGAAATGCAATTCTAAGTATGCCATTGGAGAACACTACGTAGGGAGTAAGTGTGGATTGGAAAGAGAATGGGTCCAAGTATATAGCCCCACATGATTTTGGAAAAAGGGGGTTATTCGAGCAGTTGAAAAATGTTTCTAGGATCAAGAGGGTTGAAGTCAAAACCTGAAGCAAGCATAAAGAAATGGTGTAAGTATTCCAGTCAAGAGTGCTTAGAGGTCAGGAAGAAATGCTATGAGCCAGTGACACCAAGAAGGTAGGAAAACCATCCAGAGGGCTAATCCTCTGAAAGCCAAGTGAAAGGAGACCTGTGTCACATACAGGTGAATGAGATGGACTATGAGAGTTTAACGTTGGGTTTGGTCAGATGGAAGTTGTAGGTGACCTTACCCGGAGTAGTTTTCAAAATCCTGAATGGAATAGGTTAAAGGGAGAATGTGTGGTGAGAAAGTAAAGAGTGGATTTATACAAGTCTTTGAAGTATTTGATGTAATATAAAAGTAGCAGAGAAATAGAGTAGCAACTGAAAGTGACATAGAGTTTAGGGAAGGAATTTTTAAAGAAAAGCAATATTAAATCATGTTCGTATATTAATGAGAATGATGCAAAATCAAGGAAGTCAACTTGAGAATGGAATAATCAAGACTCAAATTGATTGACAGGTCAGTGTCAACATAACAGTAACCTCTATTCTGGTTCCAGACTACACTTGGTACTGTGATTTTTTTTTAAAGGAGGACACTGAATTTGCTTTCAGAGAAATTACTGGATAGTTAAAATGCACTCATATGCAAAAATAGAGGAGTAATTTCCAACAAAACCTAAACAAGATCAATAATTTATTTTCTTTTATAAATTGTTTCTGTAAGTACTTGAGGCATTAAATTAAGAATAAGTTGTACAATTATAATGGAGAAGGTAGGGAAACACTTCTTTGAAACTTTTTCCCACCAGATCTTAAATAAAATTAAGGACATGAATTTTCAGACAAGTGACAGGTGAATGTTCTTTACGGAGAGGGAAGTGTGGGCCTAGTAATGATGCAGAACAAAGAGTCAACAAAGCATGTTGGAAACATCAAAAGGATTAGAGTAGCTGGAGCATAGGGGCTACAGTTGGGGTCCTGTGTGAGGATCCTGGTTTTCACCCTCTGAACAATAGATTCTTTCACCGTAATAGACCGTAGGATCTTGAATGAGGTGACACGACTTATTTTGCCCCTATAAGTGAATTCATGAATAATTTGTTCTAAAACAACATTGTTCTGTTTTCTTCAAACAAACCTTATAAATCAAGGAAGTTCTTCTGGAATAATGAAGCTCTCCAGGGCAAGACCTGAAGCAACAGCCCAGTACAAGCCTGTCCAGTTCACAACTGTGACAATTCCCTTGGAAATCTGTGCATTGTTTGTTCTCATCTGTTTCTCTACTTAGTGAATATATATCTCATTGCAAAGATGTCATCAAATGAAATTCTTATAGTACCTCATTGCCCAAGTATTTTTCATGTGTTCTAGACATTTTCAAGAGCTTTAACAATTCTGCATCTGATATGAATCATCTTATTTAAACAAAGATGGTATTGGTCACACTGCCTACCAAACAGGTTTTGAAAAATTACGCTCATTTTCACAGCTATGCAGCAACAATCTGTTTCTTCTGAGTTTCCAGAAACAGTTTTGATCTATGTGTTCTCAAGAAAACTGGAACATTAGGGAGAAAGACAATAGTTGGAAAATGCTTCTAAGATTAAGAAGGTTGAAATTGAGACTTGAGGTAAGCTTAGATATTCTTTTCAGTACTTCATAGTGTCATTAGAATGACCACATTATTTCTGGCAAATCTTCACCAATGTATAGATACTTTGATTCAGTTTTCTACCATCTTGGATACTCTCAACAGACTCACGGTCCTGATTCATCAGTTCATTTCATGGTGTGTGTAAGGCAGTCACAGTGTGAGTTGGTGAAGAAGCAATGATTTTAGGGAAAGGATGGTTGTGCATTGAAGGGCTCAACAAAAAGTTAATCAATTTACATCTTTTCTTGTTTCCTGTAAAGTGGTGGAGAATGACTCCTTTTCTCACTGGCATTTTGTGTTGCAAAACAATCATAATTCTTTAGGTTTCTTGGATGATGGGATTTTCAGGGCAAACTATGCTGAGCCCCTGTACACTGGGCCCTTATTCCAAGTGAGCTCACACAGATGCCCACTTGGTTTTAGGAAGGTTTTAATGTTATAATTTTATTCCATGTCCAGTGATCTGAAAAATACAGAGCTTTGAGTTTGGGTTCTAACACACAAAGCCACTTGTGGTTTGCTGGGTGTTGTTGATGTTATCTTTGATGATAGTTTATCTTGTTTTTAATACCGGTTCCATCTGTGGTTTAGGAATGTCTGGCATTTGGTTTGGCTTTTGGTCAGCCAGTGAGATCGCCTCCAGTTTGGGGTTCTTAAGCCTGCATAGTCTCCTTCTGTGTGTGGGATTAGCTTCGCCTCTCCTCAACACCTCATGGCTGCTGGGCTCTCAAATATGACTGCATGAAAGACCACCTTTCACGTGCAGGTTTCCCTGCTCTGAAGAACACAGCTCAGAAAACCTCTCATTGTATTCTTACAATTGGATCTGGCCTTCACTGAAGCCAAGGCAGGTCAGTCTGTATTGAGGTACCACCATCTTTCCAGACAGTTCTGCCTATTGCAGAGTTGTGTCTGGTGCTATTGAAAGGAGCAACAGCTCCATGAGGTGTCTGATTTCTCTGGAGCTTCCTGAGGCAGGACCCCATAGCCTGTAGTTGCTCTGGGGGACTCTTGGACAAGGGCATCTATCAGCTCTCAGTTCACGTGGCCTGCCCCAATCTTGGAGTCAATAGACTCCTCTAATTTCTTCTTCTCTCAGCATCCTCCAAGGCAGAGCTTAGCACCAGTGCCAAAAAGTTCTCAACCTCGAATATGTCTGTCTCATCAAAATGTAGGGATGCTGGCTCACTTTGCAGCATTTCCCCTCTGACACTAAATTTACTCATGGAAGTGGATTTATGATGGCTCTAGAACAAATCCCAGACATTTACACAGGCCATTTGGCTTTTCAGCCCAGTGCTCACTGGCTAAGCCTCACCAGCTACTTGTTTCCCAGTTTTTACACTGTGGAGTGAAACATCTTAATCCTCACTCCTTTTCTCAGGGCGGGTGCAATGACATGTCCTAGCAGATTCCTAGTGTGCTCTAATTATATATCAACTATCTAAGTCTAACAATATTCAAGTTCGTTTGAGACCTCCACCACTCATAGGATAGCCTGGATGTATGTTTTAGTGAGAGAATCAGTATCCATATAGTCATAGACCAGGGGTTGGGAATCTTTTTGGCTGAGAGAGCCATGAACGCCACATATTTTAAAATGTAATTCTGTGAGAGCCATACAACAACCCGTGTATGTTAGGCATTATCCAATAAAAATTTGGTGTTGTCCCGGAGGACAGCTGTGATTGGCTCCAGCTACCAGCAACCATGAACATGAGTGGTAGGAAATGAATGGATCGTAATACATGAGAATGTTTTGTATTTTTAATGTTATTATTATTTTTATTAAAGATCTGTCTGTGAGCCAGATGCAGCCATCAAAAGAGCCACATCTGGCTCACGAACCATAGGTTCCCAACCCCTGTCATAGACCATCAAAGGGGTTTGCAGTGTGGGAAGAAAAAAAGAGAAAAATATCTTTATGGGTTGAGTTTTTTTTTCCTACAAAGAGGGAAATACAACCTTGATGGTCAAGTCAGAAGGTGCTAAAAACAGAAAGTAGCCAGCGTATTTTTCTAGAGGGAAACTGAGTCTCGAGGGTTCTAAGTTCACAGGCGTTGTCTGCAGTGCATTTCAGGAAGGGGTGGTGAAAGCATCAGGAACCTTTAGGATAGGGGACACCCTGCTTCCGGGCTGACTTGGGAAAGAGGCACCTGCAGAGGCTCAGGGAGTGTAGCTGCTTTCCCTTCCGGAAGCATTGACAACAGGGAGCCCTTCTCATTCCTGGGAATTATGAGCTTTAAAGTGAGGACAGCCTTGCTTCAAATCCTAGCTTTGCCAATTACCAGGAGGGTGGCTTTAGACAAGTGACCCCACTGTGCCGCAACAACCCAGAAGCAGAACGAAGTACTCATAGTACCTCTCTCATTAATTTTTTTTCTTTTTCTTTTCTTTTTTTTTTTTACAGGGACAGAGAGAGAGAGAGATTCAGAGAGAGGGATAGACAGGGACAGACAGACAGGAACGGAGAGAGATGAGAAGCATCAATCATCAGTTTTTCGTTGCCACACCTTAGTTGTTCATTGATTGCTTTCTCATATGTGCCATGACCATGGGCCTTCAGCAGGCCGAGTGACCCCTTGCTCGAGCCAGCGACCTTGGGTCCAAGCTGGTGAGCTTTTGCTCAAACCAGATGAGCCCGTGCTCAAGCTGGCAACCTCGGGGTCTCGAACCTGGGTCTTCTGCATCCCAGTCTGACGCTAGTCTATCCAATGTGCCACCGCCTGGCCAGGCCCTCTCTCATTAATTTTTAAGGACTTAGTGAGACAATCCATGGGACATGTTTAGCACATAGTATGGCCACAAGTCAGTGAAGGTTCTCCCACTCCTAGGCTCAGTCCTCAGTCCCTGGCGGTCTCACAAGCAATCAAGGGCACAGTTTGGAAACCTGAATTCAAGAGACAGTTTATCAGGTCTGCTTCTGAAATCACACATCCCTGATGAGGCTAGGTCCTCTCGGCCACTAGGGGGCACCAGTTACATGGAAAAGAACGGGTTGTGTTTTAGAAGGCTTTTATTTCACCAATTTCTTTTCTTGAAGCACAGTTTGAGAATGGTTGGTATAGAAATGTGCTAAATATTGCTACTGGGGAAGGTGGCTACACTTTCATGTCTTTTGAAGAAAGTTTTCTTTGACCCTCCTGTGTGACCCGCCTACTCTGAGGATGCACACACATCCCTTTTTAAATGCAATCCTTTTCACTTTCAGTCCATTTTATTCTATTTTTATACTCCAGTTAAAATAGACAACATTAGGCCCTGGCCAAGTAGCTTAGTTGGTTGGAGTGTCGTCCCAATGTACCAAATTTGCGGGTTCCATCCCCGGTTGGGGCATACACAAGAATCAACCAATGACAGCATGAATGAGTGGAGACTGGGTCCAAGTTTCTCTCTATCTGTCTCTGTCTCTCTCCCTTCTTCTCTCTCTAAAAATCAAATTTAAAAAAATTTAAAGAAAAATAGACAATATTTGGGCTCTACCGGACATTTCAAACTTTTTGAACCAATCCAATTCATGACAGACCTTTCCATCTGAGGCCAGATGGGGATTTTTGTAGCCCTTTAAATGTGGCTCATAAGTAGATGAAGTTAGTGTCTTGTTCCTGAGATATCTAGGAAACCATAGGATTTTTTCTATCAGAATCAACCCCTCATTCCATTCGAAAGTAACTAAATCTCAAGAATCATGGGGTGATGGGGTGCAATGACTGGGCTTCTGGAATTCACAACAAGTGAGAAGATAAGCAGAGTTGTGGTCAGTTTACCCTCTTAGCCCAAGACACACAATATGGCCAAGGTATTAAAGCTGTTTCCCGGAGGGGAAGTATAATGCTTCCAAGCACTGGTGGGTGAAGGGGTCCATAGGCTTTGTTGGGCAGTGAGAAAATGTACCTCTTTCAACATGGCTTCAGAATGCCCATTTTCTGTCCAGACTCCAGGTTCTGAGCTGTAGTTCAGAGCTAATGCATTTAACTATCTTGATGTATAGCCCAGGAATATGCAACAAATTCATGGGTGACTTTACAGTCTTAAAATTTAAGAACCACTGTTCTAGAAGATAATAATTCCCACTGACATTAGGAATATGTTTCATGATGGTTTCTTGTGATCTTTGTCTTATCAAGTGGCCACATTCTGAAAGAACCTTTGAAAGCTCTTATTGCTATGAAAAGTCAAATCTAACAATAAAGCCCCAAGCCCCAGAATCACACATGGTGTTTGGGACACTCTGCCTGAGTACACCCTTCAGTTTGTGTGCCAGAGGGCTCAGCGCTGCAGATTGGCATTGCAGGGCTATAATTGTGACAGGTGATGTCTCAGTGACAAGAGGCAACAGTTCTGAGGAGCCAGAGGGGGTTCAGCGTGGTGGTGGGGAAAGGGGTTGTGGAAACCTTTTATGGCATCGATTGCGCAAAGACGCCATTTCCACGTTGAATGACCTCTCTAGGGAAACGCCATGGGGACACAGGTGAGCTCTGGCAGATTAAAGAACGTTCATTCCAATGACCTTGTAAGGGCATGGGAATGGAACACTACATTGGACATTGGGTTTTAAATGTCCTGTGTCTGTTCTTGCTTCTAGAAATCGCTTCTAGATGAACCTTAGACTCAGCTTATCTTCCCTTTAGCCACAGTGTCTGATCCCCAAGCAGTAAAACAACCAGGGAGTGCTTTCCTGGATAAACCCCTCCCCCATGTGTCAGCAAAAACAGAAAAGCAGACCATCCCCAAAGTAGCGCGTTGGTGAATCAGTACATTGTAGGCTTTGCTCTAAAGCTAGAGCCCAAAAAATTTCTTTTACTGCATCTAAACAGTGCTGCAAAGTAGTTCCTATTGAGAAGAAATCCATCACAGATTTGACAAAATTGTGAGTGAACACAAAAAAATCCACCTTCTGGAATGGACCCTTGGGTGAGCGCTCTCACAGGTGATTTCTTGCATTCAGAAGTAGGGGGACCTACTTTAGGTGTATGCTCTTGTAAGCTGTAGGGCAGGCTTGCCCAGTGTGCTACCTGAGCTGTCACACAAGGACTTAGTGCTCAGAAGGGCTCTGTCACCATCTTGAAATTCTTAATATGTTTTTTTTTGAAGGGTTCCAGCATTTACATTTTACACCCGTCCCTGCAAATGACGTAGTCAGTCCTAGTGACCTAACAGCATGGTGGGATGTGCACAGCACAGGACTTGAAACCAGGCAGATCCGGATCAAATTCTGACCTCTCACTGAGGGATGGTGTCATCTTGCACAAACATTAGTATCCTCTCAGCTTCAGTGTATTAAACAGAATCACTGAAGTGTCTTTGTGCAGCTGCTGTCAAGACTGAGCAAGTTCATCTAGTCTGCACATCTGGACTTGGCCCCACACTGACTCAGTCAATGTGAACAATTCATACCAAGATTCATGGAGGTAAATGGCACCTTGTTCTCTCAACCCACAGTATACGTGCATTAACAAAATAAAATATGTCTTTCCTGAGTGACTCTGACATGTACTGCTCCAAAGTCCATATTTACAAAACATAATCTTTGCTAAATTGAGGAGGTCAATTAAGTAAGACTTTGAGGAATCAAAGTCTAATCATCTAATGCCCACAGGGCATTTCTCATTGAGGAACTGCATGCCCTTCTGTAATTCCTGGAAGCTCAGAGCCTGGCACAGTCTCCTCACATCCAAATGCAATTGTGTCTTGAATAAATGGGCCCCCTGGGGACAGAGGCATTTCCAGCACTTAGTATTAACCTGTATCTAACAGGAAAGTGTTAGGAGACTCAGCACTGGCTGCCTTACTCCCTAATATCTTGACAAGTTACTCTAACATTAAACTTGGGGTGGTGAACACACAATACAACAGACAGATGATGTATCCTAGAATTGTACACCTCAAACCTGTGTGATTTTATTAACCTATGTCACCCCACTAAATTCATAAAAAAATAAATATAAATAAATAAATAAAAGGAAAAAAGAAACATGAAAACCTCAGACCTTTTATTTGTAAAATAAAAGGTGTTGGCCTCATAAACTGTCCTTCACAGAAAGGGAGAAAGATTAAATCAACCTGTAATAGGGGAAAACTTTCTGCACAATGCCAATTGCTCTACAAATATTCTCTTTCTTCATTGTTGTTTTTCTAGCGATTCCCAAAATATAACCAGGGAATTCTGTTTCTTAGGGGTGACAAATGAGACAGGCCTTGTCAAAGCCCTTTATGTGCCAATAAGAGCACTAACTATGTAAGGGAATAGGGCTGGAGGCGTTTCCCAAACACAGGTGTCCAGACTGCTCTCACAGAGCTCTTCGGAAGATTGGTGTGTTACAGGGGACCCACTCACTGCGCTGGGCACATTGGGACAGGTCGGGGCAGGTGGATTGGGCAGATAGGTTCCCGTGCTCACCATCTGCTGTGGCCTCTCCACCCCACTCCTGCAGACAGAGTTCTGCAGGTGAGAAGCAGATGGCCTACTTCTTCAGATTGCCTCACTGTTACTCATCTGGTTCTTTATCAAACGGCCTTCATTCTTGGGACATCTCTGCACAGTTCTTTCCAGATTTAACACATTGGACAGCAATAGAATTGGTCCCAAATTGGCCCAAGATTGATGGCTGCAATTGTCTTTCTTTCCTTATTCTTCTTCCCCCTCTTCCTCTGCCTCCTCTTACCTGACACTTGGGGCATCTCTCCTTTTAGAACAACTTCATTGTCTCACTTTGACTATAATTTACAAATTGCAAATAAAATACAAACTCTAAAGCAAAAAGTGTTGTTTTTTTAAAAAAATTTTTTTAAATCGTGTCTTTAAGTACAAGATATACATATATTATTCAATTTCAATTCCCCACCCTGGGTTCAGGGGACACCTCACAACAGGTAATAATGGCAGCCTATGACAAGCTTAACACAACGAGGCCACTGAGCAGTGGTCAGCTGTAGGCTCAGCAGGCCCAGTAAGCCACCTTACTCTTGGGGTCCAAGACCCTCTCTGCACCTATCACCCTAGTGATCTGTGAGGCAGACACTGGGGCTTAGAGAGGCTAAGCCAGTCATCAGAGAACCACAACTAAGATGTAACAAGGGCGGAGTTTGCACAACAGTTTTCATAGTCCAGGTTGCTTTCCATAAGCAGAAAGTATTAAGAACAACCCCTTTGTCTGTGACCCCATCACCGCCCCTATGGGCCCCACTGTCTGGTTCTTCCTCCCTCTCCCTTCTATCTTTGATCTGCATCTATGTCTCTTTTCCTCCTGCATCTTGTCTCCTTTTGTCTCTTGTCTCCTGCCCCACTCACCAGCTGTGCCCTCTGAGTTGATTCCTTGGTGGCTGAAAACTTAAAAGCATCTCCTGCCCCATTCAAGTCACAAGGCAATGACACACACACACACCAAAAAACATGTTCTGAGCTGTTTTGCTCAACATCACCAAGCACCTGGCCCCTGATCAAGAGGGGAGGGAACCTGGCAGAGCAGGAGGGATGGACGCTCAGTTTTGCCTTTCAGAAATACTTTCCCCAAGAGACAATGTCCAAATTTTGTGTCATCCAAGCCAGTTCTTCCTGATAGACATTGATAGGACTTTCTTGAGGACCCTCGATGCTCATGCCACATGGCATTTGGGCCATGCTACTCCCTTCCAGGAGCCACCAGGATTGGCTTACAATAATACTCAGAAGCCTGGGTTGAACTGTTGAGGTTTGGCTTGCTCTGACTGTGCACCTGGTTCTCAATTTATTGTCAAAGGATTTGTGAGTGGGAAGGAGGTGGAGATGCAGAACACACCAGTTCTCTTTTTAAAATCAACAACGACAATGAATACAAATGGAAGGGGAATACCAAGGACTCGCTGTCTTACAAGTTCAAAGGTATTGATTAAAAGGACAGGTATATTCATCACAACTCACCTGGAGGCTCTGCCGGAAGCTAGAAGGCCCACTCTGCCTTGCAGACCTCCCTTTCCTGTGACTGCATTGTGTTTTTCCTTAGCTAAGTGTGACATGTGCCTTGTTCTTGATAACGGAGACAGGTACAATGTGTTGGGACAGTCCTCCGGAACCTGGCTGGGCCCTGGCGCCAGAACGGGCAGGCTACTCAGCAGGATGGGGCTCCTTGCCTGCCCCTTTCTGGTTCCTTTCCCTCCTGGCCATCTGCTACTCACCTGCTGGATGGCTGCAGCCTGGTTTCCATCCGGTCGTCTTTCTAAAAACGTGAGAAGCAGACTATGGCAAATGGTGATAAATGGAAAGAAAGGAGTCAACAAAGGTTTTGAAGTTGATCATCAACAGATTTACCAGCAATTATAAAATTTAGCTCTTTTTAATTTATTTTCATCTGCGTGCCAAAATCCAGCAATTGTATTAAAGACCAGCTTTCTTTGTAGGTTTTACTTGCCAAGTCAGTTGGCGTCCAGATGGTGACACTGACCTTCAGTGAGCCTCCCCACTCTTCCCAGGAATTGCATATTCGAGGATAAGACAAACCTCTTACCACTAATAAAAGAACTTGGATTTTTTTAAAATCACACACACACAGCCTGCAGCATCCTGCTTCCCCTCACTATTTGAAGGCTGTCGGTGCGTACCCACTGTAAAGAAAAAACTCCTTGTAGGAAAAGTCTCCTTTACATTGTCACCTCAGGACCCCAAGACCCTCCATCCACCTCCTGTGCATATTTTCCTGGTCACTCGGGATCCGACGAATGCTATGCTAGCCCCTTGCAAAGTCACGAGAGTGAGACAATCCAAAGTAGAAAGCTGTGATCTTGAAACTGAACTCACGTTCTTACCTTCTCAGAATTTTCCAACTTTCCAATGAAAATGAAGGGAGAAGCCACCCTAAGCTGAGTGCAGCTCCTTTCTACTGGTGACTCTGAAACAGTGATCAGCAGAGGGGGACGGAAACCCGCACCCCGAGGGGAGGGTCCAGGTGCAGGTAGACCCTGGAATAAATCTCAGGCGAGTAATTTTTTAAAAATGATGAAAAGATTTAACATAAACCCAATCAGCTATTTGTCAAGCACTTATACTATCTATAATCTGATTGACAACCTCACGTTATTGTGCTTTCATATAGGCAATTCTAATTTTTAAAAAAATGTCATTTTGCATGAACACTGTCAGCTTATAGACACAAGGGTTTCTGGCTAAGATTCAAAGTACATGTCCACGTTTTCTTCTTCTCATTGTCTTTATTCTTAGCTGCTTTATAGATGATGAAGTGGGTTTTCTTCTCCATCCTGCTTCTTTGGAGATTTAGATTAACGAGAGCCAAGCTCTCTCTCTGTACCAGGGTCTGTAACAAATGCTTCACACAGTATAACTCATCGAGTCCTCAGAACAAAGGCATGGTGTTGGAGCTGACAGTATTGTCCCCACTTCACAGATAAAGACATCAAGGCACACAGGGCTAATTTGCCTACCATCACAGCAACTAAGTGGGGAGTCAGAATTCAAAGCAAGGCCATCTGGCTCTGGGGTCTGTGCTCCTAAACACGCTGTTGTGCTCTACCTGCCAAGGCAGAGTGGGGCTTCTCAACTGCCATGTGTAACTGTGTATTTGATACGGGGATGCATGGCTAAGTCTAAGGACGTTTTTGGTCATCCCTGCTGCAGGGGAACTACTAGTGGGTAGAAGCCAGAGGCGCTACTAAACATCCTCCAGTTCCCAGAACAGCCCCTCCCAGCACAGAACTGTCCCCTGCAAGCATCAGTAACGCCAAGGCTGAGATCCTGGTGCAGAGAAAGCATAGGATACACGTGCATATAATAGACAAATAAATAGTAAACCTGCTTATCATCTATCATCTATCTATATGTTCTCCCTCTGCTCTTAGAACTCTTAGAAGACAGCTGGAATGGCCCTTTAAAGTATTCATTATTTTGAAAGCCTTTAAAAATAATTTTTATTAAAGAGTAGGAGAGCAAAGTGAGTTACAGGTTATTGTTCCTTGAAAATACAGTGTGTGTGTGGGGGGGGGAGTGTTTGTGTGTATGTCTGGCTGGCTCCCATTTTAATTCCTGTGGATTTTCCCCTTGTTTATGGAAATTCCGGTCTTTTCCCAGAGACCTTGTACCTGTGACTGTCCCTACTCAGCCTTTGGGCAAAGACATGAGTTGGATTGGATCATCTGGACATTTCCTCATAGTCATTCACTGGACTCTGGTCTGGGCATCATTTTGGCTGACATTTTCCTCTAGGGCTTCATTGTTTCCACTAGGTGGCATGTCACTTTTGTCACTTGTGTTTCTACTTTTCCCTGATTCTCTTGGCTATACACTAATGCTATTTATTGTTTTCCTTTGGGAGGAGAAGGTAATGGTGGAGAACTTTCTAGAAGAAGTATAAAAACAGTAAAATTTAACAATCCCTTTTAGCCCCAGGGGAGATGGAGGCTGGCCATCTAGTCCCTTTCACTCCCAGGCCAGTTAAACTCTAGACCACATAGAAATGACAGGCTGATAGTGACCAGTCTCAGTCCTGACCCCTTGTCAGTGAGAAGAACAGTGGCCCTGTGGTAGCCCCCAAGGACACTATAGACAGCAGGAAGAAAGTACAGTTGCTTCCCTTCCCCCATCACATCAATAGGAGGTGCTGCCAAGACTGAAGGCTGCTAGGTTCCGCACTCTCAGCCACACAAGACTAGGATCCCCTTGACTCCTTAGAAAAATTTGGTGCCTGACCCTTCCTTCTATGTCCTCTGATCTCACAGCCTCCTCTGCTGGTGGAAGGTGACAGCAGTTTGTCAAACAAGGACGATGCTGTGCATCCTCTTTCCACCCATTGTCCTGGCACAACTGTTAACAATGCCCCTTTCCTTCTCCAGCATTCCAACTTGGAGGACGAGGTAGATAATTCATTCTACACTGAGCATCTCTTGCAACTCTATAGCTGGTAGGTGTGTTTGTTCATTTTCGGGTGTGGACATTAGGGACCTCAGGTGGCAATGGGCCCCTACCCTCTCCCCACCCAGTGCTAGCACACTGGTGCAGCCACAGCGGGCACACATGGCATGGCAGATGCAGTGTACTACCCAATAGCTGGCATCACAGTGAGTGAGGGATGGCAGGCAGGGCTAGGATCTATCTGCTGTTCAGGATATGATGAGCAGAATTTCATGTGAAGTAGAAAAAGAATGTGGGTTCTGCATCCAGGCAGACATGGGGAGGATCCTGACAGATCCGTGCAGTATTTGGAAGAAGAAGAAGGATAAAGGATAAAGTTGTACAGAGTCCATTGCCCAACACGGTAGTAGACTTATAGCATGACAGCCTGTATTAATATCGCTGCACATTAATGCTATTAGACTAGGAATATGATAGCATCGCAGGTACTATGGCTGACCTGGGCTCTTGGTGGGACTTTGAGGTCTTGGTGGGACTTTAGGGGGTCTCTCCATGGGGAGCAGCATAAAACAGTTTCTGTAGCGTTCTTCTGTCTAGCAAGAGAGGGACCCCAGTGAATGTTCAAGGTGATCTTTATGCAAATGGGGCATCTAACTGCATGTACATAAAGCAAGGGCCTGCCTGCACTGATGGATTTCACGAGGTTGATGGGTTTTATGGTGTGAGAGGCTTTAAGCACCATTGACTTTTCAGATTCACTCAGACTTGTCTGAGGGTGAGCAATGCTCAGGAGGTCCGCACACACAGTGGGGACAAACAGGGCGGAAGAGAGATTTTGAGGAAGAACTCTCCAGGAAGAACAGAGGAGGCAGAAAAACTTCACCAAACCCAACACCAAGACCTAAGAATTAGAACCAAATGATTATTTTTCTCAGCTAATTAGAATGCAGCACTGTCTTCAGTTAGAAGTAATTAATGGGTATTTTCATTAGCCTTTCCTCTGCTCATGTCCTCAACCTGACCTGAGCTCACGAAGGCAAGGACCCTGTCTTAATTATCTAGCTCTATGCCTGGGATGCTGTAGGCCATGCCAAGCTGGCTGGGCCCTGCGTGTGGGTGAAAACTGACGCCTTTCACTGGCTGTATCTCCTGGTTCCACATGCGGTGCTACCTCCAGGTTCCACATTTGAGCCACAAGTTTTATTAAATAACATTGGAGACAGCGACAGAAAAGGTTCATCATTGACTCGTAGGACATTACAGCTGATAAAAGACCTTAGAATCAAGCAACATTTATAGAACAGCAACCAGAGGCCAGGCACTATCCTAAACACCTTATAAATATTTATTCATGTCTTTCTCACAACCCTATGCATAGGCACTATAATTATCTCAATTACAGAGATGTTAAGTCACATGCCCAGGGGCACGCAGTTGAGAAGGGGATCATACCCACTGGCTCTGGCTCCAAAGCCACTACCCCATGCCCAAGGTCACAGCACAAGGAGTACAAGTCCATTGCCCTCATCCGGAGATGCGAGTGACCAGAAACACTCAGGATTTCTGGTCTCACCACCGCAACCTCCCCACCCCTCCCCCCCCAAAGCAAAATGTTCTCTATTTCTTTTTTTTCCTTCTGGAACTTACCTAACACACATGTGCAGAACTGTCTGAGTAAGTAAGGCAGGTCAGACTTGAGTCTGACCTGTGTTGGCGTCTTCTGTTGCAACCTGTAAGAATATTTTCTTTTCTTTTACAGGATCCCTAATATCTGTTCATTTCACTGATCTGGACCTTTTTCTCCTGAAAATGAAAATCAGGAGCACATGCCCTGTTTTGTCAGGATTCACTGTGTGATGGGAATGCAGTTCTGAAAGGGATGTTAATCAGCTGAACTCCTGGGCGGTTTCCTGTTTCCCAGCTACCCCTGGAGGGCAGCAGACTCAGGGGTCAAAGGACTCGATGCCACCCCCTGGCTCCCAGCCCCGCCTGCCCTGTGTCCTCCCCAGAGCACTTGTGGAGGGCTGTCTTCTAGATCAGGTTTCTTGAGTGTTCTTCAGGGTGGGACACGAGGCAACAGACACTGGGGAGTAGAGGACATTTATATTTCTTTGGGGAAGAGGCATGAGGAGGAGCAGAAAGATCCTGACTCCAGACACTCAGCCTCCCCCTATCTTGACGTCAAAGGACTGCCCAAGGGTTTGGTTTACTCCAAGTTTTCTCCACCTCCACCCTATTGACAAGTTTGAGTGGGTAATTATTTGTCTTGGGGGCTGTTCTGCACACTGTAGGATGTCAGCAGCATCCCTGGCCTCTACTGTCAGTGCCAAGAGCACACCCGAAAATGTCTCCAGCCATTGCCAAATGGCCCCACACCCAACCCAGGAGCAAAATTCCTCCCTATCAAGAACCACTGGTTTAGTCTGATAAATCCAGAATCAATAAAATGATTTGAGATTGAATTCAATCCTCTTAGACCTCTGGGTTGGGCCCAGCATTATCCTAATTTCCACAAATTATTTGAGATTAGTCATGACATGGCCTCTCAGATCAGCTCAAGGATGGCGTGAGAGAGACAGTGCCATTTGGGAAGGACCATTCAGACACATCTGATAAATACACAGTTTTTCTCTACCTCATTTCATATTCTTCATAGGAGATTTCAGAGACAGCCTAAAATAACATTCCACACTTTGAATGCAACAGCTACAGTGAGGTCCTAGCAAAGCTGAGAAAGATTAAAATTCTAAATCTTCCACATAATAAATGTGGACATAGACCGAACATTCCCCATTCCTCCCATATTTCCTTTCCTACCACCTTGAAACTATTCTTAGCAGTAGACAGCATTAGGTTCCATGATGACTGACCACCAAAGCCCCAGAGTTTGGATAGTTTATGGAGTTTGGAACACATGTCTGAGAACCCCAGAGAAAGGGGGAAAGGGAGGCCCTGCACAGACCACCTCTTTCACACTCCCTTACTGTCTGTTCCACCAAGCACCCCCTCAGCACCTGGCTCGGCATAGGCTGCTATAACAATACTGGGCAGCTTAAAGAACAAACACGGGTTTCTCACAGTTCTGGAGGCTGGGATGTCCCATGTCAAGGTTGCAGCAGCTCCAGGGTCTGTCTGGTGAGGGATCACTTCAGGGTTTGCAGACTGGTGTCTTCTCATTGTGCCATCACAAGGCTGAAAGAGATTGCTCATGTCTCTTCTTAAGGGGCACTATTTCCATTCATGAGGGCTCCATCGTTATGACCTAATCACCCATCCACAGGCTCCACCTCTAATACCATCATATTAGAGATTTAGGCTTCAGCATATAAATTTGGAGGGAGGGGGCAGACACAAACAGTCCATAGCAGCACCTAAATCCCTTAATGGTAGGACATTTCAGCCGATGTTCATATGCACCAAAGCCATTGGACAAACTTTGCAGGGGGTCTTCACCAACCATCGTGTGTGCATTGTTGGTGGTCTTAAGACTAGACCAAAGATGAATCATAAGCATAGTCAAGCTTTCAAAAGGAGTGTCCATTTCTTTTGTTGGGAGACTGTTTAGTATTTGATGCTAATTTTCAACAAACCATCTAATTAAAATAGAGAATACATCCTAAATGGAAAAGAGAAGGTCTTCCTGACAGCTTCTTCTAAGTTTTGTATCCAAAGGAGTAATTTTCTCCCATGGTGGGTAGTAGTCTAAGACAGCCCTCCATGACCCACCTCTTTGTCAATCCCCTTCGTTGAATGGGAGAAAACCTATGGATAGGAGCAGATGTCATTTTTGTGATTGTGTTATAATAGACGGCAGAAGGGGATTTTTGAAGATGTAGTTAAGGTCCCTAAGTTGAGTTCATGAAAAGCCTATCGTGCTGCGTGAGTTTGAACTCATCAGCTGAGTTCTTGGGGCCTTGAGGTCTGAGACAGAAATCAGAGACAGGCATGCTTCTGTTGGCCTGCAAGGAGCAAGCAACCATGTTTGAGTTGCCTGTCGAGGGGTCCCCATAGTGAGGACCTGAGAATGGCCTGCTGCTGTTGAGGGAAACTCTTGGCCAACAGTCAGCAAGACAATGGGACCTCAGTCTTACAACTGCAAGGAACTGAATTCTACCAACAACCAGTGAGTTTGGAAGAGGACCGCAGGTCCCGATGAGATTGCCGTGCTGGTAGATCTCAGCCTGTGAGGCTGTGAGAGAGGAGCCTCCTGGCCCTTGGCCACATGAAAAAATAAATTTTAGTTTCAAGCCACCAAGTCTCTGGTAATTTGTTCTAGAAAACTAGTACACCTTCATTTTACTTTAATGCTAAATTGTGTGTTACTATTTTTTTTATTGTCTATATTCTTGATACTCTGGCATCTGAGTCTTGCTGACGAGGGACAGACTACCTCTTCCAGGGCTAGCTAATCCTTTTTATTTTAAATTTAAAAATATTAAATTTATTGGAGTACATTAGTTAATAACATTATATGTTTCATGTGTACAACTTTATAATACAACCTCTGAATGCTCCATTGTTGGTCATCACCCAAAGTCTAGTCTCCTTCCATCACCATATTTGACCCCCTTTATCCTCTCCCACCACACCTCTCCCCCTCAATAACCAACATTCTGTTGTCTGTATCTCTAAGTTTGTTTGTTCATTTGTCGCTATTTGTTTTATATCCTGTACATCTTAATAGCAAACAACTTGCTTGGGAGTGTGCTTTTCCTATGCAATCTAACCAATCCAGAGCCCATAGTCCAAACACCTTCTCCGTCTGCTCTTACACTCTGGGAAGCAGTATTCCTCTGTCTTAATTAACTTAGGGTCAGATACCAGACAACTACAGACAGCCCTTCTCTCCCAGAGCCCAATGAAATTATGTAAACTAGGCAGTCCTAAACCTGCCTAGTCGGTTTAACCTGCCTCACTGGTTCCGTCCCACATAAATCACAACAAAGTCTTCTGCCTGTGTTTTGCCTTATGCTCCTTCTGCCCCTTAACTGACCCTGGAGCCTCCTCAGTGCAGTCCTGCATGGGAAGGCATACCCCCTCCTCCTGGGGACTGTGAATAACAAACTATCCTTGTAACAGCAACCATCTCCTGACCTGTTGACTCACAATGCATGCATAACAAAGCTCACATTAAAAAAAAATTGATAAAAACTCATGCCCACACAAAAACCTGCACATAGATATTTATAGAGTCTTTCTTCATGATTGCCAATACTTGGAAACAATAAAGAAGCCTTTTAGTAGGTAAATGGTTAAAATAAACTGGTACATCTAGACAGTTGACTATTATTTAGTGCTAAAAATAAAATGAGTTAACAAGTCATGGAAAGATATGGAGGAAACTTAAATGCATGTTACTATGAGAAAGAAGTCAATCTGAAAAGGTGATATATATTGCATGATTTCAACTATGTGACATTTTGGAAAAGGTAGAGAACTATGCCAACAGTAAAAGATCAGTGGTTGATAAGGGTTGGGGAAGGAAGGAGGTTGTAGATAATTGGAACATAGAAGATTTTTAGTGTAGGAACTATCCTGTTTGATACTATAATGATGGATACATATCATGATACATTTGTCTATACATTCCTCCAAAGCCACAGAATGTACACCAGGAGTGAATGGTAATGTTTGATATAAACTTTGGGTGATTATAATGGTGCCCATGTAGGATCATTGATTGTAACAAGTGTATCATGCTGGTGGGGGATGTTTATAATGGAGGAAAGCATGCATGTTGGGTTACGGGGTTGTACAGTGGTACCTTGAAATACGAGCAGAACAACTTTTTTTTAAAGATACAAGCTGCGACTCGGTTCATATTTTTGTTCGAGATCCAAGCGAAATTCTGAGATACGAGTTGTGATTCAGGAAGCTGCCGCTAGTTGGCGCATTGGCGCATGGGTCCAGTATCGGCAGTTTGATATACGAGTTGACTGACTTACGAGCTCAGTTACAGAATGAATTAAATTCATATCTCAAGGTACCACTGTATATGGGAAATCTTTACACTTTCCCCTCAATTTTGCTGTAAATCTTAAACTGCTCCAAAACTAAAGTCATTGTCATCATCATCATCTTCACCACCACCATCATCATGAAACAAGCCAGAGGGTCATTTTGGCTATATTTTCTTCTATATGTGCTCTACTCTGATCTTCACCCCCAAACTTCAGAAGTGTAAGTGGAAAATGCAGACTATGAATCTTGCCTCTGATTGGATTCCATCAAAAATTTCTTGGAAAATCGTATTGAATATCTAAAACAAATGCTTCCCAAGGAAAACCAGCATGTTTTGGCTTTCCCTGCTTCTTACAGATTTTTAGTATAAGCCGAAAGAGAAGTTATAGGACGGAAAAAATTTTGCCAGACAAAACAGAACAAAAGACGATGTTCCATGTCAAATGCCTGGCTGTCGCAGGTAGCCAATATCCTCTGATGGAGAAA
Organism: Saccopteryx leptura; assembly: GCF_036850995.1. NCBI lineage: Eukaryota > Metazoa > Chordata > Mammalia > Chiroptera > Emballonuridae > Saccopteryx > Saccopteryx leptura. Next base: position 220,675,219 of record NC_089504.1, on the reverse strand, counting down.
TTCACAGATGTAACAACGTCAATGCCTTTCTGATGGTTTTATCTTAGAACAGCCATCCACGGTGTTCTTGTTGCCTACTTTTACACACCATAGTTTACAACCAACCTTCTATATTCTCTGGAACTTCAGGAGCTATCAAAGATCCTGTACTTTATTATTTTTTTTCTCAAACAAAAGTCAACTCGTTCTTCTGTTATTAATGATGTAAGTGTTTTTCTCTCAGGAAACAAATATTTAAGCAAGTGATCCAGCACCACACTATTTTTCACTTGTAATTTAAAAGAGCTATTATTTCCAAAGAAGGTTAAGGTACTTATTTTAGCTCTATCTATGTACAATATTTTCTCTTAGAGGCAGATTTTCAAGGCTGGTCAAACATTTTGATATATGTGAAGTAAAAAATGTTTCAAAGTTTTACAAATAGTGGTGTCAAAGAACCAAGTATCTGTTGGTGCTGCTATAGATACAAGGAAACACATTCCCCAGAAAGAAAGAAGGAAAAGAGGAAAGGGAGGCAGAGAGGGAAGGAGGAATAAAGGAGGAAGAGATGAATGGTGGGAGATAGAAAGAAGTTTAAATGTCTAATGCAATGACTAGCACATTACATAGGCATTGAATACACCCTATTTATTTATTTATTTATACCTGTAATTTTTGGCAAGTTTCTTAAATTTTTTAGGCCTCACTTCTCTTAGCTATAAACTATTAACAATTATAAATATTACCCAATTGATAGAGTTGCCATGAGGAATAAATTTGAAAAACAAACAAATAAATGCAAAGTATATAGCACCATGCAGAAGTATAACACTCATTCATTAAATAATAAATATTATTGTTACTAATACTGTTATGACTCCCCTCACATGACATCACCTGGTGAGAACTTCGTTGTTTTTATTCAATTAGAACTTATATGTTATTAGTAGGAACGATTCAAATAAAAAGTTAACATTTATAATATAAACTTTAAAGATTTTATTTATTGCCTGACCAGTGGTGGCTCAGTGTGGATATAGCATCGACCTGGGATGCTGAGGACCCAGATTCGAAAGCCCAAGGTCACTAGCTTGAGCGCAGGCTCATCTGGTTTGAATTCAGGCTCGCCAGTTTGAGTGCAGGATCACCAGCTTGAGAGTGGGATCATTGACATGACCCCAAGGTCACTGGCTTGAGTAAGGGGTCACTGGCTCAGCTTCAGCCCCTAGGTCAAGGCACATATAAGAAGCAATCAGTGAACAACTAAAGTGACACAATTACAAGTTGATGCTTCTCATTTCCCTTCTTCTTGTATCTCTCTCAATCTCTCTCTCTTTCTCCCAAGGGGGGAAAAAAGATTTTATTTATTGATTTCACAGAGAGAAGGAATGAGAAGTATCAACTCATAATTGCTTCACTTTAGTTGTTCATTGATTGCTTGTCGCTTGTGCCTTGATCAGGCAAGCCCAGGGGTTCATACTGATGAACTCAGCATTCTAGGTTGACACTTTATCCACTGCACCACCACAGGCCAGACCTTTTATGATATTATTAATAAACAAAACAAAACATTAATGCCACTATGTACGTTAATCAGTGTGTAAAATTATTTAGTTAATATGACCAAAGTTAAACATTAACACAAGGATAACATGGCTCCTTACTTAAAAGTTATAATCTCCTTTGACTGATGATTGAATCAAACAAACCATAACAGTGTGGGGATCTGGTGGGGGCGGGGGAGAGGAAGGGAGGGAAGAGGTGGAGGAGAGTGTAAGGGAAATAAACGGCGATGGATGAAAACTTGACATGTGTGTGTAAGGGAATGAACACACAATTCATTACACAGAGATGTGCTGTAGAATGGGGCACCTGAAATCCATATACTTTTGTTAACCAGTGTCACCCCACTTTTTTTCAATTAAAAAAAAGAAAAGAAAAAAAATCATTAGAAAACTATTCCTAAATTGTTTGAATCCATTTTTTATTCCTGAATAGACAGAGAAGCTGCCTCAAATTTTAAGTAAGAACAGTTTTCCGGACCCCAAACAATAATAAAACAATAAAGCCAACACCATTGAAAAATGAAAATATGGGTGACGTCACGGAAATGGCGCCGTGAGCAGCGCGTCCGACAGATCTCCCCAAAATCACAACAAATTTATCAACTAGAAACAGGAAAATTTATCTTCGGAGCAAACTGAAAGCAAAAGGACTGTTATCACTCGAATCTGAGAGACGAGGGTGTGGAGGAAGCTACCGCAGGGACGTTCATTCAAGCCCCGAGAAAGTGCGCCTGTGGTAAGTCATCCCGCACTCGGAAGCCGCCGCCAGCCGCCGCCGCCGCCGCCGTCGCTGCCGCCGCTGCTGCCGCCGGCCGCCGCCGCCAGCCGCCCCCGCCAGCCGCCGCCGCCAGCCGCCGCGAGCAGCGCCCGGGTCGGTTGCAGGGCGAGAGGCAAGCAGCCGCTGGCGCGCTCCCGGTCTGGTTGCAGACCGAGCATTGCAGACCGAGCACCGCTAACGTTCCCAGCGGCCCGCGCACGGGGAGCGGGAGAGGCCCCAGGGCGGTATTCCCTACTTGGGAGATTCTCTCCGCTGGCGGGGCACCTCACCCAGCCATTCAAGCTAACAATCAAGCATTGGGGGAGGGGCGCACGCAGGCAGCCTGAAATACCTTCGGGAGCACAGCTGCGACCCAATTACTAAAATTAACTTAACCCGTGAAATCTGCGCACCCTCGGTTCTAATTGATAAGATCTCTCTCAGTTCACCAACCCAAGACAAGAGGCGTGATATTTTTTGGTGCCTCTCGCTAAAGGGGCGGGGGCAACTTCTGATTGATAGAGCCTCCATATTCAGGGATAAACGCTAACAAGAAGGACTTGGCAGATAATAAGATCTATACCACACTAGTCGCAAGCAGAGACTAGTGCCTCTTCTTACCGGCCAAAACAGGCTACAAAGAGTGGAAAGCCTGGGTTGAGAGGTCCAACGGAATGCTAGGCGCTGAACAATCACCTTGACAACAATTGACTCCCACCCCCGCCTGATTACACTGGAGGCCCTGACTGTCAGAGCCCTTCCCAGAGCCTTGCACTGAGTGGGGATAGAGTGGGGATTTCCCAGCTCTTTGAGTCTCTTACTCCCCAGGCAGAAGCAGTGGCAGCCTTGTGGCTGGATCGCCAGGCTGCTGGTTCGGGAGGGGGGGACTGGGAGAGAGAATCCACGAAGACGAACTCTCTCGTTGTTAGACCCTGCAGACGCCGGCAGGCCTTGACTACCAACAAGACTAAAGCCAATTGTGTGACATTGCCATAGAACCCCATCAACTGCAAGTCCCTGCCTGGGTGTGGCGCAGGGGCAGGGCCTGGGGTGCAGAGTCACCGACCGGGAAGAGGGAGAGAGGAGAAGGAGGAAGAGGTTGACATCTCAAAATCAGGAAAAATCCACAGACTTTGCAGCTTGTTCCACTGTTTGTTGGTTTTTTTTTGTTGTTTTTTTTTTGTTGTTGTTGTTTGTTCCTTCTATCTTATTGCCTTTATTTCCTCCACCTCAGTCCTTCTATTCTCTGCCCATCTTATGCTTCCCTTTTCTTGAACTACACTACCCATAAGTGTTACATTTTATTTCTCTTCTTCATCCTCACCCTCCTTTGGGGTTATACTCCAGGACACTTAATTCTCACTCTCTCCTCTTTTGTTTTTTTTTTGCCTTATTTTGTCTTTTTCTCTTCCTTTTTTATTTCTTCCTTCGTTTTTCTCTTTTTCTTATTTTTTCCTTTCTATTCGTTTTTTCTTTTCTCGTTTTACTTTCCTCCCATTTAATCCTCAATCACGAACAAATTAGTTAATTTGGGACTCAAGGTTTTTTTTGGCTTTGTTTTTCTTTTTCGGTTTTGTTTTTGTTTTTTTCTGGTTGGTTTGTTTTTGTGGCATTTTGGGTCCTCCCAACCCAAGGTCTCCATTGTATTTGGTCTTTGCTCCACTTAATACAACGTATTTTTACTTATTATTTTTATTTTTTCTTCTTGATTATTCCTTTTTTTGTCCTTTTTTCTGGTTCCCTCTTGTCCCTCTCATTATATCTCTTGGTTGACCGTCACCCGCAGGCAGATCAACTTATGCTTGTCTAAGATTTTCTTCCTTTTTTTTTATTTTTTTATTTTTTTTATTTATTTATTTTTTTTTTTGCCCCCTTGAACTCTTCACCGCAAACCAGGCCCTCCATTATAGGCACGATATTTCCCTGAGGAGGGGAGAGGAGGGAAGGAGAACAAAGAAAAAAAAAAGGGGGAAATAATAAATTATTACTGCTTTTTTTTGTGGGGTGTTTTACCCTTTGTTTTTTTTTTGTTTTTGTTTTTTTTTTTTACTTTTTACTCTTTATTAATTCTAATTAGTGCTATCAACAAGACCACCCTCAGATGCCAATAAGAAAGAGGAAATCGAATATTATGGATACAAAAGAAAGAGAGGTAACACAAATAGATGTGGAAAAATCTATGGAGAAAAGACTTAACATATTGGAAGCCTTGGAGCTAAATGACAGAGAATTTAAAATAGAAATCTTAAAAATACTCAGAGATATACAAGAAAACACGGAAAGGCAATATAGGGAGATCAGAAAACAACTCAATGAACACAAAGAATATATTACCAAGGAAATTGAAACTATAAAAACAAATCAAACAGAAATGAAAAACTCAATTCACGAACTGAAAAACGAGGTAACAAGCTTAACTAGCAGAACAACCCAGATTGAAGATAGGATTAGTGAAATAGAAGACAAACAACTTGAGGCACAACAGAGAGAAGAAGAAAGAGACTCAAAAATAATAAAAAACGAGAAAGCCCTACAGGAATTATCTGACTCCATCAGAAAGAATAACATAAGAATAATAGGTATATCAGAGGGAGAAGAGAAAGAAAATGGAATGGAGAATATACTCAAACAAATAATAGACGAGAACTTCCCAAGCCTGTGGAAAGAACTAAAGCCTCAAATTCAAGAAGCAAACAGAACACCGAGTTTTCTTAACCCCAACAAACCCACTCCAAGGCACATCATAATAAAGATGACACAAACCAATGACAAAGAAAAAATTCTCAAGGCAGCCAGGGAAAAGAAGAGTACAACATATAAAGGAAGGCCTATTAGATTATCATCAGATTTCTCAGCAGAAACTCTACAAGCTAGAAGAGAGTGGACCCCAATATTTAAAGCCCTGAAAGAGAGGAACTTTCAGCCAAGAATACTATACCCATCAAAGCTATCCTTCAAGTATGAAGGAGATATAAAAACATTCACAAATACAGAAAAGATGAGAGAATTTATCACGAGAAAGCCCCCACTCCAGGAAATACTAAAGGGGGTTTTCCAACCAGATTCAAAGAACAAAAGAAAACAACACCACAAGTAACAGCTCCACCAAGAACACAATAAAACCAAACTTAAACTGTGACAACAAAGGAAAAAAAAAAGGGGGGGAGAGAATGGAGATTAACAGTAGCAAAGGACGATGAAGTGCAGAAATACTTATAAGATAGGGTACTACAATGAATATGGTAGGTACCCTTTTCATTACTTAATGGTAACCACCCTAGAAAAAACCACCACAAAAACACATGACTTAAAAAAGGTAGCAACAGAGGAAAGAAGTATGGAACACAAACAAACAGAAACAAATGATAGAAAAACAAAAGAGAAGAATCAAACTAGATACAAAACTAACAGAAAGCAATTTATAAAATGGCAGTAGGGAACCCACAAGTGTCAATAATTACACTAAATGTAAATGGATTAAACTTACCAATAAAAAGACACAGAGTAGCAGAATGGATTAAAAAAGAAAATGCAACTATATGCTGCCTACAAGAAACACATCTAAGCAACAAGGATAAAAACAAATTCAAAGTGAAAGGCTGGAAAACAATACTCCAAGCAAACAACACCCAAAAAAAAGCAGGTGTAGCAATACTCATATCTGATAATGCTGACTACAAGACAGAAAAAGTACTCAGAGACAAAAATGGTCACTTCATAATGATTAAGGGGACACTGAATCAAGAAGACATAACAATCCTTAATATATATGCACCAAACCAAGGAGCACCAAAATATATAAGACAGCTACTTATTGACCTTAAAACAAAAACTAACAAAAATACAATCATACTTGGAGACCTCAATACTCCGCTGACGGCTCTAGATCGGTCATCCAAACAGAGAATCAATAAAGATATAGTGGACTTGAACGAAATACTAGAACACCTGGATATGATAGACATCTACAGGACACTTCATCCCAAAGCGACAGAGTATACATTTTTCTCTAGTGTACATGGAACATTCTCAAGAATTGACCATATGTTGGGCCACAAAGACAATATCAGCAAATTTAGAAAAATTGAAATTGTACCAAGCATATTTTCTGATCATAAAGCCTTGAAACTAGAATTCAACTGCAAAAAAGAGGGGGAAAAACCCACAAAAATGTGGAAACTAAACAACATACTTCTAAAAAATGAATGGGTCAAAGAAGAAATAAGCGCAGAGATCAAAAGATACATACAGACAAATGAAAATGAAAATACGACATATCAGAATCTCTGGGATGCAGCAAAAGCAGTAATAAGAGGAAAGTTCATATCACTTCAGGCCTATATGAACAAACAAGAGAGAGCCGAAGTAAACCACTTAACTTCACACCTTAAGGAACTAGAAAAAGAAGAACAAAGACAACCCAAAACCAGCCGAAGAAAGGAGATAATAAAAATCAGAGCAGAAATAAATGAAATAGAGAACAGAAAAACTATAGAAAAAATCAATAAAACAAGGAGCTGGTTCTTTGAAAAGGTCAACAAAATTGACAAACCCTTGGCAAGACTCACCAAGGAAAAAAGGCACAGGACTCAAATAAATAAAATCCAAAATGAAAGAGGAGAGATCACCACAGACATCATAGATATACAAAGAATTATTGTAGAATACTATGAAAAATTATATGCCACCAAATACAACAATCTAGAAGAAATGGATAAATTCCTAGAACAATACAACCTTCCTAGACTGAGTCATGAAGAAGCAGAAAGCCTAAACAGACCAATCAGCAGGGAGGAAATAGAAAAAACTATTAAAAACCTCCCCAAAAATAAAAGTCCAGGCCCAGACGGTTATACTAGTGAATTCTATCAAACATTCAAAGAAGACTTGGTTCCTATTCTACTCAAAGTCTTCCAAAAAATTGAAGAAGAAGCAATACTTCCGAACACATTTTATGAGGCCAACATAACCCTCATACCAAAACCTGGCAAGGATGGCACAAAGAAAGAAAACTACAGACCAATATCTCTAATGAATACAGATGCTAAAATTCTAAACAAAATACTGGCAAACCGAATACAACAACATATTAAAAAAATAATACATCATGATCAAGTGGGATTCATCCCAGAATCTCAAGGATGGTTCAACATACGCAAAACGGTTAACGTAATACACCATATCAACAAAACAAAGAACAAAAACCACATGATCTTATCAATAGACGCAGAAAAGGCTTTCGATAAAATACAACACAATTTTATGTTTAAGACTCTCAACAAAATGGGTATAGAAGGAAAATATCTCAACATGATAAAGGCCATATATGATAAACCATCAGCTAACATCATATTAAATGGCACTAAACTGAAGGCTTTCCCCCTTAAATCAGGAACAAGACAGGGTTGTCCACTCTCTCCACTCTTATTTAACGTGGTGCTAGAAGTTCTGGCCAGAGCAATCAGACAAGACAAAGAAATAAAAGGCATCCATATTGGAAAAGAAGAAGTAAAGGTATCACTTTTTGCTGATGATATGATCCTATACATCGAAAACCCGAAGGACTCCACAAAAAGATTATTAGAAACAATAAACCAATACAGTAAGGTCGCAGGATACAAAATTAACATACAGAAGTCCATAGCCTTTCTCTATGCCAACAATGAAATATTAGAAAACGAACTCAAAAAAATAATCCCCTTCACGATTGCAACAAAAAAAATAAAATACCTAGGAATAAACATAACAAAGAATGTAAAGGACCTATATAATGAAAATTACAAAGCATTGTTAAGGGAAATCGAAAAAGATACAATGAGATGGAAAAATATTCCTTGTTCTTGGATAGGAAGAATAAATATAATCAAAATGGACATATTACCCAAAGCAATATACAAATTTAATGCAATTCCCATCAAAATTCCTATGAGATTTTTTAAAGAAATGGAACAAAAAATCATCAGATTTATATGGAACTATAAAAAACCCCGAATAGCCAAAACAATCCTAAAGAAAAAGAATGAAGCTGGGGGCATTACAATACCTGACTTTAAACTATATTATAGGGCCACAATAATCAAAACAGCATGGTATTGGCAGAAAAATAGACACTCAGACCAATGGAACAGAATAGAAAGCCCAGAAATAAAACCACATATATATGGTCAAATAATCTTTGATAAAGGGGCCAACAACACACAATGGAGAAAAGAAAGCCTCTTCAACAAATGGTGTTGGGAAAACTGGAAAGCCACATGCAAAAGAATGAAACTCGACTACAGCCTGTCCCCGTGTACTAAAATTAATTCAAAATGGATCAAAGACCTAAATATAAGACCTGAAACAATAAAGTACATAGAAGAAGACATAGGTACTAAACTCATGGACCTGGGTTTTAAAGAACATTTTATGAACTTGACTCCAATGGCAAGAGAAGTGAAGGCAAAGATAAATGAATGGGACTACATCAGAATAAAAAGTTTTTGCTCAGCAAGAGAAACTGATATAAAAATAAACAGACAGCCAACTAAATGGGAAATGATATTTTCAAACAACAGCTCAGATAAGGGCCTAATTTCCAAAATTTACAAAGAACTCATAAAACTCAACAACAAACAAACAAACAATCCAATAAAAAAATGGGAAGAAGACATGAATAGACACTTCTCCCAGGAAGAGATACAAATGGCCAACAGATATATGAAAAAATGCTCAGCTTCATTAGTTATTAGGGAAATGCAAATCAAAACTACAATGAGATACCACCTCACCCCTGTTAGATTAGCTATGATCAACAAGACGGTTAATAGCAAATGTTGGAGAGGCTGTGGAGAAAAAGGAACCCTCATTCACTGTTGGTGGGACTGTAAAGTAGTACAACCATTATGGAGGAAAGTATGGTGGTTCCTCAAAAAACTGCAAATAGAACTACCTTATGACCCAGCAATCCCTCTACTGGGTATATACCCCAAAACCACAGAAACATTGATACGTGAAGACACATGTAGCCCCATGTTCATTGCAGCACTGTTCACAGTGGCCAAGACATGGAAACAACCAAAAAGCCCTTCAATAGAAGACTGGATAAAGAAGATGTGGCACATATACACTATGGAATACTACTCAGCCATAAGAAACGATGACATCAGATCATTTACAGCAAAATGGTGGGATCTTGATAACATTATAAGGAGTGAAATAAGTAAATCAGAAAAAAACAAGAACTACGTGATTCCATACATTGGTGGAACATAAAAATGAGACTAAGAGACATGGACAAGAGTGTGGTGGTTACCAGGGGTGGGGGGAGGGAGGACAGGGGGAGAGTTAGGGGGAGGGGGAGGGGCACAGAGAACTAGATAGAGGGTGGCGAAGGACAATCTGACTTTGGGCGAGGGGTATGCAACATAATTTAATGACAAAATAACCTAGACATGTTTACTTTGAATATATGTACCCTGATTTATTAATGTCATCCCATTAGCATTAATAAAAATTTATTTAAAAAAAAAAAAAAAAAAAAAAAAAAAGAAAAATGAAAATATGGGCAATGATTTTCTTTTCTTGCTTGAAGATGTGTCACTGCTCCCTCTCCAGTGTAGTTTAATTTTTTAAAAAAATTTTATACTGGAATTCCTCAAGGTACATGAAGGAAAATTTTCTATGAAATCTATTAAAATTTGAAAACTGATGACAAGAATCACACTTTCAGCCAGGAAATGCCTTTTAATTGGCTAACACAATGACCAGAGTGGTGAAGAGGAAATACAATGTCATTGTCGGCATTTAACCATACTATTTCTTGTTCTTGGAGCTTCCTGAGTGTGTGGCCGCCAAGAGATGTGCTGGTGCTCACGCTCAGGCTAATAGCTCCTTTTGCCAACCCTAATCGCTGCCTCAATTCCCATGGAGTCTCTGGGTGATCCGAAATCCCCAGGCTTCATCTTGTCTTCTTGATTTGGGCTTTCTTTTTGTGTGGGGCACCTTTTCTTCACCAACCTCTCAGAGCATCCCCTCTCCACACCCCACCGTCCCTCTTTCAACTCTTTTTTTTTTTATTCCTCAGCTCATGGAAATGGGTAAGCCACTCCCATGCCCAACCAGAACCCAGCATATTAAATACAGGAATGTGGCTCTATGTGTTGAGGCTATAGCATGGCCCTAAAGGGTAAGTGTGGGTGCTCACTCTCAGGATGGTTGGAAAAGGATGGCCACACATTCCAGTCCCTGACAGGCCATCGGAGGAACCGTCCTCTTGCTTGTGGAGGACTGTGATTCGTCAAATAACTCAGAACCACTGAACTTTCCTATTCAACCTCATTCTAGTTATTTTGGCTCTAAGATAAAGAAACATTAATGACTTACATATTAGATCAACTGAAAAAAATCCAGACTGTATATTTTGAGTCTTGATCAATTAGGACTACTTGCCTAGAGGAACCAAATTAATGATTTCCTTCACTTTCAAGTTCTGTAGAAGAAATTTCTGGCTGCCTTTCCTGCTGTACCCATGCAAAGGCCAGATTTTGTAAAAACAATAGTGATGATAATAATAACTCCGGCACTTGGTAATCACTGAATCTCTGTTGCAGGTTTGCACTCAAGAGAACATTGTAACATGAGGTATGGATGGGGCCATCCTATGTACAGATGAGAGACAGTCTTACTGCTCTGGTTCTTGGACTGGTCCTGTGTGGACATGGTTTGGGCACAGGGATGACTAATGCACTCATACTCTTGTTTAAGGATCATGACTTTGAAAAAGCAAAGAGGAACCTTCAGAGCAAAGAGCTGCTCTCTTGTCTGTTTATCCTTCTCTCAGTTCCCATTTATTTCCATTCAAAAGTCAAGTTAACAAACAAGGCAGCCTGGTACATGGGAAATACCTCAGACTTCAGAACAACTCTAGATTGAATTCACTTTTGCCATCGACAAATGTGACTTGTGACTTTGGCTGTTTATCTTAAACTCTCTGAGCCTCAATTCACTCACCTGTAATGTCAACCTCAATGTCAAGTGGATGACATTAAAGAGATGACCATGCAAGGAACCTTTCAGAGAAGAGATGTTCAGTGGCAGCCCGCTTCCTCTCCCCTCTTGGGGATGCTGGTTTTGGAACAGATGTTGGTGGCAATGGTGGCATGACAATAAATCTAGGACTAGTGTGCAAGCCTCTGATCCAGTCCCGCTCAGAGGGGTAGGCATGTGGTGGTCTGAATCAGTGTCTGCAACGAGAAGGGGTGGTCTGTCCTCTAAGTTGTCAAGTTCAATCATGCTTTGCCTCTGGGAAACTCACTTCCCCTTTTGTGCTTGGACTCACTCTCTTGAAATGAGAAAAAAAAAACCCTACTTTCTCTCCTCTACCATGGTAAAGAATAATTGAAAACAATCATCCTAAGAGAATTTTGAGGGAGAATACGTTAAGCAGAGACTGCCAAAGCATTACTCACACACAGCAGTAAGGAAGCCTGCTCTGGCTTAGCAAGGGCCCTAACCAGGAGGGATTAGATAGCTCTTACACGAGTACACACTGTGTCACAAGCTGAAGGCCAGCATCTCAGCATCTGGCCCTGACCAACGTCTGAAATATCTCTTCACTTAAGCCTCGTCTAACCAAGTATAAACACTCTTAATAAAAGTCTCAAGAGGAGATAATAAGGAATTTGTTTTTCCAGTTGTTTCTAACCATCGTTTCTAAATTGGGGGCTGTCCCTGGTGAGAACACTTCAGTCCTATTTGGCCACTGACGCTGCTTCTAGCAAGTTTCCTGGTGCAGAGAATCAGGACCTGGCCCCTGGTGTGATGAACAGGTGCCAAAATTTGGGGGATTTCAATTTACTGAATCCTCTTTTCCCTCTGGGAGAATTCATGTCTTACACCTCACCAAGAAAGACACGCTCTTGAACTCTGCAGTCCAGTCCCACAAGGTAGGGGGCTTAAAAGGGGTCAGACACTTGGTAATTTCAAAATATGAGAGCACGTATTTCCAAGACTGTCTCACAAAGTTCCTTGGAATTCACACCTATTACTCACTATACGATGAAAAGGCCAAGCATGCATGAACATGCTCTTTACCAGAGGAGAATCAGCTGGGAATAATGCAAACAGAATCTGAGAGCCAGGTCACAGTTAAGAATATAATAGCATCTGAGGATGGGTTATGGTGTGCCCTTGGCAAGTAGGAACTGTTGAGTCTGACAAAACTCTGTGTATGGTCTTACCAGGAGCTTATGGTATCATGTAGAAAACATATTTACAAACATCATTAAGTAAATAGGAGACTACATGAAAAAACTGGCAACAGATTATATATATATTTTTTTCTGATTATGTAAGTACTATACATGTTCTTTGTGTAAAATATGAAAAATAAAAATATGGCATGTAGAAGAAAATAAAGATCACCAAACTCTACCAGCAAAGGTAAGCATTTTCTGATAGATCTACATTATTTTCCTTCTGTACAAACTGTACTTATGCTCTCTTCATATTGTCTTGTGGTTTTTCACTCAATTCAATTATACTTTTACACTGTAGATTCTGAGTGGCTAATTCCCTAGGACATCCAATGTAAATACTATATCTATTTGAAATTTAGAGGGTTTTTTTCTGAAACATGTATTTAAATTGTATTGTATACTCTAAAACACATCCAAATTTGTTTAAATTTAAAATATGCAGTATATAACTATAAAATGTAGGCTTTGTTATAGGTAAATAAATATATGCCTAACAGAATGTAAAATATAAAATTATAGATATATAAAGAATATAAAAATAAGATGAATCAAACATCCTCAGCTGTATGTGAAAGTTGTTATTTCTCTATACTCTTTGAAATTTCAGTTTTATGTCATTTAAACACTTATGCTCACCACATGCTTAAGAATTGCTTTGCCCAATTTTAGATAGCATCTTTTACATACTCTGTGTCACTGGAAAGCACTCAGTGGGATGTTCTCAGCGCTCCAGGGCATTACTAGAGCAGACTTGGCTGCGAAACTAAGCAACAGAGATTAGGCTTAGGAGTCTAATATGAGACTACATGCCTACTGTTGTCTAAATATTAGGAAACACTACCCCAAGCCAGTGGCACGATTTGAAATGGCATTCTCTCTGCTCTGGGTGAGCCGTCTTTCCTTGATACACTCTTAGGGTTGTTGGAAAGTCTCACTGCCAGGAAGTCATGCTCATTTATTCTGCCTGCCAAGTAGTGTGAGGCTTCTTATCCAGGTTGTGTGTCTATGTGTGTGTGTGTGTGTGTGTGTGTGTGCGCGCGCGCGCATGTGAGCGCACAAGTGCACAGGTACACTCACGCTGATGGAAGGAGGCAGCCTTGGATAAAACCTGAATTTATCTGGAAACAAAGTTTAGTCTTTGTGTCTCCAGACACCCCAAGTGTTGTAAACAATCATAACCTTGGTGATAATTAGAGAATAAATCCTAAGCCTTCTTGTGTCACAGCCAAGGGCAAGGGGACCTGAGTTGGGCTGGCAGCCCAAAGGGACCAGGCTATAAAAAATCGCTGTGTGAGCTGGTAATATTCAGAGCATACTCAGAGTCAAGACAGTGAGGCAAAATATGTCTGCAAATCCAAGAGCACATTTTGGAGGCAGGAACGGGAATCTGCACTAAGCAACAGCAGAAGCCCCGGTGTTGGAGCACAGACCTGGAGTGATGGTGAAGGGAGAGGCACCAGTTACCGTGAATGAACCCCATGCCTGGTTGGTTTGAGCTCCGGCTTTGTCCCGCCCTTTGCTATCACCACTGATGAATGGAAGTCCTTCCTGCAAGATTAGGGCCTGCAAGAATCTGTGGGTCTTGAGAAGGGCTCAACCCTTGTATTTAAAGGCTCTGAGGTCAGCTCAGCTAGGCGGCTTTCAGTCTGTGCGATCCTGAGATAACTGCATGACTTTGCTGAGTTTCCCTTTTTTAATCGGAAACCTGGGGATGGTATAATCACCCCCACAGGAGGTGAATGGTTCACACGTGTGACAGTGCCTTGCGCATATTATGCACGAGATTCATTTTTCCTTAAGTGAGTTTAGCTTTCATGTGCTGGGCTTTGAAGTGCTCTAGAAAGATGTACCTTAAAAAAGCCAGAGGGGTGGGCATTGTGCACCTATGCACGTCTTAAACATTTCCTGACTTTGTAACACCTTGAACAATTTCACATTCCATACTGCACACGGACAATTTTCTTTTTCCATGAAAAATGAATAATGGTTAATTCTTCTGTTTATAAAAATGATATCATAGAAAAACAGGGAAAATGTGGAACCTTCTAAAGACGTATCCCCCAAATCACCAGCCTCTGGTCATATCATTTTCATCAATAGATCAATACATAATATATACATCATACTTGTTTCATGCGTTTTCTGTTTAAAGACATAATTTACAAAATTTATATTTATTGAATATGTTTGTTTCATTGATGTTGAATTAATGTCCAGCAGCACCGTCACTCATGTCTGCATGAAGCTTTCCTCCACGAAGCATACCACAGCCCCTTGCTCTGAGGAACACCGGCGGCACTGCAGCACTAGTAGGGCAGGGGGGATTTTAAACAGTGAAATTGTCCACAAAAAGCACAAAAGAGTGACACTTAATAGAGTGTGTAAAGACACTGGTTAAAGTACTGAAACATAAAAGCCGAGTGTCACCTCAGTCAGCCATAGGTTTCCAACCCCAACCCCAATAAAAGCAGAGCTTTAGGCTTGTCCTCCACCTCCCTCCCTCTCTCTCTCTCTCTTCCCTTAAAATCACTGTGTGGCCCCAAGTGTGCTGTGTAATTTCCAGTTCCTATAAGTAATAAATCATGATATTTTCAAAATTCCTGATGGTTATTGCTGGAAGCTGTGTTGCAATTATAAGAACCACAAGGTATAAATGTTGGTTATGGATAGACTGAGACCCACACAAAACCATGGGCTAATAAACTAGTTATCGCATGGGAATTGCTTAGCATAGTACCTGGCATAATATATTCCTACGGATAATAATTATTATTGTTGCTGTTATTTTTATTATTTTTTTTTACTACTGCTATTACTACATCTACGGAAGTAAGTGTGACTGCAACATTATGAACATCAACACTAAACTGAGACTGTTGTGCCCATGATTTCACTCGGAATAGTCCTCTAGGAAAAGTACCATGATTATTTATAGATGAAGAAACTGACATGGAAAGTAAGTCATTAACTAGTAAGAAATAGAAATAGGATATGAAGACAGGTCATTCTGGCATCTTTTTCAATGAACCCGTGTGTCTAGAAGATTCCGAATGAGCCTAATTTGAGTTGAGGGTTTTCTGCATGCCTTTCATTTACTAATTCAGAAGGTATGGCATTGTAAATATTTTTCTTGCCATACAAGGTTTTATGAGCTTCTGAAACTATTGACAATATTTCAAAGGGAATATGGAACAGCAGCAAGAGGAAAGATTGACTGGACAAGTGAGTACCTTGCTATAAGAACAAGACGTCATTTAGCTATTGAAGTTGGTTCAACCGTGAAAGAAAAATCCAAGGCAAGGAAGGTTCTTTAACATGCAACTTGGAGCACATGTCATACGGTTGTCAGAGGAGAGAGCAGAGTCTAAAATCTAGACGCGTCCCTCATGAAGGTCACTAAACTCGTCAGTCATTTCCAAACACTCAGTGCACTAAGATAAACAGTATTTTCCCTTTAGTGTTTAAACTCACGGACATTTCAATGGAAATAAATCACAATTACAAATTCATTTATGTGCATGTTATAAAAATGCTATTTGATTTAAAAACATCTTGTTTTTAGAAGTATATGGAGCATATTCAATCAAAATAGGGAATTTTAGGGTATAATGAAATCATTTCCAAAAAACACCTCAAAAATGGAGGAGAGGTCGATAAAAATATTTAAATATTTTCAAGGGTCAAGGGAAACATGTTAACAATTTTCAAATGTGGTAAATTTTTTATAAAAAACATGTTTATTTAATTTCTATGACTTTCTTTTATTCTGATATAGTGTCCTCTGTCTTTTCTTGGTGTTAGAAATATTTTTTAGTTCATATTGACTACTGTTTTACATTTATCATTTTACTATTCTCGGCTTTCACTTTTGTTTTCCTGTCTTGATGGTTGGGCTGTTCTTCTTCTACCTCCTCACAGTACCTTAGCTCATTATTTTTAAGATTCCCCCATCCCCTGTCCCTCCATCCCCCGCCTCCCTGCACCCCACAGAAAGCGAATAGGCTTCCTTACTACACTGCACTAACGGGTAGGCACTTTCTGGTCCAGCTTCACAGCCCTGTCCCAGTGGGGGGAGCTTGCTTTCCACTCTTGCCTTCTCTGGCTCCAGGGCTCTTGCCCCTGTAAGGGCACTGAGAATTTAGGCTCCTGTATCTTCAAAACCAAAATTCACTGTTTCCATCTGCTTAACCATCAGATCAAACATTTCTGGCATCTCTATTGAAAGCTCAGCAATGCATTTTAAACAAAAAAGAAGCTATGCAATATATCTAAATATTTGTAGCATGAAGCTTTTAAAATTATCCAAGCTTCCACACTGCTAGCCATATACCCAGACACTTTAAGACCAATGTTTACAGCCCTGGCCAGTTGGCTCAGCAATAGAGCGTCTGCCCCGGCGTGTGGAAGTCCCTGGTTCAATTCCTGGTCAGGGCACACAGGAGAAGCGCCCATCTGCTTCTCCACCCCTCCTTCTTCACCCCTCCCCCTCTCCTTTCTCTCTATCTTTCTTCTTCTCTTCCTGCAGCCAAGGCTCCATTGGAGCAAAGTTGGCCCAGGCACTGAGGATGGCTCCATGGCCTCCAACTCAGGCACTAGAATGGCTCCAGTTGCAGCGCAGAAACACACCAGAGGGGCTGAGCATTGCCCCCTGGTGGGCATGCCAGGTGGATCCCAGTCAGGTGCAAGTGGAAGTCTGTCTGTCTGCCTCCCCCTGCTTCTCACTTCGGAAAAATTAATTAATAAATTAATTAATTTTTAAAAGATCAATGTTTACAGCCAGACCTAGGTTATTATTCAAGCTGCTCTTAAGACCTAAGGATGTTTCCTCAGATTCAACATAAAGAAGAGTTGAGGAGTTAAAACATAGGACATACTCTCTTCTAAAAAATACTTCTAAAGATAAAATTAACACCTCCAGTGGCCCTGTTGACATTTTAAATGATGAATATATATTTGTGTTTCTTAAATCAGTTAGTGATGAGGTCTCTATTTTCTTGGGAGCCTTGGCACAGAACAATGACACTCTGTCTTGCACCAGAAAACGCAGTTCCATTACTGCCAGAAGATGGCATATGTATGACCAGCCTCCAGGGATGGGTTCAAGTGTGCTCCCCTGGAATCAGGAACAGAAGACAAGAATCGTTTATCAATCAAAGGGGAGTTTTGATGAAGGGCTAAAGCTGTGTGAAGTTGAGGCAGTTAGGGAAATTGATAGACTTTAATATGTCCCAAATAACAGGAGATCTTCTGCAACACAACTGTAGTCTTGTTCAAGTTCCTCAAAAGAAAAAAAAAAGTGGTTCTTCCAACAGCAGAGCAGGAGAACAGTAGGAGAAAATTATCCAAAGTTGGAGGGAAGTCTGCATTTCCTGGAACATTTTCACCAGATTGACTAAGGATGACCATTTCCCACCCCACCTTACCACCCCCAAAGAAAACCCATGGTTGGTTTTGCCTCACATGGACTTTCCTCTTTGGGAAGGTCACTCCAGGGCCCCCTGAACTGGCAACACCACGTGGAGGGCGAGAGATCCCGCTCGTAAGTTACCCAGGGTGCTGGGTTGTGGTAAGATGAAGGCTTGTCCAATTCCTGCAGCTCCAAGGACGTGGAAGGAATTCCTTGGGAGACCAAGAATTCCACAGAGAAGAGCAGTCTTTAAAACTCATTGCCCTAGGGCCTTAGTTTCCATGAATCCAAGTCCTGGTTCTACCTCTGTTGGGCAGATAAGATATATTATTATGTTCGGCCCTGGCCGGTTGGCTCAGTGGTAGAGCGTCGGCCTGGCTTTCAGAAGTCCCGGGTTCGATTCCTGGCCAGAGCACACAGGAGAGGCGCCCATCTGCTTCTCCACCCCTCCCCCTCTCCTTCCTCTCTGTCTCTCTCTTCCCCTCCTGCAGCCGAGGCTCCATTGGAGCAAAAGATGGCCCAGGCGCTGGAGATGGCTCCTTGGCCTCTGCCCCAGGCGCTAGAGTGGCTCTGGTCATGACAGAGCGACGCCCCGGATGGGCAGAGCATCACCCCCTGGTGGGCATGCCGGGTGGATCCTGGTCGGGCGCATGTGGGAGAGTCTGTCTGACTGCCTCCCCGTTTCCAGCTTCACAAAAATCCAAAAAATATATATAATATTTGGAAAAATCCAAAATATATATATATCACTTTGTTTAAGATGGTGCTGCCCACATGGAAGCCTGTGCCCAGGTGATATTAATGTGTGTTGGGGGCAGGCTGTGGGCAGGCAGGATCCTTGTAGCCTGGGGCTTGCTTTTAGGATTAAGCCTTTCCCACCCTTTTTGATGTGGAGTGGTGCAATTTCATCATGCCCCAGATAAGTGACTTTGTATTAGAGACTTCCCTATTTTGTATATTGGATTAAAGGTTTTGAATCTATACTACACTATAAAATGGGGGCAGAACGGGAGCTTGCTCTCTTGGTTCCTGAGATTAACCTTATAGGAGAGAGCAGAGAGGAGAGCAGAGAAAGACCACCACGTGGAGGAGGCCAGGAGAAGCAGCCAAGATGGCGGAGTGTTGAGTGAGAAGCCAGTTTGTGCAGAGTTTGTGCAGGGAGAGGGAAGGAGATGGGGAACAGAGGTGAATAAGTCTGGTGAGCTAGAAACCTTTGATTCTAGGAAACTTGGATAAGTCAGTAGCTTTGTGAGCACTGAATGTGAGTGGGTTATGGAGCCCAGTGTGTGTTTTTTACTTGCTCGCCAGGTGCAAGCTAGGATTAAAGATGATGGCCCACCAGTTTTTGGCTCCTTTGTTTCTTTACCGACTGTCCAAATCCAGTGCGAACCTGCATGGGCCAGGCTGCTGTGATGGTAGCCCTGGCTACTGGCTTTACAACCTCACACTCCACAGGTAGCAAGAGATGCACCCAGGAGAGTGAGTATGCTTGGTCAGCACCCACATACACTCCCTGCAGGGCTGCCTTGGTCTCTCCTTCTTTCAACTCTGGCATCGGGATTCCCCAGAGGAGGGACCAGCACCAACCTGAGTGCTAAGTGCTAACTCAAAGAAGGGTCTAGAAAGGTTTCTCCTGACAGACAGCCTTGGTTGCTGCAGACTGCCTGTACTCCTTCATGCATGGCAAGGTCATCTGGGGTTTGGAACTGAAGGCTCAGCATGACAGACGGAGCAGAATTTGAAAGTGAAAAATTCCCAGATCAGAATCAGTCACAGGAAGATTAAAAAAAAAAAAAGATGCAAAATGTTCCCATCAGGGTGGGAGCATAAGGGGATGGATGGGAAGATGACCTTGGTGGTCTCTTTGAACTGGATGAATGGGATGAGAGAATTAAGCATTGAGTCAGGCAAGAAAACACTGTGAAACTGAAGATGCCATTTGCTATCCTGCTGATCTGGGGCAATGTGGAGGCAGGAGGCAAACCCTGAGACCGCCGCCTTCCACCCACCCACTTCTATCTTCCTGTTGTCCTTTACAGCTGTTCTAGAAGACAAGGTGGGGCATTGCATTAACATGCAAGCTCAGCCATGGAAAGACTACTTACTTGGTTACAGAGGGAAAGTGAGTCAGTTTGAGACACCCAATTTTCATCATATGAAATAAGTATATGATGATGATGATGAGTATTTTGACTCAGTGATGAGTAACGTGTGTGTGTGTGTGTGTATGTGTGTGCGTGTGTGTGTGTGTGTGTGTGTATAAAACTCACATGTTTTCCAATTACACTGGATTGTGACTTGCCCTGCCCTTCCTAGGGCTGCAACTTTCTGTGAGAGAAAGGGATACATTCCCTTTATCAGTAACTGAGCCACACCTTCTTCTCACATTATCACATTTTCCTCACTTGTTTCCCCAGGACGCACAGTCCTGATTCTGGTTTCTCCTGGGGATTCCACATGGTTTATTTTAGTCATTTGTTTCTTCTTGGCTTTTGTGATCAATAATGGTAGAATCAATTACATGCTTTCTTGATGTACTCGAAAACCAACTTCTGTGCTTTCCAATCACCAGAGATTTTGCTGAACTCCTTGAATACAGATTGAGAAGTCTGATGGCTAAGTTATAAAAAAAAAAATAGAATTCTAGTGAGACATTTTTGTTTAAATACCTGTTGGAATCATGCTTGGTTTTTTTGTACTTTGCATAGGTATTAATAATATTCATTTTATTACCAATCCAATGTTGGTAACAGATAAATGCATTTTTATTACTCTAAGAATTTTCTTACTTGGGGGGGGACTCTATAAATGTGTGGAAAGAAAATTCAATATTTACTGGACACTGACTAACATTATGACTCTAAATATGGTAGTTAAATAGAGACCCAGTGCGGGACCTCATCCCTGGAGAGTTATAATTGCACTCAGACCACTTTCCTAACTAGGTTCCCCTTGAGCTCCAGGATATGAACTGAAAATACGAGAAACAATCTATTCTTCAGTTTTATTGTGAGAAGTAAAGGACAAGTAAGTTTCTCGAAACATAAAGTGTTAATAAAAGCTGAAATCTTCAGATTTTGTCTAATTACTGCTATTAAACACTATATACAGTAGTTCTCAACCAGGAGCTATTTTGCCCCCAAAGGACATTGTCAATGTTAGAGACAGTTTTGGTTGTCATAATTGGGTGAAAGGATTTTCCTGGCATCTAGTGGATAGAGGCCAAGGATGCAGATAAACACCCTACAATGCACAAGACAGAGGGACCTCACTCCCCAACAAATAGCGATTAAGCTCAAAATATCAATGGTGATTATGTTGATAAATGCTACTATATTAAATGATTTCTCTGTGCTTCAGGACAATGCTCTAACCCAGTGGTCCCCAACCTTTTTTGGGCCACAGACCGGTTTAATGTCAGAAAATATTTTCACGAACCGGCCTTTAGGGTGGGATGGATAAATGCACAAAATAAAATTATGTGACCGGTGTAAAAACTGTGGTATTTTTAAATATAATTGTTGAACTTACAAGACAAGCATCAAGAGTGAGTCTTAGATGGATGTAACAGAGGGAATCTGGTCATTTCTTAAAAATAAAACATTGTTCAGACTTAAATATAAATAAAATGGAAATAATGTAAGTTATTTATTCATTCTCTGCGGACCGGTACCAAATGGCCCACGGACCGGTACTGGTCCGCGGCCCAGGGGTTGGGGACCACTGCTCTAACCAACTGAGCTATCCGGTGAGGGCTTAAATGATTTTTCTAAAGAGACCAAACACTCATATTACATAGCTGATTTATAGGGATTTGATTTTTAAACACCTTTATTGAAATTCAATTCACATAACAAGCAATCCACACATGTGTATGAAGGTTCCAATTTTTCCGTATTCTCATCACCTTTTTCATTATAATTATCCTGGTAGGTGTGAAATGATATCTTGCTGTGGTTTTGATTTGCATTCCCCTAATGACTAGTGATGTTGAACAGTTTTTCATGTTTTTATAAGTCTTGTTTATCATCTTTGAACATCCTTCTCTTCAGCTCAGTAACCCTTTTTTATAATTTAGTTATTTATAGTTTTATTATTGAGTTGCTGAGAATTCTTTATACAGACTCAATTCCTTTATCAGATAAATGATTTGCAAATATTTTCTCTCATACTGTGTGTTTTTTTCACTTTCTTGACGGTATCATTTGCAACATAAACATTTTTAATTTTGATAAGTTACAAGTTATCAATTTTTTTCTTTTGTCACTTGTCTTTTTCATGTCGTATCTAAGGCTTTAGTTCACAAAGGTTTACTTTTGTGTTTCTTCTCAAGAGTTTTATGGTTTCAGCTCTTACATTTAGATCTATGCTCTATTTTGTGTCCATTTCTGCTTTGTGTATTTCAGGACACTGTTGTTAGGTGTTCATGTATTTTTGTTTTTATTTTAGGTTTTGTTTTCTTGGTGAGAAAAGGGAAGATAATGAGGCAGACTCCTGCACATGCCCTGACCGGGATCCACCCAGTAACCGCATCTGGGGCTAATGCTCGAGTACCAAGCTATTTTTAGTGCCTGAGGCTGATGTGCTCCAACAGAGTTATCCTCAGTGCCTAAGGCCACACTCAAACCAACTGAGCCACTAGCTGTGGGAGGAGAAGAGAGAGAGAAAGGAGAGGGGGTAGGAGAGAGAAGCAGATGGTCACTTCTCCTGTGTGCCCTGACTAGGAATCAAACCCAAGACATCCATATGCTGGGCTGACACACTATCCACTGAGACACTGGCCAGGGCCACTTGTGTATTTTTAATTATTATATTTTTTTTGATTGACCCTTTTATCATTATAAATGTCCTGCTTATCTTCAGTAACATTTTCTCTGTTTTTGGTCTTAAAGTCTATTCTGCCTGATATTAGTAGCTCAATTATGGTTGCAGTTGCATGACCTATCTTCTTGTAACCTTTTATTTCCAATCTATGCATACTTTTTGAATTTTAGTCTGTTTCTTTTGGACATCATAGAGCTAAACAATGGTTTTTTTTTGTATTTTTCTGAAGCTGGAAACGGGGAGGCAGTCAGACAGACTCCCGCATGTGCCCGACCGGGATCCACCCGGCACGCCCACCAGGGGGCGATGCTCTGCCCATCCGGGGCGTTGCTCTGTTGCGACCAGAGCTACTCTAGCGCCTGAGGCAGAGGCCACAGAGCCATCCCCAGCGCCTGGGTCATCTTTGCTCCAATGGAGCCTTGGCTGCAGGAGGGGAAGAGAGAGACAGAGAGGAAGGAGGGGGGGTGGAGAAGCAGATGGGCGCTTCTCCTGTGTGCCCTGGCCAGGAATTGAACCCGGGACTTCCACATGCCAGGCCAACGCTCTACCACTGAGCCAACCGGCCAGGGCCAACAATGTTTTTATTAAAACCAATCTAATAATTTCTGCCTTTTGATTGGACTATTTAATCCATCAGGCTTAACATTGTTATTGATATGATTGGATTTACATTTTACTTTTGCTTTCTACATGTCTCACATCGCATTTTGTTCCTCTGTCCCTCTTTTCCAGCTTCCTTTTACATCAAGTGAATATCTTTAGTCTAATATTTTAATTTCTTTAATGATTATTTACTGTATTTTTTTGCGTTATATTCTTGTAGCTTATTGTAAGCTATTTTCTGAGGTTTATGGTATGCATCTTTTTTTTTTTTTTTTTTTTTTTTTTTATATTTCTGAAGCTGGAAATGGGGAGAGACAGTCAGACAGACTCCCGCATGCGCCCAACCAGGATCCACCTGGCACGCCCACCAGGGGGTGATGCTCTGCCCCTCCAGGGCGTCGCTCTGTTGCGACCAGAGCCACTCTAGCGCCTGGGGCAGAGGCCAAGGAGCCATCCCCAGCGCCCGGGCCATCTTTGCTCCAATGGAGCCTCGGCTGCAGGAGGGGAAGAGAGAGACAGAGAGGAAGGAGAAGGGGAGGGGTGGAGAAGCAGAGCGCTTCTCCTATGTGCCCTGGCCGGAAATCGAACCCCGGACTTCTGCACGCCAGGCCGATGCTCTACCACTGAGCCAACCGGCCAGGGCCTATGGTATGCATCTTAATTGAAGAGCATTGGCTTTAGATTTATGCTAACTTAATACCAATGAGCTACAGAAGACACTGCCCTTCCCGAACTCGAGACCCTCTTCCTCCTTTTTTGTGACATTATTATACGTGTTATCTCTATATATGTTACAAACCAAGCAATACATTGTTGTAACTATTAATTTGTATAGTCTCATGTATTTTAAGGAAGCTGAGAGAAGAAAGGAGAGATAGCATATATCTAAAGACTGTTGTAGCAATATTATTATTCATTTTTCTCTCTCTTTCATTTCTGTTTCTCTTTATTTGTCCCTGTAAGTTCAAGTTACCATCTGGTTTCATCTTCTCACTCCAACACAGCTTCATTCCCTCCTGTCTCCTCTGTGCTATCATTGTCAGATAGATAGATTAGGTTTGTATATGTTATAAGCCCCGAATCATATGTTGAATAAAAGTCCTACACTTAATAAAGCAGTTAGTTACTGAAGCCCTGGGTACCTTATAGACCAAAAAGAAACATGCAAATGAAACAACTTCTTTCTAGCAAGATAGACCAGTGGCAATTAAAAGAATTCATGACTTTAGGATCTGCTAGAAGGACTGACTGAGGCTGGGTCTAAAGATCTTCTCCAAGTCTTTAAAAAGACCTTCCCACCTGGGGGCTGTATCTGAACAGGCCAATGATTCACAGAAACAATCACAACTGTTTCAATGTCTGATATTCCCGTGGTCATAGAGACCTGGCTTGTGTGCTATCTTTAGTATTGCTATAGGGTCCCTTCCTGCCGGTAGAAACATTCAAAAATGTGAGTTTATGCATAAAGATGTCCACTATTTTAGAAAACTGAATCATGAACAAATGTTTTTTACAATGTTTTTAAGTTCCTGAATTTTAAAAACGTGTTCAGCATCCTGAGCCAGAAAGCCTTAGAATGAAATAAAAATGCAAAGCTGGAGGCAGAGGTGTTCTCTGACTCACAAATGAGCCATCCAGGGAGAAACAACACCCGTCGAGCAGGTTCGGTGCGCTGTGACAGAATGCGATGTCTGGGCACCGCGGAAGGGAGCTTCACGTGAGATCAAGACACGCCAGGAGTTCAGCTGAGATCAAGAAAAATCAATGCAGTCAAAGCACAGTGTCAGTAGATTAAGTAACTTTTTGGACACAGAGGCCCTTTTGAAGGGCATTTCTTGATGTAGGGTAAGACTTCCCTCCAGAGGCTATTTAACTGTGGGTGCACCTGGCATGCGCCCTAGGCCCCGACTTCTGAAGGGCCCTGCAAAACCCCAACTTTACACTTTTTTCTAATGACACCAAATTTGGTTTCATATGTGCAATTTTAACATTAATAGTACATAATATTTTTTATTTATTTTAAAATATGGTTAACATGTATTTTTATTTTTGCTGTCTCTCTCTTTTTTTAAAGGGGCCCAATATTTTCTTCTGCGCCCGGGGCCTCAACTGACCTTTATCCACTTCTGCTTCTCTCCTTTTTCTTTTTGCCAGAGTTAGAAAATCCTCCAACAAAGTGTGTCATATCTTGACTAAACTCTTTCTTCTTTTGCCCAAAGAGATGAGCCAGAATTTGAGGTTATTTGTGACTCTTGGCAAAAAGGTATGCCTCCCCCACGGCTACGGCAGGGAGTGCTGGGATGGGAGCCTGGTCAGGGGAACGCATCCCTGTGTTTTCTTTGAAGGTATGTTTACTCCGTCAGCAATGTGAAGGTTTAACATTTTGCCTTTGAAACGTGGACTATCAAAACCATTAAGATACCAAGTACTTAAAACTGCTTTAAAAGCCTGGACTCCTCAAGTCACGGGGACACGGGTGTCTCTTGCCTGTGAAGCACTCTGGAAATGGTTTAATTATGTTATCTTATGATGTTCGCTTTCACTGACAACAGAGAGAAATGTTAACACGTAATACCTGGGTCTTCGGAGAACCCCAATCAGAGATGGCTTTCTCTGGAATAGGTGTGTCGTTTTTCTAAAGATAGGTGATTTAGACTGTGTTAATCTGTCTATTCCGTGATTGTGTTATTACTTTTTTTGGCCCATTAACTTTTAATTTATTCACTTCTTTATAAAATAAGCACTGTGTTGTTTTAGCACAATGGTCACATGGAAGAACCGCACCATCAGGAGTCCTGCTCGCAGCCCCCTCCCTGTTCTGCATTGTCTACTAGGTCAGGAGACACACTATTTAGCTTGCTGAGGACAGTGAGGGTGGGCCCAGCTTTGGTTAGTGTCCTCTCTCTGCTTCCAAGATCTTTCTTCATCACTTGCACTGGTTACTTGTGTCCCTTTACAAAAATATAGACATACCAGAAGTATTTCACAACTTAAATGCTAAGCATATCAAATTCTAGTTTTTACTTTTTTTTTTTTTTAAAGAATAAACCTGTTGTCATTCCTCTTTAGATTCTTTTGTATTTCTGCACTAACGTCCTCCACCATGGTTAAGGGGAGGAAGCCTATATTCCTTTCTCCTTGTATATCCATTATATTAACAAGGCAAGACTCGGTGTTCAACAAGTAGGCCCCTTTCTTCCTGATGCTTTGCTTCTCTGAGGCCCATCAACAGCATGAGGTAGCTACAATGGAAGCTTCCCAACTAAAATGCTTGGTTCTGATTCTTTCTCTGAATTCTATTTTAGACCAATTTCCAGACCTCTTTTCAGCTATGGAAGCTGGCTCTCTGTGAGTTTATGCAGCCTTGCTTACCTGAAAATTGGTTCAGCCCAGAAAATATTCAACGACTGCCCTTAGAAACAGAATGGCTTAGTCCTAGGTGTGGAACAAGTATGATGGTATTCACCTGCTCACGTCCCAGCAAAAGTACTGATTTCCGTTTACAAGTTCAAGAAACAGTTTGAGTCACAGCTCTGTGTTTGGAATTGTCTTCAGCTACAAAATTTGCAGTTCTTCCTGATGCAGGAGGCCCAGGAGCAGGCAGTGCAGGGATGGGAGGGTAACTCTCAAGGTCATCAGGGGCCGGGGTTCCCTCCTTCTTTCTCCTCAGCCATTCTTAGCCGGGTCTTGTTTCTCCATGTGATAGGAGGGCTGGCTGGTATATCACCAGCAGACAGAAAGAAAGGGCAGTGGTAAAAGTGACAAGTCCCATTACGTAAACTGTAGTTAAGAGATTTTCAGATGTGGGATGGATCCTCTCACACAAAATTTAGTGAGAGACTGGTGACCCTCCACATGCACTCACCAAGAAGGTATGGAAAAGCTTATTACTCACCTATAGAGGGTTTATGGGGTAGGGGGCAGGGCAGACACCCAAGATAACCCAAAAATAGCACAAGCTAGCAGAGGAAGAAGACTGCCTTGGCCTTTATTACAGGGAGGGGACAAGGTCAGGGTGAATGTTCCTGCACGTGGGCAGGCGTTGGTGGGGTTTTCACTTCCCATCAATGCTGAAGGAGACAGCACCTGAGCTTTCTGACCAGCTTCCTGGATGTGGAACAAAGGGGGAAGGGGGAGTGGAGGGGCTTGAAGGCATACAGACATCAAAAATAGAGTCAGACTCTTTGTTATCTCAGCAATCTTCTGCTTCCATGTCATAGACAGCTGAGGAACACAGGGTTCCAGCTGCCCTAGTGAAGGACTCGCTGTTAGTGCGGAAGGAGCAGAGCGTGGTGGTGTGCTGCGTCCTCGGCAGGTTCTTCTCTCTGGCTGTTCTTCATCTGGACGTGAATGCTGATCTTGGCTGTCCATCAAGATCAAAGTTCCGGCACTTTGTTCTTGTTTGACAGATAACCAGGTCCAGTGAGATACAGTCATGAAGCCTTTTCCAGAGGAGCAATAAGAAAACTTGGAAAAGAGTGCTCTGGGCCATATGACCCAGAGGGCACGTTCACTGACAAGCCTGTGAATGCCGGCCTCCTAATGCTTAACCACAATGGCATGTACACCCTTTTGTTAACTGCAGATGCAAAATGAACATACACATTTTTAAAAGACCAGCCTGATTCTGACTCCAGATCAGGGGTTGGAATAGTTTAAACCCGAGGAGCGCAGTCCTCTGAGCGCTGATCCATGGGAGGAAGAACTCTTGCCGAGGGGAAGGAAAAGAGAAGAGAAAGAGAATGATTTGATGAAGGTGTGGTCTAATACGATGGCCCAGGATTCGGTGGGGAAAACAAGACTACAGGAGAAAATGCTCTCTTTTAATTCTGTCCATTTCTTTTACCTGTTCTTTCCTCGCAAAGCATTTTTTTTTTTTTGTACTCAGAGGTTGCTCCTGGTTTTAAAAGACCCTGAAATTGGGAAGCAAGTCACTTGGGCAGGTGAGTCAGTACAACCTTAACAGTAGGTTGGCAAATAGACAGTAAACACCTGGGTGCTTATGGATGAAGGTCAGCTTGCAGAAACAAGCTGTGTTCCACTGGACCACGGACGCTGTGCCTCCTGACGGCTGTTGCAGGAGGAAGGAAAGGCTTCTCTATCTGGAGTTGATGAAGAAGGATCCAGAACTAGTGTTTTTGGTTTTGTTTTCGGTTTTTCAGGGAGCCAGATGTTTGTGGAGGCATGTCCACACTTACTGCTAAGGATTCAACTAGGAATCTCTTTGATTTGATGTGCATTTCACAACATTGATAGTTGTAAGCATCACTCAATCAGCCCAAGATCACAGAGGCATCATGTCCAAAAGCATCTCAAATGTGACAGCCACTGAGGGCACCCCACGCAGTGCCCTGCTTCCCCAGAGAACCCCCACTGACCCACCAGTCTTCACTGGCAAGGAATCTGAGCATACAAGATCAGAAAAACCTCTTCTGGGGTCCTGATTTATTTATTTTTTCCCTTCCCCTCCCCCCTTTTCTTTTGAAGAGCTTAAAAAAATAATTTCCATTCTAGCTGGGAAGGCAGAAAAGGTACTTAACGCCAACCACATTTTTGGTGCCTATAAAAGCCAAATAAATACGATAGTTAAGCAATGAACAAGGCACCACATAGATGGGCAGCTCTCTGCTTGCCAATGAGCAAAGCAAAGATAACGGGAAAGGTCAACTTCTCCAACCTTGTCCTGAAATACGAATTAGGTTGACGGGGGAATGCAGCTGCTACTGCTCCAGCCCGGGAGCTCTGCCGGACGCTCATCTCTACGTAAAGTGAAAGCAGACAGCTTTGCCATGTGTCTGCTCTGGTGCGACTGCCCTACAATGGAAAAAGGACATTTTTTGCCGTGACTTTATCATTCGATACAGATGTTTGGCTTGAGTTTCCTGATCTTGTCAGCAAAACTAACGGTTAAAAAAAATTAGAACAAGAATCTTGGTTTATTTATGTTTTCTTATGAGGTGTAAATTTGCATATGTGAGTTTTCTTTTACCACCATCCCCCGACAGAGTGCTAGTTCTGGGACGTACTCCCCATTCCGTCTCTTTGTTGTAAACAGATTTATTACTTAAATTTACTGGGGGAGGTTATTTCTACCCCTGCATCCCTAGTTCTCCAAGGACAATGGTGCTAGAGTACACTTTATTAATGTCCCTTCTCCCCATTTTTTAATGGCCATCAAGAAATGTCAGCTCCCACCACCACCCTGCAGGTGGGTAACCCTCTCTTAACCTCTAGATCAGGGGTCCCCAAACTTTTTACATAGGGGGTCAGTTCACTGTCCCTCAGACTGTTGGAGGGCCGCCACATACAGTGCTCCTCTCACTGACCACCAATGGAAGAGGTGCCCCTTCCGGAAGTGCCGAGGGGGTGGATAAATGGCCTCAGGGGGCCGCATGGGCCCACTGGCCATAGTTTGGGGGCTCCTGCTCTAGATTTTTCAAAGTCTGCAAACAATACAAACAATGGGAAATTCTAAAGTTTATCAAGTCTAGACCTCCCTTAGAAGGCCACATGGCTGGATTTGATGCCCCCTGTCCATTTTTCCTGACCGAAACTGGTTAAAAAGTAGCAAGGAAGTTCTGAAAAAGCAAAAGTGGTTGTGATAACAAGTGCAACATTAGCAGGGAAGTTTTTCTTGAGTGTGAGTCTTCAATCCTGGTATGGGTTTTGTGAGTGATCTTACACGCCCGTTGTCTGTTTTCCTTTCGGAGGTGAAGGAAAGTTGTCCTCAAAAACGCATCTAAGTTGTTGAATATCCATTATGTTTCAAGGAAGTCATTCCTCCTTTTAAAACAATTTTAATTTTTATGGCATCTACGTTAAAACAGGGAACATTTATTTTCTTACTGGTAAAGTCCTTGGCATGCTCTCTTACAAGGAGTTAGTACATTTCTTGACCAAATAACACTTGACCAAGCATTGCTTTCACAACTGACCTCTCTTAAAAGAGAAAAAATAAATTATTTAAAAAAAAATTCAAGAGGTTTGGTCTGTAAAACTGTTTTCCCAGGGCTCAGTTTCTCAGAAGGCCCAGCTCCCATGAGAGATTTTCAGAGCCAATAGGCGGTACTGGACATCAATGTCATAATAACAATGGAACCTGTATTATTATTGCTATTGAATCGAATGAACACGCCCCCATTTTTACTTCATTTGTTCAAGTTATTGACAGAGTTTCTGTGATTTACTGGGATTAAAGAGTATATATATAGTTTTTTTTAAGGCCAGGACAGAGAGCATCACAGAACATATTGTACCTTATTGTAAAATAAAAATAACCTTGGACAGCCCATGGAATGTGTTCTAGCAGCATAATCAATTCTTTACTGTGGTTTTCCTGCCAGTCGGAGAGCCCTGCGTCACAGAGCGTGGGTGCCAAGTGTCTGGTTTGTGCTTTGGTAAGACGTGTTTTTCTTGCTGAGAATTCAGGTTTGCCGTTTCCCCAAGCCAGGGCGGCCAGGTCACCTTCCTATGCAGTGGGGCATGGCTTTTGTCCCAGATGTCTCACTGAAGGTAGGGGTACTGGAGTTCAAGGCACCAATGGGCAGCTTACATGAGCCCACAGCCCCTGTGGTGAAGCCGGCTGGACACCTCCCCATGCCCCGGTGAATGGTGAGGACCTGGGTAGCTCAGGGGAATATCCCCCCAGACAAACGTACTCACACTTCCAGATCCAGGTTCTTTGCTACGAGCAGCAAATTGATGACACTACCCTTTGCAGTCAAGCCAGACAAAAACCCAGGGTAAGAAGCCTGAAGAGAGAGTGCTTCATCCAATGTGTGAATTATGTTAAATACCCCAAGTAGCTTCATTCCAAGTTCTGAAAAAAGTCTGCTAAGTCCTACAGCCCCCCCCCCAAGCCCTCACCCTACATGTCCCAGCTACATGTCCAGCTCCTCCTTTCTTCCAGACCTTCCTGAGCTCTTCCCAGCTCCCTGGCTAACTTTTCCATCCCTCTGGATCTCTGTCCAAAAGTTCCCTTATCAGTAACACCTTCCTGGCTTCCTGTCTACCTCATTCAATTCCCGCACCCTCACCTGCATTCTTTTCTTTAGCGCTCATTCACCTGACAAACTGCACGTCCGCTGGCTGCTATGAAACTCAAGACAGAGAAAGGGAGCTAGAAGCTCAGCTGGGTGTTTGTGGGATCTGTCTTGTCCATTGCTGCCTGTAGGAGACTGGCCTATAGTAGATGTTTGATTGAACTTGGTGAATACTGAATAAACTAAATTATAAAGCCAAAGGATACCATGGACAGGAGGAAACAAATGGCAAGGGTTCAATTCTCTGCCTCTTCACCTGGCTCACTGACCTCAACCCTGTCATTGAACTTTCTTGTCTGTACAGTTATTGAGATTTGAGCTAAATATAAAATATTTTAAAAATTAAGATTTTGGATGGTTTTTCAAGCTATAACTTTTTAGAATGACTTCACTTCTTTCTGACTTTTCCTACTAGACTATAATTTTCTTAAGGGCAGGATTATAAAATATACATCAATTTATTTTCTGATAGTCATAGGATACGCCTACCACTTGGTACTCAATAATTGCTTGCTAGAAAGATCTTTTTTTACTCCCCCCCCCCCCCCCCCCCCCCCCGCCGCAGATTTCCTCTACTCACTGAGACTAGAAAGGTTGCTTCAAATGATCCAATTTCATACTATTTGATGTGCTGGGTCAAGGGTTGGCACACTTTATCTGACAAAGACCAGATAATAAATATTTTCTGCTTTGCAGGCCATGCTTTTTGATCACAGCTATCCAACTCCATCATTTTAGCATAAAACAGCCATAAACAATTTTTAAACCAATGGGTATGGCTATGTTGCAATATATTTTAATTTATAAAAGCAGGTGGCAGGTGGGATTTGACCTGGAGGCTATGCTAGACCATTATTGACCTAAAGTAACTATTCCTAAAACCAAACTGTTTGGTTCTATTGTTTCAGAATTGGACGTAAGCTGTGTTCTGGCCTGAACCTAGACATGGTTGCGTTCCTATTGCTGTTCATTTGTTATTTGAATAAAGGCTTGCTAAGTGACTCCCAAGCTGAAGTCCTGACTTCATTTTTGAGTTACATAGAGCTTGACCCACTTAAGATGTTTATCCAGACACTGCCTTTTCTTTTTTCCTCCTTTTTTAAAACCTAATGTTCCATCTTGGTGACCAT
Source organism: Saccopteryx leptura (assembly GCF_036850995.1). Taxonomy (NCBI): domain Eukaryota; kingdom Metazoa; phylum Chordata; class Mammalia; order Chiroptera; family Emballonuridae; genus Saccopteryx; species Saccopteryx leptura. The sequence continues at coordinate 220,642,674 of NC_089504.1, read as the reverse complement.
CCTGTTTAAATAAATGGGGCCCGCGACAAAGCTGCTCACGCTGGCTCACTGAGCTCTTCGTGGTTAAACCAGTTTCTCACCCACTAGACTCTGGAGGATGGAGAGAAAAGACCATACCAGGTTAGATGTGTTTGGAAAAGAGATCACCATGTAATATGAACCAGATTGTGTACCTTCTTCATGCTCCCCAGGTCTAATACCAACTAATCCTTTTATGCAAGTTGTATACAAGGACAAAGGGATGAACTTTGGTCACTTAGTTGAGACTCTAAAAACACCGAGATAACAGAAACCCAACCTGGACAGGGCCTCGGAACCTGAACACAGAGCGATTGTTTTTCTTCACTTGGTGGTTACCAAACTGACTTCCGCATAGGTGTGCCTCCCATGTCACCCAGACATAACCAGTGTGTGATCCGGAGTGGATCGGAGACCATCTCTAAGAGAATGGTTGACTCCCCCGGCAGGAGCCACCCAGCACCCTCTGGTCTCCAGTTGCTGACTCTAGACAGAACTGAGTCCCAGCCAGAAAAATATTTCTCTCCAGTCTCACACACTCTGAGGGTCAGTATGACTTAAGGAAATAGAGGAAAGGAGAACATTTTGCTTTGACCCTGAGGAAACAGTGTCTATTCCCAGGCCCTGGGGGCACAGCAATACAGCTAATGAGATGGAGTGGGTTCGCCTCGTTGTAACTTTTAAGGTTTTATTCTGCAGAACTAATGGGAAACAGAGAGTCCTTGGGACAAAGAACAGCTTCTTTTCTTCTTAATAGGAGGTCATCAAAGTAACCAGAGCTGTGGACTGGGAGCTGACCAAAGGGCCAGCGAAGAGAATTGGACACATCCTGATGTAGACGACCGCATGGACATTGAATGTCTAAGATGCTCTCTTTGGGGTTGATGACTCATCCATGATGTGCAGCAAAAAGCACGGCCCTTCTGTGACCGCAGGAAGTTTCTATAGGCACCATCACCACCAGGTCTGCAAACAACAGGCAGTCAGGAGGGAGGTGCCAGGGGACACGGTGAGGGGCTGGAGGCCTGATTAGAAATCGGAGCCTCCTTCAGCCTGATTGTGTTCCTAGCATTCCCTCTCCACATCTCTCTCCATGGTTCTCAACCCTGCCTTCATTCCAATCAGCTCAGGGATTGTTCTGTCTGACTTATTTCATGTAGCATGGTATTCCTAAGATGTACCCACGTTATTGTGAATGGCAATATTTCTTCCTTGCTTGTGCTTGAGTAGTATTCCATTGTATATATGTACCACAACTTTACCCAAGCCTCTACCAAGGGACACTGGTTATTTCCTTGTTTTGGATACCGTGAACAATGCTGCAATGAAAATGGGGGTGGGTATGTCTTTGCAAACAAGTGTTTTTAAATTTGGGGGGTAAAACAAACAGGACAAATAAAAATTTATAAATCAGACAGCATTGTGGTAGTGACCAGAGGACAAAGGGGGTGGCAGGTGGTGAAGAATAGAGGGGGGTACAGTGACAGAAGGAGATTGACCTTGGGAAGTGAGCACACAATGCAATATACAGGGGATGTGTTGTAGAATGGTTCACCTGTAACCTATATAACTTTATTAACTAACAGCATCCCAATAAATTTGAGAAAAAACAAACAAACAAAACAGGTCATCTCAGGACTTAAACACAATATTGATATCCACACCTCACCCAGACCAAGTACGTCAGAATCACTTGACCATTTCAAAAGTCTCTCTGGGTGGTTCTGTAGTCAGGATTGGGAGTCACATAGTTCTACTTAATTTTTGTCACAGGGCTAAAAAATGATCCTGGAAAGAGATAAGGAAGGCTGCCAGCCCTCAGCACCCTTTCACCAAGGTGCCTTCTCGGAAGGCTGCTTCTGAAGCCAGGCTGGGAGACCACCTTCTAAATAATTCCGTTCATATTTTTAATGTCCACAGCTGGAAATCAAACAGGACTCAGCTCTGACACATGTGTTCATTTTGGGCCATTTTAGCCTCCTTCCTGATGTGGTTCATTAAGGCACCTCCTTTACCCCTGAGATGATCCACATGAGTTATGGATTCATGGGAGGCTGCGAAATACAGTGATTTTTGAGTGGACTTTAAAGTGAGACCAAGACTTGAACCCCTGTGCTTCAGATCACTAGCTATTTAAATTTAGACTTAATCTGAAACTTAGTCTTCTCATCTATAAAGTCAGAAAAAAGATACCCCTGTCTCATAGACATGATTTGTCAATAGGGTCATAAATTGAATAATCAATGATAATGAAACAAGGTGGCAGGCTGAAAACACCGAAATCTAATTCCTGGCCCATGGTAAGCCTTCGACACATGGCAGTTGTTATTAATAGAACAAAAATAACTTGTGTGTCTGGGCCAAGGTTTCATTTCCTTGTTGTAGGGCCCAAGAATAAGAACCAAGCACACTAATAAAGTCCTGATTTTTCTCAAAGCAGTGAGCTCATTCAGGTTTCCTTGTGTTGCCAAGTTCAATCAGGCCCGGGAGTATTGGTTACTGTAGGCACACAATGGAGACAAGCACTTGGAGGAATCTCTCTGCAGAAGGCAGGCCAAAAAGAAAAATTCCAGGGCTGCCTTGGGTATCCTTTGGGTCCCCAGCAGCTCATGTAAGGAGTGAGGATATTTCCATGGTCCTTACTATTTGCAGGACCAAAAGATGAGATGTGTGGTTAAAATCAGGGTTAAGCATTTAGGCAAAGTATGAATCTCACCAACATTCTATTTCAATTAAAAAATGAATAAATGAAGAGGTGATATATTACAAAGGAAGCAGAATGCCAATATAACCTTTGGGGGGTAGATCATGATAAATTATGTTTTATGTTGCCCTGCATTATGACCTCAGTTTTGCTACCTGGCCAGTGTGGCATGTATGTGTTTATGTTAAAGGGACATGTATTGACCCAGTGATCTATCAGGTTGGTCGTACCAGTCCTACTCTGGGAATTTAGTATCTGACACTGGCTGTTCACAAGTAGCTTATTGAAGAACCAAACTTGAACTTAGCCATTCTGACAGGAGACTTCTAAAGTTGGAAGTTATCCTGAGCCTCAGTTTTTTTAAAAAGGCAAAGTTACAGAATAAAACCAGAAAACAAAGAATTGATTTAATAAACCATTGGAGAGGGAAGAAAGCTGTTACTCTATGACACATGATTTTTTTTTTTTCAGGGACAGAGAGAGAGTCAGAGAGAGGGATAGCTAGGGACAGACAGACAGGAAGAGAGAGAAATGAGAAGCATCAATCATCAGTTTTTCGTTGTGACACCTTAGTTGTTCATTGATTGCTTTCTCATATGTGCCTTGACTGGGAGGCTACAACAGACTGAGTAACCCCTTGCTCAGCCAGCGACCTTGGGTCCAAGCTGGTGAGCTTTTTGCTCAAGCCAGATGAGCCTGCGCTCAAGCTGGCAACCCCGTATTCTCGAACCTGGGTCCTCTGCATCCCAGTCCGACGCTTTATCCACTGCGCCACCACCTGGTCAGGCGACACATGATCTTCGTGGCCACTGGTAACGTTGGCTTTCTAGTGGAAGGCTGGTGTTATTGCTGTCATTTTTGTTTCATGATGTGCCTAGGTTCCATGTTTTCCCATGTTCCGCATAACACGCACATGTTTTAGCATGTAGAGCTGTGACAGAAGCACTCCGTCACCTGCCACCCCATCACTGCAGTCTGAGCAAGAAGACCAACAACACCTAACAAACACTAGAAAGACTCTTGTTGGCACAACCTCTCCTCTTAACTGGAATTCCATCTCCAGTACTCAGTGAACTGACAAATGTCATTGCTTCTAAACTGGGCACAACTATCACCAGCAAGTACATCCCGTCACAAGGGACAGCCAACACCATACACACTCCCTGCCCCTTGCCTTTGTACACTTGCCCACAATTTAGTTATATCTGTCCCCAAATCATGTCAGGAAGGGTCAGCACTTGAAGAGCAAACAAGGGATGCAAGGGATGTCTAAGTAAGGTCAAATATTTTTTTTAGGTTCTATAATCAAAATAGGAGATAGATTCTCCTACAGAATTGCTGGGAATACGGATGCCCTGTAAAAGTCAAGAAACAATGCTTAACTGAGTGGCATTAACCTTATAGCTTATCACTGCAGTGCCAGGCACTTCAGGAAAATTGGCACACTGAAACTCAGTTTCCTAGGAACAAGCTAATTAAATCTGTTTATTCACGTAATCTAAACTGTTTGACCACTCAAGTGGTTCGTGGTAAAAGAAATAGACGGAGACTCACAGAAGCCTAGCACCTCCACAGCTGTCCTTGGAAGAAGGGCAGGACTTCTAGTGAATACAAACCGTGCGAAAGCATTTTCAGTCAGCTCAGGGCCTCAATATAAGAACCAGTGCTATCACAGAAGACCTTGAAGGCGCTGAGTGTCCAGCTTACCTGTTTCACAGTTTAAACACAGAGGGAGAAAGGGATTCTGGGTATCAAGACAGAGATCGGCACACGATCACTCCTAGGTGTGAGTTTAGGCAAAACGAGGGAGGATCCTATCACACTGGTCACGCACAATGGGCAAGAAGAGTATCCTGACCCGGTCAGCTTTGCTATGGAACACCACTTCCTAATGTTCCCTTAGCCCCCGTGGGGTTGGACACGTTCCATGCTCTTTCTCATCTAAACTGCACAAGAACCCTGAGAGGTAAATTTCTTCTCCTTGGTTCACCAGTACAAAAAGCAGCTCAGAAGAGACAATTATTTGCCCAGGTCACACAACTGAACACAGCCATTCTGGAATTGGATCCACACTTATCTGGGACTAAACATGTGCTCCCCCCGCCTTTATACTACCGTCCTTACCAGAGGGAAATAATAAAATGATTCAGTGTTCTGAAGCAAGGGTTACATTTTAGGTTCAATTTTTCTGTGGGTCTCTACACTGTGAAATGAGAGTTGACACATTAAGATAAGATATATACCATTAAGGAATATGAAAAACAAAACATAACTGTGTATCCCAAGAGATTGGCATAGGTCTAAACTGATAATATCAGCCCTCTTGGTGTGCATGCTCCCCTGGGTGATCACTGCTCACACTAACTGATAAGCCACTGATCTGCCTCTTTGGAGTCACAGCTACCTGTTACATACACACAGACCTCTGGAGGGAAGTGCGTTAAGGCAAGTTGTCATTATTTGTACAAGTTCTCCAATGAGAGGAGTTTGAAGAAGAGCAAGTCTGAAGTCCACAAGCGCTCTGGGTTAGGGTGACCACAACGGCAAACCAAAGCTAGTGAGACAGAACATATGACAGAGACAGTGAATGTCTTCCAGCATGTGGGCAAGAAGGAATGCATGAAGGTGACCCCCAACCCCCCGCCCAGGATAGTTCTCAACGGGAGTAAAGAAAATCCAGTTATTTCCTTTGCAGTCTGTCTGGGTGGTGTCCAACATTAAAGACTCTGGTTTTCAGAGCCCTAACTTGTCTTGTAATTCCTCAGCTTCTGTTCCCTAGGTTGGACCATTAAAGAGGGGAACAATAGGAAAAAGATATGCTTCTATTGGCGTCCTTTGTCATCTCTTTGTTCTGCTGGTGACCCAGCAGTTTGCGCACGTGAAGTTGATGAGGGGATGTGTAATGACAGAATGAAAATGACCACAGACAGCTTTCTCTTTGAGTCCATTTTCTTTATTCAATAAATTTATGTAGGCCCTAGTCAGTTGGCTCAGTGGTAGAGTGTCAGCTCAGCATATGGATGTCCTGGGTTCGATTCCTGGTCAGGGCACAAAGGAGAAACAACAATCTGCTTCTCCACTCCTCCTCCTCTCCCTTTTCTCTCTCTCTTCCCCTCTCACAGCCATGGCTCAGTTGAAGCAAGTTGGCCCCAGGCACTGAGGATGGCTCCATGGCTTCGCCTCGTATGCTAAAATAGCTCAGTTGCCAAACAACGGAGCAAAGCCCCAAATGGGCAGAGCATCACCCAGTAGGGGGCTTGCCAGGTAGATCCTGGTCCAGGTACATGCAGGAGTCTGTCTCTCTGTCTCCCTGTTTCTTATGTAAGAAAAGAAATTTAGAGTAGCTTTGGATACACAAATGACCTTTTCTGTGACATCTCCAAGCAAGGTTGCTTCATTAGCACCTGCACTTTGCTAAGGCGATGAGGACTAGACAGGGTGTGTAGCTGAAGTTGTCAGTGCCCCATATTCTCTTTCTGTAGTTACACTACATTCAGTGTGAAGTGCTCTAGAGTTTTTCACAGCTCAGCTGGGATCTTTTACTTTGCATAATTTAGCCAATTTGAATTGCTCAGTTTTTCCACACTAACTGGAATATTTGGCAAAAGGTAATGGTTTTGCAATGGAAAAGATCCCAAAGTCAAAAACCTAGTTGTTTACCCAGTTCTGTTAATAATAAGTACCTAAGATGAGTTCTGAAAATTCTCTAAGGCTCTCCTTCCTTATAGAAATAGGGGATCTGGTGAAAAATCAGGGTTTTAATGACATTTTTCTTTGTGGTTATCAGAGATAGAAATTAAATGGATTCACAGGGAAGTGATTCAGAACATTACAAATGAGGGAGTCACGACATAATATCACTAAATGCTAAACCAAAGAAAGGGCCACGAAATACATAATGTGTATCCAATGGTCTGGACCATAGGCCAGGTTGAACTTGGAGTAAGTGGGAAAGCAGCCCTATTTGTGCTCAAAGACCAAAATAGCAGGCTTGTATGAGGGGACCAGTGACGGAATGTGGTGATGAATAGGCCTGCGCCCAGCAGGTAGAAGCAGGCCTGTTGCCTGTCCACTGATTTCACCAACCCAAGAAGAAAGATGCTCCATTGATTTTGACTTTTTAAAGCTAAAATCTGTGCTTTGTCACTAACCAAGACTCAATTGCTCAAGTATGAAAACAGAGGAAATGGTAGAATGATTCACTACTTTTGTCTATGCCATTGAACATTGGAATTGTTCAGGTGGATAACAGCATTTTCTGTACCACTCTATTTTAAATATTTTAAATGTGGCTCTGGTATGATATACAGGAAAACTGTTAAGAAAGTAAATCCCGAGAGTTTTATTCACAATTAGATTGTTTTCCTTTTTCTTTTCTTTCCTTTTTTTTTTTTTTAATATATCCATATGAGAAGATGGATGATTCTGTGGTAATCTCACAACACAGATAAATCAAACCATCATGCTATACGCCTGAAATTTATACAAGGATGTGTGTCAGCTATATCTCAACGAAACTGGAAAAATAGAAATGATTACATAAATAATGCAAACTACAAAAATAATTACATAAATAAAGTAATTACAGAGGCTCTTAAAATAAAAAATAAATAAATGTGTCTTTTGGAGTTTGGGCTCAGATTTAATTTTTACTGTATATAAAAAAGTGTTTGGCCAACTGGTGGAGATAGGGTCCATCGCCACAGATGTCTAATGTCTGGCCTAGCAGTTACTTCTACAGTTGATTTGGAGTTAACAGCAATAAGACCAAACTACTGCCAGACAATTGGCAGGGTTGGGCTTAGGGAAGAAGGTGGGATCATTCTGCTAGCCATGGCTGGGAGAGGACAACTCTCACCTTTAGATGTTGCATTTCTACTCACCATCCCACATTGTCAAATGTGAAAGTCCTCTACCTTTCTCTGATGGGAACCAATATAGAACAGTTCATTTAGTAGAAGTGGGTCTGAAGTGAGCCAGTCTGAATACAAACTGTGTGTAGTTAACATACGGTTTAGGATTGCATGGACAACCAAGTCTAACTTGTCTAAGGCCAGAAGAAATTGTCTCACCACTGACTCCTCATTGGTGCTTTATAATTTACCAACTCCCAAGCCACACTGTGGCCAAAACAAGGTGCTTGTTACACAATGAAACTTTTGGGGAGTAAGACTTTGTATTCTTCAGAGGTATCCCAAGCATCTTCAGCAGTCAGCCACTAAAGTACCAGGAGCTTTGGAGACAGGGGCTGGAGGCATCTGCTTCCACTTTGAGTTTAATGCTTGGGGACATTTTTCTGTTTCTAGCCTAACTTGGTGTTGTATCCACTAGGGGAGCCTCTCATGCTTGAGTCTTTGGAATAATTATTCTTATTGATCTGCTAAAACTTTATTGGTTTAAGCCTCCAAGCCCATCAGCTAATTCTAGGGGATAGAATGAGTCGAGTAGCTTGTTATGACATTCTGACAACCCCACACAGATACCCACAGCTCTTTTTGCACCAATAAAAACTTTAATGTAGGTTTCTGCCACTTGAGTCACTTAAATGGGCATAAGCATGTATGTGGAGGGCTGAACATAGCATAGCTATGACAGCCTTCAATAAGGTACTGATGCAGACCCTGAGTTCCAGGCTCTGTGGACATTGGGAAAGTTGCTCTCTGGTCTTCAGTGTCTTAAATAGAAACATTAAAATACTAGACAGGATGTTCTCTTGGTGCCTTCAAGCTCTAACTAAGCCTTTGTGACTTTCCTCCTTGCTTTCCTAAGGTAACCGTCAGAAAGTCTCTCGTTTTCTCACAGCCAAGCCATGAAGAAGTGTGCCAAGGAAGAGAAAGCTGTTGGGCTGGAGAAGGCAGAAGAAAAGGGAGGGAAGAGCTATTGAAATGGGTGGGGATGCTGAAGAACGGGGAGATCCTTTCACAACATGGGACTCACAGGGTTAGTTCTGGGCATGCTCATTTCTGCTTGGTGACGTAAACATCTGAATGGAAGGTAGAAATGGTGGGAAACACATCTGAACTCTGAGTCTTAGTTTAAATATTATTAATACTAATGAAAATGTTAATAAATGAAACATGACCTTTCTTCTTCTGATAATGATGACCTCCCATGAGGTCATACAAAGGCAAATTTAACCTATGTCCTTTTATATTTAATGAAACATCCCTGATGATTTTATGACTGAGTCCAGGTTTTCTTGTGATTTTTGCTATGCAAATTCTGTGAGGCTATGGATAGGGCTTCAGTGTTCAGCTGTCTCAAAGGTGGGATCACTGGGCTCTTTTCATCCTCACGATTATTTGTTCTGTTACTGTTTCAAGAATGTCTACAACCCTCTTTGTCTTCACCTATAGAAACCTTGTTGATTGGACTCAATTGGGTTCTCCTCTGGAAGCCTACCTTCCAACCCCTGGGCATAATTCCCTGACTTTCCTGCAGGCTTCTAAAACATTTTGATCACATACCACTTATCATAGTGAATTATGGCCAGTTAATTGCCCACATTTCTGCTGAATTAAAACTACACGAGTACAGGGACTACAATCTCTCTAACCAGCAAAGAAAAGGCACCAGATTTAGTTACTAACTGAAGTACATTCACGTGATACCAGTAACAAGGGTTCTGTCAGTGCTAGAAGGTTCCACTGGGATCTTCCTGGCACCTTGAGTAACTGACCACGTGCACAATCAGACTGCATATGCATCTTTAATGAAATTCCAGATTTGGTGCTGGGATTTCGAATTTCTTTTGACTTGAAAACCTGAGCTAGTGGAGGAAGAGGGTGGGGGATGTCGAGGGAGTGAGGGGCTGCAATGGGGGGGAGTGCTCATGCCAGGAAAGAGAATCATTCCAGCCTTCATGGGATTAGTGATAGTAGCCAATGCTGTTGGTGGTCTGCTCAGATTCCCTTGGACCCCCCCATCGCTTCTGGGCACCCATTTCTATGCTTCCACGTGTGTTGCTTCTGATGGCCCACAAAACCAGCTAGCAACCCCCTAAGACTGACCAAGACTACACTTCTTTGCAGATGCAGAAAGCCAGAGCCCTTGGAAGATTGTGTGCCCATCCCCACTCCTACTCTTAGCAAAGGCTGACTGGGCCAAGAGCCCGAAAGCCCAACCCCCTTACCTGAGATGCTATTTCCACTCCAGAGCTCCCTCAAGAGCTGGGCAGGGAATGGCCTCAGCCTAAAACTTACACTCTTCCTTGACTTCCTCTCTCCCCTGACTTGTTTTCCCTCCTTTCTTACCAATCCCTCCTACGAGCGAGCACCTGTTTAATTAATTGCACATGAACGTTTGTCCCAACGTCTGCTTCTAGAATACCTACTCCAAGATAAGACTTCAACTTTGTAGCTTCCTCAGATGAGGTTCTCTTTTAAACAGGGCAAAGGCAAGCAGGTCCTCGCCCATGTGCTGCAGAGTCTTGAAAGGATTCAATGGCTATCCTTCATCCTCCATGGCTCACCTTCTTCGTGTCCTTCCAAGGGGACATTCTACCTGCCTCTGGGACAGGGACGGTGGGAGCAAACTGGAGGAAAATGACCAAATCCTGCCTCGCCTGTGGAGGACTCTAAGCTGGTGGGGGGTCATAGGAGGTTTTGATGGAGTTTTAAAAACTGACCCCCATAGTTCTATATCTAACCCAACTTAAGTAGATCTATTCAAAGGTAAAAGTATATTTTTATTCCCTCTCATCACACTTCAAAGATTTTTATGTCTCAATTTAAGCCAAGATGAGAATTGGATGAACTACAGTATATTCTTTTTCTTTTTTGGAAATTATTCTTGGGAAATAGGTCTCTTGAAAAAAGCCAGTTCTTGTAATCTTTTCTGCCCAGTTTTCAGACATCTTTTCAGAACTTTGGATAAAAATCCAGACTTTAGATGTATATTCTATTTAAATTTGACAAGTGCAAGAATTTTGCTTTCAATTAGCTGGAAAGAAAGAAAGAAAGAAAGAAAGAAAGAAAGAAAGAAAGAAAGAAAGAAAGAAAGAAAGAAAGAAACTTACTAAATAGTCTTTTAATTTGTTTTTGTTTAATTTTAGGCTACAAGATCAATAACATTGATCACCTTCAGTTATAAAATGATTAACTATATTATTTGAAGTAATCTTATAGGGTAGATTCCAGACCCTATTCCTTTAAATCAGGTTGTGAAGTCAATTTTACTCACAGGGTGAGTTTAAGAATGAGAGGCACACAAAATATTTTTTGTAAAGGTTAATTGTTTGTCCTATTTCCTTCATTTACCTCAGAAATTCCAAGAAATACTTAGATCATTCAATAATTAAAACATGTAAAATAGCCTGACTTGTGGTGGCGCAGTGGATAAAACGTCGACCTGGAACGCTGAGATCGTTGATTCAAAACCCTACACTTGTCTGGTCTAAGGCACATGTGGGAATTGAAGCTTCCTGCTCTTCCTCCCTTTCTCTCTCTCTCTCTCTTTCCCCTCTCTAAAATGGATAAAAAATCCATGTAAAATAAAGGTTGTCTTCAGTGACAGAAATCTCAGAGATGCAGAGATGTTTATTCCAGAACTTTCCCACTCACCTCTCAACACTTTAATCACAGGTTTTTTTTCTTCTTCTTTTCCAAGTGACAGTAGGGGAGATAGAGAGACAGCAAGCCCCTGTCTGGGGCTGATGCTCTGCCCATCTTGGGTCATGCTTGCAACCAAGCTATTTTTAGTGCCTGAGGCGGAGGCTCCACGGAGCCATTCTCAGTGCAAAGGGCCCGTGCGCTTGAACCGATTGAGCCATGGCTGAGGGAGGGGGAGAGAGAAAGAGAGAGAGAGAAGGTAGAGGGGGATGGGTTGGAGAAGAAGATGGTCACTTCTATGTGTCCTGACCAGAAATTGAACCCAGGACATCCACACACCGGGCCAACACTCTACCACTGAGCAAACCAGCCAGGGCTAATTATACGTTTATAATGCCTTACTTCCTTTTGTGAATTCTAGTCAGATCGGCAGCCTCAATACCTAATTGTTGAATATCCCCAAATACAAAAGGATGAACACAGGTAAACATCATCAAAATGACCTATATTGCCTTAACACTTAAACTGTTTTGTGTATTCATACTCCTTTGGAGTAATTTTCTTCTTTCATCACTTTTAAGACTGTTAAGAATGAATGTGAGTTCTGCTATGCATGGTCCTGCAAGCAATGAAACTTGCCAGAGTATCAGACCATGATTATAATTCATGCCGTGTATTACTCGTTACTCAAAGGAATCCACACATGCATATGTATGGTCACAATAGACTAATTTGAGAAAAATGCAGCCTAATGAGAAATGCACGGTCTGTAAGTGAGAAGAGCTATTTCGGAGCTCAACCCATCTCTTTCTGGCTGTGTAACTTTGAGCAAACCACTTGCTCTCTCTGGTTTTCACTTTTTAGCCCTTAAAAATAAAACTGATTATGCTTTCTGGGCCTGAGCATCAAATTAATAACACTATTGAAAGAGCTTTATAAAGGGAGAAAGAGCACTCAAATGTTAGTTTACTAATTAAAGGTGAGACAGAAAATGTTAATTAAAATGAAGGAGATCAGGATTAAAGTTCACCCATGACAACAAATTATATCCTCCATTTATGATTTTTTATCAATCTACTCGACAAGTATTCTTATGAGGGACTATGACATGTCAGGTGTCCCTCGAGGGACACATGGTGCACAAGACAGGTGTGGTGGAGCTCTGTAATGGAACACATCATGCATGAGAAAGGGTTGGGACAATTTAGACAGTGCTAGGTGGCACTCAGAGTAGAAGAGAATATTGATATACAGAATTGGATTGGGACCATACAAGGTGAAGTCCTTATAAATGATGTCCTGGAAGAGGTACCATTTGGGCTCAGAACTGACCTGAGCAGTGATAACAGACTAGGTGGGTGAATGAAAATCTGAGGAGAATATTCCAGGCAGAAGGAATAGCCTGAGTATATCATCTGAGAGATTTCAACCTGGTCAGAGTTCAAATTTTGAGCTTTCTCTTTTCATTTTTCTCTACCTCTGTGTCTACCCATTTTATAAGGGACTTTTACAATCTCTTCTCAGGAGTTCCATCTGATCCTATAGCACTGGAGCAAGTCCTCCAGCTTTAAGAGCCTGAACCGTGCATGGCTTCTTCAGTATCTCCAGCCCTGAGCCTCTGGGTGGCCAGCGTTCCTGAGGGGCCACCATTTTCTCCCAGGCTGAAAAGGAAACCACTTCCTCCCCAGACTCCAGAACTCTGCTTCCAATAAGTCATGCCACTTGCTTTTCCCTTCAGTTCAAGGCAGCATTTTCTACCTGGCCCAGGTGCCTGTGCAGGGGACTTGTGAGCATCTCATTGGCAGGTTCCTTTGTGACAGAGAGCCTTTCTTCCCTCAGAGTACAGGGGATCTCATTGACAAAAACGCCTGTGGGGAAGTTGCCCTCTCCTTTAGAACTCATCAGGGCCTTCATGCACTTGGCCATGGAAAAGCTGGTAACCCACATGGGCTGGGACTGGCTTCCCTAGGCATGAAGGCCGCAAGAGGCTGTTTGGTATGGAAAGGGCACACAACTGCATTCAAGGGCAAAGCTCATGTTCTCCATGCCCAGAGACAGGGGGATGTCCCCTTACACTCCTGCTTTAAGAATGGAATTCTGACCGTTTCTCATAAGAGCTTCAGGTTTTATGCATGAATGCTGGAGACCAGAGTCCTACAGGGGGGCCCCGACCCCTGTCTCTGAGATCCAAGAGAACCTCTCCAACTTCCTGACACTTTCTGATCAAGGAGAACAGCTTGCAGGAAAAATCAACATGGCCATAAGGGGATTGAACTAAAAACACAGTTTCCCCTTGTGACATTCCGTTTATGTATAGATATGTGATGTATCTATTATCTGTATGGGTTTGCCCAGAATTTGTCTGGAGGCAGGGATTTCTGTTACTATTCATTTGGAGTGGGGAGAGCACACAGGGAGAGAGAACTCGGGGAAAAGGAGAATTTGTTAGAAAAAAAACCACTCTGGTTATTTATGTATAGTTTATTTAGGCAAAGGGACCTTAGAAAGGCTTTGAGACAAGTGACAGAAGTTTCTTCAAAGATTAACTGGCATTCTTTAAAAGGGTATCAGTGTTCCTTTATACAGGTGTCTGAAAAGCACAAAACTGGGTGTCCATTAGATCTCTGCTGGTCTGTAGATTTTTTTAAGACATACTGCTGACATCATGGACTCTTCTCTTGCTCTCTCTCTCTCTCTCTCTCTCCCTCTCCCTCTCCCTCACTTTCTTTCCTTCCCTCCCTCTCTCATAGCCCTCCCTCCCTCCTTCCGCCCAGTCTCTTCCAATCTCTTTCTTTCTCTCCTCAGTTCCTTCAGGTAAATCCTACTAAAACTTGTACCGACTCGTTTTTGACTGACAGTGAACAGCCGGAGAGTTTCCTCCATTCTGAGGAAACCCAAACACCTACCTTTCCCAAGGCGACCTGCATGGACTGATCCTGGCTTTGCCCCGACAGAAGCTCACCTGGAGCAGAGCAGGGACGCTGCCCTGTCCGTCCTTGCAGGTAAGAGCCGCACAGTCGTGTGTCAGCCCTGAGCAGGCAGCACATGGGAGAGGTGTCTGAGAGGCTTCTCTCCTCAAGGTAATGAGAAAGTGTGATTCTTTGCAAACTCCCTGTAATCATTCGAGACGCCCAGGCTTATCTGGGGGAACATGCAAGTGCTGTTTGCCTGCGGAAAAACGGGCTTTTACTTAATGATGGGGGCAAAAGGAAGAAAAAAGAAAGAAAAGGGGAAAGAAGGGCTTTATTCTTGCCTGTGAAACAATATCCAGATGTTGTCTTGTTTTTTTTTTCCTTTTTCCTTTTTCTTTTCTTTCTTTCCTTTTTTTTTTTTTTTTGTGGGTGTAAGTGATCTAGATCAAGGGGGGAGAACTGCTCTGAGCTCTCTGTCCGAGGGCTGCTCCCTCATGCTGTCTGTCTGGTTGAGCTCGGTGCTGATTTTCAGTGATCTTGGAGAGTTCTCTGGGTCGTTCCGGCACTGATTTTTCCTTGGTTGGTGGAGAAATCAATTTATGTTGCCGTAAGGTGAAACCTCACTGGAATATTTAAAAATCTGTTACCTATCCTTATCGAGACAAAAGTTATGTAAGTTTTCCGTGGTAGGTACAAGGAATGTAAACAGTTCTGACTTTGAAAACCTTAGGAACCCTCTTCGCGACCCCCGGAAAATGCGCTTTGTAATCTGTATATGATTTCATGTGCCTTCAGACTATTCTCAGCTAATAAAAATTATACTGGGTGAAATTTCCACATAGCTCCTGGGAAACTAGTTTTTGTTTTGTGGTTTGTTTTTTTTTAATCTCCTCTCTGCACTTCCGCATTTAGCTGCCTGGAGGAAATAAGAATTTGTTGTTCAATGCATGTTTCTTGACCTCACAATTAAAGTCACAGATTCAGAAACATAGAACAAATGCAATGTTTAACTTAGGAAAAGTAAAGACCAAAGCTTGTTACACGCAGTTCAAACACTAAGATTTATGTCTTCTTATCGGAAAATACCTTAATCTTTTTTTTCTTGCCCTAAAGGAAGGACTTGGGGGAAAAAAAAACTACTAGTGATTCTTAATGTTCTTTTTCTGAAAAACTGGAAGTCACATGCACGCTCATAATCAGCTGTTACCCCAGATCCTATCCGAATTTGTCTACTCCGGTAAATGTTTAAACAAATATGTAATGATCAACAATAGCCTCAGGTGGAAACTTTTCTCAAATTGAAATAGTCCTAAGTCTCAAATAAAAAGAGAGTCAACCATTATGCATTTTTAAATGTCATCCTTTTATGAAAACAAGACATCAGGAGGCTTCCATTTGAACCCCATTTGAACCCCTGGGCACTTACCTCACACACAGCTCCCGGGCAGTTCTTTTCTGGGCTTGACTTTTTTTTTTTAGCAGTTTTCTTCCTTCCCTAGCTGTGACTATAATAAATTACCACGCAGGGCACGGCGACCCAGAGGTCACGGGGCAGGTCTTCACGAAAAGTTGGGAAGTGAAAGGGCTTCATCAAATTGCCTGTGGTCATATCTTAGAAAATGCTCATGAAATCACGGAGCTGACATTTCTTCTCTGAGTAAAATAAATGCATAAGTTGTCTGGGGGTTTTATAGCGGCAGACCTAGTTGAATTTTGTGACTCTGGTTGCTTAAGGAAAACAGGTTTTGTTTTAAAAAGTCCTCCCTCTCTTTTACTCCTCCTTCCTTCCTCCAACAGTTGTGGTCATTTTATAGAAAGTGCTATTTCCCCGATTTCTTCCCTTCACACTTCTAACCAGTGCAGACAGCCCTACCTGAAGGGGACAGAGTGGGAGCAAGACCCCCGCCTTCCCACACCAGCTGTCCTGGGGAGCCAACAAAAGCAGGTCTGTTGGCTGCCTCACACGGAGCTCAGCACACGCTTGTGAGGGGGAACCTGGAAAAGGCTGCCCTCTCTTGTCTCAAGGTGTGTGTGGGCACACATGTGCGCACGTGTGTAATTATATACCTGGTGACAACAACATGCTTGGTTGGGGCAAGGAGAACCACCAATATGTGGCTGCAGGCACTGAAGAGAGGCGAACGAACATTGTCGGACTTAATCAGTAACTGTCAAGTACTCGAAATATCCTTTCCTGCTGCACCCCTTCTCATCTGTTAGACACGGAATGGCCACCAGCTTCCTCTCACACAGGGTTTCAGAGTCCAGAGTGGTTAGTGGACTTGCCTGGCAAACCCAGCAGAGTCTCAGAACCACCGTAACAGTCCACAGAAAGAGCCATAAGCCCTGTACAGTAGCCGACAACTAGCCCCTGGCAGGGGTCCCCAAACTTTTTACACAGGGGGCCAGTTCACTGTCCCTCAGACCATTGGAGGGCCGCCACATACAGTGCTCCTCTCACTGAGCACCAATGAAAGAGGTGCCCCTTCCAGACGTGCGGCGGGGGGGGGGGCAGATATATGGCCTCAGGGGGCCTGTTGCGGCCCGCAGGACATAGTTTGGGGATACCTGGAAGGCGAGTAAACCTCCCTAATCATTTCCTTCGGGCTTTAATGTATAAGTAATTCAGCCACTGTCTTTCTCCCATAACAATTGCAAGCACTTCCCACTGGAGTAAATGGGTATCTCCAAAGATGTTGTTTCGATTCTTCTTTGATGTAAAAATAACCCTACACCCAAAATAGTCAGGAAGCTCTGGCAAGAGTAATATTAGCATTTATGCTTGCAAAATAGAGTGTGTTGCTCATGAATGGGTAAGTGCAGGAAGCACGCCAGGCAGAAGTTATTATCCATCCTGCCCTCTTGCCCACCCTTCTCCTTCTTCTCCAACAGCCACCTTGGGAGTGGGGTTCCTGATGCCATTGGAGGGGTGGGCTATGTGGCAGGACTGGGTACCAGGACAGCAGAAGAGCAACACGAACCAAGGAAGGTTAACTTGCTCTGCGTCCCTCAAGGATGCTGTGCCATAGAAGGGGATAGACCTGACCCAACATCCTTGGCTTTGCTGCTGCTTACACTGTGTCTTGGCACCAGGTTTATGGACAGGGAAAGAAATTATGGCCAGAGTGAGCAGTCCCAGAAGTGCCAGACCTCCCCCAAGAACAGGAACAAAGGGAAGCCTGCCTTCCCACTTTGAAAGGGAGAACAGAAGACAAAGGCACAGACAGAGAGAAAAAGTTCTGGGAAGGAAGTTTTATTTGCTAAGTGTTACTTGGTTGAAATGAAAGGAAAAAAAATGAGCAAATAGACATTCCTGACAAAAGAAAAGGCAAGAAAGTAGTTATGTGAGAAATAGCATCCCCTCTGCAAAATGTTCTCTGGATTGATTCAGACTGTGGTGTGGTCGTGTCCGCTGAGTGCACCGCAGCTGGAGTCTGCATAGAAATCCATATCATGTTACCTGGCTTTTTAACCAAAAAGGTTCCTGCTCATTCCACAAAGAAAGGTTTATTTCATAAAGAAAGGCTCATGAGGAGTCTGCGTACCTGCATTTGCTTCATTGAGCATTGCACCTTTACTGGCAAAGGGATCGAGGAACCCATACTCACTGCAATCCAATGTGACTCTAGAAGTTCACATGCAGCCTAATTCCAGAATGCAATCTTTGCTTCTAGACCTAAAATTCTATAGCACGAAACTCCAGACATTTTGGTCACGAGATGAGATGAACCAGAGTCGCCAGATTATGTTCACAGTATCAGAAGGTGCACAAGAACAAGGATTTGACTCTTGGTATGAAAACACACATCACAGTAAGCAATCAAGTAGAAGGGAGTGTCTGTGCTACTTCAGGACAGAGGACCTAGAGGAAACTTCAGAATGAATCAGCAACAGAGTAAGTTCTGTTCTGTTCTTCCCCATGACCCGGTAGCTCAGATTCAGAGAAATCTAGATGTGTACGATTTGCATTAAACTAAGCTGACAGATGTTTCTTGCATGGCTGGGCCATAGCTACAGAAATGCATGGGCCTCTCACACCCCATCCTGGGTTCTGAGTTCAGAAAAACGGTATCTTGAGCCTGACCATGTTTCTGGAATCACAGATCACATTAGTCCTCAGAGTCAAGTGGGGTCATCGGAGTACAAAGGGGTGGCTCAGAGGAGAAACATTCAGTCAGGGATCTGATTCTCAGGGAATGTTGAGGACCAGGTAGCTGGGTTTGGGTTTCAGTTGATGTTGCCCTGGGCCCAGGCTGAAATTCTTGTGTGTTTCTCCAGTGCGCACACCATAGGCTGATTAAGATTTTATGGAGCTTGAAGACTATACAACGTGGGGGCCCTCCTCGGGAAAACGAATGAAACATCATGACACAAAGTTAGGCGCAAAACTTTGGAGAAGGCTGGTGCAAATGAGGAGCCTGTAGCTTGAGTTGCATTGACTTTACAACGAGTCTGCTCTGTGTCAGACATCACACAGGCCCCATACTTGTTTCTTGAAGGAATGGTTGAATTAATTTATATAAATTTTAGCTGCTCACTGCTCTCTGAGTAACTCTGAGAAATGATAAGTAAAAATATCAAATAATCATGCTTACACATATTTAATGACCAGTGAGTGATATATGGGAAACTGATCTGGATTCTGGATGAAATCTAGGACGTTTCTTATTTCATTGTCATGTTGCCATGAAATGTCATTTTTTTTTCCCTGCACATTTAACTTTTAGGTCATCACTGAGCCCATGGGTAAGAGGTTATGAGAGCTCTGCGTTTTCTACACTTGGGAGTGTTCGCACTCATTTCATGGTTCACCTTTTTCCATTTGAAAAGCCCCAAGTTAAAACCCAAAAGACCATCATGCTAGTTGTGAGCCTAGAACTTAGAATGATGTGTCATGCATGCGAAACTGCTTCTCTTTGAACCTGAGGGTTTGTTCCTCAAGTGAAATATCTATATGTCTGACCAGAAACAGCCTCCTTTCCCTCAGTTTCTACTAATGCTGTCCCCGGTTCTGATCGCAATTAACTGTGTAAGTTCTCAGTAAGGACGCTTGCTAAATTTGTGCCCACGAGGCCACATAATGCGCTCACTCAGTGATGCTTACATCTTCAAATATTTGCAGATGGATATCTTGCTCCATCCTAGAATACAAGGGCAGCTCCCACAATCTGGCGTTCTCACTTCCTGAGTTACTCTCTGCGTCTATCCTTACCCTAAGAACACATTTGAAGTTCATCTTGTGCTTTGAATGTCATGAAATTTGGAATCATCTGTAGTCTTCCTAACAACCCCATCCCTACATACGTGCTAGGAGTTAATGAAAATAGGAGAGCCCCGAAACGCCTGGCTCCTTTGTCCAGAATTCTCCAAATACTAAGGACCTGTCCTGACTTCTTCAAATTTTCAAAAGTCCAGGGAAAGAATTTCTATATAAAGAGATGATGCACTTCATCACAGACACATATATACAAGTGACAACAATATCATCAGTGTGTATTCAGCCAACACATTCATGATGAAACTGACCATGTAGGTCTACAGAATATTTTCTTTTTTTAGTGAAAGGAGGGTAGCTAGTGAGAAAGACTCCCGCATGTGCCCTGACTGAGATCCACTCAACAAACCCCATCTGGTGCCAATGCTCAAATCAACTGAGCTATCCTCAGATCTCAGGGCTGACACTCGAACCAACCAAGCCACTGGCTACGAGAGAGGAAGAGGCAGGGAAGGGGAGGTGGTGGGGAGAAAGAAGCAGAACATCACTTCTCATGTGTGCCCTGACTGGGGATCGAACCCAGGACATCCATACGCTAGGCCTAGAGAGAATAGTACAATGTCAACAATGTCACAATTCAATGGTGTTTTATTTTTAATAGTTTGTTCTGTTTAATAAATTTTAAATCTATAATTTTCATCTAACGTTCATAGTGAAGATTAAGTTTCTCAAAAAATGACCTTCTCTAAACAGGGTTAAAAAAAGTGCTGTCATAGTGACATTGATCTTATCAACACTCAAACAAAGGCGCTGGATATTAGGTCTTAAGACTGGATTCTTGGCAATAGGAACGCTGTGAATATACGATCAAACAAAAGTCAGGGTTCCAGCTTCTGGCACACCCCCTGCCCCGGCCACTGTGGGTGCTGCCTTGGGAAGGGAAGGAGAGGCGAGGGCTCCAGTGCCTTCATGACTCAATTTCTGGGAAATTGCAGGGAGACCCTTTAGATGCTGGCCCTATGCTTTCTGTCTTAGGGGCCTAGGGGCAGGAGCGGCTCCCTGAGCCAGAAGGCAGAAAGAGAGTTCTAAAACACTGTCAAGTTTGACAGTACAGCATCATTTATTCTGGGAAATTCTGTTGGCAAGCAAAGAGTCCTGAAGAGTTTTGTTTCATTCTTGCTCTGCAAGAAGAAAGATCTGTACTTAGATAGGTTGGGGAAACCCGTCAGCGTCACAGCAGTGTAGTTCCCTCCTGGAACTTCACAGTCATCATTAGCATATTGAAAAGTCTGCAGCAAAGACGTCCTTTAACTTTCAATTCCAAGTTGTACAACCAGGTTGGACCGCAGAACTGTCTCCACGTCCACCTACACCCTTACAACTATAGGTCACTCCTCTGATTAACATTTCATGCAACCCCATTGGGGACGCTTTTTCAGACTGTGATTGGTGTGGGGTGTCAAGGCGTCATGTGCTCCAAGGAAGAGCATGCTATGATGTCTATGCCCCATTTGGCTGTGAGTTGTACCTTTGTCACCCTGGTTATCCCTGCAGGTGACAGTCCAGCCTTTGGGATTGCAAAGTGGCCACCAACAGGTTCCAAATTTATTTACTTTTCATTAATTTGTTTCTTTAAATCCATCTTATTCCAAAGAGGATTTAGGTGAATTTACAAAGACACATCCAGATACTCTCTCTGACACAAATACAATATGAATTAAAAGTAGGTAGAAAAGAAAAATAAAGGTATGCCTCAAAAAGGTAATTTGATAAAATTATTGAATTATATATAAATACATTTATCTATTTTTAAGAACCACAAACAAAATGTGTACAGACCCACAGCAACAGAATCTTGTTTTTGGCTTCAGAATTGGATGTAGATTTTCAATATGCTTTGTGTTTGAACCTGGGAATCCATTAGGCATTTGTTGAATCTAGTTTTATTGATACATGAGCCATATTTTGTAATGAATTTAAAAGACAGTTTCTATTCTGCCTCTTGGGATCTTTATTTTTCTTTCCATCACTATGTGTATAATTTAATTGTCTACAAGTGAAATTATAAATTTTCTCTAGTGGCTTAGCTTTGGATCTAGCACCAGCACCAGGGAAACATCAATGACCCACCAGGACCGGGCCAGGAACCTTCTGGAGCTGTCTCTCCCTACCCTGCCCTGCCAGGCCTGATTCAGGAACCATCTATAGGTGATGCTTGTCGAATCAACAGGCATTCACATGAAGGCACAGTTTTTCTTACAACTACACCTTCAGTTGAATCATGACCTACATTCATCCCATCCTGTGAACACACAACACAGAACTTTTCATCTGACATGTTTTGAAAATTACACATATCTCAAACTCCTACCTGGTGCGTTTTCTCCCTAGGCGAACATTGCAAAGCGAAAGACTAGCTGCTAGAACCGCTTACCTGGGGTGATCAAGGATGGAGATATATTTTTATGAGTGAGAAGAAGTGGCACCACGTACCTACAATATAGTGGGCTGTGTGAACCCCACAGAGGGAAGGTAGGAAACACGGCGAGTGCTCTGGAGAGGAGGAAATTGGAATAAATCAGAGAAGTAAGTGCAGAGACAACAGAGCTCGGTGTGGGGGCGTGCACTCAGAGCTTGATCCTGGAGGAGAAAACAGGGGAAAGAAGAGAGAGAAATTTTTTGCTACAATCTTGGGATGGAAAAGGGTGATTTGATCCACAGTGTGGCCGGTCCAGGAGACAGGGGAACCCACATCCCTTTCGTTTTCCTCCGATGCTGTGTTTAGATACGGTCTGTGTTAGCATACCTGTGGCAATAAGGGTATTTGGCTCTCAATGTGTTTAAAATTTTAAGTTGAAGAGAATTTTTTCCCTAAGTTTTGCCCATTTTAAAGAGGAAATATTATAGGACTGTAACTTAGGAGAACCACTTTTCTGTGATTATAATCAAACGCGTTTCATTCTGACTGGGGGCGGCCCAGGCCAGAACACGATGGTCAGAGTATGAGGCTGCACAAGGGCGTGCATATTTAAACATAAAATTTATAATTATGAATATTAACTTGTCTGGTCCAATATCCCGGGAACATTCGCTAAACTATGCTTTTGGACCACACATTGCTTAGTTTTCAATATCTGAAGAAAAAAAAAATTCTAGGACATTCTGCCCCACAGTTGACAGAAATGTAGATTTAATGAGTTTTTAATTAACTCCCATCAGGATTTGGATAGCTACACCCTCACTCTCCATAATTTCCAGGAGATACCAACAGGAAAGACCAGTCCTTGATGCAGGAGCTGCCAGCCCGCTGCTAGGAGGACATGTAGATGGGAACAGAGCAGGAGAAATAGTAAAAGAAAAAAATACTCTAGTGCAAGAATGGTTCTGCTGTCAGGAGAACATGAGGAGAATGATACGAGGTCCCCACGAAGGGCTGGGGACAGTTGAGAAGGCACCAGCATGTTCGCTCAGGACAGGTGGGAGAAGCACCGGACAGTGCCTTGAAACACGAGCAGCCTTCACAAGGCCTCCGGGGTGGGGCGGCTCGGTCAGAGGTCGGCAGAGTGCCGGCACAGGATGCACCGGACAACAAGTCCAGGGAGGCCCGTGGTGCACAGAGGGGCTGCGTCAGCTGCAGGGACGGAATGGGAGTGTGATGACAATGGTCATGATGATGCTGATGGCCGATACTGCTGAGGGATCGCTCGCTAACAGCCAGACTGTTCTAAGTACGCTTGATCCGCACGCTCATCACCTATCCCGTGGGCTTTAGTATCAGCTTTGTTTTGAAGAGGAGGGAAGCAGCCTGCGGAGGCCGAGTAACTCGCTTGTGAACCCAGACTTCAGAAGGGGGTGAAGCTGGGCTTCAAAGCCAGGTCCTTGGTCTCTAAAGGTCGCCCCTTATGTGTTATGCCTCAGGTGATGAGACTCCGGGGTTGGCTGCCTGGAAAGTGCTGTTTGGGGCTCCCTGAAGGTAGTGGGTGTTTTCGGTTGTGTGCTACACTTTCTTGATCTGGCAGTGATGGCCAAGTGACCTGTTGGAAGGGTATTTTGAGAGGCTGGGTCAAAGGAGTGAAGGTCTGGGACCGAGCAGAGGCATGGAGAGGGAAAGGGAGACACCATGCAAGCAGCAGAAGCAGGTAGAGCCTCTGGACTGGTGCTGGGTTAGGCAGGAGAGAAGGAACTAAGGATAGACAGGGGGAGAGCCAGGATGCCCACATTTGGAACCACCGCTCAGGGGAAGTAACTGGATCTAAGGAGAATAATGTGAGGTTCATTCTGGACAAGCCAGTTCTGGGGACTTTCCCAGGAGAGTTGTCCCAGGGGATGTTGGAAACACAGATTGGATCTTAGAGGAGGCACTCTTGGTAAGTGACAGTGGAGTGATGAGACCAGGAGTGGTCAAGAGAGTCAGGTGGAGGATGCCCAGAGAGTGTGAGCAGAAATAAAGGATGAGGATGAGGGAAGACCTTGGGTAACATAATGGAGTGTGGGGACAGGAGCAGAGGGAAGAGGAAATGTCCACCCAGCATAAAGGAAATGAATCATCAGAGAAACAGATGGAAGACCAAAATGTCTTCTGATCCAGTAGCCGCTGACAGTGGAAATGTTCTGAATAAAACATGGTTACCAAGAGGACCACCCTTGACTCATGAATCAGAGAAGGGGGGAAGCACGTTTGGGAGTTGAAGGAAAGAAGCCGCAGAGAGTGTTAAAGTGCCAACAAGGTGGGGTGGGAGGGCTTGATAGCCCCTCCCAGCTCACGGTCAGAGGGACTGAGAGATCATCATGTGTATGGTAAATCAGAGGCCCTGGAGGTTTGCAGGAAGGCTTCTTCTAAGCCTGTTAGTTCCTTTTCCTCTCCCATTCCTTCTTTCCTTGAAAGCAATCAAGTCATTCAATAAATTAACATTTATCATGATTTTAAAAGTACCTGCTTAGCATGGAGGGGCGGTTACACACGTCCTGCAGAAGTATTTTAGAAACTCAGACACCCCCTCGGAACTGGGTGAATTCCTGGATATTTTTACAAGTGATGTGCTCCAGTATTCTGAGTAGCTCTGGATGAACTACAAGCCCGTTCTTGAACATGTTTCCAATAAAAGGAAAAGATAACAGTGTCCAAATATGCTAATTATTGCAATGATTGAAGCAAGACTTTTCAAGTTCATTCTTTCATAAGATCGGTGACCTTCTGAACACAAACAGGACCTGACAAAGACAGCCATACGACAGGGAGCAAGTGGGGGGGTGATGCCAGGCCCCTGGGAACAGTTTGTTGCTGCTGGCTCCGCACCTGTTTCAGTTTGTCTTGCTGAGGCCATCTTCTGGGTTCTTGGTGCTGCACTGCGGAGAACTTACACTTCAGCACAACTGCAGGGCTACTGTGTAGTAGTTTTGAAAAACATGGAGCCTGACCTGTGGTGGTGCAGTGGGATAAAGCATCGACCTGGAACACTGAGGTCGCCGGTTCAAAACCCTGGGCTTGCCTGGTCAAGGCACATATGGGAGTTGATGCTTCCTGCTCCTCCCCCTTCTCTCTCTCTCCTCTCTCTCTAAAAATCAATTAAAAAATCAATAAATAAAATATTAAAAAAAAAAAAAGAAAAACATGGAGGTGGCTTAAAAGAATTGCAGATTTACGTTTCTTAGCAAAAGTCAAATAATGTTTTGGAAACTTCTAGATAGGAAAACATAAATATCTGACAAGAATTCCTAAAGCCTTACCAAGTATATATATATGAAAGGACTGAGAAAAAGCCCTTGGCCTGGCAGATAATTTTGGAATCTAACATTCCTGGATGTGAATTTCAGGTATGCAAACTCCTAGCCATAGCAGCCTGGGGAAAGGGACACTGACATCTGAGCAGAGGGTCCTAGCACACAGTGGGATGTATGGGGGGAGCATCAGCAGAGGTTGGCTTCTTCTGCCTCCACTGCAGGTCTCCACCCTTCCGCACTATAGCCCCCAGCCCAAGGTGAACACAGGACTTTCCTTAAACAGCTCATGGTGGGGGGTGGGGGGAAGGCTAGACTTAAAAGTGAGAAGCCTGGATTGTGCTCTCCCACAGGCTGTGTGATAGATACTCCCACAAGTCACCTGAATTCTTAGTTTCTCATCTGTAAATTTGGAGAAATTCCACCCACAGGGCTCACAGGACTGCTAAATGAGTTGACCTTTGTGAAAGTGTTGGGGAAGCTACTTCCATCTTCTATGAATCAATAGAGAACAAGAGTTCTCAAAACAACCAAAAATAATCACACTTTCCCTTTGTATAAAGTTTTGTTTAAAGGAAAAAAAAAACTTACTTCATAAAGAAACTCAGAACTACAGAATCTAAGTCACCACCCTTATAAAAATCTTAAAGCAGCTTTTTATTTATTTCTTTTTTTTTTTTTTTTTTTACTTATAAAAGGGATTATGCGCCTATAGCTATTCAAACTTTGATGAGCAAAAATTTAGATTTGGGCAAACTCATTTTCTAGGTTGGCCTCTAAGGAATGACTGCTATTCTCCACGTAAATAGGACTGGAAATTACCGTCGCAATTATTTTTCTAGGTCCTTTGTTCATTTCTGTTAAAAATATGTAGAAGCATTTTAATGGTAACTTTCTCCTAGGTTTTATAAAGAGAAGAGAGTGACAAAGAGAAAGACTATGAACTTGGCATACAAGTGAACCATGCTCTGGAATCCGGGTGGGTCTAGGAAAAAGTACAGACTCCAGTGGAAAACATATATGGGCGTGTGAGAAATCCCCGTAAACTATAAATTCAGTACATACTGCACAGGCTGGTGTGGAAAGTTACCACAATGCTGTCTGAAATCAGAGAAGAGGGACAGAGTAAGTTTGGCACCAAGACAGCAGCAGGTGTCCTGGGACTTGGGATGTTTACTATTAGCAGCCTGCTTAACTGCATCTAAGGAACCTCATTAGCATAATCAGCTACCAAGATTTCTTGGAGCCTTTGTTCCCAGACCTGATGAGGGCCAAGGTTCTCTCTCCATCACTCTCCCTCAATTACCCACATCCTTTCCCTCCTCTTTACTAAGGCACCCCATTCAGTTGTTCTGGACTGGTCCCTACCTTGTTGCTTTGCCTGGGTGGTCTCTTTTCTGGAAGCCATCATTTCTTTCCTTTTCCTTTCAGAGTCTCATTACCACCCACCCCCAAGACCCTTTCAGGCCCAAGAGGTTCAGCTTTCCCTTCCACGCTGAGCCTGAACACTTCCTTACTTTCTGAATTTCATTTCTCCAGACTGAACCAAACCTAGCACGTGTCTGGGCCATGAAGGATTTATGTATTGTGTCCCAAGGTGAGCATTTGTTCCACGCAGGTGCTCCATCCTTCTGCAATCAGATTACAAGCCCCCGGCCAGCTAGCTGCGAGCATGTTGCATGTGGCTGAGCAGGTACCAGCCCCCCTTTGCTAAGTGCTGCCTTGCACCTTGAGTTGGGCATGTTGAACCTGCTGTCTGTAATCCCAGTCTAATGCAAGGCACACTTTATTACCTCCTTTTTCCAGGAGGAGAAAACTGAAAATTAGGGAGATGAAATCATTTGTCCAAAGTCACCAACCCTTTTACCTTCCATTGGCCTTGACCCACCCCAGCGTTCAGACACAAAGTCACCTGCCCCTCACAGTTGCAACCAGAAGACCTGAGATTTGAACACAAGTCTGTGTGTCTGTCTCTAACCTTTACTATCCATTATATCGCATTGCTTTGTTACCATCAGAATGTTCAAGACAAAGTTGAGCATGGGATAACATTAAATGAATATGCGATGATTCACCCCATTTTGTCAAAATCAAGGGGTTATGACAACAAGCTAGCTGCAAATCCAAACAGAGCAGCAATATTCTCTCCCTCTCTCTTTACGTAAGTCTTAATATCTATGCAAATCACATACATGCATACATATTATTTCTCAGTACTTTGTTTTTTGAGCAATTTTAGGATTACAACTAAATTGATAGGAAGATATAGGGATTTCCATACACCCCTCAGCCCCCACACAGGAACACCTCCCTCATTATCAGCATCACTCACCAGAGTGGTGCATTTTCTCCCCAAGATGCACCTGCACTGCCACGGTACAATCACCCAGAGCCCATCGCTTACACTGGGGTTTCTCCTGGTGCTGTGCACTCTGTGGGTCTAGGCAAATGCACAGCCACCAATACAGGATTGTATAGAGTAGTTTCACTGCCTTAAAAGTCCTCTGGGTTTCCTTCACTCATTCATCCCTTTCTTCCTCTCTCCCTTTATCCCTGGCAACCAATAATCCTTTTCTTTTTCTATCTCCCTAATTTTGTCTTTTCCAGAATGTCATATAGCTGGAGTCCTATAAGAAGCAGCCCTTTCAGATTGGCCTCTTTTACTTAGTAATAGGGATTGATGTTTCCTCCACGTTTTTTCACAACTTGATAGCTCACTCTCCCTGTGTATTTACAACAAGACCAAGACAGCACTTGACCCCTCTTTTCTGTTTTATAATAACAGGCTATAAAGGTTTATAAGCATGTTAATGTTCAAATGTGTAAATAGTTGTTTTTCTTTTAGCAGGGTGACATATAATTCCATATATGCCATATAGACATCGTAAAAATTTTAAATTTTAAGCAGGTATGCTTGTAGCTCAATTTCTCTAATAGCTGAAGACACCTGTGAGTGGCAGCCAGCTCTCGTCAAAGGAGCCAGGTCCTTCTGGGCACTAGAAAGCACCCAAAGCAACAGGGGTCTTAGCTGAATGAACTTTTACCTTTCCAAGTTCTCTTAGTGGGGAAACCAGTCCCCACCCCCAACTGCCGCTGGCATCGTCAAACACAGATGTTCTTTACAAAACTATCCTACCTGAGATATAAGCTTAAATTTGGAGTTCAGTCTCCCTGTGCTTTTACTTGAAATCGCATTTAATAGAAAGCTAAAGCCGTAAGGGCTTTCAGAGAGGTTTGTGCAACACCCCTCCCCTGTTGTAGATGGGGAAACTGAGGCCCAAAGGGAACATGAATCTTGCTCAAGATTTCATAAGACGTATAGGAACTTGTTCTTCTGCCACACTTGGGTCTCCTCACCCAGGACTCCTCCTGTCCCAGGTGGACCCCAAAAAGGCAAAAGATGAAACCAAACTCAAAGGAAGCAAAGTAATTGAACCACCTAAATGTGTGGAAACAGAGATAACAGGAATGAGAGGCAAGAAATAGGAAATTGGTTTAACACGTACAGGTTTAGAAAGGCATAGGTTTCTACTTTCCCTAAACTGTTGACATTTGTCCATAGTTTCTTCCTTGAACTCTCTCATCTTAAGGGTTGTCTTACAAGAAAAACCCTGGGGCAATCAAGCTCAGTGGCATTTTAGTACTGCTTAAATCGAAAGTGGTGAGCCCGTGTGCTACACTGCTTACGTCATGTAACTGACCAAGCCCCAACCTGCCAGATGTGGTCAGTATGGCAACATGCACGTAGTCCACTTCCTGTCCGGAGGGCATTATGAGAACAGGTTGCACAGGGAAGGAATTTCTGGAGAAATACATTGCAGGTCATTGAAAACAAAGGTTCCAGATATCTAGCCAATGTCATGGGTGTATAGGGTGGCCCATTTGTTTTGTTTTGTTTTCTTTTCTAGGGCTAGGGTCAGATGGTTAAGGTTAAAAGTTAGTGAGAGTTAAATTTGTGAGTCTAGTTTAGTGTTAGTGCTAGGATTCGTGTTAGTACTTAAGGTTTGGATTAGGGTTAGGGATAGGGTTAGTGTTAGTTTTAGAATTAGGATTGTATTAGGTTTAGGGTTAGGGTTTGGGGTCTATGGTTTTTGAAAATAAAATTTATTGGGGTAACATTTTTAATAACATATAAGTATCAAGTGTATAATTCTATAATACAGGGTGTGGCAAAAGTAGGTTTACAGTTGTTCATATGGAGAATAATGCAATATTGATAAATAATAAAGCAAGGATAAACTGTTCCATGTACTCACAACTGTAAACCTACTTTTGCCTCACCTTGTACATCATCTGTATGTTGCATTTTGCGCTTACCACCCAAAGTCTAGCCTCTTTCCATCACCATATATTTGACCCTCTTTACTCTCTTCATCATCCTCCACCTCTAGTAACTACCATGCTGTGGTCTGTGTCTATGAGTCTGTTTGTTTTGCTTGTTCATTTCTGGCTGTTTTGTATGCCACATGAGCGAAATCATAAGGTTCTTGTACTTTTCACTCTGACTTGTTTCACTTAACATGATAACACTGCAAAGGTACAATAATGAATTATTTATAATGATTACCCACCACAATGGGCTGCTTAGTAGTTTGATGTTTTAAAACAAATCCCCAAACCTGTGACATGGCACCCACTGGGGCCCATGACGGAATGTGTGAGGACCATGACAGCTCTGAGAACTACTAAAATGTAAAGTAAGGCTCAATCAGACCGTCCCCTTCAGGGAGACTCTGAGAGGGGAAGAATCCTTAGTGTCTCCAAGTACCTCTGAAGAATGACAAAGCACCGTGCTGCTTTTGAGGTCTTGCTGGTGGTTCTGGGCATCAACTTTTGCTGTTCAATAGCTTTAATAACATCTGCAGGTATAGCAGATATAAATACCTTTTGAGGCAAGGGGGCAACCTTTCACTCATAAAAACCAAAGTCCTGTTCTAGAAGCCCTGGTGGTCCAGGGGCTCTGTCCTTGGAGGTGGGTAAGGGCTGCTGGAATGCCAGCTTCTGCCCCTTGGGGTAGAAGGCATGTTCCCATCCGCTCTCTCAGTGGTCACATGAGCACAGAACTATAGGTCTGGTTTGCACATGCCCTCCCAGAAGCCCAGGCTTCCTCCCTGTAGAGCCAGCCCCAGATCACTTCCTCAGATCTCTAGGATCTTCAGTTAAGCTGGACCTCAACACCTGAACTCAAGGTAAGACCCCCAGAGTGCTGCCCACTAATGTCCCAGGAAAGGGAAAATTAAACCCAAACCTCAAAGTACCCAAGACTTCCTGGAAAGTTCAACCAAAGTGATTCATCTTGACCTCAGGCTTAACTTTTTCCCTACTCTCTACTCCTTTTTAATTCAACTAGTCTGATTCTTACTGATTGGAAGAAAACTACTTGTGAAACAGATTTAAAAGGATCAAGCTGTACTCTATGAGACTACAAATAAAGTACGATATTAACTTTGTAAGGGAAACAAGTGATTAAACCTTGTACCCTACCCTGTAAAGACTGAAGCCCCAGTTTATTTGCATGAGCAAAGGCTGTGGGTATAAACTAATAATAATGCCTCAAACATGCTTCTAAAAACAGCCATTAGCTATTCATTCAGATTAAGTTTGCAAATAAGTAACTTGCAGAAGTAGTACAAAGTTTTGAGTCTTGAAGACCTTGATTTTAATGACAAGATGTATATAGCAAGTACACCTGTCTGAAAAGGCAGGGTAACTTGGGTTTCTTTAAAGACTTTGTGTAGTTTCATTCCCAAGTCTGACTGCATGTGAGAAGTGATACAACTCTTAAATTGCTAAACAAGAACAGCTAGCTAGTTATCTTTATTAATGACCAATCGACCATATTTTATCTTGAACTTTTCAGGATCTACCCAAGGCCTGCTTAACTCTTAGTCACAATTTTTGAGAGTGACAAAAGAGATTCTTCTTACATTGCTCTAGTTCTGTGAAGTGAGTCATATTTGCAAAACATTATTTAATGTCCCTAGCTACTATCATCCTAATATTTGAAAAGCTCCTTTTCTCCCTTCCTTCCTCCTTTTATTCCTTTCTTTTTTCTTCTTTTTTAAATTTCGTGTGTGTTCTTTAACCAGTATCTTTACCTTTTCTCCCAATATTCACAGAGCAATTTCCCCAGCTTGAAAATATGAGAACCTTTTCATCTCTAGTCATTTTAGTCAATCTTTTTCAGTGTTCTAGCAATGACATATCAATTACCCTATTCAATTACCCATGACACTTGAGATTTCTGCCACCAAAATTTAGGTTGTGTATTTCCACAGGGCAATTTATTTTAAAACTGGGATGGTTCATAAAGCAAAGGGCTGTGCATGCACTGACCTAACAGGGTTGCATTAGCTCTGCAGTTGATTTTAAACACCAATAGTTAAACATTTGATGTAAACGTTGAAGAAGTAAATTACCTCTGAGTTTCACGTGCGCTCTGACGTTCACCACAATCCGTGCTGGAGAAGAACTGTGAGGTCATTTTGCCCAACTCTCATTTTCCAGATGAGGAAAACAGGACTAATTGATACCTAACAATACTAAATTATAGTTCTTCTAAAACTAGATAGCAGAGTTAGTAGGCATCTTAATGTGCTCAATTACTATATAGACTCCATGAGCTGATGATTGTGCTGTGACCTTGAGCATTTACATTCTGTGGTTTTCCAATGTTTATGTTTCTAATGTGGTATTTGTAATCCCCAGTCCCAGTAACCTATTACCACGGAGGTCTTGCCAATTCCCAACCTTGGGCAGCCCACCTCTTTAATGCTCCAGCTGTGTTGCCAGGCTGCCCAGCCTTGGCAAAGTCATACTAGGTGTAACCGAGGATACCAGTTCATGCCTGGGAAGCTGTAAGGGGCCTTTGCAGCTGTTTGAACTTCTTTCTCCATCTCTCATCATTTCTCCTATGTGCTACTCTAAAGCTGTAATCCCTGTCTGTTTCACATCCCTCAACCCTGTTCCTCTTATACCAAAGGACCATCATTCTCCAGACAAAGCACAGTTCCTTTACTTTCATCCTCACTGCTCAATGTTTTCCCATAACTTATCTTTCTTCTCCTTGCTCACAACTGGAATCTAAGCTTCATGAGAGCAAGCATCTTGATTGTACTGATGTGAACCCCCACTGTCTAGAACAATATGGGAAATAGTAGGTGTTTAATAAATACATGTGCAATGAACATATCTCTTCTTTTTCCCTCCTGTCATAGGGAAACAGGTGCCCCTTACCTCTCTAAGACTTACCCTTCCCCGCCCCAGAAGAATCAGTGCCTCCTTGTCCACTGTTAAATCTTTGACCTCTGGATCATGTCCCTTTTCTTGAGATCTTGACTCCTTACTATCCACTCTGATGGATTTACATCACTGTGCAACCATCACGCTGCTTTTTATCCAGCTTCTTCTCTGGGAAGTCCTCTTTCCTCTTCAATGCAGTTAGTTTCCAGGAGTCTGCTTCTGGATTCCTTCTTCTGTTAGTATTTTTCTTTATTGCCAATCTCACTGACTCATATTTGGTCAACTTCTACTTCTTGTGTGGGGACTCCCAAATCTCTATTGCCATCCCCAAAGTTACTTCCCAGACGTGTGCACCTCAAAGCAATTCGGCTCAGAGCCAATGTCATCGCGATGCCTTCAATACCCCTGCTTTTCATTCAAGACTTACTCTTTTTCCGGGCACCAAACCCCACAGCTCTTTCAGCTGCAGTACTCCTGTTGTGGCTTCACAATGAATGGGGGCACGGATCCCACCTGGTGGTAACCCGAGGAGATGTTGCTCTCGAGTGCATACACTGCCTGGATGAATTCAGAAGCCTTCTGAGTAATCACACTGCAGCTACTCTCCTCACCTCAATCTTTCTGGTTCACTGAGCCAGAATACTTCTTGTCTGATGAAAGATCAAACTTTTCAGTTATAGCTCCATGGTCTTTTTTATATTATATTATATTATATTATATTAATTATATTAATTATATTAATTATATTAATTATATTATATTATATTATTTTTAAAGATTTTATTCATTTTTAGAAAGAAGAGAGAGAGAGAAGGGAGTGGAGGCACAGAAAGCATCAACTCCCATATGAGCTTTAACTGGGTAAGCCCAGGGTTTTGAATCAGCAACCTCAGTGTTCCAGGTCAACACTTTATCCACTGTGCCACCACAGGTCAGGCCCTGGCTTTTTAACATCTATTGTCAGTTGAGCTTCCAATCAGACCTCAAACTAACTTTATTGAGGTACTGCAGTGATTCTCAACCATGGATACACATTAGACACAAATGGGCAGCTTTAAAAAAATTCCAAAACTCGAGCTTCTACTCATCTATCCCTCTCCTTGTCCCCACAATAGATCCTGATCCATTGGCCCATAGTGAAGCCATAGCATTTGGGCATTTTAAAATCTCCTCAGGTGGTTCTAACCTGCAGTCATGATTGAGAGTCATTGATGTACCCTCTGACCCAGTCAGAGAAGTGCTATACCACCACGCCATACTTTGTCACGGGCAATTCCCCTTTCAAGTAACACTTTGTTCTCTATTTCTTCTCCCCTAACAAAATGCTTGAAATCTTCTGTGATTCTTCCAGTTGTAAAGAATCCATCCTTCTCTTGAAAATCCTTAGTATGTTTCTCGCTATCACACTCATACATGTGAGCCAAGAAGACTGTTACATCCAGAAATACAGAGTAAAATAAGACAAGGTTCCTACCTGGCCTTTACACATATTATAGTTTTATAGAATGAAACAAAAAACATGAATCAAGAATTATCATAATTTTTCTTTTTTAAAAATTTTCCCATTGATTTGAGAAAGAGGGAGAGTAAAAGGAAGGGAAGAAGAAGAAAGAGGAGAGAGAGAGAGAGAGAGAGAAAGAGAAGCATCAACTCTACATCAATTTTACTTAGTTGTTCTATTTAATTTCACACTCATTGATTGCTCGTACGTGTATGACCCCTGGCATACCAGGTCAATGTTCTATCCAGTGTGCCACCTGACTAGGGCTTAACCTAAGTTTTATTATAAAAGTATAGATGTATCACGAGATACTGTGTAGACACAAAGAATTGTATTCTGCTTGGTGTAATAACAACATATGTATATGTCATCTCTTCTACTGGATGGTATATTTTTGAAGGTTGGGCCCATGCTTCATTTACCTTTATGTATTTCAAAGACTAACTCTTTCTTATAATAGTATTTAATATTTGGCAAATAAATGACTAAATGAGTGAATGAATGGTATGTTGGAGATTAGCAGTCATTGGGGAAGAGTGCAACCCCCAAGGAAATAGTGCCATAGTTCAGTGCCTGTCCAAGGCAAAGGGGTGTCCTATCAAAGTTCAAAGACTCATGTCATCATATGCAGTTCTAAACTATGTGTGAGTTTTATCATTTTCCTCTCCATCATTTCATAGTTATTTTTTAATGGTAATAAGAATAGCATATTAGAAACTAGATTCAATTTCTCCTGATTGAGAAGGTGGTAATGGGCCCATTCAAAATAAACTTGGCCCCTTTGATTTCAATAAACAAATCTTAGAGATCAAAGGAGATGGTGTGATGTCTGATGGAAAGGACTAGGGGAGGGGAGGATTAACAGAAACATTTGGCTGCCCAACAGACCCATGGGCTTCCCTCTTTCCCTCTTGACTGCGCTGTGATCAAGTCAAGCCCCTGGGGCCTCTTAAAGCTGTTGTCAAGAAAGCTGCTAAAATGGTCACCAAAGGAGCAGACACAAACAGGGCCAATGAGCTAATGCACATGTGAAAATAACTATTGTTTCTCCAGTGGTAGCCTTTAATCCTTCCAGTATCTACCGGCATGAGTAATCACACCGTAAGAAGCAAACCATTCCCAGGGAGAAAAGCTATATCTGAGCATCCTTGTACTTGTTGAGGACAGTAGTGAACCACAGCTGAGCAACCACTGATCCAGGGAGCCGAGAGGGTTAGTCCTGCTTCCAGGAGAGTCAGCATCAGGACAGAGAAAAGGAAGTGTGTCTTCACCCAGAGGATTTCAACACGATGGAAACGCATTTCTCACAGAGACAGAACCATTGTGTAAATAAAAATCCCTTCAAAGAAACAATTCAGAAAACTTCATGAATAGTGATAAATGTGTTGAAACTGCTCAAATGTTTTAAATTATGAATTGATTATTAATCCATTTTGATTCATTTGTTGACTCATTTATAGAGTAAGGAGTATGAGTCACTAAAACTTTTTTTGAGCCCCTACTATGCCAGGAATTGTGTTACTGTAGGTGCAGAGAAGAACATGGCCCAATCCTGCCTTCAAAGATCTTGCCATATGGCGGGGGACATACCCTGTACGAGATAATCATGAAGCTCTGCTGGGTGTAGTTATAATACACTTTAGTGGTAAAGGAGACTTGGGGTCTTAAAAGAACCTACAATTGGAGTAGTTAGCCATGGGAAGAGCCACAGGGGCAACTGAGGGGTCTGCTGCTAAGATGGACACAGGGAACCAATATAGACAAGTTCTCATTTTTGAAAGGTTATATTTGCATTTAGAGAGATCAGCTTTGAAAGGGAGTCAAATTGGAGAGGGGTCAAGAAAAAGTCAGGGATGCAGTGAGCAGGTTAATTTGACCATTATTATTGAAATTAGATCTAGACAAGTAAACAAACAATTCTACTAGTTTGAGAAAATCTTCTGGGAGACAGAAGCACAGGAGAGCATATGGTGAAGGCACCTAACCCACAAGAACAGGTAGAGAAAGCATACGCGTACCATGGGCAGTGTCTCAAAAGATAGATAGAAGAAGGCAGGTGAAGAAAATCAAAGGACTTTCCAGCAGATGGCCTGGCATGTTTAAAGCCATTGAATCAATCAACTGAGGATTGATCCATTTGGGCCACAGTGAGTCATTCAGCAGTCTGTGTGTGGAGCGGCTGGTACCAAGGCTAAAAAGTAGGTGGGATGAGTACTTGAAGGGTCCTGCATGCCATGTTCATAAGGTCAGGAGCTGTGACTTTGGTCTGTAAAGAATGGGGGCTACCAGGCAGGGCAGCTGAGGAGTGGTTTAGGAAGATCACAGACACTGCGTGATGGGGAATGCTTCAGAAGGAGGATGACTGGTGATAAGAACTTGATGATGAGGCTGTTGCATCACTGAAGAAAAGATGTGTGTCTAGACCAAGGCCATGGTAGTGGGAAGGGAGAGGGGACAGGATGAATAGACATGGAGGTAGAGTAAGGGCTGTTTAGTATCTTTAAGTGCCTGTGAGTCTACAGAGGAGGGGAGGTGACCTGGGCAGGGAATAAGGAAGTGAGGCTGTGGGCAATCCCACAGGAGACCAGAAATCCTTCTTTGACTGTGGTCTGACAGTGACAAGAGAGACTTTGGGCCCTGGTTGGTTGTCTCAGTGGTAGAGCGTCAGCTTGGCATGTGGAAGTCCCAGGTTTGATTCCCGGTCAGGGCACATAGAAGAAGTGCCCATCTACTTCTCTCTATATCTTTCTCTCTCTCTTCTCCTCCCTTCTTGCAGTCATGGCTCAATTGGAGCGAGTTGGCCCCTGGTGCTGAGATGGCTCCATGGCCTCTGCCTCAGGTACTAAAAAAATGGCTCTGGTTTCAACAGAGCAACGCCCCCAGATGGGCAGAGTGTCGCCCACTAGTGAGCTAGCTGGGTGGATCCTGGTCAGGCATCATTCAGGAGCTTGTCTCTGCCTCCACTCCTCTCACTAAAAAAAAATAAAAATAAAAAAGAGAGAGAGAGAGAGACTTTGGATAAAGACCTGAGGTCTCAGCTTCCTGAAGGTGGCATCTCAAGTTGTGAGAGCGCATATGGGAATGTGTTTAGTAAGAAGATAATAATTTGAAGTATGGGGACTTGGAAAAATATCACTTAAGGGACTGAAAAAAAAAAGAAGTACCTAAAATGGCGCTGAGAAAGAGCCAGAAATGTAGGGAGACATTGAGAAAAGACTGTAGCAACAGTCTGAAATACCGTGACATGTACAATAAGATGAGGTCTAAAATGTGCCCCACTGGCTGAGCTGTTAGCGACTCTGAGGGAACAGAGTGGTGGGGGAGGACTTACACACATAGACTGAAGAGTCATCACACAGACATGGAGGAAATGGAGGCAAAGTGGCATTTCCTTCCTCCTTAAAGGTCTTTCCCACACCCACTGATTCTGTTTCCCAAGGCTTGGTTTATGGTGCAAAGCGCTCTTTCCTCAGCTGACCTCCTTGTTGCTCCCCACAATCCACACAGGTATTTTGGCCTTTGTCATTTTATGAGTTTTATTGCCAAAGATCAAGAGGTAACAGGGGATGACACACAGGACAAACAAGAGGACACTATTCAGTTATTTCAACCAGGGTCCCTTCCCAACTTCACCCCTGAAAACTGGATTTCTTGGCTGAAAATAGAGATGAGGATTAATTCTAGATAAACATTAAGAATTGGCCAACTAGGATTTATTCAGGGGCCAGCTCATCTTAAGTGGCCAATTTCATGGCCCCTCAGAATTTCTTCTTCCATCCTCTCCATATGTTAAACATGAACTTCTGCTCTTGCTTCAATGTCAGGGTGGTGAGAGGCAGAGTCTTACGGGCTGCGTTACGTTTGTGTGAACCATGGATCTAGACTCGGCGGAAGCTTCTTTCTAACTCAGTGATACATTATTATTCATCTACACCAGTTTCACAGTATAAAAGGTGTAAATATTTGAAAACATATTTGCAATCGCTATTGCATGGCACACACTGGCTCAGAAATTAGGCTAAGGCATATGGTTCAAATTAGACCAAAGTAGTCTTTGGAAAATTGCACTACGACACACAAGCAAGACTTGCTGGGTAGATTTGTGAATTAAGAGAATAATTTTATTCATCAATAATGCGTGTGTGTGTGTGTGTGTGTTTTCACTCATAAATATTCATTGAGGATTGTATATGTGTATATTTCATTTTTTTCCTCTTACTTTGGTCAAGGAGCATTTGTACCCCAGTGACTCCTAACACTAGTATACCATCATGGTGAGAGTGTATGGAGGTAGCTCTTATTAGCCAGAAATGCCCAGCTTAGCGCCCTTCCACTTAACAGGATCTTTGACAATCGAGAATGGCTAAGACCTTGGTTTCTAGCTATGCTCTCATAAAGGAAGTTTCTAGTTATAAGCCAAACACTGGAAAAGAACTGCTGACTACAGGGCTGTTTGCAGTACTGTACGGTGATTTATAAACAGTGTTTTCTTAAAAAAATAATGAAGTCGGCTAGTGACCTTGAACTTTCTCCCATAGTTAAAGCCATATGCCCAGCAAGCTTCCCATAGGTTTCTTCTCGGAAGAGTTCTTTGAGAGAAATCAGCCTTACCAGACTCCATATGTTCCTCTTTTTGCAATAAGCTACCTTTTCACCCAGCATCTGCTGTGGTGCTAGTTAAGGAAAGTCCCTGAAACCATCTTCTGTGCTCTGTGCTGTAGTTCAGATGAGGATCTATGGTTGTAAAAGGCTGATTTTGCAAATCACAGGGTAGCTGCAGCCTCACAGCACCTGGGAGCTTGTTAGAAGTACAATTCTGAGAATTCAGCACAGACCCTCTGATTCAAAATTTGCATTGTAATAGGATACCCATTCAATTTGTACATTAAAGTTTAATAAGCACTGGCCTAAAGCAATGGATTCAAAATTTTACAATCTCCCTACACACACACACACACACACACACACACACACACACACACACAGAACCATACAAACACAACCACACACACGCACACACACATGTTGAGACAGGCACAATACATAATTTTTTTGTCTGCTATACATACTAAAATATACATACTAAAATATACACAAACAAAGAATTTAAAAGGCTAAAGTAGAAGCTATGTTGAACAATTCTACTGAAATTGTTCTATTTGAACTATTACTCTATTGCTATGCCCTCTTGGATTGCTGTGGTCCAACACATCAGAGGCGCCATTCTCAGGAAGCAGAGAGCTGAGGGAGCCTTAGACTCTGAATATGATGACTGGTGTGCTGACACAAAACAGAACACAAGACAGACTTAGTGAGTAACTTGTTGGGCTAAATGGAATATACAGTACCCCGAGTGTATATCCATTTGGTCAGTTTGAGAAATGTAAAACCCATTCCTATTCAAGGTAGAATATTATAGAATATTCTTTGTGTTGTGAATCCACATAGGAATTCTAATCTTTATTTCTAGCTCAATCATGAAAGTCAGTGGCATATATGGTCCCTTTCTCTCCTACCCCCATGTACCTAGTTTTGAACTGGCTTCCTCTCTGACCCAGAATATCTCATCCCACATTTTCAAATGAGCTCCACCAGTTACTAAATCCGGGCAGCTCTGAGTTCTCCAGAATGGAATCTCTGCCCACCCTGTTCTCCCTCGAGCATTAAATCCCTACCTCATGGCAGGCCTCGTGTTGGCATTCAGGTGGAAAGATGAATTGAACACCCACTCACAGAGTTTCATTTAAAGAGAAAGGGAAGTTTTGGAACAGAGTTTGAGCCTTGAGTTTGAGCATGAACTGTGGACAGTGCAAATGACAGGAAAAAGGAACAAGAAGAAGCCGGAGGAGGTGACATCTAAACTGGGCCTTCGGGGCTGAATAGGAGAGTGTCAGGCACAGACACAGAAAAGGATTTAGGATAAAGGGACATGTCCAAGCAAAGGCACTGGGCAGAAAACCTGCTTCCTCCGCGTTCCTCTCTAACTCAGTCAATTAAGTAAAGCCTTCCATTGACATAAAATAATAACCCTGCACACTTGCTGAGCACTTGGTGCTTGCCTGGATCAGTCCGATCAGAAGGTCTCTGGGAGTAACATTTCATATGGCTTGGCCACAGCCGTGGGTGGAAAGTTTCTCAGTGGAGCTCAGCAAGTACTTCCCATTTACAGTAAAATCTGGAATGTTTGGGAATGGTCTGTGCTGGAGAAATTGAATTTTCAGATTAACTGCATAAAAATGGAAAATCTGATTGAAAAACCTTCCTAATTTTGTTCTCCTTTGAAGAGCTAACTGCTGCTAATATTTTAGAGGACCTTCATGTTAATCCCGCCTAGAGCACGTCAGATCTGTTACCCTGCACACGCAGCTTTATCAGGTGCTTTTTTTCAACTTCACCTGTTTAGCTTTGCGGTGATTCTTAAAAACTACATAATAATTCAGCTTATAAATGTTTTAAACATTTAATATCCTTTCTACATTATTGGTGGCCCAGGTTGATTAGATAGTGTTAATATTATAACTAATGTAGACAACCCACTCAGACATGATTCTGATGCACATTTCTTATTAACATACACCTACTGGGTCAAAAAGTATAAATCTTCAGTGTTGGGTATTCCTTGTCAAATTGCTGCCAGAAAAAGCTATGCCTGATTACTCTGTCAGAAGCTGGGTACAAAGTCATTCACCTCTGCACGCTTGTCAGTACGGGAGGCTGACATGGTTTTTCAAACCTTGGATAAATGATAGGCTGTGTTCTTGGACCCAGGGCGCTCCTTGGTCTTATTTGCCAGTGAGACCACCTCTGCCTGGCCGAGGGGCTGCACAGGGCTCTGTCTGGGTTTGTTTCTCCTTCACGCTGTGTCTAAGAGAATGGCATCTGCTTACAAGTCTCAGGTTCCACTTGGAGACTTGGAGATGACAGGCAGTCCTCTTGGCCAGCTGTCTCTTGAACATCAGACCCATGGGACAACAGTTCCCATCTCTGCTTTGGGGTATCCCAGGCAACTCCATGCACGCTCTCAAAACTTGCCCCCAGACTGGATCTTCCCACACTGATATTAAGTACCCAGTGAGCTCCAAACCAATATAATATCAAAACATTTGAACAACCGGGCTCTCTGATCACATATGAAGGGCTTTTAAATTGTGAGGAATACCCAGTGCCCTATGAATCAGTAAACCACCACCCATTCCAGCCACCTCATTTTCACACAGGCTGTCAGGGTCATCTCTGAGACCTCATCTGCCTGTCCACCCTTGTCCCAACGCCCACCCGTTAGAGATGCCCTTTGAATCCATCTGGAATTGGTGACTCAGGATACCTCCTTCCTCTCAATTCACTGGCACCACCCTTGTCCAAGCAGCAGTACTTCAGGCTTGGATTCCTGGCAGCTCAGGTTAGCTAGACTTTCAGCCTCTCCGCTTGCCTTTTCCAATCCATTCTCCACGCCGTGTCAAAAACAATGACTTTAGCCTGACCAGGCAGTGGTGCAGTGGACAGAGTGTCAGATTGAGACGTGGAGGACTCAGGTTCATCACTCAGAGGTCGCCAACTTGAGTGCGGGCTCACCAGTTTTAGCATGGGATTGCTGGCTTGAGTGTAGGATCATAGACATGACCCCAAGGTCGCTGGCTTGAGCAAGGGGTCACTCACTCTGCTGTAGCCCCCCAGTCAAGGCACGTATGAGAAGGCAATTGATGAACAACTAAGGATACTTTGGAGCCACAATGAATAATTGATGCTTGTCATCTTTCTCCCTTTCTGTCTGTCTGTCCCTATCTGTCCCTCTCTCTGACTCTCTCTCTCTGTCTCTGTCACACACACAACAACAACAACAAATGATGACTTTGACAAGCACAACTGATCCTATGTCTTCTGTGATTGAAACCCTGAGGGGCTTCTTCTCCTAAGATGAAGATGACAGTCCTCAAGGAGCCCACCCAGCCTTGCACAGCAGGCCTTTGCCTTGAGTTCCCACCTGACTTCCCTTCCACTCTCCTCTCCTCAATACTCAGTACTCTCATGAGCTCTATGCCTTTGCAAACGCCAGGGGTCTCTCTTGCCAGAAAGATCATCTTTCTCCTAGCCGGTTTCCTTACCAGCCACATTATTCTGTGTTTCTCCACTGTAATGCCATCTCCCCAGGAAAGCCATCCTGAAACCCCAGACTGGGGCATGGTATACTCTCCATGTTCTACTCCCTCATCCATCCTTGACTTTCTCCCTAATGCTCCTCACAAATGTCTCTAAGTAACTTGTCTGATGATTTACTTAAGAATCCCCTGCTCAGGGGTGAACTGCACGAAAGTGACAACCACAGCAGTCCTGATCCTGTTGGGGCTTCAGCGCCTTGCACGCGGCTGAACACAGAGCAGGTGCTCAGTACACTCTCAGGGCACAAATGAATGTGTTGTTAAAATATCCTCAAGTGTTTCCGCCTTTTACATTTTCTTGAATCATATATTTATAAACATTGCCTTTTGGGGGACAAGGGATCTTATTGTTGTACAAGAACTTTCTTTTTTTTTTTTTTTTTTTTTTATATAATTTTATTTTTTTAATGGGGTGACATCAATAAATCAGGATACATATATTCAAAGATAACAAGTCCAGGTTATCTTGTCGTTCAATTATGTTGCATACCCACCACCCAAAGTCAGATTGTCCTCTGTCACCTTCTATCTTGTTTTCTTTGTGCCCCTCCCCACCCCCTATCCCTCTCCCATTCCCCCCTCCCCCCCGTAACCACCATACTCTTATAAATGTCTCTTAGTTTCACTATTATGTCCCACCTACGTATGGAATAATACAGTTCCTGTTTTTTTCTGATTTACTTATTTCGCTTCGTATTATGTTATCAAGATCCCACCATTTTGCTGTAAATGTTCCGATGTCATCATTTCTTATGGCTGAGTAGTATTCCATAGTGTATATGTGCCACATCTTCTTTATCCAGTCATCTATCGATGGGCTTTTTGGTTGTTTCCATGTCCTGGCCACTGTGAACAATGCTGCAATAAACATGGGGCTGCATGTGTCTTTACGTATCAATGTTTCTGAGTTTTTGGGATATATACCCAGTAGAGGGATTGCTGGGTCATAAGGTAGTTCTATTTTCAGTTTTTTGAGGAACCACCATACTTTTTTCCATAATGGTTGTACTACTTTACATTCCCACCAACAGTGTATGAGGGTTTCTTTTTCTCCACAGCCTCTCCAACATTTGCTGTTACCTGACTTGCTAATAACAGCTAATCGAACAGGTGTGAGGTGGTATCTCATTGCCGTTTT
The DNA here is from genome assembly GCF_036850995.1 of Saccopteryx leptura. Taxonomy (NCBI): domain Eukaryota; kingdom Metazoa; phylum Chordata; class Mammalia; order Chiroptera; family Emballonuridae; genus Saccopteryx; species Saccopteryx leptura. The sequence continues at coordinate 220,599,521 of NC_089504.1, read as the reverse complement.
GATTTGCATTTCTCTAATAGCTAAAGAAGATGAGCATCTTTTCATATATCTGTTGGCCATTTGTATTTCTTCCTGGGAGAAGTGTCTATTCATATCCTCTTCCCATTTTTTTATTGGATTGTTTGTTTGTTTGTTGTTGAGTTTTATGAGTTCTTTGTATATTTTGGATATTAGGCCCTTATCTGAGCTGTCGTTTGAAAAAATCATTTCCCATTTAGTTGACTTTCTGTTTATTTTGTTATCAGTTTCTCTTGCTGAGCAAAAACTTCTTAGTCTGATGTAGTCCCATTCATTAATTTTTGCCTTCACTTCTCTTGCCATTGGAGTCAAATTCATAAAATGCTCTTTAAAACCCAGGTCCCTGAGTTGAGTACCTATGTCTTCTTCTATGTACTTAATTGTTTCAGGTCTTATGTTTAGATTTTTGATCCATTTTGAGTTAATTTTTGTACAGGGGGAGAGACTGTAGTCCAGTTTCATTCTTTTGCATGTGGCTTTCCAGTTTTCCCAGCACCATTTATTGAAGAGGCTTTCTTTTCTCCATTGTGTGTTCTTGGCCCCTTTATCAAAAATTATTTGACTATATATATGTGGTTTTATTTCTGGACTTTCTATTCTGTTCCATTGGTCTGAGTGTCTATTTTTCTGCCAATACCATGCTGTTTTGATTGTCGTGGCCCTATAATATAGTTTGAAGTCAGGTATTGAAATGCCCCCAGCTTCATTCTTTTTCTTTAGGATTGCTTTGGCTATTTGGGGTTTTTTATAGTTCCATATAAATCTGATGATTTTTTGCTCTATTTCTTTAAAAAATGTCATTGGAAGTTTGATGGGAATTGCATTAAATTTGTATATTGCTTTGGGTAATATAGCCATCTTGATTATATTTATTCTTCCTAGCCAAGAACAAGGTATATTCTTCCATCTCATTATATCTTTTTCAATTTCCCTTAACAATGGTTTATAGTTTTCATTATATAAGTCCTTTACATTCTTTGTTATGTTTATTCCTAAGTATTTTATTTTTTTTGTTGCAATCGTGAAGGGGATTATTCTTTTGAGTTCCTTCTCAGTTGTTTCATTGTTGGCATATAGAAAGGCTATTGACTTCTGTATGTTAATTTTGTATCCTGCGACCTTACTGTATTGGCTTATTGTTTCTAGTAGTCTTTTTGTGGATTCTTTGGGGTTTTCGATGTATAGTATCATATCATCTGCAAAAAGTGATACCTTTACTTCTTCTTTTTCGATATGGATGCCTTTTATTTCTTTGTCTTGTCTGATTGCTCTGGCTAGAACCTCTAGTACCACATTAAATAAGAGTGGAGAGAGTGGACAACCCTGCCTTGTTCCTGATTTAAGGGGGAAAGCCTTCAGTTTAGTGCCATTTAATATGATGTTAGCTGATGGTTTATCACATATGGCCTTTATCATGTTGAGATATTTTCCTTCTATACCCATTTTGTTGAGAGTCTTAAACATAAAATTGTGTTGTATTTGATCGAAAGCCTTTTCTGCGTCTATTGATAAGATCATGTGGTTTTTGTTCTTTGTTTTGTTAATATGGTGTATTACATTAACCGTTTTATGTATGTTGAACCATCCTTGAGATTCTGGGATGAATCCCACTTGATCATGATGTATTATTTTTTTAATATGTTGTTGTATTCGATTTGCTAGTATTTTGTTTAGTATTTTAGCATCTGTATTCATTAGAGATATTGGTCTGTAGTTTTCTTTTTTTGTGCCATCTTTGCCTGGTTTTGGTATGAGGGTTATGTTGGCTTCGTAAAATGTGTTTGGAAGTATTGCTTGTTCTTCAATTTTTTGGAAGACTTTGAGTAAAATAGGAACCAAGTCTTCTTTGAATGTTTGATAAAATTCGCTGGTATAGCCGTCAGGGCCTGGACTTTTATTTTTGGGGAGGTTTTTAATGGTTTTTTCTATTTCTTCTCTACTGATAGGTCTGTTTAGGCTTTCTGCTTCTTCTTGACTCAGTCTAGGAAGGTTGTATTTTTCTAGGAATTTATCCATTTCTTCTAGGTTGTTGAATTTAGTAGCATAAAGTTTTTCATAGTATTCTACAATAATTCTTTGTATATCTACGGTGTCTGTGGTGATTTCTCCTCTTTCATTTTGGATTTTGTTTATATGAGTTCTTTCTCTTTTTTCCTTGGTAAGTCTTGCCAAGGGTTTGTCAATTTTGTTGATCTTTTCAAAGAACCAGCTCCTTGTTCTATTAATTTTTTCTATAGTTTTTCTGTTCTCTAATTCATTTATTTCTGCTCTGATTTTTATTATCTCCTTTCTTCGGCTGGTTTTGGGTTGTCTTTGTTCTTCTTTTTCTAGTTCCTTAAGGTGGGAAGTTAAGTGGTTCACTTGGGCTCTCTCTTGTTTGTTCATATATGCCTGAGGTGATATGAACTTCCCTCTTATCACTGCTTTTGCTGCATCCCATAGATTCTGATATGTCGTATTGTCATTTTCATTAGTCTGTATATATCTTTTGATCTCTGCACTTATTTCTTCTTTGACCCATTCATTTTTTAAAAGTATGTTGTTTAGTTTCCACATTTTTGTGGGATTTTTTTCCTCTTTTTTGCAGTTGAATTCTAGTTTCAAGGCTTTATGATCAGAAAATATGCTTGGTACAACTTCAATTTTTCTGAATTTGCTGATGTTGTTTTTGTGGCCCAACATATGGTCAATTCTTGAGAATGATCCATGTACACTGGAGAAAAATGTATACTCAGTCACTTTGGGATGAAATGTCCTGTAGATGTCTATCATATCCAGGTGCTCTAGTGTTTTGTTTAAGGCCACTATGTCTTTGTTGATTCTCTGTTTGGATGACCGATCTAGAGCCGTCAGCGGTGTATTGAGGTCTCCAAGTATGATTGTATTTTTGTCAGTTTTTGTTTTAAGATCAATAACTAGCTGTCTTATATATTTTGGTGCTCCTTGGTTTGGTGCATATATATTAAGAATTGTTATGTCTTCTTGATCCAGTGTCCCCTTAGCCATTATGAAATGGCCATTTTTGTCTCTGAGTACTTTTCCTGTATTGTAGTCAGCATTATCTGATATGAGTATTGCTACACCTGCTTTTTTTTGGATGTTATTTGCTTGGAGTATTGTTTTCCAGCCTTTCACTTTGAATTTGTTTTTATCCTTGTTACTTAGATGAGTTTCCTGTAGGCAGCATACAGTTGGATTTTCTTTTTTAATCCATTCTGCTACTCTGTGCCTTTTTATTGGTGAGTTTAATCCGTTTACATTTAGTGTAATTATTGATACTTGTGAGTTCCCTATTGCCATTTTATATCTTGCTTTCTGTTAGTTTTGTGTCTTGTTTGATCTTTCTCTTTTGTTTTTCTATTTTTTGTTTTTATTTGGTTGTATTCCATACATCTTTCCACTGTTGCTATCTTTTTTATCTCATGTGCTTCTGTGGTGGTTTTTTCAATGGTGGTTACCTTTGAATAATGAAAAGGGTCCCTACCCTGTTCATTGTAGCGAACTATTTTGTGAGTACTTTTGCACTCCATCGTCCTTTGCTACTGTTAATCTCCATCTTCTCCCCCTCTTTCTTTTTGTTGTTGTCACAGTTTAAATTTGGTTTTATTGTGTTCTTCTTGGAGCTTTTACTTGTGGCTCTGTTTTTTTTTTTGTTCTTTGTATCTGATTGGAGAACCCCCTTTAGTAATTCCTGGAGTGGGGGTTTTCTGATGATAAATTCCCTCATCTTTTCTGTATCTGTGATTGTTTTTATTTCTCCTTCATATTTGAAGGATAGCTTTGATGGGTATAGTATTCGTGGCTGAAAGTTCCTCTCTTTCAGGACTTTAAATATCGGGGTCCACTCTCTTCTAGCTTGTAGAGTTTCTGCTGAGAAATCTGATGATAATCTAATGGGCCTTCCTTTATATGTTGTATTCTTCTTTTCCCTGGCTGCCTTGAGAATTTTTTCTTTGCTGTTGGTTTGTGTCAATTTCATTATGATATGCCTTGGAGTAGGTTTGTTGGGGTTAAGAAAACTTGGAGTTCTGTTTGCTTCTTGAACTTGAGGCTTTAGTTCTTTCCACAGGCTTGGGAAGTTCTCATCTATTATTTGTTTGAGTATGTTCTCCATTCCATTTTCTCTCTCTTCTCCCTCTGATATACCTATTATTCTTATGTTATTCTTTTTGATGGAGTCAGATAATTCTTGTAGTGCTATCTCATTTTTTTTAATTTTTGAGTCTCTTTCTTCTTCTCTCTGTTGTGCCTCAAGTTGCTTGTCTTCTATTTCACTAATCCTCTCTTCTATCTGACCTGTTCTATTAGCTCAGCTTGTTACTTTGTTTTTCAGCTCGTGAATTGAGTTTTTCATCTCTGTTTGATTTGTTTTTATAGTTTCAATTTCCTTGGACATATATTCTTTGTGTTCATTGAGTTGTTTTCTGAGCTCCCTAAATTGCCTTTCTGTGTTTTCTTGTATATCTCGGAGGATTTTTAGGATTTCTATCTTGAATTCTCTGTCATTTAGCTCCAAGGTTTCCAATATATTAAATTTTTTCTCCATAGATTTTTCCTCATCTAGCTGTGTTACCTCTCTTTCTTTTGTATCCATGAGATTCGATTTTCTCTTCCTTAATGGCATCTGAGGGTGGTTTTGTTGATAGTATTAATGAGATTTAATAAAGAATAAAAAGTTTAAAAAAATAATAAAAAAAAATCGAAAAGAGTTGTTTTTTTAAAAAAAAATTAATAATGAAATAAAGAAAAATAAAATAAAATAAAAATTAAAAAAAAAAAAAAAAAAAAGGAAATTATTCCCCCCCTCCTTTTTTCCTCTCCTCTCCTCTCCCCTCTTTCTTGATAAAATCTTGTGGTGTACTGTGAATTATAACAAACAATGCCTGTGATGGAGGGCCTGAATTGGGGAAAAGTAATAAAGGGGCAAAAAAAAAAAAAAAAAAAAGAAAGAAAAAGAAAAAAAAGAGCGTATGGACCCACAAAAAGCAAATAAGGAAAAAATTTGGGTCAAGAATAAAATGATTTGCTTTTAGGTGTTGGTTGTCTAAGAGTTATGATGAGAGGATTAAGAGGAAAACGGAAAAATGGGGGGACAAATTAAAAAATTACTATTGTATTTAGTGGAACAAGAACTAGATAATATGGAGAGCCAGGGATGGGAGCACTGCTAGTGAGTTAAAAAGGTGAAGTAAAAACCCCCCAAAATGTCACAAACATAAGTTTGAGTCCCAGATAAGATAATTTGTTTGTTATTGAGGTTTGAATGAGAGGAGATGTAAAGGAAAAAGGAAGAAACTAATATAGAGGGAGAAAAGAAAGAGAGAGAGAGAGAAAAAAAAAAAGAGGGAACCACTAAAAGAAGAAAAAAGAAAGGAGAGAGAGAGAGAGAGAGTTAAGGGTTTTGGAGTGCAACCCTCATAGAGAGAAAGGAAGAGAAGAGAAAAGATAATGGGAGATGTAACACTTATGGGTAGTGTAGTTCAAGGAGAGGAGAGAGTAAGACCGGTAGAGAGTTAATCGGCCAAATTGGAGGAGGAAAAAAAAAAGTATCAAGAATGAAGATAAGAGAAACAAACGAACAAATATAATAAAATGGGATAGGTTATAAAGTCTGCAGATTATTCTTGATTTTGAGAGGTTATCTTCTTGCTTTTTCTTTTCTCTCCCTCTTCCTGGTCGGTGACTCTGTACCCCGGGTTTTGCCCCTTTGCCACGCTCAGGTGGAGGTTTGCAGTTGATAAGTCTCTATGGCAATGTCATGTATTGTGCTTTAGTCTCGTTGGCAGTCGAGGCTATTAGCATTTATAGGCTCCGACAGTGAGAGAGTCCGTGTTCCTGGAGCCTTTCTCCTAGTCTTTCCTTCCTCAATTAGTAGCCTGATAATCCAGCTATGGGGTTGCTGCTGCCTCTGCCTGGATAGTAAGAGGCTCAAAGAGCTGGCAACTCCCCACTCTATTTCCACTCAGCACAGGGCTCTGGGTAAGGCTCAGTCAGTCAGAGCTGCTAGCATAATCAGGCGGGCTTTCCACCCACTCACAGACCTCTGGCTCTGCCACTCTGTCCGGTAACACAAGCGGGTGCCCACTTCCGGGGCGCTTGGAGAAAACTCTCACTCACTGACTGCGCGCGCAGACCAGGATATCCGGCCAGCAGTCTCACGCTCTGAGTGAGTGAAACCCACAACCGCAGGGAAAAGTTGCAGCGTTGGAATTGAGTCTCGCTCCGTCCCCGTGCACGGCTTTTGCAAGGCGCTGGGGCGGCCCGAGATTCCGCTTTGGCCCACACAAAGGCCCCTGACTCTGCCCCTCTGTGCGATGACACGGGCGCACTGCCGAGGCACTCGGAGGAATCGCTCACTCCTTATCTGCGCGCGCAAACCAGGATATGAGGCCGGCCGCTTTCCCTCTGAGTGAAACACCCTCGGCAAGGAAAATCTCCACCATTGGAATTAGTTCTCACTCCCTCCCGTGCGTGGCTTTCCCAGGGCGCTGGGGCTGCCCAGAGACTCTGCCCTCAGCCCACAGAAAGGCCTCTGACCCTGCCTCTCCGTGGGGCAACACGGGCACTGACTCCCGGGGCCTAGGAAGAAATCTCTCGCCCACTAACTGCGCACCAACCAGGAGACCGGGTAAAATGGCCGCGCCGCTTGTCTTTCTTTGTTTGGGTTTGGCACGAGTGTTAGCTTGTATTGCCCGGGTTGCCACAGGATCAGATTTTCCTCGGCTTGGATCTCCGTGCCACAGCCTGGTTCGGCCGTTTGTATTCACCCCCTTTGCCCGCCTCAGTTTCTATATTCACAGTTACCAGAGAAAGCCGCCCTGTTTAGGTTAGTGAGGAAGGCGGAGCATTTCTTACTCCCTATTTCCTTCGGGGTTTGGTTATATATTTAGCCAATTTTTCACTCAATCATACCTTTGGGTGTATTGCGAAGCATCTGGAAGCTCCAAGTATAGGTTTTTCTGTTTCTGGTTGAAGATCTTGTTGAGTTTTGGGGGAGATTTATCGGTATCGCTTCCTACCCCGCCATTACTCTGACGTCATCTCTCCAAGAACTTTCTATTACCACATTACTACCCCTCTGCTCTCATCTGTGGTGAATGTCATTTCCGTTTTGTAAGTCCTATTTTATGTGTTTTGTTTATTGTAAACACACAATAGGAATAGCTAACTCATATAATGATGAGTTTCATGGTGCTTTGCATATATCATATTTTGACTTCACACAATCCCATCATGCACAAGAATTCTTATTAGCACTATTCTGAAGATAAGTAAACTGAGTCTCAGAGGGGTTAAGTAAGTTATCCAAAGTCGTACAGCTACCATTAATAGAAGCAGGACCCTGTACTCTTTTAACCTTTATACCATACTGCCTCTGAAGAAGTGTTTGGGTTTTTTTTTTAAGCACAGAGGAGCTAATATTCAACCTGACTTTTAAAGGACATGTGGGTTGACTGAGAAGGGGAGAGGACAACCTTTGGGAAGGCATGGAGACATTTGGGAAAAGGCAAGTACACTCCCAGGCTAAGTCCTGAAGGAAACAGGCTGACGAGGCGGGGGAGCCAGGGCTTCGCAGTGTCTTCCACCTTGCAAAAGGGGCTCAGGATTTACCCTGTCGGCAGAGGAGGCTGCTGGGCAATTTATGTGGGGTCCTTGTCTGAGTGACTATTCTCTGGATAAGTAAGCTCTCTTTTCCTGGTAAAGATTATAATGAAACCATGGTGATTTAATGTTGCATGGGACTGAATAGTATATTAACAATAAAATTCCTGCTTCCCAATTCTAAGAAATGCAACATGCTTTGGCTGTGAAGACAGGGGATCACGTGTGTATCCCAGCTGTTATTTCCTCCTTTGTCTGCATGTAAGAAGGAACGGTACCACTAATTCCAGAGGAGGGGCCGTTGGAATGTCTCCCCTGGGCAGATATGTCAGCACCAGGGTGATGGTCGCTGTTCACTCTAGTGGTAATATGGCAATGTCCTGTAAACAGGGAATTAGCTGTGCTTCTAATAGTGAAGTATCCCTACTCTTCGTACAGAAAAACAGTATCTGAAAGGCTAATTGTTAAAAACTGTCACGAGAGCATCTAAGGGGAGATTGATCAGGAAGGATCTGGTAGGTTGGCTGATCTCTGTGACATTATGGGGACAGTGTCCTGGAGAAGTCTCCTTCCCAGCAGGGTGTGAGCCCAGGTCCACGGAGCCTGCAGAAATCAGGAGTAGAATTCAGGAGGATCTGTGATCTCTGATGGAAAACAATAGAAACCGGTTTTCCTCAATCACTTCTAAGTAAAATGTGTCCTTTTTTTTTTACTCTGAGTGTGTAACACAGTACAACCACAGCAGCCCCCTGCCACTTCGTCATAGGAGACATCACAGTATGTCACACTACGCTGCAGCTGCCTGGGAGGTCTTTAATATTTCCAGTCATCACACCTTCAAATTGCTAGCTCGTACCAATTAATGCTTGAAAAGAAGCACAATTTTGTTTTGTTTTTTAAATATTTACCAAGTGCGTTTTAATATGACTGGTGTCCTTTGTAACCGTAGTTTTGCTTCTATCTATTTAAACTGAGAAAGCATTCAGACACATTACCAGTCTGCTAAAAAGGACCACAACACAATCGTGGCCGAGAACCCCAGGCTAAAATATTCAGATGAGGCTGGCTTACCCGGTTCCCCGTGCCTCAGGTGCACTGTGCATGCAGAGGCTGCCCTGTCTGCCCACAACGGCAATATCTGTTTTTAGGGCTCCTAGTACGGAGAAAATCGGGATTACTATTCTTCTCAGAATGTCTGCACATTAAACTTGATCTTTAAGTTTTTTGACCTCCTGAACTACTCTTGAGCATAAACTTGCTCTTTCCTAAGGATGCCAGATTTAGCAAATCTGTGCTGTATCTGTAGAGTACCTATATAGATGGATTTCAGGCAAACAATAAATAATTTTTAGTGTCAAGTGTATACTGAATACTGCTTGGGACATAACTGGTACTAAACAATTTGTTGCTGTCCATTGGAAATTTAGTTTAACTGGGCATCTTGTATTTTCCCTGGCAACCCTGAAAACACCAGAGTTGGGCGAACAGTCCTCTAGCTAATTAACTACAGATGGTAAGAACATGTTTTCTTACGCTGCTTACTAACGAATGTTAGTTCTTCCAAAGGTCTCAGACTTTGAATGAATGCAAAAGGAAGTCTTTGGAAATTTGAAATTTTCTTATTATCACTCCACAATCAAAGCATCTATGTTTCCAACTTCAGGACAAGCGGATAACTTGGAAACATTGCCCGTCCTTAAAGGAAATTGACCACAGGCCAAGAATTTTGGTCTTAGCAGTGTTCCCTGAGATCCTGTGATACCCAGTTCTGTATCAAAGAAATGTGGTCAGAGTTTAGGCTGACAGTGAAACTGAATTTCAAAACCTTTTGACACTCGTCTCATTGTTAAATAACTTGGCTCCAAATCAAGCAAAAGTCGTAATTTCCCTTTTCTGGGATGAGATTCCAATTATAATAATAAGGAGCATAGAAATCACCAAGGAGAAGAACTCTCCTGTGGTATTCCAGGTGAATCACACCCAGTCCATTAACCATCAACCAGTAGAGACCGATAGTTCCAATTCATTTCAAACAGAAGACAGAGTAGTCAGACTGAAACCAGAGACACAAGCCAGCCTGAAGTCGATACGTCTCTCTAGAAAGTGATACTTTCTATATTTATATGCCTTTATCATCATAAAAAGTTGTAAATATGAGATAGAGAAAGGTATGAGTGCTTAAAGGTGGTGCATTCACTGTCTTAGTGAGTAAGAGGTTTATTTAGGGGAAAATCACTTTAAGATGGTTCAAATTATATATTACTGCCTTGTAAAAAAAATATCAATAATCTGTCTCAAGCCACTTTCCAGCACAACAATGAGCGTGAGAGAAGATGGCATCCTTGCCTGCTTCCTGTCGTTCTCTTCCTTTGTTAATGCTCTAAGTTTGAAGTTTCATTACATAGGAAAACACTAAGTGAAAGCCTTGTTGCTCTAAGCACCATCTGCAAAAACAGATGCCTTCCATCCTGACGTGTTCCAGGTTACAGCTGATGAGCTCACACACCCTTATCTAAACGGCAGAGTTTTGAACTATCTTTCCTGTACTGCATTTGATCGAATCCAGACAAGATTCTATGAGCTAGTTAAAGCAATCTCTTCCCTGAAGAGAAAATCTGGAGCATTGCATTTCGGAGACTAACACAATCCAGTTAGTCGTGTGCTGCTTTTTTTTTCCCCCCTCTCAGACATAAGTTTTCCTGTTTTACCAGTCATCTCACAACAATGCATGTCCAAGCCATGCTGTGATTAGAGGGGAGAATATGCTTATTACCAAGTTCTTCGCATGTTGGAGCACGGAGAGACCAAGGGTGGTAAACCAAAGGAAATTTCCATTTGCTCTTCAGTTGCTACACATTCTTGCTCTATAGGAAAGTGAGCTGTTATTAAGTAATAACGTTCAGCTGAAGTTGGTCACTTATAACAACAGACAGATGTATAATGTTTTATTTGGGTTAGCCAACTCTCTCTCAAATAAAGGGCCTGAAATTAAACTGTCTTTACAAAAATATTCAGCAAATGATACCTCTGACTTATTCTGGTGCTCAGATTCTTTGCCATGGAAAATGGAAAACGAGTCTCCCGTTGAACTCAGTATCTGTTTGAACTTGTCTTTGCTGAGTGGAGAAAGGTTGATGTTCTATGGAATGAAAAAATTTAGAAAGACTGCATTGAGGGGTCAAGGGTATAACTATGCAAACCACATTTAGAGACGGAAAGGGATTTTTTTAGTGCTTATGGAATTCAGAACAATGATAATGGAATGGAAGCATAGGAAAAAGGCTAAATATTTGACCATAGAGGCAAATTGGATTATTAGATACTCCCATGCAATGCAAAATGGGGGGTTTGTTTTAAAATGGGTACTTGTTGCTTTTCCAGTAGGTAATAGGACAAGAGAAAGACCTCGTCAATTCACCAAGCCATCACAGGCAAACTAGCCAAAGAAGCCTTCAGGAAGTTGGGTTCTTTGTAAGACACAGGTTCTTGGCCAACACTAAGAGATTTTTTTCCTTTTTCTTTTTAGAGAGAGATTCTGATTCAGTAGCTCAAGTGTGGGACTTATGAACCAGCATTTAAAAAATTTTAAATTAATTTGAGAGAGGGAAAGGGAGAGTGAGGGAGAGGGAAACATTGATTTGTTGTTTCACTTACGCATTCATTAATTGATTCTTGTATGTTCAATCCCTTGACTAGGATTGAACTGGCAACCTCTGTGCTTCAGCACAATGATCTAACCAACTAAGCTGTCTGACCAGGGTCAGAACTGACATTTCTAATGAACTCCAAGTAGTGCTGATGCTGCACTTGGGGGTTCCCCTATTCTATGCTGCCCTATCTTCAGTGTCCAATAAATGGATAGCTCATCTCAGGATATTTCATGACAGCCAAGAGAGGTATCTGCCTATAAAATAAATTAACCTTGCCTCTGGCTCAGTGACCTTGAACAAATCACTCTTTTTGATTCTCTTTTCCCCCAGATATTAAGTGCCATTTAGACTAGATTAGAACTCTCCAAAGTTCTCTCCTTGGGTCTATAATCTTCATACAGCATCAAGATGGTTAACTCAACTCATTCATAGACCAGCACCGGTCTGCGAACTGACGGTTGAAAAACATTGGTCTATATAATTCATTAAGAGATGAATAATGTAGCTCATACCCTCAAAGTGTGGTCTCAAGACTGGCAACATCAGCATCACCTGGGAACTTATTAGAAACGTGGGTTCCCAGGCCCCTCTCTAGACCTACTAAATCAGAAACTCATGGTGGCACCCAGCCATGCATGCTTCAAGAACTTCAGGTAATTTGAATGCTTTCTGAACTTGGAGAACTAGTGGTATAGAAGTGAGAAGCATGGACCCAGGGCTCAGACCCTGTGATTAGCTGTCCTCTCTTTGACTATTACACTTTCATCACCTGGAATTCAGGAATAATAGCAGCACATCTATAAAACAATAAATCAATTACAGCTATGTACCTATAATGGATACTAACACATAATGAGCAGGAACGTACTTACGCTGTATTGTAGTGCACATGAGTAAATCTGACGACAGTGGTTAGAGAGGAGCACAGCAATGGAAACAGACAGGTCTGGCTTGTCAACCTTGTCCTCCACGGATTAACTTCAAGAACATGTGTGAATTATCTCTTCAAGCTTAATGTCCTTTCAATGCAAATTAAAGAGAAGGGTTAAACAGAATACCATCTATAACTCCTTTGAAATGTGTGTGGTGCCTTTTGAGTGCCCCCTTCTCAAATGAAAGCTAGCAAGGGCGTGATGATAATTGCCCCCAGCACTGCCCAGTGTGTCCATCGCCATAGGTTCTGAGGCCACAACATCCTTAATCAAGGGCTTTTGCTTCACAGAATATTAAAGTCGTGCTATCTAAGGCCCTTATACCTGCCCTGAATTGCTGTCTTGTGGAGATAAATTTAAATATTGATTTAGAAGAATTTAATGAGGAAAAACTATTCAACGTTTTATTTATTTTCTATGTTCTCCTTCTTCCTATTTTTTTTTCTGTGTTCAGTCATAGACCAAGAGTTAGGGTTTACAGTAAGGATGTTTGAAGGTTCTACATGTTGTTTTTTTTTTCAATATAGTACCTTTCAGATCTACTATCCTAAGGTATAAAAACATGTAGAAAGGGTGTGTCTGTGGCCAGGCTTTCCCAAAGCTCTGTCTCAGTGACAAACGATTCCAAGAATTCAATGGCTCACAGCAACAGGAGGTTTTTCTTACCTGTGTCACAAGTCAGCTTTGGTTCCATTGTAGTTCAGCTCCTTGTGTCCCTTTCCTCCCACTCCCCAGAAGAAAGGACAGCCCAACTGGAGCCTCGCCCACAACTGTGCCACGCCACCACTGTGATGTGAGTCACTGCGGCTCACACAACATTGGCCAAAGCAGTCCCATGATCACATCGGACACAAAAGGGTGAAAGCTGTTCCCCCACGGGAAAGCCCAGGAAGGAATTCTAGGGATAGACCCAGCAGAGCCTGGCAGCCAGTAACTGGCAGCAACAAACAGTCAACAACAACAAACATGACCACAGCTCTGCCAATTAGGTCCAAGTTTATATCTTCATAACATGGGCCTTTAGGACAGAGTAAACTGGGTCATGAATTTGTCGTCATCTCATCTGGTGTTTCCCCTCTGATTAGTACAATCCTCATGGAGAACAATGATCAATACCATGGCCTACTAGCAGCTGTCACCCTCCCAGCCACACTCAGTCCTCCATGGCCTGAGGGAAGAAATGGGTTTGCAGATGGAGTAATTTCCCCAGCAGGTAAAAGCCGCAGAGCCACCTTTTGGAATAGGCTGAGTCAGCTTTGGCCACCTCCTGCTTTTTCAGTGAGTATGTGTGCTTCCGAGGTCCCCTCGGAAGGTATAAGGGCCTCGGACAAAGCCATTCATGTCCTCAACTGACATAGATGAAGTCAAGAAGTGGATTAAGAACAGTCAGACCAGCCGTGGAAGCCAGTCCTGGGCTGCTTTGAAGAGCAGGGAGGAACGTGGCAGGAGGCCAAGCCCAGAGGTCCCATGGGCTCTCGTGGCCACAGTCACAGGATCCACAGAGAGGATAGCTAAGCCTCACTGATTTTATTCTTAATACTTCTAAGCCTTTTGAGTTCAGTGAACCCCAAATACACTCTTGTCAAGCATTTCTTTTACTACTTAATATTTAAACCGGTATATCCTTGAAGTGAAATTTAATCCAGGTATTTCAGAATCACAGCCAAAAAAGAAAGAAAAAGATCTCCAAAAAATTGTTCTGTCAGAAATATATGACACGCAAGAAGGTTTCTTAAACAACTTTTCACAACTTTTATACAGCTTTAAAGTCAGATCCCCTCGAATTCTAATTCTGAAAACCCAAAGTCGTAGTGACCTGTGTCCCCTCCCTCCATGTCTCACTGGCCCATTTGAAGGAACATAGGATGACTTCACTTGAGGCCTGAGACACTTTGGGTTTCAGAACCTGCTGCCTTCCCAAGTTCCTATTAGTTATTTTTCTGCAGGTGCAAATACTATCAGCCCACCATAGAACAGAGAATGAAGCTTTTCCTAGGACTGACAAATTAAAAACTTCCAAAATCTAACTCAACAGAGCTCTAGGTTTTTAGACAGTATCAGTGTTGTAGTACTAGGAAAAAAACAACTTTAATACTTTAAAAAGTTAATGCTTAGCACTGGCACACTAGGTAGTTGGCATTCTTCTATAAAGATGGTATAGATTAGACATTCTAAGAACTAATAAAGAGGCATTTCAATGGCTGTGCGCAGTAGTTCTCTTTCAGAGTGCTAAGAGGAAGTGAGGAGGGGAAATTTGATATCATTTAACCCGTATGTCCCAGCGTGGTGGTTCTTATGTTCCTGGAGCTGCAGCATCACCTGAGAAGTTGTCAGACATGCAAATTCTTGGGTTCCACCCCAGACTTACTGGATCAGAACCTCTGAGCCTTCTAGGTGGTTCTGATGCCAATAAAGCTTGAGCACCTGTGTCAGGGTAGTGGCCAGTGTGGGCACAGGATCTTCTCTCTGGTCACATACCAGTTGTTGCCTGTGCCTCTGTTCCCTCCTCATGGAGATAATGGTGGCACTTGCCTCACAAGGTTGGTGTGTGAGAGTTAAGTTCACCCAGGGAAAGCCCTTAGACCAGGGGCTGACACATGGCCTGTGATTATGATGATCTATTTATGGCAATGACAATTGTTATTAATCTGAAACTTTATTCTGATTACCTGTTTGAGTCCATTATGTTGTCATTGCCATTGTTAATACTCATAGGCATCTTTTCCTCTTTGGACCACTTTTGGCTCTTTTCTGACAATATTCATGCTTATTATTTGTATCTCTCTTTCTTCTCATTGGTCAATGGCTTTCTGGCCATTTCTGGCTTGATTTCTCCTTGACAGGATGATGTGTTTCGGCTCACTTCGGTTGATTCCTTCGATCATCCATTCTGAAACAAGCCTCTTTCTGGTAGAATGTTTTACCTCCCTGAGGATGGTGATGGGAGCTTGGTTTCCATTTGTCCATCCCCATAGTTTCATCCCCAACACTGGGAGTGTAGTTCTCCACAGAGCTGATTATCTTTTACAATGTGCCTACCATTTAGTTCTGTTTCCAAAATGTGTTTTTCTCTCCTTTATCTCCAGAGAACAAATGCTACACAGCATAAGCATCACATGGTTTCATGCCATGTATATTTTGTTAGGTTTGAAGTGAGATAGTAATACTGACCTCTCCATTTAATAATTTCAAGGGCTTCAATAAAGATACCACAATTCTAAAAGTTATAATCCCACCCACATGTTGGAATAACATAATGCAAACTGGAGCAATACATATGATTTCCAGAATCTAAAGAAAACTACGAGTGGTTTGTATGGAATATGGCTTCTTTGTGGGATCGGAGAAGGGAGATTAGCAGAGAATATCTTTCATCATTTTTCCATCCTTAGCTTTTGGTAGACTCTTACTTTTCCTTAACATTTTAGTGGAACCAGGTAGATTGCAGAATAACCGGGGGGGGGGGGCAGTAACATAAAATTATATGGAATAAGAGTTTCTATCAACAATGAAGTAAATTTCATCGAAGAAGTGTGCTGAGGAATAAAATACAATGCATTCAGAGCATGTGACAAAACGTGAGTGATAGAGCAGGCAGACAAGTAGGATTGATACTCAATCCTAACAGAGCAATGATGAGCACAGAGGTTGTTTGCCAAACATACTAGCACCCGGGGAGAATCAAGTGTAGGAGAGGCTGTGGAGGTTGATAATTGGGACCAATAAATGGCAAAAGATTGTAATTATTTACAATCATGAGAGGATTAGAAAAGAAGCAAAAAGGGTATGTATGCTTCTTTGTGTAAGACAAATAAAATATGTGGAGTGTGTGTGTGTGTGTTTAGCTTAGGAAGACATCTTTCCGAAAAGCTACATGTAAAAGAACCTCCTAAATTTAAACAGGTTACGTTGCACTTTGGAGTTTCAATGTTTGAGAATGCTGGCTGAGCCTCTAGAGCAGTGATTTTCAACCTTTGTTTCTCACGCACTCATAAACTAATTACTAAAGAAAAAGGGGCCCTGACCTCTTCTTCTTTAGTAACTAATTTATTTGTGCCATGAGATGAAAATGGTTGTATTTTGTCAGGGGCACTGACCTTAGTAATTAGTGTGTGTTTGTGCCATGAAAAAAAAAAAGGTTGAAAATCACTGCTCTAGAGACACTGGACCCCCTTTTCCTGCCATGAACCCTCTCTGCAATGAAGACAGGTTGCTCCAGCCTCCTGGGTCTCCTCGTGTGTCAGATGCTTTTGGCTTTGGCAATCCTTTCAGCTCTAATGTTCTATGACTCAACAATAATAATGCATTTCCACAGGCGGTAAAAATATTCTAGACTCTTCCCTTCCAGTCCTCACTGTTTACTTCCTCTGCACTTCCCCTTCCTGCCTCCCTGTTTGCCTGTCAGTTGACAGTGGGCCTCAATGGGGGTAGGTTAACCCTCTTTCCAGGCTGTTTTACGATTGAACTCCCTCCAGAGGGTGGGAATTCCACAGTGAGGGCTGTGATTGAGACATCAATTTAATCCTGGAAACACGCCTTGAGCCTTGATTCTGGCACCATGCCAGATTACCAGGGTTTGGAAATGCATGCTGGGGCCCCCGCCCCTGGGGACTTGTTAAGGGTCAGCTTCACCAGGTCGGTTTCTGGATAAACACCTGTGAACCCCACATGTCCCTCTTCCTTTCTTTCAGGCAGTCGCAGAATCCCATGGTCGCCAGGTGGGTGAAGGGGCGCAGGGACAGTCCATTTGCCTTGAAGAAGACGGCGTCTGAGCTGCTGAGTAAGTGACCAGGTAGTAGCATTCTGAGGGCACAGGGTGCTCACCCTCAGCGTACTTTCCACCCGCTGCTCTTTTTCACAGAGATGCTAAACCCAAGACCAGGGCAGAAGCCCTGTCTTCGTCCCCCACTTATGACCACCTACCTCTGATAAGGAGGCGCTGTTGACGTGGGAACCTAACTCTAGGCGCGCAGAATGCAAAGGAAGAGACAGACCCAGCTCAGCCCCCGCTGGCCCACTGCCCCTCTGAGAGAGATTGAAACAGAAGCTTCGTGGCACTGCCTTCACGTAGACAGGGCTGAGTGCCCCAGAAGCTGGCGGGCGGCAGAGACTTAGCTTTGCGCGCGCCCGAGGACGTCTGTGTGTCATCCACCCTCAGAAACTTAAGCCTCTTTTTCCATTTCAGTGGCTTCAATGGCATGCACTTTCCCCTGGCAGTTCTTTTTTTTCCCCTTTTCCCCCCTTTTTAGAGAGCATGCAGTCACTTGTCTCACAGTGCTGGAGTTCGGAGCCCTGCTCTGCACTTGGTGTGCCAGCATGGCACTATTTCCAGACTCTCGCCCTGCTCCCTTTCCTCCTGGTCACTGACAGTGCTGCTGAGGGTCCCCTAAGACCCTTGCTCACCAACTCTACCCTGTACTTTTCTTTTAAATAGATCATGAAGTTAATGGGATAGGCGTCAAAGAGCAAAATAAATTCTGAATAACTCGTGCCCCATTTTTGCAATGAAAATTTATAAAGTGACTTTCCTTTCCAAGAAAAAATATGATAACAACAGTTCATTTCAGAGAGCATTCAGTAAATGGCACACTCCTGATAACATAACAGGAAAATTAAAGAGCCCACAGGCCCCTGCTTCCTCAGGGTCCTCCTGCGGTGGCTGCAGTTTCACTTTCCTTGAAGGGATTTGCCCATAGGGTTATTTTTAAAACTCCTATTGGGCAGTAATGCTGCTCTAACAGCAAAGATTATTGCATGAATCACAGAACTCTGCAAACCAGTTCCTTTTTATAGGGGGGGTTGTATTTTTTTTTGTTTTGTTTTTTGGTTTTTTTAAAAAATATAGCGAGGTAGGGAAAAAACATGCCAACCAGGTAGAGTTCCCCGTAATCACTTCCATTATCTTTTCAAGGAATGTAGGGGTCATTTATCTCAGTCACCAGGCAGGTACTATAAGATGCTAGGTGGCCTCATGCCCAGCTTGTTCCTGTGTGTGAACCAGGGCTCAGCGTGGAGGCCTGGCGCTTCTTCCTGGTAAGTCTGCTGTGCTACACTGATGCCCATTCTTGTTTACTTTCTCATGAACTCTTCAAAATACATTCCTATGCTAGTTCTGCTTAGTTCTAAAGAAGTAAGGCAGCATTTGTGTGCTGTGCCTGAATGTCACACCTAATACGGTGTATTGATAGCACTTCTAAGAATAACCAGCATATCGATTAAACTATTAATCAAGCTTAATTATTCACTGTGTTTGTTTGGGTTTTGGATTACTTAGCCTTTTCCAATGTAATCAAGACAGGGAGAGGTTGTAGATTCTAAATTATTCACTGGATTAGGGGAAAAATAAATTGCTATTATAGGGAATGTCATGCAAGAGAGTAAGTTTTAAAACATTTTGTTAATACCACCCAAGTTTAAAAGATTGTGTTAGTATTTTCCATTGCTTATCAAGAACTTTCTTATGTATGCTAAATTTTTGTTATACCCGTACTGATCTCAGTCAACTTATTTTTAAATTTTGTGTAACTGGAAACCTGTGATAGTTGAATATACATAAACATTCATAATGCTCTCTGGGGTAGATGCAGATGAGTGTGATATCACAAAAGAAAGATTATCATTGTTTTTTAATTGCAATGCTCTGTTTTGGCACTTTATAGCCATTATCTCATTTAACCATCAAAAAGCCCTGAGGTGTAGGCTTTATTCACATTTTACAGATTAAGGAGCTGAGGTCTAGAGAGGTTAAACAGCTTATCCTGGCTCCCCGCAAATAAACCGGAGGGTCAGCATTGAACCCACGTTTGCTTGTCTCCAGAGTCTATGCTCCTTATTTCCTCAAGTTCAAGTCGATTAGTTACACCTTCAGAAGTCTCTTTTCTTTTATATGTCCATATGCATTTATACTTACGCACATTTTTATCCTTTTTCTGAATGTTCTACCACCTATGACAGTAACAAACTGTCTCTCTGTCATTTCCTTAGGTGATCCCAAGAGTCTGACAATGGACTCAATTCACCTTAGTGTGTCCAGTGCTCCCCTGGTAAAGCACACAGCGGGAGCAGGACTCAAGACCCATAGACCCCGAGTCATGTCCAAGAGTGGGCACAGCAATGTGAGAATTGACAAGGTGGACGGCATATACCTACTCTACCTCCAAGACTTGTGGACGACGGTGATCGACATGAAGTGGAGATACAAACTCACCCTGTTTGCTGCCACGTTCGTGATGACCTGGTTCCTTTTTGGAGTGATCTACTATGCCATCGCCTTTATTCACGGGGACTTAGAACCAGAGGGGCCTATTTCAAATCACACCCCCTGCATCATGAAAGTGGACTCACTTACGGGAGCGTTCCTCTTCTCCCTCGAGTCCCAGACAACCATTGGCTATGGCGTCCGCTCCATCACAGAGGAATGCCCTCATGCCATTTTCCTGCTGGTTGCTCAGCTGGTCATCACGACCTTGATTGAGATCTTCATCACAGGCACCTTCCTGGCCAAGATCGCCAGACCCAAAAAGCGGGCGGAGACCATCAAGTTCAGCCACTGCGCTGTCATCACCAAGCAGAATGGGAAGCTGTGCTTGGTAATCCAGGTGGCCAACATGAGGAAGAGCCTTCTGATTCAGTGCCAGCTTTCCGGCAAGCTCCTCCAGACCCACGTCACCAAGGAAGGGGAGCGGATCCTCCTCAACCAAGCCACTGTCAAATTCCACGTGGACTCCTCTTCGGAGAGCCCCTTCCTCATTTTGCCCTTGACATTCTACCACGTGCTGGATGAGGCCAGCCCCCTGAGAGATCTCACGCCCCAGAACCTGAAGGAGAAGGACTTTGAACTTGTGGTCCTACTCAACGCCACCGTGGAGTCCACCAGCGCCGTCTGCCAGAGCCGCACATCCTACATCCCGGAGGAGATCCACTGGGGCTTTGAGTTTGTGCCTGTGGTCTCTCTCTCCAAAAACGGAAAGTACGTGGCTGACTTCAGTCAGTTTGAACAGATCCGGAAGAGCCTCGATTGCACGTTTTACTGCGCGGATTCGGAGAAGCAGAAACTGGAGGAAAAGTACAGGCAGGAGGATCAGAGGGAGAGGGAACTGAGAACTCTCTTGTTACAACAGAGCAATGTCTGATGGCAGGGCCGTGGCCTGGCCTTCTCTCAGCAGCTGTTTCCATATCCGACTTTCCTTCAAACAAAAACATATGGAAGCACTAAAAACAAAAAACAAAAATGGCACAGATGTGCAAAATTGATCTTTTCCTTTGATCTAGTAGCTGAACAAGAATCTGCCTTTGAGAGGGTACCTGTTTGTCTGAAACAAACTCTCAAAATTCAAATTTTCTAAAATGGGGCTGGCTACATTTCGAAGAATTGGTGTAGGGCAATTGCACAAGTGTCTTGATGAGTGGACAGAGACATTCAGCGATGCTGACAGCGAGAAAAAAATGCATTTTTTCTATAGAGATATCAGCTGTAATATAAGGTATTTATTCAGTCCAAGTATCAAAGACATTATTATGACCAAGACTGGAAATGCGATTCAGTATTCACTTATAACATTGCTTTAAAAATCTCTCTTTTTTTTAAGCAGAAAAAAATGTTATATATACTGGAGGCTGTCTAGTAATACAGAAAATGGAACGAGGAGATTCTGTTCTCACAAAATATAATAATTTCATTTTCGCCTTTTTTCCCCAGTAGATTTAATTGTGTAGCATGAATTTGATGAATCGGAAACTAACAGTTGTGAGAACATATACAGATGGAGCTGAGGCTATTATTGCCATGAATTTTTTTATTGGAAGGCACTTGCCCCTTTCTATTCAAAATGTGGTTCACAGACCAGCAGCATCAGCCTCAGCCAGGAGCTTGTTAGCCATGTAGCCACTCAGGCCCCACCTGACTTAGAGAATCTGAGTCTGTATCTTAACAAGACCCCCAAGTGACTGGAGTGCAAATGAGTTTGGAAAGTTTCTCTCTGGGCAGTGTGCTCAGAGTAACCTTCTGAAGCTTTGGGATCTGTGAGTCCCATGTCCACGCAGCCTCCAGATCTGTTGTTCCTTCGGTTCATTATTATGAACCAATCTTCCTTTCAGCCACTTCTTCCCTTTCTAGTAAAAGATCTTGTCCACAGAGGAAGTGCCATCAACATTCCAAGAGCAAAATAAAACTCTTGCAAGTAATGGTCGTCTTCTTCACTCTAAGTACACAGTTGTTGATGACAGAACAAAAGAAAAACTCAGCTAATGTAACAATGAGGAATTTGCTCAGATGTTGAAATCTAGAAGGTTGGATGGGGCCGTGAGGAACAAGGGTTGCTGAGAACGAGTAGTTCATACACAGACATCTCCTTGAAGCACAAACAGAATTTGATAATCTGATAAGATGTCTAGAATGTCCTCAGTATTTAAACAAATCTTGTGCAACTCAATGTTACAGAGGTAACAGTTGGCTTTTGTCAGAATTTAGGGAATCAGGTACCCTGCATATCTTTGGAGAAAAGAATAAATGGCTAAGATTGGCTATTTGTATAAAAGCTGAATTCTCATTTCATTCAAAACAGGATGGATTTGCATATTCAGTCAAGGAGAATATGACTATAAGTGCTGTGTGGGCATGCACGTGAGCCCACATATGGGTATGCAAATACACATGCATGCACACACAGACACAGACATGCACACAATACACACTCATAGACAGGACTCACACCTTGGCTCTTAAAGTGTAATTGTGGACATTACCAATGAAAAACATTTACAATTGAAAGAGCAAGTCTTCCACTAATATGCTCACTTTTGTTTTGTTCTATAAGATTGGGAATATTGGGACTCCAAGGAAATGTAGAAGGTAATCTGGCTTCAGACTGTCAGTGAAATGAGGAGGTGGACTACAGCAAGTCTGGTCACCTCTTGATGTTACCACATTTCCAAGTGTCTTTCATTGAACAGAAAGTGTGGATAACACCTCTGACCCGGAACTGACCATCTAATAATGCGGGGGTCAGAGTAATGGGGGCAAAGTCGTAAAGGTTTAAAGAACAATCTCAATGAAGAATGTCTTTAATTCTTCAAGAAGTCTTTTTCTTTGTTGATAATTTCATAGCAGGTTGTTTTAGGTCTTAAAAAATTACATGTTGTTAGATATTACCCCTTTTAGTTGCTATATGTGTTTCTTGATTGTATATTGTGGTATAATCGACAGAAGAATAATGTCACAGGCATGTTTACAGATTTTCTGTCACGCTATTAACTTCTTCTCACAGTATTTCCATCAGTGTTGATTTGAATGTGATCAAGGTTAAGAATCTGATGTACTTATATTGTGTATGGTACAATGATGTAGCATAAGATTGAGAAATATTTTCTCTATTTACTTATCATATCTATTTCAGCCAAATTTGGAAACGATTATCCGATCTTTTACACTACCCAAAAAATAAATACACAGTGTCTTAAAAACCAATACTTGTTGTAAGTCAATAAATTATATTATTGCATAATTTCAATACATAGCTCTAAAGTTGTGGCTAGTTTGAAACTTAGCATTTTTCCAGGCACGTTTATTTTTTATTACTTTATACAAAATACTCTCATATTGACATGGTAACAAAGGATTCAGGTGGCAAACTGCTTCAGTTTGGACAGTCTTCTCACTGAAACAGATTCATACTTAACCTCCAACTAAGAAGAAGTCAGAATAATGGAGTGTTTTTGACCACAAAATGAGTAGACCAGATATTTAGATGAATTTTGACATATTTCCAATGTGCCAGGCCTTTTCAGTGAGACCATTAAAAAATGCTGTGTTCCACTTGAGAAACCACAAATCCTTGTGTTATTCCATAATAAAATGCATTGTACTTACAGGGTACCTAGTAGCCAATGGCCCCAGAAGCATAGCAAAAATTCACTCATTGATCCTCACATTGGGCCACCTTTGGGGTAAGGCGCAGGCACACATGGGTTCCCCTCCCCACTCTTGGAGATATTATAGCACAGAGAGGAGACTCCAGACATTGAAAATAACTGGTCAAAAGGAGGAAACACCATGAATGAGTGGACCAGATATTTAGATGAATTTTAGCAACTCTGAATTAAATTTTCAGTTTTCCTTGACTGTGATTTTAGTATCTTTGCCATGTAGATTAAGGTGTATACACACATGGTACTTCGAGTGCAGTATGATCCTCTCTCCCTCGCTTAGAGCCTCAGTCCTCATGTATCATCTGGAGAAAGATGAACACAGAGAAGCATAGTAAAGAAGGCACAGAGCCTTTGCACTGGTAGCTCGGAAAAGGATCCCCTCACTCTCGGGCTTGGTTCTGTTTCCTGTCACTACAATCTAAGGGTCCAACATTTCACCGTGTGGCAGAGGAAGACTTTTAGTCTCTCATCTTGGCTCTCTTTCTTACTAGATTTTCCTTTGCCTGATAAGCATTTGTAGTTACTGGTTTTGAATCCAGGTTATCTTATTATAGTTTTGTGGGGTGGGATTTTTATTTTTCAACAAAAGGTACTAACATTTCAATTTTTGATTTCCATGTTCTGCAGTGCGCACTCAAGTTTTAGCCTTTGACCCTGGGGGTAGGTCCAAGGTACACTCGATTTTCTTCCCCTGGGAAGACTTCCACGTGAAGGTCCAAAGCTTAGCATTTCACTTCTAATGGATCAGCTATGTACACTTTGCCCTTTGTGAATTTCAGTTTATCCTTAATCAAAATGACCTGCTCACCAAGCAAACCCTGGGCCAGTGGACAGCAACGAGAGGTGGGTGTCTGCTCTCGGACTGACCTGTCTCAGAGCAAAGCGAAGAGTTCCCAGAGTCAGAACGTACAATGAAATCCTAGGATGAGAACTTCATTGGGATTTTAAAGAATGAAAGAGTGAACTTCTTGAGGCATTCGTATTTGTCAGTAAACTCTTTTTATTACTAGGTTGTTTCTATTTTTTTTTTTTTTTTCAAAAAGAACCTCAAATGAAATCTTTGTCTTCAGAGTAGGGAAGGCGGTAAGAAAAATGTAAAAATTAAAAGCTAGTTGTTGATCCACACTAGTTTTTACATAAAGGCACTTTTCTCTGTGGAAAAGAACTTCTCTGCAGGGGAAAAAAATGGGTCGCTCAGTCTTACGTTACAGCAGACGCGATCGTCATCCTCTCCGGGCTTCCCAGGAGAACCCATTTGCGTCTTTAAGAAACACTGATGGATTAAGTCCAATTTTTTTTTTTCTCCCAGTTTTTCCGCTAAATGCTTTATGAGAAAGAAACGTGAGGCAGAAATGCAGTTGCAGCCCTTTCCCTGCACTCCATCCTCCGTCAGCTCTCCCGTGGGACTTGGTTTCCTCTCGGCCTGACACGTGCGTGGGTGGCTGCCTTCATCCTGGCTCTCCAGACCATCGGTCCGTTAATTCTGCCGGGTAAAAATAACCCTTTGACGTTAGTGCTTTGTAGGTGTTCGTTAGTGATTTGTAGGATGCTCCCAAAATTGGGGATGGAAATTTTTATTTTTCAATCGGTCTGTTGCTGGTGTGTAAAAATTAAAGATGAAGAGAAAGTTCTTGATTAGCATTGATAGTGAATTCCTAATACAATGACAAGAATTGGTTGTGTAAGTGAAGGGCGTCATAGATGCATGCGTATAAAAGCTGGAGGTGCCGTGTGTGTATGTAAAGGCCACAGAACCCTGACTGTCATCCCAGAATTAGGAATGCCAGGCGTGCTGTGTATGCAGGACATGTGCTACATTCAGTGATGTTAGACCTGCATTCTCTATGGATTTCATTGAGATGCCCTAAATGCCCTGTGCTCATTTTTAATCAATTACAAATTACAAAACTGCATGGGCAATTAGAAAATAAATAAAAAACCTTCAAATTTTACTGAATGTCTTTTCTATATTTCTTTATTAGAGAAATGACTCACAGAATCCCAAACTATGCCTTTCTCTAGGAGATCAAAAAATAAAGGTCCCTTCCTTTGGAAGCTACTGTTTTCATATAACTGGTCATAGAGAAAAGGGGTAATCTAAAACAATATTTTCTTGGCTTGCCCAATTAGTAAGAGTGTATTTCAGCCAAACACAGGGGACCTTGGATACCTCTGTACAGTGTATTCGAGCCCGTCTTTCAAGGGGAAACCTAAAATGGTGGGCTTAAAGGCCCCCTCCATACGCTAGAGCTCTGACGCCCAACCCCTGCTGCAGAATTAAACTGAGGCTTTTGCATCTCTGACCCATACTGGATGGGTAAAGCCAAAGACAAAGGAGTCAGCCTAAAACTCCACTACCAAGCTTTTTGGTTTAACAGTTCCCACCTCACGATCTTTATTTGAGACCAAATCTTATATAGTCTCCAAGCCTTCCCTCTCCTTAAGATATTCAAAAATACGCAAGTGTAGAACTTGCTCAAAATTAGACCCCAAGGGGGCTACTACAATCAATTATAGAGTACCTACTTCTTAAAAAAAAAGTCAGAAGTTATGGACTAGGCTAAAAAATGAGACCCCTTAGCTTATTATTACTATTATTGTCATTATTGCAAATGTCCTTAATATTATTGAGATTGTTGAGAAAGTAGAGAGCTTCCAAGAAGGTGCTTGAAGGGTAGTTCAAAGAAAATGTTTTGGATTTTTTTTCCCCAT
Source organism: Saccopteryx leptura (assembly GCF_036850995.1). NCBI lineage: Eukaryota > Metazoa > Chordata > Mammalia > Chiroptera > Emballonuridae > Saccopteryx > Saccopteryx leptura. Next base: position 220,573,681 of record NC_089504.1, on the reverse strand, counting down.
TCACGGTAATTCGACATTTTTTTCATCTGCATTCAAAATCTTAAGAGTAAGGATGTTGTATTGGAACAAATCATTGCAGGAAGTATGACTGTGTCAGGGGCTTTTTACAATAACAAACTTCCAGAACACAAGAGGAAGCTGTGTTCGTGTGCTGACCGCGTATGAAATAGCAGTCAGGAGGGGAAGGGAGGAGAACAGCCAACTTGGATCTATTTTTGAAGAATTATTTCTGTAGGGTGTCATGGAATTGTAAGTTATGAAAAAAAAATGCTTTGGTAAACAAGACTTCTTGATTCCAACAGGACCCACTCCAAAATACCACTTAATGAAATTCAAGGGAATGTTATGAAGATTAAAATTCCAAATGACATGCAGACTTTACAAGCAAACAATTCCCTTCCTTGTCAATCCTGGCAGCATGCAGTTACCAAAGTCTGGACCATGCCTCAGTCCCCTGCCACATACAGCTCGACGTCTCATCACCACACTGTGGTGGCACAGACGAGTGTCCTCGCTCTCCTCTGATTCTGAAACCAGTCTCATATTTGGATTTGCCTTAGCAGAATAGGGACTCATGTTTCTTAAGATTGAGCTACTACTTGGTGCCTGTTGGAAATCTCACACTAAGTTATAAGTATACCCTGTCACCCCAGAGCCCAGTCATACCACTTCAGCTTTAATCGTGTGTTTCTGTGTTCTTCTAATTCATACCTCCATTTGTCACATCATTTATTCTTTTTTTTTTTTTTTTTTTTTTCTTTCATTTTTCTGAAGCTGGAAACAGGGAGAGACAGTCAGACAGACTCCCGCATGCGCCCGACCGGGATCCACCCGGCACGCCCACCAGGGGCGACGCTCTGCCCACCAGGGGGCGATGCTCTGCCTATCCTGGGCGTCGCCATGTTGCAACCAGAGCCACTCTAGCGCCTGAGGCAGAGGCCACAGAGCCATCCCCAGCGCCCGGGCCATCTTTGCTCCAATGGAGCCTTGGCTGCGGGAGGGGAAGAGAGAGACAGAGAGGAAAGTGCGGCGGAGGGGTGGAGAAGCAAATGGGCGCTTCTCCTGTGTGCCCTGGCCGGGAATCGAACCCGGGTCCTCCGCACGCTAGGCCAACGCTCTACCGCTGAGCCAACCGGCCAGGGCCCATTTATTCTTTTCATATGTAGCACCATCATCTTTCTGTGCCTGTATATGGCATCACTCTAATCTGTGAAACAATAGAAAATACAAATACAATAAAGCTATTTCCATCGTCTTGAATACCTGTTTATCTCATTGGAATGGTGAGGGTGTTATTATGGTGCCCTGCGGAGGTGAAGCTAACCTTTCCTTGGAGAACCCAGACATAAAGTTATTCCAAATGGCTGGTTCCAATGATGGTCATTGGGGGAGGACTCCCAAGAACCTAAGATGTTATTTTCCATATGTGCCTAAAGAACTGCATTTTGCTTTCTTTCTAATCAACGAAAAGAAGTGAAATCCCTACCTCATCTCTCTTTCTCTGTCTTTTTTTGGGGGGGGAGGGGCTTGATGCTCTACTGATAATTTTATTTTAGTCAGTGATTCAAGATCAAGTAATTCTTTAACAGTAACCTTTCAGCACCTCATTGCTTAGCAAAGTCCCCAACAGTCCAGAGCTTTTCTATTCTGAGACACTAAAAGGAAGAAAACACATGCTTACGTAAGATTCAAAAACACCAGGATGGGTGTGGTTGCAAAGCAACACGACTATTTAGAATTCACACAGCAGAAACGACACCCAAGGGCAGACGTTGTCCTGGAAACACTTTCTTGGGGAACGCCACACACACAAGTGGTGGCCACAGCTCCAAACTTTCTTCCAGTGTCTCTTTGGGAACCTGCTCTTTTCAGAATTTTGGCTCATTCATTACATTTTCAGTGGTGGCAAGACTCTTTGAGAATATAAGAGTAGGAAATTAAAAAAAATTAAAAATGATCATATAGTCAAAAGTCAAGTCTGAGAATGCGGTCTGAGAAAAAGAATTACTTCCAGAAAAGGCACAGTAATCTGGAATATAGTAATGAGGTTCATCAGTAGGACAAGTTTTATTAATTTTCATTTGTATGGAATTTTTAGACATATTATTTTCTACTCTATTAAGTCAAGCATCTGCTTGCCTTTATGAGGTGACCATGGCTGAGAACTGAGCTGTCCATATTCAAGAGCTAAGACAGCTTTGTTTTCATCCCACAATGAGACCCCACTATGGCCTTGGGACTGAGAGTATGGGAATTTGTCATAACAGCATTGGCTTCTGGGCTAGGAACACAGCATCCTGGAAGCCATCAGCCTCTTCTCAGGCATCCTCAATTTTGTTCACCTGTCTTCAAAAATGTCAAACAAATAAGTTTAATGGTTAAATTTTTCATGCAGAAGTTTCTATTCTTCCCAAAATCTGAGTTTTCCCCCCAAATTTTCTACCCTTTATTTCAGCGGTTCTCAACCTGTGGGTCGCGACCCCGGCGGGGGTCGAACGACCAAAACACAGGGGTTACCTAAAGCCATCGGAAAATACATATTTATTATACAATACATTTTTAAATAAAATATGTATTTCCAATGGCTTTAGGCAACCCCTGTGTTTTGGTCGTTTCACCCCCGCCGGGGTCGCGACCCACAGGTTGAAAACCACTGCTTTATTTGAACATAATATATCCATTATAATGCTTAACATGCAGCATATCTGAGTATCCCAAATGTGTTTTCACCAGTCCCAAGGACCGCTGTCTCTATCTTTCTTGGTTTGCGTCTGTTGAGTCTGTCAGACACCCATGCTTTCAGTAGTCTCCCTTCCTGTGCACTCACTGTGTGCATGGGATGTAAAGACCGGCCACAGTTTGCTACAGACAAGGCTCACTGTCTCACATCAACACAGAATACTGTGTGCTTTTCTCTGCCCCGCCCCCACCATGAGTCATGCTGACTGGCTACCTGTGAAGCATGCTGCCTCTTCTGCACATACAAGCCACACACACACCGCTCACGACTTCTGGTCACATCTTGGATTTGCAACAAACAATCAATACATTTCCAGGATTCTACATGCTTCAAACAACTTCAAACACTTAATAGTCCATTTTAGACCCAATGCAGGAGATAGGACACTTCTAGTAACCTATACTTCATGGGAAAATACGCGAAAGAAAGCCCACTGAGGTTCAATGTGTCACCCTGTATGGCTCAGTGAGCCAGTGTGGTGAGCTAGGTCTTTCTGTTCCCATGGAGTGTGCCAGCCCCTGAATTTACAACATGGGACACTCATTGTGGTGTTGATCTCTATGTGAGACGGGTCAAAACCAGGGCTAAAGCAATGGCAGGATGGATCCCCCTGGGGAAAATGTGAGGCTGGGAGGCTGCAAGTGTTCCACGAAGGGCCAGCATGCTGCCAGAGGTCTGCCATCCAGGAGCTGAGCACATGGAATAAGTATCCAGAAGGTATAAATATATGAAGCAATCAGTCTAGAAGGGAAGGGCAGAGGGGTATAAATTCCACTCATCAAGATTGAAACCAGAGCCACAGCCTGCTGTAGGCATGCAAGGACAAATAGTTGGCCAAAGAAGAGACACGGGGTGTCCAGGATTAAGAAATCTCCAAGAGGGTCGTGGTGACCAAGCAAATGAACCTGGTATGGTTCAATGTTTCTTACGTTTATCATGATTGTGTTGACGGAAGAAATGTCCAAACTTGTAAGGAATTTTTATGAGTATGAGTATATTTGAGCCAAACTGATGACATATGCCAGGGAGAGAGGTCTCAGATGATCCAGACACTAAGTTGTCAGTTTCTTTAATGCGTTTGAAGTTAAGGAAAAAATTTAAGAAAGATAAGGGTGGGAGAAAACACGGATTACAAGATAGTGAACAAGATTATGCGCTCTCTTGAGGGTGGCTGTATAGCTTATTACAAAGTGTGTCAACTTAGAGGCACAGAACCAATGGACAGGGCTTGATTAAGGCAAAGATAAACTTTTTACTAAAAAGTTATGTGCCTGGGATGGGCTACCCACCACAACCTGCCCAGTTAGGAATTTACAATCAGATCACTCTGTGAGGCTACCTTCCATAAAAATATTTTTTTTCTTTGTTCATAATTGCATCAAATCTCCTTAAAACAGGGAGGCATTGTTAGGCTCCCTGATAAAACTGAGGCTCAGAGAAGTTTAGTGATTTAACCATGTTACATTGCTAGTAAGTAACAGAGCCAGACACCAAGGGAAACTCAAAACGCAGAGCAGGCTCAAAGGAAGTCCCTCGGAGCTGACCATGGAGGGCGGGTTCTGACGAATGACGGAAGGGCTGACACTGAGCAAGACTGGGCTGCAAAGACCTCCGTTTGAGGGGCAGATGGGTACAGGGAGGGGCCCACCAGAGGAAGTGCCCTAAGAATGCACAACAAAGGATGAGCTGCAGGGAGTGATGATTCAGGAGCAGGATCCAGACCCAGGGCCCACATCAGAGGGAGGACCTGTTCCCAGGAGGGTTCAGTGAAGAGAGGAAGCCAGGCAAAATCTTATTTTGGGGACAGAAGATTAAGGTTGGAACTCGAGCACAAGGACTCTGGCCAAGATAAGAAAGGAAATGGGTAACATACTGGGGCTTCGTCACAGAAAAGATGGGTTGGAGGAGAGCAGGACCAGGGCCAGGCAGACTGGGTGGGGACACAGCATCTCCACTTCCCCTGAGCCTGTGTCAGAGCAGGAAGCCACAGCTCCTGCGTCCCTCAGGGGTCCCCAAGGCCCAGGATGCAGGCCAGGAGGCAAGTATACCCTTACAGCCATAGGTATGTATTCATTGTCAGATAAAGTGGTTCCTTGCTTCAATTAATATTTACTCAGCCAAACTAAACTACTTAACAATCACCTGATCGCCAAGCCAGGCCCTTAGAGCATTGTGGCCTCCACATTCGTATTGATTTGGCAATGTTCATTGCACTAAGATGAAAGCAAATTCCTGGAAGAGCCACATGATTCGTATCTTTCTCTAGCGCTGCCGTGACACACTGCCGAAAACTGGATGGTTAGCTCATAACTCTGGAGGTGCGAAGCCTGAAACCAGGTGTTGGCAGGGCCACAGCTTCTCCAAAACCAGCAGGGAGGGTCCTTCCTCCCTCCTCCAGTTTCTTCTCAGCTGTGGCAGCATAATTCTAGTCTCTGCACATTGTCCTTCCTCTATGTCCGCCTCCATGTCCACATTTCCCCTTTTTATAAGGATACCAATCATATTGGATTAGAGACCACTTCATGGGCTCACTTGAATTTGATTACCATTGCAAAGACCTTATTCTCAATTAAGGTCACATGTTGAGGTCCTGGGAGTTAGAAATTCCACATACCTTCTTAGGAGGATACAGTTCAACTGATAACACTACTCTTCCCTGCCCATGTGATCACCGATTGTCTATACTCAGCCCCCCTCCTGGTCTTCTCCTTGGAAGACATAAGGGCTCCCCCTCAGTTATGGTCGCTGTCATGAGTGAACACACAAAGCCAACCTTTTAGCCAGTGTCCCATCCTAGCTTGATCATTGCTGCACAGAAGCTATGCCAGTGGACATGCTTAGACGCTCCTTCGGAGAGGGTCCCTGGGTCCCAGCACAGAGAGCAAAGAGTTTCTTCCCTTGGAAATTGTCTCCACTGGTCCATACACGGGAAGACTTTGGAACCCTGGTTTTCAAATGTTCAGATGCTAATTTTAACCTCCACAAATTAATCATGTAATAGGCTTTGCCTCCCAGCTGCTATCATCAGGAGCTTATTGATTTCACAAGACTTAAAAGTGCTTGACTTTTAGATGCATTTCATAATTCTGTGCCTGTCTTCTTTTTTTTTTTTTTTTTTTTTTGGCATTTGTGTCTCTTATTACAAAGGCTGGGAGGACCCCTCTCTGCAACTAAGGCAGGCTCCACGAAGGTGTCTCTGCAGTCATCAGCAGTGCACAAGCTGACACATGCCTGTTGGGTCCTCCCACGCTTACACCATTTTGTAAAATCAGGTAGCATTGTGCTGTTGCAAGAACAATGCTCTTACACATTGTCTTCCTCTCAAAACTATTTTCTCCTCCAACGCTGAGAACCTGAGACCCATGTGCACCTTCTCCCGCTTCCGCATCGCCAGCCCCTCACCCACCACCAGTCTGCACCACCCCTAAATGGCACTCAAATCAGTTTTTCCTCTTCCCTTGGAACTGTGGTTCCCTTAGTGCAGGCCACATCTCCCCCCATCTGGTTTTTGAAAAGTTTTACGCTGGCTACACTGCCTCCAGTCTCTCTGCCTTTGAGCCCATTCGCCCAGCTGTGCACAGAGAGGTCCTTCTAAAATGGGTGGTATTAAAATCTGGCCATACTGCTCCCTTCCTCAAGAGCTGACTTCACACACATGAGGTGAGTGGCTCCCCTTGATCTGGGCCCCGAGTCCCTTCTGCCGTGTCATCCCTTACCCTTGCATTCTATCTTCAGACACCCTCAACTCTCAGCAGTTCTCCGGATGCTTGCTCCTCCTTCCAGCCTCCAGACCTTTGTTACACTTCTCCTTCCGTCTGAGAAGTCCCCAGCCTGCTGCTGCTGGGTCTGCCGGCTACCTTGTATGAAGGGCTTTCTTGACCATGCCTCTGGTGCCCCTGATGAACTCCTGGGCACTTTATAGACCCCCATGATGCATAACGCTCCCTCTCAGAAGGCTTTCCTGCTAGTGTGACAGAGCTCACCACGCCTCTGGATAATACCCACAACCACACAGCTGGATCTCTGGGCCAGGCCTTGACACCAAGCTGTTCCTAGGTTCTGACTCCCATAGGTAAGTGGCTGAACACTACTTCTTGTGATAAGACTAAAATGGGGTAAGGTGAAATAATGAGACGTTTGCTTGAAGTGCAAAGTATCAGGAGTGCTAAAAAGCTAAGTAATAAAGACGATGGTTTTTATTTTTGTTTTTGTTTTGTTTTGTTTTGTTTTTGTATTTCTCTGAAGTGAGAAACAGGGAGGTGGAGAGACAGACTCCCACATGCACCCAACCGGGATCCACCTGGCATGCCAACTACGGGGCGATGCTCTGCCCCTCTGGGGCATTGCAACTGGAGCCATTCTAGTACCTGAGGTGGAGACCATGGAGCCATCCTCAGCACCCGGGCCAACTTTGCTCCCATGGAGCCTTGGCTGTGGGAGGAGGAGAAAGAAACAGAGAGAAAGGAGAGAAGGGAGGGTGGAGAAGCAGATGGGTGCTTCTCTTGTGTGCCCTGGCCAGGAATCAAACCTGGGACTCCCACACACCGGGCTGTCGCTCTACCACTGAGCCAACCGGCCAGGGCGAAAAACAATGTTTTAAAGCAGAAATTTTAAAAATCAAAATTAATGTAAAAAAACCCTCATGATGAACAGACTATCAAAATTTTAAATAAATAAAAAAAGAATCAGTAAGAGTGCTCAAAGAAAAATTTATGGTTTCAGAGGTTTATTTTAGAAAGAAGATAGGTCTAAAATTTTGGATTTAAGCTCCAGCCTCAAAAAGTTAGAAAAATAAAAGTAAACTGAAAGCAAAATAAATAGAAGAAAATACTAAAACAAGAAAGAAATCAATGACATAGAAAATGCACAAACAATAGTTTTGTTTATGATTTCAAAGTGACCCTACCTCGGAGATCAGGTATCTATACTGAGAAAAAAACGCATGAAAGCCACCACCCAAGGACTCTGTAGAATGAAGAAAGTCAGGTCAACTTCCGAGACGAGTTCAAACTCATAGAAAACCACAGGCATGGGGGAAGAGTTTAGTCATTTTTTCATCCTGGCCCTAAGGATAGTTGCAGCTGTGGTGTGTCATAGGTCAACTAAAACTCCAATGAAAAGTCACCATTTTCTGGTTCAGGAAGAAAAGGAAGGTTCCCAGGGCAACCAGAGTTACTGTAGGGTGGGGAGAAACCAAGAAAGGAGAGAGCATGGGATGAGAATCTCTAATTCTGTGCATAAACTCTAGAAAAGCCTGTGGGTGACGACTGAACCATACACACATGGGGCTGACTGCAAAGTCCAACCTGAGAAGCGGCTACTGCATAACCAACTACAGATCAAGTTTAAGTTTAGCTCTAACCACGTCGATTGTCTGCTGAAGGAAAAACATCAGTACACTTCAGGAGAACAGAACTCAGCGTCTCTATATAACATGTCATTAACAATGTTCAGGATTCAAGTAAAAAATTAAATAACATATAGAGAACCAGGAATATGTGACCTACTCTCAAGGGACAATTAACAGAGGTCAACTCCGAGATGACAGTGGTTAAAATTACGCTCAATAAGGTAGAGAAAATATAATGACAATGAATTTAAAAAAATTAAAACCTCAACAGAGATATAGAATATAAAAATATGAAATTTTAGAGTAGAAAAAATATATATCTGGAATAAAAAATTTACTAGATGGGTTGACTAGCAGAATGAAAGTGAAAGAGGAAAGGATAGGTCAACTTAAATGCAAGTCAGTAGAATTATCCAAATTAAATAAGAGAGGAAAAAAAGAAAAATATTTAACAAACCCCAGCAACTCGAGGGATAATGCCAAAGGCAAATGTTTAGGCAGTCAGAGACCCAGGTGTTCCCTTCTTAGACATTACCCAAGTGAAATAAAAATATTCATCCATTCAAAGACTTATGTGTTATTGTTCATAGAAGCTTTATTTCTAATAGCCAGAACATCTGTAAACAGCCTAAATGTCCATTGTAGGTAAACAGATAAAATGTGATCTATCCACACAAGGGAATGAAATAAAAATCAATGATCTCCTGACAACAATATAGATGAAAATAATCAGTCATTGTGATAAGCAAAAGAAGCCAGACCAAAAAAGGACGTGCTATATGATTCTTTCTATGTACAATTCTAATATTTCCCCCCACAATCTATGGTGATAGTAAGCTAAACAGTGATTGTCTGGGGTCAGGGGAGGAGAGACTGCAAAAGCTCATGAGGACACTTGGGGGTGACGTAAAGGTTCTGACATTTATCTGTGGTGATGTAATAGGTCTAAACATCACCCAAAACTAAGTTCTAGAGTCAGGCTCTGTGACATAGTGCTTGCAGTTCATATCACGGTTTTGTGCCCTTTAAAGTACAGATGATAGATCTCAGATTAAGTGGTCTTACTAAAAACAAAACAAAACACTAGACTACAAAAACATTTTTTGAAATGATGGATAAGTTTAGTACTTTGATTGTGGTAATATCATCACAGGTGTATGCATATGTCCAAACTCTTTAAGATATAGACATACAACTTTTTGTATGTCAATTATACCTCAGTCAGCTAAACACACTCTCTCACACACCAGAAGAACTTATATGGGTACAGTTATTTTCTCTGCATGTTACTATTAATAAACTGGATTAAAGAGTTAATATATGTGTTAGTTTCCAGCGAGCTAGTTGAAACGGAGATTCTGGTTCACTAGACCTGGATGGGTCCTGAGATTCTGCATTTGTGACAAACTCTCAGGTGACACCAAACTGCTAGCCCACACTTAAATTCCACATTTAAAGGGTCCTGAGCCCAAGACTCTTCCATCTAGGTGAGATGTAATTACCAAGCATTTTATGAATCCTCATCCCATGGGCGATGAGCAGTAACACCTTCCTCATGCTTGCTGAGCTGTGCCATGTCCCACAGCCTTACCCTGGATGTTGTTATCAGCCTGTGAGATTGCTAGGAACAGTAACCCTGGGCATTTATTGAGCACATACTCAGTGCTGTTCTTGCAGCTGTTCGTGCAGTTACCATTTAATCCTCAGTGCAAAGGTGAGTACTATTATCACCCCAGAGCAACAGATGTCAAAACCAAAGCACAGAACATCTAAGGGACATGCCCAGTGCCATCCAGCTGGTCCCCAGAGGAGGCAGAGTCAAACCTCAGATCCCACACCTAATTGTACACGTGGCTTCTCCTCAAAGGAAACACCGTCTCCCCAGTGGGGTGGGTTTGGGCCCAAAGGTCAGATCACACCCAGAATCTCCCCACATTGTTCTTTTTCCTTTGGAAGGATTTAGTGCTCAAATATTGTTTGAGCACTTGTCACATACCAGGCTCTCTCCACAATGCGGTGGCTCTGGTGAGGCCCCCTGGCCCAGCATTTACCAGCAGTGTCCGCTCTCGGGCTGTTTGCCAAAGTGCTCCCTGCCATTCCTCCCTACCCCCTCCATTCCCCCAGCACCAGTGTTGTGTTTCCACGCTTTCCCCAGTGTCTCCTTGCACCACAGAGCCACACACGCTAGATGCTTCGGAGGACTTGAGCTGCCGTTTTGATTTCTCAGTATCAAGGGAGTGCAGTGTGGTTTGGACATCCCCGCACCAGAGGAAATTAACTCGGACTAAAAGCACGATGGCTATAAGTGAGACACGAGGCAGGAATGGCTGCAGTTTCCACCTACAGTTCTCGTCAAACATTTCCACCCAGACAGTCTCTAGGGACAAAGCTGACACCTGGGCTCCCCATCCACCCTCCAAAAAGACTCCTGGTTGGTATTGTAAAGCTTTAAAATGTCCTAGGTTCCTGTTGCCTCAACAACCCACAAACAGGCTGTGAGAGCCCTGTCTAGGTGACAGGTACACCAGGGTGACCAGACTGGCCCCGCTAGGAGTTTGCCTTCTTGACCTCCCCTGACTGTGACCTAATGACATCCCCTCAAGCCTTTTGCCTATGTCTTCACCTGACCTCAGTAAAGGCACCTGCCTGTGGGTCCTCACTCTCTCAGCTCCTCCCAGGTGGCCCCCGACACGGCATGCCATGCCTCCCCCTCCAGGCCCAGTGTGGGACAGCTGTTAGGCTTGCTTGCTGGTACACCAGCTGTAAGCACTTTGTCTGATTAGTGCCTGAGCACGTGGCAGTACCACCTATGTGTGGCCTATATAAAGCTATGGGTGCTTGTGCTCTTAGAGAGATGGGGAATTGTGGATGGCAGATCGCCTGCCCACCATGTGAGGGGCCCTTTTGCCCATTTTGCTGTTTGTTTGCCTGAGAGGTGGTTGCCCCTGACTGTGTGCTTGTCAGGGGCAACCTATTGTTGTGAGACTTTATTAAATGGAATGGCTCAACCCTTTCTGGCTCTGCAGTTTTTCTACCATCTGCCCGAATCCAATGTGGACCTGCCTGGCCTCAGCCACCAGCATTTCAGCTAGTGAGTGTGAGAAGTCGCCTTCGTTCTCACCTCTCTGTGATATCCATGTCCACACCAGACTGACCATCAAAAACACCCATTTTGAGTAACACGATTGTTCCCTACAATACATGATTCCTCACTTGGGCTGAGACAGCTCCAGGGCCCTAGAGGGAGTCCCTGGCAATGAGCCAGTAGAAGGTGTCCCAGGAACACTGAGTGACGCACTGATGGTTTCCACTCCAGGACACCAGCCGATCAGAGCAGCTGGGGGACGGATTTCCTGAAGCGAAAGGTCCTTGATGACAGAAAGAGATTAGCAATGAAGACTGAACTAAACCACGTAGCAAGAGCTCTGAATGCTGGTCTGCCCTGAGGCAAGGGCTGGACGGCTGACCTCTCAGAGCCTCTGGTGGCTAAGTCCACTGTCCAGCGCAGGGGGCTCCAGTCCACAATCAACCAACAGCGAAGCTGCCCATGGGGATGTTGGCCAAGGCCACTTCCCAGCTGAGGGCAATGGGGCTTAAAAACAGCCTGGACATGAAGGTAATATTGAATGTCAGCTAAAATTGAAAAACAATTTTATAAATTAAAAATGAAACGCAGTCTGGACGTCATCCTGGATGCTCTGTCACTCTTACCCAGCAGCGCTTTGGTGAGAGGAGCAGAAATGAGGGAGAAACACGTGAACTGAATTTCCCTTGAAATTAGGGATGGGAGGGACTGCTGAGTGCCTCAAACAACTCTTTTCAAAGGCTTTTGGTTCAGGAAAAGAAAAGGAAACTATGATTCTGCAAAGCACTTCTCCCCTTGTTAGCAGGACCCTTTCTGTGTTCCAAGGGGACTCTGATCTGCATATTTCATCTTCTTTACACCTTGCTTATCAAAATGTTTAGTGACATTTCCTGGAAATCTGAGAAATATAACTTTTTAAAACCTTTTTCTTTTTTTAAAAAATTGATTTTAGAGAGACAGAGAAAGAGAGAGTGGAAGGGAGAGAAAGAGAAGCATTCATTTGTTGGTCTACTTAGTTGTGCATTCACTGGTCACTTCCCCTATGGGCCCTAGCCAGGGATCGAACCCACAACCTTGGCATTTCAGGATAACACCCTTACTAACTGAGCTTCCTGGCCAGGGCTTTACATTATTTTCATTTAGGAAAAAATAATTTGAATATGTGCATGCCAGACAATGTTTGTTCAGGTGAAAGTTCACATTTTTAGGTAGATGTAGGGCCCAGAATTATCCCCCATATAGGGTAGGGGTTGCTAAAGGAATATATTTGGACATCTCTTGGAAAGTAAGGGGAAGATGGGTAAGTTCAATAGAGATAGGCGTGGGGGAGTATGGGACCCACAGCACAGGCCACGTAGCTCTGGGCTGCTCATCTCAAATCGTCAGCAGGAGCTGCATGGATCAGAACAGACTGTAGCGTCCTAGCATTGCCCACCCATGTGATCTCTGCCATCCTCCATGTAGCCTTCTTTTTATAAGACACATGATGAAGGAGTTGCTTGTGGAATGCTCAGGAGTGGATGGACAAGCAGGGATAGTAGAAGAAATGTGTCACAGGAGGTTGGCAGAGTGGGGAAGGGGGACGCCAGACACTATCTTTGTTTCAGGGACACAGCCCAGACTACAAGCTCATGTGGGGACCCTATAGAGCTGTTTCCACTTAAATCTCAATGAGGCCCTGGACAGTTGGCTCAGTGGTAGAGCATCGGCCTGGCATAGGGAAGTCCTGGGTTTGATTCCCGGTCAGGGCACACAGGAGAAGCGCTCTGCTTCTCCACCCCTCCCCCTCTCCTTCCTCTCTGTCTCTCTCTTCCCCTCCTGCAGCCAAAGCTCTATTGGAGAAAAGTTGGCCCGGGCGCTGAGGATAGTTCCATGGCCTCAACCTCAGGTGCTAGAATGGCTCCAGTTGCAGCAGAGCAATGCCCCAGATGAGCAGAGCATCGCCCCCTAGTGGGCATGCCAGGTGGATCCTGGTAGGGTGCATGCGGGAGTCTGACTGCCTCCCCGCTTCTAGCTTCAGAATAATAATAAAAAAAATCTCAGTGAGGTTCTGGGGGACAAAGTTAAGACACAAATGGAAGGAGGCAGCGATCTGCTCTGTCACCGAACAGTCTGTGTTTTGCTGGACACACAGTACCTGTGTAACTCTGATGGACCCACTTCTGTCTATAGTGGGATGGGCCCAGTAGAAGAAAAGAAATGGCAGACTCCTTGGGTATCTGATGACATTTGTCTCAGGTGTCTGGGACACATTCCCCTGGGGATTCTGAGAAAAACAATATGTGATGAGGACTTAATACAGGGAGCAACTAAAATTACAAAAATAACCCAGGCAATAAGGTTTATTATGGTTAATTATCCCCTATTTTCATCTTCAGGCTGGTGTAACAAAGAGAAAACATAGATTACATTTCTCTTTAAAGCCGCATTTATTCTGGATTAAATTAGAAGAGCCAAATAAGGTCACCTGCCAATGGCAATAGCAGTTGTCATTCCTGGGATCCCCGGCCCGGCATTTTCCAGTCTCCTTTGTAGCTAGGTTGGGAACATGTGATTAGTTCTGGCCAATGAAGTACAAGCATAAATAATGCGTGTCCTAGCTAAGGAGCAAAGAAAGTTTCAGAAAACTTCCCTAGCAGAGCCTAGACTAATGCTACAAGCTAAACACCCTGACCAAACTTCACTGAAAGACAGATGTCATCTTCCTCCAAGCTAATAATAACAACGGCAAAAGCAAACCTTTGAGTATCAGTGACAGTGTCTAAGGATGTCACACACTTTTTTGACTGCCTCTTTGTCACCCAGATGGTTAGAGAGGGACTCCCATCTGAGGGTTTTGGCCAGACACACAACATCCTTCTCTGGACAGATGAGAACAGCAGTTTTTCTGTCGCATATCTTCACAGACCAGGGGAGGAAGACTGGCACACCACACAGCGCCACACAGGGGATGCCCTCAGGGGCAGAGTAAACAATCTGGGACTAGCAGAGGAAGGCTTTATAGTCACAAAAGAGTAGGGTGAGCGCTGGTTCCCGTGGGCACCAGGCTGTGCTTGGCTTGCTTGAATGATGCCCATGCTTAGGGATAAGCAAGAACTGCACTTGGTGAGGCTCAGAAGGAGGGCTGCTTGGGGAATCTCATCGGCAGGAGCAGAATGGGGAGGGGACCATAGGTGAGGCCATTGGAGGCCTTCCTGATCGGAACAGTGGTCAGGGGGCACGTAATGCTGAACCTTAATTTTAGGCCTTACACCGTACACATATCAATTACTTCTTCATCACAAGACTCCTAGGAAATCTCATTGCACCATTTTACAGATGGTGGACCTGAGGATTAAATGGCTTGCCAATCATGGCTGAGCACGCTTTCAAATCTGGGTTTGTTCATTCCAGAGACTAATCCCAGAAGCTATTGCTGCCAAGGCAGATGAAAGAGTCCATCCTAGAAATGGATCAGGAGAGAAGAGAAAGAATGAAAGGGAATGAGCAGACACACCTTCCCCTCTCCCCAGTAGCCAGGAACCTCAATGGAAATAAACACAGTCTCTGTTTTCATTCACAGTTGCCTTTCTGAGTCTCACACATCCTCCCCAAAGGTAGTGGGTTAATAACACAGCCCATTGACTGCTAGCAGCTGAGCTCTGCCTCAAATGTCCCCCCTTGTCCTTTAATCAGTGGCCCCTGAAATGCGTACAAGCCCAGCCGCTCCAGAGCTCCAGACATGCTCCCGGTTACACAAACCAGAGGAAGACGAACCATTTGAACAGACCAACCAGCTCCCAGGTGCCTCCAAATCCCAAGGCTGGACTACCCTGAATTAATCACCCTTCAACTTGTGTACATGGGGTTTGAATTTCTGGAATAAATTCCTTTTTACTAAAAGAGACCTGAGATCTCATCCAACCCAACCCCCTTATTTCGGTTAAAGAAACTCCTGTCCAGTGGCATCCTCAAGGTTACTCAAGGACAGAACCTAGTTGGGTCCCTTTCTTAAACCCTTTACCGACCCCCTCCTCCCAGAAACCCCTCCCACTATAAAGGTGAAAGAAAGCAGGTTCTTGGTCTTGGACATCCTTTGCAATTGAGCTGACCCAGTTACAGACGCTGAGCCACTAGGGACTCCATTGGAGGGGGTCCAGCAGGGACTTGTCCCCCTGGACAGAAGGAAGGAGGCATGTCACAAGAGCTCTTTCACTTCCCTCGCCACCTGTCGTGGGTTGAATATTGTCCTTCCAAATGTACATGTTGAAGTCCCAGCCCCAGGCACCCTAGAAGGCGACTGTAGTTGGAGATGGTCTTTGAAGAGGTGATTAAGTTAAAACAAGCCGTAGTCTTTTATGACTGATGTCCTTATGAGAGGAGAGGAGGACACAAACTCATACACAAGGATGACCCCATGAGGACTCAGGGAAAGCGGCCACCTACAAGCCAAGGAGAGAGGCCTCAGATGGACCAACCTTGCTGATCCCTTGACTTAGACATCTGGCCTCCAGACCATGAGACAGTACATTTCTGCTGTTCAAGCCTCAGCGTGTGGTACTTTGTCAAGGCAGACCTCGTACACTGATACGCCAACCTGCTTCCTAAATCCTGAAATGTCCTGGGAGGAAATGAGACATGAAATCAGAGAAGGTGTCTTTGAACCATGAGGAGAGGCTCAGAGATGCTGACACAGCAATTGGCCTGAGAATCTGCATTTCTGAAAGCTCCTCAGGGATGCCCCCGTTGCCGGGGCTGCATGGACCATCCTTTGAAGAGCGAGGCTGTGAAGACCTGGGTCTGTCCCCTGCTTGTTTCTCCTCTAGCTGGGGGGTCTGCTCTGTGTCATGGCCCAGGCCTTCTCACTGTGCTCGTGAGAGGTCATTTTTGGAGTCGGGTTCTCCTGACATCCCAGGGGCATCGCCATCTGGCCTCAATCCCTGCACCAAGCCTGTGACTTGTGCCCAGCTTCCACAGGTCTAGGGATTGTCACTGTCCATCACAATGTCACTGCAATCTTCCACGATTTAGTCAAGTCACGGAGAGCCTAATTTATAATAAGACAGGTATTTGAAGGCAACATGGGGTTTTACGGAGATTTAGTTCCAAGTTGGATGCAGGGGCTCACATGCTCCAGGATGCCTGGGGCCCCTGGGGCCTTCCCGCAGGACCTTGGTCCCAGAAGGATCTCAGTTATGTCAGTCCTTGAGATCAGCATCATGATCTAGCCCTGGCACCTGCGTCAAGCCTGCCCTGATGTAGTTCACCGGCCTGCCCACCCCTCTGACACCTGCCTGGGCCAACATCCTGTGCCAACCCTTCCTGCCCGTGGAGAAGTTTGGTGCCTTTTCGGAGCTCTGCTCCTTTCTAACGGCAGCTCGACCTCAGGTGCCTCTTGCAATGCCCCTTCCTTCCCTCTCTCCACCTGCCCCCCAATGCTCCTGCCCCCCTTCTGCACTTTTGCTCTCCATGGGCTCAAGTTCACTGTCTTTCCTCCCAGGTTGTCGATTTCCTCTCCTGGCCTCTGTTAGCACCTCTACAAGCCTCTAGTTTAGAACATGTCAGATGCTGCTGCTGGTCCTTGTTCCTTCCCTCCCAATAACTGAGCTCCTTGAAGGCAGGAACCACCGGGCACATTTGAATCCTTCTTCTCACCCAGCCCTCCTCTAGCCCTCCCCTGCTCTAACAGCCTCGCCAGGCACATGTGTGACCCCAGGGGCTACACCTGGGGCCTCACCGGATTCACCTGGGTGTTGCATTGGTCCTTCCTCATTCTTTTGCCTTCATCAACCTTCTGAACTAGGTAGCCAGAAACTATAATGTGATCCAGTTTTTTAAAAATCTCAGATTATTCATCAGATTTATATGGAACTATAAAAAACCCCGAATAGCCAAAGCAATCCTAAAGAAAAAGAATGAAGCTGGGGCCTTACAATACCTGACTTCAAACTATATTATAGGGCCACGACAATCAAAATAGCATGGTATTGGCAGAAAAATAGACACTCAGACCAATGGAACATAATAGAAAACCCAGAAATAAAACCACATATATATAGTCAAATAATTTTTGATAAAGGGGCCAACAACACACAATGGAGAAAAGAAAGCCTCTTCAATAAATGGTGCTGGGAAAACTGGAAAGCCACATGCAAAAGAATGAAACTGGACTACAGTCTGTCCCCCTGTACTAAAATTAACTCAAAATGGATCAAAGATCTAAACATAAGACCTGAAACAATTAAGTGCATAGAAGAAGACATAGGTACTAAACTCATGGACCTGGGTTTTAAAGAGCATTTTATGAATTTGACTCCAATGGCAAGAGAAGTGAAGGCAAAAATTAATGAATGGGACTACATCAGACTAAGAAGTTTTTGCTCAGCAAGAGAAACTGATAACAAAATAAACAGACAGCCAACTAAATGGGAAATGATATTTTCAAACAACTGCTCAGATAAGGGCCTAATATCCAAAATATACAAAGAACTCATAAAACTCAACAACAAACAAACAAACAATCCAATAAAAAATGGGAAGAGGACATGAACAGACACTTCTCCCAGGAAGAAATACAAATGGCCAACAGATATATGAAAAGATGCTCATCTTCTTTAGTTATTAGAGAAACGCAAATCAAAACTGCAATGAGGGCCCTGGCCGGTTGGCTCAGTGGTAGAGCGTCGGCCTGGCGTGCGGAAGTCCCGGGTTCGATTCCCGGCCAGGGCACACAGGAGAAGAGCCCATCTGCTTCTCCACCCCTCCCCCTCTCCTTCCTCTCTGTCTCTCTCTTCCCCTCCTGCAGCCAAGGCTCCATTGGAGCAAAGATGGGCCGGGCGCTGGGGATGGCTCCTTGGCCTCTGCCTCAGGCGCTAGAGTGGCTCTGGTCGCAACAGAGTGATGCCCGGGAGGGGCAGAGCATCGCCCCCTGGTGGGCAGAGCATCGCCCCCTGGTGGGCGTGCCGGGTGGATCCCGGTCGGGCGCATGCGGGAGTCTGTCTGACTGTCTCTCCCCGTTTCTAGCTTCAGAAAAATCCCCCCCAAAAAAAAGAAAAAAAAACTGCAATGAGATACCACCTCACACCTGTTAGATTGGCTATTATTAACAAGACACGTAATAACAAATGTTGGAGAGGCTGTGAAGAAAAAGGAACCCTCATACACTGTTGGTGGGAATGTAAAGTAGTACAACCATTATGGAAGAAAGTATGGTGGTTCCTCAAAAAACTGAAAATAGATTTATTACCTTATGACCCAGCAACCCCTCTACTGTGTATATACCCCCAAAACGCAGAAACATTGATACGTAAAGACACATGCAGCCCCATGTTCATTGCAGCATTGTTCACAGTGGCCAGGACATGGAAACAACCAAAAAGCCCGTCAATAGATGACTGGATAAAGAAGATGTGGCACATATACACTATGGAATACTACTCAGCCATAAGAAATGATGACATCGGATCATTTACAGCAAAATGGTGGGATCTTGATAACATGATAAGAAGCGAAATAAGTAAATCAGAAAAAACCAGGAACTGCATTATTCCATACGTAGGTGGGACATAAAAGTGAAACTAAGAGACATTGATAAGAGTGTGGTGGTTACGGGGGGAGGGGGAAGAGGGAGAGGGAAAGGGGGAGGGGGAGGGGCACAAAGAAAACTAGATAGAAGGTGACAGAGGACAATCTGACTTTGGGTGATGGGTATGCAACATAAGTGACCGACAAGATAGCCTGGAGTTGTTATCTTTGAATATATGTATCCTGATTTATTGATGTCGCCCCATTAAAAATAAAATTATTAAAAAAAAAATCTCAGATTATTGATCACTTACAATGTGCCGGGTACCCTAATAAAGATTTACACACACCCATTTAATTGATTCTCATAACGGTTCTTTCTTTTTTTTTTAATTTTCATTTATTTATTTTAGAGAGGTGGCAGAAGAGAGAGAGAGAGAGAGAGAGAGAGAGAAAGAGAAGAGGGGAGGAACAGGAATCATCAACTCCCATATGTGCCTTGACTGGGCAAGCCCAGGGTTTCGAACCAGCGACCTTAGCATTCCAGGTCAATTCTTTATCTACTGTGCCACCACAGGCCAGGCCACGACTGCTCTTATCACTACTTGTATTTGTATCAATCCCACTTTACTGGGGCAGGAAGGGTGCTTAGAGTGGCAAATAGGACTATTGCTCAAGAGTCACAGCCAGGGAGCAGTGAAGCTGGAAGCCCAGCCTCTTTTTACTTCTAGGAAGAAGTAAAGGAAAAAGTCCAAACCTGATTCCTTGCTGCCTTTCCCTCTTTGCTGTCAGGCGGGTTGGTGTGAAAGTGGGGGTTCTTGGCTAAAAGAGAAATCTCTGAGCTCAGTCTACCTCGACCAGACTGTGGGTTTGCCTCACAAGATCCAGAGTTGATGCCAGCCTTCCACAATCCTGGGATTTTAAGTCCACTGGGCAGATCATGCTCAGTCATACAGTGGCCAATACATAGAGATGCCTACATACATAAATCCTGGGCAGCGTATTCCCCTAGGGCTGCGCTTTCTATGCGTCAGTGGGAATGTATTTCAGGTGACATGTTTAGCACAGAACATGCTTTAACTCAGGACTCAGCTAGGATAATAACCGGTGCCAGATGTGAGAGCCCACCTCACACGCTCAGCCTGGTGCTGAAGGCCCCTGAGCAGATGCCAGGCAAGCAGGGAAGCCAGGCCCAGGCCCATTCAGCCTTGGGGCAGCTCTACACCAGGCTACACCTGGTGAAACATGGATCGTCCTGGAGAACAAGGTCCTGCCAGGAGGCCTCAGGGGCTTCAGGAGTCCTGGAACTGTGACCCTCTGTACCCCACTCTGAAATAATTCCCCACAGGACCCCAAAGGCCTATCTTGTCATATGTGAAGCTCCCTGTGACTTGGGTGAACCATGGACTACAGACAGGAAGCCAAGTTTTGCAGGCTTTTGGTGTATCTAGGACAGCATTTCTCAGGATTTTCTACTGAGTACCTTGAGCTGCAGAGGAGGGTGGATAGGCACCCAGGACCCGGGGGGACAGCCTGGAGCAGCCCCGTAACGGGCGTGGAAATGTCTTTGAAGCCTTGTATGCATGTTAATAATTCACCAGAATTTTACAGTCCACTCCACATTATACCTATGTCTATTTTATATTTCAGATAAAATTAATAATTGCCCGAAACCTCGAAAAAAAAAAATAGATGCTCTGGGAAGTTGTGCCAATAGTTCTCTGACTTCATGTTACGTCAGGCACAGGGCTGTGTGCCCTGGGGGTAAAAATGACCCAGTTTGAGAGCACAGATGTAAGGCATTAACCTCACTGACTATTCCAGAACCTTCTCTGGATCACACTTAGGAAAACCACAGGCAGTCAGAGGTTTGAACTGAAGCAACATACACACAAGGTGAAGTCAACTAGAGGGCACAATTTCTAGGAGGTATTTGCATGGAGGCCCAAGAAGCCTTCTAGGGAAAAAGAAAAAAAAAAAAGAAAACCCCCCAAATTTCACTGTATGGCAGTGACTCCTAATGGTTTGGGGCTGTGTAAACACTGGCGTAACCAATGGAGACCCCCGACCCGGAAAACACACACTTTCTCAGGTTCCCAGGCAGTTCATGGGTCCCTAAGAGGACAGGGATCCCAAGGAGACCCTTTGTCCTACTCTGACCATGGCAGGCACATGCTTTCTTAAAATGTTCCGAGCCAACATTTAAAAGTTGAGAAAGTTCACTTTAATGTCTGGAGACTAGAAAGCTTGGGGCCAGGGCTTTCTGTGGCTCATGGAGGTGAAGATTGGCCACCCCCGCATCCTACCTTCCTTTGTCACAGAAGCTGCCTGGCCCCTGGGGCATCTGTCACTATGGTGCACCCCCACCCAGGGGCGACCCCACACAGGGCGGAGCTCTGGGAGGTGCACCAGGCCACCCACTTCGTGCAGAAGGAGTGGTTAAAACATACACAGAATCATGGGCAGCAGGGCACAGCCATGCTGCTGGTCAAGGAGAAAAATAAAGAGGATGGAAAAACCGGGAGATGACAAGGAATGTGAGTCGATGTGTGAGTGTAGCGAGGGTACTTGTGGGACACATTAATGTCCTCCAGAAAATGCCCACCACGGAAGGGGCTCTGTGTTAGTCTCGGGCTGCCACAATATTAGAGTACAGACTGGAGGGCTTCAACAGTAGAACTGTGTATTTGTCTCAGTTCTGGATGCTAAAAGTTAACAGGTCTGGCTCCTCCTGAGGCCACTTTCCTTGGCTGGCAGATGGCTGCCTTCTCGCTGTGTCCGCACATGGCCTCTTCCCCATACCCTGGTATCTCTTTCTCTTCTGATAAGGGCACCAGTTCTATTGGATTAGGGCCCCACCCATATGACCTTATTTAACCATAATTACTCTCTTAAAGCCCCCATCTTCAAATATAGTCAATTTGAGGGTTACAACATCAACACATGAATTTGTGGGAGTACAGTTCAATCCGCAACAAGCACTTAGGCACGAGCACATGGACTGACTCGTCCAGCTGGCCATCACTACCTCAGCTCTGGCACAATGAGCTCACAGATAAGTGACAGATAGGAGGGTACACCTGGGTCCAACGGCAGGGGTCCCGACTTACCAACACTGATCTAGCTCCTCCTCCTTTACTGAATGTCCACTCTATCAATTACAGAGGCCATAATGATCCCCCACACCAATCATTCCATGAAGTGACCAACAGTCACTTGGTGACAATTAAATACATTGAACCCTTTCCATCTGGGAAGAGGAAATCATTAACTTTCCAAGGATAGACATATGTTACAAATATGGATTTGCCTCTCCTATCCACTGGGCCCCAGCCAGCCCTGCTATCTGAGTCCTTACAGAATGTTCTTTCTACAAACAGGGATTCTCAAACAAAGGCTGTGGTTTCCCACAGAGCACCGACCTAAAAGATAGTAGAATGGCCCCTATAGGCACAGCTGGGACATGAGCTCACAGCTGATGAGCTGTGGGGATAGGGTGTCATCATGCAGGATGTCCTCCTCCTAAATAAAGACCATCACATAGTGCTGTATCCAAAACCCACCCAATATTTGGTCCTGGGAGCCGAAGGTGGACAGCAGAACTGGCCCTACTCACCATCACTACTAATGACCCACTTCAGGAATCTGTGCTTCATCTCCTTGCGTCTTAGGATTTCTGGTCTAGAGGTCTCAGTCTCCAGAGTGGGGAAACACTTCTGCCAGGGAAATATCGAGAGTCTCCTGGAAATTTAGGCTACAGCCACCATTCAGTGACTTCAGGAGTCTCCTTATGCCAAAGAACAAGCAGGTGAGGAAGAGGGTTGCCACTTTACTGGTGGAAGGAGGCCTGGTCTTCAGGGTGCGGTAATGCTCCTGCTCCAAACTAGGGTGTCCCTTCATGCTCCTGTGCCCAGTGTAAAGGACAGATGTATTGTAAATGGGCAGCAGCCATGACCTTCAAAGGACTGGTAACCAGGGACTCAGGTTCCCCAGGAATGAGAGTCTGGGTCGCCTCATTAGGCAATCTGGCTATACCAGCAGCGACGTGGCCAAGGACACAGAATCTACACTGGACAGTGTGTGTATGTGCGCAGGGGTGGGGTGGGGGATGGAATTAGTATCAGTTTAAGACCAATCACAGCAGTGGGAAAGGAAGTTCCCAAAATACTCCTCATGGAACAGCCCAGGAAACCAGCTGAAACAAAATCTTAGGGAAGTTCTCTGCCTACAGTACAAACGTATGAGAAGCAGGTAGATCTGAGCAATGCGACCAGCAGTGACAGTAATGATGCTTTCTCAGTCCGTGTGGGCAGCACTAACAGAGTACCATGGACTGAGTGGCTTATAAACGGCTAACGTCTCACAGTCGTCAAGGAGGCCAGAAATCCAAGATCAGGGTGCCAAAATGGCCGGGTTCAGGTGAGGATCTCCTTCTGGGTTGCAGACCGCTAACAACTTCTCATTGTATAGTCACATGGTGGAAAATGGGCTAGAAAGCTCTCTGGGGTCCCTTCCACGAGGATACTAACCCCTTCCCCAAGAGCTCCACCCTCATGATCTAATTACTTCCCAAAGGCCCCAACTCCTCATACTATCACCTTTGGGATTAAGATTTCAACATATAAATTTTAGCAAGACCCAAACATTCAGCTCATAGCAGATGCTATCGTCACCCAGCTCCTCCATGGAGCAGACTTACTCATCTCAACCAACAGGAGTAGTGACCATTGATGGTCACAGCTGCACCCCTCGATGGGAAGTGCCATTGGCCACAGTGACCTGCCTTGCCCAATCCTATACCTTCTCCCAGGGTACAACCATCACCAACTGGCTTCCTCAGGATACATATGTTCATCTCACTTTTCTCTGTTTGGGACAACCCTGAAGGGTCACTCTAGCTATGGAGCTCCTGTAGATAAGCCAAGGTGCCAATCATACCTGCATTCTGGTTCAGTTTCTCCCTCTGTTCAATGCTACCTTCCTCACTTTCTTAGATAGAGCACTCCCCACGACACTCCCCAGGGAACTCTCTGAGTCAGTTTTCAAAGGTCAGTGACACAGATCATCCCCTTTCCTGATATTGACCTGATATTGAGCCTGCTTTCAGAGTAGTCCTTTTCTCACTATAAAAACTAGTGTCCAGGCCCTGGCCGGTTGGCTCAGTGGTAGAGCGTCGGTCTGGCGTGTGGAAGTCCCAGGTTCGATTCCCGGCCAGGGCACACAGGCGAAGCGCCCATTTGCTTCTCCACCCCTCCCCTTCTCCTTCCTCTCTTCTCTCTCTTCCCCTCCCGCAGCCAAGGCTCCATTGGAGCAAAGATGGCCCCGGCGCTGGGGATGGCTCCTTGGCCTCTGCCCCAGGCACTAGAGTGGCTCTGGTCGCGGCAGAGCGACGCCCTGGAGGGGCAGAGCATCGCCCCCTGGTGGGTAGAGCGTCGCCCCCTGGTGGACGTGCCGGGTGGATCCCGGTCGGGCGCATGCGGGAGTCTGTCTGACTGTCTCTTCCGGTTTCTAGCTTCAGAAAAATACTAAATAAATAAATAAATAAATAAATAAATAAATAAATAAATAAATAAAATAAAAAACTAGTGTCCCTTACCCACTTCAAATATCACTGTGTCTCACTGCCCTCAGCTGAAATACATCAACGGCACCATGTAAAAATACTATTTCTCTGATTAAACAAGGTCTATTGAACCTCAGGGCTTCCTGTTAACAGTGAAGCTCGGTGTTGGAAACAGTGCATTTGTATGTGTACTGTGATGTTCTGAATATAGAATAGCCAAAGCAGTTCTTATGAACGTAAACAGAATGCTTTGTAGGGCTATTGAATTCTTCAAGATAGATTGTATGAATTGCAAAGATAAAAATTTTTATCAGATTCCTTTTAGAGCTGGCAGGTTTTAGTCACTAAAATACTGGAAACCTACTTTATAGTGTCACATAACATTTATTCTAACTGTCAAAAATCATCATCTTATTTCATTGTATACACTACTGTATTTTTATCTTATTTACCAGTAAGAAATAGACTTTTTCACTCTTACGGTGAAAACATTTAGACATTAACTTACAAATGCATGCAGGGGTAGATAAGGTCTTCATCTTTCTTTTAAGGTGTATGTGAACCCTGTGAAGTATAAATATCAATGAGAAAAGTGATACCACTCAGACCTAGCCATGCTTTCAAGAAATGAACAAATAAGAAAAAAGAGTAAGGCAAATAGGGACCAAGGACATCATATTCCACCACATGGAACGAGGAGGAAGCATCGCCTCCCTCTGACATGACAGCCACACGGTCTAGATTTTCTGAGTAGATCTGTTGTCCTTGGAGGAGAGTGTGAGGCTCAGATAACTTGTCCCCTTTGGGGGAGGGGTATAGAACACAGAGTCCCCATCACTACGCATTCACCTTCTTGCCCAGACTACAGAGGCCCCTTGAAGCACAGGGCTGCAGTGTCCCTGGCTTCCGGACCAGGTGCCCCGCCAGCCCTGCCCCCGCAGTTCCCAGCAGACCTGGTTCCTGGCAGTCATGCGTTTACTTCTTTTCCAGGTTTATTTTTGCCCCAGTTTGCAGATTCCCCACTACCAGCCACTGTTCTTTCTCCTCAAGGACCCTTATCTGTTTTAACAAAGGAAGGTTTCCCTTACCCACTTCTGGTGACTCTGAGTCACAGCCAGTATCCTTGCAGTGGGCCAACAGCCTGCTCTGCTAGCTAACCTAACAACCTTGTTTTTGCCTTTGAGTTAAGTGCCTCATGTGATCACCAGAGCTTCAGCCAGAGGACACGTGTGGGCAGAGCCTCCAAGGGCCAAAGGCAGCAAGCCCCATATCAGGGCAGAGACGTGAAGTCATCAACAGTCACTACAAACACACCCCTGGTAGAGCCTGAGGTGCCCCTGGAGTGATGACGGTTCCCGTCCCCCTGTTATAGCAAAGTTAGGAGTCTCAGGGAGCTTTAAAGCACATTTCCAAGACTGAGTCTTCCCCTTTGTATCTTTTTATTTATTTATTTCTTGTGTGACAGAAACAGAGAGAGGGACAGATAGGGACAGACAGACAGGAAGGGAGAGATGAGAAGCATCAATCCTTCATTGCAACACCTTAGTTGTTCATTGATTAATTTCTCATATGTGCCTTGACCAGGGGGCTACAGCAGAGTGAGTGGGCCCTTGCCCAAGTCAACAACCTTGGGTTCAAGCCAGCAATCATGGAGTCATGTCTATGATCCCATGCTCAAGCCAGCGACCCTGCACTCAAGCTTGTGAGCCCGTGCTCAAGCTGGTGACCTCAAAGTTTCAAACCTGGGTCTTCTGCATCCCAGTCCAACACTCTATTCACTGTGCCACCACCTTGTCAGGCTCCCCAT
The DNA here is from genome assembly GCF_036850995.1 of Saccopteryx leptura. NCBI lineage: Eukaryota > Metazoa > Chordata > Mammalia > Chiroptera > Emballonuridae > Saccopteryx > Saccopteryx leptura. The sequence goes on along the minus strand of NC_089504.1, from coordinate 220,547,633 downwards.
TTGTATCCTGACCCTTGAGGTTATACAGGTAATGAAGTTTGAGAAGTCTTGTACTCAGATCTCATATGTTTTCCACCAAAGGGTCCTAAGCCTGGTAGGATTCCAGAAAAATGCATGTTACATATTGTCTATAGTAGCCATGTCTTTAATAGCTAATCATACAATAAGGTTTTAACTTGGTGAGGGCAGAGACATCCATCTCTTATCCATTATTTTATCCCTGATGCCTAGGTCACTGCTGATACCTAATAAGTGCTAAAGAAGTATTGATCGAATAAATAATCACTCTGATCAGAAAGGACATTTATAAACTTTTTACTCCAGAAAACATAGGAAACCATTGATTACTGCCCCTCTGATTCTAACTTTTCAGTTTGCAAAGGTTTCTTTGCAGGGCTTGATAGCTACCCCAAGATACGAAGATCACCCTGATCAGCTCACCTGCACAACCTTCGGTCCCATGCACTCGTGTTCTCCAATGTTTGCAGTAGAAAACATTCTTCTAGCAGAGTCAGGTAGACCAGAAGGCTTGGGAAATTCCACCTCTGCTTGGTGAGCCTATGTCTAAGAAAGGATAAAGTCACACTCACCCTCAGTTTCCCTTCCTGACTCGCTCCTCACTTCCTGACAGGCCAGCCTCAGAAGATCTCCGAGAGCACCTGATGTCAGGTCTTCTTATTACAGAGAGGCTACCCACTGACCACCTCACTCTCTCTTACCTGCTTGTACGACAGGGGTGGGATCACTTCTATCATCACACTTCCTTAGTGGACCTCCAAGCTGGATCGGGAATCGATGCGATAAGCATCTCCTCCCCCCACACACAAAACCATCTTCTCCAATTCCTTTTCATTTTCCTCACCTCAAACTCTTCACTGTCCCAAAATGGACATAAAATAGAAGCAACAGTTTAGGATTAAAAAGTCTCTGTGAAGCACCCAGTCTGTCTACTACAATTCATTGTTCTCAGGGAGTTTATTATCATATGTATAACTACAGAGTTCTGGCCTTGCTTTTTCTGGAGTGATGCTGACTTCATAAACATCCCCAAGGCATTACAGACTACAGCCAGGTCTTCGAGCGTGGCAAGGACTGTGGGAAGATTGAAAGCATTAGCTCCGGCCCTGGCTGGTTGGCTCAGTAGTAGAGTGTCGACCCAGCATGTGGGTGTCCTGGGTTTGATTCCCAGTCAGGGCACACAGGAAAAGCAACCATCTGCTTCTCCACCTCCCCCCTCTTTTCTCTCTCCCTTCCTCTCCTGCAGTCATGGCTCATTTGGAGCAAGTTGGTCCCAGGCACTGAGGATAGCTCCATGGTCTCACCTCAGGTGCTGAAATAGCTCTGTTGTTGAGCAATGGAGCAACAGCTCCAGATGAGCAGAGTATTGTTCCATAGGGGGCTTGCCAGGTGGATCCTGGTTGGGGCACATGTGGGAGTTTGTCTCTCTGTCTCCCTGCTTCTCACTTAAGAAAAAAAAAGAAAGCATTTGCCCCTTTCATCTGGCAGTCACTAATTTGGACTGTGACATAATTCCCGTCCATCTTTCCCGCTTTATAATCGTCAACAATCATTTCTTCAACCTCGATGAAATGCAGCAGCTTCAGGCCATGAAAAAGTCCACAGGTGACTTGGGTGAGAAACCCCTTTATCCACCCATGAAAACGGCCCAGCAGGGAGTGCCAACCCTCTTGATGAGCAGGAGATTTACCAGGACTGAGACTAGAAGGGTTATTTCTGCTGACGCTGCCATCAGCTTCTCTCCTCAGAACATTTCCTCTGTTATCAAAGAGAGCCATGCCAGGAAAAGGCCAGGGAATTGAGTGTTTACTCGGCAGCTGAGTGTTGATAAAATGTTGGCCTTGGTGTGGTTCTGGACCCGGCGACAGCGAGAACCGAGGTGCAGGTGATAGCTCTCAAACAATACTCAGTTCCGGGGTTTCCGCCGGTGTTTGTTCACTTAACCCAGACGCCTGGCTCATGAGGGTCAGTGTTTATGCAGAGTCTTGCTCAGGGTCACTTTTGTTGAGTGACATCCATCAGTGTAGGGCCCCACAGCAAGGGTCCTGATGCCAAGAAAGACTGGGAGCCCCCGACAGGAAAGAAGAGGACGGGACAGAAAGGGCAGCCCTGAATCACAGACGTTGCCAGGTTGCTGAGCTGATAGGACCTTGTGTCTACTTGTGGAAAATTAACATCAGGCTCTAGTCCAGTTGAAATAATCTTCAGACTGTCTGAAAACTGCAGACTGCAGCACAGATTTATAGACATTTTTTTTTTCAGTTGTGAGTTCAGAAGAGCAGACAGAGAGTGGGGTGAACTAAGGGCCAACACAAGGCTTCCCTCTACAGAGACCAAAGCCCATCTTTCCAGACAGGCAAAATAATAATGATGATGACAGCAACTGCCATGACAATTATTGCTATTATAACGATCTTAAAACACCCACTGAGCTGCTGGCTCACCTCTGCCGGCTCGCCTCTGCCGGCTCACCTCTGCTGGCTCACCTCTGCTGGCTCACGTCTGGCCTCTGCGGGTCCCTGGGGGCTCCCGGAGCAAAGTGGCAAATGCTAGGTTCGTCTCCCTCTGACACCAAATAATCTTCTACGACAACAAAAGGGATGTAGATATTTGCACAAAAGTTAAACCACTGTACACAAGCATATTCTCTCTTTGGCCTTCTCCCTGATGCCTAAAAGAATAGGGACACCCGAGTGTTGAGAAGTCCATGCTGGTCTTCTGGCCGTGCTGTGAGTTGGCACCATAGCTTTGAGCATGGCACGCACCCCTCTGTGTCCTCTTGGGCCCAGGGAAGGGCTGTGGGCTGCTGTGCTGGCTTGACAGGAAAAACAGAGCCCACGAGCAGCCCTCGGGGACACGTGCCCCGCAGGTGCAAGGGCTCTACGTGGGCTGTTGTTTCTCTTACAAGGATACGCATGATGTAATCATTCAGTTTTTGTAAAAATTACCCTTACAGGAATGGGCACTATAGAGTTGGAAAATAAAAATGTGAGTGGAAAAGTTCCTTTTCCGTTATCTTTTGTTTTTAATGACTAAGAAGTCACCATCACCTTGGTGTCTGGTGTCACAGATGGAGAACCCCACCCGGGGACATACAGCCATCCCTGGATCTTCAGGTTGCACATCACTAGACTTACTCAGAAAAATCCCTTCCAGACTGACAAGCGCTTGGATCAACAGGGCAGCAGCAAGAGAAAGGGGCTCCATAGTCAGGCGCAGAGGGCAGGCTGGGACTCGCACAGCGGACACCGTGATGCCCGGCCGGATTCCCCCTCTAGGAGGGACACGCTGCCCAGCTGCAGGCAGGGCTGTCAGCTCCTGCTCAGGTGACGTCCTGACCAGGGTGGCCCACAAGCAATGACAGATCAGGAGGCAGAATAAGAGCCCAACACGTGGCTATTTTTGCTCCCAGGCTCCACTGCGCCAGCTGAGGCTGCCACCCTGCACCACACAGAACTTCTCCCTCTTCTCACTCTCGCTTTCCTTTCCTCTTTCCTCCAGGTTCGGTCTCTTCAGAGACGTTCTCTACTCTAAACTTCCTCTCTGAGTCTGCTCCCTGTCTGTGACAACTAGGAAAGAGAACAGAAGGAATTATCCGAGACAAAGAGAAGAAGGATGGCAAGGGACAGACCTGCCTTCTTTTGAATTGTCATCACCTTTCCTTGTCTGGGTTTCTGCTGCAGCCTGACCCTGGCGCAGTGGCAAGGGTACAGGAGCTAGTTTCCTATGGCCTGGTTTCCATCTGAGGTATGAGCTTGGACCACTCCCTTTCCGGGCCCCTGTTTACCCACTGGCGAGTGGGGAGAACAGTGATCTTATCTGAGAGTTGAGTCATTGTGAGGGTCTGTTAAGATAATGGATGTCAATGTGCACAGGAGACCATGAAACTCCATCTGCCAGTGACCCTTTCTCTCCCCTCCAACCAAAGTTCAGAAAGCCAGCAGGAACCTAAAAACCATGGCCTGAAAGGGAGAGTTTGCCCCTGCCCTCCCACTCCCAGGATGGCAGGGGGATTGCAGGGAACGTGAGGGACTAGAATTGATGGGAGAAAAGAGCATGCTATCTCATTAAACTCGTGCAATCGGCAATATAGACTACCTGCTCCATGCCAAGCACCAGTTCCTGGCAGGGAAGTTAAAGACTGCTATCTTTATCCTAGGGGAGATGGGGAGCCATACTGGCTTTACGTAGAAGATCCTGACAGTTATCCTGGCTGCACAGGAAGGACAGGTGGGAGAGGCCAGAGTGGGAAATACTGACGACAGCTAGCACTGGTTGATTAACTGTGTGCCTGGCACACTTAGTGATGTTTGAATGGTAGGCACCTAATGAAACAAGTACCATTAAGACCCTCATTTTAGCCATGAAGAAATTAAAACACAGAGAGAATAAAGAACTAGGATTTCAACAAGGTTATCTGGCTGCAAAGCTTCACATTTAAATACACAAAACCAGGCAAGGGGGAGACCAGATGGATGGCTAGTTTGGTCATCTAAGGTCGGGGGTAGCAATGGAGCTGAAAGGTGAGTGTATTTTGAAGATATGTAGGAGATTACAAGACAAGACAGAATTTAGTTACAGGCTGGTTGTAGGGACGTGGGGGAGATGGTCTCAGGGACAATGCTCAAGTGAAAGTCAGGGGTGCTACTCCCTGTGGGGCACTTAAAGTGAGCCAGGGTTGCAGTGTATTGGGGCTTGGACAAGAGGCAGGGGACAGCATGAGTCCACTTGGACCTGCAGAGCACTGAGGTGCTATAGTGACATATTTGGTAGTATCGAATTTTTGTAAAGAGACGTGTTCTAACCTCCCACAAGATTGCAACTCTTACTGCTTGGTTCTGACCCATCTGTCAGATTCACTTATTTAACAGAATATATATAGCTAGTATATACACAGGGGAAGGGGCCACTATTTCCCTGAAAGTCTCTTTTCAGAGGTGAGTCCCCCACCCCTTCTCAGCTGGATATCGGCACCAAATCATCTCTCCAAGCATGACAGTACCTACTATACAATGAGAGGGAGGGAGAGTCCGATGGGTTAAGAACATAGATTTGGAATCAGATTCTGTATTAGTTTGCTCAGGCTGCTATAACAAAGTTTTGATAATTGGATGGCTTAAATAACAGAAATTTGTTTTTACATAGTTCTGGAGGGTGGATATTCAAATCAAGCTGCCCTGTGGCTGGTGTCCAGTGAGGCCTGCCCTTCTGGCTTGCAGATGGCTGCCTTCTCAACGTGTCCTCACATGGACGCTTCTCCGTGCACCATGGAGAGAGGAAGACTTCTGGTGTCTTCCTTCTCCTCTTAGGCAGGCACCAGTCCTATCCAATCAGGGCCCCACCCTTAAATCTCATTTAACCTTGAATACCTCCTTCAAGGCTGTAGCTCCACATTAGGGGTTAGGATTTCAACATATGAGTTTGGGAGGGGTGATACATTTCAGTGCATAACAGACTCTTTTCTGAGTCGTGAGGTTACACCCTTTCACAATTCATTAATCTTTCTAAATGTCAGTTTTTCTACCTGTAAAGTATGGTTACCAAAAGGATGCAGTACGATAACATATGTAAGACACAGACACACCCGGAGCAGTAGCCAAGCAGGGTAGCGGTTATCACCTCCAGTGGCCATCGCCGTCTGTGCTCCCTTTCTCGGGTTGTTATTCGTTTCAGCCCGTGGATCCCTGAGACCGTCGGCATCCTCTCCCGTGACCTCCTGGGTTTCTCTTGCGAGAACAGAGGCCATGCACCTGGAGAGCAGTTCTGAGGTCTTGTCCCGGAGGGGAGCGCTCATCATCTCACAGATGTCTTGACCCTGCTTTGCCCCCACAATGTTTGCCATTTGCTTCCTTTAAAGGAAGTCCCATCTATGCAGTTTGCTTAGTGGGAGCAAGAGGTCAGGGCCGAGGGTGAGGCATCTATTTGAAGAGAGTCTCAGACACGGAATGGTCATTTTTTCACATGGAGAGTGGACGCAGCAATTCCCTCTGCGGTGCGCCCCTCTCCTTTCTCAGCGCTGGCTCCCTGCAGAAGTGTCGGCATGCTCTGTGACCCCCGGGGAGTTCTCCTTGAATAGGAGCCATGGGGTTTTGCCTCCATTGAGGAGTTTTCTTTTCCGAGGTCTCCTGTCTCGGGTGTGTGGGGGGTCCTACGTGCTGGGGACCTTCACAGGGTGATAAGGCAGGTAGGTGGCTGAGTCACACATTTATCACTGCCCAGGACACTACACCTTGATAGCAAGACAGGAAATAGGGTGGCTGAGACCCTGATTTCATAATCTAGTGGCTTGAAGGAAAGAGGGCATCCTAGAGACCCCAGCCCCTGGGAGGGCAAATGTCTCTGTTTATGAAACCTGGGGGAGCACACTGTACCTGACTCGGGGACAAGACTTCGTGGGGAGGAACACTTCTATAGACAGGTATTCCCTTACCCTGTGGTCCATGATCCCAGCAACCCTCAAGGGAGAGATGCCTCAAGATTGAAATGCATCAATCTGTCCAAAAATATTTGCATTGGAAACAAGTCACTACAACAGTGTATATATCCATGTAAGAAGTGTGCCTGAAAGGCCCTGGCCGGTTGGCTCAGCAGTAGAGCGTCGGCCTGGCGTGCGGGGGACCGGGGTTCGATTCCCGGCCAGGGCACATAGGAGAAGCACCCATTTGCTTCTCCACGCCCCCCCCCTCCTTCCTCTCTGTCTCTCTCTTCCCCTCCCGCAGCCAAGGCTCCATTGGAGCAAAGATGGCCCGGGCGCTGGGGATGGCTCCTTGGCCTCTGCCCCAGGCGCTAGAGTGGCTCTGGTCGCGGCAGAGCAGCCCCCCAGAGGGGCAGAGCATCGCCCCCTGGTGGACAGAGCATCGTCCCTGGTGGGCAGAGCATCGCCCCTGGTGGGCGTGCTGGGTGGATTCTGGTCGGGCGCATGCGGGAGTCTGTCTGACTGTCTCTCCCCGTTTCCAGCTTCAGAAAAAAAAAAAAAAAGTGTGCCTGAAAAACGTGACATTGTACATGTTAATTCATTCTAAGCCTCACACTCCTGCTGAGGGTTGCTGCATGGAAAAGCCCAACAGCCTGCTACCATTTGTCCTTGAATCTCTCTTTACAGGAGCTACACAGACAGTAAAACTGGTCTGGACCTTGCAGGAGTCTCTGCACCCAAACCTTGTCCTCTCTGCCTACAGGATGCATTGTGATGCAGAAGGGGAAGCTCTGTTTATTATGCTGCCTTGGGATAAAAATTTTGGTGTTGAGTAACTGCTCTCACAAGGATAACAATACAAACAGTACTTTAATGTTGGGTATTAATTCTCTAAAAATAAATAAATAAAAACTGGGTTTATATTTCAAGGAAAGAAAGAGAGAGAGAGAGAGAGAGAGAGAGAGAAGAAATGAAGAAACAAGTAGCTAAGTTTCCCAAGACTCACTATCAGCACCTAAGTGGGAGGAAAAATTCATGAGCTCAGGTTTTTAAAAGCAATAGAGCCCTGGCCGGTTGGCTCAGCGGTAGAGCGTCGGTCTGGTGTGCAGGGGACCCGGGTTCGATTCCCGGCCAGGGCACATAGGAGAAGCGCCCATTTGCTTCTCCACCCCTCCCCCGCCCTCCTTCCTCTCTGTCTCTCTCTTCCCCTCCCGCAGCCAAGGCTCCATTGGAGCAAAGATGGCCCGGGCGCTGGGGATGGCTCCTTGGCCTCTGTCCAGGCGCTAGAGTGGCTCTGGTCGTGGCAGAGCGATGCCCCGGAGGGGCAGAGCATTGCCCCCTGGTGGGCAGAGCATCGGCGTGCCGGGTGGATCCAGGTTGGGCGCATGCGGGAGTCTGTCTGACTGTCTCTCCCCGTTTCCAGCTTCAGAAAAATACAAAAAAAAAAAAAAAAGGCAATAAATTTTCTTTTAAAGAAAAGAAAAATAACAAATTGACACTTTTTGTACCGGGAGAGAGAGGAGAAAAAAACATGCACCTGACCCCTCGCTACCCTTTTCCGCAGGGGAGGAATCTCACATGTCTGGAACCTCAAGCCGGGGCTTCTAAGGCACCCTGACGTCCCTGTTTCCTGGAATCTGCTAAAAGAAAATGGCAAACTAGCCAAGATATTTGACTGAGGTTTGTTAAGAAAACATATTCTCAGTTCGGGTTGTTTTCTGAGAGGAGGGTCAGGGAGATGTGGTTTAAGAAAGAAAATTGCTCGTGGACAGTTATGGAAACAATGACTCTTTTCACTGCCCCGCATGTCTCTGGCGGGAGTTCCAGGGAGCAACGTGGAGCGGTGCTTGCAAAGTACCTGGGGACCGCGGGCTGGGTGGACGGCCCACCCAGATGGCCGGAGCCAAGAAAGCATCATTCCATGTTGGTTATCAGGGTAATTCCACAGCCGAGCGTGCATGTAGGTACTTAAGAGGAAGGTGGGAAAGATCTGATTTCTGGAGCCTGGCTCGACGTCAGCGTGAAATAAGAGACTCTGCTTTATCTGACTTGTCGCCCACACTCCCCAGAGAAGAACGCAGTTCACGACTCTGATGTCTAGCCCAGAGCGAACCTCAAAGGGTTTATTTTCATGATTTTTAAGGTCACATCAACCAAAGTCTAAACTGTTCAACTTGACTCTGAAGATGGTTTCAGGCGGTTCAAGTCCCCTCTATAAAAGCATAAACGGTTTCTGTAGCTCTGAATCACCCAATAAATCAGTGGTCCCCAATCTTTTTTGGGCCACGGACTGGTTTAATGTCAGAAAATATTTTCACGGACCAGTCTTTAGGGTGGGACGGATAAATGTATCACGTGACCGAGACAAGCGTCAAGAGTGAGTCTTAGAGGGAAGTAACAGAGGGAATCTGGTCATTTCTTAAAAATAAAACATCGTTCAGACTTAAATATAAATAAAATGGAAATAATGTAAGTTATTTATTCTTTCTCTGCGACCAGTACCAAATAGCCCACGGACCGGTACCAGTCCGCGGCCCAGGGGTTGGGGACCACCACAATACATGATTCTGAAACGCAGATCATTTAGTTGTTTGACCACGGGAATTTGTTTTCTTCTCTCTTCGGTGGATCTTCGCATTCATCCTGCATGGCGTCATGAGTGTTGCCCTCTATCTTTCTGGGGAAGGATAAACCAAGATCATGCTACATTTGCTTTTCTATTTTGGGTTAGAGACTCAAAAATTCTGTCTAAGTACTTTCCCTAATCAGTGGAGATCATGAGGCTCAAGTGGTGAGGATGGGTCATTCATGCACAGTCAGTCAGTCAGCAATCCATGCGTTTCCTCAGCCTATCAGCATGCACTGCGAGCCTGCAGGGTGCCTGGTTCTGGGGGAGGTGAGATGAGCAAGACCCCACCTCGTGAGAAGTCAGAGGAGGGGCTGGTTACCTCTCACAAACATCCCCAGAGAGGGAGAGTACTAATGTTGGGCCTGGAAGGATGGGGGAAACTTTGGCAGGAGGAAATAAATGGCTAAGAAGCTCTAGGGTAGATGATTTTTCAACTATGAGCAAACCAAGGATGCCAGAAGTCAGGAAGACAGAGTGGCTAATGGCGGTTTTCTGGAAGACGTGGAATGGAGTGATGGAGTGGCGGGTGATTAGTGTTGAATGGCAACTGGTGTTGAGAATCTTCAGAAGATAGGAGTTTGAACTTTTTAATATATAATATATATGGTGTGTGTGTGTGTGTGTGTGTGTGTGTGTGTGTGTGTGTGTGTGTGTGTCAGCTAGGAACAGAAAATATGTGAGTGGAGCAGAAAATATAAGAGATCTGGGAAAAAGCTTAGTCTGGTGTTGGTATGAAGACTGGACTGATGAGATGGATTGGAAATGCAGGGATAAGAGACAGGAGGAGCAGACCAGGGCAGAAGCCTGAGAGCGGGATGGTGTAGTGATAAAGTAGGGTATTGCAGGGGGTGGGGGGGAGGAAGGAGAGGTGGCTGTGAGGGTGGTATGTTAGACTAGGCAGCCAGTATCTGGCCTGAGTCCTGGTCCTACACTGGCAGCTGTGTGACCAAGATTTGACTCCTCTGGCCTCCACTTCCTTGTGAGCAGAAGAGGTTGGGGGAACCGAACCGCCTGGACAGCAGAACCTCTGGTCATCCCACCACGACACCGTAGGGAAGACAGCTTGACTAGTTTGGAAAAAAGAAAGTCAGAGCTGGAGATGACCTTGGAGATGGTTCTTGAACTTTAGTGCAGGTCAGCATCACCTGAGCAGTTTGTCAAGAGGCAGACAGTTCAAGAGCCCAGGACCCACCTCGGAACGCCTGGGGTTGTCTTTGGGCATCCTCACGTCTGGAATGTTATCCAACCCTCTCAGATGGGAGGAATTTGAAGCCCAACCTGAAGCAGGCACCCCCAGCAAGGTGGCTGCCACCCTGACGTCTCTCCTTTCCACTTGCCTTGGTCCATCTCCAGGACTTGATTAGAAGCTGCTGAGTTCAAAGGATCCCAAGAGCCAAGATGTGAAGCTGCAGAATTCAGAGAAGCTGGTCTGAAGTGGTGCAGGGGCCCCTGTCCCAGTGCCACCAGTGACTGTACTGGCCAGGATTCACCACAGTCAGCAGCCCATGCTGGGCCCTTCTGAGAGCAAGGTAGGTGTAGCCAGCTCGCATCATGTTATCCATTGACACCTCATGCCTTGTTGTCCAAAGCACCACCCAGCATGGACTCAGGAGCGTGTTGGAAATGCAGAGTCTCCGGCTCACCCAAGACTCACAACTTAGAGTCTGCACATTAACAAGACCCCGAAGTTGTGCACATTAACACTGAGAAGCTCTGGTTTCTGCCCCCTAGACAAGCTGCTCATAGTCCTCACACCTGGGGGGGGGGGGCAGGGAGATAGGACAGGAGGGCAGGAGAGGAAAAGGGAGGAGGGAGGAAGAAACACTAGTCCTGGCCTCCTCCCTTCAGTGGGCTACATGACACACCCTTACTTCTTTTCTTGCTTTCAAAGGTAAGCCTGGATGATGTGAAGTGGGACCAGGGGGCGGGGAATTTAAGAACTGAAATAAAAGCTCTCTAATGTTTGCTTTTTGTTTCCTAAACAGGGACGCTCACTCCCCATTCCTGTAAAAGATGTTAAGCTGTGCAGATTACGGTGATCCGGTGACTCGTCACACAGCTATCCAGAGCAGGAAGTACACTAAACCCTGGAGTTGGCCTGCACGCAACCAGCAACTAATTAATCGGATTGGCTTCCACCTTGAAAAGGGAAGCAAATACGAAGAAAACAAAGCACCTGGGCCTTGTCCTCTTTTCTTTCTGTAATATCAGAGGGGCTGGTGGCTTGGTGCACAGGCAGGGACGCTGTCCCCCGCGTGGCGGGAAGGGATGGGCACAGACCCTGGGGTTTCATCCCCCTGCGATCATGATCACGCCTGGGCGAGCTGTTGTTTCACCTGAGTCCCCGTTTCCGGCCTATGCGTTGGGGATTAAGAATAATGCCTGTTCGGTAGAGTGCTTGTGGGGAGGATTAGGAGTTTGTGGAACTGCTCACCTGGTAGCTGCTCAACAGAAAGAAGTCTCCGTCCTGAATTCCTGCCTACAGGTGTGCTGTCCAGCCCAGGGGCCTGGGGGCCGGCCCACCGTCTACCGGGCCTTCCTGCGCTCAGAAAGTTTTGGTTCTGGCCAGTGACGGGCTAACTAACGCTAGCTGACAGAGTGGGGTGTTTTCCCCACGGTGGGGAATTCCAGGAAAGGTTTTCCATGTTCTGAAGCAACAATACAAACAACACAGGAACCTGGAGCCTTCAGGGGAGCCTCGGGATGAGGGAAGCAGCAGTAGCAGGGTCTCTTTTAGGAGACGCGGGCGCCATCTCTTGGGGGAGAGTGGTATTGACTCAGGTCCCTGGTAGGCTTGGCTGGTCCTCTCCTGCCTTCATTCAACTGGAGTTTCGAGTCAGATCCCAAGGCTTCTCTCCAGAACAACACCCTTAATTATTTCTTTGTTAAGTTCTTGCATATCTTTTTTTTTTCTCTTTCTCTCTTCTGTTCAAACCTTTCTCTCTAGCTTCACTGGGTCTTTTGCTGCTCCCTCCAAATTTCAGTCCTAGTTTTTCTAAAAATATAACTCAGCCCAAACTTTTCAAAGAACTGGTTCTCTGAGAGAATTATGATTATCCTTTATCATGAGCGCCTTCCTCCAGCCCTCTGAGCCGGGCCAGGGAGCACAGCCGCTAAGACCCTAGTCTCCCCTGCTCTATGGCTGTGGCTGGGTCCCACCTCCAGTTGGCCCTCCAGGCATGTGACCTCAAGCAAGTTACTTCATCTCTCTGTTCCTTGGTTTCCTCATTCAGAAAATAAGACTGCAAAAAAAAATGGTTGTTGTCCTGTTCAATGAGTCAGTACCTAAAGCACTGGGAACAGGTCTGTGATGTAGCAAGAGCCAGGTGTTTGCTGTTGTTGGTTTAGAGTGGCTGTTCTCTCTCCACGCTCGCACCGTCCAGGCCAGCGTCTCTGCAGTACTTGCCCTGGAAGCAGGTGAGGCCTGAGCGCAGCACACTAGAAATGACCTAGCAACTGGCTTCTAACTTATTCTAAAGAGATGAGTTGCCTTAAAAGTAAAAATATTTAAGTTGAGATTGGAAGTGATGAGGAAGGAATTGGGTCTGGGTTACCAGCTGAAGCTGTAGGCAGTGCGTGCAGCTCTAGCGCCACCTGGTGGAAGGATGGGATTCGTCCCAGCACCTGAGAGTCAACCCATCACCTCCTGCCTGGCCCAGAATGCTTCTCAGCCAGTTGTTCTAAGGGTGTGGTGACCACAGGGTGTGTTCTAGAAGTACTTCTAACATTGCGCCTTCTTTCGGGGGTGGGGCTTATCCAGTAAGGAAAGGGTAGCGTAGCGTCTCGGTCGATATGAATTAAAAATGTGTTTCAAAGGAATTAGGACTCTGAGATTACACACTACAAAACACACACACACACACACACACACACACACACACAGATAAACACAGAAAACAGATACATGACACACGCATAGACATAGATGCAGGGACCACACACACAGGGGCATACATGGACACACAGACATGCCCACTCCAACATAGGGACACACATTCAGGGATACACACACACACACACACACACAAAAGGACAAGGGTTGCCTGGTTACCGTCCCAAGCTCTCTCCCCGGCCCTGTCCAGGCTCACAGCCTGCCTACAACACACTGGCTTCTGCAAATCCTGCCTCATTCTGGAGCGGGGGTGGGGTGGGGGAGCATTAAAGATGACAATTCCTGACAGCCAAGGCTGCCTTATCAGAGTCCTGCCTCTGGTTTTAAAAAAATACCTCTTCTTCTCTGCCAATTGCAGATAAGGATGCAGGTCCCAGGAGAGGGAACAATAGGACAAGCCAGGAATGTTCCGGTAGGAGGGAGCCATGGTTGGCGGTTTACATTCACAGTGGCCCTTATCAGTGCCATGGCGGAAGATTCTGGGTCTGACTACTTCCCCCCTCCTGTGGGGGCTGCTGGCCCACCAGGCAGCAAACACCTTCCTGGCGAGGGCTAGTGACACGTGGGTTGACAGCGGAACTTGGAGGCTCGGGGTCTCTTTCCCAGCAAAGGCACAGAAAGTGAGTGATGATGCTCTGCGCTTCACAATGGACCGTGTCTACCCTATGGGGAGCTGCTGGGAAGTTACAAGAGGTCAACGAGAGAGAGGGGTCAGGAAAAATGAATGGAAACCGTACCAAATACACACCTGAAGCGCCAAATGTCTGCCAGGCCCGACAGCTGCAGGAAGGAAATGGCCCCAGCCAGCAGGAAGCCTCAGTTTTCAGGAGTGGGTGTGAGTCTTGTCCTGGGCTGAGTGACCTTGGGCAGGACACTTAACCTCTCTGAGCTCTGGCTTCCCCATCCACAAGAAGGAGATGCTAATAGGGTCTACCTTGAAACAGAGACCTGATGAGTCAATAGTATGTGTTTACCTGAATAAAAGTGGCCTCCCATTCAGGCCCACCCTATATGGCAATACAGCCAAAACACAGGAGATGAACGCAGCCCCTGTGAAAAGTAACATGGGCCTTTATTAACTGTCATGTGAAGGAGATAAGGAGACAGAACAAAATTTACTTGGAAAAAAACCAAACTCGACTCACTTGCTTTGCTTAAGTCCTCTCTCTCTCTCTCTCTCTCTCTCTCTCTCCAGTCTCGCCTCTCTCCTGCTAAAATACTTCCCAAAATATTATTTTCCTTCCATGCACTCTCAATCCCCCCACCCACCCTCCCAACCAATGAACTCATGGTTTTTAGCCCTGCTGCCCAGATGCCTCCGGCAACTTTAGAAAGACTGACTCTTGGGCCCCAGATCAGACCAGTGTGATCACCATTTCCGTACTTCTTAGACACTCTGATGTGATTTTATTTTATATCCATCTAGGGTTAAAATCACTGTTCTCGTTTTTTTTGTTTTGTTTTAAATATGATTCAATTTACCACTTATGGCTCCTGCGAATTCTCCACATGTCCAAGATTACTTACTGCAGTGGTGTTTGTGTAATCAACAGGTTGAAGTAATCACAATTCCTTTGATAAGGGACAAGCCAAATAAACCATGGTCCATGCAAGCAATGGAAGACCATGCAGCTGTGACAAACCAACCAAGAAGCTTTCTCTAACTTATGGGGAAGGCCTCCAGGGTATGCTCTTGAGTGCAAGACACAGCAATGTGCGTGGGACATACTCTGCAATACTTTATACAAAGTGTCAAGGAAGACAGGGGTTTATATCTAGGTTTCTTGTCCACTTATTTAAAAAACTATAATAGTTACACAAGAATTAAACAATAGTTGTTATGTTGATAGGAGACCTAGGAGGAAGGGGGACAGCATGGAAATTAGTAGAAGCAGTGTGTCACTGTTTACTATTTCATATTGTCAGATTTTCAAATCACAAGAACATGTTCTTGTTCAAAAGTTAAGAACAAGTGAATTAAACAAGAGAATAAAGCTTGGGAGGAGTCACAGCTAACACCTGCATTGCCAGGGTCCCACCCGGTGGCTCAGGCATCACCGTGGGCCGAGCAGCCCATGGGTCTAACTGATCAGTGTCCACTGCACCCCTCGCCCTCCCAGCACTGCTCTGGGGCTCCTTTCCAGGGTTCAGTCCCGTCCTGGAGCTGGAGAGCCAGCCCAGGGCATTCTGTCAGGTACAGAGGTTGCCCTGCCCTGGAAGCTCACCTGTTCTCCATGGGTGGGGTGCACGGTGCACGGTGCGGGCCGAGACCTCACCCGGAGAACCCTTGCCAGCTGAGCCTTGAGGACACCCCTCCAAGTTGTCCTCTATCCTCACTTTGCTACTTGATGTCTCCAGGTCCAGCTTTCGGTCACTGCTGTCAGGTGCAGGCCATGGACCAGGACAGTGACTCTAAAGGAGCAAAGGACTGTGGAAACAAAGGTGAAGGGGGAAAGAACGGACCTGGAGAAGACAAAATCCCATGGGGATAAGAGGATGGAGACCAAGGGACAATATGCAGCAGACCGATTCTGGGACCTGGGGGGACAATTTGTAAACAAGTCCTAGTCCCCATCCTGGAGAAACTTTCCTTCTGGTGATGGACTCAGTAAACATACAAACAGGTAAATGTAATGTTAGTGACAGATGGGACAGAAAAAATTGAGAAGCAAGATATGGAGACTGGTAGGGCTGCAGTCTCCAGCTGGGTCGAGCTGAGTAGTGATATTTGAACAGGGCCCTGCGAGAACAGCAAGTGCAAAGGCCCTGAGGCAGGAATGCATTTCCAGGATCAATGAGGTGGTCAGTGTCCCTGGAAGGGAGTGAGTGAGGGGGGATAGTCAGGGGTGAAGTCTCAGAAGTGGTCAGAGGCTGGCAGGCAGATTCTGCAGGGTGCTGCTGGTCACTATGAGGACTTTGGCTTTTATTCTCACTCTAAGTAAACCCCACACTACTGGAGGATTTGAACAGACAGTTTTGATTGGATGAAGGTTTTAAAAGAATATTCTAGCTGCTGAGTTGAGAACGGAATTGAGGGGCAGGGAAGAAAAGCAGACACAGGTAGAGCAGTTAGGAGAGAAGATAGACTGTCACTGTCACAGGAGTTTGCCTGCCTCCCCCATGCACAGTGTACTCCCCACCCTGTGACTATGAACTGGACCTATGATTTGCTTTGGCTCTAGGGGCATTAGCAGATGCCACCTCTGAGCAGTTTCAAGGGCCCTTGCCTGCTTGGCTCTTGTTTTTTTTTCTTCTCCTACAAGGACAGGTGTGCCAAATAGGGGGAATAAGGGAAGGTCACAGCACCTCTTATAACCTAATCTGAGAACTCATACACTGTCACATCTATAGCTAGCCGGGAGTCACTGATTCTGGCTCCACTCAAAGGGTGGGGAGTTAAGCTCTAGCTCTTGAAGGGACGAGAACCACAGAGGACTCAGATTAGAAACAGAATGCTGCACAGACATCTAGCAACAATAGCTAACCCAAGAGGGCACATGTAGAGGAAGGAAAGCCTCCTGGGGAATACCCAAATCCAGTGTACTGGAAGTGAACACTCAGCATCTCCACCGAGGAAGCAGAGCATCCTCTCCAAGGAGCGACCTGGGCTGCACATTTCAAAATGCTGCAAATACAGCTCCCGCTGGAGCATACCCCATGGCTGTGAAACAGAGGCTCAGTCTGTCCTCCTTCTTCTTTTTATCATATTATTTAAAAACATTGTTGTTGGAAGATACGTCATATGTACAGAAGAAGGTTTAAAATGAATGTGCATAGCAGATAAAGAAATCAGCACAGTGAGGGGGAATAGAATATTGGCAGGTCCTCAAAGACCTACATCATCCTTCCTTGACCCTGTTCTCTTCCTCCTGCTGAGAGATAGTCACTACCCTGACTCTGAAATAATCAGTTCCTTGCTTTTCTTCATATATATTCTGTTATCCACCAATGCAGGATCTATAAACAATATATTGCTTGCCTTTGCCTGCTTTTGAGATCTAAATAAATGGAACCATATTATACATGTTTTCCATTTGCTTGTTAACATGGCTCAATTTTCAGTTTGTGAGTGTCATTCATTGCTGTATACATTTCCATTTTGTGGATATACCAAAATTGGCTTATCTAATCTATTGTTGATGGATTCTTGGGTTGTTTCTAATTTTTATTATTATAAACATCTTGTAGGGGCATTGTGGTTCATGTACCCTAGTAGACTTATGGGAGATTCCTAATTTCCTTTGGAATTTCCCTAGAAGAATTTTGTGTATATAGTTTATCTGTTTGCCAGTGAATGCCAAAGAATGCCAAGCTGTGTTCCAAAGAGATTGTACTGATCTCCAAACCCACCAGGAGTGCGTGAGAGCTTCCTGAGTTGAAGTAATTATATCCACTTGACACCTCCCATATTGGGAAACATTACACAGTCCAATAAAGAGCAGTGATGGTGAGGACCTACAATTACTTCAACTTTATAAAGACATTTAACATCTAGATGGACAAGACCCTCTTCAAGAGTATCTTGGCTACACTGCCTTTATAAATTTAAGAATCAACTTGTAAAATAAAAAAAAAAACTTGGGAGATTTCATAGGAGTTGCAGTAAATTTCTAGATCATTTTGCAAATAATAGAAATGTTTATAATACTGGATCTTCAAATCTATGTCGATCATCAAATCTATGAGCAAGATTTATTTCTTTTTACATTAAAGTTTTCTTTGATGTCTCCCAATGAAAGTTGATCATTTTCCCATAGACATTTTATGTACTTTATTCTTAGGTATGATATAATTTTATGCTATGATAAGCTATTTTTAAATTTAAATTTCTAAATGTATATGTTTGTATGCAGAAAGATAATTAAACTTTTATCTTTTTTGCTAAAGCTCATGAATTTGAAAAATTTGCCTACAAATCATTTTGGATTTTCTATCTGCACAGCCATATTTTCTGTGCATAACAAAATATTTGTTTCTTTTCTTCCCAACACTTATAATATTTGTTTATTTTTTTCTTGCCTTAGTGTTTTCTGGTGAGAACCTTACCTTCAAATAATGTTGAATAGAACTGGTAATAGGAGGCATTTTTGTCTTCCACTTGATATCAAAGAAAATGCTTTCAATTTTTAACCTTTACCTGTGACCTCTTTTGTATTTTACTTTATCAGGCTAAAGAAGTCACATTCTGTTCTTACTTTGCTAAGTTAGTAATACATAGCTGCTTGATTATATTAAATAAATTTTCTGTCCATTAGATGATCATATTTTCCTCTCTAATGTGCTCATGTGGGAGTTATATTAATTCATGTTCCAATATTAACCCACCTTTGTGTTATTATTATTATTTTTTTTTCCTGAAGCTGGAAACGGGGAGAGACAGTCAGACAGACTCACACATGCGCCGGACTGGGATCCACCCGGCACGCCCGCCCACCAGGGGTGACGCTCTGCCCACCAGGGGGTGATGCTCTGCCCCTCCGGGGCGTCGCTCTGCGACCAGAGCCACTCTAGCGCCTGGGGCAGAGGCCAAGGAGCCATCCCCAGCGCCCGGGCCATCTTTGCTCCAATGGAGCCTTGGCTGTGGGAGGGGAAGAGAGAGACAGAGAGGAAGGAGGGGTTGGGGTGGAGAAGCAAATGGGTGCTTCTCCTATGTGCCCTGGCCGGGAATCGAACCCGGGTCCCCCGCATGCCAGGCCGATGCTCTACCACTGAGCCAACCGGCCAGGGCCAATTTTAATAAACTCAACTTGGGCATAAGGTAATACATGTGTTGTATGTGCATGAATTCTGTAAGTTAATGTTTTAATATTTTTGTTTCTTACATTTCTAAGTGTAATTGGTTTTTGTGTTTTGTTTTCTTTGTTTTGTTTTCAGTTTTTTTGCACTGTCTTTTTGTTTCTTGGAATCCAGGTTATTTTATTTTGTTTTGCTTTATTTTATTTTAATTAATTAATTTATTATTTTTTATAAGGAGACTGCCACACACAGTGCCTCTGGGATGTGTCTGGAGTCTTGGAAGCTTGACTATCCTGCGTTCTCCTACAAATGGGCTTTGAGAGCATTTGGGGGTTTCAGTAGGGGAGTGCAGCTACACAAATGTGCTTGACCAGAGAACGGTCCTCTCTTCTGTTGGGGAAAGTTGTCCTCTTGGATGGAGCGCACACCTTCAGGAGAAACACACACAGAGTGGAGAGGGAGGAAGGGGACATCCGCCTAGCCTCCCAGATCAGCACAGTCAACCCTGGAGACCAGTGGGGTGGCAGATGCCACAGCCAGATCCCCCTTACATCTGGTATCCAGGTTATGTTAGCATTACAAATTGTATGAAGGAGTATTTCTCCTTTTCCTATTCTCCACAATATTTTAGGTAATTTTGGAACTATTTGTACCTTGAATATTTGGTTGATTTTGCTGATGATGTCATTGGCGTTGGAAGTTTCCTTGTGGGAAGAGTTTTGACTACTAATTCACTGTCTTTAAGGTCTGTAAGACTACTACCAGGTTTTCTATTTCTTCTTGAGTCATATGTGGTCAGTTTTATTTTTTACCAGAATTTATCAACTTAATTTTCAAATGAATTGGCATAAATTGCTTTTCAATACCTTCTAATCTTTCAAAAATCCTCTAGCAACCCTAGTTTCATCCTTCTTTTCACTCTTAATGTTACTTATCTGCAATTTTTAAACCAATTTTACTAGATTTGTCAATTTTATTAATTTTTTCAAAGACCCAACTTTTGCTAATTCTCTTTTAAGCTTGTTTTCAATTTGTTAATTTCTACCCAATGTGTATATTTCACTTTCTCATTTTTATTTGTTTCCCTATTCCTGTACTTTCAAAAATGGATGTTTGGTTCACTAATTTTATCCCTTTTTCTACTCCAATATAAACATTTCAGACAATAAATTTCTATGTATTGCTTTAGCTACACCCTACAAATCTTGGTAAACATCCTCATTCTGTTAAGTCATAAATATTTTCTAGTTTCCATTATAATTTCTTTTTTGAAATGCTATTATTTTCTTGAATATAATTTATCTACTTATTTTTTGACATCTAGCCTGATTGATTTGGGTCAGAGAAGGACTATAATGTTTTAATCCTTTAAATGTGTTGAGATTTGCCTACTAAACCTGTGTAATCACATGTGGTGATCTTTTTAAATGACCTATATGTGTTTCAAAAAAATTTATAGGCCCTGGCCGGTTGGCTCAGTGGTAGAGCATCGGCCTGGTGTGCAGAAGTCCCGGGTTCGATTCCCGGCCAGGGCACACAGGAGAGGCGCCCATCTGCTTCTCCACCCCTCCCCCTCTCCTTCCTCTCTGTCTCTCTCTTCCCCTCCTGCAGCCAAGGCTCCATTGGAGCAAAGATGGCCCGGGCACTAGGGATGGCTCCTTGGCCTCTGCCCCAGGCGCTAGAGTGGCTCTGGTCGCGACAGAGCGATGCCCCAGAGGGGCAGAGCATCGCCCCCTGGTGGGCAGAGCGTCGCCCCTGGTGGGCGTGCCGGGTGGATCCCCGTCAAGCGCATGCGGGAGTCTGTCTGACTGTCTCTCCCCGCTTCCAGCTTCAGAAAAATACAAAAAAAAAAAAATTTATATTCTTCAGTTGTCGGGAGCACTGCTCTAATGCCATTAGGTCAAGTTTGTGAATCTTCTTACATCTCTTCTTTATTTTTCTACTGTGTCACCTATGACTGAAATAAGTATATTAACAAAGAGATATGAACCTAGTGCAGGAAATGATTTTACTTTAAAATAAAGATGAAACTGAATTCAGAAAGAGTTGGTAAGAACTTTGAATGTTTTACTCTCATTGTAACTGTGGGCTCCTCTCCATTCTTGAGTCCTGAGAAGGACTACTTCCCAGCCTTCAGGGCACACTCATTGCCCAAACCCTAAAGAGACTTACTTCAGTGTCAAATGGAGTCTTCCATGTGGTTAGAATCCCTAGACCTGGGCTTCAGCTCTCTAGGGGCATCATATGACCACACGCCTGAATTCTTGTCACTTCCCAAGACGTACACATCTATGATGATATAGATCCCCATTGCTGTGAATCCCATAGACCCTATTCTTCTCCCATTCTTGGGGTAATTTCTGCCAACCTTCCTCCTGTCTTAGCCTTCTTATCATTACTTCCTTTTCCATGTTATCAATTATTTTCCCCTTGAAAACTGTTAAGAGACTCAATTAAAGCTACTCCATCCTGTACCCGAGGGTGGAAGAATGAGATGCTGAGACTTAAGGTCAGGTGATATAGCACACACCAAAAAGTAGGCATGCCTAACTGCACACAGATGTAGGCACCTTTGTAAATATACAGACAGCTGTGTGGCTCCACCATGTCTGTATGTTGAATTCCTGTAGTTAACGCTGAGGAAGCAGCATGGGGTGGTGCGGAGGGCACCTGGCTAGCATCAAAATCCTGGGCTCAAGTTCAGGCCATGTTCCTTACTCACTGCATGCTTTAAGAGGTGTATTGTCCTCTTGGAGCCTCTGTTTATCATCTTCACATGAAGACATGAACTCCTCAAGACTGAGGTCCATGAAGGCAGGGCCTGTGTTCCATTTATTTTTGTATGCCCTGGAACTAACCGCATATGTGCTGGTAGATCAAATCTTTGTTCTGAATGAATGAGTAAATGAATGTCTATCTCCAAGACAGACAGGCTTCCTCGAGGGGCCTGCATTGTTAGCATCGCTTATATCCTCAAAAATCCTTCCCTCGTCTTCAACCCTCAGATGAGCTCTCAATGTTTTGGTATATTTCAGCAATTGTTTAATATAAACTCTGCTTCAGGAAGAGATAAGGGTTATTTGAAAATAAAAGTCATAGAGATATTTTCCTAAACTGCTTACCATTCAAATGGCTTCTATTTAAAAATGTGTAGAGAGTTAATTTTTCACTCTCGGATGCCCCAACCACAGACCACAGCAGGTCTGACCCAAGAGTGCCGCACCTCTTCGTATGTGGCCCAGACAGATGCACTGCCATGCCCCAAGTGTCACACCTCAGATGTGGTTTATTATGTAGCAGAATGAACATCCTTTTGACCTTACACTACTTTGTAAATCACAAGGTGCTTGATTTCTGTTGTTTTGTTTTCTCTCTGCTTTTTCTTGAATTTTCTTTCAATCCTGTATCTTTGCTCAAGAAAAGAAAATCTCTCTACCTGGAATATAATCTATCCATCAAGACCATCCCCCTCCTGAAATACCACCTCCTTTAAGAAGCCTTCCCTCCACTGATGATCTCTCCTTCCTCCTAATATTCATGTGCAGATCAGACACTGTCTAGTCTTATACCAGATGCTTTCATGTACATTGTTCCTTTCCCCGTAGATTATAATCTCCTGAGGGGCAAGAACTCTTTAACACCTTTCTGAACTTTTCATGGTGCTATAACACCAAACACACCACATAAATGCTTATTAGATGAATGACAGCAGATGTGTTTGCTTCTCATTGATTTATCTTGAATGCTAATAATCTTGGTAACATTCTTTCCAAAAACCACTGCTGTCGAGTCTGGCCTACAATGGGAAGAAAAGTGGGAATGGAGTAGAAAAATTAGACAAAGAAGAGGGAAAATTCCGGTGGGTTCACAAGCTGTAAACAGTCAGAGTATCCTGAGAGGGACTTCCCAAGAAAAATATTAGATGGTATAATTTCCAAGCATTCTTGACCTCAGAACATAGCACTCATTCAGCTAAAGCTGAATGTTCTGCAGCCTGGATTCATTTGGCTGTATTTCGCATAATTTGTTTCCTTGGTGCCTATGACACTCCATGAAAGAGACAGAGGCCTTACATAGGCCTCTCTACAGTGGGGTTATTGTAAGACCTGCAGTAATGGTGGTGGTTCAGTCTCTTGGTGACCATTACCCTCACCCCCAGGCCCCCTCTCTGCACACACAACTGGACATCTCTCTGACTTACAATTCAGCTTTTCTCCGACTGTCCTCCACTCCTACCAGTTTCTTCCTGCCTTGCCCAGCTTCCTGCCATTTATAAGTAATCATTTATCTGCCCATCCTCTGAGTCCTACTCTTAATTCAGTTCCTTTAAGAGCTAGAACAGCAGTGACTAGGCAAAAACCTTTGGAATCAGACTCTGATTCAAGTCCTGTCTCTGCTGCTTAACAGCCATGTGGACTTGGATAAAATTATTTTAACAAGTGCTCAGTCTTAGTAGTATGAATGTTCATGTACGTCCTCATGCCTCCTGACCACCCAGAGTATGATCGTACATGTACGATGGCAACATTTAAAAAAAGGCAAATGGCCTGACCAGGCGCAGTGGATAGAGCATTGAACTTGGATGCAGAGGACCCAGGTTCAAGACCCCGAGGTCGCCAGCTTGAGCATGGGCTATTCTAGTTTGAGCAAAAGCCCACCAGCTTGAACCCAAGGTCGCTGGCTCCAGCAAGGGGTTACTCGGTCTGCTGAAGGCCCACGGTCAAGGCACATATGAGAAAGCAATCAATGAACAACTAAGGTGTTGCAACGCGCAATGAAAAACTAATGATTGATGCTTCTCATCTCTCTCCGTTCCTGTCTGTCTGTCCCTGTCTATCCCTCTCTCTGACTCACTCTCTGTCTCTGTAAAAAATAAATAAAATTTTAAAAGGCAAATGTATGTTCCTGTTGTTTCCATAAATTGGTTATCAAACAAACATGATTTTAAGTTAATAAAACTAATTTCATTTTTTGAAAAAAAAAACAAAAACTCACTCCCAGTGGCCAGTGAGCATGAAAAAAACTCACTACTCAAAGGGTTAAAACCCAGTAACACTGCATAATCCCACTTTGAAATGCTCTGTGCCATATGAATGCAAACAGCAGGAGGCACAGATGGCTGAAGAATCCCAGGTTTAGAAAAATATGATGAGAGCAGTGATTTCTTCTAAGGAGAACTGTCATATTAAACAATCTGGGGTAGGTCCTTCATCAGGAAGGAACAATTATCCTCCACTATCACGTGTTTCCATGAGGAAGGCCTTGTAGCCATGATTCTTGCTCTCTCCCTCTTCCTTCCACTCTGCTCCACAGGAAGAGGCGGGACTTACCCTCCTGGAAACTGGTCCTTCCCACTCTCTGCCTAGTGGTCTTCCTCTTTGAAGAAGGTGGTCACTCCCTGTTCTGCACCCCTTCTGTCAGCTTCTAGGACTATCCTGGCCTTCTAATCAAGAAGGCCCAAACGGCTTTCTACCTTCTGGCCCAAATTCATTCTTACATATTTAACCTCCACCCCCATCCCTTCCTTAGTTTCTTAAGCAGAAAGCTGGCCTTGGCTCCCACTCTGATGCCTGCTGGGAGGTGGCAGTGGTTAGTCTGGTGCTGGATTGAGGCTCCCAGGGGCAGCCTGACACTCTTCCAGCTGAGCCATGTCTAATGCTGAGCAGACTGTGACCAACAACCCCAAGATGCATGCTTTAGGGGAAGAGTATTGCAGTGGGGGGAGGGGGTCTTCCTCCCCAGTGAGGAAATGCCTGAGAAATTCCACAGCCCCATCAGCCTTCACTGGGGCCCTTCAGGTGGAACAGATATACAGATATGTCTTAACTTCCAAGCAGAGTGGGCTCAAGTCATTCTGGAGACACAAAGTCACAGGATAAACCAATCTGAGGGATTCTAGTGCTTGTATAATGTTCAACTCTGGAATGTGCTCCTGAGGTTAACTAAGTGATACTGATCAAGAGTGACCTTTGAAGCCGTCATGCATTTCAGACCCTTTCCCCTAACCTTCCACGTATGGATATGTGACATTTCATCATTTCAAAGAACCTAAATTGCACTGACCTGAAAAAGACCTAAATGGCCAAGTAGTTCACCTACCAAGTGCTGCTAAATTCTGGTGAGTAGTCACATGGTCCATGTGAACACACCCACATCCAGGAACTCCTGGGAAAAGGTTGTCCATTCTATGTGGTGCTTCTCTGACTGGTTAAAAGTTCTTTTTTGAGTTTGGCCAATGGGCATCCTTGCCAAGTCCAGATGATTACCTTTCTGGATGTTCATTCAGCATGCAGGTGAAGACATTTACTGATAGCTTAGTGTTGCTATGCACCATGCTGGGTCCTGGGTTGATGGACCATAAAGGTAATCATGCTTCCAGAGGGAACACTGGATAGTCCTTCAGCTGTTCCTCCATGGCCCTGTCGTGGTTCCCTCATTCTCCTCATCTCCCCACTGGGCTTGCTCTAGCTGGCCTATATCCTTCTGCGAGTGTATATGCAGAATTCATGCTGAAAGCAGGTGAAAATAGAATAAATAAGTCCTGTTTCACAGTCCATTTTAGAAAATATAACCTAAGTTTGGCCATGTTACCCCTCCCCCATGTCCTGTCAGTATGAGGCAAAATGGTGTAAGAGTAGAAATTTGAGAGTCAGTACTGGGACAAGCATTAGTGTACCCTCTTATACTTTAGGTGAGCTGAGTAAACTGTTTAATCTGAGGGTCAAGATTTTTAACTTGTAATTTGTATCATGAGGATGACTGGAAGGAGTAATGGAACAGTGCATTTGAAGTGTTCAAGCCAGTGTCTTTCCCCTAGCTCATTATATGCTGGATATTCTGCAGTCATCTCTGAAACCCTCACGTGCTGGTCACATGTGCTTCTGCTCAGTCCAGCTCCCAGGTGTTTTGAACACAATGCAGATCCTAACATCATTAAAGCTCCAGTACGTTTGCAACACTTGGCCCATCCCTTCAGCCTGCTCTTTGGGATCCTGAGCTTGCCATGTAACCTACTGCCCCCTCAGCCCACAGCATCTGGAGTTGTCTTCAGTGTACCATCTATGCCCTCACCCTAAAAAGGTCTGACTAAGTAAGGTCAGGGGAAGAGACCTGGAATCTGTCCCCAGGACCTTCCTTCCAGATGGGTGTTGTTTTTAATTAGTACTCTTCAGCCATGTCCACTTCACCAGTCATGACCTTGTAAAATATCAAAACAGTTTTATGATATGGCCACTCAGAATGAAATTCTGGCTACCATTTTGTATTATTTTCTTTAGGGAACATGTTATGTGTCCAGGAAACATGAAAAACTAACTCATTTCTTTTTTTAATAAAGTTCTTCTATTTAACATGCTTCCTGCATAAGTCTATAATTCCACTTATTCTGGCACAAATCATAATCAAGTTATATGATGTCTTGCCTCACCAGAATAATATTTCATAAAGAATGTTTATGAGAAAAGGAATGAAACTATTTTGCTTTATAAAATTAGTTTAAAATAAAAATTATAAGTTAGAAGAGTCTGCCTAGTTCTTTCTATTTAGAAAAAACTTGGGTCAGCTTTAAAATAAAATCAAAAGAAAATTAAAAGCTGATTTATCCCTTATATTTTCAAAATAAAGCGTTGCAAATTGATCAAAGAAAGACTATCAGACTTGCTCAAAGAGGTCCACACTGTCAGTGAGACAAGCTGGCGCACAGGGCTCCAGGTATAGAGAGCTTGGAAAGGGACAGAAGATACAGTTACCCATGGTGTGTGAGCAGAATTCTAACAGGGCCTCAAAGATTTTCATTCTTCGGTGTTCATGCCCTACATAATCTTCTCTACTGGAGAATGGGAGGGACCTGTGAATATGAGGGATTCCAATTCCCATGTTTAGGTTATATTTTATGGTAAAAGTAATTTTTCAAGTGTAGTTAAGGCCCTAGTAAGTTGACTTTTTGAGTTAATTTTAAAAATATTATCCTGATTGGGCCTGGTTTAATCAGGAGAGCCATTCAAAGAAGTCAGATTCAAAGTAAGAGACAGTCTCTGGCCTGAAGGAGTAACTGCCTGGCTATGGAGAGGCCATGTGGTAAGGACCCCAGGTGTCCTGTAAGAGTTGGGAGCGGTCACTGGCTGTCAGCCGGTAAGGAAATGGTGCCTCAGTCCTACAATCATCAGGAGCTGACTTCTGCCAACAACCAATGAGCTCAGAAACGAGGTAACAATCCTGGCTGAATCTTGAATTTTAGCCTGGTGAGACCCTGCGCAGAGGGCCCAGCTACATTATACCTGGACTTCTGACCCATGGTAACGAAGGTGACAGATGTGTGTTGTTTCATGCTGAGTGGTTTGTGATCATTTGTAACTCAGCAGTAGATAACAGATACACACAGGACCAGTTAATAGCTGGGAGGAGAGTTGCTCAAAGGAAGCAACACCCCCACAGTAAACTGTCCTAACCTCATGGTCAATTTCCATGTGGCACAGAAGAAACTTGATGAGATTGAGATTTCACTCTGAACATTCCACACTAGACACAGATCATCTTCTCTTCCATCGCAGTTGTTCTCAAACTCCATCAGGCATCAGAATCACTGGTAAGGCTTGTTGGAACTGATGGCTGGGCTTCTGCTTCGGGGAACCTGGAGCAGGGT
Organism: Saccopteryx leptura; assembly: GCF_036850995.1. Lineage (NCBI taxonomy): Eukaryota > Metazoa > Chordata > Mammalia > Chiroptera > Emballonuridae > Saccopteryx > Saccopteryx leptura. Next base: position 220,520,302 of record NC_089504.1, on the reverse strand, counting down.
CTGGGAATATCTAACAAGTTCCCGGGTGAGGCTGATGTTGCTGGTCCGCGGACCACACTTTGAGAACCACACTGCTCTGTGATGAATAAAGAGGTCCTAGTTATCTTTAATATTTTACTTCTGTATTCAACCTTTTTCTCATTTGACATGAAAACATTTTAAAATTTTTACTTATTGATTTTTAGAAAGAGAGGAAGGGTGAGAGACATAAAGAGAAACATCAATTTGTTGATCCGCTTACTCATGTGCCATTGGTTGGTTCTTGTATGTGGCCCGACCCAGGATCAAGCCTGCAACCTCAGCATGTTGGGACAACACTCTAACCAACTGAGCTAGCAGGCCAGGGACAACCTGAAATTATTTTAACAAGATTTTTTAAAAACAAGGTTAAGACAGGGAGAAGGAACGAACCAGATATACCTTTGAGTAGTCCAAAGAGTTTAATTCTCTAACTAATCATCCCAGAACTTCTATTTGGATGGAGTGATGAGGGACTCGCTAAACCAGGTTTTTAAAAAAACTAACTTGTTCTGTTTCCACAGTAAAAGGGCTGTCTGCGGACCCCCAGGACGCCCGTGCTTTCCCTCTCTGCCCTCACCTTCCCAGCTCTGGAGCACCAGCTGTCGGGGCTGCACCTATCATCCAGCACAGGCCCTGAAGGCTCCTTCCCAGGCAGTAGTGTGGACAGGTGCCTCAGGGGAGCAGCAAGTTCTTTAACTCCATCAGTCCTGACCTTTCTACTCACCTTGAACCTTTTGGAGACGTGGCCAGGCCATCAAGCTGGGAGCCAGAATGAAGTTCTGGCCGAGCCTCGGGAATATGCAGAACTTCGCCAAGTCCCCGAAGAGTCTTTGAGAGGAGGAGTGGGGACACATATCCCGACAGCGGAAGTGAGACTCTGCAGGGGTCATGAGCACACAGGGGGACTAGCGAAGGTGCCGAAGGAGTGGAGAGAGAGAGAGAGGCTCCTCATGGAATTCAGAGTACAAGTGGGAGAAGTGCTTTGAAACTAGGTTGTGACAGGAGCAGTGGGTCGCATTCTTTCGTGACATGATTTAACAATGATTTATTTGGGAAGACTCAGCATTATCATCTTATCCGAAACTACACTGTGTGTCATAAAGGTTGCTAATAACCCGGATGGGGAGGGGGGGCTGTTGGGGAACCTAACTGAAACATCTGGCAAAGCTCAGTATGCTCGTCATGTCATTTCTGTTCTTTTGCTCATGACACAGCCTTGAAGGCATGGGACTGAGCAATTATGCGTGGAGGACACTTGTGTTTCTGTGCAGAATGTAGGTGAGCCTGGCCTTTGCATCCCCAAACAGAAATGACTGATCTTTCCACTAGAGCAGTTTAGGCACTCTAGCTGCCAGCTTTCATGCCTTTATTTATGTATTTTCCCAAATTGATGGAAGCTTTCTGAGGGCCTTTCCCAAGCTGCTGGGAAGTGACTGATGGTGGGACTTCTTTTAACCCAAGTGGTGCAGTGTCTGAAGCCTTGGGAATCGGATCCCACCGGCTTTCAAGACTGCTGCCCACATATCCACACCACCGAGGTTTGGCAACTTCATTTAGCCATAGCAAGAGGATTACAAAGTGCAGAATGAGCCCCAAACCCGAGAGGAGACGGGCCAACTTGGAAATTGACTTCGGCCAAGAACCGGGTCAGGTTTTGCTCCCCCTCTCTTTGCTTTGGGTTCTGCCTCTCAAACTCCTATCACCTCGGCCAAGGTGGCAGCCTCTGTGACACTCAGAAAAGAGGTCAAGGGGAAAGGATTTCAGATCCGAGAACTACACGTCTGGTAATATGTCAGGCCCAGGGATGGGGAGTCCCACACCACAGCACCCAGATGATGCTGGGGCCGGAAGGTCTAGGCCGCAGGCTACCTGGCGAGATCCTGGGAGAGAGAAGGCACGTAGACAATTTAGAAGCTGCCCTTGATTCTTTAAAGCGAGGATCTGCAGCTACCCATGACGCTTTATTTACCAACAATAACCCAGTGTGCGTGAAGAGCAATGGTTTGTTCGCCATTTCACAGAAGGTCTGTGATCACAGAATGAAGTGAGGGCCACCTGTGTCCTGGTGCTAATCTGGATTGTCTCTACGACAGCCTCAGTGTTAGAGGCCCCTTTCCATTCTGGGCGTAAAGATGGAGGCCCCATTGGGAACTTTTGGTCCTTTTACTCCAGAAGGAGCCAGGAGTGAAAGAGAGGCTGACGCCGTGTGAGTGCCAAACACCCTATGTGCCTTTTTCTCACTTCCACACGTTCCTGGACATAATAAAATTATAGCACAAAACCCACCACGTTTGCCACAGGCTTCTTTCTCTCAGGCAACTTGAGTCACCAGAAAAGTGTGAACGCAGACTCGTGTGTAAATCCGATTTGCCGTGCTAGGCCAAGCTTATTTTATTACATACATTCTGCATTCTAAGAACTAATAACTTCATATTGTAAACATTAAGCATACAGAGTTAAATTTCAAGGCCACATTATATCACTGATTGTCTCTTTTGTCATGTATCTTTGGTTGGCCGAGATCAACTCGTAGTGTATAAATGCATAAGTTATATAATTATTATATAAAAAAAGGGGGGGGGGAACACATTGGCTTGTATACTTCATTCTGACAAACGCACAGCGTTCGCGACTCGAAAGGAACCCTGGAGCCCGCCTCACCCAGGTGCCCTGGTGATGTTGGGCTGCGGCAGCCAAGACCGTCACTTGCCTGTTCCTGTGGAGAACAGAGCCCCCACAAACCTTACTGTCCTGCACGTTTCTTTTAAATATCAGACAATTCCAGTTAAAGTTTTCTTTTGACAAACAAACAACAACAATAAAAAAGAGATGCATGTTTTTGTGTCTGAATCCTACCACCTCCCCTTCCTTCATTCTGCTGTGTCCTTCCTCTAACACTGCATTTGGTGTGACACCAACCGCAATCAACCTCAAGCCTCCGCGACGCCTTCTCCTTCTCCGCAGTCTGATGCTGTCCACAGTCCAGCCATCTCTGCTTGAGAAGCTTTCCCCCACTCCTGCCTCCTCCTCTCACACATCCTCCAGCCCTCCGTCCACAACCACGTCCTCTCCGCACGTGCTCAGTCCCACCGCTGGGCTCCTGGTTCCTGGAATACTGCAAAGGAGTTGGAAACTCTGGGTCGTCTTCACAGTTGGAGAGGGCCGGCAGCCCCCCATCAAATGGAATGAGTCCGGCTTCACCAGAAACGGCACTCGCCGATGAGTTCCGTATCAACGTCTGTTGCACAGTCTCTCTCTCTCTCTCTTTTCCTTTTTTTTCCCTTTTCTTGGTTTTGATATGTTTCTATTTTTAAATACAGGTAGTTTTCCTTAAAATGACATTTGAACGGTGTGTTAGGTCAAGACTGTGTTATCTGTGTTGCTTTGGTTCAATCCTGGTTCGCAGTAGCAGGACCCCAACTCTACTCTGAAGTGGCTAGGCGCCTTGAGGCCACCTTCTTTGGCACTTTGTCCTATGACTTCATACTTCTACTTACAATGTCTTTTACAAGGTTGGTCCACAGATTATATGTCCCTACACGTTACATGTTTAGCATCCTCTTAAATTCTGTAGTAATACTTGAGTAATCCCCTCCCGCTGAGTCTTTGGACCTCGTCCCTGGCTTCCTTCCCCAGCCCCCGCCAAGCTTTTCCATTCCTCCTGAGGCACTTTCTGATTCCTGTTCTCCAACAGAGTTTGTGGCAACTTTTCGGCGATTGTGTGTCATTGGGAAAGGCCTCTTTCAGGTCCCTAGTAATAAGTGCCCAGGTGAGAAGGCATGTGGCTGGCTGGGAGCCTAGTATTAGGGTATATGCCTCCAGTGGGTGAATTCCAGTATGGGTTTGGGGCAGCGAAAAAACTGGATGATGTGACAGGGAGGGCCGGGGGGTGGGGTGCTACAAAGTTCATCTTCTGCGGGTGGGCGTGATAGGAGCCCATGTAAGGGAGGTCCGAGGGGTACTTGTAGAGTGATGACTCTGGAGGGTGGGGCTGGAGGGCCTGGGCGATCCCATGGAAGTCAAACTTGTAGGCATAGCGCTTCCCGTGGACTTTGGTCATGATGTTTTTGTCATAGTAGTAACGGAGTGCACGGCTGAGTTTATCGTAGTTCATATTGGGTTTGCTCTTCCGCTCCCCCCAGCGCCGGGCCACCTCGTCAGGATCTGTCATCTTGAACTCCCCGTTGGTGCCTTCCCAGGTGATGCAGTTGGAGTTTGAGCTGTCGGACAGGAGCTCCAGGAGAAACTGCCAAAGCTGGATCTGTCCACTCCCTAAAGGGGACAGGCAGGAATCACAAGACCCATGAGGACAGGTTCTGAACAAAGGCGTGCTGGTGTACCCAGGTCCCTTTACCAGGCCTCTGCACCTATCCTTCAGGTGCCGGGGGCTCCCCTGTCCTCCAGATAACTGCCTGTGGCCAAAAAGGAGTGACCCATGGCCAGAGGGACAGACAAAGGGTCGCTAAGATCTCACCTCAAGGAGGGACCAAATCTGTGAGATTGTTCATGCTCCAGAGCTTCCCTGAGATCAGAAGCAGATCCTAGCTGGACCCCCTGTCCTCAGCTCTTCCTTGCCCCATCCTGCTTCCTCACGCCCTTTCGCAAGAACACCCCCTTTATTAATCACATGCCCAAGTATCCTTACCCCAAAGTCTGCATCAAGGGAACCTGACTTAAGACAGTGAACCTTGATAACTATCAGGTTGGTCAACAGAGCCATGTCCTTTATAAAAAACAGAGAATTCCCACAGGGCAAAGTTCAGATTGGTTCTGTCCATTTCTGACTTCCTTAGAAAAGTCAGGTCAGCTCTGTGTTTTGGAGGTGGGATAGGGGGATTGGAATGGGCTTATTTTTCCTATTTTGTGAGGCAGAATGTGCCATTAGGTTGATGGCAATAATGACTTAATACCATTTACATTGGCTAGGTCAAGTAAAATAATAAAAGTCAGATTTAGGAAATGAACTTCTAATAAGTTTATGGAAAAAAACAGAGAATGGAAGTAAACACTGTTATTTCTAACATAACACTTTGCTGGCATACTGAAAGCAGTTCTGGCCAAACTTTTCCTAGAACAGAATTAACCCACTCAGAATGAGGAAGCTCAGAAAAAAAAGGAAAAGAAAAAAGTTGGCCCTCTTTCAAACCAGATCACCCAGGGCCAGTATTTAGGCAAATGCATCCTAACGGAAATCCATGTGTTTGCCCCGCACGGCAGTGCCAACAGTGTTCAGAAGTTTCCAAAAGAAAAAGCACAACAACAATGAGTGATCTCAAGTCCGCCCAGGGAGAGGGGAGAGAGCCCCCCAACCCCGCTGTGGTCAAGGAGATCTCCTGGGACTGGTGTGCCCCCGCAAAGTTCTCCTGACCCTGTAAGGGGCACGCAGGCGTAGCTTTTATGTTGTATCTAATTCCAGAGACAAATCTAGACACATCATTCTAGCCACTCTGTCATAATACTTGAAGCTGACGAGTGGCCCCGAAGGGGAGAGGCACGCAAACATTGACAGTGAGCCTGAATACCAGAAGAAGTGAAGGTGTGCCCAACATATTTTAGAAGCTTTGAAAATAGGGAAGAGGCAGGTAGGCCCTTCCTTCTAACCACCCAGCAACAGCACTGACTAGGAAGGTGATCTTCTATTCTACGATCAGTGAGAATCATCAGACGTGATCAAATGATGAAAGCCACCGTTACCGGCAACCAACCAGGGAATGGATGTAACATAAAAATCGGTTATTAATTTGTACTCTACTCGCTCTGTCTCACTGGCTTCCTAGCTAAATCACCCAACTCAGAAATCCTATTCCCATATGGGCTACACGGACATGGATGTGTCTGTGATCCCATCAATACTTCGGCATCGTGAGAAAGGTCAGCCTTTCCCGGCTACGTTTTGGAAAGTTACCATTTTCGGCCGAGCTGCACATTTGAAAGGTATTAGCAGCTTGTAGTTCATCATGCTGGGAGCCTCTGCTGTTTCGGGACGACACGTTCAAACTGTTCTCAATCAAGTTTTCTTGCCCCCCAATGTTTCATTAATATGCATTTTTAAAAATACAAAGAATGGTATGAGAATACCATATGGTTTCAGTATATCTATTGTAACCAGAGAATTAATACTTGGGGGAAAAAAGTTCATATATGACCTGGGAATAAGGGAAAACATGGATTTTTGATTGATCAGTCTAACATATGCCTCAATATAAACAGAATTGTCTGAAAATAAATATTCACTGTCGGCCTCCTCTCGCAAAGAGAGCAGTCCCACAGATCTGTATAAAGACACAAACCTTCCTAAACAGCCCAAATAATACTCGGCATCTATTCGAACCTTGGCATTGGCCCTTAGAAATCTGTCCCTTGGCCAATTCCTTTAGAAACGTGTATCACAGAGAACTGGTGGCCTCACATCTCTCCGGCATTAGAAAGTCCGGGACCTACATCCCTGGCTGGAAACTCAAAGCTCAAGAGACGGATGAGCATTTCTCACTATTTTACCCTAAAGTAGCCTTTAAGACATGGGGCTCAGGCCTCAGAGCATTTCCAAAGTCTATGGGAGTAAGAGATTTGTAAACAAAAGCCCTAGGCTGCCAAACCCAAGAACACAAAGGTGAATGCGAAATCACCGCACATTTATAAAATGGGACATTAAGTCGGGTTCATTAATTGCTCGATCCAGCATTCACCACGAAACTCACGGCATCCATAGGTTAAAGCAGATTTCCTCACTGGGCAAGAATTCTCGAGGATGCCCACGGTTGCTGAGAAAGTACAGTCAAGGGTGCACTGAAGGGATTACTCATGGCCACAGAATTTCACAAGCAAACTATTAAATTCTTTTACCGTCAAAGCAGTAACATTCACTGTGCAATAAAGGTGCTTTTTAGAATACTGGATGGGGTTCCAAGACAAGGCTCCCTAAGGTTTTGGAAGCCTAAGAGTGACTTGGGTGGCTCACTGGCCAAACCCATGGGAAAAGGAGAAGCTGTTAAAAGACCTGAACCTCCACCTGCACCTCATGAATCAAAAACCTGTCACACCTACTTTCTCCCTCTATCCTGGTAATATCCTCTACACCCGTGAGGAGCAGTTGCTTGCGCCCTAGCTTTGTCCAGGGTAAGACTGGGTGGAGCGGAGAGATGATGATGCTGGCTGCCCCCTACAGGAGAACCCGAGGGATGGGTGGCACCAGGCTCAGAAGAGGACAGAGGCAGCCCTCTCGTTTCCCCAAGGAAAGCAGTCTCTGAATGTGATGAAAAGAAGAGGAACACAGGAGCAAAGAGGTAGAGACCGAACAAGAAAAGGCCAACAGCTGAACGGTTTATAAACCACAGAGTGGAGCAAAGCGGGGAGTGAGTCAGCAGTTGTGGGACAAGCAGGAGGACTGTCCCTGAGCAGAGCGCTCTGGTGACAGCTGACGGGGGCCCAGCAGGCACCACAGTGGCAGTTGTTTGGGGTCACTTTCTCCTGCAGCTGGCGTGCCACAAAAAAACCTGTGCGCACAGCCCCCAACATGTGAAAATCTAGGCGGCAGGTGTGTCCCAGGGGAAGGCTTGACCCAGGCTCAGTGTGGTTCAGAGGGGGTCTGTTGGAAGGGTGGAGTATATGGTGGCTAGAAGGGCCTCCCTGGTGTCAGCACTGCCTGGCTGAACCCTGGCTCTGCCACTTAAGGGGCCTTGGGCAACTGACCCAGCTCCCTGTGCCTCAGAGTCCTCACGGGCCACATGGGGGTAATGGTAAGAGTGCTATCTTCCAGAGCCACCATGCAGATGAACTCAGGAGGCGAACGCTCTTGTCATGATGAGTTTGGGCAGAAAATCCAAGTGTAAAGACAGGTACGCCCCTTGCCTAGCACCTAGAGCTACCCACTGAAAGCTTACCGTGTGCCAGGTACTGTTCTGAACACTATACAGTGTTTTTATAATAATCCCTCCAAGAATCCTTTGGTTGCTCAGTGTAGAGAGGAAGAAATTAGAGCCCAGAGAGGCAGGATGACTCATCTTGCCCGAGGTCAGCAAGAGCCAGAACCCTGCCCCAGGCGGTGACCCTGAATCACTGTACAAGCTTGTTGTCAGGCCTGGTTTCTGTCCACATCGCCTCAGTCTCCTCAAGTCCTTCCCAGGTTGTCCCCTCCCCGGACCTGGAGCTTGGTAAGTTCTCAGTGCAAGACTGGACACTACTACCTTGTAACAAATAGCACAGCATCCCTCAAACTGGTATCTGGCTTTGCATGAGGCAGGAGGCAGTCTCACATCCACCATGAAAGACTCTCCAGTTGCAGTCGGGACAGCCGCTGGACTAACACGTGGAGAGGTGAGCTCAGTTCATGTAGGGTGCCACAAAGTGCCTGGCCAGTCTGATGGGATGTCAAATAGCTTTCTGAGCCACTAGGTAGTAACACAGGGACACACTCTTCTCAGCAGGAGAAGCACAAGCCAGAGTGCTCACCAGATGACTACTGGGATGGTGATGCTGAGATGTTACCATCACCTGTGCATTCACGCTGGATGAGGTCACCTTTCCACTGAACATGACTGAAAAAAATCTGCATTGTGTAAAGAACCAAGGCAGCATCGGAAGTGGTGAAGGATTTATGTGTCAGAGAATGGAATAGTAGGCTCCAACAGGAAGAAGCGTTAATAGAAAGATAAAAAAACATTCTGGCATCGGGGAAAGGCCATGCAAAATACAATGGAGATGGCCTAAGGACAGACAGAGAGAGGGCCTCCTTCATTTCAAACCAAATAGAAGTGAATCTTTCTATTCAGATCAGAAGTTAGATGCCGCCACCTTCCCCTGGCCCTTTGAGAAAGGTCTCTGGGGTAGAAGGGAGGTCCTTCCTTCATGACACAAATGTCACTGAACTGTTAGGTACCAAGACATCTTTGCAGGCCTGCAATGGTTTACAGTCTCCTCCTGGCTCTTCCCTGGGTCCCTCTCCCTACAATGAGCACCCCCAGCTGCTGGGCACAGGGTGCCACTGTGAGAGATGATGCTCTTTTTAGGGCCAGCCACTCTCTGTAGCCCCACTATCCCCAAAGCCGCATCTGGCCTCCTTCCTTCTTGGCTGTGTGATGTAGGAAAAGCTACCTTAATTTCTCTGGACCTCCAAATCCTCTTCTGCAGGGTGAAGGCAGTGACCTCCCAGGTAGACTAGGAGATAGGACCACAGACACAGGCCCTTGCCTGGGAATTAAATGGGATGGAGCTGTTCGAATGTTATCTCCCATTACTGAATTAACGTTCCCAGAGTGTGTCGGCTTCTGTCTTTTCCTCTTTCTAATCTATCCTGAACATTCATGCCAGACCAGTCTTCCTGAAGCATGACTGATAATCATCATCTCAAAACACAGCCATCATTTTTATGTGAATGGCTACGGAGGCCATGCGAATGGAAAGCTGACCACTGGCACAAGGAGGGGCCGGAGACCCAGGGGACGTGACCACCTGGTGGATGCTCACAAAAGAGGCAAGAGCCTGTGACTTCCACAGTTTGGACAGTGTTGCAATGACCTGCGTCTATTTCTCCATTGGAATGTAAGCTCCTTGAGGGTCAGAATGATACTCTATTGTTCTTGCATTTATTTATTCAACAAACAATTATTGAGCGCCTGGTCTAGACCCGTGGGTGGAGGGGATAGTAGTAAACAAAACAGTCCCTTCTAACTGGTCAGATGCTTATGGAATATTCGCTGAATTTAGCTAACATTAGCTAAAACACAACTGGCAAAGATGGTGGACACTCCATAATAATGTTTTATGTTCTGAAAGTGCAGATTCCCCTGTGGGGATGTATGCCGAATCTGAATTCTTCCATTTCCAACCCTGTTCTGGCCTCAATGTTTAGGAACTACACATTTCGGCTCATACTTGCAAGATGCCTGGGACATTTTGGTGTTTGAGTTTACCGGGAAGAATGTGCAGCCTGTGCCGTGGGTTTCTGTGACACAACTGGGTCCCGTTCAAATACAAATAAAACAATTTGGTTGGCACTGAAATGTGAGAACAGGTGACGATCCCTGGCAAATGCGCCAGTTAAGAATCTGTACTTTTTTCTAGCATCTAAGTTGAGAAACAGGACATTCACTGAAGAGAAGCCTAACTTTGAAACCCAACCTATGGTTGTAATCAGTACTCTCCTTTTAAAAACAGAATTTAACTGCTTGTGTAATGGGTTCAATTGTGCCTCTCCCCCAAATTCATTTGTTGGAGTCCTAACCTTCCCCCCTCTACGCTGGAACCTTAGAATATGACCTTATTGGAACACAGAGTCTTTACAGAGGTAATCAAGTTCAAGTGAGGTCTTTAGGGTGACTCTAATTCAATATGACTAGTGTGGTTAGGAAAAAGTGAATTCGGACACAGCCCCATAAAGAAGGAAGACAAGAGAAGAGACACAAGCAGAAGGTGGCCAGCTACAAGCCAGAGTGACAGGTCTGGAGCCGACCCTTCCTCTGGTCCTCAGAAGGAACAAGCCCTGCTGACAACTTGGTTTTGGACTTTGCCCCCAGAACTGGGAGATGGTAAATGCCTAAACCTCCATCCTGCTCCATCTGTGGTCCTTTGTTCTAGCAACCCTATGAGACTCATGCAGCTTAAATTAGGTAATGATGCTCTTTGCTGAAACTAAAATCTTAATTTATAACTTGATCTATTTTATTTTTCCATTTGGGAAAAATCCAAGGAGACGTAAACCCTCAAATCTGTTCAGATGAAGGAATTTCTCGCCATTGCCAATTCACCTTTCAAACAGCCACTGCCATAAAGGTAACTCTGCAAGAGAAAAACCACCATCAGTGTCTCACCTGGATTCGCAAGGCGGCTGCTTGTTGGTCCAAGAATCTGATAAGGATCTACAGTGAGAAGAAAAGAAGTCAAACCCCATGCCATCGTGTGGTCATGACTCAGTGTTACATAACTGCAGTTTAGATCATACTGCGGTATGACACCCACCCTCCTGTGTCTCTGGCCTTTGGAGCAGAAAATGTCCCCCACACCAAAGTCACCCGGCGCCACTTCCTGTGTTAGATAAGAGGTCCCACGGGATCCAAGAGAAGTTTCTCCCTAAGGGCCGCCTCATTTGGGGGAGCCCAGATCTGGCCTGGTATTCCCATCACCAGCCCCGTGCTTGCCTCATCCCAGGACATAAATAGGGCAAACGTGTGGCAAGTCCCCAGTTGGTCTGCCACCATGCTGGCCATGCTGACGACATCACTGGTAATACCTGCCTCCCGCTCACTGCACTTCCACATTGTTGGTGCCACTGCCCCAGGCCTGCGGGGTGAAGTTACAGGATTCGTGGGTCACAGAGAAGCAGCCTGCAGGTGAGCAGGACGTTCCCTTCCACATTCATTGTACAGGCTTGGGGAAAGTTTTAACAAGCTCTCTGGTCACCATAATTGAGGAAACTGATTATTTGGTCTCCATTTTATACATGGAGCAGTTGTAAAGAAGACAGAGTCACACAAGCTTAATGTAGAAATATGCTACAAAACCTGCTTCTTGTCTAACGGTCGTGGAGAGGCTCCCCAGAACATACCTAGCTGAGGCCGCTGGTCTTCGGTTTTGGGCACCGTGGAAGGAGATGGCTGAGCAGCTGGAAACCCCAAAATAAAAGACCGTTAGCTGTCACTTAACATCTGGCTACTAGTCTTTGATGCTGTTGAGTCAACATTCCATCAACTATTTTAGTGACGTAGTAAGAGACATCCTATGGGAAGGAAAATTTTTCCTTTCTATTGGAACCAAACATATATAAACCTCCTAACAAAACAAACAAAAAAAAACAAAACAAGAAAAAGAACACTTTAAATTTAAATGATTTCATTATTTTTAAAATTATTTTTCTTTAAAAAATTTTTCATTGATTGATTTTTAAAGTGAGAGAGTGGAAGGAAGGGAGGGAGAGAGAGAGACAGAGAGACTGATTTGTTGATCCACGTATTTGTGTATTCACTGATTGATTCCTTTACATGCCCCAAGCAGGGATTGAACCTGCAACCCCGGCGTACAGGGGTGATGCTCTAACTGAGCTACCTGGCCAGGGCCATATTTAAAAAATTTGTACCCCACTTTTCCTAAAGTAAAAAAAAAAAAAGAATTTGAGACGGCTTACAAAACAGATTAAAATGAATGCCAACCTGAAATAAATAAAAGGGAATGTACCAAGAAAATGAAATAAAGCAATGGATACTTTAAACATGGCCAAGATGAGGGGATCTACTCAGTGTTGAATCTGTACTCAAACATCCCATGACATGCGCATGTGTGTAATGAAATACATGACATTGGTCATTTCTTTCTATTATGCAAGTAGGTAAAACCTCAATAGAGGAAGAATCATTGCATTTAAAAACTAGTAGTGCCTTTGTCGCCAATGGATAGACACTCGCCACGTTGAAAAAGCACAGATTCGCAAGAGAAATGATTATTTACCACATCAGGAGTGACCCACTGTCTTGTGACATGCAGATTCAAGGCAGTAGGAGCCAACACTGTACCTTTCGACTGGGGGGTGGGGTGGCCATGACCGGTCCAGGCTGATCTCCTGGGTGGTTCGTAAGGTAAATCTGTCAAGACAAATAAATTGACTAAAAGATCAATAATATAATTTTATAATAGAGAATTTTATGTTTTTTTGTTTTCTTTTGTGTTTATTTGAATAAATATCGTATAAGGAATATACAGTAACCCAAAGAAATGTGCGACCTGGATTCCACTAGATTTGGATTTTATTTGCAAATTATAATTTTGTATAGTTTATCGACCTAACACTTTTACATGTTAAATTTGAAAACTCCCATTGACAGATTCCCCCAGACTTTGCTGACTCTTCTTAGGTAATCTACAACCACAGGGCATGGCCACACTAAGTATCTCCTAGTCTAATGTGTCTGCATCCAGATGGGACCAACCTACTCCACCCTTTCCTATCTTCATGGCCCATCCAAAACCGAGCCCACAGCTGGAATGAATCCACCAGTTCGTGTTCGAGGTCTGCGCCTCAGTCCATCCAGTAATGCTCATGCTCCTTTTTCTTCTTCTTCCCTGGGAACGAGCACTGTTTTCTTCTCCTTTTCCAGCTGCCTCTCTTGGCCACCCCTCCCTTTCTCTTTATAATCTCATCCATTGACCTTAAATCAGTCTTCACTGTCTACTTATATTTCTATGCAAATGCCCACTCTTTCTTCTTCCCTAAGTGAATTTAGAATTTCTCTAAAATAAACTGCATGAACCAAATCAGAAGACTGCAGTAGTCACACTCCACCCACCAACATGTGAGTGATGACCATAAGAGCTTAAGGTAGAGGCCAATAATGTCATTGTATTTATCATGTATTTACATCACTTGTCCCACACATCTCTGTGCGCCCCACCTATGCAAATTTAATAAATACTTCTGCCTCCTCAGCTCAAGGTCTGTGAATGTTTATGATGACCCACTCTAAGTTGTTTTAAGTTTCCTTCAAAACAATATTCCAGGAACACTGTCATGCATGCTTGAACTGTGTATACACACAGAAAGCTGCTTCTACCTGCTGTCTTATCCCAGAACCATTTCAAAACTACATCTTCTTGGAACTGATGGGTCTCAGTTCAATGCCATGTGTCATTCTGGGCCAACTGAAAGCCACATGCAGATACATCAGTTCATACCCTGCTGCCAGACACCTGGAGATGGCTGTGACACCTCATTTGGAGGGCAGCGACATGTAATTTGTTTTAAATCTCTCTTTAAACAGATCACTTAACTCTATTTAAAACTGGCAATTCAATGGGTCAATCTGCAAGAACTCTGAGCTACATTGCAGAAGATGTGTCTCTGACTATTTTCACATCCCAAGGAGAATAGCAGTGAAACGCAATGTGAAATTCAACACAGAACTGCCATAATTTATTAGGTCTGTTTGGCTGCAAGCATCGCCACGGGTGTGGTCAGTGAAACCCTGCTCTCCGGAGCTCTGGCTGAGCTGAACAATTTCTCTTCTCTAACTCCGTTAATGCTCACCACTCCCTGGCAGCTGGCATTTTTGCATTTTTGAACCACCAGCTTTTCCCACCGAGCTCCTCAAAATTTCATTTTTCTGGTGTTTAGGTTGCACGCGGGAATTAAATCCTCAGCCATTATCAATGTACAACAACATTTCAACTAAAATTTGTGGGAGCGCTTTGCATACGGATTCTCATCCAGTTGCATTTTGTCTAAAAAAATAGTTTGCTGGAGTTTCAATTTGAAGATTGTTTTGGAACAACAACAACAAAAATCTAGCCAGGCAACCATAACAGCATCTCACTCAATCAGGAGTGGACACCCACATCCACCAGGGGCTCACCTACCAAATGAGAGAGCGAGATAATATAGAAATACAGTCTAGACCCTGTGTCTCAAAGTGTGCTCCACAGACCAACAACACTGGCCACGTCTGGGAGCTTGTCAGAAATTCAGCCTCTCACTCCAGATCCACTGATTCACAGCTGGCATTTTAACAAGATCCCGTTGACTTGGGGTGCACACGGACATTCGAGAAAGCCTGTTCTCTAGATGATTCCATTGCTCTTTTTAGAAAGCTGTGCTCCTACAGATAATGATTTCAGAAATACTATCTGAGTGTGTAAATACCAGGAATAAATGTGTGGAAAGAATCCTAGATTGAATGGCTTCACCTGAGATATAAAAGCACTCATGAAATTAATCGCCAGAGTCAGTAGGTTAGTTTGCTATTATTTTAAACATTAAAAAAAAAAGTGTATTGCTCATGAAATGTGACTAGAACAAATTAAACTCCAAACTATTAATAGAAAAATATTTTGAAGCTTTTTTTATCAGAAAATCCTTCTTAGGGAGTATGTATAACCATGTCTGTCCTCCTTTGAAAATAAGTCAGGACCCAAACAACAGCAAGTCTGATTTTTACCCAACAATTTGAGATGTTTATATGAACAATGACTACCATGTTCATAAACACACTGCCATGGAAGATAAGCATGCTTTTGTTTCCCTCCATGAAATTCTGGTCCAATGCTTCCTTATCAGCTGCTCATCACATGCTGCGCCCCCCCCCCCCCACTGTGGGATGTGACATAGGAAAGTTGAACTCAGCCTCGCTGAGACGAGACACAACCAGCAGTGACCTCATCAGCAGCTTCACCCCTCAAAGCAGAGACAAGAGAGTTCTGCTCGGAAAAAAAAATGACTATTCCATGGACGTTTGTTATTTGTCCCTTATTGACAGCAGATCAGAAGACTTTTAATAAGGATGCATTTTACACTTAATTTGTAGTGACCACTTTAATATACTCTCTGTTTCTCTTCAACCTTGATCTTCAAGGTAATTAACTCAAACACTTGGCAGAGGGTCCTGTGTTGGGGAAGGTGGGTTTCTGGCATTAGTCCAGCTATTTTTTTCTGTAAAAGACTGTGTGTAAAAACCAAACTTTACAAAAGCTATTGCATGGGCAGCTCAGGGTCACACAGAAATATGTATATGCCATGATCTGGACCAAATAACATCAAGGTACAAGCAGGGGGGTTGACTGGTGTTGATGCCTCCACACCTGCACCTCTGTTTATTTATTGGGAGCTACGATTAGTTCTTGATTCTGAATGGGTTCCCCCCCGCTGTGACCAACCTCCCTCTCCAGACATCAAGAAACCAAGACAACATCCTCCTGGCCCTTCCTGCAGAGTTAATTTCGCCAATTTTTATATCCTCTTTTCTCAAGCTTATCGGAGAACAGCCTACTAGTCCTTTTAATATCTACCTATGCATTTTGTTTTTGTAAAAGCCAGAATCTAGATTCTGGGAGAGTTATTCTCATTCTGCAGGACCCACACCACATTCAAAAAGCAACTGCGGAGGTCACTAGCTGGGCTGGATGGGAAAGGATGACACTTGCTGGCTTCTGATGAACTTAGATGACTGTGGCAAAGACAGAAGAAGACCTAGAACTGTTGCCAGGAACCAAGCTGTAAACCCCAGTTTAATGGAAGAGAGATTTAGAGTCAACCCTCAGATGATTAAGTGGCTCTCTCATTATCCTCCAGATCTTCCACAGTCTTCCAAAATCCTCTATCAAAGATACGAAGATCTGGGGGCATCTTTCACTCCCTTCTTGTCCAGGTTTGCAGATGTCTGGTTATATTGTAACTACAGAAAAGCAAAGAATGAGTGTTTGGGCATTTGCTAAGATACAGGCTTTACAAAGCACCTTGCTAAGGAGTAGGGCAGTATCTTGCTCTCTGGCGGTGACTGGTGATATGAAAAGGCATTAAGCTGTGAGCTCTGATGGAAGTACGACTTACAGTTTCAAGAAACCCTGGAAGAGCAGCAGCTAAAACGTGAAAGTCAAGGCTGCACTTGCAGGCTCCACTCCCCATTCTTTTCTGATAATATCCTAGATGGGTATCATGATGCAAGGGTTGCCATGGAGATGGAGGAGGGGAGGATGAGGTTACAGAACATCCTCTCTGGCACATACTAGAGCTTTCACATAAACTGCTCCTAAGATGCCAGTCAGAGTGGCACATCTTAGGTCAGAAGCTGGCTTGCAAGTTTCTAGGAGTCATACCTGTCTGTATTGTTGCCACGTGAGACCTTGAGGGGCCGTGGCTCCGAAGGCACGTGTTCGGCAAAGGAGGGTGCTTACAAGGGAGATGAGGAAAGGGTTTCTGACAGTAACAACTGACAACTTGAGAAACACATGAAACACTGTAAAATAATGATCATAAAAATAGAATGTAAAGTGATATGCCTGTGTGCTAACAGTTTATTGGAGTAGATGAGAGATTGCTCTGAATGCTAATTTATGACAAAGGGATCTGGAAAGAGGGCTCACTGGGAGTCAGGGACATTTGGGAAAAGTTAATAGGAACAAGCATGAGAAGAGAAGGGATGAGCATGAACAGAGGAGTGAAATGTCCATATGTGGTTATTTATGCGTAAGGTCTCTAACAGTCTCGGCTAATTATGAGGTAAAACTGAAATGCCACCGTGACTTGACAGGGTAAGCAGGGTAAGCAGTAAGGGGAATCTGGAATAAGTGATCCATTTGGGAAGTTCAATCACAAAACAGCAGATTGGGGGCAGTGGCCCAGGAATGGGCTACTCAAGGCAGGAAGAGAGGGAGGGAGGTGAGGTGGGAAGCAGGGCTGGGCAGGATGGGCCAGGCAGGTGGGAGGGGTGCTCTATTTCCATGGATGTGGGCATAGGTAATGGAGACATGAAGATCAGGACATAGCCAAGCACGAGTTCAGAGGAAGAGAAATTCAGACCTCTGTCCCCAAGGGCTCAAAGACCTCTCCCAAAGACAGTGTTCACAATCTCCTCTTCTAAAATCAGAAAGATGCCCACTGACCAAAGGGACACAGTCACCGACTCCCAGTGACTACCCCTCCCCGATGCCTCGGCAATCAGCTTGGCCATGTTCATGCCCCCTGAGCCGTCACAAAGTTCTCCGTTTACAGGTAACCACACTCACAAGACCCTTCCTTCAAAGCCCATCGCTGCTCCACCCAACCTATGCAAGCAATTCTCTTCCAAGGGCACATCCCTGGCTCTGGCTTGCAGAACACAGTCTTCTGTCTGTTCAGTTTGCTTTACATTATTTTTGGCTCAGACACCACTATTGGTCTCTCCTTTCATAATTACAGTAACAGTCAGCAAAACAGGTATTTTTGACCCAATTTGAGTCTCAGAAACATACTTGACTGGCAATGGAGACATGCAAGTGTGACTGCTTCCAGGTCACATTCAAAGGATGGACACGAGGAAGAACACTATCAGGGCCACGGGAGGTGCATTTGAATTTGCCGCCCTTGTCTTTCCCTTGGCTGAAACACAGAGACAGTGATCCAGCCATCATTTTCCCTGCCACTCCATACAGCGGGATGGGCTGGCCACATCATCCAAATCCACCATATCCTCAAATATGAAAAAAAAAGAAGTCCCAAGATCCTTTGTTCTACAACACCAGCTCCCACTCCCTGGCTTCTGCAACTCAGTCAGAGGCAGTCACGAGACAGCTTCAACGAGACAAACAAACAAACCCTGGCCAAATGTTTTACAGATAGCTTTCTTCTTTTTTTAAGTAAGGATGGAAATGTTTTTAAAATGCTCCCCAAATCCTTGTGATCTTCCTACTCTCCCTGTGTATTCCCAAGGATGCATTTCTCAGGGGTAAACTCAGAGCTCTCTAGGGCTAGAGGACAATATGCAGCAGTATTTTTCCATTCTCAGTGCGCATGGTGGGTTTCTGTAGGGCCAGTCTAGTTCACTTTGGACTCTGGTCTTGTCCAAAGTCAAGCGGCCTGTGCCACCTCTCACATGACAGAGTTAACGGAATGCTTTGGCTGAGCCCTTTCACCATGCTTCTCAGGGGAAGGGGAGCAAACGTTTCCCCTGAGGTGAAGGAGAAAGTCATCAGTCTGAAGTCACTAGGGCAGTGTCAGGTAGCTCACGCTCCTTAGCTGCCTGGCCCCAGACTATCTCACTGGGAAGAAACAGTAGCTCTAGCTTGAGTGCCTTCCACCAGCTCCAATGGAGACTTGTGGAGCCGAACATGCGATCGAGGTCAGAAGCAACAGCCTGGGTCTAAGGAGACATGAGACCTGTGTATGGAACATGGAATACCCATTCCATCACCCTGAACCACGATTTCTCAGCTGTGAGGCTGGCATAGTAATTTCTAGTTCATGGTGCTGTAAGTTTGGGGAGGGGACAGATGTCTAAAGCATGTTGTCCCTTCTCTGAAATGCTGTCCACTCCTTCTCCCCCTGAGAAACATCGACTACTCCTTGGGCATACTGTCCCTCATCTGCAAAGCCCCTTTATTCCTTCAATGGAGGGGTAAACTCCTTCCCCTCCTCTCCAGCAACTCCACAGTTAGCAGTGGCACCTCTGGTTAAATGGCACTAGTTTTATGGGAATTCCTCTTGCTTTGTGCTATTCCCCTGCAGGGCAATATTTACACTTACATCCTTCAATTAACTCAAAAGTAGACAGATTCCTGCCTGACCAGGCAGTGGCGCAGTGGATAGAGCATCGAACTGGAATGTGGAGGACCCAGATACGAGACCCCGAGGGCGCCAGCTTGAGCGCGGGCTCATCTGGTTTGAACAAGGCTCACCAGCTTGGACCCAAGGTCGCTGGCTCGAGCAAGGAGTCACTCGGTCTGCTGTACCCCCCCCCCCCCCAGTCAAGGCACATATGAGAAATCAATCAATGGACAACTAAGGAACCACAATAAAGAATTGATGTTTCTCATTTTTCTCCCTTCCTGTCTGTCTGTCCCTATTTGTCCCTCTCTCTGACTCTCTGTCTCTGCCAAAAAAAAAAAAAAGTAGACAGATTCCTGATTGCCAGGCACCCTGGATGCTATCTTTGCCCATCTGACTTCCAAGCGGCTAGTTAAGGGGCTGATCTGCTTTTCATTCCACAGGGATTAGCAGGGACATGAATATGATCTCTGAATGAAGCAGTCTGACTCATTAGGCTCCAAACCCACAGAGGCAGAACAACATTTTAGGACTTGGTTCTGGTCCAGGATCGACCCTCTTGGTATCGCATGACTTAAGTTATGGATCTCACAGGCCATCCTGGGATGTCTCTCAGTGAATAGATCGCACAGCACAGGGGTGTTTTCGTACCTGGCCTAGTTGTAATTCTTTGCGTAGCTTCAGGATATACTGAAGTATTGGGGAAAATAAAAGCTGCACCCCCTGCAGACAAAAGGAAAGACAAAACAAGTGAAGGTCTTTGGCTGTGGTCATCCTTCCCTCTCTGCAACAGTGCCCACCAGCCTACCTGCCCTGTGATGAGAAGGGGGTGCCTGCTGGCACCTGTCAAAGCAGGTTCTGGGAGGAAAGGACAATACAGGTTCCCAAAGATGGAAACAAACACAAAACTCCACTGAGCCCCATTGGTTAGGAGGTGTCCTGTGTTTTGACTTGACAACTTCTTGATGAAGCCCATCCTGGTGTCCCGGCCACATGCCCAGCAATCTTGGTTCGCTTAAAAATTCTGTGGAGCATGCTTTAATTTTTCAAATTGCAGACACACACACACACACACACACACACACACACACACACACCATAAAACATTTTACAGAGCCCTTGAGAAGTTGTACCACAGAATTGTTAAGTGTTTTGCCAAAGAATATATGGATCTTATTAAAAATCCACAATTCCACTCAAATGAATGGTTTCCCTTTCTGTCTCTCAATCAACACCCATGTGTTGGCAGAAAATTCCCCTTTCCTCAGTTCAGACCATTTGGAGGCGGTTGTCCTGCTCTTTGATCGCTTCTACATTTAACAGTGACAAAGATAATGGAATCAGAGCTTTCTTGAAACTTTCACTCACTGTTCAAAAACTTTTTTTAACAACTGTGAAATTTCCAGAAAATATGTGTAGCTCAAAGGTGTTTCCTAAGAGGGGGAAATAACTTTATCTAAATTAATTGTTATTTCTTGCCACGAGGTCATTGATGAGGCTAATGAATATAACCTACATTGAAAAAGTATCCACCCACTCAAAGCATTTATTTTACTTTACTGTAGATTAAAAGCACAACATTCTGAATACTGAGGACGGAGATCAAGTAGCAATTTCATTGTAATGCTCAAACAGGGACTCACATGATACATTTTAAAATAAAATGGCAAATACTTGGAATGTGGCAGCTGTTTCTAAGTGAGGGTTGATCATGAGTGGGCTCGCTTTCTCACAGGAGGTCCCCTAAGTAAGCCTTGTCAGCACTTGATGGCTTCATCCCAAGCCTGGGTGGGGGTGGAGGGTCCCTACAGGCTGAGAAGTTGGGGGAGTGGTCTGTGGCCAAGCTTCCACAGCTGTCTCCAGCAGAAGGGGTAAAACGGACACCAGCCATGGGCACATTCATCTGCAGGAAGCCCAGCCTCTACTCTGAGCCTCTATTGGGAGGGGAGGGAAGGAGGTTAGCCTGGGTGAAGCACTATGTTATACTCTACTAGGCTCAGGCAAAAGTAAATTGAATAAATAAACAAATAAAATGTAGAGTCCATGGTTAGAGACAGAAGAGCAGGTCTTCGGTTAGTAACTCATTTCCTATCCTCCAACATTATACCACCATGTCCTTTCCAACAAACGCTCACAGAAAATACTGCCATCCCCTCCGACTGCCTTTCACAGATGTGCAAAGTCTATGCCAGAGATTAAAATCAAGACAAGTTACCTGAAACTTTACTCAAGAGGAAAACAAAACAAAACAAAAAAACTCCCACTTGTGCTCGTATATCCCTTGAAGAATAAAAATGAAAAAGATTTAAAAAAAGGAAGAATGCTAAGGTCCCCTTTATATCAAGCATGCTTTTAGTGCCTAGTCAGTGCAACACATCTTCGGGGATGAACAGTAGCAGATTGTAATACAGCAAATGTGAGCTAAGACTGCGGCTGAGAGCCCATTCTGCACGTCTGGTTAAAAGAAGCCCTTTGTCAAGGAAAGTGGTGAGTGCGCAAAATCCGAAGGGCACCCCCTACCTTTAGACTGTGGTACTTCCAGCACAGAGCCTCCTACCTGCCAAAAACCCCTTGACCATCCACCTCTGCCTTCTGCCTTCCTGATGCTCTGACCGTCCCATGCTCCACCTTTAAAGCCTGCAACCTGCAGCCAAGACCCTGTGCTTGTCCTGGGGGGAGGGCAGGGCCCGCATTACCTGTATTTCTAGCATGCATTAACCGTGGAGAGTTTTGTAAGGCTTTATCAACATCATCGGAAGTCAAATGTGGAAGAGGAGCTACAAAACAAAACAGCAACATCAAAATGAAAAAAAAAAAAGGAGAGAATTACATTCCTTAAAAAAAAAGGGAAAGAAAAGAAAAAGAGAGAGAAAGAAGAAAAGAACAACATCCCTCCCAGTCCCACCCTAACATCACGGGCTGACTAAAAATCTCTTCATGTTCCTGTAACTGGTTAGCGTGTTAAAACCTAGATGGGCCCACATGTGATTCAGGGGATGAGTGGTGGGGATGCCAGGCAAAGCATGTACCCGCGTTCCCACCACCCTGCGGTCGCACGTCTACCCCCCTCTGACCATGCTCCACATCTGAGAAATGAACACATGCAGCAGACTGTGGGTTCATGCCGCTAACCGCATTCCCATCTGTGAGGCTCAGCCACATCTCACGAGACCAGGTAAAGACGCCCCTCCTTGTTCAAGTGGGATGTGAAGGGGGGCTTGGTTTTGCTTTAGGGAAGATAAACCCACACTCCCCATCCTGTGGGAACCTTTCCACATGTCTCTCGTTCATTTGGGGCACCAGGGAGACAAAATCATTTGTGACCAGATAAAGCTTGCATTCCCTTTTATCTTTTTGTTTGGTCGAGGGGACCCAGGAGGAGGCAGCTGAATGCTAAGATGACCTTCTGGTTTCTTGCAAGAGTGCTGACCACTTCTGAGCATGCAAACACCTAAGTCATCGCCTCTAAGCGGCCAGTTCGGTTGGGCCCTAACTAGGAACTGGGCGAGGGCAGGAAGGTGCTGTCGGCAGGCTGGGCGAACTGAACCTTCTGCGGCTCGGGTGAACAGGCACTGCCAGGAAAGGGACCTCTGTCCTGCGTGGGGGCCACCTTACTCTCTCTGAGGTAGTGGAGATGTGAGAGAAGGATGTCGGCGTTGTAGCTCGGGGTGAGCCTCTGGAAGTCATCTTTGGTCATCTTGCACAGCTCCTTGCCGTCGATGTTCTGGAACAGTAAGATGTCGACGTCTGGGAGGCCATACTCTTTCACTGCCCACTCCAGCCACTGCCGGACGTGGTCCGTGCTCCATAGCGTTGGATCTGAAAGGGGAGGGAAGCAAATGAGGTCAACTCCCGAAGGCACATTTCCAGGCAGAGTCAGGTCCCAGGTGGGTTTCCCACCAGTCACAGCCCTTCCTCCAGGAGCAAGGTCTGGGCCAGGCTCTGGGACAGGTCAAAGAGAACGCCTGGGGAAAAGACAAAAAATGCCCACTGACTCACATACTCACAGATCAGGTTCTTAAAGTGAACTATCCTGGAAGTGTAGGCTTATTCACCCAATCTGTCCCTCTGTTACTCATATCCTCTAAAGTTTCTTGTAGAAATGGGGGTAGGGTATTATTTTCCCATTTACTTTCATTTTAATTTATTCACTTAAGAAGGCTTGACCTGTGGTGGCGCATTGGACAAAGCGTCAACCTGGAACGCTGAGGTCACAGTTCGATACTCAGGGCTGGCCTGGTCAAGGCACATATGGGAGTTGATGCTTCCTACTTCTCCCCTCCTCTTTCTCTCTCTTCTCTAAAATGAATAAATAAAATCTTTAAAAAAATTTAATGAATATGAACTGGGAAATTTCCTTAGAAAAATAACGGGTATCTTTATAAGAAATTATGAGTTAGCGACACCTATCGGGAAGATGCTAATTACAGATTACAAAAAAAAAATCAAAACAGTACTTCTGTTGTAAATAATGACCACAGCATTGGAAAGAAACTGTAAGTAAACCCAAACTTTGCTATCCCTGTGAGCCAGTATGCCTAAGAGAGCTGTCAGTTATACACTTTTCCTGCAGAAAACTGGGTTTTGCAACTAACGCACACCTGCAGGAACAGGGCTGGCCAAGTGACTCACTTTCCACAGCTGTGGCACCCACACGCCCCAGAGGATGCAGGCGATGTCATCACGCTCCACTGCCGTGTAAGGGAGGGGACCCTGGGAGGACCAGGAGGAAAGGGCCCTGGGGAGAAGGAGTGGGCAATCCCCAAAGACACACAAGCCAGGACACCCCACGCCAACGGCCTGGGGGCTGGGTATTCAGGGCGCCTCAGATGGAGCTCTTCCCTCAAGCCCCTATTCCCAAGTCCTGAGACACCGGGCGGGGCGCAGCAGCCCAGAGTGCCAACCCCAGCATCTCTGGACTTGCTGCAGCTTCTGGAGGCTGCTTCTCTTTTCTCTGTCTTATATGCAGAGTGCGAGTCCTGAACTCGGTCTCTGGACAGGCCCTTAGGGGTCAGGCAGGCCAGCATGCTCTGATCACAGTGAGTGAAAAATTCTGGCGTGGGAATGTGGGAATCAAAAATCCCTTTGTCCTTTTCCCAAGCCTTTTGAATCACCTTTGAGCGAATCACTTTAGAACCCTGCTTGGTGTTACTAACGTTTCAGGCTACTCACAAATAGAGCACATCCTGCGCTGCTGAAATAGGTTTTAAGTTTACAGAAGCCAACAGCAGCAGCAGTGAGAAATGGCCAGACAGTCACAGCATCAGGGTTCCCTTCCTTTCCTCTCTCCCTTCTATTCTCCATTCCCTTCTCTTTCATATCTTTTTCAAAATGAAATGTACTGGGGTGACATTGGTTAATAACACAAGTTTCAGGGGCCCAATCCTGTAACACTTCATCAGGAAGTATATTCCGTTGTGTGCTCACCCCGGAGTCTCTTCTCCTTTGAGCCTATTTGTTTTGTTAGTTTGTTGCTTTCTGTTTTATATCCCACATGAGTGAAATCATATGGTTCTTGTTTCATTTCTTTTTGTTAATAGAAAGACATTATTTCAAATCCAGTACAATCTACCCTCCTCCTGTCCCCCTCCTGTACACTCCATAAGTAACCACTAAAGTTGATACTTGTATCTTGCCTACACAGATTTCAATACTTCTAGCATATCAACTACATACATTGTTTGACATTCTTAAAGTTAGCGTCTTCCATGGTGTCTGATTTGCTTTGGACACTTAGCACTGTATTTTCAAGATGTGTCCAAGTTAATACATGCAGGTACATTCAACCAATTAAGCAACTCTTGGGCAGTGCCCTCCCCCCACCCCCGCATATGAATATATCCAATTTACTGATCAGTGAAGCTCCGTGTCTAACCCTGACCCGTGCACATGTGAAGGAAACTACATGGGTGCATGGCCTGGAGTTCACACTGGAGTCATAGAGAGATGGAAAAACTTCTGCCGCCTGGTCTCATCTACGGAGTTCCTGATTTTAATAGCTGGAAGGTAGCCCAGCCATAAGGGTTGTGAAAAGCTCCCTGGGTAATTCTAATGTGCAGCCCTGGTCCAGACATCCACCTCAGGGCCTCAATGCTCAGAGCATGATCCTGGGACCAGCCGCATCACCATGATCTGGGAGCTAATTAGAAAGGCAGAGAGAGTCTCAGACTCCAACCCAGACCTGAGGAATCAGGGTTTGCATTTTCACAGGCTCCTTGGATGATCCACATACACTAGTCTTGGGGACGTTCTGGCCTGGGGTGGGTACCGAGATGTGCAATTGCTGAGTCACGGTGTGTGCATCATCAACTTTACCAGTTGTACTGGATTTCAACCAGTGTTCTAACATTCACACTCCCGATCAGCAATCAGTGCACAGAAGCAGAAGACGAAGGAGGGAACTGGCTCCCCTGCAAAGACAAGAGCTTCTGCAACTCCAAAAGCAGTGTGGACAGCAAGCTGTAGCCACTCCCCTGCACCCCAGGCCCATGAGAACGTTTTGTTAACCTGTGAAAACTGAACGTGCACATTGGAAGGTTAAGTTTCTCCAGCTTACTAGAGTTTTAGATGGTTCTTGGTTACTGGGTCAGAATTCTGCTTTCAGGAATAACAAGTGTTCCAAACGCCAGCCTGTTTCCCGGGACCATTTTTCTTCTTTTTCTCATGGCATGTCACGATTCCTCACACAGAAACGCATCCTACAGTGGCCTTTGGACTCCTCCACTTAAGCTCTACTCATCCTCAGCTCTGTGGAGAGGACAGCCACACCTCTCAGACAGAGCCTCCACTCTGGTCCTCCCCCAGGTGTCTCCTTCTCTTATTGGCAAAACCAGGTGTTCTGAGAATGATAACATGAACATCTTCCTGAAAGTTACTGGGTTCCTGTCACAGTGGTGCAAGGGCATCTGAGGAAGTCATCCAATAGAAAAAGCCTTGTCTCCCTCTCAGCCCTCGGTGTGCTCGCTAACTGGTTTCCCTCCCCCAGCCAGGGTGTCATGCTCATTCGATCTCCTTTGAGTGAATCACCTGCACGACCCAGAGGCCAGCTCCTTGGCTGTACTGCTCTGCTCTCTAAAATCCTCACTTTGGCTTGTTGGGACAGGCAGTCTTTGTGCTGCTAGCCTGAGGCTAAGTCATTACTACCATTACCTGAACTAAAAATTCCACTTCTAGAAATGTGCCCTAAAGAAATTAATAAAGGATGTAGGAAATGATTTATTTTCAAGGATGTGTTCTGGCCGCTGTTTAGAATAGCACAACACTGGAAACACCCTAAATGTCCAACAAAAAGAGAACTGGCTAAGTTATGGTACATTAAAAAATGTTCCTGTGATATTTAGAGATTAAAACTTACACTGCTGAATGTATTTATTGATGTGAAAAACAAAATGTTCAAAGTAAGTTAAATTAAAAATTTTGAAAATGCTATGGCAGAATCATTGTATTTTGCAAAAAAAAATAAACATAACATATCAATGGACAGAATTCTGGAAGGAAATGCAGCAAAATGGTGACTTTTTTCTGAGGAAAAGGCACTAAAAATTTTTAGATTTTTTTTTTTCACTAAAAATGTATCCTCTCCCTCTCTGGATTTTTTTAAAAAAGCAGATACTACTTGGGTTAAAAGTTATTTATAAAAATTGTTATTCTCCTCTGTTTCCAAATCAGAACAAAGTTGCACAAAGGATTAAATATACCTTTCTACGTATACTTACTTGTTACCGTGTTTTTAAATAATTTCTTTCAAGGTTATAGAAATTTAATCTCATTTTCTTAAACAGTTTGTGAGTGGGAATTGCTTCATTTGAAAAGAATAAAATTACACAAAGTCAGGTTACCTCTGTGTCCTTTTGGGATTTGAACTCTACACCTCTGCCCTATAAGTTTACAAGCAACAAGTATTAAAAATGAAATATGGCCCTGCCTGTTGGCTCAGCAGTAGAGCATCGACCTGGTGTGTGGAAACCCCGCATTCAATCCCAGGCCAGGGCACACAGGAGAATCTCTACCATACACCCTTTCTCTCTCTCTCTCTCTCTCTCTCTTTCTCTCTTCTTCTTCGGCAGCCATGGCCCGATTGATTCAAGGGCATTGACCCTGGGTGCTGAGGATGGCTCCATGGAGTCTCTGCCTCAAGTGCGAAAAATAGCTTGGTTGTAAGCAGCCCCAGATGGGCAGAGCATCAGCCCCAGATAGGGGTTTCTGGGTGGATCCAGTCGTGGTGCATGTGGGAGTCTGTCTTCCTTCCTTCTCTCACTTGGAAAAGAGAAGAAGGAGGAGGAGGAGGAGGAAGAGGAGGAGGAGGAGAAGAAGAGAAGAAGAAGAGGAGGAGGAGGAAGAAGAGGAGGAGGAGAAAACAAAATAGGCCTCTTGCTAAAGTGAATGCGGACGTTCCTTTCCAACCTGTCCACAGGGCAGCCCTGCTCTGGAACTACTCTACAGGTATTCTAATAGAGAACAGTTGGCAAAGGACAAACCCAAACTCTTCAGCGTGGAGCACGTGGCCCTTAGTTCACTGGAGCCCACTTTCCCACCCAACCCCCTGCCCCTCTGTCCCATAGTCACACACGATCAGCTGCCATCTCCTGAACCAACACCCCATGCCTGTGCCCAGATAGCACCCAATGTTTCTGCCTTCTTCTACCTTTGCCTAGATTCACCACCTCCTTTGGCTGTCTGTCCTCCTTTGCTCTTGAGCTGCAGTACTTATAGTGACTCTCTGGGAAGGGAAGGGATTGCAAGACTGGATGCCCATGCCCTGCCCCAGTGAGGGCCCCCAGTGATCTCCACGCCCACTACCTGCGCCAGGCATTGAGGCTGCAGCTGGAGAGAGTGTGTTAGGGCTCAGGTTAATGTGCTGGGACCCAGCTCACCCTTCACCTCCCTAGAGAGCACTGTAGTCTCTGGGTCTCTTCCTAGACCCTTGGTATGTCAGCAAAGCTGTCTTGATCTGTCCCACCTCCCATCACAGAAAGGAGCTCACAGGATCCCACAAGAGTGAAACAGAACCAGCTTTTCCTCCTTCCCTGACCCACAGCTGAGCAGGTGAAGGAGAAAGAGGAGGAGGCAACAGAATGAGCCCTGGGAAAAGTGTCACCTTTGCCTGTGTTCACATGTGGCAACCACGCCATCTGCCTCCAGGTAGGGGTGCGGCTCAGACACCTTGCCTAACCTTACGGCAGAGCCTGGTTTTCCGCAGTGGAGAGAATTCAGGGACCTAAGGGATGACTCCAACAGGATAAGGACTGAGATGAATGTCACTCAAGTAAGAGTATCTACTGTGTCCACAAGTACTCCAGGGATTTGGAGGAGGCCAAGAGAAGAGAGGCTGACCACCTACCAAGAGAGGCAGCTCGGGGCATGGCCCACAGAGGAGGCCCAAATCTGTGTTCTCCAAGCAGGACGGGGAAGCACGGAGAAGTAGCCCCTGATCCCAACTAGGACAAAAGGAAAAGGTTTCATCAGGGGCATGTGGCTGGAGTCTGCATTAACAAGAAGGGTTTTGACAGAAGGGGGAGAGAAGCCCTTCAGGGGGAGAGCAGCCTGAGCCCAGCTTTACACCCACAGAGGCATGAAACACCGGACACGTGGACAGGGAGAGTGAGAAACTGGGGGTGGCTGGAGTGCAGAGTTGACAAGGGATCCTGGCCACAGACACGCTGGGGGAGGGAGTGGGGTTAAAAGCTGAGGTTGGACCAAGGGGAGCTCTGGGTCTTTAAAGAAAGCTGAACTTTAGGATCTAGGAATTTCAGAGTCGTTAAAAACTGTCTGAGGAATCAAAGAATGTTTTAAATTACATCAAGCACCGCAAACTTGGTGATAAAACAAAAGGCTTTATGGGGAGCCAGAACGTTCGTATTTGGGTCCGATTCAACCATTTACTAGATGTTGACGTTAACCTCTCTGGAACTCGCTTTCTCTTTTTTTGGTGGTGCAATTAAGGAGCAAACCGTTGGGGTGGGGAGTGGGGTGGAAACGCAAACGGGATAATGTACGTGAAAGCACTTTGCCGACTTCATGGACCGCACAGAAATAAGCGCTTCCCCGCGCTGGATTCCGCCTCGCAGACTCAGCTAAAATGAACTAATCCATTTATTATTGCAGGGAAACCTCTTCCTTTTAAATGCAGGACCCTGATTTATCGCTTTATTTTCCAGAAACTTGTGGAGGGTGCTTCTGTCAGATGAATCATGAGCCACTGGAGAGAAGTTGTGTTTTCAGCCCTCCAGCCCAATTGTTTTGAAAACATCCGTGTCATCATTCCACACCACATTTCACGGAGATGTCCAAATGGTAAAACCCACCACGCAGGGTAACGGGAGGAGGAAGCCCTCTCTGTCTGAAGCCTCTTTTTTGTATTTTAGATTACCTGGTTAATACCCAAATGTTTTATGAATGCTATTTCAGTAAAGTGAAATTTAAAAGGTAAATAAATCGAAGCCTAGAGTCACGGAGTTGCACAGTTTAGTGTCCTGGGCGACTGAGTAGAGGAAGGATCAGTATTTTTTTACACTTCCCTGCAAGTGGATTCTGACCTGGTCGAGGTCCATGGCAGCCAGCTAAGTATTAAGTCACTATTTAAATTAGCTGAAGGCTATTAAATTGCTGGGGACATAAGTACACCTTCATAAAACATGCTCCCTGTCTCAGAAACCCTGATACGGGGAGAAAATAATAGCCTAAACAACAGCCAAATTGGTGATAATATAAGCCCTGAGTGCCACTTTCTTGAATAACATGAATGTAAAATACTGGCTTCCAGAAAGAAAAATCGCCCTTCGTAAATGAAAAACAACAACAACAAAAAAAACCCATAAAATAAAATGTACCTCAAAGGTATATTGCAACACTACGAGGTCTTTGTGGTTAAAACTAGGCACTGGACAACAAGTCTGCCAATCTGATGTCCGAGGCAGTCAGAAGTCTGCAAAAATTTAATATTCTGCCTCCTCCCACGAATGGATTTTACATTTACGAAGCAGGCGCAGCAGAGAGAATCGGCCTGAACTTGAGCTTCAGTGCACCAGAAATTGAAATCTGATCTCTTTACAGCTTATATTCAAGGTTGCTTCTGAAACTCCTGATTTCTGAACGTATGAATGTTAGTGTTAGCATTCTGATCATTATTAATTTCTAATTTTATTGTTCTTTGGCTGGTGAACAAGGTCATGTGACCCCAGTTATCTTTTATACTGGTTGTTTTTTGGGTTTTTTGGTCTCTTATTACATGGTCAATTTTTGCAAATGCGCCTTGAGTGCTTAAAGCAATTGCACTATCTCTAACTGTTGGGGGCAGGTTTCTATAAACAACCCTTGAATCAAAATTGGTAATATAGAAATAATTTTTATGTCATTAAATTATCAATTATTGAGAAAGACAAATTAAAATCTCTCAAGTGAATTTGTCTATTTCTCCTTACAGTTCTTTATGCATTTTGAGGCTATGTGACTAGGCACATGCAAGTTTGTCAGTGCTTTATATTTTAATGAATGTAATCCTTTTTCATTATGTAATAATCCTCAATTACCTCCAGTAATGCTTTCTGCTTTCTGTTTACACTTCTGTCAGCTTAATTTTGTTTAGAACTTGACTAGTATGTCTTACTCCATCTGTCTATGGTCACTCCTTCTTTGTGGTATGTTTTTGTAAACAGTACATGATTGACTTTGGGGCATTATTTATTTATTTATTTATTTAGTGACAGAGAGAGAAAGAGAGAGAGAGAGAGAGAGAGACAGGGATTGACAGATAGGAAGGGAGAGAGATGAGAAGCATCAATTTTTTTGTTGTGGCTCCTTAGTCTCCTTAGTTGTTCATTCATTGCTTTCTCATACGCGCCTTGACTGGGGGGTTACAGCAGAACAAGTAACCAGCAACCTTGGGCTCAAGCCAGCGACCATGGGGTCATGCCCATGATCCTACACACAAGCAGCAACTCTGCGCTCAAGCCGGATGAGCCCCACGCTCAAGCCGGGTGAACCCATGCTCAAGATGGATGAGCCCATACTCAAGCAGGCAACTTTGGGGTTTTGAACTTGGGTCCTCCACGTCCCAGTCCAACGCTTTATCCACTGCACCACTGCCCTGTCGGGCTGGAGTGTTTTTAAGAAGTCTTTCACTCTCTGTCTTCACTGTCAAGTCCAGTCTACTTACATTTATTGTTCTTGGTTTATCTGATTTCTACTACCTTATTTTGCGCTTTCTATATTTATCTTGTTTTGTCTGGTCTTTATTTCTCCTTTCAAAATGTCTAATTAGAATAAACTATTTTTCTTCATTCTTTTTTTTTTTTCCTTTCTCTGCTGGTTTGGTAGTTTAACATTCTAGCTCTATTTCTGTGCCTGTTAATCTTGAAACAAAATAAATTTAATCATCAATATATCTTTTCCCCCCTTAACACGCAAGGACTGTGGAAGTCGTGAACTGTTGTTGTCCATCCCCTTACGTGACAATACTGTCCAGTGTTTTTGCCCTGCCTTACTATTGTGCCCCTGGTTAGGGCGCTGTGGTGGTCTTTAATCTGTTATCACATTAACCAAGCTCATCACTCTCACTTCTTTCTTAAATCTCACTCCTCTCTTCTAGGATCCATTTTTTTCCGATGTTTATTAAATCTTTTGTTATTTCCTGTACCAGGAGTAATTAGCAACAAACTCTCACTCTGAAAGAATCTTTATTTCACCCTCAATTTTCCTAATAGATTAGACTGAACTCTTAATATAAAATTTGTTTCCTTTGTATTCCTCTGAAGTTTGTTTTATTCATTTAAAGGCAATATTCTAATGAACCTGTTGGGTTCACCTAGCTGCTAAATGAGTCTGTGGCATGTGGGACAAACGAAACAGAAAGAAAAAGTCAAGTACCTGGCAGATAGCTAGAATTATGTCAGTTTCTCTCAGGTCACAGGCAATTTTCTTCTCCGCCCTCTGTGTAATGTTTTGTTGTGGAGACGCGTGCCATCAGATCATCTGTCTTTTTTTCTTTAGTTGGCTTTAAAGTACTTTGTCTTTGCTGTTCTGCCATCGAACCAGAATGTGACTGCTGTGGAGTTATGCTTGATTTTGCTTCCCTGACTGATGGGTGCTTCCTCTAATGGGAAAATGGTCTTGTTCATCAGCTTTTATCTCTTCACATATGTCATCTCTTTCATCCTCTCTTTCTTCCTTTCTAGAAGGAAGATTTGTGCGAGGCATTGTGATGAGTCCTTCTCATGCCTGCCCTTGCCTCCTGTTTTCCAACTCTGTGTCTCTGTGCTGCACGCTGAGAACAACCTCATCTGTGCCTTCAATTCACTCGTCAACTTTTCCAAATCAACTGTTTAGCTCATCTGCTGAGTTTCTGATACTTTTTGAATCTATTTGTGTTTCTAGAAGTACTATTTTTTCTTTAAAATTACATATTATTTTCGCTCTGGCCGGTTGGCTCAGTGGTAGAGCGTCGGTCTGGTGTGCAGGAGTCCCAGGTTCGATTCCCGGCCAGGGCACACAGGAGAAGTGCCCATCTGCTTCTCCACCCCTCCCCCTCTCCTTCCTCTCTGTCTCTCTCTTCCCCTCCCGCAGTCAAGGCTCCATTGGAGCAAAGATGGCCCGGGCGCTGGGGATGGCTCCGTGGCCTCTGCCTCATGCGCTAGAATGGCTCTGATTGCGGCAGAGCGACGCCCCAAGATGGGCAGAGCATTGCCCCCTGGTGGGCATGCCAGGTGGATCCCGGTCGGGCACATGCGGGTGTTTGTCTGACTGCCTCCCCGTTTCCAGCTTCGGAAAAATACAAAAAATAAAAATAAAAAAAATTACATATTATTTTCTATATTGTCTTATTTCTCTCCTTTTCGGTTCCTTCTTGTATGCATTTCAGCCTCTTACAATCTATTTACTTTCTAGTCCCTATCCTATACTTCACTTCTCTAACACTCTTGAGAGTTTGAGCATGTCAACTGTTGTTTCTGCTGACTCTTAGCGTGTCTTCCTGTGTTTATAATTTGGAGCCTGCACGTTCATCATCAGCAGGTCTTTATCTGCTCGGATTGAAGGCATGCCTCTCCCAGAAGATTCTGTATTTCCTTTGTCAGGTGTCCAAGGTAATCACAAGCCAGCATCACTTTTCAATGGTCAATTTCTCAGCCTGGAGGGGGGGGGGTGTTGTTGGAACACAGTTCTGTGCAGGTGTAGTATAGGGGTTAGGGAGGTACTTGGGTCCAAATCCTGGCTTTGTATTATACAACCCAAGACCTCATCTCCTGCCTCTAATTGACCTTTAAACTCCAAATCTCTGTCCGTTTAGGCACTAGTAGTACCCCACTCCCATCCATGACACCTGAGGACCAAGTGCCCTCATGAGAACGGGCTGCTCCGTTCTTAGTTCTCTCCTGGTTTTTAACCTCTAAGGAATTCATTTCTTCCCAGTTCAACTTTGCATTAAAAGGATGTCAGATTCTCCACAGCACTGCCAGGTGCTCTGCAAGAATGTCTCTGGTTCCTTTTAAGTTTAATATTTTACTAGAACCATGAGCCTTTTCTGCATACTTTTTACCTATTACTTTAAACTTTTCCATTTTGAATGCAGTCACCAACGTAGGTCATGCTATACTCTATTTCGTTCATTTATTCATTAATCAATTGTCAGAAACTGAATTGTATGTGTGAACTGTGCAATAGCCTACAGAAGAGTCAAGACCTGTAAGGAAGTGTGCCTGTGCTCAGCTGGCTTGGGAATCAACAATTCCATTACGTATTTTATTCAAAAGGTGCATGACTAAGTTATATTCGGTGGGCTCCAAACACATCTCTAATGTCGGACATGACAAAATATTTTCCTGGAGGGAGCCATTCTCTGCTTTTCCTGAGTGATTATCTAGTTTTGGGAATTTTTTTTTCTTCGTTTTTCTCCCTGTTGCCTCCCCTTAGTTATTCATTTACAACCCTGCCTGTGCTCGTCATGGTTTAGATGTGGAATGACTAGTTCTCCCTCAGAGTTTCTCCCCGCTTGAGTTTTCTTTCTCTGCCCCTCTAGATGTTGACATCCTTGGAGTTTTGCCCTTGGTGCTCCACTCTCCTCACTCCATGGATATCCCTGTATGTTCTTCTGACTCCCGTGTTCTGATTACAACACGCATGCTCCATTAATGGTTTCCGAGGGCTGCCATAACAGAGTTCTACAAACTAAGAGGATTGAAACAGCATAAATTGATTGTCTCACAGTTCTGTGGGCTGGAAGTCTGAAATCAAGGTGTTTCCTGGGCCATGCTCACTCTGGGACTCTGGGTAGAACTCTTCCTGCCTCTTCCAGCTTCTGGGGGTGGTCAGCAAGCCTTGATGTTCCTTGTCCTGCGGCTGCATCAGTCCAGTCTCTGCCTCGGTTGTCACATGGCCGTTTCCCTGGGTCTTCACATCATCTTCCTTATGAGTGTGTCTGTGTCCAAATCTTCCTTTTGTAAGGACACTTAGTCATCTTATGGAAACCACCCTAATGACCTCCTCTTGACTTGATTAAACCTGAATGCACTCTATCTCCAAATAAGGTCACATTGTAAAGCTGTTTAAGGAGCTGGGAGTTAGGACTTCACATATCTTTCTGTGGGGCCCAATTCAACTCATAACACAATCTCATGTCTGCCAATCTAGCTCTTGAGTCCAGTGTTCTCTTCCAAATATGAAAGAACAGCGACTGTCCCCGGTATTCTTATACCCCAGGAACTGTTTGAGCACTTCACACATATTGTCTTATTTAATCCATTCAGCACTATGCACAGTAGGCACTACTGTCATCCCTACTTTAGTGGCAAAAAAATGAAGAAACAGTGAGATTAAGTGACTTCCCAGATCCCAGGACTAGAAAATGATAGAGTTTCGAGCTCAAGTGTGTGATTTCTGACAAAGGACTCTTAACCCTTAGTTCTCTGTGGACCCACTAGGTTGCTTTGTGGGTCACACAGGTGTCTTAGACACAGAATAAACTAAACGAAAATCATCTATTCAAAAAAATTTTTTTCTACATTCATCAACATACACTCGGCCAATCATGCTTAATCTTTGCTATTTTCTGCTCCATTCTTTTTGGTCACCACGGGAAACAGATGAGCAGTCTCCATCAGGGAAACATGGGGGTTGGGCACAGAGCAGCACAGGAGGCTGTTCTGAACATCCCCTCCACCCCTTCCTTCTCCCCTTCAGTCTCCTTCGAGCAGGCCATTGCAGAGTCTCTGCAGCAATTTAGCAAACGTATTCCATCGTTCTACTGCTCTGTGTTCTTCACTAGCTGTCTGTGACAGTGTAATATAGAAACAAGAACCCAGACTCTAGAGTCAGACAGAACTGGGTTAGAATCCTGGCTCTCCAAATGATTGGCTAGGCCATCCCGGGTCACTCTCTTGGTTTCTCTAGTTTTAGTTTCTTTATTTGTAAAGTGAATAAGTAATGTAAAATATAGGGTGTTGTGGCTTTAAATGAGCTAATACCTTTCTTACATAGGGCACATGGCCAAGTGCCTGACCACGGTGTGCACTCAGCGGATGGCAGCTGTCGCCATTTCTGTCTGTGTGATTTCAGTTGCACCTACCACCCAGTGGCAGTTTCCCCAACCACTGCTCAGCTCGTTGTCTAAAAACCCAGTTAACATTGACTTTGGGATTTACATTTTAGTTGACTTGCTTGTTTAGTTACTTAATTGTCATGGAAGGAATTTGAACAGAAGCTTTTAGAAACACATGCTGTCATGTAGACAAAGTAGGAGGGGGTCTTGGGCTTGTGTAGTGGCATGACAAAGAAAAGTAAAGAGATGTGCAGTTTCACCATCAAATTCTTTACAAATGAGCAGCGGCCCCCGGGAAGTGGCTCTGCTCCTGCCACCCATGCCTCTGTCCCTGGGTAAATGGTTTCACTGCTCTTGAGCTTAACTTTCTCATGTTTAAAGGAAGAGGCTTATGATAGCATCTGTCAACTTGACTGGGTCACGGGACACCCAGATATTTGGTTAATCATTATTTCTGGGTGTGTCTGCAAGGGTGTTACCAGACGAGATTAGCATTTAAATTGGTGGCCTGAGAAAGCAGATAGCCCTCCCCTGTGTGGGTGGGCATCCACTGACCCTGTGGGGGAGTTGGGGCTGATTAGAACAAAGAGGTAGAAAGAGGGAGGATCTTCAGTTCCCTGGCTTTCATGCCTTACAGCTGGGACTGAAATCTACACCATCAGCTCTCCTCAGTCTCCAGTTTGCTGATGGCACATTGTGTATTTCCAGACTGCTCAGCCTCCACAATCCCATGAGCCAATTTCTCATAATAGATAGATGATAGATACATAGATACATAGATAGATAGATAGATAGATAGATAGATAGATAGATAGATAGACAGATAGATAGATATTAGAGAGAAAGCTCTGTTTCTGAGCCTCTTTCAACTCCAACTCCTGTGACCATGATTCCCACTAACTAAATCTGGATAACGAATAGCTCTATAAATGCCCATTTACTAACCTGTGCTTGCTGCTCTGTCTGGTGATTAAGAATGTAAAAGACATCCTCACCGGCCCACAAAGCTTACAACCTAAGAGAGCAGACAGGCTTATAATAACGAGCTCTAATAAGCCTAAAATATCATGTGTTGGCCATCTGGGCTTGCTCAGAGAGCATATTCTTCTATTACCTGCCATTCACCTGTTTCCCAAGCCCAGCCTGGAGATGCCATATTTAGAAATGGTCATGTGAAAGTGGCATGATCCCTCTGCCAGTGTAAAAACTCAGAATCCTGACTTTACAAGAACTGGACCAACAAAGACTCACACTGGGCACACGGTCTGTGTGCATGGAGCTGTCCTCTAACATAATTCACTCTGTGCAGGGAGGATGTCACAAGAGTTAGGCTGGTGAAACCCGGAGCTGCAACTGTGGCAGGACGGTGGTCACGCCTGCAGCCTCAGCAGGCTCCCAGCGTCAAGTCCAGGGATTGTTCTCTGCGGAAAACATTGCCTTCCCTGTGACACTTCTTTTTGAAAACGGGAATTATTTCCCCAAATGACTCCTTTTATTTGGGCTCCCAGGAGACTCCACACCACACTGGAAGCCTAGCTACAGCATCGTGGCCACGCCTGCGGTCTGAATGGCTGCGTTCTCCTTCATGTGAGCTGGGCTTTCCATGGATGTTTTAATCACCTTAGAGCTGACCCCTAATTTCTATCTGAATGGTAGTCCGGTTCACATGCTCATTAGCAGCTTACTTCACAAGGCATCTCAATGCCTTCATGGATTTAAAAGGCATATTCATGTTTAAGTAAGGCTATAGATGCAGTACAGAATATAATTTGAAACAATATGTCGTAATAAAAGAATTGGTAGGATGTAAGAGGAGCAATTAAGTTGCCAAAAGATCAAGGATGGCTTCCCAGACAGGGTGGCCTCCAGAGAGGCACTGAAGAAAGGGAAGGGTTTGCTTGCATAGCAAGGAGGCAGGGCATCTGTTAGAGGAGACAGCATGGACGGAGACACTGAGTAGTGATAGTGCAGCGTATGAACAGAGCGATATGGCTGTTCTGTGGGCAGGAAGTGGCATAGGAATGTGGCGGAGGCCGCAAAGGGATTTAGGAGTCAGATCTGGAAGGGCGCAGAGGAAGCCTTTCTTGACCAGTTTTGTTTACATTCATCTCACTCTCCAGAGGTCTCGAGCACTTGTCTGTCCTTGGAACTCAGAATCACACCCTCTCTTGTCATGAGTTACTTTGTGTGGACAGGTCTTATCTACTTCTGACAGGGTCTGGTCACTTCCTGTGTGACTAGTATGAATGACAAGTACCCATGAATACTTCTTGACTTGAAGAGAAGTTACCCAGCATGGGGGGTCTGAGTAAGACATAATGCAAGTAGTTTCCACCATGTGTGTTTGGGGCTAAGGAAAGGGAGTTTTAAGTTGCTTAAAAACTTTTATTCTTGGTGACTGGAAAAAGTAAGTACCGAATGAGTGAATGAATGAATGAAAACAGTAAAGCAGTGAACAGATGAACGGGGCAACTCCTTATCTCCAAGACTTCTGATTACCATGCATGCTTGCATTCAAGGCAGATATCAAGAAAATACGAGTCGAATCTTTGAAAACCTAACGCTTCAAAACCCATTTTAGGGAATAAAAACAGAGGGGGGGAAATCTTTCAAAATGATGCAAGCTGCTAAAACCAGAGGTCCTGTTGCATTGTGGTCAGCATTTTGCAACTTTTAGAAGAGTGGATGAAGACTGTGCCTTCCTCTTTGTGAGCCTCTGGGCACACTGTCAGTACCTACAGAATAAGGTGACTGCCAGCGGTATGCCTGGCACAGGCAGGACAGCATCTCTGCTGGCCGGTGCTTCATGAGACCCGAAGCTGATGTCCTTTAGAACATATTAGTTTTGTTGCATAATGGGGACCCATTGTTTCTAAACACTGACCTATAGTAGATAGATAGATCAATAGGCAAACAGGTTGAAAGTACAAATGTGATTTATTGTCTAACTACACTGCTCACAAAAATAAGGGAATCAGAATGCATAGATACTCCAGTACTTTCAGCCTTTTGTATAGGGCATTTTCACCAATGAAATAAAAGTTGGCTTTGCATCTCATTTGCATAACCAAACAACTTTCTCTGATTTGTCGTTTGCTTTTCTGATGTTTTTGTTTAATAAAAAAGAAATCAAATGCTTCTTTTTTTTTATCACTTCATATTAATTTTGAAACATCCCCTAATTTTTGTAAGCAGTATAGTACACTTTGAAAGGGAGAGGCACAATTGAACCACGTTGCCAAGACAACAGCCAGGGCTTTTCCAGAATGCCTGGTGACTATTTGGAGCTTTTCTCACAATTTCCCTGTGATCTTCCTATAACAAACCAAGGGACCCATTCTTCTCTGGACTCAGAAGGAATAGTTGAGCTCTCTCTCCCACATTAGTTTCCTTATTTTATAGACACTGAGTCATGTGCCCCCTTCACGCTGCCCACTGACACATGGGAGCCAAGTAACACCCACTCTTTGCAACTGCACCGGATTTAGAAGTTTGCATTTATACATATACAGATATAAAGCCTCCTCTTGGTGTCACTGTGTCTGCTCCCACTTTAGCCCTGCTCTCTATCCTTTTCAAATTGATTTTATCTGTTCTTCTGTGTACACTGTGTGAGCTTTCTTAATTCTGTTCTGCAATAAGGAGGCAGAAAAATATATTAAACAAAGGAATATATATGTATTCACTGGGGATATTTTATGAGTTTCTTTATTGCTTTTGAATGAAAGATCATATCCAAATCAGGGACTTTGAGAAGCGAGAAATCCAAGTACAAGAACCCATCTGAGCACAGACAAGCCCCCAGGTTCTGCTTTTCGCCACTCAGTGTAACCCATCAAGTTTCTGGTCAGTGTAGAGCAGGACCGAGCAGGACCGTTTTGAGGTGTAGGACACGACCATCTTTTTGTGGTTGATTGATGGTACGAATACTTAAAAATAATAATTTTTTCAGCTATCATTCTGATTTGCACTCCTGAATGTTAATCAAGACATCTAACTAGTAGAAACTCTAAGAACCATTAGGAACCAGGTCTGAAGAACTCTATCTCTGCAGAGCCCCTGTTGCCCAAAATGTGCCCACAGGAGGCCTGGATCTTGGCACAGGTACAGCAGCTGACAGAGCTGCCCCCGGTCCTGCAACCTCGGCCCCACTGGGGCATGATCGGGATGGTGCAGTGCAGCCGTGTGCAAGTGTGAACACGTTCTCCTGTGTGTCTGTGTATCAGCACACATACAAGAAACTTGACCAGTAACTGAAAGGCACAACTTGCAAAATCAGCCACAGTTAACTCTCTTACAAACATCATTAACTGAATAACTGCCTGCCTCTGTGTGAAGCAACCTAAGGCGGGAGCAGCTGAAACAGGACTTTCTTCAGGCGCCAAAACCAACCTTTGCACAAACGCTGACACTGAGCCAATCTGCATGGCAGTTCCTCCACCCAACCACCCACCCGGCCCCAGACCAGCACCTACTGTGGACCAGAAAGTGTGCACGCTGACTTGATTACATGGCTCTTCACCACTTCTCCATGTGACTCCCCTCCTGTTTTCTAAACATTTTACTCAACACAGAAAGCTAAAGTCTGGCCCAACTGGAAGGGATATTTACGACATCAATGCACACTGATGGCATGATAGAACCACAACCTCACTGATGAGAGAATGTAAGTGGCCCCCGGCATTACCTCGTGGGTCTGGGATTCCGTGAGGAACCAGGACAAGAATTTCCTCAGGCTGATTCTCTCCTCTTAGGAAACTAAAGACTCTGCTCAGCCTAAATGGAAGAAACTGCACTCTTAAGGAGAACAGCAAAGTGTGAGAGGGCTTGGGCCGGAGTCCTCTGGGTTTCCACCTCATCCTGTTCACAGCAGCCATGCCCCGCCACATGTCCCCAAGTATACCCTTGGTCTCAAGCTTTCTGAGATGCCAGACATCCAGAATGGGCCCCTTGGATTTTCATATCTATATTACGCTCTGTCCCCACCATTCAAAAGGAAATGCTTCTTATAAAGCCCCGTGACAGTGACCCATCTTGGGTATGTACCTCAGTTGCCATGATCAAACCAAATATATGGCTTCTATGTAAATGTTGACTGTGTCTCCACAAACATCGGAAGCCGTTCTGTCCCCCTCATAAGGCACAGGTGAGGCTTCATCTCCACAGTGACCTACAAAAGCCTTACAAGGTGCTTCAAGATCAGGGTCAGCAACATAGGATGATCCTTTTCATACCCAAATGGATTGAATCAGCTTCATGTGGTTTTCTAGAAGCTGCACAGTGACAGTCTTACAGAGAACCCAGACATGAATTCAAGTCAGGTGCTTTGCCAAGTACTCTGCGCCCTCATCTCTCCTGCTTGGAAGGTGATAGAATTCTACTGGGCATGGGCTTATGCAGAATCAGGGGCAGGTGTCATACCATGGAGAGGATTTGAACCTGCTTGCCATCACCCTCCCCCGATGAAGGGATGGGCAAGTTCACACAAACTTCACCCAAGAATCTTTTTTATGACCACGGTCTCAAAGAATAACCGATGCACGCAGCCCAGTGGCTGGGCTTCCTTCCATCATTCTTCCCTTAGTTCATATTCACTGAGCACCTGCTACCTGCGGGCACTGCCTGAACCAGGAAATGGGAGACTTTGTGGGGCCAACACTCTACGGAGGAAGGACAATAATAAGCAAACGTTCACATAAATGTAGGCTGTATGGAGAAATGTGAATGAATGCAATAAAGGAACATAGGGCAGGCAGGGGACTGAGAGTCACTGAGTATAGAGGGGAGTGATCCCAGATGGGGTGGTCAGGAAGGGCCTCTGTGAGAAGGTGTCTGTGCAGAGCCCACGGAAGGATGGGAACACCTGGAAGCAAGGCTTTCAAGCTGGGCTGCCAGCAAGTTCAAGCTGCTAAGTCAGACAGCGGGGTGACAAGATGACTGGAATGAGTAATGGGAAGAGTCCACAGGGGCTGCTACAGGGAGCTGAGATTTAATCTGACACCTAAAGGGAGAGAAGGTAGGATTCCGGAGGATCTGTTCTAACTCTGACTTGGCCTCTGATAAGCTGTTTGCCCTGGTTATGTTAGTTGGCCTCTTGGATCTTCCTTTCCCTCATGGGGAAATTGTGATAAGAATCCCTGTTTCCCAGGACTACAGGAGAGACTGTCTCTGAGCCGCTTTACACAAATACCCAAAATGGGGCAAGGCTCCCTGGGTAGTACAGCTGGCGTTGTTGTCATGACATCTTCAGTTTTACGGCAACATTTCCTCTCAGGACCTTTAAGTTCTTTGTCCTATTACCTTAGGTTTTGCTAAATAAATAAGTCCCCAGCATTTTCCTCAAACTCGAGTTAGTTACTGCTTTCAGCTGGGTTTACAATTAATTCCATGGCAAAGAATTATTCTGGGTCTCAGAACCTGTATGACTGACCAGTGACCGCTGGGAGTTTAGATTCTAAATACAAGCACTATACTACTCCCAACGTTTTATCTTTCCAGATAAGAAAAAATTAAAAAAAAAAACCAACAAGGCTACCATCTATTATGGATAGCACTTCATAAAAGATATTTAACACCAAATAATCTCAGAGAAAGGGCAGTTCCTGCCTCTACGTCACTTTTCATGGTCTCTCTCTCTCTCTGTCTCTCTGTCACTCACACACACTCACACACACACACACGGGCACACACACCAGTGCACATTTCACCGCAGGTGATCACACTTCTACTGGCTTCCACGTACAATCACTGCTTGAGACAGCGGAGGGTGACGGACACCACAGGTTGGAAGAGACTGCTCAGTGACACCTCAGAGAGGCAGCTGACCTGCTGGGACGATGACTCTGCGCTCGTTCGTGGTCATGTTTGGGGGTGGCATGTGCTTCTCCTCCATGTAGCTGCCGTAGTTCATCCCGACGGTGTCCGGACTGCCCACCATCTTCCCGCCTTTTGCCACGCTGCATTCATCAGGGGAGTTTCTGGAGAAGAAAAAAGAAGGTCCTCCATTACTGTGGTAACTGAAAAACATCTGGCCCTGGTCTTTCTGCAACAAGAGAGGAGCAAGGGAGGTGAGCTGGAGGAGATGGAGGGAGGAAGGAGGAGAGAGAGGTGACAGAGGCAAACACATTGCCTACTAGGGACTGAATGGATGTCCTCCATTGTCCATATGGTGAAGTCTTAACCCCCAATGTGAAGGTGTTTGAAGATGACGCCCTTTGTAGATAATTAATTTTAGATAAAGTTTTGAGGGTGAGGCCGACATATTGGAATAGTGTGTCCTTATACGAAGGGGAAAGATGAGAGAGGTCTCTGTCTCTGCTACGTGAGGACACAGGGAGAAGTGAACCCTCTGCACCGCAAGGAGAGGGCTCTCACCAGACACCAGCCCAACAGGCACCTTGATCTTGGCCTTTCAGGGTCCAGAGCTATGAGAAAGCAATGCCTGCTGTTTCAGCCCTGGTCTACGACATTTTGTTATGGCCGCCTGAGCCATCGGCGACAGTGCCCAGGCTCAGTCACAGCACAGAGCAGGCATGTGGGGAGCAAAGCTGCCACCTGGCTTCTATTTCTTCAGCCAGATCCTCCTGAAACTGTCATGTCAAAACTCCATCTGTGACAACTGATTGGAAACACGTGCAGAAAACAGTGAACTGCCGTTTGTTCTCACTGCGCGACAGGAAACAGGCCACGCATGCAGATGCCGGGAGGCGACACGGGGCGCACTCAGCAAGGCAGATCTTACAACGACGTTCCTCTTTTTCAAAACCTCTGGATGAAA
Source organism: Saccopteryx leptura (assembly GCF_036850995.1). Taxonomy (NCBI): domain Eukaryota; kingdom Metazoa; phylum Chordata; class Mammalia; order Chiroptera; family Emballonuridae; genus Saccopteryx; species Saccopteryx leptura. The sequence goes on along the minus strand of NC_089504.1, from coordinate 220,476,982 downwards.
TCCTTGTGTGGAATCTCAGTCCTGCAGCCATCTTTACTTAGGGAACTCTGAGACTCACCAAGTCCCAAGCTTGGGGGCCAGCAGGCAGGCAGAGGAGGGGGTGGGCTGGCACCCAGGACGGTGGTCGAGAGCCGAGTACAGCAGCCCTCTGGAACCTTGGGATGGGATGGGAGTGTGCAACAGCTGTGCGGATTGCAGAAAGGACCCAACTGCTGGCCCCTGGGGAATAGTTCACAGGGCTGCTATTAAGAAGGCAGCCACACTGACTGGTGTGAGGTGATATCTCATTGTCAATGTGGCTGCCTTCTTAATTTTCGCCCTAAAACAAAACAACAAATAAGTGCTGGTGAGGATGCGGAGAAAAAGGAACCCTCCTGCACTGCTGGTGGGAATGCAGACTGGTGCAGCCACTGTGGAAAACAGTACGGAGATTCCTCAAAAAATTAAAAAATTTTGACCCAGCCATCTCACTTTTAGGAATATACCCCAAGAACACCAAATCACTGATTTAAAACAAGAAATGTACCCCCATGTTTATGGCAGCATTGTTTACAATAGTCAAGATCTGGAAGCAGCCCAAGTGTCCGTCAGTGGACGAGTGGATTAAAAAGCTATGGTACAGCCTGACCAGGCAGTGGTGCAGTGGATAGAGCATTGGACTGGTATGCAGAGGACCCAGGTTCGAGACCCCGAGGTCACCAGCTTGAGCGCAGGCTCATCTGGTTTGAGCAAAGCTCGCCAGCTTGGACCTAAGGTCGCTGGCTCAAGCAAGGGGTTACTCGGTCTGCTGAAGGCCCGCGGTCAAGGCACATATGAGAAAGCAAGCAATGAACAACTAAGGTGTCGCAATGAAAAACTGATGATTGATGCTTCTCATCTCTCTCCGTTCCTGTTTGTCCCTATCTATCCCCATCTCTGACTCTCTCTCTGTCTCTGTAAAAAAAAAAAAAAAAAAAAAAAAAAGAGCTATGGTACATATACACAATGGAATACTATGGGGCCATGAAAAAGATGGAAATCTTACCTTTTGCATTTCTGCAACAATGTGGAGGGACCTGGAATCTATTATGTTAAGAGAAATAAGCCAGGCAGAGAAAGAAAAATATCATGACCTTTTTGAGGAATCCAATGAATGTGAACTGAGGAACGGAACAGAGACAGAGGCGGGATCAAAGGGACCAGAGGGAAAGTGAACAGAGGGAAAGGGGATGAGAGGATGGGATAAAGTTGGAGGGAAGGGAGGAAGGCGTTGCGGGGAGGGGGGCAAGGGGCATGCTCAGGGGAACATGGGGGTGATGTATTCGGGGGGACACTAGAATCTATGTAAACACAATAAATTAAAATCAATAAAATTAAATTAAAAAAGAAAAGAAGGCAGCCATAACCATTAGAATAGAGACAAACCTGCCTTTCTAGAAAAAAACAAAGCAAAACAGGGCTGCATTTTTTGTTTGCTTATTTTTGTTTATTTGTTTTTGAGATTCAGAAGTTACAGGACATGGTAATATCACATCTCATAAGGAAACTCCAAATAGAAAATCCAGCTTAACCAGGAAACAAAAAAATATGTTAAAACCTTCTTAGGTGTTTACGTCACAGATATTTAACCCATGATCACTGGCAGAGGGGCCTTGATATTCAGGTGATATCTTCTAAGGTGGATTTCTAGAACTTGCCTCTAAAGCTCTATCCTACACATGATTTCTCATTATCTTGGGAATCAACGAGTCTCCATGGGATTTTATTCATTTATTTTTAATGTTTATTTACTGATTTTAGTGAGAGAGGAAGGGACTGAGAAACAGGGATGGGAACCTGTTCCTGTACCTGCTCCTGTCTGTGTCCTGCTCCTGTCTGTGTCCTGCTCCTGTCTGTGTCCTGCTCAGGGACAAAACCAGCCAGCTCTGCACTTCGGGACGATGTTCTAACCAACTGAGCCATCCAGCCAGGGCTCCATGGGATTCTAGACTGCCATCCCAATGTCAGTGGCCCTGAGGGTTGTGGGTCTTCTCCATACTTTGTTAGTAAGAGCTCTGTAGCCACCTTGCAAAATCATGGAACTATATGTAGGCCTGGAATGGACTTGACCTTCAAGTCTGAGAAGATCACAACCAATCCAAGGCAGGAGGGCACTATCTGGGTGGAACAACGCTAAGGTGGGATGGAGAAGGTCATTCCAGATCCAAAGGCCATAGCAAGGGTGTGGATAGCAAGGGCAGAGCAGGGCTGCAAGGCTCTGGAGAGAATTCATTCTGCATCTGGGAACTTTGAAAATATAGATTTGTTCTTGGCATCACTTGCTCACACGTCTGGTGCTGATGGGGACAGCTGAGCGCTGACCAGGCATGAGGAATAGTATACATCCGTGGATGGAGGGTCCAGACCTAAGGTTCAACTGCGGGTCTGGAAATTCATAGCCCTGCCTCATGGCATCCCCACAGCTGTACCAACATGAAGGAAATGTAAAAATAATAATGGTCTGAGTTCCCATGGAGCAGATCCTCTAAATTTCCAATGCTGCCTACACATGCATTATTTCCTCCTGATGAAAGTTTTCCTGGCTTCAGACATTTATCTCTAAACGACCCATCCTAATATCAAAACACTGAGTGTCTTCACTTGAGCCTTAGTTTCCTATCCATTTGGAAAATTCCATCAGTTGTGTGGAGTGTATGTTTTGGTCTATTTGCCTCAAGGAGAAAAACTTACTAAGGGAGAGAGTGACAGAGGTTTGATTCTTTAGGACAGGGACTAAAAGCAACTCAGGTGAGGAGTGTAACTCAAGCAACAACTATCAAGTCTCGATGAGAGCTGTTCAGATTCCTGCATTCACTCATTCCTTTATTTGGCACCTGCTGTATACCAGGCAACCTAAGTTCTTTCTTCTCCAGCAAGGCAGTCAACAACCTAAAACACTAAAGGTCAAAGCAATGTAGAGAATTCTAGAAATCAGGGACTTCAGGAGTGATGGATGGATGGACCCTTCAGACCAAGTCTTTTATTTTCTTCTAATTCTTAACAGTTTAATGTCCATCTCTGAGGACAGGTGCTGAAGGCATGGATCATGATAGTTTTCCTATGGTATTAAAACAGATCCCCATAAAATCCAGAGATATGATGTGCTATTAAATTGCATTGTCAAGAGCTTTCTGCAGCTATGGGCAAGTATTTACAGCCAGAATGATTTTAGCACATTTCCTTTGTTTTCATGTGATAACCACAAGACATAACTCATATCCTTAAGTTTTCCCAACCTAGCTTCTACTGTAGAAACAGACCATCAGACCCTAACTGTGAAAGCTGCACTTTCAGGACAATGAAAAAAAATAGTATTTTTTCCACTGTATTTTGTTTTCGCTTCAGAGGAAGATAGAATGGAACTAAGATTTTGATTATTTCAAATAGTTTTTGTCATAAGTCTAAGAGAACAATAAACCCAGAGCAGGAAGAAGGTCACCTATAGGGTCACATGCTGGACTCAAAGTAGGTATTCAACAAATGTCGGTTAAAGGAGCCCAAAGTGTTCTATTCTCACTTTTTTTTTAAGTGAGAGGAAAGGAGATAGAGAAACGGACTCCCACAGGTGCCCTGACCTGGATCCACCCAGCAACCCCTGTCTGGGACTGATGCAACTGAGCTATTTTTAGCACCTGAGGCTGACACTTGGACCATCCCAGCTGTCTTCAGCATCTAGGGCTGACACTCGGACCAATCAAGCCACTGGCTGTGAGAGGGGAAGAGAGAGAGTGAGAGAAGAAGGAGAGGTTAAGGGAGAGAAGCAGATGGTCGCTTCTCCTGTGTGTCCTGATCAGGAATCCAACCTGGGATGTCCATATGCCAGGCCGATGCTCTATCCACTGCACCAACTGGCCAGGGCCTTATTCTCACTTTTCAGTCATTCCTCCTTGTTTTCACTCTTGGAAATCTCAGCAGCAAAAGAAGAGTATCTATGGTGCAGGCCCTGGTCTGAGAGATTACCTGTCCACAGGTGAGGCTCCTCTGCGTTTTCTGGAGGTGTATACAGGAGACAAGGGGCATGGTCCAGGTCTCAGAGCCAGGGGGGAGGCAGAACTGTGACTAGAGACTGGACAGGCTGAACTTACTGTCCCTGCTTAGCCCCTGCACATAATGCTTGCAGCAAGCGAAGGTAAGACAATGCCCCTTAAAAGGTAAAATACACCATAATCTTAGAAAAACATCAAGAGCGCTCTGACCTACATGTCATTCTGCCTCATGCGCTGTAGCCCACACACCATTCCCATTCCAGGATGCAATTGAACCCGAGGGACTGCTCACCCCTGGCATGGCAGGTGGGAGACAGAGCCAAGACATGTACAAGAAGACAGAAAGCAAAGAGGCAATTCCTGGAGAAGAAAACTTCCTCAGGGGCATCCATCAGGCAATGCTTTAAGAAAAATGGAAGCTTAGCGTGATTTAGAGGACTGAGAGTACACAGTCAAAAGCCTCCCAATAAATACATTTTCAGCTCTTCGCCCAGGTGTGGTAAGAAAGGATCCACACTGCGGAAGCCTGCCCCCTTGCCCCTTGCTGCCGGCACTGGATACACTGCCATTGTGTGCCTGAGGAGTTCAAGTCATGGGGACATTCCCACAAACGGCTGGGCCTTCCTGCACCAGGCCCTGCCTAGGAGGGGGGATCAGACGTTCTCTACTCTGACATCATCAGGGTTTGGACACTTAATGCACTGCTTTAGAAATGCACACAGCAGAGAGCATTCCTTTAAGTATTGTACTCTTAGTATTCCTATAGAGTGTTTTCTAGCAGCTTCTGTGAAAATTCAGAAGCAATTTCTTAGGTGCTTGCTAAATGGAAAATCATTTGGTGTCTATGAAATGCCTCCATCTTACTGTGTGGGACATAAATTTCTTTATTGTCAACAAGTGTGGTTCAAGATATTTCTCTCAGACTCTTTTAAGAGCTGACAAAAGTTACTATGCAAATCAAAACCATAATGAGCTATCACTTCACACCTACCAGGGTGGCTATTATCTCAAAACAAATGGTAACAAGTGTTGGCGAGGATGCAAGGAAATAGAAGCCCCTGCGATACTGATACTGCTGCTGGGAACCCACATCAGTCCAGTGGCAACAGAAACAGCCTGAAGGGCTGTTTTTAAAAAGAATAACCATGTGATCCAGCAATCCCACTTAGGTATGCTTATCCCAAATAACCAAAACCAAGGTTTCTAGGATATTAGTACTCCTATGTTAATTACAGTACTATTCACATTAGTCAAAATATAGAAACTGCCTACATGTCCAATGATGAATGAATGGATCAAGAAAATGGGGCATATACATAAAAGGGAATATTAGCCTACTTGAAAGAAGGAAGTTCTACAATATATGATAAGATAAATGAACCTGGAGGATATTATGCTAAGTGCAATAAGCCAGTCACAAAAAGACAAATACTGTGTGATTCCTCTTCTACACAATATCTAAAATAGTCTAATTCAGAGAATCAAACTGGAAGGGGGTTGCAGGGGGCTGATGAGGGAGAAATGGATGGCATTCTAATCAATAAACATAACGTTTCAGTCCAGCAAGATGACAAGGTTATCGAGATCTGCTCACAACACTATCTTTGGGCAACCCTCATACACACTTAAAACTTTGTTGGGGTAGATCTCACGTTCCATGTTCCTACTGCAAGAAAATAAATAAAAAATTATCATGTCTTAACCATAGTCTCTGATTTATGTTTTCTGGCCTGGGTCCTATGTGCATCCCGCAAAACTAGTCTTGACCGGTGCACACACAATGTGGTGTCCGTGAGAGGGGCAGGAGCAGGGAAGACAGCTGCTCCTCCCTGCTCAGAGAAGGAGAAATTCCACAATGGGGTGGCCCCAAGAAGGAAGGCTGGTTCCGAATGACGTTCTTGAGGTCATAGGACAACTGGGGCACCAAAAAGTTGGGTGTATCACTCAACAACATCCTTGGGGCCATATAACTTTTGGGGGTTAGCCTCTGTATTAGTCCCATAGACTTCTGTGGCATATGGGCATCAGTGTGGTCACTCTAGAGAATACGGAAATATGGTAGTATTGAAAGACCCCTCAACCTTCATGGTGAAAATACTGGTGTGTTGGTGCCCTTCTTCTGATAACTGGAGACCCATGTCCCATTAAGAGTCTTGCTGAACCTCAATGAACTAATCACTCTTATGCAGAATTTGGAAAATTAAGTTCAGGTGAGTTGAGAACGTGACCATTGACTTAAAATAGTCTATATTTTGAATACACAGTAAAAGAACATGATGAAGAATATCAAATACATTGAAAAAGTTTGCTAAATATAAACTAAGGTGAGAGATCAGATACATTGGCAAGCCCAGCTGGGTTACAGAATCAGCTGGAAGAAACCCCATCCCTCAGCCCCTAGGCAGGACCCTCCCAAAGCTTTGGCGTGGATGAACCAGTGTTAAGCCATGTTAACATTCTTTTTTAAAAGAAGAATATCCCATCCTTTTCCTCTGCAGCTCCACTGTCATATTTCTGTGCACATGTGGTGGCTTTGAACGTATTTTATTTCCCTACCCCTCCCTCAAACTATGTAAAGTTTCAGTGGACCATAAAAAATGCATACAAAAAAATGCATACAAAACAGAATGATCGCCTAACATAAAGCCATAAACGAGAATGAAGCCTGACCAGGTGGTGGCGCAGTGGATAGAGCGTAGGACTGGGATGCAGAGGACCCAGGTTCGAGACCCCGAGGTCACCAGCTTGAGCGCGGGCTCATCTGGTTTGAGCAAAAGCCCACCAGCTTGAACCCAAGGTCGCTGGCTCCAGCAAGGGGTTACTCGGTCTGCTGAAGGCCTGTGGTCAAGGCACATATGAGAAAGCAATCAATGAACAACTAAGGTGTTGCAACGCACAATGAAAAACTAATGATTGAAGCTTCTCATCTCTCTCCGTTCCTGTCTGTCTGTCCCTGTCTATCCCTCTCTCTGACTCACTCTCTGTCTCTGTAAAAAACAAACAAACAGGCCCTGGCCGGTTGGCTCAGCGGTAGAGCGTCGGCCTAGCGTGCGGAGGACCCGGGTTCGATTCCCGGCCAGGGCACACAGGAGAAGCGCCCATTTGCTTCTCCACCCCTCCGCCGCACTTTCCTCTCTGTCTCTCTCTTCCCCTCCCACAGCCACCAAGGCTCCATTGGAGCAAAGATGGCCCGGGCGCTGGGGATGGCTCTGTGGCCTCTGCCCCAGGCGCTAGAGTGGCTCTGGTCGCAATATGGCGACGCCCAGGATGGGCAGAGCATCGCCCCCTGGTGGGCAGAGCGTCGCCCCATGGTGGGCGTGCCGGGTGGATCCCGGTCGGGCGCATGCGGGAGTCTGTCTGACTGTCTCTCCCCGTTTCCAGCTTCAGAAAAATGAAAAAAAAAAAAAAATAAATAAATAAATAAATAAGAAAAAAAAATTTCTTTAAAAAAAAAAAAAAGTGAATGAAGCATATGGGCAGCAAATTCATTGATCAAGAGACAAAATCAGCCCGTGGAATAAGCTCACTGTTTATAGTCGCCAACAGTAGGGCATCAACGTATCTCTGGGCTTCCTACCAGCCAAAGCGAAAAAGGCAGCACAGCTCCTGTTACAACACAAGGAATCAAAAAGATAAACACAAAACAGTTATTCAGCAGAAGCCAAGCTCTTCCTGGGCTGAGAGAGAGGAGTTTCTCTCATGGCTTCTACTGAAAAGAACAACGACCTGTTCTTTTCAGTAGATGCAGCGACCAACACCCTTGCTGGCATTCCACCGCAGATCTAAGGACATTCCACACAGGGGCGAGGTGGGGAGCTGGTGACAGAGCCAGGTGCTCCTAGCACACAGCTCCCAGCGGCTCCAGTTGTCCTCAACCAGCCCTCATACATGCAGTTTCTCGCTGTTTGAAAAGAATTGGCCAACCAATGAGATCAGTAGAGAAAAGTAAAAAAAAAAAAAAAAAAAAAAAAAAATAGTTTTTTTTAAATGAAAAGATCTTGAGAGATGGAATGCTATATATATGCACAACCTTCCAATCTCTATGTTTTATATTCAGATTTGCCTCCGAGAGCTCCAAATGTACGATGGGAAAACACGTGTTCATAGACCTATGTGGTCTGTCTGTCTTCCATCCCATATTTGACTCGTGCTAGGGATGGCTCCAAACTCTTCTTACATGTTTACGTTATAATAAACGGGTGGGTAAAGGATTTTAAATGCTGCCTTGCATTTGAGTTTGCTGTTATTCTTTCCATCAACACCGCTGCTCCATGAGGTCAAGACCTACAGCGGGGACATTACAGGTAAAGTGCAGAGAGGTTGATACAGGTCATGCCCAAGGTCACATGACCAGCAGTGGAGGAGCTGGGATTTGAGCCTAGGCAACCGGGGTCCTGAGTCCAAATACTAGACCAACACATGATAGGGTACCCACCCAGTAACTCCACAGAAGCAGTCCTTTCCACAGACATAAAGCATTATTGAAGGGACCGTCAGAAGACTTGGGGCAGTCTTCACCATGGAGTATTTTAAAAAGAAACTCCTGGGAGTGGCCCTTGAAGACAGCCATGGAGAAGGTACGGATATGAGCTCAACAGGGGCAGACATGTGCAGACAAGGGCAGAGTCCCGGGAGATGCAATGTTTATTTGGATACACATATGAATACTGGTGGGTCCAGTTAAAAACAGTTCAGAGTTTGGTCTCCTCAATTTACAGTTGAATGTCACGTGCTCCTCCCCATAACTTCCTTGAGGGCTCAGACTGGTGCATGCTCTGCACAGATGCTGGGCCAGCATCCATGAGTGTCGGAGGAAGTCAGAGACATGCCCACGCTGAGAGGGCAGTGGTAACAAGCCTGGCTCAGGTTGCAGGCCTAAGAAAAGATAGCACTGAGGACCAGGACCAAAGCTGGACCCCAGAGAAAGTAGTCAATCTGATTTTTTTAAAGATTAAGTGGAACACAGGGCCAAAACAAAAGCTTCCTGTAGTTGTTTCCCATAAGACCTTCTCTTATTTTTTGAAAAGGAGTAATGTGCTCGTAAAAATTTTACTGAGAAATCAAAACTAGGGCTTTGGTTTCTGAAAAACAAAATAAACTTGGCCTCTGATGTTGGTTTCTCTCACATCAGAATCTACTGAGAGCGGGGCAGACTCCATCAATGACACAGACATGGCCACGAGCTGGACAAGAATGGAGGCTCATCCCTGCACTGTCATTTGTGGTCCTCATTTATCTAAGAACATCACGGAAGGTGGCCCTGAGCTCGCTAGCCACAGTGAATCAGCGATTCACCCTCAGTAGAGAACAGTTAGCATGGCACTCAGGCCTTACAGAAAGGCCAAGGCAGTCAACATCAAATTTAACTGCTTCTGGTGGGTAGAGGCAGACCCACTATCCTCTAGAACAGTGGTCCCCAACCTTTTTTGGGCCACGGACCGGTTTAATGTCAGAAAATATTTTCACGGACTGGCCTTTAGGGTGGGACGGATAAATGTATCACGTGATCGAGACAAGCATCAAGAGTGAGTCTTAGACGGATGTAACAGGAGGGAATCTGGTCATTTTTTAAAAATAAAACATCGTTCAGACTTAAATATAAATAAAATGGAAATAATGTAAGTTATTTATTCTTTCTCTGTGGACCAGTACCAAATGGCCCATGGACTGGTATCGGTCTGTGGCCTGGGGGTTGGGGACCACTGCTCTAGAAAATCCGCCCATCCTCCTTCTGTTTCTGGATTCCCCCTGCCCTTGGAGACAGTTCTCCATGGCCTTGCTCTCCACCCAATGCTGATGTGTGGGGGGGAGCTTTATTCCAGAGTGATCTTCCCCAAACACAAATCCACATCGGCCGCACGACATGGAGCCCTTCCTGTGGCACCTGTGGGTATATCCGCACGCCCTAGACTCTTCTTGGCCATCTGGCCTGGGGCTTCTCATTTTGTTTTTCATTTAACAACTATTTAGAGCAGTGGTTCTCAAAGTGTGCGCCAGGGTGCACTGGTGCACCCTAGAAGATTTCCAGGTGCTCCCTATGGTATTCCAGAGAAATGTGTGCCTGTTGGGGACCGAAAAACCAACAGGGACTTTGGAGTTTAGATTTTTGGGGGACAGAGGTGTGGGGAATTGGCTGTAAGCTGACAGTCTGCCCAACCCTCCACCTCACTTGCCTGACTAGGTTGCAAAAGGCTGTTAATCTGTGGTGCTGGATTGTTTACACTACCCCCCATGTTCCCCAGAAAGACTGGAGGCAAGTTTCTTCTATCCTTTGTTTGGTGTAAAGTTAAGATGATATGTATGGTGGGGGTTTTCTGCACTCAGCACAATTAAGAGTAAAAAGAGAGGAATTCGTCAATGTATTGATGAGGAAATGAGAATTTGCCTTTCAAATCGATGCCCAAATATTGAAAAAATTGCTAGGACACATCAGGCTTATATCTCTCATAAACACAAGAATGAAAAAACTTAACACATTAGTGCCAGGACCAGCCGAATTTACTAAATCTTACTAAGAATGTATGTGTGTGTATATATATATATATATATATAACTTTTTTGTTTTTTTTATTTTTTAACTCTTTTTTATTAATTCTAAAAGCATAACTCAAAAAATGTAACAAAAATGTTTTTTAATGTCAGAAAATAAATTTAATTTTGTTGTATTTATTTCATTTAATTACCATAAAAGCATTCTTGGACTTTGTATTTTTTTCTTTAATATTTGACATAATTATTATAACATATTTCTCAGAAATTTGTATATAGTATGCCTACAATTATTTGTAGGATTTTAAATGCACCCCAACTTCAAAACGTTTGAGAACCACTGAAATTAGAGGGTAGGTCTCAATGCCAGGCACTGTCCCAGGTGCTGGGGGCAGGACTGCCCTTCTTGTCGTAGTGCCTGTAGTTGCATAGCTAAAGCCCCTCCCCCCAACTCCCCACACTCGGCCCCAAGCACCCCAATCCACAACACCTCCTACTCTTATGTGGGTAAGCAAGCTCATGTGGACTCCCAGGCCGTCTCCAGCTCCTTGCTGTTCATTCGAATGTCACTGTCTTCACAACTGTTCTTTAGTTGATTAGGTGGTTTCAAGTGCCACAGCTACAGGGGAGCAATGCATAGTCAATGCGTCTCTAACCTGGGAGCCCCGGGAGGTCAGTTCCACGAGAGGACTCACCAAGGAGGCCGGCCGGGCAGGTGTGCCAGGCCTGTCCAGTCTCAAACCAGAACACAAATCCCCTTCTCACGTGGTCTTCTCCCTAAGAATCCTGAAAGCACAGGATCCTAATCGACTGAACAAACTCTTGATCAAGTTTTATAGCATGAATTGAGGTAAGTCACCACAAAAGGTATTTTTAGGAGCCGAGACAAGGAGGGGATTGTCTGGAGAGCTCTGGGGTAATTTGTGGGTCTGTTTTATTTCTGAATCAGAGGCAATGGAAAAGCTGCTTCAGGCCCCGTGGCCCGGGCGGCGGGTGGGGCTCAGCAGTGATTCATGCAGAACTCAGGGCGCGGGCTGAAACTGTAGACGCTTGTCTTTGCAGCTGAGTGTTACTCTTGCCCTTACTAAATATTCTCTCCCACACCTGGGATCTCAGCCGCTTCCCACCAGCCCCGCCCCCTCCCCCCTTCTCCAAAGCAGCTGAAGACAAAATTAATTAAAACGTCGCCACCAACTCACCGACAGTGAGCTCTTTGTCCCCAAAAGGGATTGGAAGTTTCCCTGGGAAACTCACATTATTTAAGTACATGTTTATCTATTTCTCTGCACAACTGAAAATGGGTATTATTAGCAAGACTCTCCAACATTTAGACCTTGAAGCTTGGGGGTGAATGCACCCTTTTGGGATTCATCATTTGGAAATAAAAAGTTCTAGAGAACAAGCTTTCTACAAATAGTTACATGGTAAAGATAAGATAGGACATCTTGTGTATCTTATGAGTTTGTTTGTTTGTTGGTTGGTTGGTTGGTTTTTGCTCGAAACACTTTAATTCCTCAGAAAGGAAAAACTTAAGCCCAATAGTCATTATGGTGCTTCGGGGTTTTATTTTCATAACAGGCTATGTAAATTCTGGTTAACCAAAATGATTTCCCGTGAGAGATAAAAAAAAATGCCCAAGGTGTCCCCCGGTGCCCGCTGTCCATGTCCACAGTGACCCTACAGAATTCACTGCGTCCCAGTGAAGAACTCAACTCCTGGGTTCTTCTCCTGCAACACGGTGCCCATCATTCGGCATCCAAAGAGAAAGCAAAGAGGTACAGACAGAGAGCCTCCACCTTCTTTCCTCGCATCACCTGGAGTGAGGCTCCCCCGGTCCCTGTCTCAGGTCTGCAGCCCAAGGAACCCACATGTATAAAGACACGCGGCCCCTTCCAGGTCAAACACGCTATACTCACTGACCTCACAGCCACGCTGTGGAAAATCCACTCGTTTGCAAGCCTCTAGCCCTGTGCCACCCACAGCTTGGAAGGTGGCCGAGCTCTGCTAGGAGATTGGTCATGCCAATGCGATTCAGAACCCTGAGGCAGGAAGGAGCAAATACGATCACAGCTGTGAACTTCACTGTCCTAAAGTAATACATAAAGACTTAATAGAAAATGTAAGAAAAATATACATGAAGCCAAATCTCATTTGAGTCACAGTAGAAGGCAGGGAGTGGGACAGGTCCCAGTGAACCCCTTTCAAACGGCAAACTCCGAGAGTTGCACGCAAAATAGGAGAACCAGTTATGAGAGGACCTGCAGCCAAGAGTCTGCTCTGTCAGCAGAAGTTGGGCAAACCACCTTCCCGACACAATGACAGATAGGGTGCTAGAACAGCCACCACCCTAAAACTGAGAATTTTTTTTTTTAATTTCAGCCCCACGAGTATTTAAGGAGCCACTGATGCACTCAGACTATGGGTCACTTCACATCATCTTCAAGAGGTGGTTTTTGTTTGGAGATACCTCGTGCAGATAATGTGAAGGTGAGAGCAGGTGTTGACCTGCTGTAATAAAATAAAATTTACTTTCACAGGTCAACGTTTTATATGTGTCACATGCACAAAAATTCAAAACAGTGTTTGGATTTGATGCCTCTTGAGAGGCATATTGCCTGTCCACTAGCTGGAGAAAACCAGCTATCCCTATTGACACAGAAAAGATTCCCAGCTTTAGGAAAAGCCCCCAGGGAGGGAGGAGGGGCACAGGCCTGTGGCCAAATGGCCTATGACAGGTGGAGTTGAGCAAGTACAAGATCTTTTGGAAACTCAATGGTCTGGTCTCCATCTGTAAAATGGGTATAGTCATAATGCTGTCTCATAGATCTAATGAGGAAACTGAATGTTAGGTTGTATGTAACAAATCATGTGTTGTAGAAATGCTGTTTAACGTTACTCCTCGCAGATTCTTTTTTTCCTGCCCAGATGGTGGGAGTCATACCCTCTTCCCCACTATGGCTAGGCCCTGAATGTCCCTCTGTCCTTGTACTTGTCATGGGATGTCACAGACTCTTTTTCACTTTTGCTGGATCATGAGCTTCTCTTAGCCCATCTTCACAGCAGCTAGCCCAGTACACAACACAGAGGAAACATCAAACCCACGTTGGTTTGACACAGGGTTTCTCAGCCTTGACACTACTGACATTTGGGACCAGATCACTCTTTGGAGGGGTGATGTTGCCCTGAGCACTGTAGAATGTTGAGTATCACCCATGGCCTCCAACCACTAGATGCCAGGATTCCCACCTCTCCCCTCCACCCCGTTTGTGACAATAATATCTGCAGATATTGCCTAATGTCCCCTAGAGGCACACTCATTGTGGTTGAAAAGCACTGGTTTAATTAATTAAGATCCTCTGAACTCAGGCAAGGAGGCAAGAGCCCCTCTCATTTGCTTGGTGTTTATTACAGCAATGTGCACATCCCTGGGGTCAGAGTCGCACATAGATGGGTCTGGGTTCCAATCTCAGGAAGATTCCCAGTTGTGGCATGTCCACACCTCATTTGGGGCATATCCCTCAAACCTTGGGCTCATCTTTTCACTTCTTTCTTCATCATTCTACAGGTCCAACCCATTATCAAATCACATGGTTCTACTTTTAAAATATATCCAGAATGGAAACAACCCTCCCCACCCCTCCAGCACTGCCATCATCACGCAGTCCTCACCATCGCTTACCCCAATTCCCACAAGGGTCTCTAGGGGTCTCAGCTTCGGTGCAGGAGCCGGGGGTGTGGTGTGTCTTTCTATAGCTGAGTAATATCACATCCCTCCAGGATTCTCCTACCTCACTCAGAGTAAAGGTTACACTTCCTTAGTGGCCCCACAATCTCTCAATTCATCTCCAATTATTCTCCTTGGTCACTAAACATCAGCTGCAACTGTCCTCCAACATTACAAGCTGACCTCAGGACCTTTGCACCCACCACTCCCTTTGCCTGGAGTATTCTGTTGCTTAACCATGAGGTCTTTACTCTCACTGCCTTTGGGGCTTTACTCAAGTGTCACTTTCTCAGGGATGATGTTCTCAAGTCACCTTATCTAGGGCTGCCATCTCCTTTCCTGCTTTTCCCCCCTCCTTAACCTTTATCACTATCAGTCTTGCTAACATTTTAGTTATCTAATTCAATGGCTGTTTTGACCACGAGAAATCAGATTTAGTGAGGTTGAATGTTTTTTCTATGTATGTTTTATGAATGTATGCCAAGTGCCTAGAGCAGTGACTGCACAGAGTAGGTGCTCAATAAATACTTGTATGAATGAATGACTCCCTGCATAAACAGTGTGTCTGATAACAAGATGGACCAATTAGGTAACCCTCTTTTCTATCATCTCCGTCACACGATAGGTGGCATCCTTTTAAAATATTATATCAAGCCCTGGCCGGTTGGCTCAGTGGTAGAACGTCAGCCTGGCGTGCAGGAGTCCCAGGTTCGATTCCGGCCAGGGCACACAGGAGAAGCGCCCATCTGCTTCTGCACCCCTCCCCCTCTCCTGCCTCTCTGTCTCTCTCTTCCCCTCCTGCAGCCAAGGCTCCATTGGAGCCAGGTTGGCCCGGGTGCTGAGGATGGCTCCATGGCCTCTGCCTCAGGTGCTAGGATGGCTCTGGTTCCAACAGAGCAATGCCCCAGATGGGCAGAGCATCGCCCCCTAGTGGGCATGCCGGGTGGATCCCAGTCAGGTGCGTGTGGGAGTCTGTCTGACTACCTCCCCGTTTCCAACTTCAGAAAAATACAAAAATATATATATATTATATCAAAAGCATATTGCTATCTAACTAGAGGCTGGAGTTATTCATACTACACCATGACTCTCCTTCCCAGACCCCACAGAGGCAAGACTCAGTAACACCATCTCTCACCACACGGGCTCATCCAGGCAAAGTCCTGGGGTGTGAGACTGGGGAGGCAGACAGACATCCTGGGAACGAGCCCTCGTTTCCGCCTGGCCTGTTCACTCTGCAGACCACCTTCACTCCCTGACTTGGAGTACTCATGTGTATCTCCCTGGATCCTACAACAGAGCGGTGGTTCTGAGACTAGTGAGCTTTGGGACACCCTCCCCCCAACAAAGGGCTCGTGAAGTCACAGAGTCTCCTCTCGTACAACAGGGGCCTGAGGACCTGCATCTCTCACAGGCTCCCAGGTGGTGCCAATGACGTGGTTCTGGGACCTCTCAGAATTCTATGGGGCCTGAGAGAGCAGGGTATTAAAGTTTCCATGGTTCCCTTGCATGGACACTGTCCAGTTGCTCCAAAAACGACTTCATTTCCCAGGAAAGAGACCCTCCACTGAGCCCACCCATCTTTGCACCCACTTGAGAGAGGACCACCAAAGACCC
Source organism: Saccopteryx leptura (assembly GCF_036850995.1). Lineage (NCBI taxonomy): Eukaryota > Metazoa > Chordata > Mammalia > Chiroptera > Emballonuridae > Saccopteryx > Saccopteryx leptura. The sequence goes on along the minus strand of NC_089504.1, from coordinate 220,461,148 downwards.
TCCCAGGGTCTGGGCTGAGGGACGTGGAAGATGCTGCCCGGGGGACTGTGCCTTTCCTGGGGACCAAAGCCCCTTGGCCTGGCTCAGGGTGGCCCCGAACCCCTGCTCTGAATCCCTGTGGTGACCCCTCAGGGCGGGTGGGCAGCGGGCATTGGCGACTGCAGGCGGGCACAGGCCCACATCAAAGGAAGCGGAGTGTGCACTCTCCCGTGAGATGGCGGGCTCCTGCCCCTTCTCCTCTCCCTCCCTCTTTTAATTCTAGAATAGCACAGGGAGAACTAGAGCAAGTTTTGTTTCTGTGACACTGTTCTCTCCTCCTCCCTGAGTCTTCTCTCTGAGGCTTGCTAGCTCTAGTCCAGTGCTCCTCGAGCTGGCCCTAGGCCAGCCTCGGAAACAAGGCCAGGGCATGCACACTGCTGTTGGCCGCTGGACAGCATCCCAGTGCCCTGTGCCCAACTGTGGCCTCTCTCATTCTCTCTCTCTCTCTCTCTCTCTCTCTCTCTCACACACACACACACACACACACACACCACTGTAGTTCCTGTAGGTAGAAATGAGCGTTCGAAGAAGAAAGCTTCAGACATGCCTCTTAGTGTCCCCACCATGACTCTCCCGGTGAGCATGGAATCACTCGACATCACCACAAACAGAACCCGTTTGATGACCCCAGGCTTATCTGCATGATTACTCTTCTCCATCAACTGCTGCACACTTCACAACATGGTTACACTCCGTTCTTCTGAACCTCAGAAATACAGGGCAGGGCAATGGTGGGTCTACAGTTGTTCATGTGGAAACATCACACAACAGCTATTAACAATACAAGAACCAACTCTGTTTTGCATACACACAATTGTTAGCCTACTTTTACCCCACCCTGTGCATATAGTTAATGATTGGTGGGAACACTCCAACGGGTGGATAGGACTGACCTGGAAGATATTTACACATAAAATAACAATTACCTGGGACTCTGGTATCCTGGAGCCTAGGATGGCATTTTCTACCAGGGAACTTTCAGAAGTTTGGGAATTGATCTTTTGATGAGGTCCCAGATGGAATGGTCTCAGCTTGAATTCCACATAAAGTACCCATGTTACAGGAATGTTTAACATCAGGGGATCATGCCCAAATTCAAGAAGAAACCAGCTACAGGAATGAACTGATTTCTCAGTGAATTGGGGCATCTCCCCTCTCCCTTTTTGCCACATCCAGCATCATTGTCGACATTCTCTCTTAAGTACTGTGACTTAGGCACCTTCATCAACACCACACCAGAAGCTAACACAATGGTTTCTACCACTTATAAAAACAGATTTAGCATTAAAATATGTGTGTGGCAAAAAGGGCCTATCATAGCTGCAACAAAGCGGAAAAAGCCCTGGGGGTAGAGTTAAACACCCTTGGTTTGAATCCCAATTCTGAGTACTGCAAAGTGGTGATCTTGAGTTAGCCAGAAAAAGCCTGAGCCTTGGGTTCTTCATCAATCCAATGAGGACATACACCCCTTACAGGGCTGCTTAGAGGATGAACAAGACATCGGGTGTAAAAGGACTTTGTACGTCAGGAAGCACTAGAAAGTGTAAGCTGTTCTTGCAGCTCTATGCCAGATCATGCAACATCTTAAAAAGCTACCCTTTCTTTGTCCTGAGATTTTTATATTCTTCTTCCTGAATATATGTGGGATATGATATCATAATTGAAACCAACTTTACTTTTCAAAACTACATCCGATGAAATGCTTTTGAGAGCCAAGGATCATGCTGCATTTGATAATACATTCTATCTGACAGCAGAGGAAAGTTAATGATCATGGGCGATAGGAGAGCACAGTTTTAAGTGTAAGTAAAGATGAGAAGAAGCAGCGACAGAGGAGGGGACAGAGGAGCGAAGAGGGGTGGGTTGGTGGGTGGGGGTGAAGGACATATGACGAAGAAGATCCATTAACAAAGGCACATGGCTTGGACATACGCTACACTGCCTGGCCACTAGCTGACACTCTCCCTCTATAAAAACATAAGACAGCATTATTTTCCAGACAATAAAAACCTCAGAGATGAATTCTGCCACATGTGTGCATGCGCTCCCTTACCCCCCTTCTCACAGAACTCTCACGCCTGGAAAACTGAATTGAACACCACATCTTCAAAGCAAGTTCTTGGTTAATATACTACCGGTTTTACAAACTCAATGCAAAATTATAAGAGAACACATTTTCTCAGCACTGACCCATGTCACCATCCAATGGCTTTACTTCCTGCAAGAATCTTTGAGAAGCATGACTGACGTCCACTTGGCCTTTACAAGGGGTGGGAACCCCAGGAGAACAAGAATCAGCGGTCTCCTTACCTTGAGCCGTTCACCTGGTTAGGGTTACATTCCATCTTGATGGTGACCCTGGCTGGGGGTTGAGACAGCCAGTCCTGCTGAGGGACGCGTGGGCTCATCTTGGATGTCTGTCCATAGTCACCGGAGGAGGACGCGGTCATGTCCGTCTTCACCAGATGTGGCGTCCCGTAGGCACACTCAAACAATGACTGGTCCTCGCTCACAACCGATAAAGCTTCCTGAATGCCCAAAGAAACACAGGGTCAGAGAGGAGTCACAGACACTCAGAAGGACAGGCATGATTCAAAACAAGTTGCCAACGTCAGAGTCATTTCTCACTGGGACATTTTAGGTGGCTTTACGGTCTACCTTTCAGAAGAAAAAGGTAACTGGTTTTCTTCCTTCCAGACCTTAGGAGTTGAAACCGGCCAGCCCAGGAAAACTTTTACTTGGGTCTCCAAACAGCCTGGGATTGACTGCAGCAGCTCAGAGAATACCCACTTTAATCTCAACTCGAGGAAGTTGAATTTCAAAGGTCTAAGAAGACATCCAATTGCATGTGTCATTATTTGACAAATGCAATCTATAATTCGAGCGGACAGGGTACAGGATGGCCATGAAGATTAAAAAAAGAGGAGTGACGGCTCACACCTAAGCATCTGGCGGAACGGCCACATTCCCAGGAGAGTCTAAGGAAGAGGTGCTTAGAAGGAGAGTGAGGGGAAAATGGGGCACCAAAAGGACAAACACACAAAGATATGAATTTTTCCACTTCGGAGTTATTAGCTGCAATAGGCTTGCAAGTGGTGCTTCCATGATGGCAAACATCTGGATGATAAATGCACAACAACCAAAAAAAAAAAAAAAAAAAAAAAAGCTGTGAATTATCCAGATGCCTTCAGATACCAGGATGTTTAGAATATCTGTATCACTGACTAGCTTTTTTTTTTTTAATCCCTTCCTTTCTATTGACATCTTCGCTCTTTTGCATGATTCGGTGAGAAGAAACAGAAATGTGTTATTAGCGGATTGCTCTTCAAACGAGTGGCTAGCCTATCTATGGCTATACTGATGTTCTACCGCCAACTCAGCAAAGGCAAAGTTGATTTGGAAATTTCAACTGCGTGAGTAATAAATAACTACACAGAGTAATTATGAGACAATCTAATGTTAAGTTTCTCTCTCTCTCTCTCTCTCTCTCTCTCTCACACACACACACACACACACACACACACACACACCCCAAGTCCCCATTATAGTTCATTTTTATTTCAGCCCATTGGCAAATTCAGTATTGCACTCAACTAGTGAGATGCAAATGCTGGCTGGGTCTCAATTTTTTTTAAATGAAAACTTTGCAGAGAGGGGGTACTGAGGACACTATCTAGTCCCAACTTCTCATCCCCAAAATGTGAAAATATGAGGTCCAGAAAGATCCAGACCTTGATGTGAACTGCCTGAGGTCAACAAGGTGTAGCAGTGATAGAACTGACTTGTGTTTGACCATCTGTTCCCACTGATCCATGGCCCACGATGCCCTCCTTACATTCCCTGGTTTGGGATATGTGTTGACATTCGCATTCCCTCCTTATTCTTTGAGTTGATACTTAAGTAAATAAGGATGTTCCCCATCAGTAACTGAGCCTTATGAAGCAGCCTAAGTTACAGAGCTCCCCCCCTACCCGGAGGTATCATAATCTTTACGGAACACGTGCAATTTCACTAACCAACCCAGAGTGTGCTCTGCCACTCTATGCCCCCCCCCCAAAGACTGACTTCCTAGCTTCCCACATACATGAACGTCATGCTGTGAATCAGTGAGTAGGGAGGTTGACAAAGAATAAGCTCAATACTTTGGCTCTCAGAATGACGGCCAGACACCTGTGCATATGTAACACACACCGCCTCCCGACTTCTTTAAAATCCCTATAATTATAGCCTTGTGATCCTGTGGGAAAGAGTAAACCTAGGATTTGCATAGTAACACAAAACATGCAAAAAGGCGGGCTGGGCCAGCCAGAGAGCCAGAATCAGGAACAAGAAAAAAAAAAGAAAGAAAGGAAGGCATATTGAACAGACAGCAGCATCAAAGACATCAAGAGACAAAAAGCAGCAGGATGAGACACCAGCACAGCTCTGGTGTAGAAGCCAGACGCAGGGCAATGTCGGGGTCCTAAACAGCGGGCTCTCTCTTCTGGTTGCAAATGGAGTGAATGAGTTTAAGGAATCTAAACTCACAGAGGTGGGCTTCAGAGTAAAATTGGCACCACAGACTCGGGTTGTTGTGCTAATTAATCAAGACAAAAACAATAGCTTCTTAAGTAATTTTTGCAACACAGTCTCCCCTCCTGTAGCAACACGGGAGAGAATGGTTTTACACGTTTGGAAAAGGAATGAGGCTGATGGGGCCCTGCTCACCCGCCCTGCCCTGTGGACTCCGGCAGGGCTCGGAGGGGGTAACATACCAGGTGATGTTAGCGTTGGCTCACCGACAAAGGGAAACATGAACAAATGTGTGATTTAGATCAGAAGTGAGCAGAAGCAGGTTATATATAAGAAACAGGCTCATTTTAACATTACAAAGAAAAAAGAAAATGGCTCTTACAACAACAAAAAAATAGTAACACTGTTACACTATTCATATGCCCCTAAGAGAAATTAGGACAGTTCTCGCAAACACATCTAATGACCAAGTAAATGTAGCGTGTGATTTTGAAAAGGGACTGAAACATTAGAACTGAGCTGCAGTGTGTGCTCGGAGGGGGAGAAGCCCACTCTCTCGCCACATCTGGCAAAGCATTATTGCAGCACATGGTTTTCTAAAGAAAGGAATCAAAGTTAATTGAGATCGATTTAGAAAAAGAAGTTTACAAAAGCGAGAGATAAGGGAGAGACACACATCTTTTTCTTCGTCCTTCCAGTTCTCAAAGCGAACATCGAATAAAAATGAGAACGGTGATGGGATTCAAAAGAATGAGGCTTCAGGATCAACATTTCAATAGGAGGAGTGCAACCCCCCAGTCCACAGCCTGTAAAGAGCAATCTCAGAGCAGCCCCAAAGTGATTCTAACTAAACCAAGACTGCCAAACCCAGGAAAAGGAAACAAACAAAATCGCTTCGATGTAGCACGAGTTAACAACCAGAGCTGCAAAGGAGCAGCAGGGTGGTTTCCAGGGACCCCCCTTCAACAAGGATGACCACTGCAGACAACACATGCTACAGGCCCACAAGCATCTCTCTGTCCACCCACTTGAGTTCGCTACATTGTACGCAAGCTCCACCACCCCTCTACTTCCAGTATATATGACAAAAAGCAGATTCAGACGCATCTCTAACTCAGCAGCCTGTGGACTTCAAAGCTGGCGGAAGGCTCCAAACCCAGAACTGAACAGAGCGCTGAACACAGGCTCGGCTCGTAACCAGGAACACACTGAGTCTCTCTCAACTCCAGCTCTGCCAAGTGACTTCTCCTGGCCTTGAACTGAAGCTATCCTTGTCCCCCTGCCTGCCGCCTGGCTTCCCTCCTCTCCAGGGCCACCTTACCTACCTACCTGCCTACCTGCCAAAGGGGGTCGCCTTAGTTAACATGTCTAGGATATTCTCCCAGAACCTTCTGCCGCTGCGGGACTTGGGAACTGCTCTGGTTACTTTATAACAGAGAATTTAAAAAAAAAGTCAAAACCTGGCAGAAACGTGGCATAATAATTTAATATGCCTGCCTCTATGTTACTATAAAAAGACCTGAACTTTAGATTGGTGTGTATGAGTTATGTGGGGGTGTTTTTTTCTGTAGCTTCAGGAAAAGCTGGGATATTCTGATGTGGCAAGTGGCAGACGACCAACGCCATTTTTTATGAACTTATAAGGAGGAACACATAAATTCTAAGCAAATTGCCACTAAACAAAAGGGCCCACTGTGTTGGTGTTACGGTGTTTACGGTTTCATTTGAATACTGAACACACCAATAACACGTGTAACTGCTCCAGGCTTCGGTCATGGGATAATAGTGGATGAAGAGTTCTCAATTCTATTTCACACTGTAAAACTGAAATACGCTTTATTTTTAAGTAACTAGATTTGTCTGCAACAAAGGATCCAAAATAGTTAAATTTTTTTTAAAAAATGTAACAGGTCGAATGCACTTTATACAAAAACATCCATTTTCGGCAAAGGACCCCCCTGCCTTTCCATGACAGATAGATATTCTGAGAGTCTCCTTTAGTTCAAGTAAAAGAATTAGAAAGTAAGGGTCTGAGCTCAGATCTGCTTCGAACATGTGCCCAACAATTCACACAAATACTAGAATGTGAAATACTAGAGAATCCAGCACACTTAAATTTTCATGACAAGCCGGGTGTGGTCAAGTGCTGAAAGTGAGTACATCTCTCACACAGCTGGAGAGTGTGCAGCACACGGAGGGAAGCCGTCCTGACCTGGTTTTCAGGAATTCCGAGGATGGCCAGAACTAGGTGTCCAGGGCATGCTGGATTTCCATCCAAGTCGCTCTCGGGTTTCCTCAGGCCCGTGTGCCTCAAACGGTCATGAAAGACACAGGGGAAAACTGAGTTTGACAAACATGTGAAGATTATGGTTGTGCCTCCAAAAAAATTGTAATTGGAGCCCTTGCTGTCACACGCAATGTCCGCTTCGGGAAACCAATGCCATCTTCAACAGCAACCGCCTCCCCTTGGCAGAATTCTCGTCTCATTCCGACCCAATGCAGAATGCTCCCCAGAATCCCTTTCCCACATAACCAAGAAGAGTTTACTACGTCACTGAGCTCCCTGCACTGCAGTACATAAGAGATCTTGTAGCCACTTCCTCTGGCCTCAAACAGCTGCTGTATCACACACGAAACCAGGTTACCTCGGTAAGCGCTTTGCATGTAACATCTTTGTCACAACTATTCCACCGATCTTAGAATAGCTCCATTTCCCACATTTTACCATCTCTGAAACTTGGCTGCATCTTACAAATCAATGACCGTGTCACAGTTTAATGGCTTCCCTTCTTCCTCCGTGGCAGATAAAACAATGGTTTGTTTTATAACCAATGGCAGCTCCCGTTTTATGAGCCATGGTCACTCAGTCCTGACAATGGTCCTGTAAGGTCAGTTGCTGTTCCTGCCCACAGAGGAGGAAGCAGGGTCCGTGTCTCTAAGTGGAGTCACTCCCCGAGGCTGCTCATGCATAACTATGGGTGCTACGAGAAGGAAGAAGAGGCTAGGCTAATGGAGGTCACAGGCAGGGTGTGTCTCCCCAACTTGTCATGGCTGTGGGAAGAGCAGAGCTGATGTCACAGGGAAGAGATGGACTCACCTAGAGAGGCAGAGAGGTTGGTAGAGGGAAGAGGTGGGAGAAGGTAAGAGGGTAAACACCCAGACTCCCAGGATTCGGGATGGAATTAAAGGATCAGGAAAGTAAGCAGAAAGTCCTCTGGAAACCAGTAAGTGGCCTTCTAAGTTCAACGTGCTCTCCTATGAGCCCCAAAGCATTGCAGCAACAGGTCCCAGATACATTCATTATTTCCCAACGAATGGTTAAAATCAACAGACCGTTCTTTTCTTTGGTTAATCAGATTTTTTCAGATTCAAACTGAGAGCCCTGTATTGTGGTGCATTCATTGTGGGTGGACGCCTAACTTCCCTTAGCAAATACTACACAGGAAAAATAAGGCAGGTAGGAGCAACATTTATAAATATGCTGCAAGTGGGGCCCCTTGAAGGCCTTACATGGATGTCCGTAGACTGAATGAGACTGGAGAACCATTTATTAAATGGCGGTCCCCAGCCCAAGTGTTTATAGCTTCTCTTCAAGTAAGAACTCATGCTAGAGATGCTTCTGAAAATTCTACTCCTCTTCACATTTGGAGGGAAAAAAGGCAACACAAACACAATAGACAACACACCTAGAGAAGACCTCCTCTCTGTCATTATTCACCCACAACAACATGTCAATCAACCCCTTAAGAGCTTTTATTCTAAACATCTAGGTATAGCCCACATATCGTGCATCGAGAAACTTTATCTGGCTGGTGTATCTTTTCATCATAACACCAAAAGGCCAAACCCTCCATGTTACAGATGCCTTGTTGGGTGGGTCAGAATCACTCTGCCCCTTCTTGACATTATTTTCTTTTCTCTATTAGGGGAGACATTAAAACCATATACAAAATGCAGCACCTAGCTCTGCACTCACATTTTTTTCATTTAACACATTGCTATTTTAGTCCTTCAAAAATATATTTTAAAAAATCTTGGATTAACCTCAAAGGAAAAATGTACATAGGCAAATGAAGTTCATCTAAAGAGCCTATTGCTCCAATGTGGTACATTTCAGTACCAAACAAGTTCACAACTTGCAATACCAGCCCGGCACTAGGAGAATGAGTTTCAGGACTGGTATGAGGTACATACACACATACACATAGACACAATATACATACACACACATGCATATATGGATCCATATACATGTATGCACATATACATACATATATACATGTGTGCATGCATGTATACATGTGTGCATATACACATGCATACCATCTATCTATCCATCCTCATGATCTTTATTACTCTGGCACATTAGAGGGCCTCTCCATGTCCTTGCCTTTTAGCATACCCCTAGGGCAGATGTTGCCTAAATGATGGAAAGAACCTGAATTCATCCATTTTCGTCTTTTCTTGTTCCTTCCTTTCTCATCCTAGAAGGTGCATTCCTGTCCCTCAGCATATCCCTTTAGAAGAGAATGAGCTGGAGATGGGACCCCTTAGGACCTTGGGTCAAGTTTCCCTGCTCTGAACTCACTGATCTCTCCTGGGCTCTGGGCATGCGTGGCCGCCCCTGGAGTTTTCTCTGCTCACAGACTTCTTCTCTAACTCTCGCTTTTATTCAAATGTAAGCGTTTCCAGGGAAGGGCCCTTTAGGTGTGTGTCCCTAGCATCAAAATAGCTTCTTAACCTCGCATGTTTGTTGATACTCATATTAACCACAGAACCACATGCTTGTGAGATGAATGGGTTGTGCAGCCAGTGAGCAGGAACTCGGAAGCTAACTGCCATTGGCATTGTGTCTGCAGTCATATCCTAATGGAGCACGTTGTTGCAGGCTGTACCTGGAATCTCTGTAGGCTTGAACTTTAGCCTCTACATGGCTAGAAAACATACAGGAGAAAATAAGGCGTACTAGATGTAAGTGAGCCTTAAGGAATTAGAAGCCCAACAAACCTAATTTTAAAGGAACTCTTGTTTTTACTTTCTCAGTGCTATGCAGGATGCTCTGAAACACTTGAAAGGAGAATGAGCTAAGACTACGTAGCCTGGCAGCCAAGGGTCCAAGGCTTCAGATATACAGAGGAGTAAGTCCTGGAGACCTACAGCTCAGCATAGTGCTACAGTTAACAATACTGTATTGTATACCTCAGAATTTGCTAAGAGGTTACATCTTAGGCTAAGTGTTCTTATCACAAAAAAAATAAAATAAAACAAATAGAGAGAGAGGAAGCAAACTTTCAGAGGTGATGGATGTGTTTATGGCACTGATTGTGGTTACAGCTGCATGGGTGCATACTTATCTCCAAACTCAAGTTGTATACATTAACATGTGCAGCTTTTTGTATGTCAATCAAGCCTGAGTAAAGTGGTTTAAAAACAACAAAAGAAACATTGTGTGAGTGATGTTAATAGCTTCTTTGTTCTCCTGCAAAGGAACACACTTTTTTTTCTCCCATAGGCTTCTCTGCTTCCTTAGTGATGAACAGAAAGTGTAAAAACACGTGTGGAAACATCCTGTTTGTATGTTTTAATTGAGTGAGTGCAGAGGTGCAGGCACTGCCCCTTTCGGTCCTTCTGTGCCCTCCTGGGTTCGTGTGGGGCTGACAGCCAATACTTAGTTTTGTTTTTCTGATCATATTTATCACATAACACTCAGAGAATATTCATCAAAGACCTTCATTTTATTTATGTCTAATTCTAAATAATTCATTTGATAGGCAAAAGATGACTTTCATTTCCCTTTCTAGGACCAAATTTAGGATAAGCATGGAGATGCGCCCAAACGCAGGTGACAGCAGGACAGAACAGTGGCCCTGGATCTGCAATCAGGAATCACGATTGTGAAACCCGATTCGCCCTTGCTCTCTGTACCCCGTGGGACCTTCTGTCACCCCCAAACCCACTCTGTAACAGCATCCCCAGTGAAGAGAGGGATCATGCACACTTGCATATTCAGGTTTAAGTAGAACTGCCTTATTCTTGTTTGAGTCTCAATTTCTTCAATGACAAAGGTAGTGTTGATTATGGCTTCTCAGCCCCAACCAGGGTTGTTACATAGACCAGATGAGCTAGTGTACATAAAGGCTTTTATAAACCATGAACTTGTATTTTAATTAGGCTCACATTATAAAAAGTTGGTAACAAATGAATGGATGGAGGGACTGGAGACAGGGGAAGGAGGGAGGGAGACAGGACATTCTCATAGTATAATCCCCATTTCTATCCTAGTATAGCGCATGTCATATAAATGATGTTCCTCAAACTTCCCCTCCCCCAAAAAAGCATTTCCCAAGACATGGGACGCATGATGCTTTTTATTTTAAAATTTCCCTAACACCTATGGGGTTTTTAATAAACTTGTACAAGGAAGTGTCTCTACAGAAGCTCGTGGGACCCCTCTACCTTTCCGACTTTTGGAGCTTACTCACCCAGGCTGGGGTGCAGGTGACTTAGATTTCAAGTGGCACAGAGGAGAACCCCCCAACCAGTGCTCCCCGAGCCCACAGGGTGACAAAATCATTGGCGTTCTCTCTTTATTGAACAGGCCTTCTGTGAATGCCAGGGGTGGGGGGATATGCCTCTCATCGTCAGAAGGAGCTCCGTGGAAAACAGGCAGCTCTCTGCTTGGCCTTCTCCAAACACACATCCATCTGCTAAAAGCCCAGGGTGCTACACATCTGGAATGTGTCTCACCCGTGTATCTCTCACACATGGAGCCATTGTTTTCAATAAAATTCCAAGAATTTTATTCATGAGAAAATTCTGGCACAATGGGAAACCCTGGTGAGCGCTAGCAGACGTCCCGGCCTCCGCCCGCCGTCCTGCGGCTGGTCCAGCTCACGTTCATCAGGTCTCTGTCCTGCCCTCCAGCTTTCCATCCAAAATTTCCCATAAGAGGGCAGCACTATAACAACATTAATTTAAAAAAAATAATAATTTGATGCTGTTTCCTCAAAACAGGCAGGTTATACTGATTAAATACACAGGAGTCGGGATGGGCACGTGTGAATTCTGAAGGAGCGGCGGAAACACGGGGTCCCTGGTTTGCGATCCAGCTGTTGGCTCAACCCAGCCACCTGTATCATTCACACCCTGAGGCCTCGATCCTGCCTGTGGAATGAGGGGCTGGCCTGCAGGTGCTTTCTATGGTCCCTTCCTGCACCAAAATGAAATACAATTTTCTGAAACAGTGACAGACCCTGCCTGCCACGGCCAAACTGCAAGCTCTCCCTCCCCCTCTTGGAGTAGGACTGTGGGTAAGGTGTAAAGCTATCCCCCTGTGGAGGGGCCAAAAGGTCAAAAGTTAACTGTAGGCTCTTCCATGATGCCCCTGGCTTTAATGTCCCATGTCCTGTGGATCTCTCCTTCCTGCTAGTGATGAGAAGGTGGTGCGGTCCCCAAGACCTCACTTCACATCTTCAAGTGTGTCCAGAACTGACTTTCTGTATGGGGACTCTGGGGCTGTCCTGCCCACAAAAGCCACAGTAATAATAAAATATGGTTCTACCAAATGAAAATCTTGCAGAAGCAAGGGTTCTTGGGCCAGGGACAGGAGCGAGGGTGTGGAGACCCCGCTATTCTTGAGATGCTCCAGGGACCCCCTTCTTTCCCTCTCCATCTCTGTTCCCCAGTATTTGTCAGCAGAGGACACGCACTGTAAAAAGCAGACAGGAACATGGAGGTTTTCTTTTTCTTGGACTCCACAACTCCCACTGTGGAGAGAGCCAAGTGCTCACCCACTGTGAGGGTCCCGTCCCTGCCAAGCTCTGGTTTGCGCTCCATGAGTGATGATGCCTTGCTCCCCGGGGCTGGGAGGCTAAGCCTATGCACTGCAGACTTTCCAGCCCATAAATCTGCCCTAGTTGCGGCACAGGAAATGGATCGAGCACTGGGTACCAGGGCCTTTGTTCATGCTCTGCGCTGAGCTCATGTCTCCCCCATGGTGTAGCACAGGGTTGTGGGCACACCCTGTCATTGGAACATGCTCATGACCCACGAGCTGGCTGCTGACAACACTTGATTATTTTTATGACTCTGGGAGCATTGATCTGAATTATTAATTGAAAATCTGTCCAACGATTTTAGATGACACCTACGTAGACCATGCCCCATGGTGCTCCCCTGGCATAAACTGGTCTGCTTAGGAAGTCAAAGTCACTTTGAGAGTGTGTAGACCTGTTCATACCAAAACCAATCCAACTTGCAGAATGGCTTGGTGGCCTGAGAATCCTAAGGATACCTACACCTCCACTAGGGTCTACACCTCAGCTTTTGGATTGCCTCCTTATTCGGGACATCTATACTTGTTACACCGAGTCCCCAAAGGAGGCAGAGCCAGGGATGTCTATGTCTACTCAGCTTTTCCGTGAGAAAGAGGAAGTTCCCACGGCTACAGGCTGGGTCCACACTACACAGGCCCCATGATGCAGAGAGACACTTACTGGACTGGTAAGGGAGAACACCTGCCTACCAGTCCCTGTGGCCTGTGCAGAGCTGCCTCCTTTCAGAGGGGCAGGCTTTTCAAAAGCTGCCTGCCCATCTAACTTGCATGATGAGCTTCATGAGGATGTCACATGCAGTTATATCTACTTAAAAGGGCAAATGGAACAAAAGAGGATTTGCCTTTCCTGTTGTCCAGCCTAGCAGACTGGCACTGACCACTGCTGCAAGCAGGGGTGCGCTTTAAGTTAATTTAACAATTAGCACAGGTGTAGAGAACTGTGCAGATGGAGGTCGGGAAGCCATAGCTGCCCGTCGACTCTGAGGCCCTGAGCTCCAGATCTAATAGCAAGCAGATGGGGGCCTCTTTCAAATCCTGGCCAATGAGGGCCCAACAGGTTCCCAAGGCCCCCCGATATCCGAGGCCAGATTTTTATCCCTGCATTTAACACTGGCACTGGTGCTGGCGCATTCTTCCTGGAGCCACAAGGCAGCCCCACACATCTGGCCACCCACGTCGCTTGCTGATGGGCCCTGTGTTTTCACTCAGGCCAGTGTCCCTAACCTTCCTACTTTGCTTTCAAGCAAAAGAGCGTGTGTATTCATCTGCATGTCAGCAGGCGGGGTGGCAGCCCGTGATGAATGGGAACGAAAAGCATCCACACCCATGCCTTGCCGTGTGGTCCAATGTCGCCCTGCCAAGATCAGCAGCAAGCTCTTTGTGGCACCATCAGATCTGTACTCCCAGCTTTTCCCTTCATTATCCACTCCAGCGCAAGCAGCAGTAAATTGTTTATATTCAAAATAAATATGGAATTAGAACCTTGCTTTTCAGAGTCTGACATTTGGGCCAGTGTCACCAGCAGTGCCCAGGACCTTGTCCGATGTGCAGAGTCCCAGGCTCCACCTAAGCCAGAGTCAGGGGTAACAGCCTCACAGGGTGGACTGAATGTACACTAAGTCTGAGAGCGGGGCTAGAAAGTGATGAGTGCTCTGAGAAGAAAGAAAAGGCAGAGCTGAAGGAGGAGGGCCAGGAGAAGAGGGGTGGATGCTTTCACTAGGGAGTGGTCAGGGAGGCCCTCACGGAGCGGGTGAGGACCGAACAAACTTGAAGGGAAGGAGCCACTGCTGTAGCCCTGCAACGCAACTGCTAGAACAAGGCCAGAAGTGGACCTGAGGTCTGAGGGTGGAACTCTGGGTTCAGGGACAGCCAGGCAGGACGTGTGGCCACTAGAAAGGAAGGAGAGAAAGTGCATGTAGCGGATGAGGAGGTGAGAGCCAGGCAAGGGCCTGGGTTGTACTGGAGGTGAGATGGGAACCTTGCTGGATATTATGGCTAAAAACCCAAGAACTGTCTTATTTCCCGAGATGTACTAAGATTTTTCATCCCAGAAGGGCTCTGTGAAAAAAAAAAAAAAAAAAAAAGATTCTTTGAAATTTTATTATTTGCAAAACTAAGAGGGATCAGCATGCATGTGTGATGCATGCCATGTGTACACCAAAACCATACCTCACAGAGAGCCAGCGCCGTCCCCTGCCCCCTGCGCAGAGGGCACCCCCAGCCATTCATCTCACACAGAAACTTCAGGAAGGCGGACTATGTGCCTTGCATTCAGAGAGGCTGTGAATGGCCGTGACTGTTTTTTAAAGAGGCTTGCACATATAGGAAATACCTCGTTGAGGTTTTTTCCACTGATCTGTACAAAGCGCGGCCCTCGGGGAAACCGACCTCAAGAGGGGCAACAGCGCCAGAGTGCTCCCCGACCCTCACGTCACTGCCCGCCCGTGCAGCAGCCCTGGGTGGCAGTCCTGCCCGTTTTAAGGAGCTTGGGGACAAATGGTAGATGGTGGCCTCACTTCCTTTCTGCTCTCCCCACACTGGGGTGAAGGTTTCCCAGCTTGAACAATGAGGCAAGTGACCAGTCACTTCCTATTTAAACAGAGTGAGAATGTGCTTTAGGGAGGAGGCCTTTACGTTTCTAATGTAAGTATAGTTGGCATTCAATATCATATTACTTTCAGGAATACAGTATAGTGATTGGCTTTTTAAAAATTTTCATATATTGATTTCAGCTAGAGAGTGGGTGGGGGAGAGAGAGACAGGAACACTGAGCTGTTGTGCCCTGCCCTGATGGGGGGTCGAACTGGCAACCCCTGTGCCTCAGGACAATGCTCAACCAACCAAGCTATCTGGCAAGGGTGTGATTGGCTATTTATATACCTTGTGATGAAACACCCCACTCACTCTAGTAACCACCTGTCACCGTGCAAAGTCCTCACTATTACTATTACTGACTGTACTTCTCTTTACTTCTTCACCGTCCTCACCTCTGGTATCCGTGGGTTTGATCTCTGTATCTACCTGTGCTTGCTGCTCTGCTTCCCTGTGGAGAATCTCAATTCTCAGAGCGCCACCTGGCAGAACGCGCCTTCCCAATATGAAAGGATGATGCCCCCTTTGCTACTGACTTCTCGCGTCACCAGCACTGGCCTTGTGGTTGCACTGAAGACCAGTTTTACCTTTCAGTCTGGTCTGTGCAGTTGTTTCTCAGGACTTCAGAACAAAATACCCCAGACGGGCACCTGATCAATAGAAATTTTTTCTTTCTCTCTCACAGTTTCAGAGTTCAGAAGTCCAAAACCAAGGTGCCAGCTCCCACAGGTCGGGAGAGAAGTAGCTGCTCTAGGCTTCTCCTCGGCTTGTAGATGACCATTCCCTCCCACTGTCTTCACACCATGTCCTTCTATGCAGGTCTGTGTCCAAACTTCTCCGTTGTGTGAGGACACCGTCATATTGGATCAGGGTCATCCTAACAGCCTCATCATAATCCTCTATAAAACCTGATCTCCAAATAAAGTCACGTCCTGAGGTTCTGGGGTTAGGATTCCAGCATGAATGTGGGGGGGGGGGGGGGCAAGATTCTGTCTGCAACAATCTGTGTGCTCCAGGAGAGCAGAGCACATGTCCACTGCGTCCACGGCCAGACCCTTGTGCCTGGCACAGCACCAGGTACCTGACTAAGCTCTATGGCTCAGTGGTTCTCAAAGTGCATTCCAGGAACCCCAAGGGGTCCCTAGACTTTTCTAGGGAGTCTGCTTCTCAGCACTGTTTTCATGATAAACTAGTATTTGCCTTTTGCATGCTCATCCTCTCACAGGTGTGCAAAGAGGTTTCCACAGGCTGCAGGACACTCGCTAGCACAACAGACAATGAGCAGGTCTGAGCATCCAGCTGTCTGCTGTGCAGACAGGTGAGCAAACATGTGGTAGACTGGGACTCTTCCCACTTAATACCTCTTAGGCAAATGTAGTTGTTTTTCATAACATATGTGTTATTTAAATGAATACTTAGTGGGTTTATTACTGTTATGCTTAAATGACTTCATAAATAGATGTTTCAATAACATCTCAGTTTTTATTTCCAATTCACTGACTGTCAATCTACTGTATTTCCCCAGGTATAAGACGCTCCCATGGATAAGATGCACCTTAGTTTTTGGACCCAAAATTTGAAAAAAAAAAATGTATTACCTAAAGTTATTGAACTCAAGTTTTATTCATCATAAAATTCATACAGCTCCTCATCACTGTCAAAACTCCGAACCATTAGCTTGTCCTCATTTGTCTGATGACGAATCACTGTCTTCAACAATGAGCATAAAAAACAAGCACAAACAAGCAAAAAATGCAAGTAAAAAAATCTACAACCACTGTACAAGATGCACCCAGTTTTTAGATCCCAATTTTTTAAAAAAAGGTGCATCTTATACATGGGGGAATATGATATATAACCCATCTACTCAATGGCTCTTTGGCTTTCTCACTAATTTCTCAGGAGTGTTCAAGGGTCCTGAGACCAGAAGTTCAAGGACCACTGGGGATAACGTGGGTAAGACAGTCTATCTTCCCTGATGTAACCCATAACCTTACAGTGATAAGAGGTTTTTATAAAGAACATATTTTTAGTAGCTAAGTGTCACAAAAAAGGAAGTTTGTTAGCCAACCCCTTTAAATTGTCAACAGAGTTCTAATTAAAAAAAAAAAAAAAAAAGCCAATCTCAACTCTCCCAAGATAGCACTTCGTGACGTGGCAACTTCAGAACTTACAGTAAGTACTGAAACCACAAGGAGTCAGAGTCAGGGCACCAGCATTTCTATGAATCTCGACTGCTGAGTGCTGGCCCCCAGACTCCACCACTGAGTGGAGTCTCCTCAAGATGCCGGCTGCCTACCCCCTCCTAACTACAAGCTACCTAACAAGCCCCTGTTTCCAGCTGAGCCTTCTCGAAAGCACTGTCTGTGGCAATCTAGGAAATGGTATATGAGTGACACCAGACCAGCAGAAAATGAGTGAAGGCTCAGACCACCTACCTCCTGCCAAGCTTGAGGAACTGGTCGCAGGGCCGAGAGCTGGGAGCCCTGACACAGACCCCCTGCCCATCTCCCGGCATGTCCACCTTGGTACATTTGGTCCATCTCTGGATTAGCAGGTGGCTCTCTCCAATTAATGGTAGACACCACTTTTTATTTTTAAATGACTAGGTTATTTTAATTTTTAAACTTGTCTCTTATACTTGGACTTGAAAGGACCTCCCTATTTCATCTCTGCTAGGGATTGCATGAAGGTGTCTCGTTTTAAAACAATTCTCAAATAACAAGTAGCTGGGCCTGTGCCATGGGCAAAGTGACGGTGGGGGCACCAGTGGCAGGGACATAAAGCTAGGTAATTCCCAGAGTCTATTCTTCTAAACAGCCTGTAGTTATTTTATGGGGGGATGAAAGATAATGGGGAGAGAGGAGACCTGTCAGGGGGGAGGCTGGCTCTGGGATGGCAGGGAGTATTTTTCTCAGTGATGTTTTACCAGTGCCTGGGAACGTTACCACACACGGTGCACACACAATGAATGTTTGTTACATGAATTCTTAGTATACGGTCTACCAGAAAGTTCTGTCCGTTTGTGGAACAAAATACAATTTTTCTTACCGTCAATAAACTTTATTAAATAATATAATTGCCATTATTATTAATGATTTCTTGCCAGCGTGAGGGCAATTTGTATATCTCAATTTTGAAAAATGTTTTATCTTTTGATGCAAAAAATTGAACCAGTGCTTGTTTGGTATCTTCTTCATTTTTGAATTTTTTGCCCTTCAAAAAATTTTGTAAGGACAAAAACAAGTGATAGTCGGAGAGTGCTAAGTCCGGGGAATATGGTGGATGTGAAAGAATTTCTCAGCCTAGTTCTGCAATTTTTTGACAAGTCCCCAAAGCAGCATGTGGCCTGGCATTATCATGATGCAGTATGATGTTCTTCCTATTGAACATCGCCGGCCTCTTTTCTTGGACTGCTGTCTTTAAATTATCCAGTTGCTGACAATACTTCTCTGAATTGAGCTTTTCGTTCGGTTTTAAAAGCTCATAATGTATTGGTCCTCAAATGTCCCACCATATACACAACATTCTCTTATTCAGAGTCAAATTTGGTTTAGAGGTGGAAGGGCTAGGTTTTCCGGGTTCACAATATGCCCTTTTCCTTACGATGTTTTCGTAGGTAATCCACTTTTTATCCCCAGTTATCATCTGGTTCAAGAAGGGCTCGATTTTGTTCCGAGCAAGCAGAGATGTGCATATGACGACTCGATCATCCAAATTCTTCTGACTTAATTCATGTGCCACCCATCTTGAATATTTCCACACCAATCCTATCTTCCAAATATGGTTTGAAATGGTTTGCTGAGCTGAATTAAGCCTTTCTGTGATCTCCGATGTTGTCAGAAAAGGATCTTGCTCCACCATGGTCTTAACAACATTGTCATCGATCAAAGATGGTCGCCCAGAACGTGGCTTATCAGAAAGGTCGAAATCACCTGTTTTGAATTTTTCGAACCATCTTCTGCATGTCCTATCAGAAACTGTACCTTCACCAAACACTTTCAATAAATTTCTCCATGTTTCTGTAGCATTTCTTCCTTGTTGAAATTCGTAAAAATTACAGTGGCGTAAATGAACTTTATCAGTAGCCAGGGGTACACTATCGCTTCACACATAAGACTAACGTGAATCAACTTTGTTTTAGTTAATTTGCTACGTCAATATGTATACATTAAGTGATAAAAATAGAGAGGCACACATGCGCCAAATAAACATGTGCTTACGTGTCAAAACTTGTTGTTATAGAAACGGACAGAACTTTCCGGTAGACCTGATATGTAGGTGCTAAGTGTGGCGCTAAGTTTGTGAACTGCTCAGATAAAGAAGGAGGGAGGGAGGGAAGAAGGAAAGGAAAGGAAGAAGGAAAGAAGGAAAGGAAGGGAAGGAGAAAAGGAAGGGAAGGAGGGACGGATGGAGGGAAATAAAAAGGACTGGTGTACATTGACCTTGAAGAATAAGTCGACTGGCCAAGTTGCCAGGGTGATGAGCATTTTCAGATGGAGACCCGAGAGGAAAAGCACCAAAGGAGGACCAGCCTCGGAGAGCTGGGGACGGCCAGCAGAGGGTGGGCCAGCTGGGGAAGGAGGACCAGCCTCGGAGAGCTGGGGAGCTGGGGACGGCCGGCAGAGGGTGGGCCAGCTGGGGAAGGAGGACCAGCCTCGGAGAGCTGGGGAGCTGGGGACGGCCGGCAGAGGGTGGGCCAGCTGGGGAAGGAGGACCAGCCTCGGAGAGCTGGGGAGCTGGGGACGGCCGGCAGAGGGTGGGCCAGCTGGGGAAGGAGGACCAGCCTCGGAGAGCTGGGGACAGCCGGCAGAGGGTGGGCCAGCTGGGGAAGGAGGACCAGCCTCAGAGAGCTGGGGACGGCCAGCAGAGGGTGGGCCAGCTGGGGAAGCTCAGACTGGACCCACAACCTGGTCCTGGTTTCTGAGGCTGGTCCAGACTTTGTCTCTCATTCTGCACAAAATATGGGCTTGTCATTTCTACTCTTCTGTGTTCTCTCATTCTTGGTCTCTATTGTCTCACCCTTCCCATCCACGACAGCAAACACCTCCTCTGGTTAGGATTCTATCACTACTATTTAGGAAGGGTACACCCCTGAATATGATTTAGATTAATTTGAAAATCAACTAGTTTATTTTACAGTAGCAGGAGTGCTTTAATGGTCTCTCGAGGGTGCATGCCCTGGAAGAGACACTGGCCAACGGGAGGATGTATGTGTTGAAAGCAAAAATAAAGGTCAGCAATTTGCAAAAAGGCAAGTTGGAGAAATTCTGCTATGGATAGTCAATTGCAATTGAGGAAACAGTGCTGACAACCCAAACAAGCACAGTGTCTACGCAGCTTCAAGTCTTGTGCATCTGGGCCACCAACTTCACAGATAATTGATTTCATGGGATTGGGCCTATGGTCTCTCCTAGATGTGGGACAAACCACAACAAACCCTGAGTTCACAGAGGGAATGAGCTGCAGTTCCTGCACTCCTGCCCCAAACAAACCTCTCTCCTCCTAGCTGGCCCTGTCTTCTGTGTACCGCACGGTCCCCCAAAAGCAGTCGGACACCAAAGTGTGAAACCAGAAACATGCATTTTCAAAGAATCGATAAAATGAATTATCCTCATAAGCTAGGTGTGGCACAGGCAGGTGCATCTGTGGAATGGCGGGGGGGGGGGGGCAGGGACAGAAAGGAGGTCAGGATGAGATGTGTCGGAATTTGAAACATGAAACTAAGACCCTCATCAGACACAGTGAGAAGGTTTAGAAGTGCTCTCCTCAAACCTCCAGTTTCAAAGGACTTGGCTCTGAGTTTGGGTAGAAACCTTGTGATTTATACCTTGATGTTGGGGCTCCCAAGAATTAGTCAGCAGTTATACCTCAGTGTCCAAACAGCAGGAAAACAATGTATATTCAAGTCACCCAATCAATTGGCTAATTCTAAGTGAAGTCCACATACTGATAAAAAAACAAAAGTATGCCTTTCTGGCATATGATGGAGATACTGGCCTAATTAACAAAGTGTACAAGCACACATGAAATGTGTGCGTGCATGCATCACCCACACACTTGGGCTACACGTACACCCAAGCCATTCATGCCCTGGCCTCTTTCCCACTCTGTTAGTTTCTCAAGACTGTCTTTCTCCTTCCAGCTTCCTGCCTTCTTAAAACACTTCGCTGGCCATCAGCCAGGAATCCGGAGCTGGTACAGAAAGGGAGGAAAGGTGACACTCCTTTGAGCGCACGCGGTGACTCATCAGGGCTTCAGGGGAAAGGTCCCTGGTGGAGAGCCAGGGACTCCAGGTTTGCAGTGCATAGGGATCTGCACCTTCCTCCTCCACCAACGGGCCAGTTAATCAATGGCACCTACCTCCGAACTTAACTGGCATGCCTGCCTGACTTCTTCTCTCTGATGTCCTGAAGCTGTGCAATGGAAAAAATGCATACTTCTCTGGATATGTGGGTGTGGAGGAGGGGGGTTAGCATGGCTGGCCTGAATAGTGTAAATTCAATTGTTTTCTAAAGGCACAAATAAAACTAGAGAGAAGTAGACTTTCAAAAGTCCATATTCCTGGCTTCAGCTCCTAAAATTTTTTTCCTTGACAAGAATAATGGAGTAACTCTGAGTGTCTGGCTGTGTCGCTAAGCACAGTCAATGATACTAAAATACATGTCACAGCAGAGGCAAGAATGAAACATTCTAAACTTCCCTTTGGCAACTGCAACCCAAAGGGAGCCTTGGAGGGCCTTCAGTTCACCCCACACCCCATAGATCCACCCCAAGTAAACCCCTATCAGGAGAAGCAGTGTGAACTCACCACGAAGATGAGACCTGAAGACTGGCTTCTAGTACCCAGTCCAACCTGAGACCCTGATGAAACTAAGGAAGATGCCACCGGGGTGGTCTCCAGCCCCTAGTCCAACCTTACAGTTTCATTTATATGTGGAACCTAAGAAACAGAATGAACGAACGAACAGAACAGAAACAGACTCATAGATACAAAGAACATTTTGAGAACTGCCCAGAGATGGGTAAAAAAAAGGGTAAGGGATTAAGAAGGACAAATTGGTAGTAAAGTACAGCATAGGAAAATAGTCAATAATATTGTAATAACCATATATGGCGTCAGATGGGTACTAGACTTATGGGGAGGTCACTTTATAAATTACATCAATGTCTAATTACTATGTTGTATACCTAAACTAATATAATATCATAGGTCAGCTGTAATTGAAAAAATAATTTTAAGACAATTTTTAGAAATTAAATAAAAAATAAAAATTAAATTTAAAAATGGAAGGAAGGAAGAAAGGAAGGAAGGAAGGGAGGGAGGGAGGGAGGGAAAAAGAGAGGGAGGGAGGCCCACATGGAAGACAAGGGAGGGGAGGGACTGGGGATGGGGTTGGGGTAAGGATCAAGAAATCTGTCTGTCATGAACCTATTAGGTCGGAGGTACTTCTCAGACAATCAATCAAAGATTGGAAAGCAGTTCTCATTCCTTGCCCAATCCCTCGTTTTCACAACTGGTTTACTGAATACTCATATAGTATTTCCAAGTGCAATTAGAATTGCTTTTCATTTTTAACAAATTAAGTGAGGTTTTGAATCATGTTCACTTTTTTTTTTGGCCAATGACTTCCAAGACTTTTAATCTTAATGTTCAAATTCAGGAAAGAGGGAAACTAAACAAATAAAATGAAGCAATGATGCTAAACTAATTTTTTTTTTTACTTGTAGAAAGTTAATTTAGTTTGGTCATTGAGCAATTCTGTTATCTGATTAGGATCTGTAATTAGGTTTGGTACTCACTAGAAATGCGTGGCAGAGTTACTTGGAGAAGCAGAGGTGGGATCAAACGTAAATGTCTGATGTAGTTGGACATGTCCAGAAAGAATGAGACTGGTCTCTTATCATTGCTGCAGCAATGTGACTTCCCCTGTAGGGACTGCCCTTTCCAACAGGAGGCACTGGTGGAATTTGGGGCAGACGATTGTCCTTAATGACATGGAACCAGGCCACATTCTGAAGGTATCCCTGGCTGTACCCACTGATGGCCAGAGCGCTCCCTCTATGATCATGATAACCCCAAATATTCACGTGCTCCCAAAAACCCTCCTGCATGGGAGGCAAGAGCTGCTTGCATCTAGTTGAGAACCCAGATGTAGTCATTTCTTTAGAACTTTACTTGTCTTTCCTTATTTTAATATTTAAATCAAGCAACTATTTACTCACTTTTATCACTCAACTGCATAATCTAATTTTAGTCTTCACACAAATTAACATTTTTCTTTAACACTCTAATGTTTATGTATCGTTCACTGACATCCACTATGATGAATATATAAGCTATAATGAATATATAAACCAGAGAGCTGATGTAGCATAAATTTCCTGGAATACAGGCAAACCAAGCAACAATGCCTGCAGGTTGCCAACAGCACAGAATCACCTTGACCTTCTCTAGTTCAAAGTCTAGTCTCTTGAATGCACATACATATTAATGAAGCATGCATGGCTAATACATATGCAAATTTGTTTATCTGATGATCATCTGAAGCACTAGACATACCAGAATGTAAAACCCCAGAGGACAGAGACTATCTGTCCAGGACCTGAACAGCTCCTGGCACATAGTAGGCAGTGCATATTTGTAAATTGAAGAAGAAATAAAGTGATGCCCTATTATGTGCTACCTGACATGCTCACAGAATATGTTTTGATCTAGAGCTTTATGAAATGGATGTTACATTGGCCATTATGCAAAGTCATGCACTAGATCATCTGTTGAGCATTTTACAGCTTAATAAACACCTTTTGGCCATTATCTCATGTGAGCCTTCTAACTACTCCATACAGACTTAGGTTAGGTTTTATGATCCCCAGTTTATAGATAAAGACATGAGTGTGTTCTAAAAGTTTGCTTATAAGTCTGTGTTCTGTCATTTCTAATGCTCTGACTGTCCCAAAGACACACGTCACAATGAGTGGTTCCTCACAAAGTGCCACACCTGTCACCCCCCTCCCCCTGAGCTAATAAGCATGCTGGGCAAGGAGAGCCCGAGTCCTGTGATGTGGGAGATGGAGATCGGAGAGTCAGGAGGGAAAGACAATGAACACTGTGAAAAAGGCATTCCTAAATCATAGTGTGATGGGGAAGAAAGAAGTCACAGCTACTGAGTTATTGCTCTTTCACAACCAACCTTTACAATAAGAAAATAACTGCGCATGGCTGACTCTGAGATCCAACTACTGAAGTCTTTCTGCCATGTCTTGGTGTTCACTGTGCTTCATTTTGAGGAGCCCCTGTAGGGTCCAAAGAAAACGAGTTTTGCAATCCTTTTGCCACACTTGAACTCAGCTCCTTGGGCTGACCTCAGCTCCCTGTTTTCTGACCCAGAATGAGGCAGGCAGCAGCTGGGATTTTGAAATATAGTGTGTTTTCAGAATACAGAACAATCTGCAAACATGTACTTCAAAATGAAATGGATAAGGAAGAGGAAGAGGAAGAGGAAGAAGAGACAGAGACACATCAAAAGGGCACAGGAACCAACCTGGAAAAGAAAGAGCTCCCAATGGCCAAAACTGGGACAAGGTAAACGACACAGTAACTGATCAGAGTACTGGATTTTATACCCCAAAGAATAAGATAAACACCTGCATGTCTATACTGATATAAACAAATGATGGAATTAAATCAATAAATGGGGAGAAGAAGCAACTCTTTTTTACAGAAGAGTCTCAAGTAATAAACATAGAAGGAGCAAGGTCAGTTTAAAACCACCAAAACTCTAGGGTCCTAACCGCTGTCAGCAGGGTGGCTCAAATTAGTGGATGATGCTTTAAGGAGAAACAGGATATCTGAATGCCCTCAAAGTATCTCCCTTAAAATATTGATCAATTACTGTTGTGATGTTAACATATGTCCACCACACCTGCTAATTCCCCCTCCAGGAGATGATGTTTAATGCCCCTCCCCTTGAGTGGGGGCTGCTCTTCGGAACCTGCTTCTAAGGCATAAAGTACGGGAGGGGGAAAAGTGGTAACTCCATGGTGGAGAAAACAGGCAGCCACCGCCTTCACCAAGCAGGTCAACGCCGCCAGCAAGAGGACAGCCTGATGTCACGTAGCCTTGATCTGATGCACCAAGGTGGACACATCATGTCTGACAAGGGATCCTCTCTGAAGCACCTGTAACCTTCACCTAGAAGTAACAAACCCCAAATGAGGGACATCCTGCCAGACACCTGAGCGATGCTCTTCAAAGAAGTCAGGCCATGAAAAACATGGAAAGAGCATGACACTGTCACAGCTGGAGGAGGCTGATACCATGCGGTGTCCTGGACCAGAAAGAGAATATCAGTGGGAAATTCAGGGAATTTGAATAAAGTGTGTAGTTTTCCTTAAAAGGAGGAGGTGGCAATTTTTTTCCCTATCAAGAGCCAATATTTAATAGGAACTATTTTTGGCTTTATAGTCTCCTTTGAAACTCCAAGGTCTCATCAATGTAGATGGAAAGCAAAGACAACCTGTGAATGAATGAGCACAGCTGTGTCCCAATAAAGCCTTGTATACAAATGCAGATGGTGGGCTGGCTTCAGCCTGGGAGCCACGCACGTTTCTTGACTCCCCAACAACAATATTGGACCAACGTTAACCTCATCGTTTTGATCACTGTACCCTGGTTACGTAAGGTGGTAACACAAGGGGAAGTGAGGTGGCGGGTGCATGGGAACTCTGCTGTTTTTACAACTCTACCATAAATTGAAAGTTATTTCAAAACAATAATTCTTTAAATGAAGTAGAAATAATTGGGGGATTGTTGGCCATTTTTGGAGGATCTTTGTTACCTTCTTCCCCTGGTGACTCTGCATATGGGTCACATAGGGCAAACACGGCCAATTCCGCGAACTGTTTTCCACGTCTACTCTGCACAGAATGACAGGGGGCAGGCTCAGTACCTCAATGAGTGTGGAGAGCGATAGCAGGACACATCTCCTGAAAATGAGGGAATCTAAGTCTCAGATTGGATCCCCAAAGGGTGTAAGTGTGACTTTGAACAGCGGCAGCCCCACTGTGCCTCTGCTCATAAAATGGCTGGACAGATCCCAGTGACACCTAAGTCCAGGTGCCATTTTCTTTTTTTCTTTCTTCTTTTTTTTTTTTTGTATTTTTCTGAAATTGGAAACGGGGAGGCAGTCAGACAGACTCCTGCATGCACCCAACTGGGATCCACCCAGCATGCCCACCAGGGGGGCGATGCTCTGCCCATCTGGGGTATTGCTCTGTTGCAACCAGGGCCATTCTAGCACCTGAGGCAGAGGCCATGGAGCCATCCCCAGCGCCCGGGCCAACTTTGCTCCAATGGAGCCTTGGCTGCGGGAGGGTAAGAGAGAGACAGAGAGGAAAGAGAGGGGGAGGGGTGGAGAAGCAGATGGGCGCTTCTTCTGTGTGCCCTGGCCGGGAATCGAACCCAGGACTCCTGCACGCCAGGCCGATGCTCTACCACTGAGCCAACCGGCCAGGGCCTCTTTCTTCTTTTTTTTTGGGGGGGGGGGGCGGGAGGAGAAAGGTGAGAAGCATCAACTCAACTTGTAGTTTCACTTTAGTTGTTTACTGATTGCTTCTCATCAGGGTGCCATTTACAAGAACCCAGATTAGCAAGGTGGAAGTCCTCTCGGTCTTCCCCTCCAAACCTCTCCTGAGAACTGCTTTCCCACAGCGAAGGACTGGAATGACCAGAATTAGAATCCATACCTTAGGGAGTTCATCCTTCCGTAATGACAGTATCAAAACCATCCAATCGTCATGGAACCCTTTCTCCAAGCACTGTCCTGGGTGGGAGTTCAATTGTATAAAGCAGCCTCACAGAGCTGTGACGTTGGGCTGGGCCTTGGAGGATGAGTAGGGCATTGCCAGCATCCAAACAGAGCCTGAGAGTCCCTACCATGTTGAAGAACCTGAACTGTGGCCCCAGGGTTGCAGGTGGGAGAACGCAGAGGGTCTCTGGTCTGAGACTTGAATGGACCCGTCTGCTGCACTGAGCAGTTCGGCCTTCGTTATATGGGATCGGAAGCTGGAAAGGGTTCTCTGCAAGTGAAGGGCATGGCCAAGTATGTGTTTTGGAAAGAGGCCACCAAAAGGCAAGGTGGGTCACTGAAAGGAGGCTACCATGCCCAAAAACCAAGAGGACGAGCTGGCTGGATCCTATGGGTCACAGCCACAAGCTTGGGACTCCAGGAGCAGGCATCTGGCCAGAAGAACCTTCTTTCTCAACAACAAGGGACAGGGCAGGTCTTGAACTTAGCAGGAAAAGACCCAAGGTTTTGATCGCAGCCATTTCGGCAGGGTTCTGAGCCTGAGGTGTGACATCTCCAGGAAGCTGTATTTTTTCCCTTGGTGTGCACACCCCGGCTGCTCAGTCTGAATTAAGGAGGTGCTAAATACCTCTGAAATGTAAATTTACGACTCCGATTTCATAGGGCAGAGGGGTGGCCAAGTACACTGTGTACTGACTGAGCCACGTTGAGCCATTTCCTAAATTGGGTTTCCAGTCAGCCCCACCTTGACGTCACACGCACACTGTGTCTGGGCAGAGGGCGGTCGACGAAATTGCTTGGCCTCAGTCAACCCCTTCCTCTAACTTGCTCAGTGTTTCAGTTTTCAGTAGGACTGACTGTAAGCCTATATATATATATATATACACACACACACACACACACACACACACATTAATGTGATCCTACATTTAATTCTACATATAAAATAACTTAGTTTTTGAAAAATCCTTTAAATAATACAATTATTTTAGCTACCAGAAAGTAATGAAATAGTAATGACTCGAACTTAATCCTATTTTGACATGTGGGAAACTGACTCAACATTGGGAGTGTGAAAAATTAAGAAGGCTTTAAAAATAAATACCTAAGAGAAAATATCTTTCACATCGTGGCCATGAAAAAATATAGTTGAGATGGGGGGAGAAGAGGAAGACAGTCTGGAGATACTGTTATTTTGTGAAATGCAGTTTCATATGTAAGTTAATAGACATTATTTTAAAATTCACTTAAGTTCTACCTATGTACGAAGGCTGTTTGGAATGAAACATGTATAAATATATTTTTTAAATATTTCATATATAATAAATAAAATGTAACAAATATGTAAACTATATAATAAATAATAAACATGTGTATATAACATCAAAAAAGGAAGGAAATTTAAAAAATACACTGAAGATTTTTTTTTTTTTTTCCTCAGAAGGCATGAGATCGGGTCTAACAAAGAATGGTTAAAAGTCTACTTGCCAGTAAATCTATCCTTTAAGGGGTATTTCCTTCCCCCAAACAGCAGTGAAGCTGGGAGGGGAGGTTCTTGGCGATGTCTGAGTCATCCACGGAGTAACTGTAAGAGGGGAGGCCATTGTCAGTCCTGGAACCCACTGACAAAAATGGCCATGCCTGAGAATTTCCTGTCACTTCTCTCACCGCCCCCACCCCTCCCCCAGCGCTCACTGTTGTGCATTCCTTAGAGAACGCTGGGACTCGGGAAATGGCGAGTTTCTCAACAGGAAAGCCGAGAAATGAGCAAGCACATGCCGACGGGGTCCCACTCAGCACACCTCTCCAGGTGCTCCGAGACCATGCGGAGTCTGCATGTTGCCCAAGCACCTTCGGCTGCCCTGTCTTCTTTTACTCTCACATGACCACTGGCAGGGGAGCCCCCGGGTGGGTCCCCAGGGGGCCTGTCCCCTGCCCTCAAGCCTCTGTCTGTCAGAGGCCTAAAAGAGACCCTGTACCACCAACAAAACCGCCAGCCTGTCTCTCTTCGCTTCCTCAGCTTTTTGCCCTGAAAACCATGTACTTCTTGTGGGTTTAAAAAAGTCTCATTAAGCCACGTGATGGCTTGTGGGACAGATAAAGCTCTTCTTGGTCTTACAAGGCCACTGAAAAACATCGAGATTCTCGCCTGGGTGGAAGGCAGTGACTTTCCCTCCCTTGTTCTGAGACTACAGAAATAGGCAAAATGGAGACCTATCTCCATTTCCTTATTTTCTTTTTTGGAGAACATTGTGATAAGTCTTCAACCAACACAGATATCTTGGGGTTTAATGACCATTTACCCTTCCTTTTCTCAGGGAAATAGATGGCTCCAAGTAAGGGGAACACCAACAATTAGAGGATCTTTGTAATAACAGCAGCACAACTGCCTGTGCAAATTCATACATCTAACCTGCACACTAGCCACTTAAAGTAGGAGCTACCATTAGGCCCATTTTAAAGATAAGGAAACTGAGGTAAATAAGTTACCTGGAGCACCGTGGTAGTGAACATCAGAATCCGAACCCAGATGCCTAAGGTGTGTTGTTAAGCACAGAGTGCCCTGCTCCAAGTGCCCTAGGAGTTAGATGACTGTGAGGCACGTTGACATGTAGGAAACTAGAGAATACTGAAAACGTGCCCAGCTCACAGAAAGAAGCAGTGTAAGGAGACAGGATGAACAAAGAAGGGAAGGTAATCTAGGTAATTTAAGTTTTTCTCCATGTCTTTAACGCTGGTTTCCTGAAAAGGGCACCCCATTTCACCGGTACCCCATGACCATCTGATGGCAAAGGAAGCAGATGGACCCCTGTTTTAGAGTAGGATTGTTCTTCTTATGGCTTTCTCTGAGAAACTGGGCCCCCAGAGGCTGTGGTGCCCACCACCTGTACACAGCACCCTCCCCTCCCAGTACAAGTACAGTCTCTGTGTTCAGATAGCCATACCTGTCCTTGCCTCAGGGCCTCAGCTGTTCCCTCAGCCTACAACACTGTTCCCCACAATAGCCAAGCCTTGTTCTCTCACTTCCTTAGGGGTCTCCTTCCCGATCACCTTCCCACACTGGAGACCCTGTTCCCCTGCCACCATGCTCTGTCATGCTTGCTCCCCACCTCCTGACATAGGCTACCGTCACTGTCCTGCTGTTCCTCTTTGTCACAACCTCTCCAACCCCACTGGATTGAAAGCACCCTAGGAGCCTGTCCTCCAAACCTGTGGCCACGGTGGGTGCCCAATAGATAGTTCATAAGTAAATAAATGAGTTGATTCACGCACACCAAGTCCCAAGGGAACACAAAGCTCCTTGGCCACAATTGTGAAGAAAGTCTTAAAACAAACCAAAGAATTGATGCTACAAGTTATCAAATAAAGAAAAACCTGCCCACTGTTTTTAGGGAAATACGTGATGATGGTATCTCAGTGACACTGAGCAGAAGCCTGAAACGTGCATAGGAACTAAATGGGCGGTCATCCCATAGAGGTGGTTCCTGCCACAGCATCTAGTGCGGACTGCACAGAGCTCCGCACCGTCCGGGTGGGGGCCTCAGGAGGGAAGGTCTGACCAGAGCACAGTTCTAAAGTCTTCAGAAGCAAGCACAGGCCTCCGTGTCATTTTGTTAGAACAGTTCCCGCACAGAGGAGGCAGCGGCATTAGCCTTGGCCGATTTCAGGGAGCGCTGGTTTGGGTGGGCTGGTGGTCCCTGCTGTTTCTGAGCCCTGGCCCTCATGACAGCCCTGAAAGGTGTTCTCCTGAAGATGTTCGCTGAGATAGGATACCGCTTGGCACCATTCGCCGCACACCGGCACTCCCATCCCAGAGTAATCCACCCTTCTTTTAACGGCTGATGACAGCTCCAATAGCTGGGCAAAAATCAGTTGAAGGAAAGGGAAGTCTTGTCGGAAATGAGATTAATCTTGTAACGAGTGTTCAGCCCTGATAACCCATCTGGGCACACAACTGCTTAAACTGGAGAGCAATTAACCTTCACCCGACAAGCTCTGTCCAACCGTTATAAACATTAAAGAGACAGAATCCTTACCCCCTCCTTGCAGACTAAACAACCAGATTTGAATCCCACGTAAACGGCCTCTTTCTGCAGATGTGCGGGGATGATGAAGTCCAGGGGCAAAGGTGGGGCTCCACTCTGCAGTCACTCAGGTAGCCTGGGCCACTGTTTCAGCAAACTAGGTTATTCCTACGGTGGTGGGGGTGGAGGATAATGGCCCAGGGCATTCTTACATAAAATTTCTAGCATAGGGGGCATTGGACAATTGGTTTTGTGTGGGAACACGTCTGCTCATGGGAGCGCATCTGCGGTGGTGGCTTTTCTCCTTTACTTTCTCTTTTTGTCCAACAGTAGGAACATTTGCACTGAGCTAGCTTCTTGCTGGACTCAATTCCTCATCTGAGCATGGCAGGCATCTGCATGAGTGATGCAGCTTGCGATCGCAGAAGGGAGATTTTTTCTTTCTTTTTATCTCTAAGAAGTGACTCGCTTCATGGGGAGCAAACCTGTGATCGCACCTTATCTGTGTGTGCTGTGCCTGATTGAGCTGAGTAAGCTGGCCCGTGTGAAGTTCTGAGAGCTTGGGGAGTCTACTAGGAGCCCTAGGATTAAAAATAGCTTTTACAACACCGAAGAGAAATCTCTGAGGTCATTTGACTTCCCACGCGGGCAGCAGCTGGCTTTAGCATGAGCTTATACAGAGCCACTGGACTGTATTTATGTCCACAGTATTAATGAGAAATACAGGATAAGACCCATGGACCCCAGAGGTGGGTACAAACCAATGTGGGTGCATAACACGCCCCACACAGAGCACTGAAATGACAGGGATACTTAAGTACACTCACAAAGTAACATGAGGGCAGTTGCCCTTCGTACGTAACCTCCCTGTGTGCTCCTGTGACTACACCTGGGTTTAAAAAACAGTAAGAAAATAATAATAATACTAATAAAAAGAGGAAACATTCCTTTAGCATATTCTAAACAAATTTCTCTCTCCTAAGGTTTAGGTCCAGTTTTCATGACGGCCAAAGACAGTTCTCAAAATAGTCCGTCCTCACAGTGGAGCCTCCTCTCCCTTGCACCCTGTTTCTCTTTCCCCAGCGGCCGAGTCATAACAGTCAAGGCCTCGGGGATGTGTGAACACAGCAGCCTAAGTCTCCCTGGCCCAGCTCCCCCATGCTGGTCTCCAGATTGGCCTCAGATATAGTGCTAGAGAGTGACAAGACAGAGTTGTACCTCATGGACAAAATACCCTGCAAGCTAGGACAGAAAGTCCAGGCTTCAGAGTC
Organism: Saccopteryx leptura; assembly: GCF_036850995.1. NCBI lineage: Eukaryota > Metazoa > Chordata > Mammalia > Chiroptera > Emballonuridae > Saccopteryx > Saccopteryx leptura. Next base: position 220,429,065 of record NC_089504.1, on the reverse strand, counting down.
CGGCCTCTCAGGGCGTGCACGGGTGTGCATCCCTGTGCCTTTCCTGCCACTAGCAGATGGGACAGTCCTCACTCTCCAGAGCAGGAGTCATGGAAGAGTGCAAGGGGGACTGCATCGTGGGGGGTTACACCATCTCCATACCGGCAGCCGCGTCACAAGCAAGGGATTCCATGGTCCGACACTCCCCAGGGAGGTGGGGAGGAGCAACAGGCACCTGAGCTGGGGTAGGCAAGGACACACCCAAACAACAAGGCAAAGCTGTATTTCTTTCCCAAGGAAATCCTGCAGAGCCTTCACTGTCCAGTGATTAGATGAAGTTCAGTTTCTGGCGTGGTGTTGGATCGCATTTCACAAGGCCTAACACCAGAATATTCAGGGGCAGTTTACATTGCTGAGCTCAAATCCCCCACGTATATAACTTCAGCAGCTATCAAGAGACAGAGGACAAAAGTGAAATCACATCTCCTGGACAGCGACACAGTACACAGCACCATTTTATGAGTTCAGTGAAGAAAGTCCCGTCATGTGAATAACTTTTATAAGATGTAAACAGCACATTCGCCCATTAGTTTGGATCAGGCTGCCTAAGTAGCAAATTCCCCACAGGATGTTATGAGCTGGCGTGGCTGCCCTAACCTTGTTGCACATCATGCCATTTACCAAATAAAAGTGCGAGATAAGGGAAACCGCAGTATTGAACTCGCTATCTTGTGAAACTGAAACAGATGCAGAGCAGACACTTTGCTTTACAGTGATTTGCATTTTGATCACCGTGCTGGATTCAATGTACGACATGGTTGACACTCACGCTATGAAGCTGTCTCCTGTTTTCAATGGAACTCATTGCCTTTTCATATTCCAAAATGGTTTCTACACGTAAGCGATTCATACATAGGAGAGATGCGGTCACCCTGGAAACCCGTTTCGTCTCCTTCCAGACTGTAGTGGGTTAGTGTCCCCTCCATCACGTCCACCCAGAACCTCAGAATGTTCGCAGGTGTCATTAAGGTAAAGATTGACACAAGAGCATACCGGACTGGGTGGACTCTGAACCAATGAAAGAGTATCCTTCTGAGAGACCCAAAAGGACAGATGATGACTCAGAGAAGGAAATGTAGGACAGACTGGCGTGATCTCCAAGCCAAGGAGCATGAGACTGTGGGCACCGCCAGTCTGGGAGGGAGGCTGGGACAGGGTCTCCCTCGCAGCCTCCAGGAGGAACCAGCCCCACCAACATCTTGATTTGGACTACTGACCTCCTCAACGGCAAGAGCACAAATTTCCGTTGTTTTAAGCCACCTGGTTGTGGTAATTTGTTATGGCAGCCCTGGGAAACTAACATACTACTGTAGATGGTGTGGGGTTTTTTTTTTCTTAACAAAAATGTTGCCATTTTAGGCCATTCTATGGCCCACTATTTGATTTATAGAATTAGTACAGCTTTCAGAAGTGCTGCACACTATGCCAAGAATTAGGTAACATCCTGGTTACTGTGACCAGATAGCCTTAATTTTTCAGGATAACACAGGTGTTTTTAAAACTTTTTCACGTGCGCCCCTTTGTCAGGGCATGGTCTCCCCAGCTTTCTGCTTAGGAAGATGTGGCTCTTGTAGCACGGGGGGGTGGGCAGGAGGGGTATGTCGAGTTCACATTCTAACGAAAGTCATGCGGGGATGTTTTTTTATAAATACCTTTAAATCTCTCAGAGCTTTGTTTGAAAATAAGGTAGGAAGTGTTGTTTTTTAATAGCAATTAAAATATAATTTCTTTAGTATGTTTTTCCAACCAATATTTGTGGACAAATTAGTCAAATGTGGATTGCTCCCTTTTTTAAAAAACTGATGATTTATTTTATTTTATTTATTTATTTAAGAGAGGAGAGAGAGAGAGAGAGAGAGAGAGAGAGAGAAAGGGGGGAGGAGCAGGAAGCATCAACTCCCATATGTGCCTTGACCAGACAAGTGCAGGTTTCGAACCGGGGACCTCAGCATTCCAAGTCGACGCTTTATCCACTGCGCCACCACAGGTCAGGCTGGATTGCTCCCTTTTTAAAATCCTGGTTCTCTTATTCCTTTTAATTATCCTAGAAACAATTAAGAGTGCAGTGATCTAAAGTATAACTGGGTTGAGACACACTGGAATCCTAAATAACCAGATTTATTCCAACTTTTCGACTCTCAAATAAAAGTTGCTTCCTTTTCTTCCATTCCTTACCAAGTAGATTCTAGTTTTGCCAGGAAAGGGACCAAGTCAGATTTCTTTTCATCACACAGACTGCTATATTCGCTACACATTTGGTCATTTCATATGTTCATTCAGCAAATATTTACAGAAAAGCACTTTATATGCCGGGCAGGGCACTGGAAAAACTACGGTGTAGCAGATTCTGAAATAATTAAATTTTAAAAGTTCATTAAAAAAAAATCTCGTCTAGATAACAGAATATGTTAAGTCTTAGGAGAAATCACATTTTCTCTGGCTTATATATACAATACTTGGACCAGTTAGGCTCAGGAAGCTAAACTTAAAATTTCAGTAGGGAATTCCATTTTATTCTCAGGCTTAGCTAAATTGATTGTTAATGGCTATTAATCATTATTATAACACATATAATCTTACAGTGGAGTACAGAGAACTTAGCTATTTATGAAGATGTTCCAGCACACTGGGTCTATTGCAGATGTCACTAATGTAATGATGACAGTGCTTTGGGGCTTCCTGATTGGCCAGGGAGGATGGAAACCCTCAGTGGGGACTACACTGGATACCAGCAGATGTGTGAAGAGATTAAGTTACAGCTTCACTGAAATTTCAAAGGAGTGACTACAGTAACAAAGGAAGAAAAACAAACAGTGCCCATCAGAGTCCATTAAACACAACTTTTCATTACTTAAGGAGTTTGTAACAGTTGAACATTTAGACAACCCACTGCAAACCCTGGATGTATAAACACTGGGGGGTGTTGCTTGTTGCTCAGTAAAAGCTTAAAAGCCTGCTTGGGTTTTGTTGTTGTTGTTTTGCTTCATCCGGACAAGTGTCACGTAACAAAAGGCAGACTCTGAGAAGTGTATTTCTGCTGTTAGGTGTCAAGGGGAAAGCATCTCCAATGATGGTCCAGCAGAAACAGCATGAAATCATCAGTAATGTGCTCACAAACATCCAAAACCCAATTAGATCCCGGGCAGCTGCACTATCATCCCACCTTTCCAAACACAGGCAGGCTCTTCAGGTCACACACACACTTTTGTCTCACAGTACGTATTCGAATGTGACCCCAGGAGCATGCAAGACACTGGTCCCTAGCCATAGTAATCATTCTATCCTGATCAAGAAACACAAACAAGATGCTTTGCCTATAAGAAGCCATTAATTGCTCATTGAAGTAAATAAATTAATTCTCTATGACGTGTTAACAGGTACCACCTAATTAATTCACTCACTCATGAATGTATCATCCAGGCAGATATTCATTCATTTAATGAATATTTATTGAATTGCTTCTTACCAGGCATGGTCAGTACAAGATTACACGACGGAGCCATATAACTCAAGGCATAGAGTACTGAACTTGAACAACCAAGGTTTCGAGAGTTTCTGGTCTTCAATAAGGGTCCATAGATTCTTAACCTTTAGCATTAACTGCCTATGTGATAATTCAGTATCTGCCTGCTCTGGTCATTGGTTCAAAATAGCAGTTGGCCCCTTCCTTCCACTGCAGAGACCGCCGTCACTTCCTACTGTCCGAGCCTATCCATTCACCGGCACAGGCCAGAGCAAAGGCTAAGCAAGAGGCAACCAACGTCTCACAGTCCTCCATCCTGCTTTTTCATTGGAGTCTCAAAACTTGTGGTTTCTTGAGCTCAGGAAAACACTTAGTTCAGCTGCTCAAAGTATGGATAACATGTTGCTTTCCCAGTAAAGGCACTCAAGATGGTGACTCTACTACATTTTCTCATGAGATAGCAACAAGCAACATACAAGGGAGTCCTTTCCTCCCTTTAGAGAAAGCTATACATGGGCCAAAGCACATTGGCGAAGTCCTCTCAAAAGGCAAACACTGGAAACAAACGCAATCATGAATAGGTCATTTTAGCAAAAGCAAATAAGGAGAGTCAAGTAATAGGGATGACACTAGGAGAAGTAGCCATAAAGAGCCCCTAACAGTGGACACGTTTTACATCCTAAAGCACATTATTGTTCAAAGTACATGCCTGTATTCCACTGTTTGATCCTTGCACCGCCACCAGGAAGTAGGTGTTATTATCATTATAGCACCTATTGTACAGATAAAGAAACTGAGGCATGGAAAAGTGACATCACCTTGCCAGGACAGCGGAACACTGAAAACATTGTAGGAAAATGATGCAGTAGACAAGTATTTAGTGATATGGGAAATTGTTATGGTATGATTCCTCGTAAGTTAAAAATCAGGTTCTGCACCGTAATAAGAAACTGGTCCTGAAGGAGAGACACCTTAATCGCTAATGGAGATCGTATCACATCCAGCCCATCCTCCTCTTTTCTTCCCCAGCCTAGAAAAAAGCAAGTGAGTAGAAAAAGGACCGTCATGAATGAATTTAATTTCTCATATTTTATTCTTCTTTTTAAAGTATATGTCTGTGAGCGTGGAGGAGGACGGGGACCAAAACCCAAAGGAATCAAGTCTTAAAAGACTCTTGATGGTAGAATATCAATTACTTTAAATTTTTTTCTAATTGTTATTTTCTGATCTCCTACAAAAACTACGTTTCAGATGAGGGGGAAAGAACATAGTTTGGTTGTTACTGTTATTTGAACAATATGTCATTCAGTGGCTATACTGGACCCGTGCTCACTCCAAGCTAAAGAAAACAAAACAAACAGAATAATCCCATTCCTCAGGCAGACAGTGGGCACTTCCGGGAGAATGCCAGCAGGGGGGCCACTCCATCTGGCATCAAATATGAGTCTCTGCTTGATGGTCCTGCACCGCATCACCAGACTGTGATAACAGCACCTCCGGAGCCAGCACGGAGTCAAGGGGTCAGAGTGGTCACTCCACAAAGCAGCCCACGTGAGGTAGCATCTAGGACTGTGATGGCGAACCTATCACACATGTGTCAGCACTGACACGCGTAGCCATTTTCGATGACATTTGGCCACATGCAGCCGCATACCAGCCGCATGCCGAGAAGGACATTTCATCCTCGGCTCCTGCACAGCCAGGTGCAAGAGCTGAGGATAAAACATTTGCTGTAGTGTAGACACTCTGTGCCGGAGGTCTGTAGGCCAAAACAGCAGAACTCCGGCACAGAATCTAGTTCTGGGACTTCCGGTTAGGCCGTTAGGCGATCTTTGACCTCACTTCCGGCCTGTGGAGCAGGGAGCAGCAGAATGCTGGGGGGGGGGGGCACATCTCTGGGGGCCCTGTGATCTCCATTACCTGCAGCAACTTAACCACAGCAACCATCATCCAATCTACTGTTCTGGGGTGTCGTGGATTTCTAATTGACCATCATTACTGAGATAAGTGAGGGGGAGGCTGGGAGAGGCGAGGGCCTGTGCTATGGGTGCTGTTTCCCGCCATTAGAAATAGCGGCAGCCATCTTAATTTATATAAGATGCAACTTGCAGAATTTCAAGACAGCATCTGGGCTCAGGTGTTTGTCGACTTGAGGTCAAAGCTTGAGAATCTGGAAAGGTGCCACTTGGAGAATCAAGAGGAGTGCCACTACGAACAGGAAATTTGGAGTGCCTGGAACCGATTACCAGACACTTTTAGCACCCTGAAAAATATAGCAATGGCTTTACTCACAATTTTTCCCTCTACATACTTTTGTGAGACCCTATTCTCAGCGTTAAATAATATCAAAACCAACAAAAGAAACAGATTGACAGATGAAGTTAGTGGCACTTGCCTGGGCTTGAAGTGTACAAAATACCAACCTTCAATTGAAGATTTAGCCAATGAAATTCAGCAACAAAAAAGTCACTAATAGGCAGGTTAAAGAATTCCCCCTCCCCCTCACTTATCTTAGTTCACGGCACCCCACACAAGTTAAATAATCAAGACAACAACAGAAACCGACTGACAGATGAACAAAGAAGTCACTAAGCAGGTAAGTTAAATAATTAGTTTTTGGTTTATTAAATACAGTTATATATTACAATTATACATTTTTGTTATTTAAACTATAAATATTGCGAAATTATGGGTTTTTTTCTCGAAGTGACACACCACCCAAGTTATGCTCGGTTTTTTGGCGAATTTTGACACACCAAGCTCAAAAGATTGCCCATCACTGGTATAGGAGCACGTCGGGCGATCCAGGAGGTGCCTCCCAGAGTTCCACTGAAAGCTAACAAAGCTGCACAACAGAGGTATGGGGGGGGGCACAGATGCAGAGGAAGAAAGTAGTCTTCATTCAAACAGGAAAACCTGAGATCTCACAGTGAAAAAAATATATATAAACAAACGATCCCCCCAAAAGAAAATATCCCTTTGGGTAATTTCAGGTCGATTCAACCAAAATATGTGTATTGGGTGTGTAGCTAAAGTCACTGAAATGTGTTCTTGTACTAGCACCTACATCTACCCATGTCTGACAGCTTCTCAGAGTCAAACTCAGTCTCTCTCTGCCTCCCCACCTGTCAGTCATCAACACCTATGGAATACATGCTGACTGAAGAGCCTCTATTGGACAGTCCTTTCGTCCAATGCAATGCACAGTTCACAGGCACTTGCTCACTACTGAAGGAGGTGTTTTATCAAGATGTGAGCCAACAACTAACGGCTGCTCAGTTTTCTGATTGTTTCAGGGGCCCCGCAGGAGATCTGGGTGGAGTCGTGGGTTTCCATGCTTAGAGTAGGCAAACACTGAGCAGTGCTTGCGTTTTGTGGCCTTTAGGTGCTATTTATTTTATCTGGTTTATTGTTCAGTGTTACTGTTTGTTGACTTGATATATTTTTTCCCCTACAAAGGGGCCAGTCCGTAAGGACATATCCTGTGGATGGATAGTTGATGATTCCCTATTGTTCAGTGTTTGTGTGTTGTGGTTTTTATTTGCTTTGGTTCAAAGGACCTAAACAATGCATTCACTGGAATTTAGTAACACATGTAAAATCAGCACAGAGAACAATCTGTGCACTGAGATTTTTGTACCCAGATCTGGTGAACTCTGATTGACTAAAGAAAGCAAACTCTAAAATGACTGTTGCACTGAATAACCGTAGGGGGATAAAACCTTCCACTGAGTCTCAAAGTGGCGTACATCCCAACAAATACAAAAGCAGACACATGCATCGTTCTCTATCATGAAAAGGAGACAGAAATGACTACAGGGCGCATATGTTAATCTTAGTCGCATCTAGTCTAGTTACAGTCGTCTCCATAAAAACCAGACAGAGGGCAAGATCAAGGATGAGAAGAGGCTGAAACCATGACTCTAGAAACATCACAATTTTACCTCCTTCAAGACAGAGAATTATGCCTGACCATCTGTAGCAACAGCCTATTCCCCTTGGAGAGGAGGTAATGAGTAAGCAGCCTGCTTCTGCAGAGGAAGTTTCCACTGGGAGCCCTTCCTGCTTCGGTGTCTCTGATAGGGCTGGCTATCTGCATAGGAAGTGAACGCAGGAAGTATCAGTCTACAGACCCTTTATCCTCGAGGTAATTGCTACAGCAGCATTTTACTGTTTACCAAAGCAGTAAACACGGGGTCTAAAAAAAGATGTTTTCCATCCCTAAAGAACAAGTCTAAAAAAAAAAAGACACGTGCACTTATTTCATAACCAGTTCTTATCAGAAACTGTTCGCAATCTGATTGTGCTTCAATAGTAAGTGAGTCACTGCAGTCAGCTCTTTGGGTAAGACAGAAGGTACTCTCTTGGATGCCCAAGAAACGAAGGGTGGCTTTCTTCCCTGGGATGTCCCTCTAGCAAAGTAAGTGGTGTTTCTCCTTTGTACTTAGCATAGGCTTAACAGAACTCCCAGTCTTTGGCTTAACTGGTAAAGTTAAAGATACTATCCACGTGAACTCAAATTGGTAGAATGGGTCATTCAAAATTCAGCGAGTTTACATCACGTGTATTTGATCTGGGCCAATATTCTTATTTTACGTGTAAATATAAAAACACTTCTAACTCTAGGAGTTCACATAAGGTGAAGTCAAGAGATAGGACACAAAAGCAGAGGTGTAGCTACTCACAGAGGCAGAGCCTCCTGGTCAACCTCTTTATTTCTTTAGTCCAGTTGAAAGGCTTGCAAGCCTTACTGTCCAGATTCCCTGGGATGAGAAAAGTGACCTAGTATCTATGAGAGAGGCAGCATAAAACGGACAAAAGCAAATCCAGGAGGAAACCCCTGAGCATTTGAGATGTTCTAGAAAGCCCTCCTCACCATTACTGTTATCTTTTAGTTATAAGAATTGGCTGGTAGCTATTGCAGAGCAGGACAAAGAGGAGGGAAGGGGCGTGAGAGCAGGCAGTACAGAGAGACGCAGAGGGTGACCCGACTCGAAGGCCCTGTCCAGACCCTGCTAGGCAGAGGCCGAGGGGGAGTCAGCAGCAGGCATCCTCTGGTGGCACATTATGTCGCCTCCCATGCGGATATGGTGCTCAGAATAATGAGCACTCTCTGTCCTGTGAGGGGCTTTTATTTCATAATAAAGAGAAAAGGTCATGTGAGTCAGAGGAAAACGGGCTCCCGGAAAAAAAAAGAAAACTTCAATTCACAAACTGTTGTAGAAAATGGAAAGAAAGAAAGAAAACAAAAGCTTGTATGGATTCCCCACTGCCCTGCAAGGAATATGTCCTTGAGTTGAATGAATAATAAAATTAGCTGCCGTGTAGTCAAGACTTCACAAGTAAGCAAGCTCAGTGAATTTCACCCTTACCCTGTCAAGTAGAGACTATTGGGTACAGATGGAGAGACCCAGATATTGTAAGCTGAGTGACTCGTCAAGGGTACAATGCCAGGAAATTCATTTCTCTTTTTCCCAAAAAGGAATGAAAGCCAGGAGAGGTGACTTCACCTGCTGAAGCCACACTGTGTCAAACCGAAGCTCCAGCCACCATCTCCCAGGCCTGCCTGCATCTTCCCCCTTCTCCTCACCGGCCTCTGCATCTCCACCTCCCTTTCCTTGTGAGCAAGATAAGGCCAACCCCTTCCCCATATGGGCTATTTTAAGGATGCTGTGAGGAAACTGAGCATGGAGTACCTCCCTGCGCATAAGATAAATAGATAAATGTGGTCTGTGCTCACTCCATTTAATCTCCGTGAGGCCGGCGCTCCCGGCCCGTCAGGTAACACAAACAGGCAGCCCAGATCCAGGGAGGACTTCGCAATATAAAACCACATACATTTTCCTTTTTTAACTTGGAGCAACATCTTGGGAAACCTACCTCAAATTGAGACACTAATTGTGTTGACAAATTCTGAATAGTGTTGTCCCAACAGTTTCCTCTTCCTCCAAGGTGAGCATCGCAGGCACAGGGTTAAGTTTAAACGATGAAACTCAGTGAGACCCAAGGGGATCCAAAGGGAATGGGATGATAAACTCACTACTGGCTGATGAGTGGAATCCATGGCCTTGAGGGAAAAGAAACGGAGGAGAAAGGGGTCTCTCTCTTTAGTGCTGACTCTGTCAATAATAGTTCAACGGGGGAGAAAATCAATTTGCTATACTGCAATCTAACAGCAGAAAAAGAGATGTTAAGTTGGCAAGGCAGAGCGGTTGAGAGGCGGCTGTGTTCAGTTCAGGCACATGGGTCCTTCTGCATGTGCTCTAAACGTTCCTCACTGCACTCTCCAGAATGTGACGTGCCGTCGTCCTGAACAAGCGCCTTTGAAGTCGCAGCCCTGGTGTCAATGTTATGATTGGACTGTGTGATGTGACTTTAAAAATAAATGATTTTGCTTGGCCTCGGCCTCTCCTTTCTGAACATCTCAGTACTTATCTGTGCCCAACAGCAGGCCCCGCTCTTCCGGGGGTAAATTCCGTGATCCCCCGAAAAGGCCTGGTGAGACCCGTGGTGATGGAAAACTCTGACCTGAGTTGTCATGCTTGACGCGGAGACGAGAGCAAGGAAGCAGACACTTGGGACAAGGAAACCTAACTCAGCAGCTGATCTGGAATCTAAGGCCCACTGCCCCTTGGAAATGGCCAAACACGGGAAGAATTCTGGTCACCGGACAAATATAGCATCGGACACTAGAGCGCTGTGCTCTTGAATTTTCTGGCACTTTTGCTTAATTAGCCACTAAGGGTATAATAATTGTTGCTGTAGGTTTGTAATTTCCCCACACAAACATAGGTGACATAAATTAGTCATGATTTTCATTATTCAATTAAATGTATCACTATATCATAGAATGTATCCTTTTCTTTCCTGCACAATAATTTAATATTTGGGGCTAGGGCAGGAAAAAGAGATCCTCTGATGATAAATGGAGGGGAAACAGAGATTTGTTGACCTGGGCACCCTTCTCAGGCTCTTTAATCCTCTACCTGTACTGATTGGCACCAGCATGGCCGCAGCCAGGCTGCAGAGAAGGTCACAGAGGTCGTGTGTGCACCCTGCAGAGCCCGGTGTGGAACAGGCAGTTCTGAGGGTGGCGTTCATTGGGGTTATGAATCAAGATACAACAGTTACCTTTTAAAAATATTTCTCGATGCTCTTTGAAACACCAATGTCATTTATTTAATTCATTTTTTTCCTTCAACTAGGAGAAATTTCTCTAAAGAAATATGACTTCCATTTAAAAACCTACAGGAATTATATTGCTCTGTACTTAGAACTTAAGAATAAGCTTTCCTCTGTGGGAGGATTTCATCCTTTTCCTCTTTAGGGCTCAACAGGATCTTAATTAAAATTTATTTTTCCAACACATTTTTATTGAACCCCCCTACAGTTTGCCAGTTGCTGTAGAGGGCCCAAAAAAGATGGACAGGCTATTCCTTAAAAAAAAAAAGGTCCTGTGGCTTACGGAGGAAACACAAAGTTTTTGTAGAATATTCACACATAGACACACACAGGCAAAGCCAGGAGAATGTGCTGACAGGAAAGAAAACGAAGCAGGGAAGAGCAGACAGAATGAGGAATGATCTTCAACTTCATAAAACGTGCCTCGGCCAAGTTCAATAGGGGAAATGTGTGGGAAATAATTTTGATCAAACAAGGAGTGAAAGTCTGAATAAGAAAAAGATCCAGGGGTCACAGTGGCCACTCGCTGAAATAGGTTCACAGTCAGAAAATGTAATGAAATACTATAATGAAGGAAATACAAATAAAAATAAGATTCCATTTCTGCCTCTCAGAATGGCAAAGATTCAAAGAGTGAACCGTTCAGAGCTGTCAGGCATGCAGAGAAACGAGTCTCATCTGTGGCTGGAAGAAGTGGAAACTGGTACAAGTTCTAGAGAGTAAATAAGCCAATTTATTTTTTTAATTGGCAAATATTTAAATTTGGCAGAGACTTAAAAAAAATAGGTATACCCATTGGCCCAATAATTCCTTTCCCGTTCCTAAGCACCAGAACTCATAAAGTGAATTAAAAAAAAAAATTAGAGGGTGGACTGCAAGGTAATTAGTGAAAAACTGAAAGCAATTTTATTTCCTACAACAGGATAGCGGTTATATAAGTTACAATATTATTTTAGACAGAACTTAATTAAGCATAAAAATTCTGCTTATCAAATATTTTGAGTGTCATGGGCAAATGATTGTAAAAACAATGCTAACCGAGGAAAAGCAAGATTGAGAGTCAGGTGGATAGAAAGAAACACGAAGTAAAAAAGGAGACCCACCAAATGTTAGTAATTTTCTCTAGCTGGTTGGGATTAGGAGTAATTTGTCTTGACTTTGTAGTGGGTTTTTTTTCCCTCTACAATGAAAATGTTTTATTACTATAAACAATAAAATCCATTTTCAACAGTACTGAGCATGCAGAAGAGTGGAAGGGTCCCAGCGCCCCATTCCTGCCCCAATCAGCAGCGAGAGGCCCTGCAGGGCCCGGCCCTCCTCCCGCACGAGAGCCCAGGGCCGCCCACAGCTGTGCTACCTGGCCTGTTACACTCTCATTCAAGGACTCTCCCGGCTCCCCCCCCCCCTCCTGACCACCCCAGGCTGCCACCTCCCGGGCCTGGTGTGCCTGCGCTGCCGGTGGAGGCTGTGGTCCTGTTGTGTAGAAGTGACTCTGTTATTCTGCCTTTTCTAAAGCACAAGAACAGAATCTGTGAGACTCTGGACTTCACAACTGAAGCAGGGTGATGGAAAACAGAGAGCTCAGAGCCGGGCTGGAAGGACAGCGACGTCCGCTAGGCACGGACTGATGGCAGCTGCCGTTTACTGAGCAGCTACTAGAGGCTCTCCCAACCTTCACTAGCACCAGCACAAGACAGGCTAGCCACTAAAATCCCATTTTACTGATGAGGAAACTGAGAAGTTAGGTCCCCCACTCAGGGTCATGTGACTTGTACAGATTCAAATGCAGGTGTGTCTGTGGCCATGTAAGATAAGAAATCTCAGAGGCAAAGAACAGCTGTCCTCCATCCTGTCTTAACAAAGGGAGGGGATGGGTCCCCTGTAGCATTTGAGGTATCCCCTCGCCCTCGAGGAAAGATCCTGCAGCAGCAGACTGCCAGCAGCACTGGAAAGACCCGGAGACTGCCACCATCATTCTTCTCTGAGGATTTATACCTCCCAGAAGCTCTCCCATCCTGCCTTTCCCATGGCTCAGAGCTGTGTGTCCCACGTCAGCTGTCCAGTCAGTGCACCTGCCATGTTACTGGCATGCCAGGGTGGAATTTTCTGTTGTTGGTCGGCACTCCACAGAGGGAACTTACTCTGAAGTTCTAAACACAGGAGCAGTCTTTTCCTGAAGGCATCGGTAATGCCTGTTTCCCTTTTTAAATTTGTATGTGTGCTTTTTCAAAAGGACGTTAACAAGCATATGTATGGGTGTGTTTGTGGGGGTTGTTTTCTTTTTAAAAAATAAAGGTCTGTTTTGCAAGTAAAAAAAAAAAGAAATAATCGCTTTAATATATATATATATATATATATATATATAATTAAGAAATGGTTCAGATTTTCAGAGCATCCTCTGAGAGCCTGGAAGTCCTATGTAAGTGTATTTAGTGGGAAAGAATACCCACAAATTCCATGGTTCCCCATTCTGCTCTCCAGGCCTGGAGGCGGAGAGCTGGGCAGGCCCCGGTGTACACACAGGCTCAGAGGGCTGCGAGGCGCGCTGCTGCCTCAGAAACCCGTGTCCCAGGAATGCAGGCAGCCAGCCGTTTTTTAAATAATGGCCTGAAATTGCACTTTGAGGCAAGGACACAATACCAGGGCTTCCTCTGGGGATATCATATTTGCAGAGGAAAACAGCAGCATTTTACACCTTATACCCCCTCCATTGTCACATAACACACGCACAACTTCAAGTAACAAGGGATAAAACAACTATTCCACATGAGCCAATAGGTTGATGAAAATCATCATACCTAGAGCTAATAAATTCATTCATCACAGTCCATCAAAATCCTATGAGGAGATGAACTTTCTTCAGAGAGACCTTCCTTTTTTTCAGTTTTTAAATAGGTGTCTGTGTTCACACATCATAGCAAATATCCAGGGAGTGCCTACTAGGTGTAAGGCATGAAATCTACCAAAAGGGCTGTAGGTTTTTAAATCAACACTTCATGTTTCAATTACCATCAAAACTCCTCCAACCTCTGTTAGTCTAAGAAAGTAACTTGTTGAAACAACTAATTGTAACAGTAATAGCTGCTTCCTCATCAAGCCTTGTTAGTAACTTTCCATATCCTGTCAGAACCTAAAATGCCAACCAGTTCCGCTTGCTCTCTCCAACTTCTTCAACATCAGATCTCTGGGATAAAGGAAAATCCCCACACTCTCATTTTTTTAAAAGACTCAAGACCCACTAAACTGTAGACTTAGGGACTGTTACCCAGGGTTGCTGGACCACCCGAGGAGTCCCGGAGAGCACTTTCAGTCGAGTTAGCTTCTCTTGTCATTCTGCGCATTGCTATTGCGATGCACCTTCTGCATTTAAAACCATTGTTCTCAAATGGGATTGTCGACTTCATTAAGACTTCCCAAGTGGCCTGCTGCTTAACAAAGGGATCAGGGAAGTCTTGGGGAGTTGGATTCAAAATCCTAACAGAAACACAATCAAGTTCCAGGGCTAACAACAGGCCCCTGGAGTCTACAGGAAAACAGGGCACTGTTTTGTGGGAAAGCAGGGCAGGGGTGTTAAGCACCCCTTAGCATTGTCCAGCGGCATGGAACCAAAACTGACCTTTGAATTGCATAGAGGACTTCACCCTGGATGCTTACATGTTTTATTAGAACTCACAATCTGGTCTTAAAAATCCACAGACACTTAGAGATAAACAGGCCCTCTCACGTAAGCTCCTACGATGCCTTCACTTCCAGTGGAAACATTTTCTTCCAATTCCAAACTACCCAGGGAAAATAATGGTATCACAAAAATGGGATAAAAAGATATTTAGTGTTTCCTAGTACCTCATAGGATTTTATATTAATGCAAAAAAAAAAAAATCTCCACTCACATGTGGAATACCGACTTGAACAAATTCAGTGTATTTGATACTTAGTCGACTAATTAATTGGTTTATTTACGGAAAAAATAACCACAGTGCGTCTGAGGCTGGAAATTGCCTACAGGAAAGACTGTTCCCTAATTCTAATGGGCAACCTTAACTTTCCCTGTGCTAGTTTAAGCTTTGTACTCACACAATTAAAACTGTAGTCCACGGTTGTTTCTGTACACAGGTCGGTAAAATCATTTCATGACTTTACCCAAGAAGGCTAACAGAAACGTCTTAAAGGAAGTTACCTATAAAGAGGGGCTATTTGGTTTTTTAACAGGATTGGAAAGAATACACTTGACGTCATTTCAAAAGTTCACTTGAGACGCAGGTAATACACAGATGAGGCAGTGTAATAAAATGTGAAAGCAAGCCATGCATCCTTAGACAAGTGTAAACTATTCTCCAAAATTTATTCTTAAAAGTCAAAAAACATGCATCCTTCAAGAGTATCTTCAGATCTTCAGAAATGTAACACATGTGTGTTTTGCAATAAAAAAATGTACCCCACATTCTTAAGGTCGGTTTGTTACTTTAAGGCCCTCCTATTACACACTGCTTTTTTGAAAAATACATAAGACTGCACTCAAGCTATTCAAGATTGACAAAGAATATCTGATTTAATTGCTATGCAATATGGACTTGATTAAGGGTAACAATAAGAATAAAAAGGGTAGCATTTGGGGTTAGAAAGTCCAATGACTTCTGCTCATTTAGCTGCATGGGAGCACATCAAAACCCAATTCCCCAATTCCTTTTAGTGGGCATTCCTTTCAGCAGACTCCAATCCTTGAAGCCACAGAAAGAAAAATCTCTGTAAAGGTGCAAGTCTTTTTGATATGTGAATTTTTCTTCTTTACGTATTACTGAACATACCTTGAAAAATAAAACGTACCTCGAGAAACAGAAACTGAACAGAGCTTCTGAAACATAGTTTACATATGGTGGGTGTTAGTCAAATCCTCTCACACAAAAATTTCAAGTGACAAAAAAAATATCAAACCGAGGAATATTTTTGAAAATGCCTCGGCCCAATTCTGGGCAGACTTCCATTTTCCTAACGCCATTGATGAAAACATAACCAAATACTTCCCACCTCTGTGCCACCCCATGAAAGGCAAGCAGCTACTAAAACTAACTTTTTCCTCATTATAGTATTTGTCACTAGCTTTCCCCATTTCTAGAAATGTCACCAAGGCATGGTGGCCTTGAAAATATTTAACCGACCAGCACTTCATAGACTCTAAGCTGCTGATTTGCACTAACAATTACATCGGTTTCACTTCCAGGAATGAGGCCACATTTAGGTTTCCACCTCTAAAGATTTACATCCATGTTAACTATATGCTATATACTAACTAGACAGATTTGCAAGAAAAACACATCAGACCTCACTTCCCCCTGAGCACACAGGACCAACAACAGGCCATTCCTCTCCAACTCCCACAAACCAAACAACACAAAGAAGAAAGTTTACTCACAGCGCACAGGAAAGTAGCTGTTTTATTAAGACAAATATATAACCAAAAAGACCAAATTACCACCATCTGAGTTATGAGAACGCTCCGTTCTCAGCATAAGGGATCCAAAAACCAAGCCAACATTTGCATGTCCCATGACCAACAGCCACTTGCCAGGTATCTCTTCACTTCCACTGGGACTGGTGGGCATCCCTGACGCTAAGGAGTCATCCCAGAGCATCCACAAGATCCACACTTACAAGCCCATCCTTGTCTTCGACCCTGCCCTCCAACCTCTCCACGTCCATTGCCGCCTGGCAGAGACACATCCAGACCGTTAGGGATAGTTAAGAGTACGAAAATTCAAACGCGCTCTGAAAAGCCTTCGCAAAAGTCATCCACAGCCCTCAACAGTGAATTTAGAAACCCCAATTTTTTTCTGAGTTTGAAGTTTTTAAGCCTTGCGGATGGTTGGAGTAGGAAAAAGGAAATTTACTAGGCAGTGGAAAGGAAATCTTGTTGTCCTCTATTGTGGCAGTGGGGGTGTTGCCCAATCCTAACTTATCTGCCTTGATAAAGGAAACCAAAGAAAAGAGCACCAAGCACAAGATTTTGTCAAACGAAAAGGAACCCTCTCCTTACCTTAATAGTGCTGGCCATAATGCAATCAAGTTTATTGATCGGTAATAAATGTTAATAATAATTATTGCTTCTCTCTGACCAGAAAGTAGTTTTGATGAGGTTGTTTAGAGCGGATGAGATTGTGCTAAGTCTGGGAAATGAAGTCAGCCAATGGCAGGAAGAGGTTTCTATTGGTCCTGGCTGCCCAGCCCGAAGAAACAGGATATTTGGGAGTGGAGAGATAAGAGACCCTGAAAACAATGTTGTTTTTCTTGATGATAGGCAGCCAGGAGATTTTTTTTTTTAAATTACAAAAAAAAAGGGGGGGGGCATCCAACGCCTTTGACTAGGACTGCCGCAGCAGGTGTGACACGCTGCGCGGAGGCAGGATGCAGATGTGGCGGGACTCCGAGTGGCTTCGCACGGGCGGCCTGCTGCCAGGTGCCGGCCCGACGCTGGCCCCGAGGCTGGCCGGCCCACGGGGACTCAGGGCCGGAGCACACCTCCCCCACCCGGCTCTGTTCTCCTGAAAGGAAACTTCACAGGTAGAGCCTATTCCGTGACGATGTCTAGTCACAGCCATTGACCTGCTGGTTCTTAACAACCTCCGTTTAGTCCACCCCTCGCATGAGTGTTCCAGGACGGTTTCAGTTTTCCCCTCCAAACACATCATGTTTATTTGCACCACAGTAAACCCCTTTGAAAACACAAAGGCTCTAGGATTAAAGTAAACCAAGAAAAAATAAAGAGGAAAAACAAATCTGTCAAATCCTGGCTCTCAAATATTTATTTAAAATCCAAATAACTAAAATGACTACAAGTACTTTGCAACATCAGCAAGCTGGTCCTGCACGGGCAGACGTCAGTCGGCAGGCGGACAGAGCTCGCGGACACGCAGAGATGGCCTGGGAAGGCCTCACCAAGTGTCTCAGAACCTGAGAGCTAGAAGTTCAGGGCCACACATCTGTTTTTCACACGAAGGAAGTTCAGCTCATGGAGGCCTGAACATTCCTTTGAGGCTTTCAGGCCTTAATTACTCATTTTCAGGAAATTACTTGTTCTCTGGAAGAATCAACATACCGCTTTGAATCCAGCTACATTAAAGTTGGGCCAGTAAAGAGGTGTGGTCTCAACAGGGGACCCGCAGAACACAATGGATGATGTCCTGAGTCATCTGGCCGCTCTTGGTCTCAGAGTGCATGTCCCATGAGTTGGTTTCACTCCGACCGAGTGCACGGCTTGCTTGTGTTGGAGTTCATAAACCGGCCCAAGTGTGCCAGTCTGTTATGTCCCATGATTTACCTATGTAAGTTAAGCACAGAAGGAGGAGGGGAAAGATGAAGAGGAGGAAGAGGAGGAAGGGGAGGAAGGAGAGATAAGAGGAGAAGGAAGAGGAAGGAGAGAAAGAGAGAGAGAGATAGAGAGAGAGAGAGAGAGAGAGAGAGAGAGAGAGAAAGAAATCTCATTCTGCTTAGAAGTCAGAATCTAACGAAGTCTCCGCATCCACAGTTTGAAAGTGTGTTGATTTCCGCTCTTTTCATCTCCAAACAATGAATGAGATGGCAGTGCACTGATTAAAATTTTGTTTCCCCTAAACTTTCAAAGTACTGAGTTGTTTTATCTGGGTAGCTTCCAGAGGGATTCAGAGGTGCTGAGAAAAAGACTCTCAGCTCTCCCCCAAGATTCCTTGTGGGTTGTTTTTTGTTTTGTTTTGTTTTGTTTTTCTTTCCCAAGAAGTATCAATTTAAAAGGTTACCTGTGTTACCTGAAGAAGCAGGGGTCTCTAATGGATTTCCCAAAAACCAGCCTTCAACAGGGTATGACCCCTTTGCTAATAAAGTTGCCATGGAAGAAATTCTGCGTGATCCTAGCATTGCTGGTCCCTACTTTCTAATCCCTTGGTCTCTGTAGCTGCAAGAAGCATCAGCTTTCTGACCAGAGAGCCGATTCCTCTTCGAGGGTCTGCTCTTAACTCGTTAGTCCTTGCCTATTTCAAGTCAGCGAACACTGGCAATTTTTAAATTCTCCATTTGGAAATAGTTCTAAACTTAAAGAAAAGCTACAAGATAATACAAAGAACCCCTAATAGCCTTCACTCAGTTACTCCCAACTGTTGGTATGTACCTCATTTACTCTGCTTTCTCTCTCTCTTCTTTATGTACAAAGCATACATATACACATATATAGATGTATTATTATCCTTTAATAACAATAAAAGAAAAAACCAAAACTACATTTCATTATTTGATCTACTTCCTGGAGAGTCTATCCATAAATATAATTATGTCTGATTTTTAAAATGCATATACATATATGTGTGTGTGTGTGTGATCTAATGAAAAGCTGGTTTTGAGATAACAAATTGTAAAAAAGCAAACCTTCATTTCTAATGACACAGTGTTTGATTGATTCCTGTCATCCTCAGAGAATGATTCCTGGTGCCCACAATGGCACAACAGCACCCAAGCCCAATATTCTCCAAATATTTAATGCAGTTCTTAAAAAAAAAAAAAACAAAAAAAAACACTTCATTGGCTACTGAGAACAGAGGGCATATCTATTGATTAGAATGGAGCAGCACAGAAGCAGAAACCATTTCCAAAACATTATTCTAAGAGAACATCACTTGAAGACACAGGCAGCACGGCATCCTCCCCTCCCCCCCCTCCCAGGCCTCTGCTATTGAATGGTTCCAGTGCCGGCTCACTCAGCAGCCAAAGGGCTGGGCTCCCTTCCAACTAGACACCTCCCCTCCTGGAAGCCACCCTTCAGGTCATCAGACAGACCCACATCGGGGGCAATCACAGAGGTCGTCCACCTGCTGGCCATCCTGGTGTGAATCTGTCAGGACAGGGTCCCTTTCCAGCCTCCCTGGGATGTAGCCAACACACGCAGGACAGTGTGGCCCTCCCACTGTCCCTGTAGATAACTGCATGTCTCCATTCTGTACTGACCCACCATGGACTCATCACTATAAATTTACCAAAGCCCTTTGTAAGCCTATTCAAGTCTTCCTCCAAAAGAAAAGAAGGAAATAATGTAAAATAGACCCATCCATTCACTGTCCCTATAGAAAGGCGGGCTGTCACTGATCTGTCCCCTAAAACCTTATCTTCCCACTTTCTAAGGACTCAACACATTCTTATTCCAATTTTCTCACTAACGCCTCCACACGGAATCCACTGCAGAAGGTCAGGAGACGAGAACACTGGATAAGGATGAGATAGTTCTGTAAGTAATGTATGCGCATAGCAGAGAGGTAACGGACCATGATCTTAACTGGGACACAACAGGGGATTCCTGCAGGATTGATCAATCTCTGCACAAAACACCCACACAATGGAATGCTCATCACCACTGGAAACATTGTAGGAAAATGATGCAGTAGACAAGTATTTAGTGATATGAAAAACTGTTATGGTATGATGCCTCGTAAGTTAAAAATCAGGTTAGAAAGGGGAATTATGTCACAGACCCATTTGTTAAAAATAATTTTTTAAACATGTTGTAGTCTATATACTGCAATACTAACAGTAAAGAATCTTTTTTTCCTTTCCTTCCCTACCCTGTCTCCTATGGTTCATCTATATTTTCAGAACATTTAAGGTAAACATACATTACAATCTAATGTAAACATCCTATAAGCAACAGGTAATAATCTATGTGTTTTGTTAATACCTGTATCACATGTAGTACATGACTCTGATGGTTGTCAACTGCTGTGTGTACACCAGAATGCACATTCCTTTTAACTGTCTACAATAAGACAAGAGTAGCTCTTTTTTATTAATTGCCATAAGGAGACTCAGAAGACATATATTTTGTGACAGTCATCTACTCAGCATTAAATCATACAGACTCTACTGATGAAGGGCCTTTCTCCACGCCAGCACTAGGGCACCAGGCACTAGGGAACCAGGGTGACAGGACTTTGTCCAGTCACTGGGTATCTTAGTGTTCAGGAAGTCTGTTAGTCAACTCAGATTCCACACACACGAAATTGCAGAGCCTGGGACCGACCCATGAAACCCATACTTTTTAAGGCAAAACAATAAGACAAAAAGTGTGGTATATTGTTCCTAAAATGACACATGAATCTTAAAATGTATAATGCTTGGATTATTCACAAGATTCCTGCAAGGAGGATGTCCCCAGGACCTTTGCCAGGGATATGCCGGAGACTGCAGATAAGGATCAAACATCTGGACCAGTCCCCACAATGGAAAACTCCATCGTGCAGTTGAATTTTTCCATCGATGTCAATTGGAAGTTTTGCCTGAGAACATATGGAGTGTAAGGTACCCTTCGTCCCCGAGGTCACCCATGTCACACTGCCTAAGGATTGTTTCTCTATTCAAAGCAGATTCCACAAGCAGTACTGTTTCACACCATGGAGTAAGACCGTGTGCGTGTGTACATGTGTGTGTGTGTGGCCCATCCTCCAGCACCACATTAAGAAATAATCCAATTATAATTTAAATAACTATTGTTTCAACACCCTCTCTAGGTGGTTAATATTCTCTGGCGTCTTGGCTGATTTGAACTAATCTAAACCAAGGAAATTATCACACACTAAATCCCCCACTTCTCAACACCCAGTTGCAATTTCCTTCATTGTGAAGCACGTGTCAGTTCAGTTCTAGAGGCTCCCATGGAGTAATGATTTCAATGAACACAATTTCATAAGCATCACACATATTCTCAAATTTTGCCAACTCTGCTCTTACCCAATTCCATATGCCTCCAAAACCTCAGGAGTATTAACACCAATATCGGTTTCTAAATATGTCAATTTGTTATTTGTGGCTTAAAAAAAATAAAAACTACAAAAAAACCCTAACAGCAGAAGAGTTATTTTGACACATATAAATTAGTTTAAAGCAGGGGTCTCAAACTCAACTCAGCATGTGGGCCGCAGAGCAAGATCACAGCCGTTCGGCGGGCCGCACTAGGTCTACAAAAGGCAACTGTTAGGCAACACTTTTCTCACTGCAGTTGAAAACAAAAAAAAAATCAGTAAACAAGCACAATCGTACATACAGTTTACTCAGTGTCACAAAATGACCAGAAACTGTAGTTCGCATCACAACTGCTGTTAACTAAGCTAATATCTAGCTAGGATGCTAGAGAAATGAAAAATACAAGTAGGCCCCTAGGCTTACTTAATTTTATCCAAAATATTTTGAACTTCGTGGATTAGTCTGCGGGCTGCACAAAATTGTTCGGCGGGCCGCATGCGGCCCGTGGGCCGCAAGTTTGAGACCCCTGGTTTAAAGGAACTTGTAAATTTCCCATTTCAATTAACATATTTCTATATACAGGAGTGGGCAAAAGTAGACTTATAGTTGTGAGTATGTGAAACAGAGCATTCATTCTTTGGTTATTCTTATTTTCCACAAGAACAACTGTAAACCTACTTTTGCCCACCCCATACAATCTGTGAACCATGAAATGCATGTGAAGGTCTTTACTCAGGTAACTGGGCACATGGGAGCAGAGCTATCATAGTCATCAGATCTCCACAGGTCACCACGAGGCTCGCTCCAGCACCAATGCCACATACTTTGAGGGTGCACAAAGGCACATTGCCATGCTGCCCAGAGGCTTTCCTGCTCCTCAGTCCCTACCCAGCTCTGGAATAGTGTCTGGTTCCAGTCCTCAGCCATCATCCCAGGCCACACTAAGAAGTTATCTGGGGCTATTGAACTTAACTTACATTTTGATTACTAGTTAGACTTTTAATGTTTTTTTAAATGTATTGATCTCATTTGTAAGATGTTTGACATCAGCATTTATTTTTGTCTTGATCTGTAATTATTTTATAAATTAGTTTTTTAAAAAATATACATACTACCTCTTTTTTTTTTTTTTGTATTTTTCTTAAGTAAGAAGCAGGGAGGCAGAGAGACAGACTCCCGCATGCGCCCTACTGGGATCCACCTAGCGTGCCCACAAGGGGGCGATGTTCTGCCCATCCATGGTGTTGCTCCATTGCAACCGGAGCCATTCTAAGGCCTAAGGCGAAGGCCACAGAGCCATCCTCAGTGCCCGGGCCAACTTTGCTCCAATGGAGCCTTGACTGCAGGGGTGGGGGGGAGAGAAAGGAGAGGAGGAGGGGTGGAGAAGCAGATGGGCACTTCTCCTGTGTGCCCTGGCCAGGAATCAAACCCGGGACTTCCACAAGCTGGGCGGATGCTCTTCTGCTGAGCTAGCTGGCCAGGGCTTATACTATTGAATACTTCTTAAAGAAAGATAATAAGTGGCATTATGATGTCAGCACTTGATAGAAATTTGCAGAGAAGCCAGGATTAAGGAACTACTGCCCCTGCTTTAGAAAGGCTGCTTAATCTGAGATGGATGTGGCCTTGCCTTCACCATCAATAAATTTATTTACATGTTTGCTAACTTGTTTATATCACAAATAAAATCAGAAATGAGGCCCAGGAATAAAATGTTTGCCATAAATTCATTTACTTTCACAAGAAGGTCTTTAGGCACCTGCAAACTAACAGGGTCCTATATCTACCTAAGCCAGGCCTGTGACAGTGCAGTCTCTGTCTCATTGTGGGAGCTGCTGAAATGAGCCCTCTCTGCTGTGCCTCCCTCTGCCCTGTCCCCCTCTGCCCTGTCCCCTCTGCCCTGTCCCCTCTGCTCTGTCCCCCCTCTGCTCTGTCCCCTCTGCTCTGTCCCCTCTGCCCTGTCCCCTCTCTGCTCTGTCCCCTCTCTGTTCTGTCCCCTCTCTGCTCTGTCCCTTCTCTGCCCTGTCCCCTCTGCCCTGTCCCCTCTGCCCTGTCCCCTCTCTGCTCTGTCCCCTCTGCTCTGTCCCCTCTCTGCTCTGTCCCCTCTCTGCTCTGTCCCCTCCGCTCTGTCCCCTCTGCCCTGTCCCCTCTCTGCTCTGTCCCCTCTGCTCTGTCCCCTCTGCCCTGTCCCCTCTTCTCTGTCCCCTCTGCTCTGTCCCCTCTTCTCTGTCCCCTCTCTACTCTGTCCCCTCTGCCCTGTCCCCTCTTCTCTGTCCCCTCTGCTCTGTCCCCTCTCTGCTCTGTCCCCTCTGCCCTGTCCCCCCTCTGCTCTGTCCCCTCTGCTCTGTCCCCTCTGCTCTGTCCCCTCTGCCCTGTCCCCTCTGCTCTGTCCCCTCTGCTCTGTCCCCTCTGCCCTGTCCCCTCTTCTCTGTCCGCTCTGCTCTGTCCCCTCTGCACTGTCCCCTCTTTACTCTGTCCCCTCTGCCCTGTCCCCTCTCTGCTCTGTCCCCTCTGCTCTGTCCCCTCTATACTCTGTCCCCTCTCTGCTCTGTCCCCTCTGCTCTGTCCCCTCTGCTCTGTCCCCTCTTCTCTGTCCCCTCTGCTCTGTCCCCTCTTTACTCTGTCCCCTCTGCCCTGTCCCCTCTCTACTCTGTCCCCTCTGCCCTGTCCCCTCTGCCCTGTCCCCTCTCTGCTCTGTCCCCTCTGCCCTGTCCCCTCTCTGCTCTGTCCCCTCTGCTCTGTCCCCTCTTCCCTGTCCCCTCTCTGCTCTGTCCCCTCTGCTCTGTCCCCTCTCTACTCTGTCCCCTCTTCCCTGTCCCCTCTCTGCTCTGTCCCCTCTGCTCTGTCCCCTCTCTACTCTGTCCCCTCTTCCCTGTCCCCTCTCTGCTCTGTCCCCTCTGCTCTGTCCCCTCTCTACTCTGTCCCCTCTGCTCTGTCCCCTCTGCTCTGTCCCCTCTCTACTCTGTCCCCTCTGCTCTGTCCCCTCTGCTCTGTCCCCTCTCTGCTCTGTCCCCTCTGCCCTGTCCCCTCTGCTCTGTCCCCTCTGCTCTGTCCCCTCTGCTCTGTCCCCTCTCTACTCTGTCCCCTCTGCTCTGTCCCCTCTGCCCTGTCCCCTCTGCCCTGTCCCCTCTGCTCTGTCCCCTCTGCTCTGTCCCCTCTGCCCTGTCCCCTCTGCCCTGTCCCCTCTGCTCTGTCCCCTCTCTACTCTGTCCCCTCTGCTCTGTCCCCTCTGCTCTGTCCCCTATGCTCTGTCCCCTCTGCCCTGTCCCCTCTCTGCTCTATCCCCTCTGCCCTGTCCCCTCTCTGCTCTGTCCCCTCTGCTCTGTCCCCTCTCTGCTCTGTCCCCTCTGCCCTGTCCCCTCTGCTCTGTCCCCTCTGCTCTGTCCCCTCTCTGCTCTGTCCCCTCTGCCCTGTCCCCTCTTCTCTGTCCCCTCTGCTCTGTCCCCTCTCTACTCTGTCCCCTCTGCCCTGTCCCCTCTGCCCTGCCCCCTCTCTGCTCTGTCCCCTCTGCTCTGTCCCCTCTCTGCCCTGTCCCCTCTGCCCTGTCCACTCTCTGTCCCCTCTGCTCTGTCCCCTCTCTGCTCTGTCCCCTCTTCTCTGTCCCCTCTGCTCTGTCCCCTCTCTACTCTGTCCCCTCTGCCCTGTCCCCTCTCTACTCTGTCCCCTCTGCCCTGTCCCCTCTGCCCTGTCCCCTCTTTGCTCTGTCCCCTCTGCCCTGTCCCCTCTGCCCTGTCCCCTCTTTGCTCTGTCCCCTCTACTCTGTCCCCTCTGCCCTGTCCCCTCTACTCTGTCCCCTCTGCTCTGTCCCCTCTGCTCTGTCCCCTCTCTGCTCTGTCCACTCTCTGCTCTGTCCCCTCTGCTCTGTCCCCTCTGCCCTGTCCCCTCTGCTCTGTCCCCTCTGCACTGTCCCCTCTCTACTCTGTCCCCTCTGCTCTGTCCCCTCTCTGCTCTGTCCACTCTCTGCTCTGTCCCCTCTGCCCTGTCCCCTCTGCCCTGTCCCCTCTCTGCTCTGTCCCCTCTGCCCTGTCCCCTCTGCTCTGTCCCCTCTGCACTGTCCCCTCTCTACTCTGTCCCCTCTCCCCTGTCCCCTCTGCTCTGTCCCCTCTCTACTCTGTCCCCTCTCTGCTCTGTCCCCTCTGCTCTGTCCCCTCTCTACTCTGTCCCCTCTGCCCTGTCCCCTCTGCTCTGTCCCCTCTGCACTGTCCCCTCTCTACTCTGTCCCCTCTGCCCTGTCCCCTCTGCTCTGTCCCCTCTCTACTCTGTCCCCTGTCTGCTCTGTCCCCTCTCTACTCTGTCCCCTCTGCCCTGTCCCCTCTCTGCTCTGTCCCCTCTCTACTCTGTCCCCTCTGCCCTGTCCCCTCTCTGCTCTGTCCCCTCTCTACTCTGTCCCCTCTCCCCTGTCCCTCTCTGCTCTGTCCCCTCTGCCCTGTCCCCTCTCTGCTCTGTCCCCTCTGCTCTGTCCCCTCTCTGCTCTGTCCCCTCTGCCCTGTCCCCTCTCTGCTCTGTCCACTCTCTGCTCTGTCCCCTCTGCACTGTCCCCTCTCTGCTCTGTCCACTCTCTGCTCTGTCCCCTCTGCACTGTCCCCTCTTTACTCCGTCCCCTCTGCCCTGTCCCCTCTCTGCTCTGTCCCCTCTGCTCTGTCCCCTCTGCCCTGTCCCCTCTGCTCTGTCCCCTCTGCCCTGTCCCCTCTTCTCTGTCCCCTCTCTACTCTGTCCCCTCTGCTCTGTCCCCTCTGCCCTGTCCCCTCTCTACTCTGTCCCCTCTGCCCTGTCCACTCTCTGCTCTGTCCCCTCTCTACTCTGTCCCCTCTGCTCTGTCCCCTCTCTACTCTGTCCCCTCTGATCTGTCCCCTCTCTGCCCTGTCCACTCTATGCTCTGTCCCCTCTGCTCTGTCCGCTCTGCAGTCCTCTCTCTACTCTGTCCCCTCTGCTCTGTCCCCTCTCTACTCTGTCCCCTCTGCCCTGTCCCCTCTGCTCTGTCCCCTCTGCACTGTCCCCTCTCTACTCTGTCCCCTCTGCCCTGTCCCCCCTCTGCTCTGTCCCCTCTCTGTACTGTCCCCTCTCTATTCTGTCCCCTCTGCTCTGTCCCCTCTGCCCTGTCCCCTCTCTGCTCTGTCCCCTCTGCTCTGTCCCCTCTGCCCTGTCCACTCTCTGCTCTGTCCTCTCTCTGCTCTGTCCCCTCTCTACTCTGTCCACTCTGTACTGTCCCCTGTCTGTACTGTTTCTTCCCCCTCTGCAAAGTGAGGAAGAGGATCCCCCCTCTCATGGATACAAAGTGCTGTTCAAATCATGGCAGACAGTTCTTTCCCAGTTCACCCTTTCAAAATGTCTTTAATTCTGTGGAAACGCACTGAACGGAATTGAAACCCTGAAACAGATTAGTCCATAATTTTTTCTAATCCCAGTACAAATCTCAGCACACACAGGCGTGGACAAAGGTAGGTCTACAGTTGTAATACAGATAAATAATACAAGAATAAACTCTACATTTCACGTACTCACAACTGTGCCCACCCCTCTGTTGTGAGAAAGGATGTGGATCAGGGACAGGTGGGAGTGTTCTTTCTGAATGCACCACCACTGACAGGCCAGCAGACAAGCTGCTGCTCGCTCAGGGCACAGGACTTTGTCCTTTCTTCACAGCCACACGAGTTACCCCACCGCAGGAATTTTAGGGAACAACCACCTATTGGCCAAAGAAGCTCGCGGGCTTACTTGCCAGCCAGAAACCAGGTGGCAGCGTGTCCCTGTGAACTGCGGTCACTAGAGGGTGCTAAATGTCCCTGTAAATGGCCCTGGAGAGACTGTGTATGCCTACTTGCCTACTTTTTGACTTTACATTTCTGGAGTTTATATTATTATTCTACAAAGTTGTCTCAACTTTACCCATTAACATGAAAATCCAGCATTCATAATGTAGAAGTTGTTTCTGAGTGTCAGTTGTCTGTCACGATGGGGCACACAGAACATGCGTGTCTAATGGGCAGTGAAAACATGCATGGATCTGCCTAGAAGACTTGAAGGCATTCTTTTACTGGGTGAGAACTGACCATGGGATTGTATCATTGTTCCACACCACTATGAGTAATAAAAAACCCCCAACAAATAGACTACTTCACAATAATTCTAGATGGTTCGATACGCTCCCCAGTACAAGTTCCATCAAACTGACAGGTAACATTTGAGGGCATTTTCTTCCCTTTGTGGACAATACTGGTTTCAACACTAGCACTTTGCCTCAACTCTGGTATTAGTAGGTCCCTTCCAAAAATGATAACTGCAGAAGAACCTGGATTATATTACACATAGTATGTGAGAGATTCTTTGTAGTACCTTCCTTTATTTAAAAAAAAAAGTGTAGTATTTTAGGGTATGTGTTTATAATGCATCACTTATAAAAAAAGGTTTATAACCTTAAAATATACATATGGAATAAAACAAGCTTTAAAGTTACATATGCAGGCTGTCTTGAAAATAATTTTGCAATTACACTGACATTAGGTCATCGACACGTCAAACACTTAAAGCAAAATGCAGTGTCTTGGGAAAATTTGCAAAACAAAAAAATTAACTGATTTTGCAACTTTTCTCTTTTTGTCCTCTCTTGTACTTAAAAATATCTGTAGTGTTTCTTCCCCCAGCCCCGCTCCTTGCACTCTGGTTCATATACCGACAGAGCGGGGTCAGTGGGTGACAGCTGTCTGTTTGTGTTCCTGGCAGGCGGAGGTGGGCTGTGTGGGCGAGGCTCCGACCGCCCTGAGAAGAGGCACCAGCCACTGCGGTCGGTGACGTGTTTTCCTCTGGGGCTGCCAGTCCAGCAGAGGCTCGCTTTCAGTGTGCTTTACAGAAGGATAATTAAGGCACTGTTCCATCTGTTGGTCTGCGAATTTAAAGGGAAACAAACTTTACTTTCGCACGTAAATGGCACAGTGTGGATGGGACTAGGTGCTGGAAACTGTCACAGCAGTGGGTTCCACCCGGCTTCACCAGGACGCAGCTCCCGATCAAAGATGCTGGCGAAAGGGAAATGTGGTGCCAGGCTCAGCACACCCAGCACCCACAGTCGACAGCTGCCTCAGGGGGAAACTGAGGATGTGAATGCAGAGCTAACTCCTATGTCAGCAAGGGAAGGACCCAAACATACCAGGGGCAGGGAGCTGGGGGACAGCTCAGAGGATGAGCCCAGTGCGGCATCCTGATCGGAGGCCTTGGCTCAGGATGGCAAGGTCTCAGCCTGGCTTCATCCTCATCCTTTCAGTGGCTCAAATGTCTTGTAATTCACCCATGTCCATTTTCCATTTGATAGTCAATGAGTAACTGTGCAGGTTCATTCACAGACTAAGAGCAGAAAACCCCCTGGAGCCCCCAGGGCCGTCACAGGGCTGGCACTCTGCAAGCATTTGCTGAGTGAGTGAATGAATGAATGAATGAATGAATGAAGCAAGCAAGCAAACATGTCCCTGGAGCACATCCCCGGGAGCACTGAGAAAGGGCAGTACTGGCTGTGTCAGTGGCCAGCCCAGGAGCTGCCTTCAAGGGCCCAAAGTCTGGCTTGAATTTGATACTCCACCAAGATAAGTGAGGTACTTTTGACAGGCCTTCTGACAGGCCCAGCATGGTTCTACTCAGTCCCAGGCCAGCTGTGGCTCACCAGAAGAGCTGTGGCCAGGGCCAGCTGTAGCCAAAACACCACCTCGTTCCTCAATTCTGAACAGAATGTACCCAGCATCTCTGCCATTCATCTGGTTTTCAACTGCTTGCTGACCAATTCCTGGGAAGATTTTCATTCAAAATTAAGATGAAAGCTGGTACTTAAGTTGTAACCCACCCATGCCTCCCCATCACACACACAAAACAGATGATGACGATGATGACAATGCGATGATGATAATGAAGACAGGTGAATGGATGAATAAATAGATTGGCAGAGAGATGGAAGGATAGCTGGATGGCTGGGAGGAAGGGAGGGAGGGAGGGAGGGAGGGTGCAGAGAAAGATAGAGAGAGGCTGGCCATCTGTCCCACCACCACGCCCCATTCCCAAATAGTCTGCCAACTCTCTGCCCAAGTGCTGAGGCCACATGCACTGGGTAACTTTAGAAGTGACTTTCTTCAGCAACTTTCCCAATCAAGGCACTAAGAAGTGAAGAAGGCAGATGGTCTCTGAGAGACTTTCCAACCCTAGACATTACAGAATTTCTTCTCAACAACTGACCTAACAGTACCTGGCAGTGAGTGGACATTCAACAAAAAAATACTGAATGAACAAGTGAGTGAATGAATGAATGAATGAGTATATACCCTCTCTTTTGCCTGCATCATGATGCATTTATAGCAGATATCAGAATATCAAAATAAAATAGCTCCCATTTGTGTATTACTTAGCCCTTACAATTTTCCAAAGTAACATTGACTATAATGATTTCCAGCTACACTATTTCAGCAGCTGTGCTGATTTCACATACACTTATTAAAAACCCTCAGGATGGCAGATTCGTTGCATATCTAAACACTTGCCATAGCACCCACGGTGAATGTGGTTGCCAACATAACCCAGTACGATTTCCCATCACATATTCCCTTCTTCCCAGGTGACACTGACACTGTTTCCATCAAAAGTTGGGGCCTATGTTCCTGTGCCTCGAAGCCGGATGGGCCTGTGACTAAAGTGTAAGTTCAGCGATGTGACTTCCAAAGCCACCTGTAAAGGTGACACAGCTTCCACCTAGTTTCCTTGGAAACAGCACTCTTTCACCTCACCCACCACACTGGCAGGAAGCCCAAGCCACGTGGACAGGCCATTTGCAGGTATTCTGGTCATCGGCCCGGCCAACAGCCAGCACCAACCCTCAGAGGTGGAAGTAAAGAAACCTTACGATGACTCCAGCCCCAACTGCTACTTGATTGCAGCTGTGTAAGACACCCTGGGCAAGACGTGCCTGCAGCAGCCCAGTCAACCCCTGGAACCATGAGGAACAAGGTATGAAAAGCATCATTCTGACTTAAAGCCACTAAGTTTTGGAGTGATTTGTGATGCAGTGAAGGGCTGCTGGAACCATCAGACGTTTCCTTATTCAAAAACAGATTTCTGCAACATGGTGACAGTAGTAAACTGTCCCCCCATGTGCTCGTCCATCCGTTCATCAGACCTCACTGGCATCAGCTGCATGCCCAGCCTCATGTCCGGCACTGAAGACACACAGGACGGGAGGCAGCAGCCTACAGCCAAACAACAGAAACCTCTCATATTAGTTGGAGGAAGAAAAATATGCCAGAATCACCCCAGCATTTTGATTCAAGAGAAAGGACGAAAGTCACAAACACCCATAGCGGTTCCCTCTTCTCTTCCGCCCTTCCTCTCTCCGCTCATTAAACGTGCCTGTGCCTCAGGGTCACCTGACCCCATCAGAGTGAGACAGCCCCACTCCCGTTGCTCTGCCCCTGCTGGTCCTTCTCAGTCCACACCCAACGCAAGCAGCCTTCCAGGCATCATATTGCTGGTGTCCAGTGCCCATTTTCTAGAAAGATCTCTGCCCATCGCACCCAGATTACTTCCCCAAGGAGACATGGGAAAACTTTTAATTCCTGTAACTTCCACCAAAAGGAGAAGGGAGGTGGATGCGATGCAGAGGGAGAGACTTCCCTGCCCTGAGTTACTAAAAAGAAAGCCCCAGTGTTTCGAAGATGTTATTATTATTTTCCCTGAAACACTAGCTCCTAGAAATCAGGGGCTCTATCCTCAGTGTGGTCTCCAAGGCTTACAGGACGCCAGGGGTGGGGGGGCTCCATCGGTCAATTTTGACTCTAACGAGAGCCATCTGGAAGACTGCAATGGTGGGCCAGGCCAGCCACTGGGCGGGATGCAGGGACACACGGTGGGTTTGTTTCTAAGAACCAGAGTTCTGTGTGCCACCCCTGAAAGGAACACGAGCTGACCAGCTGTCCTGAGTGGAATTCTCCCCAGACACCTGGGAGGCTTCTTCAAAGAAAGGACATTTATCTTGCTTTCAGAGGTCACACGCTGAATCCCTGGAGGAGAAGCATGGCTGCTCTGACCCCAGTGCCAGAGCGCCCCAACTTACCTCCCAGACTGAGCTGGGATTTGCGATATTTGATTCCACATTACTTAAAGCTGTTGCGAGCTTTTCATCAGGCATGGAAACCATTAATGTGTCTCACACGCCACACTCTGTTTTATGGAATTCTTGCACTGGGGAGCTCTTTTTATTTTATTATTTTCTTTAACAGCCAGAAAACTGGGAAGTTCACAAAGAAATTTTTCAACTGCCTTAAGTGACCCTTAACCTAACAGGTTTTGCCTAATCTGTAAATTGGAGTTAAAAGTATTTCAGTACCTTTGGAGTGGGGAGCTCTTTGTCTTTAACAGAGTGGGGAGACCACTAACAATGGGGCTACACATACCTCGTGCCTCTTTGTTAGTGACTGCAAACCAGAACCAGATGTGAAACATCAGCAGCTACCTCATACTGATCCATGGAAGCTGCGGCTAATCCAGATCGTTCTTAATAACTCAAACTGCTACCCTTTAGCTATCTAATTTTTCTCTCACAAATGCAAAAGAAAATTGACAGAACACATTAAAATCCATTTCCATCCAAACACACACAGATTTTCTCCGATAAGACCCCGGAATAAAAAGCTTTCTCCACTAAGCTGTGTGGCTGTCACCTAGGTTTTCGTTTAGGTGATCACTGCCTTTAACAAAAACAAGACCTGGAAGGAGACAGGCTATACTGGAAATTAGAGATTCCGGTTGTTATCTTTCCCCAAGATGCTTGTAAATGTTAAGAAAACCTAGCGGTTCAGGGTGAAAACTCTAGCAACCCAAAATACCTTTCTTCCATAGCAACCATTTTCATGTTCATGTTTCTGAATTTAAAGTGATGAATATAAGAGGAGGAAAATATCAATAGATACAGAAATGATTCATAACCCCCCAAATGAAGAAATCCATCATTCTGCCCTACATTTGAACATTCTATCAATAAGTATGTCTATTTACTGGATCTGAGAGGAGCTATTTTAACATAAAATCAAATATAAAGTTGTTTCAGACATTGAATATTGTTTTGTAACTTAAAGCAGGCACAAGGTGGAATGGCTTCAGATGCAAAGCTAGACATTGATTGATTCTTAGCACTTGTAAGTATGGCAATTATACTGTCATGCTACATAGGACTTCCCAGTCCTACCCTGAAATGAGACTGATGCAGATGTATAGGTAAGAGGAAGGATAAAAACAGTCATATTGCCGCACTTCATCAATGTAAGACTGCGGATGTGAAGATGGAGAGCACACCTCTAGGAAAGAGAAAATCATTCTGCCAAACAAAATTAGCCATAAGACATTCTTATTCATCAATTAGAAGACACATCAAATTTTTTTAAAACAAATATGTGCCTCAGATGCAATGGGATGCGCTTACAAAAGAACCTATCACAAAAGCACTCAAATATCATATAGAACAGACCGCAGGGTTTGCAGCCTCAGCACTGTCAACACGTGGGGCCGGGGAATTCTCTGTTGTGGGGGTCTGTCCGGTGCACTGTAGGTTGTTTGCTAGCATCCCTGGTTCTAGATGTCAACAGCACCTCCCTTACCCCAGTTATGGCCATCTAAACTGCCTTCAGACACTGCCACATGTCCCTGAGGGTACAAGCAAAATCCAGTTGAGCAGAATTGCAACAAAGCAACTCAATTCAATCAGGTTCACAATGTAATTTTGTCTACGTGCAAATGACAGGCCGTCAGCCACCAGGAGACTGTGTTGCTGAATGAGACGTTATGACCTAAAAAAACTGACATGAACAAATGGTTGGTGGTGCATTTACAGGAGTGCGTGTTGGCCTTCCCAACAACCAGGATGGAAGAGAACTTGGAAAAGTGTCTAACATCACTAATCATCAGGAAAATGCAAATCAAAACCATGATGAGACATTACTTCACGCCTGTTAGAATGGCTATTTTCAGAAAAAAATGAAATAAGTGTTGAGGAGGACGTGGAGAAAAGGGAACCCTTGTGCACTGCTGGTGGGAATGTCAATTGGTGCAGCTGCGTGGGAAACAGTATGGAGGCTCCTGAAATAATTAACAACAGAACTACTGTATTATCCTTCAATCCCACTTCTGGGTATTTATTCCAAAGAAACACAATGACTGTCTTGGAAAGGTATCTGTGCTCCCATGTTCACTGCAGCATTATTCACGACAGCCAGAACAGGAAAACAACCTCAGTGCCCACCGACAGATGAACGGATACAGAACATGTGGTGTATACATACCGGAATATTATACAGCCATGAAAGGAAGGGTATCCTGCCATTTGTGACAACATGCATGGACCTCGAGGGCATTAGGATAAGTGAAATGAATCAGAGCAAGATGTCTCACTTACATGTGGAATCTAAAAAAAATCAAATTCATCGATACAGAGAGCAGATCAGTGTTTGCCAAAGGCAGGAGGAGAGGGGTAGATAAAATGGGTGAGGGGGGTCAAGGGTCTAAACTTCCAGCTCTAAGATAAGTCAGTCTGGGAGGAAATGGACAGCACAGTGACTACAGTCAAAAGTACTGGACTGAATATTTGAGAAGTGCTAAGAAAAAGTTCTCATCACAAGAAATAAAATGTGTAACCACACGTGGTGATGCATCTGAACTACATTTATTGCAGTGATCATTTCATAATATACACACGTCAAATCATTAGGTTGCACACCTAAAACTAGAACGGCATTATCTGTCAATTCTAGCTCAACAAAAATAAGTAAAAGAAGCTGGATGGGAGCAAGTCACTATCAATAGATTTCACAATTTATAAACTGTCTTATAAATGTGAAAAAAAATTTAAGAAGATCAAAGTAAGAAAACCAAAACATTGTATTTTGGGCCTGTCCATATGACACATCTGAAAAAATTTTAATCTTTGCAGTATTGGCAAGGATGTGGAGGAAAGCGCACTGTCACTCATGTCCATTAGGAGCACAGATTAATGCCTCATCAGAAGGTAATTTGTCCTTTGACTCAGCCATCTTATTCTAAAAACAATTTATAACTATTAAAGACATTGATTAAACCATTTACATCCTTCTTAGAGAACTCCAGAAAAAATTAAGAAGAAAAATTCCAAGCTCAGATTGATTTCTCAGTACATTCTAACACATTTGAAGAATTGTGCCAGCCTTACACAAATTTTTCTATATAATATATTAAAAGAAAACTTTGATATAAAAATGATACTAGTACATTATGAGAAAGGAAAACTATAGGCTGATCACACACATAAATGCAGATGCAAAAACCCTGAGCAAAATCCCAGGAAACTAAATTCAGCGGGATAAAATAGGATAACAGACACAGTAATCCAATTGGGTTCATTCTGAGATGTAAGATCACTTCAATGAATCCGAATTACCACATTTTCATTGTAAAAAGTGAAAAATCATATGATAATTTTGCAAAAGTGAGGGAAAAGCATTTGAAAAATTTGAAAACTATTCTTACTAAATTAGAAGCAAGAAAACTGTATCAATCTCATGAAGGGCATCTGTCAAACCTTATAGTAAACCAGATACTTTAATGGTCAAACACCAAAACCCAACCCTTTGAAGTTGGGAGTAAAGACAAAAAGGCTCACTGTCCCCACAAGAAAATGAAATAAAATGCCAAGGAATGGGGGTGGGAGGGAAATAAAACTTTAACTATTAGCAGGTATAATTTTTTTAGATAGAAAAATTCAAGAAAATTAGAAATGAATCATTAGGATTAATAGGTTGAAGAAGTTTGCTAGTATGCGTCAATATGGAAAAGTCTATTTTACTTATATGTATCAGCCTCATTAAGAAATGAAATGTTAAAAGATTCTATTTTCATTAGCATAAAAATATCTTAACATGTGCGAATAAACAGAATACAAGATGTGCAGGATCTTTACACAGGAAGTTACAAGATATTACTGACAGGAGACCTACATAAGTGAATAGCCATTCCATATTCGTGGATTGAAAGACTTTAAAATTTATCAACAGCTTCAGTGTATATTCCTATCAAAACTGCAAAAAGATTTTTGTACAACTTGACAAACTGGTTCTAAAATTTATACAGAAACGCATAGGGTCAGAAATAGACAGGATCAGGATGCTCTTGCAGAAGAGTGTGGTGGGATGACTTGTTCTACTGAACATCATCACAGAGGCACAGTGAGTAGGCCAGAGTGGCCTCATGTATAAGCAAACAAAACAATCGGAAAGTCAAGTGAGCCCAGCAGAGAGTGAGGTTCACACATGTACATGGGCACACATGACTTTTGGCAAAAAGTCTTTCTTCACATAAACAGTGAAGAAAGAAAGGAAATCTTAGAAAAATGCAGCTGGGGAAATGGGGTATCCATGTACTAAAAAGAAACCCAACAACTAACTCATCTGTCACAAAAACCAACTCCAGGAAATTATAGAAATAAATGCAAGAGGCAAAAACGGTATGGAACACGGTACACATGAATAGCTTTGAGACTTTGGATGAAGAAGAGTTTGTGAATAAGACACAAAACACTAACTATAAAGGGACAGGCTGATACATGAAACTACATGAGAAATTTAAGAACTTTTTTAAATCAAAAGACAGAGAATAAAAATACAAACCATGTGATGGAAGACGATATCTTTAACACATCTAACCTACTATTCATATCCAGAATATATAAAAGACCCTTATACATCAATAAGAAGACACACAAACCAATGGAAAAACAGCAGTGGAAAAGGGATAATTTCATTTCATGTAATACATACATCACGTCCACTTTTTCCAGGTGGGAGGAAGTAGAAAGCATTAATATGAAGCCTCACAAATACTACCCATGACCCTCACTACTCCTCCATGGGGGTCACCTACTTGTGAGGACCCAGGAACTGGAGGAATTGACCTTTAGTGACTAGTGGACCTCACCCAGAAATGGTCCTCATCAAGGAGGAGACATTAAGTTAAGACCTACACAACAAACAGAAACCATTAACACATGCAGAGAAGCAGCCCTCCAGGTGAGGGACCAGCTAGTTCAATACTCGTGAGTCAGGTGTAAGCCTGGAACAGCAGAGAAACAGAATTCTGGAGTGCCACGTGCCAGGGCTGCATAATTTTATCCGGTGTCTGCAATGAGGGCACAGCCCGCATCGTATTGAGGAATTTGGACTCGTTCCCATTGTGGAAAGCTACAGGGCAGGAGAACAAATAGAGATTGTAGGATGTGACTGACACGCTCTAAGGGCTCTCCAGCTGCCATGTAAAGGAGAGGTTTGTCAACATGCACAAAGGGAAGCTGGGAGAACTCAGCTAAGATGCTACTGCTTCATTCCAGGTAAGGGATGATGGACCAGGAGTTACTGGAGGAAGGCTTCACAGGACTGGCTGATAAACTGGGAAGCAAAGAAAAGAGAATCAGAGGTGGTTTGTGGTTTATGGCTGTTGTCTGATTTTACTGTCTAGCCTCAGCATCTGGGAAGACAGCATTTCCACTTTACAGAGATGAGGGAGGCTTGGAGAATACAAGTTTGGGAGAAGAGATGAGGAGCTGTACTTAAAGTTGAAGGTGCTTGTAGTTAAGGCTGAGGATCACTGGGTTTTGGTGGTTTTTAAGCCATGTGACTTTAGAGGGAAGAGGTTAGTGTTGATCAGGAAGAAAAGGTGATTAAAGCTGGGCCTGGAGGCTGTCCATCGCTTTGCAGCTGAGCGAGGGAAGACGAGCTGCAGGTGACTCGGGGCAGTGCAGAAGGATTTCTGTGCAGTGCCGAGTGCCCACTGGAGATTTGTAGTCACAAACGAAGAGGGAGACCAGCCAGCCTCATCCTGTCTGTTTTCTCAGGCAACATTCAGTGGTTCAAAGTGCGACTATATACGGAGCAAAGCCCTGGCCCAATCATGGCAAAGCTTGCTAGGTAGGTCTATTATTAGCTAAGCTTTATAGCTGAAAGTACAGAGGCACCAAGTAGTTGAGGAAGGAACTTGCCCATAGTCACAACAAGCTGGGATATCAACCAGGAGATAGTTATCACCGGGGAGCTAAGGATGGGAAATACCGACTTTGAAACAAAGCCTGTCTAACTCCATATTTCACATCCTTAAACACTATTGTGCTAACTCCAAAGTGGGGGGGGGGGAGGTGCTCTGGGGCAAAAGAAGCTCACAAAAAGGAAACTTACAAAAAATAGACAAAGTGTGGAACTTAAATGAAGAATAACATCAGGGTGCTGGGGAAAGGTATCTTCCATGTAGATACGACGTAGTTCATTCCAGTGACGAATGCAATGTGAGAAGGAAAGTACAGAGGTAACGCTCATTGAGCGTGTTGGCGAGAAACCATAATTCAGGTTTTGTGATTTGGGAACTAAAATAAAATCGTAAACAACCTAAGAAACCTTTTAGGATTCTGCAGCCAAAATTAAGACGCAGTAATGACAAAGCTCCCCCGAGCAGGCCAAAGTCAGCATCCTGGAACTCCAAGTGCACGGGCTTCCCCTAGCCATTGGGATCACGGGCAGTTTGATCAGACGAGCATTAAGGTGAGCTGGCATGCACTTGCAAATTCAGGCACCCTTACATGTGAAATTCCTGATCATATCTGCAATTTGTGGTTTGAATATTAAAAATGTGGTGTGAATGAAATTCAGATATCTGTGGGTAAATGTGATAACTAGTCTTGTCGTCAGCCAAAGTCCTCAGCATGTAGGGTTGTGATTCCTGTTACAGTAACTACCAACAGCACCAGAGGAAAACTAAGCATTTTCTATGACAGAATTGCTTAAACCTATACCTCGAGTAGCACTAATAATTTTTCATAATATGTGGTTCCCCCTCTCTATGAATAACCTTCAAATAAGAAAAGGTTTGCTTTTTTTAAGAAGCGGTATAAGCATATCCTATTTCATATGTAAATGTTGGCAAAACATAGTTTAATAAAAATATATAAAATAAGACTTGTACTTCTTCTCCCATGTAAGGGAAGATTTACTTGTGAAGTGATGGTCTTTACAAAATGTGCTTTTTTGGTTTCCTTTTTCTTACTGTATCCATAAATTTATTAATAAAAGGTTTTGTCTTGATTTACTAACATTTAAAAAGATGGATGATATTTGGTATCGCAAGAAGGGGATATCATAAATTTAAAATCCATACATAAACTGTTTTCTCTTATTTGCAATATGACAAATGATTGTGTAAAGTTACAATCAATAAAAGCTATCTGAAAGCTATAAAATGGATTTGGTCTTCATAGCTCTAGGAGCAATGTGAAAATACCCCAGCTACCTTTAATTATCAGTTTATAGTGCAGACCCAGCATGTCAAAATATTTAACTGTAATCAAACTATTACCTGTATGTGGTGTCATATTACGATGTGAAAGTTCGATCTAATATTTCCAAGGTATTTATCAAAGTTCAATACAGGTCCTGCCTCATAAATCAGTTTCAGACTAGACAAAAGAAATAAGCAAGTCCCTGTTTATTTCAGAATTTTCCAAGCCAGTCCCAAAGACTAAACTGCTAACTCTCGTGTGAATTTTCAGTAGAAATCTGAGTGATCTTGCTCTGACAGTCTGTTAAGATACAAAATAATGGCAATAAAACAACAACAAAAAAGCATAAGCTCAATTTAACTATTTCTCTTGGACATAAAATATGTTTGGGGAAGAAATGAGTTGTTCCATACGAGCTAGGGTAGTTATTTCTTATGTGGGAGCAACTCTGGCTCCACAACACACTTTATCAAAGGTGGCTTTGTGTCTGGGTGAGACCGGTTTTCCACTCAAATCATTTCATTAAATTCCACTGGGTCACACGCTTCCAGGTACTCTCCCTGAAATATGGCCTACAGTCCTCAAAAAAACTCAGGGAGGTGGCAGAAAGGGCATGCTAAAAATAGCGTGGGCTCATGTTTATATCCTGTCTGTCGCAGCTCCTGCCTGAACGAGCCATCCGCGTGTTTTAATGAGCTATCAGATAGCTCCATCACAAGTCGACCATCCATGATTAGCCCATTATTAGTACCTTTTCATAGCCTCCAGAGAGTAGTACTATTGTTGCAACAGCTTATAATACTCCAAGTCTGTATTTATAATAAACATTCCAGTGAGCATCTGTCCCTGACATCTCTGAAAATACTCAGAAAAATATCTCCAAGGAAACACCTTCTCTTTCCCGTTTCATCTAAAGAGTGGCATTGGTTATGACAATAATGACATCCACTACTAATTTATCACATGCCATGAGTCACCGTAAATGCTCTATGTACATTAATTATCTGAGTTCATGCTTTCCACAATCCTGTGAATTACGTCCAATGCTTCCCATTATCCAGATAAAGAAATTGAGGCTTAGTCAGGTTCTAAGTCCTTTACCCATGATCAGAAAGTAAGAAACAGGGCCAGGGTGGCCACAACAATCTCTCTGACCATGAAACGGGGGTGGAGAGTTGGGGGGGGATGATTGGCCTGAGCTTCCCTGGGCTTCCACCCCAGGTAACGTTCTGCATGTGAGTCTCACCCCATTCGCTACTGTGACTCTCAATAAAACTCCAGTTACCCATGTGGAATACTCATCTACATCAAGCCCAATTTGCTACTGGGTTTCAGTGTTATTTCATATGAAAACAATCAATAACAGAGAGGGGCCTGGACCTGGTTTCAAAACACATAATTTGAAAGGAATTCACTCTGAAAGCTCCAAGCAGCCCAGTGATCTCCAACCAGTACCCTGGGAGGCTTCTCAGCTCCCTTCATGCTCCTCTGGGTGCTTCCTTCCATCTAAAAATACGCGTCTGGCCCCGCCTGCTCGTGCACAGAAACAGAGAGGTCCAGTGTCCGGCGGCGAGGCTGCGCTTTTAAGAGGCGCTTTGTTTTCGTAGGTGTTCGAGGGTTGGGAATCAAAGGAGCAAGAATTATTAAAATTAATCCAATTTTCTTTCATTTATTTTGTTAGCTCATACCTCTGGAAGGCACCCTTCAACCCAGCCATTTACAAATCAAAGCTTTCTCTGGGATCCCGGGGACCGAACCCAAGCAGACAGTAAGCTCTGCCAGCCTCAGAGCCCTCTCCGCTGGAGGAACAGGGAATGTGCTCACATTTAATTACAGTGTCAAAAATCTAACTGCAATGGCTTTCATCAACTGCCAAAACTAGGAGTCTTTGGGGCTTGAATTTCTATAAACACAGGATAAGTTCAAATATGTCACAAAGTGGCGGCAATGCAGTGACCACTGGACTAGGAGTTATATAACATCTCCTCCCTGGGAGGAAAGTCAGGGTCTTCATTTGCAAGACTCTGCTGATCATGTCCCACAATCAGTCTCCAGAACCGGCCTGGGGCTCAGAGCCCTCGCAGCCTGCAGTCCCCTCGGCCCAC
Organism: Saccopteryx leptura; assembly: GCF_036850995.1. Classification (NCBI taxonomy): domain Eukaryota; kingdom Metazoa; phylum Chordata; class Mammalia; order Chiroptera; family Emballonuridae; genus Saccopteryx; species Saccopteryx leptura. Next base: position 220,388,219 of record NC_089504.1, on the reverse strand, counting down.
AGCCACGCTCACTGCAGAGCCCGAACGAAGCTGCCACTGACCTCTGCTGCCCCACTCCCAAGCATCTGCAGAGACATCACGGCATGTTTAAAATATGCCAAGCTAAAAGACCCTTGATGACAAAACATTCTGTGATTAGAAATTCTGAAAGGCGAGAGGGGATAACAGGTGAGGTCTTCTCTAGTGAGGTGGAAAAGATGGAACTGCCAGACTGCGGGAGCCCCAAAAGCAAAGAATTAAGTGTCCTTTATTTTGGAAACATTTAAAAGTCTGTAAGGAGAGATGTCCTGGTTCAACCTGAGCACTTTTGAAAATAAATTCCTGAATTCTTCTGCAAGAGAATTCTCCAGCCTCCTCTGTTTGAAATTTGTCAAGAAAAGTACAGCATAAAGAAAGATTGCACTGGGGAAGGAAGGAAGGATGGGCCAGAAAGAGAGAGAGAGGGAGGGAGAAAGGGAGAAAGGGAGGGAGGGAGAGAGGGAGGGAGGGAAGGAAGGAGGGAGGGAGGGGGGGGGAGGGAGGGAGGGAGGGAAGGAAGGAGGGAAGAGGAAGGAAGGAGGGAAGAGGAAGGAAGGAAGGAAGGAAGGAAGGAAGGAAGGAAGGAAGGGAGGGAGGGAGGGAGGGAGGGAGGGAGGGAGGGAGGGAGGGAGGAAGGAAGGAAGGAAGGAAGGAAGGAAGGAAGGAAGGAAGGAAGGAAAGAAGGAAGGAAGGGCTGGTGCAAACACAACAACCCCACACAAAGAGCACCACACTCACAGATTAAGAACCATCATGGGCCCTGGTTGGCTGGCTCAGTGGTAGAGCATCGGCCTGGCATGCAGGAGTCCTGGGTTTGATTCCCAGCCAGGGCACACAGGAGAGGCGCCCATCTATTTCTCCACCCCTCCCCCTCTCCTTCCTCTCTGTCTCTCTCTTCCCCTCCCGCAGCCAAGGCTCCACTGGAGCAAAGTTGGCCCGGGCGCTGAGGATGGCTCTGTGGCCTCTGCCTCAGGCACTAGAATGGCACAGATTGCGACAGAGCAACGCCCCCTGGTGGGCGTGCTGGGTGGATCCTGGTTGGGCGCATGTGGGAGTCTGTCTGACTGCCTCCTCATTTCCAACTTCAGAGAAAAAAAAAACAAACCATCATGGAGGTATGCACACTGCTTCTGACACTCAGCCTTTTATCGGAAGGAGTGGAGGTTGATGCAGAATTAATAGCATTTGTCATCATAGAAAGAGATCAATCAAGGTTAAAAACTGAAAAGGAAATTTATTTCAATTACTCCAAGAAGATGTGGAGAGACAGCCTAAGAAGATACTCAAACCCCGCCTCCTGTGGTGTGATGTGAAGATATCAAAAGCAGGTGGCACGGCTCCCACCTCCCACCCAGTACCTCCTCCTCTGGCATTAGCCCCCTCTCAGGTCCCTGCCCATGTTCTCCCTCCATGAAGGACACATCCCTACACACAGTTTGCCCTGCCTCTAACAAACTGATGCCTCCCACAGCTACCCAAACTCTGGCACTCCTTTGGACCTATCCATCCAAATGCCCGCCAGATATCTCACCTGGGTGACCTTGCCCTTCCGAAATCAAGGAGGACATTCCACGTAACACTTTCCCTCCAGTGTTCCTCTCAACCTCTCAGTCATTCCGTGTCACCATCTGGGAGACATCTGGGAGCCATCTCACTGCTTCCTCCCCACCATCCAATATACCCCCAAGATGCTACCATAATTTAACTGACGTCAGCTCCATTGGCGTTGTATGGGGGAGAAGAGGCATATTTCTATTAGTAGGAAACTGGTCTCTCTGCCTCTCCCCTCAGCTTACTAGAATTGGCAAAAGAGAGGAAGAAGGCAAGCCTGACATCTCAAAGTCTTTGCCAGTCCTTCAAGTGATCACACCTTTGGCTGAGACATGAGTCTGGCTATTAAAAGGTAGACTGGGCACAAAATGAGCCCACGGAGGGTCAGAGCAAACCCGCCAGCTCGTCCTTCCTAAAGGCAATGAGGTTAACAGTGGTGCATTAGGAATGATTTTTTTAAACATAATAGTGTACTGACTATCGTGGAAGAAGAGTAACTCAAGGGTGGGCTGTGGATTCAAAGGAAGTTTGCAGAAGAGAGGATGGAGGAAACAGCAGGATGTGACATTTACATGCTATGTGTGAGGATGCTCTGAGGATGTCAAGGAAGATAACATAATCCAGGAATGGATCAAATTCCTGGGCACAGTAACCCAGAGCCAGAGGTGATTAGGAAAAACATGTAATCGCTACTCTGCATGGTCTCTCTGCACCTCATAACTCCATACTAGAATTCCATACTAGAGAAATTAGATGTATCCATTATACTATTAAGTAAAATTTTGTCTGGAGCAATGAAAAACTGGAAGCTACCTTAAAAAGTCAAAGTCCGAGTGTGAGACTATATTAGGATCTAACTATGTCTTCGAAGACTACATCATAACAAGATATTTGTGGTTTCTTATTAGTAAATAAATAGAGCAGTTAATAATACTCTACAATATTTTCACCTTCAGTGACTTAAATCATTTTAATTTTTGAAATAAATGTGTTACACTTACATATAAATGCATATAACTTAATTAACAAATTTATATTAACTAGAAGACTAAGACCTAAACTTATCAATAGATATTATTTCCAACTGATGGGGCTAAGGAAAGTCCTGCTTTCTTTTTGCTAACTGTTTACTAAAATGTCTATCACTATTAACTTTGCAATGAAAATGTTAGCTTAAAAAAAAAAAGCACAGGTATAAAGATATTATTGGGATATATGAGAGTACAGAATCAAGCAGCAGAATTGGAGAATTATGTTAAGAATTCTGTCTGAATAAAGCCACAGCAATTGAGAAAATTCCTTGTTCAAAGCATCTTAGTTCTGATCACCTTATTAGACAAAGTAACAGGGGAAAGTCGACGTCTTACACCATTCTCAGCATCCTCAAGTCCACCAGTTCATAGATAGGAAGGGTCTATTTATCTGCATGTCCAGACCCGAGAGTAACCTCCAGTGAGAGGCATCGAGCAACAAAACGAGAGAAGCCCTGGAAAGGACTCCTCTGAACTGTCTGCAGTCACCACAGCCAGGGTCCAGCCCACACTGGCCCTGGGGGAAACTCAAGGACATAACGTTAAACTGAAGGCATAAAGAGAAAATTCTACCTGGACTGGGGCAAGAACATGACATAGTCCTGGGAGGTCAGAGTGACAGAGTGTAGTTCCCTGTAGCCTTGCTTCCCACTTTATTGAAACATTCCTGCTCCTCTCCCCCTCTTCTTTCTCTGCTTGATTTCTCTAGGTCTCACTTATCACCTTCTATACATTTTTACATGTTAGACGATAACCCCGGTAACTGTCTCTGCCACCAGAACTCAGGCTCTCGGCGGGCAGGGCCTTCTTCCATTTGGTTCCCAGCCTTAACCCACTCAAGAACACTGCTTAGAACATGGCACACAACCAAGTGGGAATTGCTGAATGACTGAACCAACTAATAATTAGTAGAAAATTACCGGTAGGTCATTTCCAATATTCCAATATTGAGATCAAAGTTCTTTTTATACCTGTCCAAGTATTAGGAAGACTATCCTAGAAATACTATTAAGTCAGAGTATATGGAAGTTTCTCAAATTTTTAATTTATGACCCAAATGTGTGCCTCACATTTATAAATTGTTTTCAGAGACACTGCTACATTTAAGTCACCTCTATAATCTAAGAGTAGCTAAGAGTATTGAAATTCATCCTATAGTTTAGCCATTCCTGAAGCTGGGCATGTATTTGAAACACCCTCATCTGAAGTTCACTGATGAGAAATCAGAGGCCGAGTTTTGATCCAACAGATGGATGGACTTGAAATTTAGTTCTCAGAAGCAAACTTTCTTAATAGCACGTTTTCAACCCATCCTCTGGAGATGGTTTTCAAGGAGTTAAAGCACTTTTACAAGGTTTGTGGCCAACCAATTAAGATATGGTTTAAAATTTCTGATTTGAAGAAAAATTTCCAGGGCTCTTCCCTGGCTTACTACAATTAATCACGCATCACAAGAGGCATGAGAAGGTCACAGTTAGAATCCTGCAGGGAGGGGACCTTTTTAATTCTGCTGTAGACCAACTATTGTGATGGCTGCATTCAGTCCTGGTTCAGGGCTTCACACTAAAATATCTAGCCGCCCTAGTATGTGCTTGCTTGTTTAGGTAAAAAGCTACTTGTAGGAAGTTACTAAGAAATTCCTTAAAGTTTTTAATGAATGTCCAAGTAACCATTTTTCTATTTATTTTATTTGTTTGTAATTTTATTTATTTATTTATCTATTTATATTTTTCTGAAGCTAGAAACCGGGAGAGACAGTCAGACAGACTCCCGCATGCGCCCGACCGGGATCCACCCGGAACGCCCACCAGGGGGCGATGCTCTGCCCCTCCGGGGCATCGCTCTGCCGTGACCAGAGCCACTCTAGCGCCTGGGGCAGAGGCCAAGGAGCCATCCCCAGCGCCCAGGCCATCTTTGCTCCAATGGAGCCTCGCTGCGGGAGGAAAGAGAGAGACAGAGAGGAAGGAGAGGGGGAGGGGTGGAGAAGCAAATGGGCGCTTCTCCTGTGTGCCCTGGCCAGGAATCGAACCAGGGACTTCCACACGCCAAGCCGACGCTCTACCACTGAGCCAACCGGCCAGGGCCTATTTGTTTGTAATTTTAAATGCATTTCCAGCCTAATTAATTTCTCAGCAACCTGCTGGACACTGGAAGATTGCCAGCCCTTGCAGTTTTGTGAGACCATGTGATTGGCCCGTGAGAAAAAGAAGTAAAAGGCGTCCCTGAGGTCCCAGGTGTCACTTACAATGGTGGCGAGCTTTAGATGTTCTTCTTTCCCTTCAGGTGGCCCCAGAAGCCATGTGTTGCTGCAATGGTGTCCTAAGATGGCAGAACCTCCACCAGCCTGAGTGGCTATGGGGTAGTGCATGGAACCAACCCCTGTCAGGTGAACCCACTGGGATTTGGAGTTAACTGGTCACTGCAGCATGAGTTTGATGGCATAGTTCCTCAGAGCTCCATGAATGAGGTCACTGGTTTTAACAGGCTTTCTCGCATTCCTGGTAGGATGGACCCAACCAGGAATCCATCTGCCATTCTTTTCCCTCCTCGGGGACAGAAGAACTTCATGAAGCACTTCCAATGTGACTATAATCTATGGGCTCAGGGGTGCACATCAAGAGACAAAACCAAAAAGGGAAGTTCTCGAACCATGAAGAGTTGCTTACGTTGCCTGAGTGGCCCCTGTACCTTCTCCTTGTCCTTCAACAACCTCGCTGGGGACACACTCAGGTACCTAGTGCATAATACTACTGCCAAAGGGGACTTAAGGGAGAAGCAATCGCTACATATACTATTAATGTCAGAGATGAAGACACAACAGAGTTAAGATCAATGGACCTCTGATGTCAGATAAAGATGTTTTGAAAAAACAGTAAAAACTGTCAGAAGATGAGAAATGGCTCCTTTTGGATAGCATGGTCAGGGCTGGGCTCTCTGGGGTGACTCTGGGGCAGAGAGCTGACAAATGTGAAGGAGAAAGCCATGAAAACTAAGGGGAAGAGTGTTCCGCGCAGAGGCAGCAGCCAGCCCAGGGCCTTGAGGTAAAAATGAGATTGGAATATTTCAGAACCGGCAAGAGCCAATGTGACCGCAGCAGAGTAAGCTGGGGGCGCTGGGAGGTAGGCTTGATCATGTAGGACTGTGGGAACATGAGAGAGTTTGGATTTCATTCAAGCTGCCAAGGAACACATGCAAATAACGTTAGCGGGGCAGTGGTGTGGACTGACTTGCACTTTGAGGAAAATATATGACTTTTACATGGAGAAGTGCCTGGAGGGGGCCATGAGCAGAAGGCAGGGAGTGTTTCATTACAGAATGACCTAGTGACTTGAATTAAGGTGCCAGTGGTGAGGAGGTGAGAAGTGGCACCTTGGGATATATTCTGAAGGCAGAGCCTACATTGATAATGGATTGGTTAGGACGGATACAAACCTTGTTCAACAAGTATCAAACTAGAATCAAATATCTAACGTACTGATGTGTACCTTTATTCCTTTTGTCAAAACACACATCACCACATTAGGTATTTGGTCCTTTTTGATCATTTTAATATACAGTCGTCCCTCGCCATATCGTAGTTCACTTTTCGTGATCTTGCTGTATCACAGATCTTTAAATTGTATATATCTAATTTTGTATCATGGATTTTTTGCTATATCACGGATTTTGCACTACATAGGTATTTTAATATATCTATTACTTTAATTATTTTGCAGTAAAATAATCAAAATAAGTGTGGGAAAGGTTAATAACACTGTGGGAAAGGTTTATAAGTGTGGGGAGGCTTTATAAAGCCTTAAAGTATATATAAATAAAATAAATATAAGGTTGCTACTTTGCGGATTTTCACCTATTGTAGCGGGGGGAGGGTTCTGGAACCTGACCCCGCGATGTATGAGGTGCCACTGCAGACGTGGACATCCAGAGGCATCAAATGGAGATATCACCTTTTCATGAAAAGTCAGGCCACCATTAACATTTTGGTGTCCATCCTTCCATGACTCTCTCTAAACATAAAAACATGCAGACAAATAGTTTTTCAGCTATGGACCCCACATTGTATATATTGTTTTCCTGAATTTTTAACTTTGTTCTTTTTAGTTTTTGTGAATTATGGACACTTTAAATGAACAAGTAATGATTCAGATAGCCATACATACACAAAAGAGAGGGGTTCTCTGGTAAAGCTCTTCTCCCAGGGGAAAGAAAAACAGGGAGCACTGGGCTCATTACACATTGTATGCAACTCAGAGAGAGACCCACCCGCTCCAGTCGAACAAACCCTACACTCTGCTGTGCTGGGGTCAGATCTGAGGCAGTGCGTTCACTTTCAGTTGTAGTCTGACCAGCCCAGGATGGGACGACTGCGTTTTAAAAAGCGACGTGAGCCTCGGGAACATACCTGCGGGAGGACAGCCGGCACACTGCAGCATCAGAACTAAAACCATGGAGAGACCTGCGGAGGAAACCAGGGGAACTGCCTTGGGGAGAAAAGAATGAGGGTGAGGGAGGCATGAGGGTACTGGCCTCAAGTGTTCGAAAGGTTCCATTTGGAAAAGGGATTTTCTTATTCTTCACGACTTGGATACTTCCCGAGTGTCTATCCAAGACCACAGGGGTAAACTTTTCAGAAAAGCCAAAAGGCCCCTGAAGTGGAAGGAAAAAGTGAGGAAAGGTTGCATAACCCCTGTCAGGAGTCTGTGGACAAGACTCAATAGCTGGGTGAGGGACTGGCAGGTATAGCTCTAACTTCCCCTCACCCTGCGATCTACATTGTCAGGTTTCTGGGGAGGAGGAGACATCGTCACTTCCCTATAGCTCTAACACATGGAGTCACATGCTCAACTGGTGGTGGCTGATGACAGTAACCAGAAGGCTGGAGAGCAAACTCTTTCTAAACAGTGAATCTGACCGCCATGGGATCCACTGTGTAGTGTGCAAGAGTCTAAAAGGAGAAAGCTGAAAACGTAAAGACCTGCAAGAACAAATGACCTTCAAAGTCTCGTCAAAGTTTCTCATCTGGGATTTCGTGGTTACACCTAAATGTGAAAGATCTCATCTCAGAAAATGCTCATAGTATTTAACAGAGCGATAGAGTTCTGCTAGAGTAGAGGCTGAGCACAACCCATGCCAAACCTTCATGCCCAAAGAAAAATGACTGGCCCATAGATATGACTATTAATAATGAATCATCATAAACTGAACCTTTGTGTCACTGGGTGGTGGGCAGGTGGAATGGGCTTTTGGTTTGGCCTTCCTTCATCCAGGATAACCATAGGAGACTATAACTGAACACGTGTAGCACATGGGACCGTCGGAACGCTTGAAGCGCCTGTCTTCACACATATGGTGACCAGTGGTGTAGATTCCCCATGAAAGAGATGTCAAGGCGTCATTACTCAAAGTGACCCTCCCTCAATTGGGATAATCAGAAACAGCTCACAAATAAATTAAGATTCTTCGCCTTCACTAGGTAACCTCCCACGCCTGGTGACATCACCCAACATGTGGCGACACAATTTTTCCAAGGCTTTTTTCTTTTTTCTTTTTTTTTTCTTCTCCAAAATTGGAATCTGGCGGAAGGGTAAAATTACCACTTAAAACAAGGATTGTCCCTTCCTTGACACTCTGCAGAGGGTCCGTGTAAAGAGCCACCCCCGCCCCTCAGACTGACTGGAGGTAAAATCCTCTGCTTTGCTTTGGTAGAACACATTCTTCCTTAACTGGCAAAGACCTTTCAAATGACCAAACCAAATAAAGAGATGCAATTTTTCCTTGTTTTATAAATCTGGCTTGAATACATTAAGTCCATTACTATTTTAGATGTAGAACAGGGGCAAACAGATCTCAAGAAATGAAAAATCACGTTGTTGTGGTTTCTTTTTTTTGTAGAAGCTGCAAATTTGAATCCAATTAGAAAAATCACGGCACACGGACAAAATAAGAACAAACAAAGCTGGGGGAAACGTCCACAGCATTCTTGAGAGTCCAGTGCCGCTGCAAGGGTGCCTGGTTCCAATTACATGCCCAGTCTCCATGAGCCCTGGGGGACGGTGCCCCACAGCACCGGACCGCGCAGCGTTCAACGCAACCCAGTCCAGACAAGCTTCACCCAGCCTTTCTTTCCATTGCAACAACTGGGTAGACAACTCAGCTCGCTTCCAGAAAGAAAAACTCATGTAAAAAAAAAATAGTATGAGAAAATAAAGTAAATAAAAAGTAAGAGGATTATATCATTTCTCTCTTGCCTCTCAATACAAAGCCAAGCTGTGCCCATGCAAGTACCAATATTTTGTGTTTTCTTGGTAGTTTTCAGAACAATAGAACAGAGGGAGAAAAAGAAAGCTCGATCCTTGCTCAGATGATCTGAAATGACAAAGGGAAAGACCTCCCCATTATTCAGAGAAACAGACAGGAAAACCACGATAATTGGACGTGGAAGTTTTGACAAGATAAACTGTTAAGATGTGAGTCAAAAGGGCACATTTGTTGGCTTTGTTGAAGCTGCAGGAGAAAAACAACAACACCCATTTCTTTTTTTTTCTTCATGTAATAAAGACACAATCGCTAGAGATGAAGCATGTATTTGGGGGGAGTGTTTGTGGGCTTCCATTTCAACTGATGGGAAATAATTTTCAGAGTCGCTACTAAAGGTTATTTCACAAAACTGAAAGAAGTCTCGACACCTTGTGTTATGTCTTTATCTGAAACAGGTGACTCATTCTAGAGGATTCTAAAGTGTGGGAGGGGGGTGAGGGAGGCTTCACACGAGAGGCTGGACTATGAGGGGAAGCTTCTGGGAAACGGCGTGGAGAGGAAGATCTCCGGGTTCATCCCACCCTGGGCGTGCTCAGGCTGCAGACAGGGCCTCCCAGTCACATGAGGTGTCCGAAAAGCACAGAACTTTGATGACACTGTCTTCCGCACACGCCTTCAGCATCCTCCCCACTCCAAATACCTGCAACCCAATCCTCTCTGTGGGGAGAAGGAACTGTCACCTGCTGTTCCCACTGGTGATGTATGCATGAGATAGACTCAAAAGACAGATAAGAAAATCAAGTAATAAAATGACACCAACTGACCCGATAAGCCTGCCAGTGCTGTACCAACTGTCATACTTTAGAGATTTTCTTTTTTTTTTTTTGTAAAAATGAACTATTTAGTGATCTTCAGAGTTTCCTGAGGGCACTATCTCTTCCTCATCTCTGTGTTCCCTGAAGCCAGAAGTCAGCAAAATACTTGTTGACCCAAAATGAAGTGAACTGCTTTGAGATTTCAGATTTCTAAATTAGAGGACATACACACACACACAGGTACTCTTTTTGGACAAGTGTCATTAGGACCTGGGGCTGATTCCCAAGTGAGGCCGCAGAACACCTTTTTCTGAAAAAATAATTTCCAGACAAAATCATCGAGATTCTGACTCAGTCATTTCAACCCAAGTCATCACGTGGGCACGGCAATGGCAGGACCAGCCTCAAATGCCGAGCCCGGGGGTTCTTAGTCGAGAATTCTCAAAAAGCTTTCCTGCCATCAGATCAGCCATGCTCTTACATGAACTCGAAGAAGTCCACCCATCTAAAAACACACCCCTTCCTATTTTCATTCCCTGTGCAAACTCAAAGAAGCCTCACATAAATGATCAAAGGCTCTTCAGTGGTTCTTCCAAATGCACATACCAGCAAGGGCTGCCACACTTCAATACTTTTCAATGAATCTTCTCAAATGAAGGTTTTTGAAGATGCTAGCCAATGGAACGTCCTGCCTCATAGCTATAATATTCTTTTTTTTAAAAAAGGCATTCAGTTTAAATTAATATATTTGGCCAGACAACTGTATTAAAATTCTTTTTTTTTTTTTTTCAGTTATAATGGTAGCCTGTGGGATGACTAGTCCTGTTCAAAAATCTGTGCAGTTATTGCTTCTCTCTTGCCTGGGGTCTGTCATGTGTTTTTCATTTGAGTGTGCTACAATTGCGATGCCTCATTAAAACAAACAGGCTAAACCAAAGTCTTCATATCGAGCCACAAAGGGCGTAAACTCACTTAGAAAGTTTCAGAGCCTCATAACTCATTGTGAGCCGCTCTCGTACCAGCTGCTCAACTGATATTTAAGTCGGCTGGATGATGTCACAGTATCCACACTCTTAAAATTGCTTGCCTTCGGCAAGTATAGACTTTTTCTCATGCACTGAGCAAGAGGAGTTTTTGGTAGTGAACAGCCATTTTTTTCCCTATGAGAGACACATTACCCTGCTACACACACACACACACACACACACACACACACACACACACACACACACACTCACATCACGAACACTCCACTTCTACTTGTACCGTAACAAAAAGTCTTAACACATGATGTGCAAATAAGTGCTTTATATAACTTGCCTCTCTCCTGCTGGACAGCTCCTCCACGTAAGTATTTCCCAAGACAGAGGGGACCGTAAGGGTCTCTTCTGATCTTCATTCTCTTCATGCAATCTTTGGAGGACTTACCTACTAACCTTAAACTCTGCGTGGGCCTGTCAGTCATTATTGAAAGTAGACCAATTTGTGATTTTTTTTAAAACAAAAACAATTTTTACTATTTTTCTTTCTTTTCTTTTTCTTTTTTGTATTTTTCTGAAGTGAGAAGCAGGGAGGCAGAGAGACAGACTCCCACATGGACCTGACTGGGATCCACCCAGCATGGCCACTGGGGGCGATGCTTTGCCCATCTGGGGCATTGCTCCGTTGCAACCAGAGCCATTCTAGCGCCTGAGGCAGAAGCCATAGAGCCATGCTCAGCACCTGGGGCTGATTTGCTCCAATCAAGCCATGGATGCAGAAGGGGAAGAGAAGAGAGAGAGAAGCGAGAAAGGGAGGGTTGGAGAAGCAGATGGACACTTCTCCTGTGTGCCCTGGCCAGGAATCAAACCCGGGACTTCCACACACGGGGCCAACACTCTACCACTGAGCCAAGCTGCCAGGGTCTACTATTTTTCTTTTAAGGTTTGGGACAGGAGGTAGTTTAGGGTGTCTCACCAAAGTTGCTATTGCCTGAACAACCCTGATTCAAAGGCTTCTCCAAAGTCACATGTAAGAAGCCTTCAGCTTTAAAATATAGCCTGCTTCGGAGAATGATTTCTTAAAAGTCACTGACTGGCTGTAGACAAGCCAGTGGCACTCAATAGCTCCATTCATTCATCTCAAAGAGAGCTTTGCCCCTCACCGCCAGCAGGCTGGCTACTATACAAAAACAGAAAATGGCAAGTGTTGGCAAGGATGTGGAGAAACAGAAACCCTGTGCATAGTTTGTGGGAAGGTAATACAGCACAGCTGCTATGGAAAACAGTTCCTCAAAAAATTAACCAATTAACCTATAGTCCAGCAGTTCCACTTCTGGGCATATAACTCTCAGAATTGAGAGCAGGATCTTGAAGAGATGTTTACACATCCATGTTCATAACATCATTATTCACAACAGTCAGAGGTGGAAGCAAACCAAGTGTCCATCAATAGATGAATGACTAAACAAAATGTAATCTAGCTGTACAATGGGACATTATTCAACCTTGAAAAGGAAGGGCATTCTGACACATGCTACAACATGAATAACTCTCAAGGGCATTAGATTTGTCTTGAGGGCAAGTACTGCAAACACTTGAGGGCAAGACAAATACTGCTATGATTCCATTTTGGTGAGTCCCTTGGAAATAATCAAATTCATAGAGACAGAAAGTAAGACGGTGGTTGCCAGAGGTTGGGGAGAGGAAGGAAAGTAGCATTATTAATTAATGGGTGTAGAGTTCCACTTTTGTAAAATGAGAAAGTCCTGGATATTGGTTGCATAACACTGAGAAGATGTTCAACATTACTGAACAGTACACTTGAAAATGGTTAAGATAGTAAATTTTATGTGATGTGTACTTTACCACAATGAAAAATTAAAATTAAAAAATTTTTTTTAGCACCTATTACAAACAATACTTGGTATCTTACACAGGTGACTATTTCATGATTTTCAAAGCACCTTTTCCTCATTCCCTCATTCATTCTCCCAGATAGCGGGTATTTATAGATGACCCACAATGAGTAAACCTATGATCTGGGCAATCTCAAAGACCTAAAGATGAACTGGGGGTGGGCGGCGACCTCCATTTAAAGACCTTGCAGAGACATAAATACTCGTAATAAAAGTTGGATGTCTTCACTGCTTTAGAGCTGCTATGTTCCTAGATTTTTTAAGTCCATTGCAATTTCAAATGTTCTGCTGTGTTGGCACCATAAATTCACTTGCATTTACAAGTTAAAGTGCTTGGTTTTGGTACAGCCTCTGTTTTCATGAGATGCAGATAAATTGCTATGGAATTTCAAGGATAGGAGCTACTTCCTGTTAAATCCGCTTCAACCAATAAGAAAACACAACCGTGTGTGTGTGTGTGTGTGTGTATCAACACTGTCTTTTTTGTGCTTTTTCACAATGCATTATCTCTACTTTTCTGCCCCACCCAAGCAAACTGTCTCTGGACCTAACCCTAGATCATAGCTGATGACAAGCATTATATAGGACATGAGCTATCAGCTCCCTCTGCACCCCAATGGATGGAGCTCATAAAAGGACTTTCATCTGACTAGGAGTGAATACCTTGCTGATATATCAGCCCTGAAAATGGGCTCTCTGGGTAAATGGTGAGGTTGTCTCCAACCAAACCTGATCTACATATAGGGGTGCTGGGAGCCACCAGAGCGGCACAACTAGAAAGCTAGTCACATATCACCAATGGTGAGCCATTTGGAGAAGCAGTCCACATGAAAATAACTGTGGCTTCCAGAATAGTCATTCTCTCCCAGGCCCAAAATAGTCTTCTTTCTTCTTCCCTACCTTGAGAGCCCCTGTCCATCCTTCCAGACCAGATCTAGCCTCCCCTCCTAAGTGAAGCCTTCTCCTGGACCATCACTCCTTCTGCATCCCCTAGCACTTTATGCATCCTGTCATGAGACTTGTGTGCACAGCTGTATCCATTGTTACACTTGGAGGCGATGGACCAGAACCAAACACAGAGCCTGAGGCACTGTGTATGGCAGATGGAAGAACGTATGGGCTGACCAGACAATAAGGGTCTCGTTTCAAAATGCTGGATAAAAATTGCGCCACTAGCTGTGGCCAATCTGTACGTACAGATGCCAAATTGATTTGGTGGGAATTCTTTTTTTCTTAAATTAAGTGAGAGGAGGGGAAGCAGAGAGATAGACTCCACATGCACCCTGACCAGGATCCACTTGGCAAGCCCCCTATGGAGGGGTGCTCTGCCCATCTGGGGCATTGCTCCATTGCTTGGTAACCAAGCTATTTTTAGTGCCTGAGATGGAGGTCATGAAGCCACCCTCAGCACCTGAGGCCAACTTACTCCAATCAAACCATGACTGTGGGAGGCTGGACAGAGGGGCGGGGGGCAAAGGGAAAGGGTAGAGAAGCAGATGGTCAATTCTCCTGTGTGCCTTGATCAAGAATTGAACCCAGGACATACACATGCCAGGCACACATTCTACCACTGAGCCAATCCCCAGGGCTGATTGAAATTATTTCAATCCTGAAATTTCTTTTTGCAAATTAGGTCTTTGCTCAACAATAATAACAAAAAAATGCATTGATAAATTTAACACATGCACTTTTTTTTTTTTGTATTTATCTGAAGTTGGAAACAGGGAGGCAGTCAGACAGACTCCCGCATGTGCCCAACCGGGATCCACCCGGTATGCCCACCAGGGGGAGATGCTCCGCCCATCTGGGGTGTTGCTCTGTTGCAACCAGAGCCATTCTAGCACCTGAGGCAGAGGCCATAGAGCCATCCTCAGCGCCCAGGCCAACTTTGCTCCAATGGAGCCTTGGCTGCGGGAGGGGAAAAGAGAGACAGAGAGGAAGGAGGGGGGAGGGGTAGAGAAGCAGATGGGTGCTTCTCCTGTGTGCCCTGGCCGGGAATCAAACCCAGGACTCCTGCATGCCAGGCCGATGCTCTACCACTGAGCCAACTGGCCAGGGCCTAATTCATGCACTTTTTTTTAGTCAATAAATACTTAGGATTTAGTGCTACGGGAGGAAAAAGTAATTAAAGGTATACTTGAGTATTCCTATGTCTAGTCGGTCCTCCTTCCTTCCTAACCCTTGGGCTATGGAGATAAAATTGTGTCCAAAATGACATAATGGTCAAATGCAAAATGGACCCCTATCTGGGCACTACTTTACTCCTGAGCTGCAGTGGAAGAGGCACTGTCTAGGGCAATTCCAGATGTCTGCAATCAGTGTCCAGCCAGAACTTGTCCAAGGATTAATGGACTAAGGAACAGAAGCGGTCTATCCACTTTCATGGTTTTACTGCAGTCATGCAAATTCACCATGTACTTTTACTTTCGGCCATATGGCCAGGTACTGGCTGGGAGACTGAGGGGCAGATGTCCTGGGTTTGTGGTTGTGACCTGGAAGCTGAAGGAGCTCTCAGTGTGGCTCCTATCCAAGCTCCACTGTTGACTAACCCGTGCCTGCCAGGACAGCTGCTATCGTCCTCTGAGACTTGTTTTCTGTGCTGTAAAACGAGGCTGAGTTCTTTTCACGGCCACGGAAACCCTTTCCCCAGGAACAGAGACTACCCGGTCCACCCAGGACAACTGGGAAGCCGCACAACCAGTCAGCCTTCCTGCACAGGAGCAAACGGGCTCTTGGAATCTCAGGTTTCTCACTTAGGAAATGGGAAGGAATATCACGTTTCTTTTAGAAGCTGACCTAGCTGTACAGGTGGTTTAATGATAGAGATGTGGAGGTTCTTTCCTAGAGGGATTATGATGCTGCTCATTCTCCACCTATATCTTAGCTCACTGAACATCTCCTGAGCCCACAGAGAATGCAACAAAAATAGTACCTTCTAGATTGGTGCTGTCCCACGGAAAGTGTAAAATGCACCCTCGATTCTTAAAGACTTGGTGCAAAAAGAGAAAATAAAAGATCTCATTAATCACTTTTCTATTGATTTACGTACTGAAAAGATTCTATTTTGGACTTTTTATAGGAAAGATTCTATAATGGGCTTTCCAGGCAGATACTACTGAGGCAGTATCTAAAGGAGGTACTTAAAGAAAATATTTGATTAAAATTTATTTCACCTATTTTCTTTTTTTGCTTTTACTTTTTTTAATGTGGTTACTAGAAAATATAAACTTGCTTATGCAGCTGACAATGTATTTCTATTGGGCAGTGCCGCTTCTAGAAATAACTTTTGAGTTATTTTTAAGCAGGGGAGAAGAGAAAGAAATCAATGAATGAAGCCAAAAAGTTTAAAAAATTAGAGACATTTAGAAATCATTACTGTGCTTTCTGGCAAGGTCACTTTATAAAGCATGTTCCTGAGCATGGCAGCCACTGGCTGCCTGGCTTCCCCCCACCGGTCCAGCTCCTGGACGCAGGCACTCCACAGGAGCAGCCCTCAGGCCGACTGTATGCACAATGCGCACTGCATGACCCCAGCATGTGAGCACCTGCCTGCACCCCAGGTGGGCATCCCAGGGAGAGCGTTTTTTCAGGTCTCTTTCAACTCTGGGTCTGGTGCACCAAAACAATGCTGTCACCTGATTTGTAAACATAATTCATATTTAGTTTCCTATTGCCACTTTTTAATTGAGGTGACATTCACACCACACGACACAAGCCATTGTAAAGTGAACAATTCAGTGGCACGCTGCACATTCACCATGTCGTGCAACCACACCTCAATCTAGTTCCAGAACTTCCCCATCACCCCAAAAGGACACCTGTACCCACTAAGAGCTAACTCTAAATTCCCTGACACCCACCCCAGCCCTATGTTTTGGGCACAACTGTGCTACCCTTAACTGTAAGTTAAAATTTAAATAAAGATATTAGTAAACTTTAAGCCCCAGGGGAGTGAATTATTTCCTATCTCTCAGTATCCTGACCCACAAAAGGACACATCGATAAGAACACATACCCATCTCTCTCCATTTTCATGGAGTGAAACACCCTCCCAGGGTGGGGCCCAGCCAGGGATCAGGTCCCATGGTCAGTTAGGCTCAACTGTCCCCGATACATCAACACACATGTAGACCCTGCCTCTCGGGGCTCTCTATGACCCCTCCTTCTCTCTCTCTAATCCCTCCTAGGAACTAGGCTCTTCTGAGTGTAAGACCGTCAGTCTCCTCTGTAAAATATCTGCCACGCAATAGCTGACTAACCTGCCTCCAACTGTAAAGTGCAGGGGCATTTGGTGATGACAGTGGTGGGTGGCTCACTGGCGAGGATCAAGGAGGTAGCTGAAGGGGGCCAGGCCAGGAGGCCGCTTCGTGGACTCAGGTCCCCAACGGGGGAGGAGGTGGCAGGCCGTGCACACTCCACGTCTCACTCGCCTGGACCCACTGGGTACGGAGAGTGCACTGTGTGTCTGTCCTGCCTTTCCACGGGAGGTTTTAGGATGCTGCCGAGGCCATCTGGATGAAAGATGCCATCCAATTATAAATTCTTATTACTCTTTTTATTGCCTTGTAAGAGTTCTGATGCTGGCTTTTACACACCCATATGTTTCTGCTTAAGGCACTTCATTCAAATCAAATTTGAAGAAAAGTTCAGATTACCCAACCACAATGGACTGAGTAGAAATCCTCTCAATCATTTTGATAATCCAAATAAATTCGGGGCATGAAGTTGGGTTGCCAGGCTGGCTCTGGCCAAAAAGGCTCCATCTTCGGTGTCACCTTTCATTACTACCATCCACACCGCTGCGCTGCATGTAACGGTGGGAAGGCCTGGTTGAATGCCATGGATGGCCACTTACTGTGCTATAGGACAAGCCTTAAATGGCTGACATATCACGAATATTACCTGAGAAAGCATGAATTTTAAAGCTGTTAGTCAGGCTTAAACAAAACCTTAAATAATTTAAAATTTATTTTGT
Source organism: Saccopteryx leptura (assembly GCF_036850995.1). Taxonomy (NCBI): domain Eukaryota; kingdom Metazoa; phylum Chordata; class Mammalia; order Chiroptera; family Emballonuridae; genus Saccopteryx; species Saccopteryx leptura. The sequence continues at coordinate 220,370,675 of NC_089504.1, read as the reverse complement.
GAATCACTGAAATTAAAACACCATCAAACGTGTTCCCAAGAAAAGTTTTACTTCAAACTGGTTCACAAGCTACACTGCATAAAATACACAATTTGTAGCGTGCTTCACGATCACAACAAAATTTCAGCAGTTCAAGCAGAATTCGCGTCACACTTCTTAAAAATAGGTTATTAAAAATAGCAATAGCTTCAAAGTAAAAATACTATACACTCCTAGTTCTATCTCTTCATTTGTAAGTCCATCAAGCTGCCCTGTGATTTTTTCCAACCTAAATCACACCAGTTACTCTTTTCTTTGCAGGTATTTTTTGTGGCTTGTTTATGAATTCTGCTGATAGGTCTGCTATGTTGCTCCAAAGGCTAAAAGATGTTTACAAGGCAGATGACATCACCACCATGACAGGCTTAGCTGTGTTTACACCAAATGGGTTTAGAGGGTCTTCAAAACATGGCTTTAAAATCTTAGTTATTATGTAGCCTAATGCATTCCTGATGTTTCTGCAGTAACACGTTTCTAAAAATAGAGAAATAGATTCGTTAAAAGAAACTGAACTACTTGTCTGATCTCTCTTATGTATGATTAATTCACGTTCCAAGATGATATGACACTTAAACCATGAAGACCAATGGAGTAATAAAACAGGAAAGAAAATTTAAAAAAAAAAAAAAAAAGGAAAATAACTAGCCCTGGCCGGTTGGCTCATTGGTAGAGTGTCAGCCCATCGTGTAGAAATCCCAGGTTCAATTCCTGATCAGGGCACAAAAGAGAAGCAACCATCTGCTTCTCCACCCCTCCCTTTTCTCTCTCTCTTCCCTTCCCACAGGCATGGCTCAACTGGCTCCAGTGAGTTGGCCTCAGGCGCTGAGGAGAGCTCCATGGCCTCTGCCCCAGGCGCTAAAATATGGCTCCTGTTGCAATGCAGCAACAGCCCCAGATGGGCAGAGCATTGCCCCCTGGTGGGGTTGCTGGCGGGATCCCAGTCAGGGCACATGCATGAGTCTGTCTCTGCCTCCCCTCCTCTAAGAATAAAAAATATATATAAAATAAAATAAAAAACTAAATAGGGATTCCACACAGGTCATTACTATGTAAGAAATAAAAGAATATATTTTAAAAAGGACAAATAACCACAGGAGTATAAGAAATTTCCTATTTCAGCAAATTTACTACTACCAATTTAAAACTGTGAAAAGTTCTGTAAATGTGTCTTTGCTATCTGAGGCTTTTCGGATGAAAGTCCTCAAGTAGAACCTACCTACCGTGTGGCTGGCGAGTTTCTATCTGAACTTTCAGAGATGGAAACTGTCCTTAAAAATTAGTGCCCCTGCTGGGTGGCTAACTGGAGAGACGGGATCTCTCTATGGAGCTAAAATCACCTTTTCTGTAGGTTTCTCCTTTAATGTAGGTTCTTCCCTAGTCTAGATTTATGTGAACAAGTAATGTTTATCTTAAGCATTGATGAATATCTAAGATGTTCATCATGCTCCCCAAAGCCTTCTAATATCCAGACCAAACATCACTCAAAATGTCCCATTTGGATGGTGTGATTTTAGATCCTTACCTCCCCACCCCACCATATTCCTGCAATCGCTCTCTATTCACTGATATACCAACTAATGCATCGACTACATATGCAGAGGTGAAAAAGAAAGAGAGATTACACTGAAACATCAGTGGAGATTATTTCTAGATAGAATTATGGACCATTTTTCTTCTCTTCTATATGCTTTTCCGTGTTCTCCTGGTTTTCTACAATGGGCACTTGGGACTTTTATAACCCAGGAATTCAACATTCACTCATTCATCAACAACTGAGCGCCCACTCTGTATCAGGACCTGCTGCAGGAAGTGTGTATGAGGCTGTGGCCACAGCGAGCAAAGTGAATCCCCCACCCTCATAAACTCACCTTCTCAATGGAGGAGTTAGGCAGAAAAATAAAAAAGAGTAAAGTTAACAGCCTATTAGAAGGTGATATAAAACTGAGAAGGGGAATAGGGGTGCAGTGGTGGGGCATACTGCTAAATAGGGTGAACAGGAGTGGACAGGGAAAGCCTGATTATGAATGTGATACAGCCCTAAAGGGAGTGAGGTTATAGCCACAGAGCTATTGAGCAGAACATTCCAGACAGAAGGAACAGCAACTACAAAGGTCCTGGGGTAGGAACATGCCTAGAAGGCTTGAGAAACATGCAGAAAGCCTGTGCGGGTGAAGTAGAGGGGACCAAGGGTTAAGCAGTAGGAGATGAGGTCAAAGAAGTAATGGGGTCAGTTGGCAGGGGGCGTTGCGGGCTACCATGAAGACTTGAGCCTGTGCTCTCTGAAGTGGAGGGCACTGGAAGGCTTGCAGTAGCCAAGTGACATGGTTTAACAGTGTTTCAATATCTCCCTTTTGTTGCCTTTGGAGAACCGACCCATGAAAGGTTAGTGCAGCAGAAGGGAGACTGGCAAGGAAAATAGTCATGATCCGCAGACGAGAGAATGGTGGCCTGGACCAGAGAGACAGCAGCAGAGAAGCGGTCACACTCTGGATTTGCACAGTTCGTCCAACAGGATTTGTGGAGAAAACACAGTTAAAAGAAATGTCTGGAACTAAACATGGCACACTCCAAATGAGGTCTTACCGAGGCAGAAGAGTGATACAATTTTACGTTTCCTTTCCCAGGGTATCCTATTCTAACAAACACAGAAATCCCAGAGATGAGCCAACCAAACAGGATGAAAATGATTAACTAAGGTACACAGCCCATGAGGGATTTGACCTGATGAGGGTGAAAAAAAAAATCTCTAACTGAAATCCTTTCCACTAACCACACAGCCTTCTCCCCTTCCCTTCCTGCCCAGGCCCTCACTCCTGAGACCCCTTCATTCTTGCTAAGGCCCCTCTTCCTCAACTTGTCTCTGTTTCCCCAGATCCTTTATCAGCTCCTGCTTTCACTTCCCTCCCGCAGCCAGCTAGCCCATCATCCTCTACCTCTACCCCAGAATCTCTCACCTCCTTACTACCCAGAAGGCAGGGAACACCCCCACCCCCAGTCTCTCTTCCTTGTCCCAATCCCAGAAACTACAACTTTCTGGAGAAATCATACAACTATTTATATATTGGTTGGGTCTACTACAAACCCCATCATTTTTTTTTAAACTCATTTGGAATTTACCTCCATTCTTTGACTTCATTCATTTCTAATTCCCTTCCTGTGTAATATACAACAGAGTAATTGGAAACCTTCTGTTTTCCTGCCTCTTATCCCAAACCTACACTCACTTCATTCCCAGAGGATGGATAATGTTCTTTTTTGATTTTGTGGAGGAAAGTAAAGCCACAAAATTTGAGCTCTTTCGATGTGAACTTTTCGCTCTCAAGAATTCTCAAATAGCTTCACCCGTATCCTCTTTTCTCTTGACTCAGAGATGTGCCATCCCAAGTTCCACCCCTTTACCTGTGCCCTTGAAACAGACCCTACCCAAGTTCCCCAGCCTGCTGTCCCATCCACTGTCTTTACCCGTCTGTGTCTTCCATGGTTTTTCTGCCGTGGATATTTCTCTCCCCTGTACAAGAGAAATTTCTTCTGTCCTAGGACAAATCATCCAAAGCATCTCAACTCCACTTTAGCCAACTCTCAATACCTCACTTTCCTTGGTGTCAACAAAAGCTGACAGAGCCAATAAGGTGCTACAATTCTCAGACACAAAGACAAATAAAATATAGTCCTGTCCTTTGCCACCATATTGCTCCAAAGAACCGTCAACACAACTTGTCATTTACCCACTTGCCCTTTAGTTACTTGCAAGGTAGCTTCTAGTGAAGTCCACTGGAAGAGCTTTCGTGATGTGACCACACCCATGCCAGTGTGAAACCCTCCCTTTGACTGGTGATCTTCAAAACCTTCCAGCTCACCCTGGCTGGTCGTTCAATGGAGAAAGCATCAGCCCAGCACACTGAGGTCACAGGTTTGATCCCCAGTCAGGGCACATACCAGAAGTAATCAATGAGTACAAAACTAAATGGAAGTAAGTGAAACAATAAGTTGATGCTTCACTTCTCTCTCTTTCTCCTTTCCTCTTTCTCTCAAAGCAATGGAAAAAATAAAATTTAAAAAAAAAATCCTCCAGCCTTCACACTGTCTCCTTTCTGCCATACTCCAGTCCACGTTCTGCCAAACATCTCTACTTAACTCTTCAAAGCCAAAGGTCAGAAACCAAATCCTCCAAACTGCTGCTCCCTTCTCTTTTCCATCCAACTCCATCATTCTCTTCCTTGTGGACTTTCTGATTCTTAGAAATGGCTCCCCGTCTTCCAGGCTTCCAGATCAGGCATCATCAGCCCCCCCCCCCCCACCTGGGCCCCTGAGACCCAGTTAGGTTGGGTCTTCTCTGCACATGGACCCTTACTGCCATCACCTGACTCCACCTTCCATGCCCACACCTCGTCCCCATCTGTAGAGTCTTTCTTTTACCCCCAGTATGAGTGCCACACCCCCTTCAAATTCCATAGATGTTTTGCTGGTTTCTTCAGTTACCACATTTACTCACAGTAGAACTTTCTGTGCTATGTCTGACCCTCCCCTGCTCACACTGAAGGGCTCCAGTTACAGAGACCCTGTTCTGTTCCTTATTCTATCTGCCATAGAGCCATACACACTATGCAGTAGAGGACTGCTCTATGCCTCCTTCAGTCCCACGGAGATAAGAATGGTGTCCTGTTCCAAATATTTCTAGTGCCCAGCAGAATGGAGCAATGTTGACTTAATTCTCATTGTTTGTGGGTGGCCACGTGAAGGAGTTCTCAACCCAGCTGACAACCATTAAAAATAATATTCCTCTTTTAGGCCTAGGAGGTGATTTTGCCTGTCTGCAGGCATTCTTCCTGTCCGTGCAATTGCTTCTTGTAATTTCCTTTGAGTTCCTTGGCTGTTGGAGGGAGAAGGAGTCTAAGAAATGACTCACAGGGAATTTCCCATTGCCCTGGGCTTCGTCTACCCTGGATACTGTCTGAGTCAGTTCACAGGGTGAAATGAAAGACATGGATTTTCTTCCATCTCCGGACCTCGGATATCTGGATTTTGCATTAACATCCAGCTTCTCGTGCATTTGCCTGTGGTTGTATTCTTGCCCATATTATTTTGAATTGGGTTAGTGATGGAAGAGGCTGCATTCTGTGCGGCTGATAATCAGCACACGTTTCACTACGTATGACACCAGCAACCATCCGTCAGTGCACCAGCCATGAAGAAGGTAGTGAACATATTCCCCTAGGAAATGAAGGAACGCCGCCCCCAAATGGGAAAGGGGCAGTATCCAGGGCACTTGGAGGAGATCCCCAACAATAAATAAAACAAAACCGAAAGTGAGATTTCCACCATTACAGTGAGCAACTTGAGCAGGATAATGTCCATCTTCAGCGCCAGAATTCCACCTCCCATCTGGCCGGCTCACGGTGTTCTTTGCCGTGTTGCCTTTGTTTTGCTACTTACATCGTAGAAATGGATTTGCCTTCTGTAGGCAAAAGAAAGCTAAAATGACGCCCTACGCCCACTCAGCTATGCTCTTGGACCCTGAAATTCTTCCTTGAATCTGATAGGCTGAGAATGTTCCAGCCCCAGAACCTCGGTTACCACAGCCAGAATTTGTAAGATGGCACCATGGCTAAATGGAGGGATATTTTGATAGCTAAAGTACAATTACATGTCACAAAAGGCACGGAATGCACTAAACACATTACACAGTCCTTTACTTCTTGTCTAGTTAAATAAAAATGCACAGATGCTAAGCAAGACAATAGCTGAAATTGTGAAATCATAATTGTTCTATATCAGAACTACTTTGGTGAGATGCATGATCACTTTTCTTCTTTGAAAAGGTTTCTCACTATGTCCCTCCCTTGAACCTTCTCCCCGCCCGTAAGGCCTGGGAAGGCGGAACCTCCTCAGAGATGCACAGGGCAGCCCTCCACAGTTCAGTGAAAGAAAAATCCTGCCAAATGTCCTTCTCATGTCTCCCTGAGCAATCTGCTTACCTGGGTGAGGACCACACCCCAGCCCAGGGAACTGGCTTCGGGCCTCGTGCCACCAAGAGATCCACAACAGCATTTTTCTTTTTTTTCCTTTTTCGTATGTTTCCGAAGTGAGAAGTAGGGAGGCAGAGACATACTCCCACATGTGCCCAACCGGGATCCACCCGGCATGCCCACTAAAGGGCAATGCTCTGTCCATCTGGGGTGTCGTTCCATTGCATTCCAGCGCCTGAGGCAGAGGCCATGGAGCCATCCTCAGCACCCGGGCCAACTTTGCTCCAATGGAGCCTCGGCTGCGGGAGGAGAAGAGAGAGACAGAGAGGAAGGAGAGGGGGAGGGGTGGAGAAGCAGATGGGCACTTCTCCTGTGTGCCCTGGCCACGAATTGAAGCTGGGACTTCCACACACTGGGCCCACACTCTACTGTTGAGCCAACCAGCCAGGGCCAGCATTTTTCTTTTAATTGCAATACTGTAAATCATTATTATTTAAATTTTTAAAATTAGATTCCAAATACAAAGCCCCTTATACCAAAAGAGACAACAATTCTAAGATTCTTAAACTTTGCTTTCCCTGAACAGAAGCCATTCTTATGATTTTATTTTAAGGGGAACAAAACAAAATTTTTTTTTTTGTATTTTTCTGAAGCTGGAAACAGGGAGAGACAGTCAGACAGGCTCCCACATGCGCCCGACCGGGATCCACCCGGCACGCCCACCAGGGGCAACGCTCTGCCCACCAGGGGGTGATGCTCTGCCTCTCCGGGGCGTCACTCTGTTGCGACCAGAGTCACTCCAGCGCCCGGGGCAGAGGCCAAGGAGCCATCCCCAGTGCCCAGGCCATCTTTGCTCCAATGGAGCCTCGGCTGTGGGACGGGAAGAGAGAGACAGAGAGGAAGGAGAGGGGGAGGGGGGGAGAAGCAGATGGGCGCTTCTCCTGTGTGCCCTGGCCGGGAATCGAACCCGGGACTTCCGCACGCCAGGCCGACGCTCCACCACTGAGCCAACTGGCCAGGGCCACAAAACAATAATTTTAAAAGCTCAACAAAGCATAACTTTGGAGCAATTTTTTTAATTTTTATTTTTGACAGAGACAGAGAAAGAGTCAGACAGAGGGACAGACAGACAGGAAGGGAGAGAGATGAGAAGCATCGATTCTTCGTTGCTGCACCTTAGTTGTTCATTGATTGTTTTCCCATATGTGCCTTGACCGGGGGCTAGAGCAGAGCGAGTAACCCCTTCCTCAAGCCAGTAACATTGGGATCAAGCCAGTGACCTTGGGCTTCAAGCCGGTGACCTGTGGGCTTGAGCCAGTGACCATGGGGTCAAGTCTATGGTCCCATGCTCAAGCCAGCAACCCTGTGCTCAAGCTGGTGACCCCGTGTTCAAATTGGATGAGCCCGCACTCAAGCTGGTGACCTCAGGGTTTCAAGCCTCGGTCCTCCACATCCCAGTCCGATGTTCTATCCACTGTGCTACTGCTTGGTCAGACTGAAGCAATTTTTAAAATTTCTTATTTTTATTTATAGTTGCTATACCATCTTACGTTGGTTATATTGGTTACATGTGTACAATATACTGATTGGACATTCTACTCTACAGTGTGAGCACCCCAGTAATTTAAATAATCACCTGTCACCATGTAAACTTACCACAACAGTACTGACTACATTCCCTTTCCTTTTCACCCGTCCACGAGCCCCCTCCCTTGGTAATCACTGCCTTGGTCTCTGTTTCTATGAGTCTGTTTTTCTTTTGTTTTAGATTCCACCAAATGAATGAAACCATATGGTATTTGTTTTTCTGTCTAACTTATGTCACTTAGCATACTACCCTACAGATCACTGATTTTCAACTGATGTGCCACAAGAAATTTTAACTTTTTTTTTTTTGTATTTTTCTGAAGTTGGAAATGGGTAGGTAGTCAGACAGACTCCCGCATGCGCCCTACCAGGATCCACCCGGCATGCCCACCAGGGGGCGATGCTCTACCCATCCGGGGTGTTGCTTTGCTGCAACCAGAGCCATTCTAGCACCTGAGGCAGAGGCCACAGAGCCATCCTCAACGCCTGGGCCAACTTTGCTCCAATGGAGCCTTGGCTGCAGGAGGGGAAGAGAGAGACAGAGAGGAAGGAGAGGGGGAGGGGTGGAGAAGCAGATGGGCGCTTCTCCTGTGTGCCCTGGCTGGGAATCAAACCCAGGACTTCTGCATGCCAGGCCGACACTCTACCACTGAGCCAACCGGCCAGGGCCGCCACAAGAAATTTTAAAACATGCAATGCCTGACTATTTAGTCACTCTTTTCCCTTAGATGGCCAAATAAACAAATGACAACAGCTAACACAACAATAACCATCTGGTGTGAATAAATCAAAATGATACCTATTTTTTTTTGTCAGATCGGCAAAATATATAATGTATTTTTAGTGTGCCACAGAATTTTAGTAATTAGTTTATGTGTGATATGAGATGAAAAAGGTTGAAGATTGCTGTTCTAGATTCATCCATGTTGTTGCAAATGGTGAGATTTCATTCTTTTTATTATTGCATAATATTCCGTTATGTATATGTACCACATCTTCCTCATGCATTCATCTATTGACAGACACCTAGGTGGCTTCCATTTTTTTAACTGTTATCGTTTAGAACAGTGGTGTGTAAACCCAAGGCAGCACATGAGAATCTAAAATATAGCCATGTCCAAGCCTACCCCTGACCAATTAAATTAGAACCTCGGGGGCAGGGCCCAGGCATAGGTATTTTTTTAATGCTCCATAAATGATCGATCCCTAGGCATCTGTGGGTGTAACCCAGTGTGTTAAAAAGAATCATACGAAGGCTCCTTAGCATATCAGAGAATTTCTGAATCAAAATCCTACTCTATTGCATATTCTGACACCAACTGTGCACATGAGACAGGGACATAACTAAGCAGCTTCATTAGCTGCATTACAAAAATCTACAACTAAACATGTCTGTCCCTCTCTTATAGCTTAGGCTCCCCTAGCCTAGACATTCAACATGCACTTGTGATTTGCTGTTAGGAATGTAAAACAGACACACACACACACACACACACACACATACACAGTAATGCACAGTGTCATGATTCCTGGGTATAATTTTTTTTGCATATATGACTTCTTTAGTTACAAAACAGGACATAATGTCCTGAGAGACTAGTCTTTCAAAACAGATGCTTGTTTGTATGCATATATTTATATTCATGAAATAAAGGAGAGTACCCCAGCAGCAATATGGATCTGCGTGCCCTTTGTTCATAGAGTGTTCTGTCCGGACTCCTAAGTCATCAGCATGAAGCAAGGACTGAGCTGCTGCTGCATCTGGGGGTGCAACGTGAGGGTGCTGGGAGTGGCAGGACAGGAGCAGGGCAGGGAGTCCCGGGGCAATGTGGGGTGACGCATCGCTGCTGGCTCCATGACAAACAAGCCCTCATAACGAGCAAAAAATGAGAAATGTGGGGCTTTCTCTATTTTCAGTTGTTAACAGATGCAGTCCTGAAAACTTCGTGTAAAACCAAAGGAAATATTTCCATACTGAATCTCGATAGTGCAATATGCTATGTAAGAGCAGGTTAAAAGAGGTAAGTGGGTTAGAGAGACTCTGCGCCAGGTGCTCTTAGGAGCCATCCCCCAGACTTCCAGGACCACACTGGGTGTCAGGGATGTGTAAGGCTCAGTGAACAAAGGTATATTAGCTTGAGGAAAAGCTAATGTGTCTTAAAAAATAGTTCAATGTTTAACAACTTAGAAATCCTGGGACTTGAACCAAAGAGAACAACAGAGAGATAATTTAAATGTGAAAGCCCTAAAGGTGCAGATTAAATCCTAACCACGTGGAGAAGACCACATATTTCAGGGACGGTTTCCCGAGATTCCCTCACAAGATGGTCGGGATGTTCTCAGCACGTCTCTGGGGTGACGCTGCACAGGGACATGCCCCCAGCCCCGCCTGCATGCGAACCTGCCCTCTTTGCTCCTACGGATGCAGAATGGACGCAGATGGGGCAGGTAGACAAAGTTTTCTCTTGTGTGTCATCAACAAGAGCACAGCACTTCTTAAAATTATATATGATTTGGAACTACCTTATTATTTGACATATGCTGTTAGCAACTGGCATCTTCTATTTCATTTTAGCATTCTTTTCTCTCTTAACTGTGGGAGAATGTTAAGCTCCAGAGTTTTGGTCCCAGACATTCTTTCGGCAAAAGCCCTCATTCCAAAAAGAGGTACCAGATGACTGGGGGTAGGGACAGGCTTAAGGCTACCCCAAACCTGGCCTGGTGAACTTAGCCTCTGATTGACTTTGAGAGTACGGGGTGTGGGGGATGACAGGCGGAGAAGTGAACAGGTCAAGTGGGAAAAGAAGACATACCACACCCTTGTTCCACACGGAGGTATTTCAGCCTAACCACAGGTCAGAATCCAGGGAGACCAGAAACCTTATATTGAACAGGAGACTGAAGTTTGTTTTAGGAATTAACTGGATTTCTCAATACCTGAAAATAAATTTGTGCATGAACAATGATAAGTGACCATAAACACGACACATGGACTGAGATCCCACTTGAGACTGAAAGAGTATTTTCCTCTGAACAGCTGGGAAGGTGCAGTGGTAGGAACACAACTAAGGTTTTATGTGCACTTGACTGAGTCCAGCTCATTCAATAAAATGGTTACATACTCGTACTGAGTACCACCATTTGTAAAAATCATATTGCTAACAGTTTTTGTTTGGTTTTGTTAATTAAGTAAGAGGCAGGGAAGCAGAGACAAACTCCCGCATGCACCATCATATTGCTAACAGGTTTTTTTTTGTTGTTGTTAATTAAGTAAAAGGCAGGGAGGCAGAGACAGTCTCCCACACGCAGGCACCCCAACCTAGATCCATCGGCAAGCCCCCTACCAGGCAATTCTCTGCCCATTTGGGGATGCTGCTCCATTGCTCAACAACTGAGCTACTTTAGTGCCTAAGGCGAGGCCAAGGAGCCATCCTCAGTGGCCAGGGCCACTTGCTCAAACCATTCAAATCATGGCTGTGGGAAGGTAAGAGAGAAAGAGAGAGAGAGAGAGAGAGAGAGAGAGAAAGAAAGAAAGAAAGAAAGAGAGAGAGAGAAGGAGGGGGGAAAGGGGGAGAGAAGCAGATGGTCTCTTCTCCTGTGTGCCCTGACCAGGAATCAAACCCAGGACTTCCACACACCAGGCTGACTGACGCTCTATCGCTGAGACAACCGGCCAGGCCCATAACAGTTTTAAATATCATTCTTCAAGAAATAAATCATAATTTCTTCTAGCTAGGTGCTATTAGGCATTCTATTTTTCCAAAGGCATTTAAGAACTTCTAAAGGCAAAGATCACTGTTGAGTGTGCCTCACACCAGAAATAATTTTCCATCACTCCCCCAGTCCTCCAACAGTAAACAGTAAAAGTGTAGAAACCCAAGACAGAGCGGTGTTGAACGTTGGCACAACATTCATACAAGTCTGGAATATGGCTTCCTTGGGAATTGCTTTATTTTCCATCTTATGTCAATACAGAAAGCAGCTTTATGGGAGCCAGAGGTAAGAAGAGAAGAAACCTCCCAGATATCCTTACCACACACAGAAGTGACAAAAATTTATGCTGCCCAATGCAGGAAAAGTAAACGATGCCAAAGAACCAACCCAATACGCTAAGGCACACTTAAAAGAAATGAAGCCATGATGGCAACGTTTGTAACTGGCTATCCATCAACACAGGGAAAGGTGTGAAATGTATAATGCCCTTCATCAAGACAAAGGGACACACAAAAAATAATGTTAAAACCATTTACTACATAATCAAAACATAAAGAAAATATTAAAGAGCTAAGAGAGGGAAGAGAGATCAGCATTCAGTCTCCTACAAGTCTGGCCACCTGGCGAAGAGAGCCAGGCTCCCGCTAGGAACAATGTCTTTAGGACCCTGCCGTGGACAGAAGCTCGCGCAGTGCTGAAGCCGCAGGCCCTGCTCCAGGAAGCCTGAAAGCAGCCTGGCATGGAGATGTCAGGACAAGGAACCCATGTGACTATCCTCCCCCAATTTTTATTTCCTGGTCCCAAAACTCCAAAATCTAGCAGAAGCAGAAGGCGGAAGCAGGAGCAGGGCAGAAGCATGAACAGAGCTGGCTCCTGGTGGCCCACACAGGAGGAGACTATTCTGCTCTCTAGCAGGGAACTTAGTAGGACATAGATTCCCTCTCCTGGATTCCATTTCATTCCTGTACTAATGATCACAGCGCCACAACCCAGGCCCAGGCAGCACAAGAGGAAAGTCCTTCTACTGGACTCAAACATTCGGGGGGCAAAGGTTGATGGACCATGAACAAGAGCTGTTAGCCTTAGGATCTGACTAATCAATCACAGACTTAACCAAAAGCCCCAAGAGAAATTTAACATCAACCTCCAGTAACACAAAAGGCAGATGCTATAACAAATAAGAGTAAAAAAATAATAATTATTATTTATCCAGAGGTCTAAATCTAAGAAACATTCAAACAATGGGACGAGTAGTCATCTATTTTCTTCAAGGATCCTAATTTTCCATCTATGGTGAAACTGTCTCATAGCCAAGTGCCCCAACCCATGTATTGCCAACCAAAGGCTATATTCTGTGTTGTGAAAATCACACTGGTTTTATGAACAAAGGGTATTAACTGCTAAGGAGAAAACATTCCTTCAAATGGCTAATTTGCCCCCCCACCCCATATTCCCATGGAAAAAGAAAAGGATGGAATAACAATGTTAAGCAACTGATGACCGTGCTGGACTTTCCAAAGCAGCTACCGACATCCTACTCTTGCTTCTGCAGAAGCTCATGGCAGCCCCAGACATGTGCCACTCAGATCTCGTCAAGAAAGTATCTGGAGGCCTGACCTGTGGTGGCGCAGTGGATAAAGCGTCGATCTGGAAATGCTGAGGTCGCCGGTTTGAAACCCTGGGCTTACCTGGTCAAGGTACATATGGGAGTTGATGCTTCCAGCTCCTCCCCACCTTCTCTCTCTCTCTCTCCTTCTCTGTCTCTCTCCCTCTCTCCCTTTCTCTCTCCTCTCTAAAATGAATAAATAAAATTTAAAAAAAAAGTATCTGGAGCCCTGGTCAGTTGGCTCAGTGGTAGAGTGTCAGCCCAGCGTGTGGATATCCCAGATTCAATTCCCAGTCAGGACACACAGGAAAAGTGACCATCTGCTTCTCCACTCCTTTCCCTCCATCTTCCCACTCTCTTTCTCTCTCTTCCTCTCCTGCAGACATGGCTCAATTGGTTAGAGCAGTGGTCGGCAAACTCGTTAGTCAACAGAACCAAATATCAACAGTACGATTGAAATTTCTTTTGAGAGCCAAATTTTTTAAACTTAAACTATATAGGTAGGTACATTGTTATTAACCTAATTAGGGTACTCCTACGCTGGCTTTGCTAAAAATGTCCTCAATCTGATTGAGCCGCACGTGGCTCACAAGCCGCAGTTTGCCAACCACTGGGTTAGAGTGATTGGCCCCGGGCGCTGAAGATGGCTCTGTGGAGCCTCCACTTCAGGTGCTAAAAATAGCTCAGTTGTGAGCATGGCCCCAGATGGGCAGAGCATTAGCCCCAGATAGGGGTCACCAGGTGTATCCAGGTTGGGGTGCATACAGAGTCTATCTCCCATCTTCTCACTTAAATAAAAAAAAAAAAAAAAAAGAATCCAAGATTCACCTGAACAGCCTCTAGCTGTTCAGGGCTCGGGCTCTGCCTCATCCCAGACAACCCAAGCCAATAACTGAATACAGGAGGGTGGGAGACTCTGGCTATTTCTCCTCAGCTCTGGACACCCCCCCCCCCCAACATACATACAGGGAATCTTTGCTCCAGAACTCCCCAGTGGTTTGGTCAAATTATCCAATCTATACTGCTAACAAAAATTAGGGGATCAGGAAACATGCAGATACTCCAGTACTTTCAGCCTTTTGCACAGTGCATTTTCACCAATGAAATAAAAGTTGGTTTTGCATCTCATTTGCAAAATCAAACAACTTTGACTTGTCGTTTGCTTTTCTGATGTTCTTGTTTAATAAAAAAAAAATCAAATGCTTCTTTATTGCATCATATTCATTTTGAAATATCCCCTAATTTTTGTGAGCAGTGTATATCCAATGTGGGGCCCTCTCTGCTCAATCCTGCTTCACCCTTATTGTATCAGAGGTGAACCCCCACCCTCTCCAATAAACTTCTTGCATTCCTAATTCTGTTTCAACATCAGTTTCCCAGGGAAACCAACTAATACAATGCTCCTAAAACCAGTCCTAAGTGAAAAGTGACCTTCCATACCCCAATGTGAAGACGGACTCTCTGGAAAGTATAATGCCATGTAACTCCAATTCACCCATGGTGTTATTTGGCCATTTCAAAGAAAATGAGCAAGAAACATACCTTTCCATCTTCAATGAATGAACTGATGGTGAAAATGCTGTTATTGTCATAATGACACAGAATAGTTAGGGTTGTATGTAACACTTTACTATTAACATTTTCAGGTAAATCTAAAGACTTATTTGATGTAAAATAAGAGCAGGCAATAAATCATTCAATTGATTCATATCATGAATTAATAACAATCAAGGGATTTTCAAAGACATATTTTTTAGTATTGAAAAATGTGTTTGAAAAAAGAAAAATCCTGTGGAAGTATAACGCTGAGTGGGATAAACCAGACGGAGAAAAACAAATACTGTATAATCTCACTTCTGTGTGGAATCTAAAAAACAAAACTCACGGAAACAGAGAGGGGGATGGATGGAGGTGGGCTGGGTGGTGGGGGAAACAGGCAGATTCCGGTCAAAGGGTACACACTTGCAGTGATAAGATGAATAAGTTCTTACATGTAATGTTCAACATGGTGCCTATAGTTAACAATACTGAATTGTATAGTGCAAGTTGTTAAAAGAGTAAATTTTAAATGTTTCACCACAAAAAAATTAACTGATGATTAACATGAGTAATGGAGATGTTAACTAACCCGATAGTGGTAATCGCTTCCCAAAACGTTAAGTGTACCAAGCCATGTACACCTTAAACTTACACAGTGTTAAATATCAACTGCATCTCAGTAAACCTGGGGGAAAACACACACACACAAAAAACGCTTGTGTCATTGTTTTCTAATTCATAGCCACATTTCTTTACCAGGTAAGTCTTATGTCACATAGGATTTGCTTCTTGTTTGTTTTTCATTTCAGTTTTGAGGAATAACATAATGGGTCATGTTAAATCTTTTTATTGGACATATGTGAATTTTTCATTTCTAAAGACTAAGAAATAAGAATGGAAATAAAGTGTTTAAATCATTCATAAGATAAAAAAATATCTTCTTTCTTTGAGTCGGCTTTCTTTTCTATTGTTTTCATTCGTTGCTAATATTGTCTGTTTTATGAATAACTCTTCCAGGACAACCTCCCCTGAGGCCAAACAGAAAAACCTGCCCTGCCACCTCTAGTCCATCTGCAGGTTCTGCAGTGTGTAATGAAATATGTAAATTTACATAAACTTTTTTTAAAACAATAAAGGCAAGGGGTTATTCGGTCTGCTGAAGGCCCACAGTCAAGGCACATATGAGAAAGCAATCAATGAACAACTAAGGTGTCGCAATGAAAAACTGGTGATTGATGCTTCTCATCTTTCTCCATTCCTGTCTGTCTGTCCCTATCTATCCCTCTCTCTGACTCTCTCTCTGAAAAAAACAAAACAAAACAACAACAACAAAAAACAATAAAAAGAGTTTTATTTTTTTGAAAGAAAACTTAAGTCACGAAAAACTTGACTTTGTTTTTTAGATCTACATTAGGCACAAACTTTTAATTGGTGACAATTAATCTTAAATACGAAGATTTTAAACATAATCCATTTTAAACTTGGGTTTTAAAACAAAGGACATAGATTCACATGGTTAGAGTTACATGGTTTGTCAGCCTCGAGCTCAGTTGGCTCAATAAAACCACTATCATAAAATTTTATGGGACTAATTTGGAGGTCCAAATAAATTGGTGTTATTGTTTATTTTTGGATATTGATAATAGCAGCATATTAGCAGTAAACATGTAATGCAAATGAACAATACTTTCAAGAAAATCTACAAAAATCACTCAAAAATTAATAGCCATGCTTTGCTTAAATTTGTTTACTCTTCTTAAAGTACATCCTCAGAAGTGACACGTACTCTCTCCATTAAGCAAAATACAACCGGGAATTTTAATTTAACCCTGAAATTTGATCTTTAAAATTAAAAAGAAAAAAACTTTCTCTGCTATTTACAGTTCCTGCTTTGGATAAATCCCAACATCTGGATACCAGAGTCAGCAAAGCAAAACCCATGAAGACACATGTGCAATTTTATGCCTGCGAACCTGCTGTTTCTGAGGGTGAAACCGCTGTGGTGCTTACCCCTCATTTCTCCCTCCACAGAAATCTCAAGCAGTGTTTCCTAAATGTATCCCGAGTAAGAAATCATGTATTATATATCCCAACCAAGGATACTCATGTGCACACAGATAACTAAGACAGGTTTTCCAAAATAACACTGTTCCTTTCTAAGTGGGAATGCACCCTGATGGCCTCCGTTCTGTCCCATTCCATTCCACTTCCTCTGATTAATATTGGCCTTGACGCCCTTCCACAAATGGGTTGTGGCCTACAGTTTGAAAACCAGGGCTTTAAAGCCTTGTGATAGAAAGACTGGTCTTCAGGACAGCAACAGGGCGGGGGTGGGGGGAATGAAATGCAGGTTCTCAAGGCCACCCCAGTCCCCAAGGAACTTGTGTGCATACTAAAGTTTGAGAAGACTTGCTCTAGAATACAAATCTGCAGACAGAGAAAGTCTGTCATCTGAACTGAATTTAGATCAAGAATGTGCCTCAAAACAATCTCTGTTCAAAGGAGCTCTGTCCCTCATTCCACTGACTTCAAGAGGCGGCACGTTTTCTGGCAGGAGAGTTAGGTGCAAATGAAAACTTATTTTCAGTTTCATCAGCTGCATCCTATGGGATTTCCTTCACCAGCAGGGGGTTAAGCTGGGACCCCTGGGTCTGGATGGGTGCGGTAGGGGGTCAGTCGATCAACGAGTGTGTAAGGGAGTGTGTGCGCTTACTCTGGAGAGAAAACACATGAAATCAAATTTTTTTAAAAGTTCCATGATTCAAAGAAGTTGAGATGAGCCACCAAGCACGAAAAGGCACAAAGGAAGCTTATATGCACATGACTTAGTGAAAGAGGTCAATCTGAGAAGGCTGCATGCGGCAGGATTCCAACTACGGGACATTCTGGAGAAGGCAACACTATGGAGCCAGTGAGAGGACTGGTGCTGCCAGGGGCTGGCGAGGGGGAGGGGGCGCGCACCTGGGGCGCAGGGGGTTTTCAGGGCCGTGCAACTGCTCTGCAGGACCCTGTAGTGAGCGAGGCATGTCATTACCCATCACCCAAACCCACAGAACATGCAACACAAGGAGGGGATGCCAGTGCAACCTGTGGGCTCTGGGTGACGATGGCATGTCAGTATAGGCCCATCAATTGTTAACAAACTGACCACCCTGGCACGGGATGTGGGTGATGGGGGAGGCAGTGGGTGTGTGGCAATAGGGGCACACAGGACCTTCGTACTTTCCTGTTCAGTTTTACTGTAAACCTGCTCTAAAAAGCAAACCATTTACATAAAACCATACATATGTGTGTGTGTGAAAACATTTTATACATAGATATAGTAGTTAGATACAGTGCCCTAGAACAATGATCCCCAAACTTTTTTGGGCCACAGACCGGTTTAATGTCAGAAAATATTTTCACAGACCGGCCTTTAGGGTGGGACGGATAAATGTATCACGTGACCGAGACAAGCGTCAAGAGTGAGTCTTAGACGGATGTAACAGAGGGAATCTGGTCATTTTTTTAAAAATAAAACATCATTCAGACTTAAATATAAATAAAACAGAAATAATGTAAGTTATATATTCTTTCTCTGCGGACCGGTACCAAATGGCCCACGAACCAGTACCAGTCCATGGCCCAGGAGTTGGGGACCACTGCCCTAGAGAACACATCTTCTGTCGCACATTAGCAGTATGATATAATCACACCTAGCAAGGAAGAGAGAATTGTGTAAAGAGAGGTGGAGTGTGAGAGGGGGCCGTCTGTCCCGGAATAGAGCAAAGACCCTGGGTCACTCTCGCTTCCTGTGGCCACTGCTTATTTAATTCACACTCTCGCTTCCTGTGGCCACTGCTTATTTAATTCACACTCTCACTTCCTGTGGCCACTGCTTATTTAATCCACACTCTCGCTTCCTGTGGCCACTGCTTATTTAATCCACACTCTCGCTTCCTGTGGCCACTGCTTATTTAATCCACATTCTCGCTTCCTAGTGGCCACTGCTTATTTAATTCACACTCTCGCTTCCTGTGGCCACTGCTTATTTAATCCACACTCTCGCTTCCTGTGGCCACTGCTTATTTAATCCACACTCTCGCTTCCTAGTGGCCACTGCTAATTTAATCCAATCAACGTCTGTGTGTGTGTGTGTGTGTGTGTGTGTGTGTGTGTGTGTGTGTGTTTTAAGTATCTACCAGGCACAAGGTACAATGAGAGAAACAAAAATAATCATATAATCATGTTAAATAATGTATTATCTGGCAAGCAGAGAAAACAGGCACAGAGAGCATCATTCTGTGGTAAATACCCCCTCCAAATGGCAAAGAGCCAAGTTGTCAAGGTGTGGAGGCCAGAAGACACAAGCAGGGAGCAAGAAATTCAGTTCACCAGTGAGTGTGCAGAAGGAGGAAAGGTGTAAAGCACTTAGGGACGCCAGGCGTGCCATACCGTGGTCTCCTCCGGCTGGTTGGTGCCCTGTTCTGACTGGTGTGCCTGTGTTAGCCAACCTTTCAGTGGGGGTATGGGGGCAGTAGCAGAAAATAACACACTGCCAAATTATGTAGGGTCCATTTTGCACAGAGCCAGAACCCCAGATGAGAGAATTTGGGCTGGATGCTCTAAGCAAGGCTGCCCGTCTTCTGTGAACTCTGAAGGACTTTATTGGTGGTTTTCAAAATAAAATGTATTTTCTTTTTTCCTATTAACCAAGTTATACAGTAAAAAAAAACAAAAAAAAACACAGAACGTTCTAAGTTTAAAAGCTAAGAAAGATCACAAAGGACGACATCTTTAGGTAAAAACAAATAAAAATACTTATTGTGTGGAGGTAACCATAAAAATTAAAAGTAAATCAATGTCAAAACCAATCTGTGTGATGAATATGATACAGCTTGAGGTGAACATCATTAAAATATAATTTGTACAAGTTTTTTTTTTTTTTTTTTACAGGACAGAGAGTGTCAGAGAAAGGGATAGATAGGGACAGACAGACAGGAACGAAAGAGAGATGAGAAGCATCACTCATCAGTTATTTTGTTGCAACACCTTAGTTGTTCATTGATTGCTTTCTCATATGTGCCTTGACCGTGGGCCTTCAGCAGACCGAGTAACCCCTTGCTCAAGCCAGTGACCTTGGGTCCAAGCTGGAGAGCTTTTTGCTCAAGCCAGATAATACCACATTCAAGCTGGCGACCTCAGGGTCTCAAACCTGGGTTCTCCACATCCCAGTCCAACACTCTATCCACTGTGCCACCTCCTGGTCAGGCTAATTTGTACAAGTTGTTGAGAAGAGCACTAAACTCTCAAAATCCCAAAATCCCAACTGTGACAAGAGTTGGCTGTAGGAGCTCTCCATACTTCCCCTCTCGTTTATGTGTGAACCCATGGCAAAGTGTCATCTGTCTACACCAATCACATCACTCTTACTGAGGTCACCAATGACCTCCATGTTGCAAAGCTGATGGTCCTCGCCTCTACCGACCTGGCATTCTCTTGGTCCTTCTCTACCCACTGGCTGTAGGATCCCAGCCCTCTGTGGGTTCCTCCTCCTCTTTCCAACCTCTATGTGTTGGAAGGACTCAAAGCTCAACTTGATGGCTGCTCTGTCTCTCGGCATCTAAGCAATCTCATCTCCTCACTCAGCCTCAGACCTATTCTTATGACCCACAAATGTAAATCATACTGCAATGGAGTTGTTGAAAATTTTCATTCAAATCATGTTACCCATTCTGCTTAAAACCTAATAATCCCGGCTTCCTGGCATGCAGAATAAAATTTAAGTCCTTACCCTTGCACATCGGAATCTAACACGTGACCTCACGACAAGCTCTCCAACCCCACATCCTGCAGCTCTATGCCCAACCTGTGCCTTTCGTTGAACATGCCAAGCAAGCTTCTGCCTCACAGCCTTTGCACATGCTGTTCCCTTTCTCTGGGACACTTCTCCCCCCATATGATCACATGGATCATGCCCTCACTTTTTTTTCAGGTCTCTGAATTTTGGTTTGTCCCAACAACCTTCCCTAACCTCCTGAGTAAAATGGCATCCTCCTCTACATTCTCTCTTAATTACTTCTTGTTTGTCTTACTTTTTATTCTAGAGGATACCAACCAGCATTAATATATGGAGATACACACATACACAGGTTGTAATGTTGATTTTATATATAAAAATGCTGCCTGACCAGGCAGTGGCATAGTAGATAGAGCACTGGACTGGGATGCAGAGGACCCAGGTTCAAAACCCCAAGGTCGCTGGCTTGAGCACAGGCTCACCAACTTGAGCACAGGGTCGCTGGCTTGAGCAAGGGGCCATTCACTCTGCTGGAGCCTCCCGGTCAAGGCACATATGAGAAAGCAATCAATGAACAACTAAGGAGCAGAAAAAAAAAATTGATGCTTTTCATCTCTCTCCCTTCCTGTCTGTCTGTCCTTATCTCTGTCTCCCTATCTCTGTCACCAAAAGAAAGAAAAAAAAATGCTGATATATATATATATATATATATATATATATATATATATATATATATATATATATAGAGAGAGAGAGAGAGAGAGAGAGAGAGAGAGAGCACACATATCCTATCTCAACTCCTAGAATATAAGCTTCAGATAAGCAGGGCTCATATCTGTTTGGTTCACGCTATTCACCTCCAGAAATGTTAAATGATTTCATTGAAATGAGCAGAAAAAAGTTACAGAAGAAATAATAATACTTGCTGATTAGTGTATGAGGGAGATAATCACTTGCACAAGATTCCAAATGAAATAACATCTATACTACTCCACTTCCCACCCTTCAAATAAGCAAAGGTTAAACAATTGCAATAGAATGTGATAAAATGACACTTTCAGATACTTCTTGGAGAAGTGCAGAAGGGCACAACAGGGCGGGTGACATGGGTATCAAACGCCTCATTAAAATATTCGTACTCCCCAAATTAATCAAGGTTTCTCATTAAAGACGTGCTGAAGGAAGCAGTCTCTTAGGAGGACTCACCCGGCAGTGCCCGATAAGAATGTAAGGACATGGGCAGAGAAAGCAGCGGGCAGAACAAGACAGGAGGAAGATTATATAGACCCGCATGTGTGCTACAAAGAAGGGGTGCTATGAATAAGATATGAAATGAAAGGCAGAAGAGAAAAGAGTTAAAGATATGCCTTCACTGTTAAGCTTCAGTCACCAGGAGAGGGGGCCATCATGAAAAAAAAAAGGGGGGAAGAGAATTAACAAGTTTTAAATAATGATGATGATGATGATAGCTAAACAGTGTTATTTACTAGACGCTGTTCTAAGACCTTCGCATGAATAGCCTCATCTGATCTTCCTAGAACCCTAGGAAGTGAACACCATTCTCCTCATTTTACTAATAAGAGGACTGAGGCTCAGAAGGGCTCAGTAACTTGCTCAAGATCAAGGAGAAAACGTCATGCCTGGGATTGCAAAACAGAAGTCTGGCTACTCAGTCCACCTGCCCATCTTTACTCTATAGCTGCCTTACCCCAAAGGGCAGAGGTGCTGAGGATGAGACGACTCTGTAGAACACAAGAACCTGAAGGCTCTGTGACCTGGACAAATGAGGTAAGCTCCAGATTAAATGCACCAAAGTATCTGAAGATGCTCTGAAGACTCAAAGCATCACATAAACAGATGTATGCTTCCTCTGATTGGTTGCTGAGTTGAAGGTACTTGTACCCACATCCAGGTAAAGTGTGTAACAGGCACCTAGTGATGTAAGGCTGGAGCTCAGAGCCAGAGATAGCAGAGTCCCCTATACAAAAGTGATAACTGAAGCCATGGAAGTTTGGGATCAGAAGTAAAGGAGGTGCAAAAGGAGAAGGTGTACATGAAACTGTGGAGAACCTGGGGGGGGGGGGGAGGCGGGTACCACTCATTAATAGTAACAGGCAGAAAGTTGGGTCTTCTCATCAAAAAATGCACATTTAGCATACTGAACTCATTATACCCTGAGCTAGCCTCCAGCTTGCGCCTCCCCCACATCAGTGGTCCCCAAGGCTGAGCTCTGCAACAGCATAATGATGCTAAGACCCCAGGTCCACAAAGGGAGCTGTGCATGCATCAGCAGGTCAACACGATGACATCTCAAACACACGCCACTGCTGGGGGCTGACCTGAGACATTCCTGGTCCAAATTCCTAAGTCAATTTCCCACATAAGCAATTATGGGTCCTTCTCTTCTGGACTCTATTACACTCTATCACGGAGCCCAAGAATCATGCGACATTCTGAAATCCAAGTCCAAACCATGTTTTCTAAACCCTTTTAGAGACCTGATGAGAAAATTCAGAGCAGCCGTACAGAACAATGCAGCCTTGGTGTGGACGGGGTGGGGTGAATCAGTTGCTTTGATAAATATCTACTGATTGGTTATCTCAGGCTAGCTTAATAACAAATGATTATTCATTATCTCCATAAGGTCCACGGAAATAGCTCTGGTACTCAGGTACTGAGTAACCACCTCTGGAGGAAAGCTGCTCTGAGAGTTTCTAGCCTACCATGCACAGCATAACCTTTCTCCTGGGGTGTGAGCTGACTCTCCTCTGCCCCAACCTGCACAAAGGGGGTGCCCTCCCTGAATGTCAGCCTCACTGAATCTTAGCAAGGAGTCATCAGTTTGGGGAGGGTGGCATGCCCCGGGGGAGCACGCCATTCAACCCTGCCACAGGCGCCCCAAGCATAGCCCTGAGGGACACAGGAAGCCAGCGAGGAGGGACAGAACATCAGGTCACATATCTGCAGGCAGGGCTGTCAGATATCAGGAGTATCCACTGTTTTGTCATTTCAAACGTCTTGATGTTTTTAGACAATATTATCTTTCTAATTATAAAAACAATGCACACTCATTGTAGCAATGTTAGCAAATTTGCTCCTCCCTATTTAATTAAGTGTCGCTATTCTGCAGAGAAAGGAACACACAGCTATAAACAGCCACAGAGTCGCCAGGCTCGTTGGGATGTACGAACCCTACTGGAACCGAATCAAAGCCAACTTATTAAGGAAAAATTAGGCAGTGTATCAAAGGCTTGCGTCATCTTCCCAGGGCACAGACTTTGGGGGGGAGGGGGGAAACTCCGGTCTCTGGTCTCTGTTGAGTATACCCTCAAAGAATAAAGTTTCTAGCTTCCTGTGAAGCAAAGTGACTATAAATCAGACTTGCAAATATGTGCAATAACTCACTCTTCAATGGGTCTTTCATCAGCCAGGTAGGAGCTAGATAGCGAGATGCACCCTTCTCCACGGAGATGGACTGCATCCTGATGGGCCTGGAGAGCTGACTTCATCCATCCTCGGATGCAGGTCAGGGCACCTTCCCCATGAGCTTTGGTTCATATCTGCTTCGTGCTATTCAAGTCTCACTCATCCTCATCAGCTGGAATTTCAGGCTTCCCAGTAACCTTGCACTTAATGCTGGCTAATTCTTAAAACTCTTGCAAACACCTCCTTCTATAAAATGCAAACAGCATTGAAGGTGAACACCTTTTACAGTCAGAAATGTTTAACATTACTTCCAAAGTGACAGCCAGAGAACCACATGGGAAAGACATTCGTTCAGCAGTTTACTTCCTGGTAAGTATTGACCCTGTAGCTGTCTAATTCCTTCCAGAATAGTCCCTCTTCTTCCTTCTCCCTTTCTATGGCTATTACAGAAGAGTGTGCTAATAACATAAATTAATAATATAACCGTGTATTAAGCAATTGCTGTAATTTTTAGTATTTGTTCCCCCAGAAAAGAACTATGGTAAATTATGACCAGATCAGCCTAAGGACAAGAATGTGAAGGATGCATGACCTTTGTGGCCATCTCCCTGCACAACTGCAATGTTAGGTCACTTCTGTGGAGAACTGAAGTCCTTTCCAGTCACAATGAGCCAAAGACAAAATCACACACTATTTATGTGAAAACGTCAAGTGGAACCATTTATGTGCCATTGATAAGATTCCGCTCCAGAAACTTAAAAGCTGCCTCCCTCAACCCAGAACCATAGACTTCTCAGCACAAAAATGTCTGCTGTAGAGGTTCCCAATTCAGGTATTTTAAGGAAATATAGAAAGGCAATCTATTTTGCTAACTTTGTTGTCAAGGACACCAATTCCTTATACTAAAAAAAGGAAGTGGAGGTATAATTTTTTGAATTCCAATAGGTAGAATTTGATAGATTTATAAAGAACACATGCATCTTTAAATGTAATTCTCTCTACCTCAGAGCCAACACCAGCTATTCATAATGGCTGCTTCCATTTGCCAGTTCATCTCCAAAGCACACGTAAGCAATCTGAGTTGAAATTTATTTTTTTAAAAAGCACTCAGAGTTACTGGTTTTCAAAAATTTCCTTTGCTCATATTTACACTAACGAGTATGAGGATAATATGACAAATCAGAACTGAAAACACAGCCCATTCCTGAGATCACATCCAGAGCAGTTTCCATAAACATGATTTTTCAGAGACCATGATTATCAGCTTTGTCTACGACTATTGGCACTTCATAAATTCACTTTTTAAAATCTGCAATAATTTCTTGCTTAGTTTTCTCCTCCTAGTTGGTTGAGAACAAAATGTCAATCAAATGAGTTTTGGTTTTGACCTGCCTACTCTTAACTGTAAGGTAGTCTTGTGTCACTTTCCCCTGGAGCTTTAACTTGCATCCTGCAGCTTCATGGCCAACAGTCTTAAAAAAACAAAACATCTCCTCCTAGTTGGTTGAGAACAAAATGTCAATCAAATGAATTTTGGTTTTGACCTGCCTACTCTTAACTGTAAGGTAATCTTGTGTCACTTTCCCCTGGAGCTTTAACTTGCATCCTGCAGCTTCATGGCCAACAGTCTTAAAAAAACAAAACAAAACAAAAAAACAAAAAAACAAAAAACAAAAAAAAACAGCCTGACCAGGCAGTGGCGCAGCGGATAGAGCGTCGGACTGGGACGCGGAGTATCCAGGTTCGAGACCCCGAGGTCGCCAGCTTGAGCACAGGCTCATCTGGTCTGAGCAAAAGCTCACCAGCTTGAGCCTGAGCTCGCTGGCTTGAGAAGTGGTCACTCGGTCTGCTGTAGCCCCACAGTCAAGGCACATATGAGAAAGCAATCAATGACCAACTAAGGTGTCACAACAAAAAACTAATGATTGATGCTTCTCATCTCTCTCCATTCCTGTCTGTCTGTCCCTATCTGTCCCTCTCTCTGACTCTGTCTCTGTTAAAAAAAAACAACAAGAAGACTTTCCTGCTTCACCCCTCTCCCCATCTGTCTGTAGCATGGACACACTTCACAGATAGATTCCACATATATTTTGAAAACTTACATGCACAAGGGATTTCCCACTGGCACCTTTGTAGACATAACTGTCATGTCCCAATAAAATATATACAGAAATAAAAAAAATACACAGAAATAAAATTATACTGTCCCCAATAAGGATCTATTCCTCTCAACCCCTACATAAAATTCAGAATCCTCAACACCCTTGGGATATCCCACTTCTGAAATCTCACAAGCACCAGCAAAGCCCCAAGAATGCACTGACACTCCTGTAACTCCCAGTTCCATTTTCCAAGAAATCAACGGTGTATGGATATATAAGTTGCACATGGTCCAGGTCCATGACACTCCCAAATATATTGCTTTTAAAATGTGTGTGTGTGTGTATGTGTGATATATTGGAGGACATTTTATATGTTAGTTCAAAAAGAGGTAAGTTTTCAATACCATAAACTTTCCTTTCAATGATAAGCCACTTTCCACTTTCAATACATGTTTTAAGTAAAGAATATAAATTGGTAAAACACCAGGCCACTCCGGGAAAATGAATTATGTGGGGAACACGAAGAACTGGCGATGTAGTGAATGATCTGGGCCAGTGTAGACAGCTGAACTAAACAGTGCAGGTGGAGACAGCCTATCTGGACAATGTAGCTCTGGCCCCAGGCTTTCCTATAGCAGTTATTTGAGTCAAGCTTATTAAAACCATCACTTCATTTCCTCCCTGTGGCTATCCCCACGTGTACATGTGGCACTGAAATGAATGGGTCGGCTTCCTCTCGGGGACTTGCCCTGGCACAAGGCCCACTTCCTCAGTCTCTCCCCTCTGGAGCCATGGGGAAATGCTGTCAGTGAGCAGTCGGGGCAGGTGTGACGTGACGAGCTGCTGATGTGTCGGCCGCCCACATAAAACAACGTCTGAGCATTGGAGACCCGAGCATTGGCCCTCTAGTCTCGTCCTAGGTGACCCCGGGCCATGTAAAGGAGGCGGAATTAAACAGAAGTCTAAAGGATTGGGATGTGGTTTGCTACGTTAGCTCAGAGGTAAGCAATCTCCCTCTGCAAAGGGACAGACAGTACAGATTTTCAGCTCTGCGGGCCACTATGTTCTTTGTTGTAAAGACTCCACCCTGCCATTGTAGCTTGAACGTCACCCTGGACAGTATGCCCGTGTGACTGGGTGTGTCCCAAGGAAACTGCCTTTACGGATGATGACATCCACATTTCACATAATCTATATGGGTTATGAAATAGTCTTCTTCTCTTGATTTTTTTCAACCACTTCAAAATGTGAAAACCATTTTCTTGACTCACAGGCTGTATAAGACCAGAGGTGGGCCATACTGGACCCACAGGCATGGCTGGCTGACCCCTGAAGTCACTGATTTGTGGGCAGCCGGGGAGGAAGCCTGCAGTTTTCCAGCAGAGATGGAACCTACCTTGATATGAGCTGCTGGGTCTGGGACAGTCTGAATCATGTCCTTTAGTAGGCCAGCTCATTCACCGCCCATGCAGAACCAGAGACAGCTAGGAGACAAAAGGGGACAGCACAAACCATAATAAACAACCATGCTTCTGTGTTTTATTTTCCCGAAGGACTGAACACAATAAAGCCATGCCGTGTGTGTGTGTGTGTGTGTGTGTATACATATGTGTATACATATGTGTATACATATGTGTATACACACACACACACACACACACACACACACACACACACACATAGAGAGAGATCACAGCTTTGCAGGAAGGAAATCTGTTTGCCCAAAAGCATCCTTTGAGGTCTCCATGGTACATGAAGTGACTAGAGAACCCACTTCCATTCTGGGAATGCCACTTAATTTTATCCCTAATAAAACTCCGGTATGATGAGCCACCCAGAACCCACATCGCATGCAGTTCATACATGTCATTTTTACATGGGCAGCATGTAGGAATGATCGTTTAAAGGAACAAGTTAGGGGGAAAATGAGATGTTTTCTCTTATATTGAGAAAATTGGACTTCCGACGTTCCCACCAGAACCAATACCATGTACACATCTGTTTAAGCTTCAGCACTAAGCTCTATATAGAAAGCACAACTACCCTTCACTGAGTAGAGCAGCTTAAGTGGTGGCCCGTGGGCTAAGGACTCATATATTCTGACCATGACTTTGAGGACTAGAGTTGCCATTGTCCAGTCAGGGACACAGAGACCCAGGGAGATTACTAATTTGTCCAGGATCACCTGGTTAGTAAGCAACAGATACAGGATTCAAGTCAGACTGGCCTAATTCCAAGGCCCAGAAGAAATTTTGGTTTGGCACAATGAATAGATTTTCTCTGGCACTTTGAAGACAATTTAATTAATTTTAAATTTGTATTTAAATTTAAAGCAATTAAAAGTGTCCATGCTATAAGGTTAAATACTTCATCCAATATTTTCTTTTATTCAGAAGACTATAAACCAATGTGCTCTGCTTATTGTCTGTGTGCCCCTCCCCATTCCCAGAGCCCCTCTCCACCCTCCCCTGCCCTGGCCCATGATACCCACTCCACCCCTACAGGACCGACTCCTACAGACTGCCTCACCCAAGCACCCTTGCCACTGGCTGCCCCCATCAATGTGACACCATCTGGAGATCAGGGGATCGGAGGAGAGAAGGGCAGGGGTATTTCTTCCTGCCTTCACAACACACTCAAGGCTCCCTCTGTATCTGGCCATAGCTGGTGACCTCCCCCGTCTTGGACCTTCCCCCACGGCTCCAGCCTCAGTAACCATTCCCTCCCAGATTTTGGTTGTATGTAGATCTTAACCATCAGCTAACACTGAAAATACCTTCCTTAATTTATCCTTTTAGGTGCCATCACTTTTTTCAGTCAATTGTCATTTTCTTTTTGTTTTCTTCTTCGTAACTCTGGCCTGTGACTCTACATATTAGTTAACCCCACAATAAAAAGAAACAGCTTGACCCAGGACTATAGACATACAGCTGTTTTTGAAGTATGCTGCTGAACATAATTCCAGGGATGTGGCCAAGACTCACTGCAGCCGCAGCTACGTCTGTACTCTACCCTCTCTGACCCTCTTTGGTGCACACTGTGCACTTCCAACCTAGACAGTGTGCGAGCTCGGGGTCTTTCTCCCAAAAGAGCTCCACGGAGTACTGCCAAGACTGTGGCAAACTTAGAACCTTAGACATTTTTTTTTTTTTACTGTGGCCAGTTTTCTTGACCTTGGAAAGAATGCATTTTTTTCCCCTTACATCTAAAGCCAGTCCTCTTAAGGGATTATATTTGCCTTAAAAATGCAAAAGGAGTGGTGGACTGTCATGAAATTGAATTGGGTAGGCATTAAAGGTAAGCCATGCTCTTGGTGCACCGAAGAGAGGATGGGGCCCAACCAATGGTCTCCCAGCACAGGAGTGCTATGACTCCTCCAAGATGGCCTCATCAGGAAAGCAGCAGCACTCCAGGAAAAAGCCCCTCTGCTCCTAGAGTCCTTCAGCCCAGCCGAGGTCCAGCCTCAAGCATCCCACACAAAAGGAAGCTGCGCTATCACCACCCGTAGGAACAGACTATGCTTCCTGTATATTTCTGCGGCTTTCTAGGGTAGCACACCCCACACAATTCCTCCCTCCCCGCACACATGCTGGTGCTCACGCTGCAAGCTGGGCCTTTCCCCTCCCCTTAATTCCTGGCTGATTTACAACAGCCTTTGATCCAGAGAACACAGTAGAAAGGATGTTCTGGGGTTACTGAGCCCAGGACTCAAAAGAACCAGAAGCTTCCCCTTCCTGCCTCTGGGAACCCAGGCCCCAGGCCCCCGGCAGCCCAGCAAGGTGTCTGCAGCCTGATGTGGCTGCCCGGCTGACAGCCAGCGCCACGTGCCAGGCCCGCAAGGGAGCCCACCTGGACGTCCAGAATGGTCATCTCTCAGGTGATCACAGCCCTTGCGGACATCAGGAAAGAACTGTCTGGCTGAGTCCAGCTGGCCCGCAGAATCATGAGCAGTAACATCAGTTGAAGTTTTAAGCTGGCAGGTTGGGAGAGTTGATGATTGATGACATGGACAGAAAACTGAAACGCCCTCTAAGTGTTTCAGATAGAGAAGATAAAGACAGAAGAGCCTATGTTGCACAGGCACACCAGGGCAGATCACAATGACAGTTGCAATTCTCCACTCCTCCACGTCCACATCTTCTGCCACGTGACTGTGGTACCTCTCACTACAGAAGAAGAGTCTGTTTGCCCAACCTTCATTCGGGGGGCGGGGGTCTGTGCATGTGACTTGCTTCACCCAACAGAACGCAGCCGCAGGACGGTGTGCCTGTTGCCAACCCAGGTCTCAAGAGGCGTGAAGTATTTCCACCTGCAACTTTCCACAACCATGGGAGCATGCCCAGGCGATGACGGGCACTTGGAGGAAAGCAGAGTCATCCAATCTCCCCAGCCAAGACTACTCTAGATAATCTGGTAGACAACCAAACCCCAGGCATAGGAGGAAAACAGCAAGACCAAAAAGGCAAAAACAATAGCATCAGCATTTGCTTTGTAGGCAGTTGCTCCAGAGGCCATGAGCACCCGGGTAGCAAGAGCAGCCCGCCAAGCCCCGCCCCCGGGGACCACACTGGGCATCTGAGCATCCTGCCACCAGAGCCGTGAGCTGTGCCCCGGCATGGGCGCCTTATCTCCATTTGTTTAACGCTCTGTTGTTAGCCAGACGCACCCAAAGGAATCAGAAAGCCATTAAGTGGTTAGTTACCCTTAGCATAAAACTACAGGTAATTAAACGTTGATAATGGTGAATGACGTCAAGATGTTGCGCTTGAATTCAATTTTAGGTCTGGGAACTCAAAAACTTTTCCACATACATTTAATTGTGACTGCTTCTTCACTCCATGCCACTTTGGCTTATGAAAAGGTTCCATAGGAACACTGAACTTTCAGAGAGCGGGGAAAATCTGACTCCACTGGTGTTGGCAAGTTAGCAAATCAGAGGATGGTGTTAGAAATGATACCACATGTTTGATGTGAGGGAGAAAAAGAAAACAAATAAACCTTGATTACCTACCTCCAACTGAACATTCAGTAGTTCAGACAGGTGTGAAGACTTAGAAGCATCTGATCCCACTATTAGTACCCGAGCTGATACCCAACCACTACTTGGCTATCCCCACCACCTACGCCATAAGGCTTTTGTGAGGACTGAACTGAATTATGCCTAAAAATCATTCTCAGTGGGCCCTGACCAGTTGGCTCAGTGGTAGAGCATCGGCCTGGCATGCAGGAGTCCTGGGTTCGATTCCCGGCCAGGGCACACAGGAGAGGCGCCCATCTGCTTCTCCACCCCTCCCCCTCTCCTTCCTCTCTGTCTCTCTTTTCCCCTCCCGCAGCCAGGGCTCCTTTGGAGCAAAGTTGGCCCAGGCACTGAGGGTGGCTCCATGGCCTCTGCCTCAGGCACTAGAATGGCCCTGGTTGCAACAGAGCAACGCCCCAGATGGGCAGAGCATCGCCCCCTGGTGGGCATGCCAGGTGGATCCCGGTCAGGTGTATGCGGGAGTTGTCTGACTGCCTCCCCGTTTCCAATTTCAGAAAAATACAAATAATAATAATAATAATAATCCTTCACAGTGGCAGGCACAGAGTAAGCAAAATTTCAATACTATGTCAAATGCAACTTTGAAAAAAGAATTTTCAGTAAACAGTTTGCTAATTTTCACAAGGGCCCTTGTTGACTAAAAACATCCTCAATTAACACTGAATATTTAATTTTCAGTTCAGTAGTCAGTATGTAAAAACATTTTAGGCAAAATGGCTCTAAGCAAACTCATTACAACGACTCCATTCGGGAACGAGCTGGTCATCAGGCATAGTTGTGCCGGTGAGTGAGCATTCGGCATGCCAGTCTTACAGGACAGCCTACCGTGAGAACTGCATGGGCCTGACTCCTGAGCACCCTTCCTGGGGCAGTGGTCTCCCAGAATAAATGTTGTCTAACTGCCCCCACCACAAGATCTGTGGTACCTCGTTACAGCGCCTTGGCAAGCTAATACCCTTTATCAAGGGACTTGCTGTAACATCTTAACTAATGAAAATTAGAGGCCCTTATGGGGGCATGGCCCCAGGAACCACATCCAAGTTAACCACACAATTTCTTCCCGGACACCAACTCTGTTCAAGGGACATACCAGGCGCCATGTACTGCTGTCCCATCTACTATTTACTCCTGGATTAACTTGGGTAAAAGAGAGACTCTTTTCAGTTCTATGGCCCAAATGAGTGTCCCATGAGCCCCACCATATGCTCTTCCCCCATTCCCACCCACTCCCCACAACGCTTTTCCAAGGACAGTAGGACAGTCCCGATGAGGTAAGGCACGTGCTTTGTGGATACAGTGCTGAAATCTTCCACCCTTATTTTCTTTTCATAGTTAATGACTGCAGGGACTCATTCTGTGTGTGTGCCTCTGCAAATGAGGTTTCAGTTGAATTCAGGTAAAATAACTAAAAAATAACTACAAACGCAATTTAGTAAGACAGCAGAAATTACAAATATCATGAAAGCCATGTCTATAGATGCTGCCCTCGGCTTTCTGGTTCTCCCAGAAGGAGTGGAAGAGAGGAGAGGGCAGTGGAGGACAGGAATTGTATTGACTACAATACTTACTATAAAGCAGCGACTTAAGAAACTCAACAGCGTTGGGGCTGAAGCAGGGAGTGCTAGGCAAGAGAAATCTTATCTGGGAGGAAGAATCAATGGAACCAAAACAGTCCTTCCAAGTAGACCAGATGGCCCCAGAAACTATCTTTGCAGGTTTAGGACCACAAATAACAAATAATAAAGACACAAAATATTTACATAGTCACATTTTTAAAAAGCCTTAACTAGGAAGGATAGGACAGTCTGGGTCTTTGTTTTACCTTCAATTGCTCTTGGCTCCACCATCTTTTTTCTCTGTGAGTCATTTGTCTTGCTTTTGGTCAACTTGGCTTTTCTTGGGCCTTCAAAGATCTTGGAATGACCTAAAAGAGAATATAAATCTGTTAAACCTTGGGTTTTTCCCCCAAAATATTAATAACCAAGGATCAACTATAGACATTTAGTGACAAAATCTATTTCTTAAACATTATTTTTAAATAGTCTAAAAGGGGAATGCAGTTAAAATACCTTGCCTTAAAGGGGGGGTGGGGAGTGGCAGCAACATTCCTGTGAGGGAAGCTCAGCCTTATGGAGCAAAAACTAGGAGTGAAATCACGGCCAGTCCTGGACTGGCGAGCTGAAGCCCGCGTGTTCTTTTGAAAAGAAAATATTTTGAAAATGTTTTCCTTGCCTCATGGCCCCCAGTCTCCGTGATGATAGTTTTCCCAGATAGTCCTTCCAGAGTTCATCTCTGCTCAAGGCAAAGTGCAGTGCGGTTTATTAAACATTCCTGAGCCTGTAACCAACCAATTGTTTTAGTCCCAGGAAAGAAGCAATCCTTTCAGTTTGTGGATGCTCAGAGGACCCATAATTCTTAAAAGATTAGAACAGTACCGGAGGGAGAAAGAAAGAAAAAAAAACAGAGAAAGAAAGAGAGAAAGAGAGAAAGAGGGAAAGAGAGAAAGAGGGAAAGAAAGAAAGAAAGAAAGAAAGAAAGAAAGAAAGAAAGAAAGAAAGAGAGAGAGAGAGAGAAAGAAAGAAGAGAAAGAAAGAAGAGAAAGAGAGAAAGAAAGAAAGAAAGAAAAAAAAGAAAGAGAGAGAGAAAGAAAATAAAATCTTTCCTAGAATAGGCCTGTCAGTGCAGCTCTAAAATACAATCTCTGTCTCTTTTTTTTTTGAGATATGAGAATTTCTATGCTTGTGCAATTTTCCAAGTAAAACATTCAATCCCAAAATATTGCACTTAATAGAATCTTCACATGACAAATTCTAAATGGCAACTGTTTGTTAAAAATATTTTTCAAATTAGAAAACGTCAAAAGCATTGCATCAAAATCAATATTTTCAATGGGCAAGATTACAGTATTTATAAACAGACACACAGCAAGCTGACCCTCCCTCTCTACCTGAAGACATTGAGCCTGTGAATAGAGACATTTTATCCAAATTGCCCAACTGTCACAGCAAAGCATTTATTATGACATGAAAAATAAAAACTCTTGGGTACAAAAATAGGACACAGACCATATATATAGTATGATTCCAGTACTGTAAAAAGTATATATATCTATATATCTATATCTATATCTATATGAAATTTCATGCAATTTCTGCATGAAATTGCCAATGAAATAGTCTTTTGGTTTCCAATGTGAATTATGGCAAAGTCTTATTTTCTTGATTATAGTTTTGGGTACTTTTCAAATTTTAAGAACCAAGAATATGCATCTTGATAATCAGAAAACAACTAAGCAATAGTCAAGACACTGAAACAACCTGTCTATCAACAGATGAATGGAGGCCCTGGCTGGTTGGCTCAGTGGTAAAGTGTCGGCCTGGTGTGTGGATGTCCTGGATTTGATTTCTGGTCAGGGCACACAGGACAAGCAACCATCTGCTTTTCTTTTTTTATTTAAATTTTTAAAATTTATTCATTTTAGAGAGAAGAGAGAGAGAAAGGAGGTGGGGAGCAAGAAGCATCAACTCCCATATGTGCCTTGACCAAGCAAGTCCAGGGTTTCAAACCAGCAACCTCAACATTCCAGGTCAACACTTTTATCCACTGCACCACCACAAGTCAGGCCGACCATCTGTTTCTCCACCCCTCCCTCTCTCCCTTCTCTCTCTCTACCTCTCTTTTCCTCCTGCAGCCATGGCTTGGTTAGAGCAAGTTGGCCCTGCGCACTGAGGATGGCTCCATGGCCTCCCCTCAGGTACTAAAATAGATTGGTTGCCTAGCAACAGAGCAATGCCCCAGATGGGCAGAGCATTGTCCCATAGGGTGTTTGCTGGGTGGATCCCAGTCAGAGTGCATGTGGGAGTCTACCTATTTGTCTCCTCACTTCTCACTTAAGAAAAATAAAAAAAATAAAAACTAGACAAATGGATAAAGAAATATACACACATATATACAATAAAATATCATTTAGCCATAAAAAACAACCAAAATCTTGCTCTTTGCAATAACATGGATGGACCTTGAGTGCATTACGCTAAGTGAATAAGTCAAACAATAATAAATACCATATGATCTCACTTATGCATGGAATCTAAAAAAATAAAGTAAAAACTTAATAGATACAGAGAACAGATTGGTGATAGCCAGAGGTGGGAGGAGAGAAGGGTGAGTGAAATGGGTGAAGGGGGTCAAGAGGCACAGATTTCCATAAAGTAAGTCCTGAGGCTGTAATGGACAGTAGGTTGTTAAAAGTTCTCATCACAAGAAAAAAATCCTATAACTGTGTGTGATGGATGCTAACTAGACTTACTGTGGTGATCATTTAGCAATTCACATAAATATCAAATCACTACGTTGTATACCTAAAACTAATATACAGTAGTCCCCTTTATCCATGGATTCCCTGCCCAAGGTTTTAGTTACCCATAGTCAACTGTGGGTAGTCCAAAAATATTAAGTGGAAAATTCCAGAAATAAACAATAAGCTTTAAATTGCTCACTAGTCTGAAGATGATGATGAAACCTCCCACCATCCAGCTCTGTCCTACCCAGGGTGTGAATCACCCCTTTGTCCGGCTGCATACGCCCCCCCCCCCCGCAGCATTGTATACTTAGTATACAGTATGTCTGTGTTATCAGATTGGTTATCAGAGAGAGAGAGAGAGACCACATTCATATAACTTTTATTACAGTACATTGTTATCATTGTTCTGTTTTATTCTTAGCTATTGTTTCTAATCTCTTCCTGTGCCTAACTTATACATTAAACTGTACTATAGACCGCTATGTACAGGAAAACACATAGTGAATATAGGCATCAGTCCTACCTGTGGTTTCAGGCATCTACTGGGGCTAGCCCAGTGGGTAAGGGGGGACTACTCTGATGTCATATGTTAATTAAGCCTCAATAAAAATAGAAAAGAAAAACTAAGCAATAATCATTGTACACCCTACACATATTTTCAAAGTGTTCTGACAGTGATGAGCGACTGGTACCATTGGTCTTGGGGAGCAGGGCTGGCTGTCCACGTTTGGTGACAGGTGCTCAGCAGGAGGGGAGAGGGTAACAGCAGATGAGGTCCTGCTTCGCATGGCTGCACAAGTCTGAAGTTAATGAAGTGTCCCTTAATTTCTCTTTCCCTAAATCCAAAGCCAATATTGATTATCACTTGGTGAAAGGCTTTCCACAGACAAGTGGTTTAAATGCTTTTGTGTTTCCAATTGCTGCAAAGGGAGAAAGAGTTTCCTAAGCCTGGGCTAAGCTCTCCTATCCAATGTCATCCTATAGCACATCTCCGTGACAAAGCCTCGATGATGCCAAGTGAATAATTTGATATATGACTGCATTGTTGGACATGATGTAAAGACAGGAGTTAAAGCCCAGGCAAGATTTTATTAAATATGTGCAATGGGTATTTTTAAATTAGTGTTATAGCATTAGTAATATTTCTTTTTTCCAGAGGTCATTTATCTGACAACATAAATTATCCACAACACAGCTGAGGGGCCACAAAGGATCCAAAAAAGTGTCACAAGTTCAGGTAAAGAGGCTTTGCCAGAGACAGGCATGCCACCAGCCATGTGAAATAACAGCTGGCCTAATCAAAGCAGAGTCAGAAAATTATGCAAACCAGAGTCAAGAACTCAAAAAAATAAAGCCGTTTGAAAACTCTGGTATGAGAGGAAACTGCTCAGCCCATCACAAGAGCCCCTGGTCCCAAAGAAAGCGGAGGTCAAAAAGCCAAGTGCCCCATGAGAGGACCCCAGCCCTGCCACAGCTGAGGGCTACAAACCACATCACCCTGGGAGTCCTGAGGCTCTGCATCCTGCACAGTGAGAGGCAGAAGAATGATGAGATTGTCAGAAAGTTCTCCCCGGAAATGGTTAGAGCCACACACATCTGAGCGCCTGAAGGGCAAGCTTCCTTTGCCAAAGCAGCCATGGTGTGGTTCAGAAAGGCCACTGGACTTGGAGCCCCAGGCATGTGCTGACCCACCAGTGGCCAACAAAGCCCCCCTTGGACTCTGTTTGGATGAGGGACACGTGGTGCAAGTCCAGCGAGCTGCTGGTGTGACAGTGCCAAGTGCACAGGTAGATGCAAGACAGTGTTCTGTGCAGGGACATGTGACCTCCTTGTTCCCCAAACACAGTGGACAAGGAGCGGCTCCCTGTGCTCAGATTCCCCAAATGATACCTTGTGTCAGCAACTGTGAATATCTCATAAGTGAGGGCGACTACTGGAGGATAGAAAATTAGATTGCGTAGAAGAGCTGCCGCTGTGACAGGAAGTAGTCTGGAACTCATGTGAATGAGAGCAGCCTATCTGGCCCCTGCCCACCAGGAATGAGTGGAGAGGATGCCAGAGACAGAGGGGCAGCCTTTGTCCCCAGGGCCATGGCAAACATGGTCACAGAGGAACCAGTTTATAGCCTCCCATAGATGGCAAAGCCAACAGACACAACTGGCTACCCTCTTTTGCCTCACAGTGAACCCCAATTTTGTTGCAGTGTGTAATCCCCCCTACAGGGCCCCGGGGAGAGTGGACCCTGCTTCAATGTCAAAAGTAAATAATCCTATCACTGGCCTTTCCTCCCACCTCTGGCTAGTTTCGGGATCAGCGTGGGGAGAATTCTGGCCAATGTGACACTGGGAGAAGTGAGCAAGAAGTCTTCTGGGAAAAGTCTCTTGGCTGACAAGAAATGGTCATACGCCATCGCCCTGACTGTGTGACACCTGTAACTGTGACAGCCGTCTCAGGTCCATGAGAAGAGGTAGCCGGAGGATAAAACCAATATGCTCTAGATGTCTGAAAATACATGAAAGACATCATCTAATCAGGGTGAGGAAGGGCATCCTACACATGACAGCATTGGCAGTCCTCAGAGTCGCTTCCGGCTCTTTCACCGTCTGGATCCATGATCAGACGGGCTGACTACGCTCTTCAGTTCTGCTTTTAAAATGAAAAAATGAAATGATCTGCTGGAAATTAGTTCAGCCCATAAACCTTTCTACTTATAACACTATATAGACTTAGGAAACAAAAACTATTATCAAGATAAGTGACCCACCTCAATCTATACATGTATTGAGTGTCCAGAACTCAAGGTGACATCGAACATGCCCTCAATAAGCAAAAGGTTTTATGGGGGGTTATACTTTTAGTTAAATAGCTGATTGGAGGCAGAATACGGCAAGGGTCATAAGCAGTACGAAAGAGGCAGCCCTTCCATCAAGCACCAGGGAATGCTCCTCTCCCTTCTGGAACATGGGGGCATGATGGGCACTCAGCAGCTGGGGGACACTGGGGAGGAGACATAAGCAAAGGAATGAAAGTGAGAGAGTGCAGGTGGGAGGGACACTCTGTGGGGAGGTTGGCTTTCATCTTAATGCCCAGGCAGGACATAGAGTATGAGCTCAGAGACGTTAAATGACTTGTCTCTATAATTAAGGAGAGATTCCACTGGTATCTGTCTCCTTCCATGATCTAAACCTAACCTGCCCTTCACATCCAACCATCCATCCACCCATCATCCACCCATCATCTAACCATCCATCCATCCATTCATCCACCCACCCATCTGTCCAACTGACTGAGTATCCTCCGTGTGCCAATTACTGGGTTAAGTCCTAAATAGGGGAGGACTTTGCCCCTGAGTTCAGGGTCTCATGGGAGAGACAACATTTAAATAAATAATCACAACCAACAACCCTCCACTGCCTTGCTTGAGCCCCAGCTGCAGAATAATTCACATAAGACAGTTGTGTAGGCAGATCACAATGGAGAACCAGCACCTTAACTATTTGGGGAGCTGAAGGAGAAAAATAAAACAGTCAAAAACACAAAGAGGAGCAATAACAGAATTAGGAGAAAACTAGAAAAAGAT
Organism: Saccopteryx leptura; assembly: GCF_036850995.1. Taxonomy (NCBI): domain Eukaryota; kingdom Metazoa; phylum Chordata; class Mammalia; order Chiroptera; family Emballonuridae; genus Saccopteryx; species Saccopteryx leptura. The sequence goes on along the minus strand of NC_089504.1, from coordinate 220,331,996 downwards.
CCAAGTTCTGGAAGCCAAGAGAGCACATTCAGAGAGACAGAAATGGTTCAGAGCCTCTGGCCTGCAGAGAGGTGAATGAACATGAGAAATGCCTTCAGCGACCACACGTATTAAAAACAGGTAATGGGTCTGCAAGTCACAACTTCCTGGTGGCCTCTAATAAGGTTGCGGCACAGTGGTCGGAGCCAGTGTTCAAGTGGTTCCGCAGTGGATGGGTGGGAGGACAAGTGAAGGTCAATGTTGGTTACTCATGAAAGGAGTTCAGCAGAGAGAGGAGAGAGGAGAGCAGCTGGAGGAAAAAACCCTGACACGTTCACCCATCCAACATAGGTTGTGTGTCTGCTGTGCTGCAGAAACTGCCTGCAGCTAGGAATGCAACAGTACACTTCCTGCCCTCAAACGTTTGCAATCCAGGTAGAAGAAAGTTTATCTCATTTGTTTAGATGGTTGTTTGCAAAGGATGAGGAAAGCAGGTGTGTTTGGAGGCAGAATAGAGGGATCCGGTGGAGTAGACATTGAGATTTCTAGAAACAGAAGAAGCAGAACAGTACCATCTGGAAGAGACAGAGGAAAGGCAAGGCACTGCGCGGCATGGTGGCGGGGTCAGCTCTAGCACATGGGTGTGACTCCACTGCTGCAGGAGTTGTGTGCTGATGGATGTTTGACAACCAGCTCTCCATGGGAAGACTGATTGCAAGCACTTGGCAATTTCTGTGGAGTAACTATTCCCATCATGGCCAATTTCAAGGAACTCCCAATGTCCCTGAATGCACAGCTGGATGAAGATGTTCAGGATGCTTCCGCAAGCCTGAGGACCTGCTATAGCAAACCTGTGCTCCAAGGGAGTCTGACACTATTGTGAAGGAAGGGTGTGACGGCAGAGGACCTGTGGACACCGGCCAAAACAGCTGCTCCCCTGGTAGCTGATGTCCTGTGACGAGTCATTCCTGGGAAAGGCAAAAACTAGAAAATATGGGAGGTCTGGGAGCTCTTAAATCACTTCCACATAAGCTCTCTGCTTCCTGAACCTGGTCAGTAGCCCAAAACCTACGTTGTTTATTGTTATCTTCCTTCAATCTGACATCGGTAGTGTGCGAGCATGTATGTTTCCACTTGTAAATCACTGTGCTGCCTTACCCACTATGACTTAGAAAACTCAGTGAGGCAATTCTTGGAATCTTATAGAATTTCCCTGAGGGTCTGGTTTTGCTCTCAGTCATAGAGAAATGTTGCAAAAATAAACAAGAGCAGTTTCGCAGGAAGAAAATGGTAAGCGTCTCCATGAATCATGTCTGAGCCATGAAACGGCCGTGACTGTGTGCTTCCTGTGGGTTTTGTTTTGTTGTTTGCCTTCATTTCATTCTGGGGTTTTTTTCTTTAATTAAATCCATTGGCGTAACAGTGGTTAATAAGATTATATATCTCAAGTGTACATTTCTATGACACATCATCTGTTTATTGCATTGTGCACCTATCATCCAAAGTCAAACCTTCCTTTCCATCACCCTCTTTGCCCTTGACTGTCTCCCAGCTCCCTTCCCTCTAGTAACCACTACACTGTTGTCTGTCTCAGTGAGTTTTTGTTTGCTTTTCGTGTTTGTACATTTTTTTGGCTTTCTGTTTTATATCCTGCATATGAGTGAAATCATCATATGGTTCTTTTTTTCTGTCTGACTTATTTTGCTTAGCATATCATTCTCAAGATCCATTGCACAGCAAAAGAAACTGCCAACAAAACAGGCAACCAACCAATTGGGAGAAGATATTTGCAAACAACACTTCCGACAAGGAGTTCCAAAATATATAAAGAAATCATACAACAGAACACCAAACAAACAAAACATTTAAGAAATGGGCAGAGGACCTGAACAGACACTTCTCCCAAGAGAATATACAAACAGCCAACAGGTATGTGATAAGATACTCAGCTTTACTACCTGTTAGGGAAATGCAGATCAAAACTACTATGTAATACAATTTCATTTTCTGCTTGAGAGTCAATCTTTTTTGCCTTCCCAACACTAAACCAGCCTCCATCCACAATGTGTATTCCCATTCTTTTTGGCCCAGAATAAATGCAGACATTAACCACCTACATGCACCGATTTGTAGAGCCCACAATGCTCATGGAGGAATCAACATTCAAAGTCCCTCTCTCTTTCCCAGTGCTGGTGTTTGCAGGCGAAAGCAGTTAGGCTGACCTTGGAGTGGAAGGTGTGGCCGCCAGCTCCCACCAGAACGGAGTGCAGTGGCAAACAGTGTCACGGCCCCTCGGCCAGGGATCATGGTCTGCCTGGAGGTCCCCCCACCCAGAAAAAAATAAGACATTTGAAGGAAAACAGGCATTTGAAAGGCGGGTGACATCAAGAAAGGGAAAACAACTATAAATACCCTTTTACACTGAGCCTTCTGTTAAAAGAAACACACTTACCAGAGGGTTTTTTCCCCTAAGTTCAACTAGAAAAACATAAATATTTAGTCATTTCATAGCAGCAGACAACTGACAAGCAGTCCACAGATTAAAGGAACATTATGTATTTCTAATAAAGTTTATCAAACAAAATGTATCTTTGAAAACAGAACCCCAAAGGCTGTTTTGGAAGCCAATTTGACCTTCATAATGACCTCTGTCTTGATATAGTCACAAGGTCAAATTTTAAAGGCAGCAAATGTATTATTGAAAACCATCTTTATAAACAATGAGGTCTGTTTTATATTTTTAAATATACAACACTGGGCAGAAAAAATAAATAAAACATTGTTAACAATATGTAACTGCTTTTGAGGTTGTAATTAAGAATAACTGATTGCCAGTTAAGTTCACCGCTATTGTACTAACAGCCTAAGATTATAAATAAGAAATGCAAAATTCTTGAGTGGCAAGACAACCCACAATACAACAAAAATGACAACTAACATCACTAGCAAGACCACCTATAAGGGGCCCAATGATTACAGATCATCACTCTTAAATGAAATTCCTTCTTTCAACCTCACTCTGATGCCTGAAGGAGATAGCTTTATTCTAAATATAGTTTGCAGAGCTAGGTAGGGAGAGTTAGAGGCTTTCCTTGGAAAATGATCAACCAGCATAAAGGCAGAAAGAAAAAATACTTTGAGACTCTCTATTAGTGCAGATTAGTCTCTACATTATCTGCCATTACTGCTGTTGTTAAAAAAACAAACGAACGAACGAAAAACTGCACCCTGGTCGGTTGGCTCAGTGATAGAACTTCAGCCTGGCATGTGGATGTCCCAGGTTCGATTCCCAGTCAGGGCACACAGGAGAAGCGTCCATCTGCTTCTCAACCCCTCCCCCTCTTGGTTCTCTCTCTTGCTCTCTCTCTTCCCTCCTGCAGCCACTGCTTGATTGGAGCGAGTTGGCCCCGGGTGCTAAGGATGGGCAAAGCATCGCCCCCTAGTGAGCTTGCCGGGCGGACTCCAGTTGGGGCACATGCGGGAGTCTGTCTCTGCCTCCTCTCCTCTCACTGAATTTAAAAAAAAAAAAAAAACACCTGCAAAAAATACTTATAGAATTTCAACAGGAGAAGATTTCCTTGTTCTCTTTAAGGGTGAGAAATTTCAAAGAACCCTGCATTCATCATGAAAATTGTTCTCTGCCCCCACCCCCAGCTTTGCTAAAACTCTCAGCATGCTGGTGATGGGACAGTCCCACCAGGGCACTGACACCAGCTTTTCCATTTCCACTGACTTTTGATGAGCTTCAAAGACCCCACATAAAGAACAATTCATTTTCACGGACACGAACTGAAAATAAAAACTTCTCAATCCTCCTCTCTGTTTTAAATAAAACTCTTGAGCCTTGCTACAGATGCCCCTCACTGGTACTCAGGACAGGGGGTTTCGAATGTACAGCTCTGCATTCCGTCCACCCAGAATTTTCCATGCGCTCCATCACCAGTATTACCAATCACCCCCTGCAAAGAGCAGTGTCCAGGGCTGATAGAGAATGAAAAAGTTGGCAAACGTGCCTCTCACTCCACAGAGCCTGCAGAAGAATAAGCAAGCATGTGTGACGTGTGACCCAAGGTTTTATGACCTAGAGGAAGGGAGATGTAGCAGCTCCAATAAGAAGCACTGGGTTAGTTCAGGCTATAGGAAAAGGGAACTGCAGTTTTGGGTGGTAGGATTGACATGAGGTGATAAAAAGCAGGAAGGATTCACGCAGACAGTGGGGAGGAGGCAAGGGAACAAGCATCACAACAGACCAGTGAGCTGCAGCTGCAGAGGACGTGATGGGAGCAAGCACACTGCTCCCGCCTCCACTGACATCAGAGGGAGAGCCTCCATCTTCATCAGCTTTGCCACCTCCTGAGATGGTCGGCGGGGCTTTGCAGAGCAGGACAGTGGCCTTGAACAGAGGGTGTAGAGAGAAGCGGGGCCAGTCTCTCAGGCAGATGTTCTAGAACAGCAGAGAGGTGGGAAATCCAAGATCAGGGAGGCGACGGGCACATCTGCTAGGCCATGAAGGCTTGTGTGGATCATGGGGGGGGGGGGGGGGCAGACCAGCAGACCAAGATCTTCGGAACAGCCTGGAAATACAGGCTGTGAAGTTGGAGCCTCATTCTGAAATGGCGGCTGGAGGGTTTTGAGCATCTGAAGCAGCTGTTGGGAGGATTTGGGAGGCAGCGAACTATGGGAGGGAAAGGCCAGTACAAAGGCCTCTGCCTGGTCCAGGCAGGGCGAGGAAGGAGGGATGGCCAAGCAAGCAGGAATCAGGACAGAGGTGGGAGGAAATGCCACCTGGCGGGGCCAACGGGACACAGAGGGCAAAGGGGAGAGAGGAGGAGGGAAGGATGCTAAACGGGGTGAACATGCGGTCTTGATGAAGATGGTGAGTTCTGTTGCAGCCCCAACAACCAGCTATTCATCCCAGACCCCTAAGCCATAAAGTTGGTCCAGTGAATGGGCACCCCAGCACCTCGTCTAGTGAGGGGACTGTGGCTTGGCCTCCACCAGGGCCACCCCGAGCAGAACCATGGAGGGAGGCTGCACTTGAAGAACAACAGTTTCCAGAGGCCATGAGGTGGGAGTTACGATGGGGACAGTGAGAGAGACTCGCTGGGAGATGGGAACTAGCTTGTCAGCCGAGTGAGTGAGGGCCACCCCCATGGAGCATGGGGCTGGACTGTCTCTGGCCCCCACACACCTGCCTGTTGAACCAGTGGGCTATTAGGGGTCTCTTTTTCTTTTAAAAATTAAGTTTTCAACTAGCAGCATTCACGAGACACAATTATCAGGATTCCTCGGCACTGTTTCCTCTTGCTGGGAAAGGAGACCTCTCCTTGCAGGCCTGACCCTCTGAAACCGCACCAGGTTTGGCTGTCTAAGACCAGCTCTCCAAACCAGCGCGTTGTGAGCTAGTTAGCCCAGTGAACCTACTGCTATTTCTCTGGCTGGTAGTCATGATTTTATTCATCAAACTGCAGCAACCCTGGGGGCACCAGCCTCAGCCTGTTTACCAGAGTCTGGAAGGTGATCATTACTGTCCTCATTCCCCTGATAAGGAAACCAAGGCTTACAGAGATCACAGATCTGGTGAGTAGACAAACCGGGATTCAAACTTGGGATTCAACTGAGCCTCTATTTATTCCATGGGCTATGCTGTCCTCTGAGGGGAGCAAAAGGTACACACTGGTTCAGTAGCAGAGAAGACAAACAGGAGGAAGACTTCCTGAGACTTTCTGTGCGCCATTCCCACCAGGAGTGGGAGGGTGGGAGTCAGAGGTGGGCTCTCTCAAGATCCGCAATCCTCTTCCCATTAAAACCCATGAAAAGTTACATAAAGTGGTTTATGGAGAAGTTACAAGTGTGGGGGGGGGGAATTATTTGTGAATTTTAAATAGTTTGCCCACTGGGGTCACATTAACAATTACCTGTCAGAGGTCATTTAAAGGGGAGAGCCTCCAGCAAATGTGAATTACGCACCCGAGGTAGTAAAGGCAGGGCATGAAATGACAGTCCCCTCCTGTGGCCCAGGCTTGTCAATTAACTGGTTTTGCAGGCTGGGTCCTGGAAAAGCAGAATGTGAGTTGAAGATAAGCATGCAGGACGTTCAATAGAGCATGCTCTTGGGACTGACACCCGTGGATGCCGGGGGGCAGAGGCAGCCCTAGTAAAGACCTCCAATGGCTCTATGGGGCTCTCTGCATATGGGCTGGCCCTTCAGAGCTGGGATTCAGGGACAAGGGACCAGGCCTTTAACCCCTGCTGTGTGGTTAACTCCATGTGTCAACTTGGCTAGGCTCTGGTGCCCAGCTCTTTGGTTTACACCAGTCTATGTGTTGCTGAGATGGTATTTTTGTAGATGTGCCTAACATTTACAAGCAGTTAACTTTAAATAAAGCAGATTATCCTCTCCAATATAGGTAGGTCTCACTTAATCACTTGAATAGCTTCACAGGAAAAAAAAAAAAGACAACTGAGACTTTTGGAGGGAGAACAAATTCTGCCTCCAGACTGTAAAACAGAAATCCTATCTGAGTATCCAGACTGCCAACCTTCCCTACAAACTTCAGAATCAAGACAGAAGCTTTGCCCCAACTATGGTAGCTCAACTGGTTAATGTCATCTTGATAGGCCAAGGTTGATGGTCCAATCCTTACTTGGCACACATATAAGAATCAACCAATGAATGCATAAATAAGTGGAACAAATCAATGTCTCTCTCTCTCTCCCCCTCCCCCCAAAAAATCAATAAATGCATTAAAAAGAGACTGAAGCAGCACCTCTTGCCTGAGTTTCCAACCTACCGGCCCATGTTCTAAATTTTGGACTTGATATACCCCCATAATTATGTGAGCTAATCTTTTAAAACAAAACTCATTAAAATAGATACAGATGTAATTTATTAGCCTAGAAATATAGGCACAGAGATGGAGATGGAGGCAGAGGTAGATGTCTACACGCATATATCTATATCCATCTTATTGGACCTGCTTCTCTGGAGAAGCCAAGTGGTTCGCCTATTTTGATTAGTCATTGGCAGCCCCAGGAAGGAGGCATGACCTTAAGTGGTACAGCCATCATCATCTGGCACTCCCCAGAGAGGGGTGACAGCTGAGGCATCAGTCAGCCACACTGCCAGGGTCTGAGTAAATAAGTCCTCTGTTCCTGAAGGGACATGGGCAGCACATCCCAGTGTTCATGCCAACCAGGAAAACTGAACAGACATATAGCATATTACCAGAACTATCAAGAAAAACCCAGAATAAAATCACATAATTCAGGGTTAGGAAAAAACTCAGACATCATGAATAAGTGTGACATAACACAGCAAAACAAACAAAGCGTCCATGGTAGGTTGAGGTGAATCTTGGCAGACCAAGGTCATCAGGTCTTCCCTGCTGAAGTTATAGATTCCCCAGATAGTAGATGATCCAGGACCCTCACACACAGCCTGACCCTTCCCCACCACAGATAGGAGAGCTTCTCTAAAATCTTGAGTCAGAGCAAGGAAGGGGATGATTGGCAGGGTTTGCTGACTTCTCTGTGGGGTAACTACATCCTCCACCTCCATCTACTAGCCAGAAGAGTTGGGGAGAGACATGCACAGGCTCCTCCTTCCCTTATAGTCAACACTGAGAGGTGACAGTAGGAGGCAGGTCAGGGAGACCAGAAGCCAGGCCCTCCTTTAGAGAGTGTTTGTTATCAGTCACAGTCAGTGCTGCTCCCCACCCCAATGGGGGAGAGGGGAAAGGGACTTAAACAGTGAAACTACAAGAGAACACTCCCACACTCACACAAACACACACACACTGAGGTCACAGTGAGCGACATAAATTTTAGGAGAAGCATTTTGGGAGTCTCACAGGGTCTCCCGGTATTCTAAGATGTTGGGGCACAGATACTGGTGCCTGACTCCCAGGTAAAGGATTTCTTAGAGGCAGCCTGGAGCCACCTGAGAGCAGGTACATAGAAATGGCCATGGTGGGAGCATGATGAGCTGCAATCAATGGCTTGAGCTCCTCTAGTGACATGAGACCCATGGCCAGACATCCAGGGTGAGCCAACCCTGAGAGAAAGATGTTGGAGGTATACCAAGGGTGCAGAGCTGAGGGAAGGGTGTCAAGAGCAGACCAACACGGGGCACCACCATGCCGAGGACAGCTGTAGTGGGATGTCCCCAAGAGAGCCCTCAGGAGCCCTCCAATGCCCCATGAGAGAAAGCCAGTGCTTGGACCTCAGCTTCACAAATCACAATGCATTTGTCAGTAGACTGTCAATAGCCCCTTGCTGTCCTCTCCCTTCCTGTTCTAGCCCTGGAGGACCAGAGACAATGGTCTGCAGGGACTGGGGAGGGGAACGGCAAGGCTGAGAGACAGGGAGCCGGCCATGAGCCGGAAGGAGCTCCCGATTCTAAGATAGGCTCAAGATGCAAAGGCTCTTTAAATGGACTGAAAAACAAACTTTTACGTATTAGACTTATCTGGACTTCTCAACACTCGAAAATTAGACTGTTAATTAGTGTCTGGGAATTATGGGGAAAATCTGGCTCCTGATAAGACTTGGAAAGGAGGTAGGAAAAGGCTTCGACTTGAGCAGTGAGGTGGCGAAATGAAGTTATATCGTATACTGCCCCCAACTGAGTCCAGCTTGTTCCAATGGCAGAAGCCTAGTTGAGCCCATGTGTGGTGGTGGGTGTCATGGTGAGAAAACCTGGGACCAAGCCAGGTGGGAGGTGAGAGGTGTCAGGACCCATCAGACCAAGAGATGCCACAGCCCCTCTGGTCTGTGCAAGACATGGGCAAACATAAAAAGGCACACCCATAAGGATTGGGGTCCAAACTCAGGGTCAGGGCCAGGAGGGCTACAGGACTGAGAAGCACCAGGTGGGCAAACACCAAGAGTCAAAATGATCTAGGGAGGGTCAGTGATTCAGGATGGTGACAACTCAGACTCCACGCCCCACCCCACCCACCTCGCAGACACAGAGGCTGAGAGTCAAGGCAGTTTTGACAACCTCAGAACTAGCGGCTGGAAAAAATGTCCCTCCATATAGAGACTTTAAGTTCATACCTGGGTTCCCATTTTCCCTCAGGGAAGGGTAGGTGAGACAGAAAATGTCCCCTGAAGGACAGGACTCAGAAAGCTCAAGTGTAGTATCACAGGGTCCCCACCTGCTCCATAGGAGGCAGGCCCCAAAGTACAAAGATGGGGTCCGAGAAGGGTCATTGGAGTGACCCCCACCCTATGTCTCAGACCTGAACTGTAAGAGCTTTTGAAGCATATCAACCACTCCTGAGAGAAATGAAGGCAAGAAGAATCTCCATTTTATTGGACACATAAATGGAGGAACAAGAAATCTTATTAAGGAAGAAATCACAGCACCAATTCATCACACAGCCCATAACATAACAGCCGTATTAGGCAGGAGTCTAAGTTAATGATTAAATAACACCAATGATGGGAATCCTAACTGAAGGCTATTTTAAAGGTATTGTGGTCCCAAAAACATCTACAAAGTTTTGGAAAGCCTAAAGAGAGTCTAGGCATAACTCTTTAGGGACAAGGACAATGTGCTAAGCCAGGGGTCGGGAACCTTTTTGGCTGAGAGAGCCATGTATGCCACATATTTTAAAATGTAATTTTGTGAGAGCCATACAATGACCCGTGTACGTTAAGCATTATCCAATAAAAATTTGGTGTTGTCCCGGAGGACAGCTGTGATTGGCTCCAGATACCTGCAATCATGAACATGAGCGGTAGGAAATGAATGGATTGTAATACATGAGAATGTTTTATATTTTTAATGTTATTTTTTTTATTATTAAAGATTTGTCTGCGAGCCAGATGCAGCCATCAAAAGAGCCACCCCTGGCCCACGAGCCATAGGTTCCTGACTCCTGTGCTAAGCTGACATGTGAAGCACTCCAATTCCAAATTATTATAATAGACATACTCAACAGAAAAAAAATCAGAAAGATAAATGACAGACAGATGGATGGACGGATGGACGGATGGATAGAAGATAGAAAAGATAGCCACACTTTTATTTTGAGCTTTCACTGCCAAAGGCTACACAGAGAATTAGGGCAGATCCAGAGTGGGTTTTAATTTTCTTTTTTTTTATTTATTCATTTTTAGAGAGGAGAGAGAGAGACAGAGAGGAAGAGAGAGGAGAGAGAGACAGAGAGAGAGAAGGGGGAGGAGCTGGAAGCATCAACTCCCATATGTGCCTTGACCAGGCAAGCCCAGGGTTTTGAACCGGCGACCTCAGTATTTCCAGGTCGACGCTTTATCCACTGCGACACCACAGGTCAGGCTCAGAGTGGGTTTTAGAGTCAGAACTAAAAAACTTACTCCCATCCAAGAAGAATTTCCCCCATTTTAATTTTTAGATGACTGAACTCCAGTGTCTCTCACTCCCTTGACAAGCTCTGAGCATCTGACGCCAGTACCCAGCCTCGTATTTCCACACGCAGCACCTCAGACACCACTTTGGGTAGAGAGGATAACCGTTCCCCCCCCCCCCCCGAGAGTAGTAACAGAAACAACTTTAAAATAACTTCACAGACATTAAAAAAAAAAATCAAAATGAGCAGGAGTCAGACTTAACAAGCCCTTTTTAAAAAGGAAGTTACTTTACGAAAAACATTTTGAACTTGCGAGGACTTTGAAGGCCCTCTGAGCCATTGCTAGTGTCTCTCTGAACGCTTCTCATCCTGTTATTTGCACTTGGCACAAACAACCTACTTCTTGATTTTATTTCGGTTTTTAACTTGTGACGCTTTCATTACAAATATAGGAACATTTTTAAAAAATAAACCAAAACAGCTGTACAAATATCAGACATTCAAAAATGAAATGATTTTTAATAAATATTGACTTTAAGCAGGGTGGGGGGTGAGGACTGGAAAAGCAGAACTGATGTGTTCACAGTCATGGAAGTCCACCCTTATCAGGAAAAGCGCTTCTCCGTTTTGTAAACAGCACCCCAGAGCAACGGCGCAGTGGAAGCGCGTGACTGCGCCCTCCCACGCGGGCTGCGGGATGGCCTTCTCTCTCAAGTCCTTCTTCTGAACACCCAACAGTGAGTCGAGGTGTAATGTTTAACTCCTTTAAGCAGCTGGAAGTTCCCTGAACAAAACACACAAGTCTTTCATTCCTAGAACTCTAAAATCTGCTGACAGCCCTCAAAAAATTTAAAAAATGACTCCACTTGGGATGAATTTCCTCCTGAGAAGTGAAAGATAAACCACATCAAAAAATGTCACTGAAGAGCTCTCTGCCTCTCCTGAGACCAGGTTAACCTCGCCATGGCCGGGGCCTTGGCACACGTGCCATTGAGCGGGAGGAACTCAAACGCATTTCAGGGGGAGTGACACAGGCAAGGTGACAGTCACTATCCTGCCCAGCCCACGGCACTGTGAATACTCACAGATGTGGCCCCAAGCTGGCTCAAAAATGTTAAACTTTTTCATTAATTAACATGTCATTACCCTCTCAAGAACTTTTCTTTGAGAGGACATCTCTGCCACATGAAGAGATCTCAAACAGGTCCAGACCAAATCCTTTCCAACAAAAATATATATGGCCAAGATGTCTAAGTTGCCAGAGACAGGCCTTATCTGAACGTTTTTCAGACAAGATTTTGTTCAGATACACAGATAAAAACCAGAGAGCCAGCCTGTGAGGTCCCTCATGCTGGGACTGTGTGGAGAAGTGATGTTTGGGGGACCGCTATCAGAAAACCCCAACTTTCTCACTGGTTTTTCTGGACTCATCAGCTATTCCACAAGCCAAGTCACAAACCCAGATGGCAGTCAGTTCCTCTGGACATCACCCGTCCAGGAATCCTGGACCCTGTTCTTGGATCGAAAAAGGTCCATAGTGAGGTTTTCAATCATCCTTGGAGAAATAAGACAGAAAGTAGAAGAACAATAATTTTAGTCATAAAAATAAAATAACTGAAGACATTTTCCTTATTTATTATTTGTGTGTGTGTGACAGAGACAGAGAGAGGAAGAGAGAGGGACAGATAGGGACAGACAGACAGGAATGAAGAGAGATGAGAAGCATCAATCCTCAGTTTTTTGTTGTGGCACTTTAGTTGTTCATTGATTGCTTTCTCATATATGCCTTGATGGGGGGGGGGGGCTACAGCAGAGCGAGTGACCCTTGCTCAAGCCAGCGACCTTGTGCTCAAGCTGGTGAGCCTTGCTCAAACCAGATGAATCCGCACTCAAACTGGCGACCTCGGGGTTTCAAACCTGGGTCCTCTGCATCCCAGTCCGATGCTCTATCCACTGCACCACTGCCTGGTCAGAAACATTTTCCTTATTTTTGAGATTATATCCTTCATAATTTGTGTGTGTGTGTGTGTGGAGGGGGGTAGTGTTAAAATGTCCTTTATTTGCTAACATGCTGTGAAATTACGGATTAGGGTGTGTTTTTTGTTGTTGTTGTTGTTTGATTTTAATGTCCTTACTTGACACAACAAATGGGTAATCCTTATTCCTGCCCCTTTTCATTTCACTGGTCTCACGTCTGAAGAGCTGCCTTCACTCTAAAGTGTCCGCAGAACTCTGAGAATCTGATTAGATGCCAGAAAACACTTACTATAAAATAAAAAGGGGAAAATGCTAAATATTATATGCAGTATTACGACCAGGAATGACAATATACAACACATGATATATACGATGCCAAATGAAGATACAGGCACTAGGGTGGTGAAGCTCAAAGAACATAGAAAAAAATTTTTTAAGTTCTTTTTAGTATTTCTGTAGAATTACCTTTTAAATTAAAATAATGAGATCAAAAGACAAAAGATAAAAATAAGAATTCCCTATCAAAGCATACATATTTCTTTCTAGAGCCACTGGACTGTGTCTTCCCAAAAATATTCAAATAAACGTTAGTTCTTTCATCACTCTTACAATTTATACATGTGAGTTCTAATCCAATCCATGTGTCTGCGTTGGGTCCTGAGGGGCAGTCTACACCACAGTCAGACCCCTTCCTCTGATCGGGGAGCTAGCATAAGAGCAACTTTAGAATCTTCATTCCACTTCTATTAGCCTCGTGCCTGACAGAGTCACAGCCCATTGGTTCTCCTACTGGGAGTCTGAAACGTTAGCTAGAGGATATTTTTGTTACAAAAATGATCTTACCTCTTTCTTACCCAATCCTAAATCAAGATTCTGCTTCAGGTCCCCCTTAAAACAATATTTACATTGTATTTACAGTAGCTAATATTATACTGGACACTTAAGTTGTTAAGAGGGCAGCTCTCACATTAAGTGTTCTTAGAACAGAAGCAGCAGTAGTACCAGTATAATATCTTCACTGCTTAACAGATGGGATATTTTCTCCACCTGTCCTCCCTTCCGACTTCTGACTTCCTGCAGATAAAGCCTTCCTTTCTTGCTGAGCTCTCAGTTTTTCCCACTAGATGAATGGCGTGATTTTTATTTTCTTCCTCCCCATGTCTGTTCACTTTTTCAACTATCAAAAAGCTTACCTATACTATGCTGATGCTTTCGACACCAATAATATAAAATTAAATAAAGAGGATCATCCTCAGGTGGGACAGCACCACTGTCATCAATGAGTTTTGCTTTGTTTCTTAAATTACTTCGATTATTGAACATCCATTCATTCCCTGGACTTAAATAGAAGTACAAAAAATTTTCCTTCTTGAAAAGCAATCCTAGGTCATCACATGGCAGGTGCACCTGGCCCTAGGTCAGGCCCCATTCCCATTACCAACACAGCCAAGTGCTATAGAAAACATAACCACCAATACCTATCACCCAGAAAAAGAAGTGATAAAACAGAAGAAATGAAAAAGAAATCACCAAAGTCTGGCAAAGTGAGAAAGCAAGTGTGGTAGCCTGAAGCCACGGTCACCCCCAGGAACTTGGATCCCAAATGTAGGTCCTAAGCAGAGCCGGATCTAACGGCGGGTGCACGGGAGCACGCCCTGAACCCCGACTTCTGAAGGGCCCTGCAAAACCCCAATTTTACACTTTTTTCTAATGACACCAAGTTTGGTTTCATATGTGCAATTTTAACATTAATAGTACATAATATTTTTTATTTATTTAAAAAGATGGTTAACATGTATTTTTATTTTCCATCTCTCTCTCTTTTTTTAAGGAGCCTAATATTTTCTTCTGCGCATGGAGCCTCAACCAACCTTAATCGGCCTCTGGTCCTAAGGACAGTGGGTAGGGTTCTAAGGCCCAAGCAGGGACAAAAGACATGACTATGGCCCAGGAGGAGCAGGAGAGGTAGCACTGGGACCCTCCCTACCAAGAAAGCTTGCTGCATACCTAGGGCAGTGTGCAGATTTTTTTTTTAAAGTTATTTGTGAGAGATCCACACCACATCTCTATTATCTACTATCTATAGTTTGTACCAGGATATATAGATAACTAATCCCCACTAAAGATGAGCTCACAAGCAAATATTACAAAGCACATGAAGACAAAACTAAAATGCACAGGTTTTAGTAGATGCAGTAGAAGCCCAAAGAAAGAGGATTGGAACCCCAAACATTCTGAATTTAAAAAAGCAAACCCCAAAAGCCTACAAAATAAACTTTAAATGATATTCATTTTAAATTTTTTTTTAATTTTAAAAATTGATTTTTAGAGAGAGAGAGAGGAGAGAGATGAAGGGACAGAGAAAAAGAAAAAACCCCATCAATTTGTTGTTCCACTTATTTATGTATTCATTGGTTGATTCTTGCATGTGTCCTTCCCAGGGATCAAACCCACAACGTTGCAGTATCAGAACACTCGAATCAACTGAGCCGCCCAGCCAAGGCCTAAAATGATGTTTTCAAAAAGTAATTAAAACCATCATGAAAAGCAAGACAGTATAAACCAAAAACAGGCAGCACCAAAATAACTGAAGACAACCTTCTGAAACGAAAAATGTAAGAGACATATTGAAAATTAATTATGCATAAATGATATAGAAAAGTAGTGAACCATCTAGAAAGAAAAAATGGGGGAGGGGGAAGGAAAAATATGTTAAGGAGCATGAGGCTAAAAAAATTGAGAAAAAAATAATAAGCAGATTTGAGGAAATACATGAGACTTCAGAATAAAAAATAAATCCTGTGCAAAATAAATGTAATTAAATCCACATCTAGTCATAGCATAATGAAACATCAAAGACAGAGAGAAAGTATTAAAAGTGACCAGAGGACAAAAAAGTGATAGTCTACAAAGGAGCCAATGTGATGGATACAAGATTTCTCATCAGCAGCCACAGATGCCAGAAAGCAATAAAATAACATCTTCAAAGTGCTGAGGGAAAATACTGGTAACCTCCATAACTGTCAGCCAGAATGAGTGTGTAAGGGTGAGGGTAATCTGAAGGAATGTTGAGAGAAAGACTGAAAGATTTTACTACTCATGCATAGACTTGTACTTCAAGAACTGAGGGGAAATTAAGCCCAGAAAGTCAAAATTAGATTCAAGAAGAAAAGGTACACAATTTAGTAATTTACTAAGTAGTTGATAAATCCAGATAAACACTGATACAGTTAAATATGATAATAATGATTGATTTTAGAAGAATTTTTTTTTCCGAAGTGGGGGAGGGGGAGACAGACAGACAGACACCCGCATGCGCCTGACCGGGATCCACCCGACATGCCCACCCACCAGGGGGTGATGCTCAATGCTCAGCCCATCTGGGTCGTTGCTCTGCTGTAATCGGAGCCATTCTAGCACCTGAGGTGGAGGCCATGGAGCTGTTCTCAAGAGCCCAGGCCAACTTTGCTCCAATGGAGCCTTGGCTGCAGGAGGGGAAGAGAGATAGAGAGAAAGAAGACGGGGAAGGGTGGAGGAGCAGATGGGTGCTTCTCCTATATGCCCTGGTTGGGAATCGAAGTCAGGACTTCCACACACCGGGCCAATGCTCTATCGCTGAGCCAACCAGCCAGGGCGATTTTAGAAGGATTTTAAAGCAAAGTAGGACTAGAAAACTAAGCAACATTAAGCTGAGAGATGGGAGGGTGGGGGTGGGAGCCAGAGTCTCATATTGTGTGGAAAGAGGGTAGAGACACTGCTTAACTTTTGACATTGTTAGGTAAAGAATAACTGTAAAATTGTAGGAGGAGCCCAAACTGGCAAAAATTAGAACATATGCATTTCAGAAACAGTAGGTGTGGGAGGAGAGATAAATAATCTGATAAAGTCAGAAACAGTAAAAATGGGAAGTACAAAATAAGTTAACAGTAACAAATACAAATATATATTGTAACTATATTAGAAGTGTACATTATACAGATAAAGCTCACTGTGGAAACAATTATTCTCACTTTGGGTGAATTTTAAAACCTAACTGTAGCCTGCTTATGGCAGACATATCCAAAACATAAAGAAACGAGTTTTACATACATTTGTTGAAAAAGGTGTACCTGATAAGTCAAGAAAGCAATTCAACCACTAGCAAAAAGAAAGCTGGAGTAGAAGTTTTAAAAATGAGGAAAAAATAGATTTTTAAGACAAAATTTGTTATTAGGGATTAAGGTGGGCAATGTTAAGAAATAATTCACCGAGCAACATCTAAAACTCCAGAAGCTGCATGCACCAAACAACAGAGCTTCCAAACAACATAAACAAAACTTAAAATTATGAAGAGAATCAGAAAAATCTATTACATGTTACATAAGGAAATTGCCACTTTCTCCAAAACTGCTAGATTGAGTACGCAAAAAAGAGAAAGAAAAATTAGTGTGAATATTTCTCAGAGGATGTTCTGAGAGACTTCACCTGTTACCTGAGATTTGGTGCCTAGGACCCAACGCCAAGACCATGCAGAAGTCTGGTACCCCACATTCTGAAGAGAGACATGAATCACTGGGGGCCCGAGTTTATTAAGAGGAGGCTGAAGTGGACACAGCCAGTTTAAATAGGGGACAGAGGACAGGTCAAGGATATGCTCCCTATGCATGCTGATAGAAGGGGTTTAGGAATCAATAAGGGCTGCCTCTCAGTGGGGGAGGGGGACACCAAGACAAGCTGAGGGATCCTGGAAGCAGCCAGGCCAAGGGTCCTCTCATTCCTGGAAACCTTGCAGGTCCTCCTGATATATTCCCACAAGGGCTGCCATCCAGAGGCCCTGGTGGGATGGTAACAGACAGAGAGCAACAGCCAAGCTTCTACAGAAGCAGCCAGACACTTGTGTCCCCCTATATAGACCCATCCACGTTCTGGGGAACCAGAACCAGGTGAGGGAAATGCATGATGGAAACATAACACCTTCCCCTTGGTACCCTCATGGCCTGTCCCTCCGGCCTTGGAGGGCAACCTAGGGAGAAAGGAGGGGCAAAGTTACAGAAAGTTTTTATTAGACCGGACTCGACTTTTAAATGTCTGATGGAGACTGGAAAGCTCTTGAGACTCGTCTACACATGGATGCAGGCAGAGTGAGAAAAGCTGTTGAATTCACCAGTTATACAATGATTTGAAAACACTGTGATCCAGCCAGAGCTAATAGAAAATGCACACTCTTTCCATGCCCATGCAGGAGATACATTAAAAACTAACTACTGTAGATAGTGAGTCCCTAAGAAATAATCCACAAACACCAAAGAATGGATGCCTACACAAGGCACTCTCAGCACCATGAAATAAGGCTGGAATCACAAAAGACATCTTCCAAAAAAGACTGGCTCTATCTGTAAGCTGCATTTCTTTCCAGAGAACCTGAAGAGACTATGGCTAAGTGTTGGCTTGTGTTAAATTTGGTCGGTGAATATACAGATTTTGTTTGTCTGTTATTACAACTGGGTTTTTGTGTACTTCAAACACACAGTATCAAACACAAGAAAAACCACTCAAATGCTCAGAGCTGTTTCTAACTCAGCTTCTGCTCCTCTGAGCAGGGGGGCTCGTGCTGGCCCTTTCTGAGAGGACAGACTAGAGGCCACAGTAAAGGGATGGAGGAATATGCAAGTCCACAGGGGTTTTGTGATGTGGCACAAACACATCATCACCAGTACTCAAAACACACAGCAACCGACTACAGCTAATAAGTGGTTTTCTCCCAGCCCCCAAAGGAAAGCCTCCCAGGGAGAAATGAGAACCAAGAGGCTCTCCTAAAGCAGTGCTGGGTGCCCTGTGCATCGGACCCCAGCTCAGGCCGCAGAGGCTCAAAGGCAAGTCTGCCAAGCGGTGGCGGGCTCCCTGCCCTGGCCGCTTCTATACAGGAGCAGCAGTCGTGACCCAAAACGCAGCTGGTCGCCTCAGTCCCCCTCCCGCACGGACGGACTTGGCTCCGGGCCACCACTTCTCGCCTTCCTAGCGTCTCCATCAGCAAACCCAAGTCGAGCAGCCTGTGCGCAGCAGTGGGGCCGGATTCCTCGAAGTTTCAGTGAAAATCCTTACTGCAGACAGAGCAGGCGATATTGAATTGCAATTGTACCAGCGCTTGAGGACAATGAACTTTTGATCCGAGCAATCACTCGGCGCTGTGGTGTGAGAAAGGAAACCTCAGGAATGGTGCCCCCGCCTCGCCGTGACCACACAGGAACGGGCGCCTTGGCAGCGCCGGCCCACACTGCGCCTCTTCCGTCCAGGGCCGGGCCAGTCTGTGCGCAGAGCAGGGACCTGCTGCCCGAGCTGGCCACCGGCCATATGCAGCAGGAGGCCAAGGAGAGGATGACAAAGAGGAGGAAAGAGCTTTCCAGGGAGGAGAGAGTCTTTAAGAGAAGAACGGCTCAGGTGAGAAAGCCCCCAACCCTGCCCCCAGTACTGCCCCAGTGCCGCCCACCCAGGAGCCACGGAGACTGGTGGAAGGTAGGATAATGACGGAAGCCATGCCAGCTGCTCAGACCCCAACACTGGCTTCATCCTGGATCTCCTCCGCTCACGCCACAGCCAAACCACAGCCTGCGTCTTCCAGCCCCTCCCTGCCCCACCCACCTCCACGGCAACGCCCTGGTCCAAGCCAGGGTCATTTCTCATCTGCATTATTCCAACAGCTGCCTGTGTTCCCTGCTTCAAACCCTGAAACTGCTGTCCACACAGCAACAGGCTTGACCTCGTGAAAATGTATATGATATCATGTCCCTCCCACTACCTACAACCTCCAGTACTCGGCTTCCGCTCTCACAGAGATTAAAAGCCAAGGACCAGTCCTGACAGTGGCCAGTAAGCACCCTTCATGATCGGCCCCCTGATTCCTCTGACCTCATCTCCACTCCCCCCCACACCCCCGCTGCCCTCTGTCCAGCTGCACTGACCTCCTCACTGCTCCTCAGACTCAGAAGGCACTGGTTGTTCTCTCCATCTGGAATGTTCTTTCCCCAAATAGCCAACACTCCCCATAGCAGGCCTTCACTCAAGTCTCACTCCGCCCACTCCTGGCTACGCTGTAAATCCTGACCCCAGCATCCTTTATTCTGGCCAGTCCCTTAGTGCTCACTGCCACCCAATCAGGCCACTTCCTGTTTCTCCTATTTCTGACTGGCTCCCGAGTGAATGGAGGCTGCTGAAGGCAGGGACCTCCGCCTGCTTTTCTGCCAGCCGTAGCCTCAGCACCCAGAACAGGGCCTGGCACATAGTTAGAAGTGATAAATATCAGTTCTCTGAATTAGGACAGTCGGGGACAAAAGGGAAGCAGAGGGGAAGACACACTCCTGTTAGCTTGTCTGTGACTCAGTGCTAGCAGGAGAGAGAGGTTCTGTGTGGTCCTCTTTTCCTGGGTGAAGATGCTAACAACTTTAACTTGTCAATAGACTAAATTTAGTTGGAGACATTTTAAATCACATTTCTCAAGTTAAGTTCTACCCGCTCTAGCTCATAAACAGGGGCAAGAATGTGGGTGACATTTCCAAGACAGTAGCAATGTTGGCCAAGGAAAAAACAGACACAATGTCCTGGAGGTCTAGCAATGCACGTGAAGAACTCCATCTCACAAAATCAGAGTCACAAAATGTTCAGAGAAGTTTAAAATACTGTTTAAAACTTAAAAGTGTTGGCCCTGGCCGGTTGGCTCAGCGGTAGAGCGTCGGCCTAGCGTGCGGAGGACCCGGGTTCGATTCCCGGCCAGGGCACACAGGAGAAGCGCCCATTTGCTTCTCCACCCCTCCGCCGCACCTTCCTCTCTGTCTCTCTCTTCCCCTCCCGCAGCCAAGGCTCCATTGGAGCAAAAGATGGCCCGGGCGCTGGGGATGGCTCTGTGGCCTCTGCCTCAGGCGCTGGAGTGGCTCTGGTCGCAACATGGCGACGCCCAGGATGGGCAGAGCATCACCCCCTGGTGGGCAGAGCTTTGCCCCTGGTGGGCGTGCCGGGTGGATCCCGGTCGGGCGCATGCGGGAGTCTGTCTGACTGTCTCTCCGTTTCCAGCTTCAGAAAATAAAAAAAATAAAAAAACAAACAAACAACAAAAAAAAAAAACTTAAAAGTGTTAAGGACTATTTAAAACCTAAAAGTCTTCTCAAAGATAACTTCCTGAAAATGTAATTAATTTGGAATTTTTTCTTTTTTGTTAAGACATAAAATAATATGTCTTATGTTTTTGCTTAAAGCATATTAAACTTTGATATTTTATTTGGTCTTAAACTACTGTATTTTTTACTCAATAAGATGTTCTTTTTTTCCCCAAAAAGTAGAGGGGAAAATACCCATGAGTCTTATGGAGCAAAAAAATACGGTATTTTATTAAATATTTTAACACACCATTTGGTTCAGAATATTTCTTTTCTTATTTTCCTCCTTAAAACCCTAGGTGTGTCTTATGGTCAGGTGCGTCTTATGCAGAGAAAAATGTTATTTTCCAAATTCCATCACTATACACGGTGGCTCCTTTGTAGTGTGCTTTTTTTTAAGAGTAAAATCATTTGTAATGGGCCGATTTCATTGACATCAAAAGCATCTGCACATATTGGAAATGTCCCTGGCCTTTCTCCCTCTTGCATTTTCCCAAAAGAACTGCTTAAATCTTTGTGAATAAACAGATAAAGAAATGGGATACAGCAACTAGGAACAATTCTGGTTATTTTCTTTGCAGTGTCTCAGCAACAGATTATATTTGCCAACCATGTTAACTATTTGTAGGAGATGTTCAAGTCTACACAGGGGGGCACATCGAAGTCCTCATTCATCTTACTCCATTTGTTTGCCAGTTCTTATCAGCCTAAATAAATGCTCATCTCGGAAATCACTTTTCAAGCACACAGTGGGATTGGTATAGCAGGACCTGTTGGGATATGTCCATTCAGGGTAGCCCTGGACACTGACCTCCTTACTAAAGGTTGTTTGGTAAATTCACAAATGAGACCAAGCTATTTAACTGCCATCAGTTAAAAAAAAGGAAGGGAGGAGAGGGGAGGGGAGGGAAGGGAAGGAGGAAAAGAAGAAAGAAAGAAAGAAAGAAAGAAAGAAAGAAAGAAAGAAAGAAAGAAAGAAAGAAAGAAAGAAAGAAAGAAAGAAAGGAAGGAAGGAAGGAAGGAAGGAGGGAGGGAGGGAGGGAGGGAGGGAGGGAGGGAGGGAGGGAGGGAGGGAGGGAAGGAAGAAGGAAAGAAAGAAAGAAAGAAAGAAAGAAAGAAAGAAAGAAAGAAAGAAAGAAAGAAAAGAAAAGAAAAGAAAAGAAAAGAAAAGAAAAGAAAAGAAAAGAAAAGAAAAGAAAAGAAAAGAAAAGAAAGAAAAAAAATTCACTGGCCTCTACTCGGAGTTTTGAAATTAAAACTTAACACAAGGCCCTGGCCGATTGGCTCAGTGGTAAAGCGTCGGCCTGGCGTGCAGGAGTCCCGGGTTCGATTTCCGGCCAGGGCACACAGGAGAAGTGCCCATCTGCTTCTCCACCCCTCCCCCTCTCCTTCCTCTCTGTCTCTCTCTTCCCTTCCTGCAGCCAAGGCTCCATTGGAGCAAAGTTGGCCCGGGCACTGAGGATGGCTCTGTGGCCTCTGCCTCAGGTGCTAGAATGGCTCTGGATGCAACAGAGCAACGCCCCAGGTGGGCAGAGCATCGCCCCCTGGTGGGCATGCCGGGTGGATTCCAGTCGGGTGCTTGTGGGAGTCTGTCTGACTGCCTCCCCATTTCCAACTTCAGAAAAATACAAAAAAAAAAACCAAAAAAACTTAACACAAGTAGCTATTTTCTAGTCCGCTGATGATGCTTGTTTTCTAAGAAGTAACTTGAATATGAAATCCAATGACCTCACCATCATCAGAGTTGTTGGATGAATTCAGAGCCAGTCACTGAAGCCCACACATGACCACAGTTCAACAGAAATGAAAAGCAGTCCTCACGATAAGCAGGAAGTCTCTTCCTTCCCTGTTGCAGTTGGTTGGGTTGTTCGTCATTTCCCTGGGAACAAAAGAATCCTCTCCCAAAGAGCAGTGTCTCCACAGTGTAGACAGCAGCCACAGCAGGCAATGCACCTGCATGCGGGTGTTCACTGTTCACTGTGAAGACAAGCAAGTGACAGTCCTCTTCCTTTGCTATTTTCAAGCACACTGGTAAAAGAAGGAGGAAGAGGTCACAGAGAAGAAGGGTGGGGCTTAGATCAGGAAGGTAAAACTTCCTCAGAAATCCTGAGGAGACAGCAATTCCATCATCTCCTCTGACCCCTTCCCACCAACATCCACATCACTGGATATACTATTGTCCTAGTGAAACAGCAAAGGTCACAAATGGCCCTAAAGTTGTCATCAGGATAGGCAAAGAAGTAGAGGTGGCTCCCAAGAGAGGAGGAATGTTCTGCCTAGGAGGGTCCCCATCCACACCCAACAACAGCTTCATCAGGACACAAGGTCAACTCGGAATGTCAGTATCTTAATCACCTGCTTCCTGACGCCTGTGTTAAGGTGCTTTGGAAATGAAGACCCCTGGGCTGCAGGGCCTTGGAGATCATGTCATTCTGCTCGACGGACAACTGGGGAAACCAGGCTCAGGGGCCAGAGAAAGTTTTTCTTTCAGGTTTCACAAGCAATGGAAGAGCACCGGCTAGGAGCCAGGTGTCTGCACTCAGAACCCACAGCCCAACATTCTTTCTAGCACCTTCTTCCCTCCCCAGGATAATAATGCACAAGAACACCAGTTTTACCCATCCCATGGGTCCACAGACGGAATGTGACATTTGGGATAATGCTGCTGTCACGAATGCCTCATCAATATCCACTCTCTTTCTTGTCCTTACAATGGCACCCAGGTAGTCTGGGGCAGCAACGTCCTCAGGTAAAATTACCTTGCCCGTGCTCCCTTGCAAGAAGGTGTGGCCATGGCCGGGGGCTTGGGCCAAGGAGATGATGGAATTTCTGTCTCCTCAGGATTTCTGGGGAAATTTTACCTTCCAGACCTAAGCCCCACCCTTCTTCTTTGTGACCTCTTCCTCCTTCCTTTACCAAGAACAGAATCCAGGTTGTAGATGCTAGCCATCTGGGGGCGATTCGGATGAAACCACCTGTGAAGGTGGCAGAGCAGCAGCAAGACAGGGCCTGGGTCCACGGTGAATGACGTCCTTGAGCGCTGGGCCAGTCCAGGACAGCTTCTGTCCAGGCCTCTCTTTTCACAAGATGAACACTCTGGGAGGGAGGCCAACGTGTGTGATGGGTGAGTTATAGCGGAAACACAGAGTGTGATCAGCTTGGCCCTGGCGGGGTGTCTGTGGTTTTGGGGAACCAGCCTATCCATGCACATTATTCTGGGAAGAGTCTGGGGACAGGTTGTCCCCCTGGGGTGGCCTGGGGCTGTCCAGGTCTGCCTGTGACTACTGGGTAACTGCATCAGAGGTGATAAATCAGCATGCTTATTTAATTATTATTAACTCAAGGATTCCATCACTGCCCAGCGAATGGATTTTCAGAGATGAGACTACCTGGTACAACTAGAAGTAGAGAGGCACCGTGAAATCACGCCTATCCAGTTAACTGCACTTCACTAACGCCAATAAATGGTGCGCAAAATTTGTCAGTACCAGCGCAGCCCACACACCCGTTGCTGCCTCACCACTAGATAAAATGCCAGGAGGTGTATATTAAATTGAGAGTTGCTCAATTATTTAGCCGAGTAAAGTGATTATCTGAACAAAAAATCCAAACTGACTTGTCATGTGGTTTCAAAGTCCCCAAGTTCCTATTCTCTTAGGTGATGCCACTGTAAGTGTGAAAGGCACCTGTTAAAAATGCACATATGGTACTTGGAAAAGTGTTTGACAGGAAGGAATAGAGCACAGAGAATGAGTTCATGTGCTTTGAGGTCAGGGTCAAGTCCAGTCCTGGCTCTGACATTTATTGTTTGTGTGAGTTTAGTTAGTTACTGTCTTCCCTGGGCCTCAGGAGGAGACATCTCAGAGGTAGTTGCAAAGATATTGAAACAAGTTCTGTAAAGCATCTCTGGCAAGTACAGAGCCAGATAAATAAAGGGCTTATATTATATAAGTAATAGAAAAATATTAAATAATACTATTCATAATAAGTGATAGATTATTAGACTGTAACATTGAATCAGTGGTGTGCTGGCAAAGTATGGTTTGATTCTTGGACAAAAAGCCCCAATTTGTAACAATTGCCAGTTTCCACAGTGTAAATACTCCCACTATGGCCAACCTCCAGCCACCAATGTGATGTCACTGAATGCAGAACTGGGAGGAGATGCATACTATCAGCTGCTGGAGCTGGCAAGAGCTAGCAAACCCTCCCCAATGGGGTGGTCACTGTCATCACGCCTATGCCAGTCACTGCGGCTTCTCCTGTGTATGGCATAATGCCTGGCACATAGTGCACACTAAGAAATATTTAGTGAATGAGTCAATAAATTATTATTATTAAGGCATTAAACTATTTTCATCTATTAATAATTGGTCATAAATTTGAACTGGGACTCAGAAAAAAATGTTCTGATGAGTAATAGGACGGGGGGGGGGGGGGACGTCAGGAGCCTGGCTTGTGCCTCATACTCAACTGGGAGCCCACTGAGAGCAGGAACAGTGCTCTCCCACTGCAGCACCATCGTCAGGTACACAGGACATGATCAGTAAATGTATGCTGAGCTAGAATGAACTAAAAGAGTTTTCAGAAAGAAAGTGAGCTTAAGTCTGTTCAGGAAACACCCAAACGGTAAAAGCTATATTAGTCAAGCTTCTTTAGAGACACATAACCAACAGTATGTGCTCTGTGTGTGTGTGTAAAGAGATTTGTTATAATAGGCCCTGGTTGGTTGGCTCAGTGGTAGAGCGTCGGCCTGGCGTGCAGGAGTCCCGGGTTCAATTCCTGGCCAGGGCACACAGGAGAGGCGCCCATCTGCTTCTCCATCCCTCCCCCTCTCCTTCCTCTCTGTCTCTCTCTTCCCTTCCCGCAGCCAAGGCTCCATTGGAGCAAAGTTGTCCCGGGCATTGAGGATGGCTCTATGGCCTCTGCCTCAGGTGCTAGAATGGCTTTGGTTGCAGCTGAGCGATGCCCCAGATGGGCAGAGCATCGCCCCCTGGTGGGCGGGCCGGGTGGATCCCGGTCGGGCGCATGCGGGAGTCTGTCTGACTGCCTCCCCGTTTCCAACTTCAGAAAAATGTAAAACAAGAAAAGAGAAAAAAAAAAGAGATTTGTTATAATAAAGAATTGGCTCACACAACTATGGAGGCTGACAAATCCCAAGAGCTGGAGTCAGTAAGCTGGAGACCCAGAACAACCAATGGTGTAAGTTCCAACGCCAGTATCTCAGTAAGAAGACTGATGCCTAAGCTCAATGTAGTCAGGCAGAAGTCCCCTCTTACTCAGGAGAGGGGCAGACTTTTTTTGTTCTATTCAGGTCTTGAACTGATATGATGAAATCCACCCATATTAGGAGTGCGATTTGCTTCACTTGCTTGGTCTAGCAACTCATCCAAACACCCTCACGGTCACACCCAGAGTAATGTCTGACCAAATATCTGGGCACCCCATGGCCCAGTCAAGTTGACACATAAAATCAGTCATCACAAGAGGTGAGGGGAGTCTCTCTTCCCTTCCATCATTTTTATCGTAAGCACTTCCTGGAGTAAAAACCCACAGAGTTCCAGGGTCGACACAACCTGAAATGCCCCTTGGTTAAAAGGGGTAGCTCTTTCTTTAAATCATTTCTGATTTCTGAGAGTTTCTAGGAACAAAAGGATTCCAAAAATGTCACTACTCAGAGCACCAAGAAATTCCCTGGAGATTCCCGAAGGGAACAATGACAGAGTCCTTTCACCTAAGGTCAATCTTTCCATCAAAATACACTGACAAACAGCATCTCATAAAATCACCTGCCTGAATTTCTAGCAACGAGTCCTTGGGAGTCACATCACATTCTGCTTCTCCAAGCCCAACTTTTGAATGACCTCCACCTGGAGATACCAGGGTCGCATCTAATAACATTGCTGTCTACTGGTAAATGTCATTCTTTGCCTCGTGAATTTTGGCAGTGATAACCTCAGGGTTATTCCAACTCTCATACTTGATGGTGCCATAAATACAACTTTAATAAAGAGATTTCATGAGGAAGAGCTGCTCATGGGGGGGGGGGGAGAAGAACCCAACAAATCTCAGCACAGAGCACTGCCCCAGCCACAGCACACCTGGAGTGGACAGGTAGGACCCTGAACTAGGTCCAGGGTCGGCCTCGCCCCAAATCAAATGGCAAGGGCTGGTGAACAGCCTGCCCAGCATTGGAGATTCTCCACATGCTATCGTCCACATGACTTTTAGAAAAATATTTTGTTTAATAAATGTAGAGTTTTCTGTAAAAATATACCCATGCCTTCATTTCAGTGGTCTCGATGGATTTCTTTTTTTGGTGGATGTTTTTAAAGAAGAAATAGATGTAGCAGGTCACACAGTTTCCTTAGCCTCCTCCCTCAACTCCTGACCCGTGATAATATACACCTCCAAGGAGGCGGCGCAGGTGCGAGAACACACTTCCATTCCAAACACTGGTTCCAGTCACTGGAAAAGTTCCTATTACACATCAGTAGTATGGATAATTCCCTTGTTTCTGAATTATTCTCATCCATCGTGGGCATTTAACATAACACGTTCAGACTGAATCTGGCTATCATTTGCTGTGTTTGTCCCCCCTAAACGGTCGGTTTAGAGTCCACTGCTGAAGAAGTCATGAGGAGAAACCCATCGCCAAGGCAGAGTGACAATGAAGGAAGGCCCTTATTTACTCTCATGGGGGACAACAAGCAGAGAGGAGGAACACCTGGTGGCACCGAGTCAGCCTGAAGCCACCCTTGGGAGGGCAGGGCCAGTCAGGAGCAGCCACTGGGACAATGAATGAGAAGTGGGCGTGAGGTCACGTGCGCCATGTACAACTTCTGCTTACTTGTCAATCTGAGAGCGCAAGTGGGATTGAGGCTTCCAGACCACTCATAGCCAGGCTAGAAGAAAAGAGTGTAGAAAATCAGGTCACAGCTGTATGTGGGAACTGGAAGCAACAACTGCAACAACCCAACCCCCACCAGAAGCTGAGAGCCTAGCACGGAGGAGGACCCTGCCATGGGAGATGCTTCAAGCAGTGACAGTGACCTTGTATCCTCTGCAAACACAGGGCTGAAAGATCATCTTAGAATAAACAGATCATCCAGGAGAAGGTTAGGACGGAAATGGCAGACTGCAGGATTGTAAACGGGCAGAAGAACGCATGTCCTTTAATATCACAACTGACCATCGTAAAGGAGCACATAGCAATAACTATAAAGCAGCTTAGATCACAGTGACTCTAACAGACACTCTCTGGCCCCAAAAGCAAGAGGATGAAATGCAGCAAGCAAGTACTTAATACATCAGAGTCAGTGTCTGAGGAAGGAACTGAGTAAGAACATAACACACAAAGTAGATGGACTTCAACACGGGTTCTGCAAAGCTAGGTCAAGTGGGAAGACCACCGGGTGTGCCAGGTACTTCAGATCCAATCAAATCCATTGTCACTTGCTGCCATCCACTCCCCTGACTTCTCTAAGATGGCACCAGTGACAGCGTCTACCTGTAGACACAGGTCCTTCCTCATTCCTCAGGCAGCCCAGATGCTAAGCTGAGAGTATCTGAAGGACTGAATCCAGCTTCACAAGACAACCAGGTCTGGTATCTAGAGAGCCAGAGAAAAGGTTTGGGCACTAACATCTCCTCCAACATGCAGCATTTCCTCGTTCTCCCCTCCCCCAAACTCTTCCTTCTCTTTTCTTCCCCCCTCTCCCTCTCCCACCTAATCACACTGCAGTTCTAGTTAACTTCACTCCCTGTCCTGATGGCTCATTCAAACTGTGACCCTTAGGCTTTCATTCAAAGAAAAAGAAAATATCATATGACTTCACTCATTTGAGGAATCCAATGAACAATGTAAACGGAGGAACGGAACAGAGGCAGAGACGGGATCAAAGGAACCAGAGGGAAAATGGTCAGAGAGAAAGTGGAAGAGAAGATGAGATCAGAGAAGGGAAAGAGATTGGTGAAATTATATGTACATAACACAGCGTTATAGAGAGCAGGACAGCAAATCCTGGAGGGAAGGGGGAGGGCGTGGGGGGAGGGGACAAAGGGAGATGCTGAGGGGAACACGGGGGTGAGGGGGAGATATATTCGGTGGGACACTTGAATCTATGTAAACACAATAAATTAAAATCATAAATTAAAAATAAAAGAAACACAATGGTGCATGAGACCTTTCAGCAAACCTAAGCGGATAACTTCCCTGAGATCCGAGCTAATAGCTCAGGAGGCTTTGCACAATGTGCGAGGTGGATCTACTATATTTCCATCTGCAAGGCCTGACACTGTTTATCACACCAGAATTTATCACCAGCCTAATGGCTCCGTAAATTAGTTAGTCGAGCTGTTACCCCAAATCAGTGTGTTGTGGTGCCTATGAATTTATGGCATCCCGGCTTAAAGGAGCCTCGCAGCCATCACTTTCCAGTCCTGCGAGCATTAATTTTATCCCGGGATACAATTCATCATGATTATTATGAGAATACCAACACAAACAAAAGAGGAGGTAGCCTATGTAGGTGATGGTCTAATTGCTGGGATCAATCCCAAAAGGAAAGGAGACACTTGATAAAGCTTACAGTCTCTGGGTGAGTCTTGAATGTGCTTAGTGTTATTCCAATTCAGAAAGTTTTACACACTTGAATGGGAAAATATGCCATGGAAAAAAAAAAGAAAGCCCATTGAAAATCTGCAGAACGCCCGCCAAACAAAAGTTCTGCACTCTGTCAGAGTATCTGGGCGGAGCGCCCTCTGCGAGGCAGCATCGTGAGTGCAAGAAAAAGAGCGTCCATCAATCAGGATTAAGTTCCTTCAACGTGATCTGGTGTCTTCAGCAAGGACCTTCTGCGATGTGGCAGTTTGGTCTGGTCTAGTGTGATGTGGTCAATTGCGGGTTCAGTCTGATTTGGGGGGGGGGGGCAGGAGGAAGGATAGAGAAATTTGGCAGCATAAAAGCTATGACTTGCTCTTTTGATCTTGCTCATGACTCCAAGGTCTAAAAACAATGCCAGTTCAACTCTCCTGCTCATGTGCGATAGCCAAAAACGGACCTCTGGCTTCCAGCTCCAAACCTCCTCCCGGTGCATTCTCTGCTCTGTGGCCAGCTGTCTGTTTGAGAAGGAAAACCGTCATGGTGTGAAAATGACCAATGAAAGAGAACGGTGGCTCTATTCATTTTAAAATACAGGTTACACTGTCTCATAGGTAAGGAACTGATTGCTTTTTAACAAATTAAAAAAAAAATAGAGATTCTGAACCATTAAAATATCACATCACCAAGATTCTGAGGATGTCACAGCAGCTGGCATTATCAGTGACATCGTGTTGTGACAAAAGTGTGGATTTAGTGACGTCACGGAAATGGCGCCGTGAGCAGCGCGTCCGACAGATCTCCCCAAAATCACAACAAATTTATCAACTAGAAACAGGAAAATTTATCCTCGGAGCATTCCGGAGTTCCACACAAACTGAAAGTGAAAGGACTGTTATCACTTGAATCTGAGAGACAAGGGTGTGGAGGAAGCTACCGCAGGGACGTTCATTCAAGCCGCGAGGGAGTGCGCCTGTGGTGGTGGTGAGTCAGCCCACACTCGGGAGCCGCGAGCAGCAGCCGCGAGCTGCCGCGAGCAGCCGCAGGCGAGCGCCCGGTTCGGTTGCAGAGCGAGTACCGCCCACACTCTGGAGCGGCGAGCAGCCGCTGGCGCGCGCCCGGTCCGGTTGCAGACCGAGCACCGCTAACGTTCCCAGCGGCCCGCGCACTGCGAGTGAGAGTCGCCAGCCACCGGTGCCCGGAGCACCCCATTCGCGCGTGTACCCTGGGCATTCCACGCGCCCAGAGCGCCCTGCTGGCCCGCACACCCAGGGTGCCCCATCATCCTGCGCCCGGTGCGCCCCAGCCGCCAGCAGCGGGGGGAGCAGGAGAGGCCCCAGGGCGGTATTCCCTACTTGGGAGATTCTCTCCGCGGGCGGGGCACCTCACCCAGCCATTCAAGCTAACAATCAAGCGTTGGGGGAGGGGCGCGCGCAGGCAGCCGGAAATACCTTCGGGAGCACAGCTGCAACCCAATTACTGAAATTAACTTAACCCGTGAAATCTGCGCACCCTCGGTTCTAATTGATAAGATCTCTCTCAGTTCAGCGACCCAAGACAAGAGGCGTGATATTTTTTAGTGCCTCTCGCTAAAGGGGCGGGGGCAACTTCTGATTGATAGAGCCTCCATATTCAGGGATAAACGCTAACAAGAAGGACTTGGCAGATAATAAGATCTATACTACACTAGTCGCAAGCAGAGACTAGTGCCTCTTCTTCCCAGCCAAAACAGGCTACAAAGTGTGGAAAGCCTGGGTTGAGAGGTCCAACTGAATGCTAGGCGCTGAACAGTCACCTTGACAACAATTGACTCCCACCCCCGCCTGATTACACTGGAGGCCCTGACTGCCAGAGCCTTTCCCAAAGCCTTGCACTGAGTGGGGATAGAGTGGGGATTTCCCAGCTCTTTGAGCCTCTTACTCCCCAGGCAGAAGCAGTGGCAGCCTTATAGCTGGATCACCAGGCTGCTAATTCAGGAAGGGGGGTCTAGGAGAGAGAATCCAGGAAAGCAAACTCTCTCATCATTGGACCCTGCAAACGCCAACAAGCCTTGACTACCAGCAAGACTTAAAGCCAATTATATGACATTGCCATAGAATCCCATCAACTGCAAATCCCTACCTAAGTGTGACACAGGGGCAGAGCCTGGGGTACAGAGTCACCGACCAGGAAGAGGGAGAGAAAAGAAAAAGGAAAAAGTTAACATCTCAAAATCAAGAAAAATCCACAGACTTTACAACTTGTTCCACTAATTTTTTTTGTTGTTGTTGTTGTTGTTTGTTTCTTCTATCTTATTGCCTTTATTTCCTCCACCTCGGTCCTTCTATTCTCTGCCCATCTTATGCTTCCCTTTTCTTGAACTACACTACCCATAAGTGTTACATTTTATTTCTCTTCTTCATCCTCACCCTCCTTTAAGGTTATACTCCAAAACACTTAACTCTCACTCTCTCCTCTTTTGATTTTTTTTGTTTTGCTTTATTTTGTTTTTTTCTCTTCCTTTTTTATTTCTTCCTTCGTTTTTCTCTTTTTCTTATTTTTTCCTTTCTATTCGTTTTTTCTTTTCTCGTTTTACTTTCCTCCCATTTAATCCTCAATCACGAACAAAATAGTTAATTTGGGACTCAAGGCTTTTTTTGGCTTTATTTTTCTTTTTCGCTTTTGTTTTTGTTTTTTTCTTGTTTGTTTATTTTTGTGGCATTTTGGGTCCTCCCAACCCAAGGTCTCCATTGTATTTAGTCTTCGCTCCACTTAATACAACAGATTTTTACTTATTATTTTTATTTTTTTCTTCTTTATTATTCCTTTTTTTGTCCTTTTTTCTGGTTCCCTCTTATCCCTCTCATTATATCTCTTAGTTGACCATCACTCACAAGCAAATCATCTTATGCTTGTCTAAGATTTTCTTCCTTTTTTTTTTTTTTTTTTTTTGCATTTAGTAGGTCCCTACTCCCCTTTTTTTGCCCCTTAAACTCTTCACCGCAAATCAGGCCCTCCATTATAGGCACGATATTTCCCTGAGGAGGGGAGAGGAGGGAAAGAGAAGAAAGAAAAAAAGGGGGAAATAATAAATTATTACTGTTTTTTTTTGTGGGGTGTTTTACCTTTTTTTTTTTTTTTTTTTTTTTTTTTTTTTTACTTTTTAGTCTTTATTAATTCTAATTAGTGCTATCAACAAGACCACCCTCAGATGCCAATAAGAAAGAGGAAATCGAATATTATGGATACAAAAGAAAGAGAGGTAACACAAACAGATGTGGAAAAATCTATGGAGAAAAAACTTAACATATTGGAAGCCTTGGAGCTAAATGACAGAGAATTTAAAATAGAAATCTTAAAAATACTCAGAGATATACAAGAAAACACAGAAAGGCAATATAGGGAGATCAGAAAACAACTCAATGAACACAAAGAATATATTACCAAGGAAATTGAAACTATAAAAACAAATCAAACAGAAATGAAAAACTCAATTCACGAGCTGAAAAACGAGGTAAGAAGCTTAGCTAGCAGAACAGCCCAGATTGAAGATAGGATTAGTGAAATAGAAGACAAACAACTTGAGGCACAACAGAGAGAAGAAGAAAGAGACTCAAAAATAATAAAAAACGAGAAAGCCCTACAGGAATTGTCTGACTTCATCAGAAAGAATAACATAAGAATAATAGGTATATCAGAGGGAGAAGAGAAAGAAAATGGAATGGAGAATATACTCAAACAAATAATAGACGAGAACTTCCCAAGCCTGTGGAAAGAACTAAAGCCTCAAATTCAAGAAGCAAACAGAACACCGAGTTTTCTTAACCCCAACAAACCCACTCCAAGGCACATCATAATAAAGATGACGGCCCTGGCCGGTTGGCTCAGCGGTAGAGCGTCGGCCTAGCGTGCGGAGGACCCGGGTTCGATTCCCGGCCAGGGCACACAGGAGAAGCACCCATTTGCTTCTCCACCCCTCCACCGCGCTTTCCTCTCTGTCTCTCTCTTCCCCTCCCGCAGCCAAGGCTCCATTGGAGCAAAGGTGGCCCGGGCGCTGGGGATGGCTCTGTGGCCTCTGCCTCAGGCGCTAGAGTGGCTCTGGTCGCAATATGGCGACGCCCAAAATGGGCAGAGCATCGCCCCCTGGTGGGCAGAGCGTCGCCCCTGGTGGGTGTGCCGGGTGGATCCCGGTCGGGCGCATGCGGGAGTCTGTCTGACTGTCTCTCCCTGTTTCCAGCTTCAGAAAAAAATAAATAAATAAATAAATAAAAAATAAATAAAATAAAGATGACACAAACCAATGACAAAGAAAAAATTCTCAAGGCAGCCAGGGAAAAGAAGAGTACAACATATAAAGGAAGGCCCATTAGATTATCATCAGATTTCTCAGCAGAAACTCTACAAGTTAGAAGAGAGTGGACCCCAATATTTAAAGCCCTGAAAGAGAGGAACTTTCAGCCAAGAATACTATACCCATCAAAGCTATCCTTCAAGTATGAAGGAGATATAAAAACATTCACAAATACAGAAAAGATGAGAGAATTTATCAACAGAAAGCCCCCACTCCAGGAAATACTAAAGGGGGTTTTCCAACCAGATTCAAAGAACAAAAGAAAACAACACCACAAGTAACAGCTCCACCAAGAACACAATAAAACCAAACTTAAACTGTGACAACAAAGGAAAAAAAGGGGGGAGAGAATGGAGATTAACAGTAGCAAAGGACGATGAAATGCAGAAATACTTATAAGATAGGGTACTACAATGAATATGGTAGGTACCCTTTTCATTACTTAATGGTAACCACCCTAGAAAAAACCACCACAAAAACACTTGACTTAAAAAAGGTAGCAACAGAGGAAAGAAGTATGGAACACAAACAAACAAAAACAAATGATAGAGCCCTGGCCGGTTGGCTCAGCGGTAGAGCGTCAGCCTAGCGTGCGGAGGACCCGGGTTCGATTCCCGGCCAGGGCACACAGGAGAAGCGCCCATTTGCTTCTCCACCCCTCCGCCGCGCTTTCCTCTCTGTCTCTCTCTTCCCCTCCCGCAGCCAAGGCTCCATTGGAGCAAAGATGGCCCGGGCGCTGGGGATGGCTCCTTGGCCTCTGCCCCAGGCGCTAGAGTGGCTCTGGTCGCAATATGGCGACGCCCAGGATGGGCAGAGCGTCGCCCCCTGGTGGGCAGAGCGTCGCCCCATGGTGGGCGTGCCGGGTGGATCCCGGTCGGGCGCATGCGGGAGTCTGTCTGACTGTCTCTCCCTGTTTCCAGCTTCAGAAAAATGAAAACAAAAAAAAAAACAAAAAAAAACAAATGATAGAAAAACAAAAGAGAAGAATCAAACTAGATACAAAACTAACAGAAAGCAATTTATAAAATGGCAGTAGGGAACCCACAAGTGTCAATAATTATACTAAATGTGAATGGATTAAATTTACCAATAAAAAGACACAGAGTAGCAGAATGGATTAAAAAAGAAAATCCAACTATATGCTGCCTACAAGAAACACATCTAAACAACAAGGATAAAAACAAATTCAAAGTGAAAGGCTGGAAAACAATACTCCAAGCAAACAACACCCAAAAAAAAGCAGGTGTAGCAATACTCATATCTGATAATGCTGACTACAAGACAGAAAAAGTACTCAGAGACAAAAATGGTCATTTCATAATGATTAAGGGGACACTGAATCAAGAAGACATAACAATCCTTAATATATATGCACCAAACCAAGGAGCACCAAAATATATAAGACAGCTACTTATTGACCTTAAAACAAAAACTAACAAAAATACAATCATACTTGGAGACCTCAATACTCCGCTGACGGCTCTAGATCGGTCATCCAAACAGAGAATCAATAAAGATATAGTGGCCTTAAACGAAATACTAGAACACCTGGATATGATAGACATCTACAGGACACTTCATCCCAAAGCGACAGAGTATACATTTTTCTCTAGTGTACATGGAACATTCTCAAGAATTGACCATATGTTGGGCCACAAAGACAATATCAGCAAATTTAGAAAAATTGAAATTGTACCAAGCATATTTTCTGATCATAAAGCCTTGAAACTAGAATTCGACTGCAAAAAAGAGGGGGAAAAAAACCACAAAAATGTGGAAACTAAACAACATACTTCTAAAAAATGAATGGGTCAAAGAAGAAATAAGCGCAGAGATCAAAAGATATATACAGACAAATGAAAATGAAAATACGACATATCAGAATCTCTGGGATGCAGCAAAAGCAGTAATAAGAGGAAAGTTCATATCACTTCAGGCCTATATGAACAAACAAGAGAGAGCCGAAGTAAACCACTTAACTTCACACCTTAAGGAACTAGAAAAAGAAGAACAAAGACAACCCAAAACCAGCCGAAGAAAGGAGATAATAAAAATCAGAGCAGAAATAAATGAAATAGAGAACAGAAAAACTATAGAAAAAATCAATAAAACAAGGAGCTGGTTCTTTGAAAAGGTCAACAAAATTGACAAACCCTTGGCAAGACTCACCAAGGAAAAAAGGCACAGGACTCAAATAAATAAAATCCAAAATGAAAGAGGAGAGATCACCACAGACATCATAGATATACAAAGAATTATTGTAGAATACTATGAAAAATTATATGCCACCAAATACAACAATCTAGAAGAAATGGATAAATTCCTAGAACAATACAACCTTCCTAGACTGAGTCATGAAGAAGCAGAAAGCCTAAACAGACCAATCAGCAGGGAGGAAATAGAAAAAACTATTAAAAACCTCCCCAAAAATAAAAGTCCAGGCCCAGACGGTTATACTAGTGAATTCTATCAAACATTCAAAGAAGACTTGGTTCCTATTCTACTCAAAGTCTTCCAAAAAATTGAAGAAGAAGCAATACTTCCGAACACATTTTATGAGGCCAACATAACCCTCATACCAAAACCTGGCAAGGATGGCACAAAGAAAGAAAACTACAGACCAATATCTCTAATGAATACAGATGCTAAAATTCTAAACAAAATACTGGCAAACCGAATACAACAACATATTAAAAAAATAATACATCATGATCAAGTGGGATTCATCCCAGAATCTCAAGGATGGTTCAACATACGCAAAACGGTTAACGTAATACACCATATCAACAAAACAAAGAACAAAAACCACATGATCTTATCAATAGATACAGAAAAGGCTTTTGATAAAATACAACACAATTTTATGTTTAAGACTCTCAACAAAATGGGTATAGAAGGAAAATATCTCAACATGATAAAGGCCATATATGATAAACCATCAGCTAACATCATATTAAATGGCACTAAACTGAAGGCTTTCCCCCTTAAATCAGGAACAAGACAGGGTTGTCCACTCTCTCCACTCTTATTTAACGTGGTGCTAGAAGTTCTGGCCAGAGCAATCAGACAAGACAAAGAAATAAAAGGCATCCATATTGGAAAAGAAGAAGTAAAGGTATCACTTTTTGCTGATGATATGATCCTATACATCGAAAACCCGAAGGACTCCACAAAAAGATTATTAGAAACAATAAACCAATACAGTAAGGTCGCAGGATACAAAATTAACATACAGAAGTCCATAGCCTTTCTCTATGCCAACAATGAAATATTAGAAAACGAACTCAAAAAAATAATCCCCTTCACGATTGCAACAAAAAAAATAAAATACCTAGGAATAAACATAACAAAGAATGTAAAGGACCTATATAATGAAAATTACAAAGCATTGTTAAGGGAAATCGAAAAAGATACAATGAGATGGAAAAATATTCCTTGTTCTTGGATAGGAAGAATATATATAATCAAAATGGCTATATTACCCAAAGCAATATACAAATTTAATGCAATTCCCATCAAAATCCCTATGAGATTTTTTAAAGAAATGGAACAAAAAATCATCAGATTTATATGGAACTATAAAAAACCCCGAATAGCCAAAACAATCCTAAGGAAAAAGAATGAAGCTGGGGGCATTACAATACCTGACTTTAAACTATATTATAGGGCCACGATAATCAAAACAGCATGGTATTGGCAGAAAAATAGACACTCAGACCAATGGAACAGAATAGAAAGCCCAGAAATAAAACCACATATATATGGTCAAATAATCTTTGGTAAAGGGGCCAACAACACACAATGGAGAAAAGAAAGCCTCTTCAACAAATGGTGTTGGGAAAACTGGAAAGCCACATGCAAAAGAATGAAACTCGACTACAGCCTGTCCCCGTGTACTAAAATTAATTCAAAATGGATCAAAGACCTAAATATAAGACCTGAAACAATAAAGTACATAGAAGAAGACATAGGTACTAAACTCATGGACCTGGGTTTTAAAGAACATTTTATGAACTTGACTCCAATGGCAAGAGAAGTGAAGGCAAAGATAAATGATTGGGACTACATCAGAATAAAAAGTTTTTGCTCAGCAAGAGAAACTGATATCAAAATAAACAGACAGCCAACTAAATGGGAAATGATATTTTCAAACAACAGCTCAGATAAGGGCCTAATATCCAAAATTTACAAAGAACTCATAAAACTCAACAACAAACAAACAAACAATCCAATAAAAAAATGGGAAGAGGACATGAATAGACACTTCTCCCAGGAAGAGATACAAATGGCCAACAGATATATGAAAAGATGCTCAGCTTCATTAGTTATTAGGGAAATGCAAATCAAAACTACAATGAGATACCACCTCACCCCTGTTAGATTAGCTATTATCAACAAGACGGGTAATAGCAAATGTTGGAGAGGCTGTGGAGAAAAAGGAACCCTCATTCTCTGTTGGTGGGACTGTAAAGTAGTACAACCATTATGGAGGAAAGTATGGTGGTTCCTCAAAAAACTGCAAATAGAACTACCTTATGACCCAGCAATCCCTCTACTGGGTATATATCCCAAAACCTCAGAAACATTGATACGTGAAGACACATGTAGCCCCATGTACATTGCAGCGCTGTTCACAGTGGCCAAGACATGGAAACAACCAAAAAGCCCTTCAATAGAAGACTGGATAAAGAAGATGTGACACATATACACTATGGAATACTACTCAGCCATAAGAAATGATGACATCAGATCATTTACAGCAAAATGGTGGGATCTTAATAACATTATAAGGAGTGAAATAAGTAAATCAGAAAAAAACAAGAACTACATGATTCCATACATTGGTGGAACATAAAAATGAGACTAAGAGACATGGACAAGAGTGTGGTGGTTACCAGGGGTGGGGGGAGGGAGGACAGGGGGAGAGTTAGGGGGAGGGGGAGGGGCACAGAGAACTAGATAGAGGGTGGCGAAGGACAAGCTGACTTTGGGCGAGGGGTATGCAACATAATTTAATGACAAAATAACCTAGACATGTTTTCTTTGAATATATGTACCCTGATTTATTAATGTCATCCCATTACCATTAATAAAAATTTATTTAAAAAAAAAAAAAAAAGTGTGGATTTTGGAGAAAGACGTGGGTTCAAATGTGAACTCTACCATCTGCTGTCATCCAAGGGCAGGCCTTTCTGCCCACTAATCCAGGGCTAAGTCAAGTTTCCTGCTGCATGGGGCTGGGGACTGAGGGCTGGGGACTGGGGACCAGGGGTAGACAGCAGGCTGGTGAAGTTGGTCCTGAAATGAAGGGTCTGAAAAGCTTGGCAAGAAAGTTTCTGTTTGGAAAACACTTACACACATCTGCCCAAGCACAGACTTACTAAGTCAGAAGGACCTTAGACATACTTTTAGCAAACTTAACCCTTGGTCTCTCAGGAAAGAGTTGAAGACGATGCCAAGGGTTTTCACCATTTATTAAGAGGGCAAAGACTATTGGAGGAATGACTTTAAAGAAGCCCTTTAGGTATTCAGGTAAGATGTCAAGCCAACAGCTGCATACAAGAATTTGAGTGTGAAGGGGTGGCTAGGGGTGGCACATGATGGTATTAGAAGCCATGGGACTGAACGAGGCCACTCATGGAGGAGCAAACACTCTTCTGTGATAAATGAATTATGGCAGCTTACTGTAGATTACTGTTCCAACCTTCAGCCCCCTCACTCCTGCAATAGGATAATGTAGTTCCACTCACTCTCCTGTGACTTGCCCTTGCCGTCCATCCAGTGACAAAGCGTACTTGCCTCCCCGTTAACTGTGGGCGTGGCCAGGTGCCTTACTGTGAGCAATAAGTGGGCAAAAGTACAAGGGTACCAGTTCCAGGTCTACCTGAAAAGGAATCACAGGTTTCTGCTGGCCACTTCTGCCCACTGCCATGGGAAGAGCCTGCCCAGAGACCAGACGCCCCTTTAGCTGGACCCAGAATGCAGCCCCACTGAGCTCAGCTGAGCCCGAGAGCTACACCAGACCTATAGTCTTCAGAGTGAGAAGTAAGCATGTGTTGTTATAAGCCACTGAGATGTTTAGGGCTGTTTGTTACTACATCAGAGCTGACTAATGCAAACCTACCCTGCCCCAGGAGATGGTCTCTGTAAAGCAGGGGAGGCCTAACTCAAAGATGCCAGACCCCCATGCCTAAGAGAGCTCCAGGGACTGTGCAAAGTTGCCCCAAGGCAAAGCTACAAAATGGCCCGAGTTCACCACTGGAACTATCAGATTTTGCTTAGGTGCCCTCCACCCCAGTGTCTTTGCCATGAGGAACTAGCCCTGAAGAAGGGCTCTAACAGGAGCTATTGTGATAGCCCAGTTAACAAACATTTACAAGATTGACAATCCAACAGAGTTGCTTACATACAAAGGTGAACATGGGACACTCCGGGCACTTGGTGAGCTGACATCACACCTATTCACTGAGTGTATAAGGCCAGGAAGTGACAGAGAAGCTGCCTTCAATCTCTGGATAAACAAATAAGAGATGGTCCTGTAAGACAGTCTGGCACATGGCCTGTAGGACTCAGGGCCATGCCCGGACTACTCAGGTACTGTCCCAGGTGTCCAGGGCTCAGGAAAGAAAGGTAGGCAATCCTGGCAGATGCCACTGCTACAGGACACACCTGTCATAGGCCTTCCGTGCAGGAGGGGTACTGCATACACCCTCATTTTAACAAAACCTGGGTTTTTCACTCTCCACAGGTCAGCCCAACTCACCCAATCGCATTCTTCCTTGCCTCCTAAGCTGGATCAGTGGGGGCAAGAGAAGGCCGACTTACCCCTAGGACATGAGCCTCTGCCATTCCCACTCACTGAGTGAAAGGTGCCCTGGGTCTCTTTCGATAACAAACAGTGAATACACACATTCACACTCTCTATTCACCCACACAGACAGGTACACACACAGAGTTTGCATGAAGTAACAGAAAGGGCACAAAAAAAGATTTATTTCTCTTGTAGTGCACATTGGATTAAAAATTACAGAAGACAAGCCAACTCTAAGATCTTTTTACATTATCTTCTAAATATCCATCACTCTCAAAATATGGCTTCTTTTATCTCTTCACCTGTGCGGTGGTGTTCAGGCAGTTGTTGTCTGGTCAATAATAGCACGTTTTGCAGCATTATGGTGCACGGAGCCCTTATATCTGTTACCTTGTTTTGTACGGCAACATAGCACAGAATGTAAGTCCTAGACTCCGAGGTGCTCCTGTCTTCAGAAACAGAGCACCTATGTTGCTTTGCACTAACAGCAAACATATGACTAAGGCACAGGTCTTCACCTGCCTGGGCAGAACTGAACTTGAAACGACTCTGCATTCAGGCCCCTCACCTTTGACATACAAGAAGCATCCCTCCATAAATATACGATGCAATGCGTAACATTTGGCCATCAGACATCTTAAAAGACCTCTCCACTGTGTCCTTGAAAAAACACAATCCAAGTGAGTCATTTCCTCCCAAGCAAATTTTTTACAATATTTTTTCAATTCGCAAAGTTGTAGTGATCACATACCAAATTAAAACATTCCTGAGATTTTTTTTTTCATTTTGAATAGTGAAACTGTTTATTAAAGCCTCTTGGCTTTCTTCATCCTTTAGGCAGTATTTTGAAGTCTCAAGAAAAGCCCCAAATGCCTGATCAGTGGTGGCGTAGTGGACACAGTATCAACATGGGACGCTGAGGTGCCAGATTCAAAACCCTGAGGTCTCTGGTTTGAGCACAGGTTTGCCAGCTTGAATTCTGGATCATTAACATGATCCTATGGTCACTAGTTTGAGCCCAAGGTTGTTGGTTTGAAGCCCAAGGTCACTAGCTTGGCTTCAGCCCCCGGTCAAGGCACACATGAGAATCAATCAATGAACAGCTAAAATAACACAAATACAAGTTGATGCTTCTCATCTCTCTCTCTCCAACAACAACAAAAAAGCTCCAAGTGAAGCCAACCACATGACTTCAAGGTCCACAATTCTACCTCTGGGTCAGCCATTTTCCATCATGAATGCTAGGGTCCAGTCTCCATGAACCATGGGCTGTCCCCTCGAGGCACTGCACACTCTGGAATATCCTTAGAAAGCTCCCTCCACATCATCCCCACTAACTGTGTCTACCCTTTAGATCCCATGCAAGCACCAGCTCATCCCTGACTCTCAGGCAGTCTTGGTGAAACACCCTTCCTATGGGTCCTCCTACACCACCTGCCTACGTCCATCCTGAGATAGAGCTAGGAACAGGGCTCTGCAGTGCGACTCCCTGGCTGTGAATCTCGGCCCCACCCCCACTAGCTGAGTGATGCTGGCACAACCCCTCATGTACTGAATTTGGTTCTGCAGCCATAATCAACATTGACATGCTCCAGATGCCATATACCATCTGAAAAGATGTACGGGCAAAGAAAACTATCAAAAGTTAAGCAGTATTTTACACACAAAACATTTTTTTTTAATTCCAAACTAAATATGCAAAAAAGAGCATTCACTGACAAAGTGACAGGAGCAGATGGCTACTGTTTCCTATATAAAAATAAATGTTTTTGAAGACTTCTACTGAAGCATTACTTGGGTGTGACAACTAAAAGCAAGCGGAATCATAAAACTGGGAGGGCATTCAAGTATAACTGCATCAAAGACGTCTACTTGGAAATGCTAGGTGAATCTGTGACCCAAAAAGAGTCCATCAAGTTCCACTTCCCAGTGACATCATAACTCACTGTTTCCAAGGGCAGTTGACAGTGGGGACGAGCAGCGAAACAGCTTCTCAGCTCAAGGTGCGTACACCTGAACAGGAGGCAACAAACTGCTTTCTTTCTTGAGAAAGTCCTGCTATAAGGAAATGTCAGCTGGACAGCAAGCTTAGTGACATAGCACACGAAAGCTAGTATGTCACATTCGGTACTTCCATACTTACTATGGGATCTTATGGAAGATGAACATGAATGAACTCTTTAGTGTCTCTCTAAGAAGCCACTGTTCTCCCAACTTTTTAAAAAAGATATGAATTAGTCAGACTTGGTTATTTGTCTGAGCTCCTTGGTATTTTTAAATATCGTAATGGTCTTAAGCAAGAAAGAGATGCAGTGTTGTTGTTGTTTTTCCCTATGAATAACTTTACATACCTCTTCTGTGAGTCTAGAAATAAATAAAACAAAATAGGACTAGAGGTTCACTCTATAGGGAAATTACAGGGAGTTTCTTTTTTTCTTCCTTCTGCTTCTCTGTATTTATAATTCTTTTCTACTGAATTCCACTCATGTCATAAAGAAACAAAAAACACAGTCATAAAAGGGTCACATGAGGTCAGCCATTTTAAGAAAAATCCTCAAGAGCTCTGCCCATCTAAGGAAGCAACATGAGCCGTCAATTATTGATGGGTCCCATACACTACCTAGAACCACAAACACATCAACTATGAATGTGATGACCTCAGGACCAAGGAAGTTTTAATTACAATGTCCCTGTCAGTGGCCACCTGCACACCCACCACTCCTGGGCCAAGCAGAGTTAGAATATTCAACCCAGGTGTATCTATGACATATCAACTGTGGACACAGCAGGGTCTGCCAGTCCGGCAGCTCAGAGAGCCCAGTCCCTTACTTCCTGGGGCCTGCTCCTGTGGAAGTGGGGGCCCTCGCCGTACCTTCACCCTCCTGCCCCCACTCCTCTTCCAGCCTCTTCCCTCTACCCACATGCTCCAAGCTCTCAGAATAATACCTATCATACTCTAGAGCAGGGGTCTCAAACTCACAACCCGAACAATTTTGTGCAGCCCGCAGACTAATCCACGAAGTTCAAAATATTTTGGATAAAATTAAGTAAGCCTAGGGGCCTACTTGTATTTTTCATTTCTCTAGCATCCTAGCTAGATATTAGCTTAGTTAACAGCAGTTGTGATGCGAACTACAGTTTCTGGTCGTTTTGTGACACTGAGTAAACTGCATGTACGATTGTGCTTGTTGTACTGATTTTTTTTTGTTTTCAACTGCAGTGAGAAAAGTGTTGCGTAACAGTTGCCTTTTGTAGACCTAGTGCGGCCCGCCAAACGGCTGTGATCTTGCTCTGCGGCCCATATGCTGAGTTGAGTTTGAGACCCCTGCTCTAGAGTCCACCAGACTAAGCTGAGTAACTTTACATAATTTTTCATGAACAATCACTGTTCACGATATCTGCACATTAACTTTTTTCTCTTTCAGACAGAGAGAGAAAGAGAGAGAGAGAGAGAAGCAATACACAACTTTGTTTATATGTGATGAAGGTCATCTAAAGCAGGGGTAGTCAACCTTTTTATACCTACGGCCATCTTTTGTATCTCTGTTAGTAGTAAAATTTTCTAACCGCCCACCAGTTCCACAGTAATGGTGATTTATAAAGTAGGGAAGTAACTTTACTTTATAAAATTTATAAAGCAGAGTTACAGCAAGTTAAAGCATATAATAATTACCAAGTACTTTAAGTCGGATTTTCACAAAGTTTGGCAGAATAAATCTTTATAAAACAACTTACTATAGTTAAATCTATCTTTTATTTATACTTTGGTTGCTCCGCTACCGCCCACCATGAAAGTTGGAATGCCCACTACTGGGCGGTAGGGACCAGGTTGACTACCACTGATCTAAAGTGTCCTCCTTCCACCTAACTACTTTAATCTAATTATTATCATTGTTGTTGTTACTATTG
This sequence comes from Saccopteryx leptura, assembly GCF_036850995.1. Lineage (NCBI taxonomy): Eukaryota > Metazoa > Chordata > Mammalia > Chiroptera > Emballonuridae > Saccopteryx > Saccopteryx leptura. Next base: position 220,287,925 of record NC_089504.1, on the reverse strand, counting down.
TCATTATTACTACTGAGGTGACCTCTTTGTAGAGAGATCACATTTACAGCTCAGGAGCAGCTTCCCATGCTGAGTGCACAACGGATAGCATCCTATGGCGCCAGGACCAGCGTGTGCAGAGCTCACAGATGCCTGTTTGCAGAGCTCCCCAGTGGGAGGCTGCGAGGTGTAAACCCCTGGATCAGAAGGTAGGAGACCTAAGTCCCTGTCCCTGCTCCACCTCCCAGCAGGTAACCTGAGGCAAATCATTGATCTCTCTGCTCCTAAACCAGAAGCAATTTAACTGCTTCCAGAATTGATTTTCCAGGTCTCAATGACCAGCCCCCTCCCGGTGGGGCACTCATCACAACCACACAGAAGGGTGGGACGTTACTTAGGGTTCACTTTAGTTGTAAAGTGACAGAAGATAACATTGATTTTTTTTAAATGATGGCTTTTCAAAACAAACATCTCAATTTAAAACCAGGTAAAGGACTTGAACGGGTATTTCTCCAAAGAAGATATACAGATGGCCAATAAGCATATGGAAAGATGTTCAACATCACCAATCATTAGGAAAATGCAAATCAAAACCATTAGGATGGCTATTGCAAAAAATATATATAATAATATAACAAGTGTTGCTGAGAATGTGGAGAAACTGAAACCCTTGGGCATCACAGGTGGGAATGTGAACTGGTGCAGCCTCTGTGCAGAGTGTAGGGCAGTTCCTCAGAGTTAAATATAGACTTACCATGTAATGCAGCAATTCTACCTCTGAGTGTATACATATGTACGCAAAGGCACTGAATGTGGAGAATCAAATAGATCTCCAATGTTCACAGCAGCATTATTCACAATAGCCAAAATGTGGAAACACCTGTAATGCCAGTGGGCGAGGCCAGGCTAGTCCACATTGGATTAAGATAGACTGTAGAGAAACTGCAGAGCCAGAAAGCATTGGGCCATTCCTGTTTAATAGATTCTCACAATGGCAGACAAGCACACAGGCAGGATAAAACCTCTTCTCAGGCAAATCACCAGTAAAACAGCCCCGCACAATGGCAGCCAGGAAATTTGCAATCCACCATTCACAATCCAACCTGAGCACAAGCACACTTAGCCTTACACAGACTATACACAAGTGGTGCTGCCATGTGCTCACGCATAATCAAGCAAAGTGCTTGCAGCCAGTAAACCAGTGAGCAAGCCTAACACAGCTGTTTTCCCAACAACACCCAAATGTCCATCAACAGACAAAAAGATAAACAAAATGTGATAAAGATAAATGGCATACTCTTGAGCCTTAAAGAGGAACGAAATTTTGAAACATGCTACAACAGGGGTCGGGAACCTATGGCTTGCGAGTCAGATGTGGCTCTTTTGATGGATGCATCTGGCTGGCAGACAAATCTTTAATAAAAAATAATAATAATGTTAAAAATATAAAACAGCCCTGGCCGGTTAGCTCAGTGGTAGAGCGTCGGCCTGGCGTGCAGGAGTCCCGGGTTCGATTCCCAGCCAGGGCACACAGGAGAAGCGCCCATCTGCTTCTCAACACCCCCCCCCCTTCCTCTCTGTCTCTCTCTTCCCCTCCCACAGCCAAGGCTCCACTGGAGCAAAGTTGGCCCGGGCGCTGGGGATGGCTCCGTGGCCTCTGCCTCAGGCGCCAGAATGGCCCTGGTTGCAGCAGAGCGACGCCCCAGATGGGCAGAGCATCGCCCCCTGGAGGGTATGCAGGGTGGATCCCGGTCGGGCGCATGCGGGAGTCTGTCTGACTGCCTCCCTGTTTCCAACTTCAGGAAAAATAAATAAATAAATAAAACATTCTCATGTATTACAATCCATTCATTTCCTACCACTCATGTTCGTAGTTGCGGGTGGCTGGAGCCAATCACAGCTGTCCTCTGGGACAACACCAAATTTTTATTGGAAAATGCATAATGTACACAGGTGGTTGTATGGCTCTCACAAAATTACATTTTAAAATATGTGGTGTTCATGGCTCTCTCAGCCAAAAAGTTTCCCGACCACTGTGCTACAACGATGAACCTTGAAGATATTATGCTAAGTGAAATAAGCCAGACACAAAAAAGACAAAATATAATATGATATCACTTACATGCTGTGCCTAACTAGTCAAATTCATAGAGACAGAAAGTAGAACAGAGGTTACCAGGGGTTAGGGGGAATTATGGAGGAACAGGGAGTACTATGTACTGAATGTTTATTTCCCCCTAAAATTCATCTATTGTATCCCTAACTCCCAATGTGATGGTGTTGGAGGTGAAGTGTTTGCAAAGTAATTAGGTCATTAGGGTAGAGTCCTTATGATGGGGATTAGTGCCCTCATGAGAAGAAATAATAAAACATTTGCTTCTCTCTCTCTCTTTGCCATGTGGGGGTCACAGCAAGAAGGCAGCTGTGTGTAGGCAGGAAGAGGGCTCCCAGCAGAACCCAACCATGCTGGCACCCTGATCTTAGACTGCCAGGCTACTGAACTGTGAGAAATAAACGTCTATTGTTTAAGCCACCTTATCTATGGTATTTTATTATAGCAGCTTGAGCTAGGACAGGGAGTTATCATCTAAAGTGTACAGAGTTTCTTCTATCTGTGTTGATAAAAAAGTTATGGAATTGAATAGTGGTGATGGTTGCACACATTATTTTGGATGTGTTTCATACCACTGAATTGCACACTTAAAAACTGTTAAAATTGTGAATTTTATGTTATGTATTTTAGCAGAATATAATTTTTTTTTAAATAATGGTGGCTTAAACCGTATCAAAATAGATAAAGATTGGTGTGATTATCGGCAGTCTTGGCTCCTTCTGTCCTGAGGTTCTGCCACCTGAACATGGAGCTGCTTTGCTGTGACTCAGGATGGCTGCTCCAAGTCCAGTCATCACATCAGCAATCCAGCAGGTACAATACGGAAAGGAAAAGAGAAAGGCACACACTTCCCTCTAAAGATTCTACATGGACATTCAACTTCCTAAGAGTTGCACATAGCACTTTCACTCACATTCTATTGGCTAGAATATAGTCACATGGCTGCACTCAGTTGCTAAGGAAGCTGGGAAATGTAGTCTTTGTTCTGGATACCCATCTTCACAACTAACATTCAGAGGTTCTGTTACTAAAGAAGGAAAAAATAAGTACTAACAAATTCCCAAACTTCGCACAAGGTTAAAATCAACTTGCCATTGTTTGGTGTTTGTTTTTTGGCACAAAGCTGCAAAAAAAAAAAAAAAAAATCAGGGAGCTTTAAGGAAAAACTGTGACCAAACAAGTTTCTTCTCGAAAAGTTCACTTTGCAACAAATGGGAAATCCAGACCCCCATACAGACGTACAGCACAAAGATAGCTACTCACCACATACTCCAAGGAAGTACAGCTAAATGGAGAAGCACTGCAAAGAAAAAAAGAAAGTAAAAGAAGGAAAAAATACCCAAAAGAATGAAGATAAAAGGAGGATCACTTTTTTTATATATAACTATTTTCGCTATTTATTTGAAGCACAGTATAAAAAAAAAGGTACACTTTGGAAACTCAATGGCACAAGATACACTGCCATAACTTCAGGGACATTATATAGTTTAAAAAAAAAAAAAAAAGGAGCCCTGGCCCATTGGCTCAGCTGCAGAGTGTCAGCCTGGCGTGTGGAAGTCCCAGGTTTGATTCCCAGTCTGGGCTCACAGGAGAAGCACCCATCTGCTTCTTCACCCCTCCCCCCTCCTTCCTCTCTGTCTCTCTCTTCCCCTACCACAGCCAAGGCTCCACTGGAGCAAAGTTAGCCCTGGCGCTGAGGACGGCTCCATGGCCTCCACCTCAGGCACTAGAATGGCTCCAGTTGCAGCGGAGCAACATCCCAGATAGGCAGAGCATCGCCCCTTGATGGGTATGCCAGGTGGATCCCGGTTGGGCACATGTGGGAGTCTGTCTGTCTACCTCTCCCCCGCTTCTCACTTAGGAAAAATACAAAAAAAAAAAAAAAAAGAAAGGAAATAAAAAGGAACAAAATTATTTCTTAATGCCTCAGCCCAACCATTTTGTAGAATTTCAAAGAGCTGGGAACAACTGAATGCAAAAAGTCTCTTCCAGTCTGTGCTACATTCAGCTTTGGGGGAGACCTCCAGGAAGTACCTTCTGGCACATTCCTAACGGTTTAGATCAGGGGTCGGGAACCTATAGCTCACAAGCCAGATGTGGCTCTTTTGATGGATTTTATTACAGACAAATCTTTTTTTTTTTTTTTTTTTTTTTTTTTTTTTTTCATTTTTCTGAAGCTGGAAACAGGGAGAGACAGTCAGACAGACTCCCGCATGCGCCCGACCGGGATCCACCCGGCACGCCCACCAGGGGCGGTGCTCTGCCCCTCAGGGGGCGATGCTCTGCCCATCCTGGGCGTCGCCATATTGCGACCAGAGCCACTCTAGCGCCTGAGGCAGAGGCCACAGAGCCATGCCCAACGCCCGGGCCATCTTTGCTCCAATGGAGCCTTGGCTGCGGGAGGGGAAGAGAGAGACAGAGAGGAAAGCGCGGCGGAGGGGTGGAGAAGCAAATGGGCGCTTCTCCTATGTGCCCTGGCCGGGAATCGAACCCGGGTCCTCCGCACGCTAGGCCGACGCTCTACCGCTGAGCCAACCGGCCAGGGCACAGACAAATCTTTAATAAAAAAAATAATGTTAAAAATATAAAACAGTCTCATGTATTACAATCCATTCATTTCCTACCGCTCATGTTCGTGGTTGAGGGTGGCTGGAGCCAATCACAGCTGTCCTCTGGGACAACACCAAATTTTTATTGGATAATGCGTAACATACACGGGTCGTTGTATGGCTCTCACGGAATTACATTTTAAAATATGTGGCGTTCATGGCTCTCTCAGCCAAAAAGGTTCCCAACCCCTGGTTAAGATGGATAACAAACATCTGCCTTATCCAGGGTATCTACCTCCCTCACTCCCGAGTGTATCCTGCATCCAGGAAAGAGATTCAGCACCATTCCCTACACTTAATTTCCCATTAGGTTGTCTCTGGTCAAAATTGTCACAGGCCAACTACAAGATTTCACATACCCAGGCCAAAGAGAGAATGGAAGTTCTTATGAGTCACAGAAAATTTGGTTTAAAAAAAAAAATGGCATCAGGAAGAATCAGTAACATTAAACACCCACATGTCTCGTCTCTTGAAAGCACACTGGAGGAAATTTTGCTTTTAGCGGTAATTTAACATTCTGTTGCTGCTATATATGACATTTTCAGCAGAAACAAAGTAACCAACAGCCTGGGAAGACTTTTATAGCCTTCCTATTCTTTTTAAGGGAAGGCATAGTCCCAATTTTGACCTTCCTTTTACTACTTTTCTGTCCTTTGGACAAAGTCCACGCAATCTTCAGCAACAGCAGAACAACTCTGGGTTACCACATGCACACACTTGATTCCCAGGCTTTTTCTTCCCCTTAGTTTGGCAGAGATCTGCACATACAAGCAAAAAGTTCCTACACTCCTTGTCTGACCTCCTGGTAGCTGGACCCTCATCCCAACTCAGCCATCCTGGCCTCTCCTGTCAGGTCCTCTGCCTCACATTAGGAAGCACGTCAGCCCAAGGCCTGTTATTCCCAGAGGTGGTTCTAGAGGGTTTGTTTGGCTGGGAAAGCCTGCTAAGTGGCTTCTGCTTGAGTCATCACTCCATCAGCACCTCTCTCCTGGCTCCAGAAAGGTACCTCTCATGGCCTAAAATGCTTCAAACCTTCCCTCAGCTTTAGCATTTCTTTTCCATCTCGTATCACAGCTTCTCAATGGTCTTATTTCTAATGGGTTCACACCATTCTAGTTTGTCCAAGACGCAAGTTCTAGTTTAACCTCTTGTCAATATAATGATTGTGTCTTCTTTTACGCCAAGTTTAGAAAGAAAATTATATGACATATAACTAATCTCTCAAATTTAGGACCTGGCCAGTTTGCTCAATGGTAGAGAGTTGGCCCAGCATGTAGAAGTCCCGGGTTCAATTCCCAGTTGGGGCACATAGGAGAAGCACCCATCTGCTTCTCTACCCCTGTCACTTCTCTCTCTCTCTCTCTCTCTCTCTCTCTCTCTTCCCCTTCTGCAGCCATGGCTCAATTGGAGCCAGTTGGCCCTGGGTGCTAAGGATGGCCCCATGGCCTCCGCCTCAGGCACTAAGAAGAGCTCAGTTACTTAGCAATGGAGCAATGCCTCAGATAGGCAGAGTATTGCCCTCTTGCAGGCTTGCTTGGATGGATCCCAGTCAGGGTACCTGCAGGAGTCTATCTCTCTGCCTCCCCTCCTCGCACTGAATAAAAAAATAATTGTCTGTTACTTTCTTGATAACAGGACAGACTCAGTCCTGGTCACCTTTCCATTCTCTAAAGACCCTCATATAGCCACTGACCCCAGTAGGTACGCAGTAGATACATGGTAAAAGAAAGGAATGAACAAGCTATGAAAAAGAAAGAAATATTAAATGCATATTACTAAGTGAAAGAAACCAATTTTAAAAGGCTACATACTGTATTTTTGCAACTACATGACATTCTGGAAAAGGCAAAACTAGGATACATTAAAAAAAAAAAAGGTCAGTATTTGCCAGGGGTTGTGGGGAGGAAGAATGGGAGAGATGAACTGGCGGGGGTTTCAGAGCAGCGACACTGTTCAGTATGACATTGTAATGGTGAATACATGTCATTATACATTTGTCCAAACCCACAGAGCATATAATACAGAGTAAGCCCTGAGGTAAACAATGGACTTTAGTTAATAATAATGTGTCAATATTGACTAATCATTATAAGGAATATACCACAATTTTAAAAATCAAACAAAAAAACCTACACTGAGATAGCAAAAGTTTAGCTACTTAGATAAATTGTAACTAAATATGTAAATGAAAACAAAATCATAAGGAAACTTCACAGGCATGTCTTCCTTTAAAGGACAAAAAAGTTCTCATTTCTGAAACTCCAAAAACTGTTAGAAAAAGATTCAATGTGATATTTTTAAAGCACAATTATGAGTATAAAATACAATGTGATGACACACACAACTTTGCAACAGACCCTGCGCTACTAATTATATGTCCTTTGAAAGTGACAACATCCCTGGGCTGCAGTTCCTCAGTTTAAAATAGAAATAAAAAACGTCCATCTTGCAAGGATGTTATGACAATGTTGTAGTGCAGTAGTCCCCAAGCCCCGGGTCGCAGACTGGTACTGGTCCGTAGGCCATTTGGTACCAGTCTGCAGAGAAAGAATAAATAACTTACATTATTTCCGTTTTACTTATATTTAAGTCTAAACGATGTTTTATTTTTTAAAAATGGCCAGATTCCCTCTGTTACATCCATCTAAGACTCACTCTTGACGCTTGTTTCGGTCACATGATACATTTATCCATCCCACCCTAAAGGCCGGTCTGTGAAAATATTTTCTGATATTAAACCGGTCTGTGGCCCAAAAAATGTTGGGGACCACTGCAATAGTGTATACTGGAACCCAAGAAGCAGTAGCTACCATGATGTTAACAGTATTAATGACTTTAATTATTAATAATGATAAGAGAAACATTTAAATAATTCTGTTGTCTTTAACTTACTACACTATCAACCTAATGTGGTAACGTACTGTTTTGTGCTCAGCTATGTATTCCATGTTTTTTTTTTTAACTGTGATGTTATTTGTCAGTTTTACATTATGTCTCTTCGCAAGTTCTGTATGCCTGTGTGTGTGTATACACATATATGTGTGTATTCCAATATGGGTTTCCAATTGCCCGTTAGAAACGTTTTCTTCTGGAATCTATATAATGAAAACAAAACATTCAATACTGAAGGAATATTAACTGAGTGGATTCAAGACCAGAAGAGTTCTCAATATATTTCCACCCACGAACACAAGTGCCTGGACATAACAGAAAATATAAAGGTCTAAATACTAAGGGGTGGAACCTGTCACACTCATCCTTGGAAATGCTGGGCAGGGTCAGGGAGAGGGTGGTCTGGGTGAGGAGGCTTGGCTCATGAGGCTCTTCAGAGAAAACCCATGTGGAATCTGAAGCCTTCCCCAATACTGGGAGGAGAATGCTGGGCACTTAGAGAAAACACCATTTGCTCCTTAAAGATGGTGCCATGGCCCAGGTCTCAGCCTCCAGATGAGCCCGTCTGAGTTCAATGTCCATCTCTGCCACTCCTACCCCTGGGACCTCGGACAAGTCACTCAGTGAGTCCAAACCTCAGGGTCCTCTTCTGTGAGTTGAGAATAATGGGTCTTTGCCCACTGGGTTGTTGTGAAGATTAAATGAGCTAATACAGCTAATGCCTGTCACAACCAGTACTCTATAAAAGTTGGCTTTATTGGAATGGTGTTACCATTTTGCATGGATTTAGCCCCAGCCCTTCCCACTCCTGGCTTTTGTAATCCATGGTAAATGCAACCCTTACCCATGAAGAATTACAACTTATGTCATTTCTAAAACATAACAAGTCCCGGCCTGACCTGTGGTGGTGCAGTGGATAAAGCGTCGACCTGGAAATGCTGAGGTCGCCGGTTCGAAACCCTGGGCTTGCCTGGTCAAGGCACATATGGGAGTTGATACTTCCAGCTCCTCCCCCCCCCCGTCTCTCTCTCCCTCTCTGTCTCTCTCTCTCCTCTCTAAAAATGAATAAATAAATAAAATAAAATAAAAAAATAAAACATAACAAGTCCCAATTTAAAATAGGAGGTGGAAGCCATAGCTCACCTCTAGAACAATACCACACAAAGTAGAAATGCAGAAGGACAGAGAGGGAAAAAAAGGAGCCCTCAGCCCGTGGAGGTCCCCACAAAGCCGGGAAGATGAGGAGCAGGGGTGACTGGAGGACCTCTGCGCCAGCATAGGGCACAGGAGGGAGCCAGTCAAGGGAAAGGCCAGTCTAGCCTCAGAACCCAGAGAGGTTCAGACACCTGAGGGCCCAGCACCCAGGGGCTGGGGAGGTGGCAAGGTGAAGGAAGGGACAGATATGTGAGTGTGTATAAAGGCTGGTGTGAGGAGCAGTTCAAGTGACCCCTACCCCTGCCACTTCTCTGACACCCTGTAGCCACGTAACTATTGACCCGTGCCTTGGCAGGTAATTAGAGGTCCCCTCTCCAAGGATATTGGGGATTCCAGGTCTTGTAAAGTACAGGGATGGGACATTTCCCTGAAAAGGAGAATTAAATGAAGGGGGAGACCCTCTCCCAGGGTCTCCTCTCTGCTCAACTCTCAGAATGCCCACTGCAGCTGGGTTTCAACAACCCACCCTCACTGTGTGCCCTGCTCCATAGCCGGGGGCTGCAAGGGTCTTCACTGGAGAGAAGCCCCCAGAAAGGCTGCAAAGATGGCCACTGGTTGTTCCCCAATGCCATGGTCAGGCCCCCACCCCTGTCACAGCGCACACTCCAGCCAGCGACACCAGGGCTCCCAGTCAGGACCTGGGGACTAGCTCTGGATAGGAACAAACATGCAGAGACCACCAGACACCAGAAAAACTTCCAACCTAAGACACAATGACCAAAATAACCCAGAAGCAAACAACAACAATAACTTAAAGCCGAAAGAGATGTCAAGAAGCAAGACCATCTTTAATTTTAAAAAACTATCATTAAGGTCCCAGAGATAAGAACAGATACTGCAACCATAAAAAAAAAATCATCTTAGAGAAGTCAGAGGTTCAGCTTCTAATTAAGACTTCCAAGAACAGAGTACATTAAAAAAAAAAAAAAAAAAAGAAAGGAAGATTATCGAAGAAAGAATGCAGAAAAACTTCCACAAGTGAAGAGGTGAGTTCTAGACAGAAGGGTGCATTGAGCACCCGACACAATAAAAGGAAGAAGACACTCACAGGGCACATCACTGTGAAATCTCAGGACACCAGGAACGAAGAGGAAAGCCAGAAAAGGGACTGGGATGCACTGGGCTTCTCTACAACAAAAAGAAGAGTAAGACAGTGTGGTTATTGCTGGGCGTAGGGGATGGGAAGAAGAGGGGGTCAGAAGGCGGGGACAAATAGGGATGGACACAGACTTGACTTGGGGTGGTGAACACACGAGACAGTGTACCGATGATGTGTTGTAGAATTGGGCACCTGAAACCTGTAGAAATTTGTTAACCAGTGTCACCCCAATAAATTCAATTAAAAGAAAAAACAAGTGAGAGTGAGAAGTCAATGAAGCATTGCTTTCCAAAATCGTGAGGAAAATTATTTTTAATGAGAACTGAATGCCCAGGCAAACCGCCAACCTGAGACCAAGAGAGAGGCTGATGGGATAAAGCCAAGGCAGGGAATCCTGCACAAGATTCCCAAGGCACCCATGCAGGAAAAGACGCCAGGACAGCAGTGTGCCTGCAAGCAGCCGGGTCGGCCCCACCCCGCCAGGGTCTTCCTATCCCCTCCCTCCCTCCAAAATCCTGAAATCACGGTGTACACTCAACTACCTGACAGGAGATGCCCGTCCTTCTGAGGAGGTCAGGAAGTCCTGTTGATAAGCACAGAGAAAAACTAAGGCAAAATCCAAGTCCCAGTCACAAAGTTTGGAAGAAGACAAAATATATCCATAGCAAACCATGCAGCTCACCCTACTAAAAATGACATAGCTACAACATCGTTAGAACACTCACTTCACCAATACTGTGTTTACATCAGAAGGATGGAGAAACAGGAGCTGGAGAGAGGGGGCTTGAACTAAATTCTCATCTTCCTCAATAGGAAACTGAGCCCAGGACTTAAAGATGTTGAGGTAAAGGACAGAAGGACAACTAAGAGGACAGAGCTTCCTCAGGGAAGGTATTCTTCATTACAAGCCCAGAAATACCATTTAAATACTATCTAAAACTACGTCTATGTATTATTTTGAGAAAAATAATACTTAACTTAGAAAAGCAATGAAATAAGTAGGGGACCTTGAGAGTGAATAAAGAATGGACAGATCTGCCTTAAGGATGGACAAGGCATTAAGCTTGGTCCCACAGGACTGTCTCATGCTCGTCAGGGCTGTGGTCTCCACCCCCGTGGTCTGACCAAGCACCACCTTTGGAGAGAAAGGCACTAAATGAACTCCCCTTCATTATTTAGTAACACGCTCAGTTGTTTATTTTGGTCAAGTTATAATATAAAATAAGCAAAAGCTAAACAACTTGGAGTAGTTATTAGGTGTTATACACACCTACAAATTTTTTCAACCCTCACCATTAGTTAAAAAAATGATTCTGAATGGGAATTTGGCAGTGTATTTTAAAAGATTAAAGGCACATTCCCTTGAACTCACAATTCCACTTCTGAGAATGTATCCTAGTCTTTGGTAAACATTATAGTGTAGTTTGCAAAAGTGATCTTCAACCCTAAAAGCATGCAAGAATACTGATTCCTGGGCCTCGCCCCCACGAGACCCTGATTTAACTGGTCTGTGAAGGGGCCTGGAATATACATTATGCAGCCAAGATGGAGAACTCCTTGTTTACAACAAAGAAAAGTGGAAACATCCTAAGTACTCAACAGAGATGAATAATTAAATCTGTCATGATAGGGCCAATGGAATCCTAGATAGTCTTAAAATAATGTGGCAGAAAAAAAAAGATATTTCATTAAGCACATGTATTGACATAGCTACTTATAATGTGCTGTTAAGTTGAAAAAACAGATTATTAAAATGCATATGTAATATCATCAATTTGGGGGGGTGCATATAAAAGAATCACCACTATTCTCAAGTTAAATGCATCATTGTAGATAGCCATAATGTCTGTGTGGAAAGATTTAATTTAAATATTTTTATTTGCATGTTCTTATATTTCCACAATGAGCAAAGTATTCTAGATATAACCTTTTAAAGTTCAAAAATACTTAGACACGTCACTTACAAGTTTTAAACATTTTAACGCTGTCCATATAGATTTCAGCTCACACTCCACCCATGTTCCAACCCATAAACCCGTCCACACAGACACACCCAAACACTCAGCAGCAGTTTTTCAGGGCACATTCTCCCTGCCAACTCTCCAGGGTGAAAGAACAACTTTCCCATGGGTTTCCTCTTTCCTTGGTAGGTAACAGAGTTGGGCTGATTCGAACCCAGACTATCCTTCTAACTGTTACACCCACTGACCTTCTGAATTCACCTTCACAAATGTCTGACGGGTGAGAAAGGGGCTGCTGTTATTGTAACACTATCAAAACACCAGCGACTGGATAGGTGACTGTGAGAAAGACAGCGAGGATGTCACCAGCACACTGCTCAATCCCTAAACCATTACCATTCAGCATCACTGGCGGGAGGGGTTGCGGTATTGAAGAAGGGGGAGAATGAAAGAAGAACTGATTCTGACATTCAGACCACAGGTATGTTTTCCTAAGACACTTCCAAATGAGAAAGGGGCTGAGTTACAGATCACAGAGCATGAAACACCAGGAGGGTGCAGCCCCTTGTGTTCTCAGCAAAGACTGCAGAGGCGCCACCAGCTTCATCCCTAGCCTTACCCACCGTGATGTTCACTCCTCACCCAGTGCCACCTTCCCCTGCTCTTTGCATCAAAGCTGTCCACTAAAATGCAGAGTTCTGAATAGCTATCTTTAGAAGTTTTTGAAACTTAACATACAAGCGGTCAGGGAATGAAGACCATACCCCAAATAAGTGAGAAAAAGACTTTTGCATACGGCATAGCGTGAACCCCGTCCATGTCCCATGTCCAGCCTTGTGCCAGCTAGTAGCAATTAGGACACTGGAGCAAGCAGGAAATCTAAAATTAGGTTTTACTACCTATAATGGAGGATTTATGGGATAGCTTAATTGGTAGTCTCAGGACTACCACCTGAAGTGGGGAAACAAAAACATCTTTCTGGACATCCCAGGGCACCCACATGCACTCCGTGAACCTCCCCACAGCCAGGAGAGACGCAAGTCTGCAGGGCAAGGGTGAGGATGCAGTTCCTCCTTTCAACCTTGACACATGCCAGAGCCCTGCAGATCCTGGTCTTTTTATTTAAGAAGCAAACTGGCTCTTACGATAGAATAGGTCTTAAGACTACACGTGGAAACTCAGGTATTCTGAGAACATACCCATTCTATTCAGTTGTCTCCTGAAATGCTCCAAATCACAAAAAGAACTCAAAAGGTTACAAGAAGATTTGACTCAACCATGAACATGCTGAATCTGCCAGAAAGGACTCCATACAATTTACTGGGCCCAAATTTATAATCAGAGTCTAGCAGCCTTTATTTAAAGAGGGTCTTTCACATATGCTATGTTCCAGGGGAAATCCACAGGCTAAGCTGCCAAGCTTCCTGCACTGAGTTCCTGTCATCTGAATTGTCCCTTACATGTTTCTAGAACTGCATTTATTTATTTTTGTTATTATTATTTGTGTGGGGGGGGGGAGAGAAAGAGTCAGAGAGAGGGACAGATAGGGACAGACAGACAGGAAGGGAGAGAGATGAGAAACATCAATTCTTCGTTGCATTTCCTTAGTTGTTCATTGATTGCTTTCTCATATATACCTTGACCAGGGGGGTGACAGCAGACCGAGTAACCCCTTGCTCGAGCCAGTGACCTTGGGCTCAAGCTGGTGAACCTTGCTCAAACCAGATGAGCTTGTGCTCAAGCTGATGACTTTGGGGTCTCGAACCTGGGTCCTCCACATCCAAGTCCGACGCTCACTGCGCCACCGCCTGGTCAGGCTAGAATTGTATTTAGATCAATGGGCTGAGACCTGACCCATCTAACTGGAACTCTCCAACTATATATAGTGCCATCTTTGCTGACCAACCACAGCAGCTCCATAATGACCTATCAGAACACGCAATTCTGACCAATCTGGACAGTGGTATTTGTACAAATAAAACTATGTGTTTGGAGTCCTCATTTGCATAAATATGAGGCAATCAAGAACCAGAACGGGCACTTTATATTATTGGGTCTCCCCCTCAGCTCTGGGGAAGTTCTCCCAGATAAATCTATCAGTATGCACCTGTGTGTTGCCTTTTCAGGGCTGGCAAGACCATTTGGAATTATTCCCAGTACCATTTTTGGTCAATGTCGAGATTAACTAAATTGTGGGTTTATGTGACCTCCATGGGTTCAGAGAGATTTCAAGTAACTATGAGAAAAGAAGAACGAAGGGCTTGAGGGGTGTGAGGCAGCTGTGTTAGACTTGCTCACTGGTACCGGCTATAAGCACTTTGCCTGATTGGTGTGTAGGTGCATAGCAGCGCCATGTGTGTGTGGCCTATACGAGGCTATGGTGCTTGCAATTGAGAGAGATGGGGGATTGTGGATGGTGGATTGCCTGCCTGCCACTCTGAGGGGCCATTCTTGCTGTTTGTGTGCCAGAGAAGAGGTTTTCTGCTGCCTGTGTGCTTGTCCACAGTTGTGAGACTTTATTAAATGGAATGGCCCAATGCTTTCCGGCTCTGCAGTTTCTCTACCATCTGCTGGAATCCAATGTGGACTGGCCTGGCCTCGGCCACCGGCATTACAAGGGGTATGACCCAGGGCAGGAAAACAAACTCTTCATCCTCTGGGGTAAGGGGTGGAGAGGTGCAACTCACAGCTAAGTGTCCACAGAAATGACCTGCTACCAGAGCTGTGGGAAGCCAGGGTTCCAAGGGACCAGCCTGTCCCTTCTGCTTACCCATGTCCCTTTCCATCCCACCCTCTCAGCAAATGTTGGTGGAGTTGGTCTTCTTCCCTTATCAGCCAACTCTCTCCCCTCTTTAGGCGGCACCCCTGTGTTCCCTTTGGAGATGGTGCTGCCCGAATGGAGGGCGAGCCAGACAGAGAGGAGAGACAGTAAAGCAGGGGCGGTGACTGGCTTTCCAACTACAGGGAAACACGTCTGTTTATCAGGGTGGCATTCTGTCTGCAAATCGGCCTAACAATGTTCTCACTGAGTAGAAAAAGCCCTTCAAAAGAAGCCTCTATTCATTACAACAACATGGGAAGACATCTCTGGTTTGTTTGTTTTTTTAATGTTTTCTTAAAGAAGATTTTAACTTTCCTAAGATAAAAGCACTTTTCCTAGGCCCCTCTTGTCTCAGGAAGGCTTCTGTTTGGGTGTGGCGTCTTAGCACACTGGAGCCTTCTGTACCTGACTGCCGCCAGTGCTGCGGACTGCAGGAGTTCAGCGTGTAACCCATCCATTTTCTACCTGAGTAATTAGCTGTAGAATGAAATTCAGCAGGACGAGGATTTTACCTGGATTTCTTTGAATGTCTAAGTCATCTAAGGAAGAGACAATTTGTCCTAAATTCTAGGATCATTTACAGATTCATTATAAATACTGTAATCTGTGTAACATTATATAGACAGGGTAGAGCAAAAACAAAAGTAGGTTTATAGTTGTTGAATATGCAAAACAGAGTTTATTCTTGAATTATTTATGAATTTATTATATTATTTTCCATCCAAATATCTATAAACCTACTTTTGTCCCACCCTGTAAAATATATATAATAGCTTACAGGTATTAAAAGATTTGGGAGGGGGTAAACATCACACAAAATCATATTACATAAAATTGAACCAAGCAGTGAAACAACTCTGAAATGGTCCAGGAAATGAAACAATACTTAATATATACTTTTTCTGGGTATAGACATAGACTTGTTGTCATTAATGACCCTGGCTGGTTAAGATCATCAATGTTTCCTAAATTCCCGGTCTGTTTTATAGTCAAGGATCCCAATTATAAAGTTCAAAGGCAATAACCCCAGAAAAGGAAGAGCAAGTTAAGTGTCAACCCTAGCTGCAGCTCAAGTGCATAGCTTATAATATAAATAAATTTAACGTAGATAAGTGTTCAAGTAGACATTGTGCTGTGTCATCTAATCTGACCCCATTACCAAAAAAGAAAAAATAATGTGATTTTACTATGATGGCATCCACTGTGAGAGCAGTCATAGTCTGAAGAGGTATTTTTAGTGCTTTTTAAGGGCAAGCACTCATTATCTTCCAAATCTGTGCTCCATGTGACCATGACATAGCACTTGGTCCATTTTCCTGCTTGGTTCCTTCCAAAATTGTGACTGTGGGTCACCACTGACTCCAACTAATGTCTATCGGTAAGACATGAAAAAGGGGCACTTTGAAAAGAAAAAGAAAATATTGAAGAAGAAAGAGCTTTCATCACTAATCATTACTTGTATGGAGTTAATCACCTCTTAAAATGTAAACAACTAAAAGAAGTGATGAAAATGTGCCTTTTCATCCAAATTGGAAAGGAATAAGTATAACTCATTATTTGCAGATGGCATGATACTGTATATAGAAAATCCTAAAGATTCCACCAAAAAAAAAACCCTACTAGAACTGATAAATGAATTCAGTAAAGCAGCAGGATACAAAATAAATAGCCAGAAATCAGTTGCATCTTTATACAGAATAATGAACTATCAGGGAAACTAAAAAAAAAAAAAAAAATCCCATTTACAATTGCATAAATAAATTAATAAAATACCTAGGAATAAATTTAACCTAGGATGGAAAAGACACGTGGTCAGAAAATTATAAGACATGGAGGAAAGAAATTAAAGATACAAATAAGTGAAAGCATATACCCTGGTTCATGGATAGAAAGAATTAACATCATTAACATGTTTATATTACCTAAAGCAATCTATAAACTCAATTCCTATCAAGATACCAATGGCATATTTCACAGAACTATAACAAATATTCCAAAAATCTATATGGAACCATAAAAGACTCCAAATAGCCACAGCAATCTTGAGAAAAAAGAACAAAGTTAAATGAATCACATTACCTAATATCAAACTACACTACAAGGCCAGGGTAATCAAATAGCATGGTACTGGCATAAAAACAGACATATAGTTCAATGGAACAGAATAGTGAGCCCAGAAATAATTCCAGGCCTTTATGATCAATTAATATTTGACAAAAAAGGCAAAAACATACAATGGGGTAAAGATAGTTTATTCAATAAATTGTGTTGGGAAAATTGGACAGATAAATGCAAAAAAAAAGAAAGAAATAGACCACCTTCTTACACCATACACAAGAATAAACTCATAATAGATTAAAGCCTTAAATGTTAGACTTGAAACCATAAAAATCCCAAAAGAAAAAATAGGCATTTCTCATAGTAATATTTTTTCTGATATTTGCATCAGGCAAGGGAAACAAAAGAAAAAATAAACAAATGAAACTACATCAAATGAAAAAGTTTCTGCACAGCAAAAAGAAAATCATCAACATCAGTGGTAGAGCGTCGGCCTGGCATGGAGTCCCAGGTTCGATTCCCGGCCAGGGCACACAGGAGAGGCGCCCATCTGCTTCTCCACCCCTCCTCCTCTCCTTCCTCTCTGTCTCTCTCTTCCCCTCCCGCAGCCGAGGCTCCATTGGCCTCGGCCTCATCCCGGGCACTGAGGATGGCTCTGTGGCCTCTGCCTCAGGCGCTAGAATGGCTCTGGTCGCAACAGAGCAACACCCCAGATGGGCAGAGCATCACCCCCTGGTGGGCATGCCGGGTGGATCCTGGTCGGGCACATGTGGGAGTCTGTCTGCTTCCCCATTTCCAACTTCAGAAAAATACAAAAAAAAAAAAAAAAAAAGGAAAAGAAAATCATCAACAAAATGAAGAAACAATTCATTGAACAGGAGATTATATTCACCAATGACACATCCAATAAGAAATTAATATGCAGAATTTCTATAAAACTTACACAACTCTACACACACACAAAGAAATCCATTTAAAAATTGGGCAGCCTGACCAGTGGTGGTACAGTGGATAGACCTTTGACCTGGAATACTGAGGTCCCTGTTTCAAAACTCTGAGGTTGCCAGCTTGAGCGCAGGGTCGCTGGCTTGAGTACAGGGTCACCAACATGATTCCCAAGGTTGCTGGTTTGAACTCAAAGGTCACTGGTTTGAAGCCCAAGGTCACTAGTTTGAGCCCAAGGTCGCTGGCCTGAGCAAGGGGTCTCTGGCTCAGCATGAGCCCTGCCCCTGTCAAGGCACATATGAGAAAGCAATCAATGAACAATTAAAGTGAAGCAACTATGAGTTGATGCTTCTCATCTGTCTCCTCCATGTCTTTCTTTCTCTCTTTCTCCCTCTCAAAAAATAAAATAAAAAATTCAAATAAATAAATAAATAATGGGTAGGCCCTGGCTAAGCAGAGCAGTGGATAGATCATCTTCCCAGCGTGCTGAGGTCACCAGTTCTATCCCTGGTCAGAGCACACATGAGAAGCGACCAATGAGTGAACAACTAAATGGAACAACTAAGTGGAACAAAGAGTTGATGCTTCACTCTCTCTCTCAATTCAATGGAAAAAAATATTTTAATAATGGGCAAAGGACCTGAAAGACATTTCTCCAAAGAGGACATACAGATGGCCAATAGACATATAAAAAAAAATGCTCAACATCACTAATTATCAGGAAAATTCCAATTAAAACCACAATAAGATATCACCTTACACCTGTCAGAATGGCTGTCCTCAATAAATCAACAAATAACAAGTGCTGGAGCCACCATCAGGCACTGCTGGTGGGAATGCAGTCGCTGCAGCCACTGTGGAAAGCAGTACGGAATTACTTCAAAAAATTAAAAATGAAACTGCCCTGTGACCCAGCAATTACACTTCTGGGAATATCTCAAAAAAAATCTGAAGCACTAATTTAAAAGAATATATGCACTGCTATGTTCATGGCAGTGTTATTTACAATAGCCAAGACTTGGAAGCAGTCCAGATGACCACCTGTGGTACATATACACAATGGAATACTACTTAGCTGTAAAAAAAAGACAAAAATCTTACCTTTTGAGATAGCATAAATGGACCTGGAGAGTATTATGCTAAGTGAAATAAGCCAATCAGAGAAGGACAAATACCATATGATTTCACTTATATGTGGAATCTAATGAACAAAATATTGACAAACTAACAAACAAAATAGAAATGATTCATAAATATACAAATCAGGCAGACAGCTGTCAGAGGGGAGGGGGTTTGGGGGCTGGGTGAAAAAAGTGAAGGGATTAAGAAAAACAAACTCATAGAACAGACAACAGTGTGGGGATCACCAGAGGGAGAGAGCAGTGGGGGGAGGGAGAAGAGAGAAATGATGATGGAAGAAGACTTGATTTAGGGTGGTGAACACACAATATAAAGATGACACGTTATAGAATGTACACCTGACACCTGTATAATTTTATTAACCAAAGTCATCCCGATAAATTCAATAAAAATAAATTTAAAATAAAAAAAAATAGAGAAAATGTGACTTTTTTACCTCCCAGATACATTGCACAGACAGCGACAGGGAATGGGCTCTGCCCCCTGGCCTCAGATATGCTCTGGGCCAGATAACTTGGATCTCCTACCTCAGACAGAAGCAAGTTCCCTGGAGATGTTCCAGAAAGAAGTGCGCTAGCAGAAGATATGAAGAGGACCAAAGTTTTGCCACCCCAAAATATGCCCTTTGGGATGTTATTTAAGCTGGCTATAAAGCAGGGGTCAGGAACTAATGGCTCGCAAGCCAGGTGTGGCTCTTTTGATGGCTGCATCTGGCTCGCAGACAAATCTTTATTTGTTTTTTTTGTTGTTGCTGTTTTGTTTTTTGTATTTTTTTCCGAAGCCAGAAACGGGGAGGCAGTCAGACAGACTCCTGCATGCGCCTGACCGGGATCCACCTGGCACGCCCACCAGGGGGTGATGCTCTGCCCATCCGGGGAGTCGCTCTGTTAAGACCAGAGCCACTCTAGCGCCTGAGGCAGAGGCCACAGAGCCATCCTCAGCACCTGGGCAAACTTTGCTCCAATGGAGCCTTGGCTGCAGGAGGGGAAGAGAGAGACAGAGAGGAAGGAGAGGGGGAGGGGCGGAGAAGCAGATGGGCGCCTCTCCTGTGTGCCCTGGCTGGGAATTGAACCCGGGACTCCTGCACGCCAGGCCGACGCTCTACCACTGAGCAAACCGGCCAGGGCCTTGCAGACAAATCTTTAATAAAAAAAATAATAATGTTAAAAATCTAAAACATCCTCATGTATTACAATCCATTCATTTCCTACCACTCATGTTCATGGTTGTGGGTGGCTGGAGCCAATCACAGCTGTCCTCCAGGACAACACCAAATTTTTATTGGATAATGCGTAATGTACACGGGTCGTTGTATGGCTCTCATGGAATTACATTTTAAAATATGTGGCGTTCGTGGCTCTATCAGCCAAAAAGTTTCCCGACCCCTGCTATGAAGAAACAAAAGACTCAGAAAGAAGCTCTGCCCCTCCCCCTTTACCTCCCTAAAGGAATTCAGATAGAAAAACCCTTCTTAAAGGAAGGGGGCATCCCATTAGCATCCTACTCCAAACTAAGTGTGACCGACAGGGAGAAACCCAGCAAAGCTGTTTGCCAACCTTCTCTTTGGGTCCCATTGCTTCTGGGTGGCCCGGCAAGAATTTGTTTACTTTGTGTTTGTTCCTTATTGCCCATGTGTAAATCATCTGCTATTTCTTTGAAATCCCCAACCCCTGCCTCCCTGTCCTTGGTCCAGAATGGCACATGAACCTCAACTGTCCAGTGCATTTCCAGGTCTCATTTTCTTTTGGGACATCACTAATAAATTTTGGACATTTTCTCCCCCTAAATCTCCTTTGTGTTCATTTGAGTATCAGCCCAGCCAGAAAACTTAGAAAGTTGGGAGGAAAATTGTTGTTTTGACCCCCACACTATCACAGCACTGCCTACCCAAGCCCAAGGAAAGTATTTAAAATAAAATGTAATCTTAGTCTTTTGCACTCGCAGTAACATGGCTTATCATTTGATTTTTCCTAGAAATAAGGAACTCTGCCATCCCCATTACTCACTTTGAGAACCAGAGGATGTGTTAGGACCGTTGGTGACGAGAAGGGACTCAAACACCATGTTAGATCCTTACCAAAAGGCACTGGTTTCAAGAGCTCACGCCTTTCTCTCCCTTCCTAACAAGCTGGCATCCCTGTTCCCATTTTCTGTCTTGCCGGGTCACTTCTAGTAACTGCTGGAGTGGATCTGGTCAGGTCCAGGGTGTGGGCGGGAGGCTCAGACTCTGCCTCACAGAACACTCACCCTCCACCTCTGAGTCAGTTGCCTTTTAATGGAAATACTATTCAATGATCATTTTCATAAAAATTTGTACTGGCGCGGTAATGTTTCTCTTGATGCCGGCCCAAGTGTTTTTCTCTTCTGACTGATTTCTGGGTTGAAACTCTGTGTGTCTCTCTGGGTTGTTTATGTTTTAACATATTTCCATTTTTACTGCAGGGAGAAACGTTAGTATCAATGGGATCCAGCTGCACTAAATCAACCACAGGACCTGCACATCCACATCCAGGATGAGGGGCAGGCGCTGCCTGCAGAAGCCCCATGGCCACTCCTGTGCAGGCTGGACATCAAGGTGTCCCTTCTAGTCACACACATACAAGGGGACATTGCCCCCTCTTGGGGATGTGTTTTCCTCTTGAGGATGTGTGTTCTCCACCTGGGTGTTTCCATAGACCATCCGATCCTGTACACACGACGTCATCATAGCAGTTCCCTGTTACCTTCTCTCCAGTGGAGACAGTGTGGTCGGCTATCCTGTGTGTTTATGGGGCCCTCTACAGAACATGCTGGCAGCTCCACTGCCTGTTGCCTTGTCACTTTCAGTCCCCAGGCCACACTCTACACAACTGTCAGAGCACCATGCCCTGGCATAACGTCCTGAGTTCACTTGGCTTCCCTGCCCTCCTTTTGTCCTTTCTGAGATCCTGTCCTGGCATCTGCCATCTTTTCTCTGACAGAATCTCCTCAAGTTCAGCATGGGTACTGTGTATGTAAGCCTTGAGTTCCCAACGAGGCAAACACTGGTTCTTGGAGGATGAGAAAAAGTCTCTTTTTGGCCCTGGCCGGTTGGATCAGTGGTAGAGCATCAGCCGGTTTGTGAATGTCCCAGGTTAGATTTCCGGTTGGAGCACACAGGATAGGCGACCATCTGCTTCTCCACCCCTCCCCCTCTCAGTTCTCTCTCTCTCTTTCTCTCTCTCTCTCTGCCTCTCTCTCTCTCTCTCCCCCCTCCTGCAGCCATGGCTCGACTAGAATGAGTTGGTCCTGGGCGCTGAGGATGGCTCCATGGCCTCGATCTCAGGCGCTAGGAAGAGCTTGGTTGCTAAGCAACAGAGCAATGCTCCAGATGGGCAGAGCATCGCCCCCTAGTGGGCTTGTCAGGTGGATCTTAGTCGCAGTGCATGCATGAGTCTGTCTCTGCCTTCTCTCCTCTTACTGAATTTAAAAAAAAAAAAAAGTCTCTTTTTATTTGTAAAATTCAGATTTCTATGTGTAAAACCTGTGTTCCTGGCAGGGCCGCCATGGTGCTGCTGCCCCTTCTCCTGCCCCGTGCTGGCCATGCCTTGCAGGACAAAGAAATAGAATCCTTTCCCTCCTAATCTCAGAGGTTACATACACCAGCATCAGAGAACACAGAAATAACTTTGTGAGGACTTCAAAGGCTGAATTCACAGAGCGGGGACAGAAAGTAGAGTATGTTTTCAGTCCTCAAAATCCCAGGCTTGAGCAGACATATGAATAATTTTAAAAAATCAGGAAGTCTGAGAAAATCCCCACTGTTTTATAAAAATTGCGTGGCGCTCATCAAATCTCCTAAGGCCCCTGTCTCCCTCCCCTCCACGGAGGTCCCTGGACCTGACTCCTAATGGCCAGGGCCAAAGAACGCAGGCACCTGCCTCCAACAAATCCATGCTGATTCTCCCTCATTCCCAGACACAAATTTCCATGAAAACCAGACACAGGAGAGAAGGCAAGGGCAGACTATTCCAACATTGCTTCAGATCTGCAGCCTGATTTCATTAGGCTCGCAGGCTTGTTTCTTTTAGCCCCTGTGTGTCCACTGCAGAGAGAACTCTGACACCGACATTTCAGAACCACTCACCTAAGGAAGGGAGACCAGGGCAGGAGGGAGAGAAACATAGACGCAGAGAGGATGGTGGGGGGATTCAGAGATCAGGAGGCAAGGGAAACATTTAGCAATGCTTAGATTCCTTTACGAGGTGACTCTACTGGGCGTTACTTGTTATGGGGTTGAATCCGCCCACACATCCCTATAGCATAAAAGTTGTTTAGCCTGGAGGGGAAAAGCTTTCTACAGTTGTCATTATTAATCCACGCTTGACTAAATATAGCAGCTTCCAAGAAGCACATTTTGACCCCTTCACACCCACAAACACCCGACCTGAGATGCTGGGGGGGATCCATCTGGGGCTGGGGTAGGCACTGCGTGGGTTCCTGTCGCCGTCATTGCGCTACAGCTGGGAGCAGCACCCACGAACTGACAATCCTGCATTTCACAGTTTGCCTCCAAGGTCCTCTTGGATGATGGGGCAAATCGTAAGGTCCCAGAGCAGAAGCAACTTGGACATGAAGCTCCGTCCTGAGTCGCATGGCCTGCTGGTTCGGGTTGCCAGCGATGACTTGGCTTTTCCTCCCAGGGCCGTAGCACATGTGGCTCACATCAACATGGTCTCAGATTCATTCTAGTGTTTAGACCACTTGCCTCTCACGTTCTCATATTTACACATGTTCACTGAACGTAACCCCAAGTGAATTATTTAAGAAGTCTTAATGTGCTTCAGACTTCTCAAATAGAATTTAGACTTTAAATTAAATTTGTTCTCCCACGGGAGACAAGGAGGTGGAATGCAGCACACGGCATCGCACGGACATGCAGCAGGCATGAACATCAGGTAACTATGAAAGCATCTCACCTGGTGGCCTCTGCTCCATGGAGGGCGGAATGGGGCTTGACTGCAAAATTCAACCTGAAGACAGCAGAACCGGCCGTGCACACGATAAATATTCTTGCTTCTCTGTTTGTTCCTGGACAATCCACAACCAGAGACGTATAATGGTATCGGCTAGAATACACAGCCATATTCATTAGTTTTGAGGTTTGGTTGGTTTTTTTTTTTTTAATAAATCGTGGTATTCTTTGTCTCTCGATGTTTGGTTCCCAATAACTGCACGGAATTAGCTGTTAAATCTGATACGGCAATTGGACTTGAGAAAAGCCACGTGTATTTTATTTAACACAGTTTTGTTTAGTTTTTTTGTTCTTGTTGTCTTTATTTTTCTGGGGTTTTTACAGTAAGCACTGCCCATGGGGGGGAGAGGGCTAGGAGGGGGATAACCCAGAACAAAGAGTGGAATTCCCTTATTACGCACTAGTGGTAATGGAAACAAACTATCTACAAGGAAGCCTGCACGAGGTGGCTGCTGCAGACCAGGCACCTAACTGAAAACATTTTCTTACTCAGAGACCTGTGCATGAGTAAGAATCTATAGTGGCTTTTTTTTAACGTTCCCATAAAATTAAATTTAATCAACTCTACCACATGCACACGGGTAAAAGGCCTATGTTATTCAATGACATGTGACACACAGCACATTGATAATCACAAGTGGCATGTAAACAATGCAACTGACTCTAAAAGACTGTGTCATGAACTTCAGTGTTACATAAAGAGGGTGAGTCCTGGCTTAGATGCATTCTGCCAAGACCAGATGATGTGAATGTGAGCTCTTGGAAGCAATTCTGTAGCAATCCATCTCACTGTTAGTCTTCCTTCCCTGGGACGCTAGCCCCTCAAGAAGGCTGTTCTTCAAAATGATAAACTGTAATATTCTCAAGACTGTCCACAGGCAAAAAGAAAATGCGTCACGATGCCAGGATTACCTTTACGTAGGGAATACGCAATGAGATTTGTACGCATGAGGTTGTCAGAGCATAACTCAGAAGAAAACAGCACTGTATTTGTTACCAGGTATACAAAGTTTCATTCTAAAAGTAAGACATTTCATTTTGCCCTTTGAAAGGGTGAAGTGAGTCAACATGAAATTATATATACATATTTCCTATGATTTGAAAATTGCAGATTCAGTACTGAACATACCAAGCTAGCTTCAACCTCATAGTGCTATCCTATCTGGTCCCATGGTGATATTTGGGTGCTATGGCCAGCGGAGACACAAAAAATCCTTTTCCTGTGACCAAGCTATATAGCAGACATCATAGTTACTAATTCTTTTAAATCTGAACTCTTATTTTAAACACTCTAAACTTGACTGTCCAATACCAGACACAAGTGGCTACTGAGCACCTGAAATGTGCCACGGGTGTAATGTATACAGTGGGTTTCAAAGAGTCAGTGTAGAAAAAAATAATAATGTAAAATACCGCATCAATATTTTATATTAATTGCATTTGAAGTGATAATGTTTTAGGCATGTGCTACATAAAACAGATTATTAAAATTAACTTCATCTGTTTCTTTTTTTTTAATGCAGCTACTAGAAAATTGAAAACTAGACGTGAGACTGTTACTCCGTTTCCTCTGCTCAGCCTCCCTGTCACCCTGCTCCCTCCTATCATTTGTTACATCCATAAGTGGGCCCTATGCTCCAACCAGGAGACTCCAGACAGCAGAGCCCAGGCATAGATGTCAGGGTCGGGCTGCCCCGGTTCCAGTTCTGCTCAGGTTCTTACTCCATGTGTACCTCTAGGCTTGGCACTCCTGAGTCTCACTCTGCTATTCTGGAAAATGGGGGCAATACGGGTGTCTCCTTCAAAGAGCTGTGGTGAGGACGACCGTGGGAACACCTACCCCCGGGTCCACCACCTGATGAAGTCAGTGTCAGTTACTGTCCTCCAGTCATTGCACTCTGCCTTCACCTTTGCAAAGTGACTTTATCCCCTACCTCTTAACTTCACACTTGGGTTACTGAAATCGATGTCTAGATTGGTCCCTCCAAAACCCAGTGAGAGTTGTTCAGGTCCAGGCCTGAGGCAACACTTCCCATTCCCATGTCCACAGCTACACGAGCCACCTCCCTGCCCCTGCCTGTCTAGGCCCAACACACAGAATGGCACAGCTCTAGGCCTTCTCGACCTTCTGGAAGCAGTTTTTGATCTTCTGGCAGTTTGGTATAGATCACTACTTCTACGATTCTTATGAGATGGACTGTCTTATTCACACACTCTACCTTGTTCCAAAAACAAAGAACCTAAAGTGATCTAAGGGATATATGAATGTCATAAGTGTGTTTTTTTTTTTAATTCAGAAGTAGATGCAAACTAAATAATAAAGGTGAGGGTAAAGAGACACGAATCGGAACTTAAACTGGAATGAAGAACGTGGAGGCCGTGGTGGAGCTGGGGCACACACAGGCCGCCATGTGGTGGCATCCGCCTGACTGCTTAGACACCTATTCCCAACACTATGACTAAAAGCGAAGTTCTCCCGTGAGCCCCTAAGAGAGAATGGCCTGTGTGACCGAATGACAGGCTTGCCCCCAGCAGCCCTATAGCAAGCCCCTGTGTTGCACAGGTGGGTCTCTGCCATGGCTCCCACATAGCACACAGAGCAGTGGATGTGGAAGCCCAGCCCCCAACAGACATTGCCTCCATCACTGTACAGTGGAGGGTCCTGGCTCACTGCTACACTGGCCTGGTCCAAGCAGGTGACACCACTGAATGTGCCACATTTGTTAGAACAGGCACTCACCCCCTTCTAGCTCCCATGGCATCTGCACTCACCCCCTTTGTAGATTTCATGGCACACACCTTCACCCTGTCCTGGAGACGAGGACATGTACATTCACTCTCTTTCTAGAGACTGTGGCACATGCATTCATCCCCTTTCTACACTCCACGGCAATTTACATTCACTTCCTTTCTATATTTCCAGTCCCTGAAGGCACGACATGAGTCATGACTAGAAGGCCAGGACATGGACTGAAAGGGTGACTTGCCACCCCCCAGACAGTCTGCACTTCCTCCTCTCTCTTCTTCACACGTGCCTTTCTGTGGCCCAGACGCCTTCCTCCACCAGAGTTCTGAACCTTCACAACCTGGGTTAAATCTGACCGCAGACCAACCTCTGTCTCTACTTGGGATTCCCTGCTTTCCCGGGTGTGCCACTTGTCCTGCATTAATCGCCACCTGTGTATATAGTCGTCCCAAGGCAATGCATTCAGAGTGCGTACTATTAGCTCTTTGGAGGGAAAAGGGCTGCAGTTTTGTTTACATGTTATCAATACAACTAATAATTCAGACAGGTAGATAGGCAAGAACCACACTGGAACGTTCTGGCCTTTTTGCAGTAGTTCTTCTAATGTCTATGTATGTCCAGTGTCTTAACAGTCCCTGATTAATCCCTCTGCCATCTCTCTCAGGACAGTGCTCTCATTTAAGAGATGATTGATACATTTTGATTGAGAAAAGCATTTCCAGGTTGCATGAAAATTAATTTTAAAAAATGTAACATGACTAAAATGCTTAACCTTCGCAAAGAAAAAATTATACTGATGGTAAATGGAGCTGTAAATGCGATCTTCATATGCACACAAATGAAACCCCTTCTCTGTCTCCTGGTAGGTAGTTTTCTGTGGGTTCAACATACTTATGAAGTAATTTTATTGACCTACCTCCGGTTTTGCAATTTGGGTATGGCATTCTTAGGAGAACTGTTCTCCCAGACGTTCTGGTTAATCGCCTATATTTACAAGTCTCAAGAAACTGCAAAAAAATATATCAAATTTCATCATGAGATATGATTATAAGTCACTGCTGAACCGACACAATTTCTGCTATAACATCTCCTCGCAGTAATAGCTCGAGTAGCAACCAGTCGCATTCTCTGCTCCCATGGTAGGGGCTGTTGGTGGGGTCTCAGAAATCGAAATAAATACTGGACATATGCTGATCAAAATCCCTTCTCCAGAAAAGACTTGCACTAGTCCCTGGATTTGATCTCTGTCGTCCTTATTTCTATTTTATAACTCCGTCATGAAATAACTTTACTGCCAGGGTCAAAGGTGCCAGAAGGTACTTTTTGAGAACCAAGAAGCAAATTCTCCTCTACTCTTGCTTACTGTGCCATCTTGCTGCTGTGCCCTGCACGGCCAAAAGGGCCAGCCCTACACATGGCAAGGTTAAGTTCTGTGTAACGAGAGCCCCACATTTGTGAAGACTCATATCAGCTTGGGGAGGTTGGCTGTAATTTCAGTAAGATTATTCCATTCAGTATATAAGACTTTTGTTAGAACCTTCCTAGGCAATCCATTGGCTTCTTTCCTATGTGCTTTTATCTTGTTTCCTAACAGAAGAAACCTCCGCTTTCGTGTGCATGTAACTTAAAAGGTTGATGCTGAGATTCTGAGTGTGAGGGCTTTGTATTTCCAAATAGTTCTTTTTTCTTTTTTCAGTTATTATTTATCCTCTTGCTTAGATCTACATGTGTCCGTGTAAGAATCCTGAAATGCACCTCCTTCCCTCCCAGGGCCCAAAGCTCTCCCCTCCTGCCTCTGTGCAGCTGTGGTGCCGGAACCTGCCTCCCTTTCCCACCAGGCTCCTCAGAGCAGCTGCTCTCTACCCCTTCTCAGAGACCCAGCTTCCAGCAGAACCCAAGCCTCAGGGACGCAGAGAAGCAGGAACAGCACTTCTCCCTTCACCAGTTCCAATCAATGTATTAGATTAAGACAATGGGTGGTGAACAGACAAGGTAAGAACTTGGGGTTCTCCTACTGTTGTGAGAAGACCAGAGCCTGATGCCCATGGCAGCTCAGACAGAAAGGTGAACACCACCCGCTAGTCCATTTCCATGACGCAGTGATGACTACACCCCCACTAACATAATACGTCCTCAAGGTGGCCACACACACCTCCCTGCCCATAGCACAGAAAAACATGCCCACTCCAATTCAGTCTTTTATTTTGCAACTTTAACTCTGTTACTGAGCCCCAAGAGTCCATAACCCACACATCTACTCCGTCGCAGAGAAAAGGAATACTCCCATGAAGGACGGGGAAATCACTTAATGCGGTGATTTTACACCAGGGTGCTGCAAAAATTCTTTAAAAGAAGCAAATCCTCTTTAGTCAGGGGCACTGACCTCTTTTCCCTTAGATTGTCAAATAAAAAAAGAAAATGACAACAGCCAACACAAGAATAGCTGTCTGGTGTGAACAAACCAAAATTATACCTATTGGTCAGATCGGCAAAAAACAATACATTTTTTGGTGTGCTCCAGAATTTTAGTAATTAGTTTATGTGTGCCATGAGACGGAAAAGGTTGGGAAAGGTTGAAAATTGCTGACTTTAATGGAATAGACCACAATGTTACATCACTCAACAGAGCTTAGCCCCTCAGCACCCCTATACACAGATACACTTCCCCACTTCTAAATGAAGATTTAGGAAACTTTACTGAACCAACCCTTAATCAAGTGAAAATAAAGGTTTCCTGGTTTTTGTTTCTGGTTTTTTTTGTTGTTGTTGTTGTTGTTTTAATCACTATGGATGTGCCTGTTTTCTTTCCTACTCACTAGAGGGACGTTTTTCTCCCCCTTGAGTATTTCGGGGCGAGGGGATTATTGGAATAATATTACTCCTAAAAGGAATTCCTGTATGAGACACCAGCATATGTGAAAACCTTCTTCCCACTGGAACAAACTTCAAAATTATAGGCTATCTTTTCAAAGGAGGCAGCAACAGAGCTAGGTTTTAAAAACCTTTAGACATGCTAACAGTTGGTCCTAGATCAGATCTCTCGTCATCATTCTCAAAATTTAAATTTAAAAGTGACCGATTCATTCAAAAAGCCTATTTCATACACTTTTAGGATATTTCGGTCTTCACACACAGCCATCTTCAAACAGGAAAAAGTCACATAACCAAAGTTCCTTTGCGCGCACACACTCCTGAGCACGCACTGAGTCAAGATAACCAAACCCCTCACTTTCACTGTTAAATTACTGTTTCTTATACACAGTCAGGGTCTTCCAGATTATGATATGCTGCTGTAAAAATAGAAGGACTTAAAAGTTAGTTTAAATCTAAGACTTAGAATCAGAGCTCCGTTTTGAACACACCCTTTAATTTCTTGGTGTTGTCTACATTTCGCTTACACTTAAATTTAGCGAAGTAATTTTAGATCACCCGCCTTCACCACCTTCCCTAGATTTGCAACCTTACAAACATGAAGCATCAGAATCCTCTTTTAAATACCAAAATGTTTAAAATAAAGGGTAACATTAAAAGGGAGGAAATGTTCCCCCTGATTATTTTGAAAAACTGGTTTAGGTGCTAGTCTAGCCATTGGAAATCCCTGTTAATGTGCAGAATGACTGTTTTGCATCACTAAATGTGAGAAGATGTAAACTGAAAACACATAATGTATAACTAACTAACTGCTAATAAGCCCACTGAGGGTACAAAGAAGGACCAACAAGAATGTCATTACAAACATCACAACATAGACCTCCTACATCAGCACCAATTACTAGAGTGACTTCCAAAGTCCTCCCACAACTCCAACTCACCCTGCCACCAACAAGGATCAAAATTATCTGAAATTGTGTCCAAAATATTTAAATACCTTGGCTGTGCCAGCTTGTTTCTCTGACAAATGCTACTCCCAAGGGTTGAAGAGTTTCAAGTTCAAGGTGGAGATCATAAACAAAAGCTGTAGTTCGAAGGACAACACACCTCAGAAGTGCCCAAGTATATTCACATACTGGGGAAAGAAAATTGTACCCAGCTGGCATTCTCCCTGTCACTGGAAACGCTTGCTTCGGAAGCAGAGGGTAATGAAGCCAGGAGGTGACAAACAGACTTGCGTTTAGAGACAGTAACTCCCAATTTAAACTGAGAACTGATTCGCAGCATCAGAAGGCTCGGATTCTGCTCACAGTGACTTATTCTGATATAAGTTACCTTGACTGCAAATGGCTTCGCAGGCTCCATCAGTCTCATTAGAAACGTGTGGGTGTCTCCATGTCAACACCTCCCGAATAGAATTATATGAAATGGCTGACAGCACTGATATTTATTCAACATGACAATGTCTCCCCACCACACCATATCACATGAACTGATGCTGACCTGCTATCGGTTTCCACTGGGAAATAGGAAAAGGTTTTAGAAACATTAGCTTCTCTCTGTCTTGCGAAGAAATAAGCCTCCCTCCCCTTTTATTATATTTTTGTTGTTGTTGTAAGGAAAGCAAACAAGAAAAAGAAACAGAGCTAATATTAACTTTAGAAAAAAATGTTGAAAGTTTTCTACTACCTATGTATAACATGAGATCTATATTCCATACAGGCATAATGTATAACATTGTAGAATAGTGTGTAAATTAGAAATCAATATTGACATCCTTAAAGATGCTTTACTTCTTATATGGCCTTCCATTGGGATTTTAGCACTAACCACAAATAAAATGTCTGATTTTATTAGATTTAAAATTCAACAAGCTTTTTATTTAATACCAAGACACTAGAAGTGGGCTGGTGGGGATGGGAGGTATTTATATACACGTGTACAAGCAACCCCGCTGCATAACCCACTCAATGTTAAACACCAATTTTCAAAAGTTTAGCTAAAGAAGGCACATCAGATTAAATCGGGTTTCAAGAACCTGTCATGAAATAACAGGTACACAGTAAAATTATGTACCACAATTCTATCCTGAATATTTCAAAATAAAATGAAATCGTTACAGCGCATTAGAAAAGAGAAGAAATTGAAATGTTAAGTGTAATTGAAATTGTAGTTTCTCAAATAAATAATTCATAAGATATAATATTCATATGCTAGTTTAGTGTAATTTCCAAAAGTCATTGACTCAAATTGAAGCTAGGATTGCCCAACCGGAAGCAGCATTTGTGAGGCTTGCAGCACTCATTAAACCTTTCTTTAGAATTATAAAGCTTTACTTATTAAACAATAGTTTGCATAGTTTATCCTGTTTCTGAAAGAATTGTAATTTTAATGGTATGATTAGTTCATCCATGACTTGTCACAGTGAATTTATCCGGTGGAGTTTTATATAACTGCTATTGCCTGGTCCTCCCACTCAAGGAGCCGGCACAAGTTGATGCCAGCAGAGCAGGGGTTAAACCCAGGAATGTGACAGTTCTCCTGGTGATAAGGTGACTGGGAGCTGAGGCCAGCCCAGGGCTCTAAACTACTTGGAGAGAATTGAAAATACTCAAAAATAGTTTCGGGGTAAATAAACTCTATGCCCTATGTTATGTCACCCTGGAAAAAATTAAAAGTTGGGGTTTTTTTTACTCACATTGAAAGTTTCTGAACTACAGAAGCTACAGAAAAATGACAAGTATGAAATCTGAGAAACACATGAATATATTCTTTGCAAGGATAAATGAAATTGTTACATCAACAAGTTGGATTAAATCCACATTTGTATTAAGATTGCTTACTTATTCTATTGGGCAGTTTAGTCTGCTATTAATAATAGTATCTAAGTTTTATTAATAATAGTATCTAATAATAGTATCTAAACGTTAGAGATCACACCACGAAGAACCTTTGGCAAAACATCGGTACAATATATATACACACACACAAATAAGGATCAATGATAGATGGATTTCTGACAGAAACCAAAAAGACTAGCTGATAAAATGACAGTCTACATTTTAAACATGCCAAGTTTCCCAATTAAGGTGGAACACTGGAAGCGTATTAAACTTAACAGCTGCAGGCTGAGGTGTCAAAAGGTGAAAAGACAGATTGGGGGGGGGGGCGAAGAAAGAGACGCGGCGGGTTCTGGAGCGCGCGGCTAGGGCGCCGTCGGAAGGCGATTTCACGCGCCGAAGGACCAACCGGGCAGTGACAGCCAAGCCCACATCTGGTCCCTACTTTCAGCCAAGCGTGGGCTTTAATTCAACCCTGATTTCCACTCCAAACAAGAACAAATAACCTCTTGCTCGGCGCCCTAGCTGAGGCCCCTGAGGTTAGCTCTCCTGACCCTGGCGGATGTCGCGTGCCTGCTCCTTTCCAAGCGTCCCCTACCGCGCTCGTTTTCCAGTGACCCTCCAGGGGTCGCACGCCCCACCTGTCCCAGCGCCGTCGGAAGAGCCGGCCACCCGCCGCCAACGTCCCCGCCACCTCCAGCACAGGATCGGGAGTGTGACTTACCGGAAGGGAAGTGCCGCCGTCGGGGGAAGGCGTGTCACGCACGTGTGCGCCCGCGCGTGTCCGCGCTCGCGTGTGCCCGTGCGCGTGCCTGGCCGTGCACGCCGAGCCGGCCTCACTGACTCCCGGGCGCAGACAACTCAGCCCATGGTGTGGGCGCCGGCTCAGGGAGGCTTCCGCTCCCGCCAATCGCCGCGCAGGGCGGCCGCCCCGACGCGCGACTCGCGATCCAGAAGTGCGCGCCGGGGGCGGGGCGGGGCGGGGGCGCGTGTCCAAGGGCGCGTGGGGTGCGCGCGCGCGTGTCCAGGTGCGCGTGGGTGAGCGTAGGCGCGCGTGTCCGGGCGCGCGCCCTCGGGCCTGGGAGCGCGGGAGGCGCGGTGGGATCTGGACGCAGCTTTGCTTGAGCGCAGAGTTGGCGACTCCAAGGAGGAGGAGGAGGAGGAGCGGAGCCCGGACGACGTGAGCGCCGACCGAGGCCAGGCCCGGGCAGAGGAGGAATTCAGGACGCGCCTCCAGAAAGGGACAGAAGCAAGGACCGCAGAGCAGGCGAAGGGAGGGGAGGGCCAGGGAAGCGGAGAAGCGCGGAGGGGCTGGCTCCTTGTCACTCGGTGCCGCTTTCAGTGAGAAGTAATTTCTATCCAGCCTCAGCCGTTACGGACATTAAAAATAATAAAAGTTAAAACTGGTTGCCGCAGAAGTTTAATATGACTACCGACTGCCTTGGAAACTAATCAGAATTAAGACGACGTCGCGCTCAGACTGTTGAAGAAGAGACGTGCCGCCCAAGTGCCGCCGCTTTAGTGATCCTGAGGTCACTACCTGCGCGTGCCCAGCCGAGCGTTGGGACGCGAGCGCGGGGTCTCGGAAGGACCGGGATGCGGTCGCGAGGATGTCAGGAGGCGGAGATGACACCCCGACCTGTCGGACGCAGTGACAGCAGCCTTGTGACAATAGTGTCCCCAAGAAACAGCCTCCAAAAAGGGGAGCCTCCAGTTAGGCTCATCGACTTTGGGAGCACCCTGTTAAGCCCCTCCAGATGTTTTAATTTAAAAGTGAATTCTGACATTAAAATCATGCTTACCTGAGTGTCGCTTCTCTTCACTTCTGTCCCTCGGGAACCATCACGACTGTCCCTGCACGGATCGCCAGGAACCCATCCCAGAGCGTCCTCTTGCACACTCTGCCCTTTCCGACAAAGTGAAAACTACTCATGTCCCTCCCTCTCCAAACTTTTAACAGCCAAGAATTTCAGCAAACAGCCAGAAAGAAAGCTAAGTCCCCCACCCCAAGGGAAGGGAGGGAATAAGCACTCCTTTAATTTGAAAAATAATAATTAAAACTCCCTCAACTTTTAAGGCCGGGCAACACAATCTATTAATTGGTCGCTATTAACATGCAGTTTTATTGACCATAGCACACAGAAGTCTGATTGTGAAGGAGGAGTGTTTTCAATGAGAGTGGAGTTATTTTAGCTGCAGACGTGTTTACATTTCTGTGGTTTAGTCTATAACTTTCTCTTTTTCTTGCTTCAGAATTCTGCTCCATGAAGCAAAGCCCTTAGCTCCCAGACATTCCAAAAAGTCTGCCAAAATAATAGAAAAAAAAGAGAGGGAAGAAAAAACACACAGAGACCCCCAAGTCTGGGTCAGGCTCAGGGTTGTAAGTGGGCATCTTAGGTATGCCCCCTTCCCACACACTTTCCAGTTTAAAAAAAAAAAAAGCCTTCAGGGTTCCATTTCCTGTTTGCTGGGGAAAAAATAAAATGGGTCTAAGCAGCTGAGTCTAGAAATTGCCTTCTCCAGGACCTATAGATTCTGAGAGGGTCTTTAACCCTAGAGATGCCAAAATGTGCATTCATTTGAGAATCACCATTAGGATCTCTCCACGGGAGTGCTTTTCTTTTAAACCAACAACCTTCATGGAAATACAAATGCATTCCTAGGAAATTTTTTGAACAAACAGGCACACCCAAGCCCACCTCTTCACAGGAAGCCAAAGATGATACCAATAAAAATAAATGTTGAAAACCGTAGGCTTCTGACAAGCGTCCTTTGCTTTCTGAGGTTATAGGACAAAAAAAGCAGATTGCACATTAAAAGGTGCACATTTAGTCACGGGGCCATGCCAATTTATACATTCTGTGCTAGATTCATCATTTGCAAAAGTGATTGATTCCTTAGGATTGCTCTCCAGTAACACAGAAGTCACAATGTTACTGTTTACATGGTCTTCAAAATATATTCAACCTGCCTCTCCCCTTGACTACCAATTGCATATTTTGGTTCCCTTTCTCTGTAACTATTCTCCAAATATTCCGGATCAAAGAAACCTCACTGTATTTTGAAATTTTCCTCTTAGCCACTAATTTCCAAACCTCACCACAGGGAGCCCTTAACATTTCAGGGAGTGCTTTAAAGTAAACATAGATTCTCAACCTGTCCAACCATCTCGGCAGTCACTGGGCAATGACTCTGCTTTTTAATACTACCGTACCCTAGCAACATTTCTAAATTATCTCTAGTACCTAATGTTATACCAATATAGAACAGTACTGAAAATAATACTATATACTGCCTGACAAAGAGAGTGTTTTATGCATAAAGGACTGCACCTTAACAGCAGAAAGGACATGATTTTAACAATCCACATTACCAGCATTGAGAACTGGAAAATAAGTTTGGAAAAAACACACAAAATTTGTTACAATGTCATTTGTGGCTCCAGCTTGCTATCTCCTTCCCAAAAGACGCCATGGAGAGAAAGATAGATAGGTGATAGAGACAGATGTGTGTGGGTGTGTGTGTGAGAGAGAGAGAGACAGTAAGAGAGAGAATTTCTTAAAAGAAAGGCACACACTGAGCCCACTCACAAAGTTGAGGTCATTAACTTTGAAAAATCCCAGTTTTGCAGAGTTAGGACATTAACTTCTCCAACTGATTGTATCTTCTAGTTGAAGTTAGAAAGTTCTTTCTGTTGTGTAATCGAATCCCTACCTACTAGCACAGTATTCCCTCAGTCTGGTCCATAATCAAGGTCAAATATAAAAAATCAGTTTCAGTTAGTTAAATGGACTGAGTTAATTTGACAGGCCAATAGTACACAAGGAATGAAGACATACTCACTATCGATCTGTTCTGCAGGACAAATACGATATACGGTAATTCTAAGTTAATAAAAATATCACTAAAATGGAAGGTTTTTATAAAAATACCACTTGACACATTTTATAAGAATTAGTATTTTTTAAGTATTTCTTACATGAGATGATCTTCTTTCTATATGAGGTTTTGTGGTTGATTTAATTCTTTTTGAAATCCCTTTTATCCAAAAGATGTTTTGGATTAATTTAAGTATTTGTTACTGGATAATGTCAAACTCTTGTTCAATGAAATGCCCAGCATTGGGTTGTCACACCTGTTAAATATAAGCCTCCTTTTCTTTTGATATTCTGAGAAGGGCCTTAAAAGGTTTACATCCTTCAATATGGAGATTTAATTGCTTTACCTATAATAAAAATAATCCCTATAAAATTCAGATTGTGGATATTTCAAAGCTGAAAAAACTATTGGATTGGGATGTAAAGGTTGCAGTTCAAAAAGCCTTCCACTTTTAATATAACGTGCATGGAGTTACGAGTTATAAACTCCTGGTTATCATTTTGTAAGGTCTGGTCTTTGTTGTCCTTGCACGAAGCGTCTGTGAGCTTTCTTTATAGCTTAGTGGTTAGTTCTGCGCATGAGTGTGTCAAATATGGAAAGGGTAGCATGTCCCCCCTGCAGTAAATGCTCACCAGGGAGGAAGTCTCAGGTTCTGTCTTAAATGAGGTACTGTGGAGAGGTCCCCACACTGACGCATTCACGTCATTAGTGAGTGCAAATGGGGGGAAGGCCATTATGAAGGACAGCCATGGCTTGGGAAAGGAGGCAGTCAGCAGGCTTCGGTTGCTGGTCACTTTTCACACCATGAGCACCCTGCAGCATTCCTCTGGACACCCTGAGCCCACAGACTGACTCAATCCACAGGGCCTTTCTTTGCATCATAAAGGTAGTGGGGGACAGGACCTTCCACTCCAAGATCCACCCTTCTTCAGGGCAATCTGAGACAGGGATGGGAGCGGGATAGGTGTCAGGACTCTAGCCTTGGGATTCTAAATGGAGCATACCTGGGTCCGCCTTTCT
Source organism: Saccopteryx leptura (assembly GCF_036850995.1). Classification (NCBI taxonomy): domain Eukaryota; kingdom Metazoa; phylum Chordata; class Mammalia; order Chiroptera; family Emballonuridae; genus Saccopteryx; species Saccopteryx leptura. The sequence continues at coordinate 220,250,744 of NC_089504.1, read as the reverse complement.
GCACCACCATCCTCATCCCATCCTGACTTCTGTCCTCGATTGTTAGCGAACACAAAAGGGCAGAGGTGCACATGCCCTTGGAAGAGTCCTGGACATCCTACACAAGTATACTATTATCTTTTATTGTCAACCCGCTAAGAAGTCCATTTTCTGGGTTCTTTACCCTTCCGACTAATTTCATGCACCACTCATTCCCTGCAGCCCTTTTCATCCATGTCAGATGCAGTTTGTCTCTAGTACACACAGCAGTTCTTAATAACACGTGGTGACCACAAACTGCTCCGTAAAATTGCATAATGCATAATTCCTATCAACTTGTATAATCCACAAAATAAGTTAAAATAAGTTGATAAGAAACACATTGTTCTTTTGTCAGTGAGCTCTGGTGACAAAAGTTGTACAAATGAACCGGGAGAGCATATTGGTATTTTTTTAAAATGGAATTACATGCAGTACTCCAGCTCTTCCGGTGATTATATTTAGGCAATTTGCTTTTGGGCTTCATGTCCTATGACACAATCTATCAATGAACAACTCTGTCATGTACATTTTCATCAACGTGATTACTCATGAGTGTGAAAACAGTTGCCCTTTTAAGAAACGGAGACAATGTCTCCTTAGTGATTTTTGCATTGGTAAAGGCATTGACCTCCCATTGCATCGATACACATAAAATCAATATCTTAATGACATACTTTTAAGTAATACATTACTATCTTATGTACGTGGGTGACGATATCATTTTAATGGGTGAAAGTCTTATTTCAGACAGAGTGCACAGATGGTTGGGGAAGGAACGCACAGGAACAGGAAACCAGCACTTATCAGCCATATGACCTTGGCCAAGTCACAGCCTCTTGATTGAAGTCTTCATTTCTCATCTATTAACTGAGGCTGTTGGAGTGGATGACAAGATGCTAAGCTCAGGACCTCCCAGAGAAGACCTTGGGGTGTTCCCCTTCACATCCCTACTTTTCGGCATTGTACTGTATTGATGGACAAACTGGGTAGCTTATTTGAAATTGCACTTCTCTGGGACAAGCTCTCATGCAGCCGCCTCTTGCTTCTCTCGGGCAAGAGCAGTGCCCACTTGTCAGGCTCCCTTACCTTTGGGTCTGATGTCCACCTGATGTTGGGTGGGGAGCAGCAGTCTGCACACCAGTGACCTGAGCCCTGCCTCCACATCAGAACACCTTGGCAGCTTTGAAAGTAGTGCCATTGTCTGGGCCCTACCTCAGGCTGAGCGGCTGATTCAAAATCTCAGGGGACAGCAGGACCATGGCGCTGATGTGTTTGCAGCCCCCTAGGTGGTTGCCACAGACATCCAGGCTTGAGGATCAGAACTGTGGAAATAATAGTCACTAAGTGAGTAATGAAGTCCGGAATTGTCTTCTAATGAGATAATCTGGGGGGGGGGGGGGATGTACTTTCAAGATAAACTCCATCACCTAAAACAGTTGTCTAAGGTTAGTGTTACTTTCTGCTCAGACAAAAGTCCTGGGGCCTTGGAATTTCTTTCTCATTTTTGCCTCCGTTTCCTGGAATGTCTTTCCCACTGTTCCTTGGTTTACCACTTATGAAACACTTACACACATATTTGTCATCCAGGTACCTTCGAGTCCTTGGAAGACTCAACCCAGACCTTGGGAGCTTTCACTACAGGCTGGCCACCCTTCCTTATTCAAAGTCTCCTCTGGGCCCCTCCTGGCCAGTGCTGGGCCTGGTTTAATCCTGCCCCCAGCAAGCCTTCCCTCCCTTGTGACATTGTCGCCCCCATGGTGGGACTACAAGCATTTTAGCTTCTGCTCTAGACTGTAGGCTCCTCGGGGCAGCCTCCGTTTCCCACAACTCTGTATACAACAGTTACTCAGCAAGAACTGATCTTTGAACCCTACCCCTCACTTGCCCCATAGCTAGTCACCATGGGCCACACTGACTCACCGCAGCCCCCATGAACAACCCCTTTTCTCTTCCAAGGGCCCAGGTCTCCCATTCAATGTTTGTAGCCTCACATCTGTCCCCAGGGGCATCTCCTAACTGTCCACCTGCCATGTGGGCACCACACCAAGCACTATGTTGCCAAAGAGCCCTCACCTCATCACACCACAGTGGCTTCAGAGACCTTTGGGAGTGCCTCCTACCTGTTGGGGGGGGGCTCCAGATGCATGGCTGCATGTCATCAGGTGAGCCTTTGACAATCATGGGCAGGGGTCGGGAACCTTTTTGGCTGAGAGAACCATGAATGCCACATATTTTAAAATGTAATTCCGTGAGAGCCATACAATGACCCATATACGTTAGGCATTATCCAATAAAAATTTGGTGTTGTCCCAGAGGACAGCTGTGATTGGCTCCAGCCACCCGCAACCATGAACATGAGCGGTAGGAAATGAATGGATTGTAATACATGTGAATGTTTTATATTTTTAATGTTATTATTTTTTTTATTAAAGATTTGTCTGTGAGCCAGATGCAGCCATCAAAGAGCCACATCTGGCTCGCGAGCCGTAGGTTCCCAACCCCTGATCATGGGCAAGCCTTGCAGGGGGAAGCCTCCTCGCCCAAGACCATCTTTCCTACCTGGAGTATGGAGGAAGATTGGGATTTGCTGAAGAAACTCAAAGAGGAAGATTGTGACATGCAGAATAGTACTGTGGAGCAGGACAAGAACTTCCTTCTTCAAGATGCTGGAACTTACCCTGCACTGAACAAGCTGGGAGCACCCTGCCTAGGGCGTCTCCTATGGTGTCAAGAAAGGAGTCCTAAGTGCCATCAAGATTTAGCTGGGAAGTTAGGGTTCAGGAAGAAGAGAGCATAATGTAGGGAAAGCTCACTTTTTCTGGGGCCCAGTGAGTTGGTGGGAGAGACAAAGGGAGAAATTGTGAATAAGAAAATCTGAGCCCCTATGGCTTTCTCCTGCTTCTATCCAGAGATGCAAGAAGATGAGGCCAACAGCAGTGCACAGGGGTTCTTGCGCGGGAGTGTTCTCACACATGGGTTAAGATGACAGAGGGGACCCAAGTGTCCCCATGTGGTGTGGGTTCTGAGTTAAGATCCCAGAAGCCTGCTTTGATGAAGTAAGGTCACTGTCACCGTTGGACGTCAACCTCTGGGCTTGCAAACTGGGTGGAGGGTGTGGCCAAGTTTGACAGCCAAACCTGCCGGGAGGTGCCCGGATCAGCTCTGGACAAAGAGCTCCAGCAGCCACAACATTGGCCACAGATGCCAGCAGGGTGAATAGCAACCAGGAGGACAAGGGCCCTTCCCCATAGCCCAAAAATGTGAGTCTGAGAACCCCATTTCCTCCAGAGTAGACGATGCTACCCCCAGTGTGGTCCCTGGATGGGTACCTGTCTGGAAAATGTGTTACCAGTCACGAGGAGATGCATCCCGAAATTGAGAGCAAGCATATACAAACTTCTATAACAACCTATCAGAGTAATTTTATGTCTGCTCGTTTGAATAATAAAAATTTGAGCTTGGATTTTGCATGTCTTTTTTTAATCTTGTTTTTTCTAGTAACTCATTTTTCTTATATTTTACAACTATCCATTAACAACATATTGGAAATATTTTTTAAATAAAATTAGAAAGGGTGTTTCAGCATGGAGAGTTTGGGAGACACGGCAGTCAACTGCACCAGTCCCACATACCTGGACCCTGTTCGGGGAGACCTGAAATGTACGACCAAGCCCTGACTCAGAAACTGCTTAATTCACTGGATGAGACTAAAAGTTCTTAACCAGACCTGCTCAGAAGACTAGCGTCTGTCCTGCTTACCTGCTGGTGGGGCATGGGAAAATTCTGGTCACTGGAGGAACCACTATTCTCTCAACACGTAATTTGTAGTGTGAATTAAGGTTTCTGGCTCCTTTACATAGATATTTGGGTCTCCCACAATCTGGTAGCAGTTTTTCTTCTACTTTAACACTCACTGCTTTCTCACATGAACCTTTTATTCTCACTTTTCCAGCACTGATCACAGCATTGGAAAGATAATCCATCTTAACAAATGTCCATCAATTCATTGGCCTTTTAGTGTCACATCCTAAACCTCAGATAGCACTATTTGTGACCCAACTCACCTTACTGTACCTCAATATGATCAGTAGAGTTGACACTCTGCCCTGGACCCCATTGGCTCACCTAAGTCCCCCCCCCCAAGATGCAGGGGACTATTCCTCATATCCCAACACCACCCCCCTCAAGCATCTCATTGTGCAGAGACACAACCTTCAACCAATGAGGGGCAGCAGTGGGCGGGCCCATGTCGCAGCACCCCGCCCCTCAGAAGCACAACTCTGAAGCATATTCTACAAGTTCCCTTAGGTTTACATGGACTTGAGCCAGCTGCACTGAGCAGTAACCAGCTCCCCAGTGATCTCTTTATTGTCTGGTCTCCTCTTTCGTCCATTTCCCCAATCACTCATTCCATCTCCTGGGCTAACTGTCCAGATAAACTACTGAACCCAAACCCTATCTCAAGTCAGAGTGGGTCACTTATTATCCGTGTACGCCCTGACCCTGGTTCTGTACCAGATGCCAACCTGACCTGTGGACCTGACCCTGGCATGGACCAAGGGCTAGGTGGCATTGCTGGCACTAGGCTTTAGAACCAGAATGAGCTCAAAGGGGACCTGTTGGGGAATCAAGCTTTGGGAGATTTGGGGTCCTCATCCTCTTGCAACCTAATTGATGAGGAAGCTGGTGTCAGCAGGTGGCAACTCTGTTACTGGTTGTCTAAAAGTTCCCAAAGCCGCTGTTATCCAAGAGAACTGCACCCTCCCAACTGGCACCACGAGGCAAACAGGATAACCCTGTCCCCTTGCACTGTCAGAATAGATTTTCCTTTGCAGCTTTTTAAAAGTCACTTTATGCTCTGGTTTCTCCTCAGATCGTATAAATCTTTTGCCTTTTAAAAGTCACTTTAACCAAGTAGGTCAGAAAAAAAGGGGTAGAAGGAAATGCTGGGAGGTCAGGGTAAAGTGCACACAGTGTCGCCCTGCATCACCCAGGGGTGACCATGATCACCAGGCTGACGGTCAGAGGAAACAAGTCCCCTCTCAGCAAGTCACAGGGCAGCATGGGCCAGTGAGTGGTAAGAAGGCAGGTGTGCCTCTGTCCGTGCAAATCAGAGAGAGGGGCGGACAGCACCATGCAGAGCGGTCAGTATTCATTTCCCATGCCCTCTCCCACATGGGCACACGCACTTCCATCCCGGAACTCAGCATGTGCTGTGATTACGTGTGTCTCCGTCTCCTGGCAGCCCTGCAATTCTTCATAGTTGGTTTTGTCCTATTTATCTTAGGACTCTCAGAGCCTAGGGCATGGAAGTCCTTGAATAAATGCTTTTTAAATTGAGTTGAAATGAATTAAATTGGGTCTGCTTTGTTTTGTATTAAAATATACTGGAGTTAAAGGCGAAACATAATCTAGTTTGTGTGAGTAGATGATAGATAGATAGGTAGATAGATAGATAGATAGATAGATAGATAGATGATAGATAGAATATAAATATAAATATATATTTATGTGTAAACACATTCACTCTCTTTCAAACAGGACTGAGTTGAGGCAGACCAATTTGTGTTCATTTCCATTAATCAACCAGGTTCAGGGTTCAGTTCAATTGTAAGAATATTCAACCGAGGATTTCAGATCATCATCATGGAAAGACACCCCCAGAGCCTTGCAGCGCAGTTCCAAAGAAAAGAAAACGTGAACTTTTTTTCTCTAAAGTGTTTCGTTTTATGGAGTGGTTTTCCTTGTGCATATTGTTCCTGGGCCCACAATTGAGTGCCAAATTGCTAATGAATAGGCAGACCTAGCTGTCCGTTTACTCTGGGCAATTACGATTAAAGTTACATACTTTTTATGATACCCTCCCACCCCCACCCCTGTCCCGGAGAAGCCATTGCAGCATGCCTCTCCCCGCGTCCCGCCCTGGTTTCCCACTGCCCCTGTGGCTGCTCCAGGGACCAAGCTCCCTTTCATGAGTTCCAGCAGAGCTCACCAGACCCCAGGACCCTCAGCGGGCCACCTTGCCCTGACCAGACCACTTCTGTTGAGTTAGCTGTCTGTTTCTATGGGGTCTATCACCAAAGTACTTAAATTCTTTCACTACCAAAGTCACTGGGCTTTTTTTTTTTTTAACAATCCTTGGAAATGATCCCAGCTTAAGAAGGAATGAAACTCAACATTCACCCAAATACAACTTTTGAATAATTTAAATGAGAGCTACTTAAGTCTTCTGAAAACAACGCCAACCCTGTGTTCTCTGATGTGAATAGAAAAAGAAAAAAAAATTTATGCACCAATGTGCAGAATTTGAGCCCATGCAGATGGCATGTTTTGCACCATAGATGGTTGTTACTGTTTTGGCAAAAGCAATCCTACGACTGGCTCGGCAGAGGGTTTCCACGGCTGCACGCCCTCCTGGCAAATTGGGCTTCGGGTTTGGCTTGTGGGTTGATCTCTAAGTTATATTACAGTTCCATCAATCATCAGATTTTCCTGGGTTTGTGTTTCTTCTCATTTTAAGTAGATATATCAGGGCTGAGCCCATAGCCAGGAGCCAGGTTTCTCAGTCTCCATTTGGCCACAGTGTCCTCTGACTTCCAGAAAAATCTCTGATGGTCATTTGACATGTAAAGACAAAATACAGCATTAAGATAACTTCTAAAGGAAAACAAAGCTTTATCAAGCCACCACAGAGAAATTTTCTTTCTCCTGGGGCCACAAGCACAACGAAAAGAAATGTGGACCAGATGACTGGTTTTCCATGCTCGTGTGATGTAAAGGAGAGAGTTGAGGGATTATTCCTCAACACTCATGATACATGCTGTCCAGGGCCTGGTGCAGTGAAGGTACAAAGATGCAGAACTAGGTGAGCCCAATTTTCCTTGAGCAAGTTAAGTCACCTATGCAAAAATCTACCAAAGGAATGTCTAAGATAAGGGCTGGAGAATAAGGCAGAGTCCTATCACAGAGTTTGCTGAATGCAACCTCTTTTCCTAGATCAAAAGTCAAGGTGGGCTTCCTGTAAGCGGTCCAAACTTACATGCCCTTGTGTTCTTTTCATTCCACTGGACATGGCCCAGGCACCAACTCAAGAATCACACATTCTTGTATGCATTTGACACACACGTGCCCAGCACCCAGTGTGTGCATCTTGCCAGGCACCAAAGGATGAAAAAATGACATGACTTCTTCCCTCTAGGAATTCGGATCTGCTGGAGGATAGGGAGGGGAGGTATGCAAATGTAGCTTTCCCGGTTTGGTGATAAGTGAGAAACTGTCTCAGTTCCAAAGATGCACTCCTGTGTAGCCAGGTGCAATACATATGGCGATAAGATCTCATCTGTTGGGCAGAGCCATTTTTAATTTCAAGTAGACTCAAACCATATCTGTCCAGGAAGCTATATTTAGATGTCCAAGTGAGACAGATGAGTCCCATTGACACAAACATTATGAATAAGGTTACCATGTGAATGAGCAGGATGAAATTCTGATAAGTCATACCATACAAATTTCATATTAATGTCGAACCCCACCTTGTAGAAGTATCGTACTAATCGGATAAAATCCGAACATGTGAATTGAAATTGGGAGTAAAAAAAAAATGTAGTGGACAAAATTAACTTACTACACATGTAGATTTTTTTCTTGTGTTGATTCAAGAGTTCAGACTTTAACCCAAATTCTATAACATATGAGTGAATTTGCATACCTTTTTTTTTTTTGTGTGTGTGTGTGTGTGTGTGTGTGTGTGTGTGTGTATTTTTCCGAAGTTATTGTAGAAGCAGGGAGGCAGTCAGACAGACTCCTGTATGTGCCCGACCGGGATCCACCTGGCATGCCCACCAGGGGGCGATGCTCTGCCTGTCTGGGGCATTGCTCCTTTGTGGCTGGAGCCATTCTAGTGCCTGAGGCAGAGGCCATGGAGCCATTCTCAGTGCCTGGGCCAACTTTGCTCCAATGGAGCCTTGGCTGTGGGAGGGGAAGAAAGAGATAGAGAAGGAGAGAGAGAAGGGTGGAGAAGCAGATGGGCAGTTCTCTTGTGTGCCCTGACCAGGAATTGAACCCGGGACTTCCACACGCCAGGCTGACACTCTACTGCTGAACCAGCCAGCCAGGGCCTGAATTTGCAGATCTTTAGTAAAGCCTAGCAATACTTCCAAAAGAGTGTGTGATGTTTTTAGCAAGAAATTATGTGCTGGGGTTTGACTAACCCTGTGAAGAAAATTGGATAGAAATTCAGGTGATATTATGCTGTAAGTCTTCCCAGACCACCTTGGTCCACAAAAATCTTTTATTTCCTTGTGATTATTTCAAGGCATCAGAAATGCCCTCCTTCTCACATAGCTTGTCTCTTTCTGCTTCATGCAACCAGCACTGCCCTGTCTCTCTACAGGAGTCCTTTCTCAGATTCAGGGCATCTTGTCTTGTCCCTGAGGTTGAAGGTTTTTCAAAATCAAGAGCCAGTTACCCCTCTTTTCTGTCTGTCAGTTCTCCAACACCAATAAATGCAGGCACTTAAAAATTATTGTGGGATCATTTGTTTCAAGGGACATTGTTGCTCAATCACCTTTGAAACAATTGCAATACAGTTGATTTCTCTACAGTTTCTAATACAGCAGATGCTCAAGAAAAACAACTTATAGGTGAATTAACAGATTCTGAAGAATTGAGAATTCCACCTGAGTTCTATATACCATGAGATGATGTTGCATAGTTATAGGGAAAGGCTGACAATAGCCTCTAAAAAGCTTGTCCATGGTACACACAGGGCCAGTTCATCAGAGGGCCCTATTGTTGGATACATTTTAGATGAGAATATAGAGGGAGAAAGAAAAAGACAATATATACAGAAGAGTTTGAATTTTCTATCGTTTATTTATTTGAAGCTTGTTTTCACACTACGTAGTCACTATTTCTGGTCTGCTTTGTTTTGACAGGAACTGAAACCCATCTTCAACGTTCTGAGGAATGTCAGTTTATTTTTGATGCTCAATAAATAACATGACTTTTATTCTTCCTTTTCTTTAAAAATCGTCCCATATTATTATCTTTATTTGTTTGTTCATCATCTTGGGAGGCAGGCAGTGTGTGTAACCACAGAAAGCAGCTTCACCTTCATAGATGCTGCAGACATTTGGGGTGAGATGTGGCAGCTTTTAACAACCAAAACGTGACTCTCCCTCGGCCCTCGTTGGACAGCCACGGGGCCCTTCAACCACCTGTCTCTCTTGCTCACGTCTCATCTTATTTAAATAAATTCAGTTGTCATAATGTTTTCTTAAGTCTAAGTCAAGGGAGAAAAAAAAACAATGACCCTTTGCCGCCCTCCCCAAGCATGGGATCTATAAAAGTTTTTATACAATCAATAAAGAAAGGGCATTTGTGTCATAAGACTTTCTCCATCTTTTTCTATGAAAGTTATTGTATTTTCACTTGAATTATCCACACACTAGACAAGATATGCCCCTGGTAACAGGATGACAGTTTTTTTCACCCCCACAGCCATTTTCTAAGACGATGCAGATTTCCACAGCGGCATAAATAACAGCGTTGTTTGAAAACTCATGAGGCAGCTTTCCGTTTGCGTCTCTGCCTCCTTCCCCACCTCCCTGCCCGCCCGGCCCTCCCGCCTCCTCCTGAACCACACCTCTCTAGAAATACTCACTTTCTTAATGAAAACCATATTTTTAAAAAAGGAGGGTTTGCACGACCCGTTGAAACGCCTGGACAATCTTTACTGTCAGCTTCAGACGACACGTGTCTTATGAAAGTCTGGGCCTGGCTCGTCTGGCGGAGCGCGCGGTGTCCCACATCTTTATGAGAAAGAGGGACAAAACTTCTGTTTTTGGCATTTTATATTGGAGTCTGTTTTAAGTGAGGAGGAAAAAAATAGCAACGCAGAGTCTAGACAGAAGAGATGGGGGTGAGGTCTGGAAGCCATTCACCGGCGAGGGCAGCGGCAGCCGTCGGCAGGGATCGCCTTACACAGCCTAATTACACATGAAAAATGTACACATCACTGCTCGCGACTGCTTGGAAAAATAGATGCTCAGATGGCGCTTTGGGACTGTGGCAACCGAACCAAACATATATGCCAGACTTGGGATATCTTACTCCCCCCATTTTGCAATGTGATGTCGCCCCCACCCCCACCCAGGGAAGTCAGTACTCCTCTCACCCCTCCAAACATGTGTATTCTAAATGAGGCAGAGGGGTACCTTCTATGGACAATATTTAGATGTTAAAGTAGGTGACATATGGGTTGAAATCAGACACGTCTCTGTCGTAAAGACTTTGCTCGATATTAAGATCAAGACCCTGAGGTCTGCTGGTCTATTTAGGATCAGATCTACGGTGAATTGGTTTGTTGTTACGATAGTAACTCCTAAATTGTGACCTTGTCCTGCTTATGACATCACAGCCCTCTTGCTGGGCATGATTCTATATAGTACGCAGAATAATGATGTTTTTTAAGGTTTTTTTTAGTACAGTGTCTTCTTCCAAGAGTTCAAAGCACTTTTTAGATATTAATATTCCATCAAATAACACTCCGGAGCCTAAGAAGGACACAAGGCTGTGGCAGGAAACTAATCTGCAGAGGGAGCCATGTGTGGCCCGTGGTGCCCAGTATCTCTTCACACAGGGAAATGAAAGGAGAGAAGGACCCAAACCTATCCTAACAGGATCGGAGAGAGAGCAGAGCTAGCATGTGTGTGCATGCGAGTGTGTGTGTGTGTGTGTGTGTGTGTGTGTGTGTGTGAGAGAGAGAGAGAGAGAGAGAAGAGAGACAGAAGAGAAAGAGACAGAGACACAGAGACAGAGGTAGAGAGATACAGAGAGAAAGAGACACAGACATAGAAAGAGACACACAGAGAGAAAGAGAGACACAGAGAGAAGCAGACAGAGAGTGAAAGAGAGAGAGAGAGAAAGACAGAGAGACACAGAGAGAAAGAGAGAGAATATGACTGGTTTCTCAAATGAGAAATGAAATGATCTGTAGTGACTTGTCCGAGTTCTCATGGTGGCATTTACAGTTGAAACCAAAATAAAGCAATTGCTGCCATCTCCTCCACAATCCCCAGCGTCGCTACGGAAGCTGAGCAGAAGGAAGTATTTCATGAGAATAAGAGTACACATGACCTGCCAACACATCTTACTTGTTTTTACACCTCTTCCATTTCTTCCCGCTGACCACCATCCTATCTCTAAATCTTTGCTTTGGGCTTAGAAACTCATTCACCTCCATTGCTGATGCTTTGTTTGAACTTGTTAGGAAAATGTGAGCACCTGTTTTTGTGAATTTACAGTGTGTCCAAACTAGGAAAAGCCTATCTGGATGAGGAATTTGGGTGCTGGAAGTGACAGCTGGTTTTTTAAGGGTGTCTTACAGCTGTCTTTACCTGTATGGCCAGGTAAGTGTATGGCAAAGTGCCTACCTTTAGGACGGCAGCAACTCCTATAAGCATAAGAGTGATGTCATCGTGTTTAGTGGAGGAGTTGGGGCTGGAATAGAAGGATAATTGGAGGGAAGAATAAAAGAGTCAAAAGAAAAGCCTAAATAGAAGGAGGTTTAGTTCCTTCCTGCCAGGCCTGGTCACCTGTGGCCCAAGTGCCAGACCCTACCCGAAGCATGGTTGAGTGGGAGGGGCCAAGGATCCTGGCTTATGTGGTCTCCCCAACCCACAGCCAAGGTCCCATTTTCCAGCCTCAGTGTGACCCTCAGTGCCTTCCCATCTGTGTGCCATGGGTCCCCTTGGCTCTGTGGCGATGCCTGTGAACTGCTCCTCAGGAAACGCTTTTAAATCCACAAAAACAAATCAATGATATTGATAGCAGATATCAAATTATTATAACAATAAATGTGTGATAGATAAGCTTCTTTATTAACCCATTAGATAAAATGACCGATGGGTGTATCTGACAGTTATAATACTGAAGTCATGACGAGCAAAATCCATATAGCAAAATCCTTGTGTCTGCACATTAGAAACAACACACCCCTGAATCTGATAGATTCAGACTCAGGACTGAATCTGTCATCCCACTGAGATCCCAAAGGCAATTGTGGTAAGGACAGTAAAACATCAAAGACAAGGAGCCTGTTCTAACATTAGATTCTGTGTGCCCCACCCAGAAAGGCTTGTTAAGTAAAGTGGAGTGACCCCTACCATAGACAACTCACTGTGCAGCCAGGAGAAACGACCCCATGGAGTGGTAACCATCCAGGCACGTACACCGGTTAAATTCATCATACTGTGTACACACCTTGTAGTGACTGTTTTGTTCTATAGGGATCAATGTTCTATTAATTTATAGTAAATTAATTCATTTTAAATTCTAAGTCTAGTCCAAACCTTGTACAAACTTTTGACTTCCTGGCCCTCTGTTTCTGATTCCAACAACAGCAACAGCTAACACTGAGATCGTGTTTATGATGTGGCCAGCACTGTTCCAAGCATTTCACATAGATTAATTCAGTTTAATCATTACAAATGTTAGCTGATAGATGCTATTATTATCTTCATGTCACTAGTGAGGTAGTAGAGGCAGAGAAAGGTAATAGGACTCGGCCAGTGTGTGGTAAGACGTGGCAAAGCGATGATCATCCTCTTCTTCCTCTCCAGGCAATACCAAGAACCACACTTGAAGCAGATCCCAACAGTCCCAGGAGATGCCGAGGGCCTGGGTCATCGTGTGGTAATCACATATGTCCAGAAGGCCTGTTACAAAGGCTCAGGGCCCATTTCTCCATGAAGTTAGGAACCACAGGTCAGTAGTGAGAATCTGACCAAGAGTCTAATGACGATAGCCACTCCCCAGTTTCCCTCTGGGAAATGAATAATTACCTTCATTACCCTGTCCTACGATCCCTGTTTTCCATCCTCGTAATCATTACTTTTGCTCTTTTCTGAATTCTACCCAATTTTCCTACACCCCTCCAACTCTTTTTCTGAAAACTATTGACCTTCAAAGGAAGTTTAACATAGTTCACCACAAAGGACCCTTGTAATAAAACCACAGCAGACAGACCAGGTTATCAGAGGATTTTGATATTTGAGAGCTACAAGTGGGTTATTGAAACCCTGGCTTAGAGGTCAAACCCAGATCCTAAGTGTTTAAGTCACCAATGACTGTGACCAAACCTGAAGTCCAGCAGTCTGGGAAGTGGGGCTGTGATATGGTGGTTGGCATCCAAGATTGGTTATTGGAGGCTGTGGCTCCTGGAAGCCTCTGGAAAGACTCAAGGGCTCTCGGCCTCCTACCCTACCCAGGGGCTCCTCTTTCTAAGTGACAGCTGGCTGGCTCAGCTCTGGACAGGTGACTGTCTTAGGACCATGTGGTGTGATTTCAGAGTTCACTACGTCCTTTACCAAGTTGTCATTGTGCAGTGTTAAGAACACATGGAGGCTCCTTGAAAGGAATCCTGCCTCTACCATGAAGCTGTGCAACTTCACACAATTTCTTAAGCTCTCTGGGCTTTGTTCTCCTTGACAATAAAGTAGAGATATTAATAGCTTCCTCAATGGGTTTTTGAAAATCAGAGGTGATCGGAGGTAAAGTGCTCAATGTGTAGAATGAGCCTTTCACCCACAGTCCTTGGGACGATGGAAATCTCACAGGCAGGGTCCCAACTTGCCATGTGTGGTCCAAGGGCCAGAACTTGGCTTTCCACGACTGACACTTTCAGCAGATGCAGTGAGAGCGAGCTGACATTCCAAGACTTTCCCACAAGCAGATTTTCATAGCCAAGAAAGTCAGAGACGGATCACTCAGGCTCTGGGGAGGAGAGGAGAGAGCATTATGGAAAGGACAACTTGGCTGAGTGGATGCCCCGCCTGGGACAGAATGGTGGCAGTCAAGAGAGGACTTCTAGGGTGGCAGTTCCCCAACATTCGCTGACAAGCTCAAGCCAGCCAGAGGGAAGCCGGTGGGTTCAGCCAGAAATAACCTGTCTTCTCTCCAGACCATCAGTCCCTCAGCAAGTCCCAACAGTGCTGAAGTCTTAGGACCAGTTACTTTTTCTCCTGTGCTATTTTATTTCAGTACACATTGTGATTAATTTTTTTAATGTATAAAGTAGTTCTTAAGTACTAAGAGGCAATATATTCACTATTTGCCGTAAGATGGCAAACAAAAAACTTAGTCTATTGCATACAACATACATTATCCACATGTATATGTAATACGTTTCATAGGTGTAACTATGCATTTTTTTTTTATGTGAAAGAATGGGTAGACACATCCCAAATTTCAAACTGTGATTATCCCCTGGGAAGGGGACTAAAAATGGTGATAATTTGCTCTGTTCTTTATATACTTCTGAGTTGCTGATTTTCTTTTATATGTTTGAATTTTATAATTTAAAAAATTAATTATAGCCATTTAATCTGTTTAGTCACAGAACCAGAGGTCGTTAGCAGTGGAAGAGACGCTGGTGATGTGGCCCATCTGCCTTTGTCATTGTCGGCTTCTCTCCTTGCTGAAAGGTGCCTCATCTGCTGTGGGTGGCCTGGCTTTCCCTGGGCATGGGAACAGAACGGGCCTCGCCCAGGAAATCACTCAGCTACAGGAGCCCTGACAGTTGGGGATGTTACATCAGGGTTCACATACCCCAGGTTAAGGACCTCTGGAATGCTGTCTTGGGGAACCTGCAGACTCAAGTGCCTTCTCCCCGTTTGCCCCCTTCATTTAAGCCTTACTGGGTGTTGCTCAGGCCCCACGGGAGGTTCAGGCTGCCTGAAACCCTCCCCTCAGTTGCCACTTTGGCTTGCTTGTGGATTAAGAACAATCAGAAAGTTTCAAATGTTGGTGACAAGTCAATCTGCATTTCAAATAGCAGTTGCATATATAGAATGAGGTGAGGGGCAGCAGGCTGGGCCAGGACAAGCCTGTGAGGAGAGTGATGTACAAACCCTTCAGAGCATCCCTGGCTTTCAGCTCAGTCCTTCTCCTCACCGCTTGCTCCTCTGACTCACCTGTGGGTCCTGCTGCCCTTCTCCTTTCCAATCTTCTTGTCTGTATGTTTGTCCCATTTCCCACTTCTTCCACTCTGTATCCCCTCCCACACACACACACACACCACTCCTCGTATGGCTTCCTTTTCCCCTTTATCTTCCTTCCCTTAACTCTTCACTAACCGAATGTGCAAAAGAAGACACTGGTTTTCGCTTATTGGATTAAGAATAACCCTTTAATATTTTTTTTGCTATTTTTTATTGATTTTAATTTTTTTTATTTTTTGTATTTTTCTGAAGTTGGAAATGGGGAGGCAGTCAGACAGACTCCCGCATGTGCCCGACCCGGATCCACCCGGCATGCCCACCAGGGGGCGATGTTCTGCCCATCTGGGGCGTTGCTCTGTTGCAACCAGAGCCATTCTAGCACCTGAGGCAGAGGCTATAGAGCCATCCTCAGCGCCTGGGCCAACTTTACTCCAATGGAGCCCTGGCTGCAGGAGGGGAAGAGAGAGACAGAGAGAAAGGAGAGGGGGAGGGGTGGAGAAGCAGATGGGCGCTTCTCCTGTGTGCCCTGGCCGGGAATCAAACCCAGGACTCCTGCACACCAGGCCAATGCCCTACCACTGAGCCAACTGGCCAGGGCCTATTGATTTTAATTTATTGTGTTTACATAGATTTAAGTGTCCCACCTAATACATTCCCCCACCCCCGTGTTTTCCTCAACATCCCCATTGCCCCCTCCTCCCTTCCCTCCAGGATTTCCTTTCCTGCTTTCTATAATGCTGTGTTATGTATAAATAATTTCACAAATTTCTTTCCCTTCTCTGATACCATCCTCTCATCCCCTTTCCCTCTGTCTGCTTTCCCTCTGGTCCCTTTGATCCTGCCTCTGCCTCTATTCCGTTCTCAGTTCATATTGTCCATTGGATTCCTCAAATGAGTGAGGTCACATGATATTTTTCTTTCTTTCCCTGGCTTATTTCACTTAACATAATAGTTTCCAGGTCCATCCATGTTGTTGCAAAAGGTAAGTTATTCTTCTTTTTCATGACTGTATAGTATTCCATTGTGTATATGTAACACGGCTTTTTAATCCACTCGTCCACTGATGGACACTTGGGCTGTTTCCAGATCTTGGCTATTGTAAACAATGCTGCCATAAACATGGGGGTGCATTTCTTTTTTTGAATCAGTGATTTGGTGTTCTTGGAGTATATTCCTAAAAGTGGGATGACTGGGTCAAAAGGCAGGTCCATTTTTAATTTTTTGAGTAATCTCCATACTGTTTTCCACAGTGGCTACACCAGTCTACATTCCCACCAGCAGTGCAGGAGGGTTCCTTTTTCTCCACATCCTCTCCAGCACTTATTCTGTGTTGTTTTGTTGATGAGCACCATTCTGATTGGTGTGAGGTGTTATCTCATTGTGGTTTTAATTTGCATTTCTCTAATGATTAGTGATGTTGAACATCTTTTCATCTGCCTATTGGCCATTTGTATGTCCTCTTTGGAGAAGTGTCTATTCATTTCTTTTGCCCATTTTTTGATTGAATTGTTTATCTTCCTGGTGTTGAGTTTTACAAGTTCTTTATAAATTTTGGTTATTAACCCCTTATCAGATGTATTGTCAAATATGTTCTCCCAATGTGTCGTTTGTCTTCTTATTTTGTTCATATTGTCTTTAGCTATGCAAAACCTTTTTAGTTTGATATAGTCCCATTTGTTCATTCTGTCCTTTATTTCACTGGCCCGTGGAGATAAATCAGCAAATATATTGCTACAAGAGATGTTGGAGAGCTTACTTCCTATGTTTTTTTCTAAGATGCTTATGGTTTCATGACTTACATTTAAGTCTTTTATCCATTTTGAGTTTATTTTTGTGAATGGTGTAAGTTGGTGGTCTAGTTTCATTTTTTTGCAGGTAGCTGTCCAATTTTCCCAAAATCATTTGTTAAAGAGACTGTCTTTATTCCATTGTATGCTCTTACCTCCTTTGTCAAATATCAATTGTCCATAAAGGTGTGGGTTTATTTCTGGGTTCTCTGTTCTGTTTCATTGATCTGTATGCCTGTTCTTATGCCAGTACCAAGCTGTTTTGAGTACAATGGCCTTGTAGTATAACTTGATATCAGGAAGTGTGATACCTCCCACTTTATTCTTCTTTTTCAAGATTGCTAGGCTATTCATGTTTTTGTTTTTGGTTTTTGGTTCCATATGAATTTTTGGAATATTTGTTCTATATCTTTGAAGTATGTCATTGGTATTTTAATAGGAATTTCATTGAGTTTATAAATTGCTTTGGGTAATATAGACATTTTAATGATGTTTATTCTTCCTATCCATGAACATGGTATATGCTTCCACTTGTTTGTATCTTCCTTGATTTCTTTTATCAATGTTTTATAATTTTCCAAGTACAAGTCTTTAACCTCCTTGGTTAAATTTACTCCTAGGTACTTTATTTTTTTTGTTGTTGCAAAAATGAAGGGGATTGTTTTCTTAATTTCTCTTTCAAACAGTTCATTGCTGGAGTATAAAAATGCCTCTGACTTCTGAATATTAATTTTATATCCTATCACCTTGCTGAATTCATTTGTCAGGTCCAGTAGTGTTTTGACTAAGACTTTAGGGGTTTTTTTGTACAGTATCATATCATCTGCAAATAATGATAGTTTTACTTCTTCTTTTCTTATTTGGATGCCTTTTATTTCTTCTTCTTGTCTGATTGCTGTGGCTAGGACTTCCAGAACTATGTTGAATAAGAGTGGTGAAAGGGGGCACCCCTGCCTTGTTCCTGATCTTAAGGGGATTGCTTTTAATTTTTTCTCATTGAGTATAATGTTGGCTGTGGGTTTGTCATAGATGGCCTTTATCAAGTTGAGGTATGTTCCCTGTATTCCCACTTTTCTGAGAGTTTTGACCATAAATGGGTGCTGGATTTTATAAAATGCTTTTTCTGCATCTATTGATATTATCATGTAATTTTTCTCCTTCCTTTTGTTTATATGATGAATCACATTGATTGATTTGCAAATATTGTATTAGCCTTTCCTTTCTAGAATAAATCCCACTTAATCATGATGTATGATTTTTTTCATGTATTGCTGGATCTGGTTTGCTAATATTTAGTTGAGAATTTTAGCATCTAAATTCATCAGGGATATTGGCCTATAATTTTCTTTCTTTGTGTTGTCTTTGCCTGATTTTGGAATGAGAATTATGCTCACCTCGTAAAAGGAGCTTGGAAGTCTTCCCTCCTCTTGAATTTTTTGAAATAGCTTGAGAAGGATAGGAGTTAGTTCTTCTTTAATATTTGGAAGAATTCGCCTGTGAAGCCATCTTGCCAGGGCTTTTTTTTGTTGGAGTTTTTTGATAACTGTTTTGATCTCATTTGTTGTAATTGATCTGTTTAAGTTTTTTGATTCTTCCAGACTGATTTTTGAAAGATATTATGTTTCAAGAAATTTGTCCATTTCACCTAGGTTGTCTAATTTTTTGGCATACAGTTCTTCATAGTATCTTCTTACAATCCTTAGTATTTCTGTTGTGTCAGTTGTTATTTCTTCACTCTCAATTCTAATTTTATTTATTTGAGTCCTCTCTCTTCTTTTCTTGGTGAGTCTGGTTAAAGGTTCATTAATCTTCTTTACCTTTCCAAAGAACCAATGCTTGGTTTCATTGATCCTCTGTATTGTTTTTTTAGCCTCTGTGTCATTTATTTCTGCTCTGATCTTTATTATTTCCTTCCTTCTACTTCCTCTGGGTTTTACTTGCTGTTCTTTTTCTAGTTCTTTTAGATGCAGGGTTAAGTTGTTTATTTGAGCTTTTTCTTGCTTCTTAAGGTATGCCTGTAATGCTATGAACTTCCCTCTCAAGACTGCTTTTGCTGTGTTCCATAAATTTTAAGTTGTTGTATGCTCATTTTCATTTGTTTCAAGAAAATTTTTTATTTCTTCTTTGATCTCATTGTTAACCCATTCATTATTTACTAACATGCTATTTAGTTTCCAAGTGTTTGAATGTTTTTCAGTTTTTCTATTATAGTTGATTTCTAGTTTCATGCCATTATGATCAAAGAAGATGCTTGATATGATTTAAATCTTCTTAAATTTATGGAGTCTCATTTTGTGTCCTAACATGTGGTCTATCCTAAAGAACGTACCATGAGCACTTGAAAAGAATGTATATTCTGCTGCTTCAGAATGAAATATTCTGAAGATATCTATTAAATCCAGTTGATCTATTGTGTCCTTTAAGGCTGCTATTTCTTTGTTAATTTTCTTTGTTGAGGATCTATACAGTGATATTAGTGGGGTATTGAAATCCCCTACTATTATAGTATTGCTGTTGATCTCGCCCTTTATGTCCATCAAAATCTGCTATATATATTTAGGTGCTCTTATATTAGGTGCGTAGATATTTATAATGGTTATATCCTTCTGTTGGATTGCTCCCTTTATCATTATGTAGTGACCTTCTTTATCCCTTACTATATCCTTTGTTTTAAAGTCAATTTTGTCATATATAAGTACTGCTACCCCAGCTTTTTTTTTTTCATTTCCATTTGCATGAAATATTTTTTTTTCATCCCTTTACTTTCAGTCTATGTGTGTCTTTTGTTTAGAGGTGGGTCTCTTGTAGACAGCATATGTACTGGTCCTGTTTTCTTATCTATGCTATGTCTTTTGATTGAAGCATTTAATTTATTTACATTTAAGGTTATTATTGATATGTACTTATTTATTGCCATTTTATTCTTTAAATCTACATTCCTCTTTTACTAGATTTTTTCTCCCTTTGTTCTGTTTAAAACAGGCCCCTTAACATTTCTTGCAGCATTGTTTTGGTTGTAATGAATTCCTTGAGGTTTTTTTTGGTTTCTTTTTTTTTTTTTTTTGTCTGGGAAGCTTTTTATTTCTCCTTCAATTTTAAATAATAGCCTTGCTGAATAAAAATG
Source organism: Saccopteryx leptura (assembly GCF_036850995.1). Lineage (NCBI taxonomy): Eukaryota > Metazoa > Chordata > Mammalia > Chiroptera > Emballonuridae > Saccopteryx > Saccopteryx leptura. Next base: position 220,230,810 of record NC_089504.1, on the reverse strand, counting down.
TCTTGGTTGTAGGCTCTTGTTTTGCATCTCTCTGAATATTTCTTGCCAATCCCTTCTGGCCTCAAATGTTTCTGTTGAGAAGTCTGAAGTCATTTTTATGGAGGCCCCTTTGTAGGTGATTGACTGCTTTTCTCTTGCAGCTTTTAGTATTCTTTCTTTATCTCTTAGCTTTGGTATTTTAATTATGATGTGTCTTGGTGTAGGTCTCTTTGGGTTTCTCTTTAATGGGATTCTCGGTGCTTCTTGAACTTGTGTGACTTTTTCCTTCATCAATTTAAGAAAGTTTTCAGCTATGATTTTTAAATCAGGTTCTCTATCCCTTGTTCTTTCTCTTCTCCTTCAAGAACCCTTATTATGCCGATGTTGCTTCTCTTCATGTTGTCACAGAGCTCTCTTAGAGTTTCCTCAGATTTTCTGATCCTTTTTTCTTTTTGCTGTTCTGCTTCCATGCTTTCGCTTATCTTGTCCTCTAAATTGCTGGTTCAATCCTCTGCTTCATCCAGCCTGCTTTTAATTATTTCTAGTGTAGTCTTCATTTCTGATACTGTGTTTGTCATTTCTGTCTGATTCTTTTTTTATGATTTCAATGTCCTTTTTGATGCTTGTTATCTCTTTGTTTAGGTGCTCATTTTGTCCATCTATTGTTGCTTTAAGATCCTTAAGCATCTTAACAATCATTATTCTAAACTCTGCATCCAGTATCTTGGTTATTTCCATCTCATTCCGTTCTTTTTCTGGGGATTTCTCTTGTTGATTTATTTGATTTGCATTTCTCTGTCTTCCCATTTTGTCTCTGTATAGACTGCTCCTTTGGATGTTGTTTGTATAGCTAGCTGAGTATAGGGTTGGTGTTGTCTGCCTCCAGCTTTCAGTTGTGTTGTTTCTAGACCTTCTTGGGTTGGCTTCAGATGTTGTTTGTAATCCACTGTGAGCTACTTGTCTGCTGCTACTGCTCTTTTTGCTATTTGTGTTAGCGTTTTCTATGCCTTAGCTGGTTCAGTTGTGAGGAGCCTTTCCTTAAGATACCACTGTAACTAGGGTTGTTAGGTCTTGAGCTGATGTTCTCTGTATCTGGATGCACCAGCCCTGGACTTCCCTGGCCAGAACCTGGTGCAGACCAGTGAGGGTCACTGCTTATGACTGGTCCTTAGCGACCTTCTTGGAGCTACAGGCAATCCAGAATTTGTGGCTGCCTCTGCTGGGCCCTGATGCCCTTGTAAATATCAGCTGCATTCCTAGGCTGGCTTTTATCTACTCTTGGCCAGTGTGTGTGGCCTCTATATTCCTGAGGTGTGGTCTTTCCACCTGCCTCCCACTGTCGCTGCCTCCTCAGGCACTCAGGCACTGGCACTGCCAGGTGAGTGAGTTTGTGGGTGGCAACTCAGGCTGCCCTGCCAGTGCAGGGGACTCCTTGCTTTGGTGGGCTCCATCTCTTGCTGTTGCAGCACGTGCTGCCAGGCTCTATCCCCTGCCTGTTCCAGGGACCCTTCTCCGGGCTCCACCCCCTGTGGGTGCACAGGAGGTCTCTCTGGGCTCCATCCCCCACTGCCACTTGGGCCAAGCACAGCCACCACCACAGCCGGGCCCTCCCACCCTTGGGAGGGTACTCAGTAGTTTGGGGGTGGGGTGTAGCCCAGACCTCAGCACTCAAAACCTGTGTCTCGGATGTGCCCCCTACTTCTAAGCGTCTCTTGGCACTGACTGGAGCAGAAGAGCCTCTGGTGGGTGGGGTAATTTCTTCCCTTTGCTGTGTTGGTTCTCCCAGGAAAAATGGTCACTTTATGTTTGAGTAGAGACCCAGTATAGGGGTCAAGGTGGCTGTCCCCCACAGTCTCTCCCTGTGCCCCTGAGACTACACTCTCCTCTTGCTACTCTAGTCCTCTCGGTTCTCTTCACTCCCAGAGCCCCGGGTAAGAGGCTGTGAACAAGGTTTTCTGTGTGGTCCCTTTAAGATGGAGCCTGGGTCTGAGAGCTCTGTCTCCCTCTTGCAAACAGTAACCTGGCTCTTCTTTCAGCTAAATACTATCCATACACCTCCTCTTGTCTCTGGGGCTCCAGGCTGGGGTTCCAGTCCTAGAGATGAGAACCACAACTCTCCTGGAAACCCACCCCCCCATGAGAGACCCTCCAGGCCGCCTCTCACTCCTGGGAGCAGGGAAACCCTTTCTGCATCTCCACCTTTTCTAGCAGCTCAGTGTGGTTTCTTCCGTGATGCTTGGTTATAGATTTCTCTTAGTTTAGTCCAAAGTTGGGTTTTCAAGATGATTGTTTCTAAGTTAAGTTGTAATCCACTTTGGTTTTGGCAGGTGGGAGTTGTGACGTCCACCTACTCCATCACCATTTTCCCTCTGCACCTTTTTGCTTTTTTAAAAAAAGACTTTCTTTATTCATTAGAGAGGAGAGAGAGAGAGAGAGAGAAGAGGGGAGGAGCAGGAAGCATCAACTCCCATATGTGCCTTGACCAGGCAAGCCCGGGGCTTTGAACCACTGACCTCAGAGTTCCAGGTCAACACTTTATGCACTAATCCTTTTAATTTTTTACCTTAATAAAGATTATATTTCCAAAACACCTGAAGTTATTTTTTTTAATGCCCTAATGATTCTTGATGGATTTTTTTTCCTGACCAAGGACCACTAGTTGAAATCTATACCACAAGTACCAACACCAACCCCATCATCTCCCCAAAAGCAAAGGGCAAAGGTGTGTCTGTTGTACTTAGAGTCCATTTTGTCAACAGCGCCATACAAATGTTAGAGTGAAGAATCAGGTTCATGGAGTGAAACTTAGGCATGTTTCCAGATTTCAAAGATGTGTAGCCTTCGTGGCAAGTGGAAACCCATTCTGGTCTGGTCTTCTTTGTTTATGCACAGAATCAAAGATGGTTAGAGTTGGAAGAGGCTATGGTGATTACAGCTAGTCAGTGGTAGAACCAGGAAGCAAGAAATGATGCCAGAGCCTTGGTATCCCAATGTCACTTTATACTTGATGATTGCAAGCTTTTCATCTGTCCAGTGTGGTTGGCAGCCTACCTGATTGACCAGGTCCAGTCTAGCAACAGAGCTTCTTCTATTATTTCTATTTCTCTGGGATTGGTAGGTGTCAGAGTAGCTGACCAGAGGAAATGAATCACTTCCTGTGGTCATTCCTCTGCCCACAGTTGGGCTATTTTTAACAATTTGTATAAAAAATCACAAATCCAACCCTGGGTGTGTATGTTATTTGTTTAACAAGGGCCCCCAAAATGAGGTGGAGGTGGAGTTGGAGGCAAAAATGGGCAGAATTGAGCCAGTGGGGAGGAGACAGCTAAAAAATTCGCAGGGACAAAGACAATCTTTTTGTAACTTCTTTTGGGAACCTTGTCACAGTGAACAAGACTAATCCTTTCAGAACCACTTCTTAGAGTAATTTTCCACTGCCTCTGGAGGAAACTAATGCCGAAAGCCAAGCAGCTGCCCACCTTTCACAGTGCCTATAGGAAATGACAGAATACTCCTGGGTCCAGCTGGAGTGACTTTTGAAAATCCTTCTGTCCTTTACCAGTGCTATTTTCCCAGTTCAATTATGGTATCGCCATTTAATACAAAATTCTGTGAATAATCAGACCAGAACTGTGCGATGATGCATTAAGAAATATTTGCCTGTTAAGCACAACTTCACTCCAACATTCGATGAGGTAGGTAGTATATCACTTTGCTCAGGCTGCCATTACAAAGGACTACAGATGGGGTGGCTTAAAACAACAGAAACATTTATTTTCACAGTTCTGGAAGCGAGAAGTCTGAGATTGAGGTGTGGGCAGGGCTGGTTCCCTCTGAGGCTACAAGGGAGAACCTGCTCCAGGCCTCTGTCCTTGACTTGTAGAAGGTCATTTTCTCCCTATGTCCTTCCTCACATGTTCTTCTGTCTATACGTGTGTCTGTGTTCCCATCTCCTTTTTAAATATGGACACCAGTTTTATTGGATTAAAGCCACCCAATGATCTCATTTTCACTTACTTACCTTTCTAAAGACTCACATCCAAAGGCCCCATTCTGAGGTCCTGGAGGTTAGGGCTTTAACATGAATTGGGAGGCACAATTTAACTCCTAACAGTAAAACATCAGAGTAAGAGCGAAGTGTCTCTGTGATGCTGCAGTTTCATCAAACACCAGGTTCTTAGTCATTCAATATCTAACACCTCTAGGTTGTCTTCTTCCATTTTTGTCCCCCACGTAGATGTAGTCTACCTAGCAAGGGGGAGTCCAGCAAAGTTCTGAGGGACAGCTGCTTTCTGGCTTGGACCTGCCCACTGTGGACACCATTAGTCAGTGACCTCTCTGATCAGTGCTCTTCCTGGTAATACCTCAGATGCTCCAACACTGGACTTCTGAAATAACACAGGCCACTCCCTGAGGACTAGTTATCACTTAGCATACACAACACACGACAGAAACTGTGCAGTGGACTGGGGGTGATTGCTGCTCTCTTACGGAATGTTCTGGAATAAGAGTCAGTGAACTTCTGGAAAGGGCTAGAGAGGAGATATTTTAGGCTTGGTGAGCCATTCGCTCTCTTCACAGCTTTGGTGTGAAAACAGCCCCTAATTGCACGAATGAGTGGGCTGTGTTTCAGTAAAACATTTTCTGTAAACACTGAAATTTGACTATTTTGTGCTTGTCTCAAGATTTTCTTCATATGATTTTTCCCCAACTATTTAACAAGATCAAAGCACTCTTAGCTCACACGATGTTGAAAAACGCAGTCAGCCCACGGTGGCCAAAGGTCTTAGTACACTGACCTCGTCCCTTTTTGCTACTGGTGAACTACAGTCATCTTTGCCCTACGCTCATTTCTTTCTTTCAGGTCTTGATGTGTCTCTCTTGGTTCGTATTGACCAGCTTATGACAACACAGCCCTAAATACTTTTTCACTGATTTCCCTAAAGGTGTTGATTTGAACACATGCTGGGAGATGAGGGCTGTGTGCCCAGTGGGGAGCCTCCACCTCGTCTTCCAAGTCTTTGTTTTGTTCACTTTGACCTGCACCTCTGTTAGGACCAGGATTTTTCCTCCCTCTTGCCATGGGGTGGTGGTGAGAGGAGGAACTTCTGATGGTAGGCAGGATCATTTTTTACTTTGAGAGGAGCTGAGAACAGCTCTCCCGTTGAGCCAAAGCACGAACACCATGAAATTCCTACTAAACAACCTCCCTGTCCTCTGTGCCTTCCCCCTCCACCCCTTCTCATTCCTCTTGAGCCATTTCAAGCTCAATTTCACATTGCTGACTTGCTGGCTGATTCGGGCAAGACCCTGTACACCCTCCTTGAACACTGGGTGGGTGGGGGTGGAAAACCCATGGTGTGAAAATATCTCTGTGTTGCAAAAGTTGGTCTTGAATGGCGCTTCTCCTCTACTCTGTGCCGGAGGCCAGCCCCGTCCTTTTCATGAAGAACAACCATGAAAATTTCTTAGGTGTGGAATGATGGCCGAGATTTGCAGGCTACAGACTCAGAGACTGGTGACATTATTTTTACTCTAGTAATTAATTAATTAACAAGTGCACCTCTCATATATACTCATCAGAAGGTGTTTTGGAAAAAGTGTAAGGAATCACAAAATTTAGGTTATGGAGCTGCATTAAAAATTAGGCTTTGATGTATACCATGATGAGGAATTTTTAAACAGCATTAAAAAATTTGGCTTGGAGACTAAACTTTGTATTTTCTTACTCATATATTTTTTAAATGTACTGATTGATTTTAGAGAGACAGAGAGTAGAAGAGAGAGAGCATTCGTTTGTTGTTCCAGTTAATTGTGTATCCATTGCTCGCTTCCTGTATGTACCCTGACCAGGTTCAAACCTGCAACCTTAACATTTCTGGACAACACTCTTAACAACTAAGCTAACTGGCCAGGGCTTCTCCTGCTTATGTTGAATCATGGTACTGATTATGTTTCAGTCATATTCCTATGCTGCCCATATTTGAAAAATGAAGACATATCCGTGAGATACTTCCCCATGGACCATGTCCTGTGGTAGGAGGCCTTACGTGGTTATGCTCAGATCCAGCCTGCACGAGTCATGGCTGCAGCTACATATCAGACTGTAAAACCTTTTAAGCCAAGGGCTGGTGGTTGAAGAACTTGCTGGGAGGTACCTTTGACAGAAATAGTCGTCATGTGGAATGACAGCTCTCCTTGCACTGAAACAAAGTTTGATGACTCTCTTGGGCAGGTGTGCACAGACAGGACCCTGCCAGCCTGAGAAGGACTTCTCACAGCCTTTCAGTCTCGGCAAACTCTGGTTTTGCTTGCTGGAGGCCTTGCACCCATTTATCTGTTCTCTTGAGTTCCCTGGATGGCTTTGTAATTGGATATTGACTTTCTTTGCTAGGTCACTGGTTCAAGGGCTACCCAGGTCCTCTGGATGTGATCGTGAAAGCTTCCCTGTTTTCCCTGTGCCCAGTGTGTGTGCACGGCCTCATTCACATGCTCAGGGCCTGCCTGTCCTGTCCTCTACCCTGCTCCCGAGCTGGGAGCTCTCCTGCCCTAGCAGTGACCTTGAATCAGTGAGTCTCTGCAGACCTCTGTGGTGAGGTCACCATGAGAATCCAGACCACAGAGACAAGAGAAAACCCAAGGGGTGGCAGGAAGCTGACATGACCTGTGGAAATGCAACAGCACCAGTCCACAGGTGGCATGCATGGATCCCCACCACCAATAGCACCCTCAGATGAGAATGGCCCTGGCAGGTCAGTGTGGGTCACAGAACGTTCAAACCAGAGAAACCGACCAAGGGGGACTTGTTAGAAAGTAAACTGTGCAGACTAGCAAGACAAGAATGAATTCGCCAGAAAGTGACTTATTTTTCTTCTGAGCATGTAATCACTATTCCTGTCATCTTGTAATGAAGTCTCCACCCTCACCTCTGACTTCCTTAGACTGAGTTTTAAAAGATTAATCATATTTAGTGTTGCCACTTCCAGGGTATTGGACTGCTTGGGATGTGAACTGAGGGTGTAGCCCCCCACTAGGGCTGTGGGAAATGGTATTGATCTGACTTCAAGGACTCCAAGGAAACTTCAGCTTTCATGAGTTACTGGGCAGCTTCCTGCCAAGAAACCGCCTCGAGAGCCCAGGTCCTATGCTTGACCTCATCTAAGGGAAGGGCACTGACCCTGATGCTCCAGCCCTGACACGACGGCCCCCTGCCCGGTGCAGGCGCTCTGCTGTGCAGAAAGGAGCTTCTCGTGGTTTACAAACAAAACAAGCCAAATTATCTCATTGTTCTCACCATGGGCTAACCAGCCACCTGATCAGGGCCAAGGATAACTGACTTTGGAATCCACATTCCAACAGAATACCAGGGTTTTTACTAGTCTATTTGGGCTGCCATAGCGAATACCATAGATGGGGTGGCTTGGACAATGGAAATATATTTTCTCACAGTTCTGAAGACTGGCAAGTCCTAGACCAAAGTCCGGGCAGAGTTGGGTTCCTGGTGAGAGCCCTCTTCCTGGCTTGCTGACAGCCGCCTTTTCACTGTGTCCTTACATGGCCTCTCCCCCGTGCGAGCCCACAGGGGGACAACAAGCCAGTATTTTAGTGTCTCTTCTTATAAAGACGCTCACCCTATCACATCACGGCCCACCCTGTTGGCCTCATTTAGCCTTAATTACTTCGTTTAAGGCCCCATTGCCCAGTATATGAAAAAAGTATTCTCCCTTAGACCACGTTCACTCTCCATTCATTCTTGTCGATCATTAAATACCTGTTCACTGATGTTCCCAGGCACCTGGTGCTGGGGTGGCAGTGAGGAGCAAGAAGCCATCTCCTAGGGAGCGACCGTCCTGGGGGAGGGCTCCGACCAATAAGCCCGAGAGAAATCAGAAAATACTGTGTGATACATCCCATAATGAGAATAAGTGACTTTTCATTTGTGTCCAACTTTGTACTGGTTTTCTCTTTAAAATATGGATAATTATCTCTGATAGAAAGCCCATCCCCACCTACTCCTTCTCTCAACTTTGCCCAATAGGACAAATGTCTTCCCATTTTTGGAAAAAGTGACGTCCCCCAAAACTTTAGACTACAAGTCCCTTGTTTGTAGAATTTAAACAATATTCTTGCTGCTCTGCATTGTTCATAGTAAGTTATAACAGCCAGGGCCCCAGGAACTGGAATTTGATCAGAAGGCTGGGTGTGACCTTAAAATAAGAGCATATGAAGATATTTCTTCTCTAACTTTGTGTGAAGTGTCACAAAGGAACCGTTGTTTCTTTCTTTGCTAATATCATTTTAATATGTGATTTCTACTTTATTTTCCCCCAAGATTTGTTGCTCTGGAAAAAAATAAAAAATATAAGTGCCATAAGGAGGAAGAGACGCGGGTGGGTATAGTCATGACGAACTTGACATTTCTAAACTGGGCTTGACAGTGGAACTTTGAAAATATTTATCTATCAGAAAATAGTTTCAGCCGTGGGCAATTTGGTGAAAAGGTTGAGTTGATGGAAAAACCATAACTCAGTGTGACTGGCTTTTTAATGTAAGATGTTCTTGAAGGCCACAGGATAACCAGTGTTTCCAACAACCTGGAAAATCTAGACCAGCTTGGAAAAATAACAAGGGGCTTGGGGAGATAGCCAAAGTGCTGAACAGGATTCGATAAATTTATGTGCTTTTAGAGGTTTGGATTTTAATATTAGATTATGAACGAAGGCAGTACTCAGGAGAAGTGTTTAAGCAGGTTTCCCTGCCTACACTGAATTCTTCCTCCCCTCCAAAAGATTGGAAAAATTTTCCAAAATAAGGTGTTCTGCTGCATCTATATGTAATTCTCTCCTGTTTGCATTTCTGGATAAAGCTGTGTAGATCTATGTCTCCTTTATGTAGTTAACAAGAAACTCTGCCATGGAGTGCTGGCTTGTGTCTTGGTATTTCTGATTGGCTTCCAAGCCCAAGGCATTGGCTTGCCGTCCTTGCCGTGTTCAGAACATGAGCCACCTGCCACGGCTGGTGGCTGGACAGTCTGCTCCAACTGCCTTGTGCCGCTTCTCCAAGAGGTACCACTGCCAGCTTGAGGCTCCCCTCCCACCGCCCCAGCTGGTCTGTTGTTTCGTCCTCTGCACAGACACTGGGCTGGGTCACTTGAAGTTCAGAGGCCGTTTCTGCTGCCCTTTCACCTGTGAGTGCTGTGGACCAGCTCTCTTCTTGAATTGGCTCGTGAACACAATCAGATTTTCTTTGTATTTTTTCTGCTTTTCACACTGATATTGAGAAGAGCAGCTCTCCCAAGAAAAAACAATCAGCAGGATAAAGGAAAAGTACACCCAGGCCTTCATCCCACTGGTCCCTCCTGGCCCAGCTCCTGCCCCTCCTTCTGTCCCTCAAACTGTGTACAGAGTGGTGTTAAGCAGGCCTCAGTGTGAAGCCCTCCTCCCTGTTGCCCTTGGAATAGTTTCCAAAACCATAGCGTGGTTTACAAGCCCCTGCTCACCTCCACCGCTTCAGAGCTCCTCAGGCCCCCGTTACGCTCTCTAATTCCACCAGTGCCAAGTATGTTCTGTTCCCCTCTGCCACCCAGGCCTTGGAACATTCTAAAACTTGGGTGTTGTTCTTATAACTCCTGTTCCCCACTCAACTGGCCGACTCCCACTCACTCTGCCGGGTCAGTGCTTTCCCTAGTGGTCACCCTGTCACAGGGCTACTCTTGCCTCTCCCTTGTCATTAGCTTTTGTGCTGTCGAGTCTTAGAGGGCAAGGCTGTGCCTTATTCCCAGCTCTATCTTCATGACCAGAAGGGCACATAATAAATGTTAAGCAAATATTTGACCCATGGTTGAATACAATCACGGGAATCAATGCCTAGATTGAGCCATATGACATTACTGATATTTGATGATTTTTAACCTACCAAAATGGCAACTTTGTGATGCTATTTAATAAACAATTGTCTTTGGAATACTGCCCTAATGTTAAAAAGTACTAAAAGTTGCTTCTAAAAGACAGAGTTCTAGACTTTGTGTGGAGAAACTTTGGATAACATAAAAAAGGACAAAAAAGGACCAAAAGTAAGGATTTTGTTAAAAAGAGAGAGATTGGACAGGCACTTCCAATCAGTTAGATATGCTGGGAATTTTTCCTATCTCCCAATATTGCCTCTCAAACTTCCAAACCATCTGGAAAATTCTTTCTTCTAGACAAAGTATAACCATGCCAACTGAGAACACAGCACCCTCTGACAGTCACAAGGAAGCCTGTCAAATGATGTAGCACTTCAGGAGAAAAACGTTCTAAGTCAGAAAATGAGTTCATCTTGTTCAGTCCTCTGGGAATGTGATCAATATGGCAAATGTATACTGCTCACAAAAATTAGGGGATCTTTCAAAATGAATACAAAGCAATAAAAAACACTTGATTTTTAAAATTAAACAAGTACATCAGGAAAGCAAATGACGAGTCAAAGAAAGTTGTTTGAGATACAAAGCCAACTTTTATTTCATTGGTGAAAACGCACTATACAGAAGGCTGAAAGTACTGGAGTATCTGCAAATCCCCTGATCCCCTAATTTTTGTAAGCAGTATATATATAGCGTATTGTGGGTTTATAAAAACTAATGTGCAGGAAACTTGTGTTCTAGAAGGAAAAAGAAGCTCAAAATAAAAAATGAGAAAATATGAGATGGTCTGATTTGGGTGGGACACATGTCACTTATGTCATAAGTAATTGAGAGTCTGATGGTTAAAAAGGAAAAGGCCCTGACAGGCTCTTCCCCCAGTAGGAAAGGCAGCCAAGGGCGCTCACCCAGCCCCTCTGACTGCAGTCCAGGGGCAGCTGAGAGTTTCCGAGCGGCAATTACACTTCTCCACAGAGAAAGGTCTTCTGTTCATCAGATGAGACAATTTTTGAAAATACAAATAGGAAACCGACACCCAAAGCTGAACTGCCATGTTTGTGCAGTGCGTAGAACTGGTAAGGGTAACATGCCCTCGGGTTGCTCAGGCTCTGTTTTAGAGAGATGTTTCTAAGAGGTAGGATATGTTCAACAGTGTCATCCACAACACAGACACGCAGGGAACAGCATTCACAAACCAACTATGAGCCCTGGCTGGTAGCTCAGTTGCTTAGAGTTTCATCCCAACACACCAAGGTTGTGGGTTCAATCCCCAGTCAGGTTCAATACACTGGTTGATATACAAGAATCAACCAGTGAATAAGGAAGTAGAATGACAAGCCAGTGTTTCTTTCTCTCTCCCTTCCTCTTTCTCTAAAATTTATTTTTTTTTAAAAAAAAGCCAACCAAGAAAACCACAGTAAACTGTTTAACAAGCATCCATCAAGAACTTGACTGTGGGGTCAAGGGCCATACAACGAAGGAACAATGACTCGAGACCTACAGAGGCTTACCTTCTTGTGCAGGAGCTGAGCTGACAGAAGTCTCTGATGCCAAACAGAATGAAGAGATGTAGAGCAAGTAAGTGAGGAGACAGGCCATGGTTCATGGTGGGGTGTGAAGCAGCTGGTGAGGACTGGGAGAACATCGTGCAGGAGACGAGTGTATCGGTGTTCCAAGGTGGTGGCTGATGTGGAACCACTTCTCGGCTCCATCTCTTAGAGAAGCATCCCCAGAAAGGAGAAGGGAGTCCTATGCCTGGGGCCTAATCAGAGGTGGAAATTTAACTGGGGTTTCAGAATCTAATATCCTTTGGATTGATGTGAAGTCACTAAAAACGTACAGCTTTATCTGACGTACAAATGATTGTGTTTTGTTTCTTTTAAGACTGTTTCTTTTGCCTGATCAGGCAGTGGCAGAGTGGATAGAGTGTCAGACTGGGACATGGAGGACCCAGGTTCGAGACCTCAAGGTCACCAGCTTGAGCGCGGGCTCATCTGGTTTGAGCAAGGGGTCATTCGGTCTGCTGTAGCCTCCTGGTCAAGGCACATATGAGAAAGCAATCAGTGAACAAGAACAACCAAAGTGCCACAACAAAAGAATTGATGTTTCTCATCTCCCTATCTCCCTCCCTTCCTGTTGGTCTGTCCCTTTCTCTGTCTCTAAAAAAAAAAAAAGAAAAGACTGTTTCTTTTATAGATAAATTTCTCTCATTTATTTTTATTAGTATGTTTAGAACTAGTTCTAGTATTTATTGTTTTTTGTTTTTGTTTTTTTTTGGTTTCTGGGTTTTTAAAAAAAAAAAACCTTTACCGGTAATTCAAGTTTAACATATATACAAAAAAAAGTGAACAAGTCAAGAACATTCATTTGAAAGATTTCCATGGACTTGGTGCACCTGGGGAACTAGCACCCAAATCAGCACACAGAAGGTGACCACCATTGAAGAAGCTCCCCTTGTGACTCTTCCTGCCATTAACTCTCCCCAAAGGTAACCGCTAGCTTGACTTCTAATGCCATAAATTTATTTTGCCTATTCTTTAACATCGTATAAATGGAATCACATAGATATGCTTTCTCCAGTGTCATGCTTACGAGATTCAGTCCTATGGTTGTCAGTGGTTGTATTTTATTCATTCTTGTTGCTGAATAGAATTCCCTTGTTTGAATATACCATGACCAGTTTATCCATTCCACTGTTGAAGACCGCTGGAGCAGTTCTGGTCTGGGGCAAGTATGGCTAGCACGTCTATGACTATTCTTGTACTTGTCATACTGTGAGCACATGCCTACATCCCCATTTGGCACACACCTAGAAACAGAATCACTAGCTTGTAGGGTTTATGAGTTTTCAGATCCAGTAGGTTCTGCCAAGTAGCTTTCCAAAGCAACAACAGTCAGAAAGTCGGTAAGATTGGCATAACCAAACCAAAATAAAACAACACCCTCAAAATGCTCCCTCAGGCAATAAATACATACCAAAGAGACCCCTCTCTACCAAGTCAGCACAGCCTGAGAGCTTCAGTATTATATATATATATATATATATATATATATATATATATATATATATATATATATATATATATATATATGTTTGGTGCTTTTTGTAGAGCAAAAATAAGAGGAAGCTACACAGAAAGAAGTGTGTTCTGATAAGCATTAAGGACTCCTTCCAAGGTGAATGAGTAATGTCAAATAAATAAAAGTTGATAAAATGGCACAAAATAACAGTTAAAGAGTTACCAAGACCATGACAGATGGTGGTGAGAGAGCCAGATGCTTCCAGAAAATTATGGTCCTTGTTTTAACTGAGCTAAATAAAATTTGGGTAAAATTGTACATGTCACACTCTCAGAGCAATCTGACAACAGTGTTTAGCCCATTCTGCAAAGAAAGATTGTTTTCCTCAGATTCTAATGAGAATTTTCAAACTTGTGGGATAAATTGTTTTTTGGAGTTTTTCCATTTTTTTTATTAGTCTCAATAGGCAAATTCAAATAAACCAAAGTTGCAGAATATGTAACTATAACAGGTGTAGAAATATTTGATCTTCCTTCCTGAGCTCGAGCAGAGCCTGAGATCTGAGCAGGCAATTCATTTTTTAAATTTAAATAAAAATAACACTTCACATTTAAGTAATTCTCCCCTCTGAAACTTTTTCCATTTTTCTTTTTTAATTTGAATAAAAAACAAAACATTCCAACCAGAGTTCAGTAGAGGCATACCTAAAATATCTAACTAGACCAGGGACATATAATTTGACAAATGCTCTGACTCAAGTATGTTGCTTCTTTCTAAGACTCACAAAACACATCCCAAGAAGACGTACACCCATTAAATGTGCACAGAAATCATTCTTTCATTTACTCAAGTAACAGGAATTTATTTACTTTCCACCTACTGTTAATTACCCAGGATAAAGCGAGAAAGACCAATCCTGCCCTGTGGAACCATCATAAGATGGAACAGTTGAGCGTGCCTTACTTTACCATAGGATAAAATTATAATCATTTCCCAGTGTTTTGCATTTATGCGTCATTTGCTAGCATTATATATAGTGAGCATCCATGCTGGCTGGAGACTTAGAAAGGTGATATCTCTTCAAAGCTGCAGGGAAATACAATGAGATACCCCTTATGACAACTTCCCACAGATTTAAACAGGAGGTGAGTGTAGGCACACCAAGCTACTCTAGAGTGAGACAGAAATCCTCCCCGTCAGTCTCTCCTTTACACTGCCTTGGTGGCTGCTCCCTGCTGCCTCAGCTCCAGCACTCTGACTTGGGAGACTGAGCTCCAGATGAGCTAGCTGCTGCCTCCCTGCCTCCGCTGTCTGTCATCACTGCTGTCACCCTCTCCCGGTCACACCCCATCCCAGCAGTAGCAAATGGTCTCCAGCTTGTGCTATCTGTTCTGCTGGTTCAGAATGCCTTCTCCAGGGAGCCCACTCGAGCCTGGCTTGGGTTCCCATCACTTCACTTAGGATGCTCCCATGGGAGTTACCATTCAAGAGGTTCATTCTCAGCAACACCCCTTACCTGGCTTCACTCCTTCTAGGAGCACATTCTGCATGGTGGTCTGGGACCTTTCACTGTCTTGACTCCTCCTATCCCCCAGTCTCTCCATATCAGACTTCTTCATGGGTCCTTCTTCTCCTTCCACACCCTGAACATCAAGGGGCTCACAGCCTCGGTTTTTCAGGCTCTTCTCTCCTATCCACAGCACTTCCTGACTGGCTCTCAGCGGGCTTCATGGCTTTAAGCACCACGCTGTACACCACTCATCACCTGAACTTTATATTCCCAACCCAACATCCTTTCTGAACTGCCTATGCCATGTTTCTGCTTGATTGTCTAGCAGACATCGTAATAGGCCTTCACCAGCCAGTGCGTACCTCACCCAGGGCTGGCGGCCGCTAAGTGCTCAGAGCTGCACCTTTTCTGAAGAATTATCTTGGGATGAGAGATGCCTGGGCTGACAAAAGACACCTCACCTGGAATTATTGAGGAGATCATACCCTTGAAGGGGCAAGCAGATGTCCTGGCCAATGGTTGGCTGTTAGGGGGATACAAAAGCCCAGACTTTGTGCATCTAGGAAGGACACTCCATGGTGACATTCATGCCCCAGACGTCCCTGTGGGATCAGGCTCATATGTGATGTTGGCTGCAACCATATCCTTGCCCAGCTTCACCACTGCCCTATTCGGCATCCTGCGTCACATTCTCCTGAGAGCCTACCCTTTATATTATAAATCACGTACGCAAAATGCCCTCTCTGGCTCAGCTTCTGGGAAACATAGTCTGAAAGAGGCATTTCCCACTTACCGAACAATTGATAGCCTTCTCCCCATGTCCTCCTATGATCTATCCATCCTCCTCATCACTGTGGGTGGCATCATTTGCTCAGCTGCCCAGTGAAGAAACCAAGAAGGTGTTCCTTTTCTTCTCTTCTTGTGCTCCAGATCCAATATGTCAGCAAATCCTGTAACCCTTACCTGTAAAATACGCCCTGGCTCTGGCCCTTTCTCAACCCCCCCCCCCCAACCACCACTTGCAGGGCTGGAAGAGACCCCCTGTTGGTTCCTGCTTCCCATTCCTCTCAAACTCAAACTAGAAACAAGATCATCCTCTGTTCAGAAACTCCCCCACCCTGCCCCGTGCCTGCCTTCCACCTAGCATTGGCTTTCTCCTGTTACATATTTAAACTTCAACACAAAAGGGAAAATGAGGCCCTGGCCGGTTGGCTCAGTGATAGAGCGTCGGCCTGGCATGCAGAAGTCCCGGGTTTGATTCCCAGCCAGGGCACACAGGAGAAGCGCCCATCTGCTTCTCCACCCCTCCCCCTCTTCTTCCTCTCTATCTCTCTCTTCCTCTCCCGCAGCCAGGGCTCCATTGGAGCGGAGTTGGCCCGGGCGCTGAGGATGGCTCCATGGCCTCTGCCTCAGGCGCTAGAGTGGCTCTGGTTGCAACAGAGCAAGGCCCCAGATAGGCAGAGCATCGCCCCTGGTGGGCGTGCCAGGTGGATCCCGGTCGGGCGCATGCGGGTGTCTGTCTGACTGCCTCCCCGTTTCAAACTTCAGAAACACACACACACACACACACACACACACACAAAGGGAAAATGACATCCCTACATGTTTGAATCCCTATGTCAGGGGCAACTACCTATGTGGCTTTCATGTGCTTTAATAAAGATACATTGTTACTGTTGACATAATTGCTGCTAAATGTTCATCCTTTAAAAATTCAAAGTGAAAAAATATTTAAAGAGGAAAAAAATAAAAAGTACATATCCACTCTAAAAATGTTAATTAACAAATGCAATATACTTTCTCTTTACAGGAAAACAGAGTAACAACAGGCAATGGTTAAGAAGTAAACAGTGGAGGTTGACAATAGAATTAAACTCAACATGTTTAAATGGCATTGGCCATCTGAATAGGGTGTGAAAAGTGGATGTGGGTTTTCTCGTGTCCTGCTCTTTTTTGCACATAGGAGAATATAAGCACATATGTTGAAAAGATACTGTCAGGAAGCACCTTTCTGAAAACCTGGGTATGATATTCATGCAATAAAGATCTCTGAGCCCTATATCAGGTAGAGCTGTACCTCTATGCCTCCTTCAAGACCCAATTCAAAAGTCACCTCTTCTATGAAGCCTGCCTGGCTTTCAATAGAGCCCATCCTGTTGCTTCTAGGATTCCCCTGGATTTTGCCCTGTTCATTTTCTTTTTATTAACCACCAGCCCAGGCCCTATGCACAGATGGTGTTAAATACATGTTTGGTGAATGAATAAATGAATGAAAATATTAATCACCTGGAAGGGTGATGAGTGGGCTGCCCCACCTGGGACATGTCCCCACTTCCTTATGAAGAGACGAGGTGTCAAAAATCCAGGAAGTTTCAAATTTGTTCACAGTAACCTCTTGTCAGTGAGCATGAAAAGATACTTCTCTGTGTGATTTAAACAATACATCTAGTTCAACACCCTGCTGGAAGAAGTCTAAGTTAAAAAAAAAAAACGTTTTGAGATCTCTACATCTAACATGCTATTACTGCCTGCCTAGAGATTGATTTGGTATACCTGCAGTGATTTTGAGTTGCAAAAGACATCTTTCTAGAAAGGCTACTTGTCTGTCTGCCTCTGTTTGCAGCACCAAATGACCGTTACGTGTCAGTGAGGATGGACGATAAATGTGTGACTTCACCCATGCACACGCTCCTCTGGGTTGAGCACAGTAGCTGGCTCACTCAGAGAGGTTGGTCTTGGGTGAATAGGATTCTTCAGTCCACTCACTAGGACTCTACGCCCAGACAGATGGGAAGGGAGGGAGGACTCCCCCCTCAGTTCTGGGACTAGAATCTGCTGCCTGACCTGTGGTGGTGCAGTGGATAAAGTGTCGACCTGGAATGCTGAGGTCGCCGGTTCAAAACCCTGGGCTTTCCTGGTCAAGGCACATATGGGAGTTGATGCTTCCTGCTCCTC
This sequence comes from Saccopteryx leptura, assembly GCF_036850995.1. Taxonomy (NCBI): domain Eukaryota; kingdom Metazoa; phylum Chordata; class Mammalia; order Chiroptera; family Emballonuridae; genus Saccopteryx; species Saccopteryx leptura. Next base: position 220,213,447 of record NC_089504.1, on the reverse strand, counting down.
CCCCTGTTCTCTCTCTTTCCTCTCTCTGTCCCCTCTCTTTCTAATAAAAATGAATAAATAAAATCTAAAAAAAAAAAAAAATAGAATCTGCGCATCCAAGCCATTTGGCAAAGGTAAGCATCAAATATTCAGAAAGTCAAGTTTTGAGAGAATCAGACAGACAACATTCCCTGCATTCCCGATAATTTCAAATTAGGAATTATAGTGCACAAATTCAAATTAGACAAAGCTGTGTATTCTTGTGAAAATGCCAGAGAACAATGTTTACAAAGTTGTTCTCTCTGATTTTTCAAAAATTTTTTAGTCTTTGGTAAAATAGACCATTATTGATGTGGTTCTTTTTGCAAATGCACTTTAAGCAGCATGAGGCATCCCATGCAGGGTGGCAGGTGAGCAGCAGAGAGCCCTGGAGCTCTGCCAGATGCCAGTGAGCATCTTCATAGAGCCTGGCCTTGAGGTTTAACTACTATGCACCTCTGGCAAGCCACTCAGTTACACGAATTGAACGAGAGAGAAGATGTCTGTTCACTGTTACCCACAGGAGGAGAGCGCTCTTCTCCCTGTGCCCTTACTCTCCCCCTGGGCAGCCTCTTCCACCCCTGTCTCAGCCCAGCTGGCTCCACTCCTATGGGAAGGCACTGTGGGAGGTCTTGGTCTGCCTTTAGGAGCTGGAGATGCTGACAGTAATTGTCCAGGCCCTCTTAGCAAAGCTCTGGCTTAACTGGCATATGGACCTTCATCCACTTCTGACTCTAGGGGTGAATGTTGTGGTCCTCATGCCCCTGGCAAGCCCTCAAAGAATCAGGGAAAGTGTTCAGGCACCAAAGCCTTAGCCACAGGAGTAAGGTATTCAGTGCCAAGTGCTATGCTAGGTGTGAAGGATGGTGCTAAAAGTCGGGGTGAAGTCAATGTTCCCCTCTGACTCCACGGAGCTTCAGTGCCCATCTCCCCCCACACACATACACACACCTTGAATGGAAGGAGCCTAGCCCTGACTTTCCCAGGCACCACATTCGGCCCTGGCTGCCCCTCCCTAGCCACGCCCCCACCCATGGTCTCCTCATCAGTCCCCAAGGATGCTTCTTCCCTGTGGACTCCTATGCAGTTTATAGAAAAAAATTCTGCTCTCTTCTCCAGAAAGGACTACCAAAAACTAGTGTTTCCTGCCTCTTAGAAATAAAAATTAAGCAGTAGTAAATATAATTCAAATTGGAAAAGATAAAAAAAAAACTATCCGAACAATATTGGTGAAATTTGAGGCACTGCATTCTTTCACATGTTGAGAAATATAACATCCTTTAACCTTTTCATAAAGCTATTTGGTTAGATATATCAAAAGTTTAAAAACCTTCATAATGTCCTAATTTTACTCCAAGAAATTTATAACAAGACAATAGCAAAAGATGTATGCTAAGATGTGTATGTACTAGCATGTTTGTCTCAGCCTTGTTAATAATAGTAAAAATTTGGAAACAATTTAATTTTCCAACAATAGGAAATTGGTTAAATAAATTAAGATTCATGTGTGTAATAGAATATTATAGTATATTAAACTTATGTATGAAAATTATCATGGCACATTGCATAGCAAAAATCAAAGTGATTATCAAACATACCATGCACTATTACACCAATTTTAAAAAATCAAAATACATCAAGTATAAATATTGAATCCTAATAATCATATGTACACTTGGCAACATCCTAGAAAATATTTTTTTCTGTGGTAATTTATATTATCCTTATTTCAAAAGTTAATTGACTTATACTCTTATCAGAATGACGCAAACCCAGAACAGGGAAAACATTAGATGCTGACGGGAACGTGGAGCAACAGGAATCTTCATTCACTGCTGATGGGAATGCAGAATGGTGCGGCCACTTTGAAAGACTGGACATGAATGTTTATAGCAGCTTTATTCATCACTGGCAAAACCTGGAAGCCAATGAGATGCCCTTTAGTAGGTGAATGAATAAACTGGTCCATCCCAGACAATGAAGTATCACTCTTTACTAAAGGGAAGTGGAAGAACAGAAAGGCATGGAGGAACCTTGAAAGCAGGTCTCTGAGTGAATGAAGCCAATCTGAAAAGGCTACTCTATGCTTCCAACAACATGACATTCTGGAAAAGGCAAAACTATATAGACAGCAAAAGGTCAGTTGTTGCCCAGAGAGGGGATGGGTTGAGAAAGAGAGGAACAGGCAAAGCACAAAAACATTTTAGGGCAGTGAGAATACTCTATATGATACCATGCTGTCATTTCATGTCACTATCCATCTGTTCAAACCCAAGAGCGAGCCCTACTGTAAACTGTGGACTCTGGGGGATGAGGATGTGTCAGTCAGTGCAGGTTAATCAATTGTAACAAGTGTCCCACTCTGAGAATGTGCTAGTAGGAAAGACCATGTGTGTGTTGGGCGGGGAGACAGGGGATATATGGGAGATCTCTTTGCCTTCTGCTTAATTTTGTTGTGAACCTAAAACTGTTCCAAAACAAACAAAAAGGACTTTTTTGCCTAATTATTCAGTGGTGCAGTGGATAGAGCATTGGACTGGGAAGCAGAAGACCCAGGTTCAAAACCCCGAGGTCACCAGCTTGAGTACAGGCTCATCTGGCTTGAGCGTGGGCTCACCAACTTGAGCGCAGGGTCGCTGGCTTGAGTGTGGGATCATAGACATGGTCTCATGGTAACTGGCTTGAGCCCAAAGGTCGCTGGTTTGAGCAAGAGGTCTCAGCTGGAGCCCCCCAGTTAAGGCACATATGGGAAAGCAATCAATGAACAACTTAGTTGTTGCAATAAAGAACTGAAGCTTCTCATCTCTTTCCCTTCCTGCCTGTGTGTCCCTGTCTGTCCCTCTCTCTGTGTCTCTGTCTCTCTCGCTCAAAAACAAAAAAAGAAAGTCTTTTAAAAAATGAATGAATCTTAAGTCCAAGTCATCAAGTAAAATGTTACATGGTATCTTCCAGGGTTAAAAACAGTCATTGCTCTCTGTCTCAGTAAACTGGCAGAAAAATCCCTGTGCCATCCTCAACTGCCTGTCAAGACATGGAGAAAGGGAATGCATAAACAGAGAAAAGGGGACCTGAAGATGGAAGCAAAGTAGGCAGACGCACAGACTCCCAGCTCACACCACCGAACTGGATTACAAACTAATTTATGAACAATCGGCATGAAAAACCAACTCTGGACTACAAGAACAGCTCTCAAAAACCAAGGAGCAAAGAAGAAGCCACAACAAACCAGTAGAGAGCGCCTGAATCTTCCCTGCTTACAGAGTGGGGGTGAGCCCAGAGAGGCTCTCACTCCAAGGAAAAGAGCAGAAAATACTGCTCACAGCCACTTGCCTGGTGACGAGGGAGCAAGGTGTGTTGAAAGGGCCAGCCTGTCTTCCAAAAAGAAAGGGTAGAGAAAGAGACAGGTGGTGAGGGGCAGAGGAATGCAGGGGACAACCTGAGAAGCTGACTCATCCAGTGCTGGAGGTGGCCATAGCTGGGGGAGGGGTTGATCCTTCCACAAAACAAAAGACTAAAGTACTTCCAGGTCACAGATCTCCAGACATCTCTCCAGCTCCAATCAGCAAACAAGACACAGCTGAAAACAAGAAGTGGGGAGGAGGGGCAGTAACTCAGGTCTCCATGGAGATCTGAGATACACCTCCCCCTACTGAAGCTGAGAAAACACCCTGCCCCCAGAGAGAGTAACTGGTAGAAGAGGCCTTAAGAGTCTCAGGTTACACCCACCACATTCCTGGATACAGATTCAAATAAGCCTCCTGCTGATATCAGTAAACAAGACTATCACCTGTTAGGAAAACAAACAAATCAAGACTTCAAAGCAGCCCAAATCTGAAAGTGGATTACAAATAATAGCTGATGCCAACCCAAGAAGACCTAGAAATAACACAATTGAAAACTGGAGGCAGACAACACCAGCTCTACAAACAAAATACCCAAACACATAGTCATAATGAGAAGACAGAGAAGTGCAATCCAAATGAAACCACAAGAAAAACCTCCAGGAAATGAACGGAGTGATATGGAAATAATCAAACTTCTGGATGCGGAGTTCAAAATAATGATTGTAAAGATGCTTAGGGATCTTAGAACAACAATGGATGGTCATTACAAACCCCTAAATAAAGAAATAGCAAGTATAAAAAAGGATATTGAAATATTAAAAAAGAATCAGTCGGAGATGACAAATACAATATCAGAAATGAAGACCACAATGGAAGGAATTAAAAACAGGATGGATGGAGCTGAGGATCGAATCAGCGAGTTGGAGGACAAGTTGAATGAAAGCATGAAAGCAGAGAAGAAAAAAGAAAAGAGACTCAAAAAGACTGAGGAAACTCTTAGAGAGCTCTGTGACAACATGAAAAGAAATAACATCCGCATCATAGGGGTTCCTGAGAAGAAGAGAAAGAACAAGGGATAGAGACTTTGTTCAATCATATCATAGCTGAAAACTTCCCTAAATTAATGCAAGAGAAACTCTCACAAGTTCAAGAAGCACAGAGAACTTCATTAAAGAGAAACCCAAAGCCCTGGCCGGTTGGCTCAGCGGTAGAGCGTCGGCCTAGCGTGCGGAGGACCCCGGTTCGATTCCAGGCCAGGGCACACAGGAGAAGCGCCCATTTGCTTCTCCACCCCTCCACCGCGCTTTCCTCTCTGTCTCTCTCTTCCCCTCCCGCAGCCGAGGCTCCATTGGAGCAAAGATGGCCCGGGCGCTGGGGATGGCTCTGTGGCCTCTGCCCCAGGCGCTAGAGTGGCTCTGGTCGCAATATGGCGACGCCCAGGATGGGCAGAGCATCGCCCCCTGGTGGGCAGAGCGTCGCCCCTGGTGGGCGTGCCGGGTGGATCCCGGTCGGACGCATGCGGGAGTCTGTCTGACTGTCTCTCCCTGTATCCAGCTTCAGAAAAATGAAAAAAAAAAAAAGAGAAACCCAAAGAAACCTACACCAAGACACATCATAATTAAAATACCAAAGCTAAGCAATAAAGAGAAAATATTAAAAGCTGCGAGAGAAAAAAAGGCTATCACCTACAAAGGAGCCCCCATAAGGATGACATTAGACTTCTCAACAGAAACACTTGAGTCCTGAAGGGAATGGCAAGAAATATTCAAAGTAATGCAGAACAAGAACCTATAACCAAGACTACTGTATCCAGCAAGGCTATCATTTAATATTGAAGTAGAAATAAAAAGTTTCCCAGACAAAAAAAAACTCAAGGAATTCATTACAACAAAACCAATGCTGCAGGAAATGCTAAGGGGCATGGTATAAACAGACAAAATGGGGAAAGAATATAGCAAAAGAGAAATACAGCTTTAAAGAATAAAACGGCAATAAACAACTACATATCAATAATAACCTTAAATGTAAATGGTGTAAATGATCCAATCAAAAGACATAGGGTAACTGCATAGGGAAGAAAACAGGACCCATACATATGCTATCTACAAGAGACACACCTTAAAACAAAAGATGAACATAGACTGAAGGTAAAAGGGTGGAAGGAAACATTTTATGCAAATGGAAATGAAAAAAAAAGCTTGGGTAGCCCTGGCCGGTTGGCTCACTGGTAGAGCGTCAGCTTGGCATGCGGAAGTCCCAGGTTCAATTCCCGGCCAGGGCACACAGAAGAAGCCCCCATCTGCTTCTCCACCCCTCCCCCTTTCCTTCCTCTCTGTCTCTCTCTTCCCATCCCGCAGCCAGGGCTCCATTGGAGCAAAGTTTGCCTGGGCACTGGAGATGGCTCTGTGGCCTCTGCCTCTGGTGCTAGAATGGCTCCGATTGCAGCAGAGCAATGCCCCAAGATGGGCAGAGCATCGCCTCCTGGTGGGCATGCCAGGTGGATCCCAGTCAGGCACATGTGGGAGTCTGTCTGACTGCCTCCCCATTTCCAGCTTCAGAAAAATACCAAAAAAACAAACAAAAAAAAGCTAGGGTAGCAATACTTATATCAGACAAAATGGACTTTAAAACAAAGGATATAGTAAGAGATAAAGAAGGCTACTACATAATGATAAAGGGAGCAATCCAACAGGAAGATATAACTATTATAAATACCTATGCACCTAATATAGGAGCACCTAAATATATAAAGCAGACTTTGATGGATATAAAGGGTGAGATCAACAGCAATACTATAATAGTAGGGGATTTCAATACCCCACTAACATCACTAGATAGATCCTCAAGAAAGAAAATTAACAAAGAAACAGCAAACTTAAAGGACACACTAGATCAACTCAATTTAATAGATATCTTCAGAACCTTTCACCCTAAAGCAGCAGAATATACATTCTGTTCAAGTGCTTATGGTACATTCTCTAGGATAGACCACATGTTAGGGCACAAAAGAGGTCTCAACAAATTTAAAAAGATTTAAATCATATCAAGCATCTTCTCTGATCACAATGGCATGAAACTAGAAATCAACCACAACAGAAAAACTCAAATATTCTCAAACACATGGAAACTAAATAGCAGGTTGTTAAATAATGAATGGATTAAGAATGAGATCAAAGAAGAAATAAAAAAATTTCTAGAAACGAATGATAATGAGCATAAAACAACTCAAAATTTATGGGACACAGCAAAAGCAGTACTGAGAGGGAAGTTCATAGCACTACAGGCACACTTTCAGAAGCTAGAAAAAGCTCAAATAAACAACTTAACCCTGAATCTAAAAGAACTAGAAAAAGAACAGCAAGTAAAGCCCAAATGTAGTAGAAGGAAGGAAATAATAAAAATCAGAGCAGAAATAAATGACATAGAGGCTAAAGAAACAATACAGAGGATCAATGAAACTAGGAGCTGGTTCTTTGAAAAGGTAAACAAGATTGATGAACCTTTAACTAGACTCACCAAGAAAAAAAGAGAGAGGACTCAAAGAAATAAAATTAGAAATGAGAGTGGGGAAATAACAACTGACACAACAGAAATACAATATATTGTAAGAAAATACTATGAGAAACTGTATGCCAAAAAAACTAGACAACCTAGATGAAATGGACAAATTCCTTGAAACATACAATCTTCCAAAAATCCATCTGGAAGAATCAGAAAACCTAAACAGACCGATTACACCAAATGAGATTGAAATAGTTACCAAAAAACTCCCAACAAAGAAAAGTTCTGGGCCTGATGGCTTCACAAGTGAATTCTACCAAATATTCAAAGAAGAACTAACTCCTATACTTCTCAAGCTATTTCAAAAAATACAAGAGAAAGGAAGACTTCCAAGCTCCTTATATGAGGTAGGTGAGCATAATTCTGATTCTAAAACCAGGCAAAGACAACACAAAGAAAGAAAATTATAGGCCAATATCCCTGATGAATATAGATGCTAAAATCCTCAACTAAATATTAGCAAACCAGATCCAACAATATATGGAAAAAATCATTCACCATGATCAAGTGGGATTTATTCTGGGGAGGCAAGGCTGGTACAATAGTTGCAAATCAATCAATGTGATTCATCATATAAACAAAAGGAAGGAGAAAAAACCACATGATAATTTCAATAGATGCAGAAAAAGCATTTGATAAAATCCAGCACCCATTCATGATCAAACTCTCAGCAGAGTGGGAATACAGGGAACATACCTCAACATGATAAAGGCCATCTATGACAAACCCACAGCCAACATCATACTCAATGGGAAAAAATTAAAAGCAATCCCCTTAAGATCAGGAACAAGGCAGGGGTGCCCCTTTCACCACTCTTATTCAACATAGTCCTGGAAGTCCTAGCCACAGCAATCAGACAAGAAGAAGAAATAAAGGCATTCAAGTTTGAAAAGAAGAAGTAAAACTATCATTATTTGCAGATGATATGATATTTTGTTTGTTTGTTTTTGTATTTTTCTGAAGTTGGAAACGGGGGGCAGTCAGACTCCCACATGCACCCGACTGGGATCCACCCGGCATGCCCACCAAGGGGCGATGCTCTGCCCATCTGGGGCATTGCTGTGTTGCAACCAGAGCCATTCTAGCGCCTGAGGCAGAGGCCATGGAGCCATCCTCAGCGCCCAGGCCAACTTTTGCTCCAATGGAGCCCTGGCTGCGGGAGGGGAAGAGAGAGACAGAGAGGAAGGAGAGGGGAAGGGGTGGAGAAGCAGATGGGCACTTCTCCTGTGTGCCCTGGCCGGGAATCGAACCTGGGACTCCTGCACGCCAGGCCGATGCTCTACCACTGAGCCAACCGGCCAGGGCCAGATGAGATGATATTGTATATAGAAAACCCTAAAGTCTCAGTCAAAAAACTACTGGACCTGATAAATGACTTCAGCAAAGTGGCAGGATATAAAATTAATACTCAGAAATCAGTGGCATTTTTATACACCAGCAATGAACAGTCAGAAAGAGAAATTAAGGAAACAATCCCCTTCACTATTACAACCAAAAAAATGAAGTACCTAGGAGTAAATTTAACCAAGGAGACTAAAGATTTGTACTTGGAAAATTATAAAACATTGATAAAAGAAGTCAAGGAAGATACAAACAAGTGGAAGCATATACCATGCTCATGGTTAGGAAGAATAAACATCATTAAAATGTCTATATTACCCAAAGAAATTTATAAATTCAATGCAATACCAATTAAAATCAATGACATACTTTAAAGATATAGATCACATATTCCAAAAATTTATATGGAACCAAAAAAGAACATGAATAGCCTCAGCAATCTTAAAAAAGAAGAATAAAGTGGGAAGTATCACACTTCCTGATATCAAGTTATACTACAAGGCCATTGTACTCAAAACAGCCTGGTACTGGCATAAAAACAGGCATATAGATCAACGGAATAGAACAGAGAACCCAGAAATAAACCCACAGTTCTATGGACAACTGATATTTGACAAAGGAGGTAAGGGCATACAATGGAGTAAAGACAGCCTCTTTAATAAATGGTGTTGGGAAAATTGGACAGCTACCTGCAAAAAAAATGAAACTAGACCACCAACTTACACCATTCACAAAAATAAACTCAGAATGGATAAAAGATTTAAATGTAAGTCATGAAACCATAAGCATCTTTAAAGAAAACATAGGCAGTAAGCTCTCCAACATCTCTCGCAGCGATATATTTGCTGATTTATCTCCTCGAGCAAGTGAAATAAAAGACAGGATAAACAAATGGGACTATATCAAACTAAAAAGCTTTTGCACAGCCAAAGACAATAAGAACAGAATAAAAAGACAAACTACACAATGGGAGAACATATTTGACAATACGTCTGATAAGGGGTTAATAACCAAAATTTATAAAGAACTTGTAAATCTCAACACCAGGAAGACAAACAATCCAATCAAAAAATGGGCAAAAGATATGAATAGATACTTCTCCAAAGAGGACATACAAATGGCCAATAGGCATATGAAAAATTGAACTGCCTTTTGACCCAGCTATCCCACTTTTAGGAATATACTCTAAGAACACCATAGAACTGTTCCAAAAGGAGAAATGCACCCCCATGTTTATGGCAGCATTGTTCACAATAGCAAAGATCTGGAAACAGCCCAAGTGTCCGTCAGTGGATGAGTGGATTAAAAAGCTTTGGTACATATATACTATGGAATACTACTCAGCCATAAGAAATGATGACATCGGATCATTTACAATAATATGGATGGACCTTGATAACATTATACGGAGTAAAATAAGTAAATCAGAAAAAACTAAGAACTATATGAATCCATACATAGATGGGACATAAAAATGAGACTCAGAGACATGGACAAGAATGTGATAGTAACAGGGAGTGGGGGTGGGGAGGGGGCGAGGAAGAAGAGAGAGGGGGTGGGGGGAGGGGAGGGGCACAAAGAAAACCAGATAGAAGGTGACAGAAGACAATTTGACTTTGGGGGAGGGGTATGGAACATAATCAAATGTCAAAATAATCTGGAGATGTTTTCTCTCAACATATGTACCCTGATTTATCAATGTCACTGCATTAAAATTAATAAAAATAAGATTAAAAAACAGAGAAAAAAGGTGGGAAGATGACGCTATTTTTGTCAGGGACTATTGTACTCTGACACAGGAGTTGTTTTAGAAAATTGCTCCGTTTGCCTCTCTAACACATTCATATTCCAACACACAGAGGGATTCTTCCATTCCTCAAACATTCCGAGCCCACTTTGTGCTAGTCACCGTTTCAGGGGACCAGGACAAACTCTGCCTTCATTGGCTGCTGTCTTCATCGGATTGGCATCCTTCACTTAGTTAATATGCATTTAAGCTTCCTTCATGCCTTTTCGTGGCATGATAGTTTGCTCAGAGTTTTCTCTTAAATCAGTCCAAAGACACTCCACGTAGTGAAGTGAGGGAGAGCAGATGGAGGAAGAGATAATGACAAAAAAAAAACAGGTAATCTAATTTAGAATGCTGTAAGTGCCGTGAGAGACACAGCCAGGTAATGTGAAGGAAAGTCACTGCAGGGAAGTGGGTCATGGAAGATCGGAAAGACCTCTACAAGGAAGTAACTATTAGGCTGGGAGGGCAGTGGCTAGCAGAGAAGAGGAGAGGAAAGGTGTTCTCGGCAGAATAAATGTCAGGTGCAAAGGTCCTGAGGTGTGAAGCAGTTGGCCACATGTGAGGTTCCAGTGAGTCAGGTCAAAAGTTGGATGAGGGGTGATGGGACCATAGCCAGCCTGGTCTGGGCCACATTAGCTTTGAGATGCCACTTACATCCCCATATCTGGAGCTCAGAGAAGAGGCTGGGGTTGCAGGTATAAACGTGTGGAATTGCCAGCATGGGATGGTGTTTAGGGTGACCAGCGCATCCCAGTTTGCCCGGGACTTGTCTGGTTTCAGCGCTCAAAGTCCCACATTCTGGGAAAGCCCCCAGTCCTGAGCAAATCCCAACAGTCAGTGACCGGAATGGCTTGTAAAGACATGAAAGAGCATACTATTACCTGGAAAAAGAGAGCTGACGGGGACAAAAAAGGCCCCAGGACATGGTCCCAAGCACTTTGATGCGTAGAGATCAAAGACAGGAGTCCCTTCAGTCCTCTGTAAGAGCAGTCAGTGGCTCTTAAATTCAGACCCAAGAGACTCCATGCGGTGAAGTGGGGCAGCCACAGAGCTGCAATTAATTTTATTATACTGGGGGGACTCAGGGAGTTGGGGTGCAGAGTAGAAGCCCCAGCATCATCTGATGGGGATCAAGGAAGTGACATCACACTGAGGCCTGGAGGGCGAGGATGCTCCGCCCTGGGGACGTGAGGATTGGGGGGAGGTTGTCTTTGGGGCTAAGGTCACATAAAGGATCCTAGGACAAAGGAGTCAAGATTGCAGGGGAGGCAGGGCCATGGCTGTGAACTTTATCCTACGGGCCAAAGGGCACAGTAGATAGCTTTTGGACAGGAGAGTAACACGATCATATTTGCATTATAAAAGGGTCAATGGCTTAGTGCAGAGCAGGAAGGAGAGGGATAAGGATGGAGGCAGGGAGAACAGTGGGGCCTTTGGAACAGCCCTGGCATTCGTGGTGGTGGCCTGAACATCAAGACAGAGCTGAAAATGGAGAGGGAACAGATGTAGAGGAGATGGTGTGGACAGGACAGGGCCAGCGACCAGCACTGATCAGCATAGGGCATGGAGCCACATGAAGGTGCTGAACCCGTGGGAATCGTCGATATCACAGGAAAAAACTCAGGAAAGTAGATCTATGTTTAGCAAAATAATAACAAAGAAAGAATATAAAACGATCTGTTCAACCTGAGGAGTGAGAGATGCTGAGTGAACAAAAGGTTAACGTGTGTATGACTTTAAGAGCTTTACTTTTGCTGGCCTGTGCTTTCTCAAATTTCCTCCACGAACATAGCTTATTTTTCAGAGGAGAAAAATCAATAAAATGCTATTTTTAAGGGGAAAATATGTAGCAGTCAATGAAAAGGGGGAATGCGAATGAAAGCCTCATGCGCTATGGTGGGTGTGGGCTCACGAGGCAGTGGTGAGGGCAGTGACTCTCAGGACAGGCACTTGGTCATTCCTGCCAAGGACACACGTTCACTTCTGGGCACACAGTTTCCTCTAGGCCTCCATTGGCTCACACATGCTGGGACTCTTCAGAGGATTTTCTGGAAGGTTCTGCCCGACACCAGGCTGAGGGCACCCACAACCTGGAATCATGCCACCACCCCCACCCTGGTTCACGTAGTGCTTTATCTTTAACCTAGATCAACTGGTGGTGAGCCAGATGTCACTGTTCAGATGTCATTTAACTATCTATAAAGACAAGAACATACAGAAAGAACCTGGAATTCAAACACGCAGCAAAATATTGAGAGAAGGGAGTGAGCTGTAATCTGACTGGGATGCCTTCAGTCCGCACAAGTCAGATGGGCCAATCAGGTCATGGTCTGACCTCACCTCAAGGGGCCACTGAAGAGCGTGGACCTGGAGCTCCTGTTGTAGCAAAGGCTCCGCCGGTCCCTGGCTAGTGTTGCAAATAGAATCACACTTATGTCAGCCATGGTTGGCGCAGAGAGAGCAGCACTGGGAAGTGACAGGTTAAACAGGATCTGTGGTAGGGATGTAACTGTGCAGTTGTGAGGTGGTGAAACCATCCTTGTGTCTGGTGCTGGAGGCTGAGTTCAGCAAGGCAAATGGTCAGGCTAGGAGAGTATAACACAATCCATACAAAGCTGGGAAGAAAACTAGTGGAGCTGTGGGGCTCATTTGGCTGCAGAAATAAGCCCAGGGAATTCCAAGTTTGAGGGTTCCTGCTGGGGTTTCCATAGATCTCCAGAAGACCCTGACACAAAATTCCTCCTGAAGGTAAAGTCTGATGGGAAGAAACATTGAGAGTCTCATCCATCATTTCCAAACCCATTGTCCACCACTACTGGACAACAACGATGAAGGATCCCATCAGGGCCATGGGGATGCGTCGGAGAGAAAGAGGACCCAGGTCAGGAAGTGGAGGAATTATGTAGCTGTCAAAGCCTCCCATCCCTGTCCTGTGTGCTGGAGCCTCAAGTCACCCCACTGGGCAAAACCGTCCAGCATCATTATCCTCCATTTAAAGATAGTGAGACAGAAGGGGTAGATCTCTCCCGGGGCCACTGCTGAGGGGGGATTCAGAGCTGTGCTTCTGGGCCTCTAGGTCCTGACTCCTGGGGGCACCAGGACCAACTTTCACCCACTTTACCCCAAACCTCCCTCTGCTCATCAGTCAGACTGGATGTTGCAGCACCAGGCAATAAGCTAGGACTTGGTGAGACGCTTCCAGTCTCCAAAGCCCCCTGCCATCCCCTCCACACACACACATCTCTCACTCTGAATCTTCACACGCACATGCCCCCAGTCCCTGTGTCTGTCAGCACTGTTGGCCACTGAGTTTCCAAAGGGTACGAGGAGGGATGAACCAAGTGTTTCTGGAACAAGATCAGGGCCTCAGTGTCCCAGGCCAAAATCAGGTAGACCAAAGCCAGCATGAGAAGTGGGGAAGGGGGCCATCAGCCTCCACTCTCATCTCACGGTGACAAAGCATGCAGAGACTTGGGGCCTTCCATATGGAAGGGAACCTCAATGGGACATCTGTCATTCTCAGAGCAATCACTTACAAAGATGGTTCAAAGTGCTCAGAGCGCCTGATCTAATAGGTCTGGGGTTGGCTCCAGATTTTGTTTGGTAACCAACACCCTAGATGACTCGGGGGTTACTGTGTTGGGAGGGCATCATACTCCCATTTTAAGAATAAAGAGAAGAAACTCAGCTGGCTTAAATAATATTTTCCAAGTCCACAGTTAATGAAGCAGCATAGAGGGATCTTTGTTCCCCGTTTTGTCCCTTCCCCGACTCCCTCCCTGTGAGAACCATATCACAGTCACCTGCACCCCGGACATATAGTGTGAATGAGTAAGTGAATGAATAAATGAATGACTGTCTGCAGGACCACACGCAGGCATAGGGACCAAGGTTCATAGCAGAACGCACATTTAGGGGCAAAGGTAGGCAGCAGAAACATCAGACACGAGCAAGAGCTCTGTGTTGCTCCTAATGTTTTGAAAGAAGTATGTCTGTATCTTCCTGTGTTGTTTGTTTTGAAATATCAACCCTTCACTAAAACTCTGGAAGGAGCAAGGGATGGGCAAACTAGAGACCTGGCACTTCTCATCCTAGTCCTGCCTCCCTGGACTGTGCTGTGCAGGCTGGCACATCCCGGTGGCTAGACACACAGGGCCCCTCACAGAGGAAGGGCATGATTTGTTTGGTATAATCCAGTGGTCCCCAACCCCCGGGCCACGGACTGGTACCAGTCCATGGGCCATTTGGTACCAGTCTGCAGAGAAAGAATAAATAACTTACATTATTTCCATTTTATTTATATTTAAGTCTGAATGATGTTTTATTTTTAAAACATGACCAGATTCCCTCTGTTACATCCATCTAAGACTCACTCTTGACGCTTGTCTCAGTCATGTGATACATTTATCCATCCCACCCTAAAGGCTGGTCCGTGAAAATATTTTCTGACATTAAACTGGTCCATGGCCCAAAAAAGGTTGGGGACCACTGGCATAATTGATGCCTTCTTTGCTTTTTCAACCAAAAGACAAACACATCTTTTAGCCTTCAGCTCTCTTTCACCCGGAATGCAAGCCTTCACTTTAATTCGGGAGCTCCCTGTAGATGATACATTGTCGCTGGAGGCAGTAGGAACTGATATTTTTCTTATGCATCCCTTAGTTTAAGCCAACTTGACTCATTAATTGAAGAACTCCCAAACCTGAGGAGAGATGTACGGAGGCCATGACGGAGTCAGGGACCTCTGGGGTATGGCGGCATTGCACGCAAAACACAGTTATCATCCAGCCAGGGGCTCCAGGACCTCTGCCTGCCGGACCCAGCAGTTACACTCTGCAGTTTCCCAGATTAAGAAGTGTTTAAACATCTGCTACTTAAAGGATACGTAAAAAAGTAATAAATTTAAAACCAGGGTGGGTGGGAGTGGGGAGCTGGGACTTAAATTGAGAGAGTGAGCAGACAACTGAAAGGTCTACAGAAACAGAGAAGCCGTATTTTTTCATTTCTGAAACAACTCCTTGACAACTTAGAAATAAGCACTAATTCAAGTGTCCACGGTGTAAAATAAATCTGAAAAAGCTCAACGAAAATTAGGCCGTAGTCCATATAGAAATGTAATAGGCTCTCCCTCTTGCTTCTAACCCATCTGAGTTGGCTTGGCAGGGGCTCTCAGGGAAGGGAGGGCTACCCAGGGCAAAAGAGCGGGTCCAGGAGCCTGAGTGCAAGCCCGTGCCTCACCAGGCTCTGTCCACGCCAGGTGGGTTGAACATGCAGTGAGTTCCTGACACAGGTTTTATTGTGCTGGTTACTTTTAGAAGGAGTCTGTTGGCTTTCTGTCACATATAGTTCAGTTGTAAAGCATCCTTTTAACTATCGCTCATCATCAGTAAGGACTATACCCTTGCTGCTCCACAGTTTAGCATGGATTTTCTTCTCTCTTAAAAATTAA
Organism: Saccopteryx leptura; assembly: GCF_036850995.1. Taxonomy (NCBI): domain Eukaryota; kingdom Metazoa; phylum Chordata; class Mammalia; order Chiroptera; family Emballonuridae; genus Saccopteryx; species Saccopteryx leptura. The sequence goes on along the minus strand of NC_089504.1, from coordinate 220,197,942 downwards.
GTAACATTGTCTTGTTGCCTAATACAATTTAACCATCTCTTTTCTACCAGTATTATTTAAGACTTTACTGACCCACAGTGTATTAAGTCACAACTATTCCTAAGGAACATTGATTTCCAGCTTAAAAGTTTGGCCGTGGCACCACAGGTGCATGGACAGGATGGGAAGTAACATGAACACAGCCACCTGAATGAGTTCCGCTCATCGTTTATATAAACGTAATCCTGTGCGTCATCCGTAGCATGCACAGCTTTGCTCCCCAGACTCTTCTAAACCCCCTGACGGAGTCCTGAGCATCTCAGGGTACTCATAGTTTACTCTTTATTAACAAGAATGCTTTGGTACTCAGCTCAACAATAGATTTTCTGTTTTGTACATGGGTTACATTACAAACATGGGTGGAGGTGGGCCCGGGTTTGTGTGAATAAGCAGTGCAGTGTGTATAATCTGAGCAGCTTGTACTGGACTCCTTCTTCCTTCTCCTGTCTCGACATAAACCCAGCTTCTCTCCTTGGTCTCTTTCACAGTGACGGGGTACTTCAGCCGTGGCTCTCGCTGGCTGTGTGTTTCAGCCGTGCCTGTGAGACTGGAATCCCGGTGTTGAAGGAAGAGCTCAGGGCTTAGAATCAGTGCACCTGGGTCAGACCCGGACTCTGCATCTCACAAGCAGAGTGACCTTCAGGAAGACACCAGGTCCCTTCCTTTCTCTTTTCTGACAGTAAAATGGGGATAATACCATCCTTACATCTCTTGCAGAAGTACCGTCAGATTGCATGACAAAACACGGAGTCGTGTGCAGAGTTGTATATGATGACTCTGCCCGGTGAATTCTCTCAGTAACAAATTCAAAAATAAACAAAAAGAGGACCTGTAACCAAAAACCTGAGCAGATACTGCAATGTTATTTCCACAAAGGCAGTAGATTCCAAGGATAGAGACTTGAGCATTCAGTGGTATCATTCTTTTAGATGGCTTTTGTAACTTTTTCCTAATTTATAAATCAGTGCATGACCTTTTAAAGAATATATAAAAGGAAACACTTTATTTAGCAAGAGAGAGAGACAGAGAGAGAGAAATAGAGAGAGACAGACAGACAGAAAGGGAGAAAGATGAGAAGTATCAACTTGTATTGTAGTTACATCACTTTAGTTGTTCATTCATTGCTTCTCATATGTGCCTTGATATGGGAGCACCAGCACCCTTGCTCAAGCCAGCAACCTTTGGGCTCAAGCCAGTGACCATGGGATTATATTGATGATCCCATGCTCCAACTGACGATCCCATGCTCAGGCTGGTGAGCCTGAACTCAAGCTAGCGACCCTGGGGTTTTGAATGTAAGACCTCAGCATACCAGGTCGATGCTCTATCCACTGTGCCACCAGTCAGGCAAAAAGGAAACACTTTTCAAAATGTCACTCCAAACTAGACATAATAATACATAACATTTTTTTATTCTTTCCTAGCAATCTATATCTACGTGATATATATAACAGCTGTTTAATCCCTAGTCTATTAATGGGCATATAAACTTTTAACAATGCCCTTTGCAAATGACAAACATTACCATGTTGTAGAAAGCGCTTTGCATTAAGAGCTAGAAGAGTAAAGATGTGCAGAGATAGATACTTGACCTGGGGTCTAGGGGAAGACAGCCAATTGACACAGTGGAAGAATATTTTATGTGAATCTTATTATCTTTGTTTTATGATCTTTAGGTTGGTCGAGCATAGGACACATACTGTAAATTTCTTTTTGTATTTATTTCTCAGCCAATTCTAGTGAAACATACGCAGAGAGAACAGCAACAAATTTCACTGTTTAATGGAACATAATTAAAATTGGGAGGAGAGATCTGGGGACCTTCCTCTTTGAGCCTTGGAGTTTCTGTTTTTAAAATTAAAAAGCGGGGGCCATTCTTCAGCTTTAGCATTTTAGAATTCTCTGGCATGGTCCTTGAATTTAGGATTCTCAGTATCTTCTGCCTCAGGTGACTGGTGAGTGAGGGGATGCTCAACAAATACCCTTAAAGTCAGCTCCTTAGGGGGCAATGGAAAAGACCAGTCCTGTAAGGAGGACAGACATTCCCTCCTGCGTTTAACTGTCACACACTGTTGGTCAAATAAGTTTTTTAATATGATATATATGTTTGCTCACTTATAGTTTGCATTGGGTGTGGGGGACAGGCTGTGAGCAGGCAGGGTCTTTATAGCTTAAGGCTTAGTTTTAAGACTAAGCCTTTCCCACCCTTTTAATACTAAGATCTTTTCAAAACTGAGCTTTTCCCCATACCCTTAACTGTTGCATGATGTGGGGTGGTGCACTCTTATGAGGAACTCCATTTATGCCTCAGATAAATGACTTTGTATCAGAGACTTCCGTATTTGTATATTGGATTAAAGGTTTTGATTTCTACACTATAAAATTGGGCAGAGGTGTCCATGCTAGGGGAGAGCAGAGAAAGGCCATGTGGAAGAGAGGAGAAGCAGCCAAGATGGCAGAGTGCTGAAGGAGAAGCCAGTTTGTGCAGAGAGAAGGAGATGGGGAACAGAGGTGAATAAGGCTGATGAGGTAGAAACTTTGATTCTAGGAAACTCGGGTAAGTCAGTGACTTTGAGAGCCCTGAATGGAAAAGGAAGTGTTTTCCCACTGTGTGTATTTCTTGCCCGTTGGGTGCAAGCTGGGATTAAAGCTAATGGCCCTCCAGTTCTTGGTTCCGTTGTTTCATTACCGTCTGCTGAATCAAATGCGAACCTGCACAGGCCAGGCGGCTGTGATGGTGGCCGTGGCTACTGGCTTTACACATACTAACCTCCAACTCTTTTCATCTGTAAATTTGGCCACCACTGAGAAATGAAGTCATTGGCAGGCTGGGAATACAGGTTCCTCATAATGATTAATCCTTTTCTACATCTACCTCTATAATCCTTAATACTGAAGAGGAAGCAGGGAGGAAAAAGCATTTAGGAAGGGGAATGCTTTTCTGAAGCAAGCTTTGTGCAGTCTATTTAAGGATTACATGCATATTTCACTTGGTTTTCATGCCGTTCTAATGTTCAGGGAAGGAAGGAAGTCGGAATGGTTTAAGGACAATTTGGCAGAATTCGTGGTACAACAGAGGAACCATTTCAAAACTAAGAGTGATCCTGCTAGGTGAGTCAGAGTCACAGGGACGAGGGAGGCAACCAGGTCTACATTTTGGGACTTCTTTAAGACAACATGAGGTGCACACTTATACTCACACACACAAAGACACACACACACACACACACACACACACACCTGAATGATGCAGGGTAGGGCTCATCGAAGAAGATGTCAAGGACAGTCTTTGCAGACACAGATTGTTTCCCCTGGTAGGAGATGGGGGGAGGGGTAGCAGTAGGAAGGGGTAATTTCTTGCTAATGAGCTGCTGCAGGCCCTGGGAGCTTTGCCTCTGCCTCTGCAGGCTTGTTTCAGAGAAAGAGGAGGGCCACTCCCGGGGGCTACAGAAGAGACAACCTAATGTAAAAAGAGAGTTGAAAACAGTAGGGTGGGTGTTGGTCAAATAAGTTTGTAAATATATATATTTGCTCACTTATAGTTTGCATTAGGTGTAGGGCAGTGGTCCCCAACCTTTTTTGGGCCACAGACCGGTTTAATGTCAGAAAATATTTTCATGGACCAGCCTTTAGGGTGGGACAGATAAATGTATCACGTGACTGAGACAAGCATCAAGAGTGAGTCTTAGACGGATGTAACAGAGGGAATCTGGTCATTTTTAAAAAATAAAACATTGTTCAGACTTAAATATAAATAAAACGGAAATAATGTAAGTTATTTATTCTTTCTCTGCAGACCGGTATCAAATGGCCCACAGATGGGTACTGGTCCGTGGCCTGGAGGTTGGGGACCACTGGTGTAGGGGACAGGCTGTAAGCAGGCAGGGTTGTTATAGCCTAAGGCTTAGTTTTAAGACTAAGCTTTTCCCCATACCCTTGATTGTTGGTGATGTGGAGTGGTGCAGATAAGTGACTTTGTATCAGAGATTTCCTTGTTTGTATATTGGATTAAAGGTTTGATTTCTACACTATAAAATGGAGTAGAGGAGCTCATGCAGGAGGAGAGTAGAGAAAGGCCACGTGGAGGAGAGGAGAGGCAGCCAAGATGGTGGAGTGTTGAAGGAGAAGCCAGTTTGTGTAGAGTTTGTGCAGAGATAAGGAGATGGGGAACAAAGGTGAATAAGGCTGGTAAGGTAGAAACCTTTGATTCTAGAAAACTCGGATAAGTCAGTGGCTTTGGGAGCCCTGAATGGGAAGGAAAGTGCTTTCCCACTGTGTGTATTTCTTGCCCGCTGGGTGCAAGCTAGGATTAAAGCTAATGGCCCACCAGTTCTTGGCTCCATTGTTTCATTACCGTCTGTCCGAATCAAATGCGAACCTGCATGAGCCAGGCAGCTGTGATGGTGACTGTGGTTACTGGCTTTACAGTGGGTGACAAGTTAGTCAGTATCTAGACATTTGTAATGATTTTACCCCTTGCAGTAAAATAATCTAAAAACAGAGACTAAAAATTCAGTGTATCAATAAAAAAAATTTTGGTGCTGTACTTGTGTATTTGTAGCAGCTAATTCCAGTGGTCCAAGTAATAGTCACACTTCTCACTTTCTTTCTTACTAACAGCATCTTCAATGCCTAGCAAAAGCCAGCTGATTTCTCCAGGCTCCCCTGGCGCTAAAGAGCCATGGGCAGAGTGTAGGGCACGGAGAGGTTCCTGCGGGTCTCAGGATGAGCAGGCCCTCCCGAACCACCTGGTTACCTGTTCCTTTTTCCCACTGCATGGCACAGGCATACACCCCTCACATGCAGCAGGGCTCAGAGAGAGAGTGAGGGATAAAAAAAAAGACAAGATGGTGTAGCTGATATTTGTTATTGTCTTCTTTGCACTCATCATCACCTCTTCCACTCTAGTCCAGGAAGTCTGGATGAGGCTCCACTCACTTCCAGGGGTAAGGATGTAACTCAGCTGTGGCCAATGAAAGCAGTGCAATTATCCAGCCTCAATGATTGGCTCAGGGATAGACACATGACCTGAGGTTGCCAATCAGAATGAATCTCAAGACATCAGCAAGAGCTATTCTTTCCCAATGGAATTGAATCTGGAAAGTTGTTGGGCTGCTGGAAGTCACCATAGCCCTTTTGCCACCAGTAGTAAAAGAAGTTCCACAAGTGAAAAGAAGAGCCAAGAGACAGAGGGAAACAGTCCCAATGACTCACTGGAGTCCCTAGGCCCATAGTTCAAAGTAGTAATTCCCTTTTAGGCTGTATTTTTGGTTTGAGTTTCTGCACAAGCAGAGTATGAGATAAAACTTCTAGTGCAAGTAGTTTCTTTGGGAAACAGTCCCAAGAAAGACCAATAGGAAACTGGAATAGAGAAGAAAAGGAACCCAATAAAGAGTAAAGGGGTAAGCAGAATAATGGATGTCTGCATCCTGGAATCTGAAACTGTAGGTTATAAGGCAAATGGGAATTAAGGTAACAGATGGAAAGAAGTCTGTTCAAAATCAGCTGACATTGAAATAGGGAGGAGAACCAGAGAGGTGGCACGAGAAAGACTCAGCCCCATGTTGCTGGCTTTGAAGTTTAAGGAAGGGGCCACAAGCCAAGGAACATGGGCAGCCTCTAGAAGGTGGAGAAGGCAAGGAAATGGATTCTTCGTATAGAGTCCCCAGGAAGGTGTGCCCCCTATGCACACCTTTATTCTTAGCCCACATCTGACTTTTAACCTCCAAAATTATAAGATAATAAATGTATTGTTTTAATAACTGAAGAGTGGAAATTTACCCAGCAGCAGTAAGAAATGAATACAAACTTGTCACAAATCAGCCATCATATGGGCAACTGGAACTGCGTCCCATGGGGATCTCCGGGTGACAGGGTAGCATGCGTCCATGTTGCCCCTCTGAGGGTGAGGAGAAGGAGTATTCACCACTAGCCACGGTCATCAGGAAAAACTCTTGCAGCACTTCCTGCTGCCTGGGTGTGTGTCCGAGTACCACAAGCCCACAGGCTGAAAGTCTTAAGTGTTCACAGGAGATAACCTTCTGTGTCAAAGATGGCATCCAAGGACACCAACAGCATCCTCAACAAGCAACTTTGAACGTAAGTGGTACAGGAGGTAGATTTTAGTCATCAGAATAATCCAGGGTTCCTACTCATTTTTACTGGCTGAGGTGAGGCTTGGGATGGTTCCGAGTGACTACGATTGTCTCACCCAACGTGCCAAAGCGCCCCTCAAAGAAATACTGGCTTCTGACCATTCAGTCTCGTCAATTGCTTCCTTCTTGCCTGAGATCAGTTGCAACGACTTTGCCTTCAACCAGCCTCGTGTCCCTCAAGGAGTACACAGAGATGACAAAGATATACAGAAAGACCTTAAGTGCTGCTTTTTGTAAAAATGTTAAACAGCTTTCTGGAAAGAAGAGAAAGATAGCCAATAATTCTCAACAGCTGGGACCCAATTCCCATCCATTCTTCACACTTTTTTGCATAGTGTTGAAAGGAGCATAAAATCAACCCAGCCTCATTAGAACACACTGTCATGAAGTAACAGAGACACACTCCAAAAGGAAGGAAAAGGGATCATGGTGCTTTCCTACCCCCCAAAGGCACAGATGCCACCAGCCAGAGACCGTCCAAGATCACAGTGTTCTCCCACGTGTCTGTGTCCAAATTTCCCTTTTCTTATAAAAACCCCAGTTATTGGTTTAGAGCCCAATGTAATCCAGGAAAACCTCATGTTAACATGACTGCATCTGCAAAAACTCTATTTTCCAATTAGGTTGCATTCACAGGTACTGAGCCTGAGAGCTTCAACACATCTTTTTGGAGGACACAATCCAACCCCTAACACCTCCTCGAACCACGACGTACACTCAGCCCCTCAGTCACACAGCTCTGACAGAAATACTTAAATGATCATTGAGATGTCACATGACTGAGGGGTGGAGTGGGAATAACAGATAGTGAACCCCCAGAAGTAACTCCACACAGCACCGCACTTAGCAAGGTCTCATGGCACCAACATGCACGCTTCTCCAACACATGCAGCCACCAGGACTTAGAATAATGACCTGCTGTGGCACTTTCCCCTGGTCACGGCCCTGCCTTTCAGAGAAGCTCTTTTTGTCAAAGCTCAGCCTGTCTACATCTGGCTATGATGCCTTGGCTATGACTTCCAAGTTCCCGTCTCCGAGTGGGTGCTCAGGGGGCTGGAGAGTGCTTCCTGCCCCCACCCCACCCCAGCTCTGCAGCTGAATTCCAGCCGGGCCAGCTGGGGGAACACTGGCAGGAGGCTAGTGGCAGTATCAGGTTAACCATATGACATATGGCCATTTGGTACCCGCAAAGGCCATTTCATATCAGCTTGGAGTCTTTTCTGTTTTGCTGATTGGACTCCCATTGACACACGGATTGAGCTTAGCTGCAAACTATCAGCCCTGCAGAAGACAAAGCTGTAAGTCACTTCCCAAGTTGGAAGAGCCAAAACCATCCATTTTTAGTTCAGTGTGTGCTAATTTGTTGATCATATCCTTTAATTCCTTCCAGGACAAATCAGCCTTGTGTGAACTCTGCTGGAAAAGGAAACAGGAATGTTCCCAACAGTACTCTGTTTCAGGGTGAAGGGAGTATCACTTTGAGCTATAACATTTTCCCAATAGTGGTTTTCGATCTACTAGTAAAAATACAGTAAAGGCCATAGGCTTGTGGAGACCTGAATCATTATCATTTTCTTGTAACTTCCAGGGCTTAACCTCTAAATGGATGGGTCCCCCTCAAAGCCATCTCTTTGAAAGGCTGTAAACTTTCTCCAGGGTCAGCATCCAGGAGCAAAACATCTCTCAAAACCCTGGTTGACATAGGTTTTTTGGAAACACCTTTTTATTTATATAGTAATTTCACTCACTTTGACAACTCACTTTATTCATCAAACTAATCACTAACAAACTCTGGTTGTTTTGAAGGACTGACCTCATCCTTACATAGGGTGAGTTTCCACTATTGATTCTATTCCAAAGGAAGCCTGAGAAAGGTGCTGAGGCTAACCTTAAGGTTGTATGTGAACTCACAAGATAGTAGTTAGAAAAGTCCTTTTTTGGCCCTGGCCAGTGGCTCAGTGGATAGAACATCAGCCCAGCATGTGGACATCCTGGGTTCCCAAGTCAGGGCACACAAGAGAAGTGAACATCTGCTTCTTCTCCCCCTTCTCACCCTCTTGCCTTCCTGCAGCCAGTGGCTCAATTGGTTCGAGCATAGCCCTGGCACTGAGGATAGCTTGATTGGTCCAAACACTACAGCCTCAGGTGCTAAAAATAGCTTGGCACTTGAGCATTGGCCCCAAACAGGGCAGCAGGGTGGATCCTGGTCAGGATGCATGTGGGAGTCTGCCTCACTATCTCCCTTCCTCTCACCTAAAAAAAAAAGTCCATTTTTATTGAGCAATTGAAGTTCTAATACACTTATTTTCAAAGCACCAGGATTTTATAATCCCATCTATTTTTGACATTTTCTTATTTTTCAAAGAAAAAGCAAAACATTGTGGCAAAAAAGCAAGAGGGTAAGCCTAATCCTGCTCCAGCCCAGCTTCTGAGAAACCAAAAGCCACTTGTACTGCAAGGGGCCTCTACAAGGCCCTATCTGCTTCCCTCGTGGCTTTCTGGTGACTGTCACAGAGCCTGAAACATACACAGTTTGAGTGACTGCTCTGGGTTGTCACTGTATCCAGAAGTCCTGCCAGAATGAATGAACAATGAATGAATGTATCATGATGAAATGACCTAGTAACCTTTAGAAATTCACTACCTTGTATTATCTTGGTGAAATAAACTGTAGGAAGCAGACAGCAAGAGCCTATAGAAAGGGCAGGGGACAAGCACTCTCTCAGGAAAGGCAGAAACATTAGAGAATTAGTAATTGAGCTGCTAGGCAGTTAAGTGGCAGAATAAGGACCCAGGGTCTGTGGCTAAGTCACGGTAATGGAGAAAGTATGATGATGGACAGCCCGGGGACTGGGCTTCGGTAAGGGAGCAAGGTCATGGTTCTGCTGTGGGCTCAAGTTTTATTACTGGAATCACCTAAGAGCACTGTTATATGTGCTTGCTTTTACTTCAGACTTCTTTTTTCTTTTCTTTTTCTTTTCTTTTCTTTCTAGGTGAGAGGAGAAGAAATAGTGAGGCAGACTATTGCATGCACCCCAACTAGGATCTACCAAGCAACCCCATCTGGGGCCAATGCTAGAATACCAAGCTATTTTTAGTGTCTATGGCTGATGCACTCCAATGGAACTATTCTCAACACCTGGGCCATGTTCAAACCCATTGAGCCACTGGCTGTGGGAGGGGAAGAAGGAGAGAAGGGGGAGGAGGGGGGGGAAGCAGATGGTTGTTTCTCCTATGTGCCCTGATTGGGAATGGAACCTGGGGCTTCCACACGCCAGGCCAAAGCTCTACCACTAAGCCAACTGGCCATGGCCACTTTTTACAATTTTAATATCATACCATGAACATTTGTTGTGCCCACATTTTTTGAAAACATAACTTGTAATGTCTATACGATACTCCATTGAACAAATTGCCTTAATTTATTTAGAAATGCCCTACTCTCAAACACCTAGCTTGTCAAAAAAAATTTGGAGTGAATGTGCATGTACATCAATCTGTCTCCATCGCCGGACCAGTTCCTAGGGGCAGAACTGCCGCCGGTCAGAGAGCATGCGTGTGGCTAAGAGGCCAGTGAATTCATGCTTCCACATGGTGCTCCCAGAAAGTGTGACTAATACTCCCTCCAGGGTAGATAAAACCCCAGGGCTCCAGGCTAGATATTTCTTGGCTCAATCATGTTGCCCTTTCAGTATACCCAAAATTTGAATTTACAGATGAGAAAAAAGGCCCATATTTGCCCAAGATTCATGACAAAACCAGGTGGAAATAATAGATAACATTTCCTCAGAAACAGGAGACTGTAGAACAAGAATCAGGTGACACCCAGAAATACCTCAGCCTGGGATGTCACTTCGCCACCCCCCCCCCCAATCCAGGCCACCCACAGACTCTCTGTCAAAGCAAACACAACATACATCTTCAGCAGATCCAGAAACTGCACCTCTTGGAAACTGCCAGCACATTTCCAAATCATAGTCAAATTATGATTTGTTCACCCACACACTCACCCAATGACCCATGTGATGAGGAATTCATTATTCACTGCAGACAAGATCCAACACCAATAAAATGTTCTGGCCTCAAGCTGTTCTAAGGAAAGCCTCTGTTTAAATCTAAAATTTTAAACAATAATAATAATAATACATTTGACAGCTGTCACAAGTCAGAGGTAAACCTATGTCTTTTGCCTCCTCTTAAAACCAGGCTGGATTTCTGTCCTGTGCAGTGACTCAGTTCACATCAGTGGGCCCACAACTGGTTTTAGAAACCAGTTTTAGTCAAAGCTCTCACACAAACAGCAAGTTATATCATTGTTCTTAAGCCAAAGCTGCATGTTAAAACATTCCCACTTTCTTTAGAATTTGGAATTTCTAGTTTCTTTTTCCAAAGACATATCAAAATGATCTTTAAAAAACTGCAACTTAAAGATCGGGGTGCGCTGGAGGCAACATTGGCCAGGACTCTGAGGATCAGTTCCGGTTCCGCCGGTTCCGGTTTCGCCCGGCAACGCGGCCATTCCCATCAAATTCTTCGAAAAGCGGCAGGCTTGTCGTTACCCAGGTATGATAGAGCGCAGAGTTGGAGAAGGCACCAAGCCTTCCTGGCCTCAGAAGAGGGCCCTTTTTGCCCTTAATGTCCCCATACTGCACAGAGGAGGGCCTGGACTGCTGCCTCTGCCCCTGTGGCCCATCCAGTCAGTGGAGTCACAGGGGAAGCCTGAACTCATTAAGGTCCCAAAGGGGCCAATGTGGAAGGTTTTGCACCCTGAGCCCATTCTGGGATTCCAGGTAGCTTACATGGTGTTCCAGAAGCTAAATGAGGTAGGGGCTGCCTTAGTCTTGAAGGGCCCTTTGCTGGTCCTGACCGAGTCACTCCGTGAAGACCGGCATTCACAAGTGGAGCAGTGACCGCACAGAGTCCGTGCTGGACCCGGAGGCCTCGAGCGTTGGACCTGTCCTTGCCCCTTCTTTCTGCAGCCACCACCAGCTCACTGCAGATTATCAGCCACAAAACAGACCACCCCCTAAGTCCAGACACGGTCCCCCCATGGAGTCACAAATGTTGGAGTCAAATACTCACTCCCCACCTCTAGTCGGTCAGCACATGCTGGTCAAGACCAGGGAGGCCTGTCCCCATAGGCCTGGCCGGGCTGAGGGCCTTAGGATCTGGGTGCCAGAGTGGTGAGTGGCGAACACGAGGTTTCTGTAGCCCCAGGCCTGGGACTACAGCCAGCTGGGATCCTGTCTGAAGACACCGGCCACGTGATGGGGTTGGCTCGTGCGGACACAGTGATTACCTGGGACTTTCACAAACTGGAACTGCTGGAGAAGGAGGGGGACAGTGGTGAGGGCGTGGCCCAGAAAGGTGGCTCCGAGGTCTCCTCTGGTGGGGCTTTCTTGTGGTCTGCTGCCTCCCCGTGGTTCAAAAGTGTCCCCCACGGTGAACTGTGGGACTGACTGACCCAGAACACCAAGGCCACAGTCTAGTCACAGTGCCCCACAGGGTGATTGAGGCCCTGGTTCCAAGTGAGAAAGATCTGATTGGGAGGGAAGAGTCCCAACCCCCACCCCAGGGGGGGAGGGTCTAGGCCATTCTGAGTTGTGCACTTGTGGAGCTAGGTTGTGGAGGGGGTGCTGCTGGCTCTGGTAATTATTTAAGATCCACTTGAGAGAACAATGAGCAGCTTTCTGTGCTTGCTCCTGCCAAGAGAAAGGCCCACCAGGTGAGAAGGCACAGCCTGCTGGCCAGCCAGCCACACAGGCTCCCTCTGGCGAGGACACCAAGATGTCTACAGAGGTCGCAGGGTCAAGTGGTCATGGTCGGTGATGGTCATAACATGTGAAGTGCTCCCCAGGGACTGAGTCACAGTACTCCAACTTGGAGGTCTAACCCCACCTGCAACCAGCAGCCACAGAGGGGACCGGTCATCTGCTCCCGTTTGGGACCCTAGAAATTGTGGGATGACCTCTGACTGAGTAGGGGTTAGCCTGGTGGGTATGTGAGGACAATAAAATAAAGAAAAAAAGAAAAACTAAATTTAGCCCTTGAATCATTAATTCTCTCTTCTCCATCCACTTTGAAATATATATATATATTTAAGATAGATATAAATTAATTCTGGTTTTTTCCATCCACTTTGAAAAAAACATATATATTCAAACATAGATATAATGCAGATTCATTACACAAGTTTCTAATTTCTTAATTGATAAGGATAGTCTACAAAAAGGGCACCAACCTTCTGTAAGCAAACACAGGATAATTCAGCGATTCAGAGGTCTCTCTTAGGTATTTTAGATCCTTTCTTTTTCATCTTGTTTATATATTTTTTAATTTATTTTATTTATTTATTTATTTATTATTATTTTTTTTCTTTTTTTTTTCTTTCTGAAGCTGGAAACGGGGAGAGACAGTCAGACAGACTCCTGCATGCGCCTGACCGGGATCCACCCGGCACGCCCACCAGGGCGATGCTCTGCCCACCAGGGGGCGATGCTCTGCCCCTCCGGGGCGTGGCTCTGCCGCAACCAGAGCCACTCTAGCGCCTGGGGCAGAGGCCAAGGAGCCATCCCCAGTGCCCGGGCCATCTTTGCTCCAATGGAGCCTCGCTGCGGGAGGGGAAGAGAGAGACAGAGAGGAAGGAGGGGGGGCGGGGGTGGAGAAGCAAATGGGCGCTTCTCCTATGTGCCCTGGCCGGGAACCGAACCTTGGTCCCCCGCACGCCAGGCCGACGCTCTACCGCTGAGCCAACCAGCCAGGGCTATTTTTTTATTTTTTTTTTTACAGACACAGAGAGAGAGGGATAGATAGGGACCGACAGACAGGAACGGAGAGAGATGAGAAGCATCAATCATCAGTTTTTCGTTGCGACACCTTAGTTGCTCATTGATTGCTTTCTCATATGTGCCTTGACCATGGACCTTCAGCAGACTAACCCCTTGCTCAAGCCAGCGACCTTGGGTCCAAGCTTTGCTTAAACCAGATGAGCCCACGCTCAAGCTGGCGACCTTGGGGTCTCGAACCTGGGTCCTCTGCATCCCAGTCCAATGCTCTATCCACTGCGCCACCACCTGGTCAGGCTATATATTTTTTATTTTGAACTTTCATATAATCTTTCCATCCAAATGAAAGTTATACCTGCATGTGTACACCTTCAGGTGAGCTCGGTCTCCTATTCACCTGTAACCCTCAGTGAGCCCAGCCACCTCCAACACTGAGCTGATTCTCTTTCCATGTTTGCTCAGAAAAGGAGAAAGCCTCACAGATGTGAAATTATTTTCCCACTTGTTAGCCCAGAACCCTCTCTGAGTATAGTCTCCTTCTGGCCTTCCTACCCAGCGGAACGGCCACTACATCCCCAGCAGGCTGGGCCCTGCTCAGCCTCCTGGGTCCCCATCAAGTGGCCCTGCAGTGGCAGTCAGGACCGTGTTGAGAAGTCTTCAGTTTAATGCATTTTTAGACTGGTAGGTTTTGGTCACTACTTCTATTAGTAAAACACATCTTAATCGTTTTTAAAATACCAATTTGTAAATGATATACAACTGCTCTAATCAATTTTTTGTGCGTTATAAAAATATAAATGGTGAGGTTTGAAAATAACTATGAATAGAACCCTGGGGTTCTTTTTTTTAGCACCTGAGAGCTATATTGCTCACATAGCACACACACACGCACACACACAGGAGCCCTGAGGTGTACAAACACTTTTTAGACCCTTCCAATTCAGCCTGTCCCTGAGCTGGGGTCTAGAAAGAATCGGTGCTGTGAATTGGAGGACAGGGTGTCAGGTGTTTTGGGGGAGTCCTGGGAGGGGTTAACCATTTCCACTTTAGACCAACTCCACCATAGGCAGGAAGCTGGGAAAATGGGTTAAAAAAAGAGACTATTTTCTGCCTGGTCCTGTTACTGTATTTTTATGTCACCAAAGCATACCATATCCAGCTCATTTATAAAGAAGACATTTTAATGTGATTTTTTTAGTTGAGGGTACAGGATGGTTTTCATTTCAGTATCTTCAAACCCAAATTATTGCAAGACTAACGTGCAAGGTCATTCAGAGGGAAACTACCTGCGTTCATTAAGCGAGAATACCCATCACCTTCGCTTTATAGAAAACGAGTAAGGGTGGGTGGAAGTTGTACAAAACCTAAAAATTTCCCCTGGGCAGGTTTCAAAACAATCCTCAGCGACGGGTGTAGGTGTTCCCATTTCTACCAGGTGGTGGCGCTCGAGGCAAATGGTGCTGCTACCTTGTCCCGGGAAGCGCTGACCCTGAGCTCTCAAAGCAACGATGGTCAAAGAATGCATACAGGGAAACGGCAGGGCCGTGCGGCCCAGACCAACACCCCTCGCAGCCCCGGGCGGGATGAGGGGAAGGAAACGACGGCACGGAAAGAACTGCCTTTCGGCAGCAGCAATGCCAGGCCCGGCCCTGGGCGCAGCAGAGGGCACCTTGCGGGCCCGCGTGAGCGCAGCGCATCCGGGCCCAGCGCGCGGTCTGCAGAGGCGGTGGGGCGAACGCGAGGCAGGGAGCCACGTCCACGGGAAAAAAAACACACAAATCTTAGCCTTACTACGATTCAACATTTCAAAATTCACGCCCCTCGTTTCTGCCGATCAGACTTTAATGAGAGCCCTTTTCAAGTAACTGTGGTTCTCTTTTCGTAGGTAAATGAATTCAAGGTGATTGTTTTACCCGGGTGTCTTATTACTTTTACAGAATCATGATTGTCTTTTGCAAGTAAAAAACTCTCTGTCTTTCGGATCAGAGTGTAAATCCACGTAATTATGCTCTCTGTTTAAATAAACCTGAAATAAAATAAATAAAATAGGGCCACATAGGCAAA
Organism: Saccopteryx leptura; assembly: GCF_036850995.1. Taxonomy (NCBI): domain Eukaryota; kingdom Metazoa; phylum Chordata; class Mammalia; order Chiroptera; family Emballonuridae; genus Saccopteryx; species Saccopteryx leptura. Next base: position 220,182,899 of record NC_089504.1, on the reverse strand, counting down.
AAATTTAATTTACGGAAGGAAGTCCTCCTGAAAGCTAGGCTGTGGATATTTTGATGGAGTCTGCGTTTGTTTGTTTTTTTCAAGAGGAGGTTTTTAAAACAGAATGTTTCAGAAACCTGAAAATTTTAAGGGCGAATCCCTAGTCTTTTCAGTAAAACAGTGTGTTCTACACTCCTGCCCTTCCCAAGAATTGAATTAGACTCTCCAGAGTTGTACACATGTGGTTTCATTTCCAATTTGTAAATAGCCTGTACTGGAGTCATCATTATAAAAAGCTCTTTCAGTTCCTTGAAAATTTGGGGAAGGAAAGGATCCTGGCTCTATCTGGTGCTATAAGGAAGAACAATGAAACGAAAGAGGAAAGGCCGGTATTCTCTGGGGCACGATCCACTTTTTATGGGGCTGAGCGTAAAACAAATCGGGCATGACAAGACCTCCTCCTCCAGTAACCCTCAAGTTCAGGACAGACTTTGCCATAGAAGAGGAGAGCCTGATCCTCCATTGTGTCATTTCCCATTTTCCTGTTTAATTTTGTACCAGTCCCCAGAAAATTCTTTGTTTTTCTGACACACAAGGGATCTCTACTCTGGGTGAAGCCAAATCCTATAAAAGAAAAACTAAGACTCTTTCCCCCTAGGAAACACCCTTTAAATATATATGTACAAGATTCCCTTCCCTCACTCAAATCCCTTACAACCCCCAAGGGTATATGTGGATGCTGGGTCGCAATCCATTATTTGTGAGGTTTAGAGAAGGGCGGATGCTCAACTGTGTCCTGCTTGGCAGACTGGGAAACACTTACACAGAACACAGTCGATGCCCCCCCCCCCCATTTGCATGCATTCTTCACAGCAAATGTAAACTTCTGTGAAATAGTCCTGGTCTATAAAAAAAAGAAGAGGAAGAAAAGAAATGCCTATGTAAAAACAATGTAGCCATTCTCCTCCAAAGTTACATCATAACTCAATTTAAAATAGGGTGGGAAGCAACCCATGGATATTTTGGTCCAGCTCTGACTTGGAGTGCAGAAGCCAAATGCCTAAATAGTCCATTATGTGAAAGCCCATCCAAGCTTTGGCTATTATATGGGGGCGGGGGGGGGGGGAGTATCCTTTTACCAAAATTGACTTGATCTTTCTATTGTCTTCCTAATAAAGAATAAAGAAAGGAGAGCAGCAGTGAAATATTCCTGATTAAATACCCAGAATAAACACCCTAACATAAAAAGTGCAGATTAAGTGGCTGAGAATACAGTTTCTGGAGGTAGACTGGCTGGGTTCCAGTCCCATCTCTGCATATGACTGGAGTGGTGACCCTGAGAAAGGCCTTAACCATTCCATGCCTCACCTGTCTCATCTGTTAAGGAGAGATAATAATAGAACTACCTTTTCGGGTGGCTGTGAGACCCAGTTAGTACATGTAAAGCAGTGGTCCCCAACCTTTTTTGGGCCACAGACCGGTTTAATGTCAGAAAATATTTTCACGGACCGGCCTTTAGGGTGGGAGGGATAAATGTATCACGTGACTGAGACAAGCATCAAGAGTGAGTCTTAGACGGATGTAACAGAGGGAATCTGGTCATTTTTAAAAAATAAAACATTGTTCAGATTTAAGTATAAATGAAAAGGAAATAATGTAAGTTTTTATTCTTTCTCTGTGACTGGTACCAAATGACCCACGGACCAGTACCGGTCCGCAGCTGGGGGTTGGTGACCATTGATGTAAAGTAATTGAGATAGGTTTCATGCTGAGAACATAGAAATGTTGACTGTCTTATCCTATGTTATTTCTCATACTTGTTCACTTTTCTCCCAAAACATAGATTTAAAAAAACCTCCATTCCCACCATGTTTCAACAGTCCTGTCATGCTCTGTGAACTGTCCCTGAGTGTGTGTTACTTTACTAGCCAAGAAGGAAAAAACAGCTCTGTGGTTCAAAGACAGCTCTCTGTATAATAAGGATAGGATGAAGTGTTTCTTAAATGTGTTTTGATATTCTGGAAACCACCTAAATGTCCAACAATGGAGAAATAATTAAGGAATTATGGAAGGGGCACAGAATGTTTACAAATCACTTGAACAGCCTTTTTATAAACAGTGCACTCTCAAGTTATGCACAGATAGGGAAAGACTGACAGTAAAATGCTGAGATTCTAAGAGCGGTTTTGTTGGTGACAGCAAGAAAACGGCGCCAAGTGTCGGTTCAGCAACTTTGGTACTTGAATTCTGGCTAAGAAAGAACTCAGCCTGACCAGGTGGTGCCTCAGTGGATAGAGCGTCGGACTGGGATGCGGAGGAGCCAGGTTTGAGACCCCGAGGTCACCAGCTTGAGCGCAGGCTCATCTGGTTTGAGCAAGGCTCACCAGCTTGAGCCCAAAGTCACTGGCTCAAGCAAGGGGTTACTCGGTCTGCTGTGGCCCCCACCCCGGTCAAGGCACATATGAGAAAGCAATCAATGAACAACTAAGGTGTTGCAACAAAAAACTGATGATTGATGCTTCTCATCTCTCTCAGTTCCTGTCTGTCTGTCCCTATCTATCCCTCTCTCTGACTCTCTCTCTCTGTCTCTGTTAAAAAAAAAAAGAAAGAAAGAAGAAAGAAAGAAAGAAAGAAAGAAAGAAAGAAAGAAAGAAAGAAAGAAAGAAAGAATTCAGAACAGAGACTCAAAAAACATTTATTTAGAATGACACAGAGAGAGAAAGGCACTTTAGTAAACAAGTCACAGAGGCAAAAGAAGGACCCTTGGAGTTTAGGAGAAAGAAAAAAGCATGCTAACCATGCCTGGGGTAAGGAGGAGAGGTGGGAAGGCAGGGTGTGCTCTGGCAGGGAGAACTTGGACCTAAATCCTTAAGGCTTTTAAAGGCAGGGATATACTGCAGGTCCCCGGGGAGGATCACAATAGAATATTCATCAGTTCTCCTGTGTGTCCTTTTAGGGTTATGGTCTCCACTGATTGGTTGGTGCCAGGCAGGGGTCATTAGTCATTGTAGCTGGTCATGAGGTCAGCCATGGAGTAGCTTGTCTGGTTTTGCTGCTTTTCTGGGCCTGGAGCTGACACACAATTGAGGCCTCGTTGTCCTGGGGGCTTGATGTGTAAGGGCTATTCTCCAGCCCCCTTGTTTGTTCCCCTTCCAAGGAGGTCTGACCCGTCTGACTAGCAACATGCCAGGGGAGAAGAGGTCAGGAGAGGGCTCAAGCTGCACAACCAGCAATATGAAAGGTCAGAGGCTCTAAACCACATGGCCAGCAATATGCTAGGGGAGGAAAGGTCACTCTGGGAGTGAGGTCCTTGTTTTCCCAATTTTCCCTATTGCTAGACACCTGAGGCTCTCCACCCTGGTGAACTTCTGCATCTGGCCCATTGTCTTTGCTCTGCTCAAGTCTAACTGCCCACAGCAGTTTCTGTGAGTGGTGGAAATAGGTGACTTCTACTTTTTCTTTTATACCTTTCCAACTTGCCAAATTTCTATAAGGTTAACTGAGCACTTACTTTGTATAAAGCACAACTGTAAGTGTTTAATGTGTATTAATTCATTTATTCTTCACAAAAGCCATTTTACTTAGATGGCAAATGTTCTCATTGTACAGATGAGAAAAAAATAAAGAAGCAGGAGAATAGATAACTTGCTCATGGATGCACCCCTAGTTAGTGGAGGAGCCAGGGGCCTAATGCAGGCCTCTGACTTCAGAGTGTCCTTAACCTTCGGGCTACACTGCCTCTTCATGTGTTTATCATGTTGGAATCAGAAAAAAAAAATTTTAACTTAATTTTGTCAGACAAATAATTTGACAAAATACAGTGTTTGCAGTAGAATGCATTCTTCATATATTTTGTGGATTTTGACTTTACACAGCATGAAATAATATCTGCAAAATACCAAATTTGTATGACTTGTTCTGATTTTTCTACAATACTGTTTCTTTTGACTATTTGGTTGAAAGTGATTTTTAGAAATAGAAATTTGAATTACTTTTCTAAACAAACAAAGAACATACTCACTATATTAATACAAGACGTGTACTTTTAAGGCATCTTTGAGTTAGGGATATCTTGGAATATTTTTCTGAGGTTTGGATCTGGAAATGACCTTGAGGAAAAGAAAGTGGCACACTGAGCAGAGAAGGGGCCTGACTTCCTCTTATTTAAGAATCATAAAGCTCCATTCAAGTCCAAAGTTTATTTTACTTTGTATCTTCTTTGAGGATCAAGGTGAAGAATTTGAAGATAAAATGGAAAGAAAGATTTTTCTTCTTTATTTAAATATACATTCAACACAATGTCTTAAGTAAAGCACCCCTACATTCTAAAATAAAGGATTGCTGGTCCAAGGTCCCAGTATAGTCGGGTTACAACGACCTGACTCCTCTCCATTAAATGATATTCCAATGGTTTCAGTCAACAAATATTTATTGGATAGCTTCACTTGCACCAGCCACAATTCTAACATTTTAAAGCATTTGGCAAATCCTTTTTGAAATGTCTACTCAGTCCAGGAGTCTAAGGTTTAAAAAAAAAAAAGTCTAAAGATGTTTGAATCTCAGAAAACAGGACCTCATCCAGCATCAACCCAGGACACAAAGCTTCCTTCGGAGAGGTAGACACGGAGCGCAGAGACTGCTTCTTGAGAGTCTGGGTAAAATGAAAAGAGTAGACAGGTTTGGATGGTGATGGGAGGTGGAACCTAGCAACCGAATTTGTGAAATATTCTGGGAAAACTTTACCTGTTCGGTGTGCCAGCAGCAAGCCTTAAATAAGCAGCCTCATTCAAGCAGGGAACTTTTGAGAATGAATACATGCACAAGCCTTTGAAAGCAAGACATACCCTCATTAACTCAAACAGACTTTGACATGAAGCCACGCCTTCCTGACTTCCCTCTTTCTGTTTCTTGTGTGTTGAATCAAATCACACTGACCATCCTACACCTTGCAGAATATAATGATTTCTAAAAGGAAATTATCGGAGTTTGTTCCATTTGCATCAATCGAAGAAGTTTTCTTTTCCTTAAAATTGGCTTCCTTGTTGCCTTTACAATTACACCCAGGGGTGGCTTTTGTCTCCCAGCCTTACGGGAAGTGTAAAAATAGAACAATTTCCTTCTCTCTGTAAGCAGTTCGCGCATAAGCATCTGCTCGTCAAAACTGCAGATTTATTATAAAGTATTCCTGTTCTGCAGATCAAAAGGGGGTTGTTGTAAAGCCAGCAGCCAGGGCCAGGGCTACCATCACAGCAGCCTCCTGGCCCATGCAGGTTCGCATTGGATTCGGACAGTCAGTAAAGAAACAACGAAGCCAAAAACTGATAGGCCATTTTCTTTAATTCTAGCTTGTACCCGGCGGGCAAGTAAAAACACACACTGGGCTCCAAAACCCACTCACATTCAGTGCTCACAAAGCCACTGACTTATCCGAGTTTCCTAGAATCAAAGGTTTCTAGCTCACCAGCCTTATTCTCCTCAGTTCCCCATCTCCTTCCTTATCCCAGATACAAACTCTGCACAAACTGGCATCTCACTCAGCACTCCCCCATCTTGGCTGCTTCTCCTGGCCACATGGCCTCTTTCTGCTCTCTGCTCTGCTCCCTCTGCTCTCTCATGCTAATCATCCCAGGAACCAAGAGAGCAAGCTCTCGTTCTGCCCCCATTTTATAGTGTAGATTCAAAACCTTTAATCCAATATACAGAATAGGGAAGTCTCTAATACAAAGTCACTTCTCTGAGGCATGATTGGATTGTACCACCCCACACCAAAATGGGTGGGAAAGGCTTAATCCCAAAACCAAGCCCCAGGCTACAAGGATTCTCAACACACATTAATATCACCTGGGCGACGGCCTCACGTGGGCAGTGCCACTTTAACAAAGTGAGCATAATACATTTTATCTGCCCAACAGTTGTCGTGAGATGTAAGGAAATCTTTCTTTTTCTTTCAAGAAGTAACATTAAAACTGACATGATGTAACCATTTTGGGCACAATTTGTGTCTATGCAAGTATTTAGGAGTTATCTCTAGACCCCAGACACGGAGAGAGGCCAATGGGCTGCAGGGACCTGGACTCACAGGGCTGGAGGAGGTCCGTGGCCTTGACTGGGTGGTGAGGAGGAAGACCTCAACTCTCATGCCTCAAATTCTACATCTGAAAGAGAAAGAGACTGAATCAGACCAATCTGCCCAAGGCTCTTTGTTCTCACCTGTGGTTCTAGAACAATGGACTGTCAGGAGCCTGATGAGGAGGCTGCCTTTCTCCACTGAGTCTGCCAGGCATTGGGGAAGAACTTCTTTCTTCCTGGCTCTCTGAATGCCTCTTCTCAGGGTTTTCCTTGATCACTCTCCATGCAGCCAACCACATCTTTCCTTGAGGGATGGAGCTCGGAGTCACCAGGTGCCAGCAACTCTGACCTCCACTCCACCCTGGGTTTTCAGCATCTCCTTAGAGCCCTTGATGACAGAAGGAAAAATCTAATATTGACCCATAAATAATGAAGATCAGAGAATGAAGATCAGAGAACAGATATCCATAATCACCTATTGCAGGAGTAGTCAACCTTTTTATGACTACCGCCCACTTTTGTATCTCTGTTAGTAGTAAAATTTTCTAACTGCCCACCTGTTCCACGGTAATGGTGAGTTATAAAGTAGGGAATTAACTTTACTTTATAAAATTTATAAAGCAGAGTTACAGCAAGTTAAAGCATATAATAATAATTACTTACCAAGTACTTTATGTCAGATTTTCACTAAGTTTGGCAGAATAAATCTTTATAAAACAACTTACTATAATTAAATCTATCTTTTTATTTATACTTTGGTTGCTCCGCTACTGCCCACCATAAAAGCTAGAACGCCCACTAGTGGACGGTAGGGACCAGGTTGACTACCACTGACCTATTGTATACCAATCATTTAATCCTCCAGCAGCCCAGCGAAAGCCAATCAACCATGCATTCACTCACCAAACGTTTCAGAGCCTGTTTCTCCAGTGGGGACAAAACACACAAGAAACACGGGAGCACAGAAATTCATAGATTGCCAGTACACACTGATATTGATGGTTCCAAGGAGGAAAGAGGAGTGTCCCGAGAGTAAGGGACAGGCATGCCTTAAAGGGAGGGGACATGAAAGAGGAGACCTGAGGAAGTGAGGATCAGACACTGAGCAAAGCTGTGTGCAGGACCATGGCTACAGAGAGCCCGGTGGGTCCCAGACTGGCAAGGTGAATGTGGTGGGAGCTTAGTGGGACAGATACAAGATGACATCTCAAGGCAAGCAGGACCAGTTCCCATAGGGCCAAAGACTCCCACAGCAAGTGCAGGTTTATTTTTAGTTGCAAATACCAGCCATGTGCAAGGGAGCCATGGGCTGCAATCCGGGTATTCCCCACAGATATCCCTGTTCCAAGGCCCCTTGTGCCTTCTCCTTCTACCTAGACAAAGACCCCTTTTATGTCACTTCTGTCACATTTCACTGGCATGTCTTGTGTGTCTCAGTCACCCTCCCAGCCTCCTCTGCCACCTGTTCTTTAAGCCTGATCTTTCATTGTAGTGCATAAGGGTTTGACCTCTGCTGTATAAGTGCAAGATATCAGTGATTTGAGGAAGAAAGAAGAAGGAAGGGGAAATGAGAGTCTTCCAGCTGCCTTACTTCATTTATGCAAAAGACTAATATGGTCCCACACTCAAATTGCAAGGGCTTCCTGGCACTGGTTCCAGCAATAGTTTTAGGGAAGCTGATGGTCAACTTTGAATTGTTGGGTTAACTGAAGGGCAGTATTTGCCCAAGTGTGGATTGCGGATGTTTCGCTAGATACATGTCAAAGCATGTTACATAGAAAGGTTTGGCAGTCTGTGTTTAATAGAAATTAAGTCAATTTCTTGACTGCAAGATGTCTAAGAGCCCTTGATTTGTAACTGCAGGTGACAGTCTCCATATCACCATGGTGACAGCATTGGTCTCACCTCTGCATACTCTGCTTTCTTCTGCTACATTGAGTACAACATGCCAGGAAGGCAAAGATCGTGTTTTCTTAAATATCCTGTGTTTTGGATGGTGTCTCAAACATCATACGATCTCAATGTTTACTAAATAAATAAATAAATAAATAATTCACTAACAGGTGACCATTTCCCAAACTCGTCTGACTCTAAAATCATTTTTTTCCCCAGAACACATCCTGAGACCATTGTTCTAAAGAACATTGTTTTAGGAAAACCAAAAACAAAACTATGATGTTGTCCAAGTTCTTTTCCTCCTGTGGGAGAGCCCAGAATCCATCATTGTATTGTGTCCTTTTTTCTTTTAGGGAACTTGTTCTTCCTAAAATTTACTTAAATTAAAAATATCACTATCAGTCAAATTAGTTGTCTTGCTGTTGTCACTTGTCTCTTTGTTTCTCTCTTTCACACACATGCATGCAAACACATAATGATGCATTACTATCATTGTTAAAAGTTATTTTAATATTAGAAAATGTAGAGAAGAAAAAATATCATCAGTAATCCCACTGCTAAGATGATTTTGGCATCTTCCTTTCTTGTGGTTTTCTTTCTTTGCTATTTATTTTCCAAATCAAGTGTTTTGAGACACACACAGAAGGAACCCACCAGCTGATTTCTGCCACTCTAAGGTGCCCAGTGTGCCTACTATGCCCACAAACCACTTCTTGGGCAAATCCAAAGTGGTTTCTTATCTCAGAGGTTGCCATAGGTCACAAAGTGGTTTCTTATCTCAGAGGTTGCCATCGCCTGATGAAGAACATTTGGGTTGGGCTTGGAGGGGACACTAAACCAAGCTGGCATGAGCTTCCTGCCCTCCTGGGCCCTACACAGCCCTATATGACATTCTCTGTCTTCTGGCCAGTTTGAATAAGAATCAGCAGAGTGCAATGGAGACTCTCTGTCACAAGGCAGAGAACACAGGTCTGAGAGGGAGTTCATGAGGCAGCAACAAAAGCCCAGGGTGAGGGTGGCGGGGCCGTCAGGAAGTGACCACGTCCATGGGGGCAGGAGCCACAGGAACCTACAGGATATACCCAGGATGGTGTCTAGCTGTCTCCAGAGTTAATGTGTTGAATGTCTTCCATGCTGGTGTCCCACCCCTGCTGCCTGGCCACCCCAGTCCCTCCCCTGGGACATCCCAGCATCCCTTCTGATTGGTGGGAGCTCAGGGGCTGATGGGAGACCGGGGCTGCAGGGGAGCTCTGTGCTCTGCGGAGCAGACTGGTGGGTCAGTCTCTTTCTCCGCACAGGCTCAGCTGGGCTGTCTGTTCTCTCCGCACACACTGCACCCTTCCGGGGAGCCCACTGAGCTGACCTGGACGTGCCCTCCTCCTTGCAACATGAAACCACCTCCCTGACACAACCTCATGTCCCAGATACACAGCTGGGTCTGGAGTGCTTCAAGCAAGTCAAAATAAGACTAAAAATACAATAAATCTAAAAAACAACACCATTACTAAGGAAGTGATGAGGCAGTACCTTATACCAAGACTTTGTGCAATTGAAAAGATAATTCAGTTACGCAAAAGTAGCTAACATAGTTAATACTCTCTTCCATAATCAAGCCTTTTGCATCCTTGGAAGATCCCCTTGAGGTCCCTGAGTCTCAGGCATGGGAAGAATAATTTTCCACAAAGGGTAATTTAAAAATATCCATGCCCAGTAAACAAAACCTTTTGATTATCCTTCTTTGAGATGTGACAACTAAATCGTGTGGCCTGGAAAAACCAAGCGTACACTGTCCATTTCTCTTTCTTTATTCTGTGAAGCCAGAAGTATTGATTTTTTTTATTACTCTTCTGATGTTTCATTAGCCTATGATCAATATGGACCTTCTTGCCTCGAGCTGAGGCAGAAATTCTTTCATGGGAAGCTAACAAATAAAGCTGGTAGCTGCGTCACCATCAGACTCAGATCCCCGACAGCTACAGTCATGTGCATTCAATATGGGCTTCCTGGCATGTCACCTGAATGGGTCACAATACCCTTTAATGAGAGGGTGCATCTAAAATGTTTAGTATGGAAAGCAGCTATGCTCACCACTATACCACCAATGCAAAGTGTCCCTCTATAGAGGATTGGATAAAGATGTAGTACATCACAAGCTTGAGTGTGGGGTTGCTGGCTTGAGCACAGGGTCATCAGCTTGAGCATAGGATCATAGACATGACCCCATGGTCTCTGGCTTGAGCTTAAAGGTCACTGGCTTGAAGCCCAAGGTCGCTGGCTTGAGCCCAACGTTGTTGGCTTAAACAAAGGGTCACTCACTCTGCTGTAGACCCCCAGTCAAGGCACATATGAGAAAGCAATCAATGAACAGCCAGGGAGACTAAGGAGCTACAAGGAAGAATTGATGCTTCTCATCTCTCTCCCTTTCTGTCTGTCTCTCCCTATCTGTCTCTCTCTGTCTCTGCCACACACAAAAAAGATGTGGTACATCTATACAATGGATACTACTCAGACATAAGAAATGATGACATAGTGCCATTTACGACAACATGGATGGACCTTGAAAACATTATACTGAGTAAAATAAGTAAATCAGAAAAAGTTAAGAACTAGATGATTTCACACATAGTTGGGATATAAAACTGAGATTTTTAGACATAAATAAAAGTGAAGTAGCTTCCAGGGGAGTGGGGGGAGGGGAGTAAAGAGGGACAAATACACAGTGACAGAAAATGATTTGACTTTGGGTGATAGGCACACAACACAGTCAACAGTTCATACGCTATAAAGATGTTCACCTGAAACCTATATACTCTTATTGATCCATGTCACCCCATTGAATTTAATTTCTAAATAAAAAATAATAAAAATAAATATTTAGTATGATGCCTGCACAAGTAGGTGTTCAATAAATGTTACTTTTATCTATTTTATATTTTATTTTATTTTAGAAACACATTGTTTTAAGCTCTTCACAAGTCCTAGCTCATTTAAGATCTATGTTGTCCCTGTGAGGTACTTAGTAGTACTAGCCCATCTTACAATTGAGGAACCAGGATCACAGAGAGATGAGTCATTTTTAGAGTGTGGTGGGGCTGACCCCCTCGGGCCTGTCCCCACCCTCCATCCACTGCTGAGGGCCATCTCTGGCTAAGGCACTGTGTGCATCTGCTCGAGCTGCCAGAACAAAATACCACAGATGAAGTGCCTTAAACTACAGGCGTGTATTCTTCCACAGTTCTGGAGGCTGGAAGTCCAAGATTAAGGGGTAAATTCCTCACATGGCCTTTTCTATGTATGTACAGAAAGAGAGCGCTCATATCTCTTCCTCTCTCTAGAAGGACCCCAGTCCTATTGTATAAGGTTCCACCCTTATGACATCTTTTAACCTTGATGCCTTCCTTAGAGGCTCCATCCCAAATATGGTCACAATGGAGGTGTGGGTCTTCCACATAGGAATTTGGAGGAGACACGTATAGTTCAGTCATAATGGTCTCCATGGTCCGGTGGAAGAGAGAGGCTTTGGACTCAGACCAGGGTTCAGTTCTGCACTCAGTTCTGTCCTTGGCTCTGCTCTGAGGCCATTCGTTATCCAATTAAAGCCACGTGGTTGACTCATCACATTTATATACAGGCATTCCTTCTTTCCCTCCTCCCAACTTGGCAGATAATCAACCAGGAAAACGTATCTGGGTACATAACTCCATGCTGCTGCTCCTCCTGTTCAAGACCCCTGGGGCTGCTGTGGCAGCATCTGTAAGGGTCGTAGTGTCTGCCTCCTCTGCGTGACCCTCCCACTGCTCCCTGTCACACGGGTTGTCCGAAGGGCCACCACTGGCACTCTCAGAAGCACCTGTTGCAACCGCCCAGGTGGTTCCGGACTCCTATAAACTACTCAGGCAGTCTTTGAGCAGGTTCAACCTTTGTCTCCAGCTCATGACTGGATTAAGGAGGACAACACTGGACCCTGCTGCCCTAGAAGAGAGGTGAGCTTGGAGAGGACATACGGACATACAAACACAGGGCCAAGTCAGCATTTCAAGGCTGGCAGCCTCTGCCCGAGGGTGAGGGGGTTCCTACAGCTGACCCCTTGCCACCCTTTATCCCCCCCCACCTCTAAGCAAAAATGTGCTTCCCTTTCCCTTGGCCTCTCCCTTTATTTGTCATGTAACATAATATCTTTCGAAGCAGTTACAAAAATAACTGCTCAACACGTCACACCTGGACACTTCATTGTTCAGTGGGACACACACTTCCTGAATCCACTGCAGGGTTCTGGGTCAATAGCTTTGCTATCGTTTCAGGCAAAGCAAATGGGTTTGGAAGTGAAGTCATTTCCTGGCAAAGGACATGGGTCCCAGCCTGCAAAGAGCAAGCCTTTCTGGACTTGTCCTGGGACAGGTTCCAGGATGGACCAGGGTCCTTCTCCACTCCCTCACAGTTTGCGCCTTCCAAAGACCTCACAGACTGAGGCAGGTGTGAATGCAGGCCTTTTCCTGCACACCCTTGAGAAAGTGCAAAAGCTCCCCACCCCCCAGACACTGAATCCAGCCTTCCTAATGGGCAAGCAAGCTTTTCACAGAAAGAACACTCCAGTTGTATAATTAAGTTAGGTGCTTGTGAGAAACAGAACAATTAAAACCAGAAAATAATTTGGCAAGATTAAGCCCATTAGGGTAGGACACTTCTCTTTGGCTGGAGAGGAAATACAATTAGGTGAACTTATTAAAAACACCTACGCAGATATCTGAAAATCTTCCAAAGGCACTGGAAGCCTAGCTCTGTACGAAGCAGAGAGGTTCCACTTCCTTTCTTTCCAAATCAAATTAGGAAGCCAAACTCAATGCTCTCCCAGGAGACATAGTTATTTCTCACAGTGGACTGGAAGAAATTTAATCTGAAGCTACCCGGAAATTAATACAGAACTCCATAATTTCCATCATGTTAAGGTGGTAAGCTGACAATTTTGTGGTAAGTAAATCTGTTCTAACACCTGAATTTATGTAAACCTTAAAGCATTGACCACAGAGCAGGAATCTACTGTTTGGGATGCGGATAGAAAAGTTCTTATGACAATAACATAAGGACAAGTATAGCTTTGACCCGACCTGGTAGACAATAAACAAGTGAGGCATAATGTTGACCCAACACGTGTTTAGCTGTACATCCGGAAAAGATGTCCTCAGAGTGTGATAGTTGGAGAAACACAACAAAATGATTAAAAGCTTTGCTGTTTGGAGTCAGACAGACTTGACTCCAGTGTGGCCAGGGAAACATTAAATATCTCTCTAAATCCTCAGTATCCTCATCTATAAAATAGGGATTACAGAACCATCTTTTAGGATTATTCTGAGAGTTAGAAAAGGCCATGCCTGCAACTTGTTCAGCGTTGCCCAACACTCAGGAAATGCCCAGTGTTCACTATTTTAAAAGATGAAAATAAAAGTTCACACATTCATAGCACCTATAGGCCCATCTCCGTTGTAAATGTTTTGTATATATCACCTTATTTAAACCTCATGAATTCCTTGTGAGGAAGTATTATGAATACTACAAAAAAAAAGAAAGAAAGAAAGAAAAAGGAAATTGAGGCAAAGAGGATTTGGAAAATGTGTTAAAGTCATCCAGCCCACACTCAAAGACTTCACTCCGGAAGATGCATACGATATAAACTGAGAGCACGTCAACAGGTGGAAAGCTGGTCTCTGGAAGCAAATGGCACCAGGGAACCCAGTTAATTGACACGTTTTGAAAAGCAGGGTCATGATCTCCTGTCATGAATGTCAGAAAGTTAAGACAGGCAGCCTTCACTTTGTTCCTACAGGTACACATGTCAGTGACCACGGTCTAGGAAAGTTGCATCAGCTCCCCAATGGCATGATTCGAACCTCGGTCATCAGAGGACACTAACTGTGAGTCATGGCACAAGGCACAGAGCCCACTGCTGGCCCCTCAGTCCACATTCCTGCACAAATAAGAACCGTGTCACTTCTTTCCGTCTGTTGGTAACTGGTCACTGCACAGCTGTGATTCAGGTCACACACAGATGGCAAAGCACATAGTTGGGTTGCTGCCTTGTATCCCACTGATAAACCCGTCTGACATTTTACAAAAATGGATAATGGAGAGAGTTAGCCAAAGGAAAAAAAAAAAGAAGAAAGAAAGAAAGGAAGGAAGGAAGGAAGGAAGGAAGGAAGGAAGGAAGGAAGGAAGGAAGGAAGGAAGGAAGGAAGGAAGGGAGAGAGAGAAAGGGAAGGAAAGGAAAGGAAAGGAAAGGAAAAGAAAGGAAAGGAAAGGAAAGGAAAGGAAAGGAAAGGAAAGGAAAGGAAAGGAAAGGAAAGGAAAGGAAAGGAGAGGAGAGGAGAGGAGAGGAGGGGAGAGGAGGGGAGGGGAAGGGAAGGGAAGGGAAGGGGAAGGGAAGGGAAGGGAAGGAAAAGGAAGGGAAGGGGAAGGGAAGGGAAGGAAAGGGGAAGGGAAAGGGAAAGGAAGGAAAGGAAAGGAAAGGAAAGGAAAGGAAAGGAAAGGAAAGGAAAGGAAAGGAAAGGAAAGGAAAGGAAAGGAAAGGAAAGGAAAGGAAAAGAAAGGAAAGGAAAAGAAAGGAAAGGAGACAGCAAAGGGGTAAAGTTGACAGTGTTGGAAGTGAAATCTGAATCAGATGCACCAGGACTTGTAGAGGATGTGCCTGGTTGTGAGAATGCTGGCACTGTTGCTGTCCCAGAGAGTTCTAGATACGATGTCTGCAGTTGTGATATAAAGGGTGACTATGTCCCAGAGGAAGTGACGCCAGCAAGCAGCTTCCCATGGATGGAACTCTCACACACATTTCACAGCACAGAAAGCACAAAAGAGAAAACGATGAAAGCTGATTGAATGGAGCGTGGCCACTTGCCCAGACACAGGACGATGCTGGCTCAGGGCCGTGAGTTAGGTGATGCTGAGAGGAACACAGCACAGCACAATCTACTCTTGGTGTGTTCTTTACAAAGAAATCACATATTCTAATTCTTGATGTTTCAAATGTTTAAGATACAGTGTATGAAATAAAGGTTAGCTTACATTTTTCAATTTTTCCTATACAATTTACAACTGACACTAAGACAACTTCTGTGTTTTGACAAAATTTGTTAAAGGTCTCCAAACAGTCAAAATTTCCCCCATTGATTATTAAGATGGCTCTGCACAGCTTGCCATTGTTTTTAAGGTCTCCCAGCAACATGCAGATGCTATCTATGTACACTGGATATGTACACAGGCGAAATGTGTTCACTTCTCCTGGTGGGGGGGCACATTACAATGTGAACACACACCCCTCCCACTCTCTTGGGTCTTCTTGTTCCCACTTGTCATGGTGCCTTGGGCTGGCTTCTGTCTCCAGATTCACCTGCTTTCTTACACCTCCTGAAGCCTTGACACATGGGCGCTCCCAGGTGGGCCTTGGCACTCTTCTATTCCACAGCAAGAGTTAATTAACATCTGTCTGTCGGGGATCTACTTCTGGTAACTCTTCCCCACCCTCACCAGCTATGACAAGAGGACGATATCAGTATCACTCTGGTCTTGCAGAAAAAACTTTGCACAGAGAAAGTGTGTACATTGCTCAGGTCATCAGAAAGCGGTGGAGCAGGATTCAGACCAGTGGTGGGATTCAAATAGTTTAACGTCTGGTTCTCTGCCCTAATGACTATTTTAAGTATAAAGAAAAGATATACTGAAAAGTAGTTTATTATTTCATGAATTTAATATTTAAATAAGAACAATAAAAGAGGTCCACAAAACTAGATCATAAGAAAGAGTTTTAAAATATTAATAAAAATAGTAAATAATACCTGACCAAAAAACCCCCAATAAAACTGTTATTTAAGATATTTCTATATTGCTTCTTGATTGGCATCTTCACTTGCAATAATTTTTTTCACCTATGGACGGAATAAACATTACTACGGGTGCTTAGAATACGCTGTTGCACAGATGAATGTTAAAAAAGAGTAAGGAATGTAAATTTGTGATTTCCACATTGGGTGGCTGCCCAGGCACCCACCTTAGAAAGAACCCTGATTACAAGTGCCATTTAAACAACTGGTTTGTTGAACTCAACAAAATATTAGGTATCGGTTCTGTCAAACCGTGAGAACCCCACTGATTCAGACCCAGGTGGTCTGGCTGCAGAACCTTAGGGCCTGATCTCCAGGCCTGGCTGCCCTGTGCAGTCCTCACCCAGAGTCAGCTTAGCCAGTGGGCTCAGGTCAAGCTTCCCACAAGACTACAAAAGGTATTTAAAATTTAGTGAAAGAAGAATATATCATGTATATACATATATACTATATCCATTTAATTAAGTGTACATACAACATAATATTATCATCTCCTTAAAAAACTAAGCTTGGTATTCAGGAAAATTCCATTCTATTTTAAGATAATGTGTAGGTTCACTTTATATGAAACCATCCCTAAGTGTGCAGGTTGATTGCTTGGCTTCTTAGTCAAACATAAAACAAGTCATTATTTTAAACACATCTATAAAAATTCTTTCAAATTATTTTATAGCCTAATACATATGTATGTGGGGTGAGATGTGGCTGTCTTTTAAAATGTGTGATTTGATGTGGGCAGCAGTCTATTCTTCAGAGAAAGGAGAACCCAGAGCCTGCACATGGCTCTATCTGGTTTCAGGTAACACCCATTTGTAGATGGCCCCCAGCAGGTCCCCCAGGCCCTGAATCTGTCCTTGCAGCCCGGGGTCTGGAGCCAACCTCCTGCATCCCACATGTGGCAGTCCATGTGCTTGGGCACTATTGTCTGAAGCCAATGGTTTCATGGCCAAGACCCTGGAGCCAGTCTGCCTGGGTTAAATTCCATTCTCCTTCCCATGCAAAACACAACCTCAGGGAGGTCACTTCACCTTTCTGCGCTGGAATGGAGATGGAAGGACAACTCCTTCAAGGAGCTGTGGGTGAGAATGGAGCTGATATAGGGCATGGACAGTGCTCAGTACAGTCCTTCGTTCAATAAAGTTATGCAGCAACCACCAGTGTCAGGCACTGTTCCGGGCACTGGGACACTGCAGCAGACAAAACAGAAAACCACCCGCCTGAGGGAGCTTACCTCCCATGAGGGGTGTTTGGGGCAGGATAAGTGTGAAGGAAAACAGTGAGATGGGTGAAGGGGTCGGGAGAGTTGGGGCTCCCAATAGTTAGAGTGGTCACAGAAGGTGTCTGCAAAGTGCAGACCTAAGCAGGTGTTTCTCTGCTGAGACCTGTTCCCACACTTTAGCAGAATAACATTTCTCCATCCAGTTGAACCATCTTTGGAAATGATTCTCGGTGTGAAAGCCCTGAGAGCTGATACTGACGACCTACTGAAGACAAAGTTTCTGTGTGGTTTGCACTTCTCTCCCATCCAGAGGAAAGGCTGCCTGGATGAGAGAGGGGCCACTGCAGATCCCAATAAGCAGGAGGAGTGGCATTTAGGGATGGCAGGGAGGGGAGGCACTTGTGTTTTTCTACACCTTCCATGGCTGGGCTCTGTGCTGTCCCTTCCCATAGGAGAGGAGAGTGGGCTCTCACCCAGCACCTAGGACATCAGGCAGGTAAGTGACCGGGGGCTCTCCACTCACACAGCCTCCACAGGATCCTTTTCCTCCCCTTCCACCTCCAGTCAGGAAGCCACTTTGCCCCTGAGAGCCTGGATTCCCTCTCATGTCATCGTCACAATCTCCTAACATATGCAGATAAACCGTCCGCACATGTGACCATTCTCCTTACTCCTCAGACTGTCTCCTCTGTGTCCCTGTCACCCCAGTAAGTCCTGATTCCCCAAGATAAGATGCTGCAGATTGGGTGAGTCAAGTCTGGACAAATCCTCACCCCTCTCAGGACAGGGCGCACTTTCTCTGTGGCCCAAGTGACAACTTGGCCTCCTGGGCAAAAAGGGAAAACCACACCCAACACGGAACTCGCAGCAGGCCACAGTGGCCTCCACAGTCCGTACAACAATTTTACTTCTTATGTCTCTGGGAAAAGTCAATTTACTTTGTTTTTGGAAAAGCTGATGGCCAATGCAATCGGCAAAGGCAGCAAATAGTTCTCAGTGGGAGGAGAGAGGAGAGGGGACCGCACTGGGGACAGGGGGACTCACAACCACGTACCACGCATTCTGAAAACAGCAACTAGGACCAAATTTTGCCTTTACCACAATGGACAATTTATGAAAATGTTGGGTGGGGAGGGAATGGAAATCAAATGTATTTTTTGCTAAAAATGTAACATTTCATCTCATCTCTCTCTTTCTCTCTCTGTCTATTCGATGAGGTGCTTAGTTTATCCTTTCCTTATCTTAGCTAGGATTGGTTCAAGGCTGAGCTAAATTTGTTCAGACAAGCTCTTCATATTAAAAATCAAAGGTAGAATAAGGCATAGTACATGGACTTTCCAAGTCCTGAGAACACTCTGTTCCCTGGTCTTCGATGTACAACTGAATGTACTTTACATCGAGAAGACAAGCTATAGCTTGTTGGATGAACATGGAAATAATCTGAAGTATGAGACACACATCGTCGGTTATGCAACTGGAGAAAATTCTGGCGAGGAGAAATCTTTAGCTGAAAGCAAAGAAGGATCTGTTGTTCTCAGACAAAGCTGAAATGGATCTGTTCTGTCGATAACATCTTGGTGGCAGGCCGCTCCCCTAACGCCTGCCAAGGGAGTCCTGCCAAGGTGGGTGTTGCACAGATAATCGTCACGACTGGGAGAGTGGGAGAGTTTCTTGGGCAAGGAAGTCAGAGACTTTAAATGTTGACATTTTGTTAAGTAGGTTTTCTTGCTGAAAGCACAAATCTTAAATTTAGAACTATGACATATTGTCTCCAAAATCAACACCCTTTCACAGAGCCCAAAATAATTTTGGGAACTGTCTGTGCTTGAACGGCATGGGGTTGACATTATCCCATACGCCTCCCCTGTTCCAGTAAACACAGAACTCACGCTCTTCAAGCCGTAAGCATGGTTCCTGTGCTATCATGGAAACAGCATGCTTTGCAATGACCCTTCTCATCACCTCCCATGAACAAAACCGTTTCCCCAGTGACACCTCCCTTCCTGCCGCCCTGCACACGTGGAGGTCCAGCGTCTTGTGACGGGATGATGATTTTTATGAAAGCATCTTCTTGCATCAGCTGTGCCTGGCGAGGCCCCAGTGGCAGGCGCTCTCAGCTCTCCGGAGGTGGGGGGATTAGGGGGAAGGTTGTCTCCACCACATTCACACTCTCCCTTCAGTTGCTTAATATTTTTCACAACACTTCCTCCTCTCAGTTATGTTCCTGCTTGAGTCCTGCATTGTCTTTCTCTCCTAACAGAAAAACAAACTCTAAGAGGACAGGGACTTGTTCTGTTTTGTTCACTTCTGTGTCCCCAGCTTCTAGAAAAGCACATAGTAGGTACTCTATAAATGCTTGTGGAGCTGCTTCCTTAACTAAGAAATGTAATGACAGAAGGCACTGTGAATTCATTCACAACGTTAAAAGATTTTATCTTTTATTACATGCAGTAAATACAGGCATGTGAAAAAAGGTGGTGTAACTGTCTGAGTTATTATGTCATCACTGTTAGGGTTTCTGAGCCCCTTAGGGTGACTCTGCAGATGTAAAGGAGCAAGTACTAAATTGTAATGCTGAAGACTGGATCCTATTACCAGCTGTGTGCCTTGAGCAAACTCATTTAAATGCCCTGAGTCTCGGTTTTCTTGTGTGGTTTATCTATCTACCCAGCAGGGTTGAAAAAAAAATTTGTTTGAGTCCATGCAAACAAATTTCATAGGCTACATGCACACACAGGCTGTCCATGTGGAAGTCTGTTATAATGACCCGCAGGTGTTGGGTCCAAGGTCACGGTGAAGCCTCTGCATTGCACTGCCCGCAGCTTCAGTCACCGTGATCACTGTGGTCACCAACGTTACAATAAGAGCACGTTCTCTCTTGGGTTCTGGAGAGCATCCCACATGCAAGAAAACCTTGTGTGGATTCACCTTGAATGCAGACCTGCCCTTTGTCACCGTGGGGGTATTTGGGATTCATGCTATGTAGGGGGTATTTGGGATTCATGCTGTGTAGGTTCGATGATTCACAGAATGTACACCTTTTGTCTGTTCACCTTAACAGCCATGACCAGTTCTCAAAGTGTTCTAACCTTCTGTAGTGCTGTCTCACGGTAACGCTGCTTTTTCTTTAGACCAGGTGAAATTTTAAAGCATATTGGAAATATTTTGTCTCTAATCTTTCTTTTCTGTTCAGTGACAAAAAAACAAACAAAAAACCCCCCCAAAAACCAGGTGTTCTGCAAAGATGAGGATCACAATGGCTGGTTATTCATTCTTCTGTCTTCTGACCAGTTTCTTGGGATGTGGTCTTCTTTACCCACTTTGCCTGGTTTACTGGTGGGGTGCTGCCTTCTCTACAGCAGATGCTACTGCTGGGTGACAGACACCTCTGTGGTCTTTTCCTTGGTTCTGTGATGACATCTCTCCTCATGTCTGTCTGACACATTCAGGAAGAAATGTAAAGAGCACGAGTAAGTTCCAGGAACGCGTACAAAATAATAACAGATTCCACAAGCCACAGAAATCACTGACCTCATTTTCATAGCTGCGATGTCAGCACGTTTTTTCAGAAGGTTTTTGCAAGTTTACATGCCCAGGTGTTTCTTCAAACCCCCTCCACTCACCTGCGTGGCAGCGACCCCTTGCCTGCCTCCACCAAACTGGGATTCCTCGAAGGCAGTGACATGTCATGTGTGTTTGTGACTATGAGCATGTGCATATAAAATGAAACAATTTTTAAAGGCCAGACAGAGAGAAATATCACCCATAATTCCACCATTGTGAAGAAACCAACATTAATACATGGGTAACTCTTTTTAATATTTTATCTACAGTGTTCTGCCAATATGGGGGCAAAGCATGACAATTTTTGTTTTCCTTATAAAGTTCACAGATAAAAGCTGGTTTTTCTTTAAATTTCCATTTCTTCAATGGTTTGTAGGACTTATTTGCATAAACTGGGACTAGCTGCATTCTCTTTTGTTCATGTCCCATGCCTATCCATACAGATTTTTGTGCCTGTGTCACTCATCTAATAAAGACTTGGGGAACAATCTTTGAATAAGACAATGTTTCATCTATCATAACGTGAAATAGAGACCCACACAGCCCTATTATTTTTGCCAACCTGGATGATCCACCATTTGGGGAAACTAGAACCTTCCAGTCTCCTTACCCTCTGAGGTGTGAGATGCCCGAAACGTGTCCCCTGCCTTCTGAGACACCCACCCACACTCACCCCTGCCTTCTTGGGCTCTTACACTTGTGCGTGTTCTCCTATTTAGCATTTGTTACTCAATACCAATTTATGGTGCCTAACATGCCAAATGCGGCTCCGAGGGCTGGAAATGAAGAAAAGTTGTGCTTTGGAGGAATTTATAGTCTGGGGCACATCAATGAATATGCAATGTAGCAGAATGCTTGATACCTGCTGAAGAAAGGTAAAGCAAGATAAAGAGTAAAAATGGTCCAGGAAAGGGGAGGGGATGGGAGAATGCTATAGAGCAGAATTACATATTCTTGCTTTGTATTATAGTCAGAAGAGCTATCTTGACTGTCCTTTCTTCCTGACACATTACACACACACACACACACACACACACACACACACACACACACACACACACACACACACACACACACTAACCCTCTGACAATAGTTACTATGCTTGTCTCACCTTTGAGGCCTGAAACAACAACCTATGTATTACTGACATAAATGTGTTAAACCAAAAAAAATCTTCTCAGGATGTCTCTATTAATTTCACGTGAGCAATCAGGAATTTCTGGAAGTTTCTTCAATTGTCTGGAGGTGCCCCTTGCCCCTCAGCATCCTTTGTCTACCCACTTGATAGTTTCTGGGGTCTTCGCAAAAGCCAGCCCTGCTCATCTGATGATATTTGCTGGGTGCCGCTCTGCAAGATGACGTTTCAAGATGGCAACTCATCCTTGCAGAATTCTACTCCATTTGCTTGGTTGGGTTTCAGGCTTGTAGATAAACATGGCTCCCATTCACCATGCCTACAGATTTTGAGTCTATGTCTCCGGCTTAGAAGGCAATCTGTATTACTCCCACATGGTCCCTTGAACACATCTGATTCCAGTAACTCATCACTCAACACCGTGTTATGCTCGAAAGCCCTGGAGGCTAGGCAGGGAACACGCTTCCACTTCTAAGGAGAGGGGGGCCCTTTCACGATCCATAAGAAAATGCTAAGTTTGGCAAAAAAAAAAAAAAATAGAGTTAGAAAACTTTGTTTCAAATCTGCAAAAAAAAAAAGTTCAAAGTTTTCTATGTGCTTCTATGTATAGTAATAAAAAAAGCTCATTTTTCTTTGGATATAGGCACCTCGGGACAGGGCATGAGAAGGGACTGCAGGAGCGAATTTCTGCTTCTTAGCCTCCACTCAAAGACTGAATAGATTAGTCAGGCCTTCTGCTGAACACCAAAGATAGAATGGCTGATCTGAGTGATCTGGCTGGACCAGATCAAAGCAACAAACCATGAAATGGCACT
This sequence comes from Saccopteryx leptura, assembly GCF_036850995.1. Classification (NCBI taxonomy): domain Eukaryota; kingdom Metazoa; phylum Chordata; class Mammalia; order Chiroptera; family Emballonuridae; genus Saccopteryx; species Saccopteryx leptura. The sequence goes on along the minus strand of NC_089504.1, from coordinate 220,160,353 downwards.
ATGAAAAAACATTCTGAGATAAAGCCCTGCTAATGGGGTGTCTGATGAAAAGAAGGGGACAGCATGTTGCTTTCATCAGACCGAGCCAGGCCTGACGTGGAGGACTGAGATGAAGACCAGGTCCTAGACTCACAGAAATGGTCCTCACAGAGCATCTGGTGCTTCATCCCTGGATGGTATACTGCATCCTCACATACGTTATCCAGCTGATTCTCAAATACCTCTGAGAGCCTGGCATCATTGTTTTATACATGAGAGGTAAGAAAACCGAATCTCTGAAGGTTATATGTTCAGTTGATACGGGCCTGATTGTATGCCTCCAAAACTCATGCCTTGGTATCCTGAACTCCAGGACCTCAGAGTGTGACCTTATTTGAAAATAAGGTCTGGAGAGATGACGTCAGAGTAATGGCGGGGTAGGAAGCGATACCGATAAATCTCCCCCAAAACTCAACAAGATCTTCAACCAGAAACAGAAAAACCTATAGTTGGAGCCTCCAGATGCTTCGCAATACACCTGAAGGTATGGTCGAGTGAAAAATTGGCTAAATATATAACCAAACCCTGAAGGAAATAAGGAGTAAGAAATACTCCGCCTTCCTCACTAACCTAAACAGGGCGGCTTTCTCTGGTAACTGTGAATATAGAAACGGAGGCGGGCAAAGGGGGTGAATAGATCCAGGCCGCGGCACAAACGGCCAAACCAGGCTGTGGCACGGAGATCCAAGCCGAGGAAAAACTGATCCTGTGGCAACCCGGGCAATACAAGCTAACACTCGCGCCAAACCCAAACAAAGAAAGACAAGCAGGGCAGCCATTTTACCCGATCTCCTGGTCGGTGCGCAGTTAGTGGGCGAGAGATTTCTTCCTAAGCCCCGGGAGTGGGTGCCCGTGTTACCCCACAAAGAGGCAGAGTCAGAGGCCTTTCTGTGGGCAGAAAGCAGAATCTCTGGGCAGCCCCAGCACCCTGGGAAAGCCGCACATGGGAGGGAGCGAGAACTAATTCCAACGGTGGAAATTTTCCGTGCTGGTGGGGGTTTCACTCAGAGGGAAACACGGCCGGCCTCATATCCTGGTCTGCGCGCGCAGATAGGGAGTGAGAGATTCCTCCAAGTGCCTCGGCAGTGTGCGCCCGTGTTATCACACAAAGGGGCAGAGTCAGGGGCCTTTGTGTGGGCCAAAGCGGAATCTTGGGCTGCCCCAGCACCTTGCAAAAGCCGCGCATGGGGACGGAGCGAGAGCCAATTCCAACGTTGCAACTTTCCCATGCGGTTGGGGGTTTCACTCAGAGCGTGAGACTGCTGGCCAGATATCCTGGTCTGCGTGCACAGACAGTGATTGAGAGTTCCCTCCAAGCGCCCTGGAAGTGGGTGCCCGCCTGTGTTACCGGACAGAGTGGCAGAGCCAGAGGTCTTTGAGTGGGCGGAAACCCCGCCTGATTATGCTAGCAGCTCTGACTGACTGAGCCTTACCCAGAGCCCTGTGCTGAGTGGAAATAGAGTGGGGAGTTGCCAGCTCTTTGAGCCTCTTACTATCCAGGCAGAGGCAGCAGCAACCCCATAGCTGGATTATCAGGCTACTAATTGAGGAAGGAAAGACTAGGAGAACGGCTCCAGGAACACGGACTCTCTCACTGTCGGAGCCTATAAATGCTAATGAGCCTCGACTGCCAACAAGACTAAAGCACAATACATGACATCGCCATAGAGACTTATCAACTGCAAACCTCTACCTGAGCGTGCCAAAGGGGCAGAACCCGGGGTACAGAGTCACCGACCAGGAAGAGGGAGAGAAAAGAAAAAGCAAGAAGATAACCTCTCAAAATCAAGAATAATCTGCAGACTTTATAACTTATCCCATTTTATTATATTTGTTTGTTTGTTTCTCTTATCTTCATTCTTGATACTTTTTTTCCTCCTCCAATTTGGCCGATTAACTCTCTGCCAGTCCTACTCTCTCCTCTCCTTGAACTACACTACCCATAAGTGTTACATCTCCCATTATCTTTTCTCTCCTCTTCCTTTCTCTCTATGAGGGTTGCACTCCAAAACCCTTAACTCTCTCTCTCTCTCTCTCTCTCTCTCTCCTTTCTTTTTTCTTCTTTTAGTGGTTCCCTCTTTTTTTCTCTCTCTCTCTTTCTTTTCTCCCTCTATATTAGTTTCTTCCTTTCTCTTTTACATCTCCTCTCATTCAAACCTCAATAACAAACAAATTATCTTATCTGGGACTCAAACTTATGTTTGTGGCATTTTGGGGGGGTTTTACTTCACCTTTTTAACTCACTAGCAGTGCTCCCATCCCTGGCTCTCCATTTTATCTAGTTCTTGTTCCACTAAATACAATAGTAATTTTTTAATTTGTCCCCCCATTTTTCTGTTTTCCTCTTATTCCTCTCATCATAACTCTTAGACAACCAACACCTAAAAGCAAATCATTTTATTCTTGACCCAAATTTTTTCCTTACTTGCTTTTTGTGTGTCCATACCCCCTTTTTTTTTCTTTTTTTTTGCCCCTTTATTACTTTTCCCCAATTCAGGCCCTCCATCACAGGCATTGTTTGTTATAATTCACAGTTCACCACAAGATTTTCTCAAGAAAGAGGGGAGAGGAGAAGAGAGGAAAAAAGGAGGGGGGGAATAATTTCCTTTTTTTTAAATTTTATTTTATTTTTCTTTATTTTATTATTAATTTTAAAAAAAACTTCGATTTTTTATTTTTTATTTTTTTTAACTTTTTATTCTTTATTAAATCTCATTAATACTATCAACAAAACCACCCTCAGATGCCATTAAGGAAGAGAAAATCAAATATCATGGATACAAAAGAAAGAGAGGTAACACAGCTAGATGAGGAAAAATCTATGGAGAAAAAATTTAATATATTGGAAACCTTGGAGCTAAATAACAGAGAATTCAAGATAGAAATCCTAAAAATCCTCCGAGATATACAAGAAAACACAGAAAGGCAATTTAGGGAGCTCAGAAAACAACTCAATGAACACAAAGAATATATGTCCAAGGAAATTGAAACTATAAAAACAAATCAAACAGAGATGAAAAACTCAATTCACGAGCTGAAAAATGAAGTAACAAGCTTTGCTAATAGAACAGGTCAGATAGAAGAGAGGATTAGTGAAATAGAAGACAAGCAACTTGAGGCACAACAGAGAGAAGAAAAAAGAGACTCAAAAATTTAAAAAAATGAGATAGCCCTACAAGAATTATCTGACTCCATCAAAAAGAATAACATAAGAATAATAGGTATATCAGAGGGAGAAGAGAGAGAAAATGGAATGGAGAACATACTCAAACAAATAATAGATGAGAACTTCCCAAGCCTGTGGAAAGAACTAAAGCCTCAAGTTTAAGAAGCAAACAGAACTCCGAGTTTTCTTAACCGCAACAAACCTACTCCAAGGCATATCATAATGAAATTGACACAAACCAACAGCAAAGAAAAAATTCTCAAGGCAGCCAGGGAAAAGAAGAATACAACATATAAAGGAAGGCCCATTAGATTATCATCAGATTTCTCAGCAGAAACTCTACAAGCTAGAAGAGAGTGGACCCCAATATTTAAAGTCCTGAAAGAGAGGAACTTTCAGCCACGAATACTATACCCATCAAAGCTATCCTTCAAATATGAAGAAGAAATAAAAACGTTCACAGATACAGAAAAGATGAGGGAATTTATCATCAGAAAACCCCCACTCCAGGAATCACTAAAGGGGGTTCTCCAATCAGATACAAAGAACAAAAAAAAACAGAGCCACAAGTAAAAGCTCCAAGAAGAACACAATAAAACCAAATTTAAACTGTGACAACAACAAAAAGAAAGGGGGGGAGAAGATGGAGATTAACAGTAGCAAAGGACGATGGAGTGCAAAAGTACTCACAAAATAGTTCGCTACAATGAACAGGGTAGGGACCCTTTTCATTACTCAAAGGTAACCACCATTGAAAAAACCACCACAGAAGCACATGAGATAAAAGAGATAGCAACAGAGGAAAGATGTATGGAATACAACCAAATAAAAACAAAAGATAGAAAAACAAAAGAGAAGGATCAAACAAGACACAAAACTAACAGAAAGCAAGATATAAAATGGCAATAGGGAACTCACAAGTGTCAATAATTACACTAAATGTAAACGGATTAAACTCACCAATAAAATGGCACAGAGTAGCAGAATGGATTAAAAAAGAAAATCCAACTGTATGCTACCTACAGGAAACTCATCTAAGTAACAAGGACAAAAAAAAATTCAAAGTGAAAGGCTGGAAAACAATACTCCAAGCAAATAACATCCAAAAAAAAGCAGGTGTAACAATACTCATATCGGATAATGCTGACTACAAGACAGGAAAAGTACTCAGAGATAAAAATGGCCATTTCATAATGGCTAAGGGGACACTGAATCAAGAAGACATAACAATTCTTAATATATATGCACCAAACCAAGGTGCACCAAAATATATAAGACAGCTACTTATTGATCTTAAAACAAAAACTGACAAAAATACAATCATACTTGGAGACCTCAATACACCGCTGACGGCTCTAGATCGGTCATCCAAACAGAGAATCAACAAAGACATAGTGGCCTTAAACAAAACACTAGAGCACCTGGATATGATAGACATCTACAAGACATTTCATCCCAAAGTGACTGAGTATACATTTTTCTCCAGTGTACATGGATCATTCTCAAGAATTGACCATATGTTGGGCCACAAAAACAATCAGCAAATTCAGAAAAATTGAAGTTGTACCAAGCATATTTTCTGATCATAAAGCCTTGAAACTAGAATTCAACTGCAAAAAAGAGGAAAAAAATCCCACAAAAATGTGAAAACTAAACAACATACTTTTAAAAAATGAATGGGTCAAAGAAGAAATAATTGCAGAGATCAAAAGATATATACAGACTAATGAAAATGACAATATGACATATCAGAATCTATGGGATGCCGCAAAAGCAGTGATAAGAGGGAAGTTCATATCACTTCAGGCATATATGAAAAAACAAGAGAGAGCTCAAGTGAACCACTTAACTTCCCACCTTAAGGAACTAGAAAAAGAAGAACAAAGAAAACCCAAAACCAGCCGAAGAAAGGAGATAATAAAAATCAGAGCAGAAATAAATGAATTAGAGAACAGAAAAACTATAGAAAAAATCAATAGAACAAGGAGCTGGTTCTTTGAAAAGATCAACAAAATTGACAAACCCTTGGCAAGACTTACCAAGGAAAAAAGAGAAAGAACTCATATAAACAAAATCCAAAATGAAAGAAGAGAAATCACCACGGACACCGTAGATATACAAAGAATTATTGTAGAATACTATGAAAAACTTTATGCCACTAAATTCAACAACCTAAAAGAAATGGATAAATTCCTAGAACAATACAACCTTCCTAGACTGAGTCAAGAAGAAGCAGAAAGCCTAAACAGACCTATCAGTAGAGAAGAAATAGAAAAAACCATTAAAAACCTCCCCAAAAATAAAAGTCCAGGCCCTGACGGCTATACCGGCGAATTTTATCAAACATTCAAAGAAGACTTGGTTCCTATTCTACTCAAAGTCTTCCAAAAAATTGAAGAAGAAGCAATACTTCCAAACACATTTTACGAAGCCAACATAACCCTCATACCAAAACCAGGCAAGGATGGCACAAAAAAAGAAAACTACAGACCAATATCTCTAATGAATACAGATGCTAAAATACTAAACAAAATACTAGCAAATCGAATACAACAACATATTAAAAAAATAATACATCATGATCAAGTGGGATTCATCCCAGAATCTCAAGGATGGTTCAACATACGTAAAACGGTTAATGTAATACACCATATCAACAAAACAAAGAACAAAAACCACATGATCTTATCAATAGACGCAGAAAAGGCTTTCGATAAAATACAACACAATTTTATGTTTAAGACTCTCAACAAAATGGGTATAGAAGGAAAATATCTTAACATGATAAAGGCCATATATGATAAACCATCAGCTAACATCATATTAAATGGCACTAAACTGAAGGCTTTCCCCCTTAAATCAGGAACAAGACAGGGTTGTCCACTCTCTCCACTGTTATTTAATGTGGTACTAGAGGTTCTAGCCAGAGCAATCAGACAAGATAAAGAAATAAAAGGCATCCATATCGGAAAAGAAGAAGTAAAGGTATCACTTTTTGCAGATGATATGATACTATACATCGAAAACCCCAAAGAATCCACAAAAAGACTACTAGAAACAATAAGCCAATACAGTAAGGTCGCAGGATACAAAATTAACATACAGAAGTCAATAGCCTTTCTATATGCCAACAATGAAACAACTGAGAAGGAACTCAAAAGAACAATCCCCTTCACGATTGCAACAAAAAAAATAAAATACTTAGGAATAAACATAACAAAGAATGTAAAGGACTTATATAATGAAAACTATAAACCATTGTTAAGGGAAATCGAAAAAGATATAATGAGATGGAAGAATATACCTTGTTCTTGGCTAGGAAGAATAAATATAATCAAGATGGCTATATTACCCAAAGCAATATACAAATTTAATGCAATTCCCATCAAACTTCCAATGACATTTTTTAAAGAAATAGAGCAAAAAATCATCAGATTTATATGGAACTATAAAAAACCCCGAATAGCCAAAGCAATCCTAAAGAAAAAGAATGAAGCTGGGGGCATTTCAATACCTGACTTCAAACTCTATTATAGGGCCACGACAATCAAAACAGCATGGTATTGGCAGAAAAATAGACACTCAGACCAATGGAACAGAATAGAAAGTCCAGAAATAAAACCACATATATATAGTCAAATAATTTTTGATAAAGGGGCCAACAACACACAATGGAGAAAAGAAAGCCTCTTCAATAAATGGTGCTGGGAAAACTGGAAAGCCACATGCAAAAGAATGAAACTGGACTACAGTCTCTCCCCCTGTACAAAAATTAACTCAAAATGGATCAAAGATCTAAACATAAGACCTGAAACAATTAAGTACATAGAAGAAGACATAGGTACTCAACTCAGGGACCTGGGTTTTAAAGAGCATTTTATGAATTTGACTCCAATGGCAAGAGAAGTGAAGGCAAAAATTAATGAATGGGACTACATCAGACTAAGAAGTTTTTGCTCAGCAAGAGAAACTGATAGCAAAATAAACAGAAAGCCAACTAAATGGGAAATGATTTTTTCAAACGACAGCTCAGATAAGGGCCTAATATCCAAAATATACAAAGAACTCATAAAACTCAACAACAAACAAACAAACAATCCAATAAAAAAATGGGAAGAGGATATGAATAGACACTTCTCCCAGGAAGAAATACAAATGGCCAACAGATATATGAAAAGATGCTCATCTTCTTTAGCTATTAGAGAAATGCAAATCAAAACGGCAATGAGATACCACCTCACACCTGTTCGATTAGCTGTTATTAGCAAGTCAGGTAACAGCAAATGTTGGAGAGGCTGTGGAGAAAAAGGAACCCTCATACACTGTTGGTGGGAATGTAAAGTAGTACAACCATTATGGAAGAAAGTATGGTGGTTCCTCAAAAAACTGAAAATAGAACTACCTTATGACCCAGCAATCCCTCTACTGGGTATATATCCCAAAAACTCAGAAACATTGATACGTAAAGACACATGCAGCCCCATGTTTATTGCAGCATTGTTCACAGTGGCCAGGACATGGAAACAACCAAAAAGCCCATCAATAGATGACTGGATAAAGAAGATGTGGCACATATACACTATGGAATACTACTCAGCCATAAGAAATGATGACATCGGAACATTTACAGCAAAATGGTGGGATCTTGATAACATGATACGAAGCGAAATAAGTAAATCAGAAAAAACCAGGAACTGTATTATTCCATACGTAGGTGGGACATAATAGTGAAACTAAGAGACATTTATAAGAGTGTGGTGGTTACGGGGGGGGAGGGGGGAATGGGAGAGGGATAGGGGGAGGGGAGGGGCACAAAGAAAACAAGATAGAAGGTGACAGAGGACAATCTGACTTTGGGTGGTGGGTATGCAACATAATTGAACGACAAGATAACCTGGACTTCTTATCTTTGAATATATGTATCCTGATTTATTGATGTCACCCCATTAAAAAACTAAAACTAAAAAAAAAAAAAAAAAAAAAAAAAAAAATAATATATCATGATCAAGTGGGATTCATTCCAGAATCTCAAGGATGGTTCAACATACGCAAAACGGTTAACGTAATACACCATATCAACAAAACAAAGAACAAAAACCACATGATCTTATCAATAGATGCAGAAAAGGCTTTTGATAAAATACAACACAATTTTATGTTTAAGACTCTCAACAAAATGGGTATAGAAGGAAAATATCTCAACATGATAAAGGCCATATATGATAAACCATCAGCTAACATCATATTAAATGGCACTAAACTGAAGGCTTTCCCCGTTAAATCAGGAACAAGACAGGGTTGTCCACTCTCTCCACTCTTATTTAATGTGGTACTAGAGGTTCTAGCCAGAGCACTCAGACAAGACAAAGAAATAAAAGGCATCTATATCGGAAAAGAAGAAGTAAAGGTATCACTTTTTGCAGATGATATGATCCTATACATCGAAAACCCCAAAGAATCCACTAAAAGACTACTAGAAACAATAAGCCAATACAGTAAGGTCGCAGGATACAAAATTAACATACAGAAGTCAATATCCTTTCTATATGCCAACAATGAAACAACTGAGAACGAACTCAAAAGAATAATCCCCTTCACGATTGCAACAAAAAAAATAAAATACTTAGGAATAAACATAACAAAGAATGTAAAGGACTTATATACTGAAAACTATAAACCATTGTTAAGGGAAATCAAAAAAGATATAATGAGATGGAAGAATATACCTTGTTCTTGGCTAGGAAGAATAAATATAATCAAGATGGCTATATTACCCAAAGCAATATACAAATTTAATGCAATTCCCATCAAACTTCCAATGACGTTTTTTAAAGAAATAGATAAAAAAATCATCAGATTTATATGGAACTATAAAAAACCCCAAATAGCCAAAGCAATCCTAAATAAAAAGAATGAAGCTGGGGGCATTACAATACCTGACTTCAAACTCTATTATAGGGCCACGACAATCAAAACAACATGGTATTGGCAGAAAAATAGACACTCAGACCAATGGAACAGAATAGAAAGTCCAGAAATAAAACCACATATATATAGTTAAATAATTTTTGATAAAGGGGCCAACAACACACAATGGAGAAAAAAAAGCCTCTTCAATAAATGGTGCTGGGAAAACTGGAAAGCCACATGCAAAAGAATGAAACTGGACTACAGTCTCTCCCCCTGTACAAAAATTAACTCAAAATGGATCAAAGATCTAAACATAAGACCTGAAACAATTAAGTACATAGAAGAAGACATAGGTACTCAACTAATGGACCTGGGTTTTAAAGAGCATTTTATGAATTTGACTCCACAGGCAAGAGAAGCGAAGGCAAAAATTAATGAATGGGACTACATCAGACTAAGAAGTTTTTGCTCAGCAAGAGAAACTGATAGCAAAATAAACAGAAAGCCAACTAAATGGGAAATGATATTTTCAAACAACAGCTCAGATAAGGGCCTAATATCCAAAATATACAAAGAACTCATAAAACTCAACAACAAACAAACAAACAATCCAATAAAAAAATGGGAAGAGGATATGAACAGACACTTCTCCCAGGAAGAAATACAAATGGCCAACAGATATATGAAAAGATGCTCATCTTCTTTAGCTATTAGAGAAATGCAAATCAAAACGACAATGAGATACCACCTCACACCTGTTCGATTAGCTATTATTAGCAAGACAGGTAATAGCAAATGTTGGAGAGGCTGTGGAGAAAAAGGAACCCTCATCCACTGTTGGTGGGAATGTAAAGTAGTACAACCATTATGGAAGAAAGTATGGTGGTTCCTCAAAAAACTGAAAATAGAACTACCTTATGACCCAGCAATCCTTCTACTGGGTATATACCCCAAAAACTCAGAAACATTGATACGTAAAGACACATGCAGCCCCATGTTTATTGCAGCATTGTTCACAGTGGCCAGGACATGGAAACAACCAAAAAGCCCATCAATAGATGACTGGATAAAGAAGATGTGGCACATATACACTATGGAATACTACTCAGCCATAAGAAATGATGACATCGGAACATTTACAGCAAAATGGTGGGATCTTGATAACATGATACGAAGCGAAATAAGTAAATCAGAAAAAACCAGGAACTGCATTATTCCATACATAGGTGGGACATAAAAGTGAAACTAAGAGACATTGATAAGAGTGTGGTGGTTACGGGGGAAGGGGGGAATGGGAGAGGGAAAGGGGGAGGGGGAGGGGCACAAAGAAAACAAGATAGAAGGTGACAGAGGACAATCTGACTTTGGGTGATGGGTATGCAACATAATTGAACGACAAGATAACCTGGACTTGGCCCTGTCCGGTTGGCTCAGCGGTAGAGCGTCGGCCTAGCGTGCGGAGGACCCGGATTCGATTTCCGGCCAGGGCACACAGGAGAAGCGCCCATTTGCTTCTCCACCCCTCCGCCGCGCTTTCCTCTCTGTCTCTCTCTTCCTCTCCCGCAGCCAAGGCTCCATTGGAGCAAAGATGGCCCGGGTGCTGGGGATGGCTCTGTGGCCTCTGCCCCAGGCGCTAGAGTGGCTCTGGTCGCAACATGGCGATGCCCAGGATGGGCAGAGCATCGCTCCCTGGTGGGCAGAGCGTTGCCCCTGGTGGGCGTGCCGGGTGGGATCCCGGTCGGGCACATGCAGGAGTCTGTCTGACTGTCTCTCCCTGTTTCCAGCTTCAGAAAAATGAAAAAAAAAAAATAAATAAATAAATAACCTGGACTTGTTATCTTTGAATATATGTATCCTGATTTATTGATGTCACCCCATTAAAAAAATAAAATTAAAAAAAATAAAAATAAAAAATAAGGTCTGTAAAGATGTGAACAAGTTCAAATGAGGCCATTAGGGTGGGTCCTAATCCCACATGACTAGTGTCATTAAAAGAGGAGGTTAGGGCCCTGGCCGGTTGGCTCAGCGGTAGAGCGTCGGCCTGGCGTGCAGGGGACCCGGGTTTGATTCCCGGCCAGGGCACATAGGAGAAGTGCCCATTTGCTTCTCCACCCCCACCCCCTCCTTCCTCTCTGTCTCTCTCTTCCCCTCCTGCAGCCAAGGCTCCATTGGAGCAAAGATGGCCTGGGCGCTGGGGATGGCTCCTTGGCCTCTGCCCCAGGCGCTAGAGTGGCTCTGGTTGAGGCAGAGCGACGCCCCGGAGGGGCAGAGCGATGCCCCGGAGGGGCATAGCATCACCCCCTGGTGGGCAGAGAGTCGCCCCTGGTGGGCGTGCCAGGTGGATCCCGGTCGGGCGCATGTGGGAGTCTGTCTGACTGTCTCTCCCCGTTTCCAGCTTCAGAAAAAACAACAACAAACAAAAAAACAAACAAAAAACAAAAACAAAAAAAAGAGGAGGTTAGGGCACAAGTTCTGTGGGTAGGACAGGTTGACAATTACCTTCTCCAGAATGCTCCATTATCTTCTAGTTCCCAGGACTGCTACTCGAACAACTAAAGCCATTCTGCGTCTTGATTCTTTATATGCTGTCTTTTTTCTTTTTCCCTCATGGAAGCTTATTGAGTCTTCTCTTTGCCCTGGTTGTTCTGAAATTTCACAACAATATGCCTTAGTATGGGTCATTTTTATCCCTTGTACTACTGGGCCCTTTCAACCAGCAAATGGGTATTGAGTAGTGAGTTTTTTTCATGCTCACTGACCCCCAGGAGTGTTTTTATTGTTTTCAAAAAATCAAATTAGTTCCAGTTACAGTTTTATTAACTTAAAATCATGTTTGTTTGATAACCAATTTATGGAAACAAGAAGAACATACATTTTCCTTTTTTTAATGTTGCCTTACACATGTAAAATAGTACTCTGGATGGTCAGAAGGCATGAGGACGTACATGAATGTTCATATTACTCAAAGGGTAAAAAATTTTTATTGTCTTCTCTGTTCTGCCCTCTGGGAATTTTTATTTTCTGGTCACTGTACCTCCTGTGCCAGGCTTCCAACTGCTTATATTTTTCTCCTCATTCTTCTCACTTCACTTTTTTCCTCTATTGGGTCTTTCATTTCTGCTATCATGTGGTCATTTTCCCAAAGCTTGTTTGGTTATTGTTGTTTTCAAATTGTTGCTTTTTTAAAGTATCCTATTCTTTATTCATAGATGAAAAATCTTTTTATCTCTCCAAGATATTCATGGTAAGCATAGACCCTGTTTCCTGCAGTTTTAAAAGAAATTTTATTAAGGTATAATTCATAAACCATAAAATTCACCCTTTTAAAGCAGACAATTCATGGAGTTGTGCAATCATTAATCTGCTTTTTGTATCTATAGCTCTGTCTGTTCTGGATCTTTCATACAATGAGAATCATATAATATGTGGTTCTTGCCTGACCTGTGGTGGCGCAGTGGATAAAGCATCGACCTGGTACACTGAGGTCGCTGGTTCTCTAAACCCTGGGCTTGCCTGGTCAAGGCACATATGGGAGTTGAAGCTTCCTGCTCCTCCCCCTTTTCTCTCTCTCTCTCTCTCTCTCCCCCCCCCTTCTCTAAAATGAATAAATAAAATCTTTAAAAAAACATGATTATTTTGGGTCTAGCTTCCTTCACTTAGCATAATGTTTTAAGGTTCATCCATGTTCTAGCATGTGTCAATGCTTTATCCCTAACTGAATAGTAATCCATCGTATGGCTACACCACATTACATTTATCTATTAATCAGCTGGAGAACATTTAGATTATTTATTCTTTTAACTATTATGAATAATACTGCTATGAATATTCATGTACACATTCTTGTGTGGACACATAGTTTAATTTCTCCTGGGTCTATACCTAGGAGTGGAATTGCTGGGTCATGTGGTAGCTATCTGTTTAACCAGTTTAAGAATTACCAGACTGTTTCCCAAAAACAGCTATACAATTTTACATTCTCATCAGTAGTGTTACAGGGTCCTGATGTCTTCACATCCTCTCCAACACTTGTTATTATCTGTCTTCATTGTAACCATCCCAGTATCTCAATGAGTTGTTTTTATTTTTAATTGTGAGGCATCTAGAGACTCAATGACTCTGAAGAAGCCTTTATCATGTCCTCCTTACTTAGGCCCTTCACTACCATGTCCAGAGGCACTGAGTCCTAATTACTGATGTTTTACAGTGGAAATCAGGCATTTCTCTGCCCTACTGGTATAAGATTTGACTTTCTTAAAGCTGGCCAAGCCCAGCACCACTGCCTACCTGTGCTCCAGCCTCTGTATCTAGGTCCGGCCAGGAAGATGCAGTAATGACCACAGTCAGATAACAAAGCCTGCAGAAGACTATGTTAGGAACTGAATTATGTCCCCAAAATGACATACTGAGATAGGTCCTAACCATCCTAGAATGTGACCTTATTTGAATAATTTGCAGTTGTTAGTTAAATTAAGGAGAGGTCACACTGAATTAAGGCATGCCCTTAATACAATGTGACAGGTATCTCCATAAGGAAGGAAAAGAGGCTCAAAGACAAAGACACAGGAGAAGGCCAGGTGAGGTTGGAGGCAGAGACTGGAGCAATTTGTCTATAAGCTGAGGGACACCAAGAACTGCTGATGACCACCAGAAACTGGAAGACGCAAGAAAAGGTCCTCCCCTGCAAGTTTCAGAGAGAGAATGGCTCTGTGAACACCTTGATTTCAGACTTCCTGCTTCCAGATCTGTGGGACAATAACTCTCTGAGGTTTAGGCCTCCAGCTTGTAGAACTTTGTTACAGCAGATGTAGGACATTCAGACAACGGCCTGGTCACAAGGGCAAGCCCTGTCCTCATTTTGATTTATGTTATTAGTCGTCACTGTTCTCAGTCCCGGTTGACTGTGAGTGCGTGTGAGTGCTCACTCTCCAATAGCATTCACATTCCTGGTTTGCTTAAGTCTTCCTCTTTTTTTTTTTTTTTTTTTTTTGTATTTTTATGAAATGAGAAGCAGAGAGGCAGAGAGACAGACTCCCACATGTGCCCGACCGGGATCCACTCGGTAAGCCCGCTTGGGGCAATGCTCTGCCCATCTGAGACATTGCTCCGTTTGCAACCAGAGCCATTCAAGCACCTGAGGCAGAGGCCATGGAGCCATCCTCAGCGCCCAGGCCAACTTTGCCTCAATGGAGCCTTGGCTGCAGGAGGGGAAGAGAGAGACAGAGAGGAAGGAGAGGGGGGGGGGGTGGAGAAGCAGATGGGCACTTCTCCTGTGTGCCCTGGCCGGGAATCAAACCAGGGACTTCCACACTCCAGTCCAACACTCTACCACTGAGCCAACCAGCCAGGGCTTAAGTCTTATTTCTCAACCGTTCTCTCTGTCTGCCTGTCTTTGGCAGGCTCTCTAACTCAGAGACCTTAAGGAGGCCTTGCCCATCCTATTCTGCCCGACCCCCAGCCTCCAGCTGCCATGCAGCAGGAACATTGGACATATTTAGAAAAACAATGGCAGGTTTACCCCCAGCGTGTGGCGGCACACCCCCTGTAGGCTGAGGCATGCTGAAACTACTGCTGGTGTCATTAGACACATAACCAAAGGCAGGGCGAAGGATGCTCTTAGTCAAACCAAAAGTGGAAGATAACGTCGTAACTAGGAGGACAGAAAGGTGAGACACAAGTGTCACTCATCTAGTGACAAACGGAAAGAAAAGAAAATTAAGTTTCACTTATTTAACCCTTTGAGTAGTATGAATATTCATGTATGTCCTCATGCCTCCTGATCATCCAGAGTACGATTGATTTATTTTAAAAATGTGTAAGGCAACATTAAAAAAAGGCAAATGTATGTTCTTCTTGTTTCCATAAATTGGTTATCAAATAAACATGATTTTAAGTTAATAAAACTATAACTGGAATTAATTTCATTTTTTGAAAAATGACTCACTCCTTGGTGTCAGCAAACATGAAAAAAACTCACTACTCGAAGGGTTAAATTACAAAGGCAGTGATGCTGATTCAAAAAATTAAAACCACACGAAAACCTACAAAGTCCAAATAAACCTGCCCCCATCTCCACCTCCACCCCCAGCCTTGTCCCTACATTTAGACTCCCCAGAAGCAACTGTATTTAACACGTGATTACACGTAGCCTAGCACTCTCCGTGGCCAAGCAGACAGGCCCTAACACTGTTGTGTTTTGTTTCAGGCTATTTTAAAGCCATGGAGTTCGAGGGCTTGCTTTGACCTTTGCTAGCATGTTAGGAACCTCTTATCCACATCAGCAAACAAGGAGTTTTCTCAGCAAGTCACCACCCTCAGTCTCAGGGTCACTCTGTAGTACAGACAGGTGATGACACATTTACTGGGCACCTTGAGGAACTACTCTGCTTTCTCTGGGTTCACCCAGCAGCACACTTACATGGCACCCCGCAAAGTCTGGAGACTGGCAGATTTTAAGGAGATCAAGAGAAGTGAGGAAAACCGGCAGACGGTATTAACGCTAAGGCTTGTCAGCATAAATGTGTGAAGTCTCTCTTCCACAGCCAGGAGAATGTGGTCACTAGAGAAGTCCCACAAATGGTCAATTGTGACAGATGTCCAGATTTGTTGTCCATTTAGAGAGGAAAGAGTTGCAGAGCCAGGGGAAATTATACATTTTTTTTTAAGATTTTGAGTCAGGTAGAGGAGAAAAAAAAAGACCAAAAAAAAATAAAAGTGATTAAGAAAGTCAATATTACATTCTTGAAGATGATAAACAATCTGGAGGTTCGGTAATTTATGGAATGCCTCAAAAAAACAAAATTTGTTCAAGATAATTTCAGGAATTGAGAAGGGCAGAATTAACTTTCCCACCCTGATTAATCATATCAAATTGGGATTTCAACTGGGGGGGGACCTGCTTTCTCCCCAGGAGACGTCTGACAACATCTGCTCACATCTTTGACTGTCACAACTGGGGGAGGCTGAACATCCCACACGCACAGAATAATCCCTCACAACCAAAAATGATCCCATCCAGAGTGTCAGCATTGAGAAGCTGAGAAACCCCACAGCGTAGCTCTCCCAAAGGGATTGCATATTTGTTTTCTAGTGGGTACGACATCCTTCTTAATCAACTTCATGAACACATCAGAAGCAGATTCCCATCATTTTCTTGGGCATCTCAACCAATCCAAAGTCACTGTCATACTCCTCCCCAGAGAAACGTAGGAGTAAACATGTTGAATGGGACTGACTTCACCTGTAAAACTCTGAGGTAAGAATGAACAGTAGTACTCAGGACAGGGAACAGAATTTCTAGATGGGCAAGGTATGACTTCAGACACAGGAGGGTAGGGCTGTTTCTCACCCAACTAATCCAGCACCATTTACCTCACAATAAACCTACTCACAATTTGAAAACAACACTCAGAGCCTGGAGCACAAGGTTAAGAGGAAAGAACAGAAATTTACCCTCTTAGTTGGTTAGTTGTCTAGTAAAATACACACACACACACACACACACAAACACATATACTCACTTATTCTTGATTTTTGTGAATGAAATCCAGCTCAAGCCTAGGGAAAAAATCATGGCCAGAAAAACTAGCCTCCTGTGCCCTGCTTGAGTTCAACATGCCACCTTCCCACCTGACCCCACCCAGGCACCAGCTGTGTGGATTGTGAATGCCTGAGGTCAGCTGGGATGTCTCATGGCCTCGCACCTGCCTGGAAAGCTCCCATTGTCTCAGTGAGGAGGAGGCTCTTCAAGCCCACCCGCCAGGCGAAAGAATGTGAACCATCTCCGTTGCAGCCTTGTGTACATAAACTGTTTATTTGTGGCAAGTAGTAATTGACTATGGGTGACCCGGGAGTTTTATCAATAGCTTCCTGATGGCCTTAGAAAAATCCATGCAGTAACCACAGCACCAGTGATGACGAAGTATTAGCTCCAGGAGACCTGTGGGCCGTGGGACACCGGTGGCTGTTCAAGCCAAGCGAACTCCAAGGCCCAGGCGTCTGGGGAGGCTGGCTGTGGCTGCTTGTTCTACCCAGAGAGGGGGCTTTCCTCTCGTCCTTCCCACCCAGGGCACAGGGACAACTTGCAGCAGCCTGACATACAAGGATAGCCATTCCTAGAGATATAATGAGGGGTTCCTTTTAAGTAAGCTTTGCTCTGCCTTCCCTGTTTTCATTGGAAATGAGAAAACTGCTGATCCTTATTTGTTTTCTAAGCGAACATAATCGAAATAATCAGTGCTTATTAATGACCCTAATTATGCAGCTTCTATTTTTAAATGCTGGTCTTGCAGCATGCTCTAGGTGGGTGGCTTTAATTAAAGCTAATTGCAGATAGTCACATCCAAATATGCACCCTGCACGAATGAGTAACAGGGCTTGGAATCCAGTGCATTAAACAGGGGTTTGCCATGGGGTGACGGTGTATATCAGACTCAAACATATCATACAAATAACTTTTCCGATAACTACGATGGATGGCGGACAGGGTCGTTTATTAGAGTCACTTAGGACACAATCTAATACGCCTCACTAGATTCTCAGAGAAGTGAAGCTCACAGAAGATTTGCTTCTGCCTGACCTGTGGTGGCGCAGTGGATAAAGCGTCGACCTGGAAACACTGAGGTCGCCGGTTCGAAACTCTGGGCCTGCCTGGTCAAGGCACATATGTGAGTTGATGCTTCCAGCTCCTCCCCCCTTCTCTCTCTCTCTGTCTCTCTCTCCCTCTCTGTCTCTCTCTCCCCCTTTCTCTCTCCTCTCTAAAAAAAAAAAAAAAAAGAATAAATAAAATTAAAATAAATAAATAAACATAAATAAAAACCAAAACCAAAAGACTTTAAAAAAAAAAGAAGAAGAAGATTTGCTTCCCTTGAGTGTGAAATTGGACTTCACTGGATTTTCCTTTGGCTTTGTAGGTCCAGATGTCTTCTTCCCCAAAAAAGTCTCTTCTTACATGGCAGCATGATTTTATCATTAAAGAAGCACTAATGTTAAGCACTAATATAGAATACAGAAGGAATTTATTTCTGTATTCTATATGAATCCCAATTGCTTGCTCCTCCGCAGCCCTTTCCTACAAATTGACAACACTCATCTATTTTATTCAGTTAAATTACATCTGATTCTCCAGTACCTCCGGAGCCTGGCATTGCTTTTTTTGCATATTAGAAATGAGGAAACCGAGCTTGGAAAGATGATGTGGCCAGCACGGACCTCCAAGGGCTGGGCTTAGGAGTTATCTGCTTGAGAAGTAACCTGCAAGTACCAGACTTGTCCTGGAGCTCTCGTTTCTTTGGTCCAAACTATCACATCATACAGCATCACTCCCTATGGGTGGGGCAACTTGACCTCACAGCCAGTCAGAGGCTGGGGACTCAGCTGACCTTCACCAGAGCGCTTCCACCTGCCATTTCGCATTATACATGGTACACTCAGCATCCACGAAGGATTTGACATTTTCACAGGAGTCTCTTATGGAACACATTGAGAGCTAATACAAACTGTCCTGGCTTGCAGACTGCTTGATCCGCAGGTTGACATCAAAGAAGCTGAAAATACTGTTGGAGAGTTGTCTGAAAATGGTTAGTTATAGCTGTGGAGTTTTTGCAATGCCCTTGTCACAAGTATCAGTTCGGTTCACATCCAGTAGCAAAACTTACACGACCTAGAAAGAGAAGCTTTGCTGGGTGGGGTTTCTATTTTTTTGGAAAGTTATTTCTTGTGGAAATATGTGTCTGATGCTCTGGGGTACAGTGCTCAGCGACAGTGATGGAGCATTGGCTCTGGGCTGTAACAGAGGCACATGGAATTAAAATAAAAACCTAAACCAGCCTGACCTGTGGTGGCGCAGTGGATAAAGCGTCGACCTGGAAATGCTGAGATCGCCGGTTTGAAACCCTGGGCTTGCCTGGTCAAGGCACATATGGGAGTTGATGCTTCCAGCTCTTCCCCCCTTCTCTCTCTCTCTGTCTCTCCTCTCTCTCTCTCCCTCTGTCTCTCCCTCTCCTCTCTAAAAATGAATAAATAAATAAAAATTTTTTTTTAAAAAAAAAAACTAAACCAGCTCCGACTCATTGGCCTTACCCTTCTACTGAATTGAGAGACCAGAGGTTCAGAAGTTTGGAAATCTGAGGACTTCTTACTATCTGTGGATAAATGTGATCTTTCGGTGTTTAACTACCCAGCACAGTTGGCTTGGATGAAGTGTGTAGAGAAGTTAAGGGCACCAGGCTTTGAAAGCAGGCATGCCTCCATTATCCACTGTGTGACTTCATGCATGTTATTTAACCTCTCTGAGCCTCTGATTTCCACACCTGTAAAACTGGTTGGTCATACTGAAATGATTGGGTTTAAATGCACTAATACAGATTAAGTGTCTTGCCCTTAACAAAAACCAATAGACGTTAAAGAGGGACTTTTCTATCAGAGTATTTATCCTGAAATTAGAATTCTGAAAATATTGCTAGCAAAGCCAAAGTAAGCATAATTCTTAAATAGTCTCTAATGAATTGACCACTTAAAGTAGTAGTGACACTCAACCCCTCCTCCACACTCAACATCAGTCTTGATCATAGACTACTGGGTCAGTGTCTACAGCAGTCTTATTAACAGGCAGATGTTGAAACCATCTGAAAACACTATGCAAAGATGATGCAAACTAATGACAAAGCGAAACTTCGAATCCCACCTAGGACATAAGGCTTCTTGAAGTTAGAACGTGACTGAGGAACTGCTGGGTTGTTCAATGTGCAGGGAAACCTGGTGCTGCAGTTATAACCTAAAATGTATTAATAAAAAGCCAAAATACTTGTTTTCATCAGATAGTTTTATTTTTCAAGCTGATGTTCCAGTTGTCACACTTTCTTTACTGGCCCTATAAAATCATGTTCCCCATCTTATGTAAGTTCACTTTAAGAGGACTTTATTCAGTATAAATTTTCTCCAAGGAAACAGGTCCCTGTGTGTATAACTTATGTATGCATGTCAGTTCATAGACTAAGGAAGAAATGGCTTCACAAATTATATCCCATCACCATGAACTCTGTTTAGGCACGATGAAGACAAATACATGTTGAACAGGATTACATTTTCTGGGTGCTTCCGATGAATGGGAGGGACATGGGGACAGATAACGCAGTGGAGTGTGGTTTCACCCTTGGCTTCTCCTCCTCCAGTTGTCCATCAGTGTCTGATTTGCTGGCATTGTTGCGTCCCATTACACCAACCCTGGTCTTCCCCACCCACTGTCAATTTGCCCGTGCTCTGCGCCAAGGCAGTGGTTGTATAAACATCTGGGCACATGGCTCCCAGCCTCCACACGGGTCTTTATTTGAATGAGTAATCCCATTATGAGCCTTCAAAGCTGGTGGGCTCCCCCCAGGCCCACAGTCCTCCAGACCTCCTAGTATGAAAATGACTCATTAGTCTAACCATCACAACAATGAGTCACATGTTATATGAAAGCTAAAAGGATGCATTTTGCATACACAGAACTATAAGATGTACAAATTTCTGGGATTTAATTTTATTGGGGAAGGAGTGGGATAGAAATAAATGCCACATATTTTTTCAAAGGGGATTGTATAAAAGCCCACATCATGCAACATCTGTGTGAATCAGTCTCCAAGGATTCAATGTAAACAGTTGTTGATATTAATAGATGTGCTTTTAAGCAAAGACAGATGTCCCAGACCAAAATGTTACAAAAACACACAAAACAGTTAAGTTCAAAGACATCTTGGCTTTCTTTGCTTTCCCAATAGGTGAATCTTCACTGGCGCATAACAGCAAGGGTAAAAGAGGGAACCTTTTATTTCCCAATAAAAGGGCATGTTGTACCATGGGAAGCAGGTGTGTGAACAGCACAGTCAGAAAGAGTGTCCACTTGCCTGTGTTGTGAGATGTTCTTTATTCATCCATTCTCATGGTATTCATTGATTTACTGAAGAGCAATCCAGAAGACTGGTGCTCAGAATGCCTCAGAATAATTTATAGAGAGTATCAAGTGGGAAGCACGTCAAATAAGTCACTGGAATTTGGGGGTTGGCCATGTTGATGTCAGTGGGAGAAGTTAGGAGCTGGCAGGATTCTGGAGTAAGAGCAGGTCATGGGGCCATGGTCCTTGGTGGGAACAGGCCTGCCCCTTACTCTGTTGGTGCTAGCACCCTAGATCAGAAAGATGATAAATAAATCGCATTTCAGTGTGTGTGTGTGGGGGGGGGGGCATCTCAGTGAGATTATCCAGAAAACTAGAGCCAGACAGAAAGGTCATTTATAAATAGAGCAATTGACATTTTTTTTTTGCATGTCAGGCACTAGGAAGCATTTTCATGTACATTCTCTTGCTGGGGGCAAGAGTTAAGAATTTCAAACTTAAAAGGAATTGGAGAAGGCAGACAAGTACTTATTTGACCATAGTTTCCTTTATATGGTAAAATAATTTTACCAGACTCTGCCCAAAGAAGGTCGTTCCTTCCTTCCAGAGAAGGTTATGTGGCAAAGACCATTGTCTTTGGACTGAGCTTTCCTCTGAAGGAGGCTGTAGCTGCTTAGGAGGGGCCAAGGGCCGATTTGGGGGTGCCAATGATAGGAGGTGATGGGCTGGTAAGCTGGCCTAGGGGTTGTCTTTGGTAATCACTTCCCCTTTTAGCCAGGGCATGCTCAGCTCCAAGACAGGCATAGAAAGGAAGGATAGTGCCCTTGCCCATGAAGGCATGGCCACTTGCTGACCTCTTGCAAGTGTGGACACACGTGCTGGCTGAAGTTTATGGTAGAAAAACCCACCTTTCCTTTCATTTGAAGCCAAATGATCTGGAACTTGGTTCTTTCTTAAACTATCAGAAAAGAAAGTCAAAACAAAATCCCAATCACAAATCACATCAGGAGGCATGTTATTGTCATCCTGAAAATGAACGTTTTTATTTATAAGACATTACCACTCAATTGTGTGCACTAGCTGGTCAAGTTGTCAGGAGCTGCCAAAGCAGTCTCTGACCGGGTCGGTATGATACCATCATCACCCAAGTGACCTGAAGTTTTGGTTTCCACCCTGCCAGACATCTGTGAGTATTAGGATGAAATACCATATTAATCAAACATTTGGATGAGGCCATAGGCGATGGTTGGTATGTCTAGACATGCTGTAGCAGAGATGGGCAAGGTCAGATGTTTATAGGCTCAAGTCCTCTGCCTGGACACACAGGAAGACTTATTTCTCAGCCTCCCTTGCAGTTAAACTGGCCGTTTACTGGGTCCAGGCTTATGGAAAGTAAGAAGAAAGGATGGGAGCTACTTGTGGAGTTGGCCATAAAGTTCCTTGCAGGATCATACATGAAGATGATAGCTTCACAAGATACAAGCAGACTAGATCCCTGAGTTACCACCTGGAGGAGAGCCCAAGGGAGCTGCCCAGGCTGCATCAGACTGTGGAAGAGGGAAAAACATCTTTATTACAAGACACTGGGTCTGGAGATGGTTAGCATTTAATATCCTAACTGTGCATCTAGTTTCTGGGAAGTATAGATCAATAGCACTGAACTTATTTGGGGGCATTTTTCTGATCAAGTGTATACCTCGAAATCAGGCCCAAAGGATTGCACTTGGGAAGACAAAGAGAAGCAGGATGAAAGGAACACAGTGATGCTCACCCCAGACCCAATTCACTTTAGACTCTTTGAGCAAAAGGAAACTGAAAGGGTCGTTCAATTCATTCACCAAATCTAATCATGGCTGCATCCTGGAGGGGTACTCTGTGCCCTACTCATAAAAGCAACCAAGCTTGAGAGTCCAGAGCCCATCATTATAATTCAGTGACTCAAAACTCAGTATTTAGGAGGTTCTTCTGGAGGGCCTGACCAAGCCCACTGCAGGCCACATCTTGTTTCCATTCATTGTATTTGATGAGGAACCAGACTTATTGCTCACAATTTCCACTCTGTGTGGCTTCATTTATTTGGTTATTGACATCATATGAATTTCTCATTGCTCTTTGCTCTCTAGGTAAAATAATACATTGCTGGGTGGTTAGCTCAATTGGTTAGAGCGTCGTCCCAAAATGACAAGGTCATGGGTTCAATCCCTGGTCAGAGCACATATGGGAAGCAACCAAGGAGTGCACAACTAAGAGGAACATAAGTGGAACACTGATTTGGTACCTCTCTCTCCCTCTCTTTCTCTCTCTCTTTCCCCCTCTCTTTTCCTCTCTCTGTCTTTTTTTAAAAAAAAATCAATATAAATAAAACAATGCATTGCTCGTAAATTTATTTGCTTCAACCAGCAATAGCTGAGACTCAGTCTCTGACCTCAAAGAAACGACAGAAACATAAAAAAGCTAACAAGATCTTATCTTGTTTACAGTGAATGAGAAGGGCCTGCTGCAGAGGAAACACTGGGCTGCAGTGTTCAAGGGGGGCTTCCCAGAGGAGGTGGGCTTTGAGAGGCCCTCAAAAATAGTGAGAATTTGGAAGAATCAAGAGAGGTGTTAGGATACTGTGGGAAAATTCTGGAAGCCAGTATAAGTGTGGGGCAAAATGGTGAGACAACCAGTTTGGGTGGAGTGAAAACTTCTACTGGAGAACAGAGAGGAAGGGGGATCATGGGGAAGAAGAGTGAGAACTAGTCTTGGAGAGTGTGGTAGATAGACTGACGGTCCTCCATGGTGTCCAAGTCTGAATCCCCTAAAATTGCGAACGTTATCTTACATGGCAAAGGGATTTGCAGGTGAGATTAAGTTAAGGACCTTGAAATGGAGAGATTATCCTGGATTATTCAGGTGAACCCTTAATATAACCACAAGAATCTTTATAAGAGGGAGGCAAGAGTGTCCAACTCAGAGAAAGAGATATCATGACAAAAGTTGAGGCCTGAGAGAGAGAGAGATTTCAAGATACTATGCGTGACATTATGACATTATGAGTTGAAGACAGAGGAGGAGCCATCAGTCAAAGAATGCAGGTGGCCCATAGAACCTGAGAGAGGCCAAGAAACAGTTTCTCCACTAGGGACTCCACCAGGAACGCAGCCCTGCTAAGACCTTCCTATTAAGACTTCCAACCTCTAGAACTGCCAAAGAATAAGACTTATTTTCAGCCACTAAGTTTATGGTCATTTTTGAGGGCAGCATAGAAGACTAATATAGAGGACTTCAAACTGGAGGCTGATGAGACTTTCAACTAAAACAATCAGAGTCTTGGACTCAGAAGACTTTTGAGCAGAGGCATGAAGTCATTCATCCTACATGTGTACATTGTGTAAGCTTTAGGTAAACGTCACACAAGCAGACCTGGTCTGTGCTAGTCCCAAGTGTCCCAGCATGGAGAACAATCCTGCCACTCAGATAAAACCCAGTAGAGTATTTTCTGGGTAAATGAACACATGAGTAGTAAATGCTACAATCTTTGTAGTCTAAGTTCCCATCCCCTCTCGCCTGAACTATTTCAGTAACTACCTCATTGGCCTCTGGGTCTTTGACCTGCTGCTACGTTCATGCTCCAATAAAAGTTTTGGTTGTATCATTTTCATCCAAATAAAATTCAAATTCCTGTAAATATTATTTCAGTCCTCTATGACTTGGCCTCGAATTACCTTCAGGAGCAGAAACCATCTCTACACCCACAGAGCTTCCTGTCTACGTTGAGATGACTTCACCATCAAGCCGCCTTCCCTCACTTGACGGCACTGTCCCACTGTGCTTGTCGATGACTTTATTATTCTAAGAAACCCTTGTCCTCAAGTTACTAACTTTATTGCTAATTATAGGATCGACTTAGAAAAATCCATTTAAATAAACATTAAATGATTCTATTATTCAACAGATAGTATCAAGGATTGTTTATTCTCCAAGGCTGTTTTGAAAATCCTGCTTTAAACCCTCACTTTGCTGTCTGCACTGTTATCCTGAACGGTTACGTCGTGACCCTACCCAATCCCAGTTGAGCTTCCTCCCATCTTGAAAACTGGCCAACCTCTCAAAACCATATTAATATCTCAACTATTCTGAACATTTCCTATCAATGAAATCATATAACACGTGGTCTTTGGTGAATGGCTTCTTTCACCTAATAGTATTTTCAAAGTTCATCCAGGTTGTTGTACTGGTATTGATTTTAAAGAGAGGAGAAGGGGGAGAGAGAGAGGCAAAAACCTTGGTTTGTTTCTGTATGTGCCCTGACGGGGACTGGACCCACAACCTTTGCCTACTGGGACAATGTTCTCTGGCCAGGGCAGCACTTCATTCCTTTTTATGACCGAATGATGTTCCATTGTAAGTATACATCTCAATTTGTTTACCCATCTGTCTGTCGATGGGCATTTGGTCTATTACACCTCCTGACTGCAGAGAATGATGCTGCTATGAGCATGCACACCCCAGTCTCTGTGTGGACATACATGTTCATTTCTCTTGGGCCTATTTCTAGGAGTGGAATTGCCAGTTAAGATAGTGACTTCATGTTTAACTTTTGGAGGAATGATCCTTTTCATCTTCACAGTAGCTAAATGAGGAATTGGAAACACTTATGATCATGTGCCTGAGGTGACTCAACAGAAGGAGGTAGATCCTCCCCTTTATTTCCACACATTTAGCTTGTTTGGCTTATTTCAACCACCATTTCCAATTGTCTATTCACCTGGAATGTGGTCTGGTACTTCTCAATTCATGTTTTTTTCCTCACAAGTTTCCATAATTGCGAACTCAGCAATGCTCCGTTTTGTCTCCACAGTCCCAGCCTCCCAGGCCTCTCCTAACCTGACCTCATGCCACAGGCATCCCAGCTTCCTTCGTTCTTCACACGGGGACCAGAAAGACGTTTCTAGAATGCATATCCACAGTCATTGCTACCCTGATCTACCTCCAGTTCAGCCCCTACCTGTACGTCTTCTATATTCTACTTAGAAGTCAATTGTTAAGACCCCAGTACATTGTGCTAGGTGTATAAATAAATCTCAGATTGATTCCAAAGAGAGAAGCGGATGTAAAGCCAGTAGCCACGGCCACCATCACAGCCGCCTGGCCCATGCAGGTTCACATTTGATTTGAACAGACGGTAATGAAACAACAGAGCCAAGAACTGGTGGGCCATTAGCTTTAATCCTAGCTTGCACCCGGTGGGCAAGAAATACACATACTGGAAAAACACTTCCCTTTCCATTCAGGGCTCCCAAAGCCACTGACTTATCCAAGTTTCCTAGAATCAAAGGTTTTACTTCACCAGCCCTATTCACCTCTGTTTCCTATCTCCTTCTCTCTGTACAAACTGGCTTCTCCTTCAGCACTCCGCAATCTTGGCTGCCTCTCTTCTCCTCCACGTGGTCTTTCTCTGCTCTCCTCTCTAATGCTAATCTCAGGAACCAAGAGAGAGCAAGCTCCTCGGTCTGCCCCATTTTATAGTGTAGAAATCAAAGCCTTTAATCCAATATACAAACAAGGAAGTCTCTGATACAAAGTCACTTATCTGAGGCATAATGGAATTCCTCATAAGAGTGCACCACCCCCTATCATGCAACAGTCAAGGGTGTGGGGAAAAGCTTAGTCTTAAAAATAAACCTTAGGCTATAATGACCCTTCCTGCTTACAGCCTGTCCCCCACACCCAATAAAAACTATAAGCTAGCAAACATATATATCATATTTACAAACTAATCTGACCAACACGGGATACTCATCTTTGGTGAAATGAGCAGAACCCTGGTGTTGGCACAACTCCACGTAATCATTAGAGGTTAACGTCTCCCATTAGGAACGCAGCACACTGAAGTGCTGGGGTTCAGATCTGCCTTCTTGAATCTCGTAACCTGACATTATCTGTGGAGATAAAGGGGTTCGATGGAAAGTAACCTCACAGGGTGATTGGATCATAAATTCCTCACTGGGTAGATAGCGGTGGGTAGTCACACCCCAGGCATAGAACTTCTTTAGTAAAAGGTTTATCTTTGCCTTAGGCAAGCCTTGTCCATTGGTTCTGTGTATCGAGGTTAACACATCTTTGAAATGCTGCTTTCCAGACCTTGGAGAAGTGGAATCACCCTCAAGAGAGCACATCATCTTGTTAGCTACCCTGTAATCCCATCACCGCCTGGCTTTCTCCCACCTCCATGTAATCATCCTTACAGTCCCTCCTTAATTCCAGGTGTATCATAGAAACAGAAAACTGCCATCTGGGAAGCATTTTTCTCAGCCCATGTAGACCATCCCTTTGTTAGGCTAAATTAAATTTTTGTGCAGTTCTCTATTGATTTGGACTTTCTCATGGTAACTGGAAGTAAGACCCTGCAGCACAGCAGAAGCCAGATCATTGTGGGAAGGTGTCTGTCAATCTCTCACACACCTGGGGAAGAAGCGAGGATGAAGAACCTCCCTGTAGGAGACATAACTAGGTGTGCAGAAAGCCCCTGCACCACTTAGATTGGGGATGGGTGGAGGGTTTTCAGGGAGACTGTGGGGCTGACCTTAAACTTTGCAAAAATTCTTTTCTCCTATTGTACCATGCCCTGAACATCTGTCCCATCATACCACTGCCCAAGCCTTCCCGGGTCACTTGGCTTAGAATCGAAACTGGCCGGAGGTCAAGAAGTCCTTTCTTGTAATATACCATTTAGATTGAGACCTGGTGAAAGGAGCCCATTTGAAAGAAAAATTCTTGCCTTGGCTGAGTGGCTCAGTGGATAGAGTGTAATCCCGGGGTGCTGAGGTCATGGGATTGACCTTCGGTCAGGGTGCATACGAGAAACAACCAATGGAACAATTAAATGGGACAACTAGTTGGTACTTCTCTCTCTCTCTCTCTTTTTCTCTCTCTATTCAATGGAAAAATTTTTTAAAGAGAGAAAAACTCTTACCCAGAATTTCAGCTTTTCTGACTCCAAATGGCTATGAGAATCTGGTCTACCATTTTACATCTCTGAAATTGTATATAGAAACAAACCTTTTAAGGGATTAATTTGGCATTCTAGATTTATGTCAAACATGGTCTGTTCAGGAAAAAGAGAGAACCTCTTTCAGAAGGGTAATCATATCGATCAAGCCTTTATCAAAAGGGAAGGTTTTCAGAACTGTAATTTATTTTCACCCAGTGGTTCACACTGGGCCTGCTAGAGAATGTTCACTGTTCACTAAGCATCAGGTTCTACTTAAGTCAAAATAGTTTCTACAGGTAGACCTCTGAGATATTGCAGATTATGCTCCAGATCACCACAATAAAGTGAATAATGCAATAAAGGCCCTGGCCGGTTGGCTCAGCGGTAGAGCGTCCGCCTGGCGTGCGGGGGACCCGGGTTCGATTCCTGGCCAGGGCACATAGGAGAAGCACCCATTTGCTTCTCTACTCCCCCCTCCTTCCTCTCTGTCTCTCTCTTCCCCTCCCACAGCCAAGGCTCCATTGGAGCAAAGGTGGCCCGGGCGCTGGGGATGGCTCCTTGGCCTCTGCCCCAGGCGCTAGAGTGGCTCTGGTCGCGGCAGAGCGACCCCCTGGAGGGGCAGAGCATCGCCCCCTGGTGGGCAGAGCTTCGCCCCTGGTGGGCGTGCCGGGTGGATCCCGGTAGGGCGCATGCGGGAGTCTGTCTGACTGTCTCTCCCCGTTTCCAGCTTCAGAAAAATACAAAATAATAATAATAATAATGCAATAAAGCAAGTCACATGAATTCTTTAATTTCTCAGTGCATATAAAGTTATGCTTACACTATACTGTAGTTGATTAAGTATGCAGTAGCATTCTGTCTAAAAAACAACGCGCATACCTTACTTAAACAATACTTTATTCCTAAAAATCGCTAACCGTTCTCTGAGCCTTCAGCAAGTCTTAACCTTTTTGCTGGTGGAGGATCTTATCTTCAATTTGTAAAAAATGCAGTATCTGTGAAGCACAATAAAAGGGGGTCTGCCTAATTTACATAACTTAAAGAAGGTCTTCAGAAAAGGAAGAAAAAGGCTTTGCTGAAAGTACTTCTGCTTGGCTTTAAGCAAATGCTTCTAATTCTTCTCACAACCCTAACGGGAATTTCAGAACATGTATTCCATTTTATAGAGTAAGAAACAGGCCTTGTGCTTACTTGGTTACTACAGAGGGGGGCGTAAGCTCTCACTCTCCACCATCTGATGTAATAAAACTAAACTTTGAAAAGACACTTATATTCTATAACAAAGCAGTGGGCAGAATGAAGACAAGAAAATAATAACTTCCGTTTCTTCTTAGTTTCCCATTTTTACTACATTTTACTAGGTTCTCGGACTTTCATATTCTACCAGGTTCTCAAATTAGAGAGGTAAACAATCCTACTTTATACAAAATCATAAAATTCAATTTTTTTTGGATGTGGTATAACCAATAACAGTGTTTGTGTTTCCAACACAGACTGTGCCAACACGTTGTGTATGTGTCTATAGATGGTGAGATAAATAGATCGATTGATCGATCATTAGGGTGGCTACTGACCCTCACAACATCATGTTACAGCTAAGGCCCAAAGATGGTCAGCACCTAGCCCAAGGTCACACAGCTAGTAGATGGCAGAGCCAAGACCTGAGCCATGCCAGTATCGAACCCAGGCTGTCTGGCTGTCTTCAAAATACATCCAAAACAAAACTCACACTTTGTATAATGAGAGCATTGAATTCTGCTAAATTGACCCCAAATCAAATTACACACTAGCATAACACAACCTAAAATATCCAGTTGTAAAAATATAAAAATAAAAAATGTGGCTGCATGCTGTATATTTGTTCAAAGGTGGCTGCTATTTGGCCAACTATTTATTCTAACGTTGGAATCCTACTGTTAAGTTTCCGTAGGTTTCTAATCCTAAATTTGGCAGCTTAGACCTGTTAAATTAATTAAACAAGGAAGCCATTAAACCAAGGTGATCCTCTTGCCATGGTGGCCTATGTCAGCAAACCAAAATCTAAGCCTATAAATACCTCAAGGTTAGGAAGTCAAAACATTCCAGGCAACCAATGACGAGCAGCCAAGGAGGCTTTAGGTTTGCAGTTTCGGTTGCAGCAGATCAATCACTTCATTCTTTGCTTCCACACTCTCTACAACCGTCTCCCCCCAACCCCCACCCTGGGGCCTGGTAGGGAGCGCTCCTAACAACTTCTGCTCTGGCATTCCCAAATTCAAATGAATTTTTTCTCAAATCACCTCTCAAAAATGTTACATGCCTCAATTGATCTTTTAACAGGCCCCAAAGATACTGTTAGAAATTATTAGAGAAGATCATTTAGATCAGTGGTAGTCAACCTGGTCCCTACCGCCCACTAGTGGGCGTTCCAGCTTTCATGGTGGGCAGTAGCCAAGCAACCAAAGTATAAATAAAAAGATAGATTTAACTACAGTAAGTTGTTTTATAAAAATTTATTCTGCCAAACTTAGTGAAGATCCAACATAAAGTACTTGGTAAGTAACTTTTATTATATGCTTTAACTTGCTGTAACTCTGCTTTATAAATTTTATAAAGTAAAGTTACTTCCCTACTTTATAAATCACCATTACTGTGGAACTGGTGGGCGGTTAGAAAATTTTACTACTAACAGAGATACAAAAGTGGGCGGTAGGTATAAAAAGGTTGACTACTTCTGATTTAGATGAAACCAATTTTAGCATGTCATGGAGCAGACAGTCTCCTTTTGGAGAGCTGCAGATCTGGGCGGAAGGCAGGAAGCTTTTACAGGATTAAGGATAAAAAACAGGAAGTGAGTGCAGAGCTGGGGGTTGGCTTGGGTCTGGGGACTGGCTGGCCTGATGGGCTGAGCTTCTGCTAAAGCACAGCATTTACAGGGACCTGAAAGGTATCTATTCTGTTTTGCAGACAGGGCACCCTGGGCAGGAGCGGCTCCATCTTAGGCCTCATCATTTATCTCAACAATATCTAAAGCTGCTGAGTTTAGTGATCACCCTAGCCCTTGAGGCTGGGCGATAAAGGTTCCAGGGCATTTATATGATCTGAGAGGGCCAACCTCAAACTCTTTGAGCCCTGCTGGGTTTAAGCCTCCATGTCTGCATCTTGACTGTCCAACTTTTCTTAAGTTTCTCCTGAAATTCCTGTGTCCCCTGATGCATCTGAGGCCACCACAAAGCAACCACTAAAAAAAAAGTATTCTCCATCAAGATAAGGATTTTCTCATAAAACGTATGACTTTATGACATCAAAATAACTTTTATTTTTTCTTCTTCAATCTGCTCCTATTTACTGAGCACCTACTACCTGCTGAGTGAATTGAGCAAAGGAGGGCTAGGAGTATGCATCATTGAGAAGCCTACATTTTCTCATCCCCTGTATTACACCAGTGGGGAAAACACAGTGTATCTGACTCAGGCACAGCCAGGATGGTCTCATGAATATGGTAAACTGAACAAGGAGTCCACATTCTCATAGTTCATTGGAAGATGGACAAAAACTTGTTCAGTTAGAATAAAAAACAAAGCTTCTCATCTTACCCACACCCACAATACTGGCCCAGTGCAGAAAGTTTACAATCAGTATGTTAGATTAGTGAATGCTACTGATCATAAGTGATACTAGATGAGTCAATGTCACTAATAAGAATGTTGAATTCTTATTAATAGAGAGATAAGAGTATTCAAATGTCATTTCAAAGGAATAAGTCTATGGTTTTTAAAAACTATTTCATGTTAGTGTTAAATACGGTGTAAAATTATTTACATTTTCTAACTTTTGTCTGTATAATTTCTCTAGATTTTAAAGCAATGACTTCTAAGTTGGCATTAGTGCTTAGCCTTGTCATGAGAGGTTATTTATAGGCCAAGATTTTGCCATCTATGCTTAATTATACTGTCATTTTATGACCAAATTCAATTAAAGAGTTGAAAATTTGAAAAAGCAAACATGAAAATGAATTTTTTATTTTATTTTCTAGAATATAGTACATTAAATATCTCTTTAAATTTATTGCAGTTTCAAGGAGTACATTAAATATTTAATAATTCAAATTTGGAAAGGCCACAAAACTCATGTCAGCCCATTTATTTTATATCAAAAGTGTCTCAAAATAAGGAATAAAAACCTTAAAATATAGGTTTTTAGTTAAAGCTGTTTGTTAAAGGAAAAAACGCTAAACTCTCTGGAGCTGGTCTTCCTGTTTCCAACTGCAACCTGGTTCCTTCTCTGGCTATGTTCCCCTCCCTTTCCTCCTCTCCAGAAGCCCCTCAGCCTGACTCCTATGGGACTGGTTTTACAGATCTCCATTCTACAAGGAGGACCACCCTGTGAGATTGGCAAATGAATAGTGGACTAGCATAACAGGTCCTGGGAAGGGCTTCTAAATCCCCACCAATTTCCTGAGCCCTGGCAGCAGGGCTCTAGCAGCCCCTGGACCCTGCCTGCCTGATGGTGAAGTCTTTGCTTTCTCAATCCTGCCCAGGCCCATTGAATGATGTGCATCATATTTTTCTACTTCGTTTCTGTTTGTCTCCTCGGCCTTTGATGGGGACAAGTGACTCACCTCCAATGCTGTCACTACTTTCTATATCTTGATACCATCTAGATGACTAATGCCTATGACACCTGTAGAGCTGGGTGAGGACACTGTTTGTTGAGACCTCACTCACTCTAAGGCTATTCTATTCCTTCCTAGAATAGAAACTGAAAGTTGTTGGTGACCACCACCAGATTTGTTTCCCTGTTCTCTAAACCAGAGAAGTTAACCCGGTCACAATTTCAAGTTGCTTGTTGTGATAAAGCCGACTTGGAGGTCATGGTGTGTCAAATTCACCTGTTCAGAACATAGAATGTTCTTTCAAGTGTGACCGCCAACCCAGAGCAGTTCATTACCTGCCCTCCATTGGTCAAGATTCAGTTTCAGTCACCTTTGTGCCATTCATCAAAGGGAATGTTTACCACAATTGTAATGACTCCTGCCATTGTACAAAAGGCTACACCTAAAACACACAGGCCTTTCAGAAAGCACAAAGGGGCATTGTGCAAACTGTGTCCCATGAGATAAACAGGCTGATAAACACGCCATTTACAGCCGTGCTCCGCGGGCCCATACCACTTAATCTTTGCCCGTGTATGGCCTTCGAGCCTGTGGCCTATTTTTTTCAGAAGCTGAGTCTTTGCTATGAGCATAATTAATTTGTTCTGTGTTTAAAAATCAAGCAAAAGCCTGACCAGGTGGTGGTGCAATGGATAGAGTGTTGGACCTGGACACAGAGGACCCAGGTTGAAAACCCCAAGGTCACTGGCTTGAGCGCAGGCTCATCCAGCTTGAACACAGGCTCACCAGCTTGAGCGCAGGGTCATTGGCTTGAGCGTGGGATCATAGACATGACCCCATGGTTGCTGGCTCCAGCCCAAAGGTCATTGGCTTGAAGCCCAAGGTCGCTGGCTTGAACAAGGGGTCACTCTGCTGTAGCCCCCCACCCCCGTCAAGGCACAGATGAGAAAGCAGTCAATGAACAAGTAGAGCTGCAACAAAGAACTGGTACTTCTCATCTCTCTCCCTTCCTGTCTGTCTGTCCCTATATGTCCCTCTCTCTCTCTCTCTCTGTCACACACACACACACACACACACACACACACACACACACACAAAATCAAGCAACCGCTAAACTTTATGCTGGGGAGAGAAACTTGGGCTAAGGTGAGATGTTGTGGGTCTGGTTTTCAGTCTGTGCTACTAACCAGCTAAGACACTTTAGAAACTCACACTGTCCCACGGGGAACCTCAGTTTTCTCAATTGACAAGTGAGGAGATTGGAGACATCAGAGTAGCAGTCTTCAAAGTATGGGACAGGAACCCCAGGGGTCCCTGAGCCTCTTATTGGGGATCTTTTTTGCTCAAAATGACTTTCATAAGTGGTATTTGCCTTTGTTAAAAAGTTTATTGAATTTATTGGGGTGACGTTGGTTAACAAAATTATACAGTTTTCAGGTGCACACCTTCTATAACATACCATCTGTACACTGCACTGTGTGTTCACCACCCCAAGTCAAGTCTCCTCCACCACCATCTGTCCCCCCTCTACCCTCCCCCACCTCCCCCGCCCCCTTGCCTTCCTGAGTCCTCACACTGCTGTCTGTGTCTGTGAGGTTTTTCACTCTTGCTCTCACAAGGGTACAGTGGAATTTCCCAGGGGCTTCATGACACGTGAGACGGCAACCGAAAGATGGAGGCAGGTATGAGAACCCACTGCTTTCTGTTGAGCCAGACATTGAGAAGATTTCCAAAAGTGTGAGACAATGCCACACCTCACCATAATATTTTGCTGTTTCAGAACATGTAGCTACTTTTCATTTAAAAATGTTATTCATGTGAACATGTGACAGGTTTATCATCATTTTTAAATAAATAAATATTTTCAATGCTCGGCAGTTGTGATTTCTTTTTTTTAATGTTTATTTTATTGATTTTTTAGAAATAGACTAGATTTTGATTTGAGTGAGAGACAGGAACATGGATCTGTTCCCGTGTGTGCCCTGACCTGGAATCGAAACGGCAGCCTCTGTGCTCTCGGATGATGCCCTAACCAACTGAGCTATCCAGCCAGGGCACAGTTGTGATTTCTAATATGGTAAAAATCAATAGACTCCACATAAGCAAGAAATTTTAAGAATGTAAAGGAACCCTGAGACCAAACTGTTTGACACTCAAGGCACTAGATCATCTTTAGGGATCTTTTGTCATTGGAACCTCCCTTGCCTGGTTCTCATTTCTTATCTTTTCCCCCCATTGACAATATTGTCATTTTAATTACTAAGACTTCACTTATTTGTTATGTTTATTATTTATGTGCATACCTCCTTTTTTTATATAAACTCCTTGTGGGCTGAGATATTTGTCTATTTTGTTCATTTATTTATCCCAGGCTGCCTAGGACTAGGGTGGCACATAGTAGGCCCTTGATAATATTTGTACAAGGAAGGGGAAAGAGGGCATAGTTCTCCCTGTATCTTTAAAACTGACAGGACAAGTTGCACTATCTCTGTGTTATGGGGGAAACTGAGGCTTCAAAAGTGAAGGGCCCTGGACAAGATCACACAGTAGGAGACAGAGTCAGAAAGCTTCTTCTTTGTCATGTGACTTTTATTTGACACCCAGAAGGGAGCCCCTTCTCCAGTAGAGCCTGGGGATATCAATGTCCCCTGGAATTGGTATTAGCAGAGAGTTTCTGTCCAGCTGGCCCTCAAAGGTGTGGGGACACCACTTCCCCCATGCACAGGTTGCCAGAAAATGACTTCAGAGCACTTTGAAAGAGCTTAGCAGGAAGGCTCAGGTCCACACAGGTGGTGTGAGAGTTCTGGGTCTGTGAACAATGCAGGCCATGGAGTCACTGGAGAGCCTCTGAATGAAATCTGGTGACACAGGTCAGGTTCCATTGCCCACACCTGAAGTGTTTCCAGCTATGTCAGGAATGCCCTCTGAGGGCTCCCATTGCTTTTGCTCCTGGCAAATAGATGATTAGGTAACCATGATCTCAGAGTGGGCCTTGCTGCTCACTCTGGAAATCTCCAGGGACGAAGAGGTAGTACTGCTCTTAGCCAGCCAGGATCCTGGAAGCCATGAGCTTGTAGGACCCATTTCAATCTCAGCCTCTCTAGCCTGGCAGTAACTGCCTACCAACTCTTCTAAAAGATCCTGGTGTTTCCTTCATGGATGGTCAAGACCCTGGAGAAAGGGGAAGCTTCTGGGCCTTAAGGAAGCTTTGGGTTTCTATGGAGGAATAGTCAGGCAACACTAACTGTTACAACCCAGAAATTAAGATCCAGGAATAGGTGCAGAAAGCCAGGAAAACTACTGTAAGAATAACATAAAAACAAGACCTAGTCCCAAGGGGCACCCAATATATTGCAATGATGATAGTCTCAGTCTGTTTGGTAGATGAAAACAGAAAACTGTAGATTGGTGGCTTATAAACAATAGATCTTGATTTTTCAAGTTCTGGAGGCTGAGAGTCAGACCCAAGTGCCAGCAGATTCAGTGTCTGGTGAAGACCCAGTTCCTGGTTCTCCTTGCTGTGTCCTCACATGGTAGAAAGTGGCAAATGAGCTTTCTGGGATTGCTATTATAAAGACATCACCCCATTCTTGATGTCTCTGTCCTCATGTTACAAAGTCTCCACATCTAAATACCATCACATGGGGATTAGATTTCAACATATGAATTTTGGGGCTACACAAATTTTCAGACCATAGCAATGATTATTACAAAAGGCCCTTAGCGCCCTGGCCGGTTGGCTCAGTGGTAGAGCGTCGGCCTGGCATGCGGGGGACCCGGGTTCGATTCCTGGCCAGGGCACATAGGAGAAGCGCCCATTTGCTTCTCCACCCCCCCCCCTCCTTCCTCTCTGTCTCTCTCTTCCCCTCCCGCAGCCAAGGCTCCATTGGAGCAAGGATGGCCTGGGCGCTGGGGATGGCTCCTTGGCCGCTGCCCCAGGCGCTAGAGTGGCTCTGGTCGCGGCAGAGCGACCCCACGGAAGGGCAGAGCATCGCCCCCTGGTGGGCAGAGCGTCGCCCCTGGTGGGCGTGCCGGGTGGATCCCGGTCGGGCGCATGCGGGAGTCTGTCTGACTGTCTCCCCGTTTCCAGCTTCAGAAAAATACAAACAAAAACAAAAACAAAACAAACAAAAAAGGCCCTTAGTAAACTTCTGTTCTCTTTTCTTCTCACTCTTTCCCTTTCCCTTGGCTGCATCTTCAGGTTCACAGGGTAGCTGGTGATGGGGAGTGTGAAATGAGGATGGCAATGCAGATAAAAGGCATGTCAAGCAGTTTAGATTTCACTCAAAGAGCAGGGCAGAGGCATTGAACATTTCTGAGCAGAGGAATAACATAATTAGAGCAATGGATTAAGAAGCATGTCTGGCTGCCTGGTGTAGTACTGACCTAAAGGAAGCTATGAAATGGAAGTTATCTGATGGGAAAACAACTGCCAGATGCTATTGTGCCTATAAGATCAGGGAGAATAGTAATAAGAAATTGATTGTTGAAGAAATTAAGGAGCAAGAATCCACATGCCTCAGTTCCAGATTAACTTGGAATGGGCAAGAGGAAGAAGAGCCTAAGGATTGCCCTTGGTTGGCTAGGAGATAGCCCAGAGGAGGTGCATATTTCACAGATGACTATGGTTGATCCCATTGATACTCATTCTCAGAATAGGTTCGTCCACCTAAAGACTATACTTCCCAGCCTCCTTTGCAGCTAGGTGAAGTCATGTGACTAAATCCAGTCCAATGGGAATGAGCAAGACTGCCATGCGTAATTTCCAATAATGCCCTTACAAGGAAGTGCCTCTGTTTCCCTTCCATCCTTTCCCAGGGAGGAGCATGGACATGTTAGTGAGCCATCTTTAGCCAGGAAGGACGAGGGCAGAACAAAATAAGGGGAGCCTAGGTCCTAACGTCACTAACCAACAAACCAACCTCAGATCACCTTTTTTGAGTGTTATTCTGGAGGACAATCAACTTCAACCTCATTTAAGACCCTGCAATTGTGGTGTCTTGTAACTGACATACTGCGTTCAAATGCTCTTCTCTGTGAAGGGCAGACCCATTTGCTTTCATTGTATTTTAAGTGACTGGGAGATTGAGAGACTGAATCTCCACCCACAGGCACTGCATCCATTTGTGGTGTGAAGAGAACCTGTGAGGTATCTGAGGCTCACGCCAGCTTGGGGACAGAGGCCATTTGGGTCTGCAACACATCTGGGCAGTAGTGGACACTTCGCATCTGCTCTAGCAGGACCAAGTTGGGTAACACACCTGCCAGTGAAGGCCTTGGAGTCATTAGGGTTTCGTGGAAACAAGTGGTAACTGTGTGACCTGACAGGTTTACTGGAAAAGCAGATAAGGCGAATGTGACAGATGTCGGTATTTGTTCTCCAGCAGGATATTCTCCAATGTCTTCTATCTTCAGTGGTAGTTACACAAAAAGAGTTAATCATCTAGGGTTAATGTCTCTCAGAGGGAGAGTCCTAGTGACATACCACAAGCTTTGCCTTAGTCACTATTTGTTGAATGGCTTGTTTATCAAGTTTATAGGTGGTCAATGAAGTCAGTAACAGAAGATACTTTGGATAACAAAACTCAGGAGTCATAAGAATCTAAGAGACTGGAATGATGCACTGAATCTCACCAAATTCATTCATTCATTCATTCATTCACTGAACACATATTAGTCGACACCTAGAACAGGCCATGTGCTGTCAAAGATGCTGGGCCATAGCAACAAGCAAGACGGACAAGGGTTCCACTCTCATTGAACCTGCATTTTAATACACAGGAGAACAAGGCAGCAAAATGAAATGAGAGGTAAATTAACAAGAAAATGTTGTAGCGATAAATGCTTGGAAGAGCGTTATCAGTGTGACGTGACAGTGATGGAAAGGTGAGCCACTTTCTGATCAGGGTCAGGAAGCACTGCCCTGAGCCAGTGACATCTGTCCTGGATGATGACAAGGAGCAGCCTCACAGAGCTGGGGGAAGAACCTTCCAGTAAATAGCAAGGGCAGAGGCCCTGAGGTAGGAGCAGGGTTAGGGTGTTCCAGGAGTAGTCTGAGGAGTATAATGAGCAAGGAGAAGAGTGGTGAAAGAAGAGTAAGGCCAGGTCTCTTAGGGCATTGAAAGAAGCTGGGGCCTCACCTGTGGTAGCACAGTGGATAAGGCGTCGACCTGGAAGGCTGAGGTTGCTGGTTCGAAACCCTGGGTTTGCTTGGTCAAGGCACATAAGAGAAGCAATTATAACTTGATGCTTCCAGCTCTTCCCCACCCACCCCCATCTCTTTCTACTCTCTTTAAAATCAATAAATAAAAGGAAAAAAAGGAAAGGAGTTGATCTATTTTATATGGACTGAGAAGCTTTCAGAGGATTCTGAGGAGAGAGGTGGCTTCACAGGATTTATTTTTTCAGGAACTATATTGGCTGCTGTGTGGGGGAGGGGTTATAAGAGGGCTGGAGCAGCGGGTGCTGAACAGTTAGGAGGTTGGTGCATGGTCAAGGTGAGCAAAATGGTGGCAAGGGTGCAGAAGCACAAAAAGTGAGAAATTAGTAGATCTGAGATATGTTATGGAAGTAGAGTCCACAGGACTTGCTGACAGTTTATGGGGCTGAGAAAAGAAGGAAAATCAAAGGCAACTCCCAGGACCTTGATTGAGCCACCGGGAAAGTGAGGCACTGGTGCCTAAGATAGGAAATGCTTCTCTTCGTCTCCACCATTAACTCACTGGCTCCAGCCACCTTCATCACCTACCTTGATTCCCACTGCAGTCACCTGGCTGGCTTTCCTGCTGCCACCCTGCCTGTCCCCCACAGTCTAGGATGAAGTTTGTTGAGATCAGCACAAAGGGTTCCACATCAACTCCATACATGCTGACATAAACCCCCAGTGTGGTTTATGCACAGAGGACAGGCTGACAGGTAGTCATTGTGTAGATTGTCCTTACATGTCAGAACTTGGACACAATGTTTGTGACAAGGGAGGGAAGGGACTGAGGACAGCAAGCAGGGGAGAAGTGTGAATATAAGAAATGAAACCAAGACAGGAGCTCCATCCAGGAAACCTGAGGTGACAGAAAGGGGAGGAATGTGCATAGCAGAGCAGGGACCACGGGAGTTCTCAGGACCCAGCAGTGACCCTGTGCTGGCCAGGACATAGTCCAATCTCCACCACACGGCAAAGCTGGCCATTGGCGTACTTTTGATCCCTACCCAGAAGTCCACAAGACCAGCCCAGTTTTCTTACCAACTCAGGAGCAGGAATTGCATCAGATCCAAAGCTGAAGAGCCCCAGAAAATCCAATTGGAAAAAGTAGAAATGAGCAGAAACAAGACAGCGTAGATGACCTTCTGGTTCCCTCTGATCTTCTGGTCACCGACCACTCCACATCATTATTAATATGCAATTGACATAAATTCATAAGTTCTTATATTTTTTATCTTTATGATCTTTCATGTGAATTGTAGATGACTCACCCCTGAGGCTGCCCTTAACATTCCAACAGGCAATTGCCACCATAAAGTCACGTTGCCCCCACTGGCTAGAGAGTTTGCTAAAGTGATTTCAGAAATCTCTTTTTTCTTTTCATTTTAGAGAATGTCAAAGATCCAAGTCACGACCTAATTTAACATTTTACTCTTTATCTGATTTTAAAAATGTACTCAAAACTTTCTTACTCATATCAGGATCCCTCGCTTTCTCAGAAAGCTTCGTTATCTTATGACTTCCATCCCTGGCACTTAATCAAAATCTGACAAGTTCGTTGATTACTCAACAAATGAAGTGCGGTGTGTCGGGAACTGTTCTGGGCAGAGCAGAAAAGCGGACACATCCCCTGCCCCACTGGAGCAGGATTGTGCTGCGGAGAGGGAGAATGAATGAACAGGGTAAAAGAACGTCAAACATAAGAATGTTAAATAGTGATGTGGCTTAAGGGAAAAAAATCACACTGGGTCAGAGGGGGAGTGGCTGAAATTTTAGAAGGAGTGACCAGAGAAGTGCTCAGCAAAGGTAACTAGTTAGTAAAGGTCTTGAGGGATGTGAAGGAAGGAGGCATATGGCATCTGGAAAGAGCTTTCCCAGGACAAGGAACAGCATGAGGTGTGGGGAGCCAGTGGCTGGTGACCAGAAAGGGTCCTGGATCTAGGAGAGGCCAGTGATCACAGAGACGGAGGGAAACCAGGTCGCAGCACCTGGTGGGGACTTGGGCTTTTCTTCTGAGTCACATGAGGCCATTGAAGGGTTTTTAGTTAAGGAGAGACAGATCTGACTGATGTTTTAACAGGACCCTCTGGCTGTTGTCCTGAGAACAGACATAGTGTCTAGAAACCTTCAGACATGAGTATAAGTATTCTAATTCACAAGTCACACTGAAAAATCATGCTAAAAATGTCAAATAATGTCAATTATATCTCAGTAAAACTGAAATGAATGGATGGATGGATGAATGAACAAATGAATGAATGAAATGTCAGGTGGTTGCTTTTTTCCCTTAAAGTACATGGTTCTTGCAGAAAAATAACTTACTCATTTTTCTATACAAACACTATAACATATAGGGTGAAAATAAAGAGACAAGGAGGCACAACTCACTAGGTGCAGTCAAACATTCTTCTTGCTACCAAGAAACAGGCACTCAGGTTCAGAGGGGAGGGGCTTCCTTGGTCTTCCTTCCCCCAGGAAAGTGCGCGGGAACCACAGGCATGTTCAGTTGGCGAAGTCTGGCATGAAGAAGTAAAGAAAACATTCCCTGGGAGCATAGCACACAAGGAGAAGTGATTAACAACAAGTAGAAACAGGAGGTACTGTACCTCAGTGGGTCTGAAGTAGACACAGTAGCTAAAATTCATAAATGCAAAGAAGTGGGGGTGGGGAAGACTTGCAGCCATTGGAAAACCATTCTTCAAAAGCTTGGATGCTACCCAAACATCCCAGTGACCTAGTGATGTACTAACATGGCTGCTTGAGTCTTCTGTGCTATTAGCTTCAAAATGTACATACGGGTTATATTTTGTCACCCAAAGTGGCATGCAAGTTAAATGACAAACCATCTGCGAGGCTGACTGACACAATAGTGGCCGACCCTTCTGTGTGTGTGAAGACTCCTGGTTGAGTGTTTCAGTCTTTGATATCCTTAATGAAGTCGTAGCTCGGGGCACGCCTCTGTTCAGTGCCTACTGTGGGAATCACAGCATGATTCAGAAAAAGCACACATCTGTACAGGTCTGACTCACAATGCAGACACATTTCTTTTAGGATTATCAATTCTATAGAATACAGCAGGTCCTCTCACTATTTTTGTTGTTTGGACTTGCCTGAAGCATGTCATCATGCAGCTTAAAACCATGGTGGATTTGGAAGGTGGCTTCTGTACTCTAGAGTCCTGCCTTATAAGGGAAATGACTGTCTGGAAGGACTGTGGTCCCAGCCCCACCAGGAAGTAGCCACATGACTGTGGGAAAGAACTGATTCTCCTTGGGCCTCAGTTTCCTCATAAAAACAGGAGTTGGTCCCACTTTGCCAATTCTCTAAAGCGCTTTCCAATTTGAAAATAGTGTTTCATGCCCTCGTCTCTTACCACTAAAGGCAAGAGAATTCTAGAGAAAGAAGGTGTGAGCCCCTATTGGCAGCGTTGGTCTTGACCTCATTCTTCATTGTGACCTGAAATCCTGACTGAAGTGCATAGCAAAGCCCTGTCAGGAAGGCCACCCACCAGGACAGCAAACTAGCTCCCCACCCCCACCATCAGGGAAGC
The DNA here is from genome assembly GCF_036850995.1 of Saccopteryx leptura. Taxonomy (NCBI): domain Eukaryota; kingdom Metazoa; phylum Chordata; class Mammalia; order Chiroptera; family Emballonuridae; genus Saccopteryx; species Saccopteryx leptura. The sequence goes on along the minus strand of NC_089504.1, from coordinate 220,118,047 downwards.
TCTTACTTATCACACACTTAGACTAATTTTACACACTTAGATTAATTAAGTGCAGGGCATTGTTCTGAGTGCTCAAAAACATTAACTCATTTCATCCTCTGGCAATCCTAGCAGGAAAGTAGTGTTGTTATGCAAATTTGACAGAGAAGGAAACTGAGGCTAGGAGAGAATAAGTAACTTGCCCTGGGGTTCACAGTTGGAAGGCTAGTGATAGGCTGAGCTGGGATTTGACCCCAGGGTGTCTGATCCCACAGGCTGCCCTTCAGAGGGTAAGATCACAGGCTCCCTCTAGTTATTATGCCTTGGTGCCCACTGGGAACCCAAGAGACAAAGGAGGCTGCCAGTAAGAAGGAAACAAGTACAGTGGGGACTTTAGGAAAAGGCTGTGACTTCTGGAGAGCCCCATGTTGGCTATTCTCAGGAATTTTAAAGAGGAGTGTAGATACTGCCTGCTCTTGCATAGTTTGGGACCACCCTGTTGGGAGGCTGGGAGGCTGCTGGATGACCTCAGGTCAGTTGGGAATTCCTGGTACTTTTGGCATCCTACAAATGGACAAGAGTGGAGGGCCAGTTGGAAATTATACCTGCTGCACGTGTATACTCAGAGGTGGGATGGGGTGAGGAGGTTGGCAAGGTTGGAGGTGGTTTAAAGCTTGACGTTACCTATTCCTTGACCCCAAACTGTATCAGTAGAATAACTGTTGCTTTTGAGCACCAACCAGTGAGCCAGGATTAAAGGCAGCAAAGGAAACACAGGTGCAAATATACTTGAATTAAATTATTTCTAAGTGCGTTCTTCTCCTCTCCTGCCCACGCCACCCCCACCAGGAATTCCAAAGCCTCACATTTGTGTGTAATTTTAACAGTGCTGGGCACTATTTTTCCTTCCCCAAGGTCAGGGACGAAGCCTTACTCATCTTTGTATTCTCAGCAGGTGACACTGTTTGCTGAATGAATAAATAATGCAGCTCAGACCAAATGACGTCTGTTCAGCTTGCACCCTGAACTGTCTGTTGACTATTGACTTGGATTTCAAGGGAAACACAGACATATTTCCAAGGAAATGTTTTTTGCTAATTTTTAAAGGATGACTTGGTAAGCTAATCATTTTTAATAATTGCATCTGGATTCTAAAGAGCTTTTTATCTACGATCGATTCCCTAGACATTTGGTGTTTATAATGCTTGCGTACCTCTGTAGTATCCCTTTCCCCCTTTTGTATGGGCTTCTCTCTTTCTTGAGAAAAAAGAGACTGCTCTTGAACTCAGTTGATATAGTGTAACTGATTATTTCATCCCGCGCGCCTTCGACTGTTAATTTCCTTCTAACATCTTCGACTTTTGCTCTTGAAGCACAAGGGCCATCCTTTTATTAGGTTTAATTTACTGTGAAGCTCTGTGTTCCTTGTGAATCAAGCCATAATAGTCAATGAGTAATCACAGGCTTCAGACAGGCCTGGTCTTAGTTCAGCTGAGTAACTAGGAAACCAACTAATCACGAAGGTAAAAAAATGTTAGGAACCCTGATAGCGTCCAGAACGAGGATAAACCATTTAAAACAAACCAATTTAACCATGTGACTACCCAGACATAGAAGGGGATGGCCAGAGGGTAGGACCCAGGGCAAGGATGCTGCCTAAATGAGCCCAGGCCCCCTCAACAAGGGAATCAGGGAGTGACCAGGGCCTGGGTGGGAGTCAAGGGCCCAAGCTGGCAGATGACCTTGCTTCCCTCCCTGCCTCCTGTGTTGCTGTCAGTTCTGCCATTTGTGCGCTGGCCAGATAATTTTCAATAGGGTTTCACACACTTTCCACTGAGAGGGTAGGGATGATGGATTTTTTCATGTATATGACATTTTTTTCAAAGGGTCTCTTTCATATGATGCTCTCCAAGGGAAGTTTGGAAAATAAAACTTACTAACTAGATCATGTTGAGCCTCTCTGCCATGTGCTCAATGCTGATAAATTCTTGACCTATTTGGTACTACGTCATGTGTTCATCCCAGCCTGATGGCATAGGTTCCAGAATCACCATTTTTTCTGTAAAAGAGAGAAGAAGCCCAAGATTTAATAAGTTAGAGCAGAAGTGAAATTGGTTGTCAGGAATGGGTTGCCTGCAAACTGCCATGCTCCTTCTTTTGACATCTTTCTGCTCAAATATGTTGGAAACAGCCCAATATGAGCAAAATGCCCATTTTGGCAGTCCTGCAAACTGCACCAGCCCCTTAAGGAGAATTGATGCCTTCCCAGAGAGTCCAGGGACCTCAGTGACTCAGCTCCTGAGCACTCCACACTGAACACCCATGGGTGCAAGAGCAGGTGCAATGGATAGAAAGTCCCATTTTAGGCAGCTGAACTTGACCCCATGGCTGTGGGCATCAGCTTCTCAGACACTATCAAGGGCTGTGTGAGTAGCCTGGGGTGGGGGTACCCCTCTATATGATAAAACTGCAGCCCAGATGAGCCAGTATTTTCTGCTACAGTTAAAAAATGAAAAGTAGCATTCTCTTCATGTCTCCATGGCAACTTATATGGATCTGTATTACATTTATGAAACTCCTATCCATGTTTTTTTTTTACCTATCCATGGTTTCTGATTGGGCCTGAGTATACACTGAGAAGCCACCAGAATGATTTCAATATCCTGGAGATATACACCCCACCCCACCCACCCCATTGTATCTGGTTGTTTCAGCCATGTAGATCCTGCCATTGACCAGTGACATACTTTGAGAGCCTCAGGTACCTGGAAACATTAAGGTACGGTAGGATCTCAACTATCTGAATAACTTGGGATTTAGGGTTGCCATGGAAACCTGGAACCTTGGTAACGGAGAAGTGAGGCATTTCCTCTGGCTTCACAGCACTGGATCCCTGAGATGCACCAATTTTTAGTCTCATAGCCTTGCCTAAGCTGGGCTATTTTATTTTATATCCATCTTCAGGAATCTAAATTTTCCTCCAAAATATTGAGAATTCGATGTGAATTTGCATAAGGAATGCACACATTTCTAGCCACCGACTCAAGTATTTTCTGCTAAAAATGGAAACTGGCAGAGTATGGGTGATGGTTTTGACCAGGGATCCCCAAACTACGGCCTGCTGGCGGCATGCAACCCCCTGAAGCCATTTATCCAGCCTCACCACTTCCTGAAGGGCCACCTCTTTCATTGGTGGTCAGTGAGAGGAGCATAGTTCCCACTGAAATACTGGTCAGTTTGTTGATTTAAATTTACTTGTTCTTTATTTTAAATATTGTATTTGTTCTCGTTTTGTTTTTTTACTTTTAAAATAAGATATGTGCAGTGTGCATAGGGATTTGTTCATAGTTTTTTTTTTATTTTTTATAGTCCGGCCCTCCAATGGTCTGAGGAACAGTGAACTGGCCCCCTGTGTAAAAAGTTTGGGGACTCCTGGTTTTGACCATGGTTGGGAGTTATACATTTTATGACCCGGCCAGTTATTGACCTAAGGTTCAATTCCTTCACTTAAAGTGGGAATAATAATGCCTCTTAAAGTGGGATAACTGTGCGCGTTTGCCCAGAGAAGCTCAGGTTGGTTACTGTTAAGGCACTGCTCAACTGTAGGGGGTGCCACTCACACAGAGGCTGTGGGAACAGGGCTTTCCGGAGCAGGACGACCTCTCACAGGGCTCAGTTCATACGTTTATCATCTCACTTGAGTCTTTTTGTGATAAGAATGATGAATAAAAAAGCTAGGAAGAGGTCCAAGAATGGGGCTCCTTATTATCCAAGCCCTGCGGCCGCTCGGTGCCACAAGCACCCGCATACCGCTCCTGCCAAATTAGAGAGGCGTGCTTGATGAGGGACAAGGGGAGGGAACCAAGGAGAGGCTCTCCGCCTGAGCTCCAAGGCGGACACTCACCCGCAGGCCACCGCGGTCCTGGCACAGCTAGGGAGGGACAGATCCCCGAGGTCCCGGTCCCCGAGGTCCCGGTCGGAAAAAACTGGCTCCGCCCCCACTCCCCTCTCCTCTCTCTCTTTCTCCTCCCCTCCTCTCTCCTCCTCCGCCCATCCCTCTTCCCTCCCCCTCTCTTTTTCTCCTCCTCTCTTTTTCTCCTCCCCTCCTCTGTCCCTTCTCCCCTCCCCTTCCTCCTCCCTCTCCCCCCGCCCCCTCGGATCCTGAAGAGCTTGCAGCAAAGGGGCCGGGCCGGTTACTTCCTCCAGCGGCGAAGCGGAGCGCAGTGGAGCACCGGCCCCGAGCGCCAGATCCGCCTGCTCGCCTGCTTGCCTGCTCGCCTGCTCGCCCTTCCGCCCGCCTGCCCTCGTCCCGGCCTCCCCGAGCGCCCCACCGCGCCCCGGCTCCGGCCCCGCCGCGCTCGCACCCAGGAGCCCGGGCCCGAGCAACTGCCGCCCGATCGCGCGCCGGCCCTGTCCCAAGAGGCGCGGTAAGAGCGGAGTCCCAGGCTGGGGGTGAGGGTCCGTGGAGGGAGACTTCCAGCGCCGGCTTCCCTCCCTGGGGACCCAGAAACCGGGCTAGGGACGTCGGCAGCGCCGAGGTCCGGATGCCGGGGTCCAGGTGAGGTGGCGACTACTCCTAAGATTCGGGGTTCGCGCGCGTCTGGGTTCCGTGCTTCTCGGGTTCGTGTTGGGGCCGGCCGGGACTCTGGGTCCGGGGCAGGGCGCGGGGTGGGCCCGGTCGTGACGCGCGGAGCCGGCTGCGAACTTGGGCCGCGGCCCCGAGAGTCGCTTAGCAGGCTGGGGCGGGCGTGCGCGCCGGCTTATTTCGCTTGCTTTTGTTTTTAAAAGAAATCGAGGCCCTGGTGGGGGCTCCTGCCAGTGGTCACCCCGGCGGACCTGATTTTGCGAAGGGGCTGGGGAGGGGACGCAAGAGAGGATGTCCAAAGGGGCTCCGGCGCGCCCGGTTTGCGGTGACTTATCAGAACGCCCCGAGCCCGGGAGGATCTGGGGCTCCCGCCTCCGAAAACACCTGGGAGGCTGCGGCTCCCAGAAAACGCAGGGCCCCAGGTCATCTGCTCGGCCACGTCCAGTGCCGGGCCGGGGCTGCAGGCGAGGGAGGCAATGGGAGGCTGAGTCGGAGCGGCCTGCGCGTCCTGCCTAGAGGGTGAGACCCCCGATGGGCGCCCTGGACTGGTCGGGGTCACTCAGCCCAGCGAGGCGAGCACCAGAGTCTGTCTGAAACGTGATGCGCAATGCTGCCTTTATTTTCTCGTTCTTAAAGCATGTTTAATGAAGGAGTATCAGTGAGCATTTGTGCATGTGAGTTTTTTGTTTGTTTTTTTTTAACCACTGGAGACTTTTCATTTTGGCCTGTATTCAATTTCAAGGTAGCCTAAAATAGTAGTTAACGTGCTAATTATTTAGAAAGTAGAGAAGTTAGCAGTCCCCTTTGGAGATAAGGGTAATTTATTTTAATTCACCACTAAGATATGATGTTTGTTCCAGACAATGGAAGCGCCTATGCGCCATCTGCCTGCCCACAGCACTATCCATCAGGGAGATAAATCTCCAAGTTAAAGTTTATTAAAATTCTGAGTAATATCATATAAGTACAGTAAATGTTAGCACCGTGGGTCCTGTGAGGAAATATCAAACACTGGTTGAGATTAGTCATTCCTTTCGCTAAAGTGGTAACTTTCGAAGGTAAAAAGCACACCAGCCTTCAAAAAGTACATGGGGTGGGGGTGGGGGGGGGTCTGTTTTTTTGTTTTGTTACGTTTTTGGTAAATTTACCTAAATATAAACCTGTGGCCTAATCTCACATAAGTGATCACTTGTTCCAAGAAGGGTAGGTTATCTGCTTGTTTTAAAACTAACCATCCTCAGCACTTAATTTCTGCTATTCCCTCCACCCTCTTTTTTTTTTCACAAGCAGCGACTTAGAGGGCAACAGCAAAAGGACCCAAATTTGAAATTGATTTACATGGAGAAACTTGGCTGGTCTGCCACCTTAATGAGCCATGTTGAATAAAATAAGTGAACTTAAATTTGATTAGTTCAGTGCCTGCCTGAAACCACTTTGATTCTGCATGGTTCTTACAAAACAAATTAAAAGCTGGACAACAAAAGAATTCTTCCATTCTTTAGCAAGTAATTACAGCTCTTTATGTCTTTTCTCTCAACTATTTGTACACAAAACCCCCCATGAAGGTTTTCCATCACCTTCCATATCCATTCCCTGTCCATCTCTGAGAAGATGGGAAATTATTCTCCCATTTCCCAAGTCACCAAGGGTCTGCAAACCGGAAGTGGAAAAGAAGTTGGCCTGGTTGGGTAATTGCAGTACCCAAGATGCCTGTGCATTTTGGTCTTCTGTTTGAGGCTTGTGTATTTAATCAACAGGTTCACAGAACTTAGTTCATTCAGATAAATGACAGAAAGCTCTGAATTAAGGACTATTTCACATCATAAAGAGTAGCACACAGGGGCTGGGTCTAATAGTATCTGTGTGCTGTCTGATCTATAGGATGTGGTAGGAGAAGACCCTAGGCACCACCACTCAAGTTATTCTGGCACATGGAGGCATTCAGGATTTAAGGGCCACTCTCAACTGCCATGTGGTCCACACTGTGCCCCTTAAAAGCCCCCACAGTAGTTGTATGATCATGGGCAAGTTCCTGGAGGTCACTGGACCTCCTGTGTGATGTTCACTTCACAGGAATGTCTGGAGAGTTCATTGAGGTGGGAAGGGATGGTCCCCCAGCTGAGGCTCAGCCCTTAGTGAGGAGGAAACTGACATGGCAATCATCATCAGTAGTGGATATTGATTCTTAAGTGCATGTGGGTGAAATGACCCACCATGTTGAGTTTCTGAGCAAATGCCGCCACTTTTGATCCAGGATAGCCCCCCCACCTCCCCCCTTCCCCCATAGCACTGTTATTTATTTGCAGTGCTCTCCAGCCCCCACTGGCCACCAGGATAATTACCACTCTCTGAGGGTTTTAACAGCCCTCTGCAGTGCCTCTGGCCTCCCCCTGGCAGACCCTCACCTCCCACGCTGCCTTTCCAGCCATGGGTTGTGTGTGCATATGTGTGTGTGTGTGCATATGTGTGTGTGTGCACGCGTGTGCATGCATGCATGTTGTTCAGAGGTCTGGTTTAGCCCATAACATAGATCATAAAGAAAAAACAAGAAAGCACACACACACAAAATACCCCATTGAGTTACCGGAAAATGCAATCAATTGCACAATATTTAATTACTTGAAGGTCTTAGGTATAACAGGTGGGAGCACCCAGTGGAGTGGGGAGAAGGGGGGAAACTAGCACCCCGTAAAGCTGCCTTATAGGTCTTTAGTTCTGTGGTCAGGAAGCCAGGAGGGTGAGGAGGGCCTCAAAAGGTAAAGGTTACTATCAGCTATACAAACCTAGGTTATTCAAAAATAAGTTTTAGTTTCTCTGATTTTTTTTTTTTAATCTAACATTTTGGCGGCATTATCTAGGTATCCATCTTATTTATAAATATGTACCTTACCTGTGGCCAAACAATTACATTTTAGGGCCTCAAATAAGTTCTTGGTCTATTATAGCATGATCCAATTGCAAGCCACACGTGTAACTATAAATTTTCTAACAGTCATGTTAAATATGTAAAATAGGTGAACTTAATTTCTGTATGTTTCCATTCACTGAATATATTCAAAATTTTATAGAAACATGCAGAAACTATAACATTATTACTGAGATATTTTACTTTTTTCTATGAGAGATTTGAAATCACATGTATATTTTACATGCAGAACACGTCTCAGCCATGTGCCAGGCTCTCAGCCGGCCACATGTTGCTGGTGGGTACCACATTTTGCAGCACAGGTCCAATTTAAGCTTGGATGCTATCTATCAAAGTGAGTAAAGCAGATGATTGGAATGACTTCTTGAGAAAGTGCACAGCCAAGTGACATACAAAGCAGGCTTGTGTATTTAACAGGGGAGGATCTGGGACCAGGCAGGATGGGTTGGTTGGTTCTCCCTTTATTTTTTTATTTAATGTTTGAAGATTTATTGATTTGAGAGAAAGAAAGAGAGCGAGAGAAAGAAACATTGATTTGTTGTTCCCATTCATCCATGTATTCATTGGTTGATTCTTATAGGTGCCCTGACCGGGGATTGACCCACAACATTGGCATATCAGGATGATGCTGTAACCCAGTGTTTTTCAATCACTGGTCCGCCAGAAATTTCGTGCCAGTCCACAAAATTATAGTTAATACAACATCAGGGCGGTTTCCTATTTGTGGACCGGCACCAGTCAACAGACCGGCAGTTGAAAACACTGTTCTAACCATTTCAGATACTGGTCACGGCTGGTTCTCCCTTTGATCTTCCTGGGCCAGCGTTTCCTCCAATGTGGAGAGGAGAGGGCCTCCCAGCTGCTCAGCGTTCTTTCCTAGATCTGGATATACCTGGAGCTGCCTGGGGCAGGGCACCGCTGCGGCACCACTGAAGCTCCCAGGTGGAGCTCACTGCCAGCCCCCTTGCAGACCAGATGTGACCCATGGCCACCTGGCACCCCTCCAGGCTGCACCCTGGTGGCAGTGAACAGCAGTCCCTCCCACTACTATGGTGGAAGGACACGGGCTGCCTTGGGAGACTGGACAGCCAGCCAAAAAGTGACTTTATCTGTGTACCTCTCTCTTATCAAAGTGGAATTCAGGTGGGAATCAGCATTAGTATTTAACCACTTAAATAGCACAGCCTTTGTGAGAAGGGTCTTTTGAATAACCGTCCATGGCATGCGGTTTTGAATGACTGTTAGGCTGTAGAACTTGACTGACTGCCAGAGCTCAGTGTCTGTGTAGCCAACAAAAGAAATCTCCTTAAAAATGTACTTACCTTAGTGCTGCCTCTGACTCTTTCTTTTCCTCTTCTTTTTTTTTTTTTTTTTTTAAGATGAATGATTTTGGAATCAAGAACATGGACCAGGTGGCCCCTGTGTCTAACAGTTATAGAGGGACACTCAAGGTGAGTGAGCAAATCTTAATTAAAAGTTTAAAAAAAAAATATTTGGAAAACTCAATCTCTGGAAGAAGAAACAAACAAACAAACAAACAAACGAAAACAATGTGCTAGGTCCCAGAAGGCCTGTTCTAGCCCCAGCTTTTAATTTACTGGCTGTGTGACTCTGGACTGTTTGCTTAATCTCTCTGGGCCTCAGTTTTCTAGTCTGTAAAAGGGTTATTCTGATGCTTGTTCTACTTGTCCTCCAACATGCACATCCATTTAATTTATAGAAGATGAGGCTTTGGTAGTTTATTTCTGAGACTCCTACCAGGTGAAAAAGCCTGTGGTTCTCAGTGGGACAGGACTGGAGTTTGCTTAGATAATGGCTGTTTGAGGCAGGCAGGCCTCAGCGCTGCTTCCGTCAGACAGGGCTGAGCCCACTGGGCAGCCTGTGTCTGTGAACCAAAAAACAGATTAAAGATGAAAGCTGCCCTTGCTACATACATTACAAACACATGGCATGCATCTTCTATCTTAATTCCTCTCAGGAACATTCTGTAGCAACACACTGACAATTCCCCATTTGCTTTGTGAAAGTGTGATCTGATTGCTTTGAGCTGTGTGTGTAGTAAACACATCTCAGAAGCAGTGGTTTTAGATTGGCCTCTTCTGAGCTCACTGTTCTGTATAGATATGTGCCTCTGGCATGTTATAGTTTCCTCTGACGGTCACTGAGGGGTTGTCTGATAGAGCCCAAAGATCCCGACGTTGTCTCAGGCCTTTCTTGAGTCGTTTGTAGAACATCCAACTTCAGGCTAGTGAATTTTCTTGTTGGTTTGTCCAGAAATTTTCAGCATGGCAGAAACTGGACAAGATATGATGGTCCCAAGTTTGAAACCACACCCCTAGAAAAATTCTCCTGTAAATTAAAAGAATTTAATGATGTCCATGCGATTTCTGGATTTGGAGAAGAAACAGTCCCTGGAATTGATGTGTTGAAGTAACGCAGCATGAATTTGTATTGTCTTTTGACTTCCTGGTTTTAAAAAAGAGCTTATTGTCAGTGAAAGAGGGGCAGTACTAGAGGGAATTTTAAAAGTTGATGGAATATTTACACAAAATTAGTCCAAAATGATAAAGTAGTTAATAAATCCAGTTGAGTATTTTTATACTTACCTGATTGGTTTTTCCCTCAAAGTCCTAGGACATCCATGGGATGGCACTGCCTTGGGTTTTGGGGAGCTGGTGCCATCATGGGACATCATTGTTTGGGGTGTCTTGGGCCAGTTCCAACCTCGACCTGCCCCCTCACGCTATGTGTCATCCATTGTTCTGCATTTCTAAAACAAAAGCACACACACCGATTTTATTTGTAAATGTGTTACACATTTTCTTATTGGTGACTCACCAAGTGGGTCATCATATTACACATAACATGGGATTTCCAGCTTATGTTGGAGAAGTATAATGTTTCTTCACATTTTTTCCTTTGCAAGTTGGGCAATGATGAATCAAGACTTTATCTGTTCCTTATGAGCAAGCCTTACATTAAAGGCTGTTTCTTTTGACAAACATTAGACGAGGAGATCAGAAATAAACAGTGATCGCCCGAAGTTGCTGTTTATCTTTTTGTGTGTACCTCTGCTTCTCCTTTCCTTCCCTAAATAGAGATCGTTTAACTTCCAACCTGTCTCCTTTGGAAATCTTGCCCCATAGGCAATTGTGGGGCAAGGGAAGGGAGGTTCTTTTTAATATGCTTTGCTTTGATAAAATTGAGCTTTCAGGAACTTTTTCTGTGTTTTATTATTTTCTGAACCATTGGACTTGGTGAGGAAGGAGAAACACCTCATTTTCAGTTGAAGTGTTTCATTGTAAACATTTCAAAGTAAATGCTTCCACAGATCTTTTATGTTATTGTTTGATTTTCAGTTTTCATTCAATCGCATGCCTTTTGTTTTAACTGCGGCGACCTAAGACTGCCTTGCTGAATGTTTCTGTGATGATGTCATGAAAGGGTCCAGTGGGCTGTGAGGCCCCCTCTCCCAGCACTTTTCTTCTGGGATTCTAGTATTTTTAGGTTTGTTTACTTAATTTATTAATTTAAGTGGGTCAGGCCATTAACAACAAATTCCCAGTCGTTCTGACTCAGAGGGTGATTAAATGACCCAGAGTAAGGTAGGCTTCTTTCGGTCCCATGGGCCATCCTGGAAGTCTCTGAGTACTGCTGGTCCCTTCCAGGTGTGGCTTTCCAAGGGCTCATGTAAGCAGGGTGCATAGGTCAGGTTACCCACGGACCACTTTGAAAACAGGTTAATTAAGTAAGCAAATGTTACATTTCCGTTTTCTTTCCGTCCCCCTTTGCAGCGCCAGCCAGCCTTCGACACATTTGATGGGTCCCTGTTTGCCATCCTCCCCTCCCTGAATGAAAAGCAGGCACTCCAAGAAGTGCCAACAGGCTTGGATTCCATTTCTCACGGTAATCTCTCACCCAGATTAACAAATTGCGAGTGATCGCCCGAAGTTGCCCAGTTAATAAAGGGATGACAGTTGATGAGCAATGAGTACCGTGTCTTGAGTCTTTGGTGTGAAAGTCAGATGGAGGCTCTGAGCCTGGGACAGTTTTCCTTTTTGATGAGTGTGATGATTCTGGTGTCTTCCTTGCCAGACGCACCCCAGGGAGAGCCAACGTCCTGCTGTTGGCACCCTGCAGGGGACCTGGAGATTTACATCAGGGCGTTTTCAACCGGCAGCTCCTGGGTCCACTCTGCAAAGCAGACCAGGGCACGTTAGAATGCACCCCAGCTTCTTGTTCTGGATTCACAGATCAGACCCTGGAGTTTTGGTGCAACAAATAATTCTTACTGACTACCCATCTGTATTTACTCCTCTCATTCTTGTGTTATTGTTTGTTCTTTACAAAGGACTATGCACTTCAGGTAATGCCTTTGCAATTACTGTGATAGAGTTATTAGTTGGAAACATTCCAGAGATGACTTTGTCATATGAAGTAGGTGCTAGACAATAAAGCCCAGAAAATTAATTAAAACACATGTGCTTGCATGAGCATGCCATCATGTAACAGTCATTTATCATTCCTGAAGTGGCTGAGGGAACCCAGAGGAGACTGTTTTTCAATAAAAATGGAAAGTGTGCCAGTGTCATGGGTGCTGAGGGGGCTGTGTGTTAGTCCTGAGCTCCCAGTCTCTGCCTGCTGCTTAGTGTGATGGAGGGACTTCCAAACTATGTATTGACAATTAATCCCTTAAGCCTTTGGGCTAAAAATCATGCAACTTTGTTCATTGTCTAAAATTTTCCAATAGATGCCAATAGACGTTTTACCTAGGCATAACTACTTTATGAAGGTTTGCCTCATAAAATAAAACTTGAGTTTTATTTTTTTTAGTAAGTGAAGTTATGAGATAAATACTATTTTTTTCAGTGTCAAAAATTTTTTTGGTAATATTTATACTCTATTAAGGAGTTAGGTCAAGGTTTGAGATCAGAAGTGTTCTTTTTAAAACAAAAAAACTAAAATTTCTCCCCTAATGTTTTTTGTCTGATATTATCAGCTTGAACTCCTAATGTCCCCTGGGTTTCTTTCTAGACTCGGCCAGCTGTGAATTGCCTCTGCTGACACCCTGCAGCAAGGCTGTGATGAGTCAGGCCTTGAAAGCGACCTTCAGCGGCTTCCAAAAGGAGCAGCGCCGTCTGGGCATCCCCAAGAGTAAGTGCCGCTTTCTGCGTCGGTGCCATCCCAGACGAGCGAACTTGACTGCCATTGCTTGGGATGGGGTATATATTTTTATTTTTATTTAGACATTAAATTGAATGGGGTGACATGGATCAGTAATATGTAGTACATAGGTGTCAGGTGAACATCTCTACAGCCTTTGAACTGTTGATTGTGTTGTGTGCCCATCATGGGTTTTTTTAAAGCCTTTGTTTAAGGCATTTAATTGCAAAGAATGGCAGAGATGTGGGTAAGCTGAGCCAGTTTTCCTTTTAACCCTGTCACCTGAACACTTCACCCAGCCCTGGTGTTCATGTCTTAGAGGTTGCCTGGGCGTCTCACTGATTTCATTGATCTTTGGTGCACTGGGGGCTTTGTGGGTCAGTCGGGAGACGACACCAGTCTCACTGTCTTCTTCCATGTTTCCCCCCATGTTCTGTCTTGTCTTCCCTCCCCATAGACCCCTGGCTGTGGACGGAGCAACAGGTCTGCCAGTGGCTTCTCTGGGCTAGCAACGAGTTCAGCCTGGTAAACATAAACCTCCAGAGGTTCGGCATGAATGGCCAGGTGTTGTGTAACCTGGGCAAAGAGCGTTTTCTGGAGCTGGCCCCTGACTTTGTGGGTGACATTCTCTGGGAGCATCTGGAACAGATGATCAAAGGTACCCAGCTGTGGGAGGGAGGAAGGCACCATCGTAGGGTCGGAGTTTCAAGTGATGGAAGTTGCTTGAAAATGCCACTGTCATGAGTCAGATACGTGGCAGTGATTATAGGTCTGAACCCTCTTAAGTACGTGTGTGTGGCATTGAGTGTAGCCCTGAGGCAGTGGCCTTAGTTACTATTAACTTGTTCACTGTCGCTAGACGGCATTCATCAGAGGAGGATGTGTTGGCTCGGGTACAGAGGCCAGCAAGGAATTCCTCTGTTCTGCGCCTCACCTTATAGAACCAAAAGAAGCAAGGCAGCCTCGACGAACAGGAGCCTTTATTCAGACAGGCTTTGTGAATTTTACCATAAATTTTCCTAAGTCCAAATGGGTTCCAACAAAGAGAATTTTTGTTTTGTTTTATGTTTTTAAACAAATGTAGAAGTAATCGCTAGGTATTTCCACACTGGTATGTTATGCATAAACTGGCCAGTGAGCAAAGAACTCTCATCGTCTAGCCTTGATTCAGACCCTACCAGAGCATTGAGACCACTGTTAAAGATACATTGAGCTGAAAAAGAAAATAGTTGTAGTGAGGGATCACGTGAATGAAAACATTAAGGACAATAGCCCCTTTGTAGAGTTCAGAGAGCTAATCCTCATTTAATGGTGCACCGAGTTTCAACGTCTGTTACAGACTCAATCTTTTCTTTTTTTTTTTTTTTTCTCTTTTTTCATTTTTCTGAAGCTTGGAAACAGGGAGAGACCATCAGACAGACTCCCGCATGCGCCCAACCGGGATCCACCCGGCACGCCCACCAGGGGCGACGCTCTGTCCACCAGGGGGCGATGCTCTGCCCATCCTGGGCGTCGCCATGTTGCGACCAGAGCCACTCTAGCGCCTGAGGCAGAGGCCACAGAGCCATCCCCAGCGCCCGGGCCATCTTTGCTCCAATGGAGCCTTGGCTGCGGGAGGGGAAGAGAGAGACGGAGAGGAAAGCGCGGCGGAGGGGTGGAGAAGCAAATGGGCGCTTCTCCTGTGTGCCCTGGCCGGGAATCGAACCTGGGTCCTCCGCACGCTAGGCCAACGCTCTACCACTGAGCCAACCGGCCAGGGCCAGACTCAATCTTAACAAGACCTCAGGAGTCAGCCGCCAGCTCTTTAGGTGTGGCTCTCGAGGGCCAGGGAAACTTATTTCTAACAATCCCCAATTTTTACCTGAACTTGGAGAAGTCTGACCCGACAAGATTCTGGTGAAGATCTATTTGTTGGCAAGTTGGGTCTGCTTTGCTATTACTCAGATATGAGTTTGTGGGTGGTTATATGTGTTTTTAGGAGGTAGAAAAACACAGAACCACAAATCTTTTTCCCTTTTAAAGTTCCTAGGCATGTGTGTCCATGTAGCGGGTAGCCCCTCTCTCTCTGTAGCGCTCGCCACAACCTGGGGGACCTTTCAGGGTCTGAAACGGGCCCTGAGCCTCGTGGAGGCCACTGAGTCTGCTGTACTCACCTGCTCCATCCTGTTCCCGCCTGGGCAGGTGGGACCTCACCAGTCCTTTACTATTCGTTGACACATGCATGAGTGAAATACACCGTCTAGATCTTTCAAGTTTTGCAGTAGAAAACTTAACTTTGCCTACGACAGCATTCATGTTGGGAAACTTACTCTGCTTATTAAAAAAACATACATCTCTGTCTCTAGATTTTTAAAAGATGTATTGACTTGGAATACTGTCAGATTAAATGTGAACCACTAAATGCACTGAGTTATTCTGAAACAGCCACATCACAGATAATTCAGAAAGTCAATATTTTTCTTGTGTTGTTTTTAACTTTGATTTGCAATCTTTTCTCTCCTGTGTCTGTTTTTCAGAAAACCAAGAAAAGACAGATGATCAGTTTGAAGAAAATTCCCACCTCAACTCAGTTCCTCATTGGATTAATAGCAACTCATTAGGTCAGTCCAGTGGGTTTTGCCCGTAAGACCTTAATCTGAAGTCATCCTGTTAGTTCATAGATAGTCCAAAGGCACTGTCTAGACTAGTGCCAACCCAAATGGTGGCCACATGTAGCTATTAAGCCTGCTGGGCACTTGAAATATGGCTGGACCACATTGAGATATGTGATAAGAACATAATGCAACAAGATCTGGAA
This sequence comes from Saccopteryx leptura, assembly GCF_036850995.1. NCBI lineage: Eukaryota > Metazoa > Chordata > Mammalia > Chiroptera > Emballonuridae > Saccopteryx > Saccopteryx leptura. The sequence continues at coordinate 220,102,597 of NC_089504.1, read as the reverse complement.
GTCTTAGGTGAAACAAAGAATAGAAACTCTATTTCCTTCCTAGTTTTAAAAATATTGATTACCTGTTGAAATGATAATTGATGTAGTAGGTCAATTAAATTTTTTAAATTACCCATTTCTTTTTTTAGTTTTTTAATGTGGCTGCTGGAAAATTTTATGGCTCACGGGTTGTATAATGGCCAGTGCAGGTGCAGGCCGCGCACGGGAGGGGGGGGTGATGGGGGGCAGACATAGTGAGTTGATTGTTGATTGCTGGGTCACATCTCATATAACAGATGAGAGGTGGCCAGCACAGGAAATGTGTGGGAAGCAATACCAAATTTGCTGTGAACTGTGGAGTTTAAAAAAGTGTTTCGGAATTCAGTTTCTCCCTTTAGTCACTGACATGGTGCACGTAGGTTACAGGTGCACCTCCCCCTCCCTGGTCAGCCTGGGACAGGTGACTGGAGATGCCCCTTAGGAGTCACATACTGGGGAGCACACCACTTAGTCTGAGCCTTAGTGTCTATGGAAGCCAAAGGAGCCAGTGTCCCTGTCACCGTGAAGGTCATGTTAAAGCCCCTGGTATGTAGAAACATTAACACTGAGACATTGCACCCAGGGTCCAGAGGCAACAGGCATATTGAAAAAGGGACAGTAAAGCTGGTTTGAATAAAGAGGACTTTGTGGAAAACTTGCCCACAAGTCCACCAAAGGTTTGCAAAGGGGGAAGCATACAGAACTGCTTGTGTCCTGTTTGGTGAGAGGTGTGGAGGGTCCCTAATTATCAAGTGCTGTCATCTAACAGTGCTGCCATCGGATGGTTCTGGCCCAGGTTTTGGTGTGGAGCAGGCACCGTATGGAATGCAGACACAGAATTACCCCAAAGGCAGTCTCCTGGACAACATGTGTCCATCCACAGCCACGCCTCCTGGTGCCCTCAGTTCCGAGCAGGAGTTTCAGATGTTCCCCAAGTCCCAGCTCAGCACTGTCGGCATCAACTACTGCTCTGTCAGCCAGGACTTTGCGGGCAGCAACTTGAGTCTAATCACCAACGGTTCTGGTAAGCAGGAGCCTCTGCGTTTTTTTCAGCAGGTTTGGTTCCAGGAGCCACGGTCAGACAGTGACATGAGCTTCCTCAACAGTAGTCCTATGTTGGATGAAGTCAAGGACTCATCCTGTTCTAAGTAACATTAGGTCACTATCACAGAGCACTGATTTACTCCGTAAGCACGCTCCCGTGTTTCATTCAGGCTGTGGTCTGGGTCCCAAGGGGATTGAGTAAACAAGACACAGTCCCTGCTATTGTACATAGATTCCTCCACCCAATGGGATATTTTAGGAACCGATGTAGGAATGTAACATTTCTTTTTTACGGAGATGTGTATACACAGTGCACAAATATCAGGATATATAAGTGGTTGAATTTTTACATACATAAACACCTGTGTGACAGCCACCCAGGTGGAGATGGAGAAGACAGCATCCCGGAAGGCTCCCTTGTACCCTTTCCCAGTCATCACTAGCATACCCACCCCATGAGGAAACCATTGTCCTGACTTTTATCATCATAGTTTTTCCTATTCCTGAACTTGATATAAGTGGCACCATGCTGTATGTGTCCTTTGTGTTTGTCTTTTGCTCATCGTTCTGTCTGAGCTTCATCCATGTTGTTGGGCGTAGCAGCCCTTTGTCCATTTTCACTGCTGTATAGTGCTCTGTCCTGTGAGGTTACACTTGATGTATCAATTTGCTGTTGATGGAAGATGTGGTTGTACAGTATACTTACCAGGAACAAGGCCCTCAGCTGAAGAGCATTATGAAGTCAGAATGATTCTGCCCCAGCAGGGAGTGTGATTGAATGGGGGGTGGCTGGCAGTGACACTGCCCATGAGGCCAGAACACCTGCAGTTCACTTACTGGCAGTAAGGTTAGACATGTCAGTGTCCTGAGGAGTCAATGTGTGTGCCTCACTTGCTTTTGCCAGGGAAGCCCGGAGACTGTGACTCCCCTGAGAACGGCGGGGACAGTTTTGAGAGCTCGGACTCCCTGCTGCAGTCCTGGAACAGCCAGTCGTCACTGCTGGAGCAGCGGGTGCCTTCCTTCGAGAGCTTTGAGGATGACTGCAGCCAGTCCCTGTGCCTCAGTAAGCCGACCATGTCTTTCAAGGATTACATCCAAGAGAGGAGTGACCCAGTGGAGCAAGGCAAACCAGTCATACCTGCGGCCGTGCTGGCTGGCTTCACAGGTGAGCGTGCAGCTCCTGGTGTCCTCATCACCTCCCCTGTGCCCTGCCCAGCACAGCCATGTTTATCAAGGGTGTTGGCTAGTCTGAGCACATTGTATCTGCGCCCCACATTTGATCTGTGGGGGTGTAATTCTGTATCTAGACAGCTGTGTGTCTGAGTTCTAGAAAGGCCAGCCTGGCGGGAATGTTTGTGTGCGTGGATGGAAATCCATGGCTGCTCCCTCCACCTGGGACGTGTTCGGCCATTCCAGGGAGGGGGAGGGCGAGGGCGGGAGGCAGGGGAAGGCAGAGGCTTCAGCTCTGACTCACCCACTCCAGGCATTTCAAAGACTGTAAACTGCCCCGGGGAGGGGCAGCAAACAGACTCACAGGACTGTTTACCTTTTCTTGCTTCTGTAAACCCATCTTATTTTTAAGTTTTGGGCAAGAGCTGTTCTAAGCAAGGGACAAACATTAAAGCTGTTTTTAGAACAAGATATTTCCAGTACTTGAGTGAAAATACTGAGATTTTTTTTTTTATTGCTCCATGTGTCCTTAAATGAGCTTTCTCCCCTGTTTTTGACTATATATAGAGCCACTGCTGATTTTAAAAATACTTACAAAAACATGATAGGTTAAAATAAGAATGTGTAGGCATCCATTGCTTTCTGTCATCTAAAACAAACAGCCACAGAAACCTGTTAAAATATACATGTTGGATGAGTGAGATGTGACACAGTTTTCACGCCCAGGGGTCAGGGCCTGATAGGAAAACAAAGTGGTGTTTGTGGGTTTTCCATTTTAGGACTTGTAACCCACCCACTCTGTGTGGCTATTAGCTAGGCACACTGTTGGTAGCTCTTCAGGACAGCCCAGCACCGGTGGGGTATGAACCCATTTTACAGATAGGAAGTGCCCTCAGAATGGCACAGCTGTCTGGTCACATGGGCAACCAGTTCTGCCTGGTTCCAGAGCTCCTGTCCTTCATGCCTCATAGCCAAGCCTTCCTGCCAGTGGTCCTTTGTGTTTTGGAGAATGGTTATCGGATGGGCGTGAGGTCCAGGGCAGGGCACCCGGCCTCTGAACCTCATCTTCTTCCTCATCTGTGGACAGTGCTGCTGTGATGCTTCTTCACAAGATGGCGGTTCTAAGTAGTAATCAGGTAAAGGCCCGTAAAGGGTGCTTTGCAGAGCACAGACCTCAGCACACAGAGGTGGTGAGGCCGCAGCTGTCATTCCAAGTGTCCACATGGCTCTTGAGGAAACTGCCTCAGATTAAGCAATTTAGCCACCATCATGTGGCTAGAGAATGACAGCGCAAGATTCCACGAGTAACGTGCCTTGTTCTGTGGTTAGATGCCCCACTTCAGCTGCCCCGATCCTGGCTCAACATTTGTAGAAATCAAATACTGAAAGTTATCACAGAAGGAACAATGAATGACTCAGGATGAGCAATTTTAGTGCCAGGAGTCGGTGGTCTTGACTTTTTTTCCCCAGAAAGACCCAACTCAGTAATCAAGGCCTAGTGATCTCTTTTCTGGGAGTAGGAGGCATGGAGGAAGATCTCCATTTGGTATTCAGCCTCCTCCCATTAGCACTCAGGACTCTCTCCAGCCACCAGGCGAGGCACCTTCATGTTGGCACCCAGAATTGGGGCTCACACTCCTTAGCCTGTTTGTTTCATTAGGATGGCTAAAGCCTGGCCGGTTTTAAGTCTGTAAACACCTGTAACTCAGCCCTCTCCCGCAGGAAGTGGACCCATCCAGCTGTGGCAGTTTCTCCTGGAATTACTCTCCGATAAATCCTGCCAGTCCTTCATCAGCTGGACGGGCGATGGATGGGAGTTCAAGCTGGCAGACCCTGATGAGGTATGGTCAGAGCCCAGGAAATCAGTCTTTGGGTTCTTAGCCCTGCTTTCATCCCTTGGGGGGGGGGGGTCACAAATTCAGTTCCCTGGGCACAGAAAGGGCTCCCTGGTACAGAGGAGAGTTCTTCTGTCACTCGGGAAACTTGCATGAGGTCCTGGCTCTGTTGATAGGTGTGCCCTGTCAGTGAGTCTGTACTTGGGCGCTGGCCAAAGCTCACCGTCTTGCTCTGTCATCAAGTAGAAAGGCACAGACAGTAAACTGAGGCTCTCTCCTGACCATGTGAAAATGCTTTGGGGAAGTTGCTTTTTCCTTTTGCGGGGAGCAAGCCTCACACCCCCATGCATGCGCACTGGCTGGGCTCCTATGCCCCTCCCTCCCAGGGAGAGCATTAGAGAAGCCCTGGGTCTCTGACTAGTAGAGCATGGTCTGTCATCTCCCCCTTGGGAAGCGGAAGCACTGAGGATTGCATAATGTTACAGGGCCCGGAACCCCACTCAGCAAGTGGTGGTGGGGAGAAGAACTCCAGGGCTGGGGAGACATAGCTTTTCCCTTGTCTCAGCAACCCCAATTCAGAATTTTTTTATCTCTGAGCGGTTTTACTGAGCAAGAGACTTCAGGAGCCCTGTATCAGACAGTGCTGTGGGTGGGGACACCACATTCCCCTCTGTTCCTCCTTCCATCCTTGGAGAGCCAACCGAGAGACTTAAGTCCCCTGGTACATGTCTTTAAAAAGATGGCACCTTTGCTGGGGTCCTTTAGTGGGCAAGTTCTCCCCAGGGAGCACACTTCAGCATCATATTGGGGGTGGGAGAGTCATTGACTTTTTCTTAATTGCCAAGTGGACTTGAACTCTTCTCCGTCCATGTTCACCACAGGTGGCCCGCCGGTGGGGAAAGAGGAAAAATAAGCCGAAGATGAACTATGAGAAGCTGAGCCGGGGTCTGCGCTATTACTACGACAAGAACATCATCCACAAGACATCTGGGAAGCGCTACGTATACCGCTTCGTGTGCGACCTGCAGAATTTGCTGGGGTTCACACCCGAGGAACTGCATGCCATCCTGGGCGTCCAGCCGGACACGGAGGACTGAGGCCCGGGGGACTGCCAGCGGGGCCATCCTGACCGACTGCCCCCAGGCCCCTGCCAGGCCAGTTGAACACTCCAGGAAAGTCGCCCAGAAGCAGTGGCCTTATTTCATCTGAAACCACAGCTTTTTGCCCAAAGCAGCACGGTTTGTCGCTTCTGAAGCCTGCAGACAGGAACACACTATTTATAATGCGGTCTCGTTAAAACGGCCGAGAGGGGAGCGTCTGAGCAGGTGGTGTGACAGGAACGCCCCGCTGTTGGACGTTCTCCAAGGAGTGAGCGCGTCGCAGACACACACATTTTTCCATTTTCTTTGGCCTTTTGCAACCAGGAATCACACATGCCAAAGCGGTCTCTGTCTCAGAGGGTCAGAGGGCAGGAGAGGCAAGGAGGCCATCGAGCCAGGTCTGAAGTGGGTTTGTATATATGATTGTAATTTTATCCTTGTTCTCAGAATCCTCTAACAGTTCTATTTAACAGAAGTTGTATATTGTAATTTAAAATAATTATATTACTGTATGTGAAATAAGGATGCAACGTTTATTTCATTTTTCAAGAGCACATATGACATTTTGCAAAACAGTCATCTGCCAAGGGCAGGCTAAGAGAATTTGTAAAATGTGTATTATTTACATTGAATATGCCTATAGAAGTAAGGTCTAAGAGAGTTAATCCCTGTTCTGTTTTGTTTGGTTTTACCTGGGTTGTTATCCGGCAAGAAATTTGTACATTTGGGGATTTTTATAAGAAACTTAATGTTATTATCTGGGGGCACATCTGGCCTCTCATTTCTCCTTTAATTTTAATGTAAAAGCTATAAAGCAGTATTTTTCTTGACAAATGGCATATGTTTTTCATTTCTGTGCATGCCTTTAAGTCTGTTGATACACAGAGTGTATTTTATTTCTTAGTTGCATTGTGTTCCCTGCCCCCGCAACAAACTTCCTTGACCACTACCCCATGCCCCACTCCCAAGCCTGAATGACCCCGTGCGATCAAAATAAGAATACTATTTTTGGAAATAGGCAACTTCTTTTCAGAGATCGGGTAGACTTATGTAGCGATTATTTTTATTATAAAAGTAATTCACTGGAAAAATGAACTATTTGTAAGAAAGCTTTATTTTTTATCTCCATTCCCTGTAAAGTTAAACATACTGTGCAGAGCTGAAGGTCCCCGAGGGAAGGGGAAACTGTGAAACCTGTCATACACGGAAGACACGTGTCAGTCCTATCCCTGCTCACTGTCTAGTCTCGGGCTGTCTGGAAACCATGCTGCTCTTTACTACTCAGTAGCCCAGCAATGTAGTTTTGTTTTTTCTTACATTTTGGATGCAGAGCACCCAGAGGCTAAGGGGGTAAGCCAGGTGGGAGAGAGAATGCATGGGACTGGTTCATGTGAAGAAAACGTGTGGATAGGGCCTTTTGCAGCTGTTTCTAAGGAGCACCTGGGTCAGCGTGTCTTCCTGGTCTGTTCACGATCCAGCCCTGTGGGTTGCAGAGTTGGGCAGGTTCCCCTCGCAAAGTGAGAGGACACCTGGACCCATCCACATGACGAGAGCGTGTGCTTGGCTAGCAGGACGAGCCGAGAGAGGCAGAGCTGCCTCGAGACCCACACAAGACAAGTTTCCAGTGTCTTAAACCACAGGATGCTCCTCAGGCAGGACCTGTTTATCGCTCGGATGTCTGTGTGTAGCATCAGCAGACATGTGACAGAGAACATGTTGCTGCCAAAAGAATTCTTAGCCGTGGGCTCATTTTATGTGGGGTCAAACCACGTGAAATCAGCTTTTGACTTTTTTTCTTATCGACCAAGTGGGCAGTTTTTCATGTGGTCCAACCTAATAGTGACAGGAAGTGAAGTCTCTTGTAAACCTCTGGCATGGCGATGAGCAGAACTTAAGTATAAGAATTTTGTGATTTGGCTGTTTCTTTCTCAAATAATAAAATATTTTGTTTATATAAACTCCTCGTAAAAGTCGTTCTTTGTCCCCACCCTACACGGAGGGGTGGAGGGAGGATACTGAGCTCAGAGCCGCTGCTCAGCAGCTGTCAGTCTGAGTCACGTCCTCGTTTAACCGATTTTATACATGGCCACCTAGGACATCATGACCAGCTGGAACCAGCTGTGAGCCCTCCCTGAAGAAATTCCCAAAAAGTGTTATTGAAAGCATTTAAGAAGCACGTAGAATAGTAGGGTTCAGGTTCTGTCTTTGCCAAGGGCTTGGCAGACCATACAGAAGAGATTTGGGAATGTTTACATTTAAGAACATTAGGCTTGGAGGTCCAAGGGCTTTTGTAATTGAGGCCGCACCTCTTCTGGACTCCATACAGGTGGGTGAGGGTACTAGAACACCTGTGCTCCGACTCCTCAGGGCCTCTCACCACTCCAGAATTCCTGAGGATGCCACAAAACAGGTGGAGTAGATCAGCCGTGGTTGGAGCTGGCTCACAGATGGTACTTTGTCTTCCCAAGTCTGCATCAGTAACAAGTTGGTAGTTTGAAGTTGGTAGTCATGAAAATGTTTACACCACAAATTTGGCACACTACCAATGAGGGAGGGCTCCCCCTACCCTGAGCCCTCAGGAGGCTGGTTAGTAAACATTTACCAGCACACCACTGGTCATCAATGTTTACCACACTATATTCAAACACTTCAAAGTGGTATTCATTTTAAAAAATGTGTTACATTTTAATATTTTTATGAAAGATAATGTTTTGTAAGAAGATGAGAAGGGCGTTGCAGAAAATCAGGCCTCCCACAGAAACGTAACTTGGTAAGAGGGCGGGGCATGTAGTAACTTCCAGATAATTATAGATACTGTTTTATATCAAAGTTGACAAATTATTTACAAGTTAATGGCAATTGAAATATGAAGCCAAACCAATAAACTTTCCTATGGTTAAAATAAATCCCACAGTCTGTCTTGCACTTTGAGTGGATTTTTTACCCATGAGCAATTTTGTAACATTGTTCATTAGTCACATGGAAAATATTGCTTCAAAATGTTGGCCCATTTCAGTATACAGCACCAAGCAATCACATTACTTACTATTACCGCCAGTTTTCATCAGCAAAGCGCTGGGAAGCTACTGAGCTTCCATTGGCAAATTCACATTTTCAAAAAACACAGATTTTTACTTCAAAGCTCAAATTTGATCATCGGCAAACAAACAGCGAGTCTCCTTTGAAGCGACAGACCCATTCCATTTACTTTTGAGGAAACAACTGTCAAATATCCAAGTCTAAATCAACATCATCTGCCAAGTAGTTCTTTCAATAAAAATGGCTATCATGAGTAGGTGGCTAACTTTAGCTTACAACTCAAACAAGTTCTTTCTTTTTTTTTGAAGGTGGTATATTTATTTTATATATCAAATTTAATATAAAACCATTTTTCTAATTTTTATTTTCCATATTGACATATGATGTTATACATATTAGTTTCAGGTGTACAGCAGAGTGGTCAGACATTCATATACCTTACAGAGCGATCCCTCCCTAATAAGCCTGGTACCCATCTGACACCATTTATAGTTAATACAGTATTATTGACTATAGTCTCTAGCAGCAGAAGTTCCTTATGTATGCTTTTTAATCTTATTATCCAGAAATTAAAAAGGCATGTACTCATGTATTCATAAAATTCATTTTTACCGCTCCACATAGGCCATTTTCAATGAGACTGGCATTTTCCCTGCAAGGTCAAGGTGGTCACGAGCACAGGGACTTCTAGCATAGTTCAGTGCCAAGGCCCTGGCGGTGTCTCCCACATTCGCTTTTACACCTGTCACTGCAAATGTCAGCACAGTAAAAGAGGCAAAAGCAGTCATATTATTATAAAAGTCATTCTGAGCTTGAGGACCCCCCCCCCAAAGCTGTCAGAGTCCCCAGTCATCGGGCGCCTCACTTAGAGAATGGGTCCGGAAAGCAGAGAGGGCGGGAGAGAACATCCCCCTATCTGTTCACAGCCAGGCAAGGAGCACTGTTACATTTACAGCAGAAAGCATCATCTGACGCTCTGCGTGATAAACCTCGTTCATATCTCCTATCCAAAACATTTTTTAATTATGTACATTTTTAATAAATGTACTTCTACCACGATTTTTTTAAATTCATTTTTCTTTTCTTTTTTTTAAATTAAGTGAGAGGCAGGGAGGCAGAGAGACAGACTCCCGCATGCACCCCCACCTGGATCTACCAGGCAAGCTCCTCCCTGGCGATGCTCTGCCTATCTGGGGTCATTGCTCTGTTGCTTGGCAACTGAGCTATTTTAGTACCTGAGGAGAGGACATGGAGCCATCCTCAGTGCCGGGGGGGGGGGGGGGAGTGAGGGGTGACTTGTCATAATGAGCCATGGCTGCGGAAGGAGGTGGGGAAAGAGAGAAGGTGGAGGGTGGAGGGTAGAGAAGCAGGTGGTCGCTTCTCCTGTGAGCCCTGACTGGGAATCGAATCAGGGAATTCCACATGTCTGGCTGATACTCTACCGCTGAGCCAACCGGCCAGGGCCAAAATTCATATTTCTTAATATACTCAGAACTGAGGATGAGGTACACACAGCCTGTCTTCTAGTCTTCCCACATGGTGGGGAAGAAGCAAAATTAAATTGCCTTTAACATCACTCCCACCATGTCCTGGTTGTCCCTCTATAGGGCCTGAGACCCCCAGTGATGGCCACAACAGGCGCAATGGGGCTGCAGGTTGGTGTGTGAGGGTGTAGAAAGTGGGGCCAGAGGAGGGGAGAGGGAGTGGGAGCAGTGTCAGGCAGCAGCTCGTTTCTCCTGCTTTGGGAACAGCAGGCAGGGTGGCAGTCTGGCATATTTGTGCTTTGGTGCTGGACCTTGGGACTGTTGTGTGCTGATGTGTAACCTTGGACATGTAATTTAATGACTCTGTACCTTAGTGTCCCCTCCATAAAGTGGGGTCGCTGGGTAGCGGTGGGTGGATGGATCTTTGGTATCAGATGGTCAGAAGTCACAGGACTAGTGGCCTCATTTAAGCCATGAGCCAAGCATTTTAGCAGGGGGTCTGCAAAGAAGACATGGCTCCTGACAGTCACGGCTCCTTTTTCATCAGAAGAAACCCAGGTGCATAAAGCTGGTTCTTAACCTCCACCAGGACTCAAACCCAGCTCCTCCGTTTCCTGAGGTTGTTCTCTGGCCAGGAGAACCATGCCATCTTTAGTTTTTCATTATCTCTTGTTATTCAGGGGCTCCCCAAGCTTCCACTTCCTTCTTTCACAGCCCTTGATTTGAATTTTTTTAATAAATTTTTATTAATGTTAATGGGGTGACATTAATAAATCAGGGTACATATATTCAAAGAAAACATGTCCAGGTTATCTTGTCATTCAATTATGTTGCATACCCATCGCCCAGAGTCAGATTGTCCTCCGTCACCCTCTATCTAGTTTTCTTTGTGCCCCTCCCCCTCCCCCTTCCCCTCTTCCTCCTTCCTTCCCGCGTCCTCCCTCCCCCCACCCCTGGTAACCACCACACTCTTGTCCATGTCTCTTAGTCTCGTTTTTATGTCCCACCAATGTATGGAATCATGTAGTTCTTGGTTTTTTCTGATTTACTTATTTTACTCGTATAATGTTATCAAGTTCCCACCATTTTGTTGTAAATGATCCAATGTCATCATTTCTTATGGCTGAGTTAGTATTCCATAGTGTATATGTGCCACACCTTCTTTATCCAGTCTTCTATTGAAGGGCTTTTTGGTTGTTGATTTGAATTTTAAATTATCCACAAACCTCCATCCAAAGAACACATGCTGTCCTCGTCTACGCAGCAGCTGGTGGCAGCTAGTTTAGTCTGAGAAGATGAGAGAACCCATAATCTGGGTCAGATGTTAATCTGTCTTTTTTGTGAGAGCAAAACAGAAGGGTGTGACTCGCAGTGGGGAAGGGGAAACCCCTTCTGTGCAACTCCTCTGTAAGTCCTGGGCAGGGCTGGAACACATGAGGCTGCTTGGCATCTGACATTGGGGGAAGGCCACATTTTGGTCATAGCTAGTGTGTGATGACACCACAACTGGAACTTACATGGCCTTTGTCCACATGCTATGAGTAACAGCCCCCTCCTTGTCTCCCAGAGTCTTGTTCAGATGGCAAAACAGCCCAGGATTGCCAAATCTGGCCACCGCCAGCGCCTGTGGCTTTATATGCTGCATGTGTGTAAGCTGGGCTCAGCATGCACATGTCTTTGCCTGGCCAGAACTGCTGATCTGTGGAAGCCTGTGGCCTTGAATGTGGCTGGAGAATGAAGCACGGCAGTGAGGGGGATGACAGACAAAGAAAACTGGGTGTGAGCTGTGCCCTGTGTCCATGGAAGCCCATGAGAAGCACTTTTACCTTGTGCTGGCCAACTCCACAGAACTGCATTCATCAACATGCAAATATGTAATCAATAATTGTGAAATGTGGCCCTGGCCAGTTGGCTCAGTGGTAGAACGTCGGCCTGGCGTGCGGGGACCTGGGTTCGATTCCCGGCCAGGGCACACAGGAGAAGTGCCCATTTGCTTCCCCCCCCCCCCCCTTCCTCTCTGTCTCTCTCTTCCCCTCCCGCAGCCAAGGCTCCATTGGAGCAAGGATGGCCTGGGCGCTGGGGATGGCTCATTGGCCTCTGCCCCAGGCGCTGGAGTGGCTCTGGTCGCAGCGGAGCAACGCCCCGGAGGGGCAGAGCATTGCCCCCTGGTGGGCAGAGCGTCGCCCCTGGTGGGCGTGCCGGGGTGGATCCCGGTCGGGCGCATGCGGGAGTCTGTCTGACTGTCTCTCCTCGTTTCCAGCTTCAGACAAAAAAAATAAAAAAAGAAAAAATAATAATTGTGAAATGTGGTACTAATTTCATCTGATATTTCCCTGTGACCCCGGAAGCTGGTTTTATTATGCTCATTTTACAGATGTGAGAACTGAGGGGATTTACTGGAACTGTCAGTGGCCCCTGATCAGTTGTGCCTGAGGTGCAAGCTGGGGTAGTGGAGGACTCAGTGGGCTGGAGCCCAGAGCTGCCACTGCAGCTGAGGAGCTGGACAGTCTTTCAAAGACTGCCACCTTCGTCTTCCCCCATCTGTCCCAGGTAATTATCAACAGTGCTATAGGCGCTCTCTTTCGCCATCCCGCCCTGTCCAGGAGGACAGTCTTCCATCACCCTGAGGACTTGATGTCTTGTTTATAATGCTCAGGTCCTGAGCAATCAGACTAGTATTTTTGATCAAACTTGCATGGATCCCAGAACACATCCAGGTGGTTGCTCCACCAGTTTTGTTAACTTCCATGCATTGGTGTTTATAATCTTCATCTGGCTGTTCAGTTACAAGCGGTTAGTAAGTGTCAGCCTGTGGGGACACCAGATCCTCGAGATCCAGCCCCTCCATGCTTTCGAGAGTACAGTTTCCAGTGACAGAGCCTGACACGAAGATGGTAACAACGTGTGAGTTCCACCTAGAGCAGTGGCCAGAGTCCAAGTGCTGCAACTGCATCTGTGGCTGGCATCCATAGAATAACAAGCATGTCAGCATGGCAACCGAGGGTCAGGAATCAGCCTTGCAGAGTGCTGTGACAGGGGCAGGTCCACAGATGTGCCGGCGTGTCTCTACAGTCAGCCCTGCAGCCGGGACGCAGACAGACCTGGGTCCCAGAACATCTGTGCACGTGCCCACTCACACACGCAAACATGCTTACACATGCATGAACATGTATGTGCACAAGCACTCCCACTCATACACTTGTGCACACCCTTGCACACATGCACAAATGCACACGCACACATACCACACCCTTTCCTTCCTCCCTGCAACCATCTCTGCTTCTCCTCCTCTTTTGGTCACCACCAACCTCACTTTCTCTTCTATGTCAGTGTCCTGGGGTGGCTGTAACAGAGTGTACAGATGGGCTGACTTCAACAATACAAATATTTTCTCAGTCTTGGAGGACAGAAGTTCGAAATCAAGGTGTGGGTCAGGTTCGTTCCTTCTAAGGGCTAAGAGGGAGAGTTGCTCCAGGCCCCTCTCCTTGGCTTGTAGGTGGCCATCTTCTCCCTGTGCCTTTACACTGTCTTCTTTCTGTGTGTGTCCATGTGCAAATTTCCCCTTTATGAGGATACCAGTCATGTTGGATTAGAGCCCATCCTAAGGACATCACTGTAACTCAGTGACCTCTGTAAATCGGTGACATACTGAAGTATTAGAGGGTTAAGGCTGCAATATTTGAATTCTTGGAGAACACAGTTCAACCTGTAACATCCTCCAACACTAAATACATTAAGATCAGCAAAAGTGGGCTCAAAAGACCGCAGTCGTACAGGTGTGTGTGGATCTGTTGTACAGGTGCACTGCAAACACAAGGGCAGCTACCAAAACTTTTAAAAAGAAGTGTGATCAATAATGCTACAAGAGAAGATTAGACAGAAATGTTTAAATTGTGCCACTCAAACCACAGAAAGCAGAAAAGGAGTTAAAGAAAAATAAATAAACAGAACAAAGGCAGCAAAGAGAAAACAATAATATATGTGGCAGGTATTCATCTCGATAACCATTTTAAATGTCAATGGTCTAAATACATGAATTGAATTTAGAGACTGAGTGGATTAAAAAACAAGACCCAACTGTACTGTTGCCTCCAAGAAACCCACTTGAACTATAAGGCACAGTGAGGTTAAGAGTATAAGGATGGGCAGGTGCACCATGCCGACACTAACTTTAAACAACGGGAATCACAGTATTCAGATCACACAAACCGGAGTACAGAGCAAGAAAAGTTCTCAGGGGTTCTGAGGAGGGCAGATGATGTGGCAGAGCATGGTGGGGGGGGGGGGGCAGTGATACTACTCCATAGGCCTGCAATGGTGTGCCCAGACATCACACATTTGTCAAAACCCACAGCACATGCAGCACAGAGTATGGACCCTAATGTAAAAGGACTTTAACTGACAGTAGTGTACCAATATCGGCTCATCCATTGACTATATAGCCCCACCACAGTCATGCCAGATGTCAGTAGCTGGGGCTTGTTTGTGGGGGATGTCAGGGTGTCCCTGTGAACTGTCTATACTTTCCACTCAAGATTTTTATTTTCTTTAAACCTAACATTCATCTAAAATAAAAAGTTTTATTAAGAAGAAGAAGAAAACAACTCTCATTTCAGACCATGAGAGTTGGTCTGAACTCACCCTCACCACCAAACAAGCTTCTGTTCTCTCCAATCAGGGAACCCTGCACCCTCAGGACCTCCAGAATGGCCGCGGCCAACTGCTGTCTCTTCTTCCTCTCAAGTAAAAAGATGGAAACAACCTGTCACGGCAGGGTCCCAGGGGACAAATTGAAAGGCCAGACCTCAGTCTGCCACAGAGATGCTAGGGGAATGAAATGTGGGTTCATTGGCCTGAAAAGTGGCAACTTGAACCAAAGGAAGGACATTCCCCGTTCAGAGACCACTTATGACGATGACGCAGTGGACTGGACACCCTTCCTGAGGCCACCCCGGGAGGTGTGGGCTGATGATAGCAGGAGCATACTAGGGAAGGAGCCCAGGTCATCGTGTCACCTAGGAGCAGAATCGTCCCCTTTAAGAAAACTTGGCTAAGACATGCTGACTCCACAGACTCCAGGATGGCAAGACTCTCCCAGTCTTAACTGATTTCTCCTGAGATGTTAGGTTTGGAATCTAGGTCCCTTAGTTAATACTTGCTGGGACCCCCTTGAGTCCTGGGCCCCTGCTTTCCCACACTGAGTACACATAAGGAGAGAGGGAGCCTCGGAGGAGGGACAGTCTTGGGACTGCCAGGGGCAGCAGCGGGCATCCGTGCAGCAGAAGGAAATTTAAATAAAGAGAACAGGCCTCACCTGGAAACTGTGCCACCATCTGCCCTGACTGGCTCTTTGCACAGAAAGAGACATGACCTGGCCTTGCTTTGACCCTCTAGGTTTGCTGTGGAGCCAGGTGGGCCTAGAGTGACCAATCTCCGGGCTGCCATCAGCACTCTCCTCTGGCCCCAGGACCTGTAGAAACGGATCACTTTCTATTTCAGAGCAAAGGCAGGGACTGTTTCCTAGACCTACTGGCCTCCCCTCTCCAGCCCAACTGATCAGCCCTGGTTGTCAAGCGCCTGTTAACCTTAGAGACAGAACACTCCTCAGGGTTCTGAGCAGTTACTGGTGCCCAGTGGATCCTGGCAGTCAGGGGCAGAGCTGGGAGCCCGAGCAGCCATGGAGGGCCGGTTGCCTGCCACCACACCCACCTCCCAGCTGCTCTAGGAGCACCTGAGCGGTGCCCCGCAGGTGATCTCCGAGAGCTTGAGACACATCCCAGGTCTCGCTGCATTCCCCTGGGTGATCCTCGTGGGTGCTCTGGTGTGGCGTCTTAGATTATAAAGGGATGACACACTTCCCTTTCAAGAAGTGTGAAGGTGCCAGGTAAAAGGTGTCTTGCCTGCCACAAAATATGTGGAAGATGTAGGGAGACTACTGAACCAGTGACAGAAGCCAACGACACCCTCAAGTCACCTGGGGTGAAGGCCAGTCCTCTCTTGTTACAGACCTTGTGTTTGTTGGCATTGACTAAATACCTGAGCACGTGACCACTTCAGGATGTGGTTGACTTGAAAATGGCAGGCAAGAGCCAGCCTCTTAAACTTTTCTAAGGGACCGATGATGAGCCCATCTCAAAGGCATCGGGGATCCAGGGAGAACAATTTCAGAAGAAGGTAATGAATGACTTGAATGAAAGTAGTCGTTATCCTGAAAGTCCAGAACTGCTCCAGGAAGAAATTATGGGATGGAAGTAGGAAACCCAGGAGCAGGAGGAAGAGAAACAAGGGCTGGAGCAGCCAAACGCATGATTGGAACAAGTCCTGCAAGGTAGGGTCAGCCTATTGGTGTTTGTGGCTGGAAACCTGCCCCAGGCCGTCCCCAAGCCTGGCAACCTTGGAGATCACATGGGTGATGAGAACTGAGAATTCCCACAAAAGAGGGAGGCGGGAGAGAGGGATCAGTTTGTCTACGGGCCGGAAGTTGATCTCAAGGGTGTCCTGTGGGGTGCTGCCTCAGTGTGTCCCTTCAAAGTGCTGACAAGGAAAGTCAGAAAATAGCTGGACCATTGCGGGAGGCAAAGCAAACAAGCGAAGAGCTCGCAGCAGAAACACTGAGTCTGCAGGCCAAGGGAACATCTTTGCAGCATGGAAATTCAAACCTGGCTGGTGAGGTTCCACAGCCGAAGCTGGAGCTTTGAGTTCTGCCCAATCCACATGGAGTTCATGTGACACAACTCCAGGAACTGCTGTCCAAGGAGGAAACACACTGCTTAGACATAGAAAAGTAATTTCCCAGCATCTGGAGAAACAGGAACGCCACCTGTCTGATTCGGAACACGTGTAAGAAGATGGCCCAGGTCATGGACCAGGAACTAGAAAGAAGTACTTCCTACCAGGGAAATGAGATCCTTGTGCCATCAGGAAAGAGCTGAGGAGGCCCGGATGGCAGCTGAGCCCGTTGAAAGAAAGCTCAAGGACCCGAGCACCCCAGGCAAATGCTAGCCATAGATTAGAAATCTTTGAATTTCCTGCTTTATAGCTTTTTCTTATTCTTTTGTGTTTAAAATGCTATTTACTTTTTTAGCATTTCTAAATTGTATGCAGTTAAAATAAAAATGGTTTCTCCTGATGGTAAACACACACACAATGAAAATACAGGGTCGTTGTTGTTTTGAATCTGAAGAAAATGCAAACATAGAGGTGCAGATTAACCTGGCTCCTACAAGAGTCATGAGACAGAAGTTGCAGGACAGAAAGCTGCACCTCACACCCTGACCTGCTCAACACTGTTCTCAGGAAGAACCTCATCCAATCTCCCATCCTGCACCTGCTCCCACCATGGCCAAAGGCACAGGGTTGACCTTGGGCAAACCACTAAACCCCAAGGAGCTTCAGTTTATCTGCAAAACAAGATTAACCATTCTTGCCTCGCAGGGTTGCCATATAAATGAAAAGAATCACACCGGTGCTGTGACCAGCACAGCAATTCTCATTCTCGAGAGGGTTAACTGTCAGCTAGCGCCAGGCGAGCTCTCTTGGGATCTGGGGCAAAGGGGAAATCAATCGGATTCTCTTTATTTAAAATGTTACCATTTTGTTCATCGGTGATATTTTTGGCATTAATTTTGATTTTTAAAAAATACTGCATTTAAATATTATTTATCTTGATTACTGAGTGTTTTTGGAACCCCATAATGTTTTTATTATTGCAAAAACTATATAAAATGTAGCATTTTAACTACTTTTAAGTGGGCAGGTCAGTGGCATTAAGTACATCAACACTGGTGGACAGCCATCACCACCATCTCCGTCTCCAGAACTTTGTCATTTTCCCCACACTGAAACGCTGTCCCCATTAAACACTAACTCCCCACCCTGCACCCACAGCCCCTGGCACCCCCTCCTTCTGCTTTCTGTGTCTATGAATTTGAGCACTCTCTAAGAACCCCATGGGTGGAATGATATAGTATTTGTCCTTTTGTAACTGGTTCATTTCACTTAGCATAATGCCTTCAAGGCTTATCAATGTTGTAGCATGTGACAAAATTTCATTCCTTTTTAAGCCTGGATAATATTCCACTGTATGTATATGGCACCTTCTGTTTCCATCTGTCCACCCATGGACACTTACTTGGTTGCTTCCACCTTGACTGCTGTGAATCACGCTGTGGTGAGAATGGGTGTGCAAATATCTGAGTCCTGCTTTCCATTCTTTTGCATACTTATTCAGAAGTGGGATTGCTGAATCATATTGTAACTCTTTTTAAGTTTTTGAGGGACCCTCCCCCCACTGTTTTCCACAGTGGTTGTACCATTTTAAATTCTCACCAACAAAGCACAAGAATTCCCATTTCTCCCTCCTTGCCAATACTTGGTATTTTCTGATCTTTTTTTTTATATACTAGTGTAAGGCCAGGAGCCACCATCATGGCCATTCACATGCAGGTTCCCATTGGATTCGGGCAGATGGTAAAGAAATGGCAGAGTCAGAGGATGGTGGGCCATTCTGTTTATTGGTGTCACCAAGACAGGCAAGCCACAAGAGAAGACAAGGGAAAAGCAGAAAACCTGCTTTTCCATGAAGGGCAAGGATCAAGGAGGCCCTTGCAATGGTGATAGCAGGAACTGAGAGAGAGCAAGCTCCTGGTCTGCTCTACTTTATAGTATAGAAATCAAAACCTTTAATCCAATATACAAACAAGGAAGTCTCTGATACAAAGCCACTTATCTGAGGCGTAATGGGATTCCTCATAAGAGTGCACCACCCACATCATGCAACAGTCAAGGGTGTGGGGAAAAGTTTAGTCTTAAAACTAAGCCTCGGGCTATAATGACCTGGCCTGCTTACAGCCTGTCCCCCTCCACACACAATGCAAACTATAAGCGAGCAAACATATATATCAATTTACAAATTTATTTGACCAACAACTAGCCATCTTATATTTTGTGCCTGCCACAAGTTTCCTTCATCTCACCCAGTCATGGTGTCCTCATCTCTGATGAGTAGCCCAGGAAAGAGCCTTACTTCTGTTCATAAATTAGGGCGTACCCAATGGAAACCCAAAGGTGTTGTCCTGTGACTGCACATGGACACATGGATTGTGTCCCTGGGCCCAGCAAGAAGTTTCCACAGATGTGAATAAGCCGCTGGAAAAGTGGGTAGGACAAGGTCCTTAAGCGCAGGTAGGTCCCGGCCACGTAGGAGCTGGACAGCCTCAATTTGGTGACCAGAACTGTCATCTAACTAACAAACAGAAACTACTGAAAAACACTTTGCATTTTTAAAGGCATTTGGAATAATAGCATCCTGTATGTATTCTTCTGCGACTGGATTTTCTCAGTCATCCGTATAGGAGGTTGGCTCATGTAGATAGTTGTAGCTCCTGTTCTTTCATTTGAGGGACTGAGGAGCCTCTAGGGCAGGAAGGTCCCCACTTATCATATGTTGGGGACTGAAAAGTCAACAGGGTTTTTTGCAGTTTAGATTTTTGGGGGACAGAGGTGTGGGGAACTGGCTGTAAGCTGACAGTCTGTCCAACCCCCCATCTCACTTGTTCTGTGAAGTTACTAAAGACTTTTAAGCTGTGATGCTGGATTGTTTACACTACTCCCCCCCACCCCGTGTCCCCCAGAAAGACTGGAGGTAAGTTTCTTCTATCCTTTGTGTGAAGTTAAGATGTTATGTATGGTGGGGGTTTTCTGCACTTGGTAAAATTCTTGGATTGCCTTGGAGATATGATCAGAGATCTCACTGACTTGCTAATGGCCCACTTTGCCCTATAAAAAAAGGAGAAAGCAGCCCTGGTTGGTTGGCTCAGTGGTAGAGCGTCGGCCTGGCGTGTGGAAGTCCCGGGTTCAATTCCCGGCCAGGGCATACAGGAGAAGCGCCCATCTGCTTCTCCACCCCTCCCCCTCTCCTTCCTCTCTGTCTCTCTCTTCCCCTCCCGCAGCCGAGGCTCCACTGGAGCAAAGATGGCCCGGGCGCTGAGGATGGCTCCTCTGCTACAGGCGCTAGAGTGGCTCTGGTCGCAACAGAGCGATGCCCCAGAGGGGCAGAGCATCGCCCCCTGGTGGGCATGCCAGGTGGATCCTGGTCGGGCACATGCGGGAGTCTGTCTGACTGTCTCTCTCCGTTTCCGGCTTCAGAAAAATACAGAAAAAAAAAAAAAAAAAAGGAGAAAGCGGTTTTTGAGGGTGCTCTGTTTCTGCTATCAGCTTTGCAGAGCCCTTCCAAACCCATTCTTTAATTCTTTAAAAGTATTTTCTTAATTCCGCACCATTCCCACTCAGGACCTGGAATTACTAGTTGCGCTGGTTCATGACAATCATCCCCCTGTGGGTGTGTCTTGGTGCCTGACCTCCACACTGTCCACCACTGCAGGAACCTGAGAGAAGATTTCCTGATTAAACCCCTGATTAAAGATCACCTCTGGGGAGTCTCCTGACCTGGCTATAGGTTCATTCCAGCATCAATGAACAGAACAGGATGCTGGGAGTCCCAGTCATGAGGACACGGTGGACCCTCCTGGCTGGCAGGGCAGAGGGACAGTGTGTTCTCCCTGGGACCCCATTTCACACCAGTCTGAGAAGGCCACAGGAGTGCAGGTGCTAAAACTGGACACTAGAAACTCGAATGCCCAAGTGATCTAGACAGGGAGAGCTAAGACAACAGGGAGGAAGAGGTTAGAACGCGCCACACAGGTCATGGGATTTATAGAGTTCACAGCGTCATGTTCCAGTTTCCACCCGGAACTTTTTGAGCTAAGCAGAAAGGAAAACAAAACCAAGAATGACACCATCTTCATAGAAGAAGAGACTGGCTGAGCTGTCAAAGAACTCTCCCAGGGGGTCCACATGGGAGACCCTGAGGAACGAAGTTCATGGGTGTGTCTTCCTGTGGTTCTCCCTGATGCCCTGTCTGAACGCGTGATCAAAGTCAGATTCTCCGTGGGACGGATAATCACTGCCTCTCCAGCTCCCTTTTCTTAGCTGATCGGAGTTGTAAAGCATTTTAATATCAGGCCACATCCTTTCTGCAAACAAGGTAAACCCCTGATTAAAGTTCACCTCTGGGGAGTCTCCTGACCTGGGTCTCTAGCTTGCGATTCACTCCAGCATCAATCCTGAACAGCAGTACCCTTAGGAAGCTCCCCCACTCCCAGCTACGGTCAGCACCTGTGTGGGTCTGGGTGAGTCCCCCAGGGAAGACCTCTGCCCTGCCCCTGGTCTGGGGGGCCCTGTGCCTTCTCTGCCAGCCTGCGGCGATGGCAATCCATCCACACTCACACGCACATCCCCGTCCAGCCAGCATGGAAACCAGAGGACAGTCCCACACTCAGGGCAGGGGATCTGTACCTACTCAGGCAGCCAGTTATTAGGAACAGGGGCCAAGGTGTTAATTTTGCCCAATGTTCCACCTGGAAGACGCGTGGCCTGGTTTTCAGGACCACGCAGAGTTTATCAAAGGATGTTTGGAAAAGGGACTTGTTATTTATCGTCTCTAAACTGAGCCAGCTCGGATGCCGGGAAGAGATAGCTGGGGACAGAATGGGTGGGGTTTATTCTGTAAGAACACGCTGCCAGGGAAATGTGAAACCTGAGTCCTCGCTGTCTATAGCCCCGGGACAGAAGGGAAGACAAGTGGAGAAACATTGGGCTCCCTTCAGATCACAGCGTCAGGGCATCGGTTTGAGAATGTCCACGGAACGAGCTGACGTGATATGGCTCTGAGCACTGACACCCCCAAGTCAGTTCTGTGGGTCTGTGGCCAACAGATGACAGGGCCATGGGCTCCCTGTGTCCAGAGAGAGCAAGAGCTGCCTCACAGCTGATTTGCCCAGGGTGCTCCTCGCTGGTGGGACTGTGGCATCTTCTCCAGAAGGACCGTGATGGGTTTGGAGTGAAGAGCAGGTGGAGAGTCAGGAGTAGTTTTCAATGTTAGCACGCTGAACAAATGTTCTCTTCTTGAAGCCTGAGTGAGCAGTGGTTCACGGGGACAGGTGACGTCAGGCTCACATCATCTGTGTTTCCATCCCCCCGGGCGCTGGCCAAGGCCAGGCCCTGCCCTGTGTCTACACTGGAGTTGATAACCCTCCCAGCGCCTCTCTGACTCCCCAAGGCATGAGTGAAGCCTCCAGTCTCCAAGTGAAAAACGATCAGATTCACATGGCCCAAGGAGGCCCAAGCAGGCTTCAAACCCACACTGCTGGGGTGGGGGTGGGTGGGAGCGGTGGGCTGCTCTTTGCTCCTTCCCTCTTCCTTGCCCCTCCCCTTTGCCCACACTTAGCCCTGGTCTCTGTTCTCCTCCCTCCACTCTCATTCTTTCTCCTTCATGCCTCTTTCTCTCCCTTTCCTTTCCCCACATTTTCCCTCCTTTCTTTTCATCAGCTCCTCTTCCCAACTTAATCCAGGTTAGCCGTCCAACATCCCACATAGAGGGAGCACTGTGCGGGCCCTGAGCACTCAGAGAGGGGAACATTCTCCCTGACCTGGAGCACTTGAGAATACGCCCCTAAATTACACAAAAGAAGGTCGTGCTCGAGGTTTTCATGAAAAAATCAAAGTAAGCTGAACACTTGACTCCTCTCTCTCCAGTTGGTTTCCGTGTCTATGTAGCATTCTGTCAGTCATTTACGGTAAAACCTGCTAATGCCTAATTCAGCTTTGGGGAAGATGGGGGACCTGCTGGGTGGCTGGGGTGGGGTGGGGGCAATGGAAAGGAAGGGAAATGGAGGGGAGAAAATTTAACCTTCCCCAGGACGAACTCAGACTTTCTGGGAGTTTCTGTAATCCTGTAGGAAAGCAGAACTATATCAGGGGAAATCTCTCCCTGATTTCTTGATCCTTTTTGGACATAAATCCTCTCTGAGCCATCATTATTTATATACTGCCTGTCCTCCGACCTGTACCTGTGAGCAGGGCTTTTCCAGTGTAAAGGCTAAGAACAGCAACCCTCTGGGTGGCTCAGGCTTTCTGTTGTCAGCACAGATGGAGAGCTCTCAGTGAAATATCAGAAACCTATAGCTTCACTACCAGCCCAGAACACTGCAGCCCCTCTTTGTGGTGTTAAACGGCAAATGACTCCTTTAAAAAGTTAAAATTTAACTAAAATCGGTTATCAAAGAATAAGTCAAAAAGCCATTAAGAGATCACAGATACTAAAATCTGGGAAAGACTTGGGCAAGGAGAGTTTGGAAAACCCAGTGTTTCCTGGGTGTAGCCCAAAGCAGATGTCATGTGCTTGTCTGTTTCCTTCCTCTCCTGGGTGCTTTCTAGCTGTCTGCTCTGTTCACATCTTTCTTCAAAGGCGCTGGCCTTGGGAACAGGTCTGGCACCGGCCCCCTCATGGACCAGAGCACAGGTTTCACCTTGGAGTGAAGGAGGAATGGAAGGCTCCTGGTCAGATCTTTCTGGATGAATTCCAAGCCTGCCACTTACTGGTTCTGTGTCCTTGGGGAACTTATCCACTCTGTGGGCCTCAATCTTTTCATCTGTTGAACGGGGTTAGAGGGGCTATTAATACCTACTTCACTGTGTGATGGTGGGGATTCCCTTAATAACACATGAACAGTTCCTAGCATTGAGCTGGCTATGGGAAGAGCTGGAGCCCCCTTCGGCAAGCTTGGAAAGCCTAAGGACCCCTTTCCAGAACCCTAGTTTTAATGCATAACATAAAACTTAGAAAGAAACAAATTACATGGAAATGCATATTATAGTTGTGGAAAAGTGATATAGGTGTGCTTTGACCACACAGTAAGGTCCAGTGGCAGCTCTAGTAACTGTTGCAATTTCAAAGTCATGATGAGTAGAAGGGGCCTTTTGAGAGTCCAACACAACAGCCATGCAATAAGAACACCTGTGACTTCGAAGAGTGATGAGTCCCAAGTGTTGCTAATGCTGCTGTCCTCGGTGGTCTCTACTCAGCAATCGAAGACAAGGCTGCATTTTAGTTGGACGCTAGTGAAAGTTAAAACACAGAGTTCTTTTCCCATTTAAGCTTATTCGTGAATCCTGAGGAGTCACTTCTCTGAGTTCTGTGATGACTGCCAAGACTAGGAGAGCAGGGCTCCGGACAGGAAAGCACTCACTCCTCGCTGTGAGTCAGGAGCCGCACTGAGCGGAGCGGGTGGGTGTCAGAGGCAGTTGGCATCTTGCTACCTTCCCTTCTTAAGTTCTCCTAAGAAGCAGGCGCTGAGCGATGGCGCCTCGGAGGCGGGGGCGTTCTCCCAAGCACTCTCTTTATTTGCCTGAATGTAAAGTTCAGAGACACTCCAGTCTCTCAAAGGAAACCTGTGGGTGGAACACTTTGAAATGTCAGATCCAAATGAAGCAGTCTCTCTGCCGTAGCGGGTGCAGAGGGACTGCGAGCCCTTGGCTGTCATTATTTAGGGAGCACTTTCACACTTTCAGAGTTGAGAAGCTGTCAGTGTGGAGCAGTTTTAGAGGCTCCCCTTCCCCTGCTGTCAATTTATCCCTCCTCCAGCTCACCAAGTGCCCAAAGCACATCTGAGCCAGGAGGCTGGTCTCCACACCTGCTAGTCAGACCGAGGCTGACCCCGACCCACATCTCTGCCCTCTTCTCTTGCCTTCTGGAAACTGACCTCTCAACCTAGGAATGGCCTCCAACTTCTAAGTACAGGTGGGTGGCCATGAGATTCCACCTAGGCCCAGCCCCATTTCACAGATGAATAAAGACACGAGGAAAGAGGGACCTTGTCTCCTTCTGAAATCATATGCACCAAGAATCCTGTAATCCTGGGGCACCAATGGCCATCAGGTCCCTTTCGAAGGTCCCTGTTTGAGACCTTAGCTGTCACAGTGAAAACAGTAGAACCAAAACACATCAAGAAACAGAATCCTGATAGCTGGACCCTGGATCCAGCTGTTCCTGAAGCTGCCTCTCCTAGTCAAATGACCTATACCAATGATTCCCCTTTGAGGCTTAAACCAGTTTGACCTTCTGCTCCTTGCATGTGAAGGAATATTATTGGTTATATTTTATGACAATCCTGCCAATGAGCAAACTCTGTGTTAAGTAGAATTTCTACTCAGAGTCACAGAGTCCATCAGAACAGCCAGGGTGAGACAGCTCACAGGTTCAGTTGGCCATACATGGGCTCATACGTTACAAGGATAAGAATGGGACCTGATAAGTTGCCTAAGAGGTAGAGCATTGGCCCTGCATGTTGGAGTCCCGGGTTTGACTCCCAATCAGGGCACACAAAAGAAGCAACAATCTGCTTCTCCACCCTCCCCTTCTCCTTTGCAGCCATAGCTCAAATGGTTCTAGCAAGTTGACCCCAGGCTCTGAAGATGGCTGCATGGCTTTGCCTCAGGCACTAAAATAGTTTGGCTATCAAGCAACAGAGCAGCCCCAGATGGGCAGAGCATGGCCCGGTAGGTGGCTTGCTGGGTGGATCCCGGTCAGGGCACATGCAGGAGTCTGCCTCTGCCTCCCCACCTCTCACTTAATAAAAGAAATAAACAAACAAACACAAAAACAAGTATAAGAACAGCGGCAAGTTTCCCTGTTTAAAAGTTTGCAGGGCCTTCTCCCTCTGGATTTACCCATGGTTCCTTGATGCACTCACATTATGAGTCCTGGGGAAGTGGCATTCTTTTGACCTCTTCCAAACCTCCCCAGTGGACAAAGCAGAGCCCATGAGGCTCAGCCTTTACCACTGATCTGCCAGGTCCATGGTGGGTTCCTCCTGAGAGCAGGTCTGGCTGGGGCTGGGAACTCAGAGCTCCTGTGTGTGAAGGGGAACCTCCCTTCAGGGTAAGTTTATGGGGAGGAGCTGCCAACACCCTAGAGAAGGAGAAGGTCACTGGAGATCAAACTCAGGCTCTTCTGTCCCTAACAATGATATGATACATTTCTGGATTTCTGACTGAGGGTTTTTCCTGGACCTTCCAAACCCAGCCCTGAAGCCATGTCTCTCCATAGCCTCCCTGGGCTGAGGCTGTAAAGGCACTGCCCAATCAAGGCCCATGCTTGCCCAGTAGTCCTCCTCTCTCGCTCATCAGGCCTCTGCACATTCAGTGGGAAGCAGAGGTTGGGGCTGACTGGACACCCCATCCTGAGACCCCCAGAAGCCAGAAGTTATTATTAACAATACCAGAAGGAGAGGCTCCTAATTAAGCAGATCCACAGAGCTCACATGTCATCTGACGCATCTTTTCCCTGTTGTTCCGCACCAGCAGCTGGTTACCTACCTGGGCACATTCACACGGATGCAACTCCATCATGAGTTTCAATGATGGCTGTAAAGCCAGTAGCCGCGGCTACCATCACAGCAGCCCGGCCCATACAGGTTCGCATTGGATTCGGACAGTAGGTAAAGAAACAAAGGAGCCAAAAACTGATGGGCCATCATCTTTAATCCTAGCCTGCACCTGGCGGGCAAGTAAAAACACACACTGGGCTCCAAAATCCACTCACATTCAGTGCTTCCAAGCTACTGACTTATCCGAGTTTCCTAGAATCAAAGGTTTCTAGCTCACTAGCCTTATTCACCTCTGTTCCCCATTTCCTTCCTTCTCCCTGCACAAACTCTGCACAAACTGGCTTCTCACTCAACACTTTGCCATCTTGGCTACTTCTCCTGGCCTCCTCCACGTGGCCTCTCTCTGCTCTCCTCTCTGCTCTCTTCTCTCTAATGCTAATCTCAGGAACCAAGAGCAAGCTCCTGTTCTGCCCTCATTTTATAGTGTAGATTCAAAACCTTTAATCCAACAACAAAATAGGGAAGGCTCTAATACAAAGTCACTTTCTGAGGCATGATAGGATTGTACCACCCCACATCAGTAGGGGTGGGAAAGGCTTAATCCCCAAACCAAGCCCCAGGCTACAAGAATCCTGCCTGCCCACAGCCTGCCCCCAACACACATTAATATCACCTGAGTGACGGCCTCCATGTGGGCAGCGCCATCTTTAACAAAGTGAGCATAATATATTTTATCTGCCCAACAATGGCCAACGTGGGGCTGGTGTTATATCTGAATATTCTCTCCTGTTCCCACTGCTGATGAAATTTCAAGTCGGAATCATAAGGTCAGGATGAATGAAACCTGGTAGACTAGAATAATCATAAGATTGAAGTTAATGGGCAATTCTGTTCCCATGCCTCCTGAATGTCTCATTTCAAGCATTAGACAGAATCTTTAAGCAGAAGTCACACCTCTGCCCACCTCTGGACTCTTGGAAGGGGATGAGAAAATTAGGCAGCTATTGCCTCATCTGTGAAGATTTATAAAAATTAGGCTGAAGATAAAAGATATAGTCTTTATCTCCTGTGCAAATTTAATGCCAGGTTACAACAACTAACTTTCTAAGAGAGACAGATGGGTGCAGGGAACCGTGTTTGTAGAAAATGTGTGTATTTCTGATATCCCTTCTCTTATACTTAAGGAAACAGAAATAACTAGACAAACAACCCAGAAAAGTTAAACCCCGTCTCCTAGACATTTATTTTAAAAGTGATCTTCTCGGAATGTCCTGAAATCGACACAAATTCATCATGAACTTGACCAATGACATTGAGTTCACAGTTTGTACTTGGGTGTAATACTGCGAATGCCGGGTAGTGTCCGCTGGGCTTTGCTAACCCGGCGGGAGGGCGCGGCTCTGCCGTCTGACAGGCAGGGAGGAAGGATAGGGGAATGCTCACCCTGACTCCTAGAAGTTCGATGTAATTCTCAAAATGGTGTGTTCGAAGGAGGGCTGGAGACTCTGATCCATGGATTCTACTTCTGTGCAGCAGCTCTGCTGTCTTGGTTGTGAGTGCAGAAGTGGTCTTTGCCCTGGCTGGGCAGCTCAGTTGGTTAGAGTGTCATCCCGATACTCCAAGGTTGCGGGTTTGATCCCCAGTCAGGGCACATACAACCAATGAATGTGTAAATAAGAAACAAATCAATGTTTCTCTCTCTCTCTCTCTCAAATCAATAAAAAATTTTAAAATTAAAAATAAAAAAGAAATGGCTCTAAGTCAAACTTACCTGGGAAAAGTGTTTCTCCAAGAACAGGGATGAGATACTGTCGTCGCAGGGAGCCTTGCCACAGACACACAGCCCCAGGACAGCCGTCCACTGCCACATTCACAACGCTGTGCAGCAGCCCAGAGCCCTGTGTCCCTGTGCACCTCCTGCCTGGCCTCGATGAATCAGGATAGGCTACCTGAAGGATGGCCCTGACTGTTAAAATAAACACACTTTCCAAAGATGAGGGTATACAGTGATCATATGCTGCCAGGAATTTGATTCCTTTGAAGGAACTCTTCTTGTCTTTCAGAACAAAGACGGTCAAAATGGAGGGAATCGTTAGGAGGCCTTTTCCATCATCATGCTTTTTAGGTTGAACTGACTGCGATTGAGGGGAATGGACCCAATCTCTTGGTTGTTTCACTAGTGAAATGATCATGGTCATTGTGTTACAAAACCTAAGCTCCCGAGGGAGGTCCGATGGAGGGCAGGAGCAGTGGGTGTCGCTTTGTCTGTGGTATCTTGTTTAAGCAAACATTATTGTCTTATTTTGCAGCCAGAAAACTGAAGTTCAGACTGGTTAAGTGACTTGACCAAGATCAGAGAATTAATGATTTACCAACTGAAAATGCTTTGCCCCAAAGCCCATGCTCTTCTCCCCTGGCCCATACTTAGAAGTTTAGGCTGGAAGGGCTGTTATTGGAAATCTGGTCACGTTCCCGCCCACGATGGATGAGACCTCGAGGTCTAGAAGTGGGTCAAAGGACCCATCACTCAGATTCTCCAACAAGCAGCTGTGAAGCTGGGAATGGAAACCCAGATTTCCTAAGTCCAAAGTCTTCTTCACATCTCTTTTTCTTCATAGAAATAATTTTGATTTTACCAAATCAACCATAATGTAAGGAGCATAAACACTGCAGTTTATTTTGTCTATGTTTACCACTATACCTAGCATAAATAATAGCAATAAGCAATTGAGATGCTCCATTTGTTGAACAGACGGGTCACAGAAGGTAAGTAGTAAGTGGGTCAATTACATCTTGCAAAGAAGTTTCCATACTCTTCCTACCTTTCACTCCCTCTCAAGTTTCCACTCAAGACAAAGGGTAGTGGAGAAGCCCAAACATCAGCCAGGACCCAAAGCCAAAAGGGAACTCAATTAAGCCTCTTTTCCTTACACTTTATTAAAATCAGTAAACATACAACCATCTGTTTTCTTTATAGATATTCTAATCACAAAGAGATATATCAAAACTTGGGAAATTCTGCTTATCTCATCCAACTTGGCTTTAGATGGCCAACTCCTCTGGCTTTCTGTTTTACCCGGTTTTAAATATACGACCCCTTAGGAATGCAGGAAAACTGCTCATTAGATAAATCTCTAAATGTGGGATTTATCAACCCATGTATTATTTATTCTCAAGCAATTAGCAACATCTTTTCTGAAAAAAAAAAAGGACATGAGGACTGAATCTATTTGTGTCTTTTTTTCTACAATTCTGCTTATTTCTGTATGTTCAAATCTCAGACTGAGCTTGGTTTAAGGGATGTTTCAGTAAACAAAACTGTTATGAGTAATTAGTACACAATTAGGTCAAAGGTTTCATGTCTGCGTAAATCAAGACCTCTTTTTTCCAATCTTTGGGAAGAACTAAGTAGGTCAGGCCTCTGTTTACAAAGCAAGACCCAATGCTGACTGCTCCCGACATTTTATAAGTTGCTGTTAGGATCTGGACATCTAGACAGAGCTACTCAATATTTTTTGTTGCCCCTTTCTTGCTGCTGAGAGAAAAGGGGCAAGACTGGCCCCAGTAATCTAGGTCTTTCCTCTCTGTGCTCATCGTGTAGGAGCTTCCTGCTCACCAGCATTACTGAGAAGCTTCATCCTAACACAGAAGGAAGATCATGACACTGCTCTCTGGGGGAAAAGGTCATGACACTGTTCTTTTCATCATCAGCCTGTTTCAAATGACAAACCTAGAGTAAGAGCCTCTCTACTAACATGAGTTTGTGCCTGATTTATTTTTCTAAGCTTTGTATAATGATGTGGTAACTTGTGTCTTCTCTCTGCTCTTCTGAACAAATCTAGGTTGAGATTTATCAATTTCATTGAATTTTTTTTTTGAAGAACCAGCTATAGATTTCATTCATGTTATTGTTTTTTTTGTTTTTTATTTCATCAATTTTGACATTTGTGTAACCAACACTTAGATTCAGCATTGTTAAAATTTTGCTGACCCATTTGAAACTGAGTTACATTGTAAATATTTCTGCATGTATCTCCTAAGGATAATGACATTTTTTATACAACCAAAGTGATATTATAAAAAATAATTTAATTCATTTAAGTTATTGAAGTAATTGGAGTAACATTGCTGATAATGTCTCCTTACTATCCTTTTAGAGTCTATAGGATCTGTAGTGATCTTTCTGTTTCATTCCTGATGTAGTAATTTGTGTCTTCTGTTTTTCTAAATAAATCTAGTTAGAGATTTATCAATTTCATTCATTTTTTTCAAAGAACCAGTTATGGATTTCATTTATGTTATTTCTTTTTTAATTCATTGATTTCTACTTTTATGTTTACTACTACTTTCTTATTTTGGGGCTTAATTTTGTTCTTCCCTAGCATTTTAAGTTGGAAGTGCGGATCATATTCTTTAAGTTATGCCCCACAAATGTTGCCATGTTGTGTTTTTATTCTTATTTAGTTCAAATATTCTTAAGCCCCCTTATGATTTCTTCTTTGATCCACATGTTATTTAGAAGTAGGTTGTTTAATTTTTAAATATTTGGAGATTTTTTCCAGATATCTTTCTTTTGTTTTCTTATTAAATCCTGCTGTTGGGAATAGCATAAACTTCATATGATTTCAGACATTTTAAATGTGTGAAGGCTCATTCCATGACTCAGCACATGGGCTATCTTAATGCATGTTTCACATGCACTTGAAAAAAACAGATATTCTGCTGGTGTTGGGTGGATATTACTGAGTCAGGTAGGACAAGTTGATGAATAGTATTCTCCTTGCTGAATTTCTGTTTACTTGTTTGATAAATTATTAAGCAAAAAGTGCTAAAACTTTCAAATGAAATTGTTAATTTGCCTACTCTTCCAGGTCTGTCCGTTTTTGCTTCCATTACTGTGTATGCACATAATTAGGACAGTTATAATTTTTTTGGTGAATTGACCTCTGTCACCATAAAATATTCTTCTTTATCTCTGTCAATACTTTTCCTGAAAGTCTGTTTTCTCTCATGTTAATAAAGCCCTCTTTGTTTTGATTATAGTTTGCATGGTGTATCTCCATCTTTTTATTTTTACATATTTTTCCATCACATTTAAAGTAGGATTTTTTTGTATATAACATCGTTTTGTTCTTTTTTATTTTAAAAGTTCTGTCTTTTAATTAGAGAGTGGACTATCACATGTGTTATAATTTTTAACGTGGGTGAATTTGAATTTAAATCTATCATCTTGCTACTTTTTCTGTTTGTCCCATCCCTTCCTTATTTCTTTTTTCCTCTTTTGCTACTTTCTTTTGGATTAAATGTATATGTATGTATTTTTACTGTTTTATTGATCTACATTATTTGCTGATAAGTTACTCATTTTGCTTTATTATTTTGAAAGTGACTAAGGTTTATAATATTCAACATTGACTTATCATAGTCCATTTAGTAGCATAATATTATGCCACTTTGTGTATAATGTATACTTTTCACAAAAATTATGGGATATTTCAAAATGAATATGAAGCAATAAAATATCCCCTAATTTTTGTAAGCATTATACAATTCTCTGAACATTCTACTTCTATTTTCCCTGTGTTGTTGGTGTTACTATGCTATTGTCACACTTTATTTCTCTATTAATATCAAACTCATAACACATGTTTACATTTTGCTTTAATATTCAATGATCTTTTAAAGGAATTTTAAATGAAGCAACAACAAATTTATGTTTACCACATATTTGCCAGTTTTTGGCAGTTTCCTGTTCTTTTTGTACATCCAAGTTTCATGTGGTCATAGGTTTCATATTCTTGTGAATTAAAGACTTTGGCTTCTATTTATCGCAGAGCAGAGATCCCAGATGTGAATTCTTGCAGCTTGTGCTTGTCTGAAAAGATTTTATTTTACTTCCAATTTTCAAAGGATTAGCTTCCCCTAATATATAATTATAGGTCAACAAAATTGGCTATCCATCTATTGATCTATTTATATCTCTTTGCTATTTCATTCTTTATAGCCCACATATTTTCTGATAAGATGTTCACAATCATGCTTACCTTTGTTCATTTGTACATATGTTTATTTTTCTATTTCTGTTTTGAAGAATTTTAAAATACTACTAACTGTAAAGAAAGGTTCCAATTAACTCATATCCTTGCCAAAACTAGTCACTTTCTTTTTTAAAAAAAATAAATTTTAGTCTTTCCTGTGGGTTTGAAGTGAATTAAATTGTAGTTTTGATTTGCATTTCTTGAATGACTAATGATGTCAAGCATCTTTTCGTATGCTTATTGACCATATGTGACTTAGATTCTGACAAGCAGCTGCCTGCATGAGACTAGAAGGATGTTAGCGATGTGAGGAGGTGGCCAGGCTCAGGGAACTCAGAGAGCAACAGATACATTGGTCTTCCTGGGGCAGCTCTGGCAGAATTTCTGAAGTCTGGTTCTTGGTAATTTTGGTTCTGGGCAATAAGTGTTGACAATGGTGGGGTGTTCACTAAATGAGTTCCATGCACTCTGGGGCATTTGCGTTGGTTGCCATTGTATCTGATGATGTAGCAGTTGGATTTCATGCCCTTGGTCTCACTGAGATTCTGTAAGCTTCATAATTCTTTTGTTAAAAAGAAAGACAGCCTGACCAGGCGGTGGCACAGTGGATAGAGCGTCAGACTGGGATGCAGAAGACCCAGGTTCGAGACCCCGAGGTCGCCAGCTTGAGCGTGGGCTCATCTGGTTTGAGCAAAAATTCACCAGCTTGGACCCAAGGTCGCTGGCTCAAACAAGGGGTTACTTGGTCTGCTGAAGGCCTATGGTCAAGGCACATATGAGAAAGCAATCAATGAACAACTAAGGTGTCTCAATGCGCAATGAAAAACTAATGATTGATGCTTCTCATCTCTCCGTTCCTGTCTGTCTGTCCCTGTCTATCTATCACTCTGACTCTCTCTCTGTCTCTGTAAAAAAATAAAATAAAATAAATAAAAATAATTTAAAAAAAGACAAATCACTTTCTTTCTCAACGAACTAGAATGCATTCTGTTATCTGTTACTATGAGCCTTGACCAATATAACCAGTGTCTAATCAACAATGAAAAGACAGGTAATATGTTTTTCTGAAGCCACCTTCAAACGTAGATAAATATTTGTTCCTGGACGAATACCTAGTTTCTAAAAGGGGGAAAAACCAATATGGTGCTAATTCGGATTAAGAATTCAAGAATGTTGACTCATTTTGAAAACGCTTTACTAAAGAAATAAAAGTAAGTTATTTTGGAACTAGTTTGCCACTTTTGATAGAATACAAGAAAGCCATGATTTCCGAAACAAGGTTAGAAACCCAAAATCTAGAAACAGGCTATGGTGAAAGAGAAGCGACAATGAGCATTAGTAACAGAAGGATAGTAGGTAGTGCACTGGATGTGGGCACGTTTCCACCCGCCCCATAACAGTGTCCATCAGTCATGTAACGTCCGAGAAGGATAAGTGTGTGAAACGCAGCCAGGAGCTGATCTGCGGGTCTGACATGGTGAGCAATGCCTGGGACACACTGTGTACGTGGGGCACTGGCTCCCAGGAGCAACCATGGGTGTCGTGCCCCATCTCCTCCCACAGAGATCGAGGAGTGCTTGAAAGGGAGGAGCAGGCCGGTGCTGAGAAAGTTGTGAGCAAGGAGGAATTTCAGGGTGGATGGATAGCTCCAGCCCCAGAGTCACTGCTATTTCACCCGAGGTGGAATGCCCTCTGGTGGAATAGGTGGGTGCCCTCTGTCCTACTACTCAGCAGTGGTTCCCTGCTGAAGACAGGAGCCCCTAGTCTGCTCCTGAAGGTGGGACTGCAGCCCTCACTGCATGGGTACAAGCGACCACTGAGTTGTCTTAACTGCTTTTCCACAGACAATGGAAATAAAATGGATGGAAAATAAACATCAGTTTCTTAAAAAAAAAAAAATGAGCCAAGACTAGAAGATGAGACAATATCCAGAGCAGGAAAGATAAGGAAGGATTCTAAAAGAACTAAAACTGCAGCAACATAAATATGTTTTGGAGGAAGCAAAGAGTACAGTGACAGGTTTGATGTAGTGGAACACTTATATAATAGATCAACTCTAGGGAAATATAATCAACAAAACAGGAGAAATTGACAAATATAAAAATGAGAAAGGGATAAAATAGATAAATTTCTGGCAAATATAATCAAGAAAAAAATAAGCAAATAAAAATTTACAAATAAGAACTTTCAAGAAACAAATGGTTAAAGGGAGAAATACAATCAAAGAAATATAGGAGACATAGCAAATGATTGTCACGTACAGACTCAATCAAGTACACTATGTAGAAGGTAACTGGGAAAATGTGAACGCTAAATGGGTATTTGATGATGTTAAGGAATTGTTCATGTTTTAAGTAGGTAGTGGCATTTTTTATTATTTTTGGAGTTCCTGTATTTTAGCTATGAATGCTGAAATATTTATAGATGAAAGCATGCTGATAAGATTAGTTCAAAATAACGGGAGCCTGGAGGGAGGCAGTGAGTGAGCAGGTGAATGAGGGTGTAGACAGAATAAAGCTATCCATCAGGTTACCAATATTGAAGCCAGGGTATGCGAAGAGTAGTGCATTGTTTATTTATCTCAATTTTTTGTAGAATAAAAAGTTTTAAAAATTAAATTGAGGTGATAACAAACATAACAAATTATGACATTCTATTCCATGCAAAATATGCTATGCAAATCTTTATTTAAAGAATGAGTTGGAGGGGACACTTTTCTGGGCATATTACCAAAATTGACATAAGAACAAATTTTAAATGTCAACAGATGACTAAAAGAAATTTAAAATACAATGAACTTATCTCAAAACATTCTCCCAAACTTTTAACAATTAGATTATAGCAACTACTCCCAAACATGGAAAAAGACAGAAAGCTGAATCTATTTAATGAAGCTACTACATTAACCCTGATTCCAGCACCTAACAGCGATAAAACAAAATAAAGAAAAGTGTAAACCAGCCTCATTTCGGTGTAATTTTTAAAATCCTAAGTTATGTAGTTTCAGGATAAATAGTATCTTAAAAGAAGTCTCTATCCATGATCCAGGAAAGCTTATCTTACCTTGGGATTAAAAAAGAGTTCAATATTAGCAAATCTGACACTGTAATACTTTATGTCAGTTGCTCCCACTTTTATTAATGGTTCAAAGGAAATAACACCTAAAACATAGTCCCAAAATTTAAAAAAATCCTTAGGAAAAACAAGAACTAAAGGATATTTCTTTCACATAATCTTTATTATATGCGGCTTAAGTGTCTGTTTGTCACCGATAGCTTATTGGTTGCTTGTGTAACTGTACTAGCCAATGGGGTGAAGTTGCCATGGCTGAATGCAAATTGAGCGGGTCAGGGGGAAGGTGAACATTTGTTTGCATTGGCAATCATCTGTTTTACATAAAAACTACGTCTTAACGTAATTTCTTTTAAGAATGCCTCCTAGAAAATACAGCACTGGAGAGAAAAGGAGCTAAAGCTGCACAAAAATGGCTTTCTCGACAAAAAGAAACCACTGAGCAGAGAAAGACAAGGCTTGCTTCAGTCGCAGAGCAAATGCGTCTTTCTCAGCAAAATGAGACTGATGAGCATAGAGAAACAAGGCTTGCCTCAGATGCAAGACAAAAAAGACTGTCTCAACAAAATGAGTCCCTTGAACAAAGGCAGGAGAGAAATGCAAAAAAAACGACAGAGTAATGCTGACTGAAACGCAAAAAGGATTAAAACAGTTTCAAACAAAGAAACTTTAATTTTTGAGCATTCCTCTGGTGACATGAATATTAAATGTAAACATTGTCAGTCCTTAAACTTCAAGTTAGAAACTAATCGATTTGACCGTGGCAAGAAAGGATTTTCTCAATGTTGCAAGTACTGAAACATTGTAGTTCCACTAATTGAGAATTATCCACCACTCTTGAATAAATTATTGACTAATCCGCATCTAAATAGCAAACAGTACATGGATAGCATTCGATCCATTAATAGTTCGTTTGCTTTTGCGTCCATGGGAAACAAACCAATTGACTTGCCTGGACCAGGACTTTATTGCTTTCGACTTCATGGTCAAGTTTACCATCAAACTGGAACTTTGCATCCTTCTGACGGGAAAAGAAAGTTTGCTCAGACCATCAATAAGTCTCAGGGCCAAACGCTTAAGCGTGTTGGCATTTTTTTACCTGAGCCTGCATTTGGACACGGTCAACTTTGTGTTGCCTGTTCAAGAGTTCGTGAAAGAATGGACGTAAAATTAAAAATAATTGATGGTCCTCTGCAAGGCGAGCTTAAAAATGATGGAAAGATCTACACAAGAAATGTTGTGTACAAAGAGATCTTTGACATGTGAATTAACATTTTATTATTTAAGTCACCTTTATTTATTGAGCTAGTGGTGCCTCTTAAGAAATGTACCGCCAGTGGTTTCCTTCATTGCACTCTAAGCAATTAAGCAAGTAGAAGGGGGAAACCCCGTGGGGCACTAAGCAAAGGGGCGTCCTCACCACCTGCCCTGGGTAATTCAGTTTGAATTAGCAGACATCTTTGCACAAATCATTTTAATTACAATTTATAATATCTAGAACAGCGGTCATTTCGTATGACCGCTGGGCTTCCTAGTAATCATATAAACAAATGGCCAAAATCTTACACAATAGAGTAACACTGAAGGTATTTCCATTGAAATCAGAAACTGGGCAGGTGTGACTGCTTCGAATACTAGTATTTCACATTGCTTAAGAAGATATGACTCATGTAATAAGATCTGAAAGAAATATGAACTACAACCAGTAGAAAGGAGGAAACAAAAAATTGATTATATACCAACAATATGATTAGATAACCTAAATACTTAAGGGAATCAACTCTGAAACACTCAAGTTTAAAAGAAAGCTAAATAACATGGCCAGGTTAAAAAAATAATAAATGCACCACAGTTGATAGCTTTTTCATAAACCAGCAGGAAGCAACCAAAATATACTCTCATGGGCAGACAAGATTCAATTTTTATTAGCAACAAGAAGTAAGCCACAAAACTCTACTGATGCACAGCAGAAACATAAGGACGAGCAGCACATAAGGAAATGTTAGACAGCCATTAAAAATCTGTAATGCGCCTGACCTGTGGTGGTACAGTGGATAAAGCGTCTACCTGGAAATGCTGAGGTCGCCGGTTTGAAACCCTGGGCTTGCCTGGTCAAGGCACATATGGGAGTTGATGCTTCCAGCTCCTCCCCCCTTCTCTCTCTCTGTCTCTCCTCACTGTCTCTCCCTCTCCTCTCTAAAATGAATAAATAAATAAATAAATCTGTAATGATATGTGAAAATCACTCTGGAAAAGCAACACAGAAGAAATAAAAATCAGAATTCATAGATTATAGCCACATGAGTCTTTTTTATAGAATAAAAATTATATATTAGTCCTCCCCCCAAAAGATTGCAGGTAAACCTAAGAAATTCTAATAATTATTTTGTAAAATAGATTATCAGATCATTTGCATTTTCTCTATAATTTTATGTTATATACCTACAATAAGCAAATATTACTTTTGAGGTCAGGAAAAGAATTATTTTATTGAATTGACTTGAATTTAAATCCAATCAACTGAAAAATAATAAATTTGTTGGCTACTTATAATTTTCAAGATTCAAAATTACAATTCTTGGTCTCGCTTGATAGCTCGATTGGTTGGAGCATCATCCCGAACGAAGTGCAGAGGTTGCCAGTTTGATCCCCAGTCAGGCCACATACAGGAGCAGCTCCATGGTCCTATCTCTCCCGTTCTCTTTCTCTCTCTTCTTTTCTATCTCCCAGAAATAAATAATTTTTTAAAAAAAGTTTATGATTCTCTGAATCACCTTGGGGGCAAAGAGTCTGGGACAAAGTTCAAACGGACCAGCATGAAAATATTTCTTTGTCTTTCCTGAGCTGGCCAGTCTGCCTAGGAACTAATTTAAGAATATGAAGATGACATCATTGCAGGTGTTCTTTCAAAGTAAAACATAAATATATAATGTTTTGGCTGAAAAAACTGGAAGGGAGACAAGCTTTTAAAAGTCTCAGATAGTCTCTTTGTTGACGCTCGCCATCTTTATCTTCAAATAGAAGTATTTATATTTCTTCTTTCTGCCCCCGTAGGCTCTGGTTCTTGGTGAAGAAATGTCTCATAAACTTCAGAAAAGGAAGATAATGCACACAATGTTCTATAGTAGATATAGATAATAGTACACAATGTTGTATTTTTTAAGACTATGAATCTTTTAACTTCTGGAAGAGACCACCTATCATGAAAAATTCAGATCTTCCTAAGTCTTATAAAAATTAACTATAAAGCATAGAGAGTAAAAGGGAAAAAAGGCAAGTACAAAAATAAATAGAATACCTACAAATTAACATGAAAAAAAATCAAGTAGCCGAGTTTTAAATGTGGGTGAAATACTTGAACAGACATTTCACCAAAGAAGGTACACAAAAGCAAACATATGAAAAGTTGCTCGATGGATATTTGTCATTAGAGAAATGAACATGAAAACTGCAGCAAGATGCTGTATTTCAGATCCACAGTCACAGCTAAAATAAAATACGACTGGCAACACTACATGCTGCCCAGGATGTGGAGCAACGGGAACTATTACACAGCACCAGGAGGGGGTAAAACGGCACAACCACGTAAATATCTGTTCGGCAGCTCCCTCAAAGTGAAATACGTGTGTCCTCTATAACCTAGCAATTCCATGTCCAGTTACTTACCCAAGAGAAATGAAAACATGTCTACAGAAAGACATTTGCAATAATGTTTACAGGCAAAATATTCACAATAGCAAAAAAAAAAAAAAAAAAAGTCCATCAACTAGAGCAGTGGTCCCCAACCCCCAGGTCACAGACCGGTACCGGTCCATGGGCCAATTGGTACCGGTCCACAGAGAAAGAATAAATAACTTACATTATTTCCGTTTTATTTATATTTAAGTCTGTATGATGTTTTATTTTTTTTAAATGACCAGATTCCCTCTGTTACATCCATCTAAGACTCACTCTTGATGCTTGTCTCATAAGTTTGACAATTATATTTTAAAATACCACAGTTTTTACGCCGGTCACATAATTTTATTTTGTGCATTTATCCATCCCACCCTAAAGGCCAGTCCATGAAAATATTTTCTGACATTAAACCTGTCTGTGGCCCAAAAAAGGTTGGGGACTACTGAACTAGAGGATGGATTGACAAATGGAATGATAAATGGAATACTATTCAGCAAGAGGAAGGAACAAATTAATGATAGCCTCAACCACATGTACGTATCTCAAAAGAGCATATTGAGTGACAGAAGTCACACACACAAAGAATACAGCCTAGAAGTATCCATGTATTTGAAACCCTAGAAGAGATGAAGCTAAGCTATGGTGATGCAACCAGAGGTTTGCTGCCTCCAAGGTTGTAAGGGTTGGCCAATATTAACTGGAAAGGGGCAGGAGGAAAAGTTTTGGGGTGGTGGATACGCCCTAGAACTTGACTGAGGTAACGGTTACACAAGCATACAATTGTTCTAACTTACTGAACTAAACACTTAAGAGCTGTGCATTTCATTGTACTTAAGTTGAACTTCATTTTTTTTAAATGCTCAGAAAGGTAAAAATAGAAATAGTAGATATTTGAGATTTGTGAGTTTACATACAAGGACTACAAAACCCTCTTATTTGTTGCCTTAGCCAGCTCAAGCTGCTATGACAAAATACCATAGACTGAGCAGGGCTGACTTTGACCCTCCCTACTTAAAACTACAATCTGTCAAACAAACAAACAAACAAACAAACAAACAAATAAAATTGCAATCTGTCCTCCCTCGGGCGAGTTCTATGCTCCCCTCCTGGTTCTGTTTCCTTTCTTGTCAGTGCACTCAACACCTTCTATACACTGATATTTGCTTATTTCAATATCTTTATTACCTTATTGTATTATTCTCATTATTTCTTATATCATTATATTTATCATATATATTCCTTGTTTGTTTTGCCTGCTCCCTTTACTATAGTGTCAGTGCTCCATGGCAGAGGTCTCTGTTTTATTTATTGTCATCTGCTAAATCAACTAAGACCCTACCTGTCACATAGCAGGTGCTCAGTAAGTACTACTCAAGTGAAAAAAAATATTTTCTTATGCTCCTGTAAGTAATTTAAATGACTATACTATTACCTCTATGAACATTTCTCTCCTCATCTCTTCCCCCACAGACCCAACCCTACACTCAATGACAATGACTGGATTAGCAAACTGAGTGGTCTGGAAAGCCTGTGATGGCAAACATAGGGGAAAACTATGTGCAAAGTGGGTCTTGACCCCACATTTCCCTCTTCTACAAAACCTGTGAATAGCATGTCTACACAAGAACAAGGTCCCCAGCCATATCCGGTCACCTTCTCCTTCTCCAATCCCAATGTACCCAGCACTTACCCAACTAACAAAGTAAGGAAATGAAGCAGAAGGCATTTGAGTGAGTCTTTTCTTGAACTTGGACTCCGATCAACCTGAAAAGTCAAGTATAATAATGTCACTGGCATTAGCTTGCCATGTGTGGTAGGTAAATTGGTTCATCTCATTGGATAGTAAGGAAAACACTTATTCAGTTCACCTTAAGGAATCACCTGCTAATAAGGAATATGGGTGGCAATAGAATCAAATGTACCCCTGCCCCACAGAGGATGAACTTGGGAAGTTGTTCAGGACTGAGAGTGGCTCTGGGTTCCCCACTGTCTTGGGTTTTCACTCTGGCGCTCCCACTGACATGGATTCCCTACTGCCAATTGGACTCTTCTTCTCTCTGGCTGTCTCTTTTTTTCCCCCGTCTGGTAGCCACTGACTGATTCCATCCATGTTTATAGAAGCAAGAACATGCCCATCCTTGTAAATAGCTATGGTCCCTGCTTAAGGCTTGTATCCTATGTATTTGGATAGGCTCATAAGTTACCTCTTGTCACTCCTCACAAAATGGCCGCCCTTGCTTTGGGCAGGACCCCCAAGCAGACTCAATCTCTCCAAAGATGGGAACTGTGGTGTGGGACATTATGACGGTTAATTTTATGTGTCATCTTGCCACAGGACACCCAGATATTTGTTCAAACATTACTCTGGATGTTTCTGTGAGGGTGTTTCTGGATAAAATTAACATTTAAGTCAGTAGACTGAGTAACACAGATTGCCCTACCCCATGTGGGTAGGCCTCCCCCAGTCAGTTGAAGCCCTGAATAGAACATCTCCCCAAATGCCCAGGGCCCCAGACTCTGAGTCTTCAGCCCCACTCGGAATACTTTGTCCCTGTTTCCCTTTCTCAAAGTCTAACTGGCCAGTCTTCAGTCTGATGAGGGCTAACAACACATAGTGGCATCCTGTTGGTTTCTGGGAACTCCTTAGTTCTCGGACTGTGGCATCCAGAACAACCCAAGTCCCATTTCC
This sequence comes from Saccopteryx leptura, assembly GCF_036850995.1. Lineage (NCBI taxonomy): Eukaryota > Metazoa > Chordata > Mammalia > Chiroptera > Emballonuridae > Saccopteryx > Saccopteryx leptura. Next base: position 220,061,204 of record NC_089504.1, on the reverse strand, counting down.
ACAAGGTCCAGAATGGATTTTGATGAGTGTCCAAAGGAACCATTGGCTCGACAGAACACCCACAGGCCCTGGGGTCCCTGTAGAGTAGGGATAGTAAATGCAGTGACCACATATAAGAAAAGTAAACAAGCGTTCTTAAGCTTGCACCAAGCCTAGAAAATTTCATGCATGTAGCACATCCATAAATATTTTGCTTTGGGAAAATTATAGGCATCAGGCTCAACATTTCAGAAAATAGCTTGCTGGTGGCCATGGCCTTGCATTCTGCACACTGTGCAGCAGAACAGAGAGCTTTTGGAGAGAATAGGACCCTTGATGTCTGTGTTCAGCGGATCGCTGCTGAATGCCTACTATGTATCAGACTCCTTGGCGAAAAGCAGGCCCTGTCTTGTTGCTGTTTTCATTTCAGCCTCTCAGCTCTGTCCTCAGCTTGCTGGAAGCTGCAAGGAATTCAGGGCTGGGGGACAGGCCTCCACAAGTCCAGGGGAGTCAGCAGAGTCTCTGATTCACTTCGCCATCCAAGAATAAAAATAGAGGCTGATCCATTAAAACGATCCTGCGAGATTAAAGGATTTCTAAGCCTAAACAAGACCTGAGGTAAGCTGCCTACGTGTGCAGGGTGCCAGCTGCATACTGGAAGGGCCCTGCAGCCTGACGAGACATGCCTTGGCGGCTTCTTCCCTCCCAAGGCCCTGCATCAGCGGGAGAAGAGGGGAGGCTCACTTAGCACAGCCCTTCACGCCATCGGGCAACCCTCTCACCCGTTCTCTACCGCACCCTTTTCTGCTTGGTAATTTCCAGTTAAAACTCACTGTTTGTATTGTTTGAAAGGTCTACTGCAGTCATCTCAAATGCCTCTAATAACCAAATTACTCTCGCCATCCTCTGAGCTTTGATATCTCCCATCCCCTGGGAGAATTGCATTGGATCATTCCTCAGCTTCGACACAGATTCCTTGTCTTCTCAATGGCTCACCAACTTAGTAGGAAAGGTGTGACAGGCTGACTTGGGAAGCAGGACCCTTTCACCCTGGGGTGGAGGCTCTTCCTGCAGGGTGGCACGTGTACTGTACAACCCCAGCACTGGAGCCTGTCCCCTGCATGGAGTGGTGGGCACACAACCCAGACAGCACATCTAGACTGTGTGGGTCGCTGCCACACCACACACAGAGATAGAAGTAAAGCATGAACCTCTGTGTGTCTTTTTTTTTTTTAATTTAGATCTTGCCTTAGACACTAGATTTGGAACCAGAGGACATGAGTTCCAGTCCTCTCCCCGGCCCCGCCCTTATCATTCATTGGTGCTACCTTGGACAGTCTCTGAGCCTCAGTTTTCTCACCTGCAGCTCATAGATAATAGTGCTCTCCTTCCTCACAGGGTTCCGGGAGGCTCCAAATGAGTCAATAACACACCTGAACATGCTTTCCTGAGCCTAATATACTGAGGAGAGGAAGTTGCTCTTGTTCTTGTTGTTATTATTTATTTTATCTTTCACCTCAAGTGGATAGCTTGACCTTTGCTTTAGGGAAATAGTTTTAAACAAAAAGTGTCCAGCTATGTTTTAGGGATCTTAGTGAAATGGAAACAGAGATTTGGGTCACTTACACTGGAATAGAGACAGAGAGTGTGTGGCCTCCCATTGGCCTCCCATTGGATGGCAGGTAACGGCTGTTGCACTGCAGTGTGGCGGCTCTCTCTCTGTACACTGAGCCCTCCGTGGTGCTCACTCACGCTGCTAATATTGATAAGAGCGCCTGTGTACTGAGCACCCACAGACTTCCGCCACTCTGCGAGGAGTTATGTGAGCTTTATCACACAAAACCCTCTAAACAGTCTCCAGAGACCACAGGTACACAGATGTCTCCAGTTACCATGGAGACTAGTCTTCACAAGGTAAGGCCTCACCCACAGTTCGATGGCCAGGAAGACGAAGGACTGGAATGAAGAAGAGTCACCATGCCTAACACGGCGCTGTGCTGCCTCCCACTGAAGAATCATGATTGGACACCTTTATGGTATAGGAAGGGACACTGAGTTTCAAAGAGGAGAGATGATTCGTCCATGTCAGTCTACGGCAGACAACCAACCTGAGACCAGCTCCTCCTATCCCCAGACCAGGGCTCCTTGTTTACTTGGACTTTCTCAAGAAGCAATTCTGCTTGAACTGACCCTTGCAAAACAGAGCTCACAGTGTCCTCGGCATCGCTGGTGTGGCCATCTGGCTTACCCCTAGCTCACTCTTCACATCAGGTGATTTACCCGACTGCCAGCTCATCTCACCTTCCCCGGACTCTCCCTTTCTTGGCCCACGCACTGCCCTAGTGACACGCTTGGTGTTGTAAGTGAGGGTGTCGCGGCGTGTTCCTAGGTCTTACTGGAAGTGAGGCTGTTAAAAAAACAATGTAGTAAACAGCCAGCCCAGTCAGCACTTGTCAGCAGCCTGCTCCGGGCTCCCACGTCAGCACAGGCAGGCCAGGGCCGGGCCAGTGCCATGTGTGCTGCCACCCTGCTGTCGGGCCAGCCTCACCTGCCCACACGGCCTCTTTGTTGATGCTGGATGAGCAAGAACAGAGTGCTCATCAAATTGGTTCAGCAAGAGTTCACAGAGGGCGAAGTCATCTATCAGAAAAAAGAAGTGGGAGTTTCTATTAGGAATGTGAGGATGGGGACTCAGACCAGCTTCTTTAAAGTATCAGTAAGAAGTAAAATAAATAAAATAACCAGGGCCCTGGCCAGGTAGTTTATTTGCTTACAGCATCGCCCCAATATGCCAAGGATGTGGGTTCAATCCCTGGTCAAGTCACATACAAAAACCAACAAATGAATGCATAAATAAGTGGAACAACAAATTGATGTTCCTCTCTCTCTCCCTTCTTCTTTCATTATTAAATAAAAAGTAAAAAAATAAATAAAATAAAATATCAGTAAGAAAGAAAATTACAATAGTAAAGCATTCAAGCTCTTCCAGGGTTTCGATAAAGGCCGACAGGAGGCTTTACACCTCTGTCTAGAAGTTCTCCCTGCTGAGAACAGTGTTGACAGATAGATGTAAAAGTGGGTGTAGTGGGAAAGTCTGAAGCCAACTGCTAATAATCACAGAAGTCATCAAAATAGCTTGTTTATTTAGTTTTAATCCACTCAAACCTAAGTTCAGAGGCAAGGACCTTGTCTTATTCCTGCCATGTCTCTAGCCCAGAACAAATGCAGCAGCTCAATGTTTATGATTTAGACATAGTTGTGCACGCGTGAATCTGTGTGTGCCAGAGGCTGTACTCCACACTGTACTTGTATTATTAATAGTCTTTTTCACCCCTTGAGGCAGCTCTAATTCCCAGTCTACAGATGCAGAAAGGGAGGCTGGAGAGGGTTGGACACTTGGCCATGGGTTCGCAGCTGCAAAGTGGTAGTGTCTGGCTAGGAACCATGGTCAGTGACCTCCAGAGTGAATGCAATTAACCACAGTGCCGGACCTTTCCCCATGTCCTGCCATCTTTACCGGGTCTTTGAATAGGTCCATGAATCCCCAAATTTCCCCTTGAATTGTTAAGGGGATCTCAGCACTCTGAAACTGTATGTAAATTGATGTGCCTAAGGGCCTAGGTATACTATACTCAACAGAAAACTAAGGGCCTTTAGAATCTCAGAGAGACCCAGCATCAAAAGTATTGTAAGAACCACTGTTCTAGACCCTAAGGGAATAACAAATAAGGAGGGTGACCAACAGTCCCTGTTTGTCCCGGTGTTAGCACGAAGATCTCATGAGCCTTCCTGTTCATAACAGGCTGTGTTGAGCCCCGGGGACAGTGAGGCTGCATGTGTCTGGTCCAAAGTCTGGGCTTTTCTTTTTTCTCAGCAGGAAAGAGAGGGCCAAAGAGAAGCAGGTGCAAAGCTTGATGACTGGGGTGAGGAAGGCCTGGGATGGGACAAATCAGGGAGAATGAGGTGTTTGGGGCGGCAGAGGGTGGGACACTGTGCCCCAGGTCTGGGCACCTGCCTCCTTGCTTCCCTTCAGTTGGCACTGTCTCTGGGGCAAGCTGAGGGAGCCGGGCCATGTGGTAGAGCCTCCTGAGAAAGGAACACAAGGGTGGTCAGAGACACCCCTTGCTGTCCGTACGCAAGTTGCTAATGTGTGTTTGGATGAGAACCTATGCGACAGTGGCTGGCATATCAGTGCTGTTAACATATCAGAGCTCTTCTCCCCTTTCCAGGTCTGCGGGGGCACCCTGCAGAGGAGAGCCTCCCCAGGCACACGAAATAGAGCTTCCTGAAGACCAGCAGTCCTAGATGGGTGAGACTCGAGCCCACCGTGAGCAGGCACATCCCTGGGCACATCCCAAAGCCAGTATGGAACCAGCATACGAGCTGTGTCTGCCATGCCAATGGGAACTGCAACGTTGAGCAAGACGTCAGGACGGGCTGGGGGCCTGCGGATCTCCGTCACAGATGGAAAGGCTGGGGTCTGAGTCACACAGGCTTGGCCACACCTCCTCAGAGCCTACTTCTGACAGCGAGCAATTTACAGCTCAGGCTGGAGGCCCAGCTTTCCTTTCAGCCTTCACTTGTTCCAGGGGCAGGCATCTCCCTGACATGGGCTTCCCTGTGGGATCGCTGCCAGCAGTCCTGCGGAATGCGCAGCAGGGGGGCAGGTTTTAGGAACTCACCTGTACTTTTGTTTCCCAAGGTCACAGTGTCCCTGTCCACTAAGCACTTTGGAATATGTGATGCTGCTTTCCAAGTGGCTGAGCTCCAGCCCCACCCAGCACCTCCACCCTGGGGACTGGGCAGCCCCAGGCCCTGCAGGACGGTAAGGAATCCTAGGTGAGCCCTGCCTGGAAGTGGCTTTCCAGACCCAGCCCGCCCTCTTTGGAAGGGCAGCAGGGCTGTCACTCAGGCTCACCAGCTTTGTCTTTCATTTGCATAGAGACACCCAAGAGGAACTGTGGTCATCAAATAATGAGGAGTGTTACCTCGCCTTGGCCGTTTGTGCCTTTAGTACTTAAAGACTTCTGTCTTGGCAGACTCTCCCTTCTGAACCATTACTGGCTTTAAAGAACCAATCCATCGGGGCCCAGGGTCCATAAAAAGAGACCACCGACCCTGAGGATGCCGCAGGCCCTGTGTAGTATGAACGAGGCCATCCGCCGCATCAGCCAAGGCTTTGCCTACAGAAGCAGCCCAGGGCAGCTTTGGCGGAGAAATGGCCACCTGCACTAAATTAGATGGCTTTCAGACCCAGGATCAGAAAGAAGCCACAGGGCTACCAAAGTTCTTTTGGGTACAAAAGGCAACCTGCCAGCGGCCTCGCCACTCCCAAGCCAAGCCCAGCCCTGTGCCTGACCGGTCATCAAGGACATTGGGCGGGTGTTTCGGGAAGAACCTAGCTTTCAAATTGACTTCCGATTGCTGTGAGTCACCTTATCTGATTCCAATGTGGGCCTGCATGGACTTTGAGATAGTTGATTGCCTCAGATGAATCCACGATTGCCTCAGCAGGTAATTTACCTATAGAGTTTCAGGTGCTAAGGAGAACAAAGTATTTGCATTTAGAAAGTCTAAACTCAATCGGGTAGCAGGCCAGTAGTCTTTGGCTGGCTCCGAGCTCTAAGGGCTCCCACACTCCCCCCTGCTTATCTAAGTGCAGTTCACTATGTCCCAGAAATGAAAAGGGTCTCAGACATCCCCAGACACTTCCCCTGATAAGTGGACACCCCACCTCAGTGCTCCTCACCTAGTCTCTTCATGTCCCAGCGATGTTTGCTGCCACAAAATTTTCCCTCACCCTGGGTGACTGTCTACCCACTCCAGATCACACAGCAGAAGTCAACTCCTGTCAAGAGAGGTACCTTTCTGTTTGTGAACAGCTCTCTGTGTCTCCCTCCACAGATGAAAACTCGAGGCGTTTTGAACTTCTTAATACGTCACAGCTCTGGAACACTTCACCGTCCTGGCGTCTTCCCTCAGGCTTACTCCTCTCGGTGGCCTCCCTCTCAGAATGTGGCAGCCACATATCATGGGTGGTCTCATTATCATCACCTCCCTTGTTCTAGGCACTGGACTTCTGTTAATATCATCTAAAATTACACTGCTGCTTTGGCAGCTCAACCCAATGACAGCTCGTAATGAGATACATGTAGAGTCAAGCAAAACCCTTTTCCAAAGGGGCACTGCCTGGCCTCCTGTCCCCTTGCCGGTGTGTCTGTGGGGGTTTGGAGCTATGCGCCAGACCATATACTGGTTCCTGTTACATTTCTTCAGTTTAAATCTGGCCTGTTCGTCCTTCCCGGACATTCACAGTGACTTTCTGTCATTGGGGAACCCGTTACAGTTATCTTCTGTGGACTAAACCAGATTATTACTTGACAAGCATGTGCAGTTATGGCTGTACCTGCCCCGTGAGCCACAGCTTGCGTTTCTCTCTCTTTCTCAAAGGTAATAATATGAGTCCACCTGTTTACTGCTTTGCTTAAACAGAGCCAGAGAGATGTTAGAGACCACATAGTTCAGACCCTTCATTTTACAGGTGAAGAAACTGAGGCCGGGGATGGGGAGGAATGACAAGAGACTACCCAGCTGCCCGATCTGCAGCAGAGCCAAGAATCCTGACTAAGATATTCCCAGCCAGGTACCCTTTGCTTATTTGCTCACCACATCTACCAGAAGATTCTAACAACCAGCAACAGAACCCCTGCACTTCGGGAGGAGATGCTGGGTCAGGATGGGAGTGGGTAGTCTGTAAAGCAAGGACACGTCAAAGCCACAGCAGTCCATCAGCTGATGAATGAACACCTGCTCCAGCCACACCATAAAACATTATCCAGCTGTGGAAAGGAAGGAAGTACTGTCACAGGCTGCAACCTGGGCAACCCTAACCATACCAGAGGCCGTGGAAGGAGCCAGTCACAGACCATGTTGCATGACTTCACCCATGTGAAAGGTTCAGAGCAGGCAAAGCCATGGACAGAAAGCAGTTGTGGTTCCCAGGGCCTGGGTTTCAGGGGAGATGGGAGTGACTGCTAGAGGGTACAGGGTTTCTCTGGGGAGGGGGATGAAATGGTCTGGAATTAGTGATGACAGTCACACAACCTGGGGAATACACTCACCACTAAATTGTATATCTTATGATGATTTAAATGGTGAGTTCTATGGCATGAAAGTTTTATCTTAATTTTTTTTTTAAAGCCACAGGTGACCTTTCCACTGGCAGACAGTGAGGAAGAATGAGGGTGTTCGTAGTGAATGCTTTCCTCTTCTCCCACCAACCCAACTTTCCAGAGGGTAGAGGGCAAGGAGGGGCCTTTCAGGGCCTGGGGACACCCCTGACCTCTGCGGCAGCAGGGAGTGGGGGCCTCCGCTGTGCCTGCAGCAGTTCCTTGCTTGTGTGCAGGGTGAGGGGCTGCAGCAGTTTCTGTCCTCTGCCCTGGGTCCTCAGTCTACAGGCCAGTCCAGCCTCCACGGGCCACAGCCTCATTTGGAAGAATTCTGGTGGGCAGCTGCAGAGTCTTCCCGTGGGAATAGCAGTGAGCAGGCCCCTTGGGACGGCTGGGCAGGAGCAGGGGCCATAGAGCCTAGAGCCCAGCCCATCTGTGGTTGGAAGGGGTTCCGATCAAGGTGTGCAGGAGTCAGGTTCGCAGAAGAAGAGAAGCAGCTCTCTGGGGTGGTTTCAAAAAGAAATTAAAAACCCCTGTCAGTTGGAAGCTAATGGCTTTCATGTTGGCTTGACTGATTCCGCAGGGGCGGCAGCTCCTGGCAGGCTGCCTGCTGCGTAGGTGGTGTTCTCAGAACAAAAGTTCAGGGCCGCCCTCAGCCAAGTCACCTCAGTAACAGCGCAGTCCCTGCCCTTGCCAGTGGTGTGTCTCCCCCCAGAGGTCCACACTCGCTGTACTGCAGCCCCAGGTACATGCTAAGGCCCAAGGGGGCACAGGCCACACACACACACACACACACACACTACAAACACCAAACACATCTCACCACACACACACTACAATACACATACCACACACATCACAACACAAACCACACACACAACACATTGTACATACCACACATATCACACATATCATACCACACATACAACACAAACCACAGACACATCTCAGCATACACATATATAAAACCACAATATGCATACCATACACATCACACACAACACAAACCACACACATAACACACACAATACACATACCACACATAACACACACACACCATTAATCATACACAGATACCACAAATTCTACACCACACACATACCACACACACCACACCATGCACATGTCATACACACCACACCACACACACCAAACCACATACATGTCATCACACACCATATCACACACACAGACACACACACACTCCCTCCACACTGTTTTTCCCTATGAATACAGGAGCTGCTGAACTCGGTCGGGCCTGCTGGCCTCCATGAGCAAAGGCAGGCAGAGCAGGATGGCCCATCCTTCACTAGAGAGACCAGCACACAGGTCTCACCATTATCAGCATAATGGGAATCAGCTTTGATAGACACTGGGCATCTTCAAAGAACATTACAAACATTAACTAATTAAGCCATCCCCGCCTCATGAGGCTGGTGGCAAATCCAAGATGGGCCCACAGACCTGGCTGTCAGCGCCAGGCGGACCAGCCGGTGTACCTTGCTCTCCCTGCGAAGGAGGTCAGATTTGGTCAGAAGGCAGGGCCCAGCTCTCCAGGTGCTAAAGTGTTCAAGGATGAGAAAGAGAAGAAGGGGACTGGTGGCTAGTGATAGGAGGTCACTTCTAGGTGACATCCCACCCTCATGTGAGCACCATCTGGTGGCCTCTTGCTTGTCACCCAGGACAGCCAGGTTGAATGGGCTGGCCCTGCAGGCAGCTGGAGCAGAGGGCAGGCCTGGACTTCCAGCTCTGAAGGCCCAGGCGGCTCTGCTCCCTTCCCCCTGTGCTGGCAAAAGCAGGTCTCGGGAACTAGTTCATTCATTTCTCATTTATGGGATGATTCATTATCACTGCTTCACAGCCCTCACTCCCGGGCAAGAGCTTTCACCGCATCACACTGATGACTTTATATCTGAGATAAAGTTCCCCCGCTATATGAACTCACCAGTGGGAAACTGTTATGATGCTAATGGTGGAAAAGAGAATATTTTTCTCAAGTGGAAGAGCTTCTAAGACCTACATTCCTATATTTTTATTTGTTTGTTTGTTTGTTTCTGGAAGGCTGATCCTGAGCAGACTCTCCCCCAGTCAAACCCCTATTTGGAAGCAGGTACCCTTCCTCTCTCAAAAGAAGTCATGTACAGCAAGATTGCAGAAGGCGTGGTCCCTGAAACTGGACAGACGTGCTAAGTTCATTGTCTCACCCTAGAAAAGAGCATCCCTGGGTGGAGGCAGCCCTCTCTGATCCCATCACTCCCTAGGTCTGTATGTCTAGGAAGAAGTTTAAAAGGGGAACTGTCCGACTCAAAGCCAAGGGCAGCACAGGCTGGACCGGCTTCTGCGTCCATGGCCTGGAGTAGCTGCTTGTCTTAGGTCTCAATGATTATTTCAGCACATAAAGGAGAAAGAAACACAAGCACCTTTTTTAAGGCATTGAAGAGAAGATAAAGAAATCAAGCCAAAAAGAGACACAATAACAGAATCAGCCAGATGCACTTGTAGAACAATTTCAGAAGAGAGCAGAAGAGTTTCCCAGAACATGGTTCTGAACCCTTCACTGGAAATCTTACCCATTTTTATTTTTTTAAACTGTGGATTTTAAAAATTAAAACCATTGTCTAAGTGCAGCTGTGGGCATTTTCAGTCTTGGGCATGAACTCAGGACAGATGTATCATGTCAAGGACACCATTTAATTAGGTGAATTGTATTTAGGCCGAAGTGATTTGAAACGCTGGGTTGGATGGACTTAGATGGACTCTTGATTGATGCAATGTGAACACATAGCTATACAACCAGGTCAATTTACATGTTCTTTTCAGAAGGTGTGTGCTGGGTGTTCTCAATCAGTGGCAGCTTATTATGGTATCAGGAGTTCAAACTCGTCCTTTGCCATATACTCATGGAATGACCTCAGGCTGGTTAAGCCCTTCTGGTCTTGGTGCCCCCGCCTTCCTCATAGGCCGTTGTAAAGATAAAATGAGATATTGCCTACAAAATTCTAGCTCATAGCAGGGACGTTTTGTGCCCAGACTATTTTCCCATAGTAAATTTTAAATACTTTAGAAAAATCAAATGATAACAAAAAACTGATTTTAAAGTTTATATGAAGAAACAAAAACCCCCAAACACTCAACAATATTGAAGGAGAAAAACAAAGTTGGAAGATTGACACTATCTGACTTCAAGACATACTTTAAAGGTACAGTAAGCAACACAGTGTGCTAGTAGTGAAAGAAGAGACAAATAGTAGATCAATAGAACAGAATCAAGAGCCCAGAAATAGGCCCACATAATATAGTCAACTGATCTTTGACAAAGGAGCCAGGGCTCCTCAATAGAGAAAAGAGGGTCTCGTGCTCGCTTCGGCAGCACATATACTAAAATTGGAACGATACAGAGAAGATTAGCATGGCCCCTGTGCAAGGAGAAAAGAGGGTCTCTTCAACAAATGATGCTGGAACAACTGGACATCCACATGCAAAAAAGAAAGAAAGATCTAGACACAAATCTTCCACTTTTCAGAAACATTAACTCAAAATGCATCATAGATTTAGTTGTAAAATGAAAAACTATAAGACTTCTAGATAATAAATTAGGAAAAAACCTGAATGAGCTTGGGTACGATGGTAGCTTTTATAGATACAACACCAAAGGTGTTTCATGAAACAAAAATTGATAAACTAGACTTTCTTAAAATGAAAAGTTCTGTTATGTGAAAGCCAATGTCAAGAGAACAAGAAGACAAGCCACAGACTGGGAGGAAAATGTTGCAAAAGAAACATCTGATAAAGGAGTGCTACCTAAAATATACAAAGAAACCCCCCCCAAAAAAAAACTTCAGTAAGAAAACAACCTGATTAAAAATGAACAAAAACCTCAACAGACACCTTACCAAAGAAGATACACAGACGGCAAATAAACACGTGCAAAGATGCTCCACATTATATCATCAGGGAGCTGCAAATAAAAACAATGAGATACCTGCACACACCTACTCGAATAGCCAAAATCCAAAACACTGACACCACCAAACACTGGCGAGGATGTGGAGCAGGAGGACCTCTTAGTCATTGTAGGTGGGGAGGTAAAATGGTAGAACCACACTGGAGGATAGATTGATGGTTTCTTACAAAACTGAACACACTCTTATCATACAATCCAGCAGTCACACTCCTTCCTATTGACCCAACAGAGTTGAAAATTTATGTCCACACAGAGACGGATTTAATGGTGGGCAAACCAGGCGCATGCCCTTTGCCCCGACTACTGAAGGGCCCCAAGAAACCTTAACTTCACACTTTTTTCTAATGTAAGGAGCCCAATATTTTCTGCACCCAGGGCCACAACTGAATTTGAAAACAACCAAGATGCCCTTCAGTAGGTGAGTGGATAAAACTAGGCTCCACCCAGACAATGGAATATTATTTATCACTAAAAAGAAATGAGCTATTAAGCTATGAAAAAATCATGGAGGAAATTTAACTACATTTAGTAAGTGAAAGAAGCCAATCTGAAAGGCTTTACACTGCATGATTCCAACTATATGAAATTCCGTAAAAGGCAAAACTATGGAGACAGTGGGAAGATCTGTGATTGCCAGGGGTTAGGGAGAAGGATGGATAGGCAGATCAGAGGCTTTCTAGGGAGTGAAAATACGCTGTATGATTCTATAGTGGTAGATACATGTCATTACACATTTGCCCAGACCCGTAGAATGTATAACACAGCATGAACCTCAGTGGGAATTAGGGATTTGGGGTGATGATGATTGTCAATGTAGGTTCAGCGATTGTAACAAATACACACTTCTGGTAAGGAGTGTTGATGACGGCAGAAGCTGTGCCTAAGTGTGTGTGTGGGGAGGGCTATGGGAGCTCTGTGCCTTCTGTTCAATTTCTTTTTAATTTTATTTTATTTATTCATTCTAGAAAGGAGAGAGAGAGAAGAGAGAGAGAGACAGAGAGAGAGAAGAGGGGGAGGAGCAGGAAGCATCAACTCCCATATGTGCCTTGACCAGGCAAGCCCAGGGTTTTGAACCGGTGACCTCAGCATTTCCAGGTCGACACTTTATCCACTGAGCCACCACAGGTCAGGCCCTCCTGTTCAATTTTGCTGTGAACCTCAAACACTCTAAAAAAGTAAAAACTTGATTTAAAAAAAATCAAGTAATGGTTTAGTTATTTTATTTGTTGGAACTAATTGAAGAGATGCCTGTAAGGTTATTGAAAAAAAATTTTTTTCTAGATCTTTTTACTAGAAATAAGATTCAGGCCCTGGCCAGTTGGCTCAGTGGTAAAATGTTGGCCCTGGCGTGTGGATGTCCTAGGTTTGATTTCCAGTCAGGGCACACAGAAGAAGTGATCATCTGCTTCTCCACCCTTCTCCCTCCTCTCCCTCTCTCTCTCTCTCTCTCTCTCTCTCTCCCTCTTCCCCTCCTGCAGCCATGGTTTGATTGATTCAAGTGCATTGGCCCCAGGTGCTGAAGATAGCTCTAAAAATAGTGAAGATAGCACTAAAAATAGCTCGGTTGCCAGTGGCTTCAGATGGGCGGAGCAATGGCCCCAGACAGGGGTTGCCAGGTGGATCTCGGTTGGGGCGCATGTGGGAATCTGTCTATCTCCCCTCTTCTCACTTGGAAAAAGAGGAAAAGAAAAGAAAGGGAAAGAAAAGAAAAAAAGGAAAAGAGAAGGAAAGGAAAGGAAAGGAAAGGAAAGGAAAGGAAAGGAAAGGAAAGGGAAAAGAAAAGTAAAGAAATAAGATACGATGAATGAGAAAGGTGGTGGGCAAGGAGGAGAGGAAAAGGAAAGAGAGAAGTAGGAAGAAAGAAGGGAAATAGATGAGCCTATGTTAACCAAGAGAGCATGACCCCTTCAAACAGAGCTACCCCTGTGTCATCCCACCTGTTTTTATGTAAGTCAGGAAGAAATGAAAGGCCTTCCCTGCTCTCGGCCTCCTCCCCAGAGGAGCCTGCTGGCCCTCCCTCTGCACCGGCCCCTGCCTGCTGCACCCATTTATGAAGACCTTCTTTTTCTTGAAACAGTAAACTGAATGAATACCTCTGGAATAAAAATGTGTAAAAGCACCTGAAAAAGAAAAAACAAACAATAAAAAAAGAAAAGAAAAGCATTGTGTAGAGTAAGAGCCGGTTCACATATCTGTGGGATGAATGCGCTCCAGCTCCTAGGGATATCTGTGAGCATAGGGATGATGCCATCCCACAGGGCTGGCTGTGAAGCGGAACCCCACTGTAACTCTCCGTGTTAGTGCTGTCACTGCATAGACCAGAACTGCTATTTGTGTCACCCGTGTGATAGGGCTTGGAGCACGTCTTCCAGACCACGGGCATTACAGGCATCTGCAGAAAGATGTATTTCAGGACTTTCTCAATGCCCAAATGTGGGAATTCTGAAATGTAGTGATGTCTAATTTTTGAGGGGAGGGAAGCAGAGAAATGCCTGGTTCTAGAGAGGGGAAGAGGGGGAGGGGGTGCAAAGCAGGTTCACACTTAGGGCACAAGAGGAGGTGGGGGAAGGGAAGTTTGGGGAGACGGTGGGGCAGGGAGGCCACTCTCTGATATATTTATCTTTCAAAGTGAGGGCCTAAGAGACACTGTCACAGTTGGACAGGCAGCAAATCTATTATTTTAATGTACAAAGTCAACCAGTTGAGAAACTAAAATAATATAATAACTATCCTGATGGGAAAGAAGAAGAGATGAGCACTTCTATGTCTGGTGACAGGAAGTTAGACAAAATTGGGCACTTTTAAAGTGATATACACATATCACATAGCAACCCAGCAGTGATGACCACGAGGACTAAACACAGACACAGCTCACACTTTCATTTGGAAGTGTGTCTGTGAAGAGCTAGATTGTGATGGAGAGGGGAGGGTGGGGAGGTCTTGCCCTCCGTGGTGAAACCTTCCTACCTGGCTGGCTCCCCATCCCCAGCCATGTCTCACTGAGAAAGGAAGGCTCTGGTTTGCATCTGAAGAGCTCTTTGGCCCACTCTGTGCTGGTTGAGTCAGCCTCTCTGCACAAACACCTGTCAGCCACCAGGGAACGCGGTGACAGACATGCACAAATGACAGAGCAATGAAAGAAGAATCTGATAACACTGGATACCCTTGTAAAAGTCAATGTTGCCATCGGATGAGCACAAGCATGTGCCTATCTTGCCCAGGGCCCACAGCCCAACAGAGTCACAAGGCCAATGGTGCTCCAGGGTTACACTGCTTCTCTCTAACACAGTTCCTCCTGCGCTGTGTTCAATTTTTTAAATAAATTAAAACATTGAAAAAGTGCGTCATATGTGTATTGTTTCCAAAAATGTCCTAGGATGCTGCCATCACTCAGGTGCTCCCCAGGGTGGCTGGGTGACATTTGATTCAGACGAGCCCCCTCCAACCATCTGTACCAAGGACAGAACCTTCCAGCAAACCTCAGTCTTTTCAAGACTTCAATCAAGGTCTTAAATAGAAAAGCCCTGAGACAAACAGAAACAGAAAACAGAGTCTGTTTTTCAATCAAGTTCCAGGAGGATTTGTCTGTCAAAGCAAATCAAAGCCGTCCCTGATGGTTCTCTCATGGTTCATCATCTGTGCTTATCAATCCTTGATGTGTAAGTCCCTCGAAGGAAAAAAGTGCAAAAGGAATCCTTCTGTGCTTTGAAGATTGATTAAAAAGTGCTCTTTGAGGTCACCTGAGGAGATGCTGCAGACAGATACTGCAAGCAGAAAACAAACTATATGTACTTCTTTGATTTCATAAAATTGGGCAGAGCCCTCGGATGTGGACTTCCACTGGAATCTAAGCATGGCCAAAGTGTCAATCTGCACATCACATTGCTTTTTGGGGGGGGGGGACTAGGGGGTTGGCAACACTGCAAGCTGGGACCTGCTTTGACTGCCCTGGAGGTGCTCCTGCACAGAGGTACCTGGGCTGAGACCAGAGGAGGCCTGTCAGGTTCACCTGCTAGAAACAAATACTCCAAAACCTTGGAAAAGGGAATCCCTTGGATTGTCTAGGTTTGGCTTTTCATGGCCAGATCTTTACCATGATTTTGAGATTTGGGGTCTTTAGATGACATTAGTCTTAATCAAGTTGAGACCACCTGGTGATGCTGATATATCCGAGGGTCAGTACTCAGACCTACGGTTCCAACTGCAGTATCCTTCCTGGAGAGAGTACATGAGAAGACCCAGCTATGGGTGGATGACAGTAAGAATGACAGTAAGCAGTTACTATCATATTATCGCTGGTGGAGCCTGCAATGAGTTGGGTTGATTTGCTGGCTCCCCGAAGCCAGCCACAGTCTGGTGTCTGATTCAAAAAGCTAACAACTCATCAGGCAAAGAATAAAACAAATAGCGAACGCAGTCTTCACTCGAAAAGCCAAAGGAAGATTCCATTGCAGTGCACAGTTGAACTCCTTCCGACCTTTCTCCATCCTTCTCTCTGCAGCCCATGTTTCTGTTCGCTGAGATTCTCACCCTCTCTCCTCCCCACACTCAGCAACCCTCTCCCAGGGCACACTCATTGCTTTCTTTTTTCCGTGCAACAATAGCTCACAAACTGTTTTGTAGAAAACTGTACTATTTTTTCCCTTTCCCCCTCTTTCCTTTTGCCTATCCTAAATGCTGGCATTACAGGTTGGGGGTTATTGGCACCTTTTGTATGTGCTCCTGGAAGCATTGTCGATACTGTTGATAACTTACCATGTGTTGGGCACAGTATTACATTACTGAATTCAACAGGTGTCTAAATCAGGGTTTTCTTAAGTGTGATTAGAGGACAATGTTCCAGGCAGATGTTCCTTGATAAGATGGTTTAATGATTAAATATATTTGGAGAACTGCCACCCCTCATCTGGCTCCTGTAGACTCCCAGTGCACATTAAATCTCTGATAATTCCTAGAGTAAATGTGCATATTTATCACTGGTTAACCCAGTATTTCTCTAACTTATTAGATCACTAAACTTACTTGACCAAAGAAAAAGAAGGAGTGAATGTCAGCAGCACATTCTGCCCCAACCCAGCTCTAGGGAATGCAAGTGGTCCAAGCACACTTGTGTAGGAAGGTTCTAGAGAACATGGTGGGTGTCCACTCTGACTTAGTGCAATGTTTGTAGTGGTGTAGACTTGGGCTAGGTTATTCTTGATAGAGAGGCTTCATTCCCCAGGCAAAGCGGGTGAGTAGAGATGAGCCCATTGAGCATTTCAGCGATGGCTTAAGAACAAGAGAGAAACTCATGATGCCACCCTGCAGTCTTGTGGGAGGTGCAGCCACTGCGAATGTCTAGGAGAAGGCAAAGAGCAGGGAGGTCCTCAGGGATGAGGAGGTCAAGCCCAGCAGCTAACTCTGGCTTGCATGGTGGCATAAATGGTGTAATTCTGAGGCCACACACTACAGCCCTAAATTTAAGCTTGCTTCAGACTTTGGCTGATAACTAGCAACAGAAAAATCAGTAAATCAACCATTTTCAAAATGGTTATGACCTTTCAAGAGCCCCCAGATCCTTCTGTTTCCTTTCCCACGCTCTCCTTCTCCACCAACCCCCATCCTCTCCCTCAACATCATGGTTTCTTTACTGGTCTAGAGACTTAGCATGCTCCGCAGGACCCAGGAGAGGGTGGGAAAGCCTGAACCACCTGAGGAAAGGAGTCCCCCCGGCCCAGAGCCAGCCCCTGACTTCTGCAATTGGAGGCTGCTATTTTGAAGGGCTGCTTCAAGATCTGTGGCTTTAGGCATTTTGTTATTTTACTGTTTGCTTTTGGAACTTCTTAAAACAAACCTCAAAGAAGAGAGAACTCCTGTCTGAAGCTAATTCCTTTTAGAATCCAAGAAGTGACTCACAGAGGCTGTTTTGGCATGTATGCTCCCTGTTGAGTTAATACGATTAGACTCATAAATTCTATTTTTGAAATGTAGACTTTGTACCCTGAATATTCTTTCAGAACAAAAATAAGTTTGTAGGAAAATGACACCAGTGTTTACATATTTGGCATTATCTAAATACGTGTTATTTGCCTGTTCATTCTTATCTTTAATCGTCTATTTTTCCATCGGATTAAAGAGATCGGGCACATTTTTCAATAAAGTTGCTTAATGCTCATTGGCATAAATCTTGTCCACATATAAGATAATAGTATGAGAAGTTGTGTTCTCACCAAATGTCCATTGGCTGATGAATGGGTAAGAATAAAGGTGGTACGTACACTCAGGGGAATATTATCTAGCACTAAAGAGAAGTGAAATTCTGACACGTTACAACCTGATGATCCCGAGAGCATGATGCCGAGTGACATAAGCCAGTCACAAAAGTCACACAAATACTGTGTGACTTCTCTTAGGTGAAGTTCCTATGAGGGTGCCAGGGACTTGAGTTTGGGAAGGTGAAAATGTTCTGAAGATGGATGTGAATGTACTTTATGCCATCAAATTGTTCACTTAAAAATGATTAAAATGGTAAATTTTATGCCGTGTGCCTTTGACCACACATACACAAAGCTGATTTTCCCAGGAGCAGATGCCCGAGGACCCTAACAATCATGCTCGAGGCCCGAGGCTTCCTTGGGCTTGTTTTTTATTTTACCCACCCTGCTACTCCAGAAATAACCCAGTGCTCCTCCTTCAAAGCTAACACATGGCAGGACCTAAGTCTTACTGTGTGCAGAACTGCCTGTTCCCTCAGGGCAGGCGGTTTCTTTATAGTACGGTGGATGGTCTTGGCAGGAGGCAGGTGCAGCCACCATTTCTGGGGAGGAAAAATCTCAACTGTAGAAATTTGATGGCTCCTGAGATTTGTTTTAAGTCACAGTAGTCGTTACCTAAGTTAACACGCAAAGCCTTTGTTCTTGTGTCATAAACAGGCAGCCACTGAGTGTTCAAAGGCCCATGGCCCTCCGTTTGGCCATAAAATTAACCCTAATCTGTGGACGGCTCTGCTACATTTTCAGCCATGTGGCAAACCTGCTTTTAAATGTTTTGTTTGTCAGATAATTTTTGATAACTCCTTTAAAGCAATGTTACATGTAATAAAAGTCTTCATGTGGGACCATTAAGAACAACGAACTGTGCTAACCACAAACCTCAAAAGGAGTATTCTGTTGTTTGAGGTTTAAATAAATAAAAAGAAAAAAACAAAAAAGAAAGATCTTCATTCTTGCTAAGACCAGAAAGGTCTTTTGAGAACTTCATTTTTGAAAGCGTCCCTGGCATGACTGCAGATGTAACAAATGCCCATATCCTATGTATTTGTATGCTGTCCTTTGCAGGCACGGCACACATTTCAGAGTGACCTGGTAAAAGATATGTGCGGTCGGGTGAGTGACCAGTCATCGCAGTACAAAAATAACCCTTGGTAAATACAATCTTTTTAACGAGATTCGTCCTGAACATCTTCCTTGCACCAAAACAGCCTTCTTCCTCTCTGTAAGATGCACCTGGATGGAGTTTGGAGAAACAGAGCTGTGGGGGAACCAGATCAAACAGAGACCAAACTATCAGATGACCTTTATAAGAAAAAAGTCTACCACGTGGCTTTCATATGCAGGCCATTCTCAGTTTCTTAATTGGGTTAATTTGGAGTGATGTTCACACATTGCTGTGGGTCTTAGTTCTCACCTTCACACTTCTAGATGCCTGCAGTGGACGTCCCCCCAGGGCAAAGGAGAAAGGTGGGTAAGAACTCCATTACCACCAGCCTCAAGGACACTAATCAGGACGGTGTCTTTGGGCCAGGGCTGACAGAGCTACCAGACCATAGTGCGCAGATGCAGGGCTTGGCTGGGTTTGTGACTGCCGCTTGAGACGCAAGGCTGAGAGCTATATTGCACCGGCTACGACCACAGCTCTGGGCAGGGCGGGAAAATATCTCGGGCATGGTGTTCTTCAACCCCGTTCTGTTGACCTTTCCCCAACGGTTTTTATTTTTATTTTTTTGCCTCCATTAAAGACTTGACAGAATAAAGGATGAGATCTCTTCTGGAGGTCCTAAGCTAGGGTGCAGGAGAAAAGCTCCCAACAAAGTATGTATTTCATGGTCCTAGGAGGCTGGCAGGGTTGGAGTCCCACACAGAAAAAATTTTTTAAAAGCTCAATGCAGATCCCAGAGAACTCTAGAAAAAACCTCCCTCAGAATAACAGGGTGAGGGGGTCCCTTGACATCCCTGACTGCCAATAATGACCAGTGTTAGAAAGAAAATGGACAAAAATGATTCTAGATGGGGGTGGGGGGTCAAGCGATGGCCAAGCTAAGTCTTCAATGATGAAAAGGAGCCAGAAAAGCAAAAACACAAGAGGAAAGCTTTGTATGTAGGTGAAACCTCAAATGCAAAGGCCCTGAGGTAGGGTCTAGGTCCATGATGGTGAACCTATGACACGCGTGTCAGCACTGACACGCGTAGCCATTTTCGAGGACACATGGCCACATGCAGCCGCATACCAGAGAAGTATGGGGCCACATGCTGAGAAGGACATTTCATCCTCGGCTCCTGCACGGCCAGGTGCAGTAGCTGAGGATAAAACATTTGCTGTAGTGTAGACACTCTGTGCCGGAAGTCTGTAGGCCAAAACAACAGACCTCCGGCACAGAGCGTCTAGTTCTGGGACTTCCGGTTAGGCCGTTAGGGGATCTTTGACCTCACTTCGGCCGGTGGAGCAGGGAGCAGTGGAATGCCGCAAGGGACGCATCTCTGGGAGCCCTGTGATCGCCATTACCTGCAACAACTTAACCACAGCAACCATCATCCAATCTACTGTTCTGGGGTGTCGTGGATTTCTAATTGACCATCATTACTGAGATAAGTGAGGGGGAGGCTGGGAGAGGCGAGGGCCTGTGCTATGGGTGTCGTTTCCCGCCATTAGAAATAGTGGCAGCCATCTTAATTTACATAAGATGCAACTTGCAGAATTTCAAGACAGCATCTGGGCTCAGGTGTTTGTTGACTTGAGGTCAAAGCTTGAGTATCTGGAAAGGTGCCGCTTGGAGAATCAAGAGGGGTGCCACTATGAACAGGAAATTTGGAGTGTCTATAACCGATTACCAGACACTTTTAGCACCCTGAAAAATATAGCAATGACTTTACTCACAATTTTTCCCTCTACATACTTTTGTGAGACCTTATTCTCAGTGTTAAATAATATCAAAACCAACAAAAGAAACAGATTGACAGCTAAAGTTAGTAGCGCTTGCTTGGGCTTGAAGTGTACAAAATACCAACCTTCAATTGAAGATTTAGCCAATGAAATTCAGCAACAAAAAAGTCACTAATAGGCAGGTTAGTTAAAGAATTCCCCCTCCCCCTCACTTATCTTAATGGCACCCCACACAAGTTAAATAATATCAAGACCAACAAAAGAAACCAACTAACAGATGAACAAAGAAGTCACTAAGCAGGTAAGTTAAATAATTAGTTTTTGATTTATTAAATACAGTTATATATTACAATTATATATTTTTGTTATTTAAACTATAAATATCGTGAAAAAATTTTTTTTCTCGAAGTGACACACCACTGAATTATGCTCGGTTTTTTGGCAAAGTTTGACATACCAAGCTCAAAAGATTGCCCATTACTGGTCCAGTTATTCAAGGAGAAACTGAGTGTGTGTGTAGCTAGAGTGGAGGAAGGAGGGATGTATAGCAAGCTGAGTTTATAGAAGTGGTCAGGTCTCCCGCAAAGAGCATCACGGGAGGCATGAACATGGTCCCCATGGCTTCTGAGGGTGCTGTCTGTTCTCACCTGGAGCTCTGAGCCACCTGGGAAGCCAGCAGAGGAAATGTTGGATTGAGCAGCCAGTGAGGCAGGCTTCCTGTCACCCTACACACTGCTGATGAAGGTACATACCTTCCTGGTGTTCTCTCTGCCCACCTTAAACATTTTAAGGCATAATCCACACACCACTTACTCTCACTGCATTCTCAACAAAGAAGGCACAGCCGGGGCACTGGGACACCCTTTCTACCCACTCTGTTTTTCTCTGGTTTAGTTATAACAGTCCTTCTCAACTGGAGGAGATTTCACCCCCAGGGGACATTGCTGTATCTGGAGATATTTGAGGTTGGCACAAATGGAGTAGGGGTACCACTAGCATCTACTGAATAAGGAAAGGGATGCTACCAACATTCTTCAGTTCATGGGATAACCCCAAAAACAGAGAATCATCCCATCCAAAATGCCAATAGATGGATGAGAAGGAAGACCACTCCAGGGAGATTACAAAGCAGGATTCTGTTCCAGAAACAATGGCCTATAAGAAAACTGGCTCAGCTCCTTTCAAAATTAAATGCCTCCCTCCTTTGTCACACATGGGAAAACAGCGAGTTTCTATTTCCATCTGTGTAGTAGGTTTGCCGTCTGTTCGGCCAGCTTTCCAGCGAGGCCTGAAGCATAGTGGACAGCTAAGGGGGGTTTGCTGTGTATCAGGAGAAGTCCCCGAATGGGTCACAGCTGCACACATGGCAGGTAGACCACCCTCGACTCTGGGGCTGCCTCACTGGGTCCTTCCCCCGGGTAGTGACTGGATGCAAGACTTAAAGCTGTAGGGACTTCCTGGCACTGTGGCTTTTCACTTTGGGACTCCCCCCCCCTTTTATTCATGGCCATAAGCACTTCCAAATTCAAAGCAGAGGTTTGTCCAAAAATACCTGTAAGTAGATATGTCAGCAATGTCGTCACACAGCACAATGGATATAGGCTAAATAACATCCCTCTCAAATTCATATCCTAAAGCCCAAGCTTCCAGAACCTCAAAATGTGACTGTATTTGGAGACAGGGTCTCTAAAGAAGTAATGAAAGTAAAATGAAGTCGTTAGGGTGAGGCTTAACCTAAGCTGACTGGTGTCTTTATAAGAAGAGATTGGGACACAGACACACAGAAAGACGACTATGTGAAAACACAGGGAGAGGACAGTATCTACAAGCTTCTGTTGTTCAAGCCACCCAGCCTGCGGGACTTTGGCACAGCAGGCCTAGATGACTAACACAACAGTCTTAGAGCTTCCAGGGGTTCAGAAATTCTCCTGTGGGATCTGTCACCCAGAACCACCATCTCCCTGTGGGATATACTCTGAGGAGCAGTCTGGTCCCTGATCATGGTCAAGGATGAGGCCTTATTATTTCATCAAGAAATTGTTGAGCATGGTGTATCAGTTTCTTCTTGTGGCTGTAACAGATTGCCACACACTTAGGAATTAAAAACAGCAATTTATTCTCTCATGGTTCTAGAAGCCAAAAGTCCAAATTCAGTGTCCCTGGGCCTGCTGTGTCCAGGGGGCCGCAGGGGACAGGCTGTTCCTTGCCTTTTCCCCATACAGAGCTGTGTCCCTTGGCTTATGGTCCCTTCTTCCATCTTGGAAGCCAGCTTCCATCATCACATTGCCTTCTTCTCTCTGCGTCAAATACCCTTCTGTCTATCTTTTATAACACTTGTGATGGTATTTAGAGTCTTCCTGGATGATCCAGGATCATGTCCCATCTCAAGATTCTTAATCACATTTACAAAGTCCCTTTTGTCATGGAAGGTAACACGTTTGCAGATTCCAGGGATTAAGACATCTTTGATGGGAGGGAGGGTAGATTATTCAGCCTACCACATGTCTTCAGGCAGAGTCCTTAGGCCAGGCCATTTTGTTGGTTTACAGCCAGCGGGTGGGGGGGGGGGGTGTCAATCAGTGGTGGCCAGAATGGTTACATTATGGGACATAACCTACTTGACCATGTAGCATTAGGAGGAGTTCCAAGACAGATTTGGGTTTATAGACCCTCTGTTGGGCCATGCTTGCAAGGCCTTCCCAGAAGATATTCCCAGGAGTATTTATATTTTTAAGATAACTTTGGATTAAAGAAATAAAGCTCAAATGACAAGGGCAGTATTAGCGATGAATCCCTAACCTTGAGCCAACAGCCACCCCCTCTATCGAAAGAAACAAACAAGCAGTGTTCAGGCAGACGGGGACTTGAAACACTCTGGAAGGGGCCCCAAGACCCAACACCCCCAAGACCAGATCTCATTCTTCCCTCTGAGGTTGTGCAATATATTGCTTATGGGAAGTGAGCTCACTTCTCTGTCACTTTAGCCAAAGCCTAGCAGGGTGCAATTTACAAAGTGTTAGTGGCAGTTTGAATTAGCTCATTTTCTTCCCCCAATGCAACAGATTTTTTACCCCTAAAAGCATGCTTTTAGAGAACTGGACCCCAAACAGTCACAGGGAACTTGAATACTAACAAATACATCATTAAATATATACGACTTCCTTCCAGTACATTCTGTCCAGATGCAGAGGACAGTTAAGGCATTTATTTTCAGACCACCCTCATTATTGTTCCCACCCACCCCTCATTTTATTAAATTGCCTTCAGGCAAAAAAAAAAAAAGTCATAAAGATCTAAGTTGCTGCCCCCCCCCCCCCCAATTAAATGATTCTAAATGGGCAATCACTGGTTCCAGGGGGAAAAAAAACTTACGACACTTCTCTTTTTCTCTATTTTTTCAAGTTCTGAGAAGTGGCCACTATTCTTAAGCCCAGCTGAGCGCTCCTGAGCGAAGCACCCTTCCTTGGAGGAACAAACGCTTCCTGAGAAAGCTGACCAGTCTGTCACCCACCTACCTGCCTGTTGTTACACAGCAAAGTGGCTTAAAGAGTTGCCATCACACAGCATGGCTCTGTCAGTCAGTACTCAGTGTGGGGGGCTGACTTCTGTCCCCCAGGAAGTTATGTTGAAGCCCTCCCACTGCACCTGTGAAATGAGACCTTATTTGAAAATAGGGTCTTTGCAGAGATGATCAGATGGAGTTATGGTGAGCCCCAGTCCGATGACTAGTGTCCTTAGAAGAAGAGAGAAATTTGGACACAGACACTCAGAGAGGGGACAACACAGGGAGAGTGCCCTGTGATGACAGTGACACTCTGGGAGCCGAGGAGAAGCAAGGATTGTTGTCAACCACCAGCAACTGGAAAAAGGCAAGGAAGTATCTTCCTCTGAGCCCCGAAAGAGAACCAACCCTGCTGACTCCTTGATCTCAGTCTCCTGGCCGCCAGACTGTGCAGTCATACACGTCTGTGGTTGTAAGCCTCCTGGTCCGCGGTGCTGTAATAGCAGCTAGCCAACAAATATGCTGAGGTAGGCTAAAAATGCCCCTTCTGGTCAGTTGAATGCAAAAGCTGCTGTCTGGCTCTGTTCTTCATATATCTCTTCTACATCTCACGTTTCCTAAGCCTGACTTGGGCTGCACATCTGAGGAAGAACCACCAACATCCTCTTGGGGTTTGACTAGCTCCACAGGGGAAGAATGATATGTCTCCTCCTCAGCCTTCCTTCCCCCCAAATTCTCCTGAAGTAGGCTGGAGCAAAACAAAAACACACAATAATACCATGCGGGTCATCTCCGAGGGGCTCAGGGAAGGGAGGAGAGGAGATGAGCATCTAGTGCATGTCTAGTGCCTACCTGATTCCCTGCTGGGAGTGGGACTGCACTGTCTCGTCCAAGCCTGTGGAAGGAGAGGGCAAGCTCCTCATCTGCTGGGACAGTGCTGTGAGCCGGATCTGAGTCAGGCCCAAAGATCCAAAAATCACACAAGGGTTCAGTCACAGCGTGATGTCCCCATGGCCCTGTTCTCTACCCAGGCTCTGTATGGGGCCACTGAGTTTACATTTAGCTCAGCATCATTATTGCAGTGATTCTCTCACACTCTCAGCAAGCATCAAAATCACCTGGAGGGCAGGTTAAAACACCCATTGCTCCCCACCCCCGCCCCCATTCCAAATTTCTGATTCAGTGGATCTGGGTGGACCCCAAATTCTGCATTACTAACGCATTTCCCGGTAATGGATTCTGAACACTTAGTATGTGCCTGGCACAATGAAAGGGCATAACATGATAATGATAATAAAATAATAACTAGTATGTATTGAGCACTTACTATGTACAGGTTCTGTGCTCGTGTTTACTACTCACAGCTATAATGTAGGTACTACAGTTAGCACCATTCTAAAAATGGTGCTAACTGTAGTGCCCTGAGAGGGCACAGAGAGGTGAACAAATTTGCTCACAGACACACAGCTCATGAGTGGTGCAGGTAGTGGGCTGATTTCCACCCCACCATATCAAGCCCCAAAGGTCCTAATCCTTGAAACCTGTGAATGTTACTAAAGAAACTCTGCTGATGTAATTAGTTTAAAGATCTTGATATGGAAGATGATCCTGGATTATCCAGATGTACCCTAAATATTGATACATTGACAAGTGTTTTTAGGGGGAGACTTAATTCAGACAGAGGAGGAGAAGGCAGCGTGATTACTGAAGCAGGATGCTACCCTGCTGGCTTTGAAGGTAGAGAAAGGGGCCACAAGCCAAGGAATACAGGTGCCTCCAGAAGCTGGATGAGGCAGGCCTGGTTCTCCCCTAGAGCCTCTGGAGGGAGCCTAGCCCTGCAGACTCCTTGATTTCTGCTCTTAACTGATTTCAAACTGCCGGCCCCCAGAACTGCAAGGGAATACATTTGTGTCCCAGGAAACTGACACAGTGGAAAAGGATTTCAGCCCAGCCAGTCTGTCTTCAAAACCCACACTGTTCTTTGGCCTTGCTAAGATTTTTAAAAACTATTTCCTTATGATTTAAAATTTATAGCTTTTTTTAAATGAGGTAAAAACTTTATACAGTGAAGTACGTGATACATTTTGACAAATTTAAACAACAGGGTAGCCTCCACCCCATTGTGCTATAGAACAGACCCAAACCCCCTTTCCAGTCAATCCATTCTCTGTTTGAAGGCACTGTTCTGACTTCTACTCTACAGATGAGTTTTGCCTGTCCTTGAATGCCATATAAATAAAAGTATATAGTACATGGGTGTATTCATAGTGGTTGTCTTTGGTTCACCCATGGTTTGAATATACCACAACTTCTTTATAATTTGTTTGGTGTCCCCAGGAGGGGATTTGAAACATCCCCTGCACAATACAGATTAAACTTGAAATAAACGCAAGGTGTGGCTCAGGGCCAGCAGGGTCCCGTGGGTGGGGTTTGTCCTGAGGTTGCAGTGAGAGGACCTAATACAAAGCCCAGAGCATAGTGTCTGTAGGAATGTGTGTGTCCATCCCTTCACTTAACAGGAGTTCTGTCCTTGGAAAAGTAAACGGCTTCCGACCATATGGCCACACGTGATATTTCATGAGCTGGAGGGGAGGGAAGATTTTCCCTCCACCTATCAGTCAGATAGCTGGGTTTATGGAATAAAATGACAACAGAGAGATGAACAGCAGAAACGGTGTGCAAAATACATTCATTTTATTTATTTTAGTATGCGCATGGCGGTATCACAGGGGTTTGAACACTCAGCACATTGGTGAGATTTGAGAGCTCATGCACCCTTGTATTGTAATAAGAGAAGGGGTGGTGGGATGAAGCCAACTCAGTGGGGAGTAAGTTATTTTCAGGAGAGATAAGGAGGTGCTTAGAAGTTGAGAGGAGAGGTAGGACAGTTTGTGAAGAAGTTTGGGTATGGTTCTGCCTCCTAGTCTCTTGTGATGAGTGTCAGTCTTCCCAGGCTGAGGACATTCCTGGGGAGAGGGGATTTCAAACAATTGAGTTCCTCTTGGAGGATCTGGCTCTAGGCAGATGAGGGAAGTTCAGCCAAAGCATCTCCATGAATTTGCTATTTTTTAGTGCTTCAGCTCAAAATAACAAGTATGCCAAAGTGACATATTTTGAAGTGACATGTCCTAAATGCTGCAAATATATTACCACATTTTACTTTTTAACTGTTTTCAGCTTTTTACTTTTACCTTCGATTTGCTATTTATATCTCCTTCTTCCCAAATGCAATACAAGGTCGCAGAATCCAGTCCTCCAAATTCTGCTTAGGACACAGTGGCCTTCGTTGGCATTCATTACCAAGGACTGTGAACTGCTCTCCTTTCCACAGGTGACACATGGCCATTTAGGAAACACAGCTTCTCACCCTCTCTTCTCAATGATGCTCTGTGACTATCTATCCCTGAGGATCCACTGTGTTTGGTGAATTTAACATTGAGATATTTTTCAAATCTTGGAAAACAGTCTGTGTCAGGGTGGGCTCCACTTTCTGCAGGCAGACGCAGGTGCACACCGGGGCTCACAGATTGTGCAAGGAGCAGGGGGGACTCAGGCCCCTGGAACACAGACTGTGCCAGTGTATATAGCAGCCCTGCAACAAAAGAGGAGACCGACCATGGGTGCCTTGGGCTGGAGGTAGCTTTGACCCTGGCTGGTTTCTTCTAACCTGTGGGTGCCATGCTCAGAGCAGGAGAGGTACAAGGAGACAGATGAGCCAACCTCCACCCAGCACAGCCAGCAAATCTGTCCAAAGAGAAATGTGCTTTTTTTCAGATGCTGCCAACAGGGGCTTCTGCCAGTCAGTCTGTCTCCCTCTCCACTGTTCTCTCCTCTCTCTGTGTGTCCCTGACTCTCTCTGATAGAGCCCATTTAATTTGTTGGCAACAGATAGATGTTCTATTGGGTGGCAGTGCCAAACTGTGGAGGACTGGTGAGGAACTGTTTCACTCAGACCGCAGGCCTGAACCACGCCTGGGATTGGCCAGAGACACTGTTGCCGTGGCAACTCCACTGGCAGCTTCCTGCCTGACCCCCTGCACTGGGCATCACCTTCATTATTACCCTCTGTGACACCACAGAGGATTGAAGCACTTTAATTAACTCAGCTCTGGTGTAGGGTCTTAGTCATTGCCCGTCACCCTCTCTGCAGCCATCTGTGCCATGCCACCTCTCCCCGGGCGGCCCATGAATCAGCCTGGCCTTTCACATGTTTGGGGCTAAAAGGAATGTATGTCCAAGCAGTCCTCAGAGAGATTTAAGGAAACAGCTCCCTCCTTTGCCTTCCACAAGGCATGAGGTTCCCTTTGTCTTTCTGAGGCACATTCGTTTCGGGTACGTACTGACATCTCTGAGAAGAAAATAGGCTCATTGTTAGACATGTGTGGGAAGAATACAGTCTGTAGTTTTCTTATACCCAGGGGTTCCAGAGAGGGGGAGACAGCGGTGACCAGGGCTGCAGCCCCACCTTCCTGGACTGTACCTGGAGGGAAGGAGGAGGAGAAGGGAGGGACAGAGGGGTGGTAGGACCCAAATCAGCAGGCGGGGCTCCTAACCTGGACCCAGAAACTCAAATGCTAAAAATCTACATTTCTATTTTCACTAGTCTCTAACTGAAATTCATCATTTCTTCCCAATGTGCACGTAGGCAGCAACCTCAGTGTGTCAACAGTCTTTGTGACTTTGACAACAATAAGAAGCACAGGTGATTTGGTACCATGTTGCATTTCATGCAGACACCTGCACATGTCATTCATGCCCATCACCACTTCAAAGTGACCATCAAGTTTAGTCCCACCCACAGGTCCTATGGGCATCAGTGATTAAGGACCTCAGAAAGGGAGATATACTATTACTAAGATGGTCCTTGTTTTTCCCTGTATTGGAGTCAGTCATGAAAAAGGATACATTTCTATACCTGTCTATCATTCAATAGATTGATTAATAGATATAAAGTCAGGATATGTATAAATATATATGTGTATGAAGAATGAGAGTGGGGCTTTATTTCCAAAGAAATTCATTCTAGTCCTTAAAAGTGCTGTAAATATTACATATAAACATGAGAACTGGTGAAGTTGACCTGGACTTTCTTATGGGAAAGAATATTCTTTTTTTTTCCTTTTTTTTGTGACAGAGACAGAGAGAGAGGGACAGATAGGGACAGAGAGGAAGGGAGAGATGAGAAGCATCAATTTTTCATCGTGGCTCCTTAGTTGTCCATTGATTGCTTTCTCATATGTGCCTTGACCAGGGGACTACAGCAGAGCAAGTGACCCCTTACTCAAGCCAGTGACCTTTGGGCTCAAGCCAGCGACCATGGGGTCATGTCTATGATCCCACGCTCAAGCTGGGTGAACCTGTGCTCAAGCCAGCTGAGCCCATGCTCAAGCTAGTCACCTCAGGGTTTCAAACCTGGGTCCTCTGCACCCCAGTCTGATGCGCTATCCTTTGTGCCACTACTTGGTCAGGCAGGAAAGAACATTATTAAAAAATTTAAATCCGCCTGACCAGGCAGTGGCGCAGTGGATAGAGCGTCGGACTGGGATGCAGACTACCCAGGTTCGAGACCCCGAGGTTGCCAGCTTGAGCGCAGGCTCATCTGGTTTGAGCAAAAAGCCCACCAGCTTGAACCCAAGATCGCTGGCTCCAGCAAGGGGTTACTCGATCTGCTGAAAGCCCATGGTCAAGGCACATATGAGAAAGCAATCAATGAACAACTAAGGTGTTGCAACGCGCAATGAAAAACGAATGATTGATGCTTCTCATCTCTCTCTGTTCCTGTCTGTCTATCCCTCTCTCTGACTCACTCTCTGTCTCTGTAAAAAATAAATAAATTAAAAAAAAATTTAAATCCAAGGAATGGAAGGTGATCTAAAGCTCAGTGCAGATCGCAGAAGCCATCATGCTTGCTAATTAAAATCTAATCCTGTTCCAATGAATGCTACCATATCACAGATACTGAAACATACTCTCTGTATACTTAATAATACGCTCCAACAGAAATTGAGTGCATCAAAGTACCAGAGCTGGTGTTAAGACTTTTACTCACATTATTTCATTGAAGCATTTGTTTATTTTATTTAACAAATATTCATGCAATATCTGCCATGTGCCAGGTAATAATACTCTAGGTGCTTCAAAAGCATTAGCTTATCTTATATGCACATACTGGGAAGCAGATGTAATTATAGTCCTCAATTTCCTGGTGAAGAACTGAAGCAGGAGCAGTTTAACACCTTGTGTTGAGTTCCTCCAGCCAGTCTGTACCACACTTCTGTCTCCACAGTCCCTGAGCCAACCCCCATGGTGCTCTGGGCTCCCTCTCATGCTGGTCCTCATGCTATTGACTCTTCCCAGTCTTCACACAGATCCTGCGTGGTAGGATTCAGACATGGTCTGTCTGAATGGGGCACACACTCTAATTATCATGTCTTTTCAAGCCATTGTTCAGGTCCCCACCTGAAACAGCCATCAGAGTTAATGGCGTGTGGTAAGATCATGCCGTGGGCCTCTCAGGAAATCCTCCATGAAACTCACCACCCCATCCATTAATGGAAGAACATGAACCACTGGAGTCTAAAAGAAAACTCATCTCTGCCTGACTTTGCTTGTTTGTGTTTCTTCTTCAAAGAACAATTGTTGTGCAGATACCAAACTTGCATCAGATAAAAGTGCAGGAACTGTGTCTAATCAGTCATCTTCACCCAGGGAGCTACTTAATAGCCACCTGCACCAGCAAGTCCATCTACAAACAAGGCTGCAACTCAGCACTTACACCACAGTTGGTATGAAGTCTGGAAAACACGTGATGACCCGCGAGTCCATCTGCACAGCTCCATAGATGTTAGTCTGAGATACGGCTTCGTCCTGATGATGGAAATGCAAGGTCATGGAGGCTCAGTAACTTGCTTTGAGGTCAGCAAGATCACCAATGTCAAGATTGGAATTCAATTCATTCCTGCCACACTGCTTTCTCTCAAGCAAGGCTGTAAAGCTCTCTTCCTATTTTTTTTTCTTTTTTTTTACTGAAAGGTGAAGGGATTTCCTTTTTGAAAAAAAAAATTATTGATTTGAGAAAGAGAAAGAGACTGAAAGGGCAAAAAAGATGAAAAGCATCAACTTGTAGTTGCTTCACTTTAGTTGTTCACTGACTGCCTCTCATATGTGCCTTGATAGGGGCTCAAGCAGAGCCAGTGACCCCTTGCTCAAGCCAGTGACCTTGGGATTATGTCAGTGATCCTGCCTTCAAGCTGGTAAGCCCATGCTCAAACCAATGAGCCCGTGCTTAAGCTAAGCCGGCAACCTCAGGTTTTCAAACCAGAGACCTCAGTATCCTAGGTCGACACTCTATCCACTGTGCCACCACAAGCCAGGCTCTCACTTTCTCTACTTTTAAAATCAACATTAATGTGTAATTACATACAATAAAATGCATCCAATTTGCTTGTATGGTTTGATGGGCAATGTAAACATGCACATAGTCAACATAAAAATAAATACATATAGAATGGTCTCATCACCCCAAAAAGTTGTCTCCTACCTCTTTACAGTCAGCCCCACTCCTAGCTCTTGGCATCCACCCAATAGCTCCCTGACATTGTGGATCTGACTTGCCTTTCCTAGAACCTCATATAAATGGAATCAAATATAAACTCCATATAAATGGGAGCTAGATACAGTGTTTGCTGTGCATTTACACTTTGTTATGCTTTGGAGAGACCGGAAGGACATTGACATCAAGGCCATTTGAAGGCACTTCTCCATCCTCAATAGGTACACCGGGCCCACTAGTTCCAGTTCAAAGAGTCTGGTTGGAGCAGGAATGATACAGCAGGGTGCTCAGTCTCTAGGCACCAAGAACTTCGTCAGCCTTCTACACACAGGTGCCCCCCTAGCTGCCTGTCCCTTTCTCAGTGGGCTTGCTACGGGACATTTATTCCGCTTTATCTTTAGGGATGACACAGCTCATGACCTTGAGTTTTCAGAGTGGCTCTTGTCACCTTTGCTTCATTGCTTCCCTCTCAGCTCAGACCCCCTTTGACACCTTAAAGCTTCCTAATGCCTGTCGTCACGGGTCTCTGACTCCCAGCTTCCCCCTGTGCTTAGATCCCTCCCATCACAGGCCCTGGGACTCGGCTTATGGTTTAAATTCTTTGCTTCCCCTCCAGTTACAAGTGGATCCAATGCATTTCAATAGTGGTAAGACGTTGATGTCGGGGCTTCACAGAGGGCAGCATCTTCCCTTCCCTGGACCGCGGGCCTTGCTCGGCTCTCCCAAGGCGCATTTTCACTAGCAGAGCACAAGCTGCTGCTTCCTCTTGTTACCCTTTCAGGGGACATGAATGAAAAACGAGGGTGACACAGTGAGGCTGCTCTGGAAGAGAGAAGCCCCGCAGAAGAACATCTGAGTGTGAGCACAGGCAGACAAGAGAGGTCTGTCTCTCTGAGCC
This sequence comes from Saccopteryx leptura, assembly GCF_036850995.1. Lineage (NCBI taxonomy): Eukaryota > Metazoa > Chordata > Mammalia > Chiroptera > Emballonuridae > Saccopteryx > Saccopteryx leptura. The sequence continues at coordinate 220,029,002 of NC_089504.1, read as the reverse complement.
TCAGTCTTCTCATTACACCCCTGGGCGTAAGAGTCAGGTGGGGGGCCATCATCACCTGGCCTTGCCTGTAATGTGAATACCCAGTAATTGTGCCCTGGTGTTCACACACGCTTGGCCATGGTCACAGGGTTATAGTGATAGTCAGTGTGCAAAAACTGGTAAAGAGAGTCACGCTCTAGCCAAGCCCACCTCGGGTACGCATTATGAAAAGCTCACACTCAGATAAATAAAACTGTACTGGTTGGAATGACCCCAAAGGTGTGCATGCCCTAATCCCCAGGACCTGTGAAACTGTTGTGCTAAGTGGCAAAAGAGAACTGAAATGTCATTAAGGTTACAGGTTTTAAGATAGAAAAATTATCCTGGATTATTGGGGTGGCCCCATCCTGTCAGGTGAGCCCCTGAAAGCAGAGGACTTTCCCAGGCTGGACTCAGAGGGGGAAGTGGCAGAGGGGGAGGCAGAGAGACACCAGTGATGAGAGGGACTCCTGGGCCTTTCCTGCCTCTGGGATGCAGGGGCCACATGAAGGACCAGAGAGGGGTTCTGGGCGGCCCCCATGAACAGCCACAAAGAATCAGGGACCTGGCTTTGGTAAGAACATTGTCCCAACATGTCAACTTGGAACCCAATCTCCCCAAGCCCCCAGTGATGGTCCCATTTGGTGGACACCTTGACACAGCCCATGTGCCCCACAGAGAGACACCAGCGGAGCAGGCCCAGACTTCTGACTCACGATAGTGAGATGAACAATGGTGGGAAGTCCCATTTCTCCTGTGCTGATCTCCCTCTGTGGCCTGAGTCCATCAGAGCCAAGCCCCGCCTCTATAGAGCTACAAGGCCCCATTTCCTCTGTCTCATCTCCAAGTTGTCCCCTGCTGTCCTGTCCTCAGCCACACAGCCTCCTCTGTGGCTGGCACTCACCAGGCATGCCCACCCCCCAGGCCCCTTTCCTGGAATGCGCTTGCCCACAATAGCTTCTTTCCTTACCTCCTCAGGGACTTTGCTCAACTGTCATTTCTCAGTAAAACCTACCATGGCCTCCTCAAACCACCCCTCCTTTATCGCTCTATATAATTTTGTACATGTATTTTTTTATTAATACAGATTGATTTTAAAAGGACAGAGAGGGGAAGGGAGAGATAAAGAGAAGCATTCGTTTGTTGTTGTACTTATTTATGCATTCATTAGCCGCTTCCCATACATGCCCTGACCGGGGCTCAGACGCACAACCTTGGTGTTTTGGGATGATGCTCTAACAGACTGACCTAACCAGCCAGGGCCAGCACATGTATTTTTACTTATTTATTTAATTTTTCATCTGGCTTTTATATTAGCCCAATGGTTCTCAAATGGGAGTGATGGTCCTCTGCCCCAGGCGATAGTTGGCACTGTCTAGAGACATTTTTGATTATCAGGCATGAGGAGGAGTGAGAAGGAGTGCTACTGGCATCTTGTGGGTAGAGGCCTGGGATGCTGCTAACCATCCCACAGCACACAGCAAAGCCCCAAAAAGAAACATCCAGCCCAGGTGTCAACAGTGCTGAGATTGAGAAACCCCGTCTTAGACCACAAATGCCATGAGGATGGCGACTACTTTGCAACCCCGTGCCCAGTGCATAGAACAGAGCCTGGCACAGAGTGCATGCTCCATGCTGTGTTTCACTGAGCAACCAAGTAGAAGCTTGTTCTTTAAGACTCAGGAACGGGATTGTCTGGTCACCCATCATTATCTGTTCCTTTCTCAAAGTCAGAAAACCAGGAATCACTGTTAATTTTCCCCGTCTCACCTCCTCTCCAGGGCCACATCATCATTGCTCATGGGCGCCCAGCTTTCTCCATCTTCCTTTGTCCTCTCAACCAGGAAGCAGTGGAAGAAGGTGGCATCCCACAGTTTCAGGGCAGGAGGTAGAGCAAACAAAGCTAGCTTGCCCTTCCTCTTCCTTCCAAAGAGAACCCCTTACCTGACATTGACATTGAAAAATTCAGCAATGGAAGGAATCAGGTGCACATCATCTCACGGTGGGAGATCAACGCTAACACTGTGTTCCCTCAGGCCTCAGGATGACCAGGGGCAGCATCTCCTGATTGACACATCTGCTTAAAGAAAGTGAGTGAAGCCAGATTTGCTGAAAACTACGGGAAGACAGAGAAGAGAGCCAACCAATAGCTCTCAAACAAGATTTTCTCCCAGAACCTAATGTTCTGGAAAAATCTTCCTAATAGTCATTAATGGGTACATTATCACATCGTGTGCCAAGGATTAAGTGTGCAATTCCCACGATTTCTAGAGAGCCAGGTATTGCATTTAATTACCCGGGCAGAGAGCCTCCATGTTGGCGTGCCCTCCACAGCCAGCATTGGCCGGCTCTGCAGAAGCAGCACTCATCCTCATTTTGCTCAGAAGCAAACCCCCAAGACCCACGGTTCCCTGACTACACGGAGAAGCGCTCCTACCACTCAGGTTGATTTTCATTTCCCACTTGTTGGGTATACATTTTTTTTTTTTTTTTTTTTGAGAATGATTTTTCTCCTGAAAGAACACTTTGTTATCTGAGTCTCATTCTCCTGCTCAGGAACTTCGTGTTTCCAACCTCTTGATCATTCAAGGGGAACTGTAGGTAATTTTAGCATTGCTAACTGGCTCTGCTAAGGAAACTTATTTTAAATGACTATGATTCAGTTCTTAATCATAGCATTTTATTACGCTGTCATTACAAAAAGAAAAAAGTATTTTCCACTAAAAAATAAATAAGTTATCTTAAAGTCAGATCATTTTTTTTATGGAATTTATTGGGGGTCACATTGGTTAATAAAATTATTTAGGTTTCCGGTATACAAGTCTATCATACATCATCTGTATATTGTATTGTGTGTTTACCACCCGCAAAAGTCCGACCATTCTATATGGGTGAAAGCGTTCTTTATTTCTGTTACACAGATGTGTGACAGCCCAAGGAGCTGTGATATGTGGAGAGGGAGAGGAAGAGTGCATTCTGGAATTAAAAGTCTTGAGCCTGAGTCCTAGTTCATTCTGAGAGACAGCCTGATTACATCATCTGAGACCCTGGATCCAGCTGGGCCTGAAGTTTATTCTTTCTTTTTCTCTGTTTCTCTCTTTTTCTTTCTCTTTCTTTCTTTTCCCTTTATTTCTTTTCTTCCTTCCTTCCTTCCTTCCTTCCTTCCTTCCTTCCTTCCTTCCTTCCTTCCTTCCTCCCTTCCTTTCTTCCTTCCCTCCTCCCTTCCTTCCTCCCTCCCTTCTTTCTTTCCTTTCTTTCTTTCTTTTTCTCTTTCCTTATTTCCTTATTTATTTTTGCTTAAGCCAGTCTAAACACAATTTCTATCACTCAAACCTGAAGGAGCACAGATCCTTGCAGTAAGTGCTTGGCCATATTGGTCACTTCTGTGAAGCCTTGGTGTCACCAGACCTGACTGGCCTTAATGTTATTTGAGCGAGATGCCCTCTACTCCAGGATTTGCATTTCCTCAGCATGAACATGAAGGACAGAACCAAATGCTGACTTTATTTCTAACTGTAATCTCAAGATACAGTGTGGCTTCTGAAAAGGAAAAGAAAAGTCCTCGTTGATGTGAGTGGCTGGGCTCGGGGAGCATCCCTGTTTGTGTGCCTGGGCATCTGTGCCCGAGCATGCTCTGAGCTCCCGGGGCAGGCCTCGTCCACACTGCTGGTCAAGCACAGAGCTGATTGCCCATTTAATTTTCTTTGCTTTAGAGAAAGTTTTTAGAGGGTAAAATTCCTAATCGCGCTCAGTGACTTGTGTATCTTCTACTCCTAAGCAAGAATTGACTCAAAGGCTGGGCTGGCACATGTGTTCAATAAGTGCTATTTATGGATTGAAAGAACATATGTGAGATTGTTCTTCAATTTATTCAACACATTAATCATGACAAACGATTCATTGGAAACCTTCCGAGAAGACATCCCTCTTTGTTTCATACACCATGGATGGAATTATTGTTAAGCTGCCAAATAAGGACATCATATTCACTCCAAAATTTTGCTGAATAAGAAACAAGTTACGGCCAAACAAAAAAAAATGTTTTTTTTTTTTATTTACCAGACAGTTTTCTTTTTTTTTTTTTAAATAAATTTTTATTAATGTTAATGGGATGACATTAATAAATCAGGGTACATATATTCAAAGAAAACATGTCTAGGTTATCTTGTCATTAAATTATGTTGCACACCCCTCGCCCAGAGTCAGATTGTCCTCCGTCACCCTCTATCTAGTTTTCTCTGTGCCCCTCCCCCTCCCCCTAATTCTCTCCCTCCTTCCCTCCTGCGTCCTCCCTCCCCCCACCCCTGGTAACCACCACACTCTTGTCCATGTCTCTTAGTCTCGTTTTTATGTTCCACCAATGTATGGAATCATGTAGTTCTTGTTTTTTTCTGATTTACTTATTTCACTCCGTATAATGTAATCGAGATCCCACCATTTTGCTGTAAATGATCTGATGTCATCACTTCTTATGGCTGAGTAGTATTCCATAGTGTATATGTGCCACATCTTCTTTATCCAGTCTTCTATTGAAGGGCTTTTTGGTTGTTTCCATGTCTTGGCCACTGTGAACAGTGCTGCAATGAACATGGGGCTACATGTGTCTTTACGTATCAATGTTTCTGAGGTTTTGGGGTATATACCCAGTAGAGGGATTGCTGGGTCATAAGGTAGTTCTATTTGCAGTTTTTTGAGGAACCACCATACTTTCCTTCATAATGGTTGTACTACTTTACAGTTCCACCAACAGTGAATGAGGGTTCCTTTTTCTCCACAGCCTCTCCAACATTTGCTATTACCCGTCTTGTTGATAATAGCTAATCTAACAGGGGTGAGGTGGTATCTCATTGCAGTTTTGATTTGCATTTCTCTAATAACTAATGAAGCTGAGCATCTTTTCATATATCTGTTGGCCACTTGTATTTCTTCCTGGGAGAAGTGTCTGTTCATGTCCTCTTCCCATTTTTTTATTGGATTGTTTGTTTGTTTGTTGTTGAGTTTTATGAGTTCTTTGTAAATTTTGGATATTAGGCCCTTATCTGAGCTGTTGTTTGAAAATATCATTTACCATTTAGTTGGCTGTCTGTTTATTTTTATATCAGTTTCTCTTGCTGAGCAAAAACTTTTTATTCTGATGTAGTCCCATTCATTTATCTTTGCCTTCACTTCTCTTGCCATTGGAGTCAGGTTCATAAAATGTTCTTTAAAACCCAGGTCCATGAGTTGAGTGCCTATGTCTTCTTCTATGTACTTTATTGTTTCAGGTCTTATGTTTAGGTCTTTGATCCATTTTGAATTAATTTTAGTACACGGGGACAGGCTGTAGTCGAGTTTCATTCTTTTGCATGTGGCTTTCCAGTTTTCCCAACACCATTTGTTGAAGAGGCTTTCTTTTCTCCATTGTGTGTTGTTGGCCCCTTTATCACAGATTATTTGACCATATATATGTGGTTTTATTTCTGGGCTTTCTATTCTGTTCCATTGGTCTGAGTGTCTATTTTTCTGCCAATACTATGCTTTTTTGATTATGTTTAAGACTCTCAACAAAATGGGTATAGAAGGAAAATATCTCAACATGATAAAGGCCATATATGATAAACCATCAGCCAACATCATATTAAATGGCATAAAACTGAGGACTTTCCACCTTAAATCAGGAACAAGACAGGGTTGTCCACTCTCTCCATTCTTATTTAACGTGGTGCTAGAAGTTCTGGCCAGAGCAATCAGACAAGACAAAGAAATAAAAGGCATCCATATCGGAAAAGAAGAAGTAAAGGTATCACTTTTTGCTGATGATATGATCCTATACATCGAAAACCCGAAGGACTCCACAAAAAGATTACTAGAAACAATAAACCAATACAGTAAGGTCGCAGGATACAAAATTAACATACAAAAGTCCATAGCCTTTCTATATGCCAACAATGAAATATTAGAAAACGAACTCAAAAAAATAATCCCCTTCACGATTGCAACAAAAAAAATAAAATACCTAGGAATAAACATAACAAAGAATGTAAAGGACCTATATAACGAAAACTACAAGGCATTGTTAAGAGAAATAGAAAAAGACACAATGAGATGGAAAAATATTCCTTGTTCTTGGATAGGAAGAATAAATATAATTAAAATGGCCATATTACCCAAAGCAATATATAAATTTAATGCAATTCCCATCAAAATTCCTATGACATTTTTTAAAGAAATGGAACAAAAAATTTTTTTTTTCAGAAAGTGCAAATGATCGCTTCAAGATCACTGAAGGAAAACCTTTGAATTCGTAAATCGGAGAACATTGGCAAGTTTTACTCAGCCGGTTGTGTCCCAGAAACACAGCATGACTTGAGCATCTGCTGGGCTTGGGGGCCCAGGGTGTTTCTTTCCACCTTTGGTTTTCTCTTAAACACCCTGGTGCCTTCTCGGAGACATCACCTGCCCTCCTTAGCTTTTCTGCTTGCATGAAAGATGTTTTGTTGCAACACAGCTATCGTTTCTGTTTTGGGAAACAACAGGAATGAATCAACCCAAATAAAAGCCTTGGTTAATGAAAAACTTTATTAGGTGGAGAAAAAAAAATCTTCTAAGCAGAGTAAGTTTTTTATATGTTTATCTTAAAAAGAACCTAGACTCCACCTTAGAGCACATAAATATACAGCCTGTTCACTGTATATATATTGGCATAGGTTTGGGGTTTTTTTTAAGCTTTTGTAAACATCTTCTACTAAAACATAATTGCTGCTTTTATCATTGACTCCAATAACGTTTGAAAGGACTGGAGGAACACATTTATCACAGAACTGGTCATTTTGTTATGGCTCAGAGGTGGGGGTGACGTATTGCGCAAGTGTGCACGGCTTGTGGGTTATAGGACAGATAGAGTACATTGCTGGGGAGTGTTATCTACACATGGCCAGAAAGGGCCCTTTAAAGACTCTCCAGGAACATCAGCTCATTAAATATCTTTATTTGTAAGTCTGTATGCATATATTTTCCAATTTCCTAGGTCATGTTTGTTTAGGACAAACCCAATGGAGTATCTTCAGGTCCAAGGGTTGGGTTTCGATTCTGAATATGGGGTGATACAGGAAATTCATTAGATAAAATTTAGACCCTAGGGCAACTCTTAGAAAATCTATTCAACCCTGAGAACCCGAGATGTCAGAGTGAGATGAAGAGAGCCCCACGGAGTACTTCCTGGGTGCTTGGGGCCGTGCTCAGTTCAGTACCAATCACTCAATTCAGCTCAGTTCTATGATGTTGGCCATTTTTGTCTCCTGTTTACCATGAATGAGGTCAAGGAGGTTGGGAGAATTACCTGGGAATGGAGTGAGGAGACTTTGAACTGTCCTCCATAGCATTTTGACTGTCATCTGGGGATCCTGCGATGTTGCAGTTTCTGATTCCGATTGGGAGTGTGGGGTGGGGCTGACATTCCTCCTTTCCAACAAGCCCACAAGTGCTCAGGTCACACTTTGAAGGGAGAAAGAAAATCACATCGGTCCAGCTAATAAAGAGTCTATCACCACCATCTCATCTTCAAACCCCCCGCTGGAATATGAGCTCCAGGATGCCAAGAAACGCTTGCGGCCAAAATGTCTCTGAAGACACTGAACCAGGAATGCTGAACCTTTTCATTTGCCAGATGGAGACAGAAAGTGTGCTGTTCTGGAAGATCCGTAGGCTCAACATTCTCATCACAACCCCAAGAAATCCAGGTGATGCTGAAAAATGACATATGGCCAGTTCCCACAGAAATTATGAAATTTTTGGTCTGGAAAAGACACCAGAGAGATGAGCTCACCTTTCATCACTTAAAAAAAAACCATATTGTTGTCAGGCTTTTCTTCAGATGAAATCTTACATGGACTCCCAGGGCAGGACACACTCAAAGCAGAGCTGTGATCATGGAAGGGGAGGGGCCAGGCCAGATGAAACCTATCCCCACTGTGAGTATGGCTAAGGCCTCTCCCCAAAATGCTTCCGGTTCCGGAAGAAGGTTAAAAATGCTCAGATTTAATGCAATGAACCATTTTTTTTTCTTTTTTAAATCACTGGGATGAAGTTCACATAATATAAAATTAACCATTTTAAAGTGAACAATTGCATGGCATTCAGCATATTCACAGTGCTGTGTTAGAAACAAACCTCTATCTAGTTTCAAAATGTTTTCATCCCCCCAGAAGAACACCCCATATCGCTGAGCAACCCCTCCCAACCTTCTCTCCCCAGCCACTGGCAACCACCAATTGGCTTCCTTTTTAATGCACTAACCTATTCTAGATATTTCAAATAAATGTAATATGTAATATGTGGTCTTTCGTATCTGTGTTCTCTCACTTTGCATAATGCTTTGGAGTCTCATCAGCATGGTAGCATGTATCGGAACTTTGTTTCTTTTTAAAGCTGAATATCATTCCATGTGTATCATTCCACGTTTTATTAACTCGTCTGTCCATTGATGGACATTTGGACTATTTCCACCTTTTGGCTTTTGTGAATTATCATTGCTATGAATACTCGTAAGTATCTGAGTCCTTGTTCTCAATTCTTTGGGTTATACATCTCAGTGCAGTTTTCTAGATGAAGAACCAGGCCACAGAAGATGGAGTGACTTACCCAGGCTCACACAGCAAGCTCAGGGCTGAGCTGGGACTAGACTCCAGGTCACTGAGTGTCTGGTCCAGCTGCACAGAACCACACCAGCCCCTAGCCCCCTCTGTGGCTTTCCTCATACTGGTCCCCCTGCTGAGAAAGCCCTCGCCTTTTCCCTCCTTCCCAGACTCTTTGCACCTTCAAGGCACAGCTCTCCACCCACCTGCCCTGTGAACCTTCTCTGACCACACCAGTACCTCCCGTCCTTCCTCAAATTTCCAGTTTTAGAATAATCTAACTCTAATCCCATATGGCACGCAATATAGTCCCACATGGTATCTTGCTGACCAGTGTTGACTGTAAGATCTTGGAAGACAGGAGCTTAACAAATCTTTGTGGCAGACTAATCCTGGGGTGAAAGCCTGTGGAGCCAGCTGGGAGACGTCTAGTCTGTGGGTGTCCACCCTGGGCCAATACAACTGGCACTGTCATGGTTGCTGCAACTGGATGTGATGACAGGGCACCTCATCATTCAGCAATAGGGAGGGGCAGTCGCTCTGGTTGCTGGAATTCTCTAAACAGCACACTATGTCACCACTGGGGATGCCCCAATGGTGATGTCACCATGAATATGTAGACACACAAGTCCTGTCAACCTCATCTTGCCCACTTACAGCCACTAGCTAAGTACACAAAATTTTGGCTGGAGCATAGCCCAGGAGGGCAATGGACATCCTTCTTTGCAACTTTGGTGGGGTGTGACCAGTGGAGGCTACATTGACCAGATCGATGACCTCGTCACCAGAGAACCCAGATCTCCGTGTTCCCACATGATCCTTTGTAGAAGTCATCACTGAGGAAGTGCTTTGTGTCCTTATTAGAGTCATTGAAGGAGTGGCCAATCCAAGAAAGGCCGAGAGCGTCTGATTTTTGAAAAATGGAAAAGTTAGAAAAACTAACATTCCCTCTTTTTAAAAAAGTGTCACACATTTGTAGATTTAGAAAAAGCACTTTGTTTTAGTCTTAAAACATCTTTAAAAAATAATGTTCTACCATCTTTGATGTCAAATAAAGGAGGCAAATGTATTTTCCCATGAAGCCAATCTCATCCTCACTAGTATGAATAAAGAGAAGTTTTGTCCTCTAGCCACCAGAATAGATGACTACTCAAAAATATACACACCAAAGCACTAATAAATTAAAAAACATATTCCCAAGGGAAATTGGAAGGATATGGAGCAAGAAACCTATTTTTGCATTGATTGGTGGGTGTTGGTACCATCCTGGGTGCTGAGCCTTAGTTATCAATTTAATAACCCCAGGAGCTCTACAAAGAGTGAACCATGATCTCTGTTTAAAGGTGAGGAAACTGAGTCTGGGGGAGAGTAAGTCACCACGCCAGCTTCACATATTCATTATCATGGGTCCAGGCTAGAGCCCCCCAGAAGCCTGCTTTTTTCACCACACTTGAAAAAATTCATAGAAATCAATGACCACCCAGAAGGATCTGCACGGTAGCCACCACTTCTGTGTGTCAGCACCCTGATGTCTACCATTTCCAGTGCCTCCCTGAAGAGGCCCCTCGATCTCTTCACCTGCTGAGCAAGCCCTGTCATGGAAACCAGCAGGTACCTGCCCATGGATGCTGTGTATACAGAACTCCAACAATAGGACACTTGTGTATATCTAACATCCTACCAGCACCCGCTCTCCACTGGTCATGAAAGGGAAGACAAGTACTAACTAAACCATTCACTGAGTAAATAGTCATTGTTTATCCTCATGCTAAAGAACACTCCTCTGCAGGAACAAAAGGGAGAATGGAGAGGTGGAAAGAGCCAGGAGTGGGAAGCAGACAGACCTGGGCATGGACACGTTATTCCCCAGGAGCCTCAGTATACCTGTCTGTGAATGGGTGTAGCAATAACATCATACTATTATACAGATAATGTGTTCGTTCACAGTAGCCAGAAGATGAAACAACTCAAATGCCTATCAACAGATGAGTGGATAGAAAAAATGTGGTCTATCTATACAACAGAATGTTATTTGGCCTTAACAAGGAAGGACATTCTGACAACTGCTACAACATGGAGAAACTTTGAGGACATCATGCTGAGTGAAATAACCAGACACTAAGAACAAATACTATATGATTCTACTTGTACAAGTCACCTAGAGTAGACAGATTTCTAGAGACAGAGAGTAGAAGGGTGGGTGCCAGGGGTTGGGGGAGAAGGGAGTGAGGAGTGAGTTTGATGGGGACAGTTTCCGTTTGGGGAGAAGAGAAGTTCTGTAGACAGACTGTGGTGACGGCTGCACAACGATGTGAATGTGTTTAATGCCACTAAACTACATACTTCAAAATGATTAAGATGGTCAACTTTATGTCATGTGCATCTTACCATAATTTTTAAAAATAAGAATAATAAATAATAAAGTGTTTTTCCCCAGTTCCGTTTTGGTTGCTCAGGAGAGAGAAAAGCCACCTGCCTCACAGACCTGAATTCACTTAGTCCGTGATTCTTAGTCCTAGCTGCACTGAGTGGGTGGAGAGGAGGCAGGATTCAAAGGACCAACAATCAACACCCACCTCAATAATTCAAATTACAATCTCTCTCCATGGGGCCCAAGCAGCAGATTTCCCTAAGGTCTGTCATGTGAGTGGGTAGAGCATCACCACGCTCAATGAGAGCTCAGCTCAAATCAGCAACTCTAGGCCCAGGATATTCACCATCCGGCTGTAAGACAGCAAGGCACACCGAGGGTTAAATATTTCATGTAAATCAACTCAAGAACATGTATTGCCTAAAACAGAACTGGCATCCTAGGTAAGTGTAATCTGGTCAGTGGCACAAAGCCCTGCCCACAGAAGGGCCAACTCTTGGCTCCATGGTCGCCATCTTGAAATTCTTAATAATTCTTGAACACAGTGTCTCCATTCTCTTTTTGTTCTGGGTTCTGCAATTGTGTATCCAGTTCTGCCAGAACCTGTTCTAAGCTCAGAGAGGACAGAGTGGAAAGGTGGGATTTCCACCCTTGGAGAGGCCCCAGTCTGCAGAATTCCAAAGGCAAGTCAAGGGGCTTCCTGGCCCACCGCCACTGACTGACCATCCAGTCCAGGAAGCTTGGCGCAGAGCAGCCTGCAGAGGAGGGGAGAGAAGCAGCCCTGGCTGCAGAGTCATCCTGAACAACCTCACGACTCATAATAAATAGCAACTACAAGAAACAATGACAGAGAACATGGTGTACATGGGGCTGTGGAACAAGGCAGAACTGCAGCCAGAACAGGCATCCGAGAAGCAGAGGATCCTAGCATTCTGAGCTCTGACTTTGCCCTGTGCTAACTCTATCTACCAGCTTTCATCTACCAACTGAAGCACCCTGTCCCCCATGTCTGCAGCTTCTGGTCTGAATAAGATGTGGTGGGGAAGAACAGCCAGCACCAGCTACATTCACTGGAAGCTGCCTTTGTGCTAGGCATGGTGCTGAGTGCTCTGCGTAGATTATGAGTTTCCATCATGCTTCATAGCTTGGCTATTAATTGATACATTTGACATATGAGGAAACTGAGGGTCAGAGAAGCTAAGGAACTTCCCCATGATCATGTAGCCAGTCAGCAGGTGATTGAATAGGAACTTGGATTTTTGGCTTTGAAATCTGTAATGCTGTTTGTCATTCACTATGATATACCTTCGTTGAACCATAGGCAGCTACCATTTGGCCGATACTGCCAATTTCATAAGGAGGTGTGTGACCCAGACAAACTGAGCCCATCCATAGCCCTGTAGGAGGTCAGTGAACACACAGGTAAAGCTAGACCATTCCCCACTCAGGAGGTGCCTGTGCTGGGAAAATAGCCCTCCCAAGGAGAGACACGAGGAGAAAAAAGAACAGCTGCCTGGAAAGCTCTGTCCGAACAGCACGCGGTGGGTCTCTGGCTGGACAAGTCAGGCGGCCAGTTCATTAGAAGCACCTTTCTAAATGGGAATGTGGACAGCTGTGCTCCAGACGGTGAAACCCAGCAGGGTTGTGGCTATTTGCCTCACAGAGAAAATGCTGCCTGTCTCAGGGATAAATTTGGGGGCAGAGTGAACAGAAAATGTATACTCTCAGGTATTAGAGAATACACATTCTGTTTGGGAGCTTCTAAATCAAGGCTCTGCACCTGGTCGCTGGGTGGCTATGGTGTTAACAACCAGCTGCAGGTGGCTTCACGCACCAGCCATGCCCCGTTCTCCCCAATAAAACACCGCGCTCGACTTTGCCACCAGCTTCTTCCTCTTTCTTGGTGGAAATCTACTGCTTTCTTAAATCAGCACATGGAAAATTACAAGGTCAGCGCCACACTCAGGGATAGAAAAGCACATACCCCGCAGTGATTTCAAATGATCCAGCCTTTCATCATTGAAAAAAATGTCCGTGGGCGAGAAGTGAGGAAGAATCATGAGGCCCGAAGCCTATGATTCATTTCAGAGAAGAATGGCAGAGCCACCTCTGAACAGATGGGTTGACGAGATGCTGAGCAAAGGCTGCTGTTCATTCATTCATTCATTCATTCATTCATTCATTCAGGCATGCATTCATTCATTCAACAAATGTTACTGAGCACCAGGCTCTGCTCTGGGCACAGAAGTAGGAGCAGCCCTTAAAACAAAACCAGAAGGTCCATTCTCCCTTTGATGTCCCCTCAACAAGGGACAGAGAGGAAAAGTTAGGAAACCATATGACATGGGGTTGAGGTTGGGGGAGAAAGAAAGCCGGGAAGGGGTGGGAATAGGGGCTGCCACAATTTCAAGTGGGGATGACCTGGGGAAAGGTGTCATTAGAGCAAAGAGCTGAAGGAGGTGCCGAGGGATCCCTGAGTGTCCCTGAAGGTGAGGGGTCCCTCCAGGCAAAGGGAGAAGCGTGGCTGGAGCTGAGTGCGTGGTGAGCACGGTGGGTCCTGGAGGGCCTGGGGCCACCATGAGCACTTTGGCTTTGCTCTGAATGGCACAGGAGCTGCTTTGTATAAAGAAAACCAGCAGTGGAACTTGCTTTTTACCAGGCTCACTCCAAGGAGCTGGGAACTGGGAGACCAAAGAGGAGAATGTTCTGAGGGTGCAGGAGGGTGGGGTAGGGGTGGGGGCAGGTGGGGAGAGAGCCTAGCTGTGTGTTGACGGGCATGTGGTTGATAGACGGTAGAGATGTCCAGGTTGTATGTACGGTTGCCTCATTCCATGGACATTCCCATTCCCCAGGAGTCTCACCAGGAGGTCTCCCTGGGATGACCTGTGGAAGGCAGAGGTCCCCATCTGTGTCTGTGGCCAGTGCTGACAGGGACTCAGAACCATGACAATGTCATTCTTAGCAGCCCTGGTGTTAGGTCATGATCTCTGTTTACTGACAGGAAGGAACGCTTGGAGAGGATTTAAATAGCTGAAACTGGTAGAGATGGTAGCCGTTGGTCACACATTGGCCTCAAGCTACATGGCTGTCCTGGGTGCACTCACCCGTCCTGAGCCTGCTGACCAAGGGAGGAAGCTGTTTCCCTTCATTTCCAAGTAGAAGAGCGAGGTACAGAACAGACTTGGAAACTAATTCCTTTTTGCTGTCAAGACAGTCTGGTTTTTAGATCATGATTAGGAACGAATAGACAATATGTTTCAAGGTCTTCAGAGGTTTTCTATGCAGAGCTTATCAGAATAAATAGAAGTAAACCAGTTCAATGTGAAGAAAGTACATCCTTCCTCATCCCCAAACTTCAAGGCATGCAGGTATTTCATTTAAACAATTACTACCTTGATCACTTGACATGAAGAAGCAATTATGCTCAAACCTCAAATGCAAGTCATTCCACAGCCAACATCCTAGCAGGTGCTGTGTCAGTTAACCTGGGTGATGATTAACCCAGGTTTTACACCTGTACCCTGAATCATTTTCTGATCACCAGAGCACAGTTCTCTGTCAAGTTTCTGAAGACGCTGAAGGTCTTCCAGGTATGACTCACAGTAAAACAAGTGTGCAAAGTTTATTTAGGAAACCCCCTGGTAGACTTTGAGTTGGGGGTGGGGCATTAAGAATAGCTGCCCCAAGCAAGGCAGCTGGGGTAGGGTGGGGTGGGGGGTTGACTGGTGTCCCCCAGCAGATATGTCCATGTTCTAACCCTCAGACCCTGAAAATGAGACCTTATTTGGAAAAAGGGTCTTTGCAGATGTGATGAAGTTAAGGATCTTGAGATGAGGTCATCCAAGATCTAGGGTGGGCTCTAAATCCAACAACTGCTCCTCTAAAAGATGGAAGAGGAGAAGGCCAGGTGAAGATGGAGGCAGAGACGGAAGTGATGCAGCCACAAGCCAAGGAACACCTGGGGCCACCAGGAGCTGGAACAGACAGGGAAGGCCCCTCCCCTAGAGCCCTCAGGAGGGCATGGCTCTGCTGACCCTTGATCTCAGGCTCTGGCCTCCAGAACTGGGAGAGCACACATTGCTGTTATTTTAAGTCCCCAGTTTTTGGTGTTGTGTTACAGCAGCCACAGGAAAGGATACAATCTCTGAAAGGGAATACAGCCTGCCAGTACCTCGACTTTGGACTTGTATGTCTGTAGGCAGAGAACCAGCTGAGCCACACATGCTGTGTCTTGACTTCTACCTGTATAACAGTGAGATGGGTGTTGTTGTAAGTCACTAAAATTGTGGTAATTTGTTATAGTAGCCACAGGACATTAGCACAGTGGGATGTCATGTGAGTGACTAGAAGTGGCCTTGGCCTCACTGGAGGTTCAGAGAAGGCCTCTTCAAATGAATAGCTTTGGGCTAAGGGTGAAGATGTAGGTTGTAGAGAAAGTCCTAGATGGGAGTCTCAGGGACCTGTGGGCACCGAACACAGAACTGATGTCCTCGGTTTCACTTAGAGTCACAAGAGAAGCTAGGGTCCTGAAGAGCAGAGAATAGAGTACCCAAAGCTCTGATGGCCTCCACAGATGCTGAAGGCAGCCATTTCTGAGAGGCCCTGCCAACGCTGGCACAAAGGTTGAAGGCATGTGGTCCATAGCATTTTATGTGCTTATGGCGACAGCCCAGGAAGCCCTATGACTGACATTTTCTTATGTCATCCAATAGTTTTGGAGTCAAACAAAGTCAACCATGGGCAAATGGCCCTTGACAGTGGGATCCTGCTTCCCTGGAGACATTCCAACTGAGCCTAAACCATGATGCTGCCTTTCAATTTTCTCAACATCAACAGGCCCCTCAAGAAAACCGTGTTACACCAGTTTCTTTCCAAATGAAATTCAAGTTCTCCCAAACGTCTGCTCTCCAACATGCTATTCAGACTCCAATGACATTAAGCAAACTTTCAAAATACCTTGGGCATCTGGCTAGAGTTGTGTGTTTCATGTGCCGAGAATCACACAAAACCTACAGCCTTCACAGACGCTCAGAGAAGCTTTGCCCAGAGCCCAGGCCACCATTCACTGAGGTCAATGAGGCCTTGTGAACTCTCTAAATACCTTGTTGTTGTCATTTTTAACTGTTAAATATTTGAGTAACAATTTTTTTCTAAAACTAAACATACCAGTACATAAATTGCAAGATCTTCATTATATCTGTTCAGCCACACACAATGAGTATTTCTTGGTGCTGGTTAAACTCAAATATTAGCAGTGTTACTCTGTCCCAAGGGATGGATCCAAAGAAGGTCCAAGTTGAGGTTTTCTCCTATTGTGATAATGAAAACTTTTTCCATCATCCTTGACCTTCCTCCTCTCACCCTCCATGTTGATCAACTCTCCATCCACAAGGAGAATGTAGGCTGGAGTTTGGCTGAAAACGTAACAGAAAACATAACACCTGAGACATGAAGGCCTCGTGGGTATTTGCCAGCTGAGTACAACTAGAGTAAGTTTTTCAAGGAGTAGGAAGAGTTGGCAAGCCAAGGAAAATTTAACTTGAGTGTGATAGACAAAGGGTAGTCTAACATGGGCTACCACCTCTATAGTTATAGTCTGTTTGTCTTAAGTCACACACACACACACACACACACACACACACCAATCAAACAGTTGTGTGACTGGCACAGTTCTCTGACTCTCTGTCTGCTGGGGAAACTGCCATGGAGCTACTATGGACAGAGGTTGCCCCATACCCTGCTCCCCAACTCCTGCCATCAGCCAATATAAGTGACACTTGTCAGAAACAGATGGACCCCTGAAAAATCCTTTGATTCCTTTTGGTATTTCTTGGTGGCATTTAGTTCTATGATCTTCCTTCTCCCCACCTTTATTGGTTGCTCCTAATGCCACTGTAACAAATTACGAATCATCACAAATTTAGTGGCTTAGAACAATACAAATTTATTGTCCTATAGTTCTAGAGATCAGAAGCTAAAAAAACTAGTCTCATTGGGCTAAAACCAGGTTTTCACAGAGCTGACTCCTCAGAGCTTCTAGGATGTGTCCATGTCTTTGCCTTTTCTACCTTTAGAGGCCACTGCATTCCTTGGAATCTTTGAAGAATCAAAGGATCTTTGAAGACTCTTCCATCCTCAAAGTCAGAAGCAAAACCAGAGGTTCCTCTAGCCTCTCTCTTTGTGTCCAGCATCACATCACCTTTCTCGTTTTCTTCCCTACCTGACTCCCTCTTGTAAGGACTCGCACAGATACTCCAGCATTGTCTCCCCTCTCAACATCCTTAACTTAACCCATCTGCAAAGTCCCTTTTGCCATGACACATTGACAGCTTTGGGGGATTGGGAATCCATGCTCCTGATACCAGCTAGGGCCCCAGCCATGTCACACAGGGCCACACATGTCGTGGTGATGACATACATGCATGGTCCAGTTCTCCATAAGTGTCCTTTCTCCTGCCTAGATCAGTATACTAATCTGGCATTTGGAAAATATGGTCACTAGAAACCAAATGGGGACCTGCCCACCCTGCACTGTGGATGGCATCCCAGGATGCAAACATCCCCTAGGAGCTCTAGTGGTCTGCAGAGGCCATTCCCCACATCTGGCACTCACTAGCCCCATCCACATGAGCTGTATGCTAATCCTCTGCATGTCTAATAGCTCTCATCAAAATGATCCCAAACCCATCTCTTCTCCCAAACCCATCCCTTCTCCTCCCCCTCCTGCCACAGACTGTCCCCAGGGACAATGCAGCAGCCACTGGAATCGTCCTGCCTTGTCCCCACACAGCCTCAACATTCCACTTCATGCAGCAACCACACTGCTTCCCAAAAATGCACACCCATCTTGTCATTCCTTGCTTAGAACCTTCCAGTGACTTCTCATCCATCACTCATGGAGTGACATTGAACAGGTTCAAGCAGCCTCAAATCCCTCATGGCGTGGCCTAGCTCCCCTGCGACCCCCAACTCACCCGGTCCCCTTCACTCATCCTCTCCAGCCCTGAGGTTTCTTTATTCCTCAAATGAGGCTGGTTTCTGCATTGGACCTTCGGCCCCACCTCCCAGAATAAGGCCCCTTTGGCAGAAGGACTATTTTGAGCTGATTGTTTTTGAAAAAATGCAAATACAGGAGAAGCTCTGAAAACAAGAGTATTGTAAGTTACCCTTTTGCAAGGAAAATTTACATTTGTAAAGAAAATGTCCATTTATAAGGGCTTCCTCCTCTCTGTACCAGGAAGGGGGTGACTTCTAAATAACACGGAATGATTATCAATGGACTTAAATCTGCACAACAACTTTTCCCTAATTTCTTACTGGCCTCTCTCCCTACCCACACCTTTCTTTTGTTTTTAGCTGGAGATGGTATTTACAGTGGTGGTGTGGGCCCTCTCAATTTCCCTGGGTCTCTCACATGCATACATGAGGTTGGCATGTTAACACAGTCTGTCCCCTTTATCTCCCGCTAATCTCTTTTATTATAGCAGGTCTCAGCCAAGAACTCAGAAGGGTCGAGGGAAAATTATATTTCCTCCCTACCAGGAAAGAAAGAAGGAATTCTTAAGTTTGGCTTCTCTGTTAAGAAGCTTCCAAAGGCATTTTTAGAACACAAAGTATTTGAAACTAAACTCCATCAAGATTACATGTTAAATGAGTTACGCTGAGGAACACTCTGCCACTCTATGTTCTCTCTGCTGTCAGATATGTCTGGCCAATTTAAACAAGAAACTAAGAGCTACAAAGTGATTAGAAAGTGTACCTCTCTTTTAAAAAGTCATCAGAAGAATGGAGGTGTTTTATTTTTAAGAATCTAGTGTCGCCTGACCAGGCAGTGGCACAGTGGATAGAACATCAAACTGGGACGCGGAGGACCCAGGTGCAAAACCCCGAGGTCTCCAGCTTGAGCGTGGGGTTGCTGGCTTGAGCATGAGATCATAGACGTGATCCTATGGTCGCTGGCTTGAGCCCAAAGGTCACTGGCTTGAAGCTCAAAATCACTGGCTTGAGCCCAAGGTCGCTGGCTTGAGCAAGGAGTCACTCGCTCTGCTGTAGCTCCCAGTCAAAGTACATATGAGAAAGCAATCAATGAACAACTAAAGTGCCACAACAAAGAATTGATGCTTCTCATCTCTCTCTCCCTTCCTGTCTGTCCCTATCTGTCCTTCTCTCTGTCTCTCTCTCTCTCTGTCTCTCTTGCTAAAAAAAAAAAAAAAGAAGAAGAATCTAGAGGTCAAAGGTTGAAACTAGACATCTTGGTTACTGAAATTCTTACTGTGGTCACTTCTGGCCCTCACATTCACATACCTCCTCACCTCCTCATAGCACTTGGAATGTTATGTTTTTATTAAAAACATGATTTTCACTTTCTAAGGGGTGCCCTGAGCCACTCTAAACCAGAGTCAACAAACTGCAGCACACCTATTTTCATAAATAAAGTTCTGTTGGAGCACAGCTATGTTCATCTATTCACACATTGTCAGGGGTTGCTTTCCCGAGTTGAAATGGGTATTTCCCAGTACCCATGAATCCTGAAATATTTGCTGCCTAGCCCTTTATAAAATGTTTCCTGACTCTTACTTTCAACAAACCTCACCAGCAAAATGGCCAATGGCCCTGCCTAGGGTCTCTAGTGGGACTCAGCTGTGCTCACAAGGATGCCACTCCCCTCTCATTTCTGGGGAGAGGAGAACCCGCCTTTCCCAGCCTCATGTGACCCATTCTGGCCAATGAAACATAAGAAGAAATGAGATGTGTCAGTTCCAAGCTTCCATACAAATCTTTGTTCTTTGTCCCCTCTCCTGGCAACAAACAAAATTCTGGAGAGTGGAGCCAGGAGCCCTGAGTGATAATATGGAGCAGAATCCCCCCCACGGCTGACCTCAGGTGGGCTTATGATGAGCAATCAACCAACTTGTACTTTTTGTGCCTAGAAGATTTTAGGATTCTTTGTTATAGCAGCATAAGCTTAGTTTATCCTATTATAGTTTGTGGTCTTTGGGGGAAATAATTAATTTGTGTCTCTCAAAGCTTAAAAGACCACACTTGCCCAAAATCTCAAATGGACACTTATGAACATGCCTAGAGGAAAAAAAAAATAGGTCAACAGCAAATTTTTCCAGCAAAGATAGCAATTCATTAGTACTTCTGAGCATATTAAAGATTCTCCAAGACTCTGGCCTCTGCTGCAGAGCACTGGGCTAGCAGGAGCATGTATGTAGACACCTAGTACTACAATGATGATAATAATAACTGCAGTGAGAACATTTTAAATCTGCCACCCACAGGGGCAGCTGCTTTCCCATATTATTTTACCTAATCTAAACAACGCCTTATCAGGCAGGGATTATGCTGTTCCCTGTTTTATGAGAAACCTGAAGCTTAGAGAGGGTAGGCAATTTATTCAAGGTCATCCACGGTTACCAGGTAGCAGCACTAGGGTATAAATCCAGGCTCCTTTTGCAGAGTACAGAAGGAATGCAGAAAATAGAGGATGGAAGGGGCACTCATCATACTGTGACCTTGCAAAGGGGACAGACTGAGAGGCACAACAGCAGCCATCTGGGGTGAGTGAGCCTTTCACTGGCTACCTCCAGCTGTCCAGCCGAAGGGGCCTGGGAGTATGCTAACCCCTGCTTTACTTTCCATCAGCAACTTCAATGCCGATGAAGATTTATTTTTTTATCTCGAGATCCCCTCGAGATAGTAAAAATAATATCACTTGATTTAGCATTGCTCTTCTTGATCTTATGGAAATGTACATAAAAGTATCTTGCTGATTTTAATAATCTGAAACATGACACCTAAGTAGGAATTTGCCAACTTGATGTGCAAACTTAACCTTTTTCCCCACCAGATTATATCGCCAAGCCTCTCCTTTGGGGAAATTCTGGAACCCCCTGTGCTGCCCAGCCCACCTGAAACCACACCAGAATTGTGAGCCATCTATAAGTAGGCAAAGCTAGGCTGAGGGCTTCGTCCTCCTGGTAACAAAGAACCCAGGGCTTCTTGTATTCTCTTGGGTAGAAATTTCCTTTCGGACATTTGACCTCATGACAACCACCTTTATTGTGATAGTCACTTGTTTTTCATATTTTGGTGACTCTGATTTGGTTTTGAAATTGGGGGGAGGGGGTTCATGGCTTTATTAAATACACAAAAGGTCCTGTCACCTGATCAGGTACTCTATAGAAAATCATCACCTTGGAGAGAGGGATAAAGGCACTAGAAGGGTTCAGAACAGAAATGCCACCGGACATGTGAATTATTTTGAGTCGAAAGCAATTGAGTCCCTGTAAGCTCACAAGAAACTTTTACTTTTCCCTTACAGAATTTAAAGTTGAGGCCTTTCCCATAATAAGAGTTATTGCTAGAAATAACTTTTTATGGTCTACTTATAGGGCAAGGCAAACATCTAATTACTCAACATCTGCTCTTCTTATCATAATGTAATGACTTTCCTCCCTTCTGAAGTCCCAAGGTGATTCTTACCTCATCCCGAGCTCAGAATGCCATATACACCTCATTTCCCCTTTCTGTCCCTGAACCTCTCCTATTCACAGGGTTCCCGTGCATATATATGTCATTAAATTTGGTTATTTTCTCTTGTTAACCTGTCTCATGCCCATGTAATTATTAGACCAGCCAGAAGAACTTAGAAGAACAGAGGAAAGTTTCTCCTTGCCCCACACATCTAAGTCATCTGTCCCCATGAACTGCAATGGCAGTGACACCCCCACCCTAAGATGGCCAGACCAAGAATCAAGAATGGTTCTTATTATGCCTTAAAGCATCATAGCTCAGATGAGGTCACAGTGAGGACTACAGTTCCTAGTACTCTGGCTTACGTCTTCTGATTATCAAAACATCTACTGGGAATCCTGATGGGTCCTATGCCCTTGAGCTTCTAGGCCCCATGTCCTAGAGCCACATGAAGGTGGCTCCGGTCCAGAGCAAAGGACGTGGAGAGGCGTTGAATGGTCTGAGATCTGTGGGCCCTTAGAAGGTTCACAGCTGCCTCTTCCTTGCCAGCCCACAGGGAGAAAGCTCTCATGTCAGTGGTTCTCAACAGGGTAATTTTGCCCCACAGGCACTTGGCCGGGACTGGAGCAGGGCCAGGGCCAGGGTGAGGCAAGAAAGAGCAAGAAGAAAAATGTAAGAGGTCTACATTCTCAGGTCCTGCAAGTGCCAGGTCTTTGTCCCACCCTGGCCTGGAGACATGCTTGTCACACCTGGGGGAGGGGTAGCTCTTGGCTACCTCTACTGGATCGAGTCCAGGGACACTGCTCAACCCTCTACATGGCACAGAACCAGCCCAGAATGTCGGCAGTGCCAAGGTGAGAACCCCTGGGCCAGCTTCATGTATTTAATAAAGAAATGAGAGCCACAGTTGATTCTGGAATTTTGAACATTTGCTAGAGCCAACTACTAGTTTCCATCCCACTGTAATTACCAGGCAAAGTGAGTGAGCAACCTGAGCCTCCTGTAAAAATACCCTCGAATTGTTGCGGTTTAACAGGCCCAGATCTCAGGCCACGCAGGAAGGGCAGGCTCCACAGAAGCCATATGGGGCCACCTCTATTGGGAGCAAGGAGCCAGCTGGGCAAGTGCAGCTGGGCTCAGCCCTCTAGTTCCCATCTGGTTTACAGAGCATACACTCTCCAAGGCCACCCACAAGCGTGATGTCACATTAGGGAAAAAAACGAGTGAAACTGAGCTGGTGATTTAAGTATCCCAAACATCTACCAAAATTGTAAGCTCAGCATCATCTTATCCCCATGAAACCCAGGGACATGGGCTGGAGCCACAGACACCATCCCTTTTTGTTGAACAGACTGAGGTATGAGGCAGTCTAATGACCTGTGGGAGGTTGTTTACCCAACAACGACATACTGGGCAACCCAAAGCTTGCCTTCTAGACCATCCATCCATTGGTCAGTCCACACACTTACTTCAAAACCAGCACCCACTCATCTGTTCTAAACCCTTCAATTTCCTGGGAGGCCAGGTGAAGCTCTTTTAATGGGGTTGGGCTTGACCTAGACCAGTGGTCAGCAAACCGTGGCTTGCGAGCCACATGCGGCTCTTTGGCCCCTTGAGTGTGGCTCTTCCACAAAATACCACATGCGGGTGCTGGTGGGTTGGGCCACAGAAGACTCAGCGCAGGCGAGCGTGGGATACACAGCACAGGGGAGTGAGCCAGTAGTCAGCAGTCTCACTGTGCAGTGGTTAGTGCTAGTCATGTCTGCAAATCATGCGCGGGTGACAGAAGTACCTACTCGAAGCATAAAGTTACCTGTATTTTTCCAACCAGCTATAAATCCTACAGGTATTTTTGTCATCAATTTAAGAATTTTAATTATTTTGTGTGGTGGCTTTGTTATTATAAAATGAAACATTTTTTTAGGTACCCTGTCTGACATGGCTACAAAGAGAAGCAAAGAAAAACAGAAGACGAAAACCGTGAATTTAAAGTTGAATGAACCAAGACTTTTGCATTTATTCAAAACTTAAATGGCCTTCCGACCTGTCTTATTTGTCAGGAAAAATTGGTACATAACAAGAAATCAAATTTGGAGAGACGGCCCTGGCCGGTTGGCTCAGTGGTAGAGCGTCGGCCTGGCGTGCAGGAGTGCCGGGTTCAATTCCCGACCAGGGCACACAGGAAAGGCGCCCATCTGCTTCTCCACCCTTCCCCCTCTCCATCCTCTCTGTCTCTCTCTTCTCCTCCCACAGCCAAGGCTCCATTGGAGCAAAGTTTGCCCAAGTGCTGAGGATGGCTCTGTGGCCTCTGCCTCAGGTGCTAGAATGGCTCTGGTTGCGGCAGAGCAACGCCCCAGATGGGCAGAGCATCGCCCCCTGGTGGGCATGCCGGGTGGATCCCGGTCAGGTGCATGCGGGAGTCTGTCTGACTGCCTCCCCGTTTCCAGCTTAGGAAAAATACAAAAAAAAAAAATTTTTGGAGAGACGCTTTACAGCTAAACACGTGTCATTTAGTACTAAATATCCTGTCAGTGATGCAAGGAAGAAAGCAGTTGAGGAACTTCAGAAGAGTCAAGAAAAATCAAGTTCTGTATTTAATTACTGGATGCAATCTTCCAACTATGATAATATTGCAAGTTTTGTGGTTAGTCAAGAGATTGCTAAGAAAGGAAAAAGTTGTTTTATAAATGCATCTGAAGAACTATTTCGGATTTTAAGAACAAAGCTGATATTCTAAAAAAAATTAGAGTTCCCATTGTCTGCTAAATCAGTGAAAGAAAGAAATACCAAAGAAAGAAAAAAAAAATAAAAAAATAAAAAAAAAAAAGAAAAAAAGAAAAAAAAAAAAAAACAGTGAAAGAACAGTCAAAATGTCTTTGAATATAACCAACCAGCAAGTCAAAGATCTTAAATTGGTTTCAGCTTTATCAATAGCAGTTGATGAGTCTTGTGACATAAATGATACAGCACAAGTTTCACTTTTTGTATGATTTATTTCATCTACAGGTCCTAAAGAAGAACTTTTAGGATTATTGCCACTCAAAGGTCAAACACGTGGGAGGATATAGCAAATGCTGTAATTGAGTGCATGGGTAAAAATCATGTTCCAAAAAAAAAAGTTCCACCGGATAAAATTGTCTCAATTTCAACAGGGCGAAAAGTATGACAGGTGTAAGAAATGGGTTTGTTGCTATTTTGAAAGAAAATATTAATCACGAGATACTTAGTTACCACTGCATCATTCATCAAGAAGCTCTTTGTGTGCAGACACTTCCAGAAGACATTTGCAAAGTTATGGAATTGGTGATTATGACCAATTATAGCTAAAGCTCTTAATCATCACCAATTTAAAGAATTTTTAGTTGAAATGGAGAGTGAGTACGCAGATCTTTTGCTGCATAACAAGGTATGTTGGTTATCAAGAGGAAATGTTTTGAAACGTTTTGCTTTCTTATTAACATTTTTAAAGCATTTCTCGTTCAGAAGGGTGTTCACTATCCAGAACTAACAAACAATCAGTGGATCCAAAAGTTTTATTTCATGGTAGACGTTACATCTCATCTAAATCAGCTTAATCGTAAACTACAGGGGAAAGGAAACACAATTTTTTCGATGTTAGAAGTTATTTCATTGGAAAACAAATTATCTCTTTTTGCTCAAGACTTTGAAAGAGAAACGTTGATTCACTTTCCAAGCCTGTTGAAACATCTCCAAGAAAATAATTCTGATATTGACATTTGCTATTTCAAAACAACACTTTTAAATATGAGGGAAGCTTTTCTCAACAGGTTTCAGGAATTCAGAAACAGCAAAGCCAGGTTAGCCTTTGTTTAAAAACCTCTTAATGCTACTGTAACAGAATTAATTTTTTCTCCCTTTAATATTGACATTGGCAACTTTGAAATGCAATTGCTGGATTTAAAAACAAAGAATTGTGGAGCTCAAAATTTGAACGTCTTTGTGCTGGTATAGAAATATTGGAGAAAAACAAATGTGAACTTAGTGCACAGCACAAGTGGTCTGCTTTGAAAGACCTGGAGAAGGAGGATATGTTGACTTTTAACACCTGGAATAGTATTTCTGACTCATATAATCAGCTGAAAAAACTAGCGTTTGCTGTTCTTTCCTTATTCGGGTCCACATATTCATGCAAACAATCATTTTCAAGCATGAACCTTATCAAGAGTAAATTGAGAAGTCGTCTTATTGATGAGAACCTGGAATCGTGCCTAAAATTAAAAACAACAACATCCAAACCTGACTTACCCAAACTTTCCAAGGAGATGCAAGGCCATTGTTCACATTAGTGTTTGTCAGTCATTATCATGATTTAAGTTTATGGATACCTTACAATTTAATTTTGTCAATAAATAATATCATTATTAAATATGATATCAAGTTTTAGTCAACGTACCTATAGTTTAACTAAGACTCAAAACTTTAAGTAAAGTTTATTGAGTTAATTTTAGGGAGCGTTGTAGAGTGAAGGAAGATGTAGTGTCGAGGACTAAGAAAGGCATGTTCAGATGGTTTGGACATACAGAGAGTATGAATGAAAGGAGATAGACGAAACAAGTATACAAGACGAGTGTGGATGGGAGAGTTGGAAGGGGTCGACCTCAGCAAATGTACCTCAATCAGATTGAAGACGTTTCTAGCAAAGGCCAGCTTAGGAGTACCCTAATTAAGTTAATAACAATGTATCTACCTATATAGTTTAAGTTTAAAAAATTTGGCTTCAAAAGAAATTTCAATTGTTGTACTGTTGATGTTGTGTCTGTTGACTGAGTTTGCCAACCACTGACCTAGACTCACAGGGAAGGCAAGACAGAGCCTCTGAACAACCCTTAACAAACAGGCCCTGTGTCCAGAACTGGAGGCTCCTGGTTGGTGCCAGTGTGGATGAGAGCACCCAGAGGTCCATTATTATCTGAACAAAAAAGGCTGTGTCAATTTCAGAACCGTTTCTCTCTTAAGTCATGTGCGCTAATGTCCTCCCAGGTGTCTCTCTGAGGATCATTTGAACAAGAAGTCGTCTCAGAGCTTTGATCCTGCGTTTTTGGGTCATTGACTCTTCCAACCTCTCATTCATTCCTCTCAATGGCTTTGTCTTAGTCTTTTCCTTGGTCTCATAAGCCAGGACCTGGGTCAACCAGGGTCTGTTTCAAGCAGAATTGGAGAAACACTGTTAAGTGTTAAAAAGTGTGTCTTGCTCAAGGAGTGTCCTTGCTCACTGTCTGAATAACACTAATGCTCCTGTCCATTCATGGGCACAGGCGTGCATGGACAGAGAAACCAGAGCTGTTCTCTCACTAGCATGGTATACTGTTAACCAGCAACCCCCACCCCGCCCCACCCTGTGACACCCCACAGTGGAAACGCCTGATGGTGGTGACATTAACCATCCTTTGGAGAACTCGCTTTGTGCCAGGGTCCAAGCTGCAGAAATTCTCTGTGTACGCCGAGAAGATGGACAGCTGTCAGCTCCCTAGCAAGTACGGCTCACCTGAGACAGACCTCAGGGGGTGCTCAACTGACAACAGGGCCATGGCAGAAAGGTGATCACACACACTGGCCGCTGGACTGTGGGGGATGAAATCCCAGCTCCACCACTTGGAACCATGTGACCTTGTGCAGGCCACTCAACTGGAATGTTGCCGCGGTTTCCACTTCTATCAAGAAGGGGTAGGGCCCTGGCCGGTTGGCTCAGTGGTAGAGCGTCGGCCTAGCGTGCAGAGGACCCGGGTTCGATTCCCGGCCAGGGCACATAGGAGAAGCGCCCATTTGCTTCTCCACCCCTCCACCGCGCTTTCCTCTCTGTCTCTCTCTTCCCCTCCCGCAGCCAAGGCTCCATTGGAGCAAAGATGGCCCGGGCGCTGGGGATGGCTCTGTGGCCTCTGCCTTAGGTGCTAGAGTGGCTCTGGTCGCAACATGGCGACGCCCAGGATGGGCAGAGCATCGCCCCCTGGTGGGCAGAGCGTCGCCCCCTGGTGGGCGTGCTGGGTGGATCCCGGTCGGGCGTATGCAGGAGTCTGTCTGACTGTCTCTCCCTGTTTCCAGCTTCAGAAAAATGAAAGAAAAGAAAAAAAAAAAAAGAAGGGGTAAAAACCAAGCCTGCTCCTAGAGTCGGCATGGGGGTTAAATGGGTCAACAGGTGAGAAACACTTACCCCAGGGGATCCTCAGAAGCAGTGGCTGTTATGACTTATCCTCTCAATAACCCTGGAAGTCAATATTTTGGGACTCCTTACCACAAACGAGGAATCTGAGGCTTATAAAATGTATGTGACTTGCTGTAGGTCACAAAGTTAGAAAGTGGCAGACACATGTAAACCCAAGTCCTGTTTCTGAATTCAGCCAGTTCAGGGCTCAGCAGAGTGGGTAACTAGCTGAGAGGAGGGGTTCACCCTGCTTTTGGTGGCTGTATACCCTTTGCAAGCCTGTGTTTGTTGTGATGCTTCTAATGGCAATCTAACCTTTGTGTCCAATGGAGATGATTGCAAAGCCAGGTAGCACCTGACCTCTTTGGCTGATGGCAGAAGACAAAAGTGTAAGAACCAGCTATGAAGTGGGCATGAGAAAACATTTGTAGGCTTCCTTTGAAAAGCTCCTCACTTTAAGGTTGGGACTCTGTTGAAGTACCCCTTGCAATCCTGGAGTGCAGGACGCAATGAGAGCAAACCACAGGGAGAGGTCCCATTGGCTGCTGACTGCTCTGTCTCGTGGCCAGTGGTGTGGCTGCACCTGAATTCATCATCATGGACAAGGGGCCTATGGTCAGGGGTGGGTCTGACATCAGAGGTGCGGTAGGGGCCTGGAAATGTGAAACCATCCTCCCCTCCAAAGGGAAGGGACCAGCCTTCCACTCCATCCAGGACTTACCTGACCTTTCTGTCTTCTGAGCCTCCTAATCTTCCCATGGCAACTGGCCCACACCTTCCACGGCCCGTGTCTCCATCTTCGTAATACTGTCTCTATTGGTGGGCGATTCTCATCATGCTGCTAAGAGAGCAAGGGACCTGTTGGCTCAGCCTGGCAATGGATGCTGGGTGACTGGAAGAAGGAAGGGAGGGAGGGAGGGAGGGAAGGAGGGAGGGAGGGAGGGAGGGGGTGACTGAAAGAAGGAAGGGAGGGAGGGAGGGAGGGAGGGAGGAAAGAAGGACAATCTGCCTGACATCTGTCTTCTCCAACAATAAAAAGTCATTGCTTTCGTCATGCTGGGATCACCAAACCCCCTTTCATATCCTCAGCTCCAGGAAGCCAGACTTCAGCTGAATCCTGACCTCACACAAAGGCCAGGCCAGCCGGTCTTTGTTATATTGTTGCTGTCTTTGCTAATTTGGGCATAGGGGCCACTGGCCAAGGAACCCAGAGAGAGTCAGTGGTTTAGAAGAGCCCAGACCTGGCCAGCCTCATGCAGCATGTGAGGGCAGAGCAGAGGAGGGTGACTTGCTAGGAACAGTGAGAACGGCGTCCCCAGAGCAGTGTGTTCCCACACACCGGCACTCAGGCTCCCGCAGCCCCTGCCTGCATGCCTTCCCTTTGTGCATTGAGGCCCATTGCATATTAATCAAGGTTCTTTTGAATTCCTGATTGGATAATTCCAACACCTCTGCCATATCTGAGTCAGGTTCTGACACTTGTTCTCTGTCTTTAAACTCCTTTTTTTGTCTTTTGGTATGCCTTGTCATTTCTTCTAGAGAGCCAGACGTGTCGTACTGGGTATAAGGAACCCAGGGAAGACTTCTGCTTCCAACTTTGGATTCTCTGTATCTGCCTGTCTCTCACATCTTGGAGGCAGTGGTGGCCCTATGACCTCAATCTTTTGATGCTTGTTGATTTGCAGTTTTTGACCCTTTCTTGTTGTGTGGATGAGAGTGATGACTTTCCAAGCTCTTCACACATTTGACAAAAATCAAAAGTCTACCCATTCCTTTCATTCCCAGCACACCTTCTATAGCACCGTCCTTGAGCCTTGGATGGTGCTGCAAACTCCACCAGGGTGTCTTCTCCCCTCTCTGCCCTCCATTCCTACATTAGAGGCATCTTTTAGGTCTAACTAAAGGCTAGTCCTTCTAGCAAAGTCTTCTCTGACACCCCAGTCAGAGCTTTCAATGTCCTTGCTTCATCTCTCTACCGCACGACAGATACTCTGCCCCATGGAGGAATGTCACTCACTGAGTATTGTCGTTCTTATGAAGCTGAAAGCTCCTTGAACACAGAGACTGTTGGACCCAGAGAGTGTGGGCCTGCTCATCTTTCTATCCCCAAGACTGGATGCTTAATAAATACTGATCAGAAAAATAAATGTGACATTAAGTTCCCACTCTACAGCCAACCCTTATCATATGCATTTCCAAAAATATATTGATATTACCAGAATACCTTTCAGGGAAATGAGTGTCTCTGTTCAGCAAAATACCTCAACACAGCTACTCGGGGTAGAAGCCAAGGACCTGAGGACTAGGGTCCATGGGAAAAGGGAGCTATATCACAGCTCTGGGAGCTGTCTTCGGAACTTGGGAATGGAAAAGATCAGACAGGCAAGGTAGGTGATGAGGAGGAGACTGTGCTGGGGCTGAGCAAGCGGCCTGGGTGGGACTGCTTTAGACACAGGGACGTTTCCCCAGGAGCTGTTGATGTTGCTGAAGCAGAGACTCAGAGGACCTGGGCTTCCCATGACCTTCAGAATGGGTTTGATAATTTAGAGCTTAGAGGTCAAGAGACCACACTTGACACCTGCAGTGCAGGCACACCAGCATGAGCACATGCAACAAGGTGTAGTAACACTTCAGAGAGAACCCAACGGCCCGAGCTCCGTTCGCAATGTGAGGGCCAGGGCTGGTCACGGGAGAGAGCATGAAAGAAGCCCCACTCTCAGCACAGAAAAGCCGCGTGGCGGGAAGGGGCCTCTTGGGTTGGCTTGGCTCCACTGCATTTTGCAAAGCAGACGCAACAATGACTTCATAAGCCCCAAATAGAGACCTGGGAAGGATTTGCTGCTACTGTCTATCAACCAAGAGTGAGGCAGCCATGCAGGTGGGGAACAAGGATACACAGAGCCACTGTGCATCAGCCCGCTGCTTGGTGGGGACCTGGTCAGGGGATCAGGGTGCCCAGTCCTTCCTGAGCAGCGAACCCTGAAGTGGATGCTGCCCTGGGAAGGTAAAGACTCTCTCTCTTTTCCTCTTTCTCATTCCTATAATTTCTGTCCAGAACCCAGGTTCTGAAAAGCCTGCACCCTCAGATTTCATCTGTAAATCTTAGCCAGATTCCTTCCAGTAATCTCATTATCCAAAGCAAGGGAGAAATCCAAGACCATCTACAAACGTTAATTAATTGCCAGGAGGCATCCCCAGAGAGTGCATGGAAACTCTACAAAAACAAAACAAATCCCAACAGAAACCCCTCTACAAGAGGCCAAGGTGCTGGTGTAAGTTGCAAGGCGACTTTGGTAATTTGGCTTGGGAAAACAAGAGTCATGTAATGCACAGCTCTTAGAGGAACATTACTGAATATTTTCAAGCAGCTTCAACAACAGCAGTTGGTGGATTAAAAGCTGTCACTGTACCTGCAGGTGCATATCAAGTTCAGACATCTGATTCCGGTTACTGGGCCCTGGCAAGGCCAGCAGACTCGAATATTAGACATAACCATTCGGCTTAATGCTTTTCTCAAAGTCCATGTAGTTCACTGCTGGGTTGTATTTCATGTTTAGGTTGTCTGGCTTTCTTTCTTCTTAAGAAAACAACCAACCAAGACCAGCAGGACAAACATTCTTAAGAATCATGAAATCATAGACAGTCAGCCCTGGGAGGCGGCTCAGAAATCCACACTCTGTTTTGCAGAAAAGGTGACGGGGCTGGGGGGAGGGTAAGGAATGGTCTCTTGGTTCAGAGGTAGAAGGAGTCTAATGGGGGGACGGGAGAACTCTTGGCAAAGGACCAGATTGTGAAGCTTACACGAAATGGTGTCTCCCAATTTCACACCACCTGGATTTAACAATAATAACACCCACTATTTGTATGATTTTTTTTTACCAGTTTATAAAAGCTCTCAATTGAAATCTCTTTTGATGTTCACAATACATACATAAATGTATATAGTATGATCTTTATTCTATAGGAAAAGAAACGAAGACTTACAGAGTTTCAGAGATTTGGCCAAGATTCCAAGGCTCAGGGCTCATCATTTTTATCTGTTTTCAGAGTTAAAGGGTCACTGGGCTTTAGCTTTACAGTTAAACACAGTCAGCTCCAACTCTGGAGGCATTTATACCAAAAGTTCTTGAAGTTCGACTGGAGGGTGCTTGGATGCTAGAAGGTCCTTGGAGGTGCTCGTCAGAGTTGGCCCAGGTGAGAAGCCACCACAAGGTCATAGTCAGCACATCAGTTATGTTTGGATGGCCAATGAGGTGAGTGATTTTTCAGGACCACAGAACGAAGTACACAGCCTTTCTAATTTTATTTAGGACACATTCCATTTTGGATTAGTGCTCAGGACAGGGTGGGCTGGTGACTTCTCCTCCTACAGGAACCCAGGAATATTGAGTGTTCCTTTCTGTGAGATAGCAGATGCCATGGTTGAAGAGAGAGGTAGACTGTGTGGAAAACAAAGCAAGTGATGGGTGTTTCAGGGTGTGAGCCCATACCCTGGAAGGTAGGCTCGTGAGTGCAGGCGGGGAATCCAGTCTCGGTCCCTGTGCTTCGGTTTAATGGCCAAGGTAAAGGGAACGCCTACAACCCTAAGAGAAAACAAATGTTTGCATGGAACTCGAAGCAGTTATTAGTAGCAGAGGTGCTTACTCCAGACAAAGTCCTTTATATTTCTTTAATCTACATCCAGGTAGAACAATTATCAGGATGTATCATGTTTTTATAGAAATTGTAATATTAACATTTTGGGTCAAGAGCACAGGGGGTCTATGTGTCCTCTCTCAGGTTGCTTCACATGGAAGAAGCTGCACCTCTGGAGACAGGGTTCTTCCCTGGGTCACCTGGGATGCTCATGGGAAAGTATCCTAGGCTTGCCATGCCCAAATCCCTGTCCTGGACCAAGAGTCGGCATTTTTCCAGGCTCCTTGAATGAATCTATTGGACATAACATTGAGAAGCAGCCTTGACTTCATCAAACAGCATGACTACTCACTTGGTGGGGGTCCCCCTCATGGGGACATGGTACCCAGGGGTCACAGTCACCTTTTCCTGCACCACCAGACAACTTCCTTGACCTCTTCTAGAGATGGAGGCATACCAGCTACCAACAAATCCACTGCCCCCCAAACCAAGTAAACCAGGAAGAGGACCACAGGCAAGACCATGGATATAATTGATGGCAAGTATCTTGAAAAAAAAAATGAAAACCTTTCATCTACATCTACAGTGAGCGGAGCTGACCCCACAACTACCATTAGTGAGTGGGCAGGTTTACAAGCTCTTGAAATGAATTTAAGCAGCATTATGATGTAATTATCTTTTCAAAACTGCATTTCATAACCCAAGGGTGGCCTCCATCAAGGCTGTTCCCACGGTGCCATCCACCCACCCATGGGGGTAGCTAGCTGGTGGGCTCAGATAATCTCCTACCAGTCTTTGCCACCAGCCTTCATTCTTTCCTGTGTATCCCCACATGCCACATTCCTTCAGCTAATTGTGGCCACGTGTCCTTAACCTTGGCATTTAGTCATTATAAAGAGAAATGTTTTACTTCCTGAAGGAAGCCTTCTTAGACTGCAAGAGACCTCATCCCTCCAACCTCCACACCTCTGCCCCCACTTCCCCAGCAAACCTGGGAAACACTTGCAGACCCCTAAATTAACAAAGCCCATGCAGGAAGGATAGAAAGACAATTAAAGAAGAATCTAGAATCATATTGACCAAATTTAGTCCCACTGATTCCTGGCAGGCTAAGCAGAACCTCCCTGTAAATGCATAGACGCAACGGGTCCTGTCTGGGGCAGCAGTTCCTGCTGGAGTGGGTCCCAGATCAAACAGCTACACTGAATGCAGGACAAAGATGAAGAAAAATGCACAAGCCTTGTCCAGGGGCACAGAGGGGCACCTCTGCCCACCATCCATGCGACCATGTGTCTGGGTGATGGAAGGCGTCCTTTGTCTGAGGACGACTACACAGCTGGTGCATTCTGCAGAAAGCGCCCCTTTCTCTCCTGCCAGGCCCAGTTTGTGGATTTGGCCTAGAGACCCCAGCTGATCTGGCGGGTGCTGGTGTAGGTTCAGGATCCCACCTCTCTCATCTGTGCCTCCACCCCATAGAGCACTTGTTGGCATTTAAGCAGACCCTCATTGGGTTCATTGCTGTTTCTCCTTCCCTGGAACCCTCCTTCCCAGGGCTAGTTGGGCCAGGAGGGGGTGTTCACAGGGAAGACTGTGAGAGGCCTCAGCCGCTGCAGTCTCTGCCACACCCACCTGGTTACAAAAACAGGGGCTGCTGAGAAGGCCCAGATGCTGAAAAAGAGGCTTTACAGCTGCCCTTTCATAAAAGAGTTGGGATGGCAGGCGGAAAGATATCCCCAGGCACTCAAAGTCCCCAGCCATTCACAGGAGTAATGGGAAACCAGATTAGCCCTCCCCTAAGAAACTGCCACTCACCCATTGTAGTTTGGCTCATACCAAGATATAAACCAAAAGCAGCAGCTTCCCAGTGAGAAAGGCACCAGGGGCTCCGAAAGGAACTCGGGCAGGAAAGCATCAGGAGAGTGCCCACCATTGCCTGGGGCTCACAGTCCCCCAGGGCTCACAGTCCCCCGAGGCTCTGTCCCCCTCAAGTCCCAGGCAGCCGCTCCTTTGGGACACCAGCAGCCTGTCCATTCTGTGACTCGTGTGCTCACCTGTGGGCCAGTTCTGGGCCTTGCTCGCTCAGTTCCTAGGTTTCCCCAGATGTTTCCTGTTCATGTCTGCACCAAGGATGCACAAAGGTGATTACCGTGGCCTCTAAGGCTTGAACCCACCCTGCTCACAAAGGACAATGGCTGTGAAAACCCCACCCCAGCTACCACGGGCAGAGCCCACTGCACTAGCTCAAGTGAGCAGTCACAATCTAGTCCTGGGCCACTGGGGTACCCTGAAGCCCCTCCTTATGCCCCATCTTTCCAGCACCAGCTGACGTCCCCTTCTTCCCAACAAGCCCTGCTCAAGCTGTCATGTTTGGAGCATGAACCGTCCACCTCTGTTTTCTATTATTTTCACCAGCACCACTATAAAAACCAGATCGGTGTTAAAGAAATCCTCCTCACAACTGCAGGAAAATGCCAGAATTGGGTGGTCTGGTGACCAGCAAGTCCTCTTCCCTCCAGTCTATGAACCTCAATCAAATGGAATGCTCAAAAAAAGGAAGAATTTTTAAATTTCATTTTACTGTCTGGTTCAAGGAAGCCACTGCAAACTCTGGACATTTTGTCGAGAAAACCTAGGCTACCTTCTTGCCTTATTCCATGTGGAGTGAATGTAATTTGCTCTTGCTTTTTTTTTTTTTTTTTTTTAAATAAATTTTTATTAATGGTAATGGGATGACATTAATAAATCAGGGTACATATATTCAAAGAAAACATGTCTAGGTTATTTTGTCATTAAATTATGTTGCATACCCCTCGTCCAAAGTCAGATTGTCCTTCGCTACCCTCTATCTAGTTCTCTGTGCGCCTCCCCCTCCCCCTAACTCTCCCCCTGTCCTCCCTCCCCCCACCCCTGGTAACCACCACACTCTTGTCCATGTCTCTTAGTCTCATTTTTATGTTCCACCAATGTATGGAATCATGTAGTTCTTGTTTTTTTCTGATTTACTTATTTCACTCCTTATAATGTTATCAAGATCCCACCATTTTGCTGTAAATGATCTGATGTCATCGTTTCTTATGGCTGAATAGTATTCCATAGTGTATATGTGCCACATCTTCTTTATCCAGTCTTCTATTGAAGGGCTTTTTGGTTGTTTCCATGTCTTGGCCACTGTGAACAGTGCTGCAATGAACATGGGGCTACATGTGTCTTCACGTATCAATGTTTCTGAGGTTTTGGGGTATATACCCAGTAGAGGGATTGCTGGGTCATAAGGTAGTTCTATTTGCAGTTTTTTGAGGAACCACCATACTTTCCTCCATAATGGTTGTACTACTTTACAGTCCCACCAACAGTGAATGAGGGTTCCTTTTTCTCCACAGCCTCTCCAACATTTGCTATTACCCGTCTTGTTGATCATAGCTAATCTAACAGGGGTGAGGTGGTATCTCATTGTAGTTTTGATTTGCATTTCCCTAATAACTAATGAAGCTGAGCATTTTTTTCATATATCTGTTGGCCATTTGTATCTCTTCCTGGGAGAAGTGTCTATTCATGTCTTCTTCCCATTTTTTTATTGGATTGTTTGTTTGTTTGTTGTTGAGTTTTATGAGTTCTTTGTAAATTTTGGAAATTAGGCCCTTATCTGAGCTGTTGTTTGAAAATATCATTTCCCATTTAGTTGGCTGTCTGTTTATTTTTATATCAGTTTCTCTTGCTGAGCAAAAACTTTTTATTCTGATGTAGTCCCATTCATTTATCTTTGCCTTCACTTCTCTTGCCATTGGAGTCAAGTTCATAAAATGTTCTTTAAAACCCAGGTCCATGAGTTTAGTACCTATGTCTTCTTCTATGTACTTTATTGTTTCAGGTCTTATATTTAGGTCTTTGATCCATTTTGAATTAATTTTAGTACACGGGGACAGGCTGTAGTCGAGTTTCATTCTTTTGCATGTGGCTTTCCAGTTTTCCCAACACCATTTGTTGAAGAGGCTTTCTTTTCTCCATTGTGTGTTGTTGGCCCCTTTATCAAAGATTATTTGACCATATATATGTGGTTTTATTTCTGGGCTTTCTATTCTGTTCCATTGGTCTGAGTGTCTATTTTTCTGCCAATACCATGCTGTTTTGATTATCGTGGCCCTATAATATAGTTTAAAGGCAGGTATTGTAATGCCCCCAGCTTCATTCTTTTTCCTTAGGATTGTTTTGGCTATTCGGGGTTTTTTATAGTTCCATATAAATCTGATGATTTTTTGTTCCATTTCTTTAAAAAATCTCATAGGGATTTTGATGGGAATTGCATTAAATTTGTATATTGCTTTGGGTAATATGGCCATTTTGATTATATTTATTCTTCCTATCCAAGAACAAGGAATATTTTTCCATCTCATTGTATCTTTTTCGATTTCCCTTAACAATGCTTTGTAATTTTCATTATATAGGTCCTTTACATTCTTTGTTATGTTTATTCCTAGGTATTTTATTTTTTTTGTTGCAATCGTGAAGGGGATTATTTTTTTGAGTTCGTTTTCTAATATTTCATTGTTGGCATAGAGAAAGGCTATGGACTTCTGTATGTTAATTTTGTATCCTGCGACCTTACTGTATTGGTTTATTGTTTCTAATAATCTTTTTGTGGAGTCCTTCGGGTTTTCGATGTATAGGATCATATCATCAGCAAAAAGTGATACCTTTACTTCTTCTTTTCCAATATGGATGCCTTTTATTTCTTTGTCTTGTCTAATTGCTCTGGCCAGAACTTCTAGCACCACGTTAAATAAGAGTGGAGAGAGTGGACATCCCTGTCTTGTTCCTGATTTAAGGGGGAAAGCCTTCAGTTTAGTGCCATTTAATATGATGTTAGCTGATGGTTTATCATATATGGCCTTTATCATGTTGAGATATTTTCCTTCTATACCCATTTTGTTGAGAGTCTTAAACATAAAATTGTGTTGTATTTTATCAAAAGCCTTTTCTGCATCTATTGATAAGATCATGTGGTTTTTGTTCTTTGTTTTGTTGATATGGTGTATTACATTAACCGTTTTGCGTATGTTGAACCATCCTTGAGATTCTGGGATGAATCCCACTTGATCATGATGTATTATTTTTTTAATATGTTGTTGTATTCGGTTTGCCAGTATTTTGTTTAGAATTTTAGCATCTGTATTCATTAGAGATATTGGTCTGTAGTTTTCTTTCTTTGTGCCATCCTTGCCAGGTTTTGGTATGAGGGTTATGTTGGCCTCATAAAATGTGTTTGGAAGTATTGCTTCTTCTTCAATTTTTTGGGAGACTTTGAGTAGAATAGGAACCAAGTCTTCTTTGAATGTTTGATAGAATTCACTAGTATAACCGTCTGGGCCTGGACTTTTATTTTTGGGGAGGTTTTTAATAGTTTTTTCTATTTCCTCCCTGCTGATTGGTCTGTTTAGGCTTTCTGCTTCTTCATGACTCAGTCTAGGAAGGTTGTATTGTTCTAGGAATTTATCCATTTCTTCTAGATTGTTGTATTTGGTGGCATATAATTTTTCATAGTATTCTACAATAATTCTTTGTATATCTATGATGTCTGTGGTGATCTCTCCTCTTTCATTTTGGATTTTATTTATTTGAGTCCTGTGCCTTTTTTCCTTGGTGAGTCTTGCCAAGGGTTTGTCAATTTTGTTGACCTTTTCAAAGAACCAGCTCCTTGTTTTATTGATTTTTTCTATAGTTTTTCTGTTCTCTATTTCATTTATTTCTGCTCTGATTTTTATTATCTCCTTTCTTCGGCTGGTTTTGGGTTGTCTTTGTTCTTCTTTTTCTAGTTCCTTAAGGTGTGAAGTTAAGTGGTTTACTTCGGCTCTCTCTTGTTTGTTCATATAGGCCTGAAGTGATATGAACTTTCCTCTTATTACTGCTTTTGCTGCATCCCAGAGATTCTGATATGTCGTATTTTCATTTTCATTTGTCTGTATGTATCTTTTGATCTCTGCGCTTATTTCTTCTTTGACCCATTCATTTTTTAGAAGTATGTTGTTTAGTTTCCACATTTTTGTGGGTTTTTCCCCCTCTTTTTTGCAGTTGAATTCTAGTTTCAAGGCTTTATGATCAGAAAATATGCTTGGTACAATTTCAATTTTTCTAAATTTGCTGATGTTGTCTTTGTGGCCCAACATATGGTCAATTCTTGAGAATGTTCCATGTACACTAGAGAAAAATGTATACTCTGTCGCTTTGGGATGAAGTGTCCTGTAGATGTCTATCATATCCAGGTGTTCTAGTATTTCGTTCAAGGCCACTATATCTTTATTGATTCTCTGTTTGGATGACCGATCTAGAGCTGTCAGCGGAGTATTGAGGTCTCCAAGTATGATTGTATTTTTGTTAGTTTTTGTTTTAAGGTCAATAAGTAGCTGTCTTATATATTTTGGTGCTCCTTGGTTTGGTGCATATATATTAAGGATTGTTATGTCTTCTTGATTCAGTGTCCCCTTAATCATTATGAAGTGACCATTTTTGTCTCTGAGTACTTTTTCTGTCTTGTAGTCAGCATTATCAGATATGAGTATTGCTACACCTGCTTTTTTTTGGGTGTTGTTTGCTTGGAGTATTGTTTTCCAGCCTTTCACTTTGAATTTGTTTTTATCCTTGTTGCTTAGATGTGTTTCTTGTAGGCAGCATATAGTTGGATTTTCTTTTTTAATCCATTCTGCTACTCTGTGTCTTTTTATTGGTAAGTTTAATCCATTTACATTTAGTGTAATTATTGACACTTGTGGGTTCCCTACTGCCATTTTATAAATTGCTTTCTGTTAGTTTTGTATCTAGTTTGATTCTTCTCTTTTGTTTTTCTATCATTTGTTTCTGTTTGTTTGTGTTCCATACTTCTTTCCTCTGTTGCTACCTTTTTTAAGTCATGTGTTTTTG
Source organism: Saccopteryx leptura (assembly GCF_036850995.1). NCBI lineage: Eukaryota > Metazoa > Chordata > Mammalia > Chiroptera > Emballonuridae > Saccopteryx > Saccopteryx leptura. Next base: position 219,989,815 of record NC_089504.1, on the reverse strand, counting down.
TGGTGGTTTTTTCTAGGGTGGTTACCATTAAGTAATGAAAAGGGTACCTACCATATTCATTGTAGTACCCTATCTTATAAGTATTTCTGCACTTCATCGTCCTTTGCTACTGTTAATCTCCATTCTCTCCCCCCCTTTTTTTTCCCTTTGTTGTCACAGTTTAAGTTTGGTTTTATTGTGTTCTTGGTGGAGCTGTTACTTGTGGTGTTGTTTTCTTTTGTTCTTTGAATCTGGTTGGAAAACCCCCTTTAGTATTTCCTGGAGTGGGGGCTTTCTCGTGATAAATTCTCTCATCTTTTCTGTATTTGTGAATGTTTTTATATCTCCTTCATACTTGAAGGATAGCTTTGATGGGTATAGTATTCTTGGCTGAAAGTTCCTCTCTTTCAGGGCTTTAAATATTGGGGTCCACTCTCTTCTAGCTTGTAGAGTTTCTGCTGAGAAATCTGATGATAATCTAATAGGCCTTCCTTTATATGTTGTACTCTTCTTTTCCCTGGCTGCCTTGAGAATTTTTTCTTTGTCATTGGTTTGTGTCATCTTTATTATGATGTGCCTTGGAGTGGGTTTGTTGGGGTTAAGAAAACTCGGTGTTCTGTTTGCTTCTTGAATTTGAGGCTTTAGTTCTTTCCACAGGCTTGGGAAGTTCTCGTCTATTATTTGTTTGAGTATATTCTCCATTCCATTTTCTTTCTCTTCTCCCTCTGATATACCTATTATTCTTATGTTATTCTTTCTGATGGAGTCAGATAATTCCTGTAGGGCTTTCTCGTTTTTTATTATTTTTGAGTCTCTTTCTTCTTCTCTCTGTTGTGCCTCAAGTTGTTTGTCTTCTATTTCACTAATCCTATCTTCAATCTGGGTTGTTCTGCTAGCTAAGCTTGTTACCTCGTTTTTCAGCTCGTGAATTGAGTTTTTCATTTCTGTTTGATTTGTTTTTATAGTTTCAATTTCCTTGGTAATATATTCTTTGTGTTCATTGAGTTGTTTTCTGATCTCCCTATATTGCCTTTCCGTGTTTTCTTGTATATCTCTGAGTATTTTTAAGATTTCTATTTTAAATTCTCTGTCATTTAGCTCCAAGGCTTCCAATATGTTAAGTCTTTTCTCCATAGATTTTTCCACATCTATTTGTGTTACCTCTCTTTCTTTTGTATCCATAATATTCGATTTCCTCTTTCTTATTGGCATCTGAGGGTGGTCTTGTTGATAGCACTAATTAGAATTAATAAAGAGTAAAAAGTAAAAAACAAAAAAACAAAAAAACAAAAAAAACAAACAAACAAAAAAAACAAAAAAAAAAATAGAAAAAACAAAGGGTAAAACACCCCACAAAAAAAAGCAGTAATAATTTATTATTTCCCCCTTTTTTTTTCTTTGTTCTCCTTCCCTCCTCTCCCCTCCTCAGGGAAATATCGTGCCTATAATGGAGGGCCTGGTTTGCGGTGAAGAGTTCAAGGGGGCAAAAAAAATAAATAAATAAATAAAAAATATATAAAAAAATAATAAAAAGGGAAGAAAATCTTAGGCAAGCATAAGTTGATCTGCCTGCGGGTGACGGTCAACCAAGAGATATAATGAGAGGGACAAGAGGGAACCAGAAAAAAGGACAAAAAAAGGAATAATCAAGAAGAAAAAATAAAAATAATAAGTAAAAATACGTTGTATTAAGTGGAGCAAAGACCAAATACAATGGAGACCTTGGGTTGGGAGGACCCAAAATGCCACAAAAACAAACCAACCAGAAAAAAACAAAAACAAAACCGAAAAAGAAAAACAAAGCCAAAAAAAACCTTGAGTCCCAAATTAACTAATTTGTTCGTGATTGAGGATTAAATGGGAGGAAAGTAAAACGAGAAAAGAAAAAACGAATAGAAAGGAAAAAATAAGAAAAAGAGAAAAACGAAGGAAGAAATAAAAAAGGAAGAGAAAAAAACAAAATAAGGCAAAAAAAAAAACAAAAGAGGAGAGAGTGAGAATTAAGTGTCCTGGAGTATAACCCCAAAGGAGGGTGAGGATGAAGAAGAGAAATAAAATGTAACACTTATGGGTAGTGTAGTTCAAGAAAAGGGAAGCATAAGATGGGCAGAGAATAGAAGGACTGAGGTGGAGGAAATAAAGGCAATAAGATAGAAGGAACAAACAACAACAAAAGAAAAAACAAACAAACAAACAAACAAACAGTGGAACAAGCTGCAAAGTCTGTGGATTTTTCCTGATTTTGAGATGTCAACCTCTTCCTCCTTCTCCTCTCTCCCTCTTCCCGGTCGGCGACTCTGCACCCCAGGCCCTGCCCCTGCGCCACACCCAGGCAGGGCCTTTCAGTTGATGGGGTTCTACGGCAATGTCACACAATTGGCTTTAGTCTTGTTGGTAGTCAAGGCCTGCCGGCGTCTGCAGGGTCTAACGACGAGATAGTTCGCCTTCGTGGATTCTCTCTCCCAGTCCCCCCCCTCCTGAACCAGCAGCCTGGCGATCCAGCCACAAGGCTGCCACTGCTTCTGCCTGGGGAGAAAGAGGCTCAAAGAGCTGGGAAATCCCCACTCTATCCCCACTCAGTGCAAGGCTCTGGGAAGGGCTCTGACAGTCAGGGCCTCCAGTGTAATCAGGCGGGGGTGGGAGTCAATTGTTGTCAAGGTGATTGTTCAGCGCCTAGCATTCCGTTGGACCTCTCAACCCAGGCTTTCCACACTTTGTAGCCTGTTTTGGCCGGTAAGAAGAGGCACTAGTCTCTGCTTGCGACTAGTGTGGTATAGATCTTATTATCTGCCAAGTCCTTCTTGTTAGCGTTTATCCCTGAATATGGAGGCTCTATCAATCAGAAGTTGCCCCCGCCCCTTTAGCGAGAGGCACCAAAAAAATATCACGCCTCTTGTCTTGGGTCGGTGAACTGAGAGAGATCTTATCAATTAGAACCGAGGGTGCGCAGATTTCACGGGTTAAGCTAATTTTAGTAATTGGGTCGCAGCTGTGCTCCCGAAGGTATTTCAGGCTGCCTGCGCGCGCCCCTCCCCCAACGCTTGATTGTTAGCTTGAATGGCTGGGTGAGGTGCCCCGCCCGCGGAGAGAATCTCCCAAGTAGGGAATACCGCCCTGGGGCCTCTCCCGCTCCCCGTGCGCGGGCCGCTGGGAACGTTAGCGGTGCTCGGTCTGCAATGCTCGGTCTGCAACCAGACCGAGAGCGCGCCAGCGGCTGCTTGCCGCTCGCTCTGCAACTGACCCGGGCGCTGCTCGCGGCGGCTGGCGGTGGCGGCTGGCGGCGGTGGCGGCCGGCGGCGGTGGCGGCCGGCGGCGGCTTCCGAGTGCGGGATGACTTACCACAGGCGCACTTTCTCGCGGCTTGAATGAACGTCCCTGCGGTAGCTTCCTCCACACCCTCGTCTCTCAGATTCGAGTGATAACAGTCCTTTTGCTTTCAGTTTGCTCCGAAGATAAATTTTCCTGTTTCTAGTTGATAAATTTGTTGTGATTTTGGGGAGATCTGTCGGACGCGCTGCTCACGGCGCCATTTCCGTGACGTCACTCTCCTTTTTTTTTTTTTTTTTAATATGAGGAACTCTGTGCCCTGAGGTCATGGTTTCATGATGAACCCACAGAACCCAGAGACAGGGCCACACTCAGTACCTCTCTGGCATTGCTTGGAACATGGTCAAACTTTTTCGATTTCTCACTCTTATCTCATTTGCTTCTTCCTCTACAAAATTATGTGTTGGGAAAAATAATGTCCATTGAACTGAGGTTTCTGGTTAGCTGTTATGCTATTAATATAGGTATTGTAAAATAATACAAATCGTGGTCTGGAGCAATACTGCCGAGAAAACTTTCTGTGCTGATGGAAACGCTCTGTGTCTGTGGTGGCTGATTTGCAGCCACTCACCACCACAGCAATGGAGGGAATGGATTTTAGATTTTAGTTCATTTTAATTATTTGACACTGAAATAACCCCCTATGGTTGAGTGGCTAGGTCCTGGCTGGCACAGGAAGACCACAAGGGGAGCACCTAGAAAGACACGGCTCTCTAGGTTCAAGCCCTCATTCCAGCACGGGCTTGTAGACGACAGCAAGCAAATGCAACCTCTCTGAGCCTCAACTTGCTTATCTGTAAAATGGGAATACAACAGCCCGAATTCACCAGGTGGTTGTGATGATTAGAGAGATGCCTCATGGGGAGCCCCAAACCCAGTGTCTGTCACAGCATAGGTTTGGCTGTGTGGCGGCGGCCGGGTGAGGAGAGTTTTGGCTTCTCCCTCGTCATGGTCTCCACATGCCATCACTCCTTTAAGATGTTTTCCTGATTCGGCATTTTAGTGGGTTGAATTGTGTTCCTAAAAAGGGTACACAGGAGAAAACCACATGAAGACGGAGGCAGACTGAAGGGATACAGTCACAAGACAGGGACCCCTGGAGCCACCGGAAGCTGAAAGTGTCAGGAAGGAGCCTCCCCAGAGCCTTGTCCTCTTCAGAGAGACCTGGCCCCACCGACACCTGGATCTGGGACTTCTGGCTGTGAGAGAACAAATTTCTGTTGTTTTAGGCCACTCATTTGTGGCGCTTGGTTATGGCAGCCCCAGGAAATGTGTCCAGGTGCTATCGTTTGCCTGACTGAAAACCAGGTTTCATTATTTGATGTCTCGCTTCTTTGGGGAAAAAAAAATGACTTAGAATGGAGTAGCCACATTCTATGGGTTTAGGCTCATACAAAAAGAAATAACCCATTGAATTTGGTTTGACTTCTTGAAATGGGTTAAGTTTCAAGCATCATCATAATGACCAGTTCAACTAGGAGACCTTAGAAAAGATAAGACAAGACTCTGCCATGGCAGAAGCCAAGGGTCACTGGAACTGTCAAGGTCTGCACATAGGATAGCTGGGGCCGGAGCCATCACCACTGGGGCACAGAACATGGGAGCTTAGCCAGGTTGAGAAGCACAGCAGCCCGTGGACTTGGATGGGAAAAAAAAATCCATTTTTATTTTCAATGACCAGCATATTAACATTTCCTTCCATGAGGAACACAGGCAACAAAGCCCAGAATGTCGTGTCAGCTGTACCTGTGCTTGTTGAAATCACAACCATTTCCACATAGCATTTCAGCTATGGCCAGAACCTCAAATACCTTCCGCACTGATCTCTACTTTGAAATCATGCCCCTTATTAGACAGACAACTAGTCTTATTTTTAAAGTCTTAATAAAGAAGCCCATGGATTACCACAGCACAGTTCTGGTTTTTGTAATATTTTGTTAACTGTGCTTCAATAGAATGGCCTTCTTTGTCATCCTATGTCATGTATTTCATGTATTCAAGTCCTTATTCTGAGTAAAGGAGCCATAGCTTCACCCGGTTGCTGAAGGCGTCAGTAGCACAATGCAGTATGGGAACTCCTGATTGACATGTGTATTAGAAACTTGCGCAAGGGCAGCGGCACCTCTCTCAGGACAAGCTCTGGGGAACTAGAGCTTTTTAAAGATGCACCATCACATGAAGAAGACAGGTGATCTTCCCGTGCCACTAACCAGAAACAACCAGATTACTCTCCCAACTTTCTGAATGACGCAATTGAAACATAGCCAATAATCTCCACCAAGCCGGCACCACGCCACAGCCTCAGAGAGGGAACCGGCGTATTTATCTTTGTGAATTGTTTTACTCTGACGCTGTCTCATTTCCAGGAATCAGACAGTAAAAATGATATATTTTTGTGGTTTGGCATTTGGAGCTTTGTTCTGGCTTCACTGGTTACTGCCAACATCTGCAAACTGTTATGTACCTTAAAAAAATAAATCGACCACCACTGCGGGCCACACCCACAGTCCCTGGCTGGGCTAGGCCTCCTGCCAGGTCACAGGGCAAGTTCTTGGACCAGAACACAGTTGGGTCAGGACCCCAGGTTTTCTCATACACCTCTGAAGACATCTGTGACTAGAGCCCTGCGCCCCCTACCTATGTGACTGTCTCCTGGTCCTTGTTGTCATTCACTCATCTGTTTCAGGGGGGAAAAAAATGAACACTGTGGGTGCCCCAAGTATTCACATGATGGCCCATGTATTCATGTCAACGTCAAGAAGAATTCGGTTTTCAGATCCATGTTAGCCCAGGGCTCCCGGGGTCAGTGAACAGCCCCTGGGTGCCTGTCTGTGAACACAGCTGCCAGGTCTGTGCCAATCACAGGCAGTTCCGACAGTGTGAGAGGCCCAGGCCTGGCACTCAGAACCTTGGCAGGACCCAGCACCCCGCCCAGGAATCCATCCCCTGCTCTCTCGTGACTGACTCAGAGCTGCAGAGCAGATGTTTGTGTGGGAAGCAAGCCGTGTCCGACATCTGTCCTGCAGTGGGGAGTGGTGTGTGTTCACCGATAGCGCGGGAGTCCCCTGGTGGGTGGGGTGGGCAATTAGCTAGCTGCCTCACAAGTAATATAATTATGGGGGAAATGGGGTAAAGCCTCTGTGATAATGCAGTGTGACTATCTCGGTGGCTTTGCCATTTAGCCTCCGTTAATTTTCTCCATAACTCACGTGAATGTCATAAAGCTCATTTTGAAAGAGTGTGGGTGGGGTCATATCACGTGTTACTACACAGAAAGAGTGCTGAGTGGCTGCTCACGTGTGGAAGGGGAGGTGGGAGGGACAGGCCATTGAGTGTAGCATGAAATTGAGGACTCAGAAATAGAGACTAAGAAAGGTTTTGGTGAAATCAGACACACATATTCTAATGGAGACAGAAGACAAAGGAGTGATTCCAAGGAGGCTTCCTGGAAGAGGTGAGCTCTTAAAAGAGATGATGCACACAGTTGGAGGAGAAAGATAAGGAAAAGAAAGGACACCAAAGCCAAGGAAAGTGTTGGAACAGAATCAAAGGGGCAAGGATCCAAAATCACATGGATAAAACCTAAGACAAATAACCTGAGCCTAGAAAAGAGTCTCCTTCAGGGGTGATGTCTGACAGGAGGAAGGGGTGGAAAGGGTAGAGGATGTCCAACCCTAGGGTATAAGCAAATATCTGATAGCAGACACTCAGCCCTGTTTGCGACCCATGTCAAAGTAGCCAAGCCTTATAGAAGGTCACCCCAAATCCTCAAGACACCAAATGTACAGACACCCGCATACCTGGTACACCTAAGCCAGGTGACACCTAGGATTGCACATAGTAGGCAATGAATAAACAGGTGCTATCTTAAGTGGTTAAGAACTTTGACCTCAAATTTATCCCCTCTGTTGCTTGTGGATGAGCTGAATGGAATAATTCATTGATTATCCATGATAGACATAGTGCATTATCCTAAGCAGTGGATAACACATTTGCTCTTTAAACTTTGTATGCAGATTAGATCACGTTAAAAATCACTTTGTATTTTTAGAACATAACAACTGATGGAGTAGTGGAGTGGCATGAGGCATGTGTCACCCTGGACAGGAGGAGTGTATGTGAACACCACATTTTCTAAAAGGGTGGAGGTATCCTCTTACCTAGATGTCAGAATGACATCGGCAGCTTGAGTCCCCTGATATGGTCACCTTGCGACAGTATCTGCAGCAATTATTTTAATTTGAGACTTCATAGGGACAATCAAAAGATTACTTGAGTATGACCACACCAGGGAAGGCATTCTATAGAGTGCAGTTAATAGATAACATAACCTAGGCCCCTGGTTGGCAAACTGCGGCTTGCAAGCCACATGTGGCTCTTTGGCCCCTTGAGTGTGGCTCTTCCACAAAATACCACGTGCGGGTGCCCAGGTTATAGTAACAATGTACCTACCTATATAGTTTAAGTTTAAAATATTTGACTCTCAAAAGAAATTTCAATCGTTGTACTGTTGATATTTGGCTCTGTTGACTAATGAGTTTGCCGACCACTGACCTAGGCCATCTACATACACCCTCACACACACAGAAATTCGCACCTAAAGCAATGTATGTCTGGTGTCACAGAGCCTATGGTGGACATGGGGAATAGCTCTTCCATGTCTGGCCAAATCCCCTCCTTATTTTGAGCTCTGGGTCTGCTAATCTTGATGAATTTTCTCTGTGCACTCTGCTTGTGCACGTTCCACTCCACTGGCTGTTGAATTAGCCTCTTCCTGGAATTCAGAACTTGGAATTAATTGCAGAGAACTCTTGGTCCTTTTGTCAGCAATCAGGGGAAGGTCATTATATGAGTGTCCTGGACCTGCTGTAACAAAGGGACACAAACGAGGCCACTTAAACAACAGAAGTCCAAAATCGAGGAGTCAACAGGGCTGGTCCCTTCTGAGACCATGAGAGGATCTGGTCTTTGCCTCTCTTAGCTCCCGGTGTTCCCAGCAATTCTTGGCATTCATTAGCCCAGTGATTCTCAAAGTGTGTGCCAGGGCACACTGGTGCACCCTAGAAGATTTCCAGGTGCACCCTATGGTATTCCAGAGAAATACGTGCCTGTTGGGGACCAAAAAACCAATAGGGTTTTTGGAGATTAGATTTTGGGGGGACAGAGGTGTGGGGAATTGGCTATAAGCTGACAGTCTGCCCAACCCCCCACCTCACTTGCCTGATTAAGTTGCAAAAGGCTGTTAAACTGTGGTGCTGGATTGTTTACACTACCCCCCATGTTCCCCAGAAAGACTAGAGGCAAGTTTCTTCTATCCTTCGTTTGGTGTAAAGTTAAGAAGATATGTTGATTTGCTAATGGCCTCATTTTGCCCTATAAATAAAGCAAGATGAGGTTTTGGGGCATGCTTTGTTCTTGCCAGCAGCAATTACAGGGCCCTCCCGACCCCGTATTTTCTTAATTCCACATTGTTCCCACTCAGGACCTGGAATTACTAGCTGCGCTGGTTTGTGGCATGTGCCCAGATATAAAAATAAATATACTTACTCTATTATACCATTTTATTACAGAAATACTGCTCCTTTTGTTAACACATCATTATTATATTTATTATTAACACATCATTATATTAGTTTTAGATAAATACACCCAAATATAATGGATAGACTTCTCAAAAAGAAGCATGATATCGAAGAATCGGATTCTGGAAGTGAGCAAAAGTTAAATGTAAATAAAATAGGACTTGAAGGCTAACAGGCAGAATTTAATTTATAGCATTTTCCATCACTTAACACTGAACAATACAATTGGATTAGAGACCCATTCATAGAAGCTTCAAGTGATTTTGGTTTAACATTAACAGAAGAACTAGCAGCTATATCCATTGATTGTGGATTGATGATTAAACATAAGGAATTGTCTCCTGAAGCCTTTTGGATTTCTATAAAAGAAGAATATGTGGCAATATCTTAAAAAGCTTTGAACATTTTACTACAATTTACAACATCCTATTTATGTGAATTAGGATTTTCTACCTTCAACACAATTAAGAGTAAAAAGAGAGAAATTCTTCAATGTATTGACGAAGAAAGGAGAGTTTGCCTTTCAAATATATGCCCAAATATTGAAGAAATCATTAGGACACATAAGGCTCATGTTTCTCATAAACACAAGAATGAAAAAACTTAACACAGGCCCTGGCCGGTTGGCTCAGCGGTAGAGCGTTGGCCTGGCGTGCGGAGGACCCGGGTTCGATTCCCGGCCAGGGCACATAGGAGAAGCGCCCATTTGCTTCTCCACCCCACCTCCCTCCTTCCTCTCTGTCTCTCTCTTCCCCTCCCGCAGCCAAGGCTCCATTGGAGCAAAGATGGCCCGGGCTCTGGGGATGGCTCCTTGGCCTCTGCCCCAGGCACTAGAGTGGCTCTGGTCACGGCAGAGCGACACCCCAGAGGGGCAGAGCATCGCCCCCTGGTGGGCAGAGCGTGGCCCCTGGTGGGCGTGCCGGGTGGATCCCGGTCGGGCGCATGCGGGAGTCTGTCTTGACTGTCTCTCCCCATTTCCAGCTTCAGAAAAATACAAAAAAAAAAAAAAACTTAACACATTCATGCCAGGACCTGCCGAATTTACTAAATCTTACTAAGAATGTTATCTGTATATATAAAAAGATAACTTTTTTGTTTTTTTTTTTATTTTTTAACCCCTCTTTTTTATGAATTCTAAAAAGCATAACTCAAAAATGTAACATAAAAATTTTTTTTAATGTCAGAATAAATTTAATTTTGTCTTATTTATTTCATTTAATTACCATAAAAGCACGCTTGGACTTTACATTTTTTCTTTAATATTTGACTTAATTATTATAACATATCTCTCAGAAATTTGTATATAGTGTGCCTACAATTATTTGTAGGATTTTAAATGTGCCCCAACTTCAAAAAGTTTGAGAACCACTGCCTTAGCCTATAGGCATGTCACTCTCAGCTTTGCCTCTGTCATCCTTGTGTGTCTGCGTCTCTCTTCTTCTTCTTCTTACAAGGACACTAGTCATATTGGATTAAGGATCCATTCGAATTCAGTGTGACCTCATCTTCACTAGTTACACCTGCAAAGACCCCATTTCCAAATAAGGACACATTCAGATGTACCAAGGGTTAGGACTTGAACATCTCCTTTACGGGGGACACAATTCAGCCCAGAGCAGTCACTTACTTCAGTGGTCCCCAACCCCCGGGCCACAGACTGCTAACGGTCCATGGGCTATTTGGTACCGGTCTGCAGAGAAAGAATAAATAACTTACATTATTTCTGTTTTATTTATATTTAAGTCTGAACGATGTTTTATTTTTTAAAAATGACCAGAAACCCTCTGTTACATCCGTCTAAGACTCATTCTTGACGCTTGTCTCGGTTAAGTGATACATTTATCCGTCCCACCCTAAAGGCCGGTCCGTAAAAATATTTTCTGACATTAAACCGGTCCGTGGCCCAAAAAAGGTTGGGGACCACTGACTTACTTGGTCAGTCCTCATTAACTGTATACATGAGCCTAATTTCTGCTGTTTCTAATGAAACTGTTCTGTTTGAGGTTGAAAATTAAGAAGATCGCTTCTCTGCCAACATACCCCACCCATAACCTGCTGCCTCAGCTATTCGTTGCTGGAAGATGCAGTCTTCCGTACTGTACAATAGGCTGCATTCACTGTTCCCATGACAATAGGCTGCATTTCACATTTGCACGCACTCACACATATGTAGGCACTGGGGCTTTGGGCAAGAAGAGAATGATTCCTAGTTAAGTCTGTTTGAAAATAGTCTCCCCGAAAAGGGCCACCAAATTTAGCAGATAAAAAGACAGGATGCCCACAAAGCTGAAAGAGATTAAGAAGTACAAATTGGTAGTTACTAAAATAGTTCCTGGGATGTAGAGTTTAGCATAGAAAATATAGTCAATAATATAGTAATAACTGTGTATGGTGCCTTGTGGCTATTAGACTTATCCAGGCGATCACTTGGTAAGGTATATAAATGTCTAATTACTATGCTCTACACCTGAAATTAATACATTGCATGTCAACCATAATTGAAAAATAAATTAAAAAAAAAACAAACTAATGCCCTGGCTGGTTGGCTCAGGGGTAGAGTGTCGGCCTGGTATGTGGATGTCCTGGGTTTGATTCCTGGTCAAGGCACACAGGAGAAGCTACCATCTGCTTCTCCACCCCTCCCCTCTCTCTTCTCGTTCTCACTCTCTCTTCTTCTTCCTCGGCTATTGCTCGATAGAGTCGAGTACATGGGCCGTGGGCACTGAAGATGGTTCCGTGGAGCCTCTGCCTCAGGTATTAAAAATAGCTTGGTTGCCAAGCATGGCCCCAGGTGGTCAGAACATTGGCCTCAGGCAGGGGTTGCCAGGTGGATCCCGGTTGGGGCACATGCTGGAGTCTGTCTCTCTATCTCTCCTCCCATCACTTGGAAAAAAATAAAATAAAATAACACAACATAAAAAAAAAAAATACAAGATGCCCAGTTAAATTTGAATTTCAAATAAACAACAAATAACCTTTTTTTTTTTTTTTTTTTTGTATATTTCTGAAGTTGGAAACGGGGAGGCAGTCAGACAGACTCCCGCATGTGCCCAACTGGGACCCACCTGGCATGCTCACCAGGGGGCGATGCTCTGCCCATCTGGGACGTTGCTATGTTGCAACCAGAGCCATTCTAGCACCTGAGTCAGAGGCCACAGAGCCATCCTCAGCGCCCGGGCCAACTTTGCTCCAATGGAGCCTCGGCTGCAGGAGGGGAAGAGAGAGACAGAGAGGAAGGAGAGGGGGAGGGGTGGAGAAGCAGATGGGCGCTTCTCCTGTGTGCCCTGGCCGGGAAGCGAACCCGGGACTCCCGCACACCAGGCTGACGCTCTACCACTGAGCCAACCGGCCAGGGCCAACAAATAACTTTTTAGTATAAGTATATCACAAGTAATATCATTTCTAAATTGCTCTGACAAGTCTAAGTAAGGACTTGCCAAGACAATCCTCCTCCTTACACCCTTTCTTCTTGTGCAAACCTGATCAAAGTGACCTTCTTGGTCTCGGGATTCCTTCTCTCCTGTCCTGGACAGTGAACCCAACTGGAGATGTGTTCTCAGTGGCTCCCTGAGCAACCTGAGTCAAAGGCATGCCTGTGCTCTTGGCCTGTGGAGAGCCAGCTGCCTGTTCGCCTGCCCCTCCCTCCCACCCTGCTCCCTCCACCTGCATGGCCACCGGGGGTTCCTCTGGTCACATTGGGGATCCAGTTGTCAAACCAGCAGAGTTGCTATCAAGAGACGGAGTTCCGGGTCTGATCGTGCCTCTGCATTGGGATTCGAACCTTTCACATGCACAGCTCCTGCTCCACTCAGGTTCCATCTTAAAAGTGAGAACAGAAGTATCCCTTTAAAAACAAGGCTTTTTAACAGCAAGAAGGCATATACTTTTTTAAAACCACAGACCTACAATCTGATTGCTAACATCCAGGGCAGTTTTACTTCTATTCCTGACTTTCCATTTGTCTGTCCCTTCATAGACCACACCCAACTGCCTCTGCTCCAGAGCCATCTCTCCTAGCAGAGAGCCAACCCTGAACTGTCCTGGGATGGTGCCATCCCACTCGCCAGTTTTATTTGCCACCTATTAGCACTGGCAGTTGGAATCAGATGACTCTCCCTCATCCCCACCCCACCCACCTCCCCACATCCCCCATTCCCATCACAGGGAAGCTTCTCGTTGATTTTGACTTTTGGCAGGACTGTCCCAAAGCACAAATAGAATCGCCCAAGACTGTGGATGCAGACAGCAGGTGCTTCTTGGTGAAAGAGGCAGCATGTGGGGTCTGAGCAGGTGCTTAGAAGAGGTCAGTAAGTCTGAGACAGGTAGACAGGACTGAAACTTGTTCACCAGGTGAGTTTCTCTTTCTATCAGTGAAAGTGTATATCCTTGGAGATGAGAAAACTGTCCTTCCGTTGGTCACCTGGAAGCAGAGTCTTGGGTCACCACCTCCCCCAGACTTGGAGGGGACCTTAGGTGAGCCCCTAGCTGTGACCATTGACACCCTCTCAAGCCATCTCAGGATTGCTGGTCCCTCTGTTAAAGCAAAAGGGTGAGGGATATTAAAGCGCTAAATATAAGTGAAAGATTTTTTTTCTCAAGTACAAATGTCCCACTAGCATCTCTGCCTATAAGCCTGGACAGACCACCCTATTGCACAACTGAGTAGGTGTCTCTTTCCACTAAGCTGCGTACTGGTGTGACCACCACTGTGGTCTGAACACTAGGCTGGTTCAGGCTGGTAACATCGTAAAAAAAAAACTCCCAGAAAATGAGACAAAGATTAAAATCTACAGGGTATTTGTTTTTTTTTTTTTTACATGAGGATTCCATACCCCTTTCCTGTCCCACTCCCCAAAGACCCCACACCAAAGCTCAGAGGTAGTGACATCAGCAGGGTTCAGGTGCCACGGGCATCTAGCTTTTCTAGAGAGTATTTCTATGGAGCAAGCCTACACGAAGGGCCATGTCAGTCACTCGCCCTCTTTGCATTTCCTAGGGAGCAGTTGCATCAGGTAGCACTGAACAGGGCTTTTCTGCTCGTTATTCCTAACTTCTTCCCAACATTAGACCCAAACCTGCTGGAAAGCTTAAACCTCTGTTTCATGGACCTTTCTATCCATCAGGAGCAATCAGCTTGGCAGGAGCCCTCCCTGCAAGAGGAGACAGCCTGCAAAGGGCCAGACAGCTGCTCAGTGTGGGAGAGAGCCCTCAGCCACACCACAGAAGGGGGCCCACATTCTCCTCTCTGCTTTCTCCCAGAATATCGGAGTTCTGCTGCAACAAAGATACAAAACCGCTGGTGGGAATGGCACTACGGAACCTAGAGGAGCAGCACTGAGCACACACAGTGTGTCCACCAGACCCCAACAGCAGAGCGGCCTGTCCGGGGACAGGATGGCCAGGCCATCCCCTGTGCTCTACTGGGTGGACACACACACTTAGCCCCATAGCTCGTACACACCCGAACCACGGAACCTAGGGCTGTTCAGAGAATCTCATCTCCATGCCCAACACGGACACCCTCTCACCAGCTTGGGAGGATAGGCATCAACGAAAGAGTGTGCGTGTGTAATGAAAAGCAGCTTGTTCAATGTCAGTCAAAGGCCTCAGGAATCAAACGCGGCTTTGAGCTGCCCCAGGGCAGGGCGCGCTGCGACCTGGGGGGGGGGGGGGGGCGTGAGCTGCCTGGGACGCGCACCACCACCTGGAACGCTGCCTAGCCGAATCCTCCCCGCAGCAGAGGCAGGAGGCTATTCAGGGCATTTCATTTCTGGGTGTTTGTTTTTCCTTCCAGCTACAAAAATGTAGGAGGGAAAAGAAAATGAGACCAAAAAGGTTTATTATTACCTGAACAAGAGGGTCATTGGGATGGACTAAAGTCAGGGAAATACTTTGAAGATTTACGGGACCGTATAAATGTTAATGTGTTATGAGGTTTCTCCAAGGACATTAACCAGAGCACAGAAGACGTGCGTGTAAATGCAGCGTGTAAATGCAGCATGGGGTCCTCGGCTGTAATTAGCTCAATAAAGGCCTCTTTATCAGATTCGTGCAATGCCAGCGCAAGAGGGGTTGTAACGGGCGGTCCCAGCTCTGTTTTTTGAAGACAAGAAAGTGGGACCGTGGGCTGACATGTTCCCCAGAAATAATTTTTGCACGGGGAGCAGGCACGCCACTGGGAGGGGATTATGATGTCCCAGAAAGCAGGGAGATTGCTTGGAGCCTCTGTGGGGGGACTAAGAGGGTCCCTTGTGGAGACTGAGGTGACAAACCCCCTTCCGTCCACCATCCACTGCTCGCCCTGTCCCAGCTGCTCTGATGAGGATGAGACCGAGGTGGCTTGGTACCACAGCCCTCTCAAGGGGACTCTATCTAAGGACCCAGTGCTGAAAATGCCCACTACCTGACTAACCCCAATATTCTGGTGTGACTAAGTCAGGGGGCTTCTTGTGGGAACACACCTCACGTGTCCTGACAGTGTCAAAGAGAAAAGTTAAACCAAATTAACAGGACCTGACAAGAAGCCCCACTTGCAGCAACCAGTAATTGTGGCCCAAGGGTCCCCTTCGACCTAGAAGTGACAGACCTCATGGACTCGTCTGATGCCTCCTGGACACTTACCTTTTGTGGCCATGGAGGGGCTGGGGTTGGGAAACCCCATGGGAACAAGAAGAAAAATTAAGACCACGTAAGTAGAAGGGTCACAGTAGTTACAGCTGAATCTTAGAGTGTAGTAGGTCATGTTTGCATATTCCACAAAGATGTACAAAGTTTACACAAATAATGCAAGTAGTGTGTGCCTTAGCCACTGCCCCCAAATTTGTGTGCTGAAGCCCTAACCCCAACACCACAGAACGGGACTCTTTGGGAATAGGGTTTTAAAGAGGTGACTAAGATAAAATGAGGTCATTAGGGCAGGCCCGCCTTCAATCTGACTGGTGTCCTTCTAAGAAGGGGAAATTTGGACACAGTGGGACAGCAAGAACCAGGCTCATAGAGAAAAGACCATGTGAGGACAGAAAGTGGGGGTAGTCTGAGGCCAAGACTGCTGCTGCCACTGAACCTCAGTGCTGGCCAGGTGAGCTAGGAAGGCCCGAACCCACCTGACCACAATACAATCCCCTGTCCTCTCCTCTTTGGGGCCTCATTCCATTGACCCCCCCAGGCCTCTCAATTAAAGGGTTGGCTGGGAACCTTGTCACTTCAGGGGGCAGATGCCAGCCCTGGGCTCTGAATAAAAGAAGCATCGGCACCCACAGCACCTCTGTCATAGATGGAAGGCTGGTCTCTGCTCTGAAGACTTCAGTGCAGGGTGAAGACAAGAGGCCGACCGAGAGGTGAGCGCCAGCACAATCTGTCCGCTGGGCAGGAAGGAACTAGATGGCATTTGGGAGAAGAGAAAAAAAATATATCACACTGCCGGTGTCCTTGGCTGCCACAAATAGCCCAGTCCCGGAGTCAATTCACCCCAGAGATTTGCAAGACTGGGGAAGTCCACACAGATAACATGGAGCTTTCCAAACAGAAGGAGGAAAAGGAAAAAAAAAGGGGAAACAATCATTTCCAAACTGCTCTTGAGTGCTCATGTCCCCTTTCAAGAACTTAGGTCTGTTCCTTCTAGATTGGGCAGGGACTCAGCTTACAGACTTGTGTAGTTGTGATGTCACCTCTCCTGCATTTATATTGATGGGGTATATGTGGATATAGCACTGTGGTTGGCTTTAAGGAATTTTTTTTAAGTCAAGAGATATAAAAAAAATATGGAAATAAAATGCTAAAGATTATTTGAAGTTTTTCCTAGGATGCTGAAAAGATTTTAAAAAATCTTTTCTAGAATAAAATTATTCTACAGAAATGTTAAATATTCTAGCAAAAATTAGTGCAACATGTGTGTGCAGTGAGAAGCTTATAATTCTCTGTTGATTGACTGAATCAGTGAACCAATCAATCATAGCCACCTAACAAATATTTGTGAAATGACTTACTGACTGAATGAATGAATGAAATCAGGGGCTAGAATCGGGGTGCTCTGATTCACATAACAAGCTTCAGGATTTGTACAATTTGTTGCTGACATCCTAAGTTCTGAAATGCAACATATTCTACAATTTTTTTCTCTTTATTTTCTTCAACAAAGTTTCTGACAAATAAAATAAGACATTCTTATGAGCAAGTCATCCCTGGCAGCCTGCCTTTGCACACAACCTTTCTCTTCGACATTCCCTCTGATCATCAGAACTTGGCCTCCACTTATCCCCAAATCATGTCCAGACAGCTGCAGGCTCCAACTTCCCAGAAAAAGTCCACCCATCTAGCCATCCACAACATGCCTGGGGTCTGAGTAGACCTGTTACCTTTTCAAAGAGCCTTTTCATTGTATTCCACCAACCATGTGTGTTAGTTCAAGCATCCTCTCTCTCACACACACACACATGCACATGCATGCACAAGCATGCGCACATTGCACATCTGCACACGGAGATGCCTAGGAGGAAAATGCAGTCCTCACCTCCAAGGACTCATCAATGAGTCCCAACACCTGAACTCACCGTTTCCTCCCCAACCTAGAGTTCCCCTCCTCCTGTGCTAGGCTGAAGAACTGGGTTCCAAATCTGTCTTGCCCATTCCCTGACCCTGGGCCCATCCTCATTCTCTCAGCAACAAAGTTTGGATGTTTGAGAAACAGTCAACATTAAAGCAGACCCTGTCCTGAGTCTTGGATGGCTGTATTTCAGATCAGCAAAAAAAACAAAACAAAACAAAAAAAAACCCCGAAAAGCTTCCAAGGAAGTGTGGCGGGTACTATGTACATACAAAGAGATCTTGGGCTCACATTCTCTGGATGGTCCTTTCCTCTTCCAAAAAAGAAGTCTCAGATGACTTATTGATCACAAATGCCAATATCCTGATAATTGATAGAATTAGATCATGCTACATGAAGAAGAAAATCAACTAAACTTATACACACTGTGCTCACTCTCTGTCTCTGATTCTGTCTCTGTGTGTACCACTGTCTCTGTCTCTCTGTGTATTTCTCTATGTCTCTTTGTCCTGTGTCTTTCTTTCTGTCTCTTTGTCTCTGTGCATTGTTTTCTCTTTCTCTCTCTCTCTCTCTCTCTCTCTCTCTCACACACACACACACACACACACACACACACACACACCACTGTGCATCTGGCTCAACCCAACCCTTTAGCCTCCAGGTCACTCCGACACTAACCTGCCCTCACCTCTCTTGCAATGGCTCACCCCCAACTGACACACCAGAAGTGACAGAGAGCCCCGTTGAGTACACCTCACCTGACCACCCTACTTCAGCCCAGGCTAGCTCAGAGAAGGTGGCCCAGAGTAGCAAAACATGGGCTGAAGGCAAGGCCATGACCTTGAAGAACAGAAGATCAGATGGGTCAACATACACTGCATCAGATGGCCAGGAGAGGCATGAGGAAGAGGTCAGGATGCTTCTGGAAGTCCTGGATCCGTACAGTGTTGGGCGATTCCTCACATTGAGAAGTGAGGAGGAGTGGGAGTGGGTCTGGAGAAGCCAAGACCAGCCAGTGTGGTTTGAAGCATTTGGGGTTAAAGGTGAGCAGAAAAGAAGAAACCAGCAAAGATGACTAGCAAGGAGGAATTTGGAAAACCTTTCATTCAGCAGATGCCACAGCGGAGCACCTTCTGTGTACCCGGGCTGATCTCACCATGGGATGTCGGCAGTGACTACAACAGACAGAGGTCCCACCTTTATGGAGTTGACATGGGGAGGAAGGGGACTTTGGGACAGACAAGGGACAAGATAAGTGGAACATGGTACACCAGATGGTAATAAATGCTAAAGAGAAAAATCAAGTGAGGAAGGGGAAGAAGTGCTGGGGTGGTTGCAAACTGAGGTACTGTCTTAGCTCCGGCTGCTGTGCAAACACCATGGACCAGGTGGCTTAAACAACAGGAACGTGCGTCCCACAGTTCCGGAAGCCAGAAGTCTGAGATCTGGGTGTGGGCAGAGTTGGTTTCTTCTTGCCATCTTCTTCTTGTGTCCTCACATCTGTGTACTGGTCTCTTCGTCTTATGAGGACACCAGTCTGATTGGATGGGAGCCAACTCTAGTGACCTCATTTTAACTTAATTGCATCTTTAAAGACCCTATCTTTAAAATAAGGTCACATTCTGAGGTATTAGAGGTTAGGACTTCAACATAGGAATTGAGTATCAGGGGTGGGGGGTAGGGGTCACACTTCAGTCCATAACACGTATGATGGTGGCTAGAAGTCGTCTATTTGTCCCTGCAGCTCCAATCCCCAAGGTTCCCACTCTGCTCTTTGCCCCAGGACACTGGTTGGTGAAATGTCTCATTGGTCTCTACCAGCTAGCCTCCTTGGGGTGGTAGGCAAGTGAACACATGAGATTTCAGGGAGAAACTTTCTCTCTAGGCTCTGCCGACGGTAACTGCTCCTTCACTTTCATGTTTCAGATCAAGATTAATGAGAACTCCCCACTATTGCTAGTCCTGTGGTGCTGTACCCTCCTAAACCCTGCTCCCAGTTTGGCAAATGCTCCCTTTATTAAGCTCTCCTCAAATGACCCCATTTCAGTGGATCATCCAACCGATACGGGAGGCCAGGGAAGGCTTCCCTGAAAAAAAATCAGAGAGATAAAATCAAGAGCCCTGGCTCAGTGCACAAAGCATCATCCCAGCACACTGAGGTTGTGGGTTCAATCCCTGGTTGGGGCACGTATGAGAAACAGTCAATGAATGCACAACTAGATGGAACAACTAAGTGAAACAACAAATTGATGCTTCTCTCTCTCCCTCCCTCTCTCTCACTCTATCCCTCAATGGAATAATTTAAATTAAAAGAATAAAAGGAAATCAAGAAGAAAATCATGCCCAGAAGCCAAGAGAATTTTAAGACAATGCTGTGATCTAAGAGCTACAAAGAGTAAGAACTTGACAAGAGGCTAAAACGTGGAAAGACCCAGGGTCCGAGCAGCTGCAACAGTTGGGTGGCAGCAGGAGGCTGGATGCTCATCAAAGACAAAGAATCTCTTGTAGTTCAGGAGATGGGGAGCGAGTTTCATAATGAGAAAACACAATCGGTAAACAAGTGCTTGTTGACTTGAATGAAGCACACAAGACTCCCCAATTCTGCCAGTAGTTCACCCTGTGTGTGTGCATGTATGAGTGTGTTCGAACAAATACACACAAGCAGATGAATGAACTGTCATTTGTGGCCAGTGATTGTAGAGTTTATTCCATTAGTAACAATGTGTATCTCCCACTTAAAGCCGAAGAATAAATAGTAATCTAGCTTTGAAGATAAAGCCTTGTTTATTAAAGCTTTATGCTACCACTTAATTAGTGATACAAGCTCTATATTTTTGGTTCTGAAGTAGTGGGAAATTTCCTTTTGAGATGTCCTTTCTTTTTTAACAGACTTCATTTCTTAGAACAAAATTGAGTGGAAAGTAAGTTCCTATAGACCCCCCACAACATGCATGGCCCCCTTCGCTGTCCACATCCCACACCATAACATCTACTTTTCTAGGGTTTTAATCCATTTAAACAACCATAGAATTTTCCCCAAAATTTCCTGGCAATGAACAGCATTAATATGTGTCTACTGGCTAAGAGTTAGAACCAAAAGATTGAAGACTTTCTGGCAAATTGTTCCAGAAAGAGTGCTTCTGGGCATGGAGCCTGGACCTTCCCAAACATTCTAAGTTGGCAGAGACACTTCCCCGGCTGTGGCACAGGAGAACTTAGCAGGGAAGAATTATCGGAGACGAAAAGGGGTGCCACTGGCAGCTGGAAAGCACAAGGACACAGATTCTCCAGGGAGGAGGGATCCTGGCTGACACCTCGATTTTAGCCCGGCAAGGCCTATGTCAGACAGAGGACTGCCAGACTGTAAGATAACACATCTGTGCTGTCTTAAGCCACTAAGTTTGCAACACGTTGTTACCACAGCAACAGAGCTAGTACAACATCATGTTGTATATGTGTGTGTATACATACATGTGTGTGTGCACACGAATCC
This sequence comes from Saccopteryx leptura, assembly GCF_036850995.1. Taxonomy (NCBI): domain Eukaryota; kingdom Metazoa; phylum Chordata; class Mammalia; order Chiroptera; family Emballonuridae; genus Saccopteryx; species Saccopteryx leptura. The sequence continues at coordinate 219,968,892 of NC_089504.1, read as the reverse complement.
CTGTCCAGAGGCCTTGAGGACGAGGTGTCCGTCACAGAGTGTACACCGCACATGTATCCGTGTGACCCCACCTGGATTTTAATCATTTTTAAATGACACACAATATACATTGATTGGGGCTAACATTCATTTCTATGCCCAGAAAAATGGAAATGAGAGACAAAGAGGAAACAGATGCTCTCAGGGTTGTCAAAATTCCTCAACTAAGAAGCTTCATAGGAGAGGTGGTGGCCCAACTCAGGCCACCGGGAGTGGCTCTGGCCTGTGATTATATCTTTTGATAATCATGACTTGAAACTCAGGCAGTTCTGGGAAAGCCTCCACCTCCCACTGACCCCACTCACCAGGGATGGGCAGCCGCAGAGGCGGAGAGCCTGCCGAGCGTCAGATGGAGGGAGGGGCCTGACTGACCCAGTGGCCAGGATACCAGGGCTCCCTGCTGAAGCTGAGAGCCTGGTCATAGACACAGCATCTGATGGCCCAGCCCAAGCCAGCTCTGTCAGGTGCATGACTCCACAGATGACCGCCATGGGCCTTGGTCGGGGATAAAGGCACACTACCACAATAAGTTTAGAGGAAGGCTCTTGTGCTGCTTGAGCCCAGGTGAAAAGATGTGGCAGTAGTTTCCTTTAAGAATTCTTGAGATGTCGTCTTGCACAGCCTTCATCTGATTAAGAGATATTGGTTGCAGATAGAGTATGGGCCAGACAGCAAGGACACAGAGGTAACATTTCTAGCTTAGTAGGAGGAAGAACAGCTAAAGCTTCTTGGGAATAAAATCTGACAGGCACTTTACGCATATCAGCCATTAATCTTTGCAGCAGCAGATGAAGTATCTGCCAGGATGCCCATTTTACAGAAGAATACACTGAGTCTTGGGGAGGGCAGGTCATTTAACCAGGGTCAGGGGTTTCTGCCATGGCTGTCACCCAGGCAGCTTGATTTCGGTGTAGGTGGTGTTGTATTTGGAACTAGGACTTTGGAACCCCACTGCTTGATTCATTATTTTCCTCTCTCTATCTCGGTTCCCTCATCTGTAAAGGGGTATAATGCCTGTATTTACCCTGTATCACAGGGTGCTGTAAGGACTGAATTAGTGCATGCAAAGCCCTGAGTGTGTGTGGAAGGTGATCAGTGAATGTTAGCTCTTTTATTTACATTCAGTCTCAGCTTTGTTGCTAAGCAGCTCTGTAACCTTGAGCAATTTAATCTTATTGTGTGGCTGGAAGGGTCACACACATTGGTCTCCCTGTTCATATCATCACAGCATGGGGTCCAACAGGCATAATTCACAGTGCATGTGTGTGTGTGAGTCCCTCAGAGCAGTCTGCATGCCTGGAGGCAAAATTCACCTGTATTGAAAAAAACCCTTGAGAGACGAGAGCTGATTCATCGACACCAAGTTAAGTCCCACTGGAGGGCTATTGGCTGTGGGAATTTGCCAAACAGCAGCATCTGTTACCATGGAAACCACAGCGTCACTATGAGACACCAGTCGCTGCCATCTGAGAGCTCTTGACATATGAGACAGAATCCTCCCACTCACCATATCCTCTGGCAGCCTTGCCCAGGATGCATGTCTGTGCGTGTCATTGACCCATTTCTCAGCTCAGATAACTGAGGTAGCACAGAGTGTGTCCTGCTCAAGGTCACATAACGAGAGGCAGAGCTGTGAGAGCACAGGTCTCCAACTCCAGCTTAATCCATCGAGGTCCTTGGCTGTCAAGGAGACGCCTGCCCCAACACCCCGAGTCACCATTTCTGGGAGTGATTCTGTCACTTTCCTCTGTGCTGAAGCCCTCCACCCCCACCCCACTTCTTCCTTTTCCCTTATCTCTGGAGCACACACCATTCCTAAAGGAAAATAACCATCATGACACAAGATTTATATCCAGCTTGGAACCTGGGCAGAGGCCAGGGCTCCTCTTGAATCCCTGTGCACCCTGGGAGGCCTCCCTGAGCAGATGCCAGCAAGGCAGAGATAAGGGGGCGCTGTGTGCAGGCCTTAGGCCGCTCCTGCTCCCCAGGACTGGAATGCCTTTCCTTCTCTGCTCTCAGACACAGGAGTCCCTTGGGGAAAGGCCCCCTGCTGTGTTCTCTGCCTGGCACTGCCTTAGCAAATGTCAACAGGGATGCTTATCAGCTCTGGAAGCCAGAGGTCAAAATCAAGATGTGGACAGCACAGGGCCACCCATGCTCCCTTTGAAGGCTCCAAGGAGAGTCCTTCCTCCCTTCCTCCATCTTGCCCAGCTTCTGGTGGCTGCTGGCAATCCTTGGGGTCCTTTGGCTGTGTCACTCCAAACAGTCTCCATCCTCACATGGTCTTCCCCTGTGTCTCCTCTCTTCTTATACGGTCACCAGTCACTGGATTTAAGCCCCCTCTACTCCAACATGCCCTGGCCTTGGCTTAACTCATTACATCTGCAAAGACCCTATGGACATAAATTTGGGGGACACTATTTAAGCCACCACAGCAGTTTAGCAAGACCCCACACCTACCTCCTCTGCCATGCCTCTTCTTGAACAAGCAGGTGGAGAAGACCCCGCCCCTGATGTCATCAGCATCAGGCAGAGAGAAGAGGAGAAGAGGGGCTTGGGTTCCAGCACCCACTTCCTGCCCGTCCCTGGCCCCTTTTCATTTAGTGCAGACACTTCATTCTTCCCTGGATCCCGGCAAATAGCCAAAACCCTTCCATTTGTGTGACACCCATCTCCTTCCACAGCTGAAGAACTCCGATTGGAGACTACGGATGCCTTCGTTTTCCCCCCATTTATTCAGATCTGATGCATCACTCTAAGTATTCTCAAGGGCATGGATCCAGGGTGGAAGAGGGCAGGATGCAAGGACATCAGGCATGAACTTAGTCCATACTTGGGGTACAACTGCAGTGTTTCCGGGATCTACGCAGGCTGAAAACACTCATTTCTGTAGTGTCCACAGCCCTCACTCCTTGGCGATTCCGCCTTGTGCGGGATACTAAGCAATGAGTTTGGACTTTGGGTTTCTAAGTACAGTGTATTGCCTCCCAAGCTGTACAATTCTCCACATTGGAAAGACCTGGCAGGTGGGCTGCAGTCCTCGCTGGGGTTCTGGATGTGTCTGTTCATCCTTGGCCTGAGTTTTCCCTCTGATATAGAGAGATGAGGGTAGTAGCAATCTCACCCTCACTGGGGCCCATCTGTGCTGCTGATGGTGAGGACAGGAGTGAGGACTGCATGTGAAATTGGTGCACCATCCCACCATTAGTCTCACAGCTGATCAGAATGTGTCAGATGACGGCTGAGATGCACGCGGGGCAGAAAGGACCGCAGGCAAGAGCAGCCATGCAGACGTAACTCCCCACGTGCACCTTCTGCACCAAGGAGAGTTCAGCAGAGCAGACAAGGCAGCCGATCACCCAGAAGAGACACCCTCCGTGTGGCATAGAGATTCAAGATTTAGATCCGAAAGTGCGGAAGCGTATTGTAACGGCAATAACTCCAGCTGTAATGACTCAGCTTTCTCCACCTCTTCCGAACATGCCTCATCAAAGAGGGTTTTTACTTGCAGTCCTTCTTAACCATCTTCTGGTTTCTGTTGGGCCACGTGGTAAGTGTCCCAGTAAAAACCTGCTCATTTTCCCCTCCCCTGTCACTTTTTTTAATGTGCCCTCTGCCCTCCCCCCCCCCCCCCCACAGTCCCATCTCTGCAGGGCTCCTGCTTTACAAAGGGTGTGTTTCCATTGTTTCCATGCTGGGATGTTCTAAGACAATAGGTCCTCATCTCCCTGTGCTCCTGGTCTGGAGTTGGAGCGCTAAGCATTTTCACAGCCTGGCTAGTTTTTTCCTCAACAAAACACACCTTTGGATGACCTGTTCCTGTCCCACCTCTGCCTTTTCAATGCCGGTCCCTCCTGTGTGACCACAGTGTAGGTTTTCATCGGAGATTTGTTTTTCCCAACACGTGGTCTCAGGGATTGGCTCTTCTGGATCCTGCAGTGGTGTCATCTTAACAATAAGCCTGCATTTTGCACCCTCCCTACTTAGGACACCTGACCCAGGCTGCCCCTGCCCCAAAGAGGTCTTACAAACTCCCTGCAAAGACAAAACCTCTGTTCACCCAACATGAAACTCAAGGTCAGTGTCCTCATGGAGTAGATGGTGTAGCTTCCATCGCGGGCAAGACACATACCTGGGTCCAGATACCGATTGAGCATTGCCTAAAATCTGAACAAAGGCCAAGAATTTTTTCCAATATATTGGTGCTTTTAGAATTAACAACAACAAAAAATCAATTTCTTAGAAAAATTAGGAATTTATAACACCTTTTTGACCATCAACATCTTTTCTCAATACACAAATTTCTGCCACCTTTCCACAATCAACAAATGCTCAAATCCTATGGGTCTTCAGGATGTGTTGACATCACATGGGACCTCATTTTCCAAAACCCTGGGAGCCTCTAGTCTGGGTAGTTGGTGTCTTAAGAGGTTGAGAGGGGTGGGGACAAACTACAGGGGGAGAGGCTTCTGATCTGGGCCTGTGTGCAGTAAGGGGGGTTGTGAACAGAATGTGGATAAGTGGGTGTTGGGCAGGACAAGATGGCACTCTCAGCAGGGAAAGAGCCCAAGGAAAGGGGAAGAAGAAACCGATCTGACCTAGGTGTTTGTTTTGCCCCCTTACCCCTCTGTGGGGCATTTGCTTCTTGGCCTCTGAAAATCAGAAAACATTTCTGTGCAGAACAGTCATCTACTTGAGCCAGTCCAACCTCTGGGAGCACAGTCACCACCCCCATTCTCCAGCACCTCCCGCCTTGCTCACACCTCTCCTGGACATCCAGGATGGTCAGCTGAAAATCAGCCCCCCAGAGCCAGAGGCCTCGCCTAGGGACACAGCCAGGGCTGGAGGGAGGCCCTCCACCCGAGCATCCAGAGCCATCTGCGTGTCTGTCCCCATCCTCTCAACCCCACTCTCCTGCTGAGAAAAAGAGATTTGCTCTTTGGAGCTTCCATTGTGTTTTGAGATGGGAGGCAGAGATCTGGAAAGGAAGTTGAATCACCTAAAATATGGACAGACTTCTCCCTCCACAAGCGGTAACACGCTGGGAGGATTAGAGTGGTTCTTTTTTGTCCTGAAAGTGCTTTAACTACTATATAAATAAAATAGCACAGTCTGATTGCCAACTTCCAAGGTAAGAAAAGGGAGTTGAGGGGCCAACCTACATGCTCCCAAATAAAAGGATTCTTTTTAAATATTCAGACCCGGAAGCTCACCATCAGAGGTCCTGAGGGGGCTCTGTGAGCAGGGGAAGCTGCCCCAAGCTGGCTCCTGTCCCCTTACTCATGACACCTAGCCCTTTTCTGCACCAAGTGACTAAACCTGATACTGTGTCAGACGCTGACCTTCATCTGGTCCCTGCCCCCAGAGCCACTGCCTCCACCCCAAGTTCTCAGTCCGGCTTCATTGCATGAGCGCCCATATGGCTACATGGACCCCTGCTCAGCAGTCCCAGCCAGAGTGCACTCCCTGGTCTGCATCCTTACTCCCTTCACTTCCAGGACGGTCCAGGCTCCGGGGAGAGATGCACAGAGCCCTCCACACTCTTGCCATGTCCCAGCCCTCACGGTGTCCCAGACATGCCAAGGCCACTTCGCTTGCACTGCTGCCTGTCTGGGAATCCTCTCACCCCTCATGCTTCTGGAGATCCCATCAGCCACTCGTTTGTCCTATGGAGCCCACCCCAGGGTCAGTAGGGACCATGGTGTCACCCAAGGTAGAGGTGCTGTGATCTCAATGAGCTTCCAGTCTGGCCTTCAAGAGAGAAGCTAAGCAGTTACACATGTCACCTTTTTAACAGCAACTGATAGAAGTGCTACAAAGGAGAAGAAGACCTTGCTGAATGCTAGAGGTGGGGAGGAGTGTGTAGCAGATGGGAGGACGGGGGAGGGGCCACCCCTATTTAACAAGAAGCAGACATTCTGATCAGAATGTCAGAGGTGCACTGTGGCAGCCCCTGGAAAATGAAGGGCAGGAGGTAAGGATGGGCACAGTCACCGGGAGGTTTTTGCAGCCATCCAGGTGAGAGGTGGCGAAGGCCTGGTCCTATGGGATGTGGTAGAGGCCGAGCCAGGTGCACAAAAGGACAGGTGCTATGAGAGCAGAAGGGAGAGCATACTAGTTAGGGTTGCCAGAGACGCTAACCCTACAGGAGAGACACACGTAGTTCCTATAAAGAACAGTTCGCAGTCAGGAAGGTGGAGACCAGGAGAGCAGGTGGCGTCCAGTCTGAGTCTGCACTGAAGGCGGGAAGACTGAAGTCCCAGCTCAGACAGCCAGATAGAGGGAGTGATCCTTCCCTTCTCCCACCTTGAGTTCTAGGGGCACCCTTCACAGATTGGATGAGCACAGTTGGCTTTACTCAGCTTACCCATCCAAATGCTTATCCTACCCAGAAACAACTGCGTGGACACACCCAGAATAATGGTTACCAAGTATCAAAGCACCTGGTGGCCCAGCCCTGTCTACACAGATAATCAGCCATCACAGGGCATTATGGTGGGTTCTGAATAACGGGCCCCATACCCAGGGGAGGATCGCAGGCAGGGGAGGGGGGCTGAGCATGTGGTCTGGGGGCCTGTGAGTCACCCACATGGAGATGTCAGCACAGAAGAGTAAAATGAGCAAGATCAGCTAGGGTCAAGCTGGGCACCGCGGGCACACAGATGGCTCCTGGGGCCCCAGACAATCATGAACTTGGTGGAGGAAAGAGGGGCCAGAGTGAGAGGCACACCAGGACTGAGCCCTGGGAACCCCAGCACTGGAGGTTTGCGCAGCCAGGAGGATGCAGGTGGTAACGGTGCCTGGGAAGGAGCTCAGGTGCAGCTGACTCAGCAGGACCCAACCTCCCCTGAAGGCCCTGCTGCCCTGAGCCCACCTGTGGGCTGGCCCTGCGTCCATCCTCTCGCTAACCCCACGATACGGTTCTAGGAGATAGCAACAGTATATTATTCATTTGAAATGTTTTTGATACTAGTTTTAAAAATCTCCTCCACTAGTTTCCCGAATGCAAGGAGGAATGAATGAATGAACGCACACATGAATGAGTGCTCTGCTCCCTGCACTTCTCTGCAGCTGCAGGCAGCCAGCCACTGAGCCCGCCCACTCCAGCGGGTCAGCGCAGCCACAGTGGTCAGTTCCTCCTCTTCCCCAACAGAGGACTGTCTCTCCTGAGAATGCAAGGTTTTCCCCTAACATTTTTTGAGCTTTTCCTGAGAACTGTTCAGAGAGAGACACCACAGCCCTGGCCATCGAGTATAGGTGCAATCCTCCTCTCCAGGTAGGTACCTGTCATCGCCCCACTGCCCCAGACTCAGTTTTAGGCTAGGCAAACCCATTCCCTTTCCTGACATGCCTGTGAGGCAACATGGCTCATGCTTGCCGCAAATCTACCAGCAGAGTTCGTTCACCTGCAGGAGCAGGAGCCCACTGAAGGGCTCTAATCCAGAGGAGCCCTGACCTGGCTTCAGTGATGCTCCTCAAACGATTTGGGTAATGTCTGTTCTGCAGGCTAAGTTCTGCCTTCAGAGTTAAGTACATGAGACACACCTGATGCAACCATGCTGTGCACACACGCACACACAAACACACCTGCACACAATGCACATACACACACACATGCTCACTTGCACATGTTCACACTCACACTTTCATACACATTCACACACATACGCAGCCTCAGGCTCATACACATTTGCATACACACACAAGCTCACACACTCATTCTCACGTACACACACGCCACACACTCACACACATTACCATCCATTCTAGAGGCAACGTCTACTAACTCATTTCCTTCAGCTCAAGAATGTGTCTGCAGGACAATGACCCTCCACGCACACGCATGGGGACCGAGGCTGTGACCACCACTCCACTGTCACCTGCGGTGGCACTGTTTGCAGACATGGAGTCCAGTGTAATCTTTCCCCCAAACTTGTCCCTAGAAACACACAGCAGGCAAACTCAAGGGAAAGGAAAGAGCCTGCCTTTGTGCCACTGGTGACAGAAAGAGCTGTGTCTTGAGGTGGTCCCCATGCCAATGCACATGAGACTGCTTTAAAACCTGTGTGAGTTAATATTTAAAAGTGAAAATAGCCACTCTATTTAGAGTGGTGAGTTGGAGTTTTTCTATTTATTTCTCTAATGCTGATTACCTTTTCACATTTTTAAAATACCTTTAATGAAAGGAGAAACATTAGCTCATTTTCTTTGACCTTTTCAGGTGGCCATAGTATCCCACCCTGTCTCCACAGCTAGGGGGTGGGGCTCTCAAATCCAATGAACATCTCACCGCCTAAACATCCTGGGAGACCCAGTTTCAAGAGCAGATGTGACTGGCCCTCATGTCACCCCACTAGGTCACCTCAGCATGTTTTCCAAGAAAACCAAAACTTCCAACGCAATTACTAACACCCAGAGACTTGTGTTTCTTGGATACCCATGGATGGCAGCGCCAGCCTGAACAGAAATCTCATGAACAGTCACCAACCCACAAACAAAGGGGAAGTGAGAGCTCTGACCATTGTTGTGGTTTTTGCTTTTCTGGAAAGTTTTCTCTTTACATCCTTGTGCTTCAGTCATTCCATAATATTAGCAAGTGATGTTTGCTCAGAGCTACACAGGGTTTCTGAGCTGATGGGAGCCAGTGAACGCCACTGAGTCAGGGCCCACTTCCTCCTGGCATGAAATTTTTCGTCTTCTTTGATGAAGGCTGGCTGCCCAGTCAACTGTTCCCCCCTCACTTGGGGCTTTCTTCCACTTACTCTCCGATTGTAGCGTCCATCAGTAAGGGATACAGTCTCAGATTCCAGGGGCATCTTTGGTTTCCTTCCAACACGTGGAGTAAGCAGCTTCCTTCCCCGGGGCCTCTGGTCTAAGTCAGGTTGACTGGGGCCCCTTTCTGGAAACTATCCAGCTTTTCAGACCACATGAGCTCTCTCAGCTGGGTGTTCCATAGCTGCCGTTTTGTTTGGACACACACACACACACACACACACACACTCACAAATCCTATTGAGATGAACTTTTACCCCATGCGGAAGCCTGTTGTGCTCAGGGAACCTTTGAGATAATCAGCGTTCCTGAAAGCTCAGCTTTCCTACTCAAAGTAACAGGGCTGCCTATCAAACGAAAGAGTCAGACAAGCAAGGTTCTATTTTTGGATCCATTGGGGTACAGCAGCCAGACCTAGTTCTTCACCTCCATTACTGGATTTAAAAAACACACACAGAATAGGCTCTGGCTGGGTTGTTCAGTTGGTTAGAACAACGTCCTGATACACCAAGGTTGCAGGTTTGATCCCCAGTCAGGGCACATACACAACAAATTAATGTTTTTCTCTCTCTCCATCCCTACTTCCCTCCCTCCCTCTCTCCCTTCCTCTCTCTCTAAAAATTAAAAAAAATAATAATAAAATAAAATAAAAGAAAAGAATACCCATGAACAACCACCTAGGCTTTGCTGAAACATCCTCCCGTATTGTTGAGGGTTTGTCTGTTTTTCTTTCATGTGCCTAAAGTGGAGTAAGCTGATCATGAGAGATCTTATCTTAAAGAAACACCAATCCCAGGAATGTCATGGAGAAACACACATGAAGGGCCGTGGGCTCCGAGGGGAGGGAGCCCAGTAAGTATCGCACTGGCAGCATGATTATTAACAAGACGGTGGTGATGACTCTCTAACTACTAGGCGACTCCAGCATCAACATCCAAACAAAGATAATAACAAGTTGAAGGGGGCGAGGATGGCTTGCCCTTGAATGTGATCCTAACCCATCAAGTCTACTCTGTAGCTTCTTGCCTTCTCAAAGACTGACTTCAAGACTTCCTGAACGGTCTTCTCAGCCTCTCCCTGCCCTTCTTCTACCACTGCCCACCTGATCCAGGCACAATTCTCTGCAGAAGTCATCCAAGACACATGTTGGAAGTTATTTAAGGAAGTTACATGTGTCAAGCTTTAAAATATTCTCCTTGGCCCTGGCTAGTTGCTCAGTGGGTAGAGCATTGGCCTGGAGTATGGACATCCTCTGTTTAATTCCTAGTCAGGGCACACAGGAGAAGCGACCATCTGCTTCTCTCTCCCCTCCCTTTCCCCTTCTCTCCCTCTTCCCCTCCTGCAGCCAGTGGCTCGATTGGTTTGAGTGTGGCCCCAGGCACTGAGCATGGCTCCTTTGGGACAATTCAGTCTCAGATGCTAAAAATAGCTCAGTACTCGAGCATTGGCACCAGATGGGGTTGCCAGGTGGATCCTAGTCAGGGCACATGCAAGAATCTGCTTCACTATCTCCCTCCTCTCACCTAAAAAAGAAAAAAAAAAACAAACCAACTCTCCTTCCACAAAGGTGAGTTGGTACAAGGATACTGACCCAGCAAATGAAACCACTGGTATGAGAACAGGGATCAGCAAACTTTTTCTGTAAGGACCAGAAAGTAAACATTTTCTGCTTTGTGGACCACTCAGCCTTTTTCAGCTATTCAGCCCAGCCACTGGCATGTGCAAAAGCAGCCACAGATAATATGTCAGTAAGCAGGCATGAATATGTTCCAATAAAACTTTATTAATGGATGCTGATGTTTAAATTTTATGAAATTTTCATGTGTCATAAAATAGTATTCTTATTGTAGTCTATCAGTAATAAAATGCGTGTTCACTTCTAAATGCTTGTGCACACTGTGTTGTCTATGTTATAAAACATACTCCAAAAATCAGCAAGTTGAAAGGGAAAAGCATGAATTTACATTCTAACGTTTTCTTCCTGAACTCCTCCAGTTTATCGTATGGTAAAGTCCTGGGCGGGGATGCCCCGCTTTGGAGACATCTGATCTAGCACATGAAGAGAAAAGTCCCATGAGACTGAAGTTTGCTACTAGCTCGCTGTTTCAAAGGATAAAGGAACTGCGAGGCATTCGACCTCTGACTGAGATATTTTGGTAAAATGAAAACATGTTGGCTTATATTCACAAATCCCGGAGGTGAGAAATGAAAAAACTCATATTTCGAGATCTGAGAACAGCTATGCTGGGAATGGTCAGTTCAGACGCACTTTGGTTTGCTCAGAACCAGTTAAAGATGTGCAATGGGGACAATGAGTCTCGTATTTTATACTGATTGGAGAAGAAGGACGTGGCATGCCCTCCATCTGCCCCTTCCTTTGTTTCCTGGGGGGCTTGTAACCACCCCAATTTCTTTCCCAGGTCTGACAGTGACCTTAAGGGGTCAGCCTCACCTTGGAATAAGCCACTACTGAACAGTCAAAGCAGCCTACATGGGGTATATTCTCATTTACCTTCTATAACCCATGGTTCCTGGCCTGAATCTGGTAACCTCTAATCACCTCAAGTTTAAATCTGTCTCCCAGACAACACAGAGCTACAGGCTGCCTCAAGAATTGTCTAAAGGCCCTGGCCAGTTGGCTCAGCGGTAGAGCATCGGCCTAGCGTGCGGAGGACCCGGGTTCGATTCCTGGCCAGGGCACACAGGAGAAGCACCCATTTGCTTCTCCACCCCTCCACCGCGCTTTCCTCTCTGTCTCTCTCTTCCCCTCCCGCAGCCAAGGCTCCATTGGAGCAAAGATGGCCCGGGCGCTGGGGATGGCTCTGTGGCCTCTGCCTCAGGAGCTAGAGTGGCTCTGGTCGCAGCATGGCGACGCCCAGGATGGGCAGAGCATCGCCCCCTGGTGGGCAGAGCGTTGCCCCTGGTGGGCGTGCCGGGTGGATCCCGGTTGGGCGCATGCGGGAGTCTGTCTGACTGTCTCTCCTTGTTTCCAGCTTCAGAAAAATGAAAAAAAAAAAAAGAAGAAAAAAAAAAAGAATAATCTAAACACCCTTTCCACATCACCCCAGTGCACCCCACCCCACCTCTCACACACACACACACACACACACACACACACTCCAAAGGTCAAGCCACTGTATCTAGACCCAGGAAGAAAACAGTGTGAGGACTGGATCATGTCAAATTGCCAATCCTGGTGCTTCTGAAACAGCCTTCAGGTGACCTGCAAGAGACTGACGTTTCTAGAAAGCAGACCAGGGTGTTGAGAATTTCCCCCCAAGGACGGTAGATACTGCTCCTGTGGGCAGGTGACTCGATGCCAGGGCCTTTCCAGTTGGCACCCATTGCAAGTGTTCCTTCTCCTTGTCTTTTACACACTGTCCTCAGGATAACAGACCCCAGTCAGACCACATGTCCCGATTTAAGAGTCAGGAGATATGGTCACATTTCCACAAATCTGGGCAAATGGATGCTTAATTCATTGATTCCTAAATGCACTCTTCGGCCTCTTTGCCCATTTTACAGGATGTTGAGAGCCCTAAGTAATCATGTCTGAGAACTTCTGAAGTGTACAAAAACAGACAACATGGTCCATGGGTCATTAGGAAAATTTGGGAAAACTCTAAATGAACCAATATTCCTTTGGCCTCCAAAAGGCTTAAGGTGGAAATCCTGGTCAGTTACCGATGTGTTCTGGGAGATTATATTGAACAAGAAGAGAAATGAAAGGTGGCATTTTGCACCCAGGAAGGGCCCAATCGCACCCTCCGACCTGGATGACATTCCTCCCTCGGCCTTCACTAGCACCCTGAGCACCAGTAATTACCCAGCCCAGCCCCTTTAGGACCGGCCGTCTTCTGACTGATCCTTGTCTCTCCAGCAGGAAGAAAATCATAGGCCTTCTGAACCTCCATCAGCAGCTCAGGCAAGACAAAGACGCAGATGGACTCCCTAATAAACTCCTTTCTGTTGTCCTGCAGTAAGCTCATTGCCTATAACGAACAAATTATAATAATTGCAGACAGTTATGCAAAACCTTTTACTTAGGTAGCAATCTTCCATCAGTGAATTGTAAGGCCTTCCCTAAATGCAAATTAAAAGCCACACCAGCCACCGGCATGAAGGCAGTATCACCCCACTTTAGAGATGGAAAAACTGAGGCACAGAGTGGCACGTCTCTTATGCTATTTTCATAAGACAGACTTGTACATTCTAATGAGTTTAAGTCAAGTTTGTACATTACCTAGAAGGGGTGAGCTAAATTATTACTTACCTTTTGCACAGAGTGGTAGGTAGTTGTTAAAATTCATGTTTTCAGGGACACAGGGGAAATGCTGGTGATGGGAGTTTACATGAAAAGAGGAGGATTTTTCCGTGATTGTAGAATGGCCTCAATCATGTGTGAGGGTGTGAAGGTCTGTCTGTGTGTCTGTCGGGTGTCTGTCTGCTTTTCCAAGACCAGACCATCAAGTTACTAAGGGCTCTCAGTTCCTGGTGGGATTCAAGATGACTCTTAGCTTCCTACGCTTTTCTTTCTTAGCTGCTAGATTTTCTAGACAAACATTGAATCTTTTATAATAAAAAATAATCAGAAGAAAAATGTGATTTTAAAGATACTCTTAATGCCTAAAAAGATAAGATATTTTTAAGGACTTTCTACTCCCTGTTTTAAATCAGGCTCCCTACCTCTTCACATGTACTTACATTTATTTTTCAACCTTCTTGTAGGAAAGCACTTTCCCGGTTTCTTCACTCTTGCTCATGGTGAATTAATAAGTGTGACCTCAGGGTGAGCCTCTTGCTCGAGTTTCCCCTGGCTCATATTCACATAGAGAGGCTAGACGTATCCACTGAGTTCAGAAGATGAGACCTGAGGCCGAATCCCAGGTCGCAGAGCAGTCCCTCGGAAGCGGCTCATGATCCCACAGGTCCTGCTCAGATCTGTGGACTGACCTTTGCGTGTGGCTATTCCTGGAAACGGATGCATGCCTGTGCCTCCCTCTAAGTCCATCCTGTCCTGTCCGGTGGTCAGAGACAGAGCAGAGGGCAGCCAACATCAAAGACAGAGTAACAGCCTGGTGAAATCCTCTCCTGCCCGCCTGAGGTGAGGTGTCACTTCCTGCTAGGAGGGCAGCTGCTCTCTCTTCTTGCCCTTCAACTAAAGGCTGAAAGGTTCACACTGTCCTATAAGTACCACCTTCTTGCCTTTAACATCCTCACCCTAAACAAAACAGCTGTCAGACATCATAGACCAAGCCTGATGACCCCCAGAATGGACAGTATAAAAGGGCTCATGCCCACCAACAAAATTCACCCACCACACTCCAGATCGAAAAAACTGACTCCCTTAACTGACTTTGGTTCTGCCCCCAGATGCTCAGGCCCCTGTGCCCCTTCCAGCGGAGCAGGGACAGGGAGCATTGCACCCCCAGCATTGCTCCTGTGGCTCAGCACAGGCTGACCTTCCCTGCGGCAAGCATGGGAATTCTGGCTATCCTGGGGTGTTGCAGCGGACACATGCAGAATGGACAAAGCATTAGACTTGTCTCTGGCTTGTGATCCTCCAGAGCAGTCCACAACAGTTTGATTTGTCCTTGTAGATGCAGGCATCTCAGTGCAGGGCCTGATCTGAGCCTGTTTCTACAGAGCTGTGGCCATTTTGCAAGGAACCTCGCACCAAAGTCTCATCTTCGTTAAGCTGTGTGTCAAAACACAGTTTCCAGCAGAAGGAGAGTTCTTCCAAGACCCACCAGGAAGTCTGAGACTAAAGGAAGGCTGAGTGGGCAGGGATTGGGGAAAGGGGCATGAGGTGGGGGGCACCCATCTTGACCAATCCTCAGAGCAGAGACTGCCTGCTTGGCGAGGCACTGTCATTCTATCCTACTAAACAGATCCGAGTGCACAAAGCAAGGTTTGGGGCTGGGCATTCTGCAAGGGAGCCCTGAACACAAAACCCACTGAGGATGTGAGGGAGGGAGGGGGCAGGGCCTGCGGCACATTGCAGAGGGCTCAGCAGTCAGGAGACTGAATGGGGGACAGAGCCTGGCAAGGGCCCTGTGAGCTCTGCTCTCTAAGCTACCTGGAACCCCCTGGAGATTCCCTCTTGCCTCCCTCCTCGGTCAGCATTTAGTTACCGTCCAAACAGTGAAGCTCCAAACAACAGTAAACACAGACTCTGCTCCCAAAGGGCCACCGCCCGGGAAACTTTACACTTTGAGGGAAAAGGAACACTAAGGAATGGTGTTCAGCCCTCCTTTTCCTGGGCTGGCAGCCCCTGGAGGGCTCCTCACCCCTCACCTGCTCTAGCCCCTACATCTGGCTCGTCCTCTCTGTGGTTTGGGTCTTCCCTCCCACCAGCCACCTCCCTCCCACCCCGGCACCTGCCACAGATGCCTTCCCCAGAGTGTGCCCAAACCCTGCCCCCAGCCCTGCACATGGCATTTCTGGGTCAGCATAGGCTGCGGAAGCAGCGACTTCAGGAGAGCCCCCACTCCGCCCTCAGGAAGTCACACCAGGTGGCCCATAGGCAGTCACTGTCTACAAGAATGATCCCTGGCGGAAAGTACTGTCCAGCCACCCCCAGCTGGACAGGCACATTCAGTTACTAGAGGAGATGTTGATAATAATATCCATTGTCATTAATCCCATAGACAGGTGTTTTCTTGTCCCAAATATGTGACAGGGACCAAGCACAAAATTGGGAATTCAGGAGACTTGGGCTCCCTACCCCACACTCTGCTCTTACGGCTGTGTAATGTGGCACAGAGCTCTGTCTTCTGACCAGATACCTCAGAAATTCATTCCAACTGTAAAATTCAAGAGTCAATAATAGACGCCCACACACTATCTGGAACCTCTTCCTGGCACTCACACACTCACCAGCCGTTACCAAATCTCCTCCCACCCAGAGGAGGGTGGCTGGGGAGGGCCAGGGTCATATTATGGTTGGGTCACGAAGCTACTAAGTGGTAAACCAAGACCCTGCTCAGAACCTTGTCCTACATCCCCATTAAGAGAGACAAGCCCCCCCAATGCCGTTGTCAAGGTGGTTGAGAGGAAGCTATAATCCTGGGCCCAGGGCATGGAATGGTGTTTTCCAGGATTGGCATGCCCATGGGTCCTGCAGGACTGGACCCCAGCTTCCTTGTTCCTACCTCTACTGGAACCGATGCTGTTAGAGAACTTCATCTCTAAAGGCCCAGCTAAGGCCCTGGCTGGTTGGCTCATGGATGGAGCCTCAGCACGGCATGCAGATATCCTGGGTTCTATCCCCAGTCTGGGCACACAAGAGAAGTGACCATCTGCTTCTCTTCCCCTCCCTCTCTCCCCCTTCAGTCTCTCTTACCCTCCCACAGCCACTGGCTCAATTGGTCTGAGTGTAGGCATCAGGCACTAATAATAGCTCAATTGATTCAAGCATCAGCCTTAGACAGGGGTTGCTGGGTGGATCCCTGTTGGGGCGCATATGGGAGTCTGTCTCTCTATTTCTCTTCCTCTCACTTAAAAAAAATAAATAAATAAAGGCCCAGCTAATATCTTCAGCTTAGTTCCAAATTTAGTCCAGGGAGAGAAACTGACCTAAAGGGTATGTGTGTGTGGTTGGGGGGGGGGGGGGATCATCGTTTTTGTGCCACCAGAGAACACTTGTAAATATAGCAAAGCTGCGAAGCAGCTGGTGAAGATGCACCATCATCGCTGACATTAATTCAAACCCAGTGTTATCAGTCACACTGAAACAGTGATGGAAATACTGCCCAGTCACAGCCCACGCAAGAGGCAGAACATGTCCCCCATCAAGGCCCCCGTGGCTCCAGGGCCCCTTCAATGGCTAGCTGCGCTCCTGGGGCTGCAACCTAAGGTTCGAAAATAGCATGGCAGTGTTACTGAGGCACAGGCCAGTTTCCAGGCCCCTGGAGGTTAATTAAGGCCTCACAGGGCTACATACCTGTGTCTCAACACAGGGCTGAACTCCAGATCTGTGTGCTGATGACACATAGCTAAGTGCTGGGAAGGAATGTGAAGCTGGCCCATGCGATTGCCCCCACTGGCTGCCCTGCTGACCTTGAGGGGGTGAGCTCCAGATTCCATCCTTCCCCAGGGGCCTCTGCAGACCCAGGCTGGAGGGAGGTGAGGCCTCTGCCCAAGGGAGCCCACTGGAGCCTCCACCTCAATGATGGCCCACTCCCCAAGGCACTGGACCTGAATAGCTCACTTGGTGCCAATGGTCACCCATGGTCAGCATGACACATTGGTGAGATTTGATTTCGCAAGGTGTACTTGAGAGAATACCATATTTGGAATCTGGGTTAGTTCCCTTGGGCTTCTGTAACAAAGTGTCATGGACCTGGAGGCTTAAAAACAATAGAAAACTATTCTCTTCCAGGTCTGAGATCAAGGTGCCATCAGGGCCGTGCTCCTCTGAAGGCTCTGAGGAGGATCCTTCCTGCCTCTTCCAGTTTCTGGTAGTGGTTGACAGTCCTTGGCTTGTAGGCACGTCACTCTAGTCTCTGCCTCCCCTTACTCGCTCTGTCCCTCTCTGCTTTGTCCATCTCTATTCTGTTCCCCACTGCTCTGTCTCCCCCGCTCTGTCCAAATAAGGCCACATTCAGAAGCACTGAGGCTTAAAACTTCAACATATGTTTGGGGAGGCACATAGAAAAAAAAGGTGAAACTCAAAAATTTCCACCACAACATCATACAGTTCAAAAACATATAGAAATAACCTGAAGGCATATTATTTAGCATTTTTATTTATTGGATTACTATGCAGTCATTAAAAATAGATATTGAATTAATATTGAAAGACCATGTGACAATTTGACAGTGTTTCTAACAATGCCAGGTCATACTTCTGACAACAGCAATAAGGAATGTGTGTCACATGAACAAGGCCTGTTAGGAAATCCAAACAGCCATTTTGGAGGTCAAAGAGTACAAACGCTTTGTAGCTTAGTTCTTTTATCTTAAACATCTCTCTTTTTAAATATCTTTTTAGAATTAAGAAGAAAACAACACCAGGGATTTGAGTCATCTCTACACTCAGCAGCTGAGATTAGGGGAAGGGACTTCACTCTGCAAACCTCAGTTCTAACTGCTGCATGGACAGAATACGTGCCCTTTGGCCTCTGCAAAGGGCTGGGGCTCACAGGGGCTGTAATGACCTAAGGATAGGGACCTCTTAATGGTCAGGGTAATTGAGCAAAGCCTTTCATTCTCCCTATTATTAGAAGGCAAGGCTGCTTTTCCATCACTGTCTTTTAAATGCCTGAGGGTGCTCTATGGCAAACAGATATTTTTGGCAGGAAAGAGAAGGAATTAGCAGATCTAAAGACCACAGAATCAAGATGATCTTAATCAGTAGACATGGGGACGTGGGTAGAAACTTCCAGAAGTTTGGTTCACTACCACGTGGTTTCCCTGCCACTGGCTGAACCACCCTGAGAACATGCCATGTGTTCACTGGCATGGTTCCGCTCGTGGTTGGAGCCCATTGAGCTGCCAGCTACCCAACCTCTTCACCAACATGTGGTTCATTCATTCCACACCTAGCTGCTCAGTGTTTACATATGGAAGCATTCTTCTGTGACCAAGAGGGCACAGTGAACAATACAAAGTCCCTGAGGGACAATCAGAGACACAGAGCAGAGCAGATAAGAAGCTGAGGCCCACTGGGCACTCTGCTCTGACCCGCTCTGCTCTGTCCCCTTCTGCTCTGTTTCCCATTGTCTCTGACCATAAAAACCTTCTTAGCCTTGCACAACTTTCTCTTGCAGAACTGTCATATGAAATGCAGCGTATCTATTAAAGTTGAACTGCAAATCAACAATGGATAATTTTTTAGCATGAGTATGTCTCATGCAATATTTGAGACATCCTTACACCAAGGAACTATTTGCTATTGAGCTGAACTTCAAATTTAACTGAAAGTCATATGGTTTTACTTGCTAAGTCTCTGGTCATCTCTCACCAGAACTCTCCAAGGAGAGGGGCCTAGGCAGGGCAGGACAATGTCACCCCTTCCTTTCCTTGTGAATGCACAGGATTCCCTACCTGCCCCCAGGAGGGGACATAAACACCGCTGTCATGACCGAGTGCTTACTGCACACCACATACCCCCACACACACAGCACCTCCTCTTGTCTGCACAGACCAGGGACAGATGTCATCACCACCAACTTGCAGATGAGAAAATTGTGGCTCAGAAAGAACAAACAATTTCCACCAAATTCTATAGTTGGGGATAATATTAGCTAACATTTACACATCACTTAGGCAGCAGGCATAGTCCTCAGAGTTCTCTGCATAAGATCTTTAATTCTTTTAACAACTCCAGGAAGAACTTTTATTGGAGCTCCTTTACAAATAAAGACATAAAATCACATTAATAGCAAGTGGTATGGTTAGGATTTGAACCCAGGCAGGGTGACTCTAGTCTGTGCTCCCACCCATCTTCCTAATCCACCACCGTGCCACTCCCACCGGGGCGCCAGCTCCTAGTGAAGCAGTAGTCACGCACAGGAAACAGGAGTCCACGCTGCAGCTTTTGTGGAGAGCTCAGTGGATGCAGCACAATGAACTAAACTGACAGCAGAGGAGAAAAAATCACCAGGGTGTGGTGGGCTGAGGAAGGGTCACAGAGGCAGGTGAGTGGGGGACCTGAACAGCTGGGAGACATGGCAAAGGGAAGGGGAACCCATGTTAGGAACTGTCAATATTTAAAATAAATGAGTGATTGCTGAGCACTTCCTAGCAGCCAGGTGCTCTACTGAGCATTGAAATTACCTTCCTCATCCTCACTCACCCACCCCATCTTACAAACTAAGAAAAGGGGGTTCAGGGAGGCCAAGGGGCCTTGCAGAGAGTCAGCTGGGATGTGGATGAAGTCACCGCAGCTCTCCCCGCCCCCACTGCTGATAAAACCCAGCTGGCCCTCAGGACTTAGTGCACCTGGGAGGGCAGCCTGGTCTTCTGTGTGCACTGCGACAGGTTTTAACCTTTTGCTGGTTTAGTTGGTATTTCTTGAATTTTTTTATAAGTTTGTGTTCCATTTGAAAATTTTAAAAGAGAAATCTTTAGAGAAATAAAGGAAATGAAAAAGGAAAAGAAGGGACATTGAGTGCAGCTTCTGCCAAATCTTACTACTGGGCTGCAGACTTCACAGTATTTCATATAAAAAACACCTAACATTTTCTTTTTTACTAAGTTATGGCGCCTTTAGCAATGACCCAAAAGCACGCGACAGACAGGACATCGACCTGAAGTACTTTCCCAGCACCTGGAAACAAGGGGTTGAATCCATTTCTCTGTCTGTTGAGGGAGGCTTTTTCCGAAAACTCTTCATTTAAAATGATTCAGTGGGTGGCTCTTGATTTCAGAAATTGTTCTACACACGCGTGTGGCCCCAGCGGGACATGCAGCAGGCCCGCAACGGGCAGCTGGCCTCACGGGCTTCACTCTGCAGTAGCCCGTGGTCATTTCTGGAAGGTTTCCCAGCTGGGCCCCTTGTCCTGACTTGCTGGTTCTTGAGTGCCAGAGGAAAATCGCTGTTGATACCCGTCTCCATGTGAGTACAGGATGCACAGTCCTCCCCAGACGCCACTTAACAGTCGATCCTCCTTCAGAAGAGAGAGCTCAGAAAGTAGACAGGCTCCAGGTGGAGAAAGGGACAATCCTGGGCTATGTGGGGGCACCCACTCACAGTCATTGTTCCCCAGTTCAGAAAGCCGGCTGAGGTGGGGCCTCCGAGAGGGAACAGCTCACCCTGGCCCCTTTGCAGTCGGCCAGCCTCCTCTCTCTCCTGTCATTCACCTGCTCGGACACCACCTCCACCCATCACTGCATTGCCAAGATGATGGCAGCTGCCTCCTAACTGGTCTTCCTGCTCCACTTAGGTCTTCCTGCCCACGATAGAGATTTGTTGAGTAGATTCAATAACATAATGCCATGATTTCTAAACTATAAAAAAAAATTATTTTTAGTATCAATATCATCAAGTCACATAGTTCATGCTACCTGCTAGAAAGAGTCACAGACACATGGTGACAGGGTTCAGATGAAGGAAAAGTTGGTTTCACCTGGGCATAGGGGTGGGGGTGCAGAGACAAGACTGAATGGGAGCAGAGGAGTGCAGCTAGGAAGTCAGCCAGCTTGGGCAGGAAACAAGGACCAACTCATTGCACTCACAGCAAGGACAGGGGTCAGTGCTAGATAAAGAATCATGCCCTCACTAGGCCTGGCCCTTAGCATATTCGAAATTTTTTGCCAATATATTGAGAATGGCATTTTATTTTAACATTTTTCGGACTGTTGATGAGGTTGACTGCTTTTCACATGTATATTATTAATCATTTCTATTTCTTCGTGTGAGTGTCTGTTTATGTTCACTGCCCATTTGGGTGATGTTGGTTTAAAGCACCATCTCACCCAAACAGATGCATATATGATGTATGTGTACAGCAAATAGAAACATCTAGTTCACTGTTTAGCTTTTAAGTTTGTTAATGCCATTTTTGCATATGTAGTCAAATCCTTTCATTTCTTTCACAATACTGCTTCTTCTCTTCTATAGCTAGAAATTCCTTTATTCTGAAAACAGGTCAGTATTTATCCATATCCATATTTCTAACTCTTCTATGAACTCGTTTTCTATACTTAACGTTTACACATGTGGAATTTATTTCGTTACATGTGATGGCAATATAGACCAAGAACCTCTAAGAAGTTCCTGCCCATTCACCCTGCAATTCCATTTCTGCACTACCCTGTTGAGGTCTGTTTCCCACCTGGTACATGCCTGCCAAGTTCCAGGTGAGACTTGTGTGGCCAAGTTCCAGGTGAGACTGAGGCCTCAGGGCTCCCAGGCATCATCGTTCTGGGACATCTGTTGTAGTGAAAGGCTTTGGGGGTAGCGGCTAAAAGGAGGTCATTTAAAGTGATCTATGATTGAAGTCATTATTTTAACATTAAAATAAGCCAGTCCACTATGGAGAAGCTGGTAAAATTCTCATAACATTTTAAAATAAAAATGAAGGCCTCAAAGTTGCAATCAGGGGACCCTGACTGGTTGACTCAATGGTAGAGCATCAACCCGGAGTATGGAAGTCCCAGGTTCAATTCCTCATCAGGGCACACGGAAGAAGTGACCATCTGCTTCTCCACCCTTCCCCTGCCCTCTATCTCTTTCTCTCTCTTCCCCTCCCACAGCCATGACTAGAATGGTTTGAGCAAAGTTGGCCTTGGGTGCTGAGGATAGCTCCATGGCCTTGTCTCAGGCACTAAAATAGTTTGGCATAATGGAGCAGTGGCCCAGACAGGCAGAGCATTGCCTGGTAGGGAGCTTGCCGGGTGGATCCTGGTCAGGGTGCATGCAGGAGTCTGTCTCTGACTCCCTGCCTCTCACTTAGTAGTAGTAGTAGTAGTAGTAGTAGTAGTAGTAGTAGTAATAATAATAATAATAATAAAAGTTGCTATTAAGGCTGTCCTTTAGAGGAAAGCTGGAGAGCCAGTTTTGGAAACAACGAATATGAAATATGCTCCATGATTTCTCTGCCTGAAGGTTCATTGCAACATCATTGATTATGCAAAAAATTGGAAATAACCTAAAAGTCCAAGAGTGATAAATTGGTAATACTAATTATGGTATGATAGGATTTGATGTGATGAATAGGGAATAATTAAAATTGTTTTCATGTCTACTAATGATATTAGTCATCATAATAGTTATACTCAACCTTTGGGTTTTTCTATATAGTCCAACGGTTTATGATTACCGAACATGTAATTCTTTTCATGGCTTAGGTAAATGTTATACTAGAAGCTAAATAGAGAAAATCAGACAAGACTCAGATCATGATTGTTCACAGTATGAAAATGACCCAGAGTGGTTTTTTCATGATGAAAGCCGTAAGACATGACTTCCTTTCATTTAACAGTTCATCCCTTTTTGGGAAAAAATTTGGCCTCAACTCTGATCACAAGGTTACAGTATTGCCCCATCTATCCCTAGTGGTCAAGAAGATGACATTGATACTGAGACTTCCTAGTAATGAGCTTTTCTTAGCACTATGAAAACACTATCCGATTAATATGTTGGTCATCAACGAATTTATCCTTTGGATTGATTTATGATCAAACAGAGGGACCTGTGGACAAAAAAAGGGGGGGTTCTATAGAAAGTAACCTCACAAGGTGATCTGATCATAAATTCTTAACTGGGTAGGTCATGGTGGGTAGTCCACACCAGACATATAACTTTTTAGTAAAAGGTTTATCTTTGCCTTAAGTAAATCCTATCTGTTGTTTCTAAGTGAACACACTTTTGAATAACCACCCTCAGGACAGACAGCACATAATCCAGTTAACTCTATCCTCCAATCCCAGCCCTGCCTTGATTTCTCCCCACTTCATATAATCTCCCTTACGTCCCCTCCTTAATTCCAAATGCATACAAAAAGCTGCAAAACCATTATTCTCCAGAGCATTTGAGATCTTGCTCCCCAAATGTGCCATCAGTTGGATTCAATAAACTCTTATAAAAAATCCCCCCTCCCCAAAAGAATCTTTTTCATAAAAATAATTTTAATCACAATGTTTCAACTTGAATACAGTCAGGAGATAAATTTAAAACGCTGGAAACAAAAAAATATATATCGTTGGTATTATCCCAACTTTGTAACAGCATGAAAACACATGCACTTGCCCAGGAAGGATGCAACCAAGTGTTATCAGTGGCGGGATGGTTGGCGGTTCTTATCTTCTCTGAATTTCCCATTTGCTTCACAATGAATTTATGATTTTCTCCTCAGAACAATAAACTGGGTTTTGCGGCCGAGTTGCATGGTTTGACAGTTACTTCATTTTGTTTTTAAAAGAGACATGTAAGGGGGCAGAGGGACACGGCCTATTTCTTTCTTCATGTATTAGGAGTAGAGGCGCATTAGTGTTTTCCCATCTACGTTTGTATCACTCTTCACTGGCGCCGGGTTTGGAAACAGCCCACCAAAATAGTGCATCACATCTCTCTCCACTCTCCCCATGCTTCTCACAAGGTGACCTGGGGTCACATTTGTCCGCCACAAGTGTTTGATCAGCTCCATTTCCAAAACAGATCACTCACCATGGCAGTTTGTGATCTTTAGCGTGAGATTGTTCTTCAAAGCCAGTCCTTGGTTGGGAAATCTTAAGGAATACCATGGTCACACCAACTGTCCATCTGTTGAGGACAAGGCCAGTTGGGGACAGCGACGCTTGCCAGTCACATGTGTGCTCTCTCCACACACAGATCTGTGACAACCCAGGGAAGTTGTACCCCATCACTCCCCCAACCTGGAGGGTAAATGCCTTGAGACCACAGGATAGCCGCAGAGTCAGGGCGAATGTGTTGAAGGAAGTGCTTCTGGTTTGTGCAACATGAGTTACTTAATAAATGTTAGATGATTCTATTTCCCATGGAAAAAAAAATTAAAACCCAGAGGGAGACGGGCAATTCAGGAAAACAGGAATAAAGGGCATTATTTTTCAAAGGCAATAGGATATGAGGAAAAGTACCTGCAGGCTGATCCGCTGACACATTTTAAGACAGCATCCCAGGGCAGAGTCCCATTTCTAACCGCCTCACCCGACATCACCGTGTTGGCTCCCACTTCAGACATATAACTCAGGCAAGATGGTAAAGCTAGGGAGGTGCTCCCTTGGCCCAGCAGGCCCAGGACCCATGGTAGAATGTGACCCTTTGTTTATAATTCCCAATACCCCAACAATACCTCCTTGATTTTACATATAAATACCTCTTGAGTATTTAGTATACACCAAGCATGCACGGAGAGAAGCCACCTATGTGGTTTGGCTGGAGACACTTTTAGACCATGTAAATATCTCACTCCTAATCAAATGCACACACAAAGAGATTCAGCATCCACTAATGTTTTTGTTTAAACCAATAGTTACCATGATGGCTGCAAAATAATGATTTTTGCGAGTATGACATTTCCGCTGCATTTATCAGTCAGCACCTGCATATAAGAGTCTGCCCTTTTCTGTTCTGTATCTACCAATGTATTATCAGTATAGAGAAAGCCTAGCCTTTGAGATCAGTGTTTCCCTTGTGCACTTAATAACAGTTCAATGTTTTCAGTAGAAGCTGAGCAGCAGTGCTTTCCAAATACAGACCCAAAACTGGCTCAAAGCCAGGTGCCATGGTGATGGTGGCTTTCTACAACCCTCACGTGAGCAGGAGGCCTGGTTTTAACTGAAATAAGGTATCTGATTAATTCCTATTTTGCCTTCTTACAATGTTTATCTCTTACAAGGTTGAGGAGCCTTAAGACAAGAGGCTGGTGGGTTAGTCCCAATCACCAGGCACCCATAAAAGCCAGTGTGGCACAGCAGATTTAGACCAGACTATTTGAATTCATATGGTGACCTAACATGTGGTCTGCAGGATGACCAGAGGGACAGAGTGGGACCAAGCAAAGCCTCTATACCTGGGGTCTGTGTACTCACTTCTAGATGCCTAGACTATGTATTTTACAGGCACTAAATTCATTTTTAACTTATATTCCTAACACACAGCATAATTTACATGCAATCCAGGAATTCTATTCTAAAGCAATACATGACTTTTTTCTGTTTCATAAACCATAATTTATAAACACATACCTCAATGAGTTCAAAATTTAAGTCCACATAAAAATCTGCACATGGATGTTTATAGCTGCTGTATTCATTACTGCCAAAACTTGGAAGCAACCAAGATGAATGGATAAACAAACTGGTACATGCCTACAACAGAATATTATTCAGTAATAAAAAAGGAGCTATTGAGCCTCTAAAAGACATAAAGAAATCTTAAATGCATAGTCACTAAGTGAAAGAAGCCAAACGGAAGAGTCTACACACTATATTCCTCCAATGATGACATTCAGGAAGAAACAAAACTATAGAGACGGTAAGATTAGCTGTTGCCAGGGGCTCAGGATGGAAGGAGAGGGGAGAATAGGTGTCGCCCAGAGGATGTTTAGTGCAGGGAAACAGCTGGCATGTTACTGTAGTGATGTTACATGGTATCACATGTGTCAAGAATCAGGGAGTACACAACACAAAGATTAAAACCCCATATAAGCTAAGTGCTTTAGTTAAATAATAGTGATTGATATTGACGCATCAGTTGTAACAGATGAGCCACACTAATATAAGATGTAATAACTATATACTTTCCGTTTAGTTTTTCTGTTAAAAAAATAAAACTGCCAAAAGAAGGATAGTCAATTGATTATGTGTGTGTATATATATATATGTATATAATATAAAATTCACCCTTAAAATTAAATAGGACTCTTACGACACTGTTGTATAATGTTAAAATGAACAGGTGAATTATATCAGGATCACCTCCCAGCTTTGGACACCACAGCAGGCATACTGCACACAGAGTGAACGCTTTGGAGGTTTAGACGAAGGCAGTCCAGGCTGTCATTTCTGCCATGGATTAAGGCAGGTTATTCATCTCCAAGTATGCACAGAGGTTAAGGAAAAATATTAGTGGGATAAGTCAAAAGAAGATAAATTATTTATTGATTTATATTTTTAATTGAATTTATTGGAGTGACGTTAATAGAATTACACAGGTTTCAGGCGCCCGATTCTACAACACATTGCTGTACACCACATTGTGTGTTCACCTGCCCCCAACTCAAGTCTTCATTCATCACTATTTATCCCCCTTCCACTTCCCCTGAGACCCTCCTCCCCCTCCCCCACTCCCAGCAATCACCAGGCTATTGTCTGTGTCCATGAGTCAGTCCTTCCTTCCTTCCTTCCTTCCTTCCTTCCTTCCTTCCTTCTTTCCTTCCTTCCTTCCTTCTTCCTTCCCTCCCTCCCTCCCTCCTTCCTTCCTTCCTTCCCTCCCTTCCTTTCTTTTTTTTTTGTCTTTTTTTGCTCAATCCCTCCACCCCCTCACCCAGCCCCCACCCAACAGCTGCCAGCCTGCTCTCTATGTGGGACTCTGTCTCCATTTTGCTTGTCAGTTCATTTTGTTCATTAGAGGTCACATATGAGTGAAATCATATGCTACTTGTCTGTCTCTGACAGGCTTATCTCACTTAGCATAATGCTCTCTAGGTCCATCCATGCTGTCACAAATGATAAGATTTCCTAAAAGAAGATATATATATATATACACATATATATATATACACATACATACATATATAGATAGATTTTTTTAGAAGATTTTTTTTTTTTTTACAGCGACAGAGTGAGTCAGAGAGAGGGATAGACAGGCACAGACAGACAGGAGCGAAGAGAGATGAGAAGCATCAATCATTAGTTTTTCATTGTGCGTTGCAACACCTTAGTTGTTCATTGATTGCTTTCTCATATGTGCCTTGACCGCGGGCCTTCAGCAGACTGAGTAACCCCTTGCTGGAGCCAGCGACCTTGGGTTCACGGTGGTGGGCTTTTGCTCAAACCAGATGAGCCCGCACTCAAGCTGGTGACCTCGGGGTCTCGAACCTGGGTCTTCCACATCCCAGTCCGACGCTCTATCTACTGCGCCACTGCCTGGTCAGGCTAGAAGATATATTTTTAAAGGAAATATTCAGTTGGATAGTTAAGTCTTTCTTAAATGATTGAATGATTGGGTTGAAACCAAAACTCTCTACACAATTGTTCCCAAACATTCCGATGAAGGAGAGAGTCAAGAACACAGGGATGCTCCCAGGCAGTGTCCCCCATGTCTTTGGTCTGTTCCTGCTGAAGCGGAAGCTCCGGGGTTTCTGTTTTCATGTACCCCTGCCTCCACTGAGAGATAAGCCTCCAGTAGAACACAGCATCACATGTTCAAAACTGCAAACAAACTACCAATTTCAGGTGAATAAGCAAATGCTTGATCACTATGCTCTTTGAAATTAAAACTCTTCACACATTCCAAGAAAAATAGAAGGCCATTTTCCCTGTTGGCTCTATAGATCACACCTAAGGTCCTATTTCAAGTCAGACCTAAACACACATGGACCTGTGATGACAAAGCTGTCTAAACACTCAGTGCGTATAATAAAATAACTTGAAGGTGCCAAATTTCACTTACTTTAGACAGGACTATTTCTCTGGCCCACAGGCCCCTCCTATCCTAACAACAAACATCTCATTCCAGGCAATATTATGAGCCAATTATCAGGAGTTATTTTACAAAACTACTTCTGGGGAGACAGGCCGCCTTTACAGAAAACCAGTCTATAAAGTGTTTTAATATAAAGTAAAAGTCAGGAATAGCTGTCTTCTATGTTCAAATAGGTTCGACTCAATATGTTTAATTATTTATTTAAAGAGCGAGAGTGGCACTGTGGTTCCAGGAGCCATGAGCTAACAGCAGAAAGCTACATAACTTGGGGGCCCATTGCAAAATGAAGACAGGGGACCCCTGTCCAAAAACTAAGAAATTCATGATGGCAGCAGCAAGCCAGGCCTTCTGAGTGGGGCACACAGATGGTACACTGCACAGGTGGGACACCGAGGGTGCCAGGGCAGGCCAGGTTGCCTTGGACCTACTGTCACCTTGTGGTTCGTCACTTGTAAACACTAGACAGTCACTGGTGCACAAGTGGAAAATTAAATGAACATGCACAAGGGAATGTTTTCAACTTTTGTCTTCCCATGAATCAGACTAAAACTTTGACCTATGTTCATTCACTAGGGAATACTCTATGAATCATGTGCTTTTTAAGCATTTTTGAAAAGGATCCTTTTGGTCAGGACTCAACCCTTTTTGTTCCTGCTCTGCATGTGATGTCTCCAGAGCCCACACCCGCCCCACACCTACATAGGAAGCCACTACCTTCTCCATTTTCTCCTTGAGAGCATCCCCAGAGACCCCTGGGGAAGATGAGGACCTGCGCTCCTTGGCAGCACCTCCGTCCAGTGGAGGGGCTCAAAGAGGAGTGTCCCAGGGGCTGCCCCAGTGGGCCTGCACACTCAGTCACTCTCTCAGAGAACGTTCATAGTGCCTGAAACCCTTCCAAAGAAAACTATTAAAATTCCACCCTCCACTCGACATTTCTGAACACTCAGTCTCTATGTTCCCCTCCGGAAAGCCAAGCCAATGAGACGCGACGTGGATCAATAAACGTTCGCTTGGCTGAGCCAAACAGTGGTGACTTGGGTGCGAGCCTGTCGCATTTATCACAGTTACGCAGTCAGTAAGTCTGACATCGGTTAAAACTAAAAACCCACTCACCTCCCAGCAGGATCGCTCGGTTTACAGTGGGCTTTTCCCTGTCTAGAAAAATCAAGGCGCTCCAGTGAAAAGGATTTGGGTAGCTTTCCATCTGGATTTTTTTAAAGCTAGTTAATGTTTGAATAGGTAATACATTCATATGGTATCAAAAAGGGCCAGAAGGTATATGAGAAGTTTCTGTCCACCCTGTCCCCTTGGTCTTAGTAGAGGGTTTCCTAGACTCTTCAAAGATTATTACGCTAATGCAGCAAATATACATTGCCCCCACCCCTTTGCACACCACACATGCTGTTCTATACTCTCCTTTTTAACTTAATGCTCTTTCTGAGAACTGTCCCCAACAGTGCACAAAAACACATTCCTTGTTGCATTCTCTTGTGGGGATGTCCCATGATACCTTTACCCAGTTTTCTCCTAGTAAAGTTGATTATGTTGCCGCCAATATTTGGCTATTATAAAATTACCCACATCCATTGTTCAGATGGGATCTGTGAGCTAGGTCCTAGCCAAGCACCACAGGCCATGGCCATGCTGAATCCGTGCTGGTGCTCCACAGGCTCCTCGAGGCATCTCAGTGATGAAAAGTGGGTTTCTAATAGGTAGCATCCATGGTTACCCCACAGAGGTTTGGAGCTGAGGATTTTCCTTCTCCACCTACGTTCTTCTAGAACTTCTGAGAATTTGCCTTCAATCTAAACATGTACAACCCCTTTTCCCTGGCATACAAGAATCTATGGGCACAGATTCAAACAAGATCAAAGCCAGAAGAACAATTAAAGGGCCCACAGACACCTTTAAATTTTCACTAGCATTTGATTCTTTTGATTCAAGGCCCTTTATATGTTGAGACACGCAAAGGACAAACTCATTTTAACAAGAAAAACACTTAGTAAAATGAATATCCCATAGGAGGCGCTCAAGAAATAACTGAAAACCAAGGAGCCAGACATATCCCACAGACTCTGGTCAATAAAATCACCACAGACATCATAGATATACAAAGAATTATTGTAGAATACTATGAAAAACTATATGCCACCAAATACAACAATCTAGAAGAAATGGATAAATTCCTAGAACAATACAACCTTCCTAAACTGAGTCATGAAGAAGCAGAAAGCTTAAACAGACCAATCAGCAGGGAGGAAATAGAAAAAACTATTAAAAACCTCCCCAAAAATAAAAGTCCAGGCCCAGACGGTTATACTAGTGAATTCTATCAAACATTCAAAGAAGACTTGGTTCCTATTCTACTCAAAGTCTTCCAAAAAATTGAAGAAGAAGTAATACTTCCAAACACATTTTATGAGGCCAACATAACCCTCATACCAAAACCAGGCAAGGATGGCACAAAGAAAGAAAACTACAGACCAATATCTCTAATGAATACAGATGCTAAAATACTAAACAAAATACTGGCAAACCGAATACAACAACATATTAAAAAAATAATACATCATGATCAAGTGGGATTCATCCCAGAATCTCAAGGATGGTTCAACATACGTAAAACGGTTAACGTAATACACCATATCAACAAAACAAAGAACAAAAACCACATGATCTTATCAATAGACGCAGAAAAGGCTTTCAATAAAATACAACACAATTTTATGTTTAAGACTCTCAACAAAATGGGTATAGAAGGAAAATATCTCAACATGATAAAGGCCATATATGATAAACCATCAGCCAACATCATATTAAATGGCGTAAAACTGAGGACTTTCCACCTTAAATCAGGAACACGACAGGGTTGTCCACTCTCTCCACTCTTATTTAACGTGGTGCTAGAAGTTCTGGCCAGAGCAATCAGACAAGACAAAGAAATAAAAGGCATCCATATCGGAAAAGAAGAAGTAAAGGTATCACTTTTTGCTGATGATATGATCCTATACATCGAAAACCCGAAGGACTCCACAAAAAGATTACTAGAAACAATAAACCAATACAGTAAGGTTGCAGGATACAAAATTAACATACAAAAGTCCATAGCCTTTCTATATGCCAACAATGAAATATTAGAAAACGAACTCAAAAAAATAATCCCCTTCACGATTGCAACAAAAAAAAATAAAATACCTAGGAATAAACATAACAAAGAATGTAAAGGACCTATATAACGAAAACTACAAGGCATTGTTAAGAGAAATAGAAAAAGACAAAATGAGATGGAAAAATATTCCTTGTTCTTGGATAGGAAGAATAAATATAATTAAAATGGCCATATTACCCAAAGTAATATATAAATTTAATGCAATTCCCATCAAAATTCCTATGACATTTTTTAAAGAAATGGAACAAAAAATCATAAGATTTATATGGAACCATAAAAAACCCCGAATAGCCAAAGCAATCCTAAGGAAAAAGAATGAAGCTGGGGGCATTACAATACCTGACTTTAAACTATATTATAGGGCCACAATAATCAAAACTGTATGGTATTGGCAGAAAAATAGACACTCAGACCAATGGAACAGAATAGAAAGCCCAGAAATAAAACCACATATATATGGTCAAATAATCTTTGATAAGGGGGCCAACAACACAAAATGGAGAAAAGAAAGCCTCTTCAACAAATGGTGTTGGGAAAACTGGAAAGCCACATGCAAAAGAATGAAACTCGACTACAGCCTGTCCCCGTGTACTAAAATTAACTCAAAATGGATCAAAGACCTAAACATAAGACCTGAAACAATAAAGTACATAGAAGAAGACATAGGCACTAAACTCATGGACCTGGGTTTTAAAGAACATTTTATGAACCTGACTCCAATGGCAAGAGAAGTGAAGGCAAAGATAAATGAATGGGACTACATCAGAATAAAAAGTTTTTGCTCAGCAAGAGAAACTGATATCAAAATAAACAGACAGCCAACTAAATGGGAACTGATATTTTCAAACAATAGCTCAGATAAGGGCCTAATATCCAAAATTTACAAAGAACTCATAAAACTCAACAACAAACAAACAAACAATCCAATAAAAAAATGGGAAGAAGACATGAACAGACACTTCTCCCAGGAAGAAATACAAATGGCCAACAGATATATGAAAAGATGCTCAGCTTCATTAGTTATTAGAGAAATGCAAATCAAAACTACAATGAGATACCACCTCACCCCTGTTAGATTAGCTATTAATAACAAGTGGGTAATAGCAAATGTTGGAGAGGCTGTGGAGAAAAAGGAACCCTCATCCACTGTTGGTGGGAATGTAAAGTAGTACAACCATTATGGAGGAAAGTATGGTGGTTCCTCAAAAAACTGCAAATAGAACTACCTTATGACCCAGCAATCCCTCTACTGGGTATATACCCCAAAACCTCAGAATCATTGATACGTAAAGACACATGTAGCCCCATGTTCATTGCAGCACTGTTCACAGTGGCCAAGACATGGAAACAACCAAAAAACCCTTCAATAGAAGACTGGATAAAGAAGATGTGGCACATATACACTATGGAATACTACTCAGCCATAAGAAATGATGACATCAGATCATTTACAGCAAAATGGTGGGATCTTGATAACATTATACGGAGTGAAATAAGTAAATCAGAAAAAAACAAGAACTACATGATTCCATACATTGGTGGAACATAAAAACGAGACTAAGAGACATAGACAAGAGAGTGGTGGTTACCAGGGGTGGGGGGAGGGAGGACGCAGGAGGGAGAGAGGGAGAGAGTTAGGGGGAGGGGGAGGGGCACAGAGAAAACTAGACAGAGGGTGACGGAGGACAATCTGACTCTGGGTGAGGGGTATGCAACATAATTTAATGACAAGATAACCTAGACATGTTTTCTTTGATTATATGTACCCTGAATTATTAATGTCATCCCATTAACATTAATAAAAATTTATAAAAAAATAAAAAAATAAAATGAGCACTAACTACACACTCAAGAAGAAGATACAAATAAACACAAAAGACTAAATTTATTGCCTACAACCCACCTCAGTTCCCCTGCACCCCCAATTTCCAGGTTCATATGTGATATTCTCTACCAGACTCCCCTGCCCCGGACCTCACCGCAGCACTAGCGTGAGGCTCCTGGGATAAAGGCACCAGCTACAGCTACAGGAAGACCAGTGGTTCTCAAAGTGTAGTCTAGTCAGGGACCCGAGTGTCTCAGAGCCTCAGGGATCCCACGCGGACACAGCTATTCCTATATCACAACGCTGAGTCATTATTTGTCTTTTTCACTTTTGCTGTCCCTGTGCCATGGAGTCTTCCAGAAGCTTTGTTATGTGTGATATCACCATGCGTTGAATACAAAGGCGATGTGAGCATCCAGCTGTCTTCCATCATGAGCCTCGGAAAATGCAAAGTGATGCTGCTCTTCTGATGAGCATATTTTGTTTGGAAAAATGTACTTTTCTTTTAATAACAATTTATCTATATCAACACATAATAGGTTTATTGTTGTTTTTAAATCAATTAATAAATATATTTTAATTTTTCAGTTTTACTTTCTAAAACAGTAAAAAAATGTTCTGTTTAGCATAACCCACAGAAACAAAAGCTCTCTGAGGTCTTCAATATTTTTAAGAGTGTAAGGGGTCCCCAATCCAAGAAGTTTGAGAACAGACAGCCTATACGACAAATAAAGACACGTGGGTTATCACTTCCTTAACAGGCAGCTCTAGGAGGTGAGCTAGCTTGTTTACTTAGTTTGCCTTGTATCCCCAGCACCTGGCACAGTGCCCGCACACGGCGGGTGTCCACTGTGGGAACCAGGGAGGTTGGGAGGGAACAAGGAAGGTAGGATGGCCTTCCCATAGATTATTGTTAAATAGCACAACTACGTCAAATACAGGAAAGATCTTCAAGGGTAAATGGCAAGTTCTTTGGGGTTAACTGCTTACCAGTGAAGAAAAAGGGCAAATGGCCTGTGCTCCATGAAGAACTTCCCTGTGCATTACCCACCATAGTCCCCTGGGTGGGCAGCCAGGCGTGTCCAGCTTTCTGGGACCAGCCTCAACAGCACAACACACACCCTCAACCCCACACCCCCAGGGTTCTGGTGAGAATGCCCTGGGGACACATATCCAGGGGAACCATTGCTGGGGGCTCCAGTCCCAGGTGCTCACTGCTGAGCATGCTGACTCAGGTAAAGTACCGCCACTCTGTTCTGAGTCCTGACCTGTCCACACCCACCAGCAAGGCTGGAGGGTTCCCCTGTCCACTCACCCACCAACACTCAGCACTCAAAACCTTCCTCATTTTGAATAATAGATTTAAAGTAACCTCATTTTTTTGGCTTTGCATTTCTCCCACTCCTAATAAGGATTTCCTCATGTGGTTGAGCACAGGTCACCTTTCCTGTAAATCACCTGTTTCTAGCCTTTCCTCTTTTTTCATTTGAAGTCCTTTTTCCTCTTGCTGGTTTGTAGGTGTTTCTTGTATGTTCGTCGGTTTTAGTTGCAGGCATAGCTTTCTGAAACCTGGCACCTTCTCCAAACGTTATGTTTTTAACTTTGTTCATAGGTTCCTCGGGGACAACAATGTTTTATTGTCTTTTTTACTTATGATAGGAGATTTTAAATTTTGCTTAGCAATCTTTCTCATCTCTAGGGCCAAAGATACCCTTCCACATTTTCTCCCATTGAATCTGTAGGTTTACTTTTCCCTTCTAGCTCTTAGTCGAGTTGGAGTCAACGTTGGTGATGAAGTATTTTTAGATTGCAAAACAAGTGCTGTAGCCAATGTACAAAAGTAAGGCATTTCCTGGCCAAGGGGTCGTCATCTTGAGCCTGCACCACTGAGCGCTGCTCAGCAGGCATATTCTAAAGCACAGTGGCTGGAGGCAGGGAGGATTCTTCTAATGGAGCTGTTCCAGCCATAGCACCTGGGGAAGAACATTTTTGCCTTCTTCACCATGACAAACACACTGAGCCCCGCCACACTGGAGTCATCTTGGTTGGTACGCAGTTTCCAGGAAAAAAACAATCTGTGGTTCAAGTGCAGTTGGAGCAGGTATCACAAGAATAGTACTTGAGAGACTGTTCCGATGACCAGTGCCCAATGTCTGCCAGGAAGTGCAGTCAGCACTCGGCACACTTTATCCCAGGATTGGGGTTGTGTAAGTTCAGAGCCTCCGAGGAGACACTGCAGGAAGTGTTGGGGCGTGGCTGGTGAGAAGTCAGCAGGCTGGCCTGTTGATATACAGGGAGTGACACATTACACTCTGAGAAACCAATATCATTGGCCGATCTTCCAGCATCTGCTTCGGAAATCCAGTAACAGCCTGTGAGTCTTGAGCCCAGACTTTTGCTTG
Organism: Saccopteryx leptura; assembly: GCF_036850995.1. Lineage (NCBI taxonomy): Eukaryota > Metazoa > Chordata > Mammalia > Chiroptera > Emballonuridae > Saccopteryx > Saccopteryx leptura. The sequence continues at coordinate 219,933,568 of NC_089504.1, read as the reverse complement.
ACGGTAATGGTAGCAGCGTGGCCTCTTTCACGCCAGCTAGGGCCTTGATGGCAAACCTTTTAATAAAAACCGCCCATTTTTGCAGTGCTGGTCAATCTGGTCCCTCCCGCCCACTAGTGGACTTCCAGCTTTCATGGTGGGCCAATCACTGCGCCGGTTTGGTAGCTCCGCTACCACCCACCATGGAAGCTGGAACACTCACTAGTGGGCGGGAGGGACCAGGTTGACCAGCACTGTAAAAGCGGGCGGTTTTTATAAAAAGGTTCGCCATCACGTAGCTAGGGCAAATGAGGAGCCTGTCAGAAAGTCATACTTTCAAAGTTGAAACCCAATGTGGAATCTAAAAAAAAAAAAGTCAAACTCATAGAAACAGAAAGTTGCAATGGTGATTGCCAAGAGAGGACATAGAAAGAGGTTGGTAAAAGGATGCACACTTTTGGTTATAAGATGAATATACTGAGTAGTGTAATCTATAACAGTAGAACTTTGGTGTTCTCACCAAATAAATAAATAAATAATAAATGTGAGGTGATAGATGTGGTAATTACCTCAATGGTGGGGATCTTTCCCAATGTATATGTATATCAAATCATCACATTGAACACATTAAGAATGTTGAAAATTTATTTGTCAACTATACCTCAATAATGCCAAAAATAAATAAAGTTTTAACCTAAAGGTGGGGTGGGGTTCTCACTGCCCACCCAGACCTAGGTGAAGTGAGCTTGAACCCCCAGTTCCATCAAGGTCCTTTCCATTCATTCTGATGGGTCCTGAGGTTATGGCTTCCAAACCCCAGCCCAGTCCACTTCATCCTACACAGACACACATGTGCACACCTAGACATGTGCATGCACACATGAAGTGCTTGGTGTAATGAACATGTGTGCACACATGAGTATTTGTGAGCGTGGGAACACATGTACATGCATGAACACATGTACAGCAGTACACATGTAAAGATGTGTACACATGAACAAGTGTGCACATGCTCTCTCTCAAAACTAACTTACACAGTCATTAGGGTGACTGGCTTTACTGAAGATTGGTGGCCAGAGACAGAAGAAGAAGGGGCTGTCATTGAAGACATCAGAACAATCTCCAATGGTAGATGAGTCTTTTCCATTCTTACCACTCCTTTTAGCTCCTGTCCTAGCCTGTCCCCAACTCGAACAATATTACCACCTCCACCTCCTGCCATCTCTCTTCTCCTCCCTCCCTCTTTTCTCATCCTCCTCTTCTCATCAGTGACAGAGCAGTTCACCTCACTGGGTACATGAGCCCTCAGTATACACTGCTTCTTGCAGGCCTTTTTCTTACCCTGAACCTTCTTCAAGGTGTTTTCCAAAAACCATGATGCTTTTCTTCCTGAGAATAATTCTGCTACCAGTTATTCAGATAATCAAGTTTTATAAAAGCTCTTTATATAGTAAGAAGGAATGATTTTAAGGAATTCCTCTCCTGGGCTAACCTTACAAGGTAGGTTCTTGAGTGAGGCCCTTGGTTACTTCCAATATAACACTGGGCACATCTTAGGTGTTCCACATCTTCCCCAGCTCCTCCATGTTTTTTCAGGATCACAGCCAATGCCAGGATTCCAGGTGTAGTGTTAGGTGAGGTTGTTAGCACTTGCCCAAAAGCTTCTAAAGCACAATGCACTGAAACATTCTAAATGAACAGATAGCCAAGAGCAGGGGCTTGGCTAACCCACAGTGCCAGCCATGCCATATACATCCATTTCTCTCTCAGAACACTGGGGAATGAAGCTATTCCCAAAAGAATGCTGAGCCACAAACCTAAGAAGGACAGGAACCAGAGAGAAATAAGCCTTGCTCCCAGCTGTGAAAGACATAATCTTCCTTTAATATTGCGATTCCCTAGTGAAGCAGAAGTCCTTTTTCTCAGAGCATCACACTCGAGGGGGTTCTTGCCAAGGGAGGAACCTCAATATATGCGGGCTGGGATTTCAGGCAGCGACGTGCTGTCTCATCTGAGGCTCCAGGGAGTCATGATGAGCGCGCCTGACTGTCGTGGATGGTGTGAAGGAGCCAGGAGGCAGCTACTGGCTCGATGGCTCCATACTCAATCACATGCAAGTGCTGAGGCTCATGCAACGATGAGCCAGGCACAGGCTGCTTTAAGGACCCCTCAGAGGCAGCAGGTGGGCAAACAAGTACCTGGAATAAGCAGATGGTCGGGTGGGGGCAGAGGGTGCTGTGGGGAGCGGCAAAAGGGAGCAGCCCGGAGAGCTCTGGGTGCCTGCAGAGAAAAAGTGGAATCTGAGCTGAGGTTTGAAAACAGAGTGCCATAAAGAACAGCGGTCCAAACCATGGCCTGGGAAGAGACAGACAACGGTCCAATTGCAGCTTCTAGCACTTTCTAGCTGTGCGACCTTAGGAGTAAGGTAATGGACAGGGGACAAGTCTGAGACTTGGAAGAGAGATGAGGTGCGTACCCAGCTTGCGTCAGGGGCCAGCACCTGTTGCCCACTCTGGACAGGTGTTTGCAGTGGGAGAGATTTACTGTGGAGAGCAGAGGTCCACTGAAGATTAAGTGTCTTGGCCTGGGGGCAGAGCTCAGCTGGCAGGGGGAGGGCAGGCTGAGAAGCCACACACTGAGAAAAACCAGTGTCAGGGCACATCTAGCACTTGGCAAGGACGTTTCAAGTCCCTTCCAATGAGGGTAAAATACTTGCTCCTCAACAGTGTCTTTTTTTAAATTATTGTGTTAAAACAGGGGTCCCCAAACTACGGCCCGCAGGCCGCATGCAGCCCCCTGAGGCCATTTATCTGGCCCCTGCCGCACTTCCAGAAGGGGCACCTCTTTCATTGGTGGTCAGTGAGAGGAGCATAGTTCTCATTGACATACTGGTCAGTTTGTTGATTTAAATTTACTTGTTCTTTATTTTAAATATTGGATTTGTTCCTATTTTGTTTTTTTACTTTAAAATAAGATATGTGCAGTGTGCATAGGGATTTATTCATAGTTTTTTTTATAGTCCGGCCCTCCAACGGTCTGAGGGACAGTGAACTGGCCCCCTGTGTAAAAAGTTTGGGGACCCCTGTGTTAAAATATACAAAACCCAGAATTTTACCACTTTAACCCTGTAGGTGCCCAGTCAGTGGCATTAAGCACATCCACATTGCTGTGCAGCCGTCCCCACCATCCGTCTCTAGAACGTTGTCTCCTTCCCAGACTGACTCTGCACCTTGACTGTGTCCTTGGAAATACAAAACTTTCTCACTTAGACGGCATAAAATTTATTTACTTTTTGTTGTGCTTTGTGCTTTGGATGTCAGTCACATCAATGAAGGCTTTGCCTACCCTGGGATCACAAAGATTTACCCCTGTGTTTTCTTCTAAGAGTTTTATTATTTTACCTCTTATATTTGGGTCTGTGCTCGATGGTATGAAGAAGGTCTTCCATGTATTTTTTAGTCTGTGAATATTCAGTTGTTCCAGCACCATTTTTTCCCAGGCACCCTGTGTTTTTATTTGCTAAAGCTTACAAATTTGGTCAGAGGTTTAGCTAGTGGAACAAAGTGTGAGACATCTTCAATCCTTGGCACCTTGGGTTGGTCTTTTCTGGGGAGGTGCTCGCCCCCTGCTTTTCCGCTCAGATGAGTTGACATCTTTCTGCAACCCTCAGCCTCAAACACCAGGCTAGGCTGAGAAGAGAGGCCAGCCACCCAGGCAGCCTCTGGCAGCGTGTGCTGAGAAGTTCCCAAGTTGGCATGGCCCTCATTGGACCTGGCTTCTTGGCTAGGGCTCAATTATCCAGTCCAACCTCCTGGTCCAACCTTCATGGTTGGCTCTGAAACTCATAAATGCTTCTTCTTCTCATTGACAGCCCCCGCTGATACAGGTTTCTGATACTTCCTCCATTGTAACATGTGACCTTTTCCAAGATGGTAGGCACCAGAGGCCTATATTTTCTGTCCAGGCCCTCTGAGCCCTGCTAGCAGTGCCCTTTAGGCTCTCTGGCCTCTACAGTTGGCAGACGTCACTTTCCCTGCCTACTGTCACCTTGAGGCCCAGAAATCCCACTCTGGACTGTAGGCCATTGGGCCAGGCTGTACCGAGTCCACCTCTGGGAACTGAGAGAAGCTTGTTGGGCTGTATCCCAACAAGCTGGCACAGCCGCGCTATGAGGAGAGGCCCAGCCCAGAGCCTGTGCAGTCCCAGCTGTCTGGCATTTGCCTAAAAGCCAACTGGGTGATTTACTTTTAAGGCTCAGACCCAACACAGCTCATAACTTTCTTCTGAGCCCCTGAAGTCACTTCCTAGACCAGCTCTGATGTCCACACAAGATGACTTATTCATTACCAAGGGTGAATAATGCTTAAATACACCGCTGGATTTTCCACAAAGCCCCGCTGGGGTGTGCATGACGTGGTGGCTACTCACCTGTGGAGCTGGAGTTACGCAAGTGCCCTCCATGCCCTCGAATGTCTTGATTCACACTTGGGAACCATGGCTGAATGTCTCCAAGGCCCGTCTGGCCAGAACGGGGTTAGAGTATAACACACTTACATAGGGTTTAGGTTAACAGAAGTCTCGGTTCTCTTAATGTCCCCAGGATGAAGGCAGAAGAACCAAAAATACATCTTCTTCATTTGGGAAAGAATTTTTTTTTTCTACCTTCACAAATGGAAAACACATCATTAAACTTTTACTTTGTTAATAAAATTTATCATCATCAGTAGACCTCAGTTTTTCCCTTACCATATGTATCATTCAGGGCTGCACCAGAGAAACAGAACCTGTGTGTATGTGGTGTGTGTGTGTGTGTGTGTATGTGGGGTGTGTGTGTGTGTGTGTGTGTGTGTGTGTGTGTGTGTAGAGAGAGAGAGAGAGAGAGAAAGAGAGATTTCAAGGTATTGGCATGAGCATTTGTGGGGTTTGTTGGGCAAGCCTGCGTCTGTGGGGTGGCTAGAAGCTCTCAGGTGAGAACTGAAGAGTCAGCCCACAGGAGGGAATTCTTTCTTCTCGGGGAAGCCTCAGACATGCTCTCATGACCTTGTAGCTAACTGCATGTGGCCCACCCACATTATCAAAAATAATCTCTTTTACTTAAAGTCAATTGGTTGTTGATGTCAAATCAACACCATAGCTTCAAAATAGCTCTACAGCAATTCCTAGGTTAGCATCTAATGAAATAACTGGGTAGTATAGCCAGGCGAGGCTGGCACATAAAACTGACAATTGAACCATAGAGTACCCCATTTCTGTCAATGGGGATTCAGCCCACCAGCACTATTATTTCCTAGATTAAGAAGCTGACACTCTCACACAGGATGAGGAATCTACTAGCCATCCCAAAGTCACAGACAAAGTGGCTGAACTTGGAGGGTGTTAAAGAATAAGGCTCTGGAACAAACTCGTAGAGGACTCAGATCTCATCCAAGAGTACTCAGACCTGGGCCAAACATGGGCCTCCAAAAGTCACCAGGGATGTCACCCACCTGTGATACCTCCTTCTCATCACAATCCTCCCAGTTCTGGTCATATCACCTGCTTAAAACTCCTCAGGGGCTTTATAGCATCTATAGGAAAAAAATAAAGTTCTTTGCATAAAGCAGGAGATCATTCATAACATGGTCCTAGCCTGCCTTTCCAGCCTCCTCTGCCACTGAATTTGGCCCCTTTGACTTAGCTAGTGACACACCAGAGCACATGCAGGCCCCACACAATCCAGCTCAGCTGTGCCTCAGCGCCTTTGCACATGCCTTTGGTTTTCCCTGAAACCCCTTCTGGCTTTGATCTCCTGTAACTCCTACTTAATCATCAAAATCCATCTTAAGTACCACTATACCTGAGAAGCTCCCAGACCCTCTCCACCCTCCAAGTCTATTCACCCAACCGTAGCCCCCATTTAGGGTAGATTAGGTGCCCCTCTTCCATGCCCCATTAGCTCTTCCTGCATTTTCTAGCTCAGTGGTTCTCAAACTTTTTCAAGGTTGGGGCACATTTAAAATCCTACAAATAATTGTAGGCGCACTATATACAAATTTCTGAGAAATATGATATAATAATTAAGTCAACTATTAAAGAAAAAATATATAAAGTCCAAGCATGCTTTTATGGTAATTAAACAAAATAAATACTACAAAATTAAATTTATTCTGACATTAAAAAACATTTTTATGTTACATTTTTTGAGTTATGCTTTTTTTTTTTATAAATAAATTTTTATTTTAATGGGGTGACATCAATAAATCAGGGTACATACATTCAAAGAAAACATTTCCAGGTTATCTTGTCATTTAGTTCTGTTGCATACCCATCACCCGAAGAGAGATCGTCCTCCGCCACCCTCCATCCAGTTCTCTCTGTACCCCTCCCCCACCCCCTCTCCCTCCTTCCCTCCCTCCACCCCCCGTAACCACCACACTCCTGTCCTTGCCTCTTAGTCTCACTTTTATGTCCCACCAATGTATGGAATCCTGCAGTTCCTGTTTTTTTCTGATTCGCTTATTTCACCCCGCACAATGCTACCAAGACTCCACCATTCCGCTGTAAGTGATCCAATGTCATCATTTCTCCTAGCTGAATAGTATACCATGGTGTATATGTGCCCCATCTTCTTCATCCAGTCCTCTATTTTTTTTTTTACAGTGATTAAAAGCCTTTAAGCAAACTCTTGGCCAATACAGCAAGAATCCATAAAAGAGTAGTGTCCTTAACATGTTCACCAAGTCCAAGTTGGCCCCATCACCATGCCAAATCCCTGAAAAATGCAACACAACCACAGTTCAGTCTGTTAGGAGTTGTCACAGGGAGCAGGAGTCCAGGAAAGTTCCCCACAGGAAAAGTCCGCATGGCACTGGAATTGTTGTCACCATTCTATACTTTGCAGCTCATGTCCAAGTCCCAATGACCGCTGCTTCTAGCTGGTAATAATTCAGGTAGACTGGAAAAAGCCATTTGCAGCATGCGTGGATATGGAGCTTCTGTTCTCCTCTGCCTGGAGAGATGAGACCAGGTTGCTTTTCCCTGGAGCTCTGCGACTGTGGCATGGTAAAGAGAACCTTGGGATACACTAAGCTGGGTGGCAAAGGTAAATTCCTAATACAAGCTGGCAAAAGGAGGAAAGAGAGCTCTAATTTAGGAGTAGGTCCCAGCCTGAAATATGAGTGGGGCATTGAGGTAGGAGGGATAAAAGAAACACTATATATTAAGCAAAGCAGCAGAAAATAGGACTATCAACACCCACAACAGAGATCTTTGAGGGAAGAATAAAAAACCTGACTATTCAGGCAAAACATAGTTAAGTGGCCCTTGTACAAATGAGATCAGTTTACCTGCTTCTTGGAAGAAATACCCTAGGCTCGTCCACAGTGTCGTAGATGGGGCTGATGGCCCTGGGCACCTTCAGCCTTCAGTGGCAAACCCCAGCTTTCTGGGCAAGGTTAGGTCATAGGTGGCTGGAGCAGGGCTGGAAGAGACTGAACCCTCCCTTAGAGGAGCGAGGGGGAAGCCCACCTTCCAGTGTCCCTGTTTCCTCACAGCAGAGGCGTGTAAGCCTGGCAGGCTTTAGCTCAATGACCTTCCTTTCCACTATTGAAGCAGGACCCAGATGGCATCCTATGAGACCCCTTTGGGGCATTGGAGCCTTTAAGGGTGTATCCTAAAAGCTGGTAGTTCCCCTGATCTCTATTGGGCTTTTTCTGCCTCTAGGTATCTTAAAAGCTATTCTCAGAAGATCTCGCTGAGGGGTTTGAGGATCCCCCTCTGCCTATATAAATCTTTTCCATATATCTGGAGCTATTTGGAAAAAGACAAAACAGTGTTATTAGCTAGATCTAATAAAGAAGGTAGTAGTTTGCAGGCGAAAAAGATTTGGTGTCTCCTGTTCATCAGCATTCAAAAGAAATGTAAATTTTTTTTTTTTAAGTAAAATGCATGATATGGTAGACCCGTCGGAGTCATTGGCCTGGTGTGCAGGATTCCCAGGTTCGATTCCTGGCCAGAGCATACAGGAGAAGCACCCATCTACCTCTCCACCCCTCCCCCTCTCCTTCCTCTTCGTCTCTCTCCTCCCGCCCGCAGCCAAGGCTCCACCGGAGCAAAGCCACCCCATGGCCCCTGCCCCAGTCGCTAGAATGGCTCCAGGAGTTATGCTTTTTAAAATTCATTAAAAAGGGGGTTAAAAAATAAGAAAATGACAAAAATGTTATCTTTTTATATATATAGATACATTCTTAGTAAGATTTAGTAAATTCGGCAGGTCCTGGTGTAAATGTGTTAAGTTTTTTCATTCTTGTGTTTATGAGAAACATGAGCCTGACGTGTCCTAGTGATTTCTTCAATGTTTGGGCATATATTTGAAAGGCAAACTCTCATTTCCTCATCAATTCAATGAAGAATTTCTCTCTTTTTACTCTTAATCATGTTGAGTGCAGAAAACCCCCACCATACATATCATCTAACTTTACACCAAACAAAGGATAGAAGAAACTTGCCTCCAGTCTTTCTGGGGAACATGGGGTAGTGTAAATAATCCAGCACCACAGCTTAACAGCATTTTACAACCTAGTCAGGCAAGTGACGTGGGGGTTGGGCAGATTGTCAGCGGACAGCCAATTCCCCACACCTCTGTCCCCCAAAAATCTAAACTCCAAAAACCCTGTTGGTTTTTTGGTCACCAACAGGCACATATTTCTCTGGAATACCATAGGGCGCACCTGGAAATCTTCTAGGGCACACCAGTGTGCCCTGACACACACTTTGAGAACCACTGCTCTAGCTGTTCTGTTCTTCTCAGAGTGTGATATAATTATACTTTTATTTTCATTAAGCTGGGATATTAAGAAACTAATTAGTATTCTTTCTTTTTCCCTTTCTTTCTCTCTCTCTCTCTCTCTCTCTCTTTCTTTCTTTCTTTCTTTCTTTCTTTCTTTCTTTCTTTCTTTCTTTCTTTCTTTCTTTCTTTCTTTCCTTCTTTCTATTTTGTGGAAAATGAAACCAGAAATGGGAAAACTGCAGCCCATAGAGCAATCTGGCTCACTGCCTATTTTTGAAAATAAAGTTTTGTTGGAACACAGTTGTGCCCATTCATTTAAGTATTGTTCATAGTGGCTTTCATGTTAGAATGGCAGAACTGAGTAATTGTCCAGGTGACCAGCAAATCTTAAACTACTATTGAGCCCTTTACGGGAAACATTTGCTGACCACTTCGTAGACTCATCAGCAAGACATTATTTTTCCCCCTGGCCCCTTCAGGAACATAGGCCTGCTGTTTAGTTCTAGAAATCCTTGCACCTAGAAGGTCAGCAATAGTTGTGGGATTTTCAGGACTGTCCATGAAGACCTCCCCAACCCTCACCTTTGTTAGGAGAAGGATACCCAAGAAGGGCCAAATGCTTCATGGAGAAGACCCTGAAGGCAGAGTCTCAGACTAAAGGGCATTCTCAAAAGTTTTTAAAGTCTAGGCAAATATGGCTTAAGGACTGGCTCAGTCCTCAGTGACTTGTGTCCCTCAATAAATCCAGGAAAAAGACTCTACAGAATTAGAGGATCTCTCTCAAGGACTCTGAGATTCTCAGAAATCTGATGAATGAACTAGAACCCATGACTATTTCATGATGTTTGAGGCTCTGGAAAAGGAATAGCATGTATGCCCGTCTCAAGGAAAAGACCAGCCACAGAGAGTCAAGGGGGATAGGGACAAATTTCTTCCCTCTCTCATCTTCAGATATTCAAGTCTCTGGAGTGGGGATCCCAGCTCCTGAAACTATGTCTTGATAGCCAGAATCACTACAAGCAGATCAGTACCTGGCAAGAAACGCAAATCCGTGGTGACAGCAGCCTGGATCCAAACCAAGAGTCATTCAGGCATCATTTCCCCATTGAAAGGTGCTCTGCTTCCCAGATCAGTAAATAACTCTGGTAATTTCAAATCAGAGAAAGACCTCTAGGGGAAAACGGCATTTGGATGCTACTCTGAAGTAATTGTAACTGTCCACCAAGTCTCCGGACAACTAATTGTGGGACAGAGCCCTACTTCTGGCCGGTAGGTCTTAGAAGGAAAGTTCAGCCACCCTGGGGCTGAGATATTGGTCTCCCCATTGAGGGATGGTCAATATCCATTTGGTCTGGCCTTTCACCGTGGGCAACTTGCATGAAATATGTGTGTGCTAGGGTGAAGATCCCATTTATCTCAAACATCCATTCCCCTGGGAGGTGGCAGAGCCCCACCTTCCAGCCATCCCAGGAGAACTTCCCCAGGGTCTCACTTGCAGGGTCACCTGCCATTTATCTCCTTGACAACATCTGCTCTGAGGGTCTACACAAAAATATGTAGCAAAATCACATGCTGCTCAAGAAAAGGAAAAATAGTCCCTCTCTTCCTCCCCAAGGGAAGCCATTAACAACCATTGCTTTCCCAGGACACTCATGCTGGAGATGTGAACAGTGACCCAGCGAGATTTCTCATCAAAGGAATCTAAGACAATGACAGTTTCCAACACAATTGAAATTGCAACTGCAGACATGAATTGCCCACTATTCAGAAACATCTTAATTGTCTTGGCTGATCTCTTCCCTGGCTTCCAGTAATTGTATTACTATTATTGGGTTGTGGGGGGATGTTTGTTTTTTAGAAAACATCTCAGTGTGTTTCCAACAGTTGTCATGGAGAGTGGGCACCACAGAGACTTCCTGGGGAAAAATTATTTCCAAGGCTCATGTTCTCAAAACAAACACACACAGAGAGAGATTTTGCAGGAGGAAAAAAAAAGGACCTTCAAAAACAAAAATATTGTGATGAGATCTATGAATTTATTTCTCTCTTTGGCACCCACGTGGATCCCATCACTTGCCAGCGCCTACAAATTACTGGCTTTGACTGCAGCATGAGGATGCTACCTGACAGCCAACACCAAACTTTAACGAATTAACAAAGCATGATGAACACAACTGATGAGGGATTGAAAAAAAATCTGCAAATAAAAGTTCTGGTGAGCGGTAAAAGGCCCCAAGAGTGTGTCCATGTGCCTGTGTCTGGAAACATCTCTATGTCAAGGCTATCTGTCAGCTCAAAGTCACAGGCTGATTACCAACATCAAGACACATTTCAGCCTGACCAGGTGGTGGCACAGTGGATAGAGTGTCAGCCTAGGATGCTGAGGACCCAGGTTAGAAACCCCGAGGTCACCAGCATGAGTGTAGGCTCATCCAGCTTGAGCACAGGGTCACTGGCTTGAGCATGGGGTTGCTAGCTTGTGCGTGGGATCATAGACATGGCCCCATGGTCACTGGCTTGAGCCCAAGGTTGCTTGCTGGCTTGAGCAAGGGATCACTGGCTCAGTTGAAACCCCTTAGGTCAAGGCACATATGTGAAAGCAATCAATGAACAACTAAAGCAGGGGTCCCCAAACTTTTTACAAAAGAGGCCAGTTCACTGTCCCTCAGACCATTAGAGGGCCGGACTATAAAAAAACTATGAACAAATCTCTATGCACACTGCACATATCTTATTTTAAAGTAAAAAACAAAACAGAAACAAATACAATATTTAAAATAAAGAACAAGTAAGTTTAAATCAACAAACTGACCAGTATTTCAATGAGAACTATGAGCCCGCTTTTGGCTAATGAGATGGTCAATGTCCAGTTCCATATTTGACACTGCTAGCCGTAACAAGTGATATGCCGTGCTTCCAGAGCCATGACATGTGCATCCCACGTCACTGGAAGTAGTACTGTACGTGAGCAACGCCGCACTTTGCGGCACCACCACATACAGTACTCCAGGAGCACAGGATACAGATGCATCCTTTGCTCCTCTCACTGACCACCAATGAAAGAGGTGCCCCTTCTGGAAGTGCAGCGGGGCCAGATAAATGGCCTCAGGGGGCCGCATGCGGCCCACAGGCCATAGTTTGGGGACCCCTGTACTAAAGTGTTGCAATTATGAGTTGATGCTTCTCATCTCTCTCCCTTCCTGTCTGTATGTCCCTATCTCTTTCTCTCTCTGTCTCCCCCTAGCTCACCAAAAAAAAGACACATTTCATAACTTCTAAGTAAATCTAGAGAGGATGGCTACTGAATGATCTATAAAGCCACTCCACAAACATACAAGGTCCATAACATTGGGTGGGAAGACAAAGCAGTCTGTGTTTTTTACAGCTATGTACATGTATAAAGCCTTGAACACTGTCTCTTTAAATCATAAAGACCATATATATATATATATATATATATATATATATATATATATATATATATATATATATATATATATATATTTGGGGTCAGGTGAAAATGTATCAAATACAATGGTACAGTGAACCAAGGAGCACAGCGAGGACATGCTATGGAAGGAAATGTGCTCTTACTCCGTGGCTCTGCTGTCTAAATGATTGGAATTACCATTCAGGAAGTAAAGGCGAGAACGTGCATTCATTCCAAAAGCCATTTTCCTGATGAGATGGGACTCTGAGGAAAGATGTCTAACAGAAGACAAAAGATCAAAATTAAAATATCAAATGATTGTGTGTGTGAATCATGCATCCCTTCTTAGGCCTTCCTAAGGTTTGTGGGAACGACCTGACCTTTCTTTTCTCCTGTATCCATCCTTCTTCCCCTCTTTCGGAGACAAGGGTCAGAGTAGCTTATATGCTCACTTGGGGCCCTTCACTCCCTCTTACTGCCCTCTCCTTCCTGACCATCTGTGTCTATTGCACAATCTCGTTTTAAATTTGCTTTCACTTTTTCTCTCCCCTCCCTCTTAGAAGCTACTTGAACACATCTCCTTTTCCCTATTCTCCCTTTAGAAATTTAGAACATTCAGCATTCAAGTCTCATCTGCAATTTTTTCCTCTTCATTAAGTTCCAATTTCCACTGGAAAACCATAACGGAGAAGCAATAAGAGGAGGAAAATAATATTTAAAAGAAAGTGGGGAGAGGGGAGCTACTATCTCAGCAGCCAAAAGATGGCCGGGAAAGTCGACCTCATACAAGCATAAAAGATCTTAATCAGGTTGATGCAGGCATTTGGGAAGTCACAAGTACCCTGCAAAGGAAAGTAAAATCCTTTTCTCCAACAATGTGGGGAGGGTTGGTTTCACTGAGCCATAGGACACCTGTATGCTAATCTTAAACTCTATCTCTCCCCCACCTGTCTCATGCCCTTCAATCATTCACACACTGAAGACTCAGTAATGTGATGGATAAGCCAGAACATTTTCTTCTGGCTTCTTCCAGCCTAGCCTGGAAATATCTTCAGAGACTCTCCAACCTCTGCCCGTGATCACCCACTAAACATTCCATCCCCCTCTCTGTTCATCCTACGAACGAAACTTTTCAGGAGTGTGGGCTTATGTCAGCAGTCTTGGCCCATTCCCACCAGCAGTGGTGAGTTCCTAGTGAGCCTCCTTTCTCCTTACCAGGTGTATTGGTTTCCTATTGCTGCCAGAACTGAAGACCACAAACAGTGGGTCATCAATAAGGGGCTGAAAACAGCACACCTCATTACCTTACAGTTCTGGAGGTCAAACATATGAAATGGGTGGTAGTAAGATTGAGTTCTCTGCAGGGTTGGCTCCTCTGGAAGCTCTAGGAGACACTCTGCTTCTTTGTCTTCTCCAGCTTTCTGCTGGCTGCCTGCATGTCCCGGCTCCTTCCTCCATCTGCAAAGCCAGCAGCAGCAGAATCAAGCCAACAAGAGTTGATCCACAGAGGAATTGTTTTGGGGTGGTGGGTGTTTTCATGCATGTAGTAGTTTCCACTAGGGTAGAGGGGGTTTAGAGTGGCCCTGGGCATCTGATTTAGGCAACTGAGAAGTGCCCTTTACTAAGACAGGGCACAGAGTGGGAGCAAGGGGTTTGATGAGAGGACAATAATATTTTTGTATTCATTTGTTATGTAAATATTCATTTACATAACTGAGCATTTATTATGAATGCTAATGATTTATAAGAAATGAATATTTGTTATTTATTCATTCATTCATTCATAAATATTATTTGAGGCTGCTGTGTGCCAGGCACTGAGTATACAGCAGTAAACATGATAGAAAGCATCTGTGACCCCAGTCTCATGTCTCCTGCCAGCACCGGTGAACACAGCCGGCTAACTTGTTAGCTTGCAAATAGGTCAAATTTTGGACCCTCCCCAGATCACAATGTTTTTTTAAAATATACGTCTTAAGACCTTTATACGGAAACTTTAATTTGGCCTAAAAAGACTGATCAAACATTGAGAAAAACTTTATTAACAAGGTATTAATTTTATAAGACTTCTCACAGAGTCAAAAAGCAATAGAATCCCAAAGAAATTAAATAGATACTTACTATGGTCTGAGTCAATAAAAAGATTATTTTCTAATTGCTAGGATGGCTTAAGCTACTAATTTGTATTTTGTTCAGGATAACAAAGAATGCCTTGTGTCCACACGAATTCCTTGGCTTCCTAGGTACACAGTTGGACCAACTTTCTAGTCTCCCTTGCAGATAGGTGGGCGTGTGACTATTCAGGCCAATGGAATGTGGGCAGAAGGAACTTATGCCCCTTTCTGATCTGGCCCATGTAAACCTCCATATGCTCTCTTCCCATGTCTGCTGGCTGAATGGAGAGGATACTAAGGCCCTAGAGAATGTCACAGTCATAGACAGAAGGAGCCTAGGTCCCTGAATGACATTGTGAAGCAGACTTCTTCCTCCCCAAATGTCCACCACCAACTAGACTTTATATGAGTAAGGACATATACCTAATTCTAGTTTATCAGAGGCTTGTCCTTAAAATGATCATTCATATATCTAACAAGATATTATCTGAAGACCTGCTATTGTCCTCATTTCTGATAAAAAACAGCAAATGTGATTAGAGTCCCAAGCTGATTCTTAGTTTGAACAACAGGATCCAGTCAATACTCCTCTTCTAATGATACCTTCCTCCTCCCTAAAAATGTCTTTCTCGTTGGCCAATGTTTTTGAAATAGAAGGGTTGTTTGTTTTAGGCTCCGAGACAGGCAAACATTTGTTATAAGGCTCCAAAGGATTTTGCAAACAATCCCACCCATGACTTCCAAAGCTTGTGTAACATTTTGTACAAAATGCGTGGGCTGCTTGCATGAAGCTAGTGCTTCCAAAAATGTTTACTTTGCAGAAATGAGCGTGTATGTTTACCATTTCACTTGAAATCTTCCATATGTCCACATAATCCCTGGAGTGTGGAGCAGACACACACATGCGTCTCATGGCCCTGGCCTTCTCTAAGCCCATCCTCTGATGAGCTAGCTGCCTTTGTATACTTGACATTTCTGGATTTACCCTAGTGGCTGCTCCTGTCATGTGGAGACTGATGATGCACAGGGCAGGTGCAGATAGGTCCAATTAATACCAACTGGCCAAATAACCAAGATGTTATATTTGCCGTATTAACTGACTTTGATGTTTTCTACAGGACTGCTTAAGAACTGCAACAGAAATGTATTAACAGCATTAATAAGAATTTAGCTTCTGCCTGACCAAGTGGTGGTGCAGTGGATAGAGCGTCGAACTGGGACAAGGAGGACCCATATTCGAAACCCCGAGGTTGCTGGCTTGAGCGCAGGCTCATCTGGCTTGAGCAAAGCTCACCAACTTGAGTGCAGGGTCGCTGGCTTGAGCAAGGGGATCAAAGACGTGACCCTATGGTCGCTGGCTTGAGCAAGGGGTCACTCAGTCTGCTGTAGCCCCCCAGTCAAGGCACATAAGAAAAAGAAATCAGTGAACAATTAAGGTGCTACAATGAAGAACTGATGCTTCTCATCTCTTTCCCTTCCTGTCATCTGTCCCTCTCCCTGACTCTCTTTCTGTCTCTGTCAAAAAATTTTTAAAAAGATAAAAGAATTTAGCTTCTGATGAATAAATAGATTTATTTAAAAACATATTTCATTATGAGTAATCAAATTTAGTATTTAGCAGTGAAATTTTTCATAGTCTGCTGGCATCTAAAAGATACAAGGTTTAAGTTCATCAGGGTGATGAGTTGATTTTCACCCAAGAGACCACCAAGTGCGGTCACTCAGGTTGTGTACTATACAACCTCAGGGACTCCACACATACACTCACAAAGCAGCGGTGTCTCCAGAACTGCACAAGGCAGCCAGCACGCCTTCAGCAAATTACCCGTCCCCGACCCCAGTGTACTGTCTCGTGCTAACTGCCCCCTCCGTGCCTTTCTCTCCGACCACCGTTCTCAGACTCTGCCATTCCCAGTGCCATCTCTACCCCATACGTCTCAGAACTCTGGAACAAGACCTCTTCATGGGTACATTTTCATCCCATTCTCTGCCTTCCCAGCCTGTACCTCCAATAAATGTACTTATGTCTAACATGGACGCACGGTGGAAACAAAAGCCTCTATGCAACTATGGCTTGTGCACCACGAGGGTTGTGATGGGAATATTATTGACAGTAGATGGGACCTACATAATGGAGAAATTCTGAAGGAGGATTACAGGACTCTGCCTACCTGCATATTTTTTACTAATATGCCCTGAGAAAAAGTGTGTCTGGTGTTGTATTAGAAGGGACTTATGACCATCATAGATGCACCGTGCTCCAATGCATCATAGATGCAAGGAGGCTGGCTCATCAAGGCTGCAACTGCTTGTCTAGATCGTGTCCTACAGTTTAGCATCCCCATCTTTGTTTATCACTGAGGTGAAATTTACATAATATAAAATTACCCACTTAAAATGATCAATTTAGTGGTATTTAGTATATTCACAATGCTGTGCAACCATCACCTCTAATTCCAAAACATTTTAATTATTTTACCCCAAAATAAAACCCCTAAGTAGGAAACCACTTTTCTGATGATTTATCTGTTTGGATTTACCTATTCTGGACATTTCATATAAATGGAATTGTATAATTCCTTTTACATCTGACTTCGAGACTCGGAATAATGTTTTGGGGGTTCCTCCATGTTGTAGCATATATCAGTACTTCATTCTTTGCTAAGGCTGAGTAATGTTCCATTGTATGGATATATCACATTTTGTTTATCCATTCATCTGTTGATGGACATCTGTTGCTTCTACCTTTTGGCTGGTGTGAATAGTGCTGCTGTGAACATTCATGTACAATCATTTGTACATGAATACTGATGCTCCTCAATTTACAATGGGGTTATGTCCCGATAAACCCATCATAAGGCAGAAACGCATTTAATACACCTAACCTACCAAACATCATATCTTAGCCCAACCTCCCTTTATAAATACATTCAGGACACTCACATTAGCCTCCAGTGGGGCAGAATCTTCTGATACATGAATACACTGTAGACTGTTGATTATGGACCCTCATGACCATGTGGCTCTCTGGGAGCTATGGGTCCCTGCCCATTGCCCAGAATTGCCAGAGAATATTGTACTACCTATTACTAGCCTGGGAGAAGATCAAAATTTGAAATTTAAAGTATGGTAATTACTGAATGTGTATTTCATGCCCTTAAAGTCAAAATACTGTAAGTCAAACCATCATTAAGTCAAGGACCATCTATACTTGTTTCATTTTGGGGGGTGGCGTCCACCCCGGAGTGGACTCATTCTGCATCCCGATCATTTTAACTGGACGGCAAACTTTGTTGACATGATGTACATCAGGGTATTCTGCATTGTGTCTGCTCGTGATTTTCAACATTTATCCTGAATCTTCTTCTGTGGATCAAGGGTCACCCAACTTTTCCTATAAAGGGCCAGGTAAGTAAATGTTTTGGGGTTTGTGGGCCTTATGGTCTCTGTTGCAACCACTCAGCTCTGCTCAGTCACATGAAGCAACCACAGACTGTGTAAAAAGTGCATCATGCTCCAATAAAACTTCATTCACAAAAACAGGCGGCAGGGTACACTGGGCCTCAGACTATAGTTGGCCAGCCCAGCTCCAGGACAAGCATGGAAGGATGCAAACGTGGCCTCTTCCAAGTGCTTTGTGGCACGGAGGATGGATCCCTCGAAGCCAGATGAGGTGAGGCTGGGCTAGGTGAGCATGTGTGTTATCCACAGAGAAGGACACAGGCACACTCACATCTCCATTGCCAATGAGGATAACAAGGAAAATGAACTTGGCTGTGGAAGGGAATTATTAAGGCAGCACCTAAGAACTTCCTGATGATGAAATATGTGAAACCCTGGGCTGTGTTCCCAATAGGAGCAGCTGAGTTGAGCTTTAGGAAGGTTGGTCTACCTGTACCTTCAGTGATTTAGAGGATGAAGGACTGACAAAGACACTGACTAATCACTCAATATCTTCTCTAATGTTCATGCTTTCTGAGATTTATCAGGGGAGGAAAGGCAATGCAAGCTCAAAAACTCAATCCAACAAGCATGTTCTAAGCCCTTGCTGTATATGTACAAGCACTATGCTAAGTCTTCAGTATTCAAATGATACTTTCAAAAGCTTTACTTGGGCAATTTGGCTTGGATACTTTTAGTAATGGGGAGCTCATTATCAGTACAAGGCAGTCCACCCCTTGGCTGTGCTTTGCTTCCTCAGAAATTCCTAAACTTTGCTGGCATGATCATATACCCC
The DNA here is from genome assembly GCF_036850995.1 of Saccopteryx leptura. Lineage (NCBI taxonomy): Eukaryota > Metazoa > Chordata > Mammalia > Chiroptera > Emballonuridae > Saccopteryx > Saccopteryx leptura. Next base: position 219,915,041 of record NC_089504.1, on the reverse strand, counting down.
CCTCCAGCCCACTGACTATTAGCAGGCACCTCACCCCCACCCTGGCACACACAGGCACAAAAGCAACAGGCAGGAAAACTAGAAACTAGCTGTAAACAAGGGAACACGGATGCCAGTATTTGTCACTCTCCGCATTTTTAAAAACAAAATCAATTTAACATCTAGTGACTTCCACCAAGCAGCCTCACTAGGCTAAAGTTGACAACTGAGTTATAAGAAGCTGAATTCCATTAAAAATAATGTTTTCTCCTTCCAATGGCATTATCAGAGCTCTTCCCTTAAACTACAGTCTCAAAAAAAAAAAAAGGCAAATGAGAGTCTAGACAGCACAGAAAGGAAGAATGCAGGCCCTGGGGCTGGGCAGGTCTGGGTCTGCAAGGCTGCCCTTGCCCTACTGCTGGGGCATCAGTTCTTGGAGGAAGCTGAGTTTCCTCAGCTGTAAAACCAGGTAACAACAGCAGCCACTTAAACTTTCCCAGAGTCGCAGAGTAACTGGATGAGACATGCCATCTGCAGTGACCGCAAGGCTCTGAGCTAACAGCAAGTCAAGGGCTCTCCCACCTGGCCTCTCTCACTCATAGAATACAGCGCATGTGGGCAGGGACCTGCTCCAAGGAGCCATAGCAATGAGAAAAAAAAATTAGAATCTGGGGAAACTGGAAGCAGACAGAGATCAAGACCAGGAGAAAAGGGGAAGCAGTCAAATGTAGAAGCCTCCAGAAGCAGGTTCACCCCATCCTGTCTCTGTATGAGCCTACAAGGCAACACTCGGATGCACGGCCAACCTCACATCTTCCTGCCCACACGCCTGCAAGATCTTGGTCTCAAGCAACGGTCTGTATGGGGTTGCAACTCGCTAGTAAGTTATAAAATCAATTTAGCTGGTCACAACTAGCAACTGATAAAACAAAAATAGAATAAAATAGAATATGTCAGAATGCATAGCCTATATAGGGCTAACTGTTGTATGTGTTAAACTTTGTCAGCAGTACATCCACATGCACACATGCATATGTTATCATATGTTACATACACACACGTACATAAACTATAGTTGCAGGCATCACTGCATGTAGAGTACGTTAAGGGTAAGTACTGGTTAGAGAAATCTTCCCAATTATAAACATACATGTATATGCATGTATGTATGCACATATTCTGATCAACTTTTTTCGGTTAGTCAGTAAGGATTGGAAGCCTCAGTCTAATGCATGCTTCAGGAACGGCTAGCTGGGGCTCTGGGTGCCCACAAGGAGAAGAACTGTCTGTGGTTCACTGCTGTGACCCCCTTGTGCAGTCTGGGAAGGATGAACAGACAACAGAAACAGAGGGGAGAGCCAAATCAATGACTATCTCACATCTGGAGAGCAGAGGGATATTCATTTACTTCCTGAGGAAACCAATGAATGAGCCTGACCAGGTGGTGGTGCAGTGGATAGAACATCGAACTGGGATGCAGAGGACCCAGGTTCGAAACCCCAAGGTCACCAGCTTGAGTGCAGGCTCATCTGGTTTGAGCCAAAGCTCACCAGCTTGGACCCAAGGTCACTGGCTTGAGCAGGGGGTTACTCGTCTACTGAAGGCCCACAGTCAAGGCACATATGAGAAAGCAATCAGTGAACAACTAAGGTGTCGCAATGAAAAACTGATGATTGATGCTTCTCATCTCTCTCCGTTCCTGTCTGTCTGTCCCTATCTGACTCTCTTGCTATCTCTGGAAAAAAAAAAAGAAAAAAAAACTGGTGAATGAAACTAATTTTAAATGCAACAATTTATCTCACAATCAATTGAAAAACATGAAAATGGCTCTAATAGTTACCAGCCATGACACGTTCCCGGTACCCATGCACAAGTTGTAAAAAGCGAAGCTTGTACCAGAGAAACTTCAGAATTTTCCTGAACCCGGGAGTCATGTGTTCAGGAAACAAAGATTAGAATATTGATTTTTCAAGCTTCCAGCACCAGCTGACAACACCTATGGGAGTTATAAACTGCAACAAATCCACTTAAATGTCAGCCCAGAGAATAGAATTCTGATTTTATAGCACTTGCAAAAAGATCCCAAAACATGTGGGTTTTGTAAAAAAAAATCTCTGGTCACCAAACATCCTGTTGTTAAAGCAAAACATCCAGGCCCAGCATCCAAGGGAGGTTCTATCACTGGTGTGTACATGATGGGGACGTCCATCATGGAGTGGGGCCTGAGAGGGTGGTGCCAAGGCCCCCTTTTACTCCAGTCTATTCATCTGCTGGAGTTCTGGGGTATAGGGCATTACGTCTTCCATTTTTTAGGTACTCAGGTCACAAAAGGTGGACATCCTTTTAAATTAGTTAAGGGAATCAAATCCCACAGGGTCCCCTTGCAGGTCAGGCTTCCATCCCAGTCCCCACCCCTCAACACCAACCCCCTCTCCTTCCCTCCTCTGCATGTGCTGGCACTGCCATTTAGATAGTGATGGTAGCTAGTGCTTGTTGAGCAACTGGTCAGGTGACCAACTCATCCCAATTTGCTTGTAACTGTCAAAGTTTTAACACTGAAAGTCCCATGTCCAAATAGGTAAACGAGATAACTGGTCACCCTGACCATATGTCAGAACTGTTCTAAACACTCCAGATATATCAGTTCATCCAACCTAACCACCATGGGGCAGGCGCTGCTATTGTCCCCTCTGTCCAGGTGCTGACCTGACATATCAAGAGATGATGGGACTAGAAGAGATGATAATTATGTGACACAATCAAGGTGTTAGCTAACACTACCATGAAATCATATCACAATACAAATGCATCAAATCAATATATTATACATCTTAAACTGAGAATGTTCTATGTCAACTCTATCTCAAGAAAATAAAAAGAGGCAATGGGGCTTGTCCGGGTCACAAAGGTGCTGAGCTAGCATTCCGACCCTAAGCTCACTTCCAGGGCTTTTGCTCTGCTGCCTTCAATTTTGGTCAGCTGGAGGAGATGGAGCAGAGAGCAAAGTGATGGAGCCAGGAGCCAAGGGGTGCAGGCAGCCTCCAGGAGCTGGAAATAGCAAGGAAACTATGTATTCTCTACTTGAGCCTCTGGAAGGAACCAGCCCTACCCACACCTTGGTGTTCACCCCCCAGTAAGAACCACTTCAGACTCCTGACCTCCAGAAGCATAAGGTAGTATGTCTGGGTTGTCTTTAGAAACCAAATATAGACTTTGGTCTGCAGTAGTTCTACCTGCAGGGATCTTATAATCTACTAAGAAAAAAAACCATGACAAAACAGTCAGGGTGAACATCAAATAATTACTCAAGACTTAAGCAGCATGCTCTCTCATGACTTGCTACTGTCCACCAGTGAGGAGCTAGTTGCCATCACTAGCTTGACAGCGTGTGACACCTCGCATTTAGGAAGTGCTTTCTCCTCTTTAAAACCTCTCGTACATTTGGTAGCTGCTGGTACTCAGCCCTGGCACCGACGTTCCCCTTTCATTGGGTGCATTGAAAGATAGGAGAGAAGTCACAGAACAAGTCTAGCCCATAGATTTGGTTTGTCAGGCCCACGAAAAAATTATAAGATAAAAAAGTTTAGATTTTTGAATTAGTTGGAAATATTTAAGATTCTTGAGATCAGGTAGAAAATAAAGATCTCCTTCTTCCCCCTTAAAACAGCAAGAGACCCCAGCAACCATCAGCCAAGCATGGCTGCCACGTCAGAAACCCAGGGGCTTCCAGCTCCTGCTCCTCAGGACTGTCCACGGCCCCTGCAAGTGGGATCCACAGGATATTTCATAGAGCAGAGGTCGGCAAACCACGGCTCGCAGCCACATGTGGCTCTTTGGCCCCTTGAGTGTGGCTCTTCCACAAAATACCACGTGTGGGCGCACAGGTACGCATGGGGGTGTCGGTGGTCGGGCGATGGGAGACACGGTGCAGGCCCACCGTGGAATATGCAGCGTGGGGGAGGCGTGCATGATTCATGCACGAGTTGAGTGAGCCAGTAGTCAGCCATCTCACTGTGCAGTGGTTAATGCTAGTGGTGTCCGCAAATTGCATGCGGGTGACAAAAGTACCTACTCGAAGCATAAAATTACCTGTATTTTTCCAACCAGCTGCAAATCCTACAGGTATTTTTGTCATCAATTTAAGAATTGTAATTATTTTGTGTGGTGACTTTGTTATAAAATGAAACATTTTTTTAGGTACCCTGTCTGACATGGCTACAAAGAAAAAGCAAAGAAAAACGGAAGACGAATTTAAAGTTGAATGGACCAAGACTTTCGCGTTTTTTCAAAACTTAAATGGCCTTCCAACCTGTCTTATTTGTCAGGAAAAATTGGTGTATAACAAGAAATCAAATTTGGAGAGACGCTTTACAACTAAACACGTGTCATTTAGTACTAAATATCCTGTCGGTGATACAAGGAAGAAAGCAGTTGAGGAACTTCAGAAGAGTCAAGAAAAATCAAGTTCTGTATTTAATTACGGGATGCAATCTTCCAACTATGTTAATATTGCAAGTTTTGTGGTTAGTCAAGAGATTGCTAAGAGAGGAAAACCATATACAGACGACGAATATATAAAAAGTTGTTTTATAAATGCATCCGAAGAGCTATTTCGGGATTTTAAGAACAAAGCATATATTCTAAAAAAAAATTAAAGAGTTCTCATTGTCTGCTAAAACAGTGAAAGATAGAAGTCAAAATGTCTTCGAATATAACCAACCAGCAAGTCGAAGATCTTAAATTGGTTTCAGCTTTATCATTAGCAGTTGACGAGTCTTGTGACATAAATGATATAGCGCAAGTTTCACTTTTTGTACGATTTATTTCATCTATAGGTCCTAAAGAAGAACTTTTAGGATTATTGCCACTCAAAGGTCAAACACGTGGGAGGATATAGCAAATGCTGTAATTAAGTGCATGGAAAAACATCATATTCCATTTGATAAAATTGTCTCAATTTCAATAAACAGGGCGAAAAGTATGACCAGTGGCATAAGAAACGGGTTGTTGCTATTTTGAAAGAAAAAATTAATCATGAGATACTTACTTACCATTGCATCATTCATCAAGAAGCACTTTGTGCTCAGACATTTCCAGAAGACATTTGCAAAGTTATGGAATTGGTGATTATGACTATCAACTCCATTATAGCTAAAGCTCTTAATCATCACCAATTTAAAGAATTTTTAGTTGAAATGGAGAGTGAGTACGCAGATCTTTGGCTGCATAACAAGGTATGTTGGTTATCAAGAGGAAATGTTTTGAAACGTTTTGCTTTCTTATTAACATTTTTAAAGCATTTCTCGTTCAGAAGGGTGTTCACTATCCAGAACTAACAAACAATCAGTGGATCCAAAAGTTTTATTTCATGGTAGACGTTACATCTCATCTAAATCAGCTTAATCGTAAACTACAGGGGAAAGGAAACACAATTTTTTCGATGTTAGAAGTTATTTCATTGGAAAACAAATTATCTCTTTTTGCTCAAGACTTTGAAAGAGAAACTTTGATTCACTTTCCAAGCCTGTTGAAACATCTCCAAGAAAATAATTCTGATATTGACATTTGCTATTTCAAAACAACACTTTTAAATATGAGGGAAGCTTTTCTCAACAGGTTTCAGGAATTCAGAAACAGCAAAGCCAGGTTAGCCTTTGTTTAAAAACCTCTTAATGCTACTGTAACAGAATTAATTTTTTCTCCCTTTAATATTGACATTGGCAACTTTGAAATGCAATTGCTGGATTTAAAAACAAAGAATTGTGGAGCTCAAAATTTGAACGTCTTTGTGCTGGTATAGAAATATTGGAGAAAAACAAATGTGAACTTAGTGCACAGCACAAGTGGTCTGCTTTGAAAGACCTGGAGAAGGAGGATATGTTGACTTTTAACACCTGGAATAGTATTTCTGACTCATATAATCAGCTGAAAAAACTAGCGTTTGCTGTTCTTTCCTTATTCGGGTCCACATATTCATGCAAACAATCATTTTCAAGCATGAACCTTATCAAGAGTAAATTGAGAAGTCGTCTTATTGATGAGAACCTGGAATCGTGCCTAAAATTAAAAACAACAACATCCAAACCTGACTTACCCAAACTTTCCAAGGAGATGCAAGGCCATTGTTCACATTAGTGTTTGTCGGTCATTATCATGATTTAAGTTTATGGATACCTTACAATTTAATTTTGTCAATAAATAATATCATTATTAAGTATGATATCAAGTTTTAGTCAACGTACCTATAGTTTAACTAAGACTCAAAACTTTAAGTTGGCCCTGGCCGGTTGGCTCAGTGGTAGAGCGTCGGCCTGGTGTGCGGGAGACCCGAATTCGATTCCCGGCCGGGGCACATAGGAGAGGCGCCCATTTGCTTCTCCACCCCCCCCCTTCCTCTCTGTCTCTCTCTTCCCCTCCCGCAGCCGAGGCTCCATTGGAGCAAAGATGGCCTGGGCGCTGGGGATGGCTCCTTGACCTCTGCCCCAGGTGCTGGAGTGGCTCTGGTCGCGGCAGAGCGGCGCCCTGGAGGGGCAAAGCATCGCCCCCTGGTGGGCAGAGTGTCGCCCCTGGTGGGCTTGCCGGGTGGATCCTGGTCGAGCGCATGCAGGAGTCTGTCTGACTATCTCTCCCTGTTTCCAGCTTCAGAAAAAAAAAACAAAAAACTTTAAGTAAAGTTTATTAAGTTAATTTTAGGGAGTGTTGTAGAGTGAAGGAAGATGTAGTGTCAAGGACTGAGATAGGCATGTTGAGATGGTTTGGACATACAGAGAGGATGAATGAAAGGAGATAGGCGAAACAAGTATATAAGACAAGTGTGAATGGGAGAGTTGGAAGGGGTCGGACCTCAGAAAATGTACCTCAATCAGATTGAGGACGTTTCTAGCAAAGGCCAGCTTAGGAGTATCCTAATTAAGTTAATAACAATGTACCTACCTATATAGTTTAGTTTAAAAAGTTTGGCTCTCAAAAGAAATTTCAATCGTTGTACTGTTGATATTTGGCTCTGTTGACTAATGAGTTTGCCGACCACTGTCCTAGAGAAATGACCTCGCTCCCTTAACCTGGTGCTTTTCCTGCCTTCACTGTAAGTCCCTTGATCTTAAAATATAGTCCCAAGTCCCAGAACAGCCCCACCGCACTGGGGCCAGAGCACCTCTTAACCAGTCTGGGCTTGGCTACGTCCCACAGTGGGGTCATCTTGGTCCACCAGCAGGACCAACACATCAGAACACTCTTGATTTGGAGAAACCTCAAGAGAAGCAACCCAGCGGAAAGTTCCGGAGTTTTATATGAGAAGAAGAAAGTCATGTGTTGTGATGAGGTGCTTGATGTGAAAACATCCCTGTCAGGATATGTCAGCCTTTATGGGGGAGGATGCTACCATGGCCCAGGTGGAAGCCTGAGCTTCTGAGGACTTGTCCTAGAAGCCTGGAGGGCATGATTCATCCCAGAGGGTACAGACAAACCCCAGTGCTTCCCATATGTCTGCAGACCCAAAACATTACAGAGGGGGAACACCAGCCTGTGGTGGGGTTAGGGGAGGAGAACTTGGCTGCATGGTGGAAGGGGGCTCAATACCATGTATAGATTGTCATGAGAGCATTGGCCACTTGGGACACAGACCAGTGTCCCTACGCCTGCAGGGAGCTGCTCTTCCGTGACCAGGTGGAGCAGGCAGCCACCAGAGACCCTGAAGTACTCTGAGCCACACTGTTCATGGCATACACACTGCTTCACACAATGACATGTCTTCCCACTAAACCAATGTTCCTAGAGGGTAGGGGCCCAGCTGGAGTTTGTTGTTGTTGTTGTTATTATTGTTTTATCAACTCCTGACACAAGACTGGACTAGTAGAAGCTCCTCTGCATAGCTATGATTGAAGGGATTCATTAATTCCTTCCAGAAATATTTATCGAGTGTTTTTGGGTACCAGGAACTGTGCTGAGTCTGAGAACACAGGATGGACGGGAGGAAGGAAGGAAGAGAGGAAGGGAAGGGAAGGGAAGGGAAAGGAAGGGAAGGGAAGGGAAGGGAAGGGAAGGGAAGGGAAGGGAAGGGAAGGGAAGGGAAGGGAAGGGAAGGGAAGGGAAGGGAAGGGAAGGGAAGGACAGCAAGAGGAGAGGTGGGGGAGGAAAGAAACACACAGCACAATTATGGGAAGCCAAGACATTCCTAGTAAATAAGTTCTAATTTAAGGGGTCTTAATCAGGAGTTCACAAGACCCTCAATGTGTCCACAGACAGAATTCAGGGGGTTCTTGAAATTGCATAAGAAAAAATTCTATTTTTATTTTCTCTAATCTCTAACCAAAATTAAGTGTTTGCTTCCATCATGAATGGACACAACAAACAGCAAGGACAGTCCTGGGACTTGGGCACCAGTTAGAAGTTACAGATTCTCTGATGGAACATCAATTACATCCATTAACTTCAGAGTATCATGGCTTCCCCGTCAATACTTTGAAATTAGAGTGATTATCAAAACTGCCAATAGATCTTATCACAAAAATGCATTGAAAAGAACACATTTTTTAATTTGTTAACTGTGTATTGATATAATCTATTTCGTTTGCAATCCAGAATGTTTTATTTTATACATTTTAAGACATTATCCTAACCAATGGGTTTGTAGCTTCACCAAAGAAGTCATGATACCTGATGAGGAAGAACCCCAGCTGGTGCCCCCACCTAGCAGAGCTGAAGACACACCCAGGGGACCCCAAGCCAAGGCTACCCATCCACAGGTGAACAGAGTGAGCACTGACTCCAGAGGGAGGCTTCTCAGACATCCATCAGAATGCTGGCAACGTTCATACTTTATGATAAACTGACTCAAAGCCTTTCTGCGGAGCAGAGATGGCCAGTTATAAATGTTTTATTGTCACGTAGTTCACAGTCACTTTGCAAGCCAGTGCATTAGAACCCTGTACCTGTGAGACTGGCAAGTCTGACATCTTGTCATTTTTTAAACAAAGAAGGTGAAACTGAAATGTAGCGTCTTGTCAGAATCACACAAACCTCCAGGCCCCTGACCTAAACCCACCAGCTGGCGCTGGGCTGCCCCTCCACCAGACAACTGGCTCACCTCCTGTTGTGCGCATGCGCTATGTGCGGCCTGCCTCCCAGCCCTCCTGCCTCTGCCCGCTACCTCCAGCCAGCTCCTGCCTGTGAACTTATGTGGGTGGGACACCATGTGAGGAGGATCCTTAGAACAACTGTGCACTTATTTCCCGGGAGTCCCTTGGTGTCTCATGCCCTTGCTGAGGTCGTCATGAAAGCCATGGGAAGGCAAATGACATGAATAAAAATAATAATGAAGGAGGCATCCTACCTGCCACCCATTTCCTCCAGCGTACCAGTAAGAACGTGTTATAGTAATATAATGTTATAGTAATTAAACTATAGATATATAGAAAAACATGGAAGATATATAAAAGTAATTAAGATATATTAAAATCAATTAAGGAAATTAAATAAAGTTATGCTGCCTGGATAGGAATTAATATAGTGTGTACAAATATGATAAACAGACTGACTTTCCAGCAGGGCTCAGTGTGTGCGTGAAGTTACATATAGATAAGAAGTGGCTTGATGTCATAACTCTGTGGGTTGACATAGACAGGAGGCTCCCCTAGGAACATCTTAAAAGTGGCTTGATGTAACATTTCAGTAGATTAACATAAAAAGGGCTCCCTGTGAGGAACTCCCAAAGAGGTGCTTTGAGATGATAATCTTGTAGATTGACACCTGTTAGAAGGCCTTGGCCAGAAAAGGTACTAAAGCTGAGGGCCCCCTGCTGTAGTCGCCCAGACTCCAACATGAACGTGGACTGTCTCCGCTGCTCTGACCAAAGACAGCTGAGAGGAGCACGCCGACAGGGCCCCTTAAGCTGTACCCAGGCACAGCAAAAGGATTTGTGAGTAATAAACTGCCTGTGTGGTTCTTGCAACTAACTTGTGTCTCAGTCGTGTCTTTCCTTTGTTGGCAGTTAGTGTCGGCACTGATAAGTAGCATCCTCATAGCCGCCTCAAGAGTAGTCTTGAAAAGGCTGCCAGCCCTGCTGATAAGCAGGAGGAGTGTCCCACTACACAGGGAAGTCGAATCAGGGACACTTGACTGACATAGAGCTTGAGGTCTACTAGGACAGAACGCAAGTAGGACAGCATTTCCATCTCCTGACCCTCTGCAGCCCTTAGAGCCCTCCTACTTCACTAGGTGGGTTCCCTGTTAAAATCCAACTCCTGGTATAAGGAGGTGCCCCCTCCTGTCCCCTGTCGCTGAGGAGAGCCAGGCTGGCAGCCTGGTGCTTCCTCTCTGTGGAGAGTCGGAAAGACATTTTCCTCCCATTTCACAGATGCAACAGTTGCAAGGCCCATGCCTGTAGCGGGAGAGCCCCTCTGGAGCCTGTGACTCACCCTGAGCACTCCCTGCACTAGCGGTTCCCCCGTAGGAAGCAGAGACCATGGCCCCATGCTTTCTGGATGAGTACAGTTTTAAAGTTCTGCAGTTGTGATTGCCCTGAACTAGAGCCTCAAGGCAAAAACTTCCCTTTGTCCTCTTCACCTGCCCTCTGACCTCTTAGCGAAGCCAGTCTCCGGGCCTTAGGGGAATCTCCTCAAAGTGCTAGTCACAGAATCGTATTGGGTGGAGCTGGGGCATTTTTTGCTTAGGACACATGTCATGCAAACTATTTTGCAAGCTCCTGCGTTTAGCATCATCACTCTCCTGAGTGTGTGGGGGTGGGGATTAGGGGGACATGACTCAAGGCAGCAGGTTGCATAAGCCTCGTTCAGGCAAGATGAGTGAGTATTCAGGAGCACATATTTGCATGATGTTAGGCATTGGAAATCATTAGGCATCAGATAGCATCTCTGCTTCCTTGGGAGATGGAGAGTAAGGACCCCAAATGCTGCTGTCAGGCCCACTGAGTCCCCTAACAAGGAAAGAGTCTAAAGCTGAGGGGAGGTGGGACACTCTGAGGACCAGAACCCAGCCCTGATGAGCTTGAGGGAGCTCAATATTTTCCTGACAATTGCCAGGTGTTTCCACAGTTGAGAATGCCGAATGGCGTGGGCAGTTTGCTGTGTGCCAAGCATCACACAAGGGACAATTGGGCTTTTACTGGACACCCACACAGGGGGCTGCACTTCTGGGCCTGGCAGTGGCTGGTGGGGGACAACCAGGGCTTGACAAGGGACAACAGATGCTTCTTCTCTGGTCAAGCAGAGGCATGCCACTCCCATCCTGTCTCCATCACCTAGCTGGTCTTGTAGGGCCCCGTGTAAAAGTCACCTGGAGTGCTTGTTAAAGATGCAGTGTTGGAACCCTGCCCCAGAGATCCAGATTACAGCTCTCTAATGGGGGTGGGGAAGGGGAGGGATGTGGGAAACTGCAGCAAAAGCACCCTCACCAATATGCCAGCTCTCCTCCCCCCAGGGACAAATGCTTTTGTTTGTCCTAGTACAGTCGCAGCAATGGGATCAGAAGCTCCAGAAGCTAAGCCAGGCGACTGTCAGGCATTCAAAGTTTGGGACCATGTTTTGGATGAGTGGTTCTCCAAGTGTGGTCCCCACACCAGCAACATCAGCATCAGCTGGGAGTTTGTTAGAGATGCAGTCTCGGGTTTAACCCCAGACCTGCTGAATCAGAAAGTCTGGAAGTGGGGCCCCGCCCTTCAGGTGATTCTGATACAGTAAAGTGTGAGTACCACCAGCAAACTGAGCTGTCCAAGGGCATGGACCTGTCCCAGTCATGGCTGCTCCCTCTGTGCTTGGACCACAAGCACTGTGCTGGGCACAGGGGCTCTCCCTTGATCCTAAGAGAATTGGGGGCAGTTCTTCCTGCACTCCCTGCTCAGGAGGTCCCACCTGCCCCAGAGGGAGCTGTCTGCCCCTCCCAGCCCCCAGGGGTCACCACACAGCTCCCAGGACACACAGGTTTGCAGGGAAAGCTGCTGGCTTCACCCCCTGTTGTTATGCTAACTTATCCCAGGCTCTGCTCAGAAGCTGCCAGAAAACCTGACCAGAAAACCTCATGCATTTCACTTCAGAGCCCCAGGAGTGCGAAGTCCAACAAGAAGTGTGTTTCTCTAGCAGCTTGAAGCATAGAACAAATGCCTATGGCTCCCATGCACATGTATGACTAATTCTAGCGATGGCTCTGACGGCAATCAGGGTCCCTTGTCCCCTTCAAGTCGACTGTGACATATTGCATTTCCATTGCAGCCCCACCTGTCCACTGATAATCACGAACCACCTCACAGAGCCTTACAGCTTTTGCCACCAGCATTGCCATCATGCACCCATCCCTCCTGCACCCTTCACATGGGCTCCCCTCATTCACAAAACCTTTCTGCCCTTTCCAGCCCTGCTGACCTACACCCACACACAGAAACACTGTCACCTTCAGCATGTGGCACTTTTATGAATGTCTGTTTTATTTTTCCGCAGAAACTGCCAGTCCTCTGAGAGCAAGACGGTATTCACTTACTGTTTTGTTTTCATTTCCTCAAATTGCTTAGCACCCAAGAGTGTTGTCACTGAAGTGCCCAGTAAAAGCAGGGTCACAAAAAGCAAGAAACCATGTGTCACCATTGCTGCCTAAAAGGCTCTAACTTTCCACGCACACCTGAGGACAGTGCCAGATACACGGGGCATTTGCCCTCCACTGGGAGTGACCGCTTTACAAAGACAGACCCCTGCACACCACACCCTCCCATCCCCCTGGCTCCAGGGGGCTTGGTACAGGTGTTCCACGCCTGCTGCTATTTATGAAGCAGACTTGTGTTAGAGTCTCAGCTCCACCACTTATTAATATTATGGATCTGACTGTAACCTTCGGGAACTTTGGGCACCCCTCTCCAAGCCCACTCTGGAAGAATCCGGCTTTGCACACCAGTGACATTCTGCCCAGGGAGGTCGATCTGCTTTGAGAGGCATTGGAGTCTAGGGATCAAGGAGAATTGAGGAGAGAAGAAGAGGCAGAAGAAAGCAGCTGGAGGATGGGACGGCAGGAGCACCCAGAGAAGGAGAAATGACAGGGTGCTGGGTATGATGGGGGAGTGCCCTTTTGTGTCTTCCCAGGGGCACAGGTAAAGAATGGCATTTTCTCTTTTACATGAATTTCTATGGTCAAACTGTGATTCTTCAATGTGCTGATTTTCAGAGTCAGGACATCAGTAAGGTCTCAGTGATGACAGTGAGCACTTCCTGGGCATTGAAGCCTGATACACCACATGCAGTCACCCCTGAGGTAGGGACCATGATCAAAACCACATTACAGGGGTCAAATTAGGCTCAGAGAGGTTAAGAAATGGTTCCAGGTCCCACTGCTTGTTGTGGGGTTTGAACCCATGCCGTCCCAGGCCTGTGCCTCACACTTTTGTTCCTTCTTTAAGAAGCAGAGATGTGTCACCCAATAGGCAGTACTGCCCATGCAGAGCTTCCGCCAGGTTCTCAACCCCCTCCCCTAAATGTGAGCCAGGCCCAGGACGAGCCTGAGGTTGTCGGCCTCAGAAACTGATCCTGGAGCTGAAGTCTGAGGCTCAGGTTCGCTCTGATTCTGCCCCAGAAGGAGCCAGCTGGGATCTGAGCAAGGGCAGCAGGGACAGAGCCACTGCTCTAGGGTCTGCTGCCAGCAGGGCTTCCACGCAGAGGGGGCACAGCCTGCAGGTGGAATGGAAACCAGACGGGCCTAGAGGGTCTGTAATTAAGACCGAAGGGAGCTCTGAATAACCCTTTTGTGGATCAAAAGCCCTCAGATGGAAAGCCAGCTGACAAACTCAAGAAAAAGCGACTTCATGGTTTCTTATGAGAAAACAGTGACTACATCAAGGACTGAAGAGGCACTTTGTCCCAGACCTTCGTGTGAGCACCAGAGACTCAATTACAAAGCGGCCGCACTGCCCAGTTACAATAAACATGGCCTCGCTGAAGCCAAGGCCTTCCAGGTGCAGAAAAGCCAGGAATAACACACGGCGGCCAGGGCCAGAGCTTGGGTGTCCACAACTACTCTTTCACGAGGTTTCATTTACTTAAAAAAGACTCACACACGTGCACACACACTCACCACCCAATCCGAGTAGGCACCCCGCAAGGCTAGAAATTTCACGGACCCCTCTCTCCACAGGTGGATCACACTGAGCCTGTCTCAGTTTGGATTTTCCACTCATATAAAAGGCAACTGAAAACACAAGGCTCCCCTTGGTTTTACAGCCTGGGCTGCATGTGGGAATGACCTGGAGCTTTGAGAATTCCCTAGGCTTGTGTCCTGGCCCCCAGGGGTTCTGGTGTAATTGACCTAAGAGCTTGGACACCAGGACTTTTAAAAACCCTCCAGGTGTTGTGAGTTAAATGGTATTTCCCACCAGAGGATACCCGGAACCTCAGAATGTGAGCTGATTGGGAGTAAGGGTCTTTGCAGATGTCATTAAGGTAAGAATGTCTTGATTAGGTCATCCTGGATCAAGATGGGCCCTAAATCCAACGACTAGTGTCCTTGTAAGACATAGAAAAGGAGAAGACACAGAGAGACACAGGAGAAGGTCATGTGAAGACAGATGCAGGGATCAGGGGACATGTCTACAGGCCAGGGAACACCAGGGCTGTGGAAGCCACCAAACGCAGGGGAGAGAAGCTGGGACAGATTCTCCCTCAGGGACCCAGTCTACCCAACAACTCAGTTTTGCCCTCCTGAACCATGAGAGAGTATATTTCCATTGTCATTCTAAGCCATCTAGTTAGTGGGGCCTTGTTACAGTGGCCCCCCGAAATGAACCCACCACGTGGTTATCTCCGGGTGCAGAAAGACTGAGATCCACTGAGGAGTCAGGCATCAGGACCGCCCAAAATTCCTGGTGCATGTCAGTTCCTGTGCAGCTGAAGATGAAGCCCAAGGAGGCTGGGGGCAGTGGGGTCACTGGCTGGCTATAAAACTCTCTGCCCACACTCCTTCAACCAGTGACCAGTGGCCCCAAGCCTGGCTGTGGTCTAGAATCCACTTGGTGAAATATAGATGTCGGACCCCTTGGAGAGTCTCATTTCATTGGTCTGCATACATCTTCCTTGTGGCTTTTTTTTTTTTTTTTTTTTTTTTGAGCTTCAGAGTTGATTCTAATTTACGGCCAGGATTGCAAGCAGCTGCCAACAACTCAAGGCCTTTTGAAAGCAAAGCAGGGCTGTGTCCACATGGCGAACCTGTGGCCCGGCCCTGCGTCTAGCCAGCACACACAGACTGGCAGTTCAGGGCCTTGCTTTGCCGAATTTCCTGGGACATCTGCTGAGCTGAGCCAGCTGAATCACTAGAGAGAAATCGTCTCTCACCACTGCTCATGGGCAGGACCTAGATCAGGAGCTGAGCTGCTGTTTCTTTGGGTTTGTTCTTGTTGTTATAGGTGTTTGTTTGTTTTAGGGGGATTTCTCTTTGTTTTTTGACATGCCCCCAAGCCAGGGATGCCTGAAAGCAAATCAGAAATGCTAAGAAAGCAGATCCAATGTGGTTTGGTTTCCCAGGAGCCCTTGCTGTTGCAGGTGGGCAGCCCTGAGGGAGACTTGGCAGGACCCCGGAGCACTGTACTGGGACTGCCAAACTAAATCCCCCAGTCTGGGGCTTGAACAACAGAAATGAACTGTCTCACAGCCCTGGAGGCCAGAAGTCCAAGACCACGGGCAGCGGTGTTCCTTCAGAGGCTGAGACAGCTGCTGGTCCAGGCCCTCCTCTGAGCTTCTGGGGTTTGCTGTGAACCCTTGGTGTTCCTTGGCTTGTGGAAAAATCACCTGACCTCTGCCCTCACCTTTATATCACATTCTCCCTGTGCATGTCTGCATCCAAATTTCCCTTTCTTATAGTGACACTGGCCGTATTGAATTATGACCCACCTAGTGACCTCACTTTAACTTGATAAACTCTGTAAGGATACTACTGCAAATCAAGTCAGATTTGAGGTACTAGAGTAAGGATGCCAACATAACTTTGGGGGTGACACAATGCAGCCGCCTAACAGGCCCCAAGTCACATACCTGCCCAGATCCCAGAGGCTGGCATCGCTCATTTCATCGGGGAGAAGACCAGGGACTGAGAGGACATCCCAAGATGGCAGAAGCTGCTCTGACCGGATTCCAAGTCATCCAGATGAACAGGCTTGTTCAGCCTTCACGGATCCTGGGGCCTCGCCCTGAGACCCTTTGCCCCTAGTCTGGTCTCAGGGATCTTTTGTCCAAGGTTAAGGGTGAGTGGAAAAAGGGGATACACCTGAGGTCAGAGTGAGGGTGTCAGGGCTCCTCAGTGGGCGTCCAAGGGCAAGGAGACCTCCAGAGGCAGTTCCGTAGGAAGGTCCTCCAGGAGGGTGACGCTGTGCTTTTAAGAAGAGATACACTCACAACAGGAACTAGATTGCAGTGCCCGTTAGTAGCAACCACACTCCTGCTAATTTTATACTGAAATAAGCTATTTGTAAGCATTTTTGCCAAAAGTAGCTGTTTTGATCCTTAAAACAGACCAGGCTTGGGGAAAAAGTAGGTGCTCAGTTAAAAGCCATGAGTGGTCATGCCAAACAAAGCCAAGCCCATATCCCCTGAGTTCTAGAACTTTCTGTACACACAATACTCACTGCACCCTACCCCTCTAGGATGTTGACTCAGTGCTTCCCTTTCCTCTCCTCCCTCGAAGACCCAGCCCCTGGACACTGACCACATCCCACTCAGCTCTCCCTCTCCCCACCCCTGCCCTGCCCAGGGTGGGACCGGCAAGGGGCAGTTCCGCTGGCATCTGGCTGGTCCCTGGGCCACAGAGGGCTTTGTGAGTGCTGGCGGAATCCGTTTGTGAATGGGCAACTATCCTAGCAGATTACTTGAAAGGTTCCATCTTTATGTCAACTTCTATGTCTCATAGTTAGTACTGCTCATAAGACAAAAGCCTTCTTTATAGATTGAGACAAAAAAATAAAACCAAACAAAAACAAAAACTTCTTCTGAGCTAAATAAACATTGATTCATGGACACAGATGGGCATCGTTTGTAATAGTAAAAAAAAATCATCACTGCGTGAAAACGAGGAGGTTGAACAAACACGTTGCGGATAAACACTAATTGCATACATTGACAAAACAGGTTGTGTCTAAGGAAGAAGGAAGAGCATAGCAAAACGTTTTAACCTGGGGACATGGTGAAAATGGCTCATTAAGTAAGGAAAAAAGCAGGTCCTAAACAGTCTGCATATAGGGTCCCTTGGAGTATCAAAGATCAACCCCTAATTCTTAGCAGCAGGTTTCAGTGGCAGAAGGTAATTTTCTTTTAATTGATCAATTATCTACAATGAACAAACTAGTACTTTCACAGAAAAATAGCTCTAAATAAAGGGGGGGGGGGACTTCCACTCATTTCGCTGATACCCCCTGGTCTCTGGCAACCTCTCAGTGGAGATTTGGAAACCCAACACCAGTCAGAAGACCAGCCCCACCGGACGGTCTGAGGTCAAAACACAGCCTTTGAGAGAAAACCAAAGAAAAGCCAAGTTCGTGACTAGACCCTTCATCTAGTCCTGGGGTACCTGGCCTCCACACTGACAGTCTCTGGCCTTGCTCACTGCTGGGGTATTCAGGCCCATCCTGGCCTGAGTCCGTTCCCCATCCATCCTTCATCAACCCCACACCCCTGAGTACCAATTCCCCATGAAGCCTGGCTGTTTCACCTGCAGCACCCCCAGAGTCTGTGTGAGAGGAGGAGGTGAAACCAGAGGAAACTGGGACACCTCTGTGTCGAGGCTCCTCGGCTGTGTGGCCGCAGGGGGAAGCCTACAGACCCCCTGTCAGAAGGCCACATAAAATAAAAATAAAACACACAGAGCTGCAGAAGAGACCAGTGACATCAAAACATACAGGGTTATCAAAACCATTCTTAGGTTTCCAATATAAAGACAGATATGCCCCTTTAACACATCAGGTGACAAGGGTCAGCAGTGTCTGGCAACACCCGACATCTTGAAGGAGTGATGAATGGAAACCCTGTGATGACTGTGACATGACAGGAAGTCACCTGGGGTTTCTGTCACGACACTGGCAGGAACGACTGACCCCACAGTGCAGGGAGAGACTAAATTCAGTTAGACGTGGGAGGTCAGTGCCCACGAAAGCACAGTTTGTTCCCACCCAAGTTATCAAACCCTGGAATTCAATCTGTAGTTAAGAATGGCTCATCTTTGCCACCCACATGGGTTGGGCTGACGCTTGTCTGTGACCGTGAGCCCGTGATGGCTGAGTGGTAGCCCCATGTGGATAGTGTTCTTCACAAAGATTCCCACTGTCTGCCCCACACAACAACTCCATGTAAGGCAGGACAGGCCTTCAGCATGATGGGACCCCCAGCAGCTGCAGCCACGCTGGCCTCTCCCCATCACACCTGTCACTGGCCACCTCCACCTCGGAACCCAAGGGAGAAGAAAGTACCCAAGAGATACCTCTCCTCTACTCCCTGTCGCCCCCACCTGTCAGAGCCCATGTGTGGAAACTGGCGGACACACACTGAGTAACTCCTGTTGCCGGGCGAGGAGGGGCCCTGGTCCAGGTGAGAAGTGGCACTCAGAAAGGGTCAGTCTATGTTGGAGAGAGCTGAGAAATAAATGGCAAGCTGCCTGGCTTGAAAGTGAACTTCTTTGGCTTCCTTTTAACAAATTTATTTTTATTTTTTTTTATTTATTCATTTTAGAGAGGAGAGGGAGAGACAGAGAGAGAGAGAGAGGAGAGACAAAGAGAGAGAAGTGGGGAAGGATCTGGAAGCATCAACTCCCATATGTGCCCTGACCAGGGAAGCCCAGGGTTTCGAACCGGCGACCTCAGCATTTCCAGGTCGATGCTTTATCCACTGCGCCACCACAGGTCAGGCCTCTTTGTTGGCTGGTGGGCAGTTTTCTGATCACGGGCCACAGCTCTGGGATGGAGAATAGATTTGGCAGCACGTTGTCGTCAAGCCCTATGCCCCAGGAACCCAGGATGACTCCTCATTTCCTCTTTTCATTCTTAAAAATCCTCCTCAGAGTCTCCTGCTGAGCGTTGTCCTGGTTTTAGAAGCCTCATTCCCAGCAGATACAAATCAGAGTCCTATAAGCAGTCTGGGTTTGTTTTCTTTCCTTGAATGGAATTGTTTTGCTCATTTGTTTCATTTCCTCTTTGGGGATACCAAGGAACAGGAGTTCCCCTTTTCCTGGTATGGGAAGCACGTCATTTCCACCTATGAGTAAATGAAAGTGGGGAATGAGGCCGGCTTCATTGTTTGGCATGGTTTTCCTTCCCAGCATGACCACAGATGTAAGTGGGTCTCTGAGGGCTGTGTGCACTTGGCAATGTACGGCATGGGTGACAGGATGGGATTCAAGGGCACATCTGTCCCCCTGTCCCCCTAAGCCCCACAGTCTCCCAATGGCCCGGTCACACACCTGACAGGAGGCTAGGAGAGCTCAGCTCCGTGGTTACAGACAGCACTGAGCTTTCTCTGCCTCCACAGGACTTGAATCTTCTAAAAGCTTTGGGTGTGAATAATGAATTGTGCCCAGGAAGAGGACCTCCTTCTGATCTATTAGTTTATAGCATCTCAACTCTATCCAACAGCAGAGTATCAAAAACATATTTACCCCCCCCCCTCAAGTGCAATGTTGTTGGGTGCAAAGAGCAACATAGACTTCTTCCCTAGCTAGGACAGGTGGACAGAATGAGGGGAGGGCTGTGTCTACAACTCCAGGGTGACAGGAGATAAGAACATAATTCCACCGAGAGCTACAATGGACGAGACCCAGAACGTCCACTATCGCATGACCTTACAGGGAATGGATGCACAATTCCACACAGAACCATATAACGTTCTCCTTACGGGGTCCTCCTGGGGTCACTTACCTTCTTTCTCAAGACCAAAATTAGAACTTGACACCAAGTTCTAATCTTCCCTTGTTGAGTCCTCATGGGCTTAATATAATTGCACATATATACAGAGTTTGGAGTTTTCCCAAGACCTCTGTCCCATTTGGAAGAGGCTCATTTCAGGTTGACCCTGCACTATCCTATGTCTCCCTCAATCTTTTCTTCCAATCCAAGGGATATGGGAGTCGAGTCCCTTGTGGTATGTAGTAGAGTGAGATGCAGGAACGGACGAGTGCAGAAGCTAAGACTGAAGAAGTGAAGGCCGGACAGACCTGGCCCCGGGCCCGAACCCATGCCTTCCTGTGTGACCATGGGCACTCACTCTGTCTCCACAGAGAAAAGAAGACCGTTCACATAAAGCACTGAGAGCCCCTTTCCAGCCCAAAAAAGGGCTTGGGAACTGGGAGTTGTCCCCTGTGCTGAATGTTACCAGTAGCCAGGGGACAGGCTGAAGATGGCCCCACCAAGAAGGATTTATGGGAACCAAGAGCACCCCCATGCTGCCACTGCTGGAAGAGCTGCCCGGGATCCTCACTGGCCAAATCCAAGGGTGCTGAGGTTTGAGCCAGCTGCAGAGGAGCCACCTCAGACCTTGAGTGCCAGAGAAATCACCATCTTTTCCAAGCATTGGAACCACATGCGAATGCCCTGCATGTCTAGATCCTTCAAAATCTTACTCTGAATAGGCTGCCAACAAAAACGCAACCACTGCCTTACAGCACAAACTCTAGGAAAGAGAGGGGAGAGGGACTCTAATGTGCGGGACCACCAGCCAGGGGATGACACGGATGAAGTGAGAGGTTCAAAAGACAAGCCATGAAAAGTGCACACGGGGAAACTGTGACATTGACTCCTAAACTGCAAAGGATCCAAAGCCCAGATAAACACCACGAGCCAACATCAGCCAAGGAAAGTGTGATTCACTCGGTGGAAACAGGCAAGTTCATGTTGAGGCGCTTATACACAGGCTTTTTAATAACTTCTCCCAAAGAAAGAAACTTAAGAGTTGGCTCTTCAGTGTGGCTGCAGAGGAGATGCCCACTTTCAAGTGACTGACTTAAAGTTTTTGGGCTCCTACCCCATCTGGAGTATAAAGGCCCAGCAGCCAAACCCACCCAGGTTTAATCTGGTTGGAAACAAGACAGAAAACATCTGGGTGACAAAAAGGAATAGTACCGTGTATATTATTTTATGGGTATATAACATGTAAATACCTTTTTTTTTACATTTACATACACACTGTTTTTAACTTCAAAATGATAGCATATTTTTTCTGTCCTATAGAGCAAATTCTACTGAGACATTCAAAGGGTCAAATGAAAATACAGGGAACATGGAAGAAATTTCTGCCTCAGTTGCCGGCTCAAGAAGAATGGAAAGTGCAGAGAGAATGGGCTCTTTAAGGGAAACTTGGGAAATACACAGAAGTTGAAGGAGGAATGAGGAGGAATCGCCAATAGTCCCACCATTTGAGCTGCTGTTGACACTTTTTCCATTTCCTTCCCGACTCTTTTCATTGAATATACTTACTTCAAATGCTATACGCACTTTTCCACTTATTATGATATCATTTCCATCTTTCATATTGTCACCCACTCTTACAACCATCATTTTAATGATTTTATAACATTTCATCAGTGGGACACTCTCATTTACATGTTTCCATTCCCTTGCCTTTAAATATTGTTTTGAATTTCCTCCAAATAATAATCACATAGCTGTGAATACCTCTGTGAAAAAATCTATATGCTTCTCAAGACTGGAATCTTGTCTTACCTGTCTTCATAGTTTCATCAGTGCTTGGGGGAAATGAATACATGGATAAATGGATGGATGGATGGATGGATGGATGGATGGATGGATGGATGGATGGATGGATGATGGATGGATGATGGATGGATGATGGATGGATGGATGGATGATGGATGGATGGATGGATGATGGATGGATGGATGGATGGATGATGGATGGATGATGGATGGATGATGGATGGATGATGGATGGTGGGGCAGATGGATGAATGGATGATGGTTGGATGGAGAGATGGATGGATTGAAGGCATTAATAACAGGTGTGTTTGGATTCAGAATTCTCAAACAAAATATCATCTCTTCAACCAAAATATGAGTCACCTGCTATTTCTGATATGACAGCCAAACCTCCTTGATATTTCATTTTTGGCATAAGCTTCACCTACCCCTTTTGGAAAGCAAACCCCCCTTTTTTTGGTTTCTTGAAAATCTGGAAGAAGATCCCACCCCAAAACCTATTTGGTCCTCTAGCTGACACATATCAAGCACCTGTCGTTTGTCCTTGTTTGGACCAGTCACAAAGGGGCAACAGTGAGGATGCCCTGCTGGCCCCTGGATGGCTGGGCAGCACATGGACACTAGGTACTAGGTAGATGAACACATCAAGGCTGGCTCATACATATTCCGGGAAGGAGAGAAGACCATGCCCTCTCTGGAGGCTGGAGAACTGAGCTCTGGTTTCCACAGAGGACCAGGGCACCAATCCCTGGGCTGAGCCCAATGAGTGCAGGTGGCACTGCTGGGTATGATGGTAGGGAACACATACCAAACAGTGGAGACAAGGGACATCCGAACACACCAGGAGAAGCCCAGAGACCAGAGAAGACAGGGATCACAAAGGGGAGGCCTGCAAACGGAGGCAGATCACGGGGTTGTGCGTGCCAGTCCCAGGGCTAGGTCTCCACTCAGGCAGCCCCCCCCCAGTGGACACTTGGAGGGCCTCTGTGAGCCGTGGGTGGCTCCCACCCTTCCCAAAGAGGCCCTCGCCTGTGAAAGGGAGTTTCTTAAAATTCAGGTCAAGGCATGGCCCCAAAAGTGACTGTGCTCCAAACAGAAAGAGGACCCACTCAGTGGGTCCACTCATTGGAGCAGTTAGGAGAGGGAGGACCCACCTCCTTAACCTGCTGCCGCTGCAGTGGAGGGAAACACCAGGCAATTGAAATCCTTCCTGACTGTAGCATCTTCCTCCCCTGCCTCCCGCCCGGCCTTCCTGACGTGCCTGGCTCCAGCTCCAGGTCAGCCCTGTCTCCCTCTCGGAGAACTGCCTCCTCCACCATGTTTGCGCTCAGGCTTGTCCCCATTCCCAAGGCCTTGTAGCATCTGTCCTCGCAGCCTGGGTTGTTCAACTCAGAAGTTCACTGGGTCAGGGCATTTCTCCATGGAGCCCAGGAACGCTGGTGCCTCTGAAAGCCAAACGTGCTCCCTTTGGCAAGAAACAATTTATCCCTTTGCCTATGACCTTAACAAAATATTAGGGAAGTGAGAAAAACAGTTGGGCAAAAGAGTGGAAGTAAACTTAGGGGACTGGAACAAGACTCGTAAGGTTCAGATTTTAAGCAATAAACATGAGTGTGCTATTTTCCCTTATTGCAAAAGTGGCTTGGGCCCGCCTGTGGGCTAGATGCCTTCCAGGACAGTAAGAGATGTCTCCTGACAAAGTCCCAAGTCCACACAGGGCCCATGTCACAATAGTCATGATTAAATGCTCATTCTCCAAGCTCTGATAAATGGTTTCATTCTGCCTGCCCGCCAGTTTCTGAGTAAGAAGTGTCAAACATGCAAAAATCGCTGGTGTGATTCTTGAACAAGGAAGGGCAGTCACTGTCAGCATTTCAAAGTGCTGATGAAAGAATTGTGTTGGTTTCCAGACAAACCGAAATGAAACCTGCCCTTCCCTGGGGTTCTTCCTCTGCAGAACCCCTGCCCGTTAAGGAGGCTTCCTGCAATTGCATCGGTCACATTTGCATCTGTTTTTCATCAGAAGCCCAAGTGTCAGCCCTTTGGCATGGGGGCCAGCTGGCCACAATGCCTGGGAGCAGAGCTGTCAGTGACAACCGGCAATCTCCCGCTAATTACCGAATCTCTGTTAACCGCTGGGGGGCCGGCCCTGCATAATGGGGGGGGGGGGCCAAAAGCTAATATGGCACTGTCTGGAGATTTTCCGCATTCACCCACACCAGGGCTCAGGAATTAAAGTGTCTCTGACAGTACTCTGCCATCCAATCTCTTGAACACCTCTTTGCAAAGTGAAAATGATCCTCAGCACAAAAGCTGTCCCCATCAAAAACCGCGCTGGGAAGATCAAAGAGGCAGCGAGAGTAAGGTTCCCTTACATTGTACTGATGAAGAGGGAGCTTCGCCAGGAGGGGCAGACAGCAGCCAGCAGCCAGCGCCACGCGTAGCATGGCACATAACTTTCTAATCCCAATTTGGCATGTACACCCTGGAAAGCCCAACTCTATGCCTGTGTTATCATCTTCCCACATTACTGTTGTCACTTTAGGTCTCTGAATTCTGGAAATACCTGTATCTGGTGCACAACAGGGTCATCAACGAGAAGCCAGCGTGACATGCACTAGCCCCACATTGGCCTTGGGTTTTCCAACAGCAGGTCCTGCTTCATTAAACTGACTCAGAACAACATAGAAGGTTTGTGTGTTAATTACCCCAAGGAAAATGACAGAGTCAAAAGTTATCCCAAGAGGAAGTTTGGCCTCAGCACCCAAAGCCTCCCAGCTCTGACTCCAGGAAGCTTGTGTCTAACAATTCAGAACTTAGTGCCATGAACCCTGAGTGCCGCTCAGCCTCTGAACTTATCAGTGACACCATCGAGCACTTGGAGTCATTTAGGCCTCAGTTACCTGAGAGCAGCAAAAAGGGAGAGAGAGCAAGAGAGAAGAAATAGCTTTGCAGGATCTTGGTGGACATTTCAGGGGCATGTTTACTTGTTGGCATCTTTACGGCTTTCCCCTAAAGATGATAATTATAGTAACAGATGGCTTTACCTTTGGCTGTTCAAAAAATAAAAAGGCTTTTTTTAAATAAAAAAAAATTTTTTTTTTAATCTCTTTCAAGCTTCATCTTAATTATCTCAGGGGAGGAAAAAAAGTCTCAATTGCATTGACCGGGTCTTTTTAAAACAGATTAATTAGCTGTCATAAAGTTTTCTAAGTTAGACTCAAAAATCATGAAACACATAATCCTTGCCAGAGCAAATATTAGCTTTCTGGAAAGGAGGCAGGCTTTCCCAGGAGGCTCTAAGAATTTGCTCTTACACTGTTTGCTTCATAGTAGTCTTCTTCTGCGAGTAGAGATCTATTTACTCCTGGGGACAGACCCCACCTGATAAGGAGGTCAACCACACCTGCAAGAGCATGCCCCCTGATAAATCCATCAGAACAAAGTGCCTCTCTCTCAGTGTATAAAATAACTCAGAATTTTTTACATGCCTACAGCACCTAGCAAGTGTCAAGCTTCCCTCATTCACTTCTTCATTCATTAATGCATCTAACAATATTTACTGAAGGCTTACTCTGGGCCAGGCACTATGCTAAGTGTGTTCAATATAGGGGTGAATAAGAAAAGGGCTGGTCCTCACAAAGTCCCCTTCTTGTGACAGAGACCAAATAATACTTAAGTACACATGTACTATTGAGTCAGGTAGTGAAGAAAAATAACACAATGGGAGTAGACAGAGAATCATAGTGGGGCCAGGGGAGTCTCAGAATAGTCAGGGAAACACCTCTCTCAGGGTGATGTTTGACCAGAAACCTGAATGGAGTCAGGGAAAAAGCCAAACAAATATCACAGAATAACTTTCTAGGCAAAGGGAACAGTAATCCTGATGTAGGAATAAGCTTGTCATGTTGAAGAAACTTCCAATCAAGAAGTATAGAGTGACCTCAGCCCTGTTAGAATGGTTGTCACCAAAAAGACAAGAGATGACAAGTGCTGGCAAGGATGTGGAAAAAGGGGACCTTTAGGGCACAGTTAGGAGAAATTAAGCTGGTGTACTCACTGTGGAAAACAGTGTGGAAGTTCCTCAAAAAATTAATAATAGAATTACCATATGACCAGGATTTTCACTTCTGAGCATTTAAATATCCAAAGGAACAAATCAGTATCTCAAAAGGATATCTGTACTTCCCCATTCCTGCAACATTATTTATAGCAGCCAAGAAGAGGAAACCACCTAAGTGTCCCTTAGTGGATAAATGGATAAAGACAAAAAGATAGGCACACACAGTGGAATATGGCTCAGTCGCAAAAAAAGAGAAATTCTGTCAGTTGTGACAACACGGATGGGCTCTGAGGACATTATGCTAAGTGAAACAAGGCAGACAGAGAAAAATAAATCCTGTATGATCTCAAAATAAAAATAAACTCACAGATACAGAAAACAGATTGGTGGTAACAAGAGGTGGGGGGGTTGAGGGCAGGAGAAATTGATGAAGGTGATCAAAAGGTACCAACTTCCAGTCATAAGATAAATAAGTCATAAGATGTAATGTACAGCAAGATGTAGTGCATATTTAAAAGTTGCTGAGAGAGTCTATCTTAAAAGCTCTCATTACAAGAAAAAATATTGTAACTAGGTAAGGTGATGGGTATTCACTAAGCTTATTGTGGTGACCATTTCACAATGTATACATATACAAAATCACTATATCATACATCGTGGGCCAATACAACATTATATGCCAAGTACATCTCAATAAAACTGATGAATAAAAACTTAGAGTAGAGTAAACAAGGCATAAGGTAGTAAGAGACGGAGCTGAAAAGACAGGGCCAGGTCATGAAGTCTTTGTTGGCCATTGTAGGGAATTGGAATTTGACACTTTTGAGTGGCTAGCATTTTTACTATGATGGACTTAGATGGGTTTTCTCCACATTTGTCTTACTTGAGGTTCAGAGCCCTTCCAGAGTATGTGGGTTGATGCCTGTCATCTGTCTTGGAAATTTTGTAGTCATTATCTCTTCAAATATTTCTTCTGTCTCATTTTCTCTCTTCTCTCCTGTGCAACTTCAAATATATGTATTCACCCTTTCCTCTGCAGCCTTCTTTCTCTGGCTCCCTTATGCTTCCTTCTCCATGTGCTTCCTTCTAGATATTTTTCCTATTTTGATTAACTGATTTTCTCCTAATCTGTATGAAACCTCAGGGTCTTAATTTGTTGTCATATTTTTTTATTTCCAAGATTTTCTTTTGATTCTTTTTTATAGCTTCCAGTTTTCTGCCCAAATCTTCAACTTGTATTGATTTCCTAGAATATATTAAGCATGGTTTAAATCCAATAGTTGGATTCTTTGTTGGTATGGGTTTTTTTTAACTTCTTAATTCTCTTTTTTTTTAAAAAAAAAAAAATCATTGTTTTTTCTATTCAGGCACAGACATTACATTTGAAAAACAGAGATGTGGCCCTGGTGTTGGTTCAGTGGTAGATCATGGACCTAGCATGTGGAAGTCCCGGGTTCGATTCCCAGTCAGGGCACACAGGAGAGGTGACCATCTGCTTCTCCACCCTTCCCCCTGTGATAAGGTGCCAAGGAACTGAAAAACTGATAAAATTAGTATTTTAAAAGGAAGAATCAGGCCCCCTTACCCCTCCTTACTGAGAAAGAAAAAACAAGAATTGCTTACAGGGGCAAAAGTCAGCTAGTCATAGTTTAACTAGTTCCTATAGTCCCTGGAAGGACTGACGCCACTTGCTAGACAGAACAAAGAAGATAGAGCCTATCTGAAAACCCTTTTCTCTTCTCTTTTCAGGAGATAATGTTTATGTACCTTAATTAAAAATTCCTACACTAATCCTGACTCTTCCTCCTATCCTGGAGTCATGGGAGTGATGTATTCTTCTAGACAAAGAGATCACGAGCCTCCTCCCACCCCAGCTTGCATGAAAAACCTGTATTCTGTAACATTTTATATGCTTTCTAATAATCATCATTTTGAAATTCTTTGCATATGCTAAACTTGTAAACTAAGCAAGCGGGGACTAGCTTTAGACTTCCTAATAAGCTAACCCCAACACACTTAGCAAGAGTAACTTCATTTACCTTCTCTCCTTATCCTAAACTAAACATGTCCCACTATTGTGGCAACAGGAGTAGGTTGTAAATCCTAGAAGGTTTGGGAATGTCTTTGTTAGATGTGTAAAACATTCATCACTACTGTATTATCTTATGGTCTTAATGTGTAGAAATGTTTTTTTCCATTTGATAGATCCTATAGGTAAACGTTGTAACAAGACAGTAAAAACTCAATAAGCTTGTTAAAAAATGACTTTTGTATCATGCTCCCCCTCCTTTGGCCCCAACCAGTATGTGATCATGTCTATATAACTAGCATCAGAGCTCAATTCTGGACTGCACGATTTGGGTTTGATGATGCCCCATGCGTGTCACTGGCTTAATAATAAAACTCTTTCTAAAATTTCTTCTGTAACCTGCCTTGATCTCTCTGTGGAACTTGCAAATTAAATTACTTTACAATACCCCTCCCCCTTCTCTCTCTCTCTCTTCCTCTCCTGCAGCCATGGCTCGATTGATTCAAGCATGTTGGCCCTGGGTGCTGAGGATGGCTCCATGGAGCCTCCACATCAGGCACTAAAAATAGCTTAATTGCAAGCATGGCCCCAGATGGGCAGAGCATAGGCCCCAGTGGGGGGACATTGCTGGGTGTATTCTGGTTGGGGCACATGTGAGAGTCTATCTCTCTATCTCCTCTCCTCTCACTTGGAAGGAAGGAAGGAGGGAGGGGAAGAAGGAAGGAAGGAAGGAGGGAGGGGAAGAAGGAAGGAAGGAAGGAAGGAAGGAAGGAAGGAAGGAAGGAAGGAAGGAAGGAAGGAAGGAAGGAAGGAAAGAGGGGAAGAAGGAAGGGAGGGAGGGAAAGGAAACAGAGATGTAGGAGGGTATCACCATTCCCAGCAGGGAAAGTCATTATGGGCACTAGCATCTCCTGATCTCATTATTAACCTTATTTGGAATTGAAACAATTTAAATGTAGGCTTCTTGGAAGGGCCAATCAATTCTTGTCAGTCCTTACCCCTAGACTGTAGCCCTGTAGGCTTTTCCCAAGCCAAATGCCCTGAGGGCCTAAAGGGGTCCGGTGCCCCCAGTCCCTTGCAGGCTGTGAATGCCAATGTTTGTTCTCCTAGCCTGTTGTCCATCTCTCTGTTAGCTTCAAACTCTCAGCTTCTTTCTTCCTCTGCGGAAAGGACCCCAAGGGAAACGTGGTCATGAATGCTGGTTTGCCTCTCTGCATTTCAGTCCTCTCCTGGATCTTGGCCCTAAAATTGTCACTGCTTTGTAAACTCTGCAAAGCCTTTAGATATTTTTCATACTGTCTTCATTTTTACCTGTTCTCAGGAGGAGAGTCGGATTTTATTATGTGTGCGTGACAAGTCTTGCAAAAATAATCCAAATTCCCCCACACATCCTTAGTAATTAGAAAGTGTACCATGTCTACATTATTGATTACACAGGAGAATGA
This sequence comes from Saccopteryx leptura, assembly GCF_036850995.1. Lineage (NCBI taxonomy): Eukaryota > Metazoa > Chordata > Mammalia > Chiroptera > Emballonuridae > Saccopteryx > Saccopteryx leptura. The sequence goes on along the minus strand of NC_089504.1, from coordinate 219,885,853 downwards.
GAAACAAGTAAATATAGACAAAAGGTTTCATGGTTTCCTGTCCTGTCCACTTTGGAGACCCCTGGTCTATAAACAGTTGGGGGAGCTGCTAATGATTGTGGACCAGGTGGACTAGGGTAGAGGGGTGGGAATGGTTGGCTTCTTAAAGTGTTCTGAGGGTAGAATTGAACATACTTGCTGGTGAGCTGGATGTGATGTGTACAGGGAAGAGAGTGGGGTCAAGGGTAAATTTGATGTTTTTGGTCCAAGCACCTGAGTGAACACAGATGCTGCTGATGATATGGGGAAGACCTGGCTGGGGACGGGGGAACTGGAGAGATCCTAAAACCTGAGTCAACAGCAGCCTTTCCCCAAAGAAACCCTTCCCATTTCAGAGCCGGAGCTCCCCAGTGAAACGGCGGAGGACTTGCGCCCCTCCAGAGGCCAGGGTTGTTGCTGGAGACAGAAAATCAGGGCCCCTCCCTCTAATGAAGTTGAACTCAAGAAAGTTCACCCCAGCTCTTCTCAAAAACTTTCTTGGGCTCCTCCCAACATTTCCCAACTGTGCTTGCCACAGCCTGAGGACCTCTGGGCTAGCGCTTCCCAGTCTGGGTTCTTCAGAATCCTGGTTCTATAGCAAGTGAAGACATGTTCTGTGACTTAAAAAATAATAAAATAAAAGAAGAAGAAAAACGATGAGGAAGAGGAGGACAGGTTCATCTGTTTTTGTACTGCAAGCAAGTTTAGTTGTTATATTTTTAAATGATTGTAAAAAAAATCAAAAGGAAAGCGATATTTCAAGACATTAAAATTATATAAAAATTGAATTTCAGTGTCCATAATAAAGTTTTATTAGAACATATCCATGCTTGTTTGCTCACAGAGCACCTCGGGCTTTCCTTCCAAAATAGCAGAGCTGGGTAGATATGACAGGGACCGTGTGCCTGTCTGGCTCTTCACAGAACTTCGCCCACCCCTGCTCCAAGCCTCCCCCATAATATAGCATTAAAGCAAACGCTCTCCAGAGGACTTTTTTTTTTTTTTGTATTTTTCCGAAGCTGGAAACGGGGAGAGACAGTCAGACAGACTCCCGCATGCGCCCGACCAGGATCCACCCGGCATGCCCACCAGGGGGCGATGCTCTGCCCACCAGGGGGCGATGCTCTGCCCCTCCGGGGCGTCGTTCTATTGCGACCAGAGCCACTCTAGCGCCTGGGGCAGAGGCCAAGGAGCCATCCCCAGCGCCCAGGCCATCTTTGCTCCAATGGAGCCTCGCTGCAGGAGGGGAAGAGAGAGACAGAGAGGAAGGAGAGGGGGAGGGGTGGAGAAGCAGATGGGCGCTTCTCCTGTGTGCCCTGGCCGGGAACCAAACCCAGGACCCCTTGCACGCCAGGCCGACACTCTACCACTGAGCCAACCAACCAGGGCCTCTCCAGAAGACTTTTAGGGCAGTGAAACTGCTCTATAGGAGGCTACAGTGGTGGATACATGTTATTATACATTGGTCCAAACTCATAGAATGCACAACACCAGGGGTGAACCCTAATGTCAATGGTAGACTGTGGGTGATGGTGACATGTCAAAGTAGGTAGGTGCATTGCTTGTAACAAATGCACCACTCTGGTGGGTATGTTCATAGTGGGGGAGGCTATGTGTCCTAGGGGTGGGAGGTACATGGAAACTTCTGTACTTTCTGCTCCATTTTGCTATGACCCTAAAACTACTCTAAAAATAGTCTATTTTTTTAAGTATAGTGTATCACCACTTGTGCAAAAGAAAGAAAAAATGCATGTGTGTGTGTACCCATACGTGTATGTACAGATTTACATATGCATATAATATTCTGGAAGAAATTAGTAAGATTGACTGGATACAGCAAAAAGAACTGGGTGGTTGAGGATTCCATATTAAAGGGAGAGCCTCCTACAGGTTCTTCATTTTGAACCACGTGACCCTATTCCCTATCACATGTTTTAGTTAAAATTGTTGAGAAGTACATTTTTTAAGCATTTGTACTCTCCCATTCTGTATACATCCTCAGCCCTAGTTTCTCGTTGGAGAGCAGGAACCATGTTCTATAATTTTCTGTCCCTGACAGAATCTGGCACAGTTCTGAGCACAAATATCTGTGCAGTGGTTTTCTTGCCAATGGTCCAAGACTTGTTAGGAGGTAGCATTTCTTTTTAAAAGGCCATTAGGAGGCACGTGGAGACCAGCAGCTGTGAGAACGCATCTACTGAAAAACAAAGCCATTCTGTTACTCAGACAAGCAAGGACACGTCTGCTGCGTGGAAAGTGCCGGCGCGGGTGGACATGAGCCCCATGCATGTGGTGCCGTAATCATTTTCCTTTTAGAAAAGAAATTTAAGCTACACAACAGAATAACGGGCTGTATTAGCTTCAGAGCATTCAACACCGTCAAGTGGGGATCAGCATTAATACACCAGTCTGCGGTTGCTTTGAACGTTAAATAAGAGCCATGCAATAAGAGAATAAAAATGAAAATGCTCGGTCAATGGTTAAAGCCCCAAACTGGCAAGCTAGAAGTACCATTCCAATCAGGCACACCCTGCACATCATTGGACCCAGGGCAAGAATTGCCATGGAGGCCGGCAAACCACACGTCCAAGAGTTTAAAGGTGATAAATCAAATTGGCAAACTGTTTAATTGTATTCAAGTCTTCCTCGACAAATATACCTGATAATAACCTGGGAACTGGGTTGAATTTAGAAATCTCTAACTCACTGAAACACAGAGGCTTGGAAGCAGCTGGCCTCTACCCACCAACCCCTAACCCACCCCTACACTCTCCCTTTCTTTTTGCCCATCTGGCCTGTCCACCCCCTAGGATAGCTCACATATCTGTGGATGTCCAGTTCACCCGGATGTCCATGTACTACCCTCACAAACAGCTAGTTCATGGCTGCCCCTCGGGCCTAAGGCTACACCACCTACTACAGGTCTTCCTAGTACCTGCAGCATAGCCTGGACCAGGGGTCATGGGCTCAGTTTCATAGGTTCCTGGCCCCAAGGAGAAGCCAAGGCAAGGCCATTCTTGTCCAGGTCTTGGAGAAGGACTGATTCTGACAGATAGCTCCGTTGTCCTCTCTCATAATCACCACAGTGACAGCAGCTGCTTCTGGCTGAGGTCCCTGTGTTCCAGACACACCTTTATGTGCTGTCCACATGTCATTTTCCTGAATTACAAAGTCTTTCCTCAATGCTGAGTGTCAAGTGTCAATTTTGGTTGTGTCTCAGCAAGACTGTCCCTTGAAAGCCCATTCTCATTGAGAGGGAAGATTTTCTAAGTTCTAAGTAAGCAAAGAGGGGCCAGGTCATCAAGAAGCTTCCTTGGAGGAAAGGAGGATCCCCTTTTTCTCTGCTGAACCAGCCAGGGTAAGAGACAATGAAGCTGAAAATGGGAGAGACCCAGCGCCTGCGTCACGTGGCCCAGGCAGTCATGGACAGGAAGAGGCAGAGCAGGAAGAAGTGAAACCCGAACCACATGTTCCACACCTCAATGGTGGGGATGCAGAGCCCTTAGAAACATTCAGAAAGCTATCTGGGAGCCCTAGAACATTCCAGGCACAGAGGAGGGGAAGCTGTGAGCCCCAAGGAGAATTCCAGTTTTCATCTCAGAAAAGGAGGAGAGGGGGGTTGAGGCCATGGAGACAGGAACTTAGATAAGCCTGAGAAACCTCCTGCTTGGCCTGGGTACAGCGTGCTCCCTGGTGAGGGAGTATGAACTGTCAGAGCATGCAGGTGGGCAGGAAGAAATCTGGGGAGGAGCATGGTTATCTAGGAAACATTTTCTCCTTGATGAAAAGAAACAGGTCTGCCTCGACTGTTGAGGTGATGGCTGGTGCAGCAGCAGCCACCTTTAGACCTAAAGATGGCAAGCACAAGGAGCAACCATTACAAAGAATGAAGGGCTCCTGGTCCTTGATAACATCTCTGAGACACCTCTGGGCTTTGCAATGTGGTTTTTTGGGTATTTAATTAACCCTTTGATTAGTATGAACGGTCATGTACGTTCTTGTGCTTCCTGATCATCCAGAGTACGATCATACAAAAATTTTTATTTTAAAAATGTGTAAGGCAACATTAAAAAAAGCAAATTTATATTCTTGTTTCTATAAATTGATTATCAAACAAATATGATTTTAAGTTAATAAAACTGTTACTGGAACTAATTTTATTTTTTTAAAAAACCTCACTCCTGGGGGTCAACAAGCATGAAAAAAACTTACTACTCAAAGGGTTAAGCCCTTTTCATAAAGATTCTGCAGGTTCATTGTCCAGGGCTTCCCAATGAAAATGGATCCTTTCCTTCTCAAACATAGAAAGTTTCTTTTCTGCAAGAAGACTTACCTTCTTTGCTTTCCCTGGAAAAAGGAAAGGGAGGGCAAGCAGATCCCCAGGAACCACTGGCGCATTTTGTGAGAAGAAACTGTCTAAGCAGGGATGGTTCTTGTGAGAGAGGAAAATACTGGGAAATATTTAATGAAACAAAGGGAGAGGGCAGCTCTGATGGAGGCAGCAAAGGCTCGCTAGCGAGGAAGTGAGGAAGGTAAGTGAGAACACCCAGAGTGATCTGGTTCCGAAAACAGGGAAGGCAGTGGTGGAAGATGTTGGTGTGCTTCAGAATCGCAGCACAAAGAAGCTGAGCAAGTCCAGTAAGTTCTCTGAGCCTCAGCAGTTGCAGCTCCAAACCAGGAATAATGATAACACCAGCCCTGTCCACAGCAAGTAGGTGAGTGTGATGACATGAAAGACAGGTTGTCCTCAGAGCTCACGGATGTGGACTCTATCGCCCACATGGACAAGCCTATCGAGTAACCTCATGGCCATGGGGTGTTAATGTGCCACTTGCTTTAATGAGGACTAGGAGCTGGATAAATAAAGCTACTAATAATTCCTCCCAAACACCAGCTTGGGCCACACAGTTTCTTAGATCATATGGCCCCCCACTAATGAGAACCCTACTCCTGCTTCTGCCTCTTCCTCCCACCGGGGGCTTGGGAGGCTCTCAAGGAGCGTCCCGCCCATTCTGTGGACAGTATGACCTAATGTCCAATCACCACCTCTGTGTCTGCTGCCTCCTTCCTCAGCTTCTCTTCTGGGCCCAGATCCCAGGCCCCACTGTCCCCACCAGGTGCCACCTCCCACCAGTTTTCCTGCCATGTGTACAAGGCAATGCGGGACCTCTGTAGCTGCCTGGTGACTGCACATGGGACGTTGAGAAGCTCTGGTCTAAGCTAAGAACTGTTACCAGCACAGTGACACATATAAGGGGAACCAGTTAAAATAAATCCACTTAACGTCCCAACCTGCACTGGCTGTTCATGCCACAAGCTGTTTGCAGGTGTTATAAACACAGTTGAGAGAAAAGCAATCAACAAACTTCATTATCCTTGGTCATTGACATAAACAAGGACACTCTCTCTTGGTAGGTGTTTTTTCTTTTGCCACTAAGATGGCAGGGATCTTGGGTATGGTGACTAACCTTGACTTTCATGCTGAATATTTTCTTATATCTTCCAAATTATAATTTCTATGTCAAATCAGACAGCACTCATTCAGAAAATATCCCTTATTGTTACAAAGAAAGAAAACATGGGGCCCAAGGAAACAGAGCCTGGGCACAGTGATGGCAGGCAAGAAAGATGCGGTGTCTATTGCAACACACAACCGAATCCACCTGAGACCGACAGTGTGAGGTACCCAGAGGCACGCAGCACCTGTGAAATTTTAAAATAAGTAAATGAACAAATAAAGTGAATTCATGAAGACAGTCAATTAGCCTTGCCATCAACCATCTCAGATGCTCCAGAAAAACAGATGGAGTGGAGAAGGAAACAGGAACCTTAATTCCTCTCATCCCGGGCCTCTCTGGATCTGCCATCAGAACAATTCACTCTGGACTTGCAAGCTGTGCAAGGAAGTCTGGAGAAGGAAGGGGAAAAGGACAGCCTGGGACAGCACAGCAGCAGCCCCGCCAAGAGGCCGGGCCGGACACACGCATGTCTTTGTCTGGGATGCAATCTATTTTCTCTGGGTTTGATGGATGAATCTAGCACCCAAAGTTTTCCAAATAACATCAGATGAGTTTGCCACAGCAATTAAGCTGTCTACCATTGGCAAGGAGCTTGGCTGAAGGTCTACTGAAGTTAAATATATTTTTAAAAGACAAAAAGGAAGTCCATCGGTGTTTTGAGTGTCCATCAGGCTCGGCAACCTGAGGATATGGAGACTCCCGGGAGCATGCTTCTCCCCAGAGGCATCATGGAACACTGTCAGGCTGGCCTTTCAGAGCCCAAAGACACTCCCAGAGTGAATTAATTCTCATGCAGCTCGGTGCTTGATCTTGGGATTGGCAAATTTAAAATTGGACTCAGAAACTCAGCCAAGCAGCTGAGATTAGCATGCTTTATCATTTCTCCAAACAGCAAGTTATTTCCAGAAAACCAGACCCAAATATTAACTGAATTTCACATTCCTGCCCGCAGTTTCTTTAAAGTAATTAAGAGTCTAAAACTATGACAGTTAAACCTGTGGTTTAAAATTCTGAGTGTCTGAAAAGTCTCATATTCTCTCAGTGAAATTTCCTGACTAAACCAAAGCTTTCATAAGAGAGAAGAGGGTAGGGGAAGAAGGGGATGGGGAGGAGGAGGAGGGAGAGAAGGAGAGAAGGAGGGTGAGGAGGGGCAGAAGATGAGGAAGGGGAGGAGGGGAGGAGATGAGGAGGGGGAGAAGGAGATAAAGAGGGGGAGGAGGGGAGATGGAGATAAGGAGAGGGAGGAGGGGAGGAGATAAAAGGAGGAGGAGGGGGAAGAGATGAGGAGGGGGAGGAGGGGGAGAAGGAGATAAGGAGGGGGAGGAGGGGGAGGAGATGAGGAGGGGGAGAAGGAGATGGGGAGGGGGAGGAGGGGAGAAGGAAATGGGGAGGGGGAAGAAAGAGATGGAGAGGAGGAGGAGGGGCAGAAGGAGATGGAGGAAGAGGAGGAGGGCAAGGAAGAGGAACTGCAGGTGCACCTGGGAATAAAATGATTATTTCCAGTTATTCTTTCTTGAGAAAAAAAAAATTGCAAGAAACCAAAAACATAGCTGAGTTTTATTCTCTGAAAAGGAGGAACCAATCAATGTGTCTTTCTCATTTTTTTTTCCAGGAAAGCATGACAAATGGTTCTTATCTCAGAGTAGTGCCATGCTGGCAAACCAGCTCTCTGAGGGGAAAGTCAAATCTTGATTCAGAGCATTTGTCAATGTCCAGGTGTCTAGGACATGCATTGCTCCTCCAGTATATGGAGATAAGTTTACGAGGCAATGATAAAATTCCAATAAAAAGGATGGACTCCCGAAAATGCCTCTGTCATTGAAACCTTATAATTTAATAAGCAGGATTGGGAAGGGGGACCCACAGCAAGAAAGGCCTTTAAAAACACATCAGTGTAGAATGTTGTCTCCCTCTCTGGACATAACTTTCTAAGGCTGTCATAATATGCAGGAGTGTCCAGGATTGAAACCAAGACAGTGTCAAGCATGGAAAGCATATGGTTTGGGGGTGGTAAGGAAGAATTACTCATGGTTAGCGAGGAAAAGAGGAGCAATGAATGAACAGGAAGTACTTCGTAAATCCAAGCATTTCCCAGAGGATTGGCATTTGGAAGAGGACTTAGAAGTTACTTTCTTTTGTTCCAAAGATGCCAACTAGGTCTATTTGGTATAAGACATCAAGAAGCAGATTTCTGTCCAGCCTGTGGGGGCACAGTGGGTAAAGCATTGACCTGGAATGCTGAGGTCACCGGTTCCAAACCCCAGGCCTGCCTGGTCAAGGCACATATGAGAAGAAACTACTATATGTTGATGTTTCCCGTTTCTACGACCATTCCTTTCTCTCTCTCTCTCTCTCTCTCTCTCTCTCTCCTCTCTCTCAAAAATAAAGCAGATTTCTGTTCACATAAGGATAACCTTTCTAAAACATATTAAACATATGTTGCTATATCAGAGGTAAGACCATAATAATAATTTTTAAAACCTCTTATTTATAACAGTTCAATCAGTTTATATTACTTTATACACATTATCTTGTCCAATTCTCACAATGACCTCAGGATATAGGACTTAGTTCCTCCTTGGCAGACAAGGAAACTGAGGCTCAGGGAGGTCCAATAACTTCTCTGAAATCCTCCGCAACAGAGGTAGGCCTTCAAACCAGGTCTCCTACCTCAAGTGTTTTCTTTAAAATCCTTTCCAGAATGATTTTTAACTGTGCCACACTAAAGGGGCACAACAGATTCAAGAAACTGAAGTGTGAGTTTCGGCCAGGCCAGTAGCCCATGGGTTAGCCCCTTAGTCATGGCCCTGGGGGCTGGGACTGGACACAGAAATCCATCTGTTCTGACTTGGGTTTCTAAATAAGGGCAAGTGTGGGTAGAGAAGTGTTCTCCTGGAGATGGTCATAATTTGCCTGTTTATACAATCGGAGGGGGAAACTCACAGTCAATATTTATAGATGCTACTTGCACTCCCCAGACCACCTTCCTACGGCTGCTGGCACAGGAGGACCCGATGAGTCCTCTGGGACAGGTTCAGGGCATAGGTATCTCAATCCTTGGGAAACATTATGGCAAATACTTTCTATACGGATCCACCGTTCACCAAAAACAAAGATATTCATTCGAAGATCATATAACATAGCTCTAAGGGAACAATGATTTCTTCTCTGGGGGTTGTTAAGGGTGGTCACAGATTCAAGAAGGTTCTAGAACAAGGTAGACATTTCTCCATCTGCCTTGGCTTACCCACTGCCCTCTCAGCCACCCCTGTACCCCAGGCTTGCACCTCGGCCCAGCACAGACACGGACTCTTGACCAAAAACCCTCACCTTGGATTCTCTATCAAGAATATCTATCACCATGTAGATAGAAATTTCAATGTACAAACCACACTGTAGACCTCACAATAGAACCTAAAGGCTTTTCAGGAAGGCTTCCAAGCTGCAAAAGTTGCCCGCAGCTGGGATAATGGTGCAGATGTCAGATGCCCTTCTGAGTTGAGCCAGCCAGCTTAGCCATGCAGTCATTTCCACCAGCCCCTCCTCCCCATCCCACTCGGCTGTCCCTGTGTGTAGGGAGGCACATCTCCACTTGGGGGATTGACAGCCAAACTTGCATACAACCACAGAGGCCCTCAGCATCACTCCCTGCGCCATGCTCCAGGGCCTCCCGCGGGCCCTTGCATGGTAAGTCATGCCTCTACTCAAGGGTGAAGCGTTCAGTGGGTGTCTTAGCCTCTCAAAGACAACAGATATAATATCCTCCAGCTTGAGGAGCCTCGGGCCCTTTCAGACAACAGGGGGTAAATGGAAAATGCAACCTCACTGTAAAGGTATCAGATGGCCTCCAAATAGCACAGTGAGAACCAACACAGAAACTAGAATGATTTCTCTGCACACACTGTGAACCCACAGTGTAAACCTAGAATGATTTCTTTGCACACAGGCTCCCAGGGGAAAATGAGCCTGCACAACACTTTGCGCTGGACAAGCTTTTCCATCTCTCTCAGTCTGACACCTGGAGATGGTTCCTCCAGTGACTCGCTCAGGAGAATAATGGAGCAGGAACCAGCTCACCGTTCGTGGCCCCTTGTGTTCTGAGATGCACTGAGAGCTCTGAAGAGACTCACTTCAGATTGAAAACACACACAGACTAAAAGTAAAGGGGTAGAAAGAGATATTTAGTAAAAATGGAAACAAACAACAAGTAAGCTGGGGTAGCAATACTCATACCAGACAAAATAGACTTAAAGCAAAGGCTATCACAAAAGACTAAGAAGGACCCAGAAATTCCACTTCTGGGTATTTATTCAAAGAAAACCAAAATACTAATTCCAGAAGACATGTGCATCCATTTGTTCCTGGCAGCGTTATTTGCAATAGCCAAGATATGGAAGCAGCCTAAGTGTCCATCAGTAGATAAATGGAGAAAGAAGTGGTGCGTTGCCTGACCTGTGGCGGAACAGCGAATAAAGCATCAACCTGGAATGATGAGGTCACCAGTTTGAAACCCCGGGCGTGCCCTGTGAAGGCACATATGAAAGCAACTACTAAAAGTTGATGCTTCCTGCTCTTTCTGTCTGTGTCTCTTTCTCTCTCTAAAATCAATAAATAAAATCTTTTTTGGCCCTGGCCGGTTGGCTCAGTGGTAGAGCGTTGGCCTGGCGTGCGGGGGACCCGGGTTCGATTCCCGGCCAGGGCACATAGGAGAAGTGCCCATTTGCTTCTCCACTCCCCCCTCCTTCCTCTCTGTCTCTCTCTTCCCCTCCCACAGCCAAGGCTCCATTGGAGCAAAGATGGCCCGGGCACTGGGGATGGCTCCTTGGCCTCTGCCCCAGGCGCTAGAGTGGCTCTGGTCGCGGCAGAGCGACGCCCCGGAGGGGCAGAGCATCGTCCCCTGGTGGGCAGAGCGTCGCCCCTGGTGGGCGTGCCGGGTGGATCCCGGTCGGGCGCATGCGGGAGTCTGTTTGACTGTCTCTCCCCATTTCCAGCTTCAGAAAAATACAAAAAAAAAACCACCTTTTTTTTAAAGTGGTGCTATATACAATGGAATATGACTCAGCCATAAAAAAGAACAAAATCTTGCTATCTCCAACAACACAAATGGACCAAGAGGGTATTGTGCTGAGTGAAATAACTCAGTCAGAGAAAGACAGATACCAGATGATTTAACTTACATATAAAATCTGAAAAACAAAATAAATGAACAAGCAGAACAGAAATAGACTCATAGATACAGAGAACATTTTGACAGTAGTTAGTGGGGAGAACGGTTAGAAGATGGGTGAAAAAGGTGAAGGGTTAAGAAATATAAATTGGTAGTTACAGAATAATCATAAGGAAGTAAATAAAGTACAGCATAGCGAAATGGTTAATAATATTGTAATAACTGTATGGTCCAGATGAGTACTAGATTGATAGGGTGCTCACTTTGTAAGTTATATAAGTATCTGATCACAGGGTTGTACACTTGAAACTAATATAATATTGTACATTCACTATTATTAAAAAATAAAAAAATATTTTAAAAGAAAAAACAAACAAAAATACAGATAGTCTAAGTAGCAGGACAGACCAGGCTGAAGAGTGAACTGAGGATTTGGGGTTAAGAAGGGATAAGAAATGGGAGGGGCAGAAAAGCTCAGTATGGGAGAGGACAAAGAAGAGACGCTAACACAGCCCAAATGAACAAGAAGCAGAGAGGGCTGCAGGGGAGAAGTTTTTGAAGAAATAATAACTGAAAGTATCCCAAAGTTAAATGTGTGTGCATAAATCTTCAGATAGGACCAAACAGGCTAGATTAAAACCCAAGTCAGCTAGATAGTAGTAAGAAGATAAGAATTAAAAAGAAAGTGAAATTTCATATCTTTCCAAAGAAAAAGTAGATTATGTATTGTGTTAGTCTCCTGGAGCTGTTGTAACAAAGGACTACAACGTAGGTGGCTAAAACTCCAGAGATTTATTCTGTCATAGTTCTAGAAGTCCCAGATCAAGATGTCAGCAGGGTCATGCTCCCTTTGAAGGCTCCAGGGAGAATCTAGTGGTTTGTTGGTGACTCTTGGTGTTCCTTGGCCCATGGACACTCCAGTCTCTGCCTCCATTGGCACGTGACATCCTCCTCTCTGTGTCTGTATCTCTTTTCTCTTCTTATGAGGACACCAGCTATATTGGATCAAGGGTCCACTCCACTCCAGTTTGACCTCATCTTACCTAATTTCATCTGCAACAACTTTATTTCCAAATAAGATCATGTTCACAGGAACTGCAGCTAAGATTTTAACATATCTCCTTAGAGGACCCATTCAACCCATCACAACTACAAAACAAAAAAGCAGATAGATGTTCACTGGGCCTTTCAATAGTAAAGGATATAAGAAAAACAATGAAGTAAAAGCTTTTTAAATATTTGCAAATGAAAATATTTTGCCGCAGACCAGCGCATCTAGTAATTACAGGTCCTAAGTGGAACAGCGAAGATTTAAGAAAATACCCTTAAAGAAAAAAAAGGTGGGCTCAGAAGGACTCTCTGCAATGCAGAGTATAGCTTGCAAAAAGCGAGTCTCCACCCCCCTACCTGCTTTATTTATAGGGCAAAATAAAGTTATTAGCAAATCAAAGAGATTATTAAAACAAAGTCACATTTTCAAGGCAACCCAAGAATTCTCCTAAGTGCAGAAACCTCCCACCATATATAACATCTTAACTTCATAAAACAAAGGATAAAAAGAAAATAGCCTCCAGCCTTTCTGAGGGACATGAGGGATAGGACAAATAGAAACAATCCAGCATCACAGCTAACATGGAGATGTGGAGAAAAAGCTAGCCTTTAGCAACTTAACCAAGCAAGTGAGGTGGGGGGTTGAGATGAGTGCAAATAATCAGCTTCATAGCCAATATGGAGGTGTGGGCGGGAGAGCTTAGCCTTTTGCTAAGCCTCGAACTACAAGAGCTTTGCTTCTTGTAGTCTCCCACATATTTTTAACCTAAAAACGTATATCTAATTAAATTATTATTTAACATAAGGAAGCAATACCATTATTATAGTACATATATGGTTTCAAATAATTTATTTTACAAAGCCCTCTTTGCGAACATACTTAAAGTGTTTACTCTGCCAAAAAGGAAAAAAACATAAATCCAGAAGAAAGCAGAAAAATATAATCAGTTAAAAAGAAAGAAAGAAAGTGTGGTCAAAATCAAGAATAAGTTCAAAATACTAGATTCCCCAGTGAAGAACACTACTTCATCGGTTTGGATGTGCCAGGCTCTTCTGAGTAGGTCATTGGATGGGCAGCACGGATGTCCATGGGTGGCTGTTGGGTTTCCCAGGTGATATGGGAAAAGAAGAGAGCTGAGAGCATGTGGCTCCTGGCTACTGGCCATGTCACTCTATCCTGCTACCCCCACCATCAACCATCAGTGGGCAGGTGGGAACAAGAAATTATAAAGGAGTGGCAACAATGATGTCAGTGTTATCAGCATTAGCCCCATTTTATCCCCATTTTAAAGAGGGGGTCTCGGAGGTTCAGGGCAGTTCAGTGTTACTTGCGGCTACAAGCTTTTGAGCAGCTGCTCAGAGCAAGTCACACTCTGAGAAGCCATCAGGGCCGTCAGTCTTGCTGGAGATGATGGTGGTGACGTGAGGATGGAGAGGGCTGGGAGTGCAGACCTCCCCCCAAGCAGTGGGTCTCCTTGCGGGTGTTAAGAGACAGTCATCTTCAAAGACTCATATATTTCATGCCAAGAAAGTGGAACCAGCTAGTTTCTGGGAATGGAGCACATTTGAACGTTTCTTCATCAACCCCAGTCACCAATCTGTCACAATTAAGCACATCAGAGAAATAGAAGACTCGCCCAAACTCATAGCCAAACAATGCAGTATAATCCAAGAACCACATGAAGCATTCAACTAAGATCACTTCAAGTTCGTGGTCAACAAAAAAGTGTGTGGGTTGGGGGAGGTGGTTCTCTCCCATCCTTACTGTCAAAGACTGCTTCCCCTTAATTGTTCCCCCAAAATGACATCAGACATTCTCTTTGACAACATACACACATGTACACACACCTGCACACACACCAGACCCTTGTTCCAGGAAAGCGTGTCCAGTGCAACAGGGCCTCCTGCAGAGCTGAGTCAGGACCCCTCTATCAGGGCCATGCACCAGCTCACCCTGTGCCTGGTGTCGGCCTTGCCAGGAAAGAACGCAGGCCGGGAAATGCTCAAAAGGAAATGCTAATTAAAGAAATTTGACCTTTTGTTCCTCAAATAATTTGAGAGCAAAAATATCTGCTAATTCTTTGTCTGATGATATTTATGATTTTTTTCCACTTGAAGAAAGCATCAACAAAGGGAAAGGAAACAATTGTGCTAAGAATATTTCCACTTTCAGAGGAAGCAGAATCCGTTTCAGAGGGACCCTGCCCAAATTTGTTACCAGCCAACCGCACCCTAAACGCCAAAGGAAACCCGTGTGTGTGCCCAGGTGTGGGGTGGGGGCCTTGGCCTTCCCCAACGACCCCATCCCTTTTATGGTGGCGAGAAGCCATCTCTAGTTTGAGGGGCTCAAGCCCCAAAGGAGCCCAGGTGGCAAAGCACTGCTCCGGGGGTCCAGGGGAGACCCGCCCATACCACACACACACACACTATATACACACTATATACACACATACACACTCTCTCTCTCTCTCTCTCTCTCTCTCTCTATATATATATATATATATATATATATATATATATATATATATATTCTGTGTCACTGTGTTTAAGGATTTCTACTGCAAGAACGGGACAAGTAGTGGCTGGGGGCATAGTGAAAAGGAGACTTCCTTTACCCTGTGTACCTCTGTGCTTTTTGAATTTTGTACTTAAAAATATTAATTTGGCCCTGGCCGGTTGGCTCAGCGTTAGAGCATCGGCCTAGCGTGCGGAGGACCCGGGTTCGATTCCCGGCCAGGGCACACAGGAGAAGCACCCATTTGCTTCTCCACCCCTCCGCCACGCTTTCCTCTCTGTCTCTCTCTTCCCCTCCCGCAGCCAAGGCTCCATTGGAGCAAAGATGGCCCGGGCACTGGGGATGGCTCTGTGGCCTCTGCCTCAGGCGCTAGAGTGGCTCTGGTCGCAACATGGCGACGCCCAGGATGGGCAGAGTATTGCCCCCTGGTGGGCAGAGCGTCGCCCCCCGGTGGGCATGCCGGGTGGATCCCAGTCGGGCGCATGCGGGAGTCTGTCTGACTGTCTCTCCCTGTTTCCAGCTTCAGAAAAATGAAAAAAAAAATATTAATTTGTGTGTGTGTGTGTATGTGTGTGTCCTGTGGGTGAACTGTTGTCTTCTAAGAGATACTGGCACAACTTCCTAATCTCCAGCAACTATCCACCCTTGTTCAGACCACATGCTGTCCTTCCCTCCTCACCCATCTCAACACACACACACACACACACACACCTCAACATACTATGCGTAACTTAAACCTCACAGACCCCCAACACACACCCTACACCCAACACACCAAATACAACACACAAACACATACCTCCATATGTACCATATGCACATGCACATGCACGCAGGCGTATCAGGAAAGCACCTGTCCCCACCCTGCCATAGGACACCTCCCGCAGCATAACTGAGCCCAGGTGTAGGGCAGGGCTCAGTTTATACCACAGCCGAGTCACCCCAGTTTGGAATGCAATGGCCGTGCCTTCTAAACCTCCAGGATTCCATGCCACCTAGAGGCTCCTGTGTTGTGTATTTTGGAAATTCTGAAGTGAAACGTGAACACCAGAGGCCGGCATCGTGATGGAGAGAGGGCACTGGGGCCTGTGACACACAAGGAAGGGGGCACATTTCTATAGGACGTGGGGCTGGGGCTGCCCTGCGAGGGACTGGCCAGGCCACAAGGACAGCTGGACATGCTCTACACTTCCTTTGATTCTGCTGCTCCACCTCTTTACATATTTCCAGTTTCTCGTTTCACACACACACACACACACACATTTACTTCTTTTGTAATTATCAAAGTAAAGCATTTGAAAAGATGCAAAATATTATTAGTCATCAGAAAATGCAACCTAGAATTATACACCCAACAGAATAAATGCTCATGTGAGTGTTCCCAGGTGTTGATGAGACTGTGGAGCAGCTGGGACTATTGTACCATTTGCGGTATGAGCCAGCCTGTACTCAAGAAACTGTGGCTGTTCCTGTTACAGGTGAGCTGGCATCCACCCAACATATATGCTGACACAAAGACCCACTGTTTGCCCCAGGGGAGTGAAATAAGGAGCCAGAGGACCTCAGCCCACTCAGCTGTGTCTTTTGCCTTTGCAGGGGAAGGTCATGACATGTGGGTAGGGTTGGAGGAAGGTCATGGATCTCAGGTGTCTTCCAGACACACTGGTATCACAGGTGTGGATGGTCCCTTCCATCCTGCCCTCTCTCCAACCATACCACCAAGCCACAGTTTCCAACCAGACACAAATTGTTCCCTGGGGGACATATGACAATGCCGGGAGACATTTGGTTGGCACAACGGGAGAAGGGGAACTACTGGCCTCTGGTGGGTGGAGGCCAGGGGTCCTGCAAACACCCCACAGTGCTCAGGGTGGCGCCCGGAAGTAGGAATAACCACCCAAGTGTCAGTAGCATAAGGTTGAGAAACCCTGCCCTAAGTGCTCGACTGTGGGGCGGTGCCGTAAATCACTACTGCTTCTAAGTAAGTGGATGTTTTAGCTAAAAAGTTAGAATAAAAAATTCTGAGTAAAGGAGAACACTGTTAAAATGCAAATGCCTTCACCTGCATTGAAAAGCACGAGGCTGGGATGGAAATGTCACAGAATGAAATCATATATTTCCCATGGCTCATGTGCATTTTCTTTCAAGCGTACAATTCCAGAACACATCATTTATATATTGTACTGTGTGTTCACCACCCCAAGTCAAGTCTCCTTCTGTCACCAGTTATCCCCCTTTACCCTCTCCTATCTCTCCCCACACCTCTTTCCCTCTGGTAATCACCATTCTGTTGTCTGTGTCTCTGTGTTTTTATTTTTTTGCTTAATCCCTTTACCTTTTCCACCCAGCTTCCAACCCCTCTCCCCCTGACAGCTGTCCATCTGTTCTCTATGTTTGCATCTGTTTCTGCTTGGTTTGTTTGTTTTGTTCATTGGATTCCACATATGAGTGAAGTCATACGGTACTCATCTTGCTCTGTGTTGTAGTAATTTAAGGTTACAGTAATCAAATATATAGAAATATAAAAATATGGAAGATATATAAAAGTAATTAAAAGGATAAAAATAATTATTAAAATTAAGTAAAGTTATGCCAGTTGGATAGGAATTAATATCCTGGCTTAGTGCCATAACTCTGTAATGTGATAAACAGACTCTGACTTTCAAGCAAGGCCCAGTTAGTATGTGTGTGAAGTTATACATAAATAAGAAGTGGCTTGGTGTTATTTACATTAACTTTGTAAATTAATGAAAATAAGAACATTTTAAAAAGTGGTTTAATGTAAACATTTCAGTAGATTGACATAAAGGGGGTTCCCTGCGAGGAACTCCCAAAAAGGTGGTTTGAAGTGATAATCCTGTAGATTGACACCTGTTAGAAGGCATTGGCCAGAAAGGGTTCTAAGGCTGAGGGGCTCTCTGCTGCGGTAGTTGCCCAGACTCCAACGTTGATGTGGACTGTCTCCATGCTGCTCTGAACTCTGACCAAAGACAGCCGACAGGGCCCCCTTGAGCTGTACCCAGGCATGCCAAAAGGATTTGTGAGTAATAAAGTGCCTGTGTGATTATTGTAACTAATTTGTGTGTCGGTCGTGTCTTTCCTCCAGTGACACTTAACAGTAGCATCCTCATAGCCGCCTCAAGAGTAGTCTCGAAGAGGCTGCCAGCCCTGCTGATAAGCAGGAGTGTCCCACTGCACGGGGAAGTCGAATCAGGGATGCCTGATCAACGTAGAGCTTGGGCTCTACTGGTACACTGACTGGTGTTTCTCACTCCGCGGTGCGTGCTTTTTGAACACGCCTGTCAGCAGCCATGGGAGCACTCCGCTCTTCAGCCACCACCTTGCTGCTTTGCCCTTTACCTTGTGAGCCCGCAGCATCCCTGTGTTTCTACATCCAGCCATCAGGGACGTGGAAATACATTTCTGCCTATTCTTTTCTCCCAAAAGGGTAATGTCTTGTTCATATTCCTTTTGCCTACCTGGGTAATTCAGTTGTTTTTAACTATGAGATTTATGATTAAAAGATCAACATAGTCCAAATGAACTAGTCAAATAAAATAATCTGTGATAGTCGATGTTAGTTATAAAAATTGTTTCTACCCACCATGAATTTATTAAGCATTTACTTAATTTGGCAGAGTTTTCTGGATGCCAAGGGAGGCACAAAAGGCAAAAGCATTCCCCGCAAAGGAGGGATTCCCAGGTTCGTTTTTGGCCAACTGTTTTCAGGCTCTCTATGGTGCTTTAGGGACACTGAGGTCTCTTTTAATAACTTTTTACTTATTAATGCAAACCATTCAAGTATAGTCCCAACTAAATTCCAAAATTTACTCTGGCCTCTCTGCTTTTGAAGAATTAAGTATTGTCCTTTGGAAAACACCGTTTTATAGAAGAAACTAAAAACCAGCAGCTGAAAGCATTTCGGCAGAAACCAACCTCAGGAATCACTGTGACCTTCAACAGCTGCCCCAGAGCAATTTAAGGAATCCGTGTAGGAGGAAATCCAATCTCCTTATCAATCGTTTGCTTTAAATTTCAAAGCTAAGCCACCCACATCATAAACTAAAATTCTGAACAGCACCAGAGGGCTTCCAGTGAATGGGTAGGTCTCTTGTCTGATTGCCCAACCCACCATGATCAATGGCTGCTGTGTATTCTTTCAGAAATGCTTCATGCAGACAACCAACACACACACACATGTTCTTATAAACTGGGGCTTATACAAGTTGTTTTTACAGGTTGTTGGTTTTTTTTTAATTTTTCATTGTGATTAAATACACATTGTGATTAATTTTTCATTGTGATTAAATACACAACCAGAACAGGGGACTGTGGGCACCACCCACGTGTTGTATGGAGGCCTCCCTAGAACCTCATGACAATGGGAAAAGGGAAATTTCAGAAGACAACCAGCTATCAGCCCCCAACACAGTATATGGCAAATATTTTTCTTAGTAATAGAAAATTGCTAGGTTGAAGATTGACTTCGTATTTTAATTTGATGCTTATTTTGTGGTTGGTATTTTACATTTGTTTATGGTATTGTTGACATACAGAAGCTCTGAGTTTATGGGAAGTCAAATTTCTTAATATCATACCGTTTACCATCTTAACCGTTTTTGAGTGTACGGTTCAGTAGCATTAAGTGCATTCACATTGTTGTGCAACTGTCTCCACCATCTGTCCACAGAACTTTTTTCATCTTGCGAAACTGAAACCCTAAACTCATTAACAATATGTCCCCATTCCCCCAGGCTCTGACAACCACCATTCCACTTTCTGTCTTTGTGAATTTGACTTCTCTGGGGACCTCACATCCGTGGACTCACACAGTATTTGTCGTTTTGTGACTGGCTTATTTCACTTACTGTAATGTCCTCAAGGTTCATCCATGTGGTAGCGCGTGTCGGATTTCCTCCCTTCTTTTAAGGTTGAATGATATCCCATAGTATGTGTGGACCACATTAGGCTAATCCACTCATCTGTTGGTGAACACTGGGTCGCCTCTACATTTTAGCTATTGTGAATAATGCTGCCAGGAACATGAATGTACAAATGTCTCTTTGAGACCCTACTTTCCATTCTTTGGAATAGCTGGATCATGTGGTAATCTAATTTTTTGAGGGATTTCCATGCTGTTTTCTACATGGGCTGTACCACTTTCCATTCCCACCAACAGTGCATAAGGGTTCCAGTTCTTCCACATCCTTGCCTACATTTGTTATTTTAGTTTTATGTCTTCAGGGTTGTGAGGTGGTATTTCACTGTGGTTTGGGTTTACATTTCCCTAATGACCTAACCATTAGTGATGTTGAGCATCTTCTCATGTGCTTATTGCCAGTTGTATACCTTCTGTTCACATCCTATGGGTTAGAGTTTAATCATATGGTAACATCTGAGTACAAGGAAAGCTAGGAGGTGCAATGTAGTTGGGCTATGCATTAGCTGTCTATTCTGTCTGGAAATATGGCCAGTAACATAGTAGCTTTAAAGTCAACATTTCTTATCTCACAGATTCTATGGATCAGGATCTTGGGCTCACCTGGGTCCTTGGCTAGACTGCAGTTAAGTTGTGTCTGGGGCTACAATCTCATCTGAGGCTTAACTAGGGAAGGATCGCCTTCCAAACTCACTCTGGTCATTGGCAGAACTCAGTTCATTGCAATTGTAGAACTGGAGGCTTCAGTTTCTTACTGAAAGCTTCCCTCAGTTCCTCAAAGCCACTCTAGTTCCTTGTCAGAGGGAATTTCCTCAAAGCCAATGGGAGAAAGAGAGAGAGAGACCCCAGCAAGATGGGTGCTACCATTTTATAGCATACTCACATACACAGTCCTTATGTCCTGCTACCTTGGCCATATGCTATTGGTTAGAAGCCACTCACATGTCCCGCCCACACCCTGGGGAAGAGACCATGCAGGGGTGAGAACAACCAGAACAGGGGACTGTGGGCACCACCCACGTGTTGTATGGAGGCCTCCCTAGAGGGGAGGTCCATTTTGTGGTTGGTATTTTACATTTGTTTATGGTATTGTTGACATACAGAAGCTCTGAGTTTATGGGAAGTCAAATTTCTTAATATTTTTCTTTACACCTTCTGAATTTTGTTATGACCTATGTCACGTCGTGAGACAGCTCCTCCGTCTGAGATTATGTAAAATTCTAAACACGTTGTCTCCTCAAATAACTCATTATTATGGTCATGCATTCCATCTAAGGGGCACTTTTTCTTCACTACCAGGGTAATTTGTTTGGATAAACTATTTTGCTGCTGGCTTGCTTGAAAAGCTATTTGTTCCCATTTTTGCTAATCAGTGACTTTTTAAGAGTTCAAAGAAGTGGAATTTCAGCAAATTATTTTCACCCTTTAATATACAATTCTTAGTATGGCTCTAAGATAAGCAACAAAAATTTCATGAAAAGCTTCTTTTTTTTTTTTTTTTGGTGCAAAATCAGCATCACACATGTGCAGCCAATGAGCCAGTGAGTTCCTGTTCCTCTCAGCCTTTCTTGCACAGGGCACAACTTTCGATAGCCTTGTGGTTACCCTCAGAGGTCATTCTGTCGCTGTGTGTTTACCTACAACTAGAAAATTATGATTGTGTTAAGAGGGTCCATTCACTTAAAGTCACTTGCCTCTCAAACAGACTAAATTGCTGGGAAATGGCAGGGAAACAAACATTCTTCCTTTCCTTCACCAAATAGTCTCTAGGCAAAGCACCCTGTGCGAAGTGATTCGCCACTAGCAAAAAACAAAAACAAACAAACAAACAAAAGAAACCTTGTAACATTGCCACCAGCGCAGGAACTCCATATTTTAGCTCTGCAGATTCTATGCTGTGACAGTATTATAAAATTCCAGTATTCTTCAGACTACCAAATAGCGTCAAGACCTTCAAACATGGCCATCTAGGGCCCTGGTGGCTACAGCAGCGAGTGAAGGCATGGGGAAGAGATCCACATCTAACGCATCTTTGCATCTGCAACATTTTTTGAATCTGCAGTACCCAATAGTTTGCCAAGCCCAGAACTGACATCCACAAATGTTTGTGGAGTGGGTACAAATCTCTGTCGCGAAATGCAGGTGTGCGAGAAATGGAACCCTGGTTTCTCCTCCATAGCTCAGCAGAATTTCCACCGGTCAGATCTGGGCCCCCTCCACTTTGCTGAGTTGCAGCTAAGTTGGGCATTTGCACAGGTTCTTAATGTTTGAGCGGAGCTGAGGGGTCGTTGTTCTGTGCTTGCCCCTGCTGACGTGGCCTCATTCCCACTAGTTGTGCTGAGTTTCCCTGTCACCCATCTCAAGACGTCCGGGGCCCAGCTGTCTTTGCATGTGTGTCTGTCCCCTGCACCTCCCTCTTCAGTTGTCTGAGCACAGGGGTTCTTGCTGATGCCCCCAAAGCTGGACTTCGAAAAATCAAAAGCACAGACCTGCCTCCAGTTTTTTTCTTTTTCTACTGTCCCATCCCACCCCTGTGACAACTAATACCTATCTGACTGAAGGGTTAGAGGGCAGAGAGGAAAGTATCAACTTTATGTCTCATTACTCTTGTCAAACAGGCTGACATACCACAGGAACATCCAGTCTCAAAAACAAACTGGACCACCAACCAATCATAGTGCAAAAAAACTCCTTTTTTTTAAAAAGGAAGCCATAAATTATTCCTTAACAATACAAGGCCAGGTAAGCATTGATTTAGGTAAGTATGATTAAGGTAGCTTTTAGGAGACACTAAAAGCTTATTACTTTTAATTACAATATAGACTCAAAGCTACAACCACATTAATTCTGGTTTAAACAAGAAAGTCTTTTCTTTTTCTCTCACATAACAGTCCAGGTGTAAGGTCCACAGTAGCCAAAACTATTTCTCTCTGTCTCATTGCTTCTTCACTCCTAAGGGTGGCTTCAGCCACCACATCCAAAATGGCTCAGCACCTCCTTGGCCTCACACCAGGGAGTGGAAGAGGAACTTAGAAGAGCCCATTCCTGTGGAATGTACAACACAGAAAGTTCACTTACCACTTCCTTTTACTTCCCCTGTCCACACCTAGCTGAAAGGGAAGCTGGCAAAGGTGGTCCTCATGTAGCCCCAAATCAGGATTGTTATTATTGTAGAAGATGAGGCAAGTGGATAGTAAAAGGCAATTAACAATCTTTGATGCTCTCATATAATAAAACAACTACTTTTTAAACATTTTACTCATCCTTCAATGCATACCATCAGTTCTCTGAACTCACAGTGATTCCTTCCCCTTCCAAACTTTAGATGAACCAGTCACATGACAATTAACCTGCAATGACCCCTCCCCAAACTAACCCCTGAATCTCCTCTACACCTCTGCCTAAGCACCTCCAGGGAGGGAACACGCCATTTCCATTTCCTGCCATGAAAATGGTCTTTTAGTGAGATGTCTGTCCTACAGACATCTGCCAATACCTACCCAATGCCCTTCAACACACACGCGTGTGCACGCGCGTGCACACACACACACACACTCACACAATCACTCATGTACTTCTCTGCTAACAGACCCTTGGTGTGTTCTAAAGCAGCAGAGGCTACCCAGAGCTGGGGTGAGCTAGGATAGGCCTTTCCCTTTGCTGTCCAGAAGTGACCACGTAGCCCCATCTTGTCAAGATGTATGTGGAAGTCCCTGCAGGGGTTTCTAGAGCTCTTTTGCTGTCCTGCACAAAGGGGATGGCCTTGGCTGGCAGCACCCTCCCCTCTGCCTTCCCTCTTTCTCCTGCTGCAGTCTGGCCATACTTCCTAGGGACAGAGTCGCCTCTACCACTATGAGGGGAAACCACAACCAGCAGCAGAGCTGAAACTGAGAGTAATGGCGGGTCCTCAAACCCCGGCAGCAGCACCTCCAGGGTTTCTTGATAAACAGAACTATCCAATTATTCAGCACTAAAAAGGCATAGCTTTCAAGCCATGAAAAGACTCACGTATTGCTTATTACTAAGTAAAAGAAACTAATCTGAACAGGCTGCACACTATATGATTCCAACTCTGACATCCTGGAAAAGGCAAAAGTATTGAGTCATAAAGAGATGAGTCATCTGCAGGGGCTGAGAGGAGGGAAGGGTGAGCACAGAAGGATGTTTGGGGCAGTGAAACAACTCCATGTGTTGTTATCACAGTGGTCACGCGTCAGTATCCACGTGTCCAAACCCACAGAATGCACATCCCCAAAAGTGAGCCCCAATGTAAACTATGGGCTTTGAGTGAGGATGGCGTGTCGATGTAGGCTCATCAATTGCAACAAATGCACCATCGATGCTGATGGGGAGGCTGGGATGTGAGGAGCAGGGGTGTACAGGAATTCTCTGTACCTTCTGCTCAATGCTACTGTGAACCTAAACTGATCTAAAAAAAGACCTATTAATTTAAAAAATATGTGCTATATATGTGACTACTCATCTCTGCTGTTTCCACCTCTGCGGTCAGGTATTCTGATATTGTGACCAGTGCACTTCCAACGGACAAGATCTACAGCTTGCCTTCCCTTTACCCCGCATGAACTCACAGAACCTGTCCAATCCCCTTCCCGGGTCAAAGGCCTGGGAGACAACCAGCTGAGTCCATGAGCACACCACTTCCTTTGGCCAGCCCACTTCTCTCTGAAGCCACAGGATGGCCCTGGGGTTCTGCAGACAGGAGCTGGGAGCCAGGTTGGCCACGTGCTGCCGACTGGAGCAGACTGAGACCAGACAGTGCCCAGGGCACAGTCTCATGGCCACATGAGTCCGAGTTGACCCAGAACTCACTTTGAGGCTGCAGTGTGAACTCCCCAGAAGCTCCATGTGGCTTCACAGGCCCGGAATCTCCCTGTGGATCCCCAGGGCTGGACCGTGCCCAGCACCACAGTGTTCGTTCAATAATACTAAGCCCCTGTTGATAAAAAAAAAATTTGACAGAGACAGAAATAGGGTCAGAGAGAGGGACAGATAGGGACAGACAGACAGGAAGAAAGAGAGATGAGAAGCATCAATTCTTTGTTGCGGCACCTTAGTTGTTCACTGATTGCTTTCTCATATGTGCCTTGACAGGGGGCTACAGCAGAGCAGGTGACCTCTTACTCAAGCCAGCAACCTTTGGGCTCAAGCTAGCAACCATAGGGTCACATCTATGATCCCATGCTCAAGCCAGCAACCCTGCACTCAAGCTGGTGAGCCCATGCTCAAGCCAGCAATCTCAGGGTTTCAAACCTGGGTCTTCCGCATCCCAGTCCTATGCTCTATCCACTGCATCACCGCCCGGTCAGGTGACTAAACTAAGCCCCTGTTGAAATCTTGTCATGGCCTCAGCCCAAAGAAGAGAACCCTCAGCTGGCCAAATGGAAAACACCAGAGAGAACATGGGGACCTGTCCCCTTCTCAAGGCACAGAGGCTCCAGGGAGACCTGGTTTGATGGCTCCCAAGTGTGGCCAAGTGCGAGTGGACCAGCAGCCTGAAAGGAAGCCCAGTAGACACAGACAATTTATGGTTCCCAGAAGGACAGCTGGGGGGCAGCCTCTTCAGAGGTGGCCGTGGAGAGCACGAGGGGTCACATATGGAAACCATTTTGTGGAGGGGATCTGGGCATCTGGAGACATGGCCCAGTCAGGGGCTGCACAATTAACCAAAGCAGAAGCCTCATTAACGTGCTGTCAGAACAGTGTGTGCAGACCTGGCGCTCCTGGAATGGGTGAGACACTTGACATGTTAAGGTAAGACGTCTGAAAAAGGGACAGTGGTGAAATCTGTGTGCTGTGAGCTTCAATAAATGTCACCCTGGGACGGGAGACACATTCAGAGCAATACTGATGAGGACAGGACCGGGCCCAATGCACAGGCCTATATTTGGAACAGGTAAGGGCAGACAAGGGGAAACAGGCCCTGTGTTCTGGGACAGCCCTTAGCAGTCCTCATAACTGGTGACAACAACGTCTGCTCAGAAGCTGAGGCCAACCACGGAAACATCCAAAATCACACGACACCGCCTCTCTACATTAATAAGCTTCCCCACGAATCAATACTTTCTCAAGAACAAAACCTCCTGAATCAGAGGCAACGTTAATGTCTCTGGGCAGAATGCTCCAGCACTGCCCATGAAGAACAGCATCTTCTGGCCCTGGCCGGTTGGCTCAGTGGTAGAGTGTCGGCCTGGCGTGCGGGGGACCCGGGTTCGATTCCCGGCCAGGGCACATAGGAGAAGCGCCCATTTGCTTCTCCACCCCCCCTCCTTCCTCTCTGTCTCTCTCTTCCCCTCCCGCAGCCAAGGCTCCATTGGAACAAAGATGGCCCGGGTGCTGGGGATGGCTCCTTAGCCTCTGCCCCAGGCACTAGAGTGGCTCTGGTCACGGCAAAGCGACGCCCCGGAGGGGCAGAGCATCGCCCCCTGGTGGGCAGAGCATCGCCCCTGGTGGGCGTGCTGGGTGGATCCTGGTCGGGCACATGCGGGAGTCTGTCTGACTGTCTCTCCCCATTTCCAGCTTCATAAAAAATACAAAAAAAAAAAAAAAAAAGAAAAAAAGAACAGCATCTTCCAGGACAGGGTCACTTCCTTTTTTTTTTTTTTTAATCGATGGTCATAACTAGCTTGAGTTGCGTAAAAACTGCAAGAGAAAAAGAATTTTCAGAAATAGTTGTTTAAATAGTCCACAGACATTTTGAACGGTCCACTGCATATAGATTTCTTTGGTATGTTTTCCATCACTTACACTACAGGTCCTTGGAAAAGGAAGAACAAAGAGGGTTACTGATACATGGACGTCTTTAGAAAGAGCAGGTTGTAGACACCAGTCACCGGCAGTAGCCAAGAATCTTTGTGGGGCAAGACTGCCCCCTTGTGACCAATGTTTACTTAACTAGTTCTATAAATTTATCTCTAGAAAAAGTCAAAGGGCCTGTTGTATGAGCTGCAGGGATAGCACCCCATTTAACGCTCTGTGAGCCGGACAGAGACGTGCAGGTGTGGCACCACTTTGACGTGAGGAGACACTGGATTTAAGTTCACAGTAGTGGGCTGATGTGGAAAGGGCCTCACTTCCCAACCCAGCAGTTTATTTGGGTTTTTTGTTTTTTTTTAACACTCCCCATGAATAAGTGAACTGCAAATGCCAGAGGGAAGCAAAAAGTAAATTCCCTCCAGCCCAAATTTACTCTCTAGGTTTTGTGGGGGGTTTTAGTAACAAGAGACTGCTGTTCAAAACATTTCCAGTGACTTTTTAAGACTGTCTCTAAAGAGGAGTTCCCGTGGTCATTTTTCCTGTTGATAATGTATAAGCATTGGCATTGTCCTATATTGTCCTTAACCCTCAAGTTCACTGGTTAGTTACCTGATTAGACAGGTACTTGCGCCTGACCTGGTGGTGGCGCAGTGGATAGAGCATCAGACTGGGATGCGGAAGACCCAGGTTCGAGACCCCAAGGTTGCCAGCTTGAGCACGGGCTCATCTGGTTTGAGCAAGGCTCACCAGCTTGGACCCAAGGTCACTGGCTCGAGTAAGGGGTTATTCGGTCTGCTGAAGGCCCATGGTCCAGGCACATATGAGGAAGCAATCAATGAACAACTAAGGTGTTGCAACGAAAAACTAATGATTGATGCTTCGCATCTCTCTCCATTCCTGTCGCTCTGTAAAATAAATAAATAAACAAACAAACAAACAGACAGGTACTTGCTAAGCACTTACTATATGCCAAGTATCACTGGGACCCCATGCCCTCGCTCCTCAGCTGAGGCCATCCCATAGAAGCCCCCACCCATCCACTGACAAGATCCCCACACGGTTCGTTTGTGACAGTCTGCCCGGGTTCAGATGTGGGCGAGCATCAGACACACCTGTGGGGCATGTTAGAATGCAGACTGCTGGGCCCACCCAGATGTCTGATTTGGAGGACTGTAAGTGAGTCTGAGAACTGGCATGTCTAACAAATTCTGGGTGATGCTGGCCATGCCGGGTCCCAAACTTGACTGCACACTGTACCAATACCACCAGAAACATTGAAGCAGTGTGGTGTGCAGCTTGGGCACTAAGCATTTGAAAATCTCCCTGGGCAATTAGAACAGGCAGCAAAGTTGGGAACCACTGCACTAAGGGATGTAAAGGGAGAAATTAGAAATCTTTTCTCATCAAGTCTCATGCAGCTGTGTGATTATTTGATGAGAATGTTTTGATGCATGGGAAGGGCCCTCCAGGAGCTGCAGGTATCATCTTTGAGAGATAACACAAATGAAGGTTTTGGCAATGGAGGGCAGTGTAGTATCTGTGGAGTGGAACAAGGGGCGAGGCGGGGGAGAAAGTGAAACAGAGAGGGAAGGAAGGAAGAGAGGGAGGGAGAAAGGGAGGGAGGGAGGGAGGGAGAAAGGAGGGAAGGAAGGAGGGAAAGGAGGAAGGGCAGGAAGGGAGGAGGGAAAGAAAAGTTTTACCTGAGCTTCAGAGATGTTCGGATGCCCTGGGGCAGGGAGCAGACTGCTATCAGGGTTGAGCAAACCCCACAGCCAAGGAGTGGGGTTGGATTGACCTGGAGAAAAGCCAGTGGACTAGCTATGTTCATTTTATTTGTTTGCAATATACGAAAGTAGTGGTCCCCACCTTTTTAAGGTGGCAGCTGCAGCACCGACGAAGGGTGGGCAGTCCTCAGGTTTCCCTGGTTTGCTCCTGCAGCCATGGCATGAGGGGCAAGGTTTTTTTCCTGACCCAGACCCTGCTACAAATAATACATATGTCCAGCATGATGTCACAGGACAGGTGAAGCAAGAGCCACTGTCCAATGTCACTCAAAAACATAAAAACAACCGCAGTGCTGAGAGGGACAAAAGGACATTGATGCAAGAACAGGACAATTTCAGAAAGATGTCTGAGCTGGAAACCAAAAGGCCCTGCCTTGAAATTGGAACTGTCACTTCCCTCACTAGGCAGTTGTGGAAAACAGGGAAATCTCTGAAAATGCTTTGCAAACTAGAACATATCAACAAAGTGTTTTCTTTTGTTTTTCTCTTTTCTTACGTCAAAGTATTTTTTTAAGTAAAAACGAACGTATAGCACATAAAATACGTTCCTTAATCCTTTTTTTTCTTCACATCTAGAAGGGCTTTGGGGGAAAATGTTCAATGATAAGGTATTCCCAAGAAGGATGTCCCAGGGACTCCACTTCATTAATTTCTTCCTCCCAGTTTATTCTATTCAGTGGTGTCTCCAGGCCACGTGGAGCACCGTTTCCTCTATTCTAGGTGGATTTCTTTATGATGATAACATTCAGAATATTTATGAGAAAATAAATGGAGAACGTTCTGTATAAAACAAGTTGATGGGGTGTGTACTTATCTGCTTCCCTTTCAAAAACTCATTCAAATAAAAGCAAAGGATACTTCAAAGCAATAAGCCCAGAAAAGCAGGGAGGCAGGGGTCACTGAGGAAGCTCTTCCGCATTAAGCTGAGACCTCCCATGATAGGAGCAAAGCTGGTCACCAAGCGTTTCCTCTGTGGCGTGTATTTATGATCCGTGTGCTTTTCTGTATGTGCAGGGGGCCTGCTCTGGCCACTGCCGTTGCGTGGCATGGCCCTCCCAAGATGGCTAATAGAGGGTTAACTTGAGGCCAGCATTCTGCTTCCTAAAAGGGCAGAATCTGCCCTGTACTTAAGGCCTGAGGGTCTGGGATCCTGAAATCTCTCCCATGGGCACCCTGCTGCTGTACCATGTGTTACCACTCCTCTGGCTTTGCCCCATTAAGATTCTCTGATTGTGTGTGACAGGCACATATGGTAATTAAGTTCCTAAGTCCTCACAAAAAGCACTAGAAGTCAAAAATAAACTTTTCTAATAAAGTTAGATTGTAAATCCTTATTTATAAAAAAAAAATCTATTTAAAGAGACACACAGACAATAAATGTCTGAATACACTGAATTTATGAGGTGATTGAAATGCACGATGAGTTCCCAAGTAATGTGCGGTTTACAGCGCTGCGTGACTGGGTTCCGGTCTCACCGCGTGAGCAGGAAAAGTGACGTCAGCGAAACCAGCGCCCACGCTCTCCCGGAAAGCCCTTGGCGTCCAAGCCTCCTCGAAAGCTCTGGTCAGATGCTAACCCCAGGACCACAAGTGGCAGTCAGGTGGCCTTGAGTTGAGGTGGCATGGTCCTTTGTCTAGAACTGCAATACCAACATGTTTAATAAATACCAATATTAGTTAAATACACACCCTGCTTGTTTTGCAGGTGATTTTGTCCCTAGGTACCTGCCTGGAGACACATGAAAAGGCTCAAACTTCACAAGGACTCGCGGGAAAGCAGCCTGGACACCTCAGAGCCCACTGGTTTCAACCAGCGAGGAGGGAGGCCTGGGGGTCCTCTGGGTAGAAGGTACCTGAGGGAGGCGAGTGAACCCAGAGAGGGAGTGCAGTTGTCCTATATCCCTCCTCCGTGTTCTGCCAGAGCCCAGCTATCCAGGAAATACTACCGGAAAGGACTTTGCACAAACCAGCTAAACCCAAGTTCAAGTCCTGACTCTGTCACCTACTAGTGGGTAAGGGACAGCTACTTCTCTAATGTACAGTTTCTTGATCATAAAAATGAAGAAATACCACAGAGAATTGTATTTTTTCTTTTTTTTAATTTAAATTTATTGTGTTTACATGGATTCAAGTGTTCCACCAAATATAATTCCATCACCCCCACCCTCATGTCCCCCCCTATACGCCCCTTGCTTCCCTTCCCTCAACCCCTCCCCCCCTTCCCTCTAGGATTTGCTGTCCTGCTATCCATATCTCTGTGTCATATATATATATTTCACTAATCCCTTTACCCTCTCTGATCCCATCCCCTCATCCCCCTTACCTCTGAATGCTGTTCCTCTGGTCCCTGTGATCCTGCCTCTGCCTCTATTCCATTCCTCAGTTCACTTGTTCATTAGATTCCACATATAAGTGAGATCATATGATATTTGTTTTTCTCTGCCTGGCTTATTTCACTTAGCATAATAGTCTCCAGGTCCATCCATGCTGTCTTCTTTTTAACAGCTGCATAGTATTCCATTGTGTATATGTACCACTGCTTTTTAATCCATTCGTCCACTGAGGGACACTTGGGCTGTTTCCAGATCTTGGCTATTGTAAACAATGCTGCAATAAACATGGAGGTGCATATCTTCTTTTGAATCAGTGATTTGGTGTTCTTAGGATATATTCCTAAAAGTGGGATAACTGGGTCAAAAGGCAGTTCCATTTTTAATTTTTTGAAGAAACCACATATACTTCTCCACAGTGGCTGCACAAGTCTGCATTCCCACCAGCAGTGCAGGAGGGTTCCCTTTTCTTCACAACCTCGCCAGCACTTACTGTATATTGCTTTGTTTATGAGCGCTATTCTGACTGGTGTAAGGTGATATCTCATTGTGGTTTTAATTTACATTTCTCTAATGATTAATAATGAACATTTTTTCATATGCCTATTGGCCATCTGTATATCCTCTTTGGAGAAGTGTCTGTTCAGTTCTTTTTCCCATTTTTTAATTGAATTGTTTACCTTTCTGCTGTTGAGTTTTACAAGTTCTTTATAAATTTTTGTTATTAACCCCTTATTAGACGTATGGGCGAATATGTTCTCCCATTGTGTGGGTTGTCTTTTTATTGTGTTCATATTGTCTTTAGCTGTGCAAAAGCTTTTTAGTTTGATATAGTCCCATTTGTTTATACTGTCTTTTATTTCACTTGCCCATGGAGTTAAATCAGCAAATATATTGCTGCGAGAGATGTCGGAGAGCTTACTACCTATGTTTTCTTCCAAGATGTTTATGGTTTCATGACTTACATTTAAGTCTTTTATCCATTTTGAGTTTACTTTTGTGTATGGTATAAGTTGGTGTTCTAGTTTCATTTTTTTGCAGGTAGCTGTCCAATTTTCCCAACACCATTTGTTAAAGAGACTGACTTTATTCCATTGTATGCTCTTACCTCCTTTGTCAAATATCAATTGGCCGTAAAGGTGTAGGTTTATTTCTGGGTTCTCTGTTCTGTTCCATTGATCTGTGTACCTGTTCTTATGCCAGTACCAAGCTGTTTTGAGTACAATGGCCTTGTAGTATAACTTGATACCACCCACTTTATTCTTCTTTTTCAAGATTGCTGAGGCTATTTGTGTTCTTTTTTGGTTCCATATACATTTTTGGAATATTTGTTCTATATCTTTGAAGTATGTCATTGGTATTTTAATAGGAATTGCATTGAATTTATAGATTGCTTTGGGCAATATAGACATTTTAATGATGTTTATTCTTCCTATCCATGAGCACGGCATATGCTTCCACTTGTTTATATCTTCCTTGATTTCTTTTATCAATGTTTTATAATTCTTTGAGTACAAGTCTTTAACCTCGTCAGTTAAATTTACTCCTAGGTACTTTATTTTTTTGTTGTTGCAATAGCGAGGGGTATTGTTTCCTTATTTATTTTTCATACAGTTTACTGTCAGTGTATAAAAATGCCACTAATTTCTGAATATTAATTATATATCCTGCCACCTTGCCGAATTTGTTTATTAGGTCTAGTAGTTTTTTGACTGAGACTTTAGGATTTTCTATGTACAGTATCATGTTATCAGCAAATAATGATAATTTTACTTCTTCTTTTCCTATTTGGATGCCTTTTATTTCTTCTTGTTGTCTGATTGCTGTGGCCAGGACTTCCAGCACTATGTTGCATAAGAATAGTGAAAGGGGGCGTCCCTGCCTTGTTCCTGGTCTTAAAGGGATTGCTTTTAATTTTTGCCCATTGAGTACAATGTTGGCTGTGAGTTTATCATAGATGGCCTTTATCATGTTGAGGTATGTTCCCTGTATTCCCACTTTGCTGAGAGTTTTGATCATAAATGGGTACTGGATTTTATCAAATGCTTTTTCTGCATCTATTGATATTATCATGTGATTTTTCTCCTTCCTTTTGTTTATATGATTATCACATTGATTGATTTGCAAATATAGTACCAGCCTTGTCTCCCCAGAATAAAACCCACTTCATCATGATGTATGATTTTTTTCATGTATTGCTGGATTTGGTTTGCTAATATTTTGTTGAGAATTTTAGCATCTAGGTTCATCAGGGATATTGGCCTATAGTTTTCTTTCTTTGTAGTATCTTTATCTGGTTGTGGAATGAGGATTATGCTTGCCTCATAAAAGGAGTTTGAAAGTCTTCCTTCCTCTTGAATTTTTTGAAATAGCTTGAGAAGGATAGGTATTAGTTCTTCTTTGAATATTTGGTAAAATTCACCTGTAAAGCCATCTGGTCCAGGACTTTTGTTTGTTGGGAGTTTTTTGATAACTGTTTCAATTTCATTTGTTGTTATTGGCCTGTTTGGGTTTTCCTATTCTTTCAGATTGATTTTTGGAAGATTATATGTTTCTAGGAATTTATCCATTTCACCTAGGTTGTCCAGTTTTTTGGCATACAGATCTTCATAGTATTTTTTCTTACAATTTTTTGTATTTCTGCAGTGTCAGTTGCTACTTCTCCATTTTCATTTTTAATTTTATTTATTTGAGTCCTCTCTCTTTTTTTCTTGGTGAGTCTGGTTAAAGGTTCATCAATCTTATTTACCTTTTCAAAGAACCAGCTCTTGGTTTCATTGATCTTCTATATTGTTTTTTTATAATAGCTTCTATGTCATTTATTTCCTCTCTGATCTTTATTATTTCCTTCCTTCTGCTTCCTCTGGGCTTTATTTGTTGTTCTTTTTCTAGTTCTTTTAAATGCAGGGTTGTTTATTTGAGATTTTTCTTGCTTCTTTTTATTTTCTTACAGATATATAGAGAGAGTCAGAGAGAGGGACAGACAGACAGGAACGAAGAGAGATGAAAAGCATCAATCATCAGTTTTTCACTGTGACACCTTAGTTTAGGGGTCCCCAAACTTTTTACACAGGGGGCCAGTTCACTGTCCCTCAGACCATTGGAGGGCTGGACTATAAAAAAAACTATGAACAAATCCCTATGCACACTGCACATATCTTATTTTAAAGTAAAAAAAAACAAAACAGGAACAAATACAATATTTAAAATAAAGAACAAGTAAATTTAAATCAACAAACTGACCAGTATTTCAATGGGAACTATGCTCCTCTCACTGACCACCAATGAAAGAGGTGCCTCTTCCAGAAGTGTGGCGGGGGCCAGATAAATGGCCTCAGGGGGCCACATGCGGCCCGTGGGCCATAGTTTGGGGACCCCTGCCTTAGTTGTTCATTGATTGCTTTCTCATATGTGCCCTGACCATGGGGCTACAGCAGACCAAGTAACCCCTTGCTCAAGCCAGTGACCTTGGGTCCAAGCTGGTGAGCTTTGCTCAAACCAGATGAGCCTGTGCTCAAGCTGACGACCTCAGGGTCTTGAACCTGGGTCCTCTGCATCCCAGTCCAATGCTCTATCCACTGCGCCACCACCTGATCAGGCTTTTTCTTGCTTCTTAGAGTATACCTGTAGTGCTATGAACTTCCCTCTCAGGACTGCTTTTGCTGTGTCCCATAGATTTTGAGTTGTTGTATGCTCATTTTCATTTGTTTCAAGGAAAGTTTTGATTTCTTCCTTGATCTCATTGTTAATCCATTCATTATTTAATAACATGCTATTTAGCCTCAAGTGTTTGAATGTTTTTCAGTTTTTCTATTGTAGTTGATTTCTAGTTTCATGACATTATGATCAGAGAAGATGCTTGATATGATTTCAATCTTCTTAAATTTGTTGAGGCTCGTTTGTGTCTTAACATGTGCTCTATCTTAGAGAATGTACCATGAGCATTTGTAAAGAATATATATTCTGCTGCTTTGGGATGAAAGGTTCTGAAGATATTTATTAAATCCAGTTGGTCTAGTGTCTAGTGTGTCATTTAAGGCCACTGTTTCTTTGTTAATTTTCTGTCTGGAGGATCTATTCCTTGATATTAGTGGGGTATTAAAGTCCCCTACTATTATAGTATTGCTGTTGATCTCACCCTTTATGTCCATCATAATCTGCTTTATATATTTAGGTGCTCCTATATTAGGCACATAGATATTTATAATGGTTATATTCTCCTGTTGGATTGCTCCCTTTATCATTATGTAGTGACCTTTATTATCCCTTACTTTGTTTTAAAGACTAGATATAATAAAGCCTTTGATTTATTTTGTCAGATATAAGTATTGCTACCCCAGCTTTTTTTTATTTCCATTTCCAAATTTTTTCCATCCCTTCACTTTCAGTCTGTGTGTCTCTTTTGTTTTGAGGTTGGTCTCTTGTAGACAGCATATGTACAGGTCCTGTTTTCTTATCCATGCAGCTACCCTATGTCTTTTGATTGGAGCATTTTATTCATTTACATTTAAGGTTATTATCGATATGTAGTTGTTTATTGCCATTTTATTCTTTAAATCAACATTCCTCTTTTTCTAGATTTATTTTCCTTTGCTCTGTTTACAATAGGCCTCTTAACATTTCTTACAGTATTGGTTTGGTTGTAATGAATTCCTTGAGTTTTGTTTTTTGTTTGTTTGTTTGTTTGTTTGTTTGTTTTGTCTGGGAAGCTTTTTATTTCTCCTTCAACTTTAAATGATAGCCTTGCTGGATAAAGAAGTCTTGGTTGTAGGCTCTTGTTTTGCATCTC
The DNA here is from genome assembly GCF_036850995.1 of Saccopteryx leptura. Classification (NCBI taxonomy): domain Eukaryota; kingdom Metazoa; phylum Chordata; class Mammalia; order Chiroptera; family Emballonuridae; genus Saccopteryx; species Saccopteryx leptura. Next base: position 219,850,968 of record NC_089504.1, on the reverse strand, counting down.
TCTGAATATTTCTTACCAATCCCTTCTGGCCTCAAATGTTTCTGTTGAGAAGTCTGATGTCATTCTTATGGAGGCTCCTCTGTAGGTAATTAACTGCTTTTCTCTTGCAGCTTTTAGTATTCTTTCTTTGTCTCTTAACTTTGGTATTTTAATTATGATGTGTCTTGGTGTAGGCCTCCTTGGGTTCCTCTTCAATGGAACTCTTTGCTCTTGAACTTGTGTGACTTTTTCCTTTATTAATTTAGGTAAGTTTTCAGCTATGATTTCTTCAAACAGGTTCTCTATCCCTTGTTCTTTATCTTCTCCTTCAGGAACCCCTATGATGTGAATGTTGTTTCACTTCATGTTGTCACAGAGCTCTCTTAGAGTTTCCTCTGACTTTTGAGCCTATGACTGGCCCTTAGCCACCTTCTTGGAGCCACAAGTTATCCAGAGTTTGTGACTGCCTCTGCTGGCTTTTATCTACTCTGGGCCTGGGGAAAGTCAGCTTAAAAGTTCAAGTTTCCCTGAGTCCCACTTTTGGGCACCTCTTACTGCTGGCTGCTTGTTGGGCTCAGCATGGTAATTCAGGGGTTAGGAAGGGTTGCGGGTATGGCTTGCCCGTTGGCCTCAGGTGTCATTCTATCCAGACTTTTTTTTAAAGCCCTCAGTAGGATGTGGCCACAGGAGTCCAGTGGGTGTGGCCTCTGAGATCCAGAGTTGTGGTCTGCCTGCTGGCCCACCAAGGACATACCACTGCTGCCAGCCCGCCTGCCTTCTGTCAAGTATTCAGCAGTGTGTGGGGGTGTGTAGCTCAGAGCTCAGCACCCAAAACCTGTGTCCCTGACATCATGCTCCCTGCTTCTGAGCGACCCTTTGCCCTGACTAGAGCAGGAGAGACTTTGGTGGGCGGGGAAATAGCTTCCCTTTGCTGGTGCCACAGAAAGGTATTGCTTCTCCCAGGAAAAATGGCCACTTTAGTATTGGGGAATGACTCTGCACAGGGGTGGCCTTCCCCCACAGTGTCTCTCCCTGGGTCTCCATGTTTACACTCTCCTCCAGCAACTCCAGTCCTCCCAGCTCTCCCCACCACCAGAGCCCCAAGTAAGTGTCTGTGAAGGAGGTTTTCCACACAGGCTCATTAAGATGGAGCCTGGGTTTGAGAGTTCTGGCTCTTCCTTGCAAACAGTAAGTAACCTGGCTCTTTTCTCAGCTAAATACTGTCTGGGCACCTCTTCTAGACTCTGGGGCTCTAGGCTGGGAATCTGGTCCTGGGGTTGAGGATCTACACCTCTCAGGGCAACCACCCCGCCATGAGAGTCCCTCCGGGCTGCCACTTGCTCCTGGAGCAGGACAGCCCTTTCCGCATCTCCACCCTTCTTACAAGTCTCGGTGTGGCTTCTTCGGAGATCCTTAGTTATAGATTCCTCTTAGTTTAGTCCAAAGTTGGTTTTTCAAGATGGTTGTTCTTAAATTAAGTGGTAATCCAATTTGGTCCTGGGAGGTGGCAGTTGGAACATCTGCCTACTCCGTCGCCATCTTCTGGATCTAGTATTGGGGCAATAAAGTTTCTTTTCCTGAGACTGATGCACTCAGACCAATGGAACTATCCTCAGCACTCCAGCTGATGCTAGAACCAATCAAGCCACTGGCATAAAGGAGTGATGGGGTCTTCATTCTCGTTTCCGACCTGGCCTCAGTCACGAGATGAAGGGCCGAGGTGTAGCCCCTTTGGGAAAATGCCTCTGGCAGCTAGGAGGCCCTGCCCACTGTTATGAGTATTAAATACATCTGAAATACCTAGAGCTCGGCTTAGGAGAAGCTCAATTAAAGCAGAGCTTTCTCCTACTGGCTGATGACCGAGTAAACAGAACTTCTGACAGTACCGACACCACTTTGGGGAATTGGGGAGACCAATGACCATTCCCCTCCTGACCCATTCCACGCCCTCGGAGTGCTTTCTGCCAGACCAGCCCTGCCTGCTTTCTACCCCAATGCTAATAGCACCTTCTGGAATCTTGGAAATGTTTTATATGTTTGATGTCCAAAAGCCACGTGGGGCATCTGAGCACCTAAAATGAGGCTAGAGCAACTGAGGACCTGAACCTACCATTTCATTCTAAGTAATTTAAATGTGAATTGTCACGTGTCACCAGAGGCTGCCATACTGGACAGCTCAGTTTTCATGACCCACTCTGGTCCACATGGTTCATGGGAAGGCAGACTAACTCCAGGCAAGGACAGCCCACCATTCGTTAAAGTAAGCAGCTAATCCAGGTGACTGATGTCCACACAGAATGCTGGGTCCCTGGCTGATATTGCAAGTTAAAACGAATATTTATTTTTGCACTTTTAATCAAGCAAGCAATCCTGTTTGGACATGAACACAAGGTACAAGGCCCAGCAAAGCCCCGTCTTGATTCATTGGATAATTATGTCTAAACCATTTTTTGTTTTTCTCTTCATTTTATATTTCACATGCCACACACATACACATTCACATGCACAAAACCTCCCACATTGTGGCAGCCGCTGTGTTCCTCGGCTGATGGCCAAGGTCATCTGGGAGCTTGGAGGTACTGAACTGTGCTCATGTTCAAGGTTCAGGGGCAGTCAACTTGCCCTGCCTCCTTCTTCAACCTGAGCTCATATGGACTTCCAAACTGGCCTGGACAGGGTCAGCCACTGGGAAACTAGAGCAACAGTGAGATTTCATTTCCTTGAAAAGAAACTGGTTCCCACTGCAGAGCAGCAGCTCCACTGCAAGCTATCAGATATTCAACACATCTGGCAAACCTGTCTGTAGGCTGAGCATGTGTAGGCACTGATCTAGTTGATGAAGTCTCAGGGAGAACAGCACAGGCAGGGTCCCCACCTTCACAAACCAAGGGGAAGGGGGTGTTGTCAACAAACAAGTACACAAATATTAACTTCAAGGTAGAGATCAGTATTAGTCTGGAAAATAAAGTGGGGGAGGGACAGAGGATGGCTGGGTGGGGCAGGGTCTCAGTCTGCTTAGGCCACTGTAACAGAATGCCACAGGCTGGGAATCTTTAGCAATAGACACTTACCCTCTAACTGTTCTGCAGGCTGGATGCCCAAGATCCATGTGTCCGCAGGGTTGTTTTCTCTGAGGCCTCTCTCCTGGGCTTGTAGATGGCCATCTTTTCCCCTGTGTCTTCACATGGTTGCCCTTCTCTGTGTGCATTTGTGTCCTAATATCCTCTCCTCATAAGAACACTAGTCGGCTTAGATGAGCGCCAACCCTAATGATCTCATTTTAACTTAATCACCTCTTTATAGACACGTATTTCCAAATATAGTTACATTCTGTGGTCCTGGGGTCAAGGCTTAAATATAAGCATTTGTGGCCCTGGCCAGTGGCTCAGCGGTAGAGCGTTGGCCTGGCATGCAGGAGTCCCGGGTTCGATTCCCGGCCAGGGCACACAGGAGAAGCGCCCATCTGCTTCTCCACCCCTCCCCCTCTCCTTCCTCTCTGTCTCTCTCTTCCTCTCCCGCAGCCAAGGCTCCATTGGAGCAAAGATGGCCCGGGCACTGAGGATGGCTCTGTGGCCTCTGCCTCAGGTGCTAGAATGGCTCTGGATGCAAGAGTGATGCCCCAGATGGGCAGAGCATCGCCCCCTGGTGGGCGTGCCGGGTGGATCCCAGTCGGGCGCATGCGGGAGTCTGACTGCCTCCCCATTTCCAGCTTCGGAAAAATGAAAAAAAAAAAAAAAAAAAAAAAAATATATATATATATATATATATATATATATATATATATATATATATATAAAAGCATTTGTGGGGAAACTTGATTCAGCCTATAGCTTTATAGACATAGGATTTTGGAGACTATGGATCTTCATTCTTCTCTTTCACAATTGTTTTTGATTATTCTTTGCTTCTCTGTGTAAATTTTAGATTCAGCTTATAGAATATGCTCTTTTGAACTAATCACCATGGCCCAAAGATTTCAACACACAGAAATGATGTTGACTGATAAATATGGACCCCGCCCAAGCCTATAGCTGGGAATTTCTGAGACCTTTGAGAAAGGGGAAGGGCTGAGTGAAGGCTGAGGAGGCAGACCCCAAAGTCTGTTCCAGGGCACATGTGAACTGGCCTTCTTTCATTCTTCACTACCAGATCAGGTGGATTAGTCAGCCCTGGCTGGCTTAAACAACAGACATTTCTTCTTTCCCAGTCTGGAGGCTAAAAGCCCAAGAACAATGAGTATGTAGGGGGGTGGGTTTCTGGTGAGACCTCCTTCCTTGGCTTGTAGACAGCCACTCTCTCTGTGCCCTCACGTGGCCTCTTCTCTGTGCACTGGCATGGAAGAGAGAGCTCTGGTATCTTCTCCCTATAAGGGCACCAGTTCTAATGGATTAGGGCCACACCCTTATGACCAAATTTAACCTTGATTATCCTTAAAAGCCCAGTCTCCAAATATAGTCACATTATGAATTAGGCTTTCCTGTGTATGAAGCTGGGGTGGAGGAGGCACACTTTGGTCCATAATGCCAGAAAAGGGGCAATGCTTTGAACCACAACCTCCTTTCCTGAGACTAAACTCCAGCTCAGAAGTTTTGCAGTGGACTCCCAGGCCAGCCTCACAGGAAAAGGAGGAAGGGAGAGCACCCCCCCCCAAAAAAAATAAATGAACAGCAATTCTATTAAATAATTCACTCAGTTAAGATTGTCAACTTGGGAAAATAAATTTCTCATTGGTAGCAGAGGGAATAAAGTAGCGGTTGTCAGCTGTGACGCAAATGCAGTGGCCACATCCCAAGAATTGTACTTTTAAGCTCCAAAGCATCCATAAGTCAGCGGGGAAAAATGGTAATTGAAAATGAAAAATAAAACCATATCTTAAAAAAAATCCTCAATTTTTAACCCAGAGAAGTTATAAACATAAGTGAATTTCCCTTCCTGCAATGTGTTGTTGGTTCAGGAGTCTGAGGACTCACTGTCCACCCCCCTCTCTCTCTCTGCATTTTCATCCCATTTCTGCCCAAGTGCCAAGTGCAGAATGACTGTTCCCTGACCTTCCAGATGTCTCTGTCACTCTTATCCAGGCCCCAGGCCAACAGCTCTTCCTCCTTGCTGTGGACTGGATTTTGTGTACCCTCCAAATTCTTAGGTCGAAGCCCTTAACCTACAATGTGATGGTATTTGGAGGCGGGGCCTTGAGGAGGTCATTAAGCATGAAGGTAGGGCACTCGTGATGGAATTAGTGCCCTTATGTGAAGACACAGAGAGCTGGCTTCCTCCCTCCACCATGAGGACACAAGGAGAAGACAGTTGTCTGCAAGCCAGAAAAAGGGTTTCGCCCTTGCTCGGTAGCTCAGTTGGTTAGAGCATCATCCCCACATATCAAGGTTGTGAGCTTGATTCCTAGCCAGCGCACATATAAGAATCAACCAATGACTGCAAAAATAAGAAGAGCACATGGATGTTTCTCTACATCTCTCTCTTTCTCTCCCTTCCTCTATCTCTAAAAATCAGTAAGAAAGAAAGTCTTACCAGTAACCAAATCAGCCAGCATCTTAATTACAGACTTCCTGGCCTCCAGAACTGTAGGAATAAATATTTGTTGTTTAAGCCATTCTGTGTACAGTATTCTGTTGTAACAACTTGAACACTGAAACACTCCTTCAAACTTCTCCTGCCCCACACAACCCTCAGGCTCCCAGACACCACAGAAGACAGAACTGTCACCCTGAGAAATGCCTACCCATCAGGAGCATCTACCATATAAAGTTGATTCTTCTTATTCATAGTAATTAAGAGTCACCATGTAAGCAGTGAACTATTGCTCCTAGGGGGAGGTATAAACATATACACAAGACATACACATCTCACCTAGATAATAGTCATCAATCCTAAAATCAACTCATGCAGGCAGATTCTATTCTCTTTATTTTGCAAGAGAGAAAATGAGGCTCAGAATTGTTAAGTGATTGCCTGTGGCTGTCCCTCTAGCAAGTGCCAGAGTTAGGACTCCACCCAGTCCAAGTGCCCCCCTCCCCCCAGCTTCTCACTACACACTGCATAGTCCCCTCCGGTCTTCCCCCTCTGGCCATGTCTGGATGAGGAGGGACAAGAAGGCAGAGCCTCATCTTGTTTGATCTTTGCTGGAAATGTGTGCATCAGGCAAATCACACTCTGGCCGCTCTGTGCATGTCCACACAAAGGGCCCAAAAAGTACTGGAGGGCTTAGATTTGGGGCTTACAAATACCTTTTTAGTGAATAGGTGACTTTGCAAATATGGAATCTGCAAAGACTGAGGACTGACTGTATCCTTTCAGCTGCTGTAACTGAACATCCTGGACCACAGTTAGCCCTGTGAGGACAACATCTGTTCATGGGGCTGCTCCTGTGTTTGCTCGTCCAGGACTGAGACTCTGTGGGTCAGACCCAGGCATCCATCAGATGGGTCCCTCACTGACCACAAACTCCAAGAGGACAGAGACTCTGTCCGCCTTGCCTGTCACCGCATCCCAGCACCTGGGAGTCAGTACATGCTGAACAGTGGCCAGAGGGAGATGAATGACCAGGTTCACAGTTAGTCCTTGGAGTGAGTTCTTCTGTGTCCCAGTCCAGTGCACTATCCACTGCACCACCACCTGGTCAGGCTGGAATGAGTTCTTTATGGAGATCAGACGATAGATTTGACAGGTACACAGGAAGGCACACTCTGAGGTGAGGTCCACACCAGAAACGTTTGAGAGTGAAACAGCATGGATCGTTTTTATAATTCATTGGCTTGTGGGGTTTTTCCCCTCAATTATAAAAGTAATTCATGCTCAACATTAAGAAAAACAAACAAAAAACTTTTAGGTAAAAAGCAAAACACTATCAAATCCCCACCACCTAAAAACAATTATGACTAAAATTTAAGCAAATATTCTGCCAGTGTTGGTTTGCCCGCCATTTTCTGCAGTCTGGTGACGGTTTGTTTTCCTTGTAGACCCCGTGCCCTGCCAGCACCCATGGCGTTGTGCCTCAGAGTGGATGACACCGTAGACACAGAGAACAGGAGTCACTCCAACTCCGGCAGGGCTCGAACAGAGGGATAGAAAAGAAAGATCAGTCTGAGCTGGTCCTTCCTGTCCCCAGAAATGACATGGAAGGGTGTCCAGTGAGGAGGGGACAAAAAACATAAATGTTGTTGGGATCCCTACATGTACCTGACTTCAAGCCAGGGCTGGGCAGAGGCTGAGACAGCAGACCACAGGGCTCAGGGCAGAGGAGCCTTGCCTGGGCAGCGCCTAGCCAAGGGCCCGAGCCCAGGATTTGTACCAGACATGCTCACAAGTGAACTCTAAAGATTAGAGTGGGCCCCCCAATGTGGGAACAGGAGACAGTCCACCACCCCACAACAGTGTCAGGAAGCCATCCTGAAACAGCCCTCACTGGCCTGGATGCCCAGCAAGCAGGACACTGCCCAGTACACACCTGCCCAGCTGCGGTGAGCCCTAGAGAATGGAGAACGTGGAGCAGGGCAAGGCCATGTCCTCAGACACCAGCGACTACAGAGGGGCATAGGCCCTCCCAGTGTGCCCTCCTCCCCAGGCCCGGGCCCTGGGTCAGCCTCTGACATGGAGACACACCAGGGGAAGGGCCATCTCTGAACCAAACAGACATTTAGTTCCTATTGCTGGTGAAATGTGGGCCCAAAAGAGAAGTTAAAATCCAATCATATAAAAGTGAATAGTCACTTGAGTCTGGGCACAGAGAAGTGCACTCACTACTTACATATATATATGTGCATGCATCTTTTAAAGAGAAAAAGGCCATAAACATGAATGTGTGTGACGTTTTTCCCTTTCGAAGACACCCCATACGTATGTTCTGGTCTAATTCCTACTCATGGAGTAACTCATGATCACCCTGAACTGCTGTGACCAAAATTCTGCTTCCAAACTATGGGGACTGCCTGGCCATTCCTCTATTCTCCATACTATGCTGGCTTCCAGCTTCAGGCCGGACTCTCACTGTAGAGTTCTCCCCTGTGCAAGGTGCACAGTAGGGCAGATCTTCCTGGGCGACTCCTCATCTTCTTGCCTTGACAGACATGTCTGCCTTGCCCGTGAGTCCTCCAATATCTGGACTGCGCGTCACCCTGACTTTGGAAGTCTTCTCCGGTGGTAGTGTCCACACAGAGGGCTCTGGGTCCAGGTAGATGGTCCCACGTGCTGTTCAGCTCTGTGGGAATCCAGAGACAAGTAGATGGCTATATGTGAGTGGGGGAGGTGAGAGGCAGAGGGGTGCTGTCAGAGCTGAGTTTTGAAGAAAAGGGGAGATAAGGCAGGAAAGATAAATTACACATGGACCATACAGGAACCCGCATGGGGAGCAGGTATTTGGAGTCCATCAGATGAATGACAGACTCACAGGAGTCCCAAGCTCACATGGCAAGTGTCCTTTGGAGCCATGGGGAGGAGGGGGGCGAGGGTCACAGAGGCACCGGGGCGATGAATCGACAAAGGTGGTGATGAATGAGCCCTCTGCTTACCTGAGACCTTTCTCTACAACGAGTCCCATCTGAGAAAAGGCAGCTGTGTGTTTAGGAGCTAGACCAGTGAGCTGGGTGAGCGAGCTCACCACATCTTATACCCACACAGGTGAGTCCAGAAGGGCTGGAGGACAGAGGACTGGGGAGGACATGGCTGCTTCAGCCAGCTTCAGGACAGGAAGGAGGCTGTGGATTCTAGAAACAGGGAGAACTGTAGCACATCTGTTGATGGAAGCATAGAATCTTAGGGAGAAAAATGGGATGATGATTTAGTCAGAACTCTAAGCAGATCATTAGTCAAAAAAGCAGCAATGCTTTTGTGGTTATAAATATTTTAAAGTTTTTTTTGTTTTTTTTTTAACAGAACAGACTTCATCTCTTTAAAAGTCCAAACACTTCTGTGAACTTGCAGGAATAATTGCATGGTGGTTTTTTCCCTTTTCTCAGGGCACCTTTAAAGTTCACTGAGATTATGAGGATTCAGATGTAAATCACTCTACTTCCTTTGAAATAAATACACTTGGAGCTATTTTGGTATCGGTCATGTTTAATATCGAGTTTACAAGGTATAGACATGAATATATGAGCAATCTCACATTCTAATATTAAGAGATTGAGCAGGCGGCCAGGTTATTAATATGTGGTTTGAGTCCAGCACTGCAGCCGCTGGAGGACGTGCAGCGGAATTTCTGAGTCACCGCCAGCCCCACTCAGTGGTCTGGCAGCCACATGGCAGCCCAAGACTCAAGTTGTTTTGTTACAAACATCAAAGGCCCACGCTTGACCCTATGAAGACCCCCACTGCTCAGAGCACTCACAGAGCAAGACCATGGTGTGGAGCTCAGGGTCCAGTCGTGAGAAGGCCCTGGAGGTGCCCAGTGCCCTGTCTGGCCCAGGGACCCCACTGTGGGCATGTGTCTCATGAACAGGGCGGGCTGGGTGTCTGGGGCCTATGCCGTAGGCCCAGTACCTCTTGAAGTTGGCAACATTCTAGAATCAAAGACAGAAACCCAACCTCTTCTGGGCAAGCCCAGAAACCAGCTTGGACCGCCAGGCCTGAAGGCAGGGTTTGTCTTGGCTGAGCCGGCTGGCGCCAAGTGTTGGCTGTGGGGTCTGGGGGCCAGGTCTCGCAGGCGACACTGGATGCTGACTCAATGCAGCGGGTGGACATGCACTGACAGCCGCCCTGGCATCTAGCTGCCGCTGGCAGGGCCTCACCAGGCTGCAGAGGACCTGACATTCCCAATAGGCGTCCCTGTAACATTTGCCCTTGCAGTCGTTTCTGACCACCCGTCCATGGACGATGGACCCATCTGTCAGAAATTCCGTGCTGATCAGCAGAAGAGTTACCCACCTTGATGCTATATAGAGGTTCTATTTTCTGGCAGACCAGCGCTGGTCTACAAACCGGCCATTGGAAACCACTGACCTGGAACACAGTTCTGAGGCCAATTCTCCTTTTTCAGTGTATCTAACCCTTAACTAAACACCTGCAGATTCCTAGCCTGACATGTGTCTGAGCCATGGGCCACACGACCTCTAATTTCCTCCCCAGCACTAGAGTCTGGGACCCTTACTCGATCCAGCCTCCTCCCCACAACTTTCAAACTGGCCTGGGAGGAACCCGGTGCCTGACAGAGACTTGTGAATTCAGAGGAGGGGATGGGGGTCAGGAGAGCCAGGGGTGTCCGGAGCTGGAGCACACCCTCCACAGAGGCCTATGACGGGTACCCGCGAGCAGAGCTCGGCCATACCACAACTCAATGGCCTTGCCAGTGTCAGTATGGCCTGGTCACAGGCTGCTGGTCTGCCCCCAGGTCCACCAGCTGTGACTCGAGGTGCAGGATGGCTGGAGCCAGGAACCTGCTTCCTCTGGACCATTTCCCTCCCGGTGAGGCTGAGCCTGGTCTCTGGTGGCCATAGGGCTTCCAGTCTTCTGGGTGGTTCCAGCCAGGAGGCCAGGAACCTCGCACCGCAGCCTCAGATGGGGCAGGCCAGCAGGAAAAGCAGAGCGGTGCACAGCACTTGCTTACCAAGGTTTGACCCTACTATGCCCCACCACCACGGGCCTGGGCGCCATCATTTGTGAAACAGGCTTTTCTAGGCCTGTACCAGGAAGGGCAGGAGCAAAACATTAAACAGTTGATTTTAGTGTGTCATGTATCTTTGCTGTGCACTTGGTACAGAAAGGATAACTTGACTATTTACTTTGTAGGTTTCTGTAGAAGACGCATCTAGATTACAAGACCCTGGACTTCAAGCCTGATATAAATGGATAAGACTCTGGGTGTCCTAGGACAGGAATGTGCATATTTTGCAAGAGGCTGGGAGACATGAGTGAATAACTGTGGTCAGAGAGCAGATGCAGCCAGGTTGATTCTATTAATGGCCCCAATCGCTCACGCCCCCCCACTCAAACCTTTTGAGTGGTGCTGCCCCATACTGCCTCTGCACATGACCAAATTGGGATTGCAACAAACCTCATATAAAGGCTTGAAAAGACACTTCCAAGTTGCCGTCACCTCTTTTGCTCCCATGCAATCATCATGAGAAATGCCTGGGCAAGCCTCCTGGGGACACAAGAGTAACATGCAGAAGACAGCCTAATCACACCATTCAAGGCCATCTTAGATCAGCAAGGCCACTGCCAACTCACGTCAGACACTTGACTATAGATGCGGAAGCCAGGACCAGCTGCTCATGGCACAAACTAGCAGGAGCACCCATACGACCTGCAGACTCATGAGAAATGGACGGTGGTTGCTTTAAGACTCCAAGATCAAGTGCAGGTATTAGGCTGTAAAAGCTGATGGACAAGACAGGTAATTGTTTTGCTCTTATCTGTCTGGATACTTTGGCCTTAAAATTCAATAGATCTATCATGTTGAGGTATGTTCCCTGTATTCCCACTTTGTTGAGTTTTGATCATGAATGGGTGTTGAATTTTATGAAATGCTTTTTCTGCATCTATTGAAATTATCATGTGGTTTTTCTCCTTCCTTTTGTTTATGTGATGAATCACACTGATTGATTTGCGAATATTGTACCAGCCTTGCCTCCCAAGAATAAATCCCACTTGATCATGATGTATGCTTCTTTTCATATATTGCTAGATCCGGTTTACTAATATTTTGTTGAGGATTTTAGCATCTATATTCATCAGGGATATTGGCCTATAGTTTTCTGTCTTTGTGTTGTCTTTGCCTGGTTTTGGAATCAGAATTATGCTCGCCTCATAAAAGGCACTTGGAAGTCTTCCTTCCTCTTGAATTTTTTGAAATAGCTTGAGAAGGATAGGAGTTAGTTCTTTGAATATTTGGTAGAATTCACTTGTGAAGCCATCTGGCCCATGACTTTTCATTGTTGGGAGTTTTTTGATAACTGTTTCGATCTCATTTGGTGTAATCGATCTGTTTAGGTTTTCTGATTCTTCCAGATTGACTTTTGGAAGATTGTACGTTTCAAGGAATTTATCCATTTCATCTAGGTTGTCTAGTTTTTCGGCATACAGTTCTTCATAGTCTTGTCTTAAAATATTTTGTATTTCTATTGTGTCAGTTGTTATTTCTCCACTCTCATTTCTCATTTTATTTATTTTAGTCCTCTCTCTTTTTTTCTTGGTGAGTCCAGTTAAAGGTTCATCGATCAAGCTATACTACAAGGCCATTGTACTCAAAACAACCTGGTACTGGCATAAGAACAGGCACACAGATCAATGGAACAGAACAGAGAACCCAGAAATAAACCCACAGCTCTATGGACAACTGATATTTGACAAAGGAGGTAAGGGCATACAATGGAGTAAAGACAGCCTCTTTAATAAATGGTGCTGGGAAAATTGGACAGCTACCTGCACAAAAATGAAACTAGACCACCAACTTACACCATTCACAAAAATAAACTCAAAATGGATTAAAGATTTAAATGTAAGCCATGAAACCATAAGCATCTTAGAAGAAAACATAGGCAGTAAGCTCTCTGATATCTCTCGCAGCGATATATTTGCTGATTTATCTCCACAGGCAAGTGAAATAAAAGACAGGATAAACAAATGGGACTATATCAAACTAAAAAGCTTTTGCACAGCCAAAGACAATAAGAACAGAATAAAAAGACAAACTACACAATGGGAGAACATATTTGACAGTACGTCTGATAAGGGATTAATAACCAAAATTTATAAAGAACTTGTAAATCTCAACACCAGAAAAACAAACAATCCAATCAAAAAATGGGAAAAAGCCCTGGCCGGTTGGCTCAGTGGTAGAGCATCAGCCTGGTGTGCAGGAGTCCCAGGTTCGATTCCTGGCCAGGGCACACAGGAGAAGTGCCCATCTGCTTCTCCACCCCTCCCTCTCTCCTTCCTCTCTGTCTCTCTCTTCCCCTCCCGCAGCCAAGGCTCCATTGGAGCAAAGTTGGCCCGAGTGCTGAGGATGGCTCTATGGCCTCTGCCTCAGGCGCTAGAATGGCTCTGGTTGCAACAGAGCAATGCACCAGATGGGCAGAGCATCGCCCCCTGGTGGGCATGCTGGGTGGATCCCGGTCAGGCGCATGCGGGAGTCTGTCTGACTGCCTCCCCGTTTCCAACTTCAGAAAAATACCAAAAAAAAAAAATGGGAAGAAGAAATGAATAGACACTTCTCCAAAGAGGACATACTGATGGCCAACAGGCATATGAAAAAATGTTCAACATCACTAATCATTAGAGAAATGCAAATTAAAACCACAATGAGATATCACCTCATAACAGTCAGAATGGCACTCGCTCATCAACAAAACAACACAGAATAAGTGCTGGCGAGGATGTGGAGAAAAGGGAATCCTCCTGCAGTGCTGGTGGGAATGCAGACTGGTGCAGCCTCTGTGGAAAACAGTATGGAGATTCCTCAAAAAATTGAAAATCGAACTGCCTTTTGACCCAGCTATCCCACTTTTAGGAATATACCCCAAGAACAACATAGAACTGTTCCAGAAGAAGAAATGCACCCCCATGTTTCTGGCAGCATTGTTCACAACAGCGAAGATCTGGAAACAGCCCAAGTGTCCATCAGTGGACGAGTGAATTAAAAAGCTTTAGTACATATATACTATGGAATACTACTTAGCCATAAGAAATGATGACATCAGATCATTTACAATAACATGGATGGACCTTGATAACATTATACGGAGTGAAATAAGTAAACCAGAAAAAACTAAGAACTATATGAACCCATGCATAGATGGGACATAAAAATGAGACTCAGAGACATAGACAAGAATGTGATGGTAATGGGGGTGGGGGGGTGGGGGAGGGGGGAGGAAGGAGAAAGAGGGAGTGGGGGGAGGGGAGGGGCACAAAGAAAACCAGATAGAAGGTGACAGAAGACAATTTGACTTTAGGTGAGGGGTATGCAGCATAATCAAATGTCAAAATAATCTGGAGATGTTTTCTCGGAACATATGTACCCTGATTTATCAATGTCACTGCATTAAAATTAATAAAAATAAGATTAAAAAAAAATTCAATAGATCTAGATCTTTACATCTTTTCATTCTACTGATGTCACCTCCAGGCTCCTCAAACACATTTCTAAATGGATGTGAGCTTTTTTGCAACAAAGAAAACACTTCTATTTCCATCATCAGGACACATTCATACATGGTCCCAACACCAAACCTCCATATTTCACTACGGGAAGAAAACTAGCACACCCTGAGGGGTCAGGAAACAGTACCTCCCACTCCACCTCCAACCACTACCAGCAATAGTAAATAAACTGAATCTAGAAGATATAAATGGGTAAGATGTCTAAATCTGTATAAATGATTCAATAAACAAAAAGGATAAGAAGCATTTTTAAACTCCACCATTTTAAAATTTATTTCCACTAACACATTTTAGTTTGTGATTTTGTGAAGTAGTATAGCTACTTCCAGTTCATGACCTAAGTCACATTCTAACAGTAACATCCAGTAGTACTGATCGTACCAACGCAGTTAACCCTGCAGGAGAGTCCTGGGAAAGTCTGGGTGAATAGGTTACCTGTCAGATATTACTGAAGTGATGAAAAGCAACATTATTTTTGCTTCATTTTCAGCAAATACATAACTTTGTTTCCTTATCATCAACTTTTATACAAAAAAACAAAAATTGCAGAACTCATAAAATAGTCAGAAACTTTCCATGTATTAGGTAGGAATCACCAACAAGTCATCAACTCTCAGAACAGAGAATTTCTGCACCAAATTAACTGTTCTTTGGCATAAAACTACAACCTGTAGCTTTTAAAAATTTTAACTACATTATCTCAAAATATTCAAATAAAACAATACTCCCACCTACTGGATAAAGAAATACATCTGCCTTATTTCAGCCATGAACAGACCACCATAAAAAAGGAACTCTAACTATAATGAATTTAAAATAAGTTTATTGTGTTTATAACACCCTCAAAATACCCCCTAGAAGAAAAGGAACCTATGACACAGTGCAGTTGCTCCCCAAAAAGGAACAGACAGGTCACATATGACAAAACTGTCTGGAATCACGTGTATATGTTACTCTGAACTTCATTTGTCTTCACCAACTTCTTCAGCATCTCTGTGCTCTGGGGAATGTTCTGCAAAGGGAGGATACAATGTTAATACAGTGAGACTGAGCTCAGAAACAACGTGCAGCCCAGTCCCTGCACCCTGCAGGAAAGGGTGCTGCGTTCACCACCTCTTCCCAACAAAAAGGCAAGTAGGTCACACATCTAAGCATGGCCTCTCAATGCCCACAGCTTGCTGAGGACTGTCCTGGTCACTGCAGGCCCTCTGAAGTCTTAGGCAGACACCATGTTCTAGCTAGGCCCTCTCCACTGTGAGCCCCGACTCCCTCTGGAGCCCAGGGCCTCGCTCATCACCATTCTTCTCGTGCCCCCTGAGCTCGCCTACACCTGGGCACACTCCACGGCCTTCTGCGCATGTCCATCCACTAAGAGTCCCCCATCTTTCAAATCCAGCTCAAGTGCCACTTTCCCAGTGGAGCCTTTCCTCCTGTTGACCTCCCCTCCCCTGGCCTGGCTCACAACATGCCCTCTGCTGGTCCGGCATGACCACACCCATGCCACTGAGGCCCCACAGAGCTGGACTGCCCAGTGTTGGGCGGTCCTCGCAGTAGGCACTCAAGAATTCCATCGTGTTAATCAAATACCACTTTTAGGTCAACAGAGGTTATGAACTCAGGATGACGATATGTGGTCACCGAGAAAACCACTCTTCAGAACAACTACCCGATGCATCTTCCCATAAATATTTATGCTTAATGTAAAAAATGAAAGATTTTAAAATGTCCCCTTCAAAGAACACTCTTAAAAGCCAAAAGTTGACTTAAACGCTGTATGACACATGGTTTACAGTTCTCAGAATAAGCGCACCCAAATATCTGTGAAGCGCCAGAGTGCTGAGCACCATGCCGCAAAGCGCACAAACTGGCCCCAGCCCTGCCCTCAAGTGTGAAGAGCCGATCAATTAACCAAGGAGCAAACACAACTATTAGTATCTACTTCAGAAGAGATGCTATATATGAATTAACTCAATTTGTCAGAAAGATTATCCATTACTCTAGCTCAGCAATTTTTAACCTTTTTTATCTCATTGCACACATAACCTAATTACTAAAATTCTGCAGCACACCAAAAAATATTTTGCTGATCCGACAAAAAAAAGGTATAATTCTGATTCACTGACTGGATGGTTATTGTTGTATTGACTGGTATCCTTTTTTTTTTTTTTTTACAATCTAAGAGAAAAGAGGTCAGTGCCCCTGACTAGTCAGGAACTGCATGTTATAAAATCTTTTGCGGCACACTGGTTGAAAATCGCTGCTCTAGCTGATCTGAAAGCTATTTAGTCACCCCTCGGTATCTACAGGGGACTGGCTCCCAGACTCCTCCAGGACACCAAGATCCTGCGATGTTCAAGTCCCTCACGTAAAAAGGAGTAGGTTAATGTAGTCATTTGGCCCTGCCAACCATGGACACGAAACGCCAACTGTACCTGAATTATACTACATTAGAATTTTACAGTTTTCCTTATTAATTCAACAGTTGGCTACTGAGGACCATCTTCTACATGCCAGGAATGTGACAAACGATGGATACCAAAATGGCCTGTTCCACAAAAAACTGACACTCTAGCAAGAAAACTCATTTGAGACCAGTGAAATGAGCTAACTCCAACACAACAGAAACATTGTCTTAACACTAACAGTCACACTAGAATAAAACAGTCTGCAGAACATTGTTACAACCTCTTCCCTTTAAGAAAGTTATTCTCAAACTGGGAATCCATGGACCTTCAGGAAATCTCTGTGGGAAAAGAGGGGAGTTCCTAAATAACCTGAAATTATGGGCAGAACTTTTGGTGTCTATGTTCCAATATGGATTGTCTTGGGCAAGAGCCCAGACAAAACTAACTGAAAGCAGGGGAACAGGTTCACCTCATCTTCACATATCTAGTCCCAGGCAAAATTAGATAAACAGATGTTACAATAATTTGATCCATGTTATGCATTCTTAGAAACTACCACCTTCCAAATTAATTCCAAACTAATTAAATGCCTTCTCAAAATTTACCAACCTTCTAAATTAATTAGTTACAGAAACTTCAACATCAAAGCCCTCTCTCTACAAAGCCACCTGAATTTAAGCACAGGGCATAAACCTATCACACACAGATAAAATATCCCCCACAGCACAGAGGCATAGCCATGAAAGAGGAGGCAATCAAATTCAAACCTTCAGATTAGGAAGCTTTATTTTGCCCTGGCTGGTTGGCTCAGTGGTAGAGCGTTGGTCCACTGTGTGAATGTCCTGGGTTTGATTCCTGGTCACACAGGAGAATAGCCCATTCACTTCTCCACCCTCCTCCTCTCGCTTCGCTCTCTCTCTCTCTTTCACCTCAACCTCCTGCAACCAAGGCTCAATTGGAGCGAGTTGGCCCCAGGCACTGAGGATGGCTCCATGGCCTCCACCTCAGGCACTAAAAAATGGCTCTGGTTGCAAGGGAGCAAGGGCGCTAGATGGGCAGAGCATCGCCCCCCCAGTGGGCTTGCTGGGTGGATCCTGGTTGGGTCTCATGCAGGAGTCTATCTCTCTCCCTTCCCTCCTTTCACTGAATTTAAAAAACAAAAAAGGGAAGCTTTATTTTGAGGAGAAAAAAAGGATCTCCAAGTGTTATTTCAGTTTTAAATCAACACCATACATTTACGTGTGTTATTATGTTGGTTCATTCACAGTACCTCAGTGAGTGACAGTAAACCTTGCTACATCAGTGAGTGACAGAAAACCTCACCTTAACCAAGGCTTTCAAGCTTTTGGATGAAAGAACAGGCTTAAAAGCTTCAATTGTAACGAGGTCTAACTTCATCACATCAGTATAACACAAGTACAGGACGGCAGGGATCTTCCAGACTTGACAGTAACTCAGAACTATCAATATGCAAAAAAACAAATAAACAAAATAAAACCTTGAGTTTCTATTAGCGGATTTTTAAATTAAACATCTCTAAATAATATAGACTGCTTTTAAAAATAGTTCTCTGTTGCCTCTTTTAATCAAAGCACTTAATGATATTCTGAACCAATTATAATGCATATTTTCTTTCAAAGCCGATTATTTTCCTAAGTAGTCTCCTGCTTTGTAAATAGTTCTTTTTTCAATTACAGTTTACATTCAATAGTACTTTGTATTAGTTTCAGGTGTACAGTATAGGCAAACATTGTTTATTATGCATTTCTTCAACACATTGCTGAGATGCATCTTAAGTAGCTATAAGATTAAAATTTCCTGACTATAAATAAATTAAATGTAAATAACTATATGAAGCATGGTATAAAATATTGAGCCATTTATTCTAATAAACATGTAAAGAAAAAGCCCTTTTATTAATTAATAATTATTTATTATAACATTATTGAAATGATTATCTAATTTTGTTATGATGTGACAGGAACAAAAAATTTTAAAACTACCAAGATTCAGTATCTGAAACCTACTATTTTGACAATTAAAACATTCTTTGCTAACTTTTCATACACAAACAATTTAATCTAATACTGCCTCACATGAGGAGCTACCAAAAGCCAAATAAAAACAAAGCAGTCATGAAGGGCAACAGTGATCTCTAGGCTGTTCTCATATGACTGTGTCTGAAAAACTTTAAAACTCAAATCAAATAGAATGTATTAGCAACTACAGATACTGAGAATAAACAGCAATGCATTATTAATCATCATTAACAAACTACCTCAAAAATATCTCCAAAATTCAAAGTAATAATTATCAATAAAACAATAACAAGATACAATGTAAATTACAAATGTTAATAGCACCTGCTGCAGGCAGATCATGTACGATGTTTGGTTGTTCCAGCAGTGAGCAGCATGGAGGTTCTTTGAAATTCTGTGTTTTCAGGGCTTTCAAGAAAGGAGAATGAAGGCTGCTAGTAGATTCGGAAGTTCTATAGTCAGTAACGTGTCGACATGTAAGAATAGTTATTTGCATATTCTTCTTTGGACAAGAGCCAAAAACCTAACACAAAAATTGATTTTAAATTAAATAAAACATATATATAATTTTGACATAGAATAGAAACATCCTCTGGGTGTTTGTCTAACACCACTCACAGTAGTATGCCTTGCAGGGGTAGAAGTACACATAAAAAAACAGAACACACACCTTGCTGTCCCCTCACCTAGATGTGATCTTGGTTCTGTAACTTTCTAGTTGAGTGACCTTCACATTACTTTCTTCACCTGTGATTAAGTTAAATTCTTCACTGAAAAGTCTGTATTTTTAGGCATACACTATGTGCACAGTTTTCCCACAAAACGAAGCCTCAATCAATTCATCGTAATGCTAGAAAACATGGGTATACAATTTCGGGGTCAGGAGTGACCAGCAGATGAGTGGCACACCGTCTCCCATCCCCATGCATGTCTAGCACAGCCATATCCACCCTTGACCATAACACTGCTAAGTTTCATGTGTGTAGCTTGTATCTCTTTCAAACAAAACAGTAAGGTGGATGAGAAGAATTCAACTAATTCTATGACCTATGACCTTTAGCACAATGCTCATTATGTTTATTAAATAAATCCTTTTAGTTTTTATATTCTCTAAAAATTTCCTACAATATTTTTAAGGAAGAAACTCAAATACTTCCCCCACTGCAGAATCTGATGCTGCAGGTTTAAGTGTCGATACTGAACCTTTAATGGCCACACCTGCTGTCCAAGCACTCCCGCCTCATGGTTCTCACCTTGTCCAGCCACTGATACTGCTGGTCTTCAGCTACGTAGCAACTGCACTGACAAAGAAGAACCTGAAAAACACACCCCAAGGTTCTGTACAAGCAAGTAAGTTTTACATGCACCTGACTGTCAACGGATACCAACCATGTACATCTCCCAACCAAGTATTAACCAGGCCTGACCCTGCTTAGCATCTGAGATCAGGTGTGTTTAGGATGGTATGGCCATAGAAAAGCTGTGCACATCTCAACACAACACTCAGATTGGGGTTTTCAACCGCCAATTCATTAACCAATGCCAGCCCACAAAAGAGTCAACCATCCTGATGCTGTATGAAGGTTTTAGAGTTTATAATCACTGGGCCTATAATCTTCATTCACCCCAGGGTGGTTAACTCTTTCACAACTGGCACAAAATTTCTGGCAGACCGGCAGCTGAAAACCACACTTACTTAAGGTAACACTTATTTTCCTCAATTTGCTATTGGCTTATTTTTCTTTAAAATGTAAGAATTAAGACCTGGTCAGGTAGTTCAATTGGGTAGAGCATTGTCTTGATACGCCAAGATTGCAAGTTTGATTCCCAGTCACGGCACATACAAGAATCAACCAATGAATACATAAACAAACAGAACAAGAAGTTGATGTTTCTCTCTCTCCCCCCTTCCCCCTCTCTCTCTCTAAAAAATAAATTTTAAAACATTTTAAAAAGAAGAAAAAGAATCAAGCTACTACTGGCGTTTAATATGAGAATAAAGTGCAGACAGAGTCAAACAGGAGACACTGAAGACACCAGTCAAGACCACCAGAATCTCCTCATAAAATAGGGGTGACCCCAGCCCTGCTGCCCTTCTGAGCTCACACAGACTCAAATCAGTACTCTGTAGAATGCAAGCAGCAGGTGCCAGCAGAGCAAAACACGTGGCCTGACAGCACCTCAGCCCCAATGGTACCCTGAATTGCTGCTGGCACCCGTGAAGATGGCGTCAGTTTAGAAACCAAGTTCCAGACCAGGTGCTCCAGGTGAAATCACTTGCCATGCCACAAGGCCACAAAAGGATGAGATTCCTGATTATAAATGCTATGGAAAGATATTATCCACAGAGATCAACCATGTCTTTTGTTAAGATATTGCCAGGTACGCTAACAACTGCCCAAATCAAGCACAAGAGGGGAAAAGAGGCTCCGGGGTAGGGAGAACAAAAGACTGGATATATAATTAGTTGCACACGTAGGTTCTAAATAATCAAAAGAGATATCTAACCAATAAATGGTTCAACTAGACATAGTAACAAAAACTATTCCTGCTTGACCTTCACTGTCTATTCTGCAGTGATACTTTTCCACTAAGGATCAGATAAAGAACATGTTTACTTTTCTGATTAATTTCCTAAAACACTGGATATTTTATAAAAAGCCTTATGAAACTTCAGTAACTTTGGAGTACATGCTACAGAAACAAACTCTAAGTACCACAAAATCAAGTTCTGCAGTTTCAGGAATAACACTTGCTCTTTACCACCTTTTGAAATAAGCAGCATTATAGCATTATGGAATTGCTGACTTTGTTCAGCAGCGGTGGAACAAAGCCCTACCAGACAAACAGGTGGGGAATCGTACCACCTGCCTGGCCACCTCACCTGCCTGACTTGTCTCCCAAACTGCCTAGCACACTGCAGTCTCTGAATGAACCCAAGAGTAAGATTAAGACAAATGTACTCCAAAGAAGTCACTCAGCATCAGCTACAGAATGTTTTATCTGACTTAAAAAAATCAGGACAAATGAGGTTAGGATAAAAGCTTGACATCAACAGAACTGTACTTCAAATGCATAAAGCATTCACTTGTTCAACAAACATGAACTGAACTTCTAGCACATACCAGGCACTGGCTAACTACTAGGTTATACAAGAACAAAGAAGGGCCTCCCTGCTTTGACAGAATGAATACATTTTTGCATGTTTGGAGTTGCCAACTGAAATAATTTTTTTTTTAGGTGAGAGGAGGGGAGAGAGTGAGGCAGACTCCCCCGTGCACCCTGACCAGGATCCACCCAGCAACCCCATCTTGGGCCAATGCTCGACTACCAAGCTATTTTTAGTACCTGACACTGTCATACTCTGATGGAGCTATCCTCAGTGCCCGGGGCCACGCTTGAACCAATTGAGTCACTAGCTGTGGGAGGGGAAGAGAAAGAGAAGAGGAAAAGAAAGGGAGAGAGAAGCAGCGGTCATTTCTCCTGTGCCCTGACCAGCAATCAAACCTAGAACCTCTATATGCCAGGCCAATGCTTATCCAATGAGCAACCGGCCAGGACCTGAAACAATTTTTTGAATAAGGACATTTATATACCGAATGTTTATTATGGTTTGTTTCTAAAAATCTTGTATCAGCATTTTCTAAGAATTTTACTAACACACTGTATGTGCCATATTAATATTTACATAAACAATGTGGTTACTTTCTCCCTACAGGCAAAATCCCTCAGCCCAAGAGTAGATACAAAGGAATGCAAAATTCAAACAAATACTAACTACATAAATGATGCCTACACAACTACTTCTTAAACACACAAGAACTCCCACATACCGAGGGATTTGACTTCAGATGATAAAACACACAAAAAGCTTCTGTGGGGGACAGATGTATGGTGTCTGCTGTTCTACACCATTCATTCCAGAGTTTAGCACAACCAACTTCTTCCCAGGCTCCTGAATTCATAACAAATGATGACAAAAATGCTGTAAAAATAATTCACTAAGTTAGTGTTTAGTTCTGCAAGTTGCATTTTCTATTCAATAAAAAATAAGTTCAAGTTACTCTAGAATTTTAGAGCTAAAAGAGCCATTCTTTGCCATCAACCTTACACCAACATTTTACAGAAAAGAAAACTAAGACCATAAGAAGTAAAAGGCCATGCCCTGAGTACAGGTGGCATTAGAACCAGGAGCTGGCAAAGTTTACTGACACATTTCACAATGTTCTTACAATGCAATATTTACCTAGAATATTTAGGTCAAACTTTATATAAATGAGTCAGTAGTTATCTGTATTTGTGCTACGAGCACTAGGGCTACTTTGTAGGACAAAGGATGATAACTGGAGTTCCTGAGTGCCCTCCTTTGATTCAGAGAACCCCTCAAAACTATACAGGTTCGTGCACTCACATGTGTACATTATTCTGGCTGAACCCTGCACCTTCTCAAACGGATTCATTTATGTAAAGACCTTAGACCTTAAGTACTCAAGATGTTGGTGATTACTGTTCATTTTTAGAGTTCTCATATGTCCTAAAAGAAGCCTATTAACTCAAAAACACTTAAAAACCATTGCTAAAAAAGGGTCATATACTCATCTCTGCCTCTCCAACTCTGGCCAAAACAGACCCTGGAACTTAAGGAATCCTAGATATCTGAACATACTGGAACTATTTCCTTGAGTTTTTAAGTTTCTAAAGCCAAGACCATATACTTTAAATCTTATTTTTTAAGTTTATCAAAAAAGACAGGGCCACATGAACAATGATACATTTTACTCAAATACAAAGTTACTCTATAAAAAAAATATTTAAAATGGGTGGCCTTGAGAACATTATACTAAGTAAAAGAGGTAAATCAGAAAAAGCTAAGAACTATATAATTTCATACACAGGTGGATATAAAAATGAGACTCATGGACATAGATAAAATTGAAGTGGTTACCGGGGGTGGGGGGAGTAAAGAGGGACAAATATACAATGACAGAAAATGATTTGACTTTGGGTGATGGGCCCACAACATCTCAACAGTTAAAATGCTCTAGAAATGTTTACATGAAGCCTATGCAAACTTATTGATCAATGCCACATCATTAAATTTAATTTTCTAAATAAAAAACAAAAACAGACATCTAAAATCTTTTATGATGAAAAGAATTAAGTAACTTGAGATTTTATTCTTTTAACAAAATATCTAATGCACATCCACTCACCTACTGCATTATTGCCAACAGCGATTATAAACTTGGAGCAAGGGTATTTTTCCAGTAGAGAAACTTCCAAAGTTGTTTTTGTCTGTCTTCGAAGGAGCTGCACCTCCCTAACAGGAGAAACAAAAGGCAAAACTAAAGTAACTTAAACATAAACAATACCTTATTATGAGAAAAAAAGCTACTGTAAGTATAATTTTGAATGAAGTAAAATATAAATTTTGATTTTATAAATTATAATCCTCAGGAAACAACAGAATGAAAACCATTTGATACAAGGGTCCAGGAGATCTCTATAACAGAGATCAAGCTGTCACCTGACCCATGGACCAATCAATCTTAGCACCCCTAAAAGTGGGACAACCAAACATAGTGTGTCATGGGAAACACCAAACACCACCCTGGAAGAATTCTTGCCAGCAAAATATTGAACCTGAATCTGACCAATCCTCTAAAAAGGAACTTCTGTTTACAAGAAATGCAGGTGATGAAAACAACATGTAGAGGACTTCCAGAGGAAGCAATCAGACAAATCCAGAGTGTGGGACATCCTACAGGACAACCAATCCCTCCAACTAGGAAGAAAAAAGGGGGGGGGGGTGCTCTAAATGAAAGAAAACT
Source organism: Saccopteryx leptura (assembly GCF_036850995.1). Classification (NCBI taxonomy): domain Eukaryota; kingdom Metazoa; phylum Chordata; class Mammalia; order Chiroptera; family Emballonuridae; genus Saccopteryx; species Saccopteryx leptura. Next base: position 219,826,602 of record NC_089504.1, on the reverse strand, counting down.
GAAGACATAGGACGTCTAAATGTAACGTGTGGGCCTTGTTAAGATTGTTATTTGCACCGCAAAAAAGCACGTCTGAGACTACTAGATAAACTTGACCACTGATTGGCTATTAAACAGTATCAAGAAATAATTACTTTTGTTAGGAGTGATGACAGCATATGGGCAAAAACGCCTACAAGCCTTTGAGATGAACTCTGAAAAATGTATAGGTGAAAGACCATGGTGACTAGGACTCACTCACTTAGAAGTGGTGGGAGATAAACGTGGCAAACTCTTCATTTCTCAATTTTCTCCAATTTCTTGGGTGTTTGGAAATAATTCGTTTTTTAAAAGGTCGTCCACCTGGCATTGACACATGAGGGCGGGGCAGAGGCTAAAAAAGTTTTAAGAGAGTTGTCATGTCCATGAACCAAATACATGACAAACTTGGCACAGGAAGATGCAGCACTGCAGCCCTGGAGCAAGCGTCATGACTCAAGGAAGTTTCAAACAGTTCCTTTAAAAAACACGGGAATGGGCCCTGGCCGGTTGGCTCAGTGGTAGAGCGTCGACCTGGCGTGCGGAAGTCCCGGGTTCGATTCCCGGCCAGGGCACACAGGAGAAGCGCCCATCTGCTTCTCCACCCCTCCCCCTCTCCTTCCTCTCTGTCTCTCTTCCCCTCCCGCAGCCAAGGCTCCACTGGAGCAAAGTTGGCCTCAAGCGCTAGAGTGGCTCTGGTCGCGGCAGAGCGATGCCCCTCAGGGGCAGAGCATCGCCCCCTGGTGGGCGTGCCGGGTGGATCCCGGTCGGGCACATGCGGGAATCTTTCTGACTGCCTCCCCGTTTCCAGCTTCGGAAAAATACAAAAAAAATAAATAAAAATAAAAAACACAGGAATGCAACCGGTCCCCCGACACCGCGGCAGGCCGCCACGAGCCCACCCCCGCCCAATAGCCCTGGGGCAGGATTCGCCAGGCCCACCGCGAGCTCCCCGAGACCCAGGGCAGCCGGGACGCGAACCAGCGGCCACCACCAGGGTCCAGTGACCGCCCCCACTCCCACAACCTCACCTCTTCCGCGCCAGCTGCCTCCGGACCTCCCTGTCTTCAGGCGTCTCCGTTTTCCCCTCGTCTTCTTCCTCCTCATCTTCCGCCCCTGCTCGGCATGGTGCCCTCACCACCTCCCCGAAGAACGTGGCCGCCATGGTCTCTCTACCCCACCCGCCTAACAGCGGCGCCACAGAACGGCGCATGCGCCCCCGCGCACCGACCTCTCCCCCACCAAACACAGACACCGCGCACGCGCTCTGGAGATTCGCCACGCCCTCCACGCCTTGCCGCGGAACCCTGCCCTAAGGGGGACCAAGCCCGCGCACGCGTCCCGGGACCCTGGGGTCGCGTAAGACCAGAGCATTTTTTCCCTCCTTATGAGCCTGGCGAGGAGGCCGAGAGATCAGACGACTGCGGACTAGAGAGGCAGAGGCGCGCGGAGGACCGAGACTCCTGTCCCGACAGGTAACGGACCGGGAGGGACACGGGTCCGCAGCCCCATCCCCAGTCTGGAGTGCTCCAGGAGGCGGACCTCTCTGCCTTTCTCTCCCTCTCTCCGTTTTCGTTTTCCTTCTCGTTTAGGAGACACGGCGTGAGCTTTAGTTTATTAATCACTCGGCTCCAAGCCGCGACCGGTCCCAGGTAAGTGTCGGCCCGGCCGGCGTGTCCACGGGACATTGGACAGAGGGAGGATGGAAGGGCAGGAAGAAACACAGTGCTTCGTGGTGTTATAAAAATGAGGCCTTTACTCTGGCAGTAGGAATTCACATTTCAAAAGCTGATGATCGTCAAGCTGGTCTAAAGACTATGAGAATGCAAAAATACTACCTTCTTTTTAAAAACTTGGCCATTTCTAATACAAAATTTGTTTCCTCTTTAAATAGCCTTTCTCTGATAAGCAAAGTAAATGTTTAACTGGTTCTCTTTAAAATTTGCTGGAAGACAAAGTTCACGGAACACTATTCCAAGCAGGAGAAAAAAGGACAGCTGTATACTATAGTTCAAATAAAAATGAAAATACCAGGTATTGCAGTGTTAAATTAAAAAAAAAAAAAAAAAACATTTACCAAGATTTAGTTGTGCTGAAACTAGATGGCATTGCTTACATTTTGGAAGTCCATAAATAATCACAAAGTAGTAAGTTGGGGTCGGGGAAGCCTCTTGAGATCATCAAAAAATCTCCAAAAGTGACTAGAAACATCTTGTTTTAAGATGTGGAGAAATAATAATCAACAAAACCATTTACATAAAACCAATGTTTAGCAATTTCATACATTACTGCAAAATATAAGACTGGGCTTTGAAACAAAATTTTAACATGTAAGTATAAACAAGAACCAAATTACTATCCCATAAGAGCTTAGGAAACTTCACTAATGGTTAGCTAGAATATACAAGATTACCAAAGTGATGTTTTAAAACTGCATTAAGACTCCTGGGTTAATTGGCTTTATAGAATGACTGAATTGCAGAATAAAATGGTTTGGGTATCACTTTGTGTTAGTCCTTTTGTTGAGTAAAATAACATCATTTTTACTATTAAGAGCCTTAATTTGATTTCACAATTATATCATGAAGAAATAACTTTTGGAAAGCTGATTAAAATTATAAATAGGGTAACACATTTGGCAATGATTAAAATTCTGGATACATTTAAGAGCATTTTACAAGAATGTTGTTTTAAACAAAAGCTTATTTCATGCAGTTACAGTAAGTTTAAGCCAAGCACTTAAAAAAAGGCAAATATGTTCAAATTAAATACTAAACCAGAGAAGCAGTTCCATTATGAAAGAGAGCTGATGGTGTAATCTCTAGTACTGACAGAAATTAACCCCGGCACGGTATATTACAAATTCAGAATCGAGGTGGTGAACACACAATGTGCTATACACACGATGTATTATAGAATTGTCCACCTGAAACTAGTTTAATTTTATTAACCAATGTCACCTCAATAAATTCAATAAAAAAATTTTAAAGATAAATTCAAAATTGAAATCCTTTCATTACACTGAAATTGTAAAAAAAAAAACCTTTGCATAAAATAACCTTAACTTAGACAAATATTTTCATTTTATGGTATTTGTCATACCCAATTAAGAAATGTCTATAAAATTAAGTGTTAATATAGGACTGGAAATAGGTTTAATTTCAATAGTGATCAAAAATCAAACCCCATGCACCTAAAAATACTGACTAGGAATTCTCCCCTCTCTCACCTGCAATAATAACAAGATACTGGTATCACTATTTCAGATGAAAGTATACTATAAACAGAGCAAAGGGTAAGAATTGTAGGGTAGAAGTGTTCTGTTTATGCTAAGAAAAAAACAAAACAAAAAGCCTTTTTTTAAGCAGACATGCAGCCACAAGCAAATTTCTCAAGTAATCCAGACACCTGGCCAATCTGTTCAACCAAAAAATATGCATTACATTAGTCTTTTAATGAAAAAGGAATAGAATTAGGTTTCCATATTTTACTTTTTCAGATTTACACATACAAATCATGTATTAATATTCACAGATATTTTAAAATGGGGAAACAACTTCTAACTCAGTTTTCCAATTGCATGTCTTGTGTTAAAAAGATTTGACATTATGTTCATTTAATCTGGTTATTTTAATTTCAATAAATAACTATTAACAATTGATTAAACCTAATTGCAAAGAAATTCTTATAGTATCAAGACTAGATTTTTCTATCCCAGTGAAGGCCACGAGATAACCCAGACATACTGCCATTCAAGTCTGCCATGAGATAGTAATAAATTCCCTCAAAGTGTTCATAAAGTTCTAATTTTTAAGGTACTATAGAGAAACATAAGATGATGTCACTGTATCATCTAAAAATATGACTGTTTCAATCTTAATTTATACTTGTTATTTTCTAACTGATTAAAACTAAGACCTGCCTCATAATGAGACACATTTTGGCATCTCTGTAAATGCTGCTACCTGAAAGTAAAACTGAGGAAAATAAGTTGATAGTTACATTCTTGGCTTTCATAAAAAAATATATATTCCCTGAATTAGTCATTTCAAGTGGTCATCATTCAATATGAATTCCAATATTATAAACAAAATAAGACATTAATGGGTTTTCTCTATTTCCAACACTACTTCAGAACTCGATTATTAAAATCCCCATCATTGAATCCCCAGGTCCTACTTAAGTTGTTTCAACTTTGGGGTTGTGAATTAAAGGAACTATGTCTTGCTAAAGTATTGGCTTCGTTCAAGAGTCATATAGGGTCAATGGCACTTCCTGAAATGTGCCTTATTTTTAGTTTAACAATGACACCATAGACATGGTGGTCTAAGTTTTTATACTCTCTAATGAAGAATCCTTAAAATGAGCAGGTTGAGATTTTGATATTTTTCATTCCTTTAGGTTTTTGCTATAGAGACCCTGTACACTTCCCATTACAGTTGGCCCTCCATATCCAAGGTTTCCACATCTGGGGATCTCACCAACCACAAGTCAAGAATACTCTATTGGAGAAAAAAGTAAAATTGTTGCCAATGCATACTATGTACTTAGGCCAACCATAGTTGCTTTGTACTGAACATGTACTTTGTCATTAAACAATACAGTGTAACAACTTTTTACATAGCATTTACATTGCATTAGGTATTATAATGTAGAGATGACAAAGTATATGGGAGGATGTGCCTAGGTCATATGCAAATACTACACCATTTTATAGAAAGGACTTAAGCATCTGCAGTTTTGGGGGCATCCTGGAACCAACCCACCCCTGGGATATGGAGGGACAGCTTGTTTTCTTCCTGTAAGGAATCGAGAAATTTCTCCAAGGCCCTTCCTTTCTGAAAAGGAATTATTTTTTATGAGAGGCCATTAGTCTTTCCACCTCTCCCACTATAAGGCTTCACAAATCGACTTCCCTCCTCAGAATTCTTTGTAGTGTCTGTACAAAGGCTCACTGGGAGGAAGCCTTCCTAGGACCCACTTCGACTGGCTTATGGCTTTCAGAAAATTCCTTGAAAGGTGCCAAGAAGGGGTGAACTTTAGAGCTAGGAGCAGAATGCAACTGCCATTTACTTGTGGCCCTCATTGTTCTCGATTCCACTTCTACATTTTCATGGTCACTACTGTGCTTTTTCTTTCCAGGATCTGATCTGATCTAAAGCAAAAACATTTTGCCATTAGTATCTTCTAGCTCTTTTTCACTTTCAGAATTTATACTTGTATCATCCTCTTTATAAACATTCAGTAATTTTTTCTTAGCCGCAGCAGAAGCATTTCGATGGGGCAGTTTTCTGCTACTCTTCCTAATCCAGACATTTTCTGATCCTGAAATCGTTTCCTTTAGATTACTCATTATCTTTATTTTATTTGCAGCAACAGTAGCACATCTGCGGGGAACTCTCTCAGGCACCATTTTTGCTTTCATAGTGTCACTAGGCATTTGCACTGCATCCTTCTGATTATGCAAACATGTTCTCATTTTTGTATTGGGTTCTCTGTCTCTAGGATCAGATTCTGAAAAATGAGTGAAAGTTCATGTAAATGCAAAAATCTTGTAACACAAGATTTTACTACTTATTACATTCCTCAGCAATACATTCCTAAACAACAAATTGTAAAACTATTCACATTAATAAAAAAACATAAGTGATCGTCAGTACTACATAATTTTGACTTTAATATATAATCTTGCATTTCCTTATCTAAGAAGAAAGTCTGAAGAGCTAAGTTCCCTCCACCTGGCATAGTTTATTATCTGTAAGGATAATGGACATTTAAGATAGTAGCACATTTGTGAGACTGGGGTTAAGTACGTCTAGCATGATAAAGCTGTTAATCTAAGATCTGAATTTTTAGAACCACATACAAGTTTTAAATTTTTCATATCATTTCTAGCACTCTATGTTGAACTACTTTAAAATATTCAATAGGTGTTCTGAAATAGTTCTGAAATTTTCCTAGAACCTAAACAAGAAGGAAATGATACAATGACACAGCATCAGCTTGATTTCAAGATACTTTTTAAAGTTTTAATTCTAATATCAGTATTTCCTTCAGTCAAAAAAAACCCCAACCAATTAAATTGGTAGCTAGTAGATAAAAAGGAACTGTATATTTGTTTTAGAGAACTGAAACATGGTTTTAATCCTAATTTTTTCAAATATTTGTGCATTTTATATAACTGAATTGTTTTTTTTGTTGTTTTTTTTGTGACAGATAGGGAGGGCCAGATAGGGACAAACAAGAAGGGAGAGAGATGAGAAGCATCAGTTCTTCATTGCGGCTCCTTAGTCTCCTTATTCATCAATTGCTTTCTCATATGTGCCTTGACCAGCGGGCTAACAGAACGAGTGACCCCTTGCTCTAGCCAGCGACCTTGGGCTCAAGCCAGCGACGATTGGATCATGTCTATAATCCCATGCTCAAGCCAACGAGCCCGCACTCAAGCCAATGAGCCCACACTCAAGCTGGCGACTTTGGAGTTTTGAACCTGGGTCCTCTGCATCCAAGTCCAACACTCTATCTACTGCACCACTGCCTGGTCAGACTGGAATTGTTAAATCCTAGTTTCATTATGCAAATATTTTTGGAACTAGGTATGTGCCGGGCACACAGAGGATCAGGATGAGATTCAAAAACAAATTCTACACGTGTAACTATAGTTGCTATAAAGAATGAAGAAGATGCTGTGAGAACATATTTTAGAAACAAGCTCCTCTAAGGGGCAAGGAAGGCTTCCTTTGAGAAAGTGTCCTTGCAGCCAGGAGCTAGAAAGTGAAGGGGACCCATCAGACAAAAGAGACCCATCACGTGATTTCCCAAGGGCAGCTTGGATCCAACACATGGGAGCTTTGCTGAGGAGCAATGTGGTGGTGGACCTACTACTTAACTCCACGGTTACCTATGTAGGTGCACCCAAAGCCAGATTTTCAAATTTCAAACACAGAGCAAATAGTACTCTTCTAGGGCAGAAGTATTTGATAAAAATGCATCTAAAGTTCATTTACCCCTGAATGTTAGGACTTATCTCTTGGCAATCTAGTCTTTTATAAGATGGAAAGAAACATCTATTTGTTGTTTCACTTATTCATTTACTGATTGATGCTCATATGTATCCTGACTGGGGATTGAACCCACAACCTTGGCATATCTGGACAACACTCCAATCAATTGAGCTACCTGGCCAGGACCTTGGCAATCTCGTCTTGAAGTCATTAGGAATCAAACTAGCTAAAACCATTTTAAAGGTACATAGTCTTATCTAACCAGTGGTGGCACAGTGGATAGAGCATCAACCTGGGACGCTGAGGACTCAGGTTCCAAACCCCGAGGTTGCCAATTTGAGCATGGGATTATAGGCATGACCCCATGGCCACTGGATTGAAGTCCAGGATTGCTGGCTTGAGCAAGGTGTCACTGGCTCAGTTGGAGCCCACCCCTCTCCTCAGTTGGGAGCCCACCCCTCCCAGTCCTGTCAAGACTGGGAGGCGGTCAGTGCACAAACAACTAAAGGGATGCAACTACAAGTTGATGTTTCTCATCTCTCCGTGTGTTTGTGTGTCATTTGTCTCTAAGAGAAAGAAAAAAAGTACAGAAGTCTTGCTGGGGATGAGTTTATAGGTCCTGGCCTCAAGTTTTCAAAGAATCAGCAGTCCATAGGACAGGCTGTAAATCAAGAAATGATTACACTTGACATCTGGAAAGCTCACTCCCACTACAGCCTTTTCATTACTCAGGACTGGAAAGTAGGGTTTTGAGATGTCAGCTATCAAGCATTATTCTCTATCAGTGAAAGTACCAACTACCAACCTTCTTAGTTTTTCCTTCTGTAAATGGAGATGTCGGCCCTCCCATCATTAAGGACAAATGAGTACAGGTGAAAACAGCTTCTTTGCTTGACCCGTTAACACAGCAAGAATCCTGAGTAAAGTCTTTTGCCCTCAGAAGAAAAGCCCTTCCGCTTTTACCGTAAATCTATGAAATGCATTTCAAAGATGTGCCTGTGCTTTCTCCAAGACCCATAATACAGTGTGTTCGTAAAGTCATGGTGCACTTTTGACCAGTCACAGGAAAGCGACAAAAGACGATAGAAATGTGAAATCTGCACCAAATTAAAGGAAAACCCTCCCAGTTTCGGTAGGATGATGTGGCAGCATGTGCGCATGCGCAGATGATGACGTAACACCATGTATACAGCGGAGCAGCCCACGGCCATGCCAGTCGAGATGTGGATGGTACAGAGGAAAGTTCAGTGTGTTCTGTGGCTCACTAAATTTGAATCCGTGACCAAAGTGCAATGTGAATATTGGCACGTTTATAACGAAGTGCCACCACATAGGAATAACATTACTCGGTGGGATAAGCAGTTGAAGGAAACCAGCAGTTTGGTGGAGAAACCCCGTTCTGGTAGGCCATCAGTCAGTGATGAGTCTGTAGAGGCTATACGGGATAGCTACCTAAGGAGCCCTAAAAACTGCGTGAACCCACATTGAATTGCACTGAATAGGCATGAAACTGGGAGAGTTTTCCTTTTATTTGGTGCAGATTTCACATTTCTGTCGTCTTTTGTTGCTTTCCTGTGACTGGTCAAAAGTGCACCATGACTTGAGGGACACACTGTAGTTCTCCCCAATTAGGTTAGTAACAACTTTACTTAAAAAAATAAAAATAAAGCCCAGAAACACGAGTCCCTTTTGCCAATTATGTTTCACATGCTTTCCCAATGAGAATTCTATTTCTAAAAACACATTTTGTTCAGTGTAAATTACCAGGCGTTGCAAAGAAACGTCATTTTAGCAGACTAAGCTAAGCATCACGGCAGTGCCGCACGCAGCATACCCCATTTATTTGGGCTCGGTGGAGTCACATGCATGTGTAGCTGGGGAAGTAAAATGGGAAGTGGCTTAAAGTGCAGTGTTTTTACCCCTTCTTCCTACCACTAGGAATGTTTAGCCTCCCATCCAAGTACTAACCAGGCCCGACCCTGCTTAGCTTCCGAGATCAGACAAGATCGGGCGCGTTCAGGGTGATATGGCCATAGACCACTAGGAATTTTTAAATTGTGAACATTATAGATCCAAAGCCAGTCTTTATCTTTAGCACATTAAATCATTGTTGGGCAAAGTGGGGTGGGCAAAAATAGGTTTACAATTGTGAGTCCATGATAGATTTATTCTATTGTTAATACTGCCATTTGTAAACCTGCTTTTGCCCACCCATGTATATTAATATGCTATAACAGATGATGAATAGTTAAAATATATAGCAAAATTAAGGCGAAATTTGTACTAATGGCAGATTCGGGATATACAAGTATCACTCAAAGAACAACTATTTGCATACTGAAAAAGAATTAAAAGTAGACAACAGGTTCACTCTCCTACAACGTACCCAGTTGACTAGCAAAGATAAAATCCTATTACAACCAAAAAGTTCTGTAGGACAAAATGATTTAAATTGTAGCAATTACTTTGTGATGTAGTGATGGAAGTACCCTATACTGATAACTTAGGAACCTAGTAGATACTAACTCTAAGACAGGGGTCTCCAAACTTTTTACACAGGGGGCCAGTTCACTGTCCCTCAGACCATTGGAGGGCTGCCAAATACAGTGGTCCTCTCACTGACCACCAATGAAAGAGGTGCCTCTTCCGGAAGTGCAGTGGGGGCTGGATAAATGGCCTCAGGGGGCCGCATTGCGGCCCGCGGCCGTAGTTTGGGGACGCCTGCTCTAAGACATATGAGTAAATGCTTATTTGTACTCCAAAATTAGAGAAAAGTTAAGATTCTACAGAAAAGACTATAGTAGGCTTTTTAAAACACTTTAAGGAAATTTAAACTTCAAATAACTATGTCCAGAGTGAGGGAGCATATGAGAGTATATTATATTGCATAGAGCAATTCCAACTTGCTAAAGCTGTATCTCTAAAGTCTTAGCTCATAGGCCCTGGCTGGGTAGTTCAATTGGTTCGAGTGTTGTGCCAATATGCCATGGTTGCAGTTTGATCCCTGGTTAGGGCACATACAAGAATCAGCCAATGAATGCAAAATTTAAATGAAACAACAAATTTGAGTTTCTCTTCCTCTATCTCTAAAATCAAATAAAAATTTTAAATAAAGTCTTGGAACATAAAGTGAAAATTTCATAAAGAATAAAATAATCTAAGGAAGAGTAACTTGAGTGGAATTAAAATAATACATAAATATAAGTCAGTTAATTTTATTGAAAACTTAGTAAATTATAAAGTGCTTTATTCTCCTTGAAAAACTAGTTTTTAGAAATATATACAGGATAATTCAATTAGGTAAGTCCAATTTATATGTTAATTTACCAGCTTAAAATTTTTTGGAGGATGCTCTAACAATACATTTGTGATAGTGTTATTTAATACTAACAAGATAGTACAATTCCACAAGTCCTAGTGTCCCAGATGGTCTTGGGTCAGTTGTGTGTGTTGGAAGTCACTGAGTGCTTGAAGCATTGTTGCTGGCCTATAAATGAATCCCTATATGGGTATGGCAAAAACCTCATTAGAATAAAAATTTACATTTGTAATACTCTTATCAGCTTACCTAAATAGCCACTTTAAATAATAACTCAGATCATTGTGTATTTTAAAATGGTCTGCAGTGAACAGAAGCAGATAGAGACATTACAGCTTTGATTAGAAGCAATAATCTCGTTTCTATATTTTAAGGATTATACTTCTTGATACAAAATTGTTTTCCTAAATCCAAAGTAAATTACACATCCTTGCTATAGAAGCATAAAGAATTTTAATCTGATTAGCATTTTAACAGGAATATTAAAACAAATTTGAGAATGGAACAAGAGAAAAGAATGCCTAAATCAAAATGAAAATAGAGCCTATTTCATGTACTTTTCAAGTACTGATATTATTGATTGGTGTGGTTGGTGGGTAAATTCCACATAGAGGGGAAACCTTTTAGTTGCAAATCATAATCTGTCTCCAGCAAGGCTTTGTCAAAGCTGGTCTGAGATGTCCTTTCTTCACTGCCTCCCTTTGCTGGGAACAATGAAATGACCAAAACTCAGGAAGCAAATAGGCTTTCTCACTGGTATTCATCCCCACTAAAGCTGGTTTGCAAAAAGGATTCCATAAACTGAGAAGTCTCTTTAGAGAATGGCTATAGAATAAAGTTTTCTGTAACTCTCTGGGTTTAACATTATACAATTTTTTTCTAGGGGAATTGGTAATAGAGGTGTCAATTCCAACGGTGTGGCAGTGTGGCAGGTCAGGAGACTCAGAAATGAATCCATAATCTAGAGTTCTTCATTTATGAAGTCTTCAATACACTCAATGAGGCTACCACTGAACCTTGAATTGTCTTGTTTTGCACCTACCACTAACAAGGTATAGCTTCTCTCATTACTAGAAAGGTAACTGGTAACAACATTTTTATTATCATTCTCACAAGATTTTTTACTTTTCTAATTATTTTTCTAAAAAGCTGATGAAAGCTCAATGAAGTATGAGAGGGATCTGATACTTATCTGTTTAATGAACTTTTTAAAGAAATATCTCAGCACACTTCAAACTAACAGGCAGCATAAGGTATCAGAAGTAAATACTGAGTTTACAATTGTCTTTATTTCTTCACAAATGAAAAGCAGCTGGGTCACAAGGAATCCAATGACATCCCTTGTTCAAGGACATCTCGACTCCCTTCAGTCTCCCTCAGCCACCCAGCTCGTAGCCCTGCGTTCTGCCCGCATGAGAAATCACAAGTGGGTAGAGATCAGGGAACTGCTTATGACAAGAGGTCAAGGTAAGCTGGAAGGAAAATGGACCCCACATTGCAGATCTTACTGAATTAATCACCCAGGAGGCTTGAAGCAATTAAAAAAAAAAGCCTTATTAAATTACACTCTTACTCTTTCAGTTAGTAACTGACTAAAAAACTGGTTCCTAGATGAAAATGCTCAGATGTGCTAATAAACTCAGAAAATTAGGGAACATGAGATCTTGCTCCCCAGCCCGTTGTCAATTTGGCTCTAATAAATACTTGTAAAAATTCTCTTTTTAAAAAAAAAAAAATAGAGATCTTGTGTGGGAGTGGAAAATTAAAAGATTTGCCTCTCTGAGAGACTCGAATAAAATGGTGAGAATTTTTCAGGTGAACTGAATGTGTACAGTCTGAGACTAAATATAGATAAACACTTAGAAAATTAACGTCAGTATATTAAAAACCAAAGATTCTTTTGGCATTTCAGTCTTTTCCTGTGGAACCACCAGAAGGTGGGCTGCTGCCATTGTCAGCAGTTTGTGGCTGGTCATCTCATTTCAGCTAGGTCAGTTAGAATACCTCCTTCTCTTTAGCAGCTCAAATTCCCATGAAAGTCTTTAATAAGTGATAAAACTTACCTTAAAATTAACTTCAAAACTAAGGTATAACCACAAAATATATATGTTGTAACACTTATAATTATATTAAGTGCAACTATGAGTTCTGACAAGGCGCTACATAGTAACATGCTCCCAAAGAGAGGAGCCTACAGATTGGTAGGACCCAAATGTTGCGACTGCCTCCTCCCTCAACCTCTCTCCATCAAAGTTGTAAGAGCAATCCTGGAGAAGACTACAGTAAGAGTCTAGATTTTTTTTTTACCGTATTAATATATTAGGAACAAGCTTGGCAGATTGAGTGGTAAAAAACAAACAAACCCTGAACTTTGAGAATTCCCATGTATCCTTAGGCAACATCGATTATTTAAGAAAATAGCTATAAAAATACTCTTTAAATGTGAGGAGAACACAGCCCTCATCACTATATTTTCCACTTCAAACCTTTCCATTAATTCACAATTGAGCTACAAGTAGAATTAGCATTTACTAATTAGTTGGACTGTATTTTCCAACAACGCTCATTTTCTCCCTGGCTTTGACAAATTTTTTGGTTTGGTCTTTGTTTCCAAATACTAGAATAAGAGAGTCTTTATACTGTTAATTTGAAAATTCTTAGGGTTTCTGCTTTATTATTTCCTGATATCCATAGCAGAAGTGCAAGGTATACTTAAATAATGAACAGACAAAAATTTCTTCTACAATGAAAGTGCTTTGTTGTACCCATCATACTAGAATAATTGAGCTATAATTTCCATTCAGTATAAGAAAACTAAAATATTTGGTGACAGCTACAAGATACCTGCCAGAGTAAATATGCTGACTTAATATCAATGAAAAAAATGGGGCTGGTATTTCAACTCTAGTTAATGTCAATACAAAAAAACGTTATCTGGCCATTTAAGTTACTCAAAAACTCAATGCAATTAAGTAGCAAGGAAACCAAAAGTACTATATATGCACCTTTAACAATGTTCTTACATTCTGATATAAAACCCCATCATTTTCTTCAATCAAATCAAGTATGTCCTGAGAGAAGAGATTAAAATCCTTTCAGCTTATTTTTAATCTTATACAATGAAGTTACTAAATTTTGTATGTATTTATTCCATAGGGGGGGAAAAGGCTAGAAGAGGGACAAGGAATGTAGTCGTGACCCAATGTTATTATATATAAGACTTTTTACTTAAGATGTCATCAATCAATGGAGTGGGAAGGATTTGGTGACATCTCTTAACCTTGTTTTTGGACAGCAGTACCCTCAGACATTTTTATTGATTTATGTCTTTCTCCATTTGCACTTCTAGGTTTTGAAGTGCATTTTCCTAAAACATAAGTTCTTTCCTCCATTTCCTTGTTATAAAACTAATTTTCAAGTACAAGATTTAAAAAGAACTACTGTATTTTAATTTAGAAGGTATAATTGCTTTATCCTTTTCTAAGGATTACTAAATTGAGAAAGGATTTAATCAGAGATTTGCCTCTAAAATAAAAAAGGGAGAACAACCCCTGAGAGTTATCTAGGGATAAACTTTTCCTTTTATTCAGAAATTACTATACATTGTCAGTATACCCTTTTTAAATTAAGTAGGATATGGGGGGGAAATGCTTTTAAGACCTCACCTATTTTTTAAGTGTCTGAAATCCTTTTTTCTTAATAATGCTTGGTAAAACTAATCTTTCAAAGAAATCGAAAAACAAATCTCAATACCTCCAACCTTTTTGTTTAAACCATAAATGAATAAAATCATAGGACTTTGGACATACACAACCACAGTAGTCTTTTTTCATATACCATTAAGTTACTTCATGTGCAATGTAAATGTAAAGTTACAGCACTTCTGTATCAGTTCACATAACCTTTTATCTTCTCTCTCAAGAAAAATACAGACTGTATCCCAAACATATTAAAGTACATCTGTGCATTAAATCCCTGCGCATTTTCACATAAAGTAGAAAAAAAGGTCAAACGTTCTAGTGCTCAGTGTAAACATTTTGAACTATTAATTATTTATTAATTTTCCTTACAGGTATTTAGGAGTGTGTGTCACATATTCAAAGTTAATCTTAGGAATAGCACCATAACAAAAAAAAATAAAAATGATGATTCTCTCTATAATCCCTTAGTTTCACTTCAGAATTTGAGAAGCTACCATTTTGAGAAACATGCCTTCAAAGTCACCAGGCCAATTCTTGTTTTTCAAGATGAAACCAGAATACTTCTTATATAAACAAGAGTCTAACCATTTGGACAAAATAAAAAATTAGTAATTAGTTGACCAGCCTATCAATGACCAATTTATTCAGTCTAAAAGATAACCTATTGACGAAGCCCAAATGGTCCAAGTATCATTTTACCAAAAGAATTTCTGTTTATGAAGTATTCCATATTTATTTATGACTTTTTTGGTACCTTTTCACAAATGATGGTAAACATGGAGTTATAACCCTGAGAACAGATATGAAACAGAGAAGCTTCAGAAGAGTTTAAATAAATTAATGGATACGACATCTACCACCACTTCTTAAAATTAAGAAAGTAAAAAGCACTCCATTAATTTTTTCAGGTGAAGAGTCAAGGACAACTATCCTGCATCACAACTATCCTGTATCAAACTGTCTACTATACAATTAATACGAGCTTTGAGAAGAAGAGCATCATAGTTTTGAAGTGGTGATAGCTCTCTAAACCAAAGGAGAGGCAGGTATCCCATCTATCTCAGCTGGTAATGTCAAAAAAATATCCTTCCCCTTGTGCCTTACATCCAGTAGAAAGCATACCTTCTACCATTTCAAACCATTAACTACAGTACAAAGTCACAACACTTAAGAACATTCTTTTAACACTAAAACCAGGGTCTGGTGCTCTTCCATATCTGCCACCTTAAGGAGACACAGGAGAAAGGGGTTAAATTTTGTCTGAAACCAAATACTTAGGGCCAATAAAGAGTAAAAAGTTGGGAGTACTGTAACATACCCCTTCGCTACAAAATATGTAAACCATTTGAATCAAGTCCATTTCAGGCACAAACAAGCTAGGAATGGCCACCTACATATACTGTTTGGAGTAGCACAACCTATCAAGTAAAAAAAATTTGGCTCGAAAAATAATTATGATTATTTGATGTGATAAAAGTTTCATTTTAAATGGATTCCAAAATTATTTTCCCACAAAACATGACTTTCTTAGATTTAAACTAGAGGTCACTAATAAAGATACACTTTGTTGCCCCACCAAAGAATGCATGAGATTACACATGGCAGCAATAAGCTAAAACATAGAGATGGAGAATGACACTTAACTGTTTTCCTATGTAAGTGAGATCTGCAGTTGCACACTTAACAAAACTCAACCCTACGATTTCAATAGAAATGGGGGAAACTACATATAACTTAAATACTCTTTTAGTCCTGTACACTCTATTAAAGAAAAAACTTTTCCTAAATCTAAGGCACAAAAACTTCTCTATTTCATAGTAAACCTATGTAAGACCAAGAGTTTGGTTAAATCCCATACATGGATACCAAGAGGTCTTGGAAAGAAAATTATATAGCATTTTTGTTAGTGCACAATTTAAAAGAAAATGCTAGAACCATGGTATGGTCTGGCCTTAGAGGTTTAAAATATACAATCAAAACATTATAAAAAATAATTTACCAGCACTTTATAAATTCAAATTTATAAAATAAAAGTGTTATTTTCCTTTAAAATAAAGAGAAAGACTAAACAGCATTTGGGGGAAATAAAAACTGGAAACCATTTCAATGAAAATGACCAAATCTGGTAGAATGCATTCTACTCAAGTAGCCAGAGAAAGAAAAAAAAAAAGTGGTAGGTACCTTACCTACTACTAATCATGGTTACTCCTCCCATGATTATAATGTCAGTATGCACATAATATTTATGAAAAATTTGTAAACATGGGTCATGTGAAATTGTTATACTACAATAGGACATGGGTTAAAAACTACCATCTCTTGAATTCAGAAAATATCTGCATGGTACCTGCTACCATGAAAGTAATGCTCACTGGTTTCAATAACCAGGGTGTCTAGTGTTTAACATATTTCAAATTCTTGCTGTATGTAGTTAAATACTGTTTAAGTAGATCTGCCCCCAAAACGAAGCATATTTTGGCACCTGTGCTGAATGCTGTTACAAAGGCAAGCAAGTGCAAATAAAAATAACAGTCATGATTTAGTCACATTCATAACTTTTCATAGAAAAATATAAATATATTCCCTGAATTGTAGGACAAAAAAAATAATTTCAACAGCCAGGTTTCACCATAAATCCCAGTCCATTTTCTCTTTGAATGAACTGGCTTTCCCTCAAGGTCATAAGGTGCAATCATCAAACTCTAACACATTTTCTAAGTTCCTGTCATCATCCCCATCATGGTATCTCACAGTCCTTCTACCCTGATTTCTCGTTTTTATTTTTGAACGTCGGAGAACTCTCTTAGATTTTGCATAGTCCAAATCCTCCCAGTCATTGTCATCCACACTTAACCTAGAACGCTTGCTCTGTCTTTGTCGCCTCACAGTTTTAGATATGTTAGCTGTAAAAGTTTTACCTTTTCTAACTAGTTTTGCTTTTCCTTTCGCTTTCCTCTTTTTGATTTTTGTCTCATCAGCACAGTCAACATCTGATTCAGTTATAGATCCCAACTCTGAATCAGATTTGGGACTTGTGTCAGGTTCACACTCTGAATTCCCTGTCATTTCGGAAATCTTCACACTTCTCAATTCAGGCTGCAGTCTCTTCCTTTTTATTTCCGTCTTAGCTGCTTCCTGCGACTCCTGAATCACTTCTGTCTTACTGAAAGGAGCCTTCCCATAGGTCCTGAGTTTTCTGCCGTTCCACCTGCGCAGCCCGTAATTCAGTTCCTCTTCAAAGTTAGTCTCGGCAGTAGCTTTCTGATCCAAAACTGACTCTGAAGAAAGCTTTCTATCCATTTCACCCCCAGGAATATGGCTTTTTGAATCTTCCTCTGAAGACCCAATCAATGAGTTCTTTTTTCTAGAAGGTGCAACATTTGTTTTGTGATTACTGGTATGCCTGTTCTTATGTTCTGAATCCGACACGCCTTCAGAATCTGAGTCTTCATTTAAAGACTGACGGGTGCTTTTTGTGCTCCTGTCTGAGTTAGTTCCGTGTGGCTCTCCTTCACAGGACTCCTGTTCGTTCGGCAGTTCCCAGTTTACATCTCCCTCAGAATCACTCTCTGTTTTCTTAGCCGTGGTACACACAGAGCGTAGAGGCTTTCTCCTTCTGCTTCTGCTCCTGGTACGCCCCTGCTCTACACTAACGCCTCCCATATCACTCCGGGGTTTACTCTGACTGGCAGCCATGGCTGCACATCTTCTAGGAATCCTTAGGAGACCTGTTCTGGCTTTAGAGAATTTCTTAACCACCTTCGAATTGCTGTCTGAGTCACTGGAATACACCCTTTTCCTGGAAACTTTTCTGCTTTGTCCATGGTCTTGTGATGTAGAATCTAAAAATAAGAGTATTCCTTTAATCTTTAATAGAACATTTAAATAACTGCAGTTCAGAAATCATTCTTAAAAACTTGGAAGAGGCAGTGAATGCGATGGGAGCAGTGACCTGACAGGCTCAGCACCATTCACAAGTACATGTTCCCATCAGTAAAACCCCAGGCCTTTCTAGCTACACACACAAGACACCTAACACTAAAACACTTTATTACATGCATAGAGACTCAACTCTGACCACTACACTAAGGTATACAAACTAGTTGCTTACTCTTAGCCTCCCTAAAACTCTCCCCTTCAAGTTCCTATCATACCAACAACTTTTCATCCAAGTTTTAGCTGCATCTTGCTCTTTAATTTTTCATCAATCCCTGTTTACCATGAGTATTATCTTAATATAGCAACTTATTTTACCTCTCCATGCTCCAGAGTTATCACTAAAATTGACAATAAGACTAATAATAGTCCCTATCTCATAAAAGATATGAAGACTAAACTGATTAATAAACAACAGACATTTAGAAAAACTTCATGATACACAGAACATCTCAGCAGCTTCTCTGGTAGCTGTTATTATTACTTACCACATTCCTTTCAACCAGTCCTAGACCATTTTCTTTCCTCTTCTCAAACTATCATCATGACAGTTTATAAATGGGCTTATCTCTGCTTTTCTTAAACCCATCGTTAATATAATATCCCCATTATCAACAGAAGAAGTGAAATCTTTTAATAGAAATAGTTAAGGCTGAGATTGCCTGTTATGTGAATAAAAACTAAATATACCAACAGTTATCTACAGACATAGATATATAAGGGATGCACAGAAAAGACTAATGAGTAATGCATGGGGTGGAGAGAAAATAGCTGGCAAAGGGAAGTCTCGGGCAAGAAAAAGGAATGCTATAAGGAAAGGACAAGAATAAATCAGTGAAATGTTTTCAATTACCTTTCATAAAATTGTTTGGTTTCTCTTTCATTTTGTCATCCTCTGAATCCAAACCAGTCTCAGATACATGAGCTGAGAGACAGGGGGACCCAGCAACAGCTTCACACTTCAAATTTGCCGACATCAGGTTTGTTTCTCTTTTGTGACATCTATCATCTCTATCTTCTTCAGATTCAGAGTCCTCTGAATCACTGAAGATCATTGCTTTTTTAAGTGAAGAAGCATTCTTGAGACTTGTGCTGTATTTCCTACCAGCATATTTTTGGGGTTCAGAATCTGCTCCCTCCTCTGCTCCTGAGATGCTTCCTGTCTTAACTTTCTGCCCAGACATTGATGGGCCAGTAGTTCTGTTATGTCCATTATCTGAACCATGACTTTTAGAGTCTTCCTCAGAAGACTCTATTTTAAGAAATTTTGTTTTAGAAGTTGTTGGCATATGGGACTTGTAACCATTAGCATGCCAGTTTTTCCAGACTACCTGCAAGTCACTTTCTGACTCCGAATCTCCATTGGCAGTGCTCTGGGCAGCATGACAACTGGACACTGGTGATGGCTGGTTTTGATCTTTTAGCTCCTCTTCATCAGTTTCTAACTTGAAGCTTTGATCATCTTCAGAAGTACAGAGTAACTTTTTCCTAGCTATAGCAGAAGCATTGCGATGAGGCAGCTTGCGGCCGGAGCAGACACTTTCAGAGCTGGAATTCTCCTCGACATCACTCATGAGCTTTATCTTGTTGGCAGCCACAGCAGCACACTTTCGTAGCACTTTCCGGTTGTTGCCAGCTCGGGCTTTTAGACTTTCACCAGTCTCCAATGAATTGTTATCAGAGTCACTTAAATAGACTCTCTTTCGAGTGGCTTTTCTGCCACATCCATTTTCTAAAGAAACTGGACCTTAGAAATAAAGTAACAATAAGATTAAAAAAGCCTTCCTTATTTCATTTTTTAATGACATTATTTTAGTACTGATGTTCCTTATATTTTACTGCCAGAATAGACTTCCTTTCTAAATCTAAAAGGCCTACAGGATGAAACAGAAAAGACAGCCCAGAAACAAACCTACACATATATATGGTCAATTAATTTACAACAAGACAAGAATACACAATGGGGAAAGGACAGACTCTGCAATAAATAGTGTTGGTAAACTGGACAGCATGTGTAAAAGAATGAAACTACTATCTCACAGCACACACAAAAATTAACTCAGAAGAGATTTAAGATTTAATATAAGACCTGAAACCATAAAACTCCTAGAGAAAACACAGGCAGTAAGCAATGTGACATTGGCTTTAGTGATGAACTTTTTAATCCAACAATAAAAGCAAAGGCAACATAAGCAAAAATAAACAAGAAGGATTGAATCATCAAACTGAAAGCTGCACAGCAAAGGAAATTATCAACAAAATGAAAAGACAACCTACTGAATGAGATAAAATATTTGCAAACCATCAATATGATAAGGGGTTAATATCCAAAATATATAAAGAACTCATATAATTCAACAGCAAAATAAAAATCCTAATTAAAAATGGGGAAGAGGACCTGAATAGATATTTTCCAAAGACAAAAGATAGATGGCCAACATGCACATGAAAAGATGCTCAACATCACTAACTATCAGGGAAATGAAAATCAAAACCACAATGAGGTATTATTTCACACCTTCTAGACTGGCTATTATCAAAAAGGCAAATAACAAGTATTGGCAAGTATGTGAAGCAAAGGGAATCCTTGTGTACTGTTGGTGGGAATGTAAATCAGTGCAGCCACCATGGAAAACAGGATAGAGGTTCCTCAAATAATTAATACTAGACTACCATATGGTCCAGCTACTCTACTTTTGAGTCTTTATCCAAAGAAAACAAAACAATTCCAAAAGATCTATGCACCCAATGTTCACTGCAGCATTCTTTACAATAGCCAAGATACAGAAACAAGCAAATTGTCCATCAATAGATAAATGAATTAAGAAGATGTCATATCCATGTACAATGGAATACTATTCACCATAAGAATGGAACATTGCCAATTGCAAAAGCATAGGGACCTTAAGGACATTATGCTAAGTGAAATAAGTTAGACAAAGAAAAACAAATACTGTATGATTTCACATATATGTGCAAGCTGAAAAACAAAAACAAGCTCATAGATAAAAGAACAGACTGGTGGGGGTTAGGAGGCAGAGGGAGATGTGAAATGGATGAAGGGGATCAAAAGGAACATACTTCCAGTTATAAAATAAATCATTGGGATTTAATGTATAGCATGGTTACTATAGTTAATAGTGTACCGCTAATTTGAAAGCTGCTAAGAAAGTAAATCTTAAAAGTCCTCATATCTCAAAAAAAAATGAAAAATTTCTGTAACTACATATGGTGATAGAGAGTGACTAGACCGTGGTCATTTCACAATGTATACAAATGTCAAGTCATTATGTTACATACCTGAAACTAATACTTATATAATATTATAAGTCAATTATAACTCAGTTTTTTAAAAAAGCCTAATAGACATTTAATCGTATTTAGATGTAGTAAGTCAATAAACCATTCCATGTTTAGTGTTTGAATTCTCTTGCTATACATTCCTCCAAAGCACCAATGAGAGTCTCTTACCAGTTTTTCTTTGAGCAGCTCTGGTTCTGGTCACTCTGATACTGCTGCTTCTGGCCAGCCTACCACGCAAGGAGGATACACAAGTTCTTGAACTCCCTTTGCTTTCCTCTGAACTATTTGAAGCTGAAGATGAAGAGGTACCTAAGGAATCTTCCATTTCACTTTCTAAGCAAAACAAAGTATAAACAGTTCACTACATATATTCTATCTTAAGACACATAAGCAGTTATTTCGTAACAAAAAACTTAAAGCAGATTCTTAAAATACTTAAGAGTATATTTTTTAAATTGTTCAAAAAAACAGCTGATAAAATTATGGTATTAAAGGTATATAATCAGCATTCCGAATCAACTTTTTTATCTTATTTCTGAAAGTAACATTACTCCTAGTTTGAATTCAGAAAATACAGTTTATATATTTAGTAAACTTCCATTTAAAAATTTAATTAGCCTCACAACCCACTTCCTTCTGTTTTACGAAATGGACATTTCCAACAGAAAAGACACATTTCAAACGTAGAATTTCAAGTCTAGCAATTCTCTCTTGTAGCCCTTCCTAACAATATAGTTGTACCTTTCTGCTCAAGAATGGTCATTTCTACATACTTTAAAAAAAAGGGAAAAAGTGAGATAAATAATTTAAATATTATAGGTCATTTGCGCCCTCTATTCCCAAAAAAACAAGTACAGGCTCCATCCAGTGTGAGCACAAGAAAGGAAACCCAACTTTCATGTTCTTTCATCCAGACTCATTTTTTATATGCCCATCAAAGAATGAAAACTTCCAACAAAATGAGTTGGAACATACCATTAAAAGACAAAATTTTATACCATAACATGACCCAACTCGATGTTAAGAAAGTGGCTGTGTTAGAAAAATGTTGGTCACCAAACTATGTTTCTTCCTTTGAAATTGCTCTGCTGTTTGTCTGCTCTGACTGTTCCTACTCTATTCCACTATTCACTCCCATTGACCAGTTCCAGATTCTTCTCCTTCCCTGCATATCACTGCCAAATTGATTTACCTTCTTAAAACAGAATTCATCATGTGACTCCCTTACTCAACAAGGGACCCAATAAAGTAATCCAAACTCTTCTGCAAAGCTTGCCATTCACCTGGTAGTAATCTACCTGTTTGATACTATTATTTTTAATTGCAACAGTAATTGCTACACTATCATCACAGTTCAACAAAGTCACTCAGAACAATACCAAAGTACATAAAAACCACAGCCTCATTCACACAATACTAACAAAGGGTTAGCATCAGCTAGTTATGCTACCAAATAGCAATAACATAATCAGGTTAGAATTTCCTAGGTTATCAGCTTTAAACTTACATTACTACCATGCCTTTTATTTTTTTTAATTTAAAGAAGTAAATGTCAAATTTTGCATACATGTGATATGTACATTACATTATTTAAAATGTGTAGGACTCAAGTTTGCATAAAATGTGGTAGTACCATTTGCAGCAAACAGTACTTATCAAACATATTCTAGTCTGACCTGTGGTGGCGCAGTGGGTAAAGCGTCAACCAGAAAATGCTGAGGTCGCTGGTTCAAAACCCTGGGCTTGCCTGGTCAAGGCACATATGGGAGTTGATGCTACTGGCTCCTACCCCCTCTTCTCTCTCTCTCTCTCTCTCTCTCTCTCTCTCTCCCTCTCTAAAATGAATAAATAAAATCTTTTAAAAAAAAAGTAAAAAAACATTCTAATTGTTCTATATTTGTAACTTTTGTCTCTTGAATTTCAAGTTCCTTGAGTTATGAAGGCCATGTCTTATGTATTCTTTTTTTTGTACTTTTCTGAAGTGAGAAGTGGGGGGTGGCAAACAGACTCCCACATGCACCCGACCAGGATCCACCCGGCATGCCCACCAGGGGGCGATGCTCAGCCCCTCTGGGGCATTGCTCTGCTGCAAACAGAGCCATTCTAGTGCCTGAGGCGGAGGCCATGGAGCCATCCTCAGCGCCTAGACCAACTTTGCTCCCATGGAGCCTTGGCTGCGGGAGGGGAAGAGAGAGAGAGAGAGGAGAAGGGTAAAGGTGGAAAAGCAGATGGGTGCCTCTCCTGTGTGCCCTGGCCGGGAATCAAACCCAAGACTTCCACATGCTGGGCCAACGTTCTACCACTGAGCCAGCCAGCCAGGGTCTTATTTATTCCTTCTTATAAACCCATAGTAACTAGCAGTGTTACACATTTGAGCACTCAGCAGTTGAATAACATAATGTCCCACTTCTCACCAGATAACAGAGAACCATTCATTAGAGTAAGAGGTCTATTTCTTCTCATTCTTTCTGATGATCCTGTTGAATCTGAAGAGTCACCAGAAGTAATGCCCGACGAGACACTAGCACTTGTCTTGTGGCATGCAGAACAGGCTGCCTGGCTTGAGGTAGACTGGGCAGGAGAATCTACCAACTCAGAAGTTACCCTTGTCTGAGGTTTTAAACGTTTCTGCTTGATGTTTCTGGTCAAAGATATAAACAAAGCAAACAATATTTAACAAAACAAAACACCTAAATAAAGGTATATTATTAACTTTAATCTGAGAATAATTTTAGTGCAGAACATTGAAATATTTGTTTTTAACATTTTATTCTGGCATGGATTATTATCAATACTCTTACTCTGTTATCTGATACTGTTCCATTACAAATTAATGAACAAATGACCCAAGTAACAGAGTTATAGAAAAATCACACTGAATACCTCAGGTTCTTTGTATTAAAAGCTTAGGAAAGCCAACATTTATGTAATACAGGCATTTTTCACATTATGGATCTGAATCTCAGTCTGAACCAACTTCCTCTCCAGTCTTATTTATGTGTCTAAACACAGTATAAAATTAAGAGGAGAAATCAACAAAACCTGAAGGCAAATAGGGGGTTGGAGGAGGTAGGAAAGGGTAAAGGAGGGATAAATGGTCATGAAAGGAGACTTGACTTGGGGTGGTAAACATACAGTATAATGTAAAGATGATGTATTACATAATTGTACCCCTTATACCTATAACTTGATTAACCAATGTTACCCCAATAAATTCAGTTTAAAAAAAGAACAGAGAGGCAAAAAAGAGATCAGAACAAGCTCATTTTTTTAAGACCAAATTGTTTACAGCTAAATGGCAATTCACTATGTTTAGCCCCTGAGCCATGGATTATGGGGGAAAACAATGCAAGTTTAAAACAAGATAATCTTTGGATGTACATACAGATCTGGGTAATACCCATGTTAAGATAATCCCAGTTTCCTTTAAAACAAAAAAATAAAAGGCATTTGAGGAGTTCTAAAGCATTTGAGCTAAAGGATAACTACAATTCTTTAAAGCAGTAATTGTTTATAACATCATAATTAAGAAAATTCATGGTTATATCAAAAATTTAACTGCCATTAATATCAACTGTAGGGCAGACCAGTAAACACAAAAAGAAATTATTACAGGTTTATACTTATCATGACACTTGATACGCTGGTAACACCTCAAAAGTGAAAGTTTTCCCCTTTTATCCTACGTTCTTCTAAACTGTTAAGACTTTCTTGGTTCAGAGAAAAAGAACGAGTTTTTAAATAAAATAAAAACTCACACAGTAACAGACAAATCCAAACTGAGGGTCATTTTATAAAGTAAGTGAACTACAGTCTTAATATCTACCAATAAGACAGAGGGTACAAACAAAATTTCAGATTAAAAAAGACTAAAGAGACAGAGCAACAAAATGCAATGCATGATCTAGATTAGCGGAAAAATGCCCAAGTACATTATTGTGTCAAACTATAGAAATACAAACAGGGTGTGGTTAGAACCTGTTCTCAGCAAATCCACACCAAGTATTTAGGGGAAGTATTTCGAATGATTTAAAGAAAAAAAATGTTAACAGAATATCAAGAGTATACAGGAGTTCTCTAAATTATTCAACTTTTCTGTAATTCTGAAATTATTTCAAAATGAAAAGTTAGAAAAAGAGGTGGGGGAAGACTCAGTCTGTGTACCATTGATACTTGAATTACAGGTTGCAAAGCAAATAAATAGGCCATTTACTAAATGAGTATGTCTATCTGTTTGTTTCTTTTTTTTATATTTTTCTGAAGTTGGAAACGGGGAGGCAGGCAGACAGACTCCCGCATGTGCCCGACTGGGATCCACCCGGCACGCCCACCAGGGGGCGATGCTCTGCCCATCTGGGGCATCACTCTGTTGCAACCAGAGCCATTCTAGCACCTGAGGCAGAGGCCACAAGAGCCATCCTCAGCGCCCGGGCCAACTTTGCTCCAATGGAGCCTTGGCTGTGGGAGGGGAAGAGAAAGAGAGGAAGGAGAGGGGGAGGGGTGGAGAAGCAGATGGGCGCTTCTCCTGTGTGCCCTGGCTGGGAATCGAACCCGTGAATCCTGCACGCCAGGCCGACACTCTACCACTGAGCCAACCGGCCAGGGCCTGTCTTATCTGTTTTTAATGAGGCTCTCTCATTCCAAACATGGGGGACAGAGATTCAATAAAGACTTAAGCAAATCATCTCCCCCAAAAAGCAATATGACTGGCAAAATCATCCAAAACAACCACTTCAGAACTCGGTAAAACAGAGGCATGTAACAAATTAAAAAGTGTTCAAGAAAATCTCCTGAACCCAAGTAAAACAAGTGGCATCTCTGGCATTTTAACTTGGGGCTGCTCCAAGTCACACACACACACACACACCCCAAATTCTGTGACAGGACAGCCCTGAGGATCAGGGTTAGCAGGTGGTGGGAGCTGACCTGGCAGGGGCACTCCATACAGAAGCTACAAGCCCAGGAGTACTAAACCCACCACAGGCCATTCAGTAAGGTCAACTGGGCCTGAGGCTGTGTAAGGGCTGGAGCAAGAAAGATTTCAGCCAGAAGTGTAAAAAAGAGATATAGTGAAGGAGTTTTAGAGTCTTTGAAACATCTTGGGGATGTGGAAGGTTCTACACATATTCAAGTAAAACTGGAGAGAACCCAGTTATTACTCATCCTTGGCTGACCTTGCGACTCTTATGTCTGGGTAAAATACAAGCAAAAAGTGAAGTCTACCCTACCTCACACACTTTCAGAAAAGGGGGAAAAGGCTTACCTAAAGTGTTTAAGCACATATTTCTGACCATTGGGCTATGCTGAGCCAGGGAAGACATCTAGAGAAACGGCTCAAAAATTTTTTTTCTTAATTTTTTAAAAAGCAGCAGAGACTTTAGTGACTAAATACTGTGGTAAAGACAGACTCTACAAAAACTGGCCTCATCAATTCACTAAACAAAACCAGCAGTAACCTTTATCACTGCTGAAGAAGGATCAGCATCCAGACTTTGTATAATATGTTAACAACAAACAGCAACAACAAAACCTGGGACAGATGCGACTTCAAGAGTTGCCATATTACGTTATTAAATATGCCCAGCTTAAAAAAAAAATTACAAGATATACAAAGAAATAGGAAAGTTTGTCCATGAACAGGAAAAAAATGCCATCAATAGAACTGTCAGAGGAGGGTCTAGATCAGGGGTAGTCAACCTTTTTATACCTACCGCCCACTTTTGTATTTGTTAGTAAAATGTTCTAACCGCCCACCAGTTCCACAGTAATGGTAATTTATAAAGTAGGGAAGTAACTTTACTGTATAAAATTTATAAAGCAGAGTTACAGCAAGTTAAAGCATATAATAATAATTACTTACCAAGTACTTTATGTCGAATTTTCGCTGTTTGGCAGAATAAATCTTTATAAAACAACTTACTATAGTTAAATCTATCTTTTTATTTATACTTTGGGTGCTCTGCTACCGCCCACCATGAAAGCTGGAATGCCCACTAGGGGGCGGTAGGGACCAGGTTGACTACCACTGCTCTAAATAAATAAATAAACAAATAAAAGAAGAGAATATCAGAGACCTGTGGGAGACCATTAATCACACCAACACGTGTAAAATGGGCACCCTAGAAAAATGAAAAAGGCAAAACACACACACACACACACACACACACACACACACACACACACACACACGAGAAATAAAGGCTGGAAAACACCCAAATTTGATTTTTTAAAAATTTACATGGCCACAAAGCTGAACGTGTTTATCCAAAAAGGACTAACTCAAGGAAATCCACACCTACATGCATCATATTTAGTTGCCAGATAAAAAGAAAATCTTGAAAGCAGCAAGAGAAAACAACTCCAAATACATAAGGGAGGGACACCTCACTAAGATTAACTGCTGACTTCTCACCAGAAACAGTGGAGGTCAGTAGGCAATAGGGTGAAATACTCAAAATGTTGAAAGAAAAACACTGTGCTAAGAATTCTATATCCAGCAAAATAAGTCTTAAATAATGAATCTGAAATTAAGATGTTCCCAAATAAATAAAAACTAACAGTTAACTGTTACCACATCTCCCTTATGAGAAAAACTAAAGTATTCAGGCTGAAAGGGAGTGACACCAAAGGGTAACTCAAATCCAAAAAAATAAAGACCACTAGAAAAGATAATTACATAGGTAAATGTAAATGACAGTATAAATATTTGATTTCTTAATTGATTTAAAAGACAACTGCATAAAATATAACAAATATGTGACCAGTATGACAAGAATAGCACGAATGGGGTGAGGGTATTAAGGAACTAAACTATAACAAAATTCCTGTCTCTATGAGAAATAAATAATATAAACCCAGGAGACTATTTTGAATTGAAATGCATAGTGTAATCCCGAGAACAACCATGAAGAAATTCTATCAAGGGTGTAGTGCACGTTCAAAATATACATGGAAATAAACTAAACATTGAATAACTCATGGTGCACATCCCATTACTTTACAATACCGTAAATCTGACAGTAATATATGCTACATAGTCAAAGAAGGCAAAATAAAATTAATCTTAAATTACTAAGAGAACAAACATTGCATTTTCTATTTCTTTAAGACAAATTCTCAGTAAAAAATATGGGATATTATATACCTAATGGACATTTTCCCATACACATCAAATGCTCAATGTCCATATATAATCATTACTTTACTCTATGCATTAAAAACCAAGTTTCTTATGCAAAAAAAGGTTACTTTATATAATCCTTTATAAAATTTTTACAACTGATGATTTTCATTGAATGCTTATGAATTTATGTAATTACAGATCAATGCATCAGCTCTTACATACACAGAATGCTATCAAAAGAACTATTCTTTTCTGAATATACTGTACTCTAAAATGATTTAAGAATTTTTAGCATAATAAAACTAAAAATGTTCTCACAACCTGAAAGTTAACAAAATTGCATACAAAGCTAGCAATAACCAAATCACCTGATTCTTTTATTAGCCTGATTGACACGATTATAATTTTGCTGTCTCTTGAACCTCTGGCTTCTTCGAAGTTTTTCATTGAATTTTTGACCAATTTTAAAATCAGAGGAGATTTTCTTCATTTTTTCTTCAAATAAGGCAGACAATCTCAAGGTCATACTGTAAATCTGCAAGAATATGAAAGCAAAACTATAACCAAAAAATACCTTTAAAAATATTTTTCTAAATTAAGATTGTAATCATTGAGGCTACTTGCACTCTATTACATTACTGTTATAGATAATGGCTGTGACTGACTTCACCTCTCACCCCTTCCCTTCAATGACATCTGCAAGATCTGCAAGAAAAGAGGAAGTGTCTTGGTTTTTTCTCACTTCCACATCTACATGTACAAACCTAAAAAAGTCCCCCTTTCTGAAAGTCAGATGGGAAGCTGGTTGGATTTTAGACTGCTACTTAGGCAACAAAGGGCAATGTCTCCTTGAGGCAAGGAACTTCTATACCAGTGTCTATTTGAAATGTGACTGCCTTTGAGGCCACTCAGATCTAAATATGAATTGCAGACAAAAGAATACCTGCTTCCAGTAGGAGGAGGAAAATATGCCTAAAACTTTAATATATATGAAAGATTGTTCTAACAATTTTTATAATTAAATAACATCTAATCTATAAAAAAAACCCTGCATTGTGATGTTAAATGCTACTATAAAGTAACATTTGGTACAGTTATATTATTTACTTGTCCACAATCATTCCTGAAAAAAAGTTCAAAAGTCTAATGCTCAGATAGCTAATTATCAGTCACTCTGATTCATGGCAGAGGAGGGTGGAAGGGCTCTACCACTAGAGAACCTTTTAAAAAAAAAAGTATGTGAGATAAATAAATTTCCTATATGCTTCATATATATGTATATAAATATATATGTAAAATGAATATATGTGAAATCTGTAATCTCTGATAGGATCTTTAATATGATCTTTAACAATTACTTACAATATTCTGTGCATATATTTAATTTATTCTTTCCATTCAAACCTAAGTCTAGCATAAGTCACCAATTTTAACGATTTTTTTCAGTCATACTATTTGAAACCTGATTATCATATCACCATTTTCATGTTTTCTCACCTTTTATATAAAATTCAGTAATACATCTGAACCAAAAATAAACATTACTTAACAAAAAATGGGTGCTCCTCAACATGAAGATGAGAATGTGTGAAAAACCCATTTAGCATCACATATATGGCGAAACACTAAAAATCTTTCCCTAAATCAGAAATAAGACAAAGATGCCTACTTTCACCACTGCTATTCAATATCACACTTTAAATCCTAGCCAGAGCAATTAGACAAGAAAAAGGAATAAAAATCATTCAAATTGGAATGGTAGAAGAAAACTATCTCTATTCACAGATGACATGATTCTATATAAAATGACACTCAAAGATTCCACAATAAAGTTATTAGCACTAATAAATGAATACAGCAAAATTACAGGGTGCAGGCCCTGGCTGGGTGGTTCTTCCCAGCATGCCAAGGTCACAGGTTCAATCCCTGGTCTAAGCACACACAACAACTAAATGGAACTAAATGAAATAAGTTGATGCTTCTTTCTCTCTCCCTTTCCCTCCCTTCCTCGTTCTCTCTCATTCTCTTTCTCTCTCTCACAAATGGGGGGGAAAATTATAGGGTACAATAACAACACACAAGAATAATGTGTGTTTCTGTACACCAACAATTAACAATCAGAAAAAGAAATTAAGAAAGCAACTGCATTTCAAATACCATCTAAAACAATAAACTGGGAATAAATGTAACCAAGGAGGTATTAAGTCATCACTGAAAATTACAAAACACTACTGAAAGAAATTAGACCTAAATAAATGGAAAGACATCCCTGTTAAGAAATAGCAAGACTTAACACTGTCAAGATGTCAATACTGCACAAAATAATCTACACATTCAATACAATCTCTATCAACAACTCAAAGGACGTTTTCAGAACAGCAAAAGCTATTCCTTAAATTCACAATGAATTGCAAGGAATCCTGAGGAAACAAATCTTAAAAAAGAACAAAGTGGGAGGACTCACACTTCCTGATTTCAAAACTTACTACAAAGTAACAGGAAATAAACACTGTGGTTCTGACATATAGACAAACAGATGGACATACAAACACTTACATATAGACTAAAGAAACAGAACTGAGTTCAGAAATAATTCCATATATTTATGGCCAAACTGATTTTCAAAAATGGTGCCAAGTTCATTCAATGAAAAGAAAATAGTCTTTTCAACAGATGGTGCTGGGGAAAATGTATTTCCATCTTACACCATATACAAATATTAATTCAATATGGATCAACAACTTAAAAAGAAAAGACCACAAAACTCTTATAACATATATATAGGGGTGAATCTTGATAACACTGGATTTGGCAATGGATTCTTAGACATGAAACCAAATGCAAAAGATATTAAAAAATAGATTAACTGGACCTCATCAAAATGAAAACTTTTAAACATCATAAAACACTATGAACAAGTGAAAAAGACAAACTATAGGATGAGAGAAAAATGTTTTAAAAACATTTGACAAAGGTTTAATATCTAGAATATATTAACAAATTTCTACAACTCAACAACAAAAAGAAAAAACCCAATTAGAAAATAGACAAAGCACTTGAATAGGTTATTTCTCCAAAGAAGATATAAAAGTATCCAATAAGCATATGAAAAGACACTCAACATTAGTGTATCAACTACATTTTCTTACTTCCTGTATATTCTTGATGTTATGGGCATTTGGAAACTTGATCCTGGAAAGACTGCCCCTCCCATGGCTAGCTAATTCCTAGAGATAGCAAGGAATCTCTTACAAGCAAGCCTTTGATATACAAAACAATCAGTTCAGAGTTCAAATCCCTAACTATCTTCTCTATCAAACTGTCACATACCAAGCCAATATTCCATTCCCCCTATCCTAAATCACCGCAGGGCCAGCAACCAGACATCCAGAAACCACCCCTGTAGGCCAAAGCTATGGGAAATATTCAAGCTAGCCAATCCAAAACTATTTACTTTGCCCTGCCTTGTCTTCCTGTGAAAAACTCAATACTATCAATTTAGTACTATAATCTTCCCTTTCCTCCCCTCTGTTGGCTGGTCCATCCCAATATGACCCTACAGGTGAGTCATGCCTCCTTGTGCCCAGGGAATTTCTTTCTTCATGGCAGTCGTTTCCATATCTGATTAAAATAAATCCCAGGTACAATTTGTAATAAGTCATAAGAGAAATGCAAATCAATACCACAATGAGATAATACTTCACACTCACTAGGATGGTTACAACTAAAGAAAATAACAAATCGTTGGCCAGGATATGGAGAAACTGGAATCCTCATACATTGCTAGTGGGAATGCAAAAATGGTGCAGCCATCATAGAATGCAGTTTGGTGGTCTCTAAAAAAGCTAAACATCCAATTACCATGTGAACTGGCAATTCCACTCTTAGATGTATATATACCCCAAGGAAGTTGAGGGCAAGAACTCTTAGATATTTATATCGCAATATTTGCTGCAGCATTAATCACAATAGACAAAAAAGTAGAAATAATTCAAGTGTCCATCAAGAGATTAATGGATAAACAAAATATCATATACTCAATCCATAAAATGGACAATTATTCAGCCATAAAAAAAAAAAGTTCTGATAACATGCTACAACATGAATGAACTTTTAAGGAATTATGAAATACATCAGACACTGAAGGACAAATTGTATTATTTAACTTATATAAAATATCTAAAATAAGAAAATTCATAGAGATGGCAAGTAGATTAAAGGCTACCAAAGACTGAGAGAAAGGGAGAATTCTTGCTTGGTGGTTACAAAGTTACTGTCTGGGGTGATAAAAGAGCTTTGGAAATAGGCAGCAGTGATGGTAAAACAACACTGCATGTAATCAATGTCACTGAATTGTAGGCTTGAAATAGTTAAAATTATACATTTTATGTTATAAATTTAACTACAATTTTAAAAACTTCATAATATACCAAAAACTGTTAAATTCTACATTTTAAAATGGTGAGTTGCATGGTATGAATCCTCAAACATGTATTTTTAAAAAAAATTTAAAAAGACATGAATGAAATTTTCTTTTTATTTTTTTAAGATTTTATTCATTTTAGAGAGAAAAAAGAGAGAGGGAAGGGGTGAGGAGCAGGAAGCATCAACTCCCATACGTGTGTTGACCAGGCAAGCCCAGGGTTTTAAACCAGCAACCTCAACATTCCAGGTCAACACTTTATCCACTGCACCACCACAGGTCAGGCGAAATTAATTTTCTTTACGGAAAGAAACAGTCTCACAAATGGTGAATAATGACAACAAAGCTTGAAAAAATTTAGAATTGAATGTTAAACTGATCCAACAGCAATGTGGATATTGAATGCAATGAAAGAGTTCTCATATTTGACAAAATTTGAGAATGAATAATGCAGGAGGAGTCTGATAATAAGTAATGAGGGGACAGTAAAATTGAGACAAAATGATTAGGAGTGAGTCACTCATAATAGAGAAAGTGCTATAATATCAAGCAAGCACTTTACTTTAAAATATTCTCAAATTATAGCTGTTCTTTTAAATTACCCAGCACTTTGGTCACACAGGTTCGTAATGTTTGTGAAAACTCCCTGACAGTAGTTGTGCTTTTGGAGTATTATGCTTTAGCAAGTTTTGAAAAGTTAACCTTTTAACAAAGATTCAGGAACGTACTCCATACTTGTATTTTTTTTGTATTTTTCTGAAGCTGGAAACGGGGAGAGACAGTCAGACAGACTCCCGCATGTGCCCGACTGGGATCCACCCGGCACGCCCACCAGGGGGCGACGTTCTGCCCACCAGGGGGCGATGCTCTGCCCCTCCGGGGCGTCGCTCTGTTGCGACCAGAGCCACTCCAGCGCCTGGGGCAGAGGCCGAGGAGCCATCCCCAGCGCCCGGGCCATCTTTGCTCCAATGGAACCTCGCTGCAGGAGGGGAAGAGAGAGACAGAGAGGAAGGAGAGGGGGAGGGGTGGAGAAGCAGATGGGCACTTCTCCTGTGTGCCCTGGCCGGGAATCGAACCTGGGACTTCTGCACGCCAGGCCGACGCTCTACCACTGAGCCAACCGGCCAGGGCATACTTGTATTCTTAAATGATTAATCAGAAAGCTTATGTGCTTCCTCCTGGATCCAAAATATATTAGTTCATATTAGCAGTCCTACCTACCCCATCAGATTTTCGTTTTCTTACTTTTAATAGTCCTCCAGCTCTATCAATAAGTTTTCAACCTAGTTTTTAAGATTGCCATATATGTAAGAATATAGATTTTTCTCATTCTACATATCAAATGTATAAAACTTGCTCCCACCAATCCTCATTTGTTTATAAAACTTTAGGAAAGAAACACAATTGTTGTGAGATAGCAATAGCAGAATATGAGCAGTGCCTGACCAGGTGGTGCTGCAGTGGGACAAGGTGTCGGACTGAGACCTAGAGGACCAAGGTTCAAAACCCCGAGGTTGCTGGCCTGAGCACAGGCTTGCCCAGTTTGAGCACTGACTCACTGGCTTGAGCATGGGATCATAGACATGACCCCATAATCGCTTGCTTAAGCCCAAAGGTTGCTTGCTTAAGCCCAAAGGTCACTATCTTGAAGCCCAAGGTTGCTGGCTTGAGCCCAAGGTCGCTATCTTGAAGCCCAAGGTCACTGGCTTGAGCCCAAGGTTGCTGGCTTGAGCAAGGAATCACTTGCTCTGCTGTACACACACCCCCACCCCACGCCCGGTCAAGCACAGGAGAAAGCAGTCAATGAACAACTAAGGTGCCACAATGAAAAATTGATGTTTCTCATCTCTCTCCCTTCCTGTCTGTCTGTCCTTAACTGTCCCTCTCTGACTCTCACTGTATCTGTCAAAAATAAAAAAATTAATATATATATATATATATCATGAGCAGTGGCTAGTACTATTCCCAGTAGCAGTCTTGGTTCTAACCAGGTAGCTCAGTTACGAAAGTATCATCCCAATAGGCCCAATCTATAGGACTGATCCCTAGTCAGAGAACATACAAGAATCAGGGAATGAAAAATAAATAAGAACAACAAATCAATGTCTCTCTCTCAATCAATTAATCCATAGTAGTCTTGCTCTACTCACTTATGTTTAATGTTCCAACCTCTACCAGCCAGCAGGAAAGTAACATTTACACATATATTTTTTTCTTCTTATAAACCACTTTTTAAGTTACCTTTGATCTTTTGTTTGGTGTGTATGCTTTTGCATTGCTAAATATCAACCGAATGTCTTTGCAAAATTCCAAAGGGCTGTCATAATTTCCCGCTTCTAAAGTTTCCCTCACTGTTCCAAAATCCATTGGAGTATCTATAATGTCTCTGTAGTCCTAGGTTTTAAAAACAATAATTAGTTCAAAGATTTCATTCCTGCTTTTAGAACTGTAAATGTATCAGATCTTTAAAATATTTAAAATTACAGAAAAGAAAAAAAATTAGAAGGAACTTAAGACTCAATAATTTTCTTTAAAAGACCCAGGCATAGATACAAGGTAAAAAATAAACCAAAATGTTATACTTGGTAGCAGGACATGGACTAGTTTTATTTTGTTGTTTTTATCCCCAAATTTCAAGAGTTTATTTAGAAAGTTACAAAGGTAGTAGAAGTAAGCCAACTGGGCTGTGCAGGCTCAGGAAACAAGGTACAGAAGCAAAAGAAAGGCCGTTGGAGCTCAGGAGAGGGAAGGCATAGGTAACTTGCCTTGGAGGGGGTGGAGGAGATGAGGAGGAAAATGGAAAAGGCATGGCCACGCTCCCAGGAGGGAGAGTTGGACATGCACTGGCTTATAATTCCTTCTTTACATCTTCTGTAATTTCCAAGCTTTCTATAGTATGTTTGTGCTTTATGATCTTTTTTCTAAAAAGGTCATTTTCCATTCCCCTATTACTGGAGTGAAGACAGACACTTTTAATCCAAAGTATAGTCTTCCTGTATAGGCCTACTTAGATAATAGGCACCAAGTAGAAGTCTCCCATTATTATATAACAAGAGTTAACAAAAAAAGCTAACATGAAGCCTAGTCATCTTATCCTTTAAAAGTTTAATTTCAAATCTCTACCCCAATCTCCTATACACAAAATAAGACAAGCCCAAACACTGAAACAATGGCAACTTACTGGATATTCAACCAAATCAACAGGTTGTCTAAATGGTTCAGAATCTTCACATTGAAAAATTAAGTTCACTAGTTCCTTACACTGTTTCTTCCAGTTGCTTTCAACATAGTTGGTTGCTTTGCTGCTCCTTTTTTTCCAATCATGGACCTAAAAATATATTCATAATATTAAAATATTTTCAGTGTTGGAAAAGTAACACTATAGTATATATGGTATTTGATCTAGCTACTTGGAAAAAAATCATTTTTCTGTAAAAATCCAATAACTACACATCTGTTACTCTAGAAACACTTTTCATTCCAGCACTTATTTCCTACTTGTAGAAAATGTGGTCTGACCTGTGGTGGCACAATGGATAAAGCATCGATCTGGAATGCTGAGGTCACTGGTTCAAACCCTCCAGTTTGCCCGGTCAAGCACATATGAGAAGCAACTGCTATGAGTTGATGCTTCCTGCTCCTGTCCCTGCCTCTCTCTCTATCCTGTCTCTAAAAATCAATAAATAAATTCTTTTTAAAAAAATTGTGTCCACAAAATTTGAAATATCACATTAGACAATGTGGTAGGCAGAACAATGACTCAAAGATGTCTACATCCTGGCCCTGGCCGGTTGGCTCTGTAGTAGAGTCGGCCCAGCGTGTGGATGTCCTGAGTTCAATTCCCAGTAGGGCACACAGGAGAGAAGCACCCATACGCTTCTCCACCCCTCCTCCCCCTCTCGCTTCTGTCTCTCTCTCCCTCTCTTTTTCTTCTCCCCTCCTGCAGCCAAGGCTCAATTAAAACAAGTTGGCCCAGGCGCTGATGATGGCTCCATGGCCTCCGCCTCAGGTGCTAAAATGGCTCCGGTTACAACGGAACAACGCCCCATATAGGCAGAGCATCGCCCCCTAGTGCGTGTGCCAGGTGGTCCCAGCCAGGGCACAGGTGGGAGTCTGTCTCTGCCTCCCATCCTCTCACTATAAAAAAAAGAAGCCTACATCCTAATCCCAAGAACCTGTGACCATGTCACTTTTCATGGTTAAAGGGAATCTGTAGCTATGACTGAAGGTGTGCTAAAGGTATGACCCTGAGATGAGGACACTGTCCTGGATTATCAGAGTGGGCCTAATAAAATTATAGGGTCCTTACAAGGAGGAGGCAGAGGCTCAGAGTCAGAGTCCAGAAGAGGTACACTGTTGACCTGAAGGTGGAAGAAGGGGACCATGAGCCTCTAGAAGCTGGAAAATACAAGGAAACAAACTCTACCATAGAGTTTCCAGAAAGAAACACAGTCATGTTGATACCCTGATGTTAGATCAGTGAGACCCATGTCAAAACTTCTAATTTACAGAATTGTAACATAATATTTTTATTATTTAAGCCACTAGATTTATAATTTGCTAACACAGCCATAGCAAACAATTTCTAAACAGGTACCAAACTTGGGAGAATTACATGAAAGTGACAAATCAGACCGCAGTAATTCAAGTCTAATTTTTCAACGTTATCTGAAGCAGGCATATTACGAAAATTGTTACAAAAAGCTTATGTCTAAGCAGTATTTGAATGAAATTAGAAATGTTAACATTTTGGGGCATTTTCAGATTAATAGCCTTGACTTTTAATTAACATTACATTAGAACTTTAAGAGTTCTGCAGGTGATACAATAATTCAGCTACCCAATATCCAAAATTTATTTCTATACATCCTGCAAGTAGTCTTCATTTTTAATAATTTTTTTTTCCTGAAGTGAGAAGCAGGAAGGCAGAGAGACAGACTCCCACATGTGCCCGACCAGGATCCAACCAGCAAGTCCATAGGGGGCGATGCTCTGCCCATCTGGGGCGTTGCTCCATTTCAACCAGAGCCACTCTAGCACCTGAGGCAGAGGCCATGGAGCCATCCTCAGTGCCTGGGCCAACTTTGTTCCAATGGAGCCTTGGCTGTGGGAGGGGAAGAAAGAGAAAGAAAAGAGAGGGAAGGGTAGAAAAGCAGATGGACGCTTCTCCTGTGTGCCCTGGCCAGGATCGAACCTGGGACTTGCACACGCTGGGCTGATGCTCTAGTGCTGAGCCAACTAGCCAGGGCGTAGTCCTCATTTTTAAAAATAGGTTCAGTCACCAACTGCTAGCTGACTTTTCCCATCCAAGGTCTCATCTTCTTCCTCTCCATTCCAAGCAAACACCATCCTTGACTAGGTTCCCATTCTTTACTCCTAGATTCTTACAATGAACCCCTAACTTACTTCCTTTACTATCTTCTTATCCCTCAAAATCCATTTCTCTATTTTGGCTGTGCAGTTGATTATTTACTTTAAATGAAAACTTTGGTTTTCACTATCACCATAATCTGCTCCCAAAATAAGTCAGACACAGCCACTTTGCTCATTCACATTCAACATCTATAGGCCACTGCCCTAACCATTCCGCCACACACCATACTTTCCTACTCTTTCAGCCTGGATCATAATATCCCCCACTTCTTTTTTTTCTTAATTTTTCCATTGATTTGAGAGAGAGAGAGAGAAAGAGAAAGGGGAAGAGGGTGAAAGGAAGAGAGAGAAGCCATCAACTCGTTGTGTCACTTAGTTGTTCCATTTAGTTGTGTACTCACTGATTGCTTCATGTATGTGCTCTGACCAGAGGGTCGAACCCACGACTTTGGGTGTGCCACATCAACACTTTATCCACTGAGCCAGCCAGCTAGGGCCATCCTCTACTTTTTGATTGTTCGAACTCAACTGTTCAAACTCGATCTCATTCTGAAAACATAATTCAAATCCCAACTCTTCCACTAAACTCTACCTAACTGTCCACCCTTCAGTGATGACTCCCCCTTTTCTCTTACAAAATATTCCATATCTATTACCAACATAACTTTTCAAAAATGGCACCTAAATCTTAGGTTGATTTTAAATAAAGAATAAGTAAACAACAAAGGTCAATCAGGAAAATTAACTTACTCTTCTTCTTCCAGAAGATGTTCTAGGAAGATCACTATCATCCTAGAAATAAAAATTAGAGTACCTTAAGTGTTAATATTCTCATTAGAAATATAATTATATTAATTTAAAAAGTATATGAAAGACAGGGCTATAAAGACAAGACTGTATCAGAGGATCTTTGTGGCACACAGACTCTGACAAACCAACCATTCTTAATAACCCTTTACATTCCCTAAGAACATGCATTAATTCCAAAAAATAGCTATAGAAAGCAGCTTTAAATTTGTGTTTTATCTCTATTGATAAACCCCAGAAACACAGCGTCTCCTATAATTCCTGTATTTCATACTCTCATTTTCTTATTCCCTAAATCTAGACACTTTTTTATTCAAGTATAAATTAGCATGAAAATCAATGAACAATAAAAAAAAGTTTATGTAGAGGCCCTGGCCAGTTGGCTCAGTGGTAGAGCGTCGGCCTGGCATGCAGAAGTCCCAGGTTCAATTCCCGGCCAGGGCACACAGGAGAAGTGCCCATCTGCTTCTCCACCCCTCTCCCTCTCCTTCCTCTCTGTCTCACTTCCCCTCCCGCAGCAAAGATGGCCCGAGCGCTGGGGATGGCTCCTCGGCCTCTGCCCCAGGCGCTGGAGTTGTTCTGGTCGCAACAGAGCGATGCCCCAGAGGGGCAGAGCATCGCCCCCTGGTGGGCAGAGCGTCGCCCCCTGGTGGGCGTGCCGGGTGGATCCCGGTCGGGCGCATGCAGGAGTCTGTCTGACTGTCTCTCCCCATTTCCGGCTTCAGAAAAATACAGAAAAAAAAAAAAAGTTTATGTAGAAATTACACTATACTGTTTTTATTTTTTTATGCTACACTTTCTAAAGACTATCTTCCATGCAACCATAACTGACAGCCTGATCCTGTATGAAGGGCAACATCATTAATATTTGTCTTACACTTCAAGACCACCTTGAGTAAAGGATTTTAGGATACTATGAGCATGGTAAACTTCATTAATTTTTAATTACAATTAAATCCAATTCTCAGATATTGGGTTTACAAAAATTATTTCCAAGGTACTTGTTTAAATACACCTTTCTCTAGCTAAACTTTAGAAAGAGAACATAGTTCACTCTTAATTCCCAGCCAGGGCACACAGGAGAAGCACCCATCTGCTTCTCCACCCTTTCCCCTTGTCTATCTCTCTATCTCTCTCTTCCCCTCCTGCAGCTAAGGCTCCATTGGAGACAAGGTGGCCTGGGTGCTGAAGATGGCTCCATGGCCTCAGTGTCAGGCACTAGAATGGCTCCAGCCACAATGGAGTAACGCCCCAGATGGGCAGAGCATCACTCCCTGGGGGGGCATGCTCAGTGGATCTCAGTCCAGGCACATGCGGGAGTCTGTCTGACTGCCTCCACGCCTCTAACTTCAGAAAAATTTAAAAAATAATTAAAAAAAGATATTCACTTAGACATATGATATATTGATATCAATTACTGACTATAACAAATTACATCACTATCTAGATAATTAAAAAATATATTTTAGCCAAGTGCCCTATTCTCAGAAGTTCATTGGAATATAGCAAGAATTGATACAGGCAATCAACACTTTTTACTTCACTCATTTTCAAGTTACCATTTGAAATTGAAAAAAATCATTGTAAAACTGACAAACTTCATACCAAAGCGTTGGCATTTTGCTCATCATTTTCAGAAGTGTTAGAAAATTCTGAGATATCTGTACAGTCTTGATTCCTAAAAAACAATTTTTCATTTTTTTAACAGTATGCAGACATTATTATTGTTGCCAAACATTTAAACTACAGGTTAGATAAGAACAGTTACTCAACTATGCATACCTTGTCAAGTAGAGAAATATCAGATTTTTACCCTCTACAAAAACAATTGACTATCTTAGAATATGGAAAGTTTGCTTTTCAGTTAACTATGTATGGAAATTTAGCTGATAATTTAGAAATAACATATATATGGCCTCAGCAGATGAATGCAAGGATGAGTTTTTCTAAATATCACCACTTAGTAATATTCGTGCAGTAAATAGCAATAAAATGGTTGATTTTTGAGATTAAAAAAAGGAAGTAGTAACTAAAGCAAATTACACCTTAACCTCATTGTAAACATTGAAAGAATCCTAAAGTAGAACTATCCAGGCATAAAGGAGATGAAAATGGGTCTATGATCTTCCTGAACAAAAAGAAAAGAAAGTTCTGGGAATGAAGTAGGAAGTCCAAGTCCTCCAGACATAGGACAGATTTAACCCAGGAAAGTTAAGAGAGCACACTACAATCAGTTATTCCCCAATTTGTCGCTACATATTGAAAATGATGGCACATTTATAAATTATCTTCTCTAATATATTATTCTTTTACAGAATTTTTATTGCAATGGCAAAAAAGCATATAAAACCATATAGCAGGCCCTGGCTGGTTGGCTCAGTGGTAGAGCGTCGGCCTGGCGTGCAGAGGTCCCGGGTTCGATTCCCAGCCAGGGCACACAGGAGAAGCGCCCATCTGCTTCTCCACCCCTGCCCCTCTCCTCCCTCTCTGTCTCTCTCTTCCCCTCCCGCAGCAAGGCTCCATTGGAGCAAAGATGGCCCGGGCGCTGGGGATGGCTCCTTGGCCTCTGCCCCAGGCACTGGAGTGGCTCTGGTCGCAATGGAGCGACGCCCCGAAGGGGCAGAGCATCGCCCCCTGGTGGGTAGAGCGTCGCCCCTGGTGGGCATGCCGGGTGGATCCCGGTCTGGCGCATGCGGGAGTCTGTCTGTCTCTCCCCGTTTCCAGCTTCAGAAAAATACAAAAAAACCCCAAAACTATATAGCAAAACTCACTAATTTTAAAAGCTACAGCCTGAGTGTCCAAAGTCCCACAGACTTTTCACTAGAACAGATTAGGGTAGACCTCAGATCCTGATCTCCAGGTCCATTTTCATCATCTAGTTCAAAACCTGCTTTCCTAATGCAGGGAAGGATGTGGAATATTCATGTGTGCACAAACACTCTCATAGCACACAATCACACAATCCAGAGATTAAAACTCAATCTAATCATGAGAAAACATGAAACAAAGCTAAATTAAGTACCTATGACAGAGTAATTGTCCAACAAAAATAATGAGGTCATATCCTAACCAGGCGATGGTGCAGCGGATAGAGTGTCGGACTGGGACGCAGAGAACCCAGGTTCGAAACCCCAAGGTTGCCAGGTGGAGCGCAGGCTCATCTGGTTTGAGCACGTCTCAGCTTGAGCCCAAAGCCACTGGCTTGAGCAAGGGGTCACTAGGGGTCACTCTGCCTGCTATAGTCTCCAGGTCAAGGCACATATGAGAAAGCAATCAATGAACAACTAAGGTGCCGCAACAAAGAATTGATGCTTCTCATCTCTCTCCCTTCCTGTCTGTCTGTCCCAATCTGTCCCTCTCTCTGTCTCTCTGTCTCTGTCCTTGTCACAAAATAAAATAAAAATGAAAATGAGGTCATAAAAGAAAGGAAAGACTGGGGAACAGGTTAAAGAAAATTAAGAAAACAAAACAATGAATATGTTAGTGATTCTGGATAAGATCCTAAACAGAAAAAGGACATTGATATAAACACTAATAAACCCAAATAAGTGCTAAAGCTAAGTCAATAGTATTTTACCTAAGGTAATTCCTTAGCATTCATTGGGACACCACAGGTAAGTAGAAAGTGTTAATCAAAGGTATATGTATAATGTGTGTGTGTGTTTAATATATAGCAACTGTCCACAGTATAACATTTTCTTAAGATTTTAAAAAGAAAATTTTAGATTAATTTCTTACCTCTTTACAGACATTACAATCACAGTATATAAAGAAATGTCCTTTAAAGTAACACATTAAAATGGGTGTAAAACTCAGAGAGCAAAAATTAAGCATGGATGGTTGTAAGAACACAATATGTAAAGTCACCCACTCCTCCACATCATTAACAATAGAAAAATACTTACTTGATAAATTTTAAAAGTTGGTCAGTTATCTTCTTAGCTGATCTTGCAATTACACTCTCTGGTTCATTAAATGTTGTGGCATTATGCTCTATATATCTGACTTCCCAAACC
Organism: Saccopteryx leptura; assembly: GCF_036850995.1. Lineage (NCBI taxonomy): Eukaryota > Metazoa > Chordata > Mammalia > Chiroptera > Emballonuridae > Saccopteryx > Saccopteryx leptura. Next base: position 219,783,579 of record NC_089504.1, on the reverse strand, counting down.
ACTGCAGATAGCCTCCTTCAAAATAAAAAGACAATTAGAAAATAAAAAGAAAGAAACCAAGTAAATAATCCAGCACATTAAGCCAGCATGATATATTAATTAAACTGTAATTGCAACGTAATAATGAATAACCTCATGCTGGCAACAATCATAGTCATAAGCAATTACACTGGATGCTGAACTTCAGAGAATACATTTAAGGACCGAAAATCTTAACATATCACTTCATCGCATCTAAAACCAACTGAGCAACCCTCCTTTTTCACATTGCCTCTGGGGACATCTGAAGCTGCTGAGACTCGCTGAAGACAATGTGTTCAACACTATCAATCCTGTGCATTTCTGATCAAATGCACATTTCCATATTTGACCACAGACATAAATTAGGTTATTATAATAATACTTCAAAGTATCTGAATTATAAAAAATAAGATACCGGCCCTGGCCGGTTGGCTTAGCGGTAGAGCGTCAGCCTGGCGTGCGGGGGACCCGGGTTCAATTCCCGGCCAGGGCACATAGGAGAAGCGCCCATTTGCTTCTCCACCCCCACCCCCTCCTTCCTCTCTGTCTCTCTCTTCCCCTCCCACAGCCAAGGCTCCATTGGAGCAAAGATGGCCCGGGCGCTGGGGATGGCTCCTTGGCCTCTGCCCCAGGCGCTGGAGTGGCTCTGGTCACGGCAGAGCGACGCCCCGGAGGGGCAGAGCATCGCCCCCTGGTGGGCAGAGCTTCGCCCCTGGTGGGCGTGCCCGGTGGATCCTGGTCGGATGCATGCGGGAGTCTTGTCTGACTGTCTCTCCCCGTTTCCAGCTTCGGAAAAATACAAAAAAAAAAAAAATACAAAAAAAAAAAAAAAGATACCATCAATTGCTCTTAAAAAATCATTGACAGTAGAAATCTTTATCATTACCAGTCCTCTAGAAGCCACAGATAAAAAGTATATGATTCTAAAAATAAAAATAAAAAAAGTATTTGACTCTAGGGAATTGATATTTCAAATGCTATCAAATTATTAATTAAATTAAATTTTGTAAAAATAGACTACTTCCCTGGCCAAATGGTTCAAGAGATAGAGCATTGTCCCAGCATGCCAAGGTCATAGCTTTCGTCCCCAGTCAGGGCACATGCGAGAAGCAAACAATGAGTGCACAACTAAATGAAACAACTAAGTGGAACAAGTTGATGCCTCTCTTCCTCTCACTCAAATCAATGGAGGAAAAAAAAATAGACTACTAAAGATTGAGGAATGAGATATAATCATTTTTCTTATTTGGGTTCTAGCTACACAGGCACCTAATACAATGTCTTATAGGACCAAGAAACAAAAATGGGCCTAGGCCAGGTAACTTATTTGCTTAGAGCGTCGTCACCATAGCCAAGGTTGCCAGTTCAATCCCCAGTCAGGGCACATACAAGAATCAACCAATAAATGCAGAAGTAAGTGGGACAAGAAATCGATGTTTCTCTCTCTTTCCAAAATCAAATATTTTAAAAGTAAGATGTTACAATAAAAAAGAAAAGAAAATGAACAGAAAATGTCCCCATTCCACCATCACCATCAAATACCATTACCTCTATTTACTCTACTTGGTATGGCCAAGTTATATTTTCAAACTGTTTTTAAAGTAGGTTTCTACTAACCTGTAAAATCGATTAACAAGTCTCATTCGAATTGTATAAAGATCAGTTGGGTAAGCCACTACAGTACAGTACTTCGGGTACGTACACAGATCAACTGGACCTGCAAAAGCTGCTGCTATATCTGTCAGGGCAGACAGAAGAGTTTTTATCAATAAACTCATGACCTCTAAGTGAGATTTCTATAAATCATCCATAAAGTATGCTACAGCTACTTTATGCTGCGCTTAACCAAAAGGTAACAAATAGAAATTGTAGTAATACACACAACCACAATTATGATACATTTTTAAATACTATGTGGAAAAGAAACCTTGAACATTAAAATTTATACACTAAAAAACTTACCGAGATTCAAAAGTTGATCTATACCACTAATTATTCGTTCACATTCTTCATCTCTTGATTTCTGACCCCATTCACCATCTTGTGGTTTGTAGAGTAATTTCTCTAGCTCATCTGAAGTAACAGAAATACTAGCTCCTAATTCTTCAGGTGGATCAACTATAAATTCCATTAAAAAAGAACAAAAAGGATAAAACAAACCAAAAGCCAAATAAACACTCTATTTAAATTCAATAGTCAAAGGTCATAAATAAAACACTAATTACAAAGGACAAAGTATAGTTACTTAATAGCCAAGAAACTTTTTAGGTAGCTGACACAACCTAAATCAAATGATTAAAGTTAAGCCCTCAGTAACAGGATTAATTGCTATTATGCGCCTCCCAATATGATGTACTGGAAATACAATATCACTTCTCTGACAATCTTGCCTCAAATTCAAAACCTGGATTTAATCATGAGAAAACATCAAACAAACCCAAACTGAGGAAAATTCTATAAAATAATTGGCTAGTACTCTTCAAAAGTGTCATGGTCACGAAAGATAAAAGAAAGATTTAGGGATCCCAGATTAAGAAAGACTAGGAAGGCATGGCAATGAGATCCAGTATGTAAAAGGACATCATGACAGTAGTCCAAATTTGAAGATCTATAGATTAGAATTTTATCAATGACAATAATTTCCTGATTTTGATAGCTGCACTACAGTTATCTAAGATGTTAACATTTGAGAAAACTCTGTATCCAAAATTCTATGTACTATTTTCATAACATTCTATAAATCTAAAATTATTTCAAAACAAAATATTTTAAAAGTGCAATAAAAATTGATAATGAAAGTTTACATTTTAAAAAGGAACAAAAGGCCTTGTAAATATTCAGAGAACATTTTCTTGAAAAATCATAAATAAAAGAAAAAAATATCAAGAACTAGAAGATAAACTTAACCATAACCACCTAACAATCTGGTAAGTAAAATCATATTTTGTTATTTTCATATATATTTCCAAGACTGTTAATACAAGTAAACCTCTCTTCATATTGTTTATTTTTTTGCCTGCTCATGTCTTTTGACAATTCTAATGGCTTAATACCGACCTCATTAACAGTAAAAGCTCGTTATATAATTGCTTTCACTGATTTGTAATATTTTTTACAGTACTTAAAAGCACTAATTGGAGCCAGATGGCTTGGGCTGGAATCTCAACTCCTATCCTTTCTGGATATGTGTGTGACTTTAAACATATTATTGCAAACTCTCTAAGCCTTAGTTCTTTCACCCATAAAATAACAGAGCATCAACCTCTGAGCAAGACTAAATGAATTAATACAAAGTTCTTGGAAACTGAGTAAGACCTCAAAAAAAGGTTTGATTCTACTTATTATATGCTTTATACATTGCAAATGCCATTTCCTATTATAGTATTTGTAAGATACTAAGCTCAAATGAAAAGCTAACAAAGGGAGGTAACTGGTGACTTTCACCAATGCAGTTAATTGAAATACATTTTTTGAAAAATATCTCATTTCTTAAAAAATCATTATTTCCAAAATAATCAGATATATCAGAGAGTAAACACAAAGCAAAGGGTGTGGCCCATAAGGTAAGACACAGAGAATACTGGTGGAGCAGGTTTGAATGTCAAAAAATAGTGGGGAGTAGAAGGACAGAAGTTTTTGTATCTTTTTACACAGAATAAAGACTACTATTATAAAAGAAAGCTAGAGAGTGAAGAAATGGAGGCAAAAGACATAGAGCACCCCTCCAAAAGTGTCTGCAAAAAGGAAACACAGTAGATTAAATGTTCCAGAAAGTCAAATGCAAGATGTTCTAAGGCACAAGAAACAAATTCAAACTCAAAAGGAGAAAGGAAGGCCAAATCTAGAACTGTTGCAGGGAATGAACTGAGTGTAAGTGTCTTGTCAACAGAGGTTGAAAGCAGCGGGTGGGACAGCAAGCACTGAAGAGGTTGACTCTGGAGCAGAGACACCTATCTCTATTAGGAAAGGAGCAGATAATCCACAGTAAGACAGACAAGTCAAGGTAAAGCAGAGGACAGATGGAGTCAAGTTAGAGCTTTTCTTTGAAGAAGAACAACGGTAACAGAGTAATGATAAGGAAAAGGAAATGGAAGCCACCCAAAAGAGGTCAATAGAGTTGTATGTAAGAAGGCTTACATGAGAAATAACAGTGGGCTACTAAGATGTAGCCAGCATCAAGCTGGAAACTCAAGATAAGAAAGAGTGAACAATATACACATAGTTCTGTTGCCTTCTTTAACTGTGTTGCTCAGTTACCATAATAATTTGAAAATATTTCTCAAAGAATAAAATTTGCTCTGTAAGCAAAAAAAACCAAGACCATAAAGGTAAAATACTTTTATTATTTAACAATTACATACCATTATCAGGAATTGGTTCCATATCCCATGGGCTAAGCTTTTCAATTTCAGTATTGTCCCACCTGTTTAAAACAAAAAAAAGTCTGGTTAGCCTTTTATAAAGACAACTTGTGGCTAATAACTAGGTATCTACTATAAGAGTAAACAAGAAGAGAAAAAATATAAAAATGAGTCTCATTGTAGCAGTAAAAGTTGAAATATTAACAGTAAACATTTTTTAGAAGGCTACATTATAAATAATAAGTGTAAAAATATATGGCGGGTTGAAGGACAAAACAGAAATCTAGTGTGGCTTGTGCCAGGGTAAGTGAACAAAAACTCCAACAGTGTGAAGGCCTTGAATATGATGCTTCAGAATGTGGACTTTATTCCACAGCCAATGGAAAGGCAGTAAAAATATTTCTGAACAAAAGAAATACCGCAGTATGTGCCCCTGGACAATGATCCTGCAGTATCAGGTTGAGGAAATATTAGGAAGCTACAGAAAAGCTCCAGAGAAGCATGCAGAGACTGTACCCCAAAGGGGTGCTAGTGAACAAAAAACGACAGGAGCATGCTAGAGAGACAGACACTAAAGAAGTGAGACTGATGTGACTTAATGACAGATGAAATCATGAGGGGTTTTTTAATCTGAAACTTGTTAGTCGTTCATACAACAACCTGCCACAAAGAATAAATGTTTGTAGGTAATTCGTTTGTAGGTGATTCGTTTTCATCTGCATACAGACCTAACAACGTAACACTGGAAATGACTATCAGGGTACTGTGGCTGATAGGGCTCTTGACTTAGCACAGTTCCAAACCACCAGGCATCATCAATGATAGAACGGAACCTGTCACCTGGAAGAGACATGATCCCATCTAAGACACTAGTTTGCAACCCTAACATTTTTAATTTATAAAATATCACATGAAAATATTTCAGTAAAAATAAAGCATTATTTATGTTAAAATTAGCCATCCATCCTTCTCCGTGTCACAGCAATCTTCAGTGATAAAACAGATATAAAAAGAAACAATGTTACACTCAGCAATTTACTATATATAACCATACTCCATAACAGGCTAAAATGGTTTATGACTAAGTTCCATTGTTTAGTGGATCCAAACATCCACTTCAAAAGAAGTTCTATTATATTTTACTACATGAAACAAAGAATGAAGTTTAACAAAACTCAAAAAACTTTTACAACAATGTACACTATCAATAAATACTTGTGTAATAAAGTATAGTAATACACATTTTTAGCCCTCAATGGATATAGCATGGTCCCAGCACAAAAGATCAAGGGTTTGATCCCCGATCAGGGCACACGAGAAGCAACCAATGAATGTGCAACACCATAAATGGAACAACTAAGTGAAAGAAAAAGTTGATGCTCTCTCTCTCTCCTTCCTTTCCCCCTCCCTCAAGTTAATGGAACAATTTAAAAATATATATTTCTATAATTATACTTTTAAATATGTAACATTTCCTGAGGAATATAACAAATTATAAAAGTTAACTATAATTAGAATTTAATACATGATTATTCTAATGTTGTTCCTATATAAGTATATTCACATAAAACAGTGTTCTAATAAGATCTCATAAAATCAGGTCTAAATGTCCCCTCAACAATAATGCTTACACATTTATTGTTTTAAAAAGTTAAGCATCTAGCCTGACCAGGCAGTGGCGCAGTGGATAGAGCGTCGGGCTGGGATGCAGAGGACCCAGGTTCGAGACCCCGAGGTCGCCAGCTTGAGTGTGGGCTCATCTGGTTTGAGCAAAGCTCACCAGCTTGGACCCAAGGTCGCTGGCTCGAGCAAGGGGTTCCTTGATCTGCTGAAGGCCCGTGGTCAAGGCACATATGAGAAAGCAATCAACGAACAACTAAGGTGTCGCAACGAAAAACTGATGATTGATGCTTCTAATCTCTCTCTGTTCCTGTCTGTCCCTATCTATCCTTCTCTCTGACTCTCTCTCTTTATGCTATGCTCCCATTATCGCAGCATAGCATAAAGCAGGCAAGAAGAACTTAGTAAGGCTTCTATACAAACCAACTGTGGAACATGTAATTCAACAGACTTCAGGGACTTCAGATAACAAACATTTCTAAATGTATCCTACAATTATAGCACTTCTAGGGAAATAAACTGTGTCTGACCTCTGTTTTACATATATTACAAAAGCAACACAGACTGCTGTAAGAGTCCTAGCTCTTCCTTCCCATCAATCCCATTTTCAAAAATAAAATAAATTTTTAAAAAGTCAATCATCCAGCATTAATAAGTCTTTGGTAAATTAACAATTCTTTCTCCAAGGAAAGGTTTACAGAAACAATACCAATCAAATTAAAGCTACATTTCACCCCTAAAATAGAGAATATTTATATAATAAAATACCCACAAAGTCTAGAACAAAGAGAGTATGTTTATAGTGAATACTGTAAAAAAAAAAAAAGCATTATCACAACTATTAAGAGTTACATGTTTTAAGGTTCTTAATACATTTTCAAATTCATGTAAATATGACTTTTATGTATATTTTAAATCAAGTTCACTATAAACCTGTAGGCCCCTCATCCCTCCACCCATCTCTCTAATAATAAAATTCTACTTTTGAAAGAATTTCATTAATCTAAAACTTCAACTTTAAGAATAAATATTAATATATTTTTTCTAACTTTTTAATGAAAAGCATGTACTACAAAGTCTGATATAACACCATGGTTTTTGTCCAATCCTATAATGTAAACAACCTAATTTAATATAAACATCAACTATAATAAATATTACTGTAATAACAAATCCAGTGGCTTCATTTTGAAATGCCTATAAACATAATAGTTATAAGAGAGCCAGTCTTTGATACTTGGTAATACTTTTCTTCCCTATTTATCTAACACTAGACAAATCACTGTTTATGCAAAAATATTTCTTTAGTATAAGACTAACACTTTAAATTAAAAGGAGCCATAAAAATTAGTATTCACATAGTAAAAATTGGCTTTTCTACTCCACTAATTATTTTCCTGGTTATTCAGGTTGATTGTTCTATAATTTAGTTGTAATTCCAATTTGGTCCTGGGAGAAGGAGTATAACTTCTGCCTATTCTATTGCCATCTTGGCTCTCCATTAAGTATTTTCAAATAAACTTATCTTAGCTATTCATGAGTAGGGTAAGCTTCTGCTAAGTAAAGTTCTCAACAGAGTATACAGAGCAACAAACAAATACCTATAATACAATAGCATAGCTAAAACTTTAGGTGAATTTCATGTAAGAGTTAATGGGGAAACAAAAAATGAATTAATTGGTATGTAAGATTTAGTACAATAATTTCTCAACTACAAAAATAAAATAAAATCCACTAAATTATAAGAGGCAATTAGGAATCCATTTCTAGAATTTAGCTGTAGAAAATTAAGTTTTAAAACATTTTTTAATGGGCATTTTGGCAGAACAAAATAAGAGCTCTGACTTACATGTATGTCATGGGGTTGAGAAAATATTATAAAAAAGAAACTAAGTTCTTTGGGTCTTGGCTGTATGACTTATTAACACCCACATATTCTGCTGTCTTTTTTGTGTGTATGGCTAAAAGTTTTCCTTCAAAAAATAAATTTCCTGGGCCCTGGCCGGTTGGCTCAGTGGTAGAGTGTCGGCCTGGCGTGCAGGGGACCCGGGTTCGATTCCCGGCCAGGGCACACAGGAGAAGCGCCCATCTGCTTCTCCACCCCTCCCCCTCTCCTTCCTCTCTGTCTCTCTCTTCCCCTCCCGCAGCGAGGCTCCATTGGAGCAAAGATGGCCCGAGCGCTGGGGTTGGCTTCTTGGCCTCTGTCCCAGGCGCTAGAGTGGCTCTGGTCGTGACAGAGCGATGCCCCGGAGGGGCAGAGCATCGCCCCCTGGTGGGCAGAGCGCCGCCCCCTGGTGGGCGTGCCAGGTGGATCCCGGTCGGGTGCATGCGGGAGTCTGTCTGACTGTCTCTCCCCGTTTCCAGCTTCGGAAAAATACAAAAAATTAAATAAATAAATAAATAAATAAATAAATAAATAAATAAATAAATAAATAAATAAATAAATTTCCTTTACCTCTAGTTCCAAAATAATCTTGATTATTTGTTCTGACATTACTGGTAAAAACAGTTTACCAAGAACAGCAACACTGCCTGACCAGGCAGGGGAGCAGTGGATAGAGCGTCAGCCTAGGACACTGAGGATACAAGTTCGAAATCCTGAGATTGCCAGCCTGAGCACGGTCTTATCAGCTTTGAGCACAGGGTCACCGGCCTGAGTGTGGGATCACAGACATGACCCCATGGTCTCTGTCTGAGCCCAAAGGTCACTGGCTTGAGCTAGGGGTCACTGACTCGGCTGAAGCCTCTCAGTCAAGGCACATATGAGAAAGCAATCAACTAAGGTGCTGCAACTATGAGCTGATGCTTCTCATCTCTCTCCCTTCCTGTCTGTCTGTCCCTACCTGTCCCTCCCTCCCTTCCTCCTTCTCTCTCGCTAAAAAAAAAAGAACAGCAATACTCTATAGGGATAGCTAAAGAAATGTATCTGAATTGTACTTGTTTATAGTAGTATCTGTAGAAAAAAGCAGAAGCTATGAAAATTAATGAGGTTTTAATATCTTTTATGAATGTGTATATTGAAAGACACAGCCTGCGTAAAACTTAGTATTTCTAATGAGACCAAAACTGACAATGGCAGAGTAAGTTATCCTAAGTGACTAACATCAATATGAGCTCCCAAGATAATAGTACATACTGAAAAGGAATAATACTATATGTATACCTGTGAAATAGGCACTACAGTTGCTAACTGACATAACCTGGACTAACACCAGTTATCAATTCTGTCCTGAAGAGATTAATAACCTATACAAATTAATGATCTAATAAGTGAGCCCACCAGCCCACCTTAAATGGCCACCATAAAAACCACATTCAAGGCCCTGGCTGGTTGGCTCAGCAGTAAAGCGTCAGCCCGGTGTGTGGAAGTCCCGGGGGTGGATCCCCAGCCAGGACACACAGGAAAGGCACCCATCTGCTTCTCCACCCTTCCCTCTCTTTCTCTCTCTTCCCCTCCCGCAGCCAAGGCTCAGGAGCAAAGTTGGCAGCAAAGTTGGCCCGGGTGCTGAGGATGGCTCCATGGCCTCTGCCTCAGGTGGCTCCAACTGCAGCGGAGCGAAGCCCCCTGGTGGGCATGCCAGGTGGATCCTGGTCCAGCACATGAGGGAGTCTGTCTGTCTGCCTCCCCCCCCACTTCTCACTTTGGAAAAATACACAAAACAAAACAAAACACATTCAAGTTAGTGTCCACATTGAGGTGATTTTATTTTTTCTGTCCATCTATATACCTCATGATTATAAAGCTAAGTGTTACATAAATTACTATTTTTTAAAGGAATGGTTTCCTCAAGTCAGCCTATTTAGTTCTGAATTGATATATCAAAGGTAAAATAATCTGATATGCCACACACTGCCTGTGTGAAACTTGCATTATTTTTCAACTTAACTTTCTGACTGTTTTACATCATAGGATAATCTTGTGAATTAGCCAGTGTCATGTTAAATCAGAGATAACACAGTATAGTGAAGTCTGGAAGGATATAAAAGGTCAATTCTAGACCATAGCTAATAAATAAGAAATATCCCTTCAAAATGTCACACACACCATAAGAAGAAATGTTGTTTAGCCAAAATGTCTACTAAATAGTAGTGAGTACCAAGCTCTAAGTGAACTACACTTATCAGTCCCTAATATTTATTTCCAGAATTTACATGTTTGCATCCACCAATCAAAGGAGAAATTAATTCCTAAGGATAGATAAAACTCAGTAAGGACAGACTTACAAGACTGCCAATTCCTCTGTCTTGCTTCATCGTAAAACTGACGCAACACAAGAAAGTCAATAACATCTGGCATATCGTGATACCTAAACAAAAATAAAAGGTTATTAAATGCCTTGTGTAGGTTAGTCTATAGCAGTGGTTCTCAACATGTGGGGCGCGACCCCCGCCGGGGGAGAGAACCGCTGGTCTATAGCAACACTGTCCAAAAGATATACAATAGGAACCACATATGTAATTCTTAATTTTCAACTAGTCTTATTAAAAAATAAATTAAGGCCCTGGCCGGTTGGCTCAGTGGTAGAGCGTCGGCCTGGCGTGCAAGGGGTCTCGGGTTCGATTCCCGGCCAAGGCACACAGGGGAAGCGCCCATCTGCTTCTCCACCCCTCCCCCTCTCCTTCCTCTCTGTCTCTCTCTTCCCCTCCCGCAGTGAGGCTCCATTGGAGCAAAGATGGCCCGGGCGCTGGGGATGGCTCCTTGGCCTCTGCCCCAGGCGCTAGAGTGGCTCTGGTTGCAATAGAGCGACGCCCCAGAGGGGCAGAGCATCGCCCCCCTGGTGGGCAAAGCGTCGCCCCCTGGTGGGCATGCCGGGTGGATCCCGGTCGGGCGCATGCGGGAGTCTGTCTGACTGTCTCTTCCTGTTTCCAGCTTCGGAAAAATACCCCAAAATTAATTAATTAATTAATTAAAAGCCCAGTGAACTTAACTTTAATAGGGAAACAATATATCCTAATATTATTTTACCCTGTAATCAATACAAAATAATGATATTTTTCATTCTTTTTCTTTATCAAGTTTTAGAGGGTATAATTATCTCACTCGACTGAAATCAGCCACACTTCTGGTGCTCAATGGCCACACCTGCTAAATGGCTATCATTCTGGACAGCACAGGTGTAGAAAATAATTTATGGCCCTGGTTGGTGGGCTCAGCAGTACAGCCTGTCAGCCCAGTGTGTGGAAGTCCCGGGTTCAATTCCCAGTCAGGGCACACAGAAGAAGCAACCATCTGCTTCTCCACAGCCCCCTCTCTCTCTCTTCTCCCACAGTCATGGCTCAAATGGTTCGAGCAACTTGGCACCAGGTACTGAGTATGGCACCATGGCCTCGCCTCAGGTGCTAAAATAGCTCGGTTGCTGAACAACAGAGCAGTGGCCCCAGATAGGCAGAGCATTGCCCAGTAGGGGGCTTGCCAGGTGGATCCAAGTTGGAGTGCATGCGGGAGCCTGTCTCTCTGTCTCCTGGCCTCTCACTTAATTAAAAAATTTTTTTTATTCTAACATTTTCTCAAATACAAAAGCAGAGGCCATTTCACCTACAGGCCAGAATTCTCCACACATTTAAGTGACATGGGAAAATGTATAAAACAGGGTAAAGCCTAACTGGTTGCTGCTGTAGCATGCCTAGTCTTACTTCTACTGGGTTCCCATCTCTCAGAACTTGAACCTACATCTTAGGTTATCCATAGTACTCTACTATTTTCCCTGCAGCTACATGGAAAGAACATGCTAACCAGCAAGAAAGAAAATGTAACTTCAAATAACTTCATAAGAAACAGCACATACCTAATAGAGAAAGATTTGTCCATAAGTTTTCCAGTTGCAGGATCTATAAATGCTAGTTTGAGGCAACACAGTGTGGGGGGCCCAACCTCATACCGTATTCCGATTATTTTGACCAATTCTTGATCCTTCAACAGATTTTTTAAAAAGAATAAATGTTTAAAATGGTTAAATCAATTCCTCAGGTCATTCTCCACATACTGCAAAATTCAGTCAACTCACAATTTAGGCTTCCAAACCAGAAGACAAGTTTAAGTGACTATTAATTTTTGCTAAAGTTAACCTTCACATCCTTTTGGAGACAACTACTTCTGTTTCTAATGTAAGAAATATATTCACTTTAGAAAATACAACATTCCCGCCCCCCATCTGCATTTTCACTTTCTGCTGTTTCAGTTACCTGTGGTCAACTGTGGACCAAAAATATTAAATGGAAAATTTCTTAAATAAGCAACATGTTAAGTTTTCAATGTGCCATTCTGAGTAGCATGATAAAATTTAAGGCTGCCCCACTGTCCCACTTGGGACGTGAATCGCACCTTAGTCCAGAGTATACACACTGTATAAACAACCCACCCATGAGTCACGTAGAGGCCATCTCAGTTATCAGATTGACAACTTTTTCAGTACCGGGAAGCTTAAGTTTTTCTATATTAAGCATGAGGCGGAATCTTTTCTCCAGTTTCTATTTCTTCTTCTGAAAACTTACACTGATTTTTATCATCTGTCCTGGGTATGCATATTTTAAGATTGTTGATACGTATTGCAAAGCTGCCTTCCTAAGAAATTCTAACACACTTAGAATTTTACATGTCAATCAGCAATATACGAAGACTTCCCACTGATAAACACAAGTCCTCCTACTGGATCTTAAGGTTTAGAGATAGTAACAGAAATGTTTTTAAGTAGAAAATTAATGGAAAGATGATAATGAAATATACCTCTAAGTTTTTTAATGGATTTATAAGTAATTTAATTATACAGTATATGCTAAATGTTTAATAATACCATCATCTTACCCTAAGATCCATTTTTCTCCATGGCTCCTTGTTAGGGTTCAGTTCATAAATGTTATTTCTTCTCACAGCTTCAATATAAGCTTCATGACCCTGTCGAAAATATATTACCTACAAAAGGATACATTGAAAAATAACAAATAAAAATAAAAACCCAAGCATAACATTAATTTTGTTTTAAGTCCCGTATTCCAGTTTTAAAATCTTATTCCTCTCACCTCATCACCCATTTGTGGAACAAAAGGAGACTTCCGAAGTGTCGTATCAGTTATCCATACTGGAGGATGAAACTCATATAAATGCTCCATGTTTGCAAGCTCTGCTGGAGTTATTCTCCGCAAATTCTGCTAAGGGGAAGAGAACAGAGTTTAGTAGAACAGAAAAGAGCAACATGTACTCTTTGAAAAACAAAAGAAATGTCACCATTCAGAATATTTATTTGCATATCACCTAATGATTAGCTCTTAATTAAACACTATACATATTTGGTTCATGAACATAAACAGGAACATATCACTAGTTTGCTATGTATATCTGCCTAGCATCTTCTAGAGATCTTTTGAATTTAACAGATTCTTCATAGCGTTTTACATGCTATGCAAGGGAGCTAATTTCCAACCTAAATCCTCTTTAATATACAGCCTCCTCTGCCTGAGACACCACTCTGAATTTCACCACAGACTAATCATTACAGGCAATCTCCTCTTGACCTGAGGTTTTAAGACTGGTGATTTTAAAATATATTCACAAATTCTTTGATACCCTGCTTGAATATGAGGCTCAACTTGCTTCTTACAAATAGAATGAAAAAAGCAGAAGCGACAGTGTGTGACTTTAACACTAGGTAATAAAAGGCAGAAGGGCTTACCCCTTGCTTACACTACTGGATCACTAGCTCTGGGGTACATAGCTACCATGTTGTGAAGAAACTCAAGCAGCCCTCTTTTATCTGCTACATAAAAGAGCGATCATCGAGCCTTCGCCAAGCCTTCAGACAACTGCAACCTCCACCAACATAAGCTGAAATACCCTCACTAATCCCAAATTCCCAACCCATTAAAACATGAAACAATATATATTCACTATTTTATGCAGCTAGGTTTCAGGGTGATATGTGACACAGCAATACATAACTAAAACAAAGACATGGCATCTTTAAATAAGGGGAGACACCTGCACAATAGGAGCACAAGCACTGGACATATCAGGAACAGGGATATTACAGTATAGAACACTACAAATGAAAATGGGAACCATGGCAGTATCAGACAAAACAAGAATAAAACATCTTAAAGTATGTTCTGGTGTTGAAATTAACAGGAAAAGGGTGTTATGGTGGGACCCTGAGCAAAACAGAACTTTCCCTATAAGTTTCCGAATCAGAAAGGTCCAACCAGAAAAGATTAGAAAGGAAAGTTAAGTTTTAATAGTATAAAGTAACTTTCCCAAAAATAAGTTTTCATTTTACATTTAACTCCTAATGATATATAACCTGGTCCATAAAAAAAAATGGCTCTAATTTAGAAAATATTTCTGATTTTAAATATGGACAGAGACACTTCTATAAAACTGTAAAATGGTATATATATGTTATTTCTTTTTTAATTTTTTAAAATTATTTTCATTTTTTTCTACTTTTTAAAGGTTTTATATATTCATTTTTAGAGAGAAAAGAGAGAGAAGGGGTAGGAGCAGGAAGCATCAACTCCCATCTGTGCCTCGACCAGGCAAGCCCAGGGTTTTGAACTGGCAACCTCAGCATTCTTAGGTAGATGCTTTATCCTCTGTGCCACCACAGGTCAGGTCTAGATGTAATTTCTAAAGATAGACTTTTCCTTACCTCTTTTTTAGGCTTATTTTCTTTCTCTCTCTTTTGTCTCCTTTTTGGAGGAGATAAATTCTCAGTAGACACTTCATCCTCTGAACTACTACAAAATCGGGCAACGCGTCGACGAGATGAAGTTCGTAAAGGAGGCTGCAAATTGATGCCTGCATCAGCTGTCCAATCAGAATATCGAGATGAAGAGTCACTAGAAAAGGAAAACATTTTAAGTTGTATGAAACCAGAATCTAAGCCCCAATCACAAATGAATCATATAGCCATAAGAGGTCAGAGAAGGAGGAATGATGACGAGGAAAGAATAACCCCAGGAAGATTCAACCTGAACAATCTACCCTCTCCAACAACAAATACTGAAATGATCAGAGATGATGAAAAACAAACCCCACTGACTCTGGCAATTAGGAAGGAATATAAGTCTGACCAAGTGGTAGTGCAGCAGATACAGCATCAACCTGGGGTGCTGAGGTCCCCAGTTTGAAACCCAGAGGTCTCCGCTTGAGTTTGGGCTTTCCATCTTGAATGCAGGATCAATGACATGATCCCAAGGTCACTGGCTTTGCTTGAGCCCCCAGTGAAGTCACATACAAGAAGCAATCAATGAACAACTAAAGTGAAGCAAACTACGAGTTGATGCTTCTCCCTCTCTCTCCCTCCTCTTAAAAAAAAAAAGTAAGCCTGAGTTTTTGGGGTTTTTTTTAAAGATTTTATTTATTGATTTTTAGAGAGGAGAGAGAGAAAGAATGGGAAGGAGGAGCAGAAGTATCACTCCTCGTAGTTGCTTCTCTATGTGCCCTGACCTGGTAAACTCAATTTCGAATTGGCAACCTCAGCATTACAGGTGAATGCTCCATCCATTGCACCACCATAGGTCAGATGGAATTTTTTTCAGTATAATATAGATGAGACCTCACAGAAAACAACATTTAGAGCCAACTAATAAGTTCCCTTTTAAAAAATGAAGTGTAGTTATAGAAACAGTAGAGGTCAAACAGAATCTTAAGTAGCAGTCCCCCACCCAAGTTGGAGAAGGCTCAGGAACTAGACTAGAAATTTTCATTGGAATGACAAACCACTCGTGAATACACTGAGAAGCCCAAGGAAATCATAGCCACCCCAAACAGAAAGCTATAAATGGTAAGAGTTTCCTGCTAATAAAGGGACATTCCCAGCTATTACAGAAGATCCAAGAGAGGAACCAGTCTTGGCCCACCCTGAAGCAAAAGCCGAGTCAAATGGGAAACTAGACAGAGACTGCTAGCTGCTGGCCCACCACCAGCTCAAGTAAAAACAGTGGCCTCTACTGGGGCCATCATTGGCCAACCACTTATCTTTCAGGCTCAATAAAACACACTCACACAAACACACACATTTCTAAAAAGCTCTGTATTATAAAAAGAACTGTTCAAAAAATTTAAGAACATCTACTTTGTATGATAAAATTCAAGAAAAGTTGAAGTAAAAGACAATGAATAAAAAAATAGATTGGTTACCCAACACTATGAATGTACTTAACACTATTGAACTGTATGTCCAGTTAAAAAAAATTTTTATAGAGTAGACAAATATTCTAAAAATCACTCCAATTCTTTTTTTTTTTTTTTTTTTTTTTTTTTCCTGAGGCTGGAAACGGGGAGAGACAGTCAGACAGACTCCCGCATGCGCCTGACCGGGATCCACCCGGCACGCCCACCAGGGGCGATGCTCTGCCCACCAGGAGGGGATGCTCTGCCCCTCCGGGGGGTCGCTCTGCCGAGACCAGAGCCACTCTAGTGCCTGGGGCAGAGGCCAAGGAGCCATCCCCAGCGCCCGGGCCATCTTTGCTCCAATGGAGCCTTGGCTGCGGGAGGGGAAGAGAGAGACAGAGAGGAAGGAGGGGGGGTGGTGGAGAAGCAAATGGGCGCTTCTCCTATGTGCCCTGGCTGGGAATCGAACCCGGGTCCCCCGCACGCCAGGCCGACGCTCTACCACTGAGCCAACCGGCCAGGGCCTCCAATTCTTAATCATAATGTACTATAAGAAAAGAAAGGAAGCAGAGAGTATCGTATGGTGGTCTGGCCCAGAACAGAACCAGTGGAAACAGAAATAAGATTATTTGAGTCATACTTAGAAGGAAATTTTCTAGGCTTGGTGATTGATACATTGTGAAGAGAAAATTATGTCCAGGTTTATGGCCTGAGAATCTGTCAAGACAAAGTTGAAATTTACCAAGATGAGCAAATGTTAACATCTTGGTCCCATGTCAAAACTAAAAAAAAGTAATGCAATAACTAGTCATGAATATTATAATGGTTTTACCACACATACTTCAGATGCTACACTTCATAAATGCAGCGCCAGAGTAAATTTGTTTTGAATAAACATATTTTACATTCCTGGCTCAAATGTTCACAAATAAAAATACCCAAGTATTTTCTATAGAAACAGCTGCTAATCCAATTCTCTTCTCCTTTAAAATATATTAAAAACTCAATGATAGTTGCAAGCTCTTGCATCCTGAATGATATTCAAGTAAAGGTCCATCCAAGGCTATGACTGAAATACTTAAAAGAGCAAAACAATTACAAACAGATACCTTGAACTTTCACTATAACTTTCACTTCTTCTATCACTTTTCCATTCTTCCTCCTCCTCCTCTTCTTCTTCTTCTTCTTCTTCAGAAGAACAAAAACCTTCACTTTGATCACAAGAAGTCTCCTAATTTGTGAAGGGAAAAAAGTAAAATAAAAATCGTGATCTCTGAGTGAAATTAACAAAAAGTCATATAAATGTTGTCAGTGCTTTGGACTTAAGCTATTATAATAGGTATGTACTGGTATCTCACCACTGTTTCACTTTCAATTCCCTAATGATATATAATATTTAGCATCTTTTTATATGCTTACTTGTTATCTGAATACCTTCTCTAATGGAGGGTCCAATCTTTTGCCAATTTTGAAACAGAGTTTTCTTATTGATGAGTTTTAAAAATTCATGGTATGTTTTCAATACAAGTCCTTCATTAGATATTAGTTTTACTGATATTTTTCCCATTCTGTAGCTTGTCTTTTCATTCCCTTAACAGTGTCTTTCCCACAGCAATAGATATTAATTTCAGTGAATTCAACTTGTCAAGTTTTTCTTTCAGGGATCATGCACTTAGTATTCCATCTAAAGGGTCAGCAACATACCCAAAATCACCTAGATTTTATCAAGTCAACTTCTGGAAATTTTATACTTTTGTATTTTATATTAAGTTTATGACCTATTTTTAGTTAATTTTTGTTAAAAAGTCTGCCTAGATTCACTTTTCTTGCATGTGGATATCCAGTTGATTCAACACCATTTGCTGAAACAACTGGGCTTTGTCCATTGACCTGTCTTTGCCCCTCTGTCAAAGACGAGTAGAATATATTTGTATTGGTCTGTTGCTGCGTTCCCTAGTCTGGTCCACTGATTTATTAGTGTTCTTTCACCAATACCACACTGTCTTAAAAACTGTGGATTTATGGTTAAGTCTTAATATCAGGTAGTGTCCGTCCTCCAACTTTCTTTTCTTCAGTATTCTGTGTCTTTTTCCTCTCCATATAAACTTTATTTAAAGAATTTTATTTATTGTATTGATTTTATAGAGAGAAGAGGGGGTAAGGGTATCAACTCATAGTTGTTGTTCATTGATTGTTTCTCGTATGTGCCTTGACCTGGCAAGCCCAGGGTTTCGAACCAGCAACCTCAGCATTCCAGATCAATGCTCTATGCACTGTGCCAACATAGGCCAGGCCCATACAAACTTCAGAATACTTTGTCAATACACACAAAACTATCTTGCTAGAATTTGGTATGGGATGGTGTTGAATCTCTAGATAAAGTTAGGAAGAACTGAATGTTTTAAAATTGAGTGTAACTGACATTCATTACATGAATTTTAGGTATACTGTACAACATAATGATTTATATTTGTACATACTTCAAAATTATCACCATAAGTCTTCTTAACATACATCATCACACATAATTTTTTTCTTGTAATGAGAACTTTTAAGATTTACTCTCTTGCCTGACCAAGCAGTGGCATAGTGATAGAGCGTCTGACTGAGACACGGAGGACCCAGGTTTGAAATCCTGAAGTCGCCGGCTTGAGCATGGGCTCATAAAAATGACCCCATGGTTGCTGGCTTGAGCCCAAAGGTCACTGGCTTGAAGACCCAGGTCTCTGGCTTGAGCAAGGGGTCACTCGCTCTGCTGCAGCCCCTCGGTCAAGGCACATATGAAAAAGCAATCAGTGAACAACTAAGGTGCTGCAACAAAGAATTGATGCTTCTCATCTCTCTCTCTTCCTATCTGTTTGTCCCTAACTGTCCCTCTGTCTGACACTGTCAAAAAAAATGACTCTCTTAGCAACTTTCAAATATGCAATACAGTATTATTAACTACAGTTACAATGCTGTACATTATATCGCCATGACTTATTTTATAGCTGGAAGTTTATACCTTTGACTCCTTTCACCCGTTTTACCCACCCCTATTCACTGTTAATGGAAATGCAAAATGGTACCGTCACTTTGAAGGACAGTTTGGTAGTTTTGTACAAATCTAAAGATAGAATATCCAATAATCATGCTTTTTGCTTTTACCCATATGTATTGAAAAATTATATCCACACAAAATTTGCACATGGATGTCTATAGCAGCTTTTTTGTAACTGCCAAAAATTGGAAGCAACCAATAGGTCCAACAGTAAGCTAATGGATAAACAAACCATGGTAGATTCAAACAATGGCATATTGTTGAGCACGAAAAAGAAATGAGCTATGGAACCATGAAAATACACAGAGGAACATGTCCTTATTACTAAAAAGCATCCAATCTGAAAAGGCTATATACTGTATGATCCAACTAGATGACATTCTGGGAAAGTCAAAACTATGAAACAGTAAAACAATCAGTGGTTGGCAGTGGATCAGGAGGGAGGATGGGATGATTAAGTATATAGCACAGGGGGTGTTTTTTGACAGTGAAACTTTCTTGTACAATACTGTTCTGGTAGATACATAACATTATGCATTTGTCAAAACGCACAGAACTACACAACAGAGTACCTCCTAATGTAAACTACAGAATTTAGTTCACGAAAACATAAACAATTGTTCATCAGCTATTTCAAATGTATCACACTAATTCAAAACATTACTAATAGGAGAGACTATGTGCAGGGAACAAGGGAGTATATGAGAACTCAATGTACTTACTGTGTTATTTTTCTGTAAAACTGCTCTAAAACATCAAGTATTTTTTTAAAGTCAAGAAAGAGAAGAGCTGGGAACAAAGAACTATCTGATTGCACAACTCTAATAGCTACATTCTACTTTAAGTTCTGGTCCTGGATAATAGGCCAGTACTTTTAAATTGAGACAGGACCTTTTTTCCCTCTAATATTAATTTATATTAGGTGCATCAATAATGAATAATGAAAATGCCACTGAGAACTGAAACTCAAAAGACCAAATCTCAAATAAAGATCTACCATTGTTTACTTCATTTGAATAGGCAAAATGCAAAGTCAAAATATTCTAAAACACCATTTCTCAAAATGTGAGCACAATGTTAATTCAGGAATACAGATTTCTAGGTCTATCATACTAGACCCACTAAATAGAAAATCTGTTTTGTTTTTATTACTATTATTATTATTATCATCATTATTATTATTATTAAGTGAGAGGGGGTAGGCAGAGACAGACTCCCGCATTTGCCCTGACGGGGAGCCAGCTGTCAAGCCTCCTACTAAGCAATGCTTTGCCCCATCTGGGGCTGCTGCTCTACTGCTTGACAACCGAGCTATTTTAGCACCTGAGGCAAGGCCATGGAGCCATCCTCAGTGTCGGGGGCCAACTTTGCTCGAACCATTAGACCAGGGGTAGTCAACCTTTATATACCTACCGCCCACTTTTATATCTGTTAGTAGTAAAATTTTCTAATGCCCACCGGTTCCACAGTAATGGTGATTTATAAAGTAGGGAAGTTACTTTATAAAATTTATAAAGCAGAGTTGCATACAGCAAGTTAAAGCATATAATAATAATTACTTACCAAGTACTTTATGTCGGATTTTCGCTAAGTTTGGCAAAATAAATCTTTATAAAACAACTTACTATAGTTAAATCTATCTTTTTATTTATACTTTGGTTGCTCGGCTACTGCCTACCATGAAAGCTGGAACACCCACTAGTGGGCAGTAGGGACCAGGTTGACCACCACTGCATTAGACCCATGGCTGTGGGAGGAGAAGAGAAAGATGGGGGGAGGAGTGGAAAAGCAGATGGTTGCTTTTCCTGTGTGCCCTCATTGGGAATTGAACTTGGGACTTCCACATGCCAGGCAGACACTCTACCACTTAGCCAACTGGCCCTGGCTAAAAAATCTGCTTTTTATACTCAAATACACTTAAAATCAGAGTAATAAAATGTTTTATATGTATTACCTCAATTAACTCTCAAAAACACCTTTGTAAACAGAGACAGTGTTAACATAAAGCTAATGAAATTTAAGTTTCAGAGGCTTTCAATTTAAATTGCCTAGCAAGGCCCTGTACCTACTTATAACTTCGAGTTATTAAGAAAGGTTCCTAAAATAATACAAACTTCAAATCCCACAAAACTTGGACCCACCTGTGAATTCTGTATTGTCACAAGCCCCTACTCACCCACTACTACACCTCTTTATATATGAAGAAAACCCAAAGCTAAGAAATGTCAAGTAGTATTCTTTGGTTCACAGAACACTAAGTTCAAGAACTAAAATGTAAAATCATGCTAACGCTAAAGCCCATACTTTCTCTCCTATCAGAGCTTTCCAAACCAAAACAGAATGGAATCAACACACATACATACATATGTACACACACACACAACCATTTCCCACCTTAGCAGCAACATAGCAGAATGAATTATTACCACTGTAAGAGGTAAAACAAACTACCACAACACAAAATTATGATTTATCAAAGGTCAAATGGACTTAACATTCTACAGTATGTCTGTCTGTTATTAGTTTAAAAGTTCCCTAATAACTGAAAATACACTCAATTAATAGAAAAAGGAAAAATCGTAAGATTATAACATCAGTGATGATTTAAAAAATAAAAAAACTATAATTATTCCTGATTTTCAAAAAGAACACTGAAGAAAATAAGCATTAGTTGGTATTTCCCTAACAAGATGGAATTAGAAGAGGAGTAGTAAAACTGAATATTTGCTTAAAAGAGTAAATCTGGAAACCTCAGAAAATTCAGTGATAAAATTAACTCAAAAATTCAGGCACATAACAGTATACATAAAAAAATTAAACCTACTGAAATCAACTGCCTTCATGTACACAAATATTAACTACTTCTTAGACAACATAACAGCAAGAAAACCCCACTAAACTGAACTGCTGGGAGAAAATGTTCTCAATGTATATCAAAGATTAAGAAAATATAAAGGGAGTGACGTCAGAGAAATGGCGCCGTGAGGAGCGCAATTGACAAATCTCCCCAAAATTTCAACAAGTTCATCAACTAGAGAAAGAAAAATCTATCCTTGGAGCGTATGGGAGTTACACACACTGAACACAACGGCATGATCAAGCGAAAAATTGACTAAATATATAATCAACCCTGAAGGAAAATAAGTTGGACAAAGAAACACTCTGCCTTCCTCACTAACCTGAGCAAAGGCTGCTTTCACTTGGAACTGGGGGGGGGGGGGGGGGGGGCTAAGGGTATGGAGGAAGCTAGGCTGTGGCATGGATGTTCATTCAAGCCAAGGAAAGAGTGTGCCTGTGGTGAATCAGCCCACTCGAGCAAACGCGCGCCATGAGCAAATGCCTGCGCCAAAGCGAACTTCCCTATGCCGGAGCTTCTCTAGGCGGGCGGGGCACCTCACCCAGCCATTCAAGCTAACAATCAAGCGTCAGGGGAGGGGCGAGCAGGCAGCTTGCAATCCTTTCTGGAGCAGATCCATGAATCCAATCGCTGAAATTAGCTAAACCCACAGTTTGCTCACCTCCCAACTGACCTACCCAACTCTGACAAGATCTCTCTCAGTTCAGCGATCTAAGACAAGAGGCGTAATATTTTTTAGTGCCTCTTGCTAAAGGGGTGGGGGCAACTTCTGATTGGCAGAACTTTCAGACTCGGGGATATATGCTAAAAGGAGGGACTTGGCAGATGCTAAGACCTCCTGTACTCCAGGCAGCGACTAGGGCATCTTCTTCCCAGCCAAAACAGATTACAAAGTGAGGAAAGCCTGGGGAGAGTGCTCCCACAGAGTGCTAGGCTGCTGAACAGGCCTGGAGGCTCACAGAAAGTCACCTTGAGCCTGACCTGTGGTGGCGCAGTGGATAAAGCACCGACCTGGAATGCTGAGGTTGCTGGTTCAAAACCCTGGGTTTGCCTGGTCAAGGCACATATAGGAGTTGATGCTTCCTGCTCCTCTCCCCTTCTCTCTCTCTCTCTCTCTCTTTCTCTCTCCCTTGCCCCGCCTCTCTAAAATGAATAAATAAAAGAAATAAAAAAAAAAAAAAGTCACCTTGAGAGCAATTGGCTCCCAGCCCCGCCTGATTACTCTGGCGGCTCTGACTGCCAGAGCCTTACCCAGAGCCCTGCACTGAGTGGGGATAGAGTGGGGATTTGCCAGCTCTTTGAGCCTCTTACTCCCCAAGAAGAGGCAGAGGCAGCAGCAGCCTCATAGCTGGATCATCAGGCTGCTAATTTAGGAAGGAGAGACTAGGAGAGAGGATCCGGGAAAATGGACTCTCTCATTGTCGGAACCTGCAAACGCTAACAAGCCTTGACTACCAACGAGACTGAAGCCTAATATATGACATCGCCCTGCAGGCGTCCCCAAACTACAGCCCGCGGGCCGCAATGCAGCCCCTGAGGCCATTTATCCAGCCCCCACTGCACTTCTGGAAGGGGCACCTCTTTCATTGGTGGTCAGTGAGAGGACCACTGTATTTGGCAGCCCTCCAACGGTCTGAGGGACAGTGAACTGGCCCCCTGTGTAAAAAGTTTGGAGACCCCTGCTAGAGTCTCATCAACTGCAAATCTCTACCTAAGCGTGCCACAGGGGCAGAGCCTGGGGTACAGAGTCATGGACCAGGAAGAGGGAGAGGAAAGAAAAAGGAAGAAGTTAAACTCTCAAAATCAAGAAAAACCCACAGACTTTATACCTTGTTCCACTATTTTTTTTTGTTTCTTTCATCTTCTTGCCTTTATTATTATTATTTCTATTTCCTCTATCTTGGTCCTTTTATTCTCTGCCCATCTTATTCTTTCCTCTTCTTGAACTACACTAACCATAAGTGTTACATTTTATTTCTTTTCTTCTTCCTTACTCTCCATGAGGGTTACACTCCAAAACCCTTAACTCTCTCTCTTTGTTTTTTTCTTCTTTCTTCTTTTCCTTTTCCCTTTTTTCTTATTTCTCCCTCTCTATTAGTTTCTTCTTTTCTCCTTTTACTTTCCCTCTCATTCAATCCTCAATCACGAACAAATTATTTAATTTTGGACTCGAGTTTTTTTGTGTATGTGGCATTTTGGGTGCTTTTTACTTCACTTTTTAACTCATCAGCATTCCTCCCAACCCAGGATCTCCATTCTATTTAGTTTTTGCTCCACTTAATACAATAGTTATTTTTTTTCCTTTTTCCTGTTTCCCTCTTATCTCTCATATTATATCTCTTAGTTGACCATCACTTACAAGCAAATCATTTTATACTTGATCCAAATTTTTTCCTTTTTTGCATTTTGTGGGTCCCTACTTCCCTTTTTTGCCCCTTAAACACTTCCCCCCAACTCAGGCACTCCATTATGGGCAGTTTTT
Source organism: Saccopteryx leptura (assembly GCF_036850995.1). Lineage (NCBI taxonomy): Eukaryota > Metazoa > Chordata > Mammalia > Chiroptera > Emballonuridae > Saccopteryx > Saccopteryx leptura. Next base: position 219,759,093 of record NC_089504.1, on the reverse strand, counting down.
GTTCCATTTAGCATAATATAATTCACAGTTCATCACAATATTTTCCTGAGGAGGAGGGGAGGGGAGGGGAAGGGAAGGGAAGAAAAAAAGGGGGAGGGAATAATAAATTATTATTGGGTTTTTTCCCAAATTATTTTTCCTTTTTTTTTTTACTTTTTATTTTATTTTTTTCTTTTTATTCTTTATTAATTCTCATTAGTGCTATCAACAAGACCACCCTCAGATGCCATTAAGAAAAAGGAAATCAAATATCATGGATACAAAAGATAGAGAAGTAGCACAGATAGATGTGGAAAAATCTATGGAGAATAAATTTAATATATTGGAAACCATGGAGCTAAATGACAGAGAATTAAAAATATAAATCCTAAAAATACTCAGAGATATACAAGAAAACACAGAGATGCTATTTAGGGAGCTCAGAAAACAACTCAATGAACACAAAGAATATATTAGCAAGGAAATTGAAACTATAAAAACAAATCAAACAGAGATGAAAAACTCAATTCATGAACTGAAAAATGAGGTAACAAGCTTAGCTAAGAACAGGCCAGATAGAAGGTAGCATTAGTGACATAGAAGACAAGCAACTTCAGGCACAACAGAGAGAAGAAGAGAGAGACTCAAAAATTTAAAAAAAATGATAAAGCCCTACAGGAATTGTCTGACTCCATCAAAAAGAATAACATAAGAATAACAGGTATATCAGAGGGAGAAGAGAGAGAAAATGAAATGGAGAATATATTCAAACAAATAATAGACGAGAACTTCCCAAGCCTGTGGAAAGAACTAAAGCCTCAAATTCAAGAAGCAAACAGAACACCGAACCTACTCCAAGGCACATCATAATGAAATTGGCACAAACCAAAGACAAAGAAAAAATTCTCAAGGCAGCCAGGGAAAAGAAGAATACAACATATAAAGGAAGGTCTATTAGATTATCATCAGATTTCTCAGCAGAAACTCTACAAGCTAGAAGAGAGTGAACCCCAATATTTAAAGCCCTGAAAGAGAGGAACTTTCAGCCAAGAATACTAGACCCATCAAAGCTGTCCTTCAAATACGAAGGAGAAATAAAAACATTCACAAATACAGAAAAGATGAGGGAATTTATCATCAGAAAAACCCCCACTCCAGGAAATACTAAAGGGGGTTTTCCAACCAGATTCAAAGAACAAAACAAAACAAAACCACAAGTAAAAGCTCCAACAAGAACACAATAAAACCAAATTTAAAACTGTGACAACAAAAGCAAAAAAAAAGGGGAGAGGACGGAGATTAACAGTAGCAAAGGAAGATGAAGTACAGAAACACTCATAAGATAGGGTACTACAATGAATATGTTCGGTACCCTTTTCATTACTTAATGGTAACCACTCTTGAAAAAACCACCACAGAAGCACATGACTTAAAAAAGGTAGCAACAGAGGAAAGAAGTATGGAATACAAACAAACAAAAACAAATGATAGAAAAACAAAAGAGAAGAATCAAACAAGATACAAAACTAACAGAAAGCAATTTATAAAATGGCAAAAGGGAACCCACAAGTTTTTACAATAATTACACTAGATGTAAATGTATTAAACTCACCAATAAAAAGACACAGAGTAGGTCCTGGCCAGTTGGCTCAGTGGTAGAGCGTCGGCCTGGCATGCAGGTGTCCTGGGTTCGATTCCCAGCCAGGGCAAACAGGAGAAGCGCCCATCTGCTTCTCCACCCCTCCCCCCCTCCTTCCTCTCTGTCTCTCTCTTCCCCTCCCAAGCCAAGGTTCCAATGGAGCAAAGTTTGCCTGGGCACTGAGGATGGCTCTGTGGCCTCTGCCTCAGGTGCTAGAATGGCTCTGATTGCGGCACAGCAACGCCACAAGATGGACAGAGCATCACCCCCTGGTGGGCATGCCGAGTGGATCCCGGTCGAGCACATGCGGGAGTCTGTCTGACTGCCTCCCCATTTCCAATTTTGGAAAAATACAAACAAAACAAAAAATAAATAAATAAATAAAATAAAAAGACACAGAGTAGCAGAATGGATTAAATAAGAAAATCCAACTGTATGCTGCCTACAAGAAACACATCTAAGCAACAAGGATAAAAACAAATTCAAAGTGAAAGGCTAGAAAACAATACTCCAAGCAAATAACATCCAAAAAAAAGCAGGTGTAGCAATACTCATATCTAATAATGCTGACTATAAGACAGCAAAAGTACTCAGAGACAAAAATGGTCATTTCATAATGACTAAGGGGACACTGAATCAAGAAGACATAACAATCATTAATATATATGCACCAAACCAAGGAGCACCAAAATATTTGACAGCTACTTATTGACCTAAAAACAAAAACTGACAAAAATACAATCATACTTGGAGACCTCAATACATCGCTGATGGCTCTAGATCGTTCATCCAAACAGAAAATTAATAAAGATATATTGACCTTAAACGAAACACTAGAGCACCTGGATATGACAGACATCTACAGGACACTTCATCCCAAAGCAACAGAGTATACATTTGTCTTTAGTGTACATGGAACATTCTAAAGAATTGACCATATGTTGGGCCACAAAAATAACATCAGCAAATTCAGAAAAACTGAAATTGTACCAAGCATATTTTCTGATCATAAAGCCTTGAAACTAGAATTCAACTGCAAAAAAGGGGAAAAAAAACACAGAAATATGGAAACTAAACAACAAACTTTTAAAAAATGAATGGGTCAAAGAAGAAATAAGCACAGAGATCAAAAAATATATACAGACAAATGAAAATGACAATACGACATATCAGAATCTCTGGGATTCAGCAAAAGCAGTAATAAGAGGAAAGTTCCTATCACTTCAGGCCTATATGAACAAACAAGAGAGAGCCCAAGTAAACCACTTAACTTCACACCTTAAGGAACTAGAAAAAGAAGAACAAAGAGAACCCAAAACCAGCCGAAGAAAGGAAATAATAAAAATCAGAGCAGAAATAAATGAAATAGAGAACAGAAAAACTATAGAAAAATTAATAAAACAAGGAGCTGGTTCTTTGAAAAGATCAACAAAATTGACATACCCTTGGCAAGACTCACCAAGGAAAAAAGAGAAAGGACTCATATAAACAAAATCCAAAATGAAAGAGGAGAAATCACCACAGACATCATAGATATACAAAGAATTATTGTAGAATACTACAAAAACTATATGCCCCCAAATTTAACAATCTAAAAGAAATGGATAAATTCCTAGAACAATACAACCTTCCTAGACTGAGTCAAGAAGAAGCAGAAAGCCTAAACAGACCTATTAATAGAGAAGAAATAGAAAAAACCATTAAAAACCTCCCCAAAAATAAAAGTACAGGCCCTGACGGCTATACCAGCGAACTTTATCAAACATTCAAAGAAGACTTGGTTCCTGTTCTACTCAAAGTCTTCCAAAAAATTGAAGAAGATGCAATACTTCCAAACACATTTTATGAGGCCAACATAACCCTCATACCGAAACCTGGCAAGGACGGCACAAAAAAAGAAAACTACAGGCCTGACCTGTGGTGGCACAGTGGATAAAGCGTCGACCTGGAAATGCTGAGGTCGCTGGTTCAAAACCCTGGGCTTGCCTGGTCAAGGCACATATGGGAGTTGATGCTTCCAGCTCCTCCCCCCTTCTCTCTCTCTCTGTCTCTCTCTCCTCTCTCTCTGTCTCTCTCCCTCTCTCTCTCCTCTCTAAAAATGAATAAATAAAATTAAAAAATAAAATAAAATAAAAAAAGAAAAAAAAAAAAGAAAACTACAGACCAATATCTGTAATGAATACAGATGCTAAAATACTAAACAAAATACTGGCAAATTGAATTCAACAACATATTAAAAAAATGATACATCATGATCAAGTGGGATTCATCCCAGAATCTCAAGGATGGTTCAACATACGTAAAACGGTTAACGTAATACACCATATCAACAAAACAAAGAACAAAAAACACATGATCTTATCAATAGATGCAGAAAAGGCATTCCATAAAATACAACACAACTTTATGTTTAAGACTCTCAACAAAATGGGTATAGAAGGAAAATATCTCAACATGATAAAGGCCATATATGATAAACCATCAGCCAACATCATATTAAATGGCATAAAACTGAGGACTTTCCACCTTAAATTAGGAACAAGATAGGGTTGTCCACTCTCTCCACTCTTATTTAACGTGGTGCTAGAAGTTCTGGCCAGAGCAATCAGACAAGAGAAAGAAATAAAAGGCATCCATATCAGGAAAGAAGAAGTAAAAGTATCACTTTTTGCAGATGACATGATCCTATACATCGAAAACCCCAAAGACTCCACAAAAAGATTACTAGAAACAATAAACCAATATAGTAAGGTCGCAGGATATAAAATTAATACACAAAAGTCCATAGCCTTTCTATATGCCAACAATGAAATATTAAAAAACGAACTCAAAAAAATAATCCCCTTCACGATTGCAACAAAAAAAATAAAAATACCTAGGAATAAACATAACAAAGAATGTAAAGAACCTATATAACAAAAACTACAAAGCACTGTTAAGGGAAATCGAAAAAGATACAACGAGATGGAAAAATATTCCTTGTTCTTGGATAGGAAGAATAAATATAATCAAAATGGCCATATTACCCAAAGCAATTTATAAATTTAATGCAATTCCCATCAAAATTCCTAGGACATATTTTTAAAGAAATAGAACAAAAAATCATCAGATTTATATGGAACCATAAAATACCCCGAATAGCCAAAGCAATCCTAAGGAAAAAGAATGAAGCTGGGGGCATTACAATACCTGACTTCAAACTATATTATAGGGCCACGACAATCAAAACAGCATGGTATTGGCAGAAAAATAGACACTCAGACCAATGGAACAGAATAAAGTCCAGAAATAAAACCACATATATATGGTCAAATAATTTTCGATAAAGGGGCCAACAACACACAATGGAGAAAAGAAAGCCTCTTCAACAAATGGTGCTGGGAAAACTGGAAAGCCACATGCAAAAGAATGAAACTCGACTACAGCTTGTCCCCTTGTACGAAAATTAATTCTAAATGGATCAAAGACCTAAATATAAGACCTGAAACAATAAAGTACATAGAAGAAGACATAGGTACTAAACTCATGGACCTGGGTTTTAAAGAGCATTTTATGAATTTGACTCCAAAGGCAAGAGAAGTGAAGGTAAAGATAAATGAATGGGACTACATCAGACTAAAAAGTTTTTGCTTGGCAAGAGAAACTGACAACAAAATAAACAGACGGCCAACTAAATGGGAAATATTTTCAAACAACAACTCAGATAAGGGCCTAATATCCAAAATATACAAAGAACTCATAAAACTCAACAACAAACAAACAAACAATCTAATACAAAAATGGGAAGAGGACATGAACAGACACTTCTCCCAGGAAGAAATACAAATGGCTAACAGATATATGAAAAGATGCTCATCTTCTTCATTAGTTATTAGAGAAATGCAAATCAAAACTACAATGAGATACCACCTCACACCTGTTAGATTAGCTATTATCAAGAAGACAGGTAATAGTAAATGTTGGAGAGGCTGTGGAGAAAAAGGAACCCTCATTCACTGTTGGTGGGAATGTAAAGTAGTACAACCATTATGGAAGCAAGTATGGTGGTTCCTCAAAAAACTGCAAATAGAACTACCTTATGACCCAGCAATCCCTCTACTGGGTATATACCCCAAAAACTCAGAAACATTGATATGTAAGGACACATGCAGCCCCATGGTTCATTGCAGCATTGCTCATAGTGGCCAAGACATGGAAACAACCAAAAAGCCCTTCAATAGATGACTGGATAAAGAAGATGTGGCACATATACACTATGGAATACTACTCAGCCATAAGAAATGATGACATCAGATCATTTACAACAAAATGGTGGAATCTCAATAACATAGAGAGTGAAATAAGTAAATCAGAAAAAACCAAGAACTACATGATTCCATACATTGATGGGACATAAAAACGAGACTAAGAGACATGGACAAGAGTGTGGTGGTTACCGAGGGTGGGGGGGAGGGGGAGTGCGGGAGGGAAGGAGGGAGAGGAGAAGGGGAGGGGGAGGGGCACAAAGAAAACTAGATAGAGGGTGACGGAGGACAATCTGACTTTGGGTGATGGGTATGCAACATAACTGAATGACAAGATAACCTGGACATGTTTTCTTTGAATATATGTACCCTGATTTATTGATGTCACCCCATTAACATTAATAAAAATTTATTTATTAAAAAAAAAAGAAAATATAAAGCCAGACTGGTGGTGGCACAGTGGATTGAGCATCGGCTTGGGATACTGAGGGCCTCAGTTCAAAACCCTGAGATTGCTAGCTAGAACATAGGCTTGTTGGCTTGAGTGCGGGTCACCAGCTTGAGCGTGAGATCATCAACATGATCCAAAGGTCACTGGCTAGAAGCCCAAGGTTGCTAGTTTGAGAAAGGAGTCACTGGCTTGGCTGGAACTCCCCAGCCCCCAGTCAAGGGACGTAGGAGGCACAATCAATAAACTAAAGTGAAGCAACTACGAGTTGATGTGTCTCCTCTCTCTCTGCCCCACCACTCTCTCCCTTCCTGTCTCTCTCCAAAATGAACATATAAATTTTTTCTAATTAAGGGGTGAAAAAGACCTGAAATGCTACATAGAAACACCAAGACACAGAGACAATGTGCAAAGATAAAAAAAAAAGATGCTAAATATATAAAAAGATGTTCAACTTTACAAGAGAGAAATTCAAACTAAAACTACACTATGAAATAAACCCAAGACGAAAGGGCAAATACTGTATGATTCCACTTACAGGGAACGAACAAATTCAGAGACAGAAAGAAGAAGTTACCAGGAGCTGAGGAGAGAGTATGTAATAGGCAGTTCATGTTTAATGAGTAGAATTTCTGTTGGGAAGATGAGAAAGTTCTAGAAATGTACAGTAATGATCATTATACACATTGTAAACACACTTAATGCCACTAAACTATACACTTAAAATCATTAAAATGGTAAATTTCCTATTACATATATTTTATCACATGAAAAATAAAACTATACTAAAATACCATCTCTCACCAATTAAACTGGTAAAATTACAAAGTGCAACACACTCTACTGGCTAAAGGATAGGGAACCAGGCACTCTTATACATCACAGCTAGAAATGCAAGTTGGAATTCTACTTTAAGAGAATTTTTTTTTTTTGCATTTTTTTTTTTGAAGCTGGAAACGGGGAGAGACAGTCAGACAGACTCTCACATGCGCCCGACCTGGATCCACCTGGCACGCCCACCAGGGGCGACGCTCTGCCCACCAGGGGGCGATGCTCTGCCCCTCCGGGGCGCCGCTCTTTTGCGACCAGAGCCACTCCAGTGCCTGGGACAGAGGCCAAGGAGCCATCCCCAGCGCCCGGGCCATCCCTGCTCCAATGGAGCCTGGGCTGCAGGAGGGGAAGAGAGAGACAGAGAGGAAGGGGGGGGGGGGGTGAAGAAGCAAATGGGCGCCTCTCCTATGTGCTCTGGCCGGGAATTGAACCCGGGACTCCCGCACGCCAGGCCAATGCTCTACCGCCGAGCTAACCAGCCAGGGCCTCCTTTAAAAGAATTTTTATCCGTCTCTTAAAACTCATATGCATTAACTTTTTGACCCAGCAATCCCATTTCAAGTAATAAACCCTCAAAATTACATCTGCAACAGGACAAAAAACATATATCGTAGCATTATTTATAACAACATTGGAAATATCCTAAATGGCCACAGCCAGGAGACTGATTAAACTGTTATAATCACACAATTAAGTAAGACACAAGTCAAAAAAAAAGCAAGAGGAAGATATTTATGAATTGATATAAAGTCATTTCAAGAATATTTTAAATGAAAAGAGTCAAGTAAAAAAGAACATCTGACCTATGCTATATTCTTGTACAAAGGAAAAATAGTAAAATATATATGTATCTGACTGAATGTGTGGGGGAAAAAACAGGAAGAATAAACCAACTAGTAGTGAAAAGGGTTATCTAAAGAGAATGGGTGGGATTTTTATCATAATTACCCACAGTCATTAACAAAAGGTTAAAACATGTTCAATATATTACAAATTTTTTAAATGTAAAAATAGTCATTATATAAAACAAAATCATTTAAATGAACAGTTTTGATGGTAAAAAGCAGTTAACATTTTGGATATTAGGAACTGTTTTAAATACTTTACATGATTAAATTAATTCTCACAATACCTCTGAGGGACATACTACTACTAATTACTTTCATAGATATGACAGAGGCACAGAAAGCTTTAAACTATGTAGTTATCAAAGTGGAAAAATTTGGATTTGAACTCAAACCCTATGCTTGACTAATATCCTAACGCTTTAAAAAGCAATAAACTGTCCATCTATATGGAACATTTTAACCCTCAAAACATTATGAATTTAAAAATACTAATATTCCGGCCCTGGCAAGATAGCTCAGTTGGTAAGAGCACCGTCCAGATAATGCAGAGCATGCTGGTTCAATCTCCAGTCAGGGAACATACAGAAACAAATTGGTGTTTCTCTTTCTCCTCATTTCTCTCTCTAAACTCAATTAATCCATAAATTAAAAACACTTAAAATATGTAAAAGTAAAAATATCCTAATATTAACTTTTAAATACTCTTTCCAAAAATACTGTTTTCCCAAGAAAAATCACAATAAAGATGAGTAATTTATATGATTATTGAAATAAAGGGGTTAGATATGACAGCAGTAGCAACAAAGAGAAAAATAAACTGAACTCCATCAAATGCAAAACTTTTGTGCCTCAAAATTGAAACCACCAGAGCAGTGAAAAGACAACTCATTGAGAGAAAATATTTCCAAGTCGTATCTCAGAAAGAACTTATATTCAAAATATTAAGAAAACTGTTACGGCAATTAAAAATAACAAACTGAAAAATGGGCAACAGATTTGCACAGAAATGTCTTCAAAGACATACAAATGGAGCCTGACCAGTGACGGAGCAGTGAGTAAAAGCATTGTTCAAAGCCCAGAGGTCACTGGCTCTGAGCTCAGGCTTGCCAGCATGAGGTCACTGGCTTGAGCAGAGAAATCTTCCACATTACCCCAAAGTTTGCCAGCCTGAGCCCAAAGATAGCTGGCTTGAGCAAGGGGACACTGGCTCGGCCCTGGTCAAGGCACGTACAAGAAGTAATCAATGCACAACTAAAGTGAAAGCAATGAGTTGGTGCTTCTCACTCTACCTCTCCCTCCCTGTCTCTCTTTCAAAAATATATACTTTTAAAAAAAGATATACAAATAGAAAATAAGCACATGAAAATATCTGTGATTAGGAAAATGCAAGTCAAGACCTCAGTGAGATACCACTTCACACTCACTCAGATACCTAAGAATCAGGACAGACAATACAAACATTGACAATGATGTAGAGATGTGGAGACACTGGAACCCTCAATACAATATTGATGGGAATATAAAACAGTGCAGCCATTTTGGAAAACAATCTGCCAAGTCCTCAAAAGGTTAAACACAGGGTTACCACATGACTCTTAGATACATACCCACATGAAATGAAAACGTATGTCCAAACAAAAACTCATACATGAATGTTAATAAGCAGCAGTACTCAGTAATAGGTAGAAATGTCTATCAACTAATGAGCAAATAAAATGTGGTATGTTCATATACTGGGCAATAAAAAAAAATGATTTATACACACTACATATGAATCAACCTTGAAAACATTACACTAAAAGAAAAAAGCCCCAAACACAAAATCATATTGTATGATTCCATTTACTGTATATGCACTATCCAGAATAGACAGATCCATATACAGACAGACAGGAGATTAGTAGTTGCCAAGGGCTGGGTAAAATGGAAATAAGGACTAACTAAAAATGGGTATAGGGTTTCTTTATAAGAGGTGATGAAAGTATTTTGAAATTAAATATTGTTGATAATGGCACAAATCTGTTAATATACAAAACCATTGGATGGTATACTAGCATAGTGAGCATCTCAAAAAAGCTGTGCATAATTTTAGTTAAAATTGAAATCATGCAATTTCATCTTAACCTCTACAGGATACTGTATTTTCACATATTTTCAGGGTAGAGTCAAACTAAGACAAATGTTTTAAAGATTATTTCATATGTTTTAAAGTTACAAAACTCACATGTCTTATGGAGCTTGAAGATTCATTTCCAGAAGATAACTCTATCCGTCCAACATTTCTTCTACCATAATTTGGATATTTACGCCTACATGTCCTCTGCCTAGACTGTGACACCAAAACCACCGAATCAGACTGCAACATAAACATGTAGATAGATGAAAATCAACACCTAAATAATTACAATCTTCAACACGGTCACTGTATCAAATTCCCAAGAAGAATTAAAGCAAAAAGTATAAAAACAATAGTTGAAAAAATAAAAGAAAATATTCTTTAATGGATTTTATTATTGCTATATGCTCTTAAATCAACGTTGGTACTTTTACTTTTTTTGTGACAGAGAGTCAGACAGAGGGACACATAGGGACAGACAGACGGGAACGGAGAGAGATGAGAAGCATCAATTCTTCATTGCGGCACCTTAGTTGTTCATTGATTGCTTTCTCATATGTGCCTTGACCAGGGGGCTACAGCAGAGTGAGTGACCCCTTGCTCGAGCCAGTGACCTTGGGCACAAACTGGTGAGATTTGCACAAACCAGATGAGCCCACGCTCAAGTTGGCGACCTCGGGGTTTCAAACCTGGGTCCTTCGCGTCCCAGTCTGACACTCTATCCACTGTGCCACCGTCTGGTCAGGCCGGTACTTTAACTTTTAGGATACTTAGAAGACATGGCTAAATTAGGCACATTAATTAGGTCAGCATTTTCTAAACAGAACTGTAGGTCAATTGGTTTACCATGAACTACAGAATAAATCCAAAAAGCTTATTACTTTAAGAATATTTATCTTAGAAGTAAAAATACGCTGTTCACAAAAATTAGGGAATGTGCAGATACTCCAGTACTTCCAGCCTTTTGTATAGTGCATTTTCACCAATGAAATAAAAGTTGGTTTTGCATCCAATTTGCATAATCAAACTTTCTTTGCTTGTCATTTGCTTTTCTGTTCTTATTTAATAAAAAAAAAATTTAATGCTTCTTTTATTGCTTCATATTCATTTTGAAATATCCCCTAATTTTTGTGAGCAGTATATATTATGATGCAATACAAATATACATATATATATACACACAGGTACAGAAAAATATTTAAAATAATCCTCAAATATTAATCCCAATTATTTCCAAGTTTTAAAGTTTTGGATAATTTGTTAATACTTTCCAGTTCTGCTTGAATTTTTTAAATACTGTATTTTTATCAAACAATAATTTTTAAAAATCAGCCAATAAAATATAGTATTTTTTTTTATATGAGAGAGGGGGAGGACAGACAGGGACAGACAGATCAGAAGGGAGAGAGATGAGAAGCATGAATTCTTCGCTGTGGCACCCTAGTTTCTCATTGATTGCTTTCTCATATGTGCCCTGACCGGGGCCACAGCAAACCGAGTGACCCCTTACTCGAGCCAGCAACCCCAGGCCCAAGCTGGTGAACCTTGCTCAAACCAGATGAGCCTGCGCCCAAGCCAGCAACCTCGGGGCCTTGAACCCAGGCCCTCCGTGTCCCAGTCTGACACTCCATTCACTGCACCACTGCCTGGTCAGACTAAAATAGATTGTATTTTAAAGGGAGAAAGGCATAAACTATATTCCTCCAACATCGAAGTCATATGTACAATCACTCAACGAAAACACATATTCCTTGAATCAATATACAAATAAATTTGCACATTAGTGCCTTCTGTTTGATAATCAACAGTATGTATTATCATTTCAACATACCACTGACTGATTATTAAATAAATTATACTTTCCTTAATTTGTCAGTACTCATTTTTTTTTTTTTTTGTATTTTTCTGAAGTTAGAAACGGGGAGGCAGTCAGACAGACTCCCGCATGTGCCTGACCAGGATCCACCCGGCACGCCCACCAGGGGGCGATGCTCTGCCCATCTGGGGCATCGCTCTGTTGCAACCAGAGCCATTCTAGTGCCTGAGGCAGAGGCCACAGAGCCATCCTCAGCACCTGGGCCAACTTTGCTCCAATGGAGCCTTGGCTGCGGAAGGGGAAGAGAGAGACAGAGAGGAAGGAGAGGGAGAGGGGTGGAGAAGCAGATGGGCGCTTCTCCTGTGTGCCCTGGCCGGGAATCGAATCCAGGACTCCTGAATGCCAGGCCGACACTCTACCACTGAGCCAACAGGCCAGGGCTGTCAGTACTCATTTTTGTTAAAGCAAAAACTCATATTAATGAGTTTCATAACTGACGATGTGTAAACACAACTGGATTAAACATCACTCTGAAGAACAATTAATCTATTGAGGGTTTTATATACCTAACAAGTCTATGGAGAATTAAAAGTAATCCCAAGGAACTAAATAAAGCCCATCCTTGTGATCAATTCTGAGATTACACTGCAAACCCATCACCATTTTTCACCAGTTTTGTAGCATTAATCTTGTATTTTGTATATCTCCTATAAATTCACTGTTAATGCTGTTCATGTAATATTTAAGAAAGTCCAAGTAGAAAGATTTCATACTAAAGAATAAGATCTTTCTTGTCTTTGCAGGGTTAAAAAACCATTGCAACATCTAAAATTTTTTATAAATGGATGATTTAGATACACTTCAGAAACAGACCAAGCTAACCAACAGTTTTAGAAGACAACTGGTTACCTATGGGAGAGAGTGTAGTGATTTGGAATGGACACAAAAATGCTTTTGATGGACTGCTAATGTTCTAATTAATTGTTGATGTGAAGGATCATTAGACAATAATTTTCTGGGATCTGTTAGCACTGTTAGGTATTAGGCTCCTTTCCTCAAGTTTTAAAACTATTACTCTCTCTTAACAGCTGTACAACCTTATGTCTACTATTTTAAATCCCAAGCAAAAGACGAGCAAGATATATTATTCTATATGCTCACTGTTCAAAAAGAACTAAACATTTCAATTTAATTGCCAATTTCCTTATTCCTAAGAAAAGTAGAATTTAGGTTACCTTTTGTGAGAGCTGAAGAGTCTTCTTTTTTCTTCCAATTACATAAAGGTTTCTTTCCTCTTCCCCTTTCTCTATTCTGAAGTCTTCCAACTTCCTACAAATTTAATTATCCAGTTTTATTAGTTACTGAACTGATGGATAAGAAGATATTAACAGAAAAAAGTAATCATTATTGAGTCTAGAAATCATTAGCTTATACTTTTAAAATTAATATAGAAAATAATGCTATAGCAAAATTAAGTCAAGCTGTATTTTATATTAGATATTTGATATGAATATAAATACAATCACAGCAGCAGTTAGAAGTCTTATTTTATTTTTCATATTTTAAAACAGAAATGGCCTGACCAGGTGGTGGCGCAGTGGATAGAGCATTGGACTGGGATGCAGAGGACCCAGGTTCGAGACCCCGAGGTCGCCAGATTGAGCGCGGGCTCATCTGGTTTGAGCAAAAAGCCCACCAGCTTGAACCCAAGGTTGCTGGCTCCAGCAAGGGGTTACTCGGTCTGCTGAAGGCCCGTGGTCAAGGCACATATGAGAAAGCAATCAATGAACAACTAAGGTGTTGCAACACGCAATGAAAAACTAATGACTGATGCTTCTCATCTCTCTCCGTTCCTGTCTGTCTGTCCTTGTCTATCCCTCTCTCTCTCTCTGAAAAAAAAAAGAAATAAAGAATTAAAATAGAAATGGTCATTTGTTTATATTTTGATTGGCCCTATTAGGATCAACTCAAAACAGGATCTCTCAAACTAGCTACTCAAAATGTCCCTATAATTTTTCAAGATTGCAATTCCTTTCACTAAAGAAATTTTTTTTTTTTTTTTAAAGAAAGTCTTTTTATTTGGCAGGCTAAACAATTCTACATGTCTTTTTTTTTTTTTTTTTTTCCGAAGCTGGAAACGGGGAGAGACAGACAGACTCCCGCATGCGCCCGACCGGGATCCACCCGGCACGCCCACCAGGGGGCGACGCTCTGCCCACCAGGGGGCGATGCTCTGCCTCGACCAGAGCCACTCTAGCGCCTGGGGCAGAGGCCAAAGAGCCATCCCCAGCGCCCAGGCCATCTTTGCTCCAATGGAGCCTCGCTGCGGAGGGGAAGAGAGAGACAGAGAGGAAGGAGAGGGGGAGGGGTGGAGAAGCAGATGGGCGCTTCTCCTGTGTGCCCTGGCCGGGAATCGAACCCGGGACCCCTTGCATGCCAGGCCGACGCTCTACCACTGAGCCAACCGGCCAGAGCTCACTAAAGAAAATTTAAGAGCAGAATCCTCCTCCAAACTATTCAAAAAGTATGTTTTATGATTTGTAGACATTCTTCAAATTGCCTATATTTTACTTACATAATACAAAAAGAAACATAATGCTACTGTGACCAATTTCAAAGCAAGAGACCTGACACTAAAAGGAAGGTACTGATCATTATTTTCCTTCTCTTGGTTAAAGAATGAATGAATGTTCTCATTTAACTGATTGTCCTCATTTCAATATGAATATTACTGAAAAGACATGGCTGGCTTTGTTTTTGTTCATCTTAAAACACCACCAGAGAGATTCAAAACTGACATTTTGGCCACGCTCTAAGATATCACTGGACACTCATATGAGTATAAGACAAATGCTTAAGGGCAAAAACTGATTTCTAAGGAAATCACTTTTTCCTCAAGGGTTTATCTGCAGCCCATGCTTAAAAGTACAATGGAATATTAATCTATCCTCAGGGGAAATCTAAATTAGACTCTATCCTTTACAAATTGTCAACTCCAGCACTTCCATGTGTATTTAAGGAATTATATGAGGTTTTTCACCTGCAGTCAAAATTCCTACCCCGTATCTGTTTTGACAAAACACTACATACAATTCATTTCAATCAATAATAAAACAAAGAGGCCCTGGCCAGTTGGCTCAGTGGTAGATTATGACTCGGTGTATGTGGAAGTCCGAGGTTCAATTCTTGGTCAGGGCACACAGGAGAACCAACCATCTGTTTCTCCCTTCTCCCGCCCCTCCTACAGCCATGGCTCCAGTGGTTGGAACACTTTGGCCCTGGGAGCTGAGGATGGCTCCATGGCCTCGCCTCAGGCACTGAAATAGCTTGATTGCTGAGCAACAGAGCAGCAGCTCCAGATGGGCACAGCACTGCCCTGTAGGGGGGCTTGCCAGGTAGATACATGTTGGGACACGAAGAGGAGTCTTTCTCTGTCTCCCTGACTCCCCATCTCTCAATTAAAATAATAATAAAATTAAAGGAACACGCTAGCCTTTAAAAGTATCACCTTGTGTGTGATTTCATGTCTAATAAACCACTAATATCACTCAGGTTAAGAAAAGTAATATAAGAGATTTTAGAATAAATCTAGAATAGAGATTCTTGAATAAAGACCAACTATATGGTTGAACTCTAGCCCCAAAACTCTTCCCCTCTACTGGGAAGCAACACTGTATGCTCATCTTTCTACATAGTAGAGTCATTTATCTTCTCACATTTTTACCTATTATATACCTAAATTTTTTCACAATGGATACATACTACTTTTAGAGGCAGAAAAAATTTTCAATTTCTTTTTTTTTTTTTTTTGAAGTGAGAGGAAGGGAGAAAATGAGACACTCCTACATGCCCCTCGACTGGGATCCACCTGGCAACCCCGTCTGAGGTCGATGCTCGAATCAACCAAACTATCAACGGGGGCTGATGCTCGAACCAATCAAGCCACTGGCTGTGAGAGGGGAAGAGAGAGAGAAGCTGGGTAGGGAGGGACAAGAAGTAGACAATTGCTTCTCCTGTGTGCCCTGACCGAGAATCAAACCTGGGATGTCTGCACACTGGGCCAACCAGCCAAGGATCTTTCAGTTTCTCTTGATTCTTATCAAATGACACTTTACTATTATGTAAAATCTGCCAATACTTCCCACTACGAGGACTGCTGGCAAGGTTACTGACCACTATAATATCACTCAGCATCTCCTTCATAAACTCTCATGTATGTTAGAATATAGCACCAAAAAGAGCAATGCTCTTCTTTGAAAAACATTATTTTGTGGCAAAGAACTAATGGACTCTCAAAAATCCATTCTCCCTTTCTTCCTTAGAAACAGAATCTCAACTTTCACCTAGGCTCTTTGTTGCCCTAAATGGAAACTATTACCTAGTCTCCTCTGTAGCTTAACATGGCCATAGAACAACATTCTGGTCAATGAGATATAGGCAGAATCATGTGGCATCACTAAGGCTGCTTTAAATAAAGGAATATCCATTTACCTTTTGCCTCTCTTCCTTCCTCTGCACAGATGCAGATATGTGATAGCTAGTATATAAAGGCCAACTATCATGGACTTTGACTTGGCCTTAAGATTAAAAATCCCTGGCCCTGGCCGGTTGGCTCAGTGTACAGCATCAGCCCTGTGTGTGGATGTTCTGGGTTTGATTCCTGGCCAGGGCACACAGGAAAAATGCCCATCCGCTTCTCCACCCCTCCCCCTCTCCTTCCTCTCTGTCTCTCTCTTCCCCTCTCGCAGCCAAGGCTCCACTAGAGCAAAGTTGGCCCAGGCACTGAGGATGTTTCAATGGCCTCCGCCTCAGGCGCTACAATGTCTCCGGTTGCAACAGAGCATCGCCCCCTAGTGGGCTTGCTGGGTGGATCCTGATCAGGCACATGCGAGAATCTGTCTCTCTGCCTCCTTACGTCTCACTTCAGAAAAATACAAGAAAAAAAAAGGTTAAAAATTCCACTCTAAAATGCAGATCATAAATAGGAACCTGAGTCCCTGATTAACGGGAACATGATTCCAGGCTAAACTATTTCCAGTCTTCCTTTATGTTAAGAGAACAAAAGCCCGTGTAATGTTTAAGGAACTATTTTTCAGGTCTTTCACTCCTGATTTGCTTCCTTTGGCTTTGACAACAGAAAGTATCCCAAAATGAAACTTTCAGTTCTGATAACCACACAATGCATGACACAATTTTAAGGCTTAATTATACCGTTCTACATACACGATGGTGATTTTCTGTATTTCTCATCCCAACTACAGATTTTTCTTTTCACTATTTTATTGTGTACTTTCAATATCTCAAATTCACTGTAAAATTTATAAGTATTATCCAATATTGTTCTACTTGCTAAAACTCTTCTTGCTAATAAACACATGAAGTACACTGTAAACAAAATCATCTTCAAGGTATTAGTTATTATGAGATAGAAACATGACAGAATACTGAAAAACTTTATAAACGTACTAATGAAAAACAGTATTTGCTGCCTCCATTTCAACAACTCACTAGCAAGGAAGACCCTACTGCCCAGACTATAATTATGAAATATCATTTCACACTAAAAGAAAGTAAGGTTAAGAGAAAAGACTAATTCCAAGTCAAGGTCAAAAAATTTACACAAGCCTGACCAGGTGGTAGCGCAGTGGATAGAGCGTCAGACTGGGATGCCGAGGACCCAGGTTCAACACCCCGTGACTGCCAGCTTGGGCGTGGGCTATCTGGTTTGAGCAAAGCTCACCAGCTTGGACCCAAGGTCGCTGGCTTGAGCAAGGGGTTACTCGGTCTGCTGGAGGCCCATGGTCAAGGCACATATGAGAAAGCAATCAATGACCTAAGGTGTCGCAACGAAAAACTGATAATGGATGCTTCTTATCTCTCTCTGTTCCTGTCTGTCTGTCCCTATCTATCCCTCTCTATCTCTGTAAAAAAAAAAAAATTTACACGATAAACCTGTATGCAATACCTTGCCATGCCTAACAACAAGGACAAAATGGAAGACTACTATAACCATTTCAAAAGGACTCAGGAGCCAAATTGAAGAGGTCCCTCCTGGTCAGAGAGAGGACAATTTGACAGTCATTTTAATACTTAATATCAATTTAAATATTATGAACCTTCTGATAAAATTATTACAAAAAGTCTTACAAAAGAATCAAAAACATGTATGACATCTGAAACAATTGGAAATTTAAACACCAAGTATTTGGTTCTATTGAAGAACTATTTGTTGTTCTTAAGATATAATACTGGCACTATAGTTATAATTTAAGACAATTTTTCATCGTTTAGAAATACATACTGACATCTTTGGACAAATGATGACTAGGATTTCAAAATAATACTGAAGGGAAACAAGTAGTGGAGTGTTTGTGTTGATGAAACAAGATTGGTTATTAAAAAATTTTGCCATAGTAGAGTGTTAGAAAAAAAGTTTGATATTTTCTTACCAGAATTAAAATAGACTCCAACCATTACTAAAATATATTTATATGATTTTTTTGTACCACTAAGAGATTAAAATATATAAATCATCGTGTGTGTGTGTGTGTGTGTGTGTGTGTGTATTCATAGATAAAAACGATATGAATAGATATCCTAAAACAAACCTAAATATGCCTAGTGGTACCTCTGGTACAACCACTCTTCGTTTCCAGGCCTGCAGGTCACGCTCTGTAGCAATCTGACTGCGGGGAGCATTCTGATGCATCTGACGAACTCCTTCAACTTGTCCACTACGACGCAGACCAATATTTGGAGGGGACTGGATGTCTAAGCTTAGTCTTCTAAAACCTAGGGAAAAATTGTCAAAAAATGATTTGGAAACAAACTTCAATCTATATGCATTTAGTACATCATAAACATATATATTTTGTCTGAGCTACAAACCAAAAAATGTAGATCTACTTTTAAAACTCTGGGAAAAAGAATCTTTATATAACAAATAAAAATTTAGACTACAGAACAAACATTAACTATTAACCTTAATTTTCACTTTTACTAGACTTTCTGAAAATTTTTTATGCATACTTTCTTTTTTAAGACTTTATTAATTCATTTTAGAGAGGAGAGAGAGAGAGGGAGAAAGAAGGAGGAGCAGGAAACATCAACTCCCATATGTGCCTTGACCGGACAAGTCCAGGATTTCAAACCAGCAACCTCCAGGTCAACACTTTATCCACTGCGCCACCACAGGTCAGGCCAGTCATTTTCTATTATAAAATTTTATTTGCATTCTTAAAAAGCTTGCCTTTTTCAAAACTGCACACTAAACACATCATTTTGGAAAAAATATTATTAAAAATACAATCCTCAGTGCTCGCTTCGGCAGCACATATACTAAAATTGGAATGATACAAAGAAGATTAGCATGGCCCCTGTGCAAGGATGACACGCAAATTCGTGAAGCATTCCATATTTAAAAAAAAAAAAAATACACTCCTCAAACTGCGGTAGCTTATAACAAGAGCTCTAACAGCGTTAATTGCAATTTCAAGAGATAACTGAGCCACTCAGCAGGCAGCTGCCAGAGTAGGTATTACACATTCACAGAACTGCATAGTGGGGAAATGCTGGCAGCACTTGCACTAAAGCTGGGCGAGTAGGTGACAGGGCAATGCAGACAACAGTGAGCCCTGAGCCTGTGCAGGGCTCATCAGGAGGGCACAGAGGGCAAGGCAACCTCCCAAGAGCTGGAGGTCAGAGGATGGAGACCTGTATGGGGGAGGAGGGAGTCCCAAGCAAAGTGCTATTTTCTTAAAACACAGGGTGAAAGAACTCCTGCAACTAATGCAACAGAAAAACTGGGGACTGTAGCCTTTCTTGTGGGAGGCTATAAAATTCTACTCAAGCTATGCCAGTTCTTCTTGCCTATGGTAAAAGTCACAGGACTAAGTACAACCTCTGCATTCTTCTATGTACATCATTCTGTTTACCAAATGAACCACTATGCATTAAATTGGTTCACCTAATAAAAATGGCATTAAACATTTATAAGTATATTAAAATGTAGTGATGTTTGGCCTTGGCTGATTGACTCAGTGGTAGTGTCAGCCCAGCATGTGGAAGTCCCGGATTTGATTCCTAGTCAGGGCACACAGGCGAAGCATTCATCTGCTTCTTGACCGTTTACCCCTCTTGCTTTCTCTCTCTTCTCCCCATCTGCAGCCATGGCTCAATTAGAGTAAGTTGGCCCTGGACGCTGAGGATGGCTCCATGGCCTCAGCCTCAAGCACTAAAAAAATGGCTCTGGTTGCAACAGAGCAAGGGCCCCAGGTGGGCAGAGCATTGCCTTCTAGGAGGCTTGCCGGGTGGATCCCAGTTGGGGCACATGCGGAAGTCTGTCTCTGCCTCCCCTCCTCTCACTAAATAAAAAATATTTTTTTAAAAATGTACTAATGTTTAAGAAACACTTCTTGAATTGAGAACAAAATAAATTCTAAATTTAACTGCCCAAATCATATTATTAGTTCTCCAACAGTCTGAAGAAAACATAGGCACAGGTTTTATCACATTACTTGAAATAATATGAGAACTGCCTGACCAGGCAGTGGGGCAGTGGATAGAGTCGGACTGGGATGCGGAGGACCCAGGTTCGAGACCCTGAGGTCACCAGCTTGAGTGCGGGCTCATCTGGCTTGAGCAAAAAGCTCACCAGCTTGGACCCAAGGTCGCTGGCTTGAGCAAGGGGTTACTCGGTCTGCTGAGCAAGGAGTTACCCGGTCAAGGCACATATGAGAAAGCAATCAATGAACAACTAAGGTGCTGCAACAAAAAACTGATGATTGATGTTTCTTATCTCTCTCTGTTCCTGTCTGTCTGTTCCTATCTGTCCCTCTCTCTGACTCTCTCTCTGTCTCTGTAAAAAAGAAATAGTATGAGAACTTAAATGGCTATAAAAAAATAATTACAAAGACTGCTTATTATTACACATAATAGAGTACTACAAAGCTATAAAAGAATGAAGAGCTCAGTAAATGGATATGGAGTGATTTCTAGGAAAAAAAGATGCAGAAGAATGCACGTATATCTGTGCCCCTTGCTCCAATGCATTAAGAACACAGCACCAACCATGCAGTATTCCTGCCTGAAGTATTTAACGTGAATCCAATCATGAGATAATCAGACTAATTCAAATCAAGGGTAATTCTGTGAAACAGGCCTGAATTAAACTAGTGCCATGAAGAAACTATTCTAAATTAAAAGATATAAGATTAAATGTACTGAGCAGGGCTTGATTAAATGCTAAAATTAAAAAACTCCATGAATGACAATGGAACAACTAGGGAAATGTGATAAAGATGGTACATTGGATAGTAGTATTATAATCAATATAAAGTTTATTAACTGTGATCACTGTATTATGATTATATAAAAGAATGTTTCTGTTCTTAGAAGATATAGGAAGAAATATTAAAGGGTAAAGTGTCACAATGTCTCCAACTTTAAAGCAATTTTCCTACAGGATTTTTTTCAACATAAAACAATGGAAGATATAAAGCCTTATGCTATAAATTTAAGAGGAAAAAAATCTTAATTCCTCAGATTCATTTTTATTAATAGTCCTAATACACAGATGGCATGACCACCAAAAGTTTTTAAATTCATCTGTATCCAGCCTGACCAGGCAATGGTGCAGTGGATAGAGCGTTGGACTGGGATGCAGAGGACCCAGGTTCAAGACCCCCAAGGTTGTCAGTTTGAGCACAGGCTCATCTGGTTTGACCAAAAAGCTCACCAGTTTGGCCTGGCCTGTGGTGGTGCAGTGGATAGAGCGTTGGACTGGGATGCAGAGGACCCAGGTTCAAGACTCCGAGGTCGTCAGTTTGAGCACGGGCTCATCTGGTTTGGTCAAAAAGCTCACCAGTTTGGCCTGACCTGTGGTGGCGCAGTGGATAAAGCATCGACCTGGAACACTGAGGTCACCAGTTCAAAACCCTGCACTTGTGTGGTCAAGGAACATATGAGAGTTGATGCTTCCTACTCCTCCCCCTTTCTCTCTCTTTCTCACTCTCTCTCCTCTCTAAAATGAGTAAATAAAAATTTTTTAAAAACTTTAAAAAAAATGTCATAACTTTGAAAAAAAAAAAAAAAGCTCACCAGCTTGGACCCAAGGTCGCTGGCTCGAGCAAGGGGTTACTCAGTCTGCTGTAGCCCTCATCAAGGCACATATGAGAAAGCAGTCAATGAACAACTAAGGTGTTGCAACGAAAAACTGATGATTAATGCTTCTCATCTCTCTCCATTCCTGTCTGTCTGTCCTTATCTACCCCTCTCTCTGACTCTCTCTGTCTCTGTAAAAAAAAAAAAAAAAAAAAAAAGAAAGAAATTCATCTGTATCCAGCTTTACAGGTCTTTAAAGTTCAGCCAGGCCAAGGAACAGCAACCAAGAAAAATAAAAGAAACCTGATTCTACAAGTCAAGACATTTAACAAGAAATATGGGTCAAACATTTTATACTATTGCCTGACCAGGCGTTGGTGCAGTGGATAGAGCATCGGACTGGGACTGGGATTCGGAAGACCCAGGTTCGAGACCCCGAGGTTGCCAGCTTGAGCACAGGCTCATCTGGTTTGAACAAGGTTCACCAGCTTAAGCCCAAGGTCGCTGGCTCAAGCAAGGAGTCACTTGGTCTGCTGTAACCCCTTAACCCCACCCCATCAAGGCACATATGAGAAAACAATCAATGAACAACAAAGGTGCCGCACCGAAGAATTGATGTTTCTCATCTCTCTCCCTTCCTGTCTGTCTATCCCTCTGTCTGACTCTGTCACACACACAAAAAAACAACATTTTAGCCCTGGCTGGTTGGCTCAGTGGTAGAGCGTCGGCCTGGCGTGCAGGAGTTCCGGGTTCGATTCCCAGCCAGGGCATACAGGAGAAGCGCCCATCTGCTTCTCCACCCCTCCCCCTCTCCTTCCTCTCTGTTTCTCTCTTCCCCTCCTGCAGCTGAGGCTCCACTGGAGCAGAGTTGGCCTGGGCGCTGAGGATGGCTCCATGGCCTCTGCCTCAGGCACTAGAATGGCTCTGGTGGCAACAGAGCAATGCCCCAGATGGGCAGAGCATCGCCCCGTGGTGGGCATGCCAGGTGGATCCCAGTCGGGCGCATGCGAGAATCTGACTGCCTCCCCGTTTCCAACTTCAGGAAAATACAAAAAAAAAAAAACAAACCCAAAACATTTTATACTATTCAGACAAGGTACCATTAAAGACATGAATATTATTTATTATCTTTGTGTTCTAGTAATGTAACTTAAAAACTCTTCCTCCAAAGACTCCTAGGAATGCCCTAGAAAATATGACAAGTACTCTTAAATGAACCATGAAGCTTGCAAATCACCTCGGGCAAGAAACAAAGAGGACAGTAAACTAGAGGTCATGAGCTGAAACTGTCAGCCTGACAAAGCTGTGCCAATCAGTATTCCAAGAACTTCAGCTGAGCCAGTGACCCCTTGCTCAAGCCAGCAACTTTGGGCTCAAGCCAGTGACCTTGGGCTTCAAGCCAGTGATCTTAGGCTTCAAGCCAGTGACCTTTGGATTGAAGCCAGCAATCGTGGGGTCATGTCTATGATCCCATGATCAAGCCGGCGACCCTGCGCTCAAGCCAGTGACCTTAGGGATTTGAACCTGGGTCCTCAGCATCCCAGGCCAATGCTCTATCCAACTGCCCCACCGCTTGGTCAGGCTAAAAGAAGCAAAATTTAAAGCAGAAGCACTAAATTTAAAGTCAGATTTTAAAGAGAATCAATAGAACTTCCAGACATACAGTCACTAGAAATAAAAACCGAAAGACCAATTACATGGCAGATCAGATGAAAAAGAAACCAAAAGAGGGCAGGCAGATCTGAAGAAACTGTCCAGAGGGCAGGAGGAATAATAAAGACACAGGAAATAAAGAAAACCTGGCAAGTATAAAGTTTCCATCTACAAACAAAAGCATACCTTTACTAGCTAAAATGCATTTGTTCAGAGCAGATATCTTTGAAATGAATTATTTTGCCATTACAAAATAAAAATTAAAAGCGTCTACGTAAAAGAACAAACAAATTCTCTGACAAGTAAAAACAATGACAAAAAAAAAAAGAAGGTGTTTAATCTCAGTGCAGGGCAAGTGTGGTATGACAGCCATTATCTCTGTGGCACTGTTGGGATTTTATGGATTTGATAGAAGCTTCTCAAAGCTTCTCTAATCTTTTACAGGCATTTATCTTTCCCAGAGTGAGTTTTCACTGCGTAACAATTGCCAGTCTCCTCTGGATTATTTCCACCACTAAAGTAATTATTACTACTACATTCCAACATTAAGTACTTGGCCTTGAAAATTCACTTCAAGTCTTCAGATTCACATAAAAACATCAGTGCCCTACCCAATTCAGTTTCTTTTTTTAATTATAAATACTTAAAGGGAAACCTAGAACTGTAGTTTTTCCTTTAGAAAACCTTTCACAATACTTAAAAATTAAATATACATTTGTTAGCAGATCAACTTTACATCTAATAAAGCTACCTTCAGAATAACACCAAAGTTGTAAATATATATTGCTCAGTTTTTCACATAACATGTAGTCTTCAATTTCAATCCTGCCATATTAAGGCAAAATATATCTCATGTTTTATTACCTCTTCGTGGTGTTTCTTCCCCATTTGGAACAGTATCATGACCAGATCCCATTCTCTGATCCTGCTGTTGCTGCAACTGTCTTATCATTCCATCAAGAACACTGGACTCTGGGCTTCCTTCACCATTATCATTAGTTTGTAGGCTTATAATTTGTTCAATTACCTCTCCATCACCTGCAAATTCAATAAACAAACATAAAATCAATATATAAACAGGAAAAACATTAAAACAACAATAATTGTCAGAATTTCTGTTTAAGAAAAACAAAAGATATCCTAGATATTCATAAATAAGAGAAAAGATTCAAAAATCCATAAGACCATCACTGCTCAGCCTTTTGGCTAAGATCAAGTGTAAAACCCACAAGATCTTTGCTTTAGAGAGTAATAAGTGCCACACAAACCTCAGCAGAGCTTTTAAATTCCCTGCAAGTGAGCACGTAGAAACACACTTCAATGAACGCTTTATTTTGCGAGTTCACACTAACACCCCTTATTTATATATAGTACATGTTTCATTAAAATCTCATTGCCCAAAGTCTCTCACTAGAACACAGTAACACTGTGTGATTTCTGATGTACAGAGAAGCAGTGGTATTTCTTCTCCACTGTTTAAAAAAAATTAAAAGGAGGAAGTAACAACTTCTTGGCCTTCAAAAAACCGTAACTCTAGCTCTACCCCTGCCCACAGTGTCCAGAGAGAGCACATGCAGTTGAGCGAGATGGCTACACATGCCTCTCTGACTAAGCTTAAGTTTCTCTCAGATATGCTTTTGGCATAGCCAGTACCCATAATTCTTAGTTCAAGTACAAAATCAGGATTTTTAAGTGTCTTTGCTTCTTTATTTTTCAAGTAATATATTTTCAGAGGTATTTAATAGATTCAGAGTCAGTGTTAATTGATAAAAAGGGTTACATGGTTATGGAGTCTGAAATTTTATCAAAATATTAACATTTTTGTGCAAACAATTCCTTACAGAGCCCCCCACCATAAGATGCATCTTTGAACATAATAGACAACACAGATCAACCCCTCATCAACTTTTTAGTAGAACGGTAAGTGAAATTAGTACAGAATTAAGCAAAAGGAATGCAGTTACTTTACTTTCATAGTAACAGATCCAGAAACTAAAAATGTCATATACTACATCAAAAAAAAAAATACTTCCAGACTGAGAGTTAATTCCCTTATAGCTCATTGATAACATCTCCATTTTACTACAAACATCAATGAAGCACTTACAATGAGATACACAGAATGTCATAACTGTCATTAGATTAACTATCTTTTGTGTGTGTGTGACACAGAGAGAGATAGAGGAACAGATAGGGACAGACAGGAAGGGAAAGAGATGAGAAGCATCAATTCTTGGTTGCGGCCCCTTAGTCATTCATTGATTGCTTTCTCATATATGACTTGACCAAGGGACTATAGCAGAGCAAGTGACCCCTTGCTCAAGCCAGCTACCTTGGGCTTAAAGCCAGCAATCCTTCGGGCTCAAGCCAGCAACCATGGGGTCATGTCTATGATCTCACGCTCAAGCCAGAGACCTCGTGCTCAAGCTGGTGAGCCTGTGCTCAAGCCAGAGACCTTGGAGTTTATGACCTGGGTCCTCTGAGTCCCAGTCCAATGCTCTATCCACTATGCAACCATCTGGTTAGGCTAGATTACCATAACTATCTTAATATCACTAAAATTTTTTGATCGCTCTCAAAAAACGGGTTAAGAAAGCAAGAACTAGAGCCCTAATCTAAAACAATAAAAGGATTAATTAGAAGTGGATGTATCATCCAATTCCTATGAACACAACATGCAACCAAAGAGAAAACAGTAGAAAAGAAGACTTCTAATCTTCTCCTCTTCTCTGCTCAAAATACCCTATGTATACACCTTTTTTTTCATAGCACAAAATATTTAAATGTAACTTGGCAAATGTTATTGGAATGGTAATTGTCTCTATTTGGCATAATGCAGTCACTATTCAAATATTACAGGAGTGTTCCACCCATGAAGGCTTAAGTGATACAGGAAGTGCCCCTTCCACTATAAACTAATACAACAATAGGGGGAAAAAATACAGGAAACAAGGGCTTTCAGACACAGGAAAACAGGCAGCACAGGACTGTGATCCCTGAGAGAAGACCAACATATGGAGTCTAGCCTGTCTGGCCTGTGGTGGTGCAGCGGATAAGCACCGACCTGGAACACTGAGGTCTGAAACTCTGGGCTTGCCCAGATAAGGCACATGTGACAAGCAACCAATGAACTGCTAGAGCGAAGCAACTACTTCTCATCCCACACACCCCCGCCCATAAAATCAATAAATATATCTTAAGAAAATGGAGTCCAGCCCTTTGATTGCTCCAGGTAAAAGCCTAGAAGCAGTTTCCATGCTGTAAAACAAGAGAAAACCCAAATGGCATCCAGAAGTCTCACTGAGTCGAGGATAGAGTCATCAGTTTGGGAGCAAGGGGAAGACTAAAAACTATGCACGGCTGAGTATCAGAGGAAAGCGTGAATGCATGAAGCTCAGAGATACACAGCAAGGACCGATCAATTTTTTGACTAATTAAGGATATGTGCATACATTTGGTAAAACCTCTACCATAGTAGGGGAAAATGATAAAGATCAGTGTGTCAATAAAAAAAGTCCCAGAACTCTCACAGGGCTGGAAATATATAGTTCATTTTCCTCCCAGTCAGAACTGAGAAATTTCAGAGCACAGCAGGAATGCATTTTACACACTTCTAATTTTAACACTCAGAATATCTTTTTTTATTTTTTTAAGCAAGAGATATGAGAAGCATCAACTCGTAGTTGTGGCACATTAGTTGTTTACTGATTGCTTGTCATACGTGCCTGGGGGGGGGCGCTCATGCCAAACCAATCACCCCTTGCTCAAGCCAGCAACCTTTGGGCTCAAGCCAGCAACCATGGGATTAAGTTGAAGATCCCATGATCCCACACTCAAGCCAGCCAACCCCACACTCAAACTGGTGAGCCCACGTTCAAGCCCGATGAGCCCACACTCATGCCCAATGAGTCTGCACTCACTTACTGGCAACCTCAGGGTTCCAAACCAGGGACCTCAGCATCTCAGGTTGATACTAACTGCACTGCATCACCACCAGTCAGGTTGTATTTCTCTTTACATTTTTCAAATAAAAAGTTTTTTTTTCTTTAAGAAAAAAAAAAGGCTTTGCACTTACTTGTTGCCACATAGCCTAGCTGTGGAACCAAATGTTCATCTGCAGAATTTTCTCGGCCTGGTACTAATCTCTGATACTTAGTTGGATGAGGATTTCCATCTACATCTACCAAGAATGGTGGAGGCATAAGGTGAGGAGCCTGCTGAGTTTGCTCATCTAAGACATAATTATTAGAATCTCTAATCAGTGGTCGATAGTCAGTATGGAAGAACATCTGATCAGGAATCTAGAAAAGGGAGTTGAAACAAAAAAATAGAACAGGGAAGTTTACAGATTGCTGTTTTGAGGTTTATACATGTTTAAACAAATATTAAGCAGTTAATTATAATTAGAAAATACAAGGAAATCAAATTAACACATCTAATCTATTTTCAAAATGCCCTTCATAACTACTTATTTTACGTATTGTAAGAAAATATTTAAAATGACCTTTTCATATGGCTTGCTGCATCCAAAACCAAATATTAGAAGGTGCCCATGAGAGTCTGTACAGGCAAAATGCTGTCCATCCTGTGAAAACTTACAATCAAATACAGCTCCATGCCCTTGTCCTTCAATCTAGGAAAACACAGAAGGAAAAAAGCCTCATTCATGACTGGAATAAAAGTTTGGCACATGCTAGCAAGAAAACAAAAAAAGAGGAATAAAGTTAGGACCACATTTATGCAAGTACTTTTGCTATAACAACTGTTTTCATGTTGATAACCTGCTATATATAATATATCATTTCTGGAAAACAGTTTAAAAATATTTTAATTAAGCATGTCAATATATATTTTCAGGAAATAAAATTCACCTTAGATACTACTATCCTAAAAGAAATCCTGAAAGAGCTTCTAAGAATTAGTTCTAAGAATGATTGAATGAAAGATGAGAAACCAATACAAAGTGAAGGCTTTCTGACCCATGAATGACAAGCACCTTCATAAATTTTTTTTTTTTTTTTTTTGTATTTTTCCGAAGTGAGAAGCAGGGAGGAGGCAGGCAGACAGACTCCCACATGCGCCCGACCGAGATCCACCCGGCATGCCCACCAGGGAGCGATGCTTAGCCCCTCTGGGGCATTGCTCCACTAAAATCTGAGCCATTTCAGTGTCTGAGGTGGAGGCCATGGAGCCATCCTCAGTGCACGGGCCAACTTTGCTCCAATGGAGCCTTGGCTGCGGGAGGGGAAGAGAGACATAGAGAGAAATGAGAGGAGGAAGGAGAGGAGGAAGGGTGGAGGAGCAGCTGGGTGCTTCTCCTGTGTGCCCTGGCTAGGAATCGAACCCAGGACTTACATATACCAGGTTGACTATCTACCACTGAGCCAACCGGCCAGGCCCATAACCTTTTCTTTCAATGTATTAGCAAAAGGCTATTGACTAATAACCTACAAGATAAATAATTAAAGATTAATAAAGTATGGTAGTCATGAACTAAAGTCAATACTTCTCTGGAGCTTAAACTTACTAAAATGACTGACTGCCAGGCCAAATTTGTAATGCTAAGAAGTCTCAATTCGTGTATAATTACCATAATTTTCCAATATAAACATAGAGACACATTTACCCATACACCCAAAGCTAAATAAATAACTTTTGAAACTCTTTTCCTCATTTCAATCAGTTATAAAGATAACTTCATGTATATACAACTGTTAGATATTTATTAGGCTATAAATACCCTGATATTTTAGAAATATAAGCTGCCAACCCTGACCAGGGAGGGATGCAGTAGATAGAGTATCAGCCTGGGATGCTGAGGACCTAGGTTCAAAACTGAGAGGTCTCCAGCTGGAATGCGGGCTCATCCAGCTTGAGCGCAGGGTCATTGCCTGAGTGTGGGCTCAGACATATCCCCACGTTCACTGGCTTGAGCCCAAAGGTCACTGTTTCGAAGTCCAAGGTCGCTGGCTTGAGCAAGGGGTCACTGGCTCAGCTGAAGCCTCCCAGTCAAGGCACATATGAGAAAGCAATCTATGAGCAATAAGGTGCCACAATTATGAATGGATGCTTCTCATCTCTCCCTTTCTGTCAGTCCCTGTCTCTCACTCTCTCAAAAAAAATATACAATTAAATTAAGTAAATAAACTTCCAAAATAGGCAGATTTGTTTCTAGCTAAACTTTATACTCCAGACACTTGAAACAAATATATGCACACATGAAAACACTACTACTTCACTTACCATATTAAAATAGTGTTTCATCTTGGTGCCTTTTGTTACATCCCATATAAAAATGCTACCATCATGTCCTGCAGATAACATTATTCTGGAATCAAAGGGATGTGTCTCCAAAACAAACACTTCATCGGCATGTCCCTTTATTCAACAAAGACACATAGTTAAAAAAGGTTTGCAAGTTTTAAGTTTCAAATTAAAAACCCGTATCGTCATAGTGAATAAGGGCTTTTAAAAATATATTAATAACAGTAATTTATATCAGTACATAAATTTCTATTTTGTAATATAAATGACAGAAACATGTTTAATATAGTAATTTCACAGCTTTAAAAATAAAATTATAGTTTAAAAAATCTTGATTTGTTATATTGGATAAGAAATACCTACCAATAAGTTATGAAGTAGTTGTCCAGTATAAGAATTCCACACTTTGAGGACATGATCATTCACAGCTGTGACAACAATGCTATCATTCTGATTCCAAGCTATCATTGTTACTTTGGGTTTCATAAACCTTTCCTCCTCAGAAGTTAAGTCCCTAAGAAAAAATTACACAATGTGTAAATTCACTTGGATGGTAGACTATACAATGTATACAATCCCTTATCTATACAAAAATAACTAAAGTAATACAGTTCATGTGTTTATCTTACCAACTCCACATAGAGGGTTCATCATATCTGACCCATAACAGATTCTCTATCGAAGGCGAAACCCAGATGGAGAGGGGACGATTCAGAAGCAATTCATTGGCTGAATAAAGGCAGATTTTCAGACACCAATGCTACTCATACAACAAAGCTTTTTCTCTCTACCTCCTTTCTACTATTCTTTTCTTCTGAACCGAAGCCTACTGCTCACAAAATTTAGAAAGTATTTCAACACTTCATATTCATTTTGAAATATCCTCTAATTTTTGTGAGCAGGTTTCTCTCTCCCAGAGATGACAAGAAATTTTAGAAAGGCAGAAGGAAGGTAATTCATCTTCACATTACCAACGTCTAGAAAAGTGCCTGACACGCAGACACTTGACTGGATGAACTGTTAGCAAGACTACTACTTCCCTACAGACTGTTCTATGGGTTTCTCAGTAAGACGTTTTGGATATATGTACTGTATTTGCAATGCATTGCATTTATGAAAGTGATATGCAAAGTTTCTGTAACATATAGTCAGTGTTAAACAGCAGGAGGATGAGAAAAGGCCTAAGTGCTTCTGAAATCATTAACACATTCTGAGAAATTAAAAACATGTAGTAAAATAAACATTTCAATTAAAGAAACAGCTGTGCCTGACCAGTCGTGGCATAGTAGTAGATAGAGCACTGAGGTCCCAGGTTCAAAACCCCGAGGTTATCAGCTTAAGCAAGAGATCAACATGATCCCAAGGTTGATGGTTTGAGTAAGGAGTCACTGGCTCAGCTTGAGCCCCTGGGTCAAGGCACATATGAGAAGCAATCAATGAACAATTAAAGTGAAGTAAAAATGAGTTGATGCTTCTCACTCTCTCTTCTCCCTGTCTCCCTGCCAGTTTACCTCTCTCTCAAAAAAAAAAAAAAAAAAAAAATCAATTAGCCTGACCATGTGGTGGGCCAGTGAATAGAGCATCATACTGAGTGGGATGCAGAGGACCCAGGTTTGAAACCCCAAGGTCGCTGGCTTGAGTATGGGTTCATCCAGCTTGAGCGCAGGGTCACTGGCTTGAGCCCAAAGGTTGCTGGCTTGAAGCTCAAGGTTGCTGGCTTGAAGAAGGAGTCATTCGCTCTGCTATAGCCCCTGCCCCCGCCCCTTCACCTCTACACCCCCTGGTCAAGGCACATATGAGAAAGCAAACAATGAACAACTAAGGAGATTAAGGAGCTGCAACAGAGAATTGATGCTTCTTATCTCTCTCCCTTTCTGTTTGTCCCTGTCTGTCTCTCTCACAAAAAATTAATTAAAAAATAAATTTAGCCTGACCAGGCGGTGACGCAGTAGATAGAGCGTCGGACTGTTATGTGGAGGGCCCAGGTTCGAGACCCCGAGGTCGCCAGCTTGAGCACGAGCTCATCTGGTTTGAGCAAAGCTCACCAGCTTGAGCCCAAGGTCGCTGGCTCGAGCAAAGGGTCATTCAGTCTCCTGTAGCCCCCTGGTCAAGGCACATATGAGAAAGCAATCAATGAACAACTAAGGAACTGCAACGAAGAATTGATGTTTCTCATCTCTCTCCCTTCCTTGTCTGTCTGTCCCTATCTGTCCCTCTCTCTGACTCTCTCTTGTCTCTGCCACAAAAAATAAATAAAATAAATTTTAAAAGCATCTGGAAAAATATGGAATAAGTAGTGTGCAAACACAATGGAACACAGATGAGAGAATAATTCTAACTCAATCGGTCAAGAAAAAAAGTGTAACATAAAAGGGAAAATATAAGAAAGACTAAGACCCCACACTCCCCTTTAAACTAAAAGGTAGTCTTTTTATTTTATTTATTTATTTATTTTTAATTTTATTTATTCATTTTAGAGAGGAGAGAGAAAGGGAGAGAGAGAGACAGGGAGAGAGAGAGGAAAGAGAGACAGAGAGAGAAGGTGGGGAGGAGCTGGAAGCATCAACTCCCATATGTGCCTTGACCAGGCAAGCCCAGGGTTTCAAACTGGCGACCTCAGCATTTCCAGGTTAACGCTTTATCCACTGCGCCACCACAGGTCAGGCGGTAGTCCTTTTAATAACCTTGAATTTACTAACAGATCCATAATTAGAACACTGAAACAAATAGATCTATCTATTCTTATATTCTGAAAAATCTGCTTTTCAAGATTTGAAAGAGGTAAAACTTTACATGAGAAAAGAATATTCCCACCAGGAAGGGTATTATAAAAAAGTTCTCTTGGCCCTAGCAGGCTTGGGCTCAGTGGTAAGAGTGTCAGCCCAGCGTGTGGATGTCCCAGGTTTGATTCCCAGTCAGGGCACAAAGAAGCACCCATCTGCTTCTTCATCCCTCCCCCTCTTGCTGCTTTCACAACCTCTCTCTCTCTCTCTCCCCCTCCTGCAGTCATGGCTCAATTGGAGCGAGCTGGTCCTGGACACTGAGGATGATTTCATGGCCTCGGCCTCAGGCACTAAGAGCTCAGGTGCTGAGCAACAAAGCAATGCCCCAGATGGACAGAGTTATCATCCCTAGTGGGACTGCCAGGCGATCCCAATCAGGGTGCATGCAGGAGTCTGTCTCTGCCTCTGCCTCCACCTCCGTCTTCCCGCCTCTTACTAAAAAAAAAGAAAAAAAAAAAAGTTCTCTCCATGAAGAAGAGTATGGCAGCAAGAAAAGTGAGAAGTTTTAAGTCTCATTTCAAAAACTTTTATTCCAGTATTTACAGTAATGTTCCTACTTTCCTAAGAAAACAATTATTCAGAGGTGAACTACAGTTTCAAATTATCTTTACTCCCATTTCCCTTCATCATTTCAATTAATCAAAGAGTGAAAGTATTTGCATTCACACTAAGATGCTTTTGAGTATCCAAATGTAACATTTTAAAACAATGGTAATTAATCTATTTGAACAAGGATTATCAGAATTCTAGTATATATTCCTTCCATCCTCTACCACAGACCATTCCACAAAAATGTTAAGATCAAATTTACTTTTGAGAGCCCTGGCAAGTTGGCTCAGGGGTAAAGCATCAACCTGGTATATGGAAATCCCAGGTTCAATTCCCAGTCACGGCACACAAGAGAAGCAACCATCTGCTTCTCCACCGCTCCCATTTCTCTCTCTTCCACTCCTGCAGCTATGCTAAAAATAGCTCAGTTGCCAGGCAAAAGAGCAGCAGACCTAAATGGGCACAGCATCACCCTGTAGGGGGCTTGCTAGATGGATCCCAGTCGGGGTGCATATGGGAGTCTGTCTCTGCCTCCACCTTCTCGCCTCTCACTTAAATTTAAAAAATATTTACTTTGATACCCAGCACAACTATTTGAGCCACAGAAGAGAATATGTTAATTCCTCCTAAAATTATTAAATAAAAAGCAAACGTGAGGATTGACAAAAGACAAAATGTGTAACTTTTCTCAAAATAACTAATAGGAAAAATATAAAGTGAAGCCTTGGAAATAAACTCTAAAGTAAAATTGGTAACTTTAGATTTCTATTACAGTGTAATTAGAACAACAATATTTGCACTGGGCAAAAGAACAGATACGCCTACTCTAGACCAGGCAGTGTGCTAGCATCTTTCCTCCTATCATTTAAAATTCTCAATAAGCCTGGCCAGGTTGTTCAATGATTAGAGCCTTGTCCCAACATGCAAAGGTTGCTGGTTTAATCCCCGCTCAGGGCATGCACAAAAATTAACCAATGAATGGATAAATAAGTGGAACAGCAAAACAATGTTTCTTTCTTTCTCTCCTTCTCTAAAACCAATTAATCAATAAAAATTTAGGGGAAAAAAATTAAATTCCCAATAATACTTAAAGATGGTCATTTCCCCTGGCCGGTTGGCTCAGTGGTAGAGCACTGGCCTGGTGTGCAGGAGTCCCAGGTTCGATTCCCGGCCAGGGCACACAGGAGAAGCGCCCATCTGCTTCTCCACCCCTCCCCCTCTCCTTCCTCTCTGTCTCTCTCTTCCCCTCCCGCAGCCAAGGCTCCATTGGAGCAAAGATGGCCCGGGCGCTGAGGATGGCTCTGTGGCCTCTGCCTCAGGCGCTAGGATGGCTCTGGATACAACAGAGCGATGCCCCAGAGGGGCAGAGCATCGCCCCCTGGTGGGCATGCTGGGTGGATACCGGTCAGGCACATGCGGGAGTCTAACTGCTTCCCCGTTTCCAACTTCGGAAAAATGCAAAAAAAAAAAAAAAAAAGATGGTCATTTCATTTTCCAATGATGAAACAGACTAATATTAAATGACATTCTCAAATCAAGACAGTAATAAACAATCTAAGTAGTAGCTGAGCAAAGGTGGAGCTCCAAAACATGTATTCTTTCCACCATCAGTACTGTCTCCCAATATATATATACAAACCAAAAAGAACTGTGTATTTCAAATTTATAATATTTATTGGGAAGTACTAAAACTTACCTCAAAGATGCTC
This sequence comes from Saccopteryx leptura, assembly GCF_036850995.1. Taxonomy (NCBI): domain Eukaryota; kingdom Metazoa; phylum Chordata; class Mammalia; order Chiroptera; family Emballonuridae; genus Saccopteryx; species Saccopteryx leptura. Next base: position 219,724,113 of record NC_089504.1, on the reverse strand, counting down.
AAAAAAATATATGAAACTTTGGAGTGGTAGAGAAAAAAGATAGAGGGACAAACTTGCTTTCAATGTCATTTCACAAGCCCCAATTTCAGCATTCCAAAAATAAAAAAGTAAATAAATAACTTCCATTGGAGCACAACTTTCTTACCTTAACAATAAGCTATGTTTGCTCACTTTATTCACCATACTTAGCTACCAAGACTTATTTTTTTAATTCCAAAAATCTTAAATCTTATCTAGAAAAAGATTTCCACATTTGACAAACCTGAGACATTTTTTTTTTAGATTTTATTTATTCATTATAGAGGGGGGGAAGAGAGAGAGAGAGAGAGAAGGGGGAGGAGCAAGAAGCATCAACTCCCATATGTCCCTTGACCAGGCAAGCCCAGGGTTTTGAACCGGCAACCTCAGCGTTTCCAGGTTGACGCTTTATCCACTGCACCACCACAGGTCAGGCCTGAGACATTTTTTAACTATAGGTGGTTTTAAATGCAACACCTAAGAGGAAGACGAAGTTTTGAGAAACAGAAGAACAAGTATGTTGTTCTTTCCTACATAAATGTTAAGAATAAATTCTTAGGTTCTAGCTCATTCACTCAGTGCAGCCCAATGAATGGACATCCCAGGTTGGATTCCCGGTCAGGGCACACAAGAGAAGCCACCATCTGCTTCTCTACCCCACCCTTTCTTCCTTCTCTCCCTCTTCCCACAGGCAATGGTTTGACTAGTTTGAGCGTAGGTCCCTGGTGCTGAGGATAATATGGTTGATTCAAGCATCAGCCCCAGACGGGTTGCTGGGTGGATCCTGGTTGAGGCACACTTGGGAATCTGTCTCACTACCTCCCCTTCCTATCACTTGGGGAAAAAAAAGAATAAATTTTGGGGATACATAAGATTTAAGTATCTATCAGACATGCAGGAGGAAGCCATTCACTTCAACAGCTCTTCATAAAAGGGGATAGCTCCAGTCCCCTGAACAAAGCAAGTACTTATGATGTACCTACTTTAAAACGAACCATCTCAACTTACCCTGAGATTTTGGTAGCCATATCCAATAAAATGCTTCTCCATTCTAACTGTTCAAATCTCCAAATCCGTGCTGTTCCATCTCTGCTACCACTTAAAAACCTTAAATTTAATAAAAGGGGGGGAAAAGGACCTTATACTCACATACATGCTACCAACAGCGACAGTTAAAATCACAAGCAAAACATTTTTAGTGTAGCTATCTTGACTACAGGTAAATCTATAGGTGTTAAATCAAAAGACAGGGCTTTCAAGCAGGGGTCCCCAAACTTTTTACACCAGGGGCCAGTTCACTGTCCCTCAGACCGTTGGAGGGCCGCCACATACAGTGCTCTTCTCACTGACCACCAATGAAAGAGGTGGCCCTTCCAGAAGTGCGGTGGGGGGCCAAATAAATGGCCTCAGGGGGCTGCATGCGGCCCGCGGGCGGGCCGTAGTTTGGGGACGCCTGCTTTAAAGTATATCTAAATGAAAAAAATCTGGTTTGCTATAATTTTCTTGGCTGTGTGAAGTAAAACAAATTTCAAAGTCAATCATTAGCTTGTCAAAAAGATTGAGTTTCGAGAAGATAATAACACCTGGAGTGGGGTGGAGGATGCGAGAGTATAAAGACATACGAGAAAATTAGTAAGAGCACTAGCTCCATTTGAAGCATCTTAACTCTTAAACTCAAATTAATTTATGCTGGCAACTGTGTAAAAATAACCTTTTAAAGAAGTGCTAAAAACTACAAAAGGAGAGGGGTTAAGGAGAAATAAAGTTGGGTATAGAGGGAGATAAATGGTGAGGGACAGAGACTTCTCCTGGGGTGGTAAACACACAACACAGTTTACAAATGATACGTTGTGGAATTGTGCACCTAAAACCTGTATAATTTTGTTAACCAATATCACCCCAATAGATCCAATAAAAACAAAAAGAGAAAAAAATTTAGCTGATGTAAGCTAAAGGAGACCTACATTTGGTCACAGGAGACAGCAGAAACTACAATCCTAAAAACTTACACTTCATGTACTTCCCACTGCCCCAGAAACTTTTCAACTAATATACAGTGGTGAGCAAAAGTAGGTTTGCCAGTGTGAGTAATAAAACAGTTCATAAAGCGCCCTGGCCGTTTGGCTCAGTGGTAGAGTGTTGGCCTGGCGTGCAGAAGTCCGGGGTTCGATTCCCGGCCAGGGCACACAGGAGAAGCGCCCATCTGCTTCTCCACCCCTCCCCCTTTCCTTCCTCTCTGTCTCTCTCTTCCCCTCCCACAACCGAGGCTCCATTGGAGCAAAGATGGCCCGGGTGCTGGGGATGGCTCGTTGGCCCCAGGCGCTAGAGTGGCTCTGGTCGCAACAGAGCAACGCCGGGGGGGGGGGGGGGGGGGGGGGCAGGGCATCGCCCCCTGGTGGGCGTGCCCGGTGGATCCCGGTCGGGCGCATGCGGGAGTCTGTCTGACTGTCTCTCCCCGTTTCCAGCTTCAGAAAAATACAAAAAAAAAAAAAAAAAAGTTCATAAAGCTATTGTAATACCATAACTGCATGTCTTTTTCCATATGAACTGTAAACCTACTTTTGCCAACCCTTGTATTTACCCCAGTACATCTGCCTAAAAGCATACATGTAACCCAGAATTATAAGCACACTTACCGATCACCACTGTTACAAAATTGGATACTGTCAACTTTATCCTAAATGGGGGGCGAGAAGGGGGAAGAACAAACAGAAAGACATCATCTGCATAATCTGTAAACAAAAAGGTTTTTGAGCTAAAAGCACATTTTTTACAAGAGTTCTGCACTTGTACTGCTTAGCCTTATTATTCAAATGTGAATTACACATTTAAGTGCAAAAAATTGAACTATGAATCTAAAAGGACTACTAAAACATAGCTCTCGTCTCAAAGACAGACATACTGTAAAATATCTGTATAAAAATTGATGTGTGTGTAAGGTGATCAAAATATAAAGGTTTAATAAGCAGCTGATAACAGGGCTGCATATGTGTATGGTTTTAAGATTCTTTAGATGTAAAATATTTTTCTTCTTTTAAAATGATTTAATTCTATGTTTATAAATAACCTCACAAAACTTCATTTAGGAGAAAACATGACCTGCTCACTAACCAAAACTTCAGAATACTGTTATATATCTTACTATACATTAATATTTATAAAATAGTATTCTGGTTTCATGAGCATGGTTAAGATAAATAGGCCCACTTGAACCTAACCCACCCAAAATCAACTGTCATAATCAAGATTCTGAACTTAAAGCTGCATAAACCATTGGAAAATAGCAGCACTGTCAAGGTGCTCCCTGAGTTGTCAATAACCTTCACCTTTAAATGCAATTCCTCCTACAGTAAAATGAAAATTAGAATCCATATCAATTTTTGTTAACAATACATATCAACAGGAATATTATTAAAATTAATCTACCAACTTTAAAATGTGAATACTTACAATGTGGCCTTCAAGTTCTGCGATTTTTTCAGGTGCTTCAAAACCCAAAAAGTACATTCTGATTACATGATCAGTACTACCAGTGGCTAAAAACATACCACCTGAAATAAAAATGTTTAGGTTCAAAGATCGAGTTTATAACAAATATCTGCTGAAACCAAATTTCTGTATTAAATTAAGCAAGATTTCTTATTTCAAAAGTTTAGCTCAATAGACCCATTTTCCAATTCACTATAGAAAGACATTTTAACATTAATATAATGTAGTGCAGGGGTAGTCAACCTTTTTATGCCTACCGCCCACTTTTGTATCTCTGTTAGTAGTAAAATTTTCTAACCGCCCACCGGTTCCACAGTAATGGTGATTTATAAAGTAGGGAAGTAACTTTACTTTATAAAATTTATAAAGCAGAGTTACAGCAAGTTAAAGCATATAATAATAATTACTTACCAAGTACTTTATGTCAAATTTTTGCTAAGTTTGGCAGAATAAATCTTTATGAAACAACTTACTATAGTTAAATCTATCCTTTTATTTATACTTTGGTTGCTCGGCTACCACCCACCATGAAAGCTGGAATGCCCACTAGTGGGTGGTAGGGACCAGGTTGACTACCACTGATGTAGTGTGATATTAGGTTTATAATAAGAAATATATATTTGGCCCTGGCCGGTTGGCTCAGTGGTAGAGCGTCGGCCTGGCGTGCGGGGGACCCGGGTTCGATTCCCGGCCAGGGCACATAGGAGAAGCGCCCATTTGCTTCTCCACCCTCCCCCCTCCCCTTCCTCTCTGTCTCTCTCTTCCCCTCCCGCAGCCAAGGCTCCATTGGAGCAAAGATGGCCCGGGTGCTGGGGATGGCTCCTTGGCCTCTGCCCCAGGCGCTAGAGTGGCTCTGGTCGCGGCAGAACTACGCCCCGGAGGGGCAGGGCATCGCCCCCTGGTGGGCAGAGCGTCGCCCCTGGTGGGCGTGCCGGGTGGATCCCGGTCGGGCGCATGCAGGAGTCTGTCTGACTGTCTCTCCCCGTTTCCAGCTTCAGAAAAATACAAAAAAAAAAAAAAAAAAAAAAAATATATATATATATATATATATATATATATTTGCTCTTCATCGCCATTTATGGCACAGCTCATAAACCCTTCGAGATCTCCTAAGTGTTAACAGCAACAAACAGCCTGACCAGGCGGTGGCACAGTAGACAGAGCATTAGCCTGGGAGGCTGAGGACCCAGGTTCAAAACCCAGAGGTCGCGGGCTTGTGCACAGATTCATTTGGCTTGAGCACAGGATCACAGACATGAGCCAATGGTCACTGGCCAAAAGTTACTGGCTTATGTAAGCGGTCACTGGCTCAGCTGGAGCGCCCCCCCTGCCAAGGCAAATATGAGAAAGCAACCCATGAACTCAAGCGCCGAAACAATAAGTTGATGCTTCTCATCTCTCTCCCTTCCTGTCTGTCCCTGTCTTACTTTCGCATGTGCTCTTAAAAAAAAAAAAAAAAAAAAAAGAGCAAGAAAGATATCTTGATATTCTCAACAAACTCATTTCAACCACACCAGAATTTATATTAACAAGGTGACTTTTGGAAAGCACTGAAAGGGGAAGGGGTGGGGGGAGGCTGATTGCTAGGAGAACCAACCATGTGATTAGAGGATTGGAACTTGCAGTGCACTCTCTGGGGAGAGAGAAGGAAGAGAGATGAATCAATCGCCATGGGCAATGATTTACTGAGTCATGTCTATGTAAGGAAGCTTCCATTAAAACCTCCAAAGAACAGACTTCAGAGAGCTTCCAAGGAGGATTTTGTGGAAATCTCTAATCTATAGGCAGTGGGTCAGAAGCACAGGTGACAACTTGGTCTGAAGTTTGAAATGGGGCAGGGAGAATCATGTAGGACTGAACCTTTAACCTGTGGCATCTCTCACTATTTTCTAGGTAGATAGTAATAGAACTGGGTTCAATTATAGGACACCCAGCTGGCAAGAAAAAATTGTTTTGTGGTGCTGGAAAAAAAATCAGATGCAGCTTTAATTTTTAAAAGTTAATTCAATCTGGAAATGTTCACTACTGCCCTCTGTCTTATTAGTTGTAGCAATGACCTTAAGTGCTGCTGCTCTAAAAATGTTTGGTAAAGGGGCTCTGTTTTCTAGACAACTTTATACCTAACTAGTTATGGAATATAAAGTTCACCTCTTGAAGTTTTCAGACCTTGACAGGGAAAAAATCCTTGACCTCTCCTAAACAGAAAGGTTATCACATTAAGTTCACTGAGCAAGAAAAGAAAATGGGGAATAATTTCACCAAGATGTGTTGAAAACAAATTTGAAGTACCAAAAATATACAGGTTAGCCTGTTAAAAGAAAATAAGAATTTTGGTATATCATACTGTCAGGACACATGACACAGGAATCACTGATGTGGATACCCTGAGCCTTTAGCCAGCTATCTCTTCCATCACTGACTGGGATTACTTTTCAAAGTCAGAAAAAGGGAGAATGGAGGAGTGGAAGACTCATAAGAAACTAATGAAATTAACACAAATTAAACCTAATGAAATAAACATCAGTCATTTATTATCTATCTGATAAAGGCTCTTAACAATAATGTGGTCACCCAATAAATGCTAAAATAAAACTAAGAAAAGTAGTACTTACCAACACTAAAAGAAGAACAAAGCATCTGAACGCCTGGTCTAGGCTTTTCAGTGAACTTCAAAGGACGTGGACTTTAAAAGATGGTATTTTAAAATTAGTTTTACACATTAACATGGTTTAAATATTAATTTTAAGAAACAGCAGGCCTACTAACCCCCATCTTATAACTGAAGTGACAACAGCTTAGAGAGTCTAAGAAAATTCAGCATCAAGGCTGCAGGACATAAACCACCAAAGTATAGTACTGTCCAACAAAAATGAAATGCAAGCCATATTTTTAACTTTAAAATTTTTAGTAGTTACAGCAAAAGTGAAAGGAGAGGCCCTGGCCAGTTGCTCAGTGGTAGAGCGCTGGCCTAGTGTATGACTATCCCAAGTTCAATTCCTAGTCAGGGCACACAGAAGAAGCATCCATCAGCTTCGCCACCCCTCCTTCTCTCGCTTCTCTCTCTCTTTCTTTCTTCCCCTCCTGCAGCCATGACTCAATTGGAGCGAGTTGGCCCTGGGTACTGAGGATGGCTCCATGGCCTCTGCCTCAGGTGCTAAGAAGAGCTAGGTTGCTGAGCAACAGAGCAACACCCCTGATGGGCAGAGCATCACCCCCTAGTGGGTTTGCCTGGTGGATCTCAGTCAGGGGGTATATGGGAGTCTGTCTCATTGCCGCCCCTCCTCTCACTAAACTTAAAAAATAAATAAATAAAGTGAAAGAAGATGAAATTAGTTTCATTTCATTTAACCCAAGATATCTAAAATATCACAACATTAAAGACATTTTAATGAGAACTTTAGATTCTTTCATATTAAAATTTTGAAATCTTTCAAAGTGTACTGCATACTTATAATCTCACTTGTAATGTTTTCATCAAATATTGTTTTCATAAAACCTACAGTTGAAAAACTAAATTCACAAGTTCAAGTAGTTTGAAATATGCTTAGAAGTTTTGTAATAACTGAATCAGGTATCAGTTTTTAAATCTAAATTAATCTCCATTACACCAGCCATATCTGGAGCACTTGACAGTCACATGTGGCTGGTGGGTACAGCACTGTGCAGCAAAGGCTCAAATTCAGGTCTTCTTATTCTTAAGTGATCCTGCCTAAATGTCTATGTATCTAATTATACATTCTCTGATAGCTTTTAAAATGTTTCACATATATGCTATCTCATTTTTTTTCACAAAATGTGCCTATTAAAATAGAATAATAGCCATGCTTCCTTTACATATCTAACTACTACATAGAAAATTGTAAACAGTAACTAGTCAGTATAGCACATATGCTGGATAAAATAAAAATTAAGTTCAAAAGTAAAAAGGCAGCCACAATCCATAATTTCTCTTTGCAAGCAGACTTTATTAAACTAAATCATAACATTTAACAAGAAAGCTTATTACATGATTAAAGTCACTTACCTGAATTTCAGGGAGTCTAAATTCCACTGCCAAAAACAAACTGTCCCATCAGCACCAGTAGAGACCATGTACCTTTGAGAGCCTTTGGCCATTGGGCTAAACTAAAAAGCAATGACAATATAACTCAGTTTCCTGAGCTTCTACAAAAGGTTTAATTTAAATAGTTTTTCAAACTTAACTTCAACTGATGCTCTAAAATATAAGAAATACAAAAATACAGAAGACACTATTACAGTGAAAGTGTAACAATGAAAAAGGAAAGTCTGACTCTAAATTAATTTACAAATGTAATCTCAGTAAAAGAGACAAAAAAAGTTTTACAAAGAGAAAGTAAAGATCTAGTCCTATGACTATGAAAACTTATCACCAAGCCTAAATAATCAAAACTATATAGGGCACAGTAGGTACACTGACAGAATAACCAATGGAAAAAAAAACTCTAAAATGGATCCTAATACAAGACTTAAGATAAGGGTGCCATCTCAAACCAGGTGAAGAAACAATAAATCGGTGCAAAAATAATAAAGGGACAACTATGCAGCAATCTGGGGGGAAAAACCTGGATCTATCCTCCAGATTGTACACCAGGATAAATTCCTAGTAAATCACAATTTAAACATTTTTTTAAGCCTGACCAGTAGTGATGCAGTGGATAGAGCATCAACTTGGAATGTTGAGGTTGCTGGTTTAAAGCCCTGAGCTTGCCCAGTCAGGGCACATATGAGAAGCAAGTACTACAATGCTTCCTGATCCACTCCTCTCTCCTTCTTCTCTAAAATCAATAAATAAAATCTTAAAAATAAAAAACACCCTGGCCGGTTGCTCAGTGAATAGAGCATCGGCCTGGCATATGGACATCCTGGGTTCAAATCCTGGTCAGGAAACACAGGAGAAGCAACCATCTGCTCCTCCCTTTCTCCCTTATCTCCCTTCCCCCCGCCCCCCCCCCCCCCCGCAGCCAGTGGCTCAACTGGTTTGAGAGTGACCCCAGGCTCTGAGGATAGCTCCACTGGAGAGCATCAGCCTCAGATGCTAAAAATTGCTCAGTACTCGAGCATCCACCCCAGACGGAGTTGCTGAATGGATCCTCATTGGGGCACATGCAGGAGTCTGCCTCACTGTCTCCCATCCTCTCACTTAAAAAAAAAAAAATTAAAAACCGTAAGAGTATTGTAAAAAAATACAAAAATTATATTGTAACTTCAGAATACGGCTAACATCTGTATTTAGTTAAGAGCCAACTATACTACACAAACAAGCTGAAGAAAAAGTTCAATCCAGTCCAGAGATATCCAAGCCTTAAGAGAAAAGAAAATACATAGAAAACAAGAAACACATCCTGGGTGAAGAAATAACATGAACAAAAATATAAATGCGATAGAGAATATGGTAGGTGACAGCAATGGAAAGATCTATAGGACTGAAGTGTTCATTTTTTGAAATGGGTAGTGAATTCGGACCCAATAACAGCAAATTCAGAGGTAACTGTGGTTAGCAAAACAGTTAAGGCAACCGAAAGATTTGTCTGATGGCAATATACAATACTGATTGAGAGGAAACAGGTTAACATTAAAAAGCCAAGATTCAATCCAATCAATCCAATTAATACAAGAACCTTAATCTTGGCCCTGGCCGGTTGGCTCAGCGGTAGAGCGTTGGCCTGGCGTGCGGGGGACCCGGGTTCGATTCCCGGCCAGGGTACATAGGAGAAGCGCCCATTTGCTTCTCCACCCCCACCCCCCTCCTTCCTCTCTGTCTCTCTCTTCCCCTCCCGCAGCAAAGGCTCCATTGGAGCAAAGATGGCCCGGGTGCTGGGGATGGCTCCTTGGCCTCTGCCCCAGGCGCTAGAGTGGCTCTGGTCATGGCAGAGCATCGCCCCCTGGTGGGCAGAGCATCGCCCCTGGTGGGCGTGCCGGGTGGATCCCGGTCAGGCGCATGCAGGAGTCTGTCTGACTGTCTCTCCCCGTTTCCAGCTTCAGGAAAAAAAAAAAAAAAAAAAAAAAGAACCTTAATCTTTTCTACCCTCAGCATGGGGAGGAAAGTCAGGAAGAAAGAAGCAATACAACTTGCTGATCCATGAGACATTCAAGAAAAGGAGTTAAAAAAAAAAAAAAGAAGAAGAAAAGGAAAGGAGTTTAGCAAAGGAAGACCAGCACTGCCATTTAGCAGAAAAGAAAGAGGAAGAATTGGGTTTGGTGGTTTTTTAAAGATGATCCACACACTTATCATTACAACATCTCAAAGAGTATAGTTTATAACCTGTTTTATGATTTTTTCCCAAGGTTATATATTTTATAAGGAGCTAGGATTTAACCTATGATTTCTTCAAAGATGCTTCCTTACAAGCTCTATCTCTTCAAGTATATAAAATGAAGGGTTTAGGCGCTGGCCAGTTGGCTCAGTGGTAGAGCGTCGGCCAGGGCACACAGGAGAAGCACCCATCTGCTTCACCACCCCTCCCCTCTCCTTCCTCTCTGTCTCTCTCTTCCCCTCCTGCAGCCAAGGCTCCATTGGAGCAAAGTTGGCCCGGGCACTGAGGATGGCTCTGTGGCCTCTGCCTCAGGCGCTAGAATGGCTCTGGTCGCAACAGAGCAACGCCCCAGATGGGCAGAGCATCGCCCCCTGGTGGGCATGCTGGGTGGATCCCAGTCGGGCGCATGCGGGAGTCTGTCTGACTGCCTCCCCGTTTCCAAATTTAGAAAAATACTAATAAATAAATAAATAAATAAATAAATAAATAAAATGAAGGGTTTAAATGTTAAAAGCAGCCTGACCAGGCGGTGGCACAATGGATAGAGCGTCGGACTGGGATGCAGAGGATCCAGGTTCGAGACTCTGAGGTTGCCAGCTTGAGTGCGGGCTCATCTGGTTGAGCAAAAAGCTCACCAGCTTGGACCCAAAGTCACTGGCTCGAGCAAGGGGTTACTCGGTCTGCTGAAGGCCCGCGGTCAAGGCACATTTGAGAAAACAATCAACGAACAACTAAGGTGTCGCAACGAAAAACTGATGATTGATGCTTCTCATCTCTTTCCATTCCTATCTCTCTGTCCCTATCTATCTCTCTCTGTCCCTGTAAAAAAAAAAAAAAAATGTTAAAAGCAACTGTTTTAATATAAGTTCTAGAATATGGACTAAAAGTAAGTTTGGCCTTGCCAGGTAGCTTAGTTGGTTATAGCTTTGTCCTGATTCACCAAGGTTGCAGGTTCAATCCCGTCAGGACACATATAAGAATCAAATGAATGCATAAATAAGTGGAACAACAGATTAGTGTTTCTCTCTCTCTCCATCTCTCTCTCCCTTCCTCCCTTCTTTCTAAAATCAATAAAAATTATTTTTTCCATTTATTCATTCATTTTTTTATTAATTTTAATGGGGTGACATTAATAAATCAGGGTACATATGTTCAGAGAAAACATCTCCAGGTTATTTTGACATTTAATTATGTTGCATAATAAGAACGAGTTTAAATATATGTACTTCAGCAAATTTAATTAGCTTATCAAAATCCACAAGTTTGAAAGTAGAAAAATCATTAACTGATTACCAGTTCTTTTTTTTTTTTTTTTTTTTTTTGAGACAGAGAAAGATGAGAAACATCAACTCGTAGTTGTTGCACTTTAGTTGTGCACTGATTGCTTTCTCATGTGTGCTCTGATTGGGGTGGCGGGAGGGTGTATGGAAGGGGGCTTCAGCTGAGTCAGCAGCCTTGAGCTTCAAGCCAGCAACTTTTGGGCTCAAGCCAGTGACCATGGGGTCACGTCAATGATCCCACACTCAAGCCGTTGACCTTGCACTCAAGCCAGATGAGCCCACACTCAAGCCAGTGACCTCAGGGTTTTGAACCTGGGTCCTCAGCATCCCAGGCCTACACTCTATGCACTAGTGGTGTTTCTAACTGAGTCATTCAGCTTAATCATAAACCTAAAGGAAGCAGTAAGTCATCTATTAAGCATTCACATAAAGCTCTAATTGCATTACATATTTATTATATCATTCTTCCAAGATTCAAGAAAAATTATCTTTTCGATTACTAAATTTTAAATAGATCATATAATTATAAGCATATTACTATTTCTCATCTCCAAAGTGAGTTTTAAAGGAAAAGGAGATAATATTCAAATGTGCCCATTAATGTTAGTTTACCTGTAAAGACGTAATTGACCCCGTGTGTCCTTGGAGTACAGCAACAGGGGCACAAGTTCTCAAGCACCACACTCTAATGATTTTATCACAGCTCCCTGCAGCAATCATTGTATTCTCATAGTTTACAGCCATATCTGAAATTTCTGCAGAATGACCTCTTAATGTGGATAATAGGCGGCCATTGTGTGTTGACCATATCTTCACCAAACAATCATCTGAACCCTGAGAAAAATACACCCAAGATAAATGTTAATACAGATATCTTTTACATCATTTAAAAGAATGCCATTTACATATCACTCAAATTAGCTATAACTCCTCCTCTCTCTTTCCAACTGTAGAATACTCTGTAGATTATGACTCATGCTTAGAACACTTTGAGTGTTTTCTTCAAATCAAAGGATGTCTACATAAAGATAATGTGAAGTTTTCATTTCTATGGATCAGACCACATTATAAATACTCTTCCCAAAATTCTCTGTCAAGTAATAAGTCCAACTAAAAGTTCATAGCTTAGCCCTGGCCGGTTGGCTCAGCGGTAGAGCGTCGGCCTGGTGTGCGGGGAACCTGGGTTCAATTCCCGGCCAGGGCACATGGGAGGGGCGCCCATTTGCTTCTCCACCCCCCCCTCCTTCCTCTCTGTCTCTCTCTTCCCCTCCCGCAGCCGAGGCTCCATTGAAGCAGGATGGCCCGGGGGCGCTGGGGATGGCTCCTTGGCCTCTGCCCCAGGCGCTAGAGTGGCTCTGGTCATGGCAGAGCGACGCCCCGGAGGGGCAGAGCATCGCCCCCTGGTGGGCAGGGCATTGCCCCTGGTGGGCGTGCCGGGTGGATCCCAGTCGGACGCATGCGGGAGTCTGTCTGACTGTCTCTCCCCGTTTCCAGCTTCAGAAAAATACAAAAAAATAAATAAATAAATTAAAAAAAAAAAAGTTCATGGCTTGCCTATTTCAAGAACAATGGTTAAATGTGAGTTTAGTTCACATCAAGCTCAATAATTTGATGAGTTAAAACAGATCTACATTTCACAGGCTGAGAAACAAGAGTAGTTGTTCCCAAAAATAACTAAAAAATAATAGGACTAGCACCTTCATTTTAAACAACCAAACAACAGAGTCTAAAATTTATAGTACCAGCCAACATCCATCCATTCTGCAAATAGGTATCTACACAAAAATCTCACATCTGAGACATAAAATGTAAACTGCCTGCCCATGCTAATTTTCCTTAAAACATTCAAAATGTAAATTAAATTTCAAATATTTATATAGTTTTACAACAATTATAATATTTAAGTGTTCAAGTAATCAATTTCCCTGAATTAGTAAGTACATACTCAATGTGAGTATGAATCACCTGTAGAGATTTGGGTATTTATAGGAAGGGTTTTGGTTTGACTTTGGATAATACACATAGTAGAAATTAACCCAATTCAGTAGGTCTAGAATGGGCTGAAGAAGTTTTAGGTGAGCATATTTTTAAACACTGTGATAATCATGCCCAAGAACCACAGCCCACTGCACAAGACCTGACTATCTGTATCTGAATCACTTGAGACACCAAAAATGCAAATTTACAGGTCCCCACACCAGACCTAGTAAGTCAAAATCCCTAAGAATCTATATGCTTTATAAGAGTTCTTAGAAGATTCTGATGAATGCCCAAATGCTCCAGGTAAATTGAGTTTAAAATATTAACTCACTGTAAAGATTCTATGTCCTGTCCTATCAAATGCTACACAGTAAACAGCAGATAGATGTCCAAGAATCCTTCTGTGCATTTTTATATGCTGGTACATAGTTCCTGGAAATGCTGTGCTAAAAGTGGAACACCCTGTGAGTTGTTTGCCTCGATGTATCTCCACTAGGAAATAAACACAACAAAGATGGTTAAGGGGTGCCAGTATGTAAAAAGCTAAGAAAAACTCCAAAACAAAAATCTATGTTCAAGAAATCCTAATAACACAGGTTTCTTCTCAGTTCTGTTCTATTATAACCACTGGTTCAGACTTTTTCCTACAGTGAAATTGCTTTCCTTTAATTTTTATTACTTTTAGTAATTATTTTTAAATAAGAAATCTGGAAATCAGTCCTTGTTACTACTGAAACAACGCCACCACCAGTATCCACCAGTATTTTCTTTTAAATTTTTACACAGCAGTTACAAAGATGGTTAAGAGATTAGAAGAATGGTTTCAGACATCTGAAAGGCCAGCCTCACTTACCAAGGTTTGGTGGGGAACCATAGTTCACCGGCATTTCAGGAGGTCTTCCTCTATGAAGAGCAGCAAAGGCAGAGCCCTTCCAAACTGTGTGCCTGCAGTCTTTAAAATGAATTTTAGATACACATAAAATCTTGACAGTTAACCCCAAGAAAGATTTTATAGAATACTTACGTATATTTTAATAAACTGTTTATTCAAAGTTTTACCAACTAATATACTTAACAGAAAAGCCCTAGAAGTTTATTAGACTATTTCTGAAAGGAAAAAAGAAATTTCAGACATCTCAGATACAGCAACGACAACTAACATTATGTAGCACTTTACAATTTACAAAGTGCTTTCCACATACATTATCTCATGGGATCCTCACAACAACCCTGTGAGGTAGGTATGAATCGCCAATTTACAAGTGAGGTAACTGAGGCTCAGAGGTTCAAGGGCCTTTAAACAGATCCACTGCAAGTGATTAGTCAAGATGGACCACAAAACCAGATCTTTTGACTCTTAAGTCCCATTTGCTACCAAATAAGTTATTTTTTAATATGGAATTAAACCATACAATTAATGATAAAAAGTCTTAATCACAGCAGGACCAAATCTGAAAATTTTTAAGGAAAATTTTACTTTCTTTGACCTATATGGAAATCTTTGATTTAATTAACTACTCAGATGTTATTTTTAAAATTAATTTTGGCCAATATTACCATGACTTGAATCTCCTTTGGAAAATGACAAAGTTAAATGTCTTTCTTCTTGTTTAAGGGTTATAGCTGATCTTTAAAAAAGAGCACATATGTACAAACTACGATTCAGAACACTAATTCTAAAGTTCCATCCCTCTTTGACCTATCAGCAAATATGCTAAGAAAAATGTCTGCCCATCTATAGGAGGGAGCAGCAAAACACAGATTATGGTGTGCTAGAAATTAGCTTTTTCACAACTGAAAAGAGGATGGGAAGAAAGGCATCCTACTAAACCTCCACTGAGCCTCGGGTGCCCCAAACTAACAGGTATATTCCGTTTTACATAAATGGATTCATTACCACTATCCTGATCAAAGAGCAGTTACCAGGCATCCTCCCGTGGCACTGATACAAAACAAAGAGTAATATGGTCTCTACCCTAGGACAGCTTGCTGACATCTCTACTGTCTGCCAGCAGTTCTAAAGCAGTGCTTGTCACAAAACGACATTGAGCTTGACACAAGTAAAGAAAACAGGCTACTCAGGTAACTACTATATAACAACCTAAAACAGAGTAATTATAAGGTGAATAGGGACAGAGAAGAAAGAAGAATACGAAGTTTCCTGGTTCAAGCCACAGTGTGGCATGGCCACAGAGCACTAAGAAACAACTCAAGCTGACAAACCAGTCTGGCATGGAACCAAGAGGGAGGGTGGTCCTTTCTCAGTCAAGCTTTTTATACTGCTGGTACAGCTAAGAGGCAGCATCACAGCAGCAACAGATCTTAAAAAATAATCACGGGGGATGAACGTGATGTATGCTCAAGATCAGAAGAGCCAACATTCTTGCCCATTAGCAGTTAAGCCACGTTGTATACATAGTTCATATCACATACATATACTTAGTCTAAGTGATTTTTACCAAGCTAACAGAAAAAGAACAGCAATTCCAACAGTTTGCTACCACATAACTTAGCAAAATAACTTGGTGAAAAAAGAACCATGCAATTACATATTTTGGGTGCTTGTTTTCAGACTGCTACCAAATTTAGAAAATCATTTCCCCTTTGTAACAAAGGGCTTTCAAAGATCTAAATATCAAATGAAATACTTCTAGCATTTAAAGAGTTTATTAGACACATACAATTACATTCAATGAAGTTATAAGTGAGCTACAAAATGAAGGCTTAAGAACTCACATTGATAAAACCTCAAACACATCTCAGAATAAATTCAAAGTTTTTAGCTTAACATCTACACCTTCAGTTTTTTAAATGCAGAAGGACTCATTAAACACGTAATAAAATTCAATGTCTATGCTAAATGCAGAGAATTTTATAGTCCACAGCATGGTGTATAGTTACATATAACCTTTCTTCCACAATGCTCACATTACTTCACAATTATAATAATTATCAAGCTAGTAATACAAAGCAGAACACTTCTTCAAATTAAGGTACCTTTTGCTGTACGTAGCAAAGACTGCCTTCCTGCACCAAGTAAAGAAGTAACTCTTGAAATACTGGGTGGAATTTCTTTATCCAACATGGGACCGATGCGCTGGCAAATTTGCAACAGATGATCAGGAGCCACATGCTTATTGGACAAGACCTGATTAGAGAGCAAATTTCAAAAACATTTTATAATAGTATCAAAAAATATTAAATATTTAGGAATCAATCTAGCAAAACGTGAAAAACATGTACAATAAAAACTACAAAACTGCTGAAATTAAAGATGATTTAAATAGACAATAAATTGATGTATAGATTCAAAGCCTTAAAAAGTCAAACAGCTTTAAAAAAAAAGAAAAAAGGAAATGTTGAGAGCTAACAATACTTAACTCTATTAATATAGTATAAGGACTGATTTTTGATAAATGTTCAAAGGACTGATTTTTGACAAATTATTTTTTGTCAAAATAATTTTTTCAACAAATGGTGCTGAAATAACTGGATATCCATTTGTCAAAAAAACAAAACACTTTGATCCATATATTGCACCATAAACAAAATTTTCTCAAGACAGATCACTGATTTTAAATGTATAATCTAAAACCATAAAACTTATATAATAAAAGGAAAAACACTGGATAAAATCTTTATGACCTCAGATTAGGCAATTTCTTGTATTTTTTTTTTAAGTGAGAATAAGGGAGATAGTGAGACAAGACTCCCACATGCACCCCAACCAGGATCCAGCAGGCAACCCCATCTGTGGCTAAAGTTCGAATCAACCAAGCCATCCTCAGCACCCAAGGCCAACGCTTGAACCAACTGAGCCACTGGCTGTGGGAGGTAAAAAAAGAGAGAAAGGGATATGGAGGAGAATTAAACCCAGGACATCCATAGACCAGGCTGACCCTCTATCCACTGAGCAAACGGGCCAGAGCCAAAACTTAATTTTTCAAATGGGCAAAGGATTTAAACAGGCAGTTCACCAAAGACATACAGATGGTAAATACACACATGAAAAGATGTTCAATATCCCTGACAACTGATGAAATACAAATTAAAACCACGGGATGATTACTATAC
Organism: Saccopteryx leptura; assembly: GCF_036850995.1. NCBI lineage: Eukaryota > Metazoa > Chordata > Mammalia > Chiroptera > Emballonuridae > Saccopteryx > Saccopteryx leptura. Next base: position 219,706,997 of record NC_089504.1, on the reverse strand, counting down.
AGTTGCACCTTGAGATACGAGCAGACCAACATACTTTTTTAAGATACGACTGTGACTCAGTCAGTATTTTTGTTCAAGATCCGAGCAAAATTCCGAGATACGAGTTGTGATTTGGGAAGCTGTCGTTAGTTGGCATGTAGGCAGCACAACACCAGCTTCTCGTTCTTTCTCATGTGTAATCCACAGAATCAAGTCAAATCTCGTGCGCTGTACTCGTTCTTGCATCATTTTTGCATTTTAACTAACTTTTTTTGTGTGCTACCATGGGGCCGAAAAAAGTGAGGGACAGTGGTGAAAAGAGAATGATGCCGATAGAAGTAAAGCAAAAAATAATAGAAAAACATGAGCGTGGTGTACGAGTGATTGAACTGGCAAGGCTGTACGACCGCAACACATCTACAATTTGTACCATCCTTAAACAAAAGGATGCCATCAAAAGCGCAAATCCAGCGAAAGGAACTACAATTCTGTCCCAATTAAGGACAAATATCCATGAAGAAATGGAGAAGCTTCTGCTGGTGTGGGTGAAAGAGAAAGAACTGGCAGGAGATACTGTGACGGAGACTGTAATATACAAAAAGGCCCATATTATTTACAACTTGAAGAAGAAAGAACCATCAACTTCAAAAGAGGCAGTAGAAGATACGTTTAAGGCAAGTCACGGCTGGTTTGAAAATTTCAAGAGATCTGGCATCCACTTGGTGGTGAGGCATGGCGAAGCTGCGAGTGCTGACGTTAAGGCAGCTGAGGAGTACAGAGCATGTTTTGCTGCACTTATCGCAAAGGCTGACTACATCCCCCAACAAGTGTTCAACTGTGACAAAACAGGATTGTTTTGGAAAAAATGCCCTGGAGGACTTTCATCACTGCAGAGGAGAAGCTGCCGCCAGACCATAAACCCATGAAGGACTGTCTGACCCTTGCATTGTGTGCAAATGCTCGTGGTGACTGTAAAGTAAAGCCACTGCTAGTGTATCATTCTGAAAATCCTCTAGCCTTTAAGACTCACAAGATTCTTAAAGAAAAACTGCAGGTTATGTGGCGCACCAATGCTAGGGCATGGATTATGCAGCAGTTTTTACTGAATGGGTAAATCTCATCTTTGGTCCTGCATTGAAGAAATATCTTCAAGAAAATAAACTCCCGATGAAAGCATTACTAATCCTTGAAAATGCTCGAGCCCACCCACCTGGTCTTGAAAATGACATTCTCCATGAGTTCAAATTTGTGAAAATCCTCTACCTCCCACCCAACATGACTTAAATATTGCAACCTATGGATCAGTAGGTCATTTCCAACTTTATAAAGCTTTACACAAAGCACCTGTCCTGCCGCTGCTTTGAGATGATTGAGAATACAATTCTAACCCTTCAAAAGTTTTGGAAAGATCACTACAACATTGTGATGTGTTTACAATTATTGACTTGGCGTGGGCAAGAGGTTACAAGAAGAAACTTGACTCGGCATGGAAAAAGTTATGGCCTGATGTTGTTGTAGACAGGGACTTCTTTGAAGGATTTGAACCAGAGACAGAGACTGAGGTAGAAGCATTGGAGGAGATTGTGTCCCTTGGAAAATCAATGGGCCAGGAGGTAGATGAAGGTGATGTAAACGAGTTCATCGAGGAACATGAGGAGGAACTCTCAACTGAGGAGTTGAAGGAGCTACAGATGATGCAACATACAGAGCTTCTGCAAGAGATTAGTAGTGAGGAGGAAGTAGAGCCGGAGAAAGTGATTTCTACAAGTGAAATTAAAGACATGCTGGCAATGTGGGAGAAGCTTTCAAGTTTCATTGAAAAGAAACATCCAGAAAAAGTTTCAACTGGTTGTGCTTCAGCACTTTTTAATGACACTTGTTTGTCACGTTTCCGTAACATTTTAAAAGGCAGGCGAAAGCAAACCTCTTTGGATAGATTTTTATTCAAAAGTCCTGCAAGTGAAAGTGCCAAAAGTGCAGCCAAAAAGGCAAAAACAGGTGATGATTAAATGAAAAATACGAAATGTTAAGCTTAGGTTAAGTTTAAAGTTAAGAAAGTGCATTTTTTTTACAATTAAGTTTTTGTGGTTTTGTTTTAAGTTAAAAAAGTGCAGTTTTAATTTTGTTTAAAGAAAATGCAGTTTTAGTTTACATTTAGTGTTAAGAAAGTGCAGTTTTAGTTTACGTGTCTACAGTGCCTGCATCTCTTCCTCCCTCCTTCCTCCTCCGCCATTCACCTGTTAGCCGCACTTGTCTGTCTCCAAGTAAGAATACAGTACTAAATAACACTTTTTTCTTTTATTTCATATACTGTATTTTGTTATGCATTGGCAAAGTATACATGTGTGTTTCTTAATTAAAAACATGTCTTTTTTCATAATTTAGGATGCTTTGGGGATGTTTCACAGGACTGGAACGGATTAAATCTATTTCAGTTATTTTAAATGGGAGAAATTTGTTTGATATATGAGTTGACTAACTTATGAGCTCGGTTACAGAATGAATTAAACTCATATCTCAAGGTACCACTGTATACCTAAAATGGCTAAAATAAGAAAGATTGACCAGACGAAGATTGGCAAGAACACAGAGAAACTGTTTGTAGACGTAAAGTAGTACAACCACTTTGGAAAACAGTTGGGCAGCCCTGGCCGGTTGGCTCAGCGGTAGAGCGTCGGCCTAGCATGCGCAGGACCCGGGTTCAATTCCCGGCCAGGGCACACAGGAGAAGCGCCCATTTGCTTCTCCACCCCTCCGCCGCGCTTTCCTCTCTGTCTCTCTCTTCCCCTCCCGCAGCCGAGGCTCCATTGGAGCAAAAATGGCCCGGGCGCTGGGGATGGCTCTGTGGCCTCTGCCTCAGGCGCTAGAGTGGCTCTGGTCGCAACATGGCGACGCCCAGGATGGGCAGAGCATCGCCCCCTGGTGGGCAGAGCATCGCCCCCTGGTGGGCAGAGCGTCGCGCCTGGTGGGCGTGCCGGGTGGATCCTGGTCGGGCGCATGCGGGAGTCTGTCTGACTGTCTCTCCCTGTTTCCAGCTTCAGAAAAATGGAAAAAAAAAAAAAAAGAAAACAGTTGGGCAGTTTCTTTAAGAGTAACACATATGCCTACCACATTATCCAGCTATTCTATTCCTAATTATTCAATGTCAATTATACCTCAAACAAAAAACAAAAAACCCACATAGAATAATGTATAAGTTTAACTCATGAATATGCTTAGTATCTCCTGAAATAAATGTATTTGTCATAAACTTTAACTTTCTGTCTCTGAGGTTTCTCAATCATGAGTTAACAGCATTTGAAAAAACACCAGTGTACACGACTGTCCCCATATTCAGCATTCAGGACACATGGTATTCCTGGCTCACTCTGACACCAACAATGCCCCATTCTGAAACTCCCAGAGAAACACTGCTCCAAAGAAAATTTAAAACATGATCCTAGACCTTACTTTTGGTTCTTACACAAGAATTCAAATATAAAATAAGTGGTAGAGCATCGGCCCAGCGTGTGGAAATCCCAGGTTCGATTCCCGGCCAGGGCACACAGGAGAAGCACCCAGCTGCTTCTCCACCTTTCCCCTTCTCCTTCCTCTCTATCTCTCTCTTCCCCTCCCACAGCCAAGGCTCCATGGGAGCAAAGTTGGCCTGGGCGTTGAAGATGGCTCCATGGCCTCCACCTCGGGTGCTGGAGTGGCTCCAATTGCAATGAAGCAGTGGCCCAAATAGGCAGGGCGTCGCGCCCCCTAGTTGGCATGTGGGTTGATCCTGGTCGGGCACATGCAGGAGTCTGTCTGCCACCCTCTGCTTCTCACTTCAGAAAAACAAAAAAATTTTTTTTTAATTTGATGCTTCTCATCTCTCTCCCTTCCTGTCTGTCTCTATCTGTCCCTCTTTCTGTCTCTCTCGCAAAAAAAGAAAGGAAGAAATTACTTCTCTCTCTCCACTCTCTAGAATGAAAATAAACAAGTAAAAAAAAAGACTGGACTTGCTTGATCAAAACACATAGAGAGTTGATGCTTTCTGCTCCTCCCCCCTTCTCTCTCTCTCTCTACTCTCTAAAATAAATTTTAAAAAATAAAGAAATAAACAAAAAAAAAATTTCCAAATATAAAAGAAGCCTGGATTCAATACCCAGCTTTTGTTCATAAGGCCTGGTACAGAAGAAAATAAAATATCTTCAACTTTTCAAACTTACAATTCCCACCAACAGATATTCCAAGGCATAACTCAAAAGATACATATATCAAAGCTCAAATAGATCTTTAAAAGTGTTTACTACTGCCTGAGCAGACCATGGTGCAGTGGATAGAGCGTCAGCATGGGATGATGAGGACACAGGTTAGAAACACCAAGGTCTGCCTTCACCAGCTTGAGCGTGGGATCATGGACATAATCCTATGGTCACTGGCTTGAGCAAGGTCCCCCCCATCCCATCAAGGCACATATGAGAAAAGCAATCAATGAACAACTAAGGTACCACAACTACAAGTTGATGCTTCTCATCTCTCTCCCTTCCTGTCTGTACCTCTCTCTTTCTCTTTGTCTCTCTCACTAAAATAAACAAAATCCACATGTAAGTGAACTTACCAGGCGTCCCCAAACTACGGCCCGCGGGCCGCATGCAACCACCTAAGGCCATTTATCCGGCCCTCTGCCACACTTCCGGAAGGGGCACCTCTTTCATTGGTGGTCAGTGAGAGGAGCACTGTATGTGGCGGCCCTCCAGAGGTCTGAGGGACAGTGAACTGGCCCCCTGTGTAAAAAGTTTGGGGACCCCTGACACAGTTCAAGGGTCAACTATACACACCAGTTTTTAGTTATACCCGTATAGAAAAGCCACTATCAACATCTTCAAACATTTACATATAAATATAGGCAAGTGTAAAGACTTCAAATTGCTCTACCACAGGTCTTTTTCAAGAAAAAGCCTCTCAATTTGGAACCAGTCTCAAATATACCCAAGACAACATAACTAATAGATAATAGAAAAAAAGTGAATAGGAGACTCTCCTGACCCACAGGAAATGTGGGTAACAATCCTAGCCCTACATCTAACTAGTAGGGCAAAGTCCTTTCTAAGACTCCAAATTCTTCTGCAAAAAATAACAATTGTGCCCTGACCAGGCGGTGGCGTAGTGGATAGAGCGTTGGACTAGGACACAGAGGACCCAGGTTCAAAAACCCCAAGATCGCCAGCTTGAGCGCAGGCTCATCTGGTTTGAGCAAGGCTCACCAGCTTGAGCCCAAGGTCGATGGCTTGGCCAGGGAGCTCAGGTTGGAGCTCTTTTAGCAAAAATAAAAAGATTATCTGGGTAAGAAATCAGTATACTCTCACATGGTACTCAAGAATTTAGCCCCAGCCCAGGCCGGTTGGCTCAGCGGTAGAGCGTCGGCCTGGCGTGCGGGGGACCCGGGTTCGATTCCCGGCCAGGGCACATAGGAGAAGCGCCCATTTGCTTCTCCACCCCCACCCCCTCCTTCCTCTCTGTCTCTCTCTTCCCCTCCCGCAGCCAAGGCTCCATTGGAGCAAAGATGGCCCGGGTGCTGGGGATGGCTCCTTGGCCTCTGCCCCAGGCACTAGAGTGGCTCTGGTTGTGGCAGAGCAACGCCCCGGAGGGGCAGAGCATCGCCCCCTGGTGGGCAGAGCATCGCCCCTGGTGGGCGTGCCGGGTGGATCCCGGTCGGGCGCATGCAGGAGTCTGTCTGACTGTCTCTCCCCGTTTCCAGCTTCAGAAAAATACAAAAAAAAAAAAGAATTTAGCCCCAGCAAGTCCTGTGGTGGTGCAGTAGATGAAGCATCAACCTGGAATGCTGAGGTGACCAGTTCAAGACCCCAGGCTTCCCGGGTCAAGGTACATATGAGAAGCAACTGCGAACTGGTGCTTCTCTCTTCTCCTTCCCCTTAACTTTCCCTCTCTCCTCTCTCTAAAACCACTAAATCAAAATCTTAAAAAAAATAGAGTTTAGCCCTGGCCAGAGAGCTCAGTTGGTTCGAGTGTTGTCTCGGTACTCCAAGGTTATGGATTTGATCCCTGGTCAGAAGCACATTAAAAGAATCAACCAAAGAATGCATAAATAAGGGGAACAACAAATCAATGTTTCTCTCTCCCCTCTTTCCCTCTCTAAAATCAATAAATATTCAAAAAAAATACTAAAAGTCTCAGCCTAATTCTGAATACTGCATGCATAATTCATGCCACACTGCTATAGCTATTACGTAATTTTAACACAGAAGTTTTGTGTTCAAAATGCCACTTCCTGAGGATGACGTCAAAGTAATGGGGTAGGAAGCGATACCGATAAATCTCCCCCAAAACTCAACAAGATCTTCAACCAGAAACAGAAAAACCTATCCTTGGAGCCTCCAGATGTTTCACAATACACCCGAAGGTATGGTCGAGCGAAAAATTGGCTAAATATATAACCAAACTCCAAAGGAAATAGGAAGTAAGAAATGCTCCGCCTTCCTCACTAACCTAAACAGGGCGGCTTTCTCTGGGATCCGTGAATATAGAAACTGAGGCAGGCAAAGGGGGTGAATAGATCCAGGCCACGGCACAAACGGCCGAACCAGGCTGTGGCACGGAGATCCAAGCCGAGGAAAAACTGATCCTGTGGCAACCAGGGCAATACAAGCTAATACTTGCACCAAACCCAAAGAAAGAAAGACAAGCGGGGCAGCCATTTTACCCGATCTCCTGGTCGGCGCGCACAGATAATGGGTGAGAGATTCCTTCCAAAGCCCTGGGAGTGGGTACCCGTGTTACCCCACAGAGAGGCAGAGTCAGAGGCCTTTGTGTGGGCTGAAAGCGGAATCTCTGGGCAGCCCCAGCGCCCTGGGAAAGCCACACATGGGAGGGAGCGAGAACTAATTCCAACGGTGGAACTGTTCCGTGCTGGTGGGGGTTTCACTCAGAGGGAAACGCGGCCAGCCTGATATCCTGGTCTGCGTGCGCAGATAGCGAGAGATTCCTCCGAGTGCCTCGGCAGTGCGCGCCCGTGTTATCGCACAAAGAAGCAGAGTCAGGGGCCTTTGTGTGGGCCAAAGCGGAATCTCGGGCCGCCCCAGCGCCTTGCAAAAGCCGCGCACGGGGACAGAGTGAGAGCCAATTCCAACGCTGAAACTTTTCCATGCGGTTGGGGGTTTCACTCAGAGCATGAGACTGCTGGCCGGATATCCTGGTCTGCGCACACAGATAGTGAGCGAGAGTTTCCTCCAAGCGCCCCGGAAGTGGGCGCCCGCCTGTGTTACCGAACAGAGTGGCAGAGCCAGAGGTCTTTGAGTGGGCGGAAACCCCACCTGATTATGCTAGCAGCTCTGACTGACTGAGCCTTACCCAGAGCCCTGTGCTGAGTGGAAATAGAGTGGGGAGTTGCCAGCTCTTTGAGCCTCTTACTATCCAGGCAGAGGCAGCAGCAACCCCATAGCTGGATTATCAGGCTACTAATTGAGGAAGGAAAGACTAGGAGAAAGGCTCCAGGAACACGGACTCTCTCACTGTTGGAGCCTATAAATGCTAATGAGCCTCGACTGCCAACAAGACTAAAGCACAATACATGACATCGCCATAGAGACTTATCAACTGCAAACCTCTACCTGAGCATGCCAAAGGGGCAGAACCCGGGGTACAGAGTCACCGACCAGGAAGAGGGAGAGAAAAGAAAAAGCAAGAAGATAACCTCTCAAAATCAAGAATAATCTGCAGACTTTATAACCTATCCCATTTTATTATATTTGTTCGTTTGTTTCTCTTATCTTCATCCTTGATTTTTTTTTTTTTTCCTCCTCCAATTTGGCCGATTAACTCACTGCCGGTCTTACTCTCTCCTCTCCTTGAACTACACTACCCATAAGTGTTACATCTCCCATTATCGTTTCTCTCCTCTTCCTTTCTCTCTATGAGGGTTGCACTCCAAAACCCTTAACTCTCTCACTCTCTCTCTCTCTACTCTTTTTTCTTTTTTCTTCTTTTAGTGGTTCCCTCTTTTTTTCTCTCTCTCTCTTTCTTTTCTCCCTCTATATTAGTTTCTTCCTTTCTCCTTTACATCTCCTCTCATTCAAACCTCAATAACAAACAAATTATCTTATCTGGGACTCAAACTTATGTTTGTGGCATTTTGGGGGGTTTTTACTTCACCGTTTTAACTCACTAGCAGTGCTCCCATCCCTGGCTCTCCATTTTATCTAGTTCTTGTTCCACTAAATACAATAGTAATTTTTTAATTTGTCCCCCCATTTTTCTGTTTTCCTCTTATTCCTCTCATCATAACTCTTAGTCAACCAACACCTAAAAGCAAATCATTTTATTCTTGACCCAAATTTTTTCCTTATTTGCTTTTTGTGGGTCCATACCCCCTTCTTTTTTTTTTTTTTTTCTTTTTTTTTTTTGACCCTTTAATACTTTTCCCCAATTCAGGCCCTCCATTACAGGCATTGTTTGTTATAATTCACAGTTCACCACAAGATTTTCTCAAGAAAGAGGGGAGAGGAGAGGAGAGGAAAAAAGGAGGGGGGGAATAATTTCCTTTTTTTAAAATTTTTATTTTATTTTATTTTTCTTTATTTCATTATTAATTTTTTTTTTAAAAAAACTCTTCGATTTTCAGCCTGACCTGTGGTGGCGCAGTGGATAAAGCCTCGACCTGGAATGCTGAGGTCGCCGGTTCAAAACCCTGGGCTTGCCTGGTCAAGGCACATATGGGAGTTGATGCTTCCTGCTCCTCCCTCCCCTTCTCTCTCTCTCTCTCTCCTCTCTAAAAATTAATAAAAGTAAAAAAAAAAAAAAACTCTTCGATTTTTTATTTTTTTAACTTTTTATTCTTTATTAAATCTCATTAATACTATCAACAAAACCACCCTCAGATGCCATTACGGAAGAGAAAATCAAATATCATGGATACAAAAGAAAGAGAGGTAACACAGTTAGATGAGGAAAAATTTATGGAGAAAAAATTTAATATATTGGAAACCTTGGAGGTAAATGACAGAGAATTCAAGACAGAAATCCTAAAAATCCTCCGAGATATACAAGAAAACACAGAAAGGCAATTTAGGGAGCTCAGAAAACAACTCAATGAACACAAAGAATATATGTCCAAGGAAATTGAAACTATAAAAACAAATCAAACAGAGATGAAAAACTCAATTCACGAGCTGAAAAACGAAGTAACAAGCTTAGCTAATAGAACAGGTCAGATAGAAGAGAGGATTAGTGAAATAGAAGACAAGCAACTTGAGGCACAACAGAGAGAAGAAGAAAGAGACTCAAAAATTAAAAAAAATGAGATAGCCCTACAAGAATTATCTGACTCCATCAAAAAGAATAACATAAGAATAATAGGTATATCAGAGGGAGAAGAGAGAGAAAATGGAATGGAGAACATAAACAAATAATAGATGAGAACTTCCCAAGCCTGTGGAAAGAACTAAAACCTCAAGTTCAAGAAGCAAACAGAACTCCGAGTTTTCTTAACCCCAACAAACCTACTCCAAGGCACATCATAATAAAATTGACACAAACCAATGGCAAAGAAAAAATTCTCAAGGCAGCCAGGGAAAAGAAGAATACAACATATAAAGGAAGGCCCATTAGATTATCATCAGATTTCTCAGCAGAAACTCTACAAGCTAGAAGAGAGTGGACCCCAATATTTAAAGTCCTGAAAGAGAGGAACTTTCAGCCACGAATACTATACCCATCAAAGCTATCCTTCAAATATGAAGGAGAAATAAAAACATTCACAGATACAGAAAAGATGAGGGAATTTATCATCAGAAAACCCCCACTCCAGGAATTAATTACTAAAGGGGGTTCTCCAATCAGATACAAAGAACAAAAAAAAAACAGAGCCACAAATAAAAGCTCCAAGAAGAACACAATAAAACCAAATTTAAACTGTGACAACAACAAAAAGAAAGGGGGGGAGAGGATGGAGATTAACAGTAGCAAAGGACGATGGAGTGCAAAAGTACTCACAAAATAGTTCACTACAATGAACAGGGTAGGGACCCTTTTCATTACTCAAAGGTAACCACCATTGAAAAAACAACCACAGAAGCACATGAGATAAAAAAGATAGCAACAGAGGAAAGATGTATGGAATACAACCAAATAAAAACAAAAGATAGAAAAACGAAAGAGAAGGATCAAACAAGACACAAAACTACCAGAAAGCAAGATATAAAATGGCAATAGGGAACTCACAAGTGTCAATAATTACACTAAATGTAAACTGATTAAACTCACCAATAAAAAGGCACAGAGTAGCAGAATGGATTAAAAAAGAAAATCCAACTGTATGCTGCCTACAGGAAACTCATCTAAGTACCAAGGATAAAAACAAATTCAAAATGAAAGGCTGGAAAACAATACTCCAAGCAAATAACATCCAAAAAAAAGAGGTGTAGCAATACTCATATCTGATAATGCTGACTACAAGACAGCAAAAGTACTCAAGAGACAAAAATGGACATTTCATAATGGCTAAGGGGACACTGAATCAAGAAGAGATAACAATTATTAATATATATGCACCAAACCAAGGAGCACCAAAATATATAAGACAGCTACTTATTGATCTTAAAACAAAAACTGACAAAAATACAATCATACTTGAAGACCTCAATACACCGCTGACGGCTCTAGATCGGTCATCCAAACAGAGAATCAACAAAGACATAGTGGCCTTAAACAAAATACTAGAGCACCTGGATATGATAGACATCTACAGGACATTTCATCCCAAAGTGACTGAGTATACATTTTTCTCCAGTGTACATGGATCATCCTCAAGAACTGACCATATGTTGGGCCACAAAAACAACATCAGCAAATTCAGAAAAATTGAAGTTGTACCAAGCTTATTTTCTGATCATAAAGCCTTGAAACTAGAATTCAACTGCAAAAAAGAGGAATAAAATCCCACAAAAATGTGGAAACTAAACAACATACTTTTTAAAAATGAATGGGTCAAAGAAGAAATAAGTGCAGAGATCAAAAGATATATACAGACAAATGAAAATGACAATACGACATATCAGAATCTATGGGATGCAGCAAAAGCAGTGATAAGAGGGAAGTTCATATCACTTCAGGCATATATGAACAAACAAGAGAGCCCAAGTGAACCACTTAACTTCACACCTTAAGGAACTAGAAAAGGAAGAACAAAGAAAACCCAAAACCAGCCGAAGAAAGGGGATAATAAAAATCAGAGCAGAAATAAATGAATTAGAGAACAGAAAAACTATAGAAAAAATTAATAGAACAAGGAGCTGGTTCTTTGAAAAGATCAACAAAATTGACAAACCCTTGGCAAGACTTACCAAGGAAAAAAGAGAAAGAACTCATATAAACAAAATCCAAAATGAAAGAGGAGAAATCACCACGGACACCGTAGATATACAAAGAATTACTGTAGAATACTATGAAAAACTTTATGCCACTAATTCAACAACCTAGAAGAAATGGATAAATTCCTAGAACAATACAACCTTCCTAGACTGAGTCAAGAAGAAGCAGAAAGCCTAAACAGACCTATTAGTAGAGAAGAAATAGAAAAAACCATTAAAAACCTCCCCAAAAATAAAAGTCCAGGCCCTGTCGGCTATACCAGTGAATTTTATCAAACATTCAAAGAAGACTTGGTTCCTATTCTACTGAAAGTCTTCCAAAAAATTGAAGAAGAAGCAATACTTCCAAACACATTTTATGAGGCCAACATAACCCTCATACCAAAACCAGGCAAGGATGGCACAAAAAAAGAAAACTACAGACCAATATCTCTAATGAATACAAATACTAAAATACTAAACAAAATACTAGCAAATCGAATACAACAACATATTAAAAAAATAATACATCGTGATCAAGTGGGATTCATCCCAGAATCTCAAGGATGGTTCAACATACCTAAAACAGTTAACGTAATACACCATATCAACAAAACAAAGAACAAAAAACACATGATCTTATCAATAGACGCAGAAAAGGCTTTCGATAAAATACAACACAATTTTATGTTTAAGACTCTCAACAAAATGGGTATAGAAGGAAAATATCTCAACATGATAAAGGCCATATATGATAAACCATCAGCTAACATCATATTAAATGGCACTAAACTGAAGGCTTTCCCCCTTAAATCAGGAACAGGACAGGGTTGTCCACTCTCTCCACTCTTATTTAATGTGGTACTAGAGGTTCTAGCCAGAGCAATCAGACAAGACAAAGAAATAAAAGGCATCCATATCGGAAAAGAAGAAGTAAAGGTATCACTTTTTGCAGATGATATGATCCTATACATCGAAAACCCCAAAGAATCCACAAAAAGACTACTAGAAACAATAAGCCAATACAGTAAGGTCGCAGGATACAAAATTAACATACAGAAGTCAATAGCCTTTCTATATGCCAACAATGAAACAATTGAGAACGAACTCAAAAGAATAATCCCCTTCACGATTGCAACAAAAAAAATAAAATACTTAGGAATAAACATAACAAAGAATGTAAAGGACTTATATAATGAAAACTATAAACCATTGTTAAGGGAAATCGAAAAAGATATAATGAGATGGAAGAATATACCTTGTTCTTGGCTAGGAAGAATAAATATAATCAAGAAGGCTATATTACCCAAAGCAATATACAAATTTAATGCAATTCCCATCAAACTTCCAATGACATTTTTTAAAGAAATAGAGCAAAGAATCATCAGATTTATATGGAACTATAAAAAACCCCGAATAGCCAAAGCAATCCTAAAGAAAAGGAATGAAGCTGGGGGCATTACAATACCTGACCTCAAACTCTATTATAGGGCCACGACAATCAAAACAGCATGGTATTGGCAGAAAAACAGACACTCAGACCAATAGAACAGAATAGAAAGTCCAGAAATAAAACCACATATATATAGTCAAATAATTTTTGATAAAGGGGCCAACAACACACAATGGAGAAAAGAAAGCCTCTTCAATAAATGGTGATGGGAAAACTGGAAAGCCACATGCAAAAGAATGAAACTGGACTAAAGTTGGTCCCCTTGTACAAAAATTAACTCAAAATGGATCATAGATCTAAACATAAGACCTGAAACAATTAAGTACATAGAAGAAGACATAGGTACTCAACTCATGGACCTGGGTTTTAAAGAGCATTTTATGAATTTGACTCCACAGGCAAGAGAAGTGAAGGCAAAAATTAATGAATGGGACTACATCAGACTAAGAAGTTTTTGCTCAGCAAGAGAAACTGATAACAAAATAAACAGAAAGCCAACTAAATGGGAAATGATATTTTCAAACAACAGCTCAGATAAGGGCCTAATATCCAAAATATACAAAGAACTCATAAAACTCAACAACAAACAAACAAACAATCCAATAAAAAAATGGGAAGAGGATATGAACAGACACTTCTCCCAGGAAGAAATACAAATGGCCAACAGATATATGAAAAGATGCTCATCTTCTTTAGCTATTAGAGAAATGCAAATCAAAACGACAATGAGATACCACCTCACACCTGTTCGATTAGCTATTATTAGCAAGACAGGTAATAGCAAATGTTGGAGAGGCTGTGGAGAAAAAGGAACCCTCATCCACTGTTGGTGGGAATGTAAAGTAGTACAACCATTATGGAAGAAAGTATGGTGGTTCCTCAAAAAACTGAAAATAGAACTACCTTATGACCCAGCAATCCCTCTACTGGGTATATACCCCAAAAACTCAGAAACATTGATACGTAAAGACACATGCAGCCCCATCTTTATTGCAGCATTGTTCACAGTGGCTAGGACATGGAAACAACCAAAAAGCCCGTCAACAGATGACTGGATAAAGAAGATGCGGCACATATACACTATGGAATACTACTCAGCCATAAGAAATGATGACATCGGAACATTTACAGCAAAATGGTGGGATCTTGATAACATGATACAAAGCGAAATAAGTAAATCAGAAAAAACCAGGAACTGCATTATTCCATACGTAGGTGGGACATAAAAGTGAAACTAAGAGACATTGATAAGAGTGTGGTGGTTACGGGGGGGGGGGGGGGGGGGGGGGGGGGGCACAAAGAAAACAAGATAGAAGGTGACAGAGGACAATCTGACTTTGGGTGATGGGTATGCAACATAATTGAACGACAAGATAACCTGGACTTGTTATCTTTGAATATATGTATCCTGATTTATTGATGTCACCCCATTAAAAAAATAAAAAAATAAAGACACTGAGATTCAAAAAAAAAAAAAATTAAAAAAAAAAATGCCACTTCCTGGCCCTGGCCGGTTGGCTCAGCGGTAGAGCGTCGGCCTGGCGTGCGGGGGACCCGGGTTCGATTCCCAGCCAGAGCACATAGGAGAAGCGCCCATTTGCTTCTCCACCCCCACCCCCTCCTTCCTCTCTGTCTCTCTCTTCCCCTCCCGCAGCAGAGGCTCCATTGGAGCAAAGATGGCCCGGGTGCTGGGGATGGCTCCTTGGCCTCTGCCCCAGGCACTAGAGTGGCTCTGGTTGTGGCAGAGCAACGCCCCGGAGGGGCAGAGCATCGCCCCCTGGTGGGCAGAGCATCGCCCCTGGTGGGCGTGCCGGGTGGATCCTGGTCGGGCGCATGCGGGAGTCTGACTGTCTCTCCCCGTTTCCAGCTTCAGATATTAGAAGAAAAAAAAAAAAAAATTGAAAAAAAAAAATGCCACTTCCTGCCTGACCTGTGGTGGTGCAGTGGATAAAGTGCCAACCTGGAACACTGAGGTCACCGGTTCAAAACCCTGGGCTTGTCCAGTCAGGCACATATGGGAGTTGATACTTCCTGCTCCCCTCTTCTCTCTCTCTCTTTCTAAAATGAATTTTTTTAAAAAATGCGACTTCCCATGTGTACTCAAAAAAGAAAAGCTAGTAAATAACCTATAATATTTATATTGTACATTCCTTAAGGAAGTAGATTAAGAAGCTTTTCAAAAGGGGCCAACTCCTGTCACACTCCTCCCCGGGGCTGCACCAGCATACTCCAGCCACAGCTGTACCTGACCTAGAGCACCTCTCTGCACAGGTCAATGGGTATACCCAGCCACAGTTGCTCCTCTTCACCCCCACTTTTTAAAAAGGAATATAGCACATAATGCAACATAGAGATGATGTATTATTATCATACCATATACTTGAAACATATAATCTTACTAATGTCACCCCAATAAATTTTTAAACAAGGTAACTTCTGTGTATGTCATGGCCATTACTGTTCTAACTGACCTACAAAAGAAGCACATACAGCCTGACCAGGCGGTGGCACAGTGGATAGAGCATCGAACTGGGATGCGGAGGACCCAGGTTCGAGACCCCAAGGTCGCCAGCTTGAGCGCGGGCTCATCTGGTTTGAGCAAAGCTCACCAGCTTGGACCCAAGGTCGATGGCTTGAGCAAGGGGTTACTCAGTCTGCTGAAGGCCCACGGTCAAGGCACATATGAGAAAGCAATCAATGAACAACTAAGGTGTCGCAACGAAAAACTGATGATTGACGCTTCTCATCTCTCTCCTTTCCTGTCTGTCTGTCCTTATCTATCCCTCTCTCTGTCTCTGAAAAAAAAAAAAGCAGCACATACAATACCTTAAACACATATTAAGAAATTTTTTAAAAATCTGGCTGGTTAGCACATTGTCCCAAAATGCCAAGGTTGTGGGTTCAATCCTCAGTCAGGGCACATGGCACATATAGGAAAGCAATCAACAAATGCACAACTAAGTGTAACAAAAAAATGAACATTCTTCTCTCTCTACCATTCCCACACCCCATCTCTCTGAAATTAATCAATTAAAATAAAATCACCCTGACCAGGTGGTGGAGCAGTGGATAGAGTCAACCTGGGACACTGAGGACCCAGGTTCAAAATCCCGAGGTCACCAGCTGTAGCACAGGGTTGCCAACTTGAGCACAGGATGACAGCATGATCCCATCATTGCTGGCTTGAAGCCCAAGGTCGCTGGCTTGAGGAAGGGGTCACTGTCTAAGCTGGAGCACTGCCCCCATCAAAGCACATATGAGGCAATCATTGAACAACTAAAGTGCCGCACTATGAGTTGATGCTTCTCATCATCTCTTCCTTCCTGCCTATCTGTCTGTCTCTCACTATGTCTCTCTCTGAGCAAAAAATTTTTTAAAAAGGCAGGCCCTGGCCAATGGCTCAGTGGATAGAGCGTCGGCCTGGCATATGGACGTCCCAGGTTCATTTCTCGAGAAGCAACCATCTGCTTCTTTCCTCCCCTTCTCTACCTCTTCCCCTCCCACAGTCAGTGGATCCACTGGTTCGAGTGTGGCCTAGGTGCTGAGGATGGCATTGGCCCCAGATGGGGGTTGCCAGGTGGATCTCAGTTAGGGCACATGGGGAGTCTGCCTCACTATATCCCCTCCTCTCACATAAAAAAAAGAGGACAAAAATAGTTTAAGATAAATTAAAAAATAAAGACAAAATGTTTTCAAACCAAAAAAATAAGGAAAATTAAAGTCATTGACAACATACCATTATAATACCAAAAACTCTTCAGAGTGAAGAAAAACAATTAGAGACAAAACACATAGAAAGAAAAGAAAATTAAAATATAAGGTATGGGCCCTGGCTGGTTGGCTCAGTGGTAGAGCATCAGCCTGGCATGCAGGAGTCCCGGGTTCGATTCCCAGCCAGGGCACACAGGAGAAGCGCCCATCTGCTTCTCCACCCCTCCCCCCTCTCCTTCCTCTCTGTCTCTCTCTTCCCCTCCCGCAACCAAGGCTCCACTGGAGCAAAGTTTGCCCGAGCGCTGAGGATGGCTCTGTGGCCTCTGCCTCAGGTGCTAGAATGGCTCTGATTGCAGCAGAGCGACGCCGCAAGATGGGCAGAGCATCGCCCCCTGGTGGGCATGCCGGCTGGATCCCGGTCAGGCGCATGCGGGAGTCTGTCTGACTGCCTCCCTGTTACCAGCTTCAGAAAAAATAAAAAAAAAATAAAAATAAAAAATTACATATATATATATATATATATATATATGGTATGAAGATTGGTAAGCAATATACTGACTTTAAAACAATAGCAATAACATCTATTTTAATAGATAAGGATGACAAAAGTTTTAACTTCATTTATTTGGTAAATAGTAACATACCTAAAGTAAATGGTTAATTCATATTGTAATCACAAGCGTAACCACTAAAATGATAATAAAAGGATATATAACTAAAAAGGAAAACATAGTAAGTAGAACAATATTTGCTTAAGCCAAAAGAAAGTGAGAGTGGAAGATATGGAATATAACATAAAAAATACCTGGTAGGCCCTGGCCAGTTGGCTCAGTGGTAGAGCATCGGCCTGGCGTGCGGAAGTCCGGGGTTCGATTCCCGGCCAGGGCACACAGGAAAGGCGCCCATCTGCTTCTCCACCCCTCCCCCTTTCCTTCCTCTCTGTCTCTCTCTTCCCCTCCCGCAGCCGAGGCTCCATTGGAGCAAAAGATGGCCCGGGAGCTGGGGATGGCTCCTTGGCCTCTGCCCCAGGCGCTAGAGTGGCTCTGGTCTCGACAGAGCGATGCCCTGGATGGGCAGAGCATCGCCCCCTGGTGGGCGTGCCGGGTGGATCCCGGTCGGGCGCCTGCGGGAGTCTGTCTGACTGCCTCGGTTTCCAGCTTCAGAAAAATACAAAAAATACAAAAAAAAAAGACCTGGTAGACCTAACACAATTAATTATATTAAAAGCAAATGGCCTGATCAGGCGGTGGCACAGTGGATCGAGTGTTGAACTGGGATGCAGAGGACCCAGGTTCGAGACCCCGAGGTCGCCGGCTTAAGTGCTAGCTCATCAGGCTTAAGCATGGGATCGCAGGCTTGATTTAGCATGGTATCATAGACATGACCCCATCATCGCACGCTTGAACTCAAAGGTCATTGGCTTAAAGCCCAATGTTGCTAGCTTGAGCAAGGGGTCACTTACTCTGCTGTAGCCTCCCCACCCCAGTCAAGGCACATAGGAGAACGCAATTAATGAACAACTAAGGAGTCACAACGAAGAACTGATGCTTCTAATCTCTCTCCTTGCCTGTCTGTCCCTATCTGTCCCTCTCTGTCACACACACACACATACACAAAAGCAAATAGTTTAGACATTCCAACAAAAAGACTAAATAAAACTATATGTTTTTAGGAGAACTTTAATGAGAACATGGAAGATTAAAAGTAAAAGGCCAGAAAAAGATATACTATGTCATTACTAAATGTAATCAAAAGCAAGTTGGGGTGGCTATAGTAATGTGAGACATAATATAAGTATAATGGAACCCTAATGTAAACTATGAACTGTGGGAGATTATTCTGTATCTGTAGATAACAAATGTACCACTCTGATGGGGGATATGGATAATAAGGAAAATATGCATATACGGCGCTAGGGATATATGGGAAATATCTGTACCTTCCACTCAATTTTGCTGTAAATCTAAAACTACTCTAAAAAAAATTAAGTCTATTATAAAAAAGGGGCATGGTCCTGACTGGGTAGTTCAGTTGGTTACAACATTGTCACAATACAACAAAGTTGTGGGTTCAATCCCTGGTCAAGGCACATACAAGAATCAACCAAGGCTGACCTCTGGTGGCGCAGTGGATAAAGCGTCGACCTGGAACGCTGAGGTCGCCGGTTCGAAACCCTGGGCTTGCCCAGTCAAGGCACATATGGGAGTTGATGCTTCCTGATCCTCCCCCCCTCCCCCTTTCTCTAAAATGAATAAATAAAACCTTAAAAAAAAAAAAGAATCAACCAATAAATTCATAAGAGGAACAACAAATCAATGTTTCTCTCAATCTAAAATCAATCAATAAATACATTTTTTAAATCTTTAAATGGGAGGAAAGATCAAGTCAATAGGAAAATAACAACTTTGAACTTGCATTTATCTGATAACATTGCTCCAAAATAAAAAACTGAAATTAAAAAGACAACTCCACAATCACAGTTGGAGAAAATCTCTCTCAGAAACCAATATAGGCCCTGGCCAGTTGGCTCAGTGATAGAGCGTCGGCCTGGCATGCAGGAGTCCCGGGTTTGATTCCCGGCCAGGGCACACAGGAGAAGCACCCATCTGCTTCTCCACCCCTCCCCCTCTCCTTCCTCTCTGTCTCTTCCCCTCCCGCAGCCGAGGCTCCATTGGAGCAGAGTTTGCCCGGGCACTGAGGATGGCTCCATGGCCTCTGCCTCAGGCGCTAGAATGACTCTGGTCACGGCAGAGCAACTCCCCAGATGGGCAGAGCATCGCCCCCTGGTGGGCATGCCGGGTGGATCCTGGTCGGGTGCATGCGTGAGTCTGTCTGACTGCCTCCCCGTTTCCAACTTCAGAAAAAAAAAAAAAAAGAAAGAAAGAAACCAATATAACTGACAAAAAAATCTGTAAGGATTTTAAAAATCTGAAAGAAAAAAGGGTTACATGATTTTGTCCCTTAGATGCAAAGAGCTGTTATGCTCATAGTCACTGGATTGAGCCCAAAGGTCGTTCACTTAAAGCCCAAGGTCTCTGGCTTGAGGCCCAGGTCGCTGGTTTAAGCAAGGGGTCACTGGTTCAGCTGGCGCCACAGGTCAAGGTACATATAAGAAAGTAATCAAAGAACAACGAACGTGATGAAACTATGAGTTGATGCTTATCTCTTTCCCTTCCTGTCTTTCTCTCTCTCTCACTAAAAAAATAATAAAATAAAATAAAGCAGCACAAAGCTAAGTGACTCTGAGACAGCAATATCACCATCTATCTATTCAGCACTGAGCCACAGAGACTGCCATTAGTTCTCCACTCACGTTGTTTGTTATCCATAAATGGGTATATGAGGTATTCATTCCAGCATTACGCTTCATAAAAACTGTATTTTATTGTTTCCTAAGAACCTACATATATAAATTAAGTGAAGAGGAAGTCTCCATAATGATGACTTATCAAATCTATCAGTACTGTCACCAATAAATACTACTGATTATTACTGTGTGCCAGGCACTGTAAAGCCATTTTTTTTCCATACAATGTTTACAACAACCCTTTGATACAATGATTCTTTTTTAATTTTAATCATTTATTCTTCAATTACAGTTGATATTCAGTATTATGTTAGTTTCAGGTATACATACACCCCCATTGTGATTAGACATTATTTAATTAAGCGATCATCCCCTGGCCGGCTCAGTGGTAGAGCATCGGCCTGGCGTGCAGGAGTACTGGGTTCGATTCCCAGCCAGGGCATACAGGAGAAGTGCCCATCTGCTTCTCCACCCCTCCCCCTCTCCTTCCTCTCTGTCTCTCTCTTCCCCTCCCACAGCCAAGGCTCCATTGGAGCAAAGTTGGCCCCAGCACTGGGGATGGCTCTATGGCCTCTGCCTCAGGCACTAGAGTGGCTCTGGTTGCAACAGAGCAACGCCCTAGATGGGCAGAGCATCGCCCCCTGGTGAGCATGCCGGGTGGATCCCGGTCGGGCGCATGCGGGAGTCTGTCTGACTGCCTCCCCGTTTCCAACTTCAGAAAAATAAAAAATAAATAAATAAATAAGCGATCATCCCAGTAAATCTAGTGCCCATCTGACACAACATAGTTACTGGAACATTTGATACAATTATTACCCTCATTATACAGATCAAGAAACAGTTAAAGATGAAATAATTTGCCTAACATTAGAGTCTCTGTAAACAACATAACAATGTCAGGCTTACAGCCCAGCCACCTGGCACCAAAATTCAAGATTTTCATTTCAACATTGCTATATATATATATATATATATATATATATATATATATATATATATATATATTTTTTTTTTTTTCCCTTTTCATTTTTCTGAAGCTGGAAACAGGGAGAGACAGTCAGACAGACTCCCGCATGCGCCCGACTGGGATCCGCCCGACTGGGATCCACCCGGCACGCCCACCAGGGGCAACGCTCTGCCCACCAGGGAGCGATGCTCTGCCCCTCCGGGGGGTCGTTCTGCCGCGACCAGAGCCACTCTAGTGCCTGGGGCAGAGGCCACAGAGCCATCCCCAGCGCCCGGGCCATCTTTGCTCCAATGGAGCCTTGGCTGCGGGAGGGGAAGAGAGAGACAGAGAGGAAATCACGGCGGAGGGGTGGAGAAGCAAATGGGCGCTTCTCCTGTGTGCCCTGGCCGGGAATCGAACCCGGGTCCTCCGCACGCTAGGCCGACGCTCTACCGCTGAGCCAACCGGCCAGGGCAACATTGCTATATTTTGGAGGTAACTTATCATCACACTGCCACAATCATTATGTGTTCCTAACTTATCAATGAAATGCCTACAGAATGACATCTCTGTAGTCAACTACAAAGAAAATGCAGAAACCGGCCCTGGCCGGTTGGCTCAGTGGTAGAGTGTTGGCGTGGCGTGCGGGAGTCCCGGGTTCAATTCCCAGCTAGGGCACACAGGAGAAGCGCCCATCTGCTTCTCCATCCCTCCCCCTCTCCTTCCTCTGTCTCTCTCTTCCCCTCCCACAGCCAAGGCTCCATTGGAGCAAAGTTTGTCCGGGCGCTGAGGATGGCTCTGTGGCCTCTGCCTCAGGCGCTAGAATGGCTCTGATTGTGGCAGAGCGACGCCGCAAGATGGGCAGAGCATCGCCCCCTGGTGGGCATGCCGGGTGGCTCCCAGTTGGGCACATGCGGGAGTCTGTCTGACTGCCTCCCTGTTTCCAACTTCGGGGAAAAAAATACAAAAAAAAAGAAAATGCAGAAACCATACAGATTAGCTGCATTCAGAATGCTCTTTAGAATCTCACAAAGATAAGACAGTAATGAGATCAGTTGCAATACAAGTGAAAAACAGAGTTGGTTTTACTTTAAGTTAGTAAATAAGTATACTTGCTACAAAAATGGTTCAATATGAGACTCAAATGGAATCTATCTCGCAGTGCATCTAAATTCCCAGTCTTGTTTATAATCTTCTATCACAACCTGAGTCCTCAATCCAGTAAGGAGCTCAAGATGGTAGGTAGCACTGCTCTCCCTTTAGTTTGGGAAGTTAATCCGTAACCAACAGAGAAAGTGTAACAAATAAAAGAAAGTTTTAGTATATTTGCGTAAGTTGTATGCTTTCTGATATAGTAACAAGTTTTGTAATTTCTGAATTTTTAATGTTTGGTAAAATAAAAAACAATAAATTTAAAATACTGTATTTACAAGTTATATTCTTAGAAAGATTATACCTGCATTTATCTAAAACTGCCATCTTGAGGTGATTGAAATAATCATTTATTTGTAAATACAGTGTAAAATGCCCAAGGACTTTAATGAAGGATATAACTGATATTAAATATTTTAAGACTGCCTGGCCTATACTGATGCAAGAGTGTCAAACTTGGACCATTGAGGTAGTGGGTTCAAAACCCTGGGCTTGGGCAGTCAACACACATACAAAAAGCAAGCAGTGAACAACTAAAGTGAAGCAACTATGAGTTGATACTTTCATCCCCCACTGGAAAATCTTTAATAATAAAATATTTTAAGATTAAATTCACATTATGCCTGACCAGGCAATGGTGCAATGAGTAAGAGCTTTGGCCTGGGACATTGAGGACCCTGGTTCGAAACCCTGAGGTTGCCAGCTCTGAGTGTGGGCTCGTCAGCATGGAGTTACTAGCATGAGCAGGGCAATCGTTCACACATCCTAAAGATGGCAGCTTAAGCCCAAAGGCTTTGAAAAGCCCAAGGTTGCTGGCTTGAACAAGGGGACACTGGCTTGGCCCTGGTCAAAGCACGTACAAGAAGCAATCAATGGGCCTGACCTGTGGTGGCGCAGTGGATAAAGCGTCAACCTGGAAATGCTAAGGTCACCGGTTCGAAACCCTGGGCTTGCCTGGTCAAGGCACATATGGGAGTTGATGCTTCCTGCTCCTCCCCCCCTTCTCTCTCTGTCTCTCCCTCTCTCTCTCCTTTCTAAAATGAATAAATAAAAAATTTAAAAAAAAATCAGCCTAACCTGTGGTGGCGCAGTGGATAAAGTGTCAACCTGGAAATGCTGAGGTCGCCGATTCGAAACCCTGGGCTTGCCTGGTCAAGGCACATATGGGAGTTGATGCTTCCAGCTCCTCCCCCCTTCTCTCTCTCTCTGTCTCTCTCTCTCCCTCTCTCTGTCTTCTCTAAAAATGAATAAATAAAATTAAAAAAAAGAAGCAATCAATGCACAACTAAAATGGAAGCAATTACAAATTGATGCTTCTCACCCTCTTTCTCCCTTCCTGTCTCTTACTCTCCCTCAAAAAAATAAAAAACTTAATGACAATAAATACCCTAATGATAAGACTACAAAATAAGGATCCTCTGAATTTCGTTTTCTGATTAAGAAAGAGACTGGCCTACAAAAGTGTATCACAATACTCAATTACTTAATACCTCAAACCTTTCTCCTTTTAAATATATCCCTTCTTCACAAACCTAGTCCTTCCCAATTCCCATGCCCAATTCTATCATTTTAGTTCCTTCTTCTCTTTCTTCACCACCTACAGATCATGAAAATTTCAAATTAAATTTTGTGAATTTACAGACCCAACTGCTAATGCAGAGTTAGGTAATGTGAAATAAGGAATTTCAATTTTTGTAAGTATCAAAAATATTCTTGCTTTCAAAGGCCAACCTGAAATAACAGCATGGTCACAAGTCTAAGATAAACGGTATTTTTATAATAAAAGTTATATTGTAATGACCTGAAGGCTTTAAAAAAAAATGATGTCCAGTCCCACCACCAAGATGTTGATTTAACTGTCTGGGGCATGGCCTGGGCATCCAGAATGAATCAAGTTCCCCAATGGTTCTGATCCAAGAATGAGAACTATTAAGAAAAAGGAATACCCTAGCCAGGTAGCTCAGTTGGTTAGGTTAGGGCATCATCCTGATATGCTAAGGTTGCAGGTTCAATCCCAGGTTAGGGCATATAAGAATCAACCAATGAACACATAAATAAGTGTTCAACAAATCAATGTTTCTCTAATCAATGTTTCTCTTGTTCTCTCTCTCTTCTCTAAAATCAATAAATAAAAATTAAAAAATACAGCCTGGGGAAAGGAAGTAACAGATGCAACATTGAGAATCACTAAGGCTGATGAATGATTCATTACTCTAATTTTCTATGTTTGAAGATTTGATAGTTCTTAATGCATGTGTGTTTATATGTTATGTATATATACATATATACTCAAATAGAAAACAAAATAGGGCCCTGGCCAGTTGGCTCAGCAGTAGTGTTGAATAGGGTGTGGATGTCCCAGGTTCGATTCCGGGTCAGGGCACATAGAGAAGCGACCGTTTGCTTTTCTACCCCTCCCCCTCCTCTCATTATGTCTCTCTCTCCTCCCCCCACAGACATGGCTGTTGGAGCAAATTGGCC
Source organism: Saccopteryx leptura (assembly GCF_036850995.1). Classification (NCBI taxonomy): domain Eukaryota; kingdom Metazoa; phylum Chordata; class Mammalia; order Chiroptera; family Emballonuridae; genus Saccopteryx; species Saccopteryx leptura. The sequence continues at coordinate 219,682,635 of NC_089504.1, read as the reverse complement.
CCAGGCACTGAAGATGGCTCCCTGGCCTCGCCTCAGGTGCTAAAATAGCTCAGTTGCCAAGCAACAGAGCAAAAGCCCCAGATGGGTACAGCATCACCTCCTAGGGGGCTTGCAGGGTGGATCCTGGTCAGGGCATACATGGGAAGTCTGTCTCTGCCTTCCCCCACTTCTCACTTAAAAAAAAAAAAAAAAAAAGAGCCCTGGCCGGTTGGCTCAGTGGTAGAGCATCGGCCTGGCGTGCGGAAGTCCGGGGTTCGATTCCCGGCCAGGGCACACAGGAGAAGCGCCCATCTGCTTCTCCACCCCTCCCCCTCTCCTTCCTCTCTGTCTCTCTCTTCCCCTCCCACAGCCGAGGCTCCATTGGAGCAAAAGATGGCCCGGGCGCTGGGGATGGCTCCTTGGCCTCTGCCCCAGGCGCTAGAGTGGCTCTGGTCCCGACAGAGTGATGCCCCGGATGGGCAGAGCATCGCCCCCTGGTGGGCGTGCCGGGTGGATCCCGGTCGGGCGCATGCAGGAGTCTGTCTGACTGCCTCCCGGTTTCCAGCTTCAGAAAAATACCAAAAAAAAAAAAAAGAAAGAAACAAACAAAAATAAGTACTATATTATCCTTTATATAAGATGCACCTTTTTCAAATAATTTGGGGTCTAAAAACTGGGTGCTTCTTGTACAGTGGTTGTAGATTTTTTTAACTTGCATTTCCTGCTTTATTGCGCTTGTTTTTGCGCTCATTGTTGAAGACAGTGATTTGTCCTCAGACACAGATGAGGACAAGCAAATTGATGGGAGTTTTGACAGTGATAAGGAGTTGTATAAATTTTATGATAAATAAAACTTGAGTTCAATAACTTTATGTAATTCACTTATTTTTTCAAATTTCAGGCCCCAAAATTAAGGTGCGTCTTATACATGGGGAAATACAAGTTATAGCAAATTAGTAATGAATTTCTTTATGGTATATGAAAATTCATTACATATATATTTGAAATACTTCATAAAATATCAAAAAGAGAAGATTTTCTTTGGAGCACTAGGAGCCTTGACAAAACAATTATCCTCCTAGACAGGAGCTCATCCTGTTTCCACTCAGTGCTGGAGTGGGGGGAGGTAAAGAAGGAAGACATCCCCAGACAGAACAAATCAGCCAGGCAATGAGCAATGAATGACAAGTCATGGCCACATTAGAGGAGCATTCAGACTTCGAATAAATTTAAGCAGAATGTTATGTAGGGTTTAAAGCAATTCTCACAGCAAAAGCCAAAATATATGTCTATTAAAATATATGTCCGCCTGACCTGTGGTGGTGCAGTGGGTTAAAAGCGTTGACCTAGAATGCTGAGGTCACTGGTTCAAAACCCCAGCCTTGCCTGGTCAAGGCACATATGGGAAGCAACTAGGAGTTGATACTTCCCACTCCTCTCCTTCTTTCTCTCTCTCTCCTTTCTCTAAAATGAAAATTAAAAAATATGTGTATATATGTCCATTTCCAGTAGCTATAACATTACACTTGTTCCAAAATTTAAACAATTTTTTCTTCAGTAGCATGATTTTCATCAATGCTTCTCCACTGCACTGAAAAACACTTCCTCTCACCAACAAAAGCCAACAGACCAGTCCCTTAAACATTTCCTTGCATTAAAATTTTTTTCAAAATATCAAACTCAATAAAACATAAAATCTCTACCATCATGCAGAATTTTACTTTCTTGAAAACATTACTTGCTTTTAAGTTCTCAACAAGTCTCTAATAAGACAATAAAACTGGCAACTGAAATATAGTAGAATGTTAATTTCACTTGCCTTTAAGCATTAATACTTAACTGTTCATATACAGATGACAAGCTTCCTTTTTTGTTGTTCTTGTTCTTTTTTTTTTTTTTTTTTTTTTTGGTGGAGGATGCGGGCACCGATTTGTTCTTTTTATTTAATTCAAGAATGGTAATCATGCCCTGGCAGGTTGGCTCAGCAGTAGAGCGTCTGTCTACTGGTCCCAGTCAGGGCACAGAGAAGCGGCCATCTGCTTCTCCATCGCTCCAATGGTTCAAGCAAAGTTGGCCCGAGGTGCTGAGGATGGCTCCAGAGCCTCACCTCAGATGCTAAAATAGCTCGGCTGCTTGGAGCAGCAGCCCAGAAGGGCAGAGCATCGCCTGTAGGAGGTTTGCCCTGGTGGATCCCAATGGGAAAATGGGGGGCATACATGCGCAGGTCTATCTCTGCCTCCCCATCTTTCACTTAATAATAAATAAATAATGGCAATCATATCTTACAACTTGAACTTACAGGTATTGGAACTGAGGTAAAAGATCATTGAAGAGCTCTTTGGCCCTGGCCAGCTAGCTCAGTTGGTTTGAGCAACCGTGATATAACAAGGTTGAGGTTGGATCCCGTTCAACACACACACAAGAATCAACTAACGTTGAGGGAATGACTACACAGGACAGTGTTCAGATCTGTTCAATTTTGCACCTCAAACCTGTATAATTGTTAACCAGTGTCATTCCAATAAATTCAATTTTTAAAAACATCAACCAATAAATGCATAAGTGGAACAAATCGATGTTTCTCTCCCTTTACCCCTAAGGAAAAAATCAACAAATAAAAAATGTATAAATTTAAAAGCTCTTTATTCAGTTATTTTGCTCATACAAGGTGGTGAATACAGCCCAGCAACTACAGAAATCCTTTGTCTTAAGACACAAATTGACAAAACATTTTCGTGGAAAATGTTTTCTTTCTCTAAAGACAAACAAATGGATAAAATCTAATTGTATATTGTGAGCGCAACTAAACAAGTAAACAAAGTATAACGAAAGGAGAATTATAATCTCCATTAACGCTCCAGAAACAAATTGGGTAGTTGGAAATCTGTACTGTCCAGCAAATGACTGTAAAAACTTATCAAAATGTTTTTTAAGACATTCAACAAAATCTATAGTAAATTTAGAGCACCAAAACCAATAGAGGCGTGGCAGTCTCACAGCCACATTACTTTTATTTTTATTACGCTGATGAGGTAAAAGGGGGGGAAATGCTAAAGAGGCACATTTCCCCACGTTTCAGACACCAAAGGTTCTATTTCTGGGGAACAAGTGGTCTGAACACTTGGGTAGGGCCCAAAGAGAACCACCAATCAGAGCTCGAGTTACAAGCTGGGTTACGAAGTCAGAGGAACAAGAGCAGCTTGCTGAATGGCTGGCGCGCCCGCAGCTTTCGCCACAGGCAGCGCACCTGGGGACGCATTCCAAACAAACCGCCGCGCCGGGTCGCCCCCACCGCCGCCCCCCGCCGCACAGGGCCATTTCCTAGCAAAACAAATACAGCCCCCCCACCCAAAGCAAAACCAAATCGACCGCTGGAAGTCCCGTGGCCGCGGAGACGCTCCGCCCGCCCAGCCACCCGACCCCGAGCGCGGCTCAGTCACTTTCGCCCTACAAGCCGGAGCCCCGAAAAGGGGGCGGGGGACAGGGGGCGGGTTCTCGCAAACCCCCGGACGGAAATGTCAAAGTCTCACCAATTCCTCGTAGCTCCTGTTGTGCTCGTTGCCCTCCCAATCCAACCTCTTCGGCAGCAACTGCAAAGACAAGAGATGCACACAAGTGACCACCGCGCGGGTCCGGGGTGGGGGGCGGCGGCGCGGGCGCGGCAGGCTGCGGGCCCGGCGAGCGTCCCGGACAAGGCCAGGCGGGGGGACGGAGGGCCGGGCGGGGAGACGGGGAGACGGGGGACCGCGCGGGGGGCGTACGGAGGGCAGGGGCGGGGGCGCCGCGATGCACAGACCTGGTACTGCTCCAGCTCCTGCACCAGCACCTGCAGCCGACGAGACATGCAGTTAGAGGGGCGGGAGCCGCACCCCGGTCCACCCCGCGACCCCAGGCGGTGGCGGGGCCGGGACTCGGCCACGGCCGCTGCCGCCCGCGTGCCCCGCACTCACCTGCGCAGCTCTCCGACACGGGCCGGCCGACAGGTACCGTGCGATCAGAAAGTACAGCTCTGAGGGAAGACGGAGAGTCGGGTCAAGAGCGGGCGCCTTGGGGCAGGGGTCGGGGCGTGGGCCAGGGGCGCCGCGGGGCGGGGGGGGGGGAGCGCCGGCGGCGCGTCTTACCCGACTCGATGAGGGGCACCGGGCGTCGGGCAGGCGAGGGTTCCGCCATGACCGGGCAAGGGGCGGGAGCGAGCGAGCGAAGCGTGTAGGCCGGGCCGAGGCCTGACGAAGCCAGCGTCTCTAACTTAGGCGCGCCGCCGCAGCCGTCGCCATCCGTGCGCGTCGCCAGCGCCGACGCCTCCGCAGAAGTAGTCCCGCCACGGTAGGAAAGTAGTCCGCCGAAGAGGCAGCCGGCGCCACTGGACAACCGGCGCTCGGAGCCCTGCGGAAAGTGGAGCCTGGTCTCCCTGTCCTCTGTCCAGGGGACGCAGAGAAGGAGAATCTGGTGGGCAAAGTCCCGGCCCTGGGTACTCGACAAGTGGGGGAGGGGTGGCGCGTGGCCAGATCCCTACGCGCAGTGAGGCGACAGCGCGGCCGCCCAGCTGCGCCGCTGACGGGTGCAGGGGGTGGAGGTCCGGCGGCGCGCAGGGCGGCGACCCCGCTGGGGGCCACGGTTGGTGAGCAGGCCCCGGCTCCCAGGGCCAGACCTGAGACCCTTCACGCCGGACTTTGTTGGCAGGGAATCCGCATCGGCCTGCGGAAGGGGCATTTCACACCGGGTTTTCTGGAACCAGTGTATACGGCCTCCCCCTCCCCCATGAAGACCTCTCAGCTTCAAAGATGCGCAATCCTTTAAACCAGTGGTCCCCAACCTTTTTTGGGCCACAGACCAGTTTAATGTCAGAAAATATTTTCACGGACCAGCCTTTAGGGTGGGACGGATAAATGCACAAAATAAAATTATGTGACCGGCGTAAAAAGCTGTGGTATTTTTAAATATAATTGTCGAACTTACGAGACAAGCGTCAAGAGTGAGTCTTAGACGGATTTAACAGAGGGAATCTGGTCATTTTTTAAAAATAAAACATCGTTCAGACTCATATAAATAAAACGGAAACAATGTAAGTTATTTTTTCTTTCTCTGCGGACTGGTACCAAATGGCCCACAGACCGGTACCGGTCCCGGCCAGGGGGTTGGGGACCACTGCTTTAAACTGAGAATTGCCCCGCGGCAAAGCAGACAACCTGAGAAGCTTCCCAGGGGTTTGGGGAGTGCAGGGGTCCGCGGACAGGGACCCTCCGTGGCTTGAAGGACACAGAGAACGTTTGCGGAGAGGCCACGTTGCCACGTGCAGTGGTGGAAGAAGCTAGTAGAATAAAGCCAAGCCGAAGTCCTCGGAAGACCCAGCAGGCTAGTGGAGGGAAAGGGTTAAAGAAAATGCAGCACATCGCAGAGGATGTAGACCTGGCTAGGCCGAGATAGTAGCCCAGAGCATCGCACAGCGGACAACAGTGCATTCCAAGGGAGGGAAGCAGGAAGCTTGGGGGAAACCATGTGTAGTAAAGATGTTTCTAGATGACAAGATTTAAGGCAGGAGCTGAGGACAAGGGCCAAAAAAATTCCGACCATGCTAGGCTTGTGACCCAACTGAATTCATTCACTCAGCATATCCAGGGGTCCTATTCTGAACATTAAAGTACAACAGTGAGAAAACAAATATCCCTACACTTCAGGGAATGTACATTGTGATTCTGATTACTACCCTGCGTAATAATCTCCAGAGGATAGAGGTTAAATGTAATAGTTTAGATCTGACTGGAGTGGGACTGATCTTGGGTCTTGTCTAATAGATGTGTGACTTTGAGCAAATCACTTGACCTGAGCCTCAACATTTATCACCTGTAAACTGTAATGCTATTTGTACCTACTTCATAGGGTTGTGAGGATTTAGTGGGTTAATGAGTTCCTTCCATATAGTAAGCACCACATATGTGCTCACTTTCATAATTACTGTATTTACAGCCAACAGCAAAAATTCTTATATTTGTGAGCAAATAATCCAAACATGTTTGGACAAGTGCATCAGTTAATCTGTTCTTACTTACATCTGTTCATTCAGCAAACACTCCCAGGTGACAGACATAAAGATGAAGGAATGAGCCACAGCTATGCCATCAAAGACCTCAGTGTCATTTAGGGGAAACAGATGTAGCCAAATAATGACAAGATTTAGGGCAAAGGTAGAAGGGAGATGTTAAAACAGTTTGAATTTTCCAGAATTATGTGTGTAGAAAGGGTTTCCAGCCATATGAACAACAAAGGGCCAAAAGCTGAATAACTTGAAGTTTAAGGAACTCAAGTTTAATATGAAGACTTGGGTGGCTTTGGAGGTATAGATGGGACCAAGTAAATCAGACGTTAAAATTGTGAGCAAGTGGGCCCTGGCCAGGTAACTAGGTTAGATCATTGTCTCAAAATACAAAGGTTGTGGCCTGACCTGTGGTAGCACAGTGGATAAAGCGTCGACCTGGAAATGCTGAGGTCGCCGGTTTGAAACCCTGGGCTTGCCTGGTCAAGGCACATATGGGAGTTGATGCTTCCAGCTCCTCTCCCCTTCTGTCTCTCCCTCCTCTCGCTACCTCTCTGTCTCTCTCCCTCTGCCTCTCCTCTCTAAAAATGAATAAATAAATAAAATTTTAAAAAAATTTTTTTAAAAATACAAAGGTTGTGAGGGCACATACAAGAATCAACTAATGAATGCATAAATAAGTGGAACAGCAAATCAATAATCAGTGTTTCCTTCTCTCCCTTCTTCTTTAAGATCAATAAATAAAATTGGGAGCAAGTGAAAGTTTCTAAGGTATTTTCATTTCAGGATAGATCTGAGAGGATTAAAACCAAGAGGCAGGAAAAGCACTCAGTAGACCCCTGAAATAGGAAAGATGTAGATGCAATAGCTGTAAGGAGGGAGAGGAAGAAACAGGATCAGAAATATATGTAGGGTTAAATCAGCAAGATGAGGTTGGGGTGTAGTGAGAAGAGTCACAAGAAACTCAATTGGGGGCTTACTAGGTCAAGGTTGTGACACCAGTTGAGATAGGGCATATGGGGGGTATCTAAATTGTTCAGATGGATAACTACTTGGAACAGCTTGACATTTGAAATTACAGGCTTATATTTCTGTGAGACAGTCTGATCTGCAACTATAAGATGACCAAAATTACCCTGGCCAGATAGTTCGGTTGCTTAAAGTGGTGTCCCAAAATGCCAAGGTTGCCAGTCCAACCCCTGGTCAGGGCATATACAGGAACAGATCAATGTTCCTGTCTCTCTTTCTCCTTTCCTCTCTCACTAAAATCAATAAGTAAAAGTTTAAAAATTTAAAAAAAGATGACCAAAGTTGCCTTGACCGGTGGTCACACAGCAGATAGAACAACCAGGGACAGTAAGGACCCAGGTTCGAAACCCCAAGCTGGAGCACTGGCTCACCACCTTGCATATGGGATCATCAACATGATCCCAAGGTCACTGGTTAAGCCCAAGTTTGCCGGCTTGAGCAAGGGGTCAAGGCATATATGAGAAGCAATCAATGAACAACTAAAAGTTAGACAACTGTGAGTTGATGCTTCTCATCTCTCTCCCTTTCTGTCCCTCAAGAAAACAAACAAAAAAAACAGGTTACCAAAGTTAGCAAGTGACAAAAAGAGGGGAGAATTTAAACATTCAAAGATTGACCAAGGAGTTGCATATTTCATTATGTAACAACAAAATAAAAGTTAAAGATTGCCCCCAAAACATGTAAATCTATGTCCCCAGCACTGGTCACTGTCCAAAACTACAGTTCTGGTGTGGGCAGCGTGGTAACCAGTACATGAGATCAGGAATGATGACAGGGGTTTTCCTTTGCAAGAACCCTAGTGGTTCCTTTATAACTTACTCTGACATCCATGGCAAATACTCTTCCTAGGTTTGAAATAGAGAGATTTCTGAGAATGTCTCCCCCGTTCAATTCTCAAGTGATAGAGACCCAGAACTGACTCCCTCTTATGCCAATGTAGAGGTGGAAAGGGGATAATGGGGACCTGCCAGAGGCAGTCTCCAAACAAGGTGAGGTGGGAATTATGTGTGTGCCTCACACAATTGAATCCAAGTCATTCCAAATCAACACACTAAGATTTGCTTTTGGGTAAATGGAAATAACAAATTTCACCACAGGAAAGTTATATGGAGAACTAAGTTATCAAAAAGTTGCTTGGCAAGCAACGGTGAAGGTCTTTTATTTTTCAAGTTGAATTTATTTGGGGTGACATTGGTTAATAAAATTTCATAGATAAGGGTTAGAAGATCTTAACAGTTGGTGGCATCAGCTATAACACTGTCATTCATCTCCACTATAAGGGAACTGCAATGTTTTAGTCCTTAGCAAGCAACCCCTCTTCTAGATGAACATCACTGATTCTCACACAGCTCTTAGATACCATTTAACATACTCACTTCACAGCTGAGAATGCTGGGGCCCAGAGAGGTTGAGGAAGGGTCCCAGGGCACCTAGCCAGGCTGCAAGCCCGGGTAGGACAGTACAACCTCAGACTGAACCCAAGCTTCGCAGCATTCTTTCTCCCCTCACCACTTTGCACTGGGGAGGAAATCGGGGCCTGAAACGTAGAGGCCTCACAGCAAGATCACACAGCTAGTACACGAGAGAGCAGACATCAGAAGATTCGTGTCATGAACACATGCATGGTCTCATCACAGGCAAGTGAGTTAGATCCTGTTATTCTCACTTTTTTGTTGGATCCTCATTTTAAGGATGAGGAAACAGGCTCAAAAAGTTTATGAAGTTGCCTGGGGATGAAAAAAAATCTTTAAAAAATTCATGGGGCATTCTAAGCACTCTGAATACAGAAATGCACTAAAAAGCAGGTCTGGAAAATGGTGAGCAGACCAGTCTGTTTCCAGCCATTCACATTAGGAGAGTGGTCAAAAATGAGGATTAGGAAGTAGATTAGGGTCAATTTTGAAAGAGTTTGAAAATATACATGAGCCGTACAGAGCATGCAAAGAAAATGATATGCATAATTCAAATTCTAATATCAGTATGTTAATGCAAATGAAACTTAACTGAATTTAGGTTCATCCAGCAGGTGCTGTCCATCCATGCACAGTATCAGCACAGTTCTGAGTAACATACAAAAGTAGGTGACACAGTACATACAGAAGGGTGACACCAAACAATCTATGTATGGAAGTGAAATGAGCGGCACACTAAACCTGCCTCATTTCATTCATTCAACAAAAATTGTACTGAAAGCCTTCCCTAAGGTTGGCACTATGGTGCAAGCACTGTCTGGTAAATCCCCTAGAAGAAGAGAGAAAAATCATAAATTTCCAGAGGATTTTGAAAGAAAAAATAAATCTGATTATTTAAGCCCTCAGCCACTTGTAGACCCTGCATCTAATTCCTGTGGTCACTCCTCTACCTCCTGGCAATGTCATCTTTCCCTTAGGACCTTGTCTTCCCTTTAACCCAGCCAGCTGTCCCCTTAATGCTACTTGAACCCACCTCCCTCAGCAAATTGTCTCCACATTTATCTCTTCCTCCAGAGCTTTGGCCTCTCCCTTGTCACTTGTCTTCTGTCCCTGTGTGCTCCCACATTGTAGGCATTGGTCCATGTCAGTCTCCATGTCTTACCAGTTGTTCCTTTGCAGTGTTTCTGATTACACCAGAGGAAACACAGTGTGGTGGATGAGACTTTGGGAATGTGGGAGCTGGAGTCAGAACATTTCTGCATTTGGACACCACTTACTAGTAATGGAGCAACCTCTCTGGGGTTTGGTGCTTGTTTTCAGTTTTCACCTATACTCGTTAAAATGGGAATAACAACTAGTAGAGTATTTCTACATCCTGGACACTGCTTAAGCGTTCGCATGTATTATTTCATCCTCATTAGAGAGCCAGAATACATGAGCATTTCCAGAGAGAATGCCTATAAAGTTCTTTGAGCAAGGCCTACCTCTCAACCTGATGCTGTTACATAAAAGAGATTCTTTTTCTCTCAGTTCCCCCAGCCACCAAACAGCCTCCTCAGAGGGCTCCCAGATTCCCTACCCAATTAATCCTATCACTTTTAGGGGTTTTGGGGGGCGGGGAGAGATCAAATTCAGTATGGGCTCTGACCAGGGATAGAACCTCTGCATAGCAGGACAATGCTCTAACCAACCCAGCTAATCCTGAACTCCTGGCATTGTTTTTAAAGCTGTGCACCCTGCTGTGTTCCCAGCCACAGGGAACCAGGCTGCGGGCTCTCTTGCCCTCCAGCTACATTCCGTAGGTGGTCCCAGTAGGAGATGAATAGGAGGGAGGACAGTGAAGGTGGGTTTCCTATTTTCCCAGCTCCTTTCCTGCCATAGATCGGTGGTAGCTGCCATTCTTTTGCCGAAGGCCACAGTTCTTGAGGCACAGCTCCCTCTCCATACAGACCCTTCCTGGGTTTTAATACCCATTCCTCCCCTGGTCCTTCAATTCTTGGACTTCCCTTCTGAGTCAGATGGGAACCATCTCTTGCTGATTTAACTCCTGCCCACACCCTTATAAATACTAGCATCATTAATTCTATTATCCCAATGAATTATGCCTTCTGTTTTCTTCCAGAACTCTGCCAGGTACTAAAGTTCTTCCTGAGGACATCTACGCTTTAACTCTGCCCCCTCTGGCTGTCCAGAACACCCCCTCTCCAGTCCTCTCTCTCTCTCTACTCTTGTATCTCTTCCTTATCTCTTCTTTATGCAGACATCTTGTACTCTAGCTTGAAAAGACCCACCTAGATCCCTAAACTACTTCACAAAGTATTTCCTAAGTCATTTTGGCCCTTCATTGTTGGTCTCCTCAAAAACCTTTATTTATTTATTTATTTATTTATTTTTTTTCTGAAGCTGGAAACGGGAGACAGTCAGACAGACTCCCGCATGTGCCCGACCGGGATCCACCCGGCACGCCCACCAGGGGCGATGCTCTGCCCACCAGGGGGCGATGCTCTGCCCCTCCGGGGCGTCGCTCTGTTGCGACCAGAGCCACTCTAGCGCCTGGGGCAGAGGCCAAGGAGCCATCCCCAGCGCCCGGGCCATCTTTGCTCCAATGGAGCCTCTGCTGCGGGAGGGGAAGAGAGAGACAGAGAGGAAGGAGAGGGGAAGGAGTGGAGAAGCAGATGGGCGCTTCTCCTGTGTGCCCTGGCCAGGAATCGAACCCAGGACTTCTGCACGCCAGGCTGACACTCTACCACTGAGCCAACTGGCCAGGGCTATCTTTATTTTTTTTATTTATTTATTCATTTTAGAGAGGAGAGAGAGACAGACAGACAGAGAGAGGAGAGAGAGACAGGGGGGAGGAGCTGGAAGCATCAACTCCCATATGTGCCTTGACCAGGCAAGCCCAGGGTTTTGAACCAGCGACCTCAGCATTTCCAGGTCAGTGCTTTATCCACTGCGCCACCACAGGTCAGGCCCCTTCAAAAATCTTAGAATCACCTCTCTTTTAATCACACATGCAATCCATCAGTAAGCCCTGGTGAACCCACCTTCAAAATGTGTCTAGAATCAAAGCAGTTCTCTCGCACCCAACTTCCCAAGTGTCTTCCTGCTTCTGTCTTCATCCTGCTACCACCTGTCCTCAACAGGCAGCTGAAGGGATTCTGTGAAAACCGAAGTCAGATCTGCCCTCCTCTCTCAGAACTCTGCCATGGCTCCCATTTGACCCAGAGGAGAAGCCCAAGTCTGGCAAGTCCTCAGTAAGTTGACCTCTTTAGTATTTCTCTGCCTCTCGTCCCACTATTCTACCCCCTCTCATCCTGCTTCAGCCACACTGGTGGCCTTGATGGTCTCCAGACAAGCCAGGCATGCCACTGCCGCAGGGTCTTTGTACTTGCAGTTCTTTCTGCCAGGAACACTCTTTTCCCTAGAACACTGTACGGCCCAGTCCCTCACCTCCTTCAAGTCTTGGCTCAACTGTTCTATTGCCAGTGGGCCTTCCTCACTACCCAAAATGCCCTAAATAAAAGTAAAGCTTACTCTCACTTTGCGCCCTGTTTCCCCTTTCTCTCTCCTGCTTCCTTTTCTTCACAGAACCTCTGACCTTCTGACCTATTGCAGAATATGCCTGTCATTTTTGTTTCCTGCTGTCTCCTCCCACTCTGAAGGCAGGCAGAGATTTCTATCTGTTTTGCTCTCTGGTAGTGTCTCTAGGGCTACAGCAAAGCCTGGTATGGTAGCTGTACCATAAATATTTGGCTGTTTAATGAAAAATTCCTCAACAAGACAGGCCCTCAAAGATGAGGTAGCTATGCTCTAAACACCCACTCATAAATCTTGTGTTTGGTGCGATGGTTTAATCTGAGGACAGCCCACAGAAATCTGATGACCCATCACATACCTGGAGACAGGGCCCCGCAGTTTATGGGGCTGCCCTGAAGGCAAGGCCAGCAGAGACAGAACTTAGAGGGCCAGGAAAGCCTATCCCTCTCCATAACTGTCCCCCACAGTAACCCCATGGAAAAGGGCCTCCTGGCTTCTCAAAGGAGGGAGGGAAGTAGAGTCTCGAGAGAGGTAGAATAGAAAAAGAGCGTGTTCAAAAGCAGGGATGGAGGCTACTTTTGGGAGAGAACATCCTGTCATGCCATTCTCCTGTGGCCTCTACTTTCTCCCTGGCCACACAGTGCCCCCATGACCTTCATGGCCAGCCCATTGCCTTCACCCGATTGCCTGCAGCCTTGTCCTAAGCCCCCACAGAGGGGAGCACAGAGACCCCCTCCCGCCTCTTTCTCAAGCACCACCGCCCTCTGTGGCTTCCTCGGGGCTTCACTGATGGCACAGATGAGGAGACAAGGAAAACCGGCCTCCCCTGCTGACAAGGTGAGCCTCTGGGGCTTCTGGGAGGGTGGGGAAAGCCCCGCAGGCCCAAGAGAAAGTCTGCAAAGGGGAAAGGATGGAGTGGAGAGAAGTTCTAGGTGGGGGCCTGGGGAAGCAGGGACTGCTCCCAGGTCACTGGGTCCCACCTGTGGGGAATATTCCTTTCCTGATATTTAGGCAATGGCTCAGTGTAAGCTGGGTGCCTACAGCAAGGTCTTCCCATTTTCTGTCATGACATTTGACACCCTGTTTGCAACCTGGAGAAAGCTTCCTGGTCCCTCCTTTTTATTTATGGACAAAGTCTGACCAAGACACACAGTCTAAAACTAAATAATGTTGATTTTAATATAGTAAAGCCTGAGAAGGTTTAAGTTATGAATACTGGTAATGAGATAAGGTTAAGATGACTTTTTGGCTTGAGATTCCAGAATTCCAAATCTTCTCAACCAGCCACTCTCTCCCTCAGGGCCTCTGAGGCAAATACGTGGAGAGGGGGCATTGGCTGCAAGGGGCACTTTGCCAACCCTGAGCCCATCCCTGGTGACCTAGGCTAGATGGCATGGAGAACTACAGGGTGGAGCAAAAGTAGCTATACAGTCATTAATGTGGAAAATAACAAATAACAATACAAGAATAAACTCTCTGTGTTTCACTTACAACTACAGACCTACTTTTGGCCACCCTGTATTTGTTCAGGCCAGACAGTCCTGGAAGACCACAATAAAGCAGCCCAGGGTGCCAAAGCAAGGTGGGGGAGCCAAGCTCCCAATAGCCAGAATGTACATCCAAGGCCTGGGGAAGCCCACCCCTGCCAAAGCTAGGACTTCTGGGCGTGGCTTCTGTGACCAGCAGATCTTTCTACTTAAGAGCGAAAGACTTGACTACTGCTTCTCCCTTTGGGAAGAATGGGCTCTACATAGGGTTAGAACGGGCAGCTTTGTTTCCCACAGGCCTTCAACACAAGACAGACAGCATGCTGACCAGCCCGTGGATACATGCTTATACAGAGGAGATACAACAAGATTAACACAATCACAGGTAGTGCAAGAATTATCACAAAGTGTGTTCATTACAGTTTTGTGAGTAGATTCATTTTCTGTAACAACTAAAAGATATAATTTCCTGCAACAAGCCTATAAGACAAGCTGTACTAAAATCTAACCTTGCAAAGAAGGCTGCACATTCCACAGAATTTAATTACAAAGCTTTTCAGGGAGCTGAATGGGACAGGAGAAGGTCTTGCTCTTTGGAGCAGATGATTCAGAAACTCGATTTCATGTTGATATGATCTGTAATACATGTAGATTTACCCTGAACCAGATTCGGTCCCACATGGCTAATGCTTCCTAATTATTAACTTTGGGATTACTAGGCCATAAATTCTCCAGCTTTCTCTTTTGCCTTTATAATAAATAAATAAATAAATAATAAAAAGAGTAATGATCAGCCTATGACTGAATTCTCCACACTCATACATTTTCTCAAGGATTCTGATTGCAATGGTTGTCTCATTAAGATGGGCAAAGCTCTGGCTAAATTGTTCAGTCAGTTAGAATACCATCTCCATACACAAAGGTTGTGGGTTCGATCCCTACTCAGGGCACATACAAGAACAGATCAATGTTCTCCTCTCTCTCTCTCTCCCTCTCCTATTCTCACTAAAGTTAGTAAATAAATTAAAAGAAAGAAAAAATAGGAATGGATTGACCTATAGGTATAAAGTGTCCTCAGGGAAAAGAACACAGATATTAACTTTGACCTGCCTGTTTGTTCCCTGACAGCACAGTTTCCCAGAGCCTTTTAGGTTCTCTACAAGAACCCACGGCCAGCAAATATTCCATTGGGTGGGAAAAGCTCTAGTTTTACCATGCTCCTTTGTTTGTTTGTTTTAACACATTTTAACACATACCATTTTGACCTAAGGTACCTATGTCATAGCCTACAACAAAATAGACCATTACAATTGCCTTGTTAAAATAAATCAACCAAGTCATCCCTCAGCCTCATTCCGGTACTGAACTTCATCTGCCATTCTGTGGGGCAGGGTGGAACAGCAGAAATGGCTGGAGGGGCAGACTCAAGAATAGGAGGGCTGTCTGACCCATGGTGGCACAGTGGATAAAGCATTGACCTGGAATGCTGAGGTCACAGATTTGAAATCCGGGGCTTGCCTGGTCAAGGTACATACAAGAAGCAACTATGAAATGATGCTTCCCTGTCCTCCCCCCACCCTGCATATTTTTCTCTCTCTCCTCTCTATAAAAAATCAAATAAAATCTTTTTAAAAAAATGAGAGGGCTGCCTATGAAGCAGGACAGTGGTTTCCAAGTATCTGCTAAAGCTGAATATATGCAAACCCTGTGCCTCAGATTATACACAACAGAAATGCACACTTGTGTTCATCATTTGCACTTGTAATAGTCCCACACTGGAAATAACCACATGCCCATCAACTGTGCAATGGAAGGATAAATTGGAGTTTATTTACAACACTAGTGAGCTGTACAAAGCTATACAAAATTTGGAATGAATGTGCATGCAACATAAATGACTCTCAGGAACAAAGATTGAGAAAAGAACTCAGACACAAAAGATGACATTCTTTGTGATTCCATTGATATGCAGTTCAAAACCAGGCAAAACTAGCCAGTGGCATTAGAAGTTAGGATAGTGGAGGAAAAATTAAAATGAAAATTAATGGCCTGAGCCCAATGTAATAACAATGGTCCTTATAAGAAGAAAACAAGAGCCTGACCTGACCAGGCAGAGGTGCAGTGGATAGAGCATTGGGCTGGGATACAGAGGACCCAGGTTTGAAACCCCAAGGTCACCAGCTTGAGCATGGGCTCATCCAGTTTGAGCACAGTGTCACTGGCTTGAGCCCAAAGGTTGCTGGCAAGGGGACACTTGCTCTACTGGAGCCCCCCAGTCAAGGCACATATGAGAAAGCAATCAATGAACAACTAAGGTGCCACAACAAAGAATTGATGCTTCTCATCTCTCTCCATTCCTGTCTGTCTGTCCCTATCTGTACCTCTCTCTGTCTCTCTATCTCTGTCACGAAGAAGAAGAAGGAGGAGGAGGAGGAGGAGGAGGAGGAGGAGGAGGAGGAGGAGGAGGAGGAGGAGGAAGAAGAAGAAGAAGAAGAAGAAGAAGAAGAAGAAGAAGAAGAAGAAGAAGAAGAAGAAGAAGAAGAAGAAGAAGAAGAAGAAGAAGAAGAAGAAGAAGAAGACAGGAGAAAACAAGAGTCAGAATCCAAGAGGAGATGGGGTGGGGGGAGAGCAGAGGTTAGGGATGCATTTCCCAGTTGGAGGAAGGAACCTCCAGCCAAGAATGTGGGTGGCTTGTAGAAGCTGCAAAGAGGAAGTAAACAGATCCTCCCCTACAGCCTCCAGGAGGAACCAGCCCTGCCAACACCTTGATTATGACCCATTGAAAACCATTTTGACTTCTGACCTCCACAACTGTAAAATAATAAATTTGTGTCAAGCCACTAAGTGTGTGGTAATTTGTTACAGCAGCAAGAGCTGCCAGAAACAAGTTTTTCTAAAACCTATTTCCTTTTTCTTTTAATTTTTAAATTAATTTTGAGAGAGAGAGAGACACTGATTTTTATGCACTTATTTATGCACTCATTGGTTAATTCTTGTATGTGCCCTGATAGGGGAATCGAACCTACAGCCTTGGTGTGTCAGGACTACACTCTAACCAGTTGAGGTACAGAGCTAAGGCCAGAAGCAACTTTTAATGCCCTAATAATCTACTCCAGTAACTTCATAATTTGCCAAGTTACATGGAACCATTTTATTCATTGTTCAAAAATTCCAGACTCTGGAAAAGATACTTCACTTTTCCTTTGTAGCTTAATTAGATAATTCTCCAAAGTAGGTTCAGATGTGGCTCCAAGCTATTTACATATGACTGATAAGTTATTTCAATCTGTCCACCTAATTTTTTAAATATTTATTATTTATTAATTTTACGGAGGGGGGAGAGAGGGAGAGAGAGAGAGAGAAAGAGGGAGAGGGAGAGAGAGAGAGAGAGAGAGAGAGAGAGAGAGAGAGAAAGGGAGGAGGAGCTGGAAGCCTTAACTTCAACTCCCATATGTGCCTTGACCGCACAGTGCAGGGTTTCGAACCAGCAACATCAGCGTTCCACGTCGACACTTTATCTACTACGCCACCACGTCAGGCCACCTAAATTTTTAAAAAGTTCTTGCTTCTATCTATATTGGGGTTCGACTACAGAAAGATATGAGTCTATGACAAGGATTTGACCTGCAATTGTGGAAACTGGTTACACAGTCTCTGTAAGGCTGTTGTCTTCCTTTCTGACCCTGGAGCCTGAAGTCCACAGGACATAGAGAAGGTGGGAAGATTGAGGACAGACTGGAATCCACCATGACAGATGGGAGCCCTTGTGAGTGACTCACCGCCGGCCTCCAACTTTTGAGAATGTGGGTGTCTTGTGAAGGAAGGTGATACCCTTTTTCAAAGAGCTAAGTCACACATGGAGAATCCAGGGGAGGTAAGAGTAGCTCTGGAGAGTCTGGGTGGGCAGATAAACAATACTAATGCATGTGAATGCCAACTGCTCCTGGATGCCCTGCATGGGCTTGCTGAGTTTACAAATCCCCATGGCTCTGGCTCCACTCCTGCCTCCCAATCTACTGCAGCATGGCTTCTGAAACCCACTCTACATGAAACATGAAACATACAGGGAGGAGAATGCTGGGAAATGCAGTTCAGCTCACCAAATCAGCTCATTTCATAATCACCACATGGCGGTACCCTGATTAGCTGGCATCCCTGGGGGGACCATCCCCTCACTTCATCTGAAAAATGTAAATGGTAATAAGTACACATGGATTTTTATAAGAATTAAATAAATTAGGCCCTGGCCAGGTGGCTAAGTGGATAGAGTGTCACCCCACTATGCTGAGGTCTTGGGTTTGATCCCGTCACGACACATAGGAGAAGCAACTAAAGAGTGCACAACTAAATGGAACTAAGTAGAACAATTTGATACTTCTCTCTCTCTCTCTCTCTCTCTCTCTCTCTCTCTCTCTCTTTCTCTCCCTTTGCCCCACCACCCTTCCTGTCTTTCTCTCTCTCTTTCTCTCTCAAATCAATGAAAAAATTAATTAAATGAAATAATATACATTCTAGGCATCGTGCCTATACTAAGACACTCAAATTTTTGCTGAATTAGTTCATTGATCCCATTACTAACTTAAATGCTCAAAGAACAGCCTTTTGGTTTAAACATGTCACTCATAAAGATACTTAGCTCTTTGAAAGGGTAAAAGATGTGTATTAGATGCAAAGTGTAAAGTATTTTATACCAAGTGGTTCTGTGAATTTGACCCTGGTGAATTTGACCCTGGGCTCACCCAGTACTAGTTGTGTGGGTAAGTCAGATGAAATGATGACTGTATTGTTAGTAAAAGAGGGTGATAGGTCTTATTTATTTAGGAAAGGAGGGTACCTGCTTAAAATAGACCTGGCACATAGCAAATGCACAATAAATGTTTGCTCATCATCAAGTGAATAGACCTAAATGCTAACCTCTCTGGTGGGATGTTGGTGGTTCTGTTTTCTTCTCTGTACTTTTCTATATCTTCAGTATCATCTACAATAAACATATACATTATTTTTGAGCACCCCCCACCACTAATAAAACACTTTCTATTTCTTCATAAGTCCTTTCGACTCCACAGGGTCCCCATTCCACCTTCTGCTTCTCTCTAGAGAAATAACTATTTAGAATTAGATCCTTTCTGAATTCCCAAGATCAAACATGCATCTCACCCTCTCTATACAGTTTTCTATCATTAACCCATATTTTTGGCCACTTCTTCCTTCCTCAGCTTAGAATAGTGACAACTTCTGTCCTTACTCCTGTTAGGTAAACAGTAAATGCATCTCCTGAATAGTTGTACTGTAAAATTCAAATATGATTAGCAGAGGGAGAACATTTTCTTCTAGCCAGTAGGTGAGGTATACCCTGCCAAAGTCAACTACCATGTCAACGTCTGATTCAAGGGGCAAATATTTCAGCATGGCTAGCTACCCTTTTATCTAAATTTAGAGGCTTCAGCAAAAGTATCCACATTTTTAAAATACTAATTTCAAGATTCCAAATAAGTGCAATGCCAAGTTTAGCAACATCTAAGCACAAGCCTAGCAGTGTTTTATTAACCAAGTAATAGTCGTTTTCCGTTGTTTTGCTTCCCCCGCCCTCAAATTATTTTGAACATTCTCAAACCTAGAGAAAAGTTGAAAGAATGTATAAAGAAATCTTATCTATCCTTCATCAATTGCTTACTTTTTGCCATATTTGTTTAACTGAACCATTTGAAATGAAATCTACTAAAATTAAGGACATTGTCCCACGTGATTATAATGTAATTATACCATGACCATGCCCAATAAAATGAACAATAATCTTTAAAGGTTACCTACGATGCAGTGTATATTCAAATTTCAGTGTACATTCATGTGAGAAATGTTTGTTGTGTAAGCCACCCAGTTTATGTTATTACTTTTTTTTAAATTTAGTTAGAGAAGGGGAGGCAGAGATAGACTCCCTCATGCGCCCTGAATGGGATCCACTGGCATGCCCACTAGGGGGCGATGCTCTGCCCATCTGGGGCCCTTGCTCCATTGCAACTAGAGCCATTTTTTAGCACCTCAGGAAGAGGCCATGGAGCCATCCTCAGCACCCGAGGCCAACTTGCTCTAATCGAGCCATGGCTGCAGGAGGAGAGGAGAAGAGAGAGAGAGAGAGAGAGAGAAGTGAGGGGGGAGGGGTGGAGAAGCAGATGAACTCTTCCCTGTGTGCCCTGACCGGGAATTGAACCCGGGACATCCACACATGGGCTGATACTCTACCACTGAGCCAATCAGCCAGGGCCTATGTTATTTTTTTTAAGGTTTTATATATTGATTTTTAGAGATAGGAGAGAGAGAGAGAGAGAGAGAGAGAGAGAGAAGAGAAGAGAAGGGAAGAGAAGCTGGAAGTATCAACTTGTAGTAATTGCGTCCTGTATGTGCCTTAACCAGGCAAGTCAAGGGTTTTGAACCGGCGACCTCACCATTTCAGGTCAACACTTTATCCACTGTGCCACCACAGGTTAGGTAGTCTATGTTATTTTTGTTATGGCATCCCAAATGGACTAAGACAACTACCCTCCCAATCTGGCCCAAAATTTTCTTCATCAAAATCACAGTGGGAGAATGAGGGAATATATTTGAAAATCATATATCTAATAAGGAATTAGTAGCCAGAATATATAGAGAATTTTTGAAACAACAATAAATGACTCAATTCAAAAAATACTTTAATAAACATTTTCCCAAAGAAGACATACAAAGAGCCAATAAGCACATGAAAGGATGCTCAATGTCACTGATCATAGGGAAATGCAAGTTAAAACCACAGTCAGATATCATTTCATATCCATCCCATCATGCTGGATACTATTTAAAAAAATCAGAAAATAACAAGTATAAACAAGGATGTTGAGAAATCAGAACTCTTGTGCATTGTTGGTGGGAAGGTAAATTGGTGCAGCCACTACAGAAAACAGTAAGGGGGTTTCTCAAAGAATTAAACATAAAATGAACACCTGATTCAGCAATTCTACTTAGGGGCATATTCCCAAGAGAATTGAAGACAGGGACATGAAAAAATATTTGTATGCTCATGTTCATAGCAGCATTATTCAAAATAGTCAAAACATAAAAGCCACCCAACTGTCTGTGGACAGATGAGTGAGTAAACAAAATGTGGTGCCTACATATAATGGAATATTATTCAGCCTTAATAAGGAAAGAAATTTCTGACATATACTACAACAGGGATGAACCTTCAGGACAATATGCTAAGTGAAATAAGCCAGTCACAGAAGGACAGACTGTGTAATTTTACTTAGATGACTTACTTAGAGTGTCAACATCATAGAAGAAGAGGCTGAACTATGGTGGTGCAGTGGATAAAGTGTCAACCTGGAATGCTGAGGTCGCTAGTTCAAGACCCTGGGTTTGCCTGGTCAAGGCACTTATGGGTGTTGATGCTTCCTGCTTCTTCCCTCTTCTCTCTCTCTCTTAAATGAATAAATAAAATCTAAAAAATAAATTTCTTTTTAAATTCTTTTTAGAGAGAAGGGCGGAGGAGTAGGAAGCATGAACTCCGATATGTGCCTTGACCAGGCAAGCCCAGGATCTTGAACCAGCGACCTCAGTGTTCCAGGTTGACACTTTATCCACTGTGCCAGCATAGTTCAGGCTAAAAAGAATTTTAAAAAAATCATAGAGGAATAGAAGATGGTGGCTGCTGGGAGTAGGGGGAAGGGGAAGTTTTGTTTAATGAGTACAGAGTTTGTGTTCCAAGATGAAAAGAGCTATGGCAGTGGACTGTGCTAGTGGTAGTACATTATGAATGGATTTAAGACCACTGAACTGTGCAGTTGATGTTGAACAACACCCACTTTGTGTCCCGGAAGTTCAGGAGAACAGTGCGTGAGCTCCCTCACCAAGCACTCAGGATTTGTTTCTCCTGATATTTGAGTATTTATTCATACTAGCTCAGTGAAATATGTTGAATTTAATATTTCATTCACTTTGGCTTCAAAGATAAATGAAATAAGGAGAAGTAAAGCAAAAGTCAGAAAACACACTACAACAATTAAGACTGTCTTGAAATGTATCTCTTGTGAAAACCCAAATCAGCACTGGTAACAATTATAATCTTGACATTGTAATATGCAGCCACATCCTGAAACGGACACATCCAAGCATGAAATATTATCAACTTTTCCTCTCTATGAGTCATGCATAACAGATGAGTGTGTTTAACAGTTTTCATAAATAACTTGTATTTATCATTAGCTTTAATAGTTTTTTAAAGAAGTTTTAAGTTATTTATTTATTTAAAAGATTTTATTTACTTACTTTATTTTTTTTGTGGCAGAGAGAGTCAGAGAGAGGGACAGATAGGGACAGACAGACAGGAAGGGAGAGAGATGAGAAATAGCAATTCTTCATTGAGGTTCCTTAGTCGTTCATTGATTGATTTCTCATATGTGCCTTGACTGTGGGCCTTCAGCAGACCGAGTGACCCCTTGCTTGAGCCAGCGACCTTGGGCTCAAGCTAGTGAGCCTTGCTTAAACCCAATGAGCCCGCGCTCAAGCTGGCGACCTCAGGGTCTCAAACCTGGGTCCTCCAGGTCCCAGTCCGACACTCTATCCACTGTGCACCGCCTGGTCAGGCTATTTACTTATTTTAGAGAGGAGAGAGAAAAGGAAGGGGGGGGAGGAGTAGGAAGCGTCAACTCTCATATTTGCCTTAACCAGACAAACCCAGGGTTTCAAACTGGCAACTTCAGCATTCCAGGTCAATGCTTTATCCAATGAGCCACCACAGGTCAGGCTTATTTATTTATTTTTTGTTAAAGATTTTACAGACAGCCTGACCAGGCAGTGGCGCAGTGGATAGAGCGTTGGACTGGGATGCGGAAGGACCCAGGTTCAAGACCCCGGGGTTGCCAGCTTGAGCGCGGGCTCATCTGGCTTGAGCAAAAAGCTCACTAGCATGGACCCAAGGTCACTGGCTCGAGCGAGGGGTTACTCAGTCTGCTGAAGGCCTGCGGTCATGGCACATATGAGAAAGCAATCAATGAACAACTACGGTGTCGCAACGAAAAACTGATGATTGATGCTTCTCATCTCTCTCCGTTCCTGTCTGTCTGTCCCTATTTGACTCTCTCTCTGTCCCTGTAAAAAAAAAAAAAAAAAAAGATTTTACAGACAGAGGAGACAAAGGCGAGGGTAGAACGAGAAGTATCAACTCTTTTATTTTATTCTAGCAAGAGGGACAGAGACAGACAGGAAGGGAGAGAGATGAGAAGCATCAACTTCTTGTCGCAGCACTTTAGTTGTTCACGGATTGCTTCTCATACATGCCTTGACCAGGGTAGAGTGAGGGGGCTCCAGCTGAGCCAGTGACCCCTTGCTCAAGCCAGCAACCTTGGTCTCAAGCCAGCGACCTTGGGCATGAAACCAGCAACTTTTGGTCTCAACCCAATGACCATGGGGTCATGTCTGTGATTCTGTGCTCAAGCTGGTGACCTCGGGGTTTGAAACCTGGGTCCTCAGCCTGACCTGTGGTGGCACAGTGGATAAAGCATCGATCTGGAATGTTAAGGTCACCAGTTCGAAGCCCTGGGCTTGCCTGATCAAGACACATATGAAAGTTGATGTTTCCTCTCCTTCACCCCTTCTTTCTCTGTCTTCCACCTCTCTGGAGTGAGTTAAATAAAATCTTTAAAAAAAAAAGAAAGAAACCTGGGTCCTCAGCATCCTGGGTCAACGCTCTATCCATTGCACCACCGCCTGGTCAGGCAAGTCATGTGTTGATTTTAAAGATGAGACTAGCAACACTGGATTTACTTTTTTGTTCATTTGTTTTTATTTTTTAATATCAGCTTCTTGTTAAATTGAATCTGCATCCAATCCTGACAAAATGTGTAAAAGCTCAAAGATGAGATATTTTTGGCCCTGGCCAGGTAGCTTAGATGTTTGGAACATCATCCTGACACACTAAGATTGTGAGTTTGATCCCAGATCTGGGCACTTACGGTAATTAACCAATGATGGCATGAATGAGTGGAACAAGAAGTCATGTTTCTCTCTCTGTCTCTCTCCTTTTCTCTCTCTCTAAAGATCAGTTTTTTAAAAAAGATAATTTTTACTACTAATTTAAATATTTGCTTTATGTGCATTTTGTTTAGTTTTAATTTTCTATGTATAATTTTTTAAATATTCATTTTCATTTGCTTCAAAATAATCGGGATGGATTGATGCACAATGGTTTGATGGCTGTTGGGAGTGATTGGTGCATGGGCACTGCCTTTATTTTATTTTATTCATTTTAGAGAAAGAGAGGAAGGGAGAGGGGAGAGAGAGACAGGAACATTCATTTGTTTCTGCATGTGTCCTGACCGGGAATTGAACCACCAATCTCTGTTCTTTGTGAAGATGCACGAAACAACTGACCTATGCAGCCAGGGCATACCACTGCCTTTGACTTTGGGTAAAATTATCCCCAATTCAAAAGACAAGCACCTAACTATAATGGCCAAATTATGGGGTAGCCACATGATTAACTATTAAGCAAGTATTAAAATATTTTACAAATAAAGGAAAACCCAAATATATATGAAGGAAATTTACCATGTCTAAAATAATTACTTTTAGCTTCAGGGAATTAAATGATTTTACTTTATATTTATTTTTCAGGTTTTTTTTTTTTTTTTTGGAGAGGAGGGGAGATAGGCCAACTCTGGCATGCACCCTAACAGGGATCCACCTGGCAACCCCCGTGTGAGGCTGATGCTTGAACCAATCCAGCGACTGGCTGCAGGAGAGAATGTGAGAGAGAAGGGGAAGAGGGACGGGTAGAGAAGCAGATGGTCACTTCTCATGTGTGCCCTAAGTGGGGATTGAACCAGGGATGTCTGTACGCTGGGCTGACACTCTATCCACTGAACCAACCGGCCAGGGTCAGGTGTTTTTTTTTTCTAATTGATTTTAGAGAGACAGAAAAAGAGAAAGAGAGAGAAGCATTCATTTGTTGTTCCACTTATGTGCACACTTGTATGTGCCCTGACCAGTGACTGAACCCACAACCTTGGTGTTTCCAGATGACACTAACCAACTGAGCTACTAACTGGCCAGGGTTTTTTTTACAAAATGAAATCTTTAACTTTTTATTAAGCTGCTTCCTGTCATCTATTTAAGACTCTTCCTCACCTATTCAAAGCCTATCTTTAGACTTTCAACTGTCTTGCAATTAAGTATTTTTACTGCAAACTCATGGACCAGCTGTGGATTGTAACAGGCAGATATATAGTTAGGATCTATCTATAAAGATTAATAGAAATTACCCATATTTTAGTTTCACCATGCTTGTTTTAATGGGGATAATGTCTAAATCTGACAAATTATGTTCTCAAAATAAGTTACTATGTAGCACTTACAAATACCATAGAATTGTATTCATCAACATAGATTACAAAATAGGATGCATAATGACACCAACTTGTAAATTCACATAAGCATAGAAAAGGATCTAAGAAAAATGCATTTTAGTTATGTAGTAAGTAAATTATGGGTGTTTTTAATTAGTTTGCATTCCCAGATTTTTCCCAAGGAGTTGGTCCTGTACTTAAATTACACACACAAACATATTTCTCCTCCCTGCATCTGCCCAATCCCCCTAATTCCTATCCCTATCCCTGCAAACACTTTTACACACACTTTTGAACACTGATTGCTACAACCAAATTTTTCCCTTTGGGTGTCCATTATTATGTGAATTTCAGTACTAGTCAGCAGGTTCCATACCTGAAGTCCTCTGACTAATCCTCATTGGAAGAGTCAAATTTATTCCTTGATAAGTCAAGATAAAGCAGGGGTTCTTGTTAACTGGTTTTTCTACACTGATTTGTTTGCATCCTTACTAAAGTTATCTTCCATTTATGATGTTCGAATTGATGTCAGGTCAACCATTCTCTCTCATCACTCAATTCTTTGTTCAGAACTAATGGTTGAAAGGGATCCCAGACATTAGACCTCAGAGTGGACCATTACCAAAAAAACTAATTACAAAATTTTCTTTTGACAGAACACACAATTGTGGGTTCATTTTATCACAAAAGGATAATGCTTAAGGCTAGTAAAATCTGGAGTACTTCCATTCCAATTAAAATTTTTTAGGACCCTGGCTGGTTGGCTCAGTGGTAGAGCATCCGACCCGGCCTGTGACAGTCCTGGGTTTGATTCCCAGCCAGGGCACACAGGAGAAGCGCCCATCTGCTTCTCCACCTTTCCCCTTCTCCTTCTTTTCTATCTCTCTCTTCCCCTCCCACAGCCAAGGCTCCTTTGTAGCAAAGTTGGCCCAGGTGCTGAAGACAGCTCCATGGCCTCAGGTGCTAGAATGGCTCCGGTTGCAGCAGAGCATCGCCCTATGGTGGGCATGACGGGTGGATCCTGGTCGGGTTCATGTGGGAGTATGTCTACCTCCCCACTTCAGAAAAATACAAAAAAAAATTTTTTTTGTTTATTGATTTTAGCGAGAGGAATGGGGGGGAGAGAGAAAGAGGAATATCAGTCTGTTCTTGTACGTGCCCTGACCAGGGATAGTACTGGCAACCTCTGTGCTTCGGAATGATGCCTAACCAACCGAGTTATCCAGATAGAACTCGTTCCAATTCTTTTTAAAACATTTTATTGATTTCGTACCATGTCAAGTGTAGAGGGAGAAGTATCAACTCATACTTGCTTCACTTTGGTTGTTGTATGTATGTGCCTGGACCGGCAAGCCCAGGGTCTTGAACTAGCGACCTCAGTGTTCCAGGTTGAAGCTTTATCCACTGCGCCACCACAGGCCAGGCTCATTCCAATTTTCTATAGGGAATACAATTTCTTTTAGGTATCAATCTCTAGGACATCAAAAAACACAAAACAAAAAACCCTATTATACTTTTATATTTTTTTTATGAGTTAGCTTCTGGAACCTTCCTTGATGGTATTCTTTTTATTTATTTATTTATTTATATTCATTTTTAGAGAAGAGAGAGAGAGGGCGAGAGACAGAAAGAGAGAGAGAGAGAGGAGAGACAGAGAGAGAGAAGGGGGGAGGAGCTGGTAGCATCAACTCCCATATGTGCCTTGACCAGGCAAGCCCAGGGTTTCGAACCGGCGACCTCAGCATTTCCAGGTCGATGCTTTATCCACTGTGCCACCACAGGTCAGGCCCCTATTATACTTTTTAAGAAAAATATTATTAGCCAAGAGTTCAGAACAATTGAGAAAAATTTTCTGATTATAATTTATCACCATTCCTAGGGGTGAAGAATGTTGAGTAGCACAAATGAACAATACTGGATGGGTTAGTTAAAATTCTTTGTTTAGATACTGAATCCTTTTAACTGGTACAAACAGTAGTTTGAAAAATTCTGGTACAAAAAAATAGCAGTATGAAGGAAATTTACTTACTTTACATATCCAAAAGACCAACCTAGTTTATGTAGTTAGAAATGTAATGCAAATCTTCACTGACTACCATTTCAGACCCATTACTGTATAAATACCAAGAATTGGGGAACCTGGAGTCCTTTCCCATTCCCCAAGAGTTGCCAAAGCCCTTTGTCAGTTCATCCCAGTCAGTGCCTTTTTTGCATGTTTTTTCTGCAGTCTCTTTTTAGGATGTCACACCTTGCCACTCCCTACGAACTCTGCTCAAAATGGTCATTTGCACATACTGTCCTTGCCGAGCTGTGATCCCCAGGACTCCTGTTTTTTGGTTTTTTTTTGTATTTTTCTGAAGCTGGAAACAGGGAGAGAGTCAGACAGACTCCCGCATGCGCCTGACCGGGATCCACCCGGCACACCCACCAGGGGCGATGCTCTGCCCCTCCGGGGCGTCACTCTGCCGTGACCAGAGCCACTCTAGCGCCTGGGGCAGAGGCCAAGGAGCCATCCCCAGCGCCCGGGCCATCTTTGCTCCAATGGAGCCTTGGCTGCGGGAGGGGAAGAGAGAGACAGAGAGGAAGGAGGGGGTGGGGGTGGAGAAGCAAATGGGCGCTTCTCCTATGTGCCCTGGCCGGGAATCGAACCCGGGTCCCCCGCACGCCAGGCCAACACTCTACCGCTGAGCCAACCGGCCAGGGCCAGGACTCCTGTTTTTAAAGCATTCTTGCCTCCTACTCATCAGTACACACACAAAATACATACGTCAAGTGTAGAGAAGTCTAAACTTTGTTCCAAGGCCCCTCAGACTTGTCTTCAGTGGTAACCTTGGCAAGGTGCCTTCTGTTTTTGCATTTGGCAGGTGTTCAACACCACTTCCCAAGACTAAAACTACACTGCTCACAAAAACAAGGGGATATTTCAAAATGAATATGTAGCAATAAAAAAAGCATTTGATTTTTATTAAACAAGAACATCAGAAAAGCAAACAAGTCAAAGAAAGTTTGATTATGCAAATGAGATGCAAAATAAACTTATTTCATTGGTGAAAATACATTATATATAGTGACTATACAAAAGGCTTTAAGTATTGGAGCATCTGCACGTTCCCTGATCTTGAATGTACATTTTGAAATATTCCCTAATTTTTGTGAGCAATACATTAAGATGGCAAAATGCAAATCCAATTTACAAGAAAGCAACCTTGAAAGATATGCACACAAACGCCAGGTCTAGTTCTAGCTTAGTAGTTACAAACTTACTTCCTATGAAGAGCAAAAACTTATTCTGCTTCAGAGGACATTGAACTGTTTCCCCATTATTAAACCAATCCAATCACACAAACATCTTCCAAGTACAATATAGATGTTCAAGTATATATTACAAAAAAATAAGATTTCACTTTTTTTTTTAAGTGAGGGACAGACAGGAAGGGAGATGAGAGAAACATCAGCTCAAGAGTCGTGGCACCTCAGTTGTTCATTGCTTTTTCATCTGTACTGAGCCAGAGACTCCTTGCTCAAGCCAGGAACCATGACTTCATATCAGTGATCCCTTGCTCAAGCTGGTGACTTTGAGGTTTTAAAACTGAGTCCTCGCTTTCTTTCACCGTCTCTTCTCTCGGCCCAGATTTAGGCGATCTCCGACTGCCTTCTTCATGGCATCCCTTCTGTGTTGCGGGCTCAAGCTGGCCGCCTGCGGCTTCGTTCTCAGCGCCTGGGGAGTGATCATGTTGATAATGCTCGGAATCTTTTTCAATGTCCATTCCGCAGTGCTAATTGAGGACGTCTCTTTACTGATAAAGATTTTGAGAATGGCCCCCAGAACATATACGACCTTTACAAGCAAGTCAGCTACAACTGTTTCATCGCTGCGGGCCTTTATCTCCTCCTCGGAGGCTTCTCTTTCTGCCAAGTTCAGCTCAATAAACGCAAGGAATATATGGTGCGCTAGCACTGTCGCGTTTACCCTCTTCAGCCCTCTCTTCTATTTAAAGACTCTCTCCATTCCCTCCTGACCCCCATTCTGGGGCCGGCCCCAGTAGAGAGGCTAGGGTTGGCTGTTACGTGTTCCTCCGTACTTTTCGCCTTTGCCCGTTCCACAATAAAGAGAAACTGCTCTCTTAAAAAAAAAACAAAAAAAACAACAAACTGAGTCCTCATATCCCACTTCAACACTCTATCCACTGTACCACTGCTGGTCAGGCAGGCATATTTCACTCTTTTAAGAAAACTTTGGAAGTAAAATTTAAGCCAGACTTAATTCATGTGCTCCAAAAAATTCTTTCATAATTGAGATTTTTATTGGTTGTTTTTGAGGATAAGTACACAGACATTTCAATTTGTACACAATTCTTAACATACGTACCAAAAATGTAGACATGTAGTTGTGATTCTTTTCTAAACAGTTTTTCCAGTGACTTTCCAGCTTAAAATTTGGGGCTAATTTTTCTTGATAAGAGTATCAAATACTAGTATCTTCAAATGTTGACACACTGTCACATCAGTCCCACTAATTCACAATTTAATATCATATGTACTACATAATCAAATTCTTAATCTTTCACAGCACATTAAAAGTTACTAGGAACACTGGACTACCACACCAGAGATGTTACAGAGTGCACAAACTTCTGACAGGGAGAGCCAAGATCAAGGAGTGGTTTTCTTTAGGGAACAATTCTACCAAAACCATGGGAATAGGGAACAATTCTACCGAAACCATGGGAATAGAAGTAAGTTCAAATGTTCAAGACATTAAATGCACAACTGACTCCAAATTGCCATTTAGTATGCTTTGTGTTATAGGATATAAAAACTACCCCCATCTATGGAATGTTAAGCTGACACCCAAGACAATCAAAGCCTCCCATATTCATATCCCACTATTTTCTGGTTGTACCAAAAAATAAACAACCAGCAAATGATTTCACCTCTTAAAAAAAAGCATTTATACTTAAAAAAATGAGATGAGGTGGAATTCCCTCCTTCTTAAAAATGTTTCTAGAGCTACTAAAAAACTTGCATTTACAAAATAGTTGATAAAAATATTCCTCTGGATTGTACAAGAAGGGAGACAGGGACCGCTGATAAGACGTGGTGTATGACATTAATCAGACTTGGTTTCTTTCTCTCCTGCTTCATCTGAGGCTGGGCTCTGTAAATCAAAGGAAAAATACTTAAGTTTCCATCACTGCTATGATCTTTGAGACCTTAAGCATGTAACACAATTTAAATTTTACTTATACATGAACTATTAGGTCTGAGGAGAAACCAACTCATGGCACTTCCATGGTTGTGTGCAGACTCAGAGCACCAAAAATCTGAGCCACTCAACATGCACATTACCATCTGAGGTTGTCCTGCCTTCTTGTCTCAGCTCTAATACCATAAACAAGCATCTTTTTCACGCTCTATTTAGTGCCACATATTTCATTTTTTTTGGATGATGTTGTTTAGACAAGTGTAGTGTTGTCTTCTAGTATTGCCAAGTGCAAGAATGTCGTGACGTGTCTTATGGAGAAAATACATATGTGGGATAGATTCCTTTAGGCATGTGTTACAGCGCTGTTTCTGTTAGTTAGCCATGAGTTCAATGGTAATGTATCAACACATATTGAAGAAAAACACACATAAAATATGGTTATGTACTGATCAGCTGGTAGAAACATTGTGATCAGTACTGCAGTTCAGTATTTACAGCTACCTCATGAAACAAACACATGAACAAGAATCAACTGTAGTTTGGTAATATGTATTAGGTCAAATTCTTCCCTTATAATGTCTTCTTATATCACACAATTCTTAATGTGTGGTTTTAGAACTAAGAATTAAAAGGCAACTGTGATTGTAAATTTTGCAGTGTAGAAGTGGTTACATTAAAAATTTGATCTATAAATAGAAAGTTATAAAAATAAATACCTGAACTACTTATCTTTTCTAATTTAGCCAATATAATGTAAAAAAGAGCATTGGTTGGCTTAAGAAAAGTTAATTTATCAAAACCTGCAGCTACTTATTTTTTTAAAAGTCTTTTTTCTTATAGCTTAAAAGAGTCAAGATTAATGTGTACTTAGTATCATACACTATGTATTTGCTTATCTTAGTTACTACTTCTTATTTGCTTGATTTAAGTTAATATTTAGTCCTAAACATGTGGCCCCCTTTAAGAAAAATATACCACCTTCATTAGCAATGAACATGTTAAAAATGTGCCAAATGAAGGGAATGGATTAAAAACATTTTAAAGCAATTTCCAGAATTAACAAACAAACAAACAAAAAACCAAGGTTAGAACAGTTCTATCGACGGCAATTTGAAAGAGACTAGAGTACTTATTTAAACAAAGTTCTAAGGGGAAAAAAATGAGTGCCAAACCAGTTAGTAAATTAAATATTTTTTATATCAGAGAGCCCAATGTACAACATAGTGTCTGTTACTGGTGAATTTCTGAATATATTAAAATTTCTGCCTGACCAGACGGTGGCGCAGTGGATAGAGCGTCGGACTGGGATGCGGAAGGACCCAGGTTCGAGACCCCAGGATAGCCAGCTTGAGCATGGGCTCATCTGGCTTGAGCAAAAAAAAGCTCACTAGCATGGACCCAAGGTCACTGGCTCGAGCGAGGGGCTTACTCAGTCTGCTGAAGGCCCGCGGTCATGGCACATGAGAAAAAAAATCAATGAACAACTACGGTGTCGTAACGAAAAACTGATGATTGATGCTTCTCATCTCTCTCCGTTCCTGTCTGTCTGTCCCTATCTATCCCTCTATCTGACTCTCTGTCCCTGTAAAATAAATAAATAAATAATTTTAAAAAGTTTAAAAATTTAAAATTTCTTGTTCGCTTGCTTAAAAAGACACAATTTACATAAATATTTCAAGGATGATCTAAATTCATAAGGCTTCATAAAAGTACACATTTTATTATCTACTGTTCAGGGTCAAAACCCAAAAACACAAATACTCCAACCTTCTCGTTTTTAGTTTCTCCATTTTCTGCAGGCAGATCTTCTTTAGGATCCTGGTTAGCCACTTCGGCCTGTTTTCCCTTTGCTCCCCTTTTCCCTTTTGATTGCACTTTTTTGTCTGCAGATTTATCCTATGATAGAATAAGAGTATATTTTAAGCACCAACTTTACACTACTAACCTTTTCTGACTTGCTACTGAGACAGTATCCACAATGGTTGCAATGTTAATGCTTTGTCGCACTTCAGCCTTAATTAACATGACACACGTTTTATATGAGCCACCTTAAGGTCCACCCCCAGTAAATGAACAACCAAGTTTGCTAAGAACTGTAACAGGACTTGCCTATTAGCCTCCTATGATGATTCAACCTAAAGCCTGAACTACACAACTTTCTCCAACACCTTCTCCATCACCCACTATTCACTGAATTTCCACATGGCAGAAAAAAAATGAGGTGAGGAACAGCTGGAGAAATCTCTCCCCCTCGTATCTCCCAAACTTCTCTTAAGCATGAACAATAAATTGTCAAATGTCTACTGTCCTGAAAAGACATTTACCCTCAGTAAATAAGCCCATTCACCTGAAAAATGCACCAAGTTGTATGGTCAAGTTGACTATCATATAACTAAAATGATCAATTTTGGGTTTATCGTTATCATTTAGGTGTCTGAAGAATCTGAAAGCACACATATGAATTATTTAGTATGATGATAAAAAGGTTTGAAATTTAGGCCAATTTTAAAGCAATACAAAACAGTGTTTTTGGATACCATCCATCAATGGAGAAGCAGCTTTGCAAATATTTTAACATATCCTGTAAATAAAGAACATAGCCAACAACAAAGTAAGTTAGGTACCAGTAAGTTGTATAATAACCTCTATCAATACTGACCAACACACATTAAATGGCCACAAAGACAGGGAGGGAGATCTCACAAATATCAATGCTAAGAGGAGAGAAAAAAAAATCAACACAATGTATCCCATACCAATTGTGGCATTCCATACACAAACACAGCATGATAACTATGAATGGCCTGCCCTGAAACAATACCTCAACCATTAATAGCTGGAAAGCTAGAGGAAACATAATAAACCAACACGTTTTTTGGAATGTATGCTTCCACGTTTAAAATGCTTCTAAGAAAATTATCCAAGCCAAGAGCACACACTGAGATACATATGCTTTGAAAACAGCATGTCTAGCCTGCAGTACAGTTATTAATACATCAAAATTTGCTCAACGGGTGAAGTGCTGACCTAGCACACTGAGGTTGCAGGTTCAACCCTCCGTCAGGGCACATATGAGAAGCAACCACTGAGTGCACAACTAAATGGAACAATGAATTGCCGCTTCTGTCTTCCCTTCCCCCTTCTCAATGGGGAAAAAAAAGGCTTTTTACCTTCTGTTTAAACCTTTAAGTGGATCATTTATGAACACAAATGATCAATTGTGAAAACAAAATGTATTATTTACCTAAAGGGGAAAAAAGACCACCCACTCTCTTTTTCTGTTGGGAAAACTTAAATGAAAGGTTTGCTCCTTAAGGAAAACTGACAAGACCTTGGAGAGGAACAAATACGTTTACTAAGCTTGATGTCTGAAACTGGAGTTAATACTTAAAACTGTTTTCATTCCAGTAATTTTATGGCAGATCAAAATAAAGACAGAGATAAATAAGAGAACAATTTAAGAGGAAAACAGGCATAGTATTTCAGCCAACTGACTTCTTAAAAGAGCACATAATAAAAAGAAGATGGGTAATAACAGTACACTGCTGTTGGCAACATTTCTGCAACAAGATCTATTGTTTTTCTTCAGCCTTCAAGAAAAGTTTCTGTGAGGGGGAGGGGGAGGGGCACAAAGAAAACCAGTTAGAAGGTGACTGAGGACAATTTGACTTTGGGTGATGGGAATGTAGCATAACCAATGTCAAAATAATCTGGAGATGTTCTCTCTGAACATATGTACCCTGATTTATCAATGTCACCCCATTAAAATAAAATTTAAAAAAAATGTTTCTGGGGTACCCTAGCTTTGTATACAGAGAATTTCTGCATTATGTCCTGGTGTGAAAAATTCTAAGCTGACGTACTATATTTATACCTTCCTTGAACCCTTAAAAAAAAAAAAAAGGATATTCTATTGGAGAAAAGTTAAGGTTTTTTACACTCACCTCTGCAAAATGTTTAAATGAAGAAACGGGAAGAAAAACCCTATGTGCAATATGAAGCTTTCACCTCTGCTTTTAGGAAAGAGATGACGACAGTTAAAGATATTCTGGGGAAAGGGACTGCCACGCCAAATCCTCACTTAAATTCTGAGTGGACAGAAATTTAAATCACACCATGAGTTTCTCCTGAAGCACATGGAGAACTTAGAGGAAGGTTTTATTGCTATATCCAAAAACAAAGTAACAAATGACTTATATATTCCACTTTGCCAATGTAAGTTTTCAAATGTACATATTCCCAGGAACTTCATTCCAAAGACCTGCAATATGAATATTGCAATCATAAGTCTATCCCAGAGCAACAACGTCACGAACTGAATGTGTTAAGGAAATAAAATGATTTCGTGAATTCCGTTACATGTAACTGTAAATAAAATACTTTAATAATAGTTATTTCTCACAGAACAGGACTCTTGATCTACCCACATGTAAGATATAATCCCCTCCCTTGGCTTGTGAACTTTACTTGCAAAAACGTCCACATTCCCTTTCTCCTAGCCTCAGTCTCAGCTTGGCTGTTATTGTCGAAAGAAACACACGCACGCAACCATGGACAAGCACTGACCATACACACAAAAACAAAGGATAGGTTTCCTTTATAAGCTCAAGTTAATATGGTAAAATGTTGACATTCCAGGAGACTGACATCTGTTAATTATTTGAGACATTCAAAGTCAAGATCTTTGTTGCCAGAACAGCTTTTTATTAAGGAAAAAGGTAGGGGTTGAGTAAAACAGCATTTCAAAGACACCACGAGTCCCTTAAGGTAAGTTTGAAACCTACCTTTCCGGCCGCCTTTTTGGGTTTCGTTTCCACTTTTGCAGGAGCAGGTTTCTGAAAGGCAAAGGTAGAGCTGTTTCTTCACTGGGCACGATCCCTCGGGAAAGGAACGGGTGCGGGGCTCGCTATACTTACAGCTGACAACCTCGCTGATCTCCTCTTGGGCTTTAATAGAGAAAAGGAAAATGAGCAAGGAATGAAGGATGCGGCTCAAATGGACCCTTCCCCCGCAAGGCCGAGGGGCAGGGCTCTTACCTCCTCCTTCGCCGACCCCTCGGCGGAGCTGACCTGCGGAAAGAAGCACACCAGGGAAGTGGGAGCAGGCCGCAAACAAAAGTGCCCGAACGACCCGCGCTCGCCCGCCCGCCAGAACAATGCCCGGCCGCGAGACGTCAGAGGCTTCCCGCCGCCGTGTTCGAATCTCCCACCCGGATCTTCGGGCCGCCAAACGTTCCAGAGCAGCGCTCACAAGACGGCAGCGCGCCCGCCCAGCGGCCTGCCGCAGATCCCGGAGCGCCTACGGGCCCAGCACCGCCGTGCACGCGCCAGGCCTGGGCCTCGCGGACCGCCGCAGCAGGCCTGGGCGGCAGAGGGGGCGTGTGCGGCCCGCGGTCCTCGCTCACCTTCCTTTTAGGCATCGTGGCGGCGGGCCGGGCGCGTGCTGGGTGTCTTCGTGAACCTGGGCTGCCTGGCCACTGCCGCTTCTCCCGCCGCCCAAGCTGCTCGGACCCGCGACGGGGGCGGTGGGAAAACCAGATAAAACCGGATTGGGATCCCGCCTCCTCCTCTTCCCCGCGTCTCCCAGCCGCTTGCTCCCCCTCCTCGCTGGCCGGGCCGCCCCCCGCCCTTCCCCATTGGTTGTGTAGCCCACTCCACCGCGGTCCGCGCCCTGAATAGGTGAGGCGGGCCGTCACTCGACCACTGCGCTCCGCCCCCGCTCTCGGCGCCCCCACTCCCGCCTGCCATCTCGCGGAGCCCCATACTCAGGCGAGTGGGGCGGGGCCTCAGAGGCTACTCTCGCCTCACGGTGGTTTGAAGCCGAGCCGCAAAGTGCGGTCTGCCTGTCGATTGGTGGATGGCTACCACATGATTGCTGGGTGACCACCACCCACAACTTGACTAGATACTCGGGTCACTCGCCCGCTTTCTCCATGCCACAAAGATTGAGTCCCTTCCATACAGGGTGAATTGCGATAAGGCATTTAGAATTAGTCTGGTAGACTTGGAAGGGACAATGTTTTTAAGTACGGGCCCATTTCTCCCGCCTCAGTAGGCAAGAAAGGCAATTTGGTGTCCCTAGCTTCGTAGGCCTGCGGGAGCGGTCGTAGGGCGCAGGCGTGGAAGGGAGGTCGTGGGAAGTAAAGCTGGAGCGGACTACTCGCTAGGCACGACAGCGCAAGCGCGGGTCTTTGCGACGTCTCTCGACTGGCGGCTGGCGCGGGGCCCTGTCCTTCTGCCAGGTTGTTCTCAGACCTCTCTGGTAAGGGAGCATGTGTGTTGGCTCAGTAGCCTTGTGGAAAACATGAGCCGTGGGTTTTCAACGTCCCCAGGACTTGTCCACTGCTATTCTCTCCCCCAACCTGTCCCTCTTGCGCTGAATTGAAGCGGAAAACATACCCACCGAACTCCTGCCCATTTTTAACCAGTTGCTCACATGAGCTGCTTTTAAAATTTTTATATATTGATTTAGAGAAAGGGAGGAGGAGAGAGACATACACACTCACACCCAAAAACATGGATCTGTACCTCTGTTCCTGTATGAGCCGTGACCTGGGATGGAGCCTGCAACCTTGAGTGTGGGGAGGATGCTCTAATCCTCTCTAAACCACTAGTCAGACTATGTCACTCCTGATCAGTAACTACCTGTATTCCTTCCCTTCTCATTCAAGGAAGCCTGAAATCCTTATGGCTTATAAAGCCTCCTGTGATCTGATTCACTTAAGTAATTTTCACCACTGATCACCCTGTTTCACCTGAATCTCAAACAGGCCAGGTACCCCTTGCTTCAGGGCCTTGTCACCTGTTGTTCCCTAAGACCACTGAGCTCTCTTCCTCAGCCTCCTTCTGTCTTTGCACAGATGTCACTCTCTCAATGAGACCTTTGCAACTTTTTATCTCCGTTCTCAACCTTGTTTTCTCCATTACATCTATTGACTGTGGTTATACTGAATATGAGATTTTGTATTCACTGCATATCTTCGGAGGAATACACAAGAAAGTGGTGCCAGTGGTTGCTTCTGGAGAGAATAATCAGATGCAGCAGGATAATATTAAACTGTATCCTTTTCTCTCCTGTCTGCATTTTAAAAAACATAACATCCGAGAGTGCCTGGCACCAGTATCATAATGCCTGCCACAATAATGCCTGCTCTGTGCCAGGCATTATGATAGCCCTTGGGGTAGAGAGACTGCATATATACTGCTCACAAAAATTAGGGGATATTTTATATCCTAGTAATAGGATACCTATCCCAAGGACTTGGTTCATTTGGGAGAGAAAACAAACAAATTGGCCAAGTAAGGGAAAGCCACAGGCAGTAGGACAGCACATTCCAATGCATGCAGACTTAGAGATTCTGACAGTCCTCTACAGCGTTCAGAGTGGTGGGGATGGAGATAAGGGAGTGGAGAGTGAAGAGAAGAGGCAGAAAACAGCATAGAGTGGCAGCATGCAGACAGGGTTGGATACCAAGCTAAGGAGTTTGGCCATTATCCAAGGAGTGGGAGACACTGGAAGGTCTTCATCAAGGGAATGCCAGTACTGAGATCTGAACTTAGCTCATAAAGATCTTTATCTCAAGAACTGAAGATGCACAGGCTAGAGTTGACAAACTGTTAGCCTACAGGTATTTGCTTTTGCCCAGGTGTTTTTTTCTTTGTTTTCTATGTTGCCAACACAAGCACATGGAACAACTGGAAAACTGGCAATGTGGTGTTCCCCCCCCCCCGGAAGTGAGAAGTGGGGGAAGGAGCAGCGGAGGGGCAGACAGACAGACTCCCGCATGCGCCCAACCGGGATCCACCCGGCATGCCCACAAAGAAGTGATGCTCGCCCCTCTGGGGCGTTGCTCCACTGAAATCAGAGCCATTCTAGCACCTGAGGTGGAGGCCATGGAGATGTCCTCAGCTCCTGGGCCAACTTTGCTCCAGTGGAGCCTTGGCTGTGAGAGGGGAAGAGAGATAGAGAGGAAGGAGAGGGGAAGGGTGGAGAAGCAGATAGGCGCTTCTCCTGTGTGCCTTGGCTGGGAATTGAACCCAGGATTTCTGCACACCAAGCCAACACTCTAATGCAGAGCCAACTGGCCAGGCCCAGCAGTGTCTTTTAAAGCTAAACAATGTGACTCAATTCCACTCCTAGAGGTATACTCAACAGAAGTGCTTACATCTGTTCAGTAAGATATTCATAGATAAACTATTTTTAAATTGATTGGTTTGAGAGATAGAGGCAGAGAGAGAGAGAGAGGGAAGCATTCATTTGCTGTTCCACTTAATTGTGTATTCATTGGTCACTTTCCAA
The DNA here is from genome assembly GCF_036850995.1 of Saccopteryx leptura. Lineage (NCBI taxonomy): Eukaryota > Metazoa > Chordata > Mammalia > Chiroptera > Emballonuridae > Saccopteryx > Saccopteryx leptura. The sequence continues at coordinate 219,644,278 of NC_089504.1, read as the reverse complement.
ATATGCTCTGATCGAACTTGCAACCTTGATGTTTGGGACAATGCTCTGACTGAGCTGACAGGCCAGCACCATAGCTGAACTATTTTTATAGGCCCAAACTGGGAGCAACTTAAATATCTATCAACAGGAAAACCAATGAATAAATGGTGGACTATTAGCAATGAGAAAGACCCACCTTCTACTACACAACAATGTGTGTGTATCTCACAAGTATTCAATATAATGTTAAGAGGAAGGTACAAACTGTGCAATTCCCTTTATATAATGTACAAAGGCAGGCAAAAAAAATCTAGTCTGTTATAAGTCAGGATAGTGGTTCCTGGTTGGGGTGGGTGAGGAGCTAGTTAGTGACTGGAAGAAATAGCAGTAGAAGACTTTAGGGAGCTGGACATGTTCTGTTTCTTGATCTGACTGTTGGTTGCTTTGCTTTGTTCACTCTGTGAATATTAACTGATCTGTATATGTACACACACACATTTCTGGATATATACCATCAATTAAGTTTTAAAGATTTTTTTATCCCAGCATATCAAAATTATAGGATTTCACATACAAATTCAACTCCAATTTCTGGCCTCCTTTGTGCATATGTGCCACAAGCTGCACTTGACCCTGTAACTTTTAGGAGGCATCCTTTCTCTAGTTTGCTAAGATCCCAGTCCTGATGATTTTTCTCACCTGTATTTCCTGCCAGGCCTCTGAAGGCATATCAGCTTGTGATGCCTATGTGTAAGTGTGGGAAATTGTAAACACCATGTTTTATTTTTCTGTTTATTTTTGGAAGAAATAATTATATGGTTCAAAATTTCAGAAGTATAAATTTTGTTTCCAGAGAAGTCTCCCTTGCACTTGTGTCCCCAGATCTATATTTCTCCCAAGAAAAAACCAGCGTTGCTGCTGCTTGTGTCTCCTTCCAGGGATGGCTTATATATTTGCAAGCAAATGTGTATATGAATATATTCTTTAGTTTCCCTTTTTTTTCTTTATTTATTTTTAGAGAGAGAAGAGAAAGAAGGGGGCAGGAGCAGGAAACATCAACTCCCATATGTGCCTTGACTGGGCAAGGCCTGGGTTTTGAACCGGCGACCTCAGTGTTCCGGGTTGACACCTTATCCACAGGTCAGGGTTCCATTCATGCTTTTATACTGTTTGATACTTTGCATTTTCCCCTTCACAATGGGGATTGTTTCCTAGTAGTGCTTATTAGATTCCTACTTTTTATTGCTTCATTGTCTACTCTGAAGATATACCAAACACCTTTAAACCAATTCCCTATTGATCGGACATTCGAACTGTGTCTAATCTTTGGCTCTTATGAAGGATGCTGCAATGAATAACCATGTGAATATGTATCAATAGGCACCCTGTTTAAACAACAAAATGTTCTTGCAGACTTCAGTGATGACTTAAAATTATTTTTACGTAAAGTTCACTTAAATCTTTGAAAACTTATTTATTCATTTATTTTGAGACAGAGAGACAGAGAGGGACAGACAGGGACAGACAGACAGGAAGGAAGAGAGATGAGAAGCATCAATTCTTCGTTGCGGCTCCTTATCTCCTCAGTTGTTCATTGACTGCTTTCTCATATGTGCCTTGACGGGGGGTGGGGGTGGGGGAGGACTACAGCAGAGCGAGTGGCCCCTTGCTCAAGTCAGCAACCTTTGGCTCAAGCTGGTGAGCCTTGCTCCAACCAGATGAGCCTGCGCTCAAGCTGGTGACCTCGGGGTTTCGAACCTGGGTTCTCCACGTTTCAGTCCAACGCTCTATCCACTGCACCACTGCACCACTGCCTGGTCAGGCTGATAACTTAATTTTTTTTTCTTTTTTTTTTTTCTGAAGCTGGGAACGGGGAGAGACAGTCAGACAGACTCCCGCAAGAGCCCCACCGAGATCCACTCGGCACGCCCACCAGGGGCGGGACGCTCTGCCCACCAGGGGGCGATGCTCTGCCCCTCCCCTCCGGGGCGTCGCTCTGCCGACCAGAGCCACTCTAGTGCCTGGGGCAGAGGCCAAGGAGCCATCCCCAGCGCCCAGGCCATCTTTGCTCCAATGGAGCCTTGGCTGCGGGAGGGGAAGAGAGAGACAGAGAGGAAGGAGGGGGGGGGTGGAGAAGCAAATGGGCGCTTCTCCTGTGTGCCCTGGCCGGGAATCGAACCCGGCTCCCCCGCACGCCAGGCCGATGCTCTACCGCTGAGCCAACCGGCCAGGGCCTGATAACTTAGTATTTAAGTTTAAAACATTTAATACTTAGAGCTCTTAAACAACTATAAAGCCAAATTAACTTTTTCAACCCCCAAACTCTGCAAGACCAATAAAATGCAAATCAACAACATTAGCATGAAGGAAGAGCTTTGCTGAAAGCAGAGTGCATGCATTTGGTATTTGCCCATGTGATCTGTATGGAGGTTGTTCTGGTATGCCTCTGTACAGCTGAGAAGCCATTATTCATTTGGTCCTTTGTGGTATGATTTGGTTTTCATGTAATACAGATGATATATTATTTATGAGTTTACATAAATCTCCGTGCTTTTCCTGTAAAACTGTAGGAAACTGGTCCTAGTCCTGCTTGATTCTAACCCTAAACACACACTCAGAATAGGCACTGAAATTAGGCAGTGCTTGCTCAACAGTGAGAATCTATGCTGAATGATGTGGATAGTTGGGTGGTCACTTGACAACACAAAAATCTTAAAAATTCCCCAAAGAACTCTCAGGATCTTTGTATGCATTCACAGAAGTATCCTCATCACCACTCCCACTGGGGGTCCACATGCCCCACTTTGGGAAATCATGCATTAATTCAGGCTGGTAGGTTGATGAGGAAGTGATTGCAGGAATTCTAGAGGGGAGAAGTATGAGCCTCATCTAGGGCAGAACTGGGGGGGGGGATGGGGCTCTGAGGGAATTGAGGAAGGAGAACCAATAACTCACAAGTCAGCAGTTCACCTATCCCATGCCAGGTGCTGTCCTAGGTGTTTGAGATAAAGTTGTGAACACCAGTCAATCTCTGCAGCTTGAGGGCTCCGCCCCCGACCTAATCACCCAAAAGCCCACCTCCAAATACCATCGTATTCATAGTTAGGTTTCAACTTTAAAAAAAAATATTTATTGCCTGACCAGGCGGTGACTCAGTGGATAGAGTGTTGGACTGGGACACAGAGGACCCAGCTTCGAAACTCCGAAGTTGCTGGCTTGAGTGCGGGCTCATTCGGCTTGAGCACGGGCTCACTAGTTTGAACGCAGGGTTGCTGGCTTGAGCATGGGATCATAGACATGACTCCATGGTGGCTGGCTTGAGCCCAAAGGTCGCTGGCTTGAAGCTCAAGGTCACTGGCTTGAGCAAGGGGCCACTCGCTCTGCTGCAGCCCTGTGGTCAAGGCACATATGAGAAAACAATCAATGAATAACTAAGGAAACTAAGGAGCCGCAAAGAAAAATTGATGCTTCTCATCTCTCCCCCTTCCTGTCTGTTCCTATCTGTTCCTCTCTCTGTCCCTCTTTCTGTGTCTGTCACACACATAAAATTATTTATTGAATTTAGAGAGCAAGGAAGGTATATAGAGAAAGAGAGAAATATCGATCTGTTCCTGTGTGTTCCCTGACTAGGGATTGAAGCTGCAATCTTTGTCTCTTGGGTGATGCTCTAACGAACTGAGCTATTGGGTCAGAACATGTTTCAGCTTTTGAGTTTTGGGGGAACACAGACATTCAGTCTAGAGCAGAAACACCCCTGCATCTCTTCCAGACCACTCAGCTTCTGTGGCCTAGGAAGAGAATCATCTCAAGTGGGCAGTCACCTCAGGATATTTGAGACTTGAGCAAAAACATTCTACTCCAATTATTTTTTTTTCAAAATATAAGAGAAAGTTTATTTAGAAAGTCACAGAGGTAGAAGATATGGGCTTTAGGGGACAAGTTACAGAGGCAAATGCAGGGGAGTTTAGGAGAAAGAGGGAAGCATGTCTGGTGGGGAAGAAGAGGGGAGGGGGAAAGGCACAGGCGTGCTCCGTGGAGGGACAGCTCTACTCTAATGTTAAAGGGCACTTGTTCTTGCTGATCAGTGAAAGAGTTCCAGGTTTACTTGGCTGTGTGAGCTCTTAAAGCAGAAGCAATGGGCTCTGGCCAGGTAGCTCAGTTGATTAGAATGTTGTTCCAGTACACCAAGGTTGTAGGTTTGATCCCTGTATGTGGCGGGGTGGGTACAGGAGTCAACCAGTGAATACATGGATGGGGGAAACAATGAATCGATGTTTCTCTCCCTCTCTCTAAAATCAATCAATAAATTTTAAATGTTTAAGGTTGTCAGATTATATAAAAATTTAAAATATAAATAAAAGCGGAGCCCTGGCCGGTTGGCTCAGCGGTAGAGCGTCGGCCTAGCGTGCGGAGGACCCGGGTTCGATTCCCGGCCAGGGCACACAGGAGAAGCGCCCATTTGCTTCTCCATCCCTCTGCCGCACTTTCCTCTCTGTCTCTCTCTTCCCCTCCCGCAGCCAAGGCTCCATTGGAGCAAAGATGGCCCGGGCGCTGGGGATGGCTCTGTGGCCTCTGCCTCAGGCGCTAGAGTGGCTCTGGTCGCAACATGGCGACGCCCAGGATGGGCAGAGCATCGCCCCCTGGTGGGCAGAGCATCGCCCCTGGTGGGCGTGCCGGGTGGATCCGGGTCGGGCGCATGCGGGAGTCTGTCTGACTGTCTCTCCCTGTTTCCAGCTTCAGGAAAAAAAAAAAAAAAAAAAAAAAAAAAATATATATATATATATATATATATATATAAAAGCAACATCACCTGACATGGTTTGAGGGATGCCCCATTTGTAAAGAGATATGAGGAAGCTGTCTCAAGTATGGTTAGATGTTGCCCCGTAAGTGTGGTTTGAGTGTTAACCAGAATAACAAAAGCAGGAAAAATAATATTTTAGCTTAGTGCTACCTTTATGTTTTCCAAATTAAAAGAAAAAGATATCTTTCCGAATCCTTTCTCAAAAGCTCTATAATTGATTTAGATTTCACTTTAGCGTTATTTTCTTTAAGTACAAAATGGAAAAAGAGGGAACAGAATGTGACATTTTAAAATTATTTTTATTTATTCATTTTAGAGAAGAGAGAGAGATAGAGAGAGAGAAAGAGAGAGAAAATGGGGGGAGGAGCAGGAAGCATCAACTCCTATATGTGCCTTGACTGGGCAAGCCCAGAGGTTTTTTTTTGTTTGTTTGTTTGTTTTGTTTTTTTTTAAAGATTTTTTTTGTTAATTTTTGTTGTTGTTTATTTTTTTTACAGAGACAGAGAGTGAGTCAGAGAGAGTGATAGACAGGGACGGAGAGAGATGAGAAGCATCAATCATCAGGTTCTCGTTGCACATTGCGACACCTTAGTTTTCACTGACTGCTTTCTCATATGCGCCTTGACCGCGGGCCTTCAGCAGACTGAGTAACCCCTTGCTGGGGCCAGTGACCTTGGGTTCAAGCCTGGTGGGCTTTCTGCTCAAACCAGATGAGCCCGCGCTCAAGCTGGCGACCTCGGGGTCTCAAACCTAGGTCCTCTGCATCCCAGTCCGACGCTCTATCCACTGCGCCACCGCCTGGTTAGGCAAGCCCAGAGTTTTGAACCAGTGACCTCAGCATTCCAGCTCGACCCTTGATACACTGAGCCACCACAGGTCAGGCCAGAATGTGACATTTTATTATAGTTAAATGATATAAAATGTTATTCCCATTGAAACAACTTCTCATTTTCCTTTCTTCTCAGAGAAACCAGATACAGCTTACTTAGAAAAACAGATTAGTATTTTTCTTCCTTATTGAGCCTGTGTATAATCCAGTTTTATTTTGTGACTTATATTCTTGATTGTCACATCGTTATGCATAGTCTTCCTGTTGCTAATATTGATCATACTTGCATATTATAAAATGCCTTTTGCTCTTTTTACTGGTGCTAGGCTATGCAGTTAGCTTCGTGTGGCACTCTGTGTGAAATACCATAAATTTAAATTCGATCTTAAAAAAGATCTCTCATCATCAAAATGTACCTGTCCTGTTAGCTGAACCAGTAATGTTCTTCTTGCCATTGATATGCCTAAGTGAGGTGAGCAATCTCAGACTTGTATATTAGTCTGTTTTATTTGTGTACTTGTCTTGTCTACCCTCAGAGTCTTAGTGAACTTGACTATGTGCATTGACCGGGCAAGTCCAGGGTTTTGAACCGGTGACCTCAGCGTTCCAGGTCGACCCTTGATACACTGAGCCACCACAGGTCAGGCCAGAATGTGACATTTTATTATAGTTAAATGATATAAAATGTTATTCCCATTGAAACGACTTGAAGTGAACTTCTAAAATGAGTAAAACTTCCAGTATAATGCTAATGAGTTCATGGTATTGGGGAGGCAGTGGAATTAGAAGAATTAGTGGGTTGCATTTTTCCCTTTCTCTTTGATATTTCTTTCCTTTTCTTTCTTTCTTTCTTTCTTTCTTTCTTTCTTTCTTTCTTTCTTTCTTTCTTTCTTTCTTTCTTTCTTTTTCTTTCCTTCCTTCCTTCCTCCCTCCCTCCCTCCCTCCCTCCCTCCCTCGCTCCCTCCCTCCCTCCCTCCATCCCTTCCCTCCCTCCCTCCCTCCCTCCCTTCCTTCCTTCCTTCCTCTTTCTTTTTAGCGAGAGAGACAGATAGGGACAGACAGGAAGGGAGAGAGATGAGAAGCATCAATTCTTCATTGCAGCACCTTAGTTGTTCATTGATTGCTTTCTCATATATGCCTTGATCAGGGAGGGGAGTTTGCAGCCAAGCCAGTGACCCCTTGCTCAAGCTAGCAACCTTGGGCTGAAGCCAGTGACCTTGAGCTTAAAGCCAGCAACCTTTGGGCTCAAGCCAACGATGATGGGATCATGTCTATGATCCCACGCTCAAGCCGGTGACCCTGCACTCAAGCCGGTGAGCCCATGCTCAAGCCGGACGAGCCCTTGCTCAAGCTGGCAACCTTGGGGTTTTGAACCTGGGTCCTCTGCATCCCAGGCTGATTCTCTATCCACTGTGCCACCGCCTGATCAGGCTGAAAATTTCTAACACACACCCATTAATCTATCTAGTTTATTTTTCCACAGGCATGAGATGAAAAGAATGAAGTGTAGAAAATCCTTTGTTAATCCTCATATGCTCAACCCCCACCTTAGCTCAAGCCCCTATGTATTTAATAGCATCTCATACTATATTTTTGAAAAATTTTTATTTATTTATTTATTATTTATTTTGAGAGAGAGGGGGAGAGACCGTAAGAAGCATCAACTAGTAGTTGCTTTTACTTTAATTGTGCATTGAGCTTCTGCTAGGTGCCTTGACCAGGGCCCTGCCAGTGTCCTCATGTTCAAGCCAGAGACCTTGGGCTTTTCATGCTAGAGACCTTTGGGCTCAAGATGGTGAGCTTTGGGATCATGTGGACGATGCTCTGCTCAAACCAGCAACCCTGCAGTGATGAGCCTGTGCTCAGAGCTGGTGACTTTAGTATTCTGGGTCCTCGCTTTATCCACTGTGACACCACAAGTCAGGCTGAAAAATGTTTTAAATGGTTCATATACCATCATTATTTTATGAATAACAGTCTTTTATTTTACATTATTTACTAACAATTTACTAAGTACCCATAAACCCATATCCAACCTTGGAACTAAGAGTTACCTAGACAAACCAATGTATCTCTTTTAAGTACTTTGCATGCTGGCAATTAACAGTACTTATAATATTTGTTTAGTTAAATCCACAGGAGAATAAGGACTGGGGATGTTTTGTTCACCATCATTTTATACCCTGCAATAAGTAAAGTATCTGATACACAGAAGGCATTAATACTTTAACAATCTAAAAAGGAATTAATTGTAGTAAAAAACCATTGCATAAAACTCATTTGCTTTAAGTGTAGTATTCAATGATTCCTAGTAAATCTACAGAGTTGTACAACTGTGACCACAATCCAGTTATAAAACATATAAAATACCTGGAAAAGATTCCTTTTGTCCATTTTCTACCAATCTTTGTCACACCCTCACGCCCCCAGGCAATCACTGATCTGCTTTCTGTCATTATAGCTTAAAGTCTTCTACTAAAAGAACATTTTTAAGAGAATACAAAAATAAGCCACAGACTGGAAGAAAATATTTGCAAAGCATCTACCAGATAAAGGACATCTACCAAATAGAATGAACTGAAAACTCTATCCAGTTCTAAAAACATAAACAATTCAGTAAAAAGGGGGCAATAAATTTGAACAGATACTTTATCAAGGAAGACATAAGAATGACAAATAGGCACATGAAAACCTGCTCAATACCAGCAGTCATTAGAGAAATACAAATATAGCCAAAAAGTCTAATGAGATACCACTACACACCTATTAGAATGACTAACATGAAAAGACTGACGTTGGCTAGGATGTAGAGGAACTGGATTCAAATCCTGTTGGTCAGAGTGTAAAATGGTAACCCACTTTGGAAAATAAGTCAACGGTTTCTTAAAAAGTTTTTATTTTATTTTTTTAGTGGAACTGTGTCTTCAAAAATGTCAATGTAATAAAAGACAAAGACTGTGGAAATGTTCCAGATTAAAGGAGGTCAAAGAGATCTGTCAATTAGATGCAATGCCTGACCCTTGACTAGTTCTTGTATTAGAGGGCAAAATGCTACAAAAGACTATTCAATCAACAGACAAAGTTGGAACAAAAATGGCAGCTGGATAAAAGTATTGTTATCAATTTTGACTTTGCTGAAATTAACAAATGTATTGTGATTATGTAAGAGAATATTCCTAGATGTATGTATACTGAAAGAGGGAGAGGGAACATGGTTAAGAAAATAGGGTAAAATGTTACAGTGGGTAAATCTAAGTAAAGGGCATTGGGTGTTCTTGACACCAGCTTTATTTTTTACAACTTCTCTATACGTTTGAAATTAATTTTTAGAAAGCTAATGAAAGGTTTATTTAGAGATAAATTTCTGGATATAGTACAAAGCTTGTGAAAGGAAGTCTACTGCATTCATAACAATAAGATTAAATTTTTTTTTTTTGTATTTTTCTGAAGTTGGAAATGGGGAGGCAGTCAGACAGACTCCCGCATGCACCTGACCGGGATCCACACGGCATGCCCACCAGGGGGCGATGCTCTGCCCATCTGGGGCACTGCTCTGTTGCAACCAGAGCCACTCTAGCGCCTGAGGCAGAGGCCATAGAGCAGCGGTTCTCAACCTGTGGGTCGCGACTCCAGGTGGGGGTTGAACGACCAAAACACAGGGGTCGCATTTTGGTCGTTGGACCCTCCCCCCCCCCCCCGGGGTCGCGACCCACAGATTGAGAACTGCTGCCATAGAGCCATCCTCAGCACCTGGGCCAACTTTGCTCCAATGGAGCCTTGGCTGCGGGAGGGGAAGAGAGAGACAAAGAGGAAGGAGGGGGGCGGTGGAGAAGCAGATGGGCGCTTCTCCTGTGTGCCCTGGCCGGGAATTGAACCCGGGACTCCTGCACGCCAGGCCGACGCAATAAGATTAATTTTAACCTACTGAGTTTTGCATATTCATAAAGCTTAGCATAACAGAGACTAAAATAAAAACATTTTAAAAGTTATTTGGTTCTATCAATTTTTTAAAAATTGAGGTGAAATTTACATGCAATTAATCATTTAAGGGTACAGTGCAGTGGCATTTAATATATTCACAATGTTGTTAGACAACTACCTAGCAATATTAACAGTGATGCCTTTAAATATAATTTAACATTTTTGTATATTTTTAACAAGTTATGAAAAACAGAAAGATTGCTCAAATTACAATATTTTTTTTCTGATTAGTTCCTCACACATGCGCATGTACAATGCATATATGTGTGTTCACACAAAAGAAATGCTTGAATATTCCACTGTGCTAGAATGCAATTTTCCAAGAGAGCCTCATACTTCTTTCATCATTAGCTATCCTGGATCCTAAAACAGGCTGCAACATATGGAACTAGTTTAGCATCCTGATAGCTAAGAAGCAATACAACAGCTATAAAATTTGTGCATTTGAGGTAACCATCTGAGCTTATTTTGTGCCAGTCAATGAAACTGACACTGCAGTTTCACTCTGGAAAGATGGTCAGCTTGCTCTTTGACTCAATACTATATGTGCTCATCATTATCATCATCATCATCATGATTTTTACTTAATAAAACCAAGTGGGCAAAGCAAAGAATAGGTAAATTCAGTTTCCACTAAATTTTCCCTTTGTCCCCTCTGCTTTCACTGTTTTGGGAATAGTTGAGGCCACCCCATCTCACCTTATATTTCAGTGCTGTCTCTGGGTGTGCCTGTCTTGAGAGGAATCCACTTTGTGTTGGCCACAAAGTTGGCAGAACTTTTATTTACTACACATAAATGTGAATTGGGGTATTTTTTTTTTTTTTTTTTTTTTTTTTTTTTTTTCATTTTTCTGAAGCTGGAAACAGGGAGAGACAGTCAGACAGACTCCCGCATGCGCCCGACCGGGATCCACCCGGCACGCCCACCAGGGGCGGTGCTCTGCCCCCCAGGGGGCGGTGCTCTGCCCATCCTGGGCGTCGCCATATTGCGACCAGAGCCACTTTAGCGCCTGAGGCAGAGGCCACAGAGCCATGCCCAGCGCCCGGGCCATCTTTTGCTCCAATGGAGCCTTGGCTGCGGGAGGGGAAGAGAGAGACAGAGAGGAAAGCGCGGCGGAGGGGTGGAGAAGCAAATGGGCGCTTCTCCTATGTGCCCTGGCCGGGAATCGAACCCGGGTCCTCCGCACGCTAGGCCGACGCTCTACCGCTGAGCCAACCGGCCAGGGCCGAATTGGGGTATTTTTGCTGTAATTTTACATCTTCAGCTAAATGTAGGTTAACTATTTCATTACAGACTGATTATAAACAGTGCTTTTAAACTAATACTTAGTTTTCAGGTATGCCGTTTTGGAAATTGTTTAGAATACAGTGTTTAGTTTTGAAATGTATAGCTACTTACAAAACATTTTTTTTTACAGATACCTATTATCATCACGGTAATTTTCTATTTCTAGAAAGGTTTATTTTTAAAAAGAGACTAGGATATTTATTTGTTTTATTGATGAGGGAAAGAGACAGGTACATTGATCTATTCCTCTGTATGCCCAGACCAGGAATGGAAAGGGCAACCCCTGTGCTTCAGAACAATGCTCTAACCAATGAAGCTACCTGACCAGGGATAGAAAGGTTTATTTTTAAATAAATTTAGGAAGGCCCTGGCCGGTTGGCTCAGTGGTAGAGCGTTGGCCTGGCGTGCAGAAGTCCCGGGTTCGATTCCCGGCCAGGGCACACAGGAGAAGCGCCCATCTGCTTCTCCACCCCTCCCCCTCTCCTTCCTCTCTATCTCTCTCTTCCCCTCCCGCAGCCAAGGCTCCATTGGAGCAAAGATGGCCTGGGCGCTGGGGATGGCTCCTTGGCCTCTGCCCCAGGCACTCGAGTGGCTCTGGTCGCAACACAGCGACGCCCCGAAGGGGCAGAGCATCACCCCCTGGTGGGCAGAGCGTCGCCCCCTGGTGGGCGTGCCGGGTGGATCCGGGTTGGGTGCATGCGGGAGTCTGTCTCTCCCCGTTTCCAGCTTCAGAAAAATACAAATAAAATAAAATAAATAAATTTAGGAATAAAAGTGAATCCATTTAAAGGAAGTACCAATTACACTGTAACGAAAGAGGTTTGCAGATACACTCAATCTAAAGACAGCAGTAGCGGGAATACTAGAGTTCGTAAAATTGAACTCAAAACAGTAGCGGAGTGGGTGGGAGAAGACTACGGAAGCCTGGAAGGCCAAGGAGGTGGTGTCAGGCAGGACCACGTGGAAAAGACCGCCCGGGCTCCCGGCTACCGTGGCGCAGTGCGCAGGCGCGGCGGGCTAGGCCTCACTGCGCAGGCGCAGGTGCCAGCACCGGCGTGGTCCCCATGGGGGTGCTATAGCTGAGTCCGAACTGCGGGGAGAGTCCGGGATGAGCACCGCGGAGGCCGACCGCTGGGCGTGGCTGCTGGTACTCAGCTTTGTATTTGGGTGCAATGTGCTCAGGATCCTCCTCCCGACCTTCTCCTCCTTGGTAAGTGGCTACTTGGCCTTCCAGGGGTCGGTGGGTTGCCGCCTCGGTCCTTGCCGAGCCTGGTTTAGATATAGGGGTTTCAAACTGGTCTCTTGTGGGCCGCATTCGACCGCAGAAACATCTTCGTTGGGCCTTCTGTTTCAAGAAAGAAATAGCAACACTAGGTCACGGTTTCACGTGACAGCAGTGCTCAGGCTGAGAGTTCTTAGTGCCCCCCCCCCCCCCCGGCCTTCCGTACGCATTTCGGTTATCTCCTGGTCTCTGGAGGCGTCCAGCAGCGCTCGGCTGCTAGGGGGCAGTGCCTAGAGCAGCACGGCGTTCAGAGTTTCCGGGGGTCCTTGGCCTTTCTCGCAGGTAGTTGACAGCTGTGCCAGGTCCCGGAGAGACAGGTATAAGGGTGCGAAACTATCCTTTCTGGTGTATGGGGTGGGGTAGTTAACAGTGTCGACCGATAATCTCAATATTGTTTGATGCTTCCTTTATTCAAGGGAGCGATGGGCGCTGGGGAACACTCTCAGCGGGGCACTTTGGCAAGGCATTGAGTACATTACCTCGTGTCCAGCTGTCACGGTTGCTGTGAGAGGTGCATGCCATCCCATCTTCCTTTACCTCCCAGAGGAGTGTGACTCAGAAAGTCATGGAAGTTTGATTCTCGGTTTGTGATGATTCTTTTAGTTCTGTTCCTCTGTCTACTGGAACTTGAGTAGAGGTTCTGTGGAAAATTTGATGGGGGAAGTGGGTGTATGTGGGAGAAACATAGGGAGCTGTTCCCTGGAGAAGGGCGCCCTCTATTTGCCCACAGCGGGAGTGAGGGAATGTCTGACCCAGACTGAAACCTCAAAGATGGGGAGCATGGGTTGCAGCATTATTCTAGGAAACTCAGTCCCCCTGCTTTTCTCTCCAATATAAATGCTGCTGCTGCTGCTGGGAGGTATTTAAGATTAGGCAGGATTTCTACTTTATGTTTTATTCTACCAGTATTCATTGAGTGCTCTAGTTGAGGGCCTTACTACACCTATTGTTCTTGAGGCATAGAACCTTCTCTCTTAGTCCCCATCTCCCCTTCAGAATCTTTTCTGATGCTGCCTACTTTTTAAGATTATGTCTGAAGTCTTGAGCATTGCATAAAATACCCTTGAAGAGTTGGCCCCTGCCCATCTTTCTTTTTAAAAAAACTGTGGTAAGATATCTACATAAAATATACCATTTTAACCCTTTTTAGGTGTACAGGTCAATGGCATTAAGTACATTCACATTGTTGTGCAGCCATCACTATCTGACTCCAGAAGTTTTTCATCTTCCTAAACTGAAACTGTACCCATTAAACACTAACTTCTCACCTGACCAGGCGGTGGCGCAGTGGATAGAGTGTCGGAATGGGATGCAGAGGACCCAGGTTCGAGACCCCAAGGTCGCCAGCTTGAGCACAGGCTCATCTGGTTTGAGCGAAAGCTCACCAGCTTGGACCCAAGGTTGCTGGCTCGAGCAAGGGGTCACTCAGTCTGCTGAAGCCCCCCTGTCAAGGCACATATGAGAAAGCAATCAATGAACAACTAAGGTGTCGCAGTGAAAAACTGATGATTGATGCTTCTCATCTCTCTTCGTTCCTATCTGTCCCTATCTATTCCTCTCTCTGTCTCTGTAAAAATAAATAAATAAATAAATAAACACTAACTCCTCATTCTCTCTCTCTTCCTGACAGCCACAATTCTACTCTTGTGTCTATGAATTTGACTACTATGAGTGCCTCACAGAAGTGGAATCATATACTATTTGTCATTTTGTGAGTGGCTTATTTTGTGTAGCATAATATCTTTAGTGTTCATCCTTGTAGCATGTATTAGGATTGTATTCCTTTTTTTTTTTTTTTTTCAGAGACAGAGAGTCAGAGAGAAGGATAGAGAGGGACAGACAGACAGGAACGGATAGAGAGAGACGAGAAGCATCAATCATCAGTTTCTCTTTGCAACACCTTAGTTGTTTATTGATTGCTTTCTCATATGTGCCTTGACCGTGGACCTTCAGTAGACCCGAGCAACCCCTTGCTCAAGCCAACGAGCTTGGGTCCAAGCTGGTGAGCTTTGCTCAAACCAGATGAGCCCACGCTCAAGCTGGCGACCTTGGGGTCTGGAACCTGGGTCCTCCGCATCCCAGTCCGATGCTCTATCCACTGCGCCACGGCCTGGTCAGGCGAATTGTATTCCTTTTTAAGGCTATTAGGCCATTGTATGTATGTACTACATTTTGTTTATCTGTTCATCTCTTGATGAACATTTGGGTTATTTCCACTTTCTGGCTATTGTGAGTAATACTGCTAGAACATTGGTGTACAGAAATCTGTGCAGTCTCTGTTTTCAATTCTTTTGGGTAAATACCCAGAAGTGGAATTGCTGCATCATATGGTAATTCCACATTTGCTTTTTTTTGAGAAAGTGCCGCACTATTTTTAACAGCAGCTGCACCATTTACATTCTCACCAGCACTGCACAAGAGTTGCAATTTCTTTTCTTAACTTTTTTTTTTTTTAAGTTTTGTTGATTTGAGAGAGAGGTAGGGGGGTGGGCAGCAGGAAGCATCAGTGCATTTGTAGTTGCTTCTTATATGTGCCTTGACTGGGCAAGCCCAGGATTTTGAACCGATGACCTCAGCATTCCAGGTTGATGCTTTCTCCATTGGACCACCACAGGTCAGGCAAGAGTTAAAATTTCTCCACACTCTTCAACATGGCATTTCAGGTTGCTACTTTGACAATAGCCACCCTAATAGGTGCAAAGTGGTATATCCTTGTGTTTTGCTTTGCATGTTTCCTAATGATTAGTGATATTGAACATCATTTCATGTGCTTATTGGCCATTGTATCTCTTCTTTAGAGAAATATCTATTCAAGTCCTTTGCTCGTTTTTAAATTGGGCACCAGGAGCTTTCCCCTGAGTAAGGGCGCCTTCTGTAGCCCCACAGCAGGAGTGATGGGCTGTTTGTTTTTTGTTGTTGATTAAGGTGTTCTTTACATATTCTGGATACCAACTCCTTATCACAGATGTTATCTTCCATTTTTGGGTTTCCTGTCCCTCTTTCTTGCAGTATTACCTCCATTCTAATGTCCCCCATCCCCTTTCACCTCATGTGGGAGCAACATGCAACTAATCACAATTGCTCAGAGGCTGTGCTTTATATTCCTCTATGAAATGTTTGTAATTTCTTATTAGCTGAGGAGGAAGTTGGAGTGTGTCTTTGGGGTATGCCAGCAGCTATAAATAAGACCTGTCGCCTGACTGGGCGGTGGCGCAGTGGATAGAGCGTCGGACTGGGATGCAGGGGACCCAGGTTCGAGACCCTGAGGTCGCCAGCTTGAGCCCAAGGTCGCTGGCTCCAGCAAGGGGTTACTCGGTCTGCTGAAGGCCCGCGGTCAAGGCATGTATGGGAGAGCAATCAATGAACAATTAAGGTGTTGCAATGCGCAACGAAAAACTAATGATTGATGCCTCTCATCTCTCCGTTCCTCTCTGTATGTCCCTGTCTATCCTTCTCTCTGACTCTCTCTCTGTCTCTGTAAAAAAAGAAAAAAAAAAAGACCTGTCATGATCTCAGGCTCCTTCACCAACCCTACCCCAGACACTGCCACAGAGGTTATTGCTGCAGTCTTGATGACGTGGGTGAGCTTATGCCCCATTAGGGTGGTTGTTCATCATTTAGATGTAAGAGGATTGGATTTGACTTTGGACTTGTATAAAATACTATGCTGCTGCTTACAGGCTGTATAACCTTTTAAACCTCAAACCAGTTACCTTTCTTTTTTTCTCTTTTTTTTTTAAACAGGGACAGAGAGAGAGGGATAGATAGGGACAGACAGACAGGAACGGAGAGAGATGAGAAGCATCAATCATTAGTTTTTCATTGCGACATCTTAGTTGTTCATTGATTGCTTTCTCATATGTGCTTTGACCGCGGGCCTTCAGCAGACCGAGTAACCCCTTGCTCGAGCCAGCAACCTTGGGTCCAAGCTGGTGAGCTTTTTGCTCAAGCCAGATGAGCTTGCACTCAAGCTGGTGACCTCGGGGTCTCAAACCTGGGTCCTTCTGCATCCCAGTCCGACGTTCTATCCACTGCGCCTGACCAAGCTAACCGTCTGGTCAGGCCAGTTAGCTTTCTTAAACTTCTCTCACCTTAGTTGTAGCACTCTTTGTGGGGAATGTTAATCAGGTTCAAATTATCTTAGCAGAGTACAGCCCCCATTGTTGGTGTTCAAAACAGGGAAGAGGCCCTGGCTCGTTGGCTCAGTGGTAGAGTGTCGGCCTGGCATGCAGAAGTCCGGGGTTCGATTCCCGGCCAGGGCACACAGGAGAAGCGCCCATCTGCTTCTCCACCCCTCCCCTTCTCCTTCCTCTCTGTCTCTCTTTTCCCCTCCTGCAGCCGAGGCTCCATTGGAGCAAAGATGGCCCAGGCGCTGGGGATGGCTCCTTGGCCTCTGCCCCAGGCGCTAGAGTGGCTCTGGTCGCAACAAAGCGACGCCCCGGAGGGGCAGAGCATCTCCCCCTGGTGGGCAGAGCGTCGCCCCTGGTGGGCGTGCCGGGTGGATCCGGTCGTGCGCATGCGGGAGTCTGTCTGACCCCCTCCCCCCCCATTTCCAGCTTCAGAAAAATACAAAAAAACCCAAACAAACAAACAAAAAAACAGGGAAGAGTAACAAAGAAACCCGTTCCTCCTGGTCACTGGGTTTGTGCTGAGGGTCAGTGAAAAACTGTAAGGAAGTACTGGTCCCATGTAGTTAAATGCTGCTCCTTCACGACCATTAGAGGCTGCACCATCATAGGCCCTCATTTGAGGTCCGAAGTGGGAAAGGCTTCCTACAAGAAAAAAGAGTTTGATTGGGAATGGGCATCACACCCCTGTACTTAAGATTATAACCTTCTTGCAGTTTCTGACGGTTTCCGTCCAGCCAGAAGCAGGGGAGGGTTGCACCATCCCATTATTTGGGCAGCTGGCTGGGCCCCTGGGAATACCAAAGTCAAGAATCTTCTGCCCAGCAAAGCCTTGCAGGGTCCTGGGAGGGGATTTCAGCTTAATACTGAGGTGGGGTACGTGCTTGGATAAGGACACCCTAGCCCCTGGTGTTGACTTCGAATTTTCCTGAGAGTTCTTTTTTCTGTTCAAGCTAGTCATAGGTCACATGGATGAGAGAGCGATGTTCATTCAGTAGTGATCCAGGACTTTCCTTAGCCAAAGGCGGCCAAAGAGTAGGGGGAGGAGGAAAGACTTGACTGTGGGAGCACCCGCATTGGGTGGAACGTAGGAGGCTTACTACGCAGGCGCTCTAGGACTAGTGTGGCAGAGGGCTGGGAGAGTCTTGGCAAAGGGCGTGCACTGCGCAGGCACTCTAGGACTGACACGTATGGAGGGCGGGGAGAGGGTCTCAGCGAGCCGCACGCACTGCGCAGGCGCCGCAAGCCTGACAGGGTAAAAACCCGGCTCTTACGGTCTCAATATGTTTACTCTTTTTAAATTTTTTTAATCTATTTCTTACAGAGACAGAGAGAAAGTCAGAGAGAGGGATAGACAGGGACAGACAGAAGCGGAGAGAGATGAGGAGCATCAATCATTAGTTTTTCATTGCGCGTTGCAACACCTTAGTTGTTCATTGATTGCTCTCTCATACGTGCCTTGACCCCGGGCCTTCAGCAGACCGAGTAACCCCTTGCTGGAGCCAGTGACCTTGGGTTCAAGCTGGTGAGCTTTTTGCTCAAGCCAGATGAGCCCGCACTCAAGCTGGCAATCCCGGGGTCTCGAACCTGGGTCCTCCGCATCCCAGTCCGACGCTCTATCCACTGTGCCACCGCTGTTTACTCTTTTTGATCAATCCTTTATACCTACTCTACCACCACCCCCTTTCCAGCGTGGATGCCCTCCTGCCCCACTTGGGTTCTGATACCGTGTTTGGCTGGGTACCACTCTGCCCCGGCTCTAATTCCTATGTCAGGCTGCCCTTTCTTGTGGACCCCCACATCACTATGCTTGGCTCTAATCCTCTGCCTCCTTCCCTGATTGCCAGGGTGTCCCTTTGCAGAAATGTCCTCATCACTGTCTTTGGGATCTGAGTCCCTGTGCTGGGCCACATCATCATTGGCATCCACGTGGCTCTGCCTACCTAATTTAGGACTGAATTCTTTAGGGAAGGAAGAAAATGCATGGTCTGTGTACCTGAATGACAGTTCTGGGGGTGGAAACAGTTTTTATTTTATAATTACAGTTTTACAGTTAGAGTGACAGATGCATATGTTTGTACGGTAAGGAAAAATATAATGTGAATAGCAATTGAAGTCGGAGGGAATTTTTGTTTCTGCAGTTATAGGGAGCAGGAGCTGGAAAAGGCAGCAGAGGCTGGCTATCTAGGTAAAGGGCGGCTTGCCCAGGTGAGAGAGGCAGCAGGTTAGATGGTGGAGGAAGTGAGAGAGACTGTGTACTCCAAGTGGAAAGGCACTGATCCCAGCTGTCCACTCCACCAGATGTCCAGGGTGCTGCAGAAGGATGCAGAGCAGGAGTCTCAGATGAGAGCAGAGATCCAGGACATGAAACAAGAGCTCTCCACTGTCAACATGATGGACGAGTTCGCCAGATACGCCAGGCTGGAAAGAAAGATCAACAAGATGACAGACAAGCTCAAAACTCATGGTACTGTTTTCAGTTGTAGTTTGGAAAGCTTCATAAGAGCTGATTCATAGAGAAATCTATATAAAGATTTGTGGAATATACAGTGTGTCCATAAAGTCATGGTGCACTTTTGACCGGTCACAGGAAAGCAACAAAAGACAATAGAAATGTGAAATCTGCACCAAATAAAAGGAAAACTCTCCCAGTTTCTGCAGGATGATGTGGCAGCATGTGTGCATGCACAGATGATGACGAAACACCGTGTATACAGCTGAGCAGCCCACGGCCATGCCAGTGGAGATGTGGACCGTACAGAGGAAAGTTCAATGTGTTCTGTGGCTCGCTAAATTCGAATCCGTGACCAAAGTGCAACGTGAATATCGGCATGTTTATAACGAAGCACCACCACATAGGAATAACATTACTCGGTGGGATAAGCAGTTGAAGGAAACTGGCAGTTTAGTGGAGAAACCCCGTTCTGGTAGGCCATCAGTCAGTGACGAGTCTTTAGAGGCTATACGGGATAGCTACCTAAGGAGCCCTAAAAAATCTGTGCATGAGCCCACATCGAACTGCACTGAATAGGTATGAAACTGGGAGAGTTTTCCTTTTATTTGGTGCAGATTTCACATTTCTATCATCTTTTGTTGCTTTCCTGTAACCGGTCAAAAGTGCACCATGACTTTACGGACACACTGTATGTACTGATTCTTGAATATTGATATAAACTTTTAAGTTGTCTAGAAGAAACCCAATAATAATTATTACTTTCCTTTTATTTGCTGATGACCCTTTGCTTTCTAAACACAGAAACACCCAGCATCCACTTAGAGCAAGGGTCCCCAAACTGCAGCTCCCTGAGGCCATTTATCTGGCCCCCGCTGCACTTCCAGAAGGGGCACCTCTTTTATAGGTGGTCAGTGAGAGGAGCATAGTTCCCATTGAAATACTGGTCAGTTTGTTGATTTAAATTTACTTGTTCTTTATTTTAAATATTGTATTTGTTCCCGTTTTGTATTTTTGTTTTTGTTTTTCCCGTTTTGTTTTTTTACTTTAAGATAAGATATGTGCAGTGTGCATAGGGATTTGTTCATAGTTTTTTTTTATAGTCCGGCACTCCAACAGTCTGAGGGACAGTGAACTGGCTGGCCCCCTGTGTAAAAAGTTTGGGGACCCCTGACTTAGAGTTTCTCCAGAGCCAACTTGTTAGATTGTCATTCTCATGTCCAACACTTTTCTGAGAGCAGTCTAGAAAAAAACCCTCAAAGCAGGTTCTCAGGGGCTTTTTGTTCCACTCTCTAAAAGTGCCCGCAATGCTATTATTCTAGTGTAGACTCAGGCTAGGGCTCTGGTCTTACTCATTTTTATGTTTGCCACTGTCCCTAACAGTCTGCCGTGATGGAAACGATTTTTTCAGGGCCGCCTATGTGCGGAGAGTGTGCACAGTGAGAGAGCTGTCGTCCCCCCCCATAGTAAAACACACCCCCAGTAAAGGGTACAGAGGGACCGCCCAGCCCTGAGGCGAACTAGACTCCTCTATGGATTAGTGTACAGCAGGGGTCCCCAAACTACGGCCCGCGGGCCACATGCGGCCCCCTGAGGCCATTTATCTGGCCCCCGCCGCACTTCTGGAAGGGGCACCTCTTTCATAGGTGGTCAGTGGAGGAGCATAGTTCCCATTGAAATACTGGTCAGTTTGTTGATTTAAATTTACTTGTTTGTTATTTTAAATATTGTATTTCTTCCCGTTTTGTTTTTTTACTTTAAAATAAGATATGTGCAGTGTGCATAGGGATTTGTTCATAGTTTTTTTTGTAGTCCGGCCCTCCAATGATCTGAGGGACGGTGAACTGGCCCCCTGTGTAAAAAGTTTGGGGACCCCTGGTGTACAGGGTAGACCAAGAAGTTGGGGAAGAGCATTCAGTCCAGTCGGTAAGGGTTGTACAAGGAATCTCTGATTTAGATGAATAGCTTTAAGGTTTTTCAAAATCAAAGCTTCACATCTCACAATCTGTGTCTGATTCTATATAGTAATATAGTGGGTAACTTAAGACATTTTATTTTATATTTACATATGTAATTTAAAAATATTTTGTGAGAGGAAATAACTTTTCTCTGTACTTGAATATTTTCTTCCCTTTTTAGACTTGATATACAATCATTTTATCCTGTTTTTTTTTTTTTTCCAGTGAAAGCACGGACAGCTCAGTTGGCCAAGATAAAATGGGTTATAAGTGTTGCTTTCTACATATTGCAAGTGAGTGTCCTACTGTGTCAGTGGGGTCATTAAAGGTGGTAATGGACTTTGCTCCAGAACTGTTCAGCACCTGGAATGCAGGTCTGGGATTCAGGCTTTCCCGCCTGCAGCTGGGTGCCATGTGGTTCTGCCAGAGTGGAGCCCTGCACACTCTGTGACCATCTAAGTTAGACTAAGAGAAAGCCTTTCTCTTGATTAGCATTGTTAAATGTTGGGATTTTTTAAGCAAATGAATGTCAAAGTAACTTTTCTGGAGTTCTTTCTATGGCCTTTATTCCAGTGCAGGGTTGGGAGGCTGGGGGTGGGGAATGAAGTGAGAAAAACTTACTTAGAAATTGTGTTTTCTGAGAGGGTCACTTTTTTGGCCATTGCTTCTTACGTGTAACTGACTGTCTACTCTCCAGGTAGGGAACCCATCATTCTCATTAAAGGCCAATACCACTGATTCACAGCTTTCTTGTGGGGATTTTTACTTGTTTTACTTCCTGTGGAACTATTATTGCTTCTGCTTCCGCTGCCTCCTTTCCCTGAGGTTGTGGATCTGCCGTGGCTGCTTTAGATGATCTCTGAGTTTCAATACTGTGAGTGTTCTTTACTGGGGTAAAGGATTCAAGTCAACCCAGAGCCCAGGCTGTTTGGGCGCAGTGAGTACATTGATCATGAAGCTTCCCAGGGACTGGAATTCAGCCAGTCCTTCTTTTAGGCCTCCTCATTTGAGTGGCATATTCAGGCCACAAGGGTATGGGAGACAACTGAGAAAATGCTGCTAGGGAAAGGAGGGAAGACAGGCATGGCTTCTCTACCTACCATTTAAACTTTCAGAGGGCCCACTTCTGCACGTGGATGGCAGCACTTGAGTGTGGATCTTAGAGGTGTAAGATCACTTTTGTAAGCAATCAAGTGTATTTAGCACAGTCTGGCTACTTAAAGGAGATAGTCAATGAGAAAAGAACACCTGTGTTATGGGAGATTTTGGTTAATTTATTAGCTAATTTGATAGTGTATACAGTTGACCCTTGGAAAATATGGGTTTGAACTGCACAGGTCCACTTAATATGAATTTTTTTAAAATAAATATATTGGAAAAATTTTTGGAGATTTGTGACAATTTTATAAAACTCACAGAGGAATTATGTAGTCTAGAAATGTCAAGAATATTAAGAAAAAGTTAGGTATGTCATGAATGCATAAAATGTATGTATTTTCTCTTCCTCATGGTTTTCTTACTAACATTTCTCTAGTTTATTGTAAGAGCACAGTATATGATACATGTAACATACATGTGTTCATCAACTGTGTATTTTGTCAGTAGGGCTTCCAATCAACAGTAGGTTATTAGAAGTTACATTTTGGGGGGGTGAGAAGTTACACTGGGATTTTTGACTGTGTGGTAGGTCAGTGCCCCTAAGCCCTGTGTCATTCAGGGACCAACTGTATGTACTATTGGGGCCTGCAGGCTGCAAGGACTGGATTCGTAGGGCTTGAGGTCATCAAGGTAGAGTTTCCTTAGTTTGTCTTCATGTTTTCTCATCTTTTTTTTTTTTTTCTGAAGCTGGAAACGGGGAGAGACAGTCAGACAGACTCCCGCATGTGCCCGACCGGGATCCACCCGGCACGCCCACCAGGGGCGACACTCTGCCCACCAGGGGGCGACGCTCTGCCCACTAGGGGGCGATAATCTGCCCATCCTGGGCGTCGCCATGTTGCGACCAGAGCCACTCTAGCGCCTGAGGCAGAGGCCACAGAGCCATCCCCAGCGCCCGGGCCATCCTTGTTTCAATGGAGCCTTGGCTGCGGGAGGGGAAGAGAGAGACAGAGAGGAAAGCGTGGCGGAGGGGTGGAGAAGCAAATGGGCGCTTCTCCTGTGTGCCCTGGCCCGGGCGCTTCTCCTGTGTGCCCTGGCCCGGGTCCTCCGCACGCTAGGCCGATGCTCTACCGCTGAGCCAACCGGCCAGGGCTTTTTTTTTTTTTTTTTTTTTTTTTTGTCACAGACAACAGAGAGAGGGACAGATAGGGACAGACAGACAGGAAGGGAGAGAGATAAGGAGCATCAGTTCTTTCTTGCAGCACCTTAGTTGTTCATTGATTGCTTTCTCATATGCTCCTTGACTAGGGTCAGGGGGTGCACAGCAGACCAAGTGACCCTTTGCTTAAGCCAGCGACCTTGGGCTCAAACCAGATGAGCCTGCGCTCAAGCTGGCAACCTTGGTGTTTCAAACCTGGGTCCTCTGCGTCTCAGTCCAACGGTCCATCCACAGAGCCACTGCCTGGTCAGGCATCCTGTTTCCTCATCTTTTAGTGGTGACTGGATGCATTACTAGCAGGCTGTTTCCATTCACCACAAGTGTCTTTGCAGGCCGCCCTGATGGTCTCCCTCATCTGGAAGTATTATTCTGTTCCTGTGGCTGTGGTGCCAAGTAAATGGATAACCCCACTAGACCGCCTGGTAGCCTTTCCCACTAGAGTAGCAGGTAAGAGTTTTCTGGAAAACAGAGTTGAAGACTGTGGAGAGACTTATGAGGAGTGGTGGGGTAGAAGATTTAAGTCAACCTGACATCATCCTCATCTTCCACTTCGGCAGGGAGCAGTGCTCTGTGTCCCAGCCTCACGCGGCTTACAGTGAGGAAACAGAGACCTGGAGATGTTACTTACTAACTTGTCTAGTGTCATTGAAATGCTAAGTAGCAGAGCTAGAATTCAACTCAGATCTGCTTCTGGTCTCTAAGCCCAATACCTATAGTCCAACACCCGGTTATTCAAACACCACTTCTTGTTCCCAAAATCTGCTACACTTTTTAGTTCTTATGCATAGTGAGGGCATTTATGGCTCTCTGCCAGTCTTTTATTTTGAACGATAATTTCTTTTGGATCTTAAAAGTGGTACAGTAGTGCCCTAGCTGGATAGCTCGATTGGTTAAGCATCGTCCCGAAGCGCAGCGGTTGCTGGTTTGATTCCCAGTCAGGGCACATATAAAAACAGATAGATGTTCCTGTCTCTTTTGTTCTCTCCATGGACAGAACTCTTGGTGTGCTCTTATGTTTAATTTCTTTATTTTTAGGTGGTGTTGGAATTACCTGTTGGATTTTAGTCTGTAACAAAGTTGTTGCTATTGTGCTTCACCCTTTCAGCTGAAAAAGAAGATGATACAGCCCTGATACTTTTAAAATTGGATTTTCACTTAGGTTAAAAACCTGATTTATACTGTTTTATTGTTTTCTGTTTTTTTTAAAAAGAACAAAAGTGCACATGTTAGTTCTTTTGTTGAACCTGCTTCTTCTTGGACTTTATGTGAGTTTCTTATAAGAATTACGATTTGTACACTTGTCTCTGAGCCAGAGAGTTCTTTCTGTCATGCCTACGTACTGGCCAGTATAGTAGCAGATTTGTGATAAAGATTATGTGACATTACGGGCATCTACATTACTTGTGATTTGCACTCTCGGCATATTTTAAAGGTCACATTGACAACTGGAAAGTCAAAATTTTCTAATAAGTATCTTAAAGACTTCATACTATTTTTAATCCAGATTAGAAAGCAACTTAATTTCACTACTAGAAAATGAAAATTTGTTTTTTAATGTCATTCAGTACTCCAGTAAAAGAATAACACTAACTGACATTGTGTTTTTTCTTCTGTTTGAAACGTCACTTTCAAGTAGCCTTTGTATTGTCTACTTATTTGAAGCTGTTAGATTTTCATTTCTGGGTTTTATAAATGTATTCAGGAAATCATAATGCATTGTGTTATGCTTAGATTGTGTGTTTTGTATTTAAAGCATTTCAAATATAGTGTATTATCTGAGCTTTTAATATTTATGCTCTGTAAGGTGGAACAAAGTTAAAAAACAAAGTAGGAAGCCTGATTAATTTAAATGGATACATTTTTGGCCCATAAAGTATAATTCTGCTATTTTTTTAAAACACTTTTTTTTCTAATTAAAATCTTTGCAAATGCTTGTGTGACTTCCTTACTTACAGCTACTTGTTTGCTGTGACCAGTCTGTAACTGACAAGTGGCAGAGGGCTTTAACTGTGAACTAAGTAGGCCACAGCACCATAAAGCTAAATTCCATCCCTAGTTTTGAAAAGATCATACTGTATTTGTACTCTTGTGTTTCCTAATGACCCAATAAGGAGCTCATTATAATTTCTGCTAATTGTAACACGAAGACACAAAGTGCTGTGCTACTTTAGTTTGTCGTCACCAAAGTGGGTTTCAGATTCCCATGATCATTTGGACTTATCCGGCAGCAAGTTGACGTGTCTTTAAGAAAGGATACAGAACAGTGAACAGCGTGTTTCTTGCAGGTGACATTGTGAGGACTCCGACAACAGCTTCCACTGTGTCAGTAACCACACAGCGTGCATTCTGGCCACAAGGGACAAGAAGCCAACCTGAGGGGAGATGGTAGCTGCATGAGGAAGTTGCAGGGTCTAGGATACCTTGGAGGCCACAGTCTGACACATTTGCAGAGAACTGCAGCCATTGAGGGCAGGTTGTAGAGTCAGCAATTGTCTGTTCATGTGCACGTGCCCAGGGACGTCCTTGGAACACTAATCCATACAAAGTCTCCCTCACAAGATCCCTGTTAATCTCTTGAGGATTTATTCTTTCAGTTCATCCTGTAATTTTGTCAAATCTCACTGAGGCTGGAGGAAAAGATGTACAGTCCTCAGCTGTTAATGCTTTCCACATACATTAATAGTTAAGATTAAATACGGGAAGTTTAAATGTTTGTTGTATTTCACACATTGATCTTTCAAAAACTTTGTTTTTAATGGACAATAAACTGAATTCAAAAGATAACAGGAGGGGATACAATGGGAAGTATGTCTGCTGACCCCTTTACTGTTAGGTCACCCAGTTTTCCAAAGTTGTCCACTCTTACCAGATGTTTCTTATGCTTCCAATGATATTTTATATATGAACATTGATATGTATGCTTTTAAAATAAAATTCTTAAATTATAAAAGTAGTACCTAACAAAATGTTTTTTGTTTGTTTGTTTTTGTAATTCTACTTGGAAAGTACAGAAAAGGAGTGAGGAAGCAAAATCTCCCATGATTCCACAGAACTGAGATTACTGGTATTAACATTTGTATATTTATGGATAGCTCTAAGTTTGTTTTTCTATTAAAAAATACTGGGTATAGGCCCTGGCCGGTTGGCTCAGTGGTAGAGCGTTGGCCTGGCGTGCGGAGGTCCCGGGTTCGATTCCTGGCCAGGGCACACAGGAGAAGCGCCCATCTGCTTCTCCACCCCTCCCCCTCTCCTTCCTCTCTTCTCTCTCTTCTCCTCCCGCAGCCAAGGCTCCATTGGAGCAAAGATGGCCCGGGCGCTGGGGATGGCTTCTTGGCCTCTGCCCCAGGCGCTAGAGTGGCTCTGGTCGTGACAGAGCGAGGACCCGGAGGGGCAGAGCGTCGCCCCCATGGTGGGCGTGCCGGGTGGATCCCGGTCGGGCGCATGCGGGAGTCTGTCTGACTGTCTCTCCCCGTTCCCAGCTTCAGAAAAAAAAAAAAATACTGGGCATAGTTTATAACTTTACATGAAAAGAGACACCTATCTTTTTTTTTTAAGTGAGAGGAGGGGAGATGGACCGATTCCCACATGCTTCCCGATGGGGACCAATTGGTGATCCACCTGGCAACCCTGAATCAACTGAGCTATCCTCAGCACCTGAGGCTGATGCCCGGACCAACTGAGACACTGGCTGTGAGAGGGGAAGAGAAAAAAGGGGGAGAGAAGCAGATAGTCGCTTCTCGTGTGCCCTGATCAGGGATTGAACCCAGGACATCTGCACGCCAGGCTGATGCTCTATCCACGGAGCCAACTGTTTGATTTAAAATATCTGAAGCTCTCTTCATGCCAGTTGTGTTTGCTTTGTATTTATAGTAAATCAAGCAGAGAAATCTTTTTGTATACAAATCCACAGTCATTTTAGTATGGGGTTAATATAGAATAACACTTCAGTTGCTGGCACAGGGGAGTGAAATGCTAATTAAACTAGTGTCCTCTTCCCTGACCTGGCCTGGCTCTCTGGCCTCCGGGATTTTCAATAATGTTCTATAGTTTACAGACAATTACTTTTACAGTTCTTTTGTTAAATTTATTCATATTTTATTCTTCTATATTTTAGACCAGGTTGTTTAAGATCTGAATTACTTATTTTTTGAATATATGATGGTAAAAACTACCTGGGTTTAATCATTTTGGAAGATTTTTAACTACTGATTTCAATTTCTTTAATAGTTATAGGGGTATTCAGTTTTATATTTCTTGAGTAACATTAGGCATACTAATGTAGGGATTTACTACATTTCTTCTCAACTTTCAAACATACTAGGATAAAATTTTGGTATATGCTCAATATGTGATAGAAAGCAGGTTTTGAAGTTTTGGGGTGTGGTCTTCTGCATATGTCCCCTTTAAGTCAAAGTTACCAGTTTTCTTATTCAAACCTTTGTTTGCCTTTATTGGTGCTTTATTATTTGCTGAGCTATCCATTACTGAGATAGGTATGTAAAATCTCACAGCATGATGTTGACTGGTAGTTCTGTCAATTTTTGCTTTATGTTTTTAAGTTGTTGAGTTTGGATGTGCTTAGAAACGCCTGTCTTCCTAGTAGACTGAATTATTTACTGCCTTACAGTAGCCCAGGGGTAGTCAACCTTTTTATGCCTACCGCCCACTTTTGTATCTCTGTTAGTAGTAAAATTTTCTAACTGCCCACAGGTTCCACAGTAATGGTGATTTATAAAGTAGGGAAATAACTTTACTTTATAAAATTTATAAAGCAGAGTTACAGCAAGTTAAAGCATATAATAATAATTACTTACCAAGTACTTTATGTCGGATTTTCTCTAAGTTTGGCAGAATAAATCTTTATAAAACAACTTACTATAGTTAAGTCTATCCTTTTATTTATACTTTGGTTGCTCACTACCGCCCACCATGAAAGCTGGAACGTCCACTAGTTGGGCGATAGGGATGAGGTTGACTACCACTGCAGTAGACTATGTTATCTTTTTTTTTTTTTTTGTATTTTTCTGAAGCTGGAAACGGGGACAGACAGTCAGACAGACTCCTGCATGCGCCCGACCGGAGTCCACCCGGCACACCCACCAGGGGCGATGCTCTGCCCACCAGGGGGCGATGCTCTGCTCCTCCGGGGCGTCGCTCTGTTGTGACCAGAGCCACTCCAGCGCTTGGGGCAGAGGCCGAGGAGCCATCCCCAGCACCCAGGCCATCTTTGCTCCAATGGAGCCTTGGCTGCGGGAGGGGAAGAGAGAGACAGAGAAGAAGGAAAGGGGGAGGGGTGGAGAAGCAGATGGGCACTTCTCCTATGTGCCCTGGCCGGGAATCGAACCCGGGACTTCTGCACGCCAGGCCGACGCTCCACCACTGAGCCAACCGGCCAGGGCCGTTATCTTTAGTAGTAATACTTTCTGCCTTCAGTCTGTTTTGTTTGTTTGCTTGCTTTTTTTTTTTTAAACAGATACTTGTAGACCAGGGGTCCCCAAACTACGGCCCGTGGGCCACATGCGGCCCCCTGAGGCCATTTATCCGGCCCCCGCCGCACTCCCAGAAGGGGCACCTCTTTCATTGGTGGTCAGTGAGAGGAGCATAGTTCCCATTGAAATACTGGTCAGTTTGTTGATTTAAACTTACTTGTTTTTTATTTTAAATATTGTATTTGTTCCCGTTTTGTTTTTTTACTTTAAAATAAGGTATGTGCAGTGTGCATAGGGATTTGTTTATAGTTTTTTTTTATAGTTGGGCCCTCCAACGGTCTGAGGGACAGTGAACTGGCCCCCTGTGTAAAAAGTTTGGGGACCCCTGTTTTAGAGTGACACCAGCTTTCATTTGATTAGTATTTGCCTGGCATACCTTTACTTATCCTTTAACTTTCTGTATCTCAGTGGCTTAGATATGTGTATAAATAACACATGACTGTATCTTAAAAATCCAATCTCGGTTGTCTTTTAATTGGAACATACAGTTCATTTACAGTTATTGGAATTGCTGATATATTTCGATATATTTATGCCACCTTATTTTGTGCTTTTATTTGTATTTTTAATTGTTCCACTTTTTGTGTTTTCTTTTTCGGCCTTGCTTGCTGTTTTAGGACAACCTACAATTCTTTCCTCCTGTGTGTCTCCTTTACTCCTCACTACTGTCACACTCATACTTCTGATACGTCTGGTCACCACCTGTGCGGGGGTTTTATCCCATAACAAGCAATCTCTGACTCTAGCTGGGTATCCAACAATTTAACTCAATTATGACACTGTTTACCTGGAGGTAGCGTCAGATTTCACAAGTGCGCAGTCTCATAAGACTGCCCCACTTCAGATGACAATTGCAATTCAGGTTGTCACTTGCGCGTTTGACCAATCGGCTATAAATCAGAGGTCCCCACCACCACTTCCTCAGATTCAGTTAATTTGCTAGAGCACGCCACAGAACTCCAGAAAACTGTTTACTTACTGTTCACCAGTTTATTATGAAAGGACTTGATAAAGGATCCAGATGAACATCCAAGATGGAGGAGGTATGTAGGGCAAGGCATTGGAAGCAATGCTGTCCTGGCATCTCCATGTGCTCACCAGCCTTGAAACCCCCCAAACCCCATACTATTGGTTTTTATGGAGGCTTCATCACATAACCATAATTGGTCATTAATCCCAAGGTCAACCTCTCTCCCTTCTCAAGAGTATCCCGGGGGGCGGGGCGCTACAGATTCCCAGCTTCTAATCATGGCTTGTTCTTTCTGGTGCCCAGCCCCATCTAGGTGCCCACCCAGAGTCTCCTCCTTACAAAATACACTCATGTCACCCAGGAAATTGCCAGGGTTTCAGGAGCCCTGTGTCAGGAGCTGGTGTCAAAGACCAAATATTAGAACAAAAGAAATTTTATCACTTAGGAAATTTTAAGGTAGGCTTAAGAAAAGATCCTTTGAAAAATCCTCCATCTGCTATAAAGTGGGAGTAGATGTAATATTGTAACATTACCAGTGGTAGTCAACCTGGTCCCTACCGCCCACTAGTGGACGTTCCAGCTTTCATGGTGGTCGGTAGCGGAGCAACCAAAGTATAAATAAAAAGATAGATTTAACTATAGTAAGTTGTTTTATAAAGATTTATTCTGCCAAACTTAGAGAAAATCCGACATAAAGTACTTGGTAAGTAATTATATGTTTTAACTTGCTGTAACTCTGCTTTATAAATTTTATAAAGTAAAGTTACTTCCCTACTTTTATAAATCACCATTACTGTGGAACCAGTAGGCGGTTAGAAAATTTTACTATTAACAGAGATACAAAAGTGGGTGGTAGGCATAAAAAGGTTGACTACCCCTGCATTACCCCATTACTGAGAATCCTGTTAGTACATTTCTCCAGAATGTAGGGCTCGGCAACTGTGTTATTTCATGTGCATTTGAACATCCTCCAATATAAACCTATGAGAATTCTGTTCTTTCCTCCCTCTCTTCTCCTCCCCCCCCATTGTAGTTTTCATAAAGATCAAAGCTTAAGCCAATTTTAGTCTTTATCTCATCCTTGGTTTTGAATACAATTCTTTTCCCACTGTTACTTACAGTCCCTTTTAAAAGTTTATTTTCCATTCTCAATTTTTAAAAATGTGTTAATATTACACACCAACCCATAAGCATCTTTGGAAATACTACAGTCTAAATTATAAATAACTTGCTCTTATAGGCCTGACATTGGGAGTGCAGCTCTCTTTGTATAGTCCTAAAATAAAATACTCTAGGTGTAAAAAACACATTAGCTAGGACTGAGTAGCTAAAGTGTGTGGACACCAATTACACTGATATGCTTTATAAAAAAAATTAACGGAAAAAGGTCAAGGTGCAAGTATGCAACAAATATTAATAAAAATACTAAATTTTAGATGTACACGAGGAAAGGTGTCACCCACAAAGGAAGGTTATTAGATGTCCAGTTTATCTGAATAAGATGACACTCAAAAATAATTTTCTTAAATCCGAGTGTGACGATCACTGCTGGGTTTTTTTTGTCTTTTTCTTTTTTTGTAAATAGAAGCTTTTGATCATATTGTAGCCTTTCAAAGCTGCTTTTGTGTTTCTAAGGTACAATGTAATTTGTTGAGAAAATTCTTATATGCAATATATGAGATGTGTGAGTCTTGGGCTAACAAACTGATGAAGTATGGAGTGCTGTGGAATATGAATGCCACAATCAATGAGTCTTCCAAAGGATAATGGATGTTTCAGTTATAGAAAAAAAAGTATAACTTTGTATTTGAAATCTTATTGTTTGATAGACAATGGATTTTTAAAATTAGATTAGCAATAAAACAAAACTTTAGTTATCCAAGGTCAATTTATGTACTGAAACACACACACACACACACACACACACACACACACACACACACACACACTAAAATTACAAGATTAAAGGCACAAAAGAACCAGGATCTCAAACCGGCATGTATTAGATTATCGGTTCTATTTAGATAATTATTTTTATTTTTCCTCTATAGGTGAAGATGACTTAATAGAATTCACCACAGTTACGTTAGAATCTCCAAAAGCGTTGCCTGCGGAGGCCTGGGCTGGGGGCGGCTGACACATCTTACATTTCCAAGCCTCCTCGGACCCTTCCATAGCAGTACTTTCTTGGTCATTTTTAAAAACATAGCCTAATCCAAACAGTTCCTCCATCAGACTGCTCTTCCTATCTCCGAAAGCTGCCTTTTTCGCTTTGGTGCTGGAAGACTTGGCGCAGGAAGGCTCGTAGGTGCTCACGCAAGGTTCGCGCTGCGGGTCCTCCACGCCGGAGCGCCGCTTGCCGGTGCCACGGCCGCATCGCCAGGCACCCGAGTTGGCCGGCGCACCTGAAGCTGGGAGCCCGTTGTGCAAGTTTTCAGTCGCTTCTGTGAATGAATAATGCTTTCTCTGTCTGAAGGGTATTTTGGTATTTGGAGCAGTGTTGTTATCCGGTGCCATATCCACGTCACTTATCTGTAGACTTTTTATAAGCCCTTCTTTTGCTGCAGCGTGTTCCTGCCTGCCTTCCTGTTCAGGGTGAATGGCTTGAGTTCTTTTTGGTGGTAGTTCTTGTTCTTTATCTAAAGTGGTTTTCTTCTCTTGGTCTGCTTTTCTCTCTCTCTCTCTTCCAGTATTCTCTAGAGCTGCTTGTACTTTCAAATGTTCCTCTTCTTTTGAAAAATCTGTATTAGAAAAATAGTCGATTTAGTGATCATTAAAATTAACGGACTTTTATTTCAAGAGGGCATGCATGCTTGCCACATTTATTTACACCTCCTGATAAGTGCATTAAAATGACAAAAAAGGTAAGAAAATCACTGTATTCAACACTAAACTATGACTATCAATAAGCACACAACCTTGCACTCTCCAACATACCAAATGAATAAGAAGCATGAAACCAAAAGAAAAAGGATATTCATAAAAGAACTAAAACTTGCCAATAAGTTATTACTAGATGTTCAAACACTGCTAGCTGGATGTGGTGCCAATTAAAAGAATGAGGGTGGCCTGACCTGTGGTGGCACAGTTGCTAAAGCGTCGACCTGGAAATGCTGAGGTCGCTGGTTTGAAACCCTGGGCTTGCCTGGTCAAGGCACATATGGGAGTTGATGCTTCCAGCTCCTCCCCTCTTCTCTCTCTCTGTCTCTCCCCTCTCTCTCTCCCTCTCCTCTCTAAAATGAATAAATAAATTAAAAAAAAAAAAAAAAAAGAATGAGGGTGTTTTTCACATACCCAATTGGCAAGTCATTGGAACTTTTGTCCTCATTGGTGTCTGTGTAAATTTGTATGCAATTTGGATGGCAATTTGGCAGTATTGATAAAAATTTTAAGTGAATATATTCTTAGCCTCAACAACTTTATTTCTAGAACCAAAGCCTACTAAAATGCACAAGGATACATAGTATAAGGATGTTGCTGAGGATGGTTTGGTAACAGCAAAACGTCCTGAATGTCTGTCAGAAGGGTCATGGCTAAATAAATGATGGTACATGCAGCCTGTAGAATTCTGGGCTTTCGTGGTAAAGAATGAAGTGGATGAACATTCCCCGGCAGGGAAGACTTCACAGTGTGTTGAGTGGGCCGGCCATGTGAAGAAGGGCTGTCTTTTCTGGTCTGCCCAGGCAGCATGAAGCCCTGTATTCAGCCCTCCCCTCTTCAGAGGAAAGGTCTGTTGCAGGCCCAGACTTGCATGAGTTCTGGTGCACAGACAGGCCCATAGTGACCACCAACATACTGATCAGACGAGGCCATTGTTTATAATTGGGAATGGCCAGTCCTTTGTGAGGGAAGGTGGGGGCAGTGTTGGACGTTCAAAGAGCTGGCAAATTTTCTCTCATGAACACATTCTGAAATAAAACTATTTATTTATACCCCAGGTAACTAAAAAATGAATTCTAGCAAGAGAATAAATATGTTTCAAGAATTAGTGGTGAGCAAAGAAACCAGTAAGATATATGGTTAATTCTGAATAATTGTTAATATTATGCCCTATGATACTTAATGCAAATATTAAAATTTGGCAACAGGTGAAATTGCTTATTGTGCACCTCCACTGCTCCCAACCCCAGTCCGATTTACTGTCATCCCTTGCCTGAGTTATGGCACTGGGATCCTGCCCAGCCCCGGCCCCGGCCCTGGCCCTGGCCTGGCTCTGGCCCCTGCCCCTGCCCTTGCCGGTCCTTCACAGGAGCCAGGGGAGCAGATCTGGCTCTTCTGGTGAAGGATGATCCCGGATGACAGCTGCACACTGAAGGCAGAGGGCCACCAGTCCAGAGGCTAAGGGGCTTAAGCATTAAGGGCTAGCATACCAAGTCCCCTTCCTCTGTCTACCTCTCTGGCAGCGAATGCCAGGTGAGCAGGTCTGTGGCCTGATGGAGATGTTGCCCTCTCTGTCATGTGCTGGGTCAGTTGAGGGCTCTCATTTCACCCCATGGAAGCCTTCTGCTCTGACCTACTCCACAGAGCTGGAGGGGAGCTCTGGGGATCTTAGAATAGGAGGTTCTGAGCAGCCCATACTGCCCAAACCTCTCTCTCCTGGATCTGCAGAGAAGCCCTGCCAGATGCTGTAGTTCTGATGATGGGTTCTCTGCACCCAGGACAATGCAGTATCCTTGCCCTGGTTGGGCCCTTGTACATTCAGGGAAGCTGAAGCCAGAGACTGTCCAGCTCATCCCTTCCTGGAAGTCTTCGGTTAGTTTTCATTAGTGGCAATGTCCCCCTTTACTCAGCTGGATTTGGTATGCCTCTCAGCTTGTCAAAACTGAACACATTGTTTAAGGATACATACAAGGATAGAGAATTGAGAGGCAAAGCAAGAGAATGAATAATTGGCATAAGATAGAAGATTTTGGTTGTTTTTGGTGGGCAATTTGGCTACAAAGGGCCCACAGTGTGTTCTAGGGGGCACTAATGTTCTATTTCTTATGGCTAGTGGCTACACAGTGTTGACTTTATAACAATTCTTTGAGAAGTATATGTCTTTTTTGTATACTTTTATGTCTATATCTATATTTATTTATTTATTTTTAGTGAGATAGAGAGAGGGACAGACAGGGATAGACAGACAGGAAGGTAGAGAGATGAGAAGCATCAACTCATTGTTGCGGCACCTTAGTTGTTATTGATTGCTTTCTCATAAGTGCCTTGACCAGTGGGGGTGGGCTCCAGCCAAGCCAGTGACTCTTTACTCAAGCCAGCAACCTTTGGGCTCAAATCAGTGACCATAGGGTCATATCTATGATCCTGTGCTCAAGCTGGTGACCCTGCACTCAAGCTGGTGAGCCTGCGCTCAAGCTGGCAACCTCGAGGTTTTGAACCTGGATCCTCAGTGTTCTAGCCTGACACATTATCCATTATGCCACCACCTGGTCAGGCTTATGTATACTTTTATATATAGACATACAGTAATTCACAACTTACAAAAATAAAATATGAATAAACAAGACTTAAAAGTTGTTACCTTCATGTTTTCTCTTAGGATCCTTTTGGATTGGTAGTGTACTAATATAGTGAGGAGTTACACGGACTATATCAGTTGATTTTTCTTTAGCAGTATTGTTTCCTGTTGTTGTACCCTAGAATTAAAAAAGTATCAAAACCTCATCTTTTGGGTACAGATTAATTTTAAATTGTATTTCATTCAATGAATACAAATACTTTTTTTTTTTTGTATAGAACAAGTAACTGTAGCCTATTTTTGTAAAGAGCCTATGTTTAATTAGATGTTGCAAGATTTTGAATTTGCTGTACCTTAGTTGCCAAAGATGGAATATCTTCTGATTTTTGGGTTGCCTGGTGTCTCATACTTGCAAATGAAATACTTTTCCTGTCTGCTTGTACTGATTTTGTTGATGAAACTACAGAATAGGTACATTATATATAAGAAGCAATCTGACATTTAGAAGCAATTTTGATTTTAAGTATAAAATAACTGACATTTTGCAATATAATAGAACAAAGTACACTAGATATTTCCTAAAAATTTTCAATATATGTGTAACATTTGCCACTATCATCTGTCCCCTGCCATTTTACTTGTTTGGTCTGATTTTGGACTGCAAAAGTTATGGGTGTCCCAGGGGTCATATCCGAAGCAAGCAGGCATTCAGATGCATCTGGGTTGCTGTTTGAGGGCATGGCTGTCCTTGCTTGCAGATGGGATTCAGAACTTAGACATTCAGTTGTGAGAGCAAGCACTGCCATCCCATGTCAGGATTCCTGCTTTACCAATGGTTAGATGGCCCAGGCTAAGGTGTATGACCACAAGATCTAGACTGCCCTTTCCCTGAAGTACCATTCAATGTAAATGACCCCATTTTTTAAATTTACCAGTATCTCTGCTGGCTTTATTCTGGATTATAAACCAAAGGCAAAAAAAAAAACAACAACAAAAAACCAGGGAAATTTGAGGTTGTTGCCTTTAAAAGTAAACACGTGGTTACTTCTACTAAAACAGCCTGAGGGTTCCTATTGTGTCTCTTTGGAACAAAATGTTACGCTGGGAGCTCTTGTGGGGAGAAGGTAAGTACATCTTGTCTTGAAGGAAAAGCTGTTACTCAGGAACGAAAGGTACAAACTAATGATAGTAGCAGCAACATGATGAATCTCAGAAAACATTATGCTGGACAAAAGAAGCCATACATAGAAGAGTAGCCACTTACGATTTCATTTATACCAAGTTCTAGAATAGGCAAACTACATTGTTGTGACAGAAGGGACTCAGCAGTGGTCTCAGACCAGGGATGAGGGACTACTGAGCATAAAGAGAGCATGAGGGAACTTCCTCAGGAGGTGGAAATGTGCCATGTCTTGACTGCGGTGGTGGTTACATGGGAATAAATATGCATTTGTCAAAATCCATTGAATTGCATGCTTCAAATGGGTGCAATTTAGTAAGGTAAACTGTGGCTAAATAAAGTTGATTTTTTTTTTAGCAAGAGAGACAGAGAGAGGGACAGGTAGGGACAGACAGAAAGGAAAGGAGAGAGATGAGAAGCATCAGTTCTTCGTTGCTGCACCTTAGCTGTTCATTGATTGTGTTCTCATATGTGCCTTGACTGGGGAGCTACAGCAGAGCCAGTGACCCCTTGCTCAAGCTAGTGACCTTGGGTTCAAGCCAGTGACCTTGGGCTTCAAGCCAGCGACCTTTGGGCTCAAGCCAGTGACCATGGATTCATGTCTATGATCCATACTCAAGCCAGCAACCCTGTGCTCAAGCTGGATGAGCCTGCGCTCAAGCCAGTGACCTTGGGGTTTCAAATCTGGGTCCTCAGCATCCCAAGTTGATGCTATATCCACTGCACCACTGCCTGGTCAGGCTAAAGTTGATTTTTAAATCCACTCCCTGGCTAATAGATATTCTTAGAAAGTTCAATATTTGGCAGGCACTTTGCTTCAAGCTGAAAAATTCTCCTGTCATTCTACCTGAAGGACGAACACCCAGGACTGAGCAGCAGGTGGGAAAGCAGGAACATATTTCTATTTTTCTTGCTGTTTTACCATAGCACAATTTCATTATTGTTCTAGGATCACAAAATGTTTAAATGCTTAATAAAAGATTTTTAAAAACATCCATTATTTTGTTGATACAAGTTAGGAAAATCTGACTAGATACTTAAGAATAGATTTTGAGGAAAAATAACTAAAATATACCTTTTGGATAATCCTCTTTGTCATGTAAATTTCTCAGAATCCGATTACTGTAGATGTTTTTAATTTCAAGCTCTCGATCCATCTCCTAAAGAGAACCACAATATCAATTTCTGTATAAATACTTGCTTTTAGCACCCTTGATTTCTTCTAAAAACAATTTGAATTCAGTATTCTTTGAATAAAATCTATAATTCTAGCAGAAAAAGAAATAGTCCTTATCATTACATATCATTCCTGACATAAAAAATACTTAATTTTTAAAAAATTTGATTTTAGAGAAGGAGGAAGGTAGAGACAGAGAAAAATATCAGTTCTTCCACTTATTTATGAATTCATTGGCTGCTGCTTTTATGTGCTCTGACTGGGGATCAAACCCACAATCTTGGCATATTGGGACAATCCAATAACCAACTGAGCTACCCGGCTAGGGCAGAGTCTTCATTTCTTTTTTACAGATGCCCAGAAATACATTGTGTGGAGATTTTTTAACTTTTATTTTAAAAAATAAATTTGGATCTTATTGTATATAGAATTTTGTATCTTCCTTTTCATTAAGCATTTCATTAGGTATTTCTCCTGTCAAAATTGTTTTTAAACGACTACATACTATTTATATGTGTGCATGTGGCTACATGTGAAAGCACAAAATTTATTTTAAAATTACCTGATTGTATCTCATGTGTGTGTGTGTGTGTGTGTGTGTGTGTGTTTGCTTTGACCAGTGGATCTTAAAACTTTTCCTGTTAGATGTCTAAGCTGGTTGCTATGGTCATGCTTATTTATTGGCATATTCTTTTCTGAATTTTCCTGAGACCTCAGAGAAGAAAGGGGAATTTATATCTAACTTTCTTCCCTAATACTCTTCCCCTGCCTCTGTGCACTCTCAAGGCTCCTGGGAAATTGGAATTCCCCACTTATCCTGACAATGTTCTTGTCTTAAAGAATCAAGCTTAGAGGTACTGATTGAGGCTTGAAAGAATTATATTTCTTAAGTGTCTTATGTAGTTTTTCCAACCTGTTGGGCATTTTAGAAAGCTGGAAGGAAGAAACATATCAAAAGTATGAAAAAATATTTTTAATTCTCATTTTTAAAGCACACTATAGATGACAGTTTTGCAAGCATATTTACAAGTGGGACTCTAACTATTTTAAAATGTTAATTTTAAAATTTAAAAACTTACTTTTGGTTCCACTAAAGTGTTAGCAAAATACAATAGTATTGTATTTTGCTATTATATATAATAGCTATTATATAATATATATATATATAATAAAATACTATTATTTCCTGTGGTGAAATAAAAATAATAGGAAGTCCTATCAAGGCATAGAACAGAGCTTTACATTTTTCAATTAAATATACATTTACCAGGCTGCTAATGCATCTTAATAATTTCAGATCCTCTATCTGTTCATATGGTTGCAGGGAAAAAAGTGAAATTGAGAAACATATTCCTGAAGTTAAATGATTTAAAGATATAATAGGCATTAATAGCTCTGACAATTTGGGAAGCAGAATTTCACAAATTTTGTTACATTTTGCTTTAAAAGAAGTACCTTAAGTTTTTGTTGAAGGTGTCTGATCTCTATTTGCAGAGTTTTCTTAGTTGTTTGGGTAGCTAAAGTCTTCTGCTTCTCGATGGCCAACTGCCAATTAAAAGCTTTACTGTTCATTCTCAGTTGTTTCTCCAAGCTCTGAAAACAGTATATATTTCAACTATTCTGTAACCAGTGTAGTTTTATTAAAAATTCAAATTTTAATGGAACTAATTACATTTATGAGAAGTGCACATTTTAAACCTAATTTCAGCAATAGCTCGTATAGGGTACATATAGTAGAACTAAATAGAACCACAAAAAGCCAAAATCCCAGATCATAACTCTAGAAAATAAATATCATGTTTTGAACTTAATGTTTTTTATATTCTGAACTTTGGTAAAAATATTTTTTGAACAGGTTCTGAAAATCAAGAAATACAATTAATGTCACACTTTACTAAACCTAAGCAGTTCTGCTGATATGAAGTATTCTGCTAACTTGGCATAGTGTACAGTAAGTCCTCACTGAATGTGGTCAGTAGGTTCTTGGAAGCTGTGATTTTAAGTGAATGATATATAACAAAACCAATGTTACCTTAGGCCAGTTGATATAAATTAGAGTTATATGCCTGTGGCATATTTCTGGTTATAAAAACATCACCAAACCTTTAAAGACCTATAACATTTCTAATATTAAACATTGAAATAAATGTGAACTATACATATCATACATTTAAGAAAGATGAATAAAAACAAGATAATTCTTTTCCAACCTGCTGATTCCATTTCAGGGTGGTTGGTGGCTGATGCTTCTCCTGGCAGGTCAGGGTACCAGATGGGATCCATCTGGTGCCATAGGGCACCTTTCCAGTGCAGGGCACTCTCACACTCAGACAAGGTGGACACACTGATTCCCCTTATATGCACATCTTTGGGATGTGGGAGAAAACCAGAGCCCCCAGAGAAAAACCCACACAGCCATAGGGAGAAAATGCAAACTTCTCAGAGAGAGTGGCACTGGCCAGGAATCGATGTTTTTTTTTTTTTTTTTTTTTTTTTCATCAATGTTATAATGAAATGACATTGAACAAAAGAACGTTGTTTGATGACCTGATGTATTGTTTAAAAATCTTTCAAGTTAGCTCAGTTGGTAAAAGCATTGTCCTAATATGCCAATTTTGCAGGTTCGATCCCTGGTCAGGTCACATACAAGAAACAACCAATGGCCTGACCTGTGGTGGCGCAGTGGATAAAGCGTTGACCTGGAAATGCTGAGGTCGCCGGTTCAAAACCCTGGGCTTGCCTGGTCAAGGCACATATGGGAGTTGATGCTTCCAGCTCCTCCCCCCTTCTCTCTCTCCTCTCTCTCTCTTTCTCTCTCTCTCTCTCTCCTCTCTAAAAATGAATAAATAAAATAAAAATAAAAAAAAAATTAAAAAAAAAAAAAAAAGAAACAACCAATGAATGCAAAAATAAATGGAACAACAAATCTATGTTTCTCTCTCTCTGCCACCCTGCCTTAAAGTCAATTTTTAAAAAATCTTTCAAGCCTCTTTTTCTAAGGGTTGTCCAGCAGAGGAGACCAACACGGACCACGATTCTGACAACTGGGACTGGAAGTTATAATAGTCTCAGGGAGCCACCACAGATAATGAAATCAGTTGATTTAGCACTATCACCATCTACACACAGGACTTGCTGTTACATGTCCCCCTCTCTGGAATGAGCACTATTTCACCAAAGAACTGTTTGATCAGGACTTTGACAGAGGCTTGGCCTAAGGCCTTTTCTTTGTTGTTTTTTCCCCCCATAAAGTATGGTTTCCCCTATTATAATATTAATACCTTCTCATGATAGGGAAGTAGGAAATATGGTAAACTAAAATGATAAAATAATAACTTAAAAACTCCATTCCTTGAAATATTAACATTAAAACAAAATTTACATGTTTTGGCCCACAAACATTTTTCCCCTGCAAGTGCCCTACAACCCAGTGGAATTTCCCATACAACCAAGGGCTTCTGATAAGAAAATACTTAGTTCTTGAAGGCTTTTTGTTTTGCTTATAGATATGAAAACATGAATATGTAAAAATATGTAGGTGAGATAAAAATACATATACTTTTCCGTGACAGATGCCAAGATGGATCCAATATTAGCTAAAAGGCTACCTAAGAGAACTTTGGTATCGTATTTGTGTGAGTGAAAATAAGATTGCTCATTATTTTGTATAGCTCACATATCCATTTTAGCTGAGAAAACCCTTTGAAAATAGAGGAGTATTTTACCAAAAAAGAAATAACTGAGACTTAAAAAGTGGATGAAGTGAATTGATATTTTCTAATTATTTCAAGATCATAAAAAATACTGGTCTCTTACCATCAAGTAGTAAGAAATTAAACAGCAAATTAATTCCATTTATATATTGATATTTATATCTGAAGAGATAAAAAAACTATCTGATAATAATGCACAGACTTCTCTTTTTCTTTTTTTTGTGACAGAGAGAGGAACAGAGAGAGGAACAGATAGGAACAAACAGACAGGAAGAGAGAGAGATGAGAAGCATCAACTCTTTGTTGTGGCGTCTTAGTTGTTCATTGACTGCTTTCTCATATGTGCCTTGACAAGGGGGCTACAGCAGAGCGAGTGACCCCCTTGCTCAAGCCAGCAACCTTGGGCTTCAAGCCAGCCATCTTTGGGCTCAATCCAGCAACCATGGGGTCACGTCTATGATCCCACACTCAAGCCAGATGATCCCGCGCTCAAGCTGGCGACCTGGAAGTTTTGAACCTGGGTCCTCTGTGTCC
Organism: Saccopteryx leptura; assembly: GCF_036850995.1. Lineage (NCBI taxonomy): Eukaryota > Metazoa > Chordata > Mammalia > Chiroptera > Emballonuridae > Saccopteryx > Saccopteryx leptura. The sequence continues at coordinate 219,602,740 of NC_089504.1, read as the reverse complement.
TAGTCCAATGCTCTATCCACTGTGCCACCGCCTGGTCAGGGTAGGCAGACTTCTCAATATAATTAATGTGTTCTTCCAAATCACGTCTCAAATGGAATCCCCATGCTTTGGATAACCACGCATCATTGAGGAAAATCAATCTCTTCATTTCTTCAGTTATTTTCATTCCTTTTCCTCTCTGTGCCCAGGAGTATGATCTAAAATACCAACAATGTCTATGTGCTGGTGACTGGACACACTGATGGGGGAGGATGCAAGGAAAAGGGGTGAGGACATGCACTGTGAGGCTTTGAGGGAGTGGTGTTTTAATAAGATTTTGATGCAGAGGGTGGGTTTCTAAGACAATAAAACCCAGCACAGCAATACAACCTTTTCAGCACGTGAAAAATCTCCCCTACAGGGGAACAGTCATTTTCAGATAAAGAGCCTCGTGCTTGCTCACTATAACCCAAGGGACATTTACAGATCTGAGCTGTTTCTGTCTTTCCCTCAAGCCCCTGCCCTACTCCTGCCGTCGCCCTACCCCTGCCTCCTGCTGGGCCACAGCATTAGTGTGAAGGCCTGTAGGGCAAGGCAAGCTGTCATTATGCAGGGGCAAATGTGAACATGCACCCCTCTGTATTAATTCTGGAACCTAACATTTTTAGGCCTCTGAGATACAGACCTGTGCTTTTTGGTCATTTGCCTCCATTTTTGTTTCAAGAATAGCCAATCTTTGAGTAAGTTCTTCCATCTCTGCAAGACTTTTGTCTTCAGAAAGTGTTTTTAGGGCCTGAAAGGTGTCTCTGGTCTTCAGTAAGTCACTGTTGGTTTCTCTAAGTTTCCTAGACACACTTCTTTCCTTTTCTTTGGATTTCTTAATTAGCTGCCGTAAATTTTTAACTTCATTCTGGTGTTTAACCATAATCTGAGGTACATTATTTTGTGAAGTCTTGTATTTTTCGATAGCTTTCAAGTACCTAATCTGAAGTTGTTTCAAAAATTGGTTTTCTATGACTGCAGCTTCCACTTTATGATTTATATCAGTTAAGTGGTTTTTTAGTTCTTTAATGTCACGAAACCTTGCTGAGAGTAGGCGACAAGTCATAGCATTTCTTCTTTGGGTAATCATATCGATTTTAGAATTTAAAGAGGATATGTTCCATTTGTGCTTTTTTCCAACTGATATTTCCTTTTGGCCTGTTAAGCAGATAATCCAGCCTGTTACTAGCAATATATATATATAGATATATAGATATAGATATTCATATATATATATATGAATATTTGTATACCACCCCTCTCCTGCACAGATATACATTCTCCTGACAACTAGAAGGGGAAAGAACTAACATTTAATGAATATCCATGCTTAGGCAAGGTGCTTTGTATATATAGATATCCAATTTAACACAATTCTTTAAGGTCAGTAGTAGTCAATTTTATAGCTAGACATTTTAAGTCGTTTGTCCAATGTTATATACTACAAAGTGACACAGTGGATTGAAAACCAGGTATTCTTTGACTCTGAAACCTGTACTTATTTATTTTATAAAGCTAAACTAAAACTCATGATAATAGTTCACATTCATTAAGTGCTTACTATATGTCAGATATTGGACTAAATAAATACTTTATATAGATTATCTAATGTAATTCTTCTAACAATAGGTCAGGAGGTAATTAGAGTATAACATTAGAGCCCAATGTTATATATGGAGACCTCCTATGTTCATAAAGACCCTTTAAAAGACACTACATTTCTTAGAGAATATATAGATATTCCATTTCTCAATAAATTCAACAAAGACCATTTTTCCTCTGTCACTTTGGATTAGCACTGAATAAAGTAGTTAGGGGTCTTGTATTCAGAGATTTAAAATGTTTCTAAACAATATTATAGCAAACTTATAAGCACCATGCTCATGTAATTGAATTTGAGTATGTCAAATGTATGGGCAATATCACTGTATTGTTATTCCATTTTAAAAATGAAAGAAACTGATGCTTAGTGATGTCACCTGTCAATGGGCAAACAGCTAGTTAAGTGGTGAGACAGAACCCAGGTCCATGTGCCTATGCCACTGCCCCATATCCATATGCCTTTGCGTGACATGAATGTATGTATAAGTGTCCATCTGTGTATATAAGCTTATGTGTGTGTGTGCCTGTGTACATATTAGTGTCTCTATATTCTGAGAGAGAGAGAGATTGAGTCTGGATTCTAGAATCTAAAATATCTGGTGCTCATTGTGGAGAAAGAAGAAAATGTCATGGTCAAGGTCACTGGAGTCCTAACCTTAGGGTCTTGGCCAGGCATGCACACGTCTCCTGAGACATGGCTTAGTATGTTTGTTATAGGAGAGGTGATTCTGACTAGGAAAGAAACAATGAGCCAAAAAAAACAGAGGGTGCTTTCTGGGGATAAAGCATTTGCATCTTGGCTGTGATAGACCCCATGGATTTGACCACCACCACAGTATCTATATTAAATCAATAATTCATGAGCCTAACCAGGTGGTGGTGCAGTGGATAAAGTGTTGGGCTGGGATGTAGAGGACCCAGGTTCGAAACCCAAAGGTTACCAGCTTGAGTGCAGGTTTATCTGGCTTGAGTGCGGGCTCACCAGCTTGAGCGTGAGATTTCTGGCTTGAGTGTGGGATCATAGACATGACCCCATGCTCGCTGGCTTGAGCCCAAGGTCACTGGCTTGAGCAAGGGGTCACTGGCTTGGCTGTAGCCTTCTGGTCAAGGAACATATGAGAAAGCAATCAATGAACAATTAAAGTGCTGCAATGAAGAATTGATGCGTCTCATCTCTCTCCTTCCTGTCTCTGTCTCTATCTGTCCCTCTCTGTGTGTCTGTTGCTCTCAATTAAAATAATAATAATAATAATAATAATAATTCATGAACTGATTTTACAACTATGCCCCCAATGACCTTTATTTTCCAATAATTTTGTAGGGGCTCTGATCGAGTGTTTGAGTATTTTCAAATCAGTTCTTGAGTGCACTGAAAATTGGAAAGCAGAGCAGGCCAGACACTGTGACACCTGCTAGAAGGCCAGTAAAAAGGTGCCTGTGTCAAAACCACTTGAATAACTGGGGTCCTGGATAGGCACACACACACATAAGCTTATATACACAGATGGACACTTATACATACATTCATGTCACGCAAAGGCATATGGATATGGGGCAGTGGCATAGGCACATGGACCTGGGTTCTGTCTCACCACTTAACTAGCTCTGGGCCCAGGTATATGGATCAATTCAGATTAAAGCAGTGGCTGTCATGTTCTAGGCCATACCTAGAGTGACTGAGCTTGTCTTCCAACTTGTAATGTCTCCATCTTTGGGGTCACGTGGGCAGTTAGGCCCTGTCTCAGGTATGCTCAAGTGACTGGAGGGTAGGAGAATCAGAATGAGTGGGTGCCTGGGGCTAATCTCCACAGCTGTGGGAGCACTGGCCCAGGCCACACATGGGAATGTGCTCAGAAGGGCATGAGTGCTTTTAAGTGTCAGCCTTTTAAAGATCACATGGACTTGGACAAAGAACACATTAGTGATGAAAATAAAGGACCACAGGCTTTTCCTCAAATATTCTTGTCTGTGTAAGGCCCTCCATATTCCCTCCATTTCTCAAACACAGCTGAGATGAAATTTCCTGTCTATCCTCCTGGGGAGGGCCAAGAGGATGAGCCAGGTTGCTTTAGATAGGTAAACATAGCACTTGGCGTGTGAGTGATAGAGAACCAATGGACAGTATATACACCATGTAGACTTACATAACTAAAAAGCTCATGGAAAATTAAAATAGGGTTTACTTCTTAATGATTTTATATATTATTATCCTAACCTACCCACAATAAGGGTAAAACTTACAATTTCTATCCCATTTCATATAAGTAAAGCAGATTTAGCTCAATAATTAAATTACTCTTAGGACACTTAAAATTTTAAACCACTGAGAGGAAACACTCAAATTAATTGTCAAAAACATACATTTAAGCCCATAGTTAACCAAAAAGGTACTTTTTACATCACTTACAAGGCCACACTCTCTTCTGAACAGTTCCCAGAATGTGCCTGCGCTCATACTTCACCGGCTCCAACTTCTGCCATTCTTGGGTCACCCTTGCGCCCAACCCCTCCTGTTGAAAGAGGTAGTGTCCTCCTTGCCCTGTCCTCCCTGGCCTGAGCTAGTCCCCTCACCTCCTCTTTTCCTCTTTGGTTTCAGTATCTCGTTCTAGTCTCGAGGCCTTCCCCACCCTCAGTCTGGTTCTACTCCTTATCCTGAGCTGTGTTCCCACTCACCTCTGCTGGCCTGCCCTTCACCAGGTTCTCTCTCTTCCAGGTAACACTGTATTTCACCTGATAGAGACGCCCACTTCTGCCAAGGGCCAGGGGAAGAAGAGGGCCAAAGGGAAGGCCTTTTCCCTTTCTGTTCTCCACACCTCCCAGTGTTAGTCTGTTGGCGAGGGTATCTCTCCAACACTACCTGAGGTCTTCTACCTACACCCAACTACAGACAACAGGGCAAAAGGGGCCCCAGCAATCAAATGCAGTAAAATAACTTCTTTTTCAGTATACCAATATTTTGAACACTATCACACATGTTGGCACTGTATTGACAAAACGTAGCAGAAAAGGATATTCATATAACTGAAAGACTACTGAATACATCGTCTACAAAAAGAGGAAATAATCAATTTTTGAAAATTAAATTGTAGAAATATATTGCTTGCTATTTACACTGATTTAGGTAAATCTCCAATACTTGACCAAAGCAAAAAATCCTATCAAATTGAACTCATTTCATCCTTATAATTTTTTTCCTATATTTTTCTGCCATAAAATTTCCTTCTCTAAGGTAGAATTGAACATGATCTCTGATGTTATTACTCTTTAGGAAGTTCCAGCTCTCCCTTGGTGGTTTCTAGTCCAGTGCTCCCAGCCCCTGAGGGTCAGACATCTACTTTCAACAAATGGGAAAGGTGAACAGACACAATACCCACTTGAGAATTGGTCACACTGGCTAAAACAGTAAGCCTCTTTGCTTTGGGTTAGAATTATGTTAATTACTTGCTGCTTAAGTTTCTTTGGAAAACACTTGCAAAACATGAGATGTGAGGGAACAACAACAAAATAAAATAAAATAAAAATAAAAGGATAAACCAAGGAAACATTTATTAAGCTGGGACACAGCTTGATGTCACAAGTGTTTTAAGTTCATGATACACTGGCATAAGGATCCTCAGGGACATATAATTTGAGTTACAGATGCACCCAATATTTCAAATAATTTCAGTGTTCATACACAAGAGAGTCCCCTTTAGAATTCTAGTGTACTATCAGGTGACTGAATCCATTTGGCTTGCTTCCAATTGAAGAAGAGGTAACTTGCATAAAACACACAATAAATATCTGTGGAACAAATGAGTTCAACTATAAGATGCTTAGGACTCAAAATGCAGTTTGTTTCTTGTAGGAAATCTTTAAAACTCTTAATGCCTCCTTGCATAGTCCCACAAAAGTGTGGACTCAATAGAAAATGCAGCCTCTAGATCCATGACCCCTTGTCACAGATCCATGGCGCATGCTGTTTCTGAACTGGGACTGTTTTAGGTGCACGCATGGTATTTTCCACAGTGCTTCCATCCCAGCAGGTTCGGGACAGCACACTTTAATCAAATATTTTTTTTTGGTGAAATAGATATGAGTATTCACACTAAGTGAAATAAATAAAGATCACTCTCATGTCAGTTCAGATCAGATTTTTGTTGCCAGATCAGTTTTGGTGCCAAAGATGAAAAATGTTTGGTTTTCCGAGTTTTGTAAATTTCAAACGTGGTGTAGGGATTGTGTAACTGTAGAAGCTAACCAGGATGTATGTTCTGTTATGACAATCTCTTCCAAATTCCAGAGTACCATGGTCAGACAAGGTGCTGGGCTTTTCATCTGCTGTGGGCCTTGCCACTGGGTGTGGGACTCCACCTTCTAGAGAAGGGGCTTCTAACCTCTTGAGAATCTGCTGAAAGTGATGGGCCTTTCTCCATAGAAGAGTTCACAAATGCAAGTTCACAATTCTACACAAACAATGTGTAGAATTTCATGTGGTTCACACGCATGGGTCTTCAATTAAGAATCCCTGCTCTCTAGCAAGGAAGAAGGGAAATTGAAGATTCTAGATGACCCAGAACTGGCACAGAGGGTCCTTGTCAGGATAGGGTGACAGATATTGGGTAAATGTGACAGATGTGTCCCACACATGCAGGCTCTTAGTTATTTTCCAGCTGTTGACTGACTAATGACAGTTCTCATGGTCACAGTGGAAAAAAAAAATCTCGGCTATTTCTAACATAAGCAATATTTATAAGCCCTGGATTGCCAGGCTGGAAGGAAGTATTCACAGTCTGGGCAGAGAGACAGGGAGTGAGAAGAGCAAAGCTATCACAAAGCTAATTCCAATTCAGACAGTTAGGAGTCGGTGTTGGGACTTCTGCAATCCAAAAGGAAATGACATTAACAACAGCCTTTGAGCCACCTCTGTTTCAAAGGATTATCTTTGCCAGTATACCTTACCAGACCTGGACACCATCTTCTTGGGCTGTTGAGATTTAGATTTCATTGGTGATCCAAACCATAATTCTTCAGCTGAGATGAAAGGTAAGAGGTATTGTGGTACTCTGTGACAAGGCCATCTGTTAACTAAAAATGGAACCAACCACACTAGTAGGCTCCAGTAGGGTAAGCTGTGCAAGAGGGCTTGTGATCATGTTTTAAACCTAACTTTCTGTTATTTTGTAATTATCTTTTTTTTAAAAATTCTGTCATCATTTATTGAGGACATGAGCATTTTAGCTAGCTTCCTAAAAATAAGTCATCTGTGGAAGGTGACTAAATTCCAAGTCTTCAGAGTTCTGCACAGAGCACAGCCCTGGTCTGCTATGTAAAGTCCATCCTACTCAAGGGAAGGGCCACAAGCAGAGCTCAATCCTTTGTACTAATTCTTCATTTCTCTATTTCCTAAGCCCTCCTATGAAACTTCACTTATAATACACATTTACAGTATGGAAAAAAACTGAATGTGGGCCACTTCAAATAGCTGTGCATTAAATAATGGCATCGTAACCACGTACTGGGCCTAGGCTGAGACCTTGTGCTTCCTACCTTTAGGGTGGGAGATTTTGGAAGCGTAGTTTGTCTTCTCCTTTTTTTCCTTCACCACAGGTTTCTCTAAATTTCCACTAGCGGCTGTTTCTGAACATTCAGAGACAAAATCTTCTGAATAATCATAATATGTACTTAAACTACTGCAGGAACCTGGAAATCTGCTGTCATCGACACTCTTTTTGGAAGTGTTGCTGCTCCTTCGGAAACTGGCTGTGCTGGGGCTGCTTCCCGGCTCTGCAGACATCCTGCTCTTTCCTACGGCCACACCAGGGGAATGCTCATGCAGATGGGGTGCTGGTGTGTCAGCCAGAGACATAGGAAACCTAAGAGCATAAAAGTATTTTTAGATTCACGGCTATTGGCATTAAAAGGAACCTATTGCTTTATTACATTTAACCATACTTCCTTCTTTTGAAATATTTTCTGGAAACACTTCAGATTGTTTTTATATTTTTCTATATAAAATATAAGGCCCTTGAGACAGACTTTGGTGAAATTATAGTCACAGGTAATATAAGATAAAGTTCATTTCAGATAAAAACAGTAATAAGAAATTTATAAATTAGTGAATTATACGCTCCTCTCCAAGCCTGGCTGTTTGTTGGGATTTATTTATTTATTTTGCCTGGGTCAGAGCTGAATTAGGTGACAGTTCCTGCTGAGTCTGGGTGGCTGGTATGATATGCAGCACCCATGAAACCCAGATGTGCTTGTCCAGAGGTGCTCGCTTTCATTCACTAATGATGAAGTCACATACTGGGAGGTTAAAAACAGAGCTCGGAATTAATCTACTTGATCCATGATTATAAGGTTTTTAAAAAATGTTTTAATTCAGGAAATTTGCATTCCTTTTTATGTTTTACTTAGACTACTATAAGATCAATATGGTTTCCCTGATTATAGTTTATACAATGAAAGAAGAAGCAATTTAGAAACAAATGCTGTGGACATAGATGAAAGTGAAGTGGTTACCAGGGGACAGCGATTGTGGGGAAGGGGTCAGGGAAGGGGAGTAAAGAGGGACAAATACACAGTGACGGAAAATGATTTGACTTTGGGGGATGAGTACACCATACAGTCAACAGTTCAAATGCTATGGAGATGTTTACCTGAAACCTATGTACTCTTTTTTTTTTTTTTTTTTTAATATAGAATGGAAACTAGTTTTATTGATTTTTTTTTAGAGAGAGAGGAGTGAGAGAGAGAGACAGAGAGAGAGAGAAGGGGGAGGAGCAGGAAGCATCAATTCCCACATGTGTCTTGACCCGGCAAGCCCAAGGTTTCGAACCGGCGACCTCAGTGTTCCAGGTCGATGCTTCATCCCACTGCGCCACCACAGGTCAGGCCAACCTATGTACTCTTATGGATCGATGTCACCCCATTCAATTTAATTTTCTTTCCTTTTTTTTTTTTTTTTTAAAGATTTTACTTATTCATTTTAGAGGAGATAGAGAGAGAGAGAGAAAGAGAAAGAAGAGAGAAGGGAAAGAGAAGGGCAGGGAGGAGCAGGAAGCATCAACTCCCATATGTGCCTTGACCAGGCAAGCCCAGGGTTTCAAACTGACGACCTCAGTGTTCCAGGTCGATGCTTTATCCACTGTGCCACCACAGGCCAAATTTAATTTATTTTCTAAATAAAATTATAAAAAACAAAAACAAAAACATGCTGACCCGCATAAGAAAATCATCCAGGGATTGGAAACCTTTCCAAGAAAATGCACTAAGTAGAAAATGTACATTTGTTTTACCAAACAAGTAACCCTATTTTCAGCTATACAAAAACCAAACTTTTATAAATAATGGATTTAAAAAAAATCAAGCTAACTTTGTCTAGTTACTATATTTTTAACTCTTCAATGTGAAAAATAAAAATTTATTTGGGAACTAAACAATAGTACGGTAAACTTCAAAGAAATTTATTTATCTATTTAGAGAGAAATATTGATTTGTTAACATTCACTGGTTAATTCTTATAAGTGCCCTAATTGGTTATTGAACCTGCAACCTTGGTATATTGGGACAATGCTCTAACCAAGTGAGCTACCCGGCCAGGGTGAAAGAAATATATTTAAAAGATAAAAACAGAAATGAAATTTGATGGTGTGACCCTAACAGCTAGCTAATCAGGAGCATATACTGCAGTACTATATAGTACTGCACTGTGTAGTTCAGATTTTGGCAGCATTTATATTTTGAACCATCATTGTTTACAGTATAATGCTGCTCATTTTATGGCACTTGAAGCATAATTCCACTGTATCTTTCACTATGTCTCATCATTATAGGGTTTTGTTTTTTTTATTCATTTTAGAAAGGAGAGAGAATGAGAGAGAGAGAGAGAGAGAGAGAGAGAGAGAGAGAGAGAGAGAGAAGGGGGAAGGGAGCAGGAAGCATCAACTCCCATTTGTACCTTGACCAGATAAGTGCAAGGTTTTGAACCGGCGACCTCAGCATTCCAGGTTGATGCTTTATCCACTGCGCCACCACAGGTCAGGCTCATTATAGGGTTTATAATAGTTTCTTTACTGTCATGACTTGGAAAAATAACCCACAATTAAAAACACTCTTCTAGCCTGACCAGGTGATGGCACAATGGATAGAGCATCAGACTGGGATGCATAGGACTCAGGTTCGAAACCCTGAGGTCACTTTAACCCAAAGGTCACTGACTTGAGCAAGGGGTCACTCACTCTGCTGTAGACCCTCAGTCAAGGCACATATGAGAAAGCAGTCAATGAACAACTAAGGTGCTGCAACAAAGTATTGATGCTTCTCATCTCTCTCCCTTCTTGTCTGTCTGTCCCTCTCTCTGTCTCTGTCACAAAAAACAAAACAAAACAGACCTAACTGGTTGGCTTAGTGGTAGAGCATCGGCCTGGTGTGTAACAGTCCTGGGTTTGATTCCCAGCCAGGGCACACAGGAGAAGTGCCCATCTGCTTTTCTACCTTTCCCCCTCTCCTTTCTCTCTATCTCTTCCAAGGCTCCATTGGGGCAAAGTTGGCCTGGGTGCTGAGGATGGCTCCATGGCCTCCGCCTCAGGCACTAGAATGGCTCCAGTTGCAGTGGAGCAATGGTCCAGAGGGGCTGAGCATTGCCCCCTGGTGGGCTTGCCAGGTGGATCCCGGTCCGGTGCATGCAGAAGTCTGTCTCTCTGCCTCCCTGTTTCTCACTTCAGAAAAATACAAAACAAAACAAAGCAAAAACACTCTTCTAAATGGATATATGTGATTCAGTTGATCATGTTTTTATGGGATGCACCGTGGTGAAGGGAAACTGCTTGTGACAATAAATTTGTATATCATATTTATTTAGTTATGGCAGGGGTCCCCAAACTACGGCCCGCGGGCCACATGCGGCCCCCTGAGGCCATTTATCCGCCCCCGCCGCACTTCCGGAAAGGGCACCTCTTTCATTGGTGGTCAGTGAGAGGAGCATAGTTCCCATTGAAATATTGGTCAGTTTGTTGATTTAAATTTACTCGTTCTTTATTTTAAATATTGTATTTGTTCCCATTTTGTTTTTTTACTTTAAAATAAGATATGTGCAGTGTGCATAGGGATTTGTTCATAGTTTTTTTTTATAGTCTGGCCCTCCAATGGTCTGAAGGACAGTGGACTGGCCCCCTGTATAAAAAGTTTGGGGACCCCTGAGTTATGGAATTAGAAATAAGAATGTTCAAGATCAAGTAATACATCTGACCCTGCCAGGTAGTGCGGTTGGTTAGAGCACTGTCCTTAAGCGCAGAGGTTGCCGGTTTGATCCCTGGTCCAGGCACATACAGGAACGGATGGATGTTCCTGTCTCTCTCCCTCCCTTCCTCTCTCACTAAAGTCAATAAATAATAATTTAAAACAATAATAAAAAAATACATCTGGATCATTCTGAACACTACACTCAGTTGTCTTCAATTCTGCTTTTGCAACAAGGAGCACAAAAAACAAACACATATTCAAATGTTTAAAGTGAACGAATGCATACTTGCTGTTCTTGACCAATCTTTCCTAAGATACGGGAAGATCAGCTCTGTGATCTGAGTGGAGGGGTCTTCACACTGCAGGATTTATGAGGTTCCCAGGGTAGTATTTTTTACATTCTTTGGTCTCCTTTTAAGCAAAGAATATATTTTAAAAACCTAGAATGATATTATAGAAAGCAAATGTTAAGATCTCACAAATAAAAATCAAAACCTGGTGTAAGATAAAGGTGAAGAAAAGTGGACATTTAGTAAATGATGGGGAGCAACGGGCTAGAGATTTGTCCAGAACTCAGAGCAAAAGTAAATCCTGTTTCATTCCTGACAGTAAAATAAATATGAGAGAATTAAAACTGAATGTTAGAAACAAATCTTAAAAGAAAACATGGAGTTTGGTAATAAATAAAGCCCAGGTTCTGGCCAGTTGGCTCAGCGGTAGAATGTCGGCCAGGCATGTAGAAGTCCTGGGTTCGATTCCCAGCCAGGCCACACAGGAGAAGCGCCCATCTACTTCTCCACCCTTCCCCCTCTCCTTCTTCTCTGTCTCTATCTCTCTTCCCTTCCCACAGCAAGGCTCCATTGGAGCAAAGTTGGCCGGGGTGCTGAGGACGACTCCATAGCCTCAGCCTCAGGTGCTAGAATGGCTCCAATTGCAGCAGAGCAATGCCCCAGAGGGACCGAGCATCGCCCCCTGGTGGGCATGCTTGTGGATCCCTGTCAGGTGCATGCGAGAGTCTATCTGTCTGTCCCCCCATTCTCACTTAGGAAAAATACAAAATACAATAAATAAATAAAGCCCAGAAATCACAAAGGAAACAACTAGTAAAAATGGTGGCATAAAAATTTAAAATTTCGGTATAACAAAAACAAGTCAAGAAGCACAGAAGCTGAGTAAACTATTTTCAATACACATGAAAAGAGCTAATTTCCTTAATTTACAAAGAACTTTTATAATAATCCGTTAGTAAAATGGGCCAAGGATATGTTACACAACAAGCACATTACAGAAACACAGACAAGAAATACGTAAGATGTTCAAGCTGGATCTAAATTAATTAAAAGCAAGTTAAGACAAATAGATTCCAACTTCATCTATCAGAATGGCAAAAATTAAAGAACTGGATGAAACACTGTCATATAACTATGATTACTGATAGCCACCTGTCAGTCTGTTTTATGAAGACATCTTTATTTTCTTTCCTTGCTTTTTTTTTCTTTTTAAAGGTTTTATTTATTGATTTTAGAGAGAGGAGAGACAGAAGGGGAGGAGGAGTGGGAAGTATCAGCTTGTAGTAGTTGCTTCTTGTATGTGTTCTGACTGGGCAAGCCCAGGGTTTTGAACTGGCTATCATTCCAGGTCAACACTGTACCCATGCGCCACCGCAGTCAGGCTTATGTTTATTTTCTAATCAATATCTACATGTAGCTCATTCTATGCCATAATAAAAGGAGTTAAAAGTCCCTTTTTTTTTTTTTTTTGTATTTTTCTGAAGCTGGAAACCGGGAGAGACAGTCAGACAGACTCCCGCATGCGCCTGACCGGGATCCACCCGGCACGCCCACCAGGGGGCGACGCTATGCCCACCAGGGGGCGATGCTCTGCCCCTCCAGGGCGTCGCTCTGTTGCGACCAGAGCCACTCCAGCGCCTGGGGCAGAGACCAAGGAGCCATCCCCAGCGCCCAGGCCATCTTTGCTCCAATGGAGCCTCGGCTGCGGGAGGGGAAGAGAGAGACAGGAAGGAAAGAGAGGGGGAGGGGTGGAGAAGCAGATGGGCGCTTCTCCTGTGTGCCCTGGCCGGGAATCGAACCCGAGACTTCTGCACGCCAGGCCAACGCTCTACCACTGAGCCAACCGGCCAGGGCCAAAGTCCCATTTTTAAGATTTGAGACTTGCTTGGCCACAAAGAAGAATGAAATCTTACCACTTGTGACAACATAGATGGACCGAGAAGTGATTTTGCTAGTAAGATAAGTCAGAGAAAGACAAACACCATGATTTCACTCAGATGTGGAATCTAAAGAACAAAATAAATGGACAAACAAAATAGAAACAGACCTATGGATACTGACAACAGACTGAGGGTTGTCAGAGGGGAGGAAGTTTGGGGAACTGGGTGAAAAGGTGAAGGAATTGAGAAGCTACAAAGCAGTCACAGGGATGTAAAGTACAGTATAGGAAACATAGTCAATAATATTTTAATAACTATGTATGGTGCCAGGTGGATACTGGAAATATTGGGGGTGGTGACCACTTTGTAAAGTGTGTGACTGTCTAACTACTATACTGTACACTGACACTAATACAAAATAATATTAAATGTAAACTGTAATTGAAAAATAAAATTTTAAAAAAGAAAAAAAAGATTTAAGACTTGCATTTGGTCCTCTGGTAGGCTGATTAATTACCACCCACCCCGAAGTATGGCCACATTGTGATTCCAAGAATCTGTGAATCCCAGGCCCAGTGAACAGAACTTGTTACTTTATATAACAGAAGGGACTTTGCAGAATGATGTTGGATGAATAATAGCAAGGTAGGATTATCCTGAATTACTCTGGATTATTCTCCTAGGCCTGAATTAATCACAAACACCTTTCTTTATAAGAGGGCCACAGGAGGAGTCAGAAGATGGCCCTGTGAGGAGGGGTGCTGGTCTGAGAGAAATGCTTCACTGCTGGCTCTGGGACAGAGGAAGGGGTGACAGGCCAGAGACAGGCTTTTCTGTCAGTTAGAAAAGGTGAGGAAATGAACTTTCCCCTGAAGCCTTCAGAAGGAACCAGACCTGCTGGTATTTAGCTCCATGAGACTCATGTCAGACTTTTGACCTCCAGTACAGTAAGACATAAACTTGTATTGTTTTAAACCAGAGTTTGTGGTAATTTTTTTTATAACAGTGATAGGAAACTAATACAGTTTACATTAAAAACATCAAGAATCAAAGTAAGATGAAAAGCAGGCTATTAAAATGTAAATGAAATGCACTATTATAAATTTCAAGAAGTCAAAGAAGAGGGTGAGTTCAAATGCTTTGGGCAAGTAACTTCATGCTTCCAGATACTGGCATCTGCACCGCATCCAGGAAGATGCCCAACGCTGGGAGCTGGTGGAGTGGTTTGCTTTGGGAAAACTAGCAGGTCCAAATAGCAGACCCTCATTACCCTGTTGGATGGAGACATAGAAAAAACCCCCACAAAAAACAAGAAGGCTGGCCTTGGTGCAGAGGCATGGTGGAGCATAGCAGGAGACTGAGGAAGCAGGGTGGGAGGGGAAGACTTAGGGAGGGCAAGGGGTGACAAAAAGTGGCAGGGATCTGGCAAGGCCAGGATATTAATTATGTAAAGCAAATAAGTTAATTGAGGAAATAAATATACTGAGATTCCCAGAGGACAAGTTCCTTAGTTCATGAAAAGGTTTTACTTACTTATAAATGGGGAAGGCTAGAAAGAACCCTGAGGTATTGGATTGGAATAGGAAATATTGGGTTTATATAGATGTATCTATATAGATATGTATATAGATACAGAAAAGTTATAGATCTGTGTGTGTGTGTGTGTGTATATGTAGGTATCTCTGTGTGTGTGTATTTTTCCTAGTCTGCTGTCTGAGAGGGCCTAGAAGCAATGACACCCCAGTAAGAGTGAGCACACTGAGCACCACTCCCCACTAAAAGGAAATCAGGGGTCCTCGCAGAAATGGATGATGCAGGGCTGGGGCAAGTGAAGTATACGATAAGGCTGGTGAGCCTCACCAGTGGTGGAACAGTGGATAGAGCGTCAACCTGCGATGTGAAGTCCTTGGTTTGAAACCCCGGGATCACTGGTTTGAGTATGGACTTGTCAGCCTGAGCATGGGGTCACAGACATGACCCCATGGTCACTGGCTTGAGCCCAAAGGTTTCTGACTTGAAGCCCAAGGTTGCTGGCTTAAGCCCAAAGTCACTGATTGGCTTTAGCAAGGGGTCAATGGCTCAGCTTGAGCCCCCAGTAAAGGCACATATGAGAAGGAATCAA
Source organism: Saccopteryx leptura (assembly GCF_036850995.1). Lineage (NCBI taxonomy): Eukaryota > Metazoa > Chordata > Mammalia > Chiroptera > Emballonuridae > Saccopteryx > Saccopteryx leptura. The sequence goes on along the minus strand of NC_089504.1, from coordinate 219,587,600 downwards.
TAAACGACTAAAGTGAATATAACTACAAGTTGATACTTCTCATCTCTCTCCTCTCCACCTTCCTGTCTCTTTCTCTCGCTCTATAAAAGAATAATTAAAAAAAAAAAGAGAGAGATAAGGCTGGTGTGTGAAAGGACAGAAGCCAAATGGAAGAAGTTTCCACCAGTCAAATCTAGGACATGTGAGCATCAGAATAAATAAAGGGGATATGAGAGGACAACATATTAAATCAAATAGGAATCCATGAGTCCCAATTTCTATAAATAAATGAGAAGGGAGAGTAAGCCCTTCCTTACAGTAGAACAACAGTTAATAAATGTACAAGGAATGGCAGAATAGATAATAGCTATTTGGCAACTATCATGGAGGTAGCTGAAACAGGCAGGAGTTGTCAATGGATGCTAAAGGCCAATGAATGTAAGCTTTTGGTTTTTTTTTTTTTATAGAGACAGAGAGTCAGAGAAAGGGACAGATAGGGACAGACAGACAGGAACGGAGAGAGATGAGAAGCATCAATCAGTTTTTCGTTGTGACACCTTAGTTGCTCATCGATTGCTTTCTCATATGTGCCTTGACTGGGGGGGGGGGCTACAGCAGACTGAGTAACCCCTTGCTTGAGCCAGCGACCTTGGGTCCAATCTGGTGAGCTTTTGCTCAAACCAGATGAGCCCGCACTCAGGCTGGCGACCTCGGGGTCTCGAACCTGGGTCCTCTCCATCCAAGTCTGATGCTCTATCCACTGCGCCACCGCCTGGTCAGGCAATGAATGTAAGCTTGATAAGGAACAGGATCTGGTGCAATACCAACCAAACACAAAGGGGAAGATGGTGACCTTGTGGAGAAATCTGGCAGACACCATGACTTTGATCAGGTCATCAGGGTTCATCACCAGAGATGGCACAGGTGGACCTCATGTGCCTCCCTGTGACCAAGAAGGGCCCAGAGTCACTTCTGTGGCCTTCCTGCCATGAGCCGGACCTGAGTTGGGTCATGAGGAAACACCAGCTGGATCCAGGTTGAGGTAGTTCCTACAGAATGAAAGGCCTGACCTCAAAGTTAAGCAGTATTTTAAATGAACAGAAAAATTCTTCCTTTAGCTTATAACAATAGTATTATAGAGGTAAGATGATCACATATCTTACCCTGGTTGGCAAACTGCGGCTTGCAAGCCACATGCAGCTCTTTGGCCCTTTGAGTGTGGTTCTTCCACAAAATACCACGTGTGGGCGCTACCTCAACAAGGAATATACCTACCTATATAGTTTAAGTTTAAAAAATTTGGCTCTCAAAAGGAATTTCAATCGTTGTGCTGTTGATATTTGGCTCTGTTGACTAATGAGATTGCCGACCACTGTCTTAGGGCATTCAGGAACACTATTTCACACATGTATCTACTTTTGAGATTATATGTCCCAAATTTTTGCTTCATAAACTTGGTCACTCTAATATTGAAGAAAAGTTTAAGAATTAACACTGATTAAGAAGAGAGGGAGGCCTGACCAGGAGGTGGCGCAATGGATAGAGCATTGGACTGGGATGTGGAGGACCCAGGTTCGAAACCCGGAGGTTGCTGGCTTGAGTGTGGGCTCATCCGGCTTGAGCATAGGCTCACCAGCTTGAGAACGAGGTCACTGGCTTGATTGTGGGATGATAGACATGACTGCATGGTCACTGACTTGAGCCCAAGGTTTCTAGCTTGAGCAATGGGTCATTTGCTTTGCTGTAGCACCCCCCCCCTCCCCCATCAAGGCACATATGAGAAAGCAATCAATGAACAACTAAGGAGACTAAGGAGCCGCAACAAAGAATTGATGCTTCTCATCTCTCTCCCTTCCTGTGTGTCTGTCCCTATCTGTCCCTCTCTCTGAGTCTCTCCCTGACTCTGTAAAAAAAAAAAAAAAAAGAGAGAGAGAGAGAGAGAGAGAGAGAGAGAAGAAGAGAGGGAGTATGCTATATGAGAAAAATGCTTGTGTGGCAAGACATCTGAGTTACACATAGTACCAGCTCTGCCAGGACAACTGTTTGTCCTCAGCTGTTTAATGGAGGGCACTAGTGGAATGGACTTCTAAAGTCCAATCTAGCATGAAAATCCATAAATTAAACATACTTATATATCTATATCAGAAATCTCAAAACTTTGTCTGATAACATAGAAATGAGCTATATTCAAAGTTTGGTTATAGAAAGTTATGTAGGTTTTGGCCATTTAACAATTTTATATATATTTTTATATATTTTATATATTTATTTTTGACAAAAAGCTTGAATTCGTTACCCGGCTTAGCATCCCAGAGTGCCTTCAGGATGAGAAACTGTGACTGCCACTAAGTGGTGGCAAATGTGAAGGACTGTGAGGGAACTGAAAAAATGAAATGTGAGTTCAAGGGCTGCATTTAGCAACACGTACACATTTAGCTCCCCCTCCTGGCCACTGCCACATTTCTTGTTCATATTCAGTGTTGACCTAATCATTTTTACTAGAATTTTCATTCTTTCTATTTTAATAAAACTGTACTAAAATACCTCATCTTTGATACCTCTTGCACATGTTCATTTCATTCATTCTTTCAACACATATTTGGGTGCTTGCCATGTGCCAGGGTCTCTGAGGTGTATGGGGGATATAATGAACACAAATATACTGCTCACGAAAATATTTCAAAATGAATATGAAGCGATAAAATATTCCCTAATTTTTGTGAGCAGTATAAAAATGTTTTGTTTTTGTGGAGTTTATATGTTAGAGATAAAATAATCACAGCGGTTCTGAGTGTTTTCAAGGATGGAGATACAACTCTGTGAGGACACATGACAAAGAAATCTGACCTAGACAGTGACCTGGCCTGGAGGCTGGGGCCCAGTGAGAAGGACCAGTGGCATGGGTTTGTGCCTAATTTCAGAATATAGGGGACATAGGGTATAGCACAATGATAAGAGACACCGAGCTTTGAGCGCATTAATGACCCCAGGAAAGGAGAGTGAGCCAGAATGGTGGCAGGAGGAGCAGAGAGAGGGCTGGGGGTTGGTGAGGGTGCTGCTGCAGCCAAGGGAAGATTGTTTTCAAAGTGAGAGGGGAGCAGCAGTGTCAAATTTCAGAGCTGCTGACAATGAGCAAGAGGAGGTGTGGCAGTGCAGTGGCAGGCGGGTGAGTGGTGTTTGTTCAGTACAGAGATGGCAGAAGGCAAACTTGTGGGTCCAGGATTAAGGAACAGGAATGGATGCACTGAACAGGGCAGTTCTTTAAAAAAGTTTGCCGTTGAAAGGGGACGAAAGATTGGGCAATCACTGGGAAGGGAAGGGAACGTGGGGTTAAGGGAGATCTTTTCCCCTCTTTCTTTTGTGGTGGGAGATTTGAGCATATTTAAAGCCACAGGAAAGAGCCAGCTGAGATGGAACAGGAGATACTACAGGTAAGAGAATAATAGCTGACGACAGTGACAAGATGGGGTTTTTGACAAGCGGGAAGAGATGACATCCAAATCACAATTAGGGGAGACGTGGGACAAGAATTAGGAAGATCAGATGGGTACAAGGTAGGTAAGGCATGCATTCTGATGGCTGGAGAGTGAGGAGATCCCCACCAGGTAGCGTTAGGTTCCTCTGTGACAGCATGGGGGGCAGGTGAAAAGTCAAGTTTGAGTGATGTGGAGGTTGACAGTAGGCTACATCCCACAGACCCTCTGCAAGCTGCAGCAATCATACCATATTACTTTGGTCAATCAGGGCTTCACTCAATGGAAAAGGAGAAAAAAAATGGGAGTTTGGAGGTTTGAGATTGGCAAGGGCATATGTGTGTGGGGCTATTAGCTCCCCAAGAGCAGGGATCTGTCACAGCCATCACTGCATCACTCTGTGATTAACGGACTAGAGTATCAGTACTCAGGTACTTACTATCAAAATGGTTAGCACAGGGATGAGCATTTGTCTCCATTTCAATTTGCTTCCTTAGGTGCTTCTCTAAAAAACACAAAAGAAAGAGTAGGGAACAAACAGCCTAATTTCCTCCATGACTTTGTTTTCTCACTGGGGAGAAAACTATGGATTATTTTATCCTTCCGTAGAACCAGTTTTATTATTTTTTTTCATTTTTTTTTTTCTGTATTTTTTCTGAAGCCGGAAACGGGGAGAGATAGACAGACTCCCGCATGCGCCCGACTGGGATCCACCCGGCACGCCCACCAGGGGGCGATGCTCTGCCCACCAGGGGGCGTCGCTCTGTTTCGACCAGAGCCACTCTAGCGCCTGGGGCAGAGGCGGAGGAGCCATCCCCAGCGCCTGGCCATCTTTGCTCCAGTGGAGCCTCGGCTGCGGGAGGGAAGAGAGAGACAGAGAGGAAGGAGAGGGGGAGGGGTGGAGAAGCAGATGGACGCTTCTCCTGTGTGCCCTGGCCGGGAATCGAACCCGGGACGTCTGCACGCCAGGCCGACGCTCTATCGCTGAGCCAACTGGCCAGGGCCCATAGAACCAGTTTTAAAGTTCTTGCCATACTTCTTCTATCCAGGGACTCTCTTATATACTTAAGAAAGTTAAGGGACATTTTCAATTTTTAGCCTGTTAATAGTCAGGTGCTTATGTAGTTTTGTCTACCTGGCATAGAAGTTGTGATTCTCAAAACAGATACTAAAATAATTGTATTTTTATCTATAAAATTCATATCCATTTCTCCCCCTAAATTTACTTACTTGAACTAACAGAAAAAGAGGAAATAGCATAAGACTGTCCATACTCAAGGCTGGGGAGGGGGTACAAGTCAGGAGACCAATTAGGAAGCTACTGAAATAATCAGGCACCTGCTGATGGTGGCCGGGACCAGGGTGGTGATAGAGGGGGGTTGGTAGAAATGTAGACTTGTGCATCTATTCTGGGTACATTGAAGGATGTGTTGACAAACTGAAAGTGGGGAGAAAGAAAAACAGTAGTCAAGGAGGACCTAAGCCTGGACAGCTGGGAGAACCGTTTCCAGTAACAGGTGAGTAGAAGAAGTGTGGCAGAAGCAGGTTGAGGGGAATGTCGAGAGCTGTTCCAGACCTGCTGTGTTGGGGATGCCTTCGACATCTAAGTAGGCGTGGGCAGGCAGCTGAAAACACGGGCTGAAGTTCAGGGGAGGGTCAGGGCTGGAGATACACTTTTGGGGCTCACTGTCATTTAGATGGGTTTTGAGCCTATGAGACTAGATAAATCCATCCAGTGAGTGAGTGTAGATGGAAAACAATGTTTAAGAAAAACTGGTCTGAAACAAGTTACCTGTTGGTATAAGTGTAGCAACGAAATGTTAAAGCAATACAGGAAAATTGTGAACAAAGAGCTCCGAGGCTGAGTGAGTGTAGGCAAACAAGTTGCAGACATTTCAAAGGGTTTAGAGTTCCATTGGCTGGGGATGGGAAAATGTCAGCGCTACTGTTAGAAGGGAAAAACAAAAACGAAAAAACAAAAGCAAGGAAGTAGATACAAAATTGAAGATAACAGTTTCAAATATAATGAAAAATATTGGTGGAGATGGTGAAACCAGCCCCGTCCATGACCAGGTGTTCAGAGGCTGCCTGAAGGCCTGGTCACTTCCCCAGGCTGTACCCCGGCCAGCTCGGGGAAGCCCCTGCTCGGATGCTTGCAGCGGCCAGTCCCCAGACGGAGCAGCGTTGCCTTGCAGTCACTATCTGAGCACGGGAAGGGCACACGGAAGGCGGCTCTTCTCCACGCAGCACTTTGCAGGAGGAATCGGCCGGCCGCCTGATCACCTGGCTACGTTACCAACTCGAGTGCGAGCGTTGCACCGAGGCCCGTGCCGAGCAGGGGCCAGGGCTGAAAGACCTGGCGATACCAGAAGTCCCGGAAAGTTTGGCAGAAGGTTACGTTTGGGGCTGGGCTCGGGCCTGGGGCTGCAGTGGCGGCGGCAGCGGGGCCGTTACGTACTCCGCGTAGCTCCAGAGGCAGCGCTAACCCAGCGTCCTCCGGACTCAGACGCGTCACCTTGGAAACTCGCCCGCGGGGCCTCTTGGGACCTGCAGCCGGGGAAGAGCTAGGGGGCGGGGCCGTGAGGTTGGCGCGCATGCGCACTCCGGCCCGGGTGTCCTGGACTGCAGAGTGAATGAGGCCGTACATTTCTTCGCGAGTGTGAAGTGGGTTGAGTTGTGTAAACGTCTGTAAAGAAGCCGCCCACAGCTCCTCTGTAAACAAGCTGGGCGGACGCGCCCCGGTGGGTGAAGATCCCGCTGTTCCGTCTGTCGCTCGGTCGCTCTTGCCCGCGCGTCGGGTGTTTTGAATCCAAGTCCCGGCGCGTGTCTACCTGCCTGGAAGAGGCGGCAGCGAGAGCAGAATGCTCCAGTAGGCTGCTGGGCTCGCTGCTGGGCACGCAGCTGTAGATTTAACCCCCCGCAAGGGAGTGGGTCCCGGCGTGCAAGTGTAGACACTTCATCTCTGCCTCTTAACCTCTCTCTGTAAAGTTAGATTACTTTAGACAAAGAACATCTGATCATAAAGCAATCCATATTTGGTGTAGAGAATGTAGAATGAACAGGAAAAGTGCCAAGAAAAAGTAAAAATCACCGAGGTGATGTAATGCATAATTAACGAAAATTTATACTATTTCTTCTTTTCCTCCTTTCTCCCCACTCCCATTGTATCACTGTCTTGTGCTCTTGTAGGTGAATCTTGAGGTCACCCCTATTTCCTTAGGATCAATTACTATACGAAGTTGAAGGATCAAAGGATATGCCCATTTTGAGGCTTTCTAAAGGTAAAAATTTGCCTTCCAGGTAAATACCTCCAATTGTTAACCCACACTGGGGATAATCTTACTTTTAAAAAACCATCCATTTTTTTCCTGACTAGGTGGTGGTTCAGTAGATAGAGCATTGATCTGGGGCACTGAGGACCCAGGTTTGAAACCCGGAGATTGCCAGCTTGGGCATGGGCGCATCTGGCTTGAGCAAGGGGTCACTGGCTCAACTGGACCCCCCCCCCCCCCCGGGTCAAGGCATATATGAGAAAGCAGCAATCAATGAATAATAAGTTGATGCGTCTCATCTCTCTCCCTTCCTGTCTGTCCCTCTATTGCAAAAAATACGTGTGTGTGTGTGTGTGTGTGTGTGTGTGTGTGTGTGTATACTACCTGTTTTTTTTGGTCAAACATGGACATCTTTAATTTTTCCACTTCTTTGTTCACATATTGCTAGTGATTATTTGTACTTGTTTTGTGATTTGCCTTTCTGGCCTTTTGCCCATTTTTTTTACTTGGTGTTCATTCATCTTTGTAAAAAATGATTTAGAATTTTTGATATTCCATGAGGCTCAGGTCTGTGATATATGTTGCAAATATTTCCTCCAGTCAATTACCATTTAATTTTATTTATAATGTATTTTGATCTTTGTGTGGAGTTAAATTTATCACATTTTCCCTTTATGGTTTTTCTGTAATAGGAGCAGTGCGCATTTCCAAGAAGACTGTTTAATTTCCAGCATTGTAGGGGTGAATAAGGCAAGGCTTTCCCTTCACAGCACCACCCCCTCCTCCACATGCTGCTACAATGCCCACCCTCAGTGTGTGGGTCCTTTGTTTCTACAACCTTAGTTGGTGAGTTATCCATATCAGATGGCTGGTGGTGATATCAGTTCTGATGCTGGTTGAAGTGGGGTTCGAGTACAGTGTTGTATGAAAAGCATTTTTTTGTTTTTGTTTTTTGACTTGCACTTGGAGACACTTATGGAGTTGAGGTAGAATTTTGCTTATAGGCTTTCAATGTCTCATTTCTGTTTATCTCGTCAAGGAAAAAGTCCAGTCTTGTCTTCTTTAAGCCCAGTATGAAAACCAAAGTCCAGATTTTTGGGTCATGGTTTAATCCATATCAAAGTTTAATCCAGTGCAGGCACTGTTCAAAGCCCGTTCTTGGGAGATCTCCAGCTACCAACATGGCAGCTGCTTGGATGAGTCAGGTAAACTGGTTTCCAAGCAGGAAGAGAGAAAAAGGGCCAGACTTCTATTAAGCCCTGTTTTTATTTTCCAGCGGGAAGGACTAGCTTTCCTTAAGCTAACCAATCAGTTTCTTTAAAATTTTAGGATTTTGTGTTGGTTCCTCCCACTAACCTTGTCTTCTAGGCTAGATACACAAGCCTCTATGGCAGCCATTCTAGCTTCAGCAGCACATGGCTTATTAAAGTGAAAGCACAGCAGCACCCTCTCCGCCCAGCATCTGACTGGCAGTGCCTTGGGGAGATTGCTATCAAACCTGAGTCTAGACGCACAGTGGACTCTGGAGGGCATGATGGACTAATTAGCCTATGAATGTTACAACCTTTTAGCAAATTAAGCTAAAAGAGATATTGTAGCTTCTTACTGAAGCAGGCTTTCCAAATTTTATAAAATATAATGTCCAATTCCCTTTGCTCTCTTTCCCTATCAATATCTAGCTACCTGTCTGTGTTAAGTGATATATGTTTGTTGTTGGGGAGTAGCTTCAGGCACACATACACTAGACACCCTGGGCTTGACATTTATGGAAAGAGAGAACTGGTTCATGGCTGTTGGTCTGCCCAGAACAGGAATAAAATCAGCAGTTTTTTGTTAAGGCACCATCCCAACCCTGGTTCTCAAGACTGGAGGAACCCAAAAGATGGAGGTTTCTCAGAACTTCCTTTCCCATCTGAATGGTCTCTTCCTCTGTTTTTTAACTAGCCTTTCCCAGTTGACAGCCTTTGTTTCTGCCTCTAAAAGGGAGTGGTGCTTGCTTCTTTTCTAGAAGGGAGAGAGGCCCTTAGGGTACAAAGTTGAAGAACTGCCTTTTAGTTATTATGGTGGTCACCTCCATCATGTTACATACCAGACATATGCATTTATTTCTCTGTATTGGTTTCCTAAGGTGACTGTAACAAATTGCCACAGATATGGATGGCTTAGAACAACAGAAATTTATTCTCTCACAGTTCTGGAGGCCAGAAATCTGACATCAAGGGCCATGCTTCCTCTGAAGGCTCTTGGGGCGAATTCTTTCTGCTTTTTTCCAGTTCCTGTTGGCTCTTGGTAAGTTCCTTGGTTGTGGCAGCATTACTCCTGTCTGTGCCTTTGTGTTCAAATGGTGTTTTTCTTTCTGTCTCTCAGTGTGTTTTCATACAAGGACATCAGGGTAAGCCCTGAATCAGGATGATTTCGCCTGAAGATCCTCAACTAATTTCATCTGCAAAGATCCTGTTTGCAAATAAGGTCACATTCTAAGATTTTGGGTAAACATGAATTTTGGGGAACACTATTCAACTCACTTTAGTTACCGTGGTGGTCATCACTATTATTCTACATAATAAAAATATGATTTTATTTCTCATTTTAGGTTATTTATAAAGTTAGGTAAATTACAACATCACACCTGGTTTCATTTTTCATATCATCTGAAGATCTCTGTGAAGGTCAAATCCTCCTTTCATAATGTATGTGTATATCACATCATCCTGATGTACACTTGAAATATCTTGGAGTTTTGTCAATTACACCACAATAAAGCTGGGAAAAGAAAGAAAATTCTGTTTAAAATTGCATCAAATCTAAAAGTATTGTTATTTGACTTGAACATCAAAAACTAGTGGTGTGAAAAACCCCCAAAAAACTAGTGGTGTGAAATGATTAGCCTTCTGCATCCCCACTAAATTAGACAGTTTATTTCTGAAGAGTATTTTTTAAGTCTGAGATTTATTGAGCTTTATTTGGGATTCAGTTGGAATGTTTGGTATTCCTGTTAATTATCTTGAAGCTCCCTTGGTGTCCCTGTGATAAATTAAATGATCTTTTGGCTAGAGTTTTCAAACTTCTAATTTTTATATTTTCATGGCATTATTAAAAGGATAAATTTCTTTATCCTTTTAGAGGATAAAGGAGGGGAGACAGTGAGGCAGATTCCCACATGTGCCCCACCTGGATCCGCCCAGCAACCCCATCTGGGGCCAATGCTTCAATACTGAGCTATTTTTAGTGCCCAAGGTTGTCACACTCAAACCAACTGAGGTATCCTCAGTGCCTGGAGCTGATGCTTGAACCAGTCAAGCCACTGGCTGCAGGAGGGGAAGAGAGAGAGAAAGGGTAGAGAGCAGGTGGTTGCTTCTCCTGTGTGCCCTGACTGGGAATCGAACCCGGATGCCCATATGCCAGGCCAACTGTCCCAGTAGAGCCCAAGCTCTATGTCGATCAGGCATCCCTGATTCGACTTCCCCATGCAGTAGGACACTCCTGCTTATCAGCAGGGCTGGCAGCCTCTTTGAGACTACTCTTGAGGCGGCTATGAGGATGCTACTGACCAGTGCCAATACTAACTGCCATCAGAGGAAAAACACAACCGACACACAAGTTAGTTGCAAGAATCACACAGGCAATTTATTACTCACAAATCCTTTTGGCGTGCCTGGGTACAGCTTAAAGGGGCCCTGTCAGCGTGCTCCTCTCAGCTGTCTTTGGTCAGAGCTCAGAGCGGCGTGGAGACAGTTCACGTTCATGTTGGAGTCTGGGCGACTACCGCAGCAGGGGGCCCCTCAGCTTTAGTACCTTTTCTGGCCAACACCTTCTAACAGATGTCAATCTACAGGATTATCACCTCAAACCACCTGTTTGGGAGTTCATTGAAGGGAGCCCCTTTTATGTTAATCCACTGAAATGCTACATTAAACCACTTTTAAGATGTTCCTATGAAAGCTTCTTATTTATGTTAACTTAGAAAGTTATGACATCAAGCCACTTCTTATCTATGTATAACTGCACAGACATACTAACTGGGTCCTGCTCGAAAGTTAGAGTCTGTTTATCACATCTTCACACACTATATTAATTTCTATTCAGATGGCATAACTTTATTTAATTTCCTTAGTAATTTTAATATTATATCTTAATTACTTTAATATATCTTCCATATTTTTTAATATTTCTATATATTTAATTACTATAACATTTAATTACTACAACACCAACACTCTGTCCACTGAGCCACCAGCCAGGGCCAAAAGTATAACTTTCTAACAGTAATTCATAGTGGAAAAAAAGGAGCTCTAGGAATATGAGGGTAGCATATCAGGAATTTTTCTGGTATAGTGTGAAGATACGTGGGTTTCTTTCAAGTCGTGGATATACCAGTCACTGTTCCCATCATCTCCAGTTCTCGGTCGTCATCTGGAGTAGAGATAATAAGAGAGTCCAGTTTTAGGGTGTTTGTACAGATCAAGGGAGTGGTTTATGCAAAGCATTTAGAGCAGCCTGACCAAGAGGTGGTGCAGTGAATAGAGCATCTGACTGGGATGCAGAGGACCCAGGTTTTAGACCTTGAAGTCGCCAGCTTGAGCGCGGGCTCATCTGGTTTGAGCAAAAGCTCACCAGCTTGGACCCAAGGTTGCTGGCTCGAGCAAGGGGTTACTCGGTCCGCTGAAGGCCCACGGTCAAGGCACATATCCACTGCGCCACTGCCTGGTCAGGCGGTCAAGGCACATATGAGAAAGCAATCAATGAACAACTAAGGTCTCACAACGAAAAATTGATGATTGATGCTTCTCATCTCTTGCCGTTCCTGTCTGTCTGTCCCTGTCTATTCCTCTCTCTGACTCTCTCTGTCCCTGTAAAAAAAAAAAAAAGCACTTAGAACAGATCTGGCACAGGGCAAACACATAAAAACTGTAGCTTTTATTTCAAATAGGAAATTTATTTCTCCTCAAGGCATGCAGATGGAAGGGGTGTCATTATTGAAGGTACTTGCTTGTATGCTTGTAGTGATCAGGAGATGTATAGTCACTAGGGCACATTAGAACCCAGCTTTAGTTTAGGTTTCTAATTTACAGTCAAGAAGTATGCATAGCTTATTACTTTCTTAAATAATATCTGGAGAAAACATACTTTTGTAAAAAATTTTAAGACCAAAGTATTAAAAAACATTTTATATGACAAATCATATGTAATTACTATAGAAATTTTGAAAGTACAGAGAAGAAGAAAAGCAACAATGACCTATGCTCTGAGTGTGGTGGGCTTTAAAATAAAGTGTACATTGCTGGTGGCTTAAACTTGGGGCACCATTCATCATCTTCACCAGGAACCTACTCTTGAAAGCAGTTAACTTGGTATGTCAAAGCTCTGAGTTACATTGTGGTGGAGCCATCACAATCATTCGTCCTGATGTAAATGAGTTTGAGCTATATTCTAGGAACGGGATATCCTTTCTCATTAAAGGCACCTGCCTGAAAGGGGCGCAGGCCTCCAGGCCTCTGGGACTTTGGTGAAGAGACTGTGCATAAGCCTGACATCCGTCCCTGTTCCAGGATGCCAGTGCCACCTTCTTCATGAAGAGCAGGGGACTTCAAAGATAAGACACTTGGTTATCTAAGAGGACTGGATATCCCCCGTGGGGCCTTTGCCTCTAATGGCCTTGATCTTGATGTTGAAACCCATCAGAATAGGTGGCGGCTAGCCTTTGGGCTTCTTACTAGATTTTGAATTACTCCAACTTTGAACATAATTCAAATTATCTATGTGAATATGATGGATAGAGCCTGCTACAAACAGATCATTTAACCACTCTTCCTTGCCCCACCCCAACATAGTGAAGACAATTTGCTTGTTGAAGTTATTGTACTGATGAGTTAGCCGCTGTCCCCAGCCTCTTCCGTGATGCCAGTGAAACCTTAACCATCCACCACCTGTCAAAGTTTCTGTTCTTTAAGAGAAACAGGTGGTAAAGAGAAAAAGTGGTAATAGGCCTCTCATAATGGAATCTGTTGTAGGACAGTTCACTGATTTTAATCTGCCAGAAAATTTTAAAGGAGGGAAGCAGCTCTTGATTTATTTAAAGCCCTTTGAGGCTATTCTGACCCCTCCCGTTTGTTTGCCAGAAGCCCTGTAAACACAGCTTTTTCCCGAGCCTGGCCGGTGTGTTGTGGGGCTTTCCATCGCCCAAGAGTGCCTCCCCGCCCCCCTCCTTGTCTCCCGGGTTCTGCGCCCCTCCCCGTACCCCCTCCCCAAGGCATTTCTGCTCAGGGCTCTGATTGGTGCGCTGTGCAGTCTCGCCTTTTAAGGACTGTTGTTAGGCGTTTAAAGTGATAAGGGAAAGGGTCCAGCGACTGCTTTTATCAACCAATCATAAGTGTTCCTGACAGGTCCCCAAATATTCCTGGGCCAATGGAAAGGACAGCCCAAGATGCCTGCTTTGCTCCAGGGAAAGGCAGAGCTTAAGTTGCAGCGGAGGGGCAGGAGTTCAGAGGACCGCTGGGCCCCTTCCAGACCCGCCTGGCACACGCTGGGCAGTGTCGCTTGTAGGATTTGTCTAGCGCTCGTTCCCTTACAGGGGTGTGTTGGGGGGAGTCTTCTTTCCGACTCTCAAAATGGTTATCAAAGTGTTTGTTGCCACATCTTCTGGGTCCATAGCGGTAGGTGTCTGATGGAACTTGTGGGGTTTTCTTTCTACGCTATTTTCCGAGTAGCTCAGACTTGGAAAGGAGCGGGGCTGGCCCAGCGCTGGCTTTAAATTTCTTTTTGAGGAGTGTGTAAGTAAACTTGGCTCTGCAGTGAGCCCGTGTGCCCTTTGCTTTCTGCGTTTGTTTTCACAGTGCTGAAGAAGTGTATGAAATGTGTACGCTGGGTGTGAAAGGAGACACGAGGAAGAGGGCGTGTTTGATTCTAGAATTTTTAGCAAGTGATTTGTTGTGTCGCATATATTATAGAATCAAGGGCTTTTTTTTTGTGGAGTGTTTTTTGCCATTCATTCTGCAAGATTTAGATCAAAGTTACAAATAAATGACACGTTGTGTAACAATATTTGGAGCTAGAAGAACCAGAGTACTAAAATGACTCCTGGATGTAATTACTTTATGCAGTGTAACGATACCAAAAGTGTACAGTTAGCATGTGTAATACTATTATTTGAGGAAAATGATGTCACGGTGACAAGAACAAACATCTCTAAGGCCACAGTTTTAAATGCTCTAGGAATCCAACCAGACCGAAAATAGGTACTAAAAGCTGACCCCCAGAACGTGGCTGCTTCTGATTTCCTCGGGACCAGGCTGGGAGCCATCCATCCACCTGTCTAGTTCCACTCCTCATTTTGGGCCAGAGAGACCCACCTTCAGAAACAGGGGTAGGGGAGGGATGGTTCAGGCTTTGACACTGACATTTCGACCGGCAGTTTAGCAGAAGTTTGGGAGGCTGTGGAGAGAAAACAGTTTTATTAATTGAGAGTTGGATACCATGAGGGGGCTGTTTCCTTTTATATCCAGGTCTTGGACCCTCTCAGGTGGCAGCTAGGATTTCAACTGTCACTCAGCCAGGGATGATACCCTAGGTGAGCCACTGGCGGGGCACCGTTCCTGTGGCAGCAGTTGAAGGCCATTACCCCTAGTTCACACGGTTCCCAGTGAGGGCGAGAGGTAGGTAAACAGGAGACAGGAGCCTGGGTATCCGTTCTGAGCCCAACTGATCAGCAAGTGTCTAGTGATTTCTAGAACATCTTTTAACAGAAATAGGTGAGGAAAAATTTCAAATGTAAAAACTCTGAGAAATCTTTTTTGACTGTTTGATAATCTCAGAAAGCTTTAGTTGACCTGCACTGAGCACACAATTCCAGGTTATTTAGATAAAAGGAATTTTTGAGGGAAAAGATTTTAGTGGGCTTTAAATATGCCCACTAATATTTAGTGGGCTTTAAATATTGATGTTCATTGTGGGAAGCTTTATCACCAGCCTCCCTATCCTGTGCGCACTCTGCAAACCAGGCTGGAAGGGCCCCATGCCTCCTTCCAGAGACAGTGAATAATACATTTATGGGTTTTATCTTTCTTTCTTTCTTTCTTTCTTTCTTTCTTTCTTTCTTTCTTTCTTTCTTTCTTTCTTTCTTTCTTTCTTTCTTTCTTTCTTTCTTTCTTTCTTTCTTTTCTTTCTTTTCTTTCTTTTCTTTCCTTTTTTTTTTCCATTTTTCCGAAGCTGGAAACAGGGAGGCAGTCAGACAGACTCCCACATGCGCCCGACCGGGATCCACCCGGCATGCCCACCAGGGGGCGATGTTCTGCTCCTCTGGGGCGTCGCTCTGTTGCATCCAGAGCCATTCTAGGGCCTGAGGCAGAGGCCACAGAGCCATCCCCAGCGCCAGGGCCATCTTTGCTCCAATGGAGCCTCGGCTGCGGGAGGGGAAGAGAGAGACAGAGAGGAAGGAGAGGGGGAGGGGTGGAGAAGCAGATGGGCGCTTCTCCTGTGTGCCCTGGCTGGGAATCGAACCCGGGACTCCCGCACGCCAGGCTGACGCTCTACTGCTGAGCCAACAGGCCAGGGCCCACTTATGGGTTTTAAAGGATTATTTGATGTCCTATGTACCTAGAGTTTGAGCTTGATTTATTTAGCCTCCGAGGGTCTGGAGGAGTACCATTCATTCCAGGATCTTGGAAAAGCCAAGTTAATTCTGATCCCTTAGGCAAATGTTTTGGTGTCCTTTGGAACTGTATAACCTTGGGAGAGTTATTTCATCTTGCTAAGCCTCAGTTTTCTTACCTGTAAAATGGGGCTACGAATAGTACTCATTTGACAGGTTGCCAGGAGGCTTTCAGAGAGAACGTGCCTGAGTGCTGGACTGTTCAGTGCTTAATCAGCGCTTAATAAATGTGATAATTATTAATGTCATAATTAGCTCTGGTTAGTTAATATTATAATTGTTACAACTATTAATTATTATAATTATTAGTTAATATTATTCAATATTATTGTAGTTTTTATAATTGTTAGTTAATATTAGTAGATCTGAGCCTATAATGATTATTTTTCAGGAGAATTATCCCAGGCCTCAGAAATGGAAGCATTTCTGTCTTATCCTAGAAGAGGATGGGAGCTGGTTATTTCTGCGGTGTCAGTATTAATAATTTTTCCTGGGTGGGGACGTTTCACTCAGAAGCTTCTTTGTAGGAGAAGCTGGGGGCAGATGCCTGAATTCAGGCGGTATGTGTGGTGTTGGTCTCTAAAACCTTTCCTCCTTATTTCTTTAGCCTATATATATACTTTAAAAATGAATTCTTGCCTGTGACTGAGTCAACAAGTGCATCCTGGCTTCTGTTATAGGAATGAAATAAATGAAAAAGAAAAAGAAAAACGAATTGTAATCTCTTTATGAGGGGTTACACATATGCATTGGGGATTATAGCTCTATTTTAACAGTTGACATTCAAGTGAGGTAACAGGTTTTTACGGTGCGCTCTGGAAGAAGAGACCCTGGGAGCAGGAGAAGGCCTGAGTCTCTGTGTGACCCTCCTCTCCTCCTGAAGGCCACTGCCACTGGGTGATAAAGGGAGAGAGGAGAGTCCTCATCATTTCTGATATGCACAGCCTGGAACCGTAGTCTTTGTGGACAGCCGCTCATGGTGGTTCCTGGGTTCCTCAATCCTTTCTTCAGCCTTGAGTGAGCATAAAAACAGTGGGAAACGTGTCTTTTGAATTAGATGGATCTCGGAGTAAGCCTTGAAACCGTTTTTAATTCAGTGGTGCCTCAGCTTTGTTTTATTTATTTATTTATTTATTTTAATTTGTGTTTATTTAGTTCAAGTGTCCCAATAAGTACTTCCCCCCCACCCCCGTGTTCCCCTCAACCTCCCCCTTGTCCCCCTTCCCCCATGCCCTCCCCCTTCCCTCCAGGATTTGCTTTCCTGCTCTCTATAATGCTGTGTTATGTGTGTATAATTTCATCAATCTCTTTCCCTTCTCTGATCCCATCTTCCCTTCCACTTTCCCCTCTGTCTGCTTTCCCTCTGGTCCCTTTGATCCCGCCTCTGCCTCTGCTCCGCTCCTCAGTTCACAGTGCTGATCAGAGCACTCACCTGGCATGGTGATTGCGGCAGGGAAACGAAGTAAATGTACCGCTGGGTGTCTGACAGCAGGTTCTCAACTTGTGGAACAAAATGCTTTTCTTTTTTTAAACGTTTTTATTGAATTAATTGGAGTGACATTTGTTAATAAAAGTATATAGGTTTCAGGTGTGCAATCTTATAACACATCATCGTATATTGTACTGTGTGTTCACCACTCCTTCCATCACCATTTATCCTCCCTTGATCCTCTTCTACCTGCCCCACCTCCATTTCCCTCTTGTAAACCCCATGCTATTGTCAGTGTCTATGAGTTTTTTCTTTGCTTAATTCCCTCACCTTTTTTCACCCAGCCCCTAACCCCCATCCCATCTGACAGCCAGAATGCTTTTCCAGCATCCCATTCCCGGATTCCCGCTGAAATCCATGAGGAGGGTGCGTTCTACCTGTTCAGTGGATGAGGCGGTTGAGCAGAGCCCCTCCTCAGACAGCACTCATCTGTGCCAGGATGCACTTGCAGGCCATCTCTTACTCAACTGCAGTGTGCTTTTCACTACAGCACAGTGAATGGCCTTGACTGGAAAGGCTCCTAACTGTACAAGACAATAAGCAGGCGAGTGACCCAAAGATCACTCTGACACAGTAGTGTGACCGACAGTGGCTGGGTGACTTTAGGACAGAGAACAACACTTTTGAGTGAATGTGACAGTATAAGAGAACAGAGCTCTCTGAGCCAATACTGGGGTCCCGAAGGCTCTAATGACATAGATCCTAAGGACCCCCGATCCTCAAGAGGGGCTGTACCTTTATGGGGTCACCTTTGGCCATGGTGCCCTGGACGGGGAAAAGGGACGAGAGATAGAGGGGGAGTGTTTTAGTGAGAATTCTGAGGTGCTGTGTAGCCCCTTCCCCTGAGCCATGAAGGGGAACTGCCCTCTGGGAGCCTTGTGCGTGGGGGTCAGCTCAGGAGGACATATGGAGAAGAGCTGCACTTTGACGGAGAATCCAGGGGGGTTTCTTGAACAAAGACTCATCAAGGGGGAGGGCTGAAGGGGAGAGACTCCCCTGTTCAGGGTGGGCATCAAGGTGTGGGCACAGGTAAGCATGTCAGCCAGGTGGGCTCGCATGCTTCCTACCCCCTCCCCTCTCTTCTAGCCTCATCCTAAGACCCTTTTTCCAGCCCTGGCAGAACTCAAGGTCAAGAGCTTCAACAGCCGAATGCTATGCCTTTGGCCCCATTTAAGTTACTGGTGTTTGGGAAGTACAGAGGGGCACGTTTAATTTTTCTTCTCTTTCTTTGGTGGCTGAGAAATAGCAGTTAACACAGTATCATTTACCCAACAATCAGTTAACTTCCTGAGGGTGCAATTGCTTTTCTTGTGAGAAATAATGGTAGACAGATCTTCCCTTCTGTTTTCTCCATCTCTCTGACTTTCTTATAGAAGAAACGTCAAAACTTTGGGAAATATTTCTCATCTATTTAGAAATCATGGAATGAAATCAAGTCCCCTTTTTGTCCCACCTCAAGTCCTGAGGGGTGATAAATAGAGATGTCAATAATATTAGAGAGGTGGCAGTGGACCTTGGCCAGGCTGATTGGGCTCCCTGGTGGTATTTGAGAAGGAAGGAAGACATGGGGTTGGACAGAATAGAGGATGATGTCTTCTGAATATTTAATTAAAGGTAAACCTGCCAAAAATGAAGACACCACTATTTTTCAAAAACAGCAAAGTTATTCCTGAAAATATCTAAAGGAAAAAGTAATTTATAAAAAGTAATTTATAAAGTGACACAAATAATTATGAGCAGGTTGGAAAGTATGTAGAGAAAACATGATTAAGATCATTTTTAGTCCAACAAGCAGTCATCAGGTCTGATGGGATTTTATAATATCCAGAAATTCAGCTGTGAAGTTGTGGGGTATGGGGGACAGTTTCCTGGAAGAGGAGCAGAAGGTCAAGGGCTACCCCAGCATAGCCTGGGCGGGCACATCAGTGGAGAGACATGAAAATTCTCCTTTGGTTCTGACAGATGTCACACTTGGGAATGTATAAGAGTGCTTATGCCAGAAACTCAAGGAAAATATCATCATTCCACATCTCTTTGTATGAATTTAATATATATTTATATATTTTTATGTTTTTTTTTTTTTTTTTTTAGTGAGACAGAGACAGAGAAAGAGAGACAGAGAGAGGGACAGATATGGGCAGACAGGAAGGGAGAGAGATGAGAAGCATCGATTATTTGTTGCAACAACTTAGTTGTTCATTAATTACTTTCTAATATGTTCCTTGACCAGGGGGTTCCAGCTGAGCCAGTGACCCCTTGCTCAAGCCAGCAACCTTGGGCTCAAGTCAGTGACCTTGGGGTTCAAGCCAGTGACCTTTGGGCTCGAACCAGCAACCTCTGGCTCAAGTCAGTGACCTTGGGCTTCAAGCCAGTGACCTTTGGGCTCGAGCCAGCAACTATGGGTCATGTTTATGATCTCATGCTCAAGCCAGTGACCCCATGCTCAAGCCGGATGAGCCCACGCTCAAGCCAATGAACTCAGGGTTTTGAACCTGGGTCCTCTGAGTCCCAGGCCGACGCTCTGTCCACTGCACCACCACCTGTTCAGGCTGTATGACTTTTATTTTTATTTTTTTGTCTATACTTGCCCCAAACTGAAATACATATTGTGGCACAAATCTTACTAATTAAGTGTTGTGTTGTGGCTAACAGCCGCCTTTAATTTATTGATGCTTTTATATCATTATCTTTGTTATGTTGATAGTACAAATGTTAATTAAAAGGTAAATGTGTGATTACCACTTATATATGTGTATATGTAGTTTGTATATAATTTACTTTGTAGTATGTATGTTTATATGTAATTTACTTTATGTTAAAAATTAAAAAATATTTAATATTTACATTATATTTATAATTAATATAGCATATACAATCAAGTCACTACCACAACCAAATTATACAGAATTTGTTTTGGTGATTTGATTCTTGGGCTTCAGCATCCTTACATGCCTTACTGTTCATTTAGTTAAAGAAGAAACACTATATTCAGGTCATTATTAGAATCATTCACTTTGGCAAAAATAAATGAAATAGTTTTTTTTGGCATCCTACTCTCTGTGAAGGAAATTGGGTTTAGTCAAAAGAAAGTTTGAATCTGGACACCAGTTTTGGGACAGGCATACACCTGTCACCGCATTTATTTGGAATGCTCAACGTCTGGTCCCTCTGCTAATAAGCAAGTTACATGGAAACACCTAGGGGTCCCAGACCCTATACACCACTTTTAATAACTTGATGTCATCATTCGACAATATTCAGAAGACTTATAAAATTAAGATATTGGCTATTCAAAAATATTAAAAATTTTAATTTTAGTTTTTTAAAAAATGACCATATTTTGCTTATTATCCTTGGCTTCTCCTATATCTAGTTTGTGCAAATTCATTTGTTATGTTTTTTTTCCACCCAAATATATAGCTTATGAATCCATTCAGATGAAGAGCTTAGTACAATATCTTGTGCAGAGTAGAGGGTCAGTAAGTCAGTATTGATTGGTCATGATCACTCTGGAAATTTCCTTCAGAGGTTATTAAAATATGTGGTCTGGAGTCCACTGCAACTTGCTTATCAGTATTTATTAAAGAGGTCATCATGCATTTCTGGGAGTGAGTTCTTTGATTGGAGAGAGGAAATTGTAATTGTTTCTGGAAAGGAGATCTAAACTTGAGAGATGGCCATTGTCATAAGAAATGACAGGTGGTAGATACAGCCATTCACGTGAACTGTGGCTTGAGAAGAGGGTGCAGGGGCCTCCTCACTCACGCATGGCTCTCTGAGTTGGGTGTGAACAGGAAAGGGGAGCTCTGTGGGAGAACAGAGTTGTTGCACTGCATTACTTGTGGTGGAAGAAATGTCTACCAGCTTTTTCTAGCCTTTTCTCTGTCCTTCCCTCCCAGTGAGTTCCATGTGGGCCTTTCAGTTTCCTATATTATTTCTAAAGGTACTTTTGTTCAATGTGACAGATGTTCCTATTTTCATAATGGTGATTATGTGCATTTTAGTGTGGATATGATTATGTGCATTTTAGTGTGGACATACTTGGTATTTGAAATTCATAGTAAATTGTCTTATTTTCTCTCCTTTTTCTTCTTTCTATCTTTTTTCTTCATAACCAATTTTTAATTTTATTTTTTGGCATTAAAGTTTAGCAGAGGAAAGTATTTTGAAGATCTTACACAAAAACTATGAGAGGGCCCTGGCCGGTTGGCTCAGTGGTAGAGCGTTGACCTGGTGTGCGGAAGTCCCGGGTTCGATTCCTGGCCAGGGCACACAGGAGAAGTGCCCATCTGCTTCTCCACCCCTCCCCCTCTCCTTCCTTTCTGTCTCTCTCTTCCCCCCCCGCAGCCAAGGCTCCATTGGAGCAAAGATGGCCCAGGCGCTGAGGATGGCTCTATGGCCTCTGCCTCAGGCGCTAGAATGGTTCTGGATGCAACAGAGCGGGGCCCCAAGATGGGCAGAGCATCACCCCCTGGTGGGTGTGCCGGGTGGATCCCGGTCGGGCGCATGTGGGAATCTGTCTGACTGCCTCCCCGTTTCCAGCTTCAGAAGAATACAAAAAAAAAAAAATTAAAACAAACAAACAAACAAACAAAAAAAAAACAAACAAAACCTATGAGAGCATGTCTACTCATATTGGGTTGGTCGATCATAATTTAAACATTTATGAGGTTAAAATTTCAGAATGTAAGTAATCACTGTTTATCCTTCATTTATTTTCATTTTTTATTTTTGTGACAGAGAGAGACAGAGAGGACAGATAGGGACAGACAGACAGGTAGGGAGAGAGATGAGAAGCATCAATTCTTTGTTGCAGTTCTTTTGTCTCCTTAGTTGCTCATTGATTGCTTTCTCATATGTGCCTTGATCAGGGGGCTGCAGCAGAGTGAGTGACCCCTTGCTCGAGCCAGTGACCCTGGGCTTCAAGCCAGTGACCATGGGGTTATGTCTATGATCCCATGATCAAGCCAGAGGCCCCGTGCTCAAGCTGATGAGCCCATGCTCAATCCAGATGAGCCCATGCTCAAGCCGGCAACCTCTGTGTTTTGAACCTGGGTCCTCTGTGTCTCAGTTGGACGCCTTACCCACTGTGCCACCACCTGGTTCAGCTGTTTATCCTTTATAATGAAGAAATGCCATTTTATTGTTTTCTTTGTTTAAATACTTTGAAAAATTATTCTTGTCATATAGTATAGTTACAACTATAAGTGAAACATTTTAAAAAATGAGTCTAATAGTTCTCTTTTTCTCCTTTTGACCAGATTAGGAAAAAACAGCAAGAAGTAGTGGGCTTTCTGGAAGCTAATAAAATCGACTTTAAGGAATTAGATATAGCTGGAGATGAGGACAACAGGAAGTGGATGAGAGAGAATGTTCCTGGAGAGAAAAAACCTCAGAATGGGATTCCTTTGCCTCCTCAGATCTTCAACGAAGAGCAGTATTGTGGGGTGAGTTTTCGGTTTCTTGAAAAATTCTTCTGCGTCTGTGCGTTTTTTAGAAATTGTTTTAAGTGGTTTAATTTTGAGGCAGCATTTGAAGTCCACAATTTTCAGTTCATGACCTATTTCTGCCATCCAATATCTGGATGGTAGGTCCATTGTGAGTAGCAATATTTAAGATTTACAAAATGATGGAAACAAGAAAATGATGATTCAAAAGTTCTTGGGATTATTTTAGGTTCCATATTTTATTTTGAAGAATTGAGGTCACTTGTTCAAACAAAATATGCCTTTAGTTGGGAAGGAATTCTAATCAACCTGCATTGGACACATGTGTGCAACCACAACGACATGGGGCAAGTTTTCACTTTGATGAAGAATGATTTGCAGAAGGCAGATCTTACTGTGGATGCAAGATAAATGTGCATAAATGGATCTCAGTGGTTGAAAAACTGTTCTGGACATTCTGATTACAGCAGCAGTTTATTTTATTTTATTTTATTTTTTTAGCAAGAGAGACAGAGAGAGAGAGAGAAAGAGAGAGACAGACAGACAGGAAGGGAGAGAGATGAGAAGCATTAATTCTTTGTTGTGGCACCTTAGTTGTTCATTGATTGCTTTCTTATATGTGCCTTGACCAGGGGGCTACAGCTGAACCTGTGACCCCTTGCTCAAGCCAGTGACCTTTGGGTTCAAGCCAGCGCAACCATGGGGTCATGTCTATGATCCCACACTCAAGCTGGTGAGCCCACGCTCAAACCTGATGAGCCCATGCACAAGCCAGTGACCTCAGGAATTTTGAACCTGGGTCCTCTGCATACCAGGCTGATGCTCTATCCACTGCGCCACCACCTGGTCAGGCAGCAGCAGTTTTATTTTATATATTTAAATAGTATATTTTACCATAAAATCACTTTTTCTTCAGAGTTTACAGACTCTATTTAGTAAATCAAATTGTTGAAAAGAAATGTTTACAATTTCAAAGGACTTTAGAACCTGAGAATGGGAGTTATTTTAGGGGTGGTCTAAGTTCCTGGTCACTTTCAGATGCAGCTACTAGGGCTCTGAGAATTAGAGGAATTATCAGTGTTGTGTTGCTTCTCAAGGTTGGAGCCAGGCATAGGTTTACCTCTCCTCTTCTTCCTACGCAAAACTGCTGGTCCTTTAGGTTAGCTTCTATAATATATTTTTTTAAATTATTTATTTATTTATTTATTTTTTACAGAGACAGAGAGTGAGTCAGAGAGAGGGATAGACAGGGATAGACAGACAGGAATGGAGAGAGATGAGAAGCATCAATCATTAGTTTTTCCATTGCGCGTTGCAACACCTTAGTTGTTCATTGCTTTCTCATATGTGCCTTGACCATGGGCCTTCAGCAGACCGAGTAACCCCTTGCTTGAGCCAGCGACCTTGGGTCCAAGCTGGTGAGCTTTGCTCAAACCAGATGAGTCTGCACTCAAGCTGGCGACCTCGGGGTCTCGAACCTGGGTCCTTCCGCATCCCAGTCCGACGCTCTATCGCCACCTCCTGGTCAGGCCCTTCTATAATATTTTGTTTCTGATCTAGAGCAGATGTGGTCAAATTATAGTTTGAAGGTCATGCTCTGCAGCTACTTGTTTCAATAAAGTTTTATTGGAATACACCCACACCAATTCATCCATCTGTCACCTATGGTTGATTACTCATCGTGGCAGAGTTGAGTGACTGCAGCAAAGACCATAGGACTGACAAACTGCCAAGTATTTATGATCTGCCCATTTACAGAAAGGCATGCTGAACTCTGATTTGAAGCATGAATTCAGAATTTGTTGTGAATTTCAAGACAGCGACAGCAGAGCATTATTAAACCAAGTAGTGCTCTCTGGAGCCTGAGGACTTGTGTGACTTTTCAGAATGCAGGCGCATGAAAACAGCCCACCTCAGGAGACAACTAATTAGACTGAGAGTGATCTGAAATGGAAGGAAGAATAATGTTCACTGGAGGTCCTTTTGAGCCATGTTATTTTTTCAGTGAGTGCATGTATTAATGTTTCAATTACTTTAAAAATTTTTATAAAAAATAAAATAAAAATTTCCCATCACTACTACCCCCAAACAAAACCTTATTCTACTTTCCTCGTCCAACAAGAGCCACAGTTCTTAGAAATGTGGGTCCGGCTCTGGCTGGAAAGCTTGGTTGGTTAGAGTGCCAAAGTGCAGAGGTAGCTGGTTTGATCCCCAGTCAGGGCACATACAGAAACAGATCGATGTTCTTGTCTTTCTCCTTCCCCCTTCCTCTCTCTAAAATCAATCAATAAAAAAAGCTGCTTACAAAAATTCATTCAGTATAAAAGAATAAAATTGATCACTAAGTGGATCAGGGTGACAGGTAGGAAAATAATAAAATTTTGATTATATCAATACACAGGACTATGTAATGTTTTCTTCCCAATATAAGTGGCCTGTATTTGGTTTTAAGTTTCTTAACACACATTTAAGAGTAGGGTCAGCAGTAACTACTGAGTTGGTCTGAGTGTTGTCTGGCTCCAGGAAGCCACACAGGATCCTGTTTCTGCAGCACTGTTGAAACTGCATCATAGCCCTGATGACAAAGATTTGCGGTAATAGTCTGGGGGTAGATCTTTTGTGTTTTAATGATGAAAAGTGAAACTCTTCTGAGCGGTGGACAGCTACACTGCTGAAGACTTGGTTTACAGCTGGACCTACCCGGTAAAGAACTGACTGATACCTGGGTGGGGCCTGGGGTGGGGGTGGACCTTCACTGAGCAACCGATTTCAATTGACTACCAGGTTTTAGATCACAGTTTCCCCTATTTTGCCAAAGTAACCTCTGTTCTAAGCCCTTTATAATCTGTGGCTCCTGATATCAGAAGGGCCTGAGATGAGTCTCTAGGCCCTTAGAAGCTACTTTAATAACAGCAGAGAAATCTGTGTTGTTTCTGTCTCTGCTGATTAGGTCCAAATCCATGGGCCTATTATAAGGAAACCAGCTACAGATGTGATAGTCTTGAAGAAGCCTTTTGCTGTGCATATCTGTCTTGTTAACAATTCCTGAGCATGAACAGTGTGTATGTGTGTGTGTGTGTGTGAGTTCTCATTGCACTGTAATAGGCACAATGAAATGTGCAAAAACAAATGTAAAGTTCACAGTTAGATTTCCTTTTTTTTTTTTTTTTACAGAGACAGAGAGTCAGAGAGAGGGATAGATAGAGACAGATGGGAACGGAGAGATGAGAAGCATCAATCATCAGTTTTTCGTTGCAACACCTTAGTTGTTCATTGATTGCTTTCTCATATGTGCCTTGACCATGGGCCTTCAGCAGACCGAGTAACTCCTTGCTTGAACCAGCGACCTTGTGTCCAAGCTGGTGAGCTTTGCTCAAACCAGATGAGCCTGCGCTCAAGCTGGCGACCTCGGGGTCCTGAACCTGGGTCTTCCGCATCTCCAGTCCGACGCTTTATCTGCTGCGCCACCGCCTGGTCAGGCCACAGTTAGATTTCTTAATTTTGGGGATTAGTCATCTTTGCCAAAGCAAACTGGCATAACCTTTGGTGTTAGCTCCTAAATGAATGACTAATAAAAAAAGATCAACTTAGGTAAGCTCACAAGTGTGCAATGGGTTTAAGCATTCTTTCTCTTTGCTTCAAGGATTTTGACTCTTTCTTCTCTGCTAAAGAAGAGAATATTATTTATTCATTCCTTGGTTTGGCTCCCCCTCCAGGCTCAGAGGTAAGCTTGAACACCCCGCTGGGGCCCAATACAGGTCATAATAAGTGCAGATAGAAATCAGCATCCAAGACTGTTTAATAAATGATGATATTAAATTAACATGTTTTTAATACACTCCTTATTCTTGTGCAGAGAGATAATGCAAGATTTTTACTAACATATATTCCAAAACTATGCCTTTCATATTTTGCTTCATTATACTTTATTATACAATAAAAATAAATAAAAACAAGAATTAAGTAAAAGGTTTACAATACTTTTTTTTTTAAATTTTAAAAAAATTTTTTTTGTATTTTTCTGAAGCTGGAAATGGGGGAGACAGTCAGACAGACTCCTGCATGCGCGCACCGGGATCCGCCCGGAACGCTCACCAGGGGCGACGCTCTGCCCACCAGGGGGCGATGCTCTGCCCCTCCAGGGCGTCGCTCTGTTGCGACCAGAGCCACTCTAGCACCTGGGGCAGAGGCCAAGGAGCCATCCCCGGCACCCGGGCCATCTTTGCTCCAATGGAGTCTCGGCTGCGGGAGGGGAAGAGAGAGACAGAGAGGAAGGAGAGGGGGAGGGGTGGAGAAGCAGATGGGTGCTTCTCCTGTGTGCCCTGGCCGGGAATCGAACCTGGGACTTCTGCACGCCAGGCCGACGCTCTACCACTGAGCCAACTGGCCAGGGCTACAATACTTTTTAAAAAGAAATATTATTGCATTCAATAACCTTAAGTGTGCTAATTAAATATGCAAAAATATGAGTTCCTAGGTTGTGTTTATGAAATTTTGTTGTAAGTTGACTTCTCTCTCATGTAGCTTATAATAGTTTTATAATGATACAGCCCCTATTTTAATTCTTTATATTTAAAATAAATTAAATCTGCCTTTTTTCTTCTGATAAAGAGGGAAAAAAGTATGAAAGAACAAGATAAGTTTCATTAGCTTTTTTTCCCCCCCTCTGGTGCTGTTACATCTTTGATTATGTATGTCTATTAAATAACAAATTATGCTAATAAAGTTAATATTATGATTTTGTCTACTGATGATCACCTGGCTTCACTCTGTGCAGTGGCCACTGCAATCTTGACATCTACCAAGAATCTCAGGAGGACTTTCCATAGATTTAGGACAAGTATACAGTTGTTTAATTCATTTACTTCTTAATTCCTTTGTCTGTTTATAGTCAGCTTCATTTCTTTTTTTTTTAATTTATTTATTTATTAAATTAAATGCAGTGACATTGATAAATCAGGGTACATATGTTGAGAGAAAACATCTCTAGATTATTTTGACATTTGATTGTGCTGTATACCCCTCTCCCAAAATTAAATTTTCTTCTGTCACCTTCTATCTGGTTTTCTTTGTGCCCCTCCCCTCCCCCAACCCCTCTCTCCTTCTTCACCCCCTCCCCCCTCCCCCCACCCCCCACCCTTGTTGCCATCACATTCTTGTTCATGTCTCTGAGTCTCATTTTTATGTCCCTTCTATGTATGGATTCATCTTAGTTTTTTTTCTGATTTACTTATTTCACTCCGTATAATGTTGTCAAGGTCCATCCATGTTATTGTAAATGATCCGATGTCATCATTTCTTATGGTTGAGTAGTATTCCATAGTATATATGTACCAAAGCTTTTTAATCCACTCATTCTCTGACGGACACTTGGGCTGTTTCCAGATGTTTGCTATTGTGAACAATGCTGCCACAGACATGGGGGTGCATTTCTCCTTTTGGAGCCGTTCTATGGTGTCCTTGGGGTATATTCCTAAAAGTGGGATAGCTGGGTCAAAAGGCAGTTCTATTTTCAGTTTTTTGAGGAATCTCCATACTGTTTTCCACAGTGGCTGCACCAGTCTGCGTTCCTACCAGCAGTGCAGGAGGGTTCCCTTTTCTCCACATCCTCGCCAGCACTTATTCTGTGTTGTTTTGTTGATAAGCGCCATTCTGACTGGTGTGAGGTGATATCTCATTGTGGTTTTAATTTGCAGTTCTCTAATGATAGGTGATGTTGAGCATTTTTTCATATGCCTATTGGCCATCTGTATGTCCTCTTTGGAGAAGTGTCTATTCATCTCTTTTGCCCATTTTTGGATTGGGTTGTTTGTCTTCCTGGTGTTGAGTTTTACAAGTTCTTTATAAATTTTGGTTATTAACCCCTTATCAGACGTACTGTCAAATATGTTCTCCCATTGTGTAGTTTGTCTTTTTATTCTGTTCTTGTTGTCTTTAGCTGTGCAAAAGCTTTTTATTTATTTATTTATTTATTTATTTTTTTCTTTCTTTTTTTTTTTTTTTCATTTTTCTGAAGCTGGAAACAGGGAGAGACAGTCTGACAGACTCCCGCATGCGCCCGACCAGGATCCACCCGGCACGCCCACCAGGGGCGACGCTCTGCCCACCAGGGGGCGATGCTCTGCCCATCCTGGGGGTCGCCATGTTGCGACCAGAGCCACTCTAGCGCCTGAGGCAGAGGCCACAGAGCCATCCCCAGCGCCCGGGCCATTTTTGCTCCAATGGAGCCTTGGCTGCGGGAGGGGAAGAGAGAGACAGAGAGGAAAGCGCGGCAGAGGGGTGGAGAAGCAAATGGGCGCTTCTCCTGTGTGCCCTGGCCGGGAATCGAACCCGGGTCCTCCACATGCTAGGCCGACGCTCTACCGCTGAGCCAACCGGCCAGGGCGCAAAAGCTTTTTAGTTTGATATAGTCCCATTTGTTTATCCTGTCTTTTATTTCACTTCCCCATGGAGATAAATCAGCAAATATATTGCTCCGAGAGATGTCCAAGAGCTTACTGCCTATGTTTTCTTCTAAGATGCTTATGGTTTCACGGCCTACATTTAAGTCTTTTATCCATTTTGAGTTTATTTTTGTGAGTGGTGTAAGCTGGTGATCTAGTTTCATTTTTTTGCAGGAAGCTGTCCAATTTTCCCAACACCATTTGATAAAGAGGCTGTCTTTACTCCATTGTATTTCCTTACCTCCTTTGTCAAATATCAGTTGTCCATAGAACTGTGGGTTTATTTCTGGGTTCTCTGTTCTGTTCCATTGATCTATATGCCTGTTCTTATGCCAGTACCAGGCTGTTTTGAGTACAATGGCCTTGTAGTATAACTTGATATCAGGAAGTGTGATACCTCCCACTTTATTCTTCTTTTTTAAGATTGCTGAGGCTATTCGTGTTCTCTTTTGGTTCCATATAAATTTTTGGAATATGTGGTCTATATCTTTGAAGTATGTCATTGGTATTTTAATTGGTATTGCATTGAATTTATAGATTGCTTTGGGTAATATAGACATTTTAATGATGTTTATTCTTCCTAACCATGAGCACGGTATATGCTTCCACTTGTTTGTATCTTCCTTGATTTCTTTTATCAATGCTTTGTAATTTTCCGAGTACAGGTCTTTAGTCTCCTTGGTTAAGTTTATTCCTAGGTACTTTATTTTTTTGGTTGTAATTGTGAAGGGGATTGTTTCCTTAATTTCTCTTTCTGACTGTTCATTGTTGGTGTATAAAAATTCCTCTGATTTCTGAGTATTGATTTTATATCCTGCCACTTTGCTGAATTCATTTATCAGGTCCAGTAGTTTTTTGACTGAGACTTTAGGGTTTTCTATATACAATATCATATCATCTGCAAATAATGATAGTTTTCCTTCTTCTTTTCCAACTTGAATGCCTTTTATTTCTTCTTCTTGTCTGATTGCTGTTGCTAGGACTTCCAGGACCATGTTAAATAAGAGTGGTGAAAGGGGGCACCCCTGCCTTGTTCCTGATCTTAAGGGTATTGCTTTTAATTTTTGCCCATTGAGTATGATGTTGGCTGTGGGTTTCTCATAGATGGCTTTTATCATGTTGAGGTATGTTCCCTGTATTCCCACTTTGCTGAGAGTTTTGATCATGAATGGGTGCTATATTTTATCAAAGCTTTTTCTGCATCTATTGAAATTATCATATGGTTTTTGTCCTTCCTTTTGTTTATGTGATGAATCACATTGATTGATTTACGAATATTGTACCAGCCTTGCCTCCCCAGAATAAATCCCACTTGATCATGGTGCATGATTTTTTCCATATATTGTTGGATCCAGTTTGCTAATATTTTGTTGAGGATTTTAGCATCTATATTCATCAGAGATATTGGCGTATAATATTCTTTCTTTGTGTTGTCTTTGCCTGGTTTTGGAATCAGAATTATGCTAGCCTCATAAAAGGAGCTTGGAAGTCTTCCTTCCTCTTGAATTTTTTGAAATAGTTTGAGAAGGATAGGAGTTAGTTCTTCTTTGAATATTTGGTAGAATTCCGTTGTGAAGCCATCGGGCCCTGGACTTTTCTTTGTTGGGAGTTTTTTGATAACTATTTCGATCTCATTTGTTGTAATTGGTCTGTTTAGGTTTTCTGATTCTTCCAGATTGATTTTTGGAAGATTGTATGATTCAAGGAATTTGTCCATTTCATCTAGGTTGTCTAGTTTTTTGGCATACAGTTCTTCGTAGTATTTTCTTACAATATTTTGTATTTCTGTTGTGTCAGTTGTTATTTCTCCACTCTCATTTCTAATTTTGTTTATTTGAGTCCTCTCTCTCTTTTTCTTGGTGAGTCTACTTAAAGGTTCATCAATCTTGTTTACCTTTTCAAAGAACCAGCTCCTAGTTTCATTGATCCTCTGTATTGTTTCTTTAGCCTCTATGTCATTTATTTCTGCTCTGATCTTTATTATTTCCTTCCTTCTACTACATTTGGGCTTTACTTGCTGTTCTTTTTCTAATTCTTTTAGATGCAGGGTTAAGTTGTTTATTTGAGCTTTTTTTAGCTTCTGAAAGAGTGCCTGTAGTGCTATGAACTTCCCTCTCAGCACTGCTTTTGCTGTGTCCCATAAATTTTGAGTTGTTGTATGCTCATTGTCATTCGTTTCTAGGAATTTTTTTATTTCTTCTTTGATCTCATTCTTAATCCATTCATTATTTAACACCCTGCTATTTAGTTTCCATGTGTTTGAGAAATTTTGAGCTTTTCTGTTGTGATTCATTTCTAGTTTTATGCCGTTGTGATCAGAGAAAGTGCTTGATATGATTTGAGTCTTCTTAAATTTGTTGAGAGCACTTTTGTGCCCTAACATGTGGTCTATCCTAGAGAATGTACCATGAGCACTTGAAAAGAATGTATATTCTGCTGCTTTAGGGTGAAAGGCTCTGAAGATATCTATTAAATCGAGTTGATCTAGTGTTTCCAATAAGTCTGCTGTTTCTTTGTTAATTTTCTTTCTTGAGGATCTATCTAGTGATGTTAGTGGGGTATTGAAATCCCCTACTATTATAGTATTGCTGTTGATCTCACCCTTTAAATCCATCAAAGTCTGCTTTATATATTTGGGTGCTCCTATATTAGGTGCATAGATATTTATAATAGTTATAACTTCCTGTTGGATTACTCCCTTTTTCATTATGTAGTGGCCTTCTTTATCTCTTACTATATTCTTTGTTTTAAAGTCCAATTTGTCTGATATAAGTATTGCTACCCCTGCTTTTTTTTCATTTCCGTTTGCATGAAATGTTTTTTTCCATCCTTTTACCTTCAATCTATGTGTGTCTTTTGTTCTAAGGTGTGTCTCTTGTAGACAACATATGTATGGGTTCTGTTTTTTTCTTATCCACGCAGCTACCCTATGTCTTTTGATTGGATCATTTAATCCATTTACATTTAAGGTTATTATTGATATGTAGTTGTTTATTGCCATTTTCTTCTTTAAAGGTGTATTCCTTTTTTGCTATATTCTTTTCCCACTTTGATCTGTTTACAACAGGCCCCTTAACATTTCCTGCAGCATTGGTTTGGTTGTAATGAATTCCTTGAGTTGTTTTTTGTCTGGGAAGCTTTTTATTTCTCCTTTGATTTTAAACGATAGCCTTGCTGGATGAAGTAGTCTTGGTTGTAGGTTCTTGTTCTGCATTACTTTGAATATTTCTTGCCATTCCCTTCTGGCCTCAAGTGTTTCTGTTGAGAAGTCGGATGTCATCCTTATGGGAGCTCCTTTGTAGGTGATAACTTTTTTTTCTCTTGCAGCTTTTAATATTTTCTCTTTATCGCTTAGCTTTGGTATTTTAGTTATGATGTGTCTTGGTGTAGGTTTCTTTGGGTTTCTCTTTAATGGAGTCCTCTGTGCTTCTTGGAGTTGTGAGAGTTTCTCTTGCATTAATTTAGGGAAGTTTTCAGCTATGATATGATTGAACAACATCTCTATTCCTTATTCCTTTTCTTCTTCTTCAGGAACCCCTATGATGCGGATGTTATTTCTCTTCATGTTGTCACAGAGCTCTCTAAGAGTTTCCTCTGACTTTTTGAGTCTCTTTTCTCTTTTCTTCTCTGCTTTCATGCCTTCATTCCAGTTGTCCTCTAACTCGCTGATTCGATCCTCTGCTCTATTTATCCTGTTTTTAATTCCTTCCATTGTGGTCTTTATTTCTGATATTGTATTTGTCATCTCCGACTGATTCATTTTTATACTTGCTATTTCTTTATTTAGGTGTTCATAGTGACCATCCATTGTTGTTCTAAGATCCCTAAGCATCCTTACAATCATTATTTTGAACTCTGCATCTGGAAGTTTGATTATTTCCATATCACTCAGTTCATCTCCTGAAGGTGTCACTTGTGGTTTCATTTGGATTGCACTTTTTTGTCTTCTCATTGTGTTTGGGTGTTTTATTTGTAGAGTTGGTTGAGTCTAGGCTTGGTGTTGTCTGCCTCCAGTTTTCAGTTGTGTTATTTCTAGGTCTTCTTGGGTTGGTACCAGCTGTTATCTGTAATCCACTTTCGGATTTGGGCAGCTTTAAAGTCTTGATTTGTTTGTTTTCTTAACAGGTGATAGTCTTGTTTACTGATCTCAGCAGGGGGCTTCCTTGAAACTGTATTCAGGAATGCGATGGGTGTAACCTGAGACTCTGAAGGCCTCTTTAGCCAGCTAATCTCACTGTGGGCAGGGTGTTTTCTCAGCTTCAGTAGGGGGAGGTGTATCTCAGATCTCCATGGAGACCTGAGTTACTGCCCCTCCCCCCCCACTTCTTGTTTTCAGCTGTGTCTTGTTGCGCTGATTGGAGCTGGATAGATGTCCGGAGATCTCTGATCCAGAAGCACTTCAGCTCTGTTTTGTGAAAGGTTCAGTCCCTCCCCCAGCTATGGCCACCTCCAGCACGGATGAGTCAGCTTTTTTAGTTTGTTTCCTGCATTCCTTAGCCCCTCACAGTCTGTCCCTCTCCCTGTCCTTTCCACTTGGGAGATAAGCTGGTCTTTTCAACACACTTTGCTCCCTGGTTGCCAGGTAAGTGGCTGTGAGCAGTAGTTTCTGCTCTTTTCCCTATGTGAGATCCCCTCTGGACCTCAGCCTCACCCCCCGACCTCCATTCCTGTAAGCAGAGGAGATTCAGGCGCTCCCTACCAGGATTATTGTGGCTTCTTCTTTGCTCCTTGGTTTTTGAGAGCTGTTCTTGCAGTTCAGAGTTGGTTTTTCATGCTGATTTTTCCTAAATTGATTTGTATTCCAGTTTGGTGGTGAGAGCTGGGTGTCTGTGCATCCGCCTACTCCGCTGCCATCTTGGACTCCTAGTCAGCTTCATTTCTAAAAAGATTTGCGATGATTGAGCCCAAATTAATTCTCACTATAAGGGAAACAACTAAAAATCCTGCTCATAGAGGTGGGCTTGTCTCAGAGGCATATGTCTTTCATATGTCAGCAGTCTTTGGGTAATGACAGTGAGGTGTCTTAGTGCTTAGGCTAACACATGCAGGCCTAGCATTAACGCTTTCTTCAAATGGTAACATGTAGTTTTCACATTTGATTAAGGGGGTATAGGAAGAAATAAACCTTCCCTTTTAATAGAATACCTTTCTGGCTTTGGTCAACTTAAGCACAACATAGTTCATATGCTTTGTTAATAATTTCAAAAGGTGCTACAAGCTATCACATGCAATTTCA
Source organism: Saccopteryx leptura (assembly GCF_036850995.1). Lineage (NCBI taxonomy): Eukaryota > Metazoa > Chordata > Mammalia > Chiroptera > Emballonuridae > Saccopteryx > Saccopteryx leptura. Next base: position 219,553,614 of record NC_089504.1, on the reverse strand, counting down.
TCTTTTTTGTTTGGTATTAAAGTTGGTATAGGAGTTTTATTTGTTATGGGTCATGTTAGTTTAGTTATTACATTTAAGAGATGGTGCCTTAGTGTTAAGGTCCATTTCTTGGTGGCAACTCAGGACACTTATGTCTTTTTTTTTTTTTCTTTTTTGGTGAGGGGCAGGAAGGGTGAGAGGTGAGAAGTTTCAATGATCAATTCATAGTTGTGGCACCTTAGTTGTTTATTGATTGCTTCTTATATATGCCTTGACTGGGGGGCTTAAGGAGGACTCCAGCCGAGCCAGTGACCCCTTGCTCAAGCCAGAGACCTTGGCTTAAGCCAGCAAACTTGGGCTTCAAACCAGTGACCTTTGGGGCTCAAGCCAGTGAACTTTGGAGCTCAAGCCAGTGACCATGGGATCATGTTGATGATCCCACACTCACGCCTGCTACCCTGCACTCAATGTGGTGAGCCTGTGCTCAAGCCGGTGAGCCCATGCTCAAGTTGGTGATCTCGGCATTTCAAACGTAGGACCTTATCATCCCAGGTCGATGCTCTATTCACTGTGCCACCACCAGTCAGGCAGGACATTATGTCTTGAAGATGGAAGGGAAAGATGGAGGGAAAAGTATTTTAGGCTAAGAGAAGAGCAAGTGTAAAGGCCCTGAAGCAGGAAAGACCTTGGAGAGTTCTCAGACCTGCCATGAGGCCCGCACTGCTGGAGTGAGGGGGAGGGCACACCACAGGAGATGGGAGCAGCAGGGGGGCAGTGCTCTGGATTCTCTCTTAGGAGCAATGGAGACATTGTAAGGGATTTGAGCAGTGGAGTAAAGTAATCGTACTCCTAATTTTGGTGACTGCAGGATGAATGGATTGAAGAGGTTCAACCTATTACAGTTATTTAGCTGACAAATCATGGTGGCTTGGACTAGGGTGGTGGGGATAAAACTGTACAGAAGTGGGTGATTTAGGGTCTATTTGGAGGAAGAATTGATAAGACTTGCTGATGGATTGAAAGTCAGGGTGGGACTGGAGTGAATGGTTACTTCTAGCCGTTGGGTGTAGACATTTGTTCTGATGTGGACCATGTTTACAGGGGACATTAGTTTGAACTAGACATCTAAATGAAGAAGTGAGGTGGGCAGTTGCATATTGATGTGCGTCTCACTGAGGTCTGGTTGAAGGTGCACATGTGGGATGTGCTAGCATGTGGATGGAGTTAAACTCACGGGAGTGGTGAGATTACATAATGAGAGAGGATCAACAGCAAGGAGGCGGGTTGGGGAAGCTCTGATCTTCATCAGGGTAGACAATGAGGAGAGGCCATCAAGGAGGGAAGACTGGGAGTATGTGGTGTTGCAGTAGACTAGAAGCAGCATTTTTCACAGAAGGGGTGAGGTCAGTGTGTCTAACCCTGCTGAGACACAGAGTCAGGTCAGAACAAAAAAATGACCTTTGGCTTGCACAACATGCTGCTCATTGGTGGCCATGACAAAAGTGGTTTCTGAAGAGTGGGAAGCCAGAAGCCAGGTTGTAGTGGTCAAAGGAAAACCAGTGGTGAGAAGCAGTGATTATGCATAGTCCGTGATCTCTGGGGAACTTCCCATGATGAAAGGAAAATGTCAGGTGTTATAGTTTTTATTTATTTTTTATTTTCCAATTGCAGTTTACCTTCCAACATTATTTTGTATTGGTTTCAGGTGTACAGCACAGTGGCCAGACAATCACATGTCTCACAAAGTGCTCCCCTGACACCTCCAGCACCCACCTGGCACCACATGTAGTTATTGCGACACTATTGATTGTACTCCCATGCTGTACCTCACATCTCTGTGACTATTCTGTAACTACCGACTTGTACTTCATCCCTTCACCTCCTTCACCCAGTCCCCCTTGGCGTCATCATTTTTAGAAGTGCCTACCCATCCCCCAACATGAGAAATCTGAGCAGGGCCCTTTCACTCCCTGCTTGTGGTCCGTTTTCTATTTGTCTTTCCCCTCCCCTCCTTCTAGACAGTCCTCCCATACGTTTTCTTAACCCAGTTCTCTGTCTCTCAGTCGACATCTCCCACATCCCTACTACTACTCAATCTCCTCTTTCCAGGCCTCAGACCAGTGGGTGGTGGGAGGGAAGAGTCTGGTTTTTACAATCAAGGGCCCAGTAAAGTGGAAGGGATTTTTCTATCCTGGTCAGTGATAATATGGCAAAGCTTTGAAATGAGAGTTTTCCTTTAACCTTTCCTAGGTCAGATTCTTAGAGCTATCCTCTCCACCGAGAGCCACAATAAACAGAAGGGGTAGTAGAGAAATTTGTTTACTTTGTATTCACGGCAAATTCCAGAAATCATGTTTATTTTGTTTCTTCCCTTTGCAGTGTTCTTTATTATACTTTATTCCTTTTCTTGCAATATTATGATTTTTTTCCTATGTGGCTGTAGTCATCATAATGCTCATTTAAAACTCTGTCTGGTACTCTGTTAAATTGATGCATCCTAAGTGGCTTCTTCATTTGCTTTTTATCTTTATTATTGTATCATAAACATGTTTATGCTGTTACAGTCTCATAATAGTCATTTTAAATAGTTCATATCATATTCTCTCAAGTTAATGTTCCATCATTTTCTTGACTATACTTTTATTTTTGAAAATCTGCTTGCTCGTCATTTTTTCTTATACATGACACTGCAGCAATTGTGGTCACAAAATAGCGTTCTTTCTTTGGGAGTGTTTCTTTAGGATACATTTCAGCGGTGCTTTTAGTGAGGCAGACAAAAGCACCTGAGTGTTTTTATGGGCTTGAAATGCGACACCAGATTGCCCTCTGCTAGGGGTATACTGTTCATCCTGCCATGCCTTCGCGCACAGGCCTCACCGAGCCATTGGAGGGCCTGTTCAATCACCTTGACTTCAGGAGCATCAGATTTTATTTTAACAATTTGTTTCTCATTTTATTGTGCTATGAAGAGGGAGTGTAGTGTGATGAATGCCTATCACCTTTGAAACACAAGGTATATTTTTATTTCCCTATGAGAAGACTTTCTTGAATTTTAAACATTATTTTTCTTATCAAGTTAATGTGTGTATAATATTGGGAAGGCCAAATAGTGCTACAGGGATTATTGCAAAAGGCAGTAGGCCCTGCCCCAAACCCTGCATAGTTAACTTTTCTTCAGTGGTTTGCTTCGATGCAGAATTCCAAGTTGGATGTCATTTTGTCTTGGAATCGAGAGGGAGCTGGCTGCTCAGTGTGTGTTTTTTACAGTCTCCAGACCTGCCATTGAGAGACCTGAAGCCCAGCTTGTGTCTTGATCCTTTATTTGCACCTGCTTTTGTTTTTCTTGTTTCTGGGCAGATTTTAAGATCATTTTCATTTTGAAGTTGTCTGCTGAGGCACTTGGAATAGGCCTCTTTTTCATCATTTGTGCCGGGCCCGTGCAAGGCCCTCTTCATCTGAGAGTCATGTCCTTTGGTGTAGGAAAGTGTTGGGGTGCTATTTCTGGGCTGATTCATTTCCCTTTAGTTTCCATTTTCTTTTCTTTTTTGGAATTCCTTTTATTTGAATGTTGGACTGGTTCTCCAATTTTTTTTTTATCTCTTATTCCTTATTTTTATATTTTTGTCTTTTTCTCCTTTCTGGGATACTTTCTCAACTTTCTATTTTATATTCTCTCTGTTGGTTTCTTCCCCATTTGTCTTATTATATTTTTTCTTCTCACAAGCTCTTTTTTTAAAAATTAAAATTAAATTTTTTTTAGCAAGTGAAACAGACAGACAGAAACAGAGAGACAGACAGACGGACAGGAAGGGAGAGAGATGAGAAGCATCAACTCACAGTTGCAGCACCTTAGTTGTTCATTGATTGCTTTCTCATATGTGCCTTGACCAGGGGCTCCAACTGAGCCAGTGACCCCTTACTCAAGCCAGTGACCTTGGACTCAAGCCAGAAACCATGGGGTTGTGTCTATGATCCTGTGCTCAAGCCAGCGGCCCTGTGCTCAAGCTGGTGAGCCTGTGCTCAAGCTGATGACCTTGGGGTTTTGAACCTGTGACCTCAGCATCCCAGGTCAACACTCTATCCACTGCACCACCACCTGGTCAGGCACAAGCTCTTTTTTTGTTTTCTTTAGATGCTCCCTTATTAAATATCTCCCTGGGCGTATTATACAGGTTCATTTTTTTTTTTTTTTTTTATTTTTCTGAAGTTAGAAACGGGAGGCAGTCAGACAGACTCCCACATACGCCGGACCGGGATCCACCCCGCATGCCCAGGGCATTGCTCTGTTGCAACCAGAGCCATTCTAGCGCTTGAGGCAGAGGCTATGGAGCCATCCTCAGTGCCTGGGCCAACCTTGCTCCAATGGAGCCTTGGCTGCGGGAGGGGAAGAGAGAGACAGAGAGGAAGGAGAGGGGGAGGCGAGGAGAAGCAGATGGGTGTTTCTCCTGTATGCCCTGGTCGGGAATCAAACCCGGGACTCCCACATGCCAGGCTGACGCTCTACCACTGAGCCAACTGGCCAGGGCCTGGGTTCATTATTTTTTTGAATTCAGAGTTTATTAAATATTGCTTTTCTTTTTACATATTTTTATTCAACTCTCTATATTCTGTGTTATTTTTTCTGTTCAGTTTCCTCTATTTTTTTTTCCAGTTTTCTCTATTTTTATGTAAGATGTTTTTCTCAGATGTCTGGTGACCCTTGACTGTTCATATTCAAGAACAAGGTACTAAAAAGTTAAATGCAAATTTTGTGTCTGTGGGTATAGCGTTCTGTGTGATGGGCTTCACTGAAGGACAATTAAAGATGAACTGTTGACTTTTTGTTAGGAATCCAGCACTGTGGACTTTTTCTATTGGTTTAGATGAGCTTCTCCAGAGAGCAATACTCCACCTTTGGGTTGTAGTGGTTGTGGTGAAGATAGCCATAGTGGTGATGTAGGAGGTGATGATAATGGTGGAAGTGATGGTGGCAGTGGAAGTGATGATGGGGTGGTAATAGTGGATGGATGGTGGTGGTGGTAATAATGGTGGTGGCGGTGGTGCTGGTGGTGATGATCGTGGTGGTGGTGGTAATAGTGATGATGGCGGTGATGGAAGTGAGGATGGTGGTGGTGATGGTGGTAATGGTGGTAAATGGGGAGTAAATTTGGCTGTTAGTGTTCCGGAGGAAACTGGGTAGGGGGATAGGAGGGTCTTCCCTTTCAAGATGTGGATTTCTCATCTATACCCTCTTGTCCTGGGTATGTTTCCCCACTTCAGCTGGCCTCATGACCAGGAAGTCAAATTCCCTCTGGCTTAACTTCTATAGAGAATAAACTTGCTAATTTAGGAGGGAGCAGTCATTCCAGAGAAACTATAAGTCACTTTGTTTCTCTCCCCATCCCTGTTTCTCTCCCTCCTTGGGAACTACCAACATTATGGATTAAAAAAAAACACAATGATTTATAAAAAAATATATTTAACTCCACAAGCAATGCATATGTTGTTTTCTATTTTTAATGCCAAATTGGTATCATATTTTTTGGAATGTTCTGCAACTTGCTTTAAAAAAAATATTGTTTTGAGATGCATCCAGACTAATATATGCAAATCTATTTCAGCTTCTGCTGTGTTTCATCATAACCCACTTAAAAATATTGAATCCCTGTTTTTAGATCCCATCTGATTTGTAATTAGGTACTATCATATTATATGAAATTCCCTTTAAGTGGAAGAAAGGGGTGGCCATGGCATTAAAACCCTGGAATAGAGGGACCTAAGAGGCCATTCTACCCAGATTCTTCTCTTCCTGGAGAAGGCTCTCAAAGTCTGCATGGCCGAGGTGACTTGCATGAAGCCACTCCCACAATCAGTGGCACATGCATGCTCAACCCTTTGGTGCCGTCAGTGCTGCTTGGGTTTGTAGGTGTTTATGTGTGCACACGGGCCAAGTCCTTCAAGTATCCTTTGGGAAGGCAGACACTTGATGATTTATGGAAGCAATATTATTTGTCACAGTGTCTATTCATAGTAAACAACATTGTGGAAAAGTCAGCAAGGAAATTAATCTTGCTAAGGCTAAAAATAGACACTCTTGACAATTATGTACAAACGTATGCTTATAAAATGATAAGAAGCACCATAAGCAGCATTATTGCTTTTAGAAAATGTCTCTTGTCTTTGGCAGTCTGTACCAGAGCAAGCACCAGGCCAATTTTCCCTAGAAGGCTGTGTGTACACTTTGTCTCCATAAAGTCCAGCTCGGCTCTTTACAGGCATCTGGTCATATCTGATTAAATGAGTATAATTCTTTTTTTTTTATTTAAAAAAAATTTTTTTTGAGTATAATTCTTAATTCCACACTCCAGTCTAGGCCTTGGTTGCATAACCAGTTTCCAATTATACCCTGGTAATGAAGAACACACATTCTTATTGAGCTTAGGGAAATGACTGTATTGCCATAAAAAGTAAAAGAATTTAATAATAACTTTTTAATTCTGGAGGGTTCAGGCAGAAAGAATATTATTTGCAAACATTTCAATGTACAAAATCAGAGTCTACTACATTGTTATGATTTATAAGAAGCCTAAGGAGGAAGACAGAGGGCTTCCTTATATATCCAGAATATAGAACATTAGATAACATCAACAATATTCCAAATGGAAACTACCATCATCCCTCATCAATTTAATCCTGTGTAATTAATTCTTTTTTCCTTTTTATTGAATTTATTCAGGTGACAAAATTATACAGGTTTCAGCTATGCAAGTCTGTAGCACATCATCTGTACACTGCACTGTGTGTTCACCACCCCAGGTCAAGTCTCCGTCCATCACCGTCTGTCCCCCTCTGCCCTCCTCCACCTGCCCTCCTCTCCTTCCCTGGCAGTCACCACACTATTGTCAGTGTCCATGAGTTTTTTCTCTTTCTTCTTTGCTTAATCTAATTACCATATTTCCCCATGTATAATACGCACACTTTTTCAAAAAATTGGGGGTCTAAAAACTGGGTGCATCTTATACAGTGGTTGTAGATTTTTTTTACTTGAATTTTCTGCTTTTTTACACTTGTTTTTGCACTCATTGTTGAAGGCAGTGATTCATCATTAGACACAGATGAGGACAAGTAATGGATGGGAGTTTTGACAGTGATGAAGAGTTGTATAAATTTTATGATGAATAAAGCTTGAGTTCAATAACTTTATGCAATACATTTTTTTTTTCAAATTTCGGGCCTCCAAATCAAGGTGCGTCTTATACATGGGAAAATACGGTAATCCTTGTTTCACTAGATCTGGGGGGATTTGGGGGTAGTAGTCTCATGAACCCACCTGCTCCTCAATGACAATTCTGGAAATCCTGACTTAGTCTACTCGTACGGCCTGAAAGTTCTTTAAGTGTTGCCATCAGAAGTCTATACCCCAAAGTACGTACATATAGTCCTTTTCCATGGGGCCCCGAGAAGTCGTTATACATGGAAAAGGAACCATTCTGGCCTGTAGCTGATTGCAGAAGCTCTTAGGGAAGCATCAAAGTAAAACAAGCTAAGAAGTATATCTGTGGATGGACAAAAGACCTGAAATGACTGTGGTTAGCTTATTATGGATAATTTTCAGATGTGAAAGGCTTGATGAGAATAGTAACAAGAAATGCACCTGACAAGCAAATTTGGTTGTTTCTGTGGCATGCAAAACAAAATAAAATGTTAACCTAAGAAAATTTTAGACAAATATCTACAAACATAATTATAAAGGCTGTTTTCAAAGAAGACAGCAAACATTATATGTTATTTATAAAAATGGATAAATACAGGAAAAATGTTGATATAATCACCTAGAGACATACTATGCTGCAAGTATACCAAGCATATGTATTATATAAGAGACCATGAATGCTAAGCGTATTTTTACCATATGTGGTAGGAATATATCAAGATTATCAAGTAATGAGATTCAGTAGGTTGGAAGTATGTCCTAGATACCTAGATATTAATAAAACTATATGAGTAGGTGACGGGAATCTCCAGTTGCAAACTACTTTTCTAGAACATATTGCACTTATTGAAATAGTTTTGGCATCATTCAAAATTGTTTTCAATGGGAGTCCACTAATCATACCAGAAAATGAGTATTGAAATTTTTGATTACATGTCATTTTTGGCTAGATTGAAATGAAAGAAGTAAAGTTATGACCAAGTTAACATTTAAAGCAAATAACTGAAGTTATGATTGATAACCTATACCATTGTCATCAATAGGCAAAGAAGCACTAGGACCTTTTATATCTTTCATGCATTATTTTAGTCAAGGGTATATTGTTAAGATACCAATTGGATACTATCCAATTATATCTATAAAGAGATTTTTCTCCTAACTGGTAAAGTTCAGTTATGATAATGGCAGAAAATTACACTTACAGAATGCTGTTGGGATTGACTATTTAGTGTCAGATTTGAACACCCCAGTGAGTGCTGTCCTCATGGGAATCACTTCAGAAAGTTCTGATGTTTCACCAGCAACACCGACATTACTCAAAAGAGATTCACATCTCTCTGTTGGATTCATGGCTGTATCTTCTAGTGAAAGATGGATTCTCTCTGAGGACACATGCAAGTCTGATAAATAACACACAAATAATATATCTGAATAATACAGATTTTGACTCAAAATGACCTATGATTAAAAGTTTCAGTACTCATTTTCTGGTTTGATTAATGGGCTCTTATTGAAAGCAATTTTGAGTGATGGCAAAACCATTTCAATAAGTTAAGTACTTCGCAGTCACCTGAAGGAAGAAGACCAAACTGAACAGATGGTTCAGGTACCTTCAAATGAAGGAACGTGAAAGGAAGAAGCAGAGGGAGACTTGACAAAATGTTGATGAGGTTTGTAAAAGACATGAATGTGTGAGAAACAGATGTTCTGGGATTTCCTCATTTACAACAGAAAGATGAACAACAAAGAACATTAACACCATTGAGGCCCATATTGTAACTCAAGAAGATCAACGGAGGAAATACATCAGACATGAACTGAAACACAGAGAAATAGAAATCATGAGGGAAAGTCAGAGTCTGGAAGTCAGACACAGGAGACCTGATATATGAATGACAGGAATTCTAGAAAGAACAAATAATTAGATACTGGAGGGCCTCCCAGTTAAAGATGATGCTGAAGCCTCCCCTTTCAGCCCCTTGTCTCATGACTTTGCAGGCAACCCAGAGAGGGTACAGTCTGAGGACCAGAAACTATAGGAGAATCCCTGAAAGATGGAAAGCAAAAAGGGTTAGTTTGAAGAAGGAAACCAAGGCCCCAATACCTGCCAAAGGTGGGCGAGGCTCTCAGGGCCCTCCACACCCCTAAGAGGGGTGTTCCAGCTGCAGCAGGGGGCTCTGGGCTTTGATTTGGAGCAACATGGCAGGTGGAACCCTCTCAGTCACCTCTATCCTGCCCTTAGTCCTGGCAGAGGGCAGTGGTTAGCAGAGGTGCCTGTCACCTAGGCAGAGCAGTGAGTGTGAGCTTGGGGGCAGGCCCCAGGGAGCTGTTTTCCCCAAGAGGAACAGGAAGAAGGTCTGTACTGGCAATCAGCCTCAACCCTGAATGTACACCAGAATCACCTGGGTAGCTGTTAAAACTATAAAATGGAAGGGCTGCATCTAAGATCAATTAAGCTATAATCTCTGGGGTGGAGGGAGCTCCCTGGTGAACTTAACGTGCCACTAATGTTGAGAACCTCTTTTAAAAGAAAAACATTGTAATAATAGTGGAATCAAGAATTTAAAACAATCTCAGGAAAATCTAGGAGAGTGGAAGAGGACATATGAAAAAGGACATATGTGAGACTATCCATTCTAAGGATACTGTATATCAGGGGTCCCCAAACAACGGCCCGCGGGCCGCATGCGGCCCCCTGAGGCCATTTATCCGCCCCCGCCGCACTTCTGTAAGGGGCACCTCTTTCATTGGTGGTCAGTGAGAGGAGCATAGTTCCCATTGAAATACTGGTCAGTTTGTTGATTTAAATTTACTTGTTCTTTATTTTAAATATTGTATTTGTTCCCGTTTTGTTTTTTTTACTTTAAAATAAGATATGTGCAGTGTGCATAGGGATTTGATCATAGTTTTTTTTATAGTCCGGCCCTCCAACTGTCTGAGGGACAGTGAACTGGCCCCCAGTGTAAAAATTTTGGGGATCCCTGCTGTATATGGACAGGGGATTTGTCATCTCCTTATTGAGCCCTCTAAGTACATATATGTTAAATGTTGTTATTATTTCATACTTCCCTGAAGCTTTCTTCATTTTTTTTTGTATTTTTCTGAAGTGAGAAGCAGGGAGGCAGAGAGACAGACTCCCGCATGCGCCCTACTGAGATCCACCGGCATGCCCACTAGGGGATGATGATCCTCCCATCTGGGCTTTGCTCCATTGCAGCTGGAGCCATTCTAGTGCCTGACGTGGAGGCCATGGAGCCGTCCTCAGCACTCAGGCCAACTTTGCTCCCATGGAGCTTTGGCTGAGGGAGGGGAAGAGAGAGACAGCAAGGAGAGGGGTAAGGGTGGAGAAGAGGATGGGTGCTTCTCATGTGTGCCCTGGCCGGGAATCGAACCCTAGACTTCCACACGCCAGGCCGATGCTCTACTGCTGAACCAACCGGCAAGGGCCAAAGCTTTCTTCATTTAAAAAAAAATCTTGTTTTTCTCTGGTCCTCAAATTGAATCCTTTTCATCGTATGAATGAAACCACACATTGTTGATCCATTCATCCTTTGATGACTTTTGGATTGTTTCTGCCTATTGGCTATTGTGAATACTATGAACATGGATGTGCTTTGAACATGGTGTGCAAAACATTCTCATCTTTCAACTGTCAGCTCCCTCCAGAATCTTCTTGCATTGGTTCATTCTCCTCTTGTTTTTCTTTTTCTTATGTTTTAAAAATCATTTTTTAATTTAACTGTTTTGTCCAGAGTTTATAGTCATATTCTGTTGGAGAAGTGGGTTCTAGGGTTCTAGAAGAGATTACTTGACTATTCTGGAATTGGAGTTGTCAGTGAGGGTTGGGATTTAACCATGATTGAGTCATATCTTATTGATAAGAGCATAATAAAACAATCAATTTAAAGAAAAATTGAAATAAAGGGATGAGAATACAATAGGCATATGGAAAGAGAAAGAAAACTGGAACAGCATTAAGAATATCAGAAAAAGAAGAATTTCAATCCAAAAGCATTGATTAGGTAAAAAGATATTATGTGATAGAAAGTGGTATCAGGCACTATTTCAAACATAAGCACAAATATAAGGAACAAAATTTAATAGATACGTATAGGAGAGACATGCACAAGAATAAAAATATGATAGGTAGTAATAGAATGTATTTTTTTCTTGTACTTATTAAATAATTTCTAAAGCTGTCATACCCTTGGTCACAGGAAAACTTCATAAATTTCTTTTCTTTCTTTCTCTCATTTTTTTAAGTGAGAGGAGGAGAAATAGTGAGACAGACTCTGGCATGCACCCTGACTGGGGTCTACCTGGAAACTCCTGTCTGGGGCCAATGTTTGAATCAACCAAGCTATCCTCAGTGCCTGAGGCTGATGCTCAGACCAACTGAGCAATCCTCAGTGCCCAGAGCTGATGCTCGAACCAGTTGAGCCACTGGCTGTGAGAGGAGAAGAGAGAGCAAAGCAGGAGAGAAGCAGATGGTCACTTCTTATGTGTGCCCTGACTGGGGATGGAACCCGGGATGTCCACATGCCAGGCTGATGCCCAATCCACTGAGCCAACTGGCCAGGGCCATAAATAAAAAAAGAGGATGTTTTAACAAACTCCATTCTTATTCCATATATAGAATTACAGTATAAAAAAGAAATACCAAAAATACTTGGAGAAACAAATATACATCATTTCAAAATATAACTCCATATCCAAGGGAAAATAAACTGATATTACAAATCATTAAATAATAAAAGATTATTTCATACCCTAACCCTAATATATAATTAAATCTCTATATAGAGGAAAATTGCTCTTGTAATTAAAATTATATGTCTGTAATTAAAATGAGTAGTCTTATAATTAAAAATGAAAGGTAAGGCCCTGGCTGGTTGACTCAGTGGTAGAGCATCGGCCTGGCATATGGACGTCCTGGTTTGATTTATGGTCTGCAACAGGAGGAGCAACCATCTGCTTCTCCACCCCTCCCCTTCTCCCTTCTCTCTCTTTTTCTCTCTCTTTTCCTCCCGCAGCCATGGCTTGGTTGGAGCAAGTTGGCTCAGGATGCTGAGGATGGCTCCATGGCCTTGCCTCAGGTACTAAAATAGCTCGTTGCTGAGCTATTTTAAACTTTTTTTAGATTTTATTTATTCACTTTTAGAGAGAGGAGAGACAGAAAGAAAGAGAGAAGGGGTGGGAGCAGGAAGCATCAACTCCCATATGTGCCTTGACCGGGCAAACCCAGGGTTTCAAACCAGCAACCTCAGTGTTCCAGGTCGACACTTTATCTACTGTGCCACCACAGGCCAAGCTGCCAAGCTACTTTAGATTTCAGATGGGCAGAGAGCACCCACTGCCTGTTGGAGGGCCTGCTGGATGTATCCCAGTCTGTGCGATTGTGGGAGTGTGTCTCTCTGTCTCCCCACTTCTTACTTAAGAAAAATTAAAAGAAAAAAAAGGTAAAAAATTAGCAAAATAAATATTTAACTTTAAAAATTAGGAACCAGAAAAGCAAAATTAAAAAGTAGGCCATGTGAAAAAATAAAAAGAAAAGCCAAAATTAGTTAAATATGAGAGAAAGTGTGTGTCTGTGTATGTGTGTGTGTGTGTGTGTGTGTGTGTGTGTGTATAATTGACTATATGTAATTTGAAAAAATGAAATAAATGAACTCCTAACCAGTTGCTATAATACTTAGGACATTTTTGGTTATACTTTGATCAATTTCTGTCGTGAATACAGAGAGGAAAAGTCTGAATGAAAATAGCAAATTGTGTCTAGCAATAAGTTAAAGATAACACACCGTAATCAAAGCAGAATTTATTCTATCAACATGAGTCATTACTTGAACTGGTTAATGGAGAATAACCATATGATTATGTACATAATTACCAAGAAGATATTTGATTTAATTCATCAGATATTCCTAGTTAAAATAAAATAGGTTGAAATATAAATAGAAAGAAACATTAAATATGTTAAAAACCAATTCTTTAAAGGCAGCTGTAAAAAAATCATATTAAACTATGAAAAATTGAAGCATTTCTATTAAAATTAGAAGTAAGATAGGCATGCCTGTCATTATCATATTATTAACCACTGTTTTAGGAGCTGTAGTTATTGCAATAATGTAAGAAAATACATTTCACATATATATAATATATATAGTTAAATTATCTTTATTTGTATATGATATAATCGTATGCATAAAACTCTCAAAACTACAATAAAATCCATTACAATTAGTAAAATAGCTTATAAGTTTCTGAGTAAAAGAAAAATATACAAAAATTATTAGCTTTTATTTATAGCATCAATAACAAGTAGAAAGTTAAAATGTAAAAAAAATCTCATTTGCAATAGTGATAAAAATCTCTAAAATATTTAAAAATAAATTTACCAAGAAGCATACAAGACCTATATATGACTATAATTTAATTTTATTATAAAGGTCACCAGTAAATATTAAAGTAATAGAGAAATCAGTAATGTTACTGAGTAGGATGACTTAACACTAAGAAGTGAAAATTTCTCAACTAATATACTTAGTGCTATTTCAATTAAAAGCTATTTAAGAAATTTTGTCACTAGAAAAAATAATTTTAAAATTTATTGGAATAGGCCCTTGCTGGTTGGCTCAGTGGATAGAAAGAACATGGGCCCGGTGTACAGATGTCCAGAGTTTGATCCCTGGTCAGAGCACACATGAAAAGTGACCATCTGCTTTTCTTCCCCTCCCTCTCCCCCTTCTCTCTCTCTTCCCCTCTTGCAGCCAGTGACTCGATTGGTTTGAATGTTGGCCTGGGTGCTGAGGATAGCTCAGATGGTCCAAGCATCAGCCCTGGACAGGGTGCCAGACAGGGTGTGGATCCCAGTTGGGGAGCATGCAGGAGTCTGTCTATCTCTCTTCCTCTCACTTAAAAAAATTATTGGAATAATAAGTGTTTGAGAAGAGTGAAGAAATTATTGAAAAAGAAGACTTCTTGCAGCAACTTTCCTTTCTGAATATTAAAATTTATGTTAAAGCTACAGTGAGAAGTAGTATATTGGCATAGGAAATAATAAATATATATATGGATATGTTTATATATAGAATAGTAGATTAACAGATCAAAAACTATATATATTGAACTTAATAAATGAAAAAAATAACCAGTTAGCTCAGTAGGGAAATGATGGATTTTAAATAGTTCAGGCATAATTTGCCATCTATCTGGAAGAAAACAGAGCCCTACTTTACTTTCTATGCTAAATTAAATTCCAGATGGATTAAATCTCTAGATGTTAATAACTAATATAAATTAATAGAACTACATTTTAGAAAATAAAAGCTAGATAAATTTGTGTATACCAAATGTTAAAAACTAAAAATATACATACAATGACATTTGTAAAAAATTGTAGACTGGGAAAAAAAATTGTAACCTGACAAAGGGCCAGTAGTATTTCTATTATGTATTTTAAAAACCCTCTAAAACTGATAATAAAAGACAACTCAAGTAAAAATGGGCAAAACATATGAAAGCAATTATCTGAATAGAAATGTAAGTGGCTAAAACTTCATAGCAAATATGCCCTTTCCAGTAATTAGAAAAATATAAATGAAAACAAAAATAAAAATCCATTTTCTCCCCAATAGGTATGCAAAGATTAAAAAGAACAATATCTTCACTGGTCTGAGGATAAAGGAAAAGAGGACACGCACTATTGTGGAAATGTAATTGCTATAATTTCTTTTTTTGGAAAGAAACCTACTTAAAAAATCCCACCATTTTATTTAGTTTAGTATAGTTTTGTTTATAGAGGCACAAACATGTAAACTTTCTGAAAAACCATCAATTGGAAAATATTTGAATAAATTATTATATATTTAACATTAAGAAGATTATCAAAAGAGCCACATTAGTTAATCTGGACAAGTGATATGGTAAGCTAAAAAATCAAATTATACATAGTATGTTTCCATTTCTGTTTTGAAAAGCACAAAAATAAAACAAAAATAACAACCAACAAAAATTGTATGTATGTATGTGTGTATGTATGTATATATGTATGTATGTATGTGTGTATCAGGATAGAATTAGGTACATAACAAGTTTTTAATATTGATTATTATATGAGGGTGAGGCTGGAGGATGTGTATATTGCTTAGTTTGTTCCTACAAGCTTGAAGTGCCTTTGTAATAAAAATAATTTAATTTTTTTCAGTTTTATTGAGATCTGATTGATGTATAACATTGTATTAGTTTAAATGTGCAACATAAGGATTTGATATGCATATATGTTGTGAAATGATTACCACAATAAATTTAGTCAATATCCATCACTTCACGTAGTTACAGATTTTTTACCTTGTTATGAGAAAAATTACGTTGAGAATATGAGATTATGAGAAATATTATGAGAAATATTACATTGTAATATTTTAAAAGACTGGGAGCTGCTGGATTAGTCAAAAGAGCATAAATTATGAGGTATAGACCTAACCTTGCCTCTGACTGTAATGTGACACTTTCTGCCCTTATTTTCTTGTTTCTAAAGGTATAAGTGGTAGTGGCTGTCCTACTGACTGAGGTCAAAGTGTTGTGAAGATAAAATGAAGGATGAAGAAAGACAAAGTAACTTGAATAAATGATGTTGCAGTATAACCTATTATCCTCAAAAGGGAATTCTGAAACATTTTCAATTTATATGATGCAGGTGAAGCAGTTGCCTGAGGAAGAATCTTCCCTTCCCAATGGCGATGTCGTGGGAGAGGCGCAGGGCACCACAGAGGTAAGAGCTGGGACCTCGAACTATCTTTCCGTAGATCAGTCTCCTCAGTGTCAACTCGGTCCTAATTTTTCTATGTCTATGTCTGTCTGTCCACCTTAACTATCATCTTTCTGTCAGTCTCTCTTCATCCATCTATCCATCCATCCTCCTTCCCTTCTTCCTTCCTTCTCTCTCTCCCTTCCGTCCGTCTGTCCATCCGTCCATCTACCCATCATCTACCTCTATCTATCTATCTATCTATCTATCTATCTATCTATCTATCTATCTATCTATCTATCTATCTATCTATCATCTATCTATCTATCATCTATCTATCTATCATCGTTTTAAATCTTTAAAATTCTGAAGCCTCCTTTACACACGAACAACAGAAAACAAACACTGGCTAAATATTGACTCCTTTGGCATTCTCTTCATAAGCCTCACATAGGTAAATTGAAATTCCTCATTTGGGAGCTACCATGCTTGTGAATCAGATCAGTTGAATTTCACCAAAAGCTCCTATCAGCGATTTTGATGGGTGGCGATCCTATACTCTAGTAGCTAAATGACCTTGTACACAGGAGGTCTGCGTTTGCTTTGTTTATATGCTGTTGTTTCCAAATAGGAAAACCACAGCACTGGTAGTCTGGTGTTTCCTTGGAGGCTTATCTCACGTTAGTGATACCCAGTGTTTCCTTTATGGCCAGGGAACAGAGAAAGCTGAAGAAAGTGGAGAAAATGAGGCACAGCAAGAGAACAAGGAAGATGCAGGCAACCTCGCTGAATCCCAAGAGAAGAATGTGAGTGTTTGCTTTTTTCCCTGCAGTTTCATTGGACTCAGTTCTGTTCACCAAACATTATGGGGCTCCTGCCAAGTGCCAGGAATCTTTCTGGGCACACAGAGTGGGGAGGAAAGTAAGAAGCTGGGAGTTTAGCTAGAGAGGAAGCAGGTAATTTCCGTCTAATGTGTTAACTGCTGTGGTTGAGATGGATCTAGGGCTAAAAGAAAGTAAGAGGAAGGACCCTGAACCCAGCCTGGAAGGGCAGTCTAGACAGAACTTTAATAATTTGTTGTTGTGTCGTTAGGCTTAGGTTGGGTTTTTGTTCTTTATAAAACAAGGACCTTATTCCTTGGTCATGAATAATGATAGACTCCCAGCCTACTTCCACCAAGAGCACTGCCTCCAGGGGACACAGAGCTAACGGTGCTTTGTGGGAAGCCAACAGAAGCTGAGGATAGACAGCGCCTTGGGTAGGGAAACTGATAGCAATTAAAATCCAATCGAGGGAATCACAGATCTCAGCTGGTCTGAGGCCTGTGATACAATTCTAGAGGGGGTTCCAAGTCAGGAGCCACAGGGCAAAGGGTGGGGAGAATGTGAGGAGGAGGGAGGACTGGTTCTGGAAGCATCGAGCTAAGATAATGGGGGACCAGAGGGACTGCTTATTTCAAGAATTCTAAGATTGTGGCTGGGAAGCCAGATGAGTGGGAGACCCAGGGGCAGAGAGAGCCTGGATGGGGTGTGCTGCTGGCATTAGGTGGAGCCTCCCTTTGGGAGAATTTCAGTGGGCTTCTGCATTGGTCCAACTGTAGCAAAGACTATTTTCTGAACCCTGATGGTTTGCACTTTTACCTATTTATTGATTCCAAAGAGGTATAGACAGCTTTGAAGATATGGGGACCCCTGTTCCTGGCACATGGAATGTGACGAGGAAGGGCATGGAGACTGATACCCATGCTGTGGAAAATGGGGGTGGGGAATAGGGCACTACGATGTTTAACTTGGGGGTGCTAGGGCAGTAAATTCCTCATATTTGAAGATACTATTTCAAAATATTCAAAATTTAAGACTCTTTGAAGTTTTCTTTTTTGGAGAAATATGAAATCTTTAATTTTGACCTAGAAGTTAAATGGGGTTTTTTATGGTAGTCTGTAAAATTTAGAAGTAATAAATTCAAATTAAATATAGTGACAATTTCATTATCTTATAATTTAAAAAGCCATTTGTATTTTAGATGAAGAATACTATTAACATTATGTTATTGAGCTCACTTTTCAACTCTTTAATAATATTTATTTTAATTAAGCCAGACTGACTTTTTCTCATTCGATAAATGATATCAAATGCTCTTTGACCAATTTTAATTCAGTTGATAAGAAAACAACTCCATGATTTGTCCATAAACAGATTAAAAATAACATAATAATATAATTAACTTTGGAATGGAAAAGTGGGAAAAGCCAGTGAAATGTCAAAAGGAGACAAAAGCTATGTGATATTTAGAAGTTGCATTTTGTGCTCACAGAACCTCCTGTCCGTGTTGGTGTTCCCGGGGCTTGTTCACACGTGTTGAGCTAGGACGCCGTCTCGGCTGTCCTCACCCCTGTCCTCATGATGCACCTGGACTTCAACAGGCTTGTGTGCAATAAACAGAAAGGACAGTTAGATCTCAGAGTTTTATTGGCCTAACATTGATTTTCAAAGTACTAGACACATCCAGGTGGGTTCCTCTAGATATTACAACCCAGAAGAATCCTGGTCTTTCGAGAGCCTCTGGGCACACCCTCAGGAAGGAACTGTAGATGGGACATCACAAGAACTTTATGAAACCCTGAAGACATTGAGGCTGGTTCACGTTTGTGTTTGGTTTTCATCAGGGTAAAATGATTTTAAGTTGTGTCCTCTGCCAACTCAGGTCCTCTTCAGAATGTTTTAAAGACCTTGGCCTGATTGTGGTCTGTACACTGCCCCACTTGGCTTCCTCCAAAACTGGTCTGGAGGAAAGTTGCTTCCTTTGGAGACAGATGTTGGAGTAGGTCCTTGAGGAGCTCCCGAGTCTGGGCCCCGGTGGTCTCTGAAGATCAAGAGAACTCAGGTGTGGCCCCCGATCCCCAGCAGCTCTTAGGCCAGCTTGCTCGCCTCGAATCACTCCTCGCCAGCCCTAGGCTTCCTTCCACACCCACCACCTGTTCCCACCGGTCTGGCCTGCCACTTGCCACAGCTGACACCTGTCCTTACTCCTGGCCGTCCGCCGCCTTGGCTGCCACCCTCCCTGGCCATGTTCCCGCCAAAAATAGACTTCCCACATGTGGGGCTCCTCCCGACTGGCTTTCTTAGAGGAACAACGTGGTGAAATAAGTTCAAGTTGTAGCTTTGTAATAGGAATGGTTTATACCCTGTGCTAAGGTTTTTCAAGAGCTTGACTGTGTGATTATGATTATCTTAAAAAAACAACAACCCTTTTTGTCCATATAATTATCTACCAACCATAAAAGTCAATTCAAGCATTGTGTGTAGGTAAGGATCTGCCTGATTCTGATATTTTACAATTCTGTGAGCTAAGGATGGGCATTTAGGTTTTTATGTAGTAAGCATCCCTCCTCCTGAGAGGGATTTGAGATGGGAGTGGCAAATGCATTCATTCATCATTGTATTGACAATTGAGTGTTGCCACATGCCAGGAAGAATGCGGGGGATGGAGGGTGGAGTGTAAAAGTGATACAGTCACTGCTCCCACAGAGTTTGTGTTTTCATGGAGCTGGGGATGGCCATACCTAAGGTTCTTCAAAGCTTACTTGACCTTTGAGGCTAGGTATTTCTATAAATTCTCTGAGCAATTACTTTCTTTATTTAATGTCTCTTTCAAAAATTAAGGTCAATTCAGGCCCTGGCCGGTTGGCTCAGCGGTAGACCATCGGCCTGGTATGCAGGAGTCCCAGGTTCAATTCCCGGCCAGGGCACACAGGAGAGGTGCCCATTGCCTCTCCACCCCTCCCCCTCTCCTTCCTCTCTGTCTCTCTCTTCCCCTCCTGCAACCAAGGCTCCATTGGAGCAGGGATGGCCTGGGCGCTGGGGATGGTTCTGTGGCCTCTGCCTCAGGCACTAGAATGGCTCTGGACGCAACAGAGCGACGCCCCGGAGGGGCAAAGCATCGCCCCCTGGTGGGCATGCCGGGTGGATCCCGGTCGGGCGCATGCGGGAGTCTGTCTGACTGCCTCCCCGTTTCCAGCTTCGGAAAAATGAAAAAAAAAATTAAGGTCAATTCAGGCATTGATCAAGACACCTCAGTCCCATGGTAGTTGCAGCTAGCTCACCTATGAGAGTAGAGACTAACTCTTATTCTATAAGAACCCCTGCTGCCCTGCAGGCCAGCTCTGAGAATAACCCATTTTTAATAGTGCATCTCTTCTAAACTTGTTTCTTTCAACTGAATACAGTTAATACAAATAATTGGATTTAGAAATATGTAAAACTCACACAGTTTTACAATTCTGTGTTGCATATTGTGAATTTTAATTTGACCTTATGTGGATAAGAAGAAAAGTAATTTTCTTTGAGATCCAGAGAGTTAAGAGCTGACTTTCTGCATCCCTTCACACATTTATTGAACTTATACCTTGGTTCCAGACAGTGGCTTGGTCTTGGAGATCCAAAATGAGTGAGACACAGGTTGTGCCCCGTGGGGTACTGAGACTAGTGAAGGAGACAGATAAGTAAATGATGATTGTGGGAGCAGATACAGGGGTCCCCTCACTCAGCCTTCTGGGTCAGGAAAGCCTTCCTTGAAAACATTGTGTTAAGCAGCATCCTGGGAGGTGTGGCTGACATGAGAAAACCACGTGGGCCATGCGGCTGGAATGAAGAGCAGGGAGGGTTGAGGCCGGAGGATCAGCAGGGGCTGGGGTATTGGTGGCCTTTCAGACATTCTGAGGATGACGGGTTTATCTTGAGAAGATGGAAATTTTGTTGTTCTTTGTTGTCGCGGTAAGGCTTATTGTCTTTTAGAATAATATCTCTGGCTACACTGTGGAGAACAGGTTGGAGGTGAGGAAGACTAGCAGCGGTGAAACCCCAGGAGAGAAGAAGGTGGCCATGGCAACGGAGAGAGAAGACAGGGACAGAAAGGCAATGTTAAAGAGGTTTAGTTAGCACATCTTTGAGAAACCAACATCTGAATTTTGCAACAAGTGCAGGACTCTCTTTTCTTGGACATTACCTTAGCACGAGAACTTGGTATGTCATTAGCAGGGTTTCACATAAGGACGTCCGCAGTGCTGGGAGAACCTCTTGTGTTTTTCTTGACCAGCTGGGTCAGGCTTTCATGTTCTGTGCTTCCTATGCCAGTCTCGGATATCAGAGAGCGTTGTCCGGAACTGGCCCAAAACAGAAGCCTGGGCGAGGGAATGCGACAAAGTGGTGGGTACTCTGTGACGTGCCTTCCATGACTTACCTTTTCTGTCACTAATCTTGAGAGCCAGCCCAGTGGTGTGTGAGGGGCTCTGAGTTAGGAGCCAGGAGCCTCACACTGAGTATTTTTTTAATCTGAAAAAATAGACTTTATTTTTTTTGATTATATCTTTTTTTAAAAATTAATTTTAATGGGATGACATTGATAAATCAGGGTACATATGTTCAGAGAAAACATCTCTAGGTTATTCTGACATTTGATTATGCTGCATTCCCATCACCCAAAGTCCAATTGTCTTCCGTCACCTTCTAATTGGTTTTCTCACAGTGAGTGCTGACTGTGTTATTTATTTGCTTTGTGGACAATTAATTAAACCTGTGGCCTCATGTCCTTATCTGTCCAAAGAAGGAAGTGGGTGCAAGAATACACATGCCCGCAAGATTGCTTTTACCTCCTCCATCTATGATTCCGTGAGCACACTGCCCGAGTTGTGAGGCATTAGGTATTTCTGGGAACGGCTCTTTGGAAACATACCTCTTCACTTACTGGAAGCAGTTGTAGTGCTCTGGTCCCTGAGAGGATTATTGGAAGGCCATTCTGGGAAGTGATGGATCTCATTTCCCTGCATTTTTAGCAGCGATATCTTGGTTCTATTACTTTGATCTGAGAAAAAACAACAATTCCATTGGGTGGGCAGAGTGGAGACCTGTCTGAGCCTGTGATGATCTTACCCTCTCTTACCTTGCAAGTTTCTCTCTCTCTCTCTTTAAAGTTTCTTTCTTTAACCACAGATCAGTGTTTGTGTACTACATGGTCCAGAAATGTTATCATTTTGGTCTGATGGAGGGAGAGTTTTTGATCTACTTTTACTGATTGCTTCAAAGCTGCAGTAGAGGCATACTTATAAGGACATGAAGGCAGAAAAGACAAGAGATTTGTTCAACTTTCCTGATTGCTTACATATATGGTCTGAATTTTACTAAATAGCTTTATGGGTCTGCAATATATGCTGGACATAGAGATAGAATTAAACATAAAATTAAGCAGTATTACTAATTAATTATATTTTCTCAGGTGTATGAGTGATAGAAAAATGTCTTATTAATCTCATGATGTTTCAAGGGCTTGAAATAGAATGCATGAAATTAGTAGGTATCGCTTAGATATCATATCTGTGCTATTTATATATTGTACCAATAAATTAATGTCTTATTTTTATTTTCTTAAGTGAGAGGTGGGGAGGCAGAGAGACAGATCCTGCATGTGCCCCAACTGGGATCCACCCAGCTAGCCCTCCTAGGAGGCAATGCTCTGCCCATCTGGGGTAATTGCTCTGTTGCTTGGCAACTGAGCTATTTTAGCACCTGGGGTGAAGCTATGGAGCTATCCTCAGCACCCAGGGACAACTTGCTTCAACTGAACCATGGCTGTGGGAGAGGAAGAGAGAGAGAGAGAAAGAGAGAGAGAGAGCGCGAAGTGAGAGGAGGAGGGATAGAGAAGCAGATGGGTGCTTCTCCTGTGTGTCCTGACTGGGAATTGAACCCAGGACATCCACATGCCAGGCTGATGCTCTGCTGCTGAGCCAATGGCCAGGGCCAATTAATGTCTTTCATTTTGATAAAATCATGTATTTTATTATAGTTTGCTTAATATTTAGATTGAACTTCAAGCTTATGCTAATTTATATTTTTTCTTTAATTTCTGCTCTCGGACCTCAGGAGGAAGAAGGAGAGATAGCACAGAAAGAGGTACAGTAGCGTATTTAATAGTTGTGATTATAGAAAACACAGGCTTTTACAGTGAGAGAATTATAGCTTTAGCTATGTTTTTTTTTTTGTTCTTTGTGACATTAAGAAGCTGATGCAACCACCTATATCTGCAGGAAAATGATCTGAGATTAGACTGCCCTGAAACAAGTCTTTGGTGCGGACTTTGGAACGCCAAGCCCTGCGCAAGGATGACATGCAAATTCATGAAGCATTCTGCCCCCGTAGGGCTTGGCATTCCAAAGCCCGCACCAAAGACTTGTTTCAGGGCAGTCTAATCTCAGACCATTTTCCTACATATATACTCCCAGAAAACCCTCCTTTAACCTGATGAGAAGGGAAATATGCTGGAGATAGATTTATCAGAGAGAGGCGCCCAGACAACTGGGGCGTGGCTCTAGACCTTTTCCCAGCTTCCGTTGAAGAGGGTGTTTTCAGTGCAGCTGGGCCAGGTTGGGCCAGGTCCTTAGAAGGAGATTTCCTTGCTATTGTTCCTGCATTTTGACGCCTCATTTGATGGCACATTTTTAAGGTGACTTACATGTATTGGGTCTTTCCAAAGCATTTTGTTAAGTTTACATAGGAAAACCCATTCTTTTCATGCTCACATTTCATTGATTTCCATTATATTTGTTTCCATTATGTAATTGCAAAAAGACTCTAATTTGCATGCACGGTGTGGGGACTAATATAATCCCATTCTGGTAAATGCTGACTTTAGTGGGTGGTGACGCCAAAACCTACTCACTGCGAATACTCATCATGCTTTAGTTATCACATACTCAGTGATTTAAGAGAGAATAAAGACTGCAGTAGGGGTCCTCAAAGTGGGGTTCCTGGAGCAGCAGCACCAGGCTTGCTTGGGACCCTCTACCAATGCACATTTTCAGTCCGTGCCCAGGTCACTGCATTGGGAACAGTGTGGAACCCACTGGGTTTTAACAAGCCCTTCGGAGAATCTGATGCTCCAGCAAGTCTGAGAACCACTGGTTCCCAGCCTCAGTTCTTGGTACGTTGATTATGTTGCCAAGTGCAGGCTAGACATTCCAAGAACTCCAGCTGTTTTAATGATCATAATAAAAAATCCATCTAATTTCAAAGACAATAATATTTATTTTATATTAGAAACTTGCGTTTGGTAAAAACAAAACAAAACAAGACAAAAACCCCAAATCCTTTCTTTGATGATTGAAATTAATAATGGGAAATGATTAGGGAGAAAGAGAAGGCATCAAGATAGGAAGTTCTGTCTGTTTAAATTTTCAGGAAGCAATCTTCTTATTTTCCATTCTTTCCCAAAGTGAAGAATAGTTGCTTAAGAGAAATCATGAAACTAATGTGAAACAATGCATGCCTCTGCAGCACCCTTCAACATTGTGGGGGTCTCTATTTAGAAAGATGATGTCTTTGTATGAGTGTGTGGCATGTCTATTGCATGTACTGCATGTGTCATATGTATGTTTGGTGTGTGTGCTATGTATTGTGTGTCATAAATGTGTGTTCTGTGTGTTGTATATGTGTGTGTGGTGTGTGTTGTTTATGTGTGTGGTTTGTGTTGTGTATTATGTATGTTGTGTGTTTTATATGTGTGTGTGTGCATCATGTGCATTGTGCATGGTGTGTGTTCATGCATTGTGTATGTGTTTGTGTTTTGTCTGTGTGTATGCTGTGTATGTTGCGTGCTGTATGTGTGTGGTGTGTGTTGTGTCTGTGTGTGTGATGTGGTGTGTGTTGGGTGGAGCGTGTATTGGGTAGGGTGTGTGGGAGGCCCTCAGCTCTAGTCTAGGAATCTATACTCCTTTCCTCACTGTATCTGTTGACCCTTACCCTTCTCAATAATAACGCAATTTTTGTTAAAAACAGACAGGAGAGATAACCGAGGAGGGAGCAGCAGGGGAAGCAGAGGAAGAGGAAGCTGAGACAGGAGAAGAAGCACCAGATGAAGAAGATGGAGGAGAAGATTCTTAGGCCTTTTCATGCTTTCTTTCCTCCACTTGTCCAGGTAGCCACAGAGTTCGGGTTTGGAAACTTGTTAGTTACAGTATGCTCTCTGTACGACATTTCAGTGGTAGGAGAAGTGGGTTCTGGTTTGGCTCTGCCTCTCTTCCCATGGCTTGAGGCTGTCCCTTCTGGAGCCACAGAACTGGTGAACTCTATCAGACTCACTATGGGGCACCAGGGCGTGGAAGCCTGTGGTCGGAATGAATTCTGGGAAAAGGTGCACCTTTGAGGGAGAGCTTGTTCATATACAAATAAAGGGTGACCTTTATTTATGTGAAGGTACAGGCAGTATCCTGTGATCAGCCTTCTGTTACAGAGACTCCTTTACTGACCAATATACTTACATACTTACAGGGGAATGACAGTAGCTGTCCATATGTTGGCAATAAATTATAATTTTAAAAACCACAAAGCTAGCTGTCGTTCATGAAATACAAATATTGCCGTTGAGTATTTAGTGATAAGAGCTTGATATTACATATTTGTTTATTAAACATTAACCAGAACACTCACATAGAGCCACTGGGGAATATTGTGATGTCACTTTAGGGATCTTTGACATGAACACTTGCTGCCTTGTAGTTTTAAACTTACACTGAAAAATAATTATGGCCCTAGCCAGATAGCTTGGTTGGTTACAGCAGTGGTCCCCAAACCCCGGGCCGCGGATCGGTACCGGTCCCTGGGCCATTTAGTACTGGTCCGCAGAGAAAGAATAAATAACTTACATTATTTCCGTTTTATTTATATTTAAGTCTGAACGATGTTTTATTTTTTAAAAATGACCAGATTCTCTCTGTTACATCCGTCTAAGACTCACTCTTGACGTTTGTCTCGGTCACGTGATACATTTATCCATTCCACCCTAAAGGCCGGTCTGTGAAAATATTTTCTGACATTAAACCAGTCCGTGGCCCAAAAATGGTTGTTGTCCAGATATGCAGAAGTTGCCGGTTAAATCCCTGGTGAAGGCACATACAGAAACAGATTGATGTTCCTGTCTCTCTGTCTTCCTCTCTCTCTAAAATTAATCAGTAATTGTTTTTTAAAAAAGAAAAATAATTATGTAATCCTTAACAGTTTGGTAAGTACCACGTTAATATATATATATATATATATATATATATATATATATATATATATATATATATATATATATATATAATTTTTGTGTGTGTGTGACAGAGACAGAGAGAGAGTCAGAGAGAGGGACAGACAGACAGGAAGGGAGAGGGATGAGAAGCGTTAATTCTTCATTGCAGCACCTTAGTTGTTCATTGACTGCTTTCTCATATGTGCCTTGACCGGGGGGGAATACAGCAGACTGAGTGACCCCTTGCTCAAGACAGTGACCTTGGGTTCAAGTTGGTGAGCCTCGCTCAAACCAGATGAGCCTGTACTCAAGCTGGCGACCTCAGGGTTTTGAACCTGGGTCCTCCTAGTCCCAGTCCGATGTGCTACCACTTGGTCAGGCAGTACCATGTAAATATATTAAGATAGGCCCTGGCCGGTTGGCTCAGCGGTAGAGCGTTGGCCTGGCGTGCGGGGGACCCGGGTTCGATTCCCGGCCAGGGCACATAGGAGAAGCGCCCATTTGCTTCTCCACCCCCACCCCCTCCTTCCTCTCTGTCTCTCTCTTCCCCTCCCGCAGCCAAGGCTCCATTGGAGCAAAGATGGCCCGGGCGCTGGGGATGGCTCCTTGGCCTCTGCCCCAGGCGCTAGAGTGGCTCTGGTCGCGGCAGAGCGACGCCCTGGAGGGGCAGAACATCGCCCCCTGGTGGGCGTGCCGGGTGGATCCCGGTCGGGCGCATGCGGGAGTCTGTCTGACTGTCTCTCCCCGTTTCCAGCTTCAGAAAAATACACACACACACACACACACACACACACACACACAAATATATATATTAAGATAATGATAGTATCTAATGATAGTGCATATCAGAAATGGGGCAATTGCTTAAATGTTGTGGGCTGCACAGATAAGACAGAGAGTTTGGAAACACCTAAAGATCACTGAGTGCTATAAAACCATCTGGTTTTACAAATCCTATAGGAACTACCTATGTAAATATATTACTATTATATGACCCTGCAACCAAATTTGAGGCAGCAGTGTATTCTGTAGGGCAAAGGCTACAGTCTGCTCTGGTGCTATAAGGGTTCTTTTTAAAATTTAAATTAAAATTAAGAAATTTTTTTTGTTTCCTTACTGTCCCTATTATGCCTCCACTGACACACGTAGGACAGATTTTTGGGCTGTTGATGTCAGGGGTTCTGGGAAAGAAAGGGCCGGGGGGGGGGGGGACAGGGGGTAGGCCCTCAACCACACAGCCAGTCCTCCGGAGGCTGTGTGATAAAGCCCAGAGCCTGTCTGGGAGGGGTGAGTGAAGGGCTCATTTGGAGAAGAAAAAAGAAATCCCTGGTGCTTAGTAAATATCTGCTAACCAATAACATTGCTCTCTGTACGAAAGACCAACTTGAATAGCATGAACCTCCCCTCATCACATGAAAAGCTAATATAAAATCTTGGAGCTTAATCCATTTTGAGGACATTTTAGAGCTGGCCAGAGTATAGCTGTCACAATTTATTACTGGACCACAGTGTTTCATCACTCATTTATTTAGGTTGCCAAGTGAATCTCGCCTGTCATTAGCCATTTCCCAGGTGGTTTCTTTCACATTCTGGGTCCATAGATTTCTACTTTAAGATCTAATGTTGTCATTTGGGGCATGATTCTTTTTATTTTATTTTATTGTATTTTAATTTCTTTTGTTGTTATTGTTGAGAAGTTTGTTGTCAGTCTTATCAGTACCCCTAACCCCAATTCTAAGGAATGGATTGGGATTCATTTTTGAAATAGCATTAGCAAGGTTATTTTCTAGAAATTTCTCTGTAGAATGGTTGGAAAGGAAAATATGCTTGATATTTGTCCTTATACTAATCCCTCCCCAAACAAACAACCAAACCCCACAGTAAAAGCTGCATAGATACTGTTTAAATCCTTTTTTATTTTTTTATTTTTCTGAAGTTGGAAACGGGGAGGCAGTCAGACAGACTCCCGCATGCGCCTGACCGGGATCCACCCGGCATGCCCACCAGGGGGCGATGCTCTGCCCATCTGGGGCGTTGCTCTGTTGCAACCAGAGCCATTCTAGCACCTGAGGCAGAGGCCACAGAGCCATCCTCAGCACCCGGGCCATCTTTGCTCCAATGGAGCCTTGGCTGCGGGAGGGGAAGAGAGAGACAGAGAGGAAGGAGAGGGGGAGGGGTGGAGAAGCAGATGGGCGTTTCTCCTGTGTGCCCTGGCCGGGAATTGAACCCGGGACTCCTGCACGCCAGGCCGACGCACTACCATGGAGCCAACTGGCCAGGGCCTAAATCCATTTTTGTTCAATCTGATTATAAAGTTCTTTAAGAATTATGCAATTTTAATGTGAAAACGATAAAGAATATTATATATGAAATGGCACAGCTGAGAGAGGATCCTTCATGCAGCCAGATGGCTTTTTTTATCTGATTAAAAAAGAAAAGGGCAACTGCAGCTGTAGCGAGCACATCTTGCCAGTTTTTCCAATGGCTTCTAGTTTGGCATCCAGTCCAAGTAGTGTATGGTGAGGTCACAAGCCTGGCAGTGGAGGAGTGAGTCAGACAGCTCCTGCCCCCTGCCTGGACCCCTGACTTCAGTAGCCTGGCAGTGCCGTAAGATCCTTGGCAAACTGTGCAGCTTCCAGAGCCAAGCCCATCTTATAGCTCATGCACATTCCACACATTTTATGTGAAAAGGTGGTTTTTAGGGAGAATATGGTCGTGAATGAACTATGAATGAATTCTCATTTCCTGTGTTTGAAATTGATGTTCAGTCGATGCCCCAGGAGACTGGATTCTCCACTGGCCACCCTCCCAAGGCCCCTGCTTACTACTGTGTTTTAGTCTAGCCAGGGGCCATTTAAATGTCCTCCTCCCGGTGAGGCTGCCATTGAGCCTCTTTGTTCTCCAGAATAATGAAGCGGGACACCCTCATTGAAGATGTCACCTTCCTTAGGGTGTTAGACTTGTACTAATACAGAGGAAGATATAAACCTGGTTTCCCATGAGAAAAATATAATTTCCTTTCTTGCTCTTGGGAACAGATGATGAGTAGTGGTTTTGGAATAAAAGGCAATGCTTCCCTTTCTTGCATGATAAATAATGAAGATTGTACTAACTCTTCCCTATCTCCCTTTAACAAACATCTCCCTAATATTTTCCCTTCCTTTTAGAAAACCCACGCCATGAAGCAACATTTCAACTGTCTTCCTATGAACCAAACTCAACAAATGCTTTGGCCTGAAGCTAGTTTGCCTCTCAGTACCCCTGGGGCTCACTGAGGAATTGTCCTATCTGACATGGTTAGGTGTACCTGCGTCTATTTACTTACATCAACATGAAATTCAGTGTCGAGACAACACATGCATACCTTCATGGGTCTGGCATTTTTTACCTTTGCTCATTATTTTTTTCTTTTCTGCTCTGCATGAATAGACCTTTTTACTAATACCCTGAAAAAAAAAATGATTTCAAAAATATAGTCATTCTCTTCGTGCTGTGACAAAAGCACTTCTTTGTATGTGCCTTATGCTACTTGTCTGAGAACTAGCTTTCAAAATAAAGAGCTTTCCAGAGAACAAGCGTACAAATAAAGATTAATAGCAAAGATCTTGTTCCAAGGAGCATCCGATTTTTTTTTTTAGTTTTGGTCTCTACTTGCATGTGGCGGAACTCAATGTCCATTGCCACTTCCAAATCTGCAGCAGAGCTCTTCTGTCTGTGTTTGGATAGGTGGGATATTTTGTTTGTTTGTTTGTTTTATTGGACTGATTATTTGGTCCGTGCTTTCAAATGACGCAGATCATCTTTGACATCACGTTTTGAATCATGCACACCGCTGCGTGCCTTGTCTTTGGAGCCTTATTTAAATGTAATGCTGTCATCCACGTGTGTGTGAGGATAACAGTAAGGACAAATATATTCGCAGCCCAGTGCTGTTTGCACGCTGTGCTGGAGGGAGTGGCTGCTTCTTTTCTGGCTGCCGCTGATTTAGAGCCATGGCTGCTATGTGCTGAGCCTGTTTTTGTCTTTTTCCTCCTGACGCCAGAGTGTCCGTTCCCCAAGAGGGTCTGGTCCAGCCCCGAGGACTTGTTTACCAGGTAGGTTTGACAGTTTCTCTGCTCACCTGCCCCATCTCACTTTAATCATATACGTTATTCTTTCCTGGAAGATTTTGTTGACATTCCTCCGCTCTCGGGGAATGTGCTATTCCCTGCATTTTTCTTACCGCAAGTGTTGCTACTGGAGTGTTGTAAGAGCTCATCTCCGCTGCACTTTGAGGATGGTTTTCTGACTTAAGGATGATGATGGCAATTCAGCCTGGAGTGGTTGTGAACTTTCCCTTCTCCCAGCTCTGCTCACTGATTTATGTCATCTGAGAATGTTTCCTATGGTGGCAGAAGCCGTGTGGGTCCCAGAAACTGTGGAAAACAGCTCTTTTCTGCAGAGTTACCCTAGTAACAAGAAGAGGTGTTTTGGGGTGAATTAAGATTATTTTGTTCCAAATAGTTGACTTAGACAGCTTTAAAAACATTTCTCTCTTTGCTAAAAATAAGGTGAGAGACTATAGTGAAGTGGAAATTAATATAATTAAAAATTGATTTCTATTTGTATTTCACTGCACTAAATTATGTACCATCTAAAAGTACGTATAATTTTATAACAACTCCATGCACAAATAGGCCTTACACTTTTTCTGTTCTTTAGGCTGACTTTTAGTTCTTTTGTGATAGGCTGAGGTGAAAATAGATTTATTTATCTAGGTGCCAATTTTCCTCCTGTTTCTCACAGTTGTGAAGTATTGGTGCTAAAAATAAGCAAAGATAACAAATAAGACCACTCATTTAAAGTGGGTTACTTTTTCTTATATTGTCTTTCTGTAGTAATAAGAAAATTCTAGGAGAGTATTTTTACTTCTTCACATTATTGAAATGTAGACATCACCTAGATAACAATACCATATAAATAGAATAAGTTCTCTTGCAGATTTGATTTGACTTCCAGTGGCTAGTGGGCCCTGTGGCATAGTGAGGAAAACCCCCAAATATGGCCTGTACAATATCAAAGTATAATTTTAAAGATCCACATGCTTTATCAATATAGGAAGTTTCTGGAAACTGGACAGCATCGTGAATATGTAAACAAGAATAAAGAAAAACCCAAGTGAACAAGAAAAATCATTCTGCAAAAAAAAAGAGAAGACCAGAAAATGGAATAATTATATGATTCATATATAATTATATGATGATTTGAATCTAATAGAAGTTCAATCTACCAGAGCAAAGTTTCTGTTTCTTTTACAGTTTTTAATTAGAAAAGCAAGTGCACAAAAATTTGAAGGCACTTTTTCTAACCACTAAATAAGTGCTCCCTTCTGTACTCTGCCTTTCTCTCCCTCTTGTTTCTTTGCATTTTTTCAATTTTAGTGAGAGGAGGGGAGGCAGAGAGACAGACTCCCACATGCACCCGACTGGGATCCACCCGGCATGCCCGCTAGGGAGCGATGCTCTGCCCATCTGGGGATTTCCCCGATGCTCCACAACTGAGCTGTTAGTGCCTGAGGCAGAGGTTATGGAGCCATCCTCAGTGCCCAAGGCCAACTCACTCTAATCACTGTAGGAGGGGCAGAGAGTGGGGGTGGGGTGGTAGAGAAGCAGATGGTTGCTTCTCCTGTGTGCCCTGACTAGGAATTTTTTTTTTTCCTGACTAGGAATTGAACCGAAGACATCCACATGCTGGGCTGATGCTCTACCACTGAGCCAACCAGCCAGGTCCTGTTTCTTTGCATTCTTTGGGGTTAAAAACATTTGACACAAGGACCCAATATATGCAACATGATGTTTTGTGGTTGTCATCGAGTTCTTAGTTTTCTAGATTAAATGTGAGAGTTATAGAAAGAGAACGAAATGTATGGCCTGCAAAGGTTCTTGAGGAATGTTTAAAACGGTTCTTTCAAGAGTAGAGTAACACACCTGTGCAAGCGCAAGTGAGAGCACCCCAATGAATTGTAATAATAAAGAACAACCACTAGGTGGTGACAAAACACAAGCTTCTGGATAGAATGTCGCAGCCCCTAGAGAGCCCCCCTCTACCTCCGCAACATGTACAAGTTAGGGTACTGTTGAAATCAGAAGGTGGGTTTAAGGTCTTTTTGTCACCCAAACAGAGAACAAACAAACAAAACACGTTCACATCAATTGGTCAGTTAGTGCATTGTTTAATAAGGCTTTTATTTAAGATCATTTATTTTAGGTGAAATATGCCTTCTTCAAAGCCATTAAAGCCAATCATTGACTGTTTGAATCTCACAGTTTTGGATTACACACAGAAGGAGTCTAAATGCCATCAGCAATTGGTCACCTCCTAGCAATTTTAATAATAACAACGCAGGATCTTCCTTTAGCCTATAAATGGTTCTAGCTCCTCACAGAAGTTATAAACAGAACTCTGGTTAGCCAAGTGACTGATTGTCCTTGTCTGTTTCAAGTGTTTTAGTCCTAAGATAACATGTTCCCAAATATTTGAAAATAGATCCATGATCCTCCCCAAAACCTTTATTTTATGGTTATATCCAAGAAGATCAGCTTTTTTTTTTTTTTTCTGAAGCTGGAAACGGGGAGAGACAGTCAGACAGACTCCCGCATGCGCCCGACCGGGATCCACCCGGCATGCCCACCAGGGGCAGAGCTCTGCCCACCAGGGGGCGATGCTCCGCCCCTCCGGGGTGTCGCTCCGCCGCAACCAGAGCCACTCTAGCTCCTGGGGCAGCGGCCAAGGAGCCATCCCCAGCGCCCGGGCCATCCCTGCTCCAATGGAGCCTTGGCTGGGGAAGGGGAAGAGAGAGACAGAGAGGAAGGAGTGGGTGGGGGTGGAGAAGCAGATGGGCGCTTCTCCTATGTGCCCTGGCTGGGAATCGAACCCGGGTCCCCCGCACACCAGGCCGATGCTCTACCGCTGAGCCAACCGGCCAGGGCCAAGATCAGCTTCTTAAAAAAATATTTATTTCTTTTGGAAGGACTTGCTCATCAGTGGAAAAATCAGTTGCAAAATCTTTAAATCATATCAGTAGGTTGGGTTGTTTTCTGGAACTAGAAATCTGGAGATAGTTCAAAGCAATGCCCTCAGGGGTGGAAGATTCCAATTGCAAAGGACTCAGCCAGGCAGGTGTGAGTAGCATGGAGGGACTCTGGGGTCAGGGAATAATTTGGGAGGAACTCGTTCAAATGTAGCAGGGGGATCTTGTTAGCACAGGAGTATGAGGCCTTCTCTCGCTGGCTCACGTGATTAACTCAGTTTAGAATTAAAATTAGACTGCTAGTTATTGTGTTTCACAGTGTGTGTGTGCGTGTGTGTGTGTTTCCCCTAATATTTATTGGGAGCCTGCTTTGTGTCAGGCTCTGTATTGAGGGTTTCATGTAATCCCTATGGTGCCCCTCATTTTATGGGAAAGGGAAACTGAGGCTGGGGTGCATTCATTACGTATGTAAGGTCACACAGCCTACTTATGTTCCACTCTGAAGCCGGACCAGCCTTCCCAACAAACCTTTCCTCTCTGTCCTTGTCCATGGCCTCGCCCTGTGGACTGCCTGGCTGGGCAGTGGGCGGTGAGCAGTGTGCCCCTGCCCTCAGAGTGCCTCCTTCTTGAGCTTCCTCTGGTCCATATATTCCGTCTTTAGACCTGATGCCACGGTCAAGACATTGAGGCCCTGGAGTAAGGTGACTTGTACTTCTTGGCTTCACTTTTGTTTTTTGGTTCTGCTACTTCCTAGTATGGGTGATCCTTGGTGAGTTAGGGACAGTTCCACAACTTCTTCATGCCTCAGTTTTTCTCGCCTGTAAAATGGATAAGACAACATCAATTTATAGTGTTGCCAGTGATAAATGAATGAATGGTTGCAAAGGCTCACCCCAAGGGCTCCCTACGTGCTGGCCAACATTTCAGCTGGGCTCTGGTGGACCCCGTTAGTACTAAGTGCTACCCTGAGATGTCTGAGGCTGAAGCAGGTGATTCCAAAATAGCTTCTCTTATGGCTTCTGACTGACTTGGTAGACATTGATTTCAGCTCCATGCATTTCTGTTTTTATATTGGAGTCAGAGATTCTTTACCTAAGGATTATTTGATTGAAGAGAGGAGGAAGTAAAGAAAAAAAACCACCCAGGATTTAAAATCAAAGACAAACTTAATGCTGGGGTTTTGCATTTATGTTCTTCACTCCTTTTGCCTGCACAGCTGGAGGGAAGTTGACGACCACTGTGTGGCCTGCATATAGAATCATTCTAATGTAAAGGTGTATAGCTCCTCTATGCAGAAGCCCTACAAATTTCTTGGGGTTTGACTCCTTGGTTTTAAATCATTAATGATAAATATAGAGATTTCTAATCTGTCCAGCTAGTCTTTTCCTTGATTGTATTTTTGAGTCAAATGAACACACACAGCTAAAGACAAAAGCAATAGCAGCCTTCATTCTGAAAATGTCAGGAAATGAAGTTAAAAGGTGTGTGTGTTTGTGTGTCCTAAGAAAATAATACAGAGAAATGAAAATACTGGTCAGGAAATGGAGCATGGAGCTTCGGGCTCACATGCACAGCTCTCACGATGGCAGTGCCCTAAGCTACCCGTTCTCCTGTGAGTCACACAGAAACCCAGGACAAGTGGTTGTAGATGGTGGATGTGGTTCCAAAAGATTGTGATCATTTCCATCAAAGAGCATTTCCTCTGTAGACTTCTATTCTTGGTTAAAAGGTCATTTGACTTATCTTGGGGAAGCCAAAGGAATAAACTAGAAATACTTCTGAGAAGTGGAAAGATTTTTATTTTTTGTAAGTGACAATGGTGGAACACTTTTTTCAAAGATGCTGTTGCAACAGATGAGAAAATTAAGCTTGAGAGATCAAGAAACTTCCCCAAATTTGGTTGCACATGCATGGTGCTTTGTGGCACTGAGAGAAGCCCAGGGTCTGGATGAATATACAAAATATATAAAGAACTCAAACGAAGGGATCCGAGATGGCAGCACAGTAGGGGGATGTTACACTCACTTCCTCCCAGGACCAAACTGGAATTACAACTAAGTTATAGAAGAATCATCCTGAATAACCAACTGACGACTAGCTAAAGAGAAGTCTTATAACCAAGTATTTACAGAAGAAACCACAGCAAGACTGGTAGGAAGGGAGGAATTGTGAGAAGGGCTGGCTCTGCTTCCATGGTTGATTGGTGGCTGAGGTCTGGAGAGATATCTCAGATGTGGGGGGGTTCTCCCTGAAAATGTAGGACTTAAACCCTGAGCTGGCCTTTCCAGCCCAAATCAGGGGAGCCTAGAAATGGTCCCCACATAACACTCAGCTGTGAAAAGCAACAAGGTTTCTGTCTTTCAGAGGGAGCAGCTAGAGACACAAGCACCCTCTTCAAGGGCCAGTGCACAAAATTTTGTTTGCAGTCACTCACCCTGGGTCCTTGTGGAGGCAGTGGGGAGTGGACTAGAGTCACATGAGGAGAGTCTGGAGTTTGCACCTCTGGGAGAGACATGGAGGGAGAGCCATCAGGATCCCTGAGCTGAGTTATTCTCTCACATTGCAGACACCGTCTTTCTTGGGTGGAGCACTCCACTCTGTGAGGCATCAGCCTACGTGAAAGCAATCGCCCCACCCTCTGGACTCCCTCTCACCCCACCCTGTGAAGCTTAGGCCCTGCAGAGGAGTCAACTGCCTTAGCCAGAATGTA
This sequence comes from Saccopteryx leptura, assembly GCF_036850995.1. Taxonomy (NCBI): domain Eukaryota; kingdom Metazoa; phylum Chordata; class Mammalia; order Chiroptera; family Emballonuridae; genus Saccopteryx; species Saccopteryx leptura. The sequence goes on along the minus strand of NC_089504.1, from coordinate 219,517,919 downwards.
GAGGTCCGGGCAGACTCAGGGGTGTCAGTGACCCAGTTGTGTGGCTTTGGGACAGGCCAGTTTTCCCACCATCCTGTGAACCTGGCTGGCGCTTCCCCCTCATGGGAAATACCCTCACAGCTTTTAGTAGATCCACCCTCCTGTCTCAGGAGGCCCTACCTACCTGAGTGATAGTGACTATGCTTTGCTAATGTCAGGGCAAAATTCAGGTCAGACTGAGTCATGTGGCTCTGGGTTAGGGGCCATACACACCACTTCCTTTGAAACCTGACTGCAACCTCCCCTTGAGGTGAGATGTATTAACCCCCATCACCCCAACTTTGCCAGAGGCTCATTTGAGAACTGAGCTTCATAGGCAGCCAGCAGGCTGAGGTGAATCTTGGGGCTAGGGGCTTTTGCTGACCTGCCCCCCAAGCCCAGAGCTGGTAGAAGCCAGCCTTGGTGCACAGCTTGGTGCTTCCCACCCACACGCAGGTCCAGTAGAGGCAAACACAAACTGTGGAATGCTTGTAGCTCCAAACAGGTTGCCAAGGGCCAGTCACAGGCAACATCTGCATTGAATCCTTCTCAAGGGGCCCAGAACCAATACACCCAGTGAGCTTCAGACAACATCAGAGCAGGATCCAACTAGCTTCACAAGCAGCATATCTATATCCAAGGGAGATTTTTTTTTTTTTTTTTTGACAGAGACAGAGAGTCAGAGGTACAGATAGGGACAGACAGGAAGGGAGAGATAAAAAGCATCAATTCTTCATTGCAGCTCCTTGGTTATTCAGTGATTGCTTTCTCATATGTGTCTTGACCAGGGGGCTATAGCAGAGTGAGTGACCCCTTGCTGAAGCCAGTGACCTTGGGCTCAAGCCAGCAACCTTGGGCTTCAAGCCAGTGACTTTTGGGCTCAAGCCAGTGACCATGGGGTCACATCTATGATCTCACGCTCAAGCCAGCAACCCCTCGCTCAAGCTGGTCAGCTTGTGCTCAAGCCGGTGACCTAGGGGTTTTGAACCTGGGTCCTCCGCGTCCCAGTCTGATGCTCTATCCACTGTGCCACCACCTGGTCAGCCTCCTAGGGAGATCTTGTCAGGCACCAAACCCAGCTGAGGAGAATTTCACTTCCTGTGGTCAGTACCTGCATTGCAGCTCACATGCTTTGGTCAGGGTAGAGCCTTAAAGTCAGCCAGCCTGAGGGTTGATTACATACAATGGGCCAATAGCAATAAAGATTTACTTATAACAAGAGGTCCTACATAAACCACACAGGGACATTTCTGGAGCACCCAGCTCAGGTGATCAAGGAGACTGGACCCCAAAGAACACCTACTCCATAAGGCCACCCCACAAACACTGGGACTCATGGCAGATCTATCTGATACATAGAAACAAACACAAAGAGGCAGTCAAAATGGGGAGAAAAAGAAATAGGCCCCAAATGACAGAATGGGAGAAATCTCCAGAAAAAGACCTAAAAGAAATGGAGGTAAATAATTTATCAGATATAAAATTCAAAAAAATGGTTAAAGGATGCTCAATCAACATAATGAGAATTTTAACAGAGAAAGCAATCATAAAAACTACATTGGAACCATAAAAAGGAACCAGTCAGAAATGAAGAGCACAGTCTCTGACATCAAAAGTACACTGGAAGTAATAAATAGTAGGTTGGATGAAGCAGAAGATTAAATCAGCGGTTTGGAAGACAAAATAGAAAAAAATTCCCAATCAGAGCAGCATAAAAAAAAGCATGAAAAAGAATGAGGAGAGTTTAATGAAACTTTGGGACAACAGGAAGTGTAATACCATCCATAGCATAGGTGTACCAGAAGGAGAAGAGAGAGCACAAAGGATCAAGAACCTATTTGAAGAAATAATGACTGAAAATTTCCTCAACCCTGTGAAGGAAAAAGACACCCAAGCCCAGGAAGTGCTAAAAGTCCCAAACAAGATGGACTCAAAGAGTTCCACATCAAGACACATGACAAAGGTTAAAGACAAAGAAAGAATCTTAAAAAGCAAGAGAAAAGCAGTGAATTTTTCTCTTGCTTTTCTCTTGACAAGGTAGTTCCCTTGAGACTGTCAGCTGATTTCTTAACAGAGACATTTCAGGCCAGAGGGATTAGCATGAATTATTCAAAGTGATGAAAAGCAAGGACCTACAACAAAGACTACTTTACCCAGAAGGCTATTGTTTAAAATTGAAGAAGAAATAAAGAGTTTCCCAGACAAGGAAAAGCTAAAGGAGTTTGTTACCACCAAACTAGTATTACAAAAAATGTTAAGGGCCTGCTTTAAGAATATGAAAGAGAAAAACCAGAGGAACAAAGTTAAAAGAATAAAATGACAATAACTACATACCTATCAATAATCACTTTAAGTGTAAATGGCTCAAATGCTCCAATCAAAAGACATAGGGTAGCTGAATGGATTAGAAATCAAGGCCCATATAGATGCTGTCTACAAGAGACCCACCTCAGAATGAGAGATACACACAAACTAAAAGGAAAGAGATGGAAAAGGATATTTCACGCAAATGGAAATGAAAAAAAAAAAAAAAAGCTGGGGTAGCAATACTTGATTCTGACAAAATAGACTTTAAAACAAAGGCTATCGTAAAGGACAAAGAAGGACACTACATAATGACAAAAAGAGCAATCCAACAAGAGGATACAACCCTTGTAAACCATTTGTGCACTCAATGTAGGAGCACTTATATATGTAAAGCAAATTTTGATGGATATAAAGAGAGAGATCGACACTAATACATTCATAGTAGGGAATTTTAACACCCCATTGACAAAATGGATAGATCCTCTAGACAAAAAGTCAACAAGGAAACAGTGGCCTGAAATGACACACTAGCCTGACCAGCTAGCTGGTGGTACAGTGGATAGAGCACTGGACTGGGATGCAGAGGACCCAGGTTTGAAACCCAAGGTCACCAGCTAGAGTGTGGGCTCACCAGCTTGAGCACTGGGTCACTGGCTTGAGCATGGGATCATGGACATGACCCCATGGTCACTGGCTTGAGTCCAAAGGTCACTGGCTTGAGCCCAAATGTTGCTGGCTTGAAGCTCAGGGTCAGTGGCTTGAGCAAGGGGTCACTCACTCTGCTGTAGCCCCTGGTCAAGGCACATATGAGAAAGCAGTCAATGAACAACTAAGGAGCCACAATGGAGAATTAATGCTTCTCATCTCTCTCTTTTCCTGTCTGTTCCTATATGTCCCTTTCTCTGTCTCTCTCTGTCTCTGTCACACATACACATACACACACACACACAAAAAGAAAAAAAAAAGACACACTATATCAGATGGATTTAATTAATATCATCAGAGAATTTCACCTCAAAGCAGCAGAATATACATTTTTTTTCAAGTGCACATGAAACATTTTCTAGGGTAGACCATATGTTAGAATACAAAACAAGTCTTGATAAGTTTAAGAAGATTGAAATCATATCAAGCATCTTCAGATAAATGCAAATTAAAACCACAATGAGATATCACCTCACACCTGTCAGAATGGCCATCACCAATAAATCAACAAACAACAAATGTAGTGAGGATGTGGAAAAAAGGGAGCTCTCATGCGGTGTTTGGAGGGAATGCAGACTGGTGCAGCCACTGTGGAAAGCAGTATGGAATTACCTCAAAAAAATTAAAAGTTGAACTGCCTTATGACCCAGTGATCCCACTTCTGGAAATTTATTTGAAGAAACTCAAACACTAATTTGAAATAATATATGCACCCCTATATTCACTGCAGCATTATTTACAATAGCCAAGATTTGGAAATAGCCAAGTGCCCATCAGTAGGTGAGTGGATAAAAAAGCTGTGGTACATTTACATAATGGAACACTACATGGCCACAAACAGGAAGGAAATCTTACGTTTTGCAACAGCATGGATGGACCCGGAGATCATTATGCTAAGTGAAATAAGCCTGTCAGAGAAAGACAAGTAGCATATGATTTCACTCATATATGAAATCTAATGAATAATATGAACTAACAAGCAAAATAGAAACAGACTTATAGATAGAGAGCAGCCTGGCAGCTGTCTGTGGTGAGGGTGAGGGGAGGATTTGTGTCAGGGAGGTGAAGGAATTGAGCAAAAAAGTTCAAAAATAAAGAGAAAAACCTCATGGACATAGACAACAGTGTGGTGATTGCTAGAGTTGGGGGGCGGGATGTGGAGAAGGGTGTAGTGGAGATAAATGGTGATAGATGAAGACGTGACTTGGGAGGGGTGAACACAATTCAGTGCAGAGATGTGTTGCAGAATTGGGCACCTGTAGCCCGTATAATTTTGTTAACTGGTGTCACGCCAATAAATTCAATTTAAAAAAGATGCAATTGCAAATATACTTTTTTTTTTTTTTACAGGGACAGAGAGAGAGTCAGAGAGAGGGATAGATAGAGACAGACAGGAATGGAGAGAGATGAGAAGCATCAATCATCAGTTTTTTTGTTGCAACACCGTAGTTGTTCATTGATTGCTTTCTCATATGTGCCTTGACCGCGGGCCTTCAGCAGACCGAGTGACACCTTGCTCAAGCCAGCGACCTTGGGTCCAAACTGGTGAGCTTTTTGCTCAAGCCAGATGAGCCCACACTCAAACTGGCAACCTCGGGGTCTTGAACCTGGGTCCTTTGGCATCCCAGTCCGACACTCTATCCACTGCGCCACTGCCTGGTCAGGTGCAAATACATTTTTTTAAAGTGAAAAATTATAATATAAAAGATCTCAGAGTCCCCTTTCCTTTACCAGTATAAATAAGCTTAGCTTCCTTTAAGATTTACTTAAATTTGGCTCACACTGTTGCTTCATACATAGAGGAAAACCTCTTCCCAAGTGGAAATTTTCCAAGGAAAAATATTATTTTGGTGAAATGTCTCAGCAAAGATAAAAATCAGGGCAGCATTGTTTTCTAAGCTCGATTCTCTAGTGATATGTATTCTGCGCCTCCCAGGTCCTGGTCTGAAGCCAACACGCTTTGCCAAGGCATCAGATGACCTCATAAGTTTCCTGTGCCTTGAAGTCTAGCCAGTATCCAACTTTATTGCCCCTTGTTGCTTGGTGGCACTTAGAGGAACAGCTTTATAAAAATGATGCTTAAGAGGTTCCACATCATTCTGAATAACGACCTACCCTTTGAAGCCTCCTTCTTGGCCACACTCTAGAGAAGAGACTGGAACATAATGACTGTTCTGTGGAGAAAAGAAGAGGATGTGGGCAAGGGACACTGAGAGTTCGTTTAGGAGGAACCTTGTGTGTTTTGTCACCTACTTACCGCTTCTGGCGAAGTAGATGGTGGTTTGAATGGGTCAAACTCTGAGCAAAATGGTGACCCTGAAAGGTGTGAGGTGAGGTCTCATTGTGGTTTTAATTTGCATTTCCCTAATGATTAGTGATGTTGAGAATCTTTTCATGTGTCTGTTGGCCATCTGTACGTTCTCTTTGGAGAAGTGTCTGTTCAAGTCCTCTGCCCAGTTTTTAATTGGGTTGTTTGCTTTTTTGGTGTTGAGTTGTCTGAGTTTTTAAAATAAATTTTGGCAAACTGTAATCAAACACTAAACTAAAAAAATAAAGGCTAAATATAATATCAGTTCTATAATCAGTATAAGTACCTTTTTAAAAAAGGAAACTGTGTGGCCAGAAGGGAAGGGCAAAATGGTAAATTCTGGAACAGGAATAAGGAAACAGACCTATCTCCGGGAAGGGAACTAAGTGCTTATTTGTTAACATCTTTATTTACGCATCTGCTAAGTCCATTTTTCAGTTTGGTAATGGAGTAGGGAATCACAACTGAACCACAAACTCCTCTCTAAGAGCACTGTGGAAATCCTTTTGCAGAGACCATAATAAGTCCTGCACAATCCCAGAATGCTTTGCTTCACTGACATACACCTGAACATCCATGCTCCCAAAACAGAAGAAGACTGTCAACTCACTCCCTGATTGGTTAACTCTGGCAACTTCTATGCTCTTAAATGATAAAAACCTCTGGGCCCCATATGTGGGGCAGCAGAACCTGGGACTCTATCTCAGCGTTTCCACCATCTGCAGAGCCTCAACAAATCTGCTTTTGCTTTTATCAGTGTCCCTGGTCTAAATTCTTTTACATCAGGAGACAAGAACCCAAACTCGTCAGTAGCAACATTTCTAGAGATCTTTCAGGGGTTAAAGGGTCATGAATATATACATATTAGAGTGAGGATTTGAACCCAGGTCACCATGTATCTAGGGGCCACGAGTCATCTTTTCTATCCCTGTTTGCATGAGATGTGACATTGTAAATACTCCTACACTCCTCCTTCCTTCTGATTCTTCCTCCCCTTTCTCCCCTTCTCTTCCTTCTGCATTTCTATCTCCCTCTCATCTCTCCTCCTCCTCCTTTCTCCCTTTTCTTCCTGTCATTCTTTCTTTTCTCTCTCTGTTTTCACCTCCTTCTCCAGCTTCTTTCTTTTCATGGTCATTACTGCTACCTCTTGATGGATGTTTCCTATGTCCCAAGTGTATGTCAAGCACTTTACCTGTGAAATCTCATGAAGTCATACAATTGATATTATCCTCCTTATTTTGCCACTGGGAGATGGACACTTACCTGAGCCTCCTCAAGGTCTCCTGATAGCAAGGGGCTGGGATCTGAGCCCAGATCTGCCTCCTTCAAAGCTGGTGCTCCTAACTGCAGTGGACATGGCTTCTTGATGTCCACTGTGTGTCTCAGTCTTTAAATCGTGCAGAAAAAAAGCCCATAGTTTTCCTTCCTGCCATGGGTTCAGTTGTCCTCAAGCCCTTATAGGCTGTGTAGGTTTTGTAAAATTCCAAGATAAATAATAACCACCCTGGTATTGGTTTATGTTTCTGTAGGTTGGGTTAACCTGCTCTTCATAATGACACCAAGATTCTGTTGCCCACATGTCTTTGTTTATGTGCCACACTCACTGTGGTTGGTTCCTTGTCCTGGCTTCTGGAGGACTCTCACTGAAAGACCCTCCTGGAACTATGTAAGGGATGCTAATTTTCCCCCACCCCAAACTCTTGTTTATCCTCCAGGACCCAGTGTGGCCTCTGTGCCTCACCTTGAGGAATTCTGATTCCTGGAAAAGAATGTATGCTTATAAAATACAAACTATGGTTTTCAATTGGTCACTACTGTTTTTACTTTAATGTATCAGGAATGCATGTTTGAAGAGGAATGGTTTTTACCCTTATTGAAGTAAACTGGTCATGAGATTCCCTGGTAGGAAGCCCCACCCAGGCCCGACATAGACCCCATGTAAAGATGTGTATGTAAAGGCATCGATTCCAGTTGCTGAGCCTCATGCATGACTGTTAGTATGGCCATGCCATGCTCACCGCACTCTCAAACACCAGGACTGAGATGTGTGCTTGTTCCCATGTGGGAGGGTCATGATGGTTTTTAACCCAGTAATAAAACCCATGGAAACTGTGTGATTAGAAACCAAGTGACAAGTCTGTTTTCCAGCAAAATCTGTAACCTGGAAAGCATTCTGACAGGGCCTGGTAACCATGGGAATGGCACAGCAGAGCCAAATGGCTCTCTGTGTTCAAGGCACTTGGGCTGGAGGCTAAGCCCTCTAACAAAGCTTCTTCTGTGTTCAGTGGGCCCAGGAAGGTCATGGGGTTGTGACAGTGGACAAAACAAACCTTCAGCCTGAGGACTTGAGAGGGGACAATATGAGTCTTACTCTTTGCTCCGTTGATTATTTTATGAGATGACTTGCTAGTAAACGTGATGGCTGTCCCTGTGTCATTTGGCTCCTCTCCTAAAAGGCGTCTTGTGCCTGTGGGGGTGTACTTAATGCTCGCTGTCCACAGAGTCGGGGCATGTTCTTTGCTTATTTCTCATTTTAAGTAAAGGTGCACGGTTACCAAAATGGTCTAGACTGTCTCAAAGAGGTTGTAAAAGCCATCCTTTCTAACAGAGTTGGTTTTAATGTCCCTCCCACTACACCAGTCCAGTGTTAGGCTTCCACTAGCGGCTGCCTTCGCCGCTCCCTCCTCAGAAATGAAGTGGGACTAAAATAGCATCTTTTTCCGACATTGAGATTGGGTGATGTGTATCTTAAGTTTCTTTGCATCAGTGAATTAATATTTTTCCTTGTGATATGTTTGTTTTAGGAAAAGGCTGATTTATCTTGTGGAATTTTCCACTGTCTGGAGTTTCCTGTCTTCCTGTACTGTCCTTATATCGAGACCAGATGCTAGAAAAGTGTAGTTCAATTTCTTTTACACTTATTTAGTTTTGTGAATTTTGCATAATAAATTATAGATTTTAATTCTTTTTTGTTTCAGTCAATATTGCCACCTGTAATCATGTCTATAAGATTTTTACCTCAGTATGCATGAGTTGTATACTTAGTGTTTATGTACTTTGCTATTTGTATGTTATACCTCAATAAACAATAGCAAAAATGATTGCCCCCCCATAATGCTTCTCAAAAATGCCTATATAAAATGAAAAGTTTCTAACCAATTAAATAAAAAAACACTTTTTTTCATAATGCATAATTTCCAAGGTTGTCCATTTTAGTCATAAGAGTTAGGGAGTTTATTGTCAATAGAAATAGTCCCTGTGTTAAAAATTGAGGAGAAAATAGATCCCAAGTTAATAAAATGTTTGGGATGGGAAGTATTGAACCTGAGAAGAGATGTAATTTTGAATCTGAAAGAAAGAAGAGTGCTTAGTTTGGAAATTTGGGGGATGGTAAAAACATGTCTGGATTCCGATTACTTTGATTATGACAACAGCTGTGTTGGAAGTTATCACAGTAATGTCCTAGGCTTTTATTTATTTATTTATTTATTTATTTTTACAGAGACAGAGAGAGAGAGTCAGAGGGAGATAGATAGGGACAGACAGACAGGAACGGAGGGAGATGAGAAGCATCAATAATTAGTTTTTTTTTTTTTTGTTTTGTTTTGTATTTTTCTGAAGTTGGAAACGGGGAGAGACAGTCAGACAGACTCCCGCATGCGCCTGACCGGGATCCACCCGGCACGCCCACCAGGGGCGACGCTCTGCCCACCAGGGGGCGATGCTCTGCCCCTCCGGGGCGTCGCTCTGCCACGACCAGAGCCACTCCAGCGCCTGGGGCAGAGGCCAAGGAGCCATCCCCAGCGCCCGGGCCATCCTTGCTCCAATGGAGCCTTGGCTGCGGGAGGAGAAGAGAGAGACAGAGAGGAAGGAGGGGGTGGGGGTGGAGAAGCAAATGGGTGCTTCTCCTATGTGCCCTGGCCGAGAATCGAACCCAGGTCCCCCGCACGCCAGGCCGACGCTCTACCGCTGAGCCAACTGGCCAGGGTCAATCATTAGTTTTTCTTGTGACACCTTAGTTGTTCATTGATTGTTTTCTCATATATTGACTGGAGGCCTTCAGCAGACCGAGTAACCCCTTGTTGAGCCAGCGATCTTGGGTCCAAGCTGATGAGCTTTGCTCAAACCAGATGGGCCCGTGCTCAAACTGGCGACCTCAGGGTCTCGAACGTGGGTCCTCCGCATCCCAAACCAATGTTCTATCCACTGCACCACTGCCTGGTCAGGCACATCCTAGGCTTTTAGCTAGATCTTGGTTTTCTTATTTTCCAGGTGCGAGATTTTGGGTGAATTACTTAACCTCTTTATAGGTGATTCTTGAGTTCCAAAATGGGGATAATAATAACGCCAGCCCTCTGAATACTGTGGGCATTGAATGAGGTGATCCACATGATGGGCTTTGTACTGGGACAGTAGGGCTTAGTGCTATTTACAACATCAGCACATGCTTACTGGCTCAGTTATGGCCAAGTTCATCAGATGATGTGTGTATATCCTTGGAAACTATTACTGTTTAAGGGTTTAGCCTATGGATATTTGCATAACTGTGAAATAATAAAAATATAGAATGTGGTGACAGAAGGGCACAGTAAAAGTTAGCTTAATTCTTGGCTTGAATTTAAACTTATTTGGGATGTGGGATTCAACTTCTGGACTTAGTAGGTCACTGTGGGATCAGCTACGGATGGGTAAACCAATCTGGTCCACACACAGCACCCTGCCTTGGTGACGGGAAGGGCGCTCTTCTTCCAACAGAAGAGAAATAGAAATGCATGTCTTGTGGTGAACAGTGTTCTTTGGGCAACTGCCAGCCTGGGATCTAGATATGGGTAAAGGGAACACTAAGGGTATGCCAAGGACAAGGAATTGTAGACTAGGATCTAAGCTCATCTCCACCCTTGGGAGCCTTGACCTGCAGCTATGTAAATCTGACAGCAGAATATCCTAGCTCTTAACTCAGGGATAAAAAGAGTTGAAAGTCTGACTGTAGGTGGCTTGGGTTTGGGCTCCTAAAGTAACAAGGGTGGGATCAGCCAATGGCTGTGTGTGAGGTCAGGAGTCTGGGCTCTAGGATGGAGAGAAAGGGCAGGGTCTGCCAGCTGGCTCTTCTGCTCTATGACTGCGTGAACTTGAGCAGCCTTGGTGTCATCAGGAGAGCTGTGAAGAATACTAGCACCTAAACCACAGGGGCGATGTGTGGATTATATGAAATATGCCCAAAGTGCCTACCACCTACCACAGCTCATGGTGCCTTGAAAGCCCTCAGTTCAAATTAGGCATAAGTACTGCCCTATGAGAGTTGGGCTCTTTGATGGCCTAAGGCTAGTGCTCCCCCACCTCCTGCTGTAGCACAAATTGGGGGATGTTCCCTGTGGGACTGGCATGGGCTGAGTTGGCAGTTGTGGGATTCTGGGCTGTAAACACGAGGGTGCTGCCTTCCTGTGGGCCACAAAAATGGGTGGAGTCTTTTTGGGCAACAAACTCAGAAAAGTGACAACCTTTGTTAGGCTCCTAGTACCTGCAGAAGTCCTGGGGACAGGAACTCCTGACACCTCTATATAGAGATTCAATTTTATTTTGCTTGCTATACTTATAATTTCCCCAGTACCGTTTACTAAATAATCTGTTTTTTTTTTTTTTTCATGTTTGCCACTACTTTTATCATGCATTGTATTCCCAGTCAGACGTGGGTTTTGCTCCGCACTTTCTATTCTGTCTCTTTGATTGCTTTTTGGCCTTTTAGTTCAAGTGTGGTATCTATTCTGTCTCCTCGAGATATTTTCTACTTTTGTCCTAGTGGCACCCTGCTTTTTATTGCTATACCTTTGAGGTGTGTCTCCATGTCCACTTGGGCATGGTGGTGGGGCAGCTGTTCCTCCTGCTTCTTATTCCCCTTCAGACCTTCTTAAACTCCTCAGCTCTGAATCTCATGCCATCATCATCATCATTATCATTATCATCATCATCATCATCTTCACCTCTCTCTTTCATCTCTATCTCTATTATCTTCATCTCTCTCTCTCTCTTTTTCTCTGTCTATCTATCCCTTGTTGCAATCATCCCTTGATGGCTCCTGGGCACTTCCCCCCATTTCTCAATGATTTTGGCTCCTGGTTCACTGCCTCTGTCTCTATCACTTCTTCAACTTTAATTCTTCATGATTTCAATGTATGTATATGATTTATCTAATAGGGAACTTTCTTGTTCCTTAAATCTCTCTCTTCTAATAATTGTGTCTTGCATCCACACCTAAACTGCTCACTCTTATGATTCATAATGCTCTAGACTTGTGCTGTCCAATATGGTAGCCTTTAGTCATACATGGCTATTTACATTTAAATTAATTAAAATTAAGAATAAGTAAAATTTGGTTCCTTAGTGGCATGCCTGTGAACCACAACTCACATGAAGACTTAGAACATCACCAAAACCCCAGAAACTACCCCCTTCTAGTCAGTTGTATGCTGCTAGGTGACCACTGTCTTAACTTCTAACAGTGAAGATTAATTTTGTCTGTTTTTGAATTTTGTGTTAGTAGAATCCTACAGTAGGCCCTCTTTGCTGCCTGGATTTTCTCAACACTGTGTTTGCAAGATTCATTTACACTTACTGCATCTTGTACATAGTTCATTTTTGCTGTATGGAGTTTTATTGCTTGAATCTGATAGTCTGAAAACCACCCAATACCTAAGCACTCCTAAGATTTACAACAGCAGAATATAAAAATTTTGCTCCTTGGACCCAAATGATATGCAGATATTGATAGCAAAGAAGACAGAAAAACTAATCAAGACTGTGGTCTGAACACCACATGAACTTAGAAGACCACGTTTTATGCACATGACTAGGTCTCCAAGTTGTCTGCAGCATTTATTTTGTAGTTTCACTTTTGTTGACATAGGTTATTGCTGGTTTCAGTTTTCATTGATTTTTCTTTGAAAAATTTGTCTCGGTTTTCGTTGGTTGCCTCAGATTTCCTCGGCATGTCCATGTGACCTTGCTGCTAATTTTGTGAAAACAAAGGGCGACCCACGCGTTCTCCTGCTCAGTGTGGCGTCGTTTCTCATTGTGTGAGCATCACCCCATGCGTCTAGCCAAACAATTCCATTGCTTTCCAGTGTTTTTGTGCGTTTTTCTTATCGATTGTGAGTGCTAATACTGCAATTACATGTAAGTGATTACTGTGTATACAGTATCTGCACCTCTCTCTCCCCTCCTCACCGTCTTCCATACACCAAGAAGTCTTTAGAAAGGTAAATGCCATGTTAAATGTTCATTTATTCTTTACATGAGTCTTTTATGTTCATTTTATATTAATTTCTTATTGTTTTTAATATAAGCACTACATTTATTTATAAGCACTACATTTAATAAGCACTACATTTATTCTCTATAAAATGTGTTCTTGGTATGTAATTTGGAGTGTCTAGAATGCACTAATTGGATTTACATTGACTCATATGGAAACAATTGTCTCGGTTTTCATCAGTTTTGGATTTTGCCAATGGTTTTTGGATGGATTATCGACGAAAATCGAGGCATCACTGTAATGGCTTATGTGACCCTATGGATTAATGCACAGAAGACAGGAAAACATTCTGAAGACTGAGATACTCTCACGGTTGCAAGCCTAGTGTAAATCGTGGCTGTTTAAGAGGGATAGAAACAGGTTTTCCAAATGTGGAGAGGCAAATTCTATTTTTTTTTTATTTGGTGAGAAGAGGGAAGGCAGAGACAGACTCCCGCATGCGCCCCAACTGGGTTCCACCCAGCATGCCCACTAGGGGTGATGCTCTGCCCATCTGGGGTGTTGCTCTAAGGAGCTCTTCTTAGTACCTGAGGTGGAGGCCATGCAGCCATCCTCAGTGCCTGGGCCAACTAGCTCCAATCCAGCCATGGCTGCAGGAGAGGAAAGAGAGAGAGTGAGAGGAGTGAGAGGGGAAGGGGTGGAGAAACAGATGGGCGCTTCTTCTGTGTGCTCTGACAGGGAACTGAACTTGGGACATTCACATGCCGGGCTGATGCTCTACCCCTGAGCCAACTGGCCAGGGCTGGAGAGGCAAATTCTAACATGTTATTGTAAATATTAATACCATGCCAAACATTTAAAATGCTTTCTCTTACGATGTAGTGGCTCCTTATTAAACAGGTGCAGTTACCAACTTTCAAAGGGCGTCACTAAAAGCTTTCCCAGTGGCCAGATGCAACATGGAAACATTTCTCCTCCGCTTGTAAGTGTCCCTTAAGTAATTTAGGAATTGATTTCATTCAATAATTCCTAATTGGTGAAATAAAAAATTTTGCCATTATTTATAAGTCTTAAAATGTTGTTATCAGATACAAAAACACTTTGGGGTATGTGTGAAGGAAACAGGTTCAGGAGATAACTGCAAAACAAAGTGCTCATCCAAGCCCGGGAAGTCTGCACTTTTAGAAGCTCCTAACGGAAGGGGCGGGGGCTGGGCAGCTGTTCTGCTGACCCTCACAGGCCCGCACTGAATGTGGCTCTGGGGTCCACACAGGACTGGGAGAAACTTGTCCCTGAGCCCCGATGTCACAAAGTCTTAATCAGAACATCCCTTTGCCTTTTACTAACCACACTACTTTCTGAAGGCAATCTCAGGGTTGGACTGGGGTCCCACCACCTCCCTCAGTTTCCCTGTTTCCTTCCAAGCCCCTTTCCCATTCCCCAAGTCCCATTTCCTGCCTCTTCCTTTAACCCCTATGACTCCACCCACCCCAATCAGCTTATGAAAATAGAGGTTTGGGTGGGGTGGCAGAAACCCCAGCCGCATACCCCATCTGCACTTGAACTCCACTTAGACTCCCAGCTTCACTCAAATAAAATAGTTAACACAGGGCCAGGCACAGGATAGGAGTACAATAAAGAAAGGGTGGCATATAAGATTAAGACCCACGCCTGGGTTCATGCAAATTCATTCCCATGACCTGCAGCAGCCTCATCTATGTCTATAGGGCACAAGAGAGCAACGGCCCTCAGTGACAGTGAATGATCTGCACAGCAGTCTGGTTGGTGGGGTTTGTCTGTGACACCGCAGGGGCAAAATATGCAGCTAAGGACTGTGGGTGCTGTTGCAGGTTTGGATGGCCTGTGGGTGGAATTCCTCTCATCTGGGCCTGGGTCTGGCTCTGGGTCGGGGCGCCTGGGCCTCCAGCCCACAGCACTCCTGACGTTGTTTCCCAGAGCGTAGCAGACAGAGGGGACAGAGGACCAAGGGACAGACAGGCTGAACAGCCTAGCTGCTCTGCTCCCTCCCTGACGCTCATCCCTCTAGGGGTTCTGTCTTCCTTCTCATCATGTGTCATGCGCCTTGTGTCATGTCTCCCACTTTCCTGGGAAAAGGCTACTCTGCTAGCCAGCTGTCACCCAGCTTTCTCTGGGCAAAGCTTTTGGAGCCTTGGTTCTCCTCATCGGATTTTGTATTGTGATGCTGAAGACCTGCTTCTTCCGGGTTAAAGAGTCTTTTGGGGTGGAAGCTGGAGGTGAGGGTGTGGTGTGGTTGAATCAGGTCACTCCCAAAGTCGTCTGTTGAAACCCTGAGCTACTTGCTTCAGAAAGTGGCTGTTTTTGGAGACAGGGTTTTTACCAAGTTAGAATGAGGTCATTACGAAAGTCCCTGATTTAATATGACCGGTGTCCTTATCAAAAAGGGGACATTGAGAGACACACTTGCAGATGGGGAGCATGCCATCTATGTGAACATGAAGGCGGTCATCTGCAAACTGAGGGGAGAAGCTTGGGACAGGTCTTTTCCTCACGTAAAGGAGCCAACTCTGCCGACACCTTATTTCAGACTTCTCGTCTCCAGCATGGTGAGAAAACATTTTTGCCACTTAAGCCCCAGTTAGGAGTGCTTTGTCATGGCAGCCCTAGAACATTAAATCAGGGGGAGTGACAGATTCAGAGCTATTTAGGAAACCTCATGGTTCAAGATAAATACGATGGTAAGAAAGAGGGATGTGTAGGCATCCATGTGTATATATATACATACACACACATGCACACACTTTTGCATAGTCTTATTTATGTATGAGAAATGGGGAATCCTTTTAAATGGGGTAAGATGCACACCCCTCAGTGGGTGCATTCAGATGGGGCTAAACTGTCAGCCTCTGTCCCCTACGTGGGTGGCTTCAACAGCGAGGTTATGAGCAGCTGACTCAGAGCTTGACCTTGGGTAGATGCTCTGGGAACTGAATGGCTTATTTAGAAATGATTTTGTCACCTTTGATTTAGAATATCCTGTTTGCCAAACTTTACCAAGTCTGATGCTTCAGATCGCTCTGCCATAAAAGCTCATTAGAATTTTCGGATTCAATAAAGACTGGGGCAGAGAAACCCTGCTGTCTCAGGGGCGACACATCCAGGCCAGCTCCCTGCGGTTCGTGTGTCTGGGTGGCAGCTGCGGTGTCTGCAGGGCCTGGTGCAGCTCTGTAGAGTTTGCATGATTTCATGTTTTTAGTGCAAGTGTGGGAAAAATCCTGTGCTTCTATGCTTTCATTCTCAAACATCCCTGTTATGTCTCAATGATAACGGAAGTGGCTTCCACTTTTGATGTTCTTTTTTTTTTCTTTAAGGGAGAGGAAGGAGAGAGAGAAGCATTGACTCGTTGTTCTACTTTGTTGTGCCATTGATTGCTTCTCATATGAGCCCTGACTGGGGCTTGAACCAATGACCCCAGGCTTGAGCTGGCAACCGTGGTACTCTGAGATGACACCTCTATCCACTGCACCACTGGGCTGGGGATGCTGTTTTTGTATTAGGAATTTTGAACATGATCTTTTTTCATTGGTCACAGACGTTTCAAATTATTGTCTTGGCATCCCCTTGACTTAGTCTCTTGTCTGTACACAACACACCCTACTTTCTGGATTTTTCTGTTCTCTTTATTTTTAAAAAAGATCTTAAATTTCAGTGACTTGACTGTAGATTCTTATAAGGGATATTTACCCATCAGGAATAGAAGGTTTGGGAAAACAAAACGATGATTCAGAATTCACAGATAACACTAGACAGAAAGGCTCCTGGGGAAGACAGAAAGCTGCACAGGAAGGTCTTTGAACTTAGCCTTGAGAAATAGTGTGTAAAGAACAGAGGGGGAGCTGCTTCATCAAAATGGAGGAAACCCCTTGGCAGGGTTCTGTAAGAAGAGAATCAGAAGAAGTGTATGACCTTCTGTGAGGAAGATGCTTTTGAGCCATAAAAGGAGAAAAGCCAGTAGAATCACTCAGTTTGTGGTCTGCCAAGAGGTCTTCTGGTTCGAAAGAGCAGAACAATACCTAGGGTAGCTGAAAAGATTGTCAGAAAATCTAACGTGCATTTAGATGGTGAATGGATGCTCAGCTCCAGACAAGCCACATTCCAGAGTACTTCTCAGAGCTCCTGCCAGGCACCTTTGAGGATGCAGAGTAATGGGGAGCGGACTGGGCCCAGACTTGGATGAGTTCTCTTGTGAAACACATGGTTTCTGAACATCTACAAAAGGAGATAAGAATGCTGAGTGCCAGCTGGGGCTTCTGCCAAACGAAAACATAACCAATTACCTTTATTTTTCATCTTGTTTTTACTTAAGGATACTTTATGCATGTTACCAACTCATTAAAATGCTTCATGAAGTTTCTCATAGTATTCTTCTATGAGGTAGAGAAATGGGAGACTGTGAGGCTAGAGGCTGGAGGTGAGTCTTAATTGATGAATGTCTGTCTTCAAATAAAGTTGATGAAGACCATGGTCCTGAGAGAAAGTGCTGTAATTTTGGGCCACACATCTGTCCTGGGATAGATTTTGTTGTTAATCGTGCAGATGAAGACTTAGTAGATTTGCTTATGAGAATGCAGGGTCCCTGCAAGCTGTCACTGTGTCTTGTAGAAGTTCATGCTACATGAAGTCTTAGCTCATGACCTGCACATAGTGGACCATCAGTAAGTATTTGCTGAGTGAATAAAGGAAGAAACAGAATGCATGTAAATTAAATCTGCAAATCACAGAATGCCAAATGGAAATTCCCATTGGATACTCAAGATGAAAACATTTCTCTAAATACTAGGACATTTGCCAAGAATCACTATAAGACTTAAAAAGAGTAAGTGTAAATTTATTTACTTTATTGTCTCCCCCCTCAATGCATGTGCTGTCTATGAGAAAGAACTGGAGATTTCACTGACAATGAGTTAAAAATGGGGCAAAACTTAGGGCTATGGCAAATCTCAGGCCACACTGATGAAGAGGTGGCGTCCAAGTGTTTCCCTTATTGTGTGTGGTGGACAGATTACACTTAGAGTATTGTATCTATTTATTTGTGTGACATGTTTTCAGCAGGAATGCCCAGATTGGACCAGAAATGAGCAACTGAAAACCATTATTATATACAGTGTGTCCGTAAAGTCATGGTGCACTTTTGACCGGTCACAGGAAAGCAACAAAAGACGATAGAAATGTGAAATCTGCACCAAATAAAAGGAAAACTCTCCCAGTTTCATACCTATTCAGTGCAGTTCGATGTGGCTCATGCACAGAGTTTTTAGGGCTCCTTAGGTAGCTATCCCGTATAGCCTCTACAGACTCGTCACTGACTGATGGCCTACCAGAACGGGGTTTCTCTACCAAACTGCCAGTTTCCTTCAACTGCTTATCCCACAGAGTAATGTTATTCCTATGTGGTGGCGCTTTGATATAAACGCGCCAATATTCACGTTGCACTTTGGTCATGGATTCAAATTTAGCGAGCCACAGAACACACTGAACTTTTCTCTGTACCGTCCACATCTCGACTGGCATGGCCTTGGGCTGCTCCGCTGTATGACGGGTGTTACGTCATCATCTGTGCGTGTGCACATGCTGCCACATCATCCTGCAGAAACTGGGAGGGTTTTCCTTTTATTAGGTGCATATTTCACATTTCTTCTTTTGTTGCTTTCCTGTGACCGGTCAAAAGAGCACCATGACTTTACGGACACACTATAGAACTGGTTAAAAGGATAAGGAATGTTTAACAGGAGAGAAGAGATTTGGAGATGAATTTGTTACCAGAACAGTGAACCAGATTACTGCTGGCCCGTGAATCAACTGCATGAGAGCCACTGAGGGAATTTGAAAAACTGAGGACTTCCAGGACCCAACCCAAGATCCTGTACAGCTCTAGGAGTCTATTACAAGATAAGGGAGAGGGATTTTTTATAGGTCACCATGCCGAACCAGAGTATAATTGCAGAATAATCATCTGGGGACCAGGTAGAATAGGTGGAAGAAGTAGAGTAACTCAAATAAAAAAAAACCAAACCAAGTGAACAACTGAACAGCCGGGTCTAGTGGTTGGCAGGTGTGATGAATGGACTAGACTTCCACATAATGTTGAGAGTTCTCTGGCCTGGAAATGTTTAGGCTGAGTTTGGATTACTGAGATGAAAACAATTCCAGATTGGGGAGAGAAGTTAATTTGGAAAAAGCTTGCTTCTTTCATTCATTCAACAAGTATTTAAAGAGTACATACTGCAAGGCTGAGGCATAAGGCTGAATAAGGACAGCTTGTTCCCTCTTGAAGCTCACAGCCTATGATTGAATGACTTCAGCAAAGTTCAGACATAAAGCATTCTAAAGTCAGAGATGGAAAAACCATGTCAGTACATGGAGAAAAGTTAGACATGACTGTTGTCTCATTTCCCAGCAAAGAGTTAAGTTAAAAGAAAAGAAATAGGGAGCAATTGTATTTGAGTGTGAACTTAGACCCAAAATATTGGCAAGCATATCTATACAAATATATACAAATAAATTTACTGTTGGTACATTTAATGGAATGACACTGTGATGTTTAATTAGCTCACAGATGTCTGACAGGCAGGTTGGTGATCCTGGAAGTGACACACATGGGTGTACCTTCTTCTTTTACTCATTGGCCTTGGTCGGGTTTCTGTAGGCAGTTACGTTTGGAGGACAAAGATGCTGTCTCAATGAGGGTTTTGAGCTTCCTTTGTGTGTTAGTCGAGAAAATTTAAATTCAAACATTCCCTTTCTTTCAATGATTAAATTAGCATTGTTATAAGAATAATTCAAATAAGTAGTTTAGGGTTCTAAAGAGTTCTTGGGTATTATATTTGAATTTAATGTTAAATTTAACAAACTTTTTAAAAATGCCCCAGTCAAGAGTTCCAATTCTCTCACTGATATGATCCATATACACTGAAAACCCTTCTGCTCTTAAAAAAAAAAAACAACCTCTAGAAATATTGGATAACATACAACAAAGATTTTTCTAAATGCAAGGTTGAGCTTGCAAGAAATACAGGCAATAGTCAAAGAAATAACAACTGAGAATTTTCTAATCTGGTGGAAGGACACAAATCCTTAGAGTCAGGAAGCCTGATGAATTGAATTATTAACCTAACTAGGAGAAGTAAAAATCAACAACAGCTAGAGACATGGAAATGAAACTGGAAAACACCAAAAACAGAGACCCTGAAGGTACCAAGGAGCTGAGCCAGTAACATACAAAGATATAAATTAGTCATCATCAGACATTCAACAACAACAGTAATTCAGAAGACAATACAATAATAATAAAAATAACAGCTGAGTCATTTAGCATTATTATGTTCTAAGTGCTGTACATTCTCTCTCTTATTCAATCTTTATACCACCTTTTCAGGAAGTACCAGAATTATCCCCACATACTCCATGAGGGAGCTGAGCCCACAATCTCCAAGTGACCGATGAAGCCAGGCCTGCATCCCAAGGATTCTGAACACAGAGACCATGCTTACAACTACCACACCCCACAGCTTGCACCATGTTCCCCACACCATGCATCCTGCACCATGCACCCCACACCATGCATGAACCATTTAAATAGCTGTGAGCAAGCAACCTTCGACTTAGAATTCTATACCCGACTAGAAATTAATGAAGGCTGAAGGCAAAATAAGACATGTTCAGACAAATAAAATAGAAGTGCATCTTCACTGAAATGCACTACTAAAAGTAAAAGCACAAACTATATAAAATAAAAGTAGCGATAACTAGGTTTGGGCTTTAAATAAAGGGAAGGTGAGATGCAGGGCAACACCACTGGAAGGATGGGAGTTGGGACACTGAACTCCACTTCTGAGGTCTGCCTTGTACAGGAGGACCAGAGAGTTGATTAACTCTGGACTTATGTCGTGTATGCCCAGTCTAATTTTAATGATAACTACTCAAAAAATAAAAATAGAAAGCATAATTTCCAAATGACAATTGAGGCTTCAACAGTAAAGGAGTTAGGTATGCTGCTCTTCACATAGCAAATAATTCATGTATAGTTTTTGACTTCCCCCAAACTTACCTAACTAATTAACCCACTTTCTGGTGACCAGAAGCCTTACTGATAACATAAATAGTCAATCAAGGCATATTTTGTATGTTATATATATTACATAATGTATTCTTACAGTAAAGTAAATTAAAGAAAATGTTACTAAGAAAATCATAAGGAAGAGAAAATATATTTACTCTATTTATTGAAAAAAGAAATTCATGTATAAGTGGACCCACACAGTTCAAACTAGTGTTGCGTAAGGGTCAACTGAATAGAGAAAAAAGAATATAGAAAAAAACTTGATTTATCTAATAATTCATTTGATGTAAAATATTCAAGGTCATATTGATTATTTTGTCTTTGGTTTTTGTTATTGGATATGAATTTAAACGGGACTCTCACATTGGGAGGAAGGACACTAACCTTCACTGAGTGCCTACTGTGTGCTGGGTGTTTTGCTCATGTCTGAGTTAATCTTCACAGCCAGCCTATAAAGGAGTGGGTATTGCCCCCAGTTTACAGATACAGAAACCAAGGCTCAGAGAGTTTATGTCACTTGCTTATGATCACATAGCTTTTACAAGGCAGGATATAACTTCAAACATGACATTGACTTAGAGGCCAGGATATTTCCACTTCACTGGGATTTCCAAACTGCCAAGGAACAGAGAGCTTTGTAAGGGACATGTGTGCCCCCAGTGTTGTGCATGTCCCAGATAAAGAGGCTTGCTCCTATGTTTCCCCTGTTCAAATATGTTGAGAGGCAAAGTCATTTAAAATTTATGAGGCTTTTCGTTGGTGTTCACCTTCACAGGCAACTGATGTCACCACGTGGGGGGATTCGGGACATCTTTTTTATATCAAGAAAGAAAAAAGGCAAGTAGTCCTCTTACTAAATTTGTGGGAATTCCTGAACTTGGCTTTTCCCTCAAGACTGTCAAGGAGCCCAGCCTTCCACACCTGTGTAGACCCTATTCTCAGGACTGCGGAGACAGTCTGCTTTCCTGTGAAAAAACCCAAACACTCTGCCTTTTTTGGTCCTAACTCTACATGCCATGGCTAATTTTAATAAAATTTTAGTTGGTAATAAAGGATTTAAATAAACTTTTCCCTGTGTTTTAACATCTGTGGCTCTGGGTCTCAGCCCATTCTACCCTCATTCCTTCGTTCACTCTCACTCACCTGGCACGTGTCAAAGCTGCTGGGTGCCAGCTGTTCTCACTGACCCTGCACACAGCCCTGTGGTCTGAGGATGTTTAGCAGCCATCCAAGGTTATGAGCTTGTATACTGAAGGACCTTGGCTTTAGACACATTCTCTCTGGCTCTCCCATTTTGTTAGTTCATATTTCTACTTAATCTCCTTTCTCCATATGGGGAAAATGGCTGTGTTAGGCTTGCTCATAGGTTTACTGGCTGTAAACCCTTTGTGCAAATAGTGCAGGAGCAAGTGACAGCACTGTTGTAAGGATGTCAATATTTCCCCTCAAGGAGGATAAGGGAGATCCTGCCCCGCCACTGAGAGGTGTGGTTGGGTTTCTCCCCCCCTCCCCCCCCCCCGATCCTTTGCTCTCTACTGCGAAAAGCAGGTTGCTGCTTTTTCTTTGCTTTCTTTTTTGACTTGCCTATCTTGGTGAGACACCAATGAATTGTAATGCCCACCATCCTCTGACTGTGCTATTTCTTTACTGTGTGCCTGAAATTCTGTGAGAACCTACACAGACACTGCAGCGGCCACTGGCCTACATGTGGCATAGTTGGCAGGATTTGGATCAGCTTGGTACAGAGCCGCCACCACCCTTCAGGAGTGGGGTAGAGGACTGGTCATTGCTCTCCGGTGCATGGTTCCCCATGGCACTCTTTTTAGGGGCCATGGGCTGGCTGTTTTTTACTATTCTGCAAAAAGAAACCAGGAATTCTGTGCAAGAAGCCACCCGAGGTTGAAAGCTCCAGGATGAGTTGCAAATTGAGCAGTAGCAATGGCTTGAACTGGAGTGAACACTGGAGAGGGAGTCTGACCAGGTCCGAGAACTGCAGCATGAGAGGCAAGCTGAGCACCAACAGCACCTGGAACTGGAGCAAGCACTAAAGAAGGAGGCTGACCGAGCTTGTAATATGATATGAAAGCTGTGTAACCACGGCACCTGGAACTGGAGTGGTCTCTGGAGAAGGAATTACAGGTTTGCAAGTTGCAGTTTGCCCTGGAAGCTGAATGTTGGCTCCGGCAGTTGTTGGAGAAACAACTGGGTTCAAGAGCTCGAGTCTCAGCTTCTGGCCAAAAGCCAGCAGCCATAGGAGCCTAAACAGTCACCAAAGGAGCAGCAGCATCTGTGCTAGTGGAGTGGCTTTGAGTTGATAGGAGGAGGCACTTCCAACTCCTATTCTGAGGATGAGAAGGCTCAGGCTGAAGCTGACATATGCACACTCAGAGCCTGGCCAGTGGTCACCAAGAAGGTAAAGACCCAGTAGCAAAGAGTCCCTCAGGGGCAGCCACAGCCTCCTGTCCAGGTAATGGAACACTCTGTGGTCCGGCCCTATACCCAGACAGAGCTGCTGAAGTTGGAGGCACAATTTAGCAGAAACCTACTGAATCCCTGGTAGTCTGGTTACTACGATTATGGGACATAGGGGTGGGTGGCATCACGCTCTTCAGAACAGATGAAGAAATTGGCTGCCATTACCACACACTCCTCCTTGAGGCAGCATCTTCAGAACTGTCATGACAACCCAGGAGACCATACCCTATTAGAATGGGTGATGGCTGCCATTCGTATGGTCTGGCAGAATGCTGGAGAATTGCCGGGGGCAATGAGTCAGTGGCAGTGCTACAGTGAGTTAGTAAAGGTCCTTTGGGAACTAAGTATGAAGAATGCTGTTTTCAATCTGGGGTCCCGTGGGCCAAAGAAGTGTTTATGACAAAAATGAGGGACTCTATCCTTGGTAGCGCCCCATCAGCCCCGTTTGGGTCATTAGTGGCTATCTTGGGCCATGTGGGGAAGCCCATCAATGTGGTTACACAGATGGTAGCAGATTTGGGAGAACGGAGGCCACTTGGGATCATAAAGCAGTGAGGGCTGCTGCCTATGTTGCCCCCCTGACTAACAAGGGAAATGAGCCTGTAAAGATGACCTGTACACAGATGTGGGTAGATTTGATTGCAGCTGGAGCAGATAGGGAGAAATTAGATGGCAAGTCTAATAAAGTTCTCTCGGAGCTTTGGCAGCAGCTTAAACCAGAACAGAGGTTCCAGCCACTGAGACAAAAGGCCGCAGCAGCTACCAATAAAACATTTGGTGCATGGGAAGTTTGGTTACAAGATTATATGATGGAGACAGCCAAGGGAAAAGAGGACCCCAAGACCCATTGTACCAGTTCGAATAGGAAAAAGGCCAAGGGACCTGTCTAACAGGGATGGGTGGGGACCAGAGGCCACCCGTGGAACTGGCTATCCACTGGTCCCCTTCCAATGTACAATGGGTGTTGGCCTTGGTGGATACAGGTGCAGAATGTTTCTTCCTCTATGGGAACCCAGAGTAGTTCGCTGGGACCCCAGTGGCCATTGATAGTTATGAGGGCCAAAATGTTCGAGTGAAGCCAATAACTATTCCATTGGGGATAGGAAGATTGCCTCCTAAACCATATAAGGTATACATATCTCCTATTCCTGAATATAATTTGGTGGTAGATGTCTTACAAGGACTGTGGTTGGAAACTACAGCCAGAGAGTTCTGGCTGTGGATCCAGGTAGTGAAGGCAGTGTTGCGGGGACACCCATCACATTCTCCTTTGCAATTACCCATTCCTCAGTGTGTGACTAACATAAAGCAGTACCACCTGCCAGGTGGTTATGAAGAAATCACAGGGATGATCCTTGAACTAGAAAGGGTGGGGATCATCTGGCCAGTGCACAGTTCTTACAACTTCCCAGTATGGCCTGTGCACAAACCAGACGGAACCTGGAGAATGACAGTAGATTACAGAGAGAATTTAATAGAGTTGGTCTCCCTTTGCATGTTGCTGCTCCCTCTATAGCTAACATGATGGATTGGCTAAGCCATGAGTTGGGGACATACCACTTTGTAGCACACTTGGTTTATGCTTTTTTATTTATCAATATAGCTACAGAGAGGCAAGACCAATTTGCTTACAGTTGGGAATGGAGACAATGGACCTTTACAGTATTACCCCAGGCTATTTGCATAGTCCCACCTTGTGCCATGGGCTGGTGGCTGCTGACCTGGATAAATGGAAACAGCCAGAGGCAGTTCGCATGTGTTATTATATGGATGATATTATGCTAACTAGTGATTCTCTTCAAGAATTGGAGCAAGCAGTCCCTACCCTGCTATCCCATTTGAAAGCATGTGGCTAGAGAAGATTCCAAGATGGCAGCGGAGTAGGCAGATGCACAGACTGCCACTTCCCATGACCAAACTGGATTAGATATTAATTTAAGAATAATCATTGTGAAAAACCAACTTTGGACTAAAAGAATAGGACTTAAAAACCAAGGAGCACAGAAGAAAGCACACTGAGCCTGGTGGGAAGTGTGGGGGTGAAGTGGGGGCTCCCCCACTCCCAGGAGCAAGGCGAGGCTGAGGCTGAGGATCCAGAGAGTTTCTCATTGCAAGGAGAGAGACCCTGAGAGGCAGGGGTTCTCAGTCCCAGGACCAGATCCCCAGCCTAGAAACCCAGCATGACAGCATTGAGTAGGAAGAAGAGCAGGAGTTCTGTCTGTGGGAAGTGGCTGGCGAAAGAAGTTGCAGCTTTAAAAGACCAGCGCAGAAAATATTGCTCACAGTCATTTGCCTGGGCTCTGGGGCTGAGAGGGGCTGAGAGGATTGGTCTTGCATGAGGAGAGTGGGGAGATCAAGGCATGGGGACACAAATGGTGATGGGGAGAAGAATACCTGAGCTAAATCATTCTCCAGTGCTGAGGCGGCCATAGCTGGGGGAGGAGTCACTCCCTCTGTCCAACACAAGCCTAGTGTGGAACCAGTTGACTCACCTCCAAGAAGCTCTCCAGCTCCAATCAGCACAAAAGATTGTTCGGAAAAGAGGAAGTAAAGGGGAGGGGCAGTGACTCCCACCGCATTCCTGGACAGAGATTCAACTGGGGCCAAAGAGCAAGATACAACCACTTCCCCCCTCCTAAACACAGAAGCTCCCTGCTGGGCTCAGCAAACACAGAAGCTCCCTGCTGGGCTCAGCAAACAAACAGCAGGGAAATTAAGACTTTTAAGCAGCCCTACTAGTTAAGAAGAATTAAAATCCAAGCAACCATCAGAGGCTGAGGGATAAAGTCCTGAAGGAAAAGCCACATTCCATAAATCAACCTCAGACCCACAACTATAACAAACTTGCAAACCACACACAAGAAAAATGGGAAGACAGAAGAATGTAAACTGTATGAATCAACAAGAGAAATCCCCAGAAAAAGAACTGAATGAGATGGAAATAACCAAATTACCGGATGCAGAGTTTAAAATAATGATTGTAAGGATGCTTAAGGATCTCAGAGCTACAATGAATGAAATACCTGAAAGTTGCTAAGAGATTCCATCATAAAAGTTCTCATCACAAGGAAAAATTGTAACTATGCCAGGTGATGAACATTATCTAAACTTACTGTGGTAAGCATTTCACAATACATACATATATCAGATTGTTATACTGTATACCTTAAACTTATACAATGTTATATGACAATTATATCTTGGTAAAACTGTACAGATAGGGTCTTCCAAAGTTGTTAAGATGTGAGATCCTAGAGCAGGGGTCTCAAACTCGCGGCCCGCGGGCCACATGCGGCCCACCCACCAATTTTGTGCAGCCTGCAGACTAATCAAACTTCGTGGATTAGTATGTGGGCCAGTCTGCGGGCTGCACAAAATTGGTGGGCGGGCCGCATGCGGCCCGTGGGCCGCGAGTTTGAGACTCCTGTCCTAGAGTCTTTTTTTTTTGTTTTTAAATACATGCTTAATATCCAGGGGGACAGGCTTTCGTAAGTGCTGCCCTAGCACACACAAACTGTGAGTACCTTTAAAAGGCATATTCTTGAGTCGGTAAAGGAGGAAGGAAAGTGGAAGCACCCCAGGCAAGGGCTGCCTGGCTGTTCTGGGACCTCTAGAGAGCATCTTACCCCCTTTGCATTGATCTTACTTTTCTCTTTTTAACCTTGTCTCTAATTAATTCTCTTATTGCTCTGCACCCTATTCCTGGATGTTTTGCCTCAGACGAAAGTAGGGTAATTGGTAATGCCGTATCTCTTTTTAAAAGATATCTCATCTAGGTTCCAGCCCAGGGGCTAATTACAACTTCATGGGTTCCCACCTTGGAAAGAAATCTCGGCTCTCTTCTGCCAGTTCCTCATTTGTTTCAGGCTGAAGTGAGAAGTACCGCATCCTTAACCCTTTGAGTAGTATGAATGTTCATGTACGTCCTCGTGCCTCCTGACCATCCAGAGTACAACTATACAAACATTTTTATTTTAAAAATGTGTAAGGCAACATTAAAAAATGGCAAATGTATGTTCTTCTTGTTTCCATAAGTTGGTTATCAAACAAACATGATTTTAAGTGAATAAAACTGTAACTGGAACTAATTTCATTTTTTGAAAAAACAACAACTCAATCCCAGGGATCAGTGAGCATGAAAAAACCTGACTATTCAGAGAGAGTTAATTCTATCCCCCCCACCATACTTTACATTTTAGATCTGTAACATTTATGATAAAAAATGAGGGGAAGGATGAGGTGGGTTAACAAAGTAATACTGTATACATATATTATAATGTTAGGTTATTTCTAGTTGGCAAGAAATTGCTTTACATGGGCCAATTACAGTACTTGACCTCTTTGTGGCTTCGTGTTCTCATTTGTAAAATGGGAACAGAACAACACTCACCTCAGCAGAACAAGAGTGAGGAATGAATGAGTTAACGCCTGTAGAGCATTTAGAATAATGAATGCACAGAACTTTAATAATGATAATAATTTTATTTCTAAAAAGGATATGTAAGGGAGTCTTCCTGAAGTGATTATGATCAGTTTCTTTCTCCAGGCTTTACTCAATACAACCAATCATGAAAATAGAGCTTTCACAACGTAGTGTATTTATTTATTCACCAAGCATTGCCAGCACTTTTTACCTTAGTTTGGACATCAGAAGCACTACTGTGGGCGCTTGAACAACCACACAAAAGACCACAGAATAGCAAGGCTTGGGAAGGCTCCATGGGGAATTGGAACCTGGGTACTGGTCCTTGCCACCCTCCCCACCCCCACTTCCTAAAGATGAGCTTCTGGATCATCCACGGAGCCATCAGAGATGGCATGTACCCAGGGCTCTCTATGTGCCAGGGAGAGTTCTTTGTACCTTTGCAGTCCTAACTTTCTGATCCTCAGTCTAGAGAAATCAAAGCAGCATGGGCCATAGTACTGGGGTACAAGGCGGCATCTCTGGGGTGATGGAAGGAAGAGGTTGTTGAATGGGCTGGAGGCTCCTTCCCACGCTCCCAACAGAACAGCTCTGACTTAGCTTGTTGGAGGCAGTGGAAGCCTACACACCTTCCATTGGAAAAGACATTTATAATGCTAAAAAAATATGAAAAAAAACCCCAATTAAGTCCAACCTCCAGTCAGAATCACCTGGCTCTTCCTCTGTACTCCCCTTAATTTTGTTAAACTTCTGTTAACATTCACATCCAGCTCCAACTCCTAAGATCAATTACTGACCAGCTGGTCTCTCTTCCGCCTTTGGCTGTCTCTGAAGGAGAATGATAATGGATTTATTTATTTATTTGTTTGTTTTTGTGGTTTGGTGTCTTCCTCAAAGATTGAGCAATGTGTTAAACCAATGATCCAGAATTTATACACTGGAAATGTTTGTTTTCTCTTGCCAATGATCCAGGGAGTCAACCTTCTCTTCAATGTGGAGCAACCATCTACAGCAGGGGAAGTCAACCTTTTTATACCTACCACCCACTTTTGTATCTCTGTTAGTAGTAAAATTTTCTAATTGCCCACTGGTTCCACAGTAATGGTGATTTATAAAGTAGAGAAGTAACTTTATAAAATTTATAAAGCAGAGTTACAGTTAAAGCATATAATAATAATTACTTACCAAGTACTTTATGTCGGAGTTTTGCTAAGTTTGGCAAAATAAATCTTTATAAAACAACTTACTATAGTTAAATCTATCTTTTATTTATACTTTGGTTGCTCTGCTACCGCCCACCATGAAAGCTGGAATGCTCACTAGTGGGCGGTAGGGACCAGGTTGACTACCACTGATCTACAGCGTGCAGGGTATGTGAAAATCTCCTCAATTGTGAAAAAATCTTTGCATGTGAAGTTGTCAAGGCCTCAAAGTCTTTTAGCCACCAGGTAGAAAGCTTCTCTGGCAAGAACAATGTGGGCCTGCAAGAATGAGCTTCTTATCAGGGTGGCAAATGCTTCTGAAGGCCGTGTGGTGACAAGGGCAAGGCTCCTGATTGTACAGTGACACACGGAATCAGAACAAGCAGTACCTTAGAACCAAATATTATAACAAGAAATCATGGGACACCACAGGAAAGTTCCCAGTCTCTAGTCGCACTATCTTACATGGCCCTCAGGACAACTATTTTACCATGCCCACTGTGCAGATGAAGAAGCTGATGGGGCCTTGGCCGGGTAGCTCAGTTAGTTAGAGCATTGTTCTGACACGCCAAAGTTGTGGGTTGGATCCCCAGTCAGTGCACATACAAGGCTCTACCAATGACAGCATGAATAAGTGGAGCAACAAATCGATGTTTCTCTCTAAAAATAAAAATAAAAACCAAACACAGACAACAACAACAATAATAACAACAAAACACAAAGGGAAGCAACAACTGATGTAGCCAATTTGCAGCAGAGCCAGAGGCTGCAGAAGCAGGCTGACCAGGCTGTGTCTTTGCTTCTCCATCCTCTCCCTGGCTTGGAGCATCTAGCCTTAATCACGTTGAACATCTAATTTTAGGCTCTTGGGTCTGGTTGGGGTCAGGTCCTCTGCTCACTGGAGATGTTGAGGGGTACATACTGCTGGGTGAATGATGGAGCCTCATGATGATATTTAGTATAAACAGCCACCCCGACAGCTGAGAGTCAGGGGTCATTTTCTAGGAGTCCTTGGGTTTCTCATGGCCTATAAAGTTACACTATTCTGGAGTAGTGCTAAAATAAAATCCTTACATGAAAATACAAAAATATCAAGTGTACCGATGCAGTTCCTATACTGTTAACTACTTGATGATTGTGGCCTGAGGGCCGGTGGGCTCTATTTTATCAGAGGAGGCTGGTGTCACCTGATCTCAGCCTTTCTAGCTAATCTGACCTGCTTGAGACCTTCATAGACTGCCTTTTCTGGTCTTACTCAGGGAGAGAATCCCTTCATTGTCTGGAATGGTGTGGTCCCATCTACTTAGAGGGATGAGGGGCCATGCTTGTTCCATCTGTAGGGTGTGACTAGCCACAGCCTTGTCTTGTTATAACTGTGAGGGCCATCCTGGCTCTGGCCAATAGTTACGTGACCCCTTGAGGGGTGGGGATTACAATTATGTTCTGCAACATGATCAGGGGTGGCGCAGTGGACAGAGCATTGACCTGGGATGCTGAGGACCCAGGTTTGTAACCCAAGGTCACTGGCTTGAGCGCGGGCTCACCAGCTTGAACATGGGGTCACCGGCTTGAGTGTGGGATCATATACATGATCCCTTGGTCGCTGGCTTGAAGCCCAAGGTTGCTGGCTTGAGCAAGGAGACACTGGCTTGGCTGGAGCCTCCCTGGTCAAGGCACATATGAGAAAGCAATTAATGAATGACTAAGGTGCTGCAACTATGAGTTGATGCTTCTCATCTTTCTCCCTCCCTTCCTATCTGTCTGTCCTTTCTCTCTCTCTCTTGCTAAAAAAGAAATTAATTATATATATATATTTTATCACATAATATATATAGTGGTGACCAATCGTGCTCCTTTAGGGAGGACAATCCTTCTTTTGTAAGTTCCGTCCTCCCTTGAAAAGTTCCTCCTACATGTCCTCCTTTTTGATATTGGAAGACTCATCTATAAATGTCCGTATTTGATCAATGCAGAGTTGATCCATTGCGTGTGATGTGATGTATTTGTATTTGACATGACGATTCATCAAGGATCAGTACAATGCGGCAAGACATGATTATGAGATGCATGTGCTCCACACGGGAGACCTTGAGAGAGCGTGCAATATATGAGTGTGCAAATGGCTTTGTGTACTTCTTACTGAAACACGACACGGCACATATGACACTGTAGACTCACGATTATTTCTTTCTCAGTGAATATTCATTCATTGACTGGTGAGAACAATTTATGTTTTATTAATTTATTATCTATTTAATAATTTCCAAATATGTATAATTTTATTTACAAGTATTTTCCTGAAATTTGAGTTTTAAAGTGGAAATCTAACCTCAAACCATATCTATTAATAACATTTTGATTAAATAGTTGCATAAAACAGACATTTTTAAATTAGAAAATGAATACACCCGAATATCACTCCAAATTAGTGGTTTTGTTTGTTATATAGTTTTCTTAATTTAGCTTTTGGAAAATTCGCCTACCATGACGTAATGTTTTCAGTTCCTAATGTGCTTGCATCATTCGTGTAGCTCTATATTTTATTTTTAATTTTACAGTTCATTTAAGGGATGGAAAAATCAAAAAAGAGAAAATGCCACTTCAGCGATGAATTGAAAAAGGAATTTTCATTCCTCATACCAAAGAAAGATACCATGGTTTTCTGCAATATTTGCAGCAAAGAATTTTGTATTGCAGTTTGGGGCAGAGCAGTGATAACAAAACACTTCACCACCAACAAACATAAGCAATCATTGGATGCATCAGCTTCCAGTTGTAAAGTAACAAGTTTTTTTAAAACTTCAAATTATTCTGAAGATGAAAAACAGTTGGCTGCAATGGAGGAAAAATTTGCATTTCATACCATAATTCACAAAGTTTTCATAGTATGGATTGTACAACTAAATTATTGAAAAAGTTTCACAATGCAAAATTTTTATGTGCCAGGACAAAATGCGAGGCTATTTTGAAATCAGTATTTAAAAATTACTGCAACAAAATACTTACAGAGGACTTGGAAACTGCAGCATTTGTAACAATTTTATCTGCTGCATCAAATCATAATGAAATTAAATTGTATCCAATAATAGTAAGATATTTTAATGTTACCAAGGGCATTCCAGTAAAAATTTTAAATTTAGAACCCATTGAGGGCAAAACTTCTGTAATTTTGTCAAACCATCTATACAGAGTAATAAATGAAAACAATTTGAAACCCAAAGTTGTTGCACTAACAGCTGATAATATTATACAAATACAAATTTTGGTGGGTGAAGACGCAAAGGGGTGAATAACATGTCACAGCGTCATGTGCCATGCCAATTGATGTAGAAGTAACAATAACTACAATTTATTTGCATTTTAGTCATTTTACCATTTCTGTTGCTACTTTAAAACAATTTTGTGAAGAAGCAAATGTTGAATACAAAAAACTTTTAGGATATTCAAAAGTTAGATGGCTTGCTCTAATACCTGCTACAGAGCGTGTTTTACAATTATTTGAGCCTCTCTGTTCATATTTTTAAAGTTTAGACAAATATACTAAAATCCTGGAATCATTTTTCAATAATAAAATATCTGAGATATTAATGTATTTTTTACATAATCAAGCAACTATTTTTCACAGAACAATTCAAAAGATTAAAGGTGAACATATTTCAGTTACGGAAGTTAGTCTTATTTTGAATGACTTTATTCTTGAATATAAATATCGTTTTGAAGAAAAATTTCTTACTTCAGTTATAAAAAGAAAATTGTCAGACTTAGAGGAATCAAATTGGGCATAACAGAAAGGTTTATCAAAAAAGTGCAGAATTTCTATCAGACATGTTTTCAATATATCGAAGAATGGTCTGAAACAAACATCACAAGAAATAACAGTTTTCAATGGTGTTTTTTGACTTTGTCGCCAGTATATTGGACAGATATTGACTCTTGTTTTGAGTTTTTATCTAAAGAAATGCCAGACATCAAAATAGATGACAATTGTCTCTTCGAAGAAATTAGAAGACTGAATGTATATTTAAATTCTGAAAAATTAATACAATGGGAAAATGAACACATCAGAATTGATAAAAGATGGGTGGAAATATTCAGCCATTTCAAAAATGAACATATGCCATGTGAAGATTTATTTATTCTTGTTCAATTTACATTGTGCTGCCCTCCAGGGCAGCAGTTGAAAGAGTTTTTTCAATTGCTAATGATTTTTGGACAAGTGAGAAATAGAAATTAAATGTTGATACTCTAGCTGCAGCACTTGCCATAAAATTCAATATGAAGGATATTTCTTGTTCAGATATTTCTAATATATTGTTACAAGATGATACATTGACAAAAAAATATTCATTCAATGAAAAAGTACTCATTTAGATAATATTTCTAATATTATTGAAAATTAATAGGCATGTAAGCATAATTACAATATAAAATATTAAAAATGTTTTTATTATGCATTTATTGTATTATAGTGTATTATTGTTGCAATGAATAAAATGTTTCTTTTATTTACAATATTGTTTTCTTCAATTTATTTTTGTTCTCCTTTCCAGAAAGTTGGTCACCTTAATATATATATATATATATATATATATATTCTGTAGTGCTATCCAGTTGGGGAAAAGCCAACGTCTTTGTGGGGGGTGGTACCAGCCCAGGAGAGGCAAGCTTTTATAGGTCTTGTGGGCAGGGTGTCCCCCAATGGGACAGTGATGCACTTCCCGAGGACCCCAGGATGGTTGGCCACATGGCCTGCATGTACACCAAACTCCCCAAAGCAGCCATTTCCTTCAAGTGCAGAGTCTCAGTTCCCACAACCCTCACCTTGCCCCTCGACAGCTTTATTTAATGTTTCAGAAAGCTGCTGTGGGCCTGAAAAGACTTCCTGGCATACTCATTCTAATTAGTGTAGCGGCTGCCCTGGGAACACCGTTATTCAGGCCTCAAAGAACCTCTGATCAGTTTCCTAAATTTGCACAAGGGTCCCTGGGAGTCTCAGCTGTGGAGGCTGGGTCTACCCAGGTTCTTCCATAGGATGTTCAGGGTTTCCTGCTGAGATCTATTTCTGACCTCAGAGATGCAGGAGAAGCACACACTCTCCACCTCTGTGATCACCAGCCTGGATAAGGAGGGGAGGGCCTCTCCCGGCCTCCCACAACTCCTCTGAGCCCACACCTGAAGACATGAAAGAGCCTCCTGCTTTCTCTGTTCCCTCTGGCCACTGCACACATCTTTGCTGTTTGCTTATTCATTTCCTCACTTATTTATTCAACAGTATTGAGTAATACTCTGTGCCAGATTGAGTCCTCTGCTGGGGAAGTGGTGGTGCGCCCTGAGGTCCTGTTCTGCAAGGGCCCACAGGTCACACACCCGGGAGCAAACGCATGTCAGGAACAAAGCAGGACCAAGGTGTTAAGGGGACAGAGAGTGAGGTGGGTGGGAGGCTGTGTGCTGTAGTCTGCGTTCTGGGGAGGCCTGCTCTGTATGTGGTGTCTGAGCTGAAATCTGGGGGAGCCACGGAGGGTCCTGTGAATGGGGAAGGTGTGTTCTGGAGAGGAAAGGGGAGGCACACAGATCCTGTGATGGGAATGAGCTCAGTCCATGTTGTGGAGCACAAGAAAGCTGTGATGGGAGGAGCGGGACTTTGGCCAGGGGCCCCGGTATGCAGTGTAACAGTCCAGTCTGAGAAAATGCCCTCTTCCGTGGAGCCATCACTGATAAAATGTGTTCTGCAGCTATCTGTGGGGCCTGGGCAGCAATACTCAATCGGGGGAATTGTGGTCCCTTCAGAACATGTGGCAACGTCTGGAGACAACCCTGTGTGTAGTGCATGTGTGTGCTTGTGCTATGTGTGGTGTGTATGTGGTGTGTGTGGCATTTACTCCTGGCACCTAGTGAGCAGAGGCCAGGGATCCTGCTAAACATATCATAACACACAGGACAGTACTCAACAAAGAACTATCTGACCTAAAATGTCAGTTGTGCTGAAGTTAGGGTCTGTTAGGGGTCTCAACAACGTGGGAAGCTTGGATGTTTTGACTGTCAGTCATAGGCCCCATGCTCTGGAGGATGTGTGGGTGTGGGTGGGAGACATTTGGGGCAGAGGGGGAGCTGCCTGTCACCAGTAGCATTTGCATGGCCCACAGGTGAGATCCAGCCCACAGTGGAGGGGACAGAGCAGACCACTGCCTGGGCTCCTGTTGCAGCTTGTCAAAGTCCCTGACCCCTGCGTCCCCATGCCCCAAGTCTCTCCTGGTCAGAGTCACAGACAGGGCTCTGGGCCAGGAAATGGGCTTTCATTTATGTGACAGGTGTGCCCATGGCCATGTGATTTGTGCACACTGACCTGTCTGGTTTGCTCTGTTCTATAAGCTCATTTTCCACATGATTACTCTGAGCTGTGGGCTGGCAAGTTCCTGTCTCAGGCCTCCCCTCTGCCTGGAAGGTTCCCTCCTCACTTTCTGGTGACTTTTTCATCATTCCTGTGTGAGCTGGACCATCCCTGTGCAGAGGCCCTGCTGGGCCACAGCCCTCCACGTCTCAGCTCTGTCATTCCCAGGCACCTTTCTCTGGGTCCAGCACCTTCTTTGCTCCCTTCCCCTTGATTTAAAAACTGCTGCCCTGTGATCTAGTCTATTGGAATGCCCAAAGCTAGTCCAGCGAGCCATCTGAGCTAAGATGTCTGTGGCTGGCAGAGGTGTGACATCAGAGGTAATGGGGAAGGTAGGTGGGGAGGGTGAGGGGAGGGGTGTGGAGGGAGAACAGGCTTACCTTGTCCACCTTCTGGGCTGGTGCCAGCCCAGCCTAATGGCTACGAGGCTGCATCCCGCCTGGACGCGCTGGCTAACAGTGCCCAGCCCTGAGCACCAGGCCCATTTGGTTACACCAGAAGTGCCGCATAAAAGCCAATGCAGAGGGCTGGGGTGCTGTAACCGCCTGGGCTCCCGATCCCCTCCCCGACTGTGTTCTTCCCAGCTTCTTCCCAGCGTCCTCCCTCTAACCCACAGCACCCTCTGCTAGTCCTGAGGACTCTTCCTCACGCTGAAATGCTCAACCCAGTCTGTATCTTTCTAATTTTTCTTTGAAAGCAGTTAATTTTTGATTTTGTCACCCACTAAGGTCTGTATGCGTCCATTGGTGCAAGTTGGCAGAGGTGCCCATGAGCAAATGAAACAATTGTATATGTTTTTGAAATCCAAAATAAATAAGGAATGCTAAAAAAAGAATAGCAACTAAATTATTAATTGTGAAGTTAACAAAAATGAACAACCTTTGATAAAACAGTCCTGCTAAGGAAGGAGAAGAGCTTTTGTTTTTATATGGCCACTGTAGTGACATTTTGTCTCTTGTAGAAATTTTCTGCTGGTCCTCCTTCAACTTGCTTTTCCCAAGCCAGGTCATCATTCTTGGCGATGGCAGATGCCAGCCTTGTTCGTGGCCCTGGCTTGGTAAACTGATATCCAAATTCGAGGATCCTTGAATTCTCCTCAGGCATCCAGCTTATCTCCATCTCTATGGCTCTCCCCAGCTGCTGGCCCTGGACAGCGACCTGGATTTCTGTCACAGTGTCATTTTCTCTTAGTGCCTCTACCAGGACCAGGATCCCAGTTCCAGTTATAAACCCAAATTCCATATTTAGACTTTTCAAGGTCCTGTTTACGTTCAGCATATCTGCAAAAACAATTGCCACAGGGTCACTGCTGCGAGTGGCAGCCAGGCTGAACCTCTGTACATGAGTGTTCCTTTAGGGACACTTAGTGTTTCGCAGGTTCCTTTAGGGTTGGAATTGTAGTGTTCATAACGTCGTGGAGATTGGCTTCTTGGAGACTGGCATCCTTCAGACTCCATCTGCTCTCATGTGCTGCAGACTCACTCTCACATCTAAGGAGTTGGGTGCTTCCTCAAAGATAGAGTCTTTGCCTTTTCACCTTTGACCACATTCCTCATAGGCCCTGTGCCATCTTTAGTGTGAGATGTTTCTTCATCAAACTTTGGAAAATTGAGCAACTTGTGTACTCCAAAGACAGCTGCTCGACCATTGAGTTCAATGTCAGGGGCGCTGGCCAAAACTTCTCCCAGTTCTGGATAAAGGGTCAGTTTTCCTTCTTATCGAGATTCTATGGGCTAGTCTTGGGAATAAAGACTCTCCCTTCCTTTTCTCCAGTGAAGGGTACAAAGTCTTCCCTGTCTTTCTGTTCTGAAGCCTCCTTCTCCAGGTACTTCAGGGTACTTGAGGGGTGCTTGTGGCCAAATGGGCAGGTGGCTGCTTTCTGCACCTGGTCTTTCTGTGGGAACCCAGCTGGTGGCAGGGCAATCTTAGGATCCAGGTCATCAGGAACATCTCCCAAGTGTTTCAGTTTCTTTTCTGAGGGTTTGCCAAGAAGCACATCTTCATCAATGTTCTTGTATTTCTCCAATTCTTTTTGAAAAAGAGAGTGCCATCATTTCTTTATTTTTAAATTTTTAATTGAATGTATTGGGGTGACATTAGTTAATAAAATCTATGTAGGTTTCAGGTTACAATTCTATAACACATCATCTGTATATTGTGTTGTGTGTTCACCATCCCAGTCAAGTCTCCTTCCATCACCATTTATGCCCTCTACCCTCCTCTACCTCCCCCATCCCCTTTCCTTCTTGTAATTTCCATACTGTTGTTTGCATAGTTTTCTCACGGGTCATGAACATTTAAAGGGGCCAGCTTCCTGGGACTTCAGAATACCTTCCCAGTGCCCATGCCTGAACCTGTGCGAGCTGTCAGTCAGTTCCTTAGGTAGAGGAGCCACAGCTGGGTTGGGGCTGTGGCTGAGGAGCAACCCAATTTTGCATCTTTTAAGCTTTGGCACCCCATCTCCCTAAATCTTCTTCCCCCTCCCCCATATTAGCTCACTTCATCTTTGCCCACAAAAGGTCATATACCAACTAGGAGAAATGATGCTTGGCATTGTTTGAAGCTGTTGGAGATATGAGATAAGGGAAAAGAAGCCTGATTCATCTGGCCTGGGGTAAGGCCTGACCACTGGGGATTTTCAAAAATTTCCAGGTGATTTTACTGTGCAGCCAGGGTTGACATCCACTGAATTAGATGATCAACGATATGTTCCCAACTCTTAAAAAACAAACAAACATATATTTTAATCCATAAATATATGTATGTTTTTCCTACCAGGGAAAGCTGGGGTCCCACTGACATCATCTCATCGATCTCACTATTCATCATGCCTCTTAACATCTCTATGCCTCAATTTCCGCATCTGTGAAATGGGAGTTGGTATAGTGTGCCCTTTATTCGGATCCTAGGGCTAAACGGCCCCCATGACTCCACATTTCCTAATCTGACCTTGACTCACCGTTCATAACCAAACCGTTAGTTATGGGAAAAGTACCTCTTTTCTGAAAGTGGGGGAGGGTGTTCTTTCTAGAGCCATCTGGGGTTTGGGGAGCAGAAGACCAGTCGCTTTCAGAGTACAGAGTGTTTGAAAGTTAACTCTGAAACTGTCCCCTGGGAGGGCAGAAGGCAAGCTCAAAGAATCGGTCTAAGGGGATATGAGCAAATTCCACCACCGTGAATGTCTGCTGCTCAGGGAAAGATGCTCTTCCTCTTGAGGCCACGGAGGCAGAACACTGCAGACGGTTCCTGTCGCCTTCCCTAGCGCTGAGAGCCCGTCCCGCTGCTGCTCCGAGCCTGACACGGATCGGTGCAGGGAATCCCGGGCGTTTCCCCACCCACCCGACAGTCGCAGGGCATTGCGTGTCGCCTGCACAGCCCCCGCCCTCACCCCCACCCCCACCCCCACTCCCACTCTGGCCGTGCCGCCTGCCTCGTCACTTATCAGATTTAGTGTGCGCATCGCCGCGCCACCCCTCCCACCGGGAAGTGCTGTGCGGAGGTGTTCGCGGCGCTCCGCCCGGACCCCGTGGCTGCCAGGACCTGCCCTCGGCCGGGGTCTGCTGGCCGCTAACGGCTCTGAGCTCACGGCGGCCGCGGCCGGCCTGGACCCCAGGAGCGCCGGCGCACGGTGAGGGCCAGGAGGTGCAGGCGCGCGGGAGCCGGGTAGGAGGGCGAGCTCCCGGGCCAAAGAAGGTAGGTGCGGGCGCGAGGGCTCGGGGGTGTCAGGGGGTGAGGACGCGCGGGACAGGGGGACGCGCGGGGCCGGAGATCGGAATGCGCGGGTCAGGGGGGGCTCGGGGGCGGGCGAGGTGGGCGCGGCGTGCACGGGGCAAGAGTGGCTGGGGGGTGCTAGGGTACCTCCAGGAGGTGCGGACGCGGGGACTCGGGCGGGGATGGGGCCAGCGGTGGCCCTGCCGGTGCGCTCTTGACCGCCGAGTACTTTCTTGGACCTTGTACTGCAGCTTGCGGTCTTTTTATATTAAGGAAAATAAAACGGTGACAGACCAAATTTCATCAAACTTGGTCTAACACTGTCTTTATTCCCCCCCCCCCCCCACTTATATTTGTGTATGCGCGCGTGAGGACATTAGAGTTCTACTCTCAGCAAACAGTTACGCAACACGGTGTTGTCAAGGGTGGTCCCATGTTCCACCTGAGATCATCAGAACCTCTCCGTATTTTCCCAACGCCAGCTCCCTGCAACCACTTCTCTTTTCTGTTTCTATGAGTTTGACTTTAAAGAAATTCTACATATAAGTAATACCATGAAGTACTTGTATCTGTACATCTCATTTCACTTAGCGTGATGACTCTCGGGTTCATCCATGTTGTAGCAATTGGCAAGGTTTCCTTCTTTTTTAAGGCCGAGTAATATTCCATTGTAGATGCATACAACATTTTCTTGTTCTGTTCATCCATCCTCAGACTCTTAGGTTGTTTCTGTATCTTGGCTGTTACGACTAATGCTGCATTGAACACACGGAGAGGGAGTGGTATAGAAATCTTTTTCAGATAATAATTTTATTTTCTTTGCATTATATACCCAGAAGTGGGGTTGCCGGATCATATGGTAGTTCTATTTTTAATTTCTTGAGCAAGTTCTATCCCGTTTTCCACACTGGCTGCACTGGTTTACATTCCCATCGACAGTGTACAAACGTTCCCTATTCTCCACATCCTCTCCAGCATGTTATCTCTTGTCTTTTTGATAGTAGACATCCTAACAGATGTGCAGTGATATCTCACTGTGGATTTATTTGCATTTCCCTGACGGTTAGTGCTGTTGAGTGTATTTTCATGTACCCGTTGGCCATTTGCATGTGTTCTTTGGGAAAATGTCTACTCAAGTCTTTCCCCCATTTTTAATTGGGTTATTTATGTGTCTTGTGCTACCAAACAGGAGGAAATTTTGTTACTCTGTGGGCACTGTGCAAAGATGAAATCAGGGAATTAACATCTCACAGTTAAAATGAATAACCCAGTCTGAAAAAAAAAAGTCAACTCCTCAGCACTCTGCACAGACAGTTCCTGCAGTGTGGGAGTTGTGGGGAGGCTGACAGGCAATATGGCGAAGTGACAGCTCTTTAGTAAGGAGTGGCAGTCGGGTTTTCACTTGTGGAAGGGACCAGAAGGGAATCTCTTTGGGTCATTTCTAAATGCAGTGGGTGCCTTCAGATTTTGTAATCCACATTTTTGGCAATATCTGAACCAGCCATATGTGTGGGTCTGAGTGTGTGTGTGTGTGTGTGTGTGTGTGTGTGTGTGTGTGTGTATGTGTGTGTGCACAAGATAGAAATATACCTGGTAAATACTGCATCTAATTTTTTGTTATCTTGTTTCTGTTTCACTTGTTTTGTTTAGGTTTCTGACTTCTTGTGGGATAAATATAGCTTCTAGTAATAGAAAACCTTTTTCAAACCTGCTATAACCAGACACTGTGGTTATTTTTCACTCTATATTAGCATGACAAACTTGAAAAAATAATCACCTTTTGTGAATGTGAGCATCACCTCCCATCTTTGCATCTCTTGCATTTACTGTTTCTGCCCTTGTTTTTGAGAGGGAGGAGGAGACTTGAGTGAAGATAGAGATCTGGGGAAGGGTCATATTCCAGTGAGTGCTGGGGGTGGGGAAGGGCTACTGTGGACAGTGTTTTTACGGAGACTCACTTTTGGAACATGCACGTTGATTCTGCTCTCCTTACAAGTGATAAAATACTTCAGTTGTTATATAGTCTTGTGTATGTCATCTGTTATGGTGGTGGTTCTTTAACAGGTACATGTAATATGCAGATTGTTTCAAAGGGAGAACATTTGATACCTTCCTTTTGGTGAAATAAGTCCGAGAAAGACAAATACTGTTGATCTCACTTATATGTGGAATCTAATGAAACAAAACTGAATTCTCATGGACAGGGGACAGATCAGTGGTTGCAGAGGTGAAGGGTCAGGGTGGGTGAAATGGATGAAGGGGGTCAAAAGGCACAAACTTCCAGTTACAAGGTAAGTAAATCTTGGGGATGTCATGTACAGCATGGTAAAAATATATATCTTCCATTTAACTAATAGCTGTATATCTGTTCAGACCTGTTTTGTACCTTATTTCATTTTCTTCCCCTCCCTCCCTCCCTCCCTCCCTTCTTTCCTCCCTCCCTCCCTCCTTCCCTCCCTCTCTCCTTTCCTTTATGTTTCTTTTCTTTTCTTTTCTTTCTGACAGGAAGGGAGACAGGAAAGGAGAGAGATGAGAAGCATCAACTCATAGTTGCATCACTTTAAGTTGTTCATTTATTACTTTCTCATATGTGCCTTGATGGGGTAGGGACTCAAGCTGAGGCAGTGACCCCTTGCTCATGCCAGTGACTTTTAGGCTCAAGCTAGAAACCTTGGGATCACATTGATCCCACACTCAAGTCAACGTCCTTGCACTCAACCTGTGATCCCGTGCTCAAGCTGGTGACCTCCGCGTTTCAAACCTGAAACCTCAGTGTTCTGGGTCAGCATTCTGTCCACTGTGCCACCACAGGTCAGGATCTCTTTTCTTTTTTTATAATTAAAAGAAAATTTTTTTTTCAATTACAGTTTACATTCAATGTTATTTTGTGTTAATTTCAGGTGTGCAACATAGTGGTTAGACAATCATATACTTTTGTTTTCAAGTCAGTTCATTTTATATAGGTCCTTGGTTAGGTAAGTTAAAAAATAATTAAACTGATCTGAGCAGCAAGGATCTCAATGTGAGGTCCACTGACATTTAGCTCATGGAAACGCAACTCAGAGGGTAAAGGTATTTCACTAAGCTGTAATGTCATTAAATTGACAAGGATGGTGCTTTGTTTGCAAAGGTTTTACTGGACACTGGGCACCCTTTCTTTTGTCAGGTTTCTAAGTAGGTACTTTGAATAAACAAGGACCACTATTCATGTCTGATTTTATGAGATTCCATATACCTGGCCAGACTTTCTCTCATGGATGACAGTCTTTACCCTTTTATCAGGGACAAGGGCGAGCAGCCCTCCTTCCTCAGTCAGGCATTAGACAGCTGCAGAGTCAGCCAGCTCAGCCCAACCCTGGACAGTTTCGAGCTCCACACCTTTCTCCTGGGCATAGAGTTGGCCTTGGGCTGCAAGCCAGGCATGGGTGTCCCAGAGGAACCCTCTGCTTTCCCAGGATGCTTGTCTATTTGACTGAGCTTCTGATCAAATTTCCACTTGATTTTCTGCCAGCATTGTATCCTGATCTTGCATCCTGGTTCCAGTGTCAAAGAACCATGCTTGGCCCTTATCAGTCACTCTCCCCAGCTTCCTGGGACAGTGATGAGATGAACCTACCAAAGAAACCTTGAACTACCACATTCCATACCCCTGAATATAACTGTCAACAATCAGTAACTCATAGCTTTATTTCTGCCACCCCAGGCTCATAACCTCCCATGGTTTTCCATTAATGTTGCAGGAATATAAGGTTATAGTAATTAAATATATAGAAATATAGAAAAACATGGAAGATATAGAAAAACAATTAGGATATAATATTAAAAGCAATTAAGAAAATTAAATAGGCCCTGGCCGGTTGGCTCAGTGGTAGAGCGTTGGCCTGGTGTGCAGAAGTCCCAGGTTCGATTCCCGGCCAGGGCACACAGGAGAAGCGCCCATCTGCTTCTCCACCCCTCCCCCTCTCCTTCCTCTCTGTCTCTCTCTTCCCCTCCCGCAGCCGAGGCTCCACTGGAGCAAAGATGGCCCCGGGTGCTGGGGATGGCTCCTCGGCCTCTGCCCCAGGCGCTAGAGTGGCTCTGGTCGCAACAGAGCGACGCCCCAGAGGGTCACAGCATCTCCCCTTGGTGGGCAGAGCGTCGCCCCCTGGTGGGCGTGCTGGGTGGATCCCGGTCGGGTGCATGCGGGAGTCTGTCTGACTGTCTCTCCCCGTTTCCGGCTTCAGAAAAATACAGAAAAAAAAAATTAAATAAAATTATGCTGTCTGCGGGTTTGATTCCCAGCCAGGGCACACAGGAGAAGCACCCATCTGCTTCTCCACCCACCCCTCTCTCCTTCCTCTCTGTCTCTCTCTTCCCTTCCCGCAGCCAAGGCTCCATTGGAGCAAAGTTGGCCCCAGGCGCTGAGGATGGCTCTGTGGCCTCTGCCTCAGGTGCTGGAATGGCTCTGGTTGCAACAGAGCGGAGCCCCAGATGGGCAGAGTATCACCCCCTGGTGGGCATGCTGGGTGATCCCGGTCAGACGCATGCGGGAGTCTATCTGACTGCCTCCCCGTTTCCAACTTCAGAAAAATACAAAAAAAAATATGCTGTCTGGATAGGAATTAATATAGTGTGTACAGATATAATAAACAGACTGCCTTTCACACAGGGCCCAGTTAGTGTGTGTGTGAAGTTACATATAGATAAGAAGTGGCTTGATGTCATAACTCTGAGTTGACATAGACAGGAGGCTCCCCTAGGAACATCTTAAAAGTGGCTTGATGTAACATTTCAGTAAATGAACATAAAAAGGGTTCCCTGCAAGGAATTTCCAAAAAAGGTGGTTTGAGGTGATAATCTTGTAGATTGACACCTGTTAGAAGGCCTTGGCCAGAAAAGGTACTAAAGCTGAGGGCCCCCTGCTGTAGTCGCCCAGACTCCAACGTTGAAGTGGACTGTCACCATGCTGCTCTGACCAAAGACAGCTGAGAGGAGCATGCCAACGGGGCCCCCTTAAGCTGTACACAGGCATGCCAAAAGGATTTGTGAGTAATAAACTGCCTGTGTGATTCTTGCAACTAACTTGTGTGTCAGTTGTGTCTTTCCTCTGGTGGCAGTTAATGTGGGCACTGATAAGTAGAATCCTCATAGCTGCCTCAAGAGTAGTCTCGAAGAGGTTGTTAGCCCTGTTGATAAGCAGGAGTGTCCAATTGCACGGGGAAGTCAAATCAGGGATGCCTGATTGAGGTAGAGCTTGGGCTCTACTGGGACAGTTGACCTTTCTCTTCCTGCTCCCCGTGGTCTGTCTCTGCTTCCCCTCGCTGCTCCCAGGAAAGCCCCTTGCATGCCTGAGGGCTCCTCTCAGCCCTCCCAATTGCAGACTCCCCCTTTGCCCTTGGCCTGAAGATGTGCTGCCTTCAAGCTTTGTGGCTGACCTTCTGCAGATTTTTTAAAAAGTTAAATTTATTGAGGTAACATTGGTTAATAACATCCTATACATTCCAGGTATAAAATGTTATACTTCAGTATCTGTATGTTCTAATGGGTGTTCACTACCAAAAGTCTAGTTTCTGCCTGTCACCATGCATTTGACCCCCTTTACCCAGTTCACCCTCCCCCAATCCCCTTTCCCCTCTGGTACCAGCCTCCCCCCCCCCCCCCCCCCCCCGTCTGTTGTCTGTATCTCTCAGCTTGTTTTTGTTTTTGTTGGGTTCATTCATTTGTTACTTTTTTATTTTATATTTCACATAGGAGTGAAATCATATAATTTTTGTCCTTTTCCATCTGACTTATTTCATTTAGCATAATACAGTCCAGGTCCATCCATGTTGTCACAAATGGCAATATTTCATCTTTTGTGTGTGTGTGTGTGTGGTTGAGTAACATTCCATTGTGTTATCTGTACCACATCTTTATCCATTTGTCCAGTGATAGACAGTTAGGTTGCTCC
This sequence comes from Saccopteryx leptura, assembly GCF_036850995.1. NCBI lineage: Eukaryota > Metazoa > Chordata > Mammalia > Chiroptera > Emballonuridae > Saccopteryx > Saccopteryx leptura. The sequence goes on along the minus strand of NC_089504.1, from coordinate 219,473,106 downwards.
CATGTCTTGGCTATTGTAAATAATTCTGAGATCTCTCTTCCTGGCTTGCTGATGGTAGCTTTCTGGCTGCATTCTCATGTGGCAGAGAGAGAGAATGAGGTCTCTCTTACTTCCTCTTATGTCAATCAGTCCTATTAGATTAGGACCCTACCCTTATGGTATATTTAATCTTAATTATCTCCTAAATATAGTCACACTGCGGTTAGGGGTTTTTTTTTTTGGTGGGAGGCACAATCCTGTCCATACTTTAATCTTAATTTATTTATATTACACAAATATCTCATTGACTTAACTAGTATTCTCTTATAATAAGTCATGATATATTGAGTGAGTTTTCCCACCTTGTTTTTCTTTATAATGTATTTAGCTATTTTTGGCCTTTTCTACATACGTATTTTAAATTCATTTGTCAAGCTTAGTTCAAAAATTTGTGTGTCTATTTCTGGGATTTCTTTCCTGTTTTGTCACAGTTTTGTTTGTTTCTACCCAAATACCACAGTCCTTTAATTGCTCTGTCTTTATAATACAGTATGTCTTCCTCTGGTTGGTATGTGTCCCCACCTTGTTCTTTTAAGCCATTTTTTCGTATCTTTCAGCTATGGTAAGGAATGGCATCATATTCATGTGATTGCATCTTTCCATCAGTGAACATGGTATATCTATACATAGTTCACGTCTCTTTTGTTATATTTGCTGTTTATTATATTGTTACATTTATTGAATGTTCTTTAATAATGTTAGTTAGTCCTTGATATCTTTGTTACAGTTTTGATGCTTTTATAAATGAGATTTTTGCTGCTGACCTTAAAACCTTTATTTTGAAATAATTCTAGACTTACAGAGAAGTTGCAAATATTGCATAGAGTTCCTCTGTGGCTTTCATCCAGCTTCCCCTTTATGTGGTTATGTAAGATACAAACATTAATGATTTTATTATTGAGATCAGGATAGTAACATTGACATGGCACTCTTAATTCGTTTTAGGTTTCTTATTTGAATTTTGCCATTTCTCCTGCTTAATGTCATTTTTCTGGTTCTGGACTTCAACCAAAATCCCATATTGCACTTGATTGCAAGTCTTATTTACCTTTAATCTATACTAGTTCCTCAGTCTTTCTCTGTATTTTATGAACTTGACATTTTGGAAGAATCCAGGGCAATTATTTTGTAGAATGTTCCTCAGTTTGGATTTGTGTGACATTTTTTATAATTAGATTGAAGTTATGCATTTTTATTAACACTTTGAGTAGTGGGTTTTTTTCATGCTCGCTGACCCCGGGAGTGATTTTCTTTTTTCAAAAAATGAAATTAGTTCCAGTTCCAGTTTTTTTAAAATTAAAATCATGTTTGTTTGATAACCAATTTATGGGAACAAGAACATACATTTGCCTTTTTGTACTGTTGCCTTACACATTTTTAAAATAAAAATTTTTGTATGATCGTACACTGGATGGTCAGGAGACACAAGGATGTACATGAACGTTTGTACTACTGAAAAGGTTAATAATACCACAAAAGTTTGTTGAATTTGTTGGGGTTTTTTCCAGTGAAAGAGAGACAGAGAACAGGAAGGGAAAGAGATGAGAAGCATCAACTTTTAGTTACATCACTTTAGTTGTTCATTGATTGCTTCTCATATGTGCTTTGACTGGAGGGCTCAAGCAGAGCTAGTGACCTTGGGCGACCTTGGGCTGAAGACAGCGACCATGGGATAATGTTGATGATCCCATGCTTAAGCCGACAACCTTGGGGTTTTGAACCTGAGACCTCAGTATGCCAGGTCGATGATCTTATCTACTGCACAACCACTGGTCAAGTAAATTTGGTTTATTCTGTTATTGGCTCTTTTATTTTTTTATTTTATTTTTTTTAATTTTTTAAAATTTTTCCGAAGCTGGAAACGGGGAGACAGACAACTCCCGCATGCGCCTGACCGGGATCCACCTGGCATGCCCACCAGGGGGTGATGTTCTGCCCCTCTGGGGCTTCGCCCTGTTGCATCCAGAGCCATTCTAGCGCCTGAGGCAGAGGCCACAGAGCCATCCCCAGCGCCCGGGCCATCTTTGCTCCAATGGAGCCTCGGCTGCGGGAGGGGAAGAGAGAGACAGAGAGGAAGGAGAGAGGGAGGGGTGGAGAAGCAGATGGGCGCTTCTCCTGTGTGCCCTGGCAGGGAATCGAACCCGGGACTCCTGCACGCCAGGCTGACGCTCTACCGCTGAGCCAACCGACCAGGGTGGCTCTTTTATTTTTTATGTAGATTCTCTTGAGTGTTTTACTAATACAATTGTATTAGATATTTTGGTTATTTGTGTCTTCCTAATTTTTGAAATTAGGCATGATCCTATTACTTTTTCTGGCCTGTGAAATGGGAGTTGAAGTGATGAATCTGAGAGATTTAATTACAGGTGCTTCATTTTCTCTTTGATGTGCTTGTGTAAGCACATATATGAATATGTCCTAATAGCAAAATATCATAAAATGATTACTAAACATTTGAAGGATACCTGGCTTTCAACAGTATCCTGGGTCAGCAATGGACTTAGCCTACATGAAAATACATTTTTACAGTGTAAACATCTGAGATTAAGATAAACTTCTATAGCATTAAGGTAAAATAATTTAATACACTATTCTTTGTAAATAGGAATAGTTTAGTTTCCTCTCTTCTAATTCTATCTCTCATATTTTCTGGTCTTATTGCTTTGGTTAGGACCTCTAGTACAATGTTTAATAAAAACAATGATAATGGACATCCTTGTCTTGATCTTGATCTTAATGGGAATTCTGTTAGGTTTCACTATTAAGTATGATGTTTATGGTAGGTGTTTGATGAATAACCTTTGTGAAATTAAGAAAGTTCCCTTTATTATGAGTTAGTGCTGAATTTTATTGATTTTTCTGGGGAAGGTTGTATCTTTTGAGATAATCATGTATTCTTTTCCTTCTTTAATTTACTACTATAGATATATTAATAAAAATTTGATGTATTATTTGGAAACTTTCCATTATGTTCTAAAGGTATTTTTTGTAATTTTCTTTCTTTTGTTATCCCTCTCTGAAGAATTTTTTTTCTGTTTTTTTAAAACAGGTTATAAAAAAGAATTTTTTAAAAACATTTAGTCAAGTTTACACTATATCTTTTTGTGTTATCTTTTAGGGTAGGAGGAGGTAGAATTTTGATTATAGACTCCAGTTTGTTTTTTTAGGTTCTAGCTCCTCTTCAGTAAACTTTGTTATTTGAGATTCTTAAAAAAGGGAATGGATTTGGGGGGCTGGATGAAAAAAGTAAAGGGATTAAGCAAAGAAAAAAAACCTTACAGACAGACAACAGTGTGGGAATTGCAGGAGAGAAAAGAGGGTGGGGGCGGTGGAGCTGGTGAGAGGGCTCTAGATGGTGATGGAGGGAGACTTACTTGGGGTGGTGAATACACAATGCAATATACAGATGATGTATTATAGAATTGTGCACCTGAAACCTATGTAATTTTATTAACCAATGTCACCCTGATAAATTCAATAAAAAATTTAAAAAAAGTAATTTCTCTGTGTTTTGGAATTTATTGGCATAAAGTTGTTAATGATTAATTATGATTAATTGCTTTATTTCTCTGTGGTTGCGGACCCCTTTCATTTTTAATATGATTTATTTGTACTACTCCTTTTCTCTTTTTTGTGTTAAATTTTACTAGGACTTTAGTTATATTAATTTTTCTAATGAACAGTTTTTGAGTATGTAGATTATTTTATTCTCTATTTTTTTTGTTATTCACCTCCTTATTTCCTCACTTTCTTGCCTTTTTATTTATTTATTTATTTATTTATTTATTTATTTATTTATTTATTTATTTATTTAATTTTTTTTTTCTGAACCTGGAAACGGGGAGAGACAGTCAGACAGACTCCCGCATGCGCCGGACCGGGATCCACCCGGCACGCCCACCAGGGGCGATGCTCTGCCCACCAGGGGGCGTCGCTCTGCTGCGACCAGAGCCACTCTAGCGCCTGGGGCAGAGGCCAAGGAGCCATCCCAGCGCCCGGGCCATCTTTGCTCCAATGGAGCCTTGGCTGCGGGAGGGGAAGAGAGAGACAGAGAGGAAGGAGGGGGGTTGGAGAAGCAAATGGGCGCTTTTCCTATGTGCCCTGGCCGGGAATCGAACCCGGGTCCCCCGCACGCCAGGCCGATGCTCTACTGCTGAGCCAACCGGCCAGGGCCCTTTCTTGCCTTTTTAATTTTACTTTATTGTCTTTTTTCTTTCTTCTTGTATTACATGCTTGATTTATTATAAATGTTTCTTTTTGGATCTATACATTTAGTTGCATTCCACAGTTTTGATAAATTGTTATTTCATTGTTACTGAGGTTAAAATATCTATTGTGATTTTCTCCTTCATCCATAAATTATTTCATGTATATATTTAAAAGTTTCAGAACCCCTTTTTTTTCCTCATTATGAGTTTTTAGATTGGTTTTTATTCCTCTAAATGGCATGTGTGCAGTTAAAAAGAATATTTATTCTTTATTTCTCTCCATATTTATTAAATGAAGTTTATTAGTTTTATTGATTTTAATTTATTGTGTTTACATAGATTCTAGTGTTGCCCTGAATGCATCACCCTCCCCCGTATTCCCCTCAACATCTCCTTTGCCTCCCTCTCCATAGCGCCCTCCTCCCTTCCCTTCAGGTTTATCCAGTCCTATCTTCCCCTTCGCCTCTGTCCTCTTTTCCCTTTGATCTCTCTTCTGTCTCAATTCCGTTCCTCAGTTCACATTGTTCCTTGGATTCCTCAAATGAGTGAGGTCATATAATATTTTTCTTTCTCTGCCTGGCTTATTTCACTTAACATAATAGTTTCCAAGTCCATCCATGTTGTCGCAAAAGGTAAGATTTACTTCTTTTCCATGGCCCCATAGTATTCCATTGTATGTATGTAACACAGCTTTTTAATCCACTCATCCACTGAGGAACACTTGGGCTGTTTCCAGATCTTTGCTATTGTGAACAATGCTGCCATAAACATGGGGGTACATTTCTCCTTTTGAAACAGTGCTATGGTGTTCTTGGGGTATATTCCTAAAAGTGGGATAGCTGGATCAAAAGGCAGTTCGATTTTTAATTTTTTGAGGAATCTCTATACTGTTTTCCACAGTGGCTGCACCAGTCTGCATTCCCACCAGCAGTGCAGGAGGGTTCCCTTTTCTTCACATCCTCATCAGCACTTAATATGTGTTGTTTTGTTAATGAGCGCTATTCTGACTGGTGAGAGGTGATATCTCATTGTGGTTTTAATTTGCATTTCTCTAATGATTAGTGATGTTGAGCATTTTTTCATATGCCTATTGGCCATCTGAATGTCCTCTTTGGAGAAGTGTCTATTCATTTCTTTTCCCCATTTTTTGATTGGATTGTTTATCTTCCTGGTGTTGAGTTTTACAGGTTCTTTATAAATTTTGGTTATTAACCCCTTATCAGACGTATTGTTGGATATGTTATCCCATTGTGTAGTTTGTCTTTTTATTCTGTTCTTATTGACTTTGCTGTGCAAAATTTTTTTAGTTTGATATAGTCCCATTTGTTTATCCTGTCTTTTATTTCACTTGCCCGTGGGGATAAATCAGCAAATATATTGCTGTGAGAGATGTCGGAGAGCTTACTGCCTGTGTTTTCTTCTAAGATGCTTATGGTTTCATGGCTTACATTTAAGTCTTTTATCCATTTTGAGTTTATTTTTGTGAATGCTGTAAGCTGGTGATCTAGTTTCATTTTTTTGCAGGTAGCTGTCCAATTTTCCCAAACCATTTGTTGAAGAGGCTGTCTTTACTCCATTGTATGCTCTTACCTCCTTTGTCAAATATCAGTTGTCCATAAAGGTGTGGGTTTATTTCTGGGTTCTCTGTTCTGTTCCATTGATCTATATGCTTGTTCTTATGCCAGTTCCAAGCTGTTTTAAGTACAATGGCCTTGTAGTATAACTTGATATCAGGAAGTGTGATACCTCCCACTTTATTCTTCCTTTTCAAGGTTGCTGAGGCTATTTGTGTTCTCTTTTGGTTCCATATAAATTTTTGGAATATGTGTTCTATATCTTTGACGTATGTCATTGGTGTTTTAATTAATATTGCATTGAATTTATAAATTGCTTTTATAATATAGACATTTTAATAATGTTTATTCTTTCTAACTATGAGCACGGTATATGCTTCCACTTATTTTTATCTTCCTTGATTTCTTTTATCAATGTTTTATAATTTTCCAAGTATAAGTCTTTAATCTCCTTGGTTAAATTTATTCCTAGGTACTTTATTTTTTGGTTGCAATAGTGAAGGGGAATGTTTCCTTAATTTCTCTTTCTGACAATTCATTGTTGGTGTATAAAAATGCCTCTTGATTTCTGAGTATTAATTTTATATCCTGCCACCTTGCTGAATTCATTTATCAGGTCCAGTAGTTTTTTGACTGAGACTTTAGGGTTTTCTATATACAATAGCATATCATCTGCAAATAATGATAGTTTTACTTCTTCTTTTCCAATTTGGATGACTTTTATTTCTTCTTCTTGTCTGATTGCTGTGGCTAGGACTTCCAGGACTATGTTGAATAAGAATGGTGAAAGGGGGCACCCCTGCCTTGTTCCTGATCTTAAGGGGAATGCTTTTAAAAAGTAAAATCTGAACAATAGGCAATGGTTACAAAACAAAAAGAGAGAGTTTGACTATTAAAGCATGCTAAGGTTCTTGTCATGGGAGGCAAAATGATAGAAATGATGAAAAACTTGGCCCTGGCCGGTTGGGCTCAGTGGTAGAGCGTTGGCCTGGCGTGCAGAAGTCCCGGGTTCAATTCCTGGCCAGGGCACACAGGAGAAGAGCCCATCTGCTTCTCCACCCCTCCCCCTCTCCTTCCTCTCTGTCTCTTCCCCTCCCGCAGCTGAGGCTCCACTGGAGCAAAGATGGCCCGGGCACTGGGGATGGCTCCTCGGCCTCTGCCCCAGGCGCTAGAGTGGCTCTGGTCGCAACAGAGCGACGCCCTGGAGGGGCAGAGCATTGCCCCCTGGTGGGCAGAGCGTCGGCCCCCTGGTGGGCGTGCTGGGTGGATCCCGGTCGGGCGCATGTGGGAGTCTGTCTGACTGTCTCTCCCCGTTTCCAGCTTCAGAAAAATACAGGGGAAAAAAAAAAAAAGAACGAAAGAAAGAAAGAAAAGAAATGATGAAAAACTTTAAATTATATATGGTTAAAATACATGACTCAAAATTAAGAATAATCACTAAAAGGGTGGAAATAAAGTTTGTAGCTTGCAAAAACCAGCCAAGAGAGAAAATGGGAACATAGAAAACTTTGCCAATTTAACAGGAGTTAAAATGAGTATGATGTTGGCTGTGGGTTTGTCATAGATGGCCTTTATCATGTTGAGGTATGTTCCCTGTATTCCCACTTTGCTGAGAGTTTTGATCATGAATGGGTGCTGGATTTTATCAAATGCTTTTTCTGCATCTATTGAAATTATCCTGTGGTTTTTGTCCTTTCTTTTGTTTATGTGATGAATCACATTGATTGATTTGCGAATATTCTAACCAGCCTTGCCTCCCCAGAATAAATCCCACTTGATCGTGGTGTACGATTTTTTTCATATATTGCTGGATCCGGTTTGCTAATATTTTGTTGAGAATTTTAGGATCTAAATTCATCATGAATATTGGCCTATTATTTATTAGTTTTCTGTATCAAATCATTGTTTTACTGTTTTTTTTTTCTTCAGTTTATTTATGCTGTGTTTTCTGAGAGGAATGTGTAAATAGTACAATTTACCTTGGTAATACTGTCAGTTTTTGTGTTGCATGTTTTGAGGCAATGTTGTGAGAGGGTTCCAGGTTTATCCAGTCTCTGTGTTAGGAGGTGACTTGCTGTGTTACCCTGATGGTTTTGGCTTGACTTCTCTTTTGTCTCACATGGCTGCCCTAGCCATCTCCACCTTCCGCCTTCCCTGTTTCGTGGAGGTATCTTTTCTCCCTGTCTTTGTACCTTTACTGTGAGTGTATCATCTGAACCTGAGTATAAATGGATCCTTTTTGCCAACCTGACAAATTATGTTTTTAAATAACCGAGTTTAATGCATTTATAAGACATATGATTTCTGAGGTACTGACACTTAATTCTATTACCTTGTGTTTTTATCAATTTTTTTTAAGTTCTCTTAATTTTTTTGTCTCCTGTTAAATTGGTAAAGTTTTCTATGTTCCCATTTTCTCTCTTGGCTGGTTTTTGCAGGCTACAAACTTTATTTTCATCCTTTTAGTGATTATCCTTAATTTTGAGTCATGTATTTTAACCATATATAATTTAAAGTTTTTCATTATTACCATCATTTTGCCTCCCATGACAAGGACCTTAGCATGCTTTAATAGTCAAACTCTCAGCCTGACCAGGCAGTGGCACAGTGGATAGAGCGTCGGACTGGGATGCGGAAGGACCCAGGTTCAAGACCCCAGGGTTGCCAGCTTGAGCGCGGGCTCATCTGGCTTGAGCAAAAAGCTCACCAGCTTGGACCCAAGGTCACTGGCTTCAGCAGGGGGTTACTCAGTCTGCTGAAAGCCCGCAGTCATGGCACATAAGAGAAAGCAATCAATGAACAACTACGGTGTCGCAACGATAAACTGATGATTGATGGTTTTCATCTCTCTCTGTTCCTGTCTGTCTGTCCCTATCTATCCCTCTATCTGACTCTCTGTCCCTGTAAAAACAAAAAAAGTCAGACTCTCTCTTTTTGTTTTGTAACCATTGCTTATTGTTCAGATTTTACTTTTTAAGCATTAAATGTCAGCTATTTTTATGGACATAGATTAATTAAATTTAAACTCGTATTGGATTAATTTCTATGCTCATTGTTGCATCCTATATCCTTTGACATAGGTCTTGGTTTGTGCTTCTTGTTTAAGTATACCCATTAATAATTCTTTTAGTGAGGCTAAGGGGTGGTAATCTTACCATTTGTGTGTTTGAAAAGGTCTTAATTATGGCTTTATTTTTGCATTTTAGTTATAATTGGGTTTAAAATTCTAGATAGGCAATTATTTTCTTCCAGCATTTTGAAGATAATACTCTATTATGTTCTGACATTATCAGAGAGCTTTCTGTCAGTCTGTCAGGCTTTTGTGGGTATTTCCCTCTCTCTGTGATAGCTTTTGAGACGTTCATCTTATCCTTGAAATTCTGCAGTTTCACTGTCATGTGTGGAGATGTGGATTTATCCTTGTCATGCTGGGGACTTACAGGGCAATGTTGATTTCAAGACTTGTATCTTTGTTTCTGGAAAATTCTCAGTTAATATTTCCTCTTAGATTTCCTCTGTTATTTTCTCCATTCTTTTATTTTATTTTTTATTTTCAGGAACTCTTATAAGATTAAGATGATCTTCTTGCCCTATCTGCTACATCTTCTTGTCTTTCTGATAAGGCCTGTTTGTTGTTGAAGACATTATCTCTGGGGGAAGATGATTCTCCTTCCTGTTGTCCTTTCTCTCTGTGAAATACAGAAAGATGAGCCTTGAGGTTTAATCTGATTGGAGGGTCATTTCCCTTTGGTTTCCTACTCACCACCTTTTCTCCAGCTTGGGAAGGGAGGCAAGTAAGACTTTTAGGAATTTCAGTTCCTCACCTCTCCCCTGATTTCACCTCCTTCGTAAAAGGTACAGGTAAAATTCTGGTGTTTTCAATGTTTTCCTTTGGCCACCGCTCTCAAGGAATATGCCAAGAGTTTTGCCCCTTTGGGTTAATGCTGCTTGCACATTTTTGCCAAATTTAAACTTACTATTTCATTTGAGTGTGGACAAAGTTGAGAGAAACAAATGCCTCGACACCTTATGACACATTGACAAAATAATGGCTGCTACTGTTATTGAACCCATCAGCAGTAGCTCAGACTGGGTGTTTAGAGCCCCAGTTTTACATGAAGTCTGGCACAGTGTCTAAGTATTTGATATCTTGCAGAAGAACAGATATCAGTTAAGGAATTGAGAAATTTGAATGAGGCAAATAAATGGTAGAGTTGGCTTTACTAACCTTGAGGTGTGTATGGAAGGATGATGGCAAACATTTTACAGATACAGCCTGTGACAAATGCCCCACAGCTTATTCTTAGTGTGTTCTGGTCAGTTTCATGCTTATTTGGCTTACAAAGGACAGAGTGCCCCAGTTCCCTCATTGCTAGTTATTAACTAATGAGGTTACCTGCCAACATGTACAAATAAGATTAATCACTTTAAGATCATAGTTTTTCTCATCCTCTCTTCTAAGTCTTCTTTTTGCTGTGGCTCTGAGTGTCGGTTTACCAGCTGACTATCCCATGGGAGAAAGTCATTTCCATGAAAGGGAACTACACAACATGCTACATAAGTGGTGTATCTCCGTTCTTCTCTGACAGCCCTACACTTCCCCTCACAGACTGAAGGTGTAGACAGGGGTCCCCAAACTACGGCCCGCGGGCCACATGCGGCCCCCTGAGTCCATTTATCCGGCCCCCATTGCACTTCCAGAAGGGGCACCTCTTTCATTGATGGTCAGTGAGAGGAGCATAGTTCCCATTGAAATACTGGTCAGTTTGTTCATTTAAATTTACTTGTTCTTTATTTTAAATATTGTATTTGCTTCCATTTTGTTTTTTTACTTTAAAATAAGATTTGTGCAGTGTGCATAGGGATTTGTTCATAGTTGTTTTTATAGTCCAGCCCTCCAACGGTCTGAGGGACAGTGAACTGGCCCCCTGTGTAAAAAGTTTGGGGACCCCTGGTGTAGCACATATATCTAAATACCACGTAAATACTCTTTCAGTTTCCTGTTTATTGACTTTTGACACACCTGATTAACACTTGTCTAATTGAGGCTCTTTACTGGATCACCTGTCGCACCTGTGGGATACAAAGTGAAATGTTTGTCCTTATGATTCCATCAGGTAAAGTGGAGGTGCTCTTTCAGGCTAATGAAGACTGGTCATGTTAAATACCATGTGGGAGGTTTAACTGGTTAGAGAAAAAAAGTTATGAGGTTAGCAAGGCATTTGTTGCGTGGTTGGCTCCTAGTCATTGAGCTTCATGAAGCGTGGTGGCTCTCACTTTCCTGCTGACTCAGCGGTGACCCCACAGAGTCCGTCTTTATCTGTTTGATTCTCTTAGCCTGTGGGATGTATTTCTTACAAAGTGTTCTAGAGTCAAAGAAATTTGGGCAACCCTGCCCACCAGTCTTTTTTTTTTTTTTTTTTGAGATCCACTGTGCAAGCTAACTTGGTGTAAAGTTTCCATAAAGTCCCGCAGTAAAGAAGCCTGTTTAATTTTAATTCAGTGGTCCTCAACTTGCAGCCCCCTGTCTCGGCCATCCCCATCCACTGCCCCAAACACACAGTGGTTTCCTTAATGTCTGGGAGGGCACAGTGTTGGGAAATTGGAAATACACTGACAGGAGGTGCTCTGTGTTCCCTTCAGTTCTGATCTTGGCTTCCCTTCAACCTTCATTCTTTTCCTGCCTTCCTTCCTTCTCTCCTTTCTTTTTTTTTTAACAAATATTTTTCCTTTCTTTTTTTTTTAACAAATATTTTTATTGGAGCATAATATTATTATCATGAATTTACCTATAAACTTGACAATACAGTGAACCCCAAATTCTTTTTTATTATTGTGGTAATGTACTTAATATATAATACTTAAATTGACCATTTTAGCCATAATTCCATGGCATGTAGTATATTCACTATGTTGTCAACTATTCCTTCTCTTGTTGCAGGACATTTTCCATCACCCCCAAAGGGAACCTTATACCCATTATCAGGCACTCCTCCCAACAGTTCTCCAGCCCCTGGAAACCACCATTTTATTTTCTGTCTCTATGGACTTGGCCACCCTAGGTACTTCCTGTAAGTGGAATCATATAGTATTTGTCCTTTTGTGTCTGACTTATTTCACTTAGGGTAATGCATTCAAGATTCATCCATGTTATAGCATTTGTCAGAATTTTCTCCCCCCCCCCTTTTTTTTTGTATTTTTCTGAAGCTAGAAATGGGGAGGCAGTCAGACAGACTCCCGCATGCACCCGACCGGGATCCATCCGGCACGCCCTCCAGGGGGTGATGCTCTGCCCATCTGGGGCGTCACTCTGTCGCAACCAGAGCCATTCTAGCACCTGAGGCAGAGGCCATAGAGCCATCCCCAGCGCCCGGGCCAACTTTGCTCCAATGGAGCCTTGGCTGCGGGAGGGGAAGAGAGAGACAGAGAGGAAGGAGAGGGGGAGGGGTGGAGAAGCAGATGGGCGCTTCTGTGTGCCTTGGCCGGGGATTGAACCTGGGACTCCTGCACGCCAGGCTGACGCTCTACCACTGAGCCAACCGGCCAGGGCCTAGAATTTTCCCCCTTTTTAAGGCTGACTAATACTTCCTTCTGTGTACATGGCACAGTTTATCCATTCACCTGTCAATGGACAGTTGGGTTGCTGCTGTGAACATGGGTGTACAGATATTTGAGTTCCTGCTTTTATTTCTTTTAGGTATATACTCAGAAGTAGAATTACTGGATCATATAGGAATTGTTTTATTTTTTTGAGAAATTACTGGACCATTTCCCACAATACTGCACCATTTTGCATTCCCACCATAATGCACAGGGTGGATTTCAATTTCTCCACACACTCATTAATTAAAAAGTTATTTTTATAATCGCCATTCTAGTGGCTGTGCAATGGTATCTGATCATAATTTTGATTTTTGTTTCCCTAATGATTAGTGATGTGGAACATCTTTTCATGAATTTATTGACCACCTGAATATCTTCTGTGGAGAAATGTCTATTTAAGTCTTTTGCCCATTTTTAAAACTCAGGTTGTTTGGTTTTTGTTGTTGATGAACTCCTACTTGTTAACAGATATACTCTTCTTGTCATGAATGTTAGTTCTGGGAAAGACGTTGACTGGCATTTATTTCTTTTCAGCTCCTTTTTTCCCATCATAGTTCTCCATTAGTCATCACTTATAAATCTTCTAGTTTGTCTTGTTCTCAGGCTTGAATTAATAGCTCCATCTCTTCCCATATCCCATGTTATTTTCTTTTTTAAATGCAACAAATATTTATTGAGTACCTGCCTACTTGCTCCAAGTGGGACACTGGGCTAGACCCTGAGGATACATAAATAAACACCAGTCCCTGACCACAGTGAGCTCATAGTCTAGTCAGGGAGTCAGCTGTAAGAAAGTAAAATTAAAATCAGTGCTCCACTAGATGTTATAGAGTGCAGTGGGAGGCCAGGGAAGAGGAGAATGGTCAATTCTAGGGAAGACAAGATGGGAGAGAGGCCTACACAGAAGTAGTAGTGTCTGAGCAGGGTTCAAAGGGATGGATAGGAGCTTTCCAGAAGCCACATCCCATTTGGACCCTTGCCTTTTTAACTGTTGTTTCCTTGTACAGAACATTTTATTTAAGCCATTGGCCACCAATCACCTTTATTTTCCTAAGTGACTCTCATTTGCTCCCTGATTTTAGCCACTCTATTGAAGCTGCCTTTTGGAAGTCTGAGAGCCTATGGCTCCACAATTTTCTGCAGAATTGGCACTGATGAGAACCCCTTTCTTTTTAGGCTCCTTTGGTCCCTGGGATCCTTCTCTGTGACACTGAGGGGCAGGGGGTGACTAATGGCCTTTAGGACTGTGGACCCTGGGGTGCCTTTACCATACTATAGATTCTGGCTTTGACCATGAACCACTCAAGGACCCAGGTTGCGGGGTCTCCTCAGTTAAAGAGAACATTAGCACCCACCTCATAGATATGTGGTGAAAACGAATGAGTCATCACTTGAAAAGTGCTTAACACAGTAGCTGGAACACAGGGAGTGTTAGTGTTAGCCACTCTTGCCACATTAACCTGGTTTTTCTCTTAGGTGCCCAATAATTGATCCCCTTTCACCTCCATTTCTCCCCCTCCTGAATCTTGTTTCCTAACTTCTGGTCTTTTCTGTTCACTCTTTCGCTCTTAGATGTTGTCTCATTGTTGTCATTTCACTGTCCCCTTTAGGCAGGCAGATTCTAACCAGGTCACCTGTCTACATTTTAGTAGGAGGCCATTTTTTTTTTAAGCACATAACTGTGTTGCAAGGACGTATTTTTTGGAGGACATTTTTTTTTTTGCTTTCTTTAAAAATATAAAACAATGGATAGTTACAGCCTGACCTGTGGTGGCACAGTGGATAAAGCATCGACCTGGAAGTGCTGAGGTTGCCGGTACGAAACCCTGGGCTTGCCTGGTCAAGGCACATATGGGAGTTGATGCTTCCAGCTCCTCCCCCCCTTCTCTTTCTCTCTCTCTCTCCTCTCTCCTTCTCTGTCTCTTTCTCTCCCTTTCTTTCTCCTCTCTAAAATGAATTAAAAAAAATAAAAAAAGTCTACTGGAATATGTTTAAAAAAAAACGATGGATAGTTAACAGAGATAGATCACTGCAATAACTTTTTTTTTAATTTAAAATTTTTTTTTATTTTAATAATTTTATTTTTTTAATGGGGTGACATCAATAAATCAGGATACATATATTCAAAGATAACAACTCCAGGTTATCTTGTCATTCAATTATGTTGCATACCCATCACCCAAAGTCAGATTGTCCTCTGTCACCTTCTATCTAGTTTTCTTTGTGCCCCTCCCCCTCCCCCTTTCCCTCTCCCTCTCCCCCCTCCCCCCGTAACCACCAAACTCTTATCAATGTCTCTTAGTCTCACTTTTATGTCCCATCTACATATGGAATAATGCAGTTCCTGGTTTTCTCTGATTTACTTATTTCACTTTGTATAATGTTATCAAGATCCCACCATTTTGCTGTAAATGATCTGATGTCATCATTTCTTATGGCTGAGTAGTATTCCATAGTGTATATGTGCCACATCTTCTTTATCCAGTCATCTATTGACGGGATTTTTGGTTGTTTCCATGTCCTGGCCACTGTGAACAATGCTGCAATGAACATGGGGCTGCATGTGTCTTGACGTATCAATGTTTCTGAGTTTTTGGGGTATATACCCAGTAGAGGGATTGCTGGGTCATAAGGTAGTTCTATTTTCAGTTTTTTGAGGAACCACCATACTTTCTTCCATAATGGTTGTACTACTTTACATTCCTACCAACAGTGGATGAGGGTTCCTTTTTCTCCACAGCCTCTCCAACATTTGCTATTACCTGTCTTGTTAATAATAGCTAATCTCGTCGGCCTAGCGTGCGGAGGACCCGGGTTCGATTCCCGGCCAGGGCACACAGGAGAAGCGCCCATTTGCTTCTCCACCCCTCCGCCGCACTTTCCTCTCTGTCTCTCTCTTCCCCTCCCGCAGCCAAGGCTCCATTGGAGCAAAGATGGCCCGGGCGCTGGGGATGGCTCTGTGGCCTCTGCTCCAGGCGCTAGAGTGGCTCTGGTCACAATATGGCGACGCCCAGGATGGGCAGAGCATCGCCCCCTGGTGGGCAGAGCGTCGCCCCATGGTGGGCGTGCCGGGTGGATCCCGGTCGGGCGCATGTGGGAGTCTGTCTGACTGTCTCTCCCCGTTTCCAGCTTCAGAAAGATGAAAAAAAAAAAAAAAAAAATAATAGCTAATCTAACAGGTGTGAGGTGGTATCTCATTGCAGTTTTGATTTGCATTTCTCTAATAACTAAAGAAGATGAGCATCTTTTCATATATCTGTTGGCCATTTGTATTTCTTCCTGGGAGAAGTGTCTGTTCATGTCCTCTTCCCATTTTTTTTATTGGATTGTTTGTTTGTTTGTTGTTGAGTTTTATGAGTTCTTTGTATATTTTGGATATTAGGCCCTTAGCTGTTGTTTGAAAATATCATTTCCCATTTAGTTGGCTGTCTGTTTATTTTGTTATCAGTTTCTCTTGCTGAGCAAAAACTTTTTAGTCTGATGTAGTCCCATTCATTAATTTTTGCCTTCACTTCTCTTGCCTTTGGAGTCAAATTCATAAAATGCTCTTTAAAACCCAGGTCCATGAGTTTAGTACCTATGTCTTCTTCTATGTACTTAATTGTTTCAGGTCTTATGTTTAGATCTTTGATCCATTTTGAGTTAATTTTAGTACAGGAGGACAAACTGTAGTCCAGTTTCATTCTTTTGCATGTGGCTTTCCAGTTTTCCCAGCACCATTTATTGAAGATGCTTTCTTTTCTCCATTGTGTGTTGTTGGCCCCTTTATCAAAAATTATTTGACTATATATATGTGGTTTTATTTCTGGGTTTTCTATTCTGTTCCATTGGTCTGAGTGTCTATTTTTCTGCCAATACCATGCTGTTTTGATTGTCATGGCCCTATAATATAGTTTGAAGTCAGGTATTGTAATGCCCCCAGCTTCATTCTTTTTCTTTAGGATTGCTTTGGCTATTTGGGGTTTTTTATAATTCCATATAAATCTGATGATTTTTTGCTCCATTTCTTTAAAAAATGTCATTGGAATTTTGATGGGAATTGCATTAAATTTGTATATTGCTTTGGGTAATATGGCCATCTTGATTATATTTATTCTTCCTAACCAAGAACAAGGAATATTTTTCCATCTCATTATATCTTTTTCGATTTCTCTTAACAATGGTTTATAGTTTTCATTATATAAGTCCTTTACATTCTTTGTTATGTTTATTCCTAAGTATTTTATTTTTTTTGTTGCAATCGTGAAGGGGATTATTCTTTTGAGTTCGTTCTCAAATGTTTCATTGTTGGCATATAGAAAGGCTATTGACTTCTGTATGTTAATTTTGTATCCTGCGACCTTACTGTATTGGCTTATTGTTTCTAGGAGTCTTTTTGTGGATTTTTTGGGGTTTTCAATGAATAAGATCATATCATCTGCAAAAAGTGATACCTTTACTTCTTTTTTTCCGATATGGATGCCTTTTATTTCTTTGTCTTGTCTGATTGCTCTGGCTAGAACCTCTAGTACCACATTAAATAAGAGTGGAGAGAGTGGACAACCCTGTCTTGTTCCTGATTTAAGGGGGAAAGCCTTCAGTTTAGTGCCATTTAATATGATGTTAGCTGATGGTTTATCATATATGGCCTTTATCATGTTGAGATATTTTCCTTCTATACCCATTTTGTTGAGCGTCTTCAACATAAAATTGTGTTGTATTTTATCAAAAGCCTTTTCTGTGTCTATTGATAAGATCATGTGGTTTTTGTTCTTTGTTTTGTTGATATGGTGTATTACGTTAACCGTTTTACGTATGTTGGACCATCCTTGAGATTCTGGGATGAATCCCACTTGATCATGATGTATTATTTTTTTAATATGTTGTTGTATTCGATTTGCTAGTATTTTGTTTAGTATTTTAGCATCTGTATTCATTAGAGATATTGGTCTGTAGTTTTCTTTTTTTGTGCCATCCTTGCCTGGTTTTGGTATGAGGGTTATGTTGGCCTCATAAAATGTGTTTGGAAGTATTGCTTCTTCTTCAATTTTTTGGAAGACTTTGAGTAGAATAGGAACCAAGTCTTCTTTGAATGTTTGATAAAATTCGCTGGTATAGCCGTCTGGGCCTGGACTTTTATTTTTGGGGAGGTTTTTAATGTTTTTTTTCTATTTCTTCTCTACTAATAGGTCTGTTTAGGCTTTCTGCTTCTTCTTGACTCAGTCTCAGAAAGTTGTATTGTTCTAGGAATTTATCCATTTCTTCTAGGTTGTTGAATTTAGTGGCATAAAGTTTTTCATAGTATTCTACAGTAATTCTTTGTATATCTACGGTGTCCGTGGTGATTTCTCCTCTTTCATTTTGGATTTTGTTTATATGAGTTCTTTCTCTTTTTTCCTTGGTAAGTCTTGCCATGGGTTTGTCAATTTTGTTGATCTTTTCAAAGAATCAGCTCCTTTTTCTATTTATTTTTTCTATAGTTTTTCTGTTCTCAATTTCATTTATTTCTACTCTGATTTTTATTATCTCCTTTCTTTGGCTGGTTTTGGGTTGTCTTTGTTCTTCTTTTTCTAGTTCCTTAAGGTGTGAAGTTAAGTGGTTCACTTGGGCTCTCTCTTGTTTGTTCATATATGCCTGAAGTGATATGAACTTCCCTCTTATCACTGCTTTTGCTGCATCCCATAGATTCTGATATGTCGTATTGTCATTTTATTAGTCTGTATATATCTTTTGATCTCTGCACTTATTTCTTCTTTGACCCATTCATTTTTTAAAAGTATGTTGTTTAGTTTCCACATTTTTGTGGGATTTTTTCCCTCCTTTTTGCAGTTGAATTCTAGTTTCAAGGCTTTATGATCAGAAAGTATGTTTGGTATAACTTCGATTTTTCTGAATTTGCTGATGTTGTTTTTGTGGCCCAACATATGGTCAATTCTTGAGAATGATCCATGTACACTGGAGAAAAATGTATACTCAGTCACTTTGGAATGAAATGTCCTGTAGATGTCTATCATATCCAGGTGCTCTAGTGTTTTTATTTTTTATTTTTTTTATTTTTTTATTTTTTGTATTTTTCTGAAGCTGGAAACGGGGAGAGACAGTCAAACAGACTCCCGCATGCGCCCAACCGGGATCCACCCAGCACGCCCACCTGGGGGCGATGTTCTGCCCACCAGGGGGCGATGCTCTGCCCATCTGGAGCATTGCTCTGTTGCAACCAGAACCACTCTAGCGCCTGGGGCAGAGGCCAAGGAGCCATCCCCAGCACCTGGGCCATCTTTGCTCCAATGGAGCCTCGTTGCAGGAGGGGAAGAGAGAGACAGAGAGGAAGGAGAGGGGGAGGGGTGGAGAAGCAGATGGGCGCTTCTCCTGTGTGCCCTGGCCTGGAATCGAACCCGGGACTTCTGCACGCCAGGCCGACGCTCTACCACTGAGTCAACCGGCCAGGGCTCAGGTGCTCTAGTGTTTTGTTTAAGGCCACTATATCTTTGTTGATTCTCTGTTTGGATGACCAATCTAGAGCCGTCAGTGGTGTATTGAGGTCTCCAAGTATGATTGTATTTTTGTCAGTTTTTGTTTTAAGGTCAATAAGTAGCTGTCTTATATATTTTGGTGCTCCTTGGTTTGGTGCATATATATTAAGAATTGTTATGTCTACTTGATTCAGTGTCCCCTTAGCCATTATGAAATGGCCATTTTTGTCTCTGAGTACTTTTGCTGTCTTGTAATCAGCATTAGCAGATATGAGTATTGCTACACCTGCTTTTTTTTGGATGTTATTTGCTTGGAGTATTGTTTTCAAGCCTTTCACTTTTTTTTTTTTTTCATTTTTCCAAAGCTGGAAACGGGGAGACAGTCAGACAGACTCCTGCATGCGCCCGACCGGGATCCACCCAGCATGCCCAGCAGGGGGCAATGCTCTGTCCCTCTGGGGCGTCGCTCTGTTGCGTCTAGAGCCATTCTAGCGCCTGGGGCAGAGGCCATAGAGCCATCCTCAGCGCCCGGGCCATCTTTGCTCCAATGGAGCCTTGCTGTGGGAGGGGAAGAGAGAAATAGAGAGGAAGGAGAGGGGGAGGGGTGGAGAGGCAAATGGGCGCCTCTCCTGTGTTCCCTGGCTGGGAATTGAATCCGGGACTTCTGCACGCCAGGCCGACACTCTACCGCTGAGCCAACTGGCCAGGGCCCAGCCTTTCACTTTGAATTTGTTTTTATCCTTGTTACTTAGATGAGTTTCTTGTAGACAACATACAGTTGGATTTTCTTTTTTAATCTATTCTGCTACTGTGTGCCTTTTTATTGGTGAGTTTAATCCGTTTACATTTAGTGTAATTATTGACACTTGTGAGTTCCCTATTGCCATTTTATATATTGCTTTCTGTTAGTTTTGTGTCTTGTTTGATCCTTCTCTTTCATTTTTCTATCTTTTGTTTTTATTTGGTTGTATTCCATACATCTTTCCTCTGTTGCTATCTTTTTTAAATCATGTGCTTTTGTGGTGGGTTTTTCAATGGTGGTTACCTTTAAGTAATGAAAAGGGTTCCTCCCCTGTTCATTGTAGTGCACTATTTTGTGAGTACTTTTGCACTCCATCGTCCTTTGCTACTGTTAATCTCCATCCTCTCCTCCCCCTTTCTTTTGTTGTCACAGTTTAAATTTGGTTTTATTGTGTTCTTCTTGGAGCTTTTACTGTGGCTTTGTTTGTTTGTTTTTTTTTCTTTGTATCTGATTGGAGAACCCCCTTTAGTAATTCCTGGAGTAGGGGTTTTCTGATGATAAATTCCCTCATCTTTTCTGTATCTGTGAATGTTTTATTTCTCCTTCATATTTCTCCTTCATATGAAGGATAGCTTTGATGGGTATAGTATTCATGGCTGAAAGTTCCTCTCTTTCAGGACTTTAAATATTGGGGTCCACTCTCTTCTAGCTTGTAGAGTTTCTGTTGAGAAATCGGATGATAATCTAATGGGCCTTCCTTTATATGTTGTATTCTTCTTTTCTTTGGCTGCCTTGAGAATTTTTTCTTTACTGTTGGTTTGTGCCAATTTCATTATGATGTGCCTTGGAGTAGGTTTGTTGGGGTTAAGAAAACTTGGAGTTCTGTTTGCTTCTTGAATTTGAGGCTTTAGTTCTTTCCACAGGCTTGGGAAGTTCTCATCTATTATTTGTTTGAGTATGTTCTCCATTCCATTTTCTCTCTCTTCTCCCTCTGATATACCTATTATTCTTATGTTATTCTTTTTGATGGAGTCAGATAATTCTTGTAGGGCTATCTCATTTTTTTAAATTTTTGAGTCTCTTTCTTCTTCTCTCTGTTGTGCCTCAAGTTGCTTGTCTTCTATTTCACTAATCCTACCTTCTATCTGGCCTGTTCTATTAGCTAAGCTTGTTACCTCGTTTTTCAGCTTGTGAATTGAGTTTTTCATCTCTGTTTGATTTGTTTTTATAGTTTCAATTTCCTTGGAAATATATTCTTTGTGTTCATTGAGTTGTTTTCTGAGCTCTCTAAATTGCCTTTCTGTGTTTTCTTGTATATCTCTGAGTATTTTTAGGATTTCTATTTTAAATTCTCTGTCGTTTAACTCCAAGTTCCAATATATTAAATTCTTTCTCCATAGATTTTTCCTCATCTATCTGTGTTACCTCTCTTTCTTTTGTATCCATGATATTCGATTTTCTCTTCCTTAATGGCATCTGAGGGTGGTTTTGTTGATAGTATTAATGAGATTTAATAAAGAATAAAAAGTTAAAAAAATAAAAATAAAAAAATCAGAGTTTTTTTAAAATTAATAATTAAATAAAGAAAAATAAAATAAAAATTAAAAAAAAGAAATTATTCCCCCCACTCCTTTTTTCTTCTCCTCTCCTCTCCCCTCTTTCTTCAGAAAATCTTGTGGTGAACTGTGAATTATATTGTACTAAGTAGAACAAACAATGCCTGTACTGGAGGGCATGAATTGGGGAGAAGTAATAAAGGGGCAAAAAAAAAACCACAAAAAAAAGGGGATATGGACCCACAAAAAGCAAATAAGGAAAAAATTTGGCTTAAGAATAAAATGATTTGCTTTTAGGTATTGGTTGACTAAGAGTTATGATGAGAGGAATAAGAGGAAAACAGAAAAATGGGGGGACAAATTAAAAAATTACTATTGTATTTAGTGGAACAAGAACTAGATAAAATGGAGAGCCAGGGATGGGAGCACTGCTAGTGAGTTAAAAAGGTGAAGTAAAAACCCCTCAAAATGCCACAAACACAAGTTTGAATCCCAGATAAGATAATTTGTTCGTTATTGAGGTTTGAATGAGAGGAGACGTAAAGGAGAAAGGAAGAAACTAATAAAAAGAAAGAGAGAGAGAGAGAAAAAAGAGGGAACTACTAAAAGAAGAAAAAAGAAAAAAGAGGAGAGAGAGAGAGAGAGAGAGAGAGTTAAGGGTTTTGGAGTGCAACCCTCATAGAGAGAAAGGAAGAGGAAAGAGAAGATAATGGGAGATGTAACACTTATGGGTAGTGTAGTTCAAGGAGAGGAGAGAGTAAGACTGGCAGAGAGTTAAACGACCAAATTGGAGGAGGAAAAAAAAAAATCAAGAATGAAGATAAGAGAAACAAACGAACAAATATAATAAAATGGGATAGGTTATAAAGTCTGCGGATTATTCTTGATTTTGAGAGGTTATCTTCTTGCTTTTTCTTTTCTCTCCCTCTTCCTGATCGGTGACTCTGTACCCCGGGTTCTGCCCCTTTGGCACGCTCAGGTAGAGGTTTGCAGTTGATAAGTCTCTATGGCGATGTCATGTATCGTGCTTCAGTCTCATTGGCAGTCGAGGCTCATTAGCATTTATAGGCTCCAACAGTGAGAGAGTCCGTGTTCCTGGAGCCTCCTCCTAGTCTTTCCTTTCTCAATTAGTAGCCTGAGAATCCAGCTATGGGGTTGCTGCTGCCTCTGCCTGGATAGTAAGAGGCTCAAAGAGCTGGCAACTCCCCACTCTATTCCCACTCGGCACAGGGCTCTGGGTAAGGCTCAGTCAGTCAAAGCTGCTATCATAATCAGGCGGGGCTTCTGCCCACTTCAAAGCCCTCTGGCTCTGCCACTCTGTCCAGTAACACGGGTGGGCACCCACTCCTGGGGCGCTTGGAGGAAACTCTCGCTCACTATCTGTGCGCAGACCAGGATATCAGGCCAGCAGTCTCACACTCTGAGTGAAATCCCCGCCCGCATGGAAAAGTTCCAGCGTTGGAATTGGCTCTCGCTGCCTCCCCGTGCGCGGCTTTTTCAGGGCGCTGGGGCGGCCTGGAGATTCCACTTTTGGCCCATGCAAAGGCCCCTGACTCTGCCCCTCTGTGGGGTAACACGGGTGCGCACTGCCGAGGCGCTCAGAGGAATCTCTCGCTCACTATCTGTGCCCGCAGACCAGGATATCAGGCCGGCCGCCTCACCCTCTGAGTGAAACCCCTGCCTGCACGGAAAAGTTGCAGCGTTGGAATTGGCTCTCACTCCCTCCCCGTGCGCGGCTTTTTCAGGGCGCTGGGGTGGCCCAGAGATTCCGCTTTCAGCCCACACAAAGGCCTCTGACTCTGCCTCTCTGTGGGGTAACACTAGCACCCACTCCCAGGGCTTTGGAAGGAATCTCTCGTCCACTATCTGCGCACACCGACCAGGAGATCGGGGAAAATGGCTGCCCCGCTTGTCTTTCTTTGTCTGGGTTTTGCGCGAGTGTTAGCTTGTATTGACTGGGTTGCCACAGGCACAGTTTTTCCTCTGCTTGGATCTCCATGCCACAGCCTGGTTCGGCCGTTTGTGCCGTGGCCTGGATCTATTCACCCCCTTTGCCCGCCTCAGTTTCTATATTCTCAGTTCCAAGTGAAAGCAGCCCTATTTAGGTTAGTGAGGAAGGCGGAGCATTTCTTACTCCCTATTTCCTTCGGGGTTTGATTATATATTTAGCCAATTTTTTCGCTCGACCATACCTTTGGGTGTATTGCGAAACATCTGGAGGCTCCAAAGATAGGTTTTTCTGTTTCTGGTTGAAGATCTTGTTGAGTTTTGGGGGAGATTTATCGGTATCGCTTCCTACCACGCCATTACTCTGACGGCATCTGCTTGGAGGACATTTTGATTCTTGTCAAATCACTCCATGTCACCTACCTTCTCACCAGATCCTTCCATGTCAGTGCCACTTCCAATCTGGAAGAATTTGACCTTTCAGCAAATTCTATGAATTGCATTGTTTTGAAGCTGAAATGACAAGTGCCAACTTGCACAGTGGACCTAATGGGACCACATCAAGTGATTGTATCCCAAGCCTGTGTTGGAAGGGATTGCAGGGCCTTACAATTCAAGCAAACTGACATCATATAAGTCTTAGGAATGATCTAGAATACTGCCTGAGAGCTTACTAGTTCCTGAGAACCAGAAAGTACTTATTTGACTTTCACAAAAGCTTTAGGAGGTAGTAGTTAGCATTATTTTCTCATTAAAAAATTTTCCCACTTCTCATTTATAGAGGAAAGTACCATAAGAAGGCAGGTAGGCCCAGAATCTCATAACTAACAAGTGTAAGACTTAAGGTCTGACCCAATTCCTTTGCGATCCAAACACAGAACTCTTAACATTGATTATCTTCTATCTGTAGCATTTCCCATGTCCGTTGCTCATTGTATTTTTTCCTCCCACATTCTGTATTTATTTGTATATGGTAAAACTTAGTCCATTATAAAGAAGAGGGTGTGTGTATATTTATCAGTAATATTTTGTTTTAATTTTTGAATAAATTTAATTCTGCTTTTAGTTTTATTATTCCATTTTTCTATGATTTTTTTTTCTAAATTCTATGAGGACTTTCTTTGCTTTAATAATGAAAATACTTCAGACTATGCATTTGACTTTATTTATTTATTTATTTATTTATTTATTTATTTATTTATTCATTTTAGAGAGGAGAGAGAGAGAGAGAAAGGGAGGAGGAGCAGGAAGCATCAACTCCCATATGTGCTTTGACCAGACAAGTGCAGGGTTTTGAACCGGCGAGCTCAGCGTTCCAGGTCGACGCTTTATCCACTGCGCCACCACAGGTCAGGCTGCATTTGACTTTAAAAGCAGCTTTGAACACATCCTGAAAAGTTATATCTAGTATTCTCATCTGTCTTATTTATAATTAATCTGTTATTGCACAATTTATCCTTTGACCTCATAGTTAATTTTCTTTATTTCTAAGTGGTTGGGATTTTTGATGATCTTGATCAAAATTAATGTTAATTACTAATTTTATTGCTTTATAATCAGGATGATGGCTTATTTCCCTCTTAAGTCTGTGGACAGTTACATTGCTATTCAGAAATACATGAAGTTATAATAATAGAAATGCTCATTTAAAGTGAAAATGATGAGGATTTGAAAATAGTGCTTACAAGTTACTTATTTTTCTCTAACTTTGAGTTCTTGTTTCTCCAATTGATATGTTTTATTTTTTATTGTTAAAATATAATATATATTCTCCACAAAATCCTTATTGCACATTGCTACCTTTGGTTTTCATAAGAAAACCATCCCAGCTTGTGCTGTAACAATTGGCACTCAAAGCCAGAGACCAGTGAAGAAATGAAGAGCTGTTGTCAAGCGGAACAGTAGAGCTTTCTGACAAACCCACCAATGTTTAACAATTTTAATGAACTTTTAAGAAGTGTCATATTTTTCACTGTGAATCATTTCACATTAAAATCCATGGTTTTCTGCCAACATTGTCTTTAGGGAGAGCTATGTATTCTTCTTCAGATTTGGAACGAAGGGAGAGTGAGCTGGAAGCAGATTCCATGGTACACCTGGATGTCGGAGAGGGAATTTTCTGAGCAGCTGTGTCTTGGTTCTGTTAATACTCCCTGTGACAGCCTTAGCCACACTCCCCAACATTCTCATGAGAGCGTCCCATTCAGTGACTATTTGGGTATTGGTGATCTAGGTCAGTGAAACTTCTCTCTCACACATTTCTGGCTTGCCACATGGATTTGTGGTATCTGTGCTGGGTTTTCAAGTGAGAAACAGTGAAAGACACAGAAGAGGTCTGACCTTTGAGTAGGAGGTGATGTTTGCATGTCAACGTTTCCTTTTTCTGTTTTAAGGAAGATGGTTTCCGCAGACTCACTGGGAAGTTGTGATTGCCTAGAGGTGGTCAGAGGAGATGACCACAGTCCCTGGGAGGTAAGGCGGGCAGAAATGCCAAAAGGAAGGATGGGACACAGCTGTTTCAAATTTTTAATGTAACTGTTTGCACCTGTCCGTAGAGTTTTCTGCTAACAAAAGTCTAGTGTGGAAATATATTTCCTTTCAAACTATTTGTAATGAAAGGACAAAGCATGCAGTGTCAGAACTAAATGCAATGTTGCTCTGGGCAGAGTTCCCTCTAATATCGCTGTTGTGTTTGTCCCTTAGTGAAGCACAGAAAGGGCACATTGCATCTACTCAGCACATAACTGCTGTGAATGTTTTTGTTTATTGATTCACTCAGTAAAGGTAGAAGTGTGTTAGGGCTACCATTACATACTATGATATTACAGACCGTGTACCTTAAACCACAGAAATTTATTGTCTCACAGCTCTGGAGGCTGGAAGTCCAAGATCAAAGTGTTGGCAGGGCAAGTTCTGAGGCTGTGGTAGAGAAGCTGTTCTGGGCCTCTCCCCTAGCTTCTGGTGGTTTGATGTCAATCTTTGGTGTTCCTTGGCTTCTAAAAGCATCACATTGGTCTCTGCCTTTGCCTTTTTTGTATGTGTGTCTGTGTCCAATATTTTTATTTTTATGATCTCATCTGCAATGAACCTATTGTGAGATGAGGTCACATTCTGAGGTCCTGGGGATTAGAATTTAAGCATATGAATTTGGGGGAACACAATTCAACCCATAACAGTAAATATTTATGCACCCAGTAGGTGTTTACTGAGTGACCTTTGTGAAAAGTACAGTGTGAAGTATTGAGATTTAAAATTAATATTTCCTGTCCAAAGCCACTTACTTTTAAGTAGGAGAGAGATATATAAACAAAATAACTGTAATCTGGTGGCATTATGGTGAAAGTATATACAAGGAATTGTACCAAGAAGGAACATGGTCAAGTCTGGGGAGAGGTCAGGCAAGCTTCGCTGAAGGAACAAAGTTTGAGCTGGATCTGAAGATTTCACTAGGTAGATAGACCATAGTCCTTTTGATTGAAAGAGCAGCACGGATGTCTGAAACAAAATGGTGCATCCATGGAACTTTAAACCCTTTGTGGCAGAAGTGTAGGATGACTGTGGAGGTGATGGGTGGCCACTGGAAAGTTTTAATCATTGGAGTGACACTGTTGATCAGTGCTTTTGAAAAGTTCTGTTGATTGACAGCATGGCGGCTGGACTGGAGGTGGTAGAGTCTGGGGATTGTGAGATAAAGCAGTGGCAATGGGCATGGGCTAGTGCTTATCTCGCAGAGTAGACTATGTGGCCTTTCAGCCTGAAAGGAGGAATGGAATTTAAGATGTCTGTGGGATGCTGAGTTGGTGTTTGGGTTTGGAGTTAGGCAAAGAGTGTGGAAGGACAACGTGGATTTGCAGATTATTTTGTATATAATTATAGAAGTGGATAAGGGAGGCACTGTCAATCAGAAGAGAAGGTCAGGGGCACCGCTGAATTTTAGGGGCAGGATGAGGCAAAAAGGGCAACCAAGGAGAATCATAGTGAAAAATCTAGAGGATGGGAGGAGAAACAGATGAGCACACCGTGGGAGCCAAGGACTGTGGTGGGCACATGGAAAAAGCTTGGGCGGAAACACCTATCATCACAGGTAGGTCATAGAAGGTTAAGCCTGCGCACAGCCAATGTGCTTGTGGGTCAGTGGTGACACCATATCTTCAAGCAAGGTCTTATCAGATATAAATGTATGTATCATCACTTTGATATATGGAAGGCAATCTGAATCTTTGCTGAAATTTTTCAAAGAATGCAAAGGCAAGTCCATTCATGATACCAACAATCATTTAAATTCTTCCCTCTCCCTCTCTGTATCTGCCAGCTTCCAAGTTCTCCTGTTCCCTTCCTCTAAATTCTCCAAATGTCTCTCCAGTTCAGCCCTTGCCATCCTTTTATTTCACCCCCGCATCTCTGATCCTCCATGTTGGTTCTGTTCTGTTCTACTAGTATCTACTTTTTTCCAGAATTTCTCAATTCTTCCCTTATCCTTTACCCTTATTTTATGCAAGGGACAAGCTGGTAAAAGTAGGATTCTTGGTAGATTGTGAAGAGAAATGGCTGTGAGCTTTCTTATGTTAGTTCTTTCCTGACCCAAAGCAGGCTGTTGGTCACCTTTGATAGGATGATTTCAGAGGAACAGTGGGAGTGGCTGCAGATTTCAGTGGGTTGAAGATTAATAACTGGTGGATGAGGCAGTCCAGTGGTGAGCACAGGCTCTTTATTCCAGAAGGTGGATTAGGAAGAGAGAGAAGACAAGAGACTGGCCAGATGATTGGTGATTAAGATAAGGACCTTTAAACATTTTTTTTAGAGTGAATGTTTGTTTTGCAATCAAGCTTAAAGTAGAAATCCACCTAAGCAATGGCTTTCATCTTAAGAGAAAAATCAATACCATTAGCATTGCTCGTTGTTAATATGTATTGTCATTACAATTGACAGTGTCACCAAATCAGAAGCCTGGATCCCAGAATGTGGACCTTTTCTACTTAAACATTATGAGGACAGGGATTGGAGGCATGAGTGTGGATACACTTTGGAACTTAAACTGATGCAGCAAAGAGTGTCCTTTGTTTCACAGTCATAGACTCTACCGAGATGTTTCATTTTAGATTATTTGTTCAACAAATATTTGTGCATCTTCTACAGTTTCCTTTGCACAGTGCTAGGCCTTGGGGTTTCGGGGGCTCCTGGGGCTCCTGGAAATGTAGCAAGGCAGAGACAATATTTTATCTTTCCTATGCTAATTTATTCCTGACCCAAAGCTTTCCAAAGTGCAGTGACGGTGGGACTTTTCTTTTTGAAGGTTGAATGGTTTAGGTCTGGGAGCAGGGGAGTGGTGGCCATGATTTATCTAGCAGGGGAAGCTGAGGTAGATGGTGGCTCTGTCCATGGCATGGGGCCCACAAGGGTTGGCCTTGACCAGCTGTCTTGTACCTTGTCCCTTGTTAATAAAAGAAATCTCAAAGGTAGATGTGACTCAGCATTACTTGTCACCATTGGAGTGGGGTGCTCCAAAGTTAATAATTGGAGAAAGTTCAGTTTAAATTCACAAAATGGTTATGATGTATAACAGCATTCACTATTCTTGCTTTTGCATCTGGGGAGCACCTGGAAGTACAAGATGGTTAACAGAATGTAGCTATAGGGGGTCCTGACAAGGCCTACACTCTGATCTCGAGACAGGCCAGTGAACCAAGAAAAGTGGAATAGGAAACTGAGACAGGTTGGTAAATGGCCAAGCAGTTTACAGCCATCTACTATAGTAAATTGCAAAATCATATCTTTGTAACCAAGGACGCTTGAGAGTAAATGGTTTACCCTTCTCCTCCCCAACGAGAGGGTAAATAGCTTAAATCTCCCTACTCAGGGAGATAGATAACAGAAATCCAGTTAGTACCATTTGTGCCAACCGCACCTCAGGAGAGGTGAAATCAGAGGACTAAATCTCATTCTGGCACATCTGCATAAAGCTCAGTGTTCTATTGAGATTCTCCCCTAAGACCTCCCTGAACTCCCAGCCTTTAAAATCCTTCAAGACCAAGCACTTAGTGCAGGCTGCCTCTGGAACACTCCTGCACCTTTCTTCCCCATTTCTTTCTCAGGAGCACTCTTTCTCCCTAAACTCTAAAAGTCCCCATGAAACTTGAAACCAGAGAAGCAGTGGGCAGCTGAGGCTTATGCAGGGCTTACCCCCTGAGTCTGTCTCCAAGGCCCCCTTTCTCTGACTTTTCATTTCTCATAAATGTTTCTGGAGAATCAAAGCAGCCCCGCCTGGGCTCTCTCCTGTTGCTTTATTCTATCCTCAGCCCGTCTTATTGCACTGTAATAAACATACTTCTAAAACCATCTCAACTCGTATTGTGAGAGCTTTCCTGCATGGAGTCAAGAACTCACACACCACAGGCTGACCTGAGGCAGACCTGTTTCTGGCCTTGTTCCTGTCCTGTAACATTCTAGGTAAGATTAACCAGCACAATATTTATACACAGATGGCTTTTTAAAATTTGTTCCTAGGGTATCCTGTAGAAATCTGCTTTCTGCCTGACCTGTGGTGGCGCAGTGGATAAAGCGTCGACCTGGAAATGCTGAGGTCGCCGGTTCAAAACCCTGGGCTTGCCTGGTCAAGGCACATATGGGAGTTGATGCTTCCAGCTCCTCCCACCCTTCTCTCTCTCTATCTCTCCTCTCTCTCTCTCTCTCTCTGTCTCTCTCTCTCATCTCTAAAATGAATAAATAAATAAATTAATTAAAAAAAAAAAAAAAGAAATCTGCTTTCTTAAGACTGCAAAGATTTTCTCCTAATCCATCCTTCCAGTTGCAAATTCTCAAATGTCTACTATTTTACTATTCCTGGCTCATATTTGTAAATGAAAGTCTGAGTGCTTTTGGAAGCTTGAGTGAAGTCTTTTGATAACTGTGTAGGTCAGTGTTTGAATAAAATAAACGAGGGTTTAACCCTCCCGCATCAGCGGGTGTCATGACCAAGAGTCATGGGCTCAACATTTTATTCAGGAATTGCCTCAGGCCGGGCCAAGTGATCTTGAACTCAGTGGGCAGAAGTCATGAGGTTTTGCTCTACTCCTATTGAAAAAACAACTCTAAGTGCATTCTATAGTCATGTGTCCTCAGTAGAATCTCTCGCTTTCCCAAAGGCAAGGGCAAGTGATGAAGGAGGGAGCCATGTGGTCATCATATAGGAAAAATGATAGGCCTAAGAAAGTAGTTCATCGCCTTGAGCTACAAATCACCCATCTGGTTATAGGAGCCTCCGCTGTGAAACTGGAACATTACCTTGCTCTCAGCAGTGAAATCGAGGGCACAAAATAGCCCACAGTCCAAAGGACATTCTATAAGACGATAAACAGTGGTAATTGCAATTAGCAATGACAGTCTCAAGAGTGGGCCTGCCTGGGTGAACCACACACATGCTGTGTGGCTTCGGCTTTTTGCTCATTTGCAGATGTTTGCGGTAGTCTTCTGGCAGGACTGGGAGACAGCTGTGAGTGATGGTATCTTTGAGGAGGGAGCTTTCCCGCAATGAGAGGCGGCAGGGTGAGTGCCATCTCTGCGTGCAGAGTGTGAGGGGTGTGTGTCAGGAGGGTCTGTGGAGGGTTAGCTGCTTTTGAAAGAGTCACTTGTGCTATGTTGACCAACATGTGCCTTTTAAGTTTGTGCCTGGACAGCTGTACTTTGTCCTTGTGTGTGCACTATTTTCTGAACGAAGGTGATCATCCAACCTCTAACTATGCATATGTCCTGGGACCCACATGCAGATGCTTGACTTAAGGCTCTGCATGTTTTGCTAGTGCCCCATCTTTCTTCTCTGCACAGCGCTGTATCCCCTTTATGCTAGAGCAGCCTGGCATATGTTCCCAAACACTCCCAATAACGGCCCACACTTGGCCTCAGGTAACCCACCAGCCTCTTCAGTGTGAACAGTGGGTGAAACTCTTGATATTATGATACTGCTTCCTCTGCCATTGAAATAAGCCAGGTCTCAATTCTTCTGAGAAATTATCAATCACAGTCTTATGAAATGTACATAAAGCAAAAATACCAAATGCACCGACAAATTTGGTTGAACAATTCCATCCCAAGGTGATGCCACATGAAGCGTTTGTTCTTGTGTAGAAAATGTATCCAGTTGCACAGAAGCATGATTCAGCTTTTGGAGATGTGGGCATCTCTCGAGGTTCATTCAGGACTTTCCTTTGGGCTCCTTTGTGCCAAATACTGTGCATCTGCAGACACTACGATGGTGAAAAGTACAGAGAATGCGCTGTCCTTCTCGTGTTAGTGACCAGTGGGAAAGAAGATGGGTAGTAGTCCAAGGATTGTACAAAGAAATAGTAGCATTCAATCTCATTAATGAAATGGATAAAATGCCACACAGTGGGTGTCATGAGTAGTAAAGAAAGTACTTGACAGGGAAGGGTAAGCTGGAACTGACTGAGCAGAAGTGGGACTAGTGAGAGGGGCTCGGGAACAAGTGTGGCCTGAGGTTGGAGGCAGGCGGAGGTTGGCTGGCACAGATAAGTCAGGGCGGGGGCTGGTTTGTAAGGCGCTCTAGGGATTGGTCAGCTGTTGATCAAACAATGAAATTTCAAGTCATGATGCACACAGCACCTTCAACCTGAATTTCCCATAGCCTCTTGTGAACGGTTCATCCCAGTTGAAATCTGGGCAGATAAAAATTTCCAGAATGAGTAAACTCCCTTTTTTGATTATTTTTCTTCCTCCCCTGGGGCGACCCTGGGGTTTGCATGCTGAATCTGTATCATTCTTAAGTCCTATCTTGAGACCAGTCAAGCAGCTGAGATTCTGTGGCTCTACTCTTCAGGCCACAGGTATCCAGAATAATTTGGGAGAAGATTTTCTTTGAGAGAAATCTCTTGTATATGTTTTCAAGGTGTTTGTTACAGGGCAAATGAGTACTGTCCCTCCTTTCACTGGACCAAGGCCATTGAGGAATGTTCCCAGAGTCTTCAGGTCTTTCTGACACCGTTGGTACGCACGGCACAATCAGCAGCCCCATGAGGTGTCATTCTGCTGTGGTTTTTGTTTTGTTTTTTTTTGACATGTTATTCATTTGTTTTGTTTAGTTTTTGTTCAAGAAGAAAGACCCCCCATTTTTAACATGTTAAAGTTATTGAAAGCTTATTTTTTATAGTGCATTGTAAACTAGTCTTTCTAAATCTCTGGATGCCTTCGTTTGGTTCTTTTTGATGCTGCTGATAAAACCATTCAGTGTTATCTGGTCTATTCAGAAAAGACTGCTTCAGAGGTTTATGAGAATCCAGTTTTACAAAACTTGAGTCATGCTCTTGGCTGTTTAAGGTTTGGGAGTTGCAAGTAAAGACACTTTATTTACTTATTTAAATAGTAGAGAAAGCTTCAGCAGGGGGTAGATTGCAGAGTGAGAGGCAGAGCCTGAATGAGTACAGACCCCCCATAGCACATGCACATCTCCTTTGCCGTCAGTGTCTGAGGCTCAAGGTGGTCTTCTCCATGTTCAAGGAGAGTAAGAGTCTAGAAGGTCTGGAAATGGAGCTTCCCATTGGGAAGCATAACTGGAGAGTGAGGTCATGCAAGTGAGGGAAATGCAGGGAGATCCCAGACTTCACCCTCACCACCACGCCTTTCCCATAGCATATACAGTGTGTCCGTAAAGTCATGGTGCACTTTTGACTGGTCACAGGAAAGCAACAAAAGATGATAGAAATGTGAAATCTGCACCAAATAAAAGGAAAACCCTCTCAGTTTCTGCAGGATGATGTGGCAGCATGTGCGCATGCAAAAATGATGACGTAACACCATGTATACAGCAGAGCAGCCCACAGCCATGCCAGTCGAGATGTGGACGGTACAGAGGAAAGTTCAGTGTGTTCTGTGGCTCGCTAAATTAGAATCCGTGACCAAAGTGCAACATGAATATCAGCGCGTTTATAATGAAGCGCCACCACATAGGAATAACATTACTCGGTGGGATAAGCAGTTGAAGGAAACCGGCAGTTTGGTGGAGAAACCCCGTTCTGGTAGGCCATCAGTCAGTGACGAGTCTGTAGAGGCTATACGGGATAGCTACCTAAGGAGCCCTAAAAAATCTGTGCGGGAGCCCACATCGAACTGCACTGAATAGGTATGAAACTGGGAGAGTTTTCCTTTTATTTGGTGTAGATTTTACATTTCTATCGTCTTTTGTTGCTTTCCTGTGACCAGTCAAAAGTGCACCATGACTTTACAGACACACTGTACATAGTAAATGTGGGAGATGATCCCTGCTGTGGGCTGAATCCAGGTCCCTCCCCAAATTCATACGTATGTGATAGTGTTTGGAGTTGGGGTGCTTAGGAGGTAATTAAGTTTACATGAGGGACCCATGATGGGATTAGTGCCTTATAAAGTGAGATCCAGGGACTGAAGAGAGCCCACCAGCACATATTCTCTCTTTCTCTCTCTCTCTTTCTCTCTCTGTCATCTGAGGACATGATGAGAAATAGGCTGTTGCAAGTCAGGGAAAGGGTTCTTACCTGAACCTAACCGTGCTTGCAGCTTGGTCTCTGACTTCCTGCCTCTGGAACCCTGAGATGGTAAATATCTGTTATTTAAGCCTCCCCAGTCTGTGGCATTCTGTTATGGCCCGAACTGCCTCAGTGTCACTCCCTGACATGCCTTCCGAAGCCTTTGAATTTATTGATTCTGAGATGAGTGATTATCGGTATGAATCCCTGCACTCCATCTCCTGAGTCTCCTGATTTGATAGGAGATGCCATATTCAAAGTCAGTGGGGGCTTCTTCATTGTATTATGGATAGGGGAGAGGTCCCAAAGGACCCCTGGCTCATCAGTCTATAAAGCCGAGAGAAGGCCTGTGGATTCCCTGAGGTCTTCAGGAAAGGTCAGACTCCTCATGTCTCAAGGCTATGCTGAGCCCACGCTGCCTGGTCTCCAACCTCAACTCCAAGCTCTCTCTCTGTGCCATGCCCTGTTTCTGTAACCCGCCAGGCCCTTCAGGACTTCCTGCCTCTGCCCGTGGGCCTTGTTAGTGCAGCTCCCCTGAATATCCCCAGCTGTGACCTTTGTCCTCTCCTTTACCATAGGAGAGAAAAACAGCTGGACAGTGGAGAAAGTGGCAGACAGATTTCGTTCAGAAACTATTGCAGTAGGGGAAGCAAGATTTCTCTATACAAGCTGAGTTCAGCTCCGTAAACAGCCTGGTGGGCAGGCTGTTAGACCTGGGACAGGGTGGGGTCAGTGGGTGGGAAATTACCGGTGGGGGAAGGACTCCGACCAAGCCAATGTGCCAGGTTTCTTGCAGAAGGCAGGATGGCCTGACCAGATGCTGAACCTGGGAGGTGGGGAACGTGCCCAGATGTTAAGGGTGGGGGATCTGGCCACACCCACTTAGCAGGATTTTTGCTACAACTGCGTGATGCGCAGACAGACAGGGAAGCCCAAAGATTGTGACCTGGTTGAGAAAGGGGCTCAGAGGAGTGATGTGTGGTCAAGGAGAGTCTTTATCAGGCTCACACACCTCCTTGCTGGGGTGGTAACTGCTCTCGCTTGTCCCGTGGGCCATGTTTCCTCAAATGTTTGTGCTCCTTATGTTGAAACCTGGGCCCCTGAGCCCCACCTGCATCACTCAAGATAAAGTTTCCCGAGGGATGGAGAGCCTGGGATGAGGGCGCATTGCTGGTTCTTGGGACAGGTTACCCGGGGGCCTTCTCTGGCAGGAAGTGTTCTTGTCCCAGCCAGTCAGCCCCCATGGATGGGCACAGCACACTCCGAGGCTATGCTGGTGGCCCTGCCTAATAAACTCCCTATAGTCATACCAGCACAAGGGGTGATTGATGAATGAGGTTTTTGGGTTTTTGTTCACTGCTCTTGGCTGAGCTGATGGGGTGATGGGGAAGGCAGAGAAAGACTGTTCCTCCCTGGGTCGGGACTCTGAGTTCCCTTCTCACTGAAGAGCAGCCTCCAGGTGCCCTGTGCACCCTCTGCACCTTTTGTGTGTAGATTCTGGCAACTGGTGGGGTGGCCCCCGAGTCCAGAAACTTCAGCATGGCTGGCAACGTGTGGTGACCCCACCCAGTGCCCTGGCTAGCCACAGTGCTGCCTTCTCGCCGTTCAACTTGCAGCCGTCACTGGTTTGAAGTGTGACCATCAGGTGTGTAAGCCCATAGAAGACTCAGAACACCAGAGCAGGAGTCATCACCTGGGGTCTGACACCTTTGATGGGAGCGAAGTTATATTCTTATGGTTATGAGCCTTGAACCAAATTTTAGCACTACTTCCATCACGATTATGGGTGCTATAGTAGTTTCCTAGGGCTGCAGAGTACTACACTGAGGGGCTTAAACACAGGTATTCATTTATTGTCTCACAGGCTGGAGGCTAGAAGTGCAGAACCAAGATGCCTCCAGAACTGTGGGGAGGGTTGGTTTCTTCTTTTCTTCTTTTCCAAGTGAGAGGAGAGGAGATAGAGAGACAGATTCCCACGTGCACCCTGTCCTGGATCCACCCTGAATCCCCTGTCTGGGGCTGATGCTCTGCCCATCTGGGGCCATGCTTGCAACTGAGCTATTTGTAGCACCTAAGGTGGGGGCTTCATGGAGCCATCCTCAGCACCTGGGGCTGATGTGCTTGAACTAGTTAAGCCATGGCTACAGAAAGGGAAAAGAGAGTGTGAGGGTGGACAGGTGGAGAAGCAGATGGTTGCTTCTCCTTTGGAAATCAAACTCAGGACATCTTCACGTTGGGCTGATGTTCTATCATGGAGCCAGAGGGCCAGAGCCAGGATTGGTTCCTTCGGAAGATGCGAGAGGGAATCTGCTCTATCCTCACCCCCCAGGGGAGAGGTGGCTGGCCATCTTTGGGTCCCTTGGTTTGCAGAAGCATCACCCCAATCACTGGCGTCATTGTCACTTGTCACACACTTTCTAACTGTGTGTATGTCTGTGTCCAAATCCCCCTTTTAATGAGGACACCAGTGATATTGGATTAGGGTCCACTGTAAGGACCTCATTGTAACTTGGTCAATTTCTAATCTCCAGATAACATCCCATCCTGAGATCCTGGGGTTCTAGACTCCAAAATATGAACTTTGGAGGGGACAAAATTTAGCCCATCACAGGCCCTGACCCACACAGTAAGGGAATCTGTGACTTTGTCTCCAAATGAGGTCACGGGTATTTTCACATTGTAATAGTATTTGTGGACGTTTCTAAATATGGACAAAGCTATGCTGCCCTCACAATGCAGGTGGTGGCTGGACGTGGCACTAGAAGCTGTCGCTGCATACAGCCACCAGGAGTGCTCTCTGGCACAGAGTACTCCGGACTGCTTTGATAAACTTGTTTCAGTGTAGTTGATTTCCTTTTTAATCCTGTGTATTTTGTTTGATGACCGTGTTAGAAAGAGCCATGCTGTAAAAATGTTTGTGGAGGGTCTGTGGTTCTTTAACTGACTTTGGGAAGAGCTTCCTTCTTGAGAAAACTTCCTGTGGCCCCAATCTGTCCCTCTCACTGCCTCTCCAGGAGAGGGTCACTCACTGTTCCTCTCTGGTGTATTCTCGCAGTGCCATTGGGATAGTGCCCAGCAGCTGCCCCCAGACTGTATTCCCTCTCCCGGTGTCCCCAGGTTGGTGTCCACATGCCTCCCAGGCTGTCTTCCTTGTCCTAGTGTCCTTGAGCTGGTGTCCAATGGCCGACCCCAGGCTGTGTTCCCTCCAGGTACCCTTGGGCTCTCATCAGATGTGACCTGGGATATGAGCCATCAGTCAGGAGCGAGGCTTTCAGAGCAACTTGCAGACCACCATTCCTGTTCTACTTGGGGTTCGGATCATCCTGTGGACAGTGCACCCGCCTGTCTGTGAGGTTTGGGTCATCCTGTGGACAGTGCACCCGCCTGTCTGTGAGGTTTGGGTCATCCTGTGGACAGTGCACCTGCCTGTCTGTGAGGTTCAGGTCATCCTGTGGACAGTGCACCCGCCTGTCTGTGACCACGAGTATGTGGGCAGAATGCTCTAGCAAGGTGGGACTACAAAGGGATAACCGAAATGCCACCTCTACTACTAAAGGGCACTCTCTGATAAGATGTCATGATAGGAAGATAAAATCATGATGGACTAGGCTGACATTACAACTCCCACCTCCCAGAAACAAAGTGGATTACAACTAAGGAACAATCATTTTGAAAAACCAACTTTGGACTAAACTAAGAGGAATCTATAACCAAGCATCACCAAAGAAACCACAATGAGACTGGTAGGAAGGGTGGAGATGTGGAAAGGGCTGCCCCACTCCCAGGAGCGAGAGGAGCCCTGGAGGGTCTCTCATGGCAAGGTGGGTTGCCTGGAGAGTTGTGGGTCCTCAGCCCCAGGATCGGAACCCCAGCCTGGAGCTCCAGAGACAAGAGGAGGTATATGGACAGTATTTAGCTGAAAGAAGAGCCAGATTACTGTTTGTGAGAGGGAGATACAACTCTCAGACCCAGGCCCCATCTTAAAGGGACTGCACAGAAAACCTGCAAGGTTTTCTCTTACCTGGGGCTTTGGGAGTAGGGAGTGCCAAGAGGACTGGAGTTGCAAGAGGAGAGTGTAGTCTCAGGGGCACAGGGAGAGACAGTGGGGGACAGCCACCCTGACCCTTATACTAGGTCTCTCCCCAAACCTAAAGTGGCCATTTTTCCTGGGAGAACCAACACAGCAAAGGGAAGCACTTATCCTGCCCACCAGAGGCTCTCCTGCTCCAGTCAGTGCAGAGACACTTAGAAGCAGGGGGCACATCAGAGACATAGGTTTTGAGTGCTGAGGTCTGGGCTACACCGCCCCACTGAACTGCTGAGTACTCTGTGGAGGGTGGGAGGGCCCTGCTGTGGCAGCGGGGGGCAGAGCCTGGCAAGGTAGGCTGTGCAGCGGTGACGGAAAAGGGCAGAGCCTGGTGGGGAGAGGCGTCCCACCGCCCATGGGGGGCGGAGCCTAGCAAGGCATCCCATGCACCCGCGGGGCAGCCTGAGCTGCAGCTGGTGAGTCTGAGCAGCAGTGTTGGTGCCTGAGTGTCCGAGGAGGCGGTGGCGTCAGTGGGCCTGTGGAAAGACCACACCTTGGGAATAAAGAGGCCACACACACTGGCCAAGAGTAGATAAAAGCCAGCCTAGGAGTGCAACTGATATTTACAATGGAATCAGGGCCCAGCAGAGGCAGCCACAAATTCTGGATCGCCTCTAGCTCCAAGAAGGTTGCTAAGGGCCAGTCAAAAGCAATGACCCCCGATGGTCTGTGCCAGGTTCTGGCCAGGGAGGTCCAGGGCTGGTGCATCCAGTGGCTGGATACGGAGAGCATCAGTTCAAAACCTAAGAACCCTAGTTAGAGTGGTATCTTAAGGAAGGGCTCCAAACACCTGACCCAGCTAAGGCATAGAAAACACTGACACAAATGACAAAAAGAGCAGTGGCAGCAGAAAAGTAGCCCACAGTGGATTACATACAACAGCTGAGGCCAACCCAAGAAGATCTAGAAACAACACAACTGAAAGCTAGAGGCAAACAGAACCAACCCTATACTCAGCTATTTACACAAACAGCACATCTAAAGGAGCAGTCTATACAGAGACAAAATGGGAAGACAGAGAAATGCAATCCAAATGAATCAACAAGAGAAATCCCCAGAAAAAGAACTGAATGAGATAGAAATAACCAAGATACCAGATGCAGAGTTTACAATAATGATTGTTAGGATGCTCAAGGATCTTAGAGCAACAAGAGATGGACATAATGAGCACCTAAACAAAGAGATAGCAAGCATCAAAAAGGACATGGAAATCATAAAAAAGAGTCAGACAGAAATGACAAATATCAGAAACAGAAACAAAGACTACACTAGAAAGAATTAAAAGCAGGCTGGATGAAGCAGAGGATCAAATCAGTGATTTAGAGGACAAGAGAAGTGGAAGCATGGAAGCAGAACAGCAAAAAAAAAAAAAAAAAAAAAAAAAAAAAAAAAAAGGCTCAAAAAGTCTGAGGAAATTCTAAGGGAGCTCTGTGACAACATGAAGAGAAACAACATCCACATAATAGGGGTTCCTGAAGGAGAAGAGAAAGAACAAGGGATAGAGAACCTGATTGAAGAAATCACAGCTGAAAACTTCCCTAAATTGATGAAGGAAAAAGTCACACAAGTTCAAGAAGCACAAAGAATCCCATTAAAGAGGAACCCAAAGAGAGCTACACCAAGACACATCATAATTAAAATACCAAAGCTAAGAGATAAAGAATACTAAAAACTGCAAGAGAAAAGCAGTCAATCACCTACAAAGGAGCCCCCATAAGGATGACATCCAACTTTTCAACAGAAACACTTGAGGCCAGAAGGGAATGGCAAGAAATATTCAAAGTAATGCAAAACAAGAACCTACAACCAAGGCTTCTATCCAGCAAGGCTATTGTTTAAAAATGAAGGAGAAATTAAAAGCTTCCTGGGAAACTAAAACTCAAGGAATTCATTACAACCAAACCAATGCTGCAAGAAATGTTAAGGGGCCTGTTGTAAACAGAACAAAGGGGAAAAATATCTAGTAAAAGAGGAATGTTGATTTAAAGAATAAAATGGCGGCCCTGGCCGGTTGGCTCAGCGGTAGAGCATCGGCCTGGCGTGCGGGGGTCCCGGGTTCGATTCCCGGCCAGGGCACATAGGAGAAGCACCCATTTGCTTCTCCACCCGCCCTTCCTTCCTCTCTGTCTCTCTCTTCCCCTCCCACAGCCAAGGCTCCATTGGAGCAAAGATGGCCCAGGCCTGGGGATGGCTCCTTGGTCTCTGCCCCAGGCGCTAGAGTGGCTCTGGTCGCAGCAGAGCATCACTCGGGAGGGGCAGAGCATCGCTCCCTGGTGGGCAGAGCGTCGCCCCTGGTGGGCATGCCGGGTGGATCCCAGTCGGGCGCATGCAGAAGTCTGTCTCACTGTCTCTCCCCATTTCCAGCTTCAGAAAAAAAAAATGGCAATAAACAAGTACATATCAATAATAATCTTA
This sequence comes from Saccopteryx leptura, assembly GCF_036850995.1. Lineage (NCBI taxonomy): Eukaryota > Metazoa > Chordata > Mammalia > Chiroptera > Emballonuridae > Saccopteryx > Saccopteryx leptura. The sequence goes on along the minus strand of NC_089504.1, from coordinate 219,432,972 downwards.
AATGTAAATGGATTTAATGCTCCAATCAAAAGACATAGGGTAGCTATGTGGATAAGAAAACAGGACCCATACATATGCTGTCTACAAGAGACCCACCTGAAAACAAAAGATACACATAGATTGAAAGTAAAGGGATGGAAAAAATATTTCATTCAAATAGAAAAAAAAAAAAAAGCTGGGGTAGCAATACTTATATTAGACAAAATAGACTTTAAAACAAAGGCTGTAGTAAGGGATAATGAAGGTCACTACATAATGATAAAGGGAGCAATCCAACAGGAAGATATAACCATTATAAATATCTATGTGCCTAATATAGGAGCACCTAAATATATAAAGCAGACTTTAATGGCCTTAAAGGGTGATATCAACAGCAATACTATAATAGTAGGGATTTCAATACCCTATTAACATCACTGGATAGATCCTTAAGAAAGAAAATTAACAAAGAAACAGCAGACTTAAAGGACACACTAGATCAACTGGATTTACTAGATATCTTCAGAACCTTTCACCCTAAAGCAGCAGAATATACATTCTTTTCAAGTGCTCATGGTACATTCTCTAGGATAGACCACATGTTAGGACACAAAACGAGTCTCAATAAATTTAAGAAGATTGAAATCATATCAAGCATCTTCTCTGAGCACAATGGCATGAAACTAGAAATCAACTACAATAGAAAAACTGAAAAACATTTAAACACGTGGAAACTAAATAGCATATTATTAAATAATGAGTGGGTTAACAATGAGATCAAGGAAGAAATAAAAAATTTTCTTGAAACAAATGAAAATGAGTGTACAACAACTCAAAATTTATGGGACACAGCAAAAGCATTTCTGAGAGGGAAGTTCATAGCACTACAGACATACCTTAAGAAGCTGTATGACAACGAATGTGAGTTATATAGATAGGCGAATTTTGTTCTCACAATAAATCTCGTAACTCTTGAAACAATTTGTGTAATTCAGAACCATCATTTGAAATGTAAACAGTTTCTATAAGTTTAGCTGTATGTTCTACATATTGTGAATCAGTAACAATGTTAATAGGACAAGAAAAATCATTAAGGAGTAATAATACAGCAGATAACTGCCTTTTGAACTGATGTATATGGAGTCTTTATTACTTTTGTCACTGTTCTAGTATATCCCATGATACCTAATTTATTTGCATCAGTATAAAAAGTAGCCTTTTGAATTGGCTGAGCTGATACTTTAGTCGGCAAAATCCACTGTGTTCTTTTTAGAAATTGAACTCTTTTATTTGTAGGATGCTGATTATTTTGCTACTGTAAATATTTTACAGTAGCAAAATAATCAGCTAATGCAGTTGTTTGAAATCTGATTACATGTTAAAGGTACAATAATTTTATTTGGATCATTTCCAGTCAGTTGTCTTATCCTAAGTCTACTTTTAGTAATTAAAGTACAGATTTTCTCTTAAGTAAGTACATAATTTCTTTTGAGTCTTATGTGGCAGAAATTGCCATTCTAATATCTTGTTTTCTTGCCATATGATGCCAGAAGGAGAATGTTCTGAGGGACAAATAATTAATTGAATAGGTTGATGTGTATCAATTTGATCTAAATAAGCAGTATGCATAATTTTTTCAATTAATAATAGCTCTTGTTTTGCTATTTCTGTTAACTGTCTAGGACTGTTTAAATCAGGATCTCCTTAAAGAATATTAAATAAATTCATTAGTGCATAAGTAGGGATTCCTAGAGAGGGTCTCAACCAATTAATATCACCCAATAATTTTTAAAAGTCATTTAAGGTGTTTAAAGAGTCAGTTTGTAAATTGACCTTTTGAGGAATAATTCTTTGATTCTCAATTATATTCCCTAAATACTTAAAAGGGCAAGATGTTTGAATTTTGTCTTCAGCTATAATTAAACGATACTGATTCAAGGTTTCAGAAACATCTTTAAGGATGACTGAAAGTTCATCATTATTTTCACAAGCTATCAGTATGTCATCCATATAATGGATTATCAAAGATTGAGGATATTTCTGATGAATTTTTTCTAAAGGTTGATTTACATAATTTTGACATAATGTCAGGCTATTTAACATTTCTTGTGGAAGTAATATAAACTTAATAAGAATAGTTAGTTCTGCTTATTGTTATAGACACAACAGCTAACATTGCTAGAAACAGAGTCAAGGATGGTTTTGAAGTCTTAGTTCTAATTAAAATATCTTTTGCCTTCTGGGTAAGTTTCTTTAGTTTCCCCTAAGTAGGCAGTTCAGCTTTTTGTGTTGTAGTTGCCTTTATCTTTATTTCTCTAATAACCTTTGACTCTAGGTGTAGTCTTTTTATTTCTTCTATTTCCAACTCAGGCTGAGACCTCAATTTTCTGGAGGGTATCTACTGGTCTCCCGTATCTGTGGAAATAAAAGCAAATCCTCGCCCCTATATTTTACCTACATTGCTGTTGTAAATTAGCAAACTGTCCCTATCTAAAAAGTTCATCTCATGTAATATTAACAAAAGGGTTAGCGTTAGCTTTCTGATTAGCTTGAACACAAGCCTGATTCTCCTCCTAAGTCATAAATTGTAAGTATTCCACTTTTGAAAGAACAATCCGAGCTAACATCTCTAAATTTTTTGAGATAAAACATTCAGAGTCTGTGAAGGAGGATAGCAGTTCCTGCATATGAGGACAGTTAGTTCTATATTGGGAGCAAGCTGTTTTTAACTCTTTAAGAGTTTTGACAAGGATTTGGTCATATTAAGTAATAAAAAACTCCTTGTCAGAAAGTTTAAAAGTCTTTCCTTTAATTGTTTAGAAGATAAATGTTTTTCCTCATTAGAGGCCAAAATGACCCTCATTGTCTTCCCATTGTAAAAAAATTTAGAGCTTTGTTAGGGACTTTGCCCTAAGCCTTGCAGCTTAATGACTACTGCATAAGTGGGCCAGGAAGAAAACCAGTGTTGCTTAGCAATAAGAGATGCATTAGCTTCTATATCTAAAAGTTTTTTGTACTGTTAATTTTATTCTAGGTCATTAGAGGAGCCAAATTCCCACTTTCCTTTGGGCCCCTTTTGCAGGATATGCCTGACAAGCAGCCAACTGCCTGAAGCAGCGTGAGATAAAATTTTGAAATGACTTAATTTTACTTAATTCCTTTGTTTCACAGATCTGAGCATATCTTTACACACAAACAAGACAATTTTCAGAACAGAAACACAAATATAACATATAACTTTGATTAATCTTAATACTTGAATTACTATTTGATTTTTAACTTTAAATATACCTTACAATGCATTAACCAAATTAGCAAGTCTTAAGGATCCATATTCTATTCAATTTAAATTTAAATGAGCGCTCCATACAAGTTCTAATTTTTAAAAGAAAAAATGTAGGGATGAAACTATTTTTTCAATATAAGAACTGGCACTTCCAATTTTTGCATGCAAGAACTTAATTCAGGCCTTAAAAACCACATTTTAGACAACATCAAATAAAAACTAAACAGAAATTAGAATCAGACAAACCAGACCAAACAAACCAGAGAGAAAACTGGGATTTCAGAGCACAGACTAGAAAGATGCCTGCCTGACTTTAGTCAGGGTATTTTCTAACAGAGACTAAGGATGGATAAGAGTAATCAAAATCTTCTGAGAAGAAAATAAAACTCGGTGGCCACTAAGAGATTTTGTAATCAGATCCATCAGGAGTCCCCCATCTAAATTTCCAGGCAAAGAATAAGAAAGAAACAAAATGTTAGCTCAGAGGATCGTAGCCAAAACACCAAAAAAAATAAGTAAGCACTCTGCATTTACTAGATTTTTTCTTTATTACAAAGACTGGGGAGTTCTAAGGACTTTGTAATTCTTTTATATGTCCTAATTCTAATTGAGTTTGTACCAATTGATGTAATGCTTCAAGCTTCTCTCCTTTTAATAGTTACTGCTCAACCTATATCAATATCAGACATTACCTGACGAGCTGGAGGCCATGAGGATTCAGAATCAGACTGCAAAGATTGCAAAGCCAAAGAAATAAAATTGCAGAGAAACCAAACAGAAAGAGGAATAGTGTTTCCTTGTTGATGATCATGGTGTAAAGCTCTCATTACTTGGTTCCAGGTTTTTAAACTTAAAGCAACCTTTCCTGGTGGCTGAAGCCAGTAACAATGCTTCTTTATATTTTTAAATAATAACTTAATATTTTTACTTTTATTTTTAACAGTTATACCAGACCCTTTTAATAATGTTGCAGAAGTTCCATGTACTGGGTCTCTATTGATGAGGAATTGGCATGAGAATTCCCAATTACTCTGCCTCCTGAAGGATTCGCTTACCTACCGAGCGGTCTTATACCCCCTTTGGTCTGATGGTCCTGAGACTGCAAACTATGACCTCTTCAAGCCCCCATTTGTGGGATTGTGCCTCACATTGTGCGCCAGATGTTACGAATTTCTTTACGGTTTGGACTTGTGAGGCAAAAGACACACCAGATGCAAGTTAATTGGCAGAGGGCTGAAACAGGCAGAATCAGAAACTGCGAGAAACAGCGCTACTGCATATTTATTGAGTTCCGAAAGCCATAGCTCAGCAGATAAAACTAGAAAGTTATACAAGCCTTTTTCCCATCTGTTTCACCCCCAATCCTGCACGTCTACTGTTTCTTTCATGAACAAGGACACAAGAAGAGTCAGAGTCCCAGAGCTTATCAATCACAAAGGACATCTGGTTCTTTGAGGCATCCTTCCAAGAATCCTGCGTACTTGCATTCAAGGAACCCAGGCCAGTGTCTCTCCATGGCCAACACACTCCAAGATCTCCTGTCTCCAGTTAACCCTTGCTCTCCAGTTAACTGCCGTTTATATTGGTGCAGAGTCGTCTCCTACATGCTGTTACTCGTTCCTCTGTAATTCAGATGTGCCCAGTGCCGAACCAGTGTGCAGCCCTCTGGGGTATAGGGGTGCATACCCATGGCCAGTGCTGGGATTCAGCCAGTTTGTACTGGTTCAGCAAAACTGATACCTAATTTTTTGTTGAGTTTAATAAACTTGTTAAAATGGCACTTGTAATCAGGATTCTTTCTAAGGTGGATTCCTAGGCAGCCACCCAATGTGAAAATCACAAATTTACATTTCTTATTCTTTTCTAACGTTCATCTGCACAAGAGCGTATTCTAAGCACCCATAGTAATGTTCATTCTGTCCATAGGTGAAAAAAAAAATTTGATGGAAATATGCTTGTAATATCTATTTTTTTCATTTCATAAAACTCATACCTTTGATGAAATACTACATTTTAATTCCATTGTGTTTGTTAATCCAGTGAACATATAACATAAAGATACAAAGTGCCAAACAACTGGGGAGTGACAAGCTGTCATTGGAAATAGCTTAAATAACAGTTTTACTGTTTTTTTTTTGGTCAGGTGTTATTTAATATATTTTCTTTAATATTTTAAAACTGTCTTAATAACAGTCTAGTTTTGTGTACCTCTTTTATTATTCTTATTTAAGTACTAATTGCATGAAATAATAAACTACCTTTTGTTATATCTTTTTTTATAGTTAAGATGGTCAATAAGGGAGAGAACTGGTTGTTAATCCCACCACTGCCCAGGGCCCTAGGGACACTCCAGCCCAGACGGGGCACAGTGACCCTGCCTGGAGCTGAAGCTGGCAGATGCTGGAGTTGAAGACATGGACAGTGACTTGAGAATAGACAGATCTCTTTCCTGTGTGAAGTCCCTTAAGCCTCAGCTTTCTGCTGAGAAGCCCATGGATGGTGGGAGGTGGAAGAGAAGGGAAAAAAGGGCCTGCCACCTTCTGGCTTGCCTTGATCTATAATTCATATACAATACGTATCGACTCCGGTTCTGAGGCTCTGTATCTGTGTTAAAAGAGTGAAGCTTGGGATGCAGAATCTGCTTAAATAAACTGCTGTTCCCTTATGGACTGGCTGGCTGGGATACCCTGCTTGGTCCAGGTGTGCTTGGCTGGTGGGGCTTCCATAGCCGACATAGTGCCTGTCCATGGCTCTGCCCCGGGTAAGGCTAAGGGCTCCTGACTCCAGCTGGTCTGGGGTTGCCAGAACCCGGAGATACACACTGACCTTCCTGGAAGCATGCTGTTCCGGCTCTGTCCCCTTTTGGTGCCAAGGGCCCTCCTCAAATTCACCTCTAGTGGAAGGTTGGACTCAAATCCTTAGAGTACATGGTAGAGATTCAATCGAAGATGTGAATGCATTGTGGATGGGATTGTGAGGTGTAACTCCTGGAGAGTTTGTTTTTCGGTCTCCCCTCTGTCGGCAGGAAGAGTGTTCCAATTGCACACGAAAAACACCATGGCAAAGAGCTTTGGCCATGTGGGCCCCTATCACTTGCTCTGCTTCCTGGGTGCCATTTGGCATGCAGCGAGATCCATGCAGGCAGTGGGCTGAGCATCCATCCTTGGAGACTGAGGCCCTTGCATAGGGTCCTGAGCAAAGGTGCATTGGGGGCACAAGAGCTTAAGGTTTCCTCTTGAGGCAGAGCTGATTTGTCCAAGACAGGAAGCAATATAGAGAAATGCCATCTTTCTCTTGCATTGGGTTTTCATATTTTTCTCCAGCACGTATTGTGGGGGATATGCAATTTGGTTCCTCTCACTCCTCCCCCTGCCAAAATAAACTACACATCATAGGCCTGCAAATAAACAATCTCACAGAGAAAGAAAGAAGGAAATAGAATTCTCAGCATCCTTTGGGCACTGGCTCAGACTCGTTCTCACTGCCCATCAGCCTCCCATGGTGATTTCTCTGAAGGCGGTGGGGGCTCCAGCTGGAGGAAGCACCTTGGGGGGCCGAGAAGAGCAGGACCTGGACCACGTTGGCCTCCAGAGAATTAGCTAGTTCTGGGAAACTTCCATCATTATTCTGCTTCTTGTCGGAATATACTTGAATACATTTGCAACAAAAATTTTAATTGAATACAATTTTCAGGTCCTCTTTTGCCAGCAAAATAACCAACTCTTTCTTCATTGCCCTTGGTCAGTTCCTTTTCTTTCTGGCCCCTCTGTCCTCTCACCGAGGATGACGTTTTGAGGACATGGACACTGAGTTGAGAACTGATGGCTGTCTTTCCGTATTAAGGTCTTTAAGCATCAGCCATGCTCTGTAGAGAGGGTTGATATTGGCCTGAGAAATTGGACTATAACTGACTTAATATCTCCGTACAGAGCTCTGAGTACTGTCCTAGTCCTTTAGGACAGAAAGGATGCTTGGATACTTGCACAATGTTATCGTCCACAGGTGAACCATGCAATGGAGTTTGTCTCCATTGTTCCCATTTTACAGATGAGAAAAGTGAGAACAGGATGGGGCTTTACTGTCCCTTCAAGGTTACATCAGCAGGTGCTAGGGCAGTACTATAGCAAGCCCTGGGCACAGCAGATGATAAAGAGCTGCCTGTGAGGCACAAGTGATTTGAATGGGTTTTTTTGTTTGTTTTTTCCTTATAGTGAGGAAGAGGATGATCATTTTTGGTAAAATAACCAAGCCCAGAGACTGAGTGTGCAGAACAGCCTTTGTTGACAACTCTTTGGAACAAATATCCCCTTGGAATCTACCGTATGGCTTAGCTTTCAAACCAGAGCTCTATCCACGAAAACGTGAGTTACTTGCTTTCTTAATGTTTTAATGTTAACGTGGCTCATCTGGCTTTGTTGAGAACAAGCAGAGATGGATAGGAAAAAGATGAAAGAATCAGATGGGAGAGTAAAAAAACCAAAATAACCTAAAATAATAAAATAACAACCACCACTAGCAGAGGTGAAATGTCAAAGTAGTAGTGCAAACCAGGAAACCGGACCTTTTCTTTCTGGGCGTGATAAAAGGGTACTTAATTCCACCCCAGAAGAATGCAAATGGTCCGTACATTTAGATCTAGAGCATGCAGCATCTGGCCTTGCAGGCTCTGCAGCTGGACTTCATTATAGGGTCAGAGAAGGGCAGAGTTGGAAGGAGCTAGGGAGGGATGTGGTCACATATCGAAATCTGAGACTCCCACAGTGAAGGGCTGGCTGGCCTTAGAGCCAGGACCAGTGTCCGTTCCCTGTGGTCCTGAGCATGTAGCATGGAGTGGATGACCCTGGCGGCCGCCTATGCCTCACTGTTGAACCGCGACATCTGCTCTGTGTGAGGTAAGATTCCAGATTTTCTGAAACAGCAGCCACAACACATGGGTCTCTTCCCCTGTCCCATCCTCCCTGGGGTCAAGCTAACATGCTTTGGGGGCGTAACCATTTGGTTTTATTCCTTTCAGATGGCTTCCGTGAAGATGAGATGGATGTACATTTCCCTTGTGGTTCTGGGAGCCCTCTGTTTGTATTTCAGCATGGATGATCTGTCTCTTTTTAAAGGAGAGCCATTTCTTTTCAAGAAAGAACACGGGAAGTTCCTCCAGCTCCCAGATGTAGACTGTCAGCAGAACCCCCCCTTCCTTGTCCTGCTGGTGACATCTTCCCACAAACAGTTGTATGCACGCATGGTCATCCGGAACACGTGGGGGAAAGAACAGGTTATGAGAGGAAAGCGGGTAAAAACGCTCTTCCTCCTGGGAACCACCCCCAGTGAAGACATAGCACGCACAGTGGCCCAGGAAAGCCAGCGACATCGTGATGTCATCCAGAAGGACTTTGTGGACGTTTATTTCAACTTGACGCTGAAGACCATGATGGGGATGGAGTGGGTCCACCGCTTCTGCCCGCAGGCCGCTTTCGTGATGAAAACAGACTCTGACATGTTTGTCAATGTCTACTATCTGGTTGAACTACTCCTACAGAAAAACAGGACCACTAGGTTTTTCACTGGCTTCTTGAAAATGAACGAATCTCCAATTCGGGAAAAGCAGAGTAAGTGGTTCGTCAGTAAGTATGAGTATCCATGGGACAAGTACCCGCCTTTCTGCTCCGGCACGGCTTATGTTTTCTCCGGTGATGTTGCGAGTCAGGTGTATAACGTCTCTGAAAGCGTCCCCTTCATTAAACTGGAAGACGTCTTCGTGGGGCTCTGCCTCGCCAAACTGAGGATCAGCCTGGAGGAGCTTCATTCCACGCAGACCTTCTTCCCAAGCGGGCTCAGCTTCTCCACATGCCGGTTTAAGAAGATCGTGGCGTGCCATTTTGTCCAGCCGCAAAAGATGCTGAACTATTGGCAGGCTCTGGAGAGTTCCCTGGGTGAAGAGTGTCCGGCTGAGTGAGGGGAGCCCAGCAGCACAGCTGGACATACTTCCGACAACCCATGGTGATGGTTTTTGAAAGATCTTCAGATGGCATTGCTGGGAATCCTCAGCGAGGTAGGGAGTGAGAAAGGGAGATGGAAGGGCAGGAAAGAGAGGGACAGTGACATCCAGTAGTGTTCCAGATCTAAACTAGAATGCAACCTCAAATGAAACTGCTGGTTAATTTCAACTCAGTGCACGGCCTCTTTCTGTGTCTGAATCAAGCTGCTGCTTTGCAGAGGTGTTTCCTTATCCTGGCTGCTCTGAATGTGCTGGATACCTGCACCGTCACACTAGGTGTTTGATGCCCACCTATGTTTTCTCATTTCAGGGGACAGCATCCACGTGAGATGGGGGCTGTTATCCCATTTACATGGGAGGAAACAGCAGCTTAGCGAGGTACAGTAACTTGTCCCCAGGTTCACAGCCAACAAAGGATGGAGCAGGGAGGAACATCGAGGGCCGGCACCAGCCTTGCAAGAGAATGGTGGTGATGATGCTCAGAGCACGGCCTGATTCCCAGCACCCTTCATCTATGTTGGGAGTCCTCTCCTCCTCAACTCCCAATCCTTGTGCTCCTTAGTGCTAAACCTGGGGATGAACACACAGCCCCAGTTGTTTTCCTGCCTGTGATGGATCTGGGTGAACACTGAGTCCCTGTTAGCAGTGTTGCACTTGGCTCACCCAGAAGATACCCTGTCGTGGCTGCGGCTTAGGCCCCAAGGAGTGGCCAGCTCCAGAGAAATCAGTCTTTCTACATTTTGCTCAGAAGTCGCTGCAAAGCCTGGCCTGTTGCACAGACCTCTTGGCCACACTGCTGACCTCCACAAGAGCATGGCATCTCCTCTGAGCCACCTGCACCATCCTGTCTCTTTGCTATAGATGCGGTCGGTCTGTACATTAGGTCTCCAAGTTCAAAGTGGAAGCCAGTCGGGTGCAAGGCTTGTTCTATGAAGTATTCCTGGAGCTCTTCTGCGAATTTAAAGTGGATTTAAGTGAAGATGCTTTCAAGGACCCTCTCGGATGCTGATCACTGGACTGAGCCCCGATCAAGGAAAACAGTCTTCCTGTATCTATTTCCCAATCCTGGCCCAAGCTCATCTTCTTTGAATTTCTTATGTGGCCAAGAAACAACTGAGTTTTCTGGTGTGGAGTTCAACCTTCAGTGTTCTCCCTGGAGTATTGCAAGGTTGTGTGAAAACAAGGGACTTCTTTGCAAGGGTTTCTGCCCATTCAGCCACTGTCCCATTACATGCAAGGTCATCATGCTGCTGATCATAAGAAAGAATGGTTCTTATTGTTTACTTTATTGGACTTGACTTTACCAGCACTCAAAGCCAAGGCCTCATGTGGCTGCATAATTTATACATGTTGGACCAAACTCTAACCTGAACTCAGGAAGAGATATTTGCTGCAAATGGTCAAGTTAAGGTGTAAAATGAGGTCTGGTGTCCTATTTTGCACAGCACCTTTTTGTGTGTCTGGATTGAGCTACTTCGTGGACGTGTTTCCTTATCCTGGCTGCTCTGAACATGCTGGTCATGTTCAGAAAAGCCTTCTTCTCAGGTGAGAAAATTAGTGACTGAGCTTGAGCTTGTTTTCTGAAGCCAAGACATTGCCAGAACCAGGCTCCTTAGTCCCATAGGATGGGCTGCCTCTTGTCCTGAAGATAATGGTAGCTTTGAGGGTAAAGGTGTTGGATCAGCAGAAGGGCTGGGTCTGTGCTTAGATGTCCACCTTGTCTGCCATGTGTGCCTGTGTGGTTACCAGGCTTGGTGGGTGAGGTGTGGCAGAGGGCAGTCGAGCCAGCTGCCTCTGCACCGGCGGCTCAGGGTCTGGCCTTCTCAGTGTCAGCCATGAGCACTGGCATGTGCTGCATCCTGTCTTCTCCCTACTCTATTTCTCTACACAATGACAAACTCTTTTCCCTAGGGAAAAATTATTTTGTGACTATAGGCCTGGAAAGGACTTAGAGTTTATTCCACCCTGCCTTTGTGTAAGATGGAAGTAAAGGTCCCAGGGACCCAGATACAAGACTGCTGCTATCTTGTTGCAGCAGGCACAGTCAAGCTCAGAGTGTCCTGTCACGCCACCTCATTTTGTATGTGAGAGTAAGGAACTCTGGGAAAGCCTGGCTTAGGTTTCTGGGTAGGAGGCAGGCTGATGATATGGTGGCTTCGCTCACAGGCATCCCAAGAGGCATGGTTCTGATACCACATGCTTTTTGCTGGGTCCTGAGATAAAGGCTGCATATGTACTACTTCCTTAAATGCTCACAACAGTTCTACTGGGAGGTTACTGCTAGTATACCTGCTTTACAGAGGAGGAAACTGAGGCAGAGAGGGAGGGTGACTAGGTAGCTTGAGGTTACATAACTGAAAGAAGCAGAAATAGAATGTGAGCCCATGCTGTTGAGGGCACTGTATGTTGGTAACACCCAATCCTGTGCCCCAGACTGTCAGTGTTCAGGCGGAGGCAGAAGCTCCCTTCCTGCACTGGTGCTGGGCATTTCCTCCGTCCCCCTTTCCCACCACCACTCATGCCCGCCCTCCAGTGTCTGAGCCCCGGTATCCTGCTGTCTGCTGGGCTCCCGAGGCACCAGCCCCTGCACTTTGTGATCTGATTTCTACCTTTCTTATCTCCTCCAGAGCAACGCCCACCCTCACTGTCTGTTTCTCCCTCTGGGCCAGATCACAGCACATAAGCATGCTGTCATTTCTCACCTTAAGGAAACATCAGCAACCTTTCCTTGACACCCTTTCCTTTACTGGCTTAGCTCTGTCCGCTTGGCACTTCAATCCCTCAGGGAAATTTCATATATTTGTCTCCTAAAATTCCTCTCTTCCTATTCTTTCTGAAATCCTGTCTAATCAGATGCTAGGGACCCCCACCCCACTCCATCAGATGGTTCTTTTTTTTTTTTTTTTTGACTGGAATTATTATTATTTTTTTTACTTATTCCTTTTTTTTTTCCATTTTTTAAAATTAAATTTAATGCAGTGACATTGATAAATCAGAGTACATACGTTGAGAGAAAACATCTCCAGATTATTCTGACATTTGATTATGCTGTATACCCCTCACCCAAAGTCAAATTGTCTTCTGTCACCTTCTATCTGGTTTTCTTTGTGCCCCTCCCCTCCCACACTCCCTCTCTCCTTCCTTGCCCCATTCCCCCTTTCCCCATCCCCCACCCCCGTTGCCATCACATTCTTGTTCATGTCTCTGAGTCTCATTTTTATATCCCATCTATGTATGGATTCATATAGTTCTTAGTTTTTTCTGATTTACTTATTTTACTCTGTATAATGTTATCAAGGTCCATCCATGTTATTGTAAATGATCCAATGTCATCATTTCTTATAGCTGAATAGTATTCCATAGTATATATGTACCAAAGTTTTTGAATCCACTCGTCCTCTGACGGACACTTGGGCTGTTTCCAGATCTTCGCTATTGTGAACAATGCTGCCACAAACATGGGGGTGCATTTCTCTTTTTGTTGCCATTCTATGGTGTTCTTGGGGTATATTCCTAAAAGTGGGATAGCTGGGTCAAAAGGCAGTTCGATTTTCAATTTTTTGAGGAATCTCCATACTGTTTTCCACAGTGGCTGCACCAGTCTGCATTCCCACCAGCAGTGCAGGAGGGTTCTCTTTTCTCCACATCCTCTCCAGCACCTATCATGTGTTGTTTTGTTGATGAGCGCCATTCTGGCCGGTGTGAGGTGATATCTCATTGTGGTTTTAATTTGCATTCCTCTAATGATTAGTGATGTTGAGCATTTTTTTCATATGCCTATTGGCCAATCTGTATGTCCTCTTGGGAGAAGTGTCTATTCATTTCTTTTGCCCATTTTTTGATTGGCTTGTCTTCCTGGTGTTGAGTTTTACAGGTTCTTTATAAATTTTGGTTATTAACCCCTTATCAGACATATTGTCAAATATGTTCTCCCATTGTGTAGTTTGTCTTTTTATTCTGTTCTTATTGTCTTTAGCTGTGCAAAAGCTTTTTAGTTTGATATAGTCCCATTTGTTTATCCTGTCTTTTATTTCACTTGCCTGTGGAGATAAATCAGCAAATATAATGCTGTGAGAGATGTCGGAGAGCTTACTGCCTATGTTTTCTTCTAAGATGCTTATGGTTTCATGGCTTACATTTAAGTCTTTTATCCATTTTGAGTTTATTTTTGTGAGTGGTGTAAGCTGGTGATCTAGTTTCATTTTTTTGCAGGTAGCTGTCCAATTTTCTCAACACCATTTGTTAAAGAGGCTGTCTTTACTCCATTGTATTTCCGTACCTCCTTTGTCAAATATCAGTTGTCCATAGAACTGTGGGTTTATTTCTGGGTTCGCTGTTCTGTTCCATTGATCTATATGCCTGTTCTTATGCCAGTATCAGGCTGTTTTGAATACAATGGCCTTGTAGTATAACTTGATATCAGGAAGTGTGATACCTCCCACTTTATTCTTCTTTTTTAAGATTGCTGAGGCTATTCGTGTTCTTTTTTGGTTCCATATAAATTTTTGGAATATGTGATCTATATCTTTGAAGTATGTCATTGGTATTTTAATTGGTATTGCATTGAATTTATAAATTGCTTTGGGTAATATAGACATTTTAATGATGTTTATTCTTCCTAACCATGAGCATGGTATATGCTTCCACTTGTTTGTATCTTCCTTGATTTCTTTTATCAATGCTTTGTAATTTTCTGAGTACAATTCTTTAGTCTCCTTGGTTAAGTTTACTCCTAGGTACTTTATTTTTTTGGTTGTAATGGTAAAGGGGATTGATTCCTTAATTTCTCTCTCTGACTGTTCATTTTTGGCATATAAAAATGCCTCTGATTTCTGAGTATTGATTTTATATCCTGCCACCTTGCTGAATTCATTTATCAGGTCCAGTAGTTTTTTGACTGAGACTTTAGGGTTTTCTATATACAATATCATATCATCTGCAAATAATGATAGTTTTCCTTCTTCTTTTCCAACTTGAATGCCTTTTATTTCTTCTTCTTGTCTGATTGCTGTGGCTAGGACTTCTAGGACTATGTTGAATAAGAGTGGTGAAAGGGGGCACCCCTGCCTTGTTCCTGATCTTAAGGGTATTGCTTTTAATTTTTGCCCATTGAGTATGATGTTGGCTGTGGGTTTCTCATAGATGGCTTTTATCATGTTGAGGTATGTTTCCTGTATTCCCACTTTGCTGAGAGTTTTGATCATGAATGGGTGCTGGATTTTATCAAATGCTTTTTCTGCATCTATTGAAATTATCCTGTGGTTTTTCTCCTTCTTTTTGTTTATATGATGAATCACATTGATTGATTTACGAATATTGTACCAGCCTTGCCTCCCAAGAATAAATCCCACTTGATCATGGTGTATGATTTTTTCCATATATTGTTGGATCCGGTTTGCTAATATTTTGTTGAGGATTTTAGCATCTATATTCATCAGGGATATTGGCCTATAGTTTTCTTTCTTTGTGTTGTCTTTACCTGGTTTTGGAATCAGAATTATGCTCACCTCACAAAAGGAGCTTGGAAGTCTTCCTTTCTCTTGAATTTTCTGAAATAGTTTGAGAAGGATAGGAGTTAGTTCTTCTTTGAATATTTGGTAGAATTCACTTGTGAAGCCATCAGGCCCTGGACTTTTCTTTGCTGGGAGTTTTTTGATAACTATTTCGATCTCATTTGGTATAATCGGTCTGTTTAGGTTTTATGATTCTTCCAGATTGATATTTGGAAGATTGTATGTTTCAAGGAATTTGTCCATTTCATCTAGGTTGTCTAGATTTTTGGCATACAGTTCTTCATAGTATTTTCTTATAATATTTTGTATTTTTGTTGTGTCAGTTGTTATTTCTCCACTCTCATTTCTAATTTTATTTATTTGAGTCCTCTCTCTCTTTTTCTTGGTGAGTGTAGTTATAGGTTCATTGATCTTGTTTACCTTTTCAAAGAACCAACTCCTAGTTTCATTGATCCTCTGTATTGTTTCTTTAGCCTCTATGTCATTTATTTCTGCTCTGATCTTTATTATTTCCTTCCTTCTACTACATTTTGGCTTTATTTGCTGTTCTTTTTCTAATTCTATTAGATGCATGGTTAAGTTGTTTATTTGAGCTTTTTCTAGCTTCTTAAAGTGTGCCTGTAGTGCTATGAACTTCCCTTCCAGTACTGCTTTTGTTGTGTCCCATAAATTTTGAGTTGTTGTATGCTCATTGTCATTCATTTCTAGGAATTTTTTTATTCCTTCTTTGATCTCATTCTAAATCCATTCGTTATTTAACAACCTGCTATTTAGTTTCCATGTGTTTGAGAATTTTTGAGCTTTTCTGTTGTGGTTCATTTCTAGTTTCATGCCTTTGTGATTGGAGAAAGTGCTTGATATGATTTCAATCTTCTTAAATTTGTTGAGAGCACTTCTGTGCCGTAACATGTGATCTATCCTAGAGAATATACCATGAGCACTTAAATAGAATGTATATTCTGCTGCTTTAGGGTGAAAGGTTCTGAAGATATCTATTAAATCGAGTTGATCTAGTGTGTCCAATAAGTCTGCTGTTTCTTTGTTAATTTTCTTTCTTGAGGATCTATCTAGTGATGTTAGTGGGGTATTGAAATCCCCTACTATTATAGTATTGCTGTTGATCTCGCCCTTTAAATCCATCAAAGTCTGCTTTATATATTTAGGCGCTCCTATATTAGGTGCATAGATATTTATAATAGTTATATCTTCCTGTTGGATTACTCCGTTTATCATTATGTAGTGGCCTTCTTTATCTCTTACTATATCTTTTGTTTTAAAGTCCAATTTGTCTGATATAAGTATTGCTACCCCAGCTTTTTTTTCTTTTCCATTTGCATGAAATGTTTTTTTCCATCCTTTTACCTTCAATCCATGTGTATCTTTTGTTCTAAGGTGTGTCTCTTGTAGACAGCATATGTACGGGCCCTGTTTTCTTATCCATGCAGCTACCCTATGTTTTTTGCGTGGATTATTTAATCCATTTACATTTATGGTTATTATTGATATGTAATTGTTTATTGCCATTTTATTCTTTAAAGCTGTATTTCTTTTTTGCTATTCTTTTCCCACTTTGATCTGTTTACAACAGGCCCCTTAACATTTCCTGCAGCATTGGTTTGGTTGTAATGAATTCCTTGAGTTGTATTTTGTCTGGGAAGCTTTTTATTTCTCCTTCGATTTTAAATGATAGCCTTACTGGATAAAGTAGTCTTGGTTGTAGGTTCTTGTTCTGCATTACTTTGAATATTTCTTGCCATTCCCTTCTGGCCTCAAGTGATTCTGTTGAGAAGTCGAATATCATCCTTATGGGGGCTCCTTTGTAGGTGATATCTTTTTTTTCTCTTGCAGCTTTTAATATTTTCTCTTTATCACTTAGCTTTGGTATTTTAATTATGATGTGTCTTGGTGTAGGTTTCTTTGGGTTTCTCTTTAATGGAGTCCTCTGTGCTTCTTCAACTTGTGAGAGTTTCTGCTGCATTCATTTAGGGAAGTTTTCAGCTATGATGTGATTGAACAAAGTCTCTATCCCTTGTTCTTTTTCTTCTTCTTCAGGAACCCCTATGATGTGGATGTTATTTCTCTTTATTGTTGTCACAGAGCTAAGAGTTTCCTCAGACTTTTTGAGTCTCTTTTCTTTTTTCTTCTCTGCTTTCTTGCCTTCATTCAAGTTGTCCTCCAACTCGCTGATTTGATGATCCTCAGCTCTATCCATCCTGTTTTTAATTCCTTCTATTGTGGTCTTTATTTCTGATATTGTATTTGTCATCTCCTACTGATTCTTTTTTAATACTTCAATATCCTTTTTTTACTTGCTATTTCTTTACTTAGGTGTTCGTGGTGACCATCCATTTTTGTTCTAATATCCCTAAGCATCCTTACAATCATTATTTTGAACTCTGCATCTGGAAGTTTGACTATTTCCATATCACTCAGTTCATCTCCTGAAGGTTTCTCTTGTGGTTTCATTTGGATTGCACTTTTTTGTCTTCTCATTATCTGTGTTTGGGTGTTTTGTTTGTAGAGTTGGTTGAGTCTAGGCTTGGTGTTGCCTGCCTCCAGTTTTCAATTGTGTTATTTCTAGGTCTTCTTGGGTTGGTATCAGTTATTATTTGTAATCCACTTCTGGATTTGGGCAGCTTTGAAGTCTTGATTTGTTTGTTTTCTTAACAGGTGATAGTCTTGTTTACTGATCTCAGCAGGGGGCTTCTTTGAAACTGTATCCATGAATACTATGGGTGTAACCTGAGACTCTGAAGGCCTCTTCTACCAACTAATCTCTCTGGGGGCAGGATGTTTTTTCAGCTTCAGTAGGGGGAGGTGTATCTCAGATCTCCATGGAGACCTGAGTTACTGCCCCTCCCCCCCACTTCTTGTTTTCAGCTGTGTCTTGTTGCACTGATTGGAGCTGGATAGATGTCTGGAGATCTCTGATCTGGAAGCAATTCAGTACTGTTTTGTGGAAGGATCAGTCCCTCCCCCAGCTATGGCTGCCTCCAGCATGGATGAGTCAGCCTTTTTAGGTTGTCTCCTGCATTCCTTAGCCCCTCACAGTCTGTCCCTCTCTCTCTCCTTTCCACTTGGGAGATAAGCTGGTCTTTTCAACACATCTTGCTCCCTGGTCGCCAGGCAAGTGGCTGTGAGCAGTATTTTCTGCTCTTTTCTCTGGAGTGAGATCCCCTCTGGGCTCTCAGCCTCACCCCCCCGCCCCATTCCTGTAAGCAGGGGAGATTCAGGCGCTCCCTACCAGGTTTGTTGTGGCTTCTTCTTTACTCCTTGGTTTTTGAGAGCCGTTCTTCTAGTCCAGAGTTGGTTTTTCATGCTGATTTTTCCTAAATTGATTTGTATTCCATTTTGGTGGTGAGAGCTGGGCATCTGTGCGTCCGCCTACTCCGCTGCCATCTTCAGGTCCCTCCATCAGATGGTTCTTATCAAGATCTCTCATGACCCGGAGGTCACTGATGACTCAATTTCCTGGGCCAATGGTTAGTTCTCAGTCTTCGTCTTGCCAGACCTCACAGCTGGCCTCACTGCTCCTGGCCCAGCTTTCGTCACTGGCTTCCGGGACACTCCATGCTCTGGGTTCTCCTCCTCCTCATTGGCCACTCCTTTTCCGTCCCATTTGCTGGTTGTATGTTTGCTCTGACTTCTAGTGTGGGTGTGCCCAGGGCCCCCCTGGACCCCTTTTCTTCCCTGGCTCTTCTTTGCTCTGTGTTCTCATCCAGCCTCGGGGTGTTAAATGTCCATTGTATTGATGTCCCGTTCATCTCCGGCCCAGAACTCACTCTTGTTCTCCTTTCAGTACATTCCACTGCCTAATGAGTTAATCCAAAACTGAACTTCAGATGGCGCCTCCCCCTCCTTGTCTGCCTCACCTGCAGCCTTCACCACCTGGGGGATGGCCACCCCATCTTTGCAGCTGTCCTTGACTCCTCTCTCAGCTGGTGCATCCAGAGAGACTATTTGGCTCCCTTTTCAAATTAGACCTAGAAACTGATCACTTCCCGACACTTCCACTACTGCCCCTTGTCCAGCTCCCCATCCCCTCCCTGCATTGCTGGGGCAGCATCTTCCTGGTCTCTGGGCTTCCATCACCACATCTCTTTGGTGTGCTCCCAAAACAGCATCCAGTGTGCTCTCTGATAATATAGATCAAAGTATCTTCTCTGCTCCAAGCCATCCAGTGACTTCCCATTGCTGAGTAAGAGCCATCCACCCCTTAACCCTTTGAGTAGTGGGCTTTTTTCATGCTCGTTGACCCCTGGGAGTGAGTTTTTATGCAAAAAATGAAATTAGTTACAGTTACAGTTTTATTAACTTAAAATCATGTTTGATAACCAATTTATGGAAACAAGAAGAACATACATTTGCCTTTTTTAAATATTGCCTTACACATTTTTAAAATAAATTGATCATACTCTGGATGGTCAGGAGGCATGAAGATGTACATGAACATTTTTACTACTCAAAGGGTTAATATCACTATCTGCCTCCCCGCTCCCTGACCTCACCCCCTCCCACTCCTCCTCAAGCTGCAGCATACTTCCAGCCACTCTGGCCCCTATGCTCTTCCTAGAGCATCCCAGGCATGCCCCACCACCCTCAGGACTTTTATACTGGCTTTTCCCTTGGCCAGGGTCACCCTTTCCTCAGATTTTCTCATGGCCCACTCCTTAGCTTCCTTCAAGTCTTTGGTCAGATATCACCTTCTTGATGAGACCTGCCCTGACCACCTCATGTGAAATTAAACTCCCCCCACCCTACCTCTCCTTACTTTGTTATATATATTTTTTTCATTGCACTTAGCAGTTTCTACAAAGAATAGAATACCTATGTATTATTATGTATCTATTTTGTTTGATGTTTGTATTTCATCCCTCTTGGACAAAAGGTTTGCGGGGGTGGATCTCTGTTCTTTTCCCGGATGAATTTAAGGTTCTTAGCACAGCTCTTGCACATGGTAGGTGCTCAATCAGTGTCTGTCGAATGAAGTTAAAGGTGGTTTTGGAGGGGAGAAGGTAAATCTGGACGGGAAGGGGAAGGACTTCTCAAACAGCCCACAGTGTGGTTCCAAGTGAATCAGTAAATGGGGAAATGGGTGCATTTCACTGAAGCTGAGACCTGAAAACCTAGAAATGCTATGCGGCAGCACTGCTTGACCTCACGCCCCCCTTTCTACAGTGGAAAACCTCACACACAGCAGAAGATCAGGACTTTGCCCCGTACCCCCCGTCCCATCCCCAGCCACCCATGGTCCATCTTGTCTCTCATCTACAACCTCCTTCTGCTTTGATGATTATAGAAGTGAGCCTCTTTTCCTCAAGCATTCCCAACTTTTAGTCCCAGGACAATGGCAACAATAAACTAAGTTGTTAGGAAATATACATGGGGTCATGAGAGTGACCTTCCACTTCAATTATCTTCTGTATATAAATTAACTATGTACATATGCATCTTTGGGATACTATAGACAACATTATGCCAATATTTGAGGTTATTAAAAAAAACAACAACCCAGAACTACAGAGCAGTGTCAGCTTGTTTGAGCTGTATGGGTAAATTCTGGACTTGGGGTCCTGGCTTGGTGTTCCAGGGCTTAAGTCCTCTTTGTCTTAAAGCACACCATTGCAGCCACATAGCACTCTGTGTGAAAAGAGAGGCAAGAAAAACCCGAACCCAAACCAACAAAAACTCACAGGTCTGTTCTCTCTGAGCTCTGCCCCTCAGCTCAACAGCCTGGTTCCCTTCTCCTCTCAGACCCCCCCCCCCCAAAGATACATGGAACACAGCAAACCAGATCCACACTCCACACCGTCCTCCCCTGGAGCCTGTCTTTCTCCGGACCTCCTGGTCTCAGGAAATGTTGTAATAGCCCATCTGGCCGTGTACGTCACTCTGTGGCTGTCCTCTCTCCTGGCCCTGCCATATCTCATGGCTACCAGCCCTGTGTATTTGACCTCTTCTCTCCACATCAGTCCAGGCCATCCTCTTGGCCCAACTGGACTTGGGCCGGCACGGCCTCCTAATTGGTCTCATGGATCTGATCATGCTATCTTTTCACCTGTCCTCTACATTATAACCAGGGTTGTTTTTTATTTTTTTTAAATTTTACTTATTGATTTTAGAGAGAAAGGAAGGTGGGAGAGAAAGGAACATTGATTTGTTGTTCTACTTCTTAATGCATTCATTGGTTGATTCTTGTATGTGCACTGACTGGGCATCAAACCCACAAACTTGGCATCTTGGGATGATGCTCTAAGAACTGAGGTACCTGGCCAGGGCCCAGAGTCTTTTTATTCTTTCTTTTTTTTAAAAGCATATTTGATTAGGAAACTCAGACACAGAGAAGCTCAGTGATGTCCTTGGGCGCCCTGTCTTGTCCATGAGCTATGGACCATTCCAGGGGTCGTCGGCCAATTGACTCCAATTCCTGCTGGGGACCCTGGCACTGCTCCAGTTACCCCCAGATGCTGGCATGAAGCACTAAAATGGACTTATAAAACAAAATGAATTCATTTTCATGTCTTTTATTTAATTAACTCTTGAATGCAGTTACTCCAGGGTTGGGCTGCCTGGATTTGAATTTTACCTCCCTCCCTAACTCCCGTAAGCCAGTTTCTTCTCTTTATCTTGGGTTTCTTATCTGAAAAATGGGACAACAGTGGTTCCCACCTTACAGGGTTATTGTGCTGGTTGGGACAACACATGTGGCTTTTTTGTGTTGTGTGTGCTATGACTATGGTCGCGGTGTGGGCTGTGAGTTTTGGTGCATGCTGTGATGGCATATTTATAGTGATATGTGTGAAAATCAAGAAATCCTTGAGGTGAGTCTCTGAGACTTTCAGTTCCTGTTCCTTTATCTCCTTGGGATCTTCCCTCGCACCCTTGGAGAAAATTTTATATCTGTGGTGTTCTTTAAAATCATAGAACATGGTGTTCTAGCCTAGGTTAATTCAGGATGTATGAAAATCTGAACTGGTTTAAAAAATAGAGCTGGAATGTGCCTTAGAGATATCTTCAGTTTGAAAAACAGCCTCTTTTCCACAGATGAGAAAACCAAGGCTCACCGAAAATGGAGTGACTTTGCTAAGTCCTTTAGTGAGCGGCAACTTCAGGATCAGAAACCAGCATCAGAAAGCTAACACCGGTCCTTCATTCTTTTATGTATTCATGTGTTGGGCAGATATGCACAGCACTTCTTTATAGGACGTTGGGAATGAGCGTCAAGCTGAGGTTCTTGGCAAACAGAGCTTTAGCTGGGCAAATAGGCAGTGTCAGAAGGATGATTGGGATATCTGTCCTCTTGACAATTGAAAGAAATGTTTGTTCAGTGCCCCTTCTGTGGACACACATCCTAAACCATTTCCACACTTTCAGTACTGTTGAATCAATCCTCACAGTAGCCGGTTCAGATAACTATGCTAATGACAGTGAACCCCCTGGTTTTGAGCTGAGGAAATGGAGGTTTAGGACTTGATGACTTGCCCGGGGGACTCAGGTATGGCAGAGACCCAGCCCCTTTAATGCCCTGCCTACCCTTCAGCAGGACATGCTGCGTGTTGGCCCATGGTGCCTAAGGGTGAGCAAAGCATCCCGAGTCTTCCGAGTGCAGCTCAGCACAAGGGCTCTGCCATCTTGTCCCTTTTCTACATCTTCCCACTTCTCTGTTGACCTTTGTCTCTGTGTGCTCCTTCCTGTTCTTATTTGACCTTCTGGGGCTTGACCCTTTGTCATCTGTGGTGTTTCCAAGATTCTCTTGTTTAGCAGGGTCCTTGGAGGTCACCCAGGTCTCCATCTGCTGGCTTGAACAAGCGTCTGGTTTCAGAGCACGAACCCCTCTAGTTCAATCCAGCTCACTTTCCCCCTCTACCTACAGCCCTTGCAAAACAAGCCATCTCTCAAAAGAGCATAGGTTCAACACTTTAGACATGTGGCTTCTAGCAACTTGTGTGTGTGTGTGTGTGTGTGTGTGTGTGTGTGTGTGTGTGTATGCACCTGCGCATGTGATCCGAGGCTCTGACTAGAGGCACCGTGCTCAGTCAGCTGGTTTCTGAACATTTTCTGCCCTACCTGAGAGCCAGCAAGCCACTAAAGAGCAAGGTTTGCCTATGCAGTTTGCAAAAGCAGATGCCCCCAGTGTTCTTACTGCGGATGACAGAGTGCAGCTTGAGAGGTCTCACTTGTTCTCACCTTTGCACAATTGGTCTCACACTTATTACACAACAAGCATTTGCCATGTGTGATGTGGTGGAAACGGGCTGCAGGAGTGTTCTGCAATTAGTCATATTTACCTGCATGCCAACGTCCAGGCGGAATGTCTAGAAAGAGTGAAGTAAGGTGGAAGAGATCAGACAGCTTATTGAATCTGGATGTGTTTCTTCTAAGCAGGAGCTGTGCATGCACACTCAGTCATCTGGTCCCCTTGCCCTGGCCTGCAGGCCGGAAGGAGGGAGGCTTTGCCTGTGGTTCTCGTGGGCTCACCACACTAATGCTCGACAGCTCTGATAGAATGAAAATTCACAAGTCTGGTCAGTATAACAGCTGCTGTGCCCCCTTGTTTGAAAAATGATTGAGAAGATGTTTACCTTTTCTCCATGTTTTCTATTTGGAATTATTTATTTTCTCATGGTTTTTTTTAAAAGAATTTATTTTTTAGCACTTGTTGCATCAAGACTGGCACTTGAGCTATTTTCCAGGAGGTTGTAAACATCTGTCAGGCTTCTCTGTCCATGTCCTTGGTGTGGTGCCCAGTGGGGAGGAGCTATGAGATAATTACTTGTTGGGTTTAAAGGTGATTTCGCCAAGGAAGTGTCAGGCAGAGGGTGGGCTGGAGGATTCAGTGACCTGTCAGTTCCCCTCAGACACCAGTTCCTGAGCCTCTTTGATAGATTTTATTATTTCCACTCATTTTTATTTGGTTTTGGTTGCACCTACATCAAATCTGTATGTGAACATTAGGAAACTTTTTCATGGGCCGAGGGGTATTAGAAATAAACTCTTAATTCTATCTCTGGGAGAGGAAATGTGTCTGCGCTTTCTGTTGGGATATAAATGGAAGGATTGCAGCTGTGGGGACTGAGACGTGTGAGTTCCTGCTTCTCAAGTATGACTACCAGCAAAGACCCCTGGACTCAGTTGGGCCGTGAAACTGAGCCCCTCTGCTGCCCACCCCCAGTGTGGAGCAGAGGTCCTTGGAGGTTCTGGGCGGGGGCACATGCCAATCGAAATACTGACAAAAATTAGTTTTTAATTTGAAAAACAAATCTTTCCTTATCAGACATAATCAACCATAAATATAAATGGAAAAATCAATTCCACAGCCAAATGCAATTTTTGGTGTCACAATTATTTTTTTTTAAGGGTAAAAATTTAAATTTTGCCTGGAGTAAGTACCACAGTAGTAAGAAAACACTTAGGCTTGATGGTCAACTGACCATGGGCAGAGGGAGGGAGAAGAGACTGGGGGTCAGCTCGGAGAGCTCCCACCTGGCTGGAGAGGTGGCTGAAGGTACCGGCAACATGGAAGGGGAGTGGAGGGAGATGCGGAGGGCAGTAGGCAGGGTTCTGCAGAGGCACAGAACCAACAGGAGACAGGGAAAGCATCAACTGACCTTAAGGGATAGTTCCAACAAGAGCCAAGGATGTTGCATTCTTGAGTCTGAAGGCTGGAAATTCAGACAGAGGTTCTGTGTTGCTGTTTTGAGAAAGATGCTGCCTTCGGGAAGACTCACTCTATGCTCTGAAGGCATTCACCTGGTTAGATGAGGTCTGCCATATTATGCAGGGAAACCTGCTTGACTCAAAGTCTACTAATTTAAATGTTAATCTTTACCAAAGGCTACTGATTTAAATGTTTATCACCTGTTTAGAATACCTTCACAGCATCATCTAGTGTGGTGTGGACCAAACAACTGGGCCCCACAGTCCTGCCGTCACATAGCATGAGCCATCACAGCGAGCCTGTCCTCATGTCTGCCACATGTGCAGAGCTGGCACTTGCAAGAGGCTGTTTCTCCCCAATAAGGGGCGGGGCCATTGGCTTTTTTTTGCAGGAGGTTTGCAAAGGTCATTGTGCCCATCTTGATTGCCCCTTCTCTTCCTATTATGTTGCCAGGTTCCTGAGGCCTCATAGGAGCTTTTCTTCCCCCTAGTCTGGCTGTTGTCATTATCCTTCTTAATCTTGGCATGAGGATGCCCTGGTTGGCTTCCAGGAAGGAGAATGACTTTCTGTCTTCCTCCCACAAACCTATTGCTTTTAATTGAATATAAATATAGAGCATCTTGTCTTCTCTCCCAGGCAGACACTGGGCTTTGCTCTGGGGTGATTTAAGTGGCCATGCTACCCTGGCTCAGAGGTGAAAGAGTACTAGAATTTAGTGATATTGGGTCATTCTGGCTGCTGCATGGAGGCATTTGCTTCCAAGAAGATTCCTGAGGCTCTTATGTTGTCACTTATCAGTAGTGGGGCCACCCAAGAATCACAGTGGGTTTTAGTCTTGCCTCTGCCACTGATGTGCTAGGTGACCATAGACTAGTCTTTCCTGATCTCTGGCTTTGGCTTTCCTGGCAGACCTGGCCAATTGTCAAATCTAATAATATTTCTACCTACTGAGCCATCATGGTGGGTCATTTCTGTCATGCTTATTTACAAAGACGAGGGTCTGGCCTGCACCATGGTGTGTGAATATATGCTCGAGGACGTAAGGGGCACAACTGACTGGTTGTCAGATGTACTCAACCTGAAATCTAAATTGAAGAATTTATTCCATAGCCAAGTGTATTTTTGGATTCACCCTGTTCTGCATCATCTGTTTGTTTCACTACATCCCTTCTCTGGTTGAAGAAAGTAGCATCTGAAGCAGGCAGAGTTTAGGCGACTAGTGTGGCAGTTACACAGCCCGGCCCATAGATGCTGCCACACATTGTGCTCTGGGGAAGTCAATGCAAGGCTGGTGTTCTCAAGGGTCCAGTCCTTTCGTCCCTTAACAAAGAGGTAAACCAAAGAAGTGATGGTACCCTTAGTTAAATTCTGCTCTGAAAATATCAGATTGGGAGAGTCAACTTAAGTTTATATTTGTCAAATAAGAAATCAGGAAAAATCTAGCATGACTGGATATTACTCAATGCCAACCAAGGAGATGCTGTGGTCAGATTTTATTTTTCCTAAGAGACAAGAAGTGAAAGTAAATTTTATTGAACAATACTTGAAAATATTATTTTCCTCTGCTTTAGAGGGATCTACTATTCTCTGATGTCATATTCTGGGAGTGGGCATATGCATTTATTTATGATTTTTTTAATGTTACACATATTTTAAATTACTGAAATAGCATATGTGTTTACACGAGTTAGTTCTAAGTTATAGATAGGTGTAATAATCTTAGGTTCTTCCTGAAAATTCGGCAATGTATGCTCTAAACTGGACAATCTTTATTTTCTTCTTCTTTTTAAATATGTTTTCTATATTTTGTGTTTGGGAAAATATTCTTAAAATTCTACTTTGATTTTGTATATTGAAAAAACTATGTTGAACAACCTTGACATACTTCCTTTGTAAGAGATAGAGATTTCTTGTTTCACTTGGATTTTCAAAGCAAAGAAATAGGGCTCTGACTCTTGGAGAATCATTAAGGGGCAGGGTCGGGTGAGTGGGGAGGACTGAGGTATCCTGTTGGGAATTATACACCTGGGGCATTATGAGGCAGACGTCCTTGGGCATTTTCTTTCTCTCAGGTATATTTATATTTTTAAAAGCTGTTATTTCAGTTTAAGAGATCAAGCCTTGTGGTTGGGTATGATTGTACCTTTATAATCTTCATAGTAACTCATCTCTGAGGTATAGATTAGATCCTTGATCTTTCCAAGTGTCACTTAAATGAAAATAAAATGACTGAAAGAGGTGTGTTTTCTTTGACTTGAATGCATGCCGGCTGCAAGTCTGGAGGTCACTGCTCACCCACGCTCTGTGCAGATGTGTCCCCAGACTATCTCAGAGACAAAGTAGAAGCTGAGGGCGGGAACAGGGAGGGGGTGCAGGGCTGTGTGCCAGAGGCATGGGGTGCCTGGAGGTGGGTGGAGTAGGCAATGTCTTAGGACCAATGACCTGCTCTTCCCCACCCTGTGGCTGGCCTTGCCCTCCAAAGTGGGGCTCTCTGTGGTCCCTTCAAAGACCCATCCAGCCCCACTTGTCCTTTCCACTTCTCCTCACAGACTCCCCTCCCGTTACTTTCTCCTCCCACCCCATCTGCAGCTTTAGTCTAGAACATTCTAGAATATTTTCACAGCACACACAAACATACTCCCACTTCCCAGTCAGAGACAACTTCATAGATGCTGTTCCTTTTGCCAGTACTGGCCCTTTTCTCTTTTCCCCCCTTAATACTAAAATTTCTCCAAAGAACAGCCTTCCCACCAGCACCCCATCCTCAGCTCCCATTCTCTCCTCACCTCGCCCCTGTACGGTGACCGTCCTGGTGGGGACACCAGTGCTGTCCATCTGGCTGGCAAGTGGCTTTTGTTGGAGGGTAGGCCTGTGGTTCCAGTGGCCAGACTGAGAAGGAGTGGGGCCGGTGGGTGGGGTCTCTGTTGGGAGAGGTCAATGGAACAAGAGTAGTGACACCACATCCTTCACCTTGTGTGTTAGGACAAATGCAGGGTCCTGAGTGCCGACTGTGGTCTCTGGGATGGCCAGACATGCACTTATGGCATCTGGGCTTTCTCTCTGCCTTAGTCTGAGGACACACAGCCAGCTCAACAACAGGTTGAGACCACTTGTCCCTCATCTGGGAGCCTAGATGGAAAGAAGAAGACCAACACAGACCTGGTAGGAGTGTGGGCTATCTCTGTTGGGCCCCTGAAATTGGAGGACTGACATTGGGTCACCAGATTTTTAGTTTTTCTGAAGAGGCCATTAAAAATACCGTCTCTTATCTTACTATGTGTCCATCCATGCTGCACACGCTCTGTATGTGGCTGTCTCTACTTAGATATTACTACTTTGTGAAGATGGAAAGTAGATCTTAATATAAATAACAGTTCTTAAAAATTGCTGAGTTAGTATGGTTTTAATGATATGTGAAAGACACTTTCTCCAAATAGCTTCAGTCCAAGGGCAGTTTGTTGGCCCACCTGGCTGGCCAGGTTTCTGGGGACTCCCTCCCCTCACCCCAGACTGAAGGGGAAGTTGGTCTATAAATGGAGAGGACCCCAGGACTCCCTGGAAGTCAGTTGCTCCCCTGCTTTTGTTTGCAGATGACCTTGTATCAAGATGACCATGGTATCAAGTCCTCTGCCATTGATAGAGGCCATGGACTCTGCTGTAACAGCCGGCAGAAGGAGAATCTTGACCAGCTTGTGTGGGCCAGTCCCCGTTAAACTCTCTGATTGGCTGGCTTGTGTCACAGCCCACGCCTTGGGTCAATCGTGCTGCTGATGGGGGAGCTGTGGTTGGCCATGCTTGAGCCATGGCCTGTTCTTGTGGCTCTGTTGCCTCAAGGGGTGACAGGCAGTGATGGATATAGTGTCATCAGAACCACGCAATTAGAAAGGGGGATACATTGTCCTTTGGGGAGAGTGCTGCCCAGACCAAATAATGGGACTCCACCAAGAGGTTGGTAGGCAAGCAAAAGGAATAAAGCGGTAACAGTGAAATTCCAGAGTGGCGTATCTGTCTTGGGAGGAGACAGGCACTCATGTATGTCTCTCATGCATACCTTAGGACAGTGACTGTCAACCTTTTTCACCTCATGGCCCGCATAAACTAATTACTAAAATTCTGCAGCACATTTTTTTGCCGATCTGACACAAAAAAATAGGTATAATTTCAATTCATTCACATTGGGCAGCCATTTTTGTGTTGGCTGTTATCATTTGTTTAATTTGACAATCTTAGGGGAAAAGAGGTCAGTGCCCCTGACTCAATAGTCAGGTATTGATTGCATGTTTTAAAAATTCTTGCGGTACACCGAATATAAAAAGCACTGCCTTCAGACGTACTTCTTAAGCAAAACCTTTTTACCTTTTCTGCTCACAAGTCCACTAGTCCTGAATAGCCTAAATGGTCGGCTAATAATAAGCATTTAGTAATTGTTTTATATACATTATTTCATTTAGATCCCATTTGAATAACTTCTAGAATTATCCCCACTTTACAACAGACAAAGTGCACTGCACTAGATTATTAAGAAGCTAAAGGGGAAATGAACTTGTTGTCAGTCACATGGGCCGGGTGATTTTCTTTTTCAAATGGAGCTGTGACTGAACAAAAGAATGTCCTTTTACTGTGATGAAATCCCTGTTCAGGTACCATCTCGTGAAGCAGAGCTGTAAGGTGGGCAGAGAAGGATCACTTAGGTAGTAAACCACAGTAACACCCATTCCTGTCTTTAGCATTCTGGGAGACTCTGGTCTGCATGTGCAGAGTTATGGCCAGTGTTCTGCCTATGAACCAGGATCGACCATTCTTCTCATCAATGCATCTGCAGCCCTTCCCAAATCTCGAATGACAGATGTTTCTGTTTTCTCTCTTACCGTTTGAATAGCATTGTGTCCTTGAAGGCTTTCTGGGGACACTCTTTTGTCAATACAGACAGAGATTGGAATTCAACTATTAAATTTCTGTCCAGTGGAGAGAACTGGCTACCCTAAATGAAGACAATATTCTGATCAGTGCTTTTAGCAGCAATGTGATTAGTAATGCTTGCTCATCTCAGGTCAGAAGCTGACACTACCAGACGAGGGGCCCTAAGGATAAATAAGCATGAGTCTCTTACTGTAGAGATGAAGGAGCCCAGGTAGACCTTTCTGGTCTATAGGAGACAACATCAGAAACAAGGCCTTTCTACTCATTTCTTTATCACTTTACTTATTTTGGATTTTTAATGCCACACTAAATCATAGCAATTATGATACTATCTTTTAAAAAAGACTTATTATTTGCAGACCCTACCATATGTCAGAGTGGACCTCGCACTTAAAACCATTCCACCCAGAGGCTTACAGAACTTAAATAATTCTCTTACGTATCTCTTCATCAGCTGGGGCTGTTACAATAAAAATACTATGGACTGGGTGATGTAAATGACAAATTTATTCCTTACCATTCTGGTGTCTGGAAGTGCCAGCAGTTTCGGTGTCTGGTGACCCCAATTCCTGGGTATGTCCTTATGTGGTGAAGAGAGAGAGCCCATCTCTCTCATTCTCTTCTTATAAGAGCATTAATCATATTGTGAAAGCTCCCCCTTCGTGGCCTTATGTAAACCTAGTTACCTCCTAAAGGGCCTGCCTCCTAATACCATCTCATTGAAAACTAAGGCATCAAATAAGAATTTGGAAGGAGGGGGACACATGCACTCATTCCATACAGCTGAGCCAACTCTGGAATTCTAGCTCCAGCTCCACTGTGGCAAAGCCTAGGATTCAGGTTTGAGCCCCAGGTTACACGCTTAAGAGCAGGCATGGTAAAATTGCATGTTTAAGTTCCAATAATTTACTGACTGACAACGCTACACATTTGTTCCTCACATTTTTGTTGAATGCTTGTTGTATGCCAGAGTTTCTGTCCTTGTGGAACTCGTTTTCTATTACAAAAAGTGGTTTGTGGCCAGGCATTCATGGTGCGGTGTAGAAGGCTGTGATAAGTGTCATGTGGGGCTCACTGAGAGGCACCTCACGTGTCCTTGGGGGGCCAGAAAAGCTCTCCAGAAGAACTAAGACCTGACCTGGGTCCTGTGTGAGACCCAGCCCTGGGGGCAGAGCACTGAGACCTGACCTGGGTCCTGTGTGAGACCCAGCGCCCGGGGAAGGGGGTGGGGCAGAGCAAGCAAGGAGAGAGGAATATGTGCGAAGGCTGTGTGCGAGCAGCAGCATTGTGAGCAGAAGAAAAAAAAAATATATATATATATATTTTAGTATTTTTCTGAAGCTGGAAACGGGGAGAGACAGTCAGACAGACTCCCGCATGCGCCCGACCGGGATCCACCTGGCACGCCCACCAAGGACGACGCTCTGCCCACCGGGGGGCGATGCTCTGCCCCTCCGGGGCGTTGCTTTGCCGCGACCAGAGCCACTCTAGTGCCTGGGGCAGAGGCCAAGGAGCCATCCCCAGCGCCTGGGCCATCTTTGCTCCAATGGAGCCTTGGCTGCGGGAGGGGAAGAGAGAGACAGAGAGGAAGGAGGGGGTGGGGGTGGAGAAGCGAATGGGCGCCTCTCCTGTGTGCCCTGGCCGGGAATCGAACCCGGGTCCCCCGCACGCCAGGCCGATGCTCTACCGCTGAGCCAACCAGCCAGGGCTTCTGAGTCTCATTTTTACGTCCCATCTATGTATGGATTCATATAGTTCTTAGTTTTTTCTGATTTTCTTATTTCACTCCGTATAATGTTATCAAGGTCCATCCATGTTGTTGTAAATGATCCGATGTCATCATTTCTTATGGCTGAGTAGTATTCCATAGTATATATGTACCAAAGCTTTTGAATCCACTCGTCCTCTGACGGACACTTGGGCTGTTTCCAGATCTTTGCTATTGTGAACAATGCTGCCAGAAACATGGGGGTGCAATGAAACCATAAGCATCTTAGAAGAAAACATAGGCAGTAAGCTCTCCGACATCTCTCGCAGCAATATATTTGCTGATTTATCTCCACTGGGAAGTGAAATAAAAGACAGGATAAATAAATGGGACTATATCAAACTAAAAAGCTTTTGCACAGCTAAAGACAATAAGAACACAATAAAAAGACAAACTACACAATGGGAGAACATATTCGACTATAGGTCTGATAAGGGGTTAATAACCAAAATTTATAAAGAACTTGTAAATCTCAACACCAGGAAGACAAGCCAATCCAAAAATGGGAAAAAGAAATGAATGGACACTTCTCCAAAGAGGACATACAGATGGCCAATAGGCATATGAAAAAATGCTCAACATCACTAATCATTAGAGAAATGCAAATTAAAACCACAATGAGATATCACCTCACACCAGCCAGAATGGCGCTTATCAACAAAACAACACAGAATAAGTGCTGGCGAGGATGTGGAGAAAAGGAAACCCTCCTGCACTGCTGGTGGGAATGCAGACTGATGCAGAAGAAAATATTTTTCACTATAGCAGAAGCAGAGCCCAAAAGGGTAAGCCTTGTTATGGACAGAATGTCTGTCCACCTTCCGAATTCGTGTGCTGAAGCCTGGGTCCCCATTGTGATGGAATCAGGAGGCAGGGCCTTTGGGAGGTTATGAAGGTGAAGCCTTTATGAATAGGATTAGTTCCCTTACAAGAGGAGACAAAAGGCTGCTCTCCCTCCCAGGAACACACCTGTGAATCACACCCATGCCTTTCCCTCTACCCCCCCCCCCCCCATTTTTTCTCTAAACTGTGCATCTCTTAAACTCCAAGGGTCTCCAAGAGGTTGCAACCAGGGGAGCAACGGCCCAGGCTGAGCCCCTGGACCTATCTCCAAGGCCCCCTTTTCTCTGATTTCTCAGCGAGCCAGGGCAGCCGTGCTTAGGTCCTCTCCTGTTCCTTCTTCTACCCTAAGTCCTTCCTTGTTTCACAGTCCCTAGCTTTGATAAAGATACTCTCAAAATTAAAAAAAAAAAAAAGAACAAGCGGATCTGTCTGGTCCATGTGAGGACTCAGCAGGAAGGCTTCCTACCTGTAGGTAGGAAGTGAGTTCTCACTAGGAGCTGAATCAGCTGGCACCTTGATCTTGGACTTTCAGCCAAATTTCCTTTGTTTAAACCACTCAGTCTGTTGTCTTTGTCATGGCCCCAAAGCTGACCAAGGCAAGACTAGATGATGAGGAGCTAGGTGATGAATGGCTTTACCAGATGTGGTAGGCTAGAATTCTAAATTGGTCCCCCGTGACTTCCCACCCAAACCTCCGGGATGGTGACTGTGATGAGACTATTCACATTACATGGCACAAGGATTCTGCAGATGTAATTAAGGTGACTAATCAGTTGTCTTTGAGTTAATGGAAAGGGAGGCTATCTGGGTGAATCCAGTCTAATCACGTGAACCTTTTAAAAGCAGAGAGTTGTTCTTATCTGGTGGTGGATGGAAAAGTCAGAGTGGCTCCAAGATTGAGAGGGACACAGCATTCTGTTCCTGGCTTGGAGATGTGGCAACGGGAAGATGGGCATCATCAGCTGACTGTCAGCTCAGAAGTGAGACTTCAGTCCTACAGCTTCTGGCAACCAAATCTGCCAACGAACTGGATGATATTGGAAGTGGGTTCTCTCCCAAAGCTTCCACTGAGGTCCCAGCCTGGCTGACACCTTGTGACGGTCCCTGGGAGGCCTGCAGTTGCACACTAGGACTTCTAGCCTGCAGAACTGCGAGATAAATAGTCCTGTAATTTGTTACACAGCAATAAGAAATTAATATATTCAAGCCAAGTTAAAAAGATTTGACTTACTGGCTTATGGTGGCACAGTGGATAGAGCACCAACCTGGAGCACTGAGGTCGCTGGTTCTAAACCATGGGGCTTGCCTGGTCAAGGCACATATGACAAGCAACCAATGAACAGCTAGAATAAAGCAACTACTATTCCACCCCCCCTCCTCTCTCTGTAAAATCAATGAATAAACTCTTTAAAAAAAGGTTTGACCTTATTAGAGAACAAATTAAGGTAATATCTTTTAATAGTCCAAATATATGACATGTAGCAGTAATTTCCGGAGAACTGAGAGAGAATGAAGCAGAAGCGATTTTCAAAAACTACTACTAATACTCTTGGTGCTATAAGGAGAAGCAAAAGATGGGTATTAAAATGTAAACAACTAGAGAACCAAAAGATTTCTTGGAAGTTAACAACATGACAACAGGAAAGAAATGTCTCAGCAGAAGTTGGAAGATAAATGGGAGAGGAAATCTAGTCAGTGGAGCAAAAGATGGACGAGGGCAGAAAAGGTTGTAGAATTGGAGGATAGTTTGCATCCTAAAAGAGACGGTCTGGAGGGAAAGACCTGAGAAAATGGGGACAATGGGAGGGGAGACACTAGTTGAGAAATTTTGGAGAACATTTCCCAGAATTGAAGGAAATAAGTTCGCAAATTTTGTGGGACCTGCCAAGTGCTCAGCACAATGGATGACAACAGAGCCACATCAACCATCAGGGCATTTAAAGACATTTGGAAAAAGAGAAGATTCTAAAAACTTTGGAGAAAAAAAATAACAGTTTTCAGAATTGCATTGGCCTTCTCACCATCAATGTCTGTAGCTGGGAGGGAGTTTTTCTCTCAGGGACTATTACTTCTGACCCAGATGTTTTTACTTAGTTACACTATCCAATAATTGTAAAAGTTAAATGATGACATTGTTTTAAACAGATAAGGGTGAAATCAAGCTATTTTCCTTCAAAAATGGCTAGTTTATTACTCATACATCTAAAGGGAAAAAAAGATAGCTACAATAAGAACTTCTTCTCTCAGGAGAAATGTTGATAAATACTGACCTAGCTTAGGTTATGGAATAGATCTAATACTAAAAGTGATAATCATACAGACCACATTTTTTGACCATGGTGCAATATAAAAAGAAAAAATGTAATAAAGAACAGACAACCACTCTTCCTTCCTCACTTTCACTTGTTTGGAAGCTGAAAAACATATCTCTAAAGAATTAATGTGTAAAAGAGGCCAAAGGAATATCACAAACACATTCAAGTATATTTTGGGGGGTCAGGACACTGAAATTTGGCCACCAAATATGCCCCAACATGCTGGATAGTGTCTGTCCTGAGGAAGAGCGACTTTTTTATTCCAAACAGAAGCACCAGCCACTTGCCATGTGGTGTACCTAGCATGCTGTGCCCACCCAGAGACAGCACCTTTTAAAAGTAGGCACCAAGAGGCCAGCTGGACCAGAGAGGCCTGGATGGGTTATGGGACTGAGGAGGAAATTGTAGCTCTAAGCGTGCATATTTAAAAAGAGGGATTGAAAATGATGTAACCACTCAGTACAAAAATTAACAGCAGAACAATTGCCAAAATGTAGTAATAAAATAATGACAAGAGCAGAAATCAACGAGAGAGAGAGAGAGAGAGAGAGAGAGAGAACAACAACAAACAGAAGAAAAAAGAGAGAGAATCAACAGATAATATTAGAGATTTTTGACCTGACCAGGTGGTGGCTCAGTGGATAGAGCATCGGACTGGGATGCCGAGGACCCAGGTTCGAGACCCTGAGGTCGCCAGCTTGAGCTCGGGCTCATCTGGTTTGAGCAAAAGCTCACCAGCTTGGACCCAGGGTCACTGGCTCGAGCAAGGGGTTACTCGGTCTGCTGAAGGCCCACGGTCAAGGCGCATATGAGAAAGCAATCAATGAACAACTAAGGTGTCGCAACGCACAATGAAAAACTAATGATTGATGCTTCTCATCTCTCCGTTCCTGAATTAGAGGTTTTTAAGAGGAAGTTAAATTATAACTAGAATATGCAATAATTATAAAACAAAGTATGAGTAAAAATACTTGAAAACATCTAAGAACTGAGATAATTAATTGGCTTAAGAAGAAATATAACTACAGCCATATATTAACATATGGCTCAACTGTAAAAATTGTGTCAACGGTCAATAAAAGGGCCACCATCTAAAGCATCTATAGGACATAATTTATTTTCCAAGATTCAATAATTTTTATTGCATGCAAATTACAGTACTCCAGCATATAGAAAAAGGGACATCATTTTCCAATGAACATGAGGAGGCTAATGTGACTTTGATTACTAAAACTTGACAGGCACAGTGAAAGGAAAAACATAGACCAATCTCACCTATGAAAATAGATGTAAAAATCATAAGTAACCCATTACTGAAATGGATGGTACAGAATATTAAAAAAATATGAGAGTATTGTTTAATAATAGAAAATATTTTGGTGTAATTTACATTAATAGGGTGTTTTGGATGAAGTTTGGTTTCTAGAATGGAGAGTTCTGACATAATATCAACTTTAACAAGATAGAAAGTTGTGTCTCACATAAAGCCTGTAAAGGGACTCATGGGCAACAGTGGCCTAGCCTCTGTCATTGCTTTGCCTCCTTCAACACATGGCTTCTATTTTGTCATTTAGATGTCTTCTCCAGCTCCTGCCTTCTGATATATTTCAGCTAGCAGAAGGAAGAAATGGTCCCTCTCCACCCCATCTCCCTCCCTGCACCTTGAAGGGCAAGACATGGAAATTACATACACTTCTTTAAATCACAGCTCACTAGCCAGACTTAGTCCTATGGCCATATCTAGATGTGAGGGATTTGGGGGAAATATTGAGTGGTCGTGTCCTCTGAAACTTTATTACTACAGAAGAAAAATAATGGGAAAAGTAGCTCTCTGCCACTCTCTCATGAAATGCAGATGAAACATTCAACAAAATTAAACACCTTTTGGGGTGGTGTTGATGTAAGAAGGTCCAAACCTATAGAAAATTATTATGAGAGTTTGTTAGAGTTCATTTGGGCGAACTGATGACATGCCAGGAAGCAAGATTTCAAAATCATCTGGAGAGTCTGATCAGGCAGTGGCGTAGTGAATAGAGCATCGGACTGGGATGCAGAGGACCCAGGTTTGAAACCCCAAGGTTGCTGGCTTGAATGCAGGGCTCATCTGGTTTGAGCACAGCTCAGCACCTTGGACCCAAGGTCACTGGCTTGAGCAAGCGGTCATTCGGTCTGCTGTAGCCCCTCTTGGTCAAGGCACATATGAGAAAGCAATCAATGAACAACTAAGGTGCTGCAACCAAGAATTGACGCTTCTCATTCCCCTTCCTGTCTGTCTGTTCCTTCCTCTGTCACACACACACACACACACACACACACACACACACACACACACACAAAAAAAATTATCTGGAGAATGATGATTCTCACGTCCTTTTTAGACATGTTGAATTAAGGAGGGTACTAAGAAAAACTACATGAAGGTGGGAGAAAGGAAGGAGGAGGAATCTGTGTTTGGACTCCAGGAAAATTAAAGAGATCATGTGCTCCCTTAAGGGTGATTATACCTTGAGGGGTTGGAAAGTGAGGATCACTCTGGCATTTCAAAGGTGTGTTGACCTCCATGTACAAGAACAATGGACAGGGCTTGCTTAGGGCAAAGACAGACCTTTCACTAGGGAAGTTACAGGCCTGGGCATGACTTCCCACTATGACAGGCCCAGTTAGGACTTTGTGGTCAGATCACACTGTGAGGTTACTTTTGGTCACTGAGCTTGCGAGTTTTATTTGTTCACATTGGCAAGTCTGAAACTCTCAAGCAAGAGCTTATGCTGCAGTCGTTGGGAAGA
The DNA here is from genome assembly GCF_036850995.1 of Saccopteryx leptura. Classification (NCBI taxonomy): domain Eukaryota; kingdom Metazoa; phylum Chordata; class Mammalia; order Chiroptera; family Emballonuridae; genus Saccopteryx; species Saccopteryx leptura. Next base: position 219,395,912 of record NC_089504.1, on the reverse strand, counting down.
ATTTCTTCTTCCTTGGGAAACCTCTCTATTTGTTCTTCATGCCTTCAACTGATTGGACGAGGCCCACTCAGTGATGGAGATTAACCAGCTTCACTCAAAGTCAATTGATTGTAGATGTTCAACACAGCTATAAACTATCTCCACAGCCACACCTTGATTAGTGTTTGATTGGATAACTGGGGACTCTAGTTAGGTTGACGTATCATGCTAACCATCATACCCCTCATGCCAACAGCAGCAACAACAACAAAACAGCAGGAGAATGTTGGTTTGAAAGGTATTTCCTTAACCTGATAAAGGCAATTGTAGCACATGTTAGTTATCTTTCATAACCTCATACCTGTGCCCAGCTCTGCATCTCCTTCCTACACTTGGGAGATTGACTTTTCTGTGGGTCTCACTGAAAGTCTGGCCCCGTCTTTCACACTAGAAAGTCCAAAAGGTAGCTCCTGTCCCTGCGCTCCCACTCCCAGCCGCTTTGTGATTTAATCCTAGTCAATCGTGTGCTTTACCAGTGACCTTGATCAAGAATGGATTTCACAAAGGGGCAGGTTTTGTTCGGGGCTCTTTCTCTTGCGCAGGTGCAGAAGCACCCAGCCAGTTACCTTACAGCAGGGGTCCCCAAACTACGGCCCCGTGGGGCTGCATGCGGCCCCCTGAGGCCATTTATCCCCCCCCCCCGCATTTCCGGAATGGGCACCTCTTTCATTGCTGGTCAGTGAGAGGAGCATAGTTCCCATTGAAATACTGGTCAGTTTGTTGATTTAAATTTACTTGTTCTTTATTTTAAATATTATATTTGTTCCCGTTTTGTTTTTTAACTTTATTTTCTTTTTTTTTAATAAATAAAATTTTATTTTAATGGGGTGATATCAATAAATCAGTGTACATATATTCAAAGAAAACATTTCCAGGTTATCTTGTCATTTAGTTCTGTTGCATACCCATCACCCAAAGAGAGATCGTCCTCCGTCACCCTCTATCCAGTTTTCTTTGTACCCCTCCCCCTCCCCCTCTCCCTCCTTCCCTCCCCCCACCCCCCGTAACCACCACACTCCTGTCCATGTCTCTTAGTCTTGTTTTTATGTCTCATCAATGTATGGAATCCTGCAGTTCTTGTTTTTTTCTGATTCACTTATTTCACTCTGCATCATGTTACCAAGATTCCACCATTCTGCTGTAAGTGATCCGATGTCATCTTTTCTTCTAGTTGAATAGTATACCATGATGTATATGTGCCCCATCTTCTTTATCCAGTCTTCTATTTTTTTTACAGTGATTAAAAGCCTTTAAGCAAACTCTTGGCCAATACAGCAAGAATCCATAAAAGAGTAGTGTCCTTAACATGTTCACCAAGTCCAAGTTGGCCCCATCACCATGCCAAATCCCTGAAAAATGCAAACAACCACAGTTCAGTCTGTTAGGAGCTGTCACAGGGAGCAGGAGTCCAGGAAAAGTCCACATCCAGGAAAAGTCCACATGGCACTGGAGTTGTCACCATTCTATGCTTTGCAGCTCATGTCCAAGTCCCAATGACCGCTGCTTCTAGCTGGTAATGATTCAGGTAGACTGGAAAAGCCATTTGCAGCATGCGTGGATATGGAGCTTCTGTTCTCCTCTGCCTGGAGAGATGAGATCAGGTTGCTTTTCCCTGGAGCTCTGTGACTGTGGCATGGTAAAGAAAACCTTGGGATACACTAAGCTGGGTGGCAAAGGTAGATTCATAATAGAAGTTGGCAAAAGGGGGAAAGAGAACTCTAAATTAGGAGTAGGTCCCAGCCTGAAATATGAGTGGGGCATTGAGGTAGGAGGGATAAAGGAAACACTATATACTAAGCAAAGCAGCAGAAAATAGGACTATCAACACCCACAACAGAGATCTTTGAGGGAAGAATAAAAAACCTGACTATTCAGGCAAAACATAGTTAAGTGGCCCTTGTGCAAATGAGATCAGTTTACCTGCTTCTTGGAAGAAATACCCTAGGCTCGTCCACAATGTTGTAGATGGGGCCGACAGCCCTGGGCACCTTCAGCCTTCAGTGGCAAACCCCAGCTTTCTGGGCAAGGTTAGGTCATAGGTGGCTGGAGCAGGGCTGGAAGAGACTGAACCCTCCCTTAGAGGAGCGAGGGGGAAGCCTACCTTCCAGTGTCCCTGTTTCCTCACAGCAGAGGTGTGTAAGCCTGGCAGGCTTTAGCTCAATGAACTTCCTTTTTACTATTGAAGCAGGACCCAGATGGCATCCTATGAGACCCCTTTGGGGCGTTGGAGCCTTTAAGGGTGTATCCTAAAAGCTGGTAGTTCCCCTGGTCTCTATTGGGCTTTTTCTGCCTGAAGGTATCTTAAAAGCCATGCTCAGAAGATCTCGCTGAGGGGTTTGAGGATCCCCATCCGCCTATATAAATCTTTTCCATATATCTGGAGCTATTTGGAAAAAGACAAAACAGTGTTATTAGCTGGATCTAATAAAGAAGGTAGTAGTTCGCAGGCAAAAAAGATTTGGTGTCTCTTGTTCATCAGCATTCAAAAGAAATGTAATTTTTTTTTTAAGTAAAAAGTATGATATGGTAGACCCATAGGAGTTCCAGGATATGACTACCCCCTTTAAAAAAAAAATTTTTTTTAAATTGACCTTAAAATGTTTACTGAGTACACTTTAATAATACCTTAACTTTAAAGATTGTAAGCATGACAGAATACAGTAAATGCTTTTCTCCATATGCAGGAGCATTTTCAGTTTAGCCAGTTTAGGAAATCCAATAATAGAACACTGCATACAGACAATGAGCTATAATATGCTTAATGCTTAGCAGCCTCTCCTGTTCTGACAGAGGTTACTATAGATCCGGAATGTGTATCCACTGTAATGTGGACATACGACTGTGACAAATGAAGGTATGTGAGTAACATCCATCTGCCAAAGTTGTCCTGGTAGGGGTCCTTGAGGGTTAACTCTAAATGAAGGGGCAGTATAGGACCCCTTGGACAGGAGTTCCCAATCTGCCGTGCTGCTTCCCGAGAAAGTTGAAACTGTTTACACCGGGCTGCAGCGTTCTGGTGATGAATAGTATGAGACTGACTTGCTCAGTCTGTCATGGTTGCTCTATATAATTTTTTTTGGGGTAGCTTGATCAACAAGGGCATTCCTAGGCCCTGGCCGGTTGGCTCAGTGGTAGAGCCTTGGCTTGGCGTGCAGGACTCCCGGGTTCGATTCCCAGTCAGAGCACACAGAAGAAGCGCCCATCTACCTCTCCACCCCTCCTCCTCTCCTTCCTCTCTGTCTCTCTCTTCCCCTCCTGCAGCCAAGGCTCCACCGGAACAAAGCCACCCCGGGCACTAAGGATGGCCCCATGGCCTCTGCCTCAGTCACTAGAATGGCTCTGGTTGCAACAGAGCAACACCTCAGATGGGCAGAGCATTCCCCCCCGGTAGGCATGCCAGGTGGATCCCAGTCAGGTGCATGTGGGAGTCTGCCTGACTGCCTCCCCATTTCCATCTTCAGAAAAATACAAAAAATAAATAAATAAAAGAAAAAATACAACAATAAAAAAAATAAAGAAAAGAAAAGATAAAGGAAAAAAAAAAGAAAAAAGAAGAAAAAAAAAAAGGGCATCCCCTTGTGCTAAAGCTCCAGGGAGCATGGAGTGAGCTTGAGTGTGTCCTATGAAACATGGAGCTCTATGTTGACATATAAGTCTTTGAAGAAAGAGGAACTGCTGAAATAGTTCATCAGCATTTGTCCCTAAGACAGCAGTCTTTATAGTGGAAACACCATACATAAATATTTGCTGTCTGTCTATACTATAAAGGGGAATATGGCAAATGCCGAGAAGCCATGATCTTTGTGCCCCTCCCCTCCCCCAACCCTCTCCCTCTCCTCCCCCCACCCTGTAAGCCCAACACTGTTGTCCATGTCTCTGAGTCTCATCTTTATGTCCCACCTATGTATGGAATCCTATAGTTCTTAGTTTTTTCTGATTTACTTCTTTTGCTCAGTATAATGTTATCAAGGCCCATCCATGTTGTTGTAAAAGATCCTATGTCATCATTTCTTACGGCTGAGTAGTATTCCATAGTATATATATATATATATATATACCAAAGCTTTTTAATCCACTCATCCTCTGATGGACACTTGGGCTGTTTCCAGATCTTTGCTATTGTGAACAATGCTGCCATAAACATGGGGGTGCATTTCTTCTTTCCAAACAGTGCTATGGTGTTCTTGGGGTATATTCCTAACAGTGGTATAGCTGGGTCAAAAGGCAGTTCGATTTTTAATTTCTTGAGGAATCTCCATACTGTTTTCCACAGTGGCTGCACCAGTCTGCATTCCCACCAGCAGTGCAGGAGGGTTCCCTTTTCTCCACATCCTCGCCAGCACTTATTCGGTGTTGTTTTATTGATGAGCGCCATTCTGACTGGTGTGAGGTAATATCTCATTGTGGTTTTAATTTGCATTTCTCTAATGATTAGTGATGTTGAACATTTTTTCATATGCCTATTGACCATCTGTGTGTCCTCTTTGGAGAAGTGTCTATTCATTTCTTTTACCCATTTTTGGATTGGATTGTTTGTCTTCCTGGTGTTGAGATTTATAAGTTCTTTATAAATTTTGGTTATTAACCCCTTATCAGACGCAATGTCAAATATATTCTCCCATTGTGTAGTTTGTCTTTTTATTCTGTTCTTATTGTCTTTAGCTGTGCAAAAGCTTTTTAGTTTGATAAAGTCCCATTTGTTTACCCTGTCTTTTATTTCACTTGCCTGTGGAGACAAATCAGCAAATATATTGCTGCGAGAGATGTCAGAGCTTACTGCCTATGTTTTCTTCTAAGCTGCTTATGGTTTCACAGCTTACATTTAAGTCTTTTATCCATTTTGAGTTTATTTTTTGTGAGTGGTGTAAGTTGGTGGTCTAGTTTCATTTTTTTGCAGGTAGCTGTCCAATTTTCCCAACACCATTTGTTGAAGAGGCTATCTTTACTCCATTGTATTTCCTTACCTCCTTTGTCAAATATCAGTTGTCCATAGAGCTGTGGGTTTATTTCTGGGTTCTCTGTTCTGTTTCATTGATCTATATGCCTGTTCTTATGCCAGTACCAGGCTGTTTTGAGTACAATGGCCTTATAATATAACTTGATATCTGGAAGTGTGATACCTCCCACTTTATTCTTCCCTTTCAAGATTGCTGAGGCTATTCGTGTTCTTTTTTGGTTCCATATAAATTTTTGGAATATGTGTTCTATATCTTTGAAGTAAGTCATTGGTATTTTAATCGGTATTGCATTGAATTTATAAATTGGTTTGGGTAATATAGACATTTTAATGATGTTTATTCTTCCTAACCATGAGCACAGTATATGCCTCCACTTATTTGTATCTTCCCTGATTTCTTTTATCAATGTTTTATAATTTTCGAGTACAAGCCTTTAATCTCCTTGGTTAGATTTATTCCTAGGTACTTTATTTTTTTGGTTGCAATGGTAAAGGGGATTGATTCCTTGATTTCTCTTTCTGACAGTTCATTATTAGTGTATAAAAATGCCTCTGGTTTCTGAGTATTGATTTTATATCCTGCCATCTTGCTGAATTCATTTATCAGGTCCAGTAGTTTTTTGACTGAGACTTTAGGGTTTTCTATATACAATATCATCTGCAAATAATGATAGTTTTCCTTCTTCTTTTCCAATTTGGATGCCTTTTATTTCTTCTTCTTGTCTGATTGCTGTTGCTAGGACTTCCAGAACTATGTTGAATAAGAGTGGTGAAAGGGGGCACCCCTGCCTTGTTCCTGATCTTAAGGGGATTGCTTTTAATTTTTGCCCATTGAATATGATGTCGGCTGTGGGTTTGTCATAGATGGCCTTTATCATGTTGAGGTATGTTCCCTGTATTCCCACTTTGCTGAGAGTTTTGATCATGAATGGGTGCTGGATTTTATCAAATGCTTTTTCTGCATCTATTGAAATTATCCTGTGGTTTTTGTCCTTTCTTTTGTTTATGTGATGAATCACATTGATTGATTTGCGAATATTGTACCAGCCTTGCCTCCCAAGAATAAATCCCACTTGATCATGGTGTATGATTTTTTTCATATATTGCTGGATCCAGTTTGCTAATATTTTGTTGAGGATTTTTGCATCTAAGTTCATCAGGGATATTGGCCTGTAGTTTTCTTTTTTTGTGTTGTGTTTGCCTGGTTTTGGAATCAGAATTATGCTCGCCTCATAAAAGGAGTTTGGAAGTCTTCCTTCCTCTTGAATTTTTTGAAATAGCTTGAGAAGGATAGGAGTTAGTTCTTCTTTGAATATTTGGTAGAATTCACTTGTGAAGCCATCAGGCCCAGGACTTTTCTTTTTTGGGAGTTTTTTTGATAGCTGTTTCAATCTCATTTGTTGTAATTGGTCTGTTTAGGTTTTCTGATTCTTCCAGATTGATTTTTGGAAGATTGTATGATTCAAGGAATTTGTCCATTTCATCTAGGTTGTCTAGTTTTTTGGCGTACAGTTCTTCATAGTATTTTCTTACAATATTTTGTATTTCTGTGGTGTCAGTTGTTATTTCTCCACTCTCGTTTCTAATTTTATTTATTTGAGTCCTCTCTCTTTTTTTCTTGGTGAGTCTCATTAAAGGTTCATCGATCTTGTTTACCTTTTCAAAGAACCAGCTCCTGGTTTCATTGATCCTCTGTATTGTTTCTTTAGCCTCTATGTCATTTATTTCTGCTCTGATATTTATTATTTTCTTCCTTCTACTAGCTCTGGGCTTTACTTGCTGTTCTTTTTCTAGTTCTTTTAGATGCAGGGTTAAGTTGTTTATTTGAGCTTTTTCTAGCTTCTTGAGGTATGCCTGTAATGCTATAAATTTCCCTCTCAGGACTGCTTTTTCTGTGTCCCATAAATTTTGAGTTGATGTATGCTCATTATCGTTTGTTTCTAGGAATTTTTTAATTTCTTCTTTGATCTCAATGTTAACCCATTTGTTATTTAATAACATGCTATTTATTTTTCAAGTGTTTGAATGTTTTTCAATTTTTCTATTGTGGTTGATTTCTAGTTTAATGCCATTGTGATCAGAGAAAGTGCTCGATATGATTTCAATCTTCTTAAATTTGTTGAGACCGCTTTTGTGCCCTAACATGTGATCTATTCTAGAGAATGTACCATGAGCGCTTGAAAAGAATGCATATTCTGCTGTTTTAGGGTGAAAGGTTCTGAAGGTATCTATTAAATCGAGTTGATCTAATATGTCCTTTAAGTCTGCTGTTTCTTTGTTAATTTTCTTTCTTGAGGATCTATCTAATGATGTTAATGGGGTATTGAAATCCCCTACTATTATAGTATTGCTGTTTATCTCGCCCTTTAAGTCCATCAAAGTCTGCTTTATATATTTAGGTGCTCCTATATTAGGCGCATAGATATTTATAATGGTTATATCTTCCTTTTGGATTGCTCCCTTTATCATTATGTACTGACCTTCTTTATCTCTAACTATGGTCTTTGTTTTAAAGTCCATTTTGTCTGATATAAGTATTGCTACCCCAGCTTTTTTTTCATTTCCATTTGTATGAAATATTTTTTTCCATCCTTTTATCTTCAGTAGGTGTGCATCTTTTGATTTAAGGTGTGTCTCCTGTAGACAGTATATGGATGGGTCCTGTTTTCTTATCCACACAGCTACCCTATGTCTCTTGATCGGATCATTTAATCTATTAACATTTAAGGTTATTACTGATATGTAATTGTTTATTGCCATTTTTTTCTTTAAAACTGTTTTCCTCTTTTGCTATATTCTTTTTTTTCCTTTGATCTGTTTACAACAGGTCCTTTAGCATTTCTTGCAGCCTTGGTTTGGTTGCAGTGAATTCCTTGAGGTTTTTTTTTTGTCTGCAAAGCTTTTTATTTCTCCTTCAATTTTAAATGATAGCCTTGCTGGATAAAGTAGTCTTGGTTGTAGGTTCTTGTTCTGCATTACTTTGAATATTTCTTGCCATTCCCTTCTGGCCTCAAGTGTTTCTCTTGAGAAGTCAGAAGTCATCCTTATGGGGGCTCCTTTGTAGGTGATAGTCTTTTTTTCTCTAGCAGCTTTTAATATCTTCTGTTTATCATTTAGCTTTGGTATTTTAATTATGATGTGTCTTGGTGTTGGTTTCTTTGGGTTTCTCCTTAATGGAGTTCTCTGTGCTTCCTGAACATGTGAAATGTTTTCTGCCTTAATTGGGGGAAGTTTTCCGCTATGATATGTTTGAACAAAGTCTCTATCCCTTGTTCTTTCTCTTCTTCTTCAGGAACCCCTATGATGCGGATGTTATTTCTCTTCATGTTGTCACAGAGCTCTCTTAGAGTTTCCTCAGACTTTTTGAGTCTCTTTTCTTTTTTTTGCTCTGCTTCTGTGCCTTTATTTATTGTGTCCTCTAACTCGCTGATTCGATTCCCTGCTTCATCCACCCTGCTTTTAATTCCTCCCATTGTATTCTTTATTTCAGATATTGTATTGTCATTTCCGACTGATTTTTTTTTTATTATTTCAATGTCCTTTTTTTATATTTGTTATCTCTTTATTTAGGTTTTCGTAATGGCCATCTATGGTTGTTCTAATATATTTGAGCATCCTAAAAATCGTTATTTTAAACTCTGCATCTGGTAATTTGGTTATATCTGATTCACTTAGGTCCTTTTCTGGGGATTTCTCTTGGTTTATTTGTGTTGTATTTCTCTGCCTCCACATTTTCTCTTCGCGAGAGTGGCTGTGATCACGCGCTCGGGTGTACAAGCGTTGGTGTCCTTGGCCTTTGCCCCGCCCCCGTGTGTGACGTTATGCTTGGTCCTGAGGGCACTGGCGAGCACCTTTGCTCAGCTGCGGGTCTCCACCTGTTTCCGGGCTTTTGCCCTGCCCTTGCAGGAGGAGCCTGCTCGAGGGACGGCTGCTAGCCTTAGCTCTACCGCAGGGCAGGACTGTGTGCCCAAGCTCAGCTCAGTAGCGGAACTCTGCCTCTTCTGGGCTTTTGGCTCCACCCCTGTGGGAGGAGCCAGCTACCAAGTCAGACAGCAAACCTGGGTTTCATGGGCGGGGCAAGGCTGTGCTCCTGTGCCCTTGCTCCAGGGGCTGGTCTCCACCCTTTCCGGGGTTCCCACCCTTCTCCCACAGGCTGGATTGCAGGCTGCCCGCAGCTGAACTTGACTGCTTTTGCACGCCCCCTTCTCCCCAACCGGGCAAGATTGAGCTCACACCTGAGCCCAGTGGTGGCCAGCTGGCTTCCGCCCCTGCCAGCAGAACCACGTTTTTGTCTCCTGCTGCTGCCCGCCCTCCGGCGAGCCCTCAGCCGAGTGGATGGGGGCGTTGCAGCTCGGGCCCTAAGACTCACTACTGTAGACCCAAAAGCTCCCTCCTTCTATGCGACTCTGCTCTGAGTGCCGCGGGGGAGCTTGTTTGGCTGCTCCCCTGCTTCCCTTTGCTGGTATTGCTGTTTCCGGGGGAAATATTCACTTCAGCTTTGGGGAGTGACTCATCCCAGGGGTTAGGGTGACTATCTCCCAAAATGTTTCTCCCTGCACCTCCTAGATTACACTCTCTTCCTGTTACTCTGGTCCTCTCCTCTCTCCCCGTCTCCAGGAGCCCCGGGTGAGTGGTTGTGAGAGAGATGTTCTGCGCGGTCCCTTTAAGAAGGATCCTGGGTCTGAGAAATCAGACTCTTTCTCACAAACAGTATCCTGACTTGTTTCCAGCTAAATACTGTCCTATCACCTTTTCTGGGCTCTGGGGCTGCAGGCTGGGGCTTTGTTCCTGGGGCTCAGGACCCTTCCCCCTCTGCTAAACTCACTTGCTGCCACGTGAGTCTCTCCCTGCTGCTGTTCGCTCTGGGGAGCTGGGCAGCCCTCTCTGTGTTTCCACTTTTCCTACCAGTCTCGGTGTGGCTTCTTCAGTGTTCCTTGGTTGAAGAGTCCTCTTAGTTTAGTCCCTGTTTTTTAACTTACAATAAGATATGTGCAGTGTGCATAGGGATTTGTTCATAGTTTTTTTAATAGTGCAGTCCTCCAACGGTCTGAGGGACAGTGAACTGGCCCCCTGTGTAAAAAGTTTGGGGACCCCTGCCTTACAGGCTGTTATTGAAACTTCCCTGGGTCTTGGGTCCATGGTCTCCTTGGTTCATTTCCATTCTCTAAGCCTGCTTTTTCGGCCTTCTCATTGATTCTGTTAGAAACTCGATACTTCTTTGTTGTTGTTTGCCTTTGTGATCAGGTTCTCTTGAGTCAGTGTCTGCCATGTGTAACCCTAATTGATATCTAATGAAAGCTGACAGCAGGAATCGAACTTGACGGTGACATGTTAGGAGCACTACCCTTTAAATCAGTGCTTCTGAGCCAGAGGCAATGTTACTCCCCACAGGACATTTTGCAATGCCTGGAGAAATTTTTCATTGCCACAGCCTGCAAGGATGGGCGCTTTGCCATGGCACCTGGCATCTAGTGATGTGGGAGGCCAGGGATGCTGCTGAGCCTCCCACATCATGTTAAAAATGCTGAGATCTAGAAACCCAACTGTAAAGTAAAAGAGAAGACAAGAGAGTTTGTTATTATTTCTGTTCAGCATTATACTGAAGGGCCCAGAAAGCCCGATAAAACAAGTAAAAAAGAGATATAAGGACTTGAATGGAAAAACATATTTATTGTTTCAGGTGATGTGACTAAATATTGAAAGATAATATTTAGAAACACTATTAAAATCACAAATAGCTTGTCAAGGTTACTGGATATAAGATCAGTGTACATAAGTCAATACTATACCAACAACCAGTGAAAAAGTAAGAATACCTTCTATGTTATGCAACTTCCTGTGAGTCTACAACAATTGCAGAATAAAAGTGTTTGGAAGGTACGGTAATTATTTAAAAATTTCTTGAGCCACAGCAACAGCTATAAACTATTTATGAATAATTTAACAGTAATATGCCATAACATCTTAATGGAAAAACAAAATTAAGAATTAAGTGAATGGAGAGACATACATATTTATGTTTGGAAAAACCCAATGTAGTAAGATGTTGCGCTTCCTAAAATTTTCCTATGTTCAGTGTAATTTTAACAAAAATCCCAGTAAGGATTCATACAGGATGTGACAAACTGGACTAAAAAATAATATGGGGGTGGGGTAAAGGATGCCAAGGAACCCTTTGCAAGAGCAGAAAAAGGCTCTTCAGTAAAATGACTAAAGGAAACGTGTAAACTCTGGGTAGTAGGTACACAGGTGTTTGCTAATATTTGTAAAGTTATAAGTGAAGCCTTGCTCTGGTTTTTTCTCTACGGGTTAAGACATAGGCAGAAAAACTGGAAGCAAGGAGATCTGGGTTTCTCTGTACAGATTCAGGTTGATGTCTAGGATCTACTGTTAGGAGAAGAACACGTGGTGCAGAGCAGCGCCAATGCTGTGCTACTTTTTATTGTGAATTGATTGAATGCTTATATTTTAAAAAAGAAAGTCTGAGAGGATACACAAAACTAATCATAATACTTATCCACAGGGAAAGGAAGACGGGGTGGGGAGAACACCTCCACGAATATTTTTAGTATATACAGTGTGTCTGTAAAGTCATGGTGCACTTTTGACCGGTCACAGGAAAGCAATAAAAGACAATAGAAATGTGAAATCTGCACCAAATAAAAGGAAAACTCTCCCAGTTTCATACCTATTCAGTGCAGTTCGATGTGGGCTCATGCACAGATTTTTTAGGGCTCCTTAGGTAGCTATCCCGTATAGCCTCTACAGACTCATCACTGACTGATGGCCTACCAGAACGGGGTTTCTCCACCAAACTGCCGGTTTCCTTCAACTGCTTATCCCACCAAGTAATGTTATTCCTATGTGGTGGTGCTTTGTTATAAACGTGCTGATATTCACATTGCACTTTGGTCACAGACTCGAATTTAGCGAGCCACAGAACACACTGAACTTTCCTCTGTACCGTCCACATCGCGACTGGCATGGCCGTGGGCCGCTCCGCTGTATACACAGTGTTCCGTCATCATCTGTGCTTGTGCACCTGCTGCCACATCATCCTGGAGAAACTGGGAGGGTTTTCCTTTTATTTGGTGCAGATTTCACATTTCTATAGTCTTTTGTTGCTTTCCTGTGACTGGTCAAAAGTGCATCATGACTTTACGGACACACTGTAGTTTTATTTTTGAATCGTGCAAGTGTTTTACATAGTTTAACCAATTAAATCAAAGTAAGATTAGAAAGTAATTCCTAAAAATGGGACACAATCAACCCTACCCTGATCAAGAGGTACCAGAACCACACAAGAAAAAAAAAGATTCTCTTGTTATGACATTTATTTATTTATTTATAAAGTCTTTAGTTGATTTTTAATAGTTATATCAGCTTTATTTTGCTTATTTTTTAACATGATTTATTCTTCTCTCCTCTGATAGTCAACCTTTATCTATCTATCTATCTATCTATCTATCTATCTATCTATCTATCTATCTTTCTTTTTTTTTCTTTTGTGACAGAGACAGAGAGAGGAACAGAGTGAGGGACAGATAGGGACAGACAGACAGGAAGGGAAAGAGATGAGAAGCATCAATTCTTTGTTGTGGCACCTTAGTTGTTCATTAGTTACTTTTTCATATGTGCCTTGACTGGGTAGCTACAGCAGATCGAGTGATTCCTTGCTCAAGCCAGCAACCTTGAGCTCAAGCTGGTGAGCCTTGCTGACCTTGTGGTTTCAAACCTGGGTTCTCTGTGTCCCAGTGTGACACTCTATCCACTGTGCCACTGCCTGGTCAGGCAGATTCCCTTGGTGTGACTTTTATTTATTTTTTATTTATTTTATTTCTAGTTTCTCTGGCTTTGCCTTTGCTGATATTTCTTTTTTAATTAATTTTAATGGGATGACATTGAGAAATCAGGGTACATATGTTCAGAGAAAACATCCCTAGGTCACTTAGACACTTGACCATGCTGCATTCCCACCACCCAAAGTCCAACTGTCCTCTGTCACCCTCCAACTGGTTCTCCCCATGCCTCCCCTCCCCCAACCCCTTCCTCTCCTAACCCCCACGCTGCAACCCCCACACTCTTGTCCCTGTCTCTGAGTCTCATTTTTATGTCCCACCTATGTATGGAATCATATAGTTCTTAGTTTTTTCTGATTTACTTATTTTGCTCAGTATAATGTTATCAAGGTCCATCCATGTTGTTGTAAATGATCCGATGTCATCATTTCTTATGGCTGAGTAGTATTCCATAGTATATATGTACCAAAGCTTTTTAATCCACTCGTCCACTGACGGACACTTGGGTTGTTTCCAGATCTTTGCTACCATGAACAATGCTGCCATAAACATGGCGGTGCATTTCTCCTTTTCAAACAGTGCTATGGTGTTCTTGAAGTATATTCCTAAAAGTGGGATAGCCTGGGTCAAAAGGCAGTTTGATTTTAATTTCTTGAGGAATCTCCATACTGTTTTCCATAGAGGCTGCACCAGTCTGCATTTCCACCAGCAGTGCAGGAGGGTTCCCTTTTCTCCACATCCTCGCCAGCACTTATTCTGTGTTGTTTTGTTGATGAGCGCCATTCTGACTGGTGTTAGATGATATCTCATTGTGGTTTTAATTTGCATTTCTCTAATGATTAGTGATGTTGAGCATTTTTTCATATGCCTATTGGCCATCTGTATTGTCCTTTTTGGAGAAGTGTCTATTCATTTCTTTTGCCCATTTTGTGATTGGATTGTTTGTCTTCCTGGTGTTGAGATTTATAAGTTCTTTATAAATTTTGGTTATTAACCCCTTATCAGACATATTGTCAAATATATTCTTCCATTGTGTAGTTTGTCTTTTTACTCTGTTCTTATTGTCTTTAGCTGTGCAAATCGTTTTAGTTTGATATAGTCCCATTTATTTATCCTGTCTTTTATTTCACTTGCCTGTGGAGATAAATCGGCAGATATATTGCTGTGAGAGATGTCAGAGAGCTTACTGCCTATATTTTCTTTAAAGATGCTTATGGTTTCACGGCTTACATTTAAGTCTTTTATCCATTTTGAGTTTATTTTTGTGAATGGTGTAAGTTGGTGGTCTAGTTTTATTTTATTTTTTTGCAGGTAGCTGTCCAATTTTCCCAACACCATTTGTTGAAGAGGCTGTGTTTACTCCAATGTATGCTCTTACCTCCTTTGTCAAATATCAGTTGTCCGTAAAAGTGTGGGTTTATTTCTGGGTTCTCAGTTCTGTTCCATTGATCTATATGCCTGTTCTTATGCCAGTACCAGGTTGTTTTGAGTACAATGGCCTTCTAGTATAACTTGATATCCGGAAGTGTGATACCTCCCACTTTATTCTTTCTTTTCAAGATTGCTGAGGCTATTTGTGTTCTCTTTTGGTTCTATATAAATTTTTGGAATATGTGTTCTATATCTTTGAAGTAAGTCATTGGTATTTTAATTGGTATTGCATTGAATTTATAAATTGGTTTGGGTAATATAGACATTTTAATGATGTTTATTCTTCCTAACCATGAGCACGGTATATGCTTCCACTTGTTTGTATCTTCCTTGATTTCTTTTATCAATGTTTTATAATTTTCTAAGTACAAGTCTTTAATAACCCTGGTTAAATTTATTCCTAGGTACTTTATTTTTTTAGTTGCAATGGTGAAGGGGATTGCTTCCTTAATTTCTCTTTCTGACAGTTCATTGTTAGTGTATAAAAATGCCTCTGATTTCTGAGTATTAATGAATTCATTATTTTGAATTCATTTATCAGGTCCAGTAGTTTTTTGACTGAGACTTTAGGGTTTTCTATATACAATATTATATCATCTGCAAATAATGATAGTTTTCCTTCTTCTTTTCCAATTTGGATGCCTTTTATTTCTTCTTCTTGTCTGATTGCTGTTGCTAGGACTTCCAGAACTATGTTGAATAAGAGTGGTGAAAGGGGGCACCCCTGCCTTGTTCCTGATCTTAAGGGGATTGCTTTTAAATTTTGCCCATTGAGTATGATGTTGGCTGTAGGTTTGTCATAGATGGCCTTTATCATGTTGAGGTATGTTCCCTGTATTCCCACTTTGCTGAGAGTTTTGATCATGAATGGGTGCTGGATTTTATCAAATGCTTTTTCTGCATCAATTGAAATTATCCTGTGGTTTTTGTCCTTCCTTTTGTTTATGTGATGAATCACATTGATTGATTTGCTAATATTGTACCAGCCTTGCCTCCCTTGATCATGGTGTATGATTTTTTCCATATATTGCTGGATCCGGTTTGCTAATATTTTGTTGAGGATTTTTGCATCTAAATTCATCAAGGATATTGGCCTATAATTTTCTTTCTTTGTGTTGTCTTTGCCTGGTTTTGGAATCAGAATTATACTCGCTCCGTAATGGAGCTTGGAAATCTTCCTTCCTCTTTAATTTTTTGAAATAGCTTGGAAGGATAGGAGTTAGTCCTTCTTTGAATATTTGGTAGAATTCACTTGTGAAGCCATCAGGCCCAGGACTTTTCTTTGTTGGGATTTTTTTGATAACTGTTTCAATCTCATTTGTTGTAATTGGTCTGTTTAGGTTTTTTGATTCTTCCAGATTAATTTTTGGAAGATTATATGTTTCAAGGAATTTGTCCATTTCATCTAGGTTGTCTAGTTTTTTGGCGTACAGTTCTTCATAGTATTTTCTTATAATAATTTGTATTTCTGTTGTGTCAGTTGTTATTATACAGTACATTTTTAAATAAAATACGTATTTCCGATGGCTTTAGGCGACCCCTGTGTTTTGGTCGTTCTACCCCCGCCGGGGTCGCGACCCACAGGTTGAGAACCGCTGCTTTAGAGCATTCCTTGACCAAAAAATAAAGTTTCTGCTCTGCTTTACTAAACTCAATCTTGTTCTATGGGCATAAACAACACTGTGCAGAGGACCTTGGTTTGAGTCCCTGCCTCAAAAGGGTTGATGGTAACACACCTGCAGTAATTGCTGAGCAGAGAAAATGAGATGATATGTGTGGCATAAATCATTAGATAAATACTAGCTAGAACCATAAAATATTGTTGATATTAGATTGTTCATTTTTTATGTATAAAAATGACTTACCTAATGTAAAGGATTATAGTAAAATAGGGGACAAATACGGCATAAAATAGCTTTATAATTTCTTGGGGAGATAGGTATGAATGGAATCTTGGATAAATGGCAACTAAAACCAGCAGAATTTGGGGATAAAGAGAGGTGGTTTTGATTGTACTAGGTTTACATTTGGCTTTTCTTTTCCTTCCTTCCTATCTATGTTTCACTCCGTCCCTCCCACCACACCTCCCTCCCTCCCATATTGGCTATTTGAGGATATTTAGCCAAGATAGTTGTACTGTGGTTATGTTTAAAAGGAGAGTCCTTGTCTTTTACAAACATATCCCAGAATATTTAAGGATTGAAGGATAACATGCCTGCAATTTGCTTCAAGATAAATTGGCATAATTGGGAGGAAGTGATAGGGTGTGTCAATGAAGTAAGGTGTGTGTGTAATATTATTGAAGTTGGCTAATGTGTACATGGCAGATTGTTACACTATTCTCTCTACTTTCTTTTATGTATGGTTTCCTATGGTGTGAGAAATCACCACAAATGTGGTGATTAAAACAATTGTAAATTTATTGTCTGACAGTTTAGAAGTCCAACATGGGTTTCCCTGGACTCTGAGCCTGGTGCCAACAGGGCAGAGCTACATTCCTCCCTGAAGAATCAAGGGCAGAATCTGTTTTCTTGCCTTTTTCTCTTCTAGAAACTGCTTGTGTTCTTAGGCTTGTGACTCTCTTCCTTCATCTTCAACTCCTCAAGGGTGGTTGAGGCCTTCTCTTGTCACTTTCTCTCTGGTTCTCAGTAGCCAACACAAGTTTTCTGATTTGGGGGACACTTTTGATTACACTTGGCTCACGGGCTTTGTTCAGGATCTTATCTCTGTCTCAAGTCAGATGATTAGCAGCCTTCATTCCATCTGCAGCCTCAGTTCCTCTGTGCTGCCATAACCTGACATGTTCATAGGTTCCGAGGGTTAAGATGCTGACATCTTTGAGAGGACCATTATTCTGCCTTCCACAATATGTGTTAGACATGTTCCACGATAAAAAGTAAAAAAGACAAAAAAATAAAGCTGGGACAAATTACTTCTCATTTTATTCTTTAGACTATATTTATAAGCCAGCAGCACCACCAGTTAGTCTTGGAGTGAAATCAAAACTTCCAGTTGATCAGGGTCCCTGTACACGAGAATTCTGTTTCTGGATAATATATTACACCACGGAGGAGAATGCAGATGTTGTAAGCTCATTATTATGTAGATTGTATCTAAAGCAGATGGAGGAACCAACCATTCCATTACAAGGTGAAATTTGGTTTGCCTAGTTTATTGTTTTATCTTTCAAAGCAAAACTGTAATGTGGTGACTTATTTAAAAATAAGCTAATTTGTAAAAAGAAAACAAGAAAAAATCCCCCCAAACCCAGTCAATTAAAAATAGCACTTTATTGTTATAAAACAAAACACTTTCATATACAGTCTCATTTGACTTCACAATCCTTGACCTGGGTACAATGGATTTCCCCTGCTACTAGGTTGAGATCATGTGACCTGTTCTCATCAATAGGCTGTAAGCAGAAATGTCAGGTGTGGCTTCTGGGTTGAAATATAGAAGAACAGGTGTGAGTCTCCAGGTTTTTTCTTTGCTGTTGATAGTGAGTGTTGTGGCCACTTGTTGAAATGGTAGCACTCCAAATGTGGCTTAGGTCTCTATGAAGCACAGAGGTACTATCTGATACTAGTAACAGAGGGCACATTTGAGTTAAGTGATTATGAAACAGTGCGTGCGTTTCCTCCACAAAATCTTGGACTATCACAGCAAGCAGGGATGTGTATTCAATTGAATATTTTTTTCCTCTATAGCCTGTCACCAATATATTTTACTTTCTTATGAGAGAACTATATTGCCATTAAAAAATGGCTTGGCAGACTAACATGAATAGGAACTAAGCAATTTTTGTAGCTTTTGAGAATCATAAAGCTGGGACAAAACTATATAACTGGATTAGGAAGATAAGAAAGTATGTTAGAGATTTATGTCAGTGTAATTTACATAAGTTACAGGAAGCTGTGCTTGTCAATGGGAGTGATGATGTGCTCGCCATTTCACTGGGGGTACAGGCATGCCTACTGACCCCATCAGGGGCACAGAAGACACAGGTGACCCACAGCCCTTTGTAGCACTCAAGGACATCTTTTCAGTCAGCTTTTCAATTTACAACCTTTGTTAAGACCTTTTTTATTTAACAAAAAGATTTTATTTATTAATTTTCATAGAGAGGAAAGAGAGGCAGAGAGATAGTGAGATAGAGAGACAGAGAGAGAAGAGGGGGGAGGTATGGGAAGTATCAACTCATAGTAGTTGCTTCCCGTATGTGCCTTGACCAGGTTGACATTTTCCTGGTCGACGCTTTATCCATTCAGTTGGTTTCAAACAGTCTTCCCACATGCTGAAATTCTGACTATTCACCATCACCATTTCCAATACTGCCATTCAAACCCCTTCCTCACTGACCAGTTGACTTTCGCAGGGCTCTTCTTGGATTTGCACAGTCCATCTAAATAGTAGCAATGTAGAAACCAGGCCTCTCAAAGAACAATGCAAAACAAGAAAGACGACATTTGTCAAATGCTTCACTGCACCACCTACAACCTATCAAACACACCTCAGAGTTATATGAGAACGTGAGGGGGAAATGGCTAAACCTATATATATATATTTTTGTGATAGGCTTTTGATTAGATAAAGCCCTCAGCCTTGTCCAAGGTAAGAGAGCACTTTTAATTATACAGACACCTGACTGTTAATCTTTCCTGCTCTCTCCAATAACTGTGGGAAAGGAGGAGCCTCTATACACACAAAATAATTTAAAGATGTTAGAAAAAGTTAATTCCCCAAGATTAACTTAACCAAGAGAGTGGTTCTCAGCCCAGCCTGAACATTGTAATCAGCTAAGAAACTAAAAATATGGATGCTTGCGGGTCTCCTGAGAGATTCTGAGTTAACTGGTCTGACTAGATCCTGGGCTCTGGGGATTTAAAAGCACTCTAAATAATTCTAATAAGTAGACCTGAGATTCACTGCCCTTGGGCTGATACTGCCCTCCAGACTCCTCGAAAAGGTTGAAGAGGTCTTTAATTATCCCTGCTGGATATCTGACTTACCTCTCCAGACATTGTGACCTTCAGATATTTTATTATTTATTCAATATAGATTTTCATTAACTTTTTGTTGAGTTTTATTTTTCCTTATCAAAGTAATTCATACTAAATGCTCCTTAGATTTAGCTATTGTTCAGTTTTTGGTGTATGGTTTTTGTCTTTTACTTACTTTTTCACATTAAGAAAAGCAATATTTATAAAACATGAAACTTATAGACAATTTGCTTATTTATTTTTTTGTGACAGAGACAGAGAGAGAGAGACAGACAGAGAGAGAGAGAGAGAGAGAGAGAGAGAGAGAGACAGAGAGAGGGACAGACAGGAACAGACAGACAGGAAGGGAGAAAGATGAGAAGCATCAATTCTTCGTGGAGGCACCTTAGTTGTTCATTGATTGCTTTCTCATCTGTGCCTTGACCGGAGGGCAATAGCAGAGTGACTAACCCCCTTGCTCAAGCCAGAGACCTTGGGTTCAAGCTAGCAAACTTTGGTCTCAAGCCAGCGACCATGTGGTCATGTCTATGATCCCACCCTTAAGCTGGCAACCCTGCACTCAGGCTGGTGACCCCGCGCTCAAGCCAGATAAGCCTGTACTCAAGCCAGAGACCTTGGAGTTTTGAACCTGGGTCCTCTCTGTCCCAGTCCAACATTCTATCTACTGCACCACTGCCTGGTCAGGATACTTATTTATTTTTATTTTTAAAATTTATTTTTAATTTATTGGGATGACATGGTTCACCAAGCCATATAGGTTTCAAGTGTACAACTCAATCTAACTCCATCTACACACCCATTGTACATCCCTCCATCCCAAGCAAAGTCTCTTTCTATCCCCATTTTGTCCCCTTTGCTTTCCTCCCTACTTTATCACCTCTTTCCCTTTGGCTATTGCCACCTTGTTGTCTTTATCTATGTGTTATGAGTGTATGATATTTGGCAAATCCCTTCACCTTCTTTCATCCAGTCCCCTCACCCCCTTCCTTCTGACATGTGTCAGTTGGTTTCTATTTTGCTCCTCAGTTAATTGTGTTCACTAGATTCCACATATAAGTGAGATCATGTGATATTTATCTATCTCTGCTTGACTTATTTCACTTAGCATAATAATCTCCAGGTCCATTCATGCTGTCACAAAAGGTAAAATTTTCTTCTTTTTCACAGCTGCGTAGTATTCCATTGTGTAAATATACCACAGCTTTTTTTTATTCATTCGTCCACTGATGGACACTTGGGCTATTTTCAGATCCTGGCTATTGCAAATAACACTGCAATGAACATAGGGGTGCATATATTCTTTTGAATTGGTATTTCAGGATTCTTAGTAAATATTCCCAGAAGAAGGATAGCTAGGTCAAAAGGCAGTTCCATTTTTAACTTTTTGAGGAAACTCCATGCTGTCTCTACAGTGGCTGCACAAGTTTGCCTTCCCACCAGCAGTGCTTGATGGTTCCTTTTTCTCCACATCTTTGCCAGCACTTTTTATTTGTTGATTTGTTGATTTGTAGATGATATTTATTCTAGCACTTGCCGGACAACTTAATGAGTAATTGTAAGGTGAACATATGAAACCATACTGGGTCAACAAGTATGCTAGAAACTTCTAACGCAAATCTTTTGGTAATCAATTTCTTGCCTGTCTTTTTAGTTCTACTGCCTATGTGTGCTTTCTTTTTTTTTTTTTTTTTTTTTTTTTTTTTTTTTTTTTCATTTTTCTGAAGCTGGAAACAGGG
Organism: Saccopteryx leptura; assembly: GCF_036850995.1. Lineage (NCBI taxonomy): Eukaryota > Metazoa > Chordata > Mammalia > Chiroptera > Emballonuridae > Saccopteryx > Saccopteryx leptura. Next base: position 219,374,950 of record NC_089504.1, on the reverse strand, counting down.
AGAGACAGTCAGACAGACTCCCGCATGCGCCCGACCGGGATCCACCCGGCACGCCCACCAGGGGGCGACGCTCTGCCCACCAGGGGGCGATGCTCTGCCCATCCTGGGCGTCGCCATGTTGCGACCAGAGCCACTCTAGCGCCTGGGGCAGAGGCCACAGAGCCATCCCCAGCGCCCGGGCCATCTTTGCTCCAATGGAGCCTCGGCTGCGGGAGGGGAAGAGAGAGACAGAGAGGAAAGCGCGGCGGAGGGGTGGAGAAGCAAATGGGCGCTTCTCCTATGTGCCCTGGCCGGGAATCGAACCCGGGTCCTCCGCACGCTAGGCCGACGCTCTACCGCTGAGCCAACCGGCCAGGGCTATGTGTGCTTTCTTAAACAATATAGTGAAGTTTGTCTATTTTTTAGTTTTATAGCTGTAGTTTAATTATTTATACTGTTGTAGTATATTCCATTATGTGCATTGCCAAATTGAGTGTCTACTGTTGGTGGACATTTGGGTTGTTTGGCTGTATTGGTTAAGAACAATATGCTGTGAAGACTCCTGTTATGTTTCCCTGTGTCTATATACACTTGTATTCAAGAGTATGTATTCCTCAGGTGGAATTTCTAGGTCTTCTGGGGTACATATTTTCAACTTTAATAGAAAATATAAAACTGTTTTCCAGACTGGTATACTAATTTAGTTCTACAAGAAGTCTGAGAAGTCTTACTGCTTTAAATCCTCTATAGTACTTGGTACTGCCAAGCTCTTTTAGTGTTTACCAGTAGGTGAGTGTGTAATGGTATTTCCTTGAAATTTTAATCAGCATTTCCTCAATTTATAACAAGACAAAGAATATGTAGCCAATGCTTCTATTACATTGCATTATACCACTTGGCTCATCTTTTACTTTCTTTGGGCATTATTTGCTGTTCCTTTTCTTACTCCTGGAAATGGAGTCTTAGCTCATTAATTCTCAGCCCTTCTTCCTTTCTAGTATACATAGTTAAGGTTATATGGTTCTTCCTAATACAGCTTTAGCTACAGCCCTGCAGTTTTGATATTTAGTATTTTTATAAATTTTCAGTTCAGAATATTATCTAATTTATGAGTGTGTTTATTACCTGACATATGAAGATTTTTGAGATATATTCATTAGGTAACATTTATTATTTATGATATTAATTTCTACCATTTTTTTTAGTTTACTTGTTCTATCAATTACGAACAGAAGGATGTTAAAATTCTCCCACCATGATTGTTGATTTTGTTACATATATTTTGAGGCCAATTTATTAAGTATGTACAAATTAAAACTTGTTATATCATCCTGGTCCATTGCGATTTGTGTAATTTCAACCTAATAATGCTTTTTGTCTTAAAGTCTTTAGTTGATTTTTATATCAGCTTTATTTTGCTTATTTTTTTAACATGATTTATTCTTCCCTCCTGTGATATTCAACCCTAATCTATCCATATATATATGTTGTGTGTGTGTGTGTGTGTGTGTGTGTGTGTGTGTGACAGAGAGTGAGGGACAGATAGGGACAGACAGGAAGGGAGAGAGATGAGAAGCATAAATTTTTCGTTGTGGCACCTTAGTTGTTCATTGATTGCTTTCTCATATGTGCCTTAACTGGGGGGCTACAGCACACCGAGTAACCTCTTGCTCAAGCCAGCGACCTTGGGTTCAAGCTGGTGAACTGTACTCAAACCAGATGAGACCATGCTCAAGTCAGCGATCGTGAGGTTTCGAACCTGGGTCCTCTGTGTCCCAGTCCAATGCTTTACCTATTGTGCCACCTCCTGGTCAGGCTATCCTTATATTTTTAGGTGTATCTTTTGTGAATATTATAGAGTTAGATTTTTTCCCCCAATCAGACAATTTTTTGCCTTTTAACTGGAACATTCAGTTTGTTTACCTTTAATATAATTACTGATCTATTTGGATTTCCATATTATTTTGAGCTTTTTATTTTTATACTCATTCTGCTTTTTTTTGTCTCCTCACTTGATTTCTTATGGTGTGATTAGTTTTGCTCTAATAGTTTAGAAATTATGACTTCTGATTCTATTGTTTTAGTGATAACCCTAGAAATTACAATACAGATACTTATTTGATCAAGATCTAGAATTATCGGCCCTGGCCGGTTGGCTCAGTGGTAGAGTGTCAGCCTGGCGTGCAGAAGTCCCGGGTTCAATTCCCGGCCAGGGCACACAGGAGAAGCGCCCATCTGCTTCTCCACCCCTCCCCCTCTCCTTCCTCTCTGTCTCTCTCTTCCCCTCCCGCAGCCGAGGCTCCATTGGAGCAAAGATGGCCCGGGCACTGGGGATGGTTCCTTGGCCTCTGCCCCAGGTGCTAGAGTGGCTCTGGTCGCAACAGAGCGACGCCCTGGAGGGGCAGAGCATCTCCCCCTGGTGGACAGAGCATTGCCCCTGGTGGGCATGCCAGGTGGATCCTGGTCGGGCGCATGCGGGAGTCTGTCTGACTGTCTCTCCCCATTTCTAGCTTCAGAAAAAAAAAAAAAAAGATCTAGAATTATCAATATTTTAAATCTCTGCTTGGCTAATACAAAGCTTAAATGTGTTAATGATCTGTTTGTACCTTCTGACATATGTTAATGTTGTATATCTTATTTTTCTCTTTTAACCCTATTTAGTTGTTGCTTTTTTATAGTCAATGTTCACTTATCTTTACCCATGTTAGACCTGCCAGCTGAGATCATTTTCCTGTTGCCTTCAAAATTTCACTAGATATGGACTATAAAGTAAGCAGTTGTTTTATTTTAAGTTTATTCTAGATTCCATTCCATTCACCTTTTGACTTCCACCATTGCTGCTGAGAAAGCAACTTCCAGTCTGCTATTTCTTCACTTTAAGATTTTTTTTCTTGGCCTTGGCCGGGTAGCTCAGTTGGTTAGAGCATTGTCCTGATATGCCAAGGCTCCAGGTTAGTTCCCTTGGTCAGGACACATACAAGAATCAACCAATGTATGCATAAACAAGTGGAAGAACAAATCAATATTTTTTCTCTTTCCTTTCTCTCTCTCTCTCTCTCAAATCAGTAAATAAAAACAAGTTTTTTTTCTTTGTCTCGTATTCTGCAGTTTCACTATAGATATAAATTTATTTATATCTATCTTCTTTGGGGAATCATTGGGCTTCCTGAGTTTGTGGGTTGGTGTCTTTCATCAATTTTTAGATTATTATTAGCTAATATCTTTACAAATATTATTTGCTGCTTTCTTTCTCTGCTCTCTTTCTTAAGCAGCTATTATGTGTACTACCTCATTCTACCCTCCTTCTTAATGAATACATTAAACTATTTCCTTTACCTTTTTGTTTCTGTATAGAATTCTGAATAATTACTTCTAATACAGCTTCTAGATTAGTAATTTTCACTTCTGATAGTTTACTATGCTGTCAAATTCAGCCATTTAGTTTTTTTTCAGCCATTTAGATTTAATTTGGTTATAGTATTTTAAGTGTTCATAGTTTAATTTGGTTCTTCTTATGTAGTGTGTTATCCTTTTTTGGCTGCTGAGTGGTTGTGCTGGCCTTGGACTATTTCCCACTAAACTTTGTTACATGAGAGAGACAAAGTTCTTTACTTGTTAAAGCTATTATTTGTCAAGTTTTCTGTTTTTGTCACAAAAAATGGTCTCCTGGTGTGTCTAATGTAGCGGAAGAAAAATTTTCCCTTCTCTTCTAGGTTATTTGGCTGGTCTAATAATTGAATTGATACAACACAGGTTAATAGGAGAAAAACCAATTTAATTTTATATGTTTGAGAGCCCCACAAAAATATGAGACTCAAAGAAGTGACCAAAGCAGGCAGCTTTTATACCTTTTAGATAAAGAAACTATAAATTTGTGCAGAATTGACAAGGTAAAAGGACTTGGGTTTGGGGCAGTCAATTGGTGAAGCAGTGATTCTTGGCTCTGAATTCCCTGTGTCTGGTACAGAGAGGGCACCTTTCACATGGGAGAGTTTACCCTGCAGGGCAGGTCAGTGTGTGCTTCTTACACCTGCTGATTCTTAAAATAGTCAATATGCCAAAGGGGCATAATTTGGGATGGTGTATTCTGCTCCCCTTCAATCATCTCCATAAAATCCACCACACCTCTGGTTAATAAAGGAGAGCATTCTTTAATTAGCCTGCTTTAAGTTAATGTATTAAGAACAAGGTGTGCACTCATCAGCAATAAGGTATTAAGAAGTTTATCTTCTTCAGTTCACTTTTTTTTGTTGATTAAAAAAAAATTCAATTCAATTTTTTAACCTCTAATAAGCCTCCTACCCTCATTCTGAGAACTTACTAACAGTTTTCATAGTTAATTTGGTTTAATTGAGCTCTGGCTATGGTGTGGTCAACCAGCACACAGCCTCATTGACTGTGGCATGCTGGCAAATGCTTGGGGGTGGAGGGATCTGATTTGTGCATCTGCCAGTTTCTGTGGTGTAAATACTCCCACCAAGGCTTATTTCAAGCTTCCAATAGAGATTCACATAATAAGTTCGTGGGAACCCTCAAGGCTGGCTGTACACCCCTGAGACTGAGTGTCCCCAAAGAACATATCAAGGCTCTTGCTGAAATAATTTTCTTAAGAGTGAGCCATAAGACACATTTCTCCTGATAAAAGGCTTTCAATAACTACATCCACTCCCAAAGGAGAGGCTAGAATGCTGAAAGAATCAGTCATAGGATAGTGGCTTTTATTTACTCTGAACTCATATAGGGTCTTTTTTTTAAAAATAAATAAATTTTTATTAATTTTAATGGGGTGACATCAATAAATCAGGGTACATATATTCAAAGAGAACATGTCCAGGTTATCTTGTCATTCAATTATGTTGCATACCCATCACCCAAAGTCAGATTGTCCTCCGTCACCTTCTATCTAGTTTTCTTTGTGCCCCGCCCCCGCCCCCGGCCCCCCCCCCCCCTGCCCGCCCCCCCGCCCCCCCCCCCCCCCCCCCGTAACCACCACACTCTTGTTCATGTCTCTTAGTCTCGTTTTTATGTCCCACCAATGTGTGGAATCCTGCAGTTCTTGTTTTTTTCTGATTTACTTATTTCACTCCGTATAATGTTATCAAGATCCCACCATTTTGTTGTAAGTGATCCGATGTCATCATTTCTTATGAGTGAATAGTATACCATGGTGTATATGTGCCACATCTTCTTTATCCAGTCTTCTATTTTTTTTTTACAGTGATTAAAGCCTTTAAGCAAACTCTTGGCCAATACAGCAAGAATCTATAAAAGAGTAGTGTCCTTAACAAGTTCACCAAGTCCAAGTTGGCCCAACACCATGCCAAGTCCCTGATAAATGCAACCCAACCCCAGTTCAGTCTGTTAGGAGCTGTCCCAAGGAGGAGGAGTCACGTAAGGTCTTGGCCAGAGCTCCATCAGCTTCCCATTTTAAAATTATATGTAATGCAGATTATCAAACATGCTACACTCAATTTCTTTTTTGGGGAGAAATTTAATAGGCCCATTTTTCTGACATTTCTGTTTGATCAACCATCCCAGGATGATCTGAGGTATTCAGGATTACTGTGAATTATTACTACCTTTAATCATTTAATATAATATTTCCTTAGGATGGAAGTGCATCTAAGAATTCTCCCACTAGGGAGCATCTGCACTAAAAGGGACTGGCTCACATTGTTGCCAAAAGCTGCTTTTCAGTGATGCTCAGAGGGTGGCTCCTCTCTGTGGGTCCTCAACTTCTCCAGTCCCACCCACTTGCGTGGACTGGAGGAGCTCGCCAGTCCTCAGGGCTGAGCTGGTGAGATCCTGAATGTGATCAGCTGAAGTTACACTTTAATTGGTTCTCATGAACTAGGGATTTGTTATACTTTGGTTTCTTGTTTCCTGTCATACTATGAAGTGTTTGCTAAGCAAATTGATAGAGTAATCAAGAGCCCAGAGAAAATGTTTATGTGATCAAGAGTCCAAGATAAATTACAGTGCAGTGTAATGGATTACTTAAATAAACACCACAGGGTCTTTTCCTAGAAACATCTCACTAGGCAAATAATCTCAATTACATTAGACATCATAAAAGCTGGGTTTCTTTTGCTTTATTCTATAATCCAGGTCGAGGTGACTTCACTCTAAATTGTGCAAATGAGTGCTTTGTACTCGAAGAATATTTATGGAAACACTGATTATATTCTATAAGGCTTATGTTATTTTTTAGCCCTAAATAGGATGTGTAATCTTCTCATGTGAATCCAACTTAAGTGTGGGTAACTTGCCAATAAATTTGATTCTGTTGTTCAATTTCCTTAAATTTAAAAATAGCATCTACCCGCTCCCAAGAAACTTGGATAAGAATGTTTATAGAAGTTTTTATTTATAGTAACCCAAACTAGAAATAACCCAAATGTCCATAAACAGGAAATGGATATATAAATGTGACATAGTCATATAATACAACACTACTCAACAATAAAAAAGGAACATGCAACATGGATAAATCTCAAAAACACAATGCTGAGCAGAAGAAGCCAGATACAAAAGAATTAATACTGTATGATTGCACTGATATGAGTTCTAGAAAACACTAATCTCACTGACAGTGACCAAGAGTAGAGTAGTGTTTATCTTGTGTGGCCAGGGGTCTAGAGTGTGGACATCTTTCAGGGTCTACTATTCAGTTTGCCACAGTCTGCCAAAGATTCATGTCTGCTCCATGTGCAACACAATGAATATTGTTGAGCACCTGACTTGGGATTTATGCTCAGGGTGCAATAAAGGCTGACACATGGCTCAGGGCAGGCTGACTTCTTTTGTTGTCTCTTTCATACACACAAAAGGTGAGGAGAATTCTAAGACTAGGAAGTTAAAAAGCCTGGCCAGTTCCCAGTTAGGAAATAGCAGAGCTCTGATGCAAATGTAGGACCAGCTTGAGAGCCTACTCTCTTAACCAGTGCATCTGCCATGGGGATGCAACAATCCCAACCACCAGAGACCAGAGGGGATGCAGCCACTGCAGGGTGATGCTGGCCAAGAACCAGGCAGGCATCGAATGTCTCAGCAGATGCCAGCCCTGGAGGGTTGACGCTGGAGCAACCAGACTCTCCTACTCATTCAAGATGCCGAGACTCATGGAAATTGAATGCCAACCTGGGATGAGGGAGGAGGAAATTCACTCCTGGTTGATGTAGTTTACACAGACATAACTGAGTTGACCCTAAATTATCAATGACTATTCTGCGCAGAGGAGGTAGGGGAAAGCTTGAGATAGAAATTAAATCCAAATGTAACAAACAGAATTAAGGAGTGTTACATTACTTACCTGAGTTTTGTAGGTTGAGATACTGGTATTCTGAGAACTCTAGTGATATGCTAGACATTGTGCTAAATAATTTATACTGAATATTCCACTTAACAATAACAACAGAATGGGTTACAGACAATTATTGTTCTAAATAAGTTCAACTAGTAAATGGGGGAGTCAGGTATGTTGGTATTCTTAAGGTGCTTGTCCCTTTTTTATTTTGAATGACTAAGAAACAAAAAGTAGAGTAAAATAGACATCAGAGTATTTTAGTTGATTCACTGGCTCATATGGTTGGGGGAATATGTTTTAGTCCAGAGCCTGAACTTTAATCTTTATGCTCCTTCATCTATAACCTCTTCAAAATCTAGACTTTTGACCTTGCCATAGGTTAGCATCCCCCAAGAAACAGGCTCTGAGATGAAGTATTTTGTGCAGGTAGTGATTGGGGGTGGAAGGGGCTCTCAGGAGCAACATCTATGAAGGAGTGAGAACAGGACTGGACAGAAATTATACTGCCATGCCGAGGCACCTGAGCCCTCGGCTGACTTCCTGGAGAACTCTGAAACTTAGGTGGATGCCAGCCATCTAGGGATCTGGGTTTTGGCATCCCAACATCCATGAGTTGCTGAATGCAGGATATCTCTAGAGAGGGGGCGACCTTTGGGTAAGGCAGCTCCCTTTGATCAAGGACTAACTTGAAGAGGAACTCAGATGTGAGCCTTTAGCAAGAAGCACTTTGGCATTTAAGGACATGAGTGACCTGAACTGAAGGTGGGTGGTGGCCAACATACCATGGGGGTCACTCTAGTCCACCTGTTGTACTGCTTGGACCAATTTGAAATAAATAATAAGCTCACCCTACATGGAAAAAGGTCTTCCAGGATTCTGGTTGCTTTCTTTCCTGGAGAAACCTACAGGAGGGAGGTTATTAGGGCAAACTTCTGTCCCACACTGAAGTAAACTTTGGAAATGACTGCTATTCACCTCCCCCCTCCACCATCCAGTTTTGATTCTCTTCACCCTCATCTAGAACCTCTAGGTCTAGACCTCTATGATCTAGAGTGGTGGGGAACCAAGATTCTTGTCCCTGGAGAGTTTTAGTTTCTAGTCATCAGGCTGTCCTCAATCCATGGCTCTGCACCTCATTATTTACTGTCAAAATCAGACAAGTGAGTATCAACACATACCCCAGTCAGTGGGTCATGTGAGTGCCAAAAGTATTTTTCCTCTTTCCTGTGATTAAGGTCAATTGCTCCTGCCAGACTGGTGATGTCTTTCCTTAACTGCTGGCTGTATGGCACAAAGAGCCTGAAACATCAGGGAAGCAGTCACAGTTTTAGGTTTTAGGAGACTTGCTATGTTCCTTAATGGAAGGGACCCTTCTCTGGGAAGGATCTCTTCCCACAGAGCTCAGAGTTGCAATGATGGGCACACTTGGCCAAGTGAGTCGTTTTGGGTGATGGTGCGTAGGGTCAATATGATTTCTACCCTGAGTTCCATGGTTATATTAATACTTACTAGGGTCAAAGAACCTCATCTTGGTTATTGATTTAGAGGGGACACCACATTTTAAAGGGTAGTACCCAGCCAGGTAGGGTTTTATCTTCAAGCTGAAACTTTACCTGTGTCATCAGAGGATTGTTCCATTGTGCAACTGGCTCAGAAGATTCAGGGTGAATCTGTATGAGATAAGACCAGTGAAACCATGGTCATTATCCCACTTTCAAACTTCCTTTGTGTAAAGTGTGTCAGTGGGTCCAATGAGATGTTATGCAGGATCCATACTTCTCTGTAAGCCCTCAGCTAGTGATGTTTCTTGAGGTCCTGTGAACAAGAAAGCAAACTTACAGCAGCATATAAATTGATACCAGTTAAAATGAGTCATTCCCATCCAGGATGGCTGGTTGATGTCTAAATGATGGTACCATATTGAGAATTCAGGGTTGAACTTGCAGGTTGACTCAGCAGTGGCAGGAACTAGATTAGCTGTGGTGAGTTTGGAACCCATGTTGGGCCCATGCCTAGCTTCCTTCCCACCAGCAGCTACTTTGTTCCTGTATCCATTGAGCAAGTTCTGGTGTGGTCAATGATTGAAGAGGGCTGTCCCCAGTTGGTGAAGTCATTCTATCGACTTGCTTGTTGGATGTGTATCTTCCATGGTTAGTACTATGGTGGATGTTAACATAGAACACAAAGATCTTTACACTTAATTCTCACTCCCACTGGACCATCCACAGACCTGGTTGTCTGTAGTCTTAAAATCTTTCTTTCTCCAGGCCACTCAACAATGAGCTAAGCCATTCACTACTCCTTATATGTTCGATCTGCTGCCCCAAATGGATGACCAATGCACTATTTCAGGGAACCTATGGCTCACGAGCCAGATGTGGCTCTTTTGATGGCTGCATCTGGCTCACAGACAAATCTTTAATAAAAAAATAATAATGTTTAAAATATAAAACATTCTCATGTATTACAATCCATTCATTTCCTACTGCTCATGTTCATGGTTGTGGGTGGCTGGAGCTAATCACAGCTGTCCTCTGGGACACCAAATTTTTATTGGATAATGTGTAATGTACACGGGTCGTTGTATGGCTTTTACAGAATTACATTTTAAAATATGTTGTGTTCATGGCTCTCTCAGCCAAAGAGGTTCCCGACCCCTGGGCTATTTGAAGCTCTTCACATTGGGTGGAATTCCCTCCCCATGTCTTTTGGAGCTGCCACTGAGAACCCAGGGGTTGTAGTGCAGCAACAGTCAATTTCCAGGTAGTATCATATAGAAAGCTAACTCATCAATAAAATAAACCTAGCTGTTACTTCTGTTTTAGCAAGTAATAAGGGGCATTTCTCACTCATGTGGCCATAGGTTTAAACTGAAGGAGAAATGCTGATCTAACAGAGGTCGATGAGCTGGGAGTCTAAGCCTCCCACTGGTGCAACTTACATGTGCGTTCTGGCCCTGCTGGCACCTTGTCTGAAGGCTTTACTTCTGTTATAAGAATTATTTGCTGATTGCTTGCCTGACCTTATGAGTTTACGGGTCCTGACAGGACCCAGGTCATGATGGGCAATTACAGTTGCATGGTCATTTGGTGTCCATGGTCAGGTATTCGATCCCTGTCAGGACCCAGTACCAGAATAAACACTGTATTTCAGATAGTGTATAGTTTTCTTCTGCAGTGGGCATGATCCTGCGTTAGAATCCTAGGGGGTCCACATTGTGAGTCTCTTGTTGAGGCTTATCTCAAGAGGCACATGGTATAATTACCGCCACAGAAATATGAAGGTGTACCAACCAGTGAGGGCCAAGACACAGGCACACTTGCCCCCTCGCCTGGAACTACTGCAGTGTCCCTTCCTTCTCTAGGCATCACTGAGAGATGGCGCTTGCCAAGTCACATAGTACATGTGTTGAGCAGTGTTCCCATGCCTGGAATGTGCTACCCCCAGAACCCGGGGTAGTGGTCCAGGCCTGTGCTGCCTTCTTAGAGGCAGGAGGCTAAGATGCACTAATTCATCCCTTACTTTGGAGGGGCTGTCCCAGCAAGCCACAGACCACTGAGCCCTTGAAAATGTTTTGATGCCGTGGATCCCCATAGCATTTTCCTCCCACCTTCTTCAGCACATGTGTCTTACAAAGACTCCCAACATTCTTGACACTTTTGCTCATTCAGTCTGCTTAATGTGCCATCTATACAGTGAGTGGGCCAGTGTGATGTTCTGAGCAACGTCCAGATGGCCCAGGTCTTTTCAGATTATGTTATGACAGAGAGCAGGGGCATTAATAGAGCTCTGGGCAGAGTTATAAATAAATACTGCTATCCATCCCATGTGAATATATACTACTTCCAATCCTCCTTTCTGATAAAGCTGGAAGATAATGCATTCATCAAATCAATGCCTGCATACCTTGTCTATGCTAATAGGCTCTAGAAAAGAGACCACATCTGGCACACCAGCTGCGTTCAGGGCTACTGCATGGTTGAGCTTGCAGGAGCTCATTTTTCCCTTCCAAACTCTCTATGACTTGAAAGGAGCCCAATTAGTGAATGAAACGGGGGAGGTGATAGACTCTATTGCTCCCTCAGTGGTCTTTAAAGGCCTGTCATTTCCCCCAGGAAATATTGTTTTTGATTTACTATCTCATTTGGAATTCAGTTTCATAAGTTTCATTTGGCCTTCCCTCTTGTGGTAACTCTTATCTCACCCGCCAAAAAATTCCATGTGTGGGTTACCAGTGTCCTGGGGATGCCGTAACACAGAACCACACGCTGCAGCTTAAACAATCAAAATCTATTGTCTCACAGTACCGGAAGTCAGAAGTCTGTGATGAAGGTGTCCGAAGGTTGGTTCTTTCTGAGGCTGTGAGGGGGAATCTGTCCCATCCTCTCCCTCAACTTCTGGTGTTTGCTGGCTGTCTTTGGGCTCCTTGGCTGTCAAAGCATCATCTTGCTCTCTGCCTTCATCATGATATGGCCTTCTTCCTGTGTGTATCTGCATCCAAATTTCTCTCTCTCTCTCTCTCTCTTTTTTTTATAAGGATGACAGTCCTATTAAATTAGGGACCATCCTAGTGGCTTCAGCCTAACTAATTACAGTTGCCATAAGCCCATTTCCAAACAAGGTCACATTCTGAGATACTGGGAACTGGGACTTTGACATAAGAATTTTAAAGGGAACGCAATTCAACCAATAACACATGAGTTCTGCCATTCAAGAACACATGTCTGTTCTTGCCAGTTACATGTGAGGGACAGGGAAGTGACCATTGGGTGAGTCTGTGGACCTGTTGGCTTTAGGCCCCACTACCTGTATCCTCCCTCCAAAAGGAGCACCCTGATGATGCTTTGAATCTACAATGTCAACAACTGTGAGTGAACCCTTTCTTCCCTGTGCAGTCACCCACGTAAGTGGTCATAAGTGCTAAAGGGCTCTTTGGGGAGTGACTGGGGAATAATTACCAGGTGCAGTTGCTGTGCTGTTGAAGCTCCTTCCTCCTGGGAGCCTGGTGTCTCCTGTAGTCAGTGGGCTTCATCCTTGAGAACTGGCTCAGGTACAGAAACGAGGCAAGAGTTGTGACTTGTCATTGCAGTGGTTGCCTGCCACATCCCCATCACCCATCCTTGACTTTGGTTGACTAGCGGTAGGACAATATTCTATTGGCTGCCACCTGTCTTGCTCCTGGGGGAACACTGTTCTAGTGTCCACCCCCAGGGTGCCTCTAGCTGCCCCTCCAGTCTTGCTTCCCTTGCAATAATTGTGTCTGTTGGGAAATAATTGCTGATGGGAAACGTGGCCACCTGGCCTCTGCAGTTGGCAGACTCTCTCCTCCCACTGCTACCAGGGAGCCCAGCCCTGCACAGAGTTCTGCTCAGTCCTTCCTACTATCAGCTGTCACTTTGCTTCCTAACAGTGCTGGTGGCCTCTTGCCTGAGAATTCCTCACCATGTTGTAAGGCAGGGGTCCCCAAACTACGGCCCACGGGCCGCATGCGGTCCCCTGAGGCCATTTATCCAGCCCCTGCTGCACTTCCGGAAGGGGCACCTCTTTCATTGGTGGTCAGTGAGTCCTGGAGCACTGTATGTGGTGGGGCTGCAAAACGCCGCATCGCTCACGTACAGTACTACTTCCGGTGAGGCGGGACGCATGCGTCACGGCTCCAGAAGCGCGTCATATCACTTGTTATGGTTAGCAGTGACAAATATGGAACTGGATATTGACCATCTCATTAGCCAAAAGCAGGCCCATAGTTCCCATTGAAATACTGGTCATTTTGTTGATTTAAATTTACTTGTTCTTTATTTTAAGTATTGTATTTGTTCCCATTTTGTTTTTTTACTTTAAAATAAGATATGTGCAGTGTGCATAGGGATTTGTTCATAGTTTTTTTATAGTCTGGCCCTCCAACGGTCTGAGGGACAGTGAACTGGCCCCCTGTGTAAAAAGTTTGGGGACCGCTGTTGTAAGCAGAGCATCCTCCAGACCGTCCTGAAGAACACAGCTGAGGCGGCTCACTTTTCAGGCCTTGCGTGGTCTATGTGTTTAGGTGTGTATGCTTCTCTGAGACATTTGAGCCTTCTTCCATCTCTGCCACTGCAGTCTGGCATTTCGACTTTGCTTCATGTGGCCTTGCTTCCTTTAGGTTTCCAGGGGCCATCCCAGCTGGCTCGTTTCCTGGAAGCCTTGCCAGGATGTTGACTTCTGTCTCACAGGAAGGTGTCTTCATGTCGATAAACACCCTTATCTAACTTTATGTTCTACCCTAGCTGAGCCAGCACACTTAGGGACAAGTCCCACACATGCTTTCCTGGCTCTGGCAGGTGCCCGTTAGTGGGCTCTGCAGCTCCAGTGGGGCAGAGTCTCTCTCTTCCTGAGCCAGCCCAACTCTGCCTTTGCTGGGTTATGTTGCAAGTTGGCCCAGGCTGTTGGCCTGATGGTGAGTTTGGAGTAGGTTCTGGGAAGGAGGTGGAGGTAGGCACATGTTTTCTAACAAGGCAAGGGCTCCTGCACTGCCTTCAAGCAAGATCGAGGGAGGGTGCATTAATCCAGGAGAGTTGGCCATTTGTATAGAGCCAGAGGGTTTAGGATTTTCAGGTGTATTGACTCTCAAGTGTCTCCATCCCAAGTCTTTGAGTCTTGGCCCTTCCTAGTCAGAGCCATTGTCCTGGCGTACCAGGCTTGGGGTGGTTGAGCAATCAGCCCTCCTTGGTGTTCTATCACCCTCACACTCAGTTCCTGGGCCTGATCCTCAACTTGTTCAACCCACCAGCTGCAGGCAACAAGAGTCTTTTAATATATGGCTTAGGAGGCCCCCTGGCTTCCACCTTCACCTTAAATTGATAACTGATCACCATCAAACTTTTGTGTTGATAGTGCCTGGCCATAGCCCTCTGAACCCAGAGTCCTTATGTACTAAACCTCTCAGGGCATCCCTCCACTGAGATCCCAGTCCATCACCCGTGAAGGGCATCACAGTTGCGCCTGGGCCGACAGGTGACTATCCAAGTATACAGAACTGTTCCAGGAGCCGTCGGTCCTCACCTACCACCGGTGTGAAGTCCACACTGTTAGCCAAACAGTGGATGAGCCAACTTCTTACTCCCATTTCAGAGTCCACTTCCTTGGTCTAGTGCCATTCTGGCTGTCAGCCGGACACAGAGATGGAGACCGGGGTGCAGAGCCTCACTAAAGTGCTGTTGGGAATAGCAGCCCACAGGCAGCGGGGGAGGCGGGGTGGGTCAAAGGGAAATTGAGCAGCAACAGTGTGCTTGTAACAGAGGCTTGACCAACCCCATGGTGCTGTGAAGGTGAGATGGCCCTTCAGGTATGTCCTGAATTGAGGTTGGGGGTGGGATCTTTGTCTCCCCATACCTGTGGGCCATTGGATATGGGCCGCCCTTGGGAGAGCAGTGAAAGCTTGGGCGAAGCAGCTCCCTTTGGCTGAGACCACTCCTGGGGACATACTAAACTGTGAGCCATGTTAGGTGACACTCCTGGCAGCCGGGGGCCCCTTGGGTAGCCCATTTTAGCATCCTCTACTGGCCTGCCTTGGAAGAGTCATGTGTGCAAGGCTGCAGGAGGGAGCCTGCTCTGCCAACGTCCTGACAGTCCCAAAACCCAGGACCTATTTCCCAGAAAGAGTTCTGAGGCCCCGACGCAGTGAGCTTCACACAGGGAGGACGGGAATGTGCAGAATGCCCAGGTGCCCTGGGATCAGGCTAACCTGAAGCTGTGTTCTGAAGGAGCAGGGCCAGGCAGGGTGCCTCTTCCCCACTCCCCTGCCCAAATCTCTGTCGTTCCCATGGGGAAAAGTGGGAGAGAGGAAAGGAGAGAGCACGGGCCTGCAGAGCACTCCAAGAGGCCAGCACTGCCCACTCCACGAGCAGGCAGGCCTCGCGGAGAGAGGAAGTGGTTTCCTCCATTCAGCACAGAGGTGCTTTGTTGGTTTGGTTACCCAGCATCCCTTCCTACTTCGTAAAAACACCGAATCCTTCTTCTGGAAAAGTACTCCCTGCCCATGTGAGCTATGGGGGGCTGTCAGTCAAGGTGTTCTGCCAGCTTTAGCCAAGAGGCAGGCTCACAGCCCATGCAGACTCTCCCTGGGACTTTAATCTTGAGGAAGATCGTCCAAGGGTGGAAAAAGGTGGTGGGAACACATCTATTCCACGGACAGGGCCTGAACCAGAGGGTTGCAAAGTCCTGCTGCATAGACACTATGATCTGGACCTGCTTCCAAACCCAGTTCTCAGCTCCATCCGTTCTCTGAGCTGCCTGATGTTCCCCCACATTTTGCTTATGACCCAGAGTTAGATGCTGTGTGCCACCACAGAGCCTGAGTTGGTCTGATATGATGCAGCTCAGCCCCTTGGGGTGTGCTTCCAGCTGCTGGCTCTGCTCTCAGCAAGACATTGAGCGAGCCTTCTGGCTCCCAAGTGGGTTCGTGGTCCTCAATGCCCGTGTGTTGCATGTTCATTTAGACTCCAGGTGGTGCTCTTGCAAAATTACTGCCGAGAGGTGGGAGGGTGGGGCGAAGCAAGTTGTCATAAAAGGGACCGATTCAGCCTGACCTGTGGTGGTGCAGGAGATGGAACATTAACCTGGAACACTGAGGCCCCAGGTTCAAAAACTGGGCTTGCCTGGTCAAGGCACATGTGAGAGTTGATGCTTCCTGCTCCTCCCTCCTTCTCCCTCCCTCCCTCCCTCCCTCCCTCCCTCCCTCCCTCCCTCCCCCTCTTGCTTCTCTCTCTCTTTCTCTCCTCTTTAAAATGAATAAATAAAATCTTAAAAAGAAAAGGGACCGATTCAGATGGGGGTGGGTGGGTGTTGTTATACCTACACAATCCTCTCAGGAAGACTGATGAATTTAGATTTTCATTTTTATTATAAAGACTGTGCTTTGGGAGTCAGTACCACAAATGTTTAAAGTGCATCTTCCATCCTCCTTCTGTCTTCCAGCTGCTGCTGGGAAGGGGTTGTGGAGATTTCTGTAATGCTGGGGTTTTATTTCGACCACAAATATATTGTACTAACCAATACACATGTTTGCTTATCATGTGAAATGTTCTTTTTAGATAAATTTCAAAAAGCAAATAAGGCTCAGTGTTTGAAATGCTTCTTCTGTTTTGCTGATGGATATTTTTTGAGATTTTTTTTCTCTGTGTGTGTGTGTGTCTTGAAAATAGAACTGAAAAATAAATTATTTAATGTTGTTCTTGGTGTGCTGGCCTGGAAACATATTTTTATTTTTTGACCAGATAGTGGGTTGGTGCATGCTATCACCTGAACTCTGGGTCCAAAGATCTCCCTTGAATATGTTTTTGTTTTCTCCACTAAAGGGAAAAATAAAAACCTTTATTTTCATATTGAGGGTGGAATTAGCAAAAATGGAGCTGATGAAAATTTTAGTTTTTTATTCTAGTTCACCCCGTTTCCCCAAGCTGAGAATTTGATACTCTCTTTTAAGACATACAATTGATAATTCCTGATAAAGGTCTCTCTCTGAATGTAAATAAATATGTGCTTCTGTTTTTAACTGGGCCGTATCATTCCAGCCTTCACGAAGTTTCAGTCTAAGCTATGGAGAGTCATATATTTACCTTCTTAATAAATCAGGTCATTCATTCATTCATTCATTCATTCATCCATTCTCCATTGAGCACTTATCTATGCCTGATATTGTTCTAGATACTAAAGATACATTGTAAACAGATTAAAAAATAGATCACTGCTCTTGTAGGGTACAAACCATGTTCTGGCTATTTTTTAACCTGAATTATAATAGTAGAAAAACACAGCGGTAGAGTGTCGGCCTAGCGTGCGGAGGACCCGGGTTCGATTCCCGGCCAGGGCACACAGGAGAAGCGCCCATTTGCTTCTCCACCCCTCCGCCGCACTTTCCTCTCTGTCTCTCTCTTCCCCTCCCGCAGCCAAGGCTCCATTGGAGCAAAAGATGGCCCGGGCGCTGGGGATGGCTCTGTGGCCTCTGCCTCAGGCGCTAGAGTGGCTCTGGTCGCAACATGGGGACGCCCAGGATGGGCAGAGCATCGCCCCCTGGTGGGCAGAGCATCGCCCCATGGTGGGTGTGCCGGGTGGATCCCGGTCAGGCGCATGCGGGAGTCTGTCTGACTGTCTCTCCCTGTTTCCAGCTTCAGAAAAATGAAAAAAAAAAAAAAAAAGAAAAACAATTTTGTTCAAGAAAAAAATATGGCTGAAGAATAATCATTCATAGATTTTATAATTAGTATGATCACCATCTTTCTTTGTGTTTTAACTTTAGGGCAAGCATTCATAGAATTACTGAGTCATCATCCAGTCCCACTAACTAGAATGGAGTGTGTGTGTGTGTGGCTGGTGGAAGCCAATTTAGGTTACAATTTTATGTGCAATTGTTTCCCATTCAGTTTATTGCCCTGTAGTGGCATCTGGTGGTTGGAAGAAAGGACACCATTTCAGTTTACACTCAGATCATTGTGAGCAATAGAAATTTTTCATTCATGTACCTGGGATGAAAATGTGATGTAAATGTATTATCTAAACTTAGATGGTTTGGAGTGCAAAAAAGGAGAACTGTTAATAATTTCCCAGAGGCAACAGGAATAAAATAAGACTGTCAAAGGCAAACCTGCACTTGATCCATTTTTTGACCATTTATGATGCACCAATGTTTTCCATGAATTCATTCATAAAATCAACACAGTAAGCACATGAAAGATAAATTTAATGTTATCCTCATTTTACTGATGAAGACACAAGGCTTGAAGGGTTTCCAGGTAACATATAGGGCATTCAATTAATTTCAGATAACCAACAAATAGTCATTTTTAGTATAAGTATGTCCCCCATATTCAGATAAGCAATGAATAATTTTTCGTATAAGTATATCCCATGCAATATGTGAGCTATTTATACCAGATGGTCTGTTTTTGTTGTTTGTTCCCCCTAACTCCCCACCCCAGATCTGGCAACCTTAGCTTGGAGAGTTTAAGTAACTTAAGATCAGATATGTATATATATATATTGAGGACAGATCTGGCATTGGAAACCACCTCTTGCTTAGAATGAAGCTCAGGCTCTTCACTGTATGACCTACCTCTGGTGACCATGATCCACTCCTCGCCGAGAAGCATGCATTTGGGTCGGGAGGCAGAAGCCCAAGCTATTTAACTGTGTTTCTATTTTCAACTGTATCTGTAGGTGTGGACTGTGTTGTGTATCAAAGTATGGACTGCAATTATTATCAGCTCATTTGTTTTAAGTTAGTGAACTTTGCAGATTTTTAGGAAGAACCAGGGGCCATGGGAAGAACTGAACACAGGTCCTGGAAGGTGCTGGAAAATGCAAGAAGATTCTCACACGGTAAAAGAGAAATGCCAGCTCAGAGCTCTGGGCGCTGTGCTGTGGGTGTGGAGCCTGCTGCAGCGCACATGCAGCTCAGCGGTGGGCATGGGGAGAGCCTGGGAGTGTGTAAGGGGGCTCCCACGCTCTCCCCCCAACAGGGTGTCACAGAAAGGGGACACACTAAGGCCCTCAGCGAGGGACCAATATCTGTGGGCAGCTGAGCATAGCAGACTGGCAGCCAGTTTGTGGCTGTGAGCTGGGCCTGAGTCTGAGCCACCGCTGCTAGGATGAAGTTTGATTGGTTGCCAGTGTCAGAATCCAATGTGCATTATTTTAATAAAAATGAGAAATTTATTATAATGACACTAGGGTGACTCCCAGGTGTCACGGACAAGGCATGGGCTTCAGGCACAGCTAGAGCCAGACACTGCATCCCTTCCTGCTTCCCATCCTCCCCGGCCCGTGCCTGGTGAAGACCAGCTCCTACTGCTCCCTGCCAGTGCACATGGCCACCAGGCCTCGGCATTTCACACCTGCAGCCCTGGAGAAGGACCGACTGTATCTTTGGGTCTTATGTCAATACCTCCTGGGGAATTCACACTGACCCATCCTAGTCTGTGTCCACCTCTGTCTGGGCCAATCTGCTGTGGCCTGATAAGCAAGGTGGCGAGAAGAACTTGCCAGTCCATACAGGTGCACAGTGGAGTGGTGGAGGGCAGCTCCCTGCATGGGGTGGGGGAGAGGCCATGCTAACGTGGAGGTCCCTACAGCCAGCGTGGTGTTCTTCACCGTGGCTTGTCAGCCAGCCGATGAAGCCTCCTGTTCTCTGACTTATGTGGCTTCTGACTCTGCTGGTCTCCAGGGGTGCTCTGACTCTTGTAGGGGTCCATGGATGATGCTACTTCACCTGGTTGGTCCCAGGAGAAGGCCACCGGGCTACCTTCGTTCTGAGCACAATTTCCCTACAGGCCCCTCCTGGCCACTAGGTGGTGACAGACCTCAGAGGATGGGCTCAGTTATCTGGGTAGCTCATCTGGGACAACAGACCCCCGAGTCCCACGGAAGGGATATGCAGGAAGACTGGAAGTCAGGCATGTCCCCAAAGCAGGAGTGTGGCAGACAGTTCAAGGCTGCAGGGCAGGGCTCATTCAGGAGCAGACCCTGAGCGGCAGGTGAGAGCAGGCAGGCTGCAGCTGCGGTGGGCAGGCCCTCCATGGGCGCTCTGGCAGGAGAGGCGGCAGGCAGCATGCTTCCGAGCCCAGGGTCCAGCCCTTCACTTGTGGGGAAGACATCTTGGGGAAATGGTCTCCAAAGAGAACTGTTACTGGGTAAATTAATGATAACAGCATTTTTCCTTATTCAATACAAGAGGAGGATCTGGAGATAAGACCCTGATTCTTGTGCTACAGGCTGGATGTCACCAGGATGACAACACTGATAGTGTCACACAGACAGGAAGGCCGGGGCTGCTGGAGCTTCAGGGAGCACGCTGAAGTTTGGGGGCTGCCAGAATGGACATGGTGTTCATCTGAACAGCGGGGTTCCAGAACTGGGAGCTGGAAGGCCTGCAGGAGGCCAGGCATGGGCTCTCTGGTGCTGTTGAGGCCGCAGGATACCTTTTTCTCCTTGTAGTTCTATGTCCTTCTCTCTCCTCCCTTCCTTCCTCCTTCTTAACCTCCTCCTCCCTCCTGTGAGGGCCCTCCTGGCTCCTAGGATTTCATTTCCTCCTTGGGTGACCACTGGAGACTGACCAGAGTCTTGGGCTTCAATTCCAAGTTCCCAAGGAATGGCTTCCGATCCTCCATCTAAGTCAGGTGTCCCTGCTGCCAGCTGCTGTTGTGGGCACAGGGACACCAAGTATAAAAATGGCTGCCAGCCATCCCCTCCACTCTCTCTGTGGGTTGGAGGATGGGTTTTTATAAGAAGAGTTTGTGGACCAGGAGATGCCTTAAAAGACACATTTTAGAAGTTGGTGGCCCAAGCCCAGGCTCTGTGTGATAAATTTTTAAATGAGGTTTTCTTTATTCAATTTCACAACTTAATCATAAATATTTTAATTAAAAGACAGTGCAGTAGTGTGGGAAGGACAAGGGAGACTTTGGAGTCAGAGTTAGAGGCAAAACTCCTGGCTACAAATGGCAAGATAATTGGCAACATAATGAAATATTTAGAGCTTCAGTTTTAGACTCTGTAAAATGGGTGTAAAAATACTCACCTCTCACAACTATTGGGCTGATTAATGAGAGAGCAGAAATGGCCCCCACATAGCGCCTTCCTCCAATGAGAGCCCACAAATGGGCATGAATCACAAGGAAGGCTCATTTGAATGTGGAAACTCTGTTGGCAAAATTGTGTTTAATCCAGTAAATTAGTTTTCTTTCTGGTACATACACAATCTAAAGCTGGAACATCATTCCAACTTTTATTGCCTGTTGTAAACAATTGGGATTGGCCTGCTAATAATGCTGAAAGTCCTTAAAAAAATTATACCCCATACAAGTAAAACCCAGTGTCTTATTTGCATTGCTAATTTTGTTCAGAATACTTTCAAATAATTACAAATTTGATAGTATCATAAATTCCAAATTAAAGAAATCTAAATCCACGAGGTTTTAATTTACAGTTTAAATAGCCAAGTGCTTAAAAAATGTGGTGTCCTTGGGTAACAAAAGAGAAGGGATTAAAATGTACAAATTGGCTGTTACAGAACAGTCCGGGGATGTAAAGTGCAGCACAGGGAATACAGTCAGTAATATTCTATTAACCATGTATGGCATCAGATGGGTACTAGATTTATCGGGATGATCACTTGGTAAGTTATATAATGTCTAGGATGTACACTTGAAACCAATATCATATTGTATATCAACTGCAATTGAAAAATAAAAAAATGATTAAAAATTATGGTGTCCTTTTTCATGTGGACCACACTGGTCTCCGATAGTGTCAGGTCCTGGCTCTAATGAGGCAGCATTAAATATAATAATATGCTTCTTCCCTACTGTCAAACCACATGACGCTCACCAGTGGGGAACAGGGAAACTCATTCTCGAAAGATCCTGGAAAGCGTCTTAAGGACTGAGGGGGCGTTAGAGTGATGTGGGAAAATAAACAAGCACACAGACAGCAAGATGGCAGAGTGGTTAGAAGGGCCCCCCTTGCTTTGACGTGGATACTGCTTTAATGCTCAGAGGTGTGTTGAGAGTCTCTCCAGAGGATGGGCAGATGTTGCTGGAGAGCTGGAAGGAGGTTGGGGTTTTCAGGACGATTGCCTTACTCACTCAGGTCACTAAGTAGCATGTGCATTGTAGCTACCTTGAGATATGCAAATAAGAACAAAGAGAAACATTAAAAAATCTAACCAATTATAGATGCTAATCATATCTATACAAGGCTTTCTCAGTAACACCTAGATTACTGTTTAATTGAATAATTGGGGAATATAACCTATCCAACTTGGCACATAAAACTCTATCTACCTACCTACCTATCTACCTATTATCTATCATCTACTTTATCTATCTATCTATCTATCTATCTATCTATCTATCTATCTATCTATCTACCTACCTATCATCTATCTATCTATCGTTCATTTAGCTGTCATCTATCTATTCACCCACCTGTCATCTATCAAGAACACTGTCCTACTGTATATTCTTTTATATAAACTATGTGCACATTCCTGGCTATTTCCTTAGAAAGAGAAATAAAATGAAAAATCACACTCATTCAAAAAAGTCTGAATTGTTTATACCGAGGACCAGCAAACTTTCTCTGTGAAGGACCAGACAGTAAATATTTTCAGGTCTGTGGTCCACATGTCTCTGTAACAACTATTCAATTCTTCTGCTGGAGCCCCAAAGCAGCCACAGACATGTGAGCACATGAGTATGGCTGTGTCCCAATAAAGCTTTATTTACAAAAACAGATGACAGTCTGGGCTTTACCCTGAAATAGACTCATTGTAGAGGAGTGTTTTTAGAGAACACTGAAAATGGAAAGGAAGCTGGCAAGAGAACCTGCCAAGGGCAAGCAGAGAGGAAGGAGAAGGAAGGACACCTCATTAGTGCTTACAGCCAGGGCAGGAGAGTGCAAAGACAACTGTATGGAAACCGTAACAACCACTGAACCCCCACAATGTCAGCAGTGCTGTTCACTGAGTATGGGGTTTCTCTCCTTCCCTTGTCTCCTTTGACATTGGGTGTTGCCATGTGGTTTGATCTGGGTGGTGAAATATAAGCAGAAATGTTTCTGTGCCCAGCTAAAGAGTGTTATATGCCTACGGTGGGAGCACTAAGAGCCAGCATTGAGTTGTCACCTTTCTGTCCCTTTGCAGCAGTTTTAAGATGAATCTTCCACCAACCCTGGTGTCTGAGTGAGCAAGATGAGTGGAACTCTCCCACAACTCATGTTATGTGAGTGAGATGTAAACTTGGGCTGAGTTAAGTCACTGAGATTTTGGGATTGTTTGTTACCAAGATAGAGCCTAGCCCATCCTGACTAATATACCTAACAAAACAACCCTTAACTAAAATAGTTTCCCTTGTTACCATCTCTTTTGTACCCTACCTTTTTTGTCTTCTCATCGAACATACCTTGAAAGTTCATTTACTGATCATCTGTTTCCCCTTTTTAGAACAGGAGCTTCCCCAAAGCAGAGGCACTTCTCTTGTGCTTACTGCCTCCAGGGCTCAAGTGTGTATTAATTATGGAAAGTAATCAACATCATTGAAAGCACCAGCAGTATAAAGCACTTCTGAGTACCTGGTGTTCTGCAGGAAGTTTACATGCAGTATCTCATTTAGTCCTCACAAAGCTGTAGAAGTAGACAGTATTGTCACTCTTATTTTCCTTTACAGGTGAATGATTCTCATTTTACCTGTGAGAAATGTGTTTGTTTGCTATTACTGCATAACAGATTACCACAAAAGCAGCTTAAAATAGCACATGTTTATTATTTCCTAGTGGCTGTGGGTCAAGAGCCCAGACACGACTTGCTGGGGCCTCTGTTTAGGGTCCCCACAAGACTGCAGTCAAAGTGTGGGTTAGGGCTGGGGTGTCATCTGAAGGCTTGATGGATGAAGGATCCACAATTGAGACTGCCTGCTAGCAAGATGGGGGTTACTGTCTTGTGTAATTACAAGGGTGACATCACTGTTTCTGTAATCTGCAGGTTAGAAGCCTCTTATAAGTTCCACTTTCCATCAAAGGGAGGACATGACACAAAAGCATGAATACCAGGAGGCAGGGGATACTGGGAGTTCAGAGAGGTAAGGTCATTTGCTTAAGGACACACAGCAAGCTTTTGGTTTGTCTCTCCTGGTCCTTGGAATCACCTCTCAGATAAACTCCTTGTTCATTAATCCTTTTACCTCGGGGTCTTCTTCGGAGACCCAGGTTAAGCAGCTGCTGTGCTGTGTAGGGAGGGATACACTAGTGTCTAAGTGAGGCTTAGGTTTCTGAATGACCTTTTCTTCTTTTGTGAAATACCATTTGCTTGCCACTATGATATGCTGGCACTTTACTAACATATCAAATTTGGTCCACTGCAACCCCATGTGGTAGATATCAGTATCATTCTTGTACAGAACTGAAGTCGGCAGAGGTTATGTAACTTGTATCATTTGTGATCCCAAATCTACGCTCTTTCTAGCTCTGTGGGACCAAAACCTTGCCCAGTAAGTATTGAATTTCCCTAATGCTATCTAGCTTTGATTTATGTATCCAAATATGTTAGTTAGGATGCAGTTTCGGCTGCTATAGAGACCAAAACAACAGTGGCTTAAACAAAGTAGAAATGTATTTCTGTCTACAGAAGGCTAGATGTGGGGTAGCCATCTTTAAAGAAGCTTCTAAGGCTCAGATTCCTTCTATGTCTCCTTGCTCTGCCCCCTTTGGGCATGGTTTATGGTGGCTCATCACCGCCTCCACTCTCCAGCCAGGGGAAAGGGAGAGAGAACAGACTTCTCTTTAAGGGCAGGGTCTATTCATGTTGCACTGAAGGCAACCTAGGCACATGGACATGCTTCGCTTCAAGGGGGAGGGCTGGGAGACGCAGGCTGTGTTTGTGCCCAGCTAAAGAGTAGGACTCCATGGCCATAGAGTACGGGAAATGGACATTGGGGCACACCAGCAGTTATTCATGAGTTATCCTTTGTGCATGGCATGGTGAAGAGCCTTGCTGGGAATAGAAAGACAAACACTTAATTGTCTCTGAATTCAGAAGAGGGAGACCCCAAAAGTAAAGTTTCATCAGCAGGTAGAAGTAGCCAGTGTGGCCCATGGAATGGTAAGGTACCGTGGTGGTGGTGGTGGGGGGGTGAGCATCCCTGTATAATCAGTCAGCAGGTTCTGGCTGTAAGAATCCACAGCATAAACATTTAATGGGGGTCAGAGTGAAAGTAATATTAAGCCAGTTTAAGGCTTGAATTACAGGTCTCTGGAGTATGTTAGAAAAATACCAAAATAACCCCTTGACTCTGACTCCAGTTTGGAAGGAAATATACAAGGGGACACAGTAGAGGGGACACGAGAGACACGGGACCAGCAAAGATTCATTAGATGGCAGCATTTTCAATGACCAATGTGGAGCTACTAGGAAAAGCAGTGAGCTCAGCAAACCCTGGTGTCTTAGTGCCTGAGGGTGGAACAAAGAGCCACAAACTGAGCAGCTTATACAATGTGTTGTCTCATTCCTGGAGGCTGGAAGTCAGGAACCACGGTGTCGGAAGGGCACTCGCTCTCTGAAACCAGTAAGGAGAGGATTTTTCCTACCTTTTCAGCTTCTGGTGGCCCCTGGCATTCCCTGGTTTATGGTAGCCTGATTTCAGTTTCTGCCTTCTGTGTTCATGTTGCCTGTCCTCTCTGTCTTTCCTCTGTGTCTGTCTCTGTGTCTAAATTTCTCCTTTTCATATGTACACCAGTCATATTGGATTAGCATCCACTCTAATGACCTCATTTCAACTTGACTCCTCTGTGCAGAGACCCCATCTCCAAATAAGGTCATGTTCTGAGGTCCTGCAGGTGTGACCTTCAACGTATCTTTTTTTGGGAGGTATACTCCCACCCATGATGTTTGCATGATGGATGCTCATATCTGAAGTAGAAGTAAATTGAACTCTCATCCTCAGAGGCGAGAGCGATCTCACTCACAGAGCCGGCATTAACACCCAAGAGCTCCATTGCCGAGCAGTTGTGGGCTCTCGCGTGAGCATTGATTGCTAAAAAAGGACAATGCAATCATTCCTTAGCCCCGCACCTGTGGTGTGTCAGGCCACTTTGACAGGCCTGAAATGAGGATTCTTTAGTAAAAATAGAATGGGAGAAATGAGATGATGATGATCCAAAGGCAGTTTATACTTTTCTGGGCTTTGGAGTTCATTTTTTTTTTTTTTTTTTTTTTTAAATAAATTTTTATTAATGGTAATGGGATGACATTAATAAATCAGGGTACATATATTCAAAGAAAACATGTCTAGGTTATTTTGTCATTAAATTATGTTGCATACCCCTCGCCCAAAGTCAGATTGTCCTTCGCCACCCTCTATCTAGTTCTCTGTGCCCCTCCCCCTCCCCCTAACTCTCCCCCTGTCCTCCCTCCCCCTACCCCTGGTAACCACCACACTCTTGTCCATGTCTCTTAGTCTCATTTTTATGTTCCACCAATGTATGGAATCATGTAGTTCTTGTTTTTTTCTGATTTACTTATTTCACTCCTTATAATGTTATCAAGATCCCACCATTTTGCTGTAAATGATCTGATGTCATCGTTTCTTATGGCTGAGTAGTATTCCATAGTGTATATGTGCCACATCTTCTTTATCCAGTCTTCTATTGAAGGGCTTTTTGGTTGTTTCCATGTCTTGGCCACTGTGAACAGTGCTGCAATGAACATGGGGCTACATGTGTCTTCACGTATCAATGTTTCTGAGGTTTTGGGGTATATACCCAGTAGAGGGATTGCTGGGTCATAAGGTAGTTCTATTTGCAGTTTTTTGAGGAACCACCATACTTTCCTCCATAATGGTTGTACTACTTTACAGTCCCACCAACAGTGAATGAGGGTTCCTTTTTCTCCACAGCCTCTCCAACATTTGCTATTACCCGTCTTGTTGATCATAGCTAATCTAACAGGGGTGAGGTGGTATCTCATTGTAGTTTTGATTTGCATTTCCCTAATAACTAATGAAGCTGAGCATTTTTTCATATATCTGTTGGCCATTTGTATCTCTTCCTGGGAGAAGTGTCTATTCATGTCTTCTTCCCATTTTTTTATTGGATTGTTTGTTTGTTTGTTGTTGAGTTTTATGAGTTCTTTGTAAATTTTGGAAATTAGGCCCTTATCTGAGCTGTTGTTTGAAAATATCATTTCCCATTTAGTTGGCTGTCTGTTTATTTTGTTATCAGTTTCTCTTGCTGAGCAAAAACTTTTTATTCTGATGTAGTCCCATTCATTTATCTTTGCCTTCACTTCTCTTGCCATTGGAGTCAAGTTCATAAAATGTTCTTTAAAACCCAGGTCCATGAGTTTAGTACCTATGTCTTCTTCTATGTACTTTATTGTTTCAGGTCTTATATTTAGGTCTTTGATCCATTTTGAATTAATTTTAGTACACGGGGACAGGCTGTAGTCGAGTTTCATTCTTTTGCATGTGGCTTTCCAGTTTTCCCAACACCATTTGTTGAAGAGGCTTTCTTTTCTCCATTGTGTGTTGTTGGCCCCTTTATCAAAGATTATTTGACCATATATATGTGGTTTTATTTCTGGGCTTTCTATTCTGTTCCATTGGTCTGAGTGTCTATTTTTCTGCCAATACCATGCTGTTTTGATTATTGTGGCCCTATAATATAGTTTAAAGTCAGGTATTGTAATGCCCCCAGCTTCATTCTTTTTCTTTAGGATTGTTTTGGCTATTCGGGGTTTTTTATAGTTCCATATAAATCTGATGATTTTTTGTTCCATTTCTTTAAAAAATCTCATAGGAATTTTGATGGGAATTGCATTAAATTTGTATATTGCTTTGGGTAATATGGCCATTTTGATTATATTTATTCTTCCTATCCAAGAACAAGGAATATTTTTCCATCTCATTGTATCTTTTTCGATTTCCCTTAACAATGCTTTGTAATTTTCATTATATAGGTCCTTTACATTCTTTGTTATGTTTATTCCTAGGTATTTTATTTTTTTTGTTGCAATCGTGAAGGGGATTATTTTTTTGAGTTCGTTTTCTAATATTTCATTGTTGGCATAGAGAAAGGCTATGGACTTCTGTATGTTAATTTTATATCCTGCGACCTTACTGTATTGGTTTATTGTTTCTAATAATCTTTTTGTGGAGTCCTTCGGGTTTTCGATGTATAGGATCATATCATCAGCAAAAAGTGATACCTTTACTTCTTCTTTTCCGATATGGATGCCTTTTATTTCTTTGTCTTGTCTGATTGCTCTGGCCAGAACTTCTAGCACCACGTTAAATAAGAGTGGAGAGAGTGGACAACCCTGTCTTGTTCCTGATTTAAGGGGGAAAGCCTTCAGTTTAGTGCCATTTAATATGATGTTAGCTGATGGTTTATCATATATGGCCTTTATCATGTTGAGATATTTTCCTTCTATACCCATTTTGTTGAGAGTCTTAAACATAAAATTGTGTTGTATTTTATCAAAAGCCTTTTCAGCATCTATTGATAAGATCATGTGGTTTTTGTTCTTTGTTTTGTTGATATGGTGTATTACGTTAACCGTTTTGCGTATGTTGAACCATCCTTGAGATTCTGGGATGAATCCCACTTGATCATGATGTATTATTTTTTTAATATGTTGTTGTATTCGGTTTGCCAGTATTTTGTTTAGAATTTTAGCATCTGTATTCATTAGAGATATTGGTCTGTAGTTTTCTTTCTTTGTGCCATCCTTGCCAGGTTTTGGTATGAGGGTTATGTTGGCCTCATAAAATGTGTTCGGAAGTATTGCTTCTTCTTCAATTTTTTGGAAGACTTTGAGTAGAATAGGAACCAAGTCTTCTTTGAATGTTTGATAGAATTCACTAGTATAACCGTCTGGGCCTGGACTTTTATTTTTGGGGAGGTTTTTAATAGTTTTTTCTATTTCCTCCCTGCTGATTGGTCTGTTTAGGCTTTCTGCTTCTTCATGACTCAGTCTAGGAAGGTTGTATTGTTCTAGGAATTTATCCATTTCTTCTAGATTGTTGTATTTGGTGGCATATAATTTTTCATAGTATTCTACAATAATTCTTTGTATATCTATGATGTCTGTGGTGATCTCTCCTCTTTCATTTTGGATTTTATTTATTTGAGTCCTGTGCCTTTTTTCCTTGGTGAGTCTTGCCAAGGGTTTGTCAATTTTGTTGACCTTTTCAAAGAACCAGCTCCTTGTTTTATTGATTTTTTCTATAGTTTTTCTGTTCTCTATTTCATTTATTTCTGCTCTGATTTTTATTATCTCCTTTCTTCGGCTGGTTTTGGGTTGTCTTTGTTCTTCTTTTTCTAGTTCCTTAAGGTGTGAAGTTAAGTGGTTTACTTCGGCTCTCTCTTGTTTGTTCATATAGGCCTGAAGTGATATGAACTTTCCTCTTATTACTGCTTTTGCTGCATCCCATAGATTCTGATATGTCGTATTTTCATTTTCATTTGTCTGTATGTATCTTTTGATCTCTGCACTTATTTCTTCTTTGACCCATTCATTTTTTAGAAGTATGTTGTTTAGTTTCCATATTTTTGTGGGTTTTTCCCCCTCTTTTTTGCAGTTGAATTCTAGTTTCAAGGCTTTATGATCAGAAAATATGCTTGGTACAATTTCAATTTTTCTAAATTTGCTGATATTGTCTTTGTGGCCCAACATATGGTCAATTCTTGAGAATGTTCCATGTACACTAGAGAAAAATGTATACTCTGTCGCTTTGGGATGAAGTGTCCTGTAGATGTCTATCATATCCAGGTGTTCTAGTATTTCGTTCAAGGCCACTATATCTTTATTGATTCTCTGTTTGGATGACCGATCTAGAGCCGTCAGCGGAGTATTGAGGTCTCCAAGTATGATTGTATTTTTGTTAGTTTTTGTTTTAAGGTCAATAAGTAGCTGTCTTATATATTTTGGTGCTCCTTGGTTTGGTGCATATATATTAAGGATTGTTATGTCTTCTTGATTCAGTGTCCCCTTAATCATTATGAAGTGACCATTTTTGTCTCTGAGTACTTTTTCTGTCTTGTAGTCAGCATTATCAGATATGAGTATTGCTACACCTGCTTTTTTTTGGGTGTTGTTTGCTTGGAGTATTGTTTTCCAGCCTTTCACTTTGAATTTGTTTTTATCCTTGTTGCTTAGATGTGTTTCTTGTAGGCAGCATATAGTTGGATTTTCTTTTTTAATCCATTCTGCTACTCTGTGTCTTTTTATTGGTAAGTTTAATCCATTTACATTTAGTGTAATTATTGACACTTGTGGGTTCCCTACTGCCATTTTATAAATTGCTTTCTGTTAGTTTTGTATCTAGTTTGATTCTTCTCTTTTGTTTTTCTATCATTTGTTTCTGTTTGTTTGTGTTCCATACTTCTTTCCTCTGTTGCTACCTTTTTTAAGTCATGTGTTTTTGTGGTGGTTTTTTCTAGGGTGGTTACCATTAAGTAATGAAAAGGGTACCTACCATATTCATTGTAGTACCCTATCTTATAAGTATTTCTGCACTTCATCGTCCTTTGCTACTGTTAATCTCCATTCTCTCCCCCCCTTTTTTTTTTCCTTTGTTGTCACAGTTTAAGTTTGGTTTTATTGTGTTCTTGGTAGAGCTGTTACTTGTGGTGTTGTTTTCTTTTGTTCTTTGAATCTGGTTGGAAAACCCCCTTTAGTATTTCCTGGAGTGGGGGCTTTCTGCTGATAAATTCTCTCATCTTTTCTGTATTTGTGAATGTTTTTATATCTCCTTCATACTTGAAGGATAGCTTTGATGGGTATAGTATTCTTGGCTGAAAGTTCCTCTCTTTCAGGGCTTTAAATATTGGGGTCCACTCTCTTCTAGCTTGTAGAGTTTCTGCTGAGAAATCTGATGATAATCTAATAGGCCTTCCTTTATATGTTGTACTCTTCTTTTCCCTGGCTGCCTTGAGAATTTTTTCTTTGTCATTGGTTTGTGTCATCTTTATTATGATGTGCCTTGGAGTGGGTTTGTTGGGGTTAAGAAAACTCGGTGTTCTGTTTGCTTCTTGAATTTGAGGCTTTAGTTCTTTCCACAGGCTTGGGAAGTTCTCGTCTATTATTTGTTTGAGTATATTCTCCATTCCATTTTCTTTCTCTTCTCCCTCTGATATACCTATTATTCTTATGTTATTCTTTCTGATGGAGTCAGATAATTCCTGTAGGGCTTTCTCGTTTTTTATTATTTTTGAGTCTCTTTCTTCTTCTCTCTGTTGTGCCTCAAGTTGTTTGTCTTCTATTTCACTAATCCTATCTTCAATCTGGGTTGTTCTGCTAGCTAAGCTTGTTACCTCGTTTTTCAGTTCGTGAATTGAGTTTTTCATTTCTGTTTGATTTGTTTTTATAGTTTCAATTTCCTTGGTAATATATTCTTTGTGTTCATTGAGTTGTTTTCTGATCTCCCTATATTGCCTTTCCGTGTTTTCTTGTATATCTCTGAGTATTTTTAAGATTTCTATTTTAAATTCTCTTTCATTTAGCTCCAAGGCTTCCAATATGTTAAGTCTTTTCTCCATAGATTTTTCCACATCTATTTGTGTTACCTCTCTTTCTTTTGTATCCATAATATTCGATTTCCTCTTTCTTATTGGCATCTGAGGGTGGTCTTGTTGATAGCACTAATTAGAATTAATAAAGAGTAAAAAGTAAAAAACAAAACAAAACAAAAAAACAACAAAAAAAAACAACAAAAAAAAAACAAAAAAAAAAAACAAAGGGTAAAACACCCCACAAAAAAAAGCAGTAATAATTTATTATTTCCCCCCCTTTTTTTTCTTTGTTCTCCTTCCCTCCTCTCCCCTCCTCAGGGAAATATCGTGCCTATAATGGAGGGCCTGGTTTGCGGTGAAGAGTTCAAGGGGGCAAAAAATAAAAAAATAAATAAAAAATAAAAAAAAAGAAAAAAAAAGAAAAAAAAAAAAAAAGAAAAAAGGAAGAAAATCTTAGACAAGCATAAGTTGATCTGCCTGAGGGTGACGGTCAACCAAGAGATATAATGAGAGGGACAAGAGGGAACCAGAAAAAAGGACAAAAAAAAGGAATAATCAAGAAGAAAAAATAAAAATAATAAGTAAAAATACGTTGTATTAAGTGGAGCAAAGACCAAATACAATGGAGACCTTGGGTTGGGAGGACCCAAAATGCCACAAAAACAAACCAACCAGAAAAAAACAAAAACAAAACCGAAAAAGAAAAACAAAGCCAAAAAAAACCTTGAGTCCCAAATTAACTAATTTGTTCGTGATTGAGGATTAAATGGGAGGAAAGTAAAACGAGAAAAGAAAAAACGAATAGAAAGGAAAAAATAAGAAAAAGAGAAAAACGAAGGAAGAAATAAAAAAGGAAGAGAAAAAGACAAAATAAGGCAAAAAAAAACAAAAGAGGAGAGAGTGAGAATTAAGTGTCCTGGAGTATAACCCCAAAGGAGGGTGAGGATGAAGAAGAGAAATAAAATGTAACACTTATGGGTAGTGTAGTTCAAGAAAAGGGAAGCATAAGATGGGCAGAGAATAGAAGGACTGAGGTGGAGGAAATAAAGGCAATAAGATAGAAGGAACAAACAACAACAACAACAAAAAAAAACAAAACAAAAAAAAACCAACAAACAGTGGAACAAGCTGCAAAGTCTGTGGATTTTTCCTGATTTTGAGATGTCAACCTCTTCCTCCTTCTCCTCTCTCCCTCTTCCCGGTCGGCGACTCTGCACCCCAGGCCCTGCCCCTGCGCCACACCCAGGCAGGGACTTGCAGTTGATGGGGTTCTATGGCAATGTCACACAATTGGCTTTAGTCTTGTTGGTAGTCAAGGCCTGCCGGCGTCTGCAGGGTCTAACGACGAGAGAGTTCGCCTTCGTGGATTCTCTCTCCCAGTCCCCCCTTCCCGAACCAGCAGCCTGGTGATCCAGCCACAAGGCTGCCACTGCTTCTGCCTGGGGAGTAAGAGACTCAAAGAGCTGGGAAATCCCCACTCTATCCCTACTCAGTGCAAGGCTCTGGGAAGGGCTCTGACAGTCAGGGCCTCCAGTGTAATCAGGCGGGGGTGGGAGTCAATTGTTGTCAAGGTGATTGTTCAGCGCCTAGCATTCCGTTGGACCTCTCAACCCAGGCTTTCCACTCTTTGTAGCCTGTTTTGGCTGGTAAGAAGAGGCACTAGTCTCTGCTTGCGACTAGTGTGGTATAGATCTTATTATCTGCCAAGTCCTTCTTGTTAGCATTTATCCCTGAATATGGAGGCTCTATCAATCGGAAGTTGCCCCCGCCCCTTTAGCGAGAGGTACCAAAAAATATCACGCCTCTTGTCTTGGGTCGGTGAACTGAGAGAGATCTTATCAATTAGAACCGAGGGTGCGCAGATTTCACGGGTTAAGTTAATTTTAGTAATTGGGTCGCAGCTGTGCTCCCGAAGGTATTTCAGGCTGCCTGCGCGCGCCCCTCCCCCAACGCTTGATTGTTAGCTTGAATGGCTGGGTGAGGTGCCCCGCCTGCAGAGAGAATCTCCCAAGTAGGGAATACCGCCCTGGGGCCTCTCCCGCTCCCCGTGCGCGGGCCGCTGGGAACGTTAGCGGTGCTCGGTCTGCAATGCTCGGTCTGCAACCAGACCGGGAGCGCGCCAGCGGCTGCTTGCCGCTCGCCCTGCAACCGACCCGGGCGCTGCTCGCGGCGGCTGGCAGCGGTGGCGGCGGCGGCGGCGGTGGCGGCGGCAGCCGGCGGTGGCTTCCGAGTGCGGGATGACTTACCACAGGCGCACTTTCTCGCGGCTTGAATGAACGTCCCTGCGGTAGCTTCCTCCACACCCTCGTCTCTCAGATTCGAGTGATAACAGTCCTTTTGCTTTCAGTTTGCTCCGAAGATAAATTTTCCTGTTTCTAGTTGATAAATTTGTTGTGATTTTGGGGAGATCTGTCGGACGCGCTGCTCACGGCGCCATTTCCGTGACGTCACTGGAGTTCATTTTTAAGACAATTTTTTATTTGTCTTTTAAAATCTAAGTTCCCTTTCAAAGGCTGCTTTTATGTATTTTTATTATTAAAATTTTTTTTTTACCTGATTGATGTTTAGAGAGAGAGGAAGGGAGAGAGAGAAAAACATTGTCTTATTGCTCTACTTATTTATGCACTCATTGGTTGATTCTTATATGTGCCCTGACTAGGGATCGAACCCACAACTTTGGTGTATAGGGACGACACTCTAACCAGCTGAGCTAACCGGCCAAGGCTCAAAGGTCACTTTTATTTGCTTTTTGTTCCACCATTAGTATGTAATCTGAATTGGTGTGAGAACAGGACAGTATTTAAGTGAGGGACTCCTGGCTTAGGACCAGGATACCCACAGAAAACCCCCACATTTAATGACGGCTTTTTTTGCCCTGTGACAACACCAGATTGTCCTCCCAAGGCCTCTTGTCACCTGAAGGACAGCTGACACTGGAGACCCGTGGCCCAGGGCTGAGAGCCTGCTTGTCTAGGATACCTGGCAAGCACGGGTCATCTCCTTCCATTTCTCATGTCCTCTCTTCACAGCCAGAGTGGCTTGAGGATGTATGTGGTGGTTGTAAGGTATGACCCCAAGTTTTTTGGAATTTTTCCACAGGGGGTTCTAAGTCCCCTCTCCCTGATGCTGGACTCCGTGATTGTGTGGCCAACAGTATACAGTGAGAGTGATTGGAGGAAGAACCCTCAAGTGACCACCACTGACCTCCATCTTTATATCTCCCACCACTTAGAGTGTGGGTGGGACCCACGACTATGTTTGATTATAGGGCAAAGGGAGCTTATCCCAGTGGGCCTTATCCAATCCTGTGAGCCTTTTATTTAATTATAGTGGTTTTATAAAAAATTATATTTATTGGGTGACATTGGTTAATAATATTATATAGGTTTCAAGTGTACATTTCTCTGATATATCATCTGTATATTACATTGTGTTTATCACTGAAAGTCAAATCTCCCCCTTCACCCTTTACTACCCTTTCCCTCTTCCATACTGACGCATCGTTATCACCCAGACTTCGAGGTTTGCACTGAGCCTCACTCATGATGGACATTCTATGGATTTTGACACATGTATACTGACATGCATTTAACATTGTAGTACCAGAGTATTTTCATTGACCTAAAAACCCTCTCTTCTTTATCTCCTTTCCCCAGCAATCACTGATCTTTTTACTGCCTCTATAATAGCAACTGCAGTCTTCAGAATTGATCTTAAAAAAATGGGTGCATCCTCCCACATCCAGCTGTGACGGTGCTCACCACCACAGATGATGGTAAAAATTGCAAGTGACGTGGAGGCCAACAGTAGGAACCTGCATAGGTAAGTGGTACTACCTTCAGGGGATGGAGTTATGCTTAGTAGTTAAAAATAATGCATTTACTGACTGGGGGCAGAGGTTAATATATTAAGTAATAAAAGCTGGTCACTAAACAATAGGTACTAAACAAATATTTCTCATTAGACACATGTCACACTGTTTCCAGTGCTTGTTCCCGCATGGTGGTCTTAAGAGTTGTCTGTTTAAAATTCTTCTCCTTTTGGATTAATTATCTGCATTTTTCTAATTTTTTCTATAGGGAATATGTATCACTTTTCTAACAAGGAAAATAATAGAAGTTATTCATTAAAATTCATAATGCTCATCTATGGGTGGTACTGAAATTATAGATAGGTTTTATTTTCATCTTTTTTTTTTTTTTTTTTTTTTTTTAAATAAATTTTTATTGATGTTAATGGGATGACATTAATAATTCAGGGTACATATATTCAAAGAAAACATGTCTAGGTTATTTTGTCATTAAATTATGTTGCATACCCCTCACCCAGAGTCAGATTGTCCTCCGTCATCCTCTGTCTAGTTTTCTCTGTGCCCCTCCCCCTCCCCCTAACTCTCCCTCCCTCCCTCCTGCGTCCTCCCTCCCCCCACCCCTGGTAACCACCACTCTCTTGTCCATGTCTCTTAGTCTCGTTTTTATGTTCCACCAATGTATGGAATCATGTAGTTCTTGTTTTTTTCTGATTTACTTATTTCACTCCGTATAATGTTATCAAGATCCCACCATTTTGCTGTAAATGATCTGATGTCATCATTTCTTATGGCTGAGTAGTATTCCATAGTGTATATGTGCCACATCTTCTTTATCCAGTCTTCTATTGAAGGGCTTTTTGGTTGTTTCCATGTCTTGGCCACTGTGAACAGTGCTGCAATGAACATGGGGCTACATGTGTCTTTACGTATCAATGATTCTGAGGTTTTGGGGTATATACCCAGTAGAGGGATTGCTGGGTCATAAGGTAGTTCTATTTGCAGTTTTTTGAGGAACCACCATACTTTCCTCCATAATGGTTGTACTACTTTACAGTCCCACCAACAGTGTATGAGGGTTCCTTTTTCTCCACAGCCTCTCCAACATTTGCTATTGCCCGTCTTGTTGATAATAGCTAATCTAACAGGGGTGAGGTGGTATCTCATTGTAGTTTTGATTTGCATTTCTCTAATAACTAATGAAGCTGAGCATCTTTTCATATATCTGTTGGCCATTTGTATTTCTTCCTGGGAGAAGTGTCTGTTCATGTCTTCTTCCCATTTTTTTATTGGATTGTTTGTTTGTTTGTTGTTGAGTTTTATGAGTTCTTTGTAAATTTTGGATATTAGGCCCTTATCTGAGCTATTGTTTGAAAATATCAGTTCCCATTTAGTTGGCTGTCTGTTTATTTTGATATCAGTTTCTCTTGCTGAGCAAAAACTTTTTATTCTGATGTAGTCCCATTCATTTATCTTTGCCTTCACTTCTCTTGCCATTGGAGTCAAGTTCATAAAATGTTCTTTAAAACCCAGGTCCATGAGTTGAGTACCTATGTCTTCTTCTATGTACTTTATTGTTTCAGATCTTATATTTAGGTCTTTGATCCATTTTGAATTAATTTTAGTACACGGGGACAGGCTGTAGTCGAGTTTCATTCTTTTGCATGTGGCTTTCCAGTTTTCCCAACACCATTTGTTGAAGAGGCTTTCTTTTCTCCATTTTGTGTTGTTGGCCCCCTTATCAAAGATTATTTGACCATATATATGTGGTTTTATTTCTGGGCTTTCTATTCTGTTCCATTGGTCTGAGTGTCTATTTTTCTGCCAATACCATACAGTTTTGATTATTGTGGCTCTATAATATAGTTTAAAGTCAGGTATTGTAATGCCCCCAGCTTCATTCTTTTTCCTTAGGATTGCTTTAGCTATTCGGGGTTTTTTATAGTTCCATATAAATCTTATGATTTTTTGTTCCATTTCTTTAAAAAATGTCATAGGAATTTTGATGGGAATTGCATTAAATTTATATATTACTTTGGGTAATATGGCCATTTTAATTATATTTATTCTTCCTATCCAAGAACAAGGAATATTTTTCCATCTCATTGTGTCTTTTTCTATTTCTCTTAGCAATGCCTTGTAGTTTTCATTATATAGGTCCTTTACATTCTTTGTTATGTTTATTCCTAGGTATTTTATTTTTTTTGTTGCAATCGTGAAGGGGATTATTTTTTTGAGTTCGTTTTCTAATATTTCATTGTTGGCATATAGAAAGGCTATGGACTTTTGTATGTTGATTTTGTATCCTGCGACCTTACTGTATTGGTTTATTGTTTCGAGTAATCTTTTTGTGGAGTCCTTTGGGTTTTCGATGTATAGGATCATATCATCAGCAAAAAGTGATACCTTTACTTCTTCTTTTCCGATGTGGATGCCTTTTATTTCTTTGTCTTGTCTGATTGCTCTGGCCAGAACTTCTAGCACCACGTTAAATAAGAGTGGAGAGAGTGGACAACCCTGTCTTGTTCCTGATTTAAGGTGGAAAGTCCTCAGTTTTACGCCATTTAATATGATGTTGGCTGATGGTTTATCATATATGGCCTTTATCATGTTGAGATATTTTCCTTCTATACCCATTTTGTTGAGAGTCTTAAACATAAAATTGTGTTGTATTTTATCGAAAGCCTTTTCTGCGTCTATTGATAAGATCATGTGGTTTTTGTTCTTTGTTTTGTTGATATGGTGTATTACGTTAACCGTTTTACGTATGTTGAACCATCCTTGAGATTCTGGGATGAATCCCACTTGATCATGATGTATTATTTTTTTTTTATATGTTGTTGTATTCGATTTGCCAGTATTTTGTTTAGTATTTTAGCATCTGTATTCATTAGAGATATTGGTCTGTAGTTTTCTTTCTTTGTGCCATCCTTGCCTGGTTTTGGTATGAGGGTTATGTTGGCCTCATAAAATGTGTTTGGAAGTATTGCTTCTTCTTCAATTTTTTGGAAGACTTTGAGTAGAATAGGAACCAAGTCTTCTTTGAATGTTTGATAGAATTCACTAGTATAACCGTCTGGGCCTGGACTTTTATTTTTGGGGAGGTTTTTAATAGTTTTTTCTATTTCCTCCCTGCTGATTGGTCTGTTTAGGCTTTCTGCTTCTTCATGACTCAGTTTAGGAAGGTTGTATTGTTCTAGGAATTTATCCATTTCTTCTAGATTGTTGTATTTGGTGGCATATAGTTTTTCATAGTATTCTACAATAATTCTTTGTATATCTATGATGTCTGTGGTGATTTCTCCTCTTTCATTTTGGATTTTATTTATTTGAGTCCTGCGTCTTTTTTCCTTAGTGAGTCTTGCCAAGAGTTTGTCAATTTTGTTGATCTTTTCAAAGAACCAGCTCCTTGTTTTATTGATTTTTTCTATAGTTTTTCTGTTCTCTATTTCATTTATTTCTGCTCTGATTTTTATTATCTCCTTTCTTCGGCTGGTTTTGGGTTGTCTTTGTTCTTCTTTTTCTAGGTCCTTAAGGTGTGAAGTTAAGTGGCTTACTTCGGCTCTCTCTTGTTTGTTCATATAGGCCTGAAGTGATATGAACTTTCCTCTTATTACTGCTTTTGCTGCATCCCAGAGATTCTGATATGTCGTATTTTCATTTTCATTTGTCTGTATATATCTTTTGATCTCTGCACTTATTTCTTCTTTGACCCATTCATTTTTTAGAAGTATGTTGTTTAGTTTCCATAATTTTGTGGGTTTTTCCCCCTCTTTTTTACAGTTGAATTCTAGTTTCAAGGCTTTATGATCAGAGAATATGCTTGGTACAATTTCAATTTTTCTAAATTTGCTGATATTGTCTTTATGGCCCAACATATGGTCAATTCTTGAGAATGTTCCATGTACACTAGAGAAAAATGTATACTCTGTCGCTTTGGGATGAA
Organism: Saccopteryx leptura; assembly: GCF_036850995.1. Taxonomy (NCBI): domain Eukaryota; kingdom Metazoa; phylum Chordata; class Mammalia; order Chiroptera; family Emballonuridae; genus Saccopteryx; species Saccopteryx leptura. Next base: position 219,335,875 of record NC_089504.1, on the reverse strand, counting down.
GTGTCCTGTAGATGTCTATCATATCCAGGTGTTGTAATATTTCGTTTAAGGCCACTATATCTTTATTGATTCTCTGTTTGGATGACCGATCTAGAGCCGTCAGCGGTGTATTGAGGTCTCCAAGTATGATTGTATTTTTGTCAGTTTTTGTTTTAAGGTCAATAAGTAGCTGTCTTATATATTTTGGTGCTCCTTGGTTTGGTGCATATATATTAAGGATTGTTATGTCTTCTTGATTCAGTGTCCCCTTAATCATTATGAAATGACCATTTTTGTCTCTGAGTACTTTTTCTGTCTTGTAGTCAGCATTATCAGATATGAGTATTGCTACACCTGCTTTTTTTTGGGTGTTGTTTGCTTGGAGTATTGTTTTCCAGCCTTTCACTTTGAATTTGTTTTTATCCTTGTTGCTTAGATGAGTTTCTTGTAGGCAGCATACAGTTGGATTTTCTTTTTTAATCCATTCTGCTACTCTGTGTCTTTTTATTGGTAAGTTTAATCCATTTACATTTAGTGTAATTATTGACACTTGTGGGTTCCCTATTGCCATTTTATAAATTGCTTTCTGTTAGTTTTGTATCTTGTTTGATTCTTCTCTTTTGTTTTTCTATCATTTGTTTTTGTTTGTTTGTATTCCATACTTCTTTCCTCTGTTGCTACCTTTTTTAAGTCAAGTGTTTTTGTGGTGGTTTTTTCAAGGGTGGTTACCATTAAGTAATGAAAAGGGTACCTACCATATTCATTGTAGTACCCTTTCTTATGAGTATTTCTGCGCTTCATCATCCTTTGCTACTGTTAATCTTCATCCTTTCTCCCCTTTTTTTTCCTTTTGTTGTCACAGTTTAAGTTTGGTTTTATTGTTTTCTTGGTGGAGCTGTTACTTGGGGTTCTGTTTTCTTTTGTTCTTTGAATCTGGTTGGAAAACCCCCTTTAGTATTTCCTGGAGTGGGGGCTTTCTGCTGATAAATTCTCTCATCTTTTCTGTATTTGTGAATGTTTTTATATCTCCTTCGTACTTGAAGGATAGCTTTGATGGGTATAGTATTCTTGGCTGAAAGTTCCTCTCTTTCAGGGCTTTGTATATTGGGGTCCACTCTCTTCTAGCTTGTAGAGTTTCTGCTGAGAAGTCTGATGATAATCTAATAGGTCTTCCTTTATATGTTGTATTCTTCTTTTCCCTGGCTGCCTTGAGAATTTTTTCTTTGTCATTGGTTTGTGTCATCTTCATTATGATGTGCCTTGGAGTGGGTTTGTTGGGGTTAAGAAAACTCGGTGTTCTGTTTGCTTCTTGAATTTGAGGCTTTAGTTCTTTCCACAGGCTTGGGAAGTTCTCATCTATTATTTGTTTAAGTATATTCTCCATTCCATTTTCTCTCTCTTCTCCCTCTGATATACCTATTATTCTTATGTTATTCTTTCTGATGGAGTCAGACAATTCCTGTAGGGTTTTCTCGTTTTTTATTATTTTTGAGTCTCTTTCTTCTTCTCTCTGTTGTGCCTCAAGTTGCTTGTCTTCTATTTCACTAATCCTATCTTCTATCTGGGCTGTTCTATTAGCTAAGCTTGTTATCTCGTTTTTCAGTTCGTGAATTGAGTTTTTCATTTCTGTTTGATTTGTTTTTATAGTTTCAATTTCCTTGGTAATATATTCTTTGTGATCGCTGAGTTGTTTTCTGATTTCCCTAAATTGCCTTTCTGTGTTTTCTTGTATATCTCTGAGTATTTTTAAGATTTCTATTTTAAATTCTCTGTCATTTGGCTCCAAGGCTTCCAGTAAGCTAAATCTTTTCTCCATAGATTTTTCCACATCTATTTGTGTTACCTCTCTATCTTTTGTATCCATAATATTCGATTTCCTTTTTCTTATTGGCATCTGAAGGTGGTCTTGTTGATATTCTTAATTAAAATTAATAAAGAATAAAAAGGGAAAAAAAAGAAAAAAAAAATAAAAAAAAAAATAAAAAACAAAAAAAGAAAAAACACTCCACACACACAAAAAGTAATGATGTATTATTTCCCCCTTTTTTCTTTCTTCTCCTTCCCTCCTCTCACCTCTTTAGGTAAATATCGTGATGACCTGTGTATTATATTATGCTAAATGGAACAAAAATTGCCTATAATGGAGGGCCTGATTTGGGGTGAAGAGTTCAAGGTGCAAAAAAGGGAGTAGGGACCTACTAAATGCAAAAAAAAAAAAAAAAAAAAAAAGGAGGATATCTTAGACAAGCATCAAATGATTTGCTTGTAAGTGATGGTCGACTAAAAGATATAATGAGAGGGATAAGAGGGAAACAGAAAAAAGGAGAGAAAAAATAATATTTAAAGAAGAAAAAAAATAAAAATAAGTAAAAATTTGTTGTATTAAGTGGAGTGAAGACTAAATACAATGGAGACTTTGGGTTGGGAGGAATGCTAGTGAGTTAAAAAGCAATGTAAAAAGTACCCAAAATGCCACAAAAACAAACAAATAAAGGAAAACCAAGAACAAAAGCAGAAAAAAAAAAAAAAAAAAAGAACAAACAACAAAAACAAAAAAAACTTTAGTCCCAAATTAAATAATTTGTTCGTAATTGAGGATTAAATGAGAGGAAAAGTAAAAGGAGAAAAGAAGGAACGAATAGAAAGGAAAAAATAAGAAAAAGAGAGAAACAAAGGAAGAAAAAAAGGAAAGGGAGAAAAAACAAAAAGAAAACAAAAGGGGAGAGAGTGAGAGTTAAGGGTTTTGGAGTGTAACCCTAAGGGAGAGTAAGGATGAAGAAAAGAAATAAAATGTAACACTTATGGGTAGTGTAGTTCAAGAAAAGGGTAGCATAAGATGGGCAGAGAATAAAAGGACCGAGGTGGAGGAAATACAAATAAAGACAATAAGAAAGAAGAGAGAAACACAACAACAAAGAATTAGTGGAACAAGTTATAAAGTCTGTGGATTTTTCTTGATTTTGAGAGGTTAACTTCTTCCTTTTTCTTTTCTCTCCCTCTTCCTGGTCGGTTACTCTGTACCCCAGGTTCTGCCCCTGTGTCACGCTTAGGTAGGGATTTGCAGTTGATGGGATTCTATGGCAATGTCATATAATTGGCTTTAGTCTCCCTGGTAGTCAAGGCTTGTTGGCGTTTGTAGAAGAAGATGCACTATTCGCTGCTTGCTATATAGATCTTAATATCTGCCAAGTCCCTCTTGTTAGGTATATCCCTGAATATAGAGGCTCTGTCAATCAGAAGTTGCCCCCGCCCCTTTAGCGAAAGGCAGTGAAAAATATTATGCCTCTTGTCTTGGATCGCTGAACTGGGAGAGATCTTATCAATTAGAGCCCCGTGGGTGCGTAGATTTTGTGGGTTTAGCTAATTTCAGTGATTGGATCCGCAGCTGTGCTCCAGAGAGTATTTCAGGCTGCCTGCGCGCCCCTACCCCAACGCTTGATTGTTAGCTCGAATGGCTGGGTGAGGTGCCCCGTCCACGGAGAGAATCTCCTGACTAGGAAAGACAGGTTTGGCGCCCCTCCTGGACTGCGTCACGGGGCGCGCACGTGCACGGCTTCTCAGAACACGCCAGTGGTGGCCGGCACTCCCGGGGACGCGGGGCTCGCGCACGCGGCTTCTCAGAGCACGCCGGTGGTGGCCGCTACTCCCCGGGACGGGACGGGGCTCGGGGAGCGGGCGCGTGGCTTCCCAGAGCACGCCGGTGGTGGCCTGCACTCCCCGGGATGCGGCTCGGGGCGCGAGCACGCGGCTTCTCCGAGCACGCCGGTGGTTGCTGGCACTCCCCGGGGCGCGCGGGCGCGCGGCTTCTCAGAGCACGCCGTTGGTTGCTGGCACTCCCTGGGACGTGGGTCGGGGCGCGCACGCGGTTTCTCAGAGCACGCCGGTGGTTGCGGGCACTCCCCGGGACGCGGGGCGCGGGCGCGCGGCTTCTCAGAGCACAGAGCACGCCGGTGGTTGCCGGCACTCCCTGGGACGTGGATGGGGCGCGCCTGTGGCTCCTCAGAGCACAGAGCACGCCGGTGGTTGCCGGCACTCCCTGGGACGTGGCTCGGGGCGCTGGGACGCGGCTCGGGGCGCTGGGACGCGGCTCGGGGCGCGCGCGCGCGCCGGGCTTTTCAGAGCACGCCGGTGGTTGCCGGCACTCCCCAGGACGCGGCGGGGGCAGCTGCACGTGTGGGTTTACTCACCCCAGGCGTATTCCCTCCTGGGCAACAGTCCCTCTGCTTTCAGTGTGGATGCTCCGAGGATAAATTTTTCTGCTTCTAGTTGACAAATTTGTTGAGATTTTGGGGAGGTCTGTCGGACGTGCTGCTCACGGCGCCATTTCCGTGACGTCACCTTATTTTCATCTTTATGTTAGGTTAAGCCTTATATAAAAATCTGTTTCTGCAGGCAAAAAACCAGTTCAGTGTGGACACTTTTATATGGCTCAATGTACTACTTTTAATGTTTTTATGCCACCTGTACCCTTATATTCCTCAGAGGGTTCCTGTTAGAAAATTTCAAATGGTGGTCCTGATACAGATCTAAAAGAAAGCCATGTCTAAGATTTCATTTAACTTAATAGGTAATGAAGGGACCAGCACGATATTACAACAAACTCCATGGAGAATTTAAAGAACACACATAAATGTGCCATCCTGAATACTGAAACATTTACCAACATTGACTTCAGGGCAATGTTTGCAGGGCAAAAATCCATTGCATGTTCACCAGATGAAGTTTATTTGCATTTCTATCAGTACTAGAATAATTTGTATCACTATCAGTTTCTTACAATCTTTAATTAGAGAATTCAGAGAAACAGAACCAACAGGAGATGTATATTTATTACGAGGAATTGGCTCACACAATTACAGAGGCTGAGAAGTCCCACGATGTGCTGTCTGCAAGGTGAAGATCCAGGAGAGGTGGTGCAGTTCTCGTCCAAGTCCGAACTTCTGAGAACTGAAGGGCTGCTGGTGGAGGTTCCAGCCTGAGTCGAAAGCCCTGAGAGCCAGGAGCACTGATGTCTGAGGGCAGGAGAAGACTGGTGCCCCTGCCAGCTAGAGAGAGAGAATTTGCTCTTCCTCCTATCTTCTTATTCTATTCTGCCTCAACGGATTAGACCAGACCCATCCACATTGTGGAGGGCAATCTGCTTTACTCAGCCTACTAATTCAAATGTTAATCTTTTTCAGAAACACCTTCCCAGACACATCCAGAAATAATGTTTAACCAAATATCTGGGAATCCTTTGGCCTAGTCAAACTGACACATAATATTAGTCATCATGAAGTTAAGAGTCTGCAATAGCTTGAAGATAGCTCAGGTCCTATTAAATCAGACAAACCTATACTCTTCTTGGCCTGTTTCAAAGCTTTTAACCACTTTTGCTTATATTTCTTTTTATATCAGAAGATAAAAACCAACCTCTTGACTGGATGCTTGATCTGGACCCTGCCTCCCCTCCGAGCTCATCTAAGATTACTCTTGTCCCTCACTTCTTTGCATTCACTCATGGCCGATGGGCCTCTTTAGTCTCCTCATGTGCACTGGGTTCCTGCCATCTGAGACGCTAGGTGCTGCCTGGAATGCGTGTTGCCCCCTCTGCCCTAGGAGGTGGTCTCCCAGGCTCTCTCCACCTTCCTACTCAACTCACTCCCAATATGCCCACCCCCATCTGAGCTGAAACCCCATTTCTTAAGGGAGACTCCCCACCCTCCACTCCTTCTTCAAAGCTTCCTTCAAAGACTTTACCACAACTTAAATTACAGTGAGAAGGTTTTATTTCAATTTGAACTTTGTGATTTTAAAATAGCATAGGCTAAAAATATTAGTAAAATCTCTCTTTATGCTCAAACTTTGAAATAATGCAAATCTCCCAAATTAAAAAAAAAAAAAGCCCCACAGGATGGCACCATTTCACAACTGCATTCCCACTCCCTTGTAGGTGACCTCTCAGTAAGTGGTGGACGGGAGTCCCCTGGGATCAGTGTCAGTGGGGGCAGGGAAGGGGGAGACCCTGCATTTGCTATAGAACTGAGAGTGGTTATTATCATTGTTTATGTAATGTTGTTAGGACACTTGTAGGGGTTCAGAATATGCTACCCTAAAACATGCCACTTGGGATGGGAATTATTTTAAGCTGAAGATAATTGAAAACCAGCAGACACCAAACTCTCTGCCTTCCCTTCTTTTGTACCAAGAAGGGTAAAAGAACTTTAATCACCAGAGACTTTTATCAAAATCTACATAACAAACCTTTCCAAAACAGCCCTTACCTTCCATTAATCTCCCCCATATGGTCATCTTCCCACAGTTTGCCACCCCAGAAAGCCTGCACCTCTCTTCCTTCACCTTGTTACTTCTCTACAGATTTATTGTCTTAAGATACTAACTGTGTAAGCCCAAGTTCTAATCACCCCTTTGAATTACTGCTCACTGGTTTTCTCCCATGTATACCTGTTAATAAACTCTTGTTAATCTTTGGTTTTTGTCCTGGTACTCTGTCTTATGTCAGTTTATTATTTTTTATCTTTTTAATTTTAGTGAGAAAGGAAGGGGGAGATAGACAGATAGAGAGGGAGGCAGAAACATTGATCTGTTCCTGTATGTGCCCTGACAGGGGATCAAACCGACAACCTTTGCGCTTTGGGATGATGCTCTAAGCCAGTGGTCCTCAACCTTTTTTGGGCCACGGACCGGTTTAATGTCAGAAAATATTTTCATGGACCGGCCTTTAGGGTGGGACGGATAAATGTATCACGTGACTGAGACAAGCATCAAGAGTGAGTCTTAGACGAATGTAACAGAGGGAATCTGGTCATTTTTAAAAAATAAAACATCATTCAGACTTAAATATAAATAAAATGGAAATAATGTAAGTTATTTATTCTTTCTCTGCAGACCGGTACCAAATGGCCCACGGACCGGTACCGGTCTGCGGCCTGGGGGTTGGGAACCGCTGCTCTAAGCAACCAAACTATCTTGTCAGGGCTGTCCTATGTCAGTTTAATTTTCAGGGGCCAAACCAAAAAAACTGAGGAGAGTAGAGGAAAAGATGAAAAGCTTTTTTTCTTCCTCCCCAACACACTCATTGTTATTATAACAAAAATTTCTGGAAACAATATTCTTTGGTTATAATGCTGATGCTAAGGCTGGGGCTGGAAATCTTGGGGGAAAGTCAGATGTGATTCTGTGAACTGAATGCTAGTCCTTGTGACTTCCAGTGTGGACTGATACTCTAAATATTGGAACTGAAGCTTAGAAAATAACAATAATAATAAAAAAGAGCATCAGAGTAGAAATGCATTACACTGGTCTTAGATTTTTATTCTCATTGATGGCTCCTTATTTTTTTTTTCTTATTTTTTTTTTATTAAATTTAATGCAGTGACATTGATAAATCAGGGTACATATGTTGAGAGAAAATATCTCTAGATTATTTTGACATTTGATTGTGCTGTATACCCCTCCCCCAAAGTTAAATTGTCTTCTGTCACCTTCTATCTGGTTTTCTTTGTGCCCCTCCCCTCCCCTAACCCCTCTCTCCTTCTTCACCCCATCCCCACTCCCCCAACCCCCCGCCCCTGTTGCCATCACATTCTTGTTCATGTCTCTGAGTCTCATTTTTATGTCCCTTCTATGTATGGATTCATCTTAGTTTTTTTTCTGATTTACTTATTTCACTCCGTATAATGTTGTCAAGGTCCATCCATGTTATTGTAAATGATCCGATGTCATCATTTCTTATGGCTGAGTAGTATTCCATAGTATATATGTACCAAAGCTTTTTAATCCACTCGTCCTCTGACGGACACTTGGGCTGTTTCCAGATCTTTGCTATTGTGAACAATGCTGCCACTAACATGGGGGTGCATTTCTCCTTTTCGAGCTGTTCTATGGTGTCCTTGGGGTATATTCCTAAAAGTGGGATAGCTGGGTCAAAAGGCAGTTCGATTTTCAGTTTTTTGAGGAATCTCCATACTGTTTTCCACAGTGGCTGCACCAGTCTGCATTCCCACCAGCAGTTCAGGAGGGTTCCCTTTTCTCCACATCCTCGCCAGCACTTACTCTGTGTTGTTTTGTTGATAAGCACCTTTCTGACTGGTGTGAGGTGATATCTCATTGTGGTTTTATTTTGCATTTCTCTAATGATTAGTGATGTTGAACATTTTTTCATATGCCTATTGGCCATCTGTATGTCCTCTTTGGAGAAGTGTCTATTCATCTCTTTTGCCCATTTTTGGATTGGGTTGTTTGTCTTCCTGGTGTTGAGTTTTACAAGTTCTTTATAAATTTTGGTTATTAACCCCTTATCAGACGTATTATCAAATATGTTCTCCCATTGTGTAGTTTGTCTTTTTATTCTGTTCTTGTTGTCTTTAGCTGTGCAAAAGCTTTTTAGTTTGATATAGTCCCATTTGTTTATCCTGTCTTTTATTTCACTTCCCTGTGGAGATAAATCAGCAAATAGATTGCTCCGAGAGATGTCCGAGAGCTTACTGCTTATGTTTTCTTCTAAGATGCTTATGGTTTCACGGCCTACATTTAAGTCTTTTATCCATTTTGAGTTTATTTTTGTGAGTGGTGTAAGCTGGTGATCTAGTTTCTTTTTTTTGCAGGTAGCTGTCCAATTTTCCCAACACCATTTGTTAAAGAGGCTGTCTTTACTCCATTGTATTTCCTTACCTCCTTTGTCAAATATCAGTTGTCCATAGAACTGTGGGTTTATTTCTGTGTTCTCTGTTCTGTTCCATTGATCTATATGCTTGTTCTTATGCCAGTACAAGGCTGTTTTGAGTACAATGGCCTTGTAGTATAACTTGATATCAGGAAGTGTGATACCTCCCACTTTATTCTTCTTTTTTAAGATTGCTGAGGCTATTCGTGTCCTCTTTTGGTTCCATATAAATTTTTGGAATATGTGTTCTATATCTTTGAAGTATGTCATTGGTATTTTAATTGGTATTGCATTGAATTTATAGATTGCTTTGGGTAATATAGACATTTTAATAATATTTATTCTTCCTAACCATGAGCACGGTATATGCTTCCACTTGTTTGTATCTTCCTTGATTTCTTTTATCAATGCTTTGTAATTTTCCGAGTACAAGTCTTTAGTCTCCATGGTTAAGTTTACTCCTAGGTACTTTATTATTTTGGTTGTAATTGTGAAGGGGATTGTTTCCTTAATTTCTCTTTCTGACTGTTCATTGTTGGTGTATAAAAATGCTTCTGATTTCTGAGTATTGATTTTATATCCTGCCACTTTGCTGAATTTATTTATCAGGTCCAGTAGTTTTTTGACTGAGACTTTAGGGTTTTCTATATACAATATCATATCATCTGCAAATAATGATATTTTTACTTCTTCTTTTCCAACTTGAATGCCTTTTATTTCTTCTTCTTGTCTGATTGCTGTGGCTAGGACTTCCAGGACTATGTTAAATAAGAGTGGTGAAAGGAGCACCCCTGCCTTGTTCCTGATCTTAAGGGTATTGCTTTTAATTTTTGCCCATTGAGTATGATGTTGGCTGTGGGTTTCTCATAGATGGCTTTTATCATGTTGAGGTATGTTTCCTGTATTCCCACTTTGCTGAGAGTTTTGATCATGAATGGGTGCTGGATTTTATCAAATGCTTTTTCTGCATCTATTGAAATTATCATATGGTTTTTCTCCTTCTTTTTGTTTATGTGATGAATCATATTGATTGATTTACGAATATTGTACCAGCCTTGCCTCCCCAGAATAAATCCCACTTGATCATGGTGTATAATTTTTTCCATATATTGTTGGATCCGGTTTGCTGATATTTTGTTGAGGATTTTTGCATCTATATTCATCAGAGATATTGGCCTATAATTTTCTTTCTTTGTGTTGTCTTTGCCTGGTTTTGGAATCAGAATTATGCTCACCTAATAAAAGAGGCTTGGAAGTCTTCCTTCCTCTTGAACTTTTTGAAATTGTTTGAGAAGGATAGGAGTTAGTTATTCTTTGAATATTTGGTAGAATTCCGTTGTGAAGCCATCGGGCCCCGGACTTTTCTTTGTTGGGAGTTTTTTGATAACTGTTTCGATCTCATTTGTTGTAATCGGTCTGTTTAGGTTTTCTGATTCTTCCAGATTGATTTTTGGAAGATTGTATGTTTCAAGGAATTTGTCCATTTCATCTAGGTTGTCTAGTTTTTTGGCATACAGTTTTTCATAGTATTTTCTTACAATATTTTGTATTTCTGTTGTGTCAGTTGTTATTTCTCCTCTCTCATTTCTAATTTTATTTATTTGAGTCCTCTCTCTCTTTTTCTTGATGAGTCTACTTAAAGGTTCATCAATCTTGTTTACCTTTTCAAAGAACCAGCTCCTAGTTTCATTGATCCTCTGTATTGTTTCTTTAGCCTATATTTCATTTATTTCTGCTCTGATCTTTATTATTTCCTTCCTTCTACTACATTTTGGCTTTATTTGCTGTTCTTTTTCTAATTCTTTTAGATGCATGGTTAAGTTGTTTATTTGAGCTTTTTCTAGCTTCTGAAAGTGTGCCTGTAGTCCTATGAACTTCCCTCTCAGCACTGCTTTCGCTGTGTCCCATAAATTTTGAGTTGTTGTATGCTCATTGTCATTCGTTTCTAGGAATTTTTTTATTTCTTCTTTGATCTCATTCTTAATCCATTCATTATTTAACACCCTGCTATTTAGTTTCCATGTGTTTGAGAATTTTTGAGCTTTTCTGCTGTGATTCATTTCTAGTTTCATGCCGTTGTGATAGGAGAAAGTGCTTGATATGATTTCAGTCTTCTTAAATTTGTTGAGAGCACTTTTGTGCCGTAACATGTGGTCTATCCTAGAGAATGTACCATGAGCACTTGAAAAGAATGTATATTCTGCTGCGTTAGGGTGAAAGGTTCTGAAGATATCTATTAAATCGAGTTGATCTAGTGTTTCCAATAAGTCTGCTGTTTCTTTGTTAATTTTCTTTCTTGAGGATCTATCTAGTGATGTTAGTGGGGTATTGAAATCCCCTACTATTATAGTATTGCTGTTGATCTCGCCCTTTAAATCCATCAAAGTCTGTTTTATATATTTGGGTGCTCCTATATTAGGTGCATAGATATTTATAATAGTTATATCTTTCTGTTGGATTACTCCCTTTATCATTATGTAGTGGCCTTCTTTATCTCTTACTATATCTTTTGTTTTAAAGTCCAATTTGTCTGATATAAGTATTGCTACCCCAGCTTTTTTTTCATTTCTGTTTGCATGAAATGTTTTTTTCCATCCTTTTACCTTCAATCTATGTGTGTCTTTTGTTCTAAGGTGTGTCTCTTGTAGACAACATATGTATGGGTCCTGTTTTCTTATCCATGCAGCTACCCTATGTCTTTTGATTGGATCATTTAATCCATTTACATTTAAGGTTATTATTGATATGTAGTTGTTTATTGCCATTTTCTTCTTTAAAGGTGTATTCCTTTTTTTGCTATATTCTTTTCCCACTTTGATCTGTTTACAACAGGCCCCTTAACATTTCCTGCAGCATTGGTTTGGTTGTAATGAATTCCTTGAGTTGTTTTTTGTCTGGGAAGCTTTTTATTTCTCCTTCGATTTTAAACGATAGCCTTGCTGGATGAAGTAGTCTTGGTTGTAGGTTCTTGTTCTGCATTACTTTGAATATTTCTTGCCATTCCCTTCTGGCCTCAAGTGTTTCTGTTGAGAAGTCAGATGTCATCCTTATGGGGGCTCCTTTGTAGGTGATAGCTTTTTTTTTTCTTGCAACTTTTAATATTTTCTCTTTATCGCTTAGCTTTGGTATTTTAATTATGATGTGTCTTGGTGTAGTTTTCTTTGGGTTTCTCTTTAATGGAGTCCTCTGTGCTTCTTGGACTTGTGAGAGTTTCTCTTGCATTAATTTAGGGAAATTTTCAGCTATGATATGATTGAACAACATCTCTATTCCTTGTTCCTTTTCTTCTTCTTCAGGAGCCCCTGTGATGCAGATGTTATTTCTCTTCATGTTGTCACAGAGCTCTCTAAGAGTTTCCTCTGACTTTTTGAGTCTCTTTTCTCTTTTCTTTTCTGCTTTCATGCCTTCATTCCAGTTGTCCTCTAACTCGCTGATTCGATCCTCTGCTCTATCTATCCTGTTTTTAATTCCTTCCATTGTGGTCTTTATTTCTGATATTGTATTTGTCATCTCTGATTGGTTCTTTTTTATACTTGCTATTTCTTTATTTAGGTTTTCAAACTGCCCCTCCATTGTTGTTCTAAGATCCCTAAGCATCCTTACAATCATTATTTTGAACTCCGCATCTGGAAGTTTGATTATTTCCATATCACTCAGCTCATCTCTCAAAGGTGTGTCTTGTGGTTTCATTTGAGTTGCACTCCTTTGTCTTCTCATCATGGTGTTTTATTTGTAGAGTTGGTTGAGTCTAGGCTTGGTGTTGTCTGCCTCCAGTTTTCAGTTGTGTTATTTCTAGGTTTTCTTGGGTTGGTATCAGCTATTATTTGTAATCCACTTTCGGATTTGGGCAGCTTTAAAGTCTTGATTTGTTTGTTTTCTTAACAGGTGATAGTCTTGTTAACTGATCTCAGCAGGGGGCTTCCTTGAAACTGTAACCAGGAATGCTGTGGGTGTAACCTGAGACGCTGAAGGTCTCTTCCACCAACTAATCTCACTGGGGGCAGGGTTTTTTCTCAGCTTCAGTAGGGGGAGGTGTATCTCAGATCTCCATGGAGACCTGAGTTACTGCCCCTCCTCCCCACTTCTTGTTTTCAGCTGTGTCTTGTTGCGCTGATTGGAGCTGGATAGATGTCTGGAGATCTCTGATCCGGAAGCACTTCAGCTCTGTTTTGTGAAAGGTTCAGTCCCTCTCCCAGCTATGGCCGCCTCCAGCACGAATGAGTCAGCTTTTTTATTTCATTTCTTGCATACCTTAGCCCCTCACAGTCTGTCCCTCTCCCTGTCCTTTCCACTTGGGAGATAAGCTGGTCTTTTCAACCCACCTTGCTCCCTGGTCGCCAGGTAAGTGGCTGTGAGCAGTAGTTTCTGCTCTTTTTCCTCTGTGAAATCCTCTCTGTGCTCTCAGCCTCACCCCCCCCCCCTTCTGTTCCTGTAAGCAGAGGAGATTCAGGCACTCCTTACCAGGATTATTGTGGCTTCCTCTTTGCTCCTTGGTTTTTGAGAGCTGTTCTTGCAGTTCAGTGTTGGTTTTTCATGCTGATTTTTCCTAAATTGATTTGTATTCCAGTTTGGTGTTGAGAGCTGGGCGTCTGTGCGTCCGCCTACTCCGCTGCCATCTTGGAGCTCCTCCAATGGCTCCTTATTCTAAGATTATTTGAGCTTTGAATTATGCTGGGCCTTCAGAGACACATGAATAAGATGCTCTGATAAGATCTGTAAGATTTAAAATAAGATTTGTAAGATTATCATACTAAGAGTATCTGTTTTGCTCACCATTTTTTTCTAACCATTTCCTAGCATAGGGCTTTGTAGAGAAGGAAAAAAAATAAACCTTTTCCTTTACCCTCTTAGGTTCAGTGGCTGGGGCTTGTGAATTAAAAAATTAGATTAGCAGGAGAAAAAGTTTTATTTTGCATGCATATAGGACCCAACAAAAGAAGTCATTGGCTCATCACGCTGTTAAAGGCTTATATACCTAATTTAGTAGGAGAATGGGAAGAAGGGAGAACAGGCTTCTTATGGGACAAACAAGTAGGCTTCTTTAGGAAAGATAAGTAGATTTTCAGGAGAACGATGGGAGATAAGAACCTTAGTGGGAATGTTTGTAGGTACAAGTGGTCTCTCCATTTTCAGGACCATGAACTCCCCCAGAGAAGGAGGTTGGGATATTTGTGTTTTGCCTTCCTGGAGTAGATCCAGCCGGGGGAAGAATTTATGCTGCTCTGAGGTTCTTTTATCTTTTTTTCTTCATCTGTTGAATCTCAAATGTCTTCAGCTTAAAATAATCTTTATGCCAAAGCGACTGTTTTGGAGTGGCACACTCTGATCCCCTTCAGCCGGAAGGAACATTTCCCTGTTTATTTATATCTGGGTCTTACTCTGGGTATATGGTTCTCATTTTCCATTGGTGCCTATTCTGTGCAGATGTCCTTGACCCTGAGTCCCCTGACAAGATTAAAATGTGATGGGGGAGACAAGCCAGGTATTGAAAAAGAATCACATAAGAGAGGACAGTTTAATATAGGGCTGCACATTGGGATTTTGGGAAATGTTTTTGTTTTCCCCCAGAGCCTTTGGAAAAACCAAATTCCTTTGTTTACTTCTGAGGGGCTGGGCATGGGCGTGGGAGGTCCTCAGTAAACCTTTTAACAGTTCTTTGCAAATGCTCACAGGAAACCGTGATTCACTCCTCAAGGTGGCCATGTTCCAGAGCTCTGCACCCCAAGGACTCTTGTTTTTTTTTTTTTTCTTTCTTTCACAAAGAACCTGTTCTTGTAGATATGGAAGTGCCTGGCAGGGAGAAGGAACCGGCTTCACCAGCCCCTGGGCCTGCGCCAGAGTCCAGAGGGAGCGAGGGTGGCCAGGAAGGGCCTGCCAGCCTGCAGCTGGGAGAGGACGCTGGGCCTGGGCGCTCTGGGCTCCGCAGGGCTCGGGACAGGCCCAGAGGAGGACCAGGGACTTGACGCCAAGCCAGAGGTCCATCCCGGCCCGGAAGCCTTGGCATTCCTGGGCCTGGCCGGACTTCCCGGGCTGCTGTTTGGGGCTGGCTAATGATTAACTGGAAACATGCTGGCACGCACACACCTTCAGGGAGTGAGGGCCTGTGGCTGGTGGAGGCCACCTTGGTGTTTAGAGCCTGGCCTGTGACGTGACAGAACAATTTCACGAGGAACTTCCTGTTCGCTGCTGAGGTCGGGTCAGGATCCTCTGCGGGCCGGATTAAATTTGTTCCTGTGTTTGTGTGGAGAAAGGATGGAGGCCAGGAAGCCTTCGGGAAACAGACATCCTTCACCAAGGCCCTGAAGAGACGCTCTACCTGCCGGAGGTAAGACAGCTCTGGTGTGTGGCTCCCCGACAGGTGCTGGACGTGGACTTTTCCCAGGGACAGGGTCCCCTCCCAGGGAGTGGGGTGTGCTAGCTGTCCTCCAGGGAAAGCACTGGATGATCAGAACGCATTCTGATCCCCAACTTCCACATAGTTAAAAATTGAAAGAGCAACTGCCCCACGAGTGTAGGAATTTGAGACGACTTTTAACCAAGCGAAGAGTCCCTTTCACTGCGAGCCGCTCTCGGGGATGCGATGAAAGCTGAGACTGGGCTGGAATTTGGGAGGCCAGGATTCAAATGCTGGAAAATTACTGTGACTCATGCTGTTTCATCTGATAAACTTTTAGATGGCATTTGATTAGATGCCTGACAAGAAGGCCTTAGGACAGGGGTCTGACGTCTGTGCGAGTTCCAAGGCTGCCTAAGCCTGGCCAGTGGAGTAGAGCAGGGGTCCCCAACCTTTTTTGGGCCACGGACCGGTTTAATGTCAGAAAATATTTTCACAGACCGGCCTTTAGGGTGGGACGGATAAATGTATCACGTGACCAAGACAAGTGTCAAGAGTGAGTCTTAGACAGATGTAACAGAGGGAATCTGGTCATTTTTAAAAAATAAAACATCGTTCAGACTTAAATATAAATAAAATGGAAATAATGTAAGTTATTTATTCTTTCTCTGCGGACCAGTACCAAATGGCCCACAGACTGGTACCAGTCTGCGGTCCGGGGGTTGGGGAACACTGGTGTAGGGCACGCAGAGCTGGGGTGCTGAGAGTGTAGCAGCATTGGTGCCCCCTTGTAGGCATGGAGGTTTGCAGCTAAGCTAGTTCATTCTCACGCGCCATGAGAAGCACTTCTTTCTTTTTGGGCTTGAGGTTCCTGCTGTCTAAAGCCGGAGAGGGTCCTTTGGACGTTCTGATGTCAAGCTATTTCCAAGAACTGAGAAACGAGCGTCTGTGCATGAGGTAATTTAGTGAGATGATCAAATTCAGCGGTTTTCTTCCTGAGATGACTATCTGGGTAGGTCCTGATCATCTGAGTGTTTTGGCTTTCTCGGGGCATTAAGGAATTGGTTGGGGGTTAAATCAATACGATTTAATAAAACTGAAGATTTTAGGAAGACCTTGGAGGTCTTCATCTACAAGTGGGTAATTTACTTCTTCCACAATGAAACAAACGAGAGGTTAACATTCAGGGACCTGTCAAACTACCAGGTAGAGATAGTAATTTTGCAAATGACTGGGCATAGGCCCTCAGGCAATTACTGTGACTTGTCTGATTTCAGTCCTGACTTGAAATCAGTTTTATGACAGTTCCTTCCTGCATACACCCTTCCGATCCCGACCCCTTGCCAGTCCATATCTATAGCTTTTGGCCCGACCTGACACTACTTGTCCTGGGTTCTGCCTGGCTCCTTTAGAAGCGGAGGCTCCCCAAAAAAACAAGCAAGAAAGGTATGTGAAGACAGTGGCAGAGCAGGGCACCAAACGGGTTAAGTCATCAGTGCTCAGTCTACAGCCTGACTCAAGTGTTTCCTAATGACCTTTAGCTATTGCCGAGGATTCTATAACGCTGGTCTATACTTTTAATTTATGGCTTTCAGTAAAATGTGTCACCTGTTTATGACTCCGTGGTTCAGTTTCTCCTTCATCCTCTGCTGGGGTCTAGCATTCTAGACAATCGGTAGTGATTCACATGTCAAGTTGTGTTCACTGAACCTTGAAAACGGGTGAATGATTTAATTGGGGGTCTTGAACCAACTGTGGAAGGCTGTGATTTCAGTTTGGTTTGTACATAGCTGCTGGGCCACTTGCTGTTGAGGCATCCTGTCATTTTTTAGGGATTTTCTGAGTTTAGTTTAGATCCTTGTGAGGGGCCGGAGTTCCACAGCAGAGTGGTACTCTGGCACAGACCCTCGGAACCTCACCTACAGACGTGAGGAGTTATGGTTTAGTACACATACTGACTTCTGCTTTCCAGAGACATCAGAAAGCAGAGGGGCAGGAACCCACGTTCTTCTTATGGGCTATGACCACCCAGTAACACACTCGTGTGGAGTGTGTAGTCTAGGCCTGAGGGGCGCTGCGATCTGTCACACTGCTGCTCTGTTTGACTCAGCACCTGGGGGAGGTGTATTCTGCAGACTTCAGTGTGGCAGGTAGTTCCTGGTGCCCATTTCAGGTCTTGTATTTCTGCTTGTGGGTCTGCCCCCTATGGCCTATAAGGGAGGAAAGGAACCAGAGCCCTGGATGGGGGCATCAGCATGCTGCAAAAATCCGGCCACAGGGCTCCAATGGAACCCAGCCACCCTCATGTTCAGAAGGGACACTTGGCTTTTCCCAGCACAGCTGTGAAATCTGGGTGATGCCAGAGATGGAGGGAACGCCACTCCCAGGTCACTGTGCTCCCCATGATGGTGGTTGAAGAACATTTCAAATACAGAGATCCTTTTCTGGGGTTAAGGAGCTGGGTTTTTGTTGTTATTTTGTTTTTATTTTGATATTTTATTTTTTTAGATGGTTCATGATACATTCAGTGGATGATTTATACCTAAATGTTTCAGTGAGACCAACCAGTGCTGCTTTGGATAGCCCTGTCTTTGTGAGAAGGGAAAAATAAACAAAAAATTGTAGGAATGGAAGATGAGCAAGAACATGATCAAAGAGCATAGAGGTTGAAAGGAAGGGCCGAGAGGTGTACATGACAGGATCCCTGCCTGCTGCCAGGGGCTGATGAGACCTTACTCTGCCCACCCTTGACCTCTCCTACCTCTGACTTGTCCCCTTTTCACTCACCCCTCATTCTGTCCCAAATCCAGAGCCTTGCTGCAGTTTCTCAAATGTGTCAGTCATGATTCCACCCCAGGGCCTTTGCACCTACTGCTTCTCTGCCTGGGAAGCTCTTCTGCAGATATCCACATTGTGTTGCCTCTTTTTCTTCACTGTTCAGAGAACACCTTCTTGGGGAGTCTTCCCTGGCCTCCCTATGTGAGGTGACAACCAGCCCACCCAAACACACAGCCCTCATACACTTTCCCCTGTTCTATCTTTCTCCATACCTCTTGCTGCTTTCTAATAGGCTTATGCTCTATGTCTTCATTTTGTTGCCTATTTCCCCTTTTGACCATGTAAACTTGTGCACAGGATTTTCTTTTCTCAATGATTAGAGCATCATGACGAAGTGAATACCGTAGACCCAGGCTGCTACATTGTGGTCAGAATTCAGCAGTAATGGTATACTGTAGGCATCCCATAACTTATACGTGGGCTTGAGAGTAAGATCATGTAATACAGTGATTCTCAACCCTGAGCACATGCCAGAATTGAACATTGTTTAGATAGGTGGCTGCTCATTTCTGGTGTCTTTGACCCAGCAGGTCAGGGGTGGGCCAAGCTTTTGGTTTTCTAACAAGTTCCTAGGTGAGGCCGGTGTCACTGACCACACTGAGAAGCATGACTCATCTGTCCTCCGGCACACAGGGGCTGGTCTAGGCTCTGCATAGCTTTGCATGGTAAACGCTCATTGGTGGTAACGCTAATTGGTGGTAGACTTACCTGCCTGCTTTGTTTTCCCAGGGTGAGGAGGAATATGCAGAGATGGAGGGCAGCTGGAAAGGTATCCTGGCTGCGCTGGTCATCGCGGCTGGCTTAGCAGGTAGGGTCATGTGAGTGTGGTGGATGGTTCCAGGGCTTCTACTTGGAGTGGGCAAGGGAAGCCAGAGGAGGTGCCGGTGCACATGCTGCCAGAAGGTCGTTCCTTAGGTGCTTTCTTCTGCGTCCCTTTCCCACCGTGGTTCTCTTCAGTGGGGTTCGTTTTCTGTTGCACTGACTCACTGCTGGGGGGGGGGGGCCTTCAGGGGCAGCTGATCCCACCAGTTCTCTTCATCAGGGCTCGCACCTCCTGGGCATTTGCCTTTGGTATCTCTCCACAAGTCATTGCTCCTGCTGAAATGTCCTGTCCCTCTTCTGTTTCTATCTGGCCTTCAAGGAAGGCTGACTCAGGTGTTGCCTCCTCCAGGAAGCCTTCCTGACCTTGCAGTTTTCGGGGTGACAATCTCAGTTCCCATTTTGACAGAACAAAGGGCTGTGAACAGCCCCTCCTTGTTCTGAACTCTCTCTGTCAGTCAGAATGGCCCCCAGGTTGTCCCAGGCCATTTTTTTCTTGTTTGTCTTGTTTTTCTGGCTAGATTTTAAACTCCTCAGGGCGGTCATCCTGTGCTCATCCCTGCAGGGGCTGTGAGGCCTTGCAGTGACAAGGAAGCTACACACAAGACAGCGCACAGTCACAAAGGCGCAGCCTAAAGGGCCACCACAGCCGAATACCTTTGGTGTCAGCAAGAAGACCAGGAATGCTCCAGGGGTGTTTCCTCCCCCCCCCCCCCCATGGATCTGTCCTGCTGCATTTGTACTTTATATGCACGTGTTCTTTATTTCCAATGGCTGTGAGTGTTTCTCAAGCGCCGGTCCAGTTTGCGAACCGGTGCCTATCTGCTAGAAATTTTATGCTGGTTGGTGAAAGAGTTAACCATCCTGATGTTGTGTGAAGATCATAGACCCAGGGATCTTAGTAGAATTCGCTTATGCTCAGGGTGATTTCTGCCTTAGCAGTTCCTGAAATAATTCTACTATTTTCACTGGTCCCCAAGTATAAAAAGATTGGAAACCACTGGGCTAAATAATATTTTTAAAACTCTGGCCGTGACAGCATTGAGAAAACAAAACGGAGTGAACTAGAGTAGGGACCATCAGCCCGTGTTAGATGCCGTGAGGACTATTTTATACGTTTTGATTTGGGGTTATTTATATGTGGGCAGCAGGCTGTAGTGTTAACATGTGTTTGGGGGCAAAGCTGTCCGAAAGCTCTGCCTGAGAGTATGCAGTGCCCAGTGTTTAGTGGGTGCTTGATAAAATTTGTTTGTAGAGTGGAAAGGAAACCACCCCCACCTCTTCCCCAGTGTATGGAGCTTAGGGACTCTGTGGCTGGCAAACCGGGTTCAGCACACATTGTAGGGACAGGGCTCCAACTAGGCTATTTTGCCCACAGTTGCAAAAAATCTTTTCAGGACACTTAGTGGGAGACTGATGAACTCTGGATCCATAATTTCTTGTGGACATTTTTCCTGCCATTTTGTTTTGAAGGCAGGAATGGCTTTGGCTGAGGCTTGGAGATGGCTATTCTAGGAGAGGGGAGTATTATGGGCTAATTCTAGAGCCTCCCTGGGGCATGGGGTTTATAGCAAAAGACGGATCCCTTCAGATGCTTGTTGAGGAAGAGACCCTGTTGTTTGCAGACTTGGCTTTGAATGGCAGAGGGCCACCCCTATATGCACCCAGTAAACCCTGCTATCTCTCTTCTCTCCGTCTAGTCCCAAGTGTAATGGATTATTTGGACTCAGCCACCTTTATTTATTCACTCAGTGAATATTCACTGAGGGCCTGTTATGCACCATTTGGTTGCAGGCACTGGGATGCAGTGATGAGCAAAAGCAGGCATAGTCCTTGCCAACAGAATATTCAGAACCATCAGGAAAACAGGCATTAATTGATATAAAAATCAATATAAAATCACCCTTGTGATGATTGCACCACTAATTTGAAAACTTTGGTGTAGGATAATTTAACCTAAATTGGGGGGTCTGAGAAGGCACTCTAAAGAGGCAACAACTTGGCTGGGAGCTGTGGCATAAGACTGGCATGCCAGGTTGGTCACTGCATGTGCAAAGGCCCTGGGGCAGAAAGTGTTGGTTTAAAAAAAAGCGTAGGTAAAAAAGGGGTGGCATTTGGGGCAAAGTGAAGTTGATGTGAGACTAAGTAGGGTCTTAGGATATGGTCATGTTAAGGATCATCTGGTGTTTACCCTAAATGATGGAAATATTTAAACAAAGTCTAAGATGTGGAAGTGGGGATGGGTAAGGGAGGTTTCCTGATCATATTATGTGTTGAGAAGATTCCTGTAATTGCCACACAGAAAGCAGTTTTGCATGGTGGTGGCAGCATAGTCATTATGCTGGCACTTCCTGCCATCGTCAGCAGGAAGTTCAGACCCATCAAGACCCCCTCCCTGACCCCTCAGTTTCCTTCTGATGGTCCCGCCCCAGAGGCATGGACTCTCACTTTCTCCTTCGCCTCCACAGAGCAGTTCTCTTCTCCTGGTCTCCATGTTATTTCCCTTTTTTCCTTCTGACTTTTAATTGATTTCTATTCACTTCCAATGTCAAGTAAGAGATGGGGAAAGGTGAGGGGGCCTATAGGTGCAATGAGAGAAGCCAGAGAAGAGGAGAGTTGAGGAACAAAGGGACAAAGGGGGTCCCCCCCCCCCCCGTGCGAGGGAGGCAACAGGCTGCTATCCCGGGGAGCTAAGCAAAAGCTGTCAGAGAAGAACAGGACTCATGTTCAGGATCAATTTATGGAGGACAGGTGGGAGCCACAGAAGCTGCGAAGGCACTACTGAATAAGTGGTTTCAGTCTGGCTGATGGAAGGACGCAGCAAGTGGAAGAGAAGTGTTTCAGTCCTGGGAGCAGCCCGTCCTCTTTGTGGAGGTGCCTGTCCACTCTGTGGAGGTGGGGGCAGGAGAGAAACTGAGGGGACAGGCTGGAGATGTGCATCTGGGAATTGGAGATGGCTGGCATGAATAAATATCTTGCAAGAGAATAACCTCCTCCTGGGGGAGGGGCCTGGTGTTGGGTGACCACACTAGCTGGTGGCCACAGGCAGTTCCTGGGTGGGGGACATTGATCTTTCCCAGAGCTCTGCCCCTCATTTGCCTCTTTGCTCTACACACTGGAAGGGAGAGGAAAGGGGAGAGGGAGGCTTTGTGTGGAGGTAGGTGACTTTGATTAAAGGTCTTATTTACAGTTTTCTCATATTTGTCCTGGGTGGGACAGGGTTACATACACTGCCAGCTGACAGGATACAGGAGAGAGGAATGAGGTTCCTGGCCCACACATTTCCAGAAAGACAGCTTCTGAGTCACAAGGAGGAACTGGAGGGGCACGTCCTTCTGGTGGGGGCAAAGATGCAGGCTGTGTTGTCAGGGCAATTTAGTGCTGAGGATTTGGTGCCTCCTGCTGAACTGAAAGCTCAAGTTCAAACTCAAAGAGTTTTCTTTTGGTACAGGGCCCTTCCTCTCTCCGTCTCTCTCACTGCTCTAGCTGCAGTAAAGGAACCGTGGTCTCAGATGCTTATTCTGCCATTGCAGTGGCAAACCTGGGTCCCCCCTGGGTCCCACCCATCTCCGAAGCCCTGCACCCAGCCAGAAGTGGGGAAGAGCATTACCTCTTTACGGAGTATGAGGGCATGTCTGCCTGTCTTCCCTCTGCATGTGGAATTGACTATTTCTTTTCTTTCGTCCTTCTTCTGAAGGTGCAATTCAGGGCTTGTGGAAAGAGCCCAGCTGGCACAGCAGCTGTGGCTTTCCTGGGGAACCATTTGTGACTTACCTTCTTCAAGCTTTTGTTCTTTTATAGTTGGTTGGAATGTTATCCTGATATGCAAAGGTTGCAGGTTCGATCCCCAGTCAGGGCACACGCAGGAACAGATGGATGTTTTTCCTTCTGTCTGTCTGTCTCTCCCTTCCTTTCTCTCTAAACTCAATCAATCAAAAAAAAATATTAAGAAACAATCCCAGATCAAAGGGACCCTGGATCAGAGCTACTTGCCCAGGAGTAAGGGAGAGGACCCAATATGAATTGTTATTTAAGTCACACTTTTCCCCTTTTTTCTGTCATGCCCGGGGGTAAAGCCAAGAATAGAGAATAGTGGTCATGATAACTTAAACATAGGGATAGCCTCAGTTGCATCTGACCTTCCCTCAGTTTTGCCTCTTTGGAGTCAGTGACCTCCTCCTTGAACTTGGCTGCCTCCCTGCCCAGTCCTGCTGACCTCAGGACACTGTCTGTGCAGTGGTTCATTCTCTGCCATTAACCTATTCCTGTGGTGCATTCCCACGGTGTATTCTGGGTACCCATGTGAAGTGTTATTGTGTGAACATGTGTCCAGCTGTGCGCTTTCTTTGCAGAAACATTTAGGGCTCTAATAAAATTCTTTTAGAACTTGCCTTACAGCCTGACCTTATCAGGTTGGAAGGAAAGGGGGGAGTTGCAGTTATTTGGGGACACTCAATCTATATGCTGGGCTGCCTGGTCCACCCACAGAGATCACACAACTCCACAAGGCCATAGGAGCCCCTCACAGTTTTACTGATGTGGCAGGTGTGCAGTCTCCCTGAGTGTCTTTTTGCTTTAAACCCTGAGAGCAGAGGGGGAAGAGTGGGAAAGAGGAGAATTCAGAGTGGAGAGTTCTCAGCACCACTATCGTCGCAAGTCCCGGGATATTGCTGGTCCTCATTTTCTCAACATGACAATATAGATGGTGAAAGATGGGAATGAGCAATCTTGAAGACTACCCATGGCCAGACATTGAATTATTATTACCTACACGGGAAAGTCTAGGAAATCTCTGGCTGCCAATTCGCTCTTCTCGGGTGATCAGAAAATCAGCCCACCATGACCCAAAGATTCCTTGAGTTCCTCAGGTGCGGAATACTCTTCATGACAAGAGATCATGACTGAGTTCATGTGAACTGGATAGCCCCCTATGTAATCCATGAGGAAGACCAGTTAGAATGTCATCCCAGTTAAAACCAGTGTCAGAGTGCATCTGGTGAATGAAGGTCAGAATGTTGTGAAGTGTGATGAAAACAATGTTAGTTTAATCTACGATTTTCTTGGCTCATCTTGTGGATCAGTGAGATCTCTTTTGCAGGTCATGTAATAGTGACTGTGTACTGAGTGCCTGACGGTGTGTCAAAGGGCTTTACATGGGTCATATTGGTTCTTGAAATAAGTCACTGTGGTACTGGTGTCCTTGTTCAGCAGCCGACAGAATGGGGCATGGAGAAGTAGAGATAACTTGCCTGGTGAGCCAGGACCCTGGAATCTGAATCTGTGGTCTTATATTCTAGACCAGTGGTAGTCAACCTGGTCCCTACCGCCCCCTAGTGGGCATTCCAGCTTTCATGGTGGGGGTAGCGGAGCAACCAAAGTATAAATAAAAAGATAGATTTAACTCTAGTAAGTTGTTTTATAAAGATTTATTCTGCCAAACTTAGCGAAAATCTGACATAAAGTACTTGGTAAGTAAGTATTATTTATACTTTAACTTGCTGTAACTCTGCTTTATAAATTTTATAAAGTAAAGTTACTTCCCTAGTTTATAAATCACCATTACTATGGAACTGGTGGGCGGTTAGAAAATTTTACTACTAACAGAGATACAAAAGTGGGTGGTAGGTATAAAATGGTTGACTACCCCTGTTCTAGTCTGTTGAGATTTAAACTGGACATGAGATGTAGTGAGACTTTCTGTCAAATGCATCTGTTGAGCATTCTCATAAAGGGCTCTACCGACCTACGTCTTTCTATCCATTATCCCTTTCTCTGTCTCATCTAGTCCTTAGGAGGAGGGGCATGGCCTCAGTGACAGTATTGTCTTCTTGCTACTTCGAGACTTACTCTCCTATAGCTCCATGACAGTGTACTTGGGACCCAGCGTTCATCTCCCCCTGGCTGTATTCCTTCTCTCGCAACCTTCTGCAGCTTCCAGCCACAGACACTGCCCTAAGCTCCCCATGTGGGGGCTCTCAGGGTGCAGGGGGCATGCTTGGGCCATAATCACAGCATGATGGGGTCCCCACCCTCTTTGTGAAGACAAGGTGCTCCACTGTTCCCTCTGAGCCCTGGGAGAAGGTCCTCCTCATGTCACTGGGGGAGAAAAAAAATGCTCATTTCATAGCAAGGCTGAAAAACTTCCTGAAAGTGATGGAGCTGAGCTAGTGGTAGCTCTCTGGGCCAAGATGGGATCAGATCATTAAGGTAACATCTCGCAGGAAATGGAAGAAGAGCATTGCTCCCTCACTGCCAATCCAGCTGGAATGCTGAGGACTGTGAACTGAGGGGAGGGACGTGGAAAGGAGGGATGGAGTGGCTTCCTGTCCACTGGAAGCTTCTGCCCTTCTGGGGGGACTGGTGATGGGACCAGTACGACATGGAGTCTGAGCCACAGGATGGTCACTCAGGGGTCACAACTTGTGTGCAGAAGGGATAAACTCTGCAATTGATTTATATAGATTGATTTATATAAAACTGGTTGTCTTTTAGCATCTCAATCCAACAATCAAATCATAGAAGGACCCACGAACGCAACGGCACTGGTGGGTGGGGAGGCTCGCTTCAACTGCACCGTCACCCAGGGCTGGCGGCTCATCATGTGGGCTATGAATGGCACGGTGGTCCTGAGCATCACGCCCAAGGAGCCCATCATCACCAGCAACCGGTTCACCTCTGCGAGTTATGAAAAGGGCGATAACTTCGTCTCTGAGATGATAATCCGTGACGTGCAATTCAGAGATGCCGGGCATATCAGATGCAGCCTCCAGAACAGTGACGTTGAGGGGTCTGCTTTTCTCTCTGTCCAAGGTGCGTATGTGGGTAACTCCAGAGAGGCACATTTAGAATCCACTGGGTTAAGTGTCAGAGAAATGGAAGGGGCCTCCTGAGGTTCATGTCATATGTGGTGACATATGGGACCTCCAGTTGGTATTACCCTTAGAATTATTCTGACCTGATGAATGTTTTGTCTTATTTATCACCTCCCTCCCCTCTCTATTCCTTTTTCTCATATATGGGCTAGTCGTCAGTTAGTGTTACACTGAGAATTATTCTGAACTGACATGTGCTTGTTGTTTTGCTATTTGCTCATCTCGCTCCTGCCTTCCTCATTGACTCTCTTTCTACTTCCTCCCTGTTACTCCCCCTCTCTCCTTCCACCTTTTCTTTCTGTTTCTATGCTTAAGACTCTTAAAGACAGGTTTTATCACTTTCCCATCTCACCCATTTCGGAACCTAGTAGCTTTTCTGGAAGTGTATCCAGGAAGCCTTCTGGGGCCAGGTGCTGTCACTTGTCTATGATTCAGAGAGAGCGACAGTCATTGCCCTGTCTCCAGTTTTTTATGTGCTTGACTGTTATTTTGCCTAACATCATTTTTGACCTTACATTGGTTTGACCCCTTCATCAGCTTTGAATCATGCTTTAACTTTTTCCTTTTTCCAGTTTAATTTCCCCAATTTATTATACTTCCCCACTGCCAGTAGTCCTTACAAAGGTGTGCCAAGTGTTTTAGAGAAAAGAGTAAACAACATTTATAATGATGGATAACTTAATTTGCATTTGCAAAGTTAATCTTTAGGTGCTGAAGGTCATGCTACATAATGAAAAAAATAAAAGTATGATTTATAAGGATTCAGAGCATCTTTATCAAAGTTTAATCAATTTTGCATTCCTTAAAAAAGTGATTATATATACTATTTCTAGACACATTGGAGCTGGCGGAGCTCCTGCTTTCTATGGTGGGATTTTTTTTTACAACAGACCAATTATGTCTTTAAAATTTTTCTTACATTTATTTATTTTCTTCTGAAGGAGAAATTCCCAAAGATTTAATCTGTATTCATGCTGCTGTCAAATGAAACTGGGTAACTTTAGGTGCAGATACACGTCTACCTATTTCTACTTGCATTCTTTTACTTTAGCCAAATTGTTGTATTGTTACTTTATGTGTCTTTAATTTTATGTGGTATAATTAGGGGCACAATGATATTTTGTGATTTTATGCTATGAAGTCATTTTGTGAGGTCACCTGGATTACTGGCCTCGTTTGCATGACCAGATTCTTATCATAATAACTTGTGGTATAAAGGACAGAACACCAGAAAAAGAATCAAACATATGAGTTCTGGTTTTGCTTTCATCACTTACCTGGTTGGTGATTCCTCAATAGGGTCAATTTCTTCATCTAATTTATCTTGGAAGTGAATTATCCAAAGATCATTTTATTCTCTTCAAGTATCAAAAAGAAAAATAAAGAGACTTTACCTAAGTCCATATTGAGTCATCCAAAAATCTATGCAAACTGTTCTAGCTCTCACCTTATATAAAGTGTTGTGCTCCTGGCTAACCTTCATGAGAGCCGACGGGAAAAGTTGAATCACAAATGAAAATTTTCATTCAGATGGCTGCGTTTGCCCAGTCCACCAAGTAATTACACACCAAACTCTAGAATGCTTGTGTTCTGAGGGTTGGTTTCTTCTGCTATTAACTGAGCCAGTATGTAGTAATTTTTATCCATTTCTCTGAAATTATATGTCCTCTAGTGAGCAACCTCACCTTTCTTGGTGGACCTGGAAGGCGCAAATGAGGACACAGATACACCCTGAGTTAGGGTTTCCTGTTGCAGACTGAGCAGTTTGGGCAGGTAGCGTGCATACAGTGTGATTTGCAGGCAAAATAAAAGAAAACCTGGAACTGAGAGGCGTGGTCATGGCTTCAGAATGTTTCTCTTTTCTTCTTCAGTTATGGGGAAGTTGCTCATTCCCAGTGACAGTCTTGTAGTCATTGTGGATGAACCTTGTAATGTGACTTGCCGTGCGGTGGGCTGGATCCCGCTCCCGGACCTTTCCTGGGAGATCGGTGCTCGAGTGAGTCAGTCAAGTTATTACTCCGTCCCGGAGCCGGACGACCTGCAGAGCGCGCTGAGCGTCCTGGCTCTGACGCCGCGGGGCAATGGGACTTTGACTTGCGTGGCTAACGTGAAGGGGCTGCAAGTCCGCAATTCTCTCACTGTAAATCTTACTGTGGTTCCGTCTCCTTTGGGTAAGTGAAGACTTTTTTGCTTTATGTAAATGATTATTGCATGCTTATATTTTATATGTCCTGCTGCCTAATGGCGATGTCTGGGAAAATCGTATTGTGGTCTTGATTCAGGTAGGAACAGTCATGGAGGCAAATTACTTACAGTGTTAGATCAATGACCCTGTGCTGTCACTTGATTTAAAAAACCCCATCTTCAAGTATTTCACCCTTTTCTACTTACATATAAAAATGATTAAGAATCTAAGTTCAGAGATAAATAAGTACTTGAATTTAACATTTCTCTCCAGCTTTTTCCATTGTTCTGGTTTGATCCCATCCTGGGGCGAATATGGAGCAAGTTCTTCTGATACTTGAGGATGGTGCACAGCTTTCTTTCAGATTCCTTCCAATCTTAGTGGAAATATAAGGTTTCATTTTTTTTCACTCCCAGTGAATCCACAGTGTATTTAAAAGTACCAAGTCTATGTATATTTTTAATGGGACGAAATGACATCAATTTAAAGGTTAGATCCCAAAGAGAGTCACTGTAGAATGTTTGGCCTATGAAAACCTCTAACCACACACCCTGATGGGCTGCAGAGCCTGCTGGGCTTGGAGTCAGCCTGGGCCAATGAGAAAGTGGAGCAGGGGTGGTAGTGGGGCTGGAGATAGACCTGAGCACCTTTCTTTTACAAAAGAGGACAGAAAGGGAGGCCTGGAGAAGTGCTATGCTTTGTCAGGTCATCCAGCTTACTTAATGTCTTTTTTATTTTTATTTTTATTTTTTGTATTTTTCTGAAGCTGGAAACGGGGAGAGAAAGTCAGACAGATTCCCGCATGCGCCCGACCGGGATCCACCCGGCACGCCCACCAAGGGGCGATGCTCTGCCCACCAGGGGGTGACGCTCCGCCCCTCCGGGGCGCCGCTCCGCTGTGACCAGAGCCACCACAGCGCCTGGGGCAGAGGCCAAGGAGCCATCCCCAGCACCCGGGCCATCCCTGCTCCAATGGAGCCTCGCTGCGAGAGGGGAAGAGAGAGACAGAGAGGAAGGAGAGGGGGAGGGGTGGAGAAGCAGATGGGCGCCTCTCCTGTGTGCCCTGGCTGGGAATCGAACCCGGGACTTCTACACGCCAGGCCGACGTTCTACCACTGAGCCAACCGGCCAGGGGCCTAATGTCTTTTGAAGAAGTTTAAAACAAAACTTTAGGCAAAGCAAGATGATGATGATGATGATGATGATATCAATAATAATAATCAGCAGTACATAGCCCTTACCAAGTAAGGGCACTATTTTAAACTTCTCAAATATTACCTAAATTAACTTGTGCAACTGCCTTGTGAGTGGATGCTGCTATTCTCTTTGTAAAGGTGAGGTGACAGGGACACAGTGTTGTTTGGAACTTGCCCATGTTTCTAGAGTGAATAAATGGTGGGGATGAGCTTGCTAGTCTGTCTTCAGAATCTGATCACCTGTCCTCTGCCCTCCACTGTGTGAGCAGCTACTTGGAGGGGTCAGGAGTATCCTGGGGCTGACGAAACCAAGTGTAAGAGGGTGGCTTGAGCAACAGAAGTGGATCATCTCACAGTTCTAGAGTCTGGACGTCTGAAGTCAAGGCGACAGCAGGGTTGGTTCTTTTTGAGGTCCATGAGGGAGCCTCTCCCATCCTCTCCCCAACTTGTCATGGTTGCTGCCATCTTTGGATTCCTTGGCTTTCGGATGCATCACCCTGAGTTCTGCCTTCATCTCCACGTGGCATTTTCCCTGTGTGCTTGTCTGTGTCCAAATTTCCCTTTTTTGTAAGGACACCAATAATACTGGCGTACGCCCATTCTATACCCAGTCTGACCTCTCCTTAATTAAAGTGCACCTTCCATAAAAAAAAGGGACTACTACGAGTTGATGCTTCCTGTTTCTTGCCCCCTTTCTCTCTCTCTCTTCTTTCTAAAATCAATAAATAAAATATTTTTTGAAAAAAAAAATTAAAGTGCACCTTCAATACTCTCTTCCCAAATAAAGTCACACTCTGAAGTACCAGGAGTTAGTACTTTACCATGAATTTTGAGGGGACACAATTCAACCTGTACGAGATGGTGTCTCTGTGACTCTATAATAAGCCACTTGGAGCCAAGTGTGGTCAGCACGAGTGGCTCTGTGTTTGCACTGCAGGGATTGACACCCAGTGCAGTCCCACACAAGCTTACCACCCCCGGTGTAGGCTCTTGTCTCTGTCTCCAGCTCAGTTGCCCTAGAGACCAGGTGGACAGCAGAAATAAGCATGAGAGAATACCTATCAGGTAGAAGATAGAGCGGTGGGAATCAGACAGCATGCCCCATCCACAAGGAGTAGCTGTAAAGGTTTCAGCTGGGTTGCCAACAGGCATGGGGACCCAGGGCTGCCAGACCTCTGACCTGATTCTGGTACATTTTGGTACTATTGAGGGTCAAGGATGCAGGAATTGATATTTCTTTGGTTTTAAGTCAAGGTCAATTTATTTCAGCTTATTAAGTTAGAATTTTATTTTGAAAATTAAAAACCCGAGAAAAATTGCAAGAACAGTACAGTACAATTAATACCAGGGTACCTGTACCTAGATACACAGGTGTTAGCATTTTGCCATGTCTGCTTCTCTCTCAGCAATTTTTCTTCCTCCCTCCCTCCCTCCCTCCCTCCCTCCCTCCCTCCCTCCCTCCCTCCCTCCCTTCTTCTCTCTCTCCTTTCATTCCTTTCTTCCTTCCTTCCTCCCTTCTTTTCTTTCTTCTTTCCTTTGCTGAACTATTTGAGAGTTAGTTGGAGACTTTATGATACTTTACCCCTAAATACCTCAGTATGTGTTTCATGAGAACAAGGCCATTCCACATAACCCAAATGTAGTGGGCAGTCAGGAAATTTAACACTGATACAATACTATATAAATATACAGTCCATATTAAAATTTCCCCAATTGTCTTTTATAGGTCTGTTTTTTCCCCAAACCAATATCCAATCAAAGACCAAGCATTGCCCTTGGCCATCAGGTCTTCTTTAGTCTCCAACAGTTTACCTACTTCTTTGTCTTTCCTGATATAATAATTTTTATTTAAAAACTTTTTTCCTGATATAATAATTTTTAAAAGGTCATTTTTGCAAGATGCCCTTCCATATGGGTTTGTCTGAGTTTTTCCAGCACACTTTGATTTAGGCTAAACATGGGTGATGCCATATGGGTGAATGATTCCAATTTTCTCTATCATTGGTAGTGAGTTTGATCATTTGGCTAAGGTGGAGTCCCTGAGTTTCTTCAATGTAAAGGTAACTTTTGCCTTTATAATTAACATATAATCTATAATCTGAATGTCTTGTTTTTCAATATTCTTTCACCTGATAGCTTTTGCATTCATCAATAAGTCGCTGCCTGAATCAGTGGTTTTTTGGGCCCCTCATTTTTCTATATTGATAAGTTGACATTCTTCCATAAAAAAAAGACTTCTTGTCCGCCCCCCACTTTTTTAAAAAAAACAAACAAAACAGTTTTAGTATGAACTCATTTTTATTTAATACATGATAATTTGTTCCTGTCAATATTTACTTTGATGCTCAGATTGGCGGGTGGGGAATTCCTTCCAGCTGGCTCTGGCGGCCTTCTGACATGTCCCGGTTAGTTTTTGAGCATTTGGCCAAGTAAGGTGTCCCAAACTCCCATAGCTTTTCCTCTGTTCCAGCGTGTAACCTGCCATTTCTCCAGTGAGCCAACCCAGCTTGCTTTAAGCTATTTAAATGATATAGTGTGGCCCGGGCTTCAAATAGGAAAATTTAAAAAAGTTTCATTGGGTCCAAAAGGCATGAAATGGACTGTTTAAACTAGTGGTCCCCAAACCCCGGGCCGCAGACCGGTACCGGTCCTTGGGCCATTTGGTATGGGTCCTCAGAGAAAGAATAAATAACTTAACATTATTTCCGTTTTACTTATATTTAAGTCTGAACAATGTTTTATTTAAAAAAAAAAATGACCAGATTCCCTCTGTTACATCCGTCTAAAACTCACTCTTGACGCTTGTCTCGGTCACGTGATACATTTATCCGTCCACCCTAAAGGCCAGTCCATGAAAATATTTTCTGACATTAAACCGGTCCGTGGCCCAAAAAAGGGTGGGGACCACTGGTTTAAACCACACGTCTTAACAAGGTAATAATGCAGCGAAGGGCTCTGGTCTGATTGATGACGCCCGTGGAAATGAATTTTGGAGATTAGCTTGCCTGCCAAATTTTTCTTTTGTAGGGGAAGGGCAAGGGACACCCAGCTTCCC
Source organism: Saccopteryx leptura (assembly GCF_036850995.1). Classification (NCBI taxonomy): domain Eukaryota; kingdom Metazoa; phylum Chordata; class Mammalia; order Chiroptera; family Emballonuridae; genus Saccopteryx; species Saccopteryx leptura. The sequence goes on along the minus strand of NC_089504.1, from coordinate 219,303,932 downwards.
CTGATCAGGGTTAATTCCACTGAATCCATCTCACTGAGGACTGGTGACGTGCACAGCCTTCATTGTAGCCGCTGGAGTCCCACAGCCCCGCAGTGGGCATGCGGCAATGACTCTTACTTTATTGGACTCATTTGGGAAAGGGCAATTTGTTTCTGAATTATTCATCAGGATCCAGAGCAGCTGGTAGCTGGCTGTGGGTTGTGTGCTTTACGTAAGTTCTAGTAGCCGAAGGCCTGGTCGCGGCCTCGGCGGGCATAGCTGGCAGCCAGAGGCTCCGTGGAGCACACCGGGTTCCTGGGGAGCCCAGGACCCACGCGCCCACGCCCGTCTGGCTTCCTCAGGAGTTGGGGAGACATTAGGCCTGACTCCCGTTTCCTAAAAATGCGAGGAATCTCTGTTCAGTTCTAGACTCGTGCCTTTAAATCATCGAAAGAAGAATGCCAATGGCAGTTAAGGAAGTCCAATTCTTTCAAGCAAAATGTATGACACATTCTTTGGTCTTTCAAAGCAAAGCATGTTGAAAGAGCTAAAGCCAGTGTTTTCTAAACAATCGATTTTCTCGATTCTGGAAGTCACACAGGCTTCAAGCATTGTGGGAGCATGAGCGTGCACACACACACACATACACACACACCCCTTACTGTTGTGACTGCCCGGAGATGAGCACTGCCCTGTGCCTGTCTGGTGGTTCTCCTACTGTAATGTGTGGGCTGTGGAACGGTAAACCAAAGCCATCTCTGTAGGACACATGAGCACCCTGTAGAATGCAGTGACTCCTGGTTATAATCTTAGCTTTGCGGAAAGTGGTGATTTCAAAGGCAGACAAAGTGGTAGGAAGGTCAGTCCTGAATCGTAGCTCTGGCGCTGGCTGTGTGCACTTGGGCCATTTGCTGACCCCTGGGATCAGCTTCTTGCCTGTAACCCAAGTGGAAGGAGAATGAAACGGAAGTTTCCTCTCCTGGCTGCCTGTCAGTCTGCGGGAGCTTGAACACAGAAGGATGCCCCTCCCCATTCAGAGGCTCTGATCTTATTGGTCTGTGTAGGACCTAGGAAGCTTTTAAAAAAGCTCCCCAATTAGTTTCCTGGACAGTCAGGACTGGGAACCACTGAACTGGAAAATCTCAAAGGCCCTACTCCCGACACAGCCTAATCAGGTGCTACTATCCAACCAGACTTGGACCCCAGAGAGCCTGGACTTAGATGCCAGCATGCCTACTTCTTGGTCTGTGACTTTGAGCATGTTACTTAATTTCTCTGTGCTTTGGTTTTTCCACCTGGAAAACTGAGATGATAACATCTACTTTATAGGTTGTTGTTGGTGTGAGCTGTAAATGGGTTACAATGCAGATAGGATAGTCCCTGCCTCAGAGCACACAGGCCAGCAGAGTGAGGGCTTGTCATCATTTATTTTACTGATTCAGAGATCTCCTGCGTCCCTTCTAGTGAGCACAGGAGCATGCTTTGCATGTGCTGGAGGTGACATTTTTTATTGATCCAGCTGGTTCTGAGAAGTTGCACGTAATCTTTCCAAACTTGGTGAGAGCGTCTGGGTAGTACTATTTTCCTTTTCTTCACAGATGGGAAAAGGCCAGTCTCCAAGCTGAGACTGAAGTCACAGTTATAGTAAACTCAGTAACACAGCCCTTGCTGTGCACAGACCTGTGGAGAGGGATGGAGGGGAGGAGGAAGGCAAGTCATGTTGAGCTTGCAGATAACCTCCCCTAGTCGCTATCTGTGGGTTACTCAGGTATAGTATGCTCACCCTCTCCAGCAAGGCTGCCCTTCACTTTGAGTCATCATGCCCGCACTCATCACTAAAGGCACTTCTCTGGGGACAGTGTCCACCTAGACTGCCTATTTCCTGTGCGACCTGGGCTCTGTCTTCCCCAGAAGGTTTACTCTGTACTGGACATGCTATGTGGCAGATGGGAAAGCCATGAGTCACGCCTCTGGGTTTTCCTGTTCTGGGCACCCTTGACCAGTTTACTTGTCTCTTTGTCCCAAGTGTTTCACCTGCAAGAGGAAAGCATTGGATTAAGGGTGAGACCATCCCAAGAGATAGTCCACTGTTGCAAGGTTTGATTTACCAATATAAGATTATGATTTAGGTTTCTTTCAACCCATGGCAAATATATTTATTTAAAAAATTAGCTTCCTACTAAAATGAACCATGATATATAGACATCTGTGTATACTTATATTTGTTATATTCGGTAAATTAAAAGTTATTATTAAAGTAAGAAAAGTTCCTCTGTGTAGCTCTGATACCAAATCACACCTCCTCATGCGTGAAGCCCAGGGAGATCTAACCTCCAATGGAGTGTGGTCACAAAATAGGAAGGGAAGGAATGAGCCATGGGTACCCACTATCATTTTGGTGAGTGTTTGGAGCTTTTAGGGGAGTGCAGGTATCACTTGCTGAAACTTATGTTTAAATTAAGGGACCGGAGAATGAGTGTGGTCACAATACCATCTACTCTTTTCCTTGAATTGTCCTTGAATCAGCCTTGAATTGGTCACCAACCCCAGTGAGGTGGCCCTTCCCTTTCTTCAAACAGGTCCTCCCTGAGGATTAGTGGCTGTCCCTGTGCTCGATCACGTCAAGACAAAGATGATTGTGCCAAGATCGGGTTTACAGCAGCATAGCACGCTGATCATTCTCTCCAGGAGGGGTGGAGTGTTACAGTAAATCAACAAGTGTGTTGACTTTTTTTTCCAGTATGAATTATAAGCCTATCTCTTGAATCTTAAGCCAGACCTGAATGTTTAACCTCAGCTGGCTCACTTACTATGAAAGCTCCTAATATTTCCACAGTTCAATTTGTATTTTTTAAAACATTTTTTAAAAAGAATTTTTTATTGATTGATTTTTGGAGAGGGGGGGAGAGCGAGAGAGAGACACACACAGAAAGAGAGGGAGAGTGAGACAGAGGGGGGAGAAGCAGGAAGCATCTACTCGTAGCGTTCCAGGTTGACGCTTTATCCACTGCGCCACCACAGGTCAGGCCCAAGGTTCCATTTGTAAACAGCTCATCAGACTGTATTTAGGACCACCACAGCAATCCCGAACGTGTGCGTCTTCCCTCAGGGTTCTCAGCACTTCCACACGTACCTCTTGAGCCTCTGAACAACCTGGTGTGGCCAAGAATGGTCACAGATCAGTGAGTCAAAGACCAAAGGGAGCACACGTGCAAATGGCCATGAAATTTCACTGGTTCCATTGACATGAAGTCTGAAGACCACCATATATGGAAGCTTCATTGATTTAAAAGCAAAGCTTATCATCCTTCATACGAAGTTTGTTGTTTTAATATTTTCCAATGACTCACATCTAATGAAGTAACATGCATTTACACTGAGATACCAGGCACTCAGGGTTGAGTGGCAGCCTCTACTGAATAGCAATTCACATTTAAACAGTAGAACTTAAGTGTGGATTGACTTGGTGGTTTGAAAGGGGGAAGTGGTCAGGGCGCTTTGGCACATCGGTGCAGTTCCCACAGCACAGGGTAGGCGGCGCTGTCCAACAGGGCTCTCCGTGAAAAAGGTGATGTGCCTGGATCTGCAGCTCTTGAGCCCTTGAAATGTGGCCAGTGCAACTGAGGCGCTGAACATTTAATTGTATATAATTTTAATTAATTTGAATTTGACTTTAGATATCTGCATGACGTGTACTAAACAGCTCTGGCTAAAGCACAGCTGTAACAAATCAGATCGGCTTTTCTTCTCTCTGTCCTCTCTCGCCACCCCCCTTTCATCTCCTCGGAGCCCTGCCTGCCTTTGCCCCTCGCTCCCCAACTCTGTGAGGACTGTACGAGTCCAGAGGGCCAAGTGGACTGAGGAAGGTGGTTTCCGAAGGCCCATGGGAAGAGCAATTGTGACATGAGAAATGAATTCTTGGGTGGGGGGCTGGGTGGCCCTGAGTGCAGGCTTCCTTCAAGAGTGACCCTGTCTCAATTTGTCCTCATTTCCTTTGGGTTTCTGGACTCTCGATGGGTGGGGACATGGGAGCAAGAACCCAAGGGCCATCTCCATGCTCATCTGGCAGTAGCTGCTCACTAAGTGTTTCTTGGCGAAATAAAGGCTGTCTGAGCATGAGGCTTGTTCCTCCAGCCCAGCCTCATCTGCCTCTCAGGGACAGGAGAGGCATTAACTGATGAGGACTTGGATGGTGTTCCTAAGCAGGTGTTCATTGGCAGCAGTAAGTGTGGTAATGGAACATACTGTTAAGGATTGAATATTCACACTGAAGGGAAGTTGGTCCGTAACACCTAACGGTAGCAGGCCAGAGGGTTATAATATTACTGGAAAACATAATCTAATGCAGAGGGTGGCAGAACCAGGGGTGACATAGTCCAGAAGGCAGCTAGCACACTAAAATGTTTTATTTTTTTCTCTTTCGACCTTATAGGCAGTGTTGATAATCCAGGTACCTCGTTCCCTACCTGGGCGATAATCCTACTTGCAGTATCCCTTTCATTGCTTTTCATCCTGATAATTGTTCTGATTATAATATTCTGCTGCTGTTGCATCTCCAGGAAAGAGAAAAAAGGTAATTTTTGTTGTTGTTATTCATATAGATTTGTATATGTTTTTAACTTTTGGTACAAACTGTTGTTCATGAGCTCAACTTACTCTTTCCAAACATACATTCAGCCTGACCTATGGTGGCCAGTGGATCAGGCGTCGACCTGGAATGCTGAGGTCGCTGGTTCAAAACCCTGGGCTTGCCCGGTCAAGGCACATATGGGAGTTGATGCTTCCTGCTCTCTCTCTCTCTCTCTCTCTCTCTGTCTGTCTCTCTTCTCTAAAATGAATAAAATAAAAAAAAAACTAAAAAAAATAAATAAATGAAAAAGTACTTTCATTGTCTTTTGGAGTCCTTGGAAGGAAATGTGTTAAGTTTGCAGAGGGGGATAGAACTTTCTTAAGGAAGGAAGTCACTCTCCTGGGACCTGATGCAGTCCTCCCCTTCCCCAGGAGGACAGGTCTTCACACTTTTCAGGAAGGTAATGAAGTGGCATCTTTCTCACCAAAGATACCGAGTGTTTGATTTTTATGCTTATTTGCAAGGATATAAGGCTAATGTGATCCATCGTTTAGACGCTGTTTTTTTCCCCTAGAATAATGCCTACCTATCTGAGCATTTATTTTTTTATTTTTTTTTATTTTTTTTAAAGATTTTATTTATTCATTATAGAGAGGAGAGAGAAAGAGAGAGAGAGAAGGGGGGAGGAGCAGGAAGCATCAACTCCCATATGTGCCTTGACCAGGCAAGCCCAGGGTTTTGAACCGGCAACCTCAGCGTTTCCAGGTTGACACTTTATCCACTGCGCCACCACAGGTCAGGCTATCTGAGCATTTTAAAAGATTATTATTATTATTTTTTTATTTTGTAGGTTTCCAAAACTTCCTCTGTAGGTGAATGCTGATGTAGTGGTAGAAAGAAAAAAGGTGCTCTGTTAACAGAAACAGTACAAATATAATTTAAAACAATAATTACACATTTTTTTTTGAATGAGGTGTTTGAAATGTTGCAAGATATATGAAGGCAGTGACCTTATTTGAGGGCAGGGGTCAGACTCCATATTGGGATGGGCTTGTTGTAGAGTTTGGCAGTTCGCAACATCCGAATCCATAGAATCTTTGGTAGGTGGACGACTCAGAACTCTCCAAGTGCCAAATGGGCACGCCCACCCTTATCTTTGTCTCGTAAAAATTTTACCAGCTTTTATTGGAGTATTTTTTACAAAGACCTTATTTGTCTTAACATTGGAATTTTGATGTTAGACTACATGTCAGTTTCATTGCATTTAAAATTTTACTAACAGTAATGGTCATTTGATGAACATTTTGTGTGTGTGTGTGTGTGTACCAGGCACCATGTTAAGTAAATTTTTTACATGAAATACATCTCTTATGAGATATTCCATGTAAAGACAGTGGTCTAGTCTTAACTAGGCTCATGGTCTAGCCTTAGCTCTTGCGCGGAGTCGGCTTGTGACTGGGGTGTTCATTCTGTGACAGCTTTATTCCCTAGGAAACAGAAAATGCGAAGTCATACCTTCTTGTTGATCCAGCTTCGATGGCTGTTTGCTTTCACTGGGGAGTTGCCCTCTATGTCACAGACAGATTACTCACATAAAATAGACTGGAATTTAAATGAAAACTATTGGATAGCTTATATTTTCATTCAGAAGTGAGGATTATTCAGTGCTGTCAGATGACTATTTTTAATGCTGGCTCTTGTGGCAGAGTTGGAGAACATTCTGGTTGTTTGGATTCTGCTAGAGGTTTTTGTCTCACACTAGCCTACTAAGAAGGTTTGTGATGTGGTGGCCTCTGTAGGATGTGCACAAGCATGATTAGGAATAAGTACTATCCTGTAGATTGGTTGTGAGAATTAAATAAACTAATATAGTGAATGTGGTTGTAGCAGGTCCAGGTAAGGGCCTGTGACAACCCACTTACAAAACCTCCCTGCCCCGGGAAGCCCAGCATAGCACACAGCAGACATGACACTTCCTCTTGATATAAATGTGAAGGTTCCGGTAAAGTCCTGGAATTATTTCTATGCTTACAAATATTAAACATCAATTGTTTTCAAAAATATTTTTTGATGTTCTGCTTTGCTGGTTCTGGAGAATTTGCAGTGTTCTGGCTGGTTATCTGGGGACTGGCAGAGGACAGCTGAAGACCCCACTCCGCTGACCTAGAGGCCTTGGGATCACAGCTCCTGGGACAGAGGGACTGAGAGCGCACGTCCTGCAGCCCAGTCCTTGCGGGAGCATCAGCAATGCTCCCTTGTTGCCAGAGGGGACCAGGCAATCTTTCTCCTTCAAATAAGATTGCTTCTGAGGTTCAACTTAGGGTGGGAATAAATTCATGAGATTTTTATTTTCAGCAGGTGCTATTAGAACTGAAAATAAGTGAAAACATTATCTACAAAGTAAGGAAAATGAATGCTTTTTAGCTCTCATACAACTTCATGAATGGAAGGCATAGATAGGGAAGCAAGGTTGTAAAGAGCACTGACTTGAGAGACAGACGGTTGGGGGCTGGAGTGTGGCTCTATTACTTCCTATTCTCAAATTCTATATTTCCTCCAGTACAAGAACTCATGGACTAAAGACATAAGCAATTTAATGACAGTCTTTGGGGAGTGAACACAACTGTGTGAATTGTTACCATTGGTACATGTTAATTGAACATCTTAGAATTATAGAAACACAGTGCTTAAGCAGTATAAGTCTTTGTCTGTTAAAAATATGGTAATGCTAATATAATGGTGTCTAGTCTGCTTCAAACATGATCACACAACCACCTACCTCTTGGGTTGTCGTAACGGTGAAGTGAGATAATACCTTGCACAGAGCTGGCATGGTGCTGGCTCACAGTTAGTACTGGATGAATGACAGCAGGCATGGGAACCCAGAGCATTCTTTATATTTATGATAGTAAATAATGAATTCTACTTTCCTTATGCTTAGAAGTTATTTGATATTTCTGTGTGGGAGAACTTAATGCCTGCTGGGTCACTAATACTCAGTAATATATTAAAATTAGGGGGGAAGGATCTATAAAAATTCATGAGATTTTATTTTCAGAGTTTTGCTAATGTGATTTTGTTTTTCTCCCCCAGTATCCAGTTATCAAAGTCAAATAAGGTAAGCTTGAAATCACATCTATTTCTGAAAACAAAAACCAAACGAATGAAAACCAACCAAATACCACCAATCACACACACACACACACACACACACACACACACACACACACACACACACATTAATAGGAGGTTAGGATTATGTTACTCAAAATTAAGTACTGAAAATGGTCAACTCTGAAAAACACCTGTGCCATCACAAACTCATATGGCAACATTAATTGTAGAACACCTGGGTGGACTGCTGCTGTCTACATTTGACTTTTCCTGGCTCAATTAGGAAAATTGAGATTTTTCTACTTGGTGTTTGGTAAATGCAATTCTTTCCACCAGAGGACACTGTGCACCATGACTGTTGTCCCTCTGGCTTTGAGTTAAGGATAGGAACGTAAGGACCATTTCAAGGATATTTGAGAACCAGGCAGAGGTCCTGCTGGAATTTCCGGGGTGGAAACAGCAAGATGAGCTGGATGGGTTAAGGCACATGAGACTGACCAGGCAGACAAATGAAGTGGCGTTCACTGCTTGTACGCTGGAGAGGGTAGGGGACTGAGAGATTCCTGCCATTCCTCCCATGGTCCAGCATCAACTGCAAGCACTTTTAAGGGAACTGTCAAGGCCTTTGCAACAATACAATAACCAGTTTGAGTGTCTGCAATATTTACATACTTATAAATGTATAAGGAGAGGGATTTTTAGGCAGTTGTGGATTTGTGTGTGTGGGAGGTTATAACTTAACTATATCTAATTGTCAGTATTTTATTAGATCATTTTTGAAAGGCTGGCTGATATTTTAAAATAACTTTAGGTTACACATGGTGACTGAAGATGTGTATACTCATGTGTAACAATCTACCTATCCCCCCTCAGACTCCGCTCATCCCCTGGGGAGGGTGTGTTTTGCGAGAGGTGGCCACCTCTCTCCAAGGACATCACAGAGCAGCAGTCTGAATGTACACCTCCTTTGGGGCCTGACTTAAGGCAAGGAAGGAAAAGTGACCCTGGTCATTATTCTCGCAATCCTGCAGATAGCTGTCCCCAGCAGGATGGCAGTATGAATTCTTTGGTTCACCATTACCAACTGTGGAGCCTCTTCCATGTCTAGTCACTGGGATCTTAGATGGCTTCAAAACATGGTCCGGCGGTCAGCAGCCATGCAGGGCAACAGGAGGGACTTGCCATCATAACATTGGCAGCAATGGACATGACAGTGGCAGTAAGAATAGTAACATCCACGTTCTGAGAGCCTGGCAGCCGTGCCAGGTGCCAGTCTACACTGGGCAAAGCTTTCATCTTGCTTAATTCTCACAGTGATTTCATGAGGCTGCTTTCCCATTTGGCAGATGAGGAAACTGAGGGGTGCTGAGAGGTTAGTTATTGTGCTCTGTACCTCCCATCTAGAGAGTGGACGGGTCAGAAGGTGACCAGGCTATTCTGCTTAGGGCCTGGGCCAGGTCCACATGCAGCTCTTGCATGGAGACCTGGGTGCTGGAGGCCAGGGCAGGGAAATTGGGGTGCTCACTGGAACCTCTGAACCTTCCTGCTTTCCACTCGCACTGGTCAACAGCGCTCATGCCAGCTGCTAGCAGACTTCACAGAAAACAACAACAGCAACACTGTTTTTACAGAATCCATGCATGTTTGTTATAGAAAAATTAAAAAACAAAGATAGTGTAAGAAATATTTTTTGTTTGTTTGTTTTTTGTATTTTTCTGAAGTGAGAAGCGAGGAGGCAGAGAAATAGACTCCTGCATGTGCTTAACTGGGATCCACCCAGCATGCCCACCAGGGGGCAATGCTCTGCCCATCTGAGGCATTGCTCCGTTGCAACCAGGGCCATTCTAGCACATGAGGCAGAGGCCACGGAGCCATCCTCAGTGCCCGGGCCAACTTGGCTCCAATGGAGCCTTGGCTGCGGGAGGAGAAGAGAGAGATAGAGAGGAAGGAGAGGGGAAGGGTGGAGAAGCAGATGATTGCTTCTCCTGTGTACTCTGTCAGGGAATCGAACCCGGGACTTCCACATGCTGGGCTGATGCTCTACTGCTGAGCCAACTGGCCAGGGTAAGAAATGATTTTAAAATGACCCATAATTTTATTGCCCAGTAGTAATTATTGTTATCTAAGTATGTATATCCTTACACAGGTGGGTTATCACAGATGCACATAGATAAACACCTATGCATTTTGTGAAATTTGGGTTATAACAAATGTTATTTTATAGTTTGCTCTTCTCACTTGACATTATTCTGAAGATGATTTCTGCTAAAAAATACTTGCCTGTGACATTTATGTTTCTTTTGCTAATAAATTATCTTATTGAATTATAACATAAGTACAGAAAAGTACACAAATTATAGGTGTGCAGCTTGATTACTTTTCACAAAGCACATGTGCACGTGCCTTGACTGCCCACAGACAGAACTGGAACACTTCCAGCACCCCAAGCCCACTCAGGCCCCCACTAAATCACTGCCTGTGCCTTATTCAAAGGTCTTCTGACATCTATTCTTATATCTCCAGAGATTAAACTCATAAACTTATATAAATGAAATCATATGTTTGTACTTATTCATATGGACCTTCCTGAGCTTCCCACGGTGAGACTAACCCATGGTTGGTTAGTTGCTGATGAGAGATTTAGATAGTTTATTATAATATAATATGACATTCGGGCAGATAGTGCAATTTATGTTTTCCATGTTATATAAATGGGAATTTGGGTAGTTTTCAGGTTGTGGCCATGATGAGTTGTGGGGCACTGAGCATTCTAATATCTTTTGGTGATATGTGTACCATGTGCTGTTGGGTTTGTATCTACTAGTGAGAGCTGGGTCATAGGGAAGGCACTTTCATCTTTAGACCACCCTGGCACACAGTTTTCTAAGGTAGATGTGGTGGTTTACTCTTCCACCAGCAGTGTGTGGGAGTTCTCATCCATGGTCATTGTTCCAAGTGGGTGGGATTCCACTGTAGACATGTGTTGCCATTTATTTTACTAGTCCCCCAAGGTTGGACATCTGGGTTGTTTGTAGTTTTTGCTATTGTAACTAGCTCATGAATGAACATTCTTTTAAGCAAATCTCTGCACATATCCTAGATTATTTCCCTATAATAAATTCTTAGCGGTCAAGCATGAATATTTTTAAATCTTTGAGTATCCACTTCCAAAATTCTCATCCCTGGGAAGCTGCACCAATATTGGCTTTATTTTAGAAGTTGCATACTTTTTTTTTATTTTTATTTTTTTTACATAAAGGGTCAGATAGGGAATATGATTGGTTTTGTGGACCACGTGCTCTCTGTCTCAATTACTCAACTCTGCTGTTGAACATGAAAGCAGCCATAAACAATATGGAAGCAGAGAGGTATAACTGTGTTTTAATAAAGCTTTATTTATAAAAACAGGTGGTGGGCTGGATTTGGCCTGAGGGTTGTAGCTTGTCAGTGTTGCTTTATTTGGTCACTGATGTCTGAGAATCCTGTACAGATTTGGTAGTGTGGTCCATGGACCTCTCATGATAAAGTTCCATCTCTCCCTCTAATGGGTGTATGTGAGCACATAGGCTGTCTACACAGCCATGTGGGTGTCCATCCTGATGCTCAGGCCCCCGCCCACCCCCACCCCCCGACCCTCAAGCCATAGACTGAGCTGTGGCTCGTGTGGTAAGTTCAATGTGTGAGAATGCTCTGGGTGGAGCAGTGTGAACTAAATTAATATCCATTGCAGATTAACATTTGGTTTTTCAAAATGGTCTAATTCTAGGAAACCTGAAAATGTGAAGACAAGCAAAGAAACTTTTGAGCCAAAGTTAAAAAGTGGAAATGAAAATGGAAATGAAAACTACGCCTACAATTCAGATGAGCTGAAGATCACAAGTGAGTGGGTGGGCGGGGCGAAGGGAAGACCTGGCGGTGCCGCGGGTTCGGGGTGGGCTTGCCAAACACCAGCTCCACAGGGCAGATGACTTAGCTATTGCTGCTCATTCCTTTTTGGGTAAGGTGACCAATCGTCCTCCTTCAGGGAGGACAGTCCTTCTTTTGTAAGTTCCATCCTCCCTTGAAAAGTGTCCTCCTACATGTCCTCCTTTTTGATACTGGAAGACTAATCTGCAAATGTCCGTGTTTGATCAATGCAGAGTCGATCCATTGCGTGTGATGTGACATATTTGTATCTAAATGAGTACTTTTTTCTTACAATTATTATTAAAAATTAATAGACATGTAAGCATAATTACAATATAAAATACTACAAATGTTTTTATTATGCATTTATCATATTATAGTTTATTATTGTTGCAATGAATAAAATGTTTCTTTTATTTATGATATTGTTTTCTTCAATTCATTTTTGTCCTCCTTTTCATTGTAAAAAAGTTGTCACCTTATTTTTGGGTCATCTTTAGAAGAAGGAGATGTTCCAGAACTGGAAATAGTCTAGAATTAGCTTAACAGTAAAAAAAGAAAAAAAAAGTCCACCTTATTTATCTGAAATGTAAAAATAGAGTGGATATTTACATGGTTTTAAAATAAAACTTTTTCATACTTTCTCTTTCTTTAAAGCCTTCTTCTACCTTATAGTTGGCAAGGGGGCATTTTCATACACTGAGGGTACCTTCCCCAGAACTTCAGCTAGGTTTGTGTAAAACTGAAACTCCACTTGAAATCCGCCCCTAGTCACCTTGGCCAGGAGTGGGAGAACATTCACGAATGCAACCCAATTTTAAAAAATCTTTTAGTAGTGTCTCAGTGTCTTGCCTTGAGAGAATACAGTCCTAATGGGGGGCTTCTCACAATGCATGGTCATTAATGAGAGGCAGGATTAGGATTTGAACTAAAAGCCTTCTGTTAGGCAGACGAATTACTCTTTAGGAGTCTAGGAAGGAGACCCAGACCTAATAAGTTGCCCCCCACCCCACTACTAAAATCAGGACAATTCTCAGTGGCCCCTTGTGTTTTATTTTGCCATAGCTGCTGCCCGTGAACATTCTAAATTGCATGCTTTGGATTTTAAAGAATTCCACAAAGCAGTGACTGTTTCCTTTGATAATCTGATCTCAGCTTCTTGCAGAATATCCTGTGAGCGCATGCTTATTCATTAGTATTTTGAGCCTTTAATCGAGTGCCTGACCTGGATCAGGGCCTGAACAAAACCTCTTTGCTTACTTTTTTTTCCATCTGCCCTATGTTTGTTTATTTGCCTTAGTCAGCAATTAAAGCCATGAATTCACCTTGTCCCTGTATGAGATGAACGTCATCTAAAAAGGAACTGATTCTGAGTCCGTGTACTGTTTTATTTCATTAGAGAACTAGTTCTAAAGACATGGAACCCCAAGGGAACTCTAAAAGCAATTTTTTATGGATCAGGATTATTTTACGCTGGGGGTGCTATATTAAAAACAAATGCATTTCTTCATAAATCAGAACTGTTAGATTGTGCATCTAGGTGTTTGTCCTGTGTCACTCTAAAAATCATTCCTTTGTTGCAGAGACTGCTTCTCTCCCTCCAGAGTTCTATGACTCCGGTGGTGCTGAACGACAGCGCCGTGGGCAGCCTCAGCAGGTAATTGAGACCATTTCCTTTCCCTTTTGGACTCTGTTTCGCCAGGCAAAAATCCTTGTCTTGTGGTTTAAGGTGAATGGTGGAAGAACGTGGCCTTTTTTTTTTACCTCCAGGTCAACTGATCATCCTGGAGGGAACAGGGCTAGGACATGTTGTATCTCTTGTCTTTTGTAGTGGGGTTCGGGTGGGGGGTAAGCCCAGAAGTTGAATTTGGGCTTGTAGATCTTGAGGTGTATGTTAGAGATCCCCTAGAGATGGCGAATGTGCCATGGGGTGCACAAGCCTGGAGTTCCTGGGAGAGGTACACATTTTAGGCACATTCTGACAGGTGCTGTCCTCCTAAAGAATGTTAACTTAAAGAAAACAAAGTCAGTTAGGGCAGTGGTCCCCAGCCCCCTGGCCACGGACTGGTACTGGTCTGTGGGCCATTTGGTACTGGTCTGCAGAGAAAGAATAAATAACTTACATTATTTCCTTTTTATTTATATTTAAGTCTGAACGATGTTTTATTCTTAAAAAAATGACCAGATTTCCCTCTGTTACATCCGCCTAAGACTCACTCTTGATGCTTGTCTCGGTCACGTGATACATTTATCCGTCCCACCCTAAAGGCCGGTCCGTGAAAATATTTTCTGACATTAAACCGGTCCGTGGCCCAAAAAAGGTTGGGGACCACTGAGTTAAGGAATAGTGAGGACACACTATGTTAATTCTCTGACACAGAGCCAGCATTGCTTGTCACACACAAACAAATTAGAGTTTATATGCCAAAAACACAATTGTTTTTTATCCAAAATCACATTGGCCAAAATATAAGTCACCAGCACTATTTTTGGATCCATAGAAATATAACTTCCAATGAGAAGCCCGTTTTTATGGTCCTGTGACGGTGTCCCCAAAAAGAATGGAAGTTCTCCCCCTTTCAGCTTTTGGGAAAGCCAGACTCACAGGTGGGGTTTCCTCCAGCGCGTTGGGTCAGATGGCCCTGGTTCTGTTGTGGGCGGGAGTCGCTATTAGCCTGTGGTTCTGCGGGAGGAGGCTGCCCTTTGAGCCACATCACTATCTCTTGGTGTAGATGTTCACTTGAACTCCCAGGCAGCTCCTGGCTGTAATATTCTTCCCTGCAGTTGGGATCCAGCTCCATCCATCCATCTTGCTGGGGGTGTGTGCCTCACAGGCCTTCAGGAGAAGGGGAGCCAGGAAGGGGAGCTTTGACAGATGCTCAGCCGTGTAGCAGGAGGACCTAAGTGATGCTATTAGTGGCAGCCAAGGTAGCCGGGCGGGAAGAAATATGAGGGGTCTGTGGCACAAAAGAAGATGGGCCTGTGTGACAAACTGTGTGTCCGAGCGACTTCCTCAGGCTGCGTGTCAGAAAAATGGAGAGGTAATGGCCTGCCCATCCAGGTTGCTCTCTTCCCATGCATTTGATCTGGTGCTGGAGGGAGGGCTGCAGAGATGTAGCAGGCTCCCTTGAGAATGGCGGTCTCTTGATGAAGAGGTGGCTGGGGAGATGGAATCACCACCAGCCAGGCTGGAAAGAATGTCGCCTGCCAATCCCCACACCTGGACCTGAGTGGGGGTCATGGGGGGGATGAAGGGACTCTCTCTGACCCGGCGCCAAGTATGGTCACCCAAGAACACATTCAAGCCACCCAATACTTCTGTGGCTTTTCCGTAGTTACCTTTTCCTGTCACATGTCTTTCCACTAGACAAGCCAACGTGCTTGGGTCTGGGGCAGGCGGATGGGGTAAGTGGGGAGGAAATTCAGAAGAGGGTCCTATCAGCCGATTCCCTTTCAAGTATAAATGAGGAGAAAGGGGAACTGTAGATGGCGTTTGGAAACAGGAATGGAGAATGACGTTCCGGGGCTCTGAGTGGATTCTTCTTAAGCTTGAAGTGTTGTTTTGAAGACAGAGAGGGAGAGAAATTTAAAACGTTTCTGCTACTTAAACATGTAACCAGTTAAATAATCTATTGGTGGAAAAAGAACAGTTGCCATCATGCTGGGCCCAGAGAGCTGGGAATACACACTTGTGTTTCTTGAATTGTTTGTCAGGCTCTCAGGTGAGCCATGTGTCTTAGCCCAGAGCTCTGGGTCCTTAAGGAACAAATAGGATGCAAAGAGGGGAACCTATATTGTCTGAGATAGAAACTTTCAGAGGGTTTTTGAATAGCTGGATTTTTCTACTTACAGTGGGGGACTTAGGCAGTTCTGAAGAGGTCCACGTTTGATTCCTAAAGTGTGTGCCTTTGTGGGTATGGGCCCACACACTGTGTGCAGCTACCCCTTTGGAGAACGAGGACTTGAGATGTACCATGGGCTCTGCTTCTTGTGAGGCACTGAAAGGAAAGGTCTGGCCCAAAAGCCTGGCAGCTCCCTTCTGTGTCCTTGGCCCAAAGAGCATATAGTCCTGCACGTGGTCAACTGGCCACTTGAGAGCTTCCAGGTGGCCAAACCACAGCCTAGAGAAGCAGGTCAAGGTGACCCTAACAACAGCAGTTCCTTTTGTAACTTCCCAAGGCCAGGCCTGCAGCCCTGGGCTAAGTGGCCTTATTCCTGCTCTGCAGGCTAAGGAGGACCTTCTTCAGAACCTACAAGGCCATGCCAGGACGATGGCATCTGTGCTTTCTTCTCTTGTAACTTCTCTCCATGCCGCAGTGAGCTTGCTCCCTCAAGGGCCCAGGAGAGGCAGCTGTGAGCTCTTTAAAGCACCTTCCCTTGGCCTTTCATCCTGGCTTGCTCTCTGCATGCCTCTATGTGACTCCAATTTGCTGCTTTGCTGCCTGCACTGCTGCTGGGGTGGGGGTGGCATTCCATGCACACAGGCTCCGTGGGCTCAGAGAGGTGCCCTGTGGGGCTCCTGCCCCAGAAGCAGAAGTTTGTTAGAGTTCTGGCTTGTTGACCACAGAATATACCATTGTGTGGAAACTCTGCAGTAGGACCAGGTCCTGAAAAGTCTATAGATTAAACTGAGAGAACTCAAGCTGTGATTCAGTGTGCAGTAAAAGTGCTACCCAGTCTTCATCCCTGTGGAGCTGGTTGGGTCAGATGCATGTCCTGTCTGTAGAGACAGCAACTAAAGCTCCTGCTTCATGGTCCTGGGTCTCAGAGCAGGGTGATCTTGATTTTGTCAATAGGAGAGCAACTGCTTTGTACCTGTGTCTGTGCTCTGCTTTCCCCTCTGCTTGACCTGCTGGTCTTGTTAGCCGATGGCACTTTCAGAAGGTCTTACCTAACAGGTGGCCATTGGAAGCCCACAGACCGCACAGCATTACCGGGTGCTCACTGGATAGTTAATCATTAAAGGAGAGAGTGTCTTCCATGCCCAGCATGTGCTGTCACAAGCAGAGTGATACAAGGATTGTGTTTGCATGTAAACACAGTCCCTTTGCTGATAATCACAATCTAGTCATGACAAAGATGTTAGACCGGCGTAGATGAACGTGCAAGGTAAAGATAACAGTAGGTTTTGGATCATTGAAGAAACGTAAATCATTCTACGTCAAGTTGTCATTTTATCCTCAATGGTCTTGGGTATTTTGGTTTTCTTGAAAGGTCTCCGGTTCAGACATAAATCCGAGGAAGGGGGAGTGTGTAGGGCCAGGGGCTGCCAAAGGGAATTGTCCTTATGGCCTTTGGGAGGCGCAGATTCTTGGTCCCCACCTGTGGACCTCTGGGCTTGGTAAAGATGGGCAGGCAGCCTACGCATCTGTGTTTTAGAACACGGGGGTTCTGATAGGTGGCTAGGTTTAAGAGTTATTGGCTTCTTTAGAGCAAGATGGAAGGGGGTGGTTGCTGGAACGGAGAGCGGGGCATTACCAGAAATCAACTTGTCTACTTTATAGTTTCACACCGCTCAGTAATTACCATTTGCACAGAGTCCCAAAGCATTCATGACACCTGTGCTAACTGTACAGGGGGAGGGGTCTAGTACAACCCCTCCCCGGGGTTGACGGTGCCTGTACTCTTGCCGCAATCATGTGAAATCCTGTGCAAGTAGAGGAGTGTGCAGACATTGATCCCTGGAGTGTGTGACCACAGCCTGCTCAGGGCTGGGCGTGGCGGTCTGTGGGGGGTACTCTCCCCCCACCTTCAACCCTACATCTTCCTGTCCTCCCAGCGTTCCACACATCTGTGTCCACATCTATAGGCTGTCGCGAGCCTCTGAGCCTCCACTGCCACGTCCTTGTCATGCCTCACCAAGCATGATTTTAATTACACCCTACACTAAGCAGTTGCTACAATAGAAGGCTAGGGTTTTAATGCTGCAGGAAGGGGTAGAAAGCCCATCTGCCACTGCACCAGCCCCCATTGCTCTTGCTCCTTTGACATTCTTTCGATCTAGTTCTGGAATGCCGTAGCCATGCTGCCATGGGGAAGATCAAGGTGGGATATCATGGGGCCCTGATCGGTTGGCTCAGCGGTAGAGCATTGGCCCAGCATGTGGAAGTCTCAGGTTTGATTTTCGGTCAGGGCACACAAAAGAAGTGCCCATCTGCTTCTCCACCCCTCCCCCTCTCCTTCCTCTCTGTCTCTCTCTTCCCCTCCCGCAGCCAAGGCTCCATTGGAGCAAAGTTGGCCTGGGCGCTGAGGATGGCTCCGTGGCCTCTGCCTCAGGCACTAGAATGGCTCTGATTGCAACGGAGCAAAGGCTCAGATGAGCAGAGCATTGACCCCTAGTGGGCACGCCAGGTGGATCCTGATTGGGCACATGCGGGGAGTCTGTCTCTCTGCCTCTCCGCTTCTCACTTCAGAAAAATACCAAAAAAAAAAAAAAAAGGGATTTCATGAGGAACCTCTTCTTTTTTTTTTATCCCTAGTATCTCTTGATACTTTCAGTGCTGATAATCCTTAGAATACCTCAGAAGGGTTGAAGGCTTGTTTCTGGGATGGTGTAACTGGGGACAGTGTCTACAGTGCTGGAGGTTTGACTACACAAGACAACCACTGTGGTCTGAAGCTACAGGGGCTGGTGGCTGGGGTAGGTCAGGTGATCGCATGATGCTGGGTTGTATATTATGGGAAGAGGCACCAGCTGGCTGTGTGGGGACCCTCCCTTGCTCACCCCACCTCTCAGACCACTCCCCGACCAGGTTCTCCTGTGGGCGTGGCATTGTTTATCAGAGGCTGAGAGAGGGAGCAGTCCTTGCTCCGGCTACCGAATGGCAGAAATGGGGATGTGTTTCCTGTACTTGGACCCCACAGAATGCTTCCTGCACATAGAAGTACTTGCACACCCACAGATACCTTCACTCGGGTGCCCTGCTGCGGTGGCTCTCAGTTCAGGGGCTTCTGTGGGCATTTGTTCAGATGTACCCTCCAGACCCTCTTCTAGACTTTCTGGGTCAGACTCTCTGGGAACTCAGGCCAAAGAATGGGTATTTCTATCACATGCCTCACAGGTGATCTGCTCGGAGGAAAATATTCTGTGGCTCAGCGTGAAAATATAGCAGATATGTATAGCATTGTTTCTAGGGAAATGTCATCTTGTAGATCTGGAGGTTTCTTATAACTGCATTGGGAATGATTTGGATTTCACAAGCCTGCAGCCCTGAGCTTGCCGCCAAGCACAGGGAGAACGTGGCGATGCTTGTGGGGGGCTGTGATGAGTGTCGAACAGGAAAGTCCGGACACAGTCCACAGAGTTGGGAAACACTGGGTCCTTAGGCACACTGCATTCAGTATGAATGAAAGAAATAGGACTTCAGGCTGTAGAGAGCCCAGGTCATACATTAAACTGTAGGAAGGTTTAGAAGGAAAGAAAGAGACTGATTTTCAAAACCGACACATACCAAAACAGGACACGTTTCTACCCTGATTATTTCTATTCTGACTGAATCTACAGTTAGAACACTGCTATTATTTCCCAGACCAGAGCTTCTTTTGATGGAACACAGTTAACTCAGGTGTAACCTCGTGTGAACACATTAGGACAAAACTAATGAATACAATGAGAAATTCTTACTAAATATTACAGTTGATGGGAAAGGCAAGCGCCTTTTACTTTTATCCGAAGCCATGGGGTTTGGAAATGTTTTGCATCTTGATTAATATTTAAAACAAACAATCCTTCCCCCCCCTACCCCACTCCATCTCTTCTTTCCAAGCCTCAATTCACCATGGGTCCATTTTTCTGATTATTTTGGGCAACTCTGTGTCTTCCTGTCCCATGTCTGTCACTTTTGGGGGATGAGCATATGAACAGCTTGAAGCCTGAATCAGATCTTTCCCATTAATCACTTCCTTGTTGAGATCAACATAAATAAATTCTTGATAAATGTAGCAAACAGCACAATACATTTGTGCAACCCAGCAGTGAAAACAAAGGTCCAACAAGAGCAAAAATCTCCAGCGTGGTCACAGGCGAAGCACAGTTCTTGTGGCATGTTGCTAAGGGAGTCCCATTAGCTCTCTCGTCTGTGTGGACGGGAGTCAATAAATTAAGACCAGGAGCCAGAGTGATTCTGTCCTTGAGACTTACCGCCATTCCATCGCCCCGTAAATCATTGATGGTGACCGGTTACATTATTTAAGATGCTAAGTACAGCCACAGTACTCTGGAAGCTGAGCCGCATTCTGAAGACTGGCAGGAAAGCCTGTAGCATGTGTTTTAATGGGGCAATAGTCTTAAATGGATTGCTTGGGATCACACGCCTCGTAGGAGCCAGATGGGTGATCTGCGTGGACTGAGTCCTTCAGTGTCACCCCTCTCCCTTAGAAGGAATGTGTGTTGTGAAGGTTAGAAATGTTTTATATTTTCCTACAAAAGCTAGCATATCTATAGGAAAACTGAAAGACAAAGAGGTGCCTCTTTGCAGTAATTTGCTTTCATACAAACAAGTATTTTTTTTTAGTTGGATCACTTTTTAGGTACTGAACTTGGAAAACTTCTAGAGTGTGTGTCATTGAAAATACTTAAGTAAAGGAAGGGCATGTGTTAATATCAGTGTTCCTTTCTGCATTCTCACGTTGTCTTATCAGATGGGTAAAGCGTCCCTCTTACGTGTGTCTTGTACGGTGATTGTAACCGATTTAATCAGCTCTTTTCCCTTCGTCACCAGGGGCTGGATCACCATCAGCCAATCCCGACAAGTCGCCAACATGTTTCCTTTTTTGTGGCCAGTCCTAGGAAGGTCAGGAATGTGACTATCGTATAATAAAGATGTTGCATTTGGCTGATGACTTGCATCCCAACGAGGTCAACATTGCTGTTCCTTTTGTCTCGAGGCCGCATTTCTGCCAGCGTTATCTGGAAGACACAGAGTTGGAATCACCAAAATGGCGATTTCACAGCGAGAGAAGGAATTGATTGTCCCAACTTCCAAAGCAGAATTTAACTTTTAACGTGTTTCAAGATTTCAGTGAATTTCTTAAAGTTACTAAGTAAAAGCTGCAAACTAACCGTGATAATGTTTCTCATGGCACACTCCCGCTTGCTGATCTAATAAATGGTAGATAAGTCTATATCCTACTGTGTTTTTAAAAACATTTTTTATTATCTTACAGCATCTGAGGATTATATTTATGTATGTGTTGCATGTGGGCATTATTGCATCTGATCAGTGGGAAAAAGAGGATAAAATATTCAGATGTCAGACATCTAAAATTGCCTGGGAAATCAGAATTCATAGGTTAAAAAATAAGATTAAATTTTAAAGGCAATGCACACCTGGTGAAATGTCTTGTTATTGGGTATTTGCACTAAGACATTCATTTTTATCCGCTCCCTTATCAGTCTGCTCCTGTGTCCTCAGATGACTTAGATGTGGATTAAGCTTTGTAGGGTACCTAGCTCACATATCACTAACATCATGTCAAAACAGAAAATTGGCAATGTGTTCTTTAATAAATAAAAGAGAAGACACCAAAAAGCCTGTATTGCCTCCTTAACTCTATGATTTAGGTGGCAGTTTACAGAATCATAATGTTTAGGAATCGAACACTTTCTTTTATTATTTATTTATTTATTTATTTATTTATTTATTTATTTATTTATGACAGAGACAGGGAGAGGGACAGATAGGGACAGACAGACAGGAAGGGATTTTTTTTTTTTTTAAATGGAAAAAAAAATTCTTTAATATCATCAAAGAGTGATTTGGTAGTATACCTTTTCTCATTGTCTTGTTATTTCTTTATTTTTATTTCTTGATTTTTTTTGGGTTTTGGATCCAGACTGGGTTCATTGTATTTGATTACCAAATCTCTTACATCTCTTACTTTATTTTTCAATTATACTTGACATGCAGTGTTATACTAGTTTCAGATGAACAACATCATGATTAGATTTTTATATGCCTTATAAAATGATCACCCAATAAGTCAAGTGCCCATTTGACACCACATTTAACTATTACAATATTACAATATGCTGTATTTTACATCCTTGTGACTATTTCTGTAACTGGCAATTTGTAGTTCTCAATCTTGCTCACCTTTCTTTCCCTTCCAGTGATGGGATTCAAATAATTTAACAACCAGTTCTCTGCCCTAATGATCGTTTTAAGTATAAAAAAATGATACACCAAAAGGTAGTTTATTATTTCATGCATTTAATACTTAAATAAGAACAACAAAAGAGCTACATAAAACTAGATTATAAGAAAGAGTTTTAAAATATTAATGAATAAATATTAAATAACACCTGGCAAAAAAATAGTAAAACTGTTATTTAAGGTATTTCTAATGACAGCTTGTCACCCTCTAGTTGTTTGGCACTTTTTCTCCTTATGTTACATTTTTTTTTTTTTTTTTTACTGAAGTAACAAATGCAAAGGAATTAAAATGTAGTATTTCATTAAAGATATGATGAGTTTTATGAAATGAATAAAGATTACAAGCATATTTCCATCAAATTTTTTTCACTCATGGGCGGAATGAACATTACTATGGGCGCTTAGAATACGCTGTTGCACAGATGAATGTTAAAAAAGAGTAAGGAATGTAAATTTGTGATTTTCACATTGGGTGGCTGCCCAGGCGTCCACCTTAGAAAGGACCCTGATTACAAGTGCCATTTTAACAACTGGTTTGCCAAATTCAACAAAAAATTATGTATTGGCTTTGTTGAACCAGTGAGAACTGGCTGAATCCTACCACTGAATTATTCCTTCAGGCTGGCTGGCTCTAAGGGTCAACCTTGATCATGTATGTTAGACACAGTGCAGCATCTGTCCTGTTGGGTGTATTTATTCTCTGCAGTGCCTGGTGCCTGCTGGACTCCTCCTTTGGGTGTGCCGCTTGTGTGGCTAGGTGAGTCTGTCATTGCTGCAGTCTGCTGCCCACTACTGGTTGTATTGGTTTTGGGTCCTCTTGGGTGGGTTTGGGTATGGATTGGTATCCGCAGTTGTTTGTAACCCACCATGGACTACCTGTCTGGAGCTACTGCTCTGTTTGCTGTTTGAGTCTGGGTTTTTTGTGCCTGGGTAATGTGGGAGAGGCCAACCTGTATATAAGGATCAGCTTCTTCCTGCTTAGAGATGACAGCAGCTCCGTAAAAATTCCAAACTCGGTAAGAATTGTCTCCACTTTTCAGCTGCTCCACTTCCTCTTGCAGCTGCGTGGTCTTCCCACAGAGTCTTCTGTAGAAAGACTGTACTGTGGGCTTAGACAGGCCTCACCCCACCAGCCCCTCTAGAGGTTGCAAACTTGGTGGGTTAGGGCAGCTGAGGGGTTGGGAATACAACGTTAGAGAGACCTGGTCAGGAGCTCAGTATGGGGAAAGTGGCTCCTACTCCAGAGCTTAATCCTTTAGACACTGCTGGATACTCCTATTTCTCCCGTGAGGTGAGCAGCAGGTTCAGATTGGGTGGGGCTTGTCAGTACCCTCTGCAGAAGTTCTTCTAGCTGGGGCATCCCTGGTCTCAGGGAGGAAGACAAAGAGAGTCCTCCACTGGGGCTGATAGTGCCCCCAGCCTCTCAACCGATCCCAATAATAGGCCCCAGGGAACCCATAGTTTGAATGACTGTGCTCTAAGCCTCTCTCCCTTCCCCCTGTGGAACCTAGCCCAGTGGGCAGGGTATCTGGGACCCAGTCTGGATGACTGTGAAGCTCCACCCTGTCTAATGCACTCGTGAGCCACTGTGAAAGTGCTGATCACAGAAAGCAGAACTCGCTTCAGCTGGACCCGGTGTCTGACAAGCCCTCCCTTCAGACACACCACCAGCAAGGGTAGGCTCCGGAACCCATGCTATCTTCTGCTGGCCACTGGATGTGCCAGCCCTGGCCCTCTTGGGGGGAATCGCAGACCAGTGACTGGCCCTCAGCAACCTTCTTGGAGCTACAAGCAAACCAGAGTTTGTGGCCACCTCTCTTGGGCCCAAGTACACATGGAAATACCAAGCTACACACCTATGCTGGCTTCTATGTACTTTGGACCTGAGGGAAGGTTAGCAAAAGGCCCAAGGTTCCCTGAGACACTCTTCCTACTGCCTCCATCAGCTGGCTGCTTGTTGGGCTGGGCCACTGAAATAAAACCTCTGATAGAGTCTACACCTGAGGCAATTCCGGCATTAAGAAGAGTGGTGGGTGTGGTTCCAGCCCTTCAGCCCCAGGTGTCAGTAGGTCCTGACATTTTTCACAGACCTTATTTTTCACAGGCCCCCAGGAGTCCAGTGGGTGTGGCCTCTGACACCCAGAGATTGGTCTGCCAGCAGTCCGGACAATTTCTACTGAGTCTCTGTGAGGTGGAAGCACCTGTCAGACTTGAGAGCATGTGGGGTAAAGTTCTGGCCTCAATGCCAGAAAACCGAGTCAGTGCTGGGCCCGGTGATTCCTGGCTTTCTTCTCAGAATGGCCCAGTCTCTATAGGGTGGGGCAGGATAGATTCCTGAGGGTGGGGCAGTTGCTTTCCCTCAGACTGATGCTGCACAAAGGGGACTGCTCCACCCAAGAAATATGGCGACTGCAGTACTGGAGAATAACTCAGCACAGGGGTTCTGGTGGTTGTCCCCCACTGTGTCTCTCCCTGGGCCAACAACTTCACAATGTCCTCACACAACTTTCATCTTCTCAGCCCTCCCCTGCTGGAGACCCGGGTAAGTGGCTGTGAACGAGATTTTCTATGTTGGCCCTTTAAGATGGTGCCTGCATCTCTGAGAACTCTAGTCTCTTTCCCGCAGACACAAACCTCGGCTCTTTTTGCTACTACATGCTGTGTGGGCACCTCTTCTAGGCTCTGGGGCTCTAGGCTGGGATGCCCTGACTGGGGCTGAGGACCATCCCCTCTCAGGGCAAACCTCCCTGCAGTGAGAGTCCCTCTGGGCCCTCCACTTCTGCTTGCTCCTGGGAGAGGGGGCAGCCCTTTTCACGTTTCCACCCTTTCTACCAATCTCAGTGTGGCTTCTTCTGTGACTTGTTGGTTATGGACTCTTCTTCATTTAGTCTGAAGTTGGTTTTTCAAAATGATTGTTCTTAAATTTATTAATAGTTGTAATCCAATTTGGCCCTGGGAGGTGGCAGTTGGAACATCTGCCTACTCTTTTGGCATCTTGGAATCCCCATCATGGCAATGTTTCTTATTACTCAACAACCCTACTTGCTGGTCCATTAAATGGTAGACAAGTCTATATGAAACTATGATTCATAAAATACTTTTATGACCTTAAATGACATTGGTCTCTAATCATGCACCCTCTCCTATGAATCAACAGCTTATTCAAGGAATATTTGCTAGCATATGGATCTGTGCCCATTCTGATTGGTCAGTGCACATACAATGTATATTCTGATTGGTTGATGCCCATATACAGTGTCTATTCTGATTGGTTGGTGCCCATACATGGCTATTCTGATTAGTTGGTGCTCATACGCTATTATCTTTTCTGATCCTGTGTTGATCATTCCTTACTGGTTGTCAAATAGTTTGAATATCACCATGGTTTGGAGGATCCTAAAAAAATGTCATCTCTTTTAAAAGAAACCCTAAAGTGAGAGGATTGGCTGTCTACTTTCTTTGGGATAGAAGTAACATGCAAAATTTCAAAAACTCATTACTATTTCACTTTCCTAGGAGCCTACTTTATGGGAAAAATGGCTAATTCACCTGCTTAAAAATGAGACTTGTTCATTACAATAATTCTTGACTTTCTGCCAGTGTGATTCTGTTCCCCTACCCCTACCACTGTCCTTGAATGAGTACAAGTCAAGGAGAAAGATAGAAGGTCAGGAGACCCCTTGGGTAGAGCTGTTGAATAAGTGACCTTCACATTCTTTGCTTAATAATTTACGCTCCTCTATCACCACAGAACCCAGATCCCACAGTAAGGCAAATGTCATGTCATTTATGCCTTTTGTAACCTTTACCGAATCTGACATTCTGTAGGTGTTCAGGAAATATTGTTATCAAACAGATCAATACAGAGAAAGACAGTATATTGAATTATAACAAATATTTGCTGTCTGCTGGCTGTAAGAATTGTATTTCGGTGCTTTTTTTTTTTTTTTTAGGAGTTGGGGGTGGGGTTGCATGTAGAATAGAATTGAACTTCAAGTTCTAAACTCAGGAACTCGATGCCAAATGATTTTCATAGAAATTTCTCTAATTTAGTACATGCTATTGAATCACTCTTAAAATATTTTTACATTTATCAGATTGTGGGAAGTTTTCCTATGTCATCAATGAATAGGTTTTAGGTAGCTTATTCTAGGAGTATGTTTCTCAAAGGAATCCCAGCCAGTCTTTATTTCACAAGAAGTAGATAAATTCTTACGATTATTATTTTTGGTAGATAAGTTATTTAAACAAAACTATCAAGATCTTCAGTGTCCAATACCATAGTTGCATATGACTTTTCATATTTAAACTATCTGAAATTAAATAAAATATAAGGTTCATTTCCTCAATTGTACTAGCCACATGTCAAATGTTCAATAGTCACATTGGCTATCAGCTACCATATTGGACAGACTACAGGCTTCATGGCTACACACAGTTCTATTTGACCATGCTGACCATGATCTACTTGATCATGACCTTGATGTGTCCAGGATGGGCTCTTTTACATAGACATGCCAGCTGTGTTTTCTCTTGGTGTTATGCCTGCACATTCGCCAGTTTCTATTTAGGAATCCTGCAAACCCCAAGGCAACTTGCAATTGAAAATGGTGTTTTGCTGATGTGCAAAATTCATCTCTCACTTCTGCCATGCAGAGAGGTGACACAGGCTCAGCAGGACAGGGTGATAGGAATCAGTTTATCTAATAGTCATGGCCAAGGGTGTTTCTCAGAAAGATAGGTATGGCTCTCTGCTAATGAATAGCTGATAATGTTGTTGGTATTTAAACAAACATCCCTCAAAGCCCTGTGTCATAAAATCTTAGCCAGGGAAACCACACTGGCTCATCCTTTTAGGGGTCATGGACCTGGTTACTTTGTCAGATTCGGAGCCTGCCCCGTGCAGTCAGAATCTTCCATAATTTACCTAGAGGAGCGCTTATGTGGTCATGCCAACATATTGAAGATAATTAGAGAACTCAAATAAAATCACTTCCTTTACTCTGTGTGACCCTGACCTTGGAAAACAACTGGGGACGTGCAAATCAGGTTGCCAGTTTCTAGGAGTTAGATGGCCTAAAAGATAACCAGATGCCTCAGAGGATACAGGAAGAGACGCCGAGTCTATCTGTGCAGTCT
The DNA here is from genome assembly GCF_036850995.1 of Saccopteryx leptura. Classification (NCBI taxonomy): domain Eukaryota; kingdom Metazoa; phylum Chordata; class Mammalia; order Chiroptera; family Emballonuridae; genus Saccopteryx; species Saccopteryx leptura. The sequence continues at coordinate 219,277,070 of NC_089504.1, read as the reverse complement.
GCCATTTAAGTGCTTATGATGCCTATGGGGAGACACTCTACCCTGCATAAAGAGGGAGGGTAGTTCTTTCTGTGGAGCAGTCAAGAAGAAGACTTCAGAGACAGGAAAAGTAAGTGAGGGGCAAACCAGTAAGGAAGGGTACAGGGGGAAGGTGTACTAGACAGGATGTGATGGACAGGTAGTCCAGCAGGCCTGCGGTGGGATCTGTGGGCCTCAGTTGCTGTTACCATCCACAGTGCTGATGGGCAGGGAGAGGCAGTTAGACCTGTACAAAGAGGGTCCCAGATAGCTGCTGGACCTTTGGTGGATGGACACAGTCAAGCCATGGAAATGTGGCAGGGAGGGAGTCAGAGTGACATTCTGGTCTCCGAAGCCATTCTGACACTCTCCTGCTCATGCTTCCCGTTCACCAAGCCCAACCTGAGCCAGAGCTCCAGAATGCCCACTGATGCCATCCATATGGGTGGAGGGGGATGGAAAATGATATGGAATAGAAGGCAGAAGATACCCAGCCAGGAAGACCTGACAAAATTTAGAAATCAGAGATCAGTAAATGAAGAATGTGCCTGTCAAACCCCTGCCTGTCCCCATCTAACATGGCCCAGTCATTAGGATGAGGCTGCGCCGTGTCCCTGAGCACTGAGAGGTAGCTGTGCCCCTCTGCAGATGGTCAGCATTTAATTTCTCCCAGCACAGACTGTGAATCCTACCACAGGCTATGGCCTCGGGGTGGGGGTGGAGCTCACTCTTCAAAATCCATGAAGTGCACACATGCTCCAGCCTCTCAGCCGGACCTGGATGAAACACAGCGTCTGGGGCAGCAGGCTGGGTCCCCAGCTGTAAGCAGCCCCACTCTTGCCTCCCCTCTTTGGTTGGGTGCCTCCTGTCATTTCTAAAAATACAAGGAGATTCTGAGCCTTCAGACAGGGGGTGGGGCCCAGGGCAGGGAAGGTTGGTGAGGATTATTGACCAACCATGGGCTTTGGACTTAGAGATTCATGCCTGGCCTCGTAATCATACCAGGTTAGGAAAGCAGAAAATTTAGAAGGTTCCAGTAAAGTTGGTGTAGCACAGAATGTATCTACTACATTTCTTTTCAGCAACCTGAAGGATGTATGATGTTTCAGAGGGTAACAATTTGGAAACAATTGGTAATATTATGCTTCAATTTCATGGCTAATAAAGTCTGAGGCAGTTCAAACAGTGGCAAGTCATTGTCTAAATAAAAAACTTAAAAAATAACAGTTGATTTAGTTTTTTTTCTCTCAAAAAGTGCAAATTGGACCAGATTAGGGGAAATGAGGCTCGCCAGAAGGTTGGTGTCATGCGGTAGCAGCCGAAGGAAGAATTGTCCGTTTCTGTCACAGTTGTGGTGTGTGTGTTTCTGTGTGCTGTGTTCATGTGCATGTATTCATTTGTGTGTATGTGTGTGTGCGTGTGTGTAAAAAGAACAAGGGAAGAGAGAGACATTTGTTTGGTGTCTACCACAGGGGTCAGCAAACCATGGCTCACAAGTCGAATTCAGCCTGCTGCTTATTTTTATGTGGCCCACAGACTAAAGCTTGTTTTTACATTTTTAAGTGATTGGGGAAAAATAGAAAGAAGAATTTTTTTTTTTTTTGTATTTTTCTGAAGCTGGAAACGGGGAGAGACAGTCAGACAGACTCCCGCATGCACCCGACCGGGATCCACCCGGCACGCCCACCAGGGGCGATGCTCTGCCCCTCCGGGGCGTCGCTCTGCTGCGACCAGAGCCACTCTAGCGCCTGGGGCAGAGGCCAAGGAGCCAACCCCAGCGCCCGGGCCATCTTTGCTCCAATGGAGCCTTGGCTGCGGGAGGGGAAGAGAGAGACAGAGAGGAAGGGGGGGGGTGGAGAAGCAAATGGGTGCTTCTCCTATGTGCCCTGGCCGGGAATCAAACCCGGGTCCCCCGCACGCCAGGCTGACGCTCTACCGCTGAGCCAACCGGCCAGGGCCAAGAAGAATATTTTTTGACATGAAAATGATATGCAATTCGGCCTGACCTGTGGTGGCGCAGTGGATAAAGCATTGACCTGGAAATGCTGAGGTCGCTGGTTCGAAACCCTGGGCTTGCCTGGTCAAGGCACATATGGGAGTTGATGCTTCCAGCTCCTCCCCCCTTCTCTCTCTCTGTCTCTCCTCTCTCTCTGTCTCTGTCTCTCTCTCTCCTCTCTAAAAATGAATAAATAAAATAATATTAAAAAAAAATTAAAAAAAAAAAAAAAAAAAAAAAAAGAAAATGATATGCAATTCAAACTTCAGTGTCCACAAGTGATGTTTCATTGGAACCCAGCCAAGAGTTTTATATTTTGCCTGTGTCAACTTGCATGCCACAATGACAGAGTCCAGCGGCTATGACAAGAGACTGCATGATACACAAAGCCCAAAATATTTACTCTCTGGTCCTTTGCAGGGAAAGTGTGCTGGCTGGTCTCCCACACACAGCAATTTCATGGATGACTTTGCACAATTCTCCCTTAACCTTGGGGTGCTTTCTTGTCTCCATTGTACCAAAGAGCAAAGTGAAGCCATGAGCCTTTGGTCACAGAGTGACATGTATGTCTTCTGACCCAAGTCTTTCTGACTCCAAAACTGGTGCCATCTGCTCTCTGTGCTGGGTGATAACTTCCCTGGCTCTCCACCACTTTTAGGAAAATCTAAAATCCTATCATGGCTCATGAGGCCGCCCGGCTGGGTCTACCCCCAACACTCCCTGGCCATGACTATGCTCCACGAATTGCACGCCAGTTACCACAGCGCAGAAAGGTCCATGGGGTACATGGTCCTGTCCACTGCAGGGCCTTTGCACAAGCTTCGAATGTTCTTCTTTTCTCTCTTCACTTTGTTCAACTTAAGCTGATCCTTTGGATTCTCACTGATGAAGCCATTTGGATGGTGTTGTACTAGGTCAATGAGCTACTCTTTCCTCTCTGGTTCTGGATGGGAGCTGGACATGGAGAAATTTGCCCAAGCTTACAGGTGCTGAAACTGATCAGCTGGCCCCCTCACTGGGTAGGCTGTCACTGGGTCTACAAACACGTCAGCTCAGTCAAGACCTGCTGCTGCCTCTCTGAGTCCTGGCGGTGCATGTGCAGCGATGTAGGAAGGGTGCCAGCTTTAGCAGGTCCCCCATGTCTTGGGTCAGGCAAGCTGAGGAAGAGGCAGGGGTCCCGTTTTCCTTCCCAGGTCTGAGTTTGTGTCATTGGTGACTTGTATTTCATGTCCAGTTCTTCTTGCTGACACGGTGATTGTAGGTCCATCCCAGACACAAGAGAAGCCACTTGGCTTCCTTTCCTGGTCCCTAGTATTGTGAACTATTTATTCCTATCACTTGAAACATTCTGCTCCCTGATGGAACTCCAACTCCCACCCTTGTGGCTTGTGACTCGACTATATTAAATGTCATAATTAATCATGGAATGCCTTCTTTCCCATTAATTTCCATCCCCCTGTGGCGCTGGCACTGCTTCCATCACGCCAGGCACAGTCCGCGTGTCAATAATGCTTATAGAATAAATGATTTATCCCAAAGGCAGCGAAGGGACATGCAAGTCAATGTTGCTTTCAAGCAGTTGGTCACAGTTTTCAGGTTCTCCAGGGTGTCAAGGCCTGTTGACTAATGTAAGTCAGCGGCCACTTTCTACTCGTTGGCTCACCTGGTGCCATGGCATCTCAAGCCAAGTGGACACATGTCCACACCCGCAGCTGTAAGATATGCCTTTAAGGTAACCAGTATGATTTTTTGGGTTGTGGGATTGGGTCATTGTAGAGTTGGAATTTTCCTTTTTGGAGTCTGAAGGGTGACACAGAAGAAAGACTCTGGCAAGAAGCCACTAGGCTTGCTGCCAACTTGCTGTGTGACTTTGAAGATGTCACCTGACTCCTCTGAGCCATACACTTGTTGGGAAAAGGTTTGGCTCTTCTCCTTGTGGGTTTGGGTGGGTGCCTGAATTTCTTAGTATTGATAGGTGCTGGCGACTTTCAGTGGAGGGAGGGGTCCTAGCTGTCTGAGAGTACTTGGGAAAAGCCTGAAAACTTTCACATGTCTCATCAGACATTTGTGTCAGTGGTAATCCTTCGTATCTGCACCTGTTTTTTCACTATCAATATTTTACAGTGAATACAAGATAAAATATATCTGTCACACATATAAGATGCATCAAATGTTCCATGACTGCTATGACCTCGAAAATCAAGAGAAGATTAAAGCTGATTTGTTTGCCAACAGTTCATCAATAGTTGTTTGCCACTGCCTGCCACTTGTAGTGTCTGAGTTACTCATGTGACACACCAGGATCCACCTGGATTTGGAGTGGTGGCATCTCTGGTGGATGTAAAGGCAGATGATGGATTGATGACAGCCCTTCTACTGTCTCCTGGGGCAGTCCTACTGAGCATTGCCTTTGCTGTCTTATAAAAGACTTCTCTATATTATCTACAGGGCATTATGTTGGAGTTTTTGTCTCGAAATTTAGGTATATAGATAACTTATGTTGTCTATGAATATTATTTCAGAATAGTAGAATGGGCGGTGCAAAATAGTTGTTATTCAAAACAAGGTTGCGTATGAAAGAGTGAGAGCCTTTAGTCTACCTGCCTGTGAATGTCCTTTCAGCTTTAAAGTACCCCTACATTTCCCCCATCCCACAGTGACATGTGACTTAAAGATTTGGCGGAGGGAAGAGAGGAATCCCCAAATTAGCATCTTTAGGTATCAGTTTCTTCTCTTCCCATCTGTTGGTCCTCTTAAGTAAATGTTTACATATTTCTTGAACATTTTTTTTGAGCCACAGAGAATGCTCAGAGACATCAGAGCTTTGAAGTAATTACGGTGCTGTGCTGGACATTGTCTTGCTTGCAAAGACATTTTTGCTGGTGCTGAATTTACATGCAGCAAACTTGCCATTTCAAATTGGAAATGGGCTCCATTTCTGCCTGGCATGTAGAAAGCTGAACAGACGCCATCGGACTTTAATGAGAAAAAGCCAGAGAAACCGCAAAATCAATAGCTTTTCCTGGACCCATCAGTCAGAGAGCTGAAGTCATGAGCAATCAAGTAGCCTGAAACCCAAGGAGGGGAGACTCTCTCCCAGAAAAGACAGGACATCCATCCTGTGGCAGAAGAGGAGGAAGTCACCTCTGCTATGAAAATGTTTCAAAGAAATCAGCTAAATTTTTAACTGATTGCCACAGGCCTGGTGTGGCTAGCATGGCTGCAGAGAGACCTTGGGAATTCACACTCACATTCTACTCCATGGACCTCTCTACCCAGGACTCTCCAGAGAGGTAGGGCTTGGTGGCATAGGCTTGCTGATGATATTTAAGTCCCATTGCAGGGGTGGTGTGGGCAGGGAGTAGAAGGAAAAAGCAGGAAATTCCACCTTAATTCTTGACCCTTCACTCAAAGCAACAGCCTTGAGCTTCTGGGAGAGGGGGCAGTGATATTCTCTGCTCCTGAGGGGCAGGTTCAGGCCCTTGTTGTTGAGGGAAGCCCAGCAGTGTTTATCTGTGAATGTCCTTGCCAGTTCAAAGCCATCTGCCCTTTTTCTGACTGTTTACATGAACTTCTCTATGCTACTCCTTCTGCATGAACTTTTCTGTCATCTTTACATGCAGGATATTTGAATGCACCTCTCATTTAAATAATTTTTGAAGATAACATGTCAGATCTTGGTACTGATGTCCCATAATTCAAAATCGTGGGTTTTGTGCCTTTAGGCCTATCGGTAATAAGGTAGTCCCCCAATTCTGAATTGGCTCTTTCTCTTTCTCTCTCCTTTCATGTACCAAAAACACACGTAATGAGAATGACCCTAGAGTTGTAGAAATTCATGCCTAAATCCTGAAATATTTTCACACAGACATTTTCCCAAAGTCTGTTTTTATGTATCTCTGTACAAGGAGTATTTATATGTACTTATATACAAGGAGTGCTGTTTAACTACTTGTTGCTATGACATGCCTTGTGTCAGTATGAAAAACAGAGAAGAAAATTTCAATAAAATACTTTTCTGTTATGTGACTCAGCAAATACTAGGTGTGAATGTTACATAAAAATGAAACAGGAATAGCTAAGGCCGGTGATGTACCATCGTCAGATGATCTGATTTCTAGGATAAAGCCAGGATTTTCTCTGGGATACGGCGTCCCTGGGACCACAGAAGTATTATGGTCACATTTGCTTCAGAATGTTTATTTTGCACTCTGAAATTGAGGCTTACAAGTCAGTCAATACTCATTATCGATTTTCCAAAGTTCCATTGAACACAAAGACTCAGATACTGTCTGCATAGATCTCTCAAATCACTGGTTTGATCAGAGCAGTTTTCAACTTGACTGCTACTTACAATAAGCTCCCAGTGGACTTATGTTTGGGTTTTCACGTGAACTATTGTATCTGAAAGATAGAAACATCTTTGCTTCTCAGGTCTGTTTACTTTTTTATTTTATTTTATTTTTTTTTAAGAGAGAGAGAGAAATAAGAAAGGAGGGCAAGAAGCATCAACTTGTAGTTGCTTTCACTTTAGTTGTGCGTTCACTGCTTCAGGTCCGTCTACTTTATATTTCTTCAAAGACTGGCCACATACTTTTGGAGAGAATCAGGGAAATTTTCAGATGATCCAAAATTGTCACTGATCATTAAAATTGGTTCATAAATTCAGTTACCTCCTCACCCAACTTCCTGACTACACAAGTGGCAATATTAATGGGGAGGGCATGTTAGCTGGCATCTCCTTGCTCACTAGATAGTGATTCCTGGAAGCCGGAGTTAGGGGATGAGGACCAGGAGGCAGGTAAGGAATGAAAGCCAACATGTGGGCATGGATGTTGTCAATATGATACAAAGAGCCAACAGGGCATGCTGCTGAGACAGCGAGGGCTCAGGCTGAGGCCAGGGCTCCTACAAGGAATCAGGGACACTGCCGGAAAGGCCCACCTGGACAGAAGGCTGTAATGCTGTTCACCTGCTCCGTTCCCATCAACTGGGACATCAACCTGCTCCCTCCCTCCCTCCCATCCACTGAGAGACCCCAGAACACAGGTATAGAAAGACCCATGGTGGCTTCAGGAGGCGGGGTGCTGCCCAGGCCTGAGTCTGCCCTCATCTCACCCTCTTAGTACATCTGTGGACAGTGGTCATGGAGGTTGAACCGAGGCACCTGCTACAGCCAGCTTCAGCTCCCTTTTCCCTTTCCTGTTTGACCCCACAGTCAAACAGATCCAGGCAAGTGTGGAGGATGAGGACTGATATCTCAAATGTGGTTCATACAACTGCCATCAGGAGTTGACTACTTGAAGTCTCTGTGTGTTATTGGCACACTGTGGAGAAGTTGTGCCTGCCCACAGCTGCTCTCTGACTATGATACTTATGAGGGAACAAATGAATGAAGAATGCCGGGGTAAATGACAAGCATTCTTTCCTTGTCACGGCACTGCACGTGGCTCTCCTAAAGACTATCCTGATAGGAGGAACCAAACCTAAACGTTAATGAGTATGATGTTCTTTAAACTCATTTATCTTTATGGGGCAATAGCAACCTTGCAAACCTTGCAAATCTGAGGAAGAATTCAGATCTGTTCTCTGAAAAATGCACAACCCTGAGCCTCAAAGACCAATGGTAAGTTGCAGTGGGAGAGCATTGCTACAGCGGGCCGTGTTTCAGAAAAGCATCAACGAACTCCTGGCTTCTCTTTTCATCGTTAGGATAAAAATAATCTGTCTGAATGTGACACTACATAATATAAGGCTGTAATTTATGTCTTCTTAAAAGCTTATAATATAGAACAGGCTCCTGAGGTGAGAGACTAGATAATGTAGAGTCAACTATGAAAACATTTAAAGGAATGTTTTAAAAAAGGGAGCTATTTGCCTCATTATGGAGCAGCAAGGTAGTGAGTATGGGGGTCTGTGGTTCCGAGTCCATTTAGGGGAAGAAAGCAACATGCTGTTTCCATGTAGTGAGCTCTTTAAAAGAAGTGGATGTCAAGGACTGACACTTAGGAAGAGATAATGAGAACAGAGGCGATAGAGGATGACTAGACTGGGACGCCAAAGATGACATGAAGTTGGCACTGTGACCAACAAACATTGAGTACACCTGCCAGAGAAGAACACAGAGTTTGGGCAGTTGAGAAAGAGTTGTCAGAAGGCAGACTCTTAATAATGGTGAATAAATGACTGAAGAGAGATGGCAGGTGACAGAGCAGCCCAGGGAAGGTTGAACAAATGCAGGGAGGTGGTGGGCTCTGTATTGGTTGTCATGGGGAGAGAAGTCACCAGAATTCCCAGCTCAGAGACTGTGAGGCAGAGAAATTCTTTTCCACTCAGAACTGTATTCTACTGAGGCCTGCAATGGATTAGACAAGGCCCACCCACACTGCAGAGAGCAATCTTCTTTACCTTGTCCACCAATTCAAATGTTAATCTCATCCAGCACACCCTCAGACACATCCCGAAAAATGTTTAACCAGATATCGGGCACCCTGTGACCCAGTCCAGTTGACACATACAATTAGTCATCATACCACGCTGACTTGTCACAGTGCTCAGCTCATCTTCTGGTCCCTTCTTCATGTTCATTGAAGGGTTGGACGCTGTTCTGCCTTTCTATCTGGGGACATGTAGAGAAATATTTTTATGTTTCTACACAGTTAGAGCTTTTTGAGAGCATTTTGTTGAAACTTGGTACCTGGGCTAAAAGAACGAGCCTTGGAAGTTAGAGGGTGGTTAAATAGGGGGAGACTTTCCATAGAGATCTGCCTCTCTTGAGAGTATGTGTTTAAATTTTCAGGTGAGGAGGAGACACAGGGATGAGACCCGACCATCCCATGTCCCCACGCGGTTTTGAAGCTGGAGACGCTGATCTTTCCTTCTTCTTAATGTCATTTTATTTACATTTCCAAGGGTAAGGACCCAGGATCTTTTCCCAGGAGAATTTATTTGCACGAGGGAGTGACAAAGATTCTTTGCTTGACCAAACTGCAGTCAGGCTCTTGAATCTTCTAGGCCCAAGCTTGTGCTTCCTTGAATGATCTATTTTTAGCAAGAACCCTGCCAAGGCATTTTAACCGGAACCCCACCCCCTTGATATCTGATTGCCTTCCATATCTGATCAGGTTCCTCACTTCCCACCACTCCCAGGAGATGTCTGATCACTAGCTGGCCTTCAGCAAGAGTCCTGTTAGGTCATTTAGCCAGAATCCCCCCCGACCCCTGATGTTTCCTCTTAGGGATTTTCCATCTACTGACCTCACCCTGTTCCTTGACTAGAATTCTCATTTGCCTGTGCTGTATTTGGAATTGAGCTTGGTTTTCTACTGAGGTCTATTTTCCTCCTTTGCAATCATTCTGAATAAAATCTTTTACCACTTCAACTATTGTCCAACTCAGGAGATAAGTTTTATTTCCAATGGGAAGTGTTGGTCAAATAAGTTTGTAAATGTGATATATATGTTTGCTCGCTTGTGACTTATATTGGGTGTGGGGGACAGGCTATAGGCAGGCCAGGTCGTTGTAGCCTGGGGTTTGGTTTTGGGACTAAGCTTTTCCCCACACCCTTGAATGATTGTATTATCTGGGTGGTGCACTCTCATGAGGAATCCAATTATGCCTTGGATGGGTGACTTTGTATCGGGGACTTCCTTGTTTGTATATTGGATTAAGGGATTTTGGTTTTCTACACTATAAAGTGGGACAGACCGGGAGCTTGGACACACAGTTCCTGCTATCACAATTGCAGGGGCTTCCCAGATCCCTTGCCCTTCATGGGAAGAGCTGGTTTTCTGCTTTTCCCTTGTCTTCTTTTGTGGTTTGCCTGTCTTGGTGAGACACCAATAAATAGGATGGCCCCCGTCCTCTGACTCCGCCATTTCTTTATCGTCTGCCCGAATCCAATGGGAACCTGCATGTGAATGGCCACGATGGCGGCTCCTGGCCCTACAACTGGCGTAGTTTCCGGCAGGATTCAGAGATTGGTATGGAGCCACCACCCTTGATGGGTGGGATAGAGTACTGGTTGCCGCTCTGGCTCCCCATGGCTGTCCTTTTAGGGGCCATGGGCTACATGTTTTTTACTCAAGAGGAAACTGCCCGAGGTCAAAAGCTTCAGTATGAATTGAAAATAGAACGGCAGAAAAGGCTGGAATTGGAGCGAGCACTGGAGAAGGAATTACGGGTTCGCGAGTTGCAGTTTACCCTGGAAGTTGAACGTGTTCACCGGCAGTTATTGGAGAAACAACTGCGGATTCAAGAGCTCGAGTCTCAGCTTCTGGCCAAAAGCCAGCAGCCACAGGAGCCTAAACGGTCACCAAAGGAGCAGCAGCATCCGTGCCGGTGGATTGGCTTTGAGTCAGCGGGAGCAGGCGCTTGCGACTCCTCTTCTGAGGATGAGAAGGCTCAGGCTGAAGCTGCCATACGCACACTGAGAGCCCGACCAGTTGTCGCCAAGAAGGTAAAAACCCAGCAACAAAGAGTCCCTCAGGGGCAGCCACAGCCTCCAGCCCAGGTAATGGAACACTCTGTGGTCCGGCCCTATACCCAGGCAGAGCTGATGGAGTTGGGGGCACAATTTAGGCAGAAACCTACTGAATCCCTGGTAGCCTGGTTACTACGATTATGGGATATAGGGGTGGATGGCATCATGCTCTCCGGAACAGAGATGGAGAAATTGGCCGCCATTACCGCACACTCTTCCTTGAGGCAGCGTCTTCAGAACTGCCATGGCAACCCAGGAGACCATACCCTATTAGAATGGGTGATGGCTGCCATTCGTATGGTCTGGTAGAATGCTGGAGAACTGCCGGGGGCAATGAGTCAGTGGCAGTGCTACAGTGAGTTAGTAAAGGTCCTTCGAGAACTAGGTATGAAGAATGCTGTTTTCAACCCTGGGTCTCGTGGGCCAGACGAGGAAGTGTTTACGGCCAAAATGAGGGAATTTGTCCTTGCTAGCGCCCAGTCAAGCCCTTTTTGGGTCACTTGTGGCTATCTTGGGCCCCTATGTGGGGCAGCCCATCAATGCAGTTACACAGATGGTAGCAGATTTGGGAGAGCTGGAGGCCGCTCGGGATCATAAAGCAGTGAGGGCTGCTGCCTATGTTTCCCCCCCAACTAACAAGGGAAACAGGTCTGTAAAGGTTACCCGAACACAGATGTGGGTAGACTTGATTGCGGCTGGAGCAGATAAGGGGAAATTGGATGGCCAGTCTAATAAAATTCTTTTGGAGCTTTGGCGGCAGCTTAAACCAGAACAGAAGTTCCAGCCACTGAGACGAAAGGCCCCAGCAGCTACCAATAAAACGTTTGGTGCGCGCACAGCTTGGTTACAAGATTATATGATAGAGACGGCCAAGGGAGAGGGGAACTCCCAAGACCCACTGTACCAGTTTGAATAGGAAAAAGGCCGAGGGACCCGTCTAACGGGGATGGGCAGGGACCGGAGGCCACATGTGGAACTGGCTATCCACTGGTCCCCTTCCAATGTACAACAGGTGTTGGCCTTGGTGGATACAGGTGCAGAATGTTCCCTTCTCTATGGAAACCCAGAGCGGTTTGCTGGGACCCCAGTGGCCATTGACGGTTATGGGGGCCAAACTGTTCAAGTGAAGCCAATAACTATTCCATTGGGGATAGGGAGACTGCCTCCTAAGCCATATAAGGTGTATGTATCTCCTATTCCTGAATATATTTTGGGGGTAGATGTCTTGCAAGGACTGTGGTTGGAAACTACAGCTGGGGAGTTCCGGCTGCAGATCAGGGTTGTGAAGGCAGTATTGCGGGGACATGCATCACATTCCCCTTTGCAATTACCCGTCCCTCGGCGTGTGACTAACACCAAGCAGTACCGCCTGCCAGGTGGTTATGAAGAAGTCACAGGGACAATCCTTGAGCTAGAAAAGGTGGGGATCATCCGGCCAGCACACAGTCCTTACAACTCCCCAGTATGGCCTGTGCGCAAAGCAGATGGAACCTGGAGAATGACAGTAGATTACAGGGAACTTAATAAAGTTGTTCCCCCTTTGCACGCTGCTGTTCCTTCGATAGCTAACATGATGGATCGGCTAAGCCATGAGTTGGGGACATACCACTTTGTGGCAGACTTGGCCAATGCTTTTTTCTCTATTGATATAGCCGCAGAGAGTCAAGACCAATTTGCCTTCAGTTGGGAAGGGAGACAATGGACCTTTACAGTGTTACCCCAGGGCTATTTGCATAGCCCCACCTTGTGCCATGGGCTGGTGGCTGCTGACCTGGCTAAATGGAAACAGCCAGAGGTAGTCCGCATGTACCATTATATTGATGATATTATGCTAACTAGTGATTCTCTTTCAGAATTGGAGCAAGCAGTCCCTACCCTGCTATCCCATTTGAAAGCATGTGGCTGGGCAGTTAACGAGAACAAATTACAAGGACCTGGGTTATCTGTTAAATTCTTGGGAGTTGTCTGGTCGGGTAAGACAAAAGTTATCCCTGACACAGTTATAGATAAGATTCAAGCCTACCCCGTGCCCACTATGGTAAAACAGTTACAGGAATTCTTAGGTTTGTTGGGGTATTGGCGAGCATTTATACCGCATTTGGCTCAGTTACTACGCCCCTTGTACAACCTTATTCGAAAGGGGGTTCGCTGGGATTGGACTGAGCAGGCGCAAGGTTCATTTGCAGCTGCTAAGAGAGCTGTCAAGGTGGCACAGGCCTTGAATGTGTTTGATCCTGCCAGGCCCTGTGAGCTGGATGTTCATGTAACCTCGGAGGGGTTTGGATGGGGCTTGTGGCAGCGGACAGAGCACCTACGGCAACCTATTGGATTTTGGTCCCAATTGTGGAAAGGTGCTGAAGTTCGTTACTCATTAGTAGAGAAGCAGCTGGCAGCTGTGTATGCTGCCCTCCTGGCAACTGAGAGTATTACAACCACAACACCAGTTACAGTCAAAACAACATACCCTATAGCTGGATGGGTGAGAGATTGGGCAACTAAACCACGTAGTGGTATGGCCCAAATGTCTACCCTGGCCAAGTGGGGTGCCTATCTGCAACAACGCTGTGCTCTTAGCACCAGCCCATTGAGGGCAGAACTGCAGGAAGTCTTGGGTCCAGTCACCTATGCGACTTTAGAGTCAGGTGCAACTGGGGCTCAGGAGGCAGAACCTGAGGTCAGTCCCTACCAGGAGGGGCGGGTGCCCATCCCCGAAGATGCCTGGTATACTGATGGTTCCAGCAGGGGCCAACCTGCCAAATGGACGGCTATCGCCTTCCATCCGGCCACTGAGACTATTTGGATGGACACGGGTACAGGCCAAAGCAGCCAATGGGCAGAATTAAGAGCTGTTTGGCTAGTTGCCCATAATGAACCTTCACCTCTGGTGATCTGTACTGACAGTTGGGCTGTCTATCGTGGACTGACCCTTTGGATTGCTACTTGGCACATTAACCAGTGGATGGTAATGCACCGTCCATTATGGGGTCAGGCCATGTGGCAGGACTTATGGGAAATAGGACACCAGAAGCAGGTGACAGTATATCATGTCACAGGGCATGCCCCTCTAGCCCATCCTGGGAATGATGAGGCAGATACGTTGGCAAGGGTGCGATGGTTGGAGACTGCACCTGCAGGTGATGTGGCACAGTGGCTCCACCGGCGCCTGCTCCATGCAGGACAGAAAACTATGTGGGCTACGGTTAAGGCTTGGAACTTGCCTGTGTCCTATGCAGAGGTACTTGCAGCCTGTGAGCAATGTGCAGTATGTTCCAAGGAACACCCTCGGAGACCACTGGTGTCACCTGGACAGATCCAGAGGGGTCATGTCCCACTGACACGATGGCAGATAGACATCATTGGACCCTTACCAAAGTCAGAAGGGTACCAGTATGCAGTCACTTGTGTAGATACTGCCACCGGGCTGCTTGCTGCTTACCCCGCTCGTAACCCTGACCAGAGGGCAGTCATACAGGCTCTGGACCGCCTGAGTGCTGCATACGGGCGACCGCTGGTCCTTGAAAGTGACAATGGTACCCACTTCACTGGTTCAACGGTGAGGCAATGGGCTCAAAAGCTGGGGGTGGACTGGAAGTACCATGTTCCCTACCACCCCCAGGCTGCTGGTATCATTGAGCGTTATAATGGACTCTTAAAGCAGGGACTGCGACAGGAGGGGGGCACCGGCTCTCTTACTGGATGGACACGCCGCTTATGGACAGTACTTCGGATTTTGAATGAGCGACCTCGACGGGGAAGCCCAGCTCCAGTAGAGGCCCTCCTGCATCGGACAGCTGCCCCTATTCAGTTGCAGATACGCACCAAGGACATTTTACTCAAGCCAGGTTTCGGACAGCAGGGCAACGTGCTCTTGCCTGCTCCAACAGCCCTTCTTAAAGGACAACGGCTTCAATGGACTTGGCCCTGGACTGTACAGGCCCCCCATCTGAGATGGGTGGCCTTGTTGGCACCATGGGGAAAGGGGTTAGAGGTGGACCTCCAGTTAACTCCTTGGGCAACCAGCACCTGGCCACCTAAGGTAGAAGTGTATTATCCCTTGAGTGCTCAAGGGGACAGCATTTTGAAGGGCACCTTTGTAATTTCTTTATGGCCAATAATGAGTTCCCCTATTTTACTACACATAGAACCAGCAGATGCTGGTGTATTGGCCAATAAGGTTTGGTATGCCCGCTCAGGGCGGCCTCTGGTGCCAGCTACGGTGCTGTCTGCAGACAAAACTCTGGCCTGTATTCTGCCAGAGGGAAAAGATTTGCCTCTCTTGGTGCCACTGACAGCTCTCTCATTTCGCCCATAGTTTTTGATCTGTTAATCCTATTGCTGTAGTTGGTACTATTTCTGTTTATGCAATGTATCCTACTCCTTGCACAGTGACCATCATGGAAGATGCCTGTGGTTTAGATTGTAAAGCGAGCAAAAGGGGTGGAATGTTGGTCAAATAAGTTTGTAAATGTGATATATATGTTTGCTCGCTTGTGACTTATATTGGGTGTGGGGGACAGGCTATAGGCAGGCCAGGTCGTTGTAGCCTGGGGTTTGGTTTTGGGACTAAGCTTTTCCCCACACCCTTGAATGATTGTATTATCTGGGTGGTGCACTCTCACGAGGAATCCAATTATGCCTTGGATGGGTGACTTTGTATCGGGGACTTCCTTGTTTGTATATTGGATTAAGGGATTTTGGTTTTCTACACTATAAAGTGGGACAGACCCGGAGCTTGGACACACAGTTCCTGCTATCACAATTGCAGGGGCTTCCCTGATCCCTTGCCCTTCATGGGAAGAGCTGGTTTTCTGCTTTTCCCTTGTCTTCTTTTGTGGTTTGCCTGTCTTGGTGAGACACCAATAAATAGGATGGCCCCCCGTCCTCTGACTCCGCCATTTCTTTATCGTCTGCCCGAATCCAATGGGAACCTGCATGTGAATGGCCACGATGGCGGCTCCTGGCCCTACAGGAAGGAAGGCTAGAAGCCATCCTATATAACCACCCACATTCATATTTTCATTTGCAGAACGTAGTCTGTGTAGCACTTGGTGCATCACAGCAGGGGTGAGAATTGGGGTGTGGCGAAAGGGGTGTGGGTATGATAAATAATCATTAGTCTGCTCTTGCTTGGAAACTCATGTCTACCTTCAATTTAATATGAACAAATACAAATACGTAGCATTCAGCATTGTCTTAGCACGGCTCTAGCTTTCTTGCTGATTCAACATTCAGGTCAAGCCACTGCATTTGAACTTCTCAGTTCCTTTATTTCCTCGCTGCTCACACACATTTTCTCTGCTTGGTCTCAGTGTCTACTCCCTTGGTCCTTTATCAGACCTCTGACATTTTCATTCTAATCAGAGTCCTTTCAGATTCCTCTCTTCTTCTCTTACTCTTATCCCTCTATTGTTATCCACACAGGTCTACCAATTTACTGACCCTATTTCTTTTTCACTGATTATTACTGCCTTGTGTGGGCTCTTCCTTTTTTAAACCAGTTGACAGTTCATGGTGTTTAAATATAATCAATCCCTTGCAAACACTTTCAGCTCCTTTGCCCCTCTTGACTTTGCTTGACAAAACTCCAGCCTTAGCTAAAGCAATGTCCTGACTATTTCATACCTGCTTCCCAGCAACTGACTGTGGCTAGAAAAAATCACCAACAGTGCCAATTGGTCTGACTTTGAATTCTTGACACAACCTCAACCTCATGTACTTCCTCAGCACTACCCAGCTGTCCTGTTACTTTCTTGGCTCAGTTTTTCCTCTTATACCCAGAGACTATTATTTTATACTTTCTCCTCTCTTTTTGACACTGCCAGTACCCTTCTGTACCTTTCAGTTTTTGCTGTGTAACAAATAAATACAAAATTCCAGTGGCATACCACAGTAAGAATCTGTGATTATGCTTACAGGTTTATGGATCAATCAGGGTAGCTTGTCTCATGTGTTTCTCATTATTCTGGTACCAGCTGGTGGCCAGGAACTCATTCTTCTCATGGCAATGGAAGAAGCAAAGAGAACCAGATCTAGCTGGGTCAGGTCACTTTAATTCTCACATTTACTCACACTCCATTGGCCAAATTAAGTCACAAGCCAAGCCCCACTTCAATGTGGTGGGAAAGTCACCTCCTCAGATGGAGATGATGGGGGAAGGTAGTGAATATTTGCTGAATAATAATCACTCCCAATTAATGATCTTGTTTTATTTCTCTAGCAATCAAAACTGTCTTCTGTTTGGTGCAAAGAGCCTGCTGTGTCTACACGCACCCCAGCCCACAGCGCCCTGGCTCCTGTCTCCTCTGGCCAATCCAGGTGGCTGCCCTGCATATTACTTTTTTCTTCTCTCGTGCATCACTCCCCTCAGCAAGTACACGGCATCATCTCCCAGACCCACACATTCTCATCCCCCTCTAGTCACCAACCCAATTTGTTATTCTTTATAACAAAACTCCTCAAAAATGTTGCTCCAGACCACAGTTCCCACTATCTCACCTCCCAGTTCCAATCAAGCTTTTACCCTCCCCATTAAGATTATGCTGATCAAGGTCACCCACAACTGTTCTTTTGTCAATTTTAGCAGACACTTTATCTTCCTCATCTTGCTTGTGTAGGCAGCATATGGTTCAGTTGGTCACTTCTTCCTGAAACCTCTCTACTTTGGAGTCCATGAAGCTCCATATCCCTGCTCCTACCTCACTAACTTCTTTTCTATATATTTTTTTCTTCTGTTTGTTTTTTAGGATTCTTCTATTCTGGTGATACCTGAATGTCGGGTCATTCTGGACTGAGTTTTTGACTCTCTTCTCTGTCTCTAGTCCCTCCCTAGGTAGTTTCACATTTCACTTCATCTTGTGGCTTTAAAAACCATGTTTAAGCTGATAGTTTCACATTTTTATATTCATCCTTTCCTCCCTCCTAAACTCCAGACTTGTTATCCAATTTACTTAGCATCTCCTTTGGATGCTGGCTAGACACCTCAAATCTACATATCAATACTAGATTTCTTCCCAAACCCACTGCTTGCTGGATCAGTACATTGTCTTGTTGGAAATATCCTTCAACTGTATCTGGAATCCACCCATGTCACCACCTCTGTGATAGGCAGATAATGTCCCCCCCCCCAAAAAAAAAGATTTCCATGATCTGATCCCCAGAAAAATGTCACTTTATATGGCAACAGGGACTATGCAGATGTGATTAAGGTTACAGATTCTAGATGACCTGGTGACCCCATCTAATAACATGAATTCTTAGCAGAAGAGGAAGGCAGAAAGACAGATCAGGGAGATATGACATGAGAAGAGCTCATCCACTATTGCTAGCTTTGAAGGTGAGGGAAAAGAGGTCAGGCTCCAGGGAACATGGCAGCCTCCAGAAGCTGGAACAGCCTTTTATAGCCTGCCAGAAACTGGACCCGGGTTCACAGCCATAAGAACTGAATTCTGTCAACTCCAATGAACAGGAAGCAGGTTCTTCTAAGAACCTCCAGAGAGACCTGCAGCTCTGCCAGCACCTTAATTCTGGCATCGTGAGATTGTTCTGGAATTCTGACCTACAGAACTGAAAGTTATAAGTCACTGTTGCTACAAGAATCTGAGTTAGTGGTAACTTGTCACAGCAGCAATAGAAAACTAATATGACCCCTATTTGCCGCCGCCTTGTCAAAGGCACTGTCATCTCTCACCTGCAATAGTCTCTCAATTGCTCCTACTTTGTAAAATAATCAAAGTGATATATTAAAATATCAATAAGATTATGCTATTATCCTGCTCCAAAGCCTCTAAAGGCTTCTCAACACATTTAGGAGAAAATCCAAATTTTTTATTATGGCTCATGAGTTTCTGTGCGTTTGATGTTTATGTAACTATATGATCTTGAATTCTTCCATGCTTCTTCTCTCTCATTTTGCTCCAACCGTAGTGGTCTTCTTGCAGTTTGTAGAGCACACCAAACTTATCCCTACCTTGAGGCTTGTGTCCTTGCTGCACCATGGCCCCGACCCCTTTTTTCCCCCCAGATGTTGGCTGGGTTTGCTCCCGCATTCCATTCAGTTAGTGGTAACACAGCACTGCCTTGGGCAGGACCTCCATGTTGGCTGAATTGATAATTTTCCCACTTTCCATCCCTGCCACCTCTATTCCTTCACTGCTGTATTATTCTTAATTGCATTTCTTAGTACTTGAAACGAATATTAGAGACACAGTCCTTTGCTAGTTTATTGTCTGTTTCTGCCACTAGAGCAGAAGCTCCATGAGGGCCCCTCAAGTTTACCGTGTGTTGCTGCTTTGCGTATTGCTGGCTGGAGCAGCTCCTGGCATATGGTAGAGGTTTAATATATTTTTGTTACATGAATGAGTAAAGGGAAAGACATGGCTGGGTTTTCTAAGTTTATGATTCAATGAATCCATCTCTTCCACACCTCAGGTGTATGGAGAGGAAATGGAGAGAGATGCTCCGAATTTTCTGTAAGAATTAATTCCTTATCAGACTGATGAACACATCAGTGGGTTTGCGGGGTGAAGAGTCTCTGTGAAGCTATGGAAGGCAGTGGTGCCGGATTGGGCTGGCACCTTGAGTGTATGCCAACACAGCAGAATTAGAGTTCAAGGGGCAAGTCAGAAAAGGGGAGGTCGGACGGGCTGGTCAGCTGCTGCCTCAGGGCTCGGAGGTATGACAGGTCATGACATTTTTCTTGCTCCTTTTCTGCTGAACTCATGTAGGTTTTGAATATCATGATGGCTGGAAAAATGTTTTTCCCTCCTCTCATTTGCAAAATGAGCTGGTGCCATGTGGTCATGGCCTGCAGGTTAGGTCAGCAAGCATGACCTTCCTGACTAAGTCATGCATCTAGCATCTCTCATCTCTGATGACATCGCTGAAGTGCTGGGACATCAGGGCATGTGATGTTAAAAAGATACTTATTCACAGAACAACTCTTCATCTAGGAAAGAAATTCCAGCAGCAGGTGTGTCCTTTGGTCTACACGTCCAGGAGATCTCTTCCATCTCACTGTCCACTTCCTCCCACCTGTGCGCCAGGACCCAATTGTCATACCAGAACTGTGCTTTGTTTACATCACAAGTTTTTCTTGTTGTTTATATCAAAGATTTTTTTTTACTATGATTTAAAATAGAAATTTACATTGATTTACCTTTTAAAAAATGTTTAATTTCTCTTGGTCAGGTTCCTCTGGTGGGACCCTCTTCCTGCTTGAAGTAGCATTTTAGAGTGCATATTGGCTTCAGTATTGCTGTCTGCAGCAACCTACAACTTAGGTGTTACATGGAGCTGCACACGAGACATGCCTTGTGGTGGATAATAATATGTCGTCACATTTACGGGAGGTGACCACGTGCCAGACTCCTTGCTAGCAGGTGTCCTTTGCATGTCCAGTCCTGCCGCTCCATTCTCTTTCAATTCAGTTCAGCTTCTGTCCCAGTCACAGCAGGGAATCAGCATGCCGAGGTCACTAATGACCGCCATCTAGCCCAGGTCTAGAGAGCCACAGGGTTTCTCTCATTGGTCCTCTTGGCAGCATTTGACCAAGTAAGCTACTTCCTTCTTCTGAAACACGTTCTTCTTTGGCATTCATGTTGTTTCATTCTCTTGATTTTTCCTTCTCCCTTGAATTGCCTTCTTTGTTACTTGTTTTATTTTATTTTTTTATTTTTTTATTTTATTATTTTTTTTAACCAGATTACACGTTGAGGAACTAACTCATCATCCAGGACCTCCTTTCCTTCTCTGTTTACATTTTCTCTTTAAGTGATTTTAAATAGCATCTAAATGAGGAAGACTTCCAAATTTATCTCCATGCCTCACTTTTTCCCTGAGCTCCAACTTCAGGTCCACAACTGCCCCCTCGGTAGTTCTACTTAAAGGTCTACTAAGCTTCTCACACCAAAAGGTCCCAAACAGATCGAGTCCCCTACTATAAAATGGAAAAAAAAAATAGAGGTCATCTCTGATTTGTTTCTTTCCATCATTGCCACATCTGAATGCATTAGGAAGTCCTGCCAGCTCCACCTCCACAATATACTCCCCAACCCAGCTGCTTCCCATGGCTCCTGTCTTGTTACAAACCACCATTAACTCTCACCCAGATGACCACTCTCTTTACTGGTCTTCTTTTTTTATTTTTTTTTTGTGTTTTTCTGAAGTTGGAAACGGGGAAGCAGTCATACTCCCGCATGCGCCTGACCGGGATCCACCCGGCACACCCACCAGGGGGCGATGCTCCGCCCATCTGGGCCGTTGCTTTGTTGCATCCAGAGCCATTCTAGCGCCTGAAGCAGAGGCCACAGAGCCATCCTCAGCGCCCGGGCCAACTTTGCTCCAATGGAGCCTTGGCTGCAGGAGGGGAAGAGAGAGACAGGAAGAAGAGGGGGAGAGGTGGAGAAGCAGATGGGCGCTTCTCCTGTGTGCCCTGGCTGGGAATCAAACCCAGGACTCCTGCACGCCAGGCCGATGCTGTACCACTGAGCCAACTGGCCATGGCTTTTACTGGTCTTCTTAACTTTCATTCTAGCTTAGTTCAAATAGCAAGAAATGTCCACAAATGTAAACCAGATAACATTTATTGTTTTGCTAAGATTATCCTATGGCTTATTATATTTAAGGAAAAAAATCCTCCAGTCTCCCCTAATTCTGCTCTACCTTATTATTCTGACTTCAGTTGTCACTCCTTACCTTACTGCCCCCTCCATTAATGCACAAACACATGGGAACAACACATTGTATACATTGTATACTCCTTGGCCTACTTTGTCTTTCCCACATCAGCCAATTTTGTTTCCATCTCAGGGACTTTGTATTTGCTGATCTTCTGCATTGAACTCTGTTCCCATTTATCTTCATGTCATTTTGGTCTCAGATTCATTGTCACCTCCTCTGAGAGGCTTTCCTTGCTTGATGGAAAATCTAAGGCTCTGAGAGGTTCAGTAACCTGCTGAGGCTGCTTTGCTGGTAACACATGAGATCTGAGTCCAGTAGTCTAATTCCACATCCTGTGTTTTGACCATTATTTTCTCTGTCTTTCCTTCCTCATAAAAGCAGATAGAGAACACAGTGTTATGCAGGGCTTGTTGGGAGCTGAGGGCATTAAGAGGAGCAAAGGAGATGGATAAGGAGGAATTGAGCCCATGAGCATTGTTGGCAGGAGTAGCAGAGCTTAGTAGCAGAACAACTGGACTTTGAATAAAATGAAAAGCCAGCTTGTTAACTGCTCAGTACAGTTGAGAATAAGACATCACACCATGATCTATGGATTTCATGGTCAGGGCTGCAAAACTAATCTGTTTCTCTCAGCTAGAGAAGTATTATTTATTTCCTAAGGAAGAAAGGTGTAAAGACCTAACTCATTTCTGTCTCTGATTAGTGCCTTATACTTGATTGAACAAATGTGCTCAAAGTTTTATCACAGTATGGTAGTATATATAATGTTACAACTAAAATAACCCCGACACTGATTAAAATAGAAATACCTGAGACTGGTGACCAACATTGTCAGAGAATTGAAATTGGGAGAGACTACGACAACAGTAATAGGAAGAGTGGATGTATCAGGTCTTGTTAGGTCATTTGGGTGTTTCTTTTGGGTGCACCTCTACCCTACCTTTCTTGGGAAAGAAAAATCCTTATGAAGGGGTCAAGAAAAATGACCATTACAAAAGCACACTCAGACACCAGCATAATCTTCAGAGTATATGCTGAGTACACTAGTGTTTCCCCAAACTCATGTCCATCGGAACCTATGATGGAATCTATGAATGTGATCTTGTTTAGAAACAGGGCCTTTGCAGATGTAATACAATTAAGATGGGGTCATTAGGAAAGGCCCTAAATCTGAAGGGAAAATTTAGACACAGAGATGCAGACACACAGGAAGAAGACCATGTGAAGACAGAGGCAGAGTTTGAAGTGATGCAACCACAAGCCAAGGAACCCAAGGAGTGCTGGCAGCCACCAGAGGCTGGACGAGACAAGGGGGGAGCCTCTGGGAGAGCCTTCAGCAGGATGTGGCCCTGCCAACACTTTGACTTTAGATGTCTGAGCTCTGGAACTATGAGAGAACAAACCTCTGATTTTCATGAACTAGTTTGTGGTAGTAATTTGTAATGGCAGCCTCATTAGGAAACTAATACAGTGTATTAATAGAAGTAAAAATCTCCCCATAATCACTTTTTACTCTTGTTGGAACAGCTTATTTTTATTTTAAAAAGTAGTTTCTATCAATCTTCATGAACAGACAGTGCATTCACATAGCTCAACTCAAAAATTAAACAGGGAATGTGTTGCTCATGTCTTCACCCCCTCTTCACCTCCCCACCCCCCCCAGCTTCTCAGGGCAACACTGTTTGTTAGTTTTCTCGATTCTCCTAGGAGAAGTTTACCTACATACAAGCAATTCTAGGACACATTCTCCTCCATTTTTGAAATAAATCATAGCATGCTATGTACTCTGCTTTACACCTTGCCTTTTCCATTCAATTATTTACCTTGGAAAACTTTCCGTTTATAGTGAGCAGCTTTATTCACGTTTACAGCTGCAAAATTTTCCATTGTATGCTTAGAATGATAATTTATGTAGCTGGTGCTTTCACGATGGCCATTTGGATGGCTTTCAATATTTTACTACTATAAACAATGCTGCAACAAATAACATTATATATATATATATGTATTTTCACATGTTTGTGATTAAATATGTAAATTACATTCACAAAGGTGAAATAACATACTCCTAAAGGCATATGTCTTTTTCCTTTTCAAAACTATATTTATTCTATTGTGGCAATATATACATAACATAAAATTTAACATTCTAATAATTTTTAAGGGGCATGATGGTTATGCAACTATCACTACCATTCGTTTCCAGAACATTTTCATTTTCCCAAACTGAGACTCTATCCTTATTAAAATTAACTCCCCATTTCCCCTCCCCCAAGCCCCTGGCAACCACCATTCTATGTTCTGTCTCTATGAATTTGGTCCCTCTAGTTGGCTCATAGAAGCGAAATCATATAATATTGTCCTTTTGCGTATGGTGCACTTCACTAAGCTTGTCTTCTAAGTTGTTCATGTTGGAACTGTGTCAGAATTCGTTTCCTTTAATAGGTCTAAAAAATTATTTGTGTATGCCATGTTTTTCATATCCATTTATCCATGAATGGACATTTGAGTTGTTTCCACCTTTTGGTTCTTGTGAACATTGGTGCACAAATCTGTGTTTGGTCCCAGCTTTCAGTTCCTTGTGTGTATACTCAGAAGTAGAATTGCTGGATCATAGGATAATTCTATGTTCATTATTTTGAGGAGCCGCCATACTCTTTCCACAAAAACTGTGCCATTTTACATTCTCATCAACAGTGCACAAGGGTTCCAATTTCTGCACGCCTCCAGCAATACTGTATTTCTTGTTATTTTCTGTGTTTTCAAATCATAGCTATGTAATGAGTATGCAGTGGTATCTCACTATGGTTTGGATTTGCATTTCCTTAATGACTAGTGATGTTGAGCATCTTTTCATGTGCTTATTGGCCATTTGTATATATTTTTTAGAGAAATAGCTATTCAAGTTCTTTACTGATTTTTAAGTTAGGTTCTTTGTTTTTGTTGTTGACTTCTTCATAATTGCCTTATATATATTTTACATTTAAAAATTTATTTATTGATTTTTTTGGGGGGGAGAAAGAAACATTGATTATTTGTGCACTCATTGGTTGCTTCTTGTATGTATCCTGACTGGGGATTGAATCCACAACGCTGGCATACTGGGGCAACATTCCAACCAACTGAGCTACTTGGCCAGGGCTGCTTTTTATATATTTAAACATCACAGTATTTTGTGCTATTTTTGATAAAAAATGTATAACGAGCAGTAGTTATATAACATGTATACCTTAATATGCTATATATAATATAAGTACTTTTCTGCCTTACATTGAACAGCATTTATCCTTTTCTTCCAACTCAGAGATTCTTGACTCAGTTTTTCTACTTCTCTGTTATAGAAGGTGTCGGTTATGGTTCAAATATCCAGATGTTGCTAGTGTTGAACCAACAGTTCCATCTTCTTGGTGTAAGATTTTCTGTTCACTTATTAAATTAATATTTAATAAGAACCTATTATGTAGCAGGTTACTGTTCTGGGGTTAATATAACAAAGATGAATGAGAAATCATCCTTGTCTTTGCAAAACTTGCAGGAGAATAAATGAATGATCATAACAGAACATGGAAGGGCTCTCTGTCATGGGGAAGTGACACAGGGAATCTTTTTGGGATAACTTAAATCAGGAATGTCTTGGGCTCTATTCCATGTCCTGGGAGACTTAGAGAAATTTAAGGTTTGAGGGGTGAAATCAGAGAGCCTATCACCTCTGGGCCTAGATATTGGTGAATCAAGGTTGCCGCTATTTTTGTTTGTTTGTTTTTCTTCTTAAGTTTGTAGTTTCTCTCTCTTTTTCTTTGTATTGCATTTTAAGAGTGAAGAAATGGTGTTGCAGGCTTTGATTTGGTTGATGTATTCACATTTGTTTGCACCCTGTTGGTCTTTATAGCCCAGCTCCAGCCATAGTGCTTGAAACATGATGGGGCTCAGAGACCATTAGCTGGATCAATGACTGAATTTGCATGAAGTCAGAGCCTTGAGCCTACCCACTTGATTAAAGAAAAGTCCAGCTTGGCTGTAGACCAATTAATTACCAAGGAGGAAAACTCTCAGACAGAATTGCTACTTGGGAGTCATTCATATATTCATGTATTCATTCATTCATTCATTCAGCACATGTTTGTCTTGGGTACGCCTGGGAAGACAAGGACCATGATCCCCAGCCTCATGTAACTTTCAGTATAGCTGAGGAAACATACCGTAGACAAACAGATATATGACTATAAGCTGATAAATACTAGGAAAGAAAGTGTGGGAAGGACTCAGTTGAGATTGGGTTTAGGATTGTCTGGTTTTGGGTGAGTGGAGTTTTACACTCAGTTTACCTTTGTGCATATCCTGACATACATCCCCAGTGGGAAGGACCCAGAAGTATGATGATCAGCTGCTCTTGGTGCATTAGAGGCTCCGGGTTCTTGGAGAGAACTGCTGCTGTCCTCGTGAGTATGTGGTCTTCTATACCTAGCACACTCCCCAGGCAGAGCCAGTGGCGTGAGCCGAGTGTGCTTTCTAATATCGTTAAAATTTCAGCTGCTGAGACTTTGGTTCCAAAGAGGCAATAAATTAAATATTTAGGAAAGCTCAGAATTAAAATGGACAGGTGGGCCCAAAAAAGTCTCCTACTTTATAATTATAAAAATTAGCATAGTTTCCACTTCATAAAAGTCTACAGTTACTGGCTTTATTGGTTTTCATTTTATGGGAGCTTAACTAAATCTGAGCCCTCAAAATTTGGATTTTCAAAAATTCCACATAAAGAATGATTTCATTTTGTTCTATTTGAAGCATTGATTTCTTTTCTCTGTTTTATAAAATGATGGGCCAGGTTCCAAATCCTGATAAGACTTTGGAATGTTTCTTCCATTTGATTGGGTTTTTAAAGTGTTCTCATTCTGTGCAAAATATAGAACTTGAACCCTAAAATAAGACCCTAAAATTAAACCCTAAAAAGAGTTAGAACTTGTTTTCTCTTTACCAGCACAATCCGTGAAATATTCTAGTCATCTCTAGGGTAAGACAAAGGGTGCCATGTGAGAGCCCTCTCTCTCTGCCAGTAGGGTGTTGGATGAAACAACATGTTTAAAGATTATTAGTAATTCTCCCTTCATGTGACCATAGATTGATTTCAAAGTAGTTAGTTTTTGGTCTATTTTCCCTTCATTCTGGTATAACCAAGTCTACTGTTATCTATTCCCAGTCCCCATATCTGACATTTGTGGTCACCCATCACTTCACTGGCAGTGTTTTTCAGATGTCCCTCTCAGTGTTGTCTTTGCAACAGGGAGAGATGTGTGCCCCTGTGTCCCAGAATGGCTCACGAAATACACAAAATGTTTGTATACATCTCATATTTCATCTGTCTATGATTTGCATTCTTCTTATAGTCCTACTTGTTTAAATATAAAAAGGTCTATTTTTTCCAAACGTTCATCACTGATGCTTTGGGATGCTGTATTAAGCATGCATCGCTACAGTTGTGTATTTGACAAACATGGGGGTACTTGGCCCCCAGAGGAATCAAGGAGCCCAGGGCCAGAGCCTGACCTTCCCTTGTTGCCCCAGCTACTTGGTGCCCCGATTGTGAACCCAGTTCTAGTCTCACTTTCCCTCATGTGACTCCTCACATGTGTGTCTACACAAACCACAGAAGACTGAGAAAGCAGTGCCGCCATCAACGAGCCCAGTCAGGACACCCTGTCTGGGTTTGTAGTATCTGTGTCCCAATATAAGGCCCCAAATGGAGCCTTTTCAATTTCTCCCCACTTCCCCAATGCCATCTTCTTTCTGAGGTTTCCTCTATTATCCCAGCTAGAGATCTGGCCCTCCTTCAAATCCACATGGTCAGTACAAAACAGAACCAAACGGCAGGAGGAAAGAGTATTAGATAGAAAATGATAGAATTGAAAAATTATTCTTCTGCAATTATCACTGTTCATGGATCAGGAGAAATCATGAGATGAAAAGCTGTTGGGGAACAAGGTAGTCACATGGACTCAGGGGAGCACTCCCTGGGTTATAATTAATTACAGGGGAAACTTCCCTCCCAGCCCAGCTATCTGTCATCAGGGTCACAGGAGAAGCTGACATCATGGGCTTCTGCTCTGATGTAAGGGAAGGGCATCAAATATTTAGCACTCTGGTCCAGTGTTTAACCTGCATCCCAGCATGAGGACACAATGAGACAAATTCAGACTGTAGGACATTCAACAGAACAGCTGGCCTGGATTCTTAAAAAATATGTTACAAATGAAAACAAACATTAAAAAAAACATAGGTAAGGGATTTGTTCTAGGTAGAAATAGATTAAAGAGATACGATGATTAAATATATTGACTAATCCTTGATAGGGTTTCAGATGACCAGGACATATGCATATACATGTATATTCGATAATATTATTCATCAATGTTATTATTATTATTATTTTTGGTTGTGCAGTGATGTTCAAGTCATGTAGAAAATATTTTTTTGGAAGATTTTATTTATTCATTTTAGAGAGAAGAAAGAGAGAGCGATAGAGAAGGGGAGGAGGAGCAGGAAACAACTCCCATATGTGCCCTGACCAGGCAAGCCTGGGGTTTTGGACCAGCAATGTCAGCATTCCAGATTGGCGCCTTATCCACTGTGTCACCACAGGTCAGGCCATTTTTTTTGAAGACACTCTTGGGGATAAAACATTTGGGAAAGAAATGTTATAATGACTTCAACTCACTTTCAAATAACAGAGAGAAATAGAGAGGGAGAAGGAGAGAGGGAGAGAAAAGGGAGAAAGTGGTGAATGTGGGAAAATGTTAGCAATTGGTGATTGGGGATCAAGAGCACATAGATGTTTGTTGCAATTTTTTACCTTTTTTTAGGTTTAAAGTTTTATAAACTTTTGCAGGAAATAAAATTCATATAGCAATGCATCTATAACTCTTGTTTGGCAATTTTAACCTTGTACTCTAGTTGTCTGTTGGTGTTTTATTATTATTAGTGAGATGTTGGCTTTTCTAGGATGAGTTCCTATTCCTACATTCTACCAGCATCAAAAGATGCTAGCGAACTCATGGCTTTAGTACTATCTGTATTCAATGAGTATTATTTGCATGGGTGCTGAGTCTTAATACCTTGTACATTGAATGAATAAATGATCCTCTCTTCCACCCTTTCTGAGGCAATACAGTAGGTTACTCTCTTTGGCAAAGGGCAAGGAATTTTAACCTTCATGGGTTATGAAGCTCTTGTGAGTCTTTCCAGTACGCATGCCTCACACTAAGGATACTGGACTTCCTGACCTGGAAAGCCTGACCTTCATCTACACAAGATGATGTTTTTTTGTTTTTGTTTTTTTTTTGGTGGTTTATGTGAGGGACTTGACCAAATAAGTTGAGAGTAATATAAAAATAAGGCCTTTATAATAGAACATGGATGATGCACAAAGTTTCAGCTGCTAGAGTTCTTAGGAAGTTATGTTTTAAGGATGTAAGGCATAGACAATAAGAAGGAAATGAACAGTTAAATTAGAGCAGTCACATTTTTTCAGAATTATTTATTTATTCAAGCTTCAGGAATGTTGTATGCTTGTCTCATTTTCTTTTGACTTGGGAAGCACTAGGCTATTGTATGAAGGGGCCTGGTGAGGATGAGGTGGGCTCTAACCTTTGCACCAGATCCTAACCAAGTGTTGGGGCTTTTGCCGTCTTTACCTTGAGGATGTCATAGTTGTTTATCTAGACCCATCCTGGATAGAGAGAGGGGCATATTGTTTCCTCACTGATGGATTTGGTGGGTTTCTGGGAACTCTTCCCCTCCCCTTGGGAGGACTGTGTTTTCTGTGTTGTGGTCTCTTCAAGAGTCTGGAATTCTGAGCACCTCTGGGTTGGGCTGGGTGCAGCTGGGGAACCCTGTGGCTGCTGGAAGGGTCAGCACTGTTCCTAGGGGTGCATAGGAAGGTATGCCCCACCTCTAATTCTGTCTCATTATCAGCCTTCCTGGCTCACCTGCAAAAGAGGGACACCTGAGCAACGTGATACTATTTCTTCTTGGAGACAACACAGTTGGTCTCGCCCAATGAATGGGATGCCACTCCTATTACATTACCTTGTCATTTCCCCTTGCAACAACAATAAACCCTGGTGTCATTGTACCAGGGAACTTTTGGCTTCTTTCCAGGACTAACTTCCGTTACAGGCACCACCCTGCTGGCTGTGCACCGTTCTCTCTGCTGCAGGGAGGAGGACACGGCTCCAAGTTTACCCCAATGATTGGACCAGTGGCCGTGGTGTCCAAGTCATGCATTTGTAAGCTATTAGGGGACATGATGAAGTAACACCACAGCATCACTCTACGTCCTATGTACCATTCTTCATTTTCCACTTTGATTCCATTTGATTCTCTGACTGCTCAGGGGCTCACATGTGCTGAGGCATAGGCCGGTGTGGAGCACGCTTCCCTGCGCTCCGGGCAAAGAGGCTGTTTGACTGACGTGGGTCAGCGCTATCTCAGGCTCCACCTTGGCAAAGCTTCCTCCTCACCCCTGCCCTCATTCCTGTGACCTCAAACTGTGCTCATGGTCCAGGAGAGGAGATAAAACACAACTTACATTGGGGTCTTGTAAATGAAGAAACATTTTTTTTTTTTTGCTAGATTTGACCCAAGTTTTCATTTGTTTGTGGTGTTGATGGCGTCTTCCAAGCAGGGTGACCTTTGGGCCTGGCTGCCTGGGAATGAGAGTTCATCTGCGAGTCTGGACCTTTGACCCTTCCACTTTCCATTCTCAGTGGCTGACTGGCTGGCTCTTATTAAGTAAGAGTTACCAGTTCAGTTTTCCTTCCAAGGAAAGAAAGGAGGGGAAGAAAATGCCTGTTCTGGAAAAAGGAGGGGGACTCTCTGAGGAGGAGGTTTTGGGGAGATCACAAGGGGTGAATAATGCAACCAGAGCAGAAGATTCTCTGAACTCTGGCAGCTTTCTGCACGTGGACAAATGCATCCTGTCACCAGCATGCCAGCAGCTTCCCCTTCTGCCTCAGGGTATTTATCCCGTGGCCCTTAACCCCTGAGCAGGGCCAGCAGGTGGGGGCATGGCCGTGGGTGAGCCCATGTCTCATGAAGCCAGACGGGCGGGGAGGCGCAGGCTGCACCCTCCGCATCACCCCTTCTCTAAACTGCAAGAAAGAATCGAGGCTTTTCAGAACACATTCATTTCCTTGTCTGGATAGAGATGGAAATTTGTTAGCTGATAATTATCGTCTTTTTTTACCTGTTAATTAAAAGTTAGCTGCCAGTGGAGAGGGTGGGGCTTTCGGACTTTGTACCCAAGGAGCTGACTGTGCTTTCCTGAACACAGCCAGTTGGAGGGCCAAGGGACACTCAGGTTAAGGACTTGAGGAGATTGAAATAAGTTTTTTTTTATACAAAATTATGCAAAACGTGAGGTTGGAACAAAAATGAAAACCGTCTCCAAGTTCACAAGCCCTCCAGCCCCAGCCCCACTGGCTGCTTGCCAGAGAGGAGAGCGAGGCTGCGGAGTCATCCTAGGTCAGAGCTCTCTCCACACCTTCCGGGACCGGAGGACAGATGGCCACCATGCTCTGAGACTCCGCTGGGACTTTGCCTTCTCTCTGCCCTTCCGACTGCCATGAGCTCTCACAGATGGTGTTTAAATAAAATTTCTGCAAAGATTCTCCCCTCTCCACCATTGTTTCAAACTTAGATAATGGTGTGTACTCTGCTGTCCAAGGTTGAGGGTGGGATGCAAAGTTCTGTCTTCTAGATGTTGTGTTTTCAGTTGTATTTTGCACAATCCAAGTATAACGTGCGTCTTTGTCGGATGCCTGTTTTTATTTTGTTTTGTGCCCGGCACTGTATTAACGCCTGGCACTGTGTTGCTCTGAAACCTAGGAAACTGCAGAGAGTCAACTGTTTGATTTACAAAACCAGAAACTTCCTACCTTTCAACCTGATACTGCATTTTCTTAATCTTCACAGTAAGTCTATGGGGGAAGGTATCATTTAATTCATTTTTTGGATGGTGGAGAGCCATAGTTCAGGGATGTTTGCTTAGAGTCACATGGCCAGTAGTCTTGTGTTCAAAACTTGTCTTAGTTTTCACCTTGTTCTGGGTGAAGACACACACCTTTGAAAAACTTGGACTGAGATGCAGTGTTTTTCTCTCTTTTTAAAATTTATTTACTGATTTTATTTTTTATTTTTATTTATATATTTTTTTCTGAAGCTGGAAACGGGGAGAGACAGTCAGACAGACTCCGCATGCGCCCGACCAGGATCCACCCGGCACGCCCACCAGGGGCGATGCTCTGCCCACCAGGGGGCGATGCTCTGAGGCGTAGCTCTGCCCCGACCAGAGCCACTCTAGCGCCTGGGGCAGAGGCCAAGGAGCCATCCCCAGCGCCCAGGCCATCTTTGCTCCAATGGAGCCTTGGCTGCGGGAGGGGAAGTGAGAGACAGAGAGGAAGGAGGGGGGGGTGGAGAAGCAAATGGGCGCTTCTCCTATGTGCCCTGGCTGGGAATCGAACCCGGGTCCCCCGCATGCCAGGCCGACGCTCTACCACTGAGCCAACCGGCCAGGGCCTATTTACTGATTTTAGAGAGAGAGTAAGGGAGAGAGAAAGAGAGGGACAGAAACATCGATCTGTTCCTGTATGTGCCCTGACCAGGGATCGAACTTGCAACTTCTGCATATTGGGATGACACTCTAGCCAGGCCATCTGGCCAGGGTGAGGTCCAGTGCTTTTCATCAGGATGTATTGCCATTCACTAAGGAGGGGCTTAAGACAAAATGGGCTGGTTCAATGTCACAATGATTTTTGGTATTTACTGGGTAGACCAGGGGCTCTCTAAGTTCCCTACAATGTATGGGCTTTCCTGACCATTAATCAACCATTCTGCTCCAAATGCCAATTCTTTAATCTTTAGTAACATGGCCCAAATGAACCCCAGGCTGTTTTGGACAACAGAATCTGCACTTGCTCAGGCAGGAATTTCTTTCCGCCAAGAGATGAGAGGCAATCTGACTAGTCCTCCTTTTGAGGATGTGCTGGTCTGCCAGGCTCAGGGCTGCTTCCTGGATCCATAGTTGACATGTCACATATCAATTATGTAACTATATTCCCCAAGCATAGTCAGTCCATCCAGGGGTGGGTACTTAACCAAGCTGGACTAATTTCTGGGGATCCTGACTATGTGTACACTTAGAAGACTCCATGTGGTAAGAAGCACACATGTGGACTTAAGCTTGTGGGTGGCCATCTTCCACCTTCTCTGCCTTGAGTAGCCAAGAAGGCAAGTTTGCAAAGAAGAAAAGTAGAAACCAATCATTAGTGGTTCCCGGTCCCTTAGGGCCTCCAGATCCCAGGTCCAGCCTTCCTTGTTGATCCCGTGCTTCCTGTCCTTGGGTTCCAGGAGGCAGCCTGCTACATACAATTAGCCCTTTTCTTTGGCTTCAGGCAGTTGAAAATGGTTCTTGGTTTTGAAACTCAAATAAGCCTAAGCAGGAAAACTGCCTGTTCCAGCTTTGTGTACATAGCAAAATGTGATGATGAGCCATGCTTCAGAATCCTTCTTCAGAAAATCAAGTTCATCTTCATGCAAGTGTGACCATGGGTATCTTAATTTGACTCCACAGGAGGTTAATATTTTTTAAGAAAAACTGAGTTTTCATTGTTCAATTTTCCATAATTAAAAAGGTAAATTACCTGTGAAACTGGAAGCTGTTATTAATTAAAATATATTCCAAAGAAAAAATTTCTGGTTTCCCAACTTAATAACATTTTTTCCCCCTTGAAATCCTTCTTTGAAATTGATTTCATAATTTGTTTGGACATGTATCCAATAATCACCTATTTTTTTGTGCTAATTTTCATAACATGGAAATGCATTGTAAGTGAATGCATTTTGATATAAGAACATGGGTTCTTTCCACATCAAGTAACTATTACCTATGGATTTTTTTGTGGGCACTAAGAGCATCTATTTTCCTTGTATTCAGATCATCACCCCTTAAGTATTCCAGCTTAATTATCTCCAAAGTTTTAACTTCATAAAAACCACTGACCTACTTGGAAATAATACTTTTAATGTTGACTAATGGAATTATCTCTGATTCCACCCTCAGATGTTGTAAGGAATGGTAAGAGCAGAAAACATTTACACTAGTCTTTTATTTTTGTAATTCTAGTACTAGAGGCCATCATTATGAAGAAATAGTACATTTAATTTATCTGAAAATATGGATTGTGCCTGTTACAGAATCAGAACCAGATTCTCAGTGCGTCAGACAATTAGGGCAATTCTGTGAAACATGAGAATTTCCTAGAACGTTTTTGCTGGAGTTGAATTTCCCGGTGAATCATCTCCCTTCTAGGGAACCTGTAGTGTCTTGGGAGTGTAGCTGAGCTCCTCCAGGGGTCCAGCTCCACCCACGTCTCGGTCTGGGTTTTTCATGTCTGAGTCCACAGCATTCCTTTTTCCTTACACCTCGGGGGGCAGCAAGAAGGGCATGTTAAGTGGAGTTGGGATTTCTCATAGTCTAAAGCCTCATAGTGGCAGATTGTGTGTGCGTGCGCGTGTATGTGTGTATGTGAGTGTGTGCGCGCGAGTGGTGTGTGTGTGTGCACGTGAGGGGGGATTTAAAGGAAGGGATGTGGGCAGTGTGGTCAACAGAATATTGACTTCTGTGCACATGTCTACATCCTGATTTCTGTGACAGGTGAAACTGTCACCTTATATGGCAGAAAGGGCTTTGCAAATATGACTAAGTTAACGCTCTTGATATGGTTTTCCTGGCTTATCCAATGGCCCAATGTAATCACAAAGGAACTTAAAAGATAGAAGAGGGAGGTAGGAGAGCCAGAGATGACGTAAAAGCAAACGCAGAGGTTGGAGTGATTCAAGGTCATGAGCCCAGGGTGAGGCAACCTTTAGAAGATGGAAAAGACAAGGAAACACTCTCTTCTAGAACTTCCAGAAGGAACACTGCTCTAGTGACCCATTCTACACTTCTGACCTCCAAGCTATGCAATAGATTTGAGTTGTTGCAGACATGAACTTTGTGGTGATTTCTTATAGCAAAAACAGGAAACTGGTACAGACGTCACTTCAATTCTCTGAAGTCTTTTTTTTCCATTTAAAATGAGTTAATTGTGACCTAATCACGGCGGGATTAAATGTCATTTGGCATGTGAACATGCTTTAGAAACTAAAATAATATGTTTGGCAGCTAAAACCTTTGTCATGTGATCTCTCTGTGAGGCCAAGGGGCCATCAGTGCAGCCAAAGAGCCAAAACATGGGTCTTAGAGGGCTTGATTTCTAGGTTCCATGAGATGCTACCCCTTTGGTTTCATGAGGCTTACCCTGCATTCAGAATGCAACAGACAAGGGCAAGGACAAACAAACACAGACTTGTAAGTCCTTCTTCTTCCCCTTTGAGATACACATCTGCTACCACAAAAAGCCATCTTCTCAAGGTCCTAAGAGCAACATCGAACGAGATGACTTTTTGCTAACTTGCTCCCCCTCCCTGTCCCTGTGGGAGAGAAAGGGCCTAACTCTAGTGGTACATCTACTAACTTGTACCACTGTCTCCTGCCCTAGACACACAAGGAGTTTGTTTCTCTGTGAATAAGCATCAATGAACAAGTCCAATGGCCTAGTCACATGGGCCAACTCCTTAATGCCCTTCCATGTTTTTCTTTCTTTCTTTCTTTCTTTCTTTCTTTCTTTCTTTCTTTCTTTCTTTCTTTCTTTCTTTCTTTCTTTCTTTCTTTCTTTCTTCCTTCCTTCCTTCCTTCCTTCCTTCCTTCCTTCCTTCCTTCCTTCCTTCCTTCCTTCCTTCCTTCTTTCCTTTCTCCTCCCTCCCTCCCTCCTTCCTTCCTTTTC
The DNA here is from genome assembly GCF_036850995.1 of Saccopteryx leptura. Taxonomy (NCBI): domain Eukaryota; kingdom Metazoa; phylum Chordata; class Mammalia; order Chiroptera; family Emballonuridae; genus Saccopteryx; species Saccopteryx leptura. The sequence goes on along the minus strand of NC_089504.1, from coordinate 219,242,017 downwards.
ACACCCGGGCATTAAAAAAGTCTCCTGATGTTCATCTTGGTGAGGTTGAGTTCAATTCATGCTGAGCCCTCTCCTCCACTGCAATAATTATCACTGAACAAAACCCACCCTTCTGACTTTTGCTGCTGTCTGACTTTGTTTACCTTGGACATGTTCATGGTGAAGACAGTGTAGTTTCATCAGTGTCCAGTCCTCATGCCTCTAACCATCAGAGCTCTGTGAAACCAGAGAGGTACAGACTTACCACCTGCTCCATCCAATCACCATCTCTCCTTGGTTCCTCCTCACTGGAACAAATCTCACTCCTCTGAAACCTCAAACCAAGGCAGCAAGCTTGTCCACACTTTAATGTTCTGGGAAGGGAGGGAGGTTGCTATAGGTGACATTCTGGCCATTAGACTGTTCAGATTAAAATAGAGTCACTGAATAGAATGTTATCACCCCAAATATTTTTGACTTGTAGATGCCTGCTTGCAAAAGCTGTTTTTCAAAAGATAAATGAAAGCTTTTCTGGTTAATTTCTCTGTGTGAAGAAAATGACGTTGCCTTTTGGGATCCTAGCATCTGATGGCTTTTCTGCATTGCTAAGTTTCATTCTCTGCAGTCAGGCCTTAGTTAGAATAGCTCATTGACAAGGTGGCAACTCTGGCTGCTCTGGTGGGAGCATTGCTACCCTCAGCTGCTTAATTAAGGAATTAAATTTTTCTAGACTCTTAGGTCGCTAAATTTAATTGAGATTTTTTTAAATAATAATTTTTACCACTTTGGTAATAAGGTCTTCAGCATGATTTAGTATTTGGAATTAGTTAAAACAAGTATTCATATTAAGTGAAATGAACTTTTTATGCTAATGTTTTGCAGTCTTGAAATAACTAAAATGACAGGAAGGTTTTGCAGATCAATTTAGGACATCATGTCTGTGTTTCCTGTTAAAGACATTAGTAGTTTCCATTGTTATATTGACATTTGCATTAAGCCCAGGTAGTGGTGGCCATATATGATTCATCTACCATGACCCATTTAAATGCTGTACAGTATAGTGTAGTAGAGGTGCCCCTGGAAATATATGGTGGTTGGAATTGTTAAAATTTAGACGCTTAGGGGAAGGATCTCAACCAAAGGAGCTGAATGAAGTTCAGACCTCTGAGGAAGGGATGCAGCTCAGCTGGTGCTTGTATCTCTGGGGGAACGTGTGGTGAGGTTTGTTCTGCAAATGTGGGAAAAACTACAAATTAAATGCAGCCAGGAGGAAGTCCCACTATTGAGGTGAGAAAGTGCTGCCATCAATGGCAACAGGAATCAAACAGGAAGTGAGAAGGCAACAGGAAGGAGCAAGAAGAAAACAGGAAGAAGCAGGCAGGAAATAGGAAGGAGTAGGCAGGAAACAGGAAGAAGAAGCAAGAAGGAAAAAGGAAGGAGAAAAAAATGAAACAGGAAGAAGCATGCCTCTCCTCCCTGCTCCAGCCATCCAGAATCCTTAAGTTGCTTTCTCTTGGCTGATTATGGAAGGAGGTGGCTGTCCATAATGCCTGGTAAATGCCTGGTACAGGACTGTAGAGCAGTGGCATGGGAGGGAGAACCTACTAATTCCATCATCTCTGTGATTAGTTTTTATGAAATGAGTGAGTGCCTGCTCTTTTTGTACCCCTGGTAAGTGTTGGATGCCAGACATTATAAATGTCATTTATGGGTGCTCCATTCTATTGTGTTCCATTAAAGAATGTTGGATCACTTTCCTGGCATGTAACAAAGTAAACTGTGGATCAGTTTGGGTCTTTTGAGGCTTGCTCTCAGGCTTTGTTATTGTGAGCCAGGAACAGCCTTTATTCTGGGACTAATTTATCCCTACCACTAAGCCGAGGCCTGATGAGGCTGCTTCCCAATGTCTGTATATTTCAAGGTCACTCCACTTTGGCTAGTGGGAACAGGAATGATTTCCATTTCTGGGGGAGCTCCAGGAATTATTCCAGGGCTCGTTTCCCAGTATTGGGAAGTTTCCTGCACTTTGGCTTCAGGAGTTTTCTTTTATTTTCTTTCATAAATCAGTATTCAGTTCATCATCCAAGGGAAGCCTCTGCAGAGCTCTGCAGTGCTCGCTGCAGCAGCCTCCTTTCTGCTGCTTGCACTTGCAAACCTTAGTCTCCTGCATGCCCCCTGGTAAAGGTAATGCCTTTTTGGCATTTTCCAGACTTACATGGTGCATTAACTCCAGCCCTTACCATACCTTGGTTGACATAAAATGAGTCTCTTGGTCCAAGTTGATGTTATGAAATATCCTGAGTCAGTGGGTCAAACACGTTAAGCCCCTGAATAGTGATGCTGGAATTGGCTAGATAGTAGCCTGTGGGAAGCAAAAGGATCTCATGCCAGGATATGTTCCAGTCCTAGTTAAGGTGAATTTCTTTCTCTTTCAGGGTGGAAAGGGTCTAAAGACATCAGCTTGCACCAAAGGGCTTGCACCCTGATATGGGTGGTGCCATATCAGGGTATCCTACCTTCTGACCCTCCTTCCTAATAATGCAGAAAGAGGACACACTTGTCAGATCAATGACCACGTGCCATGTATCCGAGGCCATGCTAACCCCTCTAGCAGAGACTCCACATCTGTGACAGCAGTTGCAGTTGGGCTGCTATTTGGTTGAGTTTGAATTTCTCTACAGACATCCTACAGGGCCTGACTGGGTTCTGTAGAGGCCAGCCTGGGAAATTAAATGAAGATAAGTTGGGAACCACCCCCCCAGTATCCATTAGGTCTTTAAGTGTGGCACAAATCTCTGCTATTCTGTTGGAATGTGATATTGTTTTTGTTGACTATCACTTTGGCTGAGGTGGAGGCAGTTTCAGAGCTTGTACTTGGTCTTTTCAACCATGAAGACTCTATGGCACAGGCCATGCATCCAATGTGGAGAGTCTAAAGTGCTGAATATGTCTATTTCCAGCGGACCCCCTTTATGTCAAACCTGTGCCAGGATTACATTTACACTTGGCTCCCCTGTGCCTCCAATTTAACAGAGTGGTGGCTGTTCTGGGTCCCTAATTTCCACTTGGACCCTGTATGTAACTGTCTTCCAAATTTGGGAGTGTTCCTCTTTTTAGTGTACAGTTCATCAAGAAAATGATCACAAGTTTTCTTGAAGAGTAACTGGGAAAATTAATATTCCACACAATGACCATGATGCTGGTGGGTGGTTTTCTCTGGGGACCTGTCCCCCCTTTCAGTCAATTGCTGCTTAGCCTAAAAACTGGCTCTGATTGCAAACTGGGTGAGGGATCCTGGCTTTGCATGGCAATGGCTGCTCTCAGCCACCTGACTATCCATCCTTAGTTTTGTACAGATTTGTAGAAATCCGTCTACAGAGGTGTTTGTACAGATTAGGGTTTCTCAACCTCAACGCTATTGACATTTTGTACCAGATGATTATTTGTTGTGGGGGACTGTTCAGGATATTGTAGAGAACTGAGTGTCATCCCTGGTCTCTACGTACTAGATACTGGTAAGACTCCCCTCACCCCAGGTTGAAACAATAAAAAAAGTATCTCCTTCCACTTGTGATGCCAAAAACATGCCTCCAGCCATTGCCAGTACAGGGGTTGGTCCCTTTGATCTTCCTTTGGAACCACTCATATAGGCTGAGCTCCTTTCTCTTGCCTTTATGGTGCTGTGTTCTGTTAACACTATCAACATAATGCTCTGGCTCCCTCAGACCTTCCCGTTCATTATGATTATTTTACCCATCTTGCATTTGACAGTTCAGTGTTGCCACTTGGCCTCTATTATTTCTGGATCCTACCATTCCCTAGTTATCAGGAGGCCTGGCCCTGTATTGGCTTCCTCTTGCTTCCACCAGTCCTGACCTGAGGAAGGTAGATGCTGCCAGGCTACTCTTTTATACTGAAACCCCTCTCACCAGCACGTTCCTTATTGCTTTGGGGAAGGAAATACCTCATGGAAATGTTCCAGACCTATGTGGTATATTCCATCCCTGCTATGACTGGGTCAGCTCTCCCCTGGAAGCTGACTCAAAGGTGCAGGTTAGAATGCAGGGTGAAATGGGAGTGCCCTGTTGTCACGCCCATGTGAGAGTGAAGGGTGGCGTGGGGCAGAAGGGGGACTTGGGCTGTAATTAGGCAGAGCAAATGCCTCAATGGGTCCCACAGAAAGTTTTGAAGTTCGCATGGATGACCTTGCAAGGTTGTTTCAAGTTGGGACAAGAAAGGCCAGGCCTTACCTGGATGTGGACCTGTATTATGAATTGAGTGTAGGTGTGTCACCTGAATGGCCTGTTGGCTTTGAGCTGGGAAGCTCCCTTTGGCTGAGAGCATCCTTCCCAGGGGACTGAGTTGAGAGCTGGGCCCAGGATCAGCACTCAGCAGCTAGGGAGTGGATACTTAAGTACTGAAGGGGTAGGGGCTGGGGACTTCACCACAGTGTCTTAAGCAGAAAGAACTTTAGTCACAGTCCAGATGTTCAAGTCTGCTTGAGCTATAACAAGTCCCATAGGCAGGGAGCTTAAACAACAGAGATTTATTCCTCACAGTTCTGGAAGCTGGAGTTCAAAGATCAAGGTGCCAGCAGGCCTGGTTTCTTCTTGGCTTGTAGACTACCATCTTCTCCCTATGTTTTCACATGGTGCACACACATACCTAATGTCTCTTCCTCTTCTTAGAAGGGTACTGGTTTTATGGGATTAGGGCCCCACTCTTATGACCTCATTTAACTTCAATAACCTCATTAAAAGCCCTGTCTCTAAATACAATCACATCGGAGGTTAGGGCTTCAATGTATAAATTTGGGGGAGACACAATTCAGCCTATAACACCAGACAAGTGGATTGGCTCTGCACTGATTGGAAATTTGGGGAACAGTCATTGGAGAGTGACTTGTGTCACTTACTTCCTACCAGTGTAGGAAGTAAGCATGGGAAAAATTACTAAGGAATCAAAGCACAGCTGTCCCGGCTTCCAAGACTGGAACCCTATCAGCAAGCCCGCAATGTGGCTTTCAGCGCTGGACCTGGGCTGAGGCATCAGACCCAGGGCTCTTTGCACACAAACATCCACTGACCTTTTCATCCAAGACAGGGTTGAAAAGGTGACTGACTCGCTGGCTCTGCAAGCAATTCAGGCTGTCCTTACCCTGAAGACAGGCTTGGGCACTTAATTGGGCTAAAAGGGACGGCAGTTTATAAAATGACCTTTTCATCTATAAACAGCCTTAAAAATAGTAATAGCTTCAGGTAAGACTGCAGCAGAAGAAATTGGAAGATGAGATAAGACAGAGGTCCACAGAGCCGCGGCAGACAGATTTGACCTGTCCGAGTCAGTCATCCCCTTTCTCTCTTACTCGCTGGTGCCTTTTTAAGAAGAGAGACCTTGCTGAGTGTCAAGGTGAGATAGGGAGGTCGCATATGTAAGCACAGTTATTTTAGGTAAGAGAGAGGGATGAGGTTGGGGGAAGGGAGAAAGAAAGAGAGGAAGAATCCAGTGCTCATGGTAATGCATTTTCAATATCTTTAACAGCTATTATTCAGAGTGGCCAGTTAAAGGTGACCACAGGAGTACTGAGGGCATGAGAAGGCACCGATCTTGGCTGGGGACTAAGTGGCAGGCCTGTGGTATGATTTACTAAAATTTTAGAAGGCCGCAGCTTAATATTTGTATTAATCTATTTTTCCTTTTAAAAGGCAACAAAACAGTCAAACAGTCATCTAAGTTTAGTCAGGTCTGTTTTGCCAGAAAAGATTTTTTTTACGTTTTAAAAAGTTGGCTTAAAATCTGATGGCATAAAGATTTTGAAATATCCTGTTTTCTCGTTTTCAAACAAGAAAATTCTTACATGTTGCCTTTGAAAAGCGAATCAAATTTTATAGAAAAAAAAGGTTTTCTTGATATGGCAAGATTCACACTCAGTAACTGAGAAGATACTTGTTGGAGAGTTGCTTTGGAGCTGACGTGGTGCTGGGCTCCAGGCCAGGCGTGGTGATGGAGGGGGAGCAGGGAGGGTGGCCTTGCCCTCTTGCAAGAGGCTGATGTCAGGCAGGTGAAGAAGCAGACCCTGAATGAAACATTGCAATAAATGAAAGTTTTAGAAATTACAGTTCATCTCCACATCTGTAGAGATGATGGGGTGACCTCCAGAGTCTGGGCCACGTGACACCCAGAGGTTGGCAAAGCGCTAAACTCTGTAGGTAGGGTTAAAATTCAGAGCAGCGGAAAGCAAGGTGGCAGATCAGACGAGCCCACTGCTGCCCCCATGAGGTTGGGGAGTGCTGAGTCTTGGGGTGGGGGCTGCATAAACACCCAGGGACAATAATTGGCTCTGGTTGTGGAGCCGTGAAGGCAGAAGGGAAGGAGGAGCCCAGTGCAACACTGGGCCATGAAGCCACCATTCTAGGAGGATGACATGTTTTCTTTCCGTCCAGAAAGAAGCTCAGAGATGAGGGTGACGTAGCCTGTGTACATAGCAGCACATGGAGAGGGAGAGAAGCGCAGGTGGCAGAATGAAGAAGGGGGTGGCTTTTTATAGCCCTCATGTCCCGAGACTGTACACATGTGATGCATTTGTTGTAAGTCTGAGGCAAAGCTCCAGGTCATTCATATAGTGTCCTTTTGAATAATCCCAAAGGGAAATCCTGAAAGATGGCCTGGTCCAACTCCATACCTTCAGACAGGATCATGCTTCCAAGAAGATGAAAATAATCTACCTAAATTATATGTTTTCTCATAAATTATAAAATGCCTTGCCTGTCTTTTATATAGCAAGGTTGAAGCATTCCCCAACATCTAATATATGAAGGTGTAGATTGAATTCTCTTGCAGTTCCTTCAAAATTTATTTCTCAGTTCAATATGTTTAGCGTATATATTTTTGCTTAGCTTGGCAGATGCAAGGTTTTAATATTTCTGCATTACCAGCAGAGGAAATGAGACACTGAGGAATGGTGAGACTCTGCCAAGTTCATGCGGAAAACTATTGCTCATGTCAAGGATGAAGGTGCTAAGCTCAGGTTTGTAACTCTATCTACCGTGTATGATGATGTTTGTCTGATATGATGAAAGTTATAGGATGTGTTAAAGCCGTTTAAATAAGATTGGTACATGTGAGAGTCAGAAGTGGTAATGCAGATACTAAAGGGAGATTGGGAAAGTTTGGAAGGAGTGAGTGTGGGTATGTGGGTGTGTGCGTGTGTGCGTGTCCATATATCCGTGTATATGCTATCACTGCTTCAAGTAATGATTCTCACACTTGACTGCCTATTAGACCTACATGGAAAGGTTTAAAGACCTCCCAGTTACCATCCTTGTCCCTCGGAATTCTGAGACGAGGTCCAGGGAGTCTTTCTGATCCTTGGTCTGATGGCTGGACATGTTGGGGCACCACTGCTCCCAGAGAATGTATGGGGCCGGGAGTTGTGGTCGGAGGGCCCACCTGCTGGCACACAATGGGTGGAACATTCTGTGCCTGTGATCATATGTGGAACCATGTGGGGCACACTCACGTGCTACGTGTGCTACGTGTATCCCCTGTGGGCACTGATTTCCCGCGTTTAGCTGGGTCCCCCTCCATAACCATATTCTGCATGTTCTTCTCCAAAATCAACACAACACAAAAAAATTAGTCACGCTAACTTTTTGATTTCCCAGTGCATATAAAAGTTGTTTCTACCATACAGTTGTCTATTAAGCATGCAAATAGCATTATGTCTAAAAAAAGCCATGTGCTTATCTTGGTTAAAAATACTTCATTGATTAAAAAAAAAATGCTGACCATCATCTGAACCTTCAGTGAATCTTAATCCTTTTGCTGGTCAACAGTCTTGCTTCCATGTTGAACAAAGTAAAGTATCTGTGAAGTGCGGTAAAATGAGCTCTGCCTATGTATGAATTTGGGGTTTTCGATTCAGCCCATAGTGTCATCCATCCTCTCTTCCATGGCCTTTATAAGCCTCTGATTTGTCTTAAATAATGGGGTCCTCTATTCAGCAATGCCACAGTCCAGCCTGCACATCTCCAATCCTGTCTCCACTCCTGGAAACTCTAGAAACTGTTGACTGCTTCCCAAGCCCCAAGCTATTGCAAATCGATATGTGCATCTGTATTATGAGAAATGTCATGTTTGCACAGATTGGTTCTCTGTGTCCCCTCTACCTGAGTACAACCTGCAAAACCAAACATGGGATTCTGAGCATCACCCCTGGGGAGTCTCACCCTCCACCTCCAAGCTTCAACCAGACAGGCGGCCCCTGGGAAGGGTGTGGCTCTGCTGCCCTGCCTGTTCTCCTTCCTCTTGAACATCTGCAGACCGCCCCCTTCTCTTCTCCCATTTCTATCCACCTGGGGGATGCTGAAGGCACCCTGCCCGGGCACTCCCATGTGTGCAGCTGGCGCAGGGAGGGGAGGAGGCATGCAGATAAGGAGGATGCTGCCAGGATGTGCTGGTTGGCAGATCCTTCACAGCTTGCCAATGAGTTTTGTGGTTGGGATACCTAAGTATAAATAGATGTATATAAATACAGGCAATCCATTTCTGTAGCCCTGCAAAATACGAGTTATTACAACAATGTACCAACCTTCCCTTTGGAAGAGGCCTTTCTATGGACAAATTCCTACATGAAGTAGTTACAGATGACGATGATTGGCTCCCACAAGCCACAGAAACTTGTGTTCTTCCTGCTCATGCTCACTCATGTTTGAGCAGCTTGGACAATGGCTCCTGGCCTCGGTTTCCCTGGGCAGCCCGTGGTGCCTGTCTGGAGACACGTGGCTTTCGTTAGTTACTGAGGTGTCCCTGAGGAGTGTGGTTGTCCTGGTGCGCATCTGGCTGGAGGACTGAAAGTCCAGAGGAAGAGGCCATAGTGAGTGGATCTGAGTTAGGGTGAGAAGAGGGCTAACCCGAGCTCCCGGGTTGGAGTGTAGTGCCCTTCCCCGAACAGCGAGCAGAGGGAGGGGGCACAGGTGTGGGAGAAGGTGTCAGAGGACACTTGAATGTTCGTGCCAGACCCAGGACCAGCCAGATAATAGGACACCAATTTTCCTTGAGTCTTCCTTTGTGCCACCCCCAAGTCCCCTAAATACTTTTGCCAAGTGCTTAGGCCTGTATCTCAGTTCTGTGTTGGCCACATTCTCCAGTTTGTGGCCCCTGCCTTGTGAAAGTCAAGGGTCCACTTAGGTGTTGTGAAGACTCTTCAGGGTCTCATGAGTTCAGGACTGGGCAAGAAGGCTAACTCTCTTCGCATAGATGCTGGACAAGATGAGGCTATCAGACCTTCAGCAGAATCTAGAGTCAAAACAGAGTCTTTCCAATGCTGTGGAACTATGACAACCACAGATAAAGCTAGGGGACCTCCTTTCTTCTCTTGTCACAGCGTGATCCTCCAAGTTCATGTGCCCGTCCTGCTCACGCCCTTCAACTAGGGATGAAGGGCCTGGGGTATTAGTAGGCTGGAGGATTTGGGATCAGGGAGAAAGAGTGGAAATGCTCAACTCCAGTGGCTGAGATTCGTGCTACAAAGGGCAAGGAAAGCTGGCGGTACCCAGAAAACAAGGAAGGAGGAGACAGAGCACATGACTGTGCTTCAGAAGTGCGCTCCCTTTGAAGACAACAATGTTCCAACAGCAAGATATGGCAGCAACCCAAGTGCCCATCAACAGATGAGTGGATAAAGAATCGCCATATATACATATATTCATATACAATAGCATATTACTTGACCATAAAGAAGAATGAAATCTTACCATTTGCCACAGCATGGAATGACCTGGCGGGCATTATGCTAAGTGAAATAAGTCAGACAGAGAATGGCAAATACCACATGATTTCACTTATATGTGGAACCTAAAGAACAAAATAAACAAACATACAAAACAGAAATAGACTCATGGACACAGAGAACAGACTGATGGTTGACAGAGGGGAGGTGGGTTGAGGGACTGGGTAACAAAGGGGAAGGGATTAAGAAATACACATTGGCAGTTACAAAATAGTCATGAGGATGTAAAGTACAGCACAGGGAATATATTGTTAATAATATTGTAATAACTGTGTACGGTGCCAGGTGGGTACTAGAATTACTGGAGGGAATCGCTTCATGAATTATATAAATGTCTAACCACTGTCCTGTATGCCTGAGACTAATACAGCATTGAATATAAACTGCATAAAAAAGGAAAACAAACTGTTTTCCCACTGACATTGAAAATGTGTTTTCCATGTGTTGCAATCCTGCACTTTTTGAATTAGTGAACAGTGGCAAACCTGTGACAATCTTTATTTCTCTGGCTTTGACTTTTTAAAAAGATATCTGTCATTTCCTTCTCTTTGGGACAGGATCTGGAGCAGCGCCCTGGCATGTGTTCCCTCTTTGTTCCACTAGGTGGCCCTTTTGCTCTCAGATATTTGCCAGGCGTTCAGACAGGTGCATGCATCTCATTGGCTTACAGGAGGCATGATGCCACTAGGCAGCCCTTTTTAAGAGAAAAGCCAGGACCGGTGGAATAGCGACCCGTGAGCAGTGTTCTCTGTGCTGAGCGGCAGGACCAGCGCTGCGTTTAAAACATCATGAGTGAGGTGAGTGGTACTTCTACTCGAAGAGGGAAACTTGGGTTGGAGGAGGGGCCTCCACAGTCTCAGAAAATGTGAAGTGTTTCCCAGCGGTGGAGAGCATGTCAGCCTTGTAACTATTTGCTTTGAGAACCAACATTGTTCATAGCTTGCTTTGCCAGGGCAAGTGCAGAAACTGGTGAAGTGTGCAACTTATTAAAAAATTCCACTTGAAAGAGAAAGGCATGCATTGTTTGCTTCTGATTTAATTGTGACTTTGGGAAGTGCTTTGGGTGTTAGCCCTCAGAAGGGAGTCTCTCACAAAGAAGATTGGTGCTACTTTCTGCCTGCGTTTGCTTTAAGGGACACCTAGCAGGCAGGCAATCAGGGAAAGCTGGCTTCCCAGGAAGAGCAGTGGGGAAAGGGTGTCGTTGCACGGCATGGGGAAGCACTGGCTGTACACGCTACATTTACAGTTCCTTGGGGGACCAGGGAAGGAAATGCAACTTGAACGAACTGGGAACAGTCTGTGGGTCTAGGTCTGTGGCTCTGAGACGGGAGAGACTTGGCAGAAGAGAAGTAACAATTTTAAATGGAAAGTTACTCTTTGAATATGTTAATACAGAATATATTTTGTTGGGACATGCTGATAGCTCATTTATTTATAAAAAGATCATATTCTTTTTTTTTTTCTTTCAAAGGGGGCAGATTTGGGTCATGTAACCCCCCCTCTAATCCGACTCCACAACTAAGACAGTCCATTCATGTCCTTTTGGTTGGCACTTAAATAATTACTTTCTAACATCTTTTATCTTCTCTGTCTATTTTTTTTTTGACAGATGGGTAATCCTTTTTTTGGAATTCTAGATTAAAATTAACAACTTCAGAAATAAAATGTCTCTTCACTGCTTTTATCTCTGATAGGTGACTTTTGATATAAATATGATGGGAAGAAAGAGCCGGTAGAGCCTCATAAAAATTTAGGAGTGGGGTTTGGGATGGAGCCAAGGGCTTGAGCAAGGAGGAGGGGGGTGTTTGGAGGGGGGGGGAGCTGGAAAGGCTGAAACCCTTCCAACAACAGCAGTGGTAACCAAAACATCAGCTCCCGCTGGCCCAGTGACCTCAGTGCCCTGCTGGGCATGTAGCACTTCACTCACGTTACCTTATTTGAGCCTCTCAACAGCTCTTTGAGGTAGGTCCTTGTATTATTCCCACTTGACAGATGAGGAAACTGAGGCACAGAAAAGCTCAAGGTCAACTGGTTCAAAGCCACCAGCTGCTGAACAGCAGAGCCAGGACTTGGGCTGCAATGCTGGGTGGATGTTGATGTCCAAGTGCATAAGGAATTCTCTGCATAGCAGGTGCTGGAGAAGGAGAAAGAGGAGGAGGAGGGTGGGAGCTGAGGAGAAAGAGGTGGGGGTTCTGAAGTAAACACAGGGAAATGAGATCTAGGCCTCCATTCCTACATGCATGGGTGGGGGCTTTTTGCTGGGTTCTATGGAGATTCCAGAAGCTTCTCTGTGTCAGCTCACCTCGCGCACAACAAGAAGGGATGGCTCTGTGCAGTGAGTTTTTATATACGACTTACTAGTTTCATATGGAGAGGACTTGAAAACCAGCAGAGCCTCAGGGCCCCCTTTCTTTGATCAAGTTGCTTGCCAGGGATTCTTCTCCAGTGGCGGGCCTCCTGCCAGCTGTCCTCCTTGTTGGCTTGGTCATCCCACCTTCTGCTAGACATCATCCTGCCCGGTGTTGTACTTATGAACTTTCCAGAATGCCCCAGCTCTGAGGTGCTCACTTAACTCTGAATCTCCTGGGAGAGATCAAACATCCCAGACCTCACTCTGTGATGAGGGTCACACCCTTGTTTCTGCTGGATGTATAAGTGGGGCAGCCCCACCCTCAGCTTTCCCTCAGCCAAGATGGCAGACGACCGCAAGAACTCTCTGCCTCCGTGCCTTTAGTACTGATAAAGTCCCACAGCACACATACCTCCCTTTACTGCCACCAAACCCTTCCTGCTCCAGCACCTTCCTCCTTCCTGCCCCTCCTGTAGCCCTCTTCCCTCATGTCACATGCAGCCTTTATGCTCCAGCCACCAGCTGAGTGACCAACACTCTGGCTGATCTCCCAGTTTCTGGGGGTGTGCTCCTTGGAGAGTGGGAATGTGCCCTTCCACTAAAACTTAAATCTGCTTAAAACATTTAATAAAGTTGAACAGAGGCTCTTTTCTGGGGAGAGAACTGAACCCCCCCTACCCCCCTTATCCCCACTCCTTTTTTTTTTTTTTTTTGGATGAATTACACGTGGCTTCTAGTTTTAATAATGTTCAGGCAGAGATGGATTTCCCATGATCCTTTACTTACCTGCGTACCTCATTACTGCAAGGGTCAGAGCAGAGGATTCTGTCAGCTTTCCTCTGACTGATTTATTTGAGGCTAGTTGGCAAATACATAGTTCCTGCTGTAGCGGTCTGGATTCAGGGCCCATTGCAGATTCCCCAATTCACAGCTGTCCTGGGGTCAGTGCATGTGCCAAGCCAGGTGGAGAGATCCTTCAAGGGCCACATGCTCCCTGGGGTGGGCTCTGCTCCTTCAGGTCTTCCAGCCTGGAGCTGGCTTTAAACCAGGTGACTTGACAACACAATGCCTTCTTTATCCCCTGTGACAATGCTTTTGGGGGAAAATGACATGTGATTGAAAAGAGCAACTCAAGTATGGCAAGGAAAGTCAAGTCCAAATTTAGGGCAACGTGAGAGAGCGGAGGCGGTTTGTGGGGGCGTCTAATTTAAATTTCAGTATTAAAGTATGTCAGATGTGCCTGGAGCAATGTACGAGATGAGTGGAAGATAATTTAGCAGGGATCAAAATGCAGGCTTATGTATATTAGCCAGACCAGCACTCCTGGCCACCAAGTAGTTTACGTAATGCAGCCTCTGTGCTCCCCAGACCCCCAGGCACAGGAAAGATAAAAAGGCCCCTTTGTTTAGTCATCTAGTATAATTTGAAAAAAGGTAGTTCCATGAACAATGATAATCAGTCTGATTTTCTTGGCAGGTGTCTGTTTTTAAGTTGGTTTGCGAAAGAAGTTATTTAGGAGAGCCAGCAGTAAAATTTTCATTCACAAAGGGAAACATTTGGAGATTTGATTTGAAAACAATACACAGCCAGCTTGTTTGTGAGGGGGTGGAGGAGCTCCCAGTTGCATAATCCATCAGTTGACAGCTATTAATTAGAGTTGAGACCCCTCTGGGCAAGCATCCTCCTGATCTTTCCGTTCCTGTCACGGGTGCCTCTCTTTCACGGGCTTGGCTAGGGTGTTGCAGTTCAGCGCCAGGGTTAGGACCACGTCTTCCACCCAGACTGGCCATGAGGAAGGGACTGTGCCTGTCAGAGGCGTGGTTTGAACACACCAAGGACATTTAAGGGCACATCTTTGGAGCCACATGTCTGTCCCTAGCACAGAATCAAAAGCTATTGCCTTATATATATTAAATGTCTAGAGAAAAAGGAGAGCAGGGAATGTGCTGGACAGAGACTGTGATGGGAGGCTAGTCCCATTGAAATCTTGGGGTGGGGCGTAGAGAAGACAGAATTTTTCTTTCGTCAAAAGTAGGCATTGGTTACACTGTTTTGGGGCTTACCCATGTTAGCCATGAGGGTAACCCATCGGTGAGACACGTAGTAAGATGTAACAGACCTAAAGTGAGAATTACTGTAGTTGTGTGCCTCCTATGATGTAATCTGAACTAAAGACATGCTAATAGTGGATGATTAGGTTTGCAATGAAGTGTACATTTCAGTCAGGTAGACACAGATTCTGAGGGTAAATGCATAAAATGTGGATTTTTCAACTGGCCCCAAAGGCCTAACAACAGAAGGTCAAATGACAATTCAATTTCTCATGTTGTTTTAACCTCATGTGGAGGCATAATGCAGTGAAGATATGGGAAGATTCAGTAAGATCCATATGATTTTGCTGCATCACACAGTGATAGACACTCTCTGTACTCTCACTGGAGATGGTAGGTCTAGAAATGCACCAATTACAGCTTGGGTTTGGAGTGCACCTCTTCCTAACTGGGCAGAGACCATAATTAAGCCACAAATGCGTTTGGGGGGCTGACAAACGGGCTCCGTATACTTTGTGTCCCTGATCCTGCATGTCATTAAGGAATGCTGTGAGAATGAGAGCTCTTGCTGTTTTTCTCTTTTGAATTCTGAGAAGGACAAGTGCAAGATGTATTTTTTTATTTTCAGGAAGAAAGATTGAATAAATGAGCCTCAGTGGATTTTATTAAAGGTTTAGTGTAATAATGTGATCAAGATGACAAGGAAACATGGGCTTTTGTGATGAAAAGGGAAATCGTCTTGAATTTATGATGAGCATACTCTCGGCATTATTTTTTAAAATTCTAATTTCTGCCGTCCTGCTGTATTAGAGGCGCTCTCCTAGGTGGAAGGCATTCACAATCTGTCTATGGTCCCATTCTCCATCCACTGGGTACACTGCACTCTTTGAATACATGAATAATATCATGAGGCCAAGCTTGGGGCTTTTCATTAATTTGAGTGACTTTCTGGAAAGGGCTTTCTACTGGGTAAAAGAAGGATTTTGGTGGGATGCATATGCACAGGTTTATATTGTATTTGATGGATATTTTAATAAAGCACAGCATTAAAGGTCATGCTGTTAACGTGTTGCCTTATTCAGTTTGGTCGCTATAATAGAATACCATAGCTGGGTGATTTATAAACAACAGAAATTTACGGCTCACAGTTCTGGAGACTAGAAGTCTAACATCAAAGTGCACCATAGTCAGGTGAGAGCTCTCTTTTGGGTCACAGACTTCTTGCTGTGTCCTCATTTGGTAGAAGAGATGAGGGACTCTGGGGTCTCCTGTTTAAGGGCACTGATCCCATCCACAAAGGCCCCATCCTCCTCACTTACTCAACTCCCAAAGGCCTCACCTCCTGAGACCATTACCTTTGAGTGTTAGGATTTTAGCATATAAATCTTGGAAAAATAGAAAACACCCAGTCCATGGCAAGTATTATAAGTTACATTTTGTTTATTAGCATTATCCTATTTAGATGGTGAACTTCCTGAAGACAGGGACAACTTTATGTCATCCACGAGGCCTGGCTCCTGGTTTGGCACTCGGTGATGTTTAGTCACCAGATGAATACATGGATGTCAGGGTGTGGATTTGTCAGTGAATGTGACCCATGGACCAGATCCTCTTTTCTAAATGTTAAGATGTGTGGCCTGGGTAGGTCTGAAAAGGGAAAGTTCTGCCTTTTGTTCTGTACTCCTGGTCTGAAACCTGCGTTTGTCCATTTAAACTCTTCTATGTTGGAAATGAAGGCATTGTTATACATGCAAAACACATGCTTTCACGGTAGGCAAAGGAAATGAGAAACACTGGGAAGGATCTCAACAGAAAGAACTCTTGATATTAGAGAAGATGACAAGGAAAACAGGGATGCTGGAGGAGGGGTGGAGAAATCTAATATCCTGTAGTTCAGGGTTTTCCCCATTGAGATGAGTTCTATAAAATTTGAACTAAAGGGAGTGTAGCGAGTGAGGCAGAGCCCGTGAATGCCTTGGAAAACAGTTGGCTCTGTTGAAATAGAAAACCAATTTGGCTGTGCTCATAGGGGAATCAGAGAGAAACTAAGCAGATCTTCAGTAAGATAGCTCCTCACGCTGAGTCACAGTCAGCCAGACTGCAAATTCGGGCATATTGTGGAAAGCAGGATCTATCAAGCATGTAGAAAGCAAATGGCATGTTTAAATATTATAATTAATTGTTAAAAATGAATCCTCAATTTTGATATTAATTAAAACAAACATTAATTATATGTGCCTATTTGAATATTTTAAATTAACTTATATTTGAAACAGGAAGACATGACAATTCATATGCGTTTACTCTGCTGGGAGGTTGGACACTGAACTGTGTACCTTCCCCTGTGCAGTCTAACAGGGTCTGTGTCCTCTTCCTTGTTATCTCCAGGCAAAAACCCTTTACCACTCTTACCCCAAAGAATCGAGGTATAAATATGAATAGAGAAACATTTCCCATTCAATTTGGTGCAGGTGCCCTTTGGGTATGGGTATGAGGCTATGTTATTGATCACTATTTTGTATCATAAACCAAGTGAGTTTGCCACACCCGTCAATGGCCCAGACCTATAAAACCAGCATGCATTTCTGGGCTGATTCACGTGAACAATTCAGCATAAGTTACACATTCCAGGCATCAATCTGCTTGCAAATAGCCCTAAATTTATGCTTTGAAGTCTCACTGAATCACTTCTCATTCCATTTCTGAAAGGGAAATGCTTGGCCATATTTATAACATTGCAAGTGGAAATATCAATCACCCACTAAATGCCATTATTTTATATTTTACTCTTAAACCGCCACCTTATAAATAAAAGAAAGACAAATTAGGATCATAAAGCAGGAAGGTAATCATCCACAAATTGAAAACTATCCCGCAGAACATCTAAGGGGAAAGAAGCCAAAATGTGTGAACTATTCAAATGAAGCAATTTTCATATTGCAATGGAACTAGAATGGAGAAGAGGGGAGTTCTCTTTCTGGAAGGTCTCTGTCCCCAGTGTGAGGGCACTGCAGACTTTGCTAAGGCTGAACTGCCTCTGGTCATCCATACTTCAATCCTTCACTCAGTGGTTTGGAAGGTCTTTCGAATGTTAGTTTTTAAATACTAGTTTGTGACGATTTGATAGCTGGGTTTGCACCTGCGCTGGTTTGAGATTGGGCTTTCCCGGGTGTTATGTGGTTTTCACATCCACAGCTGTCATGGAGTGGCATGACAAAAAAAATGCTCGTCTGTCCTCGATCACCACACCTGTGCCTTGGCCAAGAGTCTAACCAAGTGATTAGTTATTTTAATTTTAAACAATGCCTGAAAAGAGGACCCCAGAGGTTGACAATCTTCATTAGCATTTGTCTTAACAAAACAAGATGTAAAATCAGGACAAGGAAATACGTCCTCTTTTTCTCCCAAGATCTTTTGTTTAGCTAATCTTTTCTGTCCACCATGTGACTAGGTTCCAATATTTAAAAACTAAGAAAAGATACTTGTTTTAAAATTTAAGGTTCTTAAGTACCTAATTTCTTTGTTAAGCAACATCTACTGTTTTGTTAGAAAAATATAACTTTTTTCTTGAGCCTTGCAAATATACTTAGGTTTTTCTTTTTCACATGTCCGCACACTTGTTTGCTGTGCAGAGAAATCTCCAACATCATGAACTGGTTCAGTTGTGAGCCTGAGTGTAATTGCGTCGGAGCAGCCAGGGTGCCGGTCTCTGCGGGGTGTGAGGTCATCAGTAGACATCAGTGTTGACACAAAATCACCCACATCCAAGATGGGTGAGGGCATGGAGCCCTCCTTTAAAATTTGTATCTCGCCTGACCAGGCAGTGGTGCAGTGGATAGAGCATCGGACTGGGATGCGGAGGACCCAGGTTTGAGACCCCGAGGTCCCCAGCTTGAGTGTGGACTCATCTGGTTTGAGCAAAGCTCACCAGCTTGGACCCAAGGTTGCTGGCTCGAGCAAGGGGTTACTTGGTCTGCTGAAGTCAGCTGTCAAGGCACATATGAGAAAGCAATCAATGAACAACTAAGGTGTCGCAACGAAAAACTAATGATTGATGCTTCTCATCTCTCTCCGTTCCTGTCTATCTGCCCCTATCTATCCCTCTCTCTGACTTTCTCTCTGTCTCTGTAAAAAAAAAAAAAAATGTATCTCTTCTGTTTCAAAAAACTGTAGAAGGAGGCAGCAACAAGCAAAACTTCAAACCAGCATACGATAGGACATATCCCCACACAGTTCAAGGTGACTAAGTATGATTCTGTCTTCTTCCTGTGAGATCACAATCCTCTCCATTCCCACTTTGACTTTCCCACAATTAGCTGTCATTGTTTTAACAATAACCATTGACAAATATCATATTTAAGAATGGACATTCAAAGCTTATCAACTTTTTGTAAACTATCTGATCAGTCTTTCCACAGATCCATGACAGAACAATGGAGTGGTGTCTAATTTTGGGGCACATTCCCTTAGAATAGTCATCTCTACAGTTTTGGGTAGTGTACCTTCTCAGGAAAAATTTTTAAACATGTACACACAACAAACTTTTAAAAATTTATATTAAAGTTATGTATAAGTGCTAATGTGCTAATATATGAAGTGTAGTTATAAAACAAACAATAAACATTAAAAAGATACATTTTTGAACATGCATGCATGCACAATAAATTTTTAAAATTTATTTTTAAATTAGGTATGTGCTAATGTATTACCATAAGTAGTTGTAAAATGTACAAAAATATTTTAAAAATGAAAGAATGATAAAAAAGAATGATAAAGAAAACCATTCTTTTAGATATCTTGCTAATTGTAATGGCTTTATTAACCCTCGCCAAAATTTCAAGACACACTGTGTACTTGTGAAAGTTAATTAATTGTAAATGGAAAAGCATGGAAATCTATAATTCATGTGGTATTGGTAACTGCACTTCTTTCTGAGACTAATTCAATGACTGGTTTTTAAGCTCTTGTTGGCGCTCAGGGAGAATTCTAATAGGAAAAGGTTGGTTGGCGTTCCATTGTTCTTTTGTTGCTTTTGTTGGCAGTATAAGTATTGTTTTCAGTCTGTGAAAATTTTATGCAGGAATATTTTTATTGCAGCGAAAGAAAAACACATATAATATTTATAATTGTACCCATTTTTAAGTGTAAAATTCAGTAGTGTTATGTTTATTTATGTTGTTGAGAAACAGATCTCTAGAATTTTTTTATCTCGTACAACTGAAACTCTGTCCCCATTAAACAACAACTCCCCTCCTTGCTGTCCCACTAATCCCTGGTCAACACCATCCTAGTTGGTATTTTTATGAATCTGATGACTCTAGTTACCTCATCTAAGTGGAATCACATGGTATTTGTCTTTTTGTATCTGGCTTATTTAACTTAGCATATTGTCCCCAAGGTTCATCGATGTTGTATCATGTGACTGTGCAGGAATTTTTTTAAGTCACTTTCCCACTGTGGGAAGATTAGTTAAAGGTAGACTGTATAATCTACACATCTTCTCACAGAGCACAAGGAACTACAGTGCAGCATTAGGCAGTATTCTGAGAGCAGGTCAAGAGTGAGGGTGTCCTGGACATTCTGCAGTCGTGGGACTCCTACTCTTCCCTACCTACCCAGGGACAATGCCAGCATCAATCCAGATATTGGCTATTGATCAAACCTAATTTTTTAAATTGATCTTCTGAGATCCTAATGAGATATAAATAGAAATTCTAAAGTCCTCTTCACCATGGATGGCTATGGGAATTCAGCATCTCACAACCCCAGGGGTGCCATCATACTGAGGTTTATACCAATGGCACCCCCAGAGGTTGTGCTGGGCACAAATTGTGCAACCAAACATGGTAGCCCTGCCCATCCCTGGGGTGCAGTCAGCCTGCTTAAAGGCCATTGACCTAGGGAAAGACTGTTGTTTCTATGATCTTACTTAGTATTCAGGGACTTAAAGGAGGCCATCCTTGTCATTTCATTCAAAATAGTCATGTTAAAATAGGGAAGTGAGTGCCCAAAGGCTAATCTTGTACAAAATCACAGAGCTTCCTGAGGAAAAGCCCATCTAGGTTTCACTTACACAATTCCTATCCTATTATATTTCTCATTTTCTGTCACATCCTCTCTACAACCCACATTCTTTTTTTTCCACTTGTCCCAATTCCGTTTAGGGCTTGGACATGAAATATATTAAAAATAATATTGTCCTGGAATTTTTTATTTTTTATTATTCTCCAATAGAAAAAGGACGATGACTGAAGCCTTGACAAAATCATTCTTTCCTTCACCGGGTCTTCTGCTTTATTTTCAGAGATTTAGGTGTCCACGCTGCCTGCCTGGGCCTCCTGACCGAGTCACACATGGGGAGGATGGCCGACGTTGGGACTGCTGCTCCTTTGAGCCTCTTGCTAAGTCCCTGTGGACAGAGTTCTCTTCTGCCTTGTCAGGCAGAGTTCCCCGACTTTGCGTTTACACCAGTCCCCTCCATTCCTTCCCTTACCTTCTTCCATGGCTCTGCTTGAATAAAAAAGAGCACTTTGAACTCCCAGATGAAACTCTTATAAAACACGTTCCCAGGGAGTGGTGGCCCTTTCTAGGGTAAAAATCATCGTATGCACAATTGGTAATCAGTTATGTTGTTAGTCACGTTTCTCTCTGCCTTCTAAATCATGATACTTTAAAGGAAAGGGACTGTGTCTCCTGTCCCTTTTCATGTCCCAGCACATACTGTTCAACTCACATGGATAGAGAAACCATTTTATGTTGGAGTTTGTGCTGGTGAATGAGTAAGACATGGTTTTTACAGTTCAAGGACTTTCTAGGGTGGTGGGGGAAACGGTATCATATGATACTCACTGGAGTACAGGGTCCATGCAGAGGACAGCTCTGTTCAGTGTGCCAATCAAGTACTAGGGAAGCATGGCTGATGTCCTTGTGCAGACCCAAGGAGGGGAAGGAGTTCTCAGGAAAACCTTCCCAATGAAGTCAACACTGACAAAAGCAGGGGCTCCGTACAGTACTGATTGAGGAATAGTCACCATAACTGACGGTTAATCTTCAGAGTCCTACTCGTTAGAACCAGAGGTAATATAGTGTCACAATGCAAACATTGCCTGGCGGTGTTCTATACCTCAGAAATGTGGGCTATTTTACCTCTTCTTGAAGATAACTTCTTAAAATAGACGTAACAATTTGTCAAGCACTTCCTCCAAATACCTCCTGTGAGTTCATTTATTTTTTCATCTAGATTTAATTTTCCCCATCTTCAAAGGAGATTTGCTTCATTTTCTGGGTACTGTTTTGTGACTTTCCCTGTCATCATTTTTGCTGAGTTCTCACTGATAGTTAGATTTGGCTGAAGTTCAGGGGAGAGCTCCCCCACGGTTGGATTTGGGATGCGGATTTTGAATTCCCACATTACAAAAATACAAATGCAGAGTAATGTGACTTTAGAACTATAAGCCGTGCCCTCAGGGGACCCTGCCCCCATTCCTGTGTCCCTTCAGTGTTACGCAAGGAAGCTGGACACGAACTGAGGAGTCAAGCAGATCCTCTGAAATGAGCCAATCTAAAAGCAAGCAAAACTGTGGTCATCTGCCCATCCACCTCGGCAGTAAACCCCTTCTGAGCGGACAGTAGCTCGGACAGAATGGAGAAGTCTGAGTGAGCTGGAACTTGGGCAGCGGGGTCAGGGCCGATGACCCAATCTGTGAGGGCCGTAAAAAAAAGAAATGTGGGGCCTTGGCTGGTTGGCTCAGTGGTAGAGCATCGGCCTGGCATGCAGAAGTCCCGGGTTCGATTCCCGGCCAGGGCACACAGGAGAAGCATCCATCTGCTTCTCCACCCCTCCCCCTCTCCTTCCTCTCTGTCTCTCTCTTCCCCTCCCGCAACCGAGGATCCACTGGAGCAAAGATGGCCCGGGCGCTGGGGATGGCTCCTTGGCCTCTGCCCCAGGCACTAGAGTGGCTCTGGTCGCGGCAGAGTGATGCCCCAGAGGGGCAGAGCATCGCCCCCTGGTGGGCAGAGCGTCGCCCCCTGGTGGGCGTGCTGGGTGGATCCCGGTCGGGCGCATGCGGGAGTCTGTCTGAGTGTCTCTCCTGGTTTCTAGCTTCAGAAAAATTCAAACAAACAAACAAACAAACAAAAAAACAGAAATGTGGGACTCTGTGTTCAATGTTATTAAGAATTTCATGGCAATGATGACAGAGCATTAAATCAAGCTGAGGTTCTTTCTAAGCCAGATGCCCTGTGTAACTACATGGGTCACATGGTCATGAGGCTGACCTTTCTTCTCCTGCACACCTGGGTAAGGATGGGGCTGTCTGATTGCTCTTAGTGGGAAAAGAGATAGATATATAGTTAGACAGGCAGACAGTCAGACAGACTGATAGATAGACAGGGAGCCCATTTAGCAGGATGCTTGAACAAGAAGCTAGGTGATGCTGGCTGCCTTTGCAGGACTGTTGTAACTAAATTGATTCAAAACCACTTGGAACGTGTGTATATTTTCAAAGACCATGTAAATGCTAAATTATAACCCCCATGTGAAAAATCCACCCAATTTCTGTCCCAAATGTCTTTACTGAGCATTGGTGGTTCACTCAGATGAACGCTTCAGTGGCCTGTTTTGTCCTGAGGTCTTTGTCCTACACTCATCTTCCATCCTCACCTTCTCTCCTATGTGTGCCATGTCAGAGAACACAGAGGGCAGATGTCTTAGGCCTGTTCCATTAAAGAAACATTTGCGTGCTTGGGAAGTAGAGAGTCCTCAGCATAGGAAGTCAAGGTCAATGAGTGCAGATGTGTAGCATCCCAGGGCAGAAGCTTCAGCCCCAACCCTAGAAGGCCACCTTCAACCGAATTATAACAGGGGTTATTTTCCAGCAAATTATGTTCTGGGTTTTGGAGAGATCTGAAAATAAAATAAGGAGCACATATTTGTCATGAAGGCGATGGTGCTGGTGGAGGTGGTGGTATGTGTGTATTTTGTTTTTGTGGGGAGAGGGCTGGAAAATTTGCCTTCCCAGGGAGCAGCTGATCGAATAGGCCAGGTAACCTTTATCCCTGATTTCTAATCTGTGTCTCAATTGGCTTGAGTTGTGACAGCTGATTTAGGACAAACCATTCCCCTTCCTTGGAAGAGTATACAACCTCAGGCTTCTGCCATGTCCTGAAGCTATTTTTGTTTTAGTTGAGTGGAGGAAAAAACCCTGGCTGCTTCTTTATTACCAAAAAAGAAAGTCTGTAGTTTCTGCAGCCTTGAAACACCCCGTCTTGGAAGAGTACGCTGGGTAGCCAGCATGCCAAGTCAGCATCTGCTCCCCATCACGGGAAGTCAGCGCATGAGGGCAGAGCTTTGGCTCTCATAGGAAAGGCATATGGACGAGAGCCCGTGAAGCTGGTTAAGTGTGTGAAACACCTGGCAGGACACCCAGGCAGAGCGATCACCGAGCGAGAGCTGTCCGCATGGTCCTGGAGCCGTGACCTCACAGGTGCAGGTCACAGCTGCAGATTTGGGTGACACGGTGTCAGAATGGGTGCTGAACCTAGCAACATGTGGTGCCAGGGTTCTCGAGAATCCTTTGAAGTGTGTTTACCCGTTTTCCTACTGCTGTAGGAAAACATTTTCATGCATTGGATTTTGTGGGATGTCATGATTTTCCACAATGAGGAGAGTCAGGAGGCATGCTTCCCCCTCTGCCACCCAACGAACCGAGGCATAAATCATCTGTGATGTTGGTGGCAGAGGGGGTGTCAAAGTTAGGTCTTCTATTATCCAAGCCAGTGTGGCAAGTGTGCTGACTTCCAAGCCAGTCTGCCCGGATTCAAACTCCATCTCTTTCACTTAGCTGCTCTAGGTCTTTGGGTATGTTGCCAAACCTCTCTGTGCCTGAAGTCTTCTCTCTATCAAATTGAGATAGTTGTCATATCCACCTCACAGGTTGTTGCCATAGAAGTGTTAAGCGGTTTGCATTTGCAGAGAAAGTGCCTAATAATGCCTTGGTGCAAAATAGGAAAATGTCTTTGCCAAACCTGTAAGCATCATCGTTGACTCAGCCTTAAGCGTGGCTCCTCTTGTTGCACAGTGGGTTTGGTTGTGTATTTTCCTCTCCTGCTCATTCTTTTGTTCCCCTGGTGAGGAAGTTGTGTTCAGTAGATCATGACTGGCTTGACCATGGTGGAGCCACCTGACCATGGTGACTAACCATTTCATGCCCAGGTTGGGTGGCTGTGTAGGGGTTGGCAGGGCACGATTCTCCTGGCCACAGGGACATTTTCTTTCTGTGGGCCCATGCTTTGCCTTCCTTTGATTGTACCCAGCACTGTGCTTTAGTAGCAGCGTTCGGGAAGAGATGGGGGAATGCAATGCTGGTGTTAATGTTGAAAGCAAAGCAAAACTGGGTCTTTTTCTCTGTGGCGAATTTCTGTAATTTGGGGAAACTACCTGTGGATTTTCTGATCCTACGTCAGCTTCTCTGGCCTCTGAAATATAGAAGTTCCCCCCAAATCACACGATTCTAGGGGGGATGAGCAGGGTTGGTGCTTTCACAGTGATACTGAATAGATTTCATTTAGCTCTAGAAAACTGGCCGTGCCTGTTGGTTTTCTTTCTCACCATCTGTATATAAAGTAGATGTGCCCTTAAATGAGGTAGTTCACTGGCATGTCTTGGATTCTGCATTTACATTTATCTTTTATTGACAGTTGTCTATCTCCTTTATTTCCCTTGGTGTTTGACTGGTCAGTCATAACTTCTTGGGACAGGAGAGAGCAAATCTCCTCTGTCTTTTTTTTTTGCCCTGCTTGAATTGGTACCTCCTGTGTAGACCGGGAGAAGTAATAGTGAATATCTATGTCTTTGTCTGAAAGCCTATTGTCTTTTGTTCAATCACAGCAGCCATTCTAAAAAGCATCTGACCTTTATACCAACAGCCTCTATTCTGAGAATAATCTAAGGAAGGACAAAGAAGGAAGGGGCTGGATGAATAAGCATTTCTTTGGAGTGTCTGTGGATTGAGTTAGAGGCACACAAGTTGTGCCGCGGCCGCTCAGCCCTCCCAGCTTCCTTCCACACTCTTCCTTTGGCCATCATTCCACCCTCCTCCTGTGACTTCTCTTTTCAGGAAAAATACAAGCTGTGGTTGGTACCGAACACATAGAATACATCCATGCCAGGATCAGGGGCCCAGGAAATGTCAACTGAAATTAATAACTTCGTAACTAACAGGTAGAGGCTGCTTACTTTATGAAAACAATGGTGACAAATACTGATATCCTTTCTTTGGATTCTCATAGTAGCCACATGAGATACACATTTAATTTAATTTAATTTAATTTTGTCCTTCATGAAGAAGAAGCTGAGCATATAAAGAGGCCAAGATATGAGTGAAATCACTTGTTCACAGTGATTCGGCCACGCATGAGAGCTGGGGTTCCTTCTGGTCTCCCAGCTGCTGAGCCCAACGTGCTTGCGTTACCGTATCTTCCTGCCAGTTGAATACAATGGGAAAGAAAAGGGCAGCCCTCTTTTACTATTATTTTGCAGTCATTTTTATTTTAGGGACCAGATCAACACTATTTGACTGTTTTTGCTTTTTAAATCTCATTTAACTCTCACAAACTGATGAGGTAGTTATATTGTTACTTACGTTTTATTGGAGTGACATGAATTAATATAATTATCCAGGTTTCAGGTGCCCAATTCTACATCACATCTCTACTCCATATTGTATTTCATCCCCCTCAACTCAAGTCTTTGTCCATCACATTTATCACCCCTGTGCCCTTCTCCACCTCCTCCCCACACCCCGCCCCTGCAGTCTCCATACTGTTGTTTGTGTCCATGTCTCTCTCTCTCTCTCTCTCTCTCTTTCTTGTTTTTTGTCCTTTTTTGCTCAACCCCTTCACCTCTCTCACCCAGCCCCCACCCTGACAGCTGTCTGCCTGCTCTATATGTACGAGTAAAACAGCATTATTTAAAAAGAACATTGACACAAAGAAAAAAATTAAGGGTAGAAAATACTAATTAAAAAACATGACTATAGGATAAAATATAAAACGAATTTCAAGAAGACAAAATCCCTAAACATGGCCTCCCAAAATGATAGCAAAGCTAGTTATTTCTATTACCATGAAGGTCAGAATAGAAATGCTAGGGGCAGAGTGTGGTGTTGAGGCAGAAGCTCAGCCTTCGGGTCTTGCTAGGTGAGAGCAGTGCAGGGACAAATGAGGAAGAACTGTAAGGGTTAATTAATGTACCTGTCATTGAAAAGACCCATCATTTTATTTTTAACCATCTTTTGAAAAAGAAGAAAACACAGCCAAAGTTCTCTTCTGACATGAATGTCTACACCAGGGGTCCCCAAACTTTTTACACAGGGGGCCAGTTCACTGTCCCTCAGACCATTGGAGGGCCGGACTATAAAAAAAGCTATGAACAAATCCCTATGCACACTGCACATATCTTATTTTAAAGTAAAAACAAACAAACAAACAAACAAAAAAAAAACGGGAACAAATACAATATTTAAAATAAAGAACAAGTAAATTTAAATCAACAAACTGACCAGTATTTCATTGGGAACTATGCTCCTCTCACTGACCACCAATGAAAGAGGTGCCCATTCCGGAAGTGTGGTGGGGGCAGGATAAATGGCCTCAGGGGGCTGCATGTAGCCCGTGGGCCGTAGTTTGGGGACCCCTGGTCTACACCTTGAGAGATTAAATTAGTGGAGTTTCTAATGCTCAATTTTTGGAATGGTACTCATAGAATTCTAGATGATTAAAAACTATCAGAGGCAAGCAACTCTATCTATCCTGTCTTCATCGCAAAAGGTTGGCAGGAAAGTCTCTTCTGCTTTTTATTTTATCTTTTTATTTTATTTTATTTTATTTTATTTATTCATTTTTAGAGAGGAGTGAGAGACAGAGAGAGAGAAGGGGGGAGCTGGAAGCATCAACTCCCATATGTGCCTTGACCAGGCAAGCCCAGGGTTTCGAACCGGCGACCTCAGCATTTCCAGGTCGACGCTTTACCCACTGCGCCACCACAGGTCAGACTCTTCTGCTTTTTAGAAAAATGCAGGAACTCTGATCTGGGAGAGGCCTTTAATGACGTGCCTTTGATGTTCCTGAGAAGCCACTGGGTTAATGACTGCACTGGCCCCAAGTGATGGGCTGTGACCTGCTGGCCGCCCCAGCTGTTTACCCCATTTCACTGTGCCTTCGCCATGGTCTGATACCTCGTCTAAGACACACATGAGCCTCTGTTCATAAAACATGAAACACAGAACCATAGAGAAACAAGAAGGTGTTTCTTACTTATTGTTTCAATAAGCACGGCGATCCAGAGAAAGCTCAGAAAAACACTGAGAGGGATGCACAGAGATCCTTGGGGCAGGGCAGGAGGCAAGTGTCTCCATTTTGATCTCTTTGGGGCTGGGTGTCGATTTTTCAAAGAATTTGCAATATCTGAACCAATCTCTGCCAAAGATACACAGCTTTGTGCTTTTCCTCTTATTTATGAGCCATCTGAGGAGCTGCTTGTCATGATACTGTTTCAGTGGTGCTGGAAATGCTGGAGTCATTAGAAATGCAAGTCCTGGGATGCAGCGGCATGAAAAGAAGACAACACTGAGAAGAAAAATTACTTAAGAACAAAAGCATCACCAGGGGCTATGTGGCATTCAGTAGCACTCGCTAATAAGAGTCTCTAAGCCACCACGAAAATAAGATGGATTTTTCTTTTCCTTCTTTGCCAAATCTCTGCAACTACTTGGTAGGCAGAGTCCAACAGAGCCAGATGTTGCTAAAAAGTACCTTAAAACAAGGACTCACCCTTCTCTTGATACACAGTTGCCATCGGATTGATAGCACCAAATAATATCTCTTATGGGAAACACTGTCAGGATGGGCCGGTGGGAAGCGCACACCTACTGGGTGCCAGGTCCTTACAACTGGCCAGTAAGAGCCAGAGGTTTTGATGGGTTCTAAGAGGGAGGGAACGGAGATTGGACAAGGGATTTCCCAGCAATGCATAGCTGCTGGGGCTGCTAGCACTCACATGTCTTCTCAAGAGGTGGAAATCCTCTCTGATATCCCCACTGGGGTCTCCCACCCATGCCCCTGATCTTAGCCACCTTGGGTCAAGCTCTTACCCACAGTATTGAGGTGGTTGGGTTAGTCTCTCTCTGTCCCTCCAGGTTGTGAGCCAGTCAGAGGAAGGATGTGCCCTTCTCCTGGGGACTCTCCGGGTCTGGCTCATGGGAAGAAAAATAAACAGTCCCAGCAATGAGCTACCTTCTCACTCCCACCCCCAACCGTGGGTTGAGTCTGGGCCTCTGATCCTGAATCTGTGACCTTCACTGCCTGCCTGTGGTTTTGCACATTGATGAATGTACCTCATTTTGACAGTCAGCTTTTAAAAAGAATCTTTTATTTCTCAACCTGGGAGAGAGCAAAGTCCACTAACGGGAGAAATTTCTGTGGGCTGTGTAGAGAGACTGGCCCTGGGACTGTGAGAAGCTCGTTCCTGTCCTCCCCTGGTGGCTCAATAAGGGATTGAAAAGAAGTGCCTCTGTGAACTAGAGGCTGCTGGGGGATCTCTTTGTCCTTTGTCACCCAGGGACTGGACTCCATGAGGGCTGTTGTACTTTCTCCAGGGTTGCCAAAGCAAATGCGTGCATAGAGAGAGCTCTCTTTCCAATGTTTGGTGGCAAAGTGAGCTAGTCTTTCGGGGAGATGGGGAAGAAAGAGTGGAGAGGGGGTAGGATCCTGGGGACCCTGAGGGATGACCTAGAATCCTTACAGGGCTCTTTATTCCCCAATCTTAAGGAGCTTTGGAAGTGGGGACTTTCTAATCAAGACACATCTCACCAAATTAAATACCAAGCCCAGTTCCTGGAGTAAATACAGATTTATCTACTTAAATACTGTAAATATTGACTCAAAATATTCTTGGATTGTTTTTTCTACCCCATATTTGACCTGCTATAATTTATTTTGTGTTTATTCTCTTCAAATTTTTGAAATAAAAAAATAACTAGCTTTTAATAGGAACTTATATTTCATCCTAAAGATGAAATGAAACATCCTGGCATAACCCAAAAGATGAATACCACAGTATTCTGGAAATCACGTCAGAAAAACTTTCAAAATGACAGCACACATTCATAGCCTGCAATCATGGCCCACGAGAAAGCTGCGGATCAAAGGTGTGAAAGACGGCGTTAGAATAATTTGCTAAAGGCTTAATATCACCCCACGTCTCAAACCTTTTACTTTCATGTGACCAGAGGCTGGTGGAGCCACACAGGAGCCGAGGCAAAAGGAAACATTAGTAATATGGATGGACTGTGTCTTTATGTCAAATGCTGATGTTTGCTTATCATGACTCTTTGCAGTACTTTTGACTTTTCTAAAATATTGAATTAATATTTTTCAGCTTCACCAAGGTACAACTGACAAAATTTTAGCATACTTACAGAAGTACAACACAAGGATTTGATAGATGTGTGTAGTGTGAAAGAGTCTGCCCGTCGAGTTAATTACCCCATCTATCCCCTAGCATGCTTATCTTTTTGTGTGTGAGAACACGTAAGTTCCCCTCTCCGAGCAAATTCCAAATATACAACACAGTGTTATCAATGGTAACTGTCATGTTCAACACCAGCTGTCCAGATTGTATTCATCTTGTAGCTGAAAGTCTGTAACTTTTCACCAACCTCTCCATATGTCCCCTAGTCCCCCGCCCCGGCAACCACCATTCCACTCTGTTTCTATGAGTTTGATGTATTTTCTCAGATTCCATGGAGGAGTGATCCTGTGCAGTATTTGTCTTGATTAATGAGTTTCTTGGTGCCCCCTAATACAGGGAGTGGGCAAAAGTAGGTTTTCAGTTGTTCGTATGGAAAAAGGCATGCAGGTTATGATGACTACAGTAGCTTTGTTAACTCGAAAGAACATCATGGTGGCACAGGGGAGACAGGTACAATTTCATAAGTGCTCCAATTGCCAGCCTTCCTTATTTACACATTCCTGCAGTTTTTGAAAATCAGTAAAGAGACTTGAATTTAGGTGACCTGCCTGGGTTAGGCCCACTGCCTCCTGAGGTGGTTGAATTCAAACCAACCTTTGCCCACCCTTGTATCTTGTGTCTGAGAAATGTCTCACTCACCTCACCCAATGGTGACTACTCCACGAACACCAAGACTTTGTGTAGATTTCACAAGGAACAATATGGGTGGAGAAATAATCGAGTCGCTCATTTTCAAAGGAAACCTAGGCTTTGCGACCAATGTGTAATCATGCTATTTCTGGGTCTGCTGGTGATGGTCAGTAAAACAGCATGCTTCCTATTTAAACTGACTGGTAAGACACTGTATTACTGATGTGCGTTCATCCTCGAGGTGTAGGATGGAAGAGATCGGACATGCCTTCATAGCCACTCCAAGCTCAAGGTGCAGGGAGAAATGGATCTGAAGTCAGTTACTTACTAGAAAGTTGGCGTAGCCTGCTGGTGTGGAGTATCTTATGTAAAGGGATTGTCCGTGATTTTGCAACTTGGTTGAAGAGAGTCAGCTAGCCAAATTTATGTGATGAGTCACACACCTCTCCCCAGACCTATTGGTGAGATCCACTGTGAGTGACCTGCTCGACAGAGGCTCCACAGACTTCAAGCAGGTGTGAAGGGACAATATGTCACCTCTTGCCCATCTTGTGCTGTGAGTTTCCACCACTCGACTTCCTGCCCTGGGGCTTCCTCCTTGTCCCTGGGCAGATGCCAAGGTTGAAACACTGCCCAGTCTAGAAGCATCAGGAATTGACACTCTGTGGTGCATGTCTTGGACCAGAGAGAGGCAGGGCAGTTGATAACTCAGTCACCTTTTTTCTGCTGGGATCTGTGCTCAGACACGGATCACACAACCTTAAAGGCACCAGATGAGCGTCTGCGTGCAGCTACCTGGCAATGTCAGCTGGGCGATGAATCCTCCCAGGCTCTCTTCTCTTTTCCCACCGTTTCTCCCTTCCTCCTGGTCACCCCTTTTTTATCTGTAGCACAGACGGCGTTTGTCTCAGGCTCTGCTTTATGGGAAACGAGGTGAAGGCATATTCTTTGTCATTTTCCTGTAGCCATTGCTGCAACCGGACTGTCAGGCAAAATTACTTCAAAAATTAAGCCTTTTAATACCACTTTTGCCTTTTTATAGAGTCTTGGCTATCAGAGGAGCTCTCATACTCTTGCTCTGTATCTAGGCTCCTTTTATTTTTTAATTTTTTAAAAATTTTTCCGAAGTTAGAAGTGGGGAGGCAGTCAGACAGACTCCTGCATGCGCCCGACCGGGCTCCACCCGGCATGCCCACTACCTAAGGGTAAATTGAGTGGAAGACACTTCCTCACACAGGACCTTTATCCTTTAAAGAGGTCTGAGGCATGGCAACAGGCATGTTGTCTTATATGTTTGAGGATGGAATGCCAGTGTGCCAGAGGAGGGTAGGCGCAGAGCGGGCTTCAGCAGCAGGGGCTCTGCCATCAGACAGCTGAAGAAGGAAGGTACTGTCGTTCTTCTAGACTTTTGGGAGAACATGGAAAGGTGCTGTGTCTGTGGTGGGACAAAGTGTCGCAGAGGGTCCCAAACAGGAGTGCTTTAAGAACATGAAGTCGTTAGGGAATGGGGTTGGAGTTGACCAAGAAAGGATCTGAATGAGAACGTCTGGGTCAAGTGCCACAAGAAGGTGCAGATGATAAAAAACCTGGGGATTGTGACTGCATATTTGGTCAGAGGATTTTCCTGCTTTCTGCACACCGTAGTGTATTAAGCTGGGTTGATATGTAGACTGAATGACTCAGTGGTGGTATTCACGGTACCAGTGAATCATTTCCTAGAAAAGAGCTCAGCATGTAGAATCTCACATCAGGGTTTTCCCTGAAGACAGTTCATCATGCCCTTCTTCTTTAACATTTCATCTTATTATTAGTCCAATTAGAATAGATGACATTCTTGAGTTGTGGCTCCTACTGTTCAGTAGGTAGTACAGGTCCCCATCCATGGTGCTGATCACATGACTGGGCTAATGGATGGAGGAGGCAGGGTCTTCTCTCACTTGGCCATGTGAGTGGGTGGGGGGAAGAGGCAGCCTCCTTGCTCAGGGCATTGACTTTCATCATCTCATGAAAAAGAACTTTTTCCCAACTGGATATTTGGAGAATGACATTCATCCATCTCACCTATCTGTCCATCCATCCATTGATCCATTGATCCATTCATCCACCCATCGATCCATCCATCCATCCATTTCAGCATAGTCTAGTTATGGGATCCTGTGTTATTAAAAATTCACAAAAGACCTCATAGCAGTATGATTGATCCCTGGACTATTGGTTTGACTCTGCTTTCCATAAGTCGGGTGTCTTCAAAACCTTTTCTTGGGTGCTAATGAAGTCACAGTGACCTTCACATAGGACTTTTTCTGTCTCAGTACTCCCCACCTGCTGAGGGAGGCCCTCAGGAGGATATTGGGAGAGATGCTCATGCTCAGAAGTTTAAAGGGAGGGCTTTGGAGCAGGTGCCTCTGGGTTGGAGTCATGTCTGTGCCACTTCCCAGCTGCGTGAACTTGATTAAATCCTTTTTGTACTTCAGGATACAATCTGTAAAGTGAGGCTGATGAGGATAATGAGGATAATGAGGATACTTTGTCAGAGATGTTGTTGTAATTCTAATGAGTCGATGATGTCCGGGAGCCCTTGGAGCATGTTGGCTGTGGCATGTGTGAGCCATGACCACCCTGACACCAGGCTGACTTAGACTCTCTTCATTTACCAATTTGGGGGAATATCAGTCTTCTCACCTGGACCTGGTGACAGAACAATCATGTGTGATGACCTGCAAGATCCTGGGAACAGGAAAGCTCTTAGATAATTACCCCACTGCTCTCAGATTTGCCTGAAAAATGTCACAAGGTCTCAAAGGATTCTGAAAAAAGGATGTTTTCAATAACCAGTTCTCCCCTGTCAGGATCATTTTCTGATCCAAGACACCATTTCCTTATGACACCTATCAACTAGCTGCATTTTGCCTCCATCGAATGAGGCCTGATGCAAGAACCCTGCCTTAGAAATCCTGGAAAGAAGACTCCTTTTTGTTCCTTAATCCATGCATTTCATTTTGATTTTCCTTGGGTTCCTAAAAAGTGATCTTTTATAAAATGAAGAATTTGTAACATTTGAAAGTTGTCAATGTATTTAAAGATGGTGGGATTGAGTGTGCACCTATTTTGTACGTGTAAGCCATTTAATTTGACTTTATTCAACTCTAGAACACTGTTCTTCTATTTCTTGGAATTTGATTTTTTTAAATGAGCCTTCTATCCATAATGTGGGAAGGGTAGAGTGTTTGAATACTGGGGAAAGCCGCTGTGCTGCTGGCTTGATCCTCCACAATGGTGATCACATTTCCATGAGAGCAGGAATTACCACAATTGTCACTGAAAAGAGGAGCTGTGAAGTTAAGCACAAGGAAAAAAGAAAGGGGCATTTTTACTTGCAAATCCACGATCTTTAAGAAATATGTAATTTGGTTTAAATGTAGATGGTGTGTATATAATACAGGTTGAGTGCTTTAGATAATGATACTATAGCATGGGGACTTAATGGGGTGTCTCAAAGAATAATTGATGTTTGGCTAAGAACTGCAACTGTCTCCCTGCATGGGACCCTAGGAAAGATCTATCATTCTGACAATCTTATGTGTACTGACTTAAATATGAAGAAGGGACCCACACTTAGGTCAACTTTCCAACTTGTCACCTTTTCTTCCACTTCCTGCCAGAGCAAGGTGTTTTTTCCCTCTCAGAATGGGACAGAGCACCCCCTGACTTGGGTGGATATTTATGCTTCACATTGGCTGGGATGGGGTGTGCGCATGCGTGTGTGTGGTGGGGTTGGTAATGATCAGGAGACTTGATTTTGTCTCTCTTGGGCTATCATCTACAGAAGGCAATAAGCGAACACAGGATGGTTAACTTTGTTAACATAAATCCTTATTGCTCACCCCATTTGTTTACACCAGTCAGGTCCTGACATTTTCTCAATCAAGTTTGACTAAGGACCAGGTAATTTCTCATGACAACATTGAACACTAATGGGAACTAATTAACTGATTATTATTTCTTTGATATTATTTTAGGCTGAAGTCTTGAACCAAAATACCCATTTTTGAGGGCTCCTTTATCCCTCAGTGGGAGTCAGTGCTCGAGGTTTTCTCCTTATCCAGTGCTCTGCCTCTCTTTCTAAGGTCCCATGCAGAGTTACGTAACAATGACAGTTCCTGGGCAACACTCACCTCTGGGCAAGGAAATCCAGTCCCCGGTCTTGCCCGTGACCTTGGACAAATCAGTCTCCCTAACTGGCTTAATTTTTTTTCTCACCTAAAAGTTAAGAGACTTTACATCTCTTCAATCCTTTTAAAATTTAAAGCATATTTTCTGATAATTACCAGAAAATTTGATTGACAAAATACTTCTCTCTTCATGGCTTAGAATAATTCTGAACATCGTGTTATTTAAAACGAGTAAAAAAGCTAAAGCTAAATAAGCTTTGAGGAAATATGCTTATACGTTTACACGTGTAACACATTTAACACAGCTCTCCGACCTTCTACTTGGACCATCTTGCTCAAAGATTCAAGTCTAACCATGAAATAGTCATACTTCTGGTCAACCTGGTAAAATAAAAATGCACAGGAGAGGCATAAACAATGACAGAAAAATAACTCAACAACAGGAGAAAGTGTGACTATCGACATAATTTTTTAGTTGATTAAAATTCATTTCAATAAGACATTGGATGCTGTGGTTGGAGTGAAGATGTAGCAGTCTAATGACCACCATTGGCAAAGGTGACAGCTCTGATCTCATGGTTGGCACAAACCCTTGGCTTTTTCCTTCATATTTTCAGTGAGGTTATGCTCTGTCAACAACAGTCTCCCACCTGCCGTGCCTTGATGTGGGCGAGGGAGGTAGTCTGTGCCACTTCAGTAGCTCCTTTTTTTCAGTTGATTATTTCCTGATCTCATGAGCACCTTGTTTTAACCACCCGAGCTAATGTAATATAGAACTTGATATAATGAAAGAGCTATTTGAAACTATAAGAGAGAAAAAATAATTCTAAATACATTTGATAACAATTCTTTTCTTTTTTTTATGCCTTTAGCGACAAGGTGCTGGGGCAACCAATGGAAAAGACAAGACATCTGGTGAAAATGGTAAGATGGCATGAGTAGTCCAACTACTCACTGTTTTCTCATCTCAGCCTTGGGCACGCGGCAGGTGTGGACCATGCCTTCCATACAAGTCAGCTTACTGTGTATGTCTGTGCTTCAGATAGATGGTCTGGTTTTACAAAAGAAACTGAGCTAGCTAAATGCAGTGGTAAGAATGATTTCCTCCCCAGTGGAGGACTCCCATTTTGGGCAACATGATAATTACAATGCAAATATAGTTCTCTGCTTTCTTCATTAGGGTTAGTGAGAACCATCCCAGTTGTTGTGAGGATAAAATAAGATCAAATGAGATAAGTGCTTGGAAAACTGTGAAATGCTTGACTCCTTAAAAAAGGGTTTAAAATCTGCTTCAACCCTTCCTGTACACGGAGCGCAGTGCTGGTCCCAGGGAAGGGGCAGGGTCAGCGAGCACCCCTGTCACTCACCAGGAATTAAAAGTATGTAGTAGACACCAGAGTATTTGCATCCTGAGACTAGTCTGCATTTGGCCTTCACTTGTAGGAATAATCATAATTTATGAATGGGGAAATTCAGGCGTGGAGTGGAGGAGCTGGGATATGAACAGCAATGGGAAGAACATGGATTTTGATGGTGACAGAGCCGAGAGTAAGCCTAGGTCCCCAACTTTAGCGGCCGTAACAGAAGTTGACTCATAATAATGAAAAATCCCCAGTAAACCCTGAGAATTCTATGAGTTTTGGCTCTGGTTCTGGGTGTTCTTACTTTCTGTTAATTATAAAATGAACTCCATTATGTGGAAAACTAGTCCTGCTTCCCACTGGGTGAGACTGACACTGGTGCCTACTCATCCAATTGTGTGGAAAGTGCCAATCTGCCACGCCAGCTCTAAACATTCCCTGGGGCTCTCCAAACCACTTTGGATGCTCCATCATGAGTCTGAGCTTGGGCCTGAGCAAAACCCAATTACTAGAATGTTCTTCTGTCCTATATGCATCTGCACCTGCTAACTCACCCAGCTGTTCCAAGACATCTTATTAAGGAGAGTTAGGGTGGTGACCCCTGGGATGAAAAGTCATTATAGCAATAAGCAGAGGATTTGGTGCCCAAGCATGTCCTGATCAGAGATGGCAGGGAGGGCAGGGAAAAAGATGAGTACTTTCACAAGCCTTTTATGAGGTCCAGGGCTCTCTCTGTCCCCTCTGTGTGAGTTGGGGAAGGGTAGATTGCTGGCCAGGCAGGAGCTTCCTGATTTTCTGGGTTCATAGATTCAGATCCATCTCTTCATTGGAGTTCATTTCCATAGACCCTCAGAACCTTAGTATCATGGGGCTTTATAGTCAGGAGACTCCCAAGAGGTCTCTTACTGCACCTGTTCTCAAATCCCTTGCTCTCACTTTTCTCCACTCTTAAAAATTGCTCAAGGACCCCATAGAATTTTTGTTCATGGTGGTTATATCCATTTTAAAAAAGTTTGCCCATGCTTTCACTAATGTGATACCTATGACAAGTTCTATTTTAAAACAAAAACTAAGTACATTTTCCAAAACAGAAAAAATAAATGTAATGAAAGAGTCGTAATGGTTGACGATTTTGCCAATCTCTTTAATGCCCCTCTGCATTCAGTAATGTTGTAGGTCATGTAGCCTCCAGAAAATTCCACTGTGCACTCATGAGAGACTGAGATTTATAAAGCAAAACAACAA
The DNA here is from genome assembly GCF_036850995.1 of Saccopteryx leptura. Lineage (NCBI taxonomy): Eukaryota > Metazoa > Chordata > Mammalia > Chiroptera > Emballonuridae > Saccopteryx > Saccopteryx leptura. The sequence continues at coordinate 219,204,910 of NC_089504.1, read as the reverse complement.
AACAAACAAATAAACAAAACTTTGGTAGTTAAAAAATAATTTTGATTCTGAGTGTTCCTGCAAAGGAGGGAAGCACCCCTAGGGCACCTGGTCCACACCTTGAGAACTGGTGCTCTGGCGTAACCGCCGTGTCACACCTGGGGCCTGGAGCCTGCAGGTCAGGCACAGTTGTGCCCACGACAGAATGCCTCTGTCAGTTGGCTTTAGCCTGGCGTCGCATAGATCCTTTGAAGCATGTCTACATGCGCAGTGCTTTGTACCAAAGGGAATTATCAGCAGTTGCAGAAGACATTACTTTCTGCCATTTCAGGGGATGGGATTTCTTGCAGCCAAAAATTGATCCATTCTCGTGAAAACTGAGCATGTCTTTTCTGAGTATAAACATTAATTGAAAGGAAAAATTCAAGATGATATGGTTAAAGCTTTTCTTTATATAATTCTAGATATCAGAGGATATTTACTTCAGAGTAGAAAAAGAGAAATTTAGAATTAGCAATTATTTGATGGTTATAGAATAATTGTGCTGTATAAATTCAAATTATTATTAACATGTACCCTAATTTTAGACAAAACTGCTCATGTATCATATCTGTGAATGATATTTTATTGTAATACTGAGTTTGTGCTTTTGCCTCTAAAAATGAACCAAGACAAAGGTCTGTAACAACCCAACAACATTTAGGATAAAGACTTTTAGAAGTGATCTAAAAGACATTTCTCTAAAAATCTAAGTTGCTTAATTTCTTATTCTTAAATTCATAATATGAGAAGATCATCTTGGAATTTCTGTGTTAACCTAAATTTACATTCCATTAAAAATCAAATTATTTTAGTCTGCTATCACGGGTATCCAGAGAGGTCTTTTATCTTAACGTATATTTCCTAATACAAATGAAGCTGCCTAGATGTATTTGAAGGAGCAGAGACCCATGAGAATAGAACTATAAGCACAGAACATGAAAATGTTAAGAGATTTGGCTAGTAGCCAGTTAATTGTAAGTAGTCAATTAGTCCCCAATTTCATTAGTCATCTACAAGGCAAAGTGTTCTCATTTCAAATGTTATAAATTCAGTTTAGGTCTCCATTTAACACTTAAAGCATCAAGATTACTGAGTGAATTGTGAGCACCTTAAAATCGTAATTTGCATCATAGAAGACAAAGGTCAGATATATTAAAACTCCAGAGGGACATAGATTCTTGGGCTCTGCTGAACTTTGCTATACTAAATATTATCTCAAGAGGGCCATTGGCTGGGAATCTAGATTCCTGTTTTTGTTGCCATGGTATTTATTGATGTGAAATATAACATTTACCTACTCTGTACCCAGAATGCCTTTTCACTTTCCAGGACGCCAACCTCTGAACACACAACCCAGCAAATTCAGATGTTCTTCATCTCATTTGTGGTTTGGAGATAGGTTTTTGTTTTTTTTTCAGACATATTAGGGCCATTATTATTTTTTTTAATTAAAAAATAAATTCATTAGGATCTTGGTGGTTCAGAGAGTTCCATTCCCAAATGAACAAAGCATCCTCATTATATGATTAGTTTAGGCCGAGAACTTCATTTGTTTCTTGACATAATGCCCTAATTGAGTGGAACCATAATTCATAGCTCCGGTTACAGCCCATCTGCCTCATTGAAATTGGACATGTTCATTGATACAGACGCAACTTTCTGTGTCTAGATTATTCACCACTCATTAGCAGTCTGGAGACAATTAAAAGGTGTTTTTTTGTTGTTGTTGTTGCATGACAACAATTTTGATGGATATCTTGATTCGTATCTTAAAACTCATCATCCAGGGAGACTCTAAGAGTTAAATTTTTTTATTGACATCAAAAAGTAGAAAAAAACTGTGCGACAGTGGCTGCCGGGAGGCTTCCAACCCGAAGGGAAGATTTATGAATAATAAACCTCTGACAGAGCTTACTTTTAGAGCTTGGAGGCTTACCCAAGCTAAATTGAATTTCTAAAACGGGCATGGATTTCTCCTGACTTAGTGAGCTGTGATACATTTGTTTCCAAAAGGCTCTGTCTTCGGAGGTGAGCGGCACAGATGCACCTGATTTTAGTAAGAGAACCTCCTGCAACCCCACCTGTTGGTAATGCCCACAGGGCAGGCATTATTGTGAGCTATTTCTGGGGCTGATGGGGGTTGTTGTTTCTTTGAGGTGTGAGTAGCTAATCAAACACTCAGGAATCGTATTGAATAGGTGTGATAATTTTGGGGGGAGGGGTAACAGATTGTGGCTTGAGAACTTTCTAATAGGTGTGAGGGGAAGCTAGGAGCACATAGATTTAGTTTACTTTGATGTAATTATATGATTGCTAACAATGAATAACCTGAAACATTGTTATTCTGGGTACTCTCCTCCCCTTGTTTTGAATAAAACCAAAGCCCTAGAAATTTATCTCACCTTTAGATTTGAGGGCATACACCTATCCAACCTCTCCCCACACACTGTAAATTTATTTTTCTATTATTAGCTCGGTGGAGAGATAGAACGATTGAGAAAGACCTGATGCATAGACAGATAGACACTATTAATCTGACCATGGATTTTCAAATAAGAAATAAAATTCAAGCCCAATCTGTGGTGCCACAGTGGATGCAGTGTCGACCTGGAGTGCTGAGGTCACTGGTTTGAAATGCCAGGCTTGCCCTGTCAAGGTGCAGATGAGAAGCAACTACTATTAGTCGATGCTTCCCACTCCTCCCCCCTTCTCTCTCTCCTTCTTCTAAAGTAAAAAAATAAATAAAATAAAAAAAGAAATAAAATTCAATATTTATTCCCAAAGCGCTTTCTACACTCCCTCCTTGGCCCCAGATCACCCAGTAGATACTAAAAATGTCTCTTTGGTGTTCTTGACACCTGATGATCTATTGATACCTACAAACTGATTTGGGCAGTTCTTGCCTGGGATCCATTTGCTTAAAGTGATCAGTCTTTAAGGTGGGCCACCATTCCCAAGCCAGAATGCTCTCAATCTTTTCATGTTCCTGTAATACAACCATGAGCCACATGAAGCCCAGGACTCGCCTGTGCTGATCTATCGTGAGTGTTGCCGTGAATACCGCAGATGCTTTCAAGGTGAAAAGTCAAAGGATTCTAGTCTCCGTCTGGGTCTCTTGGCCTTCTGCTCCTCCTTTTTCCATATTTGAAGCAACCAGAAAGAAAAATTCAAAACCACAGTGGATGAAATACTAACGTGGCTTTCAAATATTACTAGTGGGATATGTCCTTTACGCTGCTGGCTCAGAGCACACTGAAGAATCTATATATATATTCCAGAAGGAAGATACAGGCACACAGGTTGATTGTGGTATCAATCCAGGTGGGGAAAGAATGAAATTGCAATTGCTTATTAAAGCTAGATTTTCTTTTTTTTGTATTTTTCTGAAGTTGGAAATGGGGAGGCAGTCAGACAGACTCCCACATGGGCCCAAACAGGATCCACCCGGCACGCCCACCAGGGGGCGATGCTCTGCCCATCTGGGGCATCGCTCTGTTGCAACCAGAGCCATTCTAGCTCCTAAGGCAGAGGCCACAGAGCCATCCTCAGCGACCGGGCCAACTTTGCTCCAATGGAGCCTTGGCTGCAGGAAGGGAAGAGAGAGACAGAGAGGAAGGAGAGGGGAAGGGGTGGAGAAGCAGATGGATGCTTCTCCTGTGTGCCCTGGCTGGGAATTGAACCCGGGACTCCTGCACACCAGGCCGACGCTCTACCACTGAGCCAACCAGCCAGGGCCTTAAAGCCAGATCTTTAAGCCATCAGGTTCCCCACACAAACCTGGTCAACAGTAACATCGTTCAAGTGAGAGGATTTCATGTGGTGGCTGTTTCTGGAGTCAGTGCTGACAAGAAATTTATTACCATCACTGTCAGTTATAAAAGTGAGGGTTTTTTTTTTTTTTTGCCCTTTAGGTTGAACATTATAATAACTTAAGGGTGCAAGTAATAGTTTCTGTGAATACCGCGATTCTAACCCAGTAAACATGCTTGAAACATTGTCAATTGGAATGGAGAGTTGTTCCTGCCCTTCGTTTTAATTCTCTGCATCTGTATACATTGTATAATTGAAAATGCTCTTACACACAGTCTTCTGTCTGATTTTATTGCAGACTTAGAGTATGGGTAGGGAGGCCATGCCAGGCAAAATTTCTCAGGAAATCGGGTGATTTGTCCAATGTTGCATCAATCAGAAGAGGAGAGCCCATGGAACAGAATGAGATTAACAGGTTTAGATCTTGGCCAAGCTGACAATGCATTCTCAACAGCACCATCATCTCTTCAATGTAGTTAACTAGCCTTTGGCAGGTATATATGTGATCTCAGAGTAGTTACAGGGGCAGCCATGTTAATTTTTAAAACTAAAACATAAAGCAATATGTTAATTTGTGGGCTTATCCATATTTCCCCTTTTCTCTTTCCTTCCTTTTTTTGTTTTGAGATTAAGCATGGGATAACTTTAGACTATCTGAAGACAAAAGTTTGTTCCCTGTCATATGGAGAAGGCCCATATGCTTTAGTGCAAAACTGAAGTTATAAATTACAGTGATACTTCAGTTTTCATTGATAATCCATCCAAAAACAATCAGTGAAATCCGAATCCTATGAAAACCGAGGCAATTATTTCCATATGAATCGATGTAAATCCAATTAATTCATTCTAGATACTCCAAAATACATACCCAAAACACATTACACTGAATATCATATATGCAGTAATCACTTACATGTAATTGTAGTATTAGCACTCGCAATCAATAAAAAAGCACAGAAACACTGGAAAGAATGGAATTGTTTGGCTAGACGCGCGGGGTGATGCTCACACAATGAGAAACAACACCACACAGAGCAGGAGAACGCGTGGGTTGCCCTTTGTTTTTGCAAAATTAGCAGTGAGGTCACATGGGCACACCGAGAAAATCTGAAGCAACCGATGAAAACCTTGACAATTTTTTTGTGGAAAAAAATCGACGAAAACCAAAACCGATGATAACCATAGCCAACAAAAACCAAGGCATTACTGTATGCTAAAAATTGTCATGTAAGGTCTTTTTAAGCCTATGAAGTAGATTTACTAGGAAAATGGCAATCCAACCCTTAGGTATACTGCCCCAGTCAGGAGATTGGAACATTTCATAGTCTGCTTGTCAATTTTTTAAATATAAAAATAGTGTGTTCTAAGGGTTTAAAAACATTTAACTTTTTGCAAGTAGGTGAAACACTCATAATTTTATTTATAAAATTAATTTGCCTGGCAAGTAGCTTTTTGGAAGTGAGAATCAACTTCAGTTTCAGCCCGGGCTACATGATAAGATGGTTCAAATGTGTGGGTTTTCAATCAGTGGCTTCACCTGTGATTAAAAAAGGCATGTAGAGATTTTAGTGCTTCTTGGGAAGGGATGTTCTTGGCTTGTGGAGTGGGCCTAGTTGTCTTCAGAAGCTGGGTTTCCTTAGGCAGGATCTGCTTCCCCATCCGAGTCACACAGGGACAAGGGAGCCTCGGAGTCTCTGGGAACGTCTCAGGGGCGTCCGTACAACCACCACAGGTAGCTTGCTTCAGAGCTGAGGTCTGATGCCTTCCTGTGTCTCTCCAGAAAGCTCTCTGCTAGCAATTTTAGAACAGAGCATTGTGGGAAGAACCAGGGGCCTGTTTGTGAGCACGTGTAAATTCCACTCAACACTACTGACCAGCTTCTTCCAGTGTTCTTAGCCAATAATGCATTGCAGTTTCCCATTGATGCTAATTAACTGTGACAGTTTGGCTCTATTTGGACTATTCAATCGAGATGAGGTGCTGTTTCATTTCAAGTGCAATTTTTATTTTCTCCTAAGTGGGTTTCTCCTTGTTTTCAGGAAGGGACCAGTTTTCATTACTGTGGGCAAGCTGAGGACAGACTGGCCCTGAATCCCCTTTAATATATATTTGGCATACTTAATTATATTAGATTCAGGTGTACAATGCAGTGACTCGACATATAAATGATCATTGTAATAAGTCTAGTCACTGTGCAAAGTTATTACAATACTATTGACTGTAACCTGTGCTGTTCATTACTTCCAAATGTGACAGTGGGCTTTTTGGTCCCGCACTCATACCAAGAAGACTGTGACATCACTGTGGTGTTGCTCCAGTGGCAGTTGCCTCTCCCACTTGCTTTTCTGAGGACTCAGGAGAGCAAATGAATGCCTTAGTGTCTCAAGATTGGAGTGATTTCACTCATCGACATGCTCTGGAAGACAAAACCCTAACAAACTCACTCCCCATTGTCTGATGGCCACCCCTTCCCTTTCCTATTCTCTATGCAGGACAGAGCCAGCTCCATCAAATGTAGGGTCCATGGAAAAATGAAAACATGAGCTTTGTTAAAAAAATTGCCTGGTAGAGCATTAGTCAAGCTGGGGGCCTTCCAGTGGGAGCTCTGCCCACGCTGCCCATTGTGAGGATGGCCCATGATGTGTGCCACATACAAACTTCTTTTTTTAAAAATAAATATGTATCATTTTTTCCCAATGTATTATTTCCCCCCACTACTTTCTAAGCTGCTATCTTGGTTTAAGCACAGCAGAGAGATAATTGGAAACTTTTTGGTGTGAAAATTAATTTGAATCTAATTTTCCAAATAAGGAGCATAAAACTCCCTGCTCTTTCTAGTTTTCCATACTTTTATTTTATTATTATTTTTACACTTGAGACCATACAATTTTATTAACCAATATAACCCCAAAACATAAAAAAGAAGAACAATGGAATTGTAACAAGTATGATTGACTTAACCTTTTAAAAATAATTTTATTTAGAAGTTAAATTTAATGGGGTGACATTGATCAATAAGAGTACATAGGTTTCAGGTGAACATTTCTATAGCATTTGAACTGTTGATTATGTGTGTACTCATCACTCAAAGTCAAATGTTTTCCATACTTTTAAAGGGACTTGGTGAATATTCCTGAATTGCTTTGTATATTGGGTGTGATTTTGTGTGATTTCTGGTTTTGGATCATACCTTGTGGATAATTAAAGATGGCTACAAAGTCTTTGACCCCTGGTGGTTGTGAGTCCCTTTCTCAATGTCATTGGGTCAGGCTGTCACCCCTCAGACCAACAGCACTTGGTAGAGGGCAGGCATGAGACTTTCTGGGTCCCAACCTTAAGAAACTGGCAGCTCCCCCTTTTCTCTCTAGGTGTACTTGCAGTGGGAGAAGCCAGTTGCCACTGAAGTCCGACTTCCTTGGAGCCATTGTGCTTGGAGGGAGCCTGAGCTAGCCATCTACAGCAGCCACCACAGAGGTGCCCCACTAGCCAGTAAGTGCTGGCTACCCCGGCCTGGATGGCAGACAGGTGTGAGAAGGTCCTGCAGGTGACGCCAGCCCCAGGACTACCTGGCTGCAACCATATGGGAGACTCTAACAAAGAATTCCCAGCTGAGCCTGCCAATGTACAGAACTGGGGGAGAGGATATTCACTGCTTGTGTGTAAGCAGCTGAATGTTGGTAATTTGTTCCACAGCAGTAGTTAACCGGAACATACCGAAACCTCTCATCTTTGCTGACGTAGGCTGGCCTCCCACCTCTCACTCCACTTCAGCTACATCCCCAATTGTTTTTCTCTTGCTTCCAAGTTAGTATATAATCTCTTCAGGATATAGACCTATAATGTCTTTGAAAAGCAGAAAATGGATATTGCAGAACAGTATGGACTCTAGCTTTGTTTTGTTCATTTGTTCAATCGAGAAATATTTGCTGAGCACTTGCTAGAGATTGTAAACGGAGCTGGTGATGGGATCTATTCAAAAAGCAATGCCAGCAGAGTGGGGGCAGAAGTCCTCAGCGGCGAATGTGTCAGTCATGGTCCTGGCAGGTGGTAGAGGGCACAGGCCACCTTCAGTACTTTCAGGGGGGTTAACCACAGAAGGGACCGTTTGCAAAGGTGTGTATGGGGCTTAGGGAGCCCACAAAGAATGTTGTAGCCTCTCAGACTCACAATGGCAGGGCCTGCATGGAGGGCGCCAGAACCCAGGGAGGATGCTGTGTGGAGGGGACAGCCTGATGGGCTGCGCTCTTTTGTTGACAAACATACCTGAACTTTGGGCAATTTTGCAGACATTTAGGGATGCTAGATTTAGAAAATAAACTTACAGGATATCTAGTTAAATTTCAGAATCAGATAAGCAAAAAACAAAAAAATGTTCTTTGTGTATAAATTTGTACCTGAAACATACTTAGACTGCACATTTTTTAAAAATATGAAATTCGTATTTAACTGAATAGTCTGTATTTTATCTGGCAACCCTAGGAGAAAGGAGGCAAAGCAATAAATACCTAGATCTCTCTCTTTCTGTCGTGGATGGTCTCTAATCCCACCCACTGGGCAAACCCAAGCACAGCCCCAGCACTTGGCCAGGAGAGTGGAGATGGTGGGCAGTGGCTTGGGAAGGCAGCGTTGAAAATCGCACTGGTTCTTGCCAGTGCCTTTCTCTCCGGGGACCTTGGGGCCAGATCACCCCGGGCCCCTCTCAGCCTTTCTTAATTAAAAATGTAGCCTCTTACGCTATAAGTGATTGCAGCTTTACAAAGACAAAGCAGGAATGATTTTTATACACGAATTCTGGATTGTTTTCAGAAAATTAAAAATAAAGGGTAAAAGAAAAGCAGTCCATCAATATCACCCTTTCATTTAAACTGTGTAGTGTCATTGGTTGGCTTAATATTTTTAAAGAAAGGAAAACTGTCAGAGGTATTCTTGAAAGATGACATATTTGACATTCTTAGACCAATCAGGCTGTCCCTGTACAGGTTAATGCAAGGAGGCAGTCAGCTAAAACCCCAAACCCTCTGCAAGGGTCATTCAGGAACAAAAGGGAGGGGCCAAAGACAGGGGTGGGGGTACTTAATAGGAATGTGGCCAGGATGTGAGGGGGCGGGGCGCATGCAGAGCTGCACACTCCGCAGGGAAACACCAATGGAGCCAACGCCTCATGGAAAATGGATGTAGGTGGGGGTGGTGCAGAGCAGGCACGGTTCCCCGGAGAATCGGGTTTGTCACAGCAGGAGGGAGGTGACAGCAGCTTCCAGGGATCTGAGGCCACCAGGAACCAAATAGGCCTGGAGTATGGCCATGCCCCCTGCAGTGAGCTGGAAGTGGGAGCCACACTCAGCCACTCTGGCCCGGGAAAGGTGGGTGCCTCCGGCGTAGTCTGAGGAGACTTGAGTGGCGGCTGGCCTGGGGCTTCAGAGTTGATATGGGACGGACGGACGCAGCTTTGAGCTGTCCCCAGCTGACGGGCCAGGTAGGAGATGTAGAAGATGCTACAACAGGCCTCCAGGCTCCTGAGACATCAGGGACCCAATCTGCTGTCACTGAGGTCCCTCTTGGAGTCCTCAGTTTCAAAACCTTGAGTTAAATGTCAAACTTGTGACTGCAACATCAACTGCTTTAAACTATGAGTAAGGACCATCTCTTTCTTCTAATTCAGGGGAATCATTCTCTCGGGCACCTCAGTGAGGGTATCCCCTAAAGAAAGGAGGATCTGATCCCCTTTAATGTAACTGTACTTTGAATGTTCAGGAAGAAACATGGGTGATCATTACTGTGGGATTGTTGAGTTTAGAATGTAACTATTCATAAACTTTGCTTTTCCCAGCATTAAAGTGAAGTATTTATTATTACGTCCTTTAACAGAAATTGCCCCTGTCATGAGCAAGAAGGCTAATTACTTGTGTATTGCTAGATTTAATTTAATAAGATATTTAAAAATTATATTCCCCTTGAGGGTTACCTACATCCTCCCAATAAATGAACTAAACAGTAGTTGCTTCCTATCTACCCTCTGGGCATCCTTCGGGTTGTGGCCATGGCTGTCCTGTTCCAGCTGCCATGTCCCTTTTTCTTGTTGGGATCTGGAATCAAGTGACCATTGACTGGCTGAAGTAGGTATTGATTTCCACAGACCCAGGTCTGGGCAGGGAAGGGGGAAGGAGGACAGTGATATGGCCACCTTCACAAAATTTACGAGAAGGCACCCTCAGTAATTTATGATTATGCGAAGTGGAAGCCTGCTGCTATTTCTGTGCTCAGCAAGTGGCTTCTTCAATATTTCTAAAGCACGTTTTCTCTATTGTTCTGCCGTCCCCGAGCCTGAAGATAATTGAGAATTGAATGGTACTCTGCATTCATTTAGAAAGCACAGTCCCTGGGATGTCAGGAAGAGGCCTTCATGGTGAGACCCTGCTGTTCCCGAGTCAGCCTCCTCCTCTCACATTAGTTCAGGGACCCAAGTACACCAGGACCCCACTTTACACAGCAGAACTCATGCCCCATGCACAGAGTCACTAACTAGGCTGATCACAACGGGACAGTGCTTCTTATGCCTCTGACCTTTTTGAGACTTCATGGCTTTGGGGTTTTAAGGCAAATGACAGTTGGAATGGATGTACACTCACCAAAATTCACTTTCCCACCAGTCTGCAGAGAAAGCGTTTTTACAGCGTGCTTTGAGAAGGGGCTGGGTCATCAGAAATGGCCCGTGACAATGCCTGTCATTGATCACAACGCATTTTCCGGCCATGAAAACTAACTGTTCCAGATGTTTCTCCCAGTCAGGTAGTCAATAGTCATTTCCTAGGAATTTCAGAAGAAAATGGAGAAATGTTTAGCATCTAATTTTTGCTGGGTTTAATCATGGATTAGCTGTCTCCACGCTGCCTCCTCTCCAGCCTCATTTTGGCACTTTAGTCGATTGCTTTCAGGATCTTTACTTTTAGGCCATTCCCCTGGTTGCAGGCCTCTGAGCCCGCTTGGCTGCCCAGGCAAGGGGCCACGTCCGGTTCCGTTTGCTGTGAAGGGCGGGGGAGGGGCAAGTCCCCGGAGTTCCAAGTCCCTGCCGCCCTGCAGTTTGGCCGCTTGTCAGTGGTTTAACCCCAGACTGAATCCTCTCATCTCTTTGGGTCCCCATTCCTCGTTGTGGGGTGCTGTTGTCTTTAGGCTCCTGTCTATTTTGGCACATTATGATCCTGTGGCTATCTGTGTCTCGGGACACTGTAAGACATTTGACTTCTTTTGAATTTATTTTCTGATGCTATCGAGGGAATATGGCCTGAGTCCAAAGGAGAAACCCAATGTTGTTTCTTGGTGGAAGCAGTAGAGGGGAGAGAAGTGACAACGGACAGCAACTGAATGGGATTGTCACCGGCTGTGAACATGTGATAAAATAATGTCACTATTCCGATGAAATGGGGGGAAATGGGAAAATCCTGTCTTTTATCAGGACAAACTGTACTTCTATGGCAGGCATTTGTTTTGCAATGAGGCAGCGCAGGCAGTGACTGCCCTCCAGGTGAGGACAAATGTAGATACTGGTCCATGCATATTACAAGAACACAGAAGAGGTGAGTGGGTCCCACTGCCAAAATGGACACGCCAGGGCACATAAAAATGCTGCTGCCGGCCCTCCTGATACCTCTGAGATTAAACTGTTAGTGCAGTTTTACAACCAGAAGCTATTCCAATTTTCTTTGGTAGCTTTATAGCCCTTTCACACATGGACCTGGACAATGCCACCTGGTACCACACGTCATTAGACCTGGAGTGATGGTGCCGGGTCTCCTCTCCAGTCCAACGGCGACTGAATTTTGAGTTACAGCTACTTCTCAAAAAGTCTCACTTGCATTTTCTATAAATCCATCCCATTGACACCTTAAATATGGTAATGCACAGCAGAGTTGAACTGTAATTTTGAAATCATGAGCCAGGTTAGTTTGTGCAAAGCTAGAATTGGGTCCTAGAAAGATATTATGAGCTACCTGCAGATAAAATGGTCAGTCTTATTCTGGTCCCTTATCTAACAGTTGAACAAAATCATAAAATCCTTCCAATTACATATGTGGACTGGAGGAGCCCGTTAGGTCACTCTGGCCACTCGCAGCTGGAGAAATATAACCCCTGGTGTACATTTCTTCAGTTCAGCTGAAAATGACTTTAGCAAAAGGTCAGTTGCTACTGCTCTGGGGAATGCTTCTATTCTTTAATAGGCTGACGTTAGACACTTTCCCCTTTAACAATTTATCTAAATTGGTTTCCCCCATCAGTTTTTTGTTTGTTTGTTTGTTTGTTTGTTTTTTACATCAACCTCTATTAATGCTCCCTGGAGCTACAGCAACCAAAGATGGATATTTTATCACTGCTTAAATTTTTTGATCTAGAAAGAAATACATCTACAACTTCTTTTGAATATCATCAAGGGATGATATTCAATGTCAGTCCTTTGAAAAATTGTTTTATTTTTAAACCTATTTCAAAACAGAATAATTTTGGATCATTTTGTCTGACACTGGACATTTCTCTGTTTTTTGGAGTCCTTGAAATGAAAATACTCTGCTTTATTTTTGGTCTGTAGGAACTTCTGGATGTGGGGTGGGGAGCTTGGATGGGTTGTTAAGGTGGGTTCAAATTTAATATAACCTGGTTCTTATTAGAAGAGGTGATTAGGATACAGACACATACAGAGTGATGACCATGTGAGGACACAGGGAGATGACAGCCATCTATGAGTCATAACGAGAAGCCTCCTCAGTGGTGTCCTGCTGACACTTTGATCTTGGGTTTCCCATTCCCAGAACTGTAAGGAAATACATTTCTGTGGTTTAAGCTGCCCAGTTTGTGGCCCATTGTTACAGCAGCTTGAGCAGACTAATACAACTAGGAACCAATTTTCTTTTGCTAATAGAAAAATTATAGAGGCAGGGTGCTGAGGCAGCCATATTGGATCATAATTTGGAGGTCTAACAACAGGGATAAAAAACACATTTATATAGCCATTGTCTTTTTTTGATTGTTGTTGTTCCCTCAACGAATGTGGAGAAAAGTCTGATCTTATCAGTGATCATTCTTTTCCATGGATTCATTTGATGATCTACATACCACAGCTGAGGAGTCACTTTGTAAAAGCAAGGTGCATCTGGGTAGGGACCAGAGAAATGGAATAACGGGAAGCAGAGGACCCAGAGGAGCTGGGAGCGAGCTGTTGCCTTCGGCCTGCCAAATCAGGCTTTGCTTTAACCAAAGCCCGGTGTGCGAACAGAGATGAGACAGTGGGGGTCAGAGCACCTCTATTTTAGGGCAGAAGTGAATTTCATTCTCTTGGAAAAAACTGCGAGTACCAGAGAAGGTGAACTTGGTGAATGGAAAGTTAGCAGAAATGGGAGTTGCATTTTGATTTGGTGTGAGAACACTTTAGATGCAAAAAGCCCCTTGCCTGCTGCTGCTAATGCCTGACCCTGCTCGTTAATCTCTGCTGCTTAGTAAAGACCTGGAAAATTGCAATTCTCCACACCAGCAGTCCTGTCCAATAAACCCCGAACCAGTGGGCAGGAATGAGGGGTGGCTGGGAGCTGGAGCTCCCGGACTGCTTGCTGACTCCCACCTGCTGCCCGGCGATGGAGAGACTCTCTGAACCCAGGAACCACTGGCCCAGATACCATGTCCCCTTCAGCTTCATTTCCTGGCTCTTAAAGGAATGTATTGTTTTTTTTCCTGCTGGCATTTCATAACATGGATGCTCTATGCCAGCTTTGCTAGATACTGGACATATATATTTATTTTTTTTCCTTGGGCAGGATTGACCTTTTCTCTAACACTAGATGCCTTGTTCTCTGAGCATATTTTGATCCAATTTGAGGCTTAAGGGATAAAAATTCCAATCTTTACTTGATTTTCTTACTTGTCTCTGTGTTTCTTGTCCTGAAGGCTCGGGTTTGGGTCTTTGAGGAGGAAGTCACACCGGCTCTCCTCAGCCGTAGGTGGCCCTGGTGCAGGAGAGGGTGGACACCCTGCTAAGAGGCCGGGAGGCAAGCACTGTAGCAAGCACTGTGTCAGTTACCTTAAGTCTATGCAGCACAGCACAACTGACAACAGTTCATGCTTTCTAAGTGAGTGTTACACTTTGAAAGAAGGTAGGGCATTCTGAGAACCTTGGCACTCTAATACCCCATTTGCAAGGTGTACTTAAGTTAAATGACTATTATTTCTTTATGGCATGCTAAACGGTAGGTCCTTTTTAGTACACTCTGTGCTGCACCTCCTAATCAGGCGGACTCCCACTCAGGACAATTATATCCCAATTTACTGCTTATGCACAAATTTCTGATCTACAGGATTAGACCTTAGGAGGTAATTTGTTTCCATAAAATATATCTTAAAATATGGAGAGTTATAAGTATGTAAATGGAACATTTATCACTCTCTGTGTGTGTATGTGTGCATGCAAGCCCTGTGTTCATGGCTTATTGCTCTAGGCATTGACTTTACATTATCATAAACTCAGAAATGTATTTATCTGAGTTCCTTCAATCAAGTGTGGAGGTTAATATAATAGATTTTGGAATGGTATGAGTTTCAAACTTTTTAAAAAAATCTTATCTTGGGCTGTTCAGGATCCATAAGTATTTCTGTTTTGCCCTGGATGACTGCATGTCTGTTAATTTCTAAAAGAATTTATGCTAACTACTTGAAATCTGTCACTTAGATTATGAATACATAAATCAAGAATAATTTTTCGAAAAGTGAAGACTGATTTTTCAAAGTGTTGTTTCTTGTCGACGATAGGCTCCTGGTCCCCTTCCCTCCTCGGCAGATGGGCAAGCTTTGGGGACAGGTGTCCTCTTTCCCCACACCTTACCTGACTCCCTTAACACATGCTCTCCCTCTTACCACTCTGCTTTATTTCTGAGATTTCTTTACTCATTTGTGCTTGTTCCTTTTTATTTTCCATTCTCCCTAGGAGAGCAGGGGCTTGGCCTGGCTCTCTGCCCTCCTCTAACCCCTAGCATGGTAGTGGGCCCTTAGTAGGCATTCTAGACCATTGACTAAATGACAGAATTTGGTATCAATTCTCCTGGAACCCCTGGTGAACAAGCCGATTTGGCAAACTAGTTGACTGTGTCATGTGTTTAGACTTGGATCAGTTATGAGCTCCCCCCGCCCCCCCCCGAGCAACATTAACTGGTCCATACAGAAGGCTGAAATCTTGGCCTATGTCTAAGGAGCTGGAAGAAACAAGATTTGGAACAAGACCTGGATCATGAATCAGTTCTTGGCCAGCACTCACCAGGGGATTTTGGGTGACCTATGTTGTCATCTCTACACCTTTCTAAAAGGGGGACCATGGACAGTCCCTGCTCTCATAAATAATTGCAGAAGCTAAACAAGGCAAAGAGTACAAACTATTTTAATATCTACATATCCCCGGTGTTAGATAAGGTGCTGTTACGTGCCCCCCAACATTCATAGGCCAAATCCCTGACCCACTGTCCCTCAGAATGTGGCTGTATTTGAAGAAGGGGCCTTTAAAGAGGTGATTCAGTTAAAATGAGGTCATTAGGGTGGGTCCTCATCTAATCTGACTTATAAGAAGATGAAAAGACACCAGACCATGAGAAGGCAAAGCAAGAAGATGGTTGTCTGAAAGCCAAGGAAAGGGACCTCAGTAAAAATCAAACCTGTCCATGTTGCTCTTGGACTTCCAGACTCCAGACAGTAAGAGATTAACTGTCTGTTGTTTAAGCCCCCACTCTGAGGTACTTTGTAATGGCAGCCCTGCAGTTGAACACAGCTTCTGGGTAAGAACAGGTTGATGAGTACCGGGCTGATGTGATGACCACTACTCCAGCATCAGACCCCATATTTATGGGAATAGATGCACACAAACGGGATTTGAGTAGGGTAAACCATTCCCATCCAATGGGCTTTCCAGACAGTGGCAGAGACTCACAATGTTCATTTGCGGCTGTCTTCAGTTGGTAGTAGCTCCTTCCTTTATAGTTATAACCCTCTGTTTTCCATTGGCCATGAAACCTGTAAAAGAAAATCCACTGTCGTCTGAGAGTGGGTGGATTTCATGCTCAATAAAGAGTGGCTGTTATTACAACAACGTCTTCAGGAAGGACTATCTGAATGTAATAAGATCCAAAATAACAGGGCCCCTCCCCCTGTCTCAGTTTCTGCAAGGAAAAGACAATGTTTCAGGAAAAGAGCCTAAGAAATATCTACAGTAAATCTGAACAAGACTGGCTCCCTTCCTGGATGGGAGGTCATGGCAGAGCCGAATTATGAGATGTCCTGAGCCTCAGGGACATCATTTCTCCATTATGCCAGGGTCCTTGGCAGAGCCCTGTGTTGTATGCTGGCTGTTAGATGACAGTTTTGCCCAGGGAGAGAAGTCTAATTACTTGGGACCATTTTGCAACTGTGCTCTTTGTTCTGAGAGAGAGGAAGAAGCAGGGAGAGAAGATAGAGGACACACGAAGAGGTGGTTAGTGGATAGGTGGATAATGTCAGCTGTCTAGCCTGATAGATTTTCATTCTCAATTCCTCAGACTGCCCCCTAACTTTGAGAACAGGTATGCCAGGGGACATGCCTGGCAAGGTTTGGGTGAGCTCCAAAAGGCTGCTGGCAGGTCCTGCCCCTCCATCCACGCCTTGGGGAACACAGGGTATTGTGGACATGGGGTCCTTCTCACACCTGAGCTGTGAAGCCAGGAAGTCAGGTACGTTCTTTCTCCCAGGGAGGTAGCAATCACTCTCTGTTTATAGTTAGCCACCTCATTGGTGTGAAGAATCTCTTGACCATTATCTTGGTCAGCTTCAGAATTTCTTCACGGAAGAACACACAGAAATGGCAAAATTCCAGAACCCCAGACAGAAAGCAATAATAGCGACCATGTGTAACTGCACAGCATACAAAGTGTTCTGGTGAAATAACTGCTCATTTGCTCAGACTGACAAAAAGCCATTGATGGGAACAGGTGCCTATGCATTTGCCCACTTTAGGCAGTGGAACCCCAACTAGAAATATCAGCTAGAGCCCACTCAGGCCTCTGATGAAGCCACAGGAGAAGGAGGAGGACAGGGCTGCACAGCCACCTGGAAATGACTGTGGCACATGTTCTCCACACTGCTCACTGAGTCTACTGCCCCCCCCCCCCCAGAAGCTGTGCAGAGGCCCAGGTGCACTCAGGGCTTGCCAGCTACAGAGACTGAGACCCTGTTGTGCATGTCCCAAGCGTATATTCCCAGGACCTGCCATGGGCCTTTAGTATAATGTTCATGTATAATCTCTATGCTTTGTGCTCCTGGGCGGGGACCATCCCATTACAGTCCTATGAATGGCCTTGACCTCCTGAGAGGCTGGGGAGGGTCTGATACCAGGCTTCAGCTATATTTGAGGGCTGTGTGGATGGCCCTGCTAGAAAGCCTGCCTCTGCCTTGCATTAGGACCCCAGCTTCTGCGAGTCTTACCACTGAGCAGACTCAGGGCCGCAGGGCTGGGAGGCCAGGTAACTGTCACAGCTG
This sequence comes from Saccopteryx leptura, assembly GCF_036850995.1. Taxonomy (NCBI): domain Eukaryota; kingdom Metazoa; phylum Chordata; class Mammalia; order Chiroptera; family Emballonuridae; genus Saccopteryx; species Saccopteryx leptura. Next base: position 219,187,549 of record NC_089504.1, on the reverse strand, counting down.
TCTCACCTGCTTGGCAGCTCCTGAATGTCCTGCCCAGCATCACTCTTCCTGATGTTTGATTTACAAATGGCCTCGATCTGCTCATGACATTGGTGCCTAGGTGGATCAGGCTTTTAAGAAAGCATTTCTCCATTTTGGAGATGAACAAATTGAGACCCAGAGAAACTATGCACCTTTCTTCACAGAGAGAGTCAGAGACTCTCCCTGGACCCGAATGCCCTGTTCCTGCTTGCTGCCTCATCGGGAGAGGGGTGTGTGTGGGGGTGGGGTGGGGTCTTTGGGTTGGAAGGAAGTCAGCCTCATTCCCCAGGTGGCCTAAGGGCACTGTCTGGTGCCAGGCCTGCCTTTCCTTTATTCCCTGGCCAGGTGCTGGAGGCAGACACTGATCTTCACGGAGGGGATGGAAAGCCCAGCCAGAGCTCCCCATCACGAGAACCCACATTAGTGGGGGTTTCTCAGCGGCTATATATGTAAAAGTGCCCACCTGTGGACACCTGTGTCCCCCTGATATTCAGTGTGGCCACATTTCCCATCTAAGAGAGAAACTTCTGGTCATCTTCACCATGTTGTCTGTGGATGGTGCCCCTCGGCTGACCCCAAGGAGGCTCTGACATGGCACCTCCCAGCCTCCTCCTCTAGCGGCCCGGTGCTGGCAGTGGGGTGACCCTTCCACAGGAAGCTGACATGGTCACCTCTGTGGGTGACTGGCAGGAGTTAGTCCCCCAGATAAAGGCACACCCCAAACGGCTGCCTAGTATATTCACTAATGCACTCAACTGTTACTAACTGAACACTTAGCCTAGGCGTGGCCAACAGTTTTTGCCCCCGGGCCAGATTAGAAAGAAAACTTTTTTCACGGGCCAGACGAAATATTAAAATTAAAAAATGTTAAATACAAAAACGATTCATTTAAGTAAACAAAATTTTATTATGTAATTTGTTTATGAATAAATGTAAGTAATTTAGTACAACGAATTAACAAAAAAGCTAATGTGACATGTTGAGGCACTTTGCATCACCTATTATTTTGTTAATATCTGGTTCTATACTTGTAGTAGCTATTCTTAACACAGCCTCCGAACGTAAATCATTCAATCTTAATCTTGCTGTACTTTTATTTAGATTCATTAAAGAAAAAGTTTGTTCACACATATAAGTTGAGCTGAAGATTATTAAATATTCTTTGGCAAGTTTTTTTAAATTTCCATATTTTCCATTATTTAATTGCTTATAAAAATTGCACAGATAAGTACAAAAGTTGTAAATCTTTATAATGGAATTTTTTTTTTTTAAAAATAAAGAAGTATTGCAAATCTATTTGACCAATTATTGGAAGTTAACCCTAGATTAGTCATACTTGGAATTCTTTTCCACATATCAGTATCTTCTTAAATATCTCGATTTCTAATAATCAAAGACGCTTTCGCATCTGAGTAGCTATTTTAACTTTCATTGTTGTACAATGGTTAGATATCGTAGTTTATGTATAACAATTTAAAAGTACCACTTATTTTATTTCCACAGTGAGTCATGTGGAGAATATTAAAAATTTAATTGCGGGCCGCATAAACTCATTACGTGGGCAGGATCCAGCCCGCGGGCCGTATGTTGGCCATGCCTGACTAGTGTGTGCCGGGCCCTGTGTGAGCTGCTGGAACAAAGCATGTGATGTCTCCTGCTCGTGGAACTCACACTGTGGTGGGGTGACAGACCATGGACCAGGGAGCAGAGGAAGTCCTGTGAGGTAGCAGTGGCCCTATGAAGAACAGTAATGTGGGGTGAGGCTATGGGTTACACCACAAAGAGCACACCCTCCCAGTGCCCTTCCTGTTCCCAGCAGACATGGCCAAGGCTTCAGCACAGAAAGGGTACCTGGTGCTGTTGGTGGGTACCCGGCCTCCATCCTGGAGGAATTGTAGGGAAGGGAGGCTCTCAGAGGGCCAGCTTGAACCTCACTGCTGTTGTCATTACCAAGGTCACAGAAGGGGAGCCTCAGCAAGCAACTCGATGACTCAAATTTGTGCAGAGACTGAGGCCCTGCAGAGTGGCTCTGAGGCTGCAACCTGGCTGCTGTCCCTCCAGATCCCATCCTTCATCGTCCCTGCGCTCCTGCTGAGTCTGGGCACTCAGAACTGTGCATTTTCATCTCCCGGACCCCTGTGCCACTGCATCTAATTAGCTGTGCCTTCTCTGCCAACATCTATGTCCCCGTCCTCTGCATTATATGTCCCGGGCCAGCTCAGAGGAGAGAGGACAGTGCAGACCTTCTCCAGGGGAGGCTCGGCTACAAAGTAAATGGAAAGGAACGATTCCTGAAATATTAGTCGTTTGTTTTTTAAATGCTGTAAATATTTTTCTGACCAGGGAGGAATCTATAAATCACTTTTGGCTGAAAGATATTCATTTAAGATATAATTGTGAGGCCCTGGCCGGTTGGCTCAGCGGTAGAGCGTCGGCCTAGCGTGCGGAGGACCCGGGTTCGATTCCCGGCCAGGGCACACAGGAGAAGCGCCCATTTGCTTCTCCACCCCTCCGCCGCACTTTCCTCTCTGTCTCTCTCTTCCCCTCCCGCAGCCAGGGCTCCATTGGAGCAAAGATGGCCCGGGCGCTGGGGATGGCTCTGTGGCCTCTGCCCCAGGCGCTAGAGTGGCTCTGGTCGCAATATGGCGACGCCCAGGATGGGCAGAGCATCGCCCCCTGGTGGGCAGAGCGTCGCCCCATGGTGGGCGTGCCAGGTGGATCCCGGTCGGGCGCATGTGGGAGTCTGTCTGACTGTCTCTCCCCGTTTCCAGCTTCAGAAAAATGAAAAAAAAAAAAATAAAAAAAAAAAGATATAATTGTGAAATTCATTTTTACAGCCTGTCCTTACTGTCTCATTATACAGTCTCTAAATATACATAATTTTCTGTGTCTTCATTGATCATTTGTTGAAAAATGTTGCTTTTGTTTTTTTGTTTTTTTTTATAATAAAAGAAAAAGATGAATCCAGCCCTTCAAAAACTTCATGTTCCAGCAATATTTTAGATCTAAAAGGGAAATCTTTCATTTCTTTCTGAACCAGAGCTAATGTGTTCCTTTTGCGACCGTGATATGGTAGTCACAAAGGTTCCTTTGGGAAGAGGACTGGGGACTCTGCATCATCTTGTGAAAGTGACAGTTCCTAGTGTGAAGGTGCTACGTACACAGGTGTTGTTGGTGCCAAAGGGCTGGCTGCTGTGATCGCGCGGCTGCAGCCATGCACACTTCAGCTTGGCTGATGCTCCCTCCTTGGGCTCTGCTCCTGTGGTAATGTTCATGAAGCGTCTTGCAGCATTGACCTGAACCTCAGGAAACTCCAGCCTGTCCCAAGGGCCCTACCCTTAGGAGAGCCCCCCGAAGAAAGGGCTGATAAGGTGTAGATCAAAGTATGAATGGCTCTGTGGACAAAGCCCACCGGGGGTGAGGATGACGGAGATGCAGAGACCCGACTCTGGGGACCAGGTTTAGTGATGAAAATCCGATTTATTCAGGAAGTAAGCTAGCTTATATACACAGGTTCAGCCTATAGGGTGTTACAGCGTGTCCTTCACAGCCAATGGCTGAAAAGGTCAGGGAGCTGCCTGGTTGGTGCTGAGTTACTCCTTACAGCAAGCGAGCTCCCACCTAGGTGTGCCTAGGAGGGTTTCAAGTGCTGGAGTGTTCTCACAGCAGAGCATCAGCCACAGCTACTAGGAATGTGCTCTGTGCTCTACCTACATGGCTCCCTTATGCAGGAGATGATCCCACACATCACTTGAGTGCTTGTGGGTTAAAACAAATGCACCCTCCAAAGAGTCCGTGGCCACCAATACACTTGAAATCTCTGCTTTGATGGGCATTGGCAGCAAATCTGGGATAGAGGAAAACAATTCTACTGATTTAGGTCATGAAGCAATCAGTCGGTGAGGCTTAAGAAGCTGGTGTCATCTCCCAGATGAAGGTGTGATTGCACAGCTCCAGGGGGGACCTGCTGAGTCTCTAGGAGAACTGAGATGAGGCTGTTCTGGGATCTGCAGAGGCAGAGTCAGACAACCAGATGCCTCTGAAATAAGGGCCTAGACACGTGTATAAAAGAAATAGATGGGTAAGAATCGCAATCTATCTACCCACCTATCATCTATCTATCTATCTATCTATCTATCTATCTATCTATCTATCTATCTATCTATCTATCATCTATCTATCTAATCTATCTGAGACAGACACAGTGCAGAACAAGCAGGAGAGAACAACCTGCCTCACTTCCCAGGAACCCCAGTGTCCTCCACCCTCAGTGCTGCTCCTTCAGCAGCATTATCATTCCAAGTCACTGAGACAGGAAATGAATGGACCACATGTAGGCTAAATGATGCCCTCAGGCTGCCTGGTGACAAAGTCAGGAGGAGAGTCCTGTCCCTGTTCCCGCTATCTTGCCTCAATGTCCCCAGTTCTCCTGTCCCCAACCTGGATGTACTCCTCATACCACCAGGCTCCAGGGGCAAACACAGATGGCAGTGAGGCCCAGGTGCCATGTTGGTTGGGTGTTGTCTCCAACTGTACCTTGAGGTCCTTATCTGTGCCTCCAGGTCCTTATCTGTCACTTCAGCTATAGAAAAAGTAGATGGATCTCAATTCAGACTGCATCTGAGAGACACTTGAGGGCCTTTTAGAAAAGTGGGCTATCAGGCCCCACCATCAGTGACATAGACCTTCTGACTTGGTCTTGCTCCCAGGAGCCCTCCCCCTGTGGCTGTGCAAAAGAGGGAGCCCTGAGTTGGGGAGGGCCCCTTGTCTATATTTAAAAATACAAAGATGCCTTTGACTCTGATGATTAGCTTTCACTGGACTGAGGGGTTTTAGAAACTCTTCCCTTTTGTGACTGGTGCATTTTATTTCTTCGTTTTTAGTATTTGGCAAGAAGTTGGCCAGTGCTCAGTAAGGTATGCAGCACAGAGGAACATCAGCTGATGTTTTAACTTGGATTTGGCTTGTATTGTGTTTTCAAACATCATTACTCTGTGAATTAGTTAAATCTTTCTGCCTTAGCAAACAAATTGCTAAGCCTGCCTTGCTGGAACAAAATGTTAAGACTGATGAAAGTTCAACCTAATTGTGAAGGTCAAATGGTGTCATTCATTTTTGAGAGTATAGAAACAAACATCTTAATTCAATAGGCAGACCTCATTGACCGTAGATGTTTATATGGAAACTCAGTGATGTTAATGCAGAGCTGTTGTGAATATCAGCTGCCCTGGGGTCTATACCTGCAAAACTATTTTAACTGCATCTACATGGAATACCAGGAGAAAGTAATGGCACCACTGATATGCTTAACATTGTGTATAAAATATGAACATGAGAAGCAGAAAAACCTGTACAGAAAATGTCTGAGATGTTGAGACTGTGTCCTTGAGTTTCGTTGTGCCTTGCAGGTGTAGTGCTCAGGCAGCCAGAGTCGGCTGATTCGGATGAGGGTCAGGACACATACCACTGGGTTTAGTGTGCAAACGAGGTCTTGTGGGGTGGGGGGTGGCATGTGCCTTGTGGTGGACAGGTGGCCGTGCTCATCTGGAGCTGCTGTCTGCCTCCCTGCTTGCTTTCAGCCCAGTGATTGCCTTATGTCTCCGTTTTTCTTGTTACAGATGGGCAGAAGAAAGTTCAAGAAGAGTTTGACATCGACATGGATGCACCAGAGACAGAACGTGCGGCCGTGGCCATTCAGTCTCAGTTCAGAAAATTCCAGAAGAAAAAAGCTGGGTCCCAGTCCTAGCAGGAGAGCCCCTTCCTAGTCTGCCAGAAGACACCAACTTCAACCATCATCTGTCAAAAAATTAAAGAAAACGCCCTAGAGAGAAAAAAATAATCTGCATACAACACACATACAGCAGTCCCACCATGCATGTACAGAGACCCCGACACTTGTACCCCGTAGGAAGGCGTAGACAATGTGATTGTGAGTGGCTTTATCTCTGTGTTCATCTCCGGTCTCATTCCTCCTGCTACTCCGTTCCTTGATGTTGTAATAAAATGGAGTTAAGATGCGTGATTCAAGTGTCTGACTCTGTCTCTCCCTTTACATTGACCCAGGATACTCCCATTGTTAAAGGACTACAAACCAGGTGTCTGTTTTCCCGGCCCCTTAAGGCTAGAGCTGAAACACAGTGCCATTGTTAGGAGCTATTCTGCTGAGGACGAGAGACCCACTCACAGCCTGCCTGCCTCATCTGGAGAGTCCTAACTGCCGACTGGGCGATCGCAATACATTTCCTTCTTATTATGGGAGTAGAGCTCTGTATTCCAGGGTGCCAAAGGTTCAGAAGTTTCACTGAGGGTTATGACTCACCCAGGAGAATTAGAAGGGGGAGGGTGACACATCTGCATTTGGCACATGTCAATCAGGTTAGTCCAGCAGGTGCATCTCTAAACAGGATGCCCCACCAATGAGGGCCATTCTACCACTTACCGGCAGAGCCCTGCACTTGCAGGGTGCCAGGGGAAGGTGGTGCTCTCATTTCTCCCACTTCCCGAGCTCCTCACCCTGTGATTTGCTACCTGTTAAAATTATTTGCCACAACCTGCAATTTGGAGAAGCTGTCTGGCTCTCTCCCACACTGTCTCTTCCGCTGTGAGCTTCACAGGTAAGTGGCATCACACACCTCACCTCAAAGGGCTCTGCAGACAGCCAGGAATGGTCCCTCATGTAGGGAGGATGGAGTCAAAAGCCAGGGGGTTGGTGTGTCCCTGCCTTGGGGCCCCAGGTGGCAGGACCATCCAGCTCCTACATCTAGCTGTTGCTTGAGCCTCCTCTCGTGAGGACCTATGTGGGAAGTGCATCATTGCATCTTGTCCTCAGCACCCTGAGGGGCTCTGTGACAACACAATATACATCTGTGGTCATCTGATTTGTTTTTGCCAGCTCCTTAACCAAGGATCCAGATAGAGTGTGAAAAATGGTGGAAATGGGAGGGACAGTGCTGTGTACGTGGGGGTGGGGTGGTACATGGCGGAAGCAGTGAGCAGCATGCGAGGTGATGACGGGAGTGGAGGCTGCTCCTCTGGCAACCTGTTTGCCATCTCGAGGGTACAGATGGAGAAAAATGGGAATGCTTAGGGGGATTGAGTGTCTTGAAAACTCCATCTGAAAACATGTTTATTGTTTAGTGTAAGGAGATTTCTCCTGAACAGTTCTCTGTCAGGGACAGGGGTGGTATGGGGGCAGAAACTCTGGACCCCTATGATGGGTTTCTAATTAGAGAACCACTAAATAGAATCACTTTGGCACTAGGGACCAGGTAAGGCTCCCTGGAGCATCTGCTGGCCTGTGGTCCCCACTAAAAAGAGGACAGCAGGTTGAGGGGACACCTCATAAAAAGCTACCTGAGATGGAGGGAGTACAAATGCCACATAAATTAGAAGAGCTGTGATGGAATCTCCTTTGGAGTGCCCTAAAGTACCAGGGGAAAGGAAGCTGGGAACAAAACAAGTGCTTACATAATCCAGATGAATTCCCTCTGCAACCAGTGTACCCAGCATCCCCATTGTTTCTTCATCCTCTGAATACTTCACAGACAGAAAGCTAGGCTCCCCTTAGTGGGTGTGTCTGGATCCGTGGTCAGGTCTCCTCCCGCTCTGACCCATCTGGAAGCAGGTCTGATTTTACAGTGAAGTTGCTCCCCCTAGAGGGGACTGTCCATGCAATCCTAGGGAGTGGTTCTCCAGTGTTCCTGAGGGACAGGCTGCGTTTCCTCCGCAGTAATGGCCCATTGGTGCAGAAGGAGAGTGGGGTGAGGGCTCTGATGGTGGGAGGGGCCTTCAATGCCCTGATATACCTCCTTTGTTCTGATCACAGGTCAGGTGTACGTCTTACTTCCTATGAGCCACAGGGGTGAATTTAATTTTTCTCTTCTCAGCTGGATTCATGAGAGTGTAAAACTCAGCTAACAGCAAAGGGAAGACTTTACCTATGCCTCCTCTGCCTGGGCATTGGGTGTGTTGAATCTATGGCCTTGTAGAGCTTGAAGAAAGAGGAGTGGCTTAGGCTCCAGGCTTTGGAGGGTCCTCCTGTTCCCGTGGGCTGCAGTGTTCATCCCAGAAGGAAGGAGGGAATGTCCTCAGGGTGCGCCTGAGCAAGCTGGGACATCACTATTTCAGTGTCATTTCGTGCATATGTATTGAACTCCTACTATGTGTATGTACTTAGTGCTGTGACCATCCCTCATCAAGGTGCTGGCAGGCTGGTGAGGAAGTGGCCCAGATAAACAGATATAAATATGGGGAGGTTCATGCTGCTGCAGAACAGAGGGTAGGCAGCTCAGCCAGGCTCAGCCAGGTTTGGAAAACCAACTAGTCTTCCTGGGAAACTGCCACCCTCCACAATCGATTGGAAAGATGACAGGAGTTACTGGGTAAATAGAGGTGGGTGGCTGGTTAGTGGAGAAGTGTCTGGGTAAGGCCCGGGAGCAGGAGGTACTCAGTCTTGTAGACTCAGAGGCACAATTTATTAAAACATTCTTGCTTGGGGGACATGGCCCTTCAACTGCAACTTGGGTTGGGAGAACCCCAACACTTGAGACTTAGAACTGGAATCATCTTTGACTTATTGGTCAGCAACCAAGAGACCACAGAGAAGTTACCCATTTTGAGAAGCTGGTTTCCTTATCATCAAGGTGATGATAAAATTTACTTGTCAAGGTGGATAGAAAAATGTGAGAAATTAAAATGAGATTAAATAGCTGGGTGCCTGGCTCAGTGCAGGTATCTAATAAGTGAAAGCCATTAGTAATGGTATACCTGTGTTATAGTGCATCATTGCCTCTTTTCCTGACTCATCCTGGCCCAGAGTTCCATGGCGCTCTGCTTTTCTTGGCTGCAGCCTGCTGGGGCAGTGGTGGAAACCTGACCCAATGGGTGAGCTCAGTCAATCAGAATCCTTCTCTTGGGAGTCTGAACTGAGGGTCATGGGAAATGAGCCAGTTAATGGCAAGAAGTTGTTGAATTGGGGCTAGGCTGGTACTGTGGTAAGTTAAACCTGCAAAAAAGCTCTTTTCCTAAAAAAGCAAAACAATCTGACCAGTGGTAGTGCAGTGGATAAAGTCTTGACCTGGAATGCTGAGGTTTGAAACCCCGGGCTTGCCTGGTTGAGGCACATACCGGAAGCAACTACAAACTGATGCTTTCCTCTCCTCCTGCCCCACCCCTTGCTGCTTCTCTCTCTCTCTCTCCTATCTCTAAAAAAAATCAATATTTTTTTTTAAATCTTGAAAAAATAAAAAAAGCAAAACAAACATTTATTTATTTATTTGTTTGTTTATTTTACAGGAAGCTGCATGAGCCCATTTGGAGAGAGATACAGAGAGATGTATGAGAGGATCTGAACTCCAATATATATGGGCCCATGAGAGAGAGGGTAGCTGAGGTTGAGTTAGTTGTTTGGGTGCAATGAGCAGAAACCCACTCACATGATTGAAAAAGAGAGAATTATGCAGGTCTCATAGATATCCAAGAATAATACACTGGAGACACTCCAAAGGAACAGAATACCACAGGCAGGCAGAATTACACTAAATTTATACATAAATTGAAGCACAATAGAGAAAGAATTGATGTCTTTCTATTATTGTCTTTATAGCATTTTATGATATTATAATTTTCTACATATAGGTCTGTTTGCTCTATTTCTAAGTATTTCAGGGTTTTACTGTCCTTCTAAATAAAAATTTTTCCCCAGAGCAGAGTCTAGTTAGTTTTGTTGTTATCTAGGAAAACTACTACTGATATCTGTATATTTAACCCCATAACTACTCAGGCTACTAAACTACAGACTACCTGATCAGTATTTGGTAGATTCTTTAGGATTCCCAGGTTGAAAGTCCTATCATCTGCAAATAAGAATAATTTTGTCTCTTCTTTTTCACTATTTTTAGCTTTTTTGTTGTGGTTGTTCTTGTCATGTTTTTTGTATAGTCTATCCCTGTGTTCAGAGGAAGGTTTAGGGATTATTTCAGTCTCCAGTGACAGTAGTGGACCATCTCCTGAAGTGGTCTTTTCATGGGCCACCACTTTGGGTTGAATGATTTTAACTTCAGAGGGTCTTTTATTCTCAAGTCTTGCAGTCTTCTCATTGTAGCAATGAATGTAAAAAACGTATATACCCTGAAGATCAACCTGAAAAAGTTAGTATAAATTATAAGGGAAGATTGGAGAGAAAGAGTTTAGGGTTAGAGCTTATTTAGGATTTATGTTTAAGATGAAGATTCTCATTAATGGCATTCCATTTAATTCTGTCTCCAAGCATAGATCATTGAGGTGGGGTGCCTTGGTCAATCTTCAGTGTCCAGTGTCTTAGTTCTTAGTCAGCTCCGTCTGCTATGACAAGTATTTTAAACTTAAACAATAGGTATTTATTTCTCACAGTTCTTGCAGGCTATTAGTCTAATCAAGGTGTCAGCATATTCAATCCCCCATGAGGCTCCCTTCTTGGTTGGCAGACAACCTCCTTCTTGCTGTGTCCTCACATGGTGTAGAAAGAGAGATCTGGTGTATCTTTTTCTTATAAGGGCACCAATCCCATCATGTTCCACTATCATGACCTCATCTAAACCCAATTACTTCCCAAAGGCCTCATCTCCTAAAGCTTCACATTGAAAATTAGGGCTTCATCATGTAAGTTTCTGGGGGACACAGATATTCAGTCCATAACATCCACCTTTCTAGAAACAGGGCTCCCCAGTTCTCCTGATGTTATTTACTAAAATGTGATCAGACCGAATAACGCATTGGACTCCATCCACTGCCTTGCAGATTTGCTACATGGCTTGGATTTTTGCCACTGCCTGTCCCTACTTCCTCTCAGATGTTTCTTTAACGTTGGCTCCGTGATTCTCATGGCTGTGACCACAGCCTTGGCAGTCTCCATTCAGTGCCACATTGCCCTTTTGAAAGTCTGCTCTTTTGTGAACAGATGCTTAATTGAATAAGAATCAAAGAGTGAATGAAATGCTGCTATGCTTTCTGTGACCTCCCCAGGAGTTAGGGGCCCCGCAGAGCACAGATAATGTGGGCAGGGTCCTATCAGGCTTTATGGATATAGCAACCAGAGAACTGTCAAAAGTGGAACCACCGAGCTTGTTCTCTCTCTGCTCCTTGCCCTGTGATGCTGATCTGAACTGGTTAACCCCCAAAGTTAACCAGTCTCATTACTTCTATGTGCCTGTGGTTCAGCGTCTCTGTCACCTGAATGTTTAAAAATATGCTGTCACACGAGTCACAGCAGCTCACAAAGGGTGGAGATGTGCTTCTCTTATAAAGCTCTCTGAGTTTCAGTCTTACAGTCCCAACCCAAGGGCCACATTAGCCCATCTATGAGATGAACGGAAGAGCTTCAGTTAGACGGTCTTGTCCAAACCCAGGCTGAGATGGATTCCTGCACAAAAACACAGACACAGGTAAAATCAGACAGCCCTCAATCACCCCCCCCCCCCAGACTGGAGGTGTTCACACATCCCTGCAGTGCTCCACATGAACTTTATTGATGCTGAAAGTATTATCCTAACTGCACGTTTCCCTCTGTGTTTTTATTCAGTAAACAGTCAAGAAAGGTCCTGCTTTGGTCAGAGTTTGGAGTCAGCCATGCCCGTAGGCTTTTTATTTTCCTTCTCAAAAAGAGTCTTAGAAAGCCAACGTGTTGTGGATTTTCCTGTCATCCTGGTTTACAATGGATAAATGTACAATAAAGTTCAGGACAGATGGACACCAAGAAGAGGTACAACTCTAGGCCACTTCCTCCCTAACTCCTTCCCCCTCCAAGCTTGTGGTGGCCTCGAGGACAACAGGTGCCTAAATACTGCATATCCAGGATCTTGCTGGTCACATTTTTTCATGTTATTCTTTCCACATAGAACATCACCTCCTCTTCTCTTACCTTCCCTGGGTAAGCTTCCCTGGACTGAATTTGTCTCAATTCAGTCACCACTATTGGTGACGTCTGTGTGAGAACCACAACTTCCTCTGGCCGCATCTCCTCTGTAAAGTGGTAACATAATAAATTCCCCAGGATGATAGGGAAAAGTGGAGCCCTTTTTGTGTGTCAGGATGAACAAGCTGCTGAGCATTTTATGTGCATTAATTCAATTAAACTTAATTATTTTATAAAGTAGGTACTTTATCCTCATTTTACAGATGAGGAAACTAAAGCTCAGAGAGGGTAAGGATTGCCCAGGGTCATGCAGCTAGTGAGGGATGCGGTGGGATTTCTGATCTGGGTCTGTCTTGAAATCCCACAGTCTTTGACATCTATATCGCCCAGTATAAGGCATTGAATTCCAATGTGTCTTACTTACAACATTTCTTATCCATGTAGGGTTCTGTTAGGGTTCTACAGTCTTCAGTGCTCTTATGATACTTCCCTCACTCATTCAAATCCTGAGGGGTTCTTCTTGCCTCTGAATCCCAACAGTGGTGGTGGTAGATAGAATAATGGTCTCTAAAGGTGTCCACATTCTGACTCTTGCAACCTGTGCCTATGTTACCTAACATGACAGAAAGGACTTTGTAGATGTGATGAAGTTAAGGATTTTGAGATGGGAGATTATACTGTTTTTTTGGGTGGGCCCAATGTAATCATGGGTTTTTAGAATAAAAAGACAGAAAGATAGTGTCAGAAAAAGATATGATTATGGAAGTAGAGTTTGGAGTGACGCCCTTTGAGGCTGGAGGATGAGGCTGTGAGCCAAGGAAAGCAGGCGACTTTGAGAAGCTAGAAAAGGCAAGGACACACATTCTCTTTGGAGAGCCCAGAAGGAACCAGCACTTCCAACACCTTGATTTTCCTCCACAAAGCTCACTGTGGACTTCTAACCTCCAGAACTGTAGCAGTACATTTGTGTTGTGTAAGTGGCTAGCTCCTGGCAGCTTGTTACAGCTGCCATTGGAGACTAACACCATTGTGTTTTTTGTGCCATGGCTCTTGTGCCTTACTTTTTTTTTGTATTTTTCTGAAGTTGGAAACGGGGAAGCAGTCAGACAGACTCTCGCATGCGCCTGACCGGGATCCACCCGGCATGCCCACCAGGGGGCAATGCTCTGCCCATCTGGGGCATCGCTCTGTTACAACCAGAGCCATTCTAGCGCCTGAGGCAGAGGCCACAGAGCCATCCTCAGCACCCGGGGCCAACTTTGCTCCAATGGAGCCTTGGCTGCGGGAGGGGAAGAGAAACAGAGAGGAAGGAGAGGGGGAGGGGTGGAGAAGCAGATGGGCACTTCTCCTGTGTGCCCTGGCCAGGAATCGAACCTGGCACTCCTGCAGGCCAGGCCGACGCTCTACCACTGAGCCAACCGGCCAGGGTCTTGTGCCTTACTTAACACTTTGTGTGGTCTTGAAGCTTAACTGATATGTGTGTGTTAAATTATTGCCCAAGTTAATGGAGAAGCCCTTGATATTGGGGAGGGGGACCACAGATTTCCATCTCTGTAAGGACAGTGCAGACACATAAGCGGGTTGAAAGAAATCTGTTGGTCTCCAAAACCATAGTCCAGTAGTGAGGACATTGAGATGACTGGCAGGTCACTGTGTCACCAAGCCCGGTTTCTGGGGATGGAGGCCACACACAACATCATCACACCCACAGTCTTGGTGGTGTCGCCTCACACAGGGAGGTGCTGATGGCTGAAGCCAGAGGGCAGCTTTATGGTGTCTGCAGCTACCGTGACCAGACAACTGTGGGCAAGCGTCCACACACAAAGGTGTCCTGCAGTAGACTGGCCTGGCAGCGCTGGCTGTCACTGTAGCTTTCTTGTGGCTCAGACCCTTTTATGTGATTTGATTGCAACACAGCCGGCTGCCTCTGCAGCACAGGGCACTGAGCCAGGCCAGTGGACTCAGTGGCTGCAGACATGGCCTTGCTGCTGCAGAAGGGTGAGCGGGGGCTAGTGAGGCCGACTCTGTGCCATTCGGAATGTCCCTGAAGCCTCCCCGGCCCCACACTGCAGTCAGGCTCCGAGCAGAGGAAGGCACACTCTCTGTCATCCTCCTGGTGGAGGGCAGGGTGGGGTGGCAAAGCAGGAAGCGAGACATTTTATCAACTTGATAACTTCCTAGGTGGACATGTGATGGTGCGGAAACTCCCGGGTGCTGTGCGGGAGTGTCTGGGTTCAGCTTCGGTAATTGGGTCTAAATGGACTGTTAACCTAAAAATAAAATGGCCTTTCAAAGTGAGAGGCAAACACGAACTTATTTGATATCAGTAAGAATAGCTATTTGGTAATCACTAATTCAGGCAGAAGCTCAGTGTTCGCATTAGGAGACAAAGAAGACTAGCAGTGTTTATTAGAAAGGGGAGGGGGACAATTACATCATTGAAAGGGAGGCATTTCAATTGGTGCAGATAATATAACATAGTGATGCTAATTCTCAAAAATGTTTTTAATTTTCAGTCTGGTAGTCATCAGTCCAGTAGTCCTAATATCTGCTCTCTTGTTATTTCTGCAAACAGTTCTTAGTGTCACGAGTTTACTTAAGCTCAGTCCAAAGGTTGTCTTGCCTGCTCTAACATTCCCAGGTTTGAGAAGGACACCATAGGGGCGGCTCCGCTGTGGTGGCACCTCTGGAAGTGGCTCTGTTTCTGTGATTATTTATAGAACACAGGCATTTCTAGCTCCCTCGTGAGCAACTGGGCTCCCAGTCTAGCTCTCCTTACTGGGCACTCTCGCCTCATCCATGGCCTCCTTCGGCACCTTCATGGTCATAAATCAAAGAGCAGTCAGGGCTGCAGGTTGCCATAGGGACCTCGTCTACTCTGCATTTTATAAACAAGGAAAGCAGGGTTCAGAGAAATAGAGTGGCTTGTCCATGGCCACACGGTCATGCCCCAGCCCAGACTTCCTCAGGGATGGTGTGTCTCCTGATGAAGCTTGACCCACAAACAGGGCTGGTGCATCCCGTCCTCCATGCTCCATCAGCGTGTGAGGCTGAGCCCTCCCCCAGCCAGGCCTCAAGGGGCCTCTTGCTGGCCAGGTGGCACCACCTTTAGCTAGAGTTCCCTGGGAATGGAAGTGGAAGAAAGATCAGAAGCAAATGAACCATGGGTCACTTGGTAGCTATTTTAAACCAAATCTCAGCAGAGTGGAGGGAGGAGGTGTGGCGTCAGATGGAAGCTCCAGCGGTTTTAACTAGCACCCCACATCACAGTCTCCCACAGTGGGATGTCTTAGTTGTGACGGTCTGCAGGAGGCATTTCAGGGTTGTGAGAGCAGCTCCTGGTATCAGGACAAGTGTCCCTTCTGCCTGGTTGTCCTGCCCCTCCTCTCCTGCGCTGAGATGGATCATCATAGCGTCCAGGAAGAGAACACGGGCAGATGGCTGGGATGATGGATAGAGAGGGATGATGCATGGTCCCTGCCACATGGGCCATCTTTTGTGGCCTAAATTCTGGATATGAGCATGCATATGACTCAAGTTCCCCAAATAGTGGGCATCTGTCCACTTCTCTTGCTGTGCATGGCCTGGGGACATGTGAGGGATGTTGTGTAGTCTGTCCCTCTCTTCCCAGCATTGGTCATTCTGGGTAATGCCATGGCGTCCTCCTCCACAAGCTTCAGTGACACCCCAGGGGCTGCTCCTGGCCTGCAAGCAGAGTATATGGGAGTGATGGGTGTCACTTCTGTTCATCACCGGCAGGGGTTGACGATAACCATCCAGCTTATTTGCTCCCCAGGCCAGATCCTTTTGCTCAGAGGCTGGTCCATCCTGCCTCCTTGAGTTCCCTGGAGGGGCTAGCCACAGATGTGCCCAGTGTAAACTGCTCAGTGAAGCACTCTTTATTGGCTTCACTCCACTCCTGGGTTGTGTCCCCACTTTCGTTCTCTTGCTTCCTTGGATAACCTCTCAGATGAGCCACTTACATCCAAAGTCTTGCTTTAGTGTTTGCTCTGGGGGGAAACCTCACCCAGGACATATGGCAAAGGGAGATGCGTGGGCATCTTCAGCTCAGCTCCCGGTTCCAAGGAGTCTGGGCCACGTGTACCATCTGTTTTGTTTATGTCATATTTTTCACAACCTTATTTTATTAAGATTTGAGCCTCTTAAGATTAAATTGGGTAACAATTGAGTTAGTTTTCTTGATCAAAAGTTTTTTTCTTCCTTTCCTTGAAGGAAAAACTTGCCTGTAAAGGTGAAGGAAGGTGGAGGAGCCCGACATCTGCTTAGTGTCGGGCTCTGGATAAGTCTTGTAGATAAAAAACGATAGAGACATGGCCTCTACTTCCCCTGGAAGGCTTATTCCAATGGGAGATAAAAAAATGTAAGTGTATTTCTCCTTTTGGAGCCGTTCTATGGTATCCTTGGGGTATATTCCTAAAAGTGGGATAGCTGGGTCAAAAGGCAGTTCGATTTTCAGTTTTTTGAGGAATCTCCATACTGTTTTCCACAGAGGCTGCACCAGTCTGCATTCCCACCAGCAGTGCAGGAGGGTTCCCTTTTCTCCACATCCTCGCCAGCACTTATTCTGTGTTGTTTTGTTGATAAGCGCCATTCTGACTGGTGTGAGGTGATATCTCATTGTGGTTTTAATTTGCATTTCTCTAATGATTAGTGATGTTGAGCATTTTTTCATATGCCTATTGGCCATCTGTATGCCCTCTTTGGAGAAGTATCTATTCATCTCTTTTGCCCATTTTTGGATTGGATTGTTTGTCTTCCTGGTGTTGAGGGCAGCACTGTTCACAATAGCGAAGATCTGTAAACAGCCCAAGTGTCTGTCAGAGGACGAGTGGATTCAAAAGCTTTGGTACATATATACTATGGAATACTACTCAGCCATAAGAAATGATGACATCGGATCATTTACAATAACATGGATGGACCTTGATAACATTATACGGAGTGAAATAAGTAAATCAGAAAAAAAACTAAGAACTATATGAATCCATACATAGAAGGGACATAAAAATGAGACTCAGAGACATGAATAAGAATGTGATGGCAACAGGGGTGGAGGGTGGGGGGAGGGGGGATGGGGTGAAGAAGGAGAGAGGGGTTGGGGGAGGGGAGGGGCACAAAGAAAACCAGATAGAAGGTGACAGAAGACAATTTAGCTTTGGGGGAGGGGTATACAGCACAATCAAATGTCAAAATAATCTAGAGATGTTTTCTCTCAACATATGTACCCTGATTTATCAATGTCACTGCATTAAATTTAATAAATAAATTAAAAAAAAATCATGGATGGGAACACCAAAAAAAAAAAAAAAAAATATATATATATATATATATATATATATATATATATATATATATATATATATATAAGTGTAGGCCTGACCTGTGGTGGCGCAGTGGATAAAGCGTCGACCTGGAAATGCTGAGGTCGCTGGTTCAAAATCCTGGACTTGCCTGGTCAAGGCACATATGGGAGTTGATGCTTCCAGCTCCTCCCCACCTTCTCTCTCTGTCTCTCTCTCCTCTCTCTCTCTCCCTCTGTCTCTCTCTCTCCCTTTCTCTCTCCTCTCTAAAATGAATAAATAAAATTTAAAAAAAATGTAAGTGTACAAGAAGGCAAATAAGAGCCTGAGAGAGCAGTGCCAGACATGTCCCAGTGGAGTGCATATGAAAAAGCGAGGGTGTCCTTAAGCAATGAAGAGGTCTCCGTGGGCAGATTGGGAAGCCAGAAGCTTCTAGGGCTGGAGAGGTGGGCAGGAGGAGGAAGGACACTCCAAGAACAAAGGTTATAATGTCCATAATAAGAGCAAGTGTTTCTGCACCAACCTTACCTACTTGACCACAGGAAGTTCCACCGTGAAACTCTCCCTTCTGGTTCCTTGGGAATTGCATACGCACCTTCTCTGTGCTTTTTCATGTTAGCAGAATGTAAATTTCAGGTCGCTATAGGGACACTACTTTCTTTATTGATTTGTTATGATGCAGTGTTCAGGTCTCTGGGATCTGCTTGGATCTGCTTCTGCATCTTGGGTTAAGCAGAGGTGGTGTTCTCTACACAGGCATAGTCCCATTCCTTCACACCCCCATGGTCTTAGCTGCTGTCTACTTTTTCTGCTTCTTTCATATGTCCACGTGCTTATTTGTTGAAGCTCTCTGGGCCCCTTATCCTCAGACCACTCTCAGAATGGTTCTTGCCCCCCGAGGACAACTCCTTGAGTTTGGTTCTATATTAGTTCTCTCAAGGATCTCTTCCCGAGGGGTAACTGCTTCCCAGGAAGCTCCCTGACACCTTGTGACAATACTTCTCTGATGAACACATGCTCTCTGTGGTGCTAGCTGCAGAGAACCTGAGGTTGTTTTCTGTACAGAGCTGAGTCTGTCTCTCAGCACCTATGCTATTTATGAAGAGTTATCCCAGTTAAAATCAGTTCTGTTTGGCTTGAGACTGATTGCACGGTGGTGGCCCCTCAACATTTCCTGAGCTCCGTCTCTCCTCTTTGCCCATGGTTTCTAAGTGGCAGGCTATGATTTCTCAGTTGTCTTAATGGGCAATCAAACAAGCTGAGTTCTCTCCTAGATTATATCATCTTTATCTAGCTTAAAACTGAATGCATCATCTGGAAGAACTCAGGCCTGGGCTATGCCTGTTGGCTTGCTCTGGCCTGGGACTATGCTTGTTCTCCATGTGAAGTCTCCCTGGGGAATCAAGTCGGTGTCTCCCCATGGGGTTTCTGGACTTCACAACTCTGCTTCGTTATGAGTGGTCTGGCTTCATCTCTGAGACAACAGCAACTCCAGTGGGGATAAGGTGGGATGAGCAGGACTTTGTGTGGGTCATTCTACCCTGGACCCATATCCATGAGAAAGATCCAGAACTTGATATATCACTGAGAATAGGGAGGTAAAACTGCTTAACGCTTCTGTTTTCCACCTTTCCTACAACTCAGGAGGCTTTTCCCTTCATTCTGATCTAGATTCTGATTTCAGCTCTCACAATAATAATAATGATATTACTCAGGATCATTCATGCCAGCTGCTAGAGCAAACAACCTCACATCTCAATGTTTTAATGCACAGGATCATGTTTCGCACTCTGATAAAGTCTGATGAGCATTCAAAGATCTTCTACACCACCTTCCGTCCAGAGATTCAGGCTTTACATCTTGGGAGACTCTGCTTTCTTTGGGACATTTGCTACCGAGAGAAAGAGCTTGAGGGATTACAGGTGTATTCGTTTCTTAGGGTTTTTATAACAAATTATCATAAACCAAGTGGTTTAAAACAACAGAAATTTATTGTCTCACTATTCTGGAGGCCAAAGTCCAAAATGAAGATGTGAACAGGATTGGTTCCTTCTGAATATGCTGAGGGAGAATTCGTTCCTTCCTCCTAATGCCTTGTGCTTCCGGTAATCCCTGAGTTTCCTTGGCTTGTGGACACATTACTCTCTGCCTCCATATTCACATGGACCTCTTCTCTGTGCATCGGTGTCTCCGCCTCTCTATCTTTTCCTCTAATAAGAACATCTCTCATTTGATTTAGGGCTACTCTTAACCCAAGATTATCTCATTTAGCGATCTTTGACTAACTTACATCTGCAAAGACTTTTACTTTTTCAGATGAGGTCACTTTCACAGATACTGGAGGTTAAGATTTGAATATATCTTTTGTGTGGAGGGAAACGTTACCCCTATTAACCTGGTTTGTTTAATTGTCAATCCTAGAGTTACACACAGTACCCACATTCCTCTGGCCAGAACTAATTACACACAATGTCATTTTTGCAAGGGAGCCTGGGAAATACAGTCTTCCCATTTGGTCAGAGGGAGGAAACAGAGGTGGTGGGCACCTGGCTAGTCTCTGACACTGATAATACTCAGAAAGTACTTGCTCTATGCCAGATGTCTGCTAAGGACTTTGCAAGGACAGTCTCATTTAAATCATTTTCATCCTCAAAGAAACCTCCAGGATAGATACTGTTAGCTATCCAACTTTCAGAGAAGAAAACAGAGGAAACTCAAATTGTTTGAACGATTCGGAAACCAAGGTCATTTATAAAAGGCAGAACCCCTATTTTCACTGAGCAGGGCCCCTGTTTTCAGAGTCCCTGAGTTTCCTTGGCTTGTGGACACATTACTCTCTGCCTCCGTATTCACATGGACCTCTTCTCTGTGCATCTGTGTCTCCTCCTCTCTATCTTTTCCTCTAATAAGAACATCTCTCATTTGATTTAGGGCTGCTAGCTCCTTGTGATGAGGTCTCGAACTGGACTGACATCTGGCTATTTGTCCCGTGGGACAGAGTTGTCACCCTCCCCCACAGGTCCACAGCCTGCTCTCAGACCTTCCTTTACTCATCATTGGGGACAGGTGTGCCTGGAGCAAAGTGCTTACTGGGTCTGCCTTCCCTCAGAAACGCTCTTCCCTTCACTCTGCATAGTGTCTCAGTGGTCTTCTCTCCACAGGAAACCTGTCAGAGGACATCTCAGGCAGTGATACAACAGCCCAAGTTCTTACTTTCTAGTCTAGCAACCAGATGACACCAATCGACAGGAATGACAATGCGGATGTCCCATGTTATTGAAGTAAATGATGACAAGCTCATCTGCCAAGGAAGAGATGCTGGCTGGTGCAGCCTGGTGTGTGTACGCCGAGCACAGTTACGGACTTGGGGGGACAGGATACTGCACATTCATTTCTACTTCAGCTATGCCTGGGTCTGCAGTCCCAGAAGCTCTAGCAGCGTTACCTCAAGCTGCAAAACATCAACCGGCAGCTTGTTTGAAGTGGGTCCAAGCTACCTTGTCTGAATAGAGCAGCACTGCACACTGTGAGCAAGAAGCCCTAGGATTCTTGGCATGTGGGCAGGAGGGCATCGGGGTTCCTGCAGCCTCTTCTGTTCTGGAAAACTTTCTGCTGGCTGTGGCAGTCCAAACAAGCTACAAAAAGATGCTTGTGTAATTTTGTACTTCATCACTGGATATTGATCCCAGTCTATTTTGTACACATAGCAGAGAAAATAAAGTATTTTTTAAAAGAAATAAAGGAGAGGAGAGAGGTCAGAGGAAGGGTAAGGAAAAGGAAGAGAAGAGTCAAAAAAGGTGGGAGGGGAGAGGCAGGAAGGGAAAAGAAGAAAAAGAACAAAAAGACAAAGGAAAGAAAGTCATTTTCCTCTAGCTTGGTTTTGAGGTAAGAGAAGACATTGCTCACCATGCCCGTGACAAGTGCATAACCGGAGAGTGTCCATGCTGCTGGGAGTTCTGTTAAGCCGCCCTCAGCCTCTTCACCTGCAGTCGGTTTCAGTGTAGCGCCTGAAAGCTGTGGTCAGTCATGGATGGGGGCACCTGAGGGCATGAGTCAGCACTGGTTCACTTTACATCTGATTAGTACAAGACATGTATCAATTGTTTAGGGACAGAGAGTGAAAGATGCAGTTGGCACAAACAGTTTTTGCAGTCTGCTTGGGTTAGGCACAATGTGAAGATGTGACCACCTTTCTGTAGGGAGATTGCTTTTAATGGAGGTGTTAGACAAGCCCACAAATAAGGTAACAGTGTCAAGTTCATTGACAGATAGATAGGTGAGGAATGGGGAAGGAATGAGATCAATTTTTTTAAGATTTTATTTATTCATTATAGAGAGGAGAGAGAGAGAGAGAGAGAGAGAGAGAGAGAGAGAGAGAGAGAGGAGCAGGAAGCATCAACTCCCATATGTGCCTTGACCAGGCAAGCCCAGGGTTTTGAACTGGCAACCTCAGCGTTTCCAGGTTGATGCTTTATCCACTGCGCCACCACAGGTCAGGCCAAGTATTCTCAATTTTTAATTAAGAGAATACTTCATGAGGAGGTGTGGGTCTTGAAGACAGCATAGAACTTTGCTATATGAAGACACGGAAAGGAACATTCCAGGAGGGGCACACACAGCTACTCCAAATGCATGGGGTGTTCAGAGTGGCCAGCTGGCATCGAAGCCTGGAGAGGTGGGGGAAGGCTGGCCAGATTAGAGAGGGCCACGCTGGCTGAGGAGGCTAGCAGTTCAGCAGCTTGTCTTCTCCTTGTCTTGGGAACATATCCAGACCACCTTTCTCACAGTTAGCTGTGCCTATGTGACTGCATTCCAACTTATGAAATGGGCAGAAACCATCTGCAAGGAAAAAGAAGATACCATGGGTAAATAGAAGGTGAGTTTGTGCAACTTTATAACCACTTCTTACTATGCCAGCTACCATCATCAAAACATCCACCACCATCACCACTGCTACCACCATCACCACTGCCATCACCACCGCCACCACCATTACCATCAACACCGCCACTACCATCACTACCTCTATCACCACCGCCACCACCATCACCACCGCCATCACTACTGCCACCACCATCACCATCACACTGCCACCACCATCACCATTGCCATCACCACTGCCATTACCACTGCCACCACCATTACCATCAACACTGCCACCACCATCACCACCGCCATCACCACTGCCACCACCATCACCATCACCACCGCCACCACCATCACCGCTGCCATCACCACCACCACCATCACTACCGCCATCACCACTGCCACCACCATCAACACTGCTAACACTAGTGCCCCTACTGTTACCACCATCATCATCATCAACACTGTCATCACCCCCTCAACACCACCACATCACCATCAATAACACCACTCCCACCTCCACCACCATCATTATCATCACCTCCACCACCACCACATCCACCACCATTAACACTGCCACCACCATCACCACCACTACTATCATTACTGCAGAGAGGAGTACTGAGCACACATATTGTGCTAGGTGCTCTTCCAAGTACTCTGACATTTTAGCTCATTTAACCTTGATATTGATCCTATGAGGTGGGCACTATGATGAGCTTTATTTTGAAGAGGTATTTAGTCATTGATTGTGTTCTAGACTTTAAGACTTTTAGTTTATCTATGCTTTGTGGTTCTTTGAAGTCAATTCACGAATCACAGTATTCAGGTAACAATTTAGGTTTTGTTTTCTTAATCAGTACATCAAAACTGCTGTAGTCTTCTAGTTACTCTTGATTTGTAGACGAGTGTATTGAAAGATGGGCACATCCCCTGCAGATGAAAGTGTTTCTGGTGATGGGCTGTAGCATATAGTTATTTAATGTCATATGATTCTTTAAAACTTGAGCACTAGCAGTTATTGCCTTCATAACTATCCTTAGCTATTATGACTCCTTACTAATAAAATTATACAGAATAGAACAAAAGGGAACATTGTGTTTGAGAAAGAAAATGAGGTATTTACAGACTTGACCTGCAAAGAAACAGGAAGTTGATGAAGATGGGTTCCAAACAAAATGTTCTGACCTGATTGCTGAATCCCTTTGCCATCTCCATTAATTCCTTCCACATTCTACAAACACCATCATTTATTAGCCTTGCTCTTCATCCACGGGCACGTGACCTGTGTCTCTAATCTCTTTCTTTATTCCTTCCAACCATCTTCATTTTACCTTCATTTTCTTTTCAGCTCTGCCTCCACTGCAACCATTTTTTTCAGGGTACACATTACCCTCCTCTCTTGATACATTGCCTGTATGTTTCCAGTTAAATTTTACTTTTAAAAATGTTACCTAGGCGAGATGACGTCAGAGTAATGGCGGGGTAGGAAGCGATACCGATAAATCTCCCCCAAAACTCAACAAGATCTTCAACCAGAAACAGAAAAACCTATACTTGGAGCCTCCAGATGCTTCACAATACACTCAAAGGTATGGTCGAGTGAAAAATTGGCTAAATATATAACCAAACCCCGAAGGAAATAGGGAGTAAGAAATGCTCCGCCTTCCTCACTAACCTAAACAGGGCGGCTTTCTCTGGTAACTGTGAATATAGAAACTGAGGCGGGCAAAGGGGGTGAATAGATCCAGGCCGCGGCACAAACGGCCGAACCAGGCTGTGGCACAGAGATCCAAGTCGAGGAAAAACCGATCCTGTGGCAACCCGGGCAATACAAGCTAACACTCGCGCCAAACCCAAACAAAGAAAGACAAGCAGGGCAGCCATTTTACCCTGGTCGGTGCACAGTTAGTGGGCGAGAGATTTCTTCCTAAGCCCCGGAAGTGGGTGCCCGTGTTACCCCACAGAGAGGCAGATCTGAGGCCTTTCTGTGGGCTGAAAGCAGAATCTCTGGGCAGCCCCAGCGCTCTGGGAAAGCCGCGCACAGGAGGGAGCGAGAACTAATTCCAACGGTGGAGATTTTCCATGCCGGAGGAAGTTTCACTCAGAGGGAAACACGGCCAGCCTCATATCCTGGTCTGCGCGCGCAGACAGTGAATGAGAGATTCCTCCGAGTGCCTCGGCAGTGCGCGCCCGTGTTATAGCACAGAGGGGCAGAGTCAGGGGCCTTTGTGTGGGCCAAAGCGGAATCTCGGGCCGCCCCAGCGCCTTGCAAAAGCCGAGCCCGGGGACGGAGCGAGACTCAATTCCAACGCTGCAACTTTTCCCTGCGGTTGGGGGTTTCACTCAGAGCGTGAGACTGCTGCCCGGATATCCTGGTCTGCGCACGCAGAAAGTGAATGAGAGTTTCCTCCCAGTGCCCCGGAAGTGGGCGCCCCGCCTGTGTTACCAGACAGAATGGCAGAGCCAGAGGTCTTTGAGTGGGCGGAAAGCCCGCCTGATTATGCTAGCAGCTCTGACTAACTGAGCCTTACCCAGAGCCCTGTGCTGAGTGGAAATAGAGTGGGGAGTTGCCAGCTCTTTGAGCCTCTTACTATCCAGGCAGAGGCAGCAGCAACCCCATAGCTGGATTATCAGGCTACTAATTGAGGAAGGAAAGACTAGGAGAAAGGCTCCAGGAACACGGACTCTCTCACTGTCAGAGCCTATAAATGCTAATGAGCCTCGACTGCCAACGAGACTAAAGCACAATACATGACATTGCCATAGAGACTTATCAACTGCAAACCTCTACCTGAGCGTGCCAAAGGGGCAGAACCCGGGGCACAGAGTCACCGACCAGGAAGAGGGAGAGAAAAGAAAAAGCAAGAAGATAACCTCTCAAAATCAAGAATAATCTGCAGACTTTATAACCTATCCCATTTTATTATATTTGTTCGTTTATTTCTCTTATCTTCATTCTTGATACTTTTTTTCCTCCTCCAATTTGGCCGATTAACTCTCTGCCGGTCTTACTCTCTCCTCTCCTTGAACTACACTACCCATAAGTGTTACATCTCCCATTATCTTTTCTCTCCTCTTCCTTTCTCTCTATGAGGGTTGCACTCCAAAACCCTTAACTCTCTCTCTCTCCTTTTTTCTTCTTTTAGTGGTTCCCTCTTTTTTTCTCTCTCTCTCTTTCTTTTCTCCCTCTATATTAGTTTCTTCCTTTCTCCTTTACATCTCCTCTCATTCAAACCTCAATAACAAACAAATTATCTTATCTGGGACTCAAACTTATGTTTGTGGCATTTTGGGGGGTTTTTACTTCACCTTTTTAACTCACTAGCAGTGCTCCCATCCCTGGCTCTCCATTTTATCTAGTTCTTGTTCCACTAAATACAATAGTAATTTTTTAATTTGTCCCCCCATTTTTCTGTTTTCCTCTTATTCCTCTCATCATAACTCTTAGACAACCAACACCTAAAAGCAAATCATTTTATTCTTGACCCAAATTTTTTCCTTATTTGCTTTTTGTGGGTCCATACGCTCTTTTTTTTCTTTTTTCTTTTTTTTTTTTTTTTTTGCCCCTTTATTACTTTTCCCCAATTCAGGCCCTCCATCACAGGCATTGTTTGTTATAATTCACAGTTCACCACAAGATTTTCTCAAGAAAGAGGGGAGAGGAGAGGAGAGGAAAAAAGGAGGGGGGGAATAATTTCCTTTTTAAAAAATTTTTATTTTATTTTATTTTTCTTTATTTCATTATTAATTTTTTTTAAAAAAACAACTCTTTGATTTTTTATTTTTTTATTATTTTTTATTTTTTTTAACTTTTTATTCTTTATTAAATCTCATTAATACTATCAACAAAACCACCCTCAGATGCCATTAAGGAAGAGAAAATCGAATATCATGGATACAAAAGAAAGAGAGGTAACACAGCTAGATGAGGAAAAATCTATGAAGAAAAAATTTAATATATTGGAAACCTTGGAGCTAAATGACAGAGAATTCAAGATAGAAATCCTAAAAATCCTCCAAGATATACAAGAAAACACAGAAAAGCAATTCAGGGAGCTCAGAAAACAACTCAATGAACACAAAGAATATATGTCCAAGGAAATTGAAACTATAAAAACAAATCAAACAGAGATGAAAAACTCAATTCACAAGCTGAAAAACAAAGTAACAAGCTTAGCTAATAGAACAGGTCAGATAGAAGAAAGGATTAGTGAAATAGAAGACAAGCAACTTGAGGCACAACAGAGAGAAGAAGAAAGAGACTCAAAAATTAAAAAAAATGAGATAGCCCTACAAGAATTATCTGACTCCATCAAAAAGAATAACAAGAATAATAGGTATATCAGAGGGAGAAGAGAGAGAAAATGGAATGGAGAACATACTCAAACAAATAATAGATGAGAACTTCCCAAGCCTGTGGAAAGAACTAAAGCCTCAAGTTCAAGAAGCAAACAGAACTTCAAGTTTTCTTAACCCCAACAAACCTACTCCAAGGCATATCATAATGAAATTGACACAAACCAACAGCAAAGAAAAAATTCTCAAGGCAGCCAGGGAAAAGAAGAATACAACATATAAAGGAAGGCCCATTAGATTATCATCAGATTTCTCAGCAGAAACTCTACAAGCTAGAGGAGAGTGGACCCCAATATTTAAAGTCCTGAAAGAGAGGAACTTTCAGCCACGAATACTATACCCATCAAAGCTATCCTTCAAATATGAAGGAGAAATAAAAACATTCACAGATACAGAAAAGATGAGGGAATTTATCATCAGAAAACCCCCACTCCAGGAATTACAAAAGGGGGTTCTCCAATCAGATACAAAGAACAAAAAAAAAACAGAGCCACAAGTAAAAGCTCCAAGAAGAACACAATAAAACCAAATTTAAACTGTGACAACAACAAAAAGAAAGAGGGGGAGAAGATGAAGATTAACAGTAACAAAGGACGATGGAGTGCAAAAGTACTCACAAAATAGTTCGCTACAATGAACAGGGTAGGGACCCTTTTCATTACTCAAAGGTAACCACCATTGAAAAAACCACCACAGAAGCACATGAGATAAAAAAGATAGCAACAGAGGAAAGATGTATGGAATACAACCAAATAAAAACAAAAGATAGAAAAATGAAAGAGAAGGATCAAACAAGACACAAAACTAACAGAAAGCAAGATATAAAATGGCAATAGGGAACCCACAAGTATCAATAATTACACTAAATGTAAACGGATTAAACTCACCAATAAAAAGGCACAGAGTAGCAGAATGGATTAAAAAAGAAAATCCAACTGTATGCTGCCTACAGGAAACTCATCTAAGTAACAAGGATAAAAACAAATTCAAAGTGAAAGGCTGGAAAACAATACTCCAAGCAAATAACATCCAAAAAAAAAGCAGGTGTAGCAATACTCATATCGGATAATGCTGACTACAAGACAGGAAAAGTACTCAGAGACAAAAATGGCCATTTCATAATGGCTAAGGGGACATTGAATCAAGAAGACATAACAATTCTTAATATATATGCACCAAACCAAGGAGCACCAAAATATATAAGACAGCTACTTATTGACCTTAAAACAAAAACTGACAAAAATACAATCATACTTGGAGACCTCAATACACCGCTGATGGCTCTAGATCGGTTATCCAAACAGAGAATCAACAAAGACATAGTGGCCTTAAACAAAACACTAGAGCACCCTGGATATGATAGACATCTACAGGACATTTCATCCCAAAGTGACTGAGTATACATTTTTCTCCAGTGTACATAGATCATTCTCAAGAATTGACCATATGTTGGGCCACAAAAACAACATCAGCAAATTCAGAAAAATCGAAGTTTTACCAAGCATATTTTCTGATCATAAAGCCTTGAAACTAGAATTCAACTGCAAAAAAGAGGAAAAAAATCCCACAAAAATGTGGAAACTAAACAACATACTTTTAAAAAATGAATGGGTCAAAGAAGAAATAAATGCAGAGATCAAAATATATATACAGACTAATGAAAATGACAATACGACATATCAGAATCTATGGGATGCAGCAAATGCAGTGATAAGAGGGAAGTTCATATCACTTCAGGCATATATGAACAAACAAGAGAGAGCCCAAGTGAACCACTTAACTTCACACCATAAGGAACTAGAAAAAGAAGAACAAAGACAACCCAAAACCAGCCAAAGAAAGGAGATAATAAAAATCAGAGCAGAAATAAATGAATTAGAGAACAGAAAAACTATAGAAAAAATTAATAGAACAAGGAGCTGGTTCTTTGAAAAGATCAACAAAATTGACAAACCCTTGGCAAGACTTACCAAGGAAAAAAGAGAAAGAACTCATATAAACAAAATCCAAAATGAAAGAGGAGAAATCACCACGGACACCGTAGATATACAAAGAATTATTGTAGAATACTATGAAAAACTTTATGCCACTAAATTCAACAACGTAGAAGAAATGGATAAATTCCTAGAACAATACAACCTTCCTAGACTGAGTCAAGAAGAAGCAGAAAGCCTAAACAGACCTATCAGTAGAGAAGAAATAGAAAAAACCATTAAAAGCCTCCCCAAAAATAAAAGTCCAGGCCCTGACGGCTATACCAGCGAATTTTATCAAACATTCAAAGAAGACTTGGTTCCTATTCTACTCAAAGTCTTCCAAAAAATTGAAGAAGAAGCAATACTTCCAAACACATTTTATGAGGCCAACATAACCCTCATACCAAAACCAGGCAAGGATGGCACAAAAAAAGAAAACTACAGACCAATATCTCTAATGAATACAGATGCTAAAATACTAAACAAAATACTAGCAAATCGAATACAACAACATATTAAAAAAATAATACATCATGATCAAGTGGGATTCATCCCAGAATCTCAAGGATGGTTCAACATACCTAAAACGGTTAACATAATACACCATATCAACAAAACAAAGAACAAAAACCACATGATCTTATCAATAGACGCAGAAAAGGCTTTCGATAAAATACAACACAATTTTATGTTTAAGACTCTCAAAAAAATGGGTTTAGAAGGAAAATATCTCAACATGATAAAGGCCATATATGATAAACTATCAGCTAACATCATATTAAATGGCACTAAACTGAAGGCTTTCCCCCTTAAATCAGGAACAAGACAGGGTTGTCCACTCTCTCCACTCTTATTTAATGTGGTACTAGAAGTTCTAGCCAGAGCAATCAGACAAGACAAAGAAATAAAAGGCATCCATATCGGAAAAGAAGAAGTAAAGGTATCACTTTTTGCAGATGATATGATTCTATACATCGAAAACCCCAAAGAATCCACAAAAAGACTACTAGAAACAATAAGCCAATACAGTAAGGTCGCAGGATACAAAATTAACATACAGAAGTCAATAGCCTTTCTATATGCCAACAATGAAACAATTGAGAACAGACTCAAAAGAATAATCCCCTTAACGATTGCAACAAAAAAAAAAAAAAATACTTAGGAATAAACATAACAAAGAATGTAAAGGACTTATATAATGAAAACTATAAACCATTGTTAAGGGAAATCGAAAAAGATATAATGAGATGGAAGAATATACCTTGTTCTTGGCTAGGAAGAATAAATATAATCAAGATGCAATTCACAAAGCAATATACAAATTTAATGCAATTCCCATCAAACTTCCAATGACGTTTTTTAAAGAAATAGATAAAAAAATCATCAGATTTATATGGAACTATAAAAAACCCCGAATAGCCAAAGCAATCCTAAAGAAAAAGAATGAAGCTGGGGGCATTACAATACCTGACTTCAAACTATATTATAGGGCCACGACAATCAAAACAGCATGGTATTGGCAGAAAAATAGACACTCAGACCAATGGAACAGAATAGAAAGTCCAGAAATAAAACCACATATATATAGTCAAATAATTTTTGATAAAGGGGCCAACAACACACAATGGAGAAAAGAAAGCCTCTTCAATAAATGGTGCTGGGAAAACTGGAAAGCCACATGCAAAAGAATGAAACTGGACTACAGTCTCTCCCCCTGTACAAAAATTAACTCAAAATGGATCAAAGATCTAAACATAAGACCTGAAACAATTAAGTACATAGAAGAAGACATAGGTACTCAACTCATGGACCTGGGTTTTAAAGAGCATTTTATGAATTTGACTCCAATGGCAAAAGAAGTGAAGGCAAAAATTAATGAATGGGACTACATCAGACTAAGAAGTTTTTGCTCAGCAAGAGAAACTGATAACAAAATAAACAGACAGCCAACTAAATGGGAAATGATATTTTCAAACAACAGCTCAGATAAGGGCATAATATCCAAAATATACAAAGATCTCATAAAACTCAACAACAAACAAACAAACAATCCAATAAAAAATGGGAAGAGGATATAAATAGACACTTCTCCCAGGAAGAAATACAAATGGCCAACAGATATATGAAAAGATGCTCATCTTCTTTAGCTATTAGAGAAATGCAAATCAAAACGGCAATGAGATACCACCTCACACCTGTTCGATTAGCTATTATTAGCAAGACAGGTAATAGCAAATGTTGGAGAGGCTGTGGAGAAAAAGGAACCCTCATACACTGTTGGTGAGAATGTAAAGTAGTACAACCATTATGGAAGAAAGTATGGTGGTTCCTCAAAAAACTGAAAATAGAACTACCTTATGACCCAGCAATCCCTCTACTGGGTATATATCCCAAAAACTCAGAAACATTGATACGTAAAGACACATGCAGCCCTATGTTTATTGCAGCATTGTTCACAGTGGCCAGGACATGGAAACAACTAAAAATCCCATCAATAGATGACTGGATAAAGAAGATGTGGCACATATACACTATGGAATACTACTCAGCCATAAGAAATGATGACATCGGAACATTTACAGCAAAATGGTGGGATCTTGACAGCATGATACGAAGCGAAATAAGTAAATCAGAAAAAACCAGGAACTGCATTATTCCATACGTAGGTGGGACATAAAAGTGAAACTAAGAGACATTGATAAGAGTGTGGTGGTTACAGGGGGGAGGGGGGAAAGGGAGAGGGAAAGGGGGTGGGGAGGGGCACAAAGAAAACAAGATAGAAGGTAACAGAGGACAATCTGACTTTGGGTGGTGGGTATGCAACATAATTGAACGACAAGATAACCTGGAGTTGTTATCTTTGAATATATGTATCCTGATTTATTGATGTCACCCCATTAAAAAAATAAAATTATTATAAAAAAAAATGTTACCTAGTTTTCTAAGGCTTCAAACAAAGGCACAATGCTCTTGCACTATGCTTCCTGTCCCCAGATTGTGTCTCCCAACGGAAATATCTTTCAGCTGTTTCAGATATTTTTCTGAGCATTGACCATCATATTTCTAAAACATGCTTACACAGTACAACTTTTAATCTTTCTGTTTCAGATGTTATATATGGACTTCTAAATGGAATGTGAAGGTTTATCTCCCTCTCAATCTTTCCCTTCTCCTATTCCATATATATAATTATGTTTCAATCAGTTTTGCTATTTTCATCATGTCTATGTTAATATAATTCAGGGCTGAGTCATTTAATGTACTGTCTCTCCATTTCCTTTCCCCAGAGTTAATAATTGCTTAATGTTTTCTTTGCTTAGGTTTTATGTATTGACCACTATTTCAACCTCAAACTTTCCATCAAAAGTAAATATGGTCCTTAATATATTTAAATACCTCAAGTTTCTTTCATTATTTATTTTTTTTCTGACATATTCCTCTATCCTCCTTCTCCACTAGGACTACAGCACAGTTTTCACCCTGGAGTGTCTATCTATCTATCTATCTATCTATCTATCTATCTATCTATCTATCTATCTATCTATCTAATCTATCCATCCTCCAGTCATTTAACTTTACTCTGTGTTGAACTTCCTATCTTCTGGATGTTATATGTTCCTCTTTCTTGATTAACTTTCATGTGAATGAAATATATCTTTGAGTTTCTACTAGAAAAGAGTATCTGAAAGGTGTAATTTTTGAGACGTCTATTTTCAAAGATGGACTTTTCTTTCTTTCTTTTTTTTTCTTATTAAGTGAGAGGCGGGTAGGCAGGGAGGCAGAGACAGACTCCCACATGTGCCCCAACTGGGATCTACCAGCAAGCTCCTTACAGGGTGATGCTCTGCCCATCTGGGGCCACTGCTTCATTGCTTGGCAACCAAGCTATTTCACTCTCGAGGCAAGGCCATGAAGCCATCCTCAGCACTCAGGGCCAAGTTGCTTGAACCATTTGAGCCATGGCTGCAGGAGGAGAACAGAGAGAGGGAGAGAGAGAGAGAGAGAGAGAGAGAGAGAGAGAGAGAGAGAGAAGAGGGAAAGGGAAAAGGGAGGGGGAGGGGGAAGGGTGGAGAAGCAGATGGTCATTTTTCCTGTGTGCCCTGACTGAGAATTGAACCAATTGAACCCAGGACTTCCACATGCCGGGCTGACACTCTACCACAGAGCCAACTGGCCAGGGCCAGGCTTTTCTTAACTCTAACAATTAAATGACAGCTTAGCTAGGTATAAAATTGTATGCTATGAAATAATTACATTCAGATTTCTTATATTGTTTTATTCCCCTGGCTTTATTAATTTCATTATTTACAGACAACAAAATTCATTCATTAAAAGTATATCATCTTATGGTTTTGATAATTATATATAATTGTGTGAACACTACTGTAAGATATAGAACAATTCTATCAGTCTAAAAACTTGCCGCCTCTACAGTCAATCCTTAGGCAACCAATGCTCTGTTATAATTTTCCCTTTTTCAAAATTTTGTATGAATGGAATCATACAATTTTTAGACTCTTGTGTTTGTCCTTTATCACTCACCGTAATGTTTTTGTGATTTATTCATATTGTTACATGTATTAATATCCTGTTCTTTTTATATGGCTGAAAAATATCCCATAGTATGAATATACTGCATTATTTTCTATTTATTAATTGATGAATATTTGTTTTGAATAATTTTTAGGACCTTATTAATAAATCCACAATAAACATTTACATACAAATCTTTGTGTGGAAATTTTATTTCTCTCTCTGTGAGTGTGTAGGATTTCTGAGTTATATAGTAAGTTTATATATAAATTTATAGGAAATGGCCAAATTATTTTCCAAAGTGACCAGGTCACTTTGCTTTTCTACCTGCAAATGTATGGGAATTATACTAATTCTAATTGTACTAATCCTTGTCAACACTTGGTATTATTTCTTAAGGTTTTTGAAAGTGTTCTTTATTACATTATGGGCTTCATTTTGATAAAGAGGAATAAAATATCATTCTGTTTTCTAATCTTTTGTCTGTGCCTTGTAGTTTTTTCCCTTTATCCCAGTTTTCTGAAAATTTACAGTGATGTACTTTGAAGTAAGTTTCTTTCATCCTCTTGTACCAAACGTTCAAAACAAGTGAACTTTCCAACTGAAGTCTTATGTCCTTCAGTTTGTGGAAATTTTCCTAAGTTATTTGTTTGGTAATTTATTCTATTCTTTTTCTCTGAACTCACTTTCTAAAACATCTATTGTTTGGATGCTGGTTTTCTGGAATAATCATTTCATTTTGTTTATTTTTCTCTCTGATTTTTCATCTTCCTTGAACTTTGTTTTATTAGCTGAAAGATTTAAAATGGTTTTTTTTTCTTTTAATACTTTCATTGCATTTTCTATTTTGATTCCATATTTCTAGTTTCCAATATCTATTTTTTGTTGACTGAATGTAATTTCTTTTAATAACACTCTACTCTTGTTTTATTAAAACAGTATCCACCAAGAAGTATAGTATTTTCCCCCAAAGATACATTATTCCCCTTGTTCTACCCTTGCTTCCTTTTTCTTGTTTTAGAATTCACCTTTCCTTTCATGCTAGATCAGTGATTCTCAACTGGGAAGGTGGGCATGGGATGAGGAAAGAAGCATGTTTCCCTCAGGGGATATTCAGCAATGTAGGGGATATTTTTTGTTGTAACAACTGGAGTGGGCAGAAGCCAGGGATGTTGCTAAGCATTTCACAAAGCACAGAATACCCCCGACCCCTACAAATAATTATCTAGCCAAAAATGTTAGTGGTGCAGAGCCTGAGAAATCCTGTGCTGCTAGATGATCTGTCAGATATCTGTTGGTCCTCGGCTATCAGTTCATATTCAACGTGAATTTAAAATTATCTATTGGCGGAGCTTGTTGACTGGTGGATTCAGTGCAGAAAAAGTTGGCTGGGTCTTTTCATTGCTTTGTATAGGTCACTGTCAGAGCTGCAGAGAAATCTGAAACTCTCTTAGTGTGGAAGTCTAAGGCTCACAGCCTGTTTGCTCCAAACTGAATTGGAAAGGGCCCAGGGGTCTCACCACTGAGTATGTAAACTTTAATTTAATTTTCTCGTGCTTTGATCTATGCCATGACAACAGCTCTCTATCCTCTGCCTCTGTGTTAGTCTCTCTGGGGGATAAACTTCAGCCTTCTGCCAGGTTGAGGTGGATAACTCAGTATATAATGTCCTCACACAGACTTCAATCAGTGCTCCTGTAGTCGGTGACATCTGTCTCGTCGGTGTTCACCTGAGCCTCAGCCCATCCTCCCTGGGGACCACTCCCTCTTCCTGAGTCACTGCTGCTTCTCTACTGCAGCTGCCACACACCCTTTAAACTCTCCTTAGACACCAACTCTACTGCCAGCTGCCCCCTGAGCTCTTTGTGGGTGGCCTCACCTCCCGCTACAACAGAAACCCAGATCCCATGTCTCTTAGTTCCACATCTGCTCTTGCTCCTTCTTATGAAGAAATGTCTATTCCAGTGATTCTCAAAGTGTGCACCAGGGCACACTGGTGTGCCCTAGAAGATTTCCAGGTGCACCCTATGGTATTCCAGAGAAATATGTGCCTGTTGGGGACCAAAAAACCAACAGGAGTTTAGGTTTTGGGGGAACAGAGGTGTGGGGAATTGGCTGTAAGCTGACAGTCTGCCCAACCCCCCACCTCACTTGCCTGATTAGGCTGCAAAAGGCTGTTAAACTGTGGTGCTGGATTGTTTACACTACCTCCCATGTTCCCCAGAAAGACTGGAGGCAAGTTTCTTCTATCTTTTGTTTGGTGTAAAGTTAAGATGATATGTATGGTGGGGGTTTTCTGCACTCAACACAAGAGTAAAAAGAGAGAAATTCTTCAATGTATTGATGAGGATATGAGAGTTTGCCTTTCAAATATATGCCGAAACATTGAAGAAATCACTAGGACACATCAGGTTCATGTTTCTCATAAACACAAAAGTGAAAAAACTTAACATATTCATGCTGGGACCTGCCAAATTTACTGATCTTACTAAGAATGTATCTATATATATAAAAAGATAACTTTTTTATTTTTAACCCTTTTTAAAATTTTTATTTATTTATTTTTCTTGTATTTTTCTGAAGCTAGAAACGGGGAGAGACAGTCAGACAGACTCCTCCTACATGCGCCCGACCAGGATCCACCCGGCACGCCCACCAGGGGGCAATGCTCTGCCCCTCCAGGGCGTCGCTCTGTTGCGACCAGAGCCACTCTAGCGCCTGGGGCAGAGGCCAAGGAGCCATCCCCAGCGCCCGGGGCCATCTTTGCTCCAATGGAGCCTCGGCTGCGGGAGGGGAAGAGAGAGACAGAGAGGAAGGAGAGGGGGAGGGGTGGAGAAGCAGATGGGCGCTTCTCCTGTGTGCCCTGGCTGGAAATCGAACCCGGGACTTCTGCATGCCAGGCCGACGCTCTACCACTGAGCCAACCAGCCAGGGCTAACCCTTTTTTATTACGAATTCTAAAAAGCATAACTCAAAAAACGTAATATAAAATGTTTTTTAATGTCTGAATAAATTTAATTTTTTCATATTTATTTTGTTTAATTATCATAAATGCACGCTTGGACTTTATATATTTTTTATTTAATATTTGACTTAATCATTATAACATATTTCTCAGAAATTTGTATATAATGAGCCTACAATTATTTGTAGAATTTTAAATGCACCCCGACTTCAAAAAGTTTGAGAACCACTGGTCTATTCCCTGAAAAGCTGCCCCATTGCCCCTGTGTGGGATCATCTTCTTTGCTCTCTTTAGGAAAGGCACTCACAATTTTATTTGTTTTTTTGACTTTTTAGTTTCTCTCTCATCACAGCCTACGTTTTCCCTGTAAAAATATACTTAGGTCTACTCATCTTTAAAACAAAATCATCCCATGACCCTGGCATTTCCTAAGACTCCTCTCCATCCCTTCACAGCCACATTTCTGTTTAAAAATTGTCTATACTTCTTGAAAGCACTTACACACCTAGCGGTTGTGGACTGGTCCCACTGGCAGCCTTCCACGTGTCACTGAGGGTCCTCTCACCGTGCGCCCTCTCAGAGAGAAGCCCATGTGTCTCTGCCCTCTTGTCACTGCCTCTCTCCTGGTTTCCTCCTCCACCTCTCCCAGTCTGTCCCTTTCCTCCCGCACACCAACAGATGGAGGAATTGCATCCGGCTACCCTTGCCTTGTATCTCTTCTCCCCAAGAGAATCTGAGATATACTCATGGCTTCCATCAGTCGGCTACCAGATCTCCAACACCAGCTCCCTGGTTTTTAATGCTCAAGCTCCATATAAGACACACCTGAGGGAAATGACCCTTTGATTTGATTATGTTGAGGAAAAAAAATATGGTAGCCAAAATACCATTACAATGGCTAAAAACAAGGGCAGAAGTCCTGGGTGGTTCCCCATCACCAGGAGTGAGAAACAGCCTCTCCCCTCAGCAAGAGTCGGTGTGTGTGCCCTTCCTCCACATTCAGTCTTTTCCTTCCTCTGCCTTAATTTGGGACCTTGTTAAACTCCTCAACTCTTCATACATTCCTATTTCCAAAATTACTCTGAAATTACATGTTATAGTCCATTTGTAGCTAGACCAAAGAAATATGGTCTTTCATTCTTTTCAAGTTCAAATTGAAAGCACGGTGTTGTTAATGCTGTGACTTGGAGTACAAAGGATTGGGGCTCACCCCCTTTGAAACCCACACACTCAAGCACTCATAATGCTGCCCTGGAGCAGGGCCTGTGGTTCCGGTTCTTGGTCCTGGGTTGCACTATAGTCACCTGGGGTGCTTTTACAAAACACCAGCATTTGGGCTCCACCCTAGATCAATTATGCGGTGTAGGCAGCGTCCTTTCGCAGAGCTATTCACGTGACTCCCAGGTGCTGTCAGAGCTGAGAGCCACAGCTCTGGTGGGTTTTTTCCCCATTTGTCCAACTTTTATTCTTTTGGGGCCAAGACTCAAATCTTACTCAACTGGTTCTCAAATTTTAGTATAGATTACAATCACCTGGAACATTTATTAAGGCAGGTTTCTGAACCTTTCACCTTTGGAGTTTCTCATTCAGTGGGCCTGGGATGAGGTTCAATAATTTGCATTTCTAAGGAGTTCCCAAGTGCTGCTGCTGCTGCTGGTTGGCGGACCCCACTTGGGGAACCACTGCCTACCTCTTCCAAGGGTGTGAGTTTTCCGGAGTCTGCTGCTCAGAGTTAGGGTGACTGACTAGTCTCCATGCTGGCACTACAATTCCCTTGTCTTGGGAAATGCCCTGGTCTTAGGAAAACTGGGATAGTTGGTTTCCAAAAAGATATACCCATGCCCTAGTGCCCAGAACCTGTGAATGTTACATTATTTGGAAAATAGGGGGAGTGAAGAGGGTAAAGGGGGTCAGATATATGGTGACAGAAGAAGACTTGGATAGTGAGCACACAATGCAATATGCAGATGATGTATTCTAAAACTGTGCACCTGAAACCTGTATAATTTTATTAACCTATGTCACCCCAATACCTTTATGAGTATTTTTAAAGAAAATTACATCTTTGTAGATGTAATTACATTAAGGGTCTTAAGATGAGATCATACTGGATGATGTGAATAGGCCTCAAATCCATTGACAACTGTCTTTTGGAAAAAAAAAATGCAGAGGGAGATTATATGCACAGAGGAAGAGGTCACACAGCCACAGAGGCAGAGAGTGGAGTGATCAGATCACAAGCCAAGAAATACCTGAAGCCACCAGAAGCTGGAGGAGGCAGGAATGATTCTTTCTGGAGTACTTGGAGGGAGGGCAACCCTGCTAACACCTAGAGTTTGGACTTCTACAGAACTGCAAGAGAAGGTACTTCTCTTGCCTTTAAGCCACTAAGGGTGAGGTCATTTATTGCAGCAGCCACAGGACATTAATGTGGTCATGGTTGCCTTAACCGCCACTCTTCCATTGGGGTGTTCCTCGTCTCTTGGGCCTATCATAAGTGAGGTACTCTGCAAACACATTGCCTCTCCCAGGACTGGCTGGTCGACTAATGAGTCTATAAAAATGCTTTCTAGGAAGAATGAGCTAGAGACCAATGGCGTGCAGCTGATCTGACATATTAAAGGTTC
The DNA here is from genome assembly GCF_036850995.1 of Saccopteryx leptura. Taxonomy (NCBI): domain Eukaryota; kingdom Metazoa; phylum Chordata; class Mammalia; order Chiroptera; family Emballonuridae; genus Saccopteryx; species Saccopteryx leptura. Next base: position 219,148,991 of record NC_089504.1, on the reverse strand, counting down.
TGAAGATTATCTACAGGAGGCCATTAAGCAGCAAATGATCTAAATAAAAAACCTATTAATATTAAATGTGACACTGTTATGCAGGAGGTGGCAGGCCCACATCTGTGGATGGCCTGTCAGATACTTTTTGGAGCAACTGTGCTCTAAATACCAAAAAAGCGGCCACGTTGAGAGACCTGGGCAGTCAGCACATGCTCGGCCACTGGGAAGGTCCTGCAACCCTAGACTCAGGGCTGAAGGGTTTTCTGTGTTCTGAGACGGTGTGGATGCCTTCACATCATCGGGCCACACAGAACCAGAGCCCAGGCGAGAGGACCGCGCCACCCCAGGGCATACCCTGTCAACTCCACGTCACTCCTAAGGCCTGTGGTCAAATGCCTGGAAGAAAAAGATTCAGATACATACAAAAGCTCCAGAATGTGCAGGTTGCCAAGTGATGGTCTTTGAATTCTGTGCCCTGGGCTGGTCCTGCCCTGGCTAAACAGGTGCGGATCTGTAGGGCCCCTGACTGGTGTTGTGTGTTTTCTCTACCTACTTCTGGGTGCCCTGCTACCTACTTCTGGGGAGCTCTGGTTCCTCTATCCTTGCTGAGGTCTGAGTCGTGGTTTTCTCCTGATACTTCTGTGCTGTGAGCTACCCAGTTCGAACTTCCCGTGCTTAGCTATGTCCTGCATACATGGTACCTCGTTATACTTTCTTTTTCTGTGTATTTTTAAAGGTTGTTCATCAATTATTGCATGTACACTCTTCTGCGCACTGAGATTATGAGTTATTTTAAAGACAAGGATCAGGCCAGCCCTGGCCGGTTGGCTCAGTGGTAGAGTGTTGGCCTGCCATGTGGAAGTCCCGGGTTCGATTCCCAGTCAGGGCACACAGGAGAAGTGCCCATCTGCTTCTCCACCCTTCCCCCTCTCCTTCCTCTCTATCTCTTTCTTCCTCTCCCACAGCCAAGGCTCCATGGCCCAGGCGCTGAGGATGGCTTCATGGCCTCCATCTCAGGCGCTAGAATGGTTTGGATTTCAGCAGAGCAATGCCCCAGAGGGGCCGAGCTTCGCCCCCTGGTGGGCATGCCTGGTGGATCCTAATTGGGTGCATTGGAGAGTCTATGACTGCTTTCCTGCTTCTAACTTTGGAAAAATACAAAAAAAAAAAAAAAAAAAAAATCAGGCTACCTGCTTTTTATAACTTTCAAAGCACACGAGCCTGGCATCAGCATGCAGTTAGATTTTATCTGGTACAGACATAGTCACAGTTCTCCATTTATTATTAATATTGAATCTAAATATTAATAAAAAACTTTTTCAGCTGGGAATTGAATGGGGCCCCCTGAGTGGGCCTCAAAAGCTGGTGAAGTTCTAGAACATGACAGAGAAGATCAACCCAGCAGACCTGGGAGCTGGTGGCGGAACCATGGGCATAGCTGAATACCTGCCATGTTGGCATTCAGTGACTGTTTGCTGGATGACTGCTGCCCAGGTGAATTAGCGGTGTCCACCACCTCGGAATAGGACACTCTGGGGTGTTTTCTCATCAGAGAGGGAATCTGTTTTGAATCTCAAGTTCTGTAATGGCTGTTCTTACTGACTGACTTCATTTCTGAGACCATAGAGGGACAACTTTAAGTTATATTTTATGTCATGGCCAGCCCAAGACATGAGCAGCCCAAAGGCTCCAAATGTGTTTGAAAAGCCTAACAATTCATGTTCAAGTTCATTGTATTCTTTAGGGTTTGCATTGGAAATCACCCACCGGTGGATTAAGTCAGTCTTTAGGGAAGATGTGCCATGTGTGGTGTGTGACTTTTCCCCCACTCTGCCTTAGCCCAGGGGTCCAGGGTCCTCCTGCATAGCCCTCAAATACAGCTGGCCCAGGGTACAGCTGTAAGGAATGATGTTAAAATAGTGATCTTAAAGAAGGAGAGATTTACATGGTTTATAAAATATAAAGAAATAAAATCAGTTCTCCCAGCTACCTCTACAGCTAGCAGTGGAGGATGATGTTAGAGAAAATTTAAATTGCTTATTGCTAAAAATAGAAGCACCCTGTCAAGATGCAATGGGCTAGTGTAACAGGCTCTGCAACCTTCCCCCCAAAGTGGAATTGTTAGTGGACTAGAACTCAGTGGGATTTGAACCCATTGATTTACCGTTGAAACTTTAAAATTTGGGAAGACTAACATAAAAAATGCTTTGCTTGAAAAATATCAATAATTTAGATGATGGCTTCTCTGAAATTTATTTGCTGATTTAACTGAGACTTTCGCTGACATTTTAGAGGAGAAAGAGTGACTGGTTTTGAATATTATTAAATTTATGCTGCACAAAGGTCCTAACTGGAGAAAGAAAAGCTTGAAGGAAAAATAGAACAAGCTATCTCTGATCAATAGGAAGATAGTGATTTCAAATATTATCAATCTTGTATTAGTCACATTGGTACAAAATTAGGAAAACCCTTATGTTGTTGATTCCTTATAGATTTCAATTGGATTTGTTACTATATTACCAAGTCCCAGAACCAAAGCAAATTTTGTGCAATGAATTTATTATGCTAAAAAAGAAAAAGTGTATCCAAGGATAGTCAGGCTTCCTGCAGATAAAAACTGGCCATATTCCCTTAGCTATTGTTCCAGGAAACTATTTTTGAAGCTTACTAATACCTTTAAAACTTAGAAGTGCAAGCCAATGTCATGCAAATGAAATTAAGCTTATGAAAAATTAGTTTTTTTCTAGTTTCAGCACTCTCAATAAACACTGCACAATAGATTTTTAAAAATAAATTCTGACCTTGGGGAGTTACGGTACACAGTAGAATAAAACTAAACAGCAATTGTATTTTGAAAAATTATGTGAGCCTGCTAACTCTGCCTTTGGTGTTAAAGATGGATGCTGGCTTCTAAACACTCAATTAAAAAAACATTAGCAGTAAATGGTAAGAAAACTAAGTTTTATGAGAAGAAGTGGAACTTCTGAGGGTCTCAGAAGTTCAGTTTATCTGAGGATGAGGATGAAGACTGCTATGAATGTGTGATTAAATCACAGATACCCATTTTGAGAGGCACCTAAACCTCTGTTAACTGACTCTCCAAGCGCCTACAACCAGGCACCCACAGAACACATCAGCCTAAACTTTCACAAGTGATGACTCTAACTCCACAAGGTAGGGATCACCAGTATTAGGATTAGATCACACACAGCATTCTTGACTGTTACGTCACGGTCATTACAAGGGGCAGCTGTGGGGCCATGGTCACTACACGGCTGTCCTATCATTTCTCTAAGTTGTCCTACCAGCTTGCAGCTGCCTGCTGATGTCTGGATAAGCTGGGCTGTCAGGTTGAGGTGGATGTTCTTACTTGCTCCTTTTTTTTGAAACTTGCTGATCTGATGTTTTCTGCCTTGAATTTCAAGAGCCAGGTGGATTTATTTGGAAGTTCAAATTCTGGAAGGTTTTATGTTATCTTTAGCCAGGGTTCCAAAAGATAAATAGGCAAAGCATTTATAAAAGGGTGGCTTTCAAAGAGTGTTATTTCTATATTTTTATTTTTAACAGTTTGAGCAGACATTTAAAAGACTGCTTTATGTCAGCAAGGCAGCTTACAGAATGAAACTTTTCTTAAAAATCATGACGTAACTAAAAACCCCAGAAACAGGCCAGCGCATTTTAGCTTACGTTAGGGCACTGAGGAGAGGAGATAAAGGGTAGGACACGGTGTGTGGGTAGGATCCAGGCTCCTTCCTCAGATTTAGAAAAATTAAGTACACTTTTTTTAAAAATCATTTTTACATAAAAAATCTTCACTTCCATTTCATTTCTGAAATTGTCATGCATAGTCTTTTCTTGTATCTTGTAACTCCCAGACTTCCTCTGCTTTCAATAGGGCAAATCCTCACCATGGCTACAACCTTTAGTCTCTTCCGCTGCCTCACTCCAAATGTTTTTTGTTTTTTGTTTTTCTTTTTCTTCATCAAACCAATCCTCCTGTAACCTCAGCCTAATTTAGCTAGTCCCTCAGACTTCTCTCAGTTTCCCCATTTTGCAGGGCTCAGATAATCAGCCCTTTTAACTGCCCTCTCTGGTGTCCTAAATCTCAGTGCCTGCTTGCATGTCCTCACCGCCTGTTTTGTTTTTGCTTAACATTGATTCAGTTCTTGTGTGCTGATTAAATTCCTGTGTGCACATGAGTGTGTGCATTTGTGTGTGCATGAACATGGACATGTTTTTCAGTCTTGATGTGGAACCTTTAGATGTTTTTAGAGAAAGACACTCAATTATGTTTATTACTCTCACTACCAGATTATTTTATAGAACCTCAGCTGTGATCTCCTTGCTATTTGACATTTTCTTAACTGTTTATTCTAGTTAATTCCCCAGCGAGTAGCCCACAGTGGCTGATCTACCAACCCCTTTTCTAGTCTCTTCAAGTTTCAAACTTACCTTCTTCAACTGCCCCCCTCTCCCAAGGTGCACCTGTGTCCTACCTGTGTCGTTAAGCGGATATGGCTCTGTAAATCCTCCCTCACTCTTGGCCTCTCACACCTCGATATCTGAATTCCTCTTCACCCTCAATAGTTCAGAAGAGGAACTCACTCTCCTCCTTCATCACTGGAAAATTCTCAGCCATTATTTCTTTGACTATTCTGCCCATTTTTTCTCTTTTCCTCTTTGGGACACCAAATATATGTACATTGGATTTCTGACAGTATATTATATGACATTTATGCTCTTGATTATTTTTCCCATATTTTTTTCTTATTGAAATTGTGGTGGTCTCTACTGTTTTTCTTCCAGCTTACTATGACTGTGTTCTGCATGGCCGAGCTGCTGTGAAACCTGTCCTCTATTATCTCAACTTGAGATCATACTTTTTCAATTTTCTATTTTTGTTGGGTTATTTGTGAACTTTAGTTCTTGGGAAAATTCTTGTGTCTTTTTAAAAATCTATATTATAATTCTTTACGTTCATTAAAAAAAAGTATCAGTCAAGTTAAAATCCTTGTTTGCTATCTTCAATATCTACCTTACCTGTTTTTTCTACTTCTATTAAATATTTTTGCTGCCCACTATTGGTCATATGGTCTTTCCTCTTTGCATATATAATTTTGAAAAATTTATATTGTGTACAAAAAAAGAGTAGAGATTCTAGTTGCTTTGATCTTCTGTCAAAACAAAAACAAAAATGTGTTCTTTCCTTTGTCAGGCAGAGAGGATAAGAGGTGGATTCCCTGAGTACCATCAGGATTGAGCCAAGTTGCTTGTAGAGCAGCAATTTTCGGGAGACCCAGTTCACACCTGGCTCACTACTGTTCTAGGCTTTTGATTAAGGCCCGACAGGTCTTTATCTCAGCCTTGAAAGACCAGCAAGTTCAGTCCTGCCCTCTAGGAGTTTTCAATTTAGCTCCTTATCTCCCATCTGTATTGGTTAGTTCTTTCTGCGTAACAAATTACCCCAAATTTAAGAGGCTTAAGGTGAGAAACATTATCTCAGTTTCTGTGGTCCAACAATTTGGGAGCAGCTTAGCTGGGTGACTTGACTAAAGGGCATTCATAAAGTCAAGATTTTGTATGGGGCATGGATAGACCTAGAGGGCATTATGCTAAGTCTGAGAAAGACAAATACTACATGAAAGCAAATACCACATGATTTCACTTATATGTGGAATCTAAGAAACAACATAAATGAAGAACCAAAACAGAACAGACTAATAGATACAGAGCACAGACTGATGGTACCCAGAGGGGAGGCAGGTTGGGGCACTGGATGAAAGAAGGTAAAAGGACTGAGAAGTATAAATTGGTAGTTGAAGAATAGTCATGGAATCTAAAGTACAGCATAAAGAACACAGTCAATAGTATTATAATGACTATGTATGGTGCCAGGTTGGTACCAGAAATATCAAGGGGAACACTTTGTAATGTATGTGATTGTCTAATGACTATGCTGCATACCTGAAAGTAATACAAAATAATATTGAATGTCAACTATTAAAAAAATTAAAACAGACACAAAAAGCATTCAATAATCCTGAATGTCAGATATGGAATTGAACTTATAACAAGAATAACTTGTACTAAGAACCTGAGAAAAAAAGACATTGGTTGGGGCTGCCACCCCAGGAAGACAGGGTTGTAGCAATAAGGGCCACTTGCAAGCCTGGCCATTTGGCCACTGGCCTGTGCTCTTTCTTCCTCTCTGGCAATTGGCTGGCTGCCTCATCTCTTCACCACGAGGCCTGTCTACTGCACACTGTGTGTCCTAAGGACATGACAGGTGGTTTTTTTCCAGAATGAGTGATTCAAGAGAGAGAGCAAGAGAAATCACAATGTTTTGTGACCTTGATCTTTATGACCCTGTGAGTCACACTCCATCATGTCTTCCACATTCTAGTCCTTAGAAGGGAGTCACTAAATAGGATCCACACTCGAGGAAAGGGGATGTAGGTCCACAGCAGGGAAGAGTCTGAAAGAATTTGTGAACACATGAGTCTTTGAAAATCTGGCAAACATCTTCAGGGACAGTCTGCCTTCATTGGAGGCAGATCCTCTTCCAGGCCTTTTTTCTAAAGCACCGAGAGAGTACAGGAGAAGTCACAGTATTGTTTAGAGTTCTTGATCCTCCTCCCCAGACTCCCAGTGGCCCTAGAGCTGAGAATGTCCAGAGGCCCTTTCTGCTCCCAGTTTGTCCCTGCAGCAGCCTCATTTGTGACTGGGACCTCTGCACTTTCCCTTTCTCCCAGCCAAAGCCCCAGCGCGCCCTGACCCTCAGCAGCCACTGGAACAGAATGTTCCCTGGGAAAGAGGATAGCCATCATTGTTCCACCTCAGAATGGTTTTTCCACATGTGAAGTCTCAGTTCACCTAGTCCTTGACGCTTCCACAGTCATCCGATGTGCTAAAAATATACCTTTCTGTGGTTGGTGCGGCAGGAGCGCTGCCTGCCCCGTGGTGACTGCAGCCCACCCAGGCAGATGCACATACTTCTTTCAAAAGGAAACATCCCAATTTGTTGTCCTGTGCCCGGTTCCTTGGAGGCCCTGCGCCGTGGAGCGCATGCCCTGGCCCGCCGTGGAAACTCCCTCTGCTCTGGTCTTCTCCAACTTGGTAACCTTTCTGTTTTGGCTTTGGAAACAAACCTGCTCCCTCCCCGTCAAACTCTGACACCTTCCTAAAGCCACCCTCCCACTCCCTTTCACTCAGCTGTCACTGTTGTGTCTGCCTCATTTCCCACTCACGTCCTACACCCTTTGTTTCTGAAGCTCCCTGTGAGGCCCTCAGGTGACCTCTTGACAAAGCCCAGAGGCTTCTTCTCTGCGTTCCCCACTCCCAAACGTCCAGCCACCTTCACTGCTGAGAGCTGTACCTCCGCCCCCTCTTTCGGCGTACCCCTCCAGGGATCCTTTTTGATATTTTTCGCCACTTTCTGTCCTATTTTCCCTCCAATGCAACTTCCTGCCTTATCTTCCTTTTTACATGCTGTAACATCTTCCTTTTTGCTTACTGAACTCTTAGCCATTCTTTAGGGTTCAGCTGAAATACCGCAGCACTCCACGAGGCCCTGCAAGAGTCCTCCGGAGTTCCCCTCTCTCTCCTGTGGGTCCCCTGCCACAGCAGCGCTGGTTACTTCTGGAGCAGTAGGCTTACTTGCTGCCAGGGTCACCTCCTGAACTAATTCAGTCTCCTGGTTCTTAGTCTTTCCCAATCCAGAGTAGTTTCTGGGTAGCAGGCTATATCCCCTAAAATGATGCAGAAACAAATGGATTATGTGAACTTTCTGTCTTGTCTGGTATCATTTGCTATCTGTTGATGAAATGCCTAATGGAGAACTCCTAGTGAGCTGGTGATGCTCTATGGTATGTGTTATATAAATTCTAACAAAAGACTTCCACAACCAACTTGTTCAACAGCAGCATCATTTAAGTTAATATATTTCTTCCCATAATGATGAACCACTTTTATTTCAATGTATAAATACCAGTAGGTTTAAAAAAAAATCAAGTATATCATCAAATAGCCCTGCTTGGCTGACAGCCCTGAAGGGTGTAGAACATGCCCCTTGAAAATATGACGCTCGGCATGAGGATTATTTTGATCTGAAGACAGAGCTGATATAAGAAAAGCTGTCAGTCCTCCTATTTACCTAAAAGCAGGACATAAATTGGGAAAGGTGCCCCACTCTCCTTGTTACCAGGAAGGACAGATGTTAACCCCTGGAGACAGCTTCTAGGTCCCTATCATCCCAGAAAGGCTCCAGAGGGATCTTCACAACAAACTGTATACCTGGCCCTTACCTCCCATTAGCTCCCCAACATGCTTATGTTCCCAGAGTTTACCACCCCTAGAAAGCAAAATCTGTTACCTGTGTCTCAACACTTCTCTAAAAATGTGGTTTTTTTGTTAAGATGCTCTATGTATCTGAGATCTAACCACCCCTTTGAGCTAGCTGCTCATCGCTGAGGGTTCCCGTGCGTGCACACTACACGTATTAACCAACTTTTTGCTTTTGTTAAACCATCTTTTGTCAGACTTATTTATGCAGTTCAAGTCCATGAAATTAAGATGAGTGGAGGAGAAATGTTGTTTTTTCCTCCTCTGCAGCACATCTCCAAAACACTCTAAACAAGTCCAGAAATGTGGCCATTTAGTAATGAGGCATATGGGCTGGCAAGGGGAACACAGTGGACAACAGCAACTTTTCCTGAAGATGGCCCTGATCTCCTCACCATTGCTAAATTCTTGCTTTTTGAGGGTGGATTCAATTTTTTTTTTGAAATCAACTAAACCATTCAGTGTTAAGAATAGCAAGTAAAGGAGATTAGACCTAGGCATTCTCTGCAAGCTAAAAACAGGGTTTAAAGAAACAATTTAAACCCATATTTCTTGACTCACTTATATTCATGTTCAGAAAGGCATTCTAACCTGGCTCTCAATGTTTCAGCATCACTGAGACAGCCCCGAGATTCAAGGTGGCTACTTGGAGAGCGTTGGGCTCATCCTGGTACATGAATTCTTTCATTGTCTCATTATTTTTTATTCATTCCTTGTTTTGAAGGTGTGTTTAAACACCTGGTGAAGAGGCAATGGTTCCTACTCTAACAGGAAAGACTAGACTGTTCAGAAGATTGGACAGGGGAAGAAAATTCAACCTTTTTCTTATGAATGACCCATAAAGTATTTCTACTGCTTTAAATCACAGCATTTCTTTTCTGCCTCTGGCTAGGAACCTTCCGGGCATCTTAGATTAGGTTTTCTGTGCTTCCAACACAAGCATATCATTGGGGAGATAAATTACATTTAGAAGCTCCATTTTTATTTTGATGGTATATTGTTGAATGACTTTGCACTCAATTTAATAGAGTAATTATTTTGCTCCCTAGTGGCTATGACATGCTCAGTGCCCTAGGCCACGGGCCAGCATCAAGATCCCCTCTATGCAAGTTATCAAGCTCTTTAATGGAGCAAAAGATAGTAGTTTCTCTTATCCACACCTTCCAGCCCCACCAGCTATTTGAATTCATTTTCATTTGTACTCCACAATTAATGAGTTGCCTTTTCCAAAAATAGCAACAGTAATTTATACAAACTGGATGTTTTTTTGTTCTTCAACAGGAAAGATATGGTATTCCATGGTTATAATTTTAATGTTAGAGTTTTAGTTTCATTTTCAAAAGTCACACATACACACTCGCATACACACACACACACACATGCACACACGCACACAGAGCCAATTACTATGAAAATTCCTAGCACGTCTAATTCTACAGTGCTGGGATTAAATTATAGTGGACAATAAATACAGTTTTATACAACCTTATAATTTATATCACTCATTTTGTGTTTTAATTTATTTAATTTTCAAAACCATCACTAGAGGTGAAGTAACTCACCAGCAATGAGAGAGTAACTGAGCCAGGAAAGGAGAACAAGTTTTCTGACCTGAGTCTTCCCCCAGCTTCAGTATAAGGATGTTTCTCAAACTTAAGTATTGGACAGACCCATTTGGAAAGGAAAAGCGTCTTATGAATCCCATCTGTCATTTCCATCTTGTATTAGTGAGGGCTTTTCAAAGAAACAGATTTATTTGAAGGGCTTGGCTCACGTGATTGTGTGATTGTGAGGATCGAAACATCTGAATTCTGTTGGTCAGGCCAACGGGCTGGAAATTCAGTTGAAAGTTGATGTGACAGTCCTAGTTCAAGTTGCACAGGCAGCAGTCTAGAATCTTACGCAGGATTTCTCTCTATGTGGCAGTTTCAAGTCTGAATTCCTTCCTCTCTGGGAAAGCTCAGTCTTTGCTCTTAATGCCTTCAACTGATTGAACAAGGCCCACCAACACTATGGAGGGTAATCAGCTTCACTCAAAGCCTAATGATTTAAATGTTACTCATATCTGCAAAATACCTTTGCAGCAACATTCAGGCTGGTGTTGACCACACAACTGAGCCCCATGACCCAGCCAAGTTGACACATAACATCAGTTATTGCACCCCTCCCTGCATGACCAGTGTGGGCATGGGGTCCCTTCTCAGGACACCAGTAACCACTAACTGCCAGGTATGTTTTCTTGTGCTCCTTCACCCCACCCTGGGCATGTAAATTCTGTCATTGTCTCATTATCTGTTATTCATCCCTGGTATGAATTCTTGCAAGGGACAGGAAACATTGGCTCTCGCTTTATCTTATGTTCTTTCAAATCTGTTGTTTATGGTGTAACATGTGTTTCCTTGGGTCTTTCAGGATTGTGGTTTCTGTGACTCAAACAGCTATTCTTTTAAACTAAACTATGGTTTTTCCAATGAGCCGCAAAGCTTATTTTTAAATTCAAAATTGTGAATTGACTCCCTGGTTCTGCTGTGTCATTGCAACACGAAGGGACTGCACAGGAAGAGATACTTGTGCCCTGACCTGGCAGAGGCATGACAGGGCACAGGAAGAGTCACCAGGAGTGGAAACACTGAAGTCAACCGGTCACCACATCAGAGGCTGCCTTTCCAAGACATCGGCCTGACTGCTGCTGTGTGCCTCGACCGGAACCTTCTCCATGGCCACCTCTGCCTCCTACTCATCCAACATCTACTACAGTGAAATTTCACTGGGAGAAGCCAAATGGAACAGAAGAAAGCTTCCAATTTCTCCTCACGCCTGATGACTGTTCCAAAAACAGGCTAGGAAATAGAGCAAGGATATTCCTTTCAATTAGAACCGAGATTTTTCTCATTATCTTGGCCTGGCACTATTCTTTAAGGTACTTGAATGCTTTCACAATCAGTGAAATTTAGGGTTTAATGAGTGTGCACCTGTCTCTCTGTAAAGCCCTTTCCTATGGTTTGATTATAAAGCCAAAAACCAGGCATTTTATCACTCATATCCATTTTTATAATTATAATTTGAAAAATGAGACTTTTGAAGCACTGACATAGAAGGAAGATCTAATTGCATCACTTAGAGTTAGTCCTCTGTGTCCCAAATGACTTTCTCTTTCAGTTCGTCTCAGAAGAAGCCGGCTGTGAAATATGGTGTATCTCCTCATCGCCAAGTCAGATGTACAGGAGTCTGAGGCTCCAGCTCTTTGTTCAGAGAACATAGCATCTTATAAAACTAGCATCCAGGAGGTGCTCAATATTATTTGTTGAATAAACAAGTACATGTTAATAGTTTAGATGCTCATAGAAAATGTAAATTAGGTACTGAGTCACAGAAGGATACTCACCTGTGCGGCTCAAACTGCGTGGCACTGTTAGCCCAGATATTGCCACATCCGTTTCCCATCTTGAGGGTCATTGCCCATTTATGAATTATCAATACTTCTAGGGTAACACAGGAAGGAATTCACTGGAAGCTTCTAGAACTGAAGGGAAGGCTGGAGAAGCTGGTTCAGAGAAAGGGCAGAGACCATGGCAGACTCAGCAGTAAGGCTGGAGCAGGGGTCCCCCAGACTGGGCATCATGGTCAGCACTGAGGCCATTCTTGGACATCTAATGCCAATGCTGATGTGCTCTGGAGACGGAGGTCACCTGGACATGGTGTGGCAGCCACCACAAGCCATTTTCTCCATCATTCTGGCATCTTTGGGTCACCCTTTTGGATTCAGAGGCCGAGGCCGGGGCTCCTTGTTGGCCAAGTAAAAATCACATGCCCACTCAGTAGCAGTCAGGGTGGCACACTCAGCCTTGCTGTCCACCAGGGTTTACAGAATGTGGGGCTTCCACCCAAAGAACCAGAACCCCACTGAGCACACCCCCAAAGATGTTTACGGCTGTGTTACAACTGAGCCATGATCAAATGTGGTTTTACAAGCACAAACTCAGCCTAACCCCAAGAAGAGCAACATTATATTTATCTGGAGCACTGAGCATGAGCCGGACTGGTAACAGACACTAGACACACATAGTTTATTATTGTCATTGTCCTCATTATTAACAATATGGAACTGTCCATATTTTAAAAATAGTGGTTAATAACTAATTAATTACCTGTGGGCTGGCCTGCTATAAAGTTGTGCAGCAGGAATTCTGTCTTAGACGTCCACCTCCCTGAATTTTCAGCACCCCCTGCCCCCCCCACCTGGTCCTCTACAGGGCCTTGATCTTTGCTGGTGGTCAACTAATGTTTGTTAAAGTATCCATAGTTAAGGCTGAGAAGGGCTCACAGGCCAGATCTCCAGGGCTATTTGTATTTATATCATGAGCTTGAAAAGATCTTCAAGGTGCAAGTGAAAGAATGAGTCTTTAATAGTGATGCTTACTGATGCAGGAAAACTGGCATTTATTAAATAAGCATGCACACTGGGCACTGAGCTAAATGCTTTAAATGCATGCTCTCCCGGGCATAAATACATTTAATCTGCACAACTCTTTGAGATGATTACTATTATTAGTAACACCCAATTTTCAGATGGGAAAACGATGGCTTAGCGTTAAGGCCTGAACCTGGTTTTGACTGATGCGCAGCTCATACTGGGGGCTATAGACCAAACCACCTCACCTCCAGCCACATTCCACACGCTGCTGGGGCCTGTTCTTGACACTGCTGTTCACTCAAATGATAAAGAAAATGACTTGAGGAGCATTGAGGATTCATGATTTAGGCAGGGTCATCCAGAACCAATAGAATATGTGTATACATATACATGTACATGTATAATACGTTATATATGTTGGCTCACACAGTTATGGAAGCTGAGAAGTCCCAAGATCTGCAGGTGGCAAGCTGGAGGCCAGGAGAGCTACCTAGTTCCAGTTGAGTCTGAGTCTGAAGGCAGAGACTGATGTCCCTGCTCTAGCAGTCGGCAGAGAGAGATGCTTCCTCTCCTGTTCTATTCAGGCCTTTACCTGATTGGACGAGAGGCACCCACATTGGGGAAGACAATCGGCTAGACCCTGTAGTCAATGGATTCAGATGTTGATCTTATCCAAAAACGCCCTCCCAGACACACCCAGAACAATGTTTTGCCAAATGCTGGGCACTTTAATAGGTGACACATAAAATTAAACACCACAAGTCCTAATTTCCTAGAGGGGTTTGAAATAAAGTGTTTTGAAATCTTCTGAAGTGTTTTGAAATGTCTTATTATTTGTTAACATGCAGTACCCAGCTCGTTGAGTTGGGTACATCTGCACCAGGCTTCGTTGCAGTGCGCGGGGACAATCACAGTGCCTCTAGGGAGCAATCCTGTGCCCCTGGAAGACAACTTTCCCAGTGTGGAGAAGGTAGACAGTCTGGGTTCAAGTCCTATTTATGCAATGAAACAATTGATTTAATGTCTCCCTGTGTCATGGTTTCCGCCCTCGAATGAGAGATAACACTATCTGTTTCTCGGGGTTGCTGTGAAGATTAGAAAGTAGGCAGGAGAACACCAGGCACATAGTGAGTTGTGGTAAGTGAGGAGTAGTAAATGGGTGCTGGTATAGTTAAGAGAGGAGAAAACTAAAATTGATTTTCCTGGCAATGATCAGAAATGGCAATTTCTGGGAGTTCTGGTTGTGCCCAAAGCAGTTTAGGGAGAGGGTCCTCCCTAAGTCACTGTCCACCAACTGGCTATGTAAAGGTTTTTTCAGAATCTATTCCTGATGACTTTATTTAACAGACACTCAGCATGCCTCCTTTAAAAAGATAAATCACTGAAAATATGACCTTTGTGTTCTAAAGCAGCTTTAATCTGGTGCAAACAAAATATCTGATATGCTAAGAGAGCCTTTTAAGTGGAGACATTCGCTGGTAGACTGGCATAGCCAGGGTGGGTGACCTTTTAATTGATAGCATACTGACCTCTCAAAAATCAAGTTCATATGTTAAATAGTGTTCTTTTAAAGAGTTAGAAGCTATGGTTTATTTCTTTATGACATATAGGGTTTTACTTTTTAAGCAAAATGTTTGTTCCCTCTTGTAACATCTCTTCCCTTTGCCTCATCATCTCTGGGGCTATTACGTGGAAGTTCCTTCTATGTGGGTCGGTCTCTGCTGTGCTAACTCAGGGAAACAGATTAGCCTGAGGACGACAAAGGTTTACAAAGGCTTCCCCAGGAAACCGAAGGATTAATGTCAGCTCTGAGATTGTAGGTCACTGAAAACCCAGGTTAGAGTTAGGGTGCAATGGAGTCTTTCTGCTAAATCCCCCTGGCTGAGTAAGCCTGGAAGGCAAGAATAGATTGTGGTTGTCAGCGGGCACCTTGCCCTTGGGTCTTACCAAAGCAAACAGCGTAGTCATTTGGGAGAAGTGGCTCTATAGGTCTTTCCTTGATCTTAAAATAGACTTTGATTTCCTTACATTACTTGGTCAAGCCACCCATTTAAACTTGACATTCTTTCATTTGACAAATGGCCTTGCAGCCCTGGACAGCCCTGGGGACCACAGCTCTCATGCAGCCTTGCCTGTGAGCTTATTTCCAAGTGTCTCTCTGGACAGGCATTTCCTATTCCTTTCAGTCACCAATATCTATGCAAATATCTATGTGTGTTTTCAAGAAGTCCAGCAGCATGTTTGGCTTTCCAGAATGTTCCATTTACTGATGAGTTTATAAACTTCTCCCATTTTTTTCAGGGAGTTCTGGTTTGTCTCTAATATGCCAAGGCTATGTGTACAGATGACCTCATGTTTAGCCAGCAATCCTATATCTGTCCAAAAGCATGACCCCTAGAATGTTTGTCCTTCAGAACCACGGGTAACCTGGAGCTACCTCCTTTCCAAGCCCCAGATACAACTACCCCCCTCCAGGAGAGGCTCAGCTGATTCAGCCCTGTATCCCCCTCCTTTTGAGATAACCCACTGAGTCAGGCTACACAACTGCTCTTGGTGCCCCTGTCCTTCTATCTACAGTGCTCTTGGCCTGGGAAGCCATTCCCCAGAGTCTTGCCATCCTTGGAAAACAGCACAGTAAATTTCAAACTGAAGGAAAATGGTTCTGCCCTACGTATATTTGGTTTAAGCTAGCTAAGGGCCACAAAATGCTGATTTTTAATTTTTTTATTTTATTTTATTTTTGCCAGGAGCACACAACTGTCTCTTTAAATTATTTCAGCTAACTCCCATTGATGGTCTGTGGATAAACAAAAGTTCCAGTTCAACTGAATTTGAGGAGTGGTTTCACAAAGGAGGAGTGTTATTAGTGGGAGTCTGTACTGGAGAGAGTCTAATTAGGAGTATGTAACAACAGCCTCAGTAAATGTCTCCCAGGGAGCCTGCATCTGGGCTCAAGGCATCAATTTCATATTAAAGATTCATAGCTTTTGTGAGTCATTAAAACTATAGAACAACCAAAAAGTCACTTTTAGCTCTTGGGGAAAACAGAAGGCATGGTTTGGGGTTTAAAGTCATTTGTCTTATTGTGTGTGTGTGTGTGTGTGTGTGTGTGTGTGTGTGTGTGTGTGTGTGTGTCACAAAAATGTCAGATGCTCCTGCCTTGGCCTCCACCCTACACACTGTGTCTCCCCTACAGCGACCGACATAGGATTTCATGCCTATAGGTTTTTACTATTTTGTAGGAGTCATGTTTGGAAAATTAATACTCACTAAGCTTTTTTTTTTCTTTAACATTTTAAGCAACCATTTTAATATACAGTTTCTGAAAACTGAAAAACTTCCAATATCCACAAAGGTTCATGTCAAATAATTGCATGTGGGCTTCCTAAAGAGTTGATGGAAAGGCTGTTGTAGTCAGAGGTGTCTTCTCACACCATCTGGGAACTTCTTAGGCCTTTTATCATAAACTGGGTGACTCACAACTTCAGAAATGTATTCTCTCAGCTCTGGGAAATCATGGAACCAGCAGAGCTGTGATACTTCTGAGGACTCTAGGGACAATCCTTTCTGTCTCTTTCAGCTTCTGGCGGCTGCAGGCATTCCTTTGCTGGTGGCAGCATTACTCCAGTCTGTCTCTGTGGCCACATGGCCTTTCCTCTTCTGTCTGTATAACCTCTCTCTGTCTTTCTCTTACAAGGGCACCTGTCACTGGATTTATGGTCAACCTGGATAATCCAGGATAACCTTATCTTTTTCTGCAGCCCACCTGCAAAGACCTGCCCCCAGCTTCAGCTTCAGGTGTGAATGTGTCCTATATTTTCCATTGACTTGGAAAAGTCTTGTCTTTCCAGAGGTTGGTTCTTTTGGACTTTGTGTTCACAGCTCTTCGATGCTACTAAGAAAAGTGTAAGGGCTTTTTTTTTTTTTTTTTTTTTTTTTTTTTTTTTTTTTTTTTTTTTTTATTGTAGCTCTGCTGGTGATTTCTTATTTCCTTGGGAGCTAAAGTCTTTCATTTATTTCTATATCACAAGTAAAAGTGGAAGCCGTTAGGATTTCCCTTTCTTCCTCTTTTAGGATTTCCCTTTCCTCCTCTTTTCTTTCTTTCCTTTTTTTCTTTCTTCCTTCTACCCTCCCTCCCTCCCTCTCTGCCTTCCTGCCTTCCTTCCAACTTTTTATTCCAAATAAAATGAGGCTCATGATTCCAAGTGAACACATCTTTTGGGGAGGACACTAATCAACCCACTACTTCTCTTAAGCCACAGCACACAACAGAGAGAAAGCCCATCACGTTGTTGTAACTCTATTTCCATGAGATATTTCTTAAAAAGTCAAAACTTGTACCAACAGAAATATCACTCTGTGTGAATTCAGTTTCCTCTCTTCCCTCCAAGGTATTTTGAAATTTCCTGGTTAGATTCTGGAGGGTGACTCTTTGCATAGCTCTGGAATTTTTAGTATTTGCACATAATATTGGGACTTAGGTTGATTAAATCTTTGAATCTGGTAGTACTAGTCACACAATTTCTCATTTAAGATAAGGAATTTTGTAAGTAAAAATCCAAAGGAGTTAGTCTCAAATAATGGCATATTAACTCCCTCAAGAGTTAATGGGGGAGATCTTTGGAGTCTAAGGTGACTTCTTGCCTCTCAAACTACAGTGTTTGGCCTTCACTCCAGACCCACAGGCAGCGACTGTCGATTGGGGCTGGCAGGACAGCCCACATTCCCGCAATCAGGGGGTCAGGGTCAGCAGGAATGGATGAGGAGATGTGGGTCAGAGGTGGACAGCAATAGCTACAGAGCAAAGCGAGGATGGGGAGGTAAGGGGCAAGTACAGGCACCACAAGACAGCAGAACACAGGGAATGAGCCCAACCAAGGGGAGAAATGGAGGCTTGGGAACAAAATATTGTGAGGATGCAAACTTTCTTTTAGTATGCATGCCATTCTGTTCCTGGACATCAATATATATGGTTGGTCAAGTTGGAAGCCATGCTAGTCTTCTCCAGTTCTATGATTCTGGCCTTGGGAATCCTCACTTCACGTGGCTTGTAAGGAGATCCAACATAATGCCATATAGATCTGGCTGGACCTGAAATCAAGGTATATATATTTGTGTTCTTGCTTACCATCTTCTTTATGAGGACAAAGTCTCCATGATGATGGGGAGCTCATCCATCACATTCACTGTTGGGGTAGGATACCCAGTGTCTGCCCTCAGTGCTTGACACACAGCAGGTAGTCAATGAATGCGTGATAAATGAAAAAATGAGTACTGACCATCAGACCTTGTTTCTCTGTATTTTGTTCAAATTTGAATCATTGATTTTTTAAAAAAATTATTACTTAATCTTTCCTAGTGTTTTAAATGTCTCTTATCCATCCAATCAGAGAGAGGAGGAATCTCACTCCAAGGTTATGGGGAAGTGTAGTGGGCCGTGAGCTCTCCCAAAAAATCACCTCTGATTCACATTTTCCACGGAGTTCATGGGTTAGTTGTTTATTCACATGGGTCCCATCTTCCCTAGTAAGAAACAACCCAATAATAATAATAATAATAATATCATTATTATTTTCATTTTCCAGGACATTATTTTTGCCAAGAAAAGAGACTCCTGTCTTTGGAGTAAGATTGACTGAGGTTAAACACCAATTGAGTCATTTCCTAGCTGTGCTTGACCTGGAGAAAGTCACCTGACTTCTCTTAGCCTCAGTTTTTCATCTGTTAAATATGGAGAGTAACATCTTTTACACAGATTAAATGTAAGGCAGTGATATGTATGAATTTTTAGTGAGGTGCCTGGGGCATACTAGACACTCCATAATTGCGATTATCATCATCGGTATCGTATGCCTCATTTTTCTGAGCTGTCTTAGCATAAAACATCTACAGCTACTCTTGAGAAAGTACTAGTTTATTTGCATTCAAAGATGAAAAAGTCCACTTGGGGTGGGAGAGCACGTGTCATGACTCTATTCCAAATTGCAATGGCATGCTCTTTTGAAAAAGAAATTTTAAGCACTACTTCTTCCTTCCTAATGATGCATACATACCTTCATAATAGCTTGAGAGTAAAGACGACATTCTCATACCTTTTTAGTCCACATATTGGCCATAAAAAATGGGGCATATCTTTTTCACTGGCTGCCTCAGGGTCCCTTCCTTCCCTCTCTCTCTACCCCTTTCTTAGGCAGACGCCTCCTCGGGGCAGGCAGATGCCTTAGTGAGGGGGAGATTAAATCAGTGTTTATGGCCTGATAACCCACTTGGGAAATCTGTGCCCTTTCTCCAGGGTTTCTAAGTTTAATTCTTCTCGTTCAATCTTTTTACATTCTGAAATCCCTGGCAGGCAGTGAGATTACCTTCAAGACTATTACAGCACAAAGCTGCTGTTGGCAGAAATAATTTTTGGAGCTATAAAAATCTTGGCAGAGTTTAAGAAACATCCTGGGGGTCCCAGCCCCTTTCTAAGTGACCATTTTACTAAATCTCAGGAAACAGACAATTCTGTATAGCTTCCACTGACTACTTCACGAAGTTGGACTCTATTGCACAGTTCAGAAATCTAACGATCCTGGGAAATCAAGACAGAATAGAGATTAAATTCCCAGCACGACAGCATAATTTATCCAGCAAGTGAATACAATCCTGTTTTTTATTGTGAGCTCAAAAGACTGACTTTGAAGATCTAAATGTTTCTGTTGCGGATACTGCTTGAACAAGGATGGTTCCAAAATCATCAAGTGTGTTGTTTATAGAACAAATGGACTTTTAATGGCCTACAGTGCCTTTTGAATATTATGCTAATAGGTATTTTCCATTTAGGAAATAAGTACATAGTAACCAAGAATTAATTCCAATGGCTGACTGTTGTTATAGGCAGCTGATTTATACTGATTCTGGAGTGGAAGAAGCAAGTGACCTCATCCATTAAGGAAATTAAAGGAGGCCATCTTTCTTTCACTTGGACCAGGCAGTTGTTACCCTCCCCTACATCTGCTGAGCATCCAAGTGCCTTCCAAAGGCATTTACCAGTTTCATTTCAACCATTAAGTGCTCTGTTTTTCATTTACTTTTATGCAGTTAGCAACAAGGGAATCCAATATGAAAAGCTTAGATTAAGTATGAAGAGTGGATATTTATGATACATTAACTAGATCCTTTGAATAAGAATGAGGTCTTACCGATGGCATGATAAGCCTTGTAGGTCACTATTGTGTAGATCAGAACTATTGTCACTGAGCCCAATTAAGTATGTAGATTTCAAAATGTATAGAATTGATTGGGTGAAGAAGATAAATGTTCCTTTTTATTTCATAATTAGACAAGGCAAAAGGAAAGGATTCTCAAGAAAGAAAAGAATGGTTGATGTATTTCCCAGTCTTCATTCAGGACCATAAAACACATCTTGACTTCCCAGCCTTGCCTGAAAATCAACACATTAGCTATCATAGTTTCTGCTTACAGAGCTGGTCTGGAAATAGTGATTATTTAAAGAAGAGGAGTTATTCCTTGAGGGTCCCTTCCTTTCTGCTTTTCTTTTAAGTGGAGAGTTACAGTCTTAAATAAGACTATCTGGACTGAGACTCAAGCTACTGAGCTCTGATTCTGCCACTAACTAGTTTGGTGACCTGCTGAAAGTGCTCAATGACCCTGAGCCTCAGTGTCCTCATACCTGAATTTCTTCACATTAGACCAGATCATCTTCAGAGTCTACTTCTATTTATTTCTCTCTTAGACAATGGCAATCCCCACTAGTGAAAATTCATGCCACTACCAAACTCAGAAAGACATTTTAAATACCCGAACAAAAACTAAAAAGAGAAGAGCAAGGTTCTAGAATCTTTATGGGAAACTGGAATATTCTAGACATGGAAATATATTTTATATACAGTATTTTAGCATAGTAATTTTCCCATGTAAAATACAGTTATTGTTCAGATTGACTTCTTTATACTTTGCCTATAAATTCATAATTTTAAAAACAGTATGGGAGTGACGTCACAGAAATGGCGCCGTGAGCAGCGCGTCCAACAGATCTCCCCAAAATCTCAACAAATTTGTCAACTAGAAGCAGAAAAATTTATCCTCGGAGCATCCACACTGAAAGCAGAGGGACTGTTGCCCAGGAGGGAATACGCCTGGGGTGAGTCAACCCACACGTGCAGCTGCCCCCGCCGCGTCCCGGGGAGTGCCGGCAACCACCAGCGTGCTCTGAAAAGCCCCGCGCACGCGGGCGCGCCCCGAGCCGCGTCCCAGCGCCCCGAGCCGCGTCCCAGGGAGTGCCGCAACCACCGGCGTGCTCTGTGCTCTGAGAAGCCCCGCGCCCGCGCCCGAGCCGCGTCCCGGGGAGTGCCGGCAACCACCGGCGTGCTCTGTGCTCTGAGAAGCCGCGCGCGCCCCGACCCACGTCCCAGGGAGTGCCGGCAACCACCAGAGTGCTCTGAGAAGCCGCGCGCCCGCGCCCCGAGCCGCGTCCCGGGGAGTGCCAGCAACCAACGGCGTGCTCTGAGAAGCCGCGCGCCCGCGCGCCCCGGGGAGTGCCAGCAACCACCGGCGTGCTCTGAGAAGCCGCGTGCTCGCGCCCCGAGCCGCATCCCGGGAGTGCCGAGTGCCGGCAACCACCGGCTTGCTCTGAGAAGCCGCGTGCGCGAGCCCCGCGTCCCCGGGAGTGCTGGCCACCATTGGCGTGTTCTGAGAAGCCGTGCGCGCGCGCGCCCCGTGGCGCAGTCCAGGAGGGGCGCCAAACCTGTCTTTCCTAGTCAGGAGATTCTCTCCGTGGACGGGGCACCTCACCCAGCCATTCGAGCTAACAATCAAGCGTTGGGGGAGGGGCGTGCAGGCAGCCTGAAATACTCTCTGGAGCACAGCTGCGGATCCAATCACTGAAATTAGCTAAACCCACAAAATCTACGCACCCACGGGGCTCTAATTGATAAGATCTCTCCCAGTTCAGCGATCCAAGACAAGAGGCATAATATTTTTCAGTGCCTTTCGCTAAAGGGGCGGGGGCAACTTCTGATTGACAGAGCCTCCATATTCAGGGATATACCTAACAAGAGGGACTTGGCAGATATTAAGATCTATACAGCAAGCAGAGAATAGTGCATCTTCTTTCCAGCCAAAACAGGCTATCAAGTGTGGAAAGCCTGGGTTGAGTGGTCCAACTGAATGATAGGCGCTGAACAGTCACCTTGACAACAATTGACTCCCAGCCCCGCCTGATTACGCTGGAGGCTCTGACTGCCAGAGCCTTACCCAGAGCCTTGCGCTGAGTGAGGATAGAGTGGGGATTTCCCAGCTCTTTGAGCCTCTTACTCCCCAGACAGAAGCAGTGGCAGCCTCATAGCTGGATCACCAGGCTGCTAATTCAGGAAGGGGAGACTAGGGGAGAGACTCCAGGAAAGCAAACTCTCTCTCATTGTTGGACTCTACAAACGCCAACAAGCCTTGACTACCAGTGAGACTAAAGCCAATTATATGACATTGCCATAGAATCCCATCAACTGCAAATCCCTACCTAAGCGTGACACAGGGGCAGAACCTGGGGTACAGAGTCACCGACCAGGAAGAGGGAGAGAAAAGAAAAAGGAAGAAGTTAACCTCTCAAAATCAAGAAAAATCCACAGACTTTATAACTTGTTCCACTAATTCTTTGTTGTTGTTGTTTCTCTCTTCTTTCTTATTGTCTTTATTTGTATTTCCTCCACCTCGGTCCTTTTATTCTCTGCCCATCTTATGCTACCCTTTTCTTGAACTACACTACCCATAAGTGTTACATTTTATTTCTTTTCTTCATCCTTACTCTCCCTTAGGGTTACACTCCAAAACCCTTAACTCTCACTCTCTCCCCTTTTGTTTTCTTTTTGTTTTTTTTCCCTTTCCTTTTTTCTTCCTTTGTTTCTCTCTTTTTCTTATTTTTTCCTTTCTATTCGTTCCTTCTTTTCTCCTTTTACTTTTCCTCTCATTTAATCCTCAATTACGAACAAATTATTTAATTTGGGACTAAAGTTTTTTTTTTTTGGTTTTGTTGTTTGTTCTTTTTTTTTTTTTTTTTCTTTTCTTTTCTGCTTTTGTTCTTGGTTTTCCTTTATTTGTTTGTTTTTGTGGCATTTTGGGTACTTTTTACATTGCTTTTTAACTCACTAGCATTCCTCCCAACCCAAAGTCTCCATTGTATTTATCTTCACTCCACTTAATACAACAGATTTTTACTTATTATTTTTATTTTTTTCTTCTTTAAATATTATTTTTTCTCTCCTTTTTTCTGTTTCCCTCTTATCCCTCTCATTATATCTTTTAGTCGACCATCACTTACAAGCAAATCATTTGATGCTTGTCTAAGATATCCTTTTTTTTTTTTTTTTTTTTTTTTGCATTTAGTAGGTCCCTACTCCCTTTTTTGCACCTTGAACTCTTCACCCCAAATCAGACCCTCCGTTATAGGCAATTTTTGTTCCATTTAGCATAATATAATTCACAGGTCATCACGATATTTACCTAAAGAGGTGAGAGGAGGGAAGGAGAAGAAAGAAAAAAGGGGGAAATAATAAATCATTACTTTTTTTGTGTGTGGAGTGTTTTTTTTGTTTTTTTGTTTTTTGTTTTTTGTTTTTTGTTTTTTCTTTTTCTTTTTTTTTTCTTTTTTTTCCCCTTTTTATTCTTTATTAATTTTAATTAAGAATATCAACAAGACCACCTTCAGATGCCAATAAGAAAAAGGAAATCGAATATTATGGATACAAAAGATAGAGAGGTAACACAAATAGATGTGGAAAAATCTATGGAGAAAAGATTTAGCATACTGGAAGCCTTGGAGCCAAATGACAGAGAATTTAAAATAGAAATCTTAAAAATACTCAGAGATATACAAGAAAACACAGAAAGGCAATTTAGGGAAATCAGGAAACAACTCAACGATCACAAAGAATATATTACCAAGGAAATTGAAACTATAAAAACAAATCAAACAGAAATGAAAAACTCAATTCACGAACTGAAAAACGAGATAACAAGCTTAGCTAATAGAACAGCCCAGATAGAAGATAGGATTAGTGAAATAGAAGACAAGCAACTTGAGGCACAACAGAGAGAAGAAGAAAGAGACTCAAAAATAATAAAAAACGAGAAAACCCTACAGGAATTGTCTGACTCCATCAGAAAGAATAACATAAGAATAATAGGTATATCAGAGGGAGAAGAGAGAGAAAATGGAATGGAGAATATACTTAAACAAATAATAGATGAGAACTTCCCAAGCCTGTGGAAAGAACGAAAGCCTCAAATTCAAGAAGCAAACAGAACACCGAGTTTTCTTAACCCCAACAAACCCACTCCAAGGCACATCATAATGAAGATGACACAAACCAATGACAAAGAAAAAATTCTCAAGGCAGCCAGGGAAAAGAAGAATACAACATATAAAGGAAGACCTATTAGATTATCATCAGACTTCTCAGCAGAAACTCTACAAGCTAGAAGAGAGTGGACCCCAATATTCAAAGCCCTGAAAGAGAGGAACTTTCAGCCAAGAATACTATACCCATCAAAGCTATCCTTCAAGTACGAAGGAGATATAAAAACATTCACAAATACAGAAAAGATGAGAGAATTTATCAGCAGAAAGCCCCCACTCCAGGAAATACTAAAGGGGGTTTTCCAACCAGATTCAAAGAACAAAAGAAAACAGAACCCCAAGTAACAGCTCCACCAAGAAAACAATAAAACCAAACTTAAACTGTGACAACAAAAGAAAAAAAAGGGGAGAAAGGATGAAGATTAACAGTAGCAAAGGACGATGAAGCGCAGAAATACTCATAAGAAAGGGTACTACAATGAATATGGTAGGTACCCTTTTCATTACTTAATGGTAACCACCCTTAAAAAAACCACCACAAAAACACTTGACTTAAAAAAGGTAGCAACAGAGGAAAGAAGTATGGAATACAAACAAACAAAAACAAATGATAGAAAAACAAAAGAGAAGAATCAAACAAGATACAAAACTAACAGAAAGCAATTTATAAAATGGCAATAGGGAACCCACAAGTGTCAATAATTACACTAAATGTAAATGGATTAAACTTACCAATAAAAAGACACAGAGTAGCAGAATGGATTAAAAAAGAAAATCCGGAGATGACGTCAGAGTAATGGCGGGGTAGGAAGCGATACCGATAAATCTCCCCCAAAACTCAACAAGATCTTCAACCAGAAACAGAAAAACCTATACTTGGAGCTTCCAGATGCTTCGCAATACACCCAAAGGTATGATTGAGTGAAAAATTGGCTAAATATATAACCAAACCCCGAAGGAAATAGGGAGTAAGAAATGCTCCGCCTTCCTCACTAACCTAAACAGGGCGGCTTTCTCTGGTAACTGTGAATATAGAAACTGAGGCGGGCAAAGGGGGTGAATACAAACGGCCGAACCAGGCTGTGGCACGGAGATCCAAGCTGAGGAAAATCTGATCCTGTGGCAACCCGGGCAATACAAGCTAACACTCGCGCCAAACCCAAACAAAGAAAGACAAGCGGCGCGGCCATTTTACCCGGTCTCCTGGTTGGTGCGCAGTTAGTGGGCGAGAGATTTCTTCCTAGGCCCCGGGAGTCAGTGCCCGTGTTGCCCCACGGAGAGGCAGGGTCAGAGGCCTTTCTGTGGGCCGAGGGCAGAGTCTCTGGGCAGCCCCAGCGCCCTGGGAAAGCCACGCACGGGAGGGAGTGAGAACTAATTCCAATGGTGGAGATTTTCCTTGCCGAGGGTGTTTCACTCAGAGGGAAAGCGGCTGGCCTCATATCCTGGTTTGCGCGCGCAGATAAGGAGTGAGCGATTCCTCCGAGTGCCTCGGCAATGCGCGCCCGTGTCATCGCACAGAGGAGCAGAGTCAGGGGCCTTTGTGTGGGCCAAAGCGGAATCTCGGGCCGCCCCAGCGCCTTGCAAAAGCCGTGCACGGGGACGGAGCGAGACTCAATTCCAACGCTGCAACTTTTCCCTGCGGTCGGGGGTTTCACTCAGAGCGTGAGACTGCTGGCCGGATATCCTGGTCTGCGCGCGCAGCCAGTGAGTGAGAGTTTTCTCCAAGCGCCCCGGAAGTGGGCACCCGCTTGTGTTACCAGACAGAGTGGCAGAGCCAGAGGTCTGTGAGTGGGTGGAAAGCCCGCCTGATTATGCTAGCAGCTCTGACTGACTGAGCCTTACCCAGAGCCCTGTGCTGAGTGGAAATAGAGTGGGGAGTTGCCAGCTCTTTGAGCCTCTTACTATCCAGGCAGAGGCAGCAGCAATCCCATAGCTGGATTATCAGGCTACTAATTGAGGAAGGAAAGACTAGGAGAAAGGCTCTAGGAACACGGACTCTCTCACAGTCGGAGCCTATAAATGCTAATAGCCTCGACTGCCAACGAGACTAAAGCACAATACATGACATTGCCATAGAGACTTATCAACTGCAAACCTCCACCTGAGCGTGGCAAAGGGGCAAAACCCGGGGTACAGAGTCACCGACCAGGAAGAGGGAGAGAAAAGAAAAAGCAAGAAGATAACCTCTCAAAATCAAGAATAATCTGCAGACTTTGTAACCTACCCATTTTATTATATTTGTTTGTTTGTTTCTCTTATCTTCATTCTTGATACTTTTTTTTTTCCTCCTCCAATTTGGCCGATTAACTCTCTACCGGTCTTACTCTCTCCTCTCCTTGAACTACACTACCCATAAGTGTTACATCTCCCATTATCTTTTCTCTTCTCTTCCTTTCTCTTTATGAGGGTTGCATTCCAAAACCCTTAACTCTCTCTCTCTCTCTCTCCTTTCTTTTTTCTTCTTTTAGTGGTTCCCTCTTTTTTTTTTTCTCTCTCTCTCTTTCTTTTCTCCCTCTATATTAGTTTCTTCCTTTTTCCTTTACATCTCCTCTCATTCAAACCTCAATAACAAACAAATTATCTTATCTGGGACTCAAACTTATGTTTGTGGCATTTTGGGGGTTTTTACTTCACCTTTTTAACTCACTAGCAGTGCTCCCATCCCTGGCTCTCCATTTTATCTAGTTCTTGTTCCACTAAATACAATAGTAATTTTTTAATTTGTCCCCCCATTTTTCCGTTTTCCTCTTAATCCTCTCATCATAACTCTTAGACAACCAACACCTAAAAGCAAATAATTTTATTCTTGACCCAAATTTTTTCCTTATTTGCTTTTTGTGGGTCCATACGCTCTTTTTTTTCTTTTTTCTTTTCTTTTTTTTTTTTTTTTTGCCCCTTTATTACTTTTCCCCAATTCAGGCCCTCCATCACAGGCATTGTTTGTTATAATTCACAGTCCACCACAAGATTTTATCAAGAAAGAGGGGAGAGGAGAGGAGAGGAAAAAAGGAGGGGGTGAATAATTTCTTTTTTTTTTTTTTTTTTTTTTAAATTTTTATTTTATTTTATTTTTCTTTATTTCATTATTAATTTTTTTTTTAAAAAAACAACTCTTTTCGATTTTTTTTATTACTTTTTTAAACTTTTTATTCTTTATTAAATCTCATTAATACTATCAACAAAACCACCCTCAGATGCCATTAAGGAAGAGAAAATCGAATATCATGGATACAAAAGAAAGAGAGGTAACACAGCTAGATGAGGAAAAATCTATGGAAAAAAAATTTAATATATTGGAAACCGTGGAGCTAAATGACAGAGAATTCAAGATAGAAATCCTAAAAATCCTCCGAGATATACAAGAAAACACAGAAAGGCAATTTAGGGAGCTCAGAAAACAACTCAATGAACACAAAGAATATATGTCCAAGGAAATTGAAACTATAAAAACAAATCAAACAGAGATGAAAAACTCAATTCACAAGCTGAAAAACAAAGTAACAAGCTTAGCTAATAGAACAGGTCAGATAGAAGAAAGGATTAGTGAAATAGAAGACAAGCAACTTGAGGCACAACAGAGAGAAGAAGAAAGAGACTCAAAAATTAAAAAAAATGAGATAGCCCTACAAGAATTATCTGACTCCATCAAAAAGAATAACATAAGAATAATAGGTATATCAGAGGGAGAAGAGAGAGAAAATGGAATGGAGAACATACTCAAACAAATAATAGATGAGAACTTCCCAAGCCTGTGGAAAGAACTAAAGCCTCAAGTTCAAGAAGCAAACAGAACTCCAAGTTTTCTTAACCCCAACAAACCTACTCCAAGGCATATCATAATGAAATTGACACAAACCAACAGCAAAGAAAAAATTCTCAAGGCAGCCAGGGAAAAGAAGAATACAACATATAAAGGAAGGCCCATTAGATTATCATCAGATTTCTCAGCAGAAACTCTACAAGCTAGAAGAGTGTGGACCCCAATATTTAAAGTCCTGAAAGAGAGGAACTTTCAGCCATGAATACTATACCCATCAAAGCTATCCTTCAAATATGAAGGAGAAATAAAAACATTCACAGATACAGAAAAGATGAGGGAATTTATCATCAGAAAACCCCCACTCCAGGAATTACTAAAGGGGGTTCTCCAATCAGATACAAAGAACAAAAAAAAAACAGAGCCACAAGTAAAAGCTCCAAGAAGAACACAATAAAACCAAATTTAAACTGTGACAACAAAAAGAAAGAGGGGGAGAAGATGGAGATTAACAGTAGCAAAGGACGATGGAGTGCAAAAGTACTCACAAAATAGTTCACTACAATGAACAGGGTAGGGACCCTTTTCATTATTCAAAGGTAACCACCATTGAAAAAACCACCACAGAAGCACATGAGATAAAAAAGATAGCAACAGTGGAAAGATGTATGGAATACAACCAAATAAAAACAAAAGATAGAAAAACAAAAGAGAAGGATCAAATAAGACACAAAACTAACAGAAAGCAAGATATAAAATGGCAATAGGGAACTCACAAGTATCAATAATTACACTAAATGTAAACGGATTAAACTCACCAATAAAAAGGTACAGAGTAGCAGAATGGATTAAAAAAGAAAATCCAACTGTATGCTGCCTACATGAAACTCATCTAAGTAACAAGGATAAAAACAAATTCAAAGTGAAAGGCTGGAAAACAATACTCCAAGCAAATAACATCCAAAAAAAAGCAGGTGTAGCAATACTCATATCGGATAATGCTGACTACAAGACAGGAAAAGTACTCAGAGACAAAAATGGCCATTTCATAATGGCTAAGGGGACACTGAATCAAGAAGACATAACAATTCTTAATATATATGCACCAAACCAAGGAGCACCAAAATATATAAGACAGCTACTTATTGATCTTAAAACAAAAACTGACAAAAATACAATCATACTTGGAGACCTCAATACACCGCTGACGGCTCTAGATCGGTCATCCAAACAGAGAATCAACAAAGACATAGTGGCCTTAAACAAAACACTAGAGCACCTGGATATGATAGAAATCTACAGGACATTTCATTCCAAAGTGACTGAGTATACATTTTTCTCCAGTGTACATGGATCATTCTCAAGAATTGACCATATGTTGGGCCACAAAAACAACATCAGCAAATTCAGAAAAATTGAAGTTGTACCAAGCATATTTTCTGATCATAAAGCCTTGAAATTAGAATTCAACTGCAAAAAAGAGGAAAAAAATTCCACAAAAATGTGGAAACTAAACAACATACTTTTAAAAAATGAATGGGTCAAAGAAGAAATAAGTGCAGAGATCAAAAGATATATACAGACTAATGAAAATGACAATACGACATATCAGAATCTATGGGATGCAGCAAAAGCAGTGATAAGAGGGAAGTTCATATCACTTCAGGCATATATGAACAAACAAGAGAGAGCCCAAGTGAACCACTTAACTTCCCACCTTAAGGAACTAGAAAAAGAAGAACAAAGACAACCCAAAACCAGCCGAAGAAAGGAGATAATAAAAATCAGAGCAGAAATAAATGAATTAGAGAACAGAAAAACTATAGAAAAAATTAATAGAACAAGGAGCTGGTTCTTTGAAAAGATCAACAAAATTGACAAACCCTTGGTTAGACTT
Source organism: Saccopteryx leptura (assembly GCF_036850995.1). Lineage (NCBI taxonomy): Eukaryota > Metazoa > Chordata > Mammalia > Chiroptera > Emballonuridae > Saccopteryx > Saccopteryx leptura. The sequence continues at coordinate 219,119,245 of NC_089504.1, read as the reverse complement.
ACCAAGGAAAAAAGAGAAAGAACTCATATAAACAAAATCCAAAATGAAAGAGGAGAAATCACCACGGACACCGTAGATATACAAAGAATTATTGTAGAATACTATGAAAAACTTTATGCTACTAAATTCAACAACCTAGAAGAAATGGATAAATTCCTAGAAAAATAAAACCTTCCTAGACTGAGTCAAGAAGAAGCAGAAAGCCTAAACAGACCTATCAGTAGAGAAGAAATAGAAAAAACCATTAAAAACCTCCCCAAAAATAAAAGTCCAGGCCCTGACGGCTATACCAGCGAATTTTTTCAAACATTCAAAGAAGACTTGGTTCCTATTCTACTCAAAGTCTTCCAAAAAATTGAAGAAGAAGCAATACTTCCAAACACATTTTACGAAGCCAACATAACCCTCATACCAAAACCAGGCAAGGATGGCACAAAAAAAGAAAACTACAGACCAATATCTCTAATGAATACAGATGCTAAAATCCTAAACAAAATACTAGCAAATCAAATACAACAACATATTAAAAAAATAATACATCATGATCAAGTGGGATTCATCCCAGAATCTCAAGGATGGTTCAACATACCTAAAACGGTTAATGTAATACACCATATCAACAAAACAAAGAACAAAAACCACATGATCTTATCAATAGATGCAGAAAAGGCTTTCGATAAAATACAACACAATTTTATGTTTAAGACTCTCAACAAAATGGGTATAGAAGGAAAATATCTCAACATGATAAAGGCCATATATGATAAACCATCAGCTAACATCATATTAAATGGCACTAAACTGAAGGCTTTCCCCCTTAAATCAGGAACAAGACAGGGTTGTCCACTCTCTCCACTCTTATTTAATGTGGTACTAGAGGTTCTAGCCAGAGCAATCAGACAAGACAAAGAAATAAAAGGCATCCATATCGGAAAAGAAGAAGTAAAGGTATCACTTTTTGCAGATGATATGATACTATACATCGAAAACCCCAAAGAATCCACAAAAAGACTACTAGAAACAATAAGCCAATACAGTAAGGTCGCAGGATACAAAATTAACATACAGAAGTCAATAGCCTTTCTATATGCCAACAATGAAACAACTGAGAAGGAACTCAAAAGAATAATCCCCTTCACGATTGCAACAAAAAAAATAAAATACTTAGGAATAAACATAACAAAGAATGTAAAGGACTTATATAATGAAAACTATAAACCATTGTTAAGGGAAATCGAAAAAGATATAATGAGATGGAAGAATATACCTTGTTCTTGGCTAGGAAGAATAAATATAATCAAGATGGCTATATTACCCAAAGCAATATACAAATTTAATGCAATTCCCATCAAACTTCCAATGACATTTTTTAAAGAAATAGAGCAAAAAATCATCAGATTTATATGGAACTATAAAAAACCCCGAATAGCCAAAGCAATCCTAAAGAAAAAGAATGAAGCTGGGGGCATTTCAATACCTGACTTCAAACTCTATTATAGGGCCACGACAATCAAAACAGCATGGTATTGGCAGAAAAATAGACACTCAGACCAATGGAACAGAATAGAAAGTCCAGAAATAAAACCACATATATATAGTCAAATAATTTTTGATAAAGGGGCCAACAACACACAATGGAGAAAAGAAAGCCTCTTTAATAAATGGTGCTGGGAAAACTGGAAAGCCACATGCAAAAGAATGAAACTGGACTACAGTCTCTCCCCCTGTACAAAAATGAACTCAAAATGGATCAAAGATCTAAACATAAGACCTGAAACAATTAAGTACATAGAAGAAGACATAGGTACTCAACTCAGGGACCTGGGTTTTAAAGAGCATTTTATGAATTTGACTCCAATGGCAAGAGAAGTGAAGGCAAAAATTAATGAATGGGACTACATCAGACTAAGAAGTTTTTGCTCAGCAAGAGAAACTGATAACAAAATAAACAGAAAGCCAACTAAATGGGAAATGATTTTTTCAAACGACAGCTCAGATAAGGGCCTAATATCCAAAATATACAAAGAACTCATAAAACTCAACAACAAACAAACAAACAATCCAATAAAAAAATGGGAAGAGGATATGAATAGACACTTCTCCCAGGAAGAAATACAAATGGCCAACAGATATATGAAAAGATGCTCATCTTCTTTAGCTATTAGAGAAATGCAAATCAAAACGGCAATGAGATACCACCTCACACCTGTTCGATTAGCTGTTATTAGCAAGTCAGGTAACAGCAAATGTTGGAGAGGCTGTGGAGAAAAAGGAACCCTCATACAGTGTTGGTGGGAATGTAAAGTAGTACAACCATTATGGAAGAAAGTATGGTGGTTCCTCAAAAAACTGAAAATAGAACTACCTTATGACCCAGCAATCCCTCTACTGGGTATATATCCCAAAAACTCAGAAACATTGATACGTAAAGACACATGCAGCCCCATGTTTATTGCAGCATTGTTCACAGTGGCCAGGACATGGAAACAACCAAAAAGCCCATCAATAGATGACTGGATAAAGAAGATGTGGCACATATACACTATGGAATACTACTCAGCCATAAGAAATGATGACATCGGAACATTTACAGCAAAATGGTGGGATCTTGATAACATGATACGAAGCGAAATAAGTAAATCAGATAAAAACAGGAACTGTATTATTCCATACGTAGGTGGGACATAATAGTGAAACTAAGAGACATTTATAAGAGTGTGGTGGTTACGGGGGGGAGGGGGGAATGGGAGAAGGATAGGGGGTGGGGAGGGGCACAAAGAAAACAAGATAGAAGGTGACAGAGGACAATCTGACTTTGGGTGGTGGGTATGCAACATAATTGAACGACAAGATAACCTGGACTTGTTATCTTTGAATATATGTATCCTGATTTATTGATGTCACCCCATTAAAAAAATAAAATTATATAAAAAAAAAAAAAAAAAGAAAATCCAACTGTATGCTGCCTTCAAGAAACTCATCTAAGCAACAAGGATAAAAACAAATTCAAAGTGAAAGGCTGGAAAACAATACTCCAAGCAAACAACACCCAAAAAAAAGCAGGTGTAGCAATACTCATATCTGATAATGTTGACTACAAGACAGAAAAAGTACTCAGAGACAAAAATGGTCATTTCATAATGATTAAGGGGACACTGAATCAAGAAGACATAACAATCCTTAATATATATGCACCAAACCAAGGAGCACCAAAATATATAAGACAGCTACTTATTGACCTTAAAACAAAAACTGACAAAATACAATCATACTTGGAGACCTCAATACACCGCTGACAGCTCTAGATCGGTCATCCAAACAGAGAATCAATAAAGATATAGTGGCCTTAAACGAAATATTACAACACCTGGATATGATAGACATCTACAGGACACTTCATCCCAAAGCGACAGAGTATACATTTTTCTCTAGTGTACATGGAACATTCTCAAGAATTGACCATATGTTGGGCCACAAAGACAATATCATCAAATTTAGAAAAATTGAAATTGTACCAAGCATATTCTCTGATCATAAAGCCTTGAAACTAGAATTCAACTGTAAAAAAGAGGGGGAAAAACCCACAAAATTATGGAAACTAAACAACATACTTCTAAAAAATGAATGGGTCAAAGAAGAAATAAGCGCAGAGATCAAAAGATATATACAGACAAATGAAAATGAAAATACGACATATCAGAATCTCTGGGATGCAGCAAAAGCAGTAATAAGAGGAAAGTTCATATCACTTCAGGCCTATATGAACAAACAAGAGAGAGCCGAAGTAAACCACTTAACTTCACACCTTAAGGAGCTAGAAAAAGAAGAACAAAGACAACCCAAAACCAGCCGAAGAAAGGAGATAATAAAAATCAGAGCAGAAATAAATGAAATAGAGAACAGAAAAACTATAGAAAAAATCAATAAAACAAGGAGCTGGTTCTTTGAAAAGATCAACAAAATTGACAAACCCTTGGCAAGACTCACTAAGGAAAAAAGACACAGGACTCAAATAAATAAAATCCAAAATGAAAGAGGAGAAATCACCACAGACATCATAGATATACAAAGAATTATTGTAGAATACTATGAAAAACTATATGCCACCAAATACAACAATCTAGAAGAAATGGATAAATTCCTAGAACAATACAACCTTCCTAAACTGAGTCATGAAGAAGCAGAAAACCTAAACAGACCAATCAGCAGGGAGGAAATAGAAAAAACTATTAAAAACCTCCCCAAAAATAAAAGTCCAGGCCCAGACGGTTATACTAGTGAATTCTATCAAACATTCAAAGAAGACTTGGTTCCTATTCTACTCAAAGTCTTCCAAAAAATTGAAGAAGAAGCAATACTTCCAAACACATTTTATGAGGTCAACATAACCCTCATACCAAAACCAGGCAAGGATGGCACAAAGAAAGAAAACTACAGACCAATATCTCTAATGAATACAGATGCTAAAATACTAAACAAAATACTGGCAAATCGAATACAACAACATATTAAAAAAATAATACATCATGATCAAGTGGGATTCATCCCAGAATCTCAAGGATGGTTCAACATACCTAAAACGGTTAACATAATACACCATATCAACAAAACAAAGAACAAAAACCACATGATCTTATCAATAGACGCAGAAAAGGCTTTCGATAAAATACAACACAATTTTATGTTTAAGACTCTCAACAAAATGGGTATAGAAGGAAAATATCTCAACATGATAAAGGCCATATATGATAAACCATCAGCCAACATCATATTAAATGGCGTAAAACTGAGGACTTTCCACCTTAAATCAGGAACAAGACAGGGTTGTCCACTCTCTCCACTCTTATTTAACGTGGTGCTAGAAGTTCTGGCCAGAGCAATCAGACAAGACAAAGAAATAAAAGGCATCCACATCGGAAAAGAAGAAGTAAAGGTATCACTTTTTGCTGATGATATGATCCTATACATCGAAAACCCAAAGGACCCCACAAAAAGATTACTCGAAACAATAAACCAATACAGTAAGGTCGCAGGATACAAAATCAACATACAAAAGTCCATAGCCTTTCTATATGCCAACAATGAAATATTAGAAAACGAACTCAAAAAAATAATCCCCTTCACGATTGCAACAAAAAAAATAAAATACCTAGGAATAAACATAACAAAGAATGTAAAGGACCTATATAATGAAAACTACAAGGCATTGCTAAGAGAAATAGAAAAAGACACAATGAGATGGAAAAATATTCCTTGTTCTTGGATAGGAAGAATAAATATAATTAAAATGGCCATATTACCCAAAGCAATATATAAATTTAATGCAATTCCCATCAAAATTCCTATGACATTTTTTAAAGAAATGGAACAAAAAATCATAAGATTTATATGGAAATATAAAAAACCCCGAATAGCTAAAGCAATCCTAAGGAAAAAGAATGAAGCTGGGGGCATTACAATACCTGACTTTAAACTATATTATAGAGCCACAATAATCAAAACTGTATGGTATTGGCAGAAAAATAGACACTCAGACCAATGGAACAGAATAGAAAGCCCAGAAATAAAACCACATATATATGGTCAAATAATCTTTGATAAGGGGGCCAACAACACAAAATGGAGAAAAGAAAGCCTCTTCAACAAATGGTGTTGGGAAAACTGGAAAGCCACATGCAAAAGAATGAAACTCGACTACAGCCTGTCCCCGTGTATTAAAATTAATTCAAAATGGATCAAAGACCTAAATATAAGATCTGAAACAATAAAGTACATAGAAGAAGACATAGGTACTCAACTCATGGACCTGGGTTTTAAAGAACATTTTATGAACTTGACTCCAATGGCAAGAGAAGTGAAGGCAAAGATAAATGAATGGGACTACATCAGAATAAAAAGTTTTTGCTCAGCAAGAGAAACTGATATCAAAATAAACAGACAGCCAACTAAATGGGAACTGATATTTTCAAACAATAGCTCAGATAAGGGCCTAATATCCAAAATTTACAAAGAACTCATAAAACTCAACAACAAACAAACAAACAATCCAATAAAAAAATGGGAAGAAGTCATGAACAGACACTTCTCCCAGGAAGAAATACAAATGGCCAACAGATATATGAAAAGATGCTCAGCTTCATTAGTTATTAGAGAAATGCAAATCAAAACTACAATGAGATACCACCTCACCCCTGTTAGATTAGCTATTATCAACAAGACGGGCAATAGCAAATGTTGGAGAGGCTGTGGAGAAAAAGGAACCCTCATACACTGTTGGTGGGACTGTAAAGTAGTACAACCATTATGGAGGAAAGTATGGTGGTTCCTCAAAAAACTGCAAATAGAACTACCTTATGACCCAGCAATCCCTCTACTGGGTATATACCCCAAAACCTCAGAATCATTGATACGTAAAGACACATGTAGCCCCATGTTCATTGCAGCACTGTTCACAGTGGCCAAGACATGGAAACAACCAAAAAGCCCTTTAATAGAAGACTGGATAAAGAAGATGTGGCACATATACACTATGGAATACTACTCAGCCATAAGAAATGATGACATCAGATCATTTACAGCAAAATGGTGGGATCTTGATAGCATTATAAGGAGTGAAATAAGTAAGTCAGAAAAAAACAAGAACTACATGATTCCATACATTGGTGGAACATAAAAACGAGACTAAGAGACAAGGACAAGAGAGTGGTGGTTACCAGGGGTGGGGGGAGGGAGGACGCAGGAGGGAGGGAGGGTGAGTTAGGGGGAGGGGGAGGGGCACAGAGAAAACTAGACAGAGGATGACGGAGGACAATCTGACTCTGGGTGAGGGGTATGCAACATAATTTAATGACAAAATAACCTAGACATGTTTTCTTTGAATATATGTACCCTAAATTATTAATGTCATCCCATTAACATCAATAAAAATTTATTTAAAAAAATAAAAAAATAAAAATAAAAACAGTATGTACAGATTTCTCCAAAATGCTGGCACTGGTTTTAGTTACAACACTTCTGACACCAAATGTGTGGGGATTTTTACATCGAGCAATTTTTCAGTTGTCTGAGTAGACCAACTGTTCTCCTACAATTTAACTCACTCTGACAGCGCCCAGAGTCACAGTCAGACCCCACAGATTAAGGGCTCAGTCCCACGAGACTTCCCTACTTCAGTTGCCAGTCTCTTGTCCCTGGGTTATCCACTCTGGATATTGCTGTTCTCCAAAATCACCAATTATATGATTCTCTGGACACTGACTGTCTTACAGTTCAACTCAATTTGGACACTAATAGCTTGAGGTTAGCTCCGACCACACATGTTAAGGGCTCAGCCCCACGGAACTGCCTCTACTTCAGACGCCACTGCCCCAAATCCAGGCCACCTGTACTTCTGACTGACCAGCTATAAATTGAGGGTTCCTTCAACCTTCTCCTTAGGTTTATAGTTTGCTAGATGAGCTCACAGGTCTCAGAAAATCACTTCATTTATGTTTATTGGTTTATTTATTATAAAGAATACAAGTCAAAACAGCCAAATGGAAGAGAGGCATAGAGCTGGGTATGGGAGGTCTGTGCAGGGCTTTCTCTGGTTCTGTAGGACTCCCAGCACCTCGGGGGGGGGGGGGGAGGGGCAGTTCTCAGCTACCCAGTGCTTCCCAGGCCTTGTTGTTCAAAAGTTCTTACAGAGCTCAATTTCTAGCCCTCTATTCCCTTTTCCAGAAGTCTAATCACGTAGTCCTTCCCAGTCCAAGGCTGGGAAGTCCTTCTGATGACTCACCCTATAGAAGCTATATAGAGGCCTTACCCTAAGTCACCTCATTAGCATAAACTCAGGTGTTATCCAAAGGGGCTTGTAATGAATAACAAATGATACTCCTATCATTCCAGATATTCAAAGGGTTTTAGGAACTGTGTGCCAAGAACAGGGACAAAGACCAAATATATTTCTTATTATACCATCCCCACGCATTTTGTCTGCAATGTTGGAGGTTCTCACAACTCCCTTTCTTTCAGATTAGACAATTTGCTAGAATGACTAAGAACTCAGGAAAGTGCTTTACTATTAATTAGTGGTTTATTATAAAGGATAGCACTCAGAAAGAGCCAGATGGAAGGGATGCCTGGAGCAAGGGATGGAGTGGGGTGCAGGGAGCACCCGTGCCTTCTCTGGGCGGGTTATCTTCCCAGCATCTTGATGTGTTCTTCAACCTGGAAGTCCCCTGAACCTCATTGTCAAGGGGTTTTTATGAAAGTTTTATTGATTAATTAAATCATTGCCATTGGTAAGTGAACTCAACCTCCATACCCACTCCGTTCTTTTAAGGTGAAGGTGGGGCTGAAAATTCCAACCGTCTAATCATGTCCTTATCTTTCTATTGTCTAGACTTGAAACTATCTAGGGGCCCCCAACCATCAGTAATGCCCTTGGCACACAGAAGATTCCAAGGATTTTAGGATTTGTATGCCTGGAACGGAGGATAAAGATCAGATAGTTATATTTTTATTATATCACAATGTTCTCATGTTACATATGAGGACCTCCTCATATTGCATAGGTCACGATCAGTGAAATAATTAGTCACATTTTTGTTCACTTCACTAATATATCTTCTCTCTATAATAATTTGTATTGTGTGTATAACCATTGTTCATTGCTGTATTCTTACTGCACATGTTAGATGATGAGAAAATACTTAATGTATGTCCAAGGAAAGGAATGAATATGATCTTTATGTTGATTATATGTTATCAGGCATAACATATTTAACAGATGCCCTGATCTGCCATTACTAGGGAGGGAAAGGATGACTTTTGATGGAGAGACACAGAAACACATCCATTTTCATCTTACATATTAGAAGTAACTCTTTCAACCAAAGAGTGTTTAAAGGGTTACCTGCATTTGTTAATGATGCCAGCAATGCCAATGTAAGTGGTGCCTCCCAAGATATTATGGACATCATTCCATCAGAGAGGTTTGTTTTCACACATTTGTCCTATTTCCTGCTAATATAGGCAGCCTGAATTTTGTGCAGCAAAGAGAAGCATTTCACAGGATTCTGATGATGAGATTCAGAACATAAGTGTCATTCTTCCACATAACTAATAGATTTAAAAAACTATGTCTTGTGTCAGCGACTATGTTGTATGCTGGGGCTGAAAATCTGATTAAAGCAGGGTTCCTGGTCTCATGGTGAGGCGCACTCACTGAGGGTGTTGGAGATGACATTTGTGTTAGTTTGCTAACAAAGCTGACTTGTGCTACCAAAATATCACAGTACCTGGGGCTTAAGCAACTGAAACGTATTGTCTTATAGTCTGGAGGCCACACAAAATGAAGGTGTGTGCAGGGGTTTGTGTCTTCTGAGGCTGTGAGGGAAGATCTGCTCCAGGCCTCTGTCCTCACGTCATCTCCCTCTAGTCACATCTCTGAGTCCACATTTCCCCCTCTGCAAGGACACCAGTCATATTGGATTAAGGTTACTCTAATGACCTCAATTTACCTTGATCACCCCTGTAGAGACCTGATCTCAAATAAAGTTAATTTTGAGGTCCTGGGTGTTAGGACTTCCATGGATCATTTGGGAGGAGCCCACAGTTCAACCTATAACAACATGTGCCCACTGTTCTGGTTTCTGTGGTTATCATGGGCAGCCAGAAATTAGCCCCCGAAGGACTATACTTTCCACCAGCTCTTCCTTCTGCAGTATGGGCCCTTTACGTTTGTGTCTGTGCTCTAGCCCCCTTTGGCCTCCTGCCATTTGGAATCTAAATGGAATCAGCATTTCCTCATGGGTTTTTACAGGAGAGCTGTTCTTTTGGTTTTGAGGTCATCTCAGAGTGGTGTTGCTTTAATGGTTTTATTTTTTCATATCCAGATTATAGTCAGATTGCTGCAAGGGCTTGGCTTTCTGGATGCAGTTTTTAGGATGCTCACAGCATCCCAAATATACACAGCAGGCCAGAATCTGGCCAGTGTGAAGGATGCTACAGAGTTGGAGATCAATCATGACTATTAATAACAGTTAGCATAAGGTGACTGCTCAGAGTCAATGCCATATGCAGAATCATTACTCTTAGCATCTGCTCACTTGAACTACCGGCACTGGTCTTAAACAAATCAGGTATTCTGAATATACCTTCTCTCCCACCTCTGAGAAACTCAAATCACTTTGTTGTTAGCTCCAGTGGGACTCCTTATTTTTCATAGGCCCCTTGTGATAATGTGGTCACTTAACATATTAGGGAGTTAGGTATAGTTATTTGGGGGTTACCAGAGTCCAGATAGGCAAGGATGGTCCACAGAAAGAAGCAGCAGGGAGACAGAAATAGGCATGCCAATGTTGTTGACTCTTGGCCCTGTGTTCCGACTTCTAACCATACTCCATCCAGGTTGACTGAGTTTGGAGACACAGGTCATTGAACTATCAGGGTACGTGCTCTCACACATGGTTCTGCGAGCGCTTAAAGAATTCTGCTGGACATGCTTTACACAACCCATTGCTGTTCCGAGGTATATACTGGGTTTTCACAACCCTGCCATTTTAGGGTGGTTCTGCTATTGGCCAAACAGGTGCCCGGGATGCTTTGTGGCCAGGATCCAGGTGTGCGGTGGGTCAGGATGTGGTTTCTCTCTCCATATGAGATACACTGTGGCCTTGAGCTGAAGAAGACTAAATGTGGGGCTGCCAGGGCTGGGGGTCATGGGTTTCACTTTCCTGATATTTATGAGTTTCAGCAAAGGAGAAATGGACATGGCAGTGAGGTGTGTAACCTCTGACACATGCTGTTTAATGAGTGAAATTAAAAAACAAACAAAACAGAAACAGACTTACAGATACAAAGGACAGACTGAGGGTTGCCAAAAGAAGAAAGAGGATGGTGCTGGGTGAAAAAAGTGAAGAGGTTGAGAAGTACAGGTTGGTAGCTACAAAATAGTCATGGGGGTATAAAGTACAGCATGGGAATGTAGTCAGTAGTTTTGTACTAACTATGCATGGTACTGGGAATATCGGGGGGAACACTTTATTAAGCATATGGTTATCTAATCCTGTGCTGCACACCTGAAACTAATACAAAATAATATTGACTGTAAACTGTAATTGAAAACAAACAAACAAACAAACAAACAAACAAACAGCCCTGTATTGATTTCCTAGGGCTGCGAAACCAAGTGTGACAAACTGGCTGATTTAAACAACAGCAATGTGTTCTCTCACAGTTGTGGAGACCAGAAGTCTGAAATCAAGGTACTGGTTGGAGGTGGCAGCAGCTCTTAGGAAGAGATCGCTTGTCTCTTTTCAACTTCTTCAGGATCTGGTGACTATGGCATTCCTTGGTTTGTAGTGCACCCCTCCAATTTCTGCCTCTCTCATTATTTGGCGTTCTCCTGCATGTCCATGTGTTCAAATTTTGCGTTTTATAAAGGACACCAGTCCCTGGAATTAGGGCTCATCCTAATCCAGTATGACCTCAACTTGATTGCACCTGCAAAGACCCTATTTCCAAATAAGGTCACATTCCCAGGTTGAGGATAGGGTTGGGACTTCAACATATCTTTTTGGAAGATTTAATTCGGTGCAAGACACACTCTACCACCCTGCACCCATTTGTCTGTGTGGCTTTCAGAGGCTTTGTTACAAAAATGTAAAGTCCTAGGAAATATTGATCATATCTGACCTTGGGATTTTGAGGATGGGATTACAGTGATCATGTGCTTTTATTGATATGGGATAATGAAATAAAATTTGAAATGGGTTTTGTTGTATAGGGGCCATGTTAGTTGCCCCAAGTATAGTTACCACGCTGGTTGAACTCTACACTGCAGCCATCAGAACTGGTTGAGCCCAGCTTTCTCCAGGCCGGACCCACTCAGGCCCACAGCAGTGATTCAGAGCACTGGTGTAAAAGACTTCCCTGGGCTTCTGCATGTGGGAAGGGAGTACAGGCAGGAACAATGCTTAATTAAACAGGTAAGCAAGAAGCACTGATGTTTTTTTTCTTAACAATGTTCTTTAAATTATTTTGAGAGTTAGAGAGTTTTGTAAAGAAAAACAGAAATAACTTGGGCAGTGACTGACACCTTCCAGTGTTAGAAGTGAATATCTATTGTCTGGAGTCACAACCTAAGGAAGAAGAAGACCTTGTCTTCATGGCTGCTTGAACATTGGAAGAATAAAAGTGGAGGACCCTCACGATACTCACCATGGTTAGCCATCTGGGCGCACACTGGACAGGCAAGAGGATCAGGAGAATACCCGTTTCACCTTCTGATGCACTTGCTTCGTGACCTTGGGCAGAGCAACTTAAATCCCTCTACTTTATTTCCCTAGTTATGAAGTGGGATTCATGAGAAGGAAGCTCAGGCCAGAAAGGCTCCCTTTTGCTGTTTGTCAAAAATAAATAGCAGGACCCTTATAGCAATTTATTGGGGTCTAGTGTGAATGACATTCTAGGTACTCACAATGGGCCTTTAAGTATATTCAATTAGTGTTTTCAAAGTTCCAGGACATAATTGGGTAAGTTGCAACTTTAAAATATGTAAAAGAAAATTTCTTTTATAAAAAATAAAATAGAACTAAGAATAATTATAAAGATCATAATTTTATGTTAAAATTTTTACAGGCAACTGGGACTTCCTGAATAGGTGGGCCATCACGACTCCCCTATTCGAAGTAATTCCTGTACAATTCACTTGTCTGAAATGGTAGGTCTTGAGACTTGCTTTGTAGCAGTGGTTGAATTTACAGGACGCTTCTTTATGTAAACATGGTTTTGTTTTGTTTTTGCATATATGCTTAATGGTTTTTGTAAGGTAAAAGTAGTGTTCATCAAAACAACTAATTTTTGGAGAGTTTTCTCTCAATTAAAATTAAGGTTGCTGTGAATGAAGAGGGCTGGCTTTTGTTACCACCTTAGAACTCAGGGCCACACAGGGGAAAAGGAAAGAGCTTCCTGAATTATGTGTCTTCTGCTCCTATTATCAAGCTGATGATTTGCTATTTATTCTTTCACATTTCTTGATATGAAGTACCTCTGAAGGTGCTGACTCAGACTGAGCCCCAGGCTGTAGTGCAAATTTAAAATCCCCACTTTTTGAAATTTGAACATATTTGTTTACTCACATTTACAATGCAGTTGGGGTTCTTGCAAAGCGTCAGCTCATTGAGGTGATGACCAGGAACCCTGCAGTTTTTGTTTTTCCAGTATCTGTCCTTCCCAAGGCCACTAGGATGAACTAACTCCCTCTCCTGAAGCCCCAGCCCCCTGAGCGGCTTCCTGCCCAGCACCTGCACGCCTTTCTCAGCCCCGTCAGTTCTTAGAACTCAGCACTCAGATCCTCTGCAAGCATCGCTCTCAAGTTTGACGCCTGTCTGGTCCTCTTGCAGAGCAGGTCACACCTCCTCCCCATCTCTCTCCTTCTCATCTTCCTCTGGCTTCCTCTCACCCTTCTAGGCAATGGTTCCTGAGGGGGAGGCTGGGAGGTTGGGGGTTGGGGGGTTGACAGGAAAAGGGCAAGTGGTCACTAGGTGGACTGGGGAACATTACAGTTTGGTCTACTGGTTATTGCCGCCTTTCTGACCAACACTGATGACCTTGGTGCTCTAATGAGCTCGGTCCCTCATGGGGTGAACACACAGGGGATCCTTTGGAAGACCCTAGGGAGATCGTGCTATCTCTGCAGCCCCCAGTATAGGTAGTCCCACCCTCAGAATCTTACTGGCAGACCCCTCTTCCCCACCAGACTGGATTTTCACAAGTCAGTGTATCCTTGAGGTGTTCACCAAACCCACAGGGAACTCCTGGAATCTTGCAATGTCAAATGGTAGAGGTTCATGCTGCCCCAGGCGCACTGTCTCGAATACTCCTCAAGGCCATCATGAAGGAGCCGTGCTGCCCTGTGAGGGCTGGGGAGAGTGTGGGGAGGTGACACAGTAGCTGTGTTCATGGAAGAGCCCATGGACTTCTTTTCCTATGCTGAAGACAGCCCAGGTCTGGTGGAGCCCATAAGCTCCTTAGGACTGGGAGATGTCATCAGAATAGTCTAAGTCCATGTAAATAGGGAAGGTTCTGCCAATAATGACTGCATGGCAGCTTAAGATTTTAACCAATTGCAATTCTGGTCTCTGTAAAAATGGGTCCTATTCTTTGCATACCGGGAAAATAGTTTAATGGCTCCAGAGGACATTCTTATCTCTCTACCCTACAGAGGTAGTTGTCAGAAACATTACACAGATAGACACAATCCCCCCCCCCCCCAGCAGGCAGCTGAGAGCTGGGTGGGAGCCTGGGCAGAGCCAACGAAGGCTGGGTGTGGCTCTCAGCCTCACTGCCACTGTCTTCTGCCTCACCTCCCTGGGTGGTGATTCTTTACCTGGAAAATGGGGATGATAATGTTTGTTTTCTGGGCCATTGGGAAGATCAGAGGTAACATATAGTAAGTTAGCCTGGCAAGGAATGGCTTATCTGTCATTATTAGGGGAGATGAAAGGTCATCACAAACAGTCATCCAGCAAAATATGGGGAACACCATTAGAGAAGGATAAAGTGTTTTGGAAGTTCAGAGGACAAAGGGGCCATCTTCAGCTGAGATAGTCAGGAAAACCTTCCCTGGAGAAGATGAAACTCACTCTGGGCCTGGAAAAAAGCTGGGGATGATGTGGTGGCTTTACCACGTTGACTTGCCCAAGCTGAAACTACATTTCCCAGAATTCCCTCCCCAAATGGGGTTAGGGGCCAGAGGACATTTGCATGAGATTTTCATGGTGAAGGAGAAGCAGTAACCAGGGTCCTTCTGCCCTTGGGAGGTCAATGCACAGGGTTCAGGCCTACCATCACTGCAGTACATGTTGTCCTCATCTGGTGGCTCAGCTGGGTGACTCAGCTGTGCTACTCCGACTCCTGGGCAGGAGGAGGGCTTAGCTCGATGAAAGAAATGCCAGTTTCTCCTGCAGGACACCCCACCACCTGCCATTGAAGTGGAGGCTTAGAGGAGTAAGCGATCAGTGTAAGACCTGAATTACATGTGCCTTCACACCTGGGGAAACACGGGACACCTCAAGTGTCTTCACCGCATGTCCTCCTCCCTCTTATGCTCTTGCGGAGACATCCCCACCCTGGCTAACCCACTCTCTTCATCACAAGGACCAGGCACAGGGCCTGCTAATTGCCGGTGGCAGGTTTCCATTCTCTGCCAGCCGGCAGAGCTATTCAAACAAGCGAACCACATCCCCTGGTGGCAATTTAGGGGTCACCTCATCATCTACATCTTGTTACTGCAGAGCCTGGCTCCCATGGCCCCTGCTTGTTCACTCTGTTCCCAGGTGTAACACTCGTGTGGCCCTGTGTGCAGTGTCCTCCCCACTGGGCCCTGAGTACCTGTGACCATCAAGCCGCTCTCAGCCTCATCTGTCCTGCATCAGGTGCTGTGTGTCTGACCATCTCCATAGGCTTTGGTAAAAACACCTACCCTCACAACAAGGTGAAGAGGTGATTTTTCAAAGCAGAGGGCCACCCAGTCTGTTGTCATGGATTCAGGTTCCAGCTGATAGGTTCCACCTGGCCTCGTTCTTCTCCACCTGATACCCGTCCACCCTTCCCCACTGCCTCCCTTGTGGACCTGGAGAAGCAGACCACACACAAAGACCACGGCCTGGCAGGGCTGTTTAACCAGCTTCCAGAACTTCATGGGCATGTAACTCACTTGGCCCCTGGAGGCTCCTATCTGCAAAGAGCAGAATCATAACCTCCCTGATTCCTGGTAAACAAGGAATACCCAGGTTCTTTCCCCACCCCCGTTCTCGTCAGACAGGGCACATTCATTCTAGGACGAAATGATGTTACCTCAGCAGGTGAGGAACTGGGCTTCACTTGGCATCTGTATATTACAGATGTTTCTTGGTTCTGGCTGAGCAGTGTCCCTACCCTCGGGACAGTGACCCCTCCTCCGACATTGCCTGCTGCTACATTTGATTCATCTGCCCTCTATCTATGGGGTCTCCTCAACTCTCACATCCTCAAATGTATCTCACCTTCTGTCTTTGAAAGCCCTTACTGCTAGTCCAAATGTCAATCCTCATTAGGTTATAACCCTGGAAAGAATCTTGTCATCAAAGTTTGTGCTAAAATCGGGTGCTTCCTGGCTGAGTGCAACCCCTCTGGAGAAACAGATCGACTACCATTCTTGGCTTCAAAGCCCAACTGTCTGCTCCTGCCCCGAGCCCGTCTGTCCAGATGGATATGTTCTTTGCCCAGGGCCTGCTCTGGCAGTGCCCAGCCAGTCTTCATCTGTGAGAGGACCTGGGAGCGAAGGTTCAACCTAGAACAAGCTTTCACCTGGCTGGCCCTGGAACACAATGTCAGTGGGCACCCTGCTGACTCCCGCTGGCCTTGCCTTTGGCCCTGGGCAGCTGCAGAGCAGACTCCCAGGGCAGCCCGCGTCCCTGCAGGAGGGCAGCGGTGCAGTTTGCATTTCAAGAGGATGTCCTCTTACACTTCCTCCTTTCCTTCTGGCTCTGAGTGAGCTGAGGTGTGCATTGAGAAACTCAGACAGTATTTATTTAGTAACCATCTCTCCAAAAAAATCTTAAAAAGTTAATAAAGAAACTAATACTATTTCTTCCTGAGAAGAATAACAAAGGAGACATTCACATTTGCAATGTTGCCTACTCCTATTTAGTGTTAGATATTTATTGAACATCTCGTATATACCAAACACAGGGGTAGGCACAAACACTGGGGTAGGCACAAACACTGAGGTAGGTACAGAGGTAGAATGATGAACACTCTCTACAAGTAGATCTTCAGATGTAGATTCATATGCAAATGATTTCTTATAGTGCAACCAAGAGAAAACAGAAAGGGAGTGGAGGAGAAGCAGACCCAGCTGCAGGCGAATTCTGCATGGAAATCTGGAGCAGAAATTGCAGCTCAGATCTTTCTCCACACCGAGGGGAGGAAGCTGGGATCCCATTGTCCTGCATGTCAGTCTCTAGCAGAGCTCTCCCCAGTGGGTGTCCATGCCCGGCCCCTTTGCTCTCTGTGCTTGAGGAGAATGCCATCCAGGAGCTGGGGGCAGTCTGCGCAGAAAGTTGCCGCCTGCCTGGGAGGAAAGCACACGAGTCTGGGCACGAGCACTCAGGAGGGGCAAAAAAGGACTTGAGGGACTGGGCGGCGCCCCAGCAAGGTCCACTGCGGCCCACCCCTGTCTCTGCCTGGAGTCACCCTTTTCTCCCAGGAAGTTAGTGGGACAGAATGCAGCCCCTGATGAGGCAGTGAATCTCAAGGCAGCAGCCAGTGTTCGTCATCTTTCCTTGGGGCCTCGGTCCAAAGTCCCTTCACTGTCAGCGAGAACTGCTGCTGGTCTAGGTGGCTTGTGCAGCAAGGACACCAAGACCCTCATCCATGAGAGGATGGAACCCCTGGCAACAATGCCCATTTAAAGCCATGGTTGCTGCAAGTGCCCAGGCACAGTTAAACAAAGACACAGGGCTACCAAGAGATGCCCCATGAGTGCCAAACATGATTCTTTCTGCCTTCCTAAAGTAGAAACTGTCTTTCTTCACAATGATCAAGGTCAATTATTCCTGCTGGATGGAAACACCTATATTGGCTTGCTGATCTGCTGTTATAATGGACCCAAAATGATCAGAAATAGCTCTAGCTTTAAGTTAAATAGAACTTTTACTGTGCTTGCCGGTGGAAACATCTTTTCCCTGGCAACTGGGGCCTCTAGACCCCCAGAACCAAACGTTGTGGGAATGAAATCACAGATTTCTTTTTGAATCATTGAAAATGATGGTGATTAAGGTTACTCCTATTGCCAAACTTTTGTTTCTGGGTCCACGTGTTCCACCACTGGGGACTGAGCACCATTAATGGCTGTTAGTTTAAAATACGTGCTACATCCTGAAGTGCAATAGCCTGAACTCACAGGGTGTTATTTCCAATCAAGCATCTTTGCCACATCTTCAAGATGCTACCGTCTTTCTGTCTGGAGGGTAAAGGCGTGTTCAGAGAGGCAAAAGAGTAGTCTAATGCAGAAAGACTAGACTAGACAAGAGCCCGGTCATGAATGGTTTTATATGGCATACTGAAGAGTTTGGATTTTTAAATTAAGGAAATGAAAAATCCCTAAAAGATAGTAAGCAACAAATGACTCTGAGAATTGCATGCTTGGAAGTCTAGTATAGCACTGGTGTAGAGAAGGAGACTGGAAAGGGTGCCGTTGGGAAGACATCGAGACCTGTTTCAGGAAGTCACTGTAATCACACGTGTGAGGGAGGACCAGAGCCAGAGCAGTTGTGGAGACTGGGAAGCAGAGGGCTAGTGAGTGTGGGGCTGAAGGGGCTTCTGGATGGGATGGTAAGAGCATCCCCTGGGATAGGGATTGAGGAGGAGGGGAACCTGGAGCAGTGGGCTCATATACAGTCATCAAGGTTGTGTAGCTGGAGTTTGGGGTCTGCATGGGACAGCCATATGGAGATGGCCAGGAGGTTGCTGGATGTGGATGGGTAGCCCAGAGCAGAAGTTCAGGCTGGAGGTACAAATTAGGAATCAGCAGAATATAGATGGTAACTAACTCTCTGGTTGCAGATGAGATGCTAACATTGTCCAGGGTGGAAAAAAAATGAACAGAATGAGGATGAGAATCTGGGAACACACACATTTGAAATGAGCTGTGGAGAATGAGCGCAAAGAGTAAAAGAAGAAGAGATCAGGAAGAAGAGCACTTCCCTAGGGCGGCAGAAGACATCAACCCAGACAAGGGCTGCCAGGGCCCCAGGAAGGGCTGCAAGGGTGTCCACAGTGGCCTCAAGGACAGCAGCTTCAGAAGAAGGAGAAGGTGGGAGAAAAACAGGAGGTGAGGGACTGGGACCCCAGGGTGCCCTTCTTCAGGACGCGGATTGAGGAGAAAGGGGAGACCTAGGACATGTCCCGTGTGTGTGGAGGGTGGCAGGCGAGACTTCTTTGTCCTTTATGGAAAAGACTTGAACATCTTTACATGTGGCTATGAGAGGAATATAAAGTGGGAGGGGTAATGAGGGTCTTTTAAAGGTGTGAGAGGTTGAATTTATAGTCCACATGGAGAGAGAAGTTGGGAGCAGGAGGGGGACACTTTTCCTACTCCCTGGGAGGGCAGGACAAGACTAAGGAGGGGTGAAGCTCAGAAGAGTCTGGGGGTGCATATGCAGGAAAAGGAAATGCCTTTTAAGGTTCCTTGTTTTCTTGGTTGTCTGTCTGCTCACAGTATGGACATAAGGTGGGATGGCGTCTAGAGAGTGTCCCGAAGGGTCTGCCCAGCCCTTGGAGACCTGGGCTAGCATCAGAAGGGCTGGCTGTGCTGGGGCCTCAATTGCAGAACACTGACGTACTGACGTACATTTCTGAGAGCGAGAAGTAGGGTGTGCCTACTGACCGGTGTGCCACGCCAGCAGCAGTGCGTGGGCCACTGTGAGTGATGGGGCTGCACCCACCAAGGACAAACTATCAGCCTTTCTCCCAGTGATGGCCACAACAACTAAAATCACTTTTCTGCTGACGGTTGCACAAGGTTCACCAGGACAAACTTAGAAATCTGCTAAATACGATGTTTGGCAGGTGCTTACCTGAAGAGAAGTTTTTATTTAGAAGGGCCTGAGGGAAGGTCAGTCTTTGCAACAGCAGTATGTGAGATTTTTTAACACACAGTGACGTCTCCATTACCTGAAATCTTCAAATAACCAAGGTGTTTCTTTAAGTCCCCCTCTTCCCAGGATAGAGAGAAAATTCACAATTAGATAAATTTTGGAGTTTATGAAAAAGGTTAAAATCTGTCTTATTTCCTGGGTCCTAAATATTTAGATCATTCTTTTTAAATAATTTTATTTTTTTTAATGGGGCGACATCAATAAATCAGGATATATATATTCAAAGATAACAAGTCCAGGTTATCTTGTCATTCAATTATGTTGCATACCCACCACCCAAAGTCAGATTGTCCTCTGTCACCTTCTATCTTGTTTTCTTTGTGCCCCTCCCCACCCTCTTTCCCTCTCCCTTTCCCCCCTCCCCCCTGTAACCACCACACTCTTATCAATGTCTCTTAGTTTCACTTTTATGTCCCACCTACGTATGGAATAATGCAGTTCCTGGTTTTTTCTGATTTACTAATTTCACTTTGTATAATGTTATCAAGATCCCACCATTTTGCTGTAAATGACCCGATGTCATCATTTCTTATGGCTGAGTAGTATTCCATAGTGTATATGTGCCACATCTTTATCCAGTCATCTATTGACGGGCTTTTTGGTTGTTTCCATGTCCTGGCCACTGTGAACA
This sequence comes from Saccopteryx leptura, assembly GCF_036850995.1. Taxonomy (NCBI): domain Eukaryota; kingdom Metazoa; phylum Chordata; class Mammalia; order Chiroptera; family Emballonuridae; genus Saccopteryx; species Saccopteryx leptura. The sequence goes on along the minus strand of NC_089504.1, from coordinate 219,098,926 downwards.
ATGCTGCAATGAACAAGGGGCTGCATGTGTCTTTATGTATCAATGTTTCTGAGTTTTGGGGGTATATACCCAGCAGAGGGATTGCTGGGTCATAAGGTAGTTCCATTTTCAGTTTTTTGAGGAACCACCATACTTTCTTCCATAATGGTTGTACTACTTTACATTCCCACCAACGGTGTATGAGGGTTCCTTTTTCTCCACAGCCTCTCCAACATTTGCTATTACCTGTCTTGTTGATAATAGCTAATCTAATAGGTGTGAGGTGGTATCTCATTGCAGTTTTGATTTGCATTTCTCTAATAACTAAAGAAGATGAGCATCTTTTCATATATCTGTTGGCCATTTGTATTTCTTCTTGGGAGAAGTGTCTGTTCATGTCCTCTTCCCATTTTTTTATTGGATTGTTTGTTTCTTTGTTGTTGAGTTTTATGAGTTCTTTGTATATTTTGGATATTAGGCCCTTATCTGAGCTGTTGTTTGAAAATATCATTTCCCATTTAGTTGGCTGTCTGTTTATTTTGTTATCAGTTTCTCTTGCTGAGCAAAAACTTCTTAGTCTGATGTAGTCCCATTCATTAATTTTTGCCTTCACTTCTCTTGCCTTTGGAGTCAAATTCATAAAATCCTCTTTAAAACCCAGGTCCATAAGTTGAGTACTTATGTCTTCTTCTATATACTTAATTGTTTCAGATCTTATGTTTAGATCTTTGATCCATTTTGAGTTAATTTTAGTACAGGAGGACAAACTGTAGTCCAGTTTCATTCTTTTGCATGTGGCTTTCCAGTTTTCCCAGCACCATTTATTGAAGAGGCTTTCTTTTCTCCATTGTGTGTTGTTGGCCCCTTTATCAAAAATTATTTGACTATATATATGTGGTTTTATTTCTGGACTTTCTATTCTGTTCCATTGGTCTGAGTGTCTGTTTTTCTGCCAATACCATGCTGTTTTGATTGTCGTGGCCCTATAATATAGTTTGAAGTCAGGTATTGTAATGCCCCAGCTTCATTCTTTTTCTTTAGGATTGCTTTGGCTATTCGGGGTTTTTTATAGTTCCATATAAATCTGATGATTTTTTTCTCTATTTCTTTAAAAAATGTCATTGGAATTTTGATGGGAATTGCATTAAATTTGTATATTGCTTTGGGTAATATGGCCATCTTGATTATATTTATTCTTCAAGGTATATTCTTCCATCTCATTATATCTTTTTTGATTTCCCTTAACAATGGTTTATAGTTTTCATTATATAAGTCCTTTACATTCTTTGTTATGTTTATTCCTAAGTATTTTTTTTGTTGTTGTTGCAATCGTGAAGGGGATTATTCTTTTGAGTCCGTTCTCAATTGTTTCATTGTTGGCATATAGAAAGGCTATTGACTTCTGTATGTTAATTTTGTATCCTGCTACCTTACTGTATTGGCTTATTGTTTCTAGTAGTCTTTTTGTGGATTCTTTGGGGTTTTCGATGTATAGGATCATATCATCTGCAAAAAGTGATACCTTTACTTCTTCTTTTCTGATATGGATGCCTTTTATTTCTTTGTCTTGTCTGATTGCTGTGGCAAGAACATCTAGTACCACATTAAATAAGAGTGGAGAGAGTGGACAACCCTTTCTTGTTCCTGATTTAAGAGGGAAAGCCTTCAGTTTAGTGCCATTTAATATGATGTTAGCTGATGGTTTATCATATATGGCCTTTATCATGTTGAGATATTTTCCTTCTAAACCCATTTTGTTGAGAGTCTTAAACATAAAATTGTGTTGTATTTTATCAAAAGCCTTTTCTGTGTCTATTGATAAGATCATGTGGTTTTTGTTCTTTGTTTTGTTGATATGGTGTATTATGTTAACCGTTTTAGGTATGTTGAACCATCCTTGAGATTCTGGGATGAATTCCACTTGATCATGATGTATTATTTTTTTAATATGTTGTTGTATTCGATTTGCTAGTATTTTGTTTAGTATTTTAGCATCTGTATTCATTAGAGATATTGGTCTGTAGTTTTCTTTTTTTGTGCCATCCTTGCCTGGTTTTGGTATGAGGGTTATGTTGGCCTCATAAAATGTGTTTGGAAGTATTGCTTCTTCTTCAATTTTTTGGAAGACTTTCAGTAGAATAGGAACCAAGTCTTCTTTGAATGTTTGATAAAATTCGCTGGTATAGCCATCAGGGCCTAGACTTTTATTTTTGGGGAGGTTTTTAATGGTTTTTTCTATTTCTTCTCTACTAATAGGTCTGTTTAGGCTTTCTGCTTCTTCTTGACTCAGTCTAGGAAGGTTGTATTGTTCTAGGAATTTATCCATTTCTTCTAGGTTGTTGAATTTAGTGGCATAAAGTTTTTCATAGTATTCTACAATAATTCTTTGTATATCTATGGTGTCCGTGGTGATTTCTCCTCTTTCATTTTGGATTTTGTTTATATGAGTTCTTTCTCTTTTTTCCTTGGTAAGTCTTCCCAAAGGGTTTGTCAATTTTGTTGATCTTTTCAAAGAACCAGCTCCTTGTTCTATTAATTTTTTCTATAGTTTTTCTGTTCTCTAATTCATTTGTTTCTGCTCTGATTTTTATTATCTCCTTTCTTCGGCTGGTTTTGGGTTGTCTTTGTTCTTCTTTTTCTAGTTCCTTAAGGTGTGAAGTTAAGTGGTTCACTTGGGCTCTCTCTTGTTTGTTCATATATGCCTGAAGTGATATGAACTTCCCTCTTATCACTGCTTTTGCTGCATCCCATAGATTCTGATATTTCGTACTGTCATTTTTCATTTGTCTGTATATATCTTTTGATCTCTGCACTTATTTCTTCTTTGACCCATTCATTTTTTAAAAGTATGTTGTTTAGTTTCCACATTTTTGTGGGATTTTTTCCCTCCTTTTTGCAGTTGAATTCTAGTTTCAAGGCTTTATGATCAGAAAGTATTTTTGGTATAACTTCGATTTTTCTGAATTTGCTGATGTTGTTTTTGTGGCCCAACATATGGTCAATTCTTGAGAATGATCCATGTACACTGGAGAAAAATGTATACTCAGTCACTTTGGAATGAAATGTCCTGTAGATGTCTATCATATCCAGGTGCTCTAGTGTTTTGTTTAAGGCCACTATATCTTTGTTGATTCTCTGTTTGGATGACCGATCTAGAGCCATCAGCGGTGTATTGAGGTCTCCAAGTATGATTGTATTTTTGTCAGTTTTTGTTTTAAGGTCAATAAGTAGCTGTCTTATATATTTTGGTGCTCCTTGGTTTGGTGCATATATATTAAGAATTGTTATGTCTTCTTGATTCAGTGTCCCCTTAGCCATTATGAAATGGCCATTTTTGTCTCTGAGTACTTTTGCTGTCTTGTAGTCAGCATTATCAGATATGAGTATTGCTATGCCTGCTTTTTTTTTTGGATGTTATTTGCTTGGAGTATTGTTTTCCAGTCTTTCACTTTGAATTTGTTTTTATCCTTGTTACTTAGATGAGTTTCCTGTAGGCAGCATACAGTTGGATTTTCTTTTTTAATCCATTCTGCTACTCTGTGCCTTTTTATTGGTGAGTTTAGTCCGTTTACATTTAGTGTAATTATTGACACTTGTGAGTTCCCTATTGCCATTTTATTGATTGCTTTCTGTTAGTTTTGTATCTTGTTTGATTCTTGTCTTTCGTTTTTTTATCTTTTGTTTTTATTTGGTTGTTTTCCATACATCTTTCCTCTGTTGCTATCTTTTTTAAGTCATGTGCTTCTGTGGTGGTTACCTTTAAGTAATGAAAAGGGTTCCTACCCTGTTCATTGTAGCTCACTATTTTGTGAGTACTTTTGCACTCCATCATCCTTTGCTACTGTTAATAATGTCCATCCTCTCCCCCCCCCCCTTTTTTTTGTTGTCACAGTTTAAATTTGGTTTTATTGTGTTTTTCTTGGAGCTTTTACTTGTGGCTTTGTTTTTTTTTTGTTCTTTGTATCTGAATGGAGGACCCCCTTTAGTAATTCCTGGAGTGGGGGTTTTCTGATGATAAATTCCCTCATCTTTTCTGTATCTGTGAATGTTTTTATTTCTCCTTCATATTTGATGGATAGCTTTGATGGGTATAGTATTTGTGGCTGAAAGTTCCTCTCTTTCAGGACTTTAAATATTGGGGTCCACTCTCTTTTAGCTTGTAGAGTTTCTGCTGAGAAATCTGATGATAATCTAATGGGCCTTCCTTTATACGTTATATTCTTCTTTTCCCTGGCTGCCTTGAGAATTTTTTCTTTGCCGTTGGTTTGTGCCAATTTCATTATGATGTGCCTTGGAGTAGGTTTGTTGGGGTTAAGAAAACTCGGAGTTCTGTTTGCTTCTTGAATTTGAGGCTTTAGTTCTTTCCACAGGCTTGGGAAGTTCTCATCTATTATTTGTTTGAGTATGTTCTCCATTCCTTTTTCTCTCTCTTCTCCCTCTGATATACCTATTATTCTTATGTTATTCTTTTTGATGGAGTCAGATAATTCTTGTAGGGCTATCTCATTTTTTTTTAATTTTTAAATCTCTTTCTTCTTCTCTCTGTTGTGCCTCAAGTTGCTTGTCTTCTATTTCACTAATCCTCTCTTCTATCTAGCCTGTTCTATTAGCTAAGCTTGTTACCTCGTTTTTCAGCTTGTGAATTGAGTTTTTCATCTCTGTTTGATTTGTTTTTATAGTTTCAGTTTCCTTGGAAATATATTCTTTGTGTTCATTGAGTTGTTTTCTGATCTCCCTAAATTGCCTTTCTGTGTTTTCTTTATATCTTGGAGGATTTTTAGGATTTCTATCTTGACTTCTCTGTCATTTAGCTCCAAGGTTTCCAATATATTAAATTTTTCTCCATAGATTTTTCTCATCTAGCTGTGTTACCTCTCTTTCTTTTGTATCCATGATATTCAATTTTCTCTTCTTTAATGGCATCTGAGGGTGGTTTTGTTGATAGTATTAATGATATTTAATAAAGAATAAAAAGTTAAAAAAATAAAAAATCAAAAAAGTTTTTTTTAAAAAAAAATTAATAATGAAATAAAGAAAAATAAAATAAAATAAAATAAAAATAAAAAAAAAGGAAATTATTTCCCCCTTCCTTTTTTCCTCTCCTCTCCTCTCCCCTCTTTCTTGAGAAAATCTTGTGGTGAACTGTGAATTATATTGTATTAAATAGAACAAACAATGCCTGTAATGGAGGGCCTGAATTGGAGAAAAGTAATAAAGGGGCAAAAAAAAAAAAAAAAAAAAAAAGAGGTATGGACCCACAAAAAGCAAATAAGGAAAAAATTTGGGTCAAGAATAAAATCATTTGCTTTTAGGTGTTGGTTGACTAAGAGTTATGATGAGAGGAATAAGAGGGAAACAGGAAAATGGGGGGACAAATTAAAAAATTACTATTGTATTTAGTGGAACAAGAACTAGATAAAATGGAGAGCCAGGGATGGGAGCACTGCTAGTGAGTTAAAAAGGTGATGTAAAAACCCCCCAAAATGCCACAAACATAAGTTTGAGTCCCAGATAAGATAATTTGTCCGTTATTGAGGTTTGAATGAGATGAGACGTAAAGGAGATAGGAAGAAATTAATATAGAGGGAGAAAAGAAAGAGAGAGAGAGAAAAAAGAGAGAACCACTAAAAGAAGAAAAAAGAATAAAGAGGAGAGAGAGAGAAAGAGAGAGAGAGTTAAGGGTTTTGGAGTGCAACCCTCATAGAGAGAAAGGAAGAGGAAAGAAAAGATAGTGGGAGATGTAACACTTATGGGTAGTGTATGTAGTTCAAGGAGAGGAGAGAGTAAGACCAGCAGAGAGTTAAATGACCAAATTGGAGGAGGAAAAAAAAATATCAGAATGAAGATAAGAGAAACAAATAAACAAATATAATAAAATGGGATAGGTTATAAAGTCTGCGTATTATTCTTGATTTTGAGAGGTTACTTGCTTTTTCTTTTCTCTCCCTCTTCCTGGTTGGTGACTCTGTACCTCGGGTTCTGCCCCTTTGGCACGCTCAGGTAGAGGTTTGCAATTGATAAGTCTCTATGGTGATGTCATGTATTGTGCTTTAGTCTCGTTGGCAGTCGAGGCTCATTAGCATTTATAGGCTCTGACAGTGAGAGTCCGTGTTCCTGCAGCCTTTCTCCTAGTCTTTCCTTCCTCAATTAGTAGCCTCATAAGCCAGCTATGGGGCTGTTGCTGCCTCTGCCTGGATAGTGAGAGGCTCAAAGAGCTGGCAACTCCCCACTCTATTCCCACTCAGCACAGGGCTCTGGGTAAGGCTCAGTCAGTCAGAGCTGCTAGCATAATCAGGCGGGGCTTCCGCCCACTCAAAGACCTCTGGCTCTGCCACTCTGTCCGGTAACACGGGTGGGCGCCCACTCCCGGGGTACTTGGAGGAAACTCTCGCTCACTATCTGTGCACGCAGACCAGGATATCAAGCTGGCAGACTCACACTCCGAGTGAAACCCCCACCCACACAGAAAAGTTCCAGCGTTGGAATTGGCTCTTGCTTCATCCCTGTGTGCGGCTTTCTCAAGGTGCTGGAGCAGCCTGAGATTCTGCCTTCAGCCCACACAAAGGCCCCTGACTCTGCCCCTCTGTGCGATAACACGGGTGCGCACTGCCGAGGCACTCGGAGGAATCTCTCGCTCACTATCTGCGCGCGCAGACCAGGATATCAGGTCGGCCGCCTCACCCTCCGAGTGAAACCCCCACCCGCATGGAGAAGTTCCAGCATTGGAATTAGTTCTCGCTCCCTCCCCGTGCGCAGCTTTTTCAGGGCACTGGGGCAGCCCGAAGACTTCACCCCTGGCCCATGCAAAGGCCTCCGAATCTGCCTCTCTGTGGGGTAACACGGGTGCCCACTCCCAGGGCTTTGGAAGGAATCTCTTGCCCACTATTTGTGCGCGCTGACCCGGAGATTGGGGAAAATGGCTGCCGCACTTGTCTTTCTTTGTCTGGGTTTGGCACGAGTGTTAGCTTGTATTGCCCGGGTTGCCACAGGAACAGTTTTTCCTCGGCTTGGATCTCCGTGCCACAGCCTGGTTCGACCATTTGTGCTGTGGCCTGGATCTATTCACCCCCTTTGCCTGCCTTAGTTTCCATATTCTCAGTTTCCAGTGAAAGCCGCCCTGCTTAGGTTAGCGAAGAAGGCGGAGCATTTCTTACTCCCTATTTCCTTCGGGGTTTGGTTATATATTTAGCCAATTTTTCGCTCGACCATACCTTTGGGTGTATTGCGAAACATCTGGAGGCTCCAACGATAGGTTTTTCTGTTTCTGGTTGAAGATCTTGTTGAGTTTGGGGGGAGATTCTTCGGTATCGCTTCCTACCCCGCCATTACTCTGACATCATCTTCTAGATCATTCTTTTAATATTCTACAAAACATCTGAGCACAGATGCTCATGTCGTGAGAGTCACTTAAAAACACTTATCAGTTTTGGTTGAAAAAAAAGAATGGATGAAATGTAGTCTTTACCTGTCACACACCAGGAGTGCAAGTATTTACCCAATGAGATTGACATCACATCAAGAAACACCCTCTCCTTGTTAATCCCGGAGGGATTTAGAACTGGACCAATCAGGTTTTTTTGCCAATGTCTAAGCCAGAGAGCCAAGGGCGTGACCTCATGGTGAATTCCTGAAATTGTTGGTGCTGGAGCTGAGCCTCTCAGGGCAGTGTTCTTGCTATTACACCATGTCCCTGGCCAGCCCCAAATCCTCTTATAATTTGATGTCATTAAACAAACAAAATTTTTTATGCTTGGCATAATGGGCAATATGAGGCAGGCCAGTAGGTACACACACTTGAGAACAGTCTTGGACAAGGATGGACTCTGGAAGCTTTTCCAGTGAGCTCCATCGCTGTGTGAATGCTCCCTGCCTGCATGCTCTGATGGACTTTGTTGGAAGCATCCTCATTATGCTTGGTTTGATACAATAGACTCTTACTCTTACTGGAAACTTCAAAACCTTGATGTTGAGGACTCACTCTTGCCACATGAGTAGGCTGAGTGCCTCCTACTAAGTCACCATATTGAAGATTGTGAAATAATTTTAAGAGAAAAGTGAAAGTTTCAGTGGAACAAGAATGTATCTTATCATGTGGCTAAGCAGTCAGAGAAATAGGCAGAGTGTTAGGCTAACGCTACATAGAAATAAAATCCACCTTAACATGGACATTTTTACCTGAATGGTGCTTTGTTTTGCATGTGCAGGGTGCATCTCTTGGGCTTGTCAGCAGGTCACCTTCTTGGACAATGGCAGAGCAGTCTCTCCTTGGATAAGAAATAAATGCTGGAGGGCTGTTGGCATGGTGTGTGGGATGTGTTTGTGTGTCACCAGGTGGGGCATGGTGATTGCATGAAGAATGGTGCTCTCGTTCAGAGTAAGGGGGTTCCACATACCTGGGGGTCGAATGCTAGGTCAGCACCCCAGGACTGTCATCACCCCATCTCAGAAAGTTGCACTTTGATAAGACACTTAAAATTCTGGATTTAGACACAAGAAGCAGCTTTTAAATAGATGACTAAAATATTCCTCTGCAGAGTAGGATGAGGAGATTCCTGCTCTTGATTGAGAGAGTCACTCAGCCCACTCACATGGGCTGAGCCATTAGGGGAACCTCAGAGGATGAAAGACTGGGACAGTCACTGACTTACCTCTTTGAGAACAGACCCACCAGTAGCCCAGATGGAAATGCTGCCTTTCCTATGATTGCCTGCCAGGGCAGACATGGTAACCGGCTAGGTGATGGAGTGGCTCTAGGCCCTGCTGTCCCCAATGACACTTCTGAACGTCTTTCCCCCCGGACACTCACATGGATGTATGTGCCTGTCATTGTTTTCTGCTTGGAAGCGCTGCCTCTTTGAGGCAGAACACAGCCCTCTGTCAGCGGCACAATGCCAGCGATTATAAACACTGCCTTTCCTTCCTGTTGTTGATTTGAAGTTTCTGGAACACACAGAGCTGTCTTTCTTTGCCAAACTTCTCTTCGGAGATGAAATAGGCACCCCTCGCCATGTGCTCAGAGCTACTTTTTCCAGGTTTTTTCTTCCTGAATGTGAAAGACTGAAAAGAGGAAAAAACAAAACCAACATTGCCACTAAATGGCAAAAACTGTGAGTGGATCATACCCAGACGTCTAAGCTGCAGCTAATCTTGGGAAAGAGCTGAGAACGGAGTTGGTGCTTCCCGTGTCTAGTCGGTTGTTGTAAAGAACCGTAGAGGACCTCCGATCCTTAGCATTGTGGAAGCTAACAAGTTGGCCTGCCACAGTTCCATGCGGCTGGTAGAAGACAGAAGATGCCCGGATTAGGGACTGTGTTAGTCCTCACGGTTCAGCAATTGGCATGCATTGCCCTGTACCCCCAAGGCCCATGGGGTGATGCAGACCAGCCCCAGTGGCACTGTGCACACAGCAGGTTGGTGTTACAGCTGAGGAACCCTGAGTTTAGAACACCCCCAATTTTTTTTCCCAATTCAATAAATACTTATAGAATACCTCCTGTGGGCCAGGTACTTACTATTCTAGAAATTGGGAACACAAGTGAACAAAATGAAGAATTCTGTCCTCACAGAGCTGACATTTCAGAGGCAGGACACAGAGAATGAAAGTCAATAAATTCTAAAGAAGTTAATGATGCAGTAAGTTAGAGATGACAAGGGAGTGGAAAGATAGGCTGAGAGGATGCAGGGGACGCCACACCCAGGAGGGGCTGGGTGTGGCATTAACCAGGGTGTCCAGGGAGGGCGGCACTGGGATCAGAGTGGCATGGAGATCTGGGATGTTAGGGAGCCCGTGTGAGACCACCCAGGCAGACAGGGGAGATGAGGGTTGGGATGCCTGTGCCTCATGCCAACAAAACCCCAAACATTTAAAGAGGGGCTACTGGCAAACCTGCCAACCTTTGTGTCACAGGGAAACCTTGTTTTCATTACCCTGGTCAGCAGTCAAATTTGCCTTCGCCCAGCTGAGAGATAGATCTCCCTGTTCCAAGATTATTTGTCGTGCAAACATCGTTGAAAAGAAAACACAGAGTAGGACCTGTCAACAGCTCTGCTCTGAATATGCACACAAGCATTAAAGCCTTGTTAGGTATAGTCTCTTAGTGGTTATTCCCCACTCCCAGGCTTGATGACAATGGAATGACCCAAGGAAACCTGAAGTCCATCCAGTCTTCAGTTCCAACTCACCAGCATGAAGGGCTCGGCTCAGCCAGGATCTTGTCCTTCTTACTTGTCACCTACTTCTTTCCTAGGTCAGGCTCATCTGACTCAGCAACTCCTTAGGCTACTCAAGAGCCTCACTGTCAAAATCTTCTCGAACAGACACACACAGAGTAACAAGCACAGTCTGACCCAGGCCTGAAGATGCCTTCTTCATTCCAGCCATTGTTAGAGATGTGGTGGCGTGGTTCCCAAGAGCTGCAGAACCCTTCCCTGCACTCCAGTCTTGTTGCTCTGGCCCTGGGATTGACAGGTCATGGACCCATGGGTGGAGAAGTAACGTGAGGCTCAGGACCCCTAGATGTTAAATTGTTGGCACTTACTCTTCCCAAGTGACCATCAGAGAGCTGATGATACCCTGTGGGCCACATTCTTTAGAGAGGTAAAAAAGGCTCTGGAATATGGATATACTGTTAGCTCCTACTAAACTTTTCTCAATAAATGATCTATAATAAGCTGGTACTTGGGTTCCCTGTCCTAGTCCGTCTCTGGAGGCTGTTCCCTACCATTGCTGGACACAGATTCAGAGTTCACACCTTCTCTGGAAGGCCTTGGTTATTTTCTTAAAAATCTCATGAAGCTTTTGGCATATGGGTCAAGGTCCAGTTCTGATGGAGCTTAACTGAGAGGTGGTCTATGGCTTACAGGGTGGGGCAAAAGTAGATCTGCATGGAAAAGAATACAATAATTTATAAATAATAATATAAGAATAAAGTCTGTGTTTCAGGTACAACTGTAAACCTACTTTTGCCCCACCCTCTGTATTTTAAGGACAATTTAAGCAAAAGTGTTTTCTGTGTCTTAAGATATTATCCAGATTGGTAACATGGGCACAAAGATGGTGGGACTGGAGCTTGTCTAGGCTAGCCTGTGACCACTTAATCTCACCTCACTCCCCTCTTTGCCCATCTTTACTTCTGCACCCTCTTTTCTTCATGAGTGGTCATGGCAGACATGGATATGGTGGGTGTGAGAACTGACTGGCGGCACCTGGGTTCCTGCAGGTGTGAGCGGAGTGCTCTGTGGCTTTCTGGCTGCGTACGAAGGCCTTGCTCATTCAGAAGATAGGTGTTTGTCAGACTGGCAGCCAGATGGATGCCTTGGGGGGAACCCAGCCTATTGACAGAATAGCTATAGTCTATTGTCCCTATAGCTATTGGATGAAGGATAAAGAATTTATCTGAGTTTCGCCACACCAAGATAGAGCAATATGGCTACAGACCTTAGACTAATAAAATGACTTCTCAAAGACACTATAAATCAGATGAGAGACAGGCAGAGGTCCAGAAGAAAATTAATTATTATTACTCTCAAAAATGGTCTTTTAAATACACAGTGCCCCTTTAATGCACAGATCTGGGCCTCCTGCTGGACATGAACACTGGGTCCTTACTTGAGAGTGGGAGGTGGACTTTTTGGTACAGTATTTACACATCGAGTCCATTTTAATAAGTATTTTCAAGGCAGCATTCTTGAAAGCAATCCATTTCAGAAGCAGACATGATGTAGAATTTTTTATTTTTGCACAGCTTGAGAGAGAAAAATAAAAAAAGGAAAGCTTTTGAATTGGGGGAAATATAGAAGTTTTAGATTGAAGAAAGATAGAGCTTTTATTTCCCCAGGAAGTAGCATTTCATTTCTTTTGCATAGAAAAGCAGTCTTTGAGGGCACACCGAATCAGCTGTCAACACAGATTAAATTCTGAAATTGTAGCAAGGAAAAAAAAACTAGACATCTACGGAGTCACCTAATGTCAGTCCCAGAAGGCACTCTTGACATGGTCCTGGGCCCTTCATGTAGGCACTCAGTGTCACTGAATTTAAGTAGGCAAGCGGACCTGCCCCCCAAATGAATAAAAACAAGAAAGAGTGGAAAAGGGACCAGGAAGAAGGGAAGGAGGAAACTACACAGGGAGGGAAGGAGGGAGGGATGAAGGAAGGAAGGAAGGAAAGAATCTTCTGAACATGTTCCCAGGTGATAATAACTGGAACCAGCTTGTGCTTAAAGGGGAGCCTAAGAGATGATTAAGGGCGAAGAATGGTCTTGTGCAGTCTATTACCTGGGCAACCGAGCACTCACGACATTTATCTGACCACGTTTTTCTGTTCAGTGCCAAACTTCTGAATTGGAGTCCTGGTTATCTTGCCCTTCTAGGGAAGAGAATCTGGAAGGCTGTTTGGGAGGATGACATACTCTTCCTATAGCACACTCTGTCTGGGCTGTAAACAAAGAATGCCCTTCATACTATTTAAGAGGAAGTCCTTTGTTAGGATGAGCCCAATGGTAAATCATTAAACTGAGAGGAAGGAAGGTTCAAAGTCAGATTTTAGAGAATCATCACTTACTATTGACTGGTTTTCCTCTGGGCACAAGACAGTGAATTGGAGGCAACAACTACTCAGATGCAACAACTACTGCAAATTCAGATACCAGTCACAGAGCACCAGGACTGGTCCCGGAGGGGAGGGCACATGGATGCCTCCTGGCCCTCCCTTCCTTTCTCCAGCAAGCTGAGGCTAAACGTGGGACACTAGAGCAGCAGTTGGCAAACTTTTTCTGTAGTGGGGCAGATGGTAGACATTTTCAGCTTTGCAGGTCATACTATATCTCTGCTGTGACTAACTATTCAACATCACCACTGTGGCACAAAACCAACAAAAGGCAAATGGTGCATGTGGCTGTGTTCCAATAAAACTTTATTTATAAACACAGCAGTGGGCTGGATTTGGCTCACAGGCCATCGATTGCTGACTTCTAGTCTGGCTAGAGGGCCAGGTGGCAAGAAGCATCCCCTTTGGGAGGCTTAGAATCCCTGGTCAGCCCCTTGTTAAGACCGAGATCAGAGGTGCATTCTGTGCTCTCCCTCAACATTCCCAGGGAGTTCCAAGCATGGTCAGCCTCTCTGACTTATCCCATTGGGTTCTGGCTTCAGTCCCAGCATTTGCAAACACCAGCATCCGTAGGAAGGAGGGCCCAGCAATCAGGAGGAGACAAGAGAAGTAGACATTGAAATAAAGGCAGACAACCTTTTCTTCTTTATTTCACTTAGACAAAATGCAAAGAGTGTCTCTTTAAATTAAAAAATAAACAAACAAACAAACAAAAAAAGGAAACCAAATTGACTCCCCCCTCCCCTTCACTGACGGCACTCATCCTAATTAACAACAGAAGATGGTCGGATCGAGGACCCAGTTTCTAATGGGAAAGAAAGGGTATGCAAACATGACTAAAAGTTCCCCTTGCCCCCAAATCAACGTTCCTTGTCAATTCGCAAAGAGCGTAATTTCCCCCCCCCCCCCATTTTCTTTCTTGAATCTCGTGTGATAGCACTTCCCGTTAGAAGGTTTAATTAGTCCCCCATGCACGGTGTAGAAAATCAGTAAAAATGCAGTAGCCTGTGAAGGTCATAAAACTGGACTTCTTTCCCAAAAAATCAGATGCCCAGGCGGATGGAGCTCACACTCAGAGAGAAAAAAAGCAGGAGAGTCTTCGCACTGTCTGTGGTTTCAGTATTTTCTGGGTTTTTTTTTTAATATATTTTGGCAATTTTCTTTAATTATAAATATTGGAATTCCGTAAAAAAAAGGTAGCTTTGATTGAATTTTTTTTTAAATCGTATTTACAAGCGCTGTCCAGTCAAGCTGTCTGTTATACTAGGGTGTACGATTTCGCATAGGGGTTATTTCCTTTCAAATGGCCCCGGGAGTCGAGCAGCGATTCCTGGGAGCTGCTCATTTTAGCTGCCTGTCCCAGCTCTGCCCCTTCTCGCTGAGGTAATGTGGCCACGGCCCCCTGCTGCCACTGCTGTCCCTCTCTGGTGGAGGATGTGGAGGAGGAGGCCTCCATGGGGATGGGCTCGAGGACCGTGGGGCGCTTCAGGGTCCGGCTTTTCTGAGGCTCCAAGCACGCCTGCCCTAAACTCAGGTCCCTGCTGGTGCCTGGGCCACTTCGGTTCAACAAGAAGTCCATTCTAAGGTATGGAGGCAAGTGTATGAGGTCACCTGTAAGGAAACACAGCGCAGTTAGTCGGTTTTTTCATTTGGAGAGCAGGTATCCAGGGCTCTGGTGCGCACATGATTGGCTGCTCAGGGCTCAGAGATGGAAATGTCACTGCGCCCAGGTGAGGGTGTCAAGGACCCTCATCAGAGCCTACTGCAAAGGCAGGTGGAGCCACCCTCACATCTAATGTGCTCGCCTTTCCACAGTACATTGATTCTGGCAATTCAAAGTCATGCTTTAACCCAGTGGTAGTCAACCTGATCCCTACCGCCCACTAGTGGGCATTCCAGCTTCCATGGTGGGCAGTAGTGGAGCAAAGTACAAATAAAAAGATAGATTTAACTACAGTAAGTTGTTTTATAAAGATTTATTCTGCCAAACTTAGCAAAAATCCGACATAAAGTACTTGGTAAACAATTATTATTATATGCTTTAACTTGCTGTAACTCTGCTTTATAAATTTTATAAAGTAAAGTTACTTCCCTACTTTATAAATCACCATTACTGTGGAACCAGTGGGCGGTTAGAAAATTCTACTAGGTATAAAACATTGACTACTCCTGCTTTAACCAGACAGAGGGAGGTAACAAGATCCTTCCAAAGCTTATGACGGAAAGAAAAACTACATCCGAGGTTACAGTGCACACCACTCATGAAATGTGTTAGACCGACTCCCACGTGTGATGGGAAGAGCTTAGGGCAGGGAGTGAGGGGGAGGCTCAGGGCTTGAGGAGGGGGCAGGGGTGACAAGGAAAAATAATGGACCATTGGGTCTAGTCTTGGGAATTCCACAAAATTGTGTGACTTTGAAACTACCAGATTTCTCTGATTGCTTTTGGTGAAAATGGGCCAGTGACACTTTGGATTTGGCTCTATAAATACAAAGGTACTCAAATTCAACACTGGTTTCATACAGTGGTGAACTGGGCCAAAGGGAAGCCCAATAATAAATACCTTGACAATAATTCGCATAACACTCTTAGAGGAAGAAATTACATAATTTGGCATTCTTGTGAAAAAGTTTTGGTAACGATGTATCCGGAGTCAGGCTTAGAAGCAATGGTGGTATGAGGTCTGTCATTACTGATTTTAAGGTCGAAGATCCAGGCATATCTTGTGATGAGCACTAGTCTTATTTCTGAAAAATGAAAGTATTTAATTAAAAAATAAATGAAACCTCATGTCTTGAATGCCTTTTACAATGACATGGAAAATTATTTATCTTCAGTTTTGGTAATGGATTATTCATTTTCTCTATTGAGGGTTAATTATTAGCAAACAAACATCATAAAAACATTAACAGCTGTCATTAAAAAATAAACTGGAAAATCCTTTTGTTGTGTGAAGAACCTTTTACATATGAATCAACATACTCTAATTTACCAAATCTTGAAATTTGTGAATTTTTATATATCCAATTTCCTAGAAATAACTATCTTAAGCACTTTAATTTGCTCTTTTATTTATTAACATGACTTAGTATTTCTTATTTATTAAGATTTCTTAGTATTTTTTAAAAATACTTGACACAATATGGTATTCATTTACCTCCAGGGTTATTTAAAAATGTAGGTCAAGAATGCCTTATGTTATTTCTGAGATCCAACTAAATCTTGAACACTTGACATATTTGTAATGTGTTGTCACAGGCTGGGGAATGAGTTTCTACCCTAGCAGCTCCCCACTGAATGAACTGGGCTTATTAAACTCTTAAAAAGCAATCACGTCTTGGTCCCAGCTGGCTTGCAGGATGCTCAGGTCCTAGATCACATGGAACAAATGTATGCGAACCAAATGACAAAGCCCATGTTACCTGCTGCAGCCCGCAGGGGTTCCTACTTTAGATTCAGTGATCAAGAGGGTTTGGATAGCTAGAAAAGATCAGTGAGAGCTAGAATGTCTGGATAATGGCAACAGCTCAGTGCCACATCTTTATACAAAGCCTACCGGGGTTTGCTTCTAGGTCTGCCAGGTAACTCTGAATAGCCACTATTTCTGAGTTATCCCGTTTCTCAAGCAAAGCTTTATTAACTTGCATGATGCTCTAATTAGCTCTTTCGACAGTGTGTGTTTTCTGGTTAGCACCCGAATTTGCCCTTTCAACAGTGTGAATGCTGCAAATGAGCTCTCTTAATCATTCATGCACTCACACAGAAGGAAGCACCAGCGTCATCAGTGATGAACTTTGTTTATTAAAGACACTTCGTATCCATTAAAATCCTACCCCCTGTGCTAGTCCAAGGACCAGTTGGGAAATGGGGTTCTCTCATCATCCATCCATTTGTATGTTCTTCAGACGCCTACAGAGACAACCCCTGCACACATCACTCCTGAAAGAGAGACGTGAAGCAGAGAACTGTGGTGACCTTTTGGATATGGGCACCTGCTTTTCTTAACCCCCTTGCCCTCCTGTTTTGTACACAGAAACTGAACAATGATTATAACAGTAGTGATTAAACATAGAGGTCTGGATGACATTGCTCACATTTAATCTGATCGAACTCTAGGCTCAGTTTCCTCATTCATAAAATAGGACCAACAGCCAAACCTACCATGTAGGGTGATGGTGAGGCTTGAATTAGATAATGCATGTGAAAAAATGCTGTCAGATTCTTCCTTATCAGAGGGGCCAAAGTTATGGGCTGGAGATCCACCAGGGAAAGGAGCTGGGAACTCTTTTTTATCCTTCTTTTCTGTCTTTAGTAGGTTAATTAGTGTTCACCCAAAAATGTGTCCATGTCCTAACCCTCAGAATCTATGAATGTGACCTTATTTGGAGAGTCTTTACAGATGTAATTAAGTTAAGGATCCTGAGATGAAATTATCCGGATTTAAGGTGGGTCCTAAATCCAGTGAGGTAAGATACAGACAGTGGGAGATCTGAGACACAGAGAAGAGAAAGGTGGCGGAGTGAAGATGGAGGTAGAGGTTGGAGTGATGTGACCACAAGCCAAGGAATGCCTGGGCCCAAGAGAAACCAGAAGAGGCCAGGAAGGATTATTTCCAAGGGTTCCTGGAGAGGGCATATCTCTGCTGACACTTTTATTTTGGGCTTCTGACCTCCAGAACTGTGAGGGAATAAATCTGTGTAGATTTAAGTCACCAAGTTTGTGGTACTTTGTTACAGCAGCCACTGGACACTAACACAAATGTCCTTCCTTTTTGGCTTGGGTGGGCAGGGGAACATCACGTGAAGTCTCTCTGAAAGTTCTATTGTAAGGTGGCAGTCTGCTTCCCTCAAGCATGGGAAAGGAGGACTCTCTCCTTCATGATCAGGAGCCAACATGGCTGTTGTTTACACAGTCCCCTCCTGTGGTCTGAGCTCATAGGAACCCTTCTGTGGGCTACCCTGTCATCTGTCCTTCCTTCTCTACTGAGGCCAAGCCAGAGTTACTTCATCCAGTTTCCCTGCTGCTTGGGAAAGTAGATGCTTCTCCATCTGGCCCCCAAAGACCCCTCAGGGTTAGGTTAGACGTGGCTCTTCTGGAATCTTTTCCAACCGGGAGCAGAAGCCTCTTTGAAGGCATTTGTCTGATCTGCCCTCACCTCTCAACCCTCTGCATGCTCCATGGGACACCATATCTATTGCTAATTAGCAAGGAACCTCAGGAGCCACAGCCTGGCTTTAGGGCTGACTCTAGTGAAATCTGTTACAGTGGCATTCATGTCTATTTTTAGCAAGGATTTATATGGTCTGTTATTTAACTTCTGCCTCCTTGTTTTTCTTTCCAGATTTCCTCTTCACAATCTCTCTGAGTTTAGAGATCAGAGAGATGGACGGACACACACACACACACACACAAACACACACGGAAACAGAGGGAAGAAACATGGAGACAGACAAGGGAGAGATGAAACCGGGAGACAAACAGAGAAAGGCAGGTGGGAAAAGAAACAAGTGAACTGAATCATGGGATGTGGCAGAGACAGTGAAGAGAGAGGACAAGGAGGCAGCACAATGAGAACACAGGTAGGTTACAGGTGACGAGAGGCCTAGGGGTCCCCTGGCCTGACAGTGATGGCCCACCCTCCCTGGGGCATCTGTGCATGGCAGCATTTCTCTGCTTTGTCTCACTGACCTGAAGCCTCCCAGAACACAAGCTTCCCCCTCACCCCATGCCATTGGAGGCCGCCTGCTCCTCTGACTCAGGCCCCGAGGAACTAGGGGCGATTTAGCCATTCTTTCCATGGTATGCCTTATTACTGACATAATGGTTCATTTCTTATTCCCTGTCACTGCCCTCTGGGGACCTCTGGTACCACTAATGTTTACAAAAGTTCAGACTAAATAAGTCAGCATCGATCTCCCCCTCTGTTCCTAACTGCATTGCTCACTAGTGCAGTAACGACTCCTTGCCTCCAGCCCTGAACCAGCAGACTGTCTGGCAGGGCCACATCCATCAGGGGATAGAGCTGGAAGTTTGCTGCTTCCCCCATGGGGCCTTCAGGCCATGGCTGGCTCGACTGTGTGAAAACTGCTGTATTAAACCTACCTCTCTTTAGTAAAAACTCAGGAGAATCCCCCTTCCTATCAGGAAAGCAAAGCTTCCTGAACTGTCTCAATAGAGTCAGATTCATATACACAGTTTGAACGCATTTCAGCTCTGAAAGAGGAAGGGCAAAATCAATACCAAAACAGAACAAGAATGCAATCAATTCAGAAAATCTATAATGGGTGTGCATTCCATGATTCTATTCTCAGACAATGGTTACTGCCATTCACTATGCAGATATCAGGGGAAGATGTCTCAAGTCTGGACCAACAATTCGCAGCTGTGGGTGATTTTGCCCAGGGGGCATCTGGCTAGGACTGAGACATTTTGGGTGGTTACAGTTGAGGGAAGGGCTAGCTATCACCTTCTGCTGGACAGAGGAAGGCTGCAGGGATGAGCAGCCAGGACGCTGCTCAGTACCCTGCTATGCAGAGGATAGTCCCAACCGGAATGACCCTGCTGCCGAGAGACTCTGGATGGTCTAAGTGCGTATTTCCAGGTGGATCCTTATTTCACTTGAGAAACACTGAACTCAATCAGGATAGGGACTCATACTCTGCAGCCTCATCTAGTCCACAAGGAGTTATGACCTCAGTTCTTTATGGGAAAATGAGGTATGGGCCACATGGAGCAGCAGCCAGATGCTCCTCTTCCAACTTGATCTGACAGGCAGGAGCTTGGAGCAATGGAATGAGGTGAATCAGGGAGTTCTGAGTTTTATGTCAAAATCCTGCCTCTGCCTCTGGATAGTTCTGTGAATGCTTTCAGTTTAACTTATTATTTTTAGTCAATTAAAGGGGGCATGTTAATTTCTTTTATTATTATTATTATTTTATCAAGTGAGAGGCAGGAGTCAGGGAGGTAGAGACAGACTCTTTCTTGCATGTGTCCCAAGTGGGATCCACCCAGTAAGACCCCTATAAGGGCAATGCTCTGCCCATCTGGGGCAGCTGCTCCATTGCTCAGCAACCGAGCTATTTCAGTGCCTGAGGTGAGGCCATGGAGCCATCCTTAGTGCCCGGGGCCAGATTGCTCAGACCATTTGACCCATGGCTTCAGGAGGGGAAGAGAGATAGAGATAGAGAGAGAGAGGAGTGGAGAAGCAGATATTCACTTCTCCTGTGTGCCCTGACCAGGAATCAAACCCGGGACTTCCAAATGCCATGCTGACACTCTACCGCTGAGCCAACCAGCCAGGGCTGGCATGTTAATATCTTTTTTTTTCTTTTTACAGAGACAGAGAGAGAGAGTCAGAGAGAGGGATAGAGAGGGACAGACAGGAATGGAGAGATGAGAAGCATCAGTCATTAGTTTTTCGTTGCGCATTGCAACACCTTAGTTGTTCATCGATTGCTTTCTCATTTGTGCCTTGACTGCAGGCCTTCAGCAGACCGAGTAACCCCTTGCTCGAGCCAGTGACCTTGGGTCCAAGCTGGTGAGCTTTTGCTCAAACCAGATGAGTCCGTGCTCAAGCTGGTGACCTCGGGGTCTCAAACCTGGGTCCTTGGCATCCCAGTCCGACGCTCTATCCACTGCGCCATCGCCTGTCAGGCTGGCATGTTAATTTCTAAGGGCCCCTTTAAGCCTAAACAATTCTTTTGTATGCTCTGAACTATTCCACCAGTGAAAACTGGTTAAGCACATCTGTGTGAGGAATTTGGGAATAAGTATGAAACCAATAAATGCATTTCTGGGAACCTCAAATTCCAAGGTGCACTGAAATTAGCCTTCCTTTCTGTTTATTAGCAACTGTGAAACATCCAAATTTGTGTGGAATGAAAGTGCCTCAGAGTAAGTCTCTAGGGACTCACCTCTCCACCAGGACCACCTAAAAAGGAGCTTTCATCAATTTCTAACAAGGTTGAATATCTTGGCTTGGATGAAGCTTGATATTAATGCAAAAGTAAGAAGCACAGAATGTTAACCTTGCATTCGAGCAATCAATGAAAATCACAAAACCAGACTTGCAATCACACTTCAGCTTCAAAGAGCTGGTAACAAGGGCGGGGGGTGGGGAAGCTTATGATCTGCCCATGACAGAGGCGGGCGAGATCTAACACTTCTTTATGTTAATATTAAAGCCAAAGCAAGTAAACCAACCTCCCTTGGTAAATGAACCTTTGCTCCCAAACGGCAACCAGAAAAACCCCTAAATAAATAATGCGAGATTGATATCAGAGGTCCATGGACACAGATCTGATTCCCATTTTAGGCCTGTACTTTAGAGGCTTCATGCATTTTTAAGAGTTCATTGATACTGCCACCCTCCTACTCACTGGTGAACTTTAAAAACTATACTTGTGTGAGAAGTGGGGCTTAGAGCTTGTTCCTGCTCCCAGTTTCTTTTGAACCGAAGTAGAGCTGAACAAAAAGCAGGATTGGAAAACCTGCTCTGACTTTTAGGCAAGCTTGGAACTCATTAGCTGGGACTTTGAAGCCCCCAGTGAGAAAGGGGCCATGAGGTTCAAGGACAGCTCCCACATGAGACCACCAGG
The DNA here is from genome assembly GCF_036850995.1 of Saccopteryx leptura. Lineage (NCBI taxonomy): Eukaryota > Metazoa > Chordata > Mammalia > Chiroptera > Emballonuridae > Saccopteryx > Saccopteryx leptura. The sequence goes on along the minus strand of NC_089504.1, from coordinate 219,077,745 downwards.
AACCCACACATTGGGTCTGAGGAACCCTGGCTGGGGCCTTGTCCCCACTCAACCATGAGGCTGGCAGACATGTCTCAACAACCCTGTGCATCTTGAGTCATCCCACAGAAGGACTGAGCTATCCCGTGGAAGGACTGAGTTAGCCTAGAAAGGAGAAAACTGCAGATGGAGGAAATATGTATACGCTTATAGAGAGATGGAGCCCAGAGAGCAGGGGTCATGACTGGTGAGGAAGACAAGACTATCCTTTCAGACATTGGAGCTCATTATCTTGAGAGTGGTGGGAAGACACGCAAGGGATTTCAGTGTGAGAGGGTTGGCTACTTCACTTGAATTTATGGCTCGTGGCTTCTCAGTTTGGGAAGTAGGATGCATTAGAACTTGGTGCCAGCTATATGGGACCACAGTGAAAGACAATGGTCTTTGATGTCTTTTTCTTATCTTTCTGTATGTTCTCAGGACCTTCAGGTTGCTCTTGACTCATCATGACATCTTACTGGGCCATGTGTTGTCTGTGTGTATGTGCGCATGCGCACACGTGCATGTGCGTGTGCGCAGGTGGTGACTATCTTCCACAAGCTGGATTTTGCCTTGTTTTTCTGACCCTCTCATTTGTCAGTCTTATGTCTTTGAAACTCTTGGTCTGCTGCCTATGATATGACATGCTATTTTGATAAACTAAGGAGACTGTGGGAAGCGTTGGTTTAATATATTAACACTTTTATGTCTGAGTATATAATGCAGTATCTTTTCACAGAGAAGATATTCAATAAATATGAAATGAATAAATGAGTGCAATATAGTTGTGTTTCTGTAGAGACAATCACAGTGGTGAGCATTCCGTTGCCATCTGCAGCACTGGAATCTAGAAGCTTCCTTCTGTTCACTCTGCAGGACGCAGGGAGCCCTCCTGCCTCTCCATCACAGGTCTGTCAGGCACAGGCCTCCTCCTTACCTTCCGCCATCTGTGGTCTCCCCAACAACTAAAGCAGCCGAACCCCAGTAAGACAGCCAAGAAAACCAATGAGCTAGCTAAGGAGCTCAGGAGTCAGAGAAATACTGTTGGGGCACAAGAAACCCAGACTTGGGGATGAGAAGACACACAGCAGCTGGACTAGATCAGCAAGCACCTGCAGAGGTTAGCGGGTACAGGCGCTGTGACCAGTGCAGAAAGGAGAGGAGGGTTAGCGGGCACAGGCGCTGTGACCAGTGCAGGATAAGGAGGAGGTGGCTGAAAATGTCAAATGGGCTTAGAGTTCCAGGCTTGGGACCCTTCAGAACAAACCTTCCCATCACTTTATGTGTCCCAGGGACATTAGACTAAAATTACAGCTGGATTCGTAAGAACATCAAATTGCAAACACACATCAGAGAGATTTGGTTGACTAGCAGGGAGCCAGGGTGAGCACATTCCAATATTTAGGTCCACCCAGAGCAGAGGATGAAGAACACTATGTGAGGTTAATGGCCCCAGGATCCTTTTAACTTTAATTTATTGGGCACTTGAAAGATGGTACGTTTGGCAGCTCAGAATAAACTCTTGCTCTCAAGGTCATTGCTGTCTCCAAACCTTTATCTTCTTTCTTCCCTCTGGACCACTGATCCCTAAGATCTCTGCCTGGCTCTCTCTCTCCTATCCATTATTTAGATCTCAGCTCATGTCTCATGTCTCCAGGCTTTCCCTGACCATCCTTTTCAAAGTACCCCCTTGCTGATTTTGTACTATCCCCTGATTGTCTTCTCTTGCCAGCACTTACCACGATCTGCAACTTTTCATTTACTTCATTAGTGTGTGTCTCCCCCGGGGATGTACGCACCTTCAAAGCAGTGTCAATGAGATGCTGACTACTGTTGTATCCCTAGTTCCTGAAGCAGGGCTGGTTACTGAGTGGGCACTCACCCACTGCTGGAGGAAGCGAAGGAAACAAAGGAAGCAAAGGAAGTGGAGGGGCTGGGAGGGCAGGAGCAGGGCCATCACTAGAAGGCTGGAGGCCAGGGCAACATTGTGTATGTGAGTGTGTGCATGCGCATGGTGTCTGAGTGTATATGTATGTGTGTACAAGCATGCACACACATGTATGTATGTGTGCATGCCTGTGTGTGCACACATGGTGTGTGCATGGCACATGTGTAGGCATCAAAGCTACTCACATTTGGAAGGAGACCCTTTCCACAGCTCTCAGAGTAACATTCATGATAGAAGTTTCAAAATGAATTTTATGGATGCATAAAACATAAGAGGAGAATGCAAGCCTGAGTCCGGGGGCCCCAGCTGCCCGACGCAAAGAAGGACAAGAAGGAGGGAACACACTTGTGTGATGCTTGAGTTAAGAAGTGGGTGCTGCTCCAGTTGGTCTGCCAGGAGCAGAGCTCAAATCCTCAGGGGTGAGGGAGAGGTGCGTAGGGCGAGATCGGGAGGGGGCTATTTGGCAGTGAAGATCTCTGGAATCTAATTTTGATTCAAGAGCCCACATGTCTTGGGGGACAGTGTCAGGATCACACTGAAAACTGAGAATAAGGAGGCCAGCCACAGTCAGAGGGTGCGACCTAGTTTAGAGGTCACTTATCTTCAGGTAAAAGCCCATCTGTCACTTTGCATACTCTTCTTTATGGTTGAGCACAAACACCCAGGAGAGAGTGTGAGAGCTTGGATGGTTGGATCCTAAAATTAAAATCCTCAAACCACTTCATCTAACTGGTTATTCAGAGAACCAACAAGCCAGCAGCAGGCTGGCCATTTCCACCTGGAAGAGGTCAACTGCTTTCATCATGGAACCACTGACGAGTACACACCCACAGCTGGGGTCCTGGGGTGTGACAGCTGAGCTCCAAGGGGTGGGTGCTTCCCCTGCTGCTTGCAGGGCCAAGCCATATTAGGTTGCATATCTGAACTTGATTTAAGTAGCTCTGTGCAGTGACATCTCTTGATGGCATGGAGTAAACATCATGAATAAAGAAGCAGTCATCCAAGAACCTTAGAAACTGGCTCAAGATGCTACCTGAAACCAAGACTCAAGACTGTAATCAGAGTCTTGGCCACCATCTTGACCAAGAGGAAAGAAACTGTTGACCCTTCCAGCTGTTCCTCCGAGGAATAGAGAGTTTGGTTTGTTTGCTTTATTTTATTTTTTCTTTTCTTTAGAAAGATGGGAACAGCATCTCTTATTGAAGAAAACAGAACAATTACACACCTGGCATTTTGTTTAAAATACACAAGTCCTAAAAATGCAGCAAACTTAAAATTCAGGTATTACTAAACACCTACCGCTAGATCCTACTGTCTGCCTCAGGCATGAGTAGCCCGCATTTCATGGGGAGTGCCCCCCTGTCTGAGGAAGACTTGTTAAGAGCAAGGACAGAAAATAAATTACTTTGCTTAAATTTAGACTAGAAGATGACATGCCCTTAAATGTCCTCTGGTATTTTGCTAATAATTCCTAATGATGGTCACATTTTAACCAACTGGCCCGCCTTACCATTGTCACAACTCTGATATATTCATTCGCTCAGTAAAGTTTATCAGGCACCTACTATATGCCAGACACAGTGTCAGGGGTGTATATTCAATTCACTAAATCATTTAAATGTGTTTCTGGAACAGTCAGCCAGCTGCCAGATATCTGCTAGCACCAGGAGAGAAATACAGGACATGTTTCCTATCTTCCTGAAGCCATACTTCAGCCAAGTTCATTTAACTTGATCCTCATTGGTAGAGTTTAGAAGCTTGGTATTTTAAATGGAAAAAAAAAATAAGATAATCAAAATAGAGAAACTGACTGCGAGAAGAAAGATATCCAGAGGTTTGAAGACTGCCCAGAGACACATACTGACTGACCACCACCTAGAACCACATGGAAACATAGGCATACAGTTCAAGAAACCGCTAATTCTGACACAGCCCCTCGTTGGCAGGATAATAAATTGTGACCTTGGGTTCTGTGCCCAGTGTGAAATTTAGGGGTATCATAAAGGAGTAACAGAAAAGCTTCCGAAGGATAAAAGTTTTTTTTTTTTCTAAAAAGCCTATCAAATGCTAACACTATAGTCATCTGGAGTGGACAAAAGAAAGTTTGTGAACTTCAGGATGCTCACTGATTTAAAACATTATTCACACCTAATGTGATACAGTCATTTTAGCTGAAAGAGTCTATTAAGGTGACAAGACCTTACATAGCTGCAATCTTTTCATTGCGCTGATGGAACCAGGCAACAATGGCATGAGAAAGGTTTACACGTTCTTTCACTATCAACCCAACATAGGAACCAGTCATCAGAACGAAACTCAAGCCTTTACTTATTTTAAGGCTGCCCCCAACAGGACAGTCCCGTAACCAGGGGCTCATCCGCGAAGGGGAGATGGTGGCCATGAACCTTAGATGGAAGCATATCATACTTAACTGGGGGATACACAGGTGAGGTGGATACCTCCTGGGACAGCAATAGGCGCTGAAGGAAAATGAACAAAAGGAGGAAAGAGGAAGAGAGCCAGCGCAGGTGACAATCTCCAAATAAACCAGCAGCTGGAGTCACTGGGAATTCTAACAACAATGTCAATAGGCAGCAAACAGAGACAACTGCTCACTGCCCTACCTGCATACGCGACATCCGTCTTACACAAGCCCAGTAAAAGAGGCACCACTGTCTATAACCACAGAGCCAGCTTAGACTGCTCCTGTCCTGTTTCTAACAACCGGGAACCAAAGTGTAAACCTTGGATACACCACTCAAGAGTCACACTTGTAAACCCTTAACTCCCCCACTCCCTCCCCAGAACCAAAGGACCAAGACTGGACCAAAACCTGCACACGGGGAACCCTTTCAAGAAGCAAAGGGCCTGCTGCCCAGGAAGATTCAGTGCTGAGTCCTCCTAAATCTTGCTCTGAACCCTGGATCCGGGAGACAGAGTTGTACCTTGCCTCCCATCGCCTTGCCATTCAGCCTTGGAATCAGAGCTTTTTCTTTTCTCAAAAGCTGGTGCCATTGTACTGGTGTCTATGCGTCTAGGACGGTGAGCTCTTGCTGGGTAACGAGGACAATGTTTCTCCATTTTATAGATGCAGTAACTGAGGCCCAGCAAGGCTGGGAACGTGCCCACAGGCATGTTTTCTCTTCTTCTGTCTTCCTCACCCTCAGGCTGGAGGGCCACAGACAGTCCTGGCCTTTGTCTTACATTTCCCTGCATGTGCCCGGCACATAAATGTCAACAAAATCCTTGAAATAAAAACGACCAGAAATAACAGCTCATTGTCTCCCTGAGGAGGTAGCCAGAATGAAAATAAATGAAGCCATCCCTCTTTATTGTCGGCTGGTATGGATATTTCACTGTTTGGAAGATTAGTTGCTAGATAGGCAATTCTTATTTTATATATTTTAATGCATTTATAAGGCTCATTTCAGCTGGGCCTGATACCATAAAGCCCAAAGGAACTGCAGCAATTTAAAAGAGGAGATAAAATTTTAAAATAGAGCCTGCACCATGGTTCAGGACAGGGGAGAAAGAGAAAGAAAACTGGACTCAACCAGAAGCGATGGACCCTACAGGCATTTATAGGTCCCTATTTCAAGAAGAAAAAAAAGTGACTTTTCAGAGAATAACTACCACTGGCTGCCTGGGTTTGAATTCAGTCTGAAGATGTGTTTTATTTGCCCTGCATAATGCTTTGCAAACATCTGAGCAGACACTTAAAAACAAAATGTGTGTCCATATAAAAACTCACTCACATAAAGTCCCCATTTTCACTTGGCATCAGTTGGTGGGGACTTGCTAGGGTCATGCTGCTCTAGACATGTCCCATCATTCCCTTTTCCCCTGCCCTATCGCCTCTTCACTCATTTATATGGTCCGCCAGCCCCTGCAGGCCTTTGCCTTTGCAGCTCCATTCACAAACTCAGACCACTCTTCCAGGCTCGAGGCAAAGATGGAACATAAGTGGATGGAACATCAATCAGCCAGTTACTGTCATGCTGAGTGACTCAGTTAAAAGCATCCCAGATGGCCCTGGCCGGTTTGCTCAGTGGTAGAGCGTCAGCCTGGCGTGCAGAAGTCCTGGGTTCGATTCGTGGCCAGGGCACACAGGAGAAGCGCCCATCTGCTTCTCCACCCCTCCCCCTCTCCTTCCTCTCTGTCTCTCTCTTCCCCTCCTGCAGCCAAGGCTCCATTGGAGCAAAGATGGCCCGGGCGCTGGGGATGGCTCCTTGGCCTCTGCCCCAGGCGCTAGAGTGGCTCTGGTCACGACAGAGCGAAGCCCCGGAGGGGCAGAGCATCGCCCCCTGGTGGGCAGAGCGTTGCCCCCTGGTAGGTGTGCCGGGTGGATCCTGGTCAGGCGCATGCGGGAGTCTGTCTGACTGTCTATCCCCGTTTCCAGCTTCAGAAAAATACAAAACAACAACAACAACAAAAAAACCATCCCAGATGCTGGTGCATTGGAGGAACTCTCTCCTTTGAAGCCCCCAGGAAAGCAGTTTTAAAACCCAGCCCTGTATGTGTGACGCTCCTCCCATTAAGTGGTGGTTGGGGGGGAAATCTCCCTCTCTGGAGTCTTGGCTCCTTGAACAATAGAATATGCAGAAGTGATATGTCACTTGCCAGCCCCAGTCTTAAAAAATTGGTCATTGTTATTATCTGTCTCTCAGCACACTGGCTCTTAGAACAGTGTCACTATGATATGAGGAAGCCCAAAACATTTTGTGATGGAGAAACCTACATAGGGCAGATGTGGCTAGTGCCATCTCTCCAGGGGACAGAGCCACTTTGGAGGGGGCTCCTCCAGTCCCCAGTAAACCTCCCCATTGAAGCACTGAGCAAATTTCAGACTTGCAAACAAGTAAGTGGTTGTTGTTGTTGTAAGGCAATAGCTTTGGCATGGTTCACTGTGCTGTAGTCAGTAAACAGAAGACCTAGTCTCAACACCAAGAGGGCTCAAGGCAGACAGGTGTGACTCGGGAAAGAGGAACCTCCCTGAACAACTGCGCACACACGTGTCTTCTCTCACCTGGCCGATGTGCCTTTGGAACCGCCATGTTCATCACTCGTCCTCCATCCTGAGGTTTGGGGGGAGACGCAGTGAACCTGCAGATCCCCGATTCTGAAGGGGTGCTGGAGGTCAGACTGTCTGTGTATTCATTTGTCCCTGCCGTCAACTGTTCGGATGATGTGTCCGAGATGAAGCACTCGGTGATGGTGAACTTGGCGTGCCTCAATTGCTCTTCCATCTTGGCATGCTCGTAGGCCCTGGCCAGTTCTTCATATGTGGAGGAGGCACTTTCTGTGGAGACCATGCTGCTTCGAGCTCGATCTGTGCCATGCAGCAGAGAGAACATGGAGGGTGAGTTACCACTCTTGGTTTGCACAGACCGCTGGCCCTCTATGGCGTGTGCCTATTTATCCCAGGTCACAGCACAACCCAGCAGAAGTCCTGGGTCTTTGTCTGCCAGCTTCATAAGCCTCAGCAAAGGGGGCTCAGTCTGCCAGCCTGGGACATTACCACCAATCAGGAATGCATCCCACTTCAAAAATTCCGCTTTTCATGAAAACAATTGGGAATGCACATAAATGACCTGCAGGGCCCCCTCCCTACTCATTTGTCCAAATTGATTTGTATCATAGAGACTCTGTAATGGGCATGAATGACTGTGGCTGGGAGGCTCAGCTCCTCCAGCCTTGGTGGACAAGGCCAGGGAGACCTGAAGGGTGTTAGATACAGAGCTGTGACTTTGCAAGGAAATAGGCCACTAGGCAGAATGGGACTTGTGCTGGGACTTGTGCTTTGTATCTGCTGCCCCTCTCCCCCTTATGGGGACTAGAAAACCATCAGGACTGAAAGGGGTGTGTCTGGTCAGACAATTCTCTGCAGTTTAAGCCCATGAGTTTCAGAGTTCTGTAGTTGCCTCTGTGGAACTCTGAGACTCTTCTAAGAGAAATAACAGCCATAAAAACAAAGGTATATTGCCTGACCAGGCAGTGGCGCAGTGGACCCAAGGTTGCTGGCTCAAGCAAGGGGTTACTTGGTCTGCTGAAGGCCCGCGGTCAAGGCACATATGAGAAAGCAATCAATGAACAACTAAGGTGTCGCAATGAAAAACTGATGATTGATGCTTCTCATCTCTCTCTTCGTTCCTGTCTGTCTGTTCCTGTCTATCCCTCTCTCTGACTCTCCCTCTGTCTCAAATAAATAAATAAATATATAAGTAAAAAAAAAATTAAATAAATAAAGGTATACACTGACACTCCATCCTGGGAACACTATTTTTTGCAGTATATTATCCAGAACAAAAGAAAGTGAGTCTTAAAATTTCCTGCAGCTATTAGGTTTAGATGATTTTTTTTTTTAATTTAAGATGGGGGCGGGGTAGGCAATCCAGTGCTATTTTTAGGCCCTGTCTTCTCTCAGAAGCACAATCTTGGTGGTGGATGGCAGAGACTAGATAACTTACCTTATAATCAACCCCTGCTTAGTTGTCAAATGGCTCACCCTAGAGGGTGTTCTGAACTTGTCATGTAATGTCAAGTGCAGTGTCTTAATCTCGGAGAGGGTAATGGGTAAGACACCCTCAGAGTGTAATCAGAAATTGCTGCAATTGTGTGGGTGGAATGGTAAAAGTGTAAGTTCCTGTCAGCAGGGTGGGAATGGCAAGCGGAATGCAGCACAGACCTGAGATTTGAGACACCTAAAAACTAGATGCCTGGTGACTGTGTGCTGAGAAGTCACTGACCCCTGGATGTCAGCAAGGCTGTACAGTGTACTGGTGTCTGTCAGATAAAGGGCCTAACCTTGGGGTTGAGGAGCAGGTGGGCAGGCCCTACCTGTGTCTTGTGAGGGACTGACGCTGTAGCTGTCACTCTCCTTGTCCATTGATCCTGTAGCCCTGGGCGTTGGCAGCCTCCAGTCTGTGGTGAGGGTGTGTGCTGAAATGGTGGGGTGGGGTCTGTTGAGGGTCCACTGGCTGGCGTACCGGTTTCTTGCTGTGGGTCCAGCCTTGGCGTTCCTTCTGGTGGTGGGATCTGTGAAGAATCAATAACAGTGTTTGTCTTAGTCTTTAGAGCTGTGTGGTCTGCTGTGCTAAAGGTGTTGAGTGTGGTGCTCCTGACTTAGCCCTATGACCCACCCTGCGGGGCTCATGCCTGCAGGAAGCCCTCCCTGACTACCCCTGTCCAAAGTATTAATTTCCTTTCCTCCATGGCCTGATACATTCATGTGATTCTTAAGTATGTGAGCAAGCCCTGTAAGAAAAGGAACATTAGAATTGGACTCAGTTTTTACAGATTTGATCCCTGCTTTTGTCTCTTAATATTAATTAAGTTTCACGACCTGATGTGTATCACTTAAACTTCCTGAGAACCACCCTACCATCTTCCATCATACAAGGGGCCTCAGCCAAACATGCTCTCATGTGGCTTCCTTTCTACAATTTTCCTACCTTCCAGTGTTGTTATGGGTTGAATTGTGTCCTCCTAAAAGATTTGATCTTATCTGGAAATAGGATCACTGCAGATAGGTATAATTAGTTAAGATGAGGTCACACTGGAGTAGAGTGGGCCCTTAATCCAACATGACTGGTGTCCTTATAAGAAGAGAAGACAGACACAGGAGGGGAGAAGGCCATGGGATGATGGAGGCAGAGACTGGAGTGTTATTGCTGTAAACCAACAAACATCAAAGATTGTCAGCAACCTTTAGAAACTAGGAAGAAATGAGAAAGAATCCACCCTTATGGGTTTCAGAGAAAACATGCAGCTGTTGACATCTTGACTTTGAACTTCTGGACTCCGGAACTGTGAGACAATAATTTCTGGTCTAACCCATCCAGTTTGTGGTTCATTGTGGCAGCAACCCCAGGAAACTCACATGGCCATCTCCCATAGTATTGTTTTCTCATATTGACTTACTGCCTTGCCATTAATTTCAAGTCCCCGGAGTAGAGGGACAATACCATTTTGTCCAAACACTCTCTTAGACCTTTGTATCTGGTAGCTTAACTGATCAATGAAATTGCCGGGACTTTGACAAAGACTTGGATTTTCAATGTGGATATTCAGTGGTTAATGAGGGTCTGGATGTCATTGTCTACCATCTTCCAAAGCACATGGGTTTGTGTATATATGGGCTGCCGTCACATGGGTTTCATTTTCTCTAAACCCAGAGACAAAGGCAACAAGTCAGTGGGGTAGACTGAGTTCCTTGCTCAACTCTGGTGAACTAAGGAAAAGATGCCCTAGCAGCACAAACTGTTGGACACCGGAGGGGTCATGCTTTGCCTTTTTTGGAATCCCATGGAAAAGTGGAGAGGCTCAGTTATCTGCAATGGTTTTTCTGGGGCTCCAGCCTGAAGGCGGCATGAGATGTGCATGGACCTCTTCCACCTTTGAATTCCCTGCTTCTCCAAGAGAAATGTTACGCAGTTATCTTTAAAATGGTCTGGCCACAGCTAAACACAGCAGTCTATCCTCACTGCTCACCACTAATAAAGCAATTTCAAAGGCACAGAACTGAGAGGGCCAAGCTGCAGTGTGATTCTACCAGCTGTTTATGTGCTCCTATGGGCCTGGATGCCCGTCCAGGGTAGGGGCTGGGTGTTCATCCTTGGGTCCCTTGGTAGAGCTCACCCTGGCACACATAAGTCTTTGCATGAATACATATTGTCCAGGTCACTTTATGGATGAAGCAATAGAAGCTCATAGAGAAGGGACACAGCTATTAAGTGATGAAAATGGAGCCCAAGATTTTACCTTTTGATTTAGAGAGTGCATATTACTTGACCACACATGTTCTTATCCTACACATCTAAACGTACTATTGTAGTGTCTGTGTGATGGTGGTTCATTTATAATTCCTTGATGGGTCATGCCAGGTGGACATCTGAAAGTGTTGAGATGACTTTCTTTTTAAATGGAGGATTTTCCTCTTTGTAAGTTTCTAGTTATTGGAGTGAACCTAATCCATCATTCTATAATGCTGGAGAGAAGCATTAAGATGTCAGCCAAATCAATATATTTTAAGACTTCCTGGGTCATTAATATGCTCTGTCATGGCTCATATTCTCTGGGGCATTGATTTTAGGATGCATTTCATCCCTTACTTGCAAAATTTCATGGAATACTTTATTGAGAGATTTTTTTTTTTGCCTTGATTAGAATGTGAGTTATGGTAGAGTGCCAAGCTCTCTGGACAGCAAGGAATGAATGATAATTGTGTTTCTCCCCCAAAATGCTAGGAGACAGGTTCTCAAAGAGATGGAAAAAACAGTCTCCTGGGTAGCAGGCTAAATGTCTTCCAGGCAATATTGACTTGATAAGTGGAGCTTAAATAAGTAGAGCTTGTTGTTTAAATGCTAATGAATCTTTTCCAGAAAATTACCCAATCCCTTACATAAATTTTGAGGGTTCTCATTCTTCTTCTTCTTGAAGTTTCTTGCAACTATGGCTGAGGATGAGGTTTATTCCTGGTATGGATGCTTCTGGGGGAGGGGGTCAGCTTGATAGTCCCATTTCAAGGACACAATGTCCTCCACCCCCCTAAAACCCTTACCTGCATTTCCTCCCATCAAGTCCACCTGCCAATGATGGGGCAGAGTATTCCACACCCCAGCCCCTTTTCTCACTGAGATCACCCTATGTGGAAAGTGCCATAGTCAACAAACCCCTGTCAGCTTCTAGTCAAAGCCAGAACTCCTTTCAAATTTATTTGACTCATTATTCTGTTGTTTTTTTTTCTAGGTGAGGACAGCCTGCTAGTGGCCTGATAATGCCAGAAATATAGGTCATAACATTATTTTCCTTGAACCACAGTCTGCAGTTCCATTCTGCTCCGGGAAAAATTGTCTTCGTAGATAGAATACTGGGGGTAGTTGACACATTTTTAAAAAATCAGGTTTTTGGAGCTGATTTTTACCTGAATTGAACCTTTCTGTCTGATAGCTCCTGAGATAGCAGCTAAAATAAAAATTTAACTCGGATTCTACATGGTCTCTTCCTTTGTGGATTTTACTAGCTAATCTACTAACCAAATACGTGTTGGGATTTACTGCCCCAGCACAGAGGGTATTTTATTTGACTCCCCAACATTGTATTATAAATACAACTTAGTGACGAGGTATCATGCTTGTTCAACAGTGAACTCATTAGAGGATAAGTGATGTAAATAACTCTTGGCCTTTCAGCATCGGATCTGGATCTGAATTAAGCTTCTGCCCATTGAATCACATGATTCTAATGATCCTGAGTTTGAGATAAGAGAGCATTTTATAGATAACAGGGTTATAAAACATGTCATGTGAACTGTGATCACAGTATTAATCCATTTTTATTCCCTGCTATTATAGATGCCTAGGTCTCAGGACTTTGTGATGAATTCCTCAGTTGTCTCAGAGAGAAGATGGAATTGCAGAACTGAACCATTCCTGTCCATTAATGAAGAAATATTCATCCCTGGATCATTATACGCTGAATGCTCCTCACCCACATCCAGCATTTTTTTCTGCAGGGCTCTGTCTACTACAGTTTTGGGTGATAAAGTGTGCATCCTTTTTAAAGTCTCAAAAAAAAAAAAAAAAAAAAAAAGATTCAACCCATGTTGTAAAGTCTTCTCACTTAATAGATATTGGGCTCTACTGGTCCCTGGAGGTCCCTTCAGGGGCAGTATCTCTACTTAAAGGCAACATGGAGGGGTTGAGCATAGGGGCTTTGCAACCAGGTGCCCTAAGCCTGATGTAGTGTTATGACTTGCCGTCCGTGAGCTCATCCAATGATGCTCCCATGTCCCTCACCTCTGAGGCTGGGGTGACAACATCACCCACCTGCAGAGCCTTTGTGAGATGTGGTGAGATCAGCGTGTTAGGGTGCTGTGAGCACAAGGGAGGACTCAGTAAATCTCGGGGCCCAGCCCATGGCCCCTGAGTGACAAACACTAGGCCAGGATGGAGCACGTCCTGGTTAATGGGAAGATGGTGGCAGGACATTTGGCAGGTTGACCAGGACAACTCAAAAGTTCCTTTGAGAGGGTTTTACAGAAAAAAAACCCCACAACTCATTCACATACTAAAATGAGATGCCTGTGGGGCAGAAGGAGGTCACCAGTAGAGCTGGTGGGGACAGGGGCTGTGCCTCGTGCACCTCCCAGCCCTACCCTGTGCACGTCAGGCCGCTGGCTCAGTGCTCCTCGCACGAATATATGATGAACAAATGGATGAGTTCAGATAAATATGAAATCAAAACAAAACAAAAACCCAGGTCAGAACTAGGATTCATCATTTTACATGTGTTTATAACATTGTACATTTTGTAAGTAAAAGAGCTGATTTAAGTTCCAGGTAAAAATCTCATTGGTAAGTCTCTGTCAAGTGTGCTGGAGGATTGTGTTCATATTAAAAGGGACATTTCTAACTAGGGGAGGAGATAAAGGCATTCAGCCCATTAATGTTTCAGGAAATGAGAACAGAAAGGGAAAGAACAGATTGCCCAAGTCCTGTTTAAAATACTAACTGTGCTTTCTTTTCCATCCCCTTTACTCTGACCTCAGAACGGGTCGGTATTTCAATGTATTTGCTGAATGTCTACTGCATGGGAACCTGTGGCTGGCACTGGGGGTGTGGATATGAGGAGAGCCCGGCCCTCGGTGGCCCTAACCCACATGACAGACAGGAGAAGAAAGGTGGCTGTGGTCACAGCCAAGGCATGTTTCATAGGTTGAAAGAGATAAACAGCAAACTGTGCAATTTCTCCAATTCTAATAAATATTTGTTGCAACTCTATGGCAGACTGATAAAATGCTTAGAAACGCAACCGCCAGGATGCTGTCACATTCTAGTGTGCAAACAAAATGTTTTAGATGCTCTTCTTAAAAACAAAGAATTCCTACAATGGCAACACAGCCCTGCTGTAACCAGAATAGAGTGATAATGTCCTTTGTAATTGAGGAACTAGCTATGAATGAATCTCTGCAAATATACCTGATGGCAGGGACAAGAGCCTGCTCCAGGGGCTTGAGGTGACACAGCTGTCACAGCTGGGCAGAGGTGACAGGCTCTGTGGTACAAGAAGCAACCAGAGAATTGGGCTTCAGAAAGTGAAGGGCTTCAGACTCCTGGGGTAATTCTCTGGGGGGCCAAGCACCCACCACCTCTACTTATAAACAAAAAAGAAATGCTCTTAGCCCCTCCCTCACAATGTGTTTTAGGGAGAATATTTAAAGAAAAATGATCCCAAAGATTTTTTTACTAATAGATAATGCTCTGCAGACACTAAATGAAAAACTCAATTTTTGTTTTGAACTAGAAACTGACACCTGAATTTGAGTAGATTTGCCTAACGTTTGTCAACATTATTAAATGACGTTCATCGCAGAGGGAAGAAGCATCATTCTCTAGCTGCAGTGTTTCCATGGGACTTGACCCTCCAGTGAAACTCCCCACCATGCTCAGAGTGAAATGCAAATGAATGATGCTGGCCTAGGGGCCTTCTGAGACCAGACCAGCCATTTCTCTGGCTCATTCCTTACTGCCTTCCCTGTCACTCAATGTATATTGGTGCCACTTCTGTCCCTAGCATGCCTCAGGAGCTTTTTTCCCTGCTCCCCTTGCCTGGCAGGCTGGCTCCCAGTGGTGAACCAGGCTGTGGTTCACACCATCGCAATAGAGATCTTCCCAAAGACGCCCCCTGAAGTCTCCTCTCCCCTGCTGACTCACTGTCACATTATTCTGTTCTATTTTTTCCTAGAACATATTGATACATGAAAAATGCATTAAGTCCTTGTTGAATGTCCAACTTCCTCGACTAGAATGAAATGAACGTCTTTCTGTGTCTCACTCATGATGTGCCCACCATGCCTGCGCACTGGACCCTCTGTAAAGTAGCACCTCAATAGCTATTGTTGAGTCTGAAGGAATGAATTCATAAAAGCTTCCAAACATGTTTACAACTTTATAGACACGAGAGACCTGGCCAGGCCCCTCCGGTGTGCCTCCTCTGCCACCCCCTTCTCACTCATTATGGCGTTTGCTTTGACTCAGGTTCAGGTCTCAGTGGATGTTCGGAATGTCATCAGATCAACTTTCTCATTACTCTGGGGCCGGTCCTGCCGTGGGGAGGGTCTCCAATGCTTTTGTTTTACTGCCTCCTCTCCCACCTCGACCATTTACCACTAGCCTTGGTGCTTTCTTTGTTGATCAAACAGTGGAAGGGAGATGAAAAATAAATGTTGGTTTTTTTGCCCCCTGGCAGGTAGAACTGAAGTGCTGTGGGCATGGCATGCTGGAGGGACCCTGCATTCCTGCGCTGACACTTCGGGAGTGTTTCTCAATGACCAGGGGGGTCCAGACCAGCCGCATCAGAATCACCCAGAAGGGCAGCTACAGTGCAGATTCCTGGGCCCTGCCCTAGACCAGGGGCGTCAGAACCTCAGGTGGTGAAGCCCTATAATGAGCATTTTAAACAGGTAATTCCAATGCTAATGTCTCTGCTGACTGGGATAGGGGAATGCTGAAGTCAAGGATCCATCGATCTCAGTCCCCTGGGATGTATAATCTTGCCCTGATTGAATAGCAAGAAGTGGCTCAGCAACCCATCCATGCAGTCCTGAAGTGGCCAGAAGCAGGGTCAGGCAGGTTATGACAGAAAGCCAATAGCTGGAGAGCATGTCAAGGACCTAGAAGCGATTTTTAAGAGCAAGGCTCTCATTTGCACACCCCTTTGCAATCTCACTCAGGCGCTGGGTAGGTCTCTGGAATGTGCTGATGTCACCGAAGAAGGAAAGAGGTGAGGTTAAACAGAAGGGGGAAACGAAAGGCTTGTGTAGCATGTACTTGAAAACCAATTTTCAAGTGAATTTCAGCAAAGGTTAAACCAGTTTCCCTGACAGGCACTGCTACTGAGCAGTCGCCTGGTTGAATTCATGAAGCTCAGGGTATTCCACGAATACCTGCCCAGTCAGGGGTTACAAAGAATAGCTTTTAACATTGTCATATTTATTTTTCTAATTATAGCACTCTAAGAATGTAAATTTTTGCAAAGAGTGATTAGAGGTTTAAAAAGCTAGACATCAAAGCTTCCAAAAAGGAAATAATCAGGACAGCAATTTTTCAGCTTTTAAAAGAATTTAGGAACAATTTCAATTATGAAAGAACAAGAATATCTAATGAATAAGCTCTAGATACATATTACGGAATTTCATTTCATTATAGTAATTAATTTTCATATATTATATATGCAAATATTAATAACTAAACCCAACATAATCACCAAATTCTCCAGAACTCTAGCTTATTTTCTCAAACAGTGCATTCAGGACAAAAGCACGCACTTCCAGGACAGAAGACTGACAACTGATTCTTAGTTCACCACATATTATGTGTACAACATTGGGCTGTTGTACACATACAACCTAACTCCCCTGACCTTCAGTTTTCTCTCTGTAAAATAGAAGCTATGCTATCTACTGTAGAAGTAGATCCCTTGAAGGTTTGTTGCAAAATAACAGGTGTGACATCGTCTTTCTATCCCAATCCTTCACAGAGCAGACACACACTGATACTAATTACCTTTCTCTTTTCCTGTGTTGTCTAAATATAATGAATGAACTTGACCTGAAATTTCTAGCACTTTCATAGTAAACCAATACCAAGAGTGATTGCTTACACTCGACACAATTTTAATAAGTTTAGATCGAGTGATAAAATCTCAATATCCCAATTAAAGATGTTATTGTCCCTATTGGCATCTTTGGCATAGAGCTGAACAGCTCCCCTGCTGCCCCGACCCATTTTTGTTTGACGAGGACAGAGCAGATAGCGTGTTGTTAGCCTCGGCAACGTGCACAGTCTAAGTGTCGTTGGACTACTCACTCGTTCCTGGGCGAGCATCTGAAACATCCACCAAAGGCCCGGTGGCCTGCGACACTGATTGGTAATGGACTGTGTGTGTCACCGTCAAGGACTTCTGTTTAGCTGCTTCTCCAAAGTCAGCATCCGTTAACAGGACTGTGGAGCGATCATCTACAGAACAGCAGGGACACAGAAAGCCGAATGTTTATCCACCTTTAAATGACTCCTTGGCTTTTTTCTTAATAACCACAGCAATAATAACCTCATCTAGAGCAACAAAAACAACTGAAAATTCAAGCATTGCACTTTGAAGCATGGATTAAAGAAAATGACCTCAGAGGAGGGTTGCTCCACTCCCTGGGGCTTGGTCTTTTCATTGAGAAAACGTTGATTTGTGGGCTGCTTGTTGTTGCAGCTGCCTGTTTAATAGGGTTTGGGATGGATGTGTTTGCCAAAAGCTCACCTGGGACTTCACCAGCGATGTCAGCCCCAACCAGCCATGGGGCTGCCATTTGAAGGAAGCTCTTTTGAGCACTAGAGAAACTTCATTGCAGTGGTGTCTACTGGGGCAGCTCTCACACTGAACTTGGCAAATATTTGGGGGTAGAGTTTGGGGAAGAGAAGAAAAGGGCCATCTTCAGAGGTTAGGATTCCTTGATTTTAAGTTTTTTAAAAATTATTTATTTTAGATTTTATTTATTCATTTTAGAGAGAGAGGACACACACACACACACACACACAGATAGAGAGAGAGAAGGGGGGCAGGAGCAGAAAGCATTTACTCCCATACGTGCCTTGATCAGGGAAGCACGGGGTTTTGAACCGGCAACCTCAGTGTTCCAGGTTGATGCTTTACCCACTGCACCACTGCAGGTCAGGCTCCTTTATTTTAAGTTTTAAGGAACGTTCCTTTCTTCCCATCTCTTCTGAGGTCCAATGATTCTAGAACATCCCTTAACTGACTGCTTAAAATGACTTCCTTGTCAGATTTCCCGAGTCCTGCACCATGAAGGTTCGAGATGCATTGGCCACACTTGAATGCTTGGAGGAGCAGTTGGTTGAGCTGCATGTCATCATTTGGGTGTCTCAGGATTTTCATTATGTTGTTGTGACCCTTTTCACACTTTATCAGGAACTTCCTCACTTTGAGGGAAAGTGTGGGATAGATGGATTTTTCATGAACTTTCAGGCACTTCAGCCTGGGCTGCTGCTTGTCTGTTGGGACCGAGCTACAGCCTGCCTTGACACGGGATGGTAAAGTGAAAGTTGCCAGCACAGCGAGACTTCTGTGCCCAAAAAAGGCTCTGGACAGAATGAACCTCACAAAATCCAATTACTCAGGCTCTGGCAGGAAAGGAAAGCCTCTTGAAGTCAGAACACAATTTCTTGGCAGAGAATGAGAGGGAAGGCTGCCAAGGTGTCTGCTGGCATCCCAGCGTGTGGCACAGTGGAGGTTGGTTCTCAGACAGGAGCAGGGCTGGGCTCGGGGGGCTGGCCCCTCAGCCTTCACTTAAATAGGGTGGCCTTTCTACAGAGTCAATTCCTTACACTTGGACCTGGCATCAGAGGCCTGATATCTGCATTTGCTTTCCATCGATAATATGGATGTGTTGTGGTTTCTAACACACAGCCCTGCAAGGAGCAGGCCAGATTATCTGTGGGGCTAGGTTACAAACTTTTAATGGGGGAATTCAGGTGCCTGTCAGTTTGTGAGGTTAACCATTCATTCCGGGCAGAAATGAGTGGCACTTTCATATTGAATTCTTGTAGTCTGAGCCCAGAACTTTTTAAAGCATCATATTTCTACTTCCCTAGTAATTAGAAAAAATGCCATTGACCAACTGTCAGCATCATCGGGAGGCTAGTGACTCTTGGTGATGGATGATCCTGTGAGGTTTGGGATGGGTCTACAGAAATGATGGGCACCTCTTTCTCTGCTTTGGGCTGGTTAAAGCTTGCTACTGGCTAATGAGGGACAATGCCACTCCCTGGCCCAGCAAGCTATTTTAAAAAGCCATGGGTGGAATTATTAACAAGTCTAGTGAGAAACACTTTAAAAATACCCTAATGATATTCTAAGGGCAAAGAATTTTTTAACTGATATGTCAAAGTAAATTTTCATTTTAATGCCTGGTCTATTGAATTCAATAAAAAAAATTTTAAATATACCACTGAAAGGAAAAGATGATCACAAACAGGTGCCTTATCCTGTTGTGAGCAAGCTAGTGAAACCTTGTGTTCTTTAGATAAGTAGGGACCCCTCATATAACATGGGTAGTATTCAACTGAGCTCACTTGATGGAAAGCCAAGTGGGACCTGACCAACCTGCGCATACCTAGACTAACCTTGAATCCAGCGGGGCAGCCCCAGCTTCAGAATTTATGAGCCATTAGGTCACAACATCTCCACTATTCTATTAGAACATAATAAAGCAGGGCAGAGGCAAGGGGCAATGGAGGTATCCTCCCAACCTGGCCATTTACCATTGTCGCCTTGGTAGGATGAACCTAGGGTATGTGCCAGGAGTTAAGTAGTTTTAGCCAAGCCATAGGAGAGTGTTGCCCTGGGATTGAGTGCCAGCAAACACTTTCCAGAACAAACACAGAGTGAAGTCTGAAGAGCGGCAGCCTCGGCAACCTGTTTCCATGGGTACTGGAATGCTCAGGGGTACTTCTAAAGCAAGGGGTGCTGGGAAGTAGCCCATTGATATGGAAGCAGGTAGCTGGTGGGGGCTACACCCAGCTTCTGCTCCTAACCATCTGTGTGACCTTGCAAGCTACATAACTTTTCTACATCCCTGTTACTAAATAGTACCTTTTTCCTATGTTGGCAGGGGGTTAAATGAAATTATGCACATAAAGTACTTATAAAAGCATATGACATTTAGAGAGATCTCAATAAATGTGAGCTATTATTTTGATCATTACTGCCTGGAAATATGAAGTCTCGGATTCTGGAGTAAATAGAACTAGCAAGGCAGGCAGTATGGGATGGTGGACTTGGAGCAGAAAGAAGCCAGAAGGAGTCAAAACGTCTACATGGGTTTTGGGCAAACAAGTCTCAAAAACTTTCCAGGTATCTGTTTTGCAATTGTGGGATTAGGAACTGGGTGACCCCCAAGCACTGTGAAGAAACCTTCTAGGATGTTTATAGGGTGCTTGGGGATGAAGAAAAGAGGCCCTGTGTAAAGAGCATGTGTTTGTTAGCTGTTAAATAGAGTTTAAACATTTTCTTTAATGAAGGCCTTGATGGAGTTAATATGGAGAACACTCAGTAGATTTCCTCCAAGACAGGGCTTTACTGCACAGCCCTTCTAGGTTTATTTGATTACAGGTGCTTGTTCTATGGAGTGGCACCAACAGCCTCTCCAGGAAAGATACAAAGTGCATCAGAGTTGGAGAACTCCTATCTTGGATGACTTTTGAGGTTATATATAAATTCATTTCCCCCCACATTTGCTGGTACTCATTATTCCCCTCAGTGCCTGTTCTTACATTCTAGTTTCTTTATTCATGTAGCATTCAAGATGTTTTTGTATCTACTATTTCCCATACTCCATTGTGTGGGTTGAGAGGGCATGGCTGTGGCAGCTACATTGCATAGAGTTGCAAACATGGCACCTTACCAATGGTCTCCATTGTGTCTCTCTCTTCAATCAGAAGCTGAGCCCTGGGTATGTCGATGTGCATTCTCAGGGTCTGTTGTTGCTTGCTCAAGGTATCTGAGGTCCGAGTATTCTTACTGGATATAAAAGAGGAGAGATGCATTAACAAATACAGCTCATTGTTACATTATGGCAACATGTGTTTGTATACCAATTTGGTTTCTTATCTAATGATATGAATGCCTATATGAATGCCTCGAGGAGAGGAGGGGGGAAGAAGCACATGACAAGAGAATTTTTCTTTATTCAAATTGTATTTGTTCATATTAAATTTCAGCAGTCAGTTGTGAGGTTCAGAAAATACAAATTGTCAATAGAGACTAGCTCTGTACCTATCAATAGAATAAAGGGGATACCCATCCTACATCTCAAGTACTTTTTGATCTAACCAAACTTTTATCAGGAGTTTCAGATCTTTCCTTGTCCCTGACAACTCTTGAATCACGTGGCTGAAGGAATGCCAATACTCTGAAGGTCAAGTTCAGTCAAGAGGCCCTTTAGACCTTTGCATTGGGAAAACAGCCCATGAAAACGACAGCTTCGGCAAGGTGCAGCATTCCTACCTAGGACTTGATCTTGAACCAGAATTCCTGCTCCACAGATGAGTAACTGGGTTATGTAGCTAGATTATGCTAATTATGCAGAGCCCAGATTCAAACATTTTGGCCTGAATTTCTCACAAGGACTCTGTACCCTTTTAAGCTATTTACTTCACTAAGTTCTCACTTTGGAGGTATGCTTTTTAAAACAAAGATTCAAATACTTGTGTAAAACAAAGAGTATTTTGGGGGCTGTGGTGATCTCATACCTAGACAAGCTCTATTTCCCCCAAAACATATGGGAACTACTCTCCTGTGAATACCGGAAGGATCTGTTTAGAAACTTCACTAGGGACTTGAGTTTGTCCTTGTACCAAAAATAGAAGTGTAAGCCCGCTCCTCCTGCTCATCATGAATAGTTATGAGGCAGTCAGCAGCTGCTCTGCTAACCAGCGCTGGAGTCAGGCATGGGCTGTGCTCAACGCTGAGGGGTCTGCTATCAGACTGACACAGGAAACAAGCATAGTGACTGCTACGCCACAGTGATTGATCCAGACTCAGAATACGATCACACTCATGGACAAGGGCAATCAAAGCTGGAGCTAAAATCATCTTCCAAGGACTTTTGCTTCAAAGTCCCATAGGCCAGAGGCAAAAAAAAAAAAAAAAAAAAAAAAAGGCCCAACAAACCTGGAGATTTGGGGGCTAATGGTTCCTCCCTTCCTTTGCATTTGCTGTCCTTTTGCTGAGAACACTGCACCTGACCCTCACCCTAGTACCCACATGGCTGGCTCCCTCTCTTCATCTGTTCAATGGAGCCAGGTCATCCCTGTCTGGGAATGCCTCAGGCTTCCTCTCTAGCCATTTTTCTGCTTAATGTAGCCTCCTTAGCATTCAAGAGTTCCTAGCATATATAAGGTCTACTGGAAAGTTCTGTCCGTTTTGGGAATAAAACAAAATACAAATTTTTCTTACCGTCAATAAACTTCATTAAATAATATAATTGCCATTATTATTAATGATTTCTTGCCAGCATGAGGGCAATTTGTATATCCCATTTTTGAAAAATGTTTTATCTTTTGATGCGAAAAATTGAACCAGTGCTTGTTTGATATCTTCTTCATTTTTGAATTTTTTGCCCTTCAAAAAATTTTGTAAGGACAAAAACAAGTGATAGTCGGAGGGTGCTAAGTCCGGGGAATATGGTGGATGCAACAGATACGCTTCTGTAGCATTTCTTCCTTGTTGAAATTTGTAAAAATTACAGTGGCGTAAATGAACTTTATCAGTAGCCATGGGTACACTATCACTTCACACATAAGACTAATGTGAATCAACTTTGTTTTGGTTAATTTGCTACGTCAGTATGTATACACTAAGTGATAAAAATAGAGAGGCACACATGCGCCAAATAAACATGTGCTTACTTGTCGAAACTTGTTGTGATAGAAACGAACAGAACTTTCCGGTAGACCTTATATTTAATTGACCCATCTATTATCTGTCTTTCTCACTAGAATATAAGCTCTACAAGAGGTATTTTCCTCTGTCCTTTTCCCTGTGTCTCCTAAAACTTAGAACAGTATATGGCCAAAGTAGTTGCTCAATAAATACTTGTTGAAAGTTATTGATAGATTATGTTGTTTTAGGGGGTACAATGTGAGCTGAGTGACTGCTTTCAGAAGCTTTGCTTAAGGACAATAATGTTTTCATTCTAAATGGGCTATTAGGTACCAACTAAACCATTTTATTATTTTAGTCTTTGCTGCCATATTTTGTAATCTATTGTACGAAGGCTGAGTCTCAAAAATTATAATAATTGGTCATTGGAACAGCCACCAACCTTAAAAAAGAAAAAGAGCTATTTGCAGCAACCTCATTTGTGACCTGAAATAAGATTCTGAATGTTTGCATTGTGGAAACAAAATTGCATCTTTTATATAATATAGGATCATGCTAAATATATTAGTTATTATTAAAGTGGAATCTTCCACCAGCCATTTGCCATCACGTTGCTGATTAAAATAACAGAGAGCTGAGGCTGGTCCACAGCAGACGGCATTGCTGGACTCAGCTAATAAATTATGTGCAGTTGCTAGAACTCTTTGAAGTTTTACTATTCCCTAAAGCTTTATGGAGAAAAAACTAATGACTCTGTCTGCACATCACCCCTCCCCCCATGACATGGAACAATCTATAAGTATAAAATAACTAGGGCTATCAGAATCATATGTCATTATGAGAGTTGGGTAGATATTTTATAAAATGTGTACAAAAATCTGAACACCAAAAATGCTAAACAAATTTAAAGTCTTAATTTGAATGCTTCTCTGCTTCCAACCAACCCTTACTAATACTGGTCCTTGGACAACAGTCATGGGCAGGTTAATGCCATCAGGCTGGCCACTCTCACCTCTTAGATACTGGTGTTTTTCAAAAAAATCACTTTTGCCTCATCATAAAAAGGAGAATCCTTTCCATCTGACCATGGTGGGTGAAGGTTCTCTTCTCTCCCTTCTCTGGGGCCACTGGCTTGGGTGAAAGGGATGAGTGTCCAGTAGCATGAGGCCCAGACACGGGAGATGGCACCCCTGAAGAGGCTCCAGGTTGTCTGTGTGTGTCCTCCAGTTGCCTCGGCTTGTCTGGCCCTGGGCCAGCTAATCCCACCAAAGTACGCAAAGACTTCTTTGTGGAATATGGTTGTAAAATAAATGTTATCTTCACCAAGATCATAGAATGATAAAGCTAGGAACAACTCTCAATTGCTATTTTTAGGGGAGGGACATTAACATAGAAAAGGAAAATGACATACCCAAGATCACCACACCAGCTGGTGGCAGAATTAGGCCTAGAATGTAGGCATGTGGTCCTATGTTCTTACTGCCCCAGCTTAAGCATGGGGTAAGTCCTTGACTTTCCAAGAAAGTAGCAGCAAAAGTCAGGGACAGCAATTTTGTAGCCTTTTCTGTACTGATGCATGTGACAGACCTAGATTACCCCAGCCACATTCGACATAAGTATGGCCCTAAACTCACCAGGTAGGTGACCAGGTCTTTTGTGGCTTGACCTGTTAACCTGCCTATCTCAGATTGAACTGACTTTGCATGATTAAAAGCCTTGCTCTTACTTCTAAACCAATCCCATGAAAATCCACCTATATATTTGTGGAGCTTACGAATTCTCTGCCTTTTCAATCACTGTCACCCTTTGGAAGAAAACCACCTCAACTACCTAAATTCGGGGTAATTACTAATTTTAATGTTGCTAATTTCATGTTGGAAGCTGTCAACTGGGAATACCACTATTAATTCCTGCTCAAATCAACAGGTAGCCTTTCAACCACAGTAATTGCCCTATTAATGAAGAAGATGCTTTCTAATGTCTTGCTTGGGGCTAATGAGAAAGGGGAGGGATGCATTCTAGGACAGCAGAGAAGCTAATAGACATCAAATCATCCTAATGAAACAAATGCTGAACTTGTTGGAAAACACAGACTCCAGTATCTTGGACTTTGGCCGGAGGCATGAACTATGGTTTGGGATTGGGGGAGGAAGTGGTCAGAAGCTCTCTAGGACTGCAGGAACCAGGCTGGGGTACAAATCAGTAGAATGGACTAGAGTGGGGATAGGGACAGGGCCTGGCTGTGCTGAGCAAAAGTCTTGCGCAGTCTCATGAGGTACTGTACGAAGCTCCAGCCAGCCATTGTCAACTAGGGTGGGCCCTATGTAGCCAGAGTGTATTTAAGAGAAGTCAGAAAGCCAAAATTTTATGTGAAATCTCTTGGTTTCTAACTGTCATCAATAAATTCATATTTTAAAGTCTACCTCAGAAATTTCTTTTATTAAGTAGATATGTTATTTAAATGGAATGGCTGTGTCTTGTTTAGTTTTCCAATATTTTGTCAGATTTGCTTACCTCAAGTGCACACATGTCTGGGTGCTTCCGTGTGAGCACAGAAACGTCCTAATACTTACTTAGCAAACAACAGCAGACTTTCACAAGAGCATGGACTCAGGGAATTTTGTATAAATTTTCATAATTTTCTCATGCAAGTTTGAACTAGGGGGATGTGATTAGATACCTACTATGAAGGAGATATTTTACAGGCCATTGGCATTTCCGGATTCTCTTCTGAGCTCCAGTGTCTTGCTACCAGCCTCCTGACACTTCCATTGTATGCTTAAAAAGCATCCCAAATTCAACATGACCCATACAGGTCTTTTCATTCTCAACAACCCCCTTCCTCTACCCTGTAAAAAAGTCCATATTCTGCATCTATCTTCCTAATTTTGACAAATGACTCCAATGTTCATCAAATTGCTCACATCAAATATCTCAGAATTATCCTTGATGACTCTAAATCCTTTACCTGCAGCTCACATTGGTTTAACACATAGTGGCCAAACAGAGGTGTCTGTGGGAAATGTATTCCATGGGCCAATGACAATCCACCTCTACCTTAGGTCTTCAAAGATATTGGGAATTCAGAGCCTGGGCTCTTTGTGAATAACAAAAAAGTATTCATTTTATGCAAAGAAAGGGAAGAAAACTAAAGCCAGCTGTGGTGGGGTGGGGAGTGGGAAGCGACTCCATAACCCATCCTCTTTCTTTCCTATATGGAGCATCCCATATGGCAACATCAAATTCACCATCAGGGTCCCTGATATTTTTCTTATCTGGGTCTTAGCCTCTGATTATCCCTTTCAACTTTTGGTTTAATTATCACAATATATAAGATTTCAAATGCAAACTTTGGGGTGTCTTCTATAGTTGTGAACATTTGCTTACTTATTCAGCTGGCCCTGGCCACCTATCTACTCAATGATAACAAGTGTGGCAAGAACAGTGCTAGATGCTGCTAACATGATGATGACGTAAGTAGGCTATGACCTCCAAGACAGGTCACAACTAGATATTTGCAGCAGAGGTTGGTGAGTACTCTAGTGGAGGGGCTCTGAAGGTGCCCTGGGAGCTGAGGGCAAGACAAATCTTCCTTGATCAGCCCCTTGTACTGGGAGAGCACAGGAAACCACAAATTTCTTTTTGTGGTTTCCTCTTCACTCTTCTCTTGCTAACTCCACTACGAAGAAGGCTTGACCTCAAAGGTGATATATTTGGGTGGGAGCAAAACCAAAGCTACTCACGTATAATATAGTTTCTGAATTCCCAGTTTAATGGGAATCATTCTATTGGTTGAGTCCAGTCAACAAGAAAACTACCTATGGCATATGGAAAAGTATACTATTTGCTATGTTTCTATCTAACTAGGTAATACATGGATATTTTGGTACATAGAACAGAAATTATATGTCAAAAATACTATGTCTTATCAATTGTAGGCTGTCATTTAAAAAATCATTAAGGCAAGTTGAAAATTATTCTTTTAAACGTGATATCTGGAATGGTAGATTTATTCTTACCTCATGAGCATTTCAGCTAAACTCTTTGCATCTGGGAAAGAAAGTTAATGTTAGTACATGATAAACATCTCATTTACATTCACTTAGGCATTTATGACAAATGACAGTATTCTACAGAGTCAGATGACAATAGCCACTTTGAAAAGTAATTATACAGACATTTCACTAACAACCAAAAGTTTAGTGGATTCCTTATTTCTTCTACATGAAAGATATATATATATATATGTATATATATGTACATATATTATAAATTATATATATGTGTATGTATGTACATATATGTATGTGTGTATATATATATACACACACACACCACATATTACTATATATATTTTTAAGTTACAAAAAAAACATAACAGTTTGGAGCCATAAAAATTCTCAGACCCCTATTAAAAGTTTTCTTAAAATTCCCAGACACTTATTAAAGGTTTTATTACAACATATTTATTTACCACTTAAAAAAAACCCAACATTAATTTTGGTAGACAGAAAATTAACATTTTGAGACTAATTCATTTATATAACATAAATTGTACCTTTTTTGTTTTCAAATATTAAAATTAAAAAGCTTATTGCACCATAGATCACTTTTAAAAGGCATTATTCTAGAGCTGTGATTCCCTTAGGTTGAACAAAAAGAAGTGTATAATTGGCATATCATCATCTGGAAACTGAGATGTTTATTTCAAACTCAGAAATAAGATTTAAAAATTTTTTTTTTCCTCTTAGGACCTTGTTTACCAATACCTTGTTTGCACTCCTGACCAAAGTAATAGTGCCTAAAAATGATGTAGAAAAAACAATTCCACTTTTTTGATGACATTGCTTTAAAATTTACATTCTCCTTAAAATATACTGTATTTTTCGCTACATAAGACGACGCACCTGACCATAAGACGCACCTAGCGTTTTAAAGAGGAAAATAAGAAAAAAAATATTCTGAACCAAATTGTGTGTTAAAATATTTTATAAAATACCATATTTTTTGCTCCATAAGATGCACGGATATTTTCCCCTCCACTTTTGGGGGGAAAATTGCGTCTTATGGAGCGAAAAATACGGTAATTTGTTCTTTTTTTGTACATTTTGTCCTGGCAAAAATGAATGTTTCCATTCTTAGAACACAAAAGCCCTCTTTTTGTTTTTCTTCCATTGCTGTCTAAAAAAAAAGTCTTGATGTAGTGTTCAGTGAACAGAACTTTCTGGAAATGCATTCAGGTGACTGTGTAACTGCCTGTCTAGTGGAGAAATATATATGTTGGAGACTTTTCTCTCATCTCTCATCTTTTGGGGGCTGACATTTAAATGCAGTAATTTTCCTGTCGGGGAGCAAGCAGTATGCGGTTACTGAGAGGTGAGGACAGTCACAGGGATGGACACAGGTGGGCGGGCACTCCCAGGGACCCAAGCTCAGTTCAAGTCAGCCATGTCAGTTCCCACTGCAACCTCGTGCCCAGGCCCCGGCTGCATGCACAGATGGGTCCAGTCTAGGAAAGCAAACAGCTCCCTTCCGCCCCACCCACATGGTGAAGCAAAGAAAGCAAAACAGCATTTAATTTCCAGCTCACGCCTTTATATTTATCACAAAGACAAAGAAAATAAGATGAGTTTCTCCTCTTCCTGAATGATTTCACACTTGCAAAGTAAATACATGTATGCAAAATGCCAGCAGCTTGGGGATAATTAGCTCTGTATAACAACCAGGCAGTGGCTAGTTCAACACTGGAGAGAAAGAGAGGAAACATTCCAAGATGTAAACATTGTACTCTAGCTCCCGACTTGAAGGTAACTCAGACTCCAACATCTTTGGAAGGGACCTACTTTCCTCATTTTGCTCATTAGTGTTCCTTTTCTATTTTCTGGTCAGTCATCACAGATTATTCTCCTGTGACTTTTTCACCTCAGTGTACTAAGGAACTGCGGGATCCCACAAGTGAGAACAGAGCTCCCCTCAAATCCCGACGGGCTCCACCTGCGCGTTTTCCTTGTCTCCAGCATCTTCACTGAGGTTAAGCCGGCCTGCAGGAGTAGGCAACCAAAGACATTTTGGTCTATCCTTCCCTATGATTATCATCTTAGAGCACATCCCCTCTTTTTTTGAAATCTCAGCTCCTATTTCCTCCTTTTGATTTCATCAACTAGTGTGAGAAAACTTATATTAATGGAAATTCACTTCTATGAGTTCAGCTATGAGAAGCTCTGGTGGAGTTTTTCTGGATAAGGTCACAGTGTTCTGGAGAATTTGGCACAGAGCTGGGCTCACAGTTAAGCACATACTAGGAGTCTGGTTTTGCCAGTTACTTCAGGACCGCTAGCTTGTATTCCCTTCTATCAGTCTCTGCCTGGGAATTATGTCCTGATCCAGAAACATTCAGTCATTAACTTGTAGCTGAGTTGAAATTCATAAGCAACATCTGTTGCTTCAAACTCCTTTATTGTCACTATCCTTAAGGCCCTTTGTACACAGAGTGGGATAAGTGTCATATCTTCAGGAACACACAGAGGAGCCAATGCCTAGTGCCAGCTGACTGATGGAGATGATCCCAGGAGAGCAATGTCTCAGGCTGGATCAGTCTGGAGGGTTGCAAGGTTGTCCACACCTCAAGGGCAGCATGAAGCTTGGGGAGCATGGACTAGAGTGGGGAGAGTGCTCCATGGCACAGAGTTGGTGTGAATTCAAATTGCGAGATCCTGTAGGAATCAAGGCGTCCGTCAGTTGGACGGGACAGAGAAATTTCCAGTGGTGCTTGGGGATGGTCAAGACATGAAGGAGCTAAGGGGATGTGACTGTGTGTTACTGAATATAATCTGGAATATAAAGTGGCCCAAGGGGAAGAGTGGAAGGAGGGTAGACGTGGTGGGGAATAGGTGTGGGTGCTATAAACCAGCACGAATCAGGCCATCTGGAGCGCTCAGAATGGGGGTTGGGCGGGGACGTGTTGGCAATGGAGGGAGGTCGTGAGGGTTGGATTAGAGGACTGTAGTGAGAGCAGGGGACAGGGAGTGGATAACATTATAGTAGGTGGGGGTGCCTGCATGAATCAGGGACCTGCTGGGTGTGAGGGCAGAGGGACAGCTGGGAGGTCAGGGAGACCACAAGATGTGGCACATACAGGGTGGGGTGTGAGGTGACACAAGTGGCAGGCACAGGAGTGTAGATGGATATGGAAGCAGCAGCTTGGTGAAGGCTGAGGTCTTTGTCTTCAAATTCCAGAATATGGGAGTACTTAGCATATTAAAGTGAGTTGGGGGCATTCGGTGAAGCTGTTCAAGGCAGATTTGGAATCAAGTTTGAGAAAGATGTCAGGGCTGAGATGAGGCTCGGGGTTTTATTCATGTTCATGTGGGGACAGTAGAAAGACGATAGAATCTTGGACACACCTCTGTGGGATAATAGAAGAATCTTGGACAAGTTAATTTTTAAAACATCGTGAAATCATAGAGTCTATGAGCATTAAAGAATTTTCAAATCAGCCTCTTAAGAAATGTTTGCACCCTTTCCCCAGTGTCTGGGACAGATGCTAACAGGAGCTGGGCCACGGGGGCTCCAGGAAGGGTCCACACTGTCACTGTGCCTATGGCACCCCACTTCACGCTCCCGGAGTTGACCTGCTCATCAAGTCAGTTGGTCTTTACCACCCAAGTTGTCTTCATGGGACCAGTCCTCTGTTCTGTCTCCTTCGTCCACATCTCATTTATAAGCCAACAGTTCCCTCCCTGGGCTGCCCAACCTCAGACCCTCAGCTCTCTAAGTGACATCAACACTGCAGAAAGGAAAATGGATCTGAAACACACCCTTTACTGTGTCACATCTGTGCTCTGAAACTCTTGAAGGGACCTCCCTGACAGTGGGACTCCCCAGCACAGAGGACCAACCTCCATATGCTGGTCCCACACCATCTGTCCAGCTCTGTGGCCTCTCACTGAGGACCTCAACCCTCTCCCTGAGTCTCTTAGTCTTGCCTTCTCTGCAGGGAACCCCATTGTTTGCTTCCTCCAAGGCCTTCCACACCTCCCAGGACCACTCACAAGGCATCTGGATAGGTCTCGGGTGGCCCTGTCTGCTTCTTTTTTCTTCTGCTTTCTCTTTTCCAGGTCAAATTCTCTAATTTCCTCTCCCACTTCTCAGATGGCATCCTTTTCAGGTCATTCTCTACACAGGTTTCTTCTCTATGAAACACCTGTGGTTTCTTATTGTCCTTTATTAAGTGAGGTTGAGCTCAGAAGCTGGTAATTTTTGTGATATCCTCCTTCTCATACATCAGTGAGAACACAAGGCTCATTATATGGGTTGCAAATGAATTTTCACAACTACATAGAAGACTTTCCAATTATCCTTATTAAATTTCATCTCCTTGGCTGCAGCCTTTCAAAATCTTTTACAATTTGGATTCTTCCCTCTGATGCATTAGCTTTCCCACCTGGGTTTGTGCCCACACAAGATCAGCCCAGCTGCCCTTCCTCCAGCGTGGCCTGGGGCCCCCTCCCTGGCCAGCTCTGTCAATGTGCAGGTGGCTTGGCCAGGCCTCTGGTGACAACCACCACTTCCTGACTGCTCATAGACTATCCTCTCTATAACCATATGTACTTCAATCTATAATTTATAGAGTTTAATTTATTGTCTTTGAAAATGGGTATGGACTATAACTATTTTCTAATTCCTCTAATTTGATTGTTTAAAGATTAAACACAAAGGTCTTGTGATTATGTCTGGAAAATTTTTGTTCAGAATTCTAAAATGTTAGGATCTTTGGAGTCTACATACTGGAACCCCATGACCCCTTCCTTCATTTTCCCAGTGGGAAAAATATTTCTCCCTTCAGTGGATGATCATAGCAATGATTGGTGTCCACAGTGTGTCCACTGCTTTTCATTTGGCAATTGTGTAATAGTTCATTGTAAACAGGGTTTGCCTCCCGTCTTAGCAAGGGGATTGGGAATATTATTTAATGTACAATCTCTTCCCCTCCTCCCATAATGGCAAGAACATAGTAGGTTTTGAAATAATAAATCAATTTAAATAGTCAGGGGCTCTGATTTTCAAGCAACCCAAGTTTCACTTTTTCTTCCCTCCCTTCTTCTCCTTTCTTCCCTCCCTCCATGCTGTGATGCTCCTGACCCAACTGGGGTTGCCTCTTCCAAAGAACTAATTGAACCATGTATCAGTTGGAGTATTGACATCTCCTTCCTCTTCCATAATCCTATGCTACCCACTATCTTGTTTCCATCACTTAATAGCTGTGCAAATAGGTCAGATAGAAACCTGGCATTATTTTGCCCAATTTGCTGACATGAAAACTGAAGGGAACTTGTCCAAAATTACACACCAGTGATGGCAGAACGCAGAGAGCCCTGATCAGTGTCACCTACCCCAACTGTCATTCCATGAAACTTCTTCAGATTTTGGAATGTTCAAGAAAGAAATAGTCGGGTAATAGCAAATGTTGGAGAGGCTGTGGAGAAAAAGGAACCCTCATTCACTGTTGGTGGGACTGTAAAGTAGTACAACCATTATGGAGGAAAGTATGGTGGTTCCTCAAAAAACTGCAAATAGAACTACCTTATGACCCAGCAATCCCTCTACTGGGTATATCCCCCAAAACCTCAGAAACATTGATACGTGAAGACACATGTAGCCCCATGTTCATTGCAGCACTGTTCACAGTGGCCAAGACATGGAAACAACCAAAAAGCCCTTCAATAGAAGACTGGATAAAGAAGATGTGGCACATATACACTATGGAATACTACTCAGCCATAAGAAACGATGACATCAGATCATTTACAGCAAAATGGTGGGATCTTGATAACATTATAAGGAGTGAAATAAGTAAGTCAGAAAAAAACAAGAACTACATGATTCCATACATTGGTGGAACATAAAAATGAGACTAAGAGACATGGACAAGAGTGTGGTGGTTACCAAGGGTGGGGGGAGGGAGGACATGGGAGGGAGGGAGGGAGAGAGTTAGGGGGAGGGGGAGGGGCACAGAGAACTAGATAGAGGGTGGCGGAGGACAGTCTGACTTTGGGCGAGGGGTTTGCAACATAATTTAATGACAAAATAACCTAGACATGTTTTCTTTGAATATATGTACCCTGATTTATTAATGTCATCCCATTACCATTAATAAAAAATTTATTATAAAAAAAAAAAAAAAAAAGAAAGAAATAGTAAGTTAGCTTCTGAAGGTTTATCAGTGAAACAGAGAAAAAGAAGAAGCATTAATGGAGTATCACTAGCTACTTTCTAATATTACTTTTGCCCATCAAAAATAT
Organism: Saccopteryx leptura; assembly: GCF_036850995.1. NCBI lineage: Eukaryota > Metazoa > Chordata > Mammalia > Chiroptera > Emballonuridae > Saccopteryx > Saccopteryx leptura. Next base: position 219,045,027 of record NC_089504.1, on the reverse strand, counting down.
ATGGTTTATTTCTTTTTATTATTATTTCTATATTCACTACCTCTCAGGTTTTCCTTATATTAAAAAACCCCCACTCCTATTAGCATGTCTTCCACCTACTGCCCTTCTCTCCACTTTCCCACTTGAATTCTTGGAAAAGTATTCTGTACTCAGCTCCCTGACTCTCTGTGATTCCTAGATCCTCACATGTCACTGTGACCCACACCACCCCAATGAGACTGCTCTCCTGAGGCAGATGACCAGTCACCTTCTGACCACCAAATCTACCTTCAGCGATCATTTCCTACCCCTCTTTGTGCATATGGAGCGTTAGCAAACGGTATTTTTTCAAACTCTTTTCTTCCACATTTTAGTATCCCTGGGCTCTCCTGGTGGCATTTCTTTGTCATTTCCCAATGCGAAAGATTAAATGGGGAGTGAGGAGGCCAGGACAGATATGTAGGAGCAGCAAGAGGTTTGGAGAAAGGTGTCACAAAATCTAAATCTCAGAGTGAGCTGAAGTTTGTGAAAAGGTGTGACAGGTGATTAAAAGGCTGTTTAGCTGTGCTGAGCAAGAAGCTTACTTGAGACAACGTCATGGAATTAACAGAAGGCCGGGAGCAAAGTCTGCTCTGCTTTCACATGCATCAGGAGGAGGGCTAGTCAAGCCCAGAAGTGTGGACCAAGTGTCACCAGAAAGGGATGGAAGGAAGGAAGGAAGGGAGGCAGGGAGGGAGGGAGGGAGGAAGGAGCATAGAACCAAAGAGTTGCAGAGTCCGTGGTTCTGAGCTCGTCTAAGTCTGCCTCAAGTCTGCACGTCACTGGCTCCTAGCTGCACACTCCTCTCCCTTTAGAGTATCAAAGTTCAGGCCAATTTATAGTTTTACAGATAAGAAGAGATTTAACCTCATTTGCAGAGCAGGTAAATGTGCCCATGCAGAACCACATGACCAAATTCTCTCTTGGAATGGCCTTCCGAATTAATCAGTTTTATAATATTAACCCACTTCAAAACATGTGTAAAATAATAAAGGAAATAAAGGCATTTTGCCACAGACGTATGGTCACATTTTATATCAGCCATTGATTTTTGTCTTTAGCTTATTTGAAGTTTTAGAAGAAGCTTTTGGGCTTGGTACTGGCTGTCTAGTGCCAACATAACTTTGCACCCTCTTGGGTAAACTCCTACTAAAGGAGGAAGCTTTGAGTAATCCTGGAGTTGATTACTTGACATGGGAATCAAATTTTTATAAGGTCAAGGCAGCTGGGATTGTGGGCCCAGCCAGTGATTCATCCTATAACCTTGTACTTCAAAGGATCTAGAAGTGTGTGTGGAGGGGGGGAAATCAGGGTATCATTAAAATCAAAATGTGGCTCCCGAACTCCTGGATAAGGTTATACGTTGGGGAAAAATGTAGCACTTAATAACTTAGACTTTAGGAGGCTGATATGCTCTAAAATTAGTAACATGCTCAGGAAGAGAGAATATAGGTTGGCTAAATTGCTGAGTCCCTTCCTCCCTCCCTCCCTCCCTCCCTCCCTCCCTCCTCCCTCCCTCCCTCCTTTCCTTCCTTCCCTTCTTCCTTCCTTCCCTTCTTCCTTCCTTTTTTAAATAACATGTTATTGTATTCACCTACCTAGTTGCTTGTCTCTATGGGAAAACATACACTGCTTATAAACATTTAGTCATTCATAGCAATCAAACAAAGTCAACAATATGAAGTTGACCTTACATAGTAACCTTAACAGTGCCCATTAGGCAGCCCTACAATATTTTTCTATAACCCAAATTTTCTTATTTTTATATTGATTGGTGCTTGCTCAGGCAACATAGACATATTAGGAATGTTCTTAATTTTGGACAATAAAAAATATTATATGAAACAATTCTTTCTGTAAAAATCTGCAAATATATTTAAACTCATTCTAACCCAGGCACAGGATCTGTGCCTTATGTGGGTCAGGTTAGAATTGGGTGATCTTACTAATGAACTCTGTTTAATATGGCCCTTTTGTGGAACACTTCTCAGCGCTACAGGAAGATGATCCTGTCCCTTATACACCTTTATTCACTGCTGCTGTGTCAGCATCTATAGTTCTGGGACAGAGTCTTTGTAATCGTTTCTCTCTAGGGCCTGGTCAAACTCTTGTGATCAATAGAAATGGTTAAGAAGAGGATTTAAAAAAATTTTTTTTTATTCATTTTAGAGAGGAGAGGGAGAGACAGAGAGACAGAGAGAGAGCGAGAGAGAAGGGGGGAGGAGCTGGAAGCATCAACTCCCATATGTGCCTTGACCAGGCAAGCCCAGGGTTTCGAACTGGCGACCTCAGCATTTCCAGGTCGACGCTTTATCCACTGCGCCACCACAGGTCAGGCCAAGAAGAGGATTTTACTATTGGGTATAAAAAAATGTTACATCTGGCACATAGCAGATAATCAATAATGGTTTGTTGGATTGAATGTGTTTCAGCGCACCCACATTAAAACTTGTGTGAGGAAGCAGCTGGAATTGGGTGCCAGCCCTTTGCATTCTTGCTGCTCTCCTCTCAGGCTCCTGGGGTGGAGCCTTCATCCAAAGCATGCAAAATGCCAACCTGCGGAGAGAGGCCCTTGTCCCAGGCAAGCTCCTACTCTGGACTCTGCTGCTCCTCAGCATCCCTGATGAATACATCCTCTATGCCACAGTGATTATGTTCCTCCTCCTGAAACCTTGGCGTAGGCTCTATCTTTTCTCTGGCCCAAAGAAAAGAGACCTGTTTCCGGGGAATGAGCATGCTCTCTGACGTGCAGCGTTGCTTTCTCTACCAAGACCCACTACCAAACGCTGTGTCTAGAAGTAGAGGTGCGTACAATAAAATTGTCAGTTCCAGCATATTTTCCGGATACAGCCCTTGTAGAGTAGTAACTAAATTACAGGAACTATTAAGGATGGAAATAAAGGAGGCATAGACCACCATCAGTCTGACCCAACTGTTTCAGCAAGAGTCAGTAAGAGTTTTAGCTTCCTTCTTTGCCCTTGGTAAGAAAAAGTGAGGTTGGGGTACTGAAGTCCTACGTAGAATAGCAATGTCTAAGAGAATAGCTGGGTAGGAAGGAGAAAGCAATAGGGCCTGGGGGTGGAGGGTGGGGTGGAGAAAAGGTGAATCTGGCAGAGGGGGGTAGAATGTCAACAAGAATTGCTTTGAGGTTTAATATTTGCTGCCAAATCCTTGTAATCAGATAGACATGATTAATAAAAAATATATATATTTAAAATGTTGGTTTATTAAAGTGAAATGTGGGCAATTCATAGTCTTCTAAATGCAACTAAGCTGTCTACATGCCACAGAACAGACCCTTTCTTGGTCTGTCTGTTATTGGTACCTCAATAATAATGTTCCTAATATCCAGCCTATGAGACTTCTGTTTTCTGTGAAGGAGGGTTATAAAAATGTCCCTTTGGTATTTAGTGATGAACACTGTTAGTGAAACTCAGCACAGCTCATCTTGTACTGAATTTCTCAATGTATTCAGGCAATATTATATTTTTTCAGTGCTGAATTATATAGCTCTTAACCGGCCTCTCCTTCCCTCCCCAGTCAGGGGATTAATCACTCCTTGTCTTGTGCTTACACAGAATTTGAAGCTCCTTTTTAGCATTCACGACATCTTTTGTTTTTTTCCTGGTAGATATCAATGTGTCTCCCCCGATCCCCCCCCCTCCCCCACACACACACTAAACCTAGAGTTCAGAGGCACTTTCTTTCTGTCTTTATACATCAAATGTCTGATGTGGGGTTAGGATACAGGACTCTCTCAAGGAGGGTCTGCAACAAGACAAGGTAAGTAGTCAGTGGTTATGAAGCTATTGGAATGAGAGGGATGCTGCATTGGAATTACCGGGCTACAGAAGATTTAAACTTCTGTTGAAGTGTACAGATGGAGTGCCAGGCACTTCAAATATTTTAATTTGTTGGTAGAGTGGAAGCAAATCCACAGTAAAATGTGGTAGGGTCACAGAAGGAGGAAAGCTCTGGTAAGTGGACACAGGCAGGAATGCCACCGTGTCCTGCTGCTCTAACTAGATCCGGGCCAGCTTCAGTTTCTACGGAGGAGTAGTGCTTTCCACATACATCTGCTAGGCTCTGGGAGATCACAGATGTGTTTGGGGAGGGGGAGTGATTCCAGATGTGCTCCTCACATGCCACTTTAAGGAATACACAGAACCCTGCATGACGTTACTCCACACTGCACTGACCTAAAATGCCAACAACTTGCATGTGCATTTTACCAAAAGGTGACCCCATTAAATACTCTGACAGTAAGTAAAAAGCAAAGGACTCAGATGCATTTGTCGTGCATAGATAGGGTTTTGTGCTTGAAAGAACTCATTGCCCTCACACCACAGAGCCAGGGCAGTAACGGCTGTTGGCCTGAACTGGACATAGCCTCATCACCCGAATTTGGAGCTGGGTACTGTTGTTGTGGGGCCTGCCAACAGTGGATTCCTCCAGCCTAGTTTCTCTTCCACTGGGCTCCAGCTCAAATTTCTAATTCGGAAAAGTGTGTTTTCGGCCTTGTAATGCTTCACCAATATCACCAGCCCTCAATTTCCTCTTGCACCATTGAAATCGTTCCCATTTCCAGAACACACCTGGTAGGTCCTCTCAAAGGAAGCCTGATTGGTGGCATTACTGGACTGGCTAAAAGTGAAAGAAAGTAGGGTTGAAGAACTCAAGGATCTAGGAGAGTGACTTTCACTCCATTTCTGAGTGGTTTTTAGGACGTTTCCCTGAAGGCTGTCCAGTCTTGCTGAAGGGACATCGCAGGATCAGGCCGATGGGGGACCTGGCTCTGGAGGAAAAGTCAGTGACAGTGGGCCTGGTGCGTGACAGCCGGCCTCCACTCACCTCTCAGCCGCTTCAGTCTCTGCTCCCGCCTCCGTCTCCGCACCACCAGCAGCAGCACAAACAGCAGCAGGACCCCCACCAAGATACAGGAGATGGTCACCAGCATCTTGAGCCCCTCGTTGGTCGTCAGCCCTTCTTCGCTTTGGACGACTGACTTAATGAGTGGAGGGATTGTACCTGAAAGCAGGGCCATGATGTTAGATGGCTATTAATGAAGACAGCATGGTGGAGTTTTAGGGATGATGGGTTACAACCATCGCACAACATGATCCAAGGTGTCCTTGGTGATGGGGAATGAGAAAAAGTCTTTATCTAGGTTCTTGCTAATTTATCTATTTGCTCACTCTCTTCCTCCTGCTCAACTTCGCACTTAGTCTATGGCATATCAGGTCAGAATCTACACTGAGGGTAAAGCACAATTCCCTGAAAGAGACTTCATTTTGCAACTGCTGGGTGTGGGCACCTGGATGCATAATGTCCAGGTGAGATACTGAAAAAAGCCACGTGCATTTATTGGACTCAAGTGCCACCCAGAGCACAACTGATAGAGACTGTTTTTAAAATAGCACATCAAAGAAGAAACAATAGTTTTGGCCCAGGAACAGAAGAGAGTCTGCAGAGAGACTGTGTCAGGTAACCTAGCTGAAAGGAGCATAAAATCTCCTTCTGTTTGGTTATTCACTTGATTTTTACCACAGGGGAAAGATCGAATCTACTTTAGAAACTCTTGTTTTAGGGTCTGAGAGCCACAAACCACTTATTAGAGGGGAACCATCCAGGTACCCAACATAAGCTGCTTCTGCGCCAGACCCTGTCAGACAGCACTATGAAATTCAAATTATTTAGAATGATAATGAAGCATCTAAGCAGGCTGAGCACTGAACTACTGTAAGCTGATTTCTCTGCACAGGCTGAATATAATGGTGCAGAGATTCAGACGTGGACATCCACATTTTATGGGCCATGTGCTATTGGCATCCTCCTTTACGTAAAATGCTCCAGTCCACCCCACTGTATTTTCCATGTAAAACAAGGACCAGGATGCCAGTGATTTAGAAAAAAAATAATACAGTTCCCATTGAACAAACATGATCGGGACCTGGTATTCAGTGAGCAGAGCAGGGATAACAGAACCCCAGTTCTCTATGCAATCTGCTAAGGCCAAGACGAGTGTCCTTTCACCTTAGCTTTTGGCTAGAAACCCAAGTCTACAAATGCTCAGAGCCCAGGTAAGAGGCACATGAGAAATGCAGGTGAGCCAAGGCAACACAAAGACAAGCAGACAGGTGTGGCTAAGGAAATGGCAGAAGAAAGAGCCAAAGAAAGAAATGGAAGAATCCAAAATCTGACTCGTGTAGATGTGAGGTTCATTGTGAATGTTTGTTTTTTTCCAAAATGAAGAAAATTCTTCAGGCAGATGTGACAAAAGAGATATTAAAGCTCTATATCTATGAAATTGGTTCAAAAAAACCCTGTCATCTTTTGCAAGGAAAATATAAATGTGTAGTCTTGTTTCTTGGAGTAATAAAATCATTTCAGATTTTGGAAAATTAAATGCAGGACTTTTCATGGTTATAATCTAAGATCCTGGATAGGGTGAGAACATTTACACTTTTTATTTTAGAAATGACAAATATTTAAAATCTGTGGAACACTTTTTTGAGTTAGAACCACACTTTCTAACTAAACTGCACATAAGTGGTTCCTAATTAAACGGTTAGTTATAAACGTATCACCTGCCAATGTGCATATCGATCACTCTGGCATCCATACTGATTACAGAGAGGCTGCCTGTCAGAGTATGATGATTGTGTCAATTAAGGTTAGCACAAATTCTAAAGCGAGACATCTACTTGCTACCCAAATAGATACCTGCTGGGAAAAGACTTTGGGGAAGCCTTAAATACTAAGTAAAGTGTTTGGTAAGTGTCAGAACCCTTTGTTTTATAAGACCAAATCATTAAATGATGTTGAGGTGAAAGCATGTGGGAAGTGCCACTCTGCCCGTGTGAAGGAGCATCTTTGAATGCTGTCACATGGAACTGAGGTCTGGAAAGTTAGGAATGCATCTGCCCAGGAGAAGAACTGTTACCATCCAGGAGCTGGGCTGGCTGTCCCACTGCCATGGGGAAGAGTGTGTCACAGGGGTGGGCCAGGCTGGTGTAACAATACCAGGACAGCTTTCACCTGAGGACCTTCCTATGTTCTTGCAGCCAGGCTTAAACTACTGGAGATGAGCCTGAACTCTGGCCAAGGAAGACTCTGTAGAGATATGGCCATGGACAGGAAATTCAGGTGAGTGTACACACTGGGCCAGAGTGGGAGGAGGCAGCTGAAGGCCATCACCTGGGACAGTCCAGGAGAGGACGTCCAGATGAGTGTCCCAGTATACCTCACCTCATGAATGTCCTTTGATTTATCCTGAGGATCCTTGGGTTCATGGGCCTTTTTTTCTTAGGACAGTATGACCTATTCCCCAGGGAAGTTCCAGAGCTTTAACTAACCCTTTGAGTAGTGCGAACATTCATGTACATCCTCATGCCTCCTGACCATTCAGGGTACGATCAATTTATTTTAAAAATGTATAAGGCAACATTTAAAAAAGGCAAATGTATGTTCTTCTTGTTTCCATAAAGTTGTTATAAAACAAACATGATTTTAAGTTAATAAAACTATAACTAGAACTAATTTCATTTTTGGGGGAAAATGCTCACTCCCAGAGGTCAGCGAGTGTGAAAAAAACTCACTACTCAAAGGGTTAATTAATCAAGGTCCCAAGTGCACATAAGCAGAGGAGGGACATTCTCTAGCCTGCCTAGAGGTAAATAAAGTACTGGGGTGCTGGCTCAGGCTCAGGCACAGACTTTCTAGGCTAAGTCATCCACACTGTGGTCTGATCTGATCCACGAAGACGGGACAGAAGGCACTGACAGGAGCTAAGCCAGGAGCCCAGACATTCTGATTAATTGCAACTGGTTCTGTCTTGTGATTAAAGCCCTAATTCAGTCACGGCCACTCCCTGAGAGACATCACTGCTGGGCTGCAGGCATGAATACCAACATGCTGCTACTTGGACTTTCTAAAGTTCTCTAAATACACACCTTCTAAAGACACACTACCCATCAGCTTCCTTGGGCTGGGCATTTGTTCAAATATCAATAAATGGCCCTTGAATAGTAGTTTTAGAAAACAAGAATAAAAATCAATTGTTTATTTTTAGACAACTAAATGTCACAAGACACCCCATCTGGTCTTCAAAAAGCCCATGCAAACTTCATGTGTGCACGCGCTCATGTAGTATATGTGCACTAACATCTTATGACATACTTCTCTTCCATCAGCGCCTCTACTTCTGCTCAGAGATGAACATAAGCCCTTTTATCATGAAATATTGGTGTTGCATATGCAGTTTAAGGGCTTAATGAGAACAAAACAAAAAGTTTTTATGTGGGTTGGGATGGGATGGGAAAGGGGTGGGAGACAACAAAAGCAATGTTAGCTCACAGTCATTGACAAGGTACAGAACCACATGGTGAAGAATCCTTCAACCCAAAGAGAATCATTTCTGCACCAAGACTCCCTAATGACAGTCCCGTTGGCCCTCAGACCCTTATTTCTGGATGGCAGCCCTGGTCATGTGGGTACAATGAACTAGGGAGCCCTGGAGGGAGTGGCCCCAAAGCCTAATGGAATCTGTGGGCAGCAGTCACTCTGTGCCAAGGATGAATGTCAGATGGAAGAGAGATAGCGAGCATGTGCATGTGTCCTGAGACATAGACAGGAGGGCCACAGAGCCAGCCAGCTTACTGCCGTCGTAGTTGAGCGTGGCGAAGTTGGCCTGCTTCTCTGCACAGCCGGCGCTGTTGCACACCCTCATCTGAAGCTCGTACCACGTGGCTTCCTGCAGGTCGTACAATATGTACGACTTGGAGAGAGACGTCCGCTGAGCTGTGGTCCAGACTGTGGTCCCAAAGGGCCTGTACTCTAGTGTGAAAGAGGTGATGGGGCAGCCGCCATCATTCCAGCCGATGAGGTTCAGCCTCACACGTGTGGTGTTGATGCTGGCGAAGAGCTCCTGCTCCTTGGAGAACTGGGGCTCTGCAGGAGAAGGCACAGTGGGGGTCAGCTGTGGGATACATGAACAAGAGCCGTCAGAGGTGGCACACATTCCCCTCGGGCTCCTTTCTTCATCTAAGAAGGGAGCTCAGTCCAAGTTGGGGTCGAAGGCCACTCCCAACTTGTCCACTATTGATAGGACCCTTATGGACCAATGTAGGCTGTCTCCTACTGCAGTGACCTAGGTGTGAGAGAAAATTGGGTAGATAGAGGTTACTTTGGGTATACAGGGGGTCCTCGGTTTATGACAGTCTTAACATATGATGCTTTGAGTTTACAATGCTCACACTCATAAAAACTTAAAACAATTGAGATATGTGTGTTTTGACTTATGCCATTAGATTGTACTTATGGCCTACATGGGCAAACTAGTTTGGTTGCCCGCAGTGGAAGAATACACAGTAATGCAGCATGTAAGTGAGTGATTTGGTGTCCCCAGTATGCTTACCTCCACCATTTTGGATTATTAAAAGCACAAGTGTTTCATTTGTCTTAGGCTAGGGTGTGTTTCAACTTATACCAAAATTCAGTTTACATCACTGTCGTAGGAATGGAACTGTGTCATAACCTGAGGACCCCCTGTGCTCTGGTTCCCTAAGGAACATGCTATTTTTATGTATGCATATACTTGAGTGGTTCTGAAAGACCTGCTGTGGTGTGCTAGGCTCACCTGTTTTCTGGGGTGGACCTGACTCAGAGAAGACAGGGTTGGATTAGAAAACCATCAACAGGTATCCCTCACTATCTGAATGCTTCACACTAGAGTCCAGAGATCTCATGGATGTGTTTCTGCAGAAGTCAACCTCTCATCATCTGAACCCTTCCCACATGCTATCTGAAACTTAGGCACCAGATTCAAGTAACACCTCTGCCTTCTCGATTCTCGCTCCCCTGCCATCCAGCCCACTGCACTGGTTAGCAGGCAGATGCGAGGGAAACCTACAAAGGCCCTCTCTCAACCTCCTCAGTTACACTCACCTACAGCTATGACCCTCCCTCTTCCTGGTCTCCCAGGGCTGCAAATTCCCCTTGGGGTTCATCTCCTTGAAGGTCCAAGTTTCAGATAAAAGAATCCACCTCACATTAAAGGTTAACAATCTGCCCCAGGCACTTCCCACCTGAAAAGCAGGGCTTAGGAGGCAACATGAAAGTTATCGATAGAGGGGGTCTGGGGTGGAAAGGGGGAAGGTCACATCAGATGGTCAGAGGATAAATGTCACATTCATGACTGCCCAGGCTGGATACTTCAGTTTGGTATGAAAGCCCTTGATTTTCAAATGACACTCTTTAACTGCAAATAAGATATTGAAACACACACACACACACGCACACACATACACACACACACACACACACACACACACACACACACACACAAAACCAGAATACTTACAAGGTCCAGCTATCTCTCTCTTTGTGCTGTGACACCATCAGACCCATCTTGGGAATAAAGTTCAAGCACACAAACAAACATGCGAAATATAGGACATATTTGTGATTGCAATCCCCCCTTCAATGCAGAAAATGGAGGAAATCTAGAGACAAGAAGAAGGCGTACATACCTTTCCCCAGTGTTTTTGCCTCTATGATCTCACTTATGCGCCCGGGGCCCACTCCGTTTTGTGCGGTGAGAGTGAACTTATACCAGGTCCCGCATTTCAGGTTCTCCAGGCGGTAAGAACGTTCGCTCGGGCTGATGGGAAAACTTCCCCACTGCTCACTGTTGTCCTCCGAGTACTGCAAGATGTAGCCTTGAGAAGACAAGATATATTCAAAAAGAGCATTATTCACTTTCTAGCAGGAGTTGAGCAATGTTTGCACTTTGTACAGAGGGGAGCTCTCAAAATGTTCATGTCTTCAGAAGAAAATGCTGGAACTCTTCCTGGTTCCAGGGTGGGAGAAGGGCGGTGAGGACACATTGATTAGTGGGGCATTTAGGCCACACTGGGCATTACTATGGTGGCATTGCTGGGTGGTGTGGTGGCGATAAAGCTGCTTTCTGTCCATTCCCTTTTAGAAGGTGTACTAGGCAGAGGGGAATGGACGCTCAGTCTCTAGATGGCTGCCCCTCATAGCACATGTGCCCGAAATCTTGGGCATGATCATGGTTTGGGGCTGAGTTATTTTAAAAATATTTTAATTTTTACTTTACTCAGTTTTTTGAGAGAGAGAGAGAGAAGGGGGAGGAGCAGGAAGCATCAACTCTCATATGTGCCTTGACCAGGTAAGCCCAGGGTTTTGAACCAGTGACCTCAGCGTTCCCAGATCAACACTTTATCCACTGCACCACCACAGGTCAGGCAGGAGGCTTAGTTATTTTTAAGAGAACCAAAGCTCTAGGAAAGGGATATATTATCAGTGGTTGTAGGAATCCCCTCGACCACCCTCTACTCAGTTCACAACCAGATAGAAACTCAGCTCTGAACCCTGCAGCCCTCCCAACATTGCAAAGGGAACCTGGCTTCACCTTAGTTTGAAAAATCCCTACAACACTTCTTTTCTGCACACGACTCCCGTCACTTCTACTTCACCTCTACTAACAACAATTGTCTGTTTTTTGAACTCTCACTATGTGCCAAGTGTTATCCTCAGCCAGTTACATGCATTACCTCATGTAACCTATGAAATAGCAATTGTTTTCTCCAAGGTACAGATGAAGACATTGAGGTCCAGAGAGGTTAGGTAACCATCCTAGGGTCCGTGAGATTCAAACCCCAATGTCAGAATCTAAAGCCCATGCTCCTCACCCCTGTGGTCACTGAGACATTCCTCCTTGTGATGACCATCTCTGTTACGCCAGCCACCTTCCTGGGGCAAACATATCCTATCTGCTTCATAGCTGTCTCCTAGGTGTGCACACCTAGGCAATCCAGGACTAGCCTGACTGGTGCACGGCGTCCTTACACCAACGCACTTGTATTTTCTATCTTGCCATAAGCTCCATTTTTAACACTGGCAAAGTGCTTCTTACTATAGACACCCCTAAACCCCAACTGGCAGCATTAAGTTTTGTCCAAACATCTTACATGGAGATCACCCAGCTTTGATTCCTCCTCCCACGGTCATGGTCAGTGTCTTCCCTACTCCTTCCTCTCTCGCCCCACCTTTTGGCCCTTTGCAGCCTTGGGGTCCCTCCTCCCTCCTGATCCTCATTTTCTTGTCTGTGTCCCTGATCTTCACTAGTCACAGCACCTTTATGACCTGACAGGTGTGTGATGGATCTGTGTGCTCTTTGCTTCCACCATCACATCCTGATGTCTACTCCAGCTCTGTCTAAACCGCCTTCTGGGTGCCCTGCACACTGTGGGATTATCCTCTCCTAACAATCTCCTCTACCTAAACCTCTGCTAGGAAGTTTTTCTAAATCTTGGTTATGGAAACCCCATCCTAATGGCTTTGGCCATCTGTGTGTTTTGCGAATCACTGGTTGCCTTTTCTTGAAAACGTTTCATCACTAAAAGTGACTTCACCTCAGTCCTTCTACTCTGACTTTGTCCTCCACTACCTCTCCCGTGCTCTCACACCTGCAGAACCAAAACTTCATCTCAGCCTATGACATGAAGGCCCTTTGGACTCTGCCCTCAGTGCATTTTTTTCCTTTCCATATAAAGGTCCTCTAGTCTAGTCAGCCTAGAACCTCTCATAGACCATTTTAATAAGGAGCCTGTCTCACTCATCTTCTGACTTCCTGCTTCACTTATCTCGCCAGTCACCAACCCTGGTCACCTGGGATCTGTTTTTCTTCCCAGCTGCCCAGCATCACTTTAGAAAGTCATTAAACTGTGGTAACTGTGACTACTACAATTTGTGCTGTTTATCTGCAGCTGGGACCTCCCTCCCACTTGGCGATGACTTCACTCCTCTATTAATGACGCCCTGTATGCTCATACGGCTGCTGTTACAGACATTTCCCACACTCCTCAAACCCACAAGAGCATCCTCACCCCTAATCACCGAACTACTAATTAAAAAAAAATCTCACCTCTTTCCTAAAAAAGGGAAGATCCTCCCCTTCACCCAGGGGAGTGCTAATACATGTTTAACAACTGGCTCTTAGGGAGAAAGAAAGAGTCTTATTGGTAGCATTTCTGATTTCAATGGTTGGTAAAGACGCCCAGCCTGGCTGCAGTCACTGAGTGCAAAGCTGGAAAGGGACGCAACAACTTGTTCTCATATGCTGGAAGGAGCGAGAAGGTGGGGCTCCAGGTCCTACTGGCTTCACCCTAAAATGTCCCCACATTTCCACTTGACTTCTCACCACCCTTCCTCCTTTCTCAAAGAAAGAATATCCCCTGCCTTTGGAAAGCTAAGACTTCTATCTTCTCCCACCCACTGAGAACCTCCCTGGTCATTCAGCCTCTCACCCCTGTGCACCCTCTGTCTCTTCACCTGGAACGACCCCCTTTCCTTGATCTACAACTCACACAGAACGATGCTTTCCCAACTCCACATATGCTAGAATTATCACGCTATCTCATTCCTTTTGTATAAACTTCCTTTATTCTATTCTACTATGCACTCATTGCAAAAGCTCTGTGCAAACAGATTGTTGTCCATCTAAATTCTAAGTTCTCCACCTTTCAATACCTTATAACAACAGTAACCATGGTTACTTGAATGAATGACTGAGTACATTAATGAATAGATGATACAGTGATGACAACACAGGTAGGAAATGGTATGCAGAATCTTGAGAATCTTGGGGGAGAGTTTTCCAAATTTCTTTTTTCTTTTTTTTACCTGTTACTCTTTAACTCAGATTGAAGACACAATAATTTTGTGGATGGGGTTCTTCAGATGAGCAATAATACGTTTCAACAAATGTCATAAAAATAGGTGCAGTTTCTTATTTAGGTAATGGAAGAATTAATCATAGGATATATTTTTTTGGAGGAATAAACTAACATAAAATTATAGGATGAAGATGTGTCACTTATCAGCCTATGGATAATGGCAACTCATCAATCATTGTGGACAATCTGTTTATTATCACCTCTGATAGAGCTGCCCCCATTGTCTCCAGGGAGCCAGGAGAGGGTAATGGAAGAGGACGTCGTTTTGGACACGGTGAGCCGAGGTTGATCTGGTGGCACTAGATAAGAAACAGTTGTGAGAAAACAAGAATTAGTTTTTTCACATCTCTAATTTTCTTTAACAGTCATTTACCAAATCATTTTTAACAGCCATTTATTAAATAAGTGTTTAAAGTTGCCAAAATATGCGATTCACTTCTGTCAAAGTGTCTATTTAGTTGATATCCTGGGCTAAAGAGATAGAATGGAGTGAATCTATTATTTAAAAAGAATTCAACCACGTTGCTAGTTGAATTTATATCTAACTCATTTCCTCACCAATTGCTTGAATGTCTGAGTTGTTCATCACTAATTGAATCTTCTTTAAGCTCACAAAGGATACATGCAGTGTTTTACCCTGAATTTCAACCATGATTCAAGTGAGGAAGATAAGCGGCATCCACTATTCTGTTCTCAGGGATGTGAAGAAGGGAGGAGAGTGGCTTGTGGGGAAAATAATTGCAAAATTCTTCATTATTTGTAGCTACTCCTCCAGGACAGCATGCGTGCGTGCACACACACACACACACACACATACACACACACACACACAAACACACACACACAGACACACTGAGCTCCAGAAATCAAAGGTGTGCCTTTGAGTGAGAGCACCTGAACTTTAATGCTCATAACAAGTTTTGAAGAATACATACTTCTAACCAATGGGCTTTGATATTATTTGGATTAGTGCGGAGGACAGAAACGCCAGGGAAATTCAGAATCAGGTTACTCAAATTATAGAGAAAGCTTTCTATAAAATGTCCTTCTGGTTTCCTCTGAGAAGCCGATATATTAACCCAAAGGCATGAAAGAGGCATGAAAAATGGTCCTATTTCTTTAGAGTTACAATATAGCATTTTATCTTCCAAAATGTTTTAGAATTTTCCTGACTTCAATCAGCTTGAAATATCAGATCAATTTTGCATTATTATTATTTTTTGTACTGTAGTTTTCTCCTCCCCTTCCCTTCCTCTGAGGACAATATTGATTTTATTTTCACTGGCTGTGATTATTAATGTGACAACACTTAAATCCAAAGAGGCATGCACTTTGGTTTCTCTACTAATAAAACATCAGTGTGCCTCCAGATATGAACCTGGTCAGTGGCCATCAGGAATTTTTCACTTGATTTTAATTTGCAACATTAAGCTTGTTGTGTACTGTTTGTGTATGCCATCAAGACAACAGTATGGTGATTATTAGAGGGGAAGGGGTTGGGGGAGGTAGAAGAGGGTAATGGGGGGAATAAATGGTGATGGAAGGAGACTTGATTTGGGGTGGTGAGCACACAATATAATGTACAGATGATATATTGTAGAATTGTACATCCAAAACCTATATCATTTTATTAATCAATGTTACCCCAAGAAATTCAATAAAAATTAAAGAAAGAAAAATTTCACATGCTATATTAAAAATAAAATTAAATATAGCAGTGTGGAGTTTCAGTTAGTGTCCTTTTCACATTTTGCATATAAGAATTTTAGTTAATAAGCAGACATAAAAGACCTCAGTTCAGACACATTTTTTTGTTTGTGTCTTCTGGGTTATGTTTATATATTGCAGAGTAAACCATGCAATTGGTGGAAGTTATCGAGAGGGACTTACTCAGGGATGCTCATGGGAAGAAAAATGAGAATAGTTCTCTATATGCACAAATGTAACCAGTGTTATCTCTGAGATTGTGAATGCTTTCTATTTTCTTTGTTTGATTATATTTCCAGAACAAACATATATATTTACAACATGAAAATAGTGATTAGCTCATTTATAAAGGCTGATTTTTCAACTTGCTTGATGCAACACTTTGCCTATAGGCAGGCATACAAAACAAAAATATCGTTACAAAGAGTCCCACAGTGTTGTACCTTGTACTTGTAAATTTAAAATGATTTCATCGGATCCCCAGTTGTTATTGGCGATGCAGCTGTAGTAGCCGGAGTCTTCTGCCTTCACCGTGCGGATGACGAAACTCCCGTTGCTTAAGACGCTCCTCCGCCCATCAATCGTTACCAGGCTGGGTGTCCCGTTACTGCCTCACAGGAAGAAAAAGGCACAGATTAAAAAAATTACAATCCAAATTAGCTGAGATTGGGGAAGAGCATCCAGACTCTCTTTGAAGCAAACAGTGCATTTGGAAGTTTGTATTAATTAGAAGTAAACTATGATTATATCACGAAAACAATATGATAGCTGAGATGTGTACTTCGCAAAAACAAAACACAATAAAACAAAAGATGCTGCATGGAAGTTAGGTCTGTGTGGGGGCCTGGATTCCATGTCTGTCATGTCGTCAGTGGGCCTCTTCCTCCTCCACCATGTGGGCACCCGAGACTTTCCCTTTCTAGAGATTCCTTCTGTAGAGAGAAGTGCCATTCTGACCAAGCCATGGATATGGACAACTAAATTGTGTGATCCCTTCTAGGTTCATACAATTGTCAATGATTCTGACATTAAAATAAGCTGTGGTATGTCAAAGGGGTGATGAGTTGACCCTACTATGAGGGTGGTTCCCTTGCCATTGTAACCGAGGCCACTGTGGTGACTGTCCAGTCATGTGGGCCATCCCCACCTCAGGCAGAATGCCACCTGACCTTGGGAGCTTACATTCTTCCTCAGATTAACAGACTTTGAAAGAGATGAGAAAAGTGGGCATTGGACCAAGACCATTATTTCAATAGTTTGCCTTTTAAGTGCTTTTATTTCAGAATAGGTCTCTTGTGAATCCATTTTATATTAAACTCTTCATTCAACTGGGAATTCTCCACCCTTAATATCCTAATTTCTTCCTCTGAATAGAGATAAAGCACTTTAACCAGTTACATAGACACAATATATCTCACCCACTTTCTCCCTTCTGCCTTCACTGCTGTTATTTTAAAAGTTACTATTGAGTATGGGAAACCAGATCTTACATTAGCAAAGTCTTAATGCATTCCACTTCTTACAGTTATTTCTAAGAGAATTGGAGTTAGGGTTATTGATCCTAACTCCATCTTGGTAGAAGAGATGAGTGCTAAGTCTTATAGAATGTTGGAGTCCTGGCTGGTTAGCTCAGTGATAGAGTATCAGCCCAGTATGTGGATTTCCTGGGTTCAATTCCAGGTCAGGGCACACAGAAGTGACCATCTACTTCTCCACCCCTCCTTTTCTCCCTTTTGTCACTTTGTCTCTCTCTTCTTCTCCCACAGCCATGACTTGGTTGGAGCAAGTTGGCCCCAGGTGCTGTGGATGGCTCCATGGCCTCACCTCAACCACTAAAATAGTTCAGTTGCCAAGCAACGGAGCAATGGCTCCAGATGGGCAGAATATCACCCCATAGAGAGGGAGCTTGCCGGATGAATCCTGCTTGGGGCACATGCAGGAGTCTGTCTCTGCCTCCCCACTTTTCACTTAAGAAAAATTAAAAAAAAAAGAAATAAAAAGAACCTTGGGTACATTCATCTCAGTTATATGAGAAATTTACGTGATAAGGCACAGAAAACTTCCACAAAGAATATTGGCTCCCTTAGGCATGTATCTCTACTCTCTTTCTCCTATACTCTAAAGCAGGGGTCCCCAAACTTTTTACACAGGGGGCCAGTTCACTGTCCCTCAGACTGTTGGAGGGCTGCCACATACAGTGCTCCTCTCACTGACCACCAATGAAAGAGGTGCCCCTTCCAGAAGTGCGGCGGGGGGGGGGGGGGGGGTAAATGGCCTCAGGGGCCACATGAGGCCCGCGGGCCGTAGTTTGGGGACGTCTGCTCTAAAGGTTCTTATGAGACTTGAAACCAGGGGAGCAGTGGGCAGCAGCAGCTGGTCTCCAAAGCCCCCTATTCTTTGACTTTTCAGTGATGAGCAGAAGCCCTGCCTTGGTTCGCTTCTATTACTATGACTTCTACTTCTTAGTGAGTTCATGCAGTCCAATGTGGCCCACTTCTTTCCCATAACATTTGTAGAGAGCCAAAACTGCTTGCCTAGGCCCTCTCCTGTTGCTTCTTCTATCCTAAGCCTATCGTTTGTTGCTCTTTTTCCAACTATAATAAACTCACTCTCAAAAATAAAAAAAGACTATCGGGTCAGTTAGCCTACTTTACTTGCACTCATTCTCTTGTGACTTGAAAGGCTCTGAATTTATGGAGTATTTATATGGCCAATCAGCTCCCCTCTCTCATCCACTTTATCTGGGAAGAGTTGGTAGGTTTCTTAGTTTTCACTAATGCAAATGAATATAAAATTAGACTACCAGACCCAACACAGTATCTTTGCTGTAATGCCAGAGTGTCACTTAAGGCATACATTGGGTTACTGGTTACCTGTCTTTCATCCATTTTACTGCAGGAGAAGGGTCCCCAACAGCTTTACAAGGCAAGGCGATGTCTTTCATCCATGGAGTAGTAACCGTGCCGCTAAAGGTCAGGATTCGTGCTGGAGCTGGGGCACCAAACAGAGGAGAAGCCCAGTCAGTTCAAAGACTTGTCTGCACAGAGGTCAAATGGCTGTCCCCAATACAGCAATCCAAAAAAGGGGGTGTGGTCCTGCCATTCACATCCCACCTGTCACCATTGTTCCCTGGCTTCAGGGTTTGATAAGGGGTTTTCATTGTAAGAGCATACAAATAGCTGAAAATTCCCATTGTAGCAATTTCCCCCCTCCATTGAATAAACACAAGGAGCCACATTAAATATTCGGGGCTTCATAAGCCCAGAAGCTCCAAGCTTTGTTTTCTAGGAGCCCAATTATTTTTCAAAACACTTTATTAAACAATTTATCTCAACACCTAAAAGTGCATGTTAAAATATACTTTTAATATCAGAGAGAACAGACAATACAAAACATAAAGATACGTAAGACAGGAAGGAGCAAGACTGGAACAACTTTCCTAACCTTATTATATCAACCTGATCTTCAGCACAAGTGTAAGGGAAAATAAACATATTCAGAAGTGGCCTCCCTTGAGTTATAACAGTTTGCTTAGGACAGAGATTCAGGTGCTTGACCAGGTGCGCTGCCAGGGGCCTCTGGCACTGGCACCATTCCAAAGTAGCAGGAGGGCTCAGAGGTAGAGAAGAAAAAGCCCAGGGTGGACCTGTGGCAGCAGGGGCCTCCTTACTGACCAGGGGGACCCAGCATGGACAGGTTACTGTGCCACCTTGTTGAGTGAGACACAAAAGGTGACTGAGGTACCATGACACCAATTTTCTGGAGCTACGCTGTCTGCCTGACCTTTGCTGTACTGGGACACAGCTCTCTGGGATGCTCCCTCCAGAAGCTCAGCCCAGCAAGATGCATGAACGTGGAGACTGCAGGTGGAATGTGGCTCTAATCTGATTCTAGACCCCTAAAGATGGAAACAGTGTTGGGACCCCTGCTCGATTTTGGGTTCAGGGTTTGGACTGGCCAATAGGTGTAGGAAGCAGACTTTCCAGGAAAGCTCTGGAATTCTAGGAAAGGTGGGGCTCCTGGAGCCCACTTATGATAGAGTCATCCTGGTCTAAAACACAAGCCTTGCCCTGAAGGGCTGGCTACCAAACAACTCCAGTTCTTGTTCTAAATGCTGTGGGCAAGAGCAGAGAGAAAGAGAGAGACAGAGAGAGGAAATGCCAGTGGACTCCGAAGCTGGGTCTGTTTTTACAGCAAATATTACAGCAAAATGTAACAATGTGCCTGAAGCAATGTTCCCTGATAGAGGGGAAAACTCAGGCTCTTCCTCCTTAGAGCAGGGTCTTCAGAAATGGCTTGTGGATGGCACCCTTCACCATTAAATGGAATATTCTAGGGCAGAGACAACTTTATGAGTCATTGAAATCTCTGGTTTTTCATCATGGCGACAAAAATACCCTGGTCAGGTAACATTAGACGGATTTCTAGCCTTGGTATTTGGCATTTCCCTTTCAGACCCATCAGGCCATCCTCTTATAGAATGAAGAATATTCTATAAGCAAAACAGGAATGATTAGGGAAATCCAGTAGAAGTTAGGGGCTTTCAAGCTTTTAAACAGCCCTCTTCCTACTATGAGAAATATATATATTTTACATTGAAAGCTTGAAGCTACACACATATTGGGACATATGTGTGCATGAAGAGAAAGTCCCACAAATTAATATTTACTGGGTATGATGCATTCTGATATTGTCTACTTTCTTTCAAGTCTAGTTTAGACTATTTGACTCTCTTCCATTCTACTCCATTTTAGTTCTTTAATGTGCTGGCTAGAACCCCTAAACTTAAGTGCAGGATTTATGAATGATTTCAAATCCTAAGATGGAAGAGGCCTGGATCCCTGAATCACCACATGGAATGAGCCACCCAGGAGAGCCACCTGCCCAGAAATATCTGTGTTGGACTGACTGTGTTATTATATTGAGCCACTGAAGCTTTCAGGATATTGATCTCAGCTGTCAGGCACCTGTGTTTCCCTAGCATAGCACCTGACATACAATAGGCATTCAAAACCTTTTACTAAATGACTCATGGCATTTATTCTCCCCAGACAAATTTCATTCCTGTGGTAGTAGCCAGTTGTCAGTTGAGACTCCTCTGACTATATCACATCCTTTTACATTAGCTGGGACATTTCTGGCTATGCCTGGAAGTATAACTTTGGATACATAAACATAGGAAAGAAATACAGCTAGTACTAATCTTACATCGATGTCACAGTTCCTTTCTGACCCCACAGAGCAGTTCTTATGCCCATTGGTGATCCTTGTTTTCTAAATGTTAGGGGTGGCTAGATAGAATAACCAAACACAACTAACCAAAAAAATCCATTAATTAATTTTCCTATCAACTATACAATTATTTTATATCTGTATTCACAGTGTGACACTACTCTGAATCTTCCTCTCACTGTTTCACTCTGCCTCTGTCTTAGCTACCACAGTTACAAGCACAAGAGCTCATAGAGGTGACACTGGAATCCTGAAATATTTATTTCTCTTTCAGGCACCTCTGGGCCTTATTGGTAATAAATTATATTCCAAAATCAGGTGGCATGCCCTGCTGGCCTGGGATTGTGATATAAATACATTTACTTGGGATAAGTATTAATTTAGGGCAATCCTTAACACAGGATGGCAGCAATGAACAGAAGTAGAATAAGAATATTCTGTGCCTACAAGTATGTGCTTTACAGGACCAGTATATCATCTCAGTGTGAAGGTATCATATTCACTTACAGGAACTTTTCATTTGGTGACTCTGACTTCCCACTGTTACTTAAGGTCTTTATTTATAGCATTCAATCAATAGGAGAAGAGCACATGATTTCCTTATAGTTGTAAGGTTCCAAATTCAACAGACCAAAATACAGACATTTCTCTTTAGGAAGTGTGATGCCTGACTTTGAGGAAAGTAGCACTTCCTTGGGAAGCTGTGATGTCCTGGTTTTCACCTACGCAAAGGGGTGAGTGGGGGCTCCTCTTTCTAATTTTCCCAAAGACACATTGAGTTGTAAAGCCACTCACCCTTAGTGCTGTGTTCACCTCTAGGAGGGTTCTTTCCTGATTTTCACAAAAGCCCAGTGCCAGCTAGCAGCAACACTATTTCTTGGGCTGAAATGTGATAACATGTAATATTCTGGTTTACTTGATTTTTTTAGGGCACTGTAAGCTTTATTTCAGATAGAACAGAGACTTAAAAACAGCCAAATGGCAATGAGAAGTTATGTCCTGATTCTGGTGGCATACCTTTAGCCAAGGGCTCTACTGTGATGACTTCGCTGCTATTGCCTCTCCCGGCTGACGTCACAGCCACCACCCAGACACTGTACTGACGGTTCCGGCTCAGGTTAGGGATTCTGTAGGAAAATGAGTCAGGAGAGGCTTCAAACTCGCTGATCACCTGTGGGAGGAGACAGAAAGGTTCCCACATTCAAGGAGGTAAAAGGCACATAGGAATTTCCTAGAAGAATGGTTAGTCACACATTACCTATCATAAGAAACAAAACCCACCACTAATCCTTCTCTAAAAGGCTGGATTTGCTATCTCCACATATAGATCTATCTCCCCATAGTCTACATTTCTCTATAAAGCAGCTTTGACAGCCACTGACGAGGAATTAAATTAACCACTTAAACTATGAGAACAGACTACACATCTGTTTTTAGCTGAGACAGAGTAGCAAGAAACAGGTTTTCCCTCCTACCAGAAACAACTAAAGAACACCAGTTACCAAGGCTTTGCACACGAGGTATTGAAGGCCAGTGGTCTGTGAACTGTGGGGGACAAATGAGGCAAGGCATACAATTGCAGAGATTCCAGGCCATGGCACAGGGAGGGGAGCCCAGGAAGGGCTCCTTGAGTCAAGGAGACAGAACTGAGAGACCAAGTGGGAGCTTACACATTGGTCCTGTAGAAGAGAGAGCAAGGCTGGATGTTTCGAGAGGGATGCTCTTAGGCATGTGATTTCTCCAGTAGATAAGTGCCCTGCAAATTACCTAACATCTAGTCTAAACAGCATCACTTATCCATAAAGGGTACAGAATTAAACCACTTTTAACAAGGCAACAGGTAAGAAAAAAAGAGTAAAATGGGAAAAATATGTCACTGAGTGTAGCAAAGCAAATCTATTAGATTAAATCCTTGTCCTTAATGTTCAGCTGAAAATGCTTATTCTGAGAAAGAGGGAGGATGCATTATCACTTTCTTATGAAACATTTCCTCAGTATTTTAGTATGAGCTATAAAGCATTGCTTATATTTAGATTTTATTCATTTTCTATTTATTGGATACAAGATTTTCCCACACAATGATCTAATTGCATTTCAGCTGGCTTGCTAATTTCTATATACATTTCACTATGTGACACTCCCTTCCACATTCTGGGAATGCTCAATGAGAAGAAGAGATCAATTTTATTTCCAGGCTTCTCCTGACCCTACAGTGAGGAGGATACACCAAAGACTGTGGCGTGTTACATGAGCATGGAGGAATAGAAAGAAACAAAGTGGAACTTGACTCCCAACCACCACAAGATAAAGAATGTGGCATATAGAAAAGGAAATGCTCAGTGTTTCTAAGGGATTAGTGAATCAAATACGGCAGAAGGAGACATTTGTGGGGAGGGGAAAAAAACCTTTCCTAACATTTAAATACCTAAATATTTGATTTTCTTCTAGTAGATCTTTAACTCTCCAGGCTCATCATCTTCAGAGCTGACAGGAATATTAACTATTCTAGAAGATTTTTGTTTTTTAAGTGAGACAAGGAGAGATAGTGAGACAGACTCCCATGTGCACCTTGACCTGGATCCACTTGAAACTATATGGGGCCGATGCTCAAACCAACCGAGCTATACTCAGCACCAGGGGCTAATGCTTGAACCAACTGAGTCACTGGCTGTGGAAGAGAAGGGGCAGAGGGAGGGGAAGAGAAGCAAATAGTTGCTTCTTTAACTTGTGTGCCCTGACCAGGGATTGAACCTGGGACATCTGCACACCAGGTCAATGCTCTATCTACTGAGTATACCGACCAGGGCCTCCAGATGATTTTATTGTGTGCAAAATGTGAATTAATCTGAAAGGCATGATTATAATTGGGCTAAACATTTGTTTCAAAGGAAGATTTTAGTGTTAATTTATGATCTGAGGAAATACAAAAACAATCAACGTTAGGAAAGCTTTGGTGCCAGGCATATGACTTGCAGAGTCATGGTTCTTGATAGGGAATTCTGCCCCATAGCTCACTTTTCATTCTTCTCTGCCTGGCATGATAAAGTGGACAGGACAGCTGTGGACAGGGTCACCAATTAGCCTGTGTCTACCATACATTCCTGTTAACCACTCGAGAGAAAGTCTGTTTTTTCTCATCTAAAATGTATTTAAACATGTTAATTCTATCAGAACCTGTAGATAACCTAACATTTATTAATTAGCTATTCTAAATGGAAATGGTTCTAAGAGGCAGCCAAGTTATTTATTTCTTTGTCTATCAGAGATTACAGAATAGAGAGTGAGTTTTTTCCTCTAGCCAATGTAACATACCAGGACCCATCCATAATGTTCTGGAGGGAAGACTTTGGTGTTCTGTTTGAGACACATATTTAAAATATAAAACATTATCCAGGCTATCTATGGAGCTATTACTAATTCTGCACTTAGAAACACGATGTTCATGGTTTTCACTGTTCGGTAGCACACCAATAGAACTCCGCCGAAAGCGCAGAGGTCCATGTCTGATGCTCCACAATAAGAGGCACAGACCACCTGGCGCCAGTCGCCCAGACTTCCTGTCTCACACATCGCCACTTCGGGTTGTGGTGAGAAAATTCATGTAAGGACTCTTAGCTCCAGGCTTAGTAATAGCAAGAGCTCGTAAATGGTCACGGAGTTAGAAAGCATAGGCATTTACTTAGTTCAACCCCAGTGTGTAAATTACAAGGTAAGTCTCTGTCCCAACAGAACAAAAAATGATCATGGCTCGGCAAATGGAGGATTTAATTAAAATGAGGCAAGATAGGATTCTGACATGTTTCTGCTAAAACTCTAGGAATGAAATCATTTGAATTTTTCTTCTAACAGGATTTCTCTCATCGTTGAGGACAAGATTAATAGTGGCAACATTCCTAGAAAAATAAGTGGAAACTTCATGAGTTTGATTTTTAAAAATATTTATACTAAGTTTCTTTTTCTTTTTTTAAATAAGATGTCTAACATATTTGCCTCCCTAAAATTGTACCCAGTGTGACTTTATCAAACTAAAAAGCTTTTGCACAGCTAAAGACAATAAGAACAGAATAAAAAGACAAACTACACAATGGGAGAATATATTTGACAATGCATCTGATAAGGGGTTAATAACCAAAATTTATAAAGAACTTGTAAAACTCAATACCAGGAAGACAAACAATCCAATCCAAAAATGGGTGAAAGAAATGAATAGACACTTCTCCAAAGAGGACATACAGATGGCCAATAGACATATGAAAAAATGCTCATCACTATTCATTAGAGAAATGCAAATTAAAACCACAATGAGATATCACCTCACACCAGTCAGAATGGTGCTCATCAACAAAACAACACAGAATAAGTGCTGGCGAAGATGTGGAGAAAAGGGAACCCTCCTGCACTGCTGGTGGGAATGCAGACTGGTGCAGCCACTGTGGAAAACAGTATGGAGATTCCTCAAAAAATTAAAAATCGAACTGCCTTTTGACCCAGCTATCCCACTGTTAGAAATATACCCCAAGAACACCATAGCACTGTTGGAAAAGAAGACATGCACCCCCATTTGCAGCATTGTTCACAATAGCAAAGATCTAGAAACAGCCCAAGTGTCCATCAGAGGACGAGTGGATTAAAAAGCTTTGGTACATATGTACTATGGATTACTACTCAGCCATAAGAAATGGTGACATCGGATCATTTACAACAACATGGATGGACCTTGATAACATTATACTGAGTGAAATAAGTAAATCAGAAAAAACTAAGAACTATATGATTCCATACACAGGTGGGACATAAAAATGAGACTCAGAGACATGGGCAAGAGTGTGGGGGTTACAGGGTGGGGGGGGAGGAGAGGGAGGGGGTTGGGGGAAGGGAGGGGCATGAAGAAAATCAGAAGGTGACGGAAGACAATTGGATTTTAGGCAATGGGAATGCAGCATAATCAAATGTCAAAATAACCTAGAGATGTTTTCTCTGAACATATGTACCCTGATTTACCAATGTCACCCCATTAAAATTAATAAAAAAAAATTGTGCCCAGTGTGGAAAATGCATCTAATGGTATAAGTGTTACAATCCCTGAGCCAGACAGCACACATTCAAGTGGCCTGCCTTTCTGTGTCATTGCGTTAGGTCTGGTAGATAGAGGCATGAATCTCTAAGGAACTTGACAGTATACTCCTCAGAAGAATGGAAAGGTCGCTGGAAGGCTCTAGTGCTTCAGTGTAACCCCATGAAAAGCCCAGGGGCAGTGTCTTCCAGACCTGCTTTCATTCCAGAATTATTTTGCCTTGTGGTTTTGGTGAAGTCTTTCTCTTTTAATGCCTAAACCAGTATATAACATAAAATTGGCCACCATGAGCTGCTTTAGAGGCTCTTTAGTAATTTCTATAAAACTGGATGCTTCCCCAATAACTGCTGAATTCATTTCCAAATCCCTCACACTATTTAGCACAACAGATGAACTTGTAGAGCCATGTAAGCTTTCTCTAATCCCCTCCCTTGGGCGCCCTATCTGCCTTCTGTTTGTGTCTCTTACAATCCTTATATTCATTCTCCTCTGGGTCCTAGCCTGTGTGCCCCTCCCATCTCTCCCCTGCTGCACAGCATTCAGGCTCTCCAAGGGTGGTCCTTCCTCACCCTCCCTCCAGGAAGCCACAGGGTCCAGGTCAGAGCCCTGCAGAGTCGGGACCCACTAGCTGCTAACTGGGTTGAACTGAGGGAGTGTCTGTGGTATTAAATGTGTTTCATAATGACCTAGAAATTATTTGAATACAATAAAAAATAAGTAGAGGGCAGGCTGCTCAGATCAAATTATTCGGTGTGTCTGATGGATATTAAAAAAATGCCACTTAAACATTCAATTAATTTTTAATAAAAACTTAATTAATTTTTTAAATAAAAAACTAATTCTACTAAGAACTATGGTACTTTAAAAAGCACTATATCTAATTATTAACACGCAGTAAAAAAAAAAAAAAACCCCTCAAATGCTCTGATTTCATAGATAGAATGCTCACAGCAGTGATTTTCTTTAAAAAAACCTTCCCTAAAGCAGAATAAACAAAATGGATAATTCTTTTAATTCTTGGGCAATGGTTCTTTCAAAATATATAAACTTCTGTTTGGTGGCAGAGAAACGGCCTGGTTGACATTAACAATGGGCCATTAACCAGATCAATTAAAAACAATTTGCCTCTGTTTTTAAAATTCTTATGTAATATATATACTAATTCAATTTATTTTCATTTTATTTCACTATTTTCATCTCTAAAAGCAGATAAAATATAGCACAAAGACCTTCCTAAAGGGATAAGGTGGGTATTCAGCACTTATAGAAAAAATAGTACATTAAAAATACTTGTTTTATATGAATCAATTTGGGTGGTTTCTTCTGCATTTTACTGAGATCTCTGTAGTTGCTATTTTATACATGACCATGGCTATTTAAAAAAAAACCTTCTAATCATAACATATTTTACTTTTTTTGCCTTTCAAAAATAAAAGTCATTGTTATAATGTATTGTAAGTGAATTAAATTGATATCCAGAAAAAGCATGGAAGAAACTAGTCTCTCCATGCTACTGTTCAAATCAGGGGCAACTGCCTAATAAGCCAGACTGACATGCCTTAGATTTCCCAGGCACTTTCTAACAGAATCACCTCCATTTCCTGCAATCTCGCCTTATCCCTTCTCCTTTGTCCCACCCTCTGCCATGCACATTATCTGTTTGTGACTGTGCTTTACTAACTTGACTGCTATCACCTATTCAATAAAGTCTTCAAAAAGACCTAGTTTACCATCATATAACTCATCACATGGAAGAAAGAAACTAGTGAGACTGGATAGGCTATTCTTGTTAATAAAAAAGAATATACACATAAAATGCAGTATTGGAAGAAAAATAGCCATTTTCATTGTCTTAACTAAAAAATATTTGAAGCCAATTTATTTCCTTAAATAGTCCCACAAGTCTGTGTCAGGCCAAATCAAAAAGAAGAGATGGTTTCAAAGCTGGACTCTATTAGAACTGGTCGACCCAAAGGACGTTGTACACTGTGCCTTCGGAGTAGCAGCCAGGGCATACACTCCACAGGAACTGTGCTGTCCACCTGGTCTGAATGAGCACCACTGCAAGGCCAGGAGACTTATTGGCAATTTCTCTGCAAAATTGGGCAGGCTGTCTTGCAAAATTAGGTTCCAAATGAGATTTCTAGGGCTGGCTTCTCTTTTCTCCTGCTCCATAAAGTCCAAAATTGGGCTTAGGATTCTCAAGGCCAAGGTTTCTCCCAACTTGAAAGTGCATGTCACCAGCATTTTAACCAATTACAGCCTCGAGACAGTTTCCCTTAATTCCCAGTGAATTTTTATTTTTATTTATTTATTCTTTTTATTTTTCCAAAGTTAAAAGCGGGGAGGCAGCTTGACCAGGCAGTGGCACAGTGGATAGAGCATTGGACTGGGATGCCGACGACCCAGGTTCGAGACCCCGAGGTCGCCAGCTTGAGCACGGGCTCATCTGGTTTGAGCAAAGCTCACCAGCTTGGACCCAAGGTCTCTGGCTCGAGCAAGGGGTTACTCAGTCTGCTGAAGGCCTGTAGTCAAGGCACATATGAGAAAGCAAACAATGAACAACTAAGGTGTCGCAATGAAAAACAGATGATTGATGCTTCTCATTTCTCTCTGTTCCTGTCTGTCTGTCCCTATCTATCCCTCTCTCTGACTCTATCTCTGTCTCTGTTAAAAAAAAAAAAAAAAAAAAAAAAAAGCAGGGAGGCAGTTAGACAGACTTTTGCATGCGCCCGACTGGGATCTGCCTGGCATGCCCAACAGGGGGTGATGCTCCGCCCATCTGGGGTGTTGCTCTGTTACAGCCAGAGCCATTCTAGTGCCTGAGGTGGAGGCCATGGAGCCATCCTCAGTGCCCGGGCCAACTTTGCTCCAGTGGACCCTTGGCTGCGGGAGAGGAAGAGAGAGACAGAGAGAAAGGAGAGGGGGAAGGGTGGAGAAGCAGATGGGCACTTCTCCTGTGTGCCCTGACTGGGAATTGAACCTGGGACTTCCACATGCCAGGCCGACGCTCTACCACCGAGACAACTGGCCAGGGCAGGGATGCCCAGTGAATTTGAATGATCATTACAATGATTAAAAAAAAGAAAATTAAATTACAGATTCCACAGAGAGATTGAGAAGTTATTGGCTGGTTCATTGAGAATGGGTTAAAGGAGGGGGAAGAATGACCTTTTTCAGAGAGACTATATATATAAAAGATAACACACCACATCTCTACACCTGAGTCTAGATCTGATCATGTCACTACCTTGTGCAAATTTCTTGACTTCTCTCTTTTAGCTAAAAATAGTTCAAAATCCCCACATTGACCTATACAGTTTTCCACAGTCCAGCTCCAGCTCATGGCCAGTGTCATATTCTACTAACCCTACCCTGTCCGGTACCTGAGCCACACCCACACCATGTGTCGTAAAAGTGTGTGTGTCTGAGCTCAGAGTCCAGCTCTTTACCCCAACAGCCTGCCACCATCCCCGGGAAGCTCGCTCCCTCTCATCTCAGTGATCTTCAGAACTGATTCTCAACCTCACTTTGCGTGACCATAATCTCTTATGTTATTGTTTGACAGGGGCATAGTTGGACCCCATTGTGGCTTGTCAATTTAAGTGCAAAAATCACAGTCATTGTTATGCCTTTGAAAAACTCAGAATCATGCTGAAATAGTGGATGTTCAGCAAATGTTGCATTGAACTAAATTTTACGGATGATGGCTGTGAGTCATCCTATTGAGCAGGGGTCAGGAACTTTTTTGGCTGAGAGAACCATGAATGCCACATATTTTAAAATGTAATTTCATGAGAGCCATACAAAGACCAGTGTATGTTACACATTATCCAATAAAAATTTGGTGTTGTCCCAGAGGACAGCTGTAATTGGTTCCAGCAACCCGCAAACATGAACATGAGTGGTAGAAAATGAATGGATTGTAATACATGAGAATGTTTTATATTTTTAACATTATTATTTTTTTATTAAAGATTTGTCTGTGAGCCAGATGCAGCCATCAAAAGAGCCACATCTGGCTTGCGAGCCATAGGTTCTCGATCCCTGCTATAGAGATTAAATTGTATAATGAAATTTCTGCTTAATAAGGCTGGAAAGGGTGTGATAATTTGTAGGATGCTTTCTATTTTAGCAGGAGTTAGATAAAATGCCTGTGCATTTAGATCACTGACAGGAAAATCATCCTTCCGTAGTTCTGCTTAATGGACCTATGGGTGGGTCTCTTTCTTCTGTAATGACAAAACTAGAAATTATGGAGATGCCAAAAGCTGGCCTAAGAAAGCAGTCATGCTTCATTTACACATGTGCAATGAGTTACTCGTGCATCGGGGCTTTGTGGAGAGAGCCTCTGTGTGCAGGCCCGGGCTGGGCTCTACACGCCCCTGGGACCCACCAGCGCTTCCTTTTGCACTCTGCACCTGAGCATGCCCTCATGTGGCTGGGGAAAACCTAGACAAATTTCTTTGAGAGAAAGCTACTTCTGAGCATCCCAGACCTATGAAAACCAATTCTGGTTTCATAAAAACTCCTGGGAAGTCCATTTCGGATGTTTCCTTGGAAATAACCTCTGCATTTCATGGCCAATTCTGATGGAAATGGTTCTAAATAGCCTTTACGTTTTGTAATTTACATATATTTATTAGACTTTGATTTTTTTTCAGGGTGTGGGAGACATTGCATATTATCTTTTATATGTAGTCTTCTGAAAACAGTCATCCTTCCCCCTCCTTTAATTCATTTTGCCGGTTTCAGACAATGAGACCAAGATTTATCCGGTTCCACTCCTAGACATCAGACATTGCAAGCATGTAGTCTACTGTCAGGCCACTCACAAAATTTCAAATTCCATCTTTTGCTAAACTGAACGGAGAAAACACCATGAAGCAAATGCATAAGATTAGACAATGGATTCCACACCTTAGAGAAAAGAGCCTGTGTCTTTTGACAAAGTGCTTGGGGACTTTGAGAGAAAATTTACATCAGTAAGGAGGTTAGCAGAGGGCCCCTTATAAAAAAGATGGAATGACAGACATGCTGTGTCCTGAGTTACCCTCTCATGTTCCACATTCAGCTGAGATCATTTCAAAGGAAAAGCGGTTCAGATACGGGAGCAAGAAAAATACACAGAGCTAGCACTGCCCTCTGGTGTCCACCTGCCGCATAGGCAGCCGTGGATGAGCCTCTGGAAATCTGATAGATCCAGTTTTCTGACTTAAAATAATTACATAAACTAAAGATGGGGAGGAAAAAAACCCACTTTCTAGACACTTAGAATTTCTTATCAATTCCAATGAAGGAAACATCATCTTTCAATAGAATTGATAAGAAACAGAACAGATGGGATTTTCATGTGCTCACCTCTAAAGTTGAGTGTATTCATTCTCTCTGATATTTACTTATAAAGGCAATTTTTTTGTTTGTTTAAAACATAGGCGTTTCATGGGAAACCTCTGTAGCTCCCACTCAATTTTACTGTCAACTTAAAATGACTCTAAAAAAAGGACTGTGAGAAAAATAGGCTTTGTGTCCTTCGATGTTTGAAGTAGAGGAATAGCAAGGGGCTTGAGAGAGGGAGTAGAGCACTTCAAGGCCACATGGCAGACCACAGGCACTGTGATGACCACATCCCCAGATCTACCATGGTTTCCAATATGCTCAAAAGGCAGCACAGAGTTGCTCTCCTGGTGGCTGTAAGACCTCTGCCAGGTGAGAAATTCAGGTATTTTCCACCTTTGCTGGTTGCCTTGATCTCATTTCTATCATTTTTTAGAAGAGTTTTATCAAGAAGGTACTGGGTGGTCAAATTCCAGTGCTCTGTGCATGATGGGATGTGGAAATCCCAGGCAGATGCTTTCTATTCCATTCTGCAGACTGTTTGATCATGACTTCAGGAGAATAACTCTTCCTTTTTTAGTGTGTGACATTCATAGGCTGCTTTCATGGGGACTTACAGGGCTCCCAGCATTCACAAAGCCTCGGTCACTCAGGACTAATTCCAAATAAGCCAGGTGGAATTTTTTAGTTTAGAGGTAAAGACCAGGTTGGGAAATCAGAGACAGAGTGATGCACTGGTGTTTTCTGTACCCTGCTAGCCTCTTTCTAGCATGTTAGAGTCAAAATGGCAAATGTGAATCTGACAGCAAATAGGTTATTGAATGCATGAATGAATAAAAATAAAGAAGCATTTCATATTATCATGGAGTATGGGTAGTCTTTACTCAGCAATAATACCGTCTCTCTTTGGTGATATGGTGACAACAATCTTGTCTCTGTCAGGGCTAGCAAGAGCGGTCCTCAGTGAGTTAGTTGCCTCTCCGAGTAGAGGAATACAACTGGCCAGCATTTCAACTGGGCATCTGCACTGCTTTGCACCTCTGGGCTTTGATGGTAGGGTTCAGCAGGTGAGAATGAACAGCATGTTTGAAATCAAATAAGAAATTCACAAATAAGTTTTGGAACCCAACTTTGACCATCTTCTATTAAATCTACTTCAATTCCAGAGGTGCCGCTGCTGACATCTACTCAGCAGAACACACAACTTGCTATTTGCAGCAGAGAGCTGGCCCTCAGGGTGCTGCACACATGCTCGCCCACCTCCCCACCGTTAAGCATGGCCACTGTCTACAGCCCTTGGGGACTCCTACAGACACTAGAATTGGAAAAACATATCACGTTAATTAAAGGATCAATGAACACATGAGTTAGGAATGTTATTCAGCCTTGAAAAGTAAGGAAGTTTTGACACCTGTGATACCACGGTTGAATCTTGAACACACGATGCTGAGTGAAGTAAGCCAGTCACAAAAGGACAAATGCTGTGTAATTTCACCTACATGAGGTCCATAGAATAGCTCAATATATAGACAGAAAGTAGGATGGTGGGGGCCAGAAGCTGGGGGGGGAGTAGAAAAGGGGAATAAGTGTGCAATGGGGATAGAGTTTCAGTTGGGAAAGATAGAAAGTTCTAGAGATAGATGAGGATGATGGCTGCAGCAAGAGGAGTGTAATTAATGTCACAGAGCTATACACTTAAAATAGTAAAAATGGTGAACTTAAGGTACAATATTTACCAGGATAAAACCAAAATAAATTCACATATATTCCACAAATAATTATTGAAAGGTTATGCATGTCAATTCTATACTGGGAGATATAAAAATGGATTAGATATGGTACTTACCTAAAAAAAAAAGTCATAAAAATTTCCATGGAAACATCATTAATTTTAGTGAACCATTTTTTCTTTTCTTTTCTCTAAAATTTCCCTTTTGTAGCTGGTCTAAGAAATATTTTATAGGTATACTTCACTGGTGGTAATATTAGTGATAATAAATATTGCAGTTTGAAATATTCAGTACTCTGATTTTTAATTCCTTCACAATGAGCTCAACTGACTAGTCAGTAAAGGTCTTTGCTCCTCATTAGAGTCCCTCTATTACAACAGGGTCTGCCTGCTGCTGCTTCTTAGTGGGGATGGAGCAGGAGAAGAGGTCAGGGTGGGAGAGAGGAGTAAGGAGGGAAGGAGGGAGAGGGAGGTGGGGGGAAGGTATGAAGTGCATCTAGTCACGAGTCCAACAGCAAAATTAATAGGTGTTGTCCACTGACTATCAATTAAGGCACAATCAAGGAGCCTGGGTTTTGATTTGGATAAGCCGCTGGCAGTTTTGTGGGAAGTCACCAAATAAACAATAATTCTAGACAATTGTGTCCCTTGGGATTTAGACGTGCATTTTCAAATGATGCACAAATGAGGATGTTGCTTTGTGTGTGGAGACAACAGGGGAAAAAGAAAACCACTGGGCAGACCCAAGTAGGTGGGAAGCGAAGGGACAGCACTGTCCCCAGTGAGCCCTTGCTGCTGGGGCTGAAGAGGCTTGAAAGGCACTTGGTTATTTACCAACTTACTGTGGGGTAGGGGTGGGAGCAGAACACAGTGTACTTCCGGATGATGCCGTTCAACTTGAGCGGGGGTAGCCAGGACACAAAGACCATGGAGGCAGAGGCCGCGGCTGCCTTGACGCCTGCAGGAGGACCTGGAACTAGACACGAGAGCCACAAGTTTAGTCTCAGCCATGTTGCCAACACCTGCACTCAGGCCCACCTGCCTGATGTGACCCGACCCTGCCCCACCCCCTGCCATCTGGACCCCGCCACACCCTCTGCTCAGTTAAGGCCTCTGATAATGTGTTGTAATGTCAAACATCAAAGTTGTTCTCAAAAAATACCGCCTTGGTTTGAAGTCTGACAGAAGTCTGACTAAGTGTTATACAGATACTTTATTCTGCTTTACTTTTGTCATAATCCCTTTCCTGGCCTTGGTGATCAGGCATAGGCAGGCGTGTGTGTGTGTGTGTGTGTTCGTGCATGCATTTATGATGTGTGTGGTATGTGTGTCTATGTGTGTGGTGTGATATATGTGTGTAGGGTGTGTGTGTTTAGTGTGTGTGAGTGCTGTGCTGTATATGTGTGCACCCATGCATGCACATATGTGATCCGCCACAGGAGCCATGGGAGCCTCAGACCCACAGTGGTGTCTTTGAGCCGTGAGCGGATGGGGTGATATTGGATGGATGCATCCACATTGCACTCAGCACAGCCCAGCAGTGCATACATGCCCCTTTCTCTTTCCATTTCCACAAAATCTGATATTTTGCTCCTACTATGGCTTTCAGACATTCTTTAAAGTAGACAAATCTTTTAACTCAAGTCTCATGTGGGAAACTGCCATATAGCTGTGGTGAAGTGGAGTGGCTCTTCTTGAAGTAGAGCGAGGAGCAAGGCGTCCCCACTGGACCTCGGGGCTCACCCCGTCCAGTGGGGCCCCCCAAGCCCATGGACCTCACAGGCACCTATATGAGAGTCATTGCAGTAGAGGGCGCTTTGGAATCTACACGGCTGAGGATCTTCCAGGACATCTGGTCTGTTGCGCTGCTGGTGTTCCCGCAAGTGCACAGAGCACGACGCAGTACAGCTGTGCGCTGTGGGCCCTGCGATCCTCAGCAGTGTTGACTGACTTATGAGAGGGTGAGAGACAGCCTGACGCCTGTTTGTTTCTCACCCACTCAGCTCCACTTTCAGCTGTCCCAACAAAGAAACTGTGAACCACTGGGGAGGGAGCACCAATCACACGTGACACCTCCCACGGGCCTCTCCCCACAGGGTGCCTTTCAGAGTGATGTGCACTAGTGAGGCTCTCAGGAAATCTTTGAAAGTAAGCACAACCATCTCTCTTTACACACGCACAACGTCTGCTTTTGCAGAAGAGGATCAGGACTGAAGCTACATTATGCCCCGCCCCCACCCCCACCCCCACCCCACAGTGAAAGTAACAATTGGAAAATTTATAGATGGTGTTTTGTTTGTGTCTTCTTTCCTCACTGCTTGGCTCTGGTTGTAGTCTCAGCAAATAAAACAGCATTAGGATTACACAAATGTTCTCGAATTCAACATCAGCTGCCTTGTATACAAAACAGAAAGCCAGACCAGCACACATTCTCTTCTGTTCTTGTAGCTTAACAGAGGTGCATGGTCTCATTTGACTGGAAGTCCTTGGAAGGGAACCTGAAAGTTGAGAAATTATCATATACCCTGAGAATATGTCCAGGGATCAAAGGCTATATTTATGGACCTGAGACTTAATCTGTGGGCCCAAGAAAACATCTATGGACCTTGGAATATGTCTATTAACAAAGAATCCTTCTGTTTTGGGTACAGAAAACTTGCTCCATAAACAAATGTTTTGATTGTAAACTATCCCCTGCAGAAGTAAACATTTTGTCTTATTTTTGATTCTATGTATTTCTTTTATCTAGTATTTATTTATTTTGTCTTTCTGTGTTTTATTAGAAAGTGATAAATTTTTCCTTTTTAAGATGTCACCGAACACCACAATTGAAACCTGTAGGCCTCCTGACACTGAGGGGCTAGGATCCCTAGTTTAGGGAATGTATTGGAAATAGAGGATGAGATTGACTATTTCTTGTTAATATGATTAGTATTTCCTTACATGTGAGACACCAATGACCATGGAAACTTCCACCCGTGCCCACAACAGTGCCTCGCTGAGGAACAACTTTATGAATATGGGAAATTATTATTTTACTAAAATTTTACCCATATTTTTACATAATTTAACTGAAGTTGATGGTGTATTCCAAACTTCAAAACCATAAGGCTTCATAGTAGATTAATACACAAGACCTATGCTTAACTTTATTAAGCATTCCTCCTATGGTCATTAGCTTTTGTGCCTTCCTTGAGTCAGACACAAAATTGCATTTGGTTCTAGAAACTGCCCAAAATGTCTATTTATATTAGACAGATACTCAATCTATAAAGGTGGCTAGCACAAATCTTTATCATTTCTACACTAATGATTTTTTCATGTGAATCTAGGAGATAATTTCATTATTATATTATTTTTCCCCTTCTTTCCATTTAATCTCTGCTCTGCTTCCTTAAAAAAGTGCTGATGACTTATCCCAAGTGAACAATGACATTCAATTCTGCATCACCCCTTGTCCCACACACAGGTACACATGGAGTGCTTCTCCTGCTGCCCGGGGTAACTGGTATACCCAAGGCAGGACCTTCTAGCAGTCAATCACATCTCCATATACCATTAGCACTGGTAGCGAAAGCAGAGAATTATGACTGAGAGATTAGACTTTGGGTCTCGGGGTCAAGTTTTGAGACAGAACTCTATGATTTCTAATACTGGAGAATTAATTAAAATTTGATCCAAAATGACCAGTCAGTAAGAATCTGTGGTGAGCCTTCCCTTCTTATTGGAATTGCACACTCTTCTGAATAATGCAGGTGTTAAAATTCATGTTGCTGATCAATTTGCTCTTTAAATAATAATTCCAGTGACATCTGTGTTATTACTTAGCAATGCAAAAGAGTGTTCTGCCCCTGCACTGAAGGAGTTGAGATCAAATAATCAAATATCTAATGTCAAGAATCATCCCACAATGTGTCAAACTAGGTGTTTGCACACATCACTTTACTTTTTATATCTTAATTCTGTCTGATAGCTATGGAAATTTTGTACATGAAGACAGTCAGAGAAGGTTAGGTAAGGTGCCCAAAGTCCCACGGGCTGCAGCATCTAAAAGTGGCTCTTTGTCTGTTCCTTTTAAAAAATTAAATTAGAGCTGTCTTCACTCAGGACATAACTTTACAGACCTCTCTACCAATGTGTGCCTTTCTTATGGCATTGCTTTCAGATACAAAATTTCTCTAAATAACCCAATGCCTTTGAGCAGAATTGGCTGACACTTACACTTTCCCAGGAAGAATTACCTGAATATTTTAGAAAAATGAAAGCTAAATGAGGCTGAATTTGTGTGCAGGTCCTAAGGTACAAGGAGGGCCAGACAGACAGTGCAAATACTAAGTGGGGTGGAGGGACGGGACTGCTTGAGGGAGCAGGACCTGGTTTGCTGAGGTCAGAGCAGAGTGAGGTGGAAGGCGGCAGGTTGTGAATGTCAGGGACATGTTTTTTGTTTTTTTTTCTGAAGCTGGAAACGGGGAGAGACAGTCAGACAGACTCCCGCATGCGCCTGACCGGGATCCACCCGGCACACCCACCAGGGGCGACGCTCTGCCCACCAGGGGGTGATGCTCTGCCCCTCCGGGGCGTCGCTCTGCGACCAGAGCCACTCTAGCGCCTGGGGCAGAGGCCAAGGAGCCATCCCCAGCGCCCGGGCCATCTTTGCTCCAATGGAGCCTCGGCTACGGGAGGGGAAGAGAGAGACAGAGAGGAAGGAGAGGGGGAGGGGTGGAGAAGCAGATGGGCACTTCTCCTGTGTGCCCTGGCCGGGAATCGAACCCGGGACCCCTGCACGCCAGGCCGATGCTCTACCACTGAGCCAACCGGCCAGGGCTCAGGGACATGTTGTTAGGGGACAGAAGTGCTGAAGAGAAGCGTCTACCCAGGCCTTGGAGCATGGTCCTTGGCTTCGCAGCCATAGGGAGAATAGGAGCTGGAGTAGCCACATGTTTGACATTCTAGGTAGGAATGGGTTGCAGAGACATCAAAGTTGTTAATACATGGTAAGTTCTCTGCAATATGTAACTGTGCTTCCACCCAACCACCCACCAGCTTCCTGGGGGACAGGAAGCTGGAAAAAGGACAAACAAATCTCAGAGCCAAATTAGCACAGAGCTTAGGTATCATGGTCTCATCTCAACCCTTTCTTTGATATAACTGTGCTCTCCTGTGGGGGCTTACATATGGGGTCAACTGGACATCAGTTGATCCTTCCTTTATTAAAGTGAAAACTGCTTTTCTCATTCCTATAATATTTATTAGAACTTGAACTGTTCTTCAGACAGGCTTGGATAAGGTCCTTAGTTTCTCTTAAAATAATTTTAAAAACCCAACTATTTGTCATATAGTTTTTGTAGCTTTGGGAAATAGTCACATAGCCAAGTCTAAATTACATGAAATGGCAAGAATTAATGGTTTGAAACAAAAGACACTGTGATTTAAAGTTTCACCAAGTCATCATAGATTCTTATTAAAATTTTTAAAAATTAACATAAAGCTCTCAAAATAAGGGCTTATTCTAAAGTGATTCTAAAGCTGGCATGGAATAATATGACTTGACCATTACATAATTTTCAAGTAGAAGGCTGGGAATAATCAGAGTTTATGCTTAATAGCTAGAGAGTCACTAAAATTATTCTCACGGTATACAAAACAGGTATGTATGGCAATTTTTACAGCTCTGAGATAAAAGGAAATTTTATTTATTTATTTTTTTGCTTAAAATAATACTTGGCCAAAAAAATTATAGGGGATGAGAGAAACAATGGATATCCAAACAAAGGCACTAGGAAGTTGATGGTCTGAATCATGCTGGCATAGTTTGAAGGGCAGCAGAAGGTATGCACAAAGTTAAGAATTAGCCCAGCAAATTAAGGTGAGCTCTTCCATCGAGACTTCCTAACAATAGCTCCAGCCTGGGAATGCTGCCACTTGGCAGGAGCCTCCCATGTCTCCTGGTGTTTCAGACAGGAACTGAGTGTTGTACCCAGACCCACCCCATTTCTCACCATCCTCTTTGGTCCTAGTGAAGATCTGCTCACTCCTGACGCCATCTCCGGCGCGGGTAAACGCCAACACCTGGATGCTATAGTTGGTATATTTTTCCAGCCCGTCCAGCTCCAGGGAAGGCTGCGTTGTGGTGATGTTTTTAATCTCACCTAGCTCTGGAGGACAAGAACACATGATCCGGTTACTGCGGCTGTGAGCATGCGCCTTTCCCGGTGTTGTCCTGGATGTTCAGCATGGGGCCATGCGCTTCCATGTGCCACACCCTAAAATTGCTCAAAGAGGACTGTGCATGGCCTTTCCATCTGAACAAGATCATTCATATCAAAATGCCATGGGACATCTGTCTGGAAAACAGAGCCATTCACTCCAAGTTAAGTGTTATAAACCCAACGCCAACACCACGGTTGCCACGCCCCTGAATTCTTCCAGCTAATCACGCATGTCCCTTGCACCCCAATCCCAAAAAGCTGAGGACCATATATTGCTCACTCCGTAG
The DNA here is from genome assembly GCF_036850995.1 of Saccopteryx leptura. Classification (NCBI taxonomy): domain Eukaryota; kingdom Metazoa; phylum Chordata; class Mammalia; order Chiroptera; family Emballonuridae; genus Saccopteryx; species Saccopteryx leptura. Next base: position 219,005,674 of record NC_089504.1, on the reverse strand, counting down.
ACACATTACCGACTGCTCATTAAGAAGCTTCTGCATCATACCATGTACAGTGACACGTGATAATCACTTCGGAAGGTGTATAAATGTCTATCTACTATCTTGTACACCTGAAACTAATATAATATTATATGTCAACTGCTATTAATAAATAAATTTTAAAACTCTGCATGCATTTAATGTGTACATTTTAATGAATTTGGACATATGCATACATGTGTGATACCATTATGACAATCAAGGTAGACATAGCATCACCTCCAGAAAAAACCAAAAACAACTGCAGGCCGAGTTTTGTTTTTTGCTTTTGTTTTTAAAACCTACTCAAAATCAACATGCACGTATCTTTAAGAACCTCAGCTGTTCTTCTCTAATCTCTGAGCTAAGTTGAGGTGGCTTAGCAAACTCTTTTCACCTGGAATAACCCTCTCCACATCCTCGCTGACATGACATGCTGATGTGTCAGAAACTTGCTGTTAGCGAAAAAGGCTCTGTCTTCTGGGGTGAGATCAGCTGATAATGTTCAAAGGTGGAACATTATGCTCTCCCCTCTTGGGCATGTTATACATGGCGATTTGAGAAAACTAATGGTGATGTTTTAATACCTCCACCTATGTTTAGGTTTTGAAAGGAGCCACCTGTGGAGGAGCCAGAGCAGGAGGGAGAGGCCCGAGGAATGGCTCACTCCACAGGCAGGTGTCCGACCATGGAAGGTTTGGGACTGCCTGCGCCCCGTCCCATGTGCCTAGTTACTGAGAGGATGGGTGGGAGGTAGAGGTACAGAGAGATCCTCTCTGGGCAGCTGGCGGTCAGAAAGGCTGACTTTGCAAACATGTAGAGAGCCATAAGGCTGCCTACTAGTTCTCTGCTTGTTCTTACCTGAGGAGAGGTAACTGGCATGCTGCACGTGCTTGCTTGGGCATCAGCACTGTTCTAGGCACACGCATTGACTCATTTAACCATTACAGGGACTCTAGTATTTCTACATTTTACAGGAGAGAAAATGGAGGCAGAGAGAGGACCAACACATAGTCCAAGGTCACAGAGCTCAGTACAGTGCAGGCATCCCCAAACTACGGCCCGCGGGCCGCAATGTAGCCCCCTGAGGCCATTTATCCAGCCCTCACTGCACTTCCGGAAGGGGCACCTCTTTCATTGGTGGTCAGTGAGAGGACCACTGTATTTGGCAGCCCTTCAATGGTCTGAGGGACAGTGAACTGGCCCCCTGTGTAAAAAGTTTGGAGACCCCTGGTACAGTGGCTGAGAGCAAGGTCGTGGAACCACAGTGTGTGGCCTAACACCACCGTCCACCATCTCAGCCACTGGGCCATGGCCACTCCATGGAAATGTACTATCAGCTAGGTGCCATGGGCTTTTGGATGGCCTGGTTTTCTCTTTCTGAGTTTTGTCTTTCTTGTCTCCATTCTTCTGGAATATTGCATGGAATTTCATAGATTAATAGCCACCTATTTGTCATTGTGATGATGGAGATATCCTTTTCAATGTTTGCTTTTGGTCATCCCCAGGAGGATCAGAGTGGAAGCAGGCACAGGAGAAATGCTGACTGTGAAGTAGCGCATGGGTGGCGAGTCTTGTCACATGTGTGCTGGGAGTCTGTGTGTGGCGAGGGTTACAGGGCAGTAGAGGAAGGGGCACACGAGGGATGTGGGGGCACAGACTCAGCCTCAGACCTGAGTGTGAGCTAAAGGCCTGTTTGCACTGTGAACAGATGGTGGGCAAGTTCTGGGGGCAGGATGCTCTGCTGGAGGAGAGAGCCAGGCAATGGGGCAGCCCTCAAAAGACACAGTTAGCCCAGTGTCTTCTGGGGAGGCCAGAAGAAGAAAGATTTTTAGGGACCACAATTTGGAAGCCTCAACAGATGCTTATGAATATGAGAAAACTATTTGCTCATGTGTGTGGCATTGCGCATTCATTAAGTCAGTCATGTTAGACTCAGGAGAGTTAGGAATACTCCCTCTGAAGGCAGGGTCCATCCTGGGTGACCAAAGGTCTTTTACCATTATATTATTCACATATAATTTTTATTTTTCTGAACATATTTAAGATAGGGCAATTGGATTAGAATAAAACCTCTAAATGTTAATGAGAAAAAGTATAAGCATAAATCTTCTAAGATCTTTTCAGATTTAGAAACTTCTACAGTCCTGGCTGGTTGGCTCAGTGGTAGAGCATCGGCCTGGTGTGCAGGGGTCCCGGGTTTGATTCCCGGCCAGGGCACACAGGAGAAGCGCTCATCTGCTTCTCCACCCCTCCCCCTCTCCTTCCTCTCTGTCTCTCTCTTCCCCTCCCGCAGCCCAGGCTCCATTGGAGCAAAGATGGCCCGGGCGCTGGGGATGGCTCCTTGGCCTCTGCCCCAGGCACTAGAGTGGCTCTGGTCGCAACAGAGCGATGCCCCAGAGGGGCAGAGCATCGCCCCCTGGTGGGCAGAGCGTCGCCCCTGGTGGGCGTGCTGGGTGGATCCCGGTCGCGCGCATGCGGGAGTCTGTCTGACTATCTCTCCCCGTTTCCAGCTTCAGAAAAAAAAAAAAAAAAAAAAAAAAAAGAAACTTCTACACTTCTACATACATTGTGCCAAAAATTAAACACACATACACACACACAAATACATATACACAGCTGCACACATGCACACACATGAAGCACATGCATATATACATGCCAGCACACACATATGCACACAAACACACATACAAATATAAACACATGCACACTCATGGCTGCACTGACAAGCACACACACATATGCACTTGCACACATGCAAACACACTCAGGGGAAATGTTTCTAAGGAGACAGAGAGTTCCCTGGGGCTGTGCCAGGAACTAGTCATGAGAACTTAAATCATTTGACCTCTTGGGGCCTCTGCCTTTCATTTGTTTGCTTTTCTCTTTAAAAGGGGCCTGGGAGTCTCCACCGCACAGAGAAAATGGGCTCAAATACATAATGTGGGAGAGGCTGTACCCATAGGAAGGGTTGCTCCTGAATGAGGCCATGAGGAGGAGCAGGAGGAGGAGGAGAAGGAGGAGAGGAGTAAGGGAGAGAAGGCAAGTGGGGCGCCTGGTCTTTCCAAAGAGCAGCAATTAAGCCAAAGAATCACACCTGCTCATCAGTGACCATGCTAATTACAATGAGTGTTAGGGTGTTTATTCATATTGGGGGTTTATATTGCTTTGATGAACTCAGTTATCATGAACCAGGAATATGACTGCATTTAAAACCCCCATTCAAGGCCCTGGCTGGTTGGCTCAGCAGTAGAGCATTGGCCTGGCATGTAGAAGTCCCAGGTTCAGTTCCTGGCCACGGCACATAGGAGAAGTGCCCATCTGCTTCTCCACCCCTCCCCCTTCTCCTTCCTCTCTGTCTCTCTCTTCCCCTCCCGCAGCCGAGGCTCCATTGGAGCAAAGTTGGCCCGGGCGCTGAGGATGGCTCCATGGCCGCTGCCTCAGGCACTAGAATGGCTCTGGTTGCAACAGAGCAATGCCCCAGATGGGCAGAGCATCGTCCCCTGGTGGGCATGCTGGGTGGATCCCGGTTGGGCACATGTGGAAGTCTGACTGCTTCCCTGCTTCTGACTTTGGAAAAAAATATACAAAAAAAATAAATAAATAAATAAAATTCTCAATCAAAATGATCCCCAAAGATTTCTAAAACTACCCGACTGCCAGATTCAACCCTGCACAATGTCCCTCATGCCCCCTGGTAGCGGGGTGTCCCAGGTCAGGAGAGCCTCTATGATTAGCAGATACAGGGGAAATAAGAAGAAAAATTATGAAAAAAGCCAAATGCAAAGCAGCACGCTTCATTTTCCATTTTATTTTTTAGATCTGGTTCTCTTTTCATGGTTTAACATGGATATCTGTCATCTATCTCTCATAGCACCAACAGGGTTATTATTTTTTTAAATATGGGAAGTGGAGAAGAGTGTCTGGTTGGTCATCAAAGTAAAACACTATGAAATGAATCTATAAAACAAATTCAGAAATAACACTAATTCTTTTACAAAAAGCTTTTTTTTAAAAAAAATGTATATTTTGAAACAAAATAGATTTATGTATTTATTTCAACTCTCTCTCATTCTCAGAATGTGTTAAGGTAGCCACTTACCATGGCTGTGGCTGCGGTCACCCCACTTTGTATCTGTACATTACTTTGCTCTAAAACATGTTTTTCCTGAAGAAAGACAAAAGTGATGAGCAGTAGCTTGGGTTCAATGGAAGGGGTGACTTTTCAGGATGCCCCAGCAATGTCAGATAAATGGCTTTGGCTAGGTCACAAGCATTATTTAACCTTCTGGTTATGATAAAATACTCAGAAATTTCACCAACATATTGTGTGTTTAACCTATGCTATCAAAGATATGTTAACTAATTTCACTTAATCTAATCATGTTAACAATGACAAATTACTTATTAATATTTTTGAAAATGTTTGGGGCAATTGCTAATCACAGCAGCAGTAATTACCTCTGCCTCTTCTAGCCTGTGTGAGTGTGTGTGTGTGTGTGTGTGTGTGTGTGTGTGAAAGAGTATGTGTGAGTGTGCATGTGTATTGTGAGTGTGTGCATGTGTTTGTATGTATGAGAGAATGTGTGTATGAATAAAAGTGTGTAAATGTGTGTGTGAATGAGAATGTATGTGTGTGCAATATGTTTTCACGGATCAGTGGGCATAGTTCGCTACACAGTCACTATATGCTCTATGTCTGTGGAAACCTCAGGGCCACAGCCTGAGGAGTTTGTCCAAAAGCATCCAGTAATTCTGTGGAATTACCTGCTCATTCATCAGTGTTCTCTCACAGGTAGCAGGGAAGTCATGACTGTCATAAACAGGTTTCTCTCTGAGGGAAGTTAAGTATAGGACTTCTACATTAGACATTGAGCATATCACTTTGACCTTTTTAATTGATTTGAGAGAGAGAGAGAGAGAAAGAGAGATAAACACTGTTTGTTGTTCCACTTATTTATGTATTTATTGGTTGATTCTTGTATGGGCCCTAACCGGGGATCAAACCCACAACCTTGGTTTATTGGGATGACGTTTTAACCAACTGAGCTATCTGGCCAGGGCCATATCACTTTGATCTTAACACAGTGAGTAAAAATATCTTTAGAAACACTATGCATTTCCAAAGCATTATTTGTTTAAGTTTATGTGTTTGAATATGTAAGTTTTGAAAGAGTAAGAGTGTGAAGTTGACTGAACGCGATAAGCCACACCATTCATCATAGAACTAAGATACTGGCAGGCAGGCCAGTGAGCACGAGTGCTGTGTGAAAATACGAACGAAGAGTCACCACTGGGTACTGGAAGTATTTCCAATAAGAACAAAAATGGAATAATTTTAGTGTAACGCTGTCTTTAGGTGAGTGTGTTAAGGTGTTCCCTTTTATCTTGTTCAAGATGAGGAACAGGGCCCTGGCCGGTTGGCTCAGCGGTAGAGCGTCGGCCTGGCGTGCGGGGCACCCGGGTTCGATTCCTGGCCAGGGCACATAGGAGAAGCGCCCATTTGCTTCTCCACCCCCCCCTTCCTCTCTGTCTCTCTCTTCCCCTCCTGCAGCGAGGTTCCATTGGAGCAAAGATGGCCCGGGCGCTGGGGATGGCTCCTTGGCTTCTGCCCCAGGCGCTAGAGTGGCTCTGGTCACAACAGAGCGATGCCCCAGAGGGGCAGAGCATCGCCCCCTGGTGGGCAGAGCGTCGCCCCTGGTGGGCGTGCCGGGTGGATCCCGGTCAGGCGCATGCAGGAGTCTGTCTGACTGTCTCTCCCTGTTTCCAGCTTCAGAAAAATACAAAAAAAAAAAAAAAGATGAGGAACAGAAACACATATGCAATGATATACTATAGTGTTAAGTTAATAAAAGAGCTCCTTCAGCAAATTTTTGTTTTAAACTTTACATCTAGGGTGTTTTCAAAAGCTTCTTGGGGAGGAGACAGTGGAGTTGTGAAAGAATCATCTACTTAACTCTGTCCCCCAGGGGCTGGCTGTGCACTATTGGGCTTGTGGCTCTCCATTCAGGAGTCCCTCCCCTGCTCACTGGCCTAGAACATCCCCTGGGCAGACGCTGCTTCCTCAGTGTCTAGTGTGAGTCCAGCAGGGAGTAGGTGCTCAGTAAGCCCATGTGCTGCAAGGACGAGCATGTGACTCCTTCCCGAATGCCTCCCAGAGCCTGGTGCTGTGCAAGGAGCTACATTGCATATCAAGAGGAACTGGGCCTGATCCTTGGCCCAGAGAAGTGAGCCTGGTTACAGGCATGAGCAGCTAAGGCTTTGACACTGCTTTTTACTTAGCAAATTATGATAATTTTGCTAATGCCTCTTCTTTCCTCTCTTCTGGCACCAAGAGCCGAGCTCCCTGTAGCTTCTGAGGTCCATTTACCTGCTTGGCAGAGCAGAACAGGGGGTCCTGAGCAGGAGTGGGGTACAGCCAGGGGCCCTGGCTGTGTTTGCTCAAACTCAGTGATGAGCATGCACCAGGAGGCCAAACCCAATAAGAGAGGCTGAGAGACACCCGGGGATGCAGGACCCAGGGGCAGGGGTGCAGGCGGAGGCTGGAGAACGAACAGCCGGGGAGGATGTGTGTGTGGGCTGCCCACATCTGGACGTAAGCAGCGAGGTGACCTTGGGAAGCCTTTCTTGTGAGGGCTGCAGTGCAGGTGGGAACCCATCATGCTCAGGGAGGGGGGCCAGCCAGGCTCAGAAACACCAACCTCGAAAAGCAAAGACATAAACATCTATTTGAACCAAGAAACTTCTGGCCCCAATCTTGTCACTACCTGAGCAGGTACTTTGCCCAAACAGGAGAATTTCTGTACTACAACTTGAAAGAAGAAAACCCCCCCACAAAGAAACAAGAATGAGTGAGAAAAAGCAGGGGGAAGGGAGGGAGGAGGAGAGAAAGAAACAGGCAGAGAAGGAGACAGAAATGGAGAGTTATGAATATAATGGGTCCTCATGCAGAGTGATAATATTCCCCTCAAGGTGTTCCAGCATTCCTTCCAAGCCCCCTTGGAATTTAGTGACAGGAATTTAAGAAATTTCCTGCTGAGTTTTGTTGGTGATTAGGAAGAAGTCAACCTTTTAGGATATATATTCTATAGAACTTTCTAGATACAGATCAAGGTTTTGGTGCTGCTTGCAGAGGCTTGACATAGATCATTACAGTTAGGAAAACACACCTGTGCCTAGACTTCCCAAGCGCCACCCCCTCTTACACCTCTAGTTGCCTTTTGGAGGATTGTGATGCCTTGAATAGCTGTATATACCTGTTGAAATGCAGGGTGAAAAATAAGAACAGAATGATGTGCGGAAAAGAGAAAACTGTTCCCTGCTAAAGAAATGCCCTTCATGTCCTGACCCATACTAGGACCAGGGTCTGCCAATTCCATCTCATATCCTTTGGGGCAAACTCAAAGCCCTAGTTGAATCCTCTTACCTCCGTCCATGAGGTTGGCCCAGTAAATAACTCTGAACCCCTGGAGAATTCCGTTCAAGGCTTCCTTGGAAAGTGTGGACCAGGATATTGATATGCTTTCTGGTGATGTTGCTATGGCTTGGACATTTTCTGGGGGGTAACTGGGCACTGAAATTAAATAATTAGAATCTGTAATACGGTGGGTGATTTTCTTAGCAGAGCAATACTAAATAAGCAATATTAGTTTTATATTGCAATGTGCAAGCAAAAGAAAAAATGCACTTTATTCCCAAAATTAAGAAAAAATGATTATCATTCCCTCTATGCAAAAATTACGACCCAGCAAAATATTATGAGTTTATGCATATGTCCTAATAGACATCCATTCTCTCTCTTTCCAGGTGAACTACTTCCCTTTTCAGGAGGCTTCTGATCTCAGTGCATAAACGAAGACCATTGCTTGTCTGGTATACTTGACCATTAGTCTTGTACATTACTGCTTTAAGTTGCACTTACTTTGTACCATATATTCCCTCTATTTAGGAATAGCTGGCATGTAAATTGGAAGCCTAGCTTGAAAAGTGTTAAAAAGCAGGCATATAATCAAATCTTATTCACTACCCCACCCCCATCCAGCCTCCCTTTCAATACTAAAACATCCTGTCAGAGGAAAGAGAAAAAATGGACTACGATACAGGTTAGGAAAATATTTGAAGTATTTTTCACTTGGAGTTTATGCAAACCTTAATCCCTGTATCTAGGAGAGGGACAAAATATTGACTGAACCACATACATCAATGAAAAATGAGCTTCGAAGTGTAAACCAAAGGACATATTTAATCACTATGGCAAAGGTTATGAAGGCAGAAAGAAAATCCCAGCCTTCAAGTTTCTAACATTGTCGAAAATTCTAGATGTAAATCGTCATGTGCCTCCTCAAACCTAAGATCAAGTGGGTAATTGCACAGGAAACAACTGCAGTGCAAGCTGTTGCCTTAATATCTAGTACTTACTGCTTCAGCTAACCCCATATCTCATTTCTGCACCTAAAACACTGTGTCTCTGGACACCAGGATTCTGTCTGTTTTTATAAGCACTACCAGAAATGGGAGCTTTTAGGTTACCTTCAGTGTTAAAATTGAGAATTAATTCTTATGGTCACTAGGGGGCGCTCCGGCACCGTGAGATTTGCCCTAGGAAGTCCACTCATTTCCTGTTCACTGGCCTCAGATGCTTGGAAATAGAAAGCAATCACACGAAAAAAGTGGGGAGAAATCCTCCATAACATTGATTTGGGGGAAATTCTTAGAAAATCTGATTTCTGCATTCCGGTTAGATTTCCGCAGAGAGAGCACGTGGTTTCACTAGGGAAAAGCCCAAGTCTTATTTTGAAACAAATGATGTAGATATTGGAAAGGAAATGGATTTTGGCTTTGCAATCGAGATGTGTCAAGGGTGGAACCCAATCAATGCAGTCCTCGAGTTAATAAGGGCAAGCTTCCCCACCGGAGACCCTCTCCCTGCAGGTCCAGCTGTCTGTGCCTGTCACTGCAGGGTCAGCAGGGGCCAGGCTGGGGGCCACCAGCACCCGACCAGAACAAGCCCTGGAGGAAGGAAAGCCACGAGCCGTGGTCCAGGAGAACCTACCATCCTCGAGGGTGGTGGTGATGATTTCCTGAGAAGAAGGTCCCGTTCCAGCCCGGTTGCATGCTTGCACCACCAGGCCGTACTGGGTGAACTTATTTAGGTTGTCCAGGGTGTAAATCTCACTGTCCCCAGTGGTGTCAATACTGATAATGTTGAATTGGAAGTTGCCCCCAGTGCTGTACTCGCGGTAGCCTATTTGGTAGCCTCGGATAATCCCATTTTGCAAATGTTTCTTGGGAGCCTAAACCGGAAAGAGAAAAGGACACTATAGAATACTCGACAGGATGGAAGCCAGCAGCTGACCCTTCATTAGGGAAACAAAAATAAACCAAATAACCAGGGGAAAGACAACAGGGTGGGGTGATGGTGACAGTGTTAGCAGAAGCCACCACACGGAGAGTGATTGCTCTGGGCCAGGCACCCTTCCTTCTCCCGGGTGAATGTGGCGGCCCTCACCAAAACTCTGTGATACAGAAGGTCACACAACATGAGGGACAGACAGAGGCAGATTTAACGGGGGGCACACTGGGCACACGCCCTGGGCCCCGATTTCTGAAGGGCCCTGCAAAACCCCAAGTTTACACTTTTTTTTTTTATTGACAAGGGGCTCAATATTTTCTTTAGCACCCAGGGCCTCAACCAACCTTAATCCATCTCTGGAGACAGAGGGGACATGGCCCCAGAGCCTGTGCCCTCCACCCTTCAGTCATGCTTCCCCAGCCAACTTCTCTAATCAGTGGGGAAGTGTTTCGAAGGTGGATTGTGTCTGTGGTGTCTCCGCACACACCAGTCAACACGCGATTGCAATCACCCGGCAAGATTGACTGAGCTGGCCACTCAGCCAGGTTGTTCTCGGCAGTGGGGGACAGAAGCATTTTTGTTTGTTTGACTTTTTTAAATGGTCCCTGCCCTCTTGGAGCTCACACACTAATGGAGTATTCCAGAATAAAGGTGTTTCTGGATTGAAAGCTGGATGTGGAAGGGAGTCCACTGCTGACAGGAAGGCAAACTCTTTCATTAAGTCTGAAGTCACTTTGGAATTATTTTATGGCAATTTAAACTGGGTGGGGGAAGCCAGAGATCACTCTTCTCTGCTAATGCTAAAGGGCACGCTGAGTCACAGACAGAAGAGTTTGGGCTGACACGTTGGCCTTTTAGGAGAAACCAGACTCTCTGCAAATGTGCTATAAGAATGACACCAAAGTGATGGTGTTAAGTAATAAAGGTTTTGTAGACTTTCAAGCAGTCAACAGATGCGTGTCTGTGCATACGAGTAAATGTGTTTGTGTGTATTTGTGTTAGGTCTGTGTGTGCTTATATTGAGTGTGCATGTGTGTGTATGTTTGTGAGTAGGTATGTGTGTAGTCAAGTGTGCATGTGTTTTTGTTACATCTGTGTGTATTTATGTGTGAGTGTGCATGCATGTGTGTGTGCACGTGTGTGCACGTACAGGTGCATATGTATATTTCAGTACAAAGCATGGGTTTAGACCTCTCAGGGCTCTGAAATGCTTTCTCTTCCCTGACAATGCTTCACACACAGTCCAGTTGGACAGAGGAAATAAACACTCAGGGAACTGTAGAGAAATCTGAAGTGTCCAAGTGTGTGGTACTGGATGGTAAGGGCTTGCAGGCTTCCAGAAGTGGTGACAAGAGAGTGGCAAGAAGCAGCCAGAAGAGGCAGACCCCAGGTGGGCAAGGAAGGGTGGCCGGTGCTCTGCAAGAGGATGGGAGGGAGTGGTGGGCGGAGCCTGTGGAAATGGCAGGGTTAGAATGGCATGGACGGTGCCTAACGCACAGCAGTGGGACCCTGCAGACAGAGAGCCTACAAGTGGAGCTGCCTGGTGGGGCGAGTCCTGGGTCAGCTGCAAAATATGAACCAGCGTCCACAGTGAGAAGGCAGAAGAAGGCTGTGAGCAGATAGCAGCATTAATGAACTCAGCAAATATTTATGGATTTGCCTAACATGCCAACCTCCCAATGGGATTAGATGCCTCCGGCTGTCTTTAGGTGTTAGTCTAAGCTACACAAGAGAAGGAAAATCACATTTATCTTTAAAGTAAGTTTCCTCATTTACGATTTTCTTGGATTCTCATGGCTTTTTGCATCCAGAGTGATTTCATGTATTAACACAGTGCTAACAGATATAACAGTCACATTGGCACAGTTAGACCCTAACATGAGGGCTCATACCTTTGTTACTACAGGCAAATGCCTATGTGGTGTTGACTTTACATGATTAACTATGACTTTTCACTTCACTTTGAAATTGGATATGAAGATTTTAGATTTTGAGAATTTGATGACTTGGAATTTGTTTTAACTAAACCACTGAACTGCATTTGTATCATTTACTTAATTAATACAATTAATCTTCCTGCAAAAGTCATCTAAAAGGCAAATTTAAAACAAATATTCTTCTATTGCACATAGTTTTTAAATGTTAAGTTCAGTGACACCAATACAAAGGCCATATATATATATATATATATATATATATATTTTTTTTTTTTTAAGTTAGGTTTATACCCATTAAGTATTTTAATTTTTCAATTGGCTCTCTGTGAGGCTTTAAGCCCTTCCTAAGCTACAGGTTAGGACCCCAGCATGGGTCTGTGAAGTCAGGCCAAGGAGGAAGCCTGGGGAGTGGAGAGAGGTGCTTGCTTACAGCAACCAGTTTGACATGGAGCTCCTTGGGTTGGGGGGATTAGCCACTCCTGTGGTCTGTTTGCACAAGTAGGTGGAGGAATCTCCTCTTTTGCCCCCCCCCTCCATGGGTAAAAAAACCCATTCTAACTAGCTTAAGTATGATAGACAACACAGGTGGCTCTGTTCTGTTCAGTTTCAATATTTTGATAAAAATAAATAAACCATCCGGTGCATTTCCCTCAGAACTGAATTTTAACCCTGTAGTTCTAGAGTGATGTGAAGTTAGTATTCCTGGTTAGTCTTCTGAGCCCATTTATTTGGACCATGTCATCTATTTCTTTTTCTTCCTAAAAACAAAGATTCCAGAGAGTTTGTTCATGTGTTCAGCCAGCTGGTGGGTAACATATATTTTCAATAAGGATCATTTAAGACAAGACCTACATATTTATAGTAAATATCACCTGGTAACTGAGGTCTCTGAATACATATTAAAAGATGACTTTGGAAAGTAAGTGAATGAAAACAAAACAAACTAAACTTTTCATTCTACAGTCAAGAATTCAACAATGTGAGTCCCTTCCTACACAAACATGTTTGACTTTCCCGGCTGCCGCGATACGTGAGGATTCTGTTTTTACCTTCTCTCAAATCCCTTTGAATGGACCACAATTCTAAGAGCAGGCCTTGACTATTCACTGCTATGCTTCTCATGTAAGAATTCATTGTCTTTCTGTGTTAAGTTTTCTTCTTCCTTTCATTTACCTCTGGGTCCAGCAATGAGCCCAATTTCTTTCCAGTCACCTCTGGTATCTGCCACATGCAGCCTTTTCTCTCCCCTTTCCAGCCTGGCATTTGCCCCTTACTGAAGTCTCTCTTTCATCCTTCCTGGCACCATTCTCCAGCTTCCAAGCCCCTCCCAACCCCCACTCCCTTTAAGAACCTGTCTCTTTTTATCTCCATGACAACAGTAGCACCTGTCTTCTATGCATCCATCCAAATCAGCCTGCAAGCTGCCCTTTGCCGACTCTCCACTCTTGAGAGAGAAATGGAGAAGGCAGGGATATGCAAACATGTACAGCACCATCGTGGGTGTGAATGATGAGAACAGGCATCTCTTCTTCAGAAAACCGCCAGCCAAGTCCTGTTTCCTGAACACGCCCCTCACCCTCCCCATTGCAGGCGAATGGACTTTGCTCAAAGCCGGGATGCACCTGCTGGTGGGGAGCTGAGAGCGTCCACTGCAGAATTCCACATCTCAAAATGCAGCATCGCTTCGGCACATTGAGAAATTCAGTTGAAAACAGAATTGAAAATTCCTTTTAGATTCCTCCAAAATCACCTAGAATGTAACCTGCCCCATTTCCTTTTGCGTACAGGGTGGAGGACTGCTGTTGCATCTCTGTGCCCTCCCTCCAGCTGCTGCCTTCCTGCTCCTCATAAACAGCAGGAAGGGCTGCCTGTTCCGCACAGGCATCTGTGTGGGGAGACCTGGTGACTCCGTGATTAAAGAGGGACCCGGGCTTGCAGAGCTGAATTCAGGCTTGCGCAGTGTGATAGGGAAGTGATACAGGAGAGGTGCTCTTCCAAACAAGGGCAGAAGATTCCCAGAGAAAGGGGCACATCATCTGAGCCTGAAGGAAGACCAGCCTTTGCTGAGGACACGGTGACAATAACAATCAGCTTACACCACTGTTAACCGGGAACCAGAGACAACCCGGGAATGGAGAATGAAGCTCAGGGTGACCCAGCCGAAAGAAACTGTAGCACCTGTCAGGTGGGGGTTGGCAGGAGTGTAGAGGGAGCTCAGGGGACACTCAGATCCCATCCTGACCTTCAGATCAGAAATGCATGCTGGGGCAGGGAGCTGGTGACCTGTGCTTTATTTTCACAAGTCCTCCGGGGATTCTGGGGCATGCTCAAGTCGGAGACCCTCTCCTGTCTTTGGGGAGTCATTAAAAAGTTTAGAATTGGCCTCGCTTGGGATGGTTGATTTAGTTAAAAGGCAATGACTCTGCATTCCCTGATTTTTCAGATCACCAGTAACCCAATTCCCTGTTCTCTCTCTACAGAACAAAAGGGAATGAATGGATATAGGACTGGAGCCTTTCATGGTCCTGCAAGTCACATGGCACAGGGACTCTGCTGCACATGGGGCTGGTTGGAGGGGAACAGGTGCCTTGCTGGACAGGGTAGGGATGTTGGCTCAGCTGAGACTCACAGTGCAGCTTTGCTCAGTGAGTGGACCATGACTTTGATGGAGTCATGTCAGAGAGGGAAGAAACCTCCCATCAAAGTGTGTTTTTATTTCTGTCTTTTCTTAGAATCGCATTACACTAAATACAGAGTTTGCATCACAGATCTCATACAGGATATGTATAGCCATGCATTGCTCAATGTGGTTGTCCATCGAGGGCTGGGAAGACTGAGGGGTTGACATACTATGAAGTAAATAGTGGACACGTGATCTTACAATAAGATGTACTTAGAACAAAGGGGCTATTTAATTCAGATTTGAGGAATAATGATGAATGACAGAGGTTGGAAGTACACACTATTTTGAGAAGTCAAGAGCTCTGACTTGTAGCCAATAGTCACCAAATCCTAGTTAGACTTGGCAGCTGAGGAGCAGGTGGCATCCAAGGGTGTGTGTGGGCTGGGGACACAAACGAAGAATTTTAGAAACAGGTTCTTAGAATGTTATGGGAAGAAATTGAGGTTAATTACTGCAAAATATGACTCCATTGATTCCATTTCTAAACTAATAGGGTAGCTTTCGTTTCATTTGTTCATCCATCCATCCATCCTTTCATCCAACCAATAAACATTAGCTGAATAGCTACTCCTGCTGGGTCCCTCCTTTTTTGTGTGTGAATTTTGCTGTCCTTTGCCCATCACACTGTCTAGTAGCCACACATTGCATTTCTTACCAGCCATAAAGGCTTACCTATGAGTGGTGTCTGCCAATGACCCAACAAAGGAATTCAGGGCACATATGCAGAACAGGGTTTGTTCTGTATAAAGCATCTCTGGGAGCTGGTCTCTGGGAGTATATCCCACCTAACCTCACATCCTCTAGAGATGCTCTGACTTTTTCTTATGGTTCTCTTGTCAACTCAGGTAGCTGGTAAGGAGAGGGATGGGGCTGCTGCAGTTCAGAGGGGCGAGACAGAACTTCTGAGCCAGCCATGAGTGTCCCCGAGCCTGGGAGTGAGGTCAGTCAGAGATGTGGCAGGGGGAGTAGAGGTGCCCTGGGTTCAGACCAGGGAAAGAGAGCGAGAGGAGGGGGTCTGCAGGAGAAGTTTCTTTGGGCCACAGAGGGTATAGCCAGGGCCCCACTAGGAAATAATCCCCCTGGGGACGGTGAGATTTGGGGGACTGGTCCAGCCTGTACCCTAAGTCTTAAGGCAATGGAAATTTCAAGGGAAAGGGGTTTTGGTGTAGATGGTCAGAGGGAATGTGTACTAGTCTGGGATCCTAAGGATGGGACCCAACTATTTAGTCATAGCTGAGTGATCCCAGAAGGCTTGCTCTCTCCCATGTAGATGAGGGGATGGTACCCAACCTGGAGTAGCTCCCTGTAGGTAAAGGGAGCCCTTTTATTTTCAAGAGAATGCCCTAATAAGAGGAATCCCTCATAGGCATTGAAAGAATAAAAGATCAATTTTCAAAGTTTTTAATACAAAGACAAGTTTGGTCTTTACAAACATTACAGAAGGTTTCCTTGAATAGAGTAAGCTGATTACATCTTAGTGCATTAGGTTAAATGTATCTGTATTAGTGATGAGAACCTGACAGCGCATATTGTGTTTTTCTCCTTTGCTCTCTATGACCATCTAAACTAGCGGTTCTCAACCTGTGGGTCGCGACCCTGGCGGGGTCAAACGACCAAAACACAGGGGTCGCCTAAAGCCGATAAGGCGACCCCTGTGTTTTGGTCGTTTGACCCCGCCGGGGTCGCGACCCACAGGTTGAGAACCGCTGATCTAAACAGAATGTGGACATTGATGCAGAAAAGTCTCCTAGGGCAGTTGGCTCAGGTTGCCATGGTTGGAGTTCCTCCTGCAACAGACCCGGAAGACCTTGGTCCAGCCTCTCTTAAATGATGAAAGCAACATCAGATTGTTTGCCCTTGTTTTAGGAGAGATGTCCACAAGAGAGCAGATGTCATTTAATGTCTACGGAATTCTTGATTAGACATAGGTTTTTCTTTATTTCCTTTAATTTTTTTTCTAAATCTGTACTACAAGTACTAACATCTATCTCATTTGATTTCTCTGATAAAATGAGAAAAGTTATAAGCAATTTGGCTTCATGACAGCTAAAAGAATTAAGCGCATTAAATAATTAATGTGCATTCATTCATTCATTCACTCATCCTATGGAAACCTATCAATTTATTTATAGTCATGCGTGGCTTAATGTCAGGGATATACATACCCAGGCTATATGGTTTACCACCTTCATATAGGTGGTTCATCACTTATTGAAATGTCCTTATGCCTTATTCACTTTAATTTAATTTTCAGATTTGTTCTCTGTGAAAAGTGGAGATGATATATTTATGAGAACCAGTAAAATGATACATAGAGCAGTGTTTTGAATGCTTTTCTTAAAATTACTACCTACCAGTAATTAGATCATTTAACATTTTTATTTATTTGTCAGGCATAATTTAATAATATTTGCATTTACTGGGATATCTTTTTATCAGTAAGGACCGTGCTGTGCAGAACCATCAGAGGGCTGAGTGTCCAGGGTAGGAATCAAAATCTGGGTTGTCATTTAAGGGACCAACCTGCTACTCTGAACTGCTCTCACATCCTTTGTCCTCACAGTTATCAAGTCCCTGCTGTGAGTTGAGTAGAAAGAGACTGTCGTTTAGATGTGCTGTTATTTGTCTATAATATACTGAAAAGGACACTCAGGTTGAAACTAGTGAAAAGGGTTCAAGTTTAAGCAATGACAAAGTAACTTGCTCAAGGTCATTTTTATGAGATGTAGAGATCAGAGTAGTATTTAATTTTCTTAAAGTTTAATCCCAAGTCTTTTTTATATGTTAAAGCAGGAGTCCCCAAACTTTTTACACAGGGGGCCAGTTCACTGTCCCTCAGACTGTTGGAGGGCCGGACTATAAAAAAAACTATGAAGAAATCCCTATGCACACTGCACATATCTTATTTTAAAGTAAAAAAAAAAAAAAAAAAGGAACAAATACAATATTTAAAATAAAGAACAAGTAAATTTAAATCAACAAACTGACCAGTATTTCAATGGGAACTATGGGCCGGCTTTTGGCTAATGAGATGGTCAATGTCCAGTTCCATATTTGTCACTGCTAGCTGTAACAAGTGATATGACATGCTTCTGGAGCCGCGACGCATGCGTCCCGCCTCACCGGAAGTAGTACTGTATGTGAGCGACGCCACATATAGTGCTCCTCTCACTGATCACCAATGTAAGAGGTGCCCCTTCCGGAAGTGCGGCGGGAGCCGGATAAATGACCTCAGGGGGCTGCATGCGGCCCACGGGCCATAGTTTGGGGACCCCTGTGTTAAAGTATTCTTACTATACACAATTAACTTGCCATAGATGCTTTTAACATATGCTGATCCTACTTTATGTGTACTGTAATGACATTGTCAAGTTATAGTTTTACATATACTCTTCATTTTTCATTGTAAGTAGTACATAGTCATACGCATATGACACCAAGTTTTTATAGCTAAAATTATAGTGTACTTAAGAGGATTAAGCAATCTTTAATATTATCCTGACCATTAGCAATTTTTATCTTGATAGCCTAATTTTAGAACTTAATCCATTTATAAAATGTGATGTTGATGAACTCAGTCAAGAAAGACCTCTAGAGCGATATTTTAATTGTAGCCTCATGGTTCCTACTCATTACTTATATTTGCATTTATGATAATAGGTTCCCTAGGTAAAGGGGAAAAATGCCATTTTTACTCCTAACTAATTGTAACCTACTAGTTCATAACCAATTTATAACCTAACCATCCTAAAAGAGAATGAGGAAAGTGCCCACCCTGCGATGTCATACACTATGCCAAGTTCCCTTGGGGAACTTGGGGGCTCAATGTAAAGCTTTCGGTAGAAATCACCTGAAAGGCTTGCCAAATGAGGAATGTAAGTGGCCTTGGTCCTAGTCTTTTGTCCAAGTTCAATTTCTGTCCTGTCAGGGTCAATTAGCTGGAGAGGTACAGCCTTTCCACTGGGACTGAATAGAGACGTGCTCCCTGTGCAGAGTCTCAGCCAACACCTCTCCTCAGCATGTCTGGGTGTCAGACCTGGATCTTGCACTCTTGGCAGCCGAACTGCTTTGGAAAGGTGGGCAGCATCTTCTCCCTGTACTCTCAGGCAGGCAAACAAGACAACTGCCTGCTGAGGTCAGGCGGCCAGCCAGGACACTTGCGTGGCCAGGCTGTTGGCTCTGCTCTGGAACAGATAACTGGGGTCCTTGGAGAAGGCCAATCACAGGACTACACCAAGAGGGCCAATTCAATATGGACAGATGAAGAGAGATGCAGGCTATATTCCAAATGATGACAATAAGTGATGAATGGTTTTATGAAAAGTCTCTTTATATTTTGTATGTGCACAAGAAGTTAAGATGCAAATATAGTCAGGTCAAGAGTACAGCAGTTGCCAAAGGAAAAGCTACCCTTCTTCATATTAATATTTTAAAGTGAAAGTAAACACTGGAGAGATTCATGAATTTGTTTAACACAATTCACTGTGCTTCTACTGAGGATATAGTGAACAAAGTATCTCCTCTACCTTCACAGAATTTACAGATTAATCATCTGCAAGAAGTCAAGAGAGAATGATCCTACTCTATATGCATGACTAAAAGATTTTGAAAAATTTTTTTTTTTAATAGTCTCTTGTTACAAGGGAAGGAAGTCAGACAAGTTCATATCAGGAGGGCTGTTAATTCCTTAAATCAGGGGTCGGGAACCTTTTTGGCTGAGAGAGCCATAAACGCCACATATTTTAAAATGTAATTCCATGAGAGCCATACAATGACCCATGTATGTTATGCATTATCCAATAAAAATTTGGTGTTGTCCCGGAGGACAGCTATGATTGGCTCCAGCCACCCGCAACCAGGAACATGAGTGGTAGGGAATGAATGGATTGTAATACATGAGAATGTTTTATATTTTTAACATTATTATTATTTTTATTAAAGATTTGCTGTGAGCCAGATGCAGCCATCAAAAGAGCCACATCTGGCTCGCGAGCCATAGGTTCCGACCCCTGCCTTAAATACTTGTCCGGCATGTTGGTCATCAGGTTTTTTTAAAATCTTTTTTTAAGACTCTTTTTGTTCATTTCAGAGGAGAGAGGAGAGAGAGAGAGAGAGAGAGAGAGAGAGAGAGAGAGAGAAGGGGTAGAGGAACAGGAAGCATCAACTCCCATATGTGCCTTGACCAGGCAAGCCCAGGGATTCAAACTGGCGACTTCACCATTCCTGGTTGATGCTTTATCCACTGTGCCACCGCAGGTCAGTCTTCGTCAGGCATTTTCTTTTTTTTTTAATTAAGTAGAGGTGGAGAGGCAGAGACAGACCTCCATATGCACCCCAACCAAGATCCACCTGGCAAGCTCCCTACCAGACAATGCTCTGGCCATTTGGAGCCACTACTCCATTGCTCAGCAACTGAGCAATTTTAGCACCAGAGGCAAGGCCATGGAGCCATCCTCAGTACTGAGGGCCAACTTTGCTTGAACCAATTGAGCTATGGTTGTGGGAAGGGAAGAGAGAGAGAGAGAGAGAGAGATACAGAGAGAGAGAGAGAGAGAGAGAGAGAGAGAGAGAAGAGATGAAGAAGGGCAGAAGCAGATGGTAGCTTCTCCTGTGTGCCCTGACCAGGAAGTGAACCCAGACTTCCACACACTGGGCCAATGCTCTACCACTGAGCTAACCAGCCAGGGCCCTCATCATCAGGCTTTTTAATAAAGATGCTATAAATCTAACCCTAGAGCCAATTGATTAGTTCATAGAAGTATACATTTTTAAAGTTTTCATGGCCTGAGGATTAAATGGAGAGCTAAAAAGATCACGAAGCAGAATGAATCCAAGGCAGCTATTTTGAATTTCAACTACTGTAGGTGAAAATGTACACTGAGCCTGTTTTCTCTAACTTAAGTGGGGTTGAGAAAGTTTCTAGTATGAGGTTGTGAGGACTAGGAAGAGAAAGTAATATTTGTTGTAATACTACACATGCGCCCACATCTTGGTGCTACACACTAACCTGCTTATCAGTTGCTTAGAAGCCCACGAGGCTGAGTCAGACAGCCTGGGTGGGGGTCCTCGCTCTGACAGCCCTCAGATCTTTGGCAAGTCCTTCCAGCTTTAGGATCCCCTCCGTACAGAAATGGATACACCCAGTGCTCAGATGTCATGGCATAATGTATGCAAGAGATGAGTGCAATGCTTAGAAAGATGCCTTTCCCAAGGACCCAGGACATAGTGATGCTAGCAGGTGCTCCTTTTCCAATGTGCAAGCCATTTCTTGGAGATGGAGGGGTTTAAATGTAAAAGTCAAAATGTAAAAGTGGAGCCGACAGTTTATTAAATCATTACGGTGAAGGTCACCAGTTTTAAATGGCAGACCTAGCCCTTTCCCTACTGTCAGAGCTCATTTCTGAAGCACATAACATATTGTAATGATGCCTCAATTAGTTGGAATTATTGGGGATTGTAGAGATACGGTGTTCCAGTTACAATCTATTCTTCAGATATTGTTGATATTTAATTACATTTCTAAATACTAAATATCCATATTTGGTGGAAATCGTGCATCTCTTCTGTAACATTCCTTATTTTAAATAAAACCCGGCCAGAGGGGATAAGACTGAGGCTCAATAAAGTGGTAAAATTATTTTCCGGATTTTTATCCTGAGCCATCAGCTTCACAATTGTTTTCGGCATTGCAATATTTAAGCTATTGAAAATTTTGTGTTTTGGGACAGCCTGTGGCTCTAAGAAAATTTCTCATTTGAAACAAAACGTACATTGATAGGAAAAAAAATCTCTGCCTAATTTCTCTCTGGAGAAATGTTTTGGGATATCTATACTGATTAGACTAAACATTAAATATTCCTCAAACTGAAGGTTTAATCTATGAGCACATGCAAACAGCAGGGAAACTCCTTAATTTGCATCAAACTGGGTGAGTTGATTCTGAGACTGTACAGAGGACAAGGTGACAGGCACAGATTGACAAAAGAGATTTGTCCTGTCAGTATTTTTATACTTAGAAGATAGACTAAAATCAGAATTTCCTGAAAAAGAAACAAAACAAAAAGAAAACGCCAAAGAATTCTTGAGTTTTGCCATTTTCAGGTACTTAACCAAATATATTGTTATCAATAATGTGCAATTTTAAGTATTATTGTTTCTGATTTTGAAATCAGAAAAGCATGCAGCAAAACATACAAGAAAGGCAGCTGAGTGTGCTTATGCAGGCCCTCTTCCTTCTGCAAAGGGTGTGGGGTAAGAGCAACAGGAATCTCTACTATCCTTCACTTTATTTTTATTTTATATAGAACCACTTACATTAGCTCTTGAATTCCTGTCAAGGTACTGCTTTGCATTTTTATTTAACTGAAAATATGTAAGAGATGTTAAGAGCCCATTCTGAGCCTTCTTGCATAATAATTTAGGCAGTTAAATGTGGCGCTGCTTGGACATCTTCCTGTGGGCTGACATTCCAAGGGATGTGCCAATGGCCACTTCCTCTAGGATTTAACACAAATTTCTTGGATCACTGTTGTTATTTGCTATTCAATAAATTATAGTAGAAAACCACATGTGAAGTGGTCTGTCTGGTACACTGAGCACAGATCACATCTGGGTGTCCGCCACTGTACAATCAAAGACATTTTACCGCCTCACGAACTAGACCCAGATCATA
Organism: Saccopteryx leptura; assembly: GCF_036850995.1. Classification (NCBI taxonomy): domain Eukaryota; kingdom Metazoa; phylum Chordata; class Mammalia; order Chiroptera; family Emballonuridae; genus Saccopteryx; species Saccopteryx leptura. The sequence goes on along the minus strand of NC_089504.1, from coordinate 218,984,012 downwards.
TCACAGCCCGGTGTTTGAGATACCGAGAGCTAGGACGCCTTCTCCATGGCAGTTTCTGAAAGGCAGGCTTCAGAGGCTGGTGCAATATGAAACACTCATACTACAGGCCCTGTCATTCCTGACTCACCTGTGAACTCACCCACTTATTCCCTCATTTGTTCATTCATTCATTCATTCATTCATTCATGCAAATGTGCCAACCACTGGGGACCAAAGATGAATGATACTTCCTGCCTCTAAGGAGCTCACGGAACAGCAAAGAGATGCAAGCAAATGGACTGCAGAAACCCTGTGGTGAGAATGTCACTGAGCCATCAGCCAGAGGAATGGGTGCAGAGAGGATCAGACAACTAAGTCCACTCAGGAGATTCACACATGCTGACAGAGTCATGCCAGACCAGGACTGGACAAGTGAGGGGACAGTGTCACAAACAGTATACAATGGCAGAGGAAGAGAGGTGATGCCAGCTCTGGGGACCCACAGGTCCCCTATACCTGGGGGAGGACAGAGGGACAAGCCTGAAACAGGTGCTGCAGCCTGATACTGAATAACCAGCATGTCTTCTGGGTTTTGTCTCTATTCAGGAGGCCATGGGCAAGCTGTGCCAGACTTCAAAATTTGAAACTTTTCTTTGGTGAAAGAAATAACTGAAATAAAATGAGAACATTGCTCATTTTGTTCAGAAGGTGTCTGTGACAGTGAGTGATGGTTAAATTAACATCTATCTTCTGTGTTTATGGAAAGGCCATCAACCTGACTGTTAAGAGCTCTGGCATCTAAAGTGGCAATTTTCCCACCCAAACCCCCTCTGTTGCATGTCTCTCCATCCAGCACCTCTATTATTCCTGGTCCATTGCCCTGTGACCCTGATGGAGTCTCTACCTTAGTCTCTACGTACAATTCCTGCTCTTCCCATTCCGGCTGCCTGAGGTGAGGCTCGCTCCTTGGGCTAATGCCATTTCCCTCCTTCTTTTCTTTCCTTCCCTGCCACCTCCTTACACAAAACATAAATCTGGAACTTTTATACAGAAGTAAAGGCATACGTTATGCACCATGCCATATCCTACTTTACATATACTTTAGGTGATGGCTGAGAGCACACAGTTCTTCTGAATCCATGGCAGACTTTCCTCACCTAGTCAAGCTAATCAGTGGGCAGCCCTTCCCTCATTTGGTGGTGAGATCATCCGTGTATCTGTCTGCATGCGGACAGGCCAGACAGCCACTACCACTATTCTGAGATAAATCCCTGTTCTGTGAACAGCATCTTACCATCAGTTCATGAGCTAATGGAAGCAAAGGCTTCCTTTGAATGGCCTGCACCATGGCCATTGTTTGACATGAAAAAGAAATTTAACTGCAATTTACTGACTCTACTGCTGTTTTTTGTTTTTTGTTTTTTTTTTAATGGACACAGAAAGGATGTAATGCCTCTTAAGACCTGGAAAGTTTCCATTGTTAGCTATAAGAGCTCTGTGGACAGATATCTTTCTCAAGCAGAACCCCAAAAAGCTTTAGGGGCCAAAGCAATCACTAGCCTTTTTCAGGGGCAAAAATGCAAGGGAATGAGGAAGGCAGGTGAGTGGAACTTCACAGTCCTTCACACAAGCCAGCGAGTCAGCGGTCTGCTTGTAGTGTTAGGGCTTGCCGGGGGCCTTTTATGACATGGTGTGTGATGCTCACAGCTGGCGGATGAGCTCACAAAGATGAATGACATCCTTCCCCCACCACAGATACAAGGTCTGAGCAGCTGAACCATTGTGGCACGCTGCCCACTGGAATCACAACTCATGGACACCAAGGGGCTTGTGCAGAATCGTGTGTTAATGCCTAAGGGGGTTCTAACCCCTAAAATGAAAATCCTGTTTAATATGGACATTGGTCACTTAGGGAAAGAGCTGATGCTACAAGAAAAAATGCAAGGACAGTTTTGACTTTTAATGGTTACATAAGGTGGGTGCCTGGAAGACCTCATTGTCTTATTATTTTTCCCCCTTCTTCTCTGGGAACATGGGGAAAAAGGGAGGAAAGAGGCAAGAAAAGACATGCAATGAGAAAAAGCCAGAACTAGATGAGTAAGTGTAACTGACAGAGGTCTAGAGCCAACAACAGCACTCCAGGTAAATTGGAGATTGGTCCAAGGTACTTGTTCTCAAGAGTATATTCAGGGATGACTAGTCCCTAGGGCAGTTTCACCTGCCAGGTAAGTGATGCCAGGTAAGGTTCTCGGGGCAGTGGAGCCCTAATGTGCTCGTTTGTGATGAGCTGCCACCAGATTATGAATCAACTGCTCTCTTTACTGGGAAGATTGTGCTATGAGACACATCAGCCAGACAAATCAGAGCGCTGACCACTGTAGTTGTGTGTTCAGGGCTCAAGCGTTCTTTCTCTCCTACTGACAGCTAACAAACCCGCTCATCTGGCCAGTGGCCAGTTTGTACTATGGGCCCTACTTCTGGAACCACTGCCTGGGAGGCAGGGGCTTTTCAGTTTAGTCCTGATGAGGCAATGGGGGGCATGCATGAGGACGGCGCGGCACAGGGAGGACTTCCCTCCTTCCCGCCAGCTCAGTGGACCAGCTACCGCACTGCTCTGTGATTGGCCACTTAGGGAAAGCAATTAGTAAACGCCTCCCCTGGGGCGCAGTCAGTGAAGCAGCTGATTTCATTGTTTGTCTGGGGACCAGCACTTAGGACTCAATCGGGATTCAAAAAATAAAAACAAGACACAGCAACTTCACTGTCTGTGGATGGAGAATTTGCTGTAAACACATTCGAAATGTGGATACTGATATTGGACGTTAAGAAAAGGACTTTTGATCAATGATGATTCCTGCCGGCGTTTGAGAAAAAAAAAAAAAAAAAAAAAAAAGAAAAGAAAAGGACTTTTAATCTAATTTTGCAAAACTAAACATTAGTGTCATGGCATCATAACACTTAATGTGAGTGAAGTGCTCACCCACACGGAAAAAGTGCCAGAAAAGCGAGAGTTTTTTGGGTTTACCTTCCAGGTGACCCTGATGCTCTGAGACGATATGGGCTCCAGGTGGACGTCCTGAGGTGGGCCGTCGGGAGCTGAAAGACCAAAACCCATAGGCCGGTTAGCAGCGAGTTCTGCAGTGGACTGAAACCTATCCAGCAGGATGCAGGCCCAGGAGATAGGCCGTCTCAGCCAGGGACGTGTGTGCTCAGCATTCATGGGCAAATCAACCTGTCAGGGTCACTGTGCACTGAGTTTACCCTGGGTTTCCTTGCTCCCAGGAGAAATGAATCCTGAGGGCTGCCCTTGCAGTCTTCCCCGCCATGTCTTCGACAACTTGTTTAATAAACGTCAAATGTGAACATGTTAATGGGTGAGACAGGAAGTTCCTTGTATACAACACTGCCTGTAGCGGCCGTTGAAGACCCGTCTATTTCTTTTGGAAGTCTCCTTTAGTGACAAAGCTTTGGGGTGGAACAGGTTGCTCAGAGCTACCAAGACAAAAAATAAATAAAAAGATCAGGATCCTTCTGTCTCTGAGTCTCTTTGATTGCTTTAGTTCTTCATACTGCCCAATTAAAAATTCTTGTTAACCAGGGACAATCGCCACAGATGGCAGAAGCAAATTTAAAAAGCAAAAGAAAGTGTGCAGTTCACACCAACCTATTTCTAATGGTTGTATGGATTTCAGTGACATCCTGTTACAGTCAATTAATACGCATTGGAAATGTACCGCATGCTAAGGACACAGTGTAGAACTAAGGAATGTGAAGCCTTCTTGTCCACCCCAAGTTCATGGTCAGCCAGAGCAGCTGGATGCACACACAGAGCCAACAACCTTCCACAGTTATACTCAACTATCATCTGAGAAGCAGAAGCCAATGGTGACCCAGGAGTCAGCAGGCCTCAGAGACCCCTTTGGATGTAAACATGCTGTTGCATTGACTGTTTTGCAATCACAGCTGCAAAAAGGCCATTTCTGCGGACACGAATGTCCCTTAGCAGAAGGGTGAGGAGCATGTGGGAACTAAGAAAGCAGAAGTAGTGAATGTAAACTAATTTTGAAGAATTTGAAAGTGAAAGGTTAGAGATAGAGGTCAGATTGGAGAGAGGCAAAGTCAAGGGAAATCTTTTTATTTTTTCAGAGGAAGAAGTTTTGAGTAATAACAGGGTATATAGGTGCTCCTCCACATATGAGGGAGTTATGTCTGGGTAAACCCGTTGGAAGTTGAAAATATCGTAAGTGAAAATGCATTTACTACCACACTGTAGACTACAGTTGCTCAGCCTTGTAACTGCATGACTAGCTCTCAGTGGGCAGACCCTGTGTCTGACTCTCTCCTTGACGAGCACAGTGGATGCCTCACCGGGCTCACGTGCACTGATATTCATATATATATTTACCGTAACGCACTGATGATGCCTTTTACTCCTTAAGTCCCTACCATATCCCCTCAGCATCACACTCAGCATGAGAAACTCTTCTCCTGGACCAGAACTACTGCTCTGGAATGTGATAGAAGAGGAGGCAAAGACCACCAGATTCAATACAAAGCCAAGGACTCCATGTGGTGACCCTGCCATAATCCTGACCTTCCATCCTGACACGTCTGTGAAAACTGATTGGGAGATGACCACTTTTTTTTACGGGAGGGGGCAGTCGGGGTAAAGAATGGTCATCTTGAGAGGGCTACACCTTTGGACATCCCTGCTGGGAAGAGAGCGGCAACCTGTGGCCTCCGCACGCAATTCTAGGGAGGATGTCTCTGGTCAGGGTAGTGGCTTTCCATTCCACTTGAGTCGCACAAGGGAAAATGACTTTTGATTTCTGTCATGCAAACCTACAGGCCAAGATAAAGACACGTCTGTGAAAATTCAGTGTTTTCACAAGGAGCTGTGGCATAAGTGAACTGCCATGTTTTAAGGACAGATTCAATAATGGAAACTATGAAGGGGTCAGCCACCCCAAACTCAGTCACAGGCACTAAGTGACACGTGACCAGGGCATGGCCGCTAATGGGGAAGCTGGTCTGGGGTGAGGGTCAGCTGTGGATGTGACATGCTGCTCTCTCTCAGAGAAATTTGGCAAGTCCATGAACTTCTGCCCATCAGGAGCTGACCTCATTAACTCTGGATTTTGGTTCAGAGGCTTTTAGTTTTCTGACCCCTTAAATGAAAGAGTGGGGATGGGGGTTAGTTGGGGAATAGCACCAGCCTAAAGGGTAACCACTGCATGCTTAGCTCCAGCTGGTTCTTGCTAAACAGGCACTCAAAGAAATTCAAAATTTAAATTTTGACTCCAGATTCTAAAAACTGACATCTAATTGTAAGGATATGCACAACAACAGGCAGACCCAACCTACATGCCCCCCACAGGCCTGCCCACCACGCACACTGCAGGTAGGGCCTGGGCCACTCTCCACCCCACCAGGATGGGAGGGTGTCTTGGCCACAGACATGGATGCTGCATGTGGCCTCAGTGTAGCACTGATGGGTGAGCCTGCTTCTTTCTTCCACCTTCTGCCAGGCTTACCCTATTTCTCTACTTTTCTTTCTCTATGAGGTCCTTCAAAATTTCAGTGTTGGTTTAATCCACCATTTATTTTTTCAATAATCACATGTGTGCATACACACACACATACACGCACACAGTGCTCATTGTTATACCTATTCTGAAAAAAACCCTACAGCATAGTTATCGATACTTCACCCACATACACTGTGCAGTCTCCTCTGTGCCAGACACACACAAGGAGACATGAATAGCACATAGCCTCATGCAGATATGACAGTTTGGCTCAAAGGCCATTGTTGGAAAGATTCCTACTCAGGGCTGGGGGGAGGGGTGGCGTGATTGTCATCCAGTGAGACTGGGCAGGTATCACACATAAATATGAGCCCTTGACCTGGCTTTTCAAAAAAGAGTACAGAAGAGGAGACAGAGGACTTGGAGGGCCTTCCAGATGGGACTCAGCAGGTATGCAGAGGAGGGGGCAGGGCAGAGCAGGATGTCACTGACTGGGCCACAGGGAGTCCTATGGCGTTTCCACTAGTCGGGTGGAGGACATCCAGCCTAAACAACCCACAGATTCATTTTTTTCAGCCAGGTGGGGGTTGAGAGGTGTCCTCAGGTGCTCTGGACTTGGGCACTATCTTACTATAAAAATGAGTGGCTTTCCAGAAGCTTCTGCTAACGATTTTCACTGATTGGGAGATGACCACTTTTTTTTACGGGAGGGGGCAGTCGGGGTAAAGAATGGTCATCTTGAGAGGGCTACACCTTTGGACATCCCTGCTGGGAAGAGAGGGGCAACCTGTGGCCTCCGCACGCAATTCTAGGGAGGATGTCTTTGGTCAGGGTAGTGGCTTTCCATTCCACTTGAGTCGCACAAGGGAAAATGACTTTTGATTTCTGTCATGCAAACCTACAGGCCAAGATAAAGACAGATTCTATTTGGAGCTCTGCTTTGCTCCTGCCTGTCTCTGCCCTTGCATTGTCCCTGAGCTCCCCTGAAGAGTAGGTGGGAGAGGCTGTGTGGGCCAGGGGCAGCTCCAGGAGCCAAGCCAGTGGCTCCCATGTCAGTCTGTCTGCAGAGATGCCAGGTCTCTGCCCTGCGGATGCTCGCCAGGATGGGCTGCTCACCTGGTCTCAGACTGAGGAGAGAAATGCTGCTATGGCAACGGCTAGCTGCAGTGGAGGTCACCGAGGCAACGGAATAAAAAGCAACAACACCAGCATTCCTAATGGCAATCCAGAGAGCAGCCACAGAATGCAGCATGGGGACAATAGCATTACCTTGAGAAGGTTGTCGAGATGGGGCAGGGTTAGGAACGGGTGAAGGGGAAGGAGAAGGCTGAGCACTGCATTGTATCATATGCTGGGGAGGCAGCATATTGTCCCTAAATATCCGGCATAATGAAATTCTGGGTAGTCAGTGGGTTATTTATATGAATAAATAAGATTCCATTTCTGTAGAAACATGCAAATACTCATCTTTCACTTATTTCTGAGAAATGAAAAGTGTTTTCAAAACCTAGAATTTATCCACTATGTTTATGGTAAGGAGAAGAGAAAGACATCATTATGTCCATTTTATAGATAAGAAATCTTGTTTAATATGAAAGTATTAGAAACGGCCCATCTTCAGACACTGAAGCATAAAGCTATCCTGTCACCCTCCCTTAAAAACAATTTTCAAGAACTGCTATGTTCCAGGGTTGGGAAGTGAGTGCTCATCTGCTGTTCAGGAAGAATGATAAATTTTAACCTATTTTCTTGAGGAGCCGTATTGACTGCACATATCAAAAGAGTTAAATTATGCATTGGTATTGATCCAGAAATCCTACTTCTTGCTTTTTTAACCTAATAAAATAATTTTGAAAATGGCAAAAGATATACCATAAAGATATTCATCACAGTGGTGTTTACAATAATAAAAAAATTGAACACACTGAGATGCTTAACCATGTAGAATTGGTTAAATAAATAGGAAGGCACCATTACAAATTGTAGAAAAGTTCTTAGGAGATATATAAGAGTAACATCTGCTTGTAATGTGATTAATGAGGGCAACAGAGAAGTTGGTGGTAAAAAGGAAGTTAAGAACAACCCTGAAAGAGGAAGCAAACCTCACGTTGAACTCTTGGCCATTTGGGAATGACCTTAACCTTGGTGACAGAGAACTAGGGATCTGAGACTAAGCTTCCAACTTCACCACAGCAGGTGGCTGTAGCTCTGGCTATTGCCAGGCAATGTAAAGTTAGCTTTGGGGACTGGACACTCTTTGACCCCTCAGGAGAGGAGTCAAGCCTTGGTTCCTTCCTTTTCTTTCCCCAGGAAAACCCAAGGGCAGCTTGCTTCCTCCTCTCCTTCCAGGAGGTAGGTTGTCAATCAGCATCCATTGCCACTGTCTGAAGGCTCAATCCTCTATACACCAGTTAATTTCATCCCCTGGTAGCCAAGAAAGAACCATGGTATTGAAGGGTGTGTGTATACTTTGTGTTCCTGCATGTGTGCACATGTGTGGGTGAGTGTGCATGCAGACAAGTGTGTGTGATGCCATGAGTTACTAACATGATTTAGTAGGCAATATCAATACGTTCATAGATAGCTCTAGATGGTAGGATTATGGAACCTGTTTCCCCTTCTTCAAACTACTTATATCTATCTTCTAAGTTTTCAATACTAAATGAAATACTTTTTAATAAGAGAATGAACAATAAAGTTTATTATGGAAATACTGACATTTCTAGTCAATGAAATACCCTATGCTACGATCTCCCCAACTCTCCACACAAGGCAGATTCTTGGCCCTTTCCTACTAAAGCCTTCTTCCCTCAGCAGGACAGCACAGAGTCTTGGGCAAGACATAAACTCATGGTTCTTCTGTCAATGTGATTCCATGCACTCAAACAAAGGAATTGTAAAAATTGCAAGGCTCCTTAATTCTCATTAGATTGTTAGTGTCCTACATTTTTCTTTTAAGTCTAGGGTATGAGAACCTTGATCTGAGCCCCATTTCAAGAGCAGTGCCTTCCAAGTAAAAGGCAAAAGACGGTGCTTTGGTAAGGCATGGAGCTATAGAGTGCTCTCATCAAAGAACTGATTCTGCATTAACCGTCTGAGCCCAAAAGCCCACTCCAGGCTCCTGGGCCTCCAGCCGGGGACACGCACCTGCCTCATCCGCGGTGATGGACAGCTCGTTGCTGGGCTCACTCTTGCCAATCCGGTTCTTGGCGTACATACGGATGCTGTAGGTGGAGGAAGGGTGGATATCAATGATGGTGGCCGAGTTCAGCTGAGGGGAAACATCTTTGGTTCTCTGAGCAGAATCCCAGGAGTCTTTTGGGTTTTATTTTTCAAAAAAGAAGAGATAGAGATGTGAGTTTTTTCCTCTGCCTTTGAAAGTTCACAAGCAGGAATTATAAACAAAATAAAAAAAAAAGAAAGAAAAGTCACAACTCAATGTGAAATTCTCAATGCATGGTTCCCAGTGTTCTGGCAGAAGGGCCATCTGAGGGAGGATGACCCCACACACTCATTGTCTATACTGAGGGGGAAAAGAGCTGTGGAACCTGAGTTTAGGGACCTCTGAGGCAACATATCGGTTCTAGGGTGGATATCATGGAGGGACCCTGATGTGGTGGGGGCTCATGTCAGTGAAAGAAACAGCATATCTAAGCACTCATCTACAGTATAACAAAAGGCAGTAGGGATCAGACACTGCTCCACCAAAAAGGTGTCTGCAAAGCAGCAAGACTTCAGCCAAGTGTGATCCCTTCTTCTCTAAATGAAGAGCAGTAAGAACAAAATCCATATAAAATTAATCTTAGTTTCCAGTATAAACACTGCTTCCTGAATGTACTTCTTAATTCTAATGTTTGAAATGATCTAGTCTCAGCTCCTTTATCATAGGAAGTATTTTTCAATGACAGCTAATTTTAAAGGCAGCATATGCCCCATATGAAGAGTGATCACTGAATGAATCCATGACCATATGTACCGGCTGGTTTTAGGGTTTTGACCTATCATGAGAACATCAGTAAATGGTTCTTATTTCAGAAAGAGTTTAGGCAGGTGTTGATTGGAGATGGGTGGTCAAGAGATGCTGTTGGTTGTAGAGAAAAGAAACCTCCTGAGATGGAGGACAGATGGAATGCTCATATACTCCTGTACCCCAAGATACTCGTGTGGGGTGCCCATCACATTTGTAAGGATTTGATTGAGATTCTGTGTTCCCTGCTGGACTTTAAGCCCCATGAGGGCAGAGACCATGCTTATCCTGTTCAATGCCATATCCCCAGTGTTCACACAGAACTGGACAGATAATGAACATACAGTTAATAGATGGATGAATAAGTAGCAAATACACAGACCTCTGAATCCTGTAAATGATCCCATACCCCACACTATGGAGTTCAGAGGGCTGTTTGGCCCAGAGGTAACTCTAAATACAAGAGATTTTTTGGACTTGCAAAACAAACAAACAACAAAAATTATATATATGGTCTTCAGCCTGCCTTTGCTCTATCTTATCAGGGAATAGGACATATAAGAAACTAACAACTAAGATCCCAGCTAAAAGAAAAAGTATCATTGGGTCAAGAGGATTGAAGGCAGGACAACATGACTTGAAAAGAGAAGATACTGACAATCAATGGAAGAGAACAAGATGACTCAATAGAGGACTAATGGGGGAAAGGGATGTTAATATCAAGGAAATGACACATAAATATGAGCCCTTGTCCCAGAAGAGGAAACCACACCTGCTGGAGAAGACCTCTAGGACAAGAGAGGAAGCCCAGATATTGCAAGATGCAGAGAAAGTTGCTGACTAGCCCCAGGAAGCTCATCATTTGCAGTGGGTGATGGTTCTGCCCAGGGCAGCATGGAGAATTCTGGACTTGGCAGGGCCAATAAAGATATCCCCACTGGAGGATGTGTCAGGGAGGTGGCGAAGATCCTGAAATGTAGACATATTAATGTCTTCCTGACAATCAACTTATATTGAGAGCCAATAGGGGAGTGACCAAGGCGGGGCATGCTGGACAGGAAATGAAAGAGCCTTGGAGAAGGTACTGTGCTTTAGTTTCTTCCTAGAAGTGATTATACTTTGAAAGAAAAAAAAAGATGACATCAATGATCATGATTATAGAATATAGTTCAAAGCAAGACATTGAATTTTTAGCTAAAGGTCCAGAAGATGAAAAAGAATGGGTTATCCTGAAGGATTTTAAAGTATTTGAATGGAGAAAGGGAGTGTAGTTAAATCCCCTAAACATACTCTGGCAAATTATATGTCATCAAAGGAGGAGTAAAAACAGGCAGTGCCTACGCAAGGAGTCAGGAAAGGGACATGTGTGCTGCTGATGTGCAAACAGGTGGTTGTGGATAATTAACAGAGTGCCTCTCTGCCAATAGCACAGGGCATAAAAAACAAGCACAGAGAGTCCCTGAGACTCAGGAGAATCAAATTGCAAGCTGAAACACAAATAAGACTAAAAGAATATGCCACAGGCAATCTAACAGTCTCATAGGTATAAGTCACAAACAGAAATGCATGCTTGGAAGGCCAAGAGCAAGGAGGCAGGCATGAAAGGAGAAGGTTTGGGAAGGGCATGAACAGGAAGGGCCAGGCATGAAACTGTTATGGGGTTTCATTACAGGTCTCCTTGCCCAGTGGATAGCACCTTCCAGATGCAGAAAACAGATGTAGCATCATGGAGGTTTAAAAGTCACACCAGAAGATGCTTACTGAGGGTTTATGGACAGAGGTGTGCACTGGATAAAGGGGATGCTGAGGTTCCCATCATCAAGTAAGCCGGGAAAGCTGCTCCCCCTCAGGGCCAGGAGGGCAGAGGGAAGCGACAGAGTCACTGCAGTGTAGACCAGGCCAGACATCAGAAGAGGAGCCCCATCTGGGAAGCTGTGCATATAGAACAGCCTCTGCCAGGGTTCTTGTCAGCTTCATTCTCTTTGCCTGCCGTTGGGTGAACCCAACCAGAAGCCAGAGGGGAAAGGAATATGCATGGTGCAATCTAAGGAGCTCAGCCTCCCAGAGAAGGGCAGCAGGGTGTTTGTGGGGAAGGTCAAGGCCGTGGTCAGAGACAACGAGCAGCAAAGGGAACTCACTCGTGGAGTCATGTCTGTTTGCTTGGCACTATGCAAGGCATGATAGTAATGTGACTTCTGCAGTCCCCAAATCTGTGGGCAAACTGAAAACACCTTGGAGCTTTGACAATGACACTTTCAAACCCACTGACCCTCTGGGGGGTGGTGCCCAGAATCCAAAATTCCTTGCTATAGAGCAGACATTGGGGTGCAGAGTCCATTCACTCTTTCTGTACCACAACCATTATGCAAGAAGTATAAAACACGGCCTTTATGCTGCCAAGCCACAATGACTCTTCCCACAGCAAAGGATTTTCACCAGTAGGGGTGCCCAGAACCTGTGTTTTTAAAAAAGCCTCCCTCTCTGGGTCACTTGGAGTCACAGCTAGAGTTTGGGCAGAGTGCTTTATTTGATGAAATTCTTACAACATTGCTGAGACAAGGATTTTTATTTTCATTTGGAGGGTCAAGAAACTCACATCCTGTGAGGCTGGAATTTGACCTCAGATGTGTCATCCCCACAGCCCAGGTCATTTTCCTGAAGCAGGTGGCCTCCATGTATTCTCTGTAGGACACCTGATAGGACGGGATTTCAGTTTTCCATACATCTGCTGAAAGTCTCATATGCTCCGATGAAGACTTTCTAACAAGTTCTTGAGTTGGTTTACTGATGAGGAGGAACAATGTAGAGTCTGACCAAGTGCAAAAAGGAGGTCTTTGGCCAAAAACTATTGTGACATCTATGGGCTTGTAGGAACTAAGTTTGGGAGAGCTGCTCATGCTCAGATCTGTACTTTCATTCAGAAAGAAGATGTCAGAAGCATTTGTTGAAAAGTCAGCAGGACTCCATGAAAGGCCCAGACAGATGATAGCATAAAAGGCCGGGGACATTCCAAATCACATTCCTATCTCTGAAATTCCAAAGAACGCCTCTGGGAAAGGGCTAGGAGCCAGTGTGGTTGTCCTGGGTGCTCGCTGGTGAGCTCAGCTTGGGGGTCACACACCCTGAGTCAGGAGGATGGTACCTCATCGAGAACAAATGGAAGAGTCTGAACTTGACCTGAAGCAGTATATTGCAAGAGACCAGAGTGAGTGAAGGTGACCAAAAGTTCTAGAGACAGAATTCACAAAAGGTAAGAACTAGTATATAACCAACACCCCTTCCCTCAAAAAAACACCCCCAAAACAAAAACAAAACAACCTACAATGGCTTCTTGCCCTAGATCAGTGGTAGTCAACCTGGTCCTTACCGCCCCCTAATGGGCATTCCAGATTTCATGGTGGGTGGTAGTGGAGCAACCAAAGTATAAATAAAAAGATAGATTTAACTATAGTTAAGTTGTTTTATAAAAATTTATCCTGCTCCTTGTGACAGCTCCTAACAGACTGAACTGGGGTTGGGTTGCATTTTTCAGGGATTTAGCATGGTATTGGGGCCAACTTGGACTTGGTGAACATGTTAGGGACACTACTCTTTTATGGATTCTTGCTGTATTGGCCAAGAGTTTGCTTAAAGGCTTTAATCACTGTAAAAAAAAATAGAAGACTAGATAAAGAATATGTGGCACATATACACCATGGTATACTATTCAGCCATAAGAAATGATGACATCGGATCACTTACAACAAAATGGTGGGATCTTGATAACATTATACGGAGCGAAATAAGTAAATCAGAAAAAAATAAGAACTGCAGGATTCCATACATTGGTGGGACATAAAAACGAGACTAAGAGACATGGACAAGAGTGTGGTGGTTATGGGGGGCGGGGGGAGGGAAGAGGGAGAGGGGGAGGATGAGGGGGAGGGGTACAAATAAAACTAGATAGAAGGTGACAGAGGACAATCTGACTTTGGGTGATGGGTATGCAACAGAGTTGAATGACAAGATAACCTGGACATGTTTTCTTTGAATATATGTACCCTGATTAATGGATGTCACCCCATTAAAATAAAAATTTATTTATAAAAAAAATTTATTCTGCCAAACTTAGTGAAAATCCAGTATAAAGTACTTGGTAAGTAATTATTATTATACGCTTTAACTTGCTGTAACTCTGCTTTATAAATTTTATAAAGTAAAGTCACTTCCCTACTTTATAAATCACCATTACTGTGGAACTGGTGGGCGGTTAGAAAATTTTACTATAACAGAGATACAAAAGTGGGCGGTACGTATAAAAAGGTTGACTACCCCTGCCCTAGATAGTTACATTCCAGGAGATGGGAGATACTGAGGATTATGAAATGGGTGGTGAGTAGCTTAAAGCAGTGTTTTTCAACTGCCAGTCCGTGGACTGGTCCACCAGAAATTTTGTGCCAGTCTGTAAAAGAGTTAACCACTCTGACGTTTTATGAAGATTACATATGCAATGATCTTAGTCGAACTTGTTTATGCTCAGGGTGATTTCTGCCTTTGTGGTTCCTGAAATAATTCTTCTACTTTCACCAGTCCCCAAGTGTAAAAAAGTTGAAAACCATTGGTTTAAGGAGCACAGATGGTTTTAGAGGCATTTTAGATGTAAGCATTTCCTTGCATGCTTGAGTAATACTAAATGCTGCCACTTGCTGGCTGTTTACTCTGCACTGGGCAGCAGGAAAAGTGCTTTAAATGCATGCCCTTCATAAAAAGAATTCACCAAACATCCTTTGGGGGCTGACAACATGTTAGATGCTGCAGAAATGGTCTGGCCAAAACTAGTCCTTAAAGGCACAGGAGCCCAAAGGAGCCTCCCCTCTGGTTGAGGTGACACAAGAATCACCCATCACAACTGCAATGACCCCTTCCCAAATAGGGTTGCATTCTGCAATATCTTCTTGGTGGACACGATTCAATCCACATCATAAAAATGTCATTACCCCCCAAAGTTAATGTAGAAATTTAATATGATCTCAGGGCAAATAAAAAAAAGTGCTTTTGTGAAGTGAGACAAATTTATCCTAAAGTTTAGATACAGAAAACCATAAAAACCCTGAAATAAAGTCACCAGGGTGAACCAGCTCTACCAGAGAGTAAAATATAAAGCTTCTGTGACTTACACTGTGTGGTACTGGTACCCTAACAGATAGACAAGGCAGTGGGACAGAACAGAAAGTCCAGAGACGGACGGACGCACACACGGAAGGTTAATATGAGGCCAAGAGGGCACCTGAAGTCACTGAGCAGTGGTGGGCTTTTAGTAATAAGAGGATACCCATTTGGGAGAAGAAAAATTAGATCCTCATTTCCCAGCATTCAGAAGAATAAACTCCCGATGGATTGGAGATCTAAATTTCCAAAAGGGAGAGAAAACTAGAAGAAACCAGGTGAATTATTTCATAGCCCCAGTGGAGAGACAGCTTTGTTAATGATTCGAAATCCAGATGCAGTTAAAGAAAATGGTGACAAATTTGGAAAAAGAAAAAGAAAGGTAGAAGCAATCACAGAAATAAGTATGTGACCGCACGTGACGTCTCCTGACAGGGAAGACGGGGGAGATGCCAGAAGATCATGTGAGAGAAAGTGTGGCCTTCACGTGGACCAGGGATATGTCCCTGTAGAGGTGACAGGAGGAGTGGGGTCTAAGCAGAAGGCAGAGGAACAATAGTAACCATGTGGTCTAGGGACAGGTTCCTTTCAGGCAGAAGGCAGCCTGTGGCCTTTGAGGGACCCTTGCTTGCCACAGGAAGATGCTATGGTGTGTCCCATTTCACAGAAGAGAATGGTGAGTGGAGGGAACCAGCAAAGGTGCACAGGTGGTGAGAGGCAGGGCCAGCAAAGGAGCCAGGACAGGCTGGCCCCGAACCCAGGGTGGAACCACTAGTTCCCAGCACCTGGAAATGACGGATCTCCCTCAAGACGGGAAGCACTGAGTCTCTCCCAACAGGCAGCCTAGGCTCTAGCTCCGAGGGCATGGAAGCCAGTGGTCCTGAGGTCAGTCAGTGCTCAGCCAAAAGACTGGTGGGGCCCCCTCTCACTTCAGGACTCTGAGGAGCAGCTTCCTGACTCACAGCCACATCCGCCTGAGCTCTCATTGCTGCCATGAGCTTCCAGGTTGTTCTCTGCCAGCACATGCTGCTCACCTAAGAAGCTCTCCCATTACTTCAAGAGCTGGCTCTCAGAACTCGGACACTCTGGCTTCAACTGGCCTTATTCTTATGAACAGAGGCTGGTGCTCCTCTCCTCCCATTGGCCTTGGGGGGAAGACTGCTCAGCCTAGTTCCTCCAAGATCCCTGTCTGGGCCAGCCCCATCCTCAGCCTGCTCATTGGGGGTCAGGATTCCCCATCTTCCCACCAGCACTGGCTCTGTCACATTTTCTGGCGGTAACAGTGTGGCTCCCCTCCGAGGCTTCCCTGGGCCCTGTGTGGGCACTGCCTAGTCCCCGGACCTCTGGCTGAGTCTCTGACATGAGCAACCTGAGCATCCCCCCCCCATGCCCCATTTTCTATGTGCCTTTTTGACCCAGCCACTCACTTCAGATCTGGAATACCAGGTCACAACCGACTGGGCAATCCATAGTGCTCGCAGAGTGAAAAATAAGCCTGCTTGTGTAGCTTCTGAGAACCCTGTTAACTCTTCACATGCTGGTGGTGCTCTAATTCCTCATCTCCTGTGTGAGGCAGCAGAAGTCCACATGGGAAGTGAAGGGCAGCAGGGGAGGTAGCAGAAATGATGACGGTAGCCAGGACCTGGCAGTAGCTGCCTACGTGCCAATTGGTGACAAGAAAGCCAAAGTGGCCATCATGAAGCAAGACTGAGATTCAAAGAGAAAGGAGGCAGAGCTGAGCCCACGAGGGGCATCTATACACAAAACCCCACAGGAGGAAGCTCTGGGGAACTGGAGTGAGAAGAGAGGCAAATTGGGAAGAAGAGCCCCCTCTGAGTTTCCTCTAGTCCAGGTTTGTTCTTACATGTTCTTAAATAAATAAAAATGGGAGAAAACAAAAGGGTATTTGAAGTGGACCTCAAGCTGGAGGAGGAAATAAAGGACTTACCTGATTTGTTTTTGCATTCGATGTCATAGCCTGTGATGGGGCTGTTCCCGTCAAAGCCCATGGTCCACCTGAGGGTGATGGTGCGTGCCTTCACATCTTTGATCTCGATTTCGGGAGGGTCCGGGGGCTCTGCAACACAGCACTGGGGTTAGTTCAGACCGGAGAGGCTAGTGGCACCACTGCTTCTGCCTCACAGATGCTTTGCCAGCATCCCATACTGGAAGACACTTGCTACCTGGAAGCATTTTCACCCTCAGTCTCATTTTAGGGAGGAGAAACCCCCTCTTCCCCGACGGCCAATGACCCAGACAACACCTGTGGAGCTGGGCCTGACCTGGAGGACTGAAATGCCACTGTTCTATGTAGTTTGGAATCTGTAACTCAGAACCTGTTTTGAGTTCATCTTCAAATGTTAAAACTTGTCTTTTCATTCAGATTGTCCAGGGGAAGGATCCCTAAAACTGAGCAGAGAAGAAATGCGACTGCTGAGTCCTTTGATTCAGTGCCTTTAAGGGCTGGGTTCTGTGTCTGGGCTGCCTCCTGACACATTCACAGGCATTACAAAATACTGCTTTCATGTGTTCAAAGTTTTCGGAGAATCAGGAGCCATGACATAATAAGCCAGGTCCACGCAGATGCCTGAGCCTGGGCATATACTCACTGTCCTAAAACAGTTGTGTTGCCCCTACCTGCTCCCCCTCCCCCCGCTGTCTCCTTCCTACCTTGTACTGTGAGCTGAATTATTCCACGGTCCTCCCCATAAGAATTGATAGCATGACAGGAGAAGAAGCCAGAATCTTCTCTTACCGTCGGCAAAATCTATATGCAAGGCAGAAAGAAAATCATCTTATCCATAGCATGGAATGAGCAAACAGCTAAAAGGGTTTGGCTGTAAAAATGTTTCCACTCCCACCTTCCTCCCACCCTCAGCGCATGTGCAAGCACACACGTGCGCACACACACACACACATGCACACCACACACATACATACACATCTCACAGCAAATCATTTCTGCACAACTATAACAGTGCAGATGGATGGGCTCAATGTACATTAGCGACTTCAGCTGCCAGCTCGTTAAACAGGATGCATACTTTATGGTGGAAGTTATGATCAAGTTGATATATATATTCCACATATACTTTTTCCCCCTCACACTCTGCCTTTCAAGCATCCAAAATAACCCTGCCTAAGGAAATAGATCTATAAATACTGCACTAAAGCCTCGGTCTTGCAGGACCTTCATTAGAGGTCCGCTCTAGGAGGACTGCAGGATGGAACCCTGTGAGTGAATCAGCATCAGCGTTTCACACATGTGGCTTTTGTCCCCACGTGTGTGCTCAGCATCCCACTCCCCTCTATGCAAAGCATCACTCAGTTAACTACCAATTGTGCTCCATAATAGGTGACTAGAATACTTTTTTCCTAGCTTTTGTTATTCTATGAGGAGGATGGGATTTTGTGATGTTGGATTTTTTCCAAAGAGGCAAAAATACTTTTCCTGATAATATTTTGCCCCAATGCCCATCTGATTTCTCTTTACATAGGAAGTTACAACCTGCACGAAGCGCAGGCTGTCATTCCTCCAGGATGAACTGTTATTAAGAGACTGTTTCTCACATTTTCTTAAATTTCAGTTGGGTTCCCTGCCGTGTTCGTAATAATTTTACTCTTAATAACACTTAAGAGGATGTGCCATTTTTGTGGGTTCCTCACTAATCTCCCCTCATGAAGGGGGAGAGGAAGGGTGCTTCATATATGAGCTCTAGAAGATGGTTTGCTGTTTATTAAGCACCCCCCCACACACACCTGCATGGAAAGAGACTCATTCTGCCAATGATTCTGATCTGTGGTGTCTGTCATACTTTTACCTGCAGGGTCGAAATCACCTCCTCTCCCACCTCCTTGGTGGACACAAGGTAACGGGCCATTTCGGGGTTGATGATCCGGTCCTCTTTCTCCCAGCGGACAATGATGGGCTTCTCGCCATGGGCTGTGCAACTCATTTCTTTCTTTTGCCCCTGGGTGGCCAGGGTGGTGTTGGGATAGGATGTGATCATCGCAGGAACTGGAAACCCAAAAGAAAAACAATTTATTTGGAATATAGCATTATTGATTTTCCCCACCGTGACACTCAGCCAAGTCATGCTTTAAGAGATGTTTTTTCAAAGTAACATCTATTCAAGAAACTGTGAGAATCATGATGAAAATAGAGGGACAGTGGTAGAAAAATGAAACTTGATTAAATGACTCCTAAGCAGAGGACACAGGTTGCCGTGTGGCTTCATGTTCATGGGATGTTACTCTTTTCCAATTCCATAGAGGGTCGATGTGGGTCACAGGCACAGCCCATGTCCCCTAGGACACAAAGGAAAATGATTGATTGTACTTGATGATTAGCTTGGGAAGAACGCTTTCATTAAGAATTATGCTCTTTGTTCTGTAATCATATATGTCTAACCATCCATTTTCAACCATGGACATGAAACCTTATTAATCAGTTTAGGTAGAGATCTAATTATTGTCAACCAATCCTTGAAATTATTTCCAGACATTCCTGTTTCCCACAGTTGTTACACACTTTTATAGTCACTTGGAGACCTTAGACCTCCTCTTCTCCCATGACTTACGGCAGGAAACCTCAACCCCAAATCACTGAAAAAACAGAACCTTTACTTGTGAACATCTCAAGTTCCCTTTCCCCCAGGTCACAATGCATTTACAGACTTCCATTTTTGGCAATTGGCTGTGAGGCATGAGACTGACTCCCAGTTCACAAACCACTTAGAAATGCCTATACCAACCATCTTTTAAAATGCATACCAAGTTTACAAGAAAGTGAGAGAAAACCCAGGAGTCAGAAACCAAAGTGAGCGCTGGCCAGTTGGCTCAGTGGTAGAGCATCAGCCTGGAATGTGGATGTCCCAGGTTTGATTCCCGGTCAGGGCACACAAAAGAAGCCGCCTTCGGTTTCTCCACCCACCCCCCTCCATTATCTCTTTCTCTCTCTCTTCCCCTCCTGCAGCCATGCTAGATTGGGGACTGAGGATGGCTCTGTGGAACCTCTGCCTCAGGTGCGAGCATGGCCTCAGATGGGGGTTGCCAGGTGGATCCCAGACCAGGCACATGTGGCAGTCTGTCTATCTATCTCCCTTCCTCTCACTTGGAAAAGAAGGGAACAACAACAAATAAAAGAAACCAAAATGGATGTTGAAAGTGCAGAAGTGTGATGATGCTGGCTGGTACTTTGACTACTTGAGAACAGGGAGTTCAAGGCTCTTCAAAGAACTCAATCTTCAGAGCAAGAATATAACATATAAAAAAATCCACAATGACAAAGGGAGAAGCAGTGCCTTGGTTTATATTATGAGTGAAATAAAAAAGATCTCTCCTGAGAATCTGTAGTTGGTTTGACTCATAGGTTGGAGTGGAATTCAAGCTAAAGCATACATGATGGTGAGCTTAGTTTGGCAACAGGCCTGAGGAACGCAGCACAAGCAAACACAAACATGGCTAGAGGGATGCGCCCTCCATCCAGACCCACCGGCATTCTCCTGGATCAACTCCTGCTCAACATGAGCTCACAAACCAAAACCAGAAAGCATGAAAAACAATTCACCAGGAAATGAGCCCTCCCCGAAAGGACTTCAGATGCTCAAATGACCTGACGCAAATCCTAAAATAGTTACACACAAAATGTTTAAAGGTATTTTAAAAACACGAGAAAGGAACAAGATGCCATCAAAAAGGACAAGGAAGATTTGAAAAATGACCAAAATGAGCCTATATTTCACCTGCTTTTTTGCCTCATTTTGCCAATGATGGGAAGAAAAAATCCTATTTCATTTCTAAGGTTAAGCTCACTTTAGACCACCTCAGAGACCCTCTGGTGTTCCCTGGGCTACTGACCATAGGAACCCCATGCCTTCCTGTAAGGTTGGTACATACTGGGTCATGTCTTCCATACCACCTACTGCAGTGGTTTGGGACATATCACAGCAAGTCAAACATCTACCATGTCTGTAGCCTGGGCACCCAAGAAAGAACCTGCACTTACAAGTTTCTGTACAGTCAACAGGCACATGGCCAAGATAACAACACAACATGGGGTGGACAGATTGGGGACTGAGGAAAAGCAGCACTGAGTCTTACAGTTGGAAGATCTTACACCTGGTGTGACTCTGCTCCCCCATGGAGACCTTATACCTGGAGTGATTTACTTTCCTCCCCCAGCATATCTGAGAAGCAGCAACCTTGGCTCCACAATTCCAGTCTTTAGTCTAGAGCCTGTCCTTCCTCTGGCCTATTTAACAAAATTTTTTATTTTTATTGACACCTTTATTGTGGTATAATTTACATACCCTAAAATCCACTTGTTTTAAAGTGTACAATTGGATGGGGTTTAGTTCTGTATTCATTTGCTAGGGTAGCTATAACAACTTACCACAAGCTGGGGGCTTATAAAAGGAATTGATTCTCTCATCGTACTTCTAGAGACGAGTATAAAATCAAGGTGACAGCAGGGTCCTCTCTGAAGGCATCAAGGAAGAGCGGTTCCTTGACTCCTTTAGCTTCTAGTGGCCTTAAGTATTCCTCGGCCTGTGGCAGCTTCACTCCAACCTCTGCCTCTACCTTCACATCTGGTTCTTCCCTAAGTGTTTTTCTGTGTCTTCACATGGATTTCTTACAAGGATACCACTTACCGGATTTAGCACCCCCCCCCCCCCCCAGTTCTCTGACTTCATTGTAACTAATTATATCTGCAAACACTTTATTTCCACATAAGGTCATATTCTGAGGTTCCTGGTGATATGAATTTGTAGGGGCACTATTCCACCCAATATGAGTATATTTATATTCTTCAACACGCACAAACAGTTACAATCCAATCCAACTATGAGAGTTGGGTAATCATCACAACATCAAACCTCAGAGCCCTTACACTGCCCTATAAAGATTCTTCCTGTCACATATTGTCCCTTTCCCATCCCCAGAAATGGCATCACGAATGGATATTCTATTCCTCAAGGTCTGTCTTTTCTGGACATCTCCTGCATACAGGGTCCTACAGTGAGTATTCTTTTGTGTCTAGCTCTCTAGCCCTTTTTCATGGAGAATGACTTCAAGGTTCATCCACATTATAGTGTGCTCTTTTTGTTGCTTGCTGAGTAACATTCCAAAGCACGTCTAGACTACATTTTTTTGTTCATTCACCAGTTGATACGCGTTTCAGTTGTTTCCACTTTCTGGGCATGAGGAATAATGCTGCAGTAAACACTCATGTACAGGCTGCTGTGTGGACCTATATTTTCATTTGTTCTGGGTAGGTGCCTAGGAGCAGAATGGCTGGGTCGCAAAACAATTATATGGTTAACATTTTGAAGAACTGCCACACTGTGTTCTCATTTTGTAATCTCCATGCAGGAAGACTGAACACAGAGAGGGAAGGGGGAAGGGCTGTTAAGATTCAAAGTTTATGGTAAGGGGACAGGAATATCACCTTTAACCGTGGGATGGATAAAGCAGCAAGAAGTGGCCTGGCACCTTCCCGTCCAGCTGATGCTCACTGGCCGTGGGAACCTTGGGCCTGCCTCTGTGCTTCGACTACGGAGGTGCCGAGTGTGGGAGGGAGGTCCTAGGAGGGGTCAGCATGGGCCACCTTGGAGAGTTAAGCACACACAGGGCCCAGGGTGGCTCCTCCTCTGAGGTCACGAAGCAGGTGTCCTATGTCTCCTGAGCTGGACCCTGGAACAGCAGAGCCTTCTCTCAGTCCTCTGCCTCACTGATGGGAGGGACTAAAGCCCTAGAAGTTCAATGGCTCTATGTAAAGGAACTGTTAATAGATCCAGATACCCCCCAATGTGGACCCCCTACCCAGAGAGGAGGCAGGATATGCTCACCCCTTCCCTGCGTGTCTTCTGCAGCAACCAAGGTCAGGGTGAAGCTCCAGGAGGAGCAGGAAGCAGAGTGGACTCCTTCTCTCCATCTTTCTCCCCAACTATGGATATTCCTGCCTTCAACTTTGCACTGTTCACCATCAAGGAGTTCTGGATGCTATGAAACCTCTTTGAACAGGGTGTGAGGCCTTGGACATCTTGTGTGCAGAGGGAAAGCTGAAAGGGAAGCTCACACCTTGACCAAGGAGGAGCTGAACAGGAGCATTGGACACCTGCATGTTGGGCAGTGGGCACACTGGCTCGGTTGCATGGAGACTTGCTTATGAGCCCAGCCTGCCGGGGGGGGCACTGCAACACATGCTCAATATGGTGCTGGGGACCGCTTTCCTGAATGTAGTTATGGGAGAGTCCAGGCCAATCTGTGAGGTTCCTCTGACATGTCTCTTCATCATTTCTTTAAATATAAAGATTTTTCTTTATCATGGCATCATCTCAGTAAACCTCAACCACATATTTATGAGAAAAATGAAGCATTATAAACTGTGTCTAAAATGCCAAAAATAACCCTAAAATATCTTTATAAAATGTCTATCCTTTGCTTGATTCTGAACTCATGAGCATTATTTGTTGGGCCCTCTTAAACTGTAACAGTAGGTATTAACTAGTGACCTTGAGCAGAGATTTTCAGTTGCCTCTCCAAGCCCATTTTTCATTTCTTTCCCAATTTTTTAGTATGTAACATTATACAAAAAATATGCCTAAATAAAAGAATGCATTTATGAGCCTTTCTTATGGTTATGTGTTGACACATGACTGAGCTTAATGCAATTATATATGTAGGACTTTTAGGAGGTATGCTCAGCTGGCTGGACTCCCTTTAGGCTTTCTATATTTTTCTGTGCTAACCTGAAATCAAGACCTGATAGCTGGAGCACCAGCAACCATTTTGGACCATGAGGTGACTATGATGATGGGAGCCTATGTCCTTGATGACCCCCTGAAGCTATCCTCTCAAAACTGGCCTGCCTCATTCAGGCTATACAGAAAAAGTTTACATGAGAAAGAGAGAAATTATTTTATTTATCCATTATTATTTTGGATTTTTCTGTAACAGGAGACTGAGAATTGTTTTGAGCTGACCTTAACCATCAGTCTAGACTCTTTGGGGAAATATGTTTTACACTGAGAAACAATTTCTATTTGATGGCTCTGCAGAGAAGGAGGTAAGGACACCCAGTCGTGTACTCATCATTTTTGGCTGGGTGGTCAGCATCAGGTAGAACATGGTAGTCGCCTTAGTTTGAATCATTAGGTGTACCGCTGGCTCACTGTGTAGCCTTAGACGGTCACTTAATCATTCTGTTCCTAAATTTTGTCCTTTGTCAAATGGAGATAATAATTGTTGAGAGAATAAAAGAAGTCATCCCACAGCACAGAGTCGGCGCTCTATGAGCATACATCGACAGCATCTCCATGAATCTCACTATAGGTATTCCTTCATGCCGCAGGGCATGTGGGGTCTTCAGATGAGGAATACATGTGGGCTTTGATTTGAGGCTTCTTTACTAAACACATCTTCAGTTTGGATTCAGATTCATTAACCAAGATTTTATTTTTCTCATAATGTGTGAGGCTAATTCACGATAATTTAAAGATCCCAAAGTGACCACAAGTAACCTAAATGGCAAAACCATGAATAAATCTGTTGTAAACAAAAGTTTACTCCTCATTCACGTTTTCAAAGCTGAGAAACATGACTCAGAAATGGGGAAAGTCACATACAATTTAGCCATGTAATGTGGCCCCCAGTCTCTGCAGTGAGCTGCCGCTGGATTTCTGTAGCCCCTCTGCTGAGCACAGAGCAGGGAAGCTCTATTTGCAAAGCTGCAAAGCTAGAAAGCTGGAAAGCAACCCATGCTAATGGCTTTCAGTGTTACGGGCATCTAAGAGCTATGGACAGGATTTCCCATGATGCAGTATTTCCAAAAAAGAAATTTGCAAAATAGCAGGGCAAGAAAAATTACAGATCTTCTGTGAGGACAGGGCAAGTGTGGTCACTTCCCAAGCCCAGGGTATTTTATCACTCTCTCTTCTTCATGTTCCAATGAGTGTGAACCGATTCTGAAATAAGGGTCCCAGTCCCACCTCATGAGCTGCTATGCAGGGGAGCAAATGCATTTTGAAAGCCGGGATGTGTCTGGAATGTCATTTCCTTTTCCTTTAAAATAACCAGCTAGAAGAACGGGTTGTTGCTCTCCAGAACACAGAAGTGCTTCCAGGACCTATTTTCTGCCCCCTTTGTTCTTAATGAGAAGCTGTGTGCATTCTACAGGGGAGAAGTGCCTTGACTAAACCATGGACCCCTGGTTTATGGCTTGTCCTCCTTACTCTGCAAAAAACGCTCTTCTATTTGCTGCTATTTCTCCTCCGGAAGAGGGCCTCACCAAAGCGGGCATGGTAGTTCTGCCTCATAATCCTGCATTTGGTCAGAAATATTCCGGCAAGCCCACGTTCTCTTATTCTAACTAAGTATTTTCAGCCCTTTAAAAGAGTGGTCAAAAATTTTTTTTAAAAATGGATCACTCTCATGGCTCTTCACAATGCTAAGGTCAGAAGGCCCAACCTTTTTAGTTGTCACGGTCATGGGCACTGAAGGAGGACAACGTGTCGGTAACCAGTGCTTTCTGCACGGGTTTCTGAAGTATAACAAACAATGGGGTATAACAGAAACTGGTCCCAGGAAAGGCTGTGCCGCCCTGCTGGCAGGACCTAAAGAACCCAGACTAAGAGGGCTTTCTTCAAAGGCTGCGTGCTGTGTGCTTCTCCTGCACATTGCCCCTAAGGGGGCAGTGCTGTTTTACTTCATTAAATATCGATGTATAAATTTCCTTCCTCATCAGGATACCAGCTAACAGCACCCCCATCATGTTCAGCAAGTCTGTATTCTTGCGGTGTCAGGGAGCCTTCTGTGACCTAGTTTCCCGAAGCAGAAGGACGAAGCGATGCAGGGGCTCTGCTGTGACCAGCCAGGGAGAGCTGATGATGTACATGGCAACCCCGCTCGGCTGTCTGGTGATGTTACCTACTTAGCTTGAAATAGGATATGGTGGGTGGATTTACACCACTGACATTGGCCAGTGCTACAAATCAGGGTTTCTTTCCTCCCTCCATCTCCACAGGTAGTTGTTTAACATTGACCAGAACCCTACATAGGAGGTCGTGTCCCAACACTAATGATTTTAAAGGGCGTTTCTATCACAACAGAGGCACTGAGGAGTGAGTGAGTTTACCAAGAGCAGTAACTAACCTTATCCAGTAAACCTACATAATAAGAACAGTGCACTGTACCTTTGGACAGGTAATTCTGCAATAAACTGATGCATACACTGATTTTTCAACACAAGGCTACAGAGAGAATAAAAATTGATGTTAATTAATCATTGATATTAAAGATTAGTTCCAAAATATATTCTCCTGTTTTAATGATTCCACCAATAATACAAAACTGATTCAAATGCCCTTTTCCCTTTCTAGGTCTTCTAAAATACCACTGAAAAAGAAACAAAGAAAATACCAAGCACTCTGGCTAGACAACCTGCCTGTCACGAGCATTTGGTTCAATCCCTTCATTGTACAGAGAAGAAAAGAGAAAACTAAAGCAGAGGAATGAGTGTCAAAGGCTCAGAAAGAAGAATCAGCCAGGATCGGACTTTAATAACCCCTACTCTGAAACCATCATTATCATCATAACAACCCCCAACATAGAGAGTGACCTACCTTTTGGGTGCCCAGGACTTCCCATGTTTGAGCAGGAAGGCCCTTCACCCTGGGAAGTCTCTCAACCCCTACAATGGTCAGAACAGAAGTGGGAGGGGAGGGGAGGGTTTGGGACCAAGAACAAGGCAACAAGGCTGTCCCAATACCCAAACTGGAGAACAGAGGCAGGGACGCTTGGGTTTCCAGCTGGGAGGGAGATATTCTCACACATGAACATTTTAAAGTGCTTCTTCAGCTACTTCTATATCCCCCCAACATTTGACGATGAAATATTTCAAACATACAGAAAGTTGGCAGCCAGATACCTACTGCTGGGATTCCACAGTGGACATTTCACGTGTAGACCTGAATTAAAATTATTTTTACTTTAGCTCATCAGTCAATCAAAATTCATTGACTACATACAGTAATTTTCATTATTCTATTTAAAAAAGATGTAGGTGAAAACATGATGCAGTGAGTGTCTCAGAGATCAGGCAGTGAGAGGACAGCTCTCTTCTTGAATTCTGCTGCTCAGGGTGGCCCACTGGAATGCTGGACACTGGGCTCTGCAGATCTGATGTGGGATCTGGCGGCCTTGGGTTAGAGCAGGGCCCCTCTTACACATGTCATATCAGAAGAGGAAGTGAGAAAAGACACCAGGAGCAAGCAGCTGGACCCCAACCTCATGCCATCCAGGGACAGAGACGGCAAGATCATTGGCTGCCCTGGGCCTCAGTCTTCTCATCTGCTACCTAGGAGAGCTGGGGCGGGGCTTAGAAATGGATTAACCTAAAGTTTCCCGAGTGATACAGCCTGTATTAAAACAATACAACAGGTGACCCCCCAAACCTTTCCCAGATCTAATTCTCCTTTTCTTTCCCTTTTCCTTCCTAATCCCCCTTCCTTCCTTCCTTCCTTCCTTCCTTCCTTCCTTCCTTCCTTCCTTCCTTCCTTCCTTCCTTCCTCCCTCCCTCCTTCCCTCCCTCCCTTTCCCTCCTTCCCTTCCCTTCCCTTTCCTCCCCTCCCCTCCCCTCCCCTCCCTCCCTTCCCTTTTCCTTCCTCCTTCCTTCTTTCCTCCCTCCCTTCCTTCCTTCCTTCCTTCCTTCCTTCCTTCCTTCCTTCCTTCCTTCCTTCTTTCCTTCCTTCCTTCCTTCTTCCCCCATTTTCACTACGTCCTCTCTTTCTCACACACATAATTCCATAATAAGAACAATGGCTAACTTTTATATATGCTGACAGTATGCCAGGGACTTTTCCACATATTATGCATATATTTAATACATACAAGAATCCAACAGGATAGAGATTCTCACCATAGAAATGACCCCAGACATACTTATGAATATCATTTTAAGTGGATTCCAAATTATACTACAAATATATGTTAGATGTATAGAACTAATATTCCTAGCCGATTCACTGTATTTAAATTGATATTAACAGGTGACTATGCACGCCATCAAAGAGAACCAGACAACAGGCTATTTTGAAGGGGGGGGATTAAGGTTACAATTAAGAGACTTTCAGGATTCATTTCACCTTCCCCCTTTATTTATAAATTTCATTTTGTCACCTTCCCCCTTTATTTATAAATAAATAAACAGAGAACTGGTGGGTTTAAAACCGGCTGAAGCAGGACCTATTCCCTTTGTGCCCCTCTGCTATCCCTTATCAAAAGCTCTAGTTCATCTAGTAAGATTTTAAAACCATCAATATTATCACAAAAGTGGTGGAGTAAAGCTAGCTTCTTTAATCCCTGAGACAATGACTCTTCCTTTCCTCTAGGGTCTGGGGAAGCTACGTGGGTCTAAGCTAAGCCCCACATAGTAACTAATAAATCTGCGCTACTGTATCCGTTCATGGTTCAGATCACTGCTACAGACATGATCTCACAGAGCATGAATGTTCTCAGTAGACAAGGGGACTCTCAACCATTTAATCACACTCAAATAGGATTGCAGAGGTAAGTAATTAGCCTAAAGCCATGCAATTTACACATGGAAAATCTGAAGAGACCCAGCTCTTCTGAATTCAAGTTTAAAGCCTCTTTGCCCACCCAGAGAGAGGGCCTGAGGTGGGTACACAGGGCACAGAGCCTCTGAACACAGGGGCATGAGGCCACCAGAGCCTCTTTGGAAGCCCCTCCCATTCAGTGAGAGTCCCCATGACGTTTTTGATGGCTCCCTTCCCTCCGCTGTGTAATAAGGATCCAGCGTCTTTCCTGCAAGCCCGCTGCACACAAGAGAGCTGACGCCGGCTGGACTGGCTGCAGGACTCATAGAACCCAGAGAAGAATGACAATGTGGTGCCCTCCTGTTCCAACAGCAGGAAGACAGTGCCATTAAAGTTCTAAAATACAAAGCTTTTCTCTTTCCTCTGGGGCCTCTATTTCCACATGTCACAATGATCTATATTTTTTATTTAATGTCCTGCTTGCTCCCTCTGGCTTGGGGCTGGTGAAGTGCTGACCCTCCCAGGTACTTAGGACCCAACCTGAGACTTGGTGTGTACACGTGTGGGTCCCACCAGATGACTGATATCCCAGGTTTTGGATGGTTGATCCTCAAGTTTCCCTGAGTCAACCTTGGAAAGCTCTATGGTGCTGCTGTCTCTGGGTAGAGAGGGCTGCCACCATGCCCATGTGAAGCCTGACCCCGAGCTTTCAACACACACCCAGTCCCCCTAGGTGAAGAACCTTGGTTATTACTGAATGGATGCAGAGAAGTGGCAGCCTGGTGCCCAGGGGGTAGGAGCATGGGCAGCAGGGAATCCATTATGGGAGGCAGGAGGTGGCCAGACGTGGCATGGCACCGAGCGAAGGCTACATGTCCTCAGTTCATGTCCAGTATTCCACTGGACTTCACTTATAAAACACAAATTTAAAGACAAAATTATTAAAAATTTCAAGATGGCAGCTAAAGACCATTAAACCCCAAGTGCAGGCCGTTGGGGGCTCAGGGGCCCATGTCACTGCATTGGTCACATATCCAGGACCCTGGCCCTGGAAGCTGATCAATACTCAGTCTCCTAAGCAGCTGCTGGTGTTTCTGGTGGAAAAGAGTAGCCTGGTTATGGAGGGAGGTAAAGGAGCTGAAAGGGCCCAGTCTCTTGGGCAGGAGTTGGGCGTGGCTAAGGCAGTCTGAACATGGCACGGGGACCTCCTCTTTCTCTAGTGCTGTGATGGATGGCTGTGCACATGAAAGCAGACCCTAAGGAGGAAAGCCGTTAGCCCCTTTTCTCCGACAGTGCTGCCTGCCAACATTGTCTTTCATTGTAACTGTGCTTGCTGTCCTGACGTCACTTGGGTCTCTGCCATCGAGGACCCTGCAGCTGCATTTCCTTGTCCCAGCAAACACATGCTGTCCTTGGCATACCTCACATAAAGGTCTCTGCTTTAACCACGTTGAAGTGCACAGATCAGTGGCATTCAGTGTATGCATGCTGTGTGCTGCCGTCACTGTTGCCTATCTCGGGAGCTTTTTCATCTTCCCCAACTCAAACTCTGTTGCTTTTATACACTAACACCCCCCGCTCCCTCAGCCCTGGCACCCACCATTGTGCCTGTCTCTGAATTTGACCACTCTCAGGTCTCATAGCAGAGCAATCACCCAGTACTTGCTTGTCTTTTTGCGACTGGCTTATGTCACACAGCATAATGTTGTCAAGGTTCATCTGTGTTC
The DNA here is from genome assembly GCF_036850995.1 of Saccopteryx leptura. NCBI lineage: Eukaryota > Metazoa > Chordata > Mammalia > Chiroptera > Emballonuridae > Saccopteryx > Saccopteryx leptura. The sequence continues at coordinate 218,954,107 of NC_089504.1, read as the reverse complement.
TAGCATGTGCCAGAATTTTATTCCTGAATCTATTCTGTTGTGTGCATATATCACATTTTATTCACCTGTTCACCAATTGATGGACTCATCACCTTTTGGCTAGTGCCACTAATGCTGCTATGATCATGGGTGTACAACGTGTTCTTCTTGAAAACGTTTGTAGCACTTGTCAAGTGACAATGGTTTGCAGCTCTGTGGCCAGTGGCTTTCTCTCCTTTGGGTCTCTGCCTTCCAGCCTCATCTCCATTGCCTCATCTGTAAGAATAATGAGACCTGCAGCCTCCCGAGGCTGTGATGAGGATTAATGAGATTATTTTAGCGGGACCCACTGAGTGTGTTGGAAGAAAGATCCCTGCCGAAACACAAAGTTCTATTACCACTACGGCAGAATCAAATATTCCTCCAGTCCAAATACTTATTGTTCATAAAAGTTTTAGCAAGTGAGGCTGCCTACTGGGCAGCTCTAATCCCTGCAAAGAAAATGATTTCTCCAGCCAGGAATTAATAAGTTCTCAGCACATACTAAAATATCTCCTTGGCCGGGTTACTATGCTTACATAATGAAGTTACTTTGATTATAACCATTAATCAAATATGTGTTTCCAAGCAACTGTAGGCTGTATTTGATGTTAAACTTTAGCAAGATTGACAGCCTCTGCACTCACTGGCAGCTTTGCCAGGGCCTCCTGACATGATGAATTGTGTCAGCATAAACATGGAGAACATTTAGGTTTTACTTTATATTCACTCTGAACTTGTTTCAAGTCACATTATTGAAAGAAAGTTGATTTATTTTGCATGACAAGTATGAATATTAACCCCCCAATACTAAAGACAGTATTTTCCCTCCAATTCACATAGATAAAGGGAGGTCATTTTGACCTTTGTCTGGTCATATACATAGGTGCTACATTTGCCTCATAATAAAACTTCTTTATAAATAGGTAGAAAAAAATAGTAAGTCAACTTTAATTTCCTGCCATCAGTGATAGTAAAAGAATGAATTTAAAAATGTATGAATTATTATGAAAAAGTAGAAGAGGTCCAGAATATTAATTAGAAAAAAATAACCGTGGTGTATTAGGCAAGCCCCTACCCCCCAGACAAACCCCAGTGATCCTTGAATCCTGGTATGCAAACCATTCTACAGTCCCCTCCTACATTTTATCAGAGTTGTTGGGCTTTGTGACCAACAGAATATGGCTGAAGTGGTGGTGAATACTCTGAGGTTACATTAGAAAGGACTGGGGTTTCCATCTTGAGCACTGAAATTCTCTCTCTTTCTCTCTTTCTCTGATCACTGGCTGCAGGGACACCTGCATCATATCACCAGGACACCCAGATGGTTGGAGAGCACCATGGTGAATGCAAGTATCTGGACAACAGCCTACAAGTATCCGAGGATGGCCAATGACACCATACAGGAGCTTGGATATGTCAAGTCTTCTGCCTTCTAAAGTATTCTGATACAGTTCTCGGAAGGCAAGAGGTTTCCATGGAAACAGAACCAGCAGTGTCTGGTGGCTTGGGGATGGATACACAGAACAGTCCGATCTAAAGTCACTTTCTAACCTTTGAGCAGGTGCTTTACATACAGCTGTTTAGCATGGAGAATCAAAGAGAGAGAAGATAAACCACATCCTGGTGGTGACCAGCCTCACATCCCATTGCTGTCAGATCCCTGGTCTCCAGGACAGTGTCTCAAGCCACCCCTCTTTAGGGCATTCCAGAACCTTCTTCCACCTGAAGATCCTTGTGAAAGATGGGCCAGTGCCCAGGGCTTTGCTTCTGCCATCCCCACCATATTTTTAATTTCTGACACATTTCGCCTTTTCTTTGAAGCCATTTTGACCACTCAGTCTTCACCCCTTGTCTGTACCTGCCCCCCAGTACCCTCTGCATTTGGGCACTGGAGGTCGAGTCCCACCTGCTTGTATGCACTGCCTATGTGCTCTTGTTCATTTGTTTATCTGGATTTGGTGATAATATTTGTTCTATTTAATTGGGTTATCATTTTTTACCCTCCATATCTTTATAATGTGATTATGTGAGCATCAAACCCCTTTAAAGACAACTAGTGTAATAATAATGATGATAGTTACAGCTGACATGTATTAAGTCTTGCGCTGAGAATTTTATGAGCTTTTCATCTTTACAGCAACCCTAGGTGCTATTATTACCCCCAGCTTTTAGGAGTGAAGTAATTGAGTGAGGCATAGATAGACTGGATGTCTCATTGAAGGTCATACAGGTAGCAAGTGGTGGAGCCAGAACATGCAGGTAGCCTGTGCATCTGCAAACAACAGAGATTAGCCTCGCCTGTGTTTGAATTGTATGTACAATACAATCATATGTCTGTACTCTTTTGTGTCTTGCTCCTTTCATTCTGTTATGTTTGTATAATATCTATAACATATATGCAGTGCCTGCAGGGGTTTTCATTTTTCATGGCTGTATACTCTTTCTTTGTACAAATGCTTCACAGTTTATTTACTTGGGAGGTTTCAGACTTTGGCCATTGCAAACAATGTTGACTATAAACATTTTTGTAAGTGAACCCTGGACACTTGGGAATGAATTTCTGTAGGGAGCATTTAGAAGAGTAACATCAAGGTATATGCATAGCTTTAAATTTATAAGACAAGGCCACAGTTTTCGGCAATATTTGTACAAGTTTGCAGCCTTATCAGCTATGTTTGTTATATGTTTGTCTACAGCGGTGGTTCTTTAAGAGTGGTTCTGGAACGGGCAACAGAAGCATCACCTGGAAACTTACTAAAAATGCAAATTCTGGGCCAGGGACCTGTCTGAACAGCAGTCCAGGTGAGAACCATCTTGACAGCAGGTCTTTGCACCACCCCTTCCCCACCCCCAACTCTCCCAGAGCCTTTCTCTAGCCTCACGAAAGGGTGTATGGAAATAGTCCAGGACTTGCTGTTACAGAAGACGACTCTACAGTTTGGTGCTGCCAATTCATGGGTGAGGACTAACCCTCTGAGCTGATTCCTCGGTGGGTACGATGGTGACGCTCCCTCAACACAGAGCCAAACACACGGGAAGTCCTTTGTAGACTGACTGTACTGGGTTCAGAATACCAGTTATTTTTTTTCTCTAGCTAATACTTGTATCAAGACTTGTTTTCTAAACTAGATTTACCTTCTACTGAAGCTAAATATATAGGTATGCAGGCAAGAACCGGAAGGGAAAAACAGAAACAGTGTTAGGGTATTGGTATCTTTGAGATTTTAAAGATTTAAACGTGATCTGTGATTTTTATTAAGTTTGAACAACAAACAAAATACATTTAAAAGTAAATTTCACTTTTGTAGGTTTTAACAGATTTGGTACATAATAAAATGTCTGTATCCATCATATTATCTAGAAAATTGGAAGCATAGATTTGAAAAAAGAAAAAGGGGAGCTCTTTTTAAGTGCTAAATCCTGGTAACCTGGTATAAAGAGAATGGGGTGATGGTCTGCTCACTTTCCAAGGAGAGAGTTTTGAGTGCTGTTTTCAAAGGAGTTATTGCCATAGATTCATACAGGAGACTGTATGTGTGCATGTGTACGCATTCTTAAATATATGTGCGTGCTGCGTACATCCGTACTTGTGCATGTGGGCTGGGCACACCCATATGCATGGATGTACAAACATGAGCACAAGTGTGTATATTGGAGGCATAGACAAAAATTCTTGAGCCATTAGAGCATTTGAATTATTTAAAATTTTTTCTTCCAAACTTTATATAAAATCCAAGAAGACATGCTTTTTAAATGTTTGTTAGAATATAAATACACCATTATATATTTCTTTTTAAAAAATATCTCTCTCAAAAAAGAAAAGAAATCAAAGTGCTCAGATGGTCTCAGGTACTACTCTTTTTATAGGGTTTCTAAAGTGATGTCTGGTTGAGAGAGAGGCTGTGGTCAGACAATAACAACAACGGCTTTGCAGAGACAAAAACACCTCTCCTTAAAAAGCAAGCAGCACAGCTAACCCTAGATTTGGGGGTGCCTGCACCAGCTGCCTTTTCCTTCCTAATTCAAAGTAGAGGATATTCTCCACATGCACTGAATTGTAACATTAATGATCCTACAGGATGGAGATTGTGTCCTAGCTCAGAGCAAATATGCCAGGACAAGTAAGTGCATGTGCCCACACACTAGCACACCTACACATACAATAGCACACACACACTAGCACACACACACTAACACACACACACTAGCACACCTACCCACACATACAAAGAAAATTAGCACTTTCCCTTGCTTTGTGCTGTGGGCTTGTGAACTTCAGATCAAGGTATAAATCTGTAAACCCTCACATAGCACAGCCGCGGGGATATTTTCAATGTAGCCTCTGGCAGGCAGCATCTCTTGCTGTCTTGCTTGTGGCAGTTGATAAATCTCACCAGGGAGAGGAAGAGAGGAGCGATGGACACCCGGCAAACAGCACTGTTAATCAGCAGACGTTTATGACCCAGCGGTTCAGGGGGTTTTAGATTTCAGAGGCTTGTGAAGAGACACGTGTAACTGTACCTCCCCGGGGAGGCGAGCAGGCACTAATTGAGGTATTGATGGCTCTAAATGAAGCAGAAACCCGCTAGGATGACTCAGCCCTGACGAAGTGAGTGGTGCCAAGCAGTGCATCCATGATGTTCACGGCTCTCATTGAGCACAGGGACATGGTGCCTGCAGCGCATGTCTCAGCGAACAGCCACGGAAACAGGCTGTTCAAGTATTACATGGAAATCATTTCCTTTATGGAACCCCCAATTTGTGTCTTTATAGATGAAGGTTGTGCATATCCCCTGATTCTTGTATAAAGCAGGTATAGGGAATATTTAAGCCTGTCTCCAAATACTCAGCATATGAAAGGATGTTTAAAAGCATCACATGTAAATGCCCCGTGAGAAAAAGACTATAGCATTATTCTCTTCATCTCATTTGCAGAGTATTTGTGCAACAGGTACTAAATGTTTGACCTCATCTGAACTTTTCTATGTAAATGGAAGCATTGTGCCTGCAGATGCTCCTGGTGCCCGGCAGCTTTCTCCTTCTTCAAGGGACTTAAGTGTTCAAGGGGGAGGAACGGTGAATTCTGACTCCATACTCCCCCTGTGCTGTAAGGAACTCTCTCTTTCTGAAATCCAGCCAGTTCTAACAGTATGTCATGTTAATACATGCATGTCACCAGGGCTGTAAACATGAGTGTAGGTTTGTTTCTGCCTGTGTTAATAGTGAGTGAGTTCTATTAGAACCCATCAACCAAGTGGGGGTGTGCCTCTTGCCAAGTAGGGATGAGGATACAATTCCCTGAAAGATGCTCTCTGGGGAAACGATGTGAGGTCAGGGGGCAGTGCTGTCTGCTGTCACCAAAACAGTGGTTTTCAGGCCAGACTCCCCTCCAGTGTCACCTGGTGGGTGTGTTGTGGCACAGACAGCTGGCCAGGCTGAGCACCTGACTCAGCAGGTCTTGGGAGTGCCTTGAACCTGCATGTCTAGGAAGCCCCCGTGATGGTGCTGATGTTTGGTGACCATACATTGAGACCCACTGGCCCAGAGCAACAAGGAACTCCAGCTCCAAACACTCTCCTGACTCACTGGGACACCACTATTTGGATTTCTTATGTCAAAAATTATAAATACTGTTATTTGTTTAAATTTTCAAATAATGTATCTAGCAAATATCCTTAACTTTTGACCTCCCCTTGATATTTATAAAATTATTTAAAAGTAATTTAGGTGAAAATTTAGAGGAAAAGAAGGGAAATCATGTGTATGATGTCCAAGCCAGAAACCATAAGATAAAACTTACATAACAATTTAAGAATTCTGTATGGCAATACACAAGCAAACAGATAAAAGTAAAATAATGAAAAATCAAAAAAGATATTGTTGCATACAACATCTAAATGATGTGAAAACCCACCAGGAAGGCTCAGCCCTGATGGAAGGGTTATTCTGTGATAGCAGGTGTCTATAAATATTAAAAGTAACAAAAAAATCAAAAAAAGTAAAAAAAGAAACAGAGAGGTTACTTTAAAAGAAAAATAAAATGTTAATAATTAAATATCAAGATATTAAAATTGGTTTGTGATGAAATTAAATGATAAATACTGTCTACTAATGCAGAGCAGGTTCAAGACTGAGAGTGTCCAGTTTGGTTGGAGGTGGGGACGCTAGTACTCAAATCCTGAAAATGGAAAGGACGTTGGCTTTTGGTAAGCCAGTTTGGTCACGTGTGACACAATTTTACATGAGCACATCTTTTAATCCTGCAATTCCATTATAATTTATCCTAAGAAATCAAAGAAATACAGATTTATGTGTGACGGTGCTCATGGCAACCTTGTTTATAATACAAAACCTTTAGGCACATCATTAATGTTCATGATTGCCTAAATGATTACACAGTCATAGAATGGAATGTCATTCGGCCATTAAAACACTGAAAACTGTATTTAAAATCCCACAAAGTGGTGTGCATTAGTTAGCTAAGACTGCCATAATAATATCCCACAGACTGGGTGGCTTATACAATGAAGTTTATTTTTTCCCACTGTTCTGGAGCCTAGAAATTCAAGATCAAGGTATCAGCAGGATTGGTGTCCCCTGAGGCCTCCCTCTTTGGCTTGCAAATGGCCATCCTCCCACTATGTCCTCACATGGCCTCTTCTCTTTGCACTCCACCCCGGTGTCTCTTCCTTTTCTTATAAGGACACCAATCCTATTGGCTTAGGGCACTACCCTTACAACCTCATTTGAACTTAGTTACCTTTTTAAAGCTCCATCTCTAAATGCAGTCACATTGGGTTAGGGCTTCAACACATAATTGTTGGGGGCAATAATTAGGTCTATAAAAGTATCTATAATATATTATTGATTGAATAAAAAGGCCTGTGGGCACAATCACTTTTTTAAAAAAAAATGTATTTATGAATACCTCTCTTTCTCTCTTTACTTCTCTTTCTCTTTGCATATAAATAGCTCTATATGTAGGAACAAAAATTAAAATGTCTTAAAAGATAGTAAATACATTAACAGCAGTGAATAATGGGTAATATTCACTTTCTACTTTATCTCTTCTGATTTGTCTGAATATTTTATAATAAACACACTTATAAGCAGAACAAAGAAAAAGCATTTTGATTTTGAGGTATTATGAGCTTCATGGCTTGAGCTCAAGGTCCCATCAAAATAGCCCAGATTCCGATGTGAGCAGCACAGCGACCACCTGAAAAAAGGTGCCTGTCTTCAATGTCTAAAGGTAAATATCTTTAAGTCATTGCTGAAGATGCTTCTAGAGGTTGCATCACTGGGATGGCAATATCATAGTCAAAGCAAATGGCAGCAAATCCCAAAAGGTTCTGGTTGGACCCCCAGACTTGAGCTAGTGCTTATACAGATGTTGCACCTTATCTCCCAGGGACTCAAACTGCTGCCTCCCGAGTCTCGATTCTCCTCAGGTAGGGAGATAGGATAGGAAAGAAGCACCCTTTTTTAACTGGGCTGTTTTTCTGGTGGTAAGTTATCTGAGTTCCTTATAAATTTTGGATATTAACCATTACCCAGTATATTGTTGGTAAATATCTTTTCCCATTTAGTAGATTTTCTGTTTTGTTGATGGTTTCTTTCATGGTGCAAAAATGTTTTAGTTTACTGTAGCTCCGTTTATTTATTTTTTCTTTTTTTGCTGGAGAAAATAGTCAATAATATCAAGATAACTAACTGGGTATGGGGTCAGGGAGTGTTTGGGGCAGTGAGGGGGCCACTCTGAGAGTGCATAGTTTTCCAGCTACTTTGCCGTACATGTGAAACTGGTGTGGAATAGTGTTGAATGCAAACTGTGGTTGGAAAATTTCAGGAAAAAGAAGCACCTGTCCTCTCCCTCTCACATAGGAAGAAACATTTGGAGCGTGGTGAGAACATGCAAAATGTTATCATGAGACAGCCATTTCTGTATAAGGATCCAATGCAGCCCCGAACAGAATTCCTTTAGGCTGTGCCACACAGCTGTGGACAGGCAGCTGCAGCCTCTCCTTGGACAGTTGCCCACATGCCCGAGCCTCACTCCCTCCTCTACTCACCCTCATATTACACACCAAACAGCAATGGAAAGAGGGCTGAACTGACAACCTTCTAGGGAGATCTGAGCAATGTTTGCTGGTAGCAGGCACCAGCCCTCCACCTCTAACTAATAAAAAAGCCCTTAAGGCCCTGGCTGGTTGGCTCAGTGGTAGAGCATCAGCCTAGCATGCAGGAGTCCCAGGTTCAATTTCCAGCCAGGGCACACAGGAGAAGCGCCCATCTGCTTCTCCACCCCTCCCCCTCTCCTTCCTCTCTGTCTCTCTCTTCCCCTCCTGCAGCCGAGGCTCCATTGGAGCAAAGTTGGCCCGGGCGCTGAGGATGACTCCATGGCCTCTGCCTCAGGTGCTAGAATGGCTCTGGTCACAACAGAGTGACGCCCCAGATGGGCAGAGCATCGCCCCCTGATGGGCATGCCAGGTGGATCCCGGTCGGGCGCATGCGGGAGTCTGTCTGACTGCCTCCCAGTTTCCAACTTCAGAAAAATACAAAAAAAAAAAAAAAAAAAAAAAAAAAGCCCTCAAAACAAACTGCTGCCCCCAAATAAGGTTTGACTATTGAGATTGCTTTATGGGAGCTCTAAGTGCAAGGAAGCTGACAGCTAAATGAGGGGGCACACTTCTGAGATACTGCAATCAGCACTAATTGTAGAGACGAGGTCTGTGAGCTTAGAGAGGCTGTCTGGAGCCACCGGGACAATGAGTGATCATCCCCTCTCTGCAGTCAGGGGCTCTCCAAGCTGGTTTCCATAACTGATGAAACTCAAGGCTTCCACAGTGACAGTAGCCTGTGGCAGGAGCTTGTTAAGGAAGCGGTGGGGGAGGGTGAGTAGAGGGTTATGCAGGGTATGTGGCCGAGCTTGGACCTGACTAGATTGGTATCAGGCTTTGAACAGAATGACAAGAGGAAGGGGTAAGTGACGTGGAAGAGTCTCAAAAATAAGTGGTCCTTATTTCTGAGACTCTGTGTGGAGAATGGGAGAATGTCCGCCCACATTGGTGCTTCCCTACTGCTCTCCTTTTGTGTCTGCTCTTCTGTCCACTTCTACCCTGCAGCTCTCAGCTGCTTGGCCTGCTTGGGTGATTTATACTGAAGTCCAGACCCCCTACTTTCAACTGCAGCCTCATGTCTTAGAAGTCAGCCAGATATTTCCAACTGGATGGCACACCACCACCTCAACATGGGGGAAACGAAATGTGGCCATTTTTCCCGTCTCCCTCCCCATCCCTGTTACTGCATCCCAGGCTCAACCCTAGCCCGATCCCAGGACCCCACGCAGATCAGTGGGCTGGTCCGTCTGCTCAATGTTCATAGCATCTTTCAAAACAGAGGAGTTCTTTCTACTCCCTTAGTTCAAGCTGCAATCAGATGGCAACAGTACTCTAGTCCCCTGGTCTGCCCCTTCTTTCCTGTCCCCACTCTACTCTGCTCTAAACTCTGCCAGGTTCAGCTTCTGGGAAATGCCACTTCCAGTCTGACAGTCTCTCACTTGCGATTTACAATGGCTTCTCACAATCTACTATCGATTTCTGCAGCTTAAAATCTGAGGCATTGCATAGTCCTGCTGCAGCCTGTTTCCCATTACCAGCTCCTTCTTTAACCAAACATTCTATGCCTGAACTTGAGTTTGCTTTGTGAGTTCCTCCACTTCCCCCTTCCTGTAAGTGTGGTCTGGGAACATGTTACACCTTCCTGCCTGGGCTGGTGGGCACTGCTTTGCCTTTCTGAAAGTTACCTGCATGTCTCTGACCTGATTCCCACCCATCCTCCCTTGTTCAGCTCGCATTGAGCTCCCCCAACCCACAAAGCCTCTTCTGATCTCACCTCTCCAAGATGACCTGTGTTCTCTAAATACCCTCAGCTTTTTAATGTCCTATCACCTATATTTTACATAAACATCTGCTTTCTTTTTCTCTCTGGCATTACTTTTTTTGGTATTAGTTATTAAAGATTATTTATTTTGAAATATAGATTTATAATGAGTTTTAAGAATAGTATGGAGTCCTGAGTGCCCTTTACCTGGCTTCTTCCAATGTTGAGAATGTATGTGGTCGTGGTAGATATCAAAACCATGAGACTGACACTGGAACATTACTCTCAACTAGACTATACACCTGACTTGGTTTTTCACTATTGTAAAACCCACATTATGTGTGTGTGTGTGATAGAGAGAGAGAAAGAGAGAGAGAGAGAGAGAGAGCAGTTCTGCATAACTATCTAAGTATAGATATATACCCACCACCATAGTCAAGATATGTAACTGTGCCATCACCACAAAAGAAGTCCCTTTTGCTACTTCTGTGTAATTGTATCTGATCCCCACCCCAACCTCTTTCCCTGTCCCTTAGTAACCACTAAATTATTCTCCATCCATGCAGTTTTGTCATTTGAGAATGTTGTATAAGCAGAACGTTTGAAATCAAGTAGTTTCACTAAGCACATCACCTATTGGGTTCTCCCAGGTTGTGTAGCATCAACAGCCCATTCTTTTTCAGTGCTGAGTAGTATTCCATTGTATGGATGGATGGACCAGAGATTTTCAATCATTCACCTGTTGAAGGATCTTTGAGTTTCTCCCAGAATCTGGCTGTTATGAATAAAGTTTCTCTGAACATTCACATACAGGGATTTTTGTGAACATACATTTCCATGTCTCTGGGATTGCTGGATTGTGTAAGTGCATGCTTAGTTTTACAAGAAACTGCTAAGCTTTTGCCACAGTGGGCCCTGTCTTACCTCTCCACTAGTGATGCCTGACATCAGTTTCTTCACATCCTTTCCAGCATGTGGCATCACAGCTGTTTATTTTTTTCAGTTCTCATCAATGCGCAGAGAGGCATGACTATTTTGATGAGCAGACCTATCTGCTCATAAATGAGGAGGTGGGTTGAACATTCCCAAAGGCAGCAACGTGTCCTTTGTTGCCCATAGTGTTCACCAAATACCTATGGGCAGTTTCCTGGGGCTCCTGCCACAACTCCCAGGTCATGTTCTGTCACGTGAGCATTTTTATCTATACCTCACTTCTTTCCCACTTCCACTCCCCTCCAGACTATTACCTCCTTGATCTCAAAGAGTATGTCTCCATTGTGTAGATTCCAATTATCAGAATAGCAGCTGCTATATAAATATAGATATTTGTTGTGTAAGATTAATATTACAAAATGTTTATCCAAAGGAGGGAGAGAGTGCAATACATTCAAAGGCACAGAGGTGTGTGGTCATGTGGCCGGCCCATGTGAGCCCCTGAAAGTGACTTCCTAGTAACTGGACTACAGAGTAAAGGCCAATAAGGGCAAGACTGAGGCCTGGGAGAGGCCACAGGATTCTCCTGGGCCAAGCCACGAGGTCCTCCTGGGAGAGGCCACAGGATTCTCCTGGGCCAAGCCACGAGGTCCTCCTGGGAGAGGCCACAGGATTCTCCTGGGCCAAGCCACGAGGTCCTCCTGGGAGAGGCCACAGGATTCTCCTGGGCCAAGCCACGAGGTCCTCCTGGGAGAGGCCACAGGGTCCTCCTAGGACAGGCCACAGTTCCTCCTGGGCCAGGCCACAGGGTCTTCCTGGGCCAGGCCACGAGGTCCTCCTGGAACAGGCCACAGGGTCTTCCTGGGACAGGCCACAGGTCCTCCTGGGACAGGCCACAGGGTCTTCCTGGGACAGGCCACAGGTCCTCCTGGGACAGGCCACAGGGTCTTCCTGGGATAGGCCACAGGTCCTCCTGGGACAGGCCATGGGGTCCTCCTGGGATAGGCCATGGGGTAATCCTGGACTGGTCAGGCATTTGTATTTAACATGAAGACATAATAATTAGAAACATAGACACATTCATATATGTATAGAAATGGGTTTGTTCTTATCCTCAAAGCTATAAAGAATGGTCATCAGCATGACCCAACAAAATGCCTAGGCAATTATTCTATGTGGAATTTAAAAAGTCACAACATTAGAAAAATGTTACTTTCACATATGAAGATTAGAAGAATTTCTGGATATGAAAGTGACAACATCACTGGAAATGCAGTGAAAGGCCTCTCTAACACAGAGGATACTCAGAAAAGCCCTACCCACACTTTCCGCCTGCTCAGACAGGTTGGGGCTGAAGGATCACTACACCCCCCTCCCTGCGCTGGGGTCCATGGGAACTAAATGGGCATTTCCTAGATTCTGGATAAGAGAAGACAAAGTGACATCAGGAGAAATGTCCAAACGGATTCTTCAAATCACCCCAGTGTCATAGCAACACCAGGGCTTGATAACAGAGTGCATTTGGCTAAGTACAAATGGAATGGAGAGAATTTTATATTGAAAATGAAAACCTCTTTAAATATCCTATAATTCTGTCTATTTCTCTCCCCAAGAAACTAAGGTGCATTTCAGGAACTAACTGCTGATGCACTGTAAACAACACGGTTCCAAACAAGACTTGGTTAAATGACCATCAAGAACACATCTGGAGACACTGAAACCTCCCTGGCAGTTTGGGATGTAGTACTTTAAGACTGTTAAGGAGCCTGACTAGGCGGTGGCACAGTGGATAGAGCATAGGACTGGGATGGCAAGGACCCAGGTTCGAGACCCCGAGGTCGCCACCTTGAGCGCGGGCTCATCTGGTTTGGGCGAAAAGCTCACCAGCTTGGACCCAAGGTCACTGGCTCGAGCTAGGGGTTACTCAGTCTGCGTAGCCCACAGTCAAGGCACATATGAGAAAGCAATCAATGAACAACTAAGGTGTTGCAACGAAAAACTAATGATTGATGCTTCTCAGCTCTCTCCGTTCCTGTCTGTCTGTCCCTATCTATCCCTCTCTCTGACTCTCTCTCTGTCCCTGTAAGAAAAATTAAAAAAAAAAAAAAAAAAAAAAAAAAGACTGTTAAGGAGACAGGAAAAAATAGATTTGATCCTCCATGAAAACAATCACAGTTATTTCACATAGCATTTATCTTTTCTAATAATATTTCATCAGAAATGTGAGGTGTCAGAACGCAAGCCATGTTCTCCTTAGGAAGTTGCCTCTGATGGGATCCCAGGGTGTACAGCTTTCTACTCGACGCACCAAGTCTATCTACAGCACTGATTAGGAGTTTAAGTCCATGAGTAAACACTGATGCTTAAGTAAGCAGAGTGCAATAACTGGCAATAAAAAATGTCAAATTCTAATTTGAAGTTTTGACATAGTCACCAATTACAAAGTTAAAAACTGACTTTTATATTTTCTAAAATGAGTATCTGAGATTTCAAATTGCTTCAAGTGACACTAATTAGGATAACTGTCTCAAGGGCTAGACACACACACACATACACACACACACACACCAGAGAATTTCTGAACTAAAAATGCCACCTGTTTCTAAAAGATAACACGTCATTGTTCCTTGTCCTAGATTGATTGACCTGTCGCTTAAATATTTAATCCCAAATGTAGTTGACCATGGACTCTTGATAAATATAAATTGATTGAATTGAAGACCATTCTTTTAAAGTGGGTACAGTGTGTGCTAGGAACTGATGGCACATAACATACATGTATTGTACACATACATGTATTATACACATGTCGCATGCTCAGGTTATTGGTAAATGATGAAAACCCCAGTCCCAGACAGGTAAAGTGCCTGAAAGACGTTGCTAGCTCTCAAGCCAACAGTGCCCATCAGTGATTACAGTTATACACGTACACTTGTGTTTTTCTCTCTTGTGACTGCCTGTTTTCCTGTTTGTAAAACCTGACATGACCACTTGATCTTCACCATCATTTGGTGGCCCTTTGCATCAAGCCCAACATGTCTGCCTTGTGTTTGGAAGTTCATCTCCATCCCAACCTTGTCCCTCCAGGGACCTTGGGCACAGTATCTCACAATCTCCCAGCCACTCTCCATCACACTCTCAAATATTCTACATATTGTCTTTTTTCTATTTCCTCCCTCCCTTTTCCTGTCTCCACAATGCCTAAAACTTACCAGATGTGAGCAAAGTTATGGTGTCTTCTTTCCACCCCTCTTGTGTGGATTTGAGGCCTACTCTGGAGCCCTTGGTTTAGTGGCCGCCCCATCAACTCTGAGATAACACCGACCTTGGTGACACAAATCTCTGGATCCCAGGAAGCAAGCTGTTTCTTCCTCCTGCATCCCTGTTCCTGTGACCCCGGGGCCCACTTAATCTTCACTGGGACCATGGAGAGAAGACAAAGGCAGGGGTCCCTTCAGTAACCTCTAGGCTCTGAAGGGAGAAGGAAGCAGAGATCAGGGACATTCCTCATTCCCCCACATTTCCTTGGATCAGTTACAAGCCAACTGGTGCTGATCCACTATCCACAAAACCCAGGGCCATCACAGCATCCACACATTTGAATTTTGAAAGATGGTGATTCTAACAAGAAAACACATGACTTTTCTTTTTTTTGTTTTTTCTTTTCTTCTTTTCCAAGTGAGAGGAGGGGAGATAGAGAGACAGAATTCTGCATGTGCCCTAACTGGGATCCACCTGGAAATCTCCATTTGGGGCCGATGCTCTGCCCATCTGGGTCATGCTCGCAACTGAGCTATTTTTTACACCTGAGGTGGAGGCTCCACAGAGCCATCCTCAGCACCCAGGGCCAATGAGCTCTAACCAATTGAACCATGGTTGTGGGAGATGATGGAAGAGGAAGAGAGAGAGAGAGAAGGGGGAAGGGGAGAGAAGCAGATGGTCGCTTATCCTGTGTGCCCTGACCAGGAATCAAACCCAGGACTTTCATATGCCAGGCCAATGTTCTACCACTGAGACAGCCAGCCAGGCCTTGCACGTGACTTTTCTTATACAGCAATACTCATGGCAATTACAAGTAAGTCAGCACTGCTCCCATTCCCTTTGATTCAGGGCTTGGTAACTTTTCTTGCACTGTAAGGTGCCTCCAGGCTGTGTCAACATCTGACAACCTCAGATAAAGGCCACACACCTCTCACTTGGACACTGTGTGACCCACTACAATTTCCTGGCCCGTCTAGCTCTTCATGCCTCAAATCTCCATTCCCAGACTACAGAAGGCTACCCTCCCTCTTAACCAGGGGGCCCCGCTTTAGAAATTTCAGCATGAAAACAGCCCTTGTCCAAAGTCAATCTGCACAGTTGGGAAGTCCTAAATGTGTCTAAGTTCTCATAACATTCCATTACTTAGAATAGCTATCTGGCTTATTTTTTCCCTTTTAAGCACGGAGTAAATTTTTTTTTTTTTTCAGAGACAGAGAGAGTCAGAGAGAGGGATAGACAGGGACAGACAGACAGGAACGGAGAGATGAGAAGCATCAATCATTAGTTTTTCATTGCACGTTGTGACACCTTAGTTGTTCATTGATTGCTTTCTCATATGTGCCTTGACCACAGGCCTTCAGCAGACTGAGTAACCCCTTGCTCGAGCCAGCGACCTTGGGTCCACACTGGTGAGCTTTGCTCAAACTAGATGAGCCCGCGCTCAAGCTGGTGACCTTGGGGTCTCGAACCTGGGTCCTCCACATCCCAGTACGATGCTCTATCCACTGTGCCACCACCTGATCAGGCTGGAGTAATTTTTTAGATGACTTAGTGTTGTGATTCAAGGCAAATTAAGTTATCCTGATAAGGCCAGGAAAGTGGTAAAGAGGGTGGACTTTGCACCTGTTGCAGCCCTGATGTCAAATCCAGACTATGGTATGGAATAGCTCCGTGACTTTGGGAAAATTGCTGAACATCTCTGAGCCACATTTTTTTTATCTGTAAAATGGAGATCATGGTCATGCCCACCACTGAGGCTGATGAAAGGATCAATGGAATTGTACAATCAGAGTATTGTTCCATTACCAAGAGTCTGGGTCTTAGCAAACAGTAAGTTAAACTATGGTTATGCTTTCCCATACTTGGTAATACTGATACAAGATGTGGTTGATTTTTTAACTTTTAGAAAATAAGTCAGATGAAAATTCTGCGACTATCTATACTTCTATATATACTGTGGCCTCTTGGCTTCTGTTTCCTGTTCTTGTGTGCTATTCTTGATTCCGTTCACTGTCTCATTTGTCTCTCATGTTTATGCAATTACCTGGTTCCTGTCCTTCCTTCCTGGAGCATTGAAAACATTCAGTTGGCAATTATTTGGGTGCACATGCATTTCTGTTTATACACGATACTACCTCACATATCCTGAACTGCAGAGTTGTTCTTCCTAAGGCACAATAGGAGTAAGACAGGTATTCATGAAGCCCAGGACTGGAGGAGGGTCATAAACCCCGAGTGCTGGTCTAGCCTGAACTTCAGTATCCTCTTCTTTAAATCAAGAGGTTTCAATTTGCCAAACACTCAGTCTCCTTCCAGCTCTAAACCTTTATATGCACATCAGAGATATGACTTAGTTGTCCTGAGTCTATGATGATAGTCAACCTTATAAATAAAATTTTGTGTGCAACTAGTCTCTTCAGAAATGTCATAGTGTTAATAATAAATTTACCTTCCTAACAATCTACTACAGACTGCACACAAGTGACCCAAGCCGGCAGAGTGAACATCTTCATATTACTCGCTGGCGATGGATCTGTGACTGTGGAGATAACTGCCTACTGACGCACAGGGTGTGGCTGGGGCTGATGGTGGCCACAGAAGGAAGACATAAGTGAGACTTCAAACAGCCATGGCCTCATGGTATATATTCCATGGTATCCTCCTGTAAGAGCTGCCACAATGAAATATATTTTACTTATGAAGGAGGGAAATATAAGAGAGAATAATGTCAGGTTTGCAAAAATATGGAGTCATTAATTTTTTTTCATATTTAATCTGAAGAATGTTATATAAATGTCAATAATTAAGACTAATAGAGCTGCTACTTTGGTCTGTGTCAGACTCTTTCTGACCTCTAATCGGCATGTCCCCCTTCAGCATGAAAGCCCAGTGAGGTGAGAGGCAGAGTGGACTCCATTTAAAGAGAAGAAAATGGTACCACATTCATGAGAGTCAAACACTGCCTTCCATTCAAATCTCATCCTCTTGTCCCTTGCCTAGGACCCCTCATTTGTCACTTCTTCAAATGTATTCACTTGCAAGCACATTTAGCCTCACTCTAATGACAGCACACCATGAAGTTAGTGATGATGCATCAGGCTTGCGCTTCTTTAAAGAGAAAAAAAGTCAGATCCATCTACACCACATTAGCAGCCATCATCATTATAGAAAGAGCTCTCACATATTAGATGTGATCAACATACATGCGTATCATCAGTGGGACTAAGGGGAAAAGCTCACTATTACATGTGTAATTTTTTCATCATTCAAAGGGAAGGTTGTTTTGCTGAAATTGAATTTACCAAGGGCCCCAGTAATGAAGCAGAATGTGGTTTTATGAACAAATAGCCTATCGAGAGTGGGAACACTGCTCGGCGGTGATGTTTCTCTGTGCCTTTCCTTTAATTTGCACACCTAAATATAGACAACCAGCTTCTTCCTACACAACTGATACTCTACTCTTTGAACCTGGCTGCCCACGTCTCCAGATTGTAGAAACAGCTTCCTGAGGGCAGGTATTCTAAGTCTGGACCCCAGGGTCTGGCTCAAAGAAAAGACTTCAATCGACCTCTGATGAATGAATCAGTCAACATGTGTGTCCGAAAGTACCCACGTGGAAGAGCATCTGAGCTTCAGCCTCTTTTCACTGAGCTATCGGGTCACCTGAGCCCATGGCTTTCTGTCCCTTTCCTATTGCGATGTGTCCTCATGCGTGTGGGCTAGCCCATCATTCTGCACTTTCACAGAGCTCCCAGTTCTTCTGGAGAGTTTCATTTCAGTGGGACACACATGTGGAGAAGGAACCTAGGCTTGCAGTTGCTGTTATCTCTGCCCCACTTTTCCAGCCATAACCCTGTGCCTCTCCCCTGACCTCCATCCCTGATGGGGCCATTATACCACCAGTCTTAGTTTAGTAACATGATAGGACTCCCTGTGTCCAGGGCTCACAGCTGGCTGTCCACTCTGACTTGGGAGCATCCCTTGTTCGAGCATCCATGCATGTCCACACTGACTCCAGAACCCTGATTCATAGGAGGGAAGTTCTTCCTACCACAGTCTTGGTACATTTCACAGGCTAGATGTGAGGAAATGAACAAATTATAGAGGAAGAGAGGAAAAAGTGGGTTTTTAAATAAGTCTTTAGGGGCAGAGGTTTGGGGGTTGAACACTGAGTTGGCTTGGTTTGCTTTGGTAAAGAAACTTGGGACATGGGACTCCTGGTGCAGACCCATTCTTTACTGTACTTCCTGTTCTTTTATAACAAGTAATAGGTAGTGGAGAAGAAAAGAGATGAGTAATTTTTATAACAAGGCTAATTTCACACATATTACCTGTAAAAAGTCAACATAATCTGCAGGGCTCTTTGTAAAATGAAAATGTGGGTCCCCATCCCTGTTCAAAAATTAGGACAAATTTCTGGATGGCAACAGCACCACATTAATTCACGCACGAGCCTTCCTGAATGCTAGGGTCAGCATGCCTGCCCAAGCTGCTCCCCATGATGCTGGTGTGCCTGTAGCATGACTCTAGAGTCTATTTTGCCCTTGCGCATTCTGTGCCTGTATTATATCCCCTGACCTTGGAGAGTGAGAGGCTGTGATTGCTGAATAGAACAGCGCCTCTGGAGGAGAAAGAACTCATGCAAAGAAAGAGAGGAACTCGCTTTTCAGGAGCTCTCATTACTTGTCATCCCATTAATTTCCCCCATATCACAGACAGGGCCCACCATGACAGGGACCCAGACAGCCAGCAGAGGAGGGAGCTCTTGGGTTGGGTGGGGGGTATCTATCTCCCATTTCCCATCTGAGATGTTCATTACAGCCTTGTCAATTCCAGAATGCACAGCTCACAGAAAGCCCAAATGGATTTCTCTTTTCACATTTACACTACCCACAGAAGAGACCCTTTCTCAACTGGTATGCTGCTGTATGAAAACTGACCCTTCTCTCACAGCAGTCTAACAACCTATATCTGTTAACACATGGGCTCCGGCCTAACAGGTACTGAAATTCACAATTGTGCTGTATCCACTATTTCCTGTTTCATCATTTTGTAAGAACCCGTGACTACTTAGCATTTTGTTTTTTTATAATGCAGACCTAAGTGGTCTCAAAGATAAATCCCAGAGAAATGGGGTGATGGATGAAAGCCACTGGAGGTGTTCTCCACCAAAGCCAGGTGAGCAGAAGCTGGAGGTAGAAGCCTGTGCAGGTGTGGGTGCCAGGGGCAGGTAGAAGAGGCAGGGAGGCCATGGAAGTAATCAGGCCTCATTTTTCTCCAGCAGTCAGGGCAGGATAGATGGAAGCAGTGCTTTAAAGAGCAAGAAAGTTCAGTGCTGCCATCATCTGCATGTGCAAGTGAAATATAGAAAAGAAAGGCCCTTAGCATGAATAACTCTTAGCAGAACTTACTTTCTCTAAAACAAAGAGACTTAGCAGGACTTACTTTTCTAAAAAGACTCCCTATTTTTGGCCTTGATGCTGGTCTCCCAGACTATGGTCTTGGACTAGCTTTGCAAGGTTGCAGGTGTTCTCAGAATGTTTCTCCCTGAATTAACCCTATAGATAAACATTGTAAGAAAGTTTGTTTCACTGCTTTGTCCTACTGCTATGCTTCCTCTCCTCCCCATTCCTCAGTCAGTATGTAATTTTGCCTTTAAAAGCTAGCCCCAAACTGTGTTCATGGTTGCATTGATTTGAACGACTTAGGACTGCATGCGGTCACGCCATCATTAAACACTCCTTAATTTGGCTTCTTGATTGTGAGGCAGGACATCTGTTTCTTGCTGTTCTGATACGACACATTGGAGGCCCCAGAGAGATTTGTGTCCTCTGGACACATTTGTCTTTGTCTTTGCCACACCAGCGTGGTGGCTGACCTCCTTGACCTGACTGCCGGGAACAGAAACCCAGCAGGGGAGGCACCACCTGAGACATTCCAGGGCCCCACTGGTCTTTTCTGTCTGGCTGACAGTCAGCTGTGGATGATCAACATACCCATCCACCCATTTGGAGTCATCAAGAAAGCCTCCAGAGGTAAAGCAGAGCAGATTTGCAATCTGTTCAATTTGTGGTTTGTTTGTGGCTAGCCATTTATACTATTGTGATCAAGGAATGGATGGGATCACACTCACACAATAGGCTCTCCAGTACCAAGACATTGGTGGAGAGTTATTTGGAAGAGGGATTTGCATGCTCTTGGGAGGACAGTTGCTGAGACTATGTCCCACCTCATGTTTCCTGGGACACGTTTGGATTTGCTCTCTCATATGCCTGCCCTCTGCTTGTTTGGGCACTTTTGTTTATTTTTACAGGCTATCCTAAAGGACATCTCCTGGTTTGGTCCCTCTTTGGGATCTCCTCCCTGCATTTTTCACTGAATAGAGGACCTTTATTTTCAAGGGTCCCTCTCTGATTTTGCTCCTGCCGAGATCTCATTCTCTGCTTTTGTTTTGTTACTCTGTCTCTATACTGAAAACCCCTGAGTAAATGTGTGAATAAGGAGCTCAGGTACCTGAGCCTGAGTTTCCAGTTTGTGGCTCCTCATGGGCACCCCCTTCCCTTGTACGTCAAAGTTTGTCTGAAAGTTCTCGTCCTTGGTTCTCCACAGTATGATCCAACGGGGGACGTTTTAGAAAACTGGCACAGACCTTAGTTCTTGATCCCTTCTGTGATATTGGGACATTCATTTGTACTCATATTGTTTGTAACAATGGGGGAAGGGCAAAGTAAGAGTCAAACTCCTATTGAGTGTATACTTAAGAATTTCAAAAGTGGATTTTCTGATGATTATAGTGTAAAAATAAGCAAGGGGAGACTTCAAACTCTTTGTGAACTAGAATGGCCATCCTTTGGGGTAGGGTGGCCACAATAGGCTCATTAGATTCTTGAGATGTCAGAGCTGTATGGAATGTAATAGCTAAGCCACCAGGCCATCCAGAACAGTTCCCATATATAGATCAGTGGAGGGCCCTAGTAGAGAACCCCTCTCCCTGGCTGAAAGGCTGTGCTGTCAGAGGTGGTCATATGTTTTGCTAGCAACAGCCCCAAAATCAGAAAAGAAGGTTCCTGTTTTACAAGCTGTTCAGGAAGATTCAGAATTTACCCCTCCAAATCTTCCTCCTCCGTCAGCTTCACCCACCTCAGAAAGCCCAGAGCCAGTACCAAGATGGACTAGGAGGCAAGAAAAGCAAAAGGAAGCAGAGCCCCTCTTACCCTTAAGAGAAGCCCATTAACAGAGGGGAGGGAAAGGGAAGAGCCTTATCTTGTTTACATTCCTTTTTCCTCTAGTGACTCATGTAATTAGAAGGCTCAGAATCCCCCTTTCTTGGAGAAGCCTTAGGCTCTAACAGGACCGTTAGAATCTGTGCTGTATACACCGCCCCACTTGGGATGATTACCAGCAGCTTTTAGTCACCTTGTTCACTACTGGGGAGAGAGAAAGAATCAAATCAGAGGCAAGAAAAGCTTTCATGCTGGGGAGAAATGGCTCTGAGGAGGACAATCGGGACCACCTTGAGAAGATGTTCCCTATTGTCCAGCCTAAATAGGATCCCAACACCACTGCAGGATAGGAAGCTCTGAATACTTTTTACTGGTTTCTGTTAGCTGGGACCAGGGGAGCTGCTAAGAAACCCATGAATTTGTCTAAGGTGTCAGAAGTTATCCAGGGTCCTTGGGAGACTCCTGAAACTTTCTTAGAGAGACTGCAGGAAGCTTACAGAGTCTATACACCTTTAGACCCAGAGGCACCAGAAAATGCTAGGGCAGTTAGCTTAGCTTTCATGTGCCAGTCAGCTCCAAATATTAGGAAGAAACTACAAAAATTACAAGGCTTCCTGGGATGGTAATTTCCAAATTTTTAGAAGTAGCTCAGAAAGTTTATAATAATAGAGACACCCTTGAGGAGAAACAGATTAAGAAGATGACTAAGATATTTGTAGCTGTTTTAGAAATTAGAATAAAAAAAGAAAGGGAACCAAAAAGGAGAAAAGCCTAAGTTAAGAAAAAAAAATCAATGTACTTATTGTAAAGAAAAAAGATATTAGAGAAAAGACTGTCCAAAAATAAAAGGAAAGTCACAGCAGACTCCAAGAGTCCTTAATTTAAAGGAGCAGCAAGAGAATCAAAGAGGGTTGATCTGAGTCTGAGACCCCCTTAGCTCCCTGTTCACCTTACTGCAACAGGTATGGCATTGTTCCCACAACAGTGAGCTGCCACACAGTAGCTGGGAGAGAAAATCAACAAAGGACCACTCCAGTGACTTTCAGAGAGATTTATCGGTGCGTGTGTGTTGCGGCTGCCACTGTCTGTCGGAGTAACGACAAGTGATGGGTGATTAAAGCGCACATCCTTAAATCAAAGCTGTGCCAATGGTTGAAGAGGAGCAAACAGCCCTGCGAGCTTGCTCATCCCTCTCAGTGTGTTTGTGGGTTCTCATTAGGACACAAAGGGGCTGTTCTTCTACCGACAGCAAATCCTTGCAGCTGAGAACTTCTTGTGTTTGCAGGATTTACCCAAGCTTCTCCTGGATACAGCAGTAAAAGAGAGAGCTGGGTGTGGCCCAAACCACCCTTGCTTGCTGGCATTAGCATGGCCTCTGCAGACCCCTCACCTCCACCTCTCCTACAGGAACGCCCCTGAGACTTCGAGCAGGCATGGACATTTTGCCAGGTGCCTGGAGCACAGTATGCTTCTCTCTTTTTCTCTCTCTTTGGGGTGGGTGCTGGAAGAGATAGTAATACTCATCTCTCCTCTCCCTTGATCCCAGGAGTCAACAGTGGGAAAGACACTGTAATGGTCCTCTCTAAGCCAAGGGAGGTGCATGTCCAGTTTGCTATGGGCCTCTACCCTTCTCATCACTCTTAAATTGGGAAGGCCAAGGATGCTTTCATGCAAATGTAGCCAGGAGGAGAAATGGGGGATGCAGAGAAAGAACAGTCTTCTAGTTCAGGGGAGATCCATGTTCCTTAAAGATTCATCAGGAAGCCTGTACAGAGAGCTAGGACAGGTGAACACCAACAAGGATTCCATACCCACTTCCCACATGTCCATGGAGCAAGGAGTCAGCCACGAGGAACAGAAACTTGGGGTGGGTGGGTATGTCCTGCTCAGGACTTGGGGTTAGCAAGCGCTAACACAGAGAAAAAGCAGTTAACAGTAAGACTCTGGAAAGCTGAACTAAAAAACAGACGGAAGTCGATAGTGTGGGACCTGGAAGGGAAAGGGTTTCAACCTCAGCCCCATCAGTTCCTACAGTGTCAGGAGTCCCAGAATGCTGGACTGTGAATGCTAAAACCGGGAGTCCCAGGTAAACTGGGACAGTTGTTCACTTTATGCTGCCTTGGGTCATCTTGGACCTTGATGAATAACAGTTTCATCTCTTGAAACAGGGTCAAACGTAGGGACCCAAATTGCAGTGTTATAGCATAGAAATACACTAAAGTGTCTGCTATGTTTGCCACAACACCAGAGGAATTCAATAATAGTATTATAAAAATATTATTTGTGATATTTCAATTGGAATAAGATGCCTCTAGAAGTAGTGAGCTCTCTGTCAATAGATGCATCTAAACCTAGGCTCAGTGAGACCCCTCCTGGGTTGTTGGGAGGGGGCTAAAGCCTTCAGCAGGAGGAGGAGACTGTGGGACCACCCTTTCCATTGGGGAGTCAAGACCTCCGGGATATAAGGTGCATAGCTTTGTGACCAAAGACACGCATGGAGCCAACATTGCAGGAAGTTCCAGGAGGTTGTCCTTGAAAGCAGCCTTTGCTCTGAAGTACAGGCATGAGGGGTTTTTAGGGGCAGGCTGAGACAGGAACTCTCTTCGCTTCCTGTATGCTGGAATTTCAGTTTGGGGAGCCTAGACTTGAGGAATCATGAGCTCATGGGGACACAGGGTGGTTTCCTGTGGCCAGAGGAGGAGGGCACAGCCTTGTCACCCTACAGCATCGGTTCTCAACCTGTGGGTCGTGACCCCCGCCGGGGTCGCGACCCACAGGTTGAGAACCGTTGCCCTACAGGGACAGAGACAGCAGGGGGGAACCCCAGGTGGAAGAGTCCTCGAGGCACAGTTCCTGCTTTGGTGACTTGGTGAGCAAACCCAGCAGTGGTGCTGGCTCCGGAGCATGAAGTGCCCTCCCACCGCTCCACCAGAGCCTGTGTCAGGGGATGGCTCCCCGAGTCAGGCTGCCTCTCAATGCTGGAGGCCCCCATGCTGACACAAGTCATAGGATTGGTGGAGCTGTGGTCTCCTTTTTGATGCTGAAGCCTCAGCATTCCTTCTCCTTGTGCTGTTTCTTCAGAGATTTTGCTCACAGTGACCTTGACTCCATGACTTCTGAATTTCAATCTGAGACTGTGTGTGTTAAAGGCTAGGATCTGCAATTCCAGGCTGCAAGCAGGCAGAGCACTTGATGGAAGGCCAGGCATCATGGCCAGTTGTAAGTTTCATATCTGCAGTATCTGGGAAGCCCAACATCCTCCCTGGGGTCTGGCATCACTGGAAAATTCCTACAGAGGTGAAGAGCTTTGGTGCTTTAAAGAAAAGTCAGTGGTGTGAATTGGGATGTGGGAAGAGGGAGACAATGGTCATGGCTGTTCCATTTAAGGGTGAGTGGGACAAAAATGAAAGCCATAAAAAGAGAGTAGGTATATAGTACTATGTGGTGAGCTGCAAATAAAAATTTTAACTTCATGCATCTTCTGTAGTTTATTTATAGTTGTTTTAAAATTGCATGGTGAACACATGTGATAGATCGCCTGCTAACATGGTGCACAACACAAGCATTTTACATTTTCTCAGGAAGAGCCTGCCCGGTATTTCCAACTCTCCAGACAGTCTCCCCCGGCCTCCTTTCATCTTTGTTGCTAATCAGTGAAAGGGCAGCGCGTATTAAGACAGAGACAGAGTACCAGCAGCCCGGTGACGGCTGTGCATGGCCCTGGGTTGGGCCGACATCCCACCTTCCTGCTAATGAGACCATTTGAACGACTACTGACATGCTCTGTCCATGCAGGCTGCCAGAGGTAATTAAGTGCTGCTTCAACAAAGGATTCTGTTGACACACCCAGGATTTAAATGGTACATGAGTGAGGGGATGGGTTGGGAGCAATGTGTTCCCTGCCTCAGAGTCTCCAAAATCCTCTCCTTCCTGGCCTCCTTCCCTGTGTCTCAGGCCAGCTGCATTGACTGCTGGGATTGCTGACCTCCACCCGTGTTATCCTGCCAGGGCGGTGCAGGGCTCTCTGCAGATTCTGGGCTCCCACACCCTTGCTCTAGAGCAGTGGTCCCCAACCCCCGGGCTGCGGACCGGTACTGGTCCGTGGGCCATTTGGTATCGGTCTGCAGAGAAAGAATAAATAACTTACATTATTTTCATTTTATTTATATTTAAATCTGAATGATGTTTTATTTTTAAAAAATGACCAGATTTCCCCTGTTACATCCATCTAAGACTCACTCCTGATGCTTGTCTCGGTCACGTGATACATCTATCTGTCCCACCCTAAAGGCCGGTCCGTGAAAATATTTTCTGACATTAAACTGGTCCGTGGCCCAAAAAAGGTTGGGGACCACTGCTGTAGAGCGTTGTGCTGTTCTCTTTTCTGTCATCAATGAAATAGGGTGCGGAAGCTAAGCTGCTGATGTAGCTTGGAGATGGTAAGGAACCAGAGTATAAAACTGGCCACCATGGACAGGGCTACATGGACACGGGGCTAACCATGGGATGGAGAGTGTAGACCACTGAAAAGCATGCTCTTTCCTCTACTTTTTTGGGGGAATTGGCAGTACCTAAAAAGCATGTGATTTGTGGTGGGCAGATTCTAGGATGACCCCAGTGATCCTGCCCCTTGTGAAATCCCTTCCTCTTCAATCTGAGCAGGACCAGGTACTCTTACCAATAGAATATGGCACATGTGATGGCCTGTCACTCCAATGATGAGGTTATATGTAAGTCTAACTTCCATCTTACAACTCTCTCTATTGCCTTCTCAACTTGCATGTTTTGGTGAAGTAAGTAGCCACAGTAGAGTCACCCTCAGCAAGGAACAGAGGGCAGCCTCTGGCCAACATCCAAGTGGGAACTGAGGTCTTCAGTTCAATACCCACAAGGAACTGAATCCTGACACCAATACACAAACTTGGAAGAAGAGCCTTCCCAGTTGGGCCTCAGTTGAGACCCCAGCCATGGTCTCATCTGATCACAGTGTTGAGAGATCAACAAGCTCTCAGCTTGATCCCAGTGTTGAGAGAGACATGGAAGAAGGCCTAGGTAAGCTGTGCTGGACTCCTGACCCAGTGATGCTGGGAGATGATAAATATGTGTTGTGCTAAGATGCTAAGTCTGGGATAATTTGTTACAAAGCTATAGCTAACTAACACAAACCCAGATGCCATAAGGTTTGCATGGCGGTGGGTATAGGTTTTGGTAGGGCACAAAGGCTGTCAGGAAGTCCACTGATAAGTAGGACTTTCTCAGTGAGTCTTTAACTATATAAATAAGAAGGAAAGTCAAAATAGCTATTCAAAATAGCATAGAAAATGAAAATTCTGTGGGGAAAAATAATTTAATAGCTTTTAAGTCCCAAATGGAGAAAATTGTATATCTCCATTAAGGAACATACAAGAAGACTGGAAAAAGTAGAGAGAAGTTCTGTATTTCTGGATGTGAAGACTCAATATTGTAAAGACGTGGGTCCCTCATTCCAAATTATTCTACAAATCAAGTGAAATTTTAATCACTGCCTCCCTGTAGTTGACTCTGAAATAGACAAGTTGACCTGGAAGAATAAACATGTGAGCAGTGGTCAAATATACATGCAGGACCAGAGATGCACTGGAGCCCGTGGGTGGACCCTGGGCTCGTTAGATTCCAGGAGTAACTGGACTTCCGGGAAGGATGAGCTCCTGTCTGATAGGGGAGGGTCGCCCTTTTGTATTGTACACAGGGATCTGAGAGGACCTGTGCAGGGCCGCTGACAAAGGAAAAGCTGCTTGTGTACCCTGGGCCACAGATCCATGGGAAGTCAGGTCCCTGGTAAGACCCAAGCTCAGGTGGGCCAGTGGTGGTGCATTGCAGGGGGCACCTGGGAGATACATTAGTGATGGCTCAGCCACTTGAGAGATCCAGCAGTTTTGGGAATGTTTTTCTTATCACAAAAGACCACATTCCCCAGATGCCACATGGCCCCTGGTCCATGAGAAAGAGGCTCCTGCCGCCTCCGTGGGCCTGGGGTAAGGGTGTGCTGTCACCACTGGGGGCTGGATGTGCTTGACAGCAGGGGTAGTCCCTCTGCCTGTTCTGCCAAGTCTTTAATATTGTCCGACATGTTCAATCCCTATGCCTGTGATAATTTTTGGTAAAAACAAAATGGAACGGAGATAATAAGCACAATCAGAAGCAAGAATACCAACAAAGCTGAAAGGATTGGCCCTGCTTTTTTTTTTTCTATCTCATTGCTTGGCCCGACCATCCACTCCAAACTCGACTGCTTAATCTCTTCTCTGCCCACAGCCTGCTTATGTTCAGTTCCAAAAATGTTAAAGTGCTCTGTCTTTATAGTACATTTTAAAAGCTTTGGAGTAATGGTGAGAAAAATTCCTAGACAGGAGACTCAATAAGTTGTTCCCAGCTTGCCCAGTGAGCCCCCAGCAGCAGGCCCTGTGGGGAGAATTGAGGTATAAACCTCGGCACCAACCATCCTGGGTGTTCAGAGCCTCATCCGAGAAGCTGCCTTAATTCCTGACATTACCCACTCAGGCCGAACGTTTTCTACCACTGAACTTAGAAATATTTGTAGCTTATTTTTTTAAACAACTTATAGAAAAGGGACCATACTTCATATTTTTATTTAAGATAAGACAATTTCCTTTCTATTAATGTTTTCTTTTTCAGTTTGAAATTCGCAAACATTTTTTTTTTCTTAAACAACGAGGGTTAGGAACAAATACTGTCATCAGAGTTCCCGAAGGCACCACCTGTACAGACCGGCATTATGCGGGTGATGATGGTGGGTCTGGGAGTCAGGTTTCCTTTTCCTTCTTCCTGTCCTATGACCTTTACATTTTCTTCTTCGGAACGGTTTTCTGGAAGTGTTCCCGTGCTTTGCATCGTCAATATTTAGTTTTTCTCTTTCTTTCCAACCACCGGGATCGCTCCCTACCTGTGTTTCTTGGAATACATATGCACAGTGCTTTCTTTTTTACCTTGTATTTTTCCATGTATTATCCATTTAATTTTCATGATAACCTGTGAGGAAGGTATGACTCTCTATTTTACAGGCTCAGAGAGGCAAAGCAATTTTCCCAAATCACAGAACAATTGGAAGTGGTGGAAGCAGAAGAACCAGATTCCTTTGGATGCAATCGCAGAGACCTTTTCCCAATAGCCCGGGCCCCACTGATTACAACCTTCTTCCTCTCTCTCCAGGTCTGGCCCACAGTCTTATAGGACATCCCTGATTTTGATGAGAAGAGGTAAGATTCCTTTTTTTTCCCCCTCCAACAGGATTCTCATTTGGCAGCCACTGTTTAAAGATTGTTGAAATACTCATTACCACATCAAAGTAGACTTGCTATAATTTTCAGGTAATAAATTCCAACAATATTGAGAAATATTTTACTGTGTAAAAGACTATAATCAATGGTAAGGGAACAAAGAGAGAGAACTTGGTCCCTTTTTGAGTGATGCCATGCAGTGATTTCTTCAGTGGCTGGCCGAGGAGGGCTCCATGTTTTGTTGTCATTCCTGTCCTGTTGCATTTTGAACCAATAGTTTAGCTCATTTGTGCTGATGGTTTCTGTTTGTATGGAATGGGGTGTGTGTATACATGAGTGTGTATACATGTCATTTTTAGGGTGGTTAAGAGATCACAGTAAAGGATAATGAGAGGGTGGTTCTTTTTCTTCTTGCTACTACCTGGAAAGCACGTGGGTTTGGTGCAAGCATACTGTACACTCACATCTGTATGTCAGAGTGTGCATGTCTGCACTTTAGTACACCCCCTCTTTTATCTGTACAAAATCCAACAAAACATTGAAGAAATTGTGCCTGATGTGAGCCTGGTTCACGTCAGATAGGAGCCCAGAGCCTCCTTTGCTGTGATGCCAACTACAATGCTGTCAGCACACACAGGGACCTCAGAGCCGCTCGGTCCGCTGCCAGGGGGCAGTGTGGCCGTGACCCAGGTGCGAGCTGTGCCCCCGTCAGCTCCATGCTCCATCTCCCTCCCTATATTCTTAGTAAAATCACTGCCCCCCACACAGCCGATCTCCCGTTCATCCCAGCTGCTGCTCCCTCGGTGTGCTCCTATGTGTACACACGACAGTCTGGCCCAATAACTGCCCAAAGAACATGTGACAGTTCCAGCTTGAGGAGATTAAGCTTCATGGACAAAATTACCTTAAAGAGTGAGTGGAATTTAAAATGTAGAAATTGTCCCTCATGCTTGTGATGTTATTTGAGCAACAAATATATTCACTGTATATCTTCTGTCTTCATGCTTCCATACCTCTTATTTGAATTATCCTTTACTCTTTAGAATTTAAATATTATCATCTTATAGGTTTAAAAATACCAAATGCTTAAAGCTGAAATATTCTATAAAGCCACTCTAAGGGTATTACAAACTGGTAAAATTAAGTGTTACATAAATGTGCCTCTCAATAAATAGCGTGGATGGTTTGAGAGGACCTAACACTGGCCATCTTAAGAACCATTTTTCCCTGATGGACGTTCCTTTTAAACATTTCCCCCTGTAAGCAATCCCCTCAGTACGGGGAGCACACCCACACAAACTTCCCTCCTGTCTCAGTTTTCTTCATTTTTTACATCGGATCCCTCTCACTGCAGTGCCTCTACCTACCCATGACAATTCTACCTTCTGCAATGCACTGCATTCTTTAGGACCGAACTCAAATGCCACAGTGCATTCTGAAGCCACAGATTCTACAACTATTATAAATGCATCCTTGTCTCTGTGCCCTCAGGGCTCTGCCCTCTATCCTGACACTAGTGCACCTGTTGGACAGGAGTTGTCCCCACCCATGCCTGATCGCCCCACAACAGAGAAGACTCACTGAGGGTAGGGGCACCCACCTGTGTGGTCTTCCCCCATGCTTGCTACCAGCACCAAAGCTAAGAAGAGAGGACATGTGCGGAAAATCTTCAATTTCTACATTTTTAAATTCCACTCACTCTTTAAGGTAATTTTGTCCATGAAGCTTAATCTCCTCAAGCTGAGAGTTCTGTCCTCCTCTAAAACACTCATCTACAAACCATAGTATTCTTCACCTGGCATTCAAGGTAGTAGGCACTCTATTCTTTCTTGTTACTTCCTCTTCCAAGCCTAAGCCCTTTCACCCATGAAGATCAAGTCCACAGTTGAGTGTCTTTACATCCTTTAGAGTACCTTTTATCTTTTAGAATGTATGTGTGTGTGTATGGGATAGAAAAATGTTTTATACATCTAAAATGTATCAAAGCAATGGTAAAACACATGCCTTTTGTTGGGAAAGGCAGATCAACATTAATCAGCATTGGCCCTCAGTTTTTGGGCTTCCTTAATAATTTCACCAATTTATTATTATTCAAAATTATCATTTCAACTTTGGATTTAAGTGATACAAAAATTTGTCTTCAGAGTCTTGCAAATGAGCTCCTCAAAAATTTTAGAAGTCAAAATCAGGCACTGGATATGTGCAAAACATAGTTTGAGGCAGCCCTGTTTCAGAACTATATATTTTTCATGATATAAAAGTATATATAGAAAAAAATATATAGAAAAGATAACTTAGTATTTTCATTTTTATGTTAGAAATAATAGACCATAGAATAAGTTATTAATAAAATGGAATAAATATTAGTCTTCTGTGTATATAGCTTTTCAATAACATACACATACACACACACATACACACCACTGAAACTGACTTTTAAATCCCATGCCCCTAATAAGTGCTCTGGTAGAGAACTTTTCCAATCTATCAATAGCACAATTAAAATAAAAAAGAGGAAGGTTATCAAATCCTTGTAATTGGCAAGAAATCCCAATTAATCTAGTAGAAAATTATATCCATGTAGAAAGACAGAAGTCATTCACCGTAAACTCGATACACTACCATCTGCTAATGAGCAGTGTTCAGTAAACATCAGTCCACTTTATGTTCTTCATTCATGATTTAGTTACCAAAGTACGAAAATAATTTCATTATAGGGGCCCTTACTATAAAGTGGTCTGTTTGATTTCATAAAAATCTTAAAAAAGGAAATCTATGGACAAAACCAGCTTTCAAATAATAAAATGCATGAAAATGGACCTCTAAAATGAATACATCTGAGAGTACATATTGGACATTTTCACAATAAAACAATAGAATAGAAACATAGTTGCTAAAGGCAGATACCCACTCATCTGTCCAGTGCCCAGAGCCTATACTGAAGACCATGGGACTGAAGGAAGAGAGGCAAGTGGCTCCGTTACCCAAGGCCCCAGTCCCAAGGGCACACAGGCATGCATTGAACAATTGGCTGATTTTTACCCTCCACTTCAACTGTGTTTCTAGGACAGCAAAACATCAAGACAGTCCCAGTAAACCAACATTTTCTTTTCATTTTATTTTGTTTTTAATCAAATGTATATGGAGACAATAGAAAATTTAAGCCCCCAAAGACCTGTTTAGATAAAACAAAGCATTCTTCTTTCTTACTTTTCACCGTGAGGTACATGGACTTGCTGACGTCCGCGCCCACATCGTTGCTGACCTTGCAGAGGTAGTAGCCGCTGTCTTCTTCCACCACGTGCTTGATCAACAAAGACCCATTGCTGAGGACCTGAATTCTGCCATTCAGGGCAATTGGTTGGAACTGGGGAACCCCAGCACCTGGAATCGAATAAAAAGAAGGAACAGTGATGTAAACAGTGATGAGCTCAAGTTCACCCAAAATAATAAAGAGAAGCAAGCGATTGACGTTTAACATCTATCATAGATGATGGTCATGGGGTTCACCATGTTCTTTTTTCCTTCTCTCCAGCACTAACATTCTTGTTTGGAGAGAAAAATATTTCAAATGACAGTATTTCAAACTCTGAGAAAGAGAGTAAGAAGCCTTACAGTTAGTTTCTACATAAAAAGACACAGTTAATGAGTGTTAAGTAGCTGATAAATTATTCAGAGGCATCACAGTAGAGTGACTCCAGAAGCGGAAATCTCTCATGGCACTAAATAAATTCCTTGTGTTCCCAGGGACTTCACATGAATGTAAACACGGAGTGCTCCTGGGACATAGCATTTGAAGACCTCGCTCACTACCCACATCTGAATCTATGAAGAGAATACAAGTATCGCAGATTTCTCTTCTAAGTGCAGTCACATTTCTGTCTAGAAACACATGCTGTGCTACTTAAATAAGTCAGAGCATTGCATTGAAGTGCCACTCCCCTCAGAGTGCCTACACTCAAGGAGAGAATGGTGTGAATGTGATGTAATGTAAATGAGAGACCCACGTGAAACTATTTTGAAAAATGTATTTTAGAAATAACATAACAGAAGATTAATGTCTTGAGAGATTTCTGGGGTGATAGTGGCTTAGATTAACTTGCTATATCGCTTGCCCCTCTCTCGGGTCCTGGGTCATCAGGTGGGATTAGGAGGGCATGATCAAAGCCTTAAAAGGCTGATAGACTTCTCTCTTCTCTGGCCTGAGACTGAGGTGTTGGGGAAGGACCCGGGGGTGAAGACGATTTCCATCTTCCTAGAGGAAGCCCAAACGTGGGCTAAGGGTGTGCAGCAGGGAGGGGCTGCTGGTCTATGTGGCCTGGAACCTCTAGAGGAGCTAACAAGTGGGAGGTCACCATGTTCCTCATGCAGAGTGCTTCATGCTTTATATTTGGGAACATGAGACAGGGAGACAGTTCCTCCTGCTGTTCCACACCAAACTGACTGTTTACCTATTGGTGACCCCTGGCGCACAAGAGCAGAGACAGCGGCTGTGCCTTTCCTTCCTTTATTTCCTCTCCAGATGCTTCTGCCCTAGCAAAGAGTTAAAGGAAATAATAATGTACATAAGGGGGCCTTTCACACAGAACAAGGAGGACAAGCAGAATCCTGACAACAGATGGTTTCTATCAAAACAAAACCACTAGACAGGATATATAAAAGATGGTTTCATTTCTGTGAAGGACAAAGGAAGACACAAAGGAATGTCACTTCCATCCTGACAACAAAAGGGAGACTGTTAATCTACAATACCATGCTTTTCTTTGAATGAGTCAGGACTTTGAAGACACATGCCACTAGGTAAACACTTAGTTGGGAAGAGTTAAAAGCCCTGCCAGTGGATACAGGTCATACAAACAATTTCATCTTTGGCTCACGATGGGAGCATAAGGTCATGGGCATAAAAGAAGGCAGGAAGTAAAGATCTGGAAATAACTATAACCTACCCCATCTCTATTCTTCTATGTACCATGGCCAGAACTCAGTAAAATATAATGACACACACAAAAAAGCAAGCAAGCAAGCAAGCAAGCAAACAAACAAAAAGACCAGAGGAGAAAACAGTAACAGAACTTTGGTATGGAACTATAAGACTGGAAGTTTATACTAATTATGACTAATTTTTTTTTTGTATTTTTCAGAAGTGAGAAGTGGGGAGGCAGAAAAACAGACTCCCACATATGCCTGACAGGGAAACACTTGTCATGCCCACTAGGGAATGATGCTCTGCCCATCTGGAGCATTGTACTGTTGCAACCAGAGCCATTCTAGCACCTGAAGCAGAGGTCATGGAGCCATCCTCAGTGCCTGGGCCAACTTTGCTCCAGTGGAGCCTTGGATGCAAAAGGGGAAGAGAGAGATAGAGAGAAAGGAGAGAGGGAAGGGTGGAGAAGCAGATGGGCACTTCTCCTGTGTGCCCTGTCTGGGAATTGAACCTGGGACTTCCACATGCTGAACCAATGCTCTACCACTGAGCCAACCAACCAGGGCTTGATTAATATTTATAAACAGGTTAGGAGGATTCAGAAAGAACATCAAAACTACACAAAAGAAGCAGACCAAGATAATGATAGACACAAGAAACACAGTAGTATATATATAAAGAGGTCCTTAAATAAGCTAATAAGCAAACTGGGCACAGCAGAGGAAATAATTCGTGAACTCAAAGCTAGGGCAATAGAGATTATCAAAAGTAAAACACAACACAAAAAAGAGTGAAAAATACAGAACAAATGGTCTTAGAGCTCTGGAACAATATCAAGTGTTCTAACGTTGAGTAACTATCATCTTAAAACAAGAAAGAAAGCGGCAGAAGAGAAGATAATTTAAATATGGAAGACTTTAATACCAGTATCAATTAATTTAACTGACATTTATAGACTTCTACATCCTACAAAGGTAGAATATGTATCAGTTTTGTGCAGACCTAGAACAGTTCTTAAAAGAAACAATATGTGGGCCATCATACCAATTCCAATAGCTTCTCTAAGATAAAAATAATACAAATTATGTTCAATTTTCACAGAAAAACTAAAATTGAAATCAGTAACACATATATATCTGGAAAACCCCCAAATATTTTTGTGTTATTGTTAAATTTTTTTAAAAAAACTTCTATTTGTAATTGTTTAATCATTTTATTATGGTGACCAAATTTTTTACAATGAAAAGGAGGACAAAATAAATTGAAGAAAACAATATTGTAAATAAAAGAAACATTTTATTCGTGGCAACAATAATACACTATAATATGATAAATGCATAATAAAACATTTATAATATTTTATAATGTAATTATGCTTACATGCCTATTAATTTTTAATAAAAATTGTAAAAAAATATTATCTAAATGAGTAATTTTCCATTGAATGAATATTTCTAGTCAATGTATCATCTTGTAACACTATATTGGAAATATCTGAACAAGAAATATCCTTCATATTGGATTTTACGGCAAGTGCTGCAGCTAGAGTGTTAACATTCAATCTCAATTTCTCACTTGTCCAAAAATCATTAGCAATTGAAAAAACTCTTTCAACTGCTGCATTAGTTCCAGGGCAGCACAATGTAAACTGAACAAGAATAAATAAATTTTCACATGGAATATGTTCATTTTTGAAATGGCTGAATATTTCCACCCATCTTTTATCAATTTTGACGTGTTTATTTTCCCATTGTATTAATTTTTCAGAATTTAAATATACATTGTCTTCCAATTTCTTCAAAGAGACAATTCTCATCTATTTTGATGACTGAAATTTATTTAGATAAAAACTCAAGACAAGATTCAATATCTGTCCAAAATACTTGTGATGAAGTAAAAAACACCATTGAAAACTCTTATTACCCATGATGTTTGTTTCAGACCATTCTTTGATATATTGAAAACATGTCTGGTAAAAATTCTGCACTTCTTTGATAAACTTTCCTGTTATGCCCAGATTTGATTCCTCTAATCTGACAATTTTCTTTTTATAATTAAAGGAAGACATTTTTCTTCAAAATGAGATTTATATTGAAGGATAAAGTCATTCAAAATAAGACTAACTTCTGTAACTGAAATGTGTTCACCTTCAATCTTTTGAATCATTTTGTGAAAAACAGATGCTTGATTATGTACCAAATATATTAATATCTCAGATATTTTATTATTGAAAAGTGATTCCAGGATTTTGGGACATTTGTCTAAACTTAAAAAATATGAATGAAGAGGTTCAAATAATTGTAGAACATGCTCTACCCCCAACTGAAATACAAAATTCTCTGCTGCAAATATTGCAGAAAGAAATGGTAATGGTATCTTTCTTTGATATGAGAAATGGAAATTCCTTTTTCAATTTATCATTGAAATGGTATTTTTCTCTTTTATGATTTTTCCATCCCTTAAATGAAATTTAAAATTAAAAATAAAATAAGAGCTACACAAATGATGCAAGCACATTAGAACTGAAAATGTTACATCATGATAGGTGAATTTTCCAGAAGCTGAATTAACAAAACTAAATATCAAACAAAACCACTAATTTGTAGTGATATTCAGGTATATTTGTCATTTTCTAATTAAAAATGTCTGTTTTATGCAATTTAATCAAAATGTGTTATTAATAGATGTGGTTTGAGGTTAGATTTCCACTTTAAAACTCAAATTTTGGGCAAATACTTGTAAATAGAATGATATGTATTTGGAAATTATTAAATAGATAATGAATTAATAAAACGTGAATTGTGTTTACCTGTCTATGATTGAATATTCACTGAGAAAGAAATAATCGTGAGTCTACAATGTCATATGTGCCATATCATGTTTCAGTAAGAAGTACACAAAGCCATTTGTGCACTTGGTATATTGCATGCTCACTCAAGGTCTCCCATGTGGAGTGCATGTGTCTCATAATCGCATCTCGCAGCACTGTACTGATCCTTGACGAATCATCATGTCAAATACAAATACATCACATCACACGTAATGGATCGACTGCATTGATCAAATACGGACATGTACAGATTAGTCTTCCAATATCAAAAAGGAGGACATGTAGGAGGGCACTTTTGGAGGGAGGATGGAACTTACAAGAGAAGGACTGTCTTCCCTAAAGGACGATGATTGGTCACCTTAATTTTATGATTAGTTGACTTTCTGTCTTTCCTACTCCACAAGAATAAGCACCACCTTGCAATGAACCTCTCCACTTGTCAATGAATCCATCAATAGAGAGAAAGAAACAGTGAAAGGCAATCTCTTGGGTTAACACTTGGAGTGGAAATCTATACATTTACATGTTCAAATGCATTGCTAAGTTGCTTACGAAAAGATGTGCCAATTTTATCTCCAACAGTGTTGGCAGGGGGGTAATTTTTTCCCTCATCCATGTATACTACTAATTAATTTGATCTTCATCAATACAGTAGATACCTCTGTATTTGCATGATTTAACTTTTTAAAATTGTTTTCTTTCTTGTTTTGCATATTATAGACAAGTTTGAGTATCTTTTCATAAATCATCAGCAATGTATAGTTGTCATTTGGCAAGTGGTCTGTCCACATTCTTTGCCCACGAATCTATGGGACTCTTCGTCTTTTTCCCCTTCATCTGCCAAAACCCTTTGGGTCTTAATGTTTCTATGTGACTATTTTACAAAACTTTATTTTTTTCCCTGCTGTATAATGGGGACTAACTGGTGAATATTACCATCTTCCTTTTTAATCACCCATTGAGATGACCATATGATTTCTACCCTATAAAAGTTGATGATACGTTTTAAGGATTTGGCCTTATAAATTATAAAGTTCCTTCCTATGTATAGCATGGACCTTGGAACTTTAAAATCAAGAAAGCAGCCTCTAATTTTTATTTAAGAGTTCAAATTGGGTGCATAGTTTGAAAAATCTGTAAAGGCTACTGATGCCTTTCTCAAAGTTAACAGCAAATTGGGAGCCAGATTGTGTTTAAAACACACAGCCTGAGTGATGTCAGAGAAATGGTGTCATGAGGAGTGCTCCCGATAGTTCTCCCTGAAATTTCAACAAATTCAACAACTAGAGACAGAAAAACAATCTCAGGAGCATCTGAAATACACATACATCAAACAAAGGTACGATTGGGTGAAAAGTGGCTGAATATATAACCCACTCTGAAGGAAATCATACAAAGAATGGAGTATTCCACTTTCCTCAGTGACCTGAGCAAGGGCTGTTTCACTTGGAACTGAGAGAAAGTGAGGGCTGAGGGCGCAGAAAAAGCTGGGCTAGTGCAGAGATGTTCAAGCTGAGGAAAGAGTGTGCCCACGGCTCAGCCCATACGAAGCTAATGCTAGCGGCAGACCCCAGCAGAGTGGGCAAGCAGTTGCCTTGTTTACTCCCAGTATTCCTGTCGACAAGCGCAGGCAGTGTGTGAATGGATCCACCTGGCACTTTGGAGTGTGTGGATCCACCCACATTCCCAGATGGAGGGGCTGGGTCGGAGACTGTCAGTAGTGACCCTCTGTGTGGGCTGTGACCAGAGTTTCTGAATAACCCCAGCTTCCCAAACAACAGCGCATGGGAAGTGCATGAAAGCCGGCTTCCCTACACCCGGACCTGTCTGGGTGCGGCACCTCCACCAGCCATACAGCTAACAAAGCACACTCCTGGGGAAGAGAACTGCAGAAGTGGTGGGGGGAAGGGCTTGCAGGCAGCTTGCAGACAACCTCTGGAGAGCAGACCTGCAGAGTGCTAAGGCATACTAGACATGCCCAGAGGCTCATAGAAAGATACCTGAAAGGCAATCAGCTCCCAGCCCTGCCTGATTACGCTGGTGGCTCTGGCTAGCAAAGCCTTACCCAGAACCCTGCATTGAGTGGGGATAGAGGGGGGGATTTGGCAGCTCTTAAAACCTCTTGCTTTCCAGACAGTGGCTGGGGCAACTTCACAGCTGGGTCCCAGGCTGCTGGTTCAGGAAAGAGAGATTTGGGGAAAGGCTCTGGGAACATGGATTCTCCCATTGTCTGAGCTTGCAAATGCTAACAAGCCCCACCTACCAATGGAACTGAGGCCTAGTTTATGTCATCACCATAGTGATACAACAGCAAATCTCTGCCTAAGAGTGCCACTGGGGAAGAACCTGAAGTATAGCACCACCAGCCAAAAAGAGAGAGAAGAAAGAAAAAGGAAGAAGATAACTTCTCAAAACCAGGAAAAATCCACAGTCTTTATATCTTTTTCCATTTTTTTCTTGTATTTTTTATCTTTTTTTTTTCCTTCCAGCTTGATCATTTTATCCTCTTTTCGTTTTATTATTTTCTTTTCATTTTGAACGTTATTACCCATAGGTATTACATTTTCTATTCTTTTTTTTCTATGAGTGTTATATTCCAAAAAACAACTCAATTTTTTTTCTCTCTCTCTTTTTGTTTCTTCTTTTTTATTTCACTTTTTCTCTCATTCAAATCTCATCCACAAACAAATTATTTTATTCTGAATTTAAATATTTTCTTTGTGGCATTTTGTGTGCTTTTTACTTTGCTTTTTATATTTTTAGCATTTTCCCCAACTCTGGCTCTCCATTCTATAGTTTTTGTGCCACTTAATACAATAGAATTTTCATTTTTCACTGTATTTTTTCTTTTTCCTCTTTTTCCTTTTATCTTACACTTTTTCTCTCATTTGACCATCTTTTACAAACAAATTATTTTATTCTTGATCCAAATTTTTTCCTTGTGACATTTTGTGGATTCTTGCCTCGTTTTATGCCTCTTTGTCACTGCCCCCCAACCCAGGTCCTCTGTTCTATGTATTTTTGCTCCACTTAGCACAATAGAATTTTCAGCTTTTCACTGTATTTTCTAAAAATATATATTTTTAATCAACTCTACTTAGTGTTATTAACAATACCACTCTCAAATGCCTTTAAAGAAAAATAAATCAAACATCATGGATAGAAAAGACAGTGATCTAGCTCAGATAGATGAGGAAAAATCTATAGAAAAAAA
This sequence comes from Saccopteryx leptura, assembly GCF_036850995.1. Lineage (NCBI taxonomy): Eukaryota > Metazoa > Chordata > Mammalia > Chiroptera > Emballonuridae > Saccopteryx > Saccopteryx leptura. The sequence goes on along the minus strand of NC_089504.1, from coordinate 218,914,542 downwards.
ATTTCAATAGCTTAGAAACCTTGGAGTTAAATGACAGAGAACTTAAAATTGAAGTCCTAAAAATACTTAGGGATATATAAGAAAGCAAAAAAAAGGCAATTTAGGGAGCTCAAAAAACAATTCAATGAACAGGAAGAATACTTCACCAAGGAAATTGAAACTATGGAAACAGATCAAACAGATGAAAAACTCAATTCATGAACAGAAAAATGAGGTAACAAGCTTAGTCAATAGAACAGGCCAGATAGAGGAGAGAATTAGTGACATAGAAGACAGGCAACTAGAGGTTCTACAGAGAGAAGAGGAGAGAGACTCATGAATTTAAAAAAATGAGATAGCCCTACAGGAACTTTCTGACTTCAATAGAAAGAGCAACATAAGAATAATGGGTATATCAGAAGGAGAAGAGAGAGAAAATGGAATGGAGAACATATTCAAACAAATAATAGACGAGAACTTCCCAAGCCTGTGGAAGGAACTAAAGCCTCAAATTCAAGAAGCAAACAAAACACTGAGTTATCTTAACCCTAACAAACCTACTCCAAGGCACATCATGATGAAACTGGCACAAACCAATGACAAAGAAAAAATTCTCAAGGCAGCCAAGGAAAAGAAGAATACAACATATAAAGGAAGGCCCATTAAATTATCAACAGATTTCTCAGCAGAAACTCTACAAGCTAGAAGAGAGTGGACCCCAATATTTAAAGTTCTGAAAAAGAGGAACTTTCAGCCAAGAATACTATACCCATCAAAGCTATCCCTCAAATAGGAAGGAGAAATAAAAACATTCACAGATACAGAAAAGATGAGGGAATTTATCATCAGAAAACTCCCACTTCAGGAAATACTAAAGGGGGTTTTCTGACCAGACACAAAGAACAAAACAAAACAAGTAAAAGCTCAATAAAGATCACAATAAAAACAAGATTGATCTGTGACAAAGAAACAAAAAAGGGAAGAGGACAAAGATTAACAGTAGCAATGGAGGATGGAGTGCAGAAGCACTCATGAGATAATGTACTACAATGAACATGATATGTATGCTTTTCATTACTTAATGGTAACCACCCCTGAAAAAACCAACACAAAAGCACATGGCTTGAAAAAAGAAGTAGCAGAGAAAAGAAGTATGGATTACAACCAAACAAAAACAAATGATAGAAAAATAAAAGAGAAGAGCCAAACAAGATACAAAACTATCATAAATCAATATATAAAATGGCAATAGGAAACCTTCAAATGTCAATAATTACACTAAACATAAATGAATTGAACTCACCAATAAAAAGACACAGAGTAGCAGAATGGATTAAAAAAGAAAATCCAACTGTATGCTGCCTACAAGAAACATATCTAAGCTAGAAGGATAAAATCAAATTCAAAGTGAAACATTGGAAAACAATACTCCAAGCAAATAACATCCCAAAAAAAGCAGGTGTACCAATACTCATATCTAACAATGCTGACTACAAGACAGCAAAGGTAATCAGAGACAAAAATGGTCATTTTGTAATGATAATGGGGACACTGAATCAAGAAGACATAACACTTCTTAATATATATGCACAAACCAAGAAGCACCAAAATATATAAGACAGCTACTGACTGACCTAAAAACAAAAACTGACAAAAATATAATCATACTTGGTGACCTCAATACATTGCTGATGGCTCTAGATCAGTCATCCATACAGAAAATCAATAAAGAAATATTGGACTTAAATGAAACACTAAAAAAATTGGATATGATAGACAACTATAGGACATTTCATCCCAAAGTGCCAGAGTATACATTTTTCTCTAGTGTACATGAACATTCTCAAGAATTGACCATATGTTGGGCCAAAAAAATAACATCAACAAATTCAGAAAGATTGAAATTATACCAAGCATATTTTCTGATCATAAAGCCTTGAAACTAGAATTCAACTGCAAAAAAGAGGTAAACAAACCCACAAAAATGTGGAAACTAAACAACATACTTTTAAAAAATGAGTGGGTCAAAAAAGAAATAAGCACAGAGATAAAAAAATACATACAGGCGAACAAAAATAACAATACAATATATCAGAATCTCTAGGATGAAGCAAAAGCAGTAATAAGAGGAAAGTTCATGTCACTACAGGCCTATATGAACAAACAAGAGAGAGCCCAAGTGAACCACTTAACTTCACATCTTAAGGAACTAGAAAAAGAAGAACAAAGACAACCCAAAATCAGCCGAAGAAAGGAAATAATAAAAATCAGAGCAGAAATAAACAAAATAGAGAACAGAAAAACTATAGAAAAAAATTAAAAAAACAAGGAGCTGGTTCCTTGAAAAGATCAACAAAATTGACAAACCCTTGGCAAAACTCACCAAGGATAAAACAAAAAGGACTCATAAACAAAATCCAAAATGAAAGAGGAGAAATCACCACAGATATCATAGATATACAAAGAATTATTGTAGAATACTATGAAAAACTATATGCCACCAAATTTAACAATCTGGAAGAAATGGATAAATTCCTAGAACAATACAATCTTCCTAGACTGAGTCATGAAGAAGCAGAAAGCCTATACAAACCCATAAGCAGGGAGGAAATAGAAACAACTATTAAAAACCTCCCCAAAAATAAAAGTCCAGGGCCAGGCAGCTATACTAGTAAATTATATCAAACATTCAAAGAAGACTTGCTTCCTATCTATTTGAAGTCTTCCAAAAAATTGAAGAAGAAGCAATACTGCCAAACATATTTTATGAGGCCAACATAACCCTCATACCAAAACCTGGCAAGGACAACACACAAAAAAGAAAACTACAGACCAATATCGCTAATGAATACAGATGCTAAAATACTAAACAAAATACTAGCAAATCGAATACACAACACATTAAAAAAATAATTCATCATGATCAAGTGGAATTCATCCCAGAAATTCAAGGATGGTTCAACATATGTAAAACGGTTAACGTAATACACCATATCAATAAAACAAACAAAAAAACCACCATATGATCTTATCAATAGATGCAGAAAAGGCATTCAATAAAATACAACATCATTTTATGTTTAAAACACTTAACAAAATGGGTATAGAAGGAAAATATCTCAACATAATAAAGGTCATCTATGACATCATATTAAATGGCATAAAACTGAGGACTTTTTCCTTAAAATCAGGATCAAGACAAGGTTGTCCACTCTCTCCACTCTTATTCAATGTAGTGCTGGAAGTTCTAGCCAGAGCAATCAGACAGAGAAAGAAATAACAGGCATTCATATTGGGAAAGAAGAAGTAAAGGTTACACTTTTTGCAGATGATATGATCCTTTACATCAAAAACCCCAAAGACTCCACCAAAAGACTACTAGAAACAATAAACCAATACAGTAAGGTCACAGGATACAAAATTAATATACAAAAGTCCATTGCCTTCCTATATGCCAACAATAAAACATCAGAAAACGAGCTCAAATAAACAATCCCCTTCATGGTTGCAACAATAACAACAACAAAATACCTAGGTATAAACATAACAAAGAATGTAAGGGACCTATATAATGAAAACTACAAAACATTGTTAAGGGAAATCGAAAAAGATATAATAAAATAGAAAAATATTCCTTGTTCTTGGATAGGAAGAATAAATACAGTCAAAATGACTACCAAAGCGATATACAAATTTAATGCAATTCCCATCAAAATTCCAATGTCATTTTTTAAAGAAATGGAACAAAAAATCATTAGGTTTACATAGAACTATAAAAAACCCCGAATAGCCAGAGCAATCCTAAGGAAAAAGAACGAAGCTGGGGGCATTACAATACTTGACTCCAAATTATATGATAGAGCCACGACAATCTAAACAGCATGGTACTGGCAGAAAAATAGACACTCATACCAATGAAACAGAATAAAAAGCCCAGAAATAAAACCACATGTTATGGTCAAATAATTTTTGATAAAGGGGCCAAAAACACACTATGGAGAAAAGAAAGCCTCTTCAACAAATGGTGCTGGGAAAACTGGAAAACCACATGCAAAAGAATGAAACTCAACTACAGTTTGACCTCTTGTAATAAAATTAATTCAAAATGGATCAAAAACCTAAAACAATAAATTACATAGAAGAAAACATAGGTACTAAACTCAGGGACCTTGGTTACAAAGAGCACTTTATGAATTTGACTCCAAAGGCAAGGGAAGTGAAGGCAAAGATAAATGAATGGGACTACATCAGACTAAGAAGCTTTTGCACAGCAAAAGAAACTGACAACAAAACAAACAGCCAACTAAATGGGAGATGATATTTTCAAACAACAGCACAGATAAGGGTCTAATATCCAATATACCCAAAGAACTCATAAAACTCAACAACAAACAAGCAAACAATCCAATAAAAAAATGAGAAGAGGACATGAACAGACACTTCTCCCAGGAAGAAATACAAATGGCCAACAGATATATGAAAAGATGCTCATCTTTATTAGCTATTAGAGAACTGTAAATCAAAACTACAATGAGATACCACCTCACTTCTGTTAGATTAGCTATGATCAACAAGATAGGTAATAGCAAGTGTTGGAGAGGCTGTGGAGAAAAAGGAACCCTCATCCACTGTTGGTGGGAATGTAAAGTAGTACAATCATTATGGAAGAAAGTATGATGGTTCCTCAAAAAATTAAAAATAGAACTACCATATGACCCAGCAATCCCTCTACTGGAATATACCTCCACAACTCAAAAACACTGGTACGTAAAGACACATGCAGCCCCATGTTCATTGCAGCATTGTTCACAGTGGCCAAGACATGGAAACAACCAAAAAGCCCTTCAATAGATGATTGTATAAAGAAGATGTGGTATATATATCCTATGGAATACTAGTCAGCCATAATAAATGATGACATCGGATCATTTACAACAACATGGATGGACATTGAAAACATTATACGGAGTGAAATAAGTAAATCAGAAAAAACTAAGAACTATATGGTTCCATACATAGGTGGGACATAAAAATGAGACTCAGGGACATGGACAAGAGTGTGGTGGTTACCAGTGGTGGGGAGGGGGAGGGAGGGTGGGGGGAAAGGAGGGGCACAGGGAAAACCAGATAGAAGGTGAAGGAAGACTATATGACTTTGGGTGATGGGTATGCAACATAATCAAATGTCAAAATAACCTGGAGATGTTTTCTCTGAACCTATGTACCCTGATTGATTAATGTCACCCCATTAAAATTAAAAGAAAACACACAGCCTGAAAATCAGACAAATGCAGGATTTAAAAAATATATCCATAAGGCAGCAAACCAGGAAATTTCAAAATGCTGTGGAACTTATTAATCATGTAAAACTGTGTTACAAAAACCTGCTAAATCTAATAAAATGCTGAAACAATATGAGAAAGTTACAGGACTGTTCACATCAACAACACATTGTGTTCCTTTCCTCAAAGAATTTCCACCAGAATCACACTATTTATGTTTGATCCATTTATAACTAAAGCATTGAAATATAAAATTTAACATTATTAAGCTGTCACAATTAAACAGCCAAAATGGCTTATCTATGAATATCTATATGGAAGGTAAGGTTGCCTTGTTATTGAAAGGTCCAAATGAAGACAGAAATAAAGTATAAATGCATTTGAAAACTTTTTTTTTTCCAGCAGAAAATGAAGCTAACATGAAAGGTAACACCATTTATAAATCTGATTGTGCTGCTAAACAAAATAAGAGTGAACGCCTTCTTCCACCAGCAGGACTGCAGTCCCAAGGGTTAGCACTTGTTCCAACTGAGGGACGTGGACTTTGTTGTGATTTAATAGAACTGTCCATCATTCGCTTTAAATCCATCATTTATTGTAAAGAGCAAAATTTAACAATACGTACAATATTCAAAATTCTGTAATCTTGTTAGCATAAGGTGAGCACTTTGGTAATTAGCGAGAAGATATACTATAGCAACCAAAAGTCATTCATTAAAAAGCTGCCAATTTTCTGTGGAAAACTGGGGTCAAGTGGGGACAGTTTTAATGCTCTATTACAGGAAAAGAAATGTGAAAGCATTACGTAAGGCGCATGCTGGATTACTGCTGTGTTATTACAGTGTGACCTTTCTTCTTTATTGAAAAGGTATGCCTCACAGTGTGCTCAAGGATTGAGGAAGTGGGCAGAGTGGAGAAAGAATAGCCTAGTGTCACCAAGGGAGTCCACTTTGAAGGTGGCAGCAAATGTTGTTTCTTCTTGTGTTCCAGTCTTAAAACTTTGTTAGTCTGCAGTGAGAGAGCACGTGGCTCAGAGTCAGAAGAAGCTGGGTTCTGAGGCTGTCTCTGAAACTTACAGACTGCCTTTGAGTGAGCAAGTAGCTACCTCTCTCTGCACCCTTAATCACATCATATATGAAATGGGAAGAATGATCCATTCCCATATTATATGGATTGTTGCTCCCATCAAAGGAAACAAGATTCATAAATGTGAGTGTTAATGGCCACGACAAGGATCTGGGGAAACTGGTCAGTGATCACACTTTGAAGGTCCCCCAGCAGGAAAAAGACACAAAGACTAGATAGGAGAAATAATAAACAAATTAAAGGGGGAGTACATGCATTAAAAAATCAGAATAGACGTTACGGGTGCAGGAAATAGGTACCATGATCGGAGACCCAGAAGAAGGAATGAAGAGCATGGAAGAGAATAGATATTTAGAGATATAGTGAAAGAAAAAAATTTTTAAATAAAAGGTCTGAATATATATAGTGTATAGGCACACCACATCTGTGGGTAAATTGAGCCCAGAAAAAGAACATCAAAGCACAGCCTATAGATTTACTAGATTGCATAGTCAAAATGATTAAGTCCCTACTAATGGGAACTCAGGCAGCCTCTTCTCCCTCCCGGGAAATAATGTGAGCCTCCAACCTCCTACCAGCTAAACTGACTTTGTGTGCAAAAAAGAAGCAGACAAGCAAGCAAGCTTCTGTGCACAAAGAACTTGGGATAATCCTCAATGGAAAGGCTGGCTGAAGGACTGGGGCGTGAGCCCAGGGACCGTCTGACAGAGAACCAAGGTGAAACGAAGGCTGGGCAGGTGGTGGCAGACTAGAATGTGGAAGGTACAAGCTCTGACAATGGAGAAAGCATTTATAAAAAAAATATTAAGACAGTTAGAAAATGTATCATTGTTTATATTGGAAATTGATGGTTGTGTCTTTAGAGAGAGAGGCCCAGACTACTGACCCTGATCCCAGACTAATTTGCTGTCTTAAGGTGTCTTCCTGTCAGTAAGTGGCACCCCCTCTTCTCAACTACAGGGGTACCATCTTTGATTCTGCCCTTTCTCTCGTACTCACAACCAGTCCATCAGCCAGATTCCTTCCTTCATGGCTATCCCCCTGCTCCAAGCCACATGACAGCACAGGTGTCCTGACATGTCCCTAGCTGCAATTATTGCTCTCCAAAGTCTCCACACAGCAGGGCCAGTGGGGTCTTTTTCAAAGACTAGGAAGATCACACACTTCTCTTGAACTACTTCAACAGTATGCTCGGTCCTGGCTTCAGCATGAGAATGGGAGGAAGGAGAGAGCACCACCACCATGGCTCAGATCCCCATTCACGTCGCCATGGCCAAACCACATCCAAACAATGATTGAAAGGACTGACGAGGGTTCTGAACCCCTGGGACCTCCAGCATCTCCTTTCACTCACTCTGCCCCAGAGTCAGTGTCTTCCATGGTGTTTCTGGAACATTTCAGGCATAAAGACACTTTCGCCCCTGGCTTTGGCCTGGCTTGTACCTTGATTTTCAGTACTCCCCCCGCAGGTGTGCCTACCACTCATCTCTCATCTCTTTTAAGCCTTTGCTCAAATATTACCTTCTCCTTGGGCCTTCCTTGACAACCCCATCTAAAAAGACAACCCCATTTTAAAAGCAGACAACTCCTCATTTCTCCCTCACCTGCAGAAACCCAGGCACACCCTGACTCTTGTCTTTGGACATTCCCATGACCAAAGCCTCCCTGGAGGTCAGATGCAGCCTTTTCTGTGGGTGACAAGTGAGCAAAAGATGCCCAAGCAGGCCATGGGCCTGTGCATGAGCAGCCCCTCTCTGGTCCTCAGCAGCTAACTAGGTCGTAGCTTTGGCCCTCAAGACAGTGACTGCAACCCGTTCCCTCCACCATCCGTGACATAGATGTGCTTAGCTGTGGATTTCTGGGAGCGTAGGTGAGGCCCATCATAGTATTATGCCCTGATATTTTTTAAATATCCAGACAAGAGGCCTCATTTGTTCATGTAAAAAAAAAAAAAAAAAAAAAAAGAAACAAAAAACCAGGAGATAGAATTGAATGTCTTAGAATTCGTGTATCCAGACCCAAGGTCAAAAGGGTAACAACATTATTTTTCAGCAAGGAGCGTTTCATTTCTGCAATCACTGTCCTTAAACCACTGCAATTTGCTCAGAAATGCTGCAGCTCTGGGATGAATTGCTCTGTCTGTCAGATGAATAACCCTAGTCTCTTTTGTCTGCATCATTTTTGTCCCATGTAAGGGAGCTGCACCTTCACTCTTGGAAACACATTCCATAAACAAGGCTACCTTTAAGAAATACCTTTATTACTTGCATAATTCAAAAAATAATATACAATATCCCTATATTTTATTGGGAACTATTAAAAAGTAAGCATACTACTGGGTATTTTCTGGGTTGTAAGAAACAGGCAATGTGGTAAACTGTGAGGGAATGTATAAATTAAGATTCTGGCCACTGGTCAATGCTTATGGAAAGCCACAGAGGTTGTCTACTCTTTGAGCCAGCAATTCTATGTATAGAAATTTATCCCCAGGGAGAAAATGGACACATATACAAATAGCAATGAGATAGAAGTCATTGTGACATATTTATAACAGTGAAAAACTGGGAAAAAAAACAAACACACAATATCCAACAATAGCGCTGGACACACCTAATCGCCATGTGTCCATCCTCTGCTCTTAGTGTTATAACACATGTGGTAGTCCTGAGGGCAGTGAGCTCAGCTACAACACAGCTTGCAGATCCCTTGTGGCCCAGGGTGACTTAGCCAGGACTTGAGCAGAATTGACTAATGACACACTCTGGAAAGACCCTACAAGAGAGGTGACTCAGGTGGGAGTGGCAGCCATCGCCCTTTGTTCTTTTTCTGATGGTAGGAGAGGCTTGCTAAGAGCAAAACAGACAGACAGATATGAGCAGTTTGGGTCCCAGATAACTTATAGGAGCAAACAAATTAGTCCTGAATTATCTCTATCCAGACTTATGTGGCTTTAAGTCACTGAATCTGATTCTAGCAAAGGCAAAAGTATATAGTTAGATGTACTTATTGATGATTAATATAAACTACACAGATATTAAAGTAATATCAAACACCCATATGTATTGACATGGAAAGACATTTATAGCATATTGTTAACTAAAGAAAGGATATTATAAGTCAGAAACATTTTATATATATATATCAGTTTACATTGATCATATATATCATATTTATATATCATTTATATCTATATCTATATCTATATCTATCTATATGATAAAAATATATTTGCCTGGGGACAGTTCTAAAAAGCTGAGCAAAAATGTTTGTGATACTTATCTTTGAAGGATGTTATTCGGGGGGGGGAACTTAACTTTTTAAAATTTAGTTTGTTGTAATTTCTAATTTTTTTCTTTGATGATTTTATACTGCATATGAAATCTAAACATAATAAAGCTACTGTCACTTAATTTGCACATAAGTGTAATAAAATGTATGTAATATCCATGACAGACAAAGCATTCTTTAATCTATTAAAAATGCTCCTGCATCTCAGGTTCAATCCCTGGTCAGGGCATACAGAAGAAGCACCTATCTGCTTCTCTACCCTTCCCCCTCTTCTTCCTCTCTGTCTCTCTCTTTCCCTCTCACAGTCAAGGCTCCATTGGAGCAAAGTTGGCCCCAGGCACTGAGGACAGGACCATGGCCTCCACCTCAGGTGTTAGAATGGGTCTGTTTGCAAGGGAGCAATGCCTTAGATGAGCAGAGTATCGCCTCCTGGTGGGCATGCCAGGTGGATCCCAGTTGGGCACATGCAGGAGTCTGTCTGACTGCTTCCCTGCTTCTTTTTTTTTTTTGTATTTTTCTGAAGCTGGAAACGGGGAGAGACAGTCAGACAGACTCCCGCATGCGCCCAACCAGGATCCACCCGGCACACCCACCAGGGGCGACGCTCTGCCCACCAGGGGGCGATGCTCTGCCCCTCCAGGGCGTCACTCTGCCGCGACCAGAGCCACTCTAGCGCCTGGGGCAGAGGCCAAGGAGCCATCCCCAGCGCCCGGGCCATCTTTGCTCCAATGGAGCCTTGGCTGCAGGAGGGGAAGAGAGAGACAGAGAGGAAGGGGGGGGTGGAGAAGCAAATGGGCACTTCTCCTATGTGCCCGGCATGGAATCGAACCCAGGTCCCCCGCACGCCAGGCCGACGCTCTACCGCTGAGCCAACCGGCCAGGGCCCCTTCTTCTAACTTTGAAAAAATACAAAAAAAATGCTCCTGCAAATAAATAAGACATTGAAACATGTTGAAGGAACATGAATAAGAAATTTTCCAAGGGGAATCAGGAGTGGGCAGTTATCGTAGGACAAACATTTTTAACATTTGTGATCTCAATATGCAAATTAAAACCAGTTCCCACACCACATTGTGAAGATTGAGAATAAAAAGATCTTATCTAACAGGCAAGAATGCAGGGACACACACAGCTTCATAGTGCTGGTAGGTGTATAAACTACTCTAATATTTTCCAAAGGGTCCTGGACCCATACAGACCAAAATCCTTAATGTGCTCATGCTATTTTCCTGCTAGGAACTGAGCAGGAAAGCAATCACATAGGTGCACATTGCATTAACATACATGAATATTCATTGCTGTGGTGTTTATAGCAGTGAGAAAGTGGACTTAACCTAAGGGAGAGACAGGGAACATCCACATAGAAAACCTTAGAAATAATCTTAAAGAAGAAAAGTGTCATGAAAAATGTACATAATATCACACATGCAACATGGGGCTTCCAAGATGACCTGAAAGAAGTAGTTGCCTGGGCAGACACTCTGAATGACAGGCTTTTATTTGGGAATAACGTGCTTTTCACATGGACAATGTGTGGCGCAGTCCAAAGATACCCCTTGCAATCCAGTGAGGTCTGGCCCTTCTCCTTTACTCTGAAGGGAAATAAACTAGAGGGAATTGTGGTAAGGGTGCCACTTGTTTTTTTCTAGTTTTGTTATTTTCATAATAAGAAAATTCACCATAATATTTTAAAAATCAGCTTCCAGAATACATACCAAGATTAAATAAACATAAATGCACTTATAACAATTAAACATATATAGTAGGTCTCAGATTGTTAAAAGATTAAATTTATTATTTGTTTATCTCATTGCTATATATTGCCCCTCAACTGTTTGATAAAAAAAAATTACTAAATGAGAAAAGAGAAAGAACTTCTGATATGTTATAAGCACAGCTAAAGAACCTTTCATGGTGATAATTCAAGATGGACGTAAATTATTTTTACAGTGTCTACAATGGTTTCCCATTTGTTGACACCGCGCATGATTATTCATGTCATGTTTACAGTGTTACCTTAAAAGAGAAATACTGCTTTGCCTTTGAAAAGAAAGCATGATTAGGGATGAAAGCTCACCATAGATATTGGATGTGCATGTTTTTGTATGTAATTTGTATATTCTAAGGTAACCAGGTAAGTAAAAGAATCAACAGTTTTATTTTTCACTTTCTATGACCACTTACTCTCAAATGTACAAATATGTACTGGGGAAGTAATTCTCTGAAAAGAAAAACTCTGACAATTTCTACTTGTACTTCCACCTGTAAGGTTTGCAGTGGCCTTCAAGTAGGTCATGGTTATCCAGTATCAGTAGACAATGCAGAAATATCCCAGGTGCTAAAATAACTGACATGAGTAACCTGCCTCCCCATTCATGATCTTTCCTAGGGCATGTTATACAAGAACAGACACCTTTATGGTCTGAATAAAAACACTTAGGCTGAATACTAGTGGTAAATGTGAGAGTAAAAGAAAGACAGATTTAGTGAAGCTGGAGACATACCTACTTACAAGGAACATCTCTGGAAACACTAGAAATTCTCATCTAATTCTTTGGAATGTATGTATATTTGGCAGATAACAAGCAAACAAGTAACTTCATACCTTTAGAGAATTTCCACACTATTGTGGGTACAGGATAACCCTCAGCTGAGCAATTGAGGATGACAGCTTTGCCATAAATCCCATCCTGGTCTCGTGGCTGAACCACAAACTTGGGAGGAACTGAAAAGAGAGACATATCACCAGTAATTCAGACAAGACCATAACTTACTAAAGGCACACTTTTAAGAAATCCAAGAATTTAACAAACATTAAAATACAAAGAATGTTTTACATATATGGGAAATTAAAAATCAACACAATTTGAGACAAATTAAGGAAGCTACTTCATTGTAGGCAACTTTTCTTATTTTATATTAGTGAGGTTCAGGAGACAGAAGTTACTTTGCTCTTGGGAAAACGAGACCCTGGAGTGTGGGAGTGGGACTGAACCAAGGGAACATGACATTCTGTTTTTGACTGTGCTTTGGAATATCTTCAGGAATCTATTCCATGGAAATTAGAATCAGAAGCACAATTTAAAGAACAGAAAATACATTTTCTTGTCAAATAGTAATTATCAAGATTAAGCATTCTTCTTGGTGTGTACTGCTCAAACCACTTGATACCTATTTTTCCTAAAATAGGAGATGAAGGGAGAACATCAAGGCATTCCCTAAAGGGAATAAAGAATAAAGCATGCTACTGAACTCTCCAAAGTCTGATGAAGATACACAGACCATTATTCTTGATGTCAGCACCCTTCTGGGCCAAAGGTGGTGTGGAGGTCAGTTGAAATAAGGTACCATGATACCTTTATAGTGTAGCTATTTAAAAAAGCAAATTAAGTAGCTGCTTATTTGGTGAGTTTTGTGTGGTGCTGAAAAAGCTCCACCCCTATGTGAAACATAAACATCCAATTCAAAGAAAACATGCCTGCCAAGAGAAAGCAAATGCTCTGAGTTAAGGTATTGTGATTTTAAGAGTATTCATCTTCTCTTAAAGAGAAAATACAAATTCTTCCAGGAAAGGTAGCATCTGAAGATGTTAAAATCTTGGAATCTTTTCCAGAAGATCAATGATTAATTATGAGATGGGCTTTCAATGAGGTGGGATTATGTGAGAAGAAACACATTATGCCTTAGCAAATATGGGTGATCTTCCTCTCCTTTTCATAATTCTTTGGAAAACTAACCTTGTCTGCCTTGCAATTTTTATAATTTTTCATTCTGAAACAAAAATGTGGACTTATGTGTCCATGTAGATCGAGAGGAGTTCCAGCCACCACATGAAATGGACTGGGAGCCAACATTAGCAAGGGGTTTGGAAGCACATTTAAATTGTATGAACCATGGTGAAGATCATTTTGGTCATAAACCAGCCACAGAAGAGAGGGCAATATTAAGACATAAGAAGCAGCTGTTGTTGGAACCCACCACTGTGTTTCTGGAGGAGACGATGCAGTGAAGGCTAGGAGTATGGAGCAAGCCAAAGGCTAAACACCTGGGTGGGGTCTCCAGTTCTGCTACTTTCAGTGGGACAATCTTGTGCAAGTTATCAAATGTCTAACTCTAATTTTCTTACATATAACTGGAGGATAATATCGTCTTCTAGAATTGGTGTGGGGATCAAATGAATTAAGATTATAAATGTTCTCAGAACAGTGCCTGGAAGATATTAAATGCTGTAGGGGTGCTGGTTAATTTAGGAAATGCTGTTACGTCCAGCTTTAACATAACAAACACAGTTTCTTTTTTTTTTTTTTTTTTTGTCAAAGTGAGAGGCAAGTAAGCAAAGCGACAGACTCCTCCTGCATGTGCCTTGACTAGAATCTACCCAGCAACCCCCATCTGGGGATGATGTTCTTTTGCCTATTTGGGGTTGCTGCTCTATTGCTTGGCAACAGAGCTATTTTAGCAACTGAGGTGAGGCCATGGAGCCATCTTCAGTGCCCAGGGCCAACTTGCTCATTTGAGCTATGGCTGCAGGAGAGAAGGAGGAGTGGGAAGGTGTGGAGAAGCAGATGGTTGCTTCTCTTGTGTGCCCTGACCGGGAATTAAACCTGGGACTTCTGTATGCTGGGCCAATGCTCTACCTTTAAGCCAACCGGCCAGGGCCAACAAACACAGTTTCCAACTTGCTAATTAAATAAGTTACACAGTCAATGGATCTCTTCAATATTGCTTAACTAGTAAGCAGTTTGTTTAGGTGGTATCTTGAGAAAAGTATATTCAAAAAATGTAAATATATTTAAAACAAGGTGATCAGGGATTACTACCTCATGCTGAGAAAATTATTTTTAAGAAAAAAATATAAGAAAATTTATAGAGCAAAGTTTTCTAGTAAAAATAATTCATCAACCTCAAGGATAAATTACAAAGTTTCTGACATCATGGCAGATTCATCCTGCCCAGGTGGAAAGCAAACATGCAGACATCTACATTCTGCACTCTGTTTGGCTCAAATTCAGCTAAGAGCAAAGAACCCCTTGTCAAATGAGCAGGTAACTAATCTCTTGTACTTCCTCTGGAAGAATGCCTAATTATAATTGATCCATGACCACTCCCCTTCATTTGGTTCTAATCCAAATGGATGCCACTTAAAAACTGATCAAAGAGATTTGCATGGGAAATAATCATTGACATATTTTAAGTGTAAGGTAATTACAGATGGAAATGGCCCATAAAATTGAGAATTATCTTTCATATCCCTCTCTTTCATCTCTTTGCATTAGGGACTAATGATTCTTGGAAAATATATCACATATCCTCAAATTCTGTGTATCTTCACTGCCATGGCCCAGTCATGATGACAGGGTAAACAGGGTGCATGGTGAAGTGTCACCTAAGCTGGCCTATCTGCTTTCAGCACCCCGGGATGGACAGTTCCACACACTTTTCTAAGGTACTGCACCAAGACCATGAGTCCTTCTGCTGTCTCAGGCTCTTCTCTGAAGTCATAAATGCTTATTCACCTTTACCGATGCCACCAGGAAACATGGGAGACAATTGTACATCATTGAAGGACAGGAGATGGGATAAGTGCCCTGCCTCTCCATCCTGCAATCCTGTAGGATAATTCTAGGGCATGTTCTATGCTTGTGCTTCTCATACGTTAGAGGGTATCAGAATCACCCAAAGAGTTGATTAAAATACAAATTGCTGAGCCCAATCCCCAGAATTCTGACTCAGTAGATCTGAGCTGGGATCCAAGATTCTGCCTTTCTAATAAGCTCCCAGGTTAGGCTGAAGCTGCTGGTCCAGAATCCACAGTTGGAGAACCACTGTTCTTTGTGATTCCTTGGAGGATCCCCACCCACTATAAATGAGCCCCAGTTGCCCACAGTGACAACTAGCTTATTAAAACTTCTATTGACTTTCCTTCCTTTCTGACCTCATTTTTCCCCATTCTGTCACTGTTGGATCCAGGAACTACATCTCACATAGGCAACTGGCAGTCAATGCTGCACCTAACACTCTGCTTTCAGAAGAACTCAACTGAGACAAAGCTGTTAATGGCACTTAGTATCTGGGTTTCTGCAACAGCCTCCAAACTGGTCTACCTGCCACCTACTGCCCCACTTGAACCCCTTCTCCACACAATGGCTTGAATCATCCTCCTAAGACCCAAACTGGATGACTGTGACTTCCTTCTTTAAAAGCATCAGTCTAGCCCTGGCCGGTTGGCTCAGCGGTAGAGCGTCGGCCTAGCGTGCGGAGGACCCGGGTTCGATTCCCGGCCAGGGCACACAGGAGAAGCGCCCATTTGCTTCTCCACCCCTCTGCCGCGCTTTCCTCTCTGTCTCTCTCTTCCCCTCCCGCAGCCAGGGCTCCATTGGAGCAAAGATGGCCCGGGCGCTGGGGATGGCTCTGTGGCCTCTGCCTCAGGTGCTAGAGTGGCTCTGGTCGCAACATGGCGACGCCCAGGATGGGCAGAGCATCGCCCCCTGGTGGGCAGAGCGTCACCCCCTGGTGGGCGTGCCGGGTGGATCCCGGTCGGGCGCATGCGGGAGTCTGTCTGACTGTCTCTCCCCGTTTCCAGCTTCAGAAAAATGAAAAAAAAAAAAAAAAAAAAAGCATCAGTCTATTCCCATTGTTCCTAGATAAAATCCAGACTCATACAATATTTTGCAGGCTCTTTATGACATGGGTCCTTGCTCTCCAGCTTAATTTCTTTTCTTTTTTGTTTTTTTAGTTTTTGACAGAGGCAGAGAGAGAGTCAGAGAGAGGGACAGATAGGAACAGACAGACAGAAAGGGAGAGAGATGAGAAGCATCAATTCTTTGTTGCGGCACTGTAATTTTTCATCAATTATTTTCTCATATGTGCCTCAACCAGGGGCCTAGAGAAAACTGAGTGACCTCTGGCTCAAGCCAGTAACCTTGGGCTCAAACTGGTGAGCCTTGCTCAAACCAGATGAGCCCATGCTCAAGCTGGCTACCTCGGGGTTTCGAACCTGGGTCCTCCGCGTCCTAGTCCAATGCTCTATCCACTGTGCCACCGCCTGGTCAGGCTCCAGCTTCATTTCTTGATGTTCTCCTCTTCTAGCCTTGGCTCCAGCCATTCTAAAGTCCTATCTATTCTCTAGTTCCCAGGATCACTCTTGCCACTGGGTTTTCACACATGTTTTTGCATTTCTTCAGTTATTGTTATTATTATTATTATTATTATTATTATTATTTACATCTCATCAAAGCCCACTTAGTCTAGGGCACCTTTTATGATGCTGTGGAGGAGATAAAGTGTTTCTACATAACCCTGAACTGTCCTGGCACAGCCTTTATCCCACTGGTTTTGTATGGCCAGTTTAATTGTCCATCTCCCACATCAGGCTGCACACTCTGGGAGAGGAACCATTACTTCCTCATAAACCATTATATCCCCAGTATGGAGCACACTGCTAGGACATAGAAAGCAGTTTGCCAATATTTATTGAATGGACAAATGAATAAGTTGGTTATTATTCTAGTTATAAATATTCTAGTTATTCTAGTATTCTAGTTATAAAACTTTAATTTCTCTGTATTGTATTAATGTATAATTCCCCAAAGTTGCTGGTTTCCTCTTTTTTAAAATGATATTTTGTTTATCTTTTATTTTGTAACAATTTTTTTGGTAGGTTATAGTAAGCATATTTGCTGTTATAGTCAGCTTTCTAATAAAGAGATATTTCCAGTAGAGATGAGGGTAATTAAAAAGAAGAAAAGGAGAAATTCAGCCAAATAATTATGTCCCAAGAGGCAATGTATGTCATTTTGGGGCATACATTTATCTGAAGCATATAGATAGGTGATAAATAGAGAGAGAGAGAGACATAGAGACAAAGAGATATTTATTTATTTATTTATTTATTTATTTATTTATTTATTTATATTTTTCTGAAGTGAGAAGCAAGAGGCAGCAAGACAGACTCTGGTATGCGCCTGACTGGGGATACACCTGGCATGCCCACTAGGGGGTGATGCTCTGCCTATCTGGGGCATTGCTTGCAACCAGAATTATTTCTGCACCTAAGACAGAGGCCATGGAGCCATCCTCAGTGCCCCAGGCCAACTTTGCTCCAATAGAGCCTTGGCTGCAGGAGGAAAAGAGAGAGATAGAGAGGAAGGAGAGGGGGAAGAGTAGAGAAGCAGATGGGTGCCTCTCCTGTGTGCCCTGGCTGAGAATTGAACCCGGGACTTCTACCTGTTTGGCCGATGTTCTACCACTGAGCCAACCAGCCAGGGTGAGATATTCTTAAATATACAAATCCTGTCATGGGATGCACATATTCTGATAGTATCTGAAACCTCAGAGGGATTGTTTTGAGGACATATTTTTGCTTGTATTGCTTAAAATGAGGTTTGGTTTTGTTTTATAAAAATACAGTGACTTTTGGCTTCATTTTTTTATTAAAGGGGAAATAGTATGTTTACAACAGGACAGGTATTTTCAATCTTATGTGTAGTCCAATGTTTTATGTTTGAAATCCATAGCCTCTAAGTAGCTATATATTTCCAAAGAATGAATATAGGGTTCCCTAGCCGGCAACATGAATGAGGATTCCACTTTTTTAAGGCAAAGCAACTGAAAGCTATTTGATGGTGGCAGCTGAGGGGAAGGGGAGTATAAAGAAATATTGCCATTGTCTACTGGATGGTGTTTAGTCAAGATAGTGATTCGTGAAAGTTAAGGTAAGCTTTAATTAATGACACTAAAAAGAACAATTCTATGATTTCCATAATACCCAGAATAGATGACCTGGCCCCAGCCATCAAACCTTTTCCATCTTCTCTTATTGCACAGTGAACACTTTGGTCTCCTGCTATCTGTGGGACACACAAAACTCATTCCTGACTTGGGTCTTTGTACTTGTTGGTCTGTCTGCCTGGGACATGCTTCCTGCAGAGAGCTCTGTAACTTACCCTCTCACGTTAGTCAAATCTCTGCTCAAACTCTTCAGAACAAATTACCCTGTCCATCTTCTAACTCTATCCTCTCACCAAGCTTTATTTCTCATAGGACATGTAGCTAGGTACCTGACTTTCTTTATTTCTTATCTCTCACTTCCACTGGAATATGAGTTTTATGGGGTAGGATGTGGTCTCTCTGTTTTGATTACCACTCTAGCCCAGCATTCAGGATATCTATTATAAAATTGATGTTAATATATAGTTGTTGGAAGAATAAATAAATGGATGAAGTAAAATAAAAGCATAAATATGGTATCAAAAACTGAAAATCAATAAACATAACAATAAGATAGACTTGTATTGTCTTATATTATCTTATTATTTTAAAATTTTTATTGGATTTATTGGGGTGACATTGGTTAATAAAATTAAATGGGTTTCTTATGTACAATTCTATAATTCATCATCTGTATATTGTATACTTGCATAATTTTAATTTTTCTTTCCAAATAAAGGCCTTTTAAATAGTGTATTTGTTTTTCTGCATGTTAAACTCATCATTAAAATGAAGAAACAATAGATACATCATAGGATATAAGGAAGTGTGAGAAAAAGCGCAGATAAAAAATTACTGTGTTGGCAGCTTTCCCCTTAGTGGTGTAGAGCCAACAGTAGGAACAAAAGGGCAAGTGGTTCTGTCCTTAAATCCAGTCACTTATCCCCAGTGACTTCATTAATGCCAAGGTCACACAAATGAGCATGACATTAGGGAGATGGTTGGTTCATTCCAATGTAAGCCACAGGGTACACACGTAGAGCTAAGATTTTTTCCTTTTCATTTACCTGATAATAGTTCATTTATTTTAAATTAAGTCTTTATAAATTTTCCCAATAATCTAGGCTATAAAAAGTGTGCTAAACTTTAAAATGACCCAAGGTCATACAACTGTGACATAAGAAATAATGAGAAATTAGGAGTTGGGTCCCCCAGTTCCATTTCTATCATTCCCATTGATCCTATACCTCAGTGTAAATGTCAGAGTTACAGACTCCATCTCCCACATGCAATGGGTCCCCCATGCTGTAGCTTCTACAAAGCTATATTGTGCTTTTACCTTTTTGGCTGTATTCCCAAGACCATGATTCTAATTAATTGCCTGATACTTGGATTACACTGTGGCCTCTTTTATGTGATGTGTCCTCAATCATGTTCCAAAGTCACAGCTGATAGGTGTTGAAATCATGACAAAGGGTAAAAGGAAGAAGAGAGAAAGGAGGGATGCAGGAAAAAGGCCTGAATTCAGGTGTAAAGGCCAGGAAGCCTTTCCTTGGATCTTCTGTCTACAGAGCAACAGCCTGTTAACTGCTCACCAGAGGGTCCTCTTCCCTGAATACAGTTGGTGCAAGAAAATTTGTAGTTCCCCACTCACTTCCTATAGCCAGCATGCACTGGTTCAAGGGAACAAGCAGATGGGCAAACCCCAACCATGGCACATCCTCTGTGTTCTACTTGGTGCTGTTTATTACTCACTGACCTTAGAAAATATGACTGAACACCTCTGTTCTACCTTTATTAATTCTTTAAATGGAGGATGATTGGAGGGTCCTACTACCAGCTAGGTGGTAGAGCCATACTTTTATATTTAAAATGTGATGGCATGTACTTGAATCTTGCTTTGCTACCGCGATTGACGATCTTTTCTTTACAATTGCTATACTTAGTCCATTTATACTTAATGCAGGTAGCATACTTGTGTTTAAGTGTGCAATCTACTTGTTTCTCATTTTTTCCATCTCTTATTTTATCACCCTTTCCCTCTTTTCCTAACTTTTTTATGTTTAATTGAATATATTTTAATGTTCTCTTTTACCTGTTCTGTTCAGTAGCAATATCTACCTATTTGTTTCATTTTTGGAAATTGCTCAATAGTTAAAAATGTACATATTTAACCAGCAACATCTACGTTCAGAGATATACCACTTCATGCATAATATAGAATTTTATAACAGTAAAATTCTATTTTCCTTCTTCCTGTCCTTTTTGGTATTGTTGTTGAATATTTTGTATGTTATAAATCACACAGTAAAGTGTTATTGTTTAAACATGCAAATATTTATAAAGGAAATAAAAATAATAAAATGTCTTTTATATTTAGTCACACATTTGTCATATTCAGAGATTGTCATTCCTCTTGTAGGTCAGTTTTCACATCTGGATTTGTTTTCTTTTTGTTTCAATAACATTCTTTAATATTTATTGTTGTAAAATTTTGCCGTTGTTCAATTCTATCAGCCTTTGCTTGTCTAAAATGTCTTTATTTATCCTTGACTTTTGAAGAATCCTAGACTAACAATATTTTTCATCCTCTGTCCCTTTCTTCTAGCACTTTAAATGCTATGTCATTCTCTTTTGGCTTGTCTTTTTTCTGATGAATAGTCTGAGGTTTTCTTAATTGGTTCTGCTGTCTTATATCAATCTAAATTTTCTTGTAGCTTTTAATATTTTATCATTACTTTTTAACAATTTTATTATGATATGCTGTGCATGATTTTTCTTTGTGCCTATTCTCCTTGGGTTTCACTGATTGTTTTTATCTGAAAATATGTGTGTGTGTGTGTGTGTGTGTGTGTATGTGTATATGTATATATATATATATATATCACATTTGGAAATTTTCCTTTCAATTATTACTCAAATATATATTTTCCCTGTCCCTCCTTCTGAGACTCCTACTATGTCTATGTTGGACCACTTGACATTGTCCCAAATTCATTGGGTCCCTGTATATAATTTTTAGTCTTTCAACTCTCTGTGAAAATTTTGGATTTTTTTTCTTGACCTCTTTTAAATTAATTCTTTGTTCTGTAGTATCCAATAATCCGATACCCTATTAAATAGATCCAGTGAATTTCTCATTTTAGATGTGTGTTCAGATCTAGAGTTTCCTTTTGATACATTTTTTAAAATTATGCTCTCTTCTTGAATTCCCTCTTTCAGTCACTGCATACAGTCATTGCATTTAGTTGACCCAAAATCTGCCTCTCTGAAATTTCCAACCATTTCTGTTGGTTCTACTTTTGGTGCCTCCAACTATGGTTATTACTACACTAGTTTAAACACATTCCACTGCATGCAAAGAATCTAATCTCATTTTATTAATTCAAAGACTTTAATACTATAATTATTTCTTCATTATCCTGTCACATTTTTTTTTTTTTGTATTTTTCTGAAGCTGGAAATGGGGAGAGACAGTCAGACAGACTCCTGCATGTGCCCGACCGGGATCCACCCGGCACGCCCACCAGGGGCGACGCTCTGCACACCAGGGGGCAATGCTCTGCCCCTCCGGGGAGTCGCTCTGCCACAACCAGAGCCACTCTAGCGCCTGGGGCAGAGGCCAAGGAGCCATCCCCAGCGTCCGGGCCATCTTTGCTCCAATGGAGCCTTGGCTGAGGGAGGGGAAGAGAGAGGCAGAGAGGAAAGGGGGGGGGTGGAGAAGCAGATGGGCGCTTCTCCTGTGTGCCCTGGCCGGGAATCGAACCCGGGTCCCCCGCACGCCAGGCCGACGCTCTACCGCTGAGCCAACTAGCCAGGGCCTATCCTGTCTCATTTATTTCCTTTCTATTGACTCATTCCTATCAGCATGTAAACTTTCCTTGTCCATGTTCATCACTAACCTCTCCATTTTCTATTTTCTGTCATGGCAACAT
Source organism: Saccopteryx leptura (assembly GCF_036850995.1). NCBI lineage: Eukaryota > Metazoa > Chordata > Mammalia > Chiroptera > Emballonuridae > Saccopteryx > Saccopteryx leptura. The sequence continues at coordinate 218,892,263 of NC_089504.1, read as the reverse complement.
ACCTGCAAATATGAAAAGAACTGCCTTTTCTTGAGTTCATACACATTCACCCATCCCCTTTCTTAACCCCCTCTAATCAGGCATTTATTGCAGCCATGCCATTCTTCAAGGTCACAAATCGTATCCATCCTTCCTAAACTCAATGACCAATTATTGACTTTCCTCTTTTTCTATTTTCAGTGGGCATTGATATACTTTTTACTTATCTTTCTTAATAGATTTCTTATTCTGTTTTCAAGACCTCATAGTCCCCTGAATTTTCTCTTATTTCACTGGCTGCTCCTCCTTTCTGTCTCTTTTGCTGATTCTCCCCCTTCCTCTGGAACCGTAAGCACTGGAACGCCTTGTGTTCAGACCCTCTTGTTTCTCCCACATCATTGTTTCCCTTGTCACAATTGCTACTCCTTGCATCTTCTGCTCTTATGTTGAAGACAATTCCATTTACCTTATTAGATGAAATATGTGCTTTATTATAAAATTCTCTTCCCCTCATTGACAATATTCACTTAATAAACATGCCTTCTTTGCTTTTCTTCTGATATATATCGCAAATTCAACTGTTTCTCATTACTTTGACCATTACCACCTTCATTCAGGGCACTTTTATCTTGCCTGAACTTCAAAAATAGCCTCTTACTTATTATCACTGCTTTCTGGACTGGTCCATTTATCATACAGCTGTTAGAGTGATCATTAAAAAGTTAAATTAGGTCATGTCACTGACCTGTTTAAAGTCACCAATGACCTCTCTTTTGCATTTAGAAAAAATAATCCAGGCTTCTAAAATAGCTGCATATTCAAATTACCCAGAGTGATGGACCTCAAACTTGCTACATATTGAGCATAAACATAATCACAGTTTGCTTGTTAATGTCACAATAGCCTCCCAAAATTATGACAGATTTGATGCTAAGCTGAACAAAGGAAATCACATTTCTAAAGCTAAAACAAAACAATTAAAAAGCTATAATTTTTTTCACTTTTTAGGAAAACTATGATATATGGCTTTGAAAAATATTTTTTAAACCATCAAACTAATTATATTATAAAAAGTTCTACATACAATAAATACAACACAGAAGAGCCCATGGACTTTGATACTCAAAAATCATTAAATTAATATAGGAAAGCCCTATTTCCTAAATTAAATCTTATAGCTCCAATGTCTTCATTCACACATTTCTTTGTTATTGAGTCGTACACAAGAAATCTGTATGGTTTTATTTACCAGTGTCACTCCAATAAATTCAATAAAAAAAGAAGTTTCATATTTTAGGTCAATAAAATCTTGGTTTAGAGTTTGGGGGAGTTCATAGTTGGTTTCTATAGGGGTGTGTGTGTGTATTTTAATGAAATGAGAGCACATGACAGCACATTCTATGAATTCTAGTTACAGTTTCATAATATAAATATTTCAAGCAAACACCATAAATCAGCTGCTTAGACGCCATGGATCCTGTATCTCTTGCTTACCTCTCACTATTAGCTGGCTCTGGTGTTCCACGGCTGCTGCCTCATTCCGGGCTATGCAGGTGTAATTTCCATTATGCATCAGGGAGAGGTTGGAAATCCTTAAGGAGCTTGTGAAGTCAATGTTGTCGATGGTCACGCCCAGGCTTGCTGGAATGGGCCTGCCATCCTTCTGCCAGGTGATGGTGATGGGTAAGTCCCCTGAGACCACAACACAAGGGATGAAGACTCGCTGTCCAATGGAGAATCTTGGAAACTCAAATGGTTGGATAAAAGGAGGGACTGAAAGAAAAGGGAAAAAAATAATAAAAGAAAAGACAATAATGGGCTGTGTCAATATTCTACATTTGCTTTCCCCTTAAACCTTTTGCATGTCACTGCAACAGCATTTACATGTATAAACCACTAGAAGATAGGAAAATGTGCTCTTCATATGCTTAATGTGATTCATTTTGATAATCTTTTTTTTAAATTATTTATTTATTTATTCATTTTAGAGAGGAGAGAAAGGGAGAGAGAGAGACAGAGAGGGAGAGAGAGAGGAGAGAGAGAAGGTGGGGAGGAGCTGGAAGCATCAACTCCCATATGTGCCTTGACCAGGCAAGCCCAGAGTTTTGAACCGGCAACCTCAGCATTTCCAGGTCGATGTTTTATCCACTGTGCCACCACAGGTCAGGCAATAATCTTTTTTTTTTTTAAGTACAATAATTATTTGGAATGATAACATTTCAGTCTCTATGCTCATCAAATTCTGTGGAAGAGGGATCTGGGTTTGGTTTTCCTTTAGCAACTATAAAAGGATGTGTAGAAGAGGACATTCTTTCCTGCCTTGCTGTTATCAGTGCTACAGTCACTGCCCTCCTTAGCCCATCTGCGTGTCAACAGGTGTACCCGAAACCTGGGGAGGAAACAGAGATTCCAAATTTTTGTTAAACATACTTTTATATCCAACATCCAACTAAGGTGACTATTAACTAAAAATAGGTATTTCATGTTAGGATAACGACATCTAAACTCCAAACTCCTCAATTTTACACATTTCATGTACATGATCTCAAATGATGAAATAACTCATAGCCAGGGTTTGAGTTGTTGAGACGTGTTGCTAATGAGGACAAGGGCATAGCCTTTGGCCAGTGGCAGACACAGCCAAGCTCGGTTTAGAAAGCTCTTTCCTGATTTAATTTCCCTGATTAACTCCTATTTATCTTTCTGACCTCTGAACTACTCTTCCTCAGGACCTTCCCAGCTGGCCGTTTTGGTTTTCATCAGAAAATGGTTCTGATGGAACCACCCAATGGAGCCAGAGGAACCAAGTTTAAACCCTACCTCCGGTGTTTATTAGTTATAGAATTGTGGGAAAGTTTTCAATGTGCTCCCCATCAACCTTATGAGGTAGTCATTCACAACCTCCCCTCATAAACGGAGAAAACAAACTCAAAAGTGTTACTCTGTCCTTTACCATGGAACCACTTTACTATAGAGCAAAGGCTCAGATCCTGTCTACTATTTTTTTTTTTTGTCTTGCAGGGGCTTGGATATAACCAAGGTTGCAAACTAAGATTATTAAGCGTGCAATAACCTAATATTAACCAGTTATTATACTAAATCGATTCACAGAATGAAGTTATTAAATAGCAGGATGTTTGTTCATTAAATCAATTTTAGTTTCACTGCAATTATCAACTTGGTGGAGTTGTAAGGGACCCTGCTGAGAAACATCTGACTAGAAACTGTTCGTTCATTCATTCACATAAGAAGTGCTTACTGAGCCCTGCTATGTGCTCCACAGCACTGAGTGCTGGGCATACAGAAATGAACTTAATATATATAAACAAAAACCATGCTTCCACTATGCAGAATATCTGCAATTTATTGGTTTATACAGTTCTAAGTAATATCATCATAGTGACAGAAGTTAATTGCAGAAACTTTAGCCACAAAGCTATACCAGCAAAAATGCAGAAAGGTGCAGTGAACACAGTGAAAAAGCAACATCAGGAAGCCGACCTACTCGCTTGCATGCGTGTCACTATAAGGAAAAAATCTCTTGCTCTGCACATTGTATTTTAAACCGTTACAAGCTCCTCCTTGTCTCATTTCTTCATGTAAGCCAGATGCTGAGAATACAAGGATACTGATGAGGGCTCAGTGTGAAGTTCAGTCAGAGACCCGCTGGCAAGCCCCAGGGGTGAGAAACTAGGTGTAAAGGACACTAGACATGAGAATTGCAACACACACTGCAGTTGGTGACCTTTTGTGCTGGGACCCTTGCTAGTCCACTTTTATGCAATTAAAACAGAACCATAGTACTTAATGAAGACTCTGGAGCCTAAATTATAGTTACTGTAGTAAATGAGATAGAGCTAAAGTAAAAAGAGATAGAGCTAAAATATATTAAAACATATTTATGCAAAAATATCTATCCCAATAGTTAAAATAAATATTTTCAGGAGGAAGGAAGAATCTATCCCCAGAATAATGCAAAATCAGGTTTGTTACTTGTGGCTTTGCTCCACAGGATGTACTTTTTACAATGCATATTAAGTCTACAGACCCATTTGTCAGCCATACCACTTCTTGCTGCAAACCTGTCCCCCTGGCTTTAGCCATGAATCACAGATCTGCTGTGTAAAATGTTTTTAAAAGTTTTTAAGAGTCCCAAATCTTACATTTTACATTCATAAGATATTAAAATGGGAGGAAAAAAGTAAACCAAATAATAAAAAAACTCATAATGATTTTGGTAAAGCCAAATCACCTCTTTGAGACACAGTGCTTACTTTATCTAGTTCATTGTATCACCATTTACGGTAAATTCTCTGAATCTCATCAATAGCGAGAGCTAGTAGTATTCCGAATGTGACCTGCAACAGGTTCTGATATAACCTCCCTACATGGAGCATGTACCTATCTGCTAAATGTCACTTACGTCCAGGTTTGCTTACTTCATTCCCTACAATGGTAGGAGTTCCCTTCTCTGAGACTACTCAGAGACATTGAAGGCTGCCAAATGTTAATCAGACTCTAAAAAAATCAATGAAATGTTCTTGTTCTTAATACTATATAACTCTTATTCTTTCTAAACCTTTCACAGAAACTTTTAGTAAGGTTAATATCTCTGTGTTTTTCCCCTCAGAAATTAATTGTACATTCTTTTTCCAAACAATTTCTTTTATTCTCCCAGAGATGAGAAGCATATGTTGAAAAAAACGAGGGTTGGGTGTTGGTCAGTCTTGAGTCACAAGCAATTTTTTTCTTAATCCAGTGTCTTTAACTCTGCTTCTATTTTTCCTGATAAAATGGTGCTAATGAAACACAATTCATGGAAGTGTTGGGAGAGGGCTTTATCTCGCGGCAGCAGAGAGCCAGGGGTGGGGGGCGTAGAGGCCACTCAATAGCAATTTTCTATCTTTCCTCTTCCTAACACTTTTTTTTGTCCACAGCCCATAATTCACTGGGAAAATTAAACACATCACATGGATGCTAAGACACACTGAGGCTCTGTTTGAAATGCACAGAAATATGGGACTAAGGAAATGCACGTGTCATTTCCTCAGTCCCATATTTTGTCTCTCTTTTCCTAGTGGAAATTTAACCATGTGGTTCTCAGGCTGACGGCTTTGGGTCCCGATTGCTCACAGTGCCGACCTCAAGCCAGCCTTCTGAGTCATAGCAATAAATACTTTAATCTGCCCATCTCTCTGTCTTGTCTCCCTCCTGTTCTTCATTCTGTCTATCAAGATCCTTTCTCTCATTCTTTAAGGAGTTTTTGTTTGTTTTTTGACATCTTCCTTGCTTCATGAAATTTACAAAAATTGCTTCGGCTAATCCCACTCATCACGGGAATGCAAATCCCATGGCAGATCTCAGAAAGTTCGGTTTCAGTTCCACACCCATGCGTCGTCTACTGGGCAAGCCCAGGACCTGCACAGGCTTACAGCTCTGCGCTGTCCATTGAAAATGCAAGCTGTAGTCTAAACCCATGAGTGATGCACATGTGAGACTTCTACAGGGAACACAGCACTCGATGGTCCCTTACCCATGAGATGGGTTAGTTGTCCAGTTGTGCTACATGCTTCAGAATCCAAAATTATAGATTACTTACTCTATGTGATATATAATAGTTCTTCACCCTGTTTACACGACCCAATTTAGATCTTCATCTATCCAGTCTAAGAACCTATTCAAGATTCACAATGGGATGTATTACAATATGATTCACACAGGTAGAGCGATCTTTGTACATGGTTACTTCCTTAAGTAGAATGACCCAAGAGTCAGGAAATCTATCACATTTATCTTTCTTATTTCCCATAACTAGTGGAATAAATAGTGCCTTGCACATCTTAATTGGATAGTAGTTTTTGAAAATACCTTGTAGAGGTAATGATGAACATGTCATTATTCTTGGAACGTCAGACAATCCTGAAGTTGTGAGTAAAAGAGAGATACAACCAAGACATAGAAGGAACAGATTATAGGTCTCTGTTTCATGGTCTGATTAGCTTAGAGGCCCAGGACTTCTAGCCAGGGGTCCCACTGAGCTATCTCTATGTCAACTAGTAGGGCAAGTTGGGGAAATAAAGTCAAGACCTGGCCTTGCATATTCAGTTATGGCCATTTGTGCCAACCCTGAACTGTTAGATGGCTTGTTGCCCTGAGATAGGCAACTTCTGGGCCAGAGCTAATCCTGCATCACCATGAATTAGGCCACGGGATTGGGGCCTGTGCCTGCTGCAGGAGGAAAGGCATGAGGCTGAGATTCAGGGAGGACATAATACAGGAGTTAAGAAGGGCACTGTCAGAGCCAGCAGGTGCCAAACAAAACAGGCTTAAGCATGTCCAAATCAAGGTGTGCTCCCTTGGAAGCCCTTCCTGACCTCTCGCTCTAAGCTCCCCTTGGTGTTCAATATAAACTGTCATGAACTGACACACATTCACCTGGGAATGACAAGCCTGAGTGAGCCAGCAGGCTGTGCTCTGGCCCTGCTGCTGGGTGGGAAGGCCAAATAGGCAGTAGGGTGTTTGTTCTTGTGGAGTAATGGGGATGCCTTTCAGGGTCTCTCTCTAAGATCTGCTTAGGGAGTTGTGTCTTAGGTATATTTGTGGCAACCCAAATCATTGAACACATAAAAATAAAACATGTTGGAGAATATCTATTTTTCTCCAGGCACAGATTGAAAAGCCCATTTATGTTATATTTGGTGGCTGAGTGAACTGGGAGAGTTGGGTACATTTAGAGAAATTTCCAAAATTCCAAATACAGTGAACAATTTAAGGCTTGTTCAAATAAGGAAAATCTGTGTGGCTTAGTGGTCTCTTAAGACAGGCTTTATAAGTAGAAACAGTAAACCAGAGTTTCAGAGATGACTCAGTTCTGGCCAAATTCTACATTATAAAGACATGCTTTCCTTCATGAACAGAAAATAACAGTAGGACCACATCACCAATATTTGGCCCAATTTCAGAAAGTCCCAGGTTCAAAGAAACTCGAAACATTCCTTACAATTAAAAACAAACACATGAAACCCAATACCATATTGACCACATTGCACCATTCTCTCTCAGGATGAGCAAGGACAGCTGCAGCCCTGAGTGTCTGACCTCCTGGCCTTAGACTAGTATTTGTTGTAGATTCAGCTGGGATTCACTTTTCTCGGATTAGATTGCAATTTTTACAATAGATTACAACTATTTCATTTTCTGCTGGGTTTTTTTTTATTTTTATTTTTAAAAAATTTAATTTCTTCCAGTTTTGTTGAAAAATAATTGACAAACAACATTGTGTAAGTTTAAGGAGTAGCATGATGGTTTGATTTACATGTATTGTCAGATGACTGCCACTATATGTTTAGTTAGCATCCATCATGTTATATAGACATAATTGAAAGGGGGAAAAAAAAACTCTGCATGTGAGGAGACCTTGTAGGACCTACTACAAGGCTTAACAACTTCTCTATCACACAGCAGTGCTAACTCGAGTCTTTACGATGCACATCCCCTCCTTAGTACTTATTTATTTTATAACTGGAATTTGTGCATTTTCACCCTCTTCGTCCAGCCCCTCCCCCTTGCATTGCCTCTGGTAACCACGAAGCTGATGAGTTTGGTGTTTTTATTTTGTTTTGTGTTTTAGATTCCACATATAAGTGAGACCATACAGTATTTGTCTTTCTCTGTTCTCTGTGACTTATTTCACTTAGCCTAATGCCTATAAGCCATCCATTGTTGTCTTAAATGGTAATTTTCTTTCTTTTCTCTTTTTGGTGGCTGAATAATACTTCATTGTGTGTGTGTGTATGTGTGTGTGTGACATTTTTGTTAACCATTCATCCACTGATGAACACTTAGGTTGTTTCCATGTCTTGGCTATTGTAAGCAATGCTGCTATAAAAACGGGGGTTCAGATAATTTTTCAAGTTAGTGTTATCCTTTGGATATTTTCCCAGAAGTGGAATTTCTGGACCACAATGTTTTATTTAATTAATTAATTAATTAATTAATTAATTAATTTTTTTTTTTTTTGAGGAACCACCATACTATTTCCACAGTGGCTGCCCCAGTTTATATTCCCTCCAACAGTATACAAGGGGCCCTTTTCTCCACATCCTCGCCAGCACTTGTCATCTCTAGTCTTTTTGATGACAGCCAATCTAACAGGGTTGAGGTATCTCATTGTGGTTTTGGTTTGTATTTCCCTGATGACCAACTGATTATACCGAGCATATTTCCATTACCTGTTGGCCTTTCATTTCTTTTCTTCAGAAAAACATAGTTGATCAGGTTCTTTGCTCATTATTAAATTTAATTAGTTAATTAGTTAATTATGGCATTGAGTTGCATGAGTTCTTTATATATTTTGAGTATTAATCTCTTATTGGATATATGGTTTGCAAATATTTTTTTCCCATTCCATAGGTTGTCTTTTCACTTTGTTGATGGTGCTGTTATTTCTTAATGCATGTTATTTTTCTTATGTAAAATTATTGTCCTCATTTTATGCAATAAAGTTTCCAATATAGCCAATGAGGTGTCAGGTTTTTTTTCGATTACTAGAATTGAATTACACAATATTTGTATGGTAAATATAACTTGAAAATTTTTCTAAGTTACTTACAATAGACCCTTAATGTATTCTCAGAATAAATCTTACCACCATCTCTGCTTCCTTATGAATATTTATAAAACACAGACAAACGTTTTATAAGAGCTTATAAGAGTCCATATATCCCATGGCAAAGTAGTTCAGCAATTCCCCTGCACACTGTGTCCTCTTCCTATTCACATTTCAATGGGAACCTCGCTCCTTAGTGTCCATTCCGGCTGTGCCTCCTTCTCCTGTTTCCCTGATGATGTCATCTCCCCCTCTGTTTAGGTGTCAGCTCAAGGTTGTTGATTCCCTAATCTACATTTCTAACCAGAAGCTCCTTCTCAAGCTCCACGTCTGCTGGTGCAATTGTCTGCTAATATCCAGATGGCCAGGAAGCTTCTCAAAGTCCAAACCAAATGTATCATGCTCCCCCTTAGACCATGCATCACCTTCCATTCTCTATCCCTCTTAGTGCTACCAAAGTCTCCTAGATGTAGGATGCTCAGAATAATAAGTATCCTTAATTGCCCATGTCTATCTCTAACCACTTCTCACTATCTCCTATGTCTGGATCCTTTTTTTTTACAAACATACAACCATCACCTTTTATTAATTTTTTTTCCATTGTGTCCTAACTGGCCTTCCTCATTTTTAAAGTCTTTCAGTACTGCAATCCATCTTATATACCATGACCAGATTAATTTTCCCCAAATACTGTGTGAGCATGTCCCTCAGCTTCAATTACTTCCCTGCCTTTAGGATTGAGCAGGAGATAACACACGCTACAACATCTGACTCCTGTCTCTGCACTGCCTCCCTCATTCTCCTACAGTGAGCACCCTCTGTTTCAGCAGTAGTGACTGACTGAGAGGAAATACCTGTCTCTATTTCTGTTGCCATACCCCACCCCAACCTGATTCGTACCCCTAACATTTTAATTCAGTAGTTACTGCTTTTGGAGATCTTTACAGGCCCCAGATTCCTTTGAGGCTCAACTCAGTTTCTCCTGGAAACCCTGTTTTGACTTCAGACTTCCCCTCCCACCTGACCCTCAAAATTGGGTCCATCTATTGTCTCTGCTTTTAACACATCTCATGCATACTTCTTTGATGGTGTTCCACTGAAATCAGTGTTTTTCTTAATTGCCTATCCCCTGATCTCCAATAGCCAGCTGACATATTTTCTGTTTCTCATCCCATGCTGCTTCTCTCTCAAGCCATTTGCTACCTGCTGCCCTGTGTTGTAGCTGTTTGTCTGTATGTCTTCCTACTGACCTCAACCTCTTTTTGGCAGACATCCTATTATTACTTGATCACATTAACAGTAGACGCACAGGCATTACCTTAATAAATTAAAGAAATCAAAGTACTAGAGATTCTTACAGTTAAAAACTGTTTCAACGACAAAGAAAGAATCTAATTATGCTACTAATCTAATTATACACTGTGATTGTTTTCACTTCTTATTTGAAATATTAGACTAATGTCATTATTGAAAGCGGAAGTGATTTAATGAAAAGTATTTTTAGTTAAAGGTGTTTAACATGCACATTTATAGCTCTCTGACATCTATGTAACTGGTAGGAGTTAATGTACATAGAGACACGTGGCCCAGATTCCTTTTTAAGAAGAAAACAATATGCGTGCCCCAGATTCTGGGAGCGATGTCAGATGGCATTCTTCAATTATCAGCCACTTCAAAAATTGTCCCTACAGAGATCTACCTCACCAAGGACAGGTCCTTTCTCAGGTGGCCTATATCTAATGACTGATTTAGGAGGGTGATTTTGTCCCAACTCAGGACAGCTATAAAAGGCCATTCTTGTTCCAGAGCTCCCTGTGAGCTGTCCTTCACCTGTAGGATAGCTCTTCCTCAGCCTGTACCCAATTCTGCTTTCTCTCCCTCCTTACAGGTGTCACTCATTAGGGCATCCTTGATAAACACCTGTCCACTGAACTCTCTCAGAAACTGGTCTTTGGACAAGTCTATCTATAACAGTTTACTTTATCTAAAGTAAAAAATAATAATTTGATACTATTAATAATAAAACTGGGTCTGTTTGTAAAACTGCTTCTGTGTAATCCAAACATCCATCTGTCCATATTGCATTTACTAATTTTGGATTATGACCCAAGGAGAAGTATCATGTGTACTGGTTTCTCTTTTAATAAGACTCCTTTGCTCACAAGTAATAGTAACTTCCTCTTCTCCCACAGAACAGAAAAGGAACAATGAAAGCAGGTGAAAATAGTCTAAAAGATCAATTTTAAGATTGTGGCTTATTACCTAAGAAAGTGTTTGTTTTTAACCATTTGGCCCTTGTTCAGAACTGAAATTCTGTCTTTATTTTTAATATGGGTTAAAATGCATATTCACAAGTTCGGTAAGCACATATCAAACCGAACTAAAATGAGAAAGAAATCATTGCTCATATTGGAATTAGCTCTCAAGAAATTTCATGGATCAACCAAAAGCTACAAGAAAACATGGCCAAAATGCATAAAGACACACACAGTCTAACACTCAAGCACACTTGCACCACATGCACTGGATGAAGGGCTCCCAGTAGGCGAAGTCTCAAAATTATGGTGCAACAAACAGAGGGGAACAGTTAACAGAAAATAGTTTTACTTTGGAATAACTCAGAGATAAGAGTAGCTAACTTTTCTGTAGTGATAATTTAACAAGGCATTTTAGACCGCCAGACTGGGAAAACTGTAGAGCCATACATATGACAGCATAAGTAGGAAGGTGAGAAAAATAACTATTTTTTTTCCAAAAATTGTTTAACATTTTACCAAATAAATTCATGAGTGACAATATAATTAAAGTATTTTAGAAAAAAATTCAGAGTGACGTCAGAGAAATGGTGCCATGAGGAGCGCGACCGACAAATCTCCCCAAAATTTCAACAAGTTCATCAACCAGAGACAGAAAAATCTATCCTTGGAGTGTCCGGGAGTTCCACACACTAAAGGCGAAGCCAAAACAGGTTACAAAGTGCGGAAAGCCTGGGGACCACTCTGTGGTCCTACACAGTGCTAGGCATGCTGAACAGGTCTGGAGGCTCATAGAAAGTCACCTTGAGAGCAATTAGCTCCAAGCCCCACCTGATTATGCTGGCAGCTCTGACTGCCAGAGCCTTACCCAGAGCCCTGCATTGAGTGGGGATAGAGTGAGGATTTGCCAGCTCTTTGAGCCTCTTACTCCCCAGACAGAGGCAGTGGCAGCCTCATAGCTGGATCATCAGGCTGCTAATTCAGGAAGGAGAGACTAGGAGAGAGGCTCCAGGAAAAGGGACTCTCTCATTGTCAGAGCCTGCAAATGCTAACAAGCCTTGACTACCAACGAGACTGAAGCCTAATATATGACATCGCCATAGAGTCTCATCAACTGCAAATCTCTACCTAAGTGTGCCACAGGGGCAGAGCCTGGGGTACAGAGTCACTGACTAGGAAGAGGGAGAGGAAAGAAAAAGGAAGAAGTTAACCTCTCAAAATAAAAAAAATCCACAGACTTTATAACTTGTTCCACTATTTTTTCTTGTTTCTTTCATCTTCTTGTCTTTATTATTATTATTTCTATTTCCTCCACCTTAGTCCTTTTATTCTCTGCCCATCTTATTCTTTCCTCTTCTTGAACTACACTACCCATAAGTGTTACATTTTATTTCTTTTCTTCTTCCTTACTCTCCATGAGGATTACACTCCAAAACCCTTAACTCTCTCTGTTTTTTTTCTTCTTTTCCTTTCCCCCTTTTTCTTATTTCTCCCTCTCTATTAGTTTCTTCTTTTCTCCTTTTACTTTTCCTCTCATTCAATCCTCAATCATGAACAAATTATTTAATTTGGGACTCAAGTTTTTTTTTTTTTTGTGGCTTTTTGGGTGCTTTTTACTTGGCTTTTTAACTCATTAGTATTCCTCCCAACCCAGGATCTCCATTCTATTTAGTTTTTGCTCCACTTAATATAATAGTTATTTTGTTCCCTTTTCCTGTTTCCCTCTTATCCCTCTCATTATATCTCTTAGTCGACCATCACTTACAAGCAAACCATTTTATACTTGACCCAACTTTTTTTCTTTTTTGCATTTTGTGGGTCCCTACTTCCTTTTTTGCCTCTTGAACACTTCCCCCCAACTCAGGCCCTCCATTATGGGTAGTTTTTGTTCCATTTAGCATAATATAATTCACAGTTCATCACGATATTTTCCTAAGGAGGAGGAGAGAGGAGGGGAAGAGAAGAAAGAAAAGGGGGGAAAATAATAAATTATTATTGGGTTTTTTTCCATTTTTTTTACTTTTTTAATTCTCATTAGTGCTATCAACAAGACCATGCTCAGATGCCATTAAGAAAAAGGAAATCAAATATCATGGATACAAAAGATAGAGAAGTAGCACAGATAGATGTTGAAAAATCTATGGATAAAAAAATTTAATATATTGGAAAACTTGGAGCTAAATGACAGAGAATTTAAAATAGAAATCCTAAAAATACTCAGAGATATACAAGAAAACACAGAAAGGCAATTTAGGGAGCTCAGAAAACAATTCAATGAACACAAAGAATATATAAGCAAGAAAACAGAAACTATAAAAACAAATCAAACAGAGATGAAAAACTCAATTCATGAACTGAAAAACGAGGTAACAAGCTTAGCTAATAGAACAGCCCAGATAGAAGATAGGATTAGTGATAAAGAAGACAAGCAACATCAGGCACAACAGAGAGAGACTCAAAAATTTAAAAAAATGAGAAAGCCCTACAAGAATTACCTGACTCCATCAAAAAGAATACTATAAGAATAATAGGTATATCAGAGGGAGAAGAGAGAAAATGGAATTGAGAACATATTCAAACAATAATAGATGAGAGCTTCCCAAGCCTGTGGAAAGAACTAAAACCTCAAATTCAAGAAGCAAACAGAACACCAAGTTTTCTTAACCACAACAAACCTACTCCAAGGCACATCATAATGAAATTGGCACAAACCAATGACAAAGAAAAAATTCTCAAGGCAGCCAAGGAAAAGAAGAATACAACATATAAAGGAAGGCCTATTAGATTATCATCATATTTCTCAGCAGAAACTCTACAAGCTAGAAGAGAGTGGACCCCAATATTTAAAGCCCTGAAAGAGAGGAACTTTCAAGCAAGAATACTATGCCCATCAAAGCTTTCCTTCAAATATGAAGGAGAAATAAAAACATTCACAAATACAGAAAAGATGAGGGAATTTATCATCAGAAAATGCCCACTCCAGGAAATACTAAAGGGGATTTTCCAACCAGATTCAAAGAACAAAACAAACCAAAACCACAAGTAAAAGCTCCACTAAGAACACAATAAAACCAAATTTAAACTGTAACAACAAAAGCAAAAAAAAAGGGGAGAGGACAGAGTAACAGTAGCAAAGGATGATGAAGTACAGAAACACTCATAAGATAGGGTACTACAATGAATATGGTAGGTACCCTTTTCATTTCTTAATGGTAACCACCCTTGAAAAAACCACCACAGAAGCACATGACTTAAAAAAGGTAGCAACAGAGGAAAGAAGTATGGAATACAAACAAACAAAAACAAATGATAGAAAAACAAAAGAGAAGAATCAAACAAGATACAAAACTAACAGAAAGCAATTTATAAAATGGCAATAGGGAACTCACAAGTGTCAATAATTACACTAAATGTAAATGGATTAAACTCACCAATAAAAAGACACAGAGTAGCAGAATGGATTAAAAAAGAAAATCCAACTGTATGCTGCCTACAAGAAACACATCTAAGCAACAAGAATAAAAACAAATTCAAAGTGAAAGGCTGGAAAACAATACTCCAAGCAAATAACATCCAAAAAAAAAGCAGGTGTAGCAATACTCATATCTAATAATGCTGACTACAAGACAGAAAAAGTACTCAGAGACAAAAATGGTCATTTCATAATGATTAAGGGGACGCTGAATCAAGAAGACATAACAATCCTTAATATATATGCACCAAACCAAGGAGCATCAAAATATATAAGACAGCTACTTATTGACCTTAAAACAAAAACTAACAAAAATACAATCATACTTGGAGACCTCAATACACCGCTGACGGCTCTCAAACAGAGAATCAATAAAGATATATTGGCCTTAAATGAAACAATAGAGCACCTGGATATGATAGACATCTACAGGACACTTCATCCCAAAGCGACAGAGTATACATTTTTCTCTAGTGTACACGGAACATTCTCAAAAATTGACCATATGTTGGGCCACAAAAATAACATCAGCAAATTCAGAAAAATTGAAATTGTACCAAGCATATTTTCTGATCATAAAGCCTTGAAACTAGAATTCAACTGCAACAAAGAGGGAAAAAACTCCACAAAAATGTGGAAACTAACAACATACTTTTAAAAAATGAATGGGTCAAAGAAAAAATAAGCGCAGAGATCAAAATATATATACAGACAAATGAAAATGACAATACGACATATCAGAATCTATAGGATGCTGCAAAAACAGTAATAAGAGGAAAGTTCATATCACTTCAGGCCTATATGAACAAACAAGAGAGAGCCCAAGTGAACCACTTAACTTCACATCTTAAGGAACTAGAAAAAGAAGAACAAAGACAACCCAAAACCAGCCGAAGAAAGGAAATAATAAAAATCAGAGCAGAAATAAATGAAATAGAGAACAGAAAAACTATAGAAAAAATTAATAGAACAAGGAGCTGATTCTTTGAAAAGATCAACAAAATTGACAAACCCCTGGCAAGATTCACCAAGGAAAAAAGAGAAAGGACTCATATAAACAAAATCCAAAATGAAAGAGGAGAAATCACCACAGACATCATAGATATACAAAGAATTATTCTAGAATACTATGAAAAACTATATGCCACCAAATTCAACAATCTAGAAGAAATGGATAAATTCCTAGAACAATGCAACCTTCCTAGACTGCGTCATGAAGAAGCAGAAAGCCTAAACAGACCTATTAGCAGGGAGGAAATAGAAAAAACTATTAAAAACCTCCTCAAAAATAAAAGTCCAGGCCCAGACTGTTATACTAGTGAATGCTATCAAACATTCAAAGAAGACTTGGTTCCTATTCTACTCAAAGTCTTCCAAAAAATTGAAGAAGAAGCAATACCTCCAAACACATTTTATGAGGCCAACATTAACTCTCATACCAAAACCTGGCAAGGATGGCACAAAAAAAGAAAACTACAGACCTATATCTCTAATGAATACAGATGCTAAAATACTAAACAAAATACTGGCAAATTGAATACAACAACATATTAAAAAAATAATACATCATGATCAAGTGGGATTCATCCCAGAATCTCAAGGATGGTTCAACATACGTAAAACGGTTAACGTAATACACCATATCAACAAAACAAAGAACAAAAACCACATGATCTTATCAATAGATGCAGAAAAGTCACTCGATAAAATACAACGCAACTTTATGTTGAAGACACTCAACTAAATGGGTATAGAAGGAAAATATCTCAACATGATAAAGGCCATATATGATAAACCATCAGCCAACATCATATTAAATGACATAAAACTGAGGACTTTCCACCTTAAATCAGGAACAAGACAGGGTTGTCCACTCTCTCCACTCTTATTTAACGTGGTGCTAGAAGTTCTAGCCAGAGCAATCAGACAAGGAAAGAAATAAAAGGCATCCATATTGGAAAAGAAGAAGTAAAGGTATCACTTTTTGCAGATGATAGATCCTATACATTGAAAACCCAAAGGACTCCATAAAAAGATTACTAGAAACAATAAGCCAATACAGTAAGGTCGCAGGATACAAAATTAACATACAAAAGTCCATAGCCTTTCTATATGCCAACAATAAAATATTAGAAAACGAACTCAAAAAAATAATATCCTTCATGATTGCAACAAAAAAAATAAAATACCTAGGAATAAACATAACAAAGAATGTAAAGGACCTATATAACAAAAACTACAAAGCACTGTTAAAGGAAATCGAAAAAGATACAATGAGATGGAAAAATATTCCTTGTTCTTGGATAGGAAGAATAAATATAATCAAAATGACTATATTACCCAAAGCAATTTATTAATTTAATGCAATTCCTATGATATTTTTTAGAGAAATGGAACAAAAAATCATCAGATTTATATGGAACTATAAAAAAACCCCGAATAGCCAAAGCAATCCTAAGGAAAAAGAATGAAGCTGGGGGCATTACAATACCTGACTTCAAACTATATTATAGGGCCACAACAATCAAAACAGCATGGTTTTGGCAGAAAAATAGACACTCAGACCAATGGAACAGAATAGAAAGTCCAGAAATAAAACCACATATATGGTCAAATAATTTTCGATAAAGGAGCCAACAACACACATGGAGAAAAGAAAGCCTCTTCAACAAATGGTGCTGGGAAAACTGGAAAGCCACATGCAAAAGAATGAAACTGGACTACAGCTTGTCCCCTTGTACTAAAATTAATTCAAAATGGATCAAAGACCTAAATATAAGACCTGAAACAATAAAGTACATAGAAGAAGACATAGGTACTAAACTCATGGACCTGGGTTTTAAAGAGCATTTTATGAATTTGACTCCAAAGGCAAGAGAAGTGAAGACAAAGATAAATGAATGGGACTACATCAGACTAAAAAGTTTTTGCTCAGCAAGAGAAACTGACAACAAAATAAACAGACAGCCAACTAAATGGGAAATATTTTCAAACAACAGCACAGATAAGGGCCTAATATCCAAAATATACAAAGAACTCATAAAACTCAACAACAAAGAAACAAACAATCCAATAAAAAAATGGGAAGAGGACATGAACAGTCACTTCTCCCAGGAAGAAATACAAATGGCCAACAGATATATGAAAAGATGCTCATCTTCATTAGTTATTAGAGAAATGCAAATCAAAACTACAATGAGATACCACCTCACACCTGTTAGATTAGCTATTATCAACAAGACAGGTAATAGCAAATGTTGGAAAGGCTGTGGAGAAAAAAGAACCCTCATTGTTGGTGGGAATGTAAAGTAGTACAACCATTATGGAAGAAAGTATGGTGGTTCCTCAAAAAACTGAAAATAGAACTAGCTTATGACCCAGCAATCTCTCTACTGGGTATATACCCCAAAACCTCAGAAACATTGATACGTAAAGACACATGTAGCCCCATGTTCATTGCAGCATTGTTTACAGTGGTCAAGACATGGAAACAACCAAAAATCCCTTCAACCGAAGACTGGTTAAAGAAGATGTGGCACATATACACTATGGAATACTACTCAGTCACAAGAAATGATGAAATCAGATCATTTACAACAAAATGATGGGATCTTGATAACATTATACAGAGTGAAATAAGTAAATCAGAAAAAACCAAGAACTGCATGATTCCATACGTAGGTGGGACATAAAAACGAGACTAAGAGACATGGACAAGAGTGTGGTGGTTACTGGGGGTGGGGGGGAGGGGGGTGCAGAAGGGAAGGAGAGAGAGGGGAAGGGGAAGGGGGAGGGGGAGGGGCACAAAGAAATCTAGATAGAGGGTGACGGAGGACAATCTGACTTTGGGTGATGGGTATGCAACATAATTGAATGACAAGATAACCTGGTCATGTTTTCTTTGAATATATGTACCCTGATTTATTGATGTCACCCCATTAACATTAATAAAAATTTATTTATAAACAAAAAAAAAAGAAAAAATTCTTAAGGCATAATGTAGAATTATAAGGGAGAGAAACAGAAACTATTACTTTCATCAGCTATAAAGACACAAATTAGACATAAAAAAGGAAAAAACAACAAACTGCTTGGGAGTTGGGGATGTGAAAGCACTAACATCAACTCTGAGAAGCCCGACAGCATCTTCTTCAGAAGCACTTCCTGGAAGAATAGGTCAACCAGATGCCTGCTGTGGGACATGGTAGAAGGAATTGTGTGGTTCTGGAGGTGATACTAGTTTTTAGTCATAGGAGATGTTTCTTCAAGGTTTTTTGAGGAAGGAAAATCATAGCCATAATCACACTATGTTGAAATAAATAGTTCTTTAACATTTAAAAAATAATGAATACTTTTAGAATTTATGAGAACTTCTGTATTTAACAATCAGAGTCACCTTGGACCGAGAGGAACAACTTTGTTTCCCCTAATTGAGGACAATAACACACTTACACAGAAGACTTTGCAATAAAACTGAGTGGTTTTCTGATTAATTTAAACTAACCAGTATCTCTAATAGTTAAAGAAAAGTTTCTTGAATCCTCATGGCCTCAAGAAAATAAAACATAGCTCATGTTTTACTAGTGCAGGTGGAGAAAGATTCAATAAGATGAGTTGTGATTGTTTTATTTCTGTTTATATGGGCTGCTGATGAGAGCAAATCCATGTGACAGCAAGCAGAGGTGATGACAGCTAGGCTAAATGACAGGGATAACCAAATCATGGACATGCATTTAAAAAATTGGTGTCTGTTTCCATTAGCTTTTAAAATAAGGATTGGTAATAATAGCAAGTTATTTACTTGAGGAATATTTCCCAAGAAGTTGACTTTAAAAAGGTCATCCTTTTTTAGAAGCTTGGTTATAAATCATACCTGACTTGAAGTGGCTGCATTTTAAGCAAGATGATAAAATATGTAACAGTGAAGACAAGGGTATAAAAAGGAAGGTATTTATGCTATTTCAACAAAGCTATGTTAATTATTTTAACAAATCTCAGGGCATTGAATTAGTGATATAATGAGGGCAAAATACTGTTAAATGCATGAAAATAGACCAATAAAATATTTGCATCTGTGTATTCCATCTATACAACAGTATATCGGCATAAATTTGCAAAACCAATTCTAGTTCAGCTATGAGACCCTGCACCGGTCTCTTCAATTCTCTTGGTCTCAATTGCTTCAGGATGAAGATTCAGACAAGATGGCTCATAGTACTGATATGTTTGGAATTTCTGAATAAAATAAAAGGTCAGCATGAAATCTTCCAGGTATTTTTATTGCTTGTAGATAACTTCAAAAATTCAGCCAAGGTATTTTTTTTACCATGCCTAGATCAATATGCATACCAAGCAAATGGTTTGATCTTGAATAAACTAGCAAATTCTTTCACTGAATTGAATAGTTAGCCCAAGGAAATGCATGTGCATGGAGATATGATTGCAGTATATTCACAACCATTTAGTAAAAACAGGTCTTATTATAAACTTAATGATCAACACTTGAGAGAGTCTATCTAGTGCAAAGTAAAGGAACAACAGAAAATGGGGAATAAATAAATATATGGAACTATCGTTATGTGTAAAATCTATAACTACTAAAATAATCTTTTATATGATTAACATAACTTTAGATATAATTTTAATTGAAATAAAAATATGAGTTAAACATGCATCAGAAGCCATACATACACAGAGGATTAAAGATGGGATTCAAGCTGCATCATAAAACAAAGGCCACAGAAAATCAGTTCAAGAAATGAGTAAAAATCTACCAGGAAAATGTGAAACAAGGGAGGCAAGAAGAGTACATTTCCAAATATATAATAGATATTTCAAGACCAAAAAAATCAACAGTGGAACAGAAAATAGGTAAGTGAAAAATTCTATTTGGTAATGTTGGACACTAATAACTGATCAATAAAGGGAATTTTTAAAAGGTATGATTATTAAATTGAATCAACCTCATATAGAAAATTTATGCTCAACAATATAAGAAAAACAAATTTTTTTTGTATTTTTTCTGAAGTTGGAAACGGGGAGGCAGTCAGACAGACTCCTGCATGTGCCCGACCGGGATCCACCCGGCACGCCCACCGGGGGCGATACTCTGCCCATCTGGGGTGCTGCTCTGTTGCAACCAGAGCCATTTTAGCACCTGAGGCAGAGGCCATGGAGCCATCCTCAGCACCTGGGCCAACTTTGCTCCAATGGAGCCTTGGTTGCGGGAGGGGAAGAGAGAGACAGAGAGGAAGGAGAGGGGGAGGGGTGGAGAAGCAGATGGGCGCTTCTCCTGTGTGCCCTTGTCGGGAATTGAACCCGGGACTCCTACACACCAGGCCAATGCTCTACCACTGAGCCAACTGGCCAGGGCCAGAAAAACATTCATAGAGAAAGTTACAGTATATTGCACAGAACTAAAATTGTCTCTGACCACTACCCCATGGCATTGTGGTATACAGAGAAGAGAAAAAATCATGGGTCATCCAATAAACCATATACAGAAAACTGACCCAATACACAGAGAAAGGGCTTTGGCATTTTGGCTCAGTCGATAGAGCATCAGCCTAGAGCAGGGGTTGGGAACCTATGGCTCGCGAGCCAGATGTGGCTCTTTTGATGGCTGCATCTGGCTCACAGACAAATTTTAATAAAAAAAATAGTAACGTTAAAAATATAAAACATTCTCATGTATTACAATCCATTCATTTCCTACCGCTCATGTTCATGGTTGTGAGTGGCTGGAGCTAATCACAGCTGTCCTCTGGGACAACACAAAATTTTTATTGGATGATGCGTAACGTACACGGGTCATTGTATGGTTCTCATGGAATTACATTTTAAAATATGTGGTGTTCATGGCTCTCTCAGCCAAAAAGGTTCCCGACCCCTGGCCTAGAGTATGGACATCCTGGATTTGATTTCCTGTCAGGGCACACAGGAAAAGTGACCATCTGTTTCTCTCCCCCTCCTTTTTCCCGTTCTCTCCCTCTTCCTCTCCTGCAGCTCGAATAAGCATTGGCCCTGGGTGCTGAGGATAGCTCGGTTGGTCTGAACGTGTCAGCCTCAGGTGCTAGAAATAGCTCGAGCATCACTTCAAGACAGGGTTTCCAAGTGGATCCTGGGGCACATGTGAAAGTTTGCCTCACTATCTCTGCTCTTCTCACTTAAAAAAATACACAGAGAAAGAAGAAATTGGACACTCATTTCTACTATCTGTACTACCCTCAGTGTAGTTTAAAGACCTAAATGTGGACAGTGGAAATAGAAACATAAGAGTAGATATTAAAAAGCATGTAGAAATGCATCTTTCATGAGCTCAGTGATTCTTAATCAAGATCCCAGTGAAGACAATCAAAGACAAGAGACAACAGACAGTTTTGGAAAAGACACAACTTAGAGAAAAAGAATTTGAATTTTTTTCTACAAAAATACTAATAAAAAGTTTTATTAAAGAAAGTACCTGCTCCATTTTCTAGACTAAAAGAGGTATTGCAAGGCATTCTACCTCCAGGACAAACCTGCCTGGAGGAGAGTATGCAAGTTGAGGTTGAAGCTCAATTGTGACATTTTGTGGATGCTGGGGAGACGGGTGCTCAGGCCAGTGAGCACATGCAGCCGTCCAAGCACATTTAAGCATGAGTTCTCATGCAGTATGGAATGAAGGAAGAGTAAAAGTTCCCCACTTTATCAGACTTCTTTTTTTCCACATCAGGATATGAAATTAACAAAGAGAATTTAAATTCTCAACTGAAATCAAAAATTGCCACAAAAGGAGTGCACATTTGTTGTATTACCTCTATGTTCCTCTACTTAGGTCTATTTTCTCCCATATTATTCACAATAGGAACAATGTATTCCCTAAGTAGTTGTTGAAAATCAATATAAAAATTTTTCAAATGACTAAAATGTATGGCCATGCAACACCCCAGCAAATAGAACCCTAAATTAAATGTTGCTCAAATTTAATGAGGCACCTACAAGAGAAAAATCACCTTGAATTGCAATGTTTCCTATAAACAGTATTGCGATGTTTCCTATAAACAGTAGCTAGAGAGAGCAAGTGGAAGAAAGGAAAAGCCATGAAGAGAGAAAGATTTCTTCCATGATGGAGCTGGGTTTGAGATCTGGTAGAAGTTGATGGTGGAAGTTGACGGTACAAGTTGATGGTTGGAACAGCCAATGAGCAAGTGTGACAAAGTGAGAGCAGGTGACACTGTTAAGGTTGTTTCTATGCACAGAGCTGTATCTCTGCCTGGGCCAAGTGACATTAGCTGTCTGGTGCCCTTGAAGAATGATGTCATTAGAAGGTGGCATTCCTGGCCGCCCACGGAGAGATGGGTGGAGAACAGATAGAGTATCAGTACCGTTTTAAATTCGTATTCATTTCCCCAACTGCACTGGCAGGAATTCTGTAAAAATGCTATGATGACAGACAAGATGCAGAACATGACAAAAACTGTAGTGGAACCAGAATTTTTAGGTCCAGTTGTTCAGAACCTTGTCTCTGTTAGGCTACAGAACATTGAATGTTCACTGCCCTGAGTTGGAAAGACAACAGAAGAAACCTAATTCTTCCTTCAGTTTGAAGCAGGACATGGTATAAATTTGTCTTATGATAGAATGGGAGAGTGCTACAAATATAAAATGGGAATAAAATATGAAAGAGCTGATGGTCATGATTGTTTCTTTTGCATTTTTACCATCATCATTTCACCTCATTATTGGCAGATATGAATTTTAAGAACTCATAAAATATAACTCTGAAAGCTTGAATCTTCTTAGACACTTTTGCCCATCCTCAGTTTCAACCCTCACTCTATGAATCTTAGCCCTCCAAATCCTATTTCAAAATTCCCATGGTCTGAATCCAGAATGGAGGTCCACAGATACTATAGACCAAACTATATCTTTCATAAGCCTCCCGCAAGCCACCAATATGTCAGGTTCCTTGTCTCAGCCTCCCTATCATTCAGGTCGGAGTTTCTGGACTCATCTTTGGTTTGTACCTACCCTTGCTTATCAAATCCAGTCCTTCCTTTTTAACTCTAATTTAACAAATTATTTTTCTCTCTCAAATTAGGCCCTCAATATCCTGTGCCCTTACTTAAAATAATCTTCTTCCTTTTTAAATAAACTTTCTTTCTGGGTTTGCTGCCTCAATTTCTCCTCACTTCAATCCTGGCTTCCCACTGCTCTGGGAATTACTTTTCTAAAACATCCCAATGCAGTTGTACTGAAATCCAAAGATGTGTATTTTGAATCCTGAATACATTACTGAACAACTCTGAGCTATTCTCCTGAACTTTCTTATTGTTTCTTTATGTTTTATCTACATTACAGAGTCACTGTGAGTTTTAAGATTACACATATGAAAGTGTTTTGTAAACTATAAAACTATGAAGTTTAATATAAATATAAATAAAAGGTGACATTTTTATCTAGCAGCCAATTAACTTTCTTGGCAGTGTTAGTTCCTAGCAATTAGAACACTCAATTAGTCACTGTTCAAGTTCAGTGTGGCACCTAAAATGAAAAAGAAAAAGCTTTGAAATATGTTAAATATAGCACTGCTTGCTAAATTGATGTGAAAAAAAGGATTTTGACTTTCATGTCTCCCTGCATGTTTGAAGGCAGGAAAGCTGTGCTTCTAGTTAGTCATTGTGTTTCAGAATGGGGTAAGTTTCAGGCATTATCAATAATTAACATGTTATTTATGTCAATCTTTGAGATCCCCCAAATTTGCATATCATAATACAAAAAAAGCAAAGAGTTATGACCATTACCAAAAAAGACGTGACTGGAAAATAGGATTGTTTCCAAATGTCATCTAAAAAAGCACGTATGCACATACACACACACACAATCTATTCAGTGTTAGAGATGAACCTCCTGGAAACAATATAAAAATCATTTGGTCTCATATTTGTAGCATTATTGGTACAAACAAATGGTACCACTTTCAAACAATGCCAACTTTCAAGGCATCATAGTTGCTCTTTGAAAAATATCTGAAAAAAGTATTTACTGTGTCGTCTAACAGGAAAGTTGACAGAACTGTATTTATATGAAAAAAAAAAAAGAAAGACTTTTTCAATCCTGATCTACAGGAAAGGTCAAAGACCTCAGTCTTTCCTTGTAATTCAGTTGATCCTTTATCTTTCTCCTTATCATAATCCTTATCTTAATTGAAGACAGTAAAGATTATTATTTAAAAAGCTGATGGACTTACAGTTTTGACCACTGAGGTGTGCCTTTAATCTATATATTTCATTTCAATTTTCAGTGCTCCAAAGTCAATTTGGTTATAGCTTTCTAATGACACCTGAGCAAAGGCTAAACTTGTGGGGTTTTATTTTCTTTAATTTTTCTTAAGTAAGAAGAGGGGAGGCAGAGTAACAAGTTATTTCATGTGTCTGTATCAGCATACCCCTGGCAAGCACCCTACTGGGTGATGCTCTGCCCATCTGGGCCATTGCTCTGTTGCTCAGCAACTGAGCTATTTTAGCTCCTGAGGCAAGGTGATGAAGCCATTCTCAGTGCCCAGGACCAACTTGCTCCAACCGAGGCATGGCTGCAGGAGGGGAAGAGAGAGATAGAGAGAGAGAGATAGAGATAGAGAGAGAGAGAGAGAGAGAGAGAGAAGAGAGAGAGAGAGAAGGGTGGAGAAGCAGATGGTTGCTTCTCCTGTGTGCCCTGAACGAGAATCTAACCCAGGACATTCATACGCTGGGCTGACGCTCTACCACTAAGCCAACTGGCCAGGGCCTAAAACTGTTAATAGTATATAATTGTTAATATATATTGAAAGTTAGAGGTCATCTTAAGCAAGAAATGCAAGTGGTATCTTAAACCGAATTACTCTGAGTATTTTTGCTAGGGTTCAATGCATGTGCATATGCCAAAAACAAATGGGTGCTCTAAATTGACATATAAGAATCTGGAATTTATTATTTTTTTATCTGGGAAGTCCTACACGGACTTAAACAGGCTAAACTCTAACCTTCCTATCTATAATTTCCTCTTTTAACATGCACAGTTTCATTTATCTACACAAAAAAGATGAAATTAAGTAAAAGTAAGGCAGGCTGTTTTGCAGTATTGTGGGCCAACAATTGTGTTGTTTAGAAAATGTTCCTTAAAATAGAAGAAGACATGCTTTGGAGCAATGATCAACAAAGAGTTCACAAGAAACTAATTTACATCTAATGAACAGCAACTAAACACATATTTTTTGAACAAGTTCTGTTATTTCCACTTCTTGGTAATCCCATTGTTAAAGATTTTCTAATCAAATTTTTGTTTGTGTGTGACATTCTCTTAAGATTAGAGGTCCATGGAGTGATCTTATATGTCACCTAAGAGGTTATTGTTAGAGACTGCTGCAGGGATGGCTCTTGCTTTGTTTATTTGGTGGTTGTAAGTTTCATGGAGACCTTTGATTTCACTACAGTCTTGTTTCTGGAGGGAATTCTGCTCTTTTTGTCTTTCTAACTTGATTGCACGCCTGACATCTTACTTCCATCTGGCCCCTTCCCCAGCCCTCCCTATCAGTTGTCTTTGCTGTGCTTCCATTGTCTAATATAATTCCTATCTCTGGGGTTGGTTTCCTTTCGGAAGAATGCTTAGCCATAGAAAAAGTATATCTTCTGAGGTATTGACCTGCTCAGGACCATGCTTTACTGAGCACATTTTAATAAGTCAACACACATTCTTGAAGTCATTATCAGGACTGTTTGCATTTTAATTCACTATCTTAATGTCTGTTGTTGTCATTTTCCTCCTTCTCTTGATGACTAAATTATGTTCCTGACATAAAGGTATGGGTGGAGGCAGGCAGCTTATCCAGGAACATCTTAGCTTTAGCTACTGTGATTGGTCCAGGAGTGGGCTGATGGCCTATCAATAGCCAGCCAGAGTTCCTCCCTAAAACTTGCCTAATTGGAATTTTCAGAGCAGATCTCTCTTCTTCCCACGGTAAGTTGTGGGCATGTGAGCCCAGAAATAGCCAGGACCAATATACCTGTTATATATGGAGAAGCTGTTCTGAAGGAACCATTTTCATAGTAATACCAAGACATAATTTAACTTTCTTACTGTGTTGACACTTGCATAGATATGAAAAGTAAAAAGGATAAGACTGCTGGGGACTTAGCACAAATCACAGAAGTGACATCAAAATATGTGAGTAGTCACATATTGTTTACTACTACACACTCCCAGTTTATTTTTAAAAGCAGTTTTATGTAAGGATACATGATAAAGCCATAAAAAATAATTTTAAGAAATCTTGATCTTTGAATTCATGTCATTTGTAATGTTCTCTGTTCACAAAAGGGGAAGAATGCACAAAGTATGTCTGCCACCTATGAGTGAGAGTTTTGACTAGAAGCAAAGTACTTGTGTACCTGTTTGAGTTGGCTCAATTAGCCACTTTTTCCATGGTATACCATCTGCTCTTTAAAGAGTGGCTACCTAAAAACTATAGTTATTCAGGCTTTTATAATTGGTAGGCATTTTTCTGTAAAGGAAAATAAATTAGTTTGTTGTTCCTATAATTATAACTGGTTGTGTTTGTTGCAAATAATAAAATTAAGATTTTCAAGCAAAAATAATAGAATTTTGGAAAACCTGTATCTGTCACCATGAGCTCAACAGTTTCTCAATGCTTAAATCCTTTTCTGATGAGATCATGGTGAAATTTTTATATTGTATAATGAATTATGTCAACATTTGGAAGATCTATAGAACTAGTGAACCAATAATTTTCAAATGTTCAATTTATTATGTAACAAAACCATGTATGGGTAAAATATTTATTCAAAAGGCAATCTTTTTAAAAAAAAGAGTATGAAAAATTCATCAATATGTCTCCTAATTCTCACTGAAGCTAACCTTTAGATAACATGGTCTAATTCTCTATGTAGTATTGACTACTTCCAAGTGGGTTTTTTGTATGTGTGTGTGTGTGTGTGTGTGTTTATAGTTTATTCACTTGTTTTATCTGGTTATTGTTTATATCTTCTGATGGGAAGCAGAGCTCCAAGAGTGTCCTTGTCTAATTCTCTATTATTGTTTTTCTCAAAGCCTAGAGTAATACTTGGCATAGAGTATATATTCCATGAAAGATGGTTGAAGAAATACATACAAGCACAAAATAAACTTTTAGGCAGCCTTGACCAGTCTGATTTACCAATTATTTCTAATGATTTGAGAAAACTCCTAAGATATGTGATTATTAAAATAAAAGTTTCAAAATTATTTATGTGTAGGTGAATTTAATATTATATATAACACATAATACATAGTATATGTATAATTTATAATGCATAATATTTTACATATTGTGTTGTGTATAGGTGGTCCTAAAAGAAGGTAAACTAACAGGGTTTGTGAGAAAAGAAGGTTGGAAAAGACTCTGATAAACCTATCCAATTTTGTAACCAGAATGCTAAGAGACAATTATTGGTACTAAGGGAAATCTCTTGAAACATTCTGGTAGGGCAGCTTAGCAGGGCAGGAGGCTGCTTCCAAAAATTTTTGAATTTTTTCTTAATATATTAGAGCTATTTTCATGAGCTTCTTCATATATATTATTTATATAATTAAAAATTTTTCATTTTATATTCCTCTGAGAAAACTGAATTGAGGAATGGAAGAAACAGTTTCCCCTAAGCATCTGCCTTTACAAAACTGTGTGTCACTGGGTATATTTTGTTACTTTGTCTTAACAAATAAGTAGATTGGAGTCAAGTTACATGATCTCCAAAGTTCATCCTGAAGGTCAGATTCCAGGATAGTCCATGTCATGATGTCATGATATAAAGAATAATTTTAAAAATTGGGGTCCTCTAGTCATCTCATTCCTATATTGTTGCTTTGACCTGCTCATCTATGCAAGAGGAGAAGTTGGAAGTCCTCCTTCTCTCAGCTGGATGCTAGAAGAATTAGCTTTTAGGAGTTTTTAGGAAAAGAAAAAATTTTAAAATGACCTGTTAGACAACTAGATAATCAGGTCAGTGAAGTATTTCTTTTATTTTCTAGGGTTATATTAAGAACAAATGTCCTCTGGGACACCAAGCCAAAAATTCACATGAAAGGAAAGCTCTACTAACCACAGGTCTTGTGGAGATGCAGTGTTACAGAAGACAGGACATCAAATATAATCCATCACTCCTCAGTCTTTATAACAGAGGAATATGACTGTTTTATTTTACATATGCAGATTCTTAGATTATCCCACTCCTAATCATTGAAACACCTGAGCTAAGTAATAGTGAGCTGAGTGGGGACAGAGAGGAGACCAGCCTTACCTTTCACTGTCACGTGGACACTCTGGCTGGTGGAGAGTTGTGGTTGAACCAGCACATTGCATGTGTACTCTCCCTCATCAACTTCTTTCTGCACATCTGAGAGTTTCAGAGTGCCATTATTCTCAAATGCCACTTGGCGGTGGTTAAAAGGAAGCAGGTTAGAGTTCTTATACCACTTGATGGAGTAATAGGGATAGCCAATCACACGACAGTGAATGTATGTGTCCCGTCCTGCTATTGCTGTGATGTTTTTCATTGGTCGAATACTTGCAGGCCCTGGGAGAGACACAAAGAAACTCTTGAAAATAATTTAAGGGTACACTTTATGTGTGGAAACAGTTACACTCTTGACACACTTGAGTTAAAAATGTAGATTATTTCATGTCAGACATCTTTTTCAATTAAATTTTTCTGCATTTGGTCATTTTTCTCTAAGATGCTTTCATTTCTTTTAGTTTCACTACTTTCAAAGGAACTGAATGATTGTCGAATACTTTAATTATTAATTACTTCTATTAGAACGTTTTGAACTACATGATAGAGGGCAATAACATGTAACTCATCTGCACCGAATAAGCATGCTCTTCCTGGGGAGACACTGTCAGCAAGTCAATGGATCCACTCTCTATAGATTATGGAGATGGAGGTTATGCCATGTTGCACTATGAATGCAGGTTAAATACCATGTCCATGGAGGTTTACCACGAATGTTGTAGAGCAGAAGAAGAAAAGGAAGGAAAGAACATGCAGAGCATAAACCAGGAAAGGACAGGTCACGTGGACATATCGAAGAGTAGAACTGGAGAACAAGCTGACTAAAGAAACCGAAATGCCATCTCCAACATTATCCCAGTCGGTGCCATTCCTGAATAAGAAGAAAAGAGTAGGAAATGGGAAGGGGCAGCTACTCCGCTTCGGCATTCCAGGACTCAGCTCGGTGCATGCAGCAACCTCCTTCTCCACTACAATGAGGTATGTGTGTTTTTTTGAGGAGCTGATTTGACAAGCACCTCTTACGTTTATTCGAGCCTGGTACAGGACGACGCCGGCTGAGTTGTTGGCGGTGCAGCGGTAGACTCCCCCGTCACGGACCTGAGAGCTAGAGATGTTCAGGTAGCTGACCACGTTGCCCTCTGACGTGATCATCTGGCTGATGCGGTGACTGCCTCCCTTGAGAATCGGGTCATCGTCCAGGGTCCATGTGATTGTGGGCAGTGGTGTGCCCTTCACGTTGCACATGAGGGAAACGGGTTCTGCTGGACTCACCACTTTTTCACTAAAGGCAGAAATAATTTTGGGAGTTCCATCTGCAGGAAGACAAATTATGGAAGCAAGTGGCACATACAGATAATTAAACAACCTCCAAGTATGTTTATTTAATGATTCAGAAGTAGATGCAGTGCTCATTAATACTGCAAAAAACTTTGGTGCTATCAATACAACCAAATTCCAATCAGAACTTGATTTAATTTTCAAAATAGGTCTAGACATCATTAGCAAAGCTTTAATCATTTATATATTTGCTGATTTTCATAATGACAAGAATGATGATACAACCCTGATATTCATGTTAAACAATGTTAGCCCAAGAAATCTACAATTCAAAACTGGATGTCCCCTCCCAAAGTTATATGCACAGAAGAAACCCACAACCCCAAACCCTCACTTTAACTTTCCACTCCTCCCCAGTTAATTAGGGATTGCTCATCAGGGAGCTGGTTAGAGGAATAAAGGAAAAAGAGAGAGAGAGACTGATAATCTCAACTTCATTTTCTCATAAGAAATCATCTTTTAGAATTTTAATGACATATGATAAATGCACATAAATTTCCATGATGCTAAATAAAGTTTGACCCTTCTGGCATGTATTAAACATCTCTATAAGTATCTTAAGTGAGGTGGCCATATAACTTATCACAGAACCTGGGACGCCTTTGAGGATGAAGTGTGTACTGTGTACAATTATGCTAGGAGAACAGGCACAACCCAAGACTGTCCCAAACAAACTAGGATCTTAACCTTAAGGAAGTATTAATGGGTCTGACCAGGCGTTGACACAGTGGATAGAGCATTGGATTAGAACACGGAGGACCCAGGTTTGAAACCCTAAGGTTGCCAGCTTAAGCATGGGCTCATCCACTTTGAGCAAGGCTCACCAGCTTGAGGCCAAGGTCGCTGGCTTGAGCAAGGTGTCACTCAGTCTGCTATAGCCCCCTGGTCAAGGCACATATGAGAAATCAGTCAATGAACAACTAGGGTGCTGCAACAAAGAATTGATGCTTCTCATCTCTCTCCCTTCCTGTCTGCCTGTCCCTATTTTCCTCATATTGTATGGTAGTACTCACAAATTCATGTTTCTATTTTTTATATGGCTCTCCATTTAAAAAAAAAGAGAGATTCATGCATATTAAGGAGAACTGGGCCTAGCGTGCAGAGGACCCGGGTTCGATTCCCGGCCAGGGCACATAGGAGAAGCGCCCATTTGCTTCTCCACCCCTCCGCCGCGCTTTCCTCTCTGTCTCTCTCTTCCCCTCCCGCAGCCGAGGCTCCATTGGAGCAAAGATGGCCCGGGCGCTGGGCATGGCTCTGTGGCCTCTGCCTCAGGCGCTAGAGTGGCTCTGGTCGCAATATGGCGACGCCCAGGATGGGCAGAGCATCGCCCCCTGGTGGGCAGAGCGTCGCCCCTGGTGGGCGTGCCGGGTGGATCCCGGTCGGGCGCATGCGGGAGTCTGTCTGACTGTCTCTCCCTGTTTCCAGCTTCAGAAAAATGAAAAAAAAAAAAAAAAAAAAATGAAAAAAAAAAAAAAAAATAAGGAGAACTGTACAAGTCAAAAGAAGAACAAATTACCTATAGGCTGAGCAGACTCAGTCACATAAATAAACAAGGTGACACATTTTTTCTTCCTAGGTATAAGTGGGTCATTTTAACATAATTGTGATCACATGAAACAGGATTTCTGAGTGTGGTAATAAACCTTCCTGGAGAACATAATTTTAAATCATGTTCATTTTAAGAGTTTATCCTTAACAAAAGGTGATAATTAACAGAGTATTTTTTAGTTTTCAATTTTTATTTTAAAAGTTATATTAATTGTTGAAAAATATAAGCAAAACAAGCGTAGGAAACAAAACTGAAAATAGCTTAAAATTTCAACACAGAAAAACAACTGTTAACACTTCCAAAAACTGTGGAAGAAAGAGACATTTATCACTTAAAACCTTCAAGCCTATTTCTGTGGCCAGCTGGGCCAGCTGTGCAAGGTTCTCATTGGGGGTGAGTTATACCGGGTGCTTCCTGACAGCCTTCTACCACCTTTTCATTTGCAAATT
Source organism: Saccopteryx leptura (assembly GCF_036850995.1). Taxonomy (NCBI): domain Eukaryota; kingdom Metazoa; phylum Chordata; class Mammalia; order Chiroptera; family Emballonuridae; genus Saccopteryx; species Saccopteryx leptura. The sequence continues at coordinate 218,860,307 of NC_089504.1, read as the reverse complement.
CTGGAATCTTAATGTTTTCATTCTAACTCAAGTTTTGGGTGGCTGGAGAAGGCCCTCAACTATGTTTTTCCCAGATATATTCATACATAGCATGCTTCAGCATCCTGGGATCGCAGACAACTTTCTTTAACTGCCAAAGATGAAGAAAAGAACTTCACAATATTAAAACAATGATCCTGTGGCTTACTGCAGACGCTGCCTCAGAGCACTCTGCATTTAACTGACTGGGATGTCAGACGCCATCGTGCTTGTTATTCACTGGACATAGCCAGCCTTTGGGCACGTGTACATACAGTATCTCATTTGACCTCATAAGTCAATGCTTTTTTTCATTTTAGGATGTATTTAGCTGTAAATGTCTTTGCACTGATTTTTATACTAAGTACCTCAAGATTCAAGTCTTTTACAATCTGTTTAGAAACTAATTTTTTTCATTAAACCCCTTTTTTAAGATAATGTGTATGTGCAGTGAAATATACAGGACTTAAGTGTACAAACAGAATGAATTGTATTACCATATTTCCCCAAGTATAAGATTCACCTTTTTTAAAAAAAATTTGAGGTCTAAAAACTGTGTGCATCTTATACAGTGCTTATGGCATTTCAAATGACATAGATGGAACTGAGGATGAGAAAATATATAAAGACAGTGATTTGTCATCAGACACAGATGAGGACAAGCTAATGGAAGGGAGTTTTGACAGTGATGAGGAGTTGTATGAATTTTATGATGAATAAAACTTGAGTTCAATAACTTTATGTAATACTTTTTATTTTCAAATTTTGGGCCCCAAAATTAAGGTGCTTCTTATACATAGGAGTGTCTTATACATGGGGAAATATGGTAACACTATATATTTGTAACCACCAAAACAATCAAGATGCAAAACTTCCCCATCATCCCGATGTTGGTGGTCTCCACCCACCATATACAAGCACTGTGCTGATTTCTAACTGTATGTTTTAGCTCCGCCTGTTCCTGAGCTTTAATCCATGTAATCATGGAGAGTGTGCTCTTTCTAGAGGCACATATTCCATCACAGCTACAGACCAGTTAGCAAAATTAGAAAATGTAACTTCAGAACAGTACCATAAGCTAATGGACAGTCCATACCAAAAATTTAGCAATTGACCCAAATGTCCCTTCCAGCTATTTTTCCCCCAGTCCAATCAGTGTCATACTTAACAATTATCTGTCATGTCTCTTTACTGTCTTTCAATCTGGAATATTCTTTTGTGGCTTCTGCATTTCTTCACTTTGACATACTTGAAGTTACTTTGCAGCCAGTTGCTCAAACTCAGTTTCTTTGATGTACCTCATGATCAGATGCAGCTTGTGCATTTTTGGCAAATATTATGGAAGTGAGGTTGTTTTCATGTGCTTATTGGCTGTTTCTGTGTTTCCTTTTGTGAAATGTCTGCTCAAAGATTTTGTGATTTTTTTTTATGTTAGACTGTTTGCCTTTGTTACTGATTTGTAGTTCCTTATGTATACTGAATATAATTAATACACACACAATATATTTGTCAGATATCTTATATAAATTATATATAATATTTGTCAGACATGTGTATAGTATATATCATATATAAATGTATGTTTGTGTGTGAAAAATATTTTACAGCAGTCTGTAGTAGTATATATTTCATCTATATTTTTTCTAATTAATATTTTATGTGTATACATGTAAATACAATTTCAATCACATCCAGAAGTTAAATTTGTAGTTCTTCAGGTGAAACATAAGAATATTGCAACAAATGATTTCAAATAATTTAATTTATATTCTGTCCTTTGTGTTATTATATCTATGTTATAAATTATGTAATAATACAATGTGGTAATTTATAATGAATCTATTATAGTTTAAAGAAATTAAAAGAGAGAAAACTATTTTGCTAAATGTTTACTAAAATATTTATTACTTCTTATAATTTTTATTCCCAGTAATCTAAGTTCCCATTTTAGGTCATTTTCTTTACCCTGAGGAAGTCATTTACTATTTCTTAATGTACAGGTCTTCTGGCAACACATCCTTTGAGCTTTTGTTTATTAAAAACATGGAGATATCTAGGTTGATAGATGTTTCAAATCCTTTATACCATTTAAAGACATTGCTCCTTTGTCTCCTATCCTCTAAAGTCTCTGATGAGAAGTTCCCCACATTTTATATTGTTATCTCCCTTTATGTAGCATTTTTCCTCCCTTAGAACCATAAAATATTCTATTTATCATTGATTTTCAGAAACTTGACTCTGATGCATCTGCATATGATTTTCTTTGTTATTCTTCTCTGGATTTGCTTAAGTTATTGTCATCTGTAATGTTATTTGTTTATACTAAATTTCTGGAAATAATGGTCATTATTTCTTTAAATGTTTTTCTTCCTCATTCTCTGACTCCTGTTTCTTCTGGGCCTCTAATTATGTCTATAAGAGCATCTGATAAATATCCCACATGTCTCTGAGGCTCTGCTAATTTCATTTGGAGTCTGCTTTCTCTCTGTGCTGCAGATAATATAATTTATTTTCATTTATCTTCAAGTTCACTAGTCCTTTCTTCTTCCTTCTGCAATCTTCCATTAAAGCCAACACCGTGAATGTTTTCATTCCTATGTGTTTCATTTTATGGCTTCCATGTCTCTGCTGGTCTTTCCCACATGTCCATTCGTTATGCCCAAATTTTTCTTTAAGTTATTAAACATATTTTAAATAGCTTTGAAGTCCTTATCTACTCATTCTAATATCTGGATCCTTTCAGGGTCTATTTTCTACTTTGTCATTTGATCCCTAGCCATAGTATCCTATTTCTTATTTGTTTGTTTTGGACATCTAGTTATTTTTATGGTACACTTGGATTCTTTTTTAAATTTTTGCAGTTCAGGAGTCAACCAAGTTTTTCAAGGAAGTTTATTTTCCTATTTTAAGACTCACTACTATTATTTTCTCCTTCTTGGAATTTCTACTCACCTGTCTCAATTTGCAGGTGACTCAACAGCCCAGACTTTTGTCCTTCTATCTCTCAGTCCCATACAACTGCACTTTCTGCTTTCTTTCCTGTTCTCTATTCTCTACCCCACAAAAACTGGAGAATATCTTTAGAGGAGCTGTGCTCTCAATGTATGTAACACCTAACCTTTGCCCCCTTTTTTAAGGGCTAATTCCTTCTGCCTACCTTTGGCTGTCGTTTTAGTGTCTGCATATAGTTTTGCTTTTCCCATAGTTCATAATTCTAATCTTCTTGCAGGTTAGCCTGACACATGCTATTCTATCATTTTCAGAAATAGGACCTGTTCCCATTCTTTTCTCATAATTCCATTTTCCAGTTAACCTTGTTTTGTCTTGAATGTATAACTACTATTAGATTCCAGTTTTGTTAGACTGCCACTTCAGTTTCTTTGACCCAGCAGGAAACCCTCTCTGATTGTGCATTATATCAGTGGCCATTATTACTTCGAGAATTGTGAGTTTTTACACTTATGCTAATCCACAGCTATTTCATTAGGGATACTAGTTAGACACTGTTTTAGGGAAGAGACTAGATTTGTAGGTGCAGTTCTATTTCTTCTCTACTTTGCTACATTATCACCATCATTTCTCAGAAGAGAAAAAAAAATAGGGTGAGGCTTCTTGTCCTGAATGGAAGCTAACATGCAGCAAATAAGTCGATGAGGATGCTCAGTGAGCCCCTCGATCCTTTTTTCTTATTCAAGTGACAGGTTTTTTTGGAGATGAAAGCAGACATTAATTTCCCAGTGAGACCGAGTGTCTTTGAAATCTTTTTTAAGCTGTCATTCTGTGATAACCTGAACCCTTTAGACATCATTATGGATTATCAATATGCTCTTTAGGTTTCTTAGGCCTGTGAGATGGTTGCCATGGTAACTAGGCCTAGAAAGGTAATCTCTCCCTTTTCTGCTAGCAATCTAAAAATAGTGACTATATACAGGCTGTGGTGCATCATCATTACCAAACGAGCCCTGTACAAATTGATTACTTTCTGCACTTAATTATTATGTGGAACACAGTGTCAGGCATTTAATATGAGAGCTGTGCCTTCAGCTAATTTCACCTCTGCTTTAGAAATCTCATCGTCTTCAAGAAAATGCCTGAATGAAAATAAGAATGCCATTCTAAGTCTACTTCTTAAAAATTGGCTAAGGTTAAAAAGAATGATAGAACTATCCTTTTAACACCAAGATATATTTAAAGTTATTTTTACCCATAAATGGATTTTATTTTTTCTCCCTTTAAGATACATGAAAGTCATGTTATTATTTTATCAATTGATAACATATAAATTTTAATTTATATAGAAAGACACCGTTTCCAACAAGACACACAAATATACAGATAAAAGCAAGTTCAATTATCTGGTGATAAACATATGTCTCACTTGAATGTTACTTTAATAGCTTCTTTCCCTGGCTGATTGATAAGCTTGAAGATGCAAGTTGGCAGTAGATAGTTAAATAAAACAACAACAACAATAAAACATACCTAAAACCTATTATTATACCACAAGGTAATTCCCCAGAAGTTCCATTCATCTAAATCTTTGAATATTAGGAACAGCCTACGAACTAGGAACAGCCCTACGAACCAGATGTCATTTTTCACTCCATCAAGCACAATGTTGAAATATCACTTGTATTTGGCCTCTAATGTTCTGCATCTCAAAATGTTGCTATTTTGCACCCCAGGGGACATCTGAAAATATCTAGAGACTTTTTTTTGGCTGTCACACTTTGTAGAAAGGTACTACTTGCATTTAGTAGGTAGAGGCCAGAAGTGTAGCTAAAATTCTAGAGCCCTCAAAAAAAAAAAAAAAAAAAAAGCATTATTGAGAAACACTGGCACAAAGCATAGTGGATTGTCAATCAAAACTTTAAGTTTCAAAGTTTCCGAAGTCTACATCCTGACAAGTAAGATTAAACATGAGTGGGCAACCTTTATGCTAATTAACTATATGTTAAATTACATTATTATGTTACTTATACCTTGTACAATTTTCATTTCATCAGAACCCAATCTTTTGTTTGTCAGATTTATCTTGAAAAATCATGTAGAGTTATTAGCTAGTCAGATAGATAGAAAGGTACAGATAGGTATAAAGGTCACATAGGTAAAGAAAGGTCCAAAAGGTATAAACTGGGAGTTATCAGCACTGTTTCACCCTTCACTCTTCTTTTTGAGTGCTCTGGGTTTGGGCTCTTTTTCAGCTGAACCCTGTAACGAGGCCCACTGACCTTCAAGGACCACCTGCACAAAGTCTTGAGCGGACAGCTTATCCTTGCGCACAAAGCACTGGTATGCGCCCCCGTCACTTTTGACCATGTGATCCATTATAAGGTTTTCGTGGTTGATCCCTGTGATCCTCACATTTTTTCCAGGGTTGAGGATTTCACCATTTCGGTACCAGGAGAGTTCCTGGTCCTCACTTCCTGTTACGCTGCAGGACAAGGAAACTTGGCTACCCACGCTGCTTTTAACTTTCCTGGGGCTGATGGTAGCTTTCAGGGGCTCTGGAGATTTTGGTAAGAGAGAAAAAAAGAAGGTAAAAAATATCATACATGTAGTAGCATTTCAACAACATGGTGAACTTCTGACAAGGCAAGTGCATCACACCCCACGAAGTCTCACACTCAGGGTTCTATTGGGTGCCACATGTAGTCTAGAAGGACCCTCTGCTATTTTTTTCTGGACTTCTCTCTCTATGTAGCAAATAGACCAATACTGGTCAAATTGCTTTCTCAGTGAAAATGTGTGCATATTAACCTGTTGACAATAAGAAATGTAATGTTCTGCACACAGGGAAGGACAGAAATATTTGAATATTTACACCCCATTTGCCTTGTCTCAAGGTGGCATGGCTGATTTTGTCCTAGGCCATTCTCACACACATATACTCACTCACATCACTAATGTGGCTTACCCTGGGCCAGTAACAGCTGTAAGAAAACAGGTGTCATTAGAAGTTGTGACCATAAAACAGTTTTGTTTGTTTGTTTGCTTGCTTGTTTGTTTAAAATTAGGCTAACTGGTTGGGACAGGGTTGGAAATCTCATTCGTGGATTTCCTATGTTTTCATTCAACAAACTCTATTCAAGTTAGCAAGCACTTATTGAATATCTGTATACCAAGGACAGGATTAAAATCACAGGTGAGATAAAAATGAACATCTGGCACAACTAGCATGTGCCATAAAGTTAGCAAACATCTTTTGTATATTATTTAAGTCAGTCTTCCCATAATCCTGCAAGCTTTGTGTTATTGTCTCCATTTTGCAGAAGAAGCAATGGTTATTCAGAAAAAATAACTAACCAAATCCACTAAATAGGTAAATGGCAAAAACCAGTTTCTTTTATCCCAGTTATTCCTACTGCTCATGTCACCACATTGTGAAGTCTTTGATTCTAAAGAGTTTAGGCTTCAGTGCTCGCTCCGGCAGCACATATACTAAAATTGGAACGATACAGAGAAGATTAGCATGGCCCCTGCACAAGGAGACAATGAATAAAAAAAAAAAAAAGAATTTAGGCTTCCAGGTGGGTAAGACAACTACTAGAATAAATATAGAAACCAATAAAGTCTCTTGGAGACATATAATATATGGCAGAGAATCAACAGAAAGTCCTGGTTTATCAAGCATGGGTAGAGCTGTGGCCAGAGGGCACTGCGGACTGGGGCATGCCTGAGTCGGGCCCAAAGCACAGCTCCACCTCAGGAGGAGGGTCTGATCAGTGTGGATGCAACATAAGGTCTCTGAAGGGGATTAGTGGAAGAAAAACGACAAAGGCAGTCTGAGATAAGATTGCAAAGAGTCTCTAGGTTCTTTAATTCCAATGGAATTAAAGAAAACTTTCTAGAACTTTTAGCAAGTGAGTTTTATAGTCAAGCACATTTTTAGGAGAATTGATTGATCATATTGTGTTGGACAAATGAGAGTGGGAAAACTGGTCAGGAAAGAGACATTGCAAATGTGCTGCTGAGGCACTGAATTCAGGCTCAATCTAAGACAGAGAGGAGCTGAGAAACACCAAGGTACAACCTCGAGGACTGGACAGGATTTGGACATAGAAGAAGCTTAAAGAGAACCAAGGATTTATAATTTGCATTTGGAGGTGGCTCAAGGGGGAATGATGTCTGGAATAACAAGGAGAGCCTTTTACAAGGTAGAGGTGGTGGAGAGTTTGGTTTGTGACATTGCTCTTTGGAAGTGCCAGATAAACACCTGATATAAAATTGGGAAACATACTCCACTGACACTCAAAGAAGCAGCAGAGGCTAAACATTTACTTACAGGGTGATTTTCAGAGGGGAGGAATTTGAAGCCACAAGAATAAGAGAGAACACCAAAGGAAAAGAGAAGAGATCGAATAGAGGAGGGCTCTGATTTGGAGCCCAAGAGATTGCTCCTTGTCAAGAGAGAAGACAGAAAAAACAAAAGAACAGTCAGAAAGGAGGATGGGAATGTTTGAGAACCAATGCTAATGTGGCAGATGCATACAATGATGGAAACACACTCAAAATTAAGACTTTTCCACAAATGACTTTCAAAATGTAGTCGTGATAAATACTTTTACCAAGAAAGCATTAGAATGCACTGAGTTGAGCAGAAGATGGGGGTAAGGGGGATGAGAAATGTCTTAGGGGAAAGACATTGCATTAATATTAGAAAGATAGAAAGTTTTAGATATTCAAGTATTTGAAACCCACCTTTGATGACTTGCAATCAGGAAAGGAATTGGGTTTGTACAAAGAATAGGAAGAAGTTACATATAGCAGGTGTATATATATGTGTATATATATGTGTGTGTGTGTGTGTGTGTGTGTGTGTGTGTGTGTGTATTTTTTTTTTTTTTAAGAAAAACTATGGGAAATATGACCAGGCAGTTTCACTTGAGATGGTTTTGATGATTCCTGAATTAGAAACTTTATTCAACAGAAAATAGGGAACTATAAAACATGTGTTACACAGAGGAGATTTTGAGCCTATGGGAATAATTCTTACTAGTTTTATTACTTCATGTACAAAGTTCTTCAGCAATGAAAATATAAATGTGCAGGCATTATCCTCCATTTTTTCCTAACCTCGCCTAAGCAAGTTGGAATGATATTTGTGGGACTCACCCTAGGATATTTACTTTAAATATATTCTCTTGGGCTAGGATTGTGCTAAAACAGTCTACACTCGGGGTGACACTGAAGAGGCACTTCCATAAACAGGCATAGGGCTGGAAAACAGACAGCATAAGAAAATGCCTCCCTTTTAGGGTTGGACTCTTGTGATTCAATTTGTTTAGTTCAGCCCACCAAATTGTGTCTCTATCTATCTATCTATCTATCTATCTATCTATCTATCTATCATCTACCTAGCTAGCTATTAAACATTATATCTTGGCAACTAAGAGACATCTATTTGGACCAAAGTCTGGCAGTCTGCCCTGACTCTCTGATCTTGGGGCACTCATTTTGATTGGTGCCCACAGGAGTGATACTGAGGTGTTTAACTAGAGCAGAGTGCTCCCCACTGTGATCACACCCTCCTTCCTCTGAGTCTGCCTGCAGCAAGCATCCTTCTCCACACATCCCTCAAGACAGTCCCCGCAAATCAACTGCAGATTAAGCATATCCACCACACTTGGATGAAATGATCAATCATATCAAGTCTAAGTCCTCTGCTTGAATAATTTACAGCCCAACATTTCTGCTGATTATAGCCCCACTTAAGAATTTAAAGTAGCATCTGGAAACAGGGCAAGGGCAACCATTTTGATTTGATTGTGTGCTAGCGCAACCTTGCCCCTCTTCTCTCAGTTTTCAGTGAGGCTGGCCATTCTTAATTCAATAGCTAGGTAATGTTATCTTGGGGCCAAATGGAAATCTTGGAATTTTGGGCATGGGAATCAGACAGACCTGAATTCAACTCTAAGCACCAAACTTCACCTGTATAACTTTGAGAAATTTTAGCATCAATTCCCTCATCTGCAAAATGGGGCTAATATCTGTCTCAGCAGTACTTTGCTGTCGATCAAGGAAATGCTACAGAGAAAGCCTGGAAGTCAGCTTGTAACAAGAGCTCTATCAATGGCAGCCAACATCACTGTTGCAAGTTACAGTCCAACTTACGTTTCACGTACAGGCGGCCTATCACCTTAGCAGTTCCGTATCTGTTCGACACTTCACACACATAGCTGCCTGAGTCTGAGGGACGAGTGTTCTCAATAAGCAGCCCTGTCACAGTCTTCTGGAACCTTCCAGAAAGTTCCAGGGGCATGTTGTCTTTCAGCCAGCGGTAATCTGGCTCAGGGTGCCCAAGCGCTTTGCAAGGCAGCTCCACGCGCTGCCCTGCCATGGCTTTGCGATGATCAAACCCATCCAGTATGGATGGGGCTGAGTTCGCTGGGTCTGCAGAAGGAAGAAAAACTCTTAGACACAGTGAAAGAGGAGAGCTGATGTGGTCATTTAGAATCATAGGACCTCATGCATTATTGAAATTCTATACGTCATACCAGCTATTGATACAGATTCTTAAGGTTTTGTATATGAACATGAAAAGAAGTTCTATTTATATAAAATTTCTTTTGTTCAGAATTTGCACAAATTTGAAGCAGAAAAGATTCTGCTTTTCACCCCCTACTAAATACTAAGAACTTCAGAATCAGCATGGTTCAACAGGAGTTGCTCTCCTAAGCCAAGAATTGGGTCTTCTTATAACCAGTGAAATGTTAGACCTCCCCTTTCAAGAGAGTGACAGTAACAGAAATAGTTGTTAAACATTAGTATACTTTATGTCACAAACAAGAATTTTACATACAGTTTTTAAGTTGGGAAGTGTCTTAGTTACTTATTTCACAAACAGTGTTTGAACCCCAAGTCAGGAACCAGCCCAGAGTTAGGTACTGCAGATGCAGTAGTGAGTGAATAAGACAGGAAGGATGACCTCAGGAAGCTTACATTGTAGTTGTGTGTGTGTGTGTGTGTGTGTGTGTGTGTGTACAGCAGGAAATGTCTTAGTAAACAAATACATAAAGATAATTTAGTTCGTAGTAAGTGCAATGAAGAAAATAAATGGGTGACAAAGTAAGTGAAGGTAAATGTGTTGAGGCGACTTCAGGAATGGACTTCATGGACATCCTCTCTGAAATGATATCTGAAGTGAGAGGAAGACAGTCAAGGTATGGTAAAAATTGACTGGTTAAAACAAAAAAGACACTTGTGGATCATCAATGATATTATTACCCTGTTATTAAAAACTTACAATGAATGACTAGCTGTTCTACCAAGTGATGTTTGACCTGCACTATAATCTTGAGCCAAATAAGGAAAAGGACAAGATGTTCTTAAGATCTGGGGCAGTGGACACCACTCAGCTCAACATCCAAGCTTGCTTGTAGGAGGTAATATTTTCAGGGATTACCATGGAGAATGTAAAATAGAGATCCTCAATTGGATGTTAAAAATAAAACTTAATAATCCCTTGCCAGTAGCTTAGTTGGTTAGAGCAGTGGTCCCCAACCTTTTATGGGCCACGGACCAGTTTAATGTCAGAAAATATTTTCACAGACCAGCCCTTAGGGTGGGACAGATAAATGTATCACATGACCGAGACAAGCATCAAGGTGAGTCTTAGACGGACGTAACAGAGGGAATCTGGTCATTTTTAAAAAATAAAACATTGTTCAGACTTAAATATAAATAAAACGGAAATAATGTAAGTTATTTATTCTTTCTCTGTGGACCGGTACCAAATGGCCTACATACTGGTACCGGTCCGCGGCCCAGGGGTTAGGGACCACTGGGTTAGAGTATCATCCCAATACACCAAGGTTGCCAGTTCGATACCCAGTCAGGGCACATATTGTACAAGAATCAATCAATGAGTGTATGGATTGTTGGAACAACAGATTGATGTTTTCCTCTCTCTCTTCCCTCTTCCCTTCTCATTGTAAAAATCAATTAAAAATTATTAAAAAATAAAAATAAAACTCAATAACCTTCACTTGTCCTATCTTTTAATTCTTCCTGTACAGAACAGCACAAGGCCATGTTGGTCTCCATGAGGACATTACAAAACAGATGTGGACTCCTGACACTGTCTTATCTTTGTCTTAGGAAAGCACTACAGCTGTGTTGGTCCACCTGCAGATAACACCAAAGTAAAGGACTGGATATCCTCTCATCCAGTAAGAACCATTTACAATAGAAAGATCTTTTTAAAATGCTGTGATTCCATAGCCAGCCACCAGGGGCAGACAGCAGGCACAGGACAAAATCTCTCAGCAGGAACTTCTGTGGCTTCCTGTTGCATCACAGAGATAGAAATCTTTGACCAGCCTGCAGCTCTTTTCACTTCTCTGGTGCCTTCAGAGAACAATGTGAATGTTCTCATGGGATGTGAGGAGGGGACCTAACTCATCTCCTAAGGAATCTGTGAGAAAGTTTCCAGGACTCTTCTAGAGTCCCGTCATTCGTTAACTGAAGAATTATGTATCCCAGAATTGCACTCATGCACATGGTAGACCATGGGGCGCCAGAGGGACTAGAGACATAAAAGGCCCCAAATACCAGGTATGGAGCCCTTGTCACACAAACATTACTGTTTCATGACACCTCCCAAAGTAAATCACAGACAAATTTCAAAAAGTGTTGTTTTAAAGAAGTTACTTTCATATGCACTAAATAGTTACAAAAGTTGTCATTTTGCTTGGAGTAGGAGGTAAGAGTCAGATAAGAGAAGGTGACACCAACCAGTTATCATTCTCCTCTGTGGGTTGGCTAATAAAACCTTTTTGCAGGACAAGCCCACAATCTCAGAAAAGACAAGGTTCTCACGTCCAATGCTAGCCATAAACAAAACAACACCCAATGATTGCACTTAAAAATTTTAATTCTCTTTCTCTGCCTGGCTTATTTCACTTAGCATAATAGTCTCCACGTTCATCCATGCTGTTGCAAAAGGTAAGATTTCCTTCTTTTTTACAACCACATAGTATTCCATTGTGTGTATGTACCACAGATCTTTAATCCACTTGTCCACTGATGGACATTTGGGCTGTTTCCAGATCTTGGATATTGTAAACAATGCTGCCATAAACATGGGGGTGCATTTCTTCTTTTGAATCAGTGATTTGGTGTTCTTAGGATATACTCCTAAAAGTGGGATAGCTGGGATCAAAGAAGGTAAAGGGATTCATGAAATTATATGTGTGTGTGTGTGTGTGTGTGTGTGTGTGTATACACATAACACAGAAATATAGATAGCAGGACAGCAAATCCTAGAGGGAAGGGGGAGGGTGTTGAAGGAAGGGGAGCAAGGGGGTATAAAGAGGAACACGGGGGTGGGGGGTGAGGGAGTTATATTCGGTGGGACACTTGAATCCATGTAAACACAATAAATTAAAATTAATAAAAAGTAAAGAAAAAGAGAGAGACAAGGAAAATAAAAATACATATTAACCATATTTTTAAATAAATAAAAAATATTATGTACTAAAAAAATTTTTTAATTCTGCCTAAAACTAATTATTGATAGAAATTTCTCAAATATATTCAAGATAGTGCTGTATAATTCTAGTAGAGTCTTAGCTCATACTACCTACAAATATTAACACAGAATAATAGATCATAGATCTAAATCTAAGAGCTAAAACTATAACACTTTTAGAAGAAAATATTGGAAAAAATAAGTGTGACCTTGGATTTGATAGAATTCTTAGACACAACATGATAAACATAAGCCACAAAAAAATCAATATATTAAACTTCATCAAAATTAAAATATTTTACACTTTCAAAGATACCATTTAAAAGAAAAAAAGAGAAGTGATCTACTGGGAAAATATATTTTCAAATTATATTTCTGATAAAGACCTTATATCCAAAAAAATATAAAGAACTCTTACAACTCTATAATTAGAAGAAACAATCCAATTAAAAAATGGGCAATATATTCAATGAGATATGTCATCAAAGAAGAGAGACAAATGATAATAAACACATGGAAAAACACATCATTAGCCAGTAGGGAAATGCAAATTCAAACCACAGTGAGCTACTACTTCATATCCACTAGGATGACTACATCCAAAAACACACAGAGTAAGTGGTGGTGAGGGTATGGGAAATAAACTGGAGCCCTTATACATTGCTGATGGGATGTGAAATGGGCAGCCACTTTGGAGGACAGTTAGGCAGTTTCTTAAAATGTTAAACTTCAGTTTACTATAAAGCCCAAAAGTTCCCCTCCTAGGTATCTCATCTAGACAAATGAAAACCTATGATTACTCAAAGATTTGTACACTAATGTTCACAGCATGCTTCTTCATAATAGCCAAACAATGAAAATAATGTAAATGTCCATCATTTAGTGAATAGATAAGCAAAATGTGTGTGTGTGTGTGTGTGTGTATATATATATATATATATATATATATATATATATATATATATATATACAGTATATATGTTGATACTGACAAATATTACAACATGGATGAACCTCGAAAGATTGTGCTAAAGAAGCCTGATATATAATCACATACTGTATGATTAAATTTACATAAAATATTCAGAATTGCAAACCTGTAGAGACGTCAGTAGATTTGCAGTTGCTTTGTGCTGGGGAGGGAAACTGAAATTGAGTGCAGAGACAGCAGGGATCTTTATGGATGACGGCAATGGTATAGAATTAAATTATAGTGATAGTTGCACAACGTTACACATTTTACTGAAATCATTGAATTGGATACTTAAAATGGGCAAAGTTTATAATTGTAAATTAAATCTCAATAAAACTATTTACAAAAAAGGAAGGCACATTTCTGGTATATTTAAAGTACACACTTTAAACAATGCTCGAGACCTGCTCTCACGGTGATATTTGGTCCTATGTACATAGACTTGGTACAACCAAACAACAGCACTGTATTTAATTTTCATCATTTAATCTTCAAATGTTTCATCTACATTTTTAGTTTCTATTACCAAAATTTGCAAGCTTACAGAAAGTCAGCAAAATAATACAATGCATCCCATACATTCATCACCCAGACTCAAAAGTCATCAATATTTATTTTATTATTTTATTCTTCATCTATTTTTATGTCATCTTTGCTTTTGGTGTTGACATACTTGAGTTTAATCACAGAACCTATGTTATCACTATACCATTAGTATGTTTCTCTAATAAAAATGAGTTTCCTTATGTAACCAAAATGTCAACATCGCACAACTGTAAAACTAAATCCTTGGTATTATCTATTGTCTACTCTATATTCATTTTTTCTGATGAGCTAAAAATGTTTATTGTTATTGTTATTAGAACTGAGGTAATTAAGTCAGGATTGTTCTGCAGTTAACATTTTGTTGCTATTTCTCTTGAGTCCCTTTAATCCAGAGCAGATATACCTTTTTCCCCCTCAATGTCTTTGATGTATTGAAGAAACCAGGTGAGTTGTCTACAGGGAATCCCACCTTCTGAATTTGTTTCTTCATAGCTGTCATTGCATTTGTTCCTGTATTTCCATATTTCTTATAAACTGAAATTTACTTCTAATGGGTTGATTAGATAACTTCAACCTTTTTTTCTTTCTCTTTGCATCCACATAATGTGTGGTTTTCCCACACTTAGTGCTGTTAAATTGATCATCAAGTTCATGCGATAATGTTCATCTGAATTAGTTTATTAGGAGTTGAAATGGTGATTTTCTAATTTTCTTTTCCACTTTCTGAACTATAATTATTTAGTTATCTTAAAATACAATAGCTAAAGAAAAGGCAGGGAGAAATTTTAGTTGGTGCTCTAGTTACTGCTGTGTAGACCAATGAGATTCTTAGTATTAGTTTTCTTATCATTAAATGTTTATGTGTATATGGAAGCATATACTGTATGCACATATCTGTGCATAAGTGTATATTAAAATCATAGAAAACTCAAGAGATTTCTACACATTTAATGGTTATCAGTAAACTGCAATCAGTATTATTTTGGTATTCATCATACTTTTGATCAATAAGAGCCCTTTCAGAAGTTGGCTCCTGTATCATTTTGAGGAGACTTCATGGATATTTCAGGCTCACCTTATACATTTGCTGTCCCAGACCTATAATCCTCCATTCTTCCAAGGAGACTTTATCCCTGTCAGTGGTACATGATATTTAAAGTACACTGTAATGTCGGTGTTAGAGGTGCTTGTTGTTATTGGTTGCCATTGTTTCCAGTAGAAAGTCCTTGAAAATACATATTCAAAAAGAAAACTATACAAAAACAAGTGTGTACTGATAGTTTGCATAGAAGTTTGACATTTCAATGCTTTTACTTTAATTCTTTAATTTGAAGCTTTTTTCTTACACTGGAAGTCTTGGTTTTGAATAAAAATAACATAAACATAATTATTTCCACCCTCTCCTATTTATCTCCCACTAGAAATATAAATAAATATAATTTTCAAAAAATTTAATAATAATATTTTTACAAATATAGTTTTCAAAAAAGAGTTCTAATAATATTTTAAAAAATAAGGCAACCAAATGAACTTTAAAGACTTATTTTAAGCTGTATTTATCTTTAGAATACATTTGTCATAGCTATAGCATCAAAATTATATCTTAGAGTTACTAGAAATAATTATTTTCTATATTTGGTAATTTTAATAGTTGATATGCAGTTACATTCATTTGTTTCAGCATAATTTTCATTTTTAATATTAACTTTTTAAATATTTCAAAATATCAACAATATACATGATTTTAAAGTTGAAACTATGTATTATAACAAGATATATTCAAATAAATATTTATATCCAAGTCCCTTCTGCTATTTAGCCTAGAGGCAATTTTATTAGTTTTTAATTTATCCTTCCAATTGCCTTTTCACAACTATAATTAGATCCATACATATATTCTTCTACCATCTTTACATAAAAGATAGTATATATATTTTATATACAGTTCTCACCTTCCTTTTTTCATTTAACAATATATCCTGGAGATTACCCCACTTCAGTAACAGAGTGCATCCTCATTCCTTTTTGTGTCTGTATGTTACTCTCCATTCAGTATCTACCCCCTAATTTATGTGATTATCCCCTATTGATAGATATTAAAGTTGTCTCTAAGGTTTTGCTAATTTAAGAAATTCTTTGATTAGTAACTTTGTGCGTGAGGCACTCTTTTGCCATACCATCATTGGGAAAGTTTTCTAGGTAAATTGCTCAAAGAATAAATTCATGTGCAACTTTATTAATGTTGATAATTATTCTGCTTGGGGCAGGGAATGATGTATTATTTTAAAACTTCAGAGAGACTGATCAAGAAGGGCAGGGGAAGGCAAGAAAGCAAAACCCAGCAAAGTTAGGAATGCAAAAAGGATGTCACCACAGCACTAGTAGTGCAAGGTCAGCTTGATTAAACTTACTACTTGGGTGACATGAAGGTGTGCATTCATCCTGGGAGGGCAGTTCCATTTCTGTTTCCACCTGATTCTTAGAGAATAGTCCTTTGACATTTCAATCCAAAGCATAATCATGCTCTACAGTGATGGGACCTAAATGACAATTTTTGTGCTCTGACCCCACTCAGCTTTCAGAAGAATGCCTCACTGGCTCGGGCTCTCATCTGTCTCCCCTAGAATCACCCCTCCTGGAAAAACTGCTCTCAATTCCAGACTAACTTCTTGCCATTGTTTTCTTCTGTATTTTGACCCAGTGATTTTTCACATTAGCTCCTAACAACTTCAAGAACATGTTTTTCACACACTTAAACAGCCTTTCTAGCTGTCCTCAGAGGAGGACACAACTGGTTTGAATAACCCAGTCCTAGTATAAAACTTTGTTTTATTGACTTTTTAAAGAAGACATGTGTATTATTTACTTTTATTGTGTTTTTAAATCTGTTTTCTATTCTATTAATCTATTTACAATGATCTGTTATTAGTAACTTGAACTTATTGCCTGGATGCTCAAATGACTTATTCTTCATATTTACAGTTCATAAGTTTTATTAGAATGCAGTACATGCTCACCATCCTGAGTCCATCTCCTCAGGTACCCAGCACTCTGAGGTTTCTACATGTAGCCATCTGTATTCCTCAGCTACAGGAAATGCTCCTGAATCATTGCTTTAAATACATATTTGGATACATTGCTTGATTTCTTTTCTTAAAAGACTCTAATTATACATTTTTTATCATCTTTTAGTCTATGCATTTTTAATTTTATAACATTACTTTTTTTCTAATTTTTCCCTAAATTATGCCTTTTTTTTGTTTATTTGTTTCCCAGGTTCATGCTGTTTGGCCATTCTATTTATGAGCTCTTTATTTCTGATTTATGCTGTTCTTCCAAAGTGCTCAGTCATTTTCAAAAAATAAATTATAGTTTTCACATAATTTGTACCCACTATTTAAAATTACTTCTAATTTTCAAAACATTATTTGATTCATTTTTATCTTTGTTCTTGTAATAAATTTATGGGAGTTAAATCCTTTATCCTTTTTTCCATTTTAAAATGAGATAGGGTTCTTCATCAAGTAGGGGAAGCATCTTGCAGGAGAGGGTCAAACACGCTTCCAGGTCCTCCCCCCCCAAAAGCATTATAAAGTACTCAAAGTTTAGCCCATTTCTTAGAGCTATGCCTGCTTGGGGAGGGTTTCCACCTTAACCATGTGTTACCTAGATCCCCACGTTAATGATTGATTTCCGAGGCAGTTGTCTTACTTTTCCACCTTATATTTTTCTTTTATAACATTATATGAGATGATTCCTCTAGGGCCTCCATACTATCTGAGCCTTTTCTCCCTGTCACTGTTAGAATTCTCTCTGGCTAATTTGGTTTTATAAATCCAGCAGCTCCTTCTGGCTGAGTATCTGTTCTTCACAAAGGAGTATTTTCTGAATATTTCCAATATATAATATTTGAGGCTGTAGACCACCACCAGACTGTGTGATCATTGTCAATTATGGTTTTTTGTACGTGTATTCAACTCAGAGTCCACGCAGGTCTATCTACATGTTGTGGTCCTTCTTAGACACATTTTCCCAGGTTTCTACTCAAAATATCGTCTTCTGCTTTTGGAGGTGAGTGTTTGTTGATTATTTTGCAGTTCTGTGAATATATGGTCATTCCAACAGGTCTTTTAACAGTTTCTGTGACACTGCTTCTGTCCCCTTCACCCTGGTCCTATTGCTGTCAGTAGATTGTCTACACATACTCAAGAGTTTCTGGGGACTTCCATCACTTAGTTTTGTGAAGACATCAACCATGTGCTTTGTCTTTTATCATTCCATTTATTCTGTTTAACTTCAGTAGAAGTTTGGAATCATTAAAAATATTGCTATTAATATGTCCCCATCATGACCATGTGTACCCATGCATACATTTTAAAATGAACACAAATCTAATATAAAATAAAATTCATTTATCTTTTCTTTCAAAGCTTAGCATTTTCAAAGAGTAATCTGCACTCACTGTCTGCGTTCTCATCTTTCAGCATGAACAATTTTCCTTAACAGAGCCAACAATACATAACAACTGTAACAAGGGACAGAGTTACCACTGACATGAATAAAAATAGGTAAGAAAAATGCTTTCATGTTCAGAGAAGAAATCATTTAGTTCTGCCATGTTTTTGTGCGGAGCCTTAAAAGACCAGTGGGGTTCGGTTGTTTTGAAGGGATGAGAAAGGGAATCCAAACAGAGTGTTATCAGGGACAATCAGTAGGTGTCCAGGAGACAATGGTTTTAATTACTCCCCAATGTTGAACCACTTTACATCATTTTTCCCTCACAAAGTATTGCTATAAACACAATTAAGATATCCATTGCACAGACCAATTTAACATTCTAGAGGGCAAAGCTCAGATACTGTATTTTGCACGTGATTTTCTAATTCTGAGATGGACTTTTTATATTTTCAGAATGCTCTGTGAAGTACTAATGCATCACTGCATGCTTCCTTATTTGACAAATGGGCCAATAATAAGGCAGTGGTGGAGATTATGCCAAAGATTGATATTTTCTCCAACGATAAATCCCTTCGAAGAAAGGACAAAGCTGGAATATTTATCAGAGTGGAATCAACTGCTCTCAGATTTCCTTTACTATAGAATAATTCTGGAAGGGTGTGGGAAAGCATGAATATATATATATATATATATATATATATATATATATATATATATATTTTTTTTTTTTTTTTTTTTTTTTTTTTTTTTTCATTTTTCCGAAGCTGGAAATGGGGAGGCAGTCAGACTCCCGCATGCGCCCGACCGGGATCCACCCGGCATGCCCACCAGGGGGCGATGCTCTGCCCCTCTGGGGCGTCGCTCTGTTGCATCCAGAGACATTCTAGCGCCTGAGGCAGAGGCCACAGAGCCATCCCCAGCGCCTAGGCCATCTTTGCTCCAATGGAGCCTCGCTGCGGGAGGGGAAGAGAGAGACAGAGAGGAAGGAGAGGGGCAGGGGTGGAGAAGCAAATGGGTGCCTCTCCTGTATGCCCTGGCCGGGAATCGAACCCGGGACTCCTGCACGCCAGGTGGATGCTCTACTGCTGAGCCAACCGGCCAGGGCCTATATCTTTAAATATAGACAATTTCCTCCCAACATTTCAGGCATAATATGTGAACCAAGAGCTATGTTCATTCCATATGACTCTGCTCTTCTCCCTCAGTTCTGCTGGGTGGGAGGTACTGTGGTACTAGCTGGCATTGTCAAGGACAGAGCACACAAATATATATGGTGAAGAATTATTGTCCTCCAAAGAGAAATCACATTGGGCTCAAGGAATATGGAATTTCACAAAATGTGAAATGATTGCACTTGGAATATCTATATGTGTACTGTACTTTACTAGTATTGGTTTCAAGAACTTTCAGTTGAACAAATATTTGGGGGGGAAAAACCCCGAAGGCTTCATTTGTGTTATGACTTTCACAACACAGGTTGAGCCATCTCGGGATACTAATGAATGCAGAGCGGCAACGGTGCACGCAGCCTGGACCAGCTTTTACCTGATACGAACAGTCTGGCACTGTTGCTCTGCCTCGTCTCCCCTGTGTATCTGTGTCGCGTGATGCAGCGGTAGTTATACAATCCATCTTCATTCTGTACATCTTTAATATACAAGGCTCCCGTGGATGTGATGAGAAATCTAGATCCTGCAAGAGAGGGACCAAAGCAACCTGGTCAAATCAACCAAGTCATTGAACAACTGTTGTCACTTGAAGAAACCACATGCAAAGGATAATAATAATAATAGCTCTGTGTGTGCATTAATTTAAGGGTCCAAATTATTTTAAAATTTTAATAGTCTAAATTAGGAGTTTTTAGGAAGTATGTTGCACAATAAATATATACTTAGAAAATGTAATGCCATAAATTATTTTTTTAGGTCTCGGTCATGTACATGTATTGTAGCAACAGAGCTGGCATATAATTGGTAGATAACTAATTTAGTGAATTTTCTTTGACCATACTTATTTTAGCATGTGACAGATTAAGGGAATATTAACTTTCTTTTGCAAATTTTTACCTCCTGTAAGTATAAACTTTTGCCTTAGTTTGAAGTATTTTAAAACACACACACACATACACACAAATCAAGCAATAAAATATTCCACAAACTTCCCAGGAAACACTATTTAATTTTCCCATAACAATAACCAACACTTATTGCTACATTTTAAGACAAAGGTCAAATCTTCTTAGAGTTAGTGTTTTAGAGTACTTTGATTATCTTTTTAAACATTTTATTGAATTTATTGGGGGTGACATTGGTTAATAAAATCATATAGTTTTCATGCTATTTCTTTATTACTACTCAAATAATTGACAATAATTTTTTTCACCTCAGGGAGAAAACAGCTACACTCAGCCATTCCTTTCCCCTCCTCCCCCTTTTTTTTTTTTGACAGAGACAGAGCATCAGAGAGAGGGACAGATAGGGACAGATAGACAGGAAGGGAGAGAGATGAGAAGCATCAATTCTTTGTTGTGACACCTTAGTTGTTCATTGATTGCTTTCTCATATGTGCCTTGACTGGGGAGGGGGACTAGAGCAGAGCAAGTGACCCCTTGCTCAAGCCAGTGACCTTGGGCTCAAGCCAGCAACCTTGGGCTTTAAGCCAGTGATCTTTGTGCTCAAGCCAGCAACCATAGATAGGGTCATGTCTATGATCCCAGGTTTAAGCTAGTGACCCTGTGCTCAAGCTGGTGAGTCCATACTCAAGCTGGATGAGCCCGTGCTCAAGTGACCTTAGGGTTTCGAACCTAGGTCCTCTGTGTCCCAGTCCATCACTCTATCCAGTGTGCCACCACCTGGTCAGGCAAGCCATTCTTCCTTCATATCAACATGGGACATAGTATGTTTTCTGCATGACCTATGATTTTATAACTGCACAGAACCTCGTTTTCTTTACCCTGATATTTTTTTCCTTTTGATTCAAACCAGCCTCTTCAAACCTAAGAGTACCCTGCCTCACCTGTCTCACCCTCTCTTGAACATCTACTCCCTTAATCATGAAGTCCTCAGGACAATCACATTATGGTATCAAATAATCCTAGGAAAAAAAGCCCAGGATTTATTGACCACAGAGGACGATAACATCCAGGCTTTTGTTGTGTTTCAGCTCCAGACCCAGGAAAGTTGAAAGAGCCCACCAACAAGATCCACATGAAAACAGGAAGAATGATTCCATGTCTGACATCAGGACTAGGTGTAGTGATCACCTACCTCTTACTCTAGCACTGACTTGACCCTAACCAGGACCTTAACTCCCTTATTCACCATAGTTAATGATTTCCCCCTATGTAACCCATCCTCTGGAAGCCATCAGGGACCCAGACCTTTGAACTCACCTATGACTTTAGGTGTGTTGCCATTTCTTTAAAAATAAACCTTTAATTTTTTGGCTGCAAACTCCTGTTGGCATTTGATTGGGATTTAATGCACACATGGGGATGAACCCTTTCAGTTCAGTAATAATATCAGCTTGTACAACTCTAGTTGTACAGAAATGACCAACATTTAGAGATAAATATCAGTGTTGCTTTAAGAAAGATGATGATTTTTTCTTTTGATAAAGTAATTTTTTTATTTTATTTTATTTTTTAATTTATTTTATTTTAATATTTACTGTTACATTATAATTTGATGATAACTCAAACAATGGCAAATGAATAAAACCCCAAGTGAGTTATTGTACCTACATGGTCAGAGACTCTCTACACTTTGTCAATGTTGGACACTTTCTATGGAGTATTTCTACATCTAATGTAATTTCACTTGAAAGAGAATGTGATTTTGTCTCTTTGCGAAAAGGCTATCATCTTCTTTTATTGTTTATTTTCCTTAGGTTCATCTAACACATCTTTTGGTTTATTTTAATCTGAATATACCAGGGATCTTGGTTTCATTGTTTTTAGGTCTCAAACATTCATATGGTGAACACAATTCTTACAGTCCTTGGTTATTTCTTGTAAGGACTATGTTTTATTCATAGATCAGTTGCACAAATAAAAAGGGCTTATGATTTCTTATGTAAATAAGAGCAATTCAAAAGGAATTAGATAAGTAAAGATCACAAGATAAATAGTGATCTAGCATAAGCTTTCCAAAAGAATGCAAATTAAACATCACATCAAATATCTTTATGTAATAAGTTCACTTTTTAAACAATTCCTTAAGGTTGCTTATTTTAAAATATGCTATAAATACACGAAATACTAGAATAGCTGGAAAAGCTAATGCTGTATATTCTAGAAATTTCTGCTTCATCCTTTCCCTGAAAGAAACTAAAAATACCTTGTACCACATGTCATGACACATTAAGTATTTCTTACCAGTATATATTGTGCATAATTGAAACATTTTTTTTCTCTTTCAATATAGTTTGCATGCTTATATAAAGCTTTAATAACCAGTTCCTTTAATGTACAGAGTGACAGGCAGAAAAGAGGGACAAAAAATACTATCCATGTAATTGCTGTCACCTTTCTAATATGGAGCATTTTTATTGGAATTGACGAGCCATCAGTGGTGGCAAATGCAAGTGGAAAGTGCTCTGTGTGCGTACTGCCCCAAGTGGAAAGCGCTCTGCGTGCGTACCGCCCCAAGTGGAAAGTGCTCTGTGCGCGTACTGCCCCAAGTGGAAAGCGCTCTGCGTGCGTACCGCCCTTCATAGGTGTCTGGGAGGCACAGGATATGGAACGTGTGCGTTTATTAACCCGCCAGTTCCAGAGAGGGCCCTATTCTCTAGGCACATTTAATTTAATCACTGTTTTTGCTCCTGTAATAGATGAGTTGTTGTTTTTTTTACTGACTTATCATGCAAATAAGACTCTCTAAGACATGTCATTTCGGGAAAACGTGAACCTTGTTTGTCTTAAACATTTTCTGAAATATTCTCATGAAGGAAGAAGACATTGACTGAATTATTGTACATAATTCAAACCATCTCTGTCTAGCCCCTCACTTCTCACTGAAACCTATCTCAATAGTGATCAACATTTTAAAGCATACAATTAGGATGAAGAATAGAAGCCTTTAGTTAGGGGAGGGCCACGAAGGCTCAGGGTCCTTGGGTCCATCTGAACTCCTCTGAGATTTATGAAACTCTCAGGGGACAACGAAGGCACAACAAAGTTGTGTGGTGACAAAGAGTCATCTTAACTCTTCAACTTGCCACTGCACCCCATTTTCTGCCTTATATCAAGGAAGGTATTTGTATCATTTGAATTAAATAGTCTCTTAAGTGGGATTGAAAAATATGCTTCCACTGAAATAGCAGAATATTAACGTATAAAATATTAATGTTAATACTGACACTAATAAACTGTATACACATTGTCTTTGTTTTTCTCTCTCTCTCCCTCTATACATGCGCACACAGACACATACATACCTCCCTTTACTACTCAGAACTGTCTGGTAAAATATAACCGTGCAAACCCAAAATTGTATAGGTTACTTTATTTCCCTTGGAAAACTATTAGCACTTTAGATGGAAACATTTCTAATTACAGTATATACTTTGTGTCATGTTAAACACATTGCCATTCAGTCAACTGGATCATAGTGAATGATTTTTGGATTCAGGGTCATCACTGAGGACGATTACTGAGCTGTGCTGCTCAGTTATTAGAGGAATGTCTCAGAAGGTATCTTGACTTCTCACCATACACTATATGGTCCCAAGGTATTTAAGTCCCTGGTTTTGACTTTAATAGTTTACCTGCTCTGTCTTTTACTACCAAGCTGTTAGTCCTTCCTTCTCCCTGTTGTCAGTATCTCTGTCAACTCCCTCATGATTTGATGCATTTGAGATGCAAAGGTAGAAACCAGACAAACTAAAGCTGTTAGAACTTTACATAAACTGAGAGTAAATGGGTTATAAGAATGTGCTGAATATTAATTGACATGAGTTTGTATGCTGTTTCTTTTCTATTTTATTATTATTTTTTAAGTGAGAGGAGGGGACATAGATAGACTCGCTCATGTGCCCCAACTGGGATCCACCTGGCAACCACTGTCTGGGGTTCATACTCAAATCAACTGAGCTATCCTCAGCACCTGAAGCCAATGCTCAGATCCGCTGAGCTATCCTCAGTGCCTGAGGCTAATACTTGGACCAACTGAGCTATCTCAATGCCTGGGGCCAACACTTGAACAAATTGAGACTGGGGAGAGGGAAGGGGGAGAAGCAGATGGTGGCTTCTCCTGTGTGCCCTGACTGGGGATCAAACCTGCGACATCTATATGTCAGGCTGATGCTCTGTCCACTGAGCCAACTGGCCAGTGCCATGCTGTTTTAATTACTATCAATTCATAGTATAATTTGAAATCAAGGATTATAATACCATCAGCATCATTCTTTTTTTTTTTTTTTTTTCAAGATTGCTTTGGCTATTTAGGGTCTTTTGTGGTTCCATACAAATCTGATAATATTTTATTTTGTTCTATTTCTTTAAAAAATATCATTGGGATTTTGATGGACATTTCATTAAATCCATATATTGCTTTAGAAAATATGTATACTTGAAACCTATAAATCTTTTTAACTAATGTCACTCTAATAAACTTAATGGTAAGAAAATATTCCCTGGTATATTTGTCACTATCTGTACATCAGACACATAATCGAAAGTTTTCCAAATTAATTGTTCTTCACCTCTCATCCAACAGCTGGTCTGACTGTTCCTTCTTCTATAATATATCCTGATTATGCACCTCCCTCTTTCTCCACTGCCCCACCCAGGACTAAAGATCCAGCCTCTCCACACTCTGTTTCCTTACCTTCTCTCAGACTGTTCTCCACTCATCATTTATGGTCATTTAACATAATGAATAATTTCAATCATTTAGTGTCAAAAGAGTGAGCTACACCAAATCATTCAGGGTGGACTACAATGCTTCAGGCTTTGACTGCATCTTCCGAGAACCATTCCTCCATTCTCTCCCTCTTCCATCATGACCCAGTCACACTGTCCCTTTAATCACTGGGCCTGAAGGTCCCTGACTCCTTCCCATCATCTGGGCTTAGTTCCTAAGACAACTTCCCAACAATGCCAGCCAGTACACATTGACCGCATTCATGATCACTCTTGCTCAGAGCACTTGATTTTATACATTGATGTGAAGTTATCTCGCGTGTGTTGGAAACTGTTTTCACATTTCTCTTGTTCAACTAAAATATCAGGAACTTCATTTGTCTTGCTCAACTTTTCTTCTGCATTACAGGGAAGTATGTGGCTAAGCTATCCAAAAATATGTTTGAAAGAGATGGGTAGATGAAACAGTCTGTCATTACTCAGATACAAAAGGTCTCTTCTTAAGTCTGAATAAAAAAGAAAGCAAACTAAAATATTTCTTTTTAGGTTTCAACCTGAAACTTCCTCATGTATAATACATAAAAAGAGCATTTCCCCCTCTTGGGGTGACTATAATATATTCTCATAGAGAAATGAGCATATTGTAAGATTTGGTGTGAACTATGCCTCCATTATGCTCCTTTGTCCTGTGCCGCCAGGCTGTTCGATCTGCAATAGGGACATTCACATGTTCAGGAAGATTTTAAAAGCATATTTAATTTTTTCACTTAGTCAAAAATATATCTTAGGGGTTTTTTTCCTGGTTATTTCCATCTAAACTAAGTTAATAGTAATTTTTAAAAAATGGTTCTTCTAATAAGATCCCAAATGGTAGTGCAACACTGTGACACTTCTATCAGCCGGGCCTGCTACCTCTGATGAACAGCCGTACTGTGTAACAGAACCGAACTTTCTCCTGAGCAGTTTTCATAATAGTTTCTGAAAAATTAGACAGACACAAGATTCCAAGTTCTAAGTATATAACACGACAAATGGGATGAGTTTCCAAATGGATATCTTACAATTTTTTAGTTTGAAAGTTAAATTAGCATTAATTAAAATAGAAGTAAAAATAGAAAAAATGTATATACATAATCAATGAAAACTTTAAAGTTATAAATTTCTCAAATTCAGGTGTGGGTTGGAATAAAATGGACCTCCCAGTTTGGTTCTGAGGTATGTCTGTAATGTGATGGGCATCAAGCTATGACTAAAGGCAGGCATGAAGAAACAACAGGCATTTTGTAAGCAGCTGGGTAGCCTGAAAAGAATGACTGCTTAAGGACAGTTGTGTTAGAAGCTGTGCCTAAGGGGGAGCAGCGAGTAGGTCCTTAGACAAGATGTCTAACCTGATCACAAGGGTTAAATTTGGTCTTCTGCAAAATTGATAAGTTGAATAAGAACCCTTGGTACATCAGAATGCAACCTTATTTGCAAGTAGGGTCATTGCAGATGGAATTAGATAAGATGAGGTCATTACTAGAGTAGGGAAGCCCCTAACCCAATGGGATGTTTCTCCTTGGGAAAAGCAGAAATTTGTCCACAAAACTATCTGGGCATGAGTAGGCTTAATCGGGGCCAACAGGCATGGTGGCTGAGTACAAGCCACCATTGTTCTAAATGTCATATGCTTTGACCTACTTAGTTCTCACAATGTCCCCATGAGCCAGGTACTGTCATTATTCACATTTTTTATAGATGAGAAAGGTGAGGAACAGAGGGAAAGTGACTTAACCTGTGTTCACACAACTAGAAGTAGCCCAGCCAGTGTGATACCTTGGCGTTCTGGCTAGGAACTCACGCCCTCACCCTCTGAGCCCCCTGTCTCTGAGTCAGGGCTGGAGCAGGACACAACAAGGCTGGGGTCCAGCGGGGGGACAGTGATTGGGACAGAAGCGATGGGCACAGAAACGTACTTAAAGTAGAAATATCAACAGACTGGGTTGGGAAGAAGAGCCCTCCAAGTGCTGAGTCCAAGGGACCCACAAGACTCACAGAGCACTGATAGAGCAGAGAAGTTGGGTGAACAGACAGCAGTTCAGCCCTGAGTAGGCTGGGTCACCTAGAGCAGGTGGTAAAAGTCAATCTGGAGGCAAAGTTTTGGGAATTGTGCATATCAGGGGTCCTTTATGGGAACTGATGCCCAGGAACCCCCAGGGAAGGAGAAAGGGAAGAGGGTCAGCAAAAGACACAGTGAGACAGATGAGACAGAGACCAGAAGAGTATGAAATTATGTAAGTGTAGGAACAAAGAACTTCCGAAAAGCAAGGTGAAAATATCTCAGCTCTGTGTCTTCCTATCACCAGAACCTAGAATAGAAACAAACTAACAGAGCCTCAGTTTCCTCTTCTGCACAATAGGGCAATATTACCTTCTTGGAGATACTGTGATATTAAAAAGAACGTTTATATATGTGCCTGCTAGTGAAAGGCACTCTAGGATAGCTGTAATCAGCAATAAATAATGATGATAAAATACCACACTTGCTAGATCAATAAACATATTAAATATCTACCTACAAACAACTTGTAATATATAAAATGAACTCAAAGAACACTATATATCATTGTCAAAGGACATAATAGAAGACCTGGATGAATGGAGTGTCATACCAAAGTCCAGGGTTAGACAGCTCAATATTGCAAATATGTCAATTTTGCACAAATGAAATTAATTATATTACTTGATTTCTGAACGGAATTTATTGAGACCTGGCCAAGTCAATACAGATTAAATGAGATACTAGTTTCAGCCAGGAGATTAGAAAATAATTAAAATATGTATTTATAATACACAGTGTTGGCAAGGGCATTCGTGAAGCCATTTGTTTTTGTTGGGCAATATGCTAGCATATTCCGAAGGCAAGAAACGAATACATTTCACTACAACCCATCCCCTTCAAAGACTCAGTCAATATGGAAGCAGTCATATCTGTGGCCAAATCAGTGTATGCATAGGAAATGCACTGCAGCATTGTTTAAAATAATTAAAAATTGTAAACAAACTTAAATGCCAATCAAGGGGTGAATATATAAGTCAGTAAATTAGGATGCATCCATACTATGCCGTTATTTAAAAAACAGTAAGGTCAATGTGTACATACTCCACGGAAAGATAGATCTCTAAGACCTAACAATAAAGTAATTACATAAAAATATATAGTGCTATATATAACAAGTAATGAATATGTGTGTGTGTTTACAAATTTGTGTATATACATGAACAGAGGGGAAGGTGTCAGCAGATATTACCCAAATGTTAACGGCAGTTGCCTCTGAAGTCATGACTGGATTAGGGGAAAGGAAGGGAGAATTGTGTTTATTTCATGGGTTTATGGGCTTGAATATCTTAAAAGGAAGCTCTATTCCTGCACTACTCATGCAGTTAAAATTCATTTTGAAGAAGGTGTCATTGGGTGGTGAGCAAAGGGAAGCCGCAGGTGCAGACCAAACCTGTCCGAGCAGCACGGCAGAGGGGAAGGTGGAAAGTCTAGGAAACTATGTTGGGAGTAAATGTGTCAAATGGCCTTTTGTTTTTCTTGGTTTTCAATCTGATCAACATCTGTACATGCTTAAAAACAGAAGGGTGGGCTTTCAATATTTCCCCTGGCCTTGGTAATCCTTCCCCTCCAAACACCTAAACCCAAATTCTGATGCACCGTGGATCGGATCCCCAGGTCTTCCTGAACTGCTCTGAAAACGCATAACTCCACACCTAATGTATTCAGTCTATTGGTTTCTGTGTGCTGGCCTTGCCTTCCCCAAATGACAGCAGCCTCTTCCAGGACAAAGTGACCCTCATCTGCCTTACTTATCTGCTCTTTCCTCTGCCTGCATTAAATACTTGCTTGGATCTTAATGTATATTTTTTGAATTTTCCCCAAAACTGTCCCAGTGAAATAAGGCATCATATTGTTGGGGCCTGTATGTTTATCAAGTACCATCACGGTATCCAAAAGTCATGAAGCCCCAGTCTGGACTTTAAGCTGTCTGGAAGAGGTACTTGGCCAGAAAAAGCGACATGATCTCTGTACTCGGCATGTGAGGAATAAGCTAGCAAGCAACCATTGGACAGGTTTGATAAGAAAGGAGTAATCTGGCATCTAGATGTTGAAATTCTCTCAAAGCAATCTCACTTAGATATTTTTCTTATGTAAATAAAATTCTCTCAGTGAAATTCTCCTGCAGTTAGACAAGGCTTAATTACACACTGTTAATTTAAGCCTGAACACTGCACCCAGACTGCACACCTAATTACCCTATTTAGGCTGTTAATGATCAGATCTTCGCTCTTGAGTAGATCTCTGAGTCCACCATTAATCTCTCCTCTAGTTAGATTTCTAGTTATTTAAAAGAAGTAAGCCTTGGAAAAAAATAGAATTTGAGGTAAAAAAATTATTTTAAGGACTTTGTAAAAAGAGAAAAGAAGTTTATAAAGCATAAACTGTGTTTATTCATTTATATGATGAGCAAAACAGTTTTGCCACTGACCCCTAGGAGAAAATATTTTAGACTGGGAGAAAGACACAGTAAATAGATTAAAAAAAAAAAAAAAAAAAAACAAAAAACAGAAAAAAAATCACTAACCATGACAAATGCTCTTAAGATAATTAAGACATGGAGACTGAATTAGACAAAGGGGAGCTGTTTAGACATGGGGCATGAGAGAGAGAGAAAGGGTTCCCATGGAGGGTGCATCTACAAAGAGGCACAAAGGATAGAAACAGCAGGGCTAAGAACAAAGAAGAGAAAGCACGTGCAAAAGGCCTGAGGTGGGAAGTGCTGAGGCATGCTCAAGGAATGAAAGAAGGTATATTTAAAAACTAAACTTGACTCTCATAGAATTGGCCTGGATGCCAAAGGGAGGCAGAAAGAAATGGTTAGAGGTAACTCCTAGGTTTTCAGGGAGAGGTCCTAGGTGGGTAAAAAAGAATGTCTTAGGGAAGGAGAAGCCCTGGGGTGTGGCACTCATCTGAGGGTTACTTATTTTGGACTTCCAGGAATTAAAAATAGTCCTTTACTGAAGAAGTAAGAAGAAGAATGTCGCTAAGTGGGCTTGCTGTCCCCCATTAATGTGTATTCAGCAGGAGCATATCCATGCTATTTCCTGTCCCAGGGTATTTCTGACTTTGAGGCTGAAAGGGAATGCACATTTCATAGTGACTGACTGTACCAGTCAGAGCTGTGTGATGTTGTCAATTAAAAAGCAACATGTTCAAAAACGAAAAGGAAGGGAAGGGAGAGCAGAGAGAACACTGCGCTTTGATCCACAGAGACTGTGCCTCCCTACCAAACTCTGTGTGGACCTAAATGAAACTGAAGACTCAGGCCTGCTGGTGGAACAATAAAAATTGACCATAATAGTAGCCAGATACACATGACGTAGGGGTTATGGGGAAAAAGTTTAAAACACAGGAACTATTAAAAATGAAAATAGACACTACATTGTGGCCACTTAATATTATGGGGTAATGATGGTTTTTCGCATGCTAGGTGGTGACCTACTAACAGGCTGTGAAATCAATTACATGGGCTATAACTTTATTTTTAAAAAATAAAATAGAGTAGGTAAAATCAGTATACATCACAAATAGTAAAAGTAAGTGTTATGTGAAGACTTTTAGTTTACATGTGCCTATATGGAACTGTGAGTGTATATATATGTATATATGTGTCTATGTATACATATATACTTACTAGGTCCCTTTATATAGTATAGTTTTGCTATGTATTTCTTACTGGGAGTCAGAGTAAAAATGTTTGAAGAACTCTGCTCAGCATCCTGGAAATTTAGCTATTCATTTTTGACTAGGTTTCCTGTGTGCAAGCATGTCTAATAGTCCTGGTATAGTTAGGATTCTTAAAGTCTTCCTTCTAAACATTCAGATTGACAAATTTATGTGGCCACAGACTGACAAGTCTATATGACCTCAGACATGGCTGCATTTACAGCAACAGTGGCAGATAAAGCAATCAATTTCTTTTTCAAGCTACATCATTTGAATATCTTAGATTATGTCTGTTTCATAATGTCACATGAAGATATCTAAGGAAATTACAATGGGTTTATTGAGCCACTCAAACAAATATGTATGCAAACATATACTTACAAAAACACCCCATGATTGAAACCACGTCATATAAATGGCCTGACCCAATGGGATGACATTGATGTTTTAATACCAGCTTCTGTTGTGGTAAGATACCAAAGAATTGAAAAAATTAATATTTTAGGAGGAAGAGTCAGGTTTCTTGTCTCCTCCTTTCTGTAGAGAGTGAGGGAAGAGAAATGTGAAAGTTTCCTGACTTGCAGAGACATACTGTGTAGGAAACCCCATTTTACTAGGAAGCTTAAAGGGCATTTTATAATTTGTGCTTAGCATACAGAGAGATTTTGTAAACATGATTTCTATACTTGTGTGTGATTTAAACCAGCTCAGGATGGACGACAGCATTGTGTTGTAAATAGAGAGATTTTGTGTTGGGTTTTGAGTGGAAGTGGAGTAGAAACTTGTATTCCCTCCCTCCTCCCACACCTGTGACGAAGAGAATAAACACCTAGCCAGGTGCAGGGGGAAGGGAAGAAAGAATAAGTGAGTGCTTTTCCTCCCCTCAATGAGCCATTCACAAACACTATCCCCGGGCCGCCATGTGGGCTCCCCCTCCCACCCTGAAGGCGTATAGTTGATGTATATGCCTCTAGACAAAGGGAGGGCAGATGAACACTAAATGATTTTGGAATGTCTTTTAATATGTAAAACAACATTTTTCACTATTGTGTTACCTTATAAGTTTTAATATGTATAAATATTTTTTATAAATCATATAAGCTTGCTAATAATTATGTCATCTTCCCCTCCTCCTCCTTTTGCTGCCAACCTGTGTGTGATCAAGGGTATACTAACCTGCCTCAGGTCTATATTCTGCTCTGCACGATTTGGGTCAACTATGCCCTGTGTTAGTCATATGTGGCCAGCATATAAATACAATAAATCTCCTCCTTTTAATAAAACTCCTTAAAAATTCATTTGGACTTGGTGTCTCTACATAAACCCAGCGGAATGGGTACTTTACAACACTGTGTTCCAGAGCCTTTTGCTGTGAGAATAACTCAAGTCTCTCTGTGGCTTCTCCAGACTTAACTGATCATGAAACTAATTTCTTAGCATGTCTTTTGTAACAAAAGATTACCATTATAGTCATACAGCATCTGTCTACAATCTACAGAGCCAGTAACAGAGTTGACGGTAACCCTGCTACTAGAGAATAGTTCCTGGTCATAGAGAAAGAAAACAGACATGATTAAACAAGGCTGAAAATACTACATCTATGATTAATCAAGGTTAAGTGGGAACCACTCCGGTCCACAGGCTGTGGGGACTCCACAGAGAAATGCCATTAGGTCACTTAGTGAGAATTTTCCTTCCCTGTAGGAATCCCCTCAAAAAAAGAGTTTTGTAAATTTTCAAAGAGAAAACCTTGGGAAGGTACTGTTTAGCTACCCACCAGCTTTGGAAAGCAATTGGACATGGCAAGCACTTAATATTGTTGTTTTGTTTTAACTGTATCATTATTTGCAATCTATATATGAGTAGTAATACTATTTAAGAGTAGCAATGAAGATTTTCTTTATAATTACATTGCTTTAAGCAAATAAGAAACAAAAATTAAGAAACAAAAATATCTAATAGTAAAAATGGCATTATGAGATTACAGAAATCATTGAGGTGGTTCATGAATGACCAACATTTGAGAAGCACTATATTTGTGATGCTTCCAAGAACAGGTTAGTTACATATTGTTCCTTAAAGACAGGGATAAAAAGGAAAAGATGAAACTGCTCAGAACAACGTAAGAAGTTGGCAGGTCACCTGCATGCAACAACTTCCTATGTTGCAACAGAGAAATCTGGGCTCACTGAAGGCCAGAAAAGGAGCAATGGGGTGACCTCAATGCAGGAACTTTGTGTGTTAGACCACTGAAGTCATGAATGGTAGAAAGGGGTTCTGGATGGCCCAGGGGTTGGTGCCAGTGCTAATGTGGGAAGGTAGCTAGATATTGAGGGGGAAAGGAGCAAAGAGAGTCAGATATTATATTTAATAAAATTTGGAAAGCCTGCTTCAGTAAGAAGCTACAGTATTCCATGTATTAGGAAGCTATAACATTTACAATTCTGGATACGCCCGGGGAGTGCCACACTAAAAGGATTAACACTCCCTCATTCTCCCGCGTAGGGAGAGAGAACCAGTTTTTCTATTCCCCAGAGTAAAACCAATCCAACCTCAGACCATGAGGAAATGTGCTTCTGCGCTTCCACTTTAAGCATGCTCGCTGGAAGCCAAGAAGGTACCCATAGAGGCCTGTCAGTCTAGCCTAGAAAAAGGATATGATCAATAGTGGGAGGAACCAATGCAAGACCACAAATGATTAAGAAGCTAATTGGCTGTCTTAAAGAAAAGTTGGTCTTTTCCAGCCTACAAATATAAACATGGGACTAACAAAGATCTAGTACTTCTTGCTCTATCTTCCCTCACCTGGGAATGTGCACTCACCACATTTGCTCCTGAGCAGCCATGCTGCGTGGACTGACAGCCACAGTCTCCCAAATACAGGCTCTGAGCAGTGGCTGGACCAGACTAAGCTTTGAGAGGGACTGAACCATGGTGCAGAATATTTTGACTTTGGTCTTTATACTGGGCTTAATGAAGTCAAGACTGGATTTTTCCTGGGTAGGACCGATGGAGATGAGACACTGGAAACCTATGGGCAGTCCATTTCAACCCTGAATAAATCTTACTGCAGAAGGCTCATCTTCTCCAGATGGGGGTCCTGTAAATGGCTTTCTCTGCAACTCCATAAAAGAACTCCATTTTCAACTGTAACACCAGGAGATTTTCAAATTGTGGACGATTTTCAGATTGTGAGGCAAGAGGTAAAACTCAAGAGGAAGAGAAATCAACCTGTTGAAGTTACATAGAGAATGTGGCTGAGAGCTGAGTGGGGAAGATTTGAAAGACATTGAGAGAGGTGACCGATGGGAAAAACCAGCCAAGCAGCCTGAGACCAAGGCAGAAACTCTGGGGAGACAGGCTCAGCTTCATAAGGGATCGCTTAGGCTTACTATAATGGACTACTCCTTTAGGGGATGTTCTGGCCTATTTATCTTCTTCAATCTTGTCCTCTCCTCTTTCCTCTGCCCCCCCTTTCCTTTTTCATTTAATTGAAAAAGGACAAACCATCTGCACAAACATAAAATCTCATCTGCGTACCCATCACTCAGAATCGATCATTGTTAAAACTTATTTTAATGAAAGAAAACTTAACAGAAAAAGTTAAATTTTTTTCTTTGCTCCCTCCCCTTGCCTATCTTTTTCACATAAGAAGCCACCCTTTTCAGGAAGTAAGTGTATGGCTCCCAGGTTACAGGTGTCACGCTATCACACACGTGTATGCACCCATGAACTATATATACATCATATCATTCTGTATTCTCTTTTTTTTTCAAATTTGCATAAATTGCTTACTATTTATCATGAAAAACTTGCTTTTTCCAAACAATGTTGTCTTGTTACGCTCTCTCTATGTTGATTTAGACACATCTAGTCCATTTTTTTTAATGGAAATACTGTCATATGTATAACTCATGATCATCACAATGAAGCTCAACTGAGGCATGACTTTTTCTGGGGTGTTGTTTTTTTTTCATTTCTGTAGTCCTACCACCTAGAATAATAGTACAACACACATTATATAATAGTTGCTTATTAAATATCTGTCAAATGAAAAAATGAACTCATTTATTCCACTTTAAGATATCTGATGTCAATCATTCACTATTTTGAAAAATGTATCATCTTCCTTGGCCTACACATGAGAGTCTCGCTGACATGTTCACCTGGATATATAATTATTGGGTTGAGAGGTGCTATGTTTCCAATTTTCCTGCAATGCCACATGACTTCTGAAAGGCCCGCCTGGTACAGCATGTGTCACTGCTTGGCTGAGGTGGGTGGTACTCATGAGACCCCTGGACACAGGGTGGGAGTGGTGTGTTCTCAGTAATTGGTCCTCCCTGAGGACCTGGCATAATGCTTTGTCTTTCCTTTAAAAGCATAATGTCCATTTAAAAAAGAATGATAAGCCTTCACCAGAAAGAAGAGGTTAAGTTATTCCAAGTAATGAAGTGATCCTAAATGTAAAATAAAGAGTTAGGTAAAATGATTCACAGCCAGAACAGGGTCCCCTTGGGCTACTGGAGTATCGCCATCAGTCATGGCCTCAGGGCCTCAAAGCAGAGTCCCTTCCTCCCCAGGTTGTCCATGGTAACCCGAGAAGAGGCTGGATCCCACCACCCACGAGCAGTGCCATGGGTGAGTGCTGGTGCCCACCACTGTGGGAGGCAACATCGCGCTCCGTTAATTACCCACGGCTGTGGGCTGGCCAGCACACCTGCACACAGTGCTTTATTTCATTGTGCTGTGGGCCACCTCCTAGGCAAATATAAATGAAATAAAGCCTTTAAAAGGGAATAAACACTTAGATAAGCCACATTTACTTTTTATTGCAAAGCAACTCTTAATGGGTTTTGTAAGCTCCTTGGAAACATGAAAAGGAAAACGCACACAGGACCCTAAGTCTCTTCACAGATTATCAGACTTGGAGACTTTAGCTGAAGCATCTGTGGAGGGGACCAGGCTGTTTCTGAGACTTGTGAACATGACTGAGTGTTACAGGCAGCAGATGGACTGGCACAGTGCGCTCCTTGGCCAGGCATTTATTTGAGCTGATGGCTCTGCCCTGTCCCGGCGTGGAGAGCTTTGGGCCCTGCTGTTAGTCTGAGGCCCAGCAGCTGGGCCAGGAGGACAGGACTGAACACACATGGTATGGGAGATGCTCTAAGAAGTATAATAGTGAGTTCCTGTCTATTTGCAGTCCCTTAATACTTCTTTATTAATGTCAGGTAATGTTTGTTTTTGTTTTATTAATGTATAACTGATGCCTATGTTTAGTCCTCCTTGGGCTCTGCTAGACACTAATGACCAGAAAATTTTTATCTTTCGATAGTACCCTGTAAAATTCCTATTCAATTTAAAGTGCTAGGAATTATTATTTTCAATCCTCTATATATTTCCGATTACTTTTAATTGCATATTTGTTATACAAGCATCTAAAGAATCTTCCTTTAGAATATTGAGATGAAACTCCTTGAATTGACGTTTGGTCACTCCTGTTATGAAAATATTGTACATTATTTGGGATCTTAGTTTGTCAATTTTTTCCCCCAAATACTTTATTATGGCCAATAAGTCAAATGCAAGTTGGAGCAATTCTGATGATATAAAAAAATTAATCATTATGAATTCTTCCTGGTATAAGAAGCTTAGGATGATAAATAAATATAATAAGCATCCACTTAAGTGAACAAGAGTTTTCAGGGAAGGAAATCCTTAGGGATCTATGAATGAGGAAACTGAACACTAGGGAAAGATCTCAATGTGAGAGGTGCTCTGGGACATTTTCTCTTCTGAGAAGCAATAAGGACAGAAAAAAAAGAGATGGCTTTAGTCCTCCGCAAGTTGACCAAACTTCTGCAGAAAGCTGCAACCTCGCTAAATAAGTGGACTGAAATAAAAATTTCGCAAATAGCCTTGCCTGTCCCTGTTTGAGTTTTGGGTAGGAAGCGTGTCTAACCCCAGCACTGGCCTTGCACAGGTCCCAGGTTTTGATTTACGCTCTCTGAGGTCTAAGAGCCTCTGGAAAAGAAATGAACAAATGACCTAGTTTCCTAGAATATCTGACAGGAACAAAGGCAGGTGTTTCCTGAAGCACTGAGCCACCAGGGATGTTTACAGACTAGGCCTAACTCCTCCTTCCAGTTCCAAGCTCCCAACCCCAAACCACTGAACACATTAGAGACCAATTTACCATAAGACGAGAAGCAACAGAGACCTCAGAAATGGAATCACTGTACATAGATTACTGAATAAATATTTTTGAAATGTTTGCTAAAATATAAAATCGAATCAAAAATAAGAGAAAGGGAAAGGATAATGGCAAAAAGGACAGATACAGCCCTGGCCAGTTAGCTCAGTGGTAGAGTGATGGCCCGGCATGTGGAAGTCCCAGGTGTGATTCCTGGTCAGGGCACATAGGAGAAGCAACCATCTGTTTCTCCACCCCTCTCCCTCCATCTCCCCTTTCTCTCTCTCTCTCTCTCTCTCTCTCTCTCTTCTCCTCCTACAGTCATGGCTCAGTTTGAGCTCATCAACCCTAGGCACTGAGAATGGCTCCGTGGAGCCTCTCCCTCAGGTGCTAAAAATAGCTTGGTTGTGAGAGGCTCCAGATGGGCAGGGCACTGGCCCCAGACAGGGGCCGCTCAGTGAATCCTGGTTGGGGCAATGCAGGAGTCTGTCTATTTACCCTCCTCTCACTTGGAAAAGAAGGAAAAAAAAAGACAGAAACAATGAAACAGAATGTGCAGAAGATAAAAGTATAACGTATTTCCCCATGTAAAAGATGAACATTTTTTTTGAGAAATTTGGGGTCTAAAAACTAGGTGTGCCTTACACAGTGGTTTTCGATTTTTTTTTACTTGAATTTCCCACTTTTTTGTGCTTGTTTTTGTACTTATTGTTGAAGACAGTGATTCGTTATCAGATACAGATGAGGACAAGCTAATGGATTGGGAGTTTTGACAGTGATAAGGAGTTGTATGAATTTTATGATGAACATAATTTGAGTTCAATAACTTTATGTAATATATATTTTTTCAAATTTCAGGCCCTAAAATTAAGGTGAGTCTTATACATGGGAGCATCTTATACATGGGGAAATATGGTAATTTTTGATGTAGCTATTTAGGTTAGACAGAATTGGGGAGATTAGTGTATAATGAGATAAATATAAAGAAATTACCCAAAATATTGCCTAAAGAGAAAAAGAAACACAAAGATGAAAGAGAGGTTAAGAGATTTGGAGGAGAGATGGAGATTTATATGGATAATTACAATTTCAGAAAGAGAAAGTTGGGGGGAAAATGGCAGATGAGCAATATCTGGAGAAAATAATCTGAAAATTTCCTAGAATTGATAGAAAATAAACTTTCCAGTAATAGACTCCAGCCTGGAAATCAAGGATAGGCTTCAGGAAGGGGAAGTGTGACCAAGGACAGAAAGAGATGCAGAAAGTAATGATGAACAAAGAAATGGGTATGAATGAGTAACTAACCAAACGACAAATGCATCCACTGATCATTCATAATAATGACTAGTAGGGTAGATATAAAAATAAGATGTACCTAGAACACTGCACAGTAGCCTTTAAGGTGGGAGGGCAGCCATGGGAGGCGGGGCATTCTGAAGTCCTGGGGTACTGAACACGAGGTAGGTCAGTGTCACTCTATCTGTACCTGAAGGAAAGCGATTTCTTTAGTATGTTTGTGATGCTGACCCACAAATTCCACTCCACCCATGCCTTGACCTGACAAGCACCTACTTACTACCTGAGAAACCAGACAGTGTGCTTTGCAGCTTACAGAGGAGTTTTGTGATCACTACTTTATTGAATCTTCAATAGCAAAACTATAGGAATTAAGGCCATTTTAACCCCTTCACCTCCACTAATTAGTCAGGACGTGCCCTTTGAAAATATTGCACAAAATTAGAAGCATTGTCAACTTCGTATTTTTACAAATGTGTCTAATCTTACTAAAATCTACTAGACTGCATTCTAATGCACTGATGTAGTGGGCATGATGAATTCATTGCTCTAAGGTAAGTGAATCTTGTTTTAAAATTTTTTTCTACATTTTCTCCCCATATCTTCCCACCTAATAGTTGTTTACAGATCCATGTAGAACATGTTCATTTTATATTGGTTTCTACAAGCAACTTTCTCAGTAATATACTGTGCAATGTAACCCTCCTGTACCATTCAGAAATCATGGAATACAACATGGTAAATTTGCTCTTTTCTTCAATCTAATTCAACATGTGTTTAATAAAAGCAGCATATTCCATTATAAAGGGTGAATAAAAATTCCTTGTGTTTTAAGATAATTTGCTCTCTTCTAGAGAGAAAGCACAGAAGGATTTTCTCCAGCAGACATTTTACTCATTTTGATACCTTCTGATAAATTATTCTCATGTCATGCTGAGAAAACTTCAACTTATCATTTGAGTAAGGATATAATAAAGTCATTATAAGTGTCTCACACTGAAGCCATATTTCTTTCATTTCTTGGTATTAAATTTTAATTAGAGAATATCTTTTAAATAACCAGTATTTCATGGATAAAAATAGCATAAATGAGGGTATTAAGGAAAAGCTAAATATTATCAAAAAAGACATCTAACTAACAGGCATCACTTTTTCTTTCTGGCCCATTTTAAAAGATCCATTGTGTATACAGCAAACATCACAAAGGACTATACAAGATCAATGCTGAATTTCCATCATAGATCTCTTAGCATTAATATTTTCCAAGTATGTTAACAAAATTATTTGTTAAATTCCCCAAATCATTTTAACCTCATGAATCAGTTGACCAGGATGTTACTTACCATCAAAACCACAGCTGAAGTGCAAGAGATTTCTGAATTCAATGATTTAGATTAATAAATTTAGTTATAAAGCATACTCCTAACTAAAAAAAGAAAAGAAAATATTTTATAATTACTGGAGGGAGAAGCATTCCTCCAAAATTCTTCACGTACAGTGGCCAACTTTTATTGCCTGCTCGATTTCTTATTCAGTGGGCACCATTTTTGCTAGAATGTGAGAGACCACATGTGTAGCTAAGAAGGAAAGTAATTAAGAGCAAATGTATCCTCAGATATTGTGCTGCCAGAGTTGGAAACCTGGGTGTTCATGATCTTGGGGATCATTATTATAGTACATGTCATTGAGAATAAATCCCAGCTGTTACCTGGTCATTGTGTGACTCTACCTCCTATCCCTATGAAATCCTTTTGGAGAGGAAGTCAGTCATATGACAATGTTGGGGGAAGAGACTGGTGGTGTCGCAGTTCAGTTTTGCATAACCAAGTATCCTTTGACTTCTCTTGCCCAGTTTCATATGCAGACTTTCTCAGCAGGTGTGTGAGCCTAATCTCAAAGTTTAGCCCAAAGCTCAATTTTTGTCCGTTTTCCGCTCTACCTCACAGCCTATAGCATGTGGAGCCTATCAGTTATCTGTTAGACAGCAACAATTTTAGAAGGGTCTATAATAGCCAGCCAAGCGATGACAATCTCTGTTTTCAAACTGACAGGTGCACAGGCGCGTGCGTGCACACACACACACACACACACACACACACACACACACACACACAAAACCAAACCAAAACCAAAAACCCCCAAGATTTGGATCATTCATGGCAGAAAACAGAAGGTCTTTGATGAACTGATCGTCTGTGCCACTTATTTAATGTTTTACTTTTGGCTTCATCTTTCCAAATGATGCCTGTGTTAGTTTCTTAGGGCTGCTATTACAAAGTGCCACACACTGAGTGGCTTAATTTACAGAGGTTTCTTCTCTCACATTTCTGGAGGCCAGAAGTATGAAATCAAGTGGTCAGCTGAGCCACACTCCCTCCAAAACCTCTGAAACTGGATCCTTCCTTATTTCCCCCAGCTTCCAGTAGCTCTGGACATTTCTGATTTATAGCCATGACTCCAGGTTGTATCTCTGCCTTCACCTGCCCATGTTCCCTCTGAGTCTGTGTCCAAATTTCCCACTTGTTATAAGTGTACCAGTTAAATTGGATTAAGGCCCCAGCCTACTACCTTATGACCTCATCTTAATTAATAACATCTGTAATGACCTATTTCCAAATAAGTACCCATTCTGAGCTAGTTGGGTTAAGGGGTTGAGACTTTCAACATATCATTTGGGCAGCATGACACAATTTAACCTATAACAGCATCTCAAAGAAGCACATACTTGCCCATCTCATGTTGACCAAGGTTGAGATAAGAGTGAGCAAACTCTGCCTAGAGTTCTCTCTGCAAGGGAGGAAGGTGGAGAGAGTTTCTCTTAAAAGAATAGCTTTATTATGGAACAAGAGTCCAAAATACATAGCATTTCATGTGAGCTGGGTTTGGCCGCATGAAATCACTGTGCTCTTGAACACACTCACGGAGCAGTGGTCTCCCCAGCAGCTGCTGCTCATACCCTGCTGGGGGCTCTTCCTGGGGGCAGACCTCTGGCTGTCAGAATGAGCACAGAGGTTCATTTAATCATTTGGATGAGCTTGAACTCAGGAGCCACTTCTATATGAAGCAGTCTATGTGTGCATAAACCCCAAACAGAGAAATCTTGAAGAAATTTTGGACAATGTGCTAACCTTGTCTTTGAGATAAGAATGCCACTGTTTTTAATGCAAATCTCAGATCAGTGAAAATATGAGGGAACCCACTCAGTTTAATCAAATGAAATAATGTGCCTACAAGTGATTTAAAAGCAAAACTACAACATATCCTACGTTTTCTTTCTCTTGGAGGAAACAGTTTTAATTTTGCTGGCCTGTGTGGAGATTCATTCCTCTCTCCAATATTTGTGCCCACTATGGAGCTTTTCTCTACATGAGGGTGAGGGTGGGCACAATTGTCAATGACGAGGCACTTCCATGCTGCATGTCCCTCGTGAACTGGAGGAGGATGTTGGTGCCCCCACAACATCCCATATGGCACTAGGCATGCCATTCTGTATTGGATGCTTTTTTACTAGCAGTATTTACAGAAATGTGTCATTCCATTGCTTTTATGGGAAGCTCCTTATTACAAAAGTTTGAAGAACTATTCACTCCACAATGTCGTTTTGAATATAGTATGCTAATGCAATTTGCATATACTATGATTTGGCATGTGGCCCTGGCTCATCTAGATGAAAGGGACTTTGACAAGTCCTTCATCTTCCTCTCTTGGGAAGTGACAGATGTGCAAAGGGGAAGGGAACTCAGGATGTGGGAACCAAGACATATCAACCACTCAGGATGAATCTTTACTTCTTTATCTCTCTTTCTTTTTTTTTTTTTTGAATTTTTTTTTTTTATAATACTTTTATTTTTTTAATGGGGTGACATCAATAAATCAGGATACATATATTCAAAGATAACAAGTCCAGGTTATCTTGTCATTCAATTATGTTGCATACCCACCACCCAAAGTCAGATTGTCCTCTGTCACCTTCTATCTTGTTTTCTTTGTGCCCCTCCCCACCCCCTTTCCCTCTCCCATTCCCCCCTCCCCCCCGTAACCACCACACTCTTATCAATGTCTCTTAGTTTCACTATTATGTCCCACCTACGTATGGAATAATACAGTTCCTGGTTTTTTCTGATTTACTTATTTCGCTTCGTATCATGTTATCAAGATCCCACCATTTTGCTGTAAATGTTCCGATGTCATCATTTCTTATGGCTGAGTAGTATTCCATAGTGTATATGTGCCACATCTTCTTTATCCAGTCATCTATTGATGGGCTTTTTGGTTGTTTCCATGTCCTGGCCACTGTGAACAATGCTGCAATAAACATGGGGCTGCATGTGTCTTTACGTATCAATGTTTCTGAGTTTTTGGGATATATACCCAGTAGAGGGATTGCTGGGTCATAAGGTAGTTCTATTTTCAGTTTTTTGAGGAACCACCATACTTTCTTCCATAATGGTTGTACTACTTTACATTCCCACCAACAGTGTATGAGGGTTCCTTTTTCTCCACAGCCTCTCCAACATTTGTTATTACCTGTCTTGCTAATAACGGCTAATCGAACAGGTGTGAGGTGGTATCTCATTGCCGTTTTGATTTGCATTTCTCTAATAGCTAAAGAAGATGAGCATCTTTTCATATATCTGTTGGCCATTTGTATTTCTTCCTGGGAGAAGTGTCTGTTCATATCCTCTTCCCATTTTTTTATTGGATTGTTTGTTTGTTTGTTGTTGAGTTTTATGAGTTCTTTGTATATTTTGGATATTAGGCCCTTATCTGAGCTGTTGTTTGAAAATATCATTTCCCATTTAGTTGGCTTTCTGTTTATTTTGTTATCAGTTTCTCTTGCTGAACAAAAACTTCTTAGTCTGATGTAGTCCCATTCATTAATTTTTGCCTTCACTTCTCTTGCCTGTGGAGTCAAATTCATAAAATGCTCTTTAAAACCCAGGTCCATGAGTTGAGTACCTATGTCTTCTTCTATGTACTTAATTGTTTCAGGTCTTATGTTTAGATCTTTGATCCATTTTGAGTTAATTTTTGTACAGGGGGACAAACTTTAGTCCAGTTTCATTCTTTTGCATGTGGCTTTCCAGTTTTCCCAGCACCATTTATTGAAGAGGCTTTCTTTTCTCCATTGTGTGTTGTTGGCCCCTTTATCAAAAATTATTTGACTATATATATGTGGTTTTATTTCTGGACTTTCTATTCTGTTCCATTGGTCTGATTGTCTATTTTTCTGCCAATACCATGCTGTTTTGATTGTCGTGGCCCTATAATATAGTTTGAAGTCAGGTATTGTAATGCCCCAAGCTTCATTCTTTTTCTTTAGGATTGCTTTGGCTATTCGGGGTTTTTTATAGTTCCATATAAATCTGATGATTTTTTGCTCTATTTCTTTAAAAAACGTCATTGGAAGTTTGATGGGAATTGCATTAAATTTGTATATTGCTTTGGGTAATATAGCCATCTTGATTATATTTATTCTTCCTAGCCAAGAACAAGGTATATTCTTCCATCTCATTATATCTTTTTCGATTTC
Organism: Saccopteryx leptura; assembly: GCF_036850995.1. Lineage (NCBI taxonomy): Eukaryota > Metazoa > Chordata > Mammalia > Chiroptera > Emballonuridae > Saccopteryx > Saccopteryx leptura. The sequence goes on along the minus strand of NC_089504.1, from coordinate 218,816,189 downwards.
CCTTAACAATGGTTTATAGTTTTCATTATATAAGTCCTTTACATTCTTTGTTATGTTTATTCCTAAGTATTTTATTTTTTTTGTTGCAATCGTGAAGGGGATTATTCTTTTGAGTTCCTTCTCAGTTGTTTCATTGTTGGCATATAGAAAGGCTATTGACTTCTGTAGGTTAATTTTGTATCCTGCGACCTTACTGTATTGGCTTATTGTTTCTAGTAGTCTTTTTGTGGATTCTTTGGGGTTTTCGATGTATAGGATCATATCATCTGCAAAAAGTGATACCTTTACTTCTTCTTTTCCGATATGGATGCCTTTTATTTCTTTGTCTTGTCTGATTGCTCTGGCTAGAACTTCTAGTACCACATTAAATAAAAGTGGAGAGAGTGGACAACCCTATCTTGTTCCTGATTTAAGGGGGAAAGCCTTCAGTTTAGTGCCATTTAATATGATGTTAGCTGATGGTTTATCATATATGGCCTTTATCATGTTGAGATATTTTCCTTCTATACCCATTTTGTTGAGAGTCTTAAACATAAAATTGTGTTGTATTTTATCAAAAACCTTTTCTGCGTCTATTGATAAGATCATGTGGTTTTTGTTCTTTGTTTTGTTGATATGGTGTATTACGTTAACCGTTTTACGTATGTTGAACCATCCTTGAGATTCTGGGATGAATCCCACTTGATCATGATGTATTATTTTTTTAATATGTTGTTGTATTCGATTTGCTAGTATTTTGTTTAGTATTTTAGCATCTGTATTCATTAGAGATATTGGTCTGTAGTTTTCTTTTTTTGTGCCATCCTTGCCTGGTTTTGGTATGAGGGTTATGTTGGCCTCATAAAATGTGTTTGGAAGTATTGCTTCTTCAATTTTTTGGAAGACTTTGAGTAGAATAGGAACCAAGTCTTCTTTGAATGTTTGATAAAATTCGCTTGTATAGCCGTCAGGGCCTGGACTTTTATTTTTGGGGAGGTTTTTAATGGTTTTTTCTATTTCTTCTTTACTGATAGGTCTGTTTAGGCTTTCTGCTTCTTCTTGACTCAGTCTAGGAAGGTTGTATTGTTCTAGGAATTTATCCATTTCTTCTAGGTTGTTGAATTTAGTGGCATAAAGTTTTTCATAGTATTCTACAATAATTCTTTGTATATCTACGGTGTCCGTGGTGATTTCTCCTCTTTCATTTTGGATTTTGTTTATATGAGTCCTTTCTCTTTTTTCCTTGGTAAGTTTTGCCAAGGGTTTGTCAATTTTGTTGATCTTTTCAAAGAACCAGCTCCTTGTTCTATTAATTTTTTCTATAGTTTTTCTGTTCTCTAATTCATTTATTTCTGCTCTGATTTTTATTATCTCCTTTCTTCGGCTGGTTTTGGGTTGTCTTTGTTCTTCTTTTTCTAGTTCCTTAAGGTGGGAAGTTAAGTGGTTCACTTGGGCTCTCTCTTGTTTGTTCATATATGCCTGAAGTGATATGAACTTCCCTCTTATTACTGCTTTTGCTGCATCCCATAGATTCTGATATTTCGTATTGTCATTTTCAAGTCTGTATATATCTTTTGATCTCTGCACTTATTTCTTCTTTGACCCATTCATTTTTTAAAAGTATGTTGTTTAGTTTCCACATTTTTGTGGGATTTTTTTTCCTCTTTTTTGCAGTTGAATTCTAGTTTCAAGGCTTTATGATCAGAAAATATGCTTGGTACAACTTCAATTTTTCTGAATTTGCTGATGTTGTTTTTGTGGCCCAACATATGGTCAATTCTGGAGAATGATCCATGTACACTGAAGAAAAATGTATACTCAGTCAACTTTGGGATGAAATGTCCTGTAGATGTCTATCATATCCAGGTGCTCTAGTGTTTTGTTTAAGGCCACTATGTCTTTGTTGATTCTCTGTTTGGATAACCGATCTAGAGCCGTCAGCGGTGTATTGAGGTCTCCAAGTATGATTGTGTTTTTGTCAGTTTTTGTTTTAAGATCAATAAGTAGCTGTCTTATATATTTTGGTGCTCCTTGGTTTGGTGCATATATATTAAGAATTGTTATGTCTTCTTGATTCAGTGTCCCCTTAGCCATTATGAAATGGCCATTTTTGTCTCTGGGTACTTTTCCTGTCTTGTAGTCAGCATTATCCGATATGAGTATTGCTACACCTGCTTTTTTTTGGATGTTATTTGCTTGGAGTATTGTTTTCCAGCCTTTCACTTTGAATTTGTTTTTATCCTTGTTACTTAGATGAGTTTCCTGTAGGCGGCATACAGTTGGATTTTCTTTTTTAATCCATTCTGCTACTCTGTGCCTTTTTATTGGTGAGTTTAATCCGTTTACATTTAGTGTAATTATTAATACTTGTGAGTTCCCTATTGCCATTTTATATCTTGCTTTCTGTTAGTTTTGTGTCTTGTTTGATCCTTCTCTTTCGTTTTTCTATCTTTTGTTTTTATTTGGTTGTATTCCATACATCTTTCCTCTGTTGCTATCTTTTTTATCTCATGTGCTTCTGTGGTGGTTTTTTCAATGGTGGTTACCTTTGAGTAATGAAAAGGGTCCCTACCCTGTTCATTGTAGCGAACTATTTTGTGAGTACTTTTGCACTCCATCGTCCTTTGCTACTGTTAATCTCCATCTCTCCCCCTCTTTCTTTTTGTTGTTGTCACAGTTTAAATTTGGTTTTATTGTGTTCTTCTTGGAGCTTTTACTTGTGGCTCTGTTTTTTTTTTGTTCTTTGTATCTGATTGGAGAACCCCCTTTAGTAATTCCTGGAGTGGGGGTTTTCTGATGATAAATTCCTTCATCTTTTCTGTATCTGTGAATGTTTTTATTTCTCCTTCATATTTGAAGGATAGCTTTGATGGGTATAGTATTCATGGCTGAAAGTTCCTCTCTTTCAGGACTTTAAATATTGGGGTCCACTCTCTTCTAGCTTGTAGAGTTTCTGCTGAGAAATCTGATGATAATCTAATGGGCCTTCCTTTATATGTTGTATTCTTCTTTTCCCTGGCTGCCTTGAGAATTTTTTCTTTGCTGTTGGTTTGTGTCAATTTCATTATGATATGCCTTGGAGTAGGTTTGTTGGGGTTAAGAAAACTCGGAGTTCTGTTTGCTTCTTGAACTTGAGGCTTTAGTTCTTTCCACAGGCTTGGGAAGTTCTCATCTATTATTTGTTTGAGTATGTTCTCCATTCCATTTTCTCTCTCTTCTCTGTCTGTTATACCTATTATTCTTATGTTATTCTTTTTGATGGAGTCAGATAATTCTTGTAGGGCTATCTCATTTTTTTTAATTTTTGAGTCTCTTTCTTCTTCTCTCTGCTGTGCCTCAAGTTGCTTGTCTTCTATTTCACTAATCCTCTCTTCTATCTGACCTGTTCTATTAGCTAAGCTTGTTACTTCGTTTTTCAGCTCGTGAATTGAGTTTTTCATCTCTGTTTGATTTGTTTTTATAGTTTCAATTTCCTTGGACATATATTCTTTGTGTTCATTGAGTTGTTTTCTGAGCTCCCTAAATTGTCTTTCTGTGTTTTCTTGTATATCTCGGAGGATTTTTAGGATTTCTATCTTGAATTGTCTGTCATTTAGCTCCAAGGTTTCCAATATATTAAATTTTTTCTCCATAGATTTTTCCTCATCTAGCTGTGTTACCTCTCTTTCTTTTGTATCCATGATATTCGATTTTCTCTTCCTTAATGGCATCTGAGGGTGGTTTTGTTGATAGTATTAATGAGATTTAATAAAGAATAAAAAGTTAAAAAAAAATAAAAAAAATAAAAAATCGAAAATAGTTGTTTTTTTTAAAAAAAATTAATAATGAAATAAAGAAAAATAAAATAAAATAAAAAGTTTTTAAAAAAGGAAATTATTCCCCCCCTCCTTTTTTCCTCTCCTCTCCTCTCCCCTCTTTCTTGAGAAAATCTTGTGGTGAACTGTGAATTATAACAAACAATGCCTGTGATGGAGGGCCTGAATTGGGGAAAAGTAATAAAGGGGCAAAAAAAAAAAAAAAAAAAGAAAAGAAAAGAAAAGAAAAACGAGAAAAAGAAAAAAAAAAAGAAAAAAAAAGAGCGTATGGACCCACAAAAAGCAAATAAGGAAATAATTTGGGTCAAGAATAAAATGATTTGCTTTTAGGTGTTGGTTGTCTAAGAGTTATGATGAGAGGAATAAGAGGAAAATGGAAAAATGGGGAGACAAATTAAAAAATTACTATTGTATTTAGTGGAACAAGAACTAGATAAAATGGAGAGCCAGGGATGGGAGCACTGCTAGTGAGTTAAAAAGGTGAAGTAAACCCCCCCCCCCAAAATGCCACAAACATAAGTTTGAGTCCCAGATAAGATAATTTGTTTGTTATTGAGGTTTGAATGAGAGGAGATGTAAAGGAGAAAGGAAGAAACTAATATAGAGGGAGAAAAGAAAGAGAGAGAGAGAAAAAAGAGGGAACCACTAATAGAAGAAAAAAGAAAGGAGAGAGAGAGAGAGAGAGTTAAGGGTTTTGGAGTGCAACCCTCATAGAGAGAAAGGAAGAGAAGAGAAAAGATAATGGGAGATGTAACACTTATGGGTAGTGTAGTTCAAGGAGAGGAGAGAGTAAGACCGGCAGAGAGTTAATCGGCCAAATTGGAGGAGGAAAAAAAGTATCAAGAATGAAGATAAGAGAAACAAACAAACAAATATAATAAAATGGGATAGGTTATAAAGTCTGCAGATTATTCTTGATTTTGAGAGGTTATCTTCTTGCTTTTTCTTTTCTCTCCCTCTTCCTGGTCGGTGACTCTGTACCCCAGGTTCTGCCCCTTTGGCACTCTCAGGTAGAGGTTTGCAGTTGATAAGTCTCTATGGCAATGTCATGTATTGTGCTTTAGTCTCGTTGGCAGTCGAGGCTATTAGCATTTATAGGCTCCGACAGTGAGAGAGTCCGTGTTCCTGGAGCCTTTCTCCTAGTCTTTCCTTCCTCAATTAGTAGCCTGATAATCCAGCTATGGGGTTGCTGCTGCCTCTGCCTGGATAGTAAGAGGCTCAAAGAGCTGGCAACTCCCCACTCTATTTCCACTCAGCACAGGGCTCTGGGTAAGGCTCAGTCAGTCAGAGCTGCTAGCATAATCAGGCGCGCTTTCCGCCCACTCAAAGACCTCTGGTTCTGCCTGCCACTCTGTCCGGTAACACAGGCGGGCACCCACTTCCGGGGCGCTTGGAGGAAACTCACTCACCAGCTGCGCGCGCAGACCAGGATATCCGGCCAGCAGTCTCACGCTCTGAGTGAAACCCCCAACTGCAGGGAAAAGTTGCAGCGTTGGAATTGAGTCTCGCTCCGTCCCCGTGTGCGGCTTTTGCAAGGCACTGGGGCGGCCCGAGATTCCGCTTTGGCCCACACAAAGGCCCCTGACTCTGCCCCTCTGTGCGATAACACGGGCGCGCACTGCCGAGGCACTCGGAGGAATCTCTCATTCACTATCTGCGCGCGCAAACCAGGATATGAGGCCGGCCGCGTTTCCCTCTGAGTGAAACCCCCAGCAGCAAGGAAAATTTCCACCGTTGGAATTAGTTCTCACTCCCTCCCGTGCGTGGCTTTCCCAGGGCACTGGGGCTGCCCAGAGACGCTGCCCTCGGCTCACAGAAAGGCCTCTGACCCTGCCTCTCCGTAGGGCAACACGGGCACCCACTCTCGGAGCCTAGGAAGAAATCTCTCGCCCACTAACTGCGCACCAACCAGGAGACCGGGTAAAATGGCCGCCCCGCTTGTCTTTCTGTGTTTGGGTTTGGCGCGAGTGTTAGCTTGTATTGCCTGGGTTGCCACAGGATCAGTTTTTTCTCTGCCTGGATCTCCGTGCCACAGCCTGGTTCAGTCGTTTGTGTCGTGGCCTGAATCTATTCACCCCCTTTGCCCGCCTCAGTTTCTATATTCACAGTTACCAGAGAAAGCCGCCCTGTTTAGGTTAGTGAGGAAGGCAGAGCATTTCTTACTCCCTATTTCCTTCGGGGTTTGGTTATATATTTAGCCAATTTTTCACTCGACCATACCTTTGGGTGTATTGCGAAGCATCTGGAGGCTCCAAGTATAGGTTTTTCTGTTTCTGGTTGAAGATCTTGTTGAGTTTTGGGGGAGATTTATCGGAATCGCTTCCTACCCCGCCATTACTCTGACGTCATCTCCCGGCAATTGTTTTGATATCTTCATGTGACATATGAGAAGTCTGGCTGATGTCATCTTAATAGTTATTCCATTTGCTAATAATTATGGTATGTAATTGACCCTGAGTAGGGAGAGACTGAATCCGTCTCAGCGTCCGCAGTCCACGGAGGACGCTGGCTGTCAGCACAGACCCGTGGGCCTCCTCGTCTGCCACCGACGCCTATCTCTCTTTCTATTCCCCTCACTATCTCCACGGTTATTCTACCTATCCTCATCAAACATTCAATACACTTTTTAAATTTCACATTGGAACACTGACCAAGGGAGAGGAATGCCTGCATATTTACTCCACCATGTTTTCTAATCTTATAATTATATTAATACTATTTTTAAAATATCTGCAAACCATTTATCACAATTCTAAAGATAATTTATTATCCTAGTGTGGGTTAAAGAGAAAAAGCATCTGGTAAGTATTTGGAAAATGTAGACACCTATAAAATAACCCTTAGATGATCAGATCAGAGGTTCATTTACAGGCCATACCCTTTCCAAAATAAACTATATTTAAAATTACTTATAGAACAAGAGTAGACTAGAAAATAATATTCTTGTACAGAACAAATTTAGAACTATTTTCTAAGAAACTACCCCAATAAAACTTAGAAAGTAATAATCACACAAGTTTAAGTATCCCTTGAAATCACAAAGAAGGACAGAACACAGTTCTTATCACACCCCAAATTCCAGGATGGAGCATATGTTATGCAACTCAGGAAAGAAAGAGCAATCACATGTGGGGCAGAGGAACCCCTGGGTCACTTGGAACTCTGAGCTTCCTCCCTGGGCTCCTACCAAGCTCTGAGCTGCAGCTGGAGAGACACATTATAGAAGGACCAGACAGGAACATCAGAGCAAACATAACCTAAGAAGCAATGGTTGAAACTCAGTGAGGTCCCAAGGTACGTGACGTAGGTAAGAAAACATACAGTGGGCACAGCCAGAAACTCCTGTTGTTGAGCTGTGTCAATATCAGCTGAGCCACCAGGCCAATTTTTAATAATAAACAAAAAATAAAAATAGAAGATTTTTTTATAAATAAATTTTTATTTTAATGGGGTGACATCAATAAATCAGGGTACATATATTCAAAGAAAACATTTCCAGGTTATCTTGTCATTTAGTTCTGTTGCATACCCATCACCCAAAGAGAGATCATCCTCCGTCACCCTCTATCCACTTTTCCCTGTACCCCTCCCCCTCCCCCTCTCCCTCTCCCTCCTTCCCTCCCCCCACCCCCTGTAACCACCCCACTCCTGTCCATGTCTCTTAGTCTCGCTTTTATGTCCCACCAATGTATGGAATCCTGCAGTTCTTGTTTTTTTCTGATTCCTTTACTTCACTCCGCATAATGTTATCAAGATTCCACCATTCTGCTGTAAGTGATCCGATGTCATCATCTCTTCTAGCTGAATAATATACCATAGTGTATATGTGTCCCATCTTCTTTATCCAGTCTTCTATTTTTTTTACAGTGATTAAAAGCCTTTAAGCAAACTCTTGGCCAATACAGCAAGAATCCATAAAAGAGTAGTGTCCTTAACATGTTCACCAAGTCCAAGTTGGCCCCATCACCATGCCAAATTCCTGAAAAACGCAACCGAACCACAGTTCAGTCTGTTAGGAGCTGTCACAGGGAGCAGGAGTCCAGGAAAAGTCCACATCCAGGAAAAGTCTGCATGGCACTGGAATTGTTGTCACCATTCTATACTTTGCAGCTCATGTCCAAGTCCCAATGACCGCTGCTTCTAGCTGGGAATGGTTCAGGTGGACTGGAGAAGCCATTTGCAGCATGCATGGATATGGAGCTTCTGTTCTCCTCTGCCTGGAGAGATGAGACCAGGTAGCTTTTCCCTGGAGCTCTGCGACTGTGGCATGGTAAAGAGAACCTTGGGATACACTAAACTGGGTGGCAAAGGTAGATTCATAAAAAAGTTGGCAAAAGGGGGAAAGAGAGCTCTAAATTAGGAGTAGGTCCCAGCCTGAAATATGAGTGAGGCATTGAGGTAAGAGGGATAAAGGAAACACTATATATTAAGCAAAGCAGCAGAAAATAGGACTATCAACACCCACAACAGAGATCTTTGAGGGAAGAATAAAAAACTTGACTATTCAGGCAAAACATAGTTAAGTGGCCCTTGTGCAAATGAGATCAGTTTACCTGTTTCTTGGAAGAAATACCCTAGGCTCGTCCACAGTGTCGTAGATGGGGCCATCAGCCCTGGGCACCTTCAGCCTTCAGTGGCAAACCCCAGCTTTCTGGGCAAGGTTAGGTCATAGGTGGCTGGAGCAGGGCTGGAAGAGACTGAACCCTCCCTTAGAGGAGCGAGGGGGAAGCCTACCTTCCAGTGTCCCTGTTTCCTCACAGCAGAGGCATGTAAGCCTGGCAGGCTTTAGCTCAATGACCTTCCTTTCCACTATGAAGCAGGACCCAAATGGCATCCTATGAGACCCCTTTGGGGCGTTGGAGCCTTTAAGGGTGTATCCTAAAAGCTGGTAGTTCCCCTGATCTCTATTGGGCTTTTTCTGCCTCTAGGTATCTTAAAAGCCATTCTCAGAAGATCTCACTGAGGGGTTTGAGGATCCCCATCCACCTATATAAATCTTTTCCATATATCTGGAGCTATTTGGAAAAAGACAAAACAGTGTTATTAGCTGGATCTAATAAAGAAGGTAGGAGTTTGCAGGCGAAAAAGATTTGGTGTCTCCTGTTCATCAGCATTCCAAAGAAATGTAAATTTTTTTTTTAAGTAAAATACATGATATGGTAGACTCGTAGGAGTTCCAGGATATGACTACTGCCTCTTGAATTTTTTTTTTAAATTGACCTTAAAATGTTTGCTGAGTACACTTTAATAATACCTTAACTTTAAAGATTGTAAGCATGACAAAATACAGTAAATGCTTTTACTCCATATGCAGGAGCATTTCCAGTTTAGCCAGTTTAGGAAATCCAATAATAGAACAATGCATACAGACAATGAGCTATAACATGCTTAGCAGCCTCTCCTGCTCTGACAGAGGTTACTATAGATCCGGAATATGTATCCACTGTAATGTAGACATAGGACTGTTTGCCAAATGAAGGTATATGAGTAACATCCATCTGCCAAAGTTGTCCTGGTAGGGGTCCTTGAGGGTTAACTCCAAATGAAGGGGCAGTATAGGACCCCTTGGACAGGATTTCCCAATCTGCCGTGCTGCTTCCCGAGAAAGTTGAAACTGTTTACAGCGGACTGCAATGTTCTGGTGATGAATAGTATGAGACTGACTTGCTTGGTCTGTCATGGTTGCTCCATATAATTTTCTTTTGGGTAGCTTGATCAACAAGGGCATTCCTAGGCCCTGGCCGGTTGGCTCAGCGGTAGAGCATTGACCTGGCATGCAGGATTCCCGGGTTCGATTCCCAGTCAGAGTACACAGAAGAAGCGCCCATCTACCTCTCCACCCCTTCCCCTCCCTCCCCTCCGTCCCCCTCTTCCCCTCCTGCAGCCAAGGCTCCACCGGAGCAAAGCCACCCCGGGCACTAAGGATGGCCCCATGGCCTCCGCCCCAGGTGCCAGAATGGCCCTGTTTGCAACAGAGCAACACCCCAGATGGGCAGAGCATTCCCCCCTGGTAGGCATGCCAGGTGGATCCCGGTCAGGCGCATGCAGGAGCCCGTCCAACTGCCTCCCCATTTCCATCTTCAGAAAAATACAAAAAATAAGTAAATAAAAGAAAAAATACAACAACAAAAAAAAGAAAAGAAAAGAAAAGAAAAGAGAGAGAGAGAGAGAAAAAAAAGGGAATTCCTTTGTGATAAAGCTACAGGGAGCATGGAGTGAGCTTGAGTATGTCCTATGAAACATGGAGTTCTATGTTGACATATAAGTCTTTGAAGAAGGAGGAACTGCTGAAATAGTTCATCAGCATTTGTCCCTAAGACAGCAGTCTTTATAGTGGACACCATAAGTAAATATTTGCTGTCTGTCTATAGATTAAAGGGGAAATATGTCAAATGCTGAAAAGCCATGCTCTTTGTGCCCCTCCCCTCCCCCAACCCCCCCCTCTCCTCCCCCCACCCTGTACCCCCAACACTGTTGTCCATGTCTCTGAGTCTCATCTTTATGACCCACCTATGTATGGAATCATATAGTTCTTAGTTTTTTCTGATTTACTTCTTTTGCTCAGTATAATGTTATCAAGGCCCATCCATGTTGTTGTAAAAGATCCTATGTCATCATTTCTTATGGCTGAGTAGTATTCCATAGTATATATATACCAAAGCTTTTTAATCCACTCGTCCACTGATGGACACTTGGGCTGTTTCCAGATCTTTGCTATTGTGAACAATGCTGCCATAAACATGGGGGTGCATTTCTTCTTTTCAAACAGTGCTATGGTGTTCTTGGGGTATATATATTCCTAACAGTGGTATAGCTGGGTCAAAAGGCAGTTTGATTTTTAATTTCTTGAGGAATCTCCATACTGTTTTCCACAGTGGCTGCACCAGTCTGCATTCCCACCAGCAGTGCAGGAGGATTCCCTTTTCTCCACATCCTCGCCAGCACTTATTCTGTGTTGTTTTATTGATGAGCACCATTCTGACTGGTGTGAGGTGATATCTCATTGTGGTTTTAATTTGCATTTCTCTAATCATTAATGATGTTGAACATTTTTTCATATGCCTGTTGGCCATCTGTGTGTCCTATTTGGAGAAGTGTCTATTCATTTCTTTTGCCCATTTTTGGATTGGATTGTTTGTCTTCCTGGTATTAAGTTTTACAAGTTCTTTATAAATTTTGGTTATTAACCCCTTATCAGACGCATTGTCAAATATATTCTCCCATTGTGTAGTTTGTCTTTTTATTCTGTTCTTATTGTCTTTAGCTGTGCAGAAGCTTTTTAGTTTGATAAAGTCCCATTTGTTTATCCTGTCTTTTATTTCACTTGCCTGTGGAGACAAATCAGCAAATATATTGCTGCGAGAGATGTTAGAGAGCTTACTGCCTATGTTTTCTTCTAAGATGTTTATGGTTTCACGGCTTATATTTAAGTCTTTTATCCATTTTGAGTTTATTTTTGTGAGTGGTGTAAGTTGGTGGTCTAGTTTCATTTTTTTGCAGGTAGCTGTCCAGTTTTCCCAACACCATTTGTTGAAGAGGCTGTCTTTACTCCATTGTATTTCCTTACCTCCTTTGTCAAATATCAGTTGTCCACAGAGCTGTGGGTTTATTTCTGGGTTCTCTGTTCTGTTCCATTGATCTATGTGCCTGTTCTTATGCCAGTACCATGCTGTTTTGAGTACAATGGCCTTATAATATAACTTGATATCCAGAAATGTGATACCTCCCGCTTTATTCTTCCTTTTCAAGATTGCTGAGGCTATTCGTGTTCTTTTTTGGTTCCATATAAATTTTTGGAATATGTGTTCTATATCTTTGAAGTAAGTCATTGGTATTTTAATCGGTATTGCATTGAATTTATAAATTGCTTTGGGTAATATAGACATTTTAATGATGTTTATTCTTCCTAACCATGAGCATGGTATATGCCTCCACTTATTCGTATCTTCCCTGATTTCTTTTATCAATGTTTTATAATTTTCCGAGTACAAGTCTTTAATCTCCTTGGTTAGATTTATTCCTAGGTACTTTATTTTTTTGGTTGCAATGGTAAAGGGGATTGATTTCTTGATTTCTCTTTCTGACAGTTCATTATTAGTGTATAAAAATGCCTCTGATTTCTAAGTATTGATTTTATATCCTGCCACCTTGCCAAATTCATTTATTAAGTCTAGTAGTTTTTTGACTGAGGCTTTAGGGTTTTCTATATACAATATCATATCATCTGCAAATAATGATAGTTTTACTTCTTCTTTTCCAATTTGGATGCCTTTTATTTCTTTTTCTTGTCTGATTGCTGTGGCTAGGACTTCCAGAACTATGTTGAATAAGAGTGGTGAAAGGGGGCACCCCTGCCTTGTTCCTGATCTTAAGGGGATTGCTTTTCATTTTTGCCCATTGAGTATGATGTTGGCTGTGGGTTTGTCATAGATGGCCTTTATCATGTTGAGGTATGTTCCCTGTATTCTCACTTTGCTGAGAGTTTTGATCATGAATGGGTGCTGGACTTTATCAAATGCTTTAGAAGATTTAAAAGATAGTAAAATCTATAACCCCAAACCAGTATTAAAAAGAGCCATGAGGTGATAAATATGGGAATAATTAAACATTAGTGCCTAATTAGAGATCACTCAAGTATAAGACCACACACAATGCACACTGTATACATTAGCACACCCTGTGTGGTTCCTTAATACTGACTTCAGATTGAGGCCACTAAATTCTTGGATGAAGGTTTAAAATCATCTCAAATCTAGAGGTCAAATTCAGAGAAATATAACCCAGTTAATAAACTGATTCTTTAAATTTCGTTCACTTCTAAAAGCCACACCCAAGGGACCTGGTACATCCCCTCACTGCCTGAGAATCTCTCAGGGCCCAAGTACACACTGTCTGGCACAGAATGACAATAAATATCAGTTACAAAAAAAATGAAACATGAGTAAATTTCCACCAAGAAGTGAGTTGGTATTTAAACATGAACAGACATAATTCCCAGCTCTTGGAGCTTATATTTTATAGGAGGAGAAAATACAAAGAAAATTCTGGCTTTTATTATTAAATTTATGTTTATCAGTATATATTTAAAATTCAAGGTATATAGAATCCATATTTTCTTTTTTACAGGGTCTTCTTAAATTATATTTTATTACAAATATAGCCACAGTGTTAAAAATGTTGAAAATAAAGAAATTGTATAGAATACAATATAAATCTCTCCTAATTCCATTAGCAAGGCGGAAGAGCTGACCATCAGCTGACAACTACAAATGATTCTGTGTATTTCTTTCCATACTTTTCTGCATATATGTATATTTATCAATAGATAATTGAGATTATATTGTTATTTACATAGTTTTACATTTAGTTTATTTAACTTGATATTTTTATCATGTGTGCACTCAATGGATATTGTACAAATGTTGCTAAGTCATGAATGATTTCCTGTCATGAAAAGGTTCTAATACTTCATTTTAATACTGTGTAATAATCCATCAGGTAGGTATACACTAATTTAACTAACTTCTCTTCTTTTGAGTACTTCTGAAATTTCACTATTATAATTAAAATACCATAAAACTCTCCACATAGATCTTTATCTGTGTTTCTAATGATTTCTTTAACTTGATCCCTTAAGTAAAGTTTCTGGGGCCAAACTTATACTTTTTTCAAGAAAGACAATCAATTGGTGAATATTCAGAAAAGTCCAGGAATAAATTCTACACTATAGCGGCAAAGTAGTTTAACACAATGGCAGTCTGCTGGGGATCTAAGTTCAGCAGTGACCATTTAGTCCACCTCACTCAGAATGTCTACAGACATGAGGGGTGACAGGGAAGTGCAGCAACTTTCCATCGATATCCATGTTCCAGACATTCTGCATATTAGCTCATTTAATTCCCCAACACCCTTATGAGTTGAATAAGGAAGCTGAGGTCCAGCAAGGTCATATAACAAGAGGACTAAGGTCACATATTCCGGGTGTGCCTGACTCCCAGTGCCATATTCCCAGTGCTCCAGCTAAGATGAAAAATAGAGTACACAGACCTGCACTGCCCCCTATGGTCTGGCTGCATCCTAACCACTCTGGGGGCCTGCCTGTGGATGTATCTGGGAAGGCTGCTTTTTCCTCCCTGAGTGTGAGCCCAGCAGGCACACTGAGTCATCCAAACCCCTTGCTCAGACAGAAACATATACTGAAGAGAAAGCACAGAGGACAAAGCCATCTCTTCCCTAGAGGATGAGAGGATGGGAGAAACTCTTTACCTTGTGCTTAGTTTTCTAATTTCACCCAAAGGATAGGGGAAAGGAGAATTTTTAACATAGAACTGTAGGACCAAAGGCACACAAGTTTATGTTTGATTTTGTGTGTAATTGTAGAGTCTTGGGTGGCATTAGCACAGAGACAGAAAGATAGGTAGTCCTGGGACGGAGAGGGCTTTAAAAATCAGTAAATCCCACCATCTTTAATACGCATTACTTATTCCCCAAGGGGACCATTAGGCACATTTTAAAGAAAGGAAAGAAAGAATTAGGTAATTTTACATAGTAGATTATAATTGGTATAAGTATACTGAATCCAGTTAATCTAATTTGTCAAGAGACTTGCAATATTTTTATGAAAATGTGAACTCTAGTTAACAAATGGTAATTTTTGTATTTGAACTTCCTCCTCCCTTTCCTTTCTTGACTGGCTTCAAAAATAATTTGGTATGGTTCTGTATTTTTACCTTGAGAAGAGGCTATTCTGGGATTTTGTTTTTGTTTTAATGAAAGAAAATGAAAGTTATATTTAAGAACAAAATTTTTCTCTTTCCAAAGATCATGTCTATTTTTACTTTCAGAATTAAAAATTTAGTCTCTTTGGTATGCAGCTCTAAAACAAAGCAGGTTTTTCTATCTGGAAATTGTTAACATTTTCCTCTCTATTTTAGGTTGAAAGAATTTAGAGTAGTTTGTAAGGTCATATTTTAGGAACACTAAAATTACTGTTGATTAGTTTAAAAATACAATTTGGAGATTTTTGTATAGATTTTATAATTGCTTTTGCAAGATATTACTCATTACTTTCTTTTCCTTAAATCACCAAAACTTAAAAAGAAGAAAAAACTCAGAAATATCGCAACTTCGCTATTAGTTTTATTTGACAAGCACTTGTTTAAACTGAGTAGTGACAAGTGTGTTCTAAGTGCCCTACAAACACTGACTCACATAAAATAATTATACTTTTTCGTGGGACATGGCAAGTGAAATTAAGTAATGATTTTTTTCTGTCTCTGAATTTCTCTGTATCATATTTCTAAATTTTCCATAGATCTGTAGTAAACTCTTCCAGTGGGAGAATCCCAGATGAAAAGCCGTGACCAGTAAATTTGCTGAGATCAAAGCAGGCGCAGTGGTGCAGAGAAGCCCCGTCTCACCTCTCCCCTCCTTCCAGGGCACCTTGCTCCGATGTCGCACTGCAGTTGAGTCTCATATTTTTAGATCTCAGGAACGCTTTTTCCACTTTTACAAACCACCGAGGACCTCAATTAGCCTTTGATTATGTGATTTACAGCTCCTGATATTTAGGATGGCAGACATTTAAAAGGATTATGACCTATGTATTAATCCTTATAAAAATGAAATATTGCATAAATATAAAACATTGTAATGAAAAAATCACTGTATCATGAGTCACTTATACATGTTCACAGAATGACGCAGTGCTTCTAAATGTTGACACATTTCCAAATAAAATCTAAAAGTCATATTTGTGAATGTCATCACAGCTCTTATCAGAAAAGTCGTTAACTATTGGGAGGCTGTCAAGCACATGGTGGTGAATAAAAGTTCTCCTAAACTTTAACGCTGTGCTTGCAAGTTCAAATTTTACCCTTGAGTTGTCAGTGATTTTTCTGGGAAGTGACAGGCTCATCTTAGTTCATTTTTAAGAAAATGTTGGCTAAGTGTGTATCATCTGATTAATCATAGTTGTTCCGTCCATTGCTCTTTTAGGGTTAAGTGGTGTTCTGTGACAAAACCAGATAAAAACCAGACAAAACCATTGCGACCCAATGGCACTCACACTTTTCCTCATGGTAACCGGCCTTTCTGTGTATGCTGCTGAAGTAATTTACTCACATTTCCCATTTCTTTACATAGAATGTTAGGAAATCATGTACACAAGGGCTGAGATTTAATAAAATTAATAGTTTTAGGGCTGCATAAGGGATATGAGTGTGTGACACAGAGGATAGGGTTTAACCCTTCTACAACATGAGAGCATCCAGGCCCCAGATTTATTCACGCTAAGGCACCAGCTGTGCTGTCCATCATCGCAAATATCAGTGTACTGACAAAAGAAAATAGTGTTAGCACTATTTTGAAAATGCTTTTTGGATCCCAGTTGGGCAAATGCGGGAGTCTGTCTGACTGCTTCTCTGCTTCTCACTTCAGAAAAATACAAAAAGAGAAAGAGAGAGAGAGAGAGAGAGAGAAGAGAGAGAAAATGCTTTTGACCTTGCAGGTCCCTACATGTGTCTTAGGGACCCTCGGGGGGTCCAGGGCCACATATTTGTTTGTTTTTGTTGTTGTTTTTTGTTTGTTTGTTTTTTTACAAAGACAGAGAGAGTCAGAGAGAGGGATAGATAGGGACAGACAGACAGGAACAGAGAGAGATGAGAAGTATCGATCATTAGTTTTTTGTTGTGACAGCTTAGTTGTTCATTGATTGTTTTCTCATATGTGCCTTGACCGTGGGGCTACAGCAGACCAAGTAACCCCTTGCTCGAGCCAGCGACCTTGGTGAGCTTTGCTCAAACCAGATGAGCCCGCACTCAAGCTGGCAACCTGGGGGTGTCGAACCTGGGTCCTCCACATTCCAGTCCGACGCTCTATCCACTGCGCCACTGCCTGGTCAGGCCCAGGGCCACATATTGAGACTGCTGCTCTTTGTCATTATGGCCAAAGTGTGCTGTGGAATCACATTGTGTCTCGGAAAGGTTTAAGGGGAGTAGACATGACAGTGTCCACACAGCCACATTCCCAGCAGGGCTGTGCCTCCCAAACTTGCCCCTTCTCCACCTCTGGAGACAGCTGACCTGCTGACCTAAAGGCCCGTTTTGCTAGAACTACTAGTTCTTTCTACAGAAGGCCACTCAGACCGGCTGGCAGTGTTTGATGCAGACAGAACAAAGCAGTGCTACAACATAACCCAACTCCTTTCTAACCCCCACTGCAGTGGACAGGGGACTGTTCAGATTTCTAATTGCCAAGTGAATTTTATTCTTTCTGGGACAAATGATATTTGTTTCCTAAGAAGCGGTTTTAGCTATCTCAGAGTATTATAAAAGTGTCTGCTTTGGGAAAAACAAAACTTCTAGAGAGCTTAATATGAGATGATTTCTACATGGAGAAAAGACCATTTTCCTAAAGAGAGTGAAATATCTGTAAATTTCTGAATGCTATTGCTTCTGTTCACCTTAGGTTAGGCAGACTATGGCTCCTTGGAGGTGAACAAGATAAGAAATGAAACTATCTCAAAACTGACACTGTCTTGTTCCAGTTGCTTTTTTTTTTTTTTTTTTACAGAAACAGAGAGAGAGAGTCAGAGAGAGGGATAAATAGGGACAGACAGACAGGAAGGGAGAGAGATGAGAAGCATCAATTCTTTGTTGCGGCACCTTAGTTGTTCATTGATTGCTTTCTCATATGTGCCTTGACCAGGGGGATACAGCAGAGTGAGTGACCCCTTGCTCCAGCCGGCAAACTTGGGCTCAAGCTGGTGAGCTTTGCTCAAACCAGATGAGCCCACGCTCAAGCTGGCGACCTCGGGGTCTCGAACCTGGGTGCTCTGTGTCCCAGTCCGATGCTCTATCCACTGCGCCACCGCCTGGTCAGGGCTGTCCAGTTGTTTTTAATAACTATTTCTTAAAAGGGAAGTTCTGAGTGCAATTGATTCTAACATATATTTTGAATTTTAACTTTAGGAAAACAGGTCACCCTTTGTTAACTTTCTTTTACCTTTTGAAACTCAAAAAATTTAAGGCTGGATTTTAATGACATGCTAAAACTCAGAGTAATATAGCAGCTGGGGATAAATCATCACTTCACATCACCGACAGGGACAAGTTGAGAAAAAAATGAATGAACAAATTTGAGAAAATTTGGAAGACATGTTATTCCTCTCTCTCTCCCATATTAGTCCTTCTCTGTCATGACCCACTTAATTATCCGCCTGTCTCCTCCGTTACCTCTCATGCAGGCACTTCCTGTAACGTGCCCACGCTGTGTCACTTCCATCAAGCACACCCCTGACACCATGTGTGAGGCGCTCTCCATAAGGAAGTGCTGGTGACACAGGGTGATCAGAATGGATGTAATTATAAGACTTACCATTATCTATTACCCATGATCCTTTAAAATACCCGCAAGGAAATGTGTCAGTGAACTAGCATAGTTTAACAGAGAATGTACGTTCATATATTAACATAAAATTATAACAATGTTTTAAGTACAAGTGGTTATAAATCTATTTTCTAAAGGATAAATGGAAGACAGAGCTCACTGGAATTAGATACCTTGACAATTAGATTTGTAGTTTACCTAACTATGCTCTACATGACCCTGTTCTCACATGGGTGGTTTGCCAGGCTGATATTGTTGGTACACCGGAAGTTGGAGGTAAGAGAGAGTTGGCTGCAGGACAGCAGGGAAGCATCCCAGTCATGGGCCACCTCCCACAAGGACATCCACTTCTTGTTGAGACACTGACATCACTGTTCCCATCAACACACATATAGCATGTTCACACTCATGCACATTTCTACTCTTACGGGGATCCCAGATTTGTCACAATGATACCAATCACAAAATCAGGCAAAATCCACTTGAGCCTAAAATGTTGATAGGGGCCCTTAGACTTGGAAGCTGATGAAGACATTACCCTCTGTAATAACTCTTATGCCTTGGATGTTCTCTTGAACATTTTTCAAGGATACATCAGTTACAGTTTTAAGTGCTCAGAAAATTTGATTAATAAAATTTTTCAGAAAATAATATGAAATTCAGGCATTTCTGTTTTCCTGACATTAATCATCATCATTATCAGGGCAACGATTGATTAAACCACCTGGTAAGCATTGTGCCAAACAATGTGCATAGAATATCTCATTTAATTCCCTAATAACTCAGTCTATTCAAGCAGCTATAGCAAAAATACCACAGTTTAGGGAACTTATAAAAAACAAAAATGAATTTTTTCCAGTTCTGGAGGCTAGAAGTCCAAGATCAAAGTGCTAGCAGATTCAGTGTCTGGTGAGGGCCTGATTCCTGGTTCATGTGTACACATTGCATTGATGGGAACATGTACGCATGTGCGTTGATGGGAACAGGTGTTTTCTTGCTGTGTCCTCACATGGTGGAAGGGCTGAGGGAGCTCTCTGGGGCTTCCTCCATAAGGGCACTGATCTCATTCATAAGGGATTCACCCTCATGACCTCATAAGTTCCCAAAAGTTCCACCTCAAAATCTTACCAAATTGAAGGCTACATTTCAATATATGAATTTTCATGGGATATAAAATATTTAGTCTACAGTACCACAAAAACATACAGTGAGAAAACTCTGATATGGAATTCAGTTTCTCACATTGATGCCCTCTTATTTCAGACTTCTATCAATACCTTTCTTGTCTTTTATTAATACAACTTTATATTGTATCATCTGACAACTGTCTCACTATTGGTTAACTTCAAAGGGATTCTTCTCTGACAAACAAAATGCTGTTGTAAACACTTTACATTTGGAAAGTGTTCTGGAAATTCACAGGAATGGCAAAAGGGAAAGGATTTAGATATGAAACATAATCATTCAGATTCTGCAAACAAAGAGAAGGTTGGAGATCTGTTAAATCAAAAATTTTAAAGAATATATTTGACATTGGGTAAAATTTTGCAAACGAGTTCCTAAAACTCACCCTTTCTCATAGTTAGAACTGTGTGCTCATGTGGCCTCTTGAGGACTGGAGACCGAAGGTTGAGCACAAGGTTAAGAGAGTTTCCCTGGAAACCAGGTGCTTCTTCAATACATCTCAGGATGTCACTTTTTTTTTTTTTTTGATGACAGAAACAGAGAGAATCAGAGAGAGAGACAGATAGGGACAGACAGACAGGAAGGGAGAGAGAGATGAGAAGCATCAATTCTTTGTTGCAGCACCTTAGTTGTTCATTGATTGCTTTCTCATATGTGCCTTGACTGTGGGGCTACAGCAGACTGATAACCCCTTGCTGAAGCCAGCGACCTGGGGCTCAAGCTGGTGAGCCTTGCTCAAACCAGATGAGCCCACGCTCAAGCTGACGAGCTCGGGGTCTTGAACCTGAGCCCTCCACATCGCAGTCCAATGCTCTATCCACTGTGCCACTGCCTGGTCAGGCAGATGTCACATTTTCCAAGTGCTTGCTCTGTATTTAGAAATCTGCTCTATGAATTGTACTTCATTTAAATAAATAAACATGGGGAAGAATTCCACTTTTAGGTATCCTCTTTAGAAAGTTCTATAATCACTTAAAATCTACTTAACAAATAGGGTTCCTCATCTATGAGGCTCTATGCCCTTGGCTGTGAACCGAATGAGTAAAGCAAGATGTGCTCTCCCCTTGATTGGGACCTATCATGCAGTCACTGTCTGGGAACACTCTTCAATGTGTACACCTGACATTGTTTGATTTGTATTCATTTCCATTTGATTTAATGAATGGGTCCTCTTTCCGAGAATAACTGATTTCCATGAGGTCTGCAGGCGTACCCAGTGCACACAATCACATTTATTTTATGTAGCAGAATAAAGTCACTGAATGGAATGTTATTTCAGCCCGACTGTCATTTAGATCAAGAAGAGCCTTGCAAGACAATGAGTCATAGGAGGAGACAAGCAGCATGAGACGTGATAGGGGGGAAACGGCATAAAAACGAAGCTGCATTGGGAACACTTTTCACTTATTCATTCAGTTCCTAGACACAGATGATCTAGCACCTAGGAGATAGAAATAAAATCTAATGTGGGTACTGTAAAAGGTTCTTAATTTTGTTTCATATAATATATACAATATTAAAGTAGAATTATTTATTTTCACTCAGTGAAGAGATAGTTCCTTTATAACAGGAATCATGCCAAGTGTGGGAGATACAAACAGAACAGGACACGGTCCCCAGGGACTGAGAGTCCAATGGAGAAGATAATCGACTAAAAAGAGAATTTCCTACTGAGTGACACTGATATTCAGAGGGCACCGAGCAAAGGGGACTCTGAGAAAATCTAACAGGGTACTTCTCCCACCTAAGTGGGATCAGAGAAGCTTTCTGACCATCTTAGCCTTTTGAGACCATATGTGTATAATAGTTATAGTTAAATTTAGACGGTGTGCTATTTACCATGAACCAGAATCATAAGCACTGGTGCAGTCTTGGGATAAGCCTTTGTGATACCTGTTAAAAACGGTCCCCAATTAATCAAGCCTCTCTGGGTCAGCATTCTCTTTGTGATCAGACTTTGCCTCAAATCCTAAATTTAAGGGGTGGAATCTATGCCTCTCACCCTATCCCTTGCATCTGGCATAGTCTTGTGACTTGCTTTGCCCAAAAGAATGCCATGCAGGTTGACATCCTGGGAGTTTCAAGACCATCTTTTTGAAGGTATTATAGCTTTTACCTTAGTTCAACTAAATTCTGGCAGCCAAGTGAAGGACCCTCAACTCTGATGATGGAAAGAGACCACAGTTCACGTGGCAGGTAGACCTGGGACAATAAGATGCTCCTTCCAGAAACAAAGGTCATGAGAAGGAGAAGTGAGTTTCCAGCATTGGCGCAACCAGCCACGTGAGCTATCAGCTGAGGGGTTACACAGGTGGAAAGACTGCCTTTGATATTTCAGCCCCAGCCCAAGAGACACTGTGAGGTGTAGAGATAAGCAGAAAACTGTCCAGCTAAGCTTCCTGTCCCCAGGAATCATGAGCTACAAAATCATGTTTATCTTAGGCATTACATTTCAGGGTGACTTGTTAAGCATCTACTAAGAACTTAACATAGACACAATCTTTTCTTGTGTGAACCAGATCCAATCAAACCAACCGCAGGTATAATACTGTCTCTCAGGGATCCCATTAAAGGAACCCCACTCTTTATCAGGTTCTCTGGCTACTTGGTGGGTTTGTGTCCATTGAGTTGTTAACAAAAAGAGTAACAACCATGAAAGATTGTGCATCTTTGTTTGGGCTAGTACTGCTACTAAGGGACATAGAACAACTTAAGCCCTGGGCCATCAGACTACTCAACATGAGAATAAATAATTTAAAAAATGTTAATAAAAATATATATGAAATAAAAGAAATAATAAAGGACACTAAGCCAGGACTCCAGGCTACATTGACAATTTTCGTCAATTGTGTGGCTGGTGAGAAGAAAAGACTAGACATTACACATGAAGTTTCATAATAGGCACATAGCCAGTGCATTAAAAGACAAGCTGGAGCCCTGGCCGGTAGCTCAGTTGGTTAGAGTGCCATTCTGATATGGCAAGGCTGTGGATTCAATCCCCAGTCAACATAAAAGAATCAACCAATGAATGCATAAATAAGTAGAACAACAAATTGAGGTTACTCTCTTTTCAAATTCCCTCCCTCCCTCTCTCCCTTCTTCCCTCCCTCCTTCCCGCCTTCCCTCCCTCATTCCCTCCCTATCTCTTTATCTAAATATCAATACATAATAAAATAAATTTAAAAAAAGACCAGCTGGAATTTCAGGTATCCTAGTAAGGTGGATTGCAGTCAGAATTAAAAACAGTTAATACAATGAGAACTGTGAGGTTTCAGGAATTTCAAAGCTCTTTACTAATAATATAAAGGAAAATGCTGGTTGTGAGATATTGCACAGAATGAAAAGTTCTGGGGTTCAGAGTGAATGAATGATGATAGAATGTTACCTCCAGGCATCACCTTCAGTTTGGGGGACATATTTAATGAGGGACATTGACGAACTGGAAACTCAATTCTAGCAACTGACCAAGCAACTGACTTGCAAGTCTGAAACTGGTATGAGTTCTTGTCAGGGGTTTCTTTTATCCTGAGATTCAGTTAGACACTTTATGAAAATGGATACTTAGTAGGCTTTGTTTTTGCTTGTCGGCTGGCTCTGCACTTCCCTACCTGAGCCTATTTATTCATACAGGGGTGTGCATAGCCCCCTCTTGTACACACCTGGGTGGCAGAGGTGGAGGCGCTCACTCATGCATGTGGTGCAGAATGCTGAGCACCCGGGGATGTCAGTCTTCATTGTGAACAACATGCCTCATGTTCTCAGGATGATGTGGTTTTGATTAATGAGGTGTTTGTTCTCTACCAGGTAGCAATTTTAGATAGTCCATCTTCTGTGAGTTAGGAACGGGATTGGAATATTACCATCTGACTTGTCTAGGTGTTTAGATGATTTGTGCTTATTTTTTTTCTGTAAAACATCACTTAATTTTTCTATGAATAACTGTGTATGGCCCAATATTAATATTTCTGCGGGGAAAAAACATGGTAAGCATAAAGAGTGATTCAAATACTTCTGTGTGGATTAAAAGACTACATTCCAAATGGCCATTCATATAAAAAAAATTACAGACTGGCAATACTTTTAGTAAATGAATATGGAGAGTGTTTTATCATTAAAAACCTTCACGAGAAAGTTACTGGGACTTTGACAATTTCAGGTTACATAATAATCACATCCATGTTCAGGCACAACAGAGGAAGAAGGCCCACATTTACCTTTTCATCTTAACCAAAGAAGTAAACAAGATACCTGGCATAACGGTTTATGA
Source organism: Saccopteryx leptura (assembly GCF_036850995.1). Lineage (NCBI taxonomy): Eukaryota > Metazoa > Chordata > Mammalia > Chiroptera > Emballonuridae > Saccopteryx > Saccopteryx leptura. Next base: position 218,792,555 of record NC_089504.1, on the reverse strand, counting down.
AATTAGCAAACAGACCATGCAAGGACAGTGAACCCTGAGAGACAGAAAACCCACCAGGTGATCTGTCTGGTTTCCTGGTCCACGGCCTGGAGAGAGGTCCCTGGCCACGATGCAGGGCAGGGAGGGGACCCAAACAACCCGAGGCTCTCTCCTCTGAGTTGAGGGCACAGAGCTTCAAGTTGGAGGCAGCCAAGGCAACTAGAATGAAAAGGAAAAAATAGCAGAGGATAACTCTGTAGCAAGGTCCGTGTACGTGCCCGACAATGAGCACTTTTGATTGCAATGTCAGTGTCTGACATTATGACTTTGCCAATGCATTCTCTTCAGACATCCATCTCCAATATACTCATTGCCAGCCACACAACTAAATAAAGAGCCAGGCAGCCCCACCCACGACGTTCCCCTTTGAGAAAGCTTGGGTGACCCAGGTTACTGACCCCTTGAGTGAGTGACTTCACTTCTCCCTTCCCATGACTCACTTTTCATTCTTGTTCTTGTTTTCAATTCACCAATAAATGCTGAACATACAAAACCCTCATCATCCTACCCTCGACCCCAAAAGACAGAACTCCAGGTTTGCATTCTCTCTTTCTCTCTTTCCCTCCCTCTCTCCCCCTGAGACCTAAACAATGAAATGGAGATTCTCACTAAGACCCCCTAGATATTAGTGGGATAACAAAGAAGTAACATGGACATTATGCACATAAATTCAACAACTTAAATGAAATGGATCATTTCTCAAAAAGAAAGAAACCCTGCAAACTACCAATACTCATCCAATATGGCATAGATAACCTGTGAATAGTCCTGTAACAATAAAGTAATCAAATTTATAGTTACAAACCCATAGCAAATATGCCCAGGCAAAGATGGTTTTACTGACGAATTCTACCAAACATTTAAAAGAGAAATAAGACAATTCTAAATCATACATTTCAGTAAGTGGATAAGGAGGGAACATGTTCTAATGTCATGAGTCCAGGATGAATCTTGTTCTAAAATCAAAGGCATTAAAGGAAAAAAAAAAGAATTCTCAAAAAATTGTTGTAAGTTGAATCCCACAATATATACATGCTTGGTCAAGTGTTATCTCTCTTGGTTAGAGAGGGTTAGCATATGAAAATAAATAGTGTCATTTGCTAGATTTGCAGACTGACGGTGTCAGAGATGAGCTGTGCCAGTCAGATCTCACTTCAAGAGAATCTGCTGTGACTGAGGTAGTTGGCTGACTGCCACCTCGCAACAAGACTCAAGACCCACTAGAACTTAATGCCGAAACGTCACTGTAACCAGATGACTCACAGAATACTGGGTACAACGAGGGCACTAAATAACCATTTCTGCTAGCTGGGGAACATTTCTGAGAGTTTCTCAGAAACGCACTGCAGTCTGAGGCACCTCCTTCCCTCTGTCCTTTCACAGGTGCCTGAAAGCTCTTTCCACCCACACCTGTGCCTGTTGCCCTTTATTTTTAACAGGCATTTTTCATAACATTTTTTGCACATCTCTTCTGTTTGGCAGCTTTTTAGAAGACCCAAATGACACACAGTCTAACAGAGAAAAACCATGTGATCATCTCAATACATGCAAAGAAGAAAGACTGAATGCCTTTCCTCTAAGATCAAAAGCAAGACAAATATGTCTGCTCTCCAAACTTCTACTAAACATTGCAGGGGGATCCTAGTCAGTGCAATAAGACGAGACAAAGAAATAAAATGCATAGAGATTGGACAGCAAAATGTAAAACTATATCCATAGGTGCCATGATGATCTATATTAAAAAATTCTTAAGTAATTTACCAGAGGATATACTAGAACTAAAAATTGAACTTCACAAGCTTACAGAATCAATACACCAAAAAAATAAAATTTTATTTCTATACGTTAGCAATAAATAATCAGAAATTAAAAATTTAAAAACAAGACCATTTATAATATAATGAATAATAAAACATACTTAGGTAAAACTTTTCAAACATACAACAATTATAAACTAAAATCCATAAAATAGTGATGAGAGAAATAAAAGCAATCTTAAATAAATAGAGAGATAAATCATGATCCTGAGTTTGATGACTCAAAATTTTTAAGGTGTCAATTCTTCCTAAATTTATGGTTAGATTCAACACAGTCCTTATCATAATCCCAGCAGACTATTGACAAGCTTATTCTAAAATGTGTAAGAAAATTAAAAAGATAGGTGAAACGACTTTTAGTAACATGTTAAAGGACTTATATTACCTGGTTTCAGTATAATTATAGAGTTATGCAATCAAGACAATATATTATTGGCATAAAAATAAACCTGTAAGTCAATAGAACTGAACAGAGTCCAGAAATAGACCCACTCGCGTATGATCAATTGATTTTAGACAGAGGTATCACAGTAATTCAACAGGGAAAGAATTGATTTTAAAGAAAATGGTGCTAGAAGACATGGCTCTTCATATAAAAATAACTTAGATATGCACATGCCAAAACATGGCCTCAGTTATCACCTCAAACCATATACAGAATTTAACTTAAAGTGGAACACAGACCTAAATATAAGAGCTGAAACTATAACACTTCTAGAAGAGAACTTTGGAGAAAACTGAAGTGACCCTGGGCTAGGCAAAAATGTTTTAGCTAGGGCACAAAATAAACCACAAAAAAAAATTGATAAAATAAATTTTCTCACAATTAAAACTTTTGCTCTTCTAAAATTACTATTAAGAAAACAAAAAGTCCTATTACTGATTACGAATGCATATTTACAAAGCATATATCTAATAAAAGACTTGTATCTAGAATATATAAAGAATTCTTAGAATTCAATGGTAAGAAGACAAAAACATTGCTATTAAAAATGTCCATAATATTTAAAAAGACACTTACTTCATCAAAGATATACAAATGGCCAATGAATATATTACAAAGTCCTTAATATCATTATCAGGGAATCACAGTTAGAAACCACTCATTACATCACTCCTAGAAAAACTACAATTAAAATGTGCTGGTGAGAAGGTGAGACACTGGACTTCTCTTATACTACTTGAGGAAATGAATGCAAAATGTTTGTAAATAATTTACTCTTTCCATATGATATACCCTGAGATTTCTAGTCTATTCTTTCCTTTTTTTCTTTAATGCTTGTCCTAAAATATGAAACTTATTTTATAACCCAACAATGGGCTGCATCCTGCAATCTGAAATACACTGCTTCGGTTAGCCATATAGGCTGGTCTCGAAAATCACAGATTATTATAATCAAAGTACAGAAAAAGCCTCAAACAAGTAACTCACCTGCCAACATGAGCCTGCCTAAGGCTACATAGAGTTCTGACAAATCATCAGGTGAACCTTGAGGCCAGAAAGCTAAAGAGATTTGTCAAGAGATAGGAGAAAGGCAAGAAGGGATGTTTAAAAGTTTCAGCTTCATTCAGCATATTGATGAGTATTCATGAGTAACTGAAAGAAAATTTTATCACCCTCAATAAAATATATCCCCAGTTCCATATTGCAGGATTTGTGATACATTCCTGAAAACTTCCAGGATCAAGTCAAGAAACACAGGTAGGATTGATGAAAGCAAAGGAAGGAATTAGTCAGGAGACAGAGAGCACACCTAAAATTTGATTTGGACATTTCTGAACATGTTAGGCAATCCATAAAACTTATAATATTAATACAAAAATTATTATAAAAAAGAGATTGGGCCTGACCAGGCAGTGGCGCAGTGGATAGAGCATCGGATTGGGATGTGGAGGACCCAGGTCCAGGACCTCGAGGTCGCCAGCTTGAGTGCGGGCTCATCTGGCTTGAGCAAAAAGAAAAAAAGTTCACCAGTTTAGACCCAAGGTCGCTGGCTTGAGCAAGGGGTTACTCAGTCTGCTGAAGGCCCATGGTCAAGGGACATATGAGAAAGCAATCAATGAACAACTAAGGTGTTGCAACAAAAAACTGATGATTGATGCTTCTCATCTCTCTCTATTCCTGTCTGTCTGTCCCTATCTCTCTCTTTCTCTGACTCTCTCTCTCTCTCTTTGTCCCTGTTAAAAAAAAAAAGAGAGAGATTGACTTTTTCCAACCAATGACTCTGTAGTTATAATTAAATGAAGAGGTCATGATTTTATAATAGTTATTATAAAAAAAGAAAAGCAGATGGACTTTGACATAAAGTCTAATAAAAATAGCAGTATAACCACCCTGAATATAAAAGGGTATGGTCATCTCCTCCATACATCTCTCCAAGATGGGGAAGCACCACTGTCAGCCTGTTTGTAGTGCATATGCAGTTAATATACTAACTTCTGTACATATCTGAAGAGAAATGGGTATATGGTAGAGACACCAGGACTCAATCAATGGTTACCAGGCAAGATGCTAGGGGGATGAACCAGATGTTTGCAAGGAGTGTGTTGTAGTGGGCTGTTTGATTTGGAGACTGTGCGGTGAGTGCCAGAACAGCTGCCGAGGGTTCTGAAGGACCAGGTAACTGGCCTAGGCCTGGACTGGGATGTTGCCCAGGACCCAGAGAAAGAAGTGAGCCCTGCTCTGCACAAGCCCCTATCTCTGTAAGAGCAAGGTGATCATCAAGAGGCACCCTTCTCAGATGCCTCTTAGTGGGCAGCTGAGACTCACCCGGAGGCCTTGTCACACTCCACCGACCACTTCCTCCCTCTGTGCTCTCCACACCACCACCACAGTCTCCATGCATCTCCACCACCCACCTCGCCAGGGGACAGCCACATGTTAGACATCCCTGTCACGCTATCCACTTCTTTCCATCCAGCTTTATTGAGGTATAATTGACAAATAAAATTTGTATATATATTTAGATTATACAATACTCTTCATTTTTATTAATGACGTGTCTGTTTTAAAACTTGAGCTTTCTTTTTTTAGATGAAGAAAATGTTGAGACCTTTCAATGCAAAGGATTACCTTCAAACTCCTAAAGTTGGCATGAGATGCCATTCACCATCCAGACCTACCAATCTTTCTGGGCTGCAAACATATTCCTTCTTCTAGATGGCCAATGGTTTATTTGCAATGTAACCTGAAATGTCCTGTTTTGGCTGGATGTTGAGGTCATTCTCTTCTTCTGGACTGTGCTACTTGGATTTAACCCTTCAATTCTTACCTGTCCTTCAAGCCAGTGTTCCCTCAGACTTCCCTGTTTTTTCTCCGTGTCTTCCTGACCACCCCACCTTACACAGGCTTCTTCCTTGTCCCAACTTCCTGGTCTGCACCAATCTCCTGAACTGCTGCATTCTGCCCTCACCTGTCTGCCTGTGCTTGAGTGTTTGATCGATTTGGGAGGGGAAAAGCCTTCTAACTGTTTGCAGAGATATGCTAATTAGCACTCTGGGCCTGTGAGGTTCTTGTGTGTAACAGGTGTTTACTGAATTTTCATCTCATACACATAACAGACATTCCTCTGATCATGTCTTGCACACATGTTATTGTTTTGCCAAAATAAGCAGACAAATTGTATGGAGACAAGACTGAAACATACTCTTCCTATTTTAAGACAAAGTCCGATCAAAATTAAAAATAATAATTTTCAGGATCTAGAGGTAAAATCATATTCAGCAATTTGAAAAAGGAAATTAAGGGGATTTATATTAAGGTCAATGTAAATGCTTGAATTAGTAAAATAAAATAATAAAGATACTATATGCAAATAGCACAATAATATTTCATGACTGATTGTGTCTAGGTATAGTATTACAGTACTCTCTAGTGGTTGGATTCTAGAGAAAGACACTCAGATAAATTCAGGAAGATTTTAAAAGGCAAAGAGTGCTATGTACATAACATTTAAAATATTATTTTAATAAACATTTTGTGAAAAAGTTCTTCAAAATTTAAAAATTCAAGCACTTCTCCTGTAACAAACTGCTATTGTTTGTGCAAACCAAAGGACTCATGTTTAATATTCCTTCAAGATTTTTCAGTCTAATATTCTGTCTCTGACAAGGTGATATTCACCTAATGGGGTGGAATCATTTGATTACATATATAACTCTGGTGTTTATATTTTCATTTCCTATATGATAATTCCTAATTGAGTAGAAAGTTTCCTAAAGTTACTCTTTTAATAGATTTGTAAAGTTTTAAGAATTAAGTACATATATATTTTTATTTCAATTTTGCTTTTATTTTTTATTGTCAACATATAATATTTCATAGAGATTTTGTTCTTTTTTATCAAAACTCATTTTCAAGACATAAGATAAGAAATAACTGATCTCTAAATAATCATAAAAATCTTTCAAAGAAATAGGTGATTTCTGGGTATAGCAGAAAACACTAGAATTCACTTGAGAAACATGAACATAAGTTAATTATTTCATCTAATATGTCTAATATCACATTGAATTTTATATTTGAGGACAAGAAAAATAAAGAGCTTTGTAGATGTACACACACACACATTTCCCTATTAGACAGTAAATAACTCAAATTTTATCTTACTCTTATAGAATGAAATTAAGCTTCAATAGCCACCCAGAGATTTGTAGGTGTAGCTCTAGGTTAATTCTGTTTAATTCAGCAAACAATAATCACTGTGCTTAATAAATGATAGTTTCAAGAAGAGTACTAATATTTTTGAAGAAAAATCACTAACAAACAGTTAAGGTACCTTAGTTAATAGACATGGATGACCACAATAATGAAACTTCATCATATATATTATCTCTTTTATTCTTGAGCAAAATGCCTCTCCTCTATCATGATCCCCATGTATAAATAATGAAATAAGGATACAAATGGTTAAATATCTTGCCTAAAATTACTCAGTGAATGAATGACTCATGCAGATTCAAACTGAGATCTTTTGCTTGAATATGTATGTTATTTCTTCTACACAAAAGTTTCTTGAGCCCCAGCAAGTGGGCTCAGTGGTAGAGTCCAGTGTGTGGATGTCCTGAGTTTGATTCCTGGTCAGGGCACACAGGAAAAGAGACCATCTCCTTCTCTACCTTTCCCCCTTCTCTCCATCTCTTCTTCTCCTGCAGCCATGGCTCAATTGGTTCGTACAAGTTGGCCTCAGGCGCTGAGGATGGCTCTGTAACCTATGCTTCAAGCACTAAAAAAAGGTTTGATTGCTGAGCTACAGAGCAAAGGCCCCAGATAGGCAGAGCATCACCCCTTAGTGGGCTTGCTGGGTGGATCCCAGTCTGGGTGCATGTGGGAGTCTGTGTCTCTGTCTTACCTCCTCTCACTAAAAATTTTTTTAAAAAATTCTCAATAAAAGATGGGAAAATGTCCTTGGGAGTAACCACTGATGTACTATAGAACTATAAAGAGAATAAAGTTTCAATGTTATCCACTTTGGATTCTGACAAATTGTCCAGTTGACAGATTGGAAAATAAGGTTGCTCAGCAGAAAGGATTCAGTGACGTTACTGTAAACGTTTCACATGTCACCTGAGCAAGACACTCTGAATGAAAGAGCTCATATTTTAATCAACCAATTTAGATTGAAGTTCAAAATAAAGGCTGAAATGCTGAAACAAACTATGATATGTATGAGCCTAATTCTTATAATTCTGTAGCTTGGCATAGAAGAAGTTTGTGGCATTCCAGAGAAGATATTTAGGTAAAGTGTGATTATAGCCACAAAAAACCTGGGCTTTATTTTCTGTGAAGGCAAATCCTTTCTTGCTCAGGACTTCCAGTACTGGAGGGCAAATGTATGACTGTTGTAGCAAACAGTATAAAGAGTAGATGGTTTTAGAAACATCTAATTATCCCAATGTAAATAAGACATTGTATATATAAAAACTAGGACAATCTGCTAAAATTAAGGGATCAGCTGAGAACAAACTGAGTAGGTACAGGAAAAACATGATTATTAAATTTAAAATTTTTAATTTAAGATGAAATATTACATAAAATTGAATAAGTGGGATAAAACAAAAACCTTAGAAACCAAAATTAAAGGAATTAAATGCTAATGTAATTTAAGACCTAAGAACTGAGCATGAATATCTAACCCATTTTGGCCATAAATCTCAGTAATTGAGAATAAAAAAGGGAAATAAAGAAGTAGTAAAAGTATTCAGGAGCTTTCAAGATCCTGTGCTTTTCATATAAAGAAACTCATAGAGTACCAGGCAGTTGTATTGAAAATAGAAGAATTCTTAACATATATAGAAGACATTTTGAAATAGAGGATAAAGGAAGTCTTCTGTTATATAGGCTGATATTACAGGTTATCTATTAATAGAGAAGAAGATAGAGCTCTCTGAGCAAACTTTTATATCCAGCCTTATTATCTTTCATATATGAGGGCAAAGAGAGAGATTTTTTTATCTTCAAGGTCTCAACAGCTATACTACACATGTGCTCTTCCTGGAAAAAAATTACTATAATATTCCGACAACAAAAGTTAAAATAAAGATCTCAAGAATATACTGCATAACTTATAATAATGCAGCTGAATATAAAATACATCAAAATATGTTATTGATATGCTCATATAACTTTATAAAAGACTAATCAATTCTATAATTATTATTATTATTATCATCATTATCATCTTATCAAGTTCCATCCCTTGGTATTGAATCAGAGCACTGGAGGGAAAAAAATAACTAAATTAAAGGCATATGAAATTACTGTCCTCTTCAGAAATGCAGATATTTTTTATTCTTGGCTTTTATAACTATACAAATTCATCTGCTTATATTTATATAAATATGTAGGAGTATTCATGAGTAGAATAAATAGTGAATGCATACCTTTCAAATCTCTAGAGAAAAAGCAGTTATGAAAACAAGGCCATATAGAAAATGTTAAGAAAAAAGGACATATTAAGGAAATGAAAATAGGACACAAAACGTCATTAAGGCCAAAAGAAAATAACAGAGACTAATTGTAATGAAACTCATGCTTTCAAGAATATTGAATAATATGATGAAATAATTGCAATATAAAAATTTATAAAATAAGCTGGGTAAAAATTACATGTAAGCAACCCCAACTCTCATTTTGAAATAAATCGGCATGTATATAGAAGTCTAAAAGGAAATGGACAAATATGCATATGGGCCTGGCTGTGTCTCAAGATCTGAGATTGGTGGTCTATGATTTTGTTTACTTTATCCTTTTCAAATGTAAATCTTCTAAAATGAGAATGTCTTATATTTATTATCTAGAATATGTGTGCTTTTTTCCCCCAGGATGGTAACAACTGAAACCCTGAGGAGAACTGAAGTAATAAAGTTGAACTTTATGGAAAAAGTGGGAGGATCAGAAATCTTCAGAGTTGCAAGAACAGAGAAAATCACTAAGTTTGAACCTAGTTTTTTATGGGTTGCCTTGTATTTCCCCCAAGTTCCTATGTTGAAGTGCTAACCCCCAGTACTGAGAATGTGACCCTATTTGGGAATAAAGTCTTTGCGCGTGTAATAACTGAAGTTGAGAGGAGCTCATTAGAGTGAGCAATAATCTGACTGGTGTCTTGATTTAAAGGGGACATTTGGACAATTGGCACGCGCACAGGCAGAACGTCATGTGACCATGAGGGCAGTGATTGGGGTGATGCTTCTATAAGCCAAGGAACCTCTGTGGTAGGAAATGAGACAGATTCTTCCTCACAGCCTCAGAAACAAACAACTCTGCCCAAACCTTGATCTCAAACTTCCAGCCTCCAGAACTGTGAGAAAATACATTTCTGTGGTTTCATCCAGTTTTTTTGGCACTTTTTTTTTTTTTTTTTTTGTATTTTTCTGAAGCTGGAAACAGGGAGAGACAGTCAGACAGACTCCCGCATGCGCCCGACAGGAATCCCCCGGCACGCCCACCAGGGGGCGACGCTCTGCCCACCAGGGGGCGATGCTCTGCCCCTCTGGGGCATCGCTCTGCCGTGACCAGAGCCACTCTAGCGCCTGGGGCAGAGGCCAAGGAGCCATCCCCAGCGCCTGGGCCATCCTTGCTCCAATGGAGCCTCGGCTGCGGGAGGGGAAGAGAGAGACAGAGAGGAAGGAGGGGGGGGGGCGGTGGAGAAGCAAATGGGCGCTTCTCCTTTGTGCCCTGGCCGGGAATCGAACCCGGGACCCCCGCACGCCAGGCCAACGCTCTACCGCTGAGCCAAGCGGCCAGGGCAGCACTTTCTTTTTTTTATGGCAAACTGATACAGAAGTTTAGGAGAACCCCTGGGAGCTACTACATCCGCAGGCACAGATTCAAAACTGTCACCTTCTCACCAATTTTTAAGGTAATATGTGAGCATGACAGTTGTTACAGCCATAAAAACAGGAGAAATTGATTATTCTAAAACCTTGGGAAACCTGGAGAAGAGGTGGCTCCCCTACGGCTACAGAGGCCACCCCCTGTACCCTTCCCCCTGCCCTACCTCACCTGGCTGGCTGCACCTTGCCCCTGGTGTCAGAATCTGAGTGTGCTTCTAGGACTGCTGAGGCAGAGGAGAGAAGCTAGGTGTACAGTGCCTGTTCTCTCTCCTCAAAGGGAAGACTGGCCTTCAGTAAGCTCGAACCCCTGCAAGGGAACCAGAGGATTCAGAAAGTGGAGCATGCCTTAATCCTACACTTTGCTGCATGTCTCTGTGTGTGCCTCTTATGCAGAATTGCCTGTGTGCTTCTGACATTGGTGTGGATCCTATAAGATGTCTCTCCAAATGAGGAAAAATCAGATTTTATCTAGGGCTGGTCTCACCGGGGCTGCCGTGGCTGTGTGACTTTGACTGGGTACTAGAAACAATGGTCATGTGCCCAGATCCTTTCTCCCATGGCCCCTCATTTTAGAATTTTCACCATGAAGGGTTGTATCTTTGGGTGTCAGGAGTGAGAAACACAGGCTACCACCAATGACTGCTTTAGCACAATTAGCACCTAAGAAGGTGAAACCAAAATGGAGAAGGGAAATGGAAAGAATGTGAGTTTTCATGATCAGTGACAGTGCCCAAACAGCTCTGTGGAGGACACTTATCTATTCCTGGGTCCCCTGCAGAGCGGCAGGCTGATAAGGAACCTGCAGGGTGACCTCTCTGTCACGTTGAGAACTATCTCATGGGGCTGTGGTTTCCCTGCCTGGGAAGAAGCTGGGTGAGAGGCTCTGAGCATGAACCCACATGGAAGAGATTGAAAAGGTTCATAACAACACATGCCCCACTCACATCATTTATCTTCTTCTTTCTTTGGACTTACACCAGGAATGACAATTGCATATGTCCACCAGCACAAGCCCGGCTCACGCCAATAGCAGACATTACTAATCAGTTTCTGTCCTCCTTTCTGGTGAGCCCAGAGGGGACTTCAGGATGCCTCTCAGCTCTGAGTTCTAGGCAGCCCCTCCCAATCAGATGGAGCTGGCATTTGAAATTCCCAGTCTTGGCTTAGAACAGGGATTTTCAACCGGTGTGCTGCAACAGTCACATGGCTGTGCTGCAAGCATTTTTTTAAAAAATGCAATACCTAACTATCTTTCTTTTCCTTTACTGTCACAAAATGACAACCGCCAACATAACAATAGCCATCCAATGTGAATAAATCAAAATTATACCTATATTTTTTATCAGATCAATGAAAAATACATTTTTTTGGTGTGCCTCAGAATTTTAGTAATTAGTTTATGTGTGCCATGAGTTGAAAAAGGTTGAAAATCACTGGCTTAGAGGGACTATTGCCTAAAAGCCCAAAAGTTGTGTGACGTATTAGGCTATTTTAATTTCTTGTGCATGGGTAGAAAGCCTTATTTTAACAGGCTTAATAATGCAAAGCCTAATTTTTAAAACTTCATGTGTTTTATTCAGGATTATCAGTAACAATTTGCAGAAATCATACTTTTTTTTCCCCTTAAATGAGATTGCCACAAAACCAAGATCTCATCACTGCAGGGTTTTTCAGTAAAGGTCTTGCAAAAAAAAGCAAACTTTCAGATATACCGTCAATAAAATATGTAAGAAACCTGAAAAAATGTGCATCTGTAGACATAGATTACTGTTGTCTAATAAGGTCTTTGAGTAAGTAATTATAATGACACAATTTTATCAGTAAAGGTTAAGTATCTTTATCTGAGCAGAAACCGAAGAAATTAGTCCTGATGTAATAAGTGCCATTTGTCACTATTAGAGCAAGAGGTGTTGACAGGACTTGGATGTCTCCGTGGCAACAGCAGTGTTCCATTTCTTTTTTCTGTAACCTTAGACACTAACAAGGCATAAAAGTCCAGAGGGCATAAAAGGTATCATCTGGGTAATTTATTTACCCTTTCCTGACTTTTATGAGCAGGGGCTCATAAGAGAATATGGGAGCATTTTATATGAAATGGGTATCTTCTCCCAATTTAATTTTGACTCTGCTGATGAACATTTTGAACAGAAATATTATACACAAGGTTTCATTAACAAGGGAAATCATTAATTATCCATAAAGCATATGAGAGAACACATATGTCAACAGATTATAGACTTCTCCATTTCAGAATTTGCAAAAATAAATATCCCTAAGCAATGTGACAAGATCCACTAAAATTAAGCAATTGTAATAAAGTGTTAGCTACAGTGCATGGCTCAAATAAGGACATTTGTGGAACAGAGCATCCCTGGAGGGCATATTTGAAGCTATGCATGAAATGACTGAAATTTGTTCTGAGACTCTAGTCAGTGCAAGGGCACTGGGACTCATACATTACAGATGATCCCCCTCAGCCTCAGAATCAGGTGTGCCTCAGTTTCCAGCCCGAATCACACCTGACAATAGGTATGCACAATCTGAAGACCTTCATTTGGGCCCTCATCAGTGGTAAAATTAACACTTTATAAATGTTCCTGCTAGCAATCTTATTGGGCAAAGCCCCAAAGGTGGAGGAGTGTGGGTGAGAGAGGATGGTGCAATACTAGAATAAAAATTAAGAGAAATATTGGGAACAAAACAATGTATTTCATTTCTTTGCCATTGTTCTTTACCTTTTTATAAATATCAAATAACAGTTCTCCCATTTTAATAAACTAATATGAAAATAACAGTTTATTTCCAAAAATACAAAGTTAAACAGTGTCATTATTGTATTTTTGAAATTTACATGCATGCATAATGAGACTTGGATATTGTTCATGCGTTGATACCTTAATAGCATGATGTAAAATTTAAAATATATTTCTTTAATTTTTTCATTTAGAACTTATGTTATAGATTGAATTATGTTTCTTCCGCCAAGAAAGATAATACATTGAAAGTCTAACTCCAGAACCTCTTAAGGTGCCATTACTTGGAGATAGGTTCTTTACAGAGGTGATCATGATGAGAAGAGGTTATTTGTGCAGGTTCTAATCCAATATGACGGGCTGGCACCCTTATACAAAGGGGATAGTTGGACACAGAAACAGACATGCACAGAGGGAAATGATGGGAAGACATAGGGAAAAGACAGAAGCCATGTGACTGAGTGATGTGGCCACAAGCCAAGGGATGCCAAGGACTGCAGGTGCATGCCAAGGGTTGGATCAGGCTAGGATGGACACTAGGGAGTGTACAGTCCTGCCGACACCTGGATTTCAAACTTTGGGACTCCAGACAATCACGCCATTCTACCCTGTAGTAAAAGTCAGAACTGAGGTTTGACTCACTTAAATAAATGTTAGGATCAAAGCATTAATGCTATACCTGAGATTAAAATTCACTTTCCCTAAATTCCTGGTTAATTTTTTAAATGGATTGAATTGAATGACAGCCTTTTTTCTGCTTTACGAAATTCGAAGGTATACATTAACCTCAAATCCTGTACTTCCTAATCAACAATTTGTGCATACAGAGTAGGGCATAAGCAGGTTTACAGGTGTGAGTACACAAAATAGTTTATTCTTGTATTAGTATTTATTAATTATTGCATTATTTTCTATATGTACAACTATAAACCTACTTTTTCCCACCTTGTGTATACACACAAAAACACAGATGTGTATAGATCTCGTATAAGACTCACCCTTTTTCAAAAAATTTTGGATCTAAAAACTGGATGCGTCTTATACAGTGGTTATAGTTTTTTACTTGCATTTCCTGCTTTTTTCACGCTTGTGTTTGTGCTCATTGTTGAAGACAGTGATTCGTCATCAGACACAGATGAGGACAAGCTAATGGAAGGGAGTTTTGACAGTGACAAGGAGTTGTATGAAATTTATGATGAATAAAATTTGAGTTCAAAAACTTTATGTAATAATTTTTTTTTCAAATTTGGGGCCCCCAAACTAAGGTGTATCTTATATATGGGAGCATCTTATACATGGGAGCGTCTTATGTATGGGGAAATACGGGATATGGTATTTCAACAAAGGGGATGATAATGAAGGTAAAAGTCCCTCGGCAAATATCCTTATTTAGTGTTGAGAATATTGACACTTCCTTTTTCATATAATGGCCCAACACACACACACACACACACACACACACACACACCCCATATTATGTGACTCCTTCCAGTCAGAAAAATGAAATATGATAATACATAAAATGTATTGGAGTGTAGAAATCATGCATTTTGGGCACTTTCACAAGTATCATGGTAACCCCCTTTTAACATCCCAACTTTACAGTCACACAGAGGTACTGAGCACATCTCTACTCTGGGTTCTGGGCCACCAGGCAGGGGGTAAAGTAGAGATGAGATGAAGTCATGGCTCTTATGGCACATCCAGTCACACCCAAAGTTTAGATGTTGTCATATGGCATCAGTAAAAATTATTTCACTGCAAACAATGCCTCAATTTTGTAAATTTTTGTAAAATATAACTTAAAGTGTTCCATTTACAGACTTTAGAAAAGTAGTATTGCATCTATTTAGTATAAAAGTGCAGACTCTGCAGCCAGGCAGACGGGGCTCTCCTCTCAGGGAACATTCACAAGCTCCTGGAATTGAGGCTGCAGACATATTGGAGGGGGGGTATTTCATTTACCAGGTAGGGAAAAGCTTCCTCTAAACTCATTCTAATATTGAATGCCCTTTTTTATCATGGAGTCAGAAAAAGAGCTATAAGTAGATATAGGGGAAAAAAAGAGAATAATAAGTAACCTTTATCTTGCCACACACATCAACTCAACCCTATGGTCCATGTGTGACCCTCTCTGTTGCACAGAGGAGGAAACCGAGGCCCAGAGGGTCACATCATTGCCCACGTTTCAGGGCTGTTGAGCTGGGATTTGCATCCAGGTCACCTGAGTGTAAAGCATGTTCTCGTAAACAGGATCACACGTGGTCCCTTTTATTTATTCTTTCCTGGAATGAAAGGCAAATGTTTCCTATAGTTGCTGCACATGTTCTGTCTCGAGTTATTAGCACCTTACAGGGACAGCAATCAGTCACATTGCTCCTTCATTACTGCATCTGCCAGAAGCCAGGTGAGCACCAGAGCATGCAGGCTCTGCCGGGATGATGTGCGGGGCTGACGGGCCGAGGCTGGCACCCGCCCGGTCACAGGCTGCTTCTGTTGGAATGGCCTCATCTTCAAAACCTGGACACAATATTATTCTTATTGGAAAACAATTTTTTCTAAAATTTAATTATCAATAAAGGAAAATGAAAGCTTGGAGGCATTGGGTTTGTTCTCGCTGTTGGCTGGTGACAGAACCAGGGTCCATTCTTCCCACTTCCCTTCTGTCTAGGTAAATGATTGGCAAGGGCTGGACAATATCACCTGAGTCAAAGCCATGAGGTTTCACGTGGGATGGGCTGGTGACTTTCAGGCCATATCTGATCCTCCTTACTGCTTCCTTACTGGGTCTTCACTTTTAAAAAATGTTTTACAATTACAGTTAACATATAATATTATATTAGTTGCAGGCATACAACATAGGATTGGATAATCATATAACTGACCAAGTGATAACCTGATAAGCCTAGTACCCATCTGCTACCATACGCCTAATTGGGTTCCCATCCTAGCCTTCCCTTGGGTCCCTGTCCTCACGTCTATGTTGCTCAGTCTATGCAACTCCACACCTTCCCTTGCCAACCACTCATCATTATTTTCTTTCCCAAGAGTGTTTGCACACACAGGGTAATTCAGTGACAGGTCACTTCTACTCTTGAATGTTAATACCCATAAACTCCACCGGAAGATAATATATTCAGGGTCCTACCAATGGACACGTGTAGGAAGAACTGTCCACCCTTTCAGTCAGAGCCTGTAGAATGAGCAGCTTGTACACAGAGAGAGAACTGTCATGTCGAGAATGGGGGTGTGTGAAATGGTATGTCAGCAAATGCACAACAGTACTCAAACTTCCAACATCTCAGATCTAACCTAAATACCCATCTTGAAA
Organism: Saccopteryx leptura; assembly: GCF_036850995.1. NCBI lineage: Eukaryota > Metazoa > Chordata > Mammalia > Chiroptera > Emballonuridae > Saccopteryx > Saccopteryx leptura. The sequence continues at coordinate 218,776,281 of NC_089504.1, read as the reverse complement.
TATGGCAACAAGCACATATCTATCAACAACTGAATCTAAAAAAAAAGAAAAAGAAAAACAAAATAAAAGAATAAACAGAACAGAAACAGACTCATAGATATAGAGGACATTTTGACAGTTACCAGTTTTGGGGGGAGTTTTGGGGGCTGGGTGAAAAAGGTGAAGGGACTGAGAAGTACACATTGGCTGTTACAGAACAGTCACAGGGATGTAAAGTACAGCACAGGGAACAGAGTCAATAATATTCTAATAACTATGGATGGTGCCAGGTGAGTATGTACAAGGTTTATTGGGATGATCACTTAATAAGTTATATAATGTCTAATCACTGGGGTCTATACTTGAAACTAATATAATATTGTATGTCAGCCATAATTAAAAAATAAAAAATGATTTGGAAAACCAGATCATTTGAATCATGGTTAACATTACGTGGCTGAGCTCAGAGTCTTATGGACAAGGCCAGGCCAGGCTGCTCTCTGGGGGCTCAGGGCACAGACTCTTCAGTAATCATTCCTCCTAATGGCACGTTATGCCAGAGAAACAAAGTGAGCAATTTTCCTAATCAGGCCAACAAGTGGAAATAACAAAATAACATGGCAGCACCTCAATTATAACTACCAAGAGCAATTCCAACACGCCCTGTGTGAGAAGTGGGAAGATTTCTGTATGTGTGTAATTACTCACTACTCTCAATAAAACTTATATGGATCACCAGCAGTATACTAGGTGTCACAAGAAATACCTGGTTAGACACCATATCAAGATCTTCTGGAGAGAGTACCTTTACCACACAGGTAAGGCATGGAGGCACAGAGAGGTTAAGTAACTTTCCCAAGTTCCACAAGTAGAGACAAAGGCTGGGACTGGAGCCCAGCAGCATGGACCCCATGTTCAGGACCCAGTTACAACTAAATGCCACAGGAGTGACAAGCAGGACTAAGAACCTGGGGACACAGCATCTCATCTGAGTTCTGCCACAGATTGACCATGGACCCTGGGGAAGCCCTTTGTCACTGAGGTTAAAATATGGAGGACATTTTAAATGTTGAAGTCCTTTCAATCCTAAGGTCATTTAATCTCATTTAATGATCAAACACAATAAGATATACATTGTGATTTTGTCCAAGGCAAAAATAGTCTAGAATAGTGGTTTTCAACCTTTTGTACACTTGGGGACAGGTAAAAATAGGAGAATTATTTTGGGGACCACTAAGGCAGAAATCATCCTGAGCATAAGCGAATTGAACTAAGATCATTGGGTTTATAATCTTTGTACAACATCCGGGTGGTTAACTCTTCTGCAGACTGGCACAATATTTCTGGTGGACCAGCACTGGTGTGCAGACCAGTGGATAGAAAATACTGGTCTAGAATATAATATTTTAATAAATTATGTTACATAACTGTTTTTATTAAGTTCTCTGAAGTTTTAAAATAAGTTTTTTCTTTTTTTAATTTTACATTTTATTTAGGAAATTAATTTTAACATGGTGACATTGATCAATAAGAATACATGGGTTTCAGGGAAGCATTTCTATAACGTTTGAACTATTGATTATGTTGTGTGCCCATAACCCCCTTCCCTCCCCCACGTCCCCTAAAGATAAAATGAATTACTTATATATGAGTATGGGTAGAACAGGTGACGGAGAATAAGAGGTACTAACTTCTAGTTATAAATTAAATAAGGCACCAGGATGTAGTATACGGCACATAGAATATGTCAATAATACCATAAAAGCTTTTCACAGTGACAGATGGGTACTAAACTCATTGTGGTGACCACATTGTAAGGTATATAAATGTCAAATCACTGTGTTGTACAAGTATACAAATACATGTTATAAATATTGTGTGATACAAATATATCAATGTAACAAAGTTTTAAATGTTATGAGCAGTTGCCTCAATGTTGAATTAATTTACTAAGGATTTTGAAAAGTAAAAATTACTCTCGTGCTGCGACTGACTTAGAATATAAATTTTTTGAGGCCAAAGATTGTCATGTTTTATTTTGGTATCTTGAAGGTCTAAAACAGTGCCTGACACACAGCATGCTCTCACACATTTATTGTGTTGATGAATAAATGAATGAATGGATGAAGGAATGGTGAGTTAAATAAATTTTAAAAATTTAATAATCCATATACCCCAAGAACACCATAGCACTGTTTGAAAAGAAGAAATGCACCCCCATGTTTATGGCAGCATTGTTCACAATAGCGAAGATCTGGAAACAGCCCAAGTGTCTGTCAGTGAACGAATGGATTAAAAAGCTTTGGTACATATATACTATGGAGTACTACTCAGCCATAAGAAATGATGACATCGGATCATTTACAACAACATGGATGGACCTTGATAATATTATACTGAGCGAAATAAGTAAATCAGAAAAAACTAAGAACTGTATGAATTCATACATAGATGGGACATAAAAATGAGACTCAGAGACATGGACAAGAGTGTGGGGGTTACGGGGTGGGGAGGAGAGGGAGGGGGTTGGGGGAGGGGAGGGACATAAAGAAAACCAGTTAGAAGGTGACGGAAGACAATTGGACTTTGGGTAATGGGAATGCAGCATAATCAAATGTCAAATTACCTAGAGATGTTTTCTCTGAACATATGTACCCTGATTTATCAATGTCACCCCATTAAAATTAATTTAAAAAAATTATACTGTAAAAAAATTTAATAATCAAATAGAGAAAATAAACAGTATATATTTTGAGAAGACTTACAGGTCATGGCACCAAAGAAAACACTGCAATTCTAGCATGCTCTTGGCCACCCTGAAGGTCAGAAGTCCCATCACCATCTAGTGGACATGTCATTGCTGGTAACAGGATCTCATAGGCAGGTTCTACACAGGGATTATGGGGTGACAGCTTTCATGTCAGCCAAAGGAAAAGCTGCCCTTGGCCTTTGTTTTGTGCCAACAACTTAAAAAATGAGGGTTAGTGAGGTGAGATGACATATTGTTGCTCTCAAGAACCAGTGTGCCTCTTCTGATGATTAGCAGACCTCTGTTCTCTCATGAGGCTCTGGAATGCAGGTGCAAAGTGCAGGGTTGGTGGAGTCAGACTACCTGGGTTCAGCTTCCTGTGTACCGCAGACATCGACACCCTACTTCAGAGAGTTTATGTCACCTTTTCCCAGAGGGTGGTGATATGTTCTAATAACATTTGTATAATCTGATAATTCTTCAACAGAAGAACATAAGGTATCCTGAAGCAGAAATACCCTTTTCCTTTTGCACAAAGTTGCCTTATGGACTAGCAACTGCCTGTTTACCATGTGTTAGTTGTGTGTGTGCTCTGGCTTCAGGAAGGATCAACTTGCCTATGGCGGGAGGCTCATGAAAACACCGTTTCCTCTGGAAACAAAGGCTAAACCAGAGCCTTAGCTTTCTATTCCTGCCTGGGACCTTATTTTTGATTGGGCCAGAGAAGTGGCACCGAGAATACCTCCACACTAACCACAGCCTTTTGCGATGTTCCTGGAAGATTTTTCAATAGTTTAAACAATGTGTATTGACATTAAAAATAAAGATAGCTTTTCAAGGTCATTAGTGTGATCGAGATGAATGTTTTGAGGTTCAGTCCTTTAGATTCCTTAATTCACATTTATTATGACAATCATTTTAACAGGATTTTAAAAGTCTTTAGAGTACAGACTGACAGCTGTCAGAGGGAAGGGGGTTGGGGCTGGGTGAAAAAGGTAAGGGGATTGAGCAAAGGGAAAAAAAGCCCATAGACACACACACAAAGAAAATGAAATATACATCCATAGGAAGACTTGTACACAAATTCTTACAGCAGCCAAATACTTGCAACAACCTAAATGTTCATTAACAAGTGGATAAATACATGGTGATATATCCATACAATGGAATACTATTCCATAGTAAAAGGGAATGAACTATTGATAAATGCAACAATAGAGGTAAATCTCAAAATAATCATGCTGGGTGACAGAAGACAGACACGAAAGAGCACATATGATAAGATTCCATTTATGTAAAAATCTAGAAAATACAAACTAATTCATAAAAAGGATATTGGTTGTTGCTGGGGGAGGACATTGCTGGAAGAATCTACGAAGGGCACGTATAAAGAAACTTTTTGGGTGGTGAGTATGTTCACTACCTTGATTGTGATGGTGGTGCCATGGGCAGACACATATGCTAAAACTTATTAAATCGAACACTTTAAATGTGTACAGTTTATTGTATGTCAATTATATATCAATAAAGCTGTTTTTTAAAAGGAAAAATTTTTTTATGTCTTTGTTTTGTGTAAAGTACACATCGACACAATTTATAACATGCTATTCTTTTGTGGACAGGACAGAACAATGTTACACTTGAAGGTCCCTGGGGGAAAAATAGCTAAGGAGCCACTATGCCTTGAACTTCCTGGCTAAAAGCTCATGCAAAAGTAGTTTGCTGGGACACCACAAATTCGGGTATTGCAATAAGGGGCTCAGTGCCAAGGGGCCCAAGGTGTGCCCAGGGCTGAAAATACCAAGCATCCTTTCCTTCAATCATCTATTTCTCTGTCTGACTCACTGCTAAGCATTTGTCTTTTATCTCTAAAGAAACTCTGTGTGCTATATGATATAAAGATCACACTAGTTTATTGGTGGAAAAGGAGAAGACCAGACCTTGGCCAGAATCTTATTCATTCACAACTACATGATGACACTTAGTACTTTACTTTGGGTAATGTAATCAATGTCATTTACCCATGATGGCCTTGGCCAATGAACATTTACAGGGACAAAGCTCTGGGGTAAGATTCTATGTCCTTTCACGGACAATGACTTCTATGTGTCTGACTAATGACCTAGGTTTGAATTCAGAAATAAAGTTTATTTGCAAATTTTTGAGATTTTTGTCTTTCATAGGTTCAGTTTATCTAAGCCATCCAGGCTCACAAGGTCAGGTTATATATGGTTTCTATGGCGCATGTTGAGATTTTACTGAAGATATGTTTGGTTATTGCTGCTGCTTTTTAATTATGAACATCATTTCAGCTCTGGAAGGAACTGTTTAGGAGGCTGTGTAGTTTATGTAGAATTAATATGAAAATGTCCAGCAACAATTGAACAATAGTACTTATATAGCATATATAAAAGATATATATATATATATTATAACCTTGCATCTTAGAATTACAATCGCATTTTGTAGATTTGTGAACTTGTGGTTTACTGCCCTCCTGCTGCAGATTTTGTCCTGTTGGTCAATGCTGACCAGTTGGTTGAGCTGGGCCATTCCAGGGTACATGAACGTATATATCTTATTCTTCAAGGCCAGGTGTATAAATAATCCTGTAGTTTTCATACTGGAGTTAGAAGAGGGACAGGAAGGTGGGATATTTCTGGAATGTGTAGCTGAATTCACTGTGAATTCAGCCTCATCATCCAAAAACTCTTCCCAGTTGCAATTTGGTCTCCAGTGAATGGCTGAGGTGAAACCATCAGACTTCAAAGGGTCATGATGTAAGAGAAGGCCAGGCTCCAGGGTTTGCGAAAAGGAGGCAAGCGATTAAATGAAAAGAAGTACCTATCCACTATCGTCCTCCTTCCCAGGACAGTCTCTCCTAGCATAGATAGCCCTCCTCTTTGAAAGAAACATAAATCTATGTAAAAAACTTCAGGTGGTGGCGACACAACAGAGTATCCAGTCTTCATATAATAAAGTTGCATACCTGAAATGTATATAGTTATTAATCAATGTTATTCAAATAAATTTAATTTCAAAAGTTAGTGAGGCAGTTTTAACAGTGTATGGAACGTAACAGACTTGGGATGGCAAAGGAATTTCCACTTCAAATATATAACACAATGAATTTTCCTAGGGTGTGTGTCCATGAGGTGTGCTCATATTAACCAGATGTGAGAGTGCCTGCATAGCTTGGGTAATAGTAACTCTGTAGCAGGTATATATAGTTGCCAGAATAAATTAAATTAAAGCTGCTTTCTCCATTGCATCAAACATTAGTGTGGTAGAGCACAATAATGATAGTAACTTAGCAGCAATTGTTTCTAGAACACATGCTGACTGGCATTCCAGTGTACAAATAAATCAAGTCCTGACAGTTAGAATTCCAGAATAGCTACAAGGTATGTGCATACCAGAAACTACATACTTAACTGGTTTGTACAAATGCAGCATTTAACAAGGAATTACTGCTTCACTGTAGATACTGGTTATGATGGCAGGCCCCTCAATAGTTAGTGTTACTGCTGAAAATGACCTATTATCCTACTTCCTGGGACACTAACGTACTAAGAGGCCCCTCAACCAGGCAAAGCTCAAAATTAAAATTTGTTTTTGCCTATCTACACAAAAATCAAGATGAATGAAATATGGGGGAAAATGCATGACAAATGGAGATACAGAGCAGTAAATATCTAAATGAGTTATCTCAGGAAAAATTACCCTGGAAAATACCCTGCCATTGCTTCCATATAACTTGGAAAATATAAATTCAATCTTCAAAGTGATTTCTGAACAATCATCCTCTACAGCAGGGATCCCCAAACTACAACCCTAGGGCTGGGTCTCATGAGGCCCCTGAGGCCGTTTATCCGGCCCCCACCGCACTTCTGAAAGGGGCACCTCTTTCATTGGTGGTCAGTGAGAGGAGCACAGGAGTACTGTATGTGGTGGCGCTGCTCACGTACAGTACTTCTTCTGGTGACTCAGGATGCGCGCGTCATGGCTCCGGAAGCACATCATATCACTTGTTATGGCTAGCAGTGACAAATATGGAACCGGACATTGACCATTTCATTAGCCAAAAGCAGGCCCATAGTCCCCATTGAAATACTGGTCAGTTTGTTGATTTAAATTTACTTGTTCTTTATTTTAAATATTGTATTTGTTCTCATTTTGTTTTTTTACTTTAAAATAAGCTTTGTGCAGTGTGCATAGGGATTTGTTCATAGTTTTTTTTATAGTCCGGCCCTCCAACAGTCTGAGGGACAGTGAACTGGCCCCCTGTGTAAAACATTTGGGGACCCCTGCTCTACAGGCTGGTGTGGGAACAGTGTGCACTTGGATGTCTGTAAGGTGAGGCTCTCTGAGGGAAGCTAAGAAATTAAAGTGATTCCACATGCAGTTCTTGTTTATCCTGTAAACGTATTTTTTCCATTAAAAATTAGTTTCAATAGTGGTTACAATTACCTATCAGTAGTATTCAAAGTATGAAATATATTACTAGCTGTTGGTATTGAGCAAAGTTTTATATATTGTTACACCAAGCACACAATGTAGTGCTGACATTCCGGCAAGCAGGGTGCTCCCTGGTTGTGGGGGATCAGTGTGCGTGTGAGTTCTCTACCAGCAGAAGGAAAGAAATGGGACATGGCGGGATTTTTCCTTCTTGATGCATGATGCAAATAAGTCTCTCTCAAGGCTAATACTTAGTGATGCAGCTGCAAAAAAAGGTCTACTCTAGGATCCGTGCCAAATGCTATATTCTATACAGGAAAATGGGACAAATCTGCAAAAAATCTGGCTAGGGCTAAAATTAGTAGTTTATGTCTCAGTTGTTCAATTAGATATAATTGGATAATTTCATATTAAATTCAGAATGACATTTGAAATGAGTTCTGATATTTCCAATCTCCCCTTTCCTTCTGTGAGTCAGAAAGATGGCTGCTTGTGTTTTAGAACTGTCAGAGCTGCATGCTTGTGAATGTGCACATGCAGAATTGTGCACACACACATAGGTGATACCACATACTCACATACAGAATTTCATAAAGTAAAGCATAATTAATGTGCAAACTTTATCTGCCTTCTGAGCTCACAGGACAGACAGGTAATGAACACGATCCCTTTTCCCATTTGGAACGTATTCTTCTCTGAGAAGAAAAGGAGGATGGGGAGACTCACTGAAAAAGCAATGCCAAGTTCTGTCATATTGCCTTAGTGTGACATGAAAGCCCATGGCGTGTGACACTGGAGAAGGTCACACTGACAAGCTGACAGCTGCAGTTTCGGTGGATTTTCTATTACAACCAGCCAATGACTTCATGTCCTTACTGCACAAAATGCCTTCAACAATGGCATGCATGCTTTCCCCTGCACTTTTACACATGCTTCAGAGAGCCTCCATAGCCCTTGCCTTCTTCCAGCTGTCCCTGGGGACCAGGGCTCGCCTCCTGATCCAGGACATTATGAGGAGGACTATAACACGGGAGTATAAGTTAGTGCAGTGTTGTAAACATCTACTGTTTTTGATGGTGATGAGAGGTAAGTACATGTAGAACCTCTAAAGGGCTACAACTCTTTCCCTAAGAATAGGAAACAGTTAATTAAGAAACATTCAGACAAGCAACTTAAAATGATTGAAGCACTGAGCGTGGACACAGAGCAAACAGCCCTTGCTGTCCTGTAAGTGATTCTAACCGAAAACTTGAGACGGTGAAGCGATCACTCATTAATGAGGCTGAGAAAGTAATAAGAACCTTGGTCCCTGGGTTCACAAAGTCAGTGAGCGTGTCTAAACGCAGTGAAGGGAGGGATGGGCCCTTAGCCGAGACTGTTCACATCACGTGAAAGCAATTTCACTCTCCACCAGGGCCTTGATGTGGGAACCATGTCCCCCTGTGGCCCCAAATCCCTGCCCTACTGGGATGAAGAAGATAGCACATTAATAAGCAGAAATGAAAAGATACATCTGTGCCAATGGGACAGCCAGTCACCATGGCAGTCTGCTCACCATAAACAAGAGCAATTTTCTGTTTTCTCTCATCTGTTTCAAAGGTCAGCGCTCTCTCCATGTTCTGGGGACTTTCTATTCCTGTGTCCAGGTTCTGTTCCCAGGTGTGCGAGGGGGCACAATGAGGTGAGGAAGGGTGCCAAGCACTCAGGGACAGATCTCTCAGAGAGTTAAATATATGTAGTTCAAGGCTGTGGCAGGGTGCATGAGTAGGCAGAGAAATGGGACAGAAAGGACAGACTGAAAAAACAAATAAATGTAAGTGTCTAGCATGTGATCAAAACAGTATTGGGTACCAGCAGAGAGTAAAACGATTATTCAATAAAATGGTCTTGAGTCAATCGGACCTTCTAGAAAACATTGAAACTGCATCCCTAACTAGCTCACCAAATCAACACAAGTCACGGAGATTCAAACAACAGAAATAAAATAATAAAATCATTATAGGAAAAATGGGAACATTTTGTTATACAACCTATGATAGAAATTGTCTTTCAAAGTACGGAACAAAACTGTGATGTCATAATCAATTTATAAATAAATTCAACCACGTAAAAGTCAAATATTTCTGTATTTGGCAGAACCAAAAGCCAACAAAGTGAGACAAATTTTGTAATTCATATCTTGTAAAAGAGATAGTTCTTTAAAACTTTGATGAAATCCTATAAATTAATCACCAAAAAGAATCAATCACCAAAAAGAAATATGAACGAAGGACATAAATTGATGGTTAAATGAAAAGAAAGTACGGTTGCAAAGAAGTAGGTGAAAAGATGCGTGCTTTGCTCATAATGAGAGAGGTCATCCAAGTGTCTGAAATACTGTTCCTACCTATCACTGGGGCAGATGTACAGATGCCTGACGACATGGGCCAGCCGGAGCTGTGTGGACACTCACACGTCCTGCTGATGGGAGTGGAGATGGATAAAAGACCTTGAGAGACAAGTCTGGCACTATAGATCCATGTTAAAGTGTGTGCTACCTTTGAGTTAAGAGGTTCATTTTTAAGAATTTATATGACAAATAAGGGCTGTGTATAGACTTATTATTTTATAAGAATTTTAGTTATAGCTCTGTTTGTAATTACAAAATAAACCCACCAAAAAAAACCCCCAAAAGACCCCCCTTTATCACTGAATGTTCATTATTAAACAGATGGCTAAGTAAACTGAAATACATTCATGATGTAGAAACGGTACAGTGGTTAAGAGTAGGGAAACGGATGTGAATTAAAGTATTATTGAGGGAGGTGTGAGTTATAACCATCACTTGTTCAAATAAATTATAGACTTGCCTACGTTTGGAAATCCACATACTATCTCTGAACGGGCACCGGAAGAACTGGTAACAATTTTCAACTATGAAGTAGGGAAATTGGGCGACTATGGCTAAGTGTATACTCTGAATAAAAATGTGACAAAACAGTATTAATAGCTAAGCCTTTCTGAAATCCCTTTGTTAGCATCTGGCATATCTGTCTACATCAATGTCTGTGTCTATATGTCTATGTCCTATCCCAATCTATCTATCTACAATTAAATATCCACATACTTAATCCTATTTTTTTTTATATAATTTTATTTTTTTAATGGGGTGACATCAATAAATCAGGATACATATATTCAAAGATAACAAGTCCAGGTTATCTTGTCGTTCAATTATGTTGCATACCCACCACCCAAAGTCAGATTGTCCTCTGTCACCTTCTATCTTGTTTTCTTTGTGCCCCTCCCCACCCCCTATCCCTCTCCCATTCCCCCCTCCCCCCCGTAACCACCACACTCTTATAAATGTCTCTTATTTTCATAATAGTGAAACTTAATCCTATTTTTAACACTGTGAGGTAGGCACTTTAGTTCCATGACATCCAAACATTTAGAGAAGTTCTATCACCTGTCCCAGGTCACCCTACCCAGCTATCAAGTGGTAGAGCTGGCTTCACACTCTACATTCTGCCTCTGGAGTCAGGAGTCCAGACAGCAGGTAGGGCAGGCAGAACTGTGGCCCACAGAAGCTCATGGCCCAGTCTCCACAACCTGCGAATAAATCAGCTGACTTCAAATCAGATACATTATCCCAGATATTCTGGGTGGACCCAATGCAATTACAGTGGTCCTTAAAAGTAGAGTGAGGGTCAGAAGAAGAATCAATGTTAGAGGAAAGTGATATCTGAAAGACCACACCAGCCATCACTGGCTTTGAAGACAGAAGTCAAGGAATACAGGTACGGAAGCTAGAAAATGTGAGGAAACTGACTCCTCTTTGCCTGGCAGCTCCACAGGACACCCTAGTCCTGCCCACTCCTTGATTTTTGCCTGGGACTCCCACTTAGCTCACTGGACTTCTGGCATCCGTGACTGTAAGATAAGACATTTGTGTGTCTTAAGCTACTTAGGTTTGTGCTAAGTTGATAAAGCAGCAACAGGAAATTAATACTGAGCAAAAGAACAGAAGAATGAGTGGAGGAAGATAAGGCAGGAGGGAGCACATGTAAACCCACTTTTTTCCCATAGGAAGTCTTTTCCTGCAGGTGTCTACAAGAAGATTTCACTCAAGAAATACATATAATTCCAGCCAGACCACCTGCAAGCAGACCCAAGAGCTTTCTTCAGCCAAGCAGAGGGTCTCAGACCAGTGGCAGCAGTGGCCCCTGAGAACTGGTTGGAAAAGCAAATCCTTGGACATATCTTCAGATATTTGGAAACAGAAACTCTGAAAGCGGTAACTCTCCAAGTAAGTTGGGTGTGATGCACATTTGAGATCCATTTGCTTAATGGAGCTGTTGATTTGGGCAGGGAACTGACTTCCAAACTTTACAGCACTTGGAATCCCTTGGGGCTTTTTAAAGACTCCCAAAGCCCTGCCCCCTTTGCCCCTCAGACCAACCAAATTAGGAATCCTTCCCTATGGGAGTCAGGTATCAGCACAAATACCTGTTCAGATGGATGTAAATCAACACCAGAAACTGTGTCTGATTAAAAATAACTAGATGAGTTCACGCATTCCCTCTAGGGAATAAAATTGTGTTCTCTCTTCAAAGGGTGTTACATCTAACTCTTGCAATATTTAAGGAGGGAACAATGACCCCTTGCTCTGACAACTTGTTTGATTATAAACATGTTTGGTAAAAAAAATACTTTCGGCAAGATTGTCCAATTCTAAGTTCTGTTTGTTTTTGAAAGCATGAAAATAAAAGAGAGCATATCCTTGCAGTTTGGGGTGACAGAATCATGCCTGCAAAAAAATCTCAAAAAGACTGTGAAATATGCAGATGTGGTCACAAGGGGTGCAATATAAATGGAACTGTTGATTACAAAGAAATGCCAGCATCCCACAGACATATGCACGGTCCCATCTGTGCTTCTAAATGCATAGATCACGAACAAATAGAGTCGTCGAGACCAGACACGGTCTGTGCTTTTATCCTTTCAAAGTAAGACAACACACAGCCTGTGTGCATCTACCCTCCTGGAACTTGAGCCAAATGACATTCACCCTGCTCTAGTCCTACCTTTTACACTGACACCACTTTCCACTCCTGAAACACTCCCACATGACTGTTGATTATCAGTCCACATAGTCCCAGGGTTGGAGGTTGGAAGGGATCATGTAGTCCTGGCCAGTCCTTGAAAATATGAATCCCCTCCATGGTGATTCTGACAGGCAAGTCTCCATCCTCTGCTCAAATAGTGACAGTGATGGGGTGCTCACTACCTTACAAGGCAGGGCAATCCATTTACTGAAATATTGTTTTAAATAGTAAGTTCTTCCTTGTGTGGACCTGCAGGTGCTTTGTCCCACTCCTGGCCAGTGAGGAATAGAATCACTATTATAAATGTGGGCCTTCTGACCCCTGCGGGTAGCTCACACAACTTCTCTTTTCTTCAGCTTGCATATCATCACTTTCTCCAAAGCATGGTGTCAGCAATTTCTTTGGGGCCATCTCAGAGGGCTTTTGAATCGCTTACAGTGGGAATCAGGGCTTCAGGGACACTGAAACTCTCCTGTGACCTAACATATAGGTTAGAGTTTTGTTCGTTTCCAGAAACACTCTTAAGAACTTACTATAGTTGAACTTATCTGATCATCACCTGCAAAAACCACATATTTTTCCTAATGTAGTATATTTATTATTTAAATTTTTAAATTAACTTTGTTTATCTTTTTTATTGTTTTGCTATATCTGAAGTAACTTTAAAATAACTGGATAATGAATCTAGATTTTTAAGCAGAGGGATAGTCTGTATCTAAAGGTCTTTTTACCACCTTTTACCACCAGAGGGCTCCCATATTTTGGACATGAGTACTTTACCTGTATTTAAACAAAAGAACAAAGAGGAGGCCCTGGTAGGGCAGCTCAGTTGGTGAGAGCATCATCCCGATACTCCAAGGTTGTGGTTCCATCCCCGGTCACAGCACATACAAAAATCAACCAATGAATGTATAAATAAGTGGAACAAAAAAATTTGAAGTTTCTCTCTTTCCCTTCCTCTCTTTCTAAACTCAATAAAGTTTTTTTAAAAAAGAAAATAAAGTGATTTGTAGAAACAAAAATCAAATTTAAATATAAGCTGTTACTGACACAAAGATATATCAGAAAAAATTTTAAAAATCAATAGTAATTCAATGCACTCTCTCCTTACACATACATTCACACAGTTTTAATCCATAAAGTAATTATTTATTATTTAATCAATCTTTATCCACAAATTTAAGTTTTTGTGGTTTGTATGTTTATAGTTGTAAGAATTATCATATGGCCATTTTATGGGAAAGAGCAAATGCTCTGTTTTCAGAGATATAGAGATTTCTGGAGGCACACATTCAGCAATGTGGATAATGACATAAAATTAATAAGCCTATCAAATTGAAAGTGATAGGCCCTGGCCAGTTGGCTCAGCAGTAGCACATCGTCCCTGTGTAGAAGTCCTGGGTTCAATTCCCAGTCAGGGCACACAGGAGAAGCAATCATCTCCTCTTTTTTTTTCTTTCTCTCTTTCCCTCCTGCAGCCATGGCTCTAATGGTTCAAGCAAGTTGGCCCCAGGCACTGAGGATGGCTCTATGGCCTCATCTCAGGTACTAGAATAGCTCGATTGTTGAGCAACAGAGCAGCACCCCCAGATGTACAGAACATCAGCCCCAGACAGGGGGTTGCTGAGTAGATCCTGATGGGGGTGCATGTAGGAGTCTGTCTCTCCACCTCCCTGCCTCTCACTTGATAAAAAAAAAATTGAAAACGATAAAGGAAGCATTGGATCCTATGATTATGCCAGAACCAGGCTTACAATAATGTCACACCAAAGCTACTGGTGTTGTCTGGCATTTCCCTCACCTAGGCAAGATTGACTCTCCAAGAAGACTCACAGAAGTTCAGAGCTCAGTGTCTCCCTGTCTTAGTGGAGTCAACTGCAAAGTGACACCATAGGTCAATTCCCCATCCATCCTTCTTAAGCTTCCCTCATGTGGAACCCAGCATTAAGATTACTCTTAGCCACGAAGCTGGAACAATTATTTTTTAAATTAACATTATTAACTCAAGGCTAATAAAGAATCCACAATCTTAAACCAGAAGTCCTGGAATGCCACATACACAAGAAAAATTGTTATGAATTTTTTTGGTTTTAGTTAATGATTTCATTTTTATTAGGAACATTTAATGGTTTTTCCTCTCTAGATGCTGGTTGTCATATTCAGTTTTATCTTGCCATTTCTCTTCTGGTATTTCTCCCTTTAATGCACCAGAGGTGGTAAGATGTAATTGGTAAAGATCTGTAAACAGCAACTTTCTTTTCAGAGGTTTAGCATAATTGACGTGAACTCTGACCAAATTAGTAGCATGTTATCTCATTATCTAAAACTCTCTTCTTCTAAAGTTCTGACCTCATGTTTAGAAAAAGCGGGCTGTTCATGTGTCAGAGAACAAGCTCATGTCAATGCATTTGGCACAGTGGACAGGGACCAGCAACTAACCATGTATATGGAATGCACTTGGGTCCCAATTCTGTTCTAAGTGCTTTGCAGGCATTAAATAATTCAGTCTTCCATGGCAATCTGATCAGCTGAGTCTCAGTTTTCCTTATTGTATTAATGGAGAAGTTAACAATGTGTAAACCACCTGCCCAAGGACACACAACTGACAAAGCGTGGAGTCAATTTTCACTCCCAGGTAACCAGGCTCCCTGCTCCACAAAGCGGTTACACATCAGATCCTTTGCTTAGAGGGAGAAGCTCTGTTCCACCATTTTGCCAGAAAGGAAAGCTCAGACGAGCCAAGAGACTGTCCAGGTGCCTCGACATTTGTCTGGTGATAGAGCTGGACTGATTCCACTTTCCTGACCCTTAGTCACTTCAAGAAGCTTTTTGTTCCATTATGTCATTTAGACATGTCAAAGTGATGAGTGTGTCTGTGCATAAATATGGGGAATGTGGACATTTCGTCCTTCAGTTCTTAAAATTAGAATGCAAGATTACATCACATTTGAAAACATATGTTCCTGAGTTGATAGGTGTGAATTTTTTTCTATAATGAATCATATTTTAAATTCATGAAGAGCTAGTTAAAGCAATCCTAAAGTAAATCTTTTTTTTTAACTCAAGAAAACTTATAAGAAATAATCATCTTCTAATCATATCAGCATACCAGTTCTATTTTTCATAAATTTGTTTTGGTTAATTGGAGATGCACGTGTATCTTTTTGTATTGGCTATATTATTTCTTAAATGAAAAGAAAGAGTGGCAAAACTTCATTTTGAATTAATTTTATCTTAGATTTTTCATTACCAGATCGGTGGGAACGTGAAGATTTTTTTTTAATTCAGTGAGAGGAGGGGAGGTGGAGAGACAAACTCCCACATGTGCCCCAACCAGCATCTACCTGGTAATCCCAGTAGGGGGTGATGCTCTGCCCATCTGGGGCATTGCTCTGTTGCTCAGCAACCAAGCTCTTCTTAGCACCTGAGGTGGAGGCAATGGAGCCATCCTCAGTGCCTGAGGCCAATTTGCTCCAATCAAGCCATGGCTATAGGAGAGGAGGGAAAGAGAGAGAGAGAGAGAAGTGAAAGGGGGAGGAGTAGAGAAGCAGATGGGCGCTTCTCTTGTGTGCCTTGAATGGGCCAAATCCAACACAGCAACAGCAGCTTTGGCTTGTTTCATTTGTATATTAGTTTTAAAGGGGGTGGCTTATTTTTAACTTATGTGTGTTAAAGTATTTTCTGGTTTAAAAAAAAGCCACTAGTCCTCATTTTTCAAAACAATGATGTGATATGTGTCCTATTTTGTCCTCTTCTAGAGCACCCCTCTCCGCAGAGCCAAGCACAGTGCAGGACTTGGAGGCAAGTTCATGTGCATCTCGGTATGATGGGGGCCACAGCAAGAGAACATTCTCAGCTCCTTGCAGCTTACTAGCACAAACACGGCAGGGCCCTTAGTATCTGTGTTGCTAGTGTCATACCACCTTAGTATCTGTGTTGCTAATGTCATACCAGACAGCTTTTTGATGGGCTGTGAACCTATTTCCAGCAAATAAGATAGTCCATTTGGAGCACTATTTTGTTTGAGCAGAAATACCAGTGTCATTCTGGGAGAACAGGGGACCAATTCACCAAACTGGCAGAGATATTGCTAAGAACAGCCATATAGTAACTCAGTTTACTTGCCAGCGAGAATGGCCAACTCATTTTAATTAATGACCATGAACTTATCAGCCAGACTGAAATAGAAAGACAGTGACTGGCATTCATGGATGAGTAACACCTTCTCTGTGGACCTACAGATGAATAAATTAATAACAAATGTGCAGTGTGAACATAGTGAGACAAATGTTGGAATTTCTCATGAAGCTCATTGAGAATCTACCACTGAAATAAGAGCAACTAAGGATGAGTAAGAAGCCATTCTAACAATAGAACGGGCCAAAAAAGACAGCCATGCTTTCCAACCTGCCGGAAGGTGAAATATGGCCCCAAATGAGGGCTCTGAAACGAGGCTGTAAACATCAATCATGCAGATCATAGCGATCCCATGAGACCCAGAAATACATATATAAGTTCTTCAGATAAGGGGCTAAACTGTGTCCCCAAATCATACGCTGAATTCCTAACCCCCAACTCCTCAGAATGTGACTGTATTTGGAGATGGGTCTTTAAAGAGGTAATTAAAATGAGGTTATGTGGGTGAGCCTTAATCCAGTGCCTGGTGTCTTTCTAAGAAGAGATTAGAACACAGACACACACAGAGAAATGGCCCTGTGAGGACACAGGAGAAGATGGCCATGTACACACCAACCAGAAAGGCCTCAGAAAAATCCAACCCTGCCAACACCTTGGTCTTGGACTTCTGGCCTCCAGAACTGTGAAAAAATAAATTTCTGTTGTTTAAACCTCCCATTCTGTAGTACTTTGTTTTGGCAGCCTTAACAAACCATTACAGATGATCATCGAAACACACACATATAGCCTGACCAGGCGGTGGCGCAGTGGATAGAATGTCGGACTGGGATGCAGAGGACCCAGGTTTGAGACCCCGAGATCACCAGTTTGAGCGCAGGCTCATCTGGTTTGAGCAAAAGCTCACCAGCCTGGACCCAAGGTCACTGGCTCGAGCAAGGGGTTACTCGGTCTGCTATAGCCCCACGGTCAAGGCACATATGAGAAAACAATCAATGAACAACTAAGGTGTTGCAACGAAAAACTAATGATTGATGCTTCTCATCTCTCTCCGTGCCTGTCTGTCCCTATCTCTCTCTCTCTCTGTCTCTGTAAAAAAGAAAGAAAAAAAAAGAAACATACACATACACATATGGGTCTAGAAATTTCCAGAAAATGGTCCAAGTACTCCCTTAGCATGTTTTTTTGCTATTGTGTTTTAATTTTGTTGTAGGCAACACTTACTTATCTTTATCTAAAATATTAACAAGAATGATAGACAAAGAATCCCATAAAATAGCTAAAGATGCAGCAGCAGCCAGGAGAACTACCACCCTCCCCACCCCCACAGCCCTTACTTCCTGCTTCTGCAGCCCATGCCAGCGCGGCCCCTGGGGCTCTGGCAGAGCAGAGTTTGAAAAATGCCGCTTCCATTCTGGAGCCTTGTGAAGATCTAATATGTCAGCAAATTACCTCAGGTTTGCACATTATCATTAATCACAGTTGTCACGGGGGCTAGCAGCACTCCCCAAGACATAATAAATAATGATGACCTTAGGCTTGTGCAGGCAGACCATGTGTGTGTGGTGTGTGTGCAAGCATGTAACAGGGTCTGAGTCCATTAGAGATGGAGGGAAACGTTGCTCTTGACATGTCCTCTGAGAGTCCCTGCAAGGAGACCCCCCTGGAAGCCTGGATTTTGCAGACTTGGGGCATCAGATGAACAGGACCTGGCCGGCCAACCTTCAAAGTCAGACTGCAAGGCTCTCCAGGTCATCTGAAGATCTGCATTTCTACAGGGAAAGAGAAGGCCTCTCACCACAGACAGTAGCAAGCTGAGTGGTTGCCTGACCATCCTCCGTTCATACTGAAGGCCTGATCCTTTCAGAAGCTCCCTCACCAGTGCGGGGCTTCACATCCCTCCCTCAGCTCGCATTTCCCACGGCTTAGCCCTGTCGTCAGCTCTTCTGGGACACTCCTGAGCTTACTGTGGTTAAGCTTTCTAACTCTGCTTTGATGTGGGTCTCCACATTCAGACCATGGCCCTTCAGAGACATAGGATTGGGGTGCACCTATCTTTGAGGGCCACCGGGACTAGCTGGGTTTCTTCTCCCAGAGAACCCTGGATTAGATATGGCAGGAAGCCTTCTCCTGGAGTGGACTGTGGGCCCTTCCTCATGGTTGTAGATTAGTCAGGGCTCTTTCTGTCACCTTCATCTTAGTCTAGGTATTGGAATCGTGTTATCCCCAGTTATATTATCAATGTGATCCTTAATGAACGTGCTTAGTTTTACATGCAAAATGGTCGACCTATTTAGTTTGGGTAGTTTCAAGTTTCCTTGGCCTGTCATGTAAATGATTTTGTAGGTGATTCAAACTAGTTATTATGTTATCAATTATTCAGTACCATAGGCGACTTTATTCTGTATCATGTATCTCTGTTGGGATGCTACTTTACTCCCCAGCTAAACTATGGACCCCATGGAGGAAAAGACTTTATCTGAAATGTGCTTGCTGCAGTGGGCAGCTAGTGAGATGTGAGCAAAAGAGAAGAGGGCCAGACATGTAACAAAGCTGTATTAACTAGGAAAGGACAGCTGTATCCTCCACCAAATGAAGCTATTCCCTGAGTAGGCAGGAAAAACCGGCTTTCCAATGTCCCAGAGAACAACCAGCCCATCCCCCAGGTTAACGAGGTGGGGGGAAGAGCAAGGGGAAATTCTTCTACTGAGACATGTGCAGTAGAAACCAAGAGGTACAGTGGGAGGTCCGGTCCTTTTACTATAAGGCGTGTGCAGTAGCAACAAAAATGGTGAGAAGGAGAAAAACCTGGGAAAAATCAGATAGAATAAGGGCACAAACCCCTGGAAGATCTAGGAGAGGGATTGGGTAGGGGGAGATACCAGCATAGCCAAAGGAAGATCCAGGAAAAAGATTGGATAGTTCAAAAGAAAGCCTGATCTCCCCAAGCCCAAGGAAATATAACTGAAGCTTAATTAAGGCCTGAGCCTTGAGCTCTCTCCCTTTAGCAGCTGCGGGGCAGAAGTGAAGTGCAGTGCTGATCACTGGCTAGAAGGGAACACAGGAGGTGCTGGACTACTGAAGCTTTGGATGCCAGGCCAATGGCACAGCAGCTCTGGGTCCTGGCCCTCCTCCTGGGCAATGAGGGCCTGCAGCACCAGCAGCTTGACATCTCCTGCAGCTAGATGGAGTGAGCCACCTGGTTGTTGGTAAGACAGTGCCTAAGCCCTTCCTTTGCTTTCACTCCAATAAATCTTGCTACTATAGCCCAAATCCTCTTATGTGTGAGTCTCTGAAATGCATCTCCTCGGATGCCTTAGAATCCTGTTTCCTCTGGCAACAGTTGTATTTCTATGGAAATGTCCATATATGAAGGTACTTTGTCCAGATACATTGATAGTTTAGGGAAGTAATACAGTATGGGAAAGGAAGGCTAATTCTGAGTGTAAACTCCAGCTCAGCCATTCATTTCTGATGTGAATATAGACCACTCCTTAGCGTTACCTTTCCTGAAACTCAGTTTTCTCCTTTGCTAGGTGGGGTGGATACCACCCACTGGGCTGTTATGAGGTTTAAATATTCAGATAATGCATGCAGAATGCACAGCTAAGTGCCTGGCACATGGTAATTGATTGATAATGATGATGGTGATGGTGATGGTGATGATGATGATGATGATGGTGGTGGTGATGATGGCAAATATTTAGTAAAATGTAGACTTAAAATACAGTGTGTCACAACTTTGTCAGCTAAAGTGTTTGTGGGCTTAACTAACCAACCAAAGCGATTTTGAGTGTGTTTATGAAGACTGAATCAATATGATCAATGCAGTTAACCACGAACTGGAAAGCAGACTTGAGGGGAAGTTCAGAAGGAGGAGTGAGAAGGAGTCCTCCTTCACCTTAGTCCTGCAATCGTGGTTTTGACAAACCTAGATCTTCTACCCTCATAAAAATAATATTTATTATTAAAATGATATATCTTTAAGTTCAAATGACAAAGTATATTTTCCTTGCATAAAATTGGGACATTTGGAAGAGCCAGAAGAAGAAAACTAAAGTTCTAGAGCACTTAGGATCTCCATGCGGAAAGGTCATAAATGCATTTTTAAAAGATTTATGTTCAGGCCTGACCTGTGGTGGCGCAGTGGATAAAGCGTTGACCTGGAACACTGAGGTTGCCAGTTCAAAACCCTGGGTTTGTCTGGTCAAGGCACATATGGGAGTTGATGCTTCCTGCTCCTCCCCCCTTCTCTCTCTCTCTCTTTCTCACTCTCTCTCCCCTCTGAAATGAGTAAATAAATTTTAAAAAGTTAAAAAAAACTTTATAAAAGATTTATGTTCAAACTTCATTCATGCAATATTCACAGATTAAGAGAAATATGAAAATAAACTTTTTTTGATGAATAGTCTAGAAAAATAAAAAAAAGTTCTCTATCTGCCATTGATAATTCAAACTTGATCTATTGAAAGTTAAGTAAAAAAAAAGGAGAAAGTAAAAAACTGGTAATGGCTAAAATAGTATTTATGTGCTAGTCTTTTCTAAAACAGAATTTTGTAATTTCTCTGATGTTCAGCACTGGAGCTTCAGAGGAATGTTTAATTTCTGTTGAGTTACATGAATCACCTATAATTATTTCTGCCATACGTACTTACATCCTCTCCAGTGAATCCACCCATTAGAAAGTGCATTCAAACTCAATGTTTCACTTTTTTCTGTCTGGAAGGGACAACCCACAGTCCTTGTGTGCTCAGTTACAGAGAGTGTCTATCAATCCCGAGAGGTATTTTCTTAATTTGAGTACAAATTTACAATTATTTTAGAATTTTATCAAAATTGTAGACTTGATATAAAATCCAGACACATGCTTCCATTTAAATTGTTAAAACTGTGCTCAGTATTTTATGAGCTAAAGATGATACATTTTCTATACTTCTTCTGCCTACTTAAAAAAAAAAAACAAAAAAAACCCACCTTCCAATAAGGTATAACATACTTAGAGAAGACTACATTTATTTTAAATGAACAGTCCACTTGAATTCTCACGAACTGACCCCACCCTGGTAACCAACACTTACATCAAGACATAATAAATGACCAGCTCCCCAAGAGGCCCCTCTCCCCTTTCTAACAGCACAGGTTAGTTGTGCCTGTTTCTGAACTTTATATAAATAGGACCACACACTACATATTATGTCTGGCTCCTTTCACTCAATATTGCATTTGTAAAATGCATCAACTTTGTGCATCCTTGTTGGTGGGTCATTCTCACTTTCTTGTATTATTATGCATTATGTGAACATATTTCACCTAATTTCTCCATTCAACTATTTGGGGAAATTTGGGTAGCTTCTTGTCTGGAGCTATTATGAAGAGTGAGGTTAAGAGCATTCTAGTACCTGTGCATTATAAACAAGGAGAAATGTTTGTGTTGGGGACAGACCTGGGTGTGGAATGGCTTTGTCATAGAACTGGCACATGACCAGCTTCCTAAATATTGATAGTTTTCCCATGGTGGTTGTACTTGCCTTTCTTTTTACCTGTCGAATGAAATAGTATCATGTTATACTAAAAATATGGTCATTTCTTTGTTATGTAAAATCTTCCATACATGTGGAATATCCTAAAAAAATCAATTTTTGGCAATAAGCAAGATTTGTAATTTCAAGTGAGCCCAAAATTATAAATCTAACCTTAACAATTACTACTAACCACTACCACCACAACTACAACAACATAACAAGTAACAACTAACCTTCCGTGCGCTAGGCCCGGTGCTAGATGCTTTTTCACAACAGTGCATTTCATCTTCTCCATAGCCCTGTAGAGTTTATCACTGTACCCAGTATCCATGAGAAAGCCAGAGACATGACCATGGCGACTTGACCATGACCACAAAGCTACCCACCAGGTCTGTTGGACTCTAAACTTAGCTCTTAAAAGCCCAAGGCTCCTGCTTCCACTCCTGGAAGCACATGGGTTGTCAGCATCTGACAAAGGGAGACAGAGGAGGATAATTAACATACTGCTCCTCGGTGTTCTCTCATGTGGCTATTGTGTTAGTCCTTCTAGAAACACCTCATGTGGATTCTCGAATGGGTTGTCAGACATGTTCTTCTTTTAACTAAATTTTGAAGGGAAGTTTGCTAATATTTTAGATTTTATTTTCATACATGTGAGTGCATCCCCCCCCACACACACACATGTCTAATGGTCCTTTGTATCAGGTAAATGATAGCAAGGTGTATGAGCCAGAACCAAAATTAATATCTAACGTAAGGCTTCCTCTGACCATGCTATTTGCTTAACGTAGCAAAATGGAACATGATGCACTAACATTCTCCCTCAAACTCAGTACTGGAGACAGAAATGTTCTGTTTACCATATGAAGAAGGAAGAAGGTGGGCCATAGGTCAGATAAAAGGTCAGAGAGCTCTTCTCTATGACTTGTGTTTGGAGGCTGCTCTGGCCTCTAGACCCAGAGACATTTTCTTGTGCCTGGGCTTAGGCTGCTGTTTAGAAGAGGGATTGTTCTCTTTATCTGGAGGCAGCTTCACCCAGAAAAGTTACAGAATTATTAAAGCATGAGACAAACCATTTCCCAGAGCCTTGTGAGGAAAGGGGGTAACAGATTCTCCTCTCCTGGTCTCTCTCCTTTCAAGCACCTAAATTCTCTTCAATAAACAGTACATCAGAGATTGATGTGGTCTGTTCACAGGTTCATATGCAGGAAGTCTAATTCTATGCATAAGAAATTGAGGTGACTTTTATAAACATTATGGACTTTGTTCTCCAAAAAACCAGAAACATGGTCAAGATGAATTTTCAACCAATGTAGAAATCACATATTTCTCACATACATTCCATATTAAGACATGTCTAAATATGTAATGTATATAATTTTGATGGTAGAAATTTGACACTGTTGTTGCTGAAAGTTATTACTTTAGGGATTAGTAATAGACTGACTGCATTATCATTACAGGGGAGGTGCCATACAAAGTCAAAGTGACAATCTGTGCAAGTGTATCCACTAGAAATGCCATTATTCATCCCCACTCAGACTTCAGGTAACTGGGCTCAAAGATAATACTGCTTCAAAGACAAAAGACATTCTAGATAATAATGCTTATGTATTTTCTCTCTGATGCAATCAAAAACCATTTTAGTCAATCTCTCAAATATATTGATTTGGAAAAGAATGAACAATGTCTATTCATCTGGAAAAGAAACTTTTAAAGCTATTAAATTCATTGTTAACTCCTCCCACAGAAGCCCCTACAACAAAAGTCACTCACTGAGGCTCATGACAAGAACAGGTTGTTCTTGACCAGGAATATGAAATGTACGCAATGCTCAACATTATTCAGCATTGCTGGGAATGCCAAAAAATAATTCAACGATACAACAGAAGTATGATTCTCTTCTATTTGAAAAAAAATGTGTAATAAAGCCAGAACCACATTAAGAGTGAGAACAGTGAATTATAACAATGAAAAGTATTGTTTTAACTCACATGCAGTGGTGTCTAATCACTTCATAGAATTGGGTTTGGGTTCTCCAGAACAAGTTACCCAGGGAGGCCGACAGGACGGGTAGCAGGTACCTTGGAGGGAGGTGGAGCTGAGTGAGAGACAGTAGCTTCATGATGCCATGTGCCAGTGGATGAACGACAGAGCAAGAACCAGGACCCAAGGCCACTGCTACCCCCAGGGGGTCCATGCAAGGGCCCCAGCTGAGCATGAAAGAAGAAAGCTCAGGAGTTGCTGAAGTCACTATAATTTCTATCAAAGCAACACAATCCATGGAAAGGACAAGAGCGCTCTTCTCCTTTTCTGTGAGCTCACATTTTATTTATTCCCACATGAAGATGGCTCCACACCCCCTTCTGAGGTCATTCTTGCATAGAAAAGGACATCACTCCTAGCCTCTTCATTCACTTAAGTAAATGCCGTCCCTACATTTCACAATTTTTAATATGGCCATGCTAACCACTATTCTAAACATAACTACTGTATACTTACCTACTCTGAAGACTTTCTCTAACAGGTACTTAATTTTATGCCCTTATAACTATAGAATAACATAACTAAGCTGGACATATTTTCTTTGCATACATTAAAATCCCATACTGAGCCCCTAATATTAAAACCAATGATTACTTTGTTTACATGTAGACATTTCACACTGGCCTTTCTTGTCCTCTCTGGTTATAATTTTTTTCTTTTATTTTAAGTAGAGAATTTCTCAAAGTTTTTCCCTACTATCACACAGGCATCATTTGAAACAATTCCATGTTTTTGAAGCTGAGCTAAAGGATAATTTTATTGATTTTGAGAATCACGTCCAGAGAAATCGCAACATGCTCCCATTCTCGGGAGTCATTACAAAAAGAATCAGAACAAAAGGTGACCATGTTCCCGGAAGTTAGGCCTGAAAAGGGGAGGGTAGTAAATGCTGTGATTCTAGAATTTTGGATTCCTTCTGTTGTTATTATTAATTGAGGCCCCTGTATTTTTTCCTGAAGAATTCTTGCAAGATAATTTCTGACTTAGCACTGGGTCTCAGCACTTTTCAAAGTGCAAAGCAGAGAAAAATAGAGACGGCTGCATGGCTCACTTCCAACAGATGTGTGCTTGCAAATGAGGTGATAATACACAGAACGCTATCAGGGACACTAATGACACACAGCCTGCCTAGTTGTGAAAATGTAATTAAGGCAGACTTGCTGTGTTTGCTGGTGTAGTTATTTTAAAAAAAAGCCTGACTAGCTTTTTATACACTGACAGACTATGTCAGTCAAAGGCTTCTCATAAAATTTGACAACAAATTAGTTGTGGCTAATATTTTTAGAAGTGCACACAATTCATCTTAATATCTGGAAGGTTAAGAACATACTGTAATAAAACGCAGTTTACAGTGAAAAAGTAAATGGGTGTGTGCACAGACACAGAAGCGCAAACTTCTAATGATTTGCCATCACTTACAAATTTAAATACGGGTGTAAAAATTTCCAAAAGTGTTTTGACATTCTGAGACTTTATTTTAATTTAATCTTGATTCTATTTGCAAAGGACAGCAATACGAGTAAACATTTATTGGGACTGTATTGTGGATAATATTTATAATTGTAACTTTAGTCATTTAAAATATTTTGATTTTTAAAAGAGAAAGTTGTGCTAAATGGGCAACATATCAATTTAAGAGTTAAATCTGGTTGGTTTTTATGTCACTGGCCTAAACACTTTGATAAGAATTTATAACAGGAAGCATATCCTTATTAGCAACATTTTCATAGCAATATTTTTGTGTGGATTGATGAGCCATGATGTCTTTGTCCAATTAAATAACTATGAAAACGTTCCCTTCACTAACATCTGTTATTTTTCTATATAATAATGACATATTATAATTAAATATTTATAATAAAACTCATTAAACTGTTTATCAGATTCAGTTTCTATATACTTGGTTTAAAAACTATGGACCTGTTGTGGCGCAGTGGATAAAGCGTCGACCTGGAAATGCTGAGGTCGCCAGTTCGAAACCCTGGGCTTGCCTGGTCAAGGCACATATGGGAGTTGATGCTTCCAGCTCCTCCCCCTTCTCTCTCTCTGTCTCTCTCTCCTTGCTCTCTCTCTCTCTCTCTCTCCCTCTCCTCTCTAAAAAAAAAACAAAAAACAAAAAACTATGACGATCCGTTACTAAATAAGTCTTGATTACTATTTAGCCTTTTAAAGAGTACCATCCATGGGAGGGCTCGGGAAGTGGGCCTGGTTCCTCCGTCATGTCAACAGTAGAGCTGAGGTGTGCTGGGTTGCCCTAGCATGCATATCTTTTGCATTACTGGTTTTCCATGAAAAGAAGGTAATCATCAATATCTAATCATTTCTTTCTCTCCCAAGGCACTGAGCAAGCACTTCTATTTTTTTAGTAATTAAGCTGTTTCAATCTCAATATTTCTGCTATTGGCCAACATTTATAAATTGATAATTCTGTGGAGTAATAGGGGTCCTAGTGGATGAAAGATCACATTTGGCCTTTCTTTCAAGACTGCCCCACTCCAGGTCTGCTAACCTGCAGCAGACTCCCCGCCCCCTGCAGACAGAGGCCAAATCAAAAGACTGTGAGTTGGGGTTAATACCAATATTTCACTATTCCAAGTATGTCGTCTGGAAATTGTAGAAGACAGAAATGGACTAAAAAAATGATAAAGTGGGCATTGGGTGTCCTTACCTAGTTGACACATCTTATCTTTGCTTGTCTTTGACTCAACTATTTACAACTCCATAGAGATAGAAGTTAACTAAGAGAAAACACAGGGAGGTCAACCTTTCCTGTCTGTAACAATGCAGAGGATGAGACTGTGTCCCTGGAGAACACTCACCTCTGAGTGTCAAGTGCTCCATGACACCAACTGCAACAGCTTCCCAGGTCCCTCGTTAACAAGTGAGTTAAACACGACCTTTGATTCACATTTTATGTTTGTGTGAGAGTCATGATTTTACTTCCTAAAGAGAAACTATTTAATAGTGTTCATGGGCAGCTCTTTGTGCAGGTTCCCCAAAACACAACTGACATAAGGCTACTGTAGTTACCTGGCTTGTGGGGCCTGGGGTCATAGCATAAAGCAGACCATGACTGGTAAAATGATATTTTTAAACTGCATGCTTTCTCCTTGACGTGCACACAGATATTGTATTGTAGCTTATAATAGGGCACAGTTCTAGCATTAAAGCGAACACTTTGAATTTCTATAGAGTAAGCTGATATTCCAGCAAACCAGGGAGCACTTCCTTTCCGGCTTTACGTGTCCCCCGAATGACTCAAGCCTGTAGTCCTTGTGAGCAACACGAGTGTCAGACAGTTCTGGAAGTAAACCAACAGAAGGGTGGAAATCTGTGGGACAGCTCCACACACATGGGCTCCCTGATCTCCTACTGTCTCCTTATAGGAGTTCTGCTCCTTCTGCAGAGCCTGCCCCCTGGCTGGGTGGCATCAGTGCCTGCCTTTTGACAACCTGCTTGTCCTCATTTTCTCGTTCTAGGAGGCTAGGAGCACCAGGTAAATGAGGAGGGAACGACCATGTGCAGCACAAATGGGTTGAGACTATGTGGCACTCCCCCATGCCTGAAGTGTAGCATCTTCAAAGCTACACTGGTGAAGCTCACTCCCTTAAATGCAGTCTTTTGTGGGCTTTTATAAGATTCCTGGTTTCTGGCCTTTCTATGGGATAACTGAGTAATCTCAGGGAGAGGGGGGTTCTTTCTCTTCCTCTCTCTCCTTATTTCCCTCCTTTCCTCTTTCTCTGTCTTGGTGTCACAGGTGAGACTTCACCAGGTAAAGCGCACCACCATGCCATCTCAAGCAGGCTGGGGTGGTGCACAAAGTGAGCCTGGAGGGGTCACCTGGCATGACACGCCTTGGGACTTGGAAGCCACACCAAGCAGTGGGTTTACCCCCAGAGCAAGGGGAAGCCCCTCAGCCTATTCAGCAGGAGGCTGACATAAGCAGATTTGAACCTTTGCAAAGTCAGCATGACTTCAGGGTAGAGAAGTCACTGGAAGGGAAAGAGTGGAGGCAAGGAATGCCACGCAAAGGTTAGTAGTCCAAAGGGGCAAAACGGGAGGTGGCAGTGAGGATGGGCAGCTTCTACATCTCTCCGGGGAGAAGCTACAGAGCCTCTGCATGGGGAAGGAGAGTCGTTTCCAGGGAGATGAGAGGTTTGGTTTTGCTGTTCACTGAGTTAGGGGAGAGCAGAGGCACAGTGGGCAGAGGCTTTCACCAGCAAACTGTAGTCAAATTCATGTACATTCTAGTTCATGTATAGTCTGGACCAGTGCTTCCCAAACTCTAATGAACACTGCGTTTGAATTTCCTGGGTGACTTGTTAAAATACAGACCAGTTCAGGAATCTGGGGTGGGGGACTTTTCTCTCTTTCCACATGCTCCCAGGTGATGCAGGTGCTGCAGCTGCTGCTGCTCCCAGGGCCAGGCTTTGAATTAAGGCCCCTGAGTAACCCATATGTCCTTCTGTTAGGCACCTGTCCTCAGGGAACTCATCCTCAAACTCAAGAGTGGGTTCACCTCCCCAGGCTCCACACCTGGAACAGTAATGGTGGCAGCTGGCTTGGGCAGACACAGTCACGTGTGATGAGAGAACCGGCACCCGGAGCAGCTCCCTCGCTGCCCTCCCTGATCCAGTTTCCATGATGAGGGATGAAGCTGCTGACAAGGAACCAAACGGACCCACAGTTCTCAGTGGAGATTGTGGCTCCCCACAGAGGGACGGGAGGATGGACTTGGGCCTCTGCTAACTACTGTTTAAAGACTCAGTCATGCCCAAGATTGTCTGATAGTTGGAATAGAAAAACAAACAAACAAAAAAACTCTCAGCTCTGGAGTCCAACTCCACTGCAATAAGCTTTGTATCCTTTTATGACTCCATGAGCACCAGTCAACACATGCACATCAAGAAGAGGAGAAAGCCACCCACCCACAGGGGAAGGGAGTAAAGAGAAATGATCCCACTAAGGACACCGTTCTCCTGAGAGTCCCTTCAAAGATTCCAGCTAGAAAACATCTAACTTGGGAGGGAAAGAGGCTTATCCTGATTGCAGCTTGAACAGTGAAATGGAAAACCTTAATTTTATTATTCTCTGCTCCAAATCCTATGTTCATCCAGACATTAATAAAAAGGTTTACTTTCCTTAGTTTCATTTCCAGGATCAACCTCTGCAGACACAATTTACATTCTAGATATTTTCCCACCAACTGGCGACAAAGATGTGTTCAGGAGAGGTCACAGAATAGGAAAATTCTGTGATTGACCAGCTCTGTGAGGAGAATATTAGATTAAATTCTACCACATTATGCCATACTCATGTGTAATTGGATAAGCCATGGACACTATGATCTAAACCTATGCATCAAAAAAATTTTAAAAATAACCGTAACACCATAAAATATGCATGAAGGAAAAAAATCCTTCTGTTGCCACCATTTTGTAAATAGAAGTAAAGATGAAAGATACATTGTTTTGGCCAGGATACTATGTGAGATGTCATAGGTTTGTCTGATTTCCTAAGAAAGCTATTGCATATGATACATGTAGCACATTAAAGAAAAATCTAGACCTGTGGTGCAAGTCTGAACAATTTTTGTTTTTTTCCTTTTCATGGCCCCATAGCATAGGTGTATTACATGGACATGAACACCATTGCTTTCTCACTGGGAGGCTGATCATGCACCATGCTGCTCCTGGGTCAGGAGCTAGCAAGCGGAAGGCAAGGTAAGAGGAAGGGGTGCAGAGGCGCGGCTGTCTCTCTGCCCCCTTTGTTCCTGAGAAAAGATTTGAGAGTATTTTGCCTGGGATTTTTTATACCGAAACTACCCAGATTAGACCCCACCGGGACCTGACAGAGAGGGGAACGAAGTAAATGACCAGCGCAGGTGACGCTCCTGGCACTCAAGAGGACATGGGTCGCCCAGTGCCTTCCTTTGCTGTCCTCTTGGCTCCGTCTTTTTTGCCATCATCTTGGGACTTTCAAATATAATACTTTTTTCCAAGAATAAATATTTTCTAGTG
The DNA here is from genome assembly GCF_036850995.1 of Saccopteryx leptura. Classification (NCBI taxonomy): domain Eukaryota; kingdom Metazoa; phylum Chordata; class Mammalia; order Chiroptera; family Emballonuridae; genus Saccopteryx; species Saccopteryx leptura. The sequence continues at coordinate 218,746,286 of NC_089504.1, read as the reverse complement.
AGAAATCAATTTTGCATTTTGAAAGTTAATGATGCAGGGCATTGGGGAATTTACCATTAATGTTCTCTTTTCCTCATATCTCATATCCAGGTCCTCTGAGAATCCCATTCATTCTACCTGCAGGCTGTATCCAGAACGTGACCTCCTCTGCACACCTCTGCTATCACTGTCATATTGGGCGTCCTGCCACCACCGGCTGCTCATAGATCTCCCTGTCACTAGTGTCGACCCCACCACCACCATCACTGTCTTATCTCAATTCAGTGAACACTGCAGTTCCTACGACAGACGTCAGATCCTCTGCTTCAATCCCTGCAATGGCTCCCCATACTGCAAAGGTCTCACGGGGCTGCAATGCCCATGAGAACTGACTCCCCATTCCTTTTCTGACTTACTGCAACCCTATGACACCACTTTCACTCAACCCGGCCCCCACACTGGCTGCTGTGCCATTTCTGCAGACCCCCATTCACGTCCTCTCCTAGAACCTGGCCTAGCTTTTCTCTTGGCCCAAAATGCTCTTCATTCAAGTACATAGTACCAACTCCCTCTTTTCTTTATTCTTTTCCTAAAATGCCAGGTCAATGAGCCTTGTTTTGACCCCTCACCTGGGCACACTCATTCCCACCCTTCTTCCATCCACACTGCTTGTCACCTTCTCACGCGGCACATAACTTACACGTTCATTATGTTTAATGTGTGTACCGCTCCCCCACAGATGTACCAGGAGGGAAGACTTCTGTCTGTTTTGTCCACTAAAGTATCCTAGACAACTAGATCAGGGAATGGTGCATAACAGGCACTTAATAAATATTTTTTGAATAAATCAAGTGTTTTCCCTATTTTTTTTAAAAAAATGTTATTTCAGAGCTTCAGGGTCTTTGATAAATTCTGCTTTATTATTAGGTATATGTTTTACATAATGAGGATAAATTCCATTTAAATTAAGAAATTGGCTTGCTTAGCATTTGTGCTGCCTTGAATATAATGTAGATCAATGAAGTTCAATTATATAAAAATAAGAGAAGGAAAATAATTCAGCACTGTACTCACTTCCTGCCCACCCCCCAGAGCAGATGGTTCCACCAGATTGGTCCCTGACCTCTGATTTCAGAATTTATCTTCCCTTCAAGCCCTGCCACAGGTGCCCAGGGAGGGTCCCCTCATCACCCACATGGGGTAGGGAACCCCAAACCTGCATACACTAGGGTTCCCCAAGTTAGTAGTTTTTGATAGCTTCACCGATTTCTCAGACCCACAGGAGAACAGCAAGGAAGCATAAATGAGAGAATCATGCAGGAAAGTCTCAACGGGGGCATCTAGTGGCCAGAAGACAATAGTGAACATTTTCATTGGAAGGCTACCACTCCCTTGACAGGATGACGGTAGCTAGAACCGGCCAATGTGGACCATTCTCTAGACAAAAGATCCCAGTTCTTGATTAAGGATGCACCCAACAGCAAGGTGCATGACCTCTTTACTATGTGGGATGAGCCATGGGTCAAAATGCCCATTAATTCTATAGCAGAGTTTAGAGGAATAATTAGAACATTTAATTTTATGTCTCCATTGCTTTTTCCACAATCATATTTAAGACAATTGGGTCAAAGGAACAGAAATGCAATTAAGTTAAGCAAGTATTGTTTGAAAACCTACTAGATGCAAAGAAAGGAGGAAAGGAGTCATGGGAGGATCTAGCTGGAGGCGCAGTGTTGAGCATTGTCCTTTGAGAAGAGAACTCTGGAAGCACTGGGAGGAGGGACAGGGGAGGAGCCTGGAAGGACCAGCCATTGCAGGAAAGAGGTTTCAAGATAAGACATAACTTGTTTGTTAGTGTTTGCCTTTCTATTCACTAAATATTTTTATTTTTAAAATTTCTGAAACCCTCCTAAGTACAAATGTTTCATAATTACAGAATTGATGGCCTTGTTTGTGAGAGACATGGGCATTCTTGTAATAAATTGCTTGTTTCCACAGAGAATGTTTTTTATTTCTTTGGGACGCTGAATACTCTTATGTCTACTCATTCTTCTGGGAATGTTTCAGGAGAAGATACCCGTTTTATCAAAACCTCATTGTGTGCATGGTATAGCCAGAATGCCAATCTGCCCTTTTATTTTTCAAATCTCTTTTTGTTTGTTTGCAGTTCATGCTTTCATGGTTGTAGACATACCCCTTCATCTTGGATATCCATCTCATATTCTTTATCACAAAGGATTTCCAGAAGGAAAAAGATGGAACCCTCATGCTTAGCAATTTGAGGGGAAACTTTTTTTAAAAAAGTTACAAAGTTAGTGCAGTTCCTAGTGGCTTATAGTAGCTCAAGGCTATCACCTTCCCTAGGGCCCAAGGGTTAATGGGGGCCTGATAGGAGCTATAACCTAGCAGGGAAAAAGCCAGTAAAATAAAACAAATACAGGACAGCATTCTCAGCCCCCCCCCCCAGTCTCTGTTGGGGTCTCCCATTAGCTGAACTCAATAGCAAGCCAGATGACCAAGGACCCCATTGATGCATCAACCCCCTGGCGCCCAGAGCAGGGGAGACAGCTGAACGAGTGGCCCTGGGGAGGAGTATGGAAGTGTGCAGCCATGATTGCTCTTCTCAAACCAGCCAATGGAGGTTGCAAGGATACTCAACACAAGCTCTGGCTATTACTGCAAGACTTACTCACTTCACACAGCTTGGGGATAACAAGTCAGTATGTCTTCTGTGTAGGGTTGTCAATTTAGCTAAAAATCATACAGGACACCAGTTAAATCTGAATTTCTGATAGACAGTACATGATTTCAGTGTAATTATGGCCCGTCCAATATTTGGGATATGCTTGTACTTTTTTTTATCAGAATCAAATTTAAGTGAGTATCCTGTATTTAATCTGACAGCCCTGTGTTTTTGAATGAATGTTATTACTTCTGTCCCAAAGGACAAGGGCAAGCCATGAGTTTTCACCAAGAGTGTTATATTTAGCACTCACCCTGTGAGTTTCATAGTTTTGTTTCCCTTTCCAATTTAATTCTTGGGTCCTCCCTTTTTAAAAATTATGCTCTCTATTTTTATTCCTTTCCATATATAAAGATCATCTCCACTCAGAATGTACTGATTTTATTCCCATTAAGGTCATCTTTGAATTGCCTCTTTTCTCATGAGAATATATATTTTTAAAAGGCATTAGCTTTTGTATTCTGTTGCAAGGCACTGAAGTTTTGTTATGTGTCTTCCGTGTGTAAGTGGCAAGTACAAAAATTTTAAAGAGCCCTCACTTAGGAATCTTCAGTATAAGTTTAAAGATAAGAAACACACATTTATAGACCCCACATAAGAGCAAGCAGGCTGTGGTTCTGTAGCTTGAAAGGAGTCCAGAGGTTCCTTCAATGAAGGGACGGTGATCTTTGGGATCCGCCGGGTATGAACGTTCTTGGAACCCTGCCTTCATGGTGCCAACGTGGTAGCTCACCTCACCCAGGGTGGGCGATGTTGAGGAGGCAAAGGGGCACCATGGCTGGTCGGTCTGCATTGAGGTCACAAGAGATGGTGTCTGCTGCCCCCTCCCCTTGACCTTCTTGGGGTTCATCCACTGATTCCCATCTTACTCAGAATGAAGCTCAGAGTCCTCACGGAATTTTTCTGTGACCTGACCCCAACAATAAGATTTCATCTCTTTTTTTCCCATATTTTATCTGCTCTTCTTCAGAAACACTGACCTTCTTGGGGACCCCAAATTTTCTAGGCATACAACCATGACAGGGTTCCTGTACCTGCTCTTCTGACTCCCTGCTTCCCCATTCCCACATGGTTTGTTCTCTTGCTCCTCTATTTATTTATGGACTTTCTGCCCAGCTCCATTAAAATAGTACCATCTCTACCTTTCCTAACCTTTTACCCTGCTCTTCTTCTGGACATGACCATCGCCTCTGTGATATATAGCTATCTGTCTGTCACCTTTGCTATTAGAATATATACTCAGCCCTGTCTGGTTAGCTCAGTGGCAGAGTATCTGCCTGGTGCATGGAAGTCCTGGTTCAATTCCTAGTCAGGGCACACAGGAGAAGCAACCATCTGCTTCTCCACCCTTCCCCTTTCTTCTCCTCTGGCTCTCTCTCTCTTCCCCTCCTGCAGCTATGGCTCAATTGGTTGCAGGGAGTTGGCCCTGGTACTAAGAATGGTTCCATGGAGCCATAGCCTCTGATGCTAAAAATAGCTTGGTTGCTGAGCAATGGCTTTAGATGGACAGAGCATCCCCTGGTAGAGGGATTACCAGGTGGATCCCAGAGGGGGCATATGAGTCTGTCTCTGTCTCCTCTCCTTACACTTAAGGAAAAAAAATAATATATTCTCCATGAGACCACAGATTTTTGTCTTTTGTAGAAGTCTACTTCTGTATAGCTAGTGCCTATAGTACAGTCCCTCACATATGGAGACAAGTCTGTATAAAAGTCTCCATTCCTCTGAGACAACATAACATGTATTTATTTTTTATTTATTTATTTTTATTTTTTGCACTTTTCCGAAGCTGGAAACGGGGAGAGACAGTCAGACAGACTCCCGCATGCGCCCGACCGGGATCCACCTGGCACACCCACCAGGGGGCAACACTCTGCACACCAGGGGGCGATGCTCTGCCCCTCTGGGGCATCGCTTTGTTGTGACCAGAGCCACTCCAGCGCCTGGGGCAGAGGCCAAGGAGCCATCCCCAGCGCCCGGGCCATCTTTGCTCCAATGGAGCCTCGGCTGCAGGAGGGGAAGAGAGAGACAGAGAGGAAGGAGAGGGGGAGGAGTGGAGATGGGCGCTTCTCCTGTGTGCCCTGGCTGGGATTCGAACCCGGGACTTCTGCATGCCAGGCCAATGCTCTACCACTGAGCCAACTGGCCAGGGCATATGTATTTATTCTAAAGTCACATATGCTGTATTCACCTGCTGGTTTTGTGTCCATTACTTTTGGAGTTCCCCTCCAAATTATCAAGAGAACTGGGTCTTTTGTTGTTTTCTTTAAAAAATGATAGCTAAAGTCAAATTGTGTTGGAGTTAGATGCTTTCATGGCAAAGTCCAGTCTAACCATGTTGATGCATACCATCACTTTTTTGTGTTCATTTTATTTTACCCTTAATATATCATATGACTCCTGTTGAGTTTTACTAATGTGTCTTGTTGGTTCTTCAACAATACAAACCCACTGTATTCTTGGAAGATGATTGGTCATACTACACTACATTGAAAAATGCATTTGACATCTGTTCACCCTTTACCTACAGGTCACTGAACTGCTTCAGTCTTATCATGTGGTTAATCTTATTTTCCCCGAAAATGTTTACACTAATTAAAGACTTAAGCATATTGTTCTCAGTGTTCAATCTTCTAGTTCAAATTCATCATAAACTAAGCTGGCCCCGAGCACAAGACAGATCAGCCCAACTGGAAGACCCCTCAATGCCATTTGGGTCTATTTTGAAATATGGCAAATAATTCATGACAATTATCCAGCCCTTTAGAATTCATAAAAATGTTTAATGCACCTTATCTTAGTCTTCATAGTAGACCCACAGTGGATTGTTTTCCAAGTTTTAGATGAGGAAACTTTCCAGGTTCATAGCAAGGGGTTTAAGCAGAGCTGATGGCAATGCCAAGTCCAGAGGGAGCTCTTCCCTCTTGAGGGTGGCGAGGCTGTGCACGATGGTCTTGCTTTAAGTGACTTGGTCACAAACTACTTCAATAAGAAAGAAGTAGCATATTATTACAGACTCTAATTTGAGGCCCTTTTCCTGACTGTCATCAGTTCTTATACACAAAAGGAAAGGATGCCTTTAGCAATTCATTGTGATCAAAGTGTCCCATTGGGGAGCTTCCCAGAAGACACACACTCCATTTAGACACATAATTTTCATACAATCCAGTAAAATAATTTTAATGACTGGTCTTTTAATTTTATGTTAACTCATTCTGCAAGTATATATTTTTGGCACCCACAAAGTTCTCGGGGACGTACAAACAGAGACACAATCTGTCTTTAACGATGTACCTCATACACAAATAACCCCAAAGCACAGGGGTTAGGGCTAGAAGGAACCTTAGCCAATTCAGACCCATGGTTCCCAAGCAGAGGTCCCAGTAACAGGGACATGTGAATATGAGTCCACGGTACAAATGTCATCTACAGTACCAATGGTTCAATGTAACTTAGCGATATGCTTTCTCAAATATTATTTAATATTAAACCAAAAACATATAATGTTGTCAAGAATAAAAATCCACATGAATATTTAAGACTTAATACAGGTTTCACAGATGGTTGAAGCTGGCAGCCGACTGCTTTGGGCAAAGCCCAAACCCTCTGGGTTTTATGTCATGTTGCCCTTAGGGGGAGGCAAACTGAAAGACTGGAGAAAAATAAAACCTACTCAATTAGCAGATGAATAAAACTTAAGACCCAGACAAGCTGTGACTAATAGAGATGTTAGCATTAGCTATTGCTAGGATGCTGTTGTTGTTCCCTCTTTTTTACAAGATAATGTGCCTGGCACATCTGAGTGGTGGAGCACCTGTGGGTTTCATTTGGCTGGAGCATGTGAATGGGTGATACCAGTTTGTCAGGAGCACCTGAACACATCACTGCAACCTGAGGGCTGAAACAACAGTTCTGGAGACTGGAAGTCAGACCAAGGTATCAGCAGGGCTGTGACCATCTGAGGTGCTGGGGAAGGAGCTGTTTCCATCTTTCCTCTTAGTTTCCAGTAGTTCCTTGGTTTGACATATCATTCACAGTAAGTCCAGGTGCAAATTTTCCCTTTTGATAAAAATACCAGTCCTACTGACTTAGTACGATCACATTTTAACTTAGTTAATTATATCTGCAATGACAGTTTCCAAGTAAGGTCACATTCTGATGTACTGGGGTTTAGGACTTCAACATAGGAATTTGCTGGGTGAACACTACTCAACCCATAACGCAGGTCAAGTCTATCTGGGCCCAGATTCGATGAACTGGGAGGTTAAAAAACCAAGATGGGCCCCCCTGATGCCCTCACTTAGACTTTCTTAAAATTCTCTTCAAAATTCACTGCTACCATGAATTCTACAATTTTTGACACAGTATCTTATCTGTGCAATCCTAAAGAATCTGTCGCTATTGAATTTTGCTAGTCGTAGGGCAAGATACACATGGAAAACAGCAATGGAGGCATAAGCAAGCTGCTCATGAGGAGCAGCAATCCCTTCCATGGCACTGTGTCATCGGAGGAGGCCTCTGTGACACCCACCAAGTGACAAGCAAGAGTAGGAAAGTCTCCATCACTCTTGAGATCAGTCATCTTCTCTTGTAGGGGTTTAGATTGAGATTTGTTCTCAGTGTCTGTGTATTCCTGCCTCTTTGTTGAAGGGTCAACTAATTCACCAAACTGGGACACTCAATACTCAGTCTGGGGGAAGCATTTAAAATAAAGGCTGCACACCATGTTCCTGCCTCAGTGATATTTCAGCTTCTGCTCATCTTCTCATATGAAAATGACACTTGACTGTCCTTGGCCCCCCTTACCCGTCTTCCAGCAATGGAGTAACGAGGGTTCTCTAACAATGACTACTTTTGAGTCGTTCACATAACTTTTCTCCTTTTATTGAGAGTGAGGTTTATACTGAACAGAAAAAAATAAGATTTCTACTGCTGAGCACCATTAGCACATTTTCCCTCACAATAAACATGCCACCAAGAAATAAGTGCTATAATTTCAAAGCAGTAACTTACACCAATTAAATGTCAACTCAGTTCTGTTTCCACAGTTCTACAAAATGAGACTTTGAAAATCATTCTTAAAATAGGTTTTAAGTCACATTGGAGTATTTAAATTAATAGAGACTCAACAATGACCGTCATTCAGAGCAAAAATGATTCTTTGACTCAACATCATTGCCAATATTCACAGATATTCCAGGATAATCTTCTCACATCAAGGTCAGCTGACTAGTAAACTTAATTCTATCTGCATCTTTCCATGTAGCATACATATTCACAGGTTCTGGGCATTAGGACACGGACATCTTTGGGAGTCACTATTCTGCCTACTATATATATTAATAAAACTTTGATAAATGGCTTCCTTTATAATGCTGTATGGTCTGTTTTATGAATTTAGAAACACTATTCAGGGGAGGGTTCCATAGGTTGTATCAGATTGCCAGAGAGTTGCACGGCTCTCAATGGATGAAGGAACCTGACTCAGGGAAGGGGAGCTGAGGACCAGCACAACTAGTGAAGCATCACTTATGCATATCCTCCATATTGCCTACTTCCAACACCCTTCCACAGTAAGAGGATTCATTGTGTGGCTGTAATAAATGAGAAAACCAGGGTCAGGAGCACTGTGCCAAAGGCCACACCTCAAATGAGTCACAGAACACTTTGCGTCCACTGAGCTGAGACTCCTGCTCCCTCAGGTTTTTTTTTTTACATCACAATGTGCTCACTTATTGCCTGATATGCTCAGATTAAGAGAAAATTAGTATTAACATAAGCCCACATATGCCCCTCTCTTACAAAAACATCTGACCAGAGTAGTAAAATAATTATGAAAAATAAACTCTGGTCATTTTTGTTGCTGGTTTTCTTGCTTTTTCAACAAAGACCTCATCAACATGCATGTATGACAAGAGTGCACATCCCTCCCGCTGGCCACTGCAGCCAGAATGCATGGACACGTGGGTGTACAGGTGCTGGAGGAGCCGCCGGGGCAGCCACACACCCCGCTGTACTGCCTTGTCAGCCTGTGACCTTCTTTGCGAGCTGTAAGAACTCTTGAGCAAAAACACACTAAGAACTGGAACCAAAATCTTTGTCACTGATGATCAGTCTCTTCAACTGAAGGGTGTAGTCAGGACTCTGTTTCCTCTGGCTTTTTTTTTTAGTAACAAAGATTGAGAGCTGTTTCTGTTTTTTGTTTGTTTGTTTTAAGCTGGATGGCATCTTCACCATGTCACCTATAGCCCTACCTAGTCCATACACTGAACTTCAGCTCTGACTTTAACACGAATTTATTGCCATTGCGGATTGATTAGCATTGATTATCACAGTAGTTAATCACTGTCACCAGTTCCCTGACTAGGAGAACTTCCCTTCCAGGCTTTTAAGGAGAGGTGCCATGGGCTATTTCATAACACCTTCGAAGTTTCTCACTGGGAGCCAAAGAGCCTGAGAGAGCTGACTCGTGGGACACAGACATCTTACTTCCTGCTCCGCCTGGCCAGCCCTAGGAGATCACATGCACCAGACCTGAAACAGTGAGGAGAGGAGAGAGAAAAGGAAAGGTAGGAAAGAGAGGAAAAAATGAAGGAGAATTTGCCCATCACTAATATCCAGTCTATACTGGGATGATGGCCAGGTGGCCATCAGTACTCAGGTCATGACCATTGTGACTGCCACAAGGACACAGAGCTGAATGGGAGGCCTCAGCCCTGCCTTCCCATCCCCCACTGCTTCGTCTCCAAGCCCAGCCCTTGTCCCCACCCCAACCTTTCCTTAGGGAAGCAGTGCCCCTCACACTGTGGACAGAACTCCCGAGGCAGAATGCTGTGCTTATCGGCATTCGTGGGAAGCAAGCTTTCTCCTGTCCATCGGGCTTGATGCCAATTTTGTAAAGCAAAAGAAAACAGCAGAGGTGATAGAAACTACTCGATCAACATACAGCCTCAAGTGTTAGCTGAGGTGAAGGTTCCCGAGCTGCAAGACACAGGGCTGCCACCACCCCATGCTCCAGGTGAATGTAGGACACCCCCATGTGGAACCATGCGTCATCTGAATGATCTCTCTAGGGGTGAAACTGTACGTGCTTTTTATCTTCTTCTCAGTGTTTCTCTGCAGTTTTTAAACTATACAAAGGGCATGAGTATTATTATCAGAAAAGAATGTCTATTACTTTGAATAGTAAAGTTGTAGCACCTGCTCTCAGGCCCTCCTTGGAGGGAGGTGGTGGGGTGTTCATGTGGTCTCTAGGCATCATGAGACTAAGAAGAGTCAAAGGAAGGTAAGCCTCTGCCATTTGGGAGGGAAGGCCCTTCTTACGATCTGGTGTTTGGTGGCAACTGCATCCTCCAACCTGCTCAGTCAGTTCACAGGTGGTTGCTATGCTAGGAAAGTGCAGACTCACTTTGAGAAGAAAAGGTGAAAGGACATGAGTTAGCCCACCATCACTCAGGTAGCACAACTGGACCCAAACTGATATGGGCTACAGAGTCCAGAACCTGGCAGAAGTTCAGCACAATTTCACAATGACAATGGTGTGCTACTTGACCTTGCCAATGTCAACAGAGAGCCCAAAGTCATTGTTGTATAGGTGAGTGTTCTCACATGCTGAAACATTGTTCCAGTTATTTTAAATTGGTTTATTTGCTATTTTATAGGAATAGGGATGTCTAGGGATGCTTATCATTCACTTACAACATTCTAAAAATAAAAAGAGAGACAGAGAGACTGGTAAATTTGAAGAAAAACCCATTCCTCAGACCTTTCATAATGCTTTTTAGTGTAGCTTGTTGCTTCCTCACTCTCTGCGTGACAGAACTCAGGAGAACACCCGTAAATGGCAAATGCTCTAATGAGGCTTCTCCACCTGAGGAACACTGGGAGTCCCTTAATTTCCCCACCTGTTTATAGGAACGCTGACGTTACTAAGATTACAGACTGTTGCTAAGGTAGGAGGTGGCCGTCAGAACTGTATGCCTTCAAAGATGCCCATTAAATCGCTCTCTGAGGATCCTTGCTCATCAAGGAAGATCTCTCAGAGAGTTGTTTAATGACTGCGATATACAGTGCCCCTTATTTCAAATCCCACCACGTGTCCCAGATCCTGTCCCTGTGTACGTGCAGATAGCAGCATTCCCGAACTGTAGCACTTTACCAAGAACTCCATTAATCAACGTGGATAACTATGAAATGAGCAGAGTAACTATAATGGGCTCTCTTTCATTCAGGGAGATGTTTCAGATAATGCAAAGAACCATTAAAAGGAAAACAAGATACAAAATCATCCACTGAGAAGTCAAAATGTAACAGAATGCTCTTGAGCTAACTTGTGCTTCTTTGGAGGCCTTACAGGTTTACTAGGGAAGCTCTGCTACTAACCAGTGCAAGACTGCATTTCAGAAATGCGTAATCTATTTCATAAGCTACCCTGGAAATCTCAAAGACAAATGAGCCTTGTCAAGGTCTACCCACCACTGGTCTCCACCACCAGGCTTGCACACGCTCAGAGGATGACAGCAATCTCATCTGATTTCCAGACAGGCGATAAAGAATGAGTCACCTGGCTAATGATAGCTGCAGTTTGAAGGTTTGATGCCATTCTCCTGAACCCACCACTACCTATGGCTTCTTGGATAAATACAGGAGCTGCTGGCCCCCTGACTCCACCCAGGAGAGATGGAAGAATTCAAGGTGGTCTGGCCAGTTATTTGGTTCATCTTGCTTCACTGACCAAACTTAGTGATACAAACAATGTCTGCTTCCTTCAAAGATGAGGTGGTAAATGGTGTCTGAGCACAATTACAGTGAGAGAGCAGGTAGAAAGAGCTTGTAGCCCTTTCTGCATATCTGCTCACTGAGGTGTTAAATCTGTATGTGGCCAAAGAAATGGTGGTGAGCTAGAAGAAAAATAAAGTGTTTTGAGGGGTTACTAAAATAGTAACCCCCAACTATAACAGGGAAGACATTGACTTGGGGGTAATCAAAGTAGGAAGAAGTATGTGGTGCTTCTATTATTAAGACAATAAAGCAAGAAGGAGCAAATAACCACAAATACAAAACGTGGTATTAGAGAAGTCACACTTCTCTACATTTGAAAACAGACTCTCCTTGTGAAAATAACAGTGACAATTATTAAATGCCAGGGTCTTAGCTCAGAAAATAGTCTAATACAGAGTTAAAACATGCCCTCTACTTCAGTGGCTCCCAACCTTTTTTGGGCCACGGACCAGTTTAATGTCAGAAGATATTTTCACGGACCAGCCTTTAGGGTGGGATGGATAAATGCACAAAATAAAATTATGTGACCAGCGTAAAAACTGTTGTATTTTTAAATATAATTGTTGAACTTATGATATTTATTGGGCTAAGTTTAAAGGAGGAACGAGCATGTCCTCATTATTCAGGCTGTATTTAAATTTGTTATTCTGACAACATTTCATGTCTGACATCAATATGTAACATGATAGGTTCAGACTTGCTACCAATCATGAACCTACGACAATAGAAATAAACATGAATCCACTGTGTACTCGTATGCAACTTTATTAGAAGCGTCCTCTTAACATCACACCAGCAACATAACATGAGTAACATCCTCTCTGCCTCCAAATACTTTCCAATCACTATGGTAACATTTAAACATGCCTTAAAAATAAGATACAACACAAAAACAAATACAAAGTGCATGAAAAATACAACTCACCATTGTTATGAATATTGTAAGTTAAGGGTTATTTATTATAATGTTTATATAGAATGAGAGATAGTAGCCTATCTCTCAACAACCATAATGCTAAATCAGTGGGAGCCCTGAGCTTGTTTCTCTGCAACGAGACAGTCTCATCTAGGGGTAGTGGGAGACAATGACACCCGAAGTGTGTTGCTTATGTCCAGTCTAGTCCGTAATTTTGTTTTGGTTGCTGTCACTGCAGAAAATCCTGCTTCACACAAATAGGATGTCGGAAATGGCAACAGGGTTTTTAGTGCTTTTGTGGCGATCTCGGGGTATTCTGCCATGACTTTAATCCAGAACACCGGCAGAGTTGTAGTCTTGAACATATTTTTAAGGCCGCTGTCATTTGCGATCTCCAGTAGTTGATCCTCTTCTTGCATAGACAGGCTGGATTCACCTGGTTTGTTGACAAATGGATTGTGGATCCATTCCTTGGCAATTTGTGGGTCTTTTGTGGTTGGGAAGTAGCGTTCCATCTCTTTTAAAAGCAAATACAGGTTATCGTGCACCAGCTGGAACAATGAAGGCTTGGGCTCAGTCTCTTCCAAAATTCCCGCGAATGTTTGAAACATGTCAAATATACCCCTGTTCACGCGTAGTCCCCACAAATCCAGTTTGGCTTTAAATGCAGCTACTTTATCTGCCAACTTGAGGACAGTTGTCATTTTCCCCTGAAGTGACCGATTGAGTTCATTGAGGAGGTTAAATATGTTGCACAAGTAAGCGAGTTTTGTGACCCATTCCTCGTCACTGAAATGTACTGCTAGTGGTGACTTTTTTTCTGAGAGAAATCTCTGCAGCGGCTCTCGTAATTGAAACTCTCTGGCCAGGGTCCTCCCTCGGGACAACCATCTTATTTCTGTGTATAAGAGAAGGTGTCTGTGCTCCGCGTTCATTTCCTCACAAAGCTGCTTGAACAGGCGTGAGTGAAGGGCGTGTGCTTTGATGTGGTTAATAACTTTAACGACATCATTCAATACGCTGTTAAATTCCGGTGGTATATTTCGGCTAGCCAGCATTTCCCTGTGAATGACACAATGCGTAGACTCACACTCAGGTGCAATCTCCTTAATCCTAGTAGTTAAACCAGACGTCCTTCCGGTCATGGCAGCAGCTTCATCTATGCATATGCCGACACAAAAAGACCATGTCAGTTTTCCTGATATATAGTCATCCAGCGATTTTAATAGTTCTGCAGCTGTGGTTTTGGTTGGCAATGATAGTGCACATAACATATCCTCATGCACATCCTCTTGATAAAGATAACGCACGTAAAAAGTAGCATTGCCTTGTTGTCAATATCTGTAGATTCATCAACCTGGAGAGCGTACCACGGTGATTTATTAATCTTTTCCAACAATTATGATTCAATGTCCTCTGCTATTTCCTCAATGTGCTGTGTGACAGTGGTAGCCGAAAGAGGCATCTGTGCTATCTTTTTAATCACAGCCTCTCCTAGAAGTTCATGACAAATGTCTTTAGTGGCTGGAAGGATCAATTTTTCACCAATGGTGAATGGCTTCTTAGCCTTAGCAATACGATTAGCCACCAAGTATGATGCTCTCAGTGCACTTGCATTTATTGATGATGTAGTGGCCACCAGTAATTGTTTCTGTCCTTCTTGTTCATGCTTTTTTCTTTCGAAATACTCAGAAGGCTTGTCTTTTAAAGTAGGGTGCTTGGTCTCCAAGTGGCAAAGCAATTTTGAAGGCTTCATTGCCTCATTACTTAGCCGGTCAACACATATTATGCAGAGCGGCCTTGGTGCGTGATAATCACCAGTTGCGATAAATCCATACTTCAAGTAGGACTCCTGGTATTGTCTGTTAAATGAAGCCTTCTTTTTCTTCGAGGTCATAGGTTCTTCTCCTGTCTCCTCACTGGCCCTTTTCCACTTCTCAAGAAAACTTTCGATGAAATTTTGTTTTTCACTCATTTTGCTAGTTTATGGGTTTAATTTTAGCGGCAATGTATCACGTGACCGAGACAAGCGTCAGGAGTGAGTCTTAGACAGATGTAACAGAGGGAATCTGGTCATTTTTAAAAAATAAAACATCATTCAGACTTAAATATAAATAAAATGGAAATAATATGTTATTTATTCTTTCTCTGAGGACTGGTACCAAATGGCCCATGGATCAGTACCGGTCTGCGGCACGGGAGTTGGGGGCCACTGCTCTACTTGACATATGAATGAGTCACAGCTCTCACATGGTCACACAGACACCGCTGTCTGGATATGAAGCTAAGTCATGAAGTTCCCATGGATGTGTCCCACTTTTTTTTAAAACCACTTGCATTTACGGGAGTTGGTTAGATCTGCCCTTTCGAGAGGCTGTTTTATGGTGACTTCCTCCGTATCCCTGGCCCACTTTCCTCCTACATTTCACCTCTGCATGGATGCTTCCTATGGAGCTGCTCTATAAAAGCATCAATCTCTGGACCTTTACGACCACAAATCTACAGCTATTGCTAAATGGAGTTTTGTGAAAATGGGTAGATTTCAATGTCAGTTTTTCTGTTTTGTGTCTTTTTGTTTTTGTTTTTCTTAAAGTGGAACAACTAGAAATCGAGAGGGCATATTTGATTTGGGTGTAGGGAAGCTCGTGAGGAGATACATTATTACACTGCCAACTAGAGAAGGAGACTGCTGGCTGTGGGCATGTACCATTCAGAATCATTCGACTTGCCCAAGCAAACAGAGGTTGCGTTTGTAACTTTTGGAAAGTAAGTTCAATAAAATGGAACATGTTGAGATTCACACTTTATTCACATCTAAATGGGAATGAACATGCTATTTATAACCTGAAAGAAGACTGTACAAGACACAAAAAGGATACTTTTTGTTATTAGAATAATTAATTGTTAAATGCAAACTAGTAGTGGCAAAAAGATCCCAAGCATAGGTTAATTTAAATCAAAATAAAAAATATCCTAACTAAACAGTTTGGCATGTGAACAGGCAGAAAATGACATTTTCATGGAAAGAATAATGGTAGAATGATGCGCTTCTGAAGCCAAGGTTCTGCTACTGACTATTAAGAACTGGTAAAAGCAAAACCAGGGATGCACATGGGAATGTCACCTAATGTCTGAAGCCAAGGTGATCCTTGCTTCCTCTTCAAATTGCAACTTCTCCTCATTAGAAAAGGTTTCATTGCCCCCAACCCCATCCCACCAAATTATGACTGTTTTGGGGCATTGAGATCGGCGGTCCAGTCTGTGTCACGTAAGAAAGAGAAGAGCTTTCACTGGACCCTCAGCTTCCAAAAGCATAGTCATTTGTAGCCATAGATTTCAAAAATAGAAAACACTGAGCAGAATTTAAAAGGAGTCTAAACAGTGCCATGCAATGCTTAGATGATGCCAAACCTTCCACTGACTCCTAGTAATCTGCTTGGGTCTTTTCCCAAGACAACGTCTCTTATACTAAAGGATGAAGACCGATACTTGCCCACAGGCATTGGCCTATGGAGATTAGATTTTCTTCTCTTTATTGGGGGGCCTAGAGGGGAAATGCTGCATCCCCTTTGTTCATCTCATTTCAGAGCCAGGCGCCTGTCCCTGACTCCCCACTGGGCCTGTGCACATTCACCCCAAAGGCAAAAGTCAATATGAGGCGGGTTCAGATTGACAAGGAAGACTGGACTCAGACCTGATCAATAAGAAGCACTTCAAATACAGCAGCTATCTGGGGAAAATTCTGTGAACAAGTCATGTAGAATCACATTAAAAAGCGGAAATAAGGTTCAAGCACAATGACTTCACACTTTGTGAAAACACAAAAAATTTCATGCATGCGTTGTGAACTAAAACAAAACTAGAATAGAAAGAGAATTTTATAAGAAGTGTTTAAAAATTTTTTTCTGAATGACTCCAAAACTGCCCACAAACATCCCAAAATAAATGACAAAAACATCACTATGAAATTACTATATTATAGGTAAATTTTATATGACATAAACTCTATTTGGACTATACTTCAATAGAAGGCACTCAAATTGAGAGTAGAATTTATTATTTTCAGCAAACCTAGTCATAAGTGACTAGTTGTTGCTTTTACTGAATCTTTCTTTTAGAAATTAGAAATATATTTTTAAGTTTTCAAGACATTACAGTCATATTTACTTACATTAGAATAAAAACAAGACATTTATGTTTGAAAAAATTTTGTTTTTGTTCTATAGTTCAAAAATTTCATAAACTTTCAAACTTTTGAAAAAATGTCAGAATTGCCATGGCTGGATTGCTTGGCTGGTTAGAACATTGTCCTGATGCCCAAAGGTTGTAGGTTCGATCTCCAGTCAGGGCACATACAGAAACATCAACGTTTCTATCTGTCTCTTTCTCTCACTTCCACTCTTTCTAAAATCAATCAATAAATTTAACAAAAACAAACAAACAAAAAAGTCAGAATTGCCTTCTATCATGTACATATGTGTTAATAATAAAGATTAGATTTATTAGAGAGGGTGTTATTAATTTGTGTAATTCTATTTATAGTATGCTACTTTATATTTCATAAGGTGCTTTCACATATTTTCAGCACTCTTGGGAGGGGAGAAGAGAGAAGAACAGATATTATTATACCTATTTTACAGATAAAAAATAGAAATTTCATAATAGCCCCCCAAAAAACAGAGCTGATAAGGAGTGAAGTTAAAAAATGTTTATATATTATATAATTTAAAATGTGGAGGATTAAGCCTAATGAAAGTCATTCCATAAATTTCTCTGTTAAAGTAGTAAATTTCTTCCCACTGGAAAAAAAATACATTCAATGCAAGCTACTTAGTCACAAAAATAATCAAAATGACTGTGATCTTGTTTGAGAAAATTTACCACTTCTTCAAAGAAAGGCCTCAACTAAAAAAAGGGAAATAATTAAACCAGAATCAGATCACCAATGTCCCTTTCAGTTCCAACATGCCATGAGTCTATGATTTTTTTATTCTCACTGAATAAATTTATGACCTAACTTCAACCAAAACAAGCCCCTTGCGTGTCTGACTACGCATCAGCCCCTTTCACCAATCTAAAAGGTATCTGAGTGGAGGTGTTGCTTCTGAGGAAAAGACTTGCACACAGAAAGAAGTACTCTGGGATGAGAACAGAGAGAGAGACATGTTGTACAGCTTTGCAATAAGAGGGGTCGAGTTTGTCTCAGCCAGAGGATCAACATGACAATGATCACTTCCTGTTTAAATTTCACTCAGTGATCACAGATGAGAAGATATTCATCTCTCCATTTTATCTTGAATGAATCCTGTTTTTTCTCACTCACAAAAAAGACTGAGTGTATTTTCCTTCATGTATATCAATTTATAAGTAACACCTCTCTGTGTAGTCACCCTATTGCACATTGGGTATACAACAGCGAATAAACAGGCATATTCACTGACCTTCTAAATCTTACATTTATTACTCAAGCTGTTGGAAATAATGGGCACCTTGTGATGGTCTAGGGTCTAAACTGTCAGAGACAGTAGCATTTAAAAATCATCAAAGCTTAAAAAAGAATCATCAAAGCTTGAAGAAGGGGTGGAGGAGAGAGAGTAGGGCCTCCTCCATGTTGCATTCATTATTCCATGTCCATCTATTCTAAGACCAAGTGGCTCTCAAAGCTTCCTATAATTGGACATCCTTCAGAAAGCATCAACTTCTAACTACTTGGTTATCAGTAATGGGAACAGTTTTCAATTTGTACCTTTGCACATAATCTTTCAATTTTACTGTAGATTTTATCTTTTCATAGTAAGTAGGTACCACTTTATAGTTATGTGCTTTGACCTCCCCAGTTCACAAGGGTGGAGGCCCTTCATTAGAGCCATTAACAGCACAACTCTGTCCCTGGTGGCCACTCTCAGAACTGCAGGAAAGGACCACACATACTTGCAGCTTCTGGGCTGGTCCATTTCCTTCACAATTTACAACAGCATATCTCAATGGTGCATGGAACGGGGTTCTCATGTCCCTCTCCTCTGCCTTTTCATTACCATCACCTTTTTTTCTCTCATTTCTATTTGTCTTCCTGACATCCTTGTGTCCTTTATACCTACTCAGTCTACCTTCTCTTTTTGTTTTCTCTTCCCTCTGGCCATAAATACTATTAAATTTCACTATGTGCAGAGAAGTGTAATTATCAACAACAAAGAACACAGATCATAGCAGGAGACAGCGATGACTTCTCACTCAGGTCACTCATCATCTCCAAAAAGATGCAATTTGTCCCTGGACAGAAAGAGGTGGGTACTTCAAGGCATCTTGTTAAGATAGAAGGGAAATTCCCACTCAGAACATATGCATGTGCTATTTACATTGGAGTGCAGAAAGCACCGAGAGGTTAGGAGAATAAAAGCCATCTTTGGAACAAACAAAAAAATCTAAGAACAAAAACATGCACATGGATGTTGGGTAAATGGAGGGATTACAAGAAAAATAACATATTTAGAAGCAGAATTTTAAAATCGGAAGATGTATACAACAATAAAGAAAACATAAGCATCATGAAAAATAGTCAAGCTATTTCCAGGTGCCAGATCACAGAATGGAAGAGGAAACAGAAAGGCATTTTATACATTTCTGAGGCTTTGGTCTCAAGACTGCTAGGTAAAGGATACCATGATAGATTGCATGCAGAATCCACATGCGAGGTCCTGGGCCATTTGTGTCCACAGAGACAAGCAACCACTAGGCAGGAACTAGCAGGCACACATTTCTATTCAAAACTCTGCCTTTCAAAAAAACAAAAGCAACCTCCTGAAATCATTTAAGAAAAACAGTGGCAGGTACAAAAAAAATCCAACAAATATCATTGTTCCCAAAAGGGTAGATTAGAGCTGTCGCTGTGGTCCTGTGTAGCTTTTTAACAATTCCTGAATCACCTTTTCTCCCACCCTATGTTGTCACCAGGCCAGGACCCCAAGTGATGCCTTGTCATCCTAGGGAAAATGGACAAGTTTGTCTTATTAATTTTACTACTTCATACTTCTTTTAAAACACAGCTCATGGCTAGAACTCTGAATTAGTATGAAAATGCCTCAGCCTCCAACTGAACACATCAGAATATTCAGAATTTGAGTAAGGAGTTTATCTCCACATAAAATAAACCATACAACTTCAGGATCTGTTTTCTTTCTTGGTGTTGCATAAAACCAACAGACATTTCCATAGACAGGGGTCAGACTACCCAGGTTGCAACAATGTATGTACTAATGCTCTGTAGCAATATTTAATGATGTAAATACAATTTAAAAATACTGAAAAATCATTTAAATATAAAAGCTGAAGTGACAAACCTGTAAGTATTAAAGATCTAGATTTTAATAAAAGCTGGAAACTCGTTCTTTAAGACAAAATAAAAAAATATTCTGCACATCACCTCTTCTTGGAAACAAACACTATTTCCTGCTCCTTTCTGAGTATATCAAGGTTTCTGAAGTAGTATCATTTTTTAAAGCAATAGTTTCTTAACTATTTCTGGAAGTTATAGTTTCATCAAAAGGTATATGCTCCATTAATGTTGTAACTTATAATTTTGAATAGGAACGTTTCCACAAGGAGCAAGTCACCTGCCACATGGCTTTCCCTTAGCCTCGCCACTTTCCTCCATTGCACCCGGCTTTTCTTTAACGACAGTCATCATTCCTCTTGCTGCCGCTCAGCAGTTTGAGAACAGCTTGCAGACATGATTCCCTTTTGCCCGCAAGTACATCAAAATTTTCTTCTAAGAATCTAAGGGCAGGCTTTTGCATAACTATGGCACAGAGATTGATTTTAGAAAATTAAGATCTCACTGGGACTGTCTGAATTTAATAATGTACAAATGGTATTGTTGTAAAACTCCAGTCAAAGGTAAAATCACTTTTCCTTCATTATAAAGCCTTTTTTTGGACTCCTCACTCCCTGCAAATGAACAGAGTGAAGGCTCCTTGATGACAAATACATGACCTCCTTACTCCCAGGTGCCCAGGAGCCCCTAGGAGAACCCCAGACCCACCACATGCAAAGACAGTGTTTGCTGATTTCAAACATTATTTTTCCAACCATAAAGAATCTTGTGTGTCCAGAACAATACAGGGTAGGCTTACAGTTGTTCATATGGAAAATAATACTTTAATTAATTAATACAAGAAAAACCTCTGTTTCATGTACTCACAACTGTAAACCTACTTTTGCTCTATTCTGTATATGAAGTAATTCTCAACCATGTTTAATGTTAATAATGTTGATAAGACCCGTGTATTTGGGAGCATCTATTTTTTTAAGAATTTTACTAAACTTCCCCTCCCCCACCACCACACACACACATAACCCTGAAACATTACCACCAACTCATATTTTGAAAAATGCTTGACATTTGTACCATTTGGTTTGGATTTTAAACATCCAGTGCTAATACCCAATGATAAGGTTAGTTATCATTCTAGGTTGATGATGGGGGTCATTGAATCATGTTATCCTTTAATCTGCACCCCCCTCTCCTGCAAATGAAAAAAAAAAAACCTTCAAAAGAAAAGCAAGACTCTCCAAACTGACTTCTATTAAAATTATTTTTTTAATAAGTGCTTGGTTTTATTACTACTTCCCAAAATTCTAATTAATTCTAACTCTAAACTATGTAATTATAATACTTTTGCTGAAATACAAATTACCTGGTGCCCCCAGGGTGAACGAGTTGGAATATAGCTCATGTTCCATTCAGCTATTTCTGAGACCATGGAAACTACGCGGCAGCCCAGGGGCTCCCCTCCCCCAAACACAGGCTGTGCTTGTTTCTTCCTCTTTAGCAAGAAGACAGGACCAGAGCTGACAGTTGGCATCCAGGCGGTTTAATGCTGCTCTCCACAAGGCTGGGAGAAGCGGTGGCATGCCAAGTTATTTTTGGCCAGTCACAGCAACACACAGAACCTTCACGAGCCTTCAGTTAGTCAGTGGCCTGGGTGGCCGCTGATATACCTGCAGAATGCGAATTGACGTTGCCATGGAAATAGAACAACTCTTCCTGGCCCTGTCAAAATTCATCTCCTTCTGTGACTAGTCAGGGGTCAGAAAGGAAAGGAAGGCCAGCTCCAGGGAGCAAATGAGCGAAGGCAGGAACTCTGCCGTGCGCAACAGTGGTGGAAAAATCTAGTTGGTATTTTCTGGATGTACACTCATTGCTGCCTTTATTTATTACATTTTAATAACAATATAATAATGGGTATAGGCCTCAGAGATACAAATCGATATCCACATGTGGATTCTAAGAAACAAGAGAAACATAAAAATGCTACTTTAGGAACCTAGTAGGTAGTAGTCCCAGCCTCTGGGTCCCATGGCTTCTGGCTGTGCCCTAAGCTGATGAACTCTTCAGTTCACAAAGACATTGGTAGTGAATGCAGGAGGGGGGGTACCCTGGGTCCGGTGGTACAGGGGCCCATGCAGGGGATGAGGAAGCTTGATAGTGGTATCACTGAACACAGCACCCTATGGGTGCACTCTAACAGACCTGTAGTGTGGAAGGACATTCCCCTTGTGTTCTGATTATTTTCAAGAAACCCCAAAGGCCTGAGACATGTCTTGCTTCATTATCTGGATGCAGCACAGGCTCCGTCATCACAGATGTGGCAGCCAGGTGGTTAAAGAGTCTTACAGGCCAACTTGCACATATTGTCAATAAGGCTCTGTCTGTGTTGACATGCCATCATCCCCTGAAACATCTATGAAATGATGCTCCTCCATTGAATTTTAGGAGGAAAATCCATACATCATAATGTTTATAAACCTGGTATTGTCCAAGTAGCCTTCTATTTTAATCCTCTTAAATGTGTGTATACGTGCAGTTTTATATATTAACATGGCTGATGACAGTACCTAGTGACTTAATCAAACACAAATCTAGATATTGCCAGAAAAGGTTTTCTGAAGATGTTGTTAACATCTACAACATGTTTACTTTTTGTAAAAAAGGCTCTTAAGAGTCAACACTGATTTTCCTGGAGAAGTAGTTCTGACCCAAGATGGTAACATAGAAATCCAACCTGAGCTGTCAGTCCCACACAGAAGCAAAGTAGAATTCTCAGATAGGTGTGAAGTCAATAAATCAAAAACATGAAAGCATTCAATGAGCAATGGACACGAGAAAGTTGGGTTTATGTTTCCATTACACATAGCTTTTAACCTAAAACCAAGAGATCAAAACTCTTATGAAGACTTTCTATTATTAATTTTGCTAACCTTGGAGAAGTAACTGATTAGATAGATAGATAGATAGATAGATAGATAGATAGATAGATAGATAGATAGATAGATAGATACTATATATATCCTATCGGTTTTATTATTTCTGGAAAACCCTAATGCAATATGTTTTTGACTAATGCTTGAATCAAAAAAACCCAAGAAACAACAACAAATACAGGCACTTTTGAAACTTAAATCACCTGGGTAACTTAAATTGGATCATAAAACACGTGACATGCCTTCTTGCCCTATCCTAGACTCCAAAATTTGTAGTCCCTGTCTCCTCCTATAAGTGAATGATTGCACGATTTCGGATCTATCATCTATTGGAAGGCATTTTGGTCTTTGGAACCAGTATATTTCCTGAGTGACAGCCACTTGCCCTACATTATGCATGAAGTAGATTAACTTGTGATGCTGGGATCCATTTCTGTCTGAAGAGAATCTGTGAGCCAGGATGCTACAAACTTCACACTGAATTTCTGTGGTGCCCCAACAGGCCTGCGTTCAGGAGATGTGCATGTCAGCAGCTCTGCTTGACTTTAAATGCCTTTCTTTTTCAGGAGAAAGTGATTATTTACAATTACAGCAAGTCAATCATGAAGGGCAGGACTGAACGCAACACAAGTATGTATTTCATAAAAATGTTTTAAAATCCAAGATTGCTGTCAACAATTAAACTGCCTTAAATATGTTTATACTTTGAAGAGTACTTGAGGGAGCAAAAAATAAATAAATAAAACCACCAATATGCCCTGGCCGGTTGGCTCAGTGGTAGAGCGTCAGCCTGGCATGCAGGAGTCCTGGGTTCGATTCCCGGCCAGGGCACACAGTAGAAGCGCCCATCTGCTTCTCTGCCCCTCCCCCTCTCCTTCTTCTCTGTCTCTTTCTTCCCCTCCCGCAGCCAAGGCTCCATTGGAGCAAAGTTGGCCTGGGCGCTGAGGATGGCTCTGTGGCCTCTGCCTCAGGCGCTAGAATGGCTCTGGTTGCGGCAGAGTGATGCCCCAGATGGGCAGAGCATCGCCCCCTGGTGGGCGTGCTGGGTGGATCCCGGTCAGGCATATTCGGGAGTCTGACTGCCTCCCTGTTTCCAACTTCAGAAAAACAAAACAAAACCCCACCAATGTTAAACTGAGGATGAATGGAAATAACACAGGTGTGGGCAAAAGTAGGCTTACAGTTGTGAGTATGCAAAACAGTTTACTCTTATATTATTATTCATTAATTATTGTATCATTTTTCATACAAACAACTGCAGACCTACTTTTGCCCACCCCTGCATATGTATATAAGGCATCAACAGTAATTAAATTTGAACTAGCACATGACAGTTGAGCAAAACAGGCTGTTTGCTTAGCTTCTAACAGACTCTAATATATTTCAAGAGGCTCCACTCTTTGTTCTCTCTGTCCTTTTATAATAATCATGGAACCCCTGCTGTATCTAGAACAGTGGTTCTGAACTGGGGGCAAGTTTGCCCTCCCGAGACATGCAGTAAATAGCAGGAGATAGTTTGGTCAAAACCAAGAGCGGGAGGGTGGGTGACACTGACATCTAGTGGGTAGAGAACAGGGATGCTGCTAAATGTCTGAAAATGCACAGGACAGCCTTGCTTGCCCTGGAACAAGGAGGTACTGGCCCCAAATGTCAACATGGCTAAGGTTGAAAAATCCAAGCTCAACCTTGAGGTTGAAAAATGCTCTGGGACAAAATTAGGCATAAAGTTATGTGCTTTCCACTGGCATGTGTTATAATTGAACTAGGGAGGTGGAACTCTTGATAAAAGCAAGGGCAATACTGGTCAGTTAGTAGGCAGGAAGCTGGAATAAATTCACTATGCAAAATGGCATGCAGCTCTCCTTCAGAGAAGTGCCAAGCAAACAAAGCCCATCTTAGCTCCACGTCCACATGCTCACGCACATCCACAGGAAGAGGGAAGAGCAATGTAATTTGTTCCACTTGATTATAGTTCATTTTGCTCAACAGCAAAGTCAGATTTGATGTTCACAATCATCAGGCTCAAATCCTACAAAATGTATTTAATAAGAATGCAATGTCGCTTTAAATGCCTTCATTAATTTGATTTTTCCCCTTTTAAAACAATAAATATTGATAACTAAATCCCAGTCCCATTATCTCTTTGGGCTACGGTTACTCAGTTTTAAAGATGCTACATGGTGAATCTTTTCAAACTGGAGTCTTAACCCCTGGCCGGTCCATGACTAACATTTTTCTTTGAAAGGAAAACAAAATTGACCAGCTGATGTCTATAGTCATTTATAAGCAAAACAAATTTTATTTTGGGTAGGTATTAAATCTCTCTCTATAAGGATTTTTTTTGTTTTGTTTTGTTTTGTTTTGGGGGGGGAGGTTGGTCAAGGTTTTATAGGATTCAGATGTCAAAAGCTGGCAGTGGGACAATGTCCCTTCCCTCCTTACTCCAGTTTCAATTCTGTATCACAACCTTGGCATACAGAGCTGGAGGTAGTCTGGGACTTAGGGATTAGAAGGAAGAAGCAAAGAATAATTGTTACCCAAGCACAAAGTCAATAAGTCAACAATATGATAACGTTCAATGACCAATGAATGCTGAAGGGGCAGGAAGTTGGCTTTATGATTATACTTACCCATCTTTTGACCAGAAATCAAGAGACCAAGACTTGGATGAAGGCTATGTATTTATTCATTCTGTTAACCTTGGAGACGTAACTTGCTCCTGCTTGAGTTTTCTAATGACTTACTGCTTGCAAAAACCCAAATACTTTTCAACTTTCATTATTTCTCAAGTACTTCTTTAATAAATGTGAGAACTTGAATGGATAAAAAAAGTTTTATTGATAACAAAAAATTCCAGTATCTACCCTCCAGGGGAAAAATCTGTTAATAGCAGTTTGGTCCCTAAGAAAATTTATATATCATACATATATACATATATAGATGGTCATATATTATATGTAAGATTAGATACACACACACATATAACATATATACACATAGTTTAAGAAGTTGAGATTTTCCAGCATTTTTTTATGTTGACACTCTTCCTATACAACATGTCAGCTCAACACAGAATTTGGACTATCAAACTAATTCATTCAGTCTGACCAGGCTGTGGCACAGTGGATGGAGTGTCACACTGGGTGGGATGAGGAGGACCCAGGTTCAAGACCCCGAGGTTGCCAGCTTGAGCGCAGGCTCATCTGGTTTGAGCAAAAGCTCATCAGCTTGGACCCAAGGTCGCTGGCTCAAGCAAGGGGTTACTTGGTCTGCTGAAGGCCACAGTCAAGGCACATATGAGAAAGCAATCAATGAACTAAGGTGTCACAACGTGCAACAAAAAACTAATGATTGATGCTTCTCATCTCTCCGTTCCTGTCTGTCTGTCCCTGTCTATCCCTCTCTCTGTTTCTGTAAAAAACAAAACAAAACAAAACAAAAAACTAATTCATTCATTTTTTGCTTGAGTTTCCTGCTGAAGGGTGACTTATTAGGCTTATGGAAAGCTTTTTCTAAAAATGGATGAAAGGAGCATTTTTTCAGAACAGAAATGCATTATTAAAAATTTCACAGACACCTGTGAAATTCACATGATTTGATGCTAAAAAGAGATCTCAAAAAAGTTCATCATAACTTTACAAATAAATATGCTCATACTACTTGTGTTTATAGGTATTGTTCCCAAAGTGGTTCCTTATTTGTGATGGATTTATTTCATCTAAAACATAGCATCAAATAAATACACTTGGGAACAAAACATTACACTGAAGAATCACAACCTGCCTGTAATTTGTTGGGGGATGGAAAGGTCTCCTCTTTTCTGCCTAGCTGTGGGCAGGGGTGCAGTTCAAACCAAATCAAACAGATGTCTTTGGGGACCAGTAGAGTCTATATGGAGCCATACACAGCAACCTCATTGGTCATCAATGACTCTGTGTTACAGGCCCCAAAATGTCCTGAAACAAACATTATTTGTGTAAGAACAATTGCACATTGCTAATAAACCCTTCCCTGAATGTATCAGTGGTTTGCTAAAATATTAAACCAATTAACTTTTTGGAGTGGGTCTGGATTCATTCCGAAGCCTTATGTGCACTGATGAAATATCCCGCCTCGGAGTCTTGGATTTGAACAATTTATCACCATTTCCTCTTTTTTTCTGATTTTTTTTTTGTTGTTGTTGTTGTTTTACTGACTTGGTCCAAATTTCAACGATGTCCTTCATTTCCACCTTTAGGGACCTCAGCCCTTCCATGCTCACTGCCCCTTCCCCAGGATACTTTGTCCCTCTCTTCTTTCCGTATGGGGAACAGCATGCTCTGGGTTGGCATGGTGCCTCGTCCAGAAAAAAAGAACAGGATTTTGAAGTCAGGCGGATTCAGTCCTGCCTGTGTCATCTCACAATATTCCCCTGATGCTTTGAGGAACTCACATTCCAATTCCAGCCAAGAAGGGTCCCAATGCAAACCTGTGAGAGCCTTCAGACAGGACAGGGAGGGCGAGGGGTCAAAGCCACAGGAGCAGCCCTCAGGAACCAGTATACAGGTTCCTCGTCCCTCAGGTAAGATCATTGTGAAGGATGCTCTACCAGGTCCCTCAGTTTTCCCAGGCAGGGTAACCCTGGTTACCATCAGCAGTAACCCACTGGACACTCTCCTTTTATTGGCTTTTTCCCTTCCTGACTCCATTCCTCGATTCCTTAGCATATGTTCTGACACTGCATCTAAAATACAATCCTTAC
Organism: Saccopteryx leptura; assembly: GCF_036850995.1. Taxonomy (NCBI): domain Eukaryota; kingdom Metazoa; phylum Chordata; class Mammalia; order Chiroptera; family Emballonuridae; genus Saccopteryx; species Saccopteryx leptura. Next base: position 218,718,866 of record NC_089504.1, on the reverse strand, counting down.
ACTCAATTTCTTGTTTCAGGGTCTACTTCTGGGGGATCCAGTATCAGGGACCCTATCTGCCTCTCAGATGGGGAATAACCCCCAAATGTAGAACTGTGACTCTCAGTACTCACCTCGACCCCTCTGAGCACCTGACAAGGACCACAACTTTTTGGGAGAGACCTGAGTATAGAAGAAGGGGTGGGGACACTGCTCATGCCCTGTCGGTGGCTGACCACAAAGCCAAGCTTTCCAGGGCAGTGGCGCTGCCCCAGTCACACCCACTCTTATTTGGCTTTTTCAGGCCTCTGAGAGGAGAGGGGAGGGACATTCACAGGATTCCTATGGACACTGGTCCTGTGATAAGAATATTCAACAGAGCTGATTCGTTGTCCTCCTCTTTCTGCTGCTTGGAAGACAAGGCATCTGTCAGGAGAGGTTGGGGTTAGAGTTGGTGTGGCAGGCAGGTAGGATTCACATAGAGAAGACAGTGAAAGTGGTATGAGCACCTGCTGGAGGGCCAGGAACCTCATGGACCAGATTTTGAGGCAATTTGGAAAGAATCACATAGAGTGGCTTTATATATTGCATTGGCCTATAGAGCATGGTAGAAGTCATTGTGCCAACTGAGGGTTCAAGAGGCTTAGGCACCTCTGTGCTCTTTCTGTCTCTCTCTATCTGTTCTTCCCACCCCTTTGTTTCTCTCTGTGTGTCTCTCTCTGTCTCTCTCCACCTCTCTCCTTCTCTGTTTCTCCCTCTTTGTCTCTCTCTGTTAATCTCTCTCTGTGTCTATCTCTGAACTCCACTGAGATGCCATGTGGACGAGCCCAGGTTAGCCTGCTAGGTGACAAGGACAACTGGCTCAGTTCCTCCCATCACCATAAAACACAGCTGGCCAACCCAAAAGCAGAGTCGTCCTCCTGACCAGCAGCTGATTACAAACTCAAGACTATGTCCAGCTGAGCCCAGTCCAAACTGCCAACCTCCAGAATCATGAGCTAAATAAAGAGCTGTTGTTTTTAAGCCACTGAGCTGGGGTGATGTGTTGCACAGTAATGGATAACTGATATATTCTGGAACAATCCAGTACTTCTGTCTTGCAAGGCCTGATTTGGCTTTGTCACAATTGGTGCACAGAAAACATGAAGCCACCCCTGCCTCTAAGGGAGAAACCCCCTTTCTTTCTCTCAGAAAACTGTACTCCATTTTAAAGCTATTAAGTGTTTCCATGACAAAGACTGCAGTATTCCTGCAAAATTCTCCTGATGGCTTGATACATTATTGCTTTAACCTCACAAAGATTTCCATGATATAAAGCATGGTCATAGCCAACAAATTCTGGGCCACACTGAATGGTGAAATTCCAGAATTCCATTATATGTTGGAATTTTCCTCTTTCCCATGTGGCTCAGATAAAATGTAACAGACACGAAGAAAGACTCACCACATTAATTTAAGTACTAAAGCAGCCCCTCCAAGAAGATGAGGGAATAATTCTATTACATGAATTCCTGGTCTCTGTAGTTTTATTATATATATATTTAAAGAGTATAAAAATAAACATTTTTACAAATGCAATATGCATAAACACTTGTCCTGGATTTTCTAGGATAGCCCAGATAGAAAATATCTCTTCCGGCCCTGGCCGGTTGGCTCAGTGGTAGAGCGTCAGCCTGGCGTGCGGGAGTCCCGGGTTCGATTCCCGGCCAGGGCACACAGGAGAAGCATCCATCTGCTTCTCCACCCCTCCCCCTCTCCTTTCTCTCTGTCTCTCTCTTCCCCTCCCGCAGCCAAGGCTCCATTGGAGCAAAGTTTGCCCGGGCACTGAGGATGGCTCTGTGGCCTCTGCCTCAGGTGCTAGAATGGTTCTGATTGCAGCAGAGCGACGCCCCAGATGGGCAGAGCATCGCCCCCTGGTGGGCATGCCGCGTGGATCCCGGTCGGGCACATGCTGGAGTCTGTCTGACTGCCTACCATTTTCCAACTTAAGCAAAATACAAAAAATTAAAAAATATATATATATAAAAGAAAATATCTCTTCCCTATATATACTAGAGAATGATCTTCTCTGAACTAAAAGAAAGAAATGTTTCTACTATAACCATCAGATTTTAACATCACTGACACCATTGTGTATATTACTGATAAATTATGTGTGCTTGTACCTTATCTTTCTAACAAAATGGTCAGTTTCCTAAAGTTTCTTAGGACTTTGAGGATCCTAAGATTGTTTAAGGATATGGTAAACACAAGGGTCCCTTGTTATTTTGGCTTCATAATAATCAAAGCTTCCCTGACCTCCTCCCTGTATGTGTGACTGGATCCATGCATGTGTTAATGAGTATAAAAATCATTGTCTTTGTGTCGTCCTATGTACATACAGACACATGATATTTTTAATATTCCAAACATATTTAAAAATTAGTTCTATTTTTTCAGTTTCCTAATTAAAGTTCTGAAGCAAAAAACTTAACCAATGTAGAAGCATTACTATAGGAAATGAATCCACCTACCCATCCATTAGCCCATCTTTTCATTCATCTGCCCCTCTACCTACCTATTCACCCACCCATCCATTAGTCAGTTCATCAATCTGTCCATACATCCATTTGTCCCTCTGTCCATCTGTTCACCCACTGCCCATTCATATGTCCACTCACCAACTCATCTACTCATTCATCCATCCACTTGTCCATCAGTCTACATGTCCGTCCTTCTGTCCATCCATCCATCCACCATCCATCCATACATTTAACCATCCATGACCCTCCTTCACCTAGGTTTGAAAATTAGGCCCTAAAACCTCTTTAAATTATTGCAGCATGTAATCCCACACAATAGTCTAGAGACTTAGAAGATAACTTCTTGGAGCAAGTTTCCTAAGATGAGTCCTTCTTACTGTTTTTGATAAATCCTGTTACAGATACGTAATGCATTATAAGTATGATCTAAATTAACATGGCTGGATATTTTAGAATATACTTGAGTGACTTCATTTCTATGTAATTCCTATGGAAGATCAGAAGTTTATACAACAATAGAGGGTAAACTTAATACCAGTGCTCTGTATTAAAATAAAATTTTAAACAGGCAACTGCATGGGTTCTTTTTTTATCCATTGAAATTAGGATATTGCCAAGTCATAGTATGTGAAATATTTTTAATAAAAATTGACTTTCATAATGAGACTAGAAAATTTGACCTCAGGTGGCAAAATCAATTCAGATTCCTTTTGATATTTTCTAACCTTCGATTTTCTCCAGGAGTAAAGTAGTTGAATAAAGATTATATTCTTGGATAGTAATTATTTCGAGTAGTTTCCACAGGGGGGAAAAAAGTAAATGTCATTTGTGACAGTTCAGGAGAAAGTCAAGGTTTTACTTTCTCATTTATAAAAAAAAACAAAACCAGGAAGAGCGACAAGAAAATGCATCACCTGGCAAGTCGCTGAAGGGACCCCTCACATCTAGAGAGGGACCCAGGTGACCCAGTACGCAGGCCCAGTTTGGGATGCTGATCTGGAGCCCCTGCCTGCATGTCACCAGCTTCGTCCTTTTAATCTGCAGGGCGATGCATTTCTCATCCTGTTAATTTTCATGAATGTATTTCATAAAATGCTGCCTTGCCCAATCTTCTCCACCCAAAGATCATGTATGTATATCCTGCTTATCATCCAGGATAATTATGTAAAAGTGATAATATATTTATTAATTTATTCTATATCGCTTATGTTACCTATTGTTTATTATCCTCTGAGTTGGGAATAATGTGTGGAACTGTATCCAATACTAGGTGGCCATAGCGACCTCTCCCAGGATTGCCTCTGGATTTACCAGAGCATTTTCACTGAGTCTCTGAATTTGTGTCCAGCCATCTGATAGAGGACGAGAAAAAGAGAGAATTCTACTCTGGGGGAAGGCCAAGGGCTTTAGTGACAGACATTTCCAGATGAGATTAGTTTACCCGACAGGTGGTCAGGGTCAAGTGGAAACTTTCATACCAAGTCTCTGGCTCGTAATCCTGTCCTGCCACTGATCTCTATATAATTTGCCTATTTCCTTACATTCTTTGTGCCTAATTGTCCTTACATATAAAATGGCTATAATGGTACTTCCTATCCCAGAGGTTTCGGGGAGAATTAAATGAGATAATAATAGATTAGAAGACTTCAAATACATCTTCATGCAGAATAGTTACAACAATGTTTACTCATCTTTTATACCATGTAAGAACTTGGGCAAATACTTTCCCAGACTTATGTCCTCATCCGTAAAGTCAGGCAAAACAGGAACAGAAAGCTAACTGTGGTCACGTGGGTGAAGTCCCTGGCAAATGCCTGCCACACTGAGTCTTGATAGGCATTAGTCTAATTACATTCAGTCTGCATTTACTAATAAGGACACAAGATTCATGATGTTTTCTGTGGTTGAAAAATAAATTATTAGCATAATGAGTACAATAAAATTCAATTCACTTTAGATTAAGTGTATTCATCTTCATTCTTAACAGATATTAATTGAGCATTTACTATGCACTGGGCACTGTCCAGGGAGCAGAGGGTCAGGGATATATAAGAAGAGTCAGTTTCTATGTTTAGAAGCTCAGAGTCTAAAGGGAATTATAGGCAGAGGAAGACATAGGTCACCAAGGGAAGGCAGCTGGGCCAAGGAGGAGGTACTGACCGGTGAATCTTGGCTTAGTCTTAACAGAATTCCCATTGGCAGGCATGGACAGGGTTTCAAAGAGCTTTATCTGAGAGAGATATTATCACAGAATGGAGACAGCCTGGAGCAGAAGACCTATAATTGAAGTTGGACACTTGTCATTTACTTCAGCCACTCTCTAGTGACATGATTCAGGGCAAAAATCAGAGCCTCGGATTCTGCATGATTAACAATCAAAATGTATAATGCCCCCTCAAGGTGACATCATGGTTTGGGGAATCAAAAGGATGTTTTTAAAGAGCATATAAATTGGGAAATATCATAAAAAGAGCCTTTGTGGAACAGGAAGTACAATCTGTTGTGTGACACACAGTTACCTCGTTGAGGGGAAGCTGCAGAGGACCCAGGAGTTCCGGTACATCCACAGCTTATCGTATCTTTGGTGGCAAAGGCCCCTGGTGCAAACTTGATCCCTGAGCAAAGTTCTTGGGCACCAACATTTAGCCCAGACCCCATGTAATTGTTATTTCCTTCTTTGTTTTGCTTTTTAAAACATTGTTTTAAAAAAATTCTGATCATAAAGGTAATTTGTGTTCGCAATAGAAAACTTTGAAAAAAAGCAGTAAGGGAATAAAGGTGTGAAAATGTACTAAGTTAGTTGTTCTCAATACAGGTGCTGGCCTAGAGTTTTACATTAACTGCTGAACTCTCAGAATCACCCCGAGAGGCTGGTACCATTACTATCCCCACTTTTTCAGCAGAAGAAACTGAAGTCCAGAGAAATTAATTAATGTGCATGTCACACAGGTCAGAAGTGTGCTCTGCAAATTATAATGGCATATGAAAAATCCTTTCCATACAACCCCACCTCCTAGGGGTTGCCACAGTCTCTATGTGGACATATCTCCTTCCCATTCCTAAGGCTTTGAGAGAGCCGTCTGTGCAGAAATGGTCCCTCACAGCTGTGACACACTCAGTGAAATGGTGGAGCTCCCAGGTTGGGGGTGGGTACAGATAACAAAGATATATGACCTCCTTAGGGGTTAAGGTTATGGGGAAATCAGAGGTGAGGAGGTATGTTTCAATTTATACCAGGGCAGTTAAGGAAGAACTTCCTGGAACTTTGGCTCTTCCTCTAAGAAAAGAGAAAGCCAACAGAGGGTTGTAAGCAAAAGGTATGATCTGACTTATATTTCTAAAAAAGAAATCCATTTATTCATCTATCATCCATCCATCCATCCATTCATCCATCCTACTGAACAAAGTACTGGAGGAGGAAGGGGGCAGTGGAGGGAGAAAGAGAGAACTTATTCTCAGTATATAAATTTTGGGGGACATAATTCAATCCTTACCCCTTAGCATTTTCTTTCATTAATTTCTTCTTGCTACATTAGATCTGCCACCAGTGAAAGCATACTTTTCATTTTCTCACAGTTATTCAAAAGCACTTCCTATTTCTAGAAATGTTTGCATGGACAGATATGTAATAGTCCACATGTCAGTCTGTCTGTCTGTCTGTCTGTCTGTCTCTCTTCCTTCCTGCCTCCCACATCCTTTCCTTTTTTTAACACAATTTGACCAAATCATATTGAGAAGACATGGTATTTCTAATACTCAGTACTTCAGACCCTTATTTGGAAGTAGGATTGTCAAAGATGTGACTCAAAGATGAGGCCACACTGGAGTAGAGCAGGCCCTGCTGCCTGTAAAGATGAAGGCAGAGATGCGGTCCCTCTATAAGCTGAGGATCTCCAGTTTGCCAGAAACCACCAGGAGCTGGAAGAGGATGGAGCAGATGCTCCCTCACAGCCTTTAAGAGGCATCAACATGCCCACACCTTGACCTTGGACTTCTAGACTCCAGACAGTGACACAACACATCTCTGCTGTTTAAGGTACCCATTTGTAGTACACAGTTACAGCAACCCGAGCAAACTGGCCCACTTCCCAGGAACCTCCTGCATTCTGTGAAGCACTCTTCCTTCTCCCATGTGGCTTCACAGCCTCTCTCAGTGAGTGCCAGGCAGCCCTCTTTGGACTTTGGAATGCTTAATACATGCTTCAGCAGTAGGTGAGCAACTGAGCTAGTGAAAAGGAGAGGGATGAAGGGACAGATGTAGGGTTTGGCTAACAGTGAGGCTGGATAAAGAAAAGTCTGTTTCCCAGTAAAGAATGCAGGGTAGCTCCTCCCCCTCAATTACTTGCCCCAACAAAGTTTTACTCTTTTTCATTTCTAGTTGAGAAAGATGAGGGGATCCTTATTTAACACAAAGCATTTCATAAGAAATGGGGGAACAGTGGGGTACCCAATATAGCAGGATCAGTGCCCCCAGTCCAGTGCCATCCTGTGGAACCAAGAGCTGTTGGCAACACCAAAGTGAGTGGCTTCCCCAAACATCTGACTTATCTGACTTCCAGGAACAGCCCCAAAGCATAAAGTGTCTATGTTTTAAATCACCCTTGGAAATGACTCCATCTTAAAAAAGAACTCTGATTTCTTTATATTGCTAAATAGAATTTGGCTCAAATTAAAAAAGGAAGCAATTCTTAAGTATGAAATGAAATGTTGCTTAGATGCTGTGCTAACTTCCTGTGGGTGCCATCTATGGATTTTTAGAGCAATGATTTATTTTTCTGTTTTGTTATTTCTCCAAGTGTGCTCTCTGGACCACCTGCTGTGAAAAGCATCAGGGATGCTGTTTTCAAATCAGATCTGAAGGCCTCTCTGACAGATTTGCTCCAGGCGTAGGAAGGGAGCAGGACAGCACTGTGCGTGTGAATTAGCCATCCAGGTGGTTCACAGAGGTCTAGATCTATTTCTCCAGGTCCCCTATTTCTTACATGGCACAGTGGTTGGGGCATTGAGGTAATTAATTCATATACTGAAGAAAAAGGCTTGCACTTCATAGAATGAAAAAGAAATTCAGAAGCACTTTTCACAGGTTAGAATTTGGGATTGGAATGACCCTTATGATCATAGTCCAGGGTTGTTTGGGGAGCCCCTCCCCCCATACAACAGGAGTGCCGGTTTTTCAGAGCAGCTACAGGGCTTCCAGAGGAAGAGTGCAAGGTGTTAGGAGGCTGGGAAGGGGGCTGAACTCCAGATGTCCACACAGAACCAACCAGAACACCTGAGATTGATTACTTGTTAGAAATAATGAATTTCAAATGAAGTATTACTTGATAAATGGGTTTTATTGCTTAAAAACAAGTTTGAAAGCCCACGACCACTTGCAAAGAAAACAGTCACAGCGAGATGAACTGTGGTGAAATCACCTATATTTAGTGACAGAGCAAGAATCCTGGTTTCTCTCCTGTTTTCACAGGATGAGTGAGGATATTGAGATAGCTCACTTGAAAGAACAATCAGTTCCTGAATTTCTGAAAAAAACAAATACAGCCAAGGTCTCTACACTTAGTTTTGAAGAGTATTCTCCATATATGGCCATAATCCAGAGCATTCCAGGTGTATCTCATTTCATCTAATGGCTTTCCTAATAAAATATCATTTTTCACAAATAATTATTTACAAATATTTTTATTATATTTTTATTGATTGATTTTAGATTGACAGAGAGAGGAAAAGGGAGGAAGAGAGAGAGAGAGAGAGAGAGAGAGAGAGAGAGAAGCATTCATTTGTTGGTCCACTTAGTTGTGCATTCACCGGTCACTTCCAGTATGTGCCCTGACCAGGGGATCACACCCACAACCTTGGTGTTTCAGGACAATGTTCTAACCAACTGATCTAATTTATCATGGCCACAAATATGTTTTATGTTCCTAAATTTTCTTAGGTATTATGGAAGAAATAGAATTTAAAAAGAAGATACTGCACTTATATGCCTAGTACCTATTATTTTAGTATAAACACCTTTTCACAAACATTTTTCTGTTGAGTTGAGTTACACATTTAAGGTTGCTTTATTTTTAAGCATGATTATCCAAATATCCTTACTGGAACTTACGAGTTCTTTAAAAATATTGACTAATTATCAGCTGTCAAACTTAGGGGCTTTTCCTTCTACATGTGACGCCTATTCACAAGCACAACCAAAAAGTGGAGAAAAATGAAAGTCTTTATTCATTATTTCATTCACTAAACATTCATTAAGATTCATTTAGATTCTTGAGAAGGTAAAGGACACATGGAGCAACTAATTCCTCTAAGATGACTCCATCAATTTTCCAGATAGTACAACCAATCACTCTCTCTTTCTTTCAGAGGGCTTGGAGATTCTGCCCTCAGACGAGGTGTAAGCTTCTTTCTGTCCATCATAATCTCCAAAGCCCCTCCCTCCTGTCACCCCCACACGGCGAGCTCTGGGGCACCAGGACCATGTTTCACCTTCTCTGTGTGTGTACTCTCACTAGATGTGGCCTCGATTCTTCCAAAGTGTACGAAGCTTGGTAAAGGAGCCAACAAATAAAATTCTCTATGACACAAAAGCTTAAAAAATGTCAATCGTAAAAATATTGATCACAAACAAACATTTACAAAAGGAAGCCTCTGCCTACCCTTCCATCTATCACCACTCATTGTATTGCCTTTGCTTTATGTCAAAATGTCCTCATAGGGTCGTCCATCCTTTCAGGCCACCTGGTCCCACTTACATCCTCTACAGGCTGGTTTCAGCCACATAACTTCATCAACAGGAACTCCTGAGCCAACCACCTCACCACACTGAGAACATACTTTATTAAAGGAAATCATAAATATCTTAAAAGATGAAATGTTGAAAATGAAACTATAAGATAGCTAGGGGGAAACACAGTTACATAGAAATATAAACTTGATACACAGGCCTTTTTTATATAAAAATATTAAATGCCGTTATTTTTACAAGCCATCATCTTTATTTTTGTTTATCTGTCTAGTCTACAAGTTACAGAAAAAATGTATAAATTTTCTTTCTTTTTTTTTTTTGTATTTTTCTGAAGCTGGAAACTGGGAGAGACAGTCAGACAGACTCCCACATGCACCTGACTGGGATCCACCTGGCACGCCCACCAGGGGCGGCGCTCTGCCCACCAGGGGGCGATGCTCTGCCCCTCCGGGGCATCGCTCTGCCCCGACCAGAGCCACTCTAGCGCCTGGGGCAGAGGCCAAGGAGCCATCCCCAGTGCCCGGGCCATCTTTGCTCCAATGGAGTCTTGGCTGCGGGAGGGGAAGAGAGAGACAGAGAGGAAGGGGGGGGTGGAGAAGCAAATGGGCGCTTCTCCTATGTGCCCTGGCCGGGAATCGAACCGGGGTCCCCCGCACGCCAGGCCGACGCTCTACCGCTGAGCCAACCGGCCAGGGCCATGTATAAATTTTCAATAAGAAAAAAAGCAATCCACGTTACTACATTATAACTAACCCAGAAGTTTCTACAGTAGAGTCTAGTTTAATATTGAGTCATCACATGCTTCAGTCACAGACTACACTGAAACTGGACCTATATAAAAGGCGAATTTATAAACAAAATAAGGGACATGCCAATAAGTGTCAGATGACAGAAGTCATAAATACGCAAGAATAAATGGCAAAGCTGAAATGCTAGTACTTTTAGGGAAGAATCACAAGAAATGTCTTCACCAACTGTTGTTTGCACCCATTTTTATGGTTTAATTTCCTTCATAAATTAAAAGTTACTGTCTCACTAGTAAATGTATGGAGACCTTTCCAGAGTTCAGAGGTTAACATGTTTACTAGAAAAAAATTTTAATGTGTGCACATCATTATTCAGGAGGGTGTTCATATAATTTATAGAAATGGAATTTCCTTTCTGATAGGGTCTCAAGTCTGATGCACTCCGCATATAAGTTTGAAACCTATCGCAAAGTAAGGGCATACCAGCTGTCAAAAATTTTAAATGAAGACATAGTTAAGAAAAAGATACTTTGAATACATGTGCAATCCTGTGGGTTTTCAGATACATATTAATATATGTATTATAAGACCTAAGACCAACTTTTGGCAAATTGTGGTTCTATTCTATTTATTAAAAATAACCTTAATAGGTAAGATGGTATGACTATCCTCAAGGAGGAATCATTGTCCAGGATATTGATGTCCAGAAAGACTTTGAAGAAATGCATCTAAATCGAGCAACATATGCTGCCCTAAAAGTAATACAAAGTAGGCATTTGGGGTAAATATAAATTCATCTTTGCTTTGGACCTGGTAGGTGTCACAGTGGACAGCAATAGCGTCTGGCTGTGGTCTTCAGCAGGTCTCTTAAAATAGGAAAAGTCCAGTTGGAATGATGTAGCTGTGACACTCACGAAGCAGGCTACCTGCATGGGTCGGTAGCTGGAAGCCAAGAGCAGAGCAGAACACACCACGGAAGCTGGAAGAAAAGGCACACTAGGCTCAGGGATTTCGCAAGGGGCACTTATCTGAAAATGTGGGGTATTAACTGATTCTCCTATTTCTCACTGGCCATCTCTTCAAGGTTCAGTATGAGCTTAATTAATTTTGGGGGTGATGCTTGATTATTCCAAACCTATAGAATGTTTCAAAAGTAAGCATTTAATCTCCAAAGAGGGAAGTTACAATATCCCTTAGAGACATTTTGGAAATGACCTATTCGACTTGAATGTGAAGTTGTAATAAAAGAAAATTGTTAGGGTGAAGAATGTCACAAGAACGCCTTTGTCAGCCCGGTGTCTTCTCCCTCACAATCCAGATGGTAGAGGGGTAGGTTTCAAAACGTGGTCCCAGGGGTCTCAGGGCTATGAACAGGGGGCCTGTGGAAGGGAGGCGGCTGTGGTTTTATACATTTTATATATCTGGTGGGCATGGAATTAGGCCTTGTGTGACTTTAGGTTTGTAGGTTATTTTTATTTAGGTTTGTAGGTTATTTTTATTTGGATGGAGATTATTCATTTAAAAGTATGATCAATTTAACAAAAATTTGTCTGGGACTGTGTAAGACTTACCAGAGAGGGCTAGGGAGAAGCAACGTGGTTGTGGTGGCCCGGGCTGGACTGGAGGGCCTGGAGGACACCTAATGAAGGCTGATGCTCTTATGGGCTTGCTGGAGAACATTTCTCCTCGAGGGAGGCGTAGTCAGCCAACCACATTCCCCCGTAGGCCAAGCAAAGCAACCAAATGGTGCCATGACATGTCCACTCTCCATCAGGGGGGTCTGCATCATCCTGTCTGTCCCCAACCCTGCCCAACCCAGGGAGGCCATGGCCTTGCTCTCTGGTGGTGAGGGCCCTACAGCACCCAGAATGCAGCTGCTGCCTCTCTACAGTCCCCTTCCCTGCACACGCCACACCTGGCCTTCCCTTCCTTCTCAGTTGCCCGCTGGGACAAAGGTCTTAATCCAGGTGGCTGAAACATGAAATGGTGGCTCAAATTCACAGCAGCCCAGGAGCTGCCCTGCACCCAGCTTATCACCTGGAGGGAACTCAGAGCTCACGCCTCAAGGCCAAGGGCAGCCCGCTCTTTCTCAAAGCCCTGCACTCAGCTGTCAGACCATATGAAAACCATTCCCCTCAAGGTTAAAATTTTAATGCACTGTTTATACATTGGAGCAAAAGAGGTTTGCATAATTAATAGAGCACAGAATAGAGAGAGACAAGACACAAAATAGGCTTTAAAGTGGGAACTCCGAGGGAGGAAGGGGGTCCTCATGACCCCTGTGTCCTCAGGTCCCATGCTGCCTGCCACCCAAGCAGCATGCACAGGGAAGAGGAGACACGCAGAGCCAGGCCAGTTTCTGGAAGGACCAAAGCATCCACCATCCTTCATATGTGCATCAAATTGTCTGAGCAAACTCAGGAGGCCTCTATCACCTTTCCAGGAACGAGGGGATGTCCCAGTCCTCATTGGGAACAGCAGGGAGGAGAGGAGGAGCAGAAACATGCACACATTCCCTCTGCAGATGGGGCACAGCTCCCCTGCAGCCTCCAGAAGCGGGGAGGAATTCCTCGCCCTGTCATCAGCAGGGGGCGCTTGGCAGAGGCAGCCTGGCATATGGTGTCTCCAATTTTTTAGTGACAAGTGGTGTGTTAACACAGAGCCGTGGAGGAGCAGGGAAAGAGCCAGTTCCTAATCACTCCCCGTTGCCTGCACCCTCAGGCAGAATCATATTGCTTTATGCAGATGAGCTCATAACAGTTTCTTCAATTTGGCTTTTATATAAAAAAAAGCCAGCTCCTCACACTGTGTCAACAGCTACCCGAGGGCCTACCACTTTACAACGCAAGTGTATTACTATTTAAAGACAAGCTTTTAGCTGAACATCAGTGCTGCCTTCAGAGTTTAATTACTGCCCTCCCCATGGGGCCCAATGAGCCAGTGACTCCTCCCAAGGGGGTTCTGCTTGGTGATGATCTTTAACTAAGTAAGTAAATGCCAAACCAGCTCAGCTTAAAGTGCCCACGTCAAATATTCCCCGCATGGTTGCAAGACTGTAGGTGACTGGTAAAGAGCCGGGAGCAATTAAGGACCCTGCATGATTAATTTCCAATCAAAAAAATAAAAAAATGTAGTGGAACATCTATATAGTAAACTAGTAAAATAGAATGCACGATAATATATACTCTCGTAGTAGATACCATATATGAAAATACATATTGCATTTTTATTTCCTCTTCTGAATTACCAGAGAAAAAGCTTAATAGCAGAAGCAAACTCCTGAAACCATTTCCAATTTTATTAAAGCAGTCATTCAATCCCAACACCCAAGGAGAGCTTTCTTCTCTTGAAATCTTTTCTCAATTTACTGAGCTGAATGCAGCGGGGTTGGAAGACTGACATCAGGGTTTTTCCGCATCCTACAAAGAGTGATCATTAAACTGGCCCTTTCTCCCAAGGCCCCATTAAGCAATCACAGGGTTGGGATCCAGAATTGTCTTTTAGAAGACAAATTAATATATCAAGAGTAGTACACATTGAAATTTTATCTGAAAGTGGCCCAGAGAGTTAAAAATCTAGTGCATTTCCCCAAAGATATCAAAGTGTTGAAATAGGGTAAAATATTAAGAATGCCTCTTATCTTCTTGTTTTGAGAAAAAAAAAAAAAAAATTAAAGATAAATGAAGGTGTAAATTTGAACTTTAAACCAAGATTGGCAGGACATTCCTAAGGTACTGATGGAACAGCAAAGAGGCCAAGGTATTAAGTTTTATTCCAGAAGATTCTTTGGTCATCTGCTTTGAAATGAAATGAAAAAACAAAACAAAACAAAAAACCAGACCCAAAGTTATGAAGCTGTGCTGACAAAGAGAGTGGCTAGAAGGGGAAGTGGCGTTGCTATGCAATGGTGTCTCAGCTTCTGTGACCAAACTAAATAAAATTCAGCTCCCAGAAATGATGATTTGTGGTGCTGAGCCAGGTAGACTGTGTTACTTTAATAAGGTTAAATAGTGAGTCGGAGTGAGAGAGCTGACCCTCGGGACTGGAAGACTCAGGTTCTCATCCTGCCTCTTCCATGAGGAAGGTATTAAATTTTGGGACAGATCAGATTGTAACCTCATGTTCCTCCTTATTTAACTAAAAGGCAGTATCTGTTATATTGAGGTTTTTGAAACTCTAGCTAAGCAAATGGAGAGAAGGGATGAGGCAATGGCAATGGGACAGACCGCCTGGAGGTACACAGGAAGCTGCTGATAACCACTCATTTACAAGCTGACAAAGCCTGCTGGCTAAGCCAAGACTTGTCCAGTCCTCTGCATGTGGGATATACAGAAAGGCCTCACTCAACACTGTCCATAGGTTCTGTAACTTTCAGTGAAACAACGTATAATGCACCCATTTCACCATAGGCTCATGGATACAAACAAATGTTAAGTTCTTAAGGTGTTTCATTAATGCTATAACAAAATAATGTTGGATGAAATATTGTTACTTAAGAATTTGCTGTATAAAAGTTAATAAATGAAATGTTGAGCCTGACCTATGGTGGCGCAGTGGATAAAGCATCAACCTGAAATGCTGAGGTTGCCGGTTCAAAACCCTGGGCTTGCCTAGTCAAGGCACATATGGGAGTTGATGCTTTTTGCTCCTCCCTCCCCCTTCTCTCTCTCTCTCTCTCCCTCTCTCACTCTCTCTCTCTAAAAGTTAATAAAATTAAAATTAAAAAAAATAAAATAAAAATAAATGAAATGTTGAAATGAATGAAATAGCATTGAAGTGAGTGAAATAACAAAAAGTTAAGCAAGCAGCCTGGCTTTATTGAATGTCTATGAAGTATCAAACACTACTTGGTCCTTTGTAGTCTTTTGTGTTCTCAGTCCTACTGCCTCATGAACTGAAACCCATCAGAAGACCAGCTCTAATCTACAGGAAATGTCTACCCTCATCCAGCTGGGAGTTGGTCACTGAATCCAGTTCCAAACCAACATCTAACCCCAGGCTTGACACTCAACTCAACTCAACCAACATTCTTTCTCTGAGCTTCCCCCCTCTCACCCTCGTGCCTCTGCCTCTCAGTTACTGGAGCTGAAATATTTAATGGAAGAAATGAAATGGTCTAATTGACTATTGATGAGCCTGTGTATTAGTTTTCTATGTCTGTGGAAAAATCCCCATGAGCTCAGCAGTGAAAATTCTACCCATTTTTTAGCTCATAGTTCCATGCATCAGATGCTCACCATGGCTGGGCTCTCTGCTCAGGATGCCATAAGGCTGAAATAAAGGAGTCAGCCAGGCAGGGTCCTCACTGGAGGCTCTGGGGAAAACTCTGCTTCCAAGTGTATCTTGTTGTTGGTAGAACCCAGTCCCTTGTGGCTTGGGGACTGAGGCCCCTATGATCTCACACATTGTCAGCTACAGGCTGATCTCAGCTCTTGTAGGTCGCCCAATTTCTTACCATGTGGTCACCTCCTCTCAATTTCTTCTCATTTGCTGACCTTTGACCTGGATTTAAAGGGATCATGTGATTAGGTCAGGCCCACCCTGGTCATTTTCCTAGTTTGAGGTCAGCTTATTTAGGACCTTAATCAGAAATACAGAATCCCTTTTGTCATATAACATAATCACATGAGTGAGATCTCAGCTTGCTCTTGGTTCCTTCCACACTTGATGGGAGAAAACTGGACACAGGCAAGGGTCTTCAGAGTTCACGTGAGAATTCGGCCTACCACAACCAGCAAGTAGGAAATCTCCTCTGTTTCTTTAATTTAGAGTATGAGAATTCACAGGGGATTTTACCAAGCACACAAGACACTCAAGCTAGGTTCTGGTAAAAGTTGAAGCTAAATTATTAAAAGAAATACATTCAGATCAAAACACTGACCTCTTGGAACGGTTTGAATAAGAATTTAAATTGTGAGGCAGGAGATGCTCTGTAGTCCTACTGGCAGCCTCTCAATAACTGCTCCCCACCAAGTCCATGACATACAAGTATCCTGTGTATGGGCCGTGTCCACTGCTTCTCTGCACATGGAAACTGCATCATCAAGCTGATCACAGGCCAGGTTTTTAAGGATGATTTAGCTGTTTTTCAGGATTGACAGACAAGGCTGAAAAAGAGAGGTCCAGCGCCACAGGACTCCAGCAACAAAACACCCCAGTCGTGGAAGTTCCAAAGTGAGAAAGCCAGGAAAGCACCAGCACCATTTGCCCATTCCCAGAGCTATCCAGGATGACAGGAATCCAGCAGATCTGCATGGACAGTCAGGGTGGTGGCCTTCAGCATACTGCAGTCCTCAACGAGGACACACCAGAAACTCCCCTTCTGGGATCCGGAGGTTCCCTGTGGACCCTGTGAGCATCTGCCCACTGTGCTCCAGCATGAGCCGTGTCCAGCATCGGCCACGTTGCCCCGAGATCTTCCACCTGTCAGAAGTACTTCTACCTTCTTGCACCACCTCATACTCCACCTCAGCGGGTTCACACACACAGGGTTTCCAAAGGTTATCTGTCCCGGCCCCTTTCTTTCTGAACCAGATTTCAAACTACATTTAAATTGAATACATCTGACCAAATCCTTTCATTCACTCTTTTTAATCTACAGAAATTGGTACTTTACACAACCTTTATGCATTTTGCCCTTTTTACCCACTTTTGCAGACTAATTTCACTATGATTTGTGCCCTGGAAACAGTTTGGAGACTACAATTATATGTTCTGTTCTTTAAAAGCTTCCTGCATGCCCAGCATAATAATGGGCGTTATGTCCTCTGTGTAAGGACTCCTGATGTATCACTCTGATTGTCAGAAAAGAACATACAGGTCATTTGGACATAGTTTTCTAACTCTTTAAGCCTAGGATTAGGATGCAAATCCAACCCGGAAATTGAACCATCCCTAAATCGCATCTTTGTTTATCTAATTGTGGCTCAAAAACCATCTGCACTTAATTGTAAGACAACAAATCATTTAACCATCAGCCTAGATTAAGGGACAAAGCCTCTTAGAGGCAGTCTTGATTGGTGGATTTTAAGAATAGAAGAAACAGCACATGTCCCAATATTTCTGTCTCTATTGTAGAACCCCAGCTAGGGTTCTGTTACTACATGTGAGGGGTGCTGTTGTACCAGTACTGGAGTGCTCACTCTGATATCTCAGCAAGGGCACACGTTCTCTCTGAGGATCACCTACTTCCCTCTGACCATTGCCAGTAACTCCTTGAGACCCACGCCAGAAAAATGTCTCATTCGAATGAGCGTTTCATGTGGAAGGGCCCATGGAGCAAAGGTCATCAGGGCTCCTCTCCTGAGGGACCGCCTGTGTAGAAGACCCTCCTGGGATGGGCGTGGAGGGGAGGCCCTCCCTGCCTAGAACATGCAATGCAGGAAAATCCAGACACGATTTTTCTTAAATCTTTGCAAACAAATAAGATATTTAAATATTATTAAACCAAATACAAACTCAACTCTTCTAACCAATCTTTCCTCTGCCAACCAGGAGTTGTGGTAAAATACCAAAACACTTCTCAGTCTTAATTCTCAAGAGAGTGCACCAGTTTGCATCCAGAAGCTTGAGAAACACTCACCAGCAATTTGTTTCTACTCTCAAATGCAGTTCAACTTGTAATTTTTTTTTAACATCCTAAGGCAGTTATAGTGTCACTGAAGTAAGACAATGAGAAATGGAAGGTTCCTGAGAGATCATAAGATCAGTTTGCTCAATCGACATGATAAACTGAGGCCCAAGGGTTTACCTGATTCATCTGGATCACAGCAAGTGGAGGAGCCAAGCCTGGGAAGAAAAACAACCAAAAATCCCAAATCCTATAGTAGGGTATTTGTTTTCTTGTCATTTGTACAAGCTTAGATTGTTGGTTGGTGGGGTTTTTTTATCTGATTTTTTTTTTATGATGTTACAATGTTATACTGAACCAATTTAAAAAGTTAAAGAACATAATGAGAAGTTCAACAAAACCAGGCCATTTCCTGGTGAAGTCTTCAGGCAAAAGATCCAGAGGAAAGGGTAGCTGCCATTTTTATGAGTGAAAACAAGATGGTTTACTGTGCCTCGGAAATGTTTGCCTCTGCTGCAGGGACATTTGCTCCTGGTTGGTTCCATAGGAGATGGTCCTGTATGAACCCAGCCCCTCAGGGTCCCTCACGTCTCTTACCATGTGGGAAATTCTAAGGAAATCAGCCAGTCTTCACAGTCATCTAGTCAACAGTCACAAGGATTCCACTGGGTACTAAATATGGTGTTGAGTAAAGAATGTCACTGGCAATCTTGACTCAGAAGAGTATACAGAGATGATTCTTTCACTCACAAACAGCGATACATATCTCCTCACAGTCTGTATTCCACTGGAGTATGGTTTTAAAAATTACAGAGGTGAATCGTATTTTTAAGTGTTCTTAGAAGATGGCAGACCAAACTATATGTGAAATAAAAAATGCATTTTGCTAAGCTTCTGTAGGATACTAACATAATCTATTCTAATGACATCTCAAAGCATTGTTGTAACCATTAGCCCATTGTACCAGAATTTATCAGTTAACACATTGTGTTAGAAATGTAGATTTCCTTTTCAGCTTTCTCCATTACATTGTGGGTCTCTTAAAGACAATGTCTCATTTATTTTTCAGTATCTAGCAACAAGCCCAGATCTGAGCACACAGAAGGCATTCAATAAATTGTTGACAAATGGATTAATAAATCAGTAAATGACTCAATTAATGAATCAATATATGGGTCAGTGAATAAAGTGATAAATACCTTATATTCCAAAACACTTTAAAAATTATTAACATGCATATTTCAAAATTAAATATTCAGGCATTGCTAGCTCCACTTTTCAGAAAAACGACAAAGTTGAGTGACTAGCTCCGGTTTGTATACCCTTTACATAGGAAAGCCATATCTAGAATCCAGGTAGCATGCCACCTGCTCAGGGAACTCAGGAAAGATAAAGTACACGTAATCTTGAGTGCTTAAAATACATAAACCTTTTGTCTGACCAGGTGGTGCGCAGTGGATAGAACATCAGACTGGGATGTAGAGGACCCAGGTTTGAAACTCCAAGGTCGTAGGCTTGAGTGTGGGCTCACCAGCTTGAGTGCGGGGTTGCTGGCTTGAGCATGGGATCATAGACAAGACCCCATGGTTGCTGGCCTGAGCCCAAAGGTCGCTGGCTTGAAGCCCAAGGACACTGGCTTGAACCCAAGATCACTGGCTTGAGCAAGGGGCCACTCACTCTGCTGTAGCCCCCAGTCAAGGCACAAGTGAGAAAGCAATCAATGAACAACTAAGGAACTTCAATGAAGAATTGATGCTTCTCACCTTTCTCCTTCCTGTCTATCCCTATCTGTCCCTCTTTGTTTCTGTCTCTGCCACAAAAAAAAAAAAAAAAAAAAAATAGAAACAAAAACAAAAGCATATAAACCTTAACACAGGCAGATATTTTATAGATGAATATAAAAATGTTTCAATGGTCAAACCCAAAAAGCAATAACGATTCCTCACTACCAGAAAGTTATTATATGTCACCGCTGTAGTATTTAGTGATTGAAGGCATTATTAAATTGGCTTCTGAAAGTAGCTTAAAATTAAGATTCAATTGCAACTATACTTTTTAATGGTGTCAAATTAATATTCAGAATGAAAAGTTTATCAATTCACATATTCTATTCAATTATAGAAATAATATGAATTTAATGTTTTTATACAAAATAGTTATTAGAATTGTGAATGCAGGACACTGACAAACTTTAAACCTCAAAGTGGGGGAAGCTCTGGACAACCCTCCTGACTGCCCTCCACTGCCTTCCAAAGGGAATCATGCATCGGCTGGCCACAACTCCTGGTAGGGAATCCCTACAAGTGAGATTGGGGAAGGGTTACTCACATCAAATACTTAATACTGGGCCTGACCAGGCAGTAGCACAGTGGATAGAGGGTCAGACTGGGATGCAGAGGACCCAGGTTCGAGACCCTGAGGTCGCCAGCTTGAGTGCAGGTTCATCTGGTTTGAGCAAAGCTCACCAGCTTGGACCCAAGGTCACTGCCTTGATTGAGCAAGGGGTCACTCGGTCTGTTGTATTCCCCTGGTCAAGGCACATATGAGAAAGCAATCAATGAACAACTAAGGTGCCACAACAAAGATACTTCTCATCTCTGTCCCTTCCTGTCTGTCTGTCCCTCTCTCTGTAGCTCTCTCTGTCTCTGTCACACAAACACACACACACAAATAAATAAGTCTTAATACTGGGCTGCCATCTGAGCAGACTTAACAGGTGATTTCAGCACCTGAGTACCACCAGGTTGAGAGCTGGGCTGGGGGGGGGGGGGGGGGGCCATGGAGCTCAAAGCTTAGCTACTGCCCTGGAATTCCCAGCTCCCTGTGCATTGATTGGAAAATGAGTCCATTTCTGACTGCCCCCTGGCCATTTCTGAGGCTTCCCCCTACAATCCTTTCTCTGTGGGAGGTTTTTTTTCCCAGTGATGTTGTGGGGAACAACCCTGTATTTCTCCTTTTGCCAACCAAATAAACCACCTCAAATATTAGACCTGGTCTCATTTTTGTTTAACGAAGGCAAGAGTTGACAGCTTTTCTGTCTCTTAGATATCAGTACGTGGTCAAGAAGAGAAGAATATTTATCTGCTACTTCATATCCAAACAAATTAACATTGCTTGAGCTAACAGTTTTGAAAACCATATTGAAAATTCTTTCAAATTATTATTATTATTATTTTTATTTCTCCTGTGGCCCATATGACAAATTATTTCATTGCTAACGGAATGAGAAAGAAATATTAAGAATTCTCATTGAAGTTATTGATGCTTGTTCTTTCCATTTTGCCATGAAGTAGAGATGGCACTGTAATCTGATACCTCTTTTCCCTTGTGGGTTTCAATATTAAGTATAAAAGAAATGATGAGAACTTTCCCCACGTGGGTGTAGAACAGAACTCACAGGAAGTTCATTAGAAGTTCAAGTTGTAGTGCTGGGGCCTGATGGTCTCATTTAGACAACAGACAAAAAATTGGCAGGCGTACACTAACACTGATCAAAGACAGACCCGTCACACCCAAAGCTCTCTCATCACAATATCTGTTGCAGTGGAGTTGCTCAAAGATCAGATACTTGAGTACTTTGTGACTCCCTCTAAAGTCTGTCCTTGGGCTTTTCAAAACTTTCTGTTTTTTAAATTCAACACCTGTCAAATTCTCATTCACTGTTAAGGAAGATGAGAAGATGTCAGTCCCGAGTGGCAGGATTCACGGGAATTTCCCATGAATTGCCTTTATGTTCCTCAATAAAATAAGTCCCTATGAAGTAGGAGGTGCCCCAAAACCTTCCAAGCAAGACTGTAAACCCAGTAGTCAGGGAGGCAGAGTAGCTCCTCAGGGACACTTGTGTCATGTGGGAATTGGAGGGTGTAATCTGGAAAGTCCTGGCCAGCTCCAGAATCCATGACCCCACATTCCTGTGAATATTTACAAGCACAAGCACCTTGATGTTGACATTGACACCATGCTGAACCATGGTGAGGACACGGGCATCTCCAGTCTGTCCATTGTTAATATTATACTAACTCCTCTTTGTTCACTAAGTCCTCTTTGTTTACCCATTAGGAGCCAGGGGTTAACAAATAATAAATGCTACTTTGGGGAAAGAAAGAAAAATCTGAAATGGACAAGTGTGATATTGCCAACATTATATTGAACAGTAGAGTGTAACAGTTAATGGCTCAGACTGGATTGATAGGGAACTGGGCTAGAGTCGACCCTGGGGCATGCCCGCCATTTTCACACTGACCCTGCCTAAAGCGGACACCGTCTACAGTGAAAACCCAGCCCTTCAGACTAAGGGCACAAGCACCCAGCATCCCATGGGGACAACCTATCCCACATGCAACAGTTTGTTTCTCTTTTGGAATACATAAATTTTTTTAAAGTGTAACTGACAAAAAATAAGTTCACGTGAATATGTCAAATACACGTTCTATCTCTTTCTCACAGAAGAAAGTTCTTAGAAAAACGCCTTGTTTTCATTGAAATCTGTTTCCACTAACTGTTTCCTCAGTGACAGAGTACTGCTTTGGGGGCTGTCATTTGAGACAATTTATTTGGTCACCCATCAGTTTGTTTGGTGAAATGACACCTCATTTCCTCTGTTGTCCCTTGGCTTTTCTTCCAATGTTTCACTTCTTAATAAAATATGGGATTTGTGAAGGCCTGTCACCACGAGATGATTTCCTTTACTTTCTCTTTCTTTTTGCTTCAATCTTAGTTCAGATCCCAACTCTCCCGATGACATTCTTGAAACAGAATAATGACAAAAGCAAGCAGACAAGGCAGTTGTTTCCATCTGAGGGGATGGGCAGGCAGGTCTGGGCAGCTGCTGAAATTGCTTAGGGGAAACCAAACCCATGGCCAAAGGACGAAGGGAGCCTGGATTGGGGGACCCAGTGTGGACATGTTAATTTTTTAATATGTCGAGGTATATTTTGCATTTTTAACTATTCAATTCATACATTTTTCATTATTTAAAAGTGACTTTAATCATATTTGCCAAAACTTGGAAGCAATCAAGATATCCTGTAGGTGAATGGATGGAAAAAAACAACAACCCTGTGATCCATCCAGACAATGGAATATTATTCAGTATAAAAAAATGACCGGCCCTGGCCAGTTGGCTCAGTGGTAGAGTGTTAGCCAGGCATGTGGAAGTTCAGGGTTTGATTTCCAGTCAGGGCACACAGGAGAGGTGCCCATCTGCTTCTCCACCCCTCCCCCTCTCCTTTCTCTCTATCTCTCTCTTCCCCTCCTGCAGCCAGGGCTCCATTGGAGCAAATTTGGCCCTGGTGCTGAGGATGGCTCCATGGCCTCCACCTCAGGTGCTAGAATGGCTCCAGTTGCAATGGAACAATGGCCCAGATGGGCAGAGCATCACCCCCTGGTGAGCATGCCGGGTGGATCCTGGACAGACACATGTGGGAGTCTGTCTCTCTTCCTCCCCGCTTCTCACTTCAGGAACACACACACACACACACACACACACACACACACGACCTATTAAGCCATAAAAAGATGTCAAGGAAACTTGAATGCATATTACTAAGTGAAAATAGCCAACCTGAAAAGGTTGTACACTGTGATTTCAACTATAGGAAAATCTGGAAAAGGAAAAACTATGGAGACAGTAAAAGGTTCAGATTGCCAGGAGTTGTGAGGGGGAGGGAGAAGGGAGTAGGTGGAGCACAAAGGGGTGTCAGGACAGTGAAAATACTGTGTATAATACTGTAGTGATGAATACAGGTCATTAATACATTTATCTAAACCCACAGAATGTACAGCACTAAGAACAAATCTGTGAACTCAGAGTGATCATGACACATCAGTGTAGGTTCAGGAACTGTCACGAGTGTAATGTCTGGTGGAGGGATTTGATAGTAGAGGAGGCTGTGCCCTGTGTGGGTCAGGGTGGCAAGGGAAAATCTCTGTGCCTTTCCTCAATTTTGCTGCGAATCTAAAAATACTCTATATGTATAAAGTCTTTAAATTTGGTCCTGGTCGGTTGGCTCAGTGGTAGAGCATCAGTTTGGCATGTGGATGTCCTGTTTGATTCCCATTCGGGGCACACAGGAGAAGTGACCATATGTTTCTCTACACCTCCCCCACTCCTTTTCTCTATCTCCCTCTTTCTCTCTTCTCTTCCCACAGCCATAGCTTGATTGGTTTCAGCAAGTTGGCCCTGGTCGCTGAGGATGGCTCCATGGCCTCTGCCGCAAGTGCTAAAAAATAACTCAGTTGCCAAGCAACAAAGCAATGGCCTCAAATGGGCAGAGCATCGCTACATAGGGGGAATGGGGGTGGATCCTGGTCAGGGAGCATGGGGGAGTCTCTCTGTCTCTCCTCCTCTCACTTAATTAAAAAAAAAGTCTTTACATTTAAAAAAGGAGTGACTTTGCTGGCTGTTTCAAAGACTACACAAATCTAGCATCTGTCCATTTTCCTGACTTTGCCCACATTGCAGCCTCTCCCTGGGAGAGAGGTGTGCTCAGCTCTTGTAAAATAATTGTGTGCTCTCCCACATCCTTCCAACATCAAACAATGCACCCCGCCCCTATAGAACTTAGCTGTTTACCTTGAATTCTTCCTCCTCACCAGTCACTTCCCTGTTTATTCCCTCACATCAGCATCTCTTCCTGAACTGATTTTCTACTACCTCTAAAAATAACAGCTCATTAGAAAGTGATCAGAGATTGAGTGAGCAATTGAATATAATTGCACAAAATTATACTGATCTTAAACGAGGCACCCTGGGATGTGTCTGAGTGTGGGAAGCTAAAGCCCTGTGTCTCACCATAGTGCTGCCGGAGGTCACCTGCATAGCCTTGCAAAGGGAAAAGAAATGACCCCTCACTGCGCTACACACAGAACCTCATTCTTTACTGCACTCTGTCTTAGAAAAAGGCCCATCAGAGGGGACGCTATGGGACTTGAGCAGCCGACACATGATGATCAACAGGAAGGAGAGAGATATTCAAATAAAGCATGTGAAGAATCTAGCTGTTGAAGGCTATGGCCAATGGGTATGAGGCAGGTTGACTTCTACCCCAAGAAAAGTTATGCAGAAGTGGCCAGGCTGCTCTTGCAAACTGAAAACAGAGGTTTTGGTTTTGAAAGTCACGCATCGCAGTTGAAAATCACTCCTTTATCAAATTGCTTTTAAAGTCACTTTCAAATCATTTTGAAAGTCATTCCTCTGTCCCCGGTACCCAGGAGAATTAATGACCCTGTTACCATGAGACATACTAGCAAATAGCAAGAAGCAATGAAAGATCCAGAAGTTGGCAAACTTTTACTAGATCAATATTACCTTGATTGTGAGGGAGATATATATAACAAAATTCCCCAGTGGACAATCACTTCTAGCTTATTTAGTAACCTGTAGTTTTCTGTTGCATGTTTAGAAGCAAAGCTATAGAAACACAAAACAAAACAAAAGGAGCCTCTTGAAAAAGCATATCCCTGCAGGGTGGAGGTGGGAGGAAGGGCTGTCAGAGGCAGTGTCTGGAGGTACCTGGCCTAACCTCCCTGTCCATCAACACCTACCCTCTACCCTGCCCTCCGTTTTAAATATTAAACATTTAATGATGACTACAATCAAGGTATTTGGTCAGGCTTTTAAAATATGGAGACGGAAACCACCATAAAACATCTTTTGCAGTTTTCCCCCCTAGAAACCTTGTGTTAGAGTGCTTTAGGGCTTTAGGGTACTCTTCAAAACAGACCATCTGCAGAAACAAAACAAAACAGAAAGATTCTAAAGCATGAGTCTCCCCACAAGAGAGAGAAATGAAAGCAGTGGTGAATGTGCCTCATGGAAGTTCTCCACTCAGGCTGGGTAATTAATCTTCAGAGTAAATTTGCGGAAACAGTTCTGCTTTCGCACAGGAATAAGCCCAAGTGTGGGAGGCAGGGCAGCTTTATTTATTCAGTGCCCCACCCTATTCCCCCTGCTCCTCTTCTGCCACCTTTTCTGGTTTCCTATATCCCAGTTCAAACACACACACACTTGGAGTCAGTGCCTAGCACATCCCTGGCTTCACACAGGCCCCTCCTCTACAAGCCAAGTCAGAGCCATGAAAGGAAGGAGCAGGCAGGATGTGAGCGTCATGATGAGCACGTTGTAAATAGTCCACAAAGGTCCACATGGTGGGCTCCATTAGTGCAATTTCAATGGGGCAGTGCCAGCCCAGGGTGCAGGGACATTCTGGGAACTTCTGAGAACTTCCTGCATCCAGGAAGCCTGGGGCTAGGGTGGGGCTGCAAAAGCCAAGCCAGGGAGAAGCCAGGATTCTGAAAGTCCCAAAGGTAAAGAGCTACCCCTACATGGGGAACAATGGCACCCAGCCTTCTAATGCCCTGTTGTGTCGATATAGATGAGAAACTTGTTAATTATCAGATTCCAGAATCTAAGTCTATTTAGCTTATTGCCTAACCTGTGGTGGCACAGTGGATAAAGTGTCAACCTGGAAACGCTGAGGTTGCCGGTTCAAAACCCTGGGCTTGCCTGGTCAAGGCACATATGAGAGTTGATGCTTTCTGCTCCTCCCCCCCTTCTCTCTCTCTCTCTCCCCTCTCTATAATGAATAAATAAAGTCTTTATAAAAAAAATTATTTTAAAGGCCTGACCTGTGGTGGCGCAGTGGATAAAGCGTCAACCTGGAAATGCTGAGGTCGCCGGTTCGAAACCCTGGGATTGCCTGGTCAAGGCACATATGGGAGTTGATGCTTCCAGCTCCTCCCCCCTTCTCTCTCTCTGTCTCTCTCTCCTTTCTGTCTCTCTCTCTCCCTCTCTCTATCTCCTCTCTAAAAAAAATGAATAAATAAAAATTAAAATTAAAAAATTATTTAGCTTATTGAGCACAAATATTTTCAGACATAAAAGACCACAAACATGACATGATTTCATTCGCATGAAATGGCCAAAGAAGACAAATCTCTGGAACAAAAAGTAGATTAGTGGTTGTCTAATGCTGGGACGAGGATGGGGAAGTACTGTTAACGGGTGTGGGGTTTCTTTCTGGGCTGATGATAAGGTTTTAAAATTAGATTTTGCTTATGGCTTCACAACTTTGTAAATATACTAAACATTATTAAGTGGTGCATGTAAAATGGGTGAGTTTTATGATATGTTAATTATGCCCGAATAAAGGTATTAAAACTCAATATAATGAATTAAGTATGCTCTAAAGATAACATAAAAATCATCTTTAATAAAATAAGTATTTCCCTGTGTACATGATCAGACACAAGAGGCCTGAAGCTGGCCCCTCTGCAATGAATCAGTCTGACTAGGATGCCTACGAATGTAAACCCTATGTATAGGTACATCGGCAATATTATTTATAAGATTCACTTCAGAGAGTAAAGGTTTATTCCATATATTTATTATCCAGAGAGAGTTTAGATTTGATAAGTGTTGAGAACCACCAGGTTTTTATTTTGCACACATCCTTGCAAATCCTTTGTTTTTATTTTAAAAATAACCTCAGAGGGGTTGAGTTGAATTACCCAAGAGCAAGCCCATGGTGCAAGGCAGACCTGGCCCCATTCCTGCTTCCTGTGGCCAGACTCAGCCCTGGGCTGCCACCAGCCCCACACTGAACCGCCATTCAAAAAAGCATCTTACAGTGCTTATGTCTTCTAAAGCATCAAACTCTTTCCTGGTTTTCATGTTGAACAAATGCATTTGGCTTTCAAGACTTACTCAAGAATGAGATCCATGCCTATGTTGGCAGGTGAAAGAGAGGGGAGGGATATTAAAAATTGCACAGAACTCAGAGAGAGAGAGAGAGAAATGGCCATGGGAAGGGAAAAGGGGAGCCAAGTGGAATCCAAAGTTGTAGTGGTCGGACAGTGTGGAGGAGCACAGAGCTCCCCTGACCCACCAGAGAAACTTAGAAAGGCTCCCTCATCTCCCCAACCTCCGGGATTTCCTTCCAAAGGGTCAGGCTTCACACTTCATGATGGTTGACCTGAGGCTGCCCAGTGGAGCTGGGGCGTGCCCTGGGTGGCATGTTGAATAGCAGATCCTCTGCCTGAGGAGTCCAGGTGGGTGACTTACAAAAGCTGTCAGCAGACAGACAGAGGACAGAAGCTGAATGCAGCTGGGTAGATGCCTGAAGTGGTAGAAGCTCTGACACCGGATGGAAGGAAGGGGGCTGGCTCTAGGAGGAGAAGGGAAAGAGAAAGGCGTGAAGAGGCTGAGACACGCTGTTGGGTCGCTCGACTCTGAGACAGTGGCAAGGACCTGCCATGGACAAAGTCTCCAGTGTCTGACATGGGCACCAAATTTCTTAAAGTTTTGTATTTTGGCTTAAAAAATGCATGAACTACATTTTATGAGTAATATGTGTGAGCTTATTTTAATTCAGAATGAGAGTGAGCATTACTTGGCATTAAGGAAAATATGTGTGCCTATAAGGTGTGCCTCCAAAGTGGGCATCAGAAGCCGAGGGGTGTGACTGGCCAGTAGAGTCCAGGGAGAATGCTGCTTCCCCAAGCACATGATCCCAGAGTGCTGTCTCTTCCATAGTATTTAAAGGTGAGATGCCATTAAGGCTACAAAGTGAAGGAAGACTACAGACGGAAATCACAGAGGCAGCCTTTGGACATGCGCTGCCTTCTGCCAGCCAAGGTCCAGGCCACTCTATAGCCAGACCTGTTCTTGGGTCCCAGGACTGCTGGGCACCTGTGACTGAATGACCGAGGTGGCCAATGAGGCTTATTTCACCTGAGAGCTTGCCAGCCAACTGGGGCAGTTAGATGAGAAGACACTAATCCTGGAGAGGAGAAAGAAAAGAGAATAGGTTCTACCTGTACAGAAAAGAGAAGTCTCCTGGGGCTCCACGGACTCTCCTGTCAGCGTGGTGGTAACGCATCTTTGAGATGACTCCAGACCAGCCAGGATTTCAGGATTTCAACTGATTAATGTCAGTCCCCCAAAAAGAAGGCTAAGATGCTAATGTGTTCAGGAGAAGCCTCATGACACTGTACTCAGAGATAAGTCCCCCATAAGGGACACTCCAGGATAAATCACATATCAGATTTAAATTGGAATTTATTTGCATACAACTCAATTGCTGTCCCCACAACTTCTGAATTATCATCAACCACCATATGTTTCCATTCGGCGCGTTGGGGTCTCCAAGATGGACAGAAACAGCAGCCAGACCTCCTCATCTATGCACGGGATAACGGTTCCTGTCCACACTCATTTTTTAACATTACATAAAAAGGCGAGCTTTAGCTTTAAAGGAAAGAAAATACTTCTTAATGTATCACTTTCAGCCACATTTAGGAAACTACAAAGTTCTTCCTCTGAAACCTCATATTGCAAATTGGGATTATTATAGCTTCTGTTGCTTCCACACATGCACGGGCCCCACCTCCAACACACACCTGCAACAGAGGAACATTTTGGATAAACTTCACACACTACCCAATGGAAGCTTTGTGAAAAAGGGCCCATAAATAACGTTAACATGTCAATGCTCACACCAAAAAGGGATGACCTTTCAGTTCAGATTTAACCCCAGTCCTGTTTCCTCTGCTGAAGGGATCATTTAGCTTTCATCCCTTTCCCACCCTCACATATATTATTGCTGCCCAAAACTTCATGGCTCAGGGTTTTCCAGTTAGCCTGTCCTAAGCACGTGCTTCAGGAGTCAGCATGGAGCACCTGGCACAGTGAGTGATGCAGGGAACTGTGGCGCGGAACAGCCAGTCGCTTCTGGGACTGGATCCTGAGACGCTGGCAGGGTGCCATGACCTGACCCACGCCCGGACACTTCATCACACAGAGGAAGGGAAAGATGAAAAGTAATAAACTCAACTCTTAATAACATATTCAAGGGAACCCGTGGAACCTTCTCTACATTGAAAGACAGAAATAGCTAGACCTTTGACCCTCAACAGCACCCAAGTGGTTTAAGACTCTCTAAGAGCCCTGATGCCCTAGGCTTGGCTGTCCACATTGCTGCTCACCACCCAATATGCTCTTCATGGCTCAAAAGTCATTTGAGTTTTTCATGGGCTCAGCAAATTTATATTTAACTGAACTCTGAATTATTTTTGATGCTTTGTTTAGTTTAAAGTAGTATACATTATGTAGCACAGGATGCTTTTAAAACAACCCCATTGTCTGCAACATTCCATGGGTTGATGCCATATTTCTCTGAAAAAAATAGTCTGTCAGCTAGGAAGAAAAGGAAGTGACATCACCACAACCAGCAGTGGCATGGGAGTTTTGTTGTTTCACTTACTCGTGTATGCATTCATTCTTTTACTTATCCTGTTGCTTAAGAATCCATTCATTCATTCATTCACTCACTCACACAAGCTTTTATTCCTTCAAGAATTTACTCATTCAAACCTTTATTTACTGAAAATGTATTCTTTCATTACTCACTGAAGTATTGCTTCATTCACTCAAGAATTCTATCATTCATTCATTTACTCTTCATTCACTCACTCAAGTTTACTCATTCATTCACTTGGTGAGTCACTTAACTCATTCATCTATTACTCATTCATTCCATTATTCCTTTTTTCATTTATGGAAGCATCCACTCACCAAGCGTCCATTCATAGGTATTTATTCACTCAGATATGCATCATACCACTACTGAGCGCTGGGCTCCATGGAAGGTGACAATTAAGGCCTTATTGCTCCTCTGCATGCATCTCTTTATGACACATGAAGAAGGTACATGAGCACAGGTTGGAGATGACCCCATTCCATTCTCCTAAGAATCTTTTCTTCAGTGCAAGGGAGAAACAATGACAAACCACTAGGAAGGGTGATGGAACTGTACTGTGAAAGACACGGGGCTGTGGGCAGGGCCACATTAGGATATTCACAGTCCTTCCTCCATTAAAAAAACAACAACACAACTGTTAAAGATTGTATTTTATGATTGCATCACTATAAACACTAATATAATCTGGGATGGATGATGTTTATTGTTTCTTCTGATTGTAAAAGAAATTAAAAGATTTTCATAGGCACCTAGAATCACCATGGCCTTAGACATTGTGCCTACTGCGTGGGGGATAAATTGACCCTGGCGTGGGGTCCCTCATACCAGTGGCTCAGTCTTCCAACACCTGTGAACTGCACTGCCCTTGCCCAGGGCAGCTCACTCCTTAATGTCCTTGTTACCAGGATGAAGGAAATGGAGATGATAGCACCCGGCTTTGGACTTGAGGCAAAGCTCAGGCTCTTCATTTCTGCTTCTCCTTGCCCGACCAAATAACAATAAAAAGAGAATTTACTCCATAAAATGATAAACACTAATGGTGGCAAGACCACAGACATCTCTCTGTGGGAGCTGAGAGACTGAGCTGGGCATCCAGACAAAGTGAGCCTCATGAGGTCAGGGCCATTTCTGTCAGTCACCCACTCACACCTAAGGGAACTAGCCAAATGGCCCCACTTCAAGGAATGTACTAAGTAGGATTTTTATTTCATCTTTTATAACAATTCTCCTTATACACCAAAGTCCATTTCCCAGGCCTTATCTCCCTTACTTATCATTTTAACCTACTTTATAACAGACTTACTTATGATGTCCATCATCTCTTCATCCTCACTGGAGCATTAGCACTCTAAGGGCAAGAGTAGGTCTGTTTTGTTTACTACTGTGTTATTATTACTGACACTTAGATTAGTGTCAGGCACAACATAAGCTCCTGGTGAATATTAGTTGCTAAAGTGCCTTGGCTTGAAAATTATCATCAGAAACACTAGTTTGAAAAATATTAAAAATTCAGTCTTCAGGCTTTTTTGGGGGGTACTTTCTATGAGGATTTTTTTTCCTCTGCAAAACTACAATGTGACCTCATATTTTTGGTGGTGCAGAATACTTTATCTGTCTATCCTTCTTCCATTTCCAGTATGTAAATATCTTTTGACAGAAGACTTCAGCATGGGTGCAGAATATGCCTGTGCCACCCCTCTCCTCTTCTGCCACATTCCTCTCCATATTCTGGAGCTTCTTGTCTAAATTTTATGTAAATTTGACAGTTTTCTATAAATCAAGAAGGGCATCGCGTGCACATTGGCCAAGTTACTGGGCTAACTTCCTTAAAGCACACAATGTTTTAGCATAGTGTTCAAATTAATTTTTTTCTTAAGATTTTCTGATCTAGTTGAAAAAAGACAATAACTTTGGGTTAATAACTTCTAATATCTCAAATGTATGAACTTCCCTGTTTCCTGCAAAGAAAGGCTTTCCATGGTTCAGGGCTTCCTTGGTGGCCCACTGCCCCCATGCACACACTCCAGGCTGCACACTCACGGAGAAGCTTACGGTGATTATAGGTGAAGCCTTATGGAAGAGGCAAAACTGTTAATAACCATCTTTTCTGCCTTGTGGAATATAAACTCATTGCCATTTTTATTCAAAATGTTAATACGTAGTTTCATTGAGTTCTGACTATAAAATTAATAGATTCCCATTGGAAGAAAAACTTCTCTAAATATAGAAAGGTTAGGGGGAAAAAGAACTATGATCATAAAATCACATCCTACAAAAACAAAGTGCCTTTTGCTAACATTTGGGTGACTCCCCTACAAACGATTTGGGTGCAATGAGCAGAATGCTCTGAGATGGCCCCAGGAGTTGACGCAGGGTCACTGGGCAATGAGCCCACTGGGGGCAGGGCCATCCTTTCTGCTGGCAGAAGGGCTGCATCTGAATGAGGCTTCCTCCCCTGACAGAGGCACTGGGGCATAGAAGGAAGGTTCCCATGGGCTGGGGCGTCTCCAGGTGCTAGGCAGCTGGCTCTCACCAACAATCCCAGCAGCAGCTGATGCTAACCCTAGATGCAATGCTTACCCCCTTACTTAGGGGGATTTTGCACAGGCTTATAAAATAGGAGGTTCATGGGATGCAGAGAACTTCTTCAACTGAACCTACCCACTATCTAGGATACCCAGCACCAGCATGCCTCTTGGTGGGATGATGAGAAACCTTTTCATTTCTTTTGTTTACATTTATTTTCTTTCTAAAGCATACTTGTACCACATTGTAAAATATACCCATCTCCACTGTGATAGTCAATTTTATGTGTCAGTTTATAGGTAGGTGGCAGCACCAAGTTATTCAAATACTTGTCTAGGTGTTGCTGTAAAGTACAAATACAAGTACTAGTTTTTTGTATATGTTTTGTATATAGTTGTGATATATTTTGTATATGTGGATATGTGGCTAACATAAACAACCAGTTGATTGTAAGTAAAGGCAATTACACTGGGTAATCTAGGTGAGCATCATCTAATCCAGGGGTAGTCAACCTTTTTATACCTACTGTCCACTTTTGTATCTCTGTTAGTAGTAAAATTTTCTAACCAACCACTGGTGGTGATTTATAAAGTAAGGGAGTAACTTTACTTTATAAAATTTATAAAGCAGAGTTACAGCAAGTTAAAGCATATAATAATAATTACTTACCAAGTACTTTATGTTGGATTGTCGCTAGGTTTGGCAGAATAAA
This sequence comes from Saccopteryx leptura, assembly GCF_036850995.1. Lineage (NCBI taxonomy): Eukaryota > Metazoa > Chordata > Mammalia > Chiroptera > Emballonuridae > Saccopteryx > Saccopteryx leptura. Next base: position 218,685,806 of record NC_089504.1, on the reverse strand, counting down.
TCTTTATAAAACAACTTACTATAGTTAAATCTATCTTTTTATTTATACTTTGGTTGCTCTGCTACCACCACCATGAAAGCTGGAACGCCCACAAGGGGGCGGTAGGGACCAGGTTGACTACCACTGATCTAATCAATTAAAAGGCTTTAAAAAGAATTTAGATTTTCCTGAGGTAGAAGACATTCTTCCTGTGGACTACAGATTAGCTTTTGTTCTGGAGTTTTCAGATTGCCCTGAAGGCCTGCCCCATGGACTTTGGACTTACCCTGACTCCATAATCATGTGAGCCAATTCCTTATAATACATTATCTATCTATCTATCTATCTATCTATCTATCTATCTATCTATCTATCTACCTACCTACCTATCTATCTATCTGGACTACATAATTGTGTGAGCCAATTCCTTGAAATACATGTCTATCTATCTATTATCTATCTATCTATCTATCTATCTATCTATCTATCTATCTATTTATCTATCTATCACTCTATCACTCATCTCCTACTGGTTCTTTCTCCAATGGTCTCTGACCAATCTGACTGATACATGCACCTTTGCTCCAGAACAACATAGCATCTTTCATAGGCTTCAGTTCTGAATAATGAAAAATTTTCTTTGTAGGTTTTCAAAACTTAGGTTTTCCCCCTTCTATTAAATTGCTTATTTGTTTTTCTATGCCCTCTTTTTTTCCCTCAAACTGGATTTAAGATATCAACATAATAAGATATCATAGATTTAAATGTCATAATATAACACACAAAATATTTCATAGTGCCTAATTAATAAACAGCAAAAGAAACTTTATGGTAGAAAAGTAAAGAGGCAAGAATATATTTAGTAAACCAAATAAATGTCAAAATCTGGGAGAACTGCAGAAAAACTGAGACAAGTCCCTATAAAAATAAAGATCCCTGGATGTTCATCATGTACACGGCAGTGACACTCCAAAGGCTGAGGGCAGATACCTAGAAAAGAAAGAGAGGCCCCCATGTGCAGAAAGTCAGAAATGAGTATAGAGTACTCTCCAGAAACTCAAAATGCTGCAGGCAGGCTGTAGAACAAAAAGATCTTCTCCCTGATTTGGAAAGCTGGTGACTGCAAAGCACAAAAAGATCTAAAGAGTCTGGCTGGTGCTCAGATCCCAAGCCTTCTGAAGCAAATTTTCAATCCCACCTCCACAACGTGTGAAACCCCCAGTGAACTGAATGTAACTAAAGATTCTAATTCTGCAAGAGAGTCCAGAACCAGCTCAGTGATGTGTTAGACTGACTCAGCCCCACCCCACACCACCAGCCTGACAGAAGGCCATGTCATTCTCAGGGGCAAATATTGCTTATTTCAACTCCAGCATAGTGTTTATCATGAAGTGAAAAATCACAAGATACACAAAGAAGTGAGAAAATGGGGCCCATGTTTAAAAAAGAGAACAAATATGGAAATGGCCCAGATGTTTGAATTATTACTCAGGACTTCAAAGCCATGAGAATGAAGAATCTAGAAACAAATGTTGACAACATATATGAACAGATGAGAAATTTCAGCAGAGAAATGGAAATAGTAAAGACAAAACTCAAATTGGACTATCAGAATGGAATGATGTGATATCAGAAAAGAACTGAATTGATGGGTTAATTAATTAGCACATTGAATACAGCAAAGAAAAAAATATCAGTGAAATCAAAGGCAAGCAATAGATCTATCTAGACTGAAATAGAAAGAGAATAAAAAGAGAAAAAAAAATAAAACAGGGTATTCAAGACCAAGCAATATCAATAATTGGAGTACCAGATGGAGAAGAGATAGATATAAAATAAAAAGTATTTTAAAAGATAATAGTCAATAATGTTTAAATTTATGAACTATATCAATATGCATATCGAAGAAATTCAGCAAACCACAAAGGTGATAAATCAAATCAAGAATTAAAAAATCATATCTAGTGCATCAGAGGCACGCTGCTAAAATGAAAAAGAAATTCTTAAAACTAGGCAGGAAATAAAAGCAATGTCATGTGCCAGGAAAGGAAGTATAGAAAGATGGTTGAATTTCTCACAGTAAAATAAAATCTTCAATGCCAAAAGAAAAATAGCTGACAATATAGAATTCTATATTTAGCCAAAGTATATATCAAAAATGAAAGCTAAATAAAGACTCTTTCAGCCAAAGGAAAACTAGAGATTTTATAGCTACTAGAAATCCTAAAAGAAATTCTTCAGGGTAAAGAGATATGATTCAGGATAGATATTCAGGTCTGTAGGAAAGAATTAAAACCACAGAAAGTACAATATATGGGTAAAAATAAAAAACCTATTTATTATCTTTTATATGCATGTATGTTTGGGATATATAGGTAACATATATCAAATATTGATTTAAGCTATACTTTTTCAAAGCAAATATCATAACATGTTGTGGGGTTCATAGAATACAGAGGAATAAGAGAACACAGGGGCGGCAGTGAGCTAAATGGAATTATATAATTGTGAAGCTCTTACATCTTGTAGAGCTTAATATAATTGGAAATTAGACAACAATAAATTAAAGACACATATTATAATTTCTAGCAACCCTAAAAATAACAAATATATATATATTTAAAATTTTACATAGGGTTAAGTAATTACTTGATCATTCAAAATGAGGCAGGAAGAAAAAGAAACCTATACCAAGATAAAATACTTTTAACACAGTCATGGTTGAAATTATATTAAATAGTAATGGACTAAACTGTACTTAAAGATTACATTATAAAAAATAAAAGCAAAATCCAAATGTATGCCTCTTACAACAAGCACACTCAGAACATAAAGTAACAGATGGTTGAAAAGGAAATGTTCACAAACAATGTACTACCTAAGGCTGTGTTTATATCAGATGAAGTTCAATTTAAGACAAATAGTAACACCAGAAATAAAAAGAAATCCTTCATAATGTTAAAAATCACTTAACCTAAATTTATTTCCACCTAATAAAGAACATCGAAACACATAATGCAAAAATTGACAGAATTAAGGGGGAAAAAATTAAACCTACACATACACAAATATTCTTTTAATCAAGGTGCGAAGTGAATTAAATGGGAAGGTGGGGTGAGGAAAGTCTTTTTCACAACTGATGTTGTAAGAAGACAGAGGAAAATGAAGCATGAGTCCTACCTCACTCTTTATGTGAAAATTAATTGAAGATGGGTCATAAGGCCCAAATGTAAATTCTGGAACCATACATTAGTAAATGAAAGCCTAGGAGAATAGAAGTTTGTTAGATGGACAAAAAGGCACTGATTATAAAAAAGAAATTTAAAAAAAAGATCAAGAAATTAGACTTTATCAATTTATTTTAAATTTGCTAATTGAGAAGCACCACTTAAAAAATACACAGGGAACCTGACCAGGCGGTGGTACAGTGGATAGAGTGTCAGACTGGGATGCAGAAGACCCAGGTTCAAGACCCAGAGGTCACCAACTTGAGCCCAAGGTCATTGGTTCGAGCAAGGGGTCACTCAGTCTGCTGTAGCGCACCCCCCCCTCCCATCAAGGCACATATGAGAATTGATGCTTCTCATTTCTCTCCCTCCCTATCTGTCTGTCCCTATCTGTCCCTCTCTCTGATTCTTTTTGTCTCTGTCACACACACACAAAAATACACAGGGAGGCTACAAATAGGAAACAAAATATTATGTCTGTAAAATAATTTATATCGAAAAAATCTATAAACAACTTTTCCAACTAAGTAATAGAAAGACAAGCAATCCAACAAAAACTAGGCAAAATACATGAATAGTTAGTTCACCAAAAAAGATATACTATGACCAATGAACATATGAAATAGCACCATTAGTATATAAGACAAGGCAAATTAAAACCTTAATAAACACCATTCATATACACCAAGATAGTCAAATAATAAATAAAGTCATACTAGAACTTGAGGAGACCAAGGAACAACAACAACTATCATACAGTTCTGGCAAGACCTTAAGTGGTACTTTTTGAAGTTTCTTCTAAAAAATATGCACTCTCACTCCCAATCATTATGCAAGAGAAATACTAAAACACATTTCTACAAAAAGACTGGTATAAAAATATTTAGACCAGCCTTTCTCATTTTCGTCAAACACTGAAAACAGCCCAAAAGTTTGACAAAATAAGAATGGGAATTTTCTTTTTAAATAAAGAACCAAACTTATGAAGCTGCAACATGTGTGACTTACTTAAACATGTTTATTTTGAGAAAAAGAAGCTGGGTACCTAAGAATGCACACAGTATGATTCTGTTTCTATGAACCACAAATAGATAAAAACTACTTTGTGTTGATAGAAATCAGAAATTGGCTGCATTTCTGGGGTGGAGGATTGGACATTGACTAGCAATGAGAACAAGGGAATTTTCTGTGGTTAATTGCCATGTTCTACATCTCATTATGGGTAGTGTTAATAAGAGTATATTCAAATGAAAAAACACATTAAGCTGAAAATTTTTTGCCAGTGCATTTTATACATAAATTATAACTCAAAAATCATGAATAAGAAACTCAAAACTTATATACTTATAACTCAAAAACTTATGAATAAGAAAAATATATAAATTTCTGTTTAATGTGAGAGACAATGAACAAATTTAAAATGCTGACACAATAGAAGATATTTTCAAAGTATAAAATCAACAAAACTTAATTTTTAATAAATATAGAACTCTTGAAAATCAAAAAGAACAGAAACACCAATAGTAACAGAGCAAAGAATATAAATAATTTTTTTTTAGAAAAGAAAGCCCATAGGTTCTTTGTAATCAGAAAAAAAAAAGAATTAAAATGCAAGATATTTTATGGTTTTTTGTTTATCAAAAATTAGAAAACCAGGTATTTCCAAGGGTTGGTAAGAATATAAGAATGTAGAAACCCTCATGCTTTGTAAGTAGGGTGTAGGCTAACAAGCCATGGTACAGAATAATCTGTTAATATGTAGTCAAATCCTTCTGTGCATATCTCCCAAAGAAACTCTAAAGCAGGTCTAATAAAAGACAAATATGAGGATATTCAGTGTAGTGATATTTATGTTGATATATTCTTAAAAATAAATCTGTCTCCATTTCTGGAGAAATAGATAAATAAAATGTGGTAGCTACAAACTAGAGTACAATGTAGCTGTAAGGTACAAGAAATTCAATTTACATATAGCAGCATGGAAAAATCCCAAACACCATGTTCATAACAATGAAAAGATGTATGACATCATTTGAACATGTAAATTTAAACCAACATTTGCACAAAACAATACACAGTGCACAAAAATACATACAAAAAGATGACACATTAGCACATTTGTGTTAATGATGGGAGGAGCCCCCAGGGAGTGGGCAATGGAAATAAAAGGAAATAAACAGAACAAGGGTGAGGGATTCTCACATAGAGTAATGACCACAGTGTGCCACAACATGACAGCAGAGTCCTAGAATCCTCTGAAACTAAACTTAAAACAAACAAAACCAAAATTTCATACTAGACATAAAAGAAAAAGGAACAGAAAATTTAAAGATTGCTATAAGTTCATATGATGTAATGGTCCAAGGTGCATCACAGAGAGGTAGAGTTGAACTCTGTGAAAAAGAAGTTAAAACAAATAAAGAAAAGAGTAAGAAATCAAAAGCATTTTTAACAGGATGCTGAAAGAAGACAATGGGAGAGACAGCATTTGAAGGGATAAAACTGAAAGGAAATTCCTGAGTTTATGAACAATATGACTGTTCTGGTTCCAGAAATATTCCAACCTAAGCTGAATAAATTTTTTTTTAAATTAAAGGCTTGACTATATAAAACCATAGGCCATTATATCATCAAAGAGAAAAAGATGGATTACTAGCAATGTAAGAACAAATAATTTGATAGCCAACTGCTTATAAGCAATACAATATATGAGAAAATAAGAATAAGACACCAAAAGATTCTAGGGGAAAGTAAATGGCAATATAGAATTCTATACCCAGCTATATTATCAACCCCAAATGAAACAGAAAAATCTTTTCAGCCATAAAAAGAATGAGAACTTACTAGTCTCAAATCCCCACTGAAGAAATTATTGAAAGTTGTACTTCAGCAAGAAGGAAAGGAGCCCTGTAGTAACAGTGGGCCCTCAGTCAGTGTGCTCACTACTGTTCTCAGCCATTTCCTGACTGGCTGAGGGATACCTGTGCTCAACTATTTAGATCATCCCATTAGGAACAATGGTGAATAAAGAACTCGAGAATACAGTGGTAAATCTATATAAGTATTAGCATTTAAAAAGACTAATGGGGATGTTAAAAATAAGATAAAATTAAAATTCTAGAAAAGAGCAACATGGAAAATAGGAGAAGGAGATTAGAATGCAAGAAGTTTAAGAAAAGGATAAATATGCTCACTAACTTTAAACTTTGCAGGTGAAGTATAGCTGGCAAAGTCATTAGGTTAACAACAAATAGTAGGGATGGAACTTGTAAATTCCACACCAGTAGAAGCAATAAGGAAAACTCAGGCAATTTAATGGGCAGCAGGGATGTTCCATAGGATAGGAGAAGAGTCAAGGACAAACTGTGATGAATGAAAAATACCAAATATATCAGAGATCCAAGGAAATATAAATGACCCATTAAAAACAAACTACAATGGATTTAAATATATATTTTGGGTAGTGTAGCTGCAGTATTCATTAGAGACATTTATAGCTTTAAATATACTTCTTTTTAAGAGAGAAAAAGACTGAACACAAACTAGTTAATATTCAACGATATAAGCTAGAAGAATGAAGTAAACTAAAAATTATTTAGAAGATATCAAGTGCAAAATGTGAGATTAAAATAAAGTTATATATTTTTAAAAGAGTAATAATATAGAAAAGTATTTCAACAAGGTGCCAATAACAGTTAGGAATGAAGAGGAGACACAACTATGGGTGAACCACAGCAATGCAGTTGAATCACGAGAGTATCCTTCATAGGAAGAACAGAACACTGGCTTTCTCTCCTGCAGATGCTTGCTGAGTGTCCTGCAGGGGCAAGGAGTCTAGTGTTTGCCAGGCACAGGGGCTGCTGCTGCTTGTGCACCATCCTGAGTGGCGGGGCTCTGTGTCAAGTGCTAAGCTGGAAGCGTCCACACCACATCTTTTTACACCTTCACCCTACAGTGCTGAGATGAGGACAGTCGCCCCTACTTGACAAGTAAGGACAAAGAGCCTGGGGATGTCAAATAGCACACCCACGTTTGCTCAGCCAACTGGTGGGGAAGCCAGGTTTCAAACTCGTTTGTGTCATTCCAAAATGTATAATCCTAAAACTGCAGCAACTTCCTGTTCCTCCCCAGTGTGAGTGTGGGGTGGGGGGATTGGGACAGGAAGAGAAATACGGGAAAATGTCAGGTCACTATGTTCGCTTTCCTTCATTCTTCCCAAGAATGACTTTCAAGTTTTGTTAGCTTTGCCTGGGATATCTTCCCAAGGTTGGGGCATCCACTTGGCACCCAGGCCTTTCAGAGTACACCAGAATTTGAACACACAGGCCTTACCCAGAAACAGTTGAGAAGGCATTAGAGTTGGAGATTCATAGCTTACACTAATTTATTCTTACTCTTTTAAAGCTTAACAGCATCTTCATGTTGGGAATTATTTCTTCTAATTTCTCCTTTAAAAACATATAAACAAGTATAAAACATAAAAACATATAAACAAGTAACTCAGTCAAACGTATTTGCAGTTCCACATATTATCCTCTAAGGAAGCTATAAAATGTAATTTATTTGAGCTGCTTCTTATTTTTAATTCCCTGATCCCATATGCCGATGAGATTAGCAAATACTAGTCACAAGGTAATTACTTTAGATAAATGTCATTTGGTGGTTTAGGATTATAGTCCTAAAGTCCAGTATTTAACAGTGATGGATTAAGCCCTCCCTGAATGGGCTACCTAGTCCTGGGAACTATATGTAATAAAATCCCCAAAGTAACTCATTCTCAAGTCCATTCTGAGTGGATGCCCTGGTGGCTGAGTTCATGTCTAAATTGAAATCTTCATATCAGACTACAGCAAAAAGAGATGCACAATTGTGTTGAAATAATGAGAATACTTATTCAAAAGCACAAATCGTAAATCAATGTTTTCACTGTGACCTTCAGATTGTAGCTATTTTATTTTCTTTTAGTTCCAAAATGGAAAATAGACACACAAAGAAACTCAGTGTCTCTCTCTCTGACACACACATACACACACACACACCAATACCACAATACAGAAAAAAAGAAAAAGAAAAAGATACAGTCACAGCAAGAAGGAGTGAGAACAAAAATAAAACATTCATGGGTTATATGTCATAAACATACAGGTAGTAAACACACACCCTCTGTAACATTCCCAGAAAGTGTTTTTAAAATGCACCATTTATTGCAGGAGGACAGAGAGCAATGTGAATAGATATGAACGCACATAATAAATATTTAAGGGACTTTCAACCATTGTGATTCTATACACATCCCACGCACGTGACGATAAGATCTGGAGAAAACAAAACTGATTAGAGAACATAGGGCCTTACTCATAAATACAGTACTTACTAGAGGTTGAAAGGGTATCCAGAGCATTGCCTAGCTAGAAGCAAAATGCGAGCGTTCAGAACAAAGTACATTCGATTCGGAAGAGAGTATGAGTGATCAGAACCTACACCCTGGGTCCGATGGAACCATAGAAATGACTCAGGGCAACTGTCCTTAGGTAGACAAAGGGACACAACTTCATACAGGCTGCATACAGATATTTGAGCAATAGGGAAGTGATGCGATAATTGGAGCAGACTATTAAAGTCATAAGTAGATGGGAGAATGGAATTAAATTCACCACAACATTTTAGAAAGCAATAAAAGAAAACAAGTCCAAGGACAACTGGCTATCTATGGACTGTTGAAGAAAGACCACTTAAGAATTAAGAAAAGTACAAGATGGGATCATAAAAGAATGTCTATAAAACCAGCCCTGTATTTTCCAAGAGACCCATTTTATAAATGGAAAGCAATGGTATGAAATGGTCCCCACCAGCAACACAGAAGACTATCTGGGCCAAGCACACATTGTCCTGTCCAAAGCATTCGCTGGCTTCCAGGTTGAGGACCGATTATGTTAACAATTCCAGGCTGAGTTTGACTTCCACTAATTTGGTGTTTGGTCATTCAACTTCAAAAAGACACATTTGTGGCACAACTTTCACAAGGAAAGGCCACAGTGAGCCTATAGACACAAATAGCTTCTGGGCGTGGGTGCTGAAGAGAACACGAGTGTCACCTTATTCTCCTTTATTCTGCCACAGCCCTACACCTGCCTCAGCTGTCCCTGGTGGTCTCTAACCAGCATCACCCCCACTCTGAGGGTCCCCAGACCAAGCAGGGGAATGGCTGTGAGAAAGTAGAAAAGTGAAAAGAGTGAGAATATATCTTAAGTTTTAAAAAGTGTGAATTCCCTTTTGGCTCTAAAAAAATTTTCTTGAGTCTTTCTAAAATGTTCAATGAAACAATAAGTAATCAGGGAGTCTCAGGAGAATGCTCAAGAACTGGGCTCATGTGCATGCGTAATGACTGAGTTCTGCTACAGTACCAGGAAGCCAGAAGATGGAGTGTTTTAGAGTATGTTGGTGTGCCATCTGAACTCTCGTTGTGTAGATGATGGAGCCAAACCCCAGATGTGTTGACTGTTTTCTTAAGCCTTATTTTATTTTATATTATTGAGAGGTAGAGGAAAAGAGAGAGAGAGGGACAGAGACAAAGAAAGGGAAACATTTATTTGCTGTTCTACTTAGTTGTGCATTTATTGATTGCTTCCCGAATGTGCCCTGACCGGGGACTGAACCTGCAACATTGGTGTTTTGGGAGGAAGCTCTAACCAGCTAATCAGCCAACACCTTGACTGACTTGGTCTTGATTGGCTTATGTAGTATACTGTCATGTGACCCATTAACATGGCTCATGAGAAATTAAAAGCTTTCTTATATGCAGAAGAAAATCACCCATTTGTGAAGGAGAGTTACCAACTTAAAAAAAAAAATCTCTTATGTCTCATCACGTCATCATCCCACCTCCATTACCCCCTTGAAGGTGATTGAGTGGTCTGGGGATGAAGCACCCTCTGCAGAGAGGCAAGGTTCAGGGCTCACAGCAGCAGCATCAGGTCATCTAGTATGTGGATTCACGCTTGAGCTGAGTGATTAGCATCTCTGACTATCTGACTATGACCATCAGGCATCATACTGAGCTTTGTAAAAAAACAAAAGACTCAAAGGAAGTAAAATCCAGTAATGAAAGAGGTCTTGCCCTTCTCTCTTTCTGAAGGGCAAGATTTCTATGCATAAAGAAATGGGCAAATTGCTGGTATAAATGGAATTAGGAGGGGAAAACCACTTCTACACCAGTCAGAGACAGCCCTACAGCTCGATCCCAACTGCCCATGTATATCAAGGAGCAATCTGTAAGAAAAATGCAATATTCCTCTGTGAGCCCTCCTGTTGGCTCCTCCCTGGACGTCAGGCAGGGGTCTAGGCACAGCTCACCTGGGCACCAAGAGCTACAGCTTCCAAGCTTTCGGTGTGAGTTACCTGGAGCACAGGTCCCTGGGTTGGGCCTGGGGAAGCAAACAAATTATATATACTTTGCAAATCCATCTGCAAGTCAGATGGAAGAGAGTTATGAGGATAAGGACTGGAATCCACTCCCATCTCAGCAGTGTTGGCAGAGGGGCAGGGAGGTGCTGGGAAATGGAGCATGGACCCATAAGGTCTGTAAGCACCGCAGAACGGAAGGACAAGAAAAAGGGCCCAGGGAGAGGTGGGGTACCACAGGCAGTGTGTGAAGCACTTTTACCTCCAACACTCAGAGAAGAGGGGACAGGGGCTCAACAAAGTCAGAGCAAGAAGCCCCCATGATGGTGGGTCTCCAGAATCCTGAGCAGCTTTTCACAAATACAACGTCTGGGGCCTGTGGTCCCAGCTCTAGAGCTAAAAGCTGTAAGGCCAGGTGATTCCGATGATCCCCAGGTATAGAAACACATAGAGGGTCAGAGATGGGATGCCCTGGAGCCCATCAGCTCCATGAAGGAATGTCATTAAATGTTAGAGGAAAATGCTTAAAAGGACATATACTTAAAAATTGTGAATATTAATACATTTACAGGGTTTTTTTTGTTGTTGTTGTTTAGAGTGCCAAGGCAATAAATAGCAAGAAACACAGGTGATTTCAGAGAGGGCTCATTGTTCCTCATTTAATGGTAACAGGAAAATGGCCCCATGCCCCTCTCATGAGATGTAACTGACGGAGTGAGAGCATCATGTTCGATGTTCAATATCCCACAGGCAGTGGAGATTACAGAGAATGAAAGAACTGTGTCCTGGGAGGGAGCCCTTAGAAATTCCAGCCTAAGGCTGATGTGAAGGACAGGACGTTTTAGCCCAGCGCGTCTGAAACTTTGGTGTGTGTAACCATCACCTGAGGATGTGTTATATGTGAATTTTTTTTTAATTTATTGATTTTAGAAAGGAAGGGAGAGAGAGAGAGACATTGAGTTTTGTTTTTTTTGTTCCACCTATTTATTCAGTTATTGTTTGACACTCATATGTGCCCTGACCGGGATCGAACCCCCAACCTTGGTGTTTTGAGAGGAAGTCCCAACCGACTGAGCTACCCAGCCAGGGTTAAATGTGGATTCTGATTCAAGAGGTCTGAGAAGGGTCTGAGGGTCTGCCTTTCTGACCAGCGCCCAGCAAGTGCTGACAGCCACACAAATACCCTCAGGGTGACAAGATGCTTCTGACAGCACAGTAGCAGAACTACACCCAGAAGGCAGAGACAAGACCCATACCCCAACCCCGCGTTCCTGGAGACCCTGACCACTGAGGACAGAACCATTGTCCCCTCAATACCTGTGCAACCTGCCATTTGTTTCTAAAGCAAATTTCTGTACCTAATAATCCCATATTCTGTTCATAATCGTGAAACTGAACCACAGGACAAGGGGAGGCTGGACTTTAAAAGGCAGCCAAGATGACATTTGGGGCAGCAATCACTTAACATGGCATCTGAAAAGAAAGCAAGTCACTCATTCCATTGCACAGAAATTAAGAAGAGCTGGTGAGTGATTCAAAGGGTCCATTAAAGGACAGAATCTTTTCTAAAAAATTTTTAAACCTATTAAAATCATTTTAATGAAAATATAAAAACTAAATAACAAACACCCCCAAAAAAGGAGAATAATAACTTAAAGAACAAATTAATAATAACAATGCCTATAATAATAATCTCATCAGTGAAATGAGACTTTCAAGAAGATTTGGAAAAGATCACAGAGGGCAGTCTTTTAATTGGAAATTACCTTGAAATCACCTAATTTTTATCTCCACATTTTTTTTTTACCAGAAATGTAGGGCCATGTCTGAATCTAAAGCACATAATTTTTCATGACAAATTCTGTACTATAATTCATAACTACATATTTTTCCCTATAAAAATGCTTATCTATAAACTGACATTTTAACGAGGCATTCACAAGTCTATGTTAATTATAACATGCATTCATGTTGGAAAATGTTTTCTGTGTTTATTAAGTTTTGTACAATATTTTCTTAGCATCATTTACTTAAAGGAGAAAAAAGGCTGTAGAGCCCCTAATTATCTGTACTACTAAAAGAAAATGCATGGTCTTTATCAAAAAAACTGAATTTGCCACTTTCCAAATTCTAGTAAAAAACCCTCTGAATAACATTATCTCTATGGAACACCTATCTATCATTGAAATCTTATAAGAATCAGCTATATGAGAACTTACTCTTTTTTTAAAGATGCTGTAATTTAACTTTCAGCCCATTCAAATTGGAATGTTCTGTAAAAATCAACATTTTTCTGATTTATAAGCCAGGGTTTTCCTTTTATGCACTTGCAAAGCCTTCAGGCTTGAGCTGAAGTTGAAAGTTAAACATTTATTTGCATTTGGTTTAGGAAGTCCTTGTCACTTTCCCATGAAATTTCCACTGTCTCAGTGGATTTGGGGAAGATCAAAGCCCGTGCATGGGTGAGCCTGGGTTTTAATCCTTGCCAACAGTCCATCTCTGATTCTCCAGTACAAAGGGCTACTCCTGGTACAATGCTGCCCACCTGGTTAGGACTTCACAAGCCTTGTTTCATCTGGTTCCAGTCTGTAGGATCAGGCATCTGGGTACACAGGACTTCACAAGACTGATACAAGGATTATCTAAAATTCAGACTCCTGCTCAGTGTTTGGGGACAAAAAACACTACCAGTCCCTTCTCTTCCTGCCTGGTGAGCAAGTGGCTTGGGGTACAAAGTATCAGGCTTGTACTTAAATCATTCCTGATTCGTACTCCACAGTTTATTCTCGGGACCTTGGCCAGCCCTCAGTTATGCCAGAAAGAGGCCATTTCTACTGACTTCAAAGTGCATTCTCACTGCATGGCACAACCTTCTGACATTACATGTTGTCACGTGTTCAGGAGAATTTACTTTGTGAATATCACTTGGTTAATATCAACATTGGCTGAAAAATCTTTAAGTAGGAGAAATAAACTTGTAATTGATCTCAAGAAAAGATCTGGATGACAAAAGCTTCTATAAGCACCAGTGGATGCCTTAAGTTTCAGCTCGTGGTGACAGGGAAAAATTGTGGAACTGTCATGTTTTTGAGTGATATGCTCTACTTGTTGATATTATGGAGAGTGTATCTTTACTCTTGTTTTATTACAGATTCATAAGAAAAGATGGATAACAACAACTGACTAGCAAAGGAATAAATAATGACAATTTAAAATACATAATTATAGTGTAAATATTCTAGTCTCTCATTTTCTCATGACATAGACAAAAAAAAGAAAAACAGGATTTTTTCTGGGTATACTATTCAATGGGCACTATTCTACAAGTGAAGAAATGCATAAAAAGGAAAATAAACAATCCAATTAAAAATGGGTAAAAGAAATGAATAGACACTTCTCCAAAGAGGACATACAGATGGCCAATAGGCATATGAAAAAATGTTCAACATCACTAATCCTTAAAGAAATGCAAATTAAAACCACAATGAGATACCACCTCACACCTGTCAGAATGGCGCTTATTAACAAAACAACATATAATAAGTGCTGGCGAGGATGTGGAGAAAAGGGAACCCTCCTGCACTGCTGGTGGGAATGCAGACTGGTGCAGCCACTGTGGAAAACAATATAGAGATTCCTCAAAAAATTAAAAGTGAAACTGCCCTTTGACCCAGCCATCCCACTTTTAGGAATATACCCTAAGAACACCAAATCACTGATTCAAAAGAAGAAATGCACCCCCATGTTTATTGCAGCATTGTTTACAATGGCCAAGATCTGGAAACAGCCCAAGTGTCCGTCAGTGGACAAGTAGATTAAAAAGCAGTGGTACATATACACAATGGAATACTACACGGCCATGAGGAAGAAGGAAATATTACCTTTCATGACAACATGGAAGGACCTGGAAACTATCATGCTAAATAAAATAAGCCAGGCAGAGAAAGAAAAATACCATATGACCTCAAATATGAACAATGTGAATTGAGCAATGGAGCAGAGGCAGAGGCGGGATCAAAGGGACCAGAGGGAAAGCAGTCAGAGGGAAAGTAGAAGAGAAGACGGGATCAGAGAAGGGAAAGAAATTAATGAACACAGCATTATAGAGAACAGGACAGCAAATCCTGGAGGAAAAGGAGGAGACATTGGGGGAAGGGGGCCTGGAGGGGCTGAGGGAAATAAAGGGGTGGGGGGAGATATATTCGGTGGGACACTTGAATCTATGTAAACACAAATTAAAATCACAAATAAATTTTTAAAAAACTATAAAAAAAAAAGAAAAAGAACTGCATAAGAACAAAAGAAATTATTTTGACCAAGAAAGAAGGAAAAGTTTATCCTTGCAGAAAAAAAAGTGAAACCACTTATGCAAAGAAGAGGAAATAGCAGTTAATTATCATTATTCTGTAGACTTCTTTTCAAGAGCCGAATTTTCTATCTCAATAATGAGGAGCTCAAGGCTTTATTTATAGGGACAAGAGAAGATTCAGTCAAGTTATTTCACGTGACACATCACAGCCTGCCTGTGTATTCCTGCCAGCTTCTCTGAGCTGTTTTCCAAAGTCTGCAAAAGTAACGATCATGCACAACAAAATGGCAATCTATCAACAAGTCAGATTTTCCATGGGGATAATCAATAAAGAACCACCAATCTACCCTGCAGCTCTCCTTCCAAAATCCATTTTCTATACTTTGGTGGTCGATACAGTCCAATTAATGTTTCATGCATGCTTCCTTGCCAAACAACATGAAAAAAAACAGAAGGTTTCTTTTAAGATATAGGGTATTCTCCCCCTTAAGGAAAGTGAAGTAAGCTGATAGTTTTTTAAATCCTAGGCAGTGATGAAAATCACACAAGGCTTGCCCTCTGCACCTGCCAGCATCACAGAACCACCGTCATTACCCAACTGCTGAATGAAAACTATTGAAAAAATAATAGATCTACAGTGTGGGAGCAAAGCAGGGTTACAGTTTGTATGGGAAACACAGTTTACTCTTGTATTATTATCAGTTAATTATTGCATTGTTTCCAACACATGCAACTATAAACCAGTGTTTGCCCAGCCCTGTGTTATATACTCTTTTGTCCTCTGGTGGCTCATGTTTCGAGAGGCAAACTAGAGGTTCTACGAACAAACTGGCTCTCTTTCTAACCCACCATTAGACATTAGCACACCCTTTCCCCTCCACCCTCCAGTTTCTTGAAGGATGAAAAGCCATTGCTAACATCCAATTCCTCTCCCCTAGAAGTGCATTAATGGGGGTTGGCAGTCAGTTTCTGCCATTTATAAGAGAGTCCACATCTTGAACTGAAGTCTCCATGTGCCCAAGTAACAGACCCAAAATGAAATATTTTTCATACCCAAAGGAAAAGAGCAAGCCAGAAGTCAAAGGCCTAGATTCATATACCAAGTCTGTAGCTTACAGAAACTGTATAAATATAGAATATTAATCATGTGGACAGTGATACTTGGAAATATGTGAGTTTCTAATATCCCCTATTTGGTGCTCTACTATTAAGTCCACTTTCCTCACCCAGCTTGGGCACACTGACCATTCAGGGAGTCTCCACAGGCTTCCACCCAGGGCTCTGAGACCTGGGATCACATCCTCACTCTCCTCTGCTATTTGTGTGAACTCTTGGAAAGTTAAGTAACTCTCAAACTGCAGATTCCTCATATATAAAATGGGAAGAATGTAAGCCCAACATCATAGAGTCACTGGAAGGAGTAAATGACATAACATATTTAAAAGGCTCAGCATCACCTGATCAGTGGTGGCACACTGGATCGAATGTCATCCTGGAATGCTAAGAGTCCCACTTCAGAGGTCACCAGCTTGAGCAGGAGCTTCGCAACTTAAGCATGGGGTCATTGGGTTGAGTGAAGAATCACTGACAAAATCTCAAGGTCACTGGCTTGAGCCCAAGGTAACTGGCTCAGCTTAAATCCCTCATTCAAGGTACATATGAGAAGTAATTAATAAACAACTAAAGTAAAAAGCAACTACACGTTGATGCTTCTCATCTCTCTCTTCCAGAGCCCTCTCCCCTTCTCTCTCTAAAAAACAAACAAACAAAGAGGCTTAGCATAGTGCTGGGATAGTAATCCATCAGCAGGTGGTATAGCAATAATATCACTTTGAAGAAAATATGTTTCAAAGTAAACATAAAAAAAGAAAGAAAGAAAAGAAAAACTAACAAGAGACTATACCTGGCATTTTTCTTCTTTAAGATGACTTTTGAATATCATCTCAGTACTGAAAGTCCTGCACAACACCATCATCCTCATTTCTCTGATGAACAAAGACTTAGAGGTCTTCTGTCTTGGCTGAGTCATCAACCAAGCCCTGGGCGGGGCTGGGGCTCTTTTCTCTCTTCCACTCTCTTTCTGAGAGATGTCAAGGAGACAAGCTTTCAGAAAGAGGCAGTAATAGACATAAATCAACAATGCAGTCTTCATTTCTCTTGTATAAGTGATTGTGTTCTGGGTGCTGGGGCCCCAGCTGCAGCAAGCAGAGCAGAGCAGATCCCTATCCTTGAGGACTTCCCTTCTAGAGGGGGTAAGTAAACAGGCACCCAGAGATGTGTGCAGCATCAAGAGTGAGCACTCTACAAACTGCAGGGTGAGGAGATGGAGGGAACAAGTGTGACAGCCAGAGCAAGGAGAGAGAGAGACTCAAGAAGGAGACAATGGATGACTGAGCTTCAAATTAAGTGCTGGCTTTGCAAAGCAGAAGAGAAAAGTTTGAGATGATTTTCTAGTTCTTCCAATATCCCCTTTTATATAAAGAATTTTTTTGACTTTGCCAATTCTTTGACACCATCTTCAACTTCAGAAGTGTGATGTGAAGAAATAGATTCCCTGAGTTTTGATAAGTACAATCATTTGAAAAAAAATGGCATGGACATTTTCCAGGATGGTGGCTATCTTGTTTCAGAAAAGGGAACTGCACCTTAGAAAAGTGAAGTCCCCGAACATCTGCCTTGCTTGGGGGAGCAGCTGGAACTCACCTGTCTGGGTCCTTCAATACCCTGCCTGTGAAGGGAAAGGTGTTGCCTTGACTGAAATCTCACAGGGGCAAGAAGAGAGACTGCCTATGAAGTACAGACTCCTTCCTCAGTAGGGAACTAGCCGAAAGTCTGATGCCAACAGATGATTTCCAAAAAAGGAAGAACAACACAACTATAAAATATTAATGAAAGCAAATATAGATAGGGTCAAGATTTTAGCTGATGGGGTTCATAAACAAAAAAAAACCCAAAAACCCAAAATAAAATAAAAATTCCTCTTGAGGTTCCCCATCGTGACCACCTTTCCTAATTGTCTAAACTTTCCACCAGGTAGACCTGAGAAAGGGTGGCAGGAAAGAAGTCACACATTGTTTCTCTAATGAGGAAGCGATTTTGAAGTCCAGCAGAATGTGTGTCCCTGGGGCCAATGAATAAGCAACAGCCATTCACACTACCACCAATGACGAACCAAGCACACAAGTCACCTAAACATATAACGTTATTTTTCATATAACACCATTTGTTAAAGGTCTCAGTACTCCTAGGGCACATGTAGTCAATTTGATTGAAGTCAGGAAAGGTCATTTAGCTTGCATATTGTGACGGTATCTGAAACATTCAAATCTGCAGGGGGGCTGTCCTGGGAATGCAAATTCCACTGTGAGAAGCAGCAGTGCATACCAGGGTTGAGGTGTCTGGAGTCACTCTATCTCAGGTGAGAGCCGGAAGAAGTAAGTGGGCTACTGAACTATGACTGTGCCTGGGCTCCTAGAGCAATTACAGGAAAGTTCCACAGCTATGGAAGGGATACACTGAATTCTAGTTTAATAATTTCCATTTCAATCTTTAATCATATGTCAACTAAGGACTGACTCTATGGATGTTTCAAGAAAAAAATGCCTTGGATGTATATGTCATTTAACAGCTCATCATCCATTTCCCTAAGATCAGCTTGTTGGGTCCTTGCAGTTAGTCGACAAAGCAAACATCAGCCCATTTGACATGTGAAAGAATTGCCTGTCTGTTGAAGACCAAAAAAGCCAACAAGATTTTTAGAGTTTGGATATCTGGGGGACAGAGGTGCTGGGAGCTGACTGTAAGCTGACAGTCTGCCCAACACCCCACCTCACCTACCTGATTAAGTTGCAAAAGGCTGTGCTTCAGTTCGACCTATCTCCCATGTTCCCCAGAAAAACTGGAAGGAAGTTACTTCTTTGTGTAAGGTTGTGTATGTTAAGTATTGGTGGGGGATTTTCTGTACCTGGTGGAGTTCTTGGGTTGCCTTGGAAACATCATTGATTTGCTAATTTCAAGTTTTCCCTGTAAATAAAGAAGGGTGTAGTTTCTAGGGGCAGCCATATTTTGCAGCTCTGCCAGAGTGGGAGTTACTGTTGGCAGGGAGCTGTAATGCCCTCCTGAAACCCATCTTTTATATGTCTTTAATTCTTTGTCTATTTTCATCAATTCCATACTGTTCCCGCTCGAGACCTAAATAAGCCCTTCACAGCTGGCCCATGGCACCTGCCATAGAAATTTCATGATCTGCCTGAGAAAAACACAGTGAGAAATGGCAGGGCCTTCCTCAAACCTCATTCAACGGGGACCCTTCTGCACAGCCCCGCTGCCCAGTGGCACTGAGAATTGCTACATGTGTGACAGAGAAGGAGAAGGTCTATTCCTGTGAGGAAGGAGATGATATCCCAAGATAGTTTTAACACTAAATGTTACTTTTAATCTGACTTTCATATACATAAGTACTATATTTTCAGGCAAGGAATTAGCCTTAAAAAGTGATTGTTCCCCAAGGAGTTCTGATGTAGTTCCTAAGTCAAAGTATCAGTAAGGATATTCTAAAGGACTAGAAATCACTATTGATTTAGCCTGGAAACTCCATTAGCTCAATGTTTATCAAATATCACATGGTTGTAGGGGATTGTGTCTTTTAACGATGTTTGTTATAAACTAAAGAGACTCAAATTGGCAACAGAAGGGCCAATTATCCCCTGGTTTGGGGCAATGGCTCCCTGCTGCAATTAAAATAAAATGAGAACACCTCACTGTTGTCTATGAGACTCAGCTTGATTTCGCCCCCTTCAGTCTCTCCCAGGTCATCCTGAGACATCTTCCTCCACAAACGTTCTCTGTGAAACAGCCATTTTCTCCAATACATCAGGCTCCTTCCTGTCTCTTCACATTTGCCAATGCTGTTCCTCTGTCTGGCTCCTTCCTTCTCATTTGGGTCTTGAATGAAGTGTCACTCATTCAGAGAACACTTAGAGGAGGCTCTAACCATCTGTCCCATCGTCCCCAGTCCAGTGTCACCCTAGATGATCATTACATACTTGACTTTTTCCCACAGAACATAAGGTCTCATTTTTGCATGTCACTGTCCCTGGCCCTTAAGAGAGTCCATAAGAACTCAACCTAGGTACTCAATAAATATTTGTTGTGTCAATAAAACCACAGATAATGTGTTAGTGGTTAAACTGAAATAAGTTCTGGAACATGTAAAACAAAATACATTTGACGATGTCTGAAATGTCAAAATAGGTCCTGAATTGTTCAAAATGAGGACTAAAATGTTTTATACCCCAAGCTGAGGTTTGGAACTGCTTTAGAAACTTTTTAACATAAATTACACTGAACGTTGATGAGTTAAAGGATATAGTTTATATATTGGGACTTGACTTTAAAAAAATGCCATATTTTATTTAAGTCTCTGACATTAATAACTTGTAAATAGCTAGTCCCCACACACACACTTCTGCCATGGAATAAAGTGAAAACTTCTACACTTATGCCATGATTTGGCAGCCTCCCCTGTCAGTGTTCCAATCCCACATTCACATTCTATGCTTTCATATACTGAAACTACATATTTTTTAAAATTTCAAAGAATTGTCACTCTGTGCCCTGACTCTGGGAAAGAAGGCTAACTGATCAATACACAGAGCTGTGTTTTGGCCAAGATCACAGACTTGTAAAAGATAGAGCCAAGATGAGAACCCTAGTCAGGGCTACTGCACAGAGCCTAGTTTTCTGCCATCCAAGGTTCCACTGGCACTTCCTGCAGTTCCAGGGGAGAAATGGATGACCATAATGGTAGGACTCCTAGATGCTCCAAGACCAGGAATGTTGATCCAGAACTTCTATAGGCACGGCCGGAAAACATGTAGGGAAACCGGTGGAGGGAATGGTAAGTTGCTACCATGTTCAGTGTGAATAGAGAGGAAGGGGCTGGACAGGCAACATGGCAACATGACTGTTCCCTGTGTCCTGTTGACTCCTAACTGGTGAGAACCTACAGCTCATGCCCAACGGCAGCATGTTAACAAGAGTTCTTCTGTTTTTGGATTTTTAGTTTCATGAACTTTATTGAAATGTCATTTTCATCCAATAAAATACACAGCCTGATGAGTTTCTGACAAATGTTTGAGAGTTCATTTAATTACATATTCAGAGGCAGAGTTCCTCCCAGAGTAAACCAAGCAGGTTTAGCATCTTTTAACCACATGACATGTGGACTCATTCTCCAGGGGACCCATATCTGATGTTCATCAGTAAGTTAGACTTAACTCTTAAATAGCTGCTAACATTTGGTGTTTATTCACAAATGTTTCTCGCTTAAACTAATGTTCCAAAATGCAATGTTAAACCTGGTCCTAGGAACATAATTTAAACTGTGATATTATTTGCTTTTGTTGTTTTGTTGGGCTTTTTTATTTCCAGAAAAATCACCTTCATCATTTCATACATTACACAATATGTCATTTGAAATTCTGCTATTTCTCACAAGTCCCTTTCAGTTGAACACAAGTGATATAATACTAAAAACTGTAGAGAATTATTTTCCTCTGTAAATCCTATGGTGGATGGCCATGCCAAAAAAACAATTACATTGGGATACAGTCAAGAAAGTGGTTCTACCATTTTGCATTCCTACCAGCAATAAAAGAAAGTTTCCATTGCCTCACATCCTTAGCAGTGTTTGGTGCAGTTTTTTGGATTTTAGCATTTCAATAGCTGTAAAGTGATATCTTTTTTATTTTGCAATCCAGTAATGATATAAAGTGCTGAACATCTTTTTAAGTGCTCTTTTGCTACCTATTATATTTTTGCCCTTTTAAAAATTGGGCTGTCGCCTGACCAGGCAGTGGCGCAGTGAATAGCATGTCAGACTCATAGATACAGAGAACAGAGTGAAAGCTGTCAAAGGGAGGAGGGTTGGACAGTATGGATGAAAAAGGTAAAGTGATTAAGCAAAAAAAAAAAAAAAAAAAAAAAAAAAAGACCCCACCAAATTTATAGACACAGACAACAGTGTAGGGGTTGCAGGAGGAAAAAGGGGTGGCTGAGGTAAAGGAGGGTAGAGGGAGGACAGATGGAGTGGCAGGACACTTGACTTCAGATGGCGAACACTATACACAGAACACACACTATACAGATGATGTATTATATACTTGTGCGCCTGAAACCTGTATAATTTTATTAACCACTGTCACCCCAATTAATTAAATTTTAAAAAATTTAAATACTTTATTGCTAAAACATACTAACAGCTGAGCCTTTGGAGACTTGTAATCTTTATTCTGATGGAGGGTCCTGCCTTTAATTTGTAAAAAAAAAATGCAGTATCTGTGCAGCACAATAAAGCAAGGTGTAATAAAATGAGGCATGCCTATATTGGGTATTGCTGGGCTCACAGAATGACTTATGAGGTATTTTCTCTGCTTCTTTAAAAGATTGACAGAGTTCCCCAATGAACTCTGTCATTAATTATTAAATTAAATTTCTTTAATACATATAGCCTGATTCAGATGATCTATTTCTTTTTTTTTTTTTTTTTTTTTTTTTTTAAAAGGACAGAGAGACAGTCAGAGAGAGGGATAGACAGGGACAGATAGATAGGAACAGAGACAGATGAGAAGCATCAATCATTAGTTTTTCGTTGCGAGACCTTAGTTGTTCATTGATTGCTTTCTCATATGTGCCTTGACTGTGGGCCTTCAGCAGACCAAGTAACCCCTTGCTCGAGCCAGCGACCTTGGGTCCAAGCTGGGGAGCTTTTGCTCAAACCAGATGAGCCCGCACTCAAGCTGGTGACCTGGGGGTCTTGAACCTGGGTCCTCTGCATCCCAGTCCGACGCTCTATCCACTGCGCCACTGCCTGGTCAGGCTGATCTATTTCTTATTGCATGAATTTTAGTAGCTTGTGTCCTCTAAGAAATTAGCTCATTTCATCTAACTTACCAAATTTGTGGGCATAGTGTTTTTCATAACAGCCATTTATTATCATGTTAATGTCCGTGGGATCATTAATGATAACCCCTCTTTCATTTCTGATATTAATAATCTGTATCTTCTCCATTTTTCTTGATACACTAGTGGGAGGTTTACCAGTTTGATTATTTCAAAAAATTATATTTTACAAGTTCTAGGAGAGACAAGATGGCGCTGGAGTAGGCGGGCATACCAACATCTACCTCCCAGAAACAAAGTGGAATACAAACTAATTTTAAGAACTATCATCTGGAAAAACCAACTTTGGACTAAACTAAGAGGACCCTTCAACCAAGGAACACTGAATAAGCCACACCGAGACTGGTAGGAAAAGCAGAAATGTGGAGAGGCCTGCCCAGCTCCCCGGAGCAAACAGCAGCAGGGAGAGACTCACGTGGCGGGAAGTGAGTTTAGCAGAGGGGAAAGGGTCCTGAGCCCCAGGAACAAAGCCCCAGCCTGCAGCCCCAGAGCCCAGAAGAGGTGTAAGGACAGTATTTAGCTGGATATGTCAGGATACTGTTTGTGAGAAAGAGTCTGATTTCTCAGACCCAGGATCCTTCTTAAAGGAACCACGCAGAATATCTCTCTCACAAACACTCACCCGGGGCTCCTGGGGACGGAGGGAGAGAGGAGAGGACCAGAGTAACAGGAAGAGAGTATAATCTAGGAGGCACAGGGAGAAACATTTTGGGAGATAGCCACCCTAACCCCTGGGACGGGTCACTCCCCAAAGCTGAAGTGAATATTTCCCCTGGAAACAGCAATATCAGCAAAGGGAAGCAGGAGAGCAGCCAAACAAGCTCCCCCACAGCACTCAGAGCAGAGTTGCATAGAAGGAGGGAGCTTTTGGGTCTACAGCAGTGAGTCTTAGGGTCCGAGCTGCAACGCCCCCACCCACGCGGCTGAGGGCTTGCCGGAGGGCCAGTGGCAGCGGGAGACAAAAGCACAGTTCTGTAGGCAGGGGTAGAAGCCAGCTGGCCACCACTGGGCTCAGGTGTGAGCTCAATCTTGCCCAGCTGGGGGAAGGGGTGAGCAAAAACGGTCAAACTCAGCTGCCGGCAGCCTGTAATCCAGCCTGCGGGAGAAGGGTGGGAACCCCAGAAAAGGTGGAGACAAGCCCTGGGGCAAGGGCAGAGGGCAGAGGAGCACAGCCTTGCCCCGCCCGTGCAACCCAGGCTTGCGGTCTGACTTGGTAGCTGGCGCCTCCCACGGGGGTGGAGCCAAAAGCCCAGAAGAGGTGGAGTTCCGCTACTGAGCTGAGCTTGGGCAAGCATTCCTGCCCGGTGGTAGAGCCAAGGCTAGCAGCCGTTCCTCGAGCAGGCTCCTCCTACAAGGGCAGGGCGAAAGCCTGGAAACAGGCAGAGACCCGCAGCTGAGCAAAGGTGCTCGCCAGTGCCCTCAGGACCGAGCATAACGTCACACATGGGGGCGGGGCAAAGGCCAAGGCCACCAGCACTTGTGCACCCGAGCACGTGATCACAGCCACTCCCGGGAAGAGAAAATGCAGAGGCAGAGAAATACAACACAAATAAACCAAGAGAAATCCCCAGAAAAGGACCTAAGTGAATCAGATATAACCAAATTACCAGATGCAGAGTTTAAAATAATTGTTAGGATGCTCAAAGATATTAGAACAACCATAGATGGCCATTATGAAAACCTAAATAAAGAGATAACAAATATAAAAAAGGACATTGAAATAATAAAAAAGAATCAGTCAGAAATGACAAATACAATATCAGAAATAAAGAATACAATGAAAGGAATTAGAAGCAGGATGGATGAAGCAGAGAATCGAATCAACGAGTTAGAGAACACAATAAATAAAGGCACGGAAGCAGAGCAGAAAAAAGAAAAGAGACTCAAAAAGTCTGAGGAAACTCTAAGAGAGCTCTGTGACAACATGAAGAAAAACAACATCTGCATCATAGGGGTTCCTGAAGAAGAAGAGAAAGAACAAGGGATAGAGACTTTGTTCAAACAAATCATAGCAGAAAACTTCCCCCAATTAAGGCAGGAAAACATTTCATATGTTCAGGAAGCACAGAGAACTCCATTAAGGAGAAACCCAAAGAAACCAACACCAAGACACATCATAATTAAAATACCAAAGCTAAGTGATAAAGAGAAAATATTAAAAGCTGCAAGAGAAAAAAAGACTATCACCTACAAAGGAGCCCCCATAAGGATGACTTCTGACTTCTCAACAAAAACACTTGAGGCCAGAAGGGAATGGCAAGAAATATTCAAAGTAATGCAGAACAAAAACCTACAACCAAGACTACTTTATCCAGCAAGGCTATCATTTAAAATTGAAGGAGAAATAAAAAGCTTTACAGAAAAAAAAAGGAATTCACTGCTACCAAACCAAGGCTGCAAGAAATGCTAAGGGACCTGTTGTAAACAGATCAAAGGAAAAAAAGAAGGAATAAAGAAGGAATACAACAAAAGAGGAATACAGTTTTAAAGAAAAAAATGGCAATAAACAATTACATATCAGTAATAACCTTAAATGTTAATGGATTAAATGATCCGATCAAGAGACATAGGGTTGCTGCGTGGATAAGAAAACAGGACCCATACATATGCTGTCTACAAGAGACACACCTTAAATCAAAAGATGCACAGAGACTGAAGATAAAAGGATGGAAAAAAATATTTCATGCAAATGGAAATGAAAAAAAAGCTGGGGTAGCAATACTTATATCAGACAAAATGGACTTTAAAACAAAGACCATAGTTAGAGATAAAGAAGATCACTACATAATGATAAAGGGAGCAATCCAAAAGGAAGATATAACCATTATAAATATCTATGTACCTAATATAGGAGCACCTAAATATATAAAGCTGACTTTGATGGACTTAAAGGGCGAGATCAACAGCAATACTATAATAGTAGGGGATTTCAATACCTCATTAACATCATTAGATAGATCCTCAAGAAAGAATATTAACAAAGAAACAGCAGACTTAAAGGATATATTAGATCAACTCGATTTAATAGATATCTTCAGAACCTTTCACCCTAAAACAGCAGCATATACATTCTTTTCAAGCGCTCATGGTACATTCTCTAGAATAGACCACATGTTAGGGCACAAAAGCAGTCTCAACAAATTTAAGAAGATTGAAATCATATCGAGCACTTTCTCTGATCACAATGGCATTAAACTAGAAATCAACCACAATAGAAAAATTGAAAAACATTTAAACACTTGGAAAATAAATAGCATGTTATTAAATAACAAATGGGTTAACATTGAGATCAAAGAAGAAATTAAAAAATTCCTAGAAACAAACGATAATGAGCATACATCAACTCAAAATTTATGGGACACAGAAAAAGCAGTCCTGAGAGGGAAGTTTATAGCATTACAGGCATATTTCAAGAAGCTAGAAAAAGCTCAAATAAACAACTTAACCCTGCATCTAAAAGAACTAGAAAAAGAAAAACAAGTAAAGCCCAGAGCTAGTAGAAGGAAGGAAATAATAAAGATCAGAGCAGAAATAAATGACATAGAGGCTAAAGAAACAATACAGAGGATCAATGAAACCAGGAGCTGGTTCTTTGAAAAGTTAACAAGATCGATGAACCTTTAATGAGACTCACCAAGAAAAAAAGAGAGAAGACTCAAACAAATAAAATTAGAAACGAGAGTGGAGAAATAACAACTGACACAACAGAAATACAAAATATTGTAAGAAAATACTGTGAAGAACTGTACGCCAAAAAACTAGACAACCTAGATAAAATGGACAAATTCCTTGAATCATATAATCTTCCAAAAATCAATCTGGAAGAATCAGAAAACCTAAACAGACCAATTACAACAAATGAGATTGAAACAGCTATCAAAAAACTCCCAAAAAAGAAAAGTCCTGGGCCTGATGGCTTCACAAGTGAATTCTACCAAATATTCAAAGAACTAACTCCTATCCTTCTCAAGCTATTTCAAAAAATTCAAGAGGAAGGAAGACTTCCAAACTCCTTTTATGAAGCAAGCATAATTTTGATTCCAAAACCAGGCAAAGACAACACAAAAAAAGAAAATTATAGGCCAATATCCTTGATGAACTTAGATGAAAAAATCCTCAACAAAATATTAGCAAACCGGATCCGGCAATATATGAAAAAAATCATACACCATGATCAAGTGGGATTTATTCTTGGGAGGCAAGGCTGGTATAATATTCGCAAATCAATCAATGTAATTCATCACATAAACAAAAGAAAGGAGAAAAACCACATGATAATTTCAATAGATGCAGAAAAAGCATTTGATAAAATCCAGCACGCATTCATGATCAAAACTCTCAGCAAAGTGGAAATACAGGGAACATACCTCAACATGATAAAGGCCATCTATGACAAACCCACAGCCAACATCATACTCAATGGGCAAAAATTAAAAGCAATCCCCTTAAGATCAGGAACAAGGCAGGGGTGCCCCCTTTCACCACTCTTATTCAACATAGTCCTGGAAGTCCTAGCCACAGCAATCAGACAAGAAAAAGAAATAAAAGGTATCCAAATTGAAAAAGAAGAAGTAAAAGTATCATTATTTGCAGATGATATAATATTGTACATAGAAAACCCTAAAGTCTCAGTAAAAAAACTACTAGACCTGATAAATGAATTCAGCAATGTGGCAGGATATAAAATCAATACTCAGAAATCAGAGGCATTTTTATACACTAATAATGAACTGTCAGAAAGAGAAATCAAGGAATCAATCCCCTTTACCATTGCAACCAAAAAAATAAAGTACCTAGGAACAAATCTAACCAAGGGATAAAAGACTTGTACTCAGAAAATTATAAAACATTGATAAAAGAAATCAGGGAAGATACGAATAAGTGGAGGCATATACCGTGCTCATGGTTAGAAAGAATAAACATCATTAAAATGTTTATATTACCCAAAGCAATTTATAAATTCAATGCAATACCAATGAAAATACCAATGACTTACTTCAAAGATATAGAACACATATTCCAAAAATTTATATGGAACCAAAAGAGAACACGAATAGCCTCAACAAACTTGAAAAGGAAGAATAAAGCAGGAGGGATCACACTTCTGGATATCAAGTTATATTATAAGGCCATTGTACTCAAAACAGCATGGTACTGGCATAAGAACAGGCACATAGATCAATGGAACAGAACAGAGAACCCAGAAATAAACCCACAGCTCTATGGACAACTGATATTTGACAAAGGAGGTAAGGAAATACAATGGAGTAAAGATAGCCTCTTCAACAAATGGTGTTGGGAAAATTGGACAGCTATCTGCAAAAAAATGAAACTAGACCACCAACTTACACCACTCACAAAAATAAACTCAAAATGGATAAAAGACTTAAATGTAAGCCGTGAAACCATAAACATCTTAGAAGAAAACATAGGCAGTAAGCTCTCTGACATCTCTCGCAGCAATATATTTGCTGATTTGTCTCCACAGGCAAGTGAAATAAAAGACAGGATAAACAAATGGGACTTTATCAAACTAAAAAGCTTCTGCACAGCTAAAGACAATAAGAACAGAATAAAAAGACAAACTACACAATGGGAGAATATATTTGACATAGCGTCTGATAAGGGGTTAATAACCAAAATTTATAAAGAACTTGTAAAACTTAATACCAGGAAGACAAACAATCCAATCCAAAAATGGGCAAAAGAAATGAATAGACACTTCTCCAAAGAGGACACACAGATGGCCAAAAGGCATATGAAAAAATGTTCAACATCACTAATGATTAGAGAAATGCAAATTAAAACCACAATGAGATATCATCTCACACCAGTCAGAATGGTGCTTATCAATAAAACAACACAGAACAAGTGCTGGTAAGGATGTGGATAAATGGGAACCCTCCTGCACTGCTGGTGGGAATGCAGACTGGTGCAGCCACTGTGGAAGACAGTATGGAGATTCCTCAAGAAATTAAAAATTGAATTGCCTTTTGACCCAGCTATACTGCTGTTAGGAATTTACCCCAAGAACACCATAGCACTGTTTGAAAAGAAGAAATGCACCCCCATGTTTATGGCAGCATTGTTCACAATAGCAAAGATCTGGAAACAGCCCAAGTGTCCGTCAGAGGACGAGTGGATTAAAAAGCTTTGGTATATATATATTATGGAATACTACTCAGCCATAAGAAATGATGACATAGGATCTTTTATAACAACATGGATGGGCCTTGATAACATTATACTGAGCGAAAGAAGTAAATCAGAAAAAACTAAGAACTATATGATTCCATACATAGGTGGGACATAAAGATGAGACTCAAAGACATGGACAACAGGATTGGGGTTACAGGGAGGGGGGAGGAGAGGGAGGGAGGGGGTTGGGGGAGAGGAGAGGCACAATGATCATGGCTTTTCAGCATTTGCCATATTCCCCCTTTAATCTATAGACAGACAGCAAATATTTACTTATGGTGTTTCCACTATAAAGACTGCTGTCTTAGGGACAAATGCTGATGAACTATTTCAGCAGTTCCTTCTTCTTCAAAGACTTATATGTCAACATAGAGCTCCATGTTTCATAGGACATACTCAAGCTCACTCCATGCTCCCTGGAGCTTTAACACAAAAGAATGCCCCCCCCCCTTTTTTTTTACTCTTTTTCTTTCTTTTTTTTTTTTTTTTTTTTGCTGTATTTTTTCTTTTATTTATTTTTTGTATTTTTCTGAAGATGGAAATGGGGAGGCAGTCAGACGGACTCCCGCATGCGCCTGACCGGGATCTATCTGGCATGCCTACCGGGGGAATGCTCTGCCCATCTGGGGGGTTGCTCAGTTGCAACCAGAGCCATTCTGACAACTGGGGCGGAGGCCATGGGGCCATCCTTAGGCCTGGGGTGGCTTTGCTCCGGTGGAGCCTTGGCTATGGGAGGGGAGGAGAGAGACGGAGAGGAAGGAGAGGGGGAGGGTTGGAGAGTAATAACACTGTTTTGTCTTTTTCCAAATACCTCCAGATATATGGAAAAGATTTATATAGGCAGATGGGGAGCCTCAAACCTCTCAGCAAGATCTTCTGAGAATGGCTTTTAAGATACCTAGAGGCAGAAAAAGCCCAATAGAGATCAGGGGAACTACCAGCTTTTAGGATACACCCTTAAAGGTTCCAACGCCCCAAAGGGGTCTCATAGGATGCCATCTGGGTCCTGCTTCATAGTGGAAAGGAAGGTCATTGAGCTAAAGCTTGTCAGGCTTACATGCCTCTGCTGTGAGGAAACAGGGACACTGGAAGGTAGGCTTCCCCCTCGTTCCTCTAAGGGAGGGTTCAGTCTCTTCCAGCCCTGCTCCAGCCACCTATGACCTAACCTTGCCCAGAAAGCTGGGGTTTGCCACTGAAGGCTGAAGGTGCCCAGGGCTGTCGGCCCCATCTACAACATTGTGGACGAGCCTAGGGTATTTCTTCCAAAAAGCAGGTAAACTGATCTCATTTGCACAAGGGCCACTTAACTATGTTTTGCCTGAATAGTCAGGTTTTTTATTCTTCCCTCAAAGATCTCTGTTGTGGGTGTTGATAGTCCTATTTTCTGCTGCTTTGCTTAATATATAGTGTTTCCTTTATCCCTCCTATCTCAATGCCCCACTCATATTTCAGGCTGGGACCTACTCCTAATTTAGAGCTCTCTTTCCCCCTTTTGCCAACTTCTATTATGAATCTACCTTTGCCACCCAGCTTAGTGTATCCCAAGGTTCTCTTTACCATGCCACAGTTGCAGCGCTCCAGGGAAAAGCTACCTGGTCTCATCTCTCCAGGCAGAGGAGAACAGAAGCTCCATATCCATGCATGCTGCAAATGGCTTCTCCAGTCTACCTGAATCATTACCAGCTAGAAGCAGTGGTCACTGGGACTTGGACATGAGCTGCAAAGTATAGAATGGTGACAATTCCCGTGCCATGCGGACTTTTCCTGGATGTGGACTTTTCCTGGACTCCTGCTCCCTGTGACAGATCCTAACAGACTGAACTGTGGTTGGGTTGCATTTTTCAGGGATTTGGCATGGTGAAGGGGCCAACTTGGACTTGGTGAACATGTTAAGGACACTACTCTTTTATGGATTCTTGCTGTATTGGCCAAGAGTTTGCTTAAAGGCTTTTAATCACTGTAAAAAAAAAATAGAAGGCTGGATAAAGAAGATGGGGCACATATACACCATGGTATACTAGTCAGCTAGAAGAAATGATGACATCGGATCACTTACAGCAGATTGGTGGAATCTTGATAACATTATGCGGAGTGAAATAAGCGAATCAGAAAATAACAAGAACTGCAGGATTCCATACATTGGTGGGACATAAAAGTGAGACTAAGAGACATGGACAGGAGTGTGGTGGTTACGGGGGGTGGGGTTAGGGAAGGAGGGAGGGGGGAGGGGGAGGGGTACAAAGAAAACTGGATAGAGGGTGACGGAGGATGATCTCTCTTTGGGTGATGGGTATGCAACAGAACTAAATGACAAAATAACCTGGAAATGTTTTCTTTGAATATATGTACCCTGATTTATTGATGTCACCCCATTTAAATAAAAAATTCATTTATTAAAAAAAATTATATTTTAGTTTTACTTATTTTTTCTATTGACTTCCTGCTTTCAATTCAATTGTTTTCTGATATTTATTTATTTATTTTCTGCTTGCTTTAGGGCAGGGGTCCCCAAACTTTTTTCACAGGAGGCCAGTTCACTGTCCCTCAGACCTTTGGAGGGCCAGACTATAAAAAAAACTATGAACAAATCCCTATGCACACTGCACATATCTTATTTTAAAGTAAAAAAACAAAACGGGAACAAATACAATATTTAAAATAAAGAACAAGTAAATTTAAATCAATAAACTGACCAGTATTTCAATGGGAACTATGCTCCTCTCACTGACCACCAATGAAAGAGGTGGCCCTTCCGGAAGTGCGGCGGGCTGGATAAATGGCCTCAGGGGGCCGCATGCGGCCCGCGGGCCATAGTTTGGGGACCCCTGCTTTAGTGTTATAGTGCACTTTCTTGCTTGCTTCCTAAGTTGAAGGCATTATGATTAATTTCAGATAGTTCTTCTTTTCTAATGCACCTTTAAGGTTATAAGTTTCTGTTGAAGCAATGTTTTCCATGTATTCCACACATATTTGTAAGTTATATTTTATTTTCCTTTATTTCAAAATATTTTTCAGTTTCCCTTGAAACTTGATTTTTATATAGAAGTGTGTTTTTGTTCTCCAAATATTTAGAGTATTTCAAGCTATTTTGTCTGTTATTGAATTAAATTTAAGTCCAATGTAGTTTAATTGTATTGCAGTGTGAGACCACAGTTGGTATGATTGTAAATCTGTTGAGGTATGTTTTATGACCCAGAATGTAGTCTCAGTGAATATCGCATGTAAGTCAGAAAGGAACGTGCATTCTGCTGTTGCTGAAGAACTCTATAAATGTTGATTAGATTCTGTGGTGTCATGGTGCTGCTCGGGTCTGCGATTTTTCACTGATTTTCTGCTTGGACGCTCTGTCAGTCACTGATAGAGACATGCTGAGGTTTCTACAATAATGAGTTTGTGTATTTTCCCTTGCAAATTTTATTTTACCATCATTCATTCCTTTTATAATACCCCTCCTTTCTTATGTAGATCTTATGTCATTTTTCTTCTCTCTGAAAAACTTCTGTTGACCTTCCTACAAGGCAGGTCACCGGATCACCTGCTGATAAATTCCTCCTGTCTTTGTCTAAGAAAATATTTCTCCTTCACTTCTGAAGAATCATTAAGTTGAACATGAAATCTTACATTAGTCGATTTTTTTTTCTTTGACCCATTACATATTTTACTATACTCCCTTGGTTGCATGGTTTGAGGCAAAAGGTCCAATAAAATCCTTTCTTTTTTCTTTTTATTGAATAAATTGGGGTGATACTAGTTAACAAAATTATGCAGGTTTCAGGTGCACAACTCTACAACACATCATCTGTACACTGTGTAGTTTTCCTACACTACTTTTTTTAATAGGTAAGGTATTTTTTATGTATGGTTTCTTACAATATTTCCTTTTTTATTTTGCTTTTTTCAGTTTGACTTTGACATGCTTAGATGTACAATTTTTGGATATTTGTCCTGTTTAATGTTTTCTAAGCATTTTGGATATGTGATTCGGTGTCTTTCATTCATTTTGGAAACTTCAGCTATTGTTTTGTCAACTATTTTTCCTGTTTCTTTTTCTCTTTCTCCTCCTTCTGGCATTTGCATTATGCATACATTACACCTTCTGTAATACTCCCACATTGTTTGAATTTTCAGTTTCTTTTTGTTTTCTTTTTGAATTTTAGCTTGAGAAGTTTCTATTGCCATATCTTCAAGTTCAGTGACTCTCATGTGGCTGTTTCCACTCTACTAATGAGCCCATCAAAAGTGTTCTTTCATTTCTGTTACGTTGAATTTAATCCCTAGCATTTCTTTCTGATTCTTCCTGAGAGTTCCATCTCTGTTTCCATTACCCATCATTCCTTGTATGTTGTCTACTATTATCATTAGAGCCCTTAGCATATTTATCATATTTTTTTTAAGTTTCAAGCCTGATAATTCTAATATCTGGGTCATACCTGAGTCTGGTTCTGACTCTTGTTTTGTCTCTACAGATATATTTTCACTTGCTTTCATTCCTTATAGTTTTTTTTATTGGAAAACAGTCTTAATATATCAAGTTATAGGAATTGAGATAATTAGGATTTTAGTGTGGTTGGATCTGGGCTATCTCTAATGTTTGATGTAGCCCTAGGTGTCAGACGTTTCTGTTCTCTTGTTTTATTTTTATTTCTCTCTCTTGGGGTCTTTGTACTTCTCTAGGAATTCCTTCTTAGATAGAGTCTGCAGCTGGCTACTCTCTCAGTTATAATACACTACTATTATCCTGGGCTTCCGTGGAGTTGGTGGGAAGGTGTGCTGGCAAGGTGTGGGGAGAGGAAGCCTCCCATAATGGTATGACTAAATCTTATGCTTTAAAATCCCTGAGTCCCCTCAACCCTGATTGCAACCTTCAAAGCTAGCTTATTTATTTTTGCTTAGCTTCCCCTCCTTTATGTGAGATAGGAGGGAAGCTAGAGGGGGCTGCAGTTGGCTAATTGCTCTTTCTCAAGTCAGGTAAGGTTCTAGTGAAGTAATTTTCCTTAGAAGCCAGGACTGGATTACTGACAATGCACTAGGGTTATTTTAAATAGCAACTTTTCCACTCCCCACACCTGAAACAAGAAGGGATTTTTTTCAGATCTCCATGTGAGAACGTGATGAGGTTCCTGGAGGTAAAACTCAGGAAAGAATGGGGACTCCCTGGAAATTTTCACTCTCTAGTCATTCATACTTAGCTGCCAGCAATTTGTCAAACTTGTTTTAATGTTCCTACCAGTTTTGTTCCCAAGAAGATGACCTTAGCTGTCATTGTCTGCTTGGATCTGTCTCTCCAGATTTCAGAGTGGTGGTTTGCCCTGTGACCTCAATTGTCTGGTGAGTCTAAACAAAGTCACTGACTTTCAGTTCATTCAGCATTTTTTCTTGTCGTGAAGGGGTTGAGTGATGACTCCCAAGCTCTACACATTTCAGAGCTAAAACTGAAAGTCAGCAAACTTTTGCTATAAAGGGTCAAAAAGAAAGTATTTTTGGCTTTGCGAGATATACAATCTCTATTGCCACTGCTCAAGTCTGCAGTTTGAATGTGAAAACAGCAACAGACTGATGCAAATGGTGGGCATGGCTCTAACCCAATGAAACTTTATTTATAAAAACAGGTGGTGAACTGAATTTGGCCATGGGCCATGGTTTGCTAGCCCCTGCTCTAAAGGCTACAAACTGACCTGCCATCATGGGCCAAGGTAGCTGCAAGCATGAGTGAAGTTGGATGGAATTTAAATAAAAAATAAAATACTCTTTACTTATATGTTAAACACATATTCTTTATGTCTACAAAAAATATGCTGTATCTTATTTTTCTTGAAACAATTATTTTACTCTTCACTCACATGTGACTCCCACAAATCATTTAATACTTCTAAGTTACTATAAAGAAACAGTCACATATTGTGAATATAATTGGTGACTGGTATTTTGTCTCAGTGCAAGGGACCTCCAGGTGGGTGGTGGGGACACTGGTGACCTGGATAGGAGAGCTCAAAGAGTTAGAGTGGCAATAAGAACTTGTGTTGCTAAATTTACAGTGTTTCAAATGGAACAGTTCATCTAGATTATTTGGAACCTTTGAAATTTTAAATGTTGGCAATTAATCAAAATAAATGTTTAAGCATCATATAGGACAACACCATGTAGCTCAAACAGAAATATTCTATCTGGCTGAACTTGGCTCTTGGCTGATTTTGCCCTCCAGTCTAAACCCTAGTTTTACCCGAGGGAACCCCATTAGTTGAGAACTTGCCCAAGGTCCCACAGGTGTGGCGTGCACTGTGGCTGCCCAGAAGACTGTCTCTGGGCGCCATCACAGCTCCCATCAAATGTACCTCTTATGCCTCCAGGGAACTAACGTTTCCCTGCTCCAAACTGAGTCCATCCACCGTGTCATTTTCTTCCACTGAAAACACCAGTAATCTTCCTGCCTATATTTCTAGGCAGCCTTTTAAAATCAACTAACTTCATAATTTCTTCTTCCTCCCACCCAAACAGCACAATTATATTTCATTTAATCAGCAATGAACCAGTAAAACAATCACGATTAAATTTGTGCTATGAAATCACAGCAAGATAAATGGTTCCAATCAGTTGCAGGACAAAGTCTGCAAAGGACATCTTATTCAACAAAGGCATCCCAAGTTATTCAGAACTGACTCCCCTGCACGACACAGGCCTATAATGCTGAGTTGGTAGAAAGAAAAAAAATTTTCATCTTTCCAAGGATTTCAGTCCACCTCTTTCTTAAGGAGAAAGCAATACTTGATCCTCAAGGGGTAAAATAAGCACAGACAATGGGTTAGAATATTCTCACCCTGACCTGTCTTGTTCACTGTGCTCCTTCCCAGATGGAGGAGGAAGCTGGTGTGAAGGGGGTGGGCCAGTGTGGCCCTACAGAGGCTGATGTAAAGAAACAACAAAGAAAGGGGAGCTTTCAATGGGGGAGTTGCTGGAGAGCTCAGGCTTGCATTCACCATGGCTCTCACTGGCGATCCATTCATTCAAAGTTCTTAAAAAGAGAGAAGTATCAAACTTAAAGGCACCATGAGCCTTGGCCAGACAGTTCAGTTGGTTAGAGTATCGTTTGACCTGCAAAGGTTGCCTGTTCAATCCTTGTAAGGACACATAAACAGATGGATGTTTCTGTCTCCCACTCTCTCCCTTCCTCTCTCTCTCAAATCAATAAATTAAAAATAATAATAATAAAAAGACACCACGAATGCTGGAAGGAGGTTCATTATGAAGTACATACAATCATAATAAACTTTACTGAAAGATTTTCATATCACAACAGAAAAAAGAATTGTCTTAAAAACCTGGTGACATCATCACATTATATTCCATTGCTATAAGCTTGGAATGCCATGGAAGTATATTTTAATGGAGTGAGTTATGGAGACTGATATTTCAAAAATATATTTTAAGGTGGAAAGAACAATAAAATATTCTGTGATTAAATGCATTCAATACAATTAGGGGGAACTGGCTGAATTTTCCCAGGAGAGTAACAAAAACAAACCAGCCCGTCCTACACCATGCATCAGTGTGTACTGTTGCATCTCCTGAACTGGCATTCTAAGGAAAATAAAAGACATGGCTCAAAACAAGTGGTTTTATACCCAAACAGACTTTGAAAATGTGAGTTAGAGAATGTGAAATGGGTATTTTTACCATAATATCTCTGAACACTTTTATTCTGCTTATATGCTTTAAACTCTCAAAAAGAGATCTCTGCTATGAAGTAATTTTCAAATCTATTGACTACCAAAGCCAGGATTCAAATGCACAAATTCCAAATTCCCCAGAGAAGTGTTTGATGGAACTTCATTTGGGAAATACTGATTTATTTTATTTGTTGGCAAACCTAAATAATAACTTGACCTACTAAGAAGTTAAATGCCCTGTTTTCTTTAATGATGAGGCACTGTTGGTTACAAAGACATCAGGCTACCGTTCCATCTCTCCTTCCTTAAAATCCGGGTGTTAGTTGTCTGAGCTACTCCAGATTCATACCCAGGGATATCTTTATGTTCTTCCCAGGTGTAGATTTTGACTCCACGCATTGTTTCAGGTTTCTACATCACCATTTTCTACAATCAGGTCTAGGAAGACTGAAACTTTGTATGTCACATGGAATTTTCAGTGCCAGAAGAAGTAATTTAACTTAATCAGTGTCATAAAATTGATACTGAAACAAGATAGAACACCTGGTTAGTTATCAATTAATACCTTTTTATTATGTTCTGCCTGGCTTTCTTTCTTCTTATGTTTAATGATACTGGGGCTAGGGTTCTTTATGATTTATAGCAAGGACAGCAATTAAAATTTATGCTCATAGGGAGGTGTCTTGCATCTCTGCTCTGTGTAGACTAACACAATGCAATGCTCCTCCTAATCATGCTGTGGGGAGGGGAGGTGCCCCTCAGCGAGTACGAAGAAAGATGATCAGGAGCAGGACAGCTTTGTTGGGAATGGGGGCAAAAATGAAACTGGAAGTTCTGGTTGGAGAGGAAGGAGCGTTCTCTACAATGGAAACACTGTATGGGAAATAGTGGTAATGGAAGGGCAGTATTGGCTTTCGCAAAGAGGGTGAGCAGACTGCTCCCAGGATGCACAGATGGCGGTGAGACCATCAAGATGATTAGAATGCTTCTTATCACTCAGTGTTTTTGTCTCAAGATGATGCTGGTAACAGCCTATCAGACAGGGTCATGGTGCTTGTGGGATTAATGTATAAGACACTACAATTCTACCTTATAGGGAGACGGATGGTTTCCAAGACTCATAGGGCTGCAGAACACCTTTCCTAATGATCAAACATTGTTTAAATAAAAGTGGGGCAAGAGTCATAGTCCAAATGGCAATCCTGAGGAGTCTGTGGTGAGAAATGGCACATCGGCATCTCCTGTCGTCCCCACAAAGCAAGAAAACACCCACTGTCTATGGTAGAAAGAATGAAATGCCCACGATACTGGCAGCCAGTGCCAGAGAACTGCAGGACAACATGGTGCTTTGACTGAACACAGTCCAGACTCTCCCCTCCATGTCCCATCGCTCAGACACGCCTCTGCATGCAGGATACATCTGAGGTTGTATGCTACCTTGGATTTGCCTCCTCAACAAACTGAAGCGAACGAGAGAAACAACACAAACTAAGAAACAGCCCAGACCTCTGTGAAGAAGTGTGGGCTGCACCAAACACTGGAGTTGGCAAGGCTCTGTCCTCCTCAGAGGGATGTGACTTCCAGCCCCCAGGGGAAAGTGTGCATGTTTCCTAGAATGCTGTGCAATTCTGGGAAAGTCCTTGACTCCAGCTTTCTTCTGTTACCTCATCCCACACCCTACCCCCAAAGAGGAGGGGTGATGGGTCAGCAAACTATGCTTATAATTTCTGTCACGAGATGCAATATTCATTGACCCACTCCCATGACCGCAGCCTCAGGCACCTCCCCATGCTTCCCTAAGCATGTTTCATGGATGGTGAATAGCTAGGGTGTCAAAAAGAATGGATCCCATGCATGGTCAAACTACTGCCTAAAACAGTGGCCTAATGTGGACAGGTGTCCCCTGCAGGACCCAAAGGTCCTCAGATATGTTCACTAGAAACCTGAAGAGGGAGAGTGTTTGCATGTTTCTTCAACTAAACTTCACCACACACCCTCTGTCTAAAGGAGTGTCGGTCAACAGAAATGTACTATGATCCATAAATGAGAGAGCCATGAGTGTGATCTTAGATTTTAAGTCATGTTAAAAATGAATAAAGAAATAGGTGAAGTTAATTTTAACAATATAGCTCATTAATGTAGTATATTAAAAGTATGATTCTTTCAATATCTAATCTATATAAAATATTATTAACAAGAGAATTTACATTCTTTTATATTGTACCACATGTTTGAAATATTGCATGTGGTTAATATTCACGGCACTCTTGGTTCTGATCAGCTGCACCATACACGGCCACAGCTATGCCATGGGTGCTACGGGTTCAGAGTACGTTGGAAGACAGGAGCTTGGGCACCTCTGCTGTCCTTGCCCAAAGCCAGCACAGGGACAGCTAGCCTACAGCGCTCAGAGCGGGCTTCACTGTCAGCAATGCACACAGCAGCTGTCCACCAGCCGGAGCTACCCAACCAAGTCGGGCCCAATCTGGGCATCACCTGTAAGCACCACCTCATCTCACAGCCCACGTGAGGAGGAAGGATGGGTGGGTGATGCCTCCCCACCCTGGCTGCCCTGTCCTCTGTGGCCATCTGAGAGCATTAACGGCCATGGACACACCTACGGTGTCTCCATGCACTCAGCTTTCCTTAACTGATCCTTGGTTTTGAAACCTGGCTGTTTTGCCTCAAAAGCTATTCTTGGAGTCCTTTTGTGTTTCTTTTGGCAGCACAACCCTGGCCATTTATTCAGCACCCAGCATTCATCAGCCTCTGAGCACTGCCCAGGCATAGTGGCCTCTTCACACAGCCCAGGCTCTCGCCAGTGAAGCCAGGGGTCTGACCTGCCCTTCAAATGTACCTGAGCAGTGAGGTCTCTGATTAGTGTTCCCTTGCTCTCCAGGGCTCTGTGACAGTGTGCTGCTGTGATCTGAACCAGATAGAAATCAGAGTTCCTTGATCCACTTTAGAGAGTTCTAAAATCGCCAGCCCTTATGTAAATACAACGTGTAAAATACCGTTATTTTCCCATGTTTATGACGCTCTCAAGTATAAGATGCACCTTAATTTGGGGGCCTGAAATTTGAGGAAAAAAAAGTATTACATAAAGTTATTGAACTCAAGTTTTATTCATCATAAAATTCATACAACGCCTCATCACTGTCAAAACTCCCATCCACTAGCTTGTCCTCGTCTGTGTCTGATGACGAATCACTGTCTTCATATATTGCCTCGTCCTCAGTTACATCTATGGCATTTGAAATGCCATGAGCACTGTATAAGATGCACCCATTTTTAGACCCAAAATTTTTTTGGAAAAGAGTGCATCTTACACATGGGGAAATATGGTAAATCCAAATATTAAATTAGTATTTTATATAAAAACCATAAGAAATATATGTAAAGGTAAGTGGCCCCTGTAAAGTCTGAAATTCTGTAATGACACAGAACTTGTTTCAGAACCTCACTGGTTAAAGCAAATTCTGATGTGACCCAAAACGTCACTCAACAGATAGGCAATGCCACAAGTCAAGGTAAATAAATGAGGCAGAGTTCTAAGGGGATTAATTTAAACTGAAACTGTCAAGTAGCTATGAGATTGTAACTGAGAGAGAAAGAGAGAGAGAGAGAGAGAGAGAGAGAGAGAGAGGCTGTTAGGAAGTTGTAGGAAGGCACTAAAGTGTCAGATCCCCGGCACGGGTTGGGGGCAGAGACAAAAGGCCCAGGATAAGGCAGGGTCTTCTGACCCTTCCCCTGCTCCCTCACGATGGAGGGAGGCATCTGAAGACCCCCGGTGGTTTTATTACCCCCCCCCCACAAGTGACTTAGTACTTCATGTTATAGTTTTTAATTCTGGTCTCCTTGGAAACAAGGACTAAGTTGTATTCAACTGTGTTGCCCAATTAAGTTTAACTTGTCCTTCCATTGAGACAAAGGGCCTTCCTGTGTAAAATGAGTGCTCAAAAATTAGCTTTGAAACAAAGAATGAATGAATATGTCACTCTTTATACACTGCACACACACACTTTCGGTCCTGTGAGTCTGCAGATGGTATTTCTCTGACATTCCCAATGTCTTTCCCCCTTGCTCCTCCCTGCACAGTGCATCCTCATTTGTCAGAGCTGGGTTCAGCAGTCCCAAATGGCTGTGTGCACAGACCCGTGACATCCATCATCACATGGTTGGCAGCCATTTATTTAGCTCCAGGAGGACCCCATCCCTGAACCTTGGCACAGACTGCCATGTAGTGGGCACTCAGTAAATATTTATCCAGGTAAGTTGAATAAAATATTCAAATAAAGTCAAAAAAGCTTATAGGTATTTGGGGTTTAATCAGAAAAATCACATTATAAAGAATTTTGTTGGTATACAGACTACATCACAAAAACTGATGGAGTGACAGATTGAGGCTGGAGCTATTAACCAGGGAAAGGCCATAAATTTCTCCAGAAAATAAAGAAAACCCCTCGGCCCAGACCCAGGGTCAGGGTGCAGAGGGGACAGGGAGGGGACCAAGTGCTAGAGGAGGCGGAAACACAGCTTCTCCTCTGTCTTCTCCCCAGGAACCATCTTGGGAATCCTTCTAAGCTTTGATTAGTGAGGCACTTTTTCTATGCCCTCATTGAATTAGATATACAGAAAGCAGAACTGGAGAGAAGACTCTACCTGTTTATACAGTGTGTCCGTAAAGTCATAGTGCACTTTTGACCGGTCCCAGGAAAGCAACAAAAGACGATAAAAATGTGAAATCTGCACCAAATAAAAGGAAAACTCTCCCAGTTTCATACCTATTCAGTGCAGTTCGATGTGGGCTCATGCACAGATTTTTTAGGGCTCCTTAGGTAGCTATCCCGTATAGCCTCTACAGACTCGTCACTGACTGATGGCCTACCAGAACGGGGTTTCTCCACCAAACTGCCGGTTTCCTTCAACTGCTTATCCCACTGAGTAATGTTATTCCTATGTGGTGGGGCTTCGTTATAAACGCGCCGATATTCACGTTGCACTTTGGTCACAGATTCGAATTTAGCGAGCCACAGAACACATTGAACTTTCCTCTGTACCATCCACACCTCGACTGGCATGGCCGTGGGCTGCTCCGCTGTATACATGATGTTATGTCATCATCTGCACATGTGCACATGCTGCCACATCATCCTACAGAAATTGGGAGGGTTTTCCTTTTATTTGGTGCAGATTTCACATTTCTATCATCTTTTGTTGCTTTCCTGTGACGGGTCAAAAGTGCACCATGACTTTACGGACACTCTGTACACTGGCCCAGCAGAGTTGCCCTTCTAGAGTGGTGAATCTCTGTGGTCTGGGGTAGTGCTGTGACCACAGGCCCCACCTAGTAGATATGGGCCCCTCAGCCAATCAAGTTTCTTGTCTGTGAAATGAGAAGAATAATGGTCCCTACTCTACAGGATCATTTTACACACATGCACACATGCAAAAGGGCTGTCTTAGGCATATATACATGTGTATGTGCATACATGCATGCAAAATTACATATGTACATATATACACACATAAAGGGCCATGTTATATATGTACCTACATATAAGACATTTATATATAAATATACACATATATTAAAAGGCATACATATGTTAAAGGATGGTTTTATACATGATCCTATCAAACTGTTGTTCTATACAGATATGCACATATACTAAAATTGTTTCATACCCATACACACACTCGCTAAGCAGGTAAAGCATAAAGCACCTAACAGTTCCTGCTGTGCTCACACACACAAGTTATAACTATCCTTGGTCTATGAACCCTC
This sequence comes from Saccopteryx leptura, assembly GCF_036850995.1. Taxonomy (NCBI): domain Eukaryota; kingdom Metazoa; phylum Chordata; class Mammalia; order Chiroptera; family Emballonuridae; genus Saccopteryx; species Saccopteryx leptura. The sequence goes on along the minus strand of NC_089504.1, from coordinate 218,643,278 downwards.
AGGTTTAAAGGGAAATGATTCACATGCTTGTTGGGAGGACTTGGTTGTATCACAGACTGCGATGGCTCAGGGGAAACATGCCCATTCCCTCACATCCTCCTTATTTCCCAACCTGTAGTTTTCATTGTCTGGACTTTGGGCAGCAATTTGAGAAAGCAGGAGTCACACGACCACACTGGGTCAACCGAGGGCCCAGCGGCTCTGGGACTGGGAAGTGGATGTGACCACATGGGAGTCCCTGCAAGGGCATGTTAGTTCCACTTGCACACCAGGGCACCATTGAGACCTGAGGGATTGTAGGTACACTCACACCATTCCCTTTGCTTAAGGTTTCCTATGCATCATTCTTTCCTTAGCTTTGTCCTCAGGACATTTATTCTCAAAGATTTTACAAAATGGCTTGGAGGGGAGTTAATTACCCATTTCCTGGTCATTGCCTCCATTCATTTTTCTACATCGATTTGCTTTTCAAACCCCTTTAAATAGCTTATGGCTATCTTCCCAGTCTGTGGTCCTCCCCTATTTAATATGTCATCACCAGAGAATAAAAAGATACGCTGAATGCTAGTTACTTTAATAGATCCCAACTCTGAAGGTGGTACTTGGGTTTGGACGTAGAGAGTGATGATGTCTTTCTGTGGTATCTGTCACAGGGTCATGGAGGAAGGCACTATCAAGCTGTGGTGGTCCTGGGAGGCAGACAATGACTTCGCAAGATCAGACCACAGAGTTGCTTTCCTGTCATGTCTGGGTGTGTGGTGTTTGATGCGCCAGCATCACATGAACTCACCACAGTTCAGGTGCGCCAGGGCGGCCGTAACCACAAAGGACCCACCCTGTGCACTCGGTATGTCCTCAAAATTCCTATTCTTGGCAAACAGCAACTGAATAAATCAAATAAGCAATCAGTAAAATAAAATATGCCTAAATATAAAATAATTACTTAGAAAATCCCAGGTTAAATAAATGTATTAATCTCAACATAAAAGTTTAAAGCCTCTCTGTGCATGTGTACGTCCTTAGTATGCACATATGCTGGTTTTATTTGAGGGATTAACTGAGTATGAAAAAAGAAGGGGTGGACGTCACGGAAATGGCGCCGTGAGTAGCGCGTCCGACAGATCTCCCCAAAATCACAACAAATTTGTCAACTAGAAACAGGAAAATTTATCTTCGGAGCAAACTGAAAGCAAAAGGACTGTTATCGCTCGAATCTGAGAGACGAGGGTGTGGAGGAAGCTACCGCAGGGACGTTCATTCAAGCCGCGAGAAAGTTCGCCAGTGGTGAGTCATCCCGCACTCGGAAGCCGCCGCCAGCCGCGGCCGCTGCCGCGGGCAGTGCCCGGGTCGGTTGCAGAACGAGAGGCGAGCAGCTGCTGGCGCGCTCCCGGTCTGGTTGCAGACCGAGCATTGCAGACCGAGCACCGCTAACGTTCCCAGCGGCCCGCGCACGGGGAGCGGGAGAGGCCCCAGGGCGGTATTCCCTACTTGGGAGATTCTCTCCGCGGGCGGGGCACCTCACCCAGCCATTCAAGCTAACAATCAAGCGTTGGGGGAGGGGCGCGCGCAGGCAGCCTGAAATACCTTCGGGAGCACAGCTGCGACCCAATTACTAAAATTAACTTCACCCGTGAAATCTGCGCACCCTCGGTTCTAATTGATAAGATCTCTCTCAGTTCACCGACCCAAGACAAGAGGCGTGATATTTTTTGGTGCCTCTCGCTAAAGGGGCGGGGGCAACTTCTGATTGATAGAGCCTCCATATTCAGGGATAAACGCTAACAAGAAGGACTTGGCAGATAATAAGATCTATACCAAACTAGTCGCAAGCAGAGACTAGTACCTCTTCTTACCGGCCAAAACAGGCTACAAAGTGTGGAAAGCCTGGGTTGAGAGGTCCAACGGAATGCTAGGTGCTGAACAATCACCTTGACAACAATTGACTCCCACCCCCGCCTGATTACACTGGAGGCCCTGACTGTCAGAGCCCTTCCCAGAGCCTTGCACTGAGTGGGGATAGAGTGGGGATTTCCCAGCTATTTGAGCCTCTTACTCCCCAGGCAGAAGCAGTGGCAGCCTTGTGGCTGGATCGCCAGGCTGCTGGTTCGGGAGGGGGGGCACTGGGAGAGAGAATCCACGAAGGCGAACTCTCTCGTCGTTAGACCCTGCAGACGCCGGCAGGCCTTGATTACCAGCAAGACTAAAGCCAATTGTGTGACATTGCCGTAGAACCCCATCAACTGCAAGTCCCTGCCTGGGTGTGGCGCAGGGGCAGGGCCTGGGGTGCAGAGTCGCCGACCGGGAAGAGGGAGAGAGGAGAAGGAGGAAGAGGTTGACATCTCAAAATCAGGAAAAATCCACAGACTTTGCAGCTTGTTCCACTGTTTTTTTTTGTTTTGTTTTTTTTTGTTGTTGTTTGTTCCTTCTATCTTATTGTCTTTATTTCCTCCACCTCAGTCCTTCTATTCTCTGCCCATCTTATGCTTCCCTTTTCTTGAACTACACTACCCATAAGTGTTACATTTTATTTCTCTTCTTCATCCTCACCCTCCTTTGGGGTTATACTCCAGGACACTTAATTCTCACTCTCTCCTCTTTTGTTTTTTTTTGCCTTATTTTGTTTTTTTCTCTTGCTTTCTTATTTCTTCCTTCGTTTTTCTCTTTTTCTTATTTTTCCCTTTCTATTCGTTTTTTCTTTTCTCGTTTTACTTTCCTCCCATTTAATCCTCAATCACGAACAAATTAGTTAATTTGGGACTCAAGGGTTTTTTTGTTTTTTTTGTTTTTTTTTGGCTTTGTTTTTCTTTTTCGGTTTTGTTTTTGTTTTTTTCTGGTTGGTTTGTTTTTGTGGCATTTTGGGTCCTCCCAACCCAAGGTCTCCATTGTATTTGGTCTTTGCTCCACTTAATACAACGTATTTTTACTTATTATTTTTATTTTTTCTTCTTGATTATTCCTTTTTTTGTCCTTTTTTCTGGTTCCCTCTTGTCCCTCTCATTATATCTCTTGGTTGACCGTCACCCGCAGGCAGATCAACTTATGCTTGTCTAAGATTTTCTTCCTTTTTTTATTTTTAATTTTTTTTTTTTTTTTTTTATTTATTTATTTTTGCCCCCTTGAACTCTTCACCGCAAACCAGGCCCTCCATTATAGGCACGATATTTCCCTGAGGAGGGGAGAGGAGGGAAGGGGAACAAAGAAAAAAAAAAAGGGGGAAATAATAAATTATTACTGCTTTTTTTTGTGGGGTGTTTTACCCTCTGGTTTTTTTTTTGTTGTTGTTGTTTTTTTTTTTTGTTTTTTTTTGTTTGTTTTTTTTTGTTTGTTTGTTTTTTACTTTTTACTCTTTATTAATTCTAATTAGTGCTATCAACAAGACCACCCTCAGATGCCAATAAGAAAGAGGAAATCGAATATTATGGATACAAAAGAAAGAGAGGTAACACAAATAGATGTGGAAAAATCTATGGAGAAAAGACTTAACATATTGGAAGCCTTGGAGCTAAATGACAGAGAATTTAAAATAGAAATCTTAAAAATACTCAGAGATATACAAGAAAACACGGAAAGGCAATATAGGGAGATCAGAAAACAACTCAATGAACACAAAGAATATATTACCAAGGAAATTGAAACTATAAAAACAAATCAAACAGAAATGAAAAACTCAATTCACGAGCTGAAAAACGAGGTAACAAGCTTAGCTAGCAGAACAACCCAGATTGAAGATAGGATTAGTGAAATAGAAGACAAACAACTTGAGGCACAACAGAGAGAAGAAGAAAGAGACTCAAAAATAATAAAAAACGAGAAAGCCCTACAGGAATTATCTGACTCCATCAGAAAGAATAACATAAGAATAATAGGTATATCAGAGGGAGAAGAGAAAGAAAATGGAATGGAGAATATACTCAAACAAATAATAGACGAGAACTTCCCAAGCCTGTGGAAAGAACTAAAGCCTCAAATTCAAGAAGCAAACAGAACACCGAGTTTTCTTAACCCCAACAAACCCACTCCAAGGCACATCATAATAAAGATGACACAAACCAATGACAAAGAAAAAATTCTCAAGGCAGCCAGGGAAAAGAAGAGTACAACATATAAAGGAAGGCCTATTAGATTATCATCAGATTTCTCAGCAGAAACTCTACAAGCTAGAAGAGAGTGGACCCCAATATTTAAAGCCCTGAAAGAGAGGAACTTTCAGCCAAGAATACTATACCCATCAAAGCTATCCTTCAAGTATGAAGGAGATATAAAAACATTCACAAATACAGAAAAGATGAGAGAATTTATCACGAGAAAGCCCCCACTCCAGGAAATACTAAAGGGGGTTTTCCAACCAGATTCAAAGAACAAAAGAAAACAACACCACAAGTAACAGCTCCACCAAGAACACAATAAAACCAAACTTAAACTGTGACAACAAAGGAAAAAAAAAAGGGGGGAGAGAATGGAGATTAACAGTAGCAAAGGACGATGAAGTGCAGAAATACTTATAAGATAGGGTACTACAATGAATATGGTAGGTACCCTTTTCATTACTTAATGGTAACCACCCTGGAAAAAACCACCACAAAAACACATGACTTAAAAAAGGTAGCAACAGAGGAAAGAAGTATGGAACACAAACAAACAGAAACAAATGATAGAAAAACAAAAGAGAAGAATCAAACTAGATACAAAACTAACAGAAAGCAATTTATAAAATGGCAGTAGGGAACCCACAAGTGTCAATAATTACACTAAATGTAAATGGATTAAACTTACCAATAAAAAGACACAGAGTAGCAGAATGGATTAAAAAAGAAAATCCAACTATATGCTGCCTACAAGAAACACATCTAAGCAACAAGGATAAAAACAAATTCAAAGTGAAAGGCTGGAAAACAATACTCCAAGCAAACAACACCCAAAAAAAAGCAGGTGTAGCAATACTCATATCTGATAATGCTGACTACAAGACAGAAAAAGTACTCAGAGACAAAAATGGTCACTTCATAATGATTAAGGGGACACTGAATCAAGAAGACATAACAATCCTTAATATATATGCACCAAACCAAGGAGCACCAAAATATATAAGACAGCTACTTATTGACCTTAAAACAAAAACTAACAAAAATACAATCATACTTGGAGACCTCAATACTCCGCTGACGGCTCTAGATCGGTCATCCAAACAGAGAATCAATAAAGATATAGTGGCCTTGAACGAAATACTAGAACACCTGGATATGATAGACATCTACAGGACACTTCATCCCAAAGCGACAGAGTATACATTTTTCTCTAGTGTACATGGAACATTCTCAAGAATTGACCATATGTTGGGCCACAAAGACAATATCAGCAAATTTAGAAAAATTGAAATTGTACCAAGCATATTTTCTGATCATAAAGCCTTGAAACAAGAATTCAACTGCAAAAAAGAGGGGGAAAAAACCACAAAAATGTGGAAACTAAACAACATACTTCTAAAAAATGAATGGGTCAAAGAAGAAATAAGCGCAGAGATCAAAAGATACATCCAGACAAATGAAAATGAAAATACGACATATCAGAATCTCTGGGATGCTGCAAAAGCAGTAATAAGAGGAAAGTTCATATCACTTCAGGCATATATGAACAAACAAGAGAGAGCCGAAGTAAACCACTTAACTTCACACCTTAAGGAACTAGAAAAAGAAGAACAAAGACAACCCAAAACCAGCCGAAGAAAGGAGATAATAAAAATCAGAGCAGAAATAAATGAAATAGAGAACAGAAAAACTATAGAAAAAATCAATAAAACAAGGAGCTGGTTCTTTGAAAAGATCAACAAAATTGACAAACCCTTGGCAAGACTCACCAAGGAAAAAAGGCACAGGACTCAAATAAATAAAATCCAAAATGAAAGAGGAGAGATCACCACAGACATCATAGATATACAAAGAATTATTGTAGAATACTATGAAAAATTATATGCCACCAAATACAACAATCTAGAAGAAATGGACAAATTCCTAGAACAATACAACCTTCCTAGACTGAGTCATGAAGAAGCAGAAAGCCTAAACAGACCAATCAGCAGGGAGGAAATAGAAAAAACTATTAAAAACCTCCCCAAAAATAAAAGTCCAGGCCCAGACGGTTATACTAGTGAATTCTATCAAACATTCAAAGAAGACTTGGTTCCTATTCTACTCAAAGTCTTCCAAAAAATTGAAGAAGAAGCAATACTTCCAAACACATTTTATGAGGCCAACATAACCCTCATACCAACGCCTGGCAAGGATTCCACAAAGAAAGAAAACTACAGACCAATATCTCTAATGAATACAGATGCTAAAATTCTAAACAAAATACTGGCAAACCGAATACAACAACATATTAAAAAAATAATACATCATGATCAAGTGGGATTCATCCCAGAATCTCAAGGATGGTTCAACATACGCAAAACGGTTAACGTAATACACCATATCAACAAAACAAAGAACAAAAACCATATGATCTTATCAATAGATGCAGAAAAGGCTTTTGATAAAATACAACACAATTTTATGTTTAAGACTCTCAACAAAATGGGTATAGAAGGAAAATATCTCAACATGATAAAGGCCATATATGATAAACCATCAGCCAACATCATTTTAAACGGCATAAAACTGAGGACTTTCTACCTTAAATCAGGAACAAGACAGGGTTGTCCACTCTCTCCACTCTTATTTAACGTGGTGCTAGAAGTCCTGGCCAGAGCAATCAGACAAGACAAAGAAATAAAAGGCATCCATATTGGAAAAGAAGAAGTAAAGGTATCACTTTTTGCTGATGATATGATCCTATACATCGAAAACCCGAAGGACTCCACAAAAAGATTATTAGAAACAATAAACCAATACAGTAAGGTCGCAGGATACAAAATTAACATACAGAAGTCCATAGCCTTTCTCTATGCCAACAATGAAATATTAGAAAACGAACTCAAAAAAATAATCCCCTTCACGATTGCAACAAAAAAAATAAAATACCTAGGAATAAACATAACAAAGAATGTAAAGGACCTATATAATGAAAATTACAAAGCATTGTTAAGAGAAATCGAAAAAGATACAATGAGATGGAAAAATATTCCTTGTTCTTGGATAGGAAGAATAAATATAATCAAAATGGCCATATTACCCAAAGCAATATACAAATTTAATGCAATTCCCATCAAAATCCCTATGAGATTTTTTAAAGAAATGGAACAAAAAATCATCAGATTTATATGGAACTATAAAAAACCCCGAATAGCCAAAACAATCCTAAGGAAAAAGAATGAAGCTGGGGGCATTACAATACCTGACTTTAAACTATATTATAGGGCCACAATAATCAAAACAGCATGGTATTGGCAGAAAAATAGACACTCAGACCAATGGAACAGAATAGAAAGCCCAGAAATAAAACCACATATATATGGTCAAATAATCTTTGATAAAGGGGCCAACAACACACAATGGAGAAAAGAAAGCCTCTTCAACAAATGGTGTTGGGAAAACTGGAAAGCCACATGCAAAAGAATGAAACTTGACTACAGCCTGTCCCCGTGTACTAAAATTAATTCAAAATGGATCAAAGACCTAAATATAAGACCTGAAACAATAAAGTGCATAGAAGAAGACATAGGTACTAAACTCATGGACCTGGGTTTTAAAGAACATTTTATGAACTTGACTCCAATGGCAAGAGAAGTGAAGGCAAAGATAAATGAATGGGACTACATCAGAATAAAAAGTTTTTGCTCAGCAAGAGAAACTGATATAAAAATAAACAGACAGCCAACTAAATGGGAAATGATATTTTCAAACAACAGCTCAGATAAGGGCCTAATTTCCAAAATTTACAAAGAACTCATAAGACTCAACAACAAACAAACAAACAATCCAATTAAAAAATGGGAAGAAGACATGAATAGACACTTCTCCCAGGAAGAGATACAAATGGCCAACAGATATATGAAAAAATGCTCAGCTTCATTAGTTATTAGGGAAATGCAAATCAAAACTACAATGAGATACCACCTCACCCCTGTTAGATTAGCTATGATCAACAAGACGGGTAATAGCAAATGTTGGAGAGGCTGTGGAGAAAAAGGAACCCTCATTCACTGTTGGTGGGACTGTAAAGTAGTACAACCATTATGGAGGAAAGTATGGTGGTTCCTCAAAAAACTGAAAATAGAACTACCTTATGACCCAGCAATCCCTCTACTGGGTATATACCCCAAAACCTCAGAAACATTGATACGTGAAGACACATGTAGCCCCATGTTCATTGCAGCACTGTTCACAGTGGCCAAGACATGGAAACAACCAAAAAGCCCTTCAATAGAAGACTGGATAAAGAAGATGTGGCACATATACACTATGGAATACTACTCAGCCATAAGAAACGATGACATCAGATCATTTACAGCAAAATGGTGGGATCTTGATAACATTATAAGGAGTGAAATAAGTAAATCAGAAAAAAACAAGAACTACATGATTCCATACATTGGTGGAACATAAAAATGAGACTAAGAGACATGGACAAGAGTGTGGTGGTTACCAGGGGTGGGGGGAGGGAGGACAGGGGGAGAGTTAGGGGGAGGGGGAGGGGCACAGAGAACTAGATAGAGGGTGGCGAAGGACAATCTGACTTTGGGCGAGGGGTATGCAACATAATTTAATGACAAAATAACCTAGACATGTTTTCTTTGAATATATGTACCCTGATTTATTAATGTCATCCCATTACCATTAATAAAAATTTATTTAAAAAAAAAAAAAAAAAAGAAAAAAGAAGGGGCTCGGCCAGAAAGTGTAGATGCGATCACTACACATAAGACATCAGTTAGGATGACAGGGTAAGAACAATTTGATGGGCACAATAGAGCAAAAAAATGAGGGCCACCTGTGTTATGGGACGGAGTGGTCAAAGGCAGAAGGTGTTTGGGTGTGTGTAACTTGGAGAGCACCACACACTGGAAACACAAGCTTATTTCTTCTCAAAGGAAGGACACAGTGGATTTTCCCTTTCTTTTTCTTAAACCAGGAACATAGACTAATTTTTTTTTTTTCTGAAGCTGGAAACGGGGAGAGACAGTCAGACAGACTCCCGCATGCGCCCAACCAGGATCCACCCGGCACGCCCACCAGGGGCGACGCTCTGCCCACCAGGGGGCGATGCTCTGCCCCTCCGGGGCGTCGCTCTATTGCGACCAGAGCCACTCTAGCGCCTGGGGCAGAGGCCAAGGAGCCATCCCCAGCGCCCGGGCCATCTTTGCTCCAATGGAGCCTTGGCTGCGGGAGGGGAAGAGAGAGACAGAGAGGAAGGAGGCGGTGGGGGTGGAGAAGCAAATGGGCGCTTCTCCTATGTGCCCTGGCCAGGAATCAAACCCGGGTCCCCTGCATGCCAGGCTGACGCTCTACCGCTGAGCCAACCAGCCAGGGCGACTATTTTTTTTTTTTAAGGAAACCTATAGGCCCCGGTCAGTGGCTCAGTGGATAGAGTGTCAGCCCAGCATGCAAATATCTCAGGTTCAATCCTTGGTCAGGGCACACAGGAGAAGCAACCATCTGACCACCCTCTTCTCCCCCTTTTTTTTCTCTTCCCCTCTCGTAGTTAGTGGCTTGGTTTGTTTGAGTGTTAGTCCCAGGTGTTGAGGATAGCTCAGTTGGTCTGAGCATCAGCCTCAGGTGCTGAGGATAGTTCAGTTGATTTAAGCATCAGCTCCAGACAGGGGTTGCCAGGTGGGTCCTAATTGAGGCTCATGTGGGAATCTGTCTCTCTATCTCCCCTCCTCTCATGTTAAAAAGAGAAAGAAAGAAAACCTACAGCTATTTATTCTTCAGTATATTAGGATATATTCCTTAAAAGTCTCAAGGACACAACATGTAAGCAGCTCCATTTAAAGATCCCTGGAGAATGCCCATTGTGTAACAACCTGTGGCATCAGCCCTTTGCTATATGCACAGAGCTGTCCCCAGTCTCCTCACCCCCCTGCAGCCTGAACCTTCACTCAGGTTCTTCACTCAACAGCTACGGGGCATTTGTGACTTCCTCCATGAAAATGTTCCTGATTTTTCACTTTCTGTCTACCTGGAAGGCTCTTCCTTTAAATATCCTCATCTCCCCCCTCTTGTCTTCACTCAGCTCTCCAAGAAGCTGTCCCCCAATGTCCCATTTAAAGTTGAAACAGCCTCACCCTCTCATCACCCTTTCTTGATAAGTTTTTCTCTGCAGCACTTATCATCAAACATCCATATTTTACAAGCTGACTCGAATAGTTATCTAGCTTCTTCCCCCACTGGACTGCAAGCTGTGCAAAGATAGGACCTCCTGTCTGCTCTGTTCTCCATGTGTCCCTGTCCTGGACAGTACTCAGCACATACAGACACTCAGGGGCTCAACACGTGTTCGAGGAATGGAAGGGTAAAGGCATTTGGGAACAGCTTGTGTGGAGGTCACAGTTTGATAAAGAGAGGGGTACAGAGAGAGGGGCAGCCACGGCAGAACAAAGAGGAATCAACAAAGAGGAAAGAAGGAGGGTAAAGAGACACAGAAGAGAAAGAAGGGAGCAGGGACAGGCACGCTCAGGAGGGAGGCAGGACAGACAGCAACACCAAACCCATGTGGGGTCCAGAGTGTACTGACGATGGGATTCAGACTGAAATACTGTGGGTGACCTTCCAGAAAGTGGTTTCAGGAGGATCCAGACTGGCAAATTGCTAAGATTTAAAGAACAGAGTTAATTAAAACAATTTTATTGAGGAAGAAAGAGAGTGAAGGAGGCCAACCGACCAGCAGGTGTTAGCAGCACAGAATCTGGGAAGAAGGCTTATTACTTTAGAAGGTGTGTGTTAGTGTGTGTGTGTACATGTGTCTGAGTATTTGAATGTGTGTGTCTGAGTGTGTATGTGAGTGTCTGTGTGTATGTGTGTGCCGGAGCATGCATATTTGTTGAGAACATGGCAAAAACCCAGGAGTAAGTCCTTTCAAGTACACAAAAACTAACTTTATCATGATTTCTAAATTTATAAGTCAAAGGGAGAAATTGACATGAAATTAAGATGCCACTGGCACTGTGAATTTTAGCTTCTCTATTTCAATTCCAGGAGATGAGACTCACAATATTCACAGTTCAATTTATTTAGGACCTTGTTTGATAATTATTGTACAATGGCCTGGAACTAAGTTTCCAAGTCAAAAGAATTGACCTAAACATGCTGTTGCCTCACATAGACAATAGTAGGAACAAAGTAAAATAAATAAATAAGATAAATGCCCTGTATGAAATAAAGTAAAATAAATGAAAAGCCCTGTAGGACCCAGAGTCAGAGGAAAAATAAATTCTCAGAAGAGGAAGACGCATTTTGTTCTAATATTCTCTTAATGTATTTTTTTTAAAAAACATGATAAGAAGATTGAAAGAAGCCTGGGTAACTTTGGATAGATTATGCAAATACTCGTTTCATTTCTCTGCTTCTGGGTGAAGTATCGGCACCATTTTTAAAGCTGCCAGCCTGCAGCACACCCTATCTCTGCTCTGCAGCTGGCTAACACAGCCGAAGGATTATGCGTAATGCACTGGCGATCCAGGGAGACAGCTACGGAGTTCAAAACAGTCTTGGAGGCTGCAGTTCCCGAGGGCTTAGAACACAGATTTTTAAAATACAGTTTCATGATTTTCACCAGCTTATCTCCACCTAGAGGTTAAACAGTCTCTCTCTACTGCAAAGGGAGAGAGATAAGAGAGGAGAGGGAGATGAAGGGAGAAGGAGAGGGAGAGGAAGAGGGAGAGGGAGAGGGAGAGAGAGAGAGAGAAAGAGAGGGAGAGAGAGAGAGAGAAATTTGCTGCTTCTGCAGCTAGGAATACAAATGACTTTGACTCTCTGGTTTTAGGTTATCTCATAACCACTAAAGCCTTCCCCTCAGCTCCCCTCTTTTTGAAAATATGAGATTTGCACCGGTAAACATCCCACACTCCATGTGACCATCACCCTTCTTTTTCTCAGGGTAGTACCTCTGATGTACACAGACAAACATGCCTCGCTATCCCTCAGGCTGAGAGGACGGAAATGACGGTGATGGGCTGTATCTCCATTGTCTTCTCTTTGATAACGCCAATGACTAGACTTGTTGGGGGGCGGGGAGGAATGCCACAGCCATCTAAGTATTTTCATCTAGGATTCTCATGGCTCTTTTCACAACATCTCATTCAATAAATACTCCGTAGCATAAGAATGTGCCTTTCAAATCAATTAACCTGTTGTCAGTGTTCCTAGATCACAGGCATGTCACACCTGCAGGTTTCACTCAGAATGCCCCAGAACCCAGTGACAAACGTATTGTAGAATCAAGCCCGTCCTCATCACTGGAACACTAGCTTCATCAGAAGGGAGTTCTAATTCCCTGTCTAGAACAAAGAGATGGATCCAAATAGAACTGACCTAGAACAGCTATTCTTGCTGAAATAATCATAGGCCGAGGTATCCATGGTCTTCATTTTTCTAATGAGACAATCAAATTCAGTCTTTCTTGAGTGAATCTCAGAGATAAGGCAATGCAGTATAAGAATAAATAAGCTGCAGCTATACTTGACTTAATGTGACAATTTGTATTAAACAGAAACAATCAAGGAAGAATCCTCTTTTCTATGTTTGCCCTGCTACATTATTTGTATTGTCAAGGTTGGCTACCCATGTGTACTCCTGAACTTTCCAATGGCATTTTCTTAATAACAAGATGCTAACATGGCCACCAACAGAGTCCTGGCTACAAAGAAACAAAGTGTTACATTAACAAGTGAGACACAAAGGTAGTAGTCTGCTTGGATCATTCCTAGCAAAAATGACCTCACAAATTTGTCCCTGAAAATGGATTCAAGACTATTAGCCTAAAAATAAACTGTAATTCAAAGCAGAATGACAAGCACTGGGGTTTAATATTTGGGTAGCAAGGGAAACCGGAGTCCATAAAATTCAAATTAAATAAGACAGTCACCATTCTCTGCAAGCAGGGTGAGTTCAGATGGCTCTGTCAGCTCGGCAGCGCGGGGCTGTAATTAGGGAATGGGTAGTACTCACTGCTCACCAGTTGGGTGTAAGCTTTAAACGAATAACTCAGCAATTAGGAGAAAAATGAGCAGTAATTACACCCATTTCACTCGCGGCTAGACAGATGGAACATTTTCTCCTCGCTATTGGCAAACTGTCGTGACATTTATTTCATTCTTACTGTTTACTATTTGTTGTACTTTGATTAGGAGTAATTACAGGCTATGAAAATATGAAAAAAAACATGAATGATGGATATTTTTTAAAAATAGAAGGAGGCCTTTCTCCCGCTCCCTGTTGACAGAGCTCTCATTTTAGATCCTATTGAAGGGATACCAGCATGCTCAAGGTACTTGGAGCCAGCCTGCATTCTGTGACAGCTCTTCAGCAAGGAACATCCCCATTTACTAATTATTCCAATCACCACAGCCCTCCAATCCCTGCACGTGTGATCTTACAGGAGTCTCTGCAGACCTCCCGAGCACCTCTTCTGTGTCCAGCATTCAGGTAAAGCAGAAACTCAGCCTAGTCTGAAATAAAATGAATAAAGCAGCAATATAACATTGCTATTGTTTTCATCACTTTTACAAATAGAAGTCCTTTTCCTTCCCATCATGGTAAAATAAGTTAATATACACTGTCCAGTAAACAACCAAGATTTCCTTCCAAAGCCGTTGAGTACAATGTTAAGAAGGCACAACACTTACATTTTAGTTGCTAACAAGGCATCAGGTGTATTGATAACACCTGTGGGGAAATATATTTGGATTCACTTTTAGCCACCATGTTTCTAGTTGGTGTTATTAACATAATAGTTTGTATGGGCTAAAAAACTATATTAAAAAAATTAATTCATGACAAGAAAGCACATATAGACTTACCATTCACTGAACATAGGTTTTAGCTCATATTAAATATGGTATTTGTTTTAGAGTAAATACTTGTGTGTCAAACAATGTGTTCTCCATGCATATACTTCTTTGTGATGCTTTGAAAACATTTTTCTGTGTATATCATGATTACTTGGGGTACAATTCCAAATTCTAAGTCCTATGACAGTTCCAGGAAAAAGAAAAGCCATCATGGTCCCCAACTGGCCCACACAAAAGCATGATTTTTCAAGGGAAAAAAAGCATGATTTCCCTTTTCCTAAGTGGCATACTTGAAAACATAGAAAAGTTGTTTCTGGCATTAGTTTTTCTTAATGAGGTGGGGGCTAGGAAGCTCACACCTTGTCTTACATGGGCTCCATATTGATTCACGGAAATACCATGTGTTAATGCTTGGCTCCTAATGGCTGTGTGTGTGGTTATCTGCTGTGCTAGAGCAATGTGTGGAATTGATTAGTTCCCTTAATGAGCCTTAGATGGTGCCACTATGGTACACAGAATGCAAAGCAGGGGCGAGTGTGGCTGCAGGTAACCCCCCTCAAAGCAGCCGTCGGGAGGGACGCCAGGAACAGCCATGGAAGAAACATGGGGGGAGGAACTGGAGGGAGGCAAGGATGCCTCTGCCTTTTGAGGGGATGCTGCAGCCTGCTGTTCCTAGGCTTTCTCCCCTGGCAATGGGCTCAGACCTCTCGCTGCAGTGATAACTGTGGGCAGCTTGGAAGACAGATGGAATCAGACAGACCTGGGCTGGACTCTGGTCTCTGCCCCTTCCCTTTTGGGTCATCCTAAGCCTTCCCTCCTTGACCTACACCTTCTTATTAGCAAGGGAAAGAATGAGGCAGCCATCCTGTCTTTAATTGTGTGCAAACTGCCTCATAAAATTTTAGCTGGAAATGTACTATAGAAAATAAATAATGCAAAGCTTTAGAGAAAGTCAGTTCAGTTCACATGGATAGCCAATGATTAATGTATGGTTCAGTGGGAGACACGGGGACTGGATTTTCTAGGAAGCCAGGTGTTGGGGAGAAGAGGAGCCTGGGAAGAAAAGGAAGGTGTGGAGGACAGAGGTTCCTTAGACATGTGTATGCAAGGGCTCAACCTGCCATTAGTCATTTGTGTAAACATCCAAAAAGGCTTCAGAGAAAGAAAGAGGCAGAAAACAAAACAATCAAATAGTTTCCCCTTTTCTCTGTCCCTCCTTCCCCTGACACAGACACCACACACATACTATATATATATACCACAAACATACACATACCTCATGCATACCATGTACATATCATATATACACATAACACACATACCACACACACACAGACACACACAACACACATACCCCACACACAGCACACCCACACCAAATACCTTACACACAAACACACAGAACACACACATACCCATACACCACATGTACACCATAAGCACACCACACACACACCACACACACAGAACACACAGCACACACTACATACCTCATGCATACCATACCTACATCATACACACATATACACATATAACACACACAAAACACACCAGACACACACACACTACATAGGCATACACCAAAAACATACTAAACATGCCATATAACATACACAGACACAGACACATCACACACATATACATCACACTCTAGGAGAGAAGCTGATGAGAGATTAGCTGCTAAGAACTTCTACAATTTTTTAAAATAGTATGTAGGAGCAAGTTAGGAAAACATTTCCACTTTCAGAAAGAAATACAAACACTGAAATCATCTCATCCCGGTGTGCAGGTGAGAAGAGAACAGCTATAACTGAGCCCTGTGCCTGGGGACGCACATGGGGGGCTTGCAGAAAGACCCCCACAGCTGGTAGAGAAGGGAACACCCTGCACAGCATTGTGTATGTGGTGGTCAGTGTCGGTTTTTCCTCTCGCCGTTATCAGACAGGAAGGGTTGTCTAATGAGAAGAACAGAGGGGGTGGCCATCAGGAGAAGGTGCCCCAGCAAGCCACATCACAGTCTTGATGGCAGCACCAGTGTGGCTCATGTGGTGGACACTGAAGGTCACGTCATTGCAGCTACACAGGTAGTAAATGTAAAGGGGGGACCATGAGCAACTGTAGGAAAGCTATCTGTACAAAATGGCCAGATATCTTAAATTATTTTTTAAATCACTAGAAGCCAGGCATTCTCTCTCTCTCTCTCTCTCTCTCTCTCTCTTTTTATTAACTTTCACAAATGAGGATACAAAAAATAAAAAGCTCTGTTTTGTTCCAGCTCTAGGCTTGGCCACAAACACTGGAAACTGTCAAATCAGCCACATTTTTTCTAGGATGACAGTCTAATGGACTCTCCCATGAAGAATTTATATACTCTCACCTTGCCTCTCTTCTCCCTGATATTTCCCATTCTTTCCTTCCATGGCAGTTGTTTGATGTCGTGAAATCTACAGCAATTAAGAAAAAGTGTTCTTGGGCACAGGAATAACCATCAGCACCTTTTCTCCTGGTCAGCATAATTTAACATGTCCCATTGGCACTCACAGCCACAAGAAACAAGAACAAAACCTGAAGTCCTGGAGAAAGAGCAGGTGGCTCATGAGCTATGGACACAAGATTTTGTTAGAGATGATGAGACGTCGAGACGAGATTTAGCTAGAGTGGAGAGGGGCTGTTACTTGAATTATCGCGAAGCAGTGTGAATGGGGATGGCCTGTTCTTGTGCAGTAGTGTGGTCCTTCCTTCCCTACTGCTGTTTGAAAGGCAGCCACTCATTACTGAAGGCTTTATCCACCAGTCACAGGAGCCCCATTAGGTAAGAGGAGTCTCCAAATCCCACGCGAGTCAGCAAGAACACAAGGGGTCCTCCCTCCTGTTACGCATTCTGATGGTCTGTCTGAGACAAACACTCCCATCATTTGCAAACCGCTATCACATGTGATACTGGGACGAGGGCCTAAACACCACGTAGTGATTACACAGCATTTTATCTCACTCACTTTTAAATCCGACTCAGTTAGACAAAAGGGAAACATAGAACCTTTTAACATGAAAGTCTCTTTATTGTAGTTTCTCTCTAAATGGAGGGTAATTCGTGGGGAGAGGAAGGAGGGAAGAAAAGGAGGACAGAAAAAAACAACATTTACACTAAACCATAATTTGTTTTGTATGCGGGACATTCCAAAGCAATAGATTACTTAAGCAATCTTATGCCATTAAAGACATTTCCTCTACAAGTATAATGTGTGCAGAGTGGAAAAGGCATGATGAAAACTACACACATATTATAACCCAATGCTTCAGGCCATGAAATTAACTGCAGTAACTTACAGAGATATCCTTCTTGGGGAGGAAGCCAGGGCTAACGCCACGAAACTATCTGAACCAATGAGGGAAGCTGGCTGAAAAATCTGTGACTGAAAAGTGAGAAATACTGATGGCTATAAGGCCAAGAATTTAATCACCCTAAAAATAAATCACTGGAGAAAGTGGGCATTCACCCAATAGCCTGACTTCCGATTTCCTGTACCCAAAGGGAATAGTGTGTCACTGACTTAGAGTTTGTTTTCTTGGCCACTGAACTTCCTACAAACTCAGTTTCTCTTTTTTTTCCTTTCAGTTTATCTTAGTTTTTCTTCCTAGGATGAAGTATTTAGAGATGACAGATATATTGACCTCAAACATAAAGTATCTAAGAGGACAGATTATTAGGCCTAAAGGAATACAGAAGAAATGGAACATGAAATAAACACAGTCAGTGGAAAGCACCATGTGGTTGAGTGTCCCTAGAGTAACTGGACTGTCCCCAAGTCTCACCAGAGTTTCTAAGGAGCTCTGTGCCCCAGGCACACACATACATGTGACAGTAAATGGGGCCCTGGTCCAGCCCCTCAGGTCTTCTTCCAGTATTTTCTTCCAAAGTTTGCTATAGCCTTGATTGTTCGTGTTGAGCATCTAAACATCACAAAGACACAAAGTGGTTCAAATTTTACTCTGGGCTTTTACGGAGGAAAAGTTCAAGCCGTGACTATTCACTGGGCCATGTTAACTTTTCAGTGTGAAGGTGAGGCTTCTCATCCAATAATCATCACTGTATTGGGGTCTGCATTGTAGTCATATTTTCAGTTCCTAAGACTTGCCCCTAAATTGTAACAGTAGCAATTCGGGCCTTAGCCCTATGGGTACAAGTGCTATTTCTCTAGTAATTATTTTTGTATTATTTTTTTTCTGCAAAGTGTTTTTGAATCTTCTGTAATGTTTCTCTCTCAGACATATTTGAGAAAATAACTGTAAATAGCTTATTAAATGTTCCAAATCATACATTTCAAAAATATCTGATTAAACATCACTCTTAGGGTTAATGATACAAAGTAACATTTGATGTATTATGGCAAATTTTATATGTTTTTATTATTAAATAAATTTGACCTCTAAAAAATCCCATTGTAAAAACTACAGTCCAAGGTCTGGCTCTCCTGCCTAAAATGGCAACATTGCTAGGAACAGGGCCCAGATTTAACACTGCCCACATAGTTAGAACACAGAACCTTTGGATAGTCAGAATATACACTATACACCACTTGAAAAATCACGTCAATTCAAAATATTCCTTCTGCAACTATTTACCTTCAAATTCATCAGATTATGTATGATAAGTGAGAGCTGTTTTTCATTTCATGACTCGGAAACCCTAGGATTTTCAACAATAATAAAAATGTGACTGGTTTATAAGATACCACACATCTGTATAAAAAAATAAGATGCTGAATAGCACCCAGCTGTTTCTAAATGTCCAGATGCTCTGGAATCATCCACCCATGTGTCTTGCACATTGAAAGTGTCAAATAATGATTTGAGTGGGCAGTAATGTAATGCATAGTGGGGAGGAAAGATGCTGACATTCATTAGGGAATAAAATGAGTTTGGGTGGAATAGGCAAGAGAATATGCACAGGTTGACAAGAGAAATAAACAGAAAAACTACAATGGCATCACTATTATAGGTCATATTCTTACAATCATAAAAAATAAGATTTTGCAAAAGGGGAATAAAAGATTCAGTAACTCCTGCAATGCACATTTCCAGGGTGATATTAAAATATTTAACAACCTGTACAGCTATACAAATCACTCATTAAATTAAAAAATAAACTTCTTCTCTGACTATACATGTCTACACACACGCGCGCACACACAAACTGCTCATCCAGTGTCTGAAACTACAGGGCCAATCATTCACCAGATCGTTCCTATACTTCTGATTTTGGAAGCTGCTCTTGTGATAGTTTATTTGGTTTGAATGTCCTGAGCTGAACCATGCCCCTAGCTGAGCCAGGACTGGGCATCACACACTTCCATCACTTCCCTTAGGTTGATAGTCATCAGGTTCCTGTACCTGGTCACACAGGAAGTGCTTGGACTAGATAGATGTGCACTGGATGCCAACACTTTCCACATAGCCTGAACTTAAAGGACTAATGTCTTGGCCCTGACCCCAATTTCCCACCATTGTCTTCAACTCCTCACCTATTCTATTGTCTGCACCACCTCTGAACCAGCCCAGAGAAGTCCCCCCTAAGTGCAGGCTGGAAAAGACCATGACTGAGTGATTCTTAAACCGAGTATGATCATCATGAACAAAAGAAATAATGATTTCCTCACTCAGTGCAATGTGGTATATATTATAAACAATGTTTTGATATATAAAAACAAAATTCTAACACATAATATGCTCGTGGCTTGAGAGCTCTACATATAATACACACATAAAAATATGTTACCTTTTTAACCCAATCACCTAGGCAAAAAATCCTAAGGTTAATAAAAATCTTTTTGTTTTCCTTACAAATCACATGGACTACTTAGGAAATAACACAAGTGGGAGATGTGCAAGCCAAAGACAAAATGGATACGTAGAGACAAGTACATAGAACTAGACAGAATCAGTAGCGTCTCTTAGCCTGGCTGAGGTAACATGGGCACACGTCACAGCCTCTGTGTAGCAAGGTTATCCAGTCCATTTTGATTGCTGATTCGACTAACCGCCTGAGGCTACTGCAACAAATCACCACAAATTTGGTGGCTTAAAACAACACAAATGTTTGATCCCATTGATTTAGGGATCAGAGTCCTCAATGGGTCTCATTGAGCTAAAATCAAGGTTCTGGTAGGGCTGGGTTCCATCTGGGTGCTCCAGGGGATGTTCCCTGGCTTTTCCAGCTTCAAGAAGCTACTTGCATTCCTTGGCTCACAGCCTCTTCCTCCATCTTCAAAGCCAGCAATGGGGGACTGATTCTTTCTCACCTCCTACCCCTCTGAGCCTGGGCCTCCAGCCTCCCCTTTCCCTTATAAAGACCCTTGTGACATCAGGCCAGCCTAGCTGATATAGGTAACCTCCCTATCTAAAGAGCTCTAATTTCTCCTGCAAAGTCCTTTCTCCAAGTAAGGTCCCATAGTGCCACATTCTGGAAGTGAGGACGTGAAACTGATGATTCGGCTGACTGTACATAGAATCAGGCTCTGGCCCAGAGGTGATAAGCAGCCATGAATTAACATATCATCTCTGTCCACAAGAGGCTCTCAGTCTGGATGGAGAGATGAACATGGACCCATGTTTATATGATGTGATCCCTGGTTGAGGCAGGGAATGAGGCAGCCAGAGGCTCTCCCCAGAGCCTCCTTGCAGTGCCCAATCCAAAGCAGGCCGCACACACAGAGACATCCTGCCAAGAACGAGATGTGTAAGGGTTCTGCTTCTCTTGCTCCTACTTTGGGAATCGACAATATCACTCTCATTTCACTTCGTCCCTTTTATCCCCTTTAAAGGCTGCATGCTATCTTTCTTGGAAGTCTTTTATTTTCATACACAAATGGTAATGACCTCAGGTTCCTCACGACTGACTCCCTTCAAAACCCTAAGGTGAAAATTCTTCATCTATTTTTTGCAAACCCTGTAGCCAAGCCCGTACGGTGCCTGACCAACAGCTATAGTCAGCTGATCTGTGAGTAGCTGTCAAACCAGCTGGGTGTTATTTCTCTGCCCGAGACTCCGTTGACAGGGAAAAGCCGAAATGCACTATTAGACACCTCGCTACATAGCATGAGTTCGGCACATGCCCGCTGCATCCTCGCTGGAAAGAACGAGGTGGGGCATTTCTGCCCTGTTGTCAGGTTCCCACTAATGTGGTGGTGGCTACCGCAAAACAATGAATGTCAGTCGTGTAATTTTTTCTCCTAGCTGGCTTTGATGTTGGCAATCTGAAGGCTGGAGTTTAATTAGGTGTAACACGTGGACAAAAATAGCCACGCCCAAGCAGTTCCGGCCCACAGTGAGAAAAACGAGAAATAGAAACAATGCTATCAGCTTGGTGTATGCTGAGGTCTGGCGGTGGAGTGTATCTTATGCTAGCCTATCCAATCTAGGTCAAAGTTGAAACTGGGGGAGCCGAAAATACTCAGTGCCAACTGTATACAAAGCACAGTTTTGCATTAATCCCTTCATGCAAGTATGGCACCCCCAAATTTTATGTTTATCGATGAAAAGACAACCATTTTAAAAATTAAAATATATACTTTCACCAAATCTTGCAATATAAAGTGAGTTGTTTTGTTGGTGGTGGTGTTTTGCAGGAATGAGTTGATTGGTTATTTATACTATCCACATGGGTGGCTGTCTTTCTGGATGGTGATGGAGTGTGTGAATCGCCTTAGTATGACCCTGCATGGACAGATGCTTACAGAGTAATGAGCAGTGTTCACGCTCGGGCAGGGCTGCTCCACCTAACCTTCCATCCTCAGAGGTGACTGTCAGACTGACATGAGAAATATATCAATAACTAGCCCGTAAGATGTGATTCTCTGTTGGCCTAATTATTCAGGCTATCTTCTCAGATAATAGGAGCAAATGAACCAGAGTACAACTCTTTTTTAAATGTAAAAGGAGTTAAAAGCAACAACATTAGGGGGCTAGTCCAAGTGTCTTTCAGATTGCAAGGAAAAAAAGTGAAAAGGGCCAAGTCCAGGGTTTCATTTCATCTGAGAACAGCAAAGCCAGAGAGCCACAAGGAAGAAATAACCTCGTGCTCTGACAATGGAGCCTAAAGCCACATGGCCACCGTTTCCTGGAGGTCCTGTGGACAGGCAGAAATCTTCTACAATGTTACAGTTAGAGGAGAAAGTGCTCAGCAGGAAAGCCAATGTGTGCTGACTACTACAAAGTGATACATTTTTATTTGTTTATAAGCAGAGAGTTTCTGGAAGGATAGACAACAAACAGCAGTAGGTACCTGTTTGAGGGTCAGGTCTACAGATGTGGGAACGGGGATAGGGGAGTGGACAGGTAGAGCTACACTTTTCTCTCTCTATTTTTTAAAAATGCTTTTTGAGTTTTAAATGAATAATGTTTTACCTATTTTCAGAAGTAAATAAAATAATAAGAACCAGACAACAGTAATCTCCAATTCAGATGATGCTTCTTTGTGGGAACAAGTCAGCCAGGTAAAGCTTTCTTGCCAGGACCTGTCACCAAACAGCCATCCCTAAGAAAGAGCCCCTTTTCTATTACAGAGAAGTTGGCTCATTCTAAGATTTCACCAGGACAAAGCCAATCCTGGGGGAAGAGAACATAACTAAAGCCACTCCACAAATGTCACCTCCTCCTGGGTTCACAGCATTAGCATTTAATTTCGGAATCTCTCTGGATCTGTGAAGACACGACCTTCTCGGGGTTTCTGTCAAGCCCTCTGGACAAATGTGCCTCTCTGCTTCAGTGAAGGCTTATAAATGAACTAATATGAGGTTTGCACATCGTATGAGTAAACATCAAGGTGCAGTTGAGCCAAAGTGACACTCTAATAGGTCACAGTGAGCCGAGAAGAAATTTTATTGCGAATCCTCACCATGGGGGCATCATGGGAATTCTATAAGAATCTTCATATTCATGAAGCTTAATTATAGCAAAATTGCCAATCTGTAAACTACAGCTGCATTTGAATACTGCTTTCAAGTCTGAAACATGAACAAGGAAACTACGGTTCCCTGGAGACACCCCGGCTCTGTGTGTGGAGCAGCACGGGGAGAGCGAATTAAGAGGAAAAGGAAGAAAACGAAAAACAGATCAAGAGGCACTCTGTTTACCCAGAGAAAGAAAAATGCCGATCACACAAAAGGTCTTATTATGTACTTGTAATCAACTACAGTATTCAAATTGGTGAAAAAAAGAATCAAATGAAATCATGAATGTAAGACATTAGTCCTGAAGATAATACAGACTCAGTTACTGAGATAAAGAGGAAGTTGCGAAGGCTCCATGCACATCCCGTCAGTTCAGTAACAGCCAAATGAGGCCAGGTCCTAAAGCTCTGAGATTAGCGACTTGAGATCCTAAGGGCTACTTTGGAGAGGAGCAGAGTGGAGCACCTTGAAATAACCAGGACTCGGGTTTCAGCAACATATGAACAGAACGACCCTCAGTATGGCTTTGCGTGCTGAGATGTGCCAATCTGTCAGCTAGGAGCTCAAGTACATACATGTATCTGTTATTTGATTAAAAAAAAAAAACAGAGGTAATTAAAACTCTGTCAGGACTATGATTTCCTAGCAAGAAATAATCTTTGCCTGTATGAATTCTTCTTTTCTCACTTTTGGTAAGAATCTTGGATATGTTCTGGTCCGCAGTAAATGCAGAATCCTGTGGGAGTTCATAGCACATCCTGTCAATAAACACTTGAGTCTCAGATCTATCTATCTGTCTATCTATCTATCTATCTATCTATCTATCTATCTATCAATCATATATCTATCATCTATACATCTATCTATCCATCATTCATCATCCACTCATCCATCTATCTATCTATCCATCCATCCATCCGTCAATCCATCCATTCAGAGTTACCTATCTATCCATTTATCCATATTTGTCACCTATCTATCATTAATCCATATCTATCTATATATCTAGCTATCTATCTAGCTATCTATCATTTACCTACCTACCTGTCATCTACCTGTAACATGGGAAGCATGTTTGTGTAAACATATACTTCAGGTGGCCTTTAAAACTAAGGCTGATGGAGAAAACCACAATAGAGAGTATTTTCAGAAAAGTATTACCAAATAACTTACATGGAAGCAAAGACTAATGCATTCCACAATTTAAAAAAAAACAATGTGAATAAATTCATTGCTCAGAAGTAGTGTGATTCTGTGTGACACTCTGTGAAACTGTGACATGACAACAGCGGTACATAGCATCTGCCACCCAAAGAGCGCTAGTTACGTGCTGAGAGCCATGTCACATGGCTTTCACACCCATCCCCTTGTCATGTCCTCACACACCTGAGGAGGTGGAGGGGGTCATCTCAGGGAGCAGGCCCTAAGAGTTCCTCGGGCCTGAGCAGTAGAGAGCACAGCGTAGATCTGTTTGACTTAAACCCGAGTCCTTAAAGACCGCACATGGCTGCCTCTCTGCGAATCCTAATGAAATGACCAAAGAGAGAAGGAGGTGAGAAGGAGGTAAGAAGGGAGGCAGGAAGGTAGGGAAGGAGTGAGGGAGGCAGCTGAGTCAGTGCTAGAAAACAGGAATGATGCCACCAAATGGCCAGAAAGTGTACAATTTTTAATCTAACAGTAACAACCACAACCACAACAACACACAGCTACAGTCTGTAATTCCAACATCAAAAAAAAATTTGAGAGCTGAGAAAGTATCTTCATGATTTGTCTGCCTGCCAAACCTGGCCCTAATTGACAGGGGAGAGTTTGGTCCTGGTTAATCACACCTGGAATGAAAATCCCAAAGTTCCACAGAAATACTGAAGCAGTGCTGCCCCAAGCTCCACCGGGGAGTGGGGGTGGGGTGGGGTGTATAGAACATTCAGAATATGCACATTGTCGCTTGTCTAAAACCTGAGAAATCTGAAACATAGTTGGTCCCCAAGGTTTGGATAAGGGCTGGGAGCTTGTAGTGTCCGTTGACCCAAAGAATCTCTGTGCCATAAAATGTCCTTGACAATCAAAGCAACCAGAAAACAACTTGTGATCAAAGCCAAGCCAGCAATGACAGAAACGTAATAAAAAAAGAAGCATACATCTCAATAACTGATGGAAGAAAAAGCAGCCTGCTCTATTGCAATGAGAACCGGGGGCAATGTTATCACATTAAGATCTGACATCATCCTTTCTCCCCTCCAGGCTAATTTCATAACCCTGTTTAGTCTGAGCCCAAGGACAGCCACTGCTGCACCCTGATTACATTTACACCCTAAGGCTCACCAAACCTTGACCTTGAGGCTTGGCAAATAGAATATTTTGATGCAGTTTCTGTAGAAAAGCAGGGAGAGTTTGGAAAAATGAAAGAAACCTAAAGGTAAATCTTAACATATATAGTATCACTTATATAAATTTTAAAATCCACCAAGTAACAGCTACTATAACTTATGGATTCATAAGTAGGTTGTAACGGTATCAAAATATGCATAGAAAATATGAGTGGGACTTTTGTTCTATCTAATATTATTTATGAAAAAAAAGAATACAATGTGGCAAAGCATAAACTTTTGTCTCTATGTTGAGTTGAAGTGCCTGTTTTATTATTCTCTGTCTTTTTATGTTTATTTGACATGCATGTATTTATTCAACAATCATTTCTACAAAATAAACTTTCCTGAGTGTCTACTCTGTGCCTGGCACTGAACCAGATGAGGGAAAAAACAGACAAAATCCCTATGTGAAAGGTTTCATAATTAAAATAACAAATTGTTATCAATTTACTATGTCTCTTTAGAACTAGGAAACTAACTTTTCATAGCATAGATGAGAAGAGTGTTGCATTGCTTCACTGAGCAGAGTTTAGGTTGTAAAATAATTAATGATCCTAGAGTTCCCTATCAAAGTGACATAGCCTCAAACTATACAAAAACCTGAGGGTAGACCATCAATCAGGGAGGGAGAGAGACAGGAGGACCCGAGGCCGTGAAGATCTCTGCTGAGAGCAGGATCTCTGCCTTAGAATTTGAACAAGGGACAGAAGGCAATATGAAATGGAAAGACATCTAACTACATTTTCCAAAACTAGGCCTATTTCTTTGACAGAAATTCCTTGCATGGGGAGTAAATGTAAGCCAAATAGTAAATAAGTATTTGAAGAAATGAAACTACAAAATTGAGATTTTTTCATTACTGTGAATATTTCTATCAAGTTATTTTTATTTTTCCAAAGTACATATTGTGCACATAGAATTAGAACATAAAATCACATTGCCAGCCTCTTGGTAGCCCACGGGGATTGGCCTTGGTAAGTGTCACAGAGGTATCCTGAGAGCCTGAGTGCAAGGACATCAAGTTGTTAAAAAAAAAAAAAAAAAAAAAAAGATAGCGACAAAAACACTAGAATTGATGAGCATCTACAATATATAAGAAACAAATATCTAAAGAATGGTCATTGTTAATCTTTCTTTCTGGAAAAGTATGTTCCTGGTGATCTTTGATCCTACAGTTCTAGTGATCTTTTCTCTTTATTTACCATCTATCAAAATTGATTCTATGACAGACACGTCCATGTCCACATGTGTCTGTTTTGTATCTTCCTCTCAAAAGAGGCATGCTGGGTTTGCGAGCAGGCATCTACGGGAGCTGCGCTTCAGCTGGAAACGCCCACGTGCGCAGGCGCACCTCCCTGCACCCGCCTCACGCACACCTGGAGAGGAGATGCCGAGTACAGTCCTATCCAGGGTTTGCTTCACCCTCAGCTGTCCCAGTGGACTGCTTTCACTTCCTTTCAAGGCACTTAGAGAATACGGAGGTAAAAAAAAAAAAGTAGTAGAGTGCTCATCAGAAGACCAATTTTAGGGGTTTCTGGAAATTCTCAGGGGTTTTCTTGGTTGTCAATGGTGTGTGTGTGTCCTGTTGGCATGAGTGCCCAGGGCCACCCTGTCACGCACAAGCCAGACTCATATAACACTGGATTGTCCATGTTGCCAACCCTCCACCACCACTCCTTTAACACGGATTTATGGACACCTGTCATTTTGTGTCAGGGATTCCACTGCCCCTTCTGAAGGTAAGAGTACCTGGTTCTTCTGGAAGGACCATGCATCATTGGCATGAGACCACAATTACCACTACTAAAACCCTAGACATGGCAGAGGTTCATAAATGGACCTGTGACATGGGCGCACCCCACGAACTTTGGAGAATAGAACTATTTCCCCCTACCAGTGGCAAGCTGCACCTGGCCTGCAAGGAGCCAATTTAACCTAGAGAGAATGCCAGTGCAGGGAGACTGACAGCGAGTGTGAGATGTGCTTCTGTCACAGCTGTTTGAACAGCCTGATCCAGCTGGGCCTGAAGGCAGCAACTCCTGGAATTTTTAGTTATGTGAACCAATAACATTCTTTTTTTCTTTCTTTCTTTCTTTTTTTTTTTTTTTTTTTTTTTTTTTTGTATTTTTCTGAAGTGAGAAGCGGGGAGGCAGAGAGACAGACACCTATATGCACCCAACCGGGATCTACCCAGCATGTCCACTGGAGGTGATGCTCTGCCCATCTGGGGCATTGCTCCATTTCAACAGGAGCCATTCTAGTGCCTGAGGTGGAAGCTATGGAGCCATCCTCAGTGCCTGGGCCAACTTTGTTTCAGTGGAGCCTTGACTGCAGGAGGGGAAGAGAGAGATAGAGAGAAAAGAGAGGGGGAGGGGTGGAGAAGCAGATGGGTGCTTTTCCTGTGTGCCCTGGCCGGGAATTGAACCTGGGACTTCCACATGCCAGGCTGATGCTCTACCACTGAGCCAACTGGCAAAGACCTCTTTTTGTTCTTGCTTGTCATTTGTCATCAAAAGATTCCTGGCTAGTGCAAATTATTGCCCAACTCCTGAACTTAGTTTATTGCTGCAAAATAAATAAATTACAGTACTTCTGAATTACAAGTGTATAATGCTTATAAATATGTCTTTATATGCCCATCTGCCTAAATATCGTCAGGTTACAATAGATGCACCAATTATATATTCATCTTCAGAAAGCCAGTGCTCCTCTCCTTAAGCATCTGTCTCTCCCCCCCCCCCCCGCAAATGCTCCTGTCCCCAGGCTGAGAAACATCTCCCCACACCAGCATGTGCGTGCAGCACCAGCTGTGGCATCTGGAAAAGTCTGTTCTCTCACAGAAGGAGTAAGTGGGGTCTGTCCACTGGGATGCGTGGATTTTCTCATCATCTCCGAAAGACCTGGTCACTCGCTCTCTATGTGTGCTACTATCAGGCCTGTGTTTTCCTGCATGAGTTTGCTTCCTTACATCTTGAGTCATTTAGTTATTGCCCCATGGATGAAAGTGCAGGTTAACTGGACTATAATCCTGCTTCCTGAGAAATTGACAAAAACTTTCCATTTAAGGGAACAGAGGAGCGGCTGTCTTGGGAAAGGGGGTTACAAATGTACCCTAAGAAAGACACGGAACCTCCAAGTAGGCTGAGAGAGTAAACTCCCCATTCATCTTTTGGTCCCTGCGCACCCTCCTTATTTTTTGCAAGCTCAAGGTCCCAATACAAGTGACATAAACCCAGAAAAACAGTCAAAGTAAGACATTTGTGTCAAGAATCGCA
This sequence comes from Saccopteryx leptura, assembly GCF_036850995.1. NCBI lineage: Eukaryota > Metazoa > Chordata > Mammalia > Chiroptera > Emballonuridae > Saccopteryx > Saccopteryx leptura. The sequence goes on along the minus strand of NC_089504.1, from coordinate 218,614,744 downwards.
TTGCAAAGTCATTCTGTGTATTTGACCTGTGAGTGCAAATGTTTTTGTGTTGCTATGCTACTGAAACATTGGCCATACTAGAAACTGCTGCCCATTGTTTGATAGTGAGTGCCTATGACATGCCAGGCACTGTTGTAAATACAGGGATGGCACTGGATATAACACAGAGCCTACTTTCAGGAGTTCTCCTTAGAGGAGAAGAAACAGATGCTAAGCAAGCACAGGAGGAAGGGAAAAACACAGTCTCAGATGGTGGTAACTGCTACCATGATAGGTGTGAGGTGGTGGCAGATGCAAAGTGAGCAGTCAGAAAGAGCCTTCTGGATGAGTTTGTTCTGAACCATGATTTGAATGGCAAGAAGGGACCAGCCAGGCCCCTTGAATATCTGGCAATAGAGTATTCTGGTGGTAGACATGAGAAGAAAATAAAAGCAGATCAAGGGGATAACAACCAACTCAGTAAATAAGAAGTGTGTCATGGGAGGTCCATTTCCTCCTCACTCATGCCACTATAGGCTCCCAGCTTCTGTCAGTTCCTTCTGTCATCATCACCCTTCCTTGGGGTTCTCACACAGTCTGTTCCTCTGCCTGGAGTGCCTCCTTTCCTTCTATCTCCCACCAATCCAAACAACATCCTTGGACTCCAATAGGCAAGGTCCACTGCAACTTCCCCTTACAATGCCCATCCCCTTTTCCATTTCTATCATGTCTCACAATTAAACTAGAGAATTATTTGCATGGTTATTTGTGGCATCCTCAAGACCACTGAACACAGGAACCCCACATTATTGCTCACTGTTCCACACTCTGCACTCTGTTCATGCAATATCTGGTTCATAGTGATGCCTAATAAACATTCATTAAATGAATCACTGAATGAATATGACTAACGTGTGCAGTCCTGCCTCTCTTAAGGACAGAGAACTTTGATGACCATGATGTTTGATGTGAAGACTTGGATGGAAAGTTTTCAGAATGGTGGTTCCACATGCTACAGCTACATTCCCTGAATTCCTTGTGCCACTCATCCCTGTGTCCCAAAGCCAGGTTTTCCCCAACTTCCATTTGACAAACATCTCTTCTGGTTCACATCTGCCTGAGGACCAGCCATGGGCCACAGATTCTTGTACAGTTGACTGATTCTTCTCCGTGGGGGCCTTCAATCATCTAATGGTGACATAGGGAGATCAACTACTCAAAAATGCCAGGTGAGGAAGCAAGAAGCTTTTCTCCTGTCCCAGATGCTTCACTCACATGCTATGGATCTCCATGGTAAAGTGTTCAAATTATGAAGACCATGACAGTCAAACACAACAACCTGCATGGCAAGGCCCCAAATGAGTACTTTCCATGAGATATCCCATTAAGTCCATAAAACAACACTTTAACAGGGCTATCAACAGTGTCATTATCTAGAAGAGGAAACCGAGGTGCAGAGGGGCTAAGTAACTTGCCCAAGATCCCACCACAAAGAAGTGGCACAGCACAGATTCCAGGCAGTTGCACTGCAGAACATGGCTGCTTTCCACCCCTGTCCATTGTCACCGACCCTTCCTGTCCCTACAATGGCTCCTTCTGCATAATAAGGTCAGGACAGCCACACCTCCATTTTATGAGAACAGGAAAGTCCCTGAAAAATGTTTTCCTGTCCCTTTTGTCCTTGAAGCATTTAGGCCCTCAGTTCTCACACCCAGGCTACTCTGCCCCATGCCTTCCTAGTAGACTGAAGTTCTGCAGGAGTAGTTGTTGCTAGTACTAAACAGCAGAGACACAAAAACCAGCCAAATGTCCCAAGAATCAGAAGCAAGGACTGCACAGATTATTTCAAAGTGATGTGCAGCAAAGCACAAGAGTTGCAAAAGTCATTGTGGCTAGTTGATTCTTTTTTAACTTAATGTTTTCGTATTAGCTGGATTTCTTGCATAAAAATTAATAAAGAAAACCTCAACTAAAATTGGACTTGGGAAGGCCTGTAGAGAAAGCACTACCAACCATGGTTAGTAACCCCAAGCAGGAAAACAACCTTAATTACATAGTCAATTCTGTTAGAGACTCCAAACAGGAAGTGTGACTATTTTAGTACTCCAGCGGGAGAAAGGAAAGTTTTCTTTTTGCCCAGCAACAAGCCCAGCCAATGGAAATGCTGCAGCTCAGCCAATGAAAAGCTGTCTTCAAATGAATTCTTACTTTCCTTCAATGAACTTCCATGTTTTTCTTGCTGATAACTTCCTAGTCCCACCTTTCTTTCTACAAAGGGTTTCCATCTTATATAACCGCTCAGATTATCACTCTGCTTGCTGGACAAGATGCTCCCTAATTCATGAATAGTTTAATGAAGCCAATTCGATCTCTAAATTTACTTAGTTTAGCCTGACCAGGTGGTGGCGCAGTGAATAGAGCATCAGACTGGGATGCGGAAGGACCCAGGTTCGAGACCCCAAGGTCGCCAGCTTGAGCGCTGGCTCATCTGGTTTGAGCAAAGCTCACCAGCTTGGACCCAAGGTCGCTGGCTCCAGCAAGGGGTTACTCTGTCTGCTGAAGGCCCGTGGTCAAGGCACATATGAGAAAGCAATCAATGAACAACTAAAAAGTCTCAATGAAAAACTAATGATTGATGCTTCTCATCTCTCTCCATTCCTGTCTGTCTGTCCCTGTCTATCTCTGCCTCTGTAAAAATAAATAAATAAGTAAAAATTAAAAAAAAATTAAATTTACTTAGTTTAATTTTGTGTTTGGTATTTGGTTGTCCTCAATTATTTTATTCCCAACATTAGTGCATGGCAGGTGTTTTGTGAGAGGGATACTGCACAGCCTTGCAAAGCTCCTAAAGTAGCCATCATACCTTTAGAAACCACTGCATGTGGTCTTGGTTACCCCAAAGCTACATAGGCAGTGTACTGTTCTCTGACCCTGCACCTACTGGAGAAGAGGCCTATGGAGAAAAATGTTTCTCATCATGACTTTCAGAAGCTTGATTAGAAAGATCAGTCCACAGGAAAGCCACATCCTGTGTAGGTCTCATCATGCAGTAAAAATAATAGCTCATAAAATAAACCAGAAAGCGCTTTCTGCTCTGGTGGAAGAGTATACTTTCTCCTCACATCTTTACCAACACAGTGAGATCCTGCTTCTCAGCATCTGTCATGGGCTGGAATGCAAATGGGCAACATCTGAAAAGCAGTCTTTAGCAAGAGAAACATACTTTCTTCCAGGAGAAGTTTTTTGTTGTTGTTGTTGTTGTTGTTTTTTCCGAAGTTTGAAGTGGGGAGACAGACAGACTCCTGCATGTGTCCTACTGGGATCCACATGGCATGCCCACCAGGGGGCAATGCTTAACCCATCTGGGGCATTGCTCCATTGTGGCCAGAGCCATTCTAGCACCTGAGGTGGAGGCTAGGGAGCCGTCCTCAGTGCCCAGGCCAACTTTGCTCCAATGGAGCCTTGGCTGCGGGAGGGGAAGACAGATGGAGAGGATGGAGAGGGGGAAGGATGGAGAAGCAGATGGGTGCTTCTCCTGTGTGCCCTGGCCAGCAATTGAACCCGGGACTTCCACACACTGGGCCAACACTCTACCGCTGAGCCAACCGGCCAGGGCCCAGGAGAAGTTTTTAAAGCTTAATTTCTAATTTTATTTAAATATGTTGCCAAAAAATAAGTGATTATTTTGCTAAACATCTTTGAAGCTATCTACCCATAATGTCTATCTGTGACTTCCAACTTCAGTCCCTCAGGGGCATTCATACACCTCCATCATGCATGTTTGTTTTGTTTTTATCTTATCTTGCCTTATCTATTTATCGATTGATCATCTATTTAACTATCATCTATCATTTTTAAATCTGTCATAATCTATCATCTTTTTATTTATCATCATCTATCATGGATGTAAACTTTTTTCCAGTACCTGCCCCAATGTATCTAAGAGTACACGGCCCCTTTCTCCCTCCATTAAGTCAGTGGCTGGAACACTAGACTGTGGCCCTGGGACGAAGTCACTCACCATAATATGCAGTGTCTGGAAACGATCAGTCACCTCATACACTTGCCCAACAAACATATCTCTGAACTCTTGTTCCTGTGCTTGGTGCTGTCATGATCATTTCCCCTATTTTCCTTACACCCCTAAGAAACACTGGGACGTACCAAATCACATCAGTGGGTTGAGGGACACAGAGTGACAGACAAGTACCTGTCACGGTTGTCCAGGGCAGTGGTCTTCAGCACCAACAGCACATTTAAACTGTCTGAAATAGGGATGCTAGGGCCAAAGCCAGACCAATGAAAGTGAATCTCTGAGAACAGCGCATCAGTGTATATCAGATCCATCGAGGGGTCAGAATGTACTGCAGGACCAAGAACCTACAGTCTTCCACTCACCACGCAGCCCTTGGACTAGCAGATTCTGCAACACTTGGAACCCACTAGAAATTCAGATTCTTGGGCCCCTCCCTGAACTACTGAACCAGAATCTGTTTTAACAAGATCCCTGAATGGTCCAGTGCACACAGAAATTGCAGAAATGCTATTCTAGGACAACAGAAGATCACATTTTATCTTTTGAATTCATAGGCTGTGATACAGTTTAGGCTGCCTATGGTATCACTGTCAGAAACTAATAGCCATGTAACAACTTGTCTGTAAGATGCAGAGCTCTGGAGATGCCAGAGGATTCTGTTTCTTTTCTTTAGGATCGCCCCACCAAAGGATGATGATTGAGAAAGAATAAAGATAATGTTCAGAAATGGGGGCTAAGGCAAGACGATGTGGTAGAGGGTGGACACTAACAAGTTATATCATCTCCTCCCTTTAATACACACCAGCTGATAAATCCCTTCCTTGATGCAGGGACTGTGCTTCTCACTCATTCACAGATATACTCACAGCTATATCCACAAAGACAAGCACAGGGCTTGCACATAGTAGATACTCACTAAATACTTATTGCATAATTTAGTTTCCTGAACAGAGGACAGCTCTATTACTCATTTATTTTGAAACAATAAAAAAAAACTCTTTATCCTTCAGTTTTTCACTGTTTTTATCTATATGATCTGCTCGAATTATTTACTCTAAGATACAAAATACTTAGCAATTAAAAGCTCGCTGATAAATGATCGATGATAAACAAACACCAAGAATCCATATATCTAGAAACACAGGAAGACTGGTTGAGGAGCACACTCTTCTACCCACCACGTGCCCAGGTACACAGATACCTTCCACATGTACTCATCAAGTAAATACCCACTGAGTTTACACAAGGTGCCAGCTACTGTCTAGACATTAACAAAACTGATCAAACAAATCCCTTCTTTCTTGTAGCTTATATCACAGTTATAGATCATTCAGGCAACCACAGCATTAAAGAAAATAAAGACTAGTAAATTCCTATCCTTTTTTCTCCAAATATTATTACAATTTTAAAGTCTAAAATTTATTTCTTTCTCATTTCCTAAGGGCTGACTCCTTTTTAAAAATATATGGCTATATAAAAAGAAACAAAAAAAAACTATGCAAATACAATACCATCAACAACATTCTTTGAAAAAACACTAGGACAAAATCATTCTTGTGATGATTTAAGAAGCTGTCTCTAAAATACAATGTTACACATATAAAGCAATTTAAAGTTAATATATTTAAGGTCTTTATGTATTAACAAAACCAATTTTCCCACCCAAATTATTTTTTAACTCTGGTAAAATACATATAATATTAAATTTGTCATCTTAGCCATTGTTAAGAGTACAATTCAGTACTGTTAAGTATATTTAGATTATTGTGCAACCAATCTTCAGAGCATTTTGTTTTATAAAACTGAAACTCTAGATCCATTAACCCAGTGGTAGTCAACCTGGTCCCTACCGCCCACTAGTGGGCGTTCCAACTTTCATGGTGGGCGGTAGCGGAGCAACCAAAGTATAAATAAAAAGATAGATTTAATTATAGCAATTTGTTTTATAAAGATTTATTCTGCCAAACTTAGCAAAAATCTGACATAAAGTACTTGGTAAGTAATTATTATATGCTTTAACTTGCTGTAACTCTGCTTTGTAAATTTTATAAAGTAAAGTTACTTCCCTACTTTATAAATCACCATTACTGTGGAACCGGTGGGTGGTTAGAAAATTTTACTACTAACAGAGATACAAAAGTGGGCGGTAGGTATAAAAAGGTTGACTACCCCTGCATTAAACCCTAACTCCCTATTTTCCCACCCCATCCCCCCAGTCCCTGGCCCCCACCATTCCACTGTCCAAGTCTATGAACCTGACTACTCAGGTACCTCACATAAATGGAATCACATAGTATTTGTTTTTTTATGATTGGCTTATTTCACTTGGTAGAATGTTCCCAAAGTTCATTCATGTTGTAGCATGTGTCAGAATTTCTGTCTTTATCAAGGCTGAATAATATTGCCTTGCATGAATATAGCACCTTCCATTTATCCAGGCATCTGTCTGCAAACATTTGGGATATTCCTACCTTTTGGCTTTGTGAATAATGTTGCTGTGTACATGGGTGTGCAAATATCCCCTCAACAATTTTTTTTAAATTAGTCTCCAGTTGCTCTGCATAGGTGACTTAGTATTCTTCCTTAAAATCAAATAGCACAAGTAGAAGACAAGTCAAATATATATATATATATTTTTTTCATGTAACTTGTACTAAAGAAAATACTTGGCCTTCATCAAATAACATTGCTATTCAATTAGAGGAAAACACATCTTGATTTAAAAGTTAAAACTAAGAAAAAATTAAGCACATCACCCTGTAAGACAAAAGCATGGGACAAGTTGAGAAGGACACAGGTCATATCCATGCTCTAATTAGAAATTGGAACCACATTGAGCTTCTCCAGAGAAAACTGATTTGACCACATTTACTTTCTAGAAAAGTTATTTTTCCCCACCACTTGATTTTAGAAGAAAATTTTAGCTCTGTCCTAAATGGAGACGTATTTGGAGAGAGATCAAAGAGAGCAAAGAAAATGACCCAAAGGCTGAAAATTATAAACTTATAAGATGTAGAAGAATTTCTTCTGAAGAGGAAATGGCTGAGTATAGCCTAGAAAAAAATAGTAACCAAGAATGAGGAAGGGGCAAACATGGGCCAAGTAGAAAATAGTTTAAACGAATAAAGACACATTAAAAACAACTTGAAAGCTCAATGAGATAAAACCTAGAAGATAAGGAGAACATAAAACAGTGCTTCTCCAAGAAACCACACACAGACAAAAGAGCAGAACGTGCTCCTGATGGCTTAGATGAAGTAAAATTAAAGACAGAATCACGGTAAGGTATAAACTTGTTCCCAGAGTGTTTAGGGTGGGGCAGTTGAGCAGAGCCCACCATCCCTTTTTCTGTCTCAAATGCCAATCCCATTTCCTTTTCTTGATTTGGTCTACCCTGACACTGGTCAGAGAGAATGTGGCTGACATCAGGGGTGAGGTAGGTCAGAGAGAGTCAGAGGGAGCCCCTGGGGAGACAGGACCGAGACAGCCGGGCCAGTGTGGCGGGAGGCGATGCCTGGTGCAAGTGCACAAAGTTCGCTGTAGGGACATTTTCAGTGAGCTTGAGAGGTTGCTGGAACATTCCTCCCCATCCACACCAAGAAGAGATTTCCTAAAGGTCTGTGCCCATTATTAGAAGCTATTCACTTTATTTGATAAAATTAAATAATGTTTCTCCACCTTATTAATAGTACTGCCATCAATTAAATTCTCTGATCCAAAAATCTAAGCCGTCCTTGGTGCCCATCTTCCCCTCACCTTTCACACTCAGTCTATCAGCCAACACATCAAGTCTTCCCCAGACTCTTCTCAAGTCTGTCCTCGGGTCTACTAGTCAGTCAAGTGTCCGCTGCATCTCCCGACTACTTATTTGCTGATGCAGTGTCCCACTCCCCACTATTCTCCATGTAGCAATCACGGCCACATGGTCCCCCTATGCCAGGGGTCGGGAATATTTTTGGCTGAGAGAGCCATGAACGCCACATATTTTAAAATGTAATTCCATGAGAGCCATACAACGACCTGTATACCTTACGCATTATCCAAGAAAAATTTGGTGTTGTCCCGGAGGACAGCTGTGATTGGCTCCAGCCACCTGCAACCATGAACATGAACAGTAGGAAATGAATGGATTGTAATACATGAGAATGTCTTATATTTTTAATGTTATTATTATTTTTTTTATAATAAAAAATAATAAAAAGATTTGTTTGCGAGCCAGATGCAGCCATCAAAAGAGCCATATCTGGCTCGTGAGCCATAGGTTCCCAACCCCTGCCCTATGCAGTAGTTTTCCATTATCCCTAAAAAAGAACCCAAACTCCTCAATGGGGCCCAGGAGGCCCTAGCTCCTCTCAGCTTCCGTCTCCAAGCTCCTGTCTCTTGGGGGCATTTTTCCCACCTGAGGACCCACACATGACTGGTTCCCTCTTCCTGCTCCATCCTTTCTTCCCCCTCCACACCTGGCCCTTCCGGAGCTGGCCACAATGATGCCTTGCTTTATTTATAGTAGTGGTATAAATGATGCCCAGAAAGGTATGAAATAAAATCCAAATTCAATGAAACCTGTGACATCTATAAACTAGATTCTAGAAAAATATAATTATCAGCTCTGTTCTACCTGTAAGTGTCATCCAGTCCTATGAAAATATCTAGGCCAAACTTACTCTTTAATCTTGGCTTAAAAGAAAAATGTTTTTACACAAATCAGTTTTAGTTGTCTTGATTTCAAAAGTAGGAATTCCCAAGTTGTCTTATAAGAAGGATTGTGGTTGGTCTTGAAAGGTAAAAATAGGACCTGGCCAGTTGGCTCTGGTAGAGTGTCTGCCTGGTATATGGATGTCCTGGGTTTGATTTCTGGTCAAGGCACACAGGAGAAGCGATCATCTGCTTCTCCACCCCTCCTCCTCCTCTCCCTCTTTCTTCCCCTCCTGCAGTGATGGCTCGATAGGTTTGAGCAAGTTGATCTCTGGCACTGAGGATGGCTCCATTACATTGCCTCAGGCACTAAAATAGCTTGGTTGCTGAGCAACAGAGCAGGGCCCCAGATGAGCAGAACACTGCCTGGTAGAGGGCTTGGCAGGGGGATCCCAGTCAGGGCTCAAGTAGGAGTCTGTCTTTCTGCCTCCCCACCTCTCACTTAATAAAAAATAAAATAAAAAAAAGAAAGGTAAAAGTAAATAAAAATGAACATTGCCCTGATTACTTAGGATTCATGGGTCATGGTCCTTTGGTAAATAACTGTGCTGTTATTTTTAAATATATCCTTTCTAAATTTTTTTTGAACCCAGAAAGCACATGATCTTTTTCCTATCCACTTAACTTCTCCATGGACACAGCTTGGAAAATGCTGGCTAAAAATATCCCAACTTTTTACTGAGAAGGAACACTCTCAACTTGGAGGAGCATCACTAATTTTAAAGGACAGTCCTCCTTATGGTTCCAGCCCTGTCCTAGACTTGCAGGGCTCATAACCAGCAGGAAAACAACACTCCACGGAATGTATCATTAATTTTTAAAACATGACATTCATAATCTGCCTAGTCCTGGTTTGATGACGTGCCAATTGTTCATGTTTAACTGTGCACTCAGGAGGTTCAAATAAAAGCAACCTTGGTTTCCTGTGCAGGTATATTCTCCTCGGGTTTCCATTATAGAGTATTTTAAATGAAAACAAAAGATAAAAACGAGTATAATGAGCTACCCATTTCGACACTGATCAACTCTTCCTGTATGCTGTTCCCACACCCTGGATTAATTGGAAGTAAATCCCAGATATCAGAAAGGCATTTTTTAAGAGCTAACTGTCAGTTAATGTTTGTGACTGAGTGAAAGTCTCAACCCAACATTTATACATGTGTAAACACACAAAGTGCACAAAACACATAATTATCATTGCTTTTGCTTTTAGGTTGATGTCTCTAAAACCATTCTATTCTATAGCGGGGCACAGGGAGGTATGTTAACGAGTCTCTCTCATGTTCAGTTACTGCCGATAAGGTCTCGGTATAAAATATCTGTAAATTAGGGACCGAGAAGGTAGCACACTTTTGACTGTCAGATCCATTTGATCCACACAAACCTGTCAACAAAAACAGGTCAGTGGGCTAGAGCAAAGAGGAAAAAAAAAATCAATATATTTCTGAATTAATCATGCAGCCGTCAGAGAGAATAAGGCTGCACAGAGTGAAATGCATACGTAGGGCCAATTTGCTTTTCTTTTTTTCTTCTAGTTTTCTTTCATTTCTAATGTTCAGTTTCTCTTATAGAACGCTGTAACTAAGTTCACATAACTGTCCCTGATTTACAGTTTCTGTCCCATCTACATTCTTTTAAAAAAGGACTGGAGAACAAAGATAAATAAGTCAAATTTAAATCCAAAGGAAAAACTGCATTCTAAAATGCTCTTATCCTACGAGACTTTAAATTCTGGTCACATATGATAGTTACTAATAAAAAAACTGGTCTATAAAAAATGAATTTTACATCCTATGTAATAACCTGATGTACACAAAGAATTGTACTGAACCTTTACATAGGTCTGACTCTCATCACCTTGAATGCCCTGATGTTACACTTGATGCCCACGCTGCCTCAGTTCCCAGACCTTCTGATACAGAAGTATCCTCAGTCAGGATCTGCAGTCCCTTCCTATTCTCCTTCTGCATAACCATTTTACAAGGTACAGATGAATGATTATAAATCAAGACACTATTAGTAAAAAGGAGCCCAATTGTAGATCCTGAATTTAAAAATAGAAGCAACAATAGATATTTGGATATTTTTTGCAAATAGGAATAAAATCTGGAAATATCTGTGATAAATGTGCAATAAATGTGTATTTTAAGTACAGAGAAGTAGTTTTCTATTTTCTCTAATAGACACTTATGCATGCATTTGCCATCTACAAAAAAAATTGTTTTTAAAATCCTGAATTTAAAATTAAAAATATTTAAAATAAATATTTTGGTAATTTTTGTAAAAGACAAGAGGGACATATATGTACAATGGATCTTTTGCATCAACAAATCACACCCAGTAAACAAAGAACAAGAGATTGAGAAAAATAAACCGAGATTTACATGTGCAAAATCACAAATAAACCATGCAAGGGTCTCAGTGAAGGTCATTCCTCAGGCCTCGGAGAACCCAGAGGTTCTGTGGACCTCACATCTGAAATCAACTTGAGTTTCATGGGCACCTTCCAGCGTAGAATCATTGAAGTCATGATCAGCATCAGGGTGTTTCAGTTTCTTCACTTGGTGACACAGCAGTGGAACTGGTGGAGGCACATATTAGCATTATTTTTCCTCACCCAATGACAGGAGAGATAGTAGAATTCTGCAGAAGAGGGAATAACCGGGGCACAGACCCGGACGTAGGCTGACAGAAAATTATGACAATGCCAAGTTTACAGGCCCTTAGTAATTCTTGTGAATCATTTAAAAATTATCCGTAAGACTGAGATCACTTTCCTTCAACAGTTGATTTTTCATGGTGGGAATGTGTAATAGAGACCATGTTTGAAAATCCTGAATCCTAGAATAATTTTTAAAGAGCAAATTACTTAGCTCGGAAACCGAGCTGTAGAAACAGGTCATGGGCATCCAGATGGTGAATGCTCTGGCTTTCCGCAGAGGGCTCAAACCTGGCTGCATTCCCTTTTGGGAAACGGCCCTCCTCAATTTCAAGTTCATTTGGCTTTCTCAATGATAGGGTTTCAATTCAATCAGATAATAATGCCAAGAACTAAAAATTTTACCATCTAATTAGGGGGGGGGGGGACACAGTATGTTCTTTCTTTCCTAATATCATCTGGAGTTTCAAAATGGCTTGATGAAGGCTTTTTATTAAAAAAAAAACCTTCTTTTTTCTGGCATAAGAACAATTGTAGTAAAAGTTACTAGCACAATGCAATGGGCACAGAAAGAGGAGGAAAAAAAGGTATGCATACATAACAAAGGAGCAATGGAAGCAAGGACAGATAGGAGGTCAGAAAAGGAGTGAGCATGAGGAAGGACATTGATATGAAACATAGTTTAAAAAAGATACTCCCTAACATCTATATCAGAGTGTTCAACATGGTATGAACCCCAGTTAGACTAAGTGATGGGTAATAAGATTAAAGGGAAGCAAATGAAGCCTGACATTCGTGCTGGTTTGGTGCTTGTGTGTTTTTCTGGGGATCCACTGTTCCATAGCATTCTGATCTCTTTAGCATGTCCTTGATCCAAAAAAAGTCAAGAACCATTCATCTAAGGACACTTCCACCCAAAAGAAATATATGTGGGTATATATCTCTTCCAGACACTACAGGTAAACAGTCTCAGGTGCACAACATATTGCTTGCACCAAAATGCATTACCAATATTTGATATTGATCTAAAGCTTTCAAACTCAGAATTCTAAGTCAATTTCAAAATGATTCATTTTTGAGAAGTGCAATTTCTAATAAACTTCTTTCAAATCAGTAGTTAAAATCGCCCCTTTAGGTTTGGTAGTTTCTTCAGTAGAGTAAACCTATTGACTTTAAATGTTCTATCCGGTGTGCCTCTTTCTTACCTGTGCTCTTAAGTGGCTCATACAGTAACATACAACAACTTTAAAAACAATGCTTTATGCAGAATAAGTGCTTAAATGACAGGAACGAAGGAACTATACATTCCCAGTGGAAAAACAACCACAGCAAAATCCCGGGTTTGAGTCCACTGCCCAGGAGACTCCTTCTTCATCCGTGAAATCATTTCCCAAGGCAACCTGACCCTGTGATAGAGATGGGTGGATACTCCAGGCAACACTCCCTTCCACAGGGAGGCTCATGTGGGTGCATCCACGGGCTAGGGATCCACCATTCCTGCTGCCCACCTTTCCAGGGCTCCACCATCAAGGTCAGAAAGATACCCAGCACTCTAACACACAGGAATTCTAAAGTTTTGAGCTGAACCTTCATCAATTGGTGGAGCATACTGATCCCTATTTGAAATAGGCACACCCACACATAAAAGCCATAAAAGATGATGCTATATTTATTGTGTGAGTGTGTGTGTGTCCCCTTAGGAAAACTAGAAAAGTAAAGTCCCAGGCACAATGGCTTGGTTGTGGATCTAGTACACCAGGAAAGGCCACAAAATGCCTCCAAACATCTTGGATATGAGGATTTCCATTGACTTGCACACTCACTCATATTAAGGGCTGTGTTTTAACAAATGCTGCAGTATAAATTCTAAGGAGGCTTTAAAAATTAAAATCATTTCATGAAAATCAAAGAAGACAGCTTTGGATTTGGGACAGATAGGTCTTGGGGACGTGAAACATCTACTTCCCTTTGAACAGCATTATGTTGCAATGTCAGCTATGACGCCCAGGCTGCCTCTGATTTGCCTGCCCATTGACACTGCACTGGGAGCAGAGGGGCTGAAAAACTGCACTTTGAAAGAGTAGAAAAAGTATAGGAAAGTAAAAGCTCTTCTTAAAATATCAAAAGTCATTTGAAAGAAAATAGCACCATTATTTTGATGGAAAAGTTGCTCATTTAAATTTATTCAGTAAATATTAAGTTCCTACTTTGTGGCAGGCATCATTGTGTTATACTTGAGGTCAATGGGAAGAGATGATTTTAAATGAAATTTTAAAAAATTGAAAACAAAATTTGAATCCTAAACAGCCTCACCTATTTTGATTGTTCTCTAGTTGTGCAATGTTGTTTCAGAAAACATTAAGTATATTGTCCTCAAACCACAATGGAGTGCCCTAAATATGTCAAATGTCCAGAAGGTTATATCTAGCTTGGATCATACCATATTTAAAATGCTTTTCTTGCTTAAATATGTCCCTACTGTCAAGTTATGGCTGGTTAATTGGCATGTCATTCAGTTGACAATTTTTGTTGACTCTCAGGTATTTATGCATAGTGGGAAGCTGAAACATACTATTTTTAAAAAAGAAAAAAAGCTCTACTAGAGAGTGAGAATTACAAGACAGGACCTTGAAAAGTTCTGGAACTTTCTGTGCCTCAGTTTTCTCATCTGTAAAGTGGGGCCCAGGAGAACAACTGCCTATAAGGTTGTTGCAAAGTTGTAAGATAGAACTTGACATATATTATTAGCTTCTCAATAACCCAAATGTATGCAAGTGTTGTAATACAAGTCCAAACCTTTCCTGCAAATGTATTCTGATTTATCTGTGCTGATTAAGGAAACAAAACAAAACAAAACAAAAACCCTTTCACTGAAGTTCATGGCTTGTTTTACATCACCCAATTTTTGTGTGATGTTAACATTTCACAAGTAAGTGAAGAGTTGCTTATTTTGATAAAATCCAGCAGACTATTAGTTCAGTAGCACACTGATGTTCTTATATTGACACTGTAGGATTTCAGGTCATTTAGCCATTACTCCTTGAGCGCACCTCACACTTTTGAAATGCTTCTGAAATAGAATTACCTCTCTTGTTACTACATAACAAGCTCCACCAAATAATCAATTTATTTGTTTTAAAACCATGGAGTCCTGAGCAGGAGGGACACTATGTCCCCCTTCCTTTAGAGGAGGGAAACAAAGGACTCAGATGCCGAATAACCTACTGCACAAGAAAATAGTAGCATTTATCAGAAGCCTGAGTGTTCAGAGTATCACCAGCTCACTTCACTCAGTCTGCCACAGAGTAATGCCCCTGAGAACCCGGAAGGTTGGGCAGGGGAGTAACGTGACACAAGGAGTTCAGAAGTTGCAGAATTAGCTTTTGAAAGTGAGTTTAGATGCGTATTATCTGTATTCATTAGCTAGGGCTACATAACAAAATACCATAACCTGGATGGCTTAACAATAGACATTGATCTGCTCACAGTTCTGGAGGCTGGAAGCCCAAGGGCAGGATGCCAGAGCGGTCAGGTACTGGTGAGGTCTCGCTTTGTTCCTGCTGTAGGCTCATATGCCTCTCTTCCTCTTCTTATAAGGCCACGTTTCTATTGGATCAGGGCCCAACACTTATGACCTCATTAGACCTAAATTACCATCTAAAGATCCTATCTTCAAATGCTATCACATTAGTGGTTAGGGCTTATGAATTTGGGTAGGGGGCACAATTCAGTCCATAGCATGACCTGAAAATGCAAGCCAAGCAGTTTGCCCAGAGTCCCTGGTGTCTTGACCCTGGACCATCTTGATTCTGTCTCCAACCTGGTTCCCCACCCAGTCTGACACAGGGCAGGCCACAGGAGCTGAGGGACAGGTGGTGTGGCTGCCAGCTGGTGTTCTAACACAGTGCAGCAGGACTACAGCCGCAGTATGGGGGCATGCTGGTATCGGCACTTCTTGACAAGGATTTCTGCTTTTTGTTTTCTTCCTTTTAAAAATTATTTTTATCTAAGGATCTTATGTAATATGCAGTTATTGGCTACCTACTATGTGCGAAGCAGGAGATAGGAAGACATGAAATACGTGTGAGAGAAGGTCAAAAAGGTATTGGAAGGATTTGTTAATGCTCTGGGTTGAGCTGTGTCCTCCCAAAATTCATGTTCTTCCCAGAACCTTATGACCTTAATTGGAAATAGGGTCACTGCAGATGTGGTTAGTTAAAATGAGATCATGATGGAATAAGGTGGGCCCTCATTCCAATATGACTGGTGTCTTTATAAGAAGAGGAGAAGAGACACACACAAAGGGAAGATGGCCATGTGACAACAGGGGCAGTGATTGGGGTGATGCCTCTACACACTAAGGAACACAAGGATTGCCTGAAGTGAAATAAGCTAGGAGAGAGGCATGGGCTGAATTCTCCCCTAGATCCTTCAGAGAGAGTGTGGCCCTGCTGATCTTAGACTTCTAGCCTCCAGAACTGTGAAGGAATACATTTCTATTATTTTAAGGTGGGGTTGAAGGTGTTGTTTTAATCTGTGTTGTTTATCACCTAGTTTGTGATATTTTGGAAACTAATAGTTACCATCAGATTAAAAAAGAAAAGAGTAATGCAAAAGCAAATTAATATTTGGTTGGAGGTGGCAGGGGAGGATCAGGTAATGGGGCACAAGCAAGCCAAGAGAGAAGACAAGTCTAAAGTCAGAATCATCTACAGAGAAGTGGTGGATGAAGTCCCAGGAAAGAAATGGAACAACCAACAGAGAAAGTGGAGATTGGTGGGAAAAGGGAACAAAGACTGAGTTTTGGGGTCTACTTATATTTCCGAGCAAGAAAGAAAATTTAAAGAAAACGACAGTGAATAAATGATCAGAGAAAAGAAAATCAACTGGGACAATATAGTGTTTGTTAACCAAAAGAGGCACCGAGGGAGGAGGGAGGTCAGCTGTGCAGGTTCTTGGAGCCAGTCAGAGAGAACCATGTTGAGATTTCCTTGGAATGTGACATTAGAAAATCATGGGTGACCTTGAAATTTTAAGTTTCAGTAGAATTTAAGAGGCAGAGCCCAAATCAGGAGAAATTAGGAATAGTAGTGGGGATAGACTATTATTTTCATGTGTTCCAGCAAAAGAACAAAAACATATAGTAGTATGATATTTGGCAATGAAAAAGTTTCTTTAAAATTGGGGGACCTGGCCTGACCTGTGGTGGCACAGTGGATAAAGTGTTGACCTGGAACACTGGGCTAGCCTGGTCAAGGCACATATGGGAGTTGATGCTTCCCACTCCCCTCTCCTTCTTTCTCTCTCTCTCCCTCCTCTGTAAATATGAGTAAAAAAAATTAAAAATTAAAAAAGAATTGGGGGACCTGAAGCACCTGTGCCAGTCATCACTAAAGAGATGATCACAGAGGCAAGAGGAGAAACCTGATGAAATGAGGTCTTAGAAAATGCCAGGAATTGTGGCAACAGTGTTGGCTGAGGTGTAGCCTGGAAGGAAGAAGGAAGATCTTGTCATTTGTGAGAGAAAACATAATCATAAATGCAATGTTTGAGGTAGGAGGGAGAGCTGAGAGGGCTGGTTTCAAACTCCACAACATAAACAGATAACCCTTTGAAGACTAGAGAGTAGATCCAGGAAAGGCTGGAAATGGGGAGCTTAAGCCTCTGAGGAGAAGCTTGGCTAAGCTGCCTTCAATGATATGAAAGGATTCAACAGAAATATTCAAAGATTCAAAGAAAGAATGAAGGGTCAGCTAAAATCAATTGGCATGAGTGGTTAGTGTACCAATCCATAGCAATGCCAATCAGGCTGGAGGAGGGAAAAGAAAATGGTGGCAACCACCTGGACTGGAGACTACTGGTGATGGAGCCACTGAGGAGGGAGGAAGTCTAGGTGCTACAAGTTTCACTGCCCTGTCCTGGCTGCACAGGAGCAAAGCTGCAAAAGGATGTCAATCACTGGGACTCTGTTTGGTGATTTTCTGGAGCTCCTGCCACCAATCCACCTAGTGAGGGACTTTCTTCCACATGGGTCAGCCCAGCACAACTGATGCAGCGTCAAGATTACAGTGATTACAGTACAATCTATGTCTATCTCAGGTCTTGACCTTGATTTCGTGTTGACCTCTTTCTTTTTAAAATTTTTTATTTATTGATTTTAAACAGAGATGAAGAGGAAGAGAGAGAGATGGAAATATCAATCTGTTTCTGTATATGCCCTGACTGGGAATTGAACCAGAAACCTCTGTGTATCTGGACGATGCTCTAACCAATCAAGCTATCTGACCAGGGCATTGACCTCCTATTCTTTATGTTTATAAATTTTTTTAGTTAAATCTTTCTGTGTAAGATTTATGTTTGTAAATCTTGGTTTCGGGTTTCTTATACAATGGCACATTGCCTAAGCAAATTTTGATTCCTGATATTTGATTTTAGCTTGATGACAATGATATTAACAGTATCATTGTTAGTACTGCCTGATATTATTTTGTGAATGATCCTGTTAT
Source organism: Saccopteryx leptura (assembly GCF_036850995.1). Lineage (NCBI taxonomy): Eukaryota > Metazoa > Chordata > Mammalia > Chiroptera > Emballonuridae > Saccopteryx > Saccopteryx leptura. Next base: position 218,596,869 of record NC_089504.1, on the reverse strand, counting down.
CCTCTTCAGCTCTCCTGCTATGAAAACTCATGGATGAATGAGAGACCAGAGAATACTCTTGGGTCCAAACTATATCCGACTGACATGGCTGACCATCTGTCTCTTCTGTCTAGAAAGAACCAAATGTCTTAGAAAGAGAGGAAAGTAGGCAGATTCCTCCCGGCTGAATAGAAAATTAGAGGGACATTTAGGTGAAGCCAGGAAAGAGTCTGGGTCAGTGTGTTTGGGGATATTAAAATAATTTGGGGTGAGCTCTAACTAAAGGCTGAGAATACCTGGTGATGAAGTCCTTGAAGTATCGCGTGACTCATTCACTTGCTTTCTCCACTGTTTGGTGTTGGGCATATTCCAAAAGTGAGTTAAATGAGTGGAAAAATGAGCCACCATCAGTGAGGAAACTGAATTATACAGAAAGGAGTCCACATAGTAGGTTTGGGACTGCTTTCCTTGAAAAGTCCTTTTTGCAAGTTAGACTCTTGGCTGGTGTCTGGGAGCTGGGGTTTCTATAGGGTTCCACCACCCTAAAGGATAAGAGTGGCTCACTGTGCCCACATGGTGCAAACAGTACTGTTTATGCTGGCCACCTGTCTTCCTCCTGGAAGTCTGGAATTAATGTATAGGCCAATCAGAGGGCGCCCATGTGACCTTGGGCATCAAGTTTCTAAAAAGCCTCTCTGGCAGGTAGCACCTCTCGTTGGTTGACACTGTTCCTTGGTAGGGGGATTAAGTGTTTCCTGTGTGATGCCACGGGGAGAGAATTCCTGGAGGATTATGCCTGGTTTCCCCCAGGTCTCCCCCACCATGTGCCTTTTCCCTTGCTGATTTTGCTCTGTGTCCCTCCCTGTAATGAATCATAGCAGTGAGGAGCACAATGCACCAAGCTTTGGGAATGCACCCACTGAACCTCTGACACACAGAGATAATGGAAATTCTATGGGATTCAATCTCAGAAGGAAAAACATAACTTGGACAGTAGGTGGCCTGATAAATGAAATATTCAGTTTGGGATTTTATATCCTGACATTTTATTGGGAGGGGAACCAGTGAAACTATTTTTTATCTACATGAGGAAGATGATGCAAAAAAAGAGGTACTTTTCCTAGATCATGAGCAACTCTGTGTTAGAGCTGTGATTAGGAGGCATGTTCTCCTGGGAACACTAGGAGTGGGAAAGCAAGGGGTGTTTTAGGTTGACCTTCATAGCAGATGGGGTGTGACACACACACACACACACACACACACACACACACACACACACACACGGCTCTCCTAAGATCTTCCAGCCTAAATTGGTTACCACACTTTTCTGGTTTTCTTTCTTTCTTTCTCTTCTTCCCTCCCTCTCTCCCTCCCTCCCTCCCTCCCTCCCTCCCTCCCTCCCTCCCTCCCTCCCTCCCGCATTCTTTCTTTCTTTCTTTCTTTCTTTCTTTCTTTCTTTCTTTCTTTCTTTCTTTCTTTCTTTCTTTCTTTCTTTTCTTCTTTCTTTCTTTCTTTTCCTTTCTCTCAAATACTATGATCAGATGTCTCTGGCAATGTGTTTATGTGGCCCAGTACTTCAGAAGTCAAACATATATTCTGGGGTGGGGGTGGGGGGCTGTCTTCTACAACACAGTTTCCAGTTGGGAGAAGGGGAGGTTGCCTTCTCTCCAAAGGCTGACATGTAGTAGACTCTCTGTTTACTCTCCATCTTTCAGGATCTTGTTAGTGGGTTATTTTTGGAAGCACTGACTCCAGCCACTCATATAATATGACCTTCACTCTCGGTGTCCTGAAGAATTTCCTCCAGATGCATAAACAACCCAGTTTTTAATTACTTCCAGGTGGCAGCAGAGTAACATGTAAAGATGAATTTAGTGAGCAGTAGTCATAAATGTCAAGATTGTCATCAATTTGTGGTTTAAAAAAAAAAAAGAGAATAAGACCCCCCTATCTGTGAGCTATCATGTTGCAGGCACAGGGGGACAAAAGTAGGGTTACTGTGCCATGAGACCTTCTCTTGAGTTCCTAAAGCTATTATAATGACCACAGCTTGCCTGGACCATAATAACAACAGTTAATGCACTTTTTCCCAGCCCTGTACCAGTTACCTCACTCCCCAAAATATGACACAGGGAAAATATTGCATCAGTCCTTTTTTCTAATTCCAGTCTGCTGCATACCTGCTGTGCTAAAAATAATGCCCAGTGTTGGAAGTGTGACTTCTATTTGCCAAAAATCAGATGATAGATAGATGGAAGGAAGAAAGGAAGGAAGGGAGGGAGGAAGGGAGGGAGGGAGGGAGGGAGGGAGGGAGGAAGGAAGGAAGGAAGGAAGGAAGGAAGGAAGGAAGGAAGGAAGGAAGGAAGGAAGGAAGGAAGGATGTTTTGTTACAGTTTCTATACTTAGTCCTACCCATTTGTCCTTAGTGCATGTTACAGAAATGGTTCTTTAATCCTACAAATTTCTGGTACTTTTAAATCAAAGAGGGCACTTCCTGGTGACTATAGGTCTGTTCTTTAAGTCATATTGAGGTTGATCTCATTCCCTTCACTTATAAGCACCTTGAGGGCAAACAGGATCTTATCACCATAGCAATCTGAGCAGCTATGCAGCAGGCTACCTTGAACATGCTCAGTGACTAAGAATAAAATTAAAATATAAATGCCTTAGGAAGAGAGAACATGGACTCCCAGAGCCCTACGTCAGTCATAGAGCACATACATAGTGACACACCCACCATGGAATACCCTTCGCCCCTCCTAAAGACGGTAGACCCTAGCATATCTGCTCTTAGGTCAAGTGTGCTGGAGCATGCTTAAGGAAAACTGTGCCTAATTGGGCTGACTGTATCTCTAATACATTTCTCTCTCAAACCCTCAAATGCTAATAGACTTTCCTAAGTGGCCACTATCATCCCCAGAAAATCATTTGAGGGTGTGTGTCCTTGAAGCATCTTGCCCGTGTGCCTGTGACAGCCCTCACATCCACACAGCGCAGTAAGCTCTCCCTGGGGCTCCCTGAGAGCAGAAGCCCTCACGGGGGGGGGGGGGGTCGTGGAAGGGATGCTACCTAAAACACAGGCCCTGCCTTATCTACAATGACCAGACCCAAATGTGGCACCCAAGAACCATAACAGACGCCTCATGTGAATGAAGTGCTAGGCTGACATCCTTTGATATTTAAGGTGGGCAGAAAATTGTTCACTTTTATCCAAAACACGGAAAGAAGAAAATCATCCATGGACTGGAACTCATTGATCCTAAGAGATAGAGAGTCCTCCTTGACTCATTACTAATAGAGATGTTCCCATGGGAACTATTGTAACAGCAAATTGGAAGAGCTAAAGAGAGGCAGATTCTCAGGGAAGAGCAAAATGTTTGCTTTCTCCATTTTCCAAATCCCGTTACCCTTGGGCTGTATCTTTGATGTTAATGTAGCGAAACATCCAGTGAGAGCCTCAGAATTTTATCAGCAAAAGCAGACGTGGGATGTTGGGCTCTCTCACTGCTGGCCCTCCTGACTGGGAAGAAATTCACACCAGGCCACTGCGTGAAACCCCAAACTGAAGCTGTTGTTATTATTCTCTTCCAGGATGGAGACATAGCATATCTATCTCTACATCAGCAAACTTCTGAAGGCACTAACACAACTACAATAGTTTCATTGGGCTACATTCAAAAGCTGATAATTGGAAGGCTCTCTTTTTGGCTTAGGAAAGTGATAAGAATGTTTTTAAAATGCACATACATCATCACTCATGTTTCTGGCTCATTCTGGTTAGCCAAAAAGGTGGTAGTTAAGTCAGGATCCACCATAAAATTTGAGGACATCAGATGGCAGGGTGTGTACCTGGCTCTGAAATATTTTTTCCTCTACACATTTTCAAACCTCCTGGGATCCACTGTTCCAGAGTCTGAGAGTAGAGGTCACCCACGTGGTACCTGGTAGCCCCAGTGAAGGGCCCAGGGGAAGAGCCCAGGCAGATGGCAAAGCAGAGGGAGACAGCATCAGACCTTCAAAGGCTCTCCTTCCCTGGGGAATGATGGGATTCCAGCTTCTAGGCCTGTCCTAGTCACCTTGGGCTGCTTTAACAAAATATAGATTGGGTGGCTTAAACAACACGTTTATTTTTAATAATTCTGGAGGGTAGGAGGTCAAGATCAAAGTGCCAGAATGGTTGGGTTCTGGCAAGAGCCTCCCGTTTTGGGTTGTGGATAGCAGCCTTCTCACATTGTCCTCATATGGTAGACAGAGCTTTGTTGTCTCTTCGTATAAGGACACTAGTCCCATCACAAGGGCCCCACCTTCATGAAATAACCCAATCCTAATAACCGTCCAAAGGCTCCATCTCTCAATACCGTCACATCGGGGGATAGAGCTTCAACAAATGAATTCTGAGGGCACACAAATGTTCTGTCCATAACAAGACCACTGGGATAGTCTTTCCAAAGATTGTTTAAAATAAATGAAATTATTTATGTTCTGAACATCAGTGGTCTAATGACCTCATCTTACAAAGAGGTACAACTTGATTCCTGAGTATAGCATCAGGTCAACTTCAACTTCCCCCAGGAGGAAATCACATATGGGCTCCTGGGCAACGAGTTAACGAGAGCAAATGCTGGAATGGCTGCTGAAACTTCAGGGCTCACATGGAAGCCCAGACGGACACTTGGTGGATATTTCCCTCCCCAGTAAGAACATAACCCAGTCACTTATTTCCTCATCAAAGATAAAGGACAAAGAGTAGTAAGACATGCCAGTGAAAACCACTTTGCTCCTATTTCTAGAAATACACCAATATTTTAATTTTTTTTAATTGCAAAGGAGTTTCTAGATGACAAAAACCTATTCACCTTACAAAGAGCCCTGGTCTAGAACATTTGTGTAAACCCAATACTCAGCTGGGAAAAGCAGGCCCTTGCTGCTCTGGACCCAGGGTGCTGAGGGGTGGAACTAAATATCACCACAGCAGGCAGGTCCCTTTATGCAGGTAACTTCTGGCCACAGCCCTCCTGTGACTGTCATCAACTCCCAGCTTCCTCAGGGAAGCCGCCACTCCCAGGCCTCTCCCCAACTCTCTGAGCTGCTTTAAGACACTCACACAGGCTGCGTTTCGTGGCTGAAGCATTTCCTCACTTTTACCATGCAGAGTAGCAGAACTGAAGGAAGTGTTCGCAGCCAGGCTCACGGGAGGCTGGGGTGTCTCAGAATCCCAGGAAGAGACAGGCAGGGTCACAGCCACTGCCAATGACTAAATCTAAATTCATTTGACAAGGAGCTATTGGGCTCATCAGGTTTACAAAACAGAGACACATTAATCTTTTAGAGACCATCTGCTGTGAACGTGACATCTGCGATGACTCTCCTGGAGCCCATGGCTAACTCAGAAAAAGCCCCTCAGTTCCTGGGAACTCTGTGCTGTTCAAGGGCAGCCCTAAAGTTAGACCCAGCAATTCTACTCTGGGAATTCATGTAAAGGATACAAAAACACTAACTCAAAAAGATATATGCATCTCCATGTCCAGTGCAGCACTATTTATAATAACCAAGATATGGAAGCAACCTAGGTGTCTATCAACAGATGAGTGGATAAAGATGTGGTATATATAGAGATATATATAATGGAATATTACTCAGCCATCAAAATGAATAAAATCTTGCTGTAACAACATGGGTCGACCTAGAGGGTATTATGATAAGTGAAATAAGTCAGACAGAGAAAGACAAAATACCTCATGCTTCTACTTATATGTGGAATCTGAAAAACAAAACAGAGATTCATAGAGATAGAGAACAAACTAATGCTTGCCAAAATGAAGGATAGAGGTGGGAAGGGAAAAACCGGTGAAGGGAAATGAGAAGTACAAACTTCTAGCTATAAAAAAATAAGTCAGGGGATGTCATATATAGCACAGGGAACGTAATCAATAATATTGAAATAGCTTTGTTCAGTGACAGATGGTTACCAGACTTATTGTAGTGATCACATTGTAAGGTACATAAATGTTGAACCACTCCATTGTACACCTAGGATGAATGTAACATTGTATTTAAATTCTACTTAAGTAAAGAAGCCAATTGGCCATGCATGTGATTATTTCCTTCTAGACTCTCCACGCAAAGTCAGCATGCTTATCATGTGGTCTTGATTACTATCGCTTTATCATTAAGTTTGAGACTGGATAGTATAAATCCTTCGAAGAAAAAAAAAAGAATCTGAGTGCCATGCCAACCACTCAGCCCCTGGAGCCCCAGGGGAGGGAGGTCCCAGCCAGGATTTTCCTCTGAGCTTCTCAGCACCCCTGTTGCACTCAGGATCCTACTTAGCAGAGAGAAATGTAAACCTTCTCCACCTAAAAAAGCCAAAACCAGTTTATTATGATCACCAGTGACTTTTGCCATTTGAATCTGCAGTGGCTTCACGATCTCCTTCCCTGGGCATTTTTGGCAGGCTCTTCTATGGGGCTTGGACACTGGGAACAGGGGCTGACAGTAAGCCATAGCAGGTCACATCATAAGGCTGAATTTCCAGACTTTCTACTTATGGATCATAATACTTGTTTGGGGCCTTGTTCTCAGATTGAACTGCCTAGATATGAAAATATCTTGCATTCTCTCTGTCAGAATCTCTCCCTCTGTCTGTCTCAATATCTCTATCTACTACTTATCTATCTTTCTGTCTATCTATCTATCTCTCATCTATCATCCATCTATCTCTGCCATGTAGAGCCTCTTGAGAAGACTTCATGTTTGGTTCAATGGCTTACTCACAAATAAAAACTTGTATTAATGTATTCCTAAGTGAGATAAAAGTATATACTGGTACTATGTTTGTTTTCTGGATATTTTTGTAAAAAAAAGAAAAGCCAGGTGCTTATCCATGGTAGATGTTTTTATTTTTGAATTTTGCCGAAGGTTGAAGCTCTGAAGCTCCATGATTGCGGAGCAGACTTGGGAGTCATCAGTCCCCCTGAGTGCGCCAACTCTGTCTCAGCAGATAGATACAAAATTCCTTACATTTTATTTAATTGGGTTCATGTTTGTTTTTGTTTTTTTTAAAAAAGAGTATTCACATTGACTGCAAAAAGATGAAACCCGCAAATGAGTATAGCATGAGGCAGTGTGCAATTCTCCCTGCTCTCTCCCCCGACAGGGCAGACACTGAGGTTGTCAGATGGCTGTTAAGAGACGGTGGAGCCCCATCAGCCTGGACCCCCAGGTGCGGGAGATTGCACACGGTGCTGCAAGTTCTCTCCCAAGTTCTCAGGAGCTGAGTCTGGGCTCAGCCAGAGGGACTCGTTACAGTCAAATCTCTCCATCTGCCATCAAAAAACTAAAATGACCTCTAAAGAGAAGCAATTAAAACCATTAACAATCAGAATTAGCAAACAGAGGTGTACAGATGAGTGCCTACTCTTATTCTTACAAGAATTTTCAGTTCTAAAGCATAGTATTTTTTCCAATACTCTAACACATATGTAGGATGATGAATCAACCTAACGGCAAGAAACTTACTGTTCAGTGAAGTGTGAGGGACTTCAACTTTATGGTAAAGATGATGTAAAATAAAGGTGAAAACATCTATTACATCCTACTTTATTAGGATATACTTCAGAGAACAACGATTTAATTTTTGATTTGGACTTTTTAATGGTTTAATGATTTTTTTCCCATTGCTCTTACATAGTAACCCATACTGTCTAGCAAATCAGTAAGTGGAAAATCATAAATGCTGTGTCACCATGAGAGTTCAGTTCTAATTTCTCATCTCCATAAATTGACAAAATTGATGGTATTCAAGAATTACATCACAGTGTGTATGTACACACAGACTTGTCTACACATACATCACATATAAAGAAACACATCATTTACACCCCGGCATGCCACATTCAGGGCTCAGCACAGCTTTTTCCCAAAAGTAGCCAGTGGTCATTATCCAACGATGAGCCAAACAGGAAAGCTGAGCCTCGTGCCTGCACGGCCTTGCTGGGTGCGCACTGCGGGGCAGAGAGCCCAACTCAGAAACCAGCATGAAGAAGTGGCCTTTGTGGATCCCAAAAAGAAGGCAAGAAATCACTTACATACAAATATACATCTATTTCAGGGCTGCATAACTATTCTAAATAAAACCTTCAAAAACGAGGTCAAAGATACCGCATAACTCAAAGACCTTGGAAAGGTGCACAGCAGTATGAGATCCATTTTCTAGTTATTAGTTGCAGACATTCGGTCCTAAATGTATCAACGAGGTCTCAGACAGAGACATGACAGTCCTACCACCTCATCCCCAGCAGCAGAAATAAAACCACAGTACCAGCTGTAACATATGGCGCAAGTAACTAGTTTCTATCCAACAGTCAATTCACTCAGAGCCATGTAAACCGACAGAAAACACTGAGATTGTATGTAATCATAAAATAGCGCCCATCTTAAGCATACCGGTTCTTGCTATGTGTGATAAAGACGCAGAAAGACACCCAGTGCACCGGCTGAGACAAGCTGTGGGCCCGGCATCCCACCGGGGGCACGCAGCCTACCTGAGATGAGTGAAACAGTGTCTTTCTCCCATGAGACGACGGTGATGTACGCCTCCACCGAGGAGGGGATAATGCACTTGAAGACCGCAACATTGCCTCTCATGGTTTTCTGGTCCTCCACACGGACTGTATAGGGCTCCCGTAAAACTGGAAGACAGGAGGAGGTGGACCCTCAGTGACACATGCAGGCAACCTTATTCTGAGAGGAGCTCATTTGAATACATGCATTATAGCTTCTATATATACAAATTGCATCAGAGAGAGTTATTGGAAACAATTTTAAGCAACCTACATTTTATGTTTTAAAACTTTCATTTCATTCACAATAAGCTACCTCATACACTGCAGGGCAAGAATATGCCAAAACAGAGTTCACCTACCCACTCCATGTAGCTGTATGGGGCTAGTTAGCTTTATTAGAAAAGTTATGATGATAAAAAAAAAAAAAAAAATCCTGCCCTCCATATCCTGAGGACCAAGAAAAAAAAATTCAGACTAGGAAGAAAAATAATTTAAAAATTCAAGAAAAGCAACCTCCCCTAGAAATCTTTGAAAACTATATGACAATTTTAATAACTCTTCAAGAGCGACATTTTTGCGACAGTTGCAAAGCAGTTTGGGAAACAGTGATCCTGCTTCCCATCACCAATCACGGAGCCTGTCCAAACCCCCGACAATAGGAGTGCCCCAGAAAGTGTGCAGAGGGGACCCCCATGATGGGCTAATGGAAGGGTAGTGCTGGGGTTCACGGCCCGCTCTGTAATCCAACTGCCTGAGTTCAAATCCAAGCCCTAGTACTTACACAGTGGGCAGGCTGTCTCTCTTGCCATCTATAGAACAGGGGTTTTGATGAAAATATCTACCACATAGGGCAATTGTAATGACTCAGGTATCGTGGATAAAGCGCTCACAACAGGCTGGGATGAAGCTACGCGAGTCCACACCACCTCTGCTGAGGGGAAGGCCTCTGCCTCGGGACAAGGAGACATGCATGTGTCCCATCCAACTTAAACCTCATTCCAGCTCTTCAAATCAGGGTGCAGGCTCCCTTGTCCTGGGCTTTATTGTCCCCAAGTTTGAAAATATCTACCACAAGGGTGTTGGGACAAGACCCTCAAGGTCTGGATTTTACAAATCTTGCACTTCCTAAGATCTCCACAGAGTTAACTTACTCTCGTGTAATCAGCCCTTTTAAAATTTTAGTTATTCATTGGAAAATATGTGTCAAGAAACCTGGCATGGTATTAATTTAAAAAAATAACATGTCAACAAAGATAGGAGTGGTTTCAAAAGGTAAATGTCTTCCTGGGGAGAGGTAACAATTCCACCCTGTTCTTCGTTTCCCTTTTCCTCCTCTTTTCTTCTTTGTTTGGATTATTATTTTTTTTTAATGACTCCAATGTTTCCACCTTGTTGGCATGTTAGCTATTAACTCTCTGTTTAGTTACTTCAGTGGTTGCTTTAGGTTTTATGGTCTATACGTGTAACTTCTCATTTATATTCAGGTGATGCTCTGCAAGTTCCCATAGAATGAGAGTACTCTAAAACAGGGGTCCCCAAACTTTTTACACAGGGGGCCAGTTCACTGTCCCTCAGACCGTTGGAGGGCCAGACTATAAAAAAACTATGAACAAATCCCTATGCACACTGCACATATTTTATTTTAAAGTAAAAAAACAAAATGGGAACAAATACAATATTTAAAATAAAGAACAAGTAAATTTAAATCAACAAACTTACCAGTATTTCAATGGGAACTATGCTCCTCTCACTGACCACCAATGAAAGAGGTGCCTCTTCTGGAAGTGCGGCGGGGGCGGATAAATGGCCTCAGGGGGCCACAGTTTGGGGACCCCTGCTCTAAAGTATTGTACTTCCGTGTCTTCACTACTGTTGTCATCCATTTTGTTTGTACATATGTTAAAATCCCCACAAGACACTGTTGTTACTTTGTTTAAACCAGGGGTCTCAAACTCGCGGCCCGCCGAACAATTTTGTGCGGCCTGCAGACTAATCCACGAAGTTCAAAATATTTTGGATAAAATTAAGTAAGCCTAGGGGCCTACTTGTATTTTTCATTTCTCTAGCATCCTAGCTAGATATTAGCTTAGTTAACAGCAGTTGTGATGCGAACTACAGTTTCTGGTCGTTTTGTGACACTGAGTAAACTGCATGCACGATTGTGCTTGTTGTACTGATTTTTTTTTTGTTTTCAACTGCAGTGAGAAAAGTGTTGCGTAACAGTTGCCTTTTGTAGACCTAGTGCGGCCCACCGAATGGCTGTGATCTTGCTCTGCGGCCCACATGCTGAGTTGAGTTTGAGACCCCTGGTTTAAACCATCAATTGTCTTTTAAAGGATTTTAAATAACATAGAAGGTGATTTATTCATCTGTGTAGTTACTTTTTTCCATTCTTCTTCTTTCCTTGGAGTAGATGCCATCAATGTCATTTTTATTCTAATGGTAGGACACGTTTTTTTTTCCCAAAATGATTTCTAATAGTGCAAGTCAGCTGCTGCTGAGTTCTTTCAGTTTCTGTGTGTCCAAGAAGCCTGCACTTCACTTTGATGTTTGACGGATGCTCTGCGCGCTGGTGTCTGGGTTCCCAGGCGGCTCTCCTTTCAACGCGGTTCCCTCACACCCACTCTGACAGACACCGGCGTCGTCCTTGCCTTTGCCCATTTGTGGGTCATGTGCCCTTTTTCTCTACCTGTTTTTATTTATTTATTTATTTATTTATTTTTTGTATTTTTCTCTCTCTACCTGTTTTTAAAATTTTTTCTTTATCACTGGTCCTGAGCAATCTCCGTATGATGTGCCTTGCTGTATTTTATATTTTTCCATAAAGTTTGTGCTTGAGTTTTTTGGGCTCCTTAAATCTGTGGGTTTATAGTTTTCATCAAATTTGGAACAATTTTGGCCTGTATTTTTAACATTTTTTTAATCATCCATTCCTTTGGGGACTCCATTTATATATTAAATGAGTTGAAGTATTTTTTAATTTTTGTGGCAAATAAACTTTTTTTAAATGTTTTAGGTTTATAGAAAACATCACAGAAAATACAGGGAGTCCCCATACTCCCTCACCACTCCATGTGGTTTCTCATTGTGAGTATCTGAATTAGTGTGATACATTTTTTATTATTAACAAGCCAATATTTATATATTCTTATCAACTAATGTCCATAGTGTACATTAAGGTCTACTTTGTTAGTTTGAAAATTACTAAGAGGACACATCAAGGCGAGGGAACTCTTGCTAAAGGCGGGGCCTTGAGACATTTAGGAAGATCTAACACACAGGGGGATGGCTCCTGAGTTAGCGCTCATTCTAGTCCAAGCTACATGACAGCCATCACTGGGCACCAGACGTCCCTCAGCTGCTCTTCTGCATGGCAACTCATTCTGGACCAGCATCTACCTAAAAGGGGGAAAGCCAGGTTTCAAGCCGCTGATAAACATTATTACAACCATAATGTTCTCCTAAGAAGAAGTAAAATTAAATGAGAAAAGGAATTTCATTGGGGCAACGTGACTGTCTCTCTTGCAAGTCTGCACAGACACAGCAGTTGTGTGGACACTGGGCTCACACCCTGTCGGGCATCATGAGTCAGGAAGACGGGCACACAAGCAGCACTAATGTGCACTATGTGCAAGGTAGTAGAGATGCCAGACAAGACGATGGGATTTCCACCCTCTGAAACTTCCACTGCCGTGCTAAAGCAATCAAGCCTATGACAAATTTGGAAAACAGCACTTAAAACAGGAGTAAGCATTTAGTTCTTTTACCTGACAGGATACTTGAGGCAGAAATAGCAGATTAGCACATAACAAGTATAGCTGTTTGAAGTTCTAGGTTTTGCTATAAGTGGTACTTTGTAGTCTATAAATATGTTTTTTTTAATGACACATTAAAAAAAATCTTCAGCCTGCCAGGTAAAAGGCATTCACTAACTTCCCTTGTCATCAGGTTTAGAGGTCCCTACACAAATTTGCTTGATTTTAATTACTTGGTGTATTGTTTTTTTCACAATTCTTGATTAAAGCCAATCTTTTTTCTTCCTTAAGTGCATTTTTTTTTCACCAGTCCTGGAATTCATGAGCATGTCACAGAGATCAAAATACAGTTGGGAAAGTGACACTCTGGCAGGATGAGTCAGTCTGATGTTTGACTACTTACATCAAAGGGATCGCACGCAGGCTTTTGGAAACGTTTCCTATTCTGCTCATGTTGTGATGTCTTCAAGGAACACCTCCTCACCTGCCACAGAAATGATAGCAAAGCTCCCCCGGCTACCCAGTGCACAAGACAACAATCAAAATCACATTCTCTTTGCCCTGCCATTACATGAAGTCAGTATACCAGTATTTGAAAAGCTAGGCTTTTTAAAAATAATAATAATAATAATAATAATATAAAAATTAAAACACTGCTTGCTAACTGGAGTCTGTTTTTGTTTTCCAGGGGTTTGTTAAATCTTTAGAATGACACAGTATGTCCCAGATGTGTAACTCTTGATGTCCATGAACCAGAGGCTGTATTTCTGAGTTGACTTGTAGTGATAACAATTTTAAATATATATACATTATGATGTTAAAAGCAACAAAAAAACCAATTCAAGGTTTATCCATGGACAATGTTTCAGCAACATGTGACACCATCAAAAATGTTAATGGTGCCTTTTTCATTTCACAAGGGATGTAAAAGTATTAGACTGTGTCTGCTTCACTTACAACACACGTTGCTGCTATGGTTTTATTCCAGCTCAATCCTTTTTCTTCTGTCCCTCTGACTCCTCCCTGCCCCCTCCACTACCCACCTCTAGGACAGAGTGTGGGGAGGAAAGAGGAACAGAAAACAAACACATGGGGTTTCAGACACTGACTGAGTTAGAGTATCAATTAATCAAAATGCAGTAAATTCGTGGCACAGTTTAGACCATACCAACTCATGACTATTCCAAGTTTTAGATCCAGCACTGTAAGGCACTGTGGCATCCAGTCAAAAGATGCTCTGACATCTCAAAGAAGCCATCATCAGTCTCACATTGAATTGATGATAGAGTTTCCATTGGTTCTCAGCTGATGGTGTTTTTTGTTTCTTTCTTTCTCTTTTTCTTGCTTGAATTTTTCACAACATCCTCAGCAAATATCACACTGCCTGGTGCAGAGGCCAACTTTCCACTGTAAACTTTGACTCAACTTTGCTCCTTTGCCCATGTCTGACTCCCCATTAGGAAGTGAGTTCCATGAGGGCAGACACCATTTCTTTCTTCCCCATCTATTCCCTGACTCTGGCAAAGTGTCAGAACCATCCAGAAGCTCAAAACAATATTTTCTGAGTGAATATATTCAAATTGACCCAAGTATTGCATTGAAAACTTAATGTTCATTTCACAGAAGAATTTTCCCCAATATTCCAGTGTTGGGTGAGTTGCAGAAGCAGAGTTTTAAGGGATTGCAAAAGCACTGAACATTTTTTTTTTGGCATGTCGTTGTTCAAATGGCAAAAATATAGAATGAAAACAGAAATATGTCAGGAAGAAAATGGTGAAAGTTTGTTATTTACAGGCATTTGTGTATTTGTTTCCCCAAGAATGAGAACCAGTAATTTCAAATATTTTTATTGACAACGTCAGGTACACTGAAATACAGTCAAGAGATACTCTCAAAACAGCTACTGGCACCGTCAGAAGGAACTGATGGCTGGGTTTCCATTGCTGCCCACCTGATGGCATTTTAATGTTCGTCACGGCCCCGCACCCAAGCAGGCAAGAAGGAACAAAGTCTGAGAAACTCGACTCACCAGCCTTGATGTGGACATCCTGACTTCTAATTTTCCCTGAAGGATTTTCAGCTGTGCAATAATAAGTATTGTCATGGATTAAGGTACTAAAGCTTGAAGGAGGGAAGGGGAAAATTTGGAGAGTGCCGTTGGGGTGGACGTGGCGGATCCCGGGGACATCGTAGATCTCCTCGCCCGTCGCTAGGTACCATCTGAGAGACACAGGAGGGATGCCTGCAGCAGGGCAGGGCACCAGGGTCCCCGTGGTGCTCGCGAACACTACCTCTTGCACAGATGCATTGACAAAGTAGAGGCTGGAGTGAAGGTCCTCACTGAAAACTACAAGAAGAAAACACAAGAATCAGTTAGTGAAGCACTCCTTCTGAACTTGACTTTCAATCAGCCTGGCCTTAGGAAGTTATTTTGAGAAATAATCACAGGATTCCACTAAAACTCAATTATTCAACATTTCCCAACCTACTTTAGACAGAGGCTGGTACTGGAAATTAAGTTAGGATCCTCATTTCATATTTTGTACACAGATGTCATCTAAGTTTTTCAGAATCTTAAGCTCCCTGCCTTGTTCTGTCCTCTCCACACTGACCACTATCAGAATTTATATTACATATTTTGTATTCATCGTTTTAGCTGCCTCCCACCAGAACACATGCCCTATGAGAACAGTGTACTGATTTGCTTATACTATTACCTTGCATGCAGTGACTGCTCAGCAAAGAGAAGCTTGGATGAATGAATGACCAGATCCAGTTGTTAGGATCAAATTGTTCTAGTGGATAGGTACATTGAGAGCTAATTTTGAATGAAATTAGTCACAATTCTTTTTTGGTAAAATTGAAGATCATATGTAAAGCACTTTAAAAAGCAAAATAGTATCCAATCAACAATGCATTTTTTAAATTGAAAGTATAAAGCAATAATAAAGAGAATTTTGACATAAAAAAGCATCCTTTAATTCCATTAGACTAAGACAGTTTGTCTCAATTTTTATATTTTCTCTTCTGGTTCATCTGCCTTCATGCCTTACCTATATATATAATTATACTATGTTAGAATGTGCATACATAAAAAAGGCAATTGTTATAGACTGCTTCATTCTCTTGACATTATTTCGTACATATAATTTCATCTTTCTATACAGACTTCACAAGTAAATGTTAATGGATACACATTTTATATAATATTATTTATGCAATACATTTTATACAAAATGATTTATGCAATAAATTCAGGGCATAGTTTAGACTTTACCAACTCATCACTAGTTCCAAGTTTTAGATACAGCAAGGTTAGGTGCTGTGGCAGCCAGTCAAGAGACGCTTTGACATCTCAAAGATGGTTACTTAATTGCTTTTTGTTTCAATTACTACAAATAAAATATCTGTAAAGCTCTTCACACACATTTGGATTTTTAATTCATTTATTGAGTACTTGTAAGGTCAGTGGATAATGGGGCATGGTCATGTGGGGAACTCAGACCTGCCCACTTTGGCTAGGACCGCCCACAATCAAGCCCGCCAAAGGAAGCTTCCCAGGAACCATTTGGAAAGAAGCAATCGTCTGCCAGCCAGTGAAATTTCACCACGTCATGTTAGCTCCACTTCCCTACAGGGACCCTTTAAATACCTCCCACACGGTTTAATCTTTGCAACTTCCCTAGCCTCCATTTTTCTTTCCTCGGGGCCAGGAAACCTTGCCGGGCGGGGTGTGCGCTCTGTACTCAATAAAGCCATTTACTTATTCCACACTTTGCGGCTCCAAGCCCTCTTCCTTCCTTCTCGGTGGGGAAAAATACCTTACTGTACTCAGTAACAAATAGTTATGGAGTATCATTTATGTGAACAAAGGAAACTCAACATTGAGAACCCCCAAATTAAACAAAATATTATAAATGCCACAAAGACCTACTTCTCAGACATGTGTGCTTATACGTGACTTTTTAAGAACAAATGCACACCCCAGTTACACCTTCACAGGAAACAAAAGAAACCCCAGACTTGGAATTAGCCTCACTGGGCAGAGATGAGGAAAACATTTACTGAGCACCAATGTCTTACCAGGACAATGCTATGGGACTGGAGGTGTTATTTTATTTTATTTTATTTTTTTGTATTTTTCTGAAGCTGGAAACGGGGAGAGACAGTCAGACAGACTCCCGCATGCGCCCGACCGGGATCCACCCAGCACACCCACCAGGGGCGACGCTCTGCCCACCAGGGGGCGATGCTGTGCCCCTCCGGGGCCTCGCTCTGTTGCGACCAGAGCCACTCTAGCGCCTGGGGCAGAGGCCAAGGAGCCATCCCCAGCGCTCGGGCCATCTTTGCTCCAATGGAGCCTCGGCTGTGGGAGGGGAAGAGAGAGACAGAGAGGAAGGAGAGGGGGAGGGGTGGAAAAGCAGATGGGCGCTTCTCCTGTGTGCCCTGGCCGGGAATCGACCCCGGGACTTCTGCACACCAGGCCGACGCTTTACCACTGAGCCAACCAGCCAGGGCCTGGAGGTGTTATTTTATTTACTCTTGTGAACAACAGTTCTGCCAGGTGATTGGAGGCTCCTCTTTGGGGAAGATAATTTGGAGATTCAGAGGGGTTGTCACTTGACCAAGGATTCAGGGCTAATAGGTTGAAGAACTTGATTTAGCTTTCTGATGAAGATTTTATTTCATGATATAGCTGCCTTTATTCTACAAAGCCACATCTCAAGGAAGCTGTGTTCATGAGCTTTAGTATCCTCCAATATTTTACTTGAACTTTCATCTACTGTCTCTTAGTCTCTCTCACTGCAGAAACCATGAGTTTGGCCCCAGGAGCCAGTGCTGACAAGCTCTAAGCTAGGAAAGCGGAGTGAATACCATTTGTCAAAAGACAGTGGAGAAAAATGTACTTTATGAAAGCAGTAGATTTACTCAAAGAGAAAACAGGGGTGTTTCTCAAGTAGTAACTGTTTGATAGTTTTCTCTTCCAACCATAACTCTAGTCTTTAGCAATACTCTGTAAATAAGAATATAAAATTACCACTAACTAAGAATTAGTTCAGATCGCAAGCATAGTTGTGAGTTTTTATTTGAGCTTTCTAGGAAACTGACATCACCCCAAACATATTGTTAGGAACAAGGTAACTGTCACTCTTCAGAGCTAATTAATTCTTCTAGATTCTTTTTTTCCCCTCCTCACATTACTCTTCAGTCAACTGGATATGGATAATTTAAATGAAATAAAATTTAGACTTATTTGAATTTATTCTTTTGTATTATAAAAGGAGCCTTGTTAAGAATAGCAAGTCTGAAAATGTGAATGTGTACAAGACAGATTTCCAAGTTAAATTGTACAGTTTCCTATTGTAACCATATATCAAGAGCCAGCTTGTGAAATTATTTAAATGAATGTGAGAAAAATGCTAAATAAATGTTTGATCCTCATAGTTAAAGTGATAAGTGACCTCAGAGGGATTACTGGATTACTGTCACTTCTCCTTACATTTTTTTAAAGGTATTTTACATTAGTCTTTCTGTTTCACACCATTGAGTTTAATAATGTAACATAGACTCATTCTCTAAGATACACATCATATGGCCACAGACAAAAAAACTATATTCCAACAGCTTTTGTTTGTTCCATCTAAGGGACCATCCATCTGCTTCAATAATAGCATTTCATATTATAGAGAGCCGTGTGCACTTTAAATACAGTAACATTTGCTCCCTCCAGGAAGTGCACAGGCAATCTTAATGTGAATTATATGTGTGTGAAAGTTCCCTGAAAATAACTGCAGTTTAATAACAGAAAGCTAAGGAAAACACTTGGCATAACCTTGCTGTGTGGCTCAGATCTAACATCCTGGGGATGGACCCTGAGGGCACTGAAGGGAGGGCTGGCGGGGGAGGGTTGTTACTCTATTTGCAGATTTCTCCATATTTTATCTCATTACAGCAGATGGTATAGCCAAGGCTCCAGTGACAACAGGAAGAAGAATGTTATGCTAAAAGGAAAAACAAGTCAATAGTACTTTTTTAAAAAAATTTCAATATGGCGAAAAGAAGAGATGAGGTAGAAATGTCACAGGAAGCAATGACACAATTACTCATTGCTGAGCACTTGCTGTGTTCCAAGCCTTGTGCAAGGTCCCGGTGATGCAAATCAGCATGAGTCATGGTACTGCTCTCCTGGAACTTCTGGTCTGGAGGGGGCCATGGCCGGGAAAAGATCGGTGATAATTCTTTGGCTGTGTGTTGTGACAGAATTACACACAACATGTTACAGGAGCCTAAGTGATAAAGAAACTAACCCAACCTGGGGAAGATGGGGGAAGCTTTCCAGGGGAAAGAAGGGCAGTAGACTCTAGGCAGGGGGCATTATAATGTTAGGACACTGACTTGTCACAGGAAGGAAGGAAATGAGAAGATGCTAGATCACAGGAACAGCAGGACAGAACTAACAGGGATGTGTGCTTTAGGAGTGGGGGCTGGAGGTTCTTTCTATGCACTTACTTATTCTGTGCATAATTGCTCAGTGCCTACTAATGACCTGGCATTGTGCCAAGGGCTGGGGACACACTCACAACCAAGGCTTAAAGGATGACTTACAGGAGCTTACATTCAGATGCTCAATGGAAAGTCTAGATCAAAAGATGTCAAATCTCGTGCTGAAAAGTAGGTGCTTAATTCTGCAGGCAGTGGAAAGTGCCATGCCTAGGTATGCAACTAAGAGAAATATGTATTATATGTGTTTCCACACAAAAACTGGTAGACAAATGTTTCAGGCAGCATTATTTATAATTGCCAAATGTGTGAACTTATCAAGGATCCATCAAATACAAAATGGATAAACACAATTTGGTATAGCCACACAATGGAATTTTACTCAGCAGAAGAGACATGAAACATTGATAATGCTGTGGACATGAATGACCCTTGATAACCTTTTGCTAAGCCAAAAGCCAGTCTCTCTCTCTCTCTCTCTCCTCTTCTCTCTCTCTCTCTCTCTCTCTCTCTCTCTCTCTCTCTCTCTCACACACACACACACACACACACACGTACATTCTCTATGGTTATAGACATATAAAATGTCCAGAATGGGAAACTCTATGGAGACAGAAAGTAGGTGCACAGCTTACTTCCAGCTGGAGGAAAGTGTGAGTAGGGAAGGGAGGGATAACTAAAGAATGCAGAGATTCCTTTTGAGATGATTAAAATGGTCTGACACTGACTGTGGTGAAGGTTGTACATATCTGCAAATTTACTGAAAACCATTGCAGTGCAAATGAGTGAATTTTATTGTACATAAATTATATCTCGATAAAGTTGTTTAAAAATAGGGAGTCAATGAAGGCCTTGACACAGAACATACAATATCTCAAATTCTTGTTTTACAAAGTAAATGCAGGTATATGAGGAGTGAAGCAAGAGCCGGAAGTCAGACGAGGCTGCAGGGGTAGCCCCACCTTCCCTGGGCACTGAGGTGAGAAGAAAGGAGGAAGTCTAATGGATCCCACCAGAGCTTGTCGTCAGGGCTAGAGAAGTGATGGGGGTAAGGACTCAGAAAAAGCCACTATAGGCCCTGGCCGGTTGGCTCAGTGGTAGAGCGTCGGCCTGGCATGCGGAAGTCCCAAGTTCGATTCCCGGCCAGGGCACACAGGAGAAGCGCCCATCTGCTTCTCCACCCCTCCCCCTCTCCTTCCTCTCTGTCTCTCTCTTCTTCTCCCGCAGCTGAGGCTCCATTGGAGCAAAGATGGCCCGGGCACTGGGGATGGCTCTATGGCCTTTGCCTCAGGCGCTAAAGTGGCTCTGGTCACAACAGAGCAACGCCCCAGATGGGCAGAGCATCGCCCCCTGGTGGGCGTGCTGGGTGGATCCCGGTCAGGTGCATGCGGGAGTCTGTCTGACTGCCTCCCCGTTTCCAGCTTCAGGAAAAAAAGAAAAAGAAAAAAAGAAAAAGCCACTATAATCCTAAGTGAATAGCTTGTCTACCTGATTGCAATTACACTGTGAATAAAAACATAGAACATATAAGGCAGAGTTGGTTGGGCAGAGAAAACAACAGTGTCAATTTCACTAAGGTTAAGGGGGCACTGTTCTTGGGCCATCCACTAGCAAATTGGGAATAGGGGTCAGAGACCCCAGAGAGATACTGAACAGCAAGGGAAGCTGAAGCCCATCACTGGGGGAGACACCAAGGAGAGGGTGAAGAACAAGGAGACACAGTCCTAAGATGGAGCCTCGGAGACAGTTACTATATACAAGTTGAGAAAAGGATTTTTGACTAAGGATTGCACCCCAAAAACATACTGAACTCTTGCAGTCAATAAGAAATAAAGATAACCTAATAAAAATGGGCACAAAGTCTAATAAATGTATTCAATAAGCACATAAAAACTTCTCAATATCACTGTCATTAGGGAGAGGCAGATTAAAAGCACAAGGATTTACTACTACACAACTGTTTCAATAACTCAGATGGAAAAGACAGAATATGTTGAGTGTCTCAAGGATATAGGGCAACAGACATCTCATAAATTTCAAGTGGAAATGAAAATTGATAAAAATCATTGAGGAAAACTATTCATCGGTAGCTACAAAGTGTGAATATATGCATACCCTATGATTCCACAATTCAACTCCTAGATATATATCCAACACAAATGCAGACATACGCTCACAGAAAAATACATACTGTATTATTCATAGCAGCACTATTTGTAAGAGTTCCAAAGTAAATACCACTCAAATATCCATCAGTAATAAAATAAAAAATATACTGTGATATATTTGTACACTGAATCACTATGTAACAATAAAAATAAATAATCTATGCAATCATATTATGAATCTCATGACCATAATGTTGAAGAAAATCAAAGAAACACAAGAATATATAGTGTATTATTTCATGTAAGCCAAGCATACAAATAGGAATAACTGTCTATGATGTTAAGAGCCAGGATAATGGTTACCCACAGTGGCAGGGGGGCTGAGAAAATGGAAAGGACATGAGGGGCATCCAGATTGCAGCTGTGTTCATTTTCTCGATCAGGGCTGGGTACACTGATGTGTTCAGCTGATGAAATTTTATTGAGCTGTAGACTCTACACACCTTATGTATATATTCTATACTTCAATTTAAAAAGTAAATATTTTTAGAGAAATGGAAAAGAAAGAACCAGCATAAATATAAAGAAGAAATTATGAGGTCAGTAACCCAAATCCTAAAGAGAAGGATGCCTTAAAACAAAAGGACAGCATTTGGGGACATCACCTGGGGGTTTTCAAAAGTGTCAGTTACTTCAGAGAGATCAGCAAACCTGAGAACTAAAATGGATCCTTAGATTTGCAAATTGGATATACTCCTTTTGAAGGGAAATGCCATTTAAAATCAGATACTTTTATTTATTTTATAGGAATACGTAAGTGGATATGCTTAGCAAAATACACTGTTTTTGTAAAGGTTTTTCAAAATGAAAAGAAATACAGTATAACTTAGCCTTAGGTAAATATTAACTAGAAAGCATAACCCTTACCTGATTCTAATACTCCAAAATATTTATATATTTTCTTTATATTTGAATAAATGCTTTGAAATTTAGTGTCATCTTGATCAGACAATCTGAAAGCGGGCAAATGTATGGTTTAATCATTACTGGGAAAGCATTCCAAACTTTTATAAAATATTTCCAAAACAGGTTAAAAAAAGATAACAATTGTGCATTTAACTCTGATATATTTCAGTAATTCTATTTCCTACCTTTGAAGCAGTGAGTGAAGCAATGTCTTTCTGAATAAAAATCAGATGAAATTTCACACAATGACATAGAACTTAAAAATATGAAAATCTATCCCTAATAAAACAATAAAGGAACTAGATTTATCCTCCTGCATGTAAACATCCTCTCAATATAGAACAGTGAGCCATGAAAGAAGAGAACAAAGGAGGTGGTTCCTTGCTAGTGCCCAGCTTACTTCCTAGAGAGAGTTCCCAAATCATTTCAAAAGGAGAAAACCTAAATAGACTTGGTGGGATTTCTCCATAGAGTAGACAAAATGAGAGGCTTTGGGAGGCCAAGGTTGCTGGATCTGCAGAGCACAGAGAAGGAAGCTACACAGAGAGGGAGCCCCAGAGAGTGGAAGAAGGAACTCTTTGATGAGTCTTCAACTGTTTACTGATTTTGCACATGTGTCAGAAAACTCCTGATGCTGAATAAGAGACACCATAAAGTGGCAAGTGAAGTCACTGAAGTTCTCAGGGGGAGAGCGAGTTCATGCCCCAGACAGACAGAGTAGAAAGAACTTACAAGGTATCAGATGGAGTGCTCAAAAGGGTATCATCACACTGGTGGAGACCAAAGTAGTCAACACACGTGACAGGGATCCCAGAATGGACACCAGAAGAAATTAAGTTGATTCCAAGTAACCTAACTGCACAACAAATAAAATCCAATACGAAGTAATGAAAAACAACAAAATCCAATAATCAATAATCAAACATTTATGACACTTGACATCCAATAAAATATTGGACACAAGCTGGAAAATACGTGCTATTAGCAGCAGTAAATTCTTTCAGTAGAAATGCAGGCTACTGAAATATTACAATATTAGATTTATACACATTTACATTCACATTAAATATAAATGGCCTAAGCCAGTGGTTCTCAAACGTTTTGAAGTTGAGGCACATTTAAAATCCTATAAATAATTGGAGGTGTACTATATACAAATTTCTGAGAAATATGATATAATAATTAAGTCAAATATTAAAGAAAAAAATAAAGTTCAAGCATGCTTTTATGGTAATTAAATGAAATAAATATGACAAAATTAAATTTATTCTGACATTAAAAAGCATTTTTGTTACATTTTTTGTGTTATGATTTTTAGAATTCATAAAAAAGAGGGGTTAAAAAATTAAAAAGACAAAAAAGTTATCTTTATATACATATATATATATATATATGATTTCTTAATAAGATTTAGTAAATTCAGCAGGTCCCGGCGTGAATGTGTTAAGTTTTTTCATTCTTGTGTGTATGAGAAACATGAGCCTGATGTGTTGTCCTGGCAATTTCTTCGATGTTTGGGCATATATTTGAAAGGCAAACTCTCATTTCCTCATCAATACATTGAAGAATTCCTCTCTTTTTACTCTTAATTGTGTTGAGTGCAGAAAACTCACACAATACATATCATCTTAACTTTACACCAAACAAAGGATAGAAGAAACTTGCCTCCAGTCTTTCTGGGGAACATGGGGGGTAGTGTAAACAATCCAGCACCACAGCTTAACAGCCTTTTGCAAGCTAATCAGGCAGTGAGGTGGGGAGTTGGGCAGACTGTCAGCTTACAGCCAATTCCCCACACCTCTGTCCCCAAAAAATCTAAACTCCAAAAACTCTGTTGGTTTTCTGGTCCCTAACAGGCACATTTTCTCTGGAATACCATAGGGCACATCTGGAAATCTTCTAGGGTGCACCAGTGCGCCCTGGCACACAATTTGAGAACCACTGGCCTAAGCACTCCAATTAAAAGGTAGAAATTGTCTTATGGATGAAAAATCAAGATCTAACTATATGTTATCCAGTAGAAACCCATTATAAATATGTATATTTTTAAATCAGGTAGATTAAAACCAAAAGCATAGAAAAATACACTGTGCTAGCACTACTCTTAAAAAAGCTTGAGTGGCTACATAAATATCAAAGTAGATTTCAAGATAAGAAATATTGTTAGGATGGTTATTTCCTACTAATGAAATGGTCAATTCACCAAGATGACAATCCTAAAGGTTTATGTACCTAATAAGAGAACTTTAAACTAGAGACAACTGAGAACTGAGTTTCTTTCTTTATTAGTGCTAACTGCCATTAGGGTGATACAGCAATGTGTTTTATTGAATATTAATCGGCCTTTTTGTATGTTGATTTTAATACATGGTACATACAAAAAATCCAATCTTATCTCTTATGCCAATGGTTGGTTTAGCAGGGTCCACCCACACAGGTCTCCTCCATACCTTGAAAGGACTCCAAACTCTTTCCTACCTCAAGACCCACAAAAGAACTGGACTCTGTGCTGGGATACTTCGCCATCCTTTGCTCAATATTACTCATTCTTTGAATCTCAGCTTAAGCATCAATTGCTTTGGAATTCATTCCTGGTCTTTTATCGCCCACACTAGACCCGATGTCCTCTCAGCTTCCTGCATTTTCCTTCCCCAATCTTATATTAGCTCCTTGGTGTGTGTGTTATCCCCCCCTCCACGTTCTATACTGTAACCTACAAGAGGCACCTTATATATAGACAGTGAAACCTTATTCCTGGTATACAATGTAGTTAGTAATACATAACAGAAGCCCCCCAAAAAGATATAAATAAATATTTAAAATTATATTATGGATATATATATATATATAATTTCTTTGAATGAACAAATATTTAAAATGTAATTCATATACATCACTTATTATACTCTAAATCTCATCATATAGAACAAGTGGCTGAGAGAAGGAATTTCTCAGATGTTTTAAGAAGAACACATTTATGAGATTTTTAGCAACTATGTGTAAGAATGTTCTTTTTATCCAATATTTGTACTGATTTTTCTACAAGGAATAAGAGCTCAATTTTGCTATGTGTTTTACAAATCTCTGGAGGGGAAAAAATAAGAAAAATGTTAATGTGTTACCCAGAAAATGTCTTAGTATTGTTTGCAATATCCTTCCAGAGAATTATTTCCATATGTGTATAGGGAATTCATCTTAGAGATAAAGTCTCTGTCCCTTTGGATGGATGAAAGTCACTCTCAGTAACATTGCTGGAGGTTAAGTGTACATTTTCAAAGAATACAGACTCTGTAATGAGTAATGTGCGTGTAGTTTGCTATGTTCTGGCATTTATATTTTAAGCTCAAAGGTTTCAAAAGGCATGAAAGTGGCTGGTGATTTGGAACGAGCAGAAGATACATTGGGAATTATGACTATATGCAACAAAGCACATGAATAAACCAAAATAATGTAAATGACTCCTTAGGATTTGGGAACAAAAATAGAACAAATTAGTGAAGAAAGTGGGATGAGTGCAGATTCACATAAGGACTTATAAATTTAAGAAATCATCAACAAGCAGAGTGGGGAGAAAAAGAGAACATTATGATATTGTTGACAAAACTGTTTTTGACAGATTAAAAGGCTTGGTGAAAAGGAGAAAATTACAAAAAAGAATGTTGTCCAGAAATACAGCAATATATACTAAAAACAAAGCAGCAAAGCAACAGTAAAATAACACTATCAAAGGGATGGGCAGAATGAAATTAACTGTAGCCGACTCAATCACCTATCCTATGATTAAGGGGCAAAATGAATTCAAACCAGGGACTTTAATGAGACTTCAACAGAAAGAAGTATAAGGTCTAAGTCCAGCAGTGAACCCCTGAGCTCCAGTGTTAAGAGAAAGCAGGGAAGTCGATGACAAAATGATACATATTCTTGTTCATCTCATTGTTCAGCATCATTTTCTTTTGCTAGAACTTCATGCTACCCAAGGGCACTAAATTTTCCATTTTGCTGTGGTCTGAGGACTTGCATAACTCTAATTTTTAAAGTAACTTATTCTTCAGGAAGTTTATATAATTTATTTTGTGTTTTTTGTAATAAAACAAATGATCGTTCTCGTAGTTACAAATACACCCTATATGACAACAGTTTTCTGAACAAGAAAGACTCTGAGAGGACTGATGTTAGTCTAACCTGGTCCCTCCAATGCACCAGTCTAAGTTAGAGACCACTCACTGCTTCCTCTTATATGACTTCTTTAGTTCTCTCCAGAACATTAAATCACACACATACTCATCTACTGCCATTGGCATCTAACTGATGCCATCATCTTCCCTATCTCTTCACTGTCCTTAGGACTGTGTGTAATTTTATTCACTATTATCTTAATGGAGGGAGCTTCAGGGGCAGGTGGGCAAATAGCAGCAGAGCATGGATGCACAGTTGCCCTGCCTTACCAGCAATGCCTGCTGTCTCCAAAGCAGTGACAAAAAAAACCTGTGTCTGGGGCCCAGGTACAACACAGCCCTCTGTCTCACCACAGGGTGCTGGGGAACATGGCACAGAACTCCCTGACTTCCCTGGCATTGGCGCTCTCACACCAGCTTATCCAGCCTGCCTTGTTTTGCCCTTGCAAGATGTTTCTCCATCATGTGACTTGATTCATTGCTAAAACATCCATCTGTATTTTGCATTGTACCAAAAGGGACATTATTGTCCATTCACACCATCTGCTTACACGGCACTGAGGACACAGATAATGCAATGGACACTTAAATGTCACTCAAGTCAGGCCTCCAGTGAAGTAGGAGGGTGTTTCTTTGGGACAAAAGCTGCTACCTCCCTGAGGGTTCTCCAGAGCTAAAAACTGCTCTTCTGATCTCTGAGGAGGGGAGGCCAAGGGCATGCTGTTTCGCTCTCTGCACTTCTGTGTGCCCATTTATAGAAAAACCCATGAGACTGGCCTAAAATCCTCCATGCAGTATCAGGCAAGTCAACAAAGACATGGTTAGATAAGGCAAAGTCAAAACTGCCGTGCACCCTATCTCAACGCTACTAGACGATGAATGAAAAGGCGGCAACCCAAGAAAGAGGAATGGGTTACACACAGGAGATGGAGGTTCAGACACTGGTGAGAAACAAAAGGAGTTCCCAGAGCGACTGGGAGACTCCAATGTCACTGTCCAACTGGTGCGAGTCCGGTCAGTGCAGGAAGCAAGTGCCCGGAGAGGGGTTTCAAAAAACAAATGCATAAATAAACCTCTGAAGACCCTGATGTGTCTGGGAGGATTAAAAGGCGTATTTAGTCCTGCTGTAGAATTTGGGGGATGAATTAGTTATACATGCAGTAAAAACCAAGTAAACAAAAAAGTAAGTGATCATTAATCCTAGGGAAAACCTGAGGCTACCATAGAAAGGTAAACTGTTTATAATATGCTATGTGGCTCAGCTGTAGTAAATATTCACAGTTATAATAATGTAAACCCTAAATATTAATTTAAACCAAAATGGTAATATTGTTACATGGAAAAAATAGAAGATTAGGAGGAAAGGTATTCATAGCCCATAAAATAGATTTACAAGTCTTTAAAAACATAAATATTTCAATGCAAACAGAGAATTTGAAAATACAGGGGTGGGCAAAAGTAGGTTTATTGTTAACTGCTATGGAAAAAAATATTCAGGTTATGATGATTACAAAAGCTTTAGTAATAAAAAATAAAGTCGCAATGCAACTGTAAACCTACTTCTGCCCACCCCGATACAGAGAAAGAGCTTAGAAAGGAAAAAACCACAGAAAGCAAAAGTCTGTAGGTGAACATGTTTCTATAGAGGGTGTTTCATTCCAATTATGCTCAGAAGCAGAACAACACCTTCCTCGTATCCAATTACATGGCCGATATTTTGCCTCCATTACCCAGCATGAAGCACTGACACCACACTCGCTTTTGATGACGGAATGCAGGGTGTGGCGTTCACACCCACACAGGCTTATCTGGGAGGCACACATACTCCAGGCTTTAGAAAAAATTTCTGTTGATTTAAATCTTGGTAAATTATTCCCCAAAATTTCTGGTCCTCCAAGGTACACCCATAATGTGGGATCCAGCATTCCTAACATATCAGATAGTTTCCTATCTCCTCCTTTTACAAGTGATTTTTTCCCCTGTTTGATAATAATTCAGAAAGGACTCAGAACCTCACAAGGCACATACACAAATATGCGATCCATAAACTATGAGTTTTTAAATAAAAGAGCTAATGGCCGCCTATTTTTTCAGTTGCTTGGACCAAACACTTGGGGCCACCATGGTGCCTCTCTTTTTCTCATTACTTACCTTCCCTGCATCAGAAAGTCCATGAGCTGCACCGTCAGAACTGATGCAGAATAAGCAGCTTGCCATCTCTTCTGTCACCTGCCTGGGCCAAGCCACCACCACCTCTGCCCTGGATTGCCAGGATGGTGTCCATGGCTCCCTCTGCCACTAACTTTGCCCCTACCCACACATACACTCTGATCTGTCAGCCAGAGCCACCCAGCTGAACATGTCCAGTTATCTCTCTCTTCTCAGAACCTTCCAGGGTCCCCATTCTCTCATACAAAAGCTCATCTTTCTCTGTGGTCTATGCTCACTGTCCCCTCTCTGAGGTCACCTCCTACTCATCTTTGCTCATTCCATTCCAGCCTCCCTGGCCTTCTTGCTGTCCCCTGACCATCCCTATGGTGGGCTTGGACCTCTGGGCCTTTACACATGCCCTTCCCTTTCTGCCCGGGATGCTCTACCAGTATCCCTGACTCATCCCTCACCTTTTCAAGTCCTTGCCAATCCATCCCCTCCTCACTGAGGCTTGCTCTGACCAAGTGCCTCCGCCAAAGCGAGGAACCATGGCTATTCACATCACTGTTTCTGTCCATGGCATTGATTACTTTTCCCTGCATAATTTACATGTTTGGTATCTTTTTTTTAGCAAGAGGGAAAGAGAGAGAGACGGGGGGACAGACAGGAAGGGAGAGAGATGAGACGCATCAACTCGTAGTTGCAGAACCTTAGTTGTTCATTGATTGCTTTTATTATCTTTTTGATTGTCAGACTCTTCCTCCCTTTCAAATTTTAGTCTCTAAAGGACAGATGTTTGGTGGGTTTTGTTCCCTGGTGTATCTCAATATATCTTCTTGAAAACATAACTGATTGATTCAGTTCAACTCCATACAAATAAAAAATCTCAAAGAAAAACATAAAAATTTTCAACTTGCCATTCACTATCAGTGATTCAAATTCTACCTGTATGTTTACAGAGCATTTCTCCATTCCAAAGCCTCTCCTCCTACCGCTGTCTCATTCAGTCTCGGGAGTGTCTACTGTTACACCCTGTACTAGGTAACAAGACAGAGGTCAAGAGAAGGGAAAGGACTTATCTCTCCAGGACCTCCCAGTGTGTGTGATCTGAGCAGTACAAAGATGAGAGAGAGAGTGTCCCCTTCACTCAGTGAGATACATCTATATATGACTTTATTGTAATCTTTCTTTACGGGGCTTGCTGGCCTCATTTCTACCAAGACAGTATTGCCAATGCTTTACTAAATTTTAAATTTTATTTAAATCTGTTAGCATTGCCTTTTTTTTGGTTGTACAATAATGGAATAGCTAACATTTGCTGAATGTGTATTATGTGTCAGAACCATGCAAAGTACTTTAATATAAAACTTCATTAATCCTCAAACAAATCTTACAGGTTTGTTTTCCTATTAGAGATGAGAGGCCACATTGACTGTGACCTCAGTAGTAAGAAACAGATCTAGGACTTGGTCCCAGGAGTCACTGGGATCAGGCTCAGACCTTCCAAGAACGAGAGGCAAGTCCTGGATTCTCTCCTCAGGAGGGACACAAAGGCACGTAGGATTCTCTGTTCAGTTCCTTACAGGTCAAAATCCCCATGTTAGACACCTTTGATCTAAACGTTACTGCAGAATAATGATTTTCGAATCTCATCACAAGACATACGGGGCTAGGTACTGAATCTCTCGGGGCTCGTTGCAAACAAAGCCTTATAAACTGAGTCTCTGTCACCTTGCATCTCTGTAATTATGCACCTTCCAGGAGACTAAGGCTCAGCAATATCTTTAAGTGAGAATTGCATACACACACACAGAACCCTCTGACACTGAAATGTCTTTGATTATACCACTTATTTTCTTTATTTTTTTCCTAGAAAATTATCTACCTTGGTGTACTTCCTTCCAAGATTAAAACTGTGATTAAGGACTGAAACAACCAAACTAGAAAACAGGACTTTCAGACTGGTTTCCTCTAAAGACATCCCCCAGGCCAGGCTCCACATTGGAAATGTAGCAAGTTCCAAATACACTGTGGCATTAGTGCTAATTTACAACTGCATGGGGCTTTTCCCTCAGGGGACTAACTCTCAGCTAGAATTCATTAATTTTGACAGTTTTCCTATCACTAGAGAATGGATTCGCTGACTCACAGAAAGTTCATTAAAAAGAGAAGAATCTCATTCTTCTTGCTATTAAGTATTCAGAACAAAATAGAATATAAAGATTTTCAAGGCAACTAGATAACCCCAGAACCTATGAAATGTGGTTTGGGCTTCATCGAGCAGAAACTACACAACCACTCAAATCCATTTCCTGATGTCCACCAACCAGCTATGCAATGGGCCCAAGCAGCTCTGGGCTCCGAAGAAGGTCATAAAATAGAGTCCATTACCCACACTGGAAACTTGACTTGATTTGGATTTGACACTTCATTTGGAGAAATGTCCTGAAGGCATATCTTTTCTAGAAGGTTGGGGTTGGAGTGGGTGGCTGGCTGTTGCCAAATTAATTCTCCAGAACATTTTTAAACTTAAAGGAGTAAGACTTTTAAAATTTCCCTTCACAATGACTTCTGAAAATCAAATTGAGTTGTAAGGTCTAAAAGTTATTACTGGAAAATTTTAAATTAAACCAACTTGGCATCACTCATTTCCAAAAGGAAGCATGAATATAGCGCCACTCACAGTCCTTCCCAGAGTTTGATAAAAACTCAATCTTATTTGTAAAGACCTTAAATGGTATTATATGGAGAAAATAATGCCCCGTCTATCAAAGCCCAGCATGCTTTGATCCTGTTATGACTCTGTCCAAGGGATAATAACCTGGTGTAAGATGATGACGAGGAAGTTACCAAAGCAACACCATGTACAGGAAAGGAGGGTATTGGAATGTGGAGCAGGACTCACCATATCCCAACTTCTAAATCAGTAGTATCCTTATTTGCCTATTTTGGAATGGCTACAGTATCATATTAACAACCATAGTGCATGCAAGTCATTCACGATTACTGAAATTCAACATAAATATCACTAGGAAATATTATAAAGCAATTCTATTAGAAAAAAATAGCCAATAGAAAGTAATCCCACGGTCCTAAGGAATCATCACAAGACCTATTTTCATGTTTGCCTACTTGGATCAACTCTATATGCTTGAAAACAAAGAAATTGATATATCTTTGAGTCATTTCTTTAAAATATGAGGCCAGTAAACTAGAAAAATGCCATAGACAAGAAATTTAAATTTCAGGAAGGCAGGTATGAATGCAACAATGTGAACCATAAGTAGAAATGTCTGAAGAAATACACTGCTCACAAAAATAAGGGGATCAGAATGTGCAGATACTCCAGTACTTTCAGCCTTTTGTATAGTGCATTTTCACCAATGAAATAAAAGTTGGTTTTGCATCTCATTTGCATAATCAAACAACTTTCTTTGACTTGTTTGCTTTTCTGATGTTCTTGTTTAATAAAAAAATAAATAAAATGCTTCTTTTTTTATCGCTTCATATTCATTTTGAAATATCCCCTAATTTTTGTAAGCAGTGTATTTAGAAATGAATCAAAGTCAACCCTAAAGAAATTCTGAGGTCTCTAGGCATTAGATTGGTCCTCTTTGTCTTATTTAACATTTTTAGTAGTTACTGAAACAAAGATAATATAATGATAGCAATGATAATGAGAATAATATTAACAAAAAGTAACATTCATTCAATACTGTGTGGAACACTGTTTTTTATCTCCTCTAATCCCCCATCAGCCCCTCGGGGCAGGTACCATTGTCTCCATTCACAGGGAGAAAGTTAAGTCAGGTTATTGACAAGTTACACTTTTGGGGTGGGCCAGTAGGAAGTGTATTAGTCTTCCCAGGTTTCCATAACATCTTAACCACGGACTTGGGTCACTTGGACAACAGAAATTCATTTTCTGATAGTTCTGGAGACTAGAAGTTTAAAATCAAGGCATCAACAGGCCTTTTCCTCCTGAGGCCTCTCTCCTTGGCTTGCAGATGGCTGTCTTCCCTCTATATCCTCAGGTGGTCTTAAACACCTCTTTAAAGCTGTATCTGCAATGTAACCAGATTCTGGAAAACTAGTGGTTAGGGCTTCAACATAGAAATTTGGGGGACACAATTCAGTCCATAAAAAAGAAAAACAAAAATGGAGGCAGAAAAGGAGAATTTGAGACATGTATGATAGAAGAATTCTGAAGATTCTGCAATGAAAGCTAAGGGCAATTGGATGAAATGTTCTTGTGGCTCCAGCACCCACAAGAAGGAAGTTAATGGAAGGCAGGTTTTGCCTCCACATGAGGCAGACTGTGAGAATTGCCCAACGCTGAGGCCAGTGTTGCTGTGTTTCAGGAGAGTGATGTGTTGTTGCAGTCACAGGCCTTGAAGGTTGACTGGACAATGTCTGGGTGTTTCCGCCTTTCTATTAAGAAGCGTGAAATAACTATAACTGTCAGAGGCATACTTCTCTGCCTTGGAATAGATATATTGATTCTATCACTTGATCCTCTTGGAATCTCCCTTTGTGAGTGATGTGGAAAGGGTCTTGTAATTAATTACACATCTGCTCTAATCCCTAAAATAACTTACAGAATCACTGAGACAATTTCAAGTGAACATGCTTGGCAAAATTACATTACTTTTTGCCCCTCAACTAGTCCTAAATTAGTTGCATGCATCATATAACTGGAAGATTATAGTTGAAACCCAAGATACAAGCATAAGAATGATGAATTAAAATCACTTTTTGACAGGAATCAAAATGTGAAGAAGGTAATATATGTGACTATTACTACTATGTAATGATGCTCTGTGCTGGGCCTGGGCATGCAGCCAGCATCTGAAGCTGACGATCACCTGCTATATTGTTCCTACTTCTGTAAAAGTCTCCATTTTTTGTGCTGGGTAAGATCTATGCACTTGGCAGGTCAGATGAATGCATAAAATGATTTGGGGAAATTACAATGACAGCCAAAGTTTTATATGGAAAAATGTTCACATCCATTTTTCTTGCAATATCCAAGAAACACACTCTCCAAAATCAATACTCCCATTCATCCATGGGGCCATACTATGCTAAAGACTGGGCCTGGGACTGGGGAGTGCCGGTGGGGTTTAGGGGCGCAGGTAGGCACTGGAGGAACATAAAACCAGGTGGCTTCTGCCCTTGCTTTAATCCACAGGTGACAGTAATGACAAGAAGGGAGGTGGAGAAAGTGGGAAGGAGGGGGTATGCACAACGCTGGGACAGAGCCAAGAGGGGCAGTAGACACTGTCTGTCAGCCTGTGAGGGGTGCTGTCCGTCAGCCTGTGAGGGGCGCTGTCTGTCAGCCTGTGAGGGGTGCTGTCTGTCAGCCTGTAAGGGGCACTGGGGACAATGCTGCCGCTGGCTGCTTGGCAGTTTCAATTCCCCGCTCCAGGTCTTTTCTTCCATTTGAGGGTTCCTTCTACTGCAGAAGTGGTTCTCTACTGAGGGCCAATTTGTTCTGGTTGTCATAACTGGGAGTTTGGAGGGGGGGCGTAGTACATTATCTGATGATTAGAGGCCCAGATGCTGCTAAAGCTCCTACAAGATGCAGGGCAGGGCCCGCAGGAAGGATTATCCAGCCCCCAAAGCTAGCGGTACCATGGTGGAGAAACCCTGTGTGAGAGTGGGACATCCACAGTCTCTCTGCCCTCCCCCCAGACAAAAGGCAATCTGGGGAGAAAGAAGGGGCATGTTTCCTTCCCTTCCCCTCTCCTGCTGCCCCATGCCCGCCTGCAGGGACCAGTGCTCTGGTCAGCTCTCCCCCACATGGTACTCTGAGCTCAGCCTGGCTCTGGGCTTCAAACTGAGGCTTTGCCATAAAATGATGGTATTTTGATCTCCATGTGACTCCTCTCTCTCTCTCCTTATCTCTCTCCCTTTCTCTTCAGGTGTGGGAAGGGAACCAGGATGTATCATTAGCATCTTTAAAATACCAGCATCAGTTACCCTAAAACTTAAAATAGATAACAGGCCTTAACTAAATTCTCCAAATGTCACCACATAATAAACAAGGAGGAGACCGAGCTCCAGGAGGACCAAGTCAGATGTGTGTGCAGAGGACCACCTGGAGGGGCACTAGCGCCCTGCCGACAAATTCTGAACCTGCATGAGGACAAAACTGAGGGCCTCCAATTCAAGGAAAGCTTAACTAGAGGCTCTGGTTTTAATGGCTTCTAAAGAGATCAGACTGTAGGGCTACTCTAGAATAGCCTTTAAAATATGTTTTTAATTGAAAAAAATTTGTAACTGTGTGGTGCTGGAGGTTAGCTAGATTTATCATGGTGATCATTTCACACTCTCTACATATACTGAATCTAGATTATGTTGTTGTACCTAAAGCCAGTATCTATTATATGTTAATTATATATCAATTTCAAAGTTAAATTATATTAACATTAAAGAATTATATTTTGTAAAGGATCAGTAAGCACCTGGGAAAAGGCCTCTTTAGGCGATGATGACCATCCTGGAGTCCAGCCAGGAGTATCAAAGGTCCTTCCTTCCAAGGATGGAACCCATGTGGTGATCACTGTGCTTTCTTCTCGTCTTGCAGTGTGGGTCCAATGTGTCCCTTTGAATGAACGTAGATTTGTTTGTGAGGTCTGCCCATACATAACACACAGGCAGCCTGGTCTCTACAGATTCAATTAAGCCCTTCCCCCCACCACAGCAGTCAGAATTTGAATACAGGGCTTCCCAGTGGGTTTTCCAGGACTTCTTTTTTTTTTCAGTTCACACCTTATTTCCTCACAGATGCCTGTATGAATTCTTCCAAAACTAGGGAGTTAGTTTTTCTGCTTGCTTAAGATATGTGATCTTTAGCAACCTCTGGCTTTGTCAACTCCACCTCCGAGGGTCCCACAGGGTGAGGCATCTCCTCACACATGTATTTATGCAGAAGAAAAAATGTAACATGTTTTTGGAAGAGGAGAAAAGTAAGAGAATCTGGGGTTTGATTCGTCATCTTTATTTGCACCTATGACACAAAACAAATGTGCTCACTGGTGTGAAATTTAAGCAGAGGTGCTCACTGGTGTGAAAATTAAGCAATTCAATTTATAGAACTTGCTAAGGCAGCCAGAGATACACTGGCAAAGGAACCAATACTCTTTCCTCTTCCATTGTCCACACGCCTGCTGCTGCCTACATCATCCTATTATGTTGATTCCCATGCCCTCTCTCTCACACCAGAATGAAAATTCCAGACAGGCTAGAACCAAATCCCATTTGTCCCTGCATGCCTAATGCCTAGTGCAGTGCTGATGCAAGTGAGATACTTACAAATGTTCCTCGACCTGAATTCAGTTCACAGCATACGTGAGCTTATAAGTCTCAAAAGAGGAAATACAACTAGTGAAGGAACATGAAGAATTTATCTCAATTAAAGAAATTGGACTTTGGGTGATGGGAATACAGCGTAATCAAATGTCAAATAACCTAGAGATGTTTTCTCTGAACATATGTACCCTGATTTATCAATGTCACCCCATTAAAATTAATTAAAAAAAGAAAAAATTAAAAAAAATCAACCAATCAAGACATAAATAAGTGGAACAACAGATAGATAGTTCTCTCTTTCTCTCTCCCTTCTTCTCTTTAAAATCAATTTAAAAAAATGAATGTTGTTCATGGTAATCAGTTTCCCAGAGTAGACCAAAAGTGCTAATACATCCCAGAATAGACTAGTCACAGTATTAATCATGTTAGCCTGAGTATAAATGGTAGGGGAAGGTGGCAGTCTTTGCAGGAATAAAGACAAGCAGAAGAGAGGAAAGACTATTATGTTCTATCCTCTGAGCCAATGGATGTTTTTCTAGAAAGATCCAAATTATTGAACTGTATCCTTATCTATCCCCTCACCTCAATTTCTGCCTTACTCTCTCAGGATCCGGTACACCTCTCATCAAGCTCCCCTCCCCTCCTGGCACTCTGTATTCACCACCACAGTCCCATCACTGGTCCATCTGAACTCCTAAAGTCTCCAAATTCCAAAAATTACTTGCTCTCTCCTCCTCTTAGTCATAGCCCCTCCATCTATTTTTCCAACACAGCTGGTGTCAGGTGTCATTAAACAAGTTTACAGAAATGTGTGAATAACTGAAAGTCCCTATTTTTCCAGAATCACTTGATTTTTTAGGAAGGAATCTTGCAGAAACAAGTTATCTTTAATTGGTAGTATATTATGACATTTAGAAAACAAATAGTACAAAAAACCAAGTCAGTATAAATTGGGAAGAGTGTTGGAATAGTACGGAACTTGGCCGTTCCCATGGAAGAACACTGCATGTGAGTTGCTTAATCCTTTAAAATGTGTCTGTGATTTTCACAAACTCCTCCCTCTGACCCACAGATTTTCCTGATCTGGACAAAGTTGGATTTAAGTTAATCCTTGTTTTGGTCATTGCCGACTGGTACAAGCAGCCCCAGAATAACAAATGTTTGAAAATTTTTTAAAAAATGCATTTGCATTCATTTAAAATGAAAGCGTACACACATTTTAGAAGGCAACTTGGTCACAGATCCTGAAAAATGTGAGGGGAGCTGTGGAGGGCCCTGCACTCCTACGCTCTGCCCTGGGGCAGCTTAGTAAACCAGCCTCAGAAAAGCATGCCAAGATCCTGAAAAACCTTTCATCTGATATTTCCCTGTTGGGGAGCCTATATTATAGTATTAATATTTACCTTTCGTGAAGTACCTAACTATAATTGTGCTAAGACACCTTAAATGTCATTGTATCCTTTCATCCTCAACAGGCAACAACAATAATCCTGTGGGATGGGTAGTGGTCTCATTTTAAGAATGAGAAACAGAGGCTCCTATTTATTAGTTCAAGTATGGATGGCCACGAAGGCCACATGACTAAACAGTGGCAGAGCCACGACTCAAACCAGACCTGTGACATTTGCCAGCCCAGGGTTTTCCTTCCATGATGCATTCTGAGGTTACAATATCAAATAGCATAAATGATTTTTGCATCAAGTCATCCTTTCCAACCTCATTTAAAATCCCACAAAATTGGAAATTATCTAAATAAGCCATAACAGCCCTAGCCTGATAGCTCGGTTGGCTAGAGCATCATCCCGAAGCATGGAGGTTGCGGGTTCGATGCCCAGTCAGGGCACATATAGGAACAGATCTATGTTCCTGTCTCTCTCTCTCACTCCCTCTTCCTTTCTCATTAAAATCAATAAATAAATTTTTTTTTTAAATTTTAAAATAAGCCATAAGAAGAAAATTGATTATGGAGTACAATATTATGGATCAAGAATTATATTTAAAAAGACTATAAAATACTATAGAAATACAATGTAAACAGAAAGCATAATTGTGATTACACAGTGATTTCAATTAGAGAAACAAGTATATAAGCAAAAAAAATAATAAAAAAGAATATAAGGAATATTCCAGAATTATGGGAGTTAGGAAATAATAGATATTTTCCCTATTTTTTTTTTACAATGGATGGCTTTTACTAATGGGTTTCTGAATTTTGACTGTAAGTTATAAAGGCAGGTTTTGATTTCATTGCAACACAGAAATGATGTATATTATAAAAATCACACATTTGCTAAAAAGAGAGACACAGCTTTATAAGGAAATAAATCAGCACTTTACCCATCTACTGGAGAAGTTGGCACTTAAAAGCTCCACAACCTCTCTGGGTAGTGAGTCATATGTCATAGATCAACAACTAATTACAGGGCTGATGGCACTAAGTCACAGCGAGGAGAAAACAATCCTGGGTCGGCCTTGTTTCAGTCTCTTCTTATGAACTTAAACCAGAGGGGAGAGCCTGGGGCAGCTCCTTCCTACTTGTAGGCTTGCTTTACCTGACATTTACAGTACTGACCAACTTCCTGCTGACCTCTTCTTGGACCATTCTGTTCACTGGGCTGCCCCATTGAGCTCTGCTGAGCTGGACAGCAACGGGACCCAGGTCAAACTAAATTATACAAGCCTCCATTTATTTACCAAACAGACACAAAAACTAGTTTATGTTCATGCAAATTAATATGTATATTTAGTGTTATTTCTGGCCAATAAATGTTCAGTGGAGGGTAGTTAATATTATTAGTATTAAAATATAAATAGTAGCAATAATAAAGATCTTATGTAAATTTTGTTTGCTTTACACACTTCCGCTGAGGACAGGATTATGTTTCCTCCTCTCATTATCTCTCTGTATCTCAGCCATTGACCAAGATGAAAAGAAGTGCCCACCAGATCTGGACAGGGGACCACATGACAAAGGGAGGAGCCTGGTCTGCTGTGACAGTGGGTAGGGTCCTGCCCCTAAGTTCTCTGACAGAGAAGCTCCACCTTCGTGGGGTGGGGGGATGCAGTGACTGAGAGATGCTTGTATATATAAGAAAGGGGCACGTTCACCAACAACTTCTGCCTTTCTTTTTGTAACTTAATGTCAATGTATTGGATTGCTGGGTCTGCCATAGCAGACACCATAAACTGGGGGGCTTGAACAACAGAGATTCATTTTGTCTCAGTTCTGGTGGCTATGAGTCTAGATCAGGTTTGGTGTCTTCTGAGGTTCCTTCCTCTGCTCATAGATGGCTTCTTTCTCTGTGTCCCCACATGGTCTTCCCTCTGCGTACACGTGTCCTATTCCCTGCCTTAGGACATGAAGCATATCGGATTAGGGCCCAGCCTAAACGACATCATTTTACCTTAATTACCTCTTTAAAGGTTCCATCTCTAAATCCAGGCACATTCTGACATATTAGGAGGTAGGGCTTCCATATAAGAAATTTTCTTGGGGGGAGCACTCAATTCAGCCCACAGCACTGAGGATAATATGCAGCTTTTATTTCCTATGGTCACTCTCACTTAAAACATGTCTATTACAGTTTTCTCCCATGAAGAAAACCTTCTAACCCTGGTGGGCGGTGTAGTCTCAGCTGCTCAGTTCACTGAAGTCTCCAGTTCTCAGACGTGAGTTTCAGAAGCTGGCCACTATCACAGGGAGAGACTTCCAGCTGGAAAGACCAGTTCTGGACAAAGCACATGAGGCTTTTCCTGGCCACATTTAAACCAAGAGCCACAGCAAAACTTCACGAAGCAAATCTTTGCTAGGCTCGAGGTGAGAACTGTATATGAGCGAAGGAAGCTCCTATCATGGACAGCCCTTGCTGGCAACTGTAAACTGCCCTTGAAGAGCTCTGTAAATTCTGAGAGAAAGGAAACCTAAAGCCACTGTAAGGAGGAATAAAGTGAGACAGACAGCCTTCTTTCAGATCTGAGACTTGCAACCTCAAATATTCAGTTAGCTTTGAGCCATGCCTGCCCAAGTCTGACATGCTTGACTGCAGCCTCCTGGCAAAGCCAAAGGGAGCTCAGGGGATGAGTGAGTTGGTCAGAAACCTAATGCCTTGTGCTTGGTCCCTGCCAGATAAACTCAGGTTGCCAAGTGAGGAGCTGTCCACAGGTACCCCCTTCCCCAGTACATTTCCATACAGGACAGGCACGATAAGCTCTTCTTTAAAATTCAAGATTTCCAAGTAGCATCAAGCCTCATTTACATCTTAGTGCAAATTAACTTAATCACACAATTTCTTGCATTAGTTGAGTGCTGCTATGTGTTTCAAGAATGGACAGCTTCAGCTTGGATAAGGTGGATGGAAGGGAAGGTCTGGATCCATTTGGATGGAGTTAGGGTCTTTGACCCAAGCAAGGCAGGCTGGAGACCACATATTTCTCGGTGGGTGGAGACCCTGGGGCTGAGAGAGGGCTCAGAGAAACAGGAAAGATAGCCAGCAAAGGAGCAATGACTCCTTTGAAATTTTGCCCGGAGACTTTAAGATAAGTGGTAAGGCCCTGAAAACATCTCCTGTATTTTGCCAGGTACTAGTCAAATATCAGAAGTTGAGAATGAGCTAATTCCATACTGCTTTCCACAGTGGCTGTACCAATCTGCATTCCCACCAACACTGCCTAGGGGTTCCCTTTTCTCCTCACCCCTTCAAGACTTGTTGTGTGTTGATTTATTGATGATAGCCATTCTGACAGGTGTGAGGAGGTATCTCATTGTGGTTTTAATTCACATTTCTCTAATGATTAGTGACATTGAACATTTTTTTGTATGTCTCTTACCCATCTATATGTCCTCCTTAGAAAGTGCCTATTCAGGTTCTTTGCCCATTTTTTATTGGATTATTTGTTGTTTTTGGTGTTGAGTTTTATAAGTTCTTTATAAATTTTGGATATTAAACTTTTATCAGAGATATCAACAAATATGTTCTCCCATTCAATGTGTTGTCCTTTAATTTGGTTGATAGTTTCCTTTGATGTGCAAAAGCTTTTTAGTTTGATATAGTCTGATTGGTTTATCTTTTCTCTTGTTTCCCTTGGCTGAGGAGATATATCAGAAAAAATAGTCCTACAAAAAATGTCTGAGATTTTACTGCCTATATATTCTTCTAGGATTTTTATAGTTTTTTGTCTAATATTTAAATCTTTAATCCAGTTTAAGTTTATTCTTGCTATATGATGTAAGAAGATGGTCTGGTTTTATTTTTTTACACATATGTGTTAAATTTTCCCAACACCATTTATTGAATAAAATGTCTTTACTCCATTTATGTTCTTGACTCTTTTGTTAAATATTAATTTAATTGACCATATTGGTGTGGGTTGATTTCTCGGCTCTCTGTTTTGTTCTTTGATCTATATGTCTGTTTTTTATACCAGTACCATACTGTTTTGGTTACTCTGGCCTTGTAGTACAGTTTTATATCAGGTAGCATAATTCCTCTAACTTTATCCTTCTTTTTCAAGATTGCTGTGGCTATCAGGGTCTTTTGTGATTCTAGATAAATTTTTGGAATATCTGTTCTAGTTCTGTGAAATACACCATTGGTATCTTGATAGAAATTGCATGGAATCTATAGATTGCTTTGGGTAATGTGCACATTTTAATGGTGTTAATTCTCCCTATCTATGAACATGGTATATGCTTCTACTTGATTGTATCTTCTTCAATTTCTTTCTTCAGTGTCTTATAATTTTATGAATACAAGTCTTTTACATCATGGTTAAATTTATTCCTAGGTGGTTTATTCTTTTTGAAGAAATTGTGCGTGGTATTGTTTTCCTGGTTTCCCTTTCTGATAGATCATTATTGGTGTATAAAAATGCAACTGGTTTTACTAAATTCTTTTATTAGTTCCAGTATTTTTTTTTTGGTGGAATCTTCAGGGCTCTCTATGTACAATATCATTTCATCTGCAAATAATGATAATTTTACTTCCCCCTTTCCAAGTTGGATGCCTTTTATTTCTTCTTCTTGTCTGACTGTTGTGGCTAGGACTTGCAGTACTATTGAATAGAGAGGTAAAAGCAAACATCCCTGTCTTCTTCCTGATCTTAAGGAAAACACTTGTAGTTTTTTCTCATTGAGTATGTTTTTTCACCCAGTGATTCCACTTCTGGGAATATATCCTAAGAAACCTGAAACACTTTAGGAAGAATAAACATCATTAAAATGTCTATATTACCCAAAGCAATTTATAAATTCAATGTAATACCGATTAAAATACCAATGACTTACTTCAAAGATATAGAAAACATATTCCAAAAATTTATATGGAACCAAAAGAGAACACGAATAGCCTCAGCAATCTTGAAAAGGAAGAATAAAGCTGGAGGGAACACACTTCCGGATATCAAGTTATATTATAAGGCCATTGTACTAAAAAAAGCATGGTAGTGGCATAAGAACAGGCACATAGATCAATGGAACAGAACAGAGAACCCAAAAATAAACCCACAGCTCTATGGACAACTGATATTTGACAAAGGAGGTAAGGAAATACAATGGAGTAAAGATAGCCTCTTCAACAAATGGTGTTGGGAAAATTGGACAGCTACCTGCAAAAAAATGAAACTAGACCACCAACTTACACCACTCACAAAAATAAACTCAAAATGGATAAAAGACTTAAATGTAAGCCATGAAACCATAAGCATCTTAGAAGAAAACACAGGCAGTAAGCTCTCTGACATCTCTCGCAGCAATATATTTGCTGATTTGTCTCCACAGGCAAGTGAAATAAAAGACAGGATAAACAAATGGGACTTTATCAAACTAAAAAGCTTCTGCACAGCTAAAGACAATAAGAACAGAATAAAAAGACAAACTACACAATGGAAGAATATATTTAACATTGTGTCTGATAAGGGGTTAATAACCAAAATTTATAAAGAACTTGTAAAACTTAATACCAGGAAGACAAACAATCCAATCCAAAAATGGGCAAAAGAAATGAATAGACACTTCTCCAAAGAGGACACACAGATGGCCAATAGGCATATGAAAAAATGCTCAACATCACTAGTTATTAGAGAAATGCAAATTAAAACCACAATGAAATATCACCTCACACCAGTCAGAATGGTGCTCATCAATAAAACAACACAGAATAAGTGCTGGCGAGGATGTGGAGAAAAGGGAACCCTCCTGCACTGCTGGTGGGAATGCAGACTGGTGCAGCCACTGTAGAAAACAGTATGGAGATTCCTCAAGAAATTAAAAATCGAACTGCCTTTTGACCCAGCTATACCACTGTTAGGAATATACCCCAAGAACACCATAGCACTGTTTGGAAAGAAGAAATGCACCCCCATGTTTATGGCAGCATTGTTCACAATAGCAAAGATCTGGAAACAGCCCAAGTGTCCATCAGTGGACGAGTGGATTAAAAAGCTTTGGTATATATATACTATGGAATACTACTCAGCCATAAGAAATGATGACATAGGATCTTTTACAACAACATGGATGGGCCTTGATAACATTATACTGAGTGAAAGAAGTAAATCAGAAAAAACTAAGAACTATATGATTCCATACATAGATGGGACATAAAGATGAGACTCAGAGACATGGACAACAGTGTTGGGGTTACAGGGTGGGGGGAGGAGAGGGAGGGGGTTGGGGGAGGGGAGGGGCACAAAGATCATGGCTTTTCAGCATTTGCCATATTCCCCCTTTAATCTATAGACAGACAGCAAATATTTACTTATGGTGTTTCCACTATAAAGACTGCTGTCTTAGGGACAAATGCTGATGAACTCTTTCAGCAGTTCCTCCTTCTTCAAAGACTTATATGTTAACAGAGAGCTCCATGTTTCATAGGACATACTCAAGCTCACTCCATGCTCCCTGGAGCTTTAACACAAGGGAATGCCCTTTTTTTTTCTCTTTTCTTTTCTTTTCCTTTTTTTTTTTTTTTTTTTTGTTGTTGTTGTTATATTTTTTCTTTTATTTACTTATTTTTTTGTATTTTTCTGAAGATGGAAATAGGGAGGCAGTCGGATGGGCTCCCGCATGTGCCTGACCGGGATCCACCTGGCATGCCTACCAGGGGGGGAATGCTCTGCCCATCTGGGGTGTTGCTCTGTTGCAACCAGAGCCATTCTAGCGACTGAGGCAGAAGCCATGGGGCCATCCTTAGTGCTCGGGGTGGCTTTGCTCCAGTGGAGCCTTGGCTGTGGGAGGGGAAGAGAGAGACAGAGAGGAAGGAGAGGGGGAGGGGTGGAGAAGTAGATGGGCGCTTCTCCTGTGTGCTCTGGCTGGGAATCGAACCCGGGAATCCTGCACACCAGGCCAATGCTCTACCACTGAGCCAACCGGCCAGGGCCTAGGAATGCCCTTGTTGATCAAGCTACCCAAAAGAAAATTATATGGAGCAACCATGACAGACCGAGGAAGTGAGTCTCATACTATTCATCACCAGAACGCTGCAGCCCAGTGTAAACAGTTTTAACTTTCTCGGGAAGCAGCACGGCAGATTGGGAAATCCTGTCCAAGGGGTTCTATACTGCCCCTTCATTTGGAGTTAACCCTCAAGGACCCCT
This sequence comes from Saccopteryx leptura, assembly GCF_036850995.1. Taxonomy (NCBI): domain Eukaryota; kingdom Metazoa; phylum Chordata; class Mammalia; order Chiroptera; family Emballonuridae; genus Saccopteryx; species Saccopteryx leptura. The sequence goes on along the minus strand of NC_089504.1, from coordinate 218,552,764 downwards.
ACCAGGACAACTTTGGCAAATGGATGTTACTCATATACCTTCATTTGGCAAACAGTCGTATGTCCACATTACAGTGGATACATATTCCGGATCTATAGTAACCTCTGTCAGAACAGGAGAGGCTGCTAAGCATGCTATAGCTCATGGTCTGTATGCATTGTTCTATTATTGGATTTCCTAAACTGGCTAAACTGAAAATGCTCCTGCATATGGAGCAAAAGCATTTACTGTATTTTGTCATACTTACAATCTTTAAAGTTAAGGTATTATTAAAGTGTACTCAGCAAACATTTTAAGGTCAATTTAAAAAAAAAATTTAAAAGAGGGTAGTTATATCCTGGAACACCTACAGGTCTACCATATCATGCTTTTTACTTAAAAAAAAAATTTACATTTCTTTGGAATGCTGATGAACAGGAGACACCAAATCTTTTCACCTGCAAACTACTACCTTCTTTATTAGATCCAGCTAATAACACTGATTTGTCTTTTTCCAAATAGATCCAGATATTGGAAAAGATTTATATAGGCAGATGGGGATCCTCAAACCCCTCAGCGAGATCTACTGAGCATGGCTTTTAAGATACCTAGAGGCAGAAAAAGCCCAATAGAGATCAGGGGAACTACCAGCTTTTAGGATACACCCGTAAAGGCTCTAACGCCCCAAAGGGGTCTCATAGGATGCCATCTGGGTCCTGCTTCAATAGTGGAAAGGAAGGTCATTGAGCTAAAGCCTGCCAGGCTTACATGCCTCTGCTGTGAGGAGACAGGGACACCGGAAGGTAGGCTTCCCCCTCGCTCCTCTAAGGGAGGGTTCAGTCTCTCCCAGCCCTGCTCCAGCCACCTATGTCCTAACCTTGCCCAGAAAGCTGGGGTTTGCCACTGAAGGCTGAAGGTGCCCAGGGCCATCGGCCCCATCTACAACACTGTGGACGAGCCTAGGGTATTTCTTCCAAGAAGCAGGTAAACTGATCTCATTTGCACAAAGGCCACTTAACTATGTTTTGCCTGAATAGTCAGGTTTTTTATTCTTCCCTCAAAGATCTCTGTTGTGGGTGTTGATAGTCCTATTTTCTGCAGCTTTGCTTAATATATAGTGTTTCCTTTATCCCTCCTACCTCAATGCCCCACTCATATTTCAGGCTGGGACCTACTCCTAATTTAGAGCTCTCTTTCCCCCTTTTGCCAACTTCTATTATGAATCTACCTTTGCCACCTAGCTTAGTGTATCCCAAGGTTCTCTTTACCATGCCACAGTCGCAGAGCTCCAGGGAAAAGCAACCTGGTCTCATCTATCCAGGCAGAGGAGAACAGAGCTCCATATCCACACATGCTGCAAATGGCTTTTCCAGTCTACCTGAATCATTACCAGCTAGAAGCAGTGGTCATTGGGACTTGGACATGAGCTGCAATGTATAGAATGGTGACAACAATTCCAGTGCCATGCGGACTTTTCCTGGATGTGTACTTTTCTTGGACTCCTGCTCCCTGTGACAGCTCCTAACAGACTGAACTGTGATTGCGTTGCATTTTTCAGGGATTTGGCATGGTGATGGGGCCAACTTGGACTTGGTGAACATGTTAAGGACACTACTCTTTTATGGATTCTTGCTGTATTGGCCACGAGTTTGCTTAAAGGTTTTTAATCACTGTAAAAAAAATAGAAGACTGGATAAAGAAGATGGAGCACATATACACCATGGTATACTATTCAGCTAGAAGAAATGATGACATCAGATCACTTACAACAGAATGGTGGAATCTTGATAACATTATGCGGAGTGAAATAAGCGAATCAGAAAAAACAAGAACTGCAGGATTCCATACATTGGTGGGACATAAAAGTGAGACTAAGAGACATGGACAGGAGTGTGGTGGTTACGGGGGGGTGGGGGAGGGAAGGAGGTAGAGGGGGGGAGGGGTACAAAGAAAACTGGATAGAGGGTGACGGAGGATGATCTCTCTTTGGGTGATGGGTATGCAACAGAACTAAATGACAAGATAACCTGGACATGTTTTCTTTGAATATATGTACCCTGATTTATTGATGTCACCCCATTAAAATAAAAATCTATTTATATATAAAAAAAAGAAACCTTAAACACTAATTCAAGAGAATATATGCACCCCTGTGTTCCTTGCAGCATTATTTACAATACTATAGCCAAGATCTGGAAACAGCCCACATGTCCATCAGTAGATGAGCAGGGGAAAAAAAGTTGTGGTACATATGTAATGTCATTTGCCAAGACTAGATAAGTCAGCATGCAGTCTCTCTATTCAAATTAATTCAAGGTTTCTTAGCTAAGTAGCCACTATGTACAATGCAGGTAGGACAAATTCTATTCCTCTCATATGGAACTTAGTGGGGAGAATAGCATGAGCTCCAAGGGTCCTCTCACAGCAGAATGATCTCTAGTTTCTGAGAGGGTGTGACTCTGTGACGTACTGAAAAGATCAAGCATGGCTATGCTGGAGATAAAAAATGCCTAGTTGAAAGGCTGTTGGACAGAATAAAACTGCATATTTAAGTTACACAGGGTGGGTGCCTAATATCTTTTATATCTGCATAAACAATCATGCACATGTGCACACACACACACTCTCCCACCACCCACCCCCAACTATTTGTCCCTGTGCATACCAAAGGGGCTTGTCTGCTACCTTCCAGAGCAGCGGTTCTCAGAGTGTGGTTTCCCAGACCAATAGCATCAGCCTTACCTGGGAGCTTGTTAGAAATGCATAACATAGCCCCAACCACAAACCTATGGAATCAGAAAACCTGTGTTTTAATGAGCTCTCCAAGTTATTATAATGTACACTTAAGTTGGAGAACCACTAGTCTAGACCAAGGGTTAGCTACCTGGCTGAACACTAGATTCATCTGGTATATTTCTAAAAAGAGTATATACCATGGCCCTACCCAGACTAAATAAGTCAGAATCTGCATGAATAGAGTTCAGGCCCAGAACTGCCATATTTCCCTATATATCATATAAGACACTCCCATATTTAAGACACACTTTAATTTGGGGGCCCAAAATTTGAAAAAAAAAATGTATTATGTAAAGTTATTGAACTCAAGTTTTATCTATCATAAAATTTATACAACTCTTCATCACTGTCAAAATTCCCATCCATTAGTTTGTCCTCATCTGTGTTTAATGATGAATCACTGTCTTCATATATTGCCCCGTCCTCAGTTCCATTTATGGCATTTGAAATGCCACACTTCTTAAATGACTTGACAGTGATCTCAATCTTGTTATTATCCTAGGATCTTTTCACCCAGGTACAAACTTCTTCTATAGTTGGTTTCTTTATTCTTCCTGCTGCTGTCAAATTGTTCCCAGAAGACTTCATCCATTGGTTCCATTCATGTCTTATGGCAACTTTGAAGAGTTTGTTAATGCTGACATCAAGTGGTTAGAGCTAGGATGTCAAGCCTCCAGGTTGGTGGCAAGTTTTGTTTTTTGCTCTGCAGCAATCTTCTTTGTGTTTTTTGTTATGGGTGCCCTGAACTGATCAAGCACCAAAAGGGCAGGTTTACGTAAGAGCCCACCTGGTCTCCTTCTCCAAACTTTCTCAAACCAGATCTTCATTCCATCCTGATCCATCCAACCCTTGTCATGAACATGGATAATCACTCCTTGAGGAATGTCTTCTATCAGCATTGTTTTGCATTTGAAAATCAGCACAGGAGGCAGTTTGGTTCCATCAGCACAACTGCTAGAACAACTGTATAATGGCTCTTTTCATGTCCACTTGTCTTCACAGCTACAGTTTTCACCCCCTTCTTATCAACAGTTCTCTTACTGGGGACATCAAATTGAAGGAAAACTTTGTCCATATTTGCAATCTGTCCCAACTCAAACTGATGTGTTTTTCTGACATTGAATGACAAAACGATGAAATTCAAGGACCTTCTGCTCATAGCTTTCAGGCATCTTTTGGGCAAGCCTGGTGCATGTATGTATGCTTAGTCCATACCATTTTGTGAACCTGAAGCACCAATTGTGTCCTCCTTTGAAATCAGTAACTTCTTTATCATCAGCAATTCTTCTTGCCTTATGATGCACCATCTTTGTGGACACAGGAATTCCAATTGCCCTTTGCTGTTCAATCCATATCTTCAATTCCCTCTCTAAATCAGGCCATTTTGCTGACTTGCCACTCATGGCTTTCTTCTGCTGTGGCATTTTCAGTAGGGTTTCTTCTTCCCGTAGCCAGTCTTGGATTGATTTCACAGTTGGAGGAGGTGCAAACTTATGTTCAGCAGCACGATTTCCATTCACTTTTGCAAACTGGATCACTTTTAACTTGAATTCAGCCCTGTGAGAAAATCTTTTCTGAGCCATTTCTGGGAAGAATGTGGCAAAATGTAACCTACCGTAATAAACTGGTAACAAGTGCAAAACAGTAAGCACAAAGACAAGTGCAAAAAAGCAGGAAATGCAAGTAAAAAAAAAAATCTACAACCCACTGTATAAGACACACCCAGTTTTTAGACCCCAAATTTTTCAGAAAAGAGTGCGTCTTATACATGGGGAAATATGGTATCTTTTTAAAGATCTCTCCCAGGTGACTCAAATGTGTAGCCAATGCTGACTAACCGCTGCTTTGGGTCCCACATTGAGGGGTTAATTAGTAGTTCTTGTATTGAACATTCTTCTCTTCATTCCTTTGTTCTCACAAATGCAAATGCCTAGTAATGCCAAGCACTGCAGTGGCAATGGGGATCTAAGATGGCCATGGGTTACACATTTCTAGAGTTGATAGTTGGGTGGGCATCATGAAAAGCCCACCATTTACAGCCACACAAGCTGTACACTACACAACCTCCAGTGGGTGCCCTTCACATCTCTGTACACATCCCGTACAGCCACACACAACATCTGAGCTTGAAGCCCAAGGAAAGCCTGGCACTTACAGATGTAGAATACATAAGTTTCAAGCCTCTGCTGTGGGCACTGCCAAAGACTTTACAGGAAGTCTCAATAGCACCAGTGAATTGATTTTGTATTATTCTGTTTTGTATAATTACTGCATTTATTAACTTCTAAGGGACACTATGGTTTATGACTTTGTTGAGCATGGTGGTTTTATTTTGTAATGAACTGTAACCAATATGTAGTATTTTCCTTTTGAAGTTACTTTATTCCTGCTGGGGTAGGCTAAATAACAGCCCCCTAAATATCCCGGCCTTAATTCCTGGAATCAGTGAATGTTTCCTTATATGGCAATAAGGACTTCACAGAGGTGATTAAGATAAAGATCTTGAGAATGGGAGATTATCTTGGATTATCTGGGTAGGCCATAAATGCAATTACAACTGTCCTTATAAGAGAGAGACCAAGGGATATTTGATACATGAGAAGGAAACAGTGTGACCACTGTTGACAAGATGCTACACTTCTGGCTTTAAAAATAGAAGGGGCTAGGAACCAAGGAATACAAGGAACAGAGCCCTAGAGTGGCAAAGATTAGAGACTGCTGTCTCCCTTATAGCCTCTGCAGGGACCATGATCCTCCTGACATTGACTTGGGTCCAGTGAAACTTATTTTGGACCTCTGAACTTCATAACCGTAAGAGACTAATGTGTGTTTGTGATTATTTGATACAGTAGCAGTATAAAACTGATATAGTTATGTGTACTCAAATTTTAAAAATTCAGAGAAATAGAGGTTTGGGAGAAAAGTTAAAAGCAAGTGAAATTATTGACCCCTCCCCTCTTTAGTTGGCCAGGCTCTGTGCTGGTTACTTTACACAGATTGCAACAATCATGTGAGAAAGGTGACAGCATCATCATCCATTATCATCATCATCAATAATACCCCCACCACCGTCTTTATCATCATCATAATCATCTTTGTCTTCTATCATTATCATCATCACCGTCTTTATCGTTATCATTATAATTATAATTATCACCATCACCATCACCACCACTATTTTGGTTTTAAAGATGAGAAAACTAAATTTAAAAAAAAGTTAAATAATGTCCCCCAAACCACTCACCTGGTAAGTAGTGGAGATTGAAACCCATGTATACTTGTCTCAAAAGTACAATTTCCAAAATATACTTTCCCCTAAACAAATTAACACTTACTATCTGAAAATGTTTTTTGCATTGAGTTCTAAAATTCTACTCCAATTAGAACATAGCAGTCTACCAGTTAATGATCTTATGGCCTAAAAGCAAAGTGGCCAAAGCCACCACTTCCAAAGAGCTACAGAGCAGATTTCCCCACTAGCAACCTGAGAAGAGCAGCCCATCCCAAACGTGAGTGTTGTAGGTGGTCCACAGACACAGTTTATACAGCAATTAACATGGTAAAATGCAACTGACTACACGCCATTCAATACCATCGTCCCCAAAAGAAACTGTTTTTGCATCATCCACTCCTGGAGGCCACACTGCTCCATCTGCATTGCCATTTCTGTACTTTTTCTCCACCCGGACATAACGAGATTGTCAGCCTACTAGAGAGGTAAAATTTCATCTCCCACCCAAAAAATGCAATGAGGGTTTGCTCAGATTGGAAAGAAAAAAATTCAATTTATATTAAAAAGTACAATCTTAGATGAAGAAAAATTATAAATTTTATTATAAATTAAATTTTATAAATGTTAACTCTATAATGCATAATTTTATAAATAAAATTTATTCATGGCACAAAAAGTTATTCAGAGACAATGATTTTATTTGGTCAAAACTTCTCAGTATTTCTCACAAGTTTTTGATCTGAGGAACTCTCCTAATCATCCCTCAAAATTTGTCATTGCATTTGTGATAGAGTCAAATTCCCTAAAACAATCAATCAACTGAAAGTAAAGTCCAACAAAAAAGAATAATTCTGGTGCTTTATACTTACATAGCAATTCCCATGTACCAGGCAATGTTCACAGTCTTCATAGACAGTAACTCTTTACTCTTCCCATTAGGAGCAGATACTTTAGTCATTCCTGTTTTGCAGATGAGGAAACCGAGGCACAAAGCTACCAGGAAGCAGAGCCAGAATTCTATCCTAAGCATACTGTCTCCAGAGCCTGTCTCTTTCAGCATAATGTTTCAAGCTCTCATCAAAATTCTAAGAGGACTTTAAGAGGAACTTGAATTTCTTACTTCAAAATTTACCCCAAAATCTAAAGAGGTGAGAAGAGCAAGAACTTGCCCTCCTAGAAAACAAGACTGATTATGAAACTCTGTTAATGAAGTCATTGCCGTGTTGGTATAGAAATAGATTAGCAGACTTCTAGAACAAATTAGAGTCCAGGGACCTGCACATATGTGGAAAAGTGGTATCCATAGGACAGAGATATAATGGGAAGAAAAAATGAAATAGTTCAATTAATGATTCTGGGGCTCTTTGTTATCTGGATGGAGGTAACTGAAATTTAATCCCTATCTCTCACCATACAGAAGTCAATTCTAGATGAATTAAGGCCTTAATGGAAAGAAAGGTAATACAAAATGATCTAGAGGGGAGGAAAAGGAAATCTTACAGTAGGAAAGCATTTTTTTTTTTTTTTGTATTTTTCTGAAGTGAGAAGCGGGAGGCAGAGAGACAGACTCCCATATGTGCCCTACTGGGATCCACCCGGCATGCCCACCGGGGGGTGATGCTCTGCCCATCTGAGGCATTGCTTGGTCGCAATCAGAACCATTCTAGCGCCTGAGGTGGAGGCCATGGAGCCATCCTCAGAGCCCGGGGCCAACTTTGCTCCAATGGAGCCTTGGCTGCAGGAGGGGAAGAGAGAGATAGAGAGAAAGTAAAGAGGAAAGGGTGGAGAAGCAAATGAGCGCTTCTCCTGTGTGTCCTGGATGTGAATCAAACCCAGGACATCCACATGCCAGGCCGACGCTCTACCACTGGGCCAACCAGCCAGGGCCGGAAAGCAGTTTTTAAGACACAAAACACTAATCAACAATTGTAAAATTAATCTACGGTCACCTATTAATCAAGAAAAACAACAGTAAGGTAAAATATCGTATATAAGCCACAAACTGGAAGATATTTATAGCTTTAGTAACAATATAACTTAAAAAGAATTAGCATAAAGAATGCATAATTACTCAAAAAACAAAACAAACCAAAAAAAACCCAAAAAAACAAGAGAAAAAAGATAAATCACTCAATTAATGCCCTGAGACTCTACCCACCCAACTTGCTGGTCCACCCAAGATGCTTCCCAGCAGCTTTTCATACAACTAACCTGTCTAGCTTATGCTATAGACTTTGCTAAAATCTTTCAAAGATTCACAAGCCCTAAGCAAGCAGTGTCTGGCCTCATCAACTTGTAACTCTTGCTAAGCAGCCCCAAGCCCATCACTAGTGGCAGTGGCCTCAGTTCATAGCTTAGCCTTTCCCAGGCATCCCTAAGCCAAGCATAAGTGGCAACAATCTGTAGATCACTTTGTAGCAACTACCACATAGCACTGGGCTAGGCACAGGCAGTGGTTGACCTTGGCCTATACCAGAGCACCCACCCAAGAGGTCTCAGAGCCAACACAGCTGGTGGTCAGCTTCAGACATATCAGAGCACCATCTACAACCTCCCCAAATGACACATCCAAACAGTGAACTTGATAGGCACCAGATCTACGCTAAAGTTCATTCTGCAATATGTATATTAGATAAAATAGACTTTAAAACAAGAGACAAAGAAGGACCCAGCAAATCCACTTCTGGGTATTTATCTGAAGAAACCCAAAACACTAATTTAAAAAAACATATTCATCCCAATGTTCACTGCAGCCTTATTTTACAATAGTCAAAATATGAAAACAACCTATATGTTCATAGATAGACGAATGGATAAATAAGAGTTGATATATATACACAATGGAATATGATTCAGCCATAAAAAAAGAATTAAATCTTCTATTTCAAACAACATGGATGGACCTAGAGGATATTATACTAAGTGAAATAAGTATGACAGAAAAAGACAAATACCATATAATTTCACTTATAAGTGAAATAAAAAAAGAAAATACATGAAAAAACAAAACAGAAATGAACACGTAGAACATTTTGATGGTTGCCAGATGGGAGGGGTGTTAGGGAGGATAAGTGATAAAAAAGAAGAGATTAAGATGTGAAAATTGCCAGTTATAAAAATAGTCATGGGCTGTAAAGTAGTACAACCATTATGGAGGAAAGTATGGTGGTTCCTCAAAAAACTGCAAATAGAACTACCTTATGACCCAGCAATCCCTCTACTGGGTATATACCCCAAAACCTCAGAAACATTGATACGTGAAGACACATGTAGCTCCATGTTCATTGCAGCACTGTTCACAGTGGCCAAGACATGGAAACAACCAAAAAGCCCTTCAATAGAAGACTGGATAAAGAAGATGTGGCACATATACACTATGGAATACTACTCAGCCATAAGAAATGATGACATCAGATCATTTACAGCAAAATGGTGGGATCTTGATAACATTATAAGGAGTGAAATAAGTAAATCAGAAAAAAACAAGAACTACATGATTCCATACATTGGTGGAACATAAAAATGAGACTAAGAGACATGGACAAGTGTGTGGTGGTTACCAGGGGTGGGGGGAGGGAGGACAGGGGGAGAGTTAGGGGGAGGGGGAGGGGCACAGAGAACTAGATAGAGGGTGGCGAAGGACAATCTGACTTTGGGCGAGGGGTATGCAACATAATTTAATGACAAGGTAACCTAGACATGTTTTCTTTGAATATATGTACCCTGATTTATTAATGTCATCCCATTACCATTAATAAAAATTTATTTAAAAAAAAAATAGTCATGGGGATGTAAACTACAGCATAGGAAACAGAGGCACTAATATTGTGTTAACTGCATATGGTATCAGATTGGTAGTAGACTTACCAGGATGATCACATCACAAGTTATATAAATATCTAATCACTATGTTGTACACCTGAAACTAACATATGTATATTGTTTGTCAACTGTAATTAAAAAATATAAAATTATTTAAAATAAAGACGCATGCTTCTGCTGCTAGTATATATTTGTACAAAACAAAAACCTGCGTACTATGCAAAAACCTATTAATCATGGAATATATTATTTACTAATTATGTATTCAAATCTATTTATCATCTATTTATTTATCTATGTATTTAACTGACCAGAGATATTATGGAGACATTTTTGCCTTTTTTCTTTCAAATCATCAAATTTTCCATTTATTCTAGATCATCCCTAACATCATATAAATACCTGAAATATTCAATATTAATTCTCCCCTCAAATCCTTCCATGACTCCACTTTTCCCTCCAGCTTTCTTCTCTTCCAATTTAAGCAGACTGTTGTCCCCACCACTCCACCAAAACCTGACAGAAGTCAGCAGTGACCCACATGTCACCCAGGCAAGGACACTGATACCAGTGTACATGCCTGGTTTACTTCCCTATGACAGGAAGATTCTTACTGCTCCTCCCGGTCTCCTTTGCTGGTTCCCTCCCATTCTGTCATTTCTAAAATTCGAAGCATTCCAGCATTTGGTGCCTGGACTCTTTCCCATCCCTACTTATACTCACTCCATTAACAATCATATCCATTCTGGAGGTTTTCAAGAGTATCTCCAGGCTGCCATCTCTCACATCTCTATTTCTAGTCCAGACCTCTGATCTCAAAGCTCTACACCCAGCTGCCTCCTTCCAGCTTCTCCAGGATGTTGTCTTAGCATCACAAACAACACTCCTCATGGTGCCTCTGGTCTTTCTCTCCATGACCATCAACCTCTCCTGTCTTTTCCCCCAGCTCCATGAGCAGCACCTCTGACAGCCTAATAGCTCAGCCTATAGCAATTTTACTTAAAACTAGAAGGCAACCGTCATTTTCTCTGTCACACCAAACTCAAATTAATCAGAAAATCCGAACACTCAACCTTTATATCTACTGGACGCATGCCCACCTTTCTCCCTGTCTGTATCATCGGTCATGAGCGGTCCTGCAATGACCCCTATCTGGTCAGGTAGCTCCCTGCCCTGCCTCTATTAGGTCTACTTTCCACCACAGTGACCAGAGAAACCTTGCCACATAATGAGTCATATAATGTCACTCTGTTCAAACACCTTCAGTGACTTCAGTCTCCCCTTCCTCTCTGTTCTCATCAACTACTGCATTGCCTGGCTTACCTGGCTCTTGTCACAGTGGCCTCCTTATGGTACTTGAAACACACCAGACCCCAGGCCACAGTAGGGCACTGGCACTGGCTGTTCACTCTGCCTGGGAAGTCCCCCCCCCAAACCTACCTCCCACACACACCTCCATGACTCTTCCTCACCTCCTCCAGGTATTCACCCGAGTGTCCCCTTCTTAGCCTCCCTCTCTGAAATTCCACATCTTCCCTAACCTTACTCTTCCCTTAACATTACTTTTCTTTGCTGCTTCATTCTTCTCTGTACCCCAGTTATAATACAGCAGACTATTAATCTTCTTTATTGGCCCCTCTCATTCACAACAATTTAGGTACCTTAGGGTATGGGGTTTCCCTGTTTTGTTCATTCTATATCCCCAGCAACTAGAATCAGTGCCTGACACACAGTAATTCCCCCTCCCTGAATTTTCTGTTGAATGGATGAACAAACTGTGCACAAAGCCAGTCCCAAATGAACACCTCCTCTGTGGTTCTAATTACATAAAGTTCATGAGCACACGCATCTTAGCAAGGCTACAGACACACATGGCACAACCACAAAGAATAGCAAGAATTGACTGACATCGAATTCAGGAGAAGGGGTCCCTCTAGGGAAGGGGACATGATTAGAGCAGAAACTCAAGAGAATTTTCAAGGACACTCTTCAGTTTCTTAAATTAGACAAGGATTCTCTACATGCTTATATTTTGTTAGTTGCATTTTAAAAAGACAAGAAAAATCACTAGAGCACATCAGACCACATCACCTCTCCAGATTCCAATATTCCTAATATAAATGGTTCCACCATCATTCTGGTGTTCTGTTCTATTTACCGGGCTGTATTACAAACTCACTGTGCAGCAAAATCAGGCTATTCTTTTTAGCTCTGGAGCCAAAATGCATGACAAACTCATCTCAAGAGAGTGACCCCCAAGAACAGTCAAGGGAAGGAGAAGGTGAAGATTATCCCTTATTTTGCATCTCCCAGCAGCACTTTGTACATGGCAATGATGAAACAATTACTGATTCATTACACAAACCCCAGGGTTTTCCTTGGTAGCATAAGGGTCTGTACTCTTAAGAGAGTGGGCTCCCAAAGGTTTGCTTTGTCAAGAATGGGTGGCTGCTTCCTTTCTGCTCCGTCCCTCGTTTTCTAAAAGGCCAGCCCAGCATGCCTTTTTGCCTTGAGAGCAGGTGGGTCCCTCTTCGCCCACACACAGGTCCTCAACATGCTCCCACAGCTGAAAACTGTGCCATAAGTCAGAGATGCCACTAAATGTTCTTTCTTTCTTGGGAAAATTACCTGTGGTTCTACTTATCTCTGGCAATCTGAACTAATATGTGGGAAGACATGCAGTTAATTTAAAATATCCTTATAGCACCGGATGAGAACACAGATGTTCAAAGGAAGCCCTGTGGATAAAGCTCAAGAAAATAAATAAATGCATGAATGTAGGAAGGAGGAAACAAAGGACAGAAGGGAGGAGGGAAGGAGGAAGGGAGGGAGGAAAGAGAGGAAGGAGGGGGAGTGGGGAGCAGGAAAGCAGGAAAGGAGGGAAGAAGGGAAGAAAGGAAGGAGGGAGGGAGAAGGGGGAAAAGAAGGTGTCTTGTTCACTAGTATAGGCTCAACAATTATTACATAATATACACTCAAAAAATATCTGTCAAATGAATGAAGAAAATAATAGATGTCAGACATACTGAAGACAATACGACCCCAAATCTCTAACACCTTGTCAGGTATGCTACACCTGAGCCCACACAATCAGCCCTTCAGCTCCCACTACGAAAGATTTGCTTCTGTCTCTTGCCAACCTATCTATGCTCCTGCCCCATGGCAGCTGTTTGAGAACACACTATTTCATTTAATTATTATATGTTTTGGGAGAGTATCTACAAGATTCCATCTTAGTTAGTGATCCAGGAGGTTTTCCTTGGTCTTCTGGGTCCCAGAAAATGATGTTACTCCACAGAGAATTTGGTTATACATTGCGAGTTCAATGTGGTGACATCAAGCCCTGTACCTCCGGGTTACAGAGAACCTTGGTCTTGTCCAAACCTCCCATAGCTCCGCTGCAGTTCTTTCTCCTCCAGAGCTGTGCTGTCCAATATGGCAGGCACCAGCCACATGTGGCTATTAAATTCAAATTCATCAAAATTAAATGAAATTAATCATTCCAATCCTTGGTCATTCTGAACACATTTCAAGGGCTCAGTAGTCACATCTGCCCAGTGGATGCTCAGGATAAGCCAGCTAAAAATTCTTGAAATTATAGAAAGAGATAAAATAATTTAATAAGGATTAGGAGATTAAAAAATGACATGAATAATAGTTTAAAAATAAAAATTATATATAAAATTACATTTAATGGGGCTAGATCCTCCACTTAAAGATGAAACAACAAATTTATACAAAGAGTAAGCAGATAAAACTGACACTCTTTAGACCTGTATCATGCTGAATTTAAAGCAAATGCATTGACCAAGAAATAAACTAATCCATTTACAAACTAACTGGATGGTTAGGTGCACATTACTATCAGCGTAGCCTTAGGTGGCACTTTCAACTAATGGTAGTAATTGCTTTTAAATAACCTTAAGATGAGTACAGTCACCTTAAATATCCTATTTAACTCCCTTTTCTATTGTAGAAATTACACTTTAGATCAGGCTAATGGACACACACCTAGTATGCCTTAAAAAGGACAACTGGAAGAGTCAGAAGTAAAAAGTTTAAGATCAACTTTGTTCCATGAATTAAGACAAAAACCTGAACAGTCCTTTGAGCAAAGCCAGCCTCAGTCATTGTTCCTGGTTCAGCAGCTTATGATGTTAAAATTTATGACAGAGACTTCAACCTGGGCAGAAATTAAAGGATCTCTGGGAGGAGCTCTCACATTCTCAAGTCATTGTGAGATACCCCCTCCCCAACCCCTCCAGGATAAGCTCTATGTTTGCAACAGAGCTCTGTGGTTATCCCAGCTCCTCCTCTGAACTCCCCCCACCCTCTGTAAAGCACCTCCTCCATCTTGTCCATTCAGTTCCTGCACATGGCTCCCCATGTCTGCGTGTATCGGATTGCAATCCTTTCTTTTTTCTGAATTAATTATTTTGGTGATAGAATACCTAGTCATCTTTTGTTTTACAGTTGACCACTACCTTGAGCTTGCCACTTTAATTTCTCTGTACTTCAAATTTCCCTCGAAAAATTGGAGGGGGTTGTGCAAGTGCTTGACATTTCTCACAGCTCCTGTGGGCAGTGAAGCTATGAACATGGCAGTGACTAAAATGGGGGAGAAATAACAACAGAGTCTGCTCAGTTCAGTTGGTGGGACAGACATCTTCACCACACCGAACACCTTGGGGCCACCCTTCTGGTGACCTGTGACTAGGAAAGTCCTGCCCTCCTGACTTCATCACCACCCCCTGCAGGCACAGGACACAGGACCAGGAACAAACGCCACAGCAGAGTCCTCACCAGTGCCACTTCTCCAATCCAGTCTCCACTCCTCTAACAGGCATTTTCTGGAAACACTTGCCATGCAAGCAATGCTTCTGACTACCTCTGTCTACCTCTGGTTTCTCTCAGAAGGAGACCCGATACAGAGGCTCAGGTGAAAGTAGTTTATTTTAGGAGGTGATTTCAGAAAACATAGGCAAGGAAGGGGGAAAATAAGATGGGAGACGGAAGATGGCCAATGGAGGGTGAGCTATCAGGCAAGTCACCAGTATGAACAAAGATAGCTTAACTGTTGGGACACTTGCAGAGCCAGTGACAACCACACACCTCAGCCTGCCTGAGAAGCTCAGGTCTGTATCACCCACTCCCAGCAGTCACTAGTTGAGGGCTGCTCCCAGGAATCAATGCCCAGACACCTCTGTCTTCCAGGAAGAGCCCTGGCAATATGCTGCCTCTGTCCGCTGCTCCGAGTCTGACTACCTGCTGGAACTACTAAGAATGAGAAGGTCTGGGCCCCAACCACATCTGCTACAGAACCAGGCATTTTTGTCTCTTTGCTGCCCTGTGGCTACTTCACACACCATGTTGGCAGCAGCCAGAACGTCAGAGAGAACACATACAGCCTAGAATTCCATCCCTTGTGTCCAGGGTAAGTGTTCAGTCTGAAAGACAAGCTTTATGGGTGGCTGAGAGGAAAAAGGATTTTCTAATTTCCAGCATTCTCCTCCTGTATTAAAGGCAAGTGCAGTTTGGAGGTCTGATGATGGAGTCTGGCTTTACAGCATGATGGGGGGGAACCGAGGGTGTGACATCGAGGCCGAGTTCCGGCAACATGGAGAGATGAGGCAGGATGAGACAGGAAGCTGCTGCCTAGGCTCTCGGGAGGGATCTTTGTGTTGCAGGAAGACTGGTAGGAGATGTAGAAACTCTGCATGGGCCGGGGGGAGGCCATGAGGAGAGGGAAGCCCTCCCACCCCGAGAGGCCGCAGCAGGATGGAAATGGCACAGCAGGGAAGAGGCAGCACCACAGTCACCCACAGCCTTGGTGTGGTGGGCCGGGCCAGGATCCCCACGCACACAAGCACTTCACACATTAGCTGACAGTTCAGGAACGAAACGATGCATTAATGAAAACAGAGAGCATTTACTTAGCAATGGCAATGTGTTAGGTCCTGTGCTAAATGCTTTATATATTTTAACTCATTTCATCCTGACCACCCACATTGCTAGAAAGGAATTTTTATTGCCATTTCATAGGTAAGGAAACTGAGACACGGGAAGCTTGACTGAAGGTCACACAATGTGTGTCTGAGAGCTGGAATTGCAACCCAAGTGATGCAGCTCGTAAGCCTGTGCAATTAATCTCTAGAATATTCCATAGCTCTGTAAGAAAAGTTATCAACCATGTAGTAATATATATACATTTTTACTCTATTACATATATGAGTGTTCATATCATTCAACTTCCATAGTAGATTATATATTTTGAGAAATGGCTATAATGCACTCTCCTGTCCCATGTGTGATGTGTCTGTTGCTCCTCCCATGAAGAGATGAGTCCGCTTCTCAGGCCCACGAATCTAGGCATGCCTATGTGACTCTCTATAGCCAATACGATATCGGCAGATGTGAGGCAAGCAGAAGGCTGAAAAGTGCTTTGGCATTGGGACTTGCTGGAGACTAGGCGACCACCATGTGGATGTACTGGGCTAGCCCCCTGGGGCATAGGAATGCGTGTAGGGCTCAGCTGTCCAGCCATCCCAACTACAGCCCAGACATGTAATAGAGTTCACCTCCCACAGAGCCTGCCTGCACACGGACAACTCCTGGCCAGCCCACAGAATCAGGAGACATCACAATATTCACTGCTTTTAGCACGAAGTCCTGGCATGATTGGTTCCATGACAACAAACATCTGATACATCTCTGACACTTCCCAGTGACCCCACAATCTGGCCTCAGCCTGGCATTCCAGGCACTAAGGGACACAAGAGCCTTCTCTGCTGCCTTCAGCACAGAGCTGGCCCTCTTCTCGGGTGGCTGAGCTTACTGTTGTGGTTGGTGGACCCCAGAGCACTTATTAAATTAGCATGAGAACTAGCCAACTCTGGCTCAAATACAAGTGGTCAAAGTTAAACCCATAACCCCCTGCCCACTACCTCTGAGATGGCTACCTGGTGGCTGTTGGTAAGCCCCCTGGGTGGGCCTCTGCTTTCAGGACCCCTATCCCCTCTCCCACCCTCCTTCCAGCACTGTTGCCCCAGATAGAAATCCAGCTGTTACTCCATCCCCACGGGGATGGAGGGGGTGGTAAGCAGCGCATTCGCCTTCCGGAGCCCCACTAATGAATCAGGCTGGGCATTTGAAACTTTCATGCACTCTTTCTGTTGGTCCTTGCTCCAATTATTACAGGATGGTTCCCACTTCTCAGGTAAGAAAGTCAAGGCTGAGAGATTTGCTACCTGGCCAGCCCTACCCTAGACCACAGAGGCCCTGATCGCAGGCCAAGCACGAAGGGTAAAAGTGCCACTTACAAAAGCTCAAAGCAGAGCTGCTTGGCCATATTAATGTAGACAAGAGCCAGGGAAGTCACTGTAGCTGTGAGAAATTTTCCTTTTGGACAAATCTTCCTCAAGTCTCCACTGGCCTATGCTTTGCCTGTCCATCCCCTGTTCCTGGGAAACTGTTCTTGTCCCCAAACAGTCCTTCCCACCCAACCGTTCATCCTTCTGGGGCTGGAGCTGCAGCTTAATCAGGACAGGGTCCTACAAGACACCTTGCTGGGAGTCACCAATTCACACCTCGCAGTATGCGTGTGCGTGTGCCTGTGTATACATTAGAAAGAGAGACAGGCAGACACTGCAGAGCCTCAACTCAGTTTCAAAAGGGATGGAAGGACTTACAACCCTGAGATCCCTGGATCACAGCCAGGCGGTGTTCATCTCATCTTTCTCCACGTATGACATAGCGATCACTGTTAAATTTCTACCATCCTGCCCTGAATGCCTCCATCCCACCTGTAACCAGGTAACTCCCTACGGAACCTGCTGGCTTGGCATCTGAACTGAATGGAACCTTGGTGCGGGGCTTGGAAATTGCTAGTGACTCCACTACAACCAGGGGACTTTCTCATTCTCTACTCTGCAAGTGCAGCTTTGGCTGCTCCAAGCCCACAGCTTGATACCTGCACTAGTTTCCTATGGCTGTTATAACAAATCATCACAAACTTAGTGACTTACAATAACATACATGTGTTATCTTAGAGTTCTAGAGGTCAGAGCCCAGATGAGTTCTTTCCAAACACTATATTTGGAGTGACTATGTTCCCTTGTCTAATCCAGCTTCTACAGCAGGGGTAGGGAACCTATGGCTGGTGAGCCAGATGTGGCTTTTTTGATGGCTGCATCTGGCTCGCAGACAAATCTTTAATAAAAAAATAATAACCTTAAAAATATAAAACATTCTCATGTATTACAATCCATTCATTTTCTACCGCTTATGTTCATGGTTGCAGGTGGCTAGAGCCAATCACAGCTGTCCTCTGAGACAACACCAAATTTTTATTGGATAATGCGTAATGTACATGGGTCATTGTATGGCTCTCACAGAATTACATTTTAAAATATGTGGCGTTCATGGCTCTCTCAGCCAAAAAGTTTCCCAACCCCTGTTCTAGAGGCTGTGTGTAGTCTGAAGCTCGTGGACTCTGCCTCCATCTCTCTCATCTACCTCTCTCACTCTCTCTGTCCCTCTTCTTCCCTTGTGCTCTCCTCATATAAATCTCCTGATGGTGACCCTGGGCCCACCCAGATAACCCAGACAATCTCTCATCTCAAGATCCTTAACTTAATCACACCTGCAAAATGGTCCCTTTTGCCACCTAAGGTAGCATATTCACCAGTTTCAGGATTAGGACGAGGACATCTCTGGGTGAATCATTGTCCAGAGATGAGGATATAGACATTCTAGGAGTCCATTATTCAGCCTACAACAATGCCCACACTTGCCATGACTCACAAAGGGCTGTGCAGACCTATAGGGGAGAAGCTATGTCTTCTAAAGCTTAGTATCTCACAGGGCTTGTCCTTGATGGATTCTTGACATGTAATTCTTAGATAGACAGACAGTGTTGTGGACTTAACTGTGTCCCCTCAAAATTCATATATTAAAGTCCTAACCCCATTAACTCAAAATATGACCTTATTTGGTGATAGGATCTTTAACAGAAGTAAAATGAGGTCATTAAGGTGGGCTCCAGTACAAAATGCCTGGTGTCCTCATAAAAAGGGAAAATTTAGGCACATATACACCTTCCCAGCCCTTGGGAGGAACCATCCCCGGGGCTGTGTTACTTACCACCCAGTTCATGGTGCCTGTTACAAGAGCCTCAGCAAACTGATACAGATAAAAATGATATGAACCCACATAAATAGGGTCCTGGTACATTAAAATTAATATTTTTTTAAATGAACTTACAAGAAATTTCAAAATGTTTGATTCTAATTGTTTGGATAAGAAGAGGGCTTAGGGCATCAGTTTCTGAGTCACTGACTTCTCAGGATGCATTAAAGCAGTGGCCCCAACCTTTCTGGGCCACAGACAGGTTTAATGTCAGAAAATATTTTCACAGACCGGCCTTTAGGGTGGGACGGATAAATATATCACGTGACCGAGCCAAGCGTCAAGAGTTAGTCTTAGATGGAGGTAACAAAGGGAATCTGGTCATTTTTTAAAAATTAAACATCATTCAGACTTAAATATAAATAAAACGGAAATAATCTAAGTTATTTATTCTTTCTCTGCAGACCGGTACCAAATGGCCCACGGACTGGTACCGGTCTGCGGCCCGGGGGTTGGGGACCACTGCATTAAAGCACAAATGGGCAGGGCAGCCGCCACACCCCCAGTGAGGTGTTCTGAGACAGGCAGAGAGTGCTGTTCCTGGAACCCCGACTTCTCCTAGCCTGGAGGCTGCCAGGCCCCATCCTGCTCACCCTGCCACCTCTGTGGGACCTCCTGGACTTCACTGGGTCACAGATCAGGCACCAGGTATAGCTCTCCCTGCAGCCCATAGCTCTGTGTACACCCTCTGCACCTTTATTACGAGATGTTTATTCTTCAGGGTGTCTGTGGCCACAAATGGTAACCTCCAGTTAAGAACAACAAAAGAACTGTCCCCTGAGAAAGGAATCCAAGGCACTAGAGAAGCAGAGGAGAAGGATTTGGAGGCATCAAGTCAAATGCTCCCCCACACAAGACCTGCCTTGACACCTTGTGAGAGCTGCGAGAAGGGGTTTTCTCTGGAAGTAACTAGTCCCGGGCCATTTTGCTATAAATAGGTTCAGTACCTGCTGGACCCCCCCCCCCCCATAGGTGTTCATCTGTTTTGATGTCCATGACCAAAGCCGAACCTTCTCCTGGCACGCCAACGTGTGTTACTAAGGACAGCAGACGCTCAACATCTCTGGCCCTTTGTTTCTTCCTTCTCCAGATGCCCCTCGGTCTGTCTTCCACACCATGGTCAACGGTGGGGAAAATAATTAGCTTCCCCTACCCTGCGCTAATTACACGGCCTCATTTGCCCCATGCCAGGCCCATGCTTGGCAGCCAAACCTCCACCCTGCTCCCTGGACCCACGGGAGGCAGACAGCCAGCGCCCCAGTGACAGCTGGCAAGCCAGCCTCTGGGAATAAAACATTTTAGCACTTCATAAATTTCTAACAAGGTTTCAAATTGCCGCCGTCTCCCTCCTCTCGACTCTGTCAACGAGCAAAAGGATTGGGGAAAAGGCTTATTAAACCTGCAGTGGGAAAGTGCTACTGGTGAGATTGCTACTTATTAAAAATAATGAACTGTTAGGGCCAAATTGCAGAGTAAGGATAGGCTTCCCATTTCCCCCACTGAGCAAACTACAAACTCTATTCTTCCCATTTTGCATGTACTTGGTAGAGATGGGTACATACACCAAAGCACCGAGCACATCTCAGAGCAGGTTATCTGATGCGTGACATTCTCAAACCTAATGGAAGATGGCATAAACTACACACTGAGAGACTATATGACAATACTGAATATGAACATTAAGGTTTGATGTCATTTCTAAAGTAGGTCATTTCAAACTCTTTCTCTGTATGATTTTTTTTTTCTGTGAGACAGTGATTGCTGGTGATGAATGAAATGAAGAGAGAGAAAGCCCCGAACATCTCACCCCAGTGACTGCTTTCTAATTTTGATGGCCGTCGCTGATTTTTAAAAATAACAACAAAAATAACAGCCTCTTATTTTGTGGCTCTGTGTTTGAAAAGATAAAGTGCTGGACTAGGACTATGTGGGATTATGGGCGGGGGGGTAGTGGAGGAAAAGAAAAAGATGAGACACAAATGGGTCTTTCCATCCACTACATGTACTAGAAAGGGGCGGGGCCGGAGACACGCACACTGCCGGATGGGAAAACAGTCACGGGAGTGAAGTGCAGCACAGGGAATGCAGCCAATAATGCTGTGATCTCTGCGGAAGGTATTAGATGGGCACTAGGCTTACCGGGGGGATCACTTTGGAAGTTATATAACTGTTTAATCATTATGTTGCACACCTGAAACTAATATAATGTTGGGTATCAATTGTAATTAAAACATTTAAAAAATTTTAAAACACACACACACATACACACACACACAAACACACACACACACACACACACACACACACACACACACACACGTCAGCAGCCCAGTGCGAGATGGCAGAGGTGAGTTTAGAAAAATAAAAGAGAGAATGTGGAAGACTTTTACTCTGAAAAGAGCGACATTCCTGGCTCTGTGAGTGCAAGGAAGTGACCATAGCTACCTTCAGCCAGTAGGGGTATCTCAGGCAACTATTCAGCCTGAAATAACGGGGATCGAATTAGACATGTGACTCAATGGGGCAAAACGAGAGCACTGACAGATCCCACCAGAAACATGGGGTCCACATCCCTTTGAACAAGGACTCCTCGAGGCCTGCTTTCTTTCTCAGCCTGATCAGGGTGACCTTTAGGATGACATATGCAAGTAAGCTTCCACAGCCAGGATGGGAGGAAAGAGCGTGTACCCTGTGTGTGTCCGGGAACAGAAGCCACCCCCTTTAAATGCACCAGCCTCTCTGACATTCAGAGCAGCGGCCTTAGCACTGGACAGCTCACCACAGCTCCTAACTGAATTTCAGATGCAAACCTCACTTGGTATTAATTCCAGCCCAGCTAATATTTGGTCCTGGGCATCACAGCAAATTGACGAGAGGAACTGCCAGTTCTGCAGATGGCGGCCCCATGTGACATTTGGGATCTTTTGAGCTGTATTACCTATGATCTAGCATGGCCAGTTCGCCAGTTATGTGTTTTGGTTCTCTCTCTCTCTCTCTCTTTCTGTCTCTCTTCACTAAAGGATATATTCCATGTTATTTTCCTTGCAAATGCAGAGGTTTGGTGCCAGTGTCAAAGAGAAAGAAAAAATACTTAAACCAAGAATACTTGAAAATGACTTATAAAACATTCCAACATTGACAAATAATGGCGAACAATGGAAATGTGGATTTTAGAAATTCATCCACGCTTTAGCACAGAAGCTATAACTTCACTAAAGAAAACAGTTACCCACACCCACTCTGTTCCCCAACATTGAGGCTCTGGGCTGCTAAAGGGGACCTACCCACCTGTCCCATTACTTTACAGTGACACTGCCTTTGGGGACTGTGGTGTGATCATTTGAGAACAGCATCCTAACATACAGGGGTGGGCAAAAGTAGGTTTACAGTTGTTCGTATAGAAAGAGACACGTAGGTTGTGATTATTATACAGTCGCTTTATTAACTCTGTCTCGTGAGCTCACAGCTGTGAGCCTACTTTTGCCCACCCTGTATATTCACCCTGCATTTTTATGCATGTGCCCAAGTGACTTTATGGGCACTGTCTGATCTAATAATGCTTGTCCTAGTCACATCTTGTCTTCCACCAATAGAAACTACTGTTTTCTTCCCATCCCAGGAATTCCTGCAGGCATAACTGGTGAGGACAAGACTAGTGACCAGCCAATATCTGGGCCTAACGAATAAATTCAGACTCAAGTTCATTCTCATCATACACCGTTTCCATTTCCAGGTGTTTGCTAGGTTCAGTGAACATCACGGGACAGTCTTTCCTGGGTAAATGTAGCAATCGTCAGCTTTTAGAAATATTGATTCACTTTGATCACCCATTCTGGAAGTATTTCAAGGGGAAGGCAGGTTTCCCAAGGAACATGTTAATTGTGATCAGAGAGATGCCAGCAATTACCAGGGACAGATGTTAAACACTAGACCAGGGGTCCCCAAACTACGGCCCACAGCCCGCATGTGGCCCCCTGAAGCCATTTATCCGGACCCCGCTGCACTTCCGGAAGGGGCACCTCTTTCATTGGTGGTCAGTGAGAGGAGCACATATCACTTGTTACGGCTAGCAGTGACAAATATGGAACCGGATATTGACCATCTCATTAGCCAAAAGCAGGCCCATAGTTCCCATTGAAATAGTGGTCAGTTTGTTGATTTAAATTTACTTGTTCTTTTTTTTTTCTTTTTTTTTTTGTATTTTTCTGATGTTGGAAATGGGGAGGCAGTCAGACAGACTCCCGCATGCGCCCGACCGGGATCTACCCCGGCAAGCCCACTAGGGGGCGATGCTCTGCCCATCTGGGGCATTGCTCTGTTGCAACCAGAGCCATTCTAGCGCCTGGGGCAGAGGCCATAGAGCCATCCCCAGTGCCCGGGGCCAACTTTGCTCCAATGGAGCCTCAGCTGCGGGAGGGGAAGAGAGAGACAGAGAGGAAAGAGAGGGGGAGGGGTGGAGAAGCAGATGGGTGCTTCTCCTCTGTGCCCTGGCCGGGAATTGAACCCGGGACTCCTGCACGCCAGGCCGACGCTCTATCACTGAGCCAACTGGCCAGGGCCTAAATTTACTTGTTCTTTATTTTAAATATTGTATTTGTTCCCGTTTTGTTTTTTTACTTTAAAATAAGATACGTGCAGTGTGCATAGGGATTTGTTCTTAGTTTTTTTTATAGTCTGGCCCTTCAACAGTCTGAGGGACAGTGAACTGGCCCCCTGTGTAAAAAGTTTGGGGACCCCTGCACTAGACCATGGGCAAGTGTATGGATGGTGGAGCTTATGGAGAAGGAGAAAACCACTGCTTTTCCTTTCAAAAGGAAAGTAGAGGTCAATGAGAAATATGGCTGAAGTTTTTCCGAAAGGGGAGGTTATCAGAAGGATTGATATTAAATATGGTAGGTAAAGACCTCCTTTGATGACAGGGGAAGTCATTTGGGGGCTAAAAAATCTCTAGAAGGCAGTAGGGGGTGTTTGCTTGTAATGACTCACTTAAGTCTACATACAGGGGTCCCCAAACTTTTTACACAGGGGGCCAGTTCACTGTCCCTCAGACCATTGGAAGGCCGCCTCATACAGTGCTCCTCTCACTGACCACCAATGAAAGAGGTGCCCCCTCCGGAAGTGCAGCGGGGGGGGGGGGATAAATGGCCTCAGGGGGCCGCATGCGGCCCACGGGCGGTAGTTTGGGGATACCTGTGAGGCTCACGGGTCCTTCCCTATCCTCTGCCACCTCCACTAAGGCTCTGAGTGGCTGTGATCAAAGCCAGATACCACACACACACACACACACACACACACACACACACGGAACGTTCCAAAAAAAGGGAGCATTTACTTCTCTGTGATAAATTACTTGTTCCCCCAATCATTTGAATTTTCAAAGCAGTCTTCTAGAAAAGATGGTGAAGCATTGTCAACACTCAGATTCTAGAGGAGGTAAGCCCTGCACTCAGGCACACCAGGTGAGTTTACCAGCACCCGGTGTCAGGTAGCATCATGGTGAGAACCCCACCGAGAGCTTGAGTCCTAGGCCAGCTCTCCTTCCACTACCCTGGAGAAGAGGGGGTCTCACGGCTTTGCCTGGTTCAGCAACATAGCACTTTGAGTTCTCCCCCAAGTCAGACTGAAGATCATCCTCTAAATGATATCCATTATCTTCCTAAAAATAAAAGGGAATTATTACATACTGGTCTTCATTCTCCACCCCCCAAAACAAAATAGATCATGACCTTTAATATTTTAAAAGACTTGTTTTCCTAATTTTTTTCAGTTTCCCCTCCTAGTTACTGAAATATGAAAAACAAATTTAGAATCAGTTCTCCAAGACTTTTCAACACTTTTTCTTCTGTTGGCATGTTAAGGTCACAAGTCAAGGCTGCATACCGGAAGGCACCTCTCCAGGACTCAGGACATTGATACACTCATACACAAGGGCCCCGTCCAAGTCTGGAACCACAAGTATAGGGGTGGTCCTACACCAGCCTCAAAACTCACCCAAAAATAATATTTGAGTTTTCCCCATGAAATCAGAGTGTAGTGTCATCAAGCTCACAGGTGGAGCCAAACTGGGGCATGCAGCCCTGTGCATCTCTGCAGCATGGTTGGGGATGTAGGAGAAGTAAGAGCTAACATTCACCACCTGCCATTGGCTAGACACTGCTCTAGAAGCTGTGTCATGTGGGAGTTTGCAAAAGTCTCCATATGATGTGCCCCTCTGGCATGCAGATTATTTCAAGCTGAAAATCAGAAAAGCCCAGAAAAGCCAGGAAGAACCTTTGACCTCCCCTGCAATAGCCTAAAAGCATTTAGTAGAAGACCTGCTTTAGGAAGAGAGCTATCATCCTAGGTAAGTATAGTTTAATATGAATAGTGTGATAGTCAGGAAGGAACCATGAGTGGCTGTGATCAAAGCCAGATACCACACACACACACACACACGGAACGTTCCAAAAAAAAGGAGCATTTACTTCTCTGTGATAAATTAATTGTTCCCCCAATCATTTGAATTTTCAGAGCAGTCTTCTAGAAAAGATGGTGTAGCATTGTCAACACTTAGATGATAGTCAGGAAGGAACCATGCAAGGCCCATTTGATCAAAGTCCTCTCTGTGTCCACTGGTTACAGATGGCCCAGCAAACATTTGTTCACTGAACATTAACTCTGATCATCTTCCTGTGAATCTCCTCACCTGCTTCTGAAGTCCTAAGACCCCTGACTCCCCCTCCTTAGTCCAGAATGACATGCATACCTCATGTTGCCTGCCTTTGGAATTTTCATGATTGTGGGAGTTTCCATGTAGACCAGGGGTCCCCAAACTACGGCCCGCGGGCCACATGCGGCCCCCTGAGGCCATTTATCCGGCCCCCACCACACTTCCGGAAAGGGCACCTCTTTCATTGGTGGTCAGTGAGAGGAGCATAGTTCCCATTGAAATACTGGTCAGTTTGTTGATTTAAATTTACTTGTTCTTTATTTTAAATATTGTATTCATTCCCATTTTGTTTTTTTACTTTAAAATAAGATATGTGCAGTGTACATAGTGATTTGTTCATAGTTTTTTTTTAGTCCGGCCCTCCAATGGTCTGAGGGACAGTGAACTGGCCCCCTGTGTAAAAAGTTTGGGGACCCCTGATGTAGACGTAAGTAAACTTAATTTTCTCTTGTTAATCTGTTATACGTCATTTGAATTATTCGACCAGCCAAAAGAACTAAGAGGGAAAGGGGAAAGTCTCCACAGCAGCCCTACAGGAGGCAGATGTTACTATTATTCCCCACTTTCCAGCTGAGGAAACTGAGGCACAAATGGTCAGGGAAACTGCCCAAACCATACAGCTGGTAAAAGACACAGAGCATCAAACTCCAAAATATTTAAAGCCCAAGCCAGAAACCTTTGTAGAAGTTACTAAGAAGAAGCAAAAGTGTATTGAGAGCCTCAGTAAACATAAAATCTAAATAAAACATAAATATAAATTTTTAAAAATTGAAAAGAAGAAGTTGAGCAGCACACGAGGACGTGGGCAGTCTTTTCTTCTGGAAACTCCTAGAAAGATCTAGAATGTCTGGAAAGGAAAAAGCAGCATGATTAGATGTAGAAGAAGTAAGAGCTAACAGTTACCACCTGCCATTGGGCAGACACTGCCAATGTGCCTTCCAATGAAGGTGGAGGATGGGACAGACATGGGGAGCATGGGGAGGCGTCTGGGTGTGACATACTGCTCCCAGGCTGGCGACTCCAGCTGGGGGGCTGCAGACCATCCGGGCAGACAGAGAAGTGTGGGCATGGTGCTGTGAGACATGGGCCAGCTGGTGTGCTGCATGAAGGGGGCACATGGAGACATGCAAGGAAAATGAGCCTCCATCCACACAAGAACACGTGGCTCGTCTTTCTGGGTGTTCACGCTGAGCAGGCACCGGGGGTCCTTCAAGGGCCTGAGAGCATGCTCAGGCTGTGGCCATAACTCGGTGAGGAGCTAGATGATGGGAGCCAGATAGAGGGGGTCGTCCCAGGAGTAGAAAGCAGTGAAGGTCATCTCAAAGAACAGTCTGCCTTTTGAAATTTTTCTAGAATGTGGAATTCTGAAAATGGGTGCTGCTGTCTAGGACAGTGAACAAGTCTTCCTTTTTTATCACCTACACCGGGTGAGACCGGGCACCTCTGTGGACCCGCTACCGAGGGGTGCATTTCTGGAACTGGCTGAGCCTGCATTCTCTGTCCCTCGGTGCGGGGTTCATTTCCATCCAAACTGTGCCTCTAAGCAAATCAAGCACAAGGAAGATGGGGAACCCTGAACAATACCTTTTTTATTCTCAATCACTTTAGGTAAAACTCTGAAAACCAATTTGTTTGATTTGTGATGCTATTGTTACTGCCTCAAAAACTGTTTTTGATTTGGAAAGGTGTTCTAAGTGGGTATACTGGGAATGCAACCTAAAATAGCCAGGTAATTTAATTTTTTATGCATGCTTCATTTCCAAGGGAAATGCACGCGTCGCCTACGATGGAGAAGGGGAAAACAAAATATCAAGACCAGTGTTGATGATGTCATCTTTATGTGAATGCTTTTTATTATTTCATAAAATGTGACCACATTAATGGGAAGGAGGCCATAGAAAATATTCATTTTTGCTACCCATGCTAATACTGCAAAATAATATGGCTGGGACTGATGGAGCCAATACAGAATTTTATAATAAGGACTGAAATAATGTCCTATTATGTCAACACAAATTTATTTCTAGTTTTTGTTATTAAGTGTTTTGTGAGTAATAGATAAAAAGCAATACAGCGGTTACCACCTACCTCTCTCTTCTCAGTGAAAGCTATTTCAGACTCGCACCCTATACCATCCATAGGTGGCTTGGGGTTCTGTCCGGAGCTCCGCTGCGCTGATGTAGAAACTGCCCCACTCTCCCCTCAGTGGGAGTCTCGTCCATCCCAATGGCCTCTATGGCTCATGAGCCTCTCCTGCAAATACCCTGTGCCTCCAAATCATGAGACTCCCCCCCCCCCATTCTCAGGCACAGACAGAATGTCTCTGCCAAATGAGAACGAGCTCACCCTGAAAGAGCCCACAGTCAGTCTTGATTGGCCTAAAGTTCAAAAGGTTGTCCTTCCTGCACAGGCAGAACAAGCCCCATAGGACACTGAGCTCCAGAGAGGTCCTGGGAGGTCAAGCCGAGTCCAGTCTCCATCCCAGACTCACCTAGCTCCTCACACTCTCTAAGTCCCACTGTAAATCCAAGATTATTTTATCTTCAATCCTTTCTGGATCTGGAGAACCTAATTTCAAATAAGGTCATATCCTGAGGTTCCCAGTGAACATTGATTTTGGGGGACATTATTCAATCCACTATACCAAACTAAGACAATTGAGCCAAGTACCTAAAAGACAGGATCAGCAAGAGAAGGCATATGTTTCTAATCTCTGACCCCACAGAAAGGCACGTTGGCTCAGGACACTGATGGACATGTCATTGTGGCTGTGAATTCCAGGGAGGTCCCCTCCCCTGTGCTGCTGCCCCTTCTTATATAGGGCAAGTGTGAGCACAATCCTGCAAGCAAGGAAACAGTCAGGCAGCTGGGCCCAGGGCAGTGTGGGCTGCAGGGCCAGCTGTGTGCAGCAGTTGTTTGGGAAGGCTGGATGGCCCGCACCTGGGAGCCTTAGGGATACACTGACAGCTTGGTTCAGGTGCACCCCACAATGGGAGGGAAGCCATTGGTCCCTCGGGAAACTGAAATTGGGTTGAGTTTCCCCCACTAGGAACAGGGGGAACGTGCCAGCTGAGCAACCATCTGGCAGGAGAGAGCCCCTGAGCTCCGGCAGAGAGCTGTGCCTTTCCACCACATCCTACAAAGACAGCCCAGGGCTGGTGACAGTGACAGCTTTGCTATAAAGTCAATCTTTTCCTTCTCTCTGAGATTCTAATATAAAATACAGAGTCAAAGATCATCAGAGTGATAAAGGGAAAGACAAGCATATGTCACAGTGGGCCATGAAATAAGAAGCACGTAGATAAATGTGGCTACGCCCAGCACCTAACAAACTGAAGCTCCTGGTAGGAAGCAGAGTGTAGATTCATGCATTGCACGGGAAAGGTCAATGAGATGTGTACTCCAGAGCTGTCTGAAAGCCACGGTTGTCTTCCAGTTCTAGTTTCCAGAAGGTCCACCTGGGCTATAGTTCTCTTTTTTCTCTCTTTCTTGATACTTGGTCATGTATCTGAGGATCCTAGCATTCTCACTCCCAAATGAATCCTTTCTAATAAACACTCATTACTTACAATGATATGAACCAGTCTTATTCTAGTGCATTCAAATGAGCCATATAATATCTCACAAAGTATGAAGATCAAATTAGTCCAATTATGTGAGACCACATTAAAAACCTTAAACATAAATAAAGCACCTTTATACTAGAAGTCACATTAATCATTACATAGTCTTACTTGTATATCAGATGAGTCTGAGAATCAGTTTAAACATCTTGTTATGATCACTTAAAGGGCTCAACTCAGATCTAAGTAATCTCAAAAAAGAGGCTGAGATAGACCTTATCGCTGTTAGTCACTTATCATTCATTTATACAGTATTGTTTCACTGAATAAAAACTAGGGAATAAAATGATAAGCAAAGTCAGATATATCATAATTACTATCCTAATGGCACTTATTTTGGGAATGAGACATATTTAACCAGGTGGTCATAGAAACAAAAGTAAAATTACTTCTCTCGTAAGTGCTACAAAGGACACATGATGCTATGTGGCTATTTACGAGTGTAGTTTTCTCTATTCTGGGGTTTGAAGGCACATGGATGGAGGAATAAGAAAAAGAGTCACTTAAGATTAGCTTGAAAATGCATTTAGAGACAAATCTATTTAGAACTTTGGAGATCACAATAAGGATGCTGGGGGTTTTTTTGTTTTTCTTTTAATCTTATTTTTATTAATTTTAATACAGTGACATTGATAAATCAGGGCACATATGTTCCGAGAAAACATCTCCAGATTATTTTGACATTTGATTATGCTGCATACCCCTCACCCAAAGTCAAATTGTCTTCTGTCACCTTCTATCCTGTTTTCTTTGTGCCTCTCCCCTCCCCCACCCCCTCTCTCTCCTTCCTCGCCCCCTCCTCACCCCCCCACCCCACCAACTGTTACCATCACATTCTTGTTCATGTCTCTGAGTCTCATTTTTATGTACCATCTATGTATGGGTTTATATAGTTCTTAGTTTTTTCTGATTTACTTATTTCACTCCGTATAATGTTATCAAGGTCCATCCATGTTATTGTAAATGATCCGATGTCATCATTTCTTATGGCTGAGTAGTATTCCATAGTATATATGTGCCAAAGCTTTTTAATCCACTCGTCCTCTGACGGACACTTGGGTTGTTTCCAGATGTTCGCTATTGTAAATAATGCTGCCACAAACATGGGGGTGCATTTCTCCTTTTTGAGCAGTTCTAGGATGCTGGTCTTTGTTCTATGGAAAATTAGCATTTATTTTTATTTTATCTTTTTATTTAATGAGAGGAGGGGAGACAGAGAGACAGACTCCTGCATGTGCCCCAATTGAGATCCACCAAAAAGCCCACTAGGGGGTGATACTCTGACCATCTGAGACATTGCTCCCTTGCTCAGCAACTGAGCTCTTCTTAGCACCTGAGGTGGAGGCCATGGAGCCATCCTCAGTGCCTAGCGCCAACTCACTCCAATCAAGTCATGGCTGCAGGAGTGGAAGAGAGAGAGAAGTGATAGCAGAAGGGGTAAAGAAGCAGATGGTTGTTTCTCCTGTGTGCCCTGACCGGGAATCAAACCCAGGACATCCACACAACAGGCCAACACCCTACCACTAAGCTAACTGTCCAGGCCCAGGAATTAGCATGTTTTAAAGCAAGAGATTAATATGAAGGGACTCTTCTTTTGAAAAAAAATTATGCTGGCTTATTAATTTAAGGTGGCAGAATAAATCTACCAACGCCCTTTCTTCTCTCCCAAACCTTCCTTTGAATAAGAGTAAAGGGCTAAGAAAATGGGGGAACTCTAATACAAAGAAAATAGAGCTACCAGCAATCAAGAGATTTCAACAAATTCTAAAGTAAAGACCCTCTCACCACAAGGCAAAAATGGTGATTCCATGAGCCCTGACCACCTACATAATGTTCCCATTTCTCTTTCTGTCTGTTCAATCTTAATATAAATAGACAACCAACAGCCATTAGACACTCAAGGAAAGCCCACATCATAAAAGAAGATGACCAAGGAAAACATGAACCCTGTATGAGACATAATTCAGGGGGAAAAAGTACTAAAATCATCATCATTGTCATCACTATCTTTAATAAATGTCCCGTGTGGAATTATAGAAGATCATTTATATGGCAGACAATAATAGAATAGTGATGGAGAATATGAGTTACATTAAGAGAAATGAGGAATAGAACGAGAAGGCCATGTACATCTAACTGGAATCTCAAGAATATAAAAATGAGTAAGAGGAAATAATTAATAGGAAAGTGATGTTAAAAATCTCCAGGACTGGCAGAAAACATGAAACAAAAATCCCAAAAGCATAACATACTACAGTAAATGAAAGTAGGATATATAAAAATATCTATATTTAAGCACGTTTTGACAAAATTACAGAACATAAAATACAAAGAGAAGGTCTAAAACTGCAGCCAGAGTAAAACAACAAATCACCTATAAAAACCAATTTAAATGACAGCTGACATCCCACCTACACCAATAAAAGCCAGAGGTAGTGATATATCACCTTCAAAGTGCAGTGGGAAAATACCAGTCATGGTAGAATTGTGTACCCAGCCAAGAACTCCTTCACAGATAGGATGAAGTACAGACAGAGCAGAAACTAAGAGCGTGTGCCACAGAGATCAGAAAGAAAGGAAGTCTAAGAGACATACTTTAAAAAAAAAAGGAACATGATCCCACAAGGATGATCTGAGATCCAAGTAGGAATAAACAAATGAAGTGGTAAAGCTGAGGGTAAATCCATACAAATGTCATTGAGTAAAGCAATATGAAAATAATGCCTAATTTGGGGATTGAAAAAATGAAATGCAGAGGGTCACAGAACAACAAGAGCATGTCTGTCTTGAGATAGGTGATCAAAATCAAGTGCTCCCATACTCTGTTGTCTTAGTCTGATCAGGTGACTTATAAACCATAGGTATTAATTCCCCATAGTCCTAGAGGCTGGAAGTCCAAGATCAAGGCACCAGCAGCTCCAATGTCTGGTGAAATTTCTCTTCCTTTACAGAATGTGCCTTTTGCTGTGACCTCACATGGGGAAAGGGGCAAGGAGCTCTCTGGGATCTCCTTTATAAGGGCGCTAATCCCACCCAGGAGGGCTCCATGATCTAGTCACCTCCAATGTCATCACCTTGGGGGTTAGGATTTCAGCATGATATTTGGAAAGCCAAGAACAATCTATAGCACCTGTTTTGTTTTGTTTTTGTGGAGGAGGATGGCTAGGTTGTTACTTAACCATAGATTTCTGCTGGTTTAAATGCACATGGTAAAATCCCAAGGTAAAGTTAAACATACAGAAGCTGAAAAAAAATAAATCCTAACTAAGTCAGGCAAAAGATAAATAAACAAAGTTCATTATGCAAAGAAAAAAAGGAGAAAATATAACTACAATAAAGTAAAAAAATGAGTCACGAGAAAGAGGACCTTCTTTAAGAAGAAAAAGTTAAAAAATATGAACAATAAAATGGTAATGATTAAATACCAATCAACAACTGAATGAAAAAAAAATAAGTAAATAAACAAACAAGCAGAACAGAAACTCATAGGTAGAGAACATTCTGACGATTTCCAGATTGGGGTTGGGGTGGTTGGGGAGATAGGTGATAAAATGAAGGGATTAAGAAGTACACATTTGTTGTTACAGAATAGTCCTGGGGATGTGAAGGGCAGCATAGGGAACAGAGGCAATGGTATAACACTGACTATGAATTGTGTCAGATGGGTATGAGATTGGTCAGGATGTTCCCTTAGTAACTTATATGTCTAATCATTGAGATGTACACCTGAAACTAATATGATGATGTGTGTCAACTATAATTGAAAAGTAAAATGATTGTATTAAATAAAGAAAGAATACCATATGTATTATATGCCAGTGGTCTCCAACCTTTTTTGGGCCATGGACCTGTTTAATGTCAGAAAATATTTTCACAGACCGGCCTCTAGGGTGGGACAGATAAATGTATCATGTGACCGAGACAAGCATCAAGAGTGAGTCTTAGATGGATGTAACAGAGGGAATCTGGTCAGTTTTTAAAAATAAAACATCGTTCAGACTTAAATATAAATAAAATGGAAATAATGTAAGCTATTTATTCTTTCTCTGTGGACCAGTACCAAATGGCCCATGGACCGGTACCGGTCCGCGGCTCGGGGGTTGGGAACCACTATTATATGCCATCCAAATCAATTCATTTCCATCAGTGTCGTTCTTTTTTTTTTTTTTTTTTTTTTTTTTTTTTTTTTTAGTGAGAGGAATGGAGGCAGAGAGACAGACTCCTGCAGGCACCCTGACCAGAATCCCTCTGGGCAAGCACACTAGAGGGCGATTTTCTGCCCATCTGGGGCCATTGCTCCATTGCTCAACAACCGAGCCATTTTTTTTTAGCACCTGTGGTGGAGGACATGGAGCCATCCTCAGTACCTGAGGCCAATCAAGTCATGGCTATGGGAAGGAAAAAGAAAGAGAGAGAGAGAGAGAGAGAGAGAGAGAGAGAGAAGGGGTGGGGGAGGGGTGGAGAAGCAGATGGGTGCTTCTCCTGTGTGCCCTGAGCAGGAATTGAATCTGGGACATCCACATACTCTACCACTGAGCCAACTGGCCAGGGCCAGTGTCTTTCTTCTTTATTGCCATGTCCAATTTATATATTAGTTTGTAAAAATGTGAGTTTTGGTTCTCATCCTGTTTCTCAGTAACCATATATTGTTTAATCAAATTATATTTTTATCAATTACTTTCCTTTCTCTTCAGTTGGCTTTGTGATATTTGAAATTCTCTTACAAACAAAACACTGTATTTTCTTCTCTTTCTGAGTGCTTTTCTCCCCAGAGGGGTTTCTCATAGGTCTTTTACATGTTAATTTCTTTGCTTTTCTTTCTATGAATTATTTTTGCAGAGTTCCTGTGCAATTTCTCTATATGCTACTCACATTTAAATTGAGCAGCTCAAGCTAGTCCTCCTATTTCTCTCAGAGTAGGTACATTTTTCCTGGTGCTCTGCCCACTTTAACTAGATTTTAACTTTCAGAAATTCTGAGGTGTAGCTTGGTGATTTGCAGTCCGTACACTTCTCTGAAGCTGAGATCAGTCTGCAGCCAAGGGGGAGCTTGGTTTTGGGTGCTGAGCACCAGACGGTCTCTAAGACTCTGGCTGAAAGCACCAAACTCTGCTTCTTAATTTGGAATCTCATCCCAGGTTGACTCCAGCTAGTCAGAGTCATAACCTATTTGGGTTGGAGAGGGGTGATCATTCTACCCAAGGTGGGCCTGGGAGACTTTGTACCAGGAATGGTAAGGCCCTCATTGCCCCCGAAGTCACCTTGCCTTTACTTCTATGATTGAAGAAATAAGAGAGAGAAAGCCATTGACTGGGGCCCAGTTAGTCTACAGAAGATAAAGAAGGTTTCAGAAGGGTTTCCTGTGTCCCTTTGCCTTGGGCCACAGGCCTCCTTAGCATTTTTTTTTTCTGACCAATGCCTTCAGCTGAATGCTTGTTTATCACTAGATGGAATTAATTATGGGCGATTACAACCTACCAGTCACCTTTATTCTCTTTCCTGCAAACCAATGACATACATAATGGTCATTTCCAGTACTTCTTCCCTCAGCATTTTTCAGGTGGTAAGAAGCCTCCAAATTATTCCTGTTTTCCCTACTAACCCAACCTCCCGCTACGGTTGCCATATTTAACCCATAAAAATACATGAAACCTAGTTAAATTTGAATTCAGATAAATAAATACTTTTAAAATATAAGCAAGTCCGCTATGGGTTGAATTGTATCCCCTCCCCTAAATACTTAAATTCTTTGTCTATGCTGAAGTCCTAATCCCTGGTATCTCAGAATGTAGCCTAGTTTGTAAATGATGTCACTGCAGATATAATTAGTTAAGATGAAGTCGTAGTGCTGTAAAGTTGGATGGTCCCTAATCCAAAATGACTGCTGTCCATATAGGGGAAATTTAGACTCAGACACACATAGGGACAGAGCCATGGAAGATTGGGGTGTGGCAGCTACAAACCAAGGACCACCTGGGACCACCAAACTCCAGAGATAAGCATGATACAGATCCTCCCTCACAGCCTCAAAAGAAACCCACCCTGCTGCCACCTCAATCCAACTCCTGGCCTCCAGCCTATGAGAGATGAGAGAATTCCTCTCTGTTGTGTAAGCCACACAGGTTGTGGCACTTTGATAGATTGAGGAAACTAACAAAACGCCCCATGCAATGCTTGGCTTACATAAGAGTATTCATTGTTCATCTGGAACCAGTTTAACTGGGACTCCTGTAATATATTTGCTATATCTGGTATCCCAACCCCCCATCAGTCTGCTTTTCTCCAAATTGGGTGGAAATGAGGATGTTCTTGAGGTTTTCAAAACTGTCCATTCAACTTTCTGGGTCATCTACTGGTGAAAGGGTGAAGGCCGAGGCCAGGCATGGTTTCTTGAGACTGCTTATCTCTCCTTGCCTGGAGAGGACTCACTTTTCTGGAATTCACCCACCACCTACTGCCCCACCATTAGTTTTTGCCTGTGTGCTTTCCTAAGTGCACTAATGCTTGGGGGCAGGAGGGTCTGTGACCTAGACTTGGTTGGCCATCTTACTTGAGATCTTATCTCCAATGTCATTACTCTAAAGTTTTAGTGAAATTTAACATATATGGACTTGCACAAAGTTAAAACTGAGCTCAGGTTGCATTATTTTGATGTGTGTTTTAAGAAAGCTTCCAGGCTGGGTTTACCCAAAGGGTAGAGAAGACAACCTCATAAGTGCGCAGACTCAGTTGAGTAGGCCAGGGACAAAAACTCATCAGTTGATTGCCAAAAGGTGATCCTCACAAGTCAATACACATTGCTAGGAACCATCCTTTCTCACAAGACTTGACATATATTATCTATATGAGCACTAGAATGTCTGGAAAATCAGAAGCATCAAGGTGAGCCATTAGGCCAACAGGTAACCTTAAGAGTAGCCAACGTTTATGTAGCCCTTGCTATGTGCCACATACTGTTCTAAGTGTTTTATTTTATTTATTTATTTTTTTGTATTTTTTTTCTGAAGCTGGAAATAGGGAGGCAGTCAGACAGACTCCCGCATGCGCCTGACCGGGATCCACCCAGCATGCCCACCAGGGGGCGTCGCTCTGTTGCGACCAGAGCCACTCTAGCGCCTGAGGCAGAGGCCATAGAGCCATCCCCAGCACCCGGGCCATCTTTGCTCCAATGGAGCCTTGGCTGCGGGAGGGGAAGAGAGAGACAGAGAGGAAGGAGAAGGGGAGGGGTGGAGAAGCAGATGGGCGCTTCTCCTGTGTGCCCTGGCCGGGAATCGAACCCGGGACTTCCGCACGCCAGGCTGACGCTCTACCTAAGTGTTTTATTTTAATTCAGTTAATCATCATTACATTGTTATAAGAGAGTATATCATTAACCCCATCTTATAATGTGGGACGGGAACCACAAAGAAATTGAGTAACTTGCCCAAAGTCGTCCAGTCCCTCGGTGATACAGCCAGCATTTAAAGCCAGGTGTGTTGACTCCAGGGACTCTGTTCTCTACCACCATGCTGTGATGTCCCCTGAGTAATTTCAGTCAGTCATTATTTGTAGTAACTCTTACATTTGTTCACAGGATGACCTAAGCATGCTCTAATCACAGCTGCCACTTGTCATGCCCCTGAAGTCTGGCTTGGCTGGTTCACTGGATAATTATGGAATACTGTCTAATTTACTGCAGAATCAGACCGGGAAGACTTCCAAGTGTCTTCTATCATCCATCTGCATTTCTTATGTAAGAAGTCAGAGGCCTCCATTTAAATTTGTATCATGCATTATTTATATCCAATGCCCACAGTAACCCAAGGGAGTTGTAGAAATAGCAGAAATGGGAGTAGCTCAAATTACCAGATTTGCTACCAACAGCCCATGTGAGTGTGGGCAAGTGACTTATCTTCGCTCTGCCACCACCACTTGCCCTGATCTGGGAAAAAGTCATTGGCGAACGAGTGTTCTCTTTTACAGTCTTTTAGGCAAACGGGTTCCCTTCCTCAGAATGACTGAGTTCAGGAACTGCTCTCTAGCCTTGCAGGAAACAAACCACTGCCTTCCATCTTAAATATTCCAGTCATCAGCTAAAATAAAAGAGGCACAGTAGATATATTTTTCTCTCTCTCTGAAGGGAGATTAAAGACAAGATGGAAGTAAAGAAAAAGATAAGGAAGAAAAATCCCAATGCATGGCTTGAGTTTATAACAATTGGGTTTACCTGTACATTCCCAAGAGTCTCTTCCATAGGGAACTAGCTTCCCAGAGGTAAACACAAGGAGAGAGCTGGTAGTAATCAATCATAACCAAATGGCCACATCCTAAGCAGCTTAAAGGGGGATGGCCATGGGCTGGAAGCTCTGATTAGAATGGCTAGCTCAGTAACGTGTTCCTAAAAGCACGTGGCCCTTTTAAGAGTTCCATCCAGAGGAGAAAATAACACTTAATTGATAAGTAAAGAGATTTTTTTTTTATGATCCCAAAGAAGAAGCAAACGTGTTCCTTTACAATAGAGAATGAATTCCAGGTGTCCATATTCAGACTACAACCCTCAGAGAGAAGACCTGGCCACAAAAATATTGCTTTAAATTTGTCAAGGTCCAAAGCAACAACATTCAAGGTTCACTTGTCTAATTGCTTCTTTGAAGCAACAATTTATTTTTCTGTGTTCACACTTCAGGCAATGAAAAGCCAAACAGAGTATTATGGACTGGTGTGTGTCTTTCCGGTATTTATACGTTGAAGTTCTGACCCCCAGTACCTTAGCATGTGACTATATTTGGAGATAAGGCCTTTAAATGGTAATTAAGATAAATGAGGTCATATGGTTGGCCCTAATTAAATCAATAGTGTCCTTATAAGAAGAGGAGATTAGGACACAGATGCACAGAAGGATGAACATGGAGGACACACAAAGACAGCTGTATACAAGCCCAGGACAGAGGCCTCAGAAGGAACACCACCACTAATACCTTGATCTTAGCCTCCCAGCCTCCAGATTGTGAGAAAATAAATGTTTTTCTAGCCACCCAATCTGTGATCCTT
Source organism: Saccopteryx leptura (assembly GCF_036850995.1). Classification (NCBI taxonomy): domain Eukaryota; kingdom Metazoa; phylum Chordata; class Mammalia; order Chiroptera; family Emballonuridae; genus Saccopteryx; species Saccopteryx leptura. The sequence continues at coordinate 218,514,388 of NC_089504.1, read as the reverse complement.
TGTCACAGCGGCCCTAGCACACCAGTGCATGGAGCAGTTACGGATACTAAATGTGCTCTACGATATCAGAGTAGTTCTGAGGCCCCATGCAAGAACTGGGCCTAATGAATCAGAATGTGCACTTTAACAAGACTCCCAGGGGGTCTCACGCACATTCCATTTTAAGACGCACTGCTCTAAGTCGCTTTTCCGAAAGCTCATTCCAGGGAACTCCACATCTGGGTGCTACATAAAGAAAGGAGACTGCTGGTCAGTTAGCATGGAAAATTGTTGGTTAAAGCAAGTCATCAATTTCTTCGCCATGGGTTTTTTCAGAGTCTTTGATGTTCATTTCAAATATTCAGAGGAAGAAATCATTACTAACTATAATAAAAACAAGAATAATAACTAGTATTTATAGAATATTTATTTAGGTTATGCACTAGATATAACTATAAATATATATAATTATATTTAATATTCAGACAAAACTAAAAATTAAATATTATTGACATTTCTCAAATTGGAAATGTGAAGCTCAGAGAAGCTAAGTAATTTTCCCGAGATGACACAGCTAGCAATTTACCAACAGAGATTAGAACCCCACCTTGCCTGATTTCAAAGCCAAAAGGCTCAGTTCAAAACTTATGGCAGTTTTGTAAATATATTTGATCACTAAACTTCCCCAAGTGTGAATACAGCTTTTTATTACTTTTTGAAGATCATATAGGTCTAGTCCATGAAATACAGAAAATACAGACTGGGGAAGTCTTTTCACAAAAGAAAAATTATCACAGTGCATCAGATCTCTACTCCACATGGAGAAGCCCCCAGAAATGTGGGGCTCAGGGTTCCATCAAAAGTGTCATCATTTTTAAAAGGTAAAGTTTACACTCCAGCCACTCGTGAGTCACACACATTTTAAAGGTTTCCTCCAGACCTCGGATATCAGATACACCTGCCAAATTGTCTTTATTGGCATGCCATTAACATATGCAACATAAAAGTCACATATGGCCTGGTCCACACTCACAGTGGACTTTTGTAATCTCCTCCCATTAGCAGCAAATAGTTGGCCCAAATGGATATACCACTTGCTCATATCATGCTTGGCACTTATAGCCTACAGAAACCATTTCTCAAATAAACATTCATTCACCTTCCTTGTAATGTCAAAACACTTGGGTTGTCCTGTACTGTTTAAAACTGAACAGTGGCTCATCTTAGACTCTTCTCATCATGGTTGATTCACATACATTCACTGTTACTCATCCATTTTGAGCTTGTTTATTAAATTCCTTCCATGTGCCAAGAAGCAGGTCAATGTGATATGAGGCTCTTCACATTTACAATTATGCTCTGCTCAAGCTGAAATTAATGTACACTCAACAACAGCAGTTAGTCTAGCATATTCTGATATAGCATTCTACCCATGGGTTGACTTAGGGGAGAGATAGTATCAGACCCAGAAGACATGGGAAAACCCAGGCTCTAATAATCATCTTCTCCACTACTTCTCTAATGTTATGCTGAATAAATCAGTTTTAGATAATCATCAGTGGCAAACATGAAGAAAAGAAGCCACTGACACACGGACATTGTGTGAGGTAGGCAGGAGTGGCCACCTCCTTGCTGGCTGGCAAAGCTGACCCATAGCGGAGGACCTGTCTTGCCACACAGAGAGCTGACTGTTTCTATGTGTAACACTCAAGCAAATTAGTATCAGAATCAAAAATGCCTCCTGCTTCTCTCACCTCTTCCAAGAATTCCTCAAATATTCACAATTAACTAAAATGTGTTTAGTTCTAAAATGAATGCATATTATTCAATAAGAAAACATTATCACACAAATGGATATGGATTTTTTAAAAATCTGTATTTCTGTGTTTTGAATAAAAATAAATGTTTAACCAGCACATACAAATTACTTTTTAATCTAAAAGGACAACACAATGAAAGTTCAGGCAACAGGGATGTGACCGGCCTATTGTATTTTATTTGTGAATAAATTTGGTTACCTTTTGGGTTTAAAGGGTAGCTTTGGTTGGTGAAACAAAGAAGTTTCATTTTATAGCTCCACTGGAAGAAATGCTGTACCATGGCCTTCCCAGGCAAAATGGAAGCAGAGCCATGCTTATTAAAACTATTGCATCTCTTACCCATATTGGTCCATTTCTTCCATTTCATTGGGTGTTGGAATTGCTGGTTACTGTCTCCAACTTCCCTGCGCTATCCTAGAACCAATCATATTAGACGATTTCTGGCAGTGGCTATTTTTAACCACATTCTCCAAACACCAGTGCCCTATAAATTCAGCGATCTGGGCACACACTGTGTGCAATTCCCTAGGGAATATTACATGTGGATTTTGTTTTAATATCAGAATTCATTTACTGTTAAAAAAATCATATGGAAGAGACTCGATGATAATTTAAATCGAAAACCATAATCCAACTTTTAATTTAAAACAGATTAGTGGAAGGACATTCAGTAATCAATCAAAAAGATTAACTTAGCAGTAGTTTACACTGTTTTATAGTGTAATGTAACAGTATTAGCAGTACCATATTTTTAGATTTAACCAATAAAAGGAGTGTTTTCCACGTAGCAAGTCGAATCTAAGTCTAGAATTTTTACTAGAAAAATATTAATATTTTTATGCCATTGCCTGGACTATAGTTGTCACTTGGGTTGAAACAATAATTGAATATTGCTAAGAAGTGTGACAGGTATTTTACTGTAAATGCTTCCTTTCATCCTTTGGGATACGCAGGGAGTATACTGCACCCCCTTCAGTCAGACGGACAGTGACAGAGCAGAGCAGTTGCATAATATTGTAAGACAGAATGAAACCAGAGAGGCATTGAGGCCAATGAGACAATGAGGAAAGGTTCCCGAGGGCAGAAGAAGACAACTGTGATAAAAATGAGTCACACATTTGGGGAACAACTCAAATCTTGGTCCTTTGGCTCCAAAGAGTGACAGCAATGGAGCGATGAACTAGGTTGGACAATAAATCGGGCTTCACCCCTGCTCTAGAACATAAGCCTGTGAGATGTGACAACAAGGACACAGAAGTAGCTTTGGGGCTTTGTCAACAATTAGGACTAAATTCCATAATCATAGCAGCTGCTTCATTCTGTCCTGAGAAGATGCCCAGGTAATTAAAATGTCACACGTGAGGCCAAAGAGTAGATTGATTTTTCTGTTCTATTATTTTGTGTGTGTGTCTGTGTGTCTGTGTGTCTGTGTGTGTGTGTTAGAGACAGAGGGAGACAGAGAGGGACAGACAGACAGAAAGAGAGAGAGATGAGAAGCATCAATTCTTCGTTGCATCACCTTAGTTGTTCATTGATTGCTTTCTCATATGTGCCTTGATGGGGGACTGAAGGGGGGGCTTCAGCAGACCAAGTGACCACTTGTTCAAGCCAGCAACCTTGGGCTCAAGCTGGTGAACCTTACTCAAACCAGATGAGCTCACACTAAAGCTGGTGACCTCGGGGTTTCAAACCTGCGTCCTCCACATCCCAGTCCGACGCTCTATCCAAATGCCACTGCCTGGCCAGGCTGCTCTACTTCTTAAGTCAGATGTTCATTCCCAGCCTCAACACTGGAGGCCTGGACCACAGAGGTACCATCTCCACTGCTCTGATTGGCATCTCAGCCAATTTAGCATCAGTGGGTTTTGGTTCTTACTCCCAACTAGGGTTGAGCCTTGCCTTGGTTTTTAAGGCTCAGTAAAGAGACGGATGGGTGAGTCCCATTCCTTCCCAAAAGCAGAGAGTCACAAGCCACTATCCGGAATTCATAGGCTCCTCACATCTTTTAGTTAAAAAACCCCTCCCCATTTGAATGTTTACCTATATTTAGCTTATCATAGGCAGCTTGTCTCATAGGCCCTGATGGAATTCCAAGTTATCATATATATAATGGGACCTGTTGTGGTCCTGACAGCTTGTTTTGCTCTCTGTGAGGGAATTGCTTTCAGAATTCCTCATCCTTGCATGTACTTGAAATTTAAAGAACATGACACGGGATAAATTCATGTAAATGATTTCCATCAAGGCTTCCTGATGCTTGTATTCCCATCATCTTGTTATATATAATCACTTGAACAGGCAAGTGGGATTGGCTGACTTTTGGAAAGAATAATCAGTGTGTATGCACGCGTGTGCATGAACATGCATGCCCGTGTGATGCTTCCAGTGCAGTAAAACATCAGAGATGTCTGGGATGCCATGGGACAGAGCACAACTGATCACTTATATAAGAGTTTATAATACTCTCTAGGGATCATATAACAAACAAACAGTAAACATGCCACTCGTGCTGGTTATTCATCCAGAATGCATGCTTGATGCTTCCTATAATGGGGAAAACATTTGATGGCAATGTGTTTGGCACTGAAGGGCTGATGGAAGCAGAAGCCTTTATGAGCACTCACATGGATGAATGGAGGTTCATAGGCATCTATATCTGTCTTCCAAAAGGCCTTAATAAATCGAGGAGGAAAACAGCATACAATATACTCTGACTGCATCTTCTTAAATAGTCATAGCATCACTAGTTATTTATATAAATATAATAAACAAAATAATAAAACATCAAAATAAGTCATTTTTTCATTGTTGTTATTCTTGGAATAAGAATACAGTGAAATGGCTACTTTTCCTTTTTTTATTCAGTGAAAGGAGGGGAGGCAGAGACAGACTTCCACTAGTGCACTGACCAGGATCTACCTGGCAAACCCCCTGGGAAGTGACGCTCTGCCCATCTGGGCTCTGCTCTGTTGCTCGGGAACAGAGTTATTCTTAGGACCTGATGCAGAGGCCACAAAACCATCCTCAATGCCTGTAGCCAACTCACTCCAATCAAGCCATGGCTTCTGGAGGGGAAGCGAGGGAGAGAGAGAAGCAAGAGGGGGAGGTGTGGAGAAGTAGATGGTCGCCTCTCCTGTGTGCCCTGACAAGGAATCAAACCCAGACATCCACAAAATGGACTGACATTCTACCACTGAGCCAAATGGCCAGGACCTGAAATGGCTTCTTATCCTGTTCCTAAGAGGCTGCCTAATCATTTGAGACATAAATAAATGGGCCAGTTCTCATACTATCTTAATCCAAGCCTCAGGAACCTGGGCTTGGATTAAGAAACAAAGCACGAAATTGCAGGCTGTGCCGCAGCTCGCTGAACATGGACTGATGCGTGTGGGCTTCTCACATCTGTCCGTCCCTCCAGCCCTCACCTGGCTCAGCTAAGGGATCTAAATAATGCATCCTCTGAGACACACGTCAGAAAGGGAAAATCACACTCATTTCATTTGAAGCCTATTTGATTTTCTTTAGCTTTATTGAAGATTCTCATCCATAGATTAGCCTGCAAATGTAATTAGTCAAGATGAGATCATACTAGAGGAAGAAGGCACCTATCCAACATGGCTGTCTTTAGAAAATAAAATTGGGCACGGAGACATGCAAACAGGAAGAATGCCAGGTAAAGATAAGTAAGCCAAGAAACACCACAACTGCCAGCAACCAACCAAAGCTTGGGGAGAGGCCTGGAATCTCCTCCCTCGTTGCCATTAGAAGGAACCAATCCTTGATCTCAGACTTCTAGCCACCAGAACTGTGAGACAATAAATCTCTGTGGTTTAAGCTCCCAGTTTGTGGTACTTTGCTATGGTGGTAAACTTATACAACTTATAAAATGTAAGAACCATCTTCAACCAGTAGACCCCTTTGTGGCCTCCGCCTCTCATTCCTTTTAAGTTTAAGGGCAATATTATTACTGTGGACAAAAACAGGTTCTTCATACCAATGAAATGGGTGCCACACACTGATCTTGCGAAGACTAGTTCCCCCTGAAAAGAAATGATGACCTGCAAACAACAGACAGATTACCAGTTTGCACTGAGTCAAATTACTTGATAAAGAAATCATGATTAAAATAAGAACTTGTCTAAAATTATAAATCTGGAAGCCAATTCTTTGGTTCATGCCTGATATGAGATTGGTCAACTTCTATTGATTATTAAGCCCACTATAAACCAAAACCCACTTCAACTTCATATATAGACACATACACACAAACATGTATGTGCATATGTTTATATGTGTGATTTGTATATACATTAACATACATGCATACATATATGTATGTCTCTATAAGCCTGCTAAGATGCTCTCGCCCATGATGTATGGCAGAGCTGAGAAATACCACAAAGCACATCAGAAAAAAACACCAGGCTGACAGGCAAAAAAATTTTAAGTAAAATTAAAGCTTTACAGAAGTCTCTGGAAGTATGCCAAAAGGCAATTACATTCATTACACAGAGTCAAAAAAATTAGCATCCTCATCCTACATTAAAACCCCCAATACACATACACATACACACACACACACACACACACACACACACACACACTCAACTCTCAACTGCTGGTCCTCCAATTACTCTCCATCACATCCCAAGTTCTCTGAACAAACTGTCCAACTCCCCTCATGCCTCTCTCCCTTCTATAAGGACCCCTCCCCGCCAGCAGCTTCCTGTCCTTCCTCATACAAAACCCCTTTGTTTTCTGGCACTGGTGGCCCAGCTGCTCACTTGCTTTGTGTTTGCTTTCTGTTGGGTGATGAGAATTCCATGTGTTCTGGGGGGGGGAGGAGGGAGCTGATTCGTAGCATGTATTTAGTTTCCTCGGATGTATACATAGACAACAAAAGTTAGACTACACACATCACTGAATTGTGTGTGTTTTTTAACTTTACTTCTGGCCCTTATTGTTCACAGACAGAATATAAAGAACTCATTCCTACAGCCTGAACTAAAACATAAGTTGATAGATGTGTGCTTGTCATTAACAAACCGGACGAATTATTTATATACTATGTCAGATCGATGGTACAAATCCTTAGCTCCCAGAACCGCAGGCAGAGGATGGGCAGGTTTCATGGTGCCAGCCCATTTGGATCTGCCAGCGGTGACTGCTGGACATCCTGGGATGAGAAGGATTCTGGTTTTTTAGATGGGACATACACAGGCTGGTGCTCCCTTTAATTAGTCACTCTGTCCTCAAGGATGAAGGGAGGGCTTCACAGCCCCTGGACATGGAAGCACAGAAAGTGAACTAACTTTCTATGACACTCTTGTCTTGGGGAAGATCCAGTATGGCTTCAGCCAGACAGATCCTTCCCTCTGCAGGCGCGACTAGCTGAGCCACCCATGCCAGTTTTGGCAGTTGTCAACTTACAAGGCCAAATGCACACAGAGAATGAACCAATTCCTGGGGCAGAGAAGAAAATATGTGTGTGTGTGAAATACAGAGAGTACTCCTACTCTACGATTTTAATATGATACCCCAGAAACAAAAGTTTATTAGTTTTGTTGCTTGCGAGGTTTGGTGGTTAGTATTTTGTGGTGTGCCTTAAAAAAATTATCTCTGTAATAAGCTTATGGATTTTTTTCCCTCTTACAATAAGCAATATTCTGTGAGAAAAGGCCAACCTTTCTTGGCATGATCTTTTTTTTTCTGGAGATTATTAATTTCTTTTTAATAGCCCTCATACTGCAAAATCAAATTTTTATATCACAAAGGGATTTACATTTATCTTGAGCCGCACACTCTTCATCATCTATCAAACTCCATTTAAGTTTCTAATTGAAATAATTTTTCAAGTGTTGAGCAATAAAGAGGCAATAAGTGATATATTTAAATTATTTATTCAGTTTATTCATTATTAATCCAGTTTTGTTCCTTGCTGCACAGTGAGGCTAAGCGGATGCCTTTGATTTTTACATCTTTTCTATCATTGGGCAACAGTGGATGTGGCTGTTTTTTCTACCCCACTTGTGTTTCATAGTTCTCTGGATAGTCTGGCAACATCAATTTAAATCACAGTGAAATTTAAAGCATTTAACTTTATTTTGCAACATGCAGCTCCAAAAACAAAGAGTAGTGAATTCAGTCTGCCTAGTATTAGTCAAAGTGAAAAAAAAATTTCCCACCAGGAGCCATTACATTAAGAAAGACATCAGGATTGAAGGACTTGTGTGCCTTGGTCTGCATTCTTCCTTTGGTCCACTAAAACTGATATATCTTTAACATGTATTTATATTATGTAATGGATCCTCGGCCAGTTGATCTGGTTAGCTGGTTAGGGGATTATCTGAAACACTTTTACTGATATCTCTATCTGGCTATCCTTCTTGCAACACAAACTCACATTTCATATTGAATGCATTACTCCTCCTCTCACCTAAAATATTTTCCTAATTACAATTCCTCTTTCTATGGCATCATGATCATCTTTAGAGGTCCATAGTCACTGGTTACAGTCCTCTCCCATATGTACATATGTCCCAACCCTGTCACTTCACTGCAGCCCACATGCCTATAATCTCTCTCTCTACCAAGTCCCCAATCGCTGGGCACACCTACAGCCTTCACATACTACCCAACTATTTTTTCTTTAAGCCCAAGTAATGTACCTGCCCTGCTCACAAACCTATAATAGTTCCCCTTTACTCACTAAATATTCCCAAGCTTTGCACTTTCCCATTTGTTCAAGCTGGATTCCACCTTTGCAGCCTCATCCACAAGCACTTGACAGTTAGATGGTAATGAATGAGGACTGACATGTGGCAGACACAACTTCTCATCCAACAGTACCATACTTTAGATAATAGATGAATAAATAGATAGATAGATAGATAACAGTTAATAGCTAGATGATAGATAGATAGATACACATAGATAGATATAGGTATATCTGCTCCTCATATATCTGGCATACACTGGATCCTTGATAAATATCTGTAGATGAAATGATCAAAGAATGGGTCATAAGATAGAACACAAGAATAGACAAGAGAAATCAAGTGATCTGATATTCAAGTTAAACACTCAGAATATGTAATGGGCTGGAAAATTAAGCCACTGACTAAAATTATTTGGAAATAACTGATTGCATGAAACCCCGCCCCCTGGAACTGCGGGTGAGTGCCTAACTCAGGTGAGCTGATTGCATGGTTTGTACTGGACCTGTGTGTCCCGGGTGTCATGGAAGGCAGGGAGGGGGGTCTTCCCCAGCCTGGAAGATGCAGCAACTCAGCATTGAGGATCAGAGTGAGGAATAAGAACAAGAACAATAACAATTATGATTACAAAGTTGTTTTTTGTGTTTTTTTATTAACTTCTCCTACATGTCAGGTACTATGTGCTATCCATTTCAGCTCATTCAGTCCTGGAAACAACCCTGTGAAAATAACAAGAGCACAGAGCTGCCCACTGACTGTGAGAGACTGTTCTTATCCCAACCCTCCACTCCCTTTTGGCCATATGGTTTGCTCTAGCCAATGGCATATGAGCAGACATAATATATGCTAATCCAAGCAGAAGTTTTAGGAGTCACTGCAGCTTCCCAACAGAAGTAGAGAAATGAGCACACTCCAGATAAGGCTGCCTTTGTGGTGAATCCTAAATGAGCAGATCTGTGGCCAACATTCAGCTCAATATCTGCATCACATGAGCAAAAAACTAGATCTTTGTTATTGTTGGCCATAGAGACTTGGGAGTTGGTTGCTACTACCCCAAACTTAACAATGGCAGACCCAGGTACACACCCAGAGCCTACACTTTTATCCATTACACTCTTCTTCCCCCTTCAGCACATGTTCTATTATTAGAAGAGTCCCTGTGTCTACTCTGGTGGGCTCTCTTCTCTCCATCCTGTAAGCTGTAATCAGCATGCTCCTCCAAATGTGGTCCAAAGACCCACAACTATATGAGCATAAACTGAAAGTTGGTTGAAAATGCAGAATATCAGCCTCCAACTCCAGAATCTAGCCTTTATCAAACTCTCCAGGTGATGCATTTTCACACTGACATGTAAGAAGCACTGGTTTAACACTTCTGCATGATGGCTACGCCTCAGGACAGGGCAAGATCAAAGGGCTATCAACTGGGAATGGCAAGACACCAGCATTCACTTATTCTCCTCACTCCTCGGAGATCAGAGGGGGAAGAACCATGTACTGTAACTACCATGATATTACTGCAGAACTTTCCCATACTTATTCTAGCCACCAAATAACATCCCTTGATGGAGCAGCTCCCACCTCATTGCTTGCTATACTGACCTCTTACTCACAACCCAATGGCTTGTTTATTAAACAAATAAACATTCAGACCTATTAGTTCTCTTTAGGGGATGTTAGCACATAAAAAAAACTAACACATTGTGTTTATTTTTACTCTCCTGTTCCAAAGTACCATTATTTGTTTATCACCCTTTTGATGAGTGATGTTGAACATTAACCATACCAGTAACCACCATAGCTTCCCCGGTACATGTTATCATCATAACTGGGAGAGGAATATAAGCCTTACCCAGTGCTACACAGATGAGAACTCAATGTCATGGTCTCTTCTCCAATCCTAAAACCCAGTGGCAGTGAGCTAGACCATCCAAGTAGAAGTGGGAACGAGTAATGATCTTCCAAAATGGAGGATGATGTAGGTAGAACAACTACCCAAGAATCTGAGACACATTCTCCCCAGTGAAAACTAAGGTTTTTGACAAGCTGGTTTATAAATAAATTCATGACGTGAGACATTTCCAAAATGTCTGTTAGGAACTGTTGCAAAATGAAGTCATCAAAATTACTGCAAAATGTATACTTTAAATTCAAACAGCCGGGAGAAAGAGTGTGCTTGTTATGTAGAATTCATTACCAGTATTTCAGAGTGCAGCCTCTATAAACACTTGCTTAGGATTGCTTTTACGCAATTGTTTGGAACATAAGCAGAGAAAGAGCTGAATGGGAAATTCCAGAAGCCCAGAGTTTTTTTCAGCTTGTTATTTTCTTCCCCTGCCTTGTTGCAAAGAAATCATTCTTTTCTTCAAATTTTAACACAATTGAAAGGATCTAATTTTTTTTTCTAATTTATCAGTTTATGTTGTTAAGATTAGAAACATCACTTATATGTAGAAAATGAAAGCTTATATGCCAGGGATTTTCTTTCATGATTATGTGGGGGTAAAGAAGACTATTCATTGGATGCAAACACTTTTCATAGGTATTTAATTCACAGTATAAATATGTGACATTCACAGATTCACATCAAATTGATCCTTATATATTTTGAATTTAGCCTGGAGCTCCTAAAAGATGAGATTACATGGTCAAACAATCAAATTAGCCAACAAAGGAGATTTCAGGTCAAAAATTTGCAAACAGAAAAAAAACAAACCTCTATTCTTAACAAAGAATGACCAAAGTTATAGGTTAAGAATTAGAAACACTACTGCCTAGCTGATCTAAAAGGAGAAGGTGGTTAAGTTCTGGCACCCCATCAGAATGGAAGGAAATCAATCTGTGAAGACTAAAGCACAGAAATCACCACAGATGCCCTCAAAAAGGAAAAGCCAAATAGTTCACAGTACATACAATTTAATGATATTCTGTATCAAAAAGTTCACCATAAGCAAAATAACAACACAAACAATGAACTTCAAAATTTTACGTATCTGTTAAAAAATTAATAACCCTAACACATAACAAAACACTTCCAAACCTATTTTTCAAATATCATACCAAAAAAGAAATGGGCAAAGCAAATGAACAGGCAACCACAACAACAACAAAATTCCAGGGACAACCTAAATTCACAACAAGAGGGGAACTGCCTAAGTCTGTTGTAGACGACACATATAGCAAAACAGAATGCTATGGAAGCAGTTAAAAAGAAAAAAGAAAAAGAAAAAAGCACCTAATTTTAAACATCTGATGAAAAAAATCCGCACATAGTAACACTGTCTATCTCTACACTGTAGAACTATGACTGCCTTCTTGGCTTTGCTTTTGTGTGCTTCAAGAATTTTACAAATTTTACACATTTGATATATATCATTTTACAAATAGAAAAAATGATAATCAGCATTTTAAAAAAAAATTAAAGAATTTGAAACTGGAACAATTCAGACCAAAGACTTTAGCATAAATGGGCAGAAAAATTCTTCCAATGCTATAAAATTATAGCTTAAACAACTGAAATATCTTACTTCTAGGAGTAATCTGGTAAATTCTGGACAAACGTCACTACTCTACACTGACATTTTTAGAGATTAGCAGCTATGCTTGTAGGCAAAGGATAATGTTGAGTCATATATGTAAGGAGATAGCGTGGACCCAAAGAAAAATTCCACTTCCTCAATTCAGAGTCTGTGTCTGCAACTGAACACCCGATGTGTTTTGTAGTGAGTAGGGTTGACAGAATGAGATCGCTGGAGATTTAGAGTGGGTGAGGCCTCCTCACTAACTGAATCCACACATTCACATTGCCACTGGGTTGAGATGAGAGCTAACATACCAACTCTACTTTATTGCTTGTATCACCTCCCCTTATCTAGAAAAAGCAATCATGAAACTTTATCAGGGTAACTGATCATTAAAACACAAGGGGAAAAAACTTAAATCATCCTACAGCATGAGTTTCCTGTTGCCACTGTAACCAACTAACACAAATGTGGTGGTTGAAAACAATACATATGTATTCTCTTACAGACATGAAGGCCAGACATCCAAGATCAGTTTCATGAGGCTAACATCAAGGGGTGGGCAGAGCAATGCACCCTCTGGAGGCTCTAGGAGAGAATCTGTTTCCCTGCCTTGTCCAACTTTCTTGAGGCTTCCTGCTTTCCTTGGCTCGTGACCCCTCCCTCACTTCATTCCAACCTTTCATTTCACCACCCCCTTATCTCCTGTTACCCTTTTGGAAGGATGCCTGTGCTTATATCAAGCCTACTAGATAATCCAGGATAACTTCCCCACATCCAGAATCTTAATTTAAATGCAATTGCAAAATCTCTTTGGCCATATAAGGTAATATCCAAGAGTTATGACACCAATTCCTGGGGGGTATAGAAGCATTGTTCAGCTACCACAACTACTAATCAGCAAGATGAAGCCCATCCTACAGAATTCTCCATAGAGCAGCAATTTGGCACATTTTTGGTGCTATTTTAGAATTGTGACAAGCTCTGATTCTCTTCAGAAGGATTAAATCGAAGGTACGTCGGGTAAATGGATTTCTAGGAGGGAAAGGAATACCCATTTTTGAATCTCTGTTTCTTCCCCCAAGTCTTGGATGAGTGCTGCACAGCTGAAAACTCACATGCTTTTAAAAACAATTACTATATGTCTGCCATATGGTTGACGCAGATGTGATCAGAGGCTTTTGCTTTACAAATGCAAATGATGGCTTTGACTTTCCTATGGCCTCTCTTTGCCAGGAAAGCAGTGAGAGAATGAGACCACCAGCAGCCATGTGAGTGCGCATGTGCCACCCTGTCACCCTCCCCAAGATGGAGAAAAGCCACCTTTGGGTTCTTATCTGGACTCCTGAGTGTTGAAGAAAATCACACAACTGGGAAGAGTGTGTCACAACACATGTATGGTCACTAACCTACCCAGGCCCCTCCATGTCCAAGGAGAGGTTCCCTCTCCTGCTCTCCACAATGCCCTTTCACCTTCTCTAACCTCTCCAAGCCTTAGGCCCTCACTCTCAGGAACCAGGCTTCCCTCCCTCCTTATTGGGAAAAGGGAGTGCCATCAGGTCAAACCCCTTGAAGCGCTTTACCACCACCATTGCCACCACCACCAAATCCCCAGACATGCCACGATCTGACCCATTCTTCCTTCACTTGGCAATGTTCCACCATTATGGCCAATGCTTCTCAGTCTTCTTTGCTGAGTCACCTCTCCCTGTCCATCCCCAAAATGTTGGTGTTTTTAGGACTATAACCAAGGCCCTTTTCTTAATTCACACTATATTTTCTTTTTAGAGACCTCAGTCATAGCCGTTGCCTAGTTTGCCGTCTATAAGCAAACTCTCCATACTCCCCAAGCCTGGCTCCTGATCTGCAGGCCCACTGCTCTTTGACACACCATTTGAATGTGCTCATGGGCATTTCAACCAATGTGGCCCACACCTGAACTTATGTTCTCTCCTTCCTCACTCCCCAAACTGCTCTAACTGCAATGCTTCCTCAACTGTGAAAGGCCCATTCCCTCTGTGTCTGAAACAGACTCTCCTAAACACATCTTGAATTGCCTTGCTTCTCTGTGTTGCATTCCTTGGCCCTGGTTCAAGCTCCCCTCACCTCTCCTAGCAAGCTGTAACAACTTCCTAAATGTCCTTCCAGAATCCACTCTTGTCCCTCTCAAATCCATCCTCCACTCTGCTACCTCATTACCTTCCTATAATAATATGGCCACATCACTCCCTTGCTTACATGCTTTAATAATTGCTGAGTGGCCTTTGAGTAAAACAATCCTTAATATGAAAAAACCATCTCTTTCTAACCTGGCCACTGCTCATTTCTCCAGTCAGTCCTGTGTCAGACTTGTCCTGTGTCACCCTCCCTCTCTTTGGAAAGATCCCTTCTGTTTGCTGATCCACGTCCTATCTGCATCCTGTTCTCAGGCCTGTGAGGCTGACCAGTATGGACTCACTTCCTCACAGGCCTCCTGAGGTTACTGCATCCATCAACCACAGGTCACTATCCCATCACATTGGTCCTCTCCTTCCAGGTTCTGGGAATCACTCTATCATCCCCTCACATCACCAGGCTTATGGTCAGTGACACGTCAGACCTCACAGGTGTGAGGACATGGCACCATCCTCTGTGCTCTCCTGACACCTTTGGAAAGGTTCCCTTTACTAAACGCTCCTGGTCTTTTCTGATGTGAGAGTGCCCTTCATTTCCTGTTGGGATCGGTAAGCCCTTGTCCTCTGCACTCCAATCCTGCCAACCTCTTCTTAGAGCCCTCAGCATGCCATGTTTTATATTCCTGGAGGCCTTGTCACAACTGAGGTAGGTCCTACTGCCCTGTGTGATATAGAGGTTGATTTAGTCACCCACTCTGTGCTCCCAATGTGTGGTCTACTGTGCTGCTGATATACTCAGAAATACTGCTGTTATTGACATAGCTCTTCAATGTCAGCCCCACAAGGGCAGGGGCCATGTGGGTGGCACCCAACACCCCCAATGCCTGGCACCATGCAGGTGCTCAATAAAAATGTGTTAACCAACAAATTCATATCCCCAGTTTACCCGGTGGGTCTTTGATGATAAAGTTTCATTGGAGCTCTTATAAATGCAGGATTGCTACTTAAATAGCTTTGGATAACCTTAAGTAGAAAGTGACACCATTTACTTACAAATCCTAGAGATATTCAAGACTCATCCTTCATTTCGATGGTCATGGAGTCCAAACAATTTATAAATGCTTATTTTATATATATATATATATATATATATATATATATATATATATATATATATATATATATATATATATATTTTTTTTTTTTTTTTTTTTAATATTTACAAATGCATTTGAGGGTCAGATTCCCATTAATTGCATCATCATAGCAGACTCAAGGTAATATATAATGTAAAGGGTTATAAATATTTGATTAGTGGTTTATTATTATTGAACTCTCTTGCTGAATGACCACCTAAGCATATGGTATCCAATTCCTTTTCCTTAAGAAAAACATCTATGTCCTACAAACCTGTGGTCTGAACATGGGTTCTCATAGCCTCCTTTTTCCAGGTTAGCCTCCTGAGCCTTCAGCTGGCCACTTAGGAGCTAGTTCTTGCCCTTGGTCTTTTGATTCTCCTTAACTATTATTGACTAGATTGCAGGTTCTTGGTCCCACTGCGCTCACACCCCTCTAGGAGCCACTTCCTGTCCACTCCCTAGGCTTATTCCTGATAAGTGACCACAATACTACAAGATCTGTCCAATACACCAAGAAGGGGGTGACTTTGATTTATTCACAGTGCCTAACCACTTAAAAGCTCGCTCACTCGTCCTTTTATTCTGCCATGTGAGGATATAAAAAGACAGCAGCCCACAACCGAGAAGAGGGCCCTCGCCAGAACCTGCCCCTGATGGCACTGTGGTCTTAGACTTCCAGCCTCCAGGAAGGTGAGAAGTCAATTTCTGTTGTTGATAAACCACCATGTCTACAGTGCTTTGTTATAGGAACGTGAACTAAGAGACCCACCACCACTAACAACCATCAATTGTCAGCTGAGGGCTGCCATGGAAAGCGGGAGGTGTTAATCCTCGGGCACTTATGGCCTGCCTTGTTTGGAAGAGAGCCCCAGGCAGAGGAGACAGACACTGGTAGTGGAGATCTTCATGTGTCACTGAAGGTCCAGGTACCTGGCTGGGTGCAGACAGCATCTGTTGGGGGCAGAGAACATGTCATAGAGCAAACACACTCCACGTCCCCTCCCCTCCAGGCTGCAGACTGACTGAGCCTCATACTCCGCTGTGGTTGTTGAGGTATGTAGGGAAATGGTGGAGACCAGGTTCAGAGCCAGCTGAATGTTGCACTGGTGCTAATTTCTAAAACCAACCATACCTGCAGACTTCTACATTGTTCAACATCCTTTGCAGTTTTTTAAAAAACAATAGAAAAAAAAAATAAACACAGGATCTGAATGACGATTTTATCTAAAAAATATATATATAAATATCTAGTAAGCACATAAAAGATGCTCAGCATTACACCTTCAGGGAAATGCAAGTTACAACCACCATAGGATACCACCTCACACCTAGGACAAGGGCTCTAGTAAAAGTTCTAAATAATACTAGTGATGACAAGAATGTGGAGAATGTGAGAATGGAAAAATTAGTGCACCCAATTTGGAAAACAGGTTGTCATTTTCTTAAAAAGTTAAACATAGGTTTACCGTATGACTTTGCAATTCTACTCCTAGGTATAGACCCCAAAGAAATGAAAACATAGGTCCCACAAAAACTTGTACCCAGAATTTCACAGAAGCATTATTTATAGTCACCAAAAATGGGAACTAATCCAAATACCCATCAACTAGAGAAGAGAGAAACACCGCATGGTATTAGCCATGTGATAGAACAGGATATGGCAATAAAAAGGCATGCAGCACCGATGAATGCTACAGCACAGATAAACCTCCAAATAACTTCTATGCTAAGTAAATTATAGCTCAATTAAGATGCTAAAAATAAAGTTAGGTAGTGTCTAGTCAACTGAACCTTGGGGTCAGACCCCACTAGCCATAGACTAGAGTTTGTTGACATGTGTCTGTGTCCCCATCAAACATAATGCTTCTCATTGGCTGGTATCTTCATCTTTGTTATATTTATAGCCGAGTCCCTTGCCTATAGTGTTCATTCAACAATTATTTGTTGAATTGGAGTACAGTGGAGGTGAAAGAAAAAGAAAGAAAGAAAAAGAAAAGAAAGAAAGAAAGAAAGAAAGAAAGAAAGAAAGAAAGAAAGAAAGAAAGAAAGAAAGAAAGAAAGACATTTTCTAGACATTAAAATAATGCTTTATAAAAAGGTTTTACAAAACCTTTCCCCTAAAATAGACTCTTATAAGCAGCTGACTAGCACAGTGAAGGAAAAAAGTGTGATGACTTGGGTGTAAGTAATCGATGTGACACCGAGGTTGCCAGCTTGATGCGAGCTCATCTGGTTTGAGCAAAGTTCACCAGCTTGGACCCAAGGTCGCTGGCTCAAGCAAGGGGTTGCTTGGTCTGCTGTAGCCCCACGGTCAAGGCACAGATGAGAAAGCAATCAATGAACAACTAAGGTGTCACAACAAAAAACTGATGATTGATGCTTCTCATCTCTCTCTCTGTTCCTGTCTGTCTGTCCCTATCTATCCCTCTCTCTGACTCTCTCTCTGTCTCTGTAAAAAAAAAAAAAAAGAAAAAGAAAGAAAGAAAAAGAAAAGAAAAGAAAGAAACCGATGGGACATTTAGTTAAAGACCTAGCAAGTCAGTCTTAGGAGAAAAATTTTTTTAAAAAAGGGCAGCCAACTGTCCACTACTCCAATCCACAGGGCCAGAAGCTGCTAGCTGCTCCACTGACACTGTCAGGTTCTGGACACATGGCTGAATTTGCGAACCAAGAAGGCATCGGGGGCTACTTCCCACTCTAGAGAGATGTAGGTTGTTTCTCTTCGAAGGCTGGCTGTGAAGGGGCACAGAACTTCCACCACAAGAGAAGGATTCACTGGACGTTCTCCTTGGCCTTGGAGACCCAACAACTACTCCTGTGGGAAGTTATATAAACCAGGATGTAGGTGGGTGGATAGAGCATTAGGCTTTTGAGTCCGAGAATCTGGGTTTGGATCCAGCCCATCGGTTACTTGCTCCCCAAGCTCTAACCACTCTGGACCTCGGTTTTCTCACTTGTGCAACTAAAACAATAAAATTTTCTACTCGAGGTCATGGCATGTTTGAAATGAGAGGATGTACCATGACTAGTGTGGGAAATACTCAGCTAGGTGCCAAGGAAGCCCCAGGAGAGAGCATGTCATTAAGTTAGATGGGCAGAGCCCTGGTGCAGCCAGTCATCAAATACAACCAAAGACTTGGTGTACTCTTGCTGGGGGTTTCAAAAGGCCCTTCTAGTGAGCATCCACCAGTGAGAAGACAGTCTGAACTCACCACTTCCATGCTAGAGCATGCAGACTCAAAGAGGAAGAGGAAGAGCATCCTGTAACATATGGAACACAGAGTGACTTTTTGGGGGAATTATGTGCTAGCCAGAACTTCCAAGTTAGTATTTGAGGCTCCACATTTTAGAGAGCCAGGGCTTCATGTGAGTATTTCTCTTAAAACTGTGACTCTCTGAGAATCAATCCTGGCTTCACTCAGTCAAGTGTCTGATAGCTAAGAATGATTGGTCGTGATTGTTGAATTTTACTTAATTCTTCCTACAACTTCACCAACATGAATCATACGAGAAAGTGTACTATAAAGAAATTTAAATTTCACCCATAGATGGGCCAAAGCGGAGATGGATTCTTTCCTCCAGAAATCAGGAAGGGGGCCGGGAACAGCAGAGAGGGCAGGCCATGCCAGAGCGCAGAGGAAGGAGGTCAGCAGGAAAAACAGAGCTGGCACTCTAAGAGAAACAGGTGAAACCCTGTGTGAGCCTGGAGACTGAGGGCAGCTCGTTCAGCTTTGGGGCACTTTTCAGGCCTTGTCCTTCTTCAGCATCCTGAGAAATCTGTGTCTCCCTCCTGCTCTTCCTGTGGGCTGAGTCAGGCTGGGTAGAAGACTGATGAAGACTTGTGTAGGATCTCCTATGGGACAAAAACCTGGAACCACTGTAAGCCCAGCTTGGTTTTGGATCATAATTTACAACCACTGTATTCTCCATTGAGGCACTGATGCTTTGTTGAAAAGAGAACATTCCTTCTCCATCCACCAACCTCCTGGGACTCAGGAGTAGAAGTGATGGCTGATAAGGGAAGTTCAATAGAACAAGGAAAGGATGTGAGGTTTGCAGGGAAAGTGTTGTTAAATGAATGGAAAGTGGAGCTCTCCTTAGACGGCGAAGAAATAACCAACAAAGGGCAGAAAGCAATATACCCGAGAATATATAACAAATAGATGGCAGCCAGAAATCCTTAGCATATAACCTCACAAACTGCCTCCAGAAATCCTTAGCATATAACCTCACAAACTGCCTCCAGAAATCCTTAGCATATAACTTCAAAAACTGCCTCCAGAAATCCTTAGCATATAACCTCACAAACTGCCTCACCCCAGTATCAAGAAACAGATCTTTTGAGGGTCACTTTCACTGCAGGTACTCAGGTCAAAGGCCACAACCAGAATGTGTGAAAGATGGTGATGGCCAGCCCTGTCTTCTCAGGTGACTTCCCAGTGCTCACATCTTCAGCCTCCTTGCACTGTCCCCTAACACCCTGACAACTGTCCCTGCCACCACAGCTCTCAACAATCACGCCCAGGCTTCCATGACACCTGGATTCCCACCCCCTCCTGTGCTCCCCTCTAGATACAGATGAACAATTTTACCCACATCTTTATGGCATGACTACTTGTGGGGGACAGAAGAAAAAGACTAAATTTGGTGTGGACTATTTGCTTTAGAAGTGACTTTGAGGCATGACTACTTGTAGGGGACAGAAGGAAACAACAAAATTTGGTGTGGACTATTTGCTTTAGAAGTGACTGAGAGTTCCTGATGGATATGTCTAGACAATTGAATACACAGGTCTGAAACTCTCCGAGTAGAGCTGAAAATAGTAAATTATGGGCATGCATTTTATCTTCCGGGAAAGAAGTAGAGAATAAAGACAGAAGAGAACCTGGAGTTGAGTGTTAATAAATTGTAACATGTAATGGCCAAGCATGCACTGGCAAAGAAGACTGAGGCAGAGACTAGAAAAACAGGAGAAGGCAGGAGCATGAGGGAAGTTGGAAGCCAAAAAAAGAGATTGTTTCAATGAGGAAGGAGTGGCCACCAGTGTTGAAAAGCACTGTGAGAACTGAAACTTGTCCATGAATTTAGCAATATGGAAGTAATTGGTGACCTTGGAGTCAACTGTTTTAGTAAAGGAAAAGGGCTGATTGGCTGACGAGTGACTACAAGGTAAGGACATGAGGTCAGTGAGTGCTGCAGGCTTTTAGTGAAATCTGGCTTTGAAGTATAAAGAGAGAGATAGGAGGAAATTAGAAAGTGAAATAAACAAGAAAGAACTCAAGTGCATGAAAATGTAGACAAATATATATTAAATTACATAATAGAGATGGTGGAAACAGCAGAAATAAAATATTACTTCATCCCACAAAAGACTAGGGGGTGAGTTGACTGGCATTGAACCCACATCTCTTTGATCTGAAAACCACAGTTGAGCAAGAAAACAGAAGCCAATGAGACCAAACATAGCCATTAATCTAAACTGTGGCACACGAAGATGGGGGAGGGGGGCAGACCTGACTCACTGACTGTTTTAGTTAGTTGCAATTTTCTATTAGTCACACAGACACAACTGAAAGTCACTGCTGCAGCCAAGTGACCACAAAATACCCAAGAGAAAGTAGAAAGCAGAGGCACTAATAAGCACAGGTGGCCAGAATGTCACTGGAGCATACTGGTAAACAGTTCTATTTGTGCCCCCAAAAGTGGGGATGGGTATGCCAACTGAACAATTCTCATACATATAAAGAATCACAGAGCCAAGCAGACTCTCCAGTTATGTATATATCCAATTGCTCCTTTCAGAACCTTTTAGAAAAGTTTTTCAATGTTTAACCTCAAGTTAAAATGCCTAAAGCTTTACTGGTGTTGTTACTGGAATTTTAAGAACAATCAATATGGGGGCCCCACCTCACTGTAGTAGAGAAAGGACCAAAGGTAGAAATGCTGAAACCTCTCTTGAAAAGATGTACTGTGAAAAAAGAAATATTGCTTTTTCTCAGTTACATCTAGTAGCTATTTTTACAGCTCACATAAAGAAATGCATTGATGAGGAAAAGAGCTGTATATCTCTATTAGCAGTAACATCGACAAACAGCTCTTTGACATGGAGAGATTTTAATCTTAGGACAGAGAAGAAAAAAATAATAGAAGGAAGGAATAAATGAGATGTTGACCTGTATATGTGAATGACTGACTTAGAACTGTATCCTTGCAGCTCTACAGACAGAAATAAAACAGGATTATCCGCAAGAGGCGACTAGGCAAGTCCATTAGCTGGAGGTAGACCAGATAACTAAAATATCTAGGCATTTCACACACTGAGCTTCAATTGTTTAATAGCAAAAGAAAATACTGTGAATATCTATTTATCTCATATTCTTATTAGTGAAAAACAGCAATTCAAAAAATACAATAATTGCAAGATTTTAAAATGTGATGAAAATTTAAAAGTTCAAATAGATACAAATAAAAACCAGCACTAGAGAAGAACCACATATCAAAATTTCTAAACATGACCTGTTCAGCTTCTGAAAAAAAAAAAAGGCTCAAATGCCACAGAAATGTGATGGGAGCAGGCTTTTACAGTTTTCAGGTCGGATGGAGAAAAGAAACCGATTGTCACCCATCTCAACATTCTCGTCGCCATTTTGTTTATTGCTAGTTGCAAAAACAAAAAGCAATCTTAAGGCCACCTCAATCTAAACTGCATTTTTCCTCTATGAGGTGCTTATCATTTGGTAATTTTCTCAGAACAAACAGAAATGAACAGACTTAACATAAATAAGGCTATTTTCCCCCTAAACAAAACTCATTTGTTTCAACTAGCAGGCTCCCCTCCTGGAGCCCATAACCTGGGCTGACACAGATAATGTTTCAAAGGAAAGTTGCTCCCTCACTGAGATGCAAAACCTATTCAGTGAATCTGAGCAAATGTAGGTCCCTTTATCTCCCAGGATAAAGCTGGAACCAACCTCTGCTGGAAAAATTAAAAGGCAAAATTTTCCAATGCTAATCAAATCTCTTCCACTTATTGAATGCCAGTGTCTTCTAGGACAGCTGCAATATGTGTGTTTTGCAGATGAAATCCTGAGAGAGTGATAATAATAGTGAGGTGGTAGACACCAGAGTCCATTTCCTTTCTTAAGGCATTTTCACATGCATTGGGACTATTTGCTTTGATGTTCACATAACTTTGTGAGGTATACAAGATGATATGCACTCTGAGCCAGTATTTAGGGATTTGATACTGGTCCTGAGTCAGAAGATCTGAGTTCATGTTGGACAATTTTCTCAACCTTCCTGTGACTCAGTTTGCCAATCTGTAAAGAGAGCTTTAAAGTAAAGGCTTCCTATGAGAATTAAATGTTATGATCAAAGATTGATGTACAGTGCTCAATGGAATGTAGCTATTACTGTTATATCTGCTGTCGTCATCATCATCACCACCAACGAAGCTACCTGGCTAAGAGCCAGTAGGATCCCAAAGTTAGAAACTCAACCACCAACAGAAGATTTGGCTCCTGACCCCAGTTTATCACTTCTTCCAAACCACCATGAAAACAACTTAAAAAGCATCAAAAAGGATGATGCCAGAGTAATGGCAACATGAGAGATACCCTTGATCTCTCCCCTTGAAATTTCAACAAATTGAATGGCTATAATTGAGTGAAGGAACTCCAGCTGGGCTTGCAGGTATGCCTGAAAGATCCACACATGGAATGGACTAAAGGTAGGAAGGGCTGAGAAGGAGCACAATAGATAAGATGCACTCGTGGTCAGCTCCAGAGAGAAGAGAAACCCAGAGCAACTGGGTCTTCTTCTGCAGAGAGGAGCAATGAGATCAAGGGGAAGTTGAAGAGATACTAAACCCCTGGTTGGCAAACTGTGGCTCGCAAGCCACATGCACCTCTTTGGCCCCTTGAGTGTGGCTCTTCCACAAAATACCACGTGCGGGCGCTACCTCAATAAGGAATGTACCTACCTATATAGTTTAAGTTTAAAAAATTTGGCTCTCAAAAGAAATTTCAATCATTGTACTGTTGATATTTGGCTCTGTTGACTAATGAGTTTGCCAACCACTGTACTAAACCAAAGCCTGCGGCAGAATGAGGGGTCATGGCCAGTGTTCCTGTGGTCTGCCACAGCCTGTTATTGGGGACATAAAAATACAAAGTGTAGCCCCCCAGTCTTACAGATCCCACGTTCCTCCTCATGGGTATGGAGAGTAGCAGACATATACCCTAAAGTTAGCTCCAGAGCCATTCTTTTCCCTGAAGAACAGAGGTGCTCTGTGTCTGGTACCTTGGTCTGTTGGGACACAGTGAGGAGCACCCAGAGGCCTGCGATTGCCATTGCTAAAGTAAAGCCCTCAGAGCATGCCCCACCCATCATCAATACTACAGCCCCGCCTACATCATTGAATAGCAGCTTCTCAGTGGAGGCCAGACTGGGAATTTAACAGAGCTAAAACTTGTAATCCAGTGCCACCTACTGGAAGAGAAAGAAAAACTTCTTGGAAGTCTACTTGGGTGTTTAGGGGGGATTTTTCTTTTCTTCTATATTTTTCTTTTTCTTTATTTTTTTGCTGTTTGTTTTATTGTTTTGTTTGTTTTATTGTTTTTGTGGGGTTTCTCTTTTATTTATTTTTTATCCTTATTTTATTTTCATTTTTAAATTTATTTTTTTTATTTTTAATTGTTATTCTTTGCTCAATTTATTAACAATATGACTCTCTAATACCCTCAAGGTGTAAAAAACAAATTCCATGAGTACCTAAGAAAGAGATATAGTTCAGGAAAAAAATTGTAAAATCTTCAGAAAGTAATTTCAATCAGAGGAAAATCTTGGAATTAAATAATAGAAAATTCAAAATTGAAGTTCTGAAAATACTGAACAAATTGCAAAAAACCACTGCTTGGCAATGTAATGAGCTCAGAAAACAAAATAAGTACCTCACCAAGGAGATTAAAACTTAAAAAACAGAGATAAAGAACTCAACACATGAATTAAAAAATGAGATAGCAAGTTTAGCTAATAGACCAGGCCAGATAGAGGAGAGAATCAGTGGCAGAAAACTAGAAGATGATACAGAGGAAAGGAGAGACTTAAATTTTTTAAAAAAAAAATAAGAGAGCTCTGTAAGAATTGTCTGACTCCATCACAAAGAATAATTTAAGAATAATGGGTATTTCATAAGAAGAGAGGGAGACAGGAATAGAAAACCTACTCAAACAAATTATTGATGAGAAGTTCCTAAGCCTATGGAAAGAGATCCTCAAATCCAAAAAGCAAGTAGAACACCTAATTACCTCACCCCAAACAGGCCATCTCCAAGGCACATTGTAATAGAACTGTCAAAAATCAATGACAAAGAAATAATCCTCAAGGCAGCTAGGAAAAAGAAGCTTATAACATAAGATGGAAGACCCATCAGATTTCTCAGCAAAAGCTCTACAAGCCAGAAGAGAGGAGACCCAAACATTCAGAATACTGAAAGAGAGGCATTACCAGCCAAGAATACTATATCTATCAAAGTTACCCTTCAAATATGAAGGAGAAATAAAAACTTTTCCAGACATATAGAAGCTGAGGAAATTTATCATCAGAAAATCCCCAACTGCAGGAAATATTCATGGAAGTTATTCTACCAAATACAAAGAACAGAAAAACAAAAAAACTACAAGGAAAAGCTCCAACAAGGTTACAATATAAACAAGGATAATCTGTGACAACAAAAACATAACAGAGGAAAGAATTAAGGTCTGAAGTAGCAAAGGAGGATGGATGCAGAAGCACTCATATGACAAAGGACTCTCATCTATATAAATTTTTTTTTCTCAATAACTTAACTATAACCACCCACGAAAATACCAAAACTGAAAATACATAGCTTAAAAAAGAAGAAATAAAGGAAAGAAGCATGGAATACCATCAAACAAATACAACTGACAGAAACACAAAGAAAAAGAAATGAAGGAAACACAGAGCTACCAGAATACAAAACATAAAATGGTTATAGGGAACCCTCATGTGTCAATAATTACCCTAAATGTAAATAGACTGAACTCATGAATTGAAAGGCACAGAGTAGCAGATTGGATGAAAAAGCAAAACCCAACCATATGCTGCCTTCAGGATATACATCTAAGCTGCAGTGACAAAAGTAGACTCAAAGTGAAAGGTGGAAAATAATTCTCCAAGCAAATAATACCCAAAGAGAAGCAGGTGTAGCCATACTTATATCTACCAATACTGACTTTAAGACAACAAAGGTAACAGGAGACAAAGAGGAATATTTGATAATGGTAAAGGGGATACTATATCAAGAAGACATCACACTTTTTACTATATATGCACCAAATCAGGGAGTACTAAAATATCATATATAAGACATCTACTGACAGAACAAAAAAGATAGACAAAAACACAATCATATTTGGAGGTCTCAACACACCATGGACACCTTTTAATAGATCATCCAAACAGAAAATAAATTTTAAAAAAAATACCAGCCTTAAATGACACACTAGACCAAATGGATATAATGGTCATTTACAGAACATTTCAATTCAGAACATCAGATTATATATTCTTTCTAGTGTGCATGGAACATTCTCAAGGACAGGCCATATATTGGGCCACAAAACTAATCTCAACATATTCTCTGGTCATAAAGCATTGATATTAGAATTAAACTGCAAAAAAGATATAAATAAACCCACAAAAATGTGGAAATTAAACAACATACTTTAAAAAAATGGGTCAAAGAAGAAATAAAAGCAGAGATCAAAAGACACATACAGAAAAATCCTGTGTACAGGACAACACAATCATGATATACTAGACCTTCTGGGAGGCAGCAAAATCAGTAATAAGACAGCTTATATCAAGAAACAAGAGAGATCCCTAGGTAAACAACCTAACATCACATCTTAACTAGAAAAAGAAGAACAAAGGCAACCCAAATTCAGCAAAAGAAAGGAAATAGTAAAAATTAGAGCAAAACTAAATGAAAGAGTACAAAAATACTATAGAAAAAATTAATACAACAAAGATCTGTTCTTTGAAAAGATCAATAAAATTGACAAGCCCCTGGCTAGACTCACTAAGAAAAAAGGAGAAAGGGTTCATATAAACAAAATCTGAAATGAAAAAGGAGAAATTACCACAGACATCATATATAAATAAAAGATCATACTAGAATACTATGAAAGATTATATGACATCAAATTCAACAATCTAGAAATTAGTAATTTCCTAGCCTGATATACTCGTCCTAGCCTGAGTCATGAAGAAGTGGAAAACCTGAATAGACTTATATGCAGAGAAGAAATAGAAATAACTATCAAAAATCTCCCTCAAAATAAAAGCCTGGGACAAGATGGCTATACTAGTAAATTCTATCAAACATTCTAAGATTTGGTACCTATCCTTCTTAAATCCTTCCAAAAAATAGAGGAAGAAGCAATACTCCCTAACATATTTTATGAGGTCAACAACCCTGATACCAAAACCTGGCAAGGACAATACAAAAGAAGAAAACTACAGATCAATATCTCTAGTGAATATAGATGCAAATATCCTAAACAAAATACTAGCAAATCAAATACAACAATACATTAAAAGATAGTACATCATGATCAAGTGGGATTCATTCCAGGAGCACAAGGATAGTTCAACATCTGTAAATTGATCAATGTAATACCCCACAACAACAAAACAGAGGACAAAAATCTTATAATCCTATCAATAGATGCAGAAAAGACATTCAATAAGACACAACATCACTTTATGTCTAAAACACTTAATAAAATGCATACAGAAGGAAAGTATCTCAACATAATAAAGGCACTATATAACAAACCATCAACCAATATCATACTAAATGGCGAAAAACTGAAAGCTTCTCCTGTAAAATCAGGAAGAAGACAAGGTTGCTCACTCTCTCCACTCTTATTCAACATAGTACTGGAAGTCTTAGCCAGAGCAATCAGGCAAGAGAAAAATAAAAGGCATCCATATTGGGAAAGATGAAATAAAGGTATCACTTTTTGCAGATGACATAATCCTGTATATAGAAAATTTCAAAGACTCCATCAAAAAACTATTAGAAACAATAAAAAAATACAGTATATTTGCAGGATACAAAATCAATACACAAAAATCTATGCTTTCCAATATGCCAACAATGAAACTTCAGAAAATAAAATAAAATAAATTCTTTTTATAATTGAAACAAAAATAAAATAAACTACCTAAGAATAAACTTAACAAAGGATGTGAAGGACCTAAAATGAAAATTACAAAACATTATTTTAAAAAATTGTAAAAGACACAATAAAATGGGAAAATATTCCATGTCTATGGATCAGAAAAATTAACACATAGTAGTTAAAATGACCATATTACCCAAAGCAATATACAAATTATACAAGTTTAATGCAATACCCATTACAACCCAAAAGTCCTTTTTAAAAAAAAAAATAGAACAAAAAAATCACCAGATTTGTATAGAATCATAATAGACCTCAAATAGCCAAAGCAATCTTGAGGAAAAAAAAAAAAAAAACAAAGCCAGTGGTATCACACTACCTGACTTCAAATTATACTATAGAGCCACGATAATCAAACAGCATGGTATTGGCAGAAAACCAGACATATAAACCATTATAATAGAACCAAGAGTCCCGAAGTAAAACCACAGATCTATAAACAAATAATCTTTGACAAAGGAGCCAAAAACACAAAATGGAGAAAAGAAAGCCTCTTCAATAAATGGTGCTGGGAAAATTGGAAAGCCGCATGCAAAAGAATAAAACTTGACTACAGTTTGTCCCCATTCAAAAAAATTGAATTCAAAAAGGATCAAAGACCTAAATATAAGATCTGAAACAATAAATTACATAGATAAAAACATAGGTACTAATCTATGAACGTTGGCCATAGAAAACATTTTATGAATTTGACCTTAAAGGCAAGGGAAGTAAAGGCAAAAATAAATGAATGGGACTATATCAAACTAAAAATATTCTGCACAGCAAAAGAAACTGACAACAAAATAAAAATACAACCAACCAAATGGGAGATGATATTCACAAACAACATCTCTGATAAAGGGTTATATCCAAAATATATAAAAAACTCAAAAAGCTCAACAACAAACAAGTAAACAACTCAATTACAAAATGGGGAGAGGACCTAAACAGACACTTCTCCCAAGAAGTCATACAAATGTCCAACAGATATATGAAAAAATGCTCATCCTCACAAGCTATTAGAGAATACAAATCAAAAACTACAATGAAATACCACCACCACCTCATGCCTGTTAGATCAGCTGTTGTCAACAGACAGGTAATAAATAACAAGTATTAGAAAGGCTATGGAGAAAAAGAAACACTCGTTCACTGCTGGTGGAAATGTAAACTGGTACAGCCATTATGGAAGACTGTGTGGTGATAAGTCAAACAATTAAGAATAGAACTACTGGGTGACATCAGAGTAATGGCGCTATAGGGAGTGATACCGATAAATCTCCCCCAAAATTCAACGAGATCTTCAACCAGAAACAGAAAAATCTATCCTCGGAGCCTCCAGATGTTCCGCAATACACCTGAAGGTATGGTCGACTGAAAAAATGGCTAAATATATAATCAAACCCCGAAGGAAATAGGGAGTAAGAAATACTCCACCTTCCTCACTAACCTAAATAGGGCTGCTTTCACTGGGAACTGAGAGTATAGAAACTAAGGCAGGCAAAGGGGGTGAATAGATCCAGGCTGCGGCACAACTGGCTGAAGTAGGCTGTGGCACAGAGATCCAAGCCGAGGAAAAACTGTGCCTGTGGCAACCCAGCCAATACAAGCTAGCACTCGCGCCAAACCCACACAAAGAAAGACAAGTGCTCAGTGGTAGAGCATTGGCCTGGCGTGCAGAAGTCCTGGGTTCGATTCCCGGCCAGGGCACACAGGAGAGGCAACCATCTGCTTCTCCACCCCTCCCCCTCTCCTTACTCTCTGTCTATCTCTTCCCCTCCTGCAGCCGAGGCTCCATTGGAGCAAAAGATGGCCCAGGCACTGGGGATGGCTCCTTGGCCTCTGCCCCAGGCACTAGAGTGGCTCTGGTTGCGACAGAGCGACGCCCCAGATGGGCGGAGCATCGTCCCTGGTGGGTGTGCCAGGTGGATCCCGGTCGGGCGCATGTGGGAGTCTGTCTGACTGCCTCTCCGTTTCCAGCTTCAGAAAAATACAAAAAAAAAAAAAAAAGAAAGACAAGTGGGGCAGCCATTCGCCCTGATCTCCTGGTCCGCGCGCACATAGTGGGTGAGAGATTCCTCCGAGCGCCCTGGGAGTGGGCGCCCGTGTTACCCCACAGAGAAGCAGAGTCAGAGGCCTTTGTCTGGACCCAAAGCAGAATCTCGGGACTGCCCCAGTGCCCTGAAAAAGCCGCGCACAGGAAGGGAGTGAGAGCTAATTCCAACTCCGGAACTTCTCCATGCCGGCGTGGGTCTCACTCGGAGTGTGAGAGAGCCGGCCTGATATCCTGGTCGGCGCGCACAGAGTGTGGGCAAGAGATTCCCCCTAGAGCCCCAGGAGTGGGCGCCTGTGTTACCCCACAGAGAAGCAGAGTCAGAGGCCTTTGTGTGGGCCGAAAGCAGAATCTCGGGACCGTCCTAGTGCCCTGAAAAAGCTGTGCATGGGGAGGGAGCGAGAGCTAATTCCAAAGCTGGAACTTCTCTGTGCGGGTGTGGGTCTCACTCAGAGTGTGAGACGGCTGGCCTGATATCCTGGTTGGTGCGCACGGAGAATGGGCAAGAGATTCCTCCAAGCACCTCGGGAGTGGGCGCCCATGTTCCCGTACAGAGGAGCAGAGTCAGGGGCCTTTGTGTGGGCCGAAAGTGGAATCTTAGGACCGCCCCAGCACCCTGAAAAAGGCGCACATGGGGAGGGAGCGAGAACTAATTCCAACACTGGAACTTTTCCGTATGGGCGGGGGTCTCATTCGGAGTAAGAGACGGCCTGCTCCATATCCTGGGCTGTGCGCGCAGATAGTGAGTGACAGATTCCTCCAAGTGCCCCGGGAGTGGGCGCCTGCCCGTGTTTCCAGACAGAGTGGCAGAGTCAGAGGTCTTTGGGTGGGCGAAAGCCCTGCCTGATTATGCTAGCAGCTCTGACTGATTGAGCCTTACCCAGAGCCCTGTGCTGAGTGGGAAAAGAGTGGGGATTTGCCAGCTCTTTGAGCCTCTTACTATCCAGGCAGAGGCAGCAGCAACCCCATAGCTGGATTATCAGGATACTAATTGAGGAAGGAAAGACTAGGAGAGAGGCTTCAGGAACACAGACTCTCTCACTGTTGGAGCCTACAAATACTAATGAGCCTCGACTGCCAACGAGACTGAAGCCCAATATACGACATCGCCATAGAGACTTATCAACTGCAAACCTCTACCTGAGTGTGCTACAGGGGCAGAACCTGGGGTACAGAGTC
This sequence comes from Saccopteryx leptura, assembly GCF_036850995.1. Taxonomy (NCBI): domain Eukaryota; kingdom Metazoa; phylum Chordata; class Mammalia; order Chiroptera; family Emballonuridae; genus Saccopteryx; species Saccopteryx leptura. Next base: position 218,483,613 of record NC_089504.1, on the reverse strand, counting down.
ACCGACCAGGAAGAGGGAGAGAAAAGAAAAAGCAAGAAGATAACCTCTCAAAATCAAGAATAATCCGCAGACTTTATAACCTATCCCATTTTATTATATTTGTTCATTTATTTCTCTTATCTTCATGTCTTGATTATTTTTTTCCTCTTCCAATTTGGTTATTAATTCTCTGCTGGTCTTACTCTCTCCTCTCCTTGAACTACACTACCCATAAGTGTTACATCTCCCATTATCTTCTCTTTCTTCTTCTTTTCTCTCTATGAGGGTTGCACTGCAAAACCCTTAACTCTCTCTCTCTCTCCTTTTTTTTTCTTTTTTCTTCTTTTAGTGGTTCCCTCCTTCTTTTTTTTCCTCTCTTTCTTTTCTCCCTCTATATTAGTTTCTTCCTTTCTCCTTTATGTCTCCTCTCATACAAACCTCAATAACAAACAAATTATCTTATCTGGGACTCAAACTTATGTTTGTGGCATGTTGGGGTTTTTTTTACTTTGCTTTTTTAACTCACTAGCAGTGCTCCCAACCCTGGCTCTCCATTTTATCTATTTCTTGTTCCACTAAATACAATAGTAATTTTTTATCCCCCCCCCATTTTCCTGTTTCCCTCTTATTCCTCTCATCATATCTCTTAGTCAACCAACACCTAAAAGCAAATCATTTTATTCTTGACACAAATTTTTTCATTATTTGCATTTTGTGGGTCCATACCCTCTTATTTTGCCCCTTTATTACTTTTCCCCAACTCAGGCCCTCCATTATAGGCATTGTTTGTTCTATTTAGCACAATATATTTCACAGTTCACCACAAGATCTTCTCAAGAAAGAGGGGAGAGGAGAGGAGAGGAAAAAAGAAGGGGGAAAAATAATTTTCTTTTTTTTTTTTAATTTTTAATTTTTTTAAATTCTTTTCTATTTTTTATTTTATTTTTTTTAACTTTTTATTCTTTATTAAATCTCATTAACACTATCAACAAAACCACCCTCAGATGCCACTAAGGAAGAGAAAATCGAATATCATGGATTCAAAAAAAAGACAGGTAACACAGATAGATGAGGAAAAATCTATGGAGAAAAAAATTAATGTTTTGGAAACCTTGGAGCTAAATGACAGAGAATTTAAAATAGAAATCCTAAAAATACTCAGAGATATACAAGAAAACACAGAAAGGCAATTTAGGGAGCTCAGAAAACAACTCAATGAACACAAAGAATATATTACCAAGGAAATTGAAACTATAAAAACAAAACAAACAGAGATGAAAAACTCAATTCATGAGCTGAAAAACAAGGTAACAAGCTTAGCTAATAGAACAGGTCATATAGAAGGTAGGATTAGTGAAATAGAAGACAAGCAACTTGAGGCACAACAGAGAGAAGAAGAAAGAGACTCAAAAATTAAAAAAAAATGAGATAGCCCTACAGGAATTATCTGACTCCATCAAAAAGAATAACATAAGAATAATAGGCATATCAGAGGGAGAAGAGAGAGAAAATGGAATGGAGAACATATTCAAACAAATAATAGATGAGAACTTCCCAAGCTTGTGGAAAGAATTAAAGCCTCAAATTCAAGAAGCAGACAGAACTCCAAGTTTTCTTAACCCCAACAAACCTACTCCAAGGCACATCATAATGAAATTGGCACAAACCAACGACAAAGAAAAACTTCTAAAGGCAGCCAGGGAAAAGAATACAACATATAAAGGAAGGCCCATTAGATTATCATCATATTTCTCAACAGAAACTCTACAAGCTAAAAGAGAGTGGACCCCAATATTTAAAGTCCTGAAAGAGAGAAAGTTTCAGCCACGAATACTATACCCATCAAAGCTATCCTTCAAATATGAAGGAGAAATAAAAACATTTACAGATACAGAAAAGATGAGGGAATTTATCCTCAGAAAACCTCCACTCCAGAAATTACTAAAGGGGGTTCTCCAATCAGATACAAAGAACAAAAAAAAAACAAAGCCACAAGTAAAAGCTCCAAAAAGAACACAATAAAACCAAATTTAAACTGTGACAGGAACAAAAGAAAACGGGGTGGGGGGAGGATGGATATTAACAGTAACAAAGGACGATGGAGTGCAAAAGTTTCACAAGATAGTGCACTACAATGAACAGGGTAGGAACCCTTTTCATTACTTAATGGTAACCACCATTGAGAAAACCACCACAGAAGCACATGACTTAAAAAAGATAGCAACAGAGGAAAGATGTATGGAATACAACCAAATAAAAACAAAAGATAGAAAAACAAAAGAGAAGGATCAAACTAGACACAAAACTAACAGAAAGCAATCTATAAAATGGCAATAGGGAACACACAAGTGTCAATAATTACACTAAATGTAAATGGATTAAACTCACCAATAAAAAGGCACAGAGTAGCAGAATGGATTAAAAAAGAAAATCCAACTGTATGCTGCCTACAAGAAACTCATCTAAGCAACAAGGATAAAAACAAATTCAAAGTGAAAGGCTGGAAAACAATTTTCTAAGCAAATAACATAAAAAAAAAAAGCAGGCGTAGCAATACTCATATCTGATAATGCTGACTACAAGACAGCAAAAGTACTCAGAGACAAAAATGGCCATTTCATAATGGTTAAGGGGACACTGAATCAAGAAGACATAACAATTCTTAATATATATGCACCAAACAAAGGAGCACCAAAATATAAAGACAGCTACTTATTGACCTTAAAACAAAAACTGACAAAAATACAATCATACTTGGAGACCGCAATACACTGCTGATGGCTCTAGATCAGTCATCCAAACAGAAAATCAATAAAGGTATATTGGCCTTAAACAAAACACTAGAGCACCTGGATATGATAGACATCTACAGGACATTTCATCCCAAAGTGACAGAGTATACATTTTTCTCCAGTGTACATGGATCATTCTCAAGAATTGACCATATGTTGGGCCACAAAAACAACATCAGCAAATTCAGAAAAATCGAAGTTGTACCAAGCATATTTTTCTGATCATAAAGCCTTGAAACTATTAATAGAATTCAACTGCAAAAAAGAGGAAAAAAAATCCCACAAAAATATGGAAACTAAACAACATACTTTTAAAAATGAATGGGTCAAAGAAGAAATAAGTGCAGAGATCAAAAGATATATACAGACAAATGAAAATGACAATACAACATATCAGAATCTATGGGATGCAGCAAAAGCAGTGATAAGAGGTAAGTTCATATCACTTCAGGCATATATGAACAAACAAGAGAGAGCCCAAGTGAACCACTTAACTTCACACCTTAAGAAACTGGAAAAAGAAGAACAAAGACAACCCAAAACCAGCCGAAGAAAGGAAATAATAAAAATCAGAGCAGAAATAAATGAAATAGAGAACAGAAAAACTATAGAAAAAATTAATAAAACAAGGAGCTGGTTCTTTGAAAAGATGAACAAAGTTGACAAACCCCTGGCAAGACTTACCAAGGAAAAAAAGAGAAAGAAATCATATAAACAAAATCCAAAATGAAAGAGGAGAAATCACCATGGACATCGTAGATATACAAAGAATTATTGTAGAATACTATGAAAAACTTTATGCCACTAAATTCACCAACCTAGAAGAAATGGATAAATTCCTAGAACAATACAACCTTCCTAGACTGAGTCAAGAAGAAGCAGGAAGCCTAAACAGACCTATTAGTAGAAAAGAAATAAAAAAAAAAACATTAAAAACCTCCCCAAAAATAAAAGTCCAGGCCCACACGGCTATACCAGCGAATTTTATCAAACATTCAAAGAAGACTTGGTTCCTATTCTCCTCAAAGTCTTCCAAAAAATTGAAGAAGAAGCAATACTTCCAAACACATTTTATGAGGCCAACATGACCCTCATACCAAAACCAGGCAAGGATGGCACAAAAAAAGAAAACTACAGACCAATATCTCTAATGAATACAGATGCTAAAATACTAAACAAAATACTAGCAAATCGAATACAACATATTAAAAAAATAATACATCATGATCAAGTGGGATTCGTCCCAAAATCTCAAGGATGGTTCAACATACATAAAACAGTTAATGTAATACACCATATCAACAAAACAAAGAACAAAAACCACATGATCTTACCAATAGATGCAGAAAATGCATTCAAGAAAATACAACACAATTTTATGTTTAAGACTCACAACAAAATGGGTATAGAAGGAAAATATCTCAACATGATAAAGGCCATATATAATAAACCATCAGCTAACATTATATTAAATGGCACAAAGCTGAAGGCTTTCCCCCTTAAATCAGGAACAAGACAAGGTTGTCCACTCTCTCCACTCTTATTTAATGTGGTGCTAGAGGTTCTAGCCAGAGCAATCAGACAAGACAAAGAAATAAAAGGCATCCATATTGGAAAAGAAGAAGTAAAGGTATCACTTTTTGCAGATGATATGATCCTATTCATCAAAAACCCCAAAGAATCCACAAAAAGACTACTAGAAACAATAAGCCAATACAGTAAGGTCGCAGGATACAAAATTAACATACAAAAGTCCATAGCCTTTCTATATGCCAACAATGAAACATTTGAGAATGAACTCAAAAAAATAATCCCCTTCACGATTGCAACAAAAAAAATAAAATACCTAGGAATAAACATAACAAAGAATGTAAAGGACTTATATAATGAAAACTACAAACCATTGTTAAGGGAAATCAAAAAAGATACAATGAGATGGAAGAATATTCCTTGTTCTTAGTTAGGAAGAATAAATATAATCAAGATGGCCATATTACCCAAAGCAATATACAAATTTAATGCAATTCTCATCAAAATTCCAATGACATTTTTTAAAGAAATGGAACAAAAAATCATCAGATTTATATGGAACTATAAAAAACCCCAAATAGCCAAAGCAATCCTAAAGAAAAAGAATGAAGCTGGGGGCATTACAATACCTGACTTCAAACTATATTATAGGGCCACGACAATCAAAACAGCATGGTATTGGCAGAAAAATAGATACTCAGACCAATGGAACAGAATAGAAAGCCCAGAAATAAAACCACATATATATGATCAAATAAATTTTGATAAAGGGGCCAACAATACACAATGGAGAAAAGAAAGCCTCTTCAACAAATGGTGCTGGGAAAACTGGAAAACCACATGCAAAAGAATGAAACTGGACTACAGTTTGTCCCCTTGTACTAAAATTAATTCAAAATGGATCAAAGATCTAAATATAAGACCTGAAACAATAAAGTACATAGAAGAAGACATAGGTTCTAAACTCATGGACCTTGGTTTTAAAGAGAATTTTATGAATTTGATTCCAAAGGCAAGAGAAGTGAAGGCAAAAATTAATGAATGGGACTACATCAGACTAAGAAGTTTTTGCTCAGCAAGAGAAACTGATAACAAAATAAACAGACAGCCAACTAAATGGGAAATAATATTTTCAAACAACTGCTCAGATAAGGGCCTAATATCTAAAATATACAAAGAACTCATAAAACTCAACAACAAACAAACAATCCAATAAAAAAATGGAAAGAGGACATGAACAGACACTTCTCCCAGGAAGAAATACAAATGGCCAACAGATATATGAAAATATGCTCATCTTCTTTAGTTATTAGAGAAATGCAAATCAAAACTGCAATGAAATACCACCTCACACCTGTTAGATTAGCTATTATTAACAAGACAGGTAATAGCAAATGTTGGAGAGGCTGTGGAGAAAAAGGAACCCTCATTCACTGTTGGTGGGAATGTAAAGTAGTACAACCATTATGGAAGAAAGTATGGTGGTTCCTCAAAAAACTGAAAATAGAACTACCTTATGACCCAGCAATCCCTCTACTGGGTATATACCCCCAAAACTCAGAAACATTGATACGTAAAGACACATGCAGCCCCATGTTCATTGCAGCATTGTTCACAGTGGCCAAGACATGGAAACAACCAAAAAGCCCATCAACAGATGACTGGATAAAGAAGATGTGGCACATATACACTATGGAATAGTACTCAGCCATAAGAAATGATGACATTGGATCATTTACAGCAAAATGGTGGGATTTTGATAACATACGAAGTGAAATAAGTAAATCAGAAATAACCAGGAACTGCATTATTCCATATGTAGGTGGGATATAAAAGCGAGACTAAGAGACATTGATAAGAGTGTGGTGGTTACGGGGGGTGGGGGGAGAGGGAGAGGGAAAGGGAGAGGAGGAGGAGCACAAAGAAAACTAGATAGAGGGTGACGGAGGACAATCTGACTTTGGGTGATGGGTAAGCAACATAATTGATTGACAAGATAACCTGGACATGTTTTCTTTGCACATATGTACTCTGATTTATTGATGTTACCGCAGTAAAATTAATAATAATAAAAAATAAAAAAAAGAGAATAGAATTACCATATGACCCAGCAATCCTTCTATTGGGCACCTACCCAAAAAACTCAAAAACACTGATACACAGAGACACATGCACTCCCATGTTCACCACAGTATACTCATAGTAGGTAAGACATGGAAACAACCAAAGTGTCCCTTGATAAAGGATTAGATAAAGAATATCTGAGGCCCTGGCCGGTTGGCTCAGCAATAGAGCGTCGGCCTGGCGTGCGGGGGACCCGGGTTTGATTCCCGGCCAGGGCACATAGGAGAAGCGCCCATTTGCTTCTCCACCCCCACCGCCTCCTTCCTCTCTGTCTCTCTCTTCCCCTCCCGCAGCCAAGGCTCCATTGGAGCAAAAGATGGCCCGGGCGCTGGGGATGGCTCCTTGGCCTCTGCCCCAGGTGCTAGAGTGGCTCTGGTCGTGGCAGAGTGACGCCCTGGAGGGGCAGAGCATCGCCCCCTGGTGGGCAGAGCATTGCCCCTGGTGGGCGTGCCGGGTGGATCCCGGTCGGGCGCATGCGGGAGTCTGTCTGACTGTCTCTCCCCATTTCCAGCTTCAGAAAAATACAATAAAAAAAAAAAAAAGAATATCTGATACATATATACAATGGAATACTACTCAGCCATGAAAATGATTATATATTGCCATTTATGACATGGATGGACCTTGAGAACAGTATACTAAGTAAATCAGAAAAAGCTAAGAACTATGATTTCACACATAGGTGGGAAATGAAACTGAGACTTACAGACATAGACAGAAGTGAAGTGGTTACCAGGGGGAGGGAGTAAAGAGGGACAAATGTACAGTGATGAAAAATGATGTGACTTTGGGTGGTGTGCATACAACACAACAGTTCAAATGCAATAGAGATGTTCACCTGAAACCTATGTACTCTTATTGATTAATGTCACCCCATTACATTTAATTTCTAAATTTAAAAAAAGCAGCAAAAAGAAGCAAATAAACTGGTTCTTGGGTCAAATGTGTATTTTAAATAAATGGAAGTCAAAGAGAGAGGGGTTGTGTGATTTGAAGCTTGGGCAAAGCTTGCAGCTTGTCCTTAGCTCTGCCCTTAACTGTGTGGTGACGAATTCCAGATTTCAAGACTGTGGCAGCCTTTCCTGACTCCAAATTAAAAAAAATAGGTGGTGGTAGTGGTGGTGGTGGTGTGTGTGTGGTCATTTCCACCAAGAGCTGCAGGGGCAGGAGAGAACTTGGTTCACCATTTCCTCAGAGGTCCTGAGCATGCTCCCAGAACCAAAGTCCAGCTCGGCAGATAGCATTTTATTATTTTTAAGCAATACAACAAGACTGTCTTCAAAACAATCTATTTTCTTTAGAATATACACCTTGAGTCTTTAGAATATATACCTGTATTTATTTTTCAAACACTCAAATAATATTTCTGAGGGTTCAAACACACTAAATTATCCCCAGGATATAACTAGACTACATCCAGGAAAAGAAAATTAAAAACAGAATCTACACCTACTTTCCAATTCTGCTCCTTTTTGAAGTTCCTTATTATATCCAGTGTTGAACTTTGCAGGTGAATTTCACAGCATTTAAAATCGCTACACTCACCTACACGATACGTAAGGATTGAAATCTCAAATCTCGTACAGCTGAATAATGGGTTATCCTTATTAAAGATATGCAGTAAGTTAGGTTTTCTTTTTCCTAGTGCCAACAATTAGGAATACATACTTCCTGTTTCTAAGCAATTTCAAGTTTAATTAGGATTCTCTAAGCCCCATTTGTCTTAACAGTTTGACAGCTCTGGCTTCCCCTTCCACACCCACACTTTGCCTTTTTTTACAGTTCCCCGTTTGTAGTACTTCATTCCGTATGAACGCCAGGAGGGAAAGGGAACAAGCCTTAAGTGCAAATCAGATCACTTGTTTCTTTCCTGAACACGCCACTTTCAAGGCACCTTTGATAAAAGGTTATTTTCCCTTGACTGGCAATTATCTCTAAGCTAATTATTATAGTGTCTTATTAAAATATGCATGTTTGAGGGGCTTCCATGGGAGGAGGAAGATGACATCACAGGAATAATGTGCAGGAGAGCGCCCTGTTTGTCCATTTAAATTAGTTTCATCACCCATGACAAGTGTTTAAAAAGCAGAAAAGCAGCATGATGCATAATGCATTGTGTCATGATGCATAATAATTAGTCCTGCTCCCCGGCACCCCGTCTTTCTAGACTTAAAAATCTCTCTGAGTAAGCACTTAGTTCTAAAGGCTTTGACTAAAAATGCCATTGAGGGACTTTCAAATTTACAGTTAGGCAATTTGTCATCATTTATAGGAGAGCGGGGGAAAAGGCAAAGGAACGTGAGGCTGCAGAGCTCATTGCTTCCCCAACTCCTGGGGAGGACCGCCCCCCAAGGCACACACTGGAATGCACTGGAATAGAGGCCCCGCCCATCCCTTCAGGGCCCTGTGCCTGTGGAACACCTCCCCCAGGGCATGTACTGTTTTTCTTTTAAATAAACAAGACACGAAAGACATCTATTCCCTGCTCAAGCATGCACAGAGTGATTTGCTCATGGAATAGCCAAAGTTAACTGAAGGTTTGGAAATAAATTCACAAATGCATATGGTTTCTCTAATTTCCACCAAGACTGAGGTTGGTTACATAGGATGGCATTAAAAATATTTGTATTTTAAAATATCATTTTTAGAACATATGATAAAATCTAAGATAATCCTATATTTATATAATAACTAAAACCCCCTGGAGAAAAAAAGGAATAGTTGTTCAAAAAAGAAAACAGATGATTTTTGGAATAGGACATTGTTATTTTTAAGTAATCAATTATTTTATAAGAAAGTATTCTTAGATTTATAATAAAGTTTAGATCTAAAGTACACATGTGATATTCCCATCAAGTTTGGAAGAAACAGCAAGCGGCCTCAAAGTTGATTATGCTAGGATTAGTAAGAAAGGGTTAATGTAAATGATTTAATGAGTGAATGATTAATGGAGTCCAAAAGGCGGATTCAAGTAACCAGAAAAATTCTCTTTCAGCTAATTTAACATTTTACCATAATTGAACATAGAGTGCCCTGAACCACAGCACTCTGCTGGGCTGTGCCCAGGGAACGGGCATTCTCTGGCCCTGTATTAACTCTCCCAGGCCAGGGGTTGCCCTTCTCATTAGGACATCTTTCTGGACTTTCACAAAAGACACCCTATCCTGGGAGGAAAATGTAGGGACCAAGCCTGCAATGGCTGTGTCCATGTTTCCAATTGCAGCCACATTTAGCATCCATTACACCAGGAATGCAAGGAACACAGAGCTAATGCCAGGTAATTACTGATCCTCACCAACTTCCTGTATGAAGCACCCACCCGAGTCAACTAAGTAGATGATCGTGGGTCTGGCTCCTGTAACAGATCATGCAATATGGCATTACATACTGACCGGCTTTGACCTATACTTTCCTTTCTGATGTCTTCTAATATCCTTCCCATTCACACATTTGGGATCACATAAATTTCCCAGAGCAGGGAGGCAGGAGAGCTTGGGTCAAGTCCCAGTTCTGTCCACATCATATTGTGGCTTAGGAAAGAAGTCAGTTTACGTCTTTGATCCTTTCTTCCCTCTCATCTCATAAACAAAAGTCACCTGTCACGGTGTTTGCCCAAGCCCCTTCCATCTCTAACTGTCCATGGTTTTAGGACCCCAAGGCTTACACCTGGGAAAGGAGGGTGTCATTGTCAGGAGAGGGATGAGGTGGGAAGGGGAATGTCTGTGGGGGAGGATAATGCATATCAAAATACATAAATGACTACCTGCTCTGTGTGACCAGAAATATAAAAAGCACTTCAGGAAAGAATTTGAGCCATAATTGTATACTGAGAGAAAAAAAGAAAAGACAAATATTACCTTCAAGTTGAAGCCCATAGCCATGAGAAAAGATAGCGACAGAAAATCACGAGGGCGGGGCTTTGGATGAGGAGCTCACCATGGCCAGAACCCAGCTCCATCTAGGATTTACTCCAACTTAATTAACCATCAGTGACCCCGCAGGTGTGGGAATTAGCATCAACTTCCTTATTGAGCAAAGACTTCTCTAGAGCATAATGATAGGTTGTATTTTATTATGCCTGTAACTTAGTGAGTTGTTTTAACATTTCCTTTCAATAATCTAGTAAAGCATGTAACTTTACCTCAACATGAAAAACAGGTCTACTCCAATTTCTTTTATTTAAAAATTTTTTTTTATTGTGTTAACCTGGAATGCTGAGGTCACCGGTTCGAAACCCTGAACTTGTCTGGTCAAGGCTCATATGAGAGTTGATGCTTCCTGATCCCCCCCCCTTTCTCTCTCTCTCTCTCTCTCCCCTCTCTAAAATGAATAAATAAAAAAATTTTTTTAATTTTATTGTGAAATTAAATTTAATGGGTGACATTGATCAATAAGAGTAATAGATTTCAAGTGAACATCTCTAGAGCATTTGAACTATTGACTGTGTTGTGTGGCAATCACCCAAAGTCAAATTATTTTCTATCACCATATATTTGTCCCTCTTTACACCCCTCCTAATTCCTCCCCCAGGTAACCATTTCACTTTTATCTAGGTCCATGAGTCTCAGTTTTAGATCCATAAAACAGCTCCACCATTTTGATTTTGTCAAGTTGTCATTTTCGGCTATTCACATCCTATGACTCGGGACATTTTTGATTGTATGCTTTTATCTCTTTGAAATGACCACTTTTTGCCTGACTGGGTGGTGGCGCAGTGGATAGAGCATCGGACTGGGATGCGGAAGACCCAGGTTTGAGACCCTGAGGTCACCAGCTTGAGCGAGGGCTCCCCTGGTTTGAGCAAAAGCTCACCAGCTTGAGCCTAGGTCGTTGGCTCGAGCAAGGGGTTACTCGGTCTGCTGAAGGCCCACGGTCAAGGCACGTATGAGAAGGCAATCAATGAACAATTAAGGTGTTGCAGTGCGCAACGAAAAACTAATGATTGATGCTTCTCATCTCTCCATTCCTGTTTGTCTGTCCCTGTCTATCCCTCTCTCTGACTCTCTCTCTGTCTCTGAAAAAAAAGAAAGAAAGAAAGAAAGAAATGACCACTTCTTAGTCCAAGCCTTCACATTTCCAGACCCTCAGCTATTACAGTCATATCCTAGTCAAGTTTCCCGTTCACATCTGTCCAGGTTTTTAGTTATTCCATTATGTCACTTCCAGAATACTTTCCCAAAGCACCATTCAATGAGTAGACATTGAAAAAGTAGAATCCCCCTTGTTACAAAGGAGCATGCGAAACAAGAAGCGTCAGGCTATCTAGGAAGTGGGTCTACTTTAAACGATAGCAAAGGACCTGGACACACAGATGCGGTGAGGGGAGAGCTAATCCACGTCGTGTATTCATCAGTTGGGAACTAAAATATAATTTTATTTGCTTATTAAAAGGATTAAAATAAATTTGACCAGGTTAGACTTTGATTACTAACTAAAGGTCTTTTTTTTTCCTGACACTCATCACAGTCACATCATCTTCGCCCAGGGGCTGCCTTTCCCCCCTGCAGCTGCGACACAAACCCCTAAGTGTGCACAGACAACAAGGTCTGTGCAACATGTTTTAGAGAATGACAGAATCATAAAACGTGGCTGGTTTAAGAATCCTGAGAGTCATAAGTTTTACCATTTGTAAACTCTTCATTTGTAACTGACAGAGAACTCACTAGGTTTCCCTCATTTTCTTTCTCTCATTCCTCTTTTCCTGCTAAAAACAAAACCCTGTTCTTTCCATGTGGCAAAAACTTAGAGCCACTCTCCATTCCTCCATACAGTTGTTTGCCTCAAGCGGGAACACCACAAAAGTGCCTCCATTTCCAAATGCCCTTCTGTAATGTGAAACTGAGTTTTTCCCACACAGCCTCACTCTCAGAGTTTTTGAAAGCTTCTTGCTGCTGCCGAAATGTTGCTCCTCAGACTCCTACAAACCTGTCAGTCAGTCTCCAAATTTATAGTACTCGCATCTAATTCCAAGCTTGCAAGCTGCACACATGCAACACATGTGTGTACACACACATGTGTACACACACACACACACACACACACACACACACACACTATAGCTGCCAACACCCAGCCCATTCCTCAAATTGCTGTCCAGCCCTGATTCAGGCATCTTAGTATTCTGCTGAAGTTGCTCCTCCTCTCAGGAGCCTTCCCTGATTTTAGCTAACTAAGCTTGCTCTCTCCTCAACTTTCAAATTCAATGTCTTTTCTGAACCATAAACAACTCAGTTTTTAATTCAACTAGATTAGATTACCAAATTTATCTCCTTATTTAATTAGTTTATACTTCAATGTTTAAAAGATTTTATTCCCTTGTAGTTGTTTATGTCATAATTCCGCAATGAAATGGCCAATTTTTTAAGAATAGAAATAATCTTTCTGTTTTTCTCATCTTATTTCCTATTCCCCAAGGGCATAAAACAACCACAGTATTTTCAGGTTAATTAACAGTCTCCTGAGAAAACCTATTGGCCAGTTTATGTTGGTTTCATTAGTCATTATTAACATTATTAACATTTTGTTACAAATGGTCAGCCAGTCTGTCACAATATGTATGTGTGTGTGTGTGTATTTCTTATCTCATTTTTCAGTTTTGAAAATACAATTCTCTATCAACAAGTACAAAAGCAAAGGAGTTTTTAATAAATTATGAGAAATAATGCTTAATCTCAGGATACATTGTGTGTGTGAATGAGCATGGAAGGGAGGAGAGAAAGGAAGAGAGAAAAGGAGATGGGGAAAAAATAAATCAAGAGAAACCATATAAATCACATAACAAAAAAAATATGAGAGGACAAATGTGGAATATGAACTGAGCTGTACATTATTTTGAAGCTAAGTTACCATATTTTTCACTCCATAAGACACACTTTTTCCCCAAAAAAGTGGAGGGGGAAATGCCTGTGTGTCTTATTGAGCAAAAAATATGGTATTTTATTAAATATTATTTTAACACACCATTTGGTTCAGAATATTTTTTTCCTTATTTTCCTCTTTAAAACCCTAGGTGTGTCTTATGATCAGGTGCATCTTATGGAGCAAAAATATGGTAAATTCCACCGATTTTAAGAACAGAGAAAACTGGATATTTATAACATGGAATCAATAATTTAACTTATATATATTTTAACCATATCACAGATTTATCTGAAGCATAGTATATAAATAAGAAAAAAATAAGTGTTTGGGGGATGACTTTTTTTTTTCTTTTGAAATAGTGTGGTACTTTATAATTTTTTTATTTTACTGAATTGATTGTGATGTTGGTTAATAAAATCATACAGGTTTCAAGTGTACAACTCTATTAAACATTATCTTCACACTGCATCATGCGCTCACCACCCAAAGTCAAGTGTCTTTCTGTCCCTATTGATCCCCTCTGCCCACCTGTACCTCCTCCACCTCACTTTCCCTCTGGCATCACCACACTTTTGTCCGTGACTGTGCCATATATTTTTTACTTAATCCTTTCACCTTTGTTCATCCAGCCCCACAACCTCCTCTCCCTTCTGACAACTATCAGTCTATTGGTATTTATGCTTCTGTTTCTTTTATTTTTATTTTTTTAAGTGAGAGGAGGAGAGATAGTAAGACAGTCTCTCACATATGCCCTGACCAGGATCTATCCTGCAACCCATCTGGAATGAACTGATGCTCTCAAATCAACCAATCCATTTTTAGCACCTGAGGCTGACTTACGCTTTTGTTTCTATTTTGTTTGTTAAATTATTGTTAATTAGATTCCACATATAAGTGAAATCTTATGTCATTTGTCTTTCTCTGACTGGCTTGTTTTACTTAGCATAATAATTCCCAGGTCCATCCATTCTGTCCTAAAAGGTAAAATACCTTTCTTTTTTATGGGTTAGTAGCATTCTATTCCATAAATGTACCAAAGCTTTTTTTTAGCCATTTATCTACTGATAGGCACTTGAGTGGTTTCCAGATTTGGCCATTATAAATAGCACTGCAATGAACATAGGGGTGCATATAGTCTTTGGAATTAGTGTTTCAGGTTTCTTCAGATATATTCCCAGAAGAGAGACCATTGGGTCAAATGAGAACCCTTTACTGTTTTCCACAGTGGCTGCACCAGTCTGCATTCCCACCAGCAGTGCAGGAGGGTTCCCTTTCCTCCACATCCTCGCCAGCACTTGTTGTCTGTTGATTTATTGATGATAGTCATTCTGACAGGAGAGAGGTGATATCTCATTGTGGTTTTAATTTGCATCTCTCTGATGATTAGTGTTGTTGAGCATCTTTTCATAAAAGATGTCTACTGGTCATCTGATTGTCCTCTTTGGAGAAGTGTCTATTCAGATCTTTTGCCCATTTCCTAATTAAGCTGTTTGTCTTCTTGGTATTAGTTGTATAAGTTCTTTATATGTTTTAGAAATTAATCCCTTATCAAGATATATAATTGGTGAATATGATCTCCCTTTTAGTAAGTTGCCTTTTCATTTTGTTGATTGTTTCTTTAGCTGTGCAAAAGCTTTTTAGTTTGATGTAGTCCCATTTGTTTATTTTTTTTCCTTTTTTCCATTGCCCGAGGAGATAAATCAGCAAATATATTGCTGCAAGAGATATCAGAGATTTTACTGCCTATGTTTTCTTCTAGGATTTTTATGGTATCATGACTTACATTTAAGTCTTTTTGTTAAGTCTTTTTTCCATTGAGT
The DNA here is from genome assembly GCF_036850995.1 of Saccopteryx leptura. Taxonomy (NCBI): domain Eukaryota; kingdom Metazoa; phylum Chordata; class Mammalia; order Chiroptera; family Emballonuridae; genus Saccopteryx; species Saccopteryx leptura. Next base: position 218,468,507 of record NC_089504.1, on the reverse strand, counting down.
TTATTCTTGTTTATGACATAAGGAGGTGGTCTAGTTTCTTTCTTTCTTTCTTTCTTTCTTTCTTTCTTTCTTTCTTTCTTTCTTTCTTTCTTTCTTTCTTTCTTTCTTTTTTTTTTTTTGTACATACTTGTCCAATTTTCCTAGGAAGAGGCTCTCTTTACTCCATTGTATATTCTTGCCTCCTTTGTCAAATACTAATTGACCATGAAGGTGTGGGTTTGTTTATTTCTGGGCTCTCTGCTCTGTGCCATTGATTTATATGCCTGTTGTTATACAAGTATCAGGCTCTTTTGATTACAATGGTCTTCTAGTATAGTTTGATTATCAGGTAGTGTAATACCTACAACTTTGTTCTTCTTTCTCAAGATTGCTGAGGTTATTCAGGGTTTTCTATGGTTCCATATAAAGTTTTTTGGAATATTTGTTCTAGTTCTATGAAGTATACCACTGGTATTTTAATAGAAATTGTAATGAATCTATAAATTGCTTTGGGTAGTTTAAACATTTTCATGATGTTAATTCTGCCAAATCATAAACATAGTATATGCTTTCACTTATTTATGTCTTCCTCCGTTTCTTTCTTCAGTACCGTATAGTTTTCTGAGTATAGGTCTTTTACTTCCTTGGTTAAATTTATTCCTAAGTACCTTATTTATTATCTTTTTGCTGCAGTAGTAAATGGAATTGTTTTCTTAATTTTTCTTTCTGATAGTTCATTATTGGTGTATAAAAATGCCACCAATTTTTAATATTAATTTTGTATCCTGCTACTTTACTAAATTCATTTATCAGTTCTAGTAGTATTTTAGTCTAGAGTCTTTAGGGTTTTCCTTGTACAGTATCATATCATTTTCAAATAATGACAATTTTACTTCTTCCTTTCCAATTAGGATGCCTCCTATTTCTTCTTCTTGTCTGATTGCTGTGGCTAGGATTTCCAGCACTATGTTAAATAAGAGTGTTGAAAGTGGACATCCCTGCCTTGTTCCTGATCTTAGGGGAAATGTTTTTGTTTTTGAACATTGAGTATGATGTTAGCTGTTGGTTTGTCATACATGGCCTTTATTATGTTGATATGTGACCCCTCTATTCCCACTTTACTTATAATTTTTACCATAAATGGGTGCTGGATTTTATCAAACGCTTTCTCTGCATCTATTAGTATAATCACATGATTTTATCCTTCATATTGTTTAAGTGATGCATCACATTTATTGTTTTGCGAACATTGTACTAACCTTACATCCTTCAAATAAATCTCACTTGATTGTGGTATATGATCTTATTAATGTATTGCTGGATCTGGTTTGCTAATATTTTGTTGGGGATTTTAGTATCTTATGTTTCCAGTTCTTCAGATAAGTATTGTCACGTAAAATAGTGTGCATGCTCAGGGACCAGGCCAAATACCACAACTTGTTAACTGTTGAATATAGCTCAGTAGTAAGGTATAGTTCTAGAATTAGACTGCCCAGCTTCAAATCCTGCCCTTACCACTAGATGGGAATGTGACTTCATGGAATTCCGTTCACATCTTGATTTCCCCCAAGTGTAAGATGGGGATGATACAAGTAAGTGCCTCAAACACTTGCTGAGCATTAAATGAGATGACACATTGAAACACTTAGCATAGCTCCTGGTGTACAGTAAGAGATCAATAAGTATTAGAAATTATTATAAATAGGTTCATCAATCATTAAAGAAGTAGTTCTGTAGGTGTTATCATAGCCATAAACTTCAAGGTTGCTTAGCCAGTAGAGAGGACACCAAATATCTTTTCCTTGCTCTGTGGTCAGGTCCTTTGTGAGACCACAACCCAAGGTTCATGATATGGTTGCCTGGACAGGAATAAAGGCAACCTCCATGACGGGGGCCCAACTGGGAGATCTGGGCCATGATGCCATGAGAACCAGACAGAGAGTGCAGTGCAAGGGAGCCACCCAGACAATAGAAAGACTTCTGCTACCTTGCAGCCAGCAGCTAAGGGAATCTTAGGCCATTCTAGCTCTGACAATGTTCATCACATCCAGACAGTGGGACTTCCCACACATCACAGAAGGCAAATAGGTATGTGTGAGTAACTGGTTTGAATGTGACCAAAATATCAAAGGTAATATGAGTGTTACCATAGCATGACTTATAAGTGCACACACACCACACACACACATGCTCACACTATTAGTAGTAGTAATTACAAGAACTTTTATTTAAGTTCAGTTGGTAAGAAGGTCTAGGTAGAATTGTCTAAACTCTTCAAGAAACATGTCCTGTGCATATAACCATAAAATAATTTAGCTGCAGCAATAAGGCTCAGACTAGTATTAATAAAAATGATTGGTGTCTTTTTTCATAAAAGCCCTAACTGATACAGAATGCACATTCAATTTCAGTCTCCAATTACCACTTTCAAAAATATTTTTATCTGATATTTTGGCATTGAGAAAATTGATCATCAGTTCAGGACAAATGAAACATTTTTTTTTCCTTTACAGGGACAGAGAGAGAGAGAGAGTCAGAGAGAGGAATAGATAGGGACAGACAGACAGTAATGGAGACAGATGAGAAGCATCAATCATCAGTTTTTCGTTGCGACACCTTAGTTGTTCATTGATTGCTTTCTCATATGTGCCTTGACCACAGGCCTTCAGCAGACTGAGTAACCCCTTGCTTGAGCCAGTGACCTTGGGTCTAAGCTGGTGAGCATTTTTTATTTTGCTCAAGCCAGATGAGACTGCACTCAAGCTGGTAACCTCGGGGTCTCGAACCTGGGTCCTCGGCATCCCAGTCCTACGCTCTATCCACTGCACCACTGCCTGGTCAGGCCAAATGAAACATTTTTAAATGTACTTAAAGACAGATAGTCAATTCATACTTGGGGGTTAGTAAAGATACCATATTGTAATATGAATATAACATAAATGTCACCCCTCCTCCAATTTCACTCTTAAACACACTAAAAATAGGACACAGAATCACAAAATAGTCCAACAACTGAAATGGATAAAAGTTAATTCACCATCTTACTTACCTAACTGAACTCAAGTAAGTGAATAGAGGTTGACAAGGAAGAATAAATGAATTTTTCCCCATTATACACTGGTTCATAAAAACTGGTATTTCATTTCCTCAAAATAATTCTTTATGGTTTAACTTGAAAGCAATTTTAACATAATCATTTTCAAAGTTGCAAAAAGTTAAATGAATACATGTGGCTCTGAAAGATTTGGGGACACTAAGCCCTTAAATCACAGTCCCATTTGACCACAAGCAGATATTCACTATCTCCAAAACTGATCTCGTTTTCTGTCACACTGGGATTAAAGGAACTTACTCACTGGACTGTCTGAGGATGAATGGAGGCCACAGAGACCAGCAGGTTTGTAAGCGACATGGATGGAGGCCCAGTCCTGCCATCTAACAACTGTGATGAGCAGCACATTGCCTAACTCCAGCTTATCTCCAAGGGCGTCATGATGCCAACATCCCATCTTGGGGCATTATTGGAAATACCATCAACACTTATAGTAGTGCCTCTTGTCTAGCAATCAATAGTGTCAGCTATTACCACTGACAAATTATCACGACTATTATTATATTAATCATCACTAGTGTGTATTACACGGTAAGCCAAATACCTGTACACTTTAGATGCTCCGCAAACATAAGCTTCCTCTTACTCACATTCCTTTTTTCATATGAGAAGAAGTACCGGCAGGGTTTCTTTCTTCCAAGAAAATCAAGAGATTTTAACCTCTACAAATGATATTGTATGGTTTTCAGACTGGGGGAGATGTGAAAATCTAAGCAGATAATTATGCTCTCTATTGTCATTAGTTCTGGAGGACCAGAAGGTCTTATATGAGACTAGGGCAATATAGTTTCATTTGTGGCCCATTCTTAAATGAAGGATGCTATAAATTCCGGTGAGATGAAAACACATGCACGTTGTGATATTAAAAAATAACAACAAAAAAACCCTACCTATATATATATTCTAAGTACATTTCTGGTTACCAGACTACCTCATTATGTTATTACAGAGTGAAAAAGTAACAGGGTGTAAGGAAAAGTCCAATCATTGCTGGGCATCAGGAACTACAAAACGAACTATGGTAACCTCTGGTTCAAGAGCAGAAATGCATTGACAGCAACACAGCTTGGTATTTCTCACTTATGTCATTCCTTATGCATTCTTCATTGTCTTAGATCAGAAAACATTTCATAAGCATTTTAACTCAACAGACCTCAAAGTTACCTAGACTGATGTAGCTGGCCTGCAACAGGAAACTCACTAAAGGCAAACACTGATGAACACCAACATCTTAGCCACGCTATTCAAAACAAACAAACAAACATAAACAAAATGGTAGAAGAGTTTTTAAGAAAATACACATTTGATAATTTTTGATAAAGGGGCCAACAACACACAATGGAGAAAAGAAAGCCTCTTCAATAAATGGTGCTGGGAAAACTGGAAAGCCACATGCAAAAGAATGAAACTGGACTACAGTCTCCCCCCTGTACAAAAATTAACTCAAAATGGATCAAAGATCTAAACATAAGACCTGAAACAATTAAGTACATAGAAGAAGACATAGGTACTCAACTCATGGACCTGGGTTTTAAAGAGCATTTTATGAATTTGACTCCACAGGCAAGAGAAGTGAAGGCAAAAATTAATGAATGGGACTACATCAGACTAAGAAGTTTTTGCTCAGCAAGAGAAACTGATAACAAAATAAACAGAAAGCCAACTAAATGGGAAATGATATTTTCAAACAACAGCTCAGATAAGGGCCTAATATACAAAATATACAAAGAACTCATAAAACTCAACAACAAACAAACAACCAATCCAATAAAAAAATGGGAAGAGGATATGAACAGACACTTCTCCCAGGAATAAATCCAAATGGCCAACAGATATATGAAAAGATGCTCATCTTCTTTAGCTATTAGAGAAATGCAAATCAAAACGGCAATGAGATACCACCTCACACCTGTTCGATTAGCCATTATTAGCAAGACAGGTAATAGCAAATGTTGGAGAGGCTGTGGAGAAAAAGGAACCCTCATACACTGTTGGTGGGAATGTAAAGTAGTACAACCATTATGGAAGAAAGTATGGTGGTTCCTCAAAAAACTGAAAATGGAACTACCTTATGACCCAGCAATCCCTCTACTGGGTATATACCCCCAAAACTCAGAAACATTGATACGTAAAGACACATGCAGCCCCATGTTTATTGCAGCATTGTTCACAGTGGCCAGGACATGGAAACAACCAAAAATCCCGTCAATAGATGACTGGATAAAGAAGATGTGGCACATATACACTATGGAATACTACTCAGCCATAAGAAATGATGACATCGGAACATTTACAGCAAAATGGTGGGATCTTGATAACATGATACGAAGCGAAATAAGTAAATCAGAAATAACCAGGCGCTGGCCGGTTGGCTCAGCGGTAGAGCGTCGGCCTAGCGTGCGGAGGACCCGGGTTCGATTCCTGGCCAGGGCACATAGGAGAAGCGCCCATTTGCTTCTCCACCCCTCCGCCGCGCTTTCCTCTCTGTCTCTCTCTTCCCCTCCCGCAGCCAAGGCTCCATTGGAGCAAAGATGGCCCGGGCGCTGGGGATGGCTCTGTGGCCTCTGCCTCAGGCACTAAAGTGGCTCTGGTCGCAACATGGCGACACCCAGGATGGGCAGAGCATCGCCCCCTGGTGGGCAGAGCATCGCCCCTGGTGGGCGTGCCGGGTGGATCCCAGTCGGGCGCATGCGGGAGTCTGTCTGACTGTCTCTCCCTGTTTCCAGCTTCAGAAAAAAAAAAAAAAAAAAGAAATAACCAGGAACTGCATTATTCCATACGTAGGTGGGACATAAAAGTGAAACTAAGAGACATTGATAAGAGTGTGGTGGTTACGGGGGGGAGGGGGGAATGGGAGAGGGAAAGAGGGAGGGGGAGGGGCACAAAGAAAACAAGATAGAAGGTGACAGAGGACAATCTGACTTTGGGTGATGGGTATGCAACATAATTGAATGACAAGATAACCTGGACTTGTTATCTTTGAATATATGTATCCTGATTTATTGATGTCACCCCATTAAAAAAATAAAATTATTAAAAAAAAAAAGAAAGAAAATACACATTTGAAATAAACTTAAAGACAACCGTCCATGTTCCCCACAGACACAAAAAGCTTATGTTCATGTGACACTTGGAAGTGAAGGCAATGCAAACAGGGAGGTCTCTCCGACCTTTCTATGCATTTAATCACTTCAAATACTCAGTGCTTTCCAACTGGGGTTCTGTATTTCCCAGAGCCCTCTGCAGCCCAGCCCTTGCCTGGGAGAACAGGCTATAAAAACATCTTCTCTTCCTTCTCTTAGGCAGCAAAGAGGTCTTATAGAGCCTTGAAAAATGATGTCATCAGGAAGGACAGTCCTCCATCAGCCTGCAGAACAGGTTCTTCGGGCACAAGGTAACCAGGCAAGAAAAAATGCAATCATAGTGTTTAGCACACAGGATTAATAGAGTTATAATTTGATCATATGATCAAACACTAATTAGCATTATTACTTGAGTGGAAAATGGCTTGGGGAACCCAGGAAGACCTTAACAATCATGTAGTCATGTTGTCAGTGACTGATGAAAAAGGGGTCAGAGATTTGTATTTTTTCTTTTTCTTTTCTTACATGAAATATAGTAAATACCGTTTAATCAATGACAAGCATTACTAGCTATGGTTTTTATAGCCAAAGGAATTACAATTGAGATTTAGAACATATTCCTTCTTGCTGTGTCTCCAGGATCAACCTAGCATTCATAGAAAAGCACAACACTATATCATATTGAAGCAACTTGACTCCAAGTTATTTAACTTGGGGTTTCTCAAGCTCAAACTGCTAACATTTTGGGCCAAATAATTATTTGTCGTGGGGCTGTCCTGTGAATTATAGAATGTTTAGCTGCATTCTTGACCTCCAACCACTAGATGCCAGTAGCAGCCCCTCCTTCCCAGAATTGTAAAAACTAGAAATGTTTCCAGATATTGCTCAATGTTCCCTAAAGGGTCAAATTATCCTTAGTTAAAACCAGTAATTTAACTGAAGAATGCAATTTGTCAGGAGCAAATCTTTTTTTCTTAAATAATCAAACTATAGAAAGGAGTGGGGGAGTCTTTTATACCCACCTGTCAAAAATAATAAGCCTAAAATAAGTTCTATGGAGTTTGCCTTGTATCTCATGGCTCTGTTTAGAACTTTATAATAACCCATAACATCTATGCCTATGCATTTCAGAAAATAAATAATTAAATATCAGTCGCCCCCCCCCCCCCCCACAACCCCATTCAAAGATAGCTAGAGAGACACAGAAGATTCCCAGGGGCATCCCCGAGGGGAACATCCATAGGCTGAAAGACCACTGTTGCTTGCTTCCAGCCCTCAGGAGCCCTGAGCAGCTGAGGGATCAGAGCAGTGTCCCTCTACCTGCCCACATGACAGCAAGCCACCTGAGACATAGGAAACCAATAGAGGAGGCAGGGAAGGCTCAGACCCTGGGGAACCAGACTGTCTTTCCACACTCTCATTGTGTGGACCTACACTCTGATATTTGTTCCGAGTTCCCAAGGAGGGAGAGAGAAAGGTGCAAGTGACAACGAGAGACTGAAGACAACCCCTCCATTTCTTGCAAATGTGTCTGCACTACAATAGCAATTCTTAAAGAGCCCTGGCCATCAGTCAAACTGCACCTACTCACATTTGTTCTTATGGAGAGCTGTTAGCAACCTATGGGAAGAACGCTCAACTCTTATTAAGGTATGCAATAAATAACCGTTAAAGCAGTTCGATCTAATAATAAACCTGAGCCACATAATCTTTCCGTGTATTTTTTTTCTAAGCAACACATTTAACCATTTTCAGTTACTCATGAGTCTACCACAGGTTATTCCACTTGATGACGGGTGCATTAATGGCTTTCCCATGGGAGAGAGATGAAGAAAGGTTGGCCTACTCTGCTGGAAATTTAAAAGAGAACAGTCTGTACAATGCTGTGCAGGTTGGGAAAACTCCAAATCAAAAAGGAATCATGAGCTATTTTAAACTGATATCTTCTTGTACAAACTCTCTTGGCAGAGCTTGTGACTTCTGAGCATGATGCCCTCCCCACTTTTTAAAGGGACATGGGTATCGAAGCCCACCGCAGCGAAGAAATAGCACTGCCCTGATTCGTGCTGTTATGAGTAAGCAGAAATCACGTCTGTTCAGCCTACAAGGTCTTTCATGCCGTTTTCTTCTAAAGCTAAAAATCAAAACAGCCGCTCTGAAAGATAATTTCTATAGTGAATCACAATAAAACCGCCAAAGCATTCTAACATCAAACTTGTTTAAGATGCCTAGGAGGAAAAGTTATTTTTAATATGATCTAAAACAAGATCTCAGGACACAAAATGATATTTTTAAGCTTCTGAGTTTAGGCTTCACTCCAGCACACATTCGAGTCTATTTTAGTTCAAAAATCAAGGCCACGGTGTTTTGAACAGATTACTCTGCCACTAATAACTGTCCTCAATTTTATCATATATGTGACGAGGTCTAAAATGCATGTGTGTCCTTATACAGCATTTTCCCTTTTTACAACAACCTAGGATACCTGCTTCATGTGATAAATACAGCCAACTTGGGGACATTTACCTAAACAAAGGCAGCAGAGAAAATCCAAGCAAGCAAATGACTGCAAGTCACACGTATCTGGTGGTGGGAGAAGTTTGTGCACTGACACTTCAGTGAGGGCGTCTGGTGTTTCCCCATGCCTGCACCAAAGCAAAACTCAAGCTGCAGATCCCTTTCCCTGTCCTGTCTCATTCCACCCTAGCTCACCTTTTAAGCTTGTTCAGTGCAGTAACCCAAATGGTTTCCTATTATCAAGCTATTACATGGAGCAATGTGGCCACATTGAGGTTTCAAAGCGCTTCTCTGCTAGGATACCTGCCGGGTTCATACAAGAAAACACAATGGACCCAAGTCCATAAGCAGAACACATGCTGGTGATTAACCCGAATATCAGATGTGTTAAGACAATTTAAAAAACTGGCGTACATATATATACACACGTTTATTTATATAGGTAGATACCAATATGTATAGGTAGTAGATATGTACATAAATGATTCTCAGTCTACTAGCATCCAAATTAGAAGTGCCCAGGAGGAATCTCACCTCCCTCCACTCAGGGTCTCCCATTAGCAGCCCCCAGTACCACTCTCCTCAAATGTATGTGCAAACCTAAGATTGCACATACATCCCCCCCCCTTAATATATCACTACTCAAAACCAAGTTCTTCAACAGTGCATTGGGGTCCACTTGAAACTTTATGGGGTTGACTTTCTAGCTATATCTGACCTACTTCAAACAGGGACAAGGCAGCCCCTTTTTAAGTGAATATTCTTCCAGAGGTAAATTACGGGTCACCTAACCTAGATTGTAGTAATAATGCAGAGTCCTAAGCCATGCATACCCTAAAGGTGCAGAACCATACCTGGGAAACCACTTGACAGAGTATATAAAGTACCGGGTAAGCCTACACACAGTCAAGCTGAGGGCCCCTGTAGGGGTGGGGAAAAGATGCCAAAAATATAGATCAGAATTAGACCTGAATAGCTTTTCAAACTACAGCCCATTTCCAAAACAGCATCAGGATCTCCAATGGGAGGCTTGTGAGGAAAAAGGCTCTCTAGGGAATTTTGTAACTTCTTCCTCTCTGAGCCAGCCCACACGGGATTTGGGACCAGTGCCCTGATCCTTACCTGGGAAGGTCAAGGCAGGGCACATTAACTAGACTAGGGCTCAAGGTGTCTGCAGGCTGTGGCCCCGAGGCACCCTGCATTCTCCTTCCTCCCCCCTCTTATTTCTATTATTCTGACTTGGGGGTTGGTGAAGCCCCTTCCTCCATATTCTCAGACTTCTCATCACCTTTACTTCAATTGCCTTCAAGCATCTGATAGCACAGAAGCCCACAGTCTCAGCCATGGGGCACTGGGAGTGGGAAGGAGAAGGCGGAGGTCTCTTGTGACTTAATAACAAGGGGGGGGGGTGTAGTTGGTAATCTGAGATCCCACAAGACACAGATGAACCAAGAATTGATCAAAGTAATTACCCAAAGCAAATATATAGGTCATATCTAGGTCCAATTTTCCTCCCCACGTTTCCTTATAAATATCCATCAAGCCTACTGCAAAACAGTAGCCACCGAAGATTTAACGGCGATTGATTTTGGTAAGTCATAACACGCACGCACATGCCTGGTAATTAACCATTCTACCCACTCTCTGCTGGCACGTCAAGGTACCAGAAAGAGACTGCTAAATTGGGTTTTACCAACCTGCATAATTTATGAAAGAATTCTGTTCCTTAGAGAGCATTTCCCATTTTATTTTCCAAATTTCCTTTCCACTGGCCAACGGATTAGATAAATGACTGCCCTTCGCAGGAACTGGCAATGCCCAGGTACAGCCAGGGTGATGAAATCACCATGGCGCTCACTCTGTGGAGTCAAGTTGCCCATACAGCCAGCTGTTGTAGGGGGTCTTCAGCTATTCCTGAAGTCCCACATGTAATATTACAAAGTATTGTTATTTCTACCCTGGTAGCTACAAATCAGTTATTAAAAATGCTCTACCACTGATATTAAGAAGTAAACACTGTAATTATGCAGACTGGGGCTTGGGGGTTTCTGTGCCCTATGGGAACCCAAGATCAAACCTGCCCCAGGGGGCCACTGTGGAGGGACTACATGCAACAGCAGTTTCTCTAACAGGAAAGCATGCTGACTCAAAACTTTCCATAATACCACTCAGGGTCTTTATGTAGGAATAAAAAAAAAGGAATAAAATTTAAAAACACACAGAATTGCAGTGGTTCTAATTATCTTCAGACTTTGCCTTGGTCCTATAGTATAATAGTAAATATTTTCCCATCACCCTAAAGTTATTGTGATGAGTGATAAGATGGGACTCATGAAAAAAAAAATCAGTGGTCTACTCAATATGAGGAAAAGGAATCAATAGTAAGTCTCCCTGGCCATCAGCCATTTCAAATGACATGGCTCTTCCATGTGGGACACAGTCTACCTCAGTCAGCATCTTGCCTACCTGAGGCAATCCATTCACCTGGCTGTAACCCCAGCTTCACATGTAATCCTGATGGTCCCATGAGGATACAGAAGGCACCACTGTTGTTTGGCAGCAGCATCCAATAATTTGAGAGCTTGGGACTCTAGAAAGAACTATAAATTGATTTTCACAGTGTTTATGTAGTGGACAACAAGAGTAGCTTCAATGCTGTGTAAAACCAGCTAAAAACTGTTTCCTGGTTCCTCATTTTAATATTAAAAGAGGCAAGGCTCACCTGAGTCAAAATTGGTAATTAAATTATTTACATCTCTTTCCATCACCTCATCAAGCATGGCCATGCCATCCATTTCACATATGGTTCTTCATAAGTCAGAGGCAAATGCTTTTCACAGCATCAGGTTCACGGGCAGGTCAGGACCTGGCTTTGTCCAGACTACCAATCTAAAATCAACCCATATTTGCCATACAAATTTGAGGATTCTGCTCTTCATAGAAAATATGGACCACTTGAATCTAGTAAAAACCAAAATGTTACAAGGAAGAGATGCCTTCCTACGAGAAAGATTATTTCATTTTTCAGAGCAAGTGTGTTCTTTTTTTCTTTGTCTAGTAATATATATGTCAATCAAACAACCTGCAGCGACATCTTCTGCCACCTTTGAATGACCAATGAGAAGAGCATAAACCACAACTTAAATCTCCAGAATGTCGCCCTGGCTGGTTGGCTCAGTGGTAGAGCATTGGCCTGGTGTGTGGATGTCCTGGGTTTGACTGGCCAGTCAGGGTACACAGGAAAAGCACCCATCTGCTTTTCCACCCCCTGTTGCTTCTCTCTCTCTCTCTCTCTCTCTCTCTCTCTCTGTCTCCCTCTCCTGCAGCCATGGCTCAATTGGAACAAGTTGGCCCTGGGCACTGAGGATGGCTCCATGGCCTCTGCCTCAGGCTCTAAAAAGAACTCAGTTACTAAGCAACCGAGCAATGTCCCAGACAGAGCATCACCCCACAGTGAGCTTGCCAGATGGATCCTGGTTGAGGTGCATTCTCTCTGCCTCCCCACTTCTCACTGAATAGATAAAAAATGATCTCCTAAATGTCATGAAATGTCATACCTCATTAACATGAAGGGACCTGTGGCAATCCCAAGACCCCACATTTGAAAGCTTCTCTCAGTAACGGCTCTGCTATAAACATGCATGTGGATTCTGCCAGAAGAGCGAGCTTATTATGAAATAAATATTTGCAGCAGAGCTGCAAATTCAACATCTGACCATCACTTGAGAGCAATTTTTAAATTATATATATATTAACTCCTCATCACCTGCCACCCAAGTCTGACATGGACTTAAATCCTGAAAGTATTTCTAGGAGGTTCTGTGAAGTCAAAGTGATTTCACAATGTTTCAGAAAGAATTGCTCTGCTTTTTTCCTCCTCCAAAAATTCTGTGTGGCACCAGGAGGTTAGGGAAAGCAGCATTCCGTAAGGAGGTGATCTCTTGTGTTTTTGGTTCTCTCTTTCCTCTCTTGGCAGCCTCATTTAAAACCAGCTTTCTATAAATAGGACAGCTTGGTCACTCTTAAATCTCACTCACTGTCTTCTGTGTAAAAATAATCTGAAGTAGGGAAGCAGGCAAAATTCATCAGTCTTCGCCATGCTGCTCTCCATGGAGTAGCCTTTCCTCCTTCTTATCTCATCACTGATCTTGTCAACTCCATTCATCCCCTCTCTGTTACACCAATATATATATTTATATAACCTGGGGGGAGGGCTGAAAAAACAAAAATTAAACAAATTCAATGACTTTTTAAAAAAAAATCCTAAGTATTGGTCATCATTGAGCAAACACAGACCTCTAAAAATTAAAAGATGGTAAATATTTTAAGCTATCAGACACCTAATTCTCATATTTGCCTAAAAAATTAAAATTGCAACAATGATGAAAATATATTCCTTTTGTGTTACTTTGATGAGGGAACAAACTTTTACATTTGGCTCTGTGGCAAAATACAAAAATCAGATAATGATGAGAAACCCATCAATCAACAGGGTATATAGGTTTTTAGTTGTTTTTTGTTTGTTTGTTTTGTTTTTTAAGACAATTAAGGCCTAAGAGCTAAGCTTTTTTTTGATGTCCTAGGTGACTCTGTGATAGAGAAATGAGTTCCCAGGAACCTGCAGGAAAAAAACGAACACATCGGTGTGGTGTTTCTGGTGTCCAGATCCAGCTGGACATTGAGGGCTTTGAATCCTGCCACGTGGCAAACACACGTGAGCGCAAGGGGCCCACTGCACTTACAAACTTATCTCTGTGACATCTGAGCCACTCCTGGCTGCAGGGCCATCACCCCAACCTATCATGTTCTGTAACAGTGATGAAGTCCCATTGCATTATTCAAACGCAAGCCCCCCTTGGAAAAGGGGAGAAAATGCCCTGAAAGCATCCTCGAAAACAAATGCCTCTACAGCCATGGAGTCTGCGTGTCTGTGCAAGATGGCAGAAGCCAAGAAATCCACACAGTGGCTTACATACATTTTGCACAATGTTAGAAATGGAGGTTGGGGCCAGGAAGGAGCAAACTCAGCAGGAAGGAGATAGAGGCAGGAGAGAAAGGTTCCTTGAATTATTCAACCCTTCTTCACTCAATCACTAAACATGGGTGTCCCCCTCCTCCATGCATGTGTTCTGCACATGCGTGTGCAAGAACACACTCAGGCATCCCAGGGGCCTGACCTGTGAACCATATCACCCAGGGAGGGAAGCAGTCGCTAACCAAATAAGTACCAAATAAACAGAGTTACAGATTGCCCTAGACATGGTTGGGGGAACGTGCAAGGCTTGGTAACAGAGCACAGTGCAGGAATCTAATTTGGGGGAGCGGGTCTTTGAGCCAACCCTTCTGAACATCCTGAGCAGAAGCTATCTAGCTGCTGAACAAAAACCCGGTTATGTGCACCTGACCCGTGGTGCTTCCCTCCCACCACCTTGGTGGCTGGTATATCAACTGCTGAAGGCACCCTTCAGGCTGCACTCTGGGAATTCAGAACTGCACAGTGAGTACATGTCAGGTTGCTGGAATCTCATATTCCCACTGTCTTATCTTAGTCCATAAATGCAGTGAAGGACATGCAACTTTGAATTTTCTCTCATTTTCAAAGCATGAACATATAGATAGATAGATAGATAGATAGATAGATAGATAGATAGATAGATAGATAATAGATAGATAGAAGATAGATAGATAGATAGATAGATAGATAGACAGATAGATAGATATGGTGGGGGAGGGGCAGGGAGTGATGAGAATTTCTGTGCCGAGCAGTTCTTTGGAATGCAAAGAGTTATTGATGCCTAGTCCAGGGGAAATGGTGCTGCTCAGTTTCCCTGGGGTGGGTGTGGGGGCTCCAGCTGCTGCCCAGAGAAGCACACCGAAGCCAGCAGTCTGATGGACTGCGGAGGATCATCACCCCTGTCACCAGAGGCAGGAGGAGAAGCCAGCACTGCCTCCTGGAATGACATTGGAAGGTCAGCCAATCAGGCGCGGGTCTGCTCCTGGAGCTGCCACCTCCGAGAGGAGATGCACACAGGCTGGGCAGGGCTCTCCTGCCCATGTGAAAGGGGGTGCAGGCCCAGCAGCCCCCAGGTTCCTCCTCTGCCTTTCCGTGGACCATCTAGATTTCAACATATTGCTCTGAACATGACCCTCCTTTGTAAAATCAGAAACAAAGACAGCCAGACCCTGCCTGGCTAGCTGTAGCCTTTCCCTGGCTCCAGTTGGAATGAACTCCCTCACATGGGAGTCCGGCACCGTGAACTTGAGAAATCAAATGCTGGGAAGAAAGCCTCTGACCACCCCACACAGAGCATTTCCCCCTCAGAGGCGGCAAGGCTGCCTGCTCTGCTGAAGGCTTGCTGCAGCAGTCTTGTGAGGTTTGCCGCCCACTAGTGTCCTATGGCAGGGACACAATTGACATGCAGGTAGCACCACCTTACTATCTCCCAGGCCGCTGACGGGAGCCGGTCACCAGAAGCCAGCAGGCACTTCAGCACAGCAGCCAGGAAACTGCCCAGGTGCAGCGGTCTGCATGTGAACACCCCAGGGCTCTGCACGCTCCTCCCGCTGTGCTGGACGCACAAGGAGACTGAGAAAATGGGAGACTCTGAACACGCCACTGCCCAGCCTAATGCTGTGTTATTTTCCCTGCTTATTAATTATGAATGAAGCACATTCATAATCTCACCCGCAGAATTTGACTCATTTAGTGAAATGTGGATGCCATGGATATGTAAATATATCCGCTGAGAAATCCACTCTTCTATTTTCCAAACACAAATCTCCAGCTTCCTGCAGTGTCCATAGGTCTCCCTTTATGAAATGACCTTTTCCATCTCCCCCTCTTCCTCCCCCCACCCTGCCCTACATCAGTTTCCATGCACACTGCACTGAGTCTCTTTAGGAATATTCATTGCCCCTCATCCTGGGCACATCATAAAACACTTTGACAGCTATATACGTAGGGGTCCAGGAATTGGGGATTTAGATGAGCTTTTTTTTTTCTTTCTTTGCCATCAGCAATTATTTTCCATACCAGCATGCTGTATGGTACCAGTTCTGGCCAGGGAGTCACTGATCCCCCGGGGGCAGCAATGAACTGTGGTCACAGCAAAGTGGCATCCAGAAGATAGTCCGGGAGTCGGGAAGGATCAGCTGCCATTTATTAAAGGTCTGCATGGCATTTTGTAGGGGCATGCAACTTAAGAGACCTAAAAATTTTGGATGAATCCTGAAATTCTGGGATAGAATTTGAATCTGCTTATTAAATACAGGGCAGGGGAAGGAGGGGAGGAGGCCCTGAAATTACTCACCTGATACCATTATTCACTTACAAATATTTACATGAATTAAAGGAAAATCACCTTAAAAGCCATGTGAGTGCATTTGTACTCACAAAGGTCTGCTTCTAAATTTAAAAATAGTACCAAGTTGGTGGCATGTAATTCCTTGTCAAGATGAACTGGTGATGCCTGAAGGCTCTGGGCACCCATCTTCTCTAACAACCACCCTCTCTCTCCTACCACCGCACCCTCCCTAATGTCCGAGCTCCCTGAGAACAGCAACGCAGCAAAGCACCAGAGTCCACGGCTCAGAAAGAGGCGATGTGAGAGACACATGTGCATGTGAAACAGAGATGCCAGGATACTGACAAAAATTTGTCATATATATATATGTAATCTGCTTACTATTCCGTATTCTGCTTATCTGGAGGCCCACCTATGCTTTTAGAAAGAATTCTAGTCTAGAATATGCTCGCTGGGTTAAAAGCAAGAGAAACTGTGACAAAACCCAATGTAGCATGATTCTGTCTTGAGGAGACATGGAGGGACATGTGGGTCTGCATGTATGTGGACCCGTTTCCTTACACCGTGACTGAAGTTCTCCCATGAGTGTTTCTGGAACATTACAGAACAAGTTGACTGCTTTAAACATGATGATTGCACCTGATCAGGTGAGGTAATTCATTCAAGGCTTTAACCCATGATATACTGCTCTCTGACTCCTCATTTTTACCCAAAACACTCTCTGTAGCCTGTCCAGCAACCATGCTTATAGTAAGGAATAAATGTATATCCCATTACATCTGCAGGGGAAACGCTGCTGTCTACTGTTAAAATACAGATAGATCTCATTTTGCTAGCATCCCACATGTCAAACTACATAATCTTTTACAAATAGATATTTTTTAAGCATGTCAGACCATTTAATGTTTGTGGCCTAGAAGTAATCAGTTTAGGTATTAGAGTTCATGAATCTTTTATCAAGCACATTTGGGGATTTTTTAAAATTAAGGTAGACCAACATGTGACAGTTATTGAAAAAGCGTATTTCTCCATTTTTTTTCAAGTCTTATTCAGATAGGTAGGCACCCCTTAATTTCACATTTTTGACATATGGTCCTATGAACAGGCAGCATTCAAACTGGACTCATTTCATTTTTGATATGACTATGTATTTTATGGTTCTTTGCACCATATGCATTGAACATTGAGCATCATTCATTGAAAAACTCTTCAAAGCTTCCTCAAAAGGAAAGAGTTCAATGCTCTACAGTCAGGCACTCCCCACCCCCATGCTTGATCACATAAAGAGAGAGCCATTTTTATGTAAGAGAGTCCCACAGCCTCTGGTAGACAGGATCAGAACACGTTATACAGCAATGTAAAATATACATGTGCATGTCCGATCTATGTCTTATATTGTGAAACCTGCCTGCGTTCATTACAGTACCAGTCAGGTTGATTATCAATCAACTTTAAATGTCTTGGAAAAGGTGTAAAGGATAATGCTCACAGAACTTGGTATTCTGCCCATACATATGCTTTGCATATATTTTCCATAGGGTAGACCAATTGAGGTTTTTACACAATTTTCTCAATCTATGTGAGCCTTTTATAATTATATTAAGTATAAACACTGATTCAATATTTGATGGCACCTCTGTATCAGAAATTCTCCCACACTATTTTTGTCACATATAACAGTGAAACGGTAAAACGAGTGCTGATTGACTGACAATCACAAGCACAATCTCTTTAGTCATCCTGAAACACACTTCCCAATAGCATGGAAATTGTATTTCATCCTGTAATCCAGGCCTCTCCTAGGAGCTCAAAGATGAACGCCCTGACAGGTGAGACACGCCGTCAAGGCTTTGTGGCACTGGAAACACGTATGTGTGCATGCCTACATTTTCTCTGAGTTCGCTTTAGCAGAGCAGCATAAAGGGCCAATGTCCTGATGCATCACCACACATTAGCCAAAGCAGATCTATCCCCCAAGGTAAATTCCCGCGAGGCTGCAGCTGAGGTGTAGTGCCCTCTGGGAAAGATGGGTGTCATGTCAGAACTTGTTGCAATTCTTTCCTGCTAGGAAATTTCCAAATGAAAGTTTTGAACACTTTGCTTTAGGTTATATTAGAGAGCAAAGCATCATTTTAATATGAATTTGAGGAGATCCCTCTTTCAGCTTTCCCTCTTCTGTCATCTTTACTTTATAATTTTGCAAAGTTTATGGGTTTCCTTGGGCCTGTCGTGTGTTGATTCTTTAAGGACTATCTAGATGGGCAAAGAAAATGTACCCCCATGCAGCTAACACTGGGAGCTTCCCTATGCATCTTCCAAGAAAATCTTAGAGCCTCCCCTTGGCTTCTGGTATTTTCTCACAAGGGCAAGATTTCTGCCCCCACCACCTTTCTCCTTCTCTCTCTCCTTTCCTTTCTCCTTCCCTCCCCCTCTTCTTCCCTCCCTCTCCTGAGTAGGGGATTCTTCTCAATGCTTTAATTTTAACTGTCAGCAGGTCATACATATCATGCAGATCTGTGTTACAAAATTTGAAATAGGAATTGACGCTGTAGCTACTCCCAGGCAATGCCAAATGGTGACAATTTCCTCTCGTTCCCAAATAAGAGGAAGCTATTCAGACATGTAAGTTCATATTTACGCAGTGACAGGCAGCCGAAGGTGCAGTCACACTTACTAATTGGGTCTGATTCAGTCAAGAGCAATAGCTTTTCAAATACTCAGGAAGAAAGCATTTTAAAATGTAATATTGGATGGGTATGAGGAAAGCAAGGCTACTTATTGACAATATTCACTGCTTTCATTTTTACAACTATACAGGTGTTTTTAAAAATTGGTCCACATTTCAGATGATGTAATG
The DNA here is from genome assembly GCF_036850995.1 of Saccopteryx leptura. Classification (NCBI taxonomy): domain Eukaryota; kingdom Metazoa; phylum Chordata; class Mammalia; order Chiroptera; family Emballonuridae; genus Saccopteryx; species Saccopteryx leptura. The sequence continues at coordinate 218,449,655 of NC_089504.1, read as the reverse complement.
CTTATGAGTGCATATTTTTCCATAAACGTCTGTGAGGACAGTGTACTACAGAGAAGGTGGGGGGCGGGGGCGGAAGACAGATCTTTCTTAAAGCCTTCACTGCTGCTGGGGCTCAATTGTAACAGATTTGATCCGAAGGCAAATGCTCTTAATTGGCCTCTCCACCTGCCTGCACTTGGAATGTCACCTCCCTTTGAGGCTGTAATGTGTCAAAGTGCCCATCTCCCTGTCTCTCCTCTCCCCAAACCAGGTTGATTCTGAATGAGGTAGCTACCTAGCACTGGAGTTATCTCCAAGCTGTCACTTTGCTAGGTAAGCTCCTCTAAATGATCAGAGAGCCAATTTTCCCTTGGCCTCTTCATAGCCTCCTTTCCTCCCAAAATAAATAAAAAATAATTTAAAAATAAATGCATGAAAATATAAGCAAGCACAAATGGGGAAAACTGGGACAGACTTCACCCATGCATCCAGTCCCCCCACACTCCAGTCAATTCAAGAAATGAAATTCATCACAAACCGAAAGGCTCACCATTCGCGAAGCTCTGGAACAAGGAGAGGGCCAGTATCCACATGCCCCTGCTGCTCCCCGGCCTCCCGCGAGCGACGCGCCGGCCTCGCCCCCCGCGCTCCGCCCGGCTCCGCTCTCTCGCCACCTGCCCGGGGGCCGCCGCCCGCCCGCCGCCGCCGCTGCCGAGCCGCCCGGGCACGCGGCGCGGCCGGGGTCCGGGGCAAGGGCTGCGCTCGCCGCGCGCCGCGCTCCTGCACACCTGCTCCCGGGCGCCGCGCCCCACGCTGCGGCCAGAGCGGGCCCGCCGGGCTGCAGCCCAGGTGCGCCGTCGGCTCAGGGGGCCGCCGGCAGGTCGGCAGGTGCACACAGTCGCCGACGCGGGCGTGAGCTCATCCCGGGCGCCGGCGCCCCGACTGCGCAGCAAGCGGCCTCCCGTGCGCCGGCCCTCAGCCTCCGCATCCAGGCAGCCGGCGGGCGGGCAGGCGCATCTTTCCTCTCCCGCGCCGCGAGTCACAGTGATCCCTGCTCACCTTCCCTACTGGGGAGGCGCGCGGGCGGGCGGGCGGGCGGGCTGCGGGCAAGGAGCGAGCAACCGAGAAGAGGCGAGCGGGGACCCCTCCCCTGCCTCTGGCCACCGGGGCGCTCTGCAGTCTTAAAGCAGCAGCGGAGAAGTGGTGAGGAACTGGAGGCAGGACCGGCGAGAGCGCAGCCACTACACACTCACGCACAGTCATCAGAATGCATTTCTTAGAGGCTTAAATAATCATTTCAACAGCCGATTATTTTTAGTTATTTGCTTGCCGGTTGCAAGTAAGATATGGCTAGGGGTGACTATTCCAGAAGGTTGTCAGCTAAGCAGAGGTGACCATGAAATGTTAGCAGTTTTAATAAAATGTGCGGATGGATTCAGATTTTGTATTTACTGTCATAAAAGTCCAGTTCATTTGCCTGGAGGGAATGATGCTTCCAAATCTTTGCTGCTACTATAAAAGATCTCTATGGTTTCACCAGCCAATTTTTAATCATCTCCAATACATTGTAAACTACAAACATAGGCAATTCTAATTTTGCTTTCTGAGTGGTGGGGAATAAAAACCTGAATGAAATTGCTGATAATTTGAGTAATTCCAAACCTATAATCCCTCCCACATTACTGTCAGAAGCCAGTATGATCACACTTCCTGAATATTCTGTAAGGTTCTTGAAGTCATAATAATATTCAAATAAAGGCTTTAAAAAGGGGATGCATCCATATTTCCTCACTTTGCAAAATAATGGTCCACAGGGCTGGATTGCACCCCAATTTAGGATCCAAGATGGAATGCCCCAGAGGCCAGGCAAACTCACTGAGGAGGAGCATTTGCAGGGGAGGGTGGTCTCAGTGGGCTTCCAGGGTGTGGGTGTCTTCCACCTCAGCCCCATGAGCCTCTCCAAATACAAGAGGGGAATGAACACACCTACAGTGGCTTGCAAATAACAGGAAAAGCAAATGGTGAGGCAGAAACAAAATGGTGCTTTACCCGACTTGGGCACAAGATGGCCAGGCCCTGTGTACAAGACAGGGCCAGCTGAGCCAGTGATGCTGCAAGCTCGCCATCACTCTGCAGCTGCAGGTGGTCACGTGCTGCTGCCCACTCAGGACTTCGGCCCAGCCCTGCTCTATCACATGCCCCAGCATCCTCCAGCTTTGCACGCTGTGAGGGGCACTCACAGCCTCTCCTGAATGCAGTCCAGGGGGCGGGTGGTGGGGTGGTTCCTATTCCTGCAGCCAGCTCCCAGCGACATGCTTTCAATTCACAAACTTCACTGCACACTAGCCATTTGGGAGGTTCCACTCAGCATCCATATTAGCACTCAAGCTCTGGAGTCCCACACACCTGGGGGCAGAGAACGGCTTGGCTACTTACTCAACATGGGCCTCATGCATTGCACTGTGCCTCATTATCCTCCTACGCAGAATTGAAGTTATCAAAGGCCCTAACTCATAATGATTGAGAAGATCTGATGGCACATTCCCAGCACCTGGTACTGTCAGAAGTGATGGCTATGGTTGTTACTGAGGTTGGGGACAGGGCCCACTACATATTTTGGGTCCAGGACAAAATGGAAATGAAAGGCTCCTTTTTTAAAAAGGAAAAAAAGCACCATTAAAGGTACTAACATATAAGACATATCTCTTTCTTTCTCAGTATCTGTCCACATGTCATGCTGCTTTTTTAAATTTTTATTATTTAACATCAATGCTTCCTTGGGCATAGTAATAGTTGCCCATGACTGAATGTGACTCAAGGCAGCACTAGTGACCCACATCTACCACCCTCCACTGAACCAATGTGCTGTGTCCCTGGCCAGCGTTGGGGAGGGGGGAGCAACCAGTCTCTTTTCCCCACAGATTACTGCCACAATGCTCAGTGGAGGGATGGTCCCCAGGTATACCCCAGGTATAGAAGGACAAGCTGGGAAGGACTAACCCAGATCAGAGGTGGAAAGAGGCTTTCCCTACTCAAGACACTGGTGGACTATGCCACAAGAAGGGTGGCCTGTGGCAGGGACAGACAGCTGCTGCCAGCCCCACCCTGATATACCTCTCAAATGCAGGTACACACACCCACTCCTCTGCATGGATCCCAGCCCCTCTGCCACCAGCAGACTGAGGGTAACTAACAGAACGCAGGCCTTCTCTTCCAACTTGATCCAGTTGTTGCCCTGTAAAAAAGCAGGAGTGATTGCAGACTTGGGGGACAGAGGCTGGTCAAGGCCCAGGGCACCTTGGAATGGAGAAGTAGTCAGCCAAGAACACCTCCTAGGCAGTCTGTGGGAGAAAGGATGCTTCAGGAGCTGTAAATAAAGGAATAAAATTAATTTCTAAAATTAACAGAAAGTTCAAGATGACAACTACAGAGCATTAAACCTCAAGTGCAAGCCCTGGGGTTGTAGGTCATTTTCAGTATAAGTACACTGGTCTCACCCCCATGAAGCCAGCCCTCTGTGGTTATCTGTCTAATGTACCTGTGTAGAATGAATTGGTTAATTATCTAGAATTGGCCTAACAGAGCATCAAACTTTTTTCACAAATATATTTAGAACATAGTTCAGTCTGAAAACACATCCCATGAAATTGTCAGCTCCATACTCAGACACTGCATCTCCCCAGTTCAAGAAGGTGTCCTCAAAGCCCCAGCATGGTGCCTGGTACATGAACCCATCCAGTAAATATTCCTGGAATGGAATGCAGATCTCAAACACCTGTGGAAAATGACCCATATTCCAAGATACATACTCAGAAGGTGCCATGGAAATTAAGACGAGAAAGCGTGTTTTGTAGTCAACCTCAGAGAAGTCTTTTTGGAGTCAATGTCAACTGAGCTGAGCCTTTAAGTTCAGTTAAGATGTCAACATGAAAATTGAATCAAGGCAAGGGGCATTCCACCTTCATCCAGTGGACATCAGGAAAAGCCAACTTTATCAAACACATTCAGATTTAACATGTGTTGGCTTGAAGCCCCCTCAGGGGTTACCCAGGTGACATTTGAGGGCCACTACAGATAGGTAGGTAGCAGTTTTAATAAGCAAGAGTATGAGGCTTGTCTTGGCTGGCCACTCCCACCTCTCAGTATCCTAAGAGTTTATGTGGAGGCCTTCATGAGGTTCAGTCATGTAAAGGTTCCAGACGATCTCAGCAATACCTGCTCTCCCAAAGTTTCATCTTTGAAGGGGCTCCTAGTACGGGAAGGAGGAGTGAAGGATTAGGAGGAGGAGCCTCTGATTTCCCCTTCCGGCCCGGAATCAACCTGCAGTTTGTCCCTCTTAATACCTCCTCCAACAATGCAATTATTTTTCTGTGTTCCTAACTAATGTAATATCTGGCCTCCTGAAGATCAACCTTTGACCGGAAAGCCTTTCATATAGAATTGTCGTCAATCCCCCATGCTGTCTGCTTACTGTCAGCCCTCCCGGAGAGACAAAGCCAAAGAGACTGCTTCTGTGTCCATTTGAATGATATTAAATGAGAAACCACATATTTTTGTGAGCAGTATCAACCAATTACATTGTCTATCATGCCTCTGCTTTTCGTTGGAGGGTCAAGGACAGGGGTGGTGGCATTTGAGCCATGTTCTAAAGGAGGGAAAGGTAGATGGAATGCATGAGGAGGCACTGTGGGTGGGAAGGCAGCAGTGACCACAGTGGGATGGCTCACACCCTTCTGAGATGTGTGGTTAATTCTGACCCAGAAGACAAATATTTGCCTGTGTTAGTGTCCTTGGGCTGCCGAAACAAGGACTACACACAGATAGCTTAGAACAACAGGAATATACTGTCTCACGATACTGGTGAACGGACATCTCAAATCAAGGTGTCAGCAGGACAGTCCTTCCAAAACCTGGAGAGGAGGTCCTTCCATGCCCCTTCCAGCTTCTGTGGGTGCCGGCAGTCCTCAGCCTTTCTCAGCTTGTAGAGCCATTGCTCCATTCTCTGTCTCCACATGGCCTTCCCCTGTGTGTGTCTCTGTGTCTCTTCTCTGCTTACAAGAACAGCTGTCATATCAATGAGGGATTCACCCTTATCCAGGAAGACCTCATCCTAAGGAATTACATCTGCAACTTACAATGACCCTACTTTGAAATATGGTCATATTCTGAGATCCTGGGGATTAGGGTTTTAATACCATTTGGGGGACACACAATTCAATCCATACAGGACCTAAGATACCTTAATAGAAAGGCAAAAGGCATGGGCAGGGTTTCCTGACAGAAAGAACCGTGGACTTGGACGATGGCTCCAAGGCCTTCCCCACCTCTCACTTGTACCATGTGTACCAAAGGCCCGCTCGTGGTGCATATGCCCAGAGAAGAAGTTCCTGGAGTCTCAGGTTCTTCCCTTGGAAATGAATCAATCATACCTGTTCTTCTTACCTTACAGGATTGTTGAGATGATCAAATGAGATATGGGATCTGGTTTCGTTAAAGATTACATAGAGAACAATTGTATGAAATAGTTATTGTCTGCAACTGAGCCTGTAAAACCATTTAGTAAATTTATTACTTGACAAAGCCTCATTCTGGCTGGTGATGCTTTGATTAAGTTGAAATCAGGCACTATTACACCGCTGGTCTCAGAACTGCAAAGGGCAGCAATGGTCAAGAGTGTCAGCAATGGCCCATCTATTTCTTCCTCTAGTGAACTGATGGAAACCTTCCACAAATATCTGGACCATACCTGCTACCTGCTATCACTAGAATAGATCCTGGGAACTTGAAGATGAATAAGTATGGACCAGAAAGGTTCTAGGGAAACTCTGGGCCACTTGAAATGTTCTCTATCTGGATCCGAGTAGGAGCTACAAGGACACATACACATATAAAAACTCACCAAGCTGCATATTTGAGAATAGTATAGTTTACTCCTTCACTGTATATAAAAAATGACTAAACATAGTTCCTACCAATATTACAATTTAGTGAGGGATTCAGGTAATAAGTACAATAATTTGATATGATAAACTCTACAATCAGGAGGTGGCACATCTGTCTGCTAGCTAGTGTGTGTGTGTGTGTGTGTGTGTGTGTGTGTGTGTGTGTGTGTGTGTGTGTGTGTGTCAGAAAATGAGACAGGCATGGAAGGATGGAAGGACCCGTACAAGGAGGTATTTGGACTTTACTGAAGACAAGAGTAAACCACGGGTGTATGGTGAGGAGGAAGTGACAGGATTAGATTTATGTTTTGGAAACATTCCCTGATAAGGACAAAGTAGAAAATGGCCTAAGGGGTTTGAGAAGGATGCAGGAAGACCATTAAAAAATTAGCCTGAGTCCAAATGGAAAATGATTTAGACCTGATGAAAGCCAGGGCACTGGGATGAAGACATTTGTATCTCATAGTATTGGAAGACGTTTAAAAGGTAAGATAATCAGAACTTAGAAATACTACTAATAGTGATGACAGCTGCCATCAATGTCAATGTAGCAGTTCTTCAACTCATCACTGATGTTTACTCAGCATTGGTATGTCTAGTTCAGTGCCAAGTACTGTACATACATTCTGAATTCAATTCTTGTCTGGGTTGTAAGTGCTATTACTGGTACTCCCATTCAGATGAGGAAACCTCAGCTCAGAGAGGTTTAGAAACATGCCCTGTAGCACCCATTTAGTACGGGACAGAGCTTGGCCTGAATCCAAACACAACACTCTGGGGACTGGAAAAGATTGATCTTCTCTGAACAGTGGTAAGAGAAAGGGAGGAAGTAGTAAGAGATTGTCAGGAAGCAGGGAGAGGTGGGCGGAAAGTGGAGAGAGGTAGGCAGGAAGTGGGGAGAGATAGGGAGGACACCAAAGTGACTCCCAGGATTTCATCTGGGATGCCTGTCTGGTCAGAGGAGCTCCTGAACAAATAAAGGAACACCATCATCTCTTAGAGGCATTTAATGTTCCTCTCTACTTCCACCTTGACACCCACATGCCAGTGTCTATAAAGCAGCCAGCATAATCTTTTAAAACACACACACACACACACACACACACACACACACACACACACACACACACCAGATCACTGGACATCTTGGTCAAAACTCTCCATTGCCTTCTGACCTTTCACAGCATAGAATCCAATGTCCTTATATGTGTATGTGCTTTCCGCGACTGCCGCTGCCGCCGCCACCCCCATTACCACCAGACTTTGGGGCAGAATTGTTGTGTTTTCACTTGCACACTTGGCACTGGTTTCCTTGATTTTCCTCAAGCACAGCCAGCAAGCACATGCCCACCCTCTACATAAACACTTCATCTTGGATGCCCCCAGGGCTCCCTCACTGCCAACACAAAGGCCTTCCCTTCAGGGAAGCTTTTCCTCACAACCTCCTACACCAGGGGTCCCCAAACTTTTTACGCAGGGGGCCAGTTCACTGTCCCTCAGACCATTGGAGGGCCGGACTATAAAAAAAACTATGAACAAATCCCTATGCACACTGCACATATCTTATTTTAAAGTAAAAAAATAAAATGGGAACAAATACAATATTTAAAATAAAGAACAAGTAAATTTAAATCAACAAACTGACCAGTATTTCAATGGAAACTATGGGCCTGCTTTTGGCTAATGAGATGGTCAATGTCAGTTCCATATTTGTCACTGGTAGCCGTAACAAGTGATATGACATGCTTCTGGAGCCATGACGCGTACGTCCGCATCACCGGAAGTAGTACTGTACGTGAGCAACGCCGTGCTTTGCGGCACCGCCACATACAGTACTCTAAGAGCACAGGATGTGAATGCTGACCACCAATGAAAGAGGTGCCCCTTCCAGAAGTGCAGCAGGGTCCGGATAAATGGCCTCAGGGGGCCGCATGCAGCCCGTGGGCCGTAGTTTGGGGACCCCTGTCCTACACCAACAGCATGCCTACTCTGTCAGTATTTACTCTCTGATGTTTATGTACTCCACCTCTACAAAACCAGGATTCTGTCTTTCTCTTCACTGTTGTATTCACTACACCCACAATAATGCTCTGCATGTAGTAAGTGCTCAAGGAATACCAGCTGAATGGTGCAAAAGAAAGACTAGGTTTTCAAGGGAAAGTTCATATGAAGCAAAACCTCAGAAACCCTGCATTCCATCTCCTCTGTCTCACTTCCTGGGAAACACACAGAACTGGGATAACAAAAGCAGACCCAGATACAAGGGGAAAACAACTTTCTTACATGTCAAATAATCCAACTTGCATAAACATTTCATCAAAATAAATATTTCTTTACTCCCCATTGGTCAAGTGGCTTGCTTATGGGCACTCTAACAAGTTATTTTTCAAATGAAGACAGTTACGGAGCCTAGGGATTTGAATTAGAAGAGAAGGTCCAGGAGGGGTTGGTATCAAATACGGTTTAGAAGCAGCGAACACTTCAAAGGGAAGTACAAGTCTGTGAGGAGAGCGCCAATCACATCAGCCCTTTGGGATTTGAGTGAAGGGAAGGACGATGGAGGGAAGGGGCTAAGAGGAGAGAGCAGGGGAAATCTGCCTGAGGCATTTCATTGGCCCACCCCTGTCTGTCCACCTGGGTCTGAAACCAGGCATTGCAAACTGGCCCCTCTGGAAAGACTGGAGTTCCCACAAGATTCCCGCAGACACGAGGTGTTCGAGGTAGCTGTGCAGTAGCCTCCTTCTGAACTTGGACAAGCGATCCATCTGGGTTTAGCATGGAGCTTTGACAATGTGCAACATGACCTGTGTGGCTTGAGGGTGTCAGTAGGGAAAGCAGGCCAGGCTCATCAGGAGACTCCCATGTCCCCAAACAGAACTCAGCTCTTGTGGTTTTGTGAGCTGCACAGAAACACCTTTCCGAGGAGTGTTGTTGAAACACCAGAGGGAAAATGGACAGGGAGCAGCAAGGGGCCCAAACAGCAAGTGAGCAAGGCCAGGAGATCAAGTCTTATGTTCCCGTTCTGTGTTGTGGGTCTGGACAAGGGTCATTAAGTCAAAGGCTGTAGGGTCAGGCCCTGGCAGGCCCCATGGAGTTGTGTGACCCTGGGTGGTGGCTTAGTCTCTGACCCAAAAGTCTACCATACTCACCATGACCAGGCCACAGGGCTGCAGAGACAACTAGACCAGTTAAAGTGGGAGAGCACGTAGAACGGTGCCTGACATGAAGAGCCTACAGAGCCCAGGAAACATAAGTGGTTGCTGCCGCCGCCTCTACTGTTGCTGCTGCACTTGGTGAGGTCTTTATGGCTCAGGCAAGAATGGAAGAGCAGAAGGAAAGGGCACAATAGGAGCGACAGGTCAGATCAGGGACTGGAGAAGACAGAAAGAAGGATAGAGGGAAGCAGCAGTAGGTGAAAAAGAGTAGAAAAATATTGAAAGGCTTCCTTTTGATTTCTGTGAATCAAATTTTAACGGCTTTAGAGAGACAAAGCTGGGGTAAGATAAAATCGCACCCTGATCTCATGTCAGACATAGCTGAAATATGCTTAATTTATAAACTAAATAAGAGAAACATTTTAAATGATTAAAAAATTAAGCCAGCCAATTCAGAGAGTAGAATATCCTGGAGAAAGTATGTCTAACCTAGGGACCAGGGATATATTTGTAAACATGACAGAAGCCCCCGAAGCTATAAAAGACAGTCAACTACAGGCGTTCTTTGCAAAATATAGCCAAACAAAGTGAAGCACAAATGGGAGGATGGGTCTGGGGACAGATAAAGGTCTTATATTGATAAAGATTGAATGCTTACCAATTGATAACAAAAAGACCACCAAATCAATAGAAAAAAAAAATGGGCATTTGATTTGAATATGCCAGTTCATGAGAGAAGAAAACACCAGGGCCAGCAAGTCCGAGAAAATGCTCAACCAAATTCAGAGGCAACAAAATAAAAATTTAAATAACAATTGGATATTGCATCTCACCATGAAATCCAAAGGAATCAAAAGAAGTAGAAACTCTAATGTCGGTGGGATGCAGGGATGGGATAAAGGGCACTTTGAGACATTGCTGGTGGCGGTGTGATGTTTTCATAGCTTTCTTTTTAACAGATTCTGGCAATATGTATTTTTAAAGAAACAAAACGAATAAAATACACTTACCTTTCAACTTAGCAATCCTACTCTTGGGAATCTGTCCTACTGAAGTAAAAAGTACAAATAAATAACTGGTACTTAAAACTATTTGTACAATTCTATCCACTGCAGCATTATTTTCTGAGTAAACATAAATAAAAAAAGATAAAGAAAATTATCTGAGTGCCCATGAATGGGGAATGTTGAGTAAATTTTGTAATATGCAAACATTAGAACATTACAGTAAAAAAAATTAGTACGTGAAGACATTTTAACCACATTTATTTAGGACAAAAGCAAGATGCACTGGAGCATACAAAATACCTTTTTTTTTTTTTTTTGTAAAACAAATCACAGAAATCCTGTGTGTGTGTATGTGTATGTGCAAGCAATCTTGTAAGTGTGTGAAAATGTTGCACAACAAATATAAACTTCTGTTACCTGTTTGGGCTGAGGTGGAGGAAGGAGGCAAAAGAAAGGAGAAAATAACTCAAAGGAAAAAGGGGGTTTCCTCTGTCCTCTTGTTGAGCAATGTCATCCTCTTAAATTTAATTTCAAAATAAAATTTTTTTTCATTATCAACACAAGATTAAAAATCCTAAATGGAAAACAAAAAGAAAAAATGGGGGGTCATTTAGAAAAAGCAGCATTTTTAACATGAGCTCACTTATATAAAATATAAATGTCAAATTCAAATGCTAATAGTAGTTGCCTGTAGTGAGATATCAGCTTATTCTTTATACTTTTCTGAGTTGTTTGATTCCTTTTCTTCTATTAAAAATTTTTATTTATTGATTTTAGAGATAGAGGAATGGAGAGAGAGACAGGAAGATGGATCTGTTCCTATATATGCCATGACTGGGGATTGAACCGGCAGCCTTTGTGATTTTGGACAACACTCTAACCAACCTGGAGAACTACCTGGCCAGGGTGATCTTTTTTTTTTTTCTAGATAAGAATTTTTAAAAATTAAATTAAGAGACACTAATGAAATACATAAAGTCACTTAGCAAACTGATGAAGCCACAGTAGGAAGGAGTGCACACTGAGTCCCACTACACTGACTATGTATTGGATGAGAACCTGTTTTGGCCTTTCCTCATTATAAAAATCCTTCAGTGATGTGACATACACATTCATGTCCACTTCCCACTCTCCCTCAGAGGGCTGAGCTTCGGGTCAGGAGCCCAAACCCAGTGGAGGTAACAGTAGAAAGACAGGCCTGTTTCCAGGGCCTACCTGGCAGAAGCCCTTGCAGAGGTGACTTAGGGAATGGCAGGAGGACTGGATGGTTACAGAATGGGTAGAGAGCAAAAACATATTTTGTTCCTGCTGTGGTCTAGGACACTGGGCACATGAGTTACATTGGTGAACAAATGACAACCACTTCACCCTTGAGGCTTACAGTCAGCATTACACCCATCAGATAGAAACTATACTCACTCTGGTTTGCTCTGAAAGCAACTTATTAAATCCTAACTGATTTGATCCTGGTGTTGTCTTTAAGAGTTCCCTTTTCATGCAATTTACAATCACAAAAGATAGCAGTGGTATAGGTATACATTCATATAAAGATATAAGTGGATGTAGGGTCATTAAAGTGATGTTTGCAATAGCAATTGGAAGTAAAAATCAAATGTCCACTATTGGGAGCCAGTTAAATAAACAATGGTATGCCTAGGTAGTGAAATACTATGTAGCCTTTAAAAAGATGAGGCAGCTTTAGCACCCATATCTCAAGTGCTCCAGAATGTTTTGAAGTGAAAGAAGTAGGGTAGAGAAAACAGTGGTTACTGTATGTTCCCATTACATAATAAAATGTGTATACATTTGCATGTTTATAAATGTATAGACAACCTCTGGAAGAGATAAGAAGCTATTGTTCATTGTTGCATCTCAGAAAGGGGACTGGAGTAGGACATGGGAAGAATACATAACTTCATGAAATAGTCTTTTCTATAAAATAGATAATTTCTTATTAATTTTATTTCATTTTCCTATACATATGTATACTTTTTCAATTAAGTCATTAGCATAAAAGAATATCAATGAACTTCATGTTATTATCTATGGTTCTGTCCAACATGTCAGAACTCTATGAACAAATATGTCAGAACCAATATGTCATCTACTAGCCACATATGGCTATTTACATTTAAAGTGAATTAATTAAACTAAAATAAAAATTTAGTCGCTTCACACTCAGTAGTCACGCATGGCTAGTAGCTAGGATTTTGACAGTGCAGATATCAAATGCTTTCACTATTGCAGACAGTTTTATAGGACAGAGCTGAATACAGTGGTACCTTGAGATACGAGTTCAATTAGTTCTGTAACCGGGCTCGTAAGTCAGTCAACTCGTATATCAAACAAATTTCTCCTATTTAAAATAACTAAAATAGATTTAATCCATTCCAGCCCTGTGAAACATCCTCAAACCATCCTAAATTATGAAAAAAGACATGTTTTTAATTAAGAAACACACATGTATACTTTAGCAACACATAACAAAATATATGAAATAAAAGAAAAAAGTGTTATTTAGTACTGTATTCTTACCTTGGAGACAGACGAGTGCGGCTAATGGAGGTGAATGGCGGAGGAGGAGGGAGAGAGGAAGGGATCCGGGCACTGTAGACATGTAAACTAAAACTGCACTTTCTTAACACTAAATGTAAACTAAAACTGCATTTTCTTTAAACAAAACTAAAACTGCACTTTCTTTACTTAAAATAAAACCACAAAAACTTAATTGTAAAAAAATGCACCTTCTTAACTTTAAACTTAACATAAGCTTAACATAACGTATTTTTCATTTAATCATCACCTGTTTTTGCCTTTTTGGCTGCACTTTCGGCACTTGCAGGACTTTCAAATGAAAATCTATCCAAAGAGGTTTGCTTTCGCCTGCGTTTTAAAAATGTTACAGAAATGTGACAAACAAGTGTCATTAAAAAGTGCTGAATCATGACCAGTTGAAACTTTTTCTGGGTGTTTCTTTTCAATGAAACTTGAAAGCTTCTCCCACATTGCCAGAATGTCTTTAATTTCACTTGTAGAAATCACTTCCTCCGACTCTACCTCCTCCTCACTACTAATTTCTTGCAGAAGCTCTGTATGTTGCATCATCTGTGTCTCTTTCTACTCCTCAGTTGAGAGTTCCTCCTCATGTTCCTTGACAAGCTCGTTACGTCACCCTCATCTACCAGGGGTCCCCAAACTTTTTACACAGGGGGCCAGTTCACTGTCCCTCAGACCGTTGGAGGGCCACCACATACAGTGCTCCTCTCACTGACCACCAATGAAAGAGGTGCCCCTTTCGGAAGTGCAGCAGGGGCCGGATAAATGGCCTCAGGGGGCCACATGTGGCCCGCGGGCCGTAGTTTGGGGATGCCTGCGAGACCCATCAACTTTCTGAGGGACATAATATCCTCCAACGCTTCTACCTCAGTCTTGGTCTCTGGTTCGAATCCTTCTAAATCCCTGTCTGCAACATCAGGCCATAACTATTTCCATGCCGAGTTCAAGGTTCTTCTTGTAACCTCTTGTCACGCCAAGTCAATAATGTGTAAACATATCACGATGTTGTAGTGATCTTTCCAAAACTCTCGAAAGGTTAGAATTGTATTCTCAGTCACCTCAAAGCAGCAGCGGAACAAATGCTTTATGTAAAGCTTTTTAAAGTTGGAAATGACCTGCTGATCCATAGGTTGCAAGATTGAAGTTGTGTTGAGTGGGAGGTAGAGGACTTTCATGAATTTGAACTCATCAAGAATGTCATCTTCAAGACCAGGTGGGTGAGCTGGAGCATTATCAGGATTAGTAATGCTTTCATCAGGAGTTTATTTTCTTGAAGATATTTAAGATATTTCTTCACTGCAGGACCAAAGACGAGATTTACCCATTCAATAAAAAACTGCCGCGTAACCCATGCCCTAGCATTGGCACGCCACATAACCTGCAATTTTTCTTTAAGAATCTTGCAAGTCTTAAAGGCTCGAGGATTTTCAGAATGATACACTAGCAGTGGCTTTACTTTACAGTCACCGCTAACATTTGCAAACAATGCAAGGGTCAGACGGTCCTTCATGGGCTTATGGCCTGGCAACTTCTTCTCCTCTGCGGTGATGAAAGTCCTCCGGGGCATTTTTTTCCCAAAACAATCCTATTTCGTCACAGTTGAACACTTGTTGGGGGATGTAACCTTCCTTTGCGATAAGCACAGCAAAATGTGCGATGTACTCCTCAGCTGCCTTAACGTCAGCACTCGCAGCTTCACCATGCCTCACCACCGAGTGGATGCCAGATCTCTTCTTGAAATTTTCAAACCAGCCATGACTTGCCTTAAATGTATCTTCTGCTGCCTCTTTTGAAGTTGATGGTTCTTTCTTCTTCAAGTCGCCATGAATAATACGTGCCTTTTTGCATATTACAGTCTCCGTCACTGTATCTCCTGCCAGCTCTTTCTCTTTCACCCACACTAGCAGAAGCTTCTCTGTTTCTTCATGGATATTTGTCCTTAATTGAGACAAAATTGTAGTTCCTTTCACTGGATTTGCGCTTTTGATGGCATCCTTTTGTTTAAGGATGGTACAAATTGTAGATGTATTGTGGTTGTACAGCCTTGCCAGTTCAATCACTCGTACACCACGCTCATGTTTTTCTATTATTTCTTGCTTTACGTCTATTGACATCATTCTCTTCTTCTTCTCACTACTGTCCTTTACACTCACTTTCTTCAACCCCATGATAGCACACAAAAAAAGTTAGTAAAAAATGCAAAAATGATGCAAGAACGAATACAGTGCATGAGATTCGACTTGATTCTGTGGGTAACACATGAGAAAGAACGAGAAGCTAGTGTTGTGCTGCCGATACTGGACCCGTGTGCCAACGTGTCAACTAGCAACAGCTTCCCAAATCACAACTCGTATATCGGAATTTTGCTCGGATCTCAACCAAAAATATGGACCAACTCGCAGCTCGTATCTTAAAATAGTATGTTGGTCTGCTCGTACCTCGAAGTACCACTGTATTCTTCTCAAACCTGGAGCTAGAGATTTTTTTTTAATATCTAAGCCTTAGCTCTTCATAGTAGAGTTAAGGCAGAAGAAAAATACGGAACTGATTTTGCACCATAGAACAAGACTGGCATTTCTTTAAATATAACTTAACATCTGTCCATCTCCCACCTTCTTTAACCACCAGGAAAGCGGGACACTCATCCCTTTAACCTTTGACAGTGTGATTTAAGGCTCTAAGTTATCCTGCATATATTTTAAGTATTACAGTGTCTAGGTACTTTTGCCCCATGGCAACCTAAATTATTCAGTATTTATTGATGCTATTTATAAGCTTAAAGTAATAAAAAATAAATAACAAGCCAAAAATCATCTGAATTTTTTATTATTGTGGCAACACTTTTTTTCAGATCCCTTATCCTCTGACTGGTTTAGGTTTCTGAGGTGCCGCCTGGCTCTGAGAAGCCACAGTCCCAGCTAAAAGTTAAGCTTGGGTAACTACAGATCCCTAAGGGGTGTTAGCAATACACTTGGCTCAATAAATCACAGAGAACCAATGTATCAGTGAGCGATTGCCCACCCTTCCACTCTGAAATTTTTAGTTGGGTTCCTTAATCAGTTTGGTATGAATTTAAATCTTCCCTAGCCACTCAAACTGGGGTCCTGGCCAGTCCAATCCCCAGGAAGTCACTCTTAAGACTCAGAAGTCTTCTTCCAATCAGGGGGAAGATAAATGAAGAATTAGTTCTTATCCTTGCCCTTCAGAAAGGTGTGAAAGTAGCTGATTCTAAGATTCTTCCCTCTGTGTGCAGAGTTGCCTTAGTCCCAGCTAACAGGATTTCAGCTCAGCATCTGGCAGAAGAGCTGCCCTCCAGAGAACCCTCTGTAGAGGACACATGCATTTCATTTGTTAATAATAGTATCTTCAACACGAAACCCCACGCCCAGCCATCTGTCAGCCTGGGGGTTTCCATAACCAACCACTAGAGGAAGGAGTGTGGATGAATACAAATGTTCTTTCAGTCAATTTCTTTTTTCTATATTTGGACTTCCTAGAAGAGACTGCAGTGAGCTGTCTTAAAGGAGAGGACTTAGAACCTGCAGAGAAAGCACAAAGCTGTGTATTTACCTGCGAGCAGATATTCCAAATGACCTTCTTTTACACACACACACACACACACACACACACACACACACACACACACATATGAGCGGTGAAGAGGCAGAGAGACAGACTCCTGCATGCACCCCTACCAGGATCCATCTGACAAACCCCCTTCCAGGCAATGCTCTGCCCTTCAGGGGCCGCGGCTCCATTGCTGGGCAACCAAGCTATTTTTGTGCCTGAGGTGAGGCCATGGATCTATCCTCAGTGCCCGGGACCAACTTGCTCCATCTATTTGAACCATGGCTGCAGAAGGGGAAGAGAGAGAGAGAGAGAGAAAGAGAGAGAGAGAGAGAGAGAGAAGAGGGAGGGGTGGAGAAGCAGATAGTCGCTTCTCCTGTGTACCGTGACCTGAAATAAAATGCAAGACTTCTACATGCAAGGCTGACGCTTTACTGCTGAGTCAACTGGCCAGGGCACCAAATGACCTTCTTGCTACCATGAGAAGAATATAAATCTCCTGATACCAAACACTCTTCTATTCTCATTTGCAGACTTTTATGAGGGTGAGCTTATTATAGCAACCTGATCTGAACTCACCATGCAAGAAAGTGAGACAAAGATGGGACCTGGCCCAGCTCACAGAGAACATCCTGTCCCAGGCCAGGCATTTCACCAGGAGAGCCTCAAGACAAGGTAGTGGAGTCAGGATGCAATTAAATAATACATTTTTGCTAATCATTGGTTCTCAGATTGAAAAAAAAACAGAAGATACAACCTCATTATGGTCTGCCTTCATTTAGAAGATGCAAAGGGGTGAAATATGATAGAGTCAGTTTTATTTTTCTCTTTATCTACCAAAGTGGTTCTGAATACAAATTAAATAAGTATTGACAATTTTACATTGGTCAACCATTACCCAATCCATTCTTTTTTTTTTTTTTGTCTGGACCCAGGATGACAACATCTAATCTTTTTTTTTTTTAATAAATTTTTATTTTAATGGGGTGACATCAATAAATCAGGGTACATACATTCAAAGAAAACATTTCCAGGTTATCTTGTCATTTAGTTCTGTTGCATACCCATCACCCGAAGAGAGATCATCCTCCGCCACCCTCCATCCAGTTCTCTCTGTACCCCTCCCCCTCCCCCTCCCCCTCTCCCTCCTTCCCTCCCCCCACCCCCCCATAGCCACCACACTCCTGTCCATGCCTCTTAGTCTCGCTTTTATGTCCCACCAATGTATGGAATCCTACAGTTCCTGTTTTTTTCTGATTCGCTTATTTCACCCCGCACAATGCTACCAAGACTCCACCATTCCTCTATAAGTGATCCAATGTCACCATTTCTCCTAGCTGAATAATATACCATGGTGTATATGTGCCCCATCTTCTTCATCCAGTCCTCTATTTTTTTTACAGTGACCCAATCCATTCTTAAGGGTAATTAAGTACCATAGCAAGGGTAGTTAATGGCATGTTCTCCATAAATGAATTTTCCCAATTAATTTCTCTTTTATGGGAGACATTATAAGTGAACAAAAGACAGTTCTTCAAATAAAGATTAATTATATCAACTTTAGAGTCAAATAGATGAGGGCTAAAGTTTGTCTCTCTAATTACTAGTACTGGGACCTTAAGCAATTCACTCCATCTCTCAAGGCTTCAGTTTCCTCATCTGCAATATGGGAATGCTAACAGATTCTTCTGAGGTTAAACAAAGCACCATCTCTGATAACAGCTGTGCTGGCACAGCAGAAATGCTCATGGGGACATTGTTTTGCAATATCTTCAAATATTAAGTCATTAGGTTGTACACTTTCAACTTATACATGTTATTTGCCATTTACAACAATAAAACTGGGGTGGGGGTCTAACTATAAAGCCATAGTTATCAAGACAATGTGGTACTGGCATATGACAGAAACGTAAATTAATGGAACAGAACTGGGAGTCCAGAAATAAACCTTTGCATTTATGGTGAGTTGATTTTCAACAAGGGTGCTAAGACAATTCAAAGGAGAAAGAATAATCTTTTTAACACATTGAGCTAAGACAATTAGATATTTACACACAAAATAAAATTGGACACCATACACAAAAAATTAATTCCAAATTAATCACAGACCTAAATGTAAGAGCTACAACTATAAAACTCTTAGAAGAAAACATAAGAGTAAAGGTTTGTGACCTTGCATTAGGCAAAGTTTTATCCAAAGCACAAGTGACAAAAGAAACATGCATAAGTCAGACTTCATGAAAATGAAAAGCTTTTGTGTTGCAAATGCTACCATCAAGAAAGTGAAAACACAGTCCATAGACAGGGAGAATATTTCCAAATGATACATCTGAGAAGGGACTTGTATCCAAAATACATTTAAAAAAAAAACTCTTACACTGTCATGATTAAAAAATAAATGACCCAATTTGAAAATAGGATATAATTAGACATTTCTCCAAAGAAGATATGCAAATGAACAATAACATAGAAAAATATTCAACATCATTAGTCACCAGAGAAATACAAATAAAAACACCAATGAGAGAGCACTTAACTAAATATTAGGAAAAGATAGTAACAAATGTTGGTAAGGATCTGAAGTAATTAAAACCCTCTTTAGTGTTGCTGGAGAAGTGAAAGGATATATAGCCCCTTTGAAAAACAGCTTAGCAGTTCCTTAAAAAATTAAACATAGAGTTAACATATGACCCAGCAATTCTAGGGTATCTCCTCAACATAAAGAAAAACTGATAATCACATAAAAAATTGTACATGAATATTTTAGAATTCATAATTATTTCAGTTATTCATAGTAGCCAAAAAAACAGAAACAATTCAAATGTACATCAACAGATAAATAAATACATAAAATATGGTATATCCATATAATGAACTATTATTCAGCTATAAAAAGGAATGCTACAACATGGATGAACCTTAAAAACACTATGCTGTGTGGAAGAAGTCAGTTACAAAAGCCCACGTTATATGATTTTGTTCCTATAAAATGTCCAGAGTAGGCAAATTCATAGAGACAGAAAATAGATTCATGGTTACCTAGGGCTAGGGGAGGGGGAGGTTAAGGGAGCAGTGGGAATTGACTTCTAATGGGTAAGGGTTTTTTTAGGGGGATTACATAAAAGCCCTAAAATAAGATGCGTTGATGGGTATACATCTCTGTGAATATCCTAAAAACCAGTGACTTATACACTTTAGATAGGTGAATTGCATAGTATGTGAATAACATCACAATGTGGCTATTTTGAAAAATGCATAAGCAAAAGGCAGGTATGATGCTACAGATGATATTTATGCAAATTTCTCAGTGAGCATAGAAGCTCTTTGCTTTCTAGATAATTTTCCCCCTTGAAGCCATAATATTCTTCACATGAGATCAAATGTTTCATAGCAATAGCTCTTGATCTATTAAAAATGTTTAGAAATAAAATAAGAATGCTAATTCAACTAATTTTTCTGACAACTTAAAAAATATAATACAGACACAGAGTCAACATTGTGGGGCTGGTTGGTCTCCATGTGTCCCTTGGCCCTTCCTTTCCCTCTGTGCACCTGACCTCTTAAACAGCATTGGCCATACTCTGGCTGCCAGCGGGCTCAGCCCATACAGACTGGAACAGGAGACCAGAAGGCAGGGAGACAGGGGTCTGGCCAACCATCCCTCCTTCCTCCCCACCATACCATGGTAAGGACGGTGCCTGTGTCCTCATGGCTGTGATCCTGTCTTCCACATTTGTTTGAACTATCACGAGAGGCCTGTGACCCCCTCCATGCCCCTCGCCCCTTAATTTTGCTAGCACCATTACTTAGCTACATCATCACCACTCCTTGGTGCCCACATCTGGGCACATGGTCCTTCTTCGTGACTGCCATGTTTGCTGCTGGGGATTCAGTGAAGAAAGGACATCTCACATCAGTTTTTTACTGTACATGAACCCTCTGGGGTCAGAATCATCATATCACATTCTATCTTGAAGTTTGTATGTCTGCAGAGGCCAAAGGCCCCGGTCCTTCAGATTCATTCACATCGGCAGACTGCTACTCACTGAAAACTCAGGTGATGGTTAGCAGTTTTTTTATTTTGTTTTTTGTTTTTGTTTTTTAGGCATAATGCTATTGCACATTTAATAGACCACAGTATAATGTAAACATTAGCATCTGGAAAGAATTTGGAAAACCTATTTCCAACCAGGCTCCTTCCATATCATAGAGGGACCTTGAAAACCACATCCCAACCTGGAAACCCATCTTCGCCCACGTCACCATCATGCAGGCGGACTAAGTGTCAGCACCACGGGACATCCACAGCTCCCTTAACACCAAGTATACGATGCTGGTTCCTCGGCCAGAAACCCCCTTTTCCCTTCTCCTGGGGAGATCCCACCCTTCACCTTTCGGACCCTGTTCAGCTGTCACCTCCTCTCATCCAGGTCAAGGTCTGGCGCCCTCTCTGGTTGCCCACATTCCCACAGGGCTATCTGTTTACCCACATCTCCTCTGGGGGCCATCAGGAGTCACATGCAGGAACCACACTCAAACATATCAGGTCTTTATTGAGCATTCCTGGCCCCTCCCATGGGATGCTCTTTAAAAGTGTCCGCTCACTCAAGCGTCCCAACACCTTCAGAGGTCAAGAGAAGTCTCCCTCCATTTTGCTAAGTGGAAACCCAACATTTGGAAGTTATAAAAATTGCCCAAAGTTACATGGCTAGTAGCTGGTGTGGCCAAGATATCAAACCGGATGAGTCAGCGCTGGACACCCACAGTGTCCCCAGAAGGCTGACATTGGCTTGAGAGCTTCTCACGAGGTTGACAGTGTGAGCCTCTTATCTCTGTACCCCCCATGGCAGGCAAGGCTGTTTAATAAATGTTCCGGTAGATGTATAATAAATGATTGTTGAACAGATAAAGGAATGCTTGAGTGACTCAAAATGTTTGATTCCTTTTAACCTGTCACTATTAACACATTATGGCTTCTGGGCAGGATCCTATCTCAGTCCCTCTCTGATTATCTGACAGCCTCCGTCGACAGCACCCGAGCAGAGTGACCCATGTAAGCATTCTCCATAGTGAGCTGAAGCTGGGCAAACTCTGCCCAGTGCTGGTCCCCTTGCCTTTTTCCTCCCAGTGCTAGAAAGATGGAGGCTAGACATGTGAGGTTCGGGAGGGTCATGTGTGCTGAGCAAACACTGATGCTGAGGTTGACAGGGCATCAAAGGTAACCTTCGCCTCTCCACCATCTGGATCAGCACCAGGCTGTGCAGAGTGTCTAAAATCAAGGAAAGTACCTCGTCCGACCTCATTCACCAAAATGTCCACTGTGCATGGTCATATTTGGCGGTACAGCTAATAAACTGTCTTCACCTGTGTGCATGTCAAATAAAAATTCTCAGTAGCCTAGCTCTTGTTTGTATAAAACCATAAAAACTCAGAAGGTTCGGTTGAGATGACAGCCAGGTAGTGACAGAGCTGGAAATCAAGCCCAGGTCTCCTGGCTCCAATCCAGACCTCCACCCCTCCACGCAGCACTTCTTCCGGGTGCGGCTTCCATCACCAGAAGTGGATCATTCACAGGAGATACGGACTAGTCTTGCTAGTTTCTCCTCGTTACCCCCACCTCTGGGTCAGTTCAAACATTCCGTGAAGAAATAAAAGAGGCCATATGATGAACCTCCCAGGAAAGCGGCATCCTTTGTTCTTGGAGACCCTTTGTCTCCTGGAGGAAGTGACGAGTCTGCTCTCCAAGCTCAGAACTGTGGCAGGGTGATGGGATTCCACAGGGAGAAGTGTCACCGAGGAGCGAATGTTTCAATTTTCCTTCAGATCTTCCACTAGATTTCTGAGATCATAAACACATGTAAAAACTGAGGGTGAGGAATAGAGAGAGGATTTTAAGTATAAAATAAACTCCATGTATGTCTCTCACTGGGCATCAGATGGGGGGATGGAGTCATTCCCTTTGCATTAAAATGGAGCAGCCAGGTAGGACAAAGCTCAGTGTGGGGCCCTGGGTTTTAGTCTGGTGCAGTAATTCACATAATAAGACGTAAGTCACTTAACTTCTATAACCCTTGATATTAAGTGACTATAAAGTGGGAATAATATTGCTTGTGCCTTTTTCTTCTTGTCACAAACACATTGTTAAAATAAAAATGTAGACCATTTATGTTACTGAGAATCCTATGTTTATTTTTATTAATTCTCTATTTTATGACTATGAATTCAGATATATAAGATAGAAATGTGTTTTTCATATTAATATTTAAATTCTGAGGGTTAAAGTTAAAAAAAATCCATGGTGCTCCAGGGGCCATTATTTTATGCTTCCTCATTGAACCCAATGAAGAAACAGGTAGTGTAGATCGATTATTACCCGTCTGTTTGTGCAAACACAGGTTAATATTTTACTCAGAGAAGAATGATTAAAATTTTTCAAATCCGTATCCCTGTGTGTCAATAAGTTCACAAAAATAATAATACCTCTAGGATTCCAAAAGGGAAAATTATTTTCTCTTTCCCGTTTTCAAGGTTTTTTCCCAAGGTCTAAATCACTCACATTCAATATGTCCAAGTAATTGTGACCTACAGAGCTGATATCTTTCATAAGATATGATTTCATGAGATAATTCATATATCCTACATTTGACCCATTTAAACTGTACAATTCAGAGTTGAGCAACCATCAACAAATATAATTTGAAGATTTTTTCAACCCCAGAAGGAAACCCCATATCCATTAAACTTCTCTTCCTATTTCCCTCCACTACCACCCCTGCCCTCAGCCCTAGACAGGGACCATTCTACTCGCTGTCTGTGAATTTGCTTGTTTTGGACATTTTATATGAATGGAATCACATGTTCTGTGACCTTTGTGTCTGTTAGCACAGTATTTTCAAGGTTCATCCATGTTGTAGCATATGTCTGTGCTTTATTCCTTTTCATGGCTGAATAATATTCCATCATATTTACCTTCTATCTATCTGTCAGATGATGGACATTTGAGTTATTTTTACTTTTTGCTTATTATGAGTAATGCAGCTATGAATATTCATGTACAAGTTTTTGTGTGGAGATTTCTTTTCATTTTCTTGGGTATATACCCAAGAACAGAAATGCTGGGGTCATGTTAAGTCAACTTGTAACATTTTGAGGAACATTAACATGGTTTTCCAAAGCGAGTTCACAATTTTACATTCATACAAACAATGTATGGGGGTCAGGGCTGATTTTTAGAAATTAATCTCCAAGCTTCTCTCTTAGATGACATGCGTTCACATACATCCCCCTGCTGTGCGAGCTCAGGCAGATCCCCTACCATTGACGACAATGCACCTTGAGGAGAACCCCATCTGCCTCTTAAGGTCCATGCGTGGATCAAGTGAGCTGATTCCTGCACGGTGCCAACCCAGGGACAGGCACGCGCAGCCGGTGCTCAGGCAATGCTGCGCGCCTGCCAGGCTTCTCACCAAAAGGAAAGCAACAACAGTGACAAAAATATGTGAATTACAAAGCAATCATCATTATCCAGCTCCAAAACAGAACAGGTTCCCTGTGGAGGGGGAGGCACAGGGCTCAGGCCAACAGGAACCAGTTTCTCCTTCCCAGTCACATGCAGGGAACATTGAATTTGTCATTAGATACCAGCAAAGGAGGAGCCTGGAGGAGTGTCCACAGAGAAGACCCATGCCCTCCAGGGGGAATAAAGTGGTATACTTCTGCCAGAGTGGGAAAACTAGTTCACCTGGATGCCTTTCCCCAACTTTGCTTCAAGATACAGGAGAACTCACCCCTGTGCATCATAAGCTCCATAAAAGTCCGACCCGAAAGGGGTGCGACCAGAATCAGTCCATGTCGCTGACTATTCTGTCCAGAAAAGACTCACCACTGAAGCTCTCAAGCCAACTGCAACAGCAAAACCAAAAAGTGGGTAAAAGCAGCCACCAGGTGAGTGTCAGCCCTAATTTAAGCCCAATGTGGAGCGCAGGCATCACTATGTGGCCCCTTCACGGAATCTACCCGCTACTTTTGCAGCAACACACAATTGAACATGTCTATTTAGCACAACACTGTAATCTGTCCCTTTTGAACCAGCCAGAAGAGGCGCCTGGCAAGAAGGTGAGAAGACTCTTCTGAAATGTGCACAGGTACGGAGTAGAGGGTGAGGGCAGGGGAGTTGAGAAAATAAAAGGGCCATTGATTGAAAGTTCCATTAAGTTGTGGCTTTGCTAGATAGAGTCCAGTTTGAAAGGCGACTGAGTTGTCTGCATTTTCTTCATCCGCTTGTAACACAAAAGGGCATAAATCACCGAAATCCTTTCTAGAAGGGTGATGTCCACGCTTGACTAGAGGAGATTTCAAAGGACCAACACCAGCAGGGCGGTGACCGCTCAACTGGGCGAAGCTCTGCAACATGGACAAGGCCAGTATCCACCGTCCCCTGTGCGCCCGGCGTTCCGCCCCCGCGCTCCTCTCGCTCCGCTCTCTAGCCACCTGCCCGGGGCCGCCATCCGCCCGCCGCCGCCGCTGCCGAGCCGCCCGGGCACGCGGCAAGGCCAGCCTCCGGGCGAGGGCTGCGCTCGCTGCGCCGCGCTCCTGCACACCTGCTCCCGGGCGCCGCCGTCCGGACTGCGCAGCAAGCGGCCTCGGGTGCGCCGGCCCTCAGCCTCCGCATCCAGTCAGCCGGCGGGCGGGCAGGCGCATCTTTTCTCTCCCGCGGTCCGAGTCTCAGAGATCCCTGCTCACCTTCCCTCCTGGGGAGGCGCGCGGGCGGGCGAGGAGCGAGCAGCAGAGCAGAGGTGAGCGGGGACCCCTCCCCTGCCTCTGGCCTTGGGGGCGCTCTGCAGTCTTAAAGCAGCAGCGGGGAACCAGGGTGCGAGGGAGGGAAGAACAGCAGGGAGCGAGTAGATTCAACCTCCAAATTGCAAAGGTGGACTGGTCTGCAGTGTATACTCCAGGCCCATAAGCGCAGTCTAGCCTTACATCATGTTCCAAAGTATGTTTTCCAAAGGGCTAAAGAAATATTATATCGCACTAATAAATGTACCAACTTTAAGGTAAGTGATGAAAATAGGCGGCCTTTAATGTCATGCTTCACCTTTTCAGACAGTTAGCATGCTTCCCTGCTCCTCCCAGTCCACAGCAGTGGGTGCAAGGGTAGGAGCAGGGTCCGCTCACTGTCCTCAGGAGGAAGCAGGTTTAGAGAAGTGTGACCCCTCCTGGAACAACCAAGTGGTTGAGGAACAAAGCTCAGTCTTTCTAAATTCTGGCCATTGTTGTTAGCCAGTTGTCATATTCTGTGGCTTGCCGCCACATTTGTCCTTACACTTCCTAACTATTCTTTAAGGAAACATTTCCTAAATTCTTTGTGGATCATTCCCTAAAGGCCTAAAACTACACACTGTATTGTAAAAGCTAGGGGATTTCCAGGTAATGTTGGTGTCCAGCTTCCCTCAGGAGCCTTACTCAAATGGCAGTTAAAGAATTGAGTCCAAAAAGGACAAATAATGGGAGGGGAGATGACCACAGGACAAAGAAGCTGATGCGTTTGGAAAAGCCACAGAGGGCCAGTGTGTGCTGACTGGATAGGAAAGTACCTGGAGCTGTTGTGGGTGGGAGACAGTTCAACAGAGGTAAGGCAGTTGCCGTGTAGGGCCCTGGAAGGGCTGAGGGGCCTGGAGGCGCCAGGTGCCTTGAAGGAGTATCTTCCAGCAGCAGGGGTGTAGCCAGGTACCCTAGCCCAGACAGCCTAATGTAGGCTTCTCCCAGATCCCAGCAGGAGACTTATATGAACCTCCAGAGAGTATCTGGATTGGTCACCAGGAACCATGTGTACTGGGGTGGGTTGTCACTCCTGACAAAAGGAATTCAGTTGACATCTACACCCCTAAGCTGGGAAGGTTCCTTTCCCCTTGCTTCGGCTCCACGCAGGCAGCCAAGCTTCCACCACTCCTGCCTGCACCCGCCTCTTCCTCCATAAAATTGCAGCCTGCACATTGAGGAAGTGACCACCACAGGAGAAAGACCACAGATGCTGGCATGAGGCTCCCCAGTGGAAAAGCTGGGGCTCCCACTAATGGCCTGGAGATAGGCCCACTCTTCCCACCGCACATGCATGGCACTGACATGTAGAATTTCCTATCAACACTTGGATTCTTGCTCTGAAATACAAACATATAACCAAGAATTAACAGACTGTTTAGGAAAGTCCAAACCTAAGAAGAAGGAAACTAAAATGAAAAAAAAAAATCCTCATATAATTAATGACTCAGAACAATAACCAAAACATTTTCAACCATGAGACAAGAATTTAGGAATATCATGTTAGGAAAGGGCATCTTAGAGTGTAAGAGTGAACTCTTGAAAACTGAAAATGCAGTGGCAGAATTTTTAAAAATTCGTAGGATTGGAAGATAGAGTTATCAAGAAGTTTCCCAAGGAGTAGAAGAGTAACAAAAATAGGGATGAAAAATAGGAGGAAAAATAATAATTAGAAAACGAATCAAGGAAATCCAATATCTGAATTATAGGAGTTTTAAAAAAAAAAGGGAATGAAGGCTATGTAGAGGAAAATATTATTGAGAAAACTATGCAAGAAGTTTTCCCAGAACTGGAGGACACGCACTTTTGGAATGAAAAAGCCCACTGAACACACAGCACAAAAATGAACTAATTCAATAATTAATTAAAATCTCAAAGCTCTTTATTAGGAAATGTATGACCATGAGAGATAAGAAGAAACCCTAAAAGTTTCCTAAAAACTCCCACTTTCATGGATCCTGGTCCAGAAGGGTACCTTATTTCTCAATAGCAATCCAAAATGCAGAGGAACAGAATCTGAAAACGGAGGGATGACATCACTAATCTCATCGAGGAAGGCTGGAATAAAGTGTCCCTTCCCATGAATCCTTTCTCAGAAAGGAATCTACTGGAAGACGAGCAAAGCTGGGGAGTGAAGCGTGAAAGAGAAGGACATTCCCTGGGACCTCCCCCAGGAAGAAGGGATTCCTGTGAGAGAAAGGCAAAGGGCCCTCCCGGAAGGACTGGGAAGGAAGCTCCCAGGACAGAAGTATCACCCGCTGGCAAGTGCGGCTGGTCCATTTTAGGTCAGGGCACAGAAAGCTTGAAGGGGTAGGTTTCCAAGAAATAACAAAAAACTAAGAGGTTAGATATTTCTGAATGAATGGAGAGAATGAGAGTTCTGATTGACTGTGTAAAACAAATTCACAGTAGTTATGTCGACAATAACACAGAGGGAGGACATGCAGCACCTGTTACCTTCAGGAGTAACAAACACGCGTACAAGAAAGGAGATATAATTGTAGAATTGTTGACCCAACTGTGACTAATATGTACACAGTGATTGCAAAAATACTAAAATTGAACTAGGCAAAAGTCATTACACGAGTACATTCGGAAGAAGTAAGGAGGAACAGTGCCGATGTCTGTGGTGGGCAGAAGAGGTGTATGAGAACTAAAACTCCATGAGCCATAGCAGGAAGTCAGTAGATCATTTCTCCAACTAAAAAAAAAAAATGAAGAAATCACAATTTAAGGAAGTTATTGAGAAATAATGGAGGCAAATACTTGGTGGTGGGCAGATAAGCTTTAAAATGTTGAAAGTTGCTTTGGGGGAGTGCAAGCTATAGGTGGGAGGGGTGGAGTCATGTATTCCACCCCTTTTTTAAATCTAGGAATGCTAGAATACAGTGCCATTTTTAAATGGCATTTAAAATAAGTCAATAGTGTCAGTGCTGATGGCATTCTTTCAAGGCTAATGAATGATCAGGGTAAGCTTGCCTGTCCAGGAGATCTGGGCACATGGCCCAACAAAGGCTGGTCCTTTGTGCAGTTGGGCTCCACCTGGTGGCCAATGTCTGCACAGGCTTACCTGTTGACGGATGGTTCCTGGGACTCCCAGGAAAGCAGCCACAATTCTTGAATTCTCCCTGTGACCAGACACCTGTTTGATGGGTTTGAGCTGAGGAGAGTGATCTGGGAGAAGACTGGAAACAGGAGACTCATCCTTTTTCTTTCCACGTTTTGGATCGGTGTCTCCTGCCATTTCCCCTCCTGTTCTCAACCTTCCCTCCCAGCCATTTCTGCCCTGGGTGGAGAAGCAGGGCTGACCACCACTCCTGTTATGTCTGAATTTTCTAAAATCACTGTTTATTGCTATCACATAATAGGAAGGCTACAATTTTTAACATTAAACTAGTCAGAGTACCTAATAGAAATAGTAAAATATTTATTAGACAGGAGTACCGCAAGCCAGGAGCAATAAGTGAATGAGGAAAAAGACTCACCAGCCTGATTCAACCTAACCATTGACCTCACCATGTAGGGTCGGGGTGTTACCTTCTGGAAGTCCTTTCCTGATTTCCTTTTCTACTTTCTAGAAGATTTCAGCTAAATATTCTCAGCTAAAAAAATTGTGACAATGTATTTCTTTACCATCCACAAGGCAAATTGCACAAAATTGTTGTTCATGTGCTATCAGTGCAGTCCTTATCAAATCTTTCTTTCAAGAAAAATAAAAACTGTTTTATTCTTTTATCTTCCCCTAGCCCACTGCTGCTACAATTTGAATTCGTTTATTCAGTGATATTGTAGAAGAAGCATTGTCCAAAAAATGAATGCTCAGGGTCTGGGCTTATTTTTCTCCCAACAACGTAGATCAATATCAAAGTCACTGGACACATAATGGTTAAAATAATGAAATAAAATATTGTGATCAATGGAAACAGTACATTTTAAGTCAAGAATAAATGGTATAGGGCATTTAGAAATTTTATAAAGCCCATAACTTACTGATACTTGATCACCATACTTTGTGTGATGTCTACCAGGCATATCCATAGACACTACCTCCTTTTAGCCTCTTAGCAGGCCCATGTGGTAACTCTCATCAGGCCACCAGAGAGCTTAAGAACTTGTCCAAGATCACATATCTAAAAATTGGAGGAGCAAAGATTTGAATTCACGCTCTGGCTTTCCATCAAAGTTCTCATGACAGCAAAGTAGCTAAGATTGCAGTCTTTAGAGTCCATTGATTTAGTTTCAAGACTGTCTCTTCCCCGGCAACTGATTAGTGGACCCCTGAAAATCCCTTAACCAATTTGTGCCTTTGCATTCTCATCTGTAAAGTGGGTGTAATAATCCCCCATACACAGGACTGAAGTGACAGTTAAGTAAGCTATTTGTAAAGAGTTTGGATCATGGGGTACACTAAATAAATGTAGCCAAGTTACTTACTGAACTGGCTACGTTTTCCTATATATGGTGAAATCCCCATTATCCACTGTGTGAATCACCTATGTCTTGTCTCGTGGGAATTGCTTACTGTTCCTCATGTGACACACAGAACAAAGCAGATGCCCCCTTCGTGTGTCTCTCAGTATGTGAGAAGGTCAGAAATAACTCAAGGCATGGGTCTCCATGGAAGAGCAATGGTCTGGTGCAGGGGTTGGCAAACTTTTCCCAAAAGAATCAGAGGGTAAATATTTTAGGTTTTCTGGACCATATGATTTTGGTCTCAACTACTCAAGTCTTCCTTCTCAGCACAAAAGCTACCACAGTCAACAGAGAAAGGAGTGGGCGTGATTGTACTCCCACTGAATTTTATTTATGGACATACATCTAAATTTCACATAACTCTCACATGTCACAGATATTTCATTTCTGGCTTTTTGAACCCCCAGACTAATGAGTTAACTACAAACATAATGCTATTGAGGGAGCTGAGGAGCACTGAGGTGGGACAGGTTTGGAAAAGTTATTGAAGGTTAAGGACTTCAGTAGATCCAGAAAGGTTCAGTGATATCTAGACAAGGTCAAGAGTTTGCTTAAACAAATCTGAAAAGACTTACTTAGCACAATGCCTGGCACTTCTTGATGCAGGATCTTTTTAAAAAAAGAAATTATTATTTCATATAAGCCAATCACTGTTTTTTAAATGTGACAGACTGCACTTAGGTACCCCACATCCAAACCATTTGAATACAGTGCAGTCTTTATGATCAAAGGGCATGTTCAGAATTGTATAGTCGGCTCTGTACCTCCACCTCTGTATTCAAGGTCATATTCTTGTGTCGTCCCCCCCCCCCAAATACCTTTCAACAATTCAGCGATGCCTGGCATTTCTTCATTGGTATTTCACTTCTGTGACTTGGACTTCTGCTCACAGGTAAATGTCAATTACCACTGAAAAAAGTTTCATATTTTACCTCTTTAAGCATATATGCTTATTCATCTAAAAGTATAACTTTATGAGAAAGGAAAAGGACTTAAGTTATAAGAGAAAGAGGAAAAGAAGGAACCAGCATCCTAGAGAAGTATCAGGTCAGGGCTTACAAAGTCACACTCATCCAGCGTCCCTTGTTTGTTCAGCAATGCGGTTATTTTTCTGGACATCAATTCTCATAGTGGAGAGATTTTTTTAAAGAGCTATAGTTAAAAGAATGTTGGATAGCAAGCTTGTTGTGTGGACAGCCATCATCGTGAGCTCCGTCCTCCACCAACGTAACTCCCCAGAGTGTTCCAGGGTGGCAGGCCAGGCAGGACTGTGAGTGTGTGATGACCACGCCCTGCTGCTTCTGGTTGAAGGCAAAGAGGCACTGTATTCATGTTGCCTTAAAACTTTGTTAATGACCCAGGTGCAGAATTATGAATTACTGGCACACTTTTAGTTGACTTTGTAGTAATTTGTTAAATTTCACTCTACGTTAAGAAGTTTTGCCCACAGACATGAACCTTTTTTTTAAATCATGTGAGAGGCAGTGAGGTAGAAAGACAGGCTCTGCATGTACCCCGACTGGGATCCACCCGGCAACCCCCATCTGGGGCTGGTGTTCTGCCATCTGGGACTGCTGCTCCATTGCTCAGCAAGTGAGCTATTTTAGTGCCTGAGGTGAGGCCATGGAGCCATCCTCAGCACCTGGGGCCAACTTGCTCATTTGAGCCATAGCTGCAGGAGGAGAAATGGGTAGAGGGGGAGAAGCAGATGGTCCCTTTTCTTGTATGCCCTGAATGGGAATCAACCCAGTATATCCACAACCCAGGCTGAAGCTCTATTGCTGTGCCAACCAGTCAGGGCAACGTGAACCTTTTATTTTATCTTTTTAGCAGGCACTTGGATTCAAATATACAAGGATAAATAAAAACAAAGCATAGAATGGTGTCTCAAAGCTGATATTTAGTTTCCCACTCTACTTTTTCATAGTATCTTCCATATTTCATTTTTCAAAAGCTCCATTAAATGCTATTTTATACTATACCATATATTGTATATATTTTCTTATAAATTTAATCAGTGAGTGTTTTAGAATTTTGGCATGGTTGCTGTGTTTAAGGGTTATAGGCATATTTCACAGGATAAAAATTATGTGACTTCTAGCATTAATTTGATTAAACTGAGTCTTGAATCACTGTCTTTCTGCTGTCATCATTTTCACGTCTCTCTTTTTTCCCAACAGATCATTGCTCCCAAAGGGATTATTGATCTCTTGGTTCTGTCATTTCAGCCTGGCCCCTCCTCATGCCAAGTAGTAAAAATACCACCTAATGTCCTTCTGAGTAAATCAATGTCAGAGGCAAGTATTAATAGTGACTCAGACTTGGATTCTTTAACAAATATCACAATTAGTGGCTGCGTTGCTGGAATATTAATGATTCATTAACTACAAACCAGTTTCTCATTAAGTGCTGATCTAATAATCGCTTCCATGAAATTTTATTACAATACCACAGCCAAGTGTCTAACATCTAGACAGAACCAACTTTCGAAAAAGAAGTCAATCAACACATACGAGTTCAAGCAGTCTTCAACCAACTCAACTGTATTAACACAACAGCACATTTTTTGATTGTCAGGTTCTATTTCTGAGCTTTGTGATCTCACATCAGGCAAATCAGTAAACACTCTGAGCCTCAGTTTTCTTGTCTGTATAATGGAGATAATGACCTGACCTGAGAGTGTTTTGAAAAGATGGATGTTGACAATGCCTGTGTAACCAGTTTATGGAAGGGGTTGAACTTGGGGAGCATGTAATCAAGAATCAGTCTCACTTTTGTTAACATACTACAATCTTCAAACCTGCTTTCAATTCCCTATTCTACTGAGTTGGATGATGTCTCTAAGAAACCCATAGCTTTTCTTGTCACTTTCAGATATCCAAAAAGCCTCATTTTTGGATGTTAAAAAGTTCGTCTAGTCTAATTCCTAGATTTCAATATTTTAATGATTTTCCCACAGTTCAGCCATGACTAAGGTTTGAAAATCTATAAGGAAGACAGCAGGCTGTTTCTCCCATCCTTCCTTGACCATGTTCTCTCTGCCTCCTCCCTGAGTGACAAGAAAGTGAGACCATTGGAGACCTAAAACTGTAACTTGATTCATCAGTGCACCCTGTGGTCCTTCACGACAGAAGTTCAAATGCAGGCTCCTTCTCTCACAGACACTCTCATGGGTTTTTCAAGAAGCTACCTCACACCCTCTGCCATCCCCACCAGACAAGAGGCCCCCATGATGGACACATGCTATGGCTTGCCTCACCTGCTGCTCGAGTTCACATCAGACATCTTCCTGTTGGTGGAAGCCTTTTCCTGACAACCATGACTCTGCCTCCTTCTGCGAAGTCGGGAAGGATGTGGTCCAGCTCCTTCCTCCACTGGCGCGGAAGTTGCCAGCAGGCTTTAGGGAGACCACAACTTCAAGCATACTTCTTGACCGCTAGAATGGGGTCAATTAAGTCTCTACCTTCTGCTGTCTAGCTCATCGGCTGTCATGAAGAATAGATGAGGTGGCTGAGTTGAAGCCCTTGCCAGAGCAGCTGGCACAAGTGGAACCTGGAAGACAGGTGGCATGGTCACAGCGGTTAGGATCATGAACTACAGAGCTGATTCCCTGAGTTTAGATTTCTAGCTTACCATTCACCAGCTGGACAACCAGTTGCACAAATCACTAGTGCATCAAACTGTGCCTCAGTTTTCTCTCTGCACAATCAAAATAATAGAAGTATTACTGTGAGTCCTGGATAGTATGTGTTGATGTTTAGTACCACACTGACTCAAAATTCTCCCCTATTCCCTAGGGGTACAGCCTGGAGACCCACTCTTCTAGCTGTGGGTCCAAGTTAGAGTCTGCCAACGAAAGGTCCTCGTAGCTGTTCAGAGTCGGCTGGGGGTCAGTGATGGCAGCTTATGGCCATCGTCTCAGGACAGGTGTGGAAGTCTGTCAGGGGTTCTGAGCATCCTCCTGAAAATCCAGCATGTCACTACTGCAGGCACAGTTGTCCTGGCCTAGCCCAATCTGACCCCTGGCTTCATACTGCTGCTGAGAAGATGAAGTGAATCTAATCTCAGAGATGCTCAGAGCAGCTCTAGGCATGGTCAGTGTTCAATATGTGTCACCTGCTGTAATTTATTCATTACGATTCTCAATACCACCAATCAATCCATGCATACTGCTTCACCAAAGCCATACCCCTCCCCCGACTCAAAGGCCTGAGAAGTGGCTATTGTTCTCACTGCCACTCTCTCAGCAACGTAGAGATGTTTAGTGCCTACCCATGTGGTGCATGTTGAGAAATGTGGCAGTAATCTTCATGCTATTAACAGGTGATGTCCACAGATAACTTGCCAAGATTTCACTTGTTCATCTCTCAGTCAGCTACTCAGAGAGAAGTTCCATATCACATGCACAGGGCCATTCCCCAAGACCCCTCACTATTTGGTACCCAAACAGGGCACATGCGCAGAGAGCCAGCACACAGATTCACCAGGCTGTTGAACCACTGTTTACATTTAATTTGGAATCACCTTACATTGACAGGGGACTGTAAGTTAGATCATGTAACTCCAGGCAAAGCAGAACAAAATGAACTGTAGTCATCACCAACTCCAGACCTGAGGGTTCAGCTGCATTCTGCTCTGTGGCCAGGACATGACTGCATGACGTGCATGACGAGCATCACTGGCAGAACCTAGAACCAGCTGCATGATTTCTTGCTCTGCAGGGAACTGTGGGAGGATGCATATTTGAGTATTCCAGTGATTGTACATTGTTTACACCTCTAACAGGACAGACCCACATAAAAGCCTGGAATATACCGGAGAACAAATAATAAAACATAAAACCACTCACACCACTAGAGTTTTTGCTTTCAGAGAAAGAAATTGCCCTTTTCAAAAAAGCTCATTGGTGATCCACCCCCAGAACTCTTCGCCCCAATGACATGTCAGAGCATTAATTTGAAACCCTAATCTCTTCAGTGGTTCGTGTATATTGTTATGGCAGCATCCCCTCCCCACCTTCAATACCAGAATAAAAACAAGCATTTTGATTTTTGTACAACCTCTCATCCCTCCAATGATCCCTCTGTGCTGAGGGCATTGCCAGCCCACCCCCGAGGATGACAAGGGCTCATGGCAGCACAGGCTGCTCCTTTTCCAGAGTCCCATGTCCAATAAACAGATGCTTTATTTGTCCCCAGACACAGGCATCCTCGTGTCTCATGCTTGTCCGGCCCCAAAACACCCAGGTTAACTAACAGTCACAGTGACAGCGGACCCAACGGCTGTTGTATTTCTTCTCACACCCGCCCCCCACTCCTCCAGTGTTTTATGACACGATGAAAAGAAAATGGATTTAGTATCAGGGGAGGAGGGAGTACACTGTGTAAAGCATATGACAGTCTGGCCACTATGCTGCACACCTGAAAATAATGCAAGATAATACTGAATGTAGACTGGAATTGAAAACTAAAATGTAAAAGGAAATAAAGTCAGTATTTGGGATCTCATTGGAGTACTTAAAAAAAGGAACATGCGTTTCTGTTGATATTATATATAAAAGAAGAGATGATTTTCTCTCAGAGGACCTCTCTCAGTCCAGGGATTTCTAGTCCACTCGACGTGCAGGAAGCCACGGAGAAGAACTAGTCAATATCATTCTGGAGAGAAGGCCATGCTCTGGGTAGAGAGAAATGATCCAAACCCCAGGCTAACCCACTGGAGGGCTGGACCAACCTCAGGCCCACATGGAGGAAAAGTCACTAGAATGGTTCGTTTGTCAATTTACGTGTTTGTCTTGGTGAGGTGATAGCCATACTGCATTCTTTCAGGGACACTGCAGTGCCTACCAATGAGTCCGTTCTTCTTTCTGCAATGCGTGAAGCCCCTACCGAACTGGCAACAGTCAGCTGGAGAGACGGAGTTCATGGCTGTCACTTGCTAGGGTACAAGACACAACTAAATAGACAAATAAGATTCAGCGTTACTTTGTGACACCATGTCATCTCTGCTATGACATCTGTACTTGGGAGCCTGGCCAGTTCAGGAAGGGTTGGGTACCAGACAAAAGGGAATGGTGGCAATAAATGTCAACTATTGAAGCCACAACCCAATGAAATACACAAGTCAAAAAAGTTAACACAGTGCTGGCCCAGACCTACAGACTAGAAGTAACACTATCTACCTGCCAAATACTGGCCTCTGATGTGGGTGACCTGTCCACACAGCTATGGGGAGCCATTGTGACTCAACGGCTGCCCCACTGAACCCAGACCACCACATCCGAATGCCTGAGCAGTTGTTTCCTGGGTCAAGCCAGCGACGTTGGGCTCAACCAGTGACCAAGGGGTCATGTCTCTGATCCCACACCCAAGCCAGAGGCCCCACACTTAAGCTGGTGAGCCCACGCTCAAACCAGAGACCTCAGGGTTTTGAACCTGGGGCCTCTGTATCCCAGTCCGATGCTTCATACACTGTACCACCACCTGGTCAGGCGGGAAGAAAATGTTTAATATAAAAAAAGAGGCAAAGTAATAAGAGAGAGGTCAGAAAGGAGACTCATGGCCAATCCATATTTACAGCGGAACATTCGGTGTTGGAGTGTGCACGTCATGTTGATAGTTCCCGTACCTGCTGGACTTCCATCTTGTTTCCGCGGTGTCGCCCCCTCTGGCCTCCCCTCTCTCCAGCATCTTTGCCCAGGCCACCCTTAACTGCAGTGTGGCACAATGCTGGCCTGACAGGGTTTGTTCTCCTGGTTTGGTATTCATGTTTTTGCCTAATTTCTGGGAGAAAACATTAGTGTGTGTGCAATCATATGACACAGCCCCTGAGACTACCTGGCTCCGACACAGGAACGCAGGGCAGAGATATAAAATGGTAGAGGCATCATACCAATGACGCTTACAAATTTAGATTAAAGATATGAATACATTTGGGAGGGAGGGTTCTTTTTTTTTTTTTTTTTGCCGTATGTATGGGGTGGCACTTGTGATACTTGCTTTATTCCTTTCCAAACTAAATATTTAATGAGAGAGATTAAGTCATGATACTTTGTGTCCAGAAGACACTTACCTAGTTGAAGGTCCACAGAATGAGAGTGACTCTAAGGATGAGCTTGTGGGTGAGGAGAGTCGGGGCTCTCCTGTACCTGGTCACAGGAAAGCCCCATCTGCATTGTGTGTAACCGCTATTGGGGGTTTCTGCTGAGTGAGCCTCTGATGGAAACCTCACTCATCTGAAGGAGAACAGGAGTCCGTCATGGACTTAGCAGTAATGCTAAAAATTTTATCTTAGAAGCGCTGGCCAGATAGCTTGATTGGTGCAGGCATCCCCAAACTATGGGCCCTCAGGCCGCATGCAGCCCCCTGAGGCCATTTATCCGCCCCCCCCACGGCACTTCCGGAAGGGGCACCTCTTTCATTGGTGGTCAGTGAGAGGAGCACTGTATGTGGCGGCACTCCAACGGTCTGAGGGACAGTGAACTGGCCCCCTGTACAAAAAGTTTGGGGACCCCCGGGCTAGAGCATTATCTTGAAGTGCAGAGGTTGCCAGTTCAATCCCCGGTCAGGGCACGTACAGGAACAGATGTTCCTGTCTTCTCCTCTCTTCTTCTCTCTAAAATCAATAAATTAAATATTTGAAATTTTTTTATCTTAGGAGACTTAAAAAGAGAGACAAGGGGACATTTAAGTGCCGGAAAGGACTGGTGTGTTCAGGAGTTGAGGGTGGCACAGGGCTAAGAGCCTGGCAGCCTCACATGGGTCCAGTTCCTGGGCGGGTCATGTCATTTTGTCATAATCAATCTCACATCTCAGGATGGAGGTAACAGATAATACTTACCTCAAAAGACTGTTTTGAGGATTCAAAGAGTAAAACCATGCCTGGCAAGTGGTAGGCTCTATGAATATAAGTCAGACTCACAAAGCTGATTGAGAAGAGAGGAATCTGAGCTTACTGAAAAATTCAGAAGGAAGGCTGTCACAAGAGAACTGCAAGAGATGGTGGCACCTGGGGAAGGGGAAGGAGGGTCCAGAAGTGCCTAACAGGCTGGCAGGCAGCCCAGAGGATCAGCCAGTGCCAGGGTGTGGAGGAGGTGATGGACAGCCATGGTGGAGGGTGCTTAACAGACAGTACCTAGGTATTGAAGGCCATACCAGGCAGCAGGGATCATTGAAAGAAGTGGCACCTGCTTGGACATATTCTCTAGAGATGTACCTGTCACTTTATAGTACAGACAAGTTCTCCACTTATTTCCCTGATGAGAACAACTGAATATGCTGGGAACAAATAGGCCTTGCAGTGTGATTATGAGCAAAGAACAGCAATTAACAGCCAATAAGTGGGCCTGAACAAAAAGCATGTGGGCCTGAAAAAAAGATGCCAAAAGCATCTTTTTTTTTTTTTTTTTTTTTTTTTTTTAAGAAAGATTACTGGCCTCTTAGATCAGAAGGCTCTGTTAGATCTTAGGGATCAAGCTCACAGGCCATGTTAGCTTGACTTCAGCAAGTCCTTTGACAGAGACTGACATTCTTATGAACTCAATGGAGAGCTACGAGGAAGCCAAATATTGGAGGGATTGTAGCTGATTGGACAACTGCTTCCAGAGTGCCAGTTGACAGACAGGTTGTTATAGTGACCAATGGGTTCGCTATTGGCATATTAAAGACCCATGGTATAGACATCTGGTGTTTATATTTTATAAACAAGTTGGATAAGGATCATGTGCTCATCAGCCATTCATGTGACACTAGGGAGACTCTACACTGAGCGTAGAATCAAGCTTCACAAACGTTGTGACAATGGGGTATCATTGTTTCAATAGGGAGTTTCAGCTGGGGAGGATGAAAATGTTCTGGAGAAGGATGGTGCATGTATCTCATATCACTAAAGATGTTAAAATGGCCTGACCAGGTGGTGGCACAGTGGATAGAGCATCTGACTGGGATGCGGAAGACCCAGGTTTGAGACCCCAAGGTCACCAGCTTGAGCGTGGGCTCATCTGGTTTGAGCAAAGCTCACCAGCCTGGACCCAAGGTTGCTGGCTAGAGCAAGGGGTCACTTGGTCTGCTAAAGGCTCATGGTCAAGGCACATATGAGAAAGCAATCAATGAACAACAACTAAGGTGTCACAATGAAAAACTGATGATTGATGCTTCTCATCTCTCTCCATTCCTGTCTGTCTGTCCCTGTCTATCCCTCTCTCTGACTCTCTCTCTGTCTCTGTAAAAAAAAAAAAAAAAAAAAAGATGTTAAAATGGTATATTTTTCTCACCATAATAAAAAACAAAAATTTAATGTTGTAGATGAAGGGAATAGGTTTCTCACACATAAAATCTATTTAGCGAACAAACTAAAAGCCAAATTACACTGTGTCTCACCTCTTGCTGTGCCGTGAGAAATTTTGGTGATAAGTTTTCAGTTCCCTCATGGCAGGTTTGAAAACAAGAATAGGTTTAGGGTAGGTATGAGGGAGATTCCACTTTGTGTTTGTACTGGTTTCTGATATACACTGTTTGAAGTTCACTAGAGGCACCTGGAGAAAGGGAACTTAAAGTCATTATTTTGATAGAAATACCAAGTTCAAGTAAAAAGCCAATATTAAAAGCAGGTATGATTGGCCAATTTATTTACAAAAAAATAATTTTTAACAAGGCAATGATACTAACAAAACAGGCAAGGGAAGTCTGCTCATATGTTTGACCGCATTTATGGCAAATTATGAATATATTTCATTTTATATTATCTTTTGGATCTGTTCCATTAGGTTGGCATAACTACTTTTAACTGATGTTTCCATGAGAGGTACAACTGTTTCCTCCTTGTTTGTACACAACATCATGGAGCTAAGCCCAGAGTGCCCTAGCTGTGTTGCAGGAAAAATGGAACAAGCTATTTGCAAAATTTAGTACAAATAGTAATAGATGTGAGAAACTTGTGAAATTAAATAAATGGTCAACATCTATATTTTTGTTTCAGTGATCTGAGTTGGGATAAATATTATACCAGAAACAATATTTCAAAGGATGTTTACTTAACTCTTAATGGATACAAAAAAAATTGGGAATTTTTACTGAGAAAATTAAAGAAAAATTCAGGAAATTAAAGAATTAGGGGTAGGACAGATATGGCGGAGTAGGGGAGAGTCAGAGACCTTGTGTCTGTGTCCTCTGTCAAAGGCCTCCACATGGGGCAGCTGTGTGTTGTAAGGAGGAAAGGTAGTGATAGCATTACGGGTAAGGTACCTAGTGCTTCCATGGAAAGAAGGAAGTGCTTTCCCCACCAGGCTAGAGGGGAAGTGTCTTCACTGTCGTCCCTTAGGTCTCTTAGGAGAGTTCAATGAGAGGTCCTCCTTCTCAGATGTAGGCAGATCAGGACAAAGGTGTCAAGGACCCAGGGACTAACATGGAAAGCTATTTCCAAACCTCTGTCTCCCTTCCTACCCGCAAGTCCTCCACCCCTGCCTCCCACTTGGTACTCTGCTCTGTTGAAAACCAGAGGACCAGCACACTGGGGAGATGCAACCATCCAGGTCAGTGGTCAGGCCCAGCAGAGCAGAGAACGTCCCAGGACTAGGTCAAATTTGAACAGCCAGCTCAAGGAGCCTTCGGAGCTCTTTGTCACCCTGACAGGACTCGATCAGAGCAGAGAGTCCTGTAGTGGAGTCCTGACAACCTGCAGTGAGGAGGGTAGTTGGCTGGCAGTGCCCTGCCACACCTTCAAAATCTGCTACAGAGTTGACCCTGAGGCTACACACCCCAGGCAGCTCTAGTAGGGTACAGAAACCAGGACATTCCTGCCCAACGCTGGGATTCTCTAAGGCAATTTGCTCTGGGGCTCCCTGCCAGCCCGGCCAAGATTTTTTTTTTTTTTTTTTTTTTTGAGCCACATCTCAGTTCGAAGCTCTTTTCTCCCAGTTCTCCCTACCTTCCTTGCACAGGTGTCAGACCTGTATTGTGTCCTGAAGCCCTTCCGACTCTCTGTGTTCCCTCTCTGGCTTATCCTGCACAAGCACCCCTCGCTGAGTCCCTTGGCTGTTGAATTCTGCCTAGACCAGCTTCATGGAGGACCCCAAGCCACACACGGGTCAAGGAGGACTAGAAGCTTTGAGGCATTAAGCTGAGCCAAGTTCTCAGCAAGCAGGTTCCCCATCATACCTAAAATAGAGAGACCCCCATCTCTCAGGCATCAAACTTTCAGAAACCACTCCCTTCTTCCTCAGGCAATGTTTAGACTTCTTTGACTTCATCTTCCTTCTGGGCTGCTGTCCCTGACCCAGTGCTGATAAATTTGCTCTTCCTTACAAATGCTAACACCCTCACAGGAGTTACTGTTACCTTACAAATTGCAGCAAATATCTTCGTATGCCTGAGGCAAAGCAGGGAAATGGTGTCAAACGTACACCCTCAGCCATGCCTCACGACATCCTCATAGCACCTCTGCTGGCCACAGGTTTGTCACAAGAAATACCTTAAGATGCTAATAACGACATTGTCTGATTTTTTTTTTACACTGTAAAAGCGCTTTGCCAACTGTACTGTTCTCAAACGTTCATTAGTAATTAATGGGCCAACATCAGATTAGAAGCAGCACTGATAACAAGATGTGACCAGCAGTAACAAGGTGGTGGCAGCAGTCACAAAGAGAGGTCACAGAGAGCAAGCACACACCGAGGGAGCCCTGAGGCTGCGTGCTGCAGGAGTGGGGCTGGTGGTGCTGCAGCTGTCCCACAGGCAGGAAAGGTAGGTTGGACAAGTGTCATCCTGAGCCATGCAGAACTGCTTACGGGGTTCCCTTTGCAGGAGATGGGGCCAACCCTACTTTATGAATTCAATACATTACAACTACTTGTGAAGTGCCTGATCTCGTGCCAGATGTTCTTCCAGACCCCAGAGATATGATAACAACCACATCCCTGCCCTGAAAAGCTGAATTTGAACATATTTCCAACAAAAGTAGCTGGCGCAGGTGACAGCAGCTAAAGCAGTGAACTCCTGTTGTCTGGAAAGGGCACTTCGGCGGGAGATATCTTTCCTGAAAGACGCTCAACAGGTCAGGTCACATTGTGCATCCCGAGATAGAAAGTTTGGGAAGGGGGCGGGGATGGAAATAAATCCTCTCTTTCCTGTGAAGATTGTCCCTGGATATCACTGGCGGGGACCATTGGGCATGCCAGGGGCAAGCACTGTGCGTTCAGTGGCGTCGAGCACACACATTGTTCTGGCCACTCTGCTACTGGCCGATGATGGAGGTTCAAACTCAGTCTCAGAGGTAATATTGTCAGAAATATAAAATACATGGAATTCATCAGAGATGCCAGTCAGAGCCCCATCTTGCTCCTAACAGTCCCCACGGAACCAGAACAACAGAAGTCAAAGCATTTTTAAAGGTTAAAGACATTGGACTCTCGCCACAATGTTTCACAGGGAGAACAGCGATGGGGGGAGGGGGGATTCCTGAAAGAGAAAAACATGGAACAACCTGAGAAGTGTTCAGTTGTCAGAGCTGCTTAAGTTAGCTCTGCTACATCCATGGGACCAAGTGCCATGAAGCCACTACGGTCATGATTTCAAAGGGATGTAATGATCTGGAAAAATGTTAAAATGATATAATATTTTATTAAGTAAGTTATTTATAAAACTAAACAGCACTCTGCAGTATGACTCAGAATTTGCCAGCAGACAGACAGACAGACAGAGATAGAATGAAAGAGAAAGAAGAAAACAAAATCCCACAGAGAAGAGAAAAATACCATGATATCAATACAGTTATGTTTGTATATTAGTTGTTATTTTATTTATATACAGTGTCTAAGAGAATGGGCTCTGGAGCCATAATTCAGGTGGAAATTTCACATCTACCCCTAACTGTCTGTGTGATCCCAAGGAAATTACTTAACCTCTCTGAATTTCTCCACCGGGGGAAAAAAAAAGAATAATAATAGTATCTACTTCCATGGTTGTTCTGAAGAAAGTTCTTGGACTAGTGCCCAGCACAGGGTAAGCATTACATAATTGTATATCAAATAAGGTCAATCAATAAATAAAATTAAATTTTTATATTTTTTCAAAATTTCTGCAATATACATGTATTCCTGTCATAGTTAACAGAAAAATAATTACTTCAATAAGCTTTAAAATTAAGATTTTCATAAATTTTAAAATGTCTCTTTTCTGCCCCCTTCTCTGCTTCCCTGGTGGGCACTGACTGAGAATGTCTTGGTGTGAGAACAGAAGTCTTCTCTGACTTGAGTGGATAGAACTGTGTCCGGGTCACTTTGACATGGAAACCTCAAATGTGCTGCACCATGTGAAGCTCCCACTAAGGAATGCTCCCAATGAGATGGTAATTTGTCAAGTGAGACGTGCAGTTGGGAGAGGAAGGGAATGCAGTCATTTATGAAATTCTTTTTCCTTCTTTCATTTTAAAAAGTGTGTTTTAAAAACCCTTATTTATACCTAGAAAGGGAAGGGGAGAATTTGTGGGTGAATCAGTTTATTCACAAGTATTTATTGAACACAGGCTGTAAGCCTACCACTGCTCTAACTCACAGGGATATAACAGTGCCTGAAGCAGACCAGCGCCCTTCATTCGCTGGGCTCAGACCCAGGGGGTAGAAACACAGGGAGCCACTACTAACTCAAGGTCAGACTAGAAGGGTATATGAAAGGACAGAGCAAAGTCAAGAGACAGGAAATGACAAGGTATCCCTTTACATAGGGCAGTAAAAAAATACTCCCCAATACAATGATGTGCAAGGAAAGAACAAAGAGATTGAGTCGTATGGAAAGAGGG
The DNA here is from genome assembly GCF_036850995.1 of Saccopteryx leptura. NCBI lineage: Eukaryota > Metazoa > Chordata > Mammalia > Chiroptera > Emballonuridae > Saccopteryx > Saccopteryx leptura. The sequence goes on along the minus strand of NC_089504.1, from coordinate 218,406,368 downwards.
AGAACACTCCCAGCAGAGGAAACTAGAGAAAAGGCCCTGAGTAAGGGGTGTTGCAGGCTTTCTGGACCTGGAAGTTCTGGGTGGTCAGCACAGAGGTAAGTATTAAAAGAATAGGAAAGACTGAGCTTGGGCCCTGGCCAGTTGGCTCAGTGGTAGAGCGTCAGCCTGGCGTGTGGGGGACCCGGGTTCGATTCCCGGCCAGGGCACATAGGAGAAGCGCCTATTTGCTTCTCCACACCCCCCCTTCCTCTCTGTCTCTCTCTTCCCCTCCCGCAGCCGAGGCTCCATTGGAGCAGGGATGGCCCAGGCACTGGGGATGGCTCCTTGGCCTCTGCCCCAGGCGCTAGAGTGGCTCTGGTCGCCGCAGAGCGATGCCCCAGAGGGGCAGAGCATCGCCCCCTGGTGGGCAGAGCATCGCCCCTGGTGGTCGTGCTGGGTGGATCCCGGTCGGGCGCATGCGGGAGTCTGTCTGACTGTCTCTCCCCGTTTCCAGCTTCAGAAAAATACAAAAAAAAAAAAAAAAAAAAAAAAAAAGAAAGAAAGAAAAAAAGACTGAGATTGGGAAAGGGATGCAGGGTGCAAGGCATGAAAGGGAGATGCGACAGATTGAATGCATTTTGATCTCAGCTGATCTGGCCTGCCTGCAGTGAGGCTGCTGGTGGGGCAAAGTGAGTTTGTTCTAGGAGCCAAAATAAGATATCCAGAATATCACGAGGTAAATGTGATGAGAGAGAGAGAGGAGGAAGATAAAAGTACCTTTTACTAACTACGGGCTCCATCGTAAATATAGAGAAGATTCTAGAATCTCTATGCCTTCCATCAGTGTTGGGGTTGCCAGTGGCCCAGAAAAGCATGCTCTCTACCATAAACTCTGGTGCCCCAGCCTTATCTCCAGGGCTTCTCTGAGCCTCCTGTCAAATTTCCACCTGAAGACTGGGCTTCTCCACTTGGATGTCCCAAAGGCCCCTTAGACTAGACATGTGCAATGTTGAACTTGCAAATTTCCCCTGAAATGCCTCTCCTTCTCTATTTCTCAAGCAAAGGAGCCATTGATCGCCCAGTGACTCAATGTCAGAATCTTGGTGCCACAGGTCAGGCATACTTCTTCCCACTTTGCGTGCATTATAAACTGGCCTCCAAATTCTACCACTGCAGACTGAAGGGTCACTCTCCTTGTTCCCACCTGAGCCCAGTGAAGAAGCTCTTCCTTCTCCTTCATTCTCTTTTAATAAAATGAAAGAGTGGCAATCGAGAGGGCTGCCTACGGCAGGGAGGGCCAGCTGACTCACTCTCAGACTTTGAAGAAACAGGATCAATGAGTTCATCTTCATGGCAGTGCCTGATGCGCACCCACAGCTGAGGAACCAATTTGCCACTTGTTCCTTTGGGTAAGAGTGGAAATCTGGAAAAACCCAAATGAGGCTAGTTTAGCTGGCAGCTGAAACCACACAAGTGTTTTTTCTCGGCAACAGATGTGCTTCCACGCACAGCAGAAGTATTTTGTTCATCTTGCCCATCTCGTCACACAGTATATACTAATAGACAAGATTGAATAAGATTAAGTATTTCTTAGTTTTTCACCAACAGTATTCTTCAGTGAAACTGAAACTGCCTTCCTCTCCTTCACTATTTCCTTCCTTTCACTGTGTGTGCCCAGTAGTGAAGAATCTGATGGCCACTAGGACAGTCTGATGCCATGGCCTTCATTCATGCCAAGGCACCAGCAGTTTTACCCACCATGACAGTTAATTAATTCCACGTGTCGATGTGGCGGGGCTGCGGTCTGCAGCTGCTGCATCAAACACCAGTCTAGTTGTCACTGTGAAGGTTTTTAAAAATACCTGATTAACATTAAATCAGTAGGCTTTTAAATAAGTAAATTTAAATAAGTAAATTTAGATAAATTTCAATCAATAAATAAGAGTCATGGACTTAGTTAAAAGGAGTTACGGAGGAGTGACGTCACGGAAATGGCGCTGTGAGCAGCGCGTCTGACAGATCTCCCCAAAATCTCAACAAATTTATCAACTAGAAACAAAAATTTATCCTCGGAGCATTCCGGAGTTCCACACACACACTGAAAGCAAAAGGACTGTTGCTGAGGAGAGAGCACACCTGTGGTGAGTCAACCCACATGTGCAGCTGCCCGCCCACACTCGGGGACCACAGCCTGGGCACTGGCAGCCGCCCCAGCATACCCTGAGAAACCGCGCGCGCGCCCCGTGCCACGGTCCCCGACCACTGGCGTGCGGAGAAACCCCGTGCGCGCCCCGTGCCGCGGTCCCCGTCCACTGGCGTGCTGAGAAACCGCGTGCGCACCCCGTGCCACAGTCTCCGGACACTGGCATGCGGAGAAACCCCGCGCACGCCCCGTGCCGTGGTCCCCATCCACTGGCGTGCTGAGAAACCGCGCGCGCGCCCCATGCCGCGGTCCCCGGCCACTGGCGTGCCGAGAAACCGCGCGCACGCGCCCCGAGCCGTGGTCCGGGAGGAGCGCCAAGGCTGTCTTTCCTAGTCAGTAGATTCTCTCCGTGGGCGGGGCACCTCACCCAGCCATTCAAGCTAACAATCAAGCGCTGGGGGGAGGGGCGCGCAGCCAGCCTGAAATACTTTCTGGAGCACAGCTGCGGATCCAATCACTGAAATTAGCTTAACCCACGAAATCTACGTACCCACAGGGCTCTAATTGATAAGATCTCTCCCAGTTCAGCGATCCAAGACAAGAGGCGTGATATTTTTCAGTGCCTTTCGCTAAAGGGGTGGGGGCAACTTCTGATTGACAGAGCCTCCATATTCAGGGATATACCTAACAAGAGGGACTTGGCAGATATTAAGATCCATAAAGCTAACAGCGACTAGTGCTTTTTCTTCCCAGCCAAAACAGGCTACCAAGTGTGGAAAGCCTGGGTTGAGTGGTCCAACTGAATGATAGGCGCTGAACAGTCACCTTGACAACAATTGACTCCCAGCCCCACCTGATTACGCTGGAGGCTCTGACTGCCAGAGCCTTACCCAGAGCCTTGCGCTGAGTGAAGATAGAGTGGGGATTTCCCAGCTCTTTGAGCCTCTTACTCCCCAGACAGAAGCAGTGGCAGCCTCATAGCTGGATCTACAGGCTGCTAATTCAGGAAGGAGAGACTAGGAAAGAGACTCCAGGAAAGCAAACTCTCTCATTGTTGGACTTTGCAAACGCCAACAAGCCTTGACTACCAGCGAGACTAAAGCCAATTATATGACATTGCCATAGAATCCCATCAACTGCAAATTCCTACCTAAGAGTGACACAGGGGCAGAACCTGGGGTACAGAGTCACCGACCAGGAAGAGGGGGAGGAAAGAAAAAAGGAAGAAGTTAACCTCTCAAAATCAAGAAAAATCCACAGACTTTATAACTTGTTCCACTAATTCTTTGTTGTTGTTGTTTCTTTCTTCTATCTTATTGCTTTTATTATTATTTCTATTTCTTCCACCTCGGTCCTTTTACTCTCTGCCCATCTTATGCTACCCTTTTCTTGAACTACACTACCCATGAGTGTTACATTTTATTTCTTTTCTTCATCCTAACTCTCCTTTAGGGTTACACTCCAAAACCCTTAACTCTCACTCTCTCCCCTTTTGTTTATTTTTGTTCCTTTCCTTTTTTTCTTCCTTCATTTCTCTCTTACTCTTATTTTTTCCTTTCTATTCATTTCTTCTTTTCTCCTTTTACTTTTCCTCCCATTTAAGCCTCAATCACAAACAAATTATTTAATTTGGGACTCAAGTTTTTGTGGGGTTTTTTTTGTTGTTCTTTTTTTTTTTTTTTTCTTCTGCTTTTGTTCTTGATTTTCCTCTATTTGTTTGTTTTTGTGGCATTTTGGGCACTTTTTACATTGCTTTTTAACTCACTAGCATTCCTCCCAACCCAAAGTCTCCATTGTATTTAGTCTTCGCTCCACTTAATACAAGAGATTTTTACTTATTATTTTTATTTTTATTTTTTTCTTTTTTAATTATTGTTTTTTCTCTCCTTTTTTCTGTTTCCCTCTCATCCCTCTCATTATATCTCTTAGTCGACCATCATTTACAAGCAAATAATTATATGCTTGTCTAAGATTTTCTCCCCCCCCCTTTTTTTTTTTTTTTTTGTATTTAGTAGGTCCCTACTCCCTTTTTTGCCCCTTGAACTCTTCACCCCAAATTAGGCGCTCCATTATAGGCAGTTTTTGTTCCATTTAGCATAATATAATTCACAGGTCATCACGATATTTCCCTAAGGAGGTGAGAGGGGGGGGAAGAGAAGAAAGAAAAAAGGGGGAAATAATAAATTATTACTTTTTTTTTTGTGGAGTGTTTTCCTTTTTTCTTTTTTTTTTCTTTCTTTTTATTTTTTATTAATTCCAATTAACACTATCATCAAGACCACCTTCAGATGCCAATAAGAAAAAGGAAATCGAACATTATGGATACAAAAGACAGAGAGGTAACACAAATAGATGTGGAAAAATCTATGGAGAAAAGATTTAACATATTGGAAGCATTGGAGCCAAATGACAGAGAATTTAAAATAGAAATCTTAAAAATACTCAGAGATATACAAGAAAACACAGAAAGGCAATTTAGGGAAATCAGAAAACAACTCAACGATCACAAAGAATATATTACCAAGGAAATTGAAACTATAAAAACAAATCAAACAGAAATGAAAAACTCAATTCAAGAGCTGAAAAACAAGGTAACAAGCTTAGCTAATAGAACAGCCCAGATAGAAGACAGGATCAGTGAAATAGAAGACAACCAACTTGAGGCACAACAGAGAGAAGAAGAAAGAGACTCAAAAATAATAAAAAACGAGAAAGCCCTACAGGAATTGTCTGACTCCATCAGAAAGAATAACATAAGAATAATAGGTATATCAGAGGGAGAAGAGAAAGAAAATGGAATGGAGAATATACTCAAACAAATAATAGATGAGAACTTCCCAAGCCTATGGAAAGAATTAAAGCCTCAAATTCAAGAAGCAAACAGAACACCAAGTTTTCTTAACCACAACAAACCCACTCCAAGGCACATCATAATGAAGATGACACAAACCAATGACAAAGAAAAAATTCTCAAGGCAGCCAGGGAAAAGAAGAATACAACATATAAAGGAAGGCCTATTAGATTATCATCAGATTTCTCAGCAGAAACTCTACAAGCTAGAAGAGAGTGGACCCCAATATTTAAAGCCCTGAAAGAGAGGAACTTTCAGCCAAGAATACTATACCCATCAAAGCTATCCTTCAAGTACGAAGGAGATATAAAAATATTCACAAATACAGAAAAGATGAGAGAATTTATCATCAGAAAGCCCCCACTCCAGGAAATACTAAAGGGGGTTTTCCAACCAGATTCAAAGAACAAAAGAAAACATAACCACAAGTAACAGCTCCACCAAGAAAACAATAAAACCAAACTTAAACTGTGACAACAAAAGGAAAAAAAAGGGGAGAAAGGATGAAGATTAACAGTAGCAAAGGACGAAATACTCACAAGAAAGGGTACTACAATGAATATGGTAGGTACCCTTTTCATTACTTAATGGTAACCACCCTTGAAAAAACCACCACAAAAACACTTGACTTAAAAAAGGTAGCAACAGAGGAAAGAAGTATGGAATACAAACAAACAAAAACAAACGATAGAAAAACAAAAGAGAAGAATCAAACAGATACAAAACTAACAGAAAGCAATTTATAAAATGGCAATAGGGAACCCACAAGTGTCAATAATTACACTAAATGTAAATGGATTAAACTTACCAATAAAAAGACACAGAGTAGCATAATGGATTAAAAAAGAAAATCCAACTATATGCTGCCTACAAGAAACTCATCTAAGCAACAAGGATAAAAACAAATTCAAAGTGAAAGGCTGGAAAACAATACTCCAAGCAAACAACACCCAAAAAAAAGCAGGTGTAGCAATACTCATATCTAATAATGCTGACTACAAGACAGCAAAAGTACTCAGAGACAAAAATGGTCATTTCATAATGATTAAGGGGACACTGAATCAAGAAGACATAACAATCCTTAATATATATGCACCAAACCAAGGAGCACCAAAATATAAAGACAGCTACTTATTGACCTTAAAACAAAAACTGACAAAAATACAATCATACTTGGAGACCTCAATACACCGCTGATGGCTCTAGATCGGTCATCCAAACAGAGAATCAATAAAGATATAGTGGCCTTAAATGAAATACTAGAACAACTGGATATGATAGACATCTACAGGACACTTCATCCCAAAGCGACAGAGTATACATTTTTTCTAGTGTACATGGAACATTCTCAAGAATTGACCATATGTTGGGCCACAAAGACAATATCAGCAAATTTAAAAAAATTGAAATTGTGCCAGGCATATTTTCTGATCATAAAGTCTTGAAACTAGAATTCAACTGTAAAAAAAAGGGGGAAAATCCCACAAAATTGTGGAAACTAAACAACATACTTTTAAAAAATGAATGGGTCAAAGAAGAAATAAGCGCAGAGATCAAAAGATATATACAGACAAATGAAAATGAAAATACGACATATCAGAATCTCTGGGATGCAGCAAAAGCAGTAATAAGAGGAAAGTTCATATCACTTCAGGCCTATATGAACAAGCAAGAGAGAGCCGAAGTAAACCACTTAACTTCACACCTTAAGGAACTAGAAAAAGAAGAACAAAGACAACCCAAAACCAGCAGAAGAAAGGAGATAATAAAAATCAGAGCAGAAATAAATGAAATAAAGAACAGAAAAACTATAGAAAAAATCAATAAAACAAGGAGCTGGTTCTTTGAAAAGATCAACAAAATCGACAAACCCTTGGCAAGACTCACCAAGGAAAAAATACACAGGACTCAAATAAATAAAATCCAAAATGAAAAAGGAGAGATCACCACAGACATCATAGATATACAAAGAATTATTGTAGAATACTATGAAAAATTATATGCCACCAAATACAACAATCTAGAAGAAACGGATAAATTCCTAGAACAATACAACCTTCCTAGACTGAGTCATGAAGAAGCGGAAAGCCTAAACAGACTGATCAGCAGGGAGGAAATAGAAAAAATTATTAAAAACCTCCCCAAAAATAAAAGTCCAGGCCCAGACGGTTATACTAGTGAATTCTATCAAACATTCAAAGAAGACTTGGTTCCTATTCTACTCAAAGTCTTCCAAAAAATTGAAGAAGAAGCAATACTTCCAAACACATTTTATGAGGCCAACATAACCCTCATACCAAAACCTGGCAAGGATGGCATAAAGAAAGAAAACTACAGACCAATATCTCTAATGAATACAGATGCTAAAATACTAAACAAAATACTGGCAAATCGAATACAACAACATATTAAAAAAATAATACATCATGATCAAGTGGGATTCATCCCAGAATCTCAAGGATGGTTCAACATACACAAAACGGTTAACGTAATACACCATATCAACAAAACAAAGAACAAAAACCACATGATCTTATCAATAGATGCAGAAAAGGCTTTCGATAAAATACAACACAATTTTATGTTTAAGACTCTCAACAAAATGGGTATAGAAGGCAAATATCTCAACATAATAAAGGCCATATATGATAAACCATCAGCCAACATCATATTAAATGGCGTAAAACTGAGGACTTTCCACCTTAAATTAGGAACACGACAGGGGTGTCCACTCTCTCCACTCTTATTTAACATGGTGCTAGAAGTTCTGGCCAGAGCAATCAGACAAGACAAAGAAATAAAAGGCATCCATATTGGAAAAGAAGAAGTAAAGGTATCACTTTCTGCAGATGATATGATCCTATACATCGAAAACCCAAAGGACTCCACAAAAAGATTACTAGAAACAATAAACCAATACAGTAAGGTCACAGGATACAAAATTAACATACAGACGTCCATAGCCTTTCTCTATGCCAACAATGAAATATTAGAAAACGAACTCAAAAAAATAATCCCCTTCACGATTGCAACAAAAAAAATAAAATACCTAGGAATAAACATAACAAAGAATGTAAAGGACCTATATAAAGAAAACTACAAGGCATTGCTAAGAGAAATAGAAAAAGACACAATGAGATGGAAAAATATTCCTTGTTCTTGGATAGGAAGAATAAATATAATTAAAATGGCCATATTACCCAAAGTAATATATAAATTTAATGCAATTCCCATCAAAATTCCTATGACATTTTTTAAAGAAATGGAACAAAAAATCATCAGATTTATATGGAACTATAAAAAACCCCGAATAGCCAAAGCAATCCTAAGGAAAAAGAATGAAGCTGGGGGCATTACAATACCTGACTTTAAACTATATTATAGGGCCACAATAATCAAAACTGCATGGTATTGGCAGAAAAATAGACACTCAGACCAATGGAACAGAATAGAAAGCCTAGAAATAAAACCACATATATATGGTCAAATAATCTTTGATAAAGGGGCCAACAACACAAAATGGAGAAAAGAAAGCCTCTTCAACAAATGGTGTTGGGAGAACTGGAAAGCCACATGCAAAAGAATGAAACTCGACTACAGCCTGTCCCCGTGTACTAAAATTAATTCAAAATGGATCAAAGACCTAAATATAAGATCTGAAACAATAAAGTACATAGAAGAAGACATAGGTACTAAAATCATGGACCTGGGTTTTAAAGAACATTTTATGAACTTGACTCCAATGGCAAGAGAAGTGAAGGCAAAGATAAATGAATGGAACTACATCAGAATTAAAAGTTTTTGCTCAGCAAGAGAAACTGATATCAAAATAAACAGACAGCCAACTAAATGGGAACTGATATTTTCAAACAACAGCTCAGATAAGGGCCTAATATCCAAAATTTACAAAGAACTCATAAAACTCAACAACAAACAAACAAACAATCCAATAAAAAAATGGGAAGAGGACATGAACAGACACTTCTCCCAGGAAGAAATACAAATGGCCAACAGATATATGAAAAGATGCTCAGCTTCATTAGTTATTAGAGAAATGCAGATCAAGACTACAATGAGATACCACCTCACCCCTGTTAGATTAGCTATTATCAACAAGACGGGTAATAACAAATGTTGGAGAGGCTGTGGAGAAAAAGGAACCCTCATACACTGTTGGTGGGAATGTAAAGTAGTACAACCACTATGGAGGAAAGTATGGTGGCTCCTCAAAAAACTGCAAATAGAACTACCTTATGACCCAGCAATCCCTCTACTGGGTATATACCCCAAAACCTCAGAATCATTGATACGTAAAGACACATGTAGCCCCATGTTCATTGCAGCACTGTTCACAGTGGCCAAGACATGGAAACAACCAAAAAGCCCTTCAATAGAAGATTGGATAAAGAAGATGTGGCACATATACACTATGGAATACTACTCAGCCATAAGAAATGATGACATTAGATCATTTATAGCAAAATGGTGGGATCTTGATAACATTATACGGAGTGAAATAAGTAAATCAGGAAAAAACAAGAACTACATGATTCCATACATTGGTGGAACATAAAAACAAGACTAAGAGACATGGACAAGAGTGTGGTGGTTACCAGGGGTGGGGGGAGGGAGGACGCAGGAGGGAGGGAGGGAGAGATTTAGGGGGAGGGGGAGGGGCACAGAGAAAACTAGATAGAGGGTGACAGAGGACAATCTGACTCTGGGCGAGGGGTATGCAACATAATTTAATGACAAGATAACCTAGACATGTTTTCTTTGAATATATGTACCCTGAATTATTAATGTCATCCCATTAACATTAATAAAAATTTATTAAAAAAAAAAAAAAAAGGAGTTACGGGGAAGGAGAGGGCAGTGGGGGAAGAGGAGTGAAGTGGAACAGATAATCACAGAAAATGATCTGACTTTGGATGATGGGCACACAGTGTAATCGACTATTCAAATGCTATAGAGATGTGTACCTGAAACCTATGTACTCTTATTGATCAATGTCATCCCATTAAAATTTAATTTCTAAATAAAGAAGAATTATTTTTTTAAAAAGCAACACACCTTTTCAAAGCAAAATTTAAAAAAAACATACTATAAGATGAGACACTGCCATTTTAAACAACATGGATGGCCCTTGGGAGCATTATGCTAAGTGAAATAAATCAGGAAAGCTAAGAACTATATAATTTTACTCATTTGTGGGATATATATAAAACTAAGACTCATAGATAGACAATTGTACGGTAGTTACAAGAGGGAAGAGGTGAGGGATAGTGGAGGGTAAAGAAGGCCAAGTATATAGTGACAGAAGATGGTTTAAAAGGAAGAATCAGAAGACTTTGAATAAAGCGATTATCTTCTGTGAGTGGGTGGGCCTCACACAATGAGATGAAGGTTTTAAGAGCAAAGACCTAAGGTCCGCAAGGAAGAGGGAATCCTGCCTCCAGTCACCCTTCAGGCTCAGGCTGCAGCCTCAGTTCCCCTCTGGGTCTCCAACCCGTCCTACCAATTATGACTACACCAGCCCCCAAAATTTTGTAAACAAACTCCTTAAAATAAATTTAACTTATGTGTGTGTCACTATCAATATCTCTGTTTGTCTATGTATCTGTTTATGTAATCTGTAGCTAGATGTATATTATATATGCATGTCCCACCAAAGAGTACTATTTCTCTATGTCTCTCTCTCTCTGTGTATATAGGTATGTACACATACACACACACACACACATACACACACACACACACACACACACAACCTATTGTTTCTGTTTCTATGGTGAACTCTGACTAATACACCCACCATTGCTTCGGCATTATCAGTGCAAATGTCTACACTGTAAAAAAGACAAGTGGCATTCTTTCATTATACTAAGAAAATTGTGTTGCTAATATGATAACACGAAAGTATGTCTAATGTCAAAATTCCCAGAGGTCCATGACCCATCCCGGGAGAACTGCTGCTGTCCAACCCTTTTCCTCCTAACACCTCTATGACCTCCAGCCTTTACATGGAGCAAATCAATGCTTCATGTACCTGTACAAAACCGAAGCAGCAGGAGAACTCAGACTGAAAAGACAGCAGGACTGTACAAATGGGCCCCGAGCCATTGCTGCCTGGGAGAAGCAACCCCCAAAGCCCCGTGCTGCTCAGCCATCTGCGTCTCACTGACACCATTTCCCTGGGGTGCCCTGGTTCAGAAGTTTTCTGATGATTTTATTGTGGAGAAAGTTCTAAGGATCCCCATTCTTGCTCTTCAGATATAATAGTCATGCATATTCTATTCTTATCAACTATAAGGTATTGAGCCATCACGGCCTAGGAACAAAACAAGATGTGTTCTTTATGCCTTTTTTGTGTCCTCAAGATTCACCATGTGCAGAATAAGGCCCATGTGATGCTGGGAATAGGCTGAGCAGGGACTCCTCCTGTTGGCTGAGATCTTGGAAGGCCCTGGATCCCAGCCAGGCCACCTCAGGAAATGGGAGGAAGGGGTGAAAATCCCACTGTTGGTGGCAAAACAGTTTTTGCCTGGGTCAGGAGGGAACTTTAGTGCTCAAATTTTTTTAAATAAAGCAGCCTGTCTGGCAGTCAGCTATGAGAGGCAATTTATACCATTGAAAACAGATTAGTGAGATGCAATGCTTTTCACATTTCAGTTTCAATTATTCCAAATGGGTGCACGATTTTTAACGTTCAGGGATTGTTTTAGATGTGTCTAGAAATGTAAAATGTAAATCTGTTTTTTGCTTTGGGGCTTAATAGAGTGTGTCCCATTCTCATTCTTTTCCTGCTTTGCCTTAACCTAATTTTAGCATCTGGTTGACCTGTTGCCCCATTTGGCTATGAGATGATGGACTTAATTGATTAATTGAGTATATTGGAAAGTAAAGATTTTAAATTTTTGGTCGAGGATTTATGACTGTCCTTGACTGACCCCCAGCTGGAGAATTCTGCCAAGAGCCTGGCGCTAGAAGGTAAGAGTTCCTGCCTCCTTGGAGACTGCCCTGTGGGTTTCCTGTGAGGACTGTAATTCACATACACAGCAACAGCTTCAGAGCTTGCTTGACCCTTACCCATTCTTTTCTACATAAGTGGCACAGGATGAGATGAAATCCGAGCAGCAACTCTAGGGGTGATCATGGCCATACATAGTATGCAACTGCTCATGGGGAGTCCCGCTCATCACCAGTGGTGCAATCACCTCAGAACAGCCCTGCACACTGGAGGTGCTACTATGCTAGAATGCATTGTGTACTTTTATTCACACATTGTCCTTGAGCTCAGTGAGTGTCTGGGGGACCAGCATTTGTGCCCTTTTACACTAGGAAGCTTTGAACAGTGACAGCCATGAAAGTCAAGTCTAAATGCAAATAGTCTATGAGCTGTATCTGGAGGGGAAATTCCCCTTTTCAAATGTGGTGTTGGGGAGTGGAGAGAAATCTTCACCTGTCCTGGGAAATCATAACTCCACAAATTTCATTCATTAGCAGTGGTTGGTAAAAGCAAAGCCAGGTGCGTAGAGAAAAAGGAAGGCAACAAGGACTAGAGCCTGTTCTATCCCAAAGGCAGGGGGGAAGGCTGGGGCACGGGTGGTGGCTGTCCCCACGAGAGGCCAGGGATCACCATATAGATCTTGCTGAGACACTGACAGGGGCGGGGAAAGGGGCCGCAGTAAAGGGCTGACCAAGACCAGAAGGATTAATGGAGTCGGACACTGGACCTGCCATGGCCACTGGTTACCTGTATAAATGACCATGAGAAACAGTGTCCTTGCAGTGCGAGTATCTAAAACAAATAGAAATGTATTCCTCTTGCATTCACGTTTCTAGTCATCACCAACCAATAGATCTAAAATGCCCAATTTAAACCAATGTACTGGAAGTGTCAGAGTGCCAGGGGTTATACAGAACCTGCAGCCTGAAATCTTCGGGCTCCTCCAGGAAATGTCTGCTCTGAGTTTTCTTTTAATTATTGAAAATCCCAGATGCTCCACATATAAAGAGATTAACAGATGCTCCAGGGGACAAGGCCTGTGAAATGTAATCTCTCTCTCCAGTTTGTAGTCTGAGTTCTTGATTTAAACAGATGTGGTTCTTCTTACCAGTTGAAAAGTGCCAACTGGGGTTGAAGTGGCAACTAGGTTTTTGTCCCATACCCTCTCACACACAGGTCACTTCTGCCCTCCAAATTAAAAAATAAAATACTAATACCAATTTTCTAACTCAGGTAAATGACAAAATGTGAAGAGCTCAATGGAGTTATATTTTCACTTTTTAAAATTTATATTACCCCTTCTCGAATAAACATCATGTTGGATGGTGGAAAAAACCCACTGCCTTTCCCACCTGAGCTGACCGTAGGGCAACACGCTCTCTTTCCTGCACATGACATTGAACAGGGGCAGCTCAGATGGAGCTTCTTCTATTGCATTTCAGGGTCAGACAAGGGGTTCTGCTTTGGAAAAAAATGATGAGACATGCCCGATTATTTTTGTCATCCAATGTCAAAGAGCCCACCTTCCTTGTAAGAAGGAAATGATGATGGGAAAAAAGAAGCTGGCTATGTCAGGGCTGACATAACAGTCTTGAGTTTCATTGTAAGACTCTGTGAGTTTACGGTGGTGAGAATACTGGGTATGAGGGAAGAGAGAAAGAGAGACCTTCAGGAAGAGCACAGCTCATTTAAAGTCAGAGGAAGGCAAAGGCCCAGAATCCTTTATGATATTGTTATCAATATCCTAACAATGATAAAATTAATAGGCTATAAATATAATAATAGGATATAAATATAATAAGAGTATTTTTATTTTTATATTCCAATTACAACTGCCAGTGGGGTTCACTGTGGGTGTAAACTGAACCCCTCACAGAGTGAAGCATGCTACAGCCTCTTCCACCATCAGATGATTGTAAATTACCTATTGAGGAGTGAAAAATGAAGCTGTTGAATGATGCACATTAGCCATCTGAAGCACCCAAAGTCACTTTCTGTCCCCTGTGGGTATACCGAGAGAGAGAGAGAGAGAGAGAGAGAGAGAGAGAGTGTGTGTGTGCGCGCGCGCACGCAGTCATTCTGCCCCAAGAGTCTGAACCCAGGCTAAAACCTTTGAGTGTGTTTTCCAAAGAGCTCATTCAGGTGCTCTAAAGATTGTGCGGAGTTTATTATCAAACCACAAAAAGAGTTAAGCATAGTTTTTAAATAAAGTCTTAAGTGAAAGCATTGGGTAGGTTAGATACAGATCATGAGTAATTAAGTAGCACATGAAACACAGCCAAAATTGAAAGATATGTTAAGTATAAAAAGTAAGTTAACAACCTATAACAGTGGTCCCCAACCTTTTTTGGGCCACGGACCAGTTTAATGTCAGAAAATATTTTCACGGACCGGCCTTTAGGGTGGGACGGATAAATGTATCACGTGACCAAGACAAGCATCAAGAGTGAGTCTTAGACGGATGTAACAGAGGGAATCTGGTCATTTTTTTAAAATAAAACATCATTCTGACTTAAATATTAATAAAACAGAAATAATGTAAGTTATTTATTCTTTCTCTGCGTACCGGTACCAAATGGCCCACGGTCCGGTACCGGTCCACAGCCTGGGGGTTGGGGACCACTGACCTACAAGACATGTCAAGGCAGATGACATAAATCCTTAAAATACAATGTATTAAAGAAGGTTCTGCCTAAATAGCAGACACAGGATAGAAAACAAGTCATGACTGTGTCATGTCTGGCCTAATGAAGTCTCCCCCAGAAGCGGCCAGCCATCAGTGACACCCATTATGGCCTCTTCATGATCCCAGTGCTCTGCCCAAGAAACAGATGAAAACCATAGCTCAATAGACTAGGGAACTACAGCCAAGCCAAATCCACCTGCCCCAGTGTCTCATCCAAGGAGCAGGTATGTGCCAGTTCCCCAGGGAACCTTCACTCCAGTCCTCTTGACCACACCCTCAGTGGGGAGCTGACATGGCAGAGGAGAGACAGGACGCATGAGCACCCTGGACCCTGGATGCAGGAAGCTCACACTGCACCTGCTCTGAGCGTGATACTTTACCCTTCCTCCACCTGCATCTTAATACGGTCATCTGCTCCTTTTACGGCATCACCTCTGGGACAGTCCGCCTGGGGGTGCACTCGGGACTCCTGGTGCATGAAGGCAATATCCCACACAATAAGTTTTTGTCTTAATTTCCAATTTTATTTAACTTCATTATAACTTGGATACTAGCAATTATTTGGTTATTGAATATTTTTCTTCATGACCTAACACATGACCATTTTTTTCATTGCTGAATATGGATTTGAAAAAATGGTGTAGTCTGCATTTTATAAGGGAGAAGATATATACTCTTTTTCAGCCTTGTGTAAATGGTTTTTTGCTTATCTTTTATAATATTATAATTGTTTCTGTTTGTTCTATCAATTTCTGATATAGTTGTGTTAAATTTTCTCACCAATATTGTACATAGGTCAATTTCTCATTTTTTAAAAAAATTCTTGATTTTAGTGAGAGGGAGAGAGAGAGGAGAGAGGAACATCGATCTGTTCCTGTATGTGCCCTGGCCTAGGATCAAACCGGCAGCCTCTGTGCTGCAGGATGACCCTCTATCCAACTGAGCCTCCAGCCAGGGCGCACCTTCCTCTTATAATTTTTTGAGATAGATAACTAAGTAGATTTGTTTTTCAGTTTGTCTTTTTTGTATCTATTAGGCTGCATATTTTTTAGACATGTGCAGGTTTGTGGTTGCTGCTTATTCTCAGGAAAATGTCTGTTTTATTATTAAAGCATCTGTTTGTGTCCCTGGTGGTGCTTTGCACCTTGAATTCTGTATGGCTGACATTTCTCCAGCTGCATTGGCTTCGTCTGGGTTGGTACTGACCGCCGTCTCTTCTATTCGACTTTGCTCTCACCCTTCCTCCCACACTCTGTGTAGGTGTTTCTTTCCAGCATCAGGAAGTTGAATTTTTAAAGATCCATTTCCTTATTTGTCTTTTTTGAGGAAACATAATTGTGCTATAGAATAATCTAAACCATATGCAAATACCAATATTCAAATGTTCTACGTAAAAAAAAATGACAACCTCATGTTCGAGCTGGTATTTCTTGTGACATATTTTAATTTATTGTTGCCATTTTATTTTGTTATGATGCTTTTATCCTTTGCTTTGTTTTTTTATTTTCCTCTTCTCCTGCCTTTGGCTAAATTGATTTCTTTATTACATTTTCTTCACCAGCACTTATCTCTGTTGGTTAGGAAATTACAAATCGTTTTCTATTCTTTGGTTGTTACTCTGAAATTGTTAATGCACAAACTTTATTACCACTTTAATTGAATAAAAAGTTTTTTTGTATCTCAATAGCTCTAGCCAACCCCTCTTGATAAAATGAATATGATTTTCTCTTACCTTTCTTGTCCAGACTTAATTCCCCATTTATCAACCTGGGAAAAAAATACTCATTTTTATAGCTCATCGTCAGTTAGATTTACATTCTATTGCCATCTGTGCTCATCAGCTTTTTTCTTGCATCTCAGTCCCTCCCTTCTGTTTTGTTTGTTTTTTTATTAATAATTGGCCTTGGCTTTGCTTTATTGGCCTCAGAGCACTCTTTGGATGCAGTGAAAACAAAACAAACAAACAAAATGGGAACTGGAAATGGATCCAGAATGGTGCACTGGACCCCAGAAGAATTTCCCCAACCAAGGTGGATTGATACAAAACTCCAGAGGATAAACAAGGGCACCAGTTGGTAGAGGAGTGGTCAGTGACGGGGTGGGCGGTCACGAGAGTGAGTACCGACTGAACTGCCACAGGTGAGTGTCAGAACAAGTTTTTTATCCATGAGCTCCGGCACAAGCCTTGTTCCCTGCTTGTCCCATTTCTGGACAAGGACAAGACTGCCTCCATCTAGCGTCACGATGGACCTGACCTTCCTGTCATCTGTCTTGGTCTCACTGAACTCCACTCCCACCTTAAAGCTGACCTCTGTGCTTTTGAAGGTGCTTTGTGTTTTTATGGGAATAATGTTCCCTTTAATTTCAATGATTGGGGTAGGCTTGGTCATATTGGCCACCTGCCTGGTAACAAAACCCACACTGATTGACTTTATGCAGTCATCGAAATTCTTGCTGTCCACTAGCTTCCCTGTGCCTACAAAGGCGTCCATCATGACGAAGCTGGGCTAGGTTGAGAGAGAAGAAGTGACAACGCTGGAGAGGAAGGACTCTAGGACCCCCTTCGGGTTCCTTTTTGTTTTGGCAGAGTGTATTTTGTCATTGACCTTTCAGCCAGGATCTGTGGTTGGGGACAACGTTTCTACTCTGCAATGGGGCTGACAAATGCAGGGCTGGGTGA
Organism: Saccopteryx leptura; assembly: GCF_036850995.1. Classification (NCBI taxonomy): domain Eukaryota; kingdom Metazoa; phylum Chordata; class Mammalia; order Chiroptera; family Emballonuridae; genus Saccopteryx; species Saccopteryx leptura. The sequence continues at coordinate 218,389,019 of NC_089504.1, read as the reverse complement.
GCCCAATGGAAAACTGGGTTCTGTCTGCTGAGAAGATCACAACCACAGTGTCCCAGACCCATGTGATTCTGTACATGCAAGGACAGTGCCATCCATTCCAGAAAGAGGAACCAACATCCTGACAATGCTTTTCTGCTCATCCAAACAAATAAAGAATAAAGCCTAAAGGATGATTATCTTTCTGGGAACACCAAAAATACAAGAACGAGCTGTCTGCACAGCAGGGGAACGTCAGCAGCATCAGAGTGAGCACTCTTGCCCCCAGCTTAGGGACTGAATGTTTGTGCCCCCCAAATGCATACATTGAAGCCCTAACTCTCAGTGTGGTTGTATTTGGAGACAGGATCTCAAAGGAAATGAAGGATGTTAAATGAAGTCACATGGTGCACCTGACTCAATAGGATGTGCATGTTTGTAAGAGACCCCAGAAAGCCCACCCGCTCTCTGTCACTCCACACACATGCACTGGGGAAAGGCCAGGTGAGGACATGGTGAGAAGCCAGCCATCTGCAAGCCAGGAAGAGAGGCCTCATCAAAAACCAAACTGCGGCCCTGGCCGGTTGGCTCAGCGGTAGAGTGTCGGCCTGGCGTGTGGGGGACCCGGGTTCGATTCCTGGCCAGGGCACATAGGAGAAGCGCCCATTTGCTTCTCCACCCCCCCTCCTTCCTCTCTGTCTCTCTCTTCCCCTCCCGCAGCCAAGGCTCCATTGGAGCAAAGATGGCCCGGGCGCTGGGGATGGCTCCTTGGCCTCTGCCCCAGGCGCTAGAGTGGCTCTGGTCGCGGCAGAGCGACACCCCGGAGGGGCAGAGCATCGCCCCCTGGTGGGCAGAGCGTAGCCCCTGGTGGGCGTGCCGGGTGGATCCCGGTCGGGCGCATGCGGGAGTCTGTCTGACTGTCTCTCCCCGTTTCCAGCTTCAGAAAAGTACAAAAAAAAAAAAAAAAAAAAAACAAACTGCTCAGCACCTTGATCTTGTACTTCAACCCCTCAGCACTGTAATAAATACATTTGTGTTGTTTCAGCCCCTAGTTTCTGGTGTTTTGTCACAGCAGCCTGAGCAGACAAAGACACCCAGCATCACAGCATGTTGGCTAGCGGCACCTGGAGAGAACCAAGGCCAAAGCCTGATGTCACAGGCACAGGCTGGCCTCTCTTTATGAAGAGCATCTTTGACAGCAGGCCCCAGCCACAACCTTCCACATAGCCGGAGGGGGGAAAGCCTGAGAGATGCTATTTTTATTCGCACTAGGATGACAGCACATGGCACTTGTGCTTAGATAAGCAGCTTCCTCAGGATCACAGAGCTGGTGAGCAGATTCCAAATCTCTCTTGACTTGTTTTTCGCTCTGCTACCATGGGGATGGGAAGTCACTAGAAAGAACAAGTGCCTGTTAAAGTAACACTCATGTGGGGCTCAAGGTACATAGTACCTGTATCTGCTGTTTCCATAATAAGCTAAGTCACCTTGAGTGAGTCACCTTCTCTGTCGACACCCATCTGCTCTTACCTATATTGAGAAGAGTGGTTGGACCAAGTGACCACCAGGACCCTTGTCAGCATTGATATCATTGTCCTTTCCCAAAATATAAATTGGTGGATTTCACTTGGATGTTCTTATAGATGTGGGTTCTGTTAGTCGTCCCTGCATGAATGGTCAGGTACTCCTGTCCACATGGGGACTTTGGTGTAAAGAACCATGCATTTTTGGTCATTTACATAAATTATATCTTCTTGGCTTGGAAATCAAAGAGTTATTTGAACTTTCAATTCTACCCCCTCCATTTGGGATCTGATAAGTGTCTGAAGCGCTCTCATCATTTAGGAAATTGCCCTTTGGTGTGAGTGATGGAGGTGGGCTGGCTACTGGTCCTGCTTTCATGGCAGGTTTGGTCCTGTGGTGCTAGGAGAGAGGATGCCTGGGTTCCATCCTAAGTGAAGGGAATTGGAGGGAGGGTAAGTAGGGAGCTACAGAAAGGTAACTGCAATGTCCACTTTTCACACACTCTCTTTGTTAAGTGCCTCATTAAAATGAAACAAGTAGGCATTGGCTCGGTAACGAGGGGGGAGGAGGGTCTTCTCTCTTGGACAAAGGCCTTGAGGAGAGAGGCGAGAAGCAGCATATTTAGGGGACAGGAGTGTGAGTTTCAGAGTAGCCGAGAGATCATGCAGGGCAACACACACCCTGCTTGGTGAGAAGCAGAGACCAGCCAGGTCAGGGGGTATTTTCTAGATAATCAGATAATCAGAAATCATGGAGAGGTTTTCTTTTCTTTCTTTTTTTTTTTCAATTACAATTTACATTCAGTATTATTTTGTATTGGTTTTAGGTGTATAGCATATTGGTTAGACCAGAGGTCCCCAAACTTTTTACACAGGGGGCCAGTTCACTGTCCCTCAGATCATTGGAGGGCCGAACTATAAAAAAAACTATGAACAAATCCCTATGCACACTGCATATATCTTATTTTAAAGTAAAAAAACAAAACGGGGACAAATACAATATTTAAAATAAAGAACAAGTAAATTTAAATCAACAAACTGACCAGTATTTCAATGGCAACTCTGCTCCTCTCACTGACCACCAATGAAAGAGGTGCCCCTTCCGGAAGTGCAGCGGGGGCCAGATAAATGGCCTCAGGGGGCCACATGCGGCCCACGGGCCATAGTTTGGGGACCCCTGGGATAGACAATCATATACTTTACAGAGCGGTCACTCTGATATTTCCAGTACCCACCAGCAGAGGCAAATTAAGGTCAGTTGAGGTCCCAGGTGCAGAAGAAAATATTGGGCCACTTTAAAAAAAAAGAGAGAGAGACAGGAAAAATAAAAATATATGCTAACCATATTTTTAAATAAATAAAAAATATTATGTACTATCAATGTTAAAATTGTACATGTGAAGCCAAATTTGGTGTCATTAGAAAAAAAGTGTAGAGTTGGGGTTTTGTGGGGCCCTTCAGAAGTCGGGGCCCAGGGCATGCGCCCATTGTGCCTGCCGTTAAATCCACCTCTGCCCACCAGGTACCACACATAGTTACCACAATATTATTGACTATATTCCCTGTGCTGTTCTTGTTTGACTCAACGTCCCTGTGACTGTTCTGTAACTACCAGTTTATACTTCTCAGTCCCTTCACCTTGTTCATCCTGTTCCAAATACCTTTCCTTCTGGTAACCACCAGTCCCCTGTGTCTACAGATCTGTTTCTATTTTGTTTGTTTTGTTCTTTAAAGTCCACATATAAGTGAAATCACATGGTATCTGTCTTTCTCTGTCTGACTTATCTCACTGGGCTTGGAGAGGTGTTAAGCAGGAAAGTCACACAACAGAATCACATCCTTAAAAATCAGTTGGCTGCTTGGAGCACCATAGGGCTGCTGGACTGAGAGCCTGGGAACTCCGTAGGAGATGGGAGCAGCCTTCCAGTGGGAGAGGTTAGATTACGGGAGGCCTGGAGGTTCCAGGAAGGACAGAAAGGTGCTGAGGGTGGTTTGAAAGCTGGGGGTTAGTAGGGTTCACTGCCACAGAGGACTCAGAACTGGGGGGGGAAAGTAGTTCCATTTTGAAGACAGTGAGTTGCAGGTGCTTTAGGGCTGGTGAGTGGCACTACTTAGTAGAGTGGAGTGCCATCAGCAACAGGTGGAAGGATGGCAGGTCACAGCACAGAGAGCAGGTGATAGTGGGGGGGGGCAGAACCTAGATTTCAGTGGGCAAAGGAGTGGATGGGGAGGACAGCGAGTGTGGACAAGGTGTCCCCGAAGAAGTGTGGGGTTGAGAAGGTTGCTGTTTAGTTTTGCTTTTGTTATTAAAGAAGAGGATGAGATTGGTTTAAATAATCATGGAAATGTACCAAGAGACAAGAGTCCTTGTGTCACTTCCCTGCTAAAACCATGGCCCGTCACAAATATACATGTCTCAGCCTGGCATAAGGGACTCTCCATGGGCTGAGTTGTGTCCCCCAAAAGGATATGTCTATTCCCTAACCTCTGTTACATGGCAGTGTGACCTCATTTGGAAATGGTGTCTTTGCAGATGTCATCAAGTTAAAATGAGGTCAGGCTGGGTTAGGGTGGACCCTAAATCCTGGTGTCTTTATAAAAAAAGAAAGATTTGGGCAAAGACAAAGACCCACACTGGAGGACTGCCATGTAACGATAAGACAGAGATGGGAGTGATGCTTCTATAAGCCAGGGAACACCAATCATTGCCAGAAATCGCCAGGAACTGGGAGAGCTTTCAGAGAGAGCACAGCCCTCCCAACAACTTCATGTGGGAATTCTTCCTTTCAGAAATGAGACACGATAAATGCTGTTGTTTTAAGCCACTGAGTTTGTGGACCTTTATGGCAGCAGCCCCAGAAAACTGACACACAGCCTGCTTCCCTCTTACTGCCCTTTCTTCCTCTGTCCCTGCACATGTCCCTGCAGCCAAACGGGGCTGGTGTCCACTCCCCAGCGCCACCCCCACCTCCCTGCCTCCATGCTCTACTGACTCCTTCCTCCTCTGGGAATGTCTTTTTTCTTCCTGTTGTCTTGAAATTCTACCATCCTTCAAAACCAAATGCCTGTCAAGCTTATAGTCTCTGGCAGAATCCTACCTTTGTGTCTCATGGCATCTTATTGGTGCAGGGTGGAGCCTTATTCATCCTGTGCTGCAGGTTCTCTTGCTCCTGTGTGTCCTCAGTCGCCTCCTCAGCCTTTGAGAACACAGATGAAGCCACGGTTTGTCTCCCTGGTACCCACATTGTTGAAAAAGTGTATCCATCAGGAACATGCTGGGGGAACAAAATCTCCACCAGATAATTAAGTAGAGGGAATATAATTTGGAGAATTAACAACAAGGGGTTTAGGAGATTGAAAGAGCATGTAAGAGAAAGTAAGGGAACCCAGAAATCAGCAACACAAGTGGAGAGGACAAAAGCAGGAATGGGGCCACCAGCAAGAGGGGCTCAATGGAGGACATGCAGCTGATGCCAGGAGCTCCAACGACCCAGAGAGAAGATGAGAGATGCCCTGGCATCTCCCTTCTCCATTGCATCCATTGCAGGAACTCAGCCTGAATGCAACCAGCCAACAGCCCAGGAGCCCAGCCCTGTCATGTTGAGGAACAGAGCTCAGAATGGCCCAAAAACATATCTCAGAGTGGACAGTGGACAGTACATATTGTAAAGGCTGGAAACCCCTCTGGCATATAAGTGGATAACTAAAACCATTAGATTCCAGCTGCTGAGGGAGCCAGGCAGTGAGGAAAATGTGGCAGGCTGTAGGACATAGGACATCTTCTGATGGAGAATTTGATGGGCCATGTGGTGGGCTGAATAATGGTCCTAAAGATGCCCTCCTCTTAATCCCTGGTGAATGTGTCACCTTATGTGGTGTAAAACCTTGCAGATGTGGTTAAATTAAAAACCTTCTGAGAGGAGGATTATTCTGGATTATCTAAGCAAGACAGTGAAATTACAAATGTCTTTATAAAAGGGAGGCAGGAGATGAGAGGGACAGTAGGAGATACAATGAGATGAGCGGAAGTCAGGGCAATGCAAAGATGGGGCCACAAGCCAAAAAATGCAGGCACCTTTTAAAAGTTGAGAAAGGCAAGTGCCTCAGTCAGCTAGAGCTGCTATGACAGAATACCACAGACCAAGTGGCTTAAACAACAAGTATTATTTCTCACAGATCTGGAAGCTGGAAGTCTGAAATCAGGGTGCCAGCATGGTCTAGTTCTGGTAAGGGCCCTCTTCCTATTGCATATAGCCATCTTCTACTTGTCTTCATGTAGCAGAGAAAGATAGAGAGCTCTCAGGGGCCCTTTAACAATGGCACTAGTCTGGTTCATGAGGGTTCCATCCTCAGGACCTGCTCCCCTCTCAAAGGTCCGGCCTCTGAACATCATCACGCTGAGGGTTAGGCTTTCAACCAGCCCCTCCACCCCTTTGATTTGAGCCCCATGAGTGGCCTTTTAAATTTCTGACTTCTAGAATTGTAGGAGAACAATTTTTTTCTGATTTAAGCCATGTTGTTTGTGGTAATTTTTTAAAGCAGAGGACAGAAAACTACCAGAGGCCCTTAGAGAAAGAGGTGTCAGACACATAATAGAGAGGAGAGGGGCTTCGGGGTTAACGTGAGTCAAGGGCTCAGGTCTTAATGAATGTGGTGGGTCCTGGGGAAAAAGAAAAGGCAAAGAAAGAAAGAAAGAAAGAAAGAAAGAAAGAAAGAAAGAAAGAAAGAAAGAAAGAAAGAAAGAAAGAAAGAAAGAAAGAAAGAAAGAAAGAAAGTAGTAGACAGGAAGGAGGCCCACCAGTCCATTATGCATAGGCTAGAAGAATCAGAGATAGTGTACATGTATTTTTTATTTATTTTAGAGAAGAGTTCCTCTGACATGTGCTGTCTCACCCCCTTGCTTTGACTTTCCACTAGAAGACCCAGTGCAAAGTCAGCTTTCCTACCGGAATAGGTCATTTCAGTCAAAAATAAATAAATGAGTAAACTCCTATAAAAACTCTAGGTGTACTTTATATATTTTGATTTCCTTTTGTCTTAACCATCATTGATTATTGTTCTGAGCTGAGACCACCTGTTCCAGGGGTCGGGAACCTATGGCTTGCAAGCCAGATGTGGCTCTTTTGATGACTGCATCTGGCTTGCAGACAAATCTTTAATAAAAATAATAATAATAACATTAAAAATATAAAACATTCTCACGTATTACAATCCATTCATTTCCTACCTCTCATGTTCATGGTTGCGGGTGGCTGGAGCCAATCACAGCTGTCCTCCGGGACAATACCAAATTTTTATTGGATAATGTGTAACGTACACGGGTCATTGTATGGCTCTCATGGAATTACATTTTAAAATATGTGGCGTTCATGGCTCTCTCAGCCAAAAAGTTTCCCGACCCCGACCTGTTCGTTCTGTTCTCCAAGCTGCCATCATGGAATTTCATTGCATGAGCATGTTTTGTTTAACTTTTTTAAACTCCTGTTGGAGACTCTCCTGAAACTAACCTTTTTTGGTCTAAAATTACAGCTACAAGGTGCCCAAACAGCTGAGTGGTTAAGGCATTGGCATAAAATTACAGCTACATCCACCTAATCCCCATGAATCTGATAAAGCCATTTTCTCTAACATTTAAGAAAAGTTTAAGTTCATCTGCTTTATTTTGAAAGCATAGTCCTGACCAAATATTCCTTTAAGGGTTCAATTTGAAATCAAGGTTGAAGAAGTGTACTGAAGGATAATTTTCATATCACAACCCTCCGCGTGCCCTGAGCACACAATGTCACATTGTTAGCGCTTTCCGTTGCATTGGTGATGGACAAAAGGCTGGGTCTTTACTGAAAACCGGCCCCAATTAGTTAGCTGAGTGTATTGTTATAACTACATATAATTTTTTTAAATGTCACTCTCCAACCATGTATTTCATCCTTTCAAAATTTAAAAGATTTTTACGACAAGTTCTCAAGGTCATTGATGGGCACAATGTACCTGAGTTCTTTTGTTTTTCTAGTCATATTTAACCCTTTTTTATAATAGTGACTTGAAACATGTTGGCACTGAAATTAGCAATAAAGTTAACATTTGAATACGTTGAATAGGCTTGCCCTTTTATAATCATAATTATTATGATTATTGCTTTAGAAAAGTGGGAGAAGTGAATTCATATTTTAACAATATACTTCATGATAAACAGGGAACTAAATGAGGCCATCCACTGAAACAGAAAAAGGAAACCGAGGACTCAAATGTAGAGTGAGCAGCCCAAAACATGAAAAGTACTATGTTCAACCAACCAGCTCAGTCAGCTTGGCACATAGTAGGAATTCAGTAAATATGTGCTGAATTAATAAAGACAAACTAAATTAAAATTGGTAAATATATGGAATAATTTATTCATAGGATAATATATTAAATACTAGCTTCCATGAAATACTAGCTTTTACAGAGAAAAAAGAACATAAAATAAGGCCTTCTTCCTAAATTGTGGTAGCTTTCCATACAACATGCAATGAAACTGTTGTTGACTTTAGCTTGAGTTTATTATTTGTAATGCAGCTGAAACTCTCTAAGATGTAAGATGTGGCTTTCTGCTTTGCCAGCCAAATCACAGCTCTGTGGCCAGGCAGATGCTCTCTGCTCTGCATTGAATCAGATTTACTGAAGGGAATTTCTGAAAGAGAATCAGAGACCATCAAATGTGGATGTTCACCAGAGGAGTGCAGAGGATAGGAAGTTTGAGTTTTACAGAAAACATTTTCCTGCATCTGCATAAGATGAAGCATGGCAACCAGTGCCTAGATGCACCAAGCTTTGTGACTCAGCATCAGAATCTTACTGTATCATCTGAATCTTTATGATTCAGTTTCTGCAGGAAATTGGGTAACACATTTTGATTCCTTTAAACTCTTTCTAGCCCATAGGGAAATTAAACATGCAATCAGTATTCGGTTTACGGAATACTAACCTGCTTGGAGGGAAAGTGTTTTTTTAGGTTTACTTCAAAAGTAGCTGATATACTTCATATAAATTAGACCATCTGGGCCCTGGCCGGTTGGCTCAGTGGTAGAGTGTCGGCCTGGCGTGCGGGGGACCCGGGTTCGATTCCCAGCTAGGGCACATAGGAGAAGCGCCCATTTGCTTCTCCACCTCCCCCTCCTTCCTCTCTGTCTCTCTCTTCCCCTCCCGCAGCCAAGGCTCCATTGGAGCAAAGATGGCCCGGGCGCTGGGGATGGCTCCTTGGCCTCTGTCCCAGGCACTAGAGTGGCTCTGGTCTCGGCAGAGTGATGCCCCAGAGGGGCAGAGCATTGCCCCCTGGTGGGCAGAGTGTCGCCCCTGGTGGGCGTGCCGGGTGGATCCCGGTCGGGCGCATGCGGGAGTCTGTCTGACTATCTCTCCCCGTTTCCAGCTTCAGAAAAATACAAAAAAAATAAATAAATAAAATAAAATAAAATTAGACCATCTGGCTCTCACCTAAAGGACCATCACTATGTGGTGACAGGGTCAAATACCAGATAATGACTGAAATGCAATTCAAATTTTTAAGAAAGTCTTTAACACTTGCTCACTAGCATAGTTATAGCTGTGTCTAGGCTAATGGTAACTCAGAGGGCAGGAATGTGCCTGAAATGAAAATAACTAGAGAGCCCCCATGCAAAAGGTAACTCCCATGCAGTTGCATGTTTTTGGACTCCCCTTAGGACAATGGGAGATTCAAATAGAATCCAAGTTACATGAAGCCAAAGGTCATTGTAACTGTTCTTCGACTATTGAAATCCATGTGCCTGGAATAGATCAGAGCATAGAATAGGGACTTATGATGTTTTTTATTAAATTAATTGAAAATAGTGAAAAGAAATGTATTTACCCAAATTTTTTAAAAGGTGAAATCTCTTTTACAATTCTTTGTTTCTTTTATCTCTCTCTTTCTCATTTTTCCATCTTTCTCTTCTGTATGAGTGGAAGCACTGCCAGTTGGACCAAAAGGGACAGAGACAGGATGAGTGAGAGGAAGCTGTTGGACACCTTCCCCCAATTCTACTGGCAGGAAGCAGGTAGATGAAACTTCTCAGCTGAAAGAAATGCTACCTTTCCACCCTGGCCAGTTTTCTCAGTGGTAGAGCATCGGCCTAGTGTGTGGATGTCCTGGGTTCAATTACCAGTCAGGGCACACAGAAGAAGCACCCATCTGCTTTTCTATCCCTACCCTTCTCACTTCTCTCTCTCTCTCTCTCTCTCTTTTCCCCTCTTACAGAAATGGCTTGATTAGAGTGAGTTGGCCCTGGGGGCTGAGGATAGCTCCATGGCCTCTGCCTCAGGTGCTAAGAAGAGCTCGATTGCCGCACGATGGAGCAACACCCCAGATGGACAAAGCATCACCTCCTATTGGGCTTGTCAGGTGGATTCTAGTCTGGGCACATGTGGGAGTCTGTCTCTGCCTCCTCTCCTCTCACTGAATTAGAAAGAGAAGAAGAAGAAGAAGAAGAAGAAGAAGAAGAAGAAGAAGAAGAAGAAGAAGAAGAGGAAGTTGTTGGAGGAGGAGGAGGAGGAGGGGGAGGAGAAGGAGAAGAAGAAGAAAAGAAGAGGAGGAGGAAGAGGAAGGGGAGGAGGGGAGGAGGAGGAGGAAGAAGAAGAAGAAGAAGAAGAAGAAGAAGAAGAAGAAGAAGAAGAAGAAGAAGAAGAAGAAGAAGGAGGAGGAGGAGGAGGAGGAGGAGGAGGAGAAGGAGAAGAAGAAGAAAAGAAGAGGAGGAGGAGGAGGAAGAGGAAGGGGAGGAGGAGGAGGAGAAGGAGAAGGAGAAGGAGAAGGAGAAGGAGAAGGAGGAGAAGGAGAAGGAGAAGGAGAAGGAGAAGGAGAAGGAGAAGGAGAAGGAGAAGGAGAAGGAGAAGGAGAAGGAGAAGGAGGAGAAGGAGGAGAAGGAGAAGGAGAAGGAGAAGAAGGAGAAGGAGAAGGAGGAGGAGGAGGAGGAGAAGGAGAAGGAGAAGGAGAAGGAGAAGGAGAAGAAGAAGAAGAAGAAGAAGAAGAAGAAGAAGAAGAAGAAGAAGAAGAAGAAGAAGAAGAAGAAGAAGAAGAAGAGAGCCCAGAGGTGAAACTGTGAGCATTGAAATCTAGTCATTTGCCTGGCTGGATATCAAAATATTTTTAGATTGATGATTTTTTTCTTACTCTCCATTTCCTGCCATTTGAATAATAATGCCCATTGCTGTTAACCTGTGCCTGTCCCACTGTTATATGTTGAAGGCAGGTATCTTATCTCTTCAGTGTCACAGGTTCTTAGATGGGAGGAATTGTGCCCAGAAGTTCAGAAGATGAACTTATAGATTTACTCCCATGCACCTGATTTAGATGGTGAGATCTGGTTCTTTAGAACTGATGAGATTTTGGGCTTGGAGTTGATGCTGTGATGGGATGAGGCCTCTGAGAGATTTAGGATGCATGAAGGATGGGCGTGGATCTTGGGGACTATAGGACAAATGTGGTAGGCAGAACGTTGGTCCCCATGACTTAGATTCCTGGTGTTAAGCTGTGAATATGTTACATAAGATGGCACAAGGGACTTTTTAGATGTAATTATGCTGTTCATCAAATGACCTTAAAATAGAAACATTATGCTGGATTATTTTGTTGGAACCAATGCAATCATAGGAGCCCTTCAAATTAGCAGAAAAGGAAGTCAGAGACATAAAGCTGGAGAAGTGTTTGAGAGACTTTGTTGCTGGCTTTGTTGGTGGAGGGAGCCATGACCAAAGAAATGTGGAGGCTTCTAGAAACTGAGAACAACTTCTAGACACCAGCAAGCAAGGAAACAGAAAATTTTGTCCTACAAATGCACAGAACTGAATTCTTCCAATGCTTGAGTGAGCCTGGAGACAATCTTTCCTCAGAGGCTCCAGACAAAAGCCCAACCTGGCCAACACCTTGATTCTGGATTTGTGAGGTCCAGAGAAAAAACCAGCTGTGCCATTCTGAACTTCTCATAGCCAGAACTGTGATGTCATAGGTTTGTGTTGTAAGGCCTAGAGTTAGTCATAATTTTTATAGCAGCCATAGAAAACTAACATACTTTGTCAGCCATTGTGAAGAAAAAGGGTCTTCTAATTAACCAGGACAGCCCCGGGACTGTTGGTCATTGTTATGTCCCTGCAAGCAGGTGGGGCCCGTGAAAGAAGGACTCATTTGTGTCAGGCACGCCATCTGTAACATAGTTCATCACACTGCACAGTGTAATTCCACCCTCTGTGTTTAAAATATGTGCACTTTCAATGACATTTTAGTTCACCCTAGACATTTTCCCTCTAGCAATCACTGTCAGGGAAAAAATTTTCCTTGCAATAAGGCTATGGCTTCAGATTTTTATTCAAATTCTTTTCTCAAGCATACTAGAAGCCTGAGGCTTTCACCTGGCTGGGTTCTCACTGGCTGCATGGGAACTTGGATGAGGGAAGAGGAAAAGCTGCCACAAGGTAGGGCTGGAGGAGACCTACAACCAATGTCAAATAGAATGGACCAACTGGGTTCAAGGCTGACACTAGTGGGTAGAGCCAGAGCAGGTCTCTGAGGCAATGGTATACAACTATCCTGGGCAATTTTTATTATTTCAGGGACAAACCTACCATCTGCCCCCTCTCACCCCCTCTCTACTCCATTTTTTTTGGTAAAATATTTATTAATTTCTAATTCTCCATGAGGAATGTGATATATGTCTGTTTTATTTACTTCTGTATACATTCAGCTTCTAGAGTAGCACACATAGTAGTCCCTCAACAAGGTATTCATCAAAAGAAAAAGATAAATGATGACATTTAGGTTTCAAAAGATGGAGAGGGCAAGAATGACCACAAGGAGGCACTTTTGGGGCCTAACTCAGTAATTCATTGGAGAGATGGCAGTGGTTGGACTAAGGTAGTAAAATGAAGAACTATCCCAATCATTTACAGATAATAACACCATCTAGAATATTCTTCACTGTCAATTCCACATAGCCAGTTGATTCTCACCATATGTAGTAAAATAGTTAAGTGGTGGTTTCCCATATTTACTACCTTTATTTTTAGTATACTGTATTTACTTGTAAGTTGATATCACTTATTTTTTGATAATTGCATTTTTATAATTTGATATTTAAAAACCAGCTCGAAGAAGACTGGAGAACTTGAGAAGCAGCTGTCGTGAGCCAGTCCAAGCCAGCTCCGGCACACAGCAAGCACAAAGACAGAGGTCCAGGAAGCACGCGAGAAGCTTGGCTCACATAGGGAGGTAGATGGCCTATCACTCACTCGGAGTGGAAATGTGGACGAAAACCAGGTCAGTGCAGAGGGGAAGGCATTCGTTTGGGATCATGGGATGAGAATCAAACCTGTCAAGTCAGACATGTCAACCAAACCTCCCAGTCAGCAACTGGCTACACAAATCTGGACCAGCTCAGAGGACATCCAGCATTGGTGGAAGACAGCTGTGGGCAAGGGAGACTCCCCAGGGAGAGAGCGTGTCACTGAAAGAAGGGGAAATGGGTCCAGATATCAAGAAGCTCCATTTGAGAGCTCAGTAAGGACCAGCCTGCAAATGGCATCGAGATGGTCCACTTGAGGGATGAAAGGCCCCCGGACAGGTGGTGCTACAGAGGCCAGGAACAGAGGCTGTGGCGAGACGAGGCCTGCCACATGAGAGCTGCCACGTGAGAGCTGCCACGTGAGAGCTACCACTGTCAAGAGACTGAAGAGAGATGAGAACTCAAGGTGATCGGTGACTTTAATAAGAACAATTTCAATGCAGAATTGGGTGGAATCCAGATCACAGAGAACTGAGGAGTAAACCCAAAGTCAGAAAATAGAGAAAAAATTTTTTCTGGAAGTTTGGCTATAAAAAGAAGAAAATGTGTAGACTCACATGTGGAGTAACAGAGGGTTGAGGAAATGTATTATTTTACAGGAAATAAAAAACCTCATTTGAGTCCAAAAGTCAACTGATTGAATCCACTAGAAAAAAACAAGATCCAAGGAAGAATAGTAATAAGTGATGATGTCATGAGAACCAGGAAGGATTCCAAAAATAGACCCAAATGCATAGACTTTATTATATGTTTAGGGTATTTCATATTATGGGAGAAACTTGATGGCCATTCAAAAAATTATGAATTTATATATAAATCCATAAATCAAAACAAGCTTCAGAATTTTTTTTAAATGGAAATAATAAAAGTATTATATATAAGTATGGATAATTTGTTTTATCTTATACTTCAAAAGGACTTTTTAAGTATGATACAAAATCTAAGAGCCTTAAAAGAGAAAATAAATATATTTGACAACATAATTTTTTATTATTGTTTATTGATTGATATTAGAGAGAAAGATAGAGTAAGAGATAGAGAGAGAGAGACAGAGAAAGGGAAAGACTCATTTGTTTTCCACCTAGTTGTACATTCATTGGTTTCTTCCCGTATATTATGCCCTGACGGGGGATCTAACTCTCAACCTTGGTGTTGCAGGACAACATTCTAACCAATGGAACTAACCGACCAAAGCCAACAACATAATTTTGTTTTAATCTGCATAACAAAACAACATAATCAAAGAAAAAGAGAACTGGAACACTGTGAAAAAATTACTTGTAACTCATGTCACAAAAGGCTTTCTGAAAATAGAATAAAGCACCTACCTATAAAGCCATACCTAAAGCACAAATCAATGAAAAAATAAGCAAAGAATATAATAGTTCTCAAAGAAAACTTCAATAGCTCTTAAGTGAAGTTTAGTATCACACATTATGAGAAAAGAAGTGCAAAACACAACCACACTGAGATACCATTTATTATCTATCAGATTAGAAAACATAAAATGTTTGTTTATCCATGGATTTGACAAGTAGTAGAGAACAGTAATTTTATGCACTGGCTGGTCCACGTGTAAATTGGCAAAGCCTCTGTGGGCACAACTAGGTATTTAAAAATTACAAACAAACCGACACTTAGAACTTGCAGTTTCACTCCTGGGAATTGATCGTACAGCTTTGACTGACAATCTGCTATATTTCCTCCATTCTTAAGATGTGTCTTGAGAATTGGCATCAGTTTTACAAAAGATGCTGTGGCTTATTAGCAGCAATCCCCCCCTTTTTTAATGGCACATAAAATAGTAGTGTGTCTTGGTATGGAGGCAGATTAGAGGATGCCAGTTTGTAGATGAATGTTCATTAGAAAAGGATCTGTGAAAGGTGATGACGACATATGACACATGAGCACAGTGCTATTATTCATGTAAACTGCGTGATCTAGAGTTGTAATCCAGGTTCTATCTGCATTAAAAGATACGTGTATATATACATGTGCACACATATAGTGTGCACACATATGTGTATTACTCCCACTCACAGTGTGTTTCTCTGTGTGCCACCACTCAGCCACTTCCAGGGAAGGGACCTGGGCATCTGCAGAAAAGAACTGAAGAAAAACGACACATTCTCTTTTGCACTTTGTAAACATTATGCAAATGAGTCATGTAAAAACTGTAAAAAAAAAAAGTAGATCATCTAAAAATGAATACTATTAAAATTTTTTAAATGTACCATTCACATTGCACAGCCCTGCTTTGTGGTGGCTTCACAGTTATGCTTACCTTTTGACGGCCTGCATGGACCATGTCACCACAGGGCCAGGGGATAAAGAAGAAGAGGACATTTGTGCTGCAGAGCTATCCTTTATTAGGCATCTAGCTATGGCAGGAAATTCTTAATTCAATAACTGAGTATTTTTTCTATTGGTCTGTAATATATTTACTATCATAAACCCTTTAAAAAGTATGATTTGGGGTGACTAGGCTGCCAATGTTTAGAAATGAATCCAGTTCTAACATTTTTTTTAAATCCTTATTACTTTTTTTTTTTTATCATAAAAGCAATTTGTTCTCAGCAGGTGGGGGAAGAAGAAAGGAAAGGAAAAAGAAAGGGAAGGGAAGGGAAGGGAGGGGGGAGGGAGGGAGGGAGGAAGGAAGGAAGGAAGGAAGGAAGGAAGGAAGGAAGGAAGGAAGGAAGGAAGGAAGGAAGGGAGGAAAAAAGAAAAGGAGGGAGGGAGGGAGGGAGGAAGGGAGGGAGGGAGGGAGGAAGGAAAAGAAAGAAGGAAGGAAGGAAGGAAGGAAGGAAGGAAGGAAGGAAGGAAGGAAGGAAGGAAGGAAGGAAAAAAGAAAAGGAGGGAGGGAGGGAGGGAGGAAGGAAGGAAGGAAGGAAGGAAGGAAGGAAGGAAGGAAGGAAGGAAGGAAGGAAAGAAGGAAGGAAGGAAGGGAGGAAAAAGAAAAGGAGGGAGGGAGGGAGGGAGGGAGGAAGGAAGGAAGGAAGGAAGGGAGGGAGGGAGGGAGGGAGGAAGGAAGGAGGGAGGGAGGGAGGGAGGGAGGGAGGGAGGGAGGGAGGGAGGGAGGGAGGGAAGGAAGGAAGGAAGGAAGGAAGGGAGGGAGGGAGGGAGGGAGGAAAAAAGAAAAGGAGGGAGGGAGGGAGGGAGGGAGGGAAGGAGGGAAGGAGGGAGAAAATAAACACTATAGAAATTGCTACATTGGAAAATAGAAATACCTTTTAGCAAAGGAGTTAAGAACTCAGCCAGGTTTAGTAACGTCTATTGCAAACTGATTTGGTATTTAAAGAACAGTGTTTTTATAAGTTGACAGAGTTGTCATGACCCTGCTAATGTCAAGAATGGCATCAAAACGTCTGTGTCAAGTTTTCTTAAAACAATCTTGCTTCCTTGTGCAGATGGTGGGAGTGACTCGTGCACAGAGGAGAGTGAAGTGTCCTATGTTGGTTTGTAAGTTCCTTGAGGCCACCTCTGTCTTCTCATCACCAGCCTGTGCACCTGGCACACATGGGTGGTTGGTAAGAACTAACTGAGTGTATGAAGAGGTGGAATGGAATATTGCAAATCTCACCACTCAAACCTCAAAACAAAACCCCCAAGTTGAGGGGTCTGAATAGGTTATCAATTTTTTTTTCTGAGTCTAAAAAGTGACATAATACACAATTCTTGCTATGGAAATTAAAACAATCCATGCAAAGGTGATCACACAGCTCCAGAAATGAAGTCAGGGTATAACATATACTTGTAGTTATGATGATTACTGCTGGGATGGCATTTGGGCTGGTGGGCAGAGTCAGGAAGCGCAGGCCCCCTGGAGATGTAGGGTTGGTAATGACTGTATTATCAGGGCGTGAGGCCCTTCAGACAAGGCTCTACCCAGCCTTCCCTGTGAATATGCATGGGACATACAATGTTCAGCAAGTGAAGAAAAGCCTACGTTCTTCTAGCTTCTGGTTAACACAAAGAGGGCGCTTGGCCCCTGTCTGCTGAGGGCTGCGGGACAAACCACATATCCATAAGGATTGGTGTGACTACACTTGAAGGCACTAATTTCTCCTGAGCCCTCAACCTCAGAACCCTGGTCAGACATCTCTGTCAAACCTTTAACTTCTGCCCTAATCTTGCTGCCCATTGCCTATCCTGGGGCTCTTTATAAAATATAAATAAAAATATAAGTAAAGATTAATAAAAAAATATGATAGACAGTAGATATCAATATTAGAAACCCTAATACCAACTGTAAATGATATTAGAAATGTGTAAATCCATTATGATCTGTTCATTTAGAAACAGTTGTTTGAAGGATGAGGTTAAATTTTTGGTATTTACATAAAAAACTTCTGATGATTGCATCGGTCTATTTTTTATTTAAGTATAGTTGATGTACAATATTATATTAGTTATATTAGTTTCAGGTGTACAGTATAGAGATTTGACATTTTCAGACCTTACAATGTGATCACCCCACTAATTCTAGTAATCACCTGTCACCATGCAAACTTACCACAATATTATTGACTGGGTGTCCATCGATTGCTGAATGGATAAAAAGATGTGGTGTGTGTGTGTGTAATGTTATGAAATATTGGGGTGTTCCAAAGTTCATTCTCAACAGGACACCCCTGCCAAAGCCCCCATGCCTGTTTTTGTCATTGCTCCCTATGCTGAGCTCCTGCAGTTCACACAGACTCTCCTATTGACATGACCATCACAGAGAAGCTCCTGTCCCACCTTCAAATGTGCTCTTAACCTCCCTTTGCCTTCTGACTCTTCACCCCATTTGCCAGTCCCTGAACTGCCATTGAATTTGTCTATAAGTTTAGTCTTTTTCTTTGGTTCCTCTCTTCTGTCCAGCCTTGCCAGTGGCAATTTTTTTTAAGACTCAAGCCTTCTTTGCCCTGAGCTCTGGCATGCCTCCTGGCCGGGTGCAAGACCCAAGCAGGAATGAACCAGACAAACTCTAACACTGTTTGCTGCCTGGTTGCCCAGCACTGTGCTTCATCTAGCTTGAACCCAGACACTCATCATTGCCAATATTTAATGAAGATGATTTTCTTTATTGAGAAAAGACATCCTAGAATGGGAGAGGTATGCTTGGCTTGTGATATAAAGTAAAATGCTTAGGCCTTGGGTTCAGAGGGCTGTGTTTAGTTCTTTTGCTCATTTAGCAAGTAGTCTTCACCACTGTTTCTTGAGTTAAGCTATTTTCTCATAAAACAGGCTGAAACATTTGTCCTGCCTACCCCTGAGATTGTTGTGAGGCTCAAAAGTTCATGAAATGAGAAAACATTCCACAAATTATAACGTACTCAATAAATATTTTGCTATCAATAATGTTATTACAAGGGCAGTTGATGAACTAAATGGACGCCAAGGGACAGCTTCATGAGTTACATCAAACAATAACTTGCATTGACATGGGCTTGCTTGTGACTCAGTGTAGCACGTGGTTGGGAGGGAGGTTTCTGCAGGCAGAGTGTCTAATTTGGGTACTCACAACACCTCTTCCTGCCTGTGTGAGCATCAGCTTCTTCTCTAACTGTGAAATTTGTGTGAGGCTATGTATTTAATTGAAGTGAGGATAAGGAAGATAGGACTATGATACTCACTCATGCCTGCTCAATGAATATAGTGTCATTGTTACTGCTATGTTTAGTTGAACTGAGTCAATTAATAGAATTAGAAGCAGGATCCAAAAAGAATGGCACCTCGACCCTTCTCTCCAGTGTAAGGTAAGGTCTTTAACTACAGTGGTCTAGGCTCTTTGTGGATTCATTCTCACTAATTAAATTGAGAGATCAGTTCAAAAACGAGATGTGAGCCTGACCAGGTGGTGGCACAGTGGATAGAGCATTGGACTGGGACTCAGAGAACCCAGGTTTGAAACCCTGAGTTCACCAGCTTGAGCGTGGGCTCATCTGGTTTGAGCAAGGCTCTCCAGCTTGAGTCCAAGGTCGCTGGCTTGAGCAAGGGATCACTCGGTCTGCTGTAGCAACCTCCCCAACAAAGCACAAATGAAAAAGCAATCAATGAGAAACTAAGGTGCCGCAACAAGGAATTGATGCTTCTCATCTCTCTCCCTTCCTGTCTGTCTGTCCCTATCTGTGCCTCTCTGTATCTCTGTCAAAAAATAAAAATAAAAAAAAAATAAAATAAAACAAGATGTGAAATTCTTAATTAGCAGTGGGGACTAGGACTGATTAACGTGTAGCAATGCTTAGTAACACTCTTTGGAGGATATCTCCAGGCACACAGGGATATTCAATGGGAAGGGAGAGTGAGCCAAAGGCTGATGAAAAGGAATATTGTTTGTGGTTCTCCCTTTGTCTCTCCAGGTGTGCAAAAAACGCTCTGCCCAGGAAACCAGAGGACTGCGTTCCCAAAAGACATGGACCAACTTTCAAGACACAACCTTGCCCACCAGCTGACACCTCCATGGGCACTGCTTCCAAGTTCACACCCAGGTTTCCTTCATTCAAGCCCTTGGTCATTCACAGCAGCTTGTTTTGGAACCATTTAGCAGAAGCCACCAAGAACAAAGCAGTTGCTAGTCACCGTAGTGTTTCCTGCCCCAGAAGAGTCCTTTAGATCTGCCTTGGCTAAAGCAAGACAAAGCCACCCCTTGTTTTTTAGTGTGCCTTTGTTCTTTCTGACTCTTGTACATTATCAATCATTTACTGTCATTTTTTTTTTTCTAAAAACATTTCACAGTGTAAATTGTGGCAAGGAAAATGGTGTGCTCCCTCTGGTTCCAGATAAGGAAAGCTGTAAATAATTTAAAATTCCTGCTGTGCAAAATTACCCAAACAGAAAGTGCATTTTTTGTGTGTGCTTGGCACTGAACAGGGTAAAATAAGAAATTGTGCCAATTTTCCTACAGGTGAAATTTTAGCTGCTTTAGAACGTAAGCACTTTGACTCAGAAATAAGTAATGTAATGAGATTTCTTGCAGGGCATGCCAGCCTTAATGGGAGGCCGTAAGAATAATGGCCCATACTTACCTTCAAGAAGAAAAAAGAACCACAAAATTACTTATTAAAAGTCTGCGCCCAGGACCATTAAGCCACACCCCCAGACTCCAAGATTGTACTAACAAATAGTATTTAGGCAATCACAACTGCCCAGATAAGCACACCAAATTTCCATGAAAAGGTATTATTTTACAGCACAAAACTCTGATATGTATGTTATTTGAATCTTTGTAAGCCACTATATTTTGAAACATCAATGTGACCTATTGTCCATCCTTTAATTAAAAGGTGGCCCCATTTGTCATAAAATGGGACCGTGTTTCACTTGACCCTCCGTCACTGTGAGCACCTCCAGAAATGCCCTGTTGTCTGGGCAAGGCCCGCAGGTGGGTACTGAGACTGGTCAAGCTCCATTCTTACGAACTGGAAGGTTCCAGAGCAAGAAGAGAGAAGCCATCTTGCCCCCAGAAGTTAACTCACATCCTTGGGAAGTTAACTCACAGCTGCATAGAGAGTGATAGAACCCCAGAGAGATTTACCTGATACTAGAATTATGTTTATGTTTCAAGGGGGAAGAAGGGGAAACTGCTCCAGGTCCCTGCACCTGGGCACCAGGGCTCACTGGGCCTTTGAAGGGACGTGATAACATTCCATAGTTAATAATGAGAACCCAGCCTCCTTTCCCTTCCACCCCTCATAAGCAAAGATTTTTCTCTTTCTTTTTGAAAAAGGGAGGAGAGACCATTCATTATTCACCTAGATGCAGACTTTGAAGTTTGTCTATGTAGGACATCTGACCTGGCTCTCATCACATCAGCCCAGGGTGTAAAAATCAGGGAGTGGTCACTACTTGCTAGAACAATGAATAAGGCCTACCTATGTCTAATCAGAACTCCTCATGTGCACACTCAAGACAAAGTTAATAAGACAAATATCAAAATCCCACAGTGATTCAAAGGAAAAAGTTACCTTACTTTGTTCCTCTTTGAGCTGCACATGCACCCAGTCAAGGCAAGAGGGGCTGGTTTGAAGGGAGAGAATGGGGTCAGTGGAAGGAATTCCAAGTTCATCTAGTGCTGCTGTTGGTGCTATTGTCTTTGCCAAATATATGGGGTTCACTTTAAGTCTGTTAAATCAGGGGTTCTCCACCTCAGCACTCCTAATGGTTTGGGCTGAATAATTCTTCAATGTAGGGGACGGTTTTGTGCATTGTAGGAGGATTAGCAGTAACCCTAGCCTCTATGAACCACATGCCAGTAGAAACGTCCCCACCCCTGAATTGTGCCAAGCAAAAATGTCTCTAGATATTTCCAGATGTCCAGTAGGGGGCAAAATTTCTCTGGTTGAGAATCATTGTCATAAATTCACTTGTGATACTAACTAGATAGACCATGTAGCACTAGCCACAGGTGACACTAGAGGGGCTAGTCTTATGCACAGGCAGATCAGGTTGTTACTTAATGGTCTATACAGGTCTTCCTAGACAATCCCAAATGGAAATTCCATTTAAATGGTAACCAAACCTTTTAATCCACACTGATAAACTTAATCTGCAAGTATCCTTGGGGAAGGGTCAGTTCCATAGGTCCACTTGAAAGACAGTGTCAGAAGAGAGGGCTGACATAGTAGATGCTTCTTGTGGGGACCAGCATTTGATAGAGAGGAAGGAATCAGACTTCTGAGGGGCAAAGGGTGCAGGAATTAAAGACCAATGTGCCAGAGATGAGATTCACTTAATATAAAATTGTGCAAAAATGAGAACCACTGAATAATGAAATATTCAGAAAACAGAACACGCAGCATTGGACAATGCCATAAAACTCACCATGTCTGGGGTGGGAAATGAGGCCCACTGTGAGCCCTGTCTTAGAGCATGAACAAACGGGCAGAGATGTCAGCTTGAGGGAGGATGTGATGAGCAGAGCCCCTGACAGCCAGCACCTTTCTCTGGTTCCTGTGAACCTCAGGACCACCTCATGCCTGGACCATACATGTGCCTTAAATTAAGGTTGTTTATCCAAATACCCTTCTTGTCCCCTGGACTGAGATTTCTGTGGGCAGTTCCTTGTCTTCACCATTACTATTTCCACCAGGGTGCCTCGCCCAGAGTCTGACACCCAGGAAGATCAGGAAATAGGCGAATCCATGCCCAAGAGAAGCACTGCCTTCATTAACCTCTGTAGAGTGGGTCTGTCATGTTGTTGGCTGTCCCTTGAGATTAAAGATGCATTTTAGAAGGTCAGCCCCTTGTGGATGGCTTTGCATACCTGCCACTGTGGACAGCCTACAGGATAGAGGAACTGGGCACCATCACCACTGCCTCAAGGACTCTCAACATGAAGGTATCAAATCCCCATATAGAATATAGTCTGTAGCATAAGTTACCACAACCTTAGCAGCTTGAAACAACGCCCAGTTATTACGTCACAGTGTCTGTGGTTCAGGATTGTCGAGCACAGCGAATCTGGGTCTTTGCTCAGGGTCTCACAGGCTGCAGTCAAGGTGTCCGCTGGGCTGTGGTTTCATCTAGAAGCTGGACCAAAGAGAACTTCAATTCTAAGCTCATGCAGGTGGATGGCAGGATTCATTTTCTTGAAGTCATAGGAATGAAGAGCTATAATTTCTCCATGGCTGCTGGCCAGAGGCTGTCTACAGTTCCTACAGATGCCTAAGGTTCCCTGCCACATGGCTCTCTCCATAGATAGTCCACAGTATGTTCCTCAAGGCAGAAGAGCAGAGCCGGACTTCGAACAAGACAGCCTTATTATAAGGAATCTCAACTCCTTTGGAATATTCTATTAATAACATGTGAATTGGGTATCCACCCCCACTCATTGGAAGGGGTTTCTCAAAGGCATGGGATCATTGGGGATCACAAGAGGCTCTGTCCACCACAGGAAGAAATAAAATTAAAGAGAACTGTCACCTCTCTCTCCTGCACAGCATCCAGCAGCTGTTTGCAAGGGAAGTGACACCATCACTTTGCAACAACTATGGTTATTCCCCATTGAGGGGCAAAGCTAAAGAGAGAAAAGTGGGCTACCAGGTGGTATCCCCCTTTTCCATGCCGCAAACCACAAGGCAGGAGGTATCCGGGCCAGAGAGCAGGGTCACCTCTCACTCATCCCTCTGACCTACATTCTCCTGCACAGAATGGAATGGGGGAGAGAGAAGACGGTCCAATCACTTCTGATACCTTGGAACAAAATGCTGCATTTCATAAATATTAGGTGTGGGAGGAAACCCAAGGTCACACTAACCCTTTCCCACCCCTGCACAGAACCGAATGCCCTTAGCTTAATCTTGGGAGCAGCCAGCATCTTATTTTGGAATGAGGGGTCACACATGGAAGCTTCTCCTCCTGGAAACCTGGCCCATCCTCCCTTCATCCACTCCGATCAACTTTGTTCTGGATTTTCCTTGGAATTCTCTTCCAACTTCATGAGAAGTACACTCATTCCGCCTCACTGGTGTGCTTCCATACCCTGTTCTTACCCACTGTTTGACTAAGCACAAAATGTTTTCTTCATCAGGAAAATTTAATTAAGAGGCCAATTACTCAGCTTGCCCAATCATGCCAAAGGCTAAAAATAGAGTGAGAAAAAGTCCTCCCAGCCAAAGAAGCAAAAGTGAACCACATTCTAAACCACTCTCCGCAGTGACTTTGTCAAGAAGGAAGTAGCCACTATTTCTCATTACCTGAATGAAGCACTGTGTTCTGAGTTAGCTCCTTGACTTTCATCTTTCCTCACCCCCACCCTACCCAAGATGGTTATTTGATCTCATCACACAATTCAAATTGCTCCTTCTCCTCATTTACCCTATTTCTTAGTGGCCACAGATAAAGATGTGCTCCTGGCTTGTAGCTCACTATGACCACTGCATTGTTTTCCTTTGATTCTCACAGAAGTCACTTGCAATTTCTTTTACCTCTCACTGCATGTGACACTTATACACTTTTTACTTACTTTGATCCTTTTTTGAAAATATTGTCAGGTGTTTCATCAACTTAGACATCTTGGGTTTGTAGCAGGGGTCGGGAAACTTTTTGGCTGAGAGAGCCATGAACGCCACATATTTTAAAATGTAATTCCATGAGAGCCATACAATGACCCGTGTACATTGCGCATTATCCAATAAAAATTTGGTATTGTCCCGGAGGACAGCTGTGACTGGCTCCAGCCACCCACAACCATGAACATGAGCAGTAGGAAATGAATGGATTGCAATACATGAGAATGTTTTATCTTTTTTAAGTTATTATTTTTTTTTATTAAAGATTTGTCTGTGAGCCATCGAAAGAGCCATAGATTCCAGGCCCCTGATTTCTAGCCTTGAAAAAGTCTTCAAAGATATCAGCCCCCTCAGCTTACAAAGGAGGATGGTAGGAACAATGCCATCAGGTAACTTGCCAAGTCCCCTATGGTGACTTCATGTGAGCAGAATTAGGTCACACATGAATCCTTGAAGTTACCAGACCCTAGACTGGCTTTATGGAGACAACCATGGAGACAGTGGACTGCCAGATTTACTGTGACTGATGAGAAGACAGGGTCACAACTAAACTACAGCCCAGAAGAACCTAAAAGGAGCCACACTTGGGGAATCACTTCTGGGAGCTAATCACAGGCTTCCCCCCCCCCCCTGCATTCTGCATTTTTCAGTAATTTTCTTTCTTACCTTTTTGGGACCCATGTTTCTTGTAATACTTGCACTAGATGCTTTCATCCTCCAATTGTGCTCCCTCTACCTCTAATCTTGTGACTTTATCAGTCCACGTGCTACCAATAAACCTCTTCCTCAACTTGAAATGTCACCTTTCTAGTCATGTCCTACTAAGAGCGACCTGATCATTCCTGTCTCCTGTGCACCACGTAGTTATAAGAGCTGTGATTTTTGGAATGCCCAGCATGTACCCAGCACCGTGGTTGATAGTAATCATGTATCAATGTAATCATCAAAAAAACCCTATGAGCCTGACCTGTGGTGGCGCAGTGGATAAAGTGTTGACCTGGAATGCTGAGGTTGTCGGTTCAAAACCCTGGGCTTGCCTGGTCAAGGCATATATGGGAGTTGATGCTTCCTGGTCCTCCCCCTGTTCTCTCTATCTCTTTCCTCTCTCTCTCTCTCTCTCTCTCTCTCTCTTCAATAAAAATGGATAAATAAAATCTTAAAAAAAAAAAAGACTAAGTTTTTTAAAAAAAAAAACAAAAACCCTATGAACTAGGTGTTGTTTCCACCCTACATAGGAGGAAACTGGAGCCTCAGGAAGGTTGATGACTTGCTCATTCTCATCCACTAGTTCAGTGTAGTGTCAGGATTTGAACCTACATCTGACTCTAGAATCCACATTCTTTCTGACACAGCACAGTATCTCAATGTGCCTGGAATTTTTCCTTGGGACCCTTTAGTACACATACACATCAGATTATTTATTCTCATTCATACATAGAAAGGAGAATGCCCGTATCGAAGTGTACAACTAGTGGCTCACAGTTCCCCAGGCTTTGTTCCAGTTCACACAATCATCACAAATGCATGTGTATAGTGCACTCCTCTATTTTGAACGGCACACATCTCAACCTTAGAGAACTCCCAAAGTGAACAAAGATCTGTGCAGTCCAAGATTCGTACTGTCACTCCCTGCCCTCCTGCCACCATCTTGCACTCTGACCACTTCAAAGTCACATAGACTATTTGTCTTACAGCCTTCTTATGTGCTTGACAGCTCATGTCCTTGCCAGGGATGTGGAGAATTTAACATGGTGGTTTTCTGGTTTTTCTGTGTGTTCTGAGTGTGTGACCTGATTAGTGCTATATAATGTTGAAACATTTTGAGATTTTTTTAAATTCAACTTTTCTTTTTTTCCTTTTGTTTCTGAGTTTCTCTCCCCTGTTCGCCATTTCCAGGATAATTTTTTTTGGTCTATCTCTAAGTAGTCCTTTGTGACTCTACCCTGAATGTTTCCTGTTCTTTGTGTTGTTTCTAAAGAAATTGCAGTTTTCTGGGCTCTAATTAAAGTGCCCCACAGGCTGGAGCCAGTTTTCCTCTGCTTTGCGTGATATTGTGCTTTCTGCTCCACCTTCTGGATGCTGAATTCTTCTGTACAGGGTTGCCTCAAATGCTCATAAGAACCTGAGACAATCAATACTCAGAAATCAGAGGCATTTTTATATGCCAACAATGAACAGTCAGAAAGAGAAATTAAGGAAACAATCCCCTCCACAATTACAACCAAAAAAATAAAGTACCTAGGAATAAACTTAACCAAGGAGACTAAAGACTTGTACTTGGAAAATTATAAAGCGTTGATAAAAGAAATCAAGGAAGATACAAACAAGTGGAAGCACATACCGTGCTCATGGTTAGGAAGAATAAACATCATTAAAATGTCTATATTACCCAAAGCAATTTATAAATTCAATGCAATACCAATTAAAATACCAATGACTTACTTCAAAGATATAGATCACATATTCCAAAAATTTATATGGAACCAAAAAAGAACATGAATAGCCTCAGGAATCTTAAAAAAGAAGAATAAAGTGGTAGGTATCACACTTCCTGATATCAAGTTATACTACAAGGCCATTGTACTTAAAACAGCCTGGTACTGGCATAAGAACAGGCATATAGATCAATGGAACAGAACAGAGAACCCAGAAATAAACCCACAGCTCTATGGACAACTGATATTTGACAAAGGAGGTAAGGAAATACAATGGAGTAAAGACAGCCTTTTCAACAAATGGTGCTGGGAAAATTGAACAGCTACCGGCAAAAAAATGAAACTAGACCACCAGCTTACACCACTCACAAAAATAAACTCAAAATGGATCAAAAACTTAAATGTAAGCCATGAAATGATAAGCATCTTAGAAGAAAACATAGGCAGTAAACTCTTCAACATCTCTCAGAGCAATATATTTGCTGATTTATCTCCATGGGGAAGTGAAATAAAAGACAGGATAAACAAATGGGACTATATCAAACTAAAAAGCTTTTGCACAGCTAAAGACAATAAGAACAGAATAAAAAGACAAACTACACAATGGGAGAACATATTTGACAATACATCTGATAAGGGGTTAATAACCAAAATTTATAAAGAACTTGTAAATCTCAACACCAGGAAGACAAACAATCCAATCAAAAAATGGGAAAAAGAAATGAATAGATACTTCTCCAAAGAGGACATACAGATGGCCAATAGGCATATGAAAAAATGCTCAACATCACTAATCATTAGAGAAATGCAAATTAAAACCACAATGAGATATCTACCTCACACCAGGCAGAATTGAGCTCATCAACAAAACAACACAGAATAAGTGCTGGCTGGCGAGGATGTGGAGAAAAGGGGAACTCTCCTGCACTGCTGGTGGGAATGCAGACTGGTGCAGCCACTGTGGAAAACAGTATGGAGATTCCTCAAAAAATTGAAAATCAAACTGCCTTTTGACTCAGCTATCCCACTTTTAGGAATATACCCTAAGAACACCATAGAACGGTTCCAAAAGGAGAAATGCACCCCCTTGTTTGTGGCAGCATTGTTCATAATAGCGAAGATCTGGAAACAGCCCAAGTGTCCATCAGAGGACGAGTGGATTAAAAAGCTTTGGTATATATATACTTTGGAATACTACTCAACCATAAGGAATGATGACATCGGATCATTTACAATAACATGGATGGAACTTGATAACATTATACGGAGTGAAATAAGTAAATCAGAAAAAACTAAGAACTATATGAATCCATACATAGATGGGACATAAAAATGAGACTCAGAGACATGAACAAGAATGTGATGGTAATTGGGGGTGGGGGGGAGGGGGGAGGGGGCGAGGAAGGAGAGAGGGGGTGGGGAGGGGAGAGGTACAAAGAAAACCAGATAGAAGGTGACAGAAGACAATTTGACTTTGGGTGAGGGGCATACAGCATAATCAAATGTCAAAATAATCTGGAGATGTTTTCTCTCAACATATGTACCCTGATTTATCAATGTCACTGAATTAAATTTAATTTTAAAAAATGATTTAAAAGAATACCATAAAAAAAAAGAACCAGAGACAGATGTGTGTTTGTTATACTTTTCTAAGTTGGAAACACAAATATCGGATTCCTTCTCTTCTTGACAGACCAGCTCTGAACATGTAGGAGTAACTGCATATTCCCAGCTACTTTGATGAGCCCGTAGGTGAGGATTAGCCTTGCTGAGACCTACTGCCAGAGTGGTCTATGCAGGAAAATGCCAAAATGAAAGAATTCTGTTTTTTCTTATAAAAAAAAAGTAATAATCTAAGTCTTCTGATTCTGGGTTGATATAGTAAGACATGGTAGACCTACATGACCGCTACAAAGTTTTTTTTAAAAATCTGGATAAATTACACAGCTCATGTTTTCAAAAGGTTGAAGAACTATGAAGGTGAGACCAGAAGTGCTAAGGCTCAGAGGTACCAGGGCTCCTCCTAGGTGAAGTGGGAACTGCTGGCTGTTCTTCTCAGCATATTTGTCAGGTCTGGACATGAGTTGAAGATCAGGCTCAGCCCACAGTGAGGGGTGCTGCTCGTAGATGTTGGGCAGGCACCTGTACAAAGAGCGAGGGACTGGAGACCAGCAGAGCCCCTGAAAAACCATGTCCTCCCTGTGGACGTTTGCTGAGCTCTGCAGCAGCGCTGGAAGCCAGACAAACATAGACGGCCACTTCATACCGTAATCCAGAGTTTAAGAGACCAAGTCCCAGCAGAGACAAAAACTCTGCCCCCAAAACAAAGGCAGTCTCCCTCTGAAGTGATCAGCTGTGTTTGCACTTGTGTGAAGGGAGAGCTAAGCTCAGAAACTCTGAAAGACTGAATATTCAGAGCTGAGTAAACAGAGACTGTCAATCAGAAGTCTAGGACAGTCATGCCGGATAAGGGGGCTGGGCATAGCAACTGAGGCAAATCTCCCTGGAGTCCCTTAGGGGCCAGCATCCCATGAGAGGAAGGGGCCCTGCCAAAAATATACACTGGGTCAAGACATTTGCCAAATTTTCTGAACTTGTGAAAGGTGAGAGGCTCACATCCCTGGGGCATAGAATATTCTGAGGTGAGGTGATTGAGCAAAAACCTAGGAGCACACCCAAGAAACAGGAACTTACCAGATAAGAAAAAGAATCTGCTAAAATTACATTCAGCCGAATTTACAATCATCTTAACTGGACTGAAGTGATCAGTCTCTTGTCCTATATGCCCACAGAAGATAAAGAAGATATTACTTAGAGCATATGTGATTTTTTTATACACTTAAAACAAGAAACACCTAAACAAACAGGAAAATCAATGACTTTGGATGATATATATGATAAGTGTTTATGGTTAAGTAATTTTTTTAGAATATTGATATCCATTTTCAGTCTTACTGAATTCTGATTTTAAAAATGTCATTTTTTGAATTATTCCTTTGAGAATAAATATTTTCTTTGTTGTCTAAGGTATGATTGATAGTTTGACTCTCTCAATAATCCATAAAGTCCGATGCCATTTTTTAAGGATAAAGACTTTCTCAGACCAAGGCTGAATGAATTCATGGCTAACAGAGTTATGCTATAAGAAATAATAAAATAAGTCCTCTAGGAAAATGAAGAATTATGTAAGTCAGAAATTGGAATCTACCTAGACAGACGAAGACTGCTGTCCAGGCTGCTGCCTGTCAAGTTGGAGATGGAGGTGAAGGAAAACATATTGACTAGGTGTTGTTTAGCAGATGATGGTCAGCAGTTATATTTACCTTATATAATATTTGTGGTTTATAAGCATTACGTGACCTTAGCAAAAGTGTATTTCCTGTATCCTTTAGCTAGGTTTGAATCCAGAGGCCCCAAGCAGTAACACTGGCATTATTTCCATTACAAGGGGGCGCCATAAATACTATTTGCTTTTGGGTTCACAATTACTTTGCCCTTCAGGATTATCCAAGGGAAATCTTGAGAAAAATACCTTCTAAATAGATTATTTTCACAGTATTGTGTTATAAACATATCCTCAGCTCCCAGTTAGATACTCTGCAAACTGAAGCAGCTACTGGGGTTGAGATGTATGCTCAACTGCCCTTAGAAGCCCGCTTTCTACGTGTCATTGGCAGCATCTGCAGCCCCCAGAATGTCAAGGTGTTGGCAAATTTCTGAAATTGGCATTTAGTCATCCCTATGCAATTACCCATTATGGGACGATGGGAAAAACAGGTCTAGACGTTAACTCTGACTCTGGACAAGACTAATACCCTTTGCCTGCATTTTGCACCTGTAAAATGGGGGCTAGGATCACTGCCTCTTAACACCCATGATACTTAGCCCTGATGTAACATATGTGCCAATCATTATGTGGCAGAAATATAAGGTTATAGTAATTAAATATATAGAACTATAGAAAAACATGAAAGATATATAAAAATAATTAGAATATAATTTTAAAAGCAATTAAGGAAATTAAATAAAGTTATGCTGTCTGGATAGGAATTAATATAGTGTGTACAGTTATGATAAACAGACTCTGCCTTTCGAGCAGGGCTCAGTGTGTGCGTGAAGTTACATATAGATAAGAAGTAGCTTGATGTCATAACTCTGTGGGTTGACGTAGACAGGAGGCTTCCCTAGGAACATCTTTAAAGTGGCTTGATGTAACATTTCAGTAGACTATTAGAAAAAGGGCTCCCTGCAAGGAATTTCCAAAAAGGTGGTTTGAGGTGATAATCTTGTAGATTGACATCTGTTAGAAGGCCTTGGCCAGAAAAGGTACTAAAGCTGAGGGCCCCCTGCTGTAGTCGCCCAGACTCCAACATGAACGTGGACTGTCTCCGCTGCTCTGACCAAAGACAGCTGAGAGGAGCACGCCGACAGGGCCCCTTAAGCTGTACCCAGGCACAGCAAAAGGATTTGTGAGTAATAAACTGCCTGTGTGATTCCTGCAACTAACTTGCGTGTTGATTGTCTTTCCTCTGGTGGCAGTTAGTGTGGGCACTGAGAAGTAGCATCCTCATAGCCACCTCAAGAGTAGTCTCGAAAAGACTGCCAGTCCTGCTGATAAGCAGGAGTGTCCCACCTCACAGGGAAGTTGAATCAGGGATGCCTAATCGGCGTAGAGCTTGGGCTCTACTGGGACGCATTATGAGCTCATCACTGGGGCTGCTTGCTGCTGCAGGCTCCAGGATCTGGTAAAAATTTCCAAGTAGTACAAACACTGGTTATTTTGCTTCTGATTAACAATTCCTTGGAGATTTCCTGAGTTAAAGAAAGAGGATGTTTACCTGTGGATCTCATCAGCCATGATTGCCTCATAGCCTATGGCTATGGACAGTGGATGGTACAAAGGATGAGTTCCTAGAGGTACCTTCTCTTGAATACAAGATGGTTCTTCTCTGTATGAGATGGCATTCAAAACCTCAATCATTCATTCTACAAATACTTCTTCTGTCCCGTGTTGACTACTCCTGACCTAATGGTGAATGAAACAGACATGCGCCTCCTCTCACAGAGCTTCCAGTCCATAGGGGAGGATGAATTTTAACCCACAGATCACACCAGTAGTAATTGTAGCAAGTGTTAGGAAGGAAAAACATAGTATGGTTGGGGGAGGGGCCAGAATTATAAGAAAGTAGGGACTGGGGACCCCAAGTAAGCTAGGGTCTGGAAGGCTAACCAGGAAGAATTGCACTGACTTTGAGATGCTACAGTGTGAGAGGAGCTGGGCTGACGGCAGGCGAGACGAGAACCCGGGAGCATGTCATCTACAAGCAGGTGCTGGCAAACATTTTCTACTAAGGACAGCCTAGGACACATTGTTGGCTTTGCAAACTGCACTTGTCACAACTACCCACTCTGCTATTACAGCACAAGCCACAGACAAAAAAAAAAAAAAAAAGAAAGAAAGAAAAAGTAAGCAAATAGGGGCAGTTGTCCTCCCATAAAATAATTCATGAACACTGAAATTTACATTTTTCCTGTCATTATCAAATGTCACAAAGTATTCTTCTTTGATGGGTTTTTCCCCCAACCAATTCAAAATATAAAAAAACACTGTTAGCTCACAAGGTACACAAAAACAGACAGGGGACCACATTTGGCCCATAGCCTATAGGTTGCAGACACCAGGCCAAGAAGGAGGTCGTGGCTGGCTGTGCACCACGTGCCTGGGAGGCCTTCACAGACAGGACCCAACATAAAGGAGCACGCAAGGAATGCTTTCTTCCCCAGAAGCTATGTGCAAATTGAAACTGCTATTTTGTAAACTATTCAATATTATACAACCTGACCTGCGGTGGCGCAATGGCTAAAACACTGACCTGGAATCTTGAGGTCTCTGGTTCAAAACACCTGGCTTGCCTGGTCAAGGCACATATGGGAAGCAACTATTGATGCTTTCTGTACCTCTCCCCTTTTTTCTCTCTCTCTCCCCCTCTCTGTAAAATCATTAAATAAAATCTTTTTTAAAAATACTACACAAACATTAGTATTCTATTATAGTTGTTTATGGTCTTATCAAATGTTAATGTCAGGGCCAGGGAAAGGGTATCTAAATCACCTCATTTGCATATAAGGAAAATGTACAATTGCCCAAGGTCAAGGGTGTGTTCTTAGGAGACCTCATTTAAGACTACAAAGGGGTAATCTCCTCTCTACTGGTGATGAATGTGCCCTCTAGTTCAAACTGCTTACAAATTTAATCCCGGCTGCTAATGAGCATCAGTTAACAAAATGGGGAGTGTCCCAGGGTAGCATTCTTTTTCCTAAAGAGGAAAAGCTCAGGAAACCTGTATACATTTTCACATAGTCAACAACTAGTACAATTATTATAACAATAGATATTAGTGCAGAGGAGATCAGTGAACAGAACAGATAGGACCCCTCCTTTGTGGAAATTACAGTAATGTGAATTAGATACAAATATTGATCAATTTACAACCTATGAAACTTACAACCATTCAACTTTACGACCACAATCGCTAGCCTCGACTGCTCCACGTCTGGCAGCACAAGCGTTGCCCAGCTGGGCGTACAACAGTGCGGACCAGCTTCCGGCAGCACTACCATCTCCACATGCACCATTTTAACTGTTATCCCAGACTCGGTACAGCAATTTGTGTTTTGTGTCTTGGATATTTTTCATCAAACCCCTCCCAAGATGTCTACCAAGAGGAAATTGTCTTTGCAAATATTAAACCAGTTGTACTGGTAATGCAGTGTTTTGCTTAAACCTGATGAATGTAAAAATAAGAAACAAAATGGTGTAGAGATAATACAAATGACATAAATGAACAAAGAAAATTATAATATATAACAATAATGAAAGAAAATTATGATAAAATATGACTTAGAGATTTTTATAACATCATTTTATAGTACTGTACATATAGCCTACTCAACTTATGACCAAATCGTGTTACAACCATCTGTCAGAACCAATCGTGGTCGTTAAGTCGAGCACTAGCTGTAGTAACTGATTACACAGAATTAATATTCTCATAACCAAGACAGCACCATAAAGAAAAAGTATAGGAAACCATTTCATCCAGGTTGGGACACTGGCCAACCCCTTGTGTGTGTTCTATTGACAGAACAACCCCAGAGCTGAAAAGGGCTTAGCCAGGCATGGCCAATAGTTTTTGCTCCCAGGCCAGATTAGAAAAAACTTTTTTCACAGGCCAGACGAAATATTAAAATTTAAAAATGTTAAATACAAAAACAATTAATTTAAGTAAATAAAATTTTATTATGTAATTTGTTTATGAATAAATGTGAGTGAAAAAAATTTAATATACAATATTATTTTAATAAAAATATATTTTAATAAAAATATAATTACATACTACATAAATATCCAAACTGCATTGCAATTATTTCATTTTACAAACAGCCTGGACACATTTTCAGTTATCAACTGCAGCTATTGTCTATGCTACAATGCCACTTGATTCAGCACACTTGACCACAAAAATAACGAATTGTTTGACCTTGGGTGCATACTGGCAAACTCCACCTAAAAGAATGTGGGTTTCACATCACCGCTAAACGTCAAACAGTTCATATCAAGTACAGATGAGTACAAAAGTTGTAAATCTTTAAAATGAAATTTTTTTAAAAAATAAAGAAGTATTGTGAATCCATTCGACCAATTATTGGAAGTTAACCCTAGATTAGTCACATCCAGAATTCTTTTCCATGTATCACTATCTTCTTAAATATCTCGATTTCCAATAATCAAAGACGCTTCAGCTTCTGAGTAGCTGAGATTTTAAAGTAGCGGAGAATATTAAAAATTTAATTGCGGGGGGCCGCATAAACTCATTACAATTTGGCCCGCGGGCTGTATGTTGGCCATGCCTGGCTTAGACCATTGGGAAAACTCAACAATGGTCTTTGGGACCGCATACATTGAGGACATAAGGTATAAGTCAAGGCTAAGTCTCCAACCAGGCGGATCCTACATGACCTCCTTGGTCCCAGTGAGGAGCTTGGATTTTACTCTTTGGGAGTCTCTAAGGGGTTTAAAACAGTCACTCTGGGACTTTATGTTTTAACAGGAGGACGAGTAGAGGGCAGGCCTCAGTGCTGGACCTGGGTTCTAAGGCAACTAGATCGAATGATGTTACATCATACATACAATAAGGCTGAAGTCACTAGGTTCTTCGTGTGGCGGTTCCACCACTGACATACCCAGGATACAAGATGAAGGTCATTCTAGACTTCTCCCCTTGTTCGTGTACCATCTATAAGTGGGCACAGGTGTGTTAAGGACCAGTACTATGCATGTGGGACTGCACTTAGCATAATAGGAGGTTCAAGAGGTAGAGGTCATAAGCTTGACCATCCTTGTCTGAGGCCATAGACTATTCAGGAAACAATCCAGGTCTGAGGTTTGGAAATATGGCACTTAAGAGAACCCAGGGGGATTTTTTTATTGAAAGATATTCTATTTTCCTCAGTTAAAAGAAATTAACAGATTTTTCATAGTTTCTTTAAAATTTCTCTGAATGTTGAAATAAACTTTCCTTCCTATCTCAATTATTTTCTGTACACATCTTTCCTCTGTTTATAAATCATTCTCCAAAGATAGGACATAAGGCACAAAGGCACCATCTAAAGGGTTATCCCCATTGAATTCAATGGGGTTTCTTAGAGTGTATTGTCAGAACTCTTAATATCACCCTCACTATTCTCAAAAATTAAAGAGTGAACGTGCCCAGTTATAAACACAGTACTATTTTGCTTATTAAAATAGACGTATCATTATGTAGGGTGAAGGAGAGATTAACTAGACTTATTGTGGTAACTATTTCACAATGTACACAGATACTGAACTATTGTATTATGCCATACACCTGAAACTAACAGAATGTTATATGTCCACTACATTTCAATAAAAGTAATAATACAATAAAATGTACATATGATTTATTTAAATGTGATTAAAGTTATTTAATTTGGAGTAAAAGAATGATGAGCATTCAACATAAAAATATTCTCAGCCAATGAACTGTGTCCTTGTCCTTCCCAGACTCTCCCTAAAAGTACTACTGCATCTGACTCAAAACTGATATTTGGTATCTTGCACTTAAAGCCTGTGTTAGTTTGCTAGGGCCGCCATAACAAAGTTCCACAGACTGGGAGCCTGAAACAACAGAAAGTTATCTTCTCACCATTCTGGAGGCTGGAAATCTAAGACCAAGGTGTCAGCAGGGTTGGGTTCTCCTGCGGCCTCTCTCCACGGCTCATAGATGGCTGTCCTCTCCTTGCTTCGTCTCATGCCTGCCCCTCTGTGTGTTTGTCCTTACTGCCTCATCTTATTAGGACACTGGTCAGATTGCATTAGGGCCCACTCTCGTGACCTCATCTCTAAATACAGTCACATTAGAGATTAGGGTCTCAGTATATAAATTTGGGGGGATACATGATTTATCCAGGAACATTGCCCAGTAAAAAAAGATGCCTGACCTGTGGTGGTGCAGTGGATAAAGCGTCGACCTGGAAATGCTGAGGTTGCCGGTTTGAAACCCTGGGCTTGCCTGGTCAAAGCACATATGGGAGTTGATGCTTCCAGCTCCTCCCCCCTTTTCTCTCTCTGTCTCTCCTCTCTCTCTCTCCCTCTGTCCCTCCCTCTCCTCTCTAAAAAATGAATAAATAAATAAATAATTTTAAAATGGAGGGGGTATCCTGGAAGAATCAATGTTCCCAAGAGGGCCTGGGCAAAGACAAGGCAGAAGAGACACAGTGTGAAGCTTTTATCACTGACCTGGGTCCTTGGGTTCACCCCAAGGACAGATACCGGCTCAGAGTGGGAGGAGGGAGAGAGGGGGAGGAGAACAGGAACTGTGATCAGTGGATGTGGCTTAAACACAGGAGAGCATTAGGGACTGACTGGAGATGCTGAGGGTCATGCCTGCCTGTTCCTGCATGCTTGTCGAGGAGAGGAGAGGAGAGAGGATTGAGTCAAAGGCATCTCCTTTGTCACCTGGAGCTACCTGTGTTCACTGTAAAAAAAAGAAAGTTGTTTCTCAAGAGCTCTACCTCTCCAACATGCAATGTAACGACTGTGTGAGTGAGTGACCTGCATCCACGCAGATGTGACATGTAGGAGTTCATGTAGTATTATAATACACATGTTTACCATCTGGTTAATGGTGGGGGTGGGGGGTTGGGAAAAATAGATACTAGCCATGATAGAAATCTAGAGCACAGTAAAACCCTGCCCAAAAAAAAGAAGAAAAATATTATCTAAAAAAATGTAACCTAGCTGTATGGTGAGTGTGCATTCAGCAAAATCTAACCTGGGAAAGCCTGCAGGTCACACAGCACAGATGCTTCAACACGCACATTGTAAGAACAAGAAAGGAGATGGAAGGGATGGATGGGAACATGTAGACTCAAAGGCTTCAGAAACTGTCAGATTAGAGAAAAAAATGAATAAGCCAAGTTATACTAGGGATTTGTATTTGGGGGGGGGGTTTAATTGTAAAGACAGGCAAGGCAGTTGTCACTATGAAACTTTGGGGGTTACTTTGGGGGATCTGGTGTGATTGGAGTGAGGCCCATGGAGAAGTTTCTGGGTGAAAGCAAAGCACTATTTTGGCCTGGGTCTCAGGTGCAAGTGTGTTCCCATTAGAATGACTAATTAAGCTCTGCATGTGTTCCCTGGGGTTTTTTGGATCTCCAATGTTTAACGATACTATTTTAAAAAGCAACCCCCCCAAAACCCCCCAATAACCTAGGATCTTCAAAATTGTCTTCCCCCTCAAAAAATAAATGTGTTTGTGTGTGCAGGGCTAAGTCTTTAGGGGGAAGGAGAGATAGAAGGTCAGGATATAGCTTTGGGGGAAGAATGTGAAGCAAAAATAATTATTGTTGGTCACGCAAGGCCACGCCAGGAGAACTTCTCACAGAATCCATTTCTTGGTGTTGAGGGATAGTTAAGACACATGTGTGGTTAATGAGAGGTGCAAACAGTCAAAGTAGTTAAAATTTAGCAGAAAGAATATTATTGGGAAGACTGTGTGAGTTTTATAACCATGTAGAGGGCATGTATATCAAATACCAGGCTCTAGCACATTTTAAAAGTCATCATGCCTGACCAGGTGGTGGCGCAGTGAATAGAACATCAGACTGGGATGTGGAGGACCCAGGTTCCAGACCCCGAGGTCACCAGCTTGCGCGCAGGCTCATCTGGTTTGAGCAGAGCTCACCAACTTGGACCCAAGGTCACTGGCTCGAGCAAGGGGTCACCAGGTCTGCTGTAGCCCTACGGTCAAGGCACATGTGAGAAAGCAATCAATGAACAACTAAGGTATTGCAACAAACAACTAATGATTGATGCTTCTCATCTCTCTCCGTTCCTGTCTGTCTGTCCCTATCTGTCCTTCTCTCTGACTCTCTCTCTCTCTGTCTCTGTAAATAAAAATAAATAAATAAATAAAATTAAATTTTAAAAAATCATCCTATATGTCCCAGAAATTGGGACTTCCCACCGGCGTTGCTGATAGACTTGTGAATCCTTGACTGGAGACGTGCACAAGGGGCTTCCTAGTGAGCTGTCCAGCTGCAGGTTTGCCCTAGGCTCATCCATACGGCATGGCAGAGACCCATTTGATTCTTAATACTATCACTCTGAACAATCAATATTTCTGTCTCATATTCATTATTTGAAATATTTATGTGAAAAGTAATCTACATGCTAAAGGTTCATTCCCTCAGTTAAATATATTTCTCTGCTGGTTAAGCAGGTGTTCTATTTATGGCTAAAGCCAAAGTGTGTGCATCATCTGTTGTCCTGGGAAGGAAGCCGGCCAGCAGGACAGGAAGTGTGCTTTAGCTACGAGCAATCCAATTTACCCCATTGTCTCCTTGGATTAAGCGCCAGCTCAGCTAGCCCGGGCACATAGTTGAATTGAATTAACAAGGTTATTCAAAGCCTGAAATCACTGTGATAGAACCATGTTTTTTATAGGGCAATCTTATCCCTTATTTTCAATTAGACTTCTCTTGCTTTCTCCAAAGTAAATTAAAATTCTTTATTAAAATAAATAGAACTTTCTTTTAAAACTTCTCCGTTTACAAATGTGGCATGTACTTGGTAGACCTGGCTGCCCAGGCCCAAAGGGAGACATTGGAACATGGGTTCCTCAGGCCCTTGTTACTGACAACAGTCTTACTATCTCTGAGATTTCGGATCAATTGCACACAATAGAATTTGGGGGTGGGAGCCAGGACTTAGAAGAATAAGGAAAAGTGTGGTGATGGGCCAGAAGAAATTCAATCATATAGTGCAGAGGGTAATACTGGACAGATTTTAAATGAACCCTTCATAAACACTCCTAAAAAGACTATGCAGAAAGGGGTATATGCTGAAATTAGCTTTTATACTATTTAGGGCTGGCTGTAAATAAGGCTTCTGAATAAAAGTAGAAAAAGAAAGCTTGAATCAAAGGTCTTAGATGTCAAAAGAATCCTAGCAGTCACCCAGGCCAGGCCAGCCCAGCCCAGCCCGACACTCACACAGCATACATGAGTTCCTTGCACAGCCTCTCTGACAAGCTGTCATTCAACTGCTGAGTTAGGGCACCGAGGGAGGGACCTCGGGGACTTAAAGATGAACAACACTTGAGCTGGCCCCGGGAAGAGTGATAAACGAAGTCTACTTTCAGAGCTCCCAGGTTCCCAACCCCATGCCCTTTCCCCTCTGCAGAGAATCTCCACCCTTTTCCATCTGCCCATTGCCCCCTCATATCCAAAATGGGTTGTACTCCCTATGTGATAACAAGCTCCCTATCATGGGAAGCAACCAAGCCAAAGCTGCATAACCATGACCCAGGAACACTGTGGAAATGCACTGAGTGGAGAGCCAAGGCTGAGGCCCTCTGTCCACACATTAGCTGAGGCTCTTATGACCTCAATTGTATATATTGATGGAAAGTCAAAAAATTTTTCTTTTACAATAGGCCAGGCATGATGCTGGGCATTACCTGAAAATTGCAAAGTAAATAATTATTCATGCTTTATTCATCACTCTAGACATAGCCTGTTGAATGGAACAAAGTAAGTGCTCAGTATTTGTTGAATGAATGAATGAATTAATTAATTAATTACCGGTACAAAGCTAAATGACCATTAGCTAAGTGATATAATCAATTTGTTGAACCCTCAGTGACTAACTTTCCTTAAATGGGATTAATAATGACACTAATCTCTTAGGTTTTTAAGAATTAAATTTAAAATATATAAACTGCTGTTTTTGCCCATAGAAGAGTAACTGATAGAGTATGAGCATGCTTGCCATTAAAACAGAGTAGAAAAACGTATGAAATAGATATTTTTGGACATTGGACAATACACAGTACAGAGCTGTGATTCCTGATTAAGGACAGCAAGTGAGGGAAGCAAGGGGGATGTCCAGGTTCTACTCCTGGAAGCAGTTTCCGGCCACAAGACAGAGAAGGGAACACAAACAGAACCCAGCCATCTGCTGGGCTGGGAAAACGGCTAGACTTCAGGAGCCATGTGGCAGGTAGAACTTGTGGAGCAGTTACCCAGCGAGAAGGAAGTTACCTAAACAGGGAAAGGCTTTAAAAATCTACACAAGGAGTCCCTTGAATACGAATCTGCACATGGTGCAAGGTAAAAAGCCACAAGGCTGGACAAGGAACAATGACTGGGGAATGAAAACTTATTTGTGGTAATTATAGGCTAAAACATTCCAGAGTTCACACATGACTGGGGATTATGCAGGTACCCACCAGATAGCAATTGTTCACTGAGCACATGGGGCATTCGTTACAGACACGAGAAGGGCTATGTCTGAGTAGAGAGATAAACTAGCCCTAAGAATGGGCTACTCTAGACCCATTCCATAATATTTTTTAAAAGACAGCAGAGAGCTTCCCCAGACCTTGGGCTGCAGAAAACCCAGACCTCAGCCAGCCCTGCACCTGGACAAACCCAGAAATGGCCAGAAGTGAAGTCTTACCCTACAGAGCCTCATCGGAATGGGAAACCTTGTGCACATCTGTTTGTGACATACGATTTGTCACTGGGTCCACATCTGGGTGGGCTGGTCTGTCTCTAGCTCATTCCCCAGCTGAGCCCCGGTGCGGACAGCTCTGGGTAGCGGGGAGAGATTTTCAAAACGCAATTTCTTTTCTCTCACCACACGTTTTTAAAAGAGGATTAATCGTGTTTACTGAGAGGTGGTTGGAATTGTGTCATGCAGCTCAAACAACTGTGTTGATTGCTTCCATTTCTGTTATGAAGCATGGAGGGGCTTCAAGAGGCCCACACAGAGCATTGTACTTATCCTCCCCACAACCCTTGGGGGGAGTCTGCCCATCTGAGGGGCCAGACTCAGCACTCAGTCATTCCAATTAGCGCTGATTACATACCTGAGTCTGCCACTTTCAGAGGTAATCAACCCTCTCTCACTGTTTTGTTGAAAGTGACTGAAGCTCTGGGAAAGAAAACAGCAGACATGCCCAAAATCAATAGGTGTGCCCTCCGTGGGGACAAGTCCCCTGAACTTCCAGATCAGACCCCTCAGTACCAGAGGAGGAATTTTGAAAGAAAAAAAAAAACCCACAAAAATAAAACAAAAACCAAGCCTGATAGGGCTCCCTTCAGAGCAGGAGAGAAAGCAGCTCATGTCAATACCACCATGCACTCACTCATGAGCTAGAATTTTGGAAAACTCTCCTGTTTGAAGAGGCTGGCCTCAGAGTATTGATTTTGTTTCTGAAGCTCTAGTTGCCTTAATTCATAGAGAGCCGCAGCTAGTATTTGGGATGAAAAGGACTTTTGTTTCAGAGTTGATGCTCTTTATTGTCTTTAAACTATCAAAGGGTTTTGCTGTTGTGGTCTTCAAAATGAAAGCAGGTCATCAGAGCAGAATGTCACCCAGTAGCTGTGCCACTCATGACAAAGCTGGCAGCATCTGAGTCAGGTTGCTCAAGAGCCCTGGGATGGGGCCACAGGAAACAATTCCTGGTCCTTAGTGTGGTGGCAGAACAATAGTCCCTGAAAATGCCCACTTCCTCATCCCTGGAACCTGTGACTTTGTTACCGTACATGCCAAGAGGGAATTTATAGATGGGATTAAGGATTTTGAGATGGGGAGATTTTCCTGGATTGTGTGACATAGCCAATCTAATCACTATGATGGTTATAAGAGGGAAGCAGGAGGGACAGAGACACAGAGAGGTGTGATGACAGAATGGAGGCATGAGTCGGAGAGAGGAGAGAGATCAAATATGCTACAACACTGGCTTTAAAGGTAGAGGAAGAGACCACAGACAAAGGCATGCAGATGACTTCTAAAAGTTGGCAGAGGCAAGGAAACAGGGCTCAGAGACTTCCAAAGGAACCAGCCTGCTGACTCCTCACTTTAGGACTCTGACCTCCAGCACTGTGAGATAGTAAATGCACGTTGTTTTAAGCCACTGGGTTTCTGGTCATTTGTCATACAGCAATGGAAAACAAACACACTGGCCAACCTGGAGAAAAGCGAAAAGGCCCTTCAACAGCCACCTCCTTCATGTGAGCACACTGTCTCTGCTGTCCGGCCACGCCAGCCCCATCACGATAGATTCCCCTGCCCCATACTGTCAGATTCTCATCCCAAACAATGTTATTTTTGCAGCGCAATTGTATCCATCAAGCCCATGCTCCATTTCTGGCAGAGGTGTAACTGAATAGAAACTAAAAAGATTGTTTTTAAACTTCTTGCAGATGCTATTCTAGAAATCACATGTAAGTCAGATTGGGGGAAATATTTGGCCCTGTCTTCCCAAGGTCTATGCAATGAGAGCACACTTGGAGGGCACGCCAACCATGGTTATGAGGCCATGCATTTGTCTAACTTATAGCTACTAACTCCAAAAGAGACTTCATCTTTCCAAGGATTGAAGTTCCAGAAAGTGTGTTCTTAAGGCAAGGCCTGAGGAGATAACAAAATAACAATAAAATGGGAAATCTACTTTTCAGACCCAAGTTTCTATGTAGACATGAGCTGTGGGGACAAATAGCTTGCTCTTTTTCCATCATCATCTGACTTGCCAATGTCCCCCCAGAACGTTGATGACATAAGAATGTGTAATGAATGGAAGGGGATTTAAATTGGTGCGTAAACAAGAAATACAAAATATTGTAAGAAAATACTATGAAGAACTGTACGCCAAAAAACTAGACAACCTAGATGAAATGGACAAATTCCTTGAATCATATAATCTTCCAAAAATCAATCTGGAAGAATCAGAA
The DNA here is from genome assembly GCF_036850995.1 of Saccopteryx leptura. NCBI lineage: Eukaryota > Metazoa > Chordata > Mammalia > Chiroptera > Emballonuridae > Saccopteryx > Saccopteryx leptura. The sequence goes on along the minus strand of NC_089504.1, from coordinate 218,346,444 downwards.
AACCTAAACAGACCAATTACAACAAATGAGATTGAAACAGCTATCAAAAAACTCCCAAAAAAGAAAAGTCCTGGGCCTGATGGCTTCACAAGTGAATTCTACCAAATATTCAAAGAAGAACTAACTCTTATCCTTCTCAAGCTATTTCAAAAAATTCAAGAGGAAGGAAGACTTCCAAACTCCTTTTATGAAGCGATCATAATTCTGATTCCAAAACCAGGCAAAGACAACACAAAAAAAGAAAATTATAGGCCAATATCCCTGATGAACTTAGATGCAAAAATCCTCAACAAAATATTAGCAAACCGAATCCAGCAATATATGGAAAAAATCATACACCATGATCAAGTAGGATTTATTCTTGGGAGGCAAGGCTGGTACAATATTCACAAATCAATCAATGTGATTCATCACATAAACCAAAGAAAGGAGAAAAACCACATGATAATTTCAATAGATGCAGAAAAAGCATTTGATAAAGTCCAGCACCCATTCATGATCAAAACTCTCAGCAAAGTGGGAATACAGGGAACATACCTCAACATGATAATAGCCATCTATGACAAACCCACAGCCAACATCATACTCAATGGGCAAAAATTAAAAGCAATCCCCTTAAGATCAGGAACAAGGCAGGGGTGCCCCCTTTCACCACTCTTATTCAACATAGTTCTGGAAGTCCTAGCCACAGCAATCAGACAAGAAAAAGAAATAAAAGGTATCCAAATTGTAAAAGAAGAAGTAAAACTATCATTATTTGCAGATGACATGATATTATATATAGAAAACCCTAAAGTCTCAGTCAAAAAACTACCAGACCTAATAAATGAATTTGGCAAGGTGGCAGGATATAAAATCAATACTCAGAAATCAGAGGCATTTTTATACACTAATAATGAACTGTCAGAAAGAGAAATCAGGGAATCAATCCCCTTTACCATTGCAACCAAAAAAAAAATAAAGTACCTAGGAACAAATCTAACCAAAGAGATTAAAGACTTGTACTCGGAAAATTATAAAACATTGATAAAAGAAATCAGGGAAGATACGAATAAGTGGAGGCATATACCGTGCTCATGGTTAGGAAGAATAAACATCATTAAAATGTCTATATTACCCAAAGCAATTTATAAATTCAATGCAATACCGATTAAAATACCAATGACTTACTTCAAAGACATAGAACACATATTCCAAAATTTTATATGGAACCAAAAAAGAACACGAATAGCCTCAGCAATCCTGAAAAGGAAGAAAAAAGCGGGAGGTATCACACTTCCAGATATCAAGTTATACTACAAGGCCATTGTACTCAAAACAGCATGGTACTGGCATAAGAACAGGCACATAGATCAATGGAACAGAACAGAGAACTCAGAAATAAACCCACAACTCTATGGACAACTGATATTTGACAAAGGAGGTAAGACAATACAATGGAGTAAAGACAGCCTCTTCAACAAATGGTGTTGGGAAAATTGGACAGCTACCTGCAAAAAAATGAAACTAGACCACCAACTTACACCACTCACAAAAATAAACTCAAAATGGATAAAAGACTTGAATGTAAGCCATGAAACCATAAGCATCTTAGAAGAAAACATAGGCAGTAAGCTCTCTGACATCTCTCGCAGCAATATATTTGCTGATTTGTCTCCACAGGCAAGTGAAATAAAAGACAGGATAAACAAACGGGACTTTATCAAACTAAAAAGCTTCTGCACAGCTAAAGACAATAAGAACAGAATAAAAAGACAAACTACACAATGGGAGAATATATTTGACATAGCGTCTGATAAGGGGTTAATAACCAAAATTTATAAAGAACTTGTAAAACTTAATACCAGGAAGACAAACAATCCAATCCAAAAATGGGCAAAAGAAATGAATAGACACTTCTCCAAAGAGGACACACAGATGGTCAACAGGCATATGAAAAAATGTTCAACATCACTAATGATTAGAGAAATGCAAATTAAAACCACAATGAGATATCACCTCACACCAGTCAGAATGGCGCTCATCAATAAAACAACACAGAATAAGTGCTGGCGAGGATGTGGAGAAAAGGGAACCCTCCTGCACTGCTGGTGGGAATGCAGACTGGTGCAGCCACTGTGGAAAACAGTATGGAGATTCCTCAAGAAATTAAAAATCGAACTGCCTTTTGACCCAGCTATACCACTGTTAGGAATATACCCCAAGAACACCATAGCACTGTTTGAAAAGAAGAAATGCACCCCCATGTTTATGGCAGCATTGTTCACAATAGCAGAGATCTGGAAACAGCCCAAGTGTCCATCAGAGAACGAGTGGATTAAAAAGCTTTGGTATATATATACTATGGAATACTACTCAGCCATAAGAAACGATGACATAGGATCTTTTACAACAACATGGATGGGCCTTGATAACATTATACTGAGCGAAATAAGTAAATCAGAAAAAACTAAGAACTATATGTTTCCATGCATAGGTGGGACATAAAGATGAGACTCAGAGACATGAACAACAGTGTTGGGGTTACAGGGTGGGGGGAGGAGAGGGAGGGGGTTGGGGGAGGGGAGGGGCACAAAGATCATGGCTTTTCAGCATTTGCCATATTCCCCCCTTAATCTATAGACAGACAGCAAATATCTACGTATGGTGTTCCCACTATAAAGACTGCTGTCTTAGGGACAAATGCTGATAAACTATTTCAGCAGTTCCTCCTTCTTCAAAGACTTATATGTCAACATAGAGCTCCATGTTTCATAGGACATACTCAAGCTCACTCCATGCTCCCTGGAGCTTTAGCACAAGGAAATGCCCCCCCTTTTTTTTTAGTATTTTTTCTTTTCTTTATTTATTTTTTGTATTTTTCTGAGGATGGGGATGGGGAGGCAGTCAGACATACTCCTGCATGCGCCTGACTGGGATCCACCTGGCATGCCTACCAGGGGGGAATACTCTGCCCATCTGGGGTGTTGCTCTGTTACAACCGGAGCCATTCTAGCGACTGGGGCGGAGGCCATGGGGCCATCCTTAGTGCCCAGGGTGGCTTTGCTCTGGTGGAGCCTTGGCTGCGTGTGGGAGGAGAGGGGGAGGGGTGGAGAGGTAGATGGGCGCTTTTCCTGTGTGCTCTGGCCTGCACACCAGGCCAATGACTCCGACGGGTCTACCATATCATGCTTTTTACTTAAAAAAAAAAATTTACATTTCTTTTGAATGCTGATAAACAGGAGACACCAAATCTTTTTCGCCTGCAAACTACTACCTTCTTTATTAGATCTAGCTAATAACACTGTTCTGTCTTTTTTCCAAATAGCTCCAGATATATGGAAAAGATTTATATAGGCAGATGGGGATCCTCAAACCCCTCAGCGAGATCTTCTGAGAATGACTTTTAAGATACCTAGAGGCAGAAAAAGCCCAATAGAGATCAGGGGAACTACCAGCTTTTAGGATACACCCTTAAAGGCTCCAACGCCCCAAAGGGGTCTCATAGGATGCCATCTGGGTCCTGCTTCAATAGTGGAAAGGAAGGTCATTGAGCTAAAGCCTGCCAGGCTTACATGCCTCTGCTGTGAGGAAACAGGGACACTGGAAGGTGGGCTTCCCCCTCACTCCTCTAAGGGAGGGTTCAGTCTCTTCCAGCCCTGCTCCAGCCTCCTATGACCTAACCTTGCCCAGAAAGCTGGGGTTTGCCACTGAAGGTGCCACTGAAGGTGCCCAGGCTGAAGGTGCCCAGGGCCATCGGCCCCATCTACAACACTGTGGACGAGCCTAGGGTATTTCTTCCAAGAAGCAGGTAAACTGATCTCATTCGCACAAGGGCCACTTAACTATGTTTTGCCTGAATGTCAGGTTTTTTATTCTTCCCTCAAAGATCTCTGTTGTGGGTGTTGATAGTCCTATTTTCTGCAGCTTTGCTTAATATATAGTGTTTCCTTTATCCCTCCTACCTCAATGCCCCACTCATATTTCAGGCTGGGACCTACTCCTAATTTAGAGCTCTCTTTCCTCCTTTTGCCAACTTGTATTATGAATTTACCTTTGCCTCCCAGCTTAGTGTATCCCAAGGTTCTCTTTACCAGGCCACAGTCATAGAGCTCCAGGGAAAAGCAACCTGGTCTCAACTCTCCAGGCAGAGGAGAACAGAAGCTCCATATCCATGCATGCTGCAAATGGCTTTTTCCAGTCTACCTGAATCATTACCAGCTAGAAGCAGTGGTCATTGGGACTTGGACATGAGCTGCAAAGTATAGAATGGTGACAACAATTCCAGTGCCATGCGGACTTTTCCTGTGGGGAACTTTCCTGGACTCCTGCTCCCTGTGACAGCTCCTAACAGACTGAACTGTGGTTGGGTTGCATTTTTCAGGGATTTGGCATGGTGATGGGGCCAACTTGGACTTGGTGAACATGTTAAGGACACTACTCTTTTAGGGATCCTTGCTGTATTGGCCAAGAGTTTGCTTAAAGGCTTTTAATCACTGTAAAAAAAATAGAGGACTGGATGAAGAAGATGGGGCACATATACACCATGGTATACTATTCAGCTAGGAGAAATGATGACATCGGATCACTTTCAGCGGAATGGGGGAGTCTTGGTAGCATTGTGCGGGGGTGAAAAAAGCGAATCAGAAAAAAACAGGAACTGCAGGATTCCATACATTGGTGGGACATAAAAGCGAGACTAAGAGGCATGGACAGGAGTGTGGTGGTTACAGGGGGTGGGGGGAGGGAATGAGGGAGAGGGGGAGGGGGAGGGGTACAGAGAGAACTGGATGGAGGGTGGCGGAGGACGATCTTTCTTCAGGTGATGGGTATGCAACAGAACTAAATGACAAGATAACCTGGAAATGTTTTCTTTGAATGTATGTACCCTGATTTATTGATGTCACCCCATTAAAATAAAAATTTATTTATAAAAAAAAAAAGAATGCTAGTTTGCAAACAGAGTTTCTCAGTGGGGGTATTTTTATTTCTATCTCCAGCCTTCCTACTGTTTGATATTTCATAGTTGGATTAAAGTTCAGCAAGTGTCTGTTTAACCCATCAACACCTTCCTTCCCACACATGTGGCAGACATCACTGGTTGATCATGGTGCCTTCCCTCAGATGCAGTACCGTAATTCTCAATAGTCTCCAATCATCAAGGCTCGAGCTAAACTCCTAAGGAGAGCTATGCGTTGATCCTGGGATGGAAATGCGTGTCTATGGAAATAATCTCCATTGTCAAAGGTATTTCTTCAATAGATATTCACCCTCCGTGGCCTTCAATGTGGGAGTACTTCCAGTCAGTACTACCAACCCTTAAAGAAGTAGCAGAGAAACAGCCTGCCAGTGGGGTTCTTCCTAACTTGGGAGCCAGGTGGCAGTTCCTGAGTCACCCAGCCGTGTGGGGCTGAGAGAGAAAGAGGAGGGAGGAGAGAAAGGAGGTAGGAAGATGCTGAAGGCAAACTTCCCGACTTGATAACGTGGCCCAGTGCCAGCTCTCTGCTGATGCAGGAAAGGTGGGTTCTCTTGCATCATGACAACATCTCTCCTCCTCTCCGGTTCATGGACCTCCTGTGACACCGTGTTCTAAGGGCTAGTGAATCATTTCAGTTACTATGGAAACCTACAGCCTGATCTAGTGATATCATTAGGATTTTAGTGAGCTACAGCGTACAACTGCGGTCCATCAGCTATAAAGGTTAAGGCATCCCAGTGCTTATGGTCTCCATTGAAGTCATGATTTTTCATGAAACCATGTTTGCTCAGTTCCTAGGGAGAATGCACTCAGATTCTGGCTGAAGGGGCAGAGCTGATTTCACAGCACCTCATGCAGAGGAAAACCTGACTGCAGGTTTCTAGAATGTGAACATCACAATACAGTCAGATCTGCACCTCCCTGTGGTTCCCCCTCCAGGTCCCAGAGAACAAAAGGCAGCAAGGTAACTAGCAGTTAGACCTGGTGCTATAAAAAGGGAAACTAGAGGACTTACCTAAAAACACAGTCTGTGTCCCTCCACATGCATGCACACTGCCTTGAGTATCTATTTTTTCTTTCCTTCATTATTTAGATATTAAAGTCAAAGCAGAATGTTGGGCAAGATTGTTCATAAAACTGTAATAATTTGTTTCTCACATTAAAAAAACTAAATAATATCAAACTAGGGAATTGATTAAAATAAATTAGGAAATCCCTAAGATGATTGCAGATATCAACAATGTTGTAGAACCATCTTTGGGAACAACAGTGTTCAAATTTTAACTGAAAAAGCAGTTTCCAAAACTATACTATATGATACAATATTCTGTGGTTTGTATGTGTGTATAAAAGTTGAGAATTATGTAAACAAGAGTACCTAAGAATGGATGAGGTTAGGAATGTTATTTTACTTTTTCTTTATTTTTTGATTTTTATTGTTTAAAAAAAGAATTACTTTTGTAAAAAAGAAAACAAATTAAGTCCTTTTATGTTAAAAAAATTAGTAACTCTAAGAAGGCTGTTTATAATAATGAGCCTGTTAAACTGTAACAATAGGCGGGAGATAAGTGACTAAGCATGCTCTCTGCTCCCCTGTCTTACACTGCTGTTCACTGCCAGCAGCCAGATGGATGTGTGTCCTTAACTCAGATCTTCAGATTCCAGTAGGGTAACTGATATCAACAACATCATTACCATCACCATCACCATCATGATTATTATCATCTTCATCCTCTTCCTCCTCCTCCTCCTCCTCCTCCTCATTATTATCATCATCACTATCACCATAATCAACATCTTCACCACCGCCATCACCACCACCTCACCATCACCATCACCATCGCCACCACCATCAGCACCACCATCAGCACCACCATCACCATTGCCATCATCATGTCCACCACAATGTGACTTCCAGGCCCACCACGATTATTTCTCTAATAATGTCACTCACTGAGCATCAACCCTCCGCTGGGTGCTCCTGCATCCAGGACAGCCCTCTGGCTAAGTCCTCATGTATTAATATCCAATCAGTTGAAGGAAACAAACTTTTCCCAGAAACTGGCAAGGATTATGTAATTTGGCCCAAACCTGCTCTACCCCTTGGTAGATGAGAAACCATTACATTTTCTTTTTATTTCTCCAGCATTTCTTGCTGATACAAAGGAAAGAAGAAAAGAAAACAAGAACAGTGGCTCCAGATAAGTCATTGTGCTCAGAAAGTAAGGCGCAGACAGTCAGCCTCAGCACAGGGAATGGACAGGGATGGGCACTGCTGGGAGCAGGGCTAAAATATAGAGTTTCCATAAAGGATCAGAATATTTTGGAAATCAATTGAGCATTTGGCTTGAGCATAATGTACATTATTTGTACCCCAAAAGCCCTTCCTGGGATCTCAACATTTAGGGTGATAAAGATTTTTCTTGGGAGCTTGTGTGATGTGTGTTGGTTTGTATGTGTGTGTGAGAGAGAGAGAGAAGGGGAGAGAGATAGAGAAAAAGATTCCATTTAAATGTTTCCAAACTCATCACACACACACACACACACACACACACACACACACACACACACACACACCTTCCTTTAAGAAATCTGATGCCAGAAAATTATTCAATGTGGTTTGGATACTGGGCAGCAGGACAATGAGCTACCCACAGTGAGGTAACCAGATGGCTCCTTTGGGCACAGCCCTACCCCTGCTGATCTGGATCTTGGTGAATGGTCGGAATGCCAGCCAGAGCTCTAGAGAAAGGGAACACAGTGATGGAGAGCCAAGCGGGTTGGTGGCAAAGGTGGTGAGAGGAGAGGAGATCTTAAGCATGCATGACTGGGAACACTGGGGAACAGCCACCTGCAGATCTAGAAGTGTTGTCAATGGCAGGAATGCTGCAGAAGAAAAGAAAGATTCAGAACAAGAAGAGACCATGTAGAGGATAAACACTGAACAATTAAGAACATTTGCCTTTTGTGCAGAGCATTTGAACATGCTTCTGAAGTTGTTGGTGTTTTTTTTAATAATAACATGCATATTGTGAAAATAGAAAATATATATATACATTTAGATGCTTTTAAAAAGGGTATAGGTCACACTCTGTTCCCCAGGTTTTTTATCTTCTATTATCAACACACTCCCCTCCCTTTCTCACCTCCATGCTGGTGCTTGTGCCCAGACACCAGGAAGACAATGGCAGGAGTGGGTCCTGCTCCAGGTGCCGAGCCCTACCCCTCTCTGGAGCACTAACCAGACTGGCTACTTCTGCTGTCTGTCAGAGGCAGGGTAGATTTCCTGCACCAGTGAGGAGGAGGCACTCTTTGGCCTGAAGGCCAGATAAACTGGTCCTAAATTCTCATCAGGTCTTTGACCCCTCACCTTCCTAGCACTTTTACCATTATCATGTCCTGTAGTAGAAAGTTGCACAAGCTGAGCCAACTCCCCATAACAGGGTCTCAATGGGTGAATTTAGAGATGCCCATTTTTAGCTTGCAGAAAACAGAAATTATAGGTATGATGCTTTATGCTGCAGGCACACATTACTGCTTAGCCTAGCGAAAACCAGTCTCAAATGCCAAGAAAAAGCATAGAATAATGTGTATAAACACAGTATGGAGGCAGTAACACCCAGGGACCTCCACCCAGCTCTATTACCCCACCACAGGAATACAATTGCTTTCATCAGTCAGTACACTTGGATAATCTCCTTCTTGGTTTCCATTTTGAATATGGCATTTCCCAAAGAGCAAGCCTGAGCAACCTGAATAAATATGGTATTGCATCTAATACTAAAGCCAAATTGAAGAATTCGGTGCTTCCTTCAGCTGCACTTTCTCTTTGACATGCAGGCATAGCTCTGCTCTGTGGTTTATGGGGCTGTCATCACGTAGGTGCACAGGGAATGCAGCCTTTATTGGAAGCAAGAAGCAAGAAGACAGCATGGGTATAAAAGAGTTAAAATGAGAGTGACGTCATGGAAATGGTGCCGTGAGCTGCGCGTCCGACAGCTCTCCCCTAAATCACAACAAATTTATCAACTAGAAACAGAAAAATCTATCCTCGGAGCATTCCGGAATTCCACACAAACTGAAAGCAAAAGGACTGTTATCACTTGAATCTGAGAGACGAGGGTGTGGAGGAAGCTACCGCAGGGACGTTCATTCAAGCCGCGAGGAAGTGAGCCTGTGGTGAGTCAGCCCACACTCGGGAACCGCGAGCCGCCGCGAGCCGCGCCGCCGCGAGCCGCCGTGAGCCACCGCGAGCCGTGCCGCCGCGAGCCGCCGCGAGCCGTGCCGCCGCGAGCCGCCGCGAGCCTCCAGGAGCCGTGCCACCGCGAGCCGCCGCGAGGCGCGCGCCCGGTCCAGTTGCAGAGTGAGCACCGCTTACATTCCCAGTGGCCCGCGCACTACGAGTGAGAGTCGCCAGCCACCGGTGCCCGGAGCACCCCATTCGCGCGCGTGCCCTGGGCATTCCACGCGTCCAGAGCGCCCTACTGGCCCGCACACCCAGGGGGCCCCATTATCCTGCGCCTGGTGCGATCCAGCCGCCAGCGGCAGGGCGAGCGGGAGAGGCTTGGGAGATTCTCTCCGTGGGCGGGGCACCTCACCCAGCCATTCAAGCTAACAATCAAGCGTTGGGGGAGGGGCGCATGCAGGCAGCCTAAAATACCTTCGGGAGCACAGCTGCGACCCAATCACTGAAATTAGCTTAACCCATGAAATCTGCGCACCCTCGGTTCTAATTGATAAGATCTCTCTCAGTTCAGCGATCCAAGACAAGAGGCGTGATATTTTTTAGTGCCTCTCGCTAAAGGGGCGGGGGCAACTTCTGATTGATAGAGCCTCCATATTCAGGGATAAACGCTAACAAGAAGGACTTGGCAGATAATAAGATCTATACTACACTAGTTGCAAGCAGAGACTAGTGCCTCTTCTTCCCAGCAAAAACAGGCTACAAAGTGTGGAAAGCCTGGGTTGAGTGGTCCAACTGAATGATAGGCGCTGAACAGTCACCTTGACAACAATTGACTCCCACCCCCGCCTGATTACACTGGAGGCCCTGACTGCCAGAGCCTTTCCCAAAGCTTTGCACTGAGTGGGGATAGAGTGGGGATTTCCCAGCTCTTTGAGCCTCTTACTCCCCAGGCAGAAGCAGTTGCAGCCTTATAGCTGGATCACCAGGCTGCTAATTCAGAAAGGGGAGACTAGGAGACAGAATCCAGGAAAGCAAACTCTCTCATCATTGGACCCTGCAAACGCCAACAAGCCTTGACTACCAGCAAGACTAAAGCCAATTATATGACATTGCCATAGAATCCCATCAACTGCAAATCCCTACCTAAGTGTGACACAGGGGCAGAGCCTGGGGTACAGAGTCACCGACCAGGAAGAGGGAGAGAAAAGAAAAAGGAAGAAGTTAACCTCTCAAAATCAAGAAAAATCCACAGACTTTACAACTTGTTCCACTAATTTTTTTTTGCTGTTGGTTGTTTCTTCTATCTTATTGCCTTTATTTCCTCCACCTCGGTCCTTCTATTCTCTGCCCATCTTATGCTTCCCTTTTCTTGAACTACACTACCCATGAGTGTTACATTTTATTTCTCTTCTTCATCCTCACCCTCCTTTAAGGTTATACTCCAAAACACTTAACTCTCACTCTCTCCTCTTTTGTGTTTTTTTTTGTCTTGCTTTATTTTGTTTTTTTTCTCTTCCTATTTTATTTCTTCCTTCGTTTTTCTCTTTTTCTTATTTTTTCCTTTCTATTCGTTTTTTCTTTTCTCATTTTACTTTCCTCCCATTTAATCCTCAATCACGAACAAATTAGTTAATTTGGGACTCAAGGCATTTTTTGGCTTTATTTTTCTTTTTTGCTTTTGTTTTTATTTTTTTTCTTGTTTGTTTATTTTTGTGGCATTTTGAGTCCTCCCAACCCAAGGTCTCCATTGTATTTAGTCTTCGCTCCACTTAATACAACAGATTTTTACTTATTATTTTTAATTTTTTCTTCTTTATTATTCTTTTTTGGTCCTTTTTTCTGGTTCCCTCTTATCCCTCTCATTATATCTCTTAGTTGACCATCACTTACAAACAAATCATCTTATGCTTGTCTAAGATTTTCTTCCTTTTTTTTTTTTTTTTTTTTTTTTGCATTTAGTAGGTCCCTACTCCCTTTTTTTGCCCCTTGAACTCTTCACCCCAAATCAGGCCCTCCATTATAGGCACAATATTTCCCTGAGGAGGGGAGAGGAGGGAAAGAGAAGAAAGAAAAAAGGGGGAAATAATAAATTATTACTGTTTTTTTTTTGTGGGGTGTTTTACCTTTTTTTTTTTTTTTTTTTTTTTTTTACTTTTTACTCTTTATTAATTCTAAATAGTGCTATCAACAAGACCACCCTCAGATGCCGATAAGAAAGAGGAAATCGAATATTATGGATACAAAAGAAAGAGAGGTAACACAAATAGATGTGGAAAAATCTATGGAGAAAAGATTTAACATATTGGAAGCCTTGGAGCTAAATGACAGAGAATTTAAAATAGAAATCTTAAAAATACTCAGAGATATACAAGAAAACACAGAAAGGCAATATAGGGAGATCAGAAAACAACTCAATGAACACAAAGAATATATTACCAAGGAAATTGAAACTATAAAAACAAATCAAACAGAAATGAAAAACTCAATTCACGAGCTGAAAAACGAGGTAACAAGCTTAGCTAACAGAACAGGCCAGATTGAAGATAGGATTAGTGAAATAGAAGACAAACAACTTGAGGCACAACAGAGAGAAGAAGAAAGAGACTCAAAAATAATAAAAAACGAGAAAGCCCTACAGGAATTGTCTGACTCCATCAGAAAGAATAACATAAGAATAATAGGTATATCAGAGGGAGAAGAAAAAGAAAATGGAATGGAGAATATACTCAAACAAATAATAGACGAGAATTTCCCAAGCCTGTGGAAAGAACTAAAGCCTCAAATTCAAGAAGCAAACAGAACACCGAGTTTTCTTAACCCCAACAAACCCACTCCAAGGCACATCATAATAAAGATGACACAAACCAATGACAAAGAAAAAATTCTCAAGGCAGCCAGGGAAAAGAAGAGTACAACATATAAAGGAAGGCCTATTAGATTATCATCAGATTTCTCAGCAGAAACTCTACAAGCTAGAAGAGAGTGGACCCCAATATTTAAAGCCCTGAAAGAGAGGAACTTTCAGCCAAGAATACTATACCCATCAAAGCTATCCTTCAAGTATGAAGGAGATATAAAAACATTCACAAATACAGAAAAAATGAGAGAATTTATCAACAGAAAGCCCCCACTCCAGGAAATACTAAAGGGGGTTTTCCAACCAGATTCAAAGAACAAAAGAAAACAACACCACAAGTAACAGCTCCACCAAGAACACAATAAAACCAAACTTAAACTGTGACAACAAAGGAAAAAAAGGGGGGAGAGGATGGAGATTAATAGTAGCAAAGGACGATGAAGTGCAGAAATACTTATAAGATAGGGTACTACAATGAATATGGTAGGTACCCTTTTCATTACTTAATGGTAACCACCCTTGAAAAAACCACCACAAAAACACTTGACTTAAAAAAGGTAGCAACAGAGGAAAGAAGTATGGAACACAAACAAACAAAAGCAAATGATAGAAAAACAAAAGAGAAGAATCAAACTAGATACAAAACTAACAGAAAGCAATTTATAAAATGGCAATAGGGAACCCACAAGTGTCAATAATTACACTAAATGTAAATGGATTAAACTTACCAATAAAAAGACACAGAGTAGCAGAATGGATTAAAAAAGAAAATCCAACTATATGCTGCCTACAAGAAACACATCTAAGCAACAAGGATAAAAACAAATTCAAAGTGAAAGGCTGGAAAACAATACTCCAAACAAACAACACCCAAAAAAAAGCAGGTGTAGCAATACTCATATCTAATAATGCTGACTACAAGACAGGAAAAGTACTCAGAGACAAAAATGGTCATTTCATAATGATTAAGGGGAAGTTGAATCAAGAAGACATAACAATCCTTAATATATATGCACCAAACCAAGGAGCACCAAAATATATAAGACAGCTACTTATTGACCTTAAAACAAAAACCAACAAAAATACAATCATACTTGGAGACCTCAATACACCGCTGACGGCTCTAGATCGGTCATCCAAACAGAGAATCAATGAAGACATAGTGGCCTTAAACGAAATACTAGAACACCTGGATATGATAGACATCTACAGGACACTTCATCCCAAAGCGACAGAGTATACATTTTTCTCTAGTGTACATGGAACATTCTCAAGAATTGACCATATGTTGGGCCACAAAGACAATATCAGCAAATTTAGAAAAATTGAAATTGTACCAAGCATATTTTCTGATCATAAAGCCTTGAAACTAGAATTCAACTGCAAAAAAGAGGGGGAAAAACCCACAAAAATGTGGAAACTAAACAACATACTTCTAAAAAATGAATGGGTCAAAGAAGAAATAAGCGCAGAGATCAAAAGATATATACAGACAGATGAAAATGAAAATACGACATATCAGAATCTCTGGGATGCAGCAAAAGCAGTAATAAGAGGAAAGTTCATATCACTTCAGGCCTATATGAACAAGCAAGAGAGAGCCGAAGTAAACCACTTAACTTCACACCGTAAGGAACTAGAAAAAGAAGAACAAAGACAACCCAAAACCAGCAGAAGAAAGGAGATAATAAAAATCAGAGCAGAAATAAATGAAATAGAGAACAGAAAAACTATAGAAAAAATCAATAAAACAAGGAGCTGGTTCTTTGAAAAGATCAACAAAATTGACAAACCCTTGGCAAGACTCACCAAGGAAAAAAGGCACAGGACTCAAATAAACAAAATCCAAAATGAAAGAGGAGAGATCACCACAGACATCATAGATATACAAAGAATTATTGTAGAATACTATGAAAAATTATATGCCACCAAATACAACAATCTAGAAGAAACGGATAAATTCCTAGAACAATACAACCTTCCTAGACTGAGTCATGAAGAAGCAGAAAGCCTAAACAGACCAATCAGCAGGGAGGAAATAGAAAAAACTATTAAAAACCTCCCCAAAAATAAAAGTCCAGGCCCAGACGGTTATACTAGTGAATTCTATCAAACATTCAAAGTAGACTTGGTTCCTATTCTACTCAAAGTCTTCCAAAAAATTGAAGAAGAAGCAATACTTCCAAACACATTTTATGAGGCCAACATAACCCTCATACCAAAACCTGGCAACGATGGCACAAAGAAAGAAAACTACAGACCAATATCTCTAATGAATACAGATGCTAAAATACTAAACAAAATACTGGCAAACCGAATACAACAACATATTAAAAAAATAATACATCATGATCAAGTGGGATTCATCCCAGAATTTCAAGGATGGTTCAACATACGCAAAACGGTTAACGTAATACACCATATCAACAAAACAAAGAACAAAAACCACATGATCTTATCAATAGATGCAGAAAAGGCTTTTGATAAAATACAACACAATTTTATGTTTAAGACTCTCAACAAAATGGGTATAGAAGGAAAATATCTCAACATGATAAAGGCCATATATGATAAACCATCAGCCAACATCCTATTAAACGGCATAAAACTGAGGACTTTCTACCTTAAATCAGGAACAAGACAGGGTTGTCCACTCTCTCCACTCTTATTTAACGTGGTGCTAGAAGTTCTGGCCAGAGCAATCAGACAAGACAAAGAAATAAAAGGCATCCATATCGGAAAAGAAGAAGTAAAGGTATCACTTTTTGCTGATGATATGATCCTATACATCGAAAACCCGAAGGACTCCACAAAAAGATTATTAGAAACAATAAACCAATACAGTAAGGTTGCAGGATACAAAATTAACATACAAAAATCCATAGCCTTTCTATATGCCAACAATGAAATACTAGAAAACGAACTCAAAAAAATAATCCCCTTCACGATTGCAACAAAAAAAATAAAATACCTAGGAATAAACATAACAAAGAATGTAAAGGACCTATATAATGAAAATTACAAAGCATTGTTAAGAGAAATCGAAAAAGATACAATGAGATGGAAAAATATTCCTTGTTCTTGGACAGGAAGAATAAATATAATCAAAATGGCCATATTACCCAAAGCAATATACAAATTTAATGCAATTCTCATCAAAATCCCTATGAGATTTTTTAAAGAAATGGAACAAAAAATCATCAGATTTATATGGAACTATAAAAAACCCCGAATAGCCAAAACAATCCTAAGGAAAAAGAATGAAGCTGGGGGCATTACAAAACCTGACTTTAAACTATATTATAGGGCCACGATAATCAAAACAGCATGGTATTGGCAGAAAAATAGACACTCAGACCAATGGAACAGAATAGAAAGCCCAGAAATAAAACCACATATATATGGTCAAATAATCTTTGATAAAGGGGCCAAAAACACACAATGGAGAAAAGAAAGCCTCTTCAACAAATGGTGTTGGGAAAACTGGAAAGCCACATGCAAAAGATTGAAACTTGACTACAGCCTGTCCCCGTGTACTAAAATTAATTCAAAATGGATCAAAGCCCTAAATATAAGACCTGAAACAATAAAGTACATAGAAGAAGACATAGGTACTAAAATCATGGACCTGGGTTTTAAAGAACATTTTATGAACTTGACTCCAATGGCAAGAGAAGTGAAGGCAAAGATAAATGAATGGGACTACATCAGAATAAAAAGTTTCTGCTCAGCAAGAGAAACTGATATCAAAATAAACAGACAGCCAACTAAATGGGAAATGATATTTTCAAACAACAGCTCAGATAAGGGCCTAATATCCAAAATTTACAAAGAACTCATAAAACTCAACAACAAACAAACAAACAATCCAATAAAAAAATGGGAAGAGGACATGAACAGACACTTCTCCCAGGAAGAGATACAAATGGCCAACAGATATATGAAAAGATGCTCAGCTTCATTAGTTATTAGAGAAATGCAAATCAAAACTACAATGAGATACCACCTCACTCCTGTTAGATTAGCTATTATCAACAAGACGGGTAATAGCAAATGTTGGAGAGGCTGTGGAGAAAAAGGAACCCTCATTCACTGTTGGTGGGAATGTAAAGTAGTACAACCATTATGGAGGAAAGTATGGTGGTTCCTCAAAAAACTGCAAATAGAACTACCTTATGACCCAGCAATCCCTCTACTGGGTATATACCCCAAAACCTCAGAAACATTGATACGTGAAGACACATGTAGCCCCATGTTCATTGCAGCACTGTTCACAGTGGCCAAGACATGGAAACAACCAAAAAGCCCTTCAATAGAAGACTGGATAAAGAAGATGTGGCACATATACACTATGGAATACTACTCAGCCATAAGAAATGATGACATCAGATCATTTACAGCAAAATGGTGGGATCTTGATAACATTATAAGGAGTGAAATAAGTAAATCAGAAAAAAACAAGAACTACATGGTTCCATACATTGGTGGAACATAAAAATGAGACTAAGAGACATGGACAAGAGTGTGGTGGTTACCAAGGGTGGGGGGAGGGAGGACATGGGAGGGAGGGAGGGAGAGAGTTAGGGGGAGGGGGAGGGGCACAGAGAACTAGATAGAGGGTGGCGGAGGACAGTCTGACTTTGGGCGAGGGGTTTGCAACATAATTTAATGACAAAATAACCTAGACATGTTTTCTTTGAATATATGTACCCTGATTTATTAATGTCATCCCATTACCATTAATAAAAATTTATTATAAAAAAAAAATAAAAATAAATAAAAGAGTTAAAATGCAAAGAAAAAAGACAGACAAAAGCAGATTAATACCTAAAGAAATAGCCTGTGTGGACAAGATCTGAGAATGGTTGGGAGAAAAATATACCAAACAGAAGCCTCCTGATTAATTCCAAGCCCAAGCTACAACTGATGAGAAGAAACTGGGGACATTTCTGGGGAGCTTTATAACTGCAAGTTCATATACTTTCCTTGTGTAACATTTGTTGGTACCCAATGGTAATATCCAAGAAATGTCAGTGATCAGAACACACTTATCTTCTTACTCCAGAATAGTAAAGAAAAAAGTAGAAAATGAGAAATTGATTTTCAATACAGGTTTAAATTTTCCAGACTGTTTAAACTTTTTCAGACTGTTAAACTTTGCTGTCTTATTGCCAAAGTCAATACAGTATATAAGTTGTGTTCTGTAATCATTCTTGTAATTGGTCTCTGGCTGGATCTTGAAATATAAAAATCAGTATCATCAAAAAAAAAAATGCTATAATTTTTTCTGTTGTATAAATTTCATTCATTTTTCCTGGAGTACTTAATTATCTATCATCTATCTATCTATCTATCTATTTATCATCTATCTTTCTTATATCTGCTTTTATCATAAGCTTCCCATCATCTAATGTTTCAGGAACATCTTCAAAGATACAGAATCTTTTATTTCCTTCTTCCCTTATCTTTATGGAGCCCTTTGCTCCAGACTAATCTCTCTCTAGTTCTGTTGCCTAACTATTAACCTGGGTGAAATATTTTCTTCCTGGACCTTAAGTCTTCCTCTTTTTGTTCACGCTCTTATTTTGCTGGAGTACATCCTTATATAGCTTTGTCACAAAGTTTGCATGAAAATAAAACTTCTGGGTTTTTGCATAATCTGTTTTCATACTTAGTTGATCATTTTGTTGACTATAGAGTTCTAGGCTGTAAATCATTTACTGCAGAATTTAAAAGACATTCTTCTTTGTCTTGTAATATTAAGCATACTTGTAAGAATTCCACAGGCAGTCTGACACTGATCCTTAGTGGGTATCTCAGAATCATTCATTAGTTTGCATATTTTGAACCTTCACTGCAAGGTGCCTCAATGTTGTCTTTCTTGTGTTTTATGTGAGGACCATTGGATGATTTTAGAGGACATGATGTGCCTTCTTCAGCTCCAGAAAATAATCTTCTAATATGCCCTCAAAAACTAGTTGCTCTGTGTTTTCTTTGGTCTCTCTCTTTCCAGAAGTTCTCTCAGTTGTCTTTTGGCCCTTTATATTAATCTTTGCTGTTTTTTAGGTGTTTGTTTGTATTTCTATCCCTTTGTATTTATTTGATCCCACTTTATAAGAGATTTCCTTGATTTCACTGTTAAACCCTGCGTTGGATTTTGCAGTTTGAATTTTTTTTTCTTTCTGAGAGACCATTCTTGCTCCCTAATTGTTTATATATCTCGTTTATGTATTATGAAACTGATGCCATCTCAAATCGCTCTGAGGACACGAGATAGGACTTTTTAAATACACTGTTGTTCTTTGAGCAATCTGTTTCCTCCTGGGTCACCATCATTGGCTTGTTTATCTTCGCCTTTTGCCTTTACCTTGTAGGCTCTCCTCAAATGCCGTGGCTGAGCTGTGAGCTCTACCTGTAAATGAGGACCCTCCCCTGGAAAGTTTCATTTTAGCATGAGCAGAATAGAAACAAGCCATACCACTGGGGCCCCAGAATGCATTGCTTTGAGGCACCAGCCCTCATCCGCTGCTCTGCTGCTTCTCAGACAAATTTTCATGGTTACCTTAGTGAAGAATGCTTTGCTTTTTGGCCTGTGAGCTCTTCTGTGCTCAAAGGGTAAGAAGGGAGTTATCAGGGCTCAACTCTAGGTTAAACCTCACCCATCTTACTCTCACCCCCAAATGTGTCTGAGTTCAAAGCTTCTGTGGGAGTCTATGGCACTCAGACCAATGAGTCATTTGGGGTCTCTTCTAGTTACAGTCTGCTCGGCACCTTCCTCCCCTTGATATATTAGTCACCTATGTATGCTTTGAGTGCAACATCTTAATTTGGCTGCAAGAATATGGGTGGATTACCATAAAAAGAAAAACAGAAGGAAAAAAGGTGGTATTCCAGGGATAGAGACCTTGAAGTCTGGGTAAGCAAAGGGAATTCACAACTTTTTTAATCAGTCAAAAGAAATCTGATGGAGATTGTGAGTCTAGCATTGATTGTGATGTTTCCAGCCAAATTAGAGTGTTGCACTAAAACCCATACCTAGGTGCAATCAGATATAGTTTGTCATTTCTTAGAATCAGTTTATGTTTAAAGGTACATTGTAAGCTTGTGAAAAGTATGCTTTTTATTTATGAAGGTCACAATACACACAAAAAAATAGTCTCTAATATTGCTTGGGCATGTAATGGCTGAGTGGGCCCACAGAAGAGGGTTTGGGGGTGCAGAAAATGTTTTATTTCTTGATCCAGATGACTTTACATGGGTATATTTACTTTAGGAAATTTCACCCTGTTCTATTCATTGGGTTTTTAATCTACATTTTAATAAAATATCTATTATAAGAAGAAGAAGAAATGAGAAGAAAAAGGAGAACAAAATATTCTAAATCTTTTTCTCTTTAGTGTATTAGAAGAGGTAAACCTAGACTAAAGACCATGAATTCCTTGTAAATAGTAACTGTTTATTACAGTATTTCCAGAATCTGTAATAATGGCTGTCCCATGGTAAGTGTTCAACATGTGTCTGTGGGAGAAAGACAGAAGAAAAGAATAAAGGAAGGAAGGAAGGAAGGAAGGAAGGAAGGAAGGAAGGAAGGAAGGAAGGAAGGAAGGAAGGAAGGAAGGAAGGAAGGAAAGAAAGTAGGAATGAAGGAAAAGAAAAAAGAAGACTGAGGGAGGAAGGGAGGAGAAAGGAAACAAAGGATGAAGGAATGAAATCTTTATGTACTCTGAGAGCCAGAGACTTTTTGTTTTGTTGTTTTGTTGTTTTTGTTTTGTTTTTTGTTACCACTGCATTAACCTAACAGATATACTTCCTGTGAGCTTAAACAGCTCATGTGCAAACATCCATCAAACATCTTTCCCTCTCTCATAATATGAACTTGTATAGGTTGGGTTTGTTTCTTTTTTTGTTTCTTTTTTTTTTTTTTTTTTTTCATTTTTCTGAAGCTGGAAACAGGGAGAGACAGTCAGACAGACTCCCGCATGCGCCCGACCGGGATCCACCCGGCACGCCCACCAGGGGCGACGCTCTGCCCACCAGGGGGCGATGCTCTGCCCATCCTGGGCGTCGCCATGTTGCGACCAGAGCCACTCTAGCGCCTGAGGCAGAGGCCACAGAGCCATCCCCAGTGCCCGGGCCATCTTTGCTCCAATGGAGCCTTGGCTGCGGGAGGGGAAGAGAGAGACAGAGAGGAAAGCGCGGCGGAGGGGTGGAGAAGCAAATGGGCGCTTCTCCTGTGTGCCCTGGCCGGGAATCGAACCCGGGTCCTCTGCACGCTAGGCCGACGCTCTACCGCTGAGCCAACCGGCCAGGGCTGGGTTTGTTTCTTTACACCTTAAACAGTTCTTGGATTATAACAGAGTTCATTAAAAGTATGTTGACTGAAGTTGTTTCTCACCCTCATGCACCCAGCACAGTGGTTTGTGTATGGCCCGCCCAGAGCCAGTATAATGGTGGATAAATGGCTTCAGGAAGTGATTGCCAAGAGGTTGTAAATAGAAGAGACAACTATCAGGAGATTTTCCTGGAAATCTGCTGACATCCCACTGGAAACACCAGCTAATCTTCTGTGATTGCCGTGTGTGTGTGTGTGTGTGTGTGTGTGTGTGTGTGTGTGTGTGTGTGTTTGAATTCGTTTCCCAGAAACTCCTCCCAGGACTTTGTGTCCATTCCTCTTCTTCTGACCTACCATTGCAACAAATGCTGCCTTGCAAATATGCAGCCTCTCAGGTCAGGACCATGAGCTGGGTAATACTCCATCCATTCAGTACGATGAGCTTTCATTAATGCCTCACAAAAGAAACAGGAATGCCACGCCTCTTGGGCTTGTTGAACCATAGCAACCCCTGCCTGCAGCCACACACTCTGCTCTGAGGGGCTGGAGAGCCAGGGTTTGCCCACCATGGTGTTCATGGGGAATGGAGACAATTACTCCAAGAGCGAACAACTGTAAGAGTTCCCCAAGGGGGTAGCATCTTCGGGCCTGCGGAGCATTCTGCGGCTTTCCTTTATGCATTTTTAATCAGTTCTAAGCTACTTACAAATATGTGCAATTACTTTCTACACTTCGCCTTGTAATAAGATTTAATGACTCTGCTACAATCCTCTGGGTGAACATTGATAACCTGACTCTATGATTTAAAATTTAGCTCCGGCAGAGGAGCAGGTTATAAATGTTTTTTTCTTTTTCCCCTTGTGTGGGGTGGGATGAGTTAAGGGAATCAGAAAGTAGAGTTATTTTAACCTTCAAAATATCCTCAGTATGAGAGAACAGACCATCTCTTTTATTTGCCATATAGTAGCTGATTAAAATACAGAAAGGGCGGGGAGGGGGCAGGCAGCAAAACTTCTTTCTTTAAAACATGTTGCAGATTATTTTAAACAAAGAGGCCCAGAGGCACCCAGAGAGCTCCTCTGATCCATCTGCAAGCATTTGGATACAGAATGCCCTTCAACGGTCCTTGACAAAGAGAATGTCTTGTGTCTCTCCAACCACTTGGAGGACCAGTGGTTTCCACTATCCTGGCACATGCTGACCGAGTTGCTCTGTCATGAATAGTAATAAATACAGCTAATGTCTACTGAGTATGTGCTTGCGCCAGCCATTGCTCAAAGTGCCGTCCATCAATACAAAAACCCAGTGAGAGAGAGACTATTGTCATGCCCATCGCAGATGATGAAAAGGAGGCGAAAGAGCGAAAGAGAGGGTTTGACTTCCGTTCCTTTTGGGGGCATCTGAGAGCTACATCACCATGTTTATGGAGAAGAGACCACTGGACACACGTGATCCTGTGAGTGCTGCTACAAACCTCTGCCTTCAGTTCTGCCAACAGCTGAGTTCCCCATCACAGTGCCAGGACCAGCTCAGCCTCGCCTGCTTTTCTGAAATCGCACATGTGCACAGGCATGCGGGAGATTCGGCTCACCCTGAGCCACCCACCTGGTGACTTCCCTCTGTCCAGCACTCCAGGAGGCCGGGTGCCCTACCAGGGGGAGCAGGAACATGGGCAAAAGGTCCAAAGCCTAGTTGTCACCACTGAGTTGCTATGCAACCAGGTAGCCAGCACGGGCTCGTGTTCTTTGTCTAAGAACTAAGGGTGGTGAGCTTGGGAGCCTCACAGAGTCTCTTGCAGGTTCAGCACACGTCAGGTCATGTGACAGTCACCTACTGAGAGTTGACCACATGGCGGGCATTAAAGACAACTAAGGTGTTTTCCATGTACAAGGAGTCAGTTTCTCGGTATGCAGTGGTGTCTCTGTGGCAAAGACCCAGCCTCAGCACCCCTTCTCAGACGTGCCCTGAAAGAAGGCAGAGTTCTTGCTTCTTGTCACACTCAGAGAACTTTCTAACACCAGAGACTCATCCTTTCTCTCCCCACCCAGTATTCCTTTCCTACAGGAGGAGGAAAATTGGAGCTATTTCTCAATGAAGGCCAAGATTAGCCCTGGGATCCAAAATACTGAAACAAATAAAATCTGTGTGGGGTCATGAGCTCCTGGCATATGCAGTCCCTGCTCTTGCCCAGATGCCACCCAAAACTGAGCCATGGCATGTGACTCGCAGCCCTTCCGCAGCCATTGCCATTGTCAAGAATGTGTTATGAGGATGGCCTTTCGTCTCCAAAGTGGAAGTACTGGGGCAAGCCACAGACCCCCACTTCCCAGCATCCCAGGTGTCCTGAGTAAAGAGCGGCCCTGGCAGGTGGGCAACCCAAGGTTGTACAAGAACCAAGGGGCGTGTTTAAACTTTTCTTCCAGAAGTGAGGCACAAGTTAACATGACTGACTATCATATTCTGAGTGGTTGAACTTCAAATTTGATTTATTTTTATTTTTCTCTATTTAGATCCAGAATGGCTTTTATGGAAAGGTGCGTTGGGGGGGGAGTGGGGGTTGGGTGGATTGGGCAGGCATGGAGAGATTTCAATTCTTTTTCTTTTTTTTTTGTATTTTTCCGAAGCTGGAAATGGGGAGAGACAGTCAGACAGACTCCCGCATGCGCCTGACCGGGATCCACCCTGCACACCTACCAGGGGCGACACCCCGCCCACCAGGGGGCGATGCTCTGCCCCTCCGGGGTGTCGCTCTGCCGCTACCAGAGCCACTCCAGCGCCTGGGGCAGAGGCTAAGGAGCCATCCCCAGCGCCCGGGCCATCCCCACTCCAATGGAGCCTTGGCTGCGGGAGGGGAAGAGAGAGACAGAGAAGAAGGAGAGGGGGAGGGGTGGAGAAGCAAATGGGCGCCTCTCCTATGTGCCCTGGCCGGGAATCGAACCCGGGTCCCCCGCATGCCAGGCCGACGCTCCACCGCTGAGCCAACCGGCCAGGGCCTCAATTCTTTATTAGTAGCCGGAGAGACAGTAAACCATGCAGTATTGTGTGACCAAGGGAACAGAAGGGATTGTGTGAATAAGAACAGGAGAAGAAGCCAAACACCACCCTGATGTGCCTGAGCTGCTTTGGGGAGTGTATGTATGTGTGTGGGGGTGGGGGTTTGCTGTGAGGAACAACTTTTATGGGAGAGGGTTTCCCCATAAAAGAGACAGGTTTGAGTGCGAACAGGGAAAAGTATGATAGGTCTTTGTATGGACTGAGTGCCCCAACGGTACACAGAGAAGTTAAAACTCCGTAGGTAGTGCGGAGAAGCTGGAGGGGGGAAGCAAGGGCCTGGTCAGACCCGGACAAAAGTGGGGTACAGGGCGACCAAAGTGGCCAGCTGAGCTATTTACAGGAAGCTTATTTTCCATAATTAACCATTCACCAGAAAGCACAAGCTCTCAGATCATTTCCCTGGCCTGTGAGTAAGCAATTGTCCACCAAACTCACACTTTCCAGAAACTCTTTAAGGGGATTAGAGTTTCAATTACTATGATCAAAAGGAAACCATTTTCTTAAAAAAAGAACTCACACAGAACATTTGCCGGGGATATTTGGGCACTAAGTACATCCTAAATGGTGGTCATGAGGCAGATGCTTCAGCAAAAGACTGACAGGGCTCACGAAATGGCTTCCTGGTCAGGAATTGAAAGAATTACATAATCAAGAAAACCATCTTCCCTCCAAAAATGTGAACACTTAAACCAATAACATAGACTCACTCAGGCATTTTTCAAGGCCTCTCCAACTTTAAAGACTTGGCGATCTGATCTCTTACAGAAAATCTTTTGTTTACAAGGGAACATGGGAAAGGAAGTAATAATTACTGAGTTTTTCTAGACTCTGTACCTCACAAAGGCCTGCCAGTGGCTCAGGGTAACAGCCAAGCGGGGCGGAGTTTGAAAGTCTGTCAGTCCAGCCCTGACAGTCAGCCAACCTTTTCAGAAATTCAACAAGAAAAGAGCTATTCTAATGCCATTTACAGGCAAGGAAACTGAGGCTGGTAAAGTGTCTAAAGACACAGAGCTAGTAAGTGGAAGAATTGGAACTCATGCCTAGGCCTCTAAAGCAACAAATAATTTTTTAATAAAAAAATTCTTAAATACTATTGATATGTTTAGTCAAGACTAGGGTTTTCTCAGGCGGGGGAGGCAACCTCAGTCCTTCAAATCATGTATCATTTCGGAGGGCAACCAATTCCCCTCATTTGTGAGTTCTCCTGGGGTATGACATCACTGCCTCCTACCTGCCACCCCCCTATAAACACATTGTACCTGCCTTGTGGTCATTTCTCTCTAGCTTCCACATTTATAAAATGCTAGTCATAAAAGTCCTTTTCTCTGGAACCATATTAACTGCAGATCTCAAATGTCAGGGTTGGATGTTGATTGGAAAACAAACCATGAAGAACTTGGGAATAACTGTAGGCTATTACTAGAGAAGAATGATTTGGCCTCCTGCTATTCAGCGATGTCAAGATAGCTAACTCTTCACAAGATGAGTAAACCAAGGATCAGAGAGCTTAAGAAACTTGCTCAAACTTCACTGTTGGGTAGTAGTGGTAGATTTGTTATGCTTTAAGCCATTATATGTTTTCATTGAAACCCATCAAAAGCACTTGCCTTGTAACTGCAAGTTTGTTCCCTTTCAGTTATAAGATAATTAAGTGTTGGGGAGGTTCAGCAAGGTGTCTACAGTTATCATGGCTGTGTGTTACATTTGAAAATCACTGAGAGAGTAGATCTTAAAGGTTCTCATCACAAGGAAAACAAACTTTGTAACTATATGAGGTAATGGATGTTAACTAAACTCTTTCAGGGGTCATTTTGTAATATGTCTATGTCAAGTCATTACTTCGCACGTCTTAAAATTATGCAGTGTTTATGTCAATTACATCTTAAAATTGGAAAGAAAAACATTTACAATATCATCCAAAAATCATTAAATACACAGGAATAAATCTAGCAAAATTTATGTTAGACCGCTGTAGTGAAATCTAAAATATATTACTAAGAAATTAAAGACTTGCCCTGGCCTGACAGCTCAGTTGGTTAGAGCATCATCCTGAAGCACAGAGGGTGCCGGTTCGTTCCTGGTCAGAGCACATACAAGAACAGATCGATGTTCCTGCCTCTCTCTCTCTCTCTCTCTCTCAAATCAATTTTAAAAAAAAAGAAATTAAAGAAGACCTAAATAAACCTAAATAAATGGAGAAATATCCGATGATCACACATGAGAAAGCTGCTTCATCTTAGCCGCAGAAAAGCCCCCTTGTCCCCTAAATACTGAGGCCAAGACTGCTGGCAATGGGAGACTGAGGGGCAGGCAGTTCTGCTCCTCGGCCCTGTAGGTCGGCTCCTGACGGTTCCCACTGCCCCCTGCTCTCTCCCATCCATCCTTCAGGATGGATTCCTCTGTGGAGAGACCTTCCCTGGGAGCCCGTCCATGGTTCAGGCCACC
Source organism: Saccopteryx leptura (assembly GCF_036850995.1). Lineage (NCBI taxonomy): Eukaryota > Metazoa > Chordata > Mammalia > Chiroptera > Emballonuridae > Saccopteryx > Saccopteryx leptura. Next base: position 218,320,613 of record NC_089504.1, on the reverse strand, counting down.
AAAATATAGCACAGAGATAGCTCAGCATCCTGAGTCAGGGCAGGAGACCCGGGCCTCAATGGTAGTTGGTACTATGGGTGTGTGTGCAAAAACCTACCATGTGAATCATAAACCACTCAGCCTAAGTAAACATACCCACATTTCCTGCCATGTGACACTGTTGCCCAGTGCAAGGAGGAGCACAGTCCTGAACCATTTACAAGGATTATTCTATGTTATTGATCATGTGCCATTAATTAAGGAAAGAACCTCCTGCCAAGGGGTAGATTTCATTTGATAAAAAAAATAAATGTAAGAGCATCAAATAAAGTGTAGAAATGAGTATTAGATTCTGGATAGTCCATTAAAGGAAAGAGTGTGGCAGGAAAAATTAATTTCTAGTTAGATAGGAGCCTAAAGTTATCATTATTTTTGAGATTGTACGAATGTTAGGTGGAACAGATTTCTTTATGGCCCCATTTCTTTTATTCATTGTAATTCTAGCATCATAGTTACTTGGCTCTTGTTCAGTACCTGCTTGGGTTTGGGAAGGCAGAAGTTTCTGTGCTCCTTTACCTGACAAGAAATCCTACACCATCACTTCCGCTGCTTCCCACTGGTCAAAAAGGCACAGGTCATCCCAGATTCAAGGGTTGGGGGAATGGACCCCACCTCTTTGTGACAGAGGTGGCAAAGAATTAGTGCACATTCTTATCTACAGCCACAATTCACTTGCAAGATGCAGAGAGCAGATCAAGTGAGAGTTTGGGAAAAGAATTGGCAGGCTCAGTGGATCAGGGCCATATAATCTCTGTGGCGTGTCCCCTTTAGCTGTTTGTTGGAGAGAGTCTATCCTCCTAGTTACCATGATAGTATGTCAAACATTGTATATTTGAGATGATCTAAAATTAATTATTTATTTTATAGTATATTGATACTTTTCCAAAAAGTCAAAAAGGCAATCATAATAATTAAAGGTAAAAAAAAATTAAAAAAGGAAAAAGCACGTAACATTGAAATAAGTCCACTATTGAATTGCTTATGATACATAATAACACTGTATGCACAGGACAGTTTTTTATAAGAAAATTAAATTGAAATTGATATTGTGTAGATGCCCTTGTAGAGTTGACCATTTGTTCTGCCCTGGAAGGGTAGAAAGAAGGCTTTAGGGAACTTGGAGATGGTGACTTTCGCTATGAACCCTGAAGTAGGAATTTATCAAATGGCTAAAATAAGGAGAAATGGAAGGAGCTAGGGGAAACACCTGCAGAGTGAGGAAAGGTCTGGCGGTAAAGAAGAAAGAAAGAAAGAAAGAAAGAAAGAAAGAAAGAAAGAAAGAAAGAAAGAAAGAAAGAAAGAAAGAAAGAAAGAAAGAAAGAAAGAAAGAAAGAAAGAAAGAAAGAAAGAAAGAAAGAAAGAAAGAAAGAAAGAAAGAAAGAAAGAAAGAAAGAAAGAAAGAAAGAAAGAAAGAAAGAAAGAAAGAAAGAAAGAAAGAAAGAAAGAAAGAAAAAACTGTGGCGAGAGAAGCCTGTGTGTAGATAAATATGGTGTCTGGATTTTCACAACCACATGCCTGAGGCCCAGGAGTCAAAGGAAGAAGGTTGGAGACAAGCACCAGCAGATAGAGAAACAGGGACAGAAATCCACTTTCAACCAACCCACCCTCACATATGAGACAGTGGAGGAAAACAGAGACAATAATTTTCTATCTGTATTTCTCCAGAAACTGAGTATGCTGAAAGAAGGAAGTCATCCTATCCTCAAAATATCTGGCATCATCACAGATGGAAAGCTGTCCACATCTCTTATCGGTTCTTTATTTAATAGAATCTAAAATGTTTTAAATCACCAACATGAGTCCTTCGCATACAGGAATATGGTAATGAAATTGAAATTCACACAAAATTTTTTTAAGCCATTTCTTCCCATATAGTCAGGTAATTGTACAATCCTAATTGTGCAAAGTCTAGCTCAGGATTTGCTTTCAAAGATTCCTGGGGGGGGGGGCACCAAGAGGGACAGGAGGGGGCAGGGATGCAGAAGGGGCAGCTGGCTGGGGGGCAGCTGGAGGGAGAAGGAGGGGGCACGTCTCCTGAGCCTGAGACAATGGTGCATCTCTTAGCAATAATTTTTGAATTATCTCATGCTCCTATAAGAGAACACATGACTAATTTTAACCACATGCTTCTAAAAGACAGATAACAGCATTTACAAAATCAAAGAAGCTCCAAGGATGCAGAACTGGCCAGTTATGCTGCAGCCCAGAGTGACAATGACCAGCTGAGGGTGTCAGACTCTTGAAAAGAGCCTTTATAATTGAGCCTCTGGCAGACCTCTCACTGGGGCAGCTCTGCTGGGTGCCTCTGCAACACAGTGCATTTTAATTGCTTAGGCTGGCATTTATTTGATGTCATTGCTCTGGCTCTGAGTCCTCTTATAACCACTTTATTCAACCACAAATCAGGTACAGATATAAAAAAATCAGCCACAACATTCTCCATCCTAAAGGCAGTTGCATTGTTTTAGAGACGTTTGATATTTAAATTTTAATGAAGTTGGAGCTAGGATGGAATACGGGGCGGAAGCATGGTGAGCAGGAGGAGAAGTTGTCCTGCAATAAACAGGTCTGCAGGAAGAAGGGAGTCTGAGGGAGATGGTGAGAAGTAGGCCTGCAGGCGGATGAATGGGTCGTGCCTGTTATGCCATTGGCCCGAGGCTGGCAGTCGGCGTGACAAGATGGCTTCGAGACCACAACAGGCAGGGTGCGAGCCTGCTGGGGAGAGTCTGGCGTGAAGTCACCACGCTGCACTGACGTGTGGCAGTATTTCACCGCATTCTAACCATCCTAACCCAGGCAGCCTGGGGCTCTGCGCAATCCGTGCAGTGCTGGGACTCCGCAGGAAGCCAGGCTTCTCCTCTTCCACCTGCTGGCAGCTTCCTGAAATGCAGGGCGCACCTGGCCTCAGCAGCGCTTCGCTGATGCCCAAATTCCACTTCCCTTCCTCTCATTTAGAAACCAAACTATAGCACAGAGACAGCTCCAAGTTCGGCCAAATGTCTCACATCACATACTGCTCTCTTAAAATTTATCTCATCTCTACAGGTAGATCTGGGCCATTTGCAAAAACAGAAAGTTATAACTTAGATGGTAAATGCTTTATGATGTTAACGCTGCAGCAATTTTGAATGAGAGCTTCTACCAAATTCCAGAAATAACCTCACTTTCTTGTTGGAAACAATGGAAAGAGCTCTACTACTTTTGGGGGAGGGGAGATGTTTTAATGTCCAAGAAGCTCACTGCAGACTCAGAGAGTATACTCTGGTCACTAGAAGGACCTTAGCCAAAGACTAGCCATCTGGCCACAACACTGACCCTTCCAGTGACAGCTGTACCTTCTAGAATCAAGCGGCAGAACTGGGAAATGGCAAAGGGGGAGGAGGGCGCATCACCTTGCACCAGGGAACTCTCAGACCAGAGAAATTCAGCTTCAAGTCTTATTCAGGCAAACAATGAACTTGACCAGTCTTGTTTTCTACATCTTGACCAGAAAGTCAATGAAGTTAGCAGTTTTGAGGGGGAGGGGTACAAGTGGGAGCTTGGGGCAGGGGAAGGAGGGATTGATTGATTTAAGTACATCAGTAAACACCTTGAATCCTGGGTATTTAAAGAGGCAAATAACATTTGAAAAAATGAGAAATCAAAAGACAAACACCCTTTATTGATGTATTCTAACTAACATAAGAGGAAAATTTAATTGTCTACAGTGATCCAGGAAGGAATAATTGGATAAGAAAAGGACATCTTCAAGAGATAGCTAAAGGGGCTCTTCATAAATCAGTAACCATCAGCCCTTGCGAAAGAGGCAGTAACGTGCCAGGGTCATCAGGGAAGCAGTGACTTCAGAGAGGCAGAACGTGGAAAGAACCTGAGTCACACGATGGCGCAGGGTAGGCAGTTCACAGAGGTAGGTTCTCAAAGGGGGGTCCCTGGATGGACCAGCAATATCAGCCCCACCTGGGAACTTGCATAGAAGGTAGAGTTTTGTGGTCCCAGCCCAGACCCACTCAGTGAGAAACTTTGGATGGGGCCTAGTCATCTGTTTTAACAAGGCCACCCAGGTGACTTGGAAACACGCAGAGTCTGAGGACACTGAGCACGCACCTTTGCTCTGAGCACCTGCTAGTATGGAGGAAAACAGCTGCGGTTTCGTGGCCAGTTCCCACTGTACCATGTAACACCTACCCTCAGGGAGAAAAGATGCTGCAAAGAGGGTCCTTTGTCTTTGATTTGCAAGCCTTTGTCCAGGAGAGAAATCAAAATAACTGCTTCAGCCCAACTTCATCCCAATGCAACTGCAGAAAAGCCCCCTTGTCCCCTAAAAACCAAGGCTGGGACTGTTGGCAGTGGGAGAATGAGGGGCAGGCAGTTCTGCTACCCAGCCATGCCCCTGCGTGTGGGCTCCTGGGGGCACCCGTGGTCCCTTGCTCTCTCCCATCCATCTTTCAGGACAGGCTTCTCTGCGGGGGGGCCGTGACTGGGAGCCCTGAGCCCCACTGTGGCTGGGGCCACCTTCACTGAGCCGCAATGAGGTGAAGGCTGCATCAACAATGGCCTGAGCTGACACACAGGACATAGAGGTCAGTGGGAAAGGAGGGAGCAGGTGGGCTGCTTGCTTGCTTAGGCAGAGGCACCTGGGAAAGGAAGGCAAGCTAAAGACAGAGGTGGGGGGGGGGGGTCAGTGCCTGCCCTGAGTAAGGGCGAGGGCTAGTCACCTGACAGATGGGCTAAACCAGTGGCCGAGGGAGCTGTGCACAGCAAATACTGGTTTGGGGAGATTTGGGGCACAAGTAGCCACCCTTGAGGGCCCAGAACCAAAGCAAGTGTCCACGTGACTGGGACAGTGGCAGGGGTGCAGCTGGAAAAGGAGCTCTGGACAGACTTTTCCCTCCCCTGACATTCTCCTGCAGGTCCTGAGGAAAGTTCATGGAGGTTCAAGGGAAGCCTGAGGGCCTCTCCTTGGTTCACACATGTCCACCTGAAGTCCAGAATTGTCTCTGCCCACCTGTTTACTCACAATGCCCAGTATATCAGTGGCAACCAGTAAACAGCTAGTAAGCAGTTAATGAACATGGAAACTTATGCGTCATATGTTCATTGGCTCCCAACCTTCCGGTGGCAGCAGCTCTTTTGTGAAATGTCCTTGGGTCCATGTTGGTCCATAAATTGAAAAAATAATTTTTTATATGTTTATGTAGAACATTATTTAAGTGTGTATAGAAACCATTGTGGTGAATTAAATAAAATTCATGTAAGGGGTTGCTGAGTTCATAGCCACTTTCTGTGTGCTGTTTGTATTCGGGGGACATCAGATACTAGAATACAAGACCATCAAGTGAGGTTCCATGATATGTTGTCACATTTTTAAAAAAAGGAGTCATGATATGAGAACATGAATCAGAAGGAGAGGATGGAGGAGGAGAGAAGGAATGCTGGAGAGGAGGGCAGGAGGATGTGGAGGAGGGGAAGGAAGGACAGAGGGTGCAAAGAACCCATCCTTGCGGCAAAACCACCATAAGGATTTTCCTTCTCTCTCTTACTGCGGTTTTTACCCCAACAGGGCTCACAAAAGAACATTGTATCAATAATTTAATTCATCTAAGAACCACCACCCTATCCTGACCAGACAAAGGCGCAGTGGATAGAACATCAGCCTGGGATGCTGAGGAACCAGGTTCGAAACCCTAAGGTCATCAGCTTGAGCACAGGGTCACTGGCTTGAGTATGGGATCATAGACATGACCACTGGCTTGAAGCCCAATGTCACTGGCTTGAGCCCAAAGGTCGCTGACTTGAGCAAGGGATCACTAGCTCAGCTGGAGTACCCAGTCAAGGCACATATGAGAAAGCAATCAATGAACAACTAAAGTGCCACATCCATGAGTTGATGCTTCTCATCTCTCTCTCTTCCTATCTGTCTGTCCCTATCTGTCCCTATCTCTCTCATTCTATCTCACTAAAAAAAAAAAAAAAAAAAAAAAAAAAAAGGAATTACCTTCCTGACTGGCCAAAGCAAAATTTGAACTTGAATTGTACTAGAAAAGTCTAAGAACTAGCTCCCTTTCATGTTAAAAATGATCAGACTTTCCTCAAGTCGTTTCTGGACGTAATGTATCAGCAGGAGCGGAAGCCCATGCAAGCCGCACGAGAAAACCAGGCAGAAGCAGAAGTGCAATTTGCTCCCTGCATTATCAACAATAGCAATCCTTTATATCATAATGCAAGATCTAAAAATAGTCCACTGTAAATTTGGAGCCCGTGTACATAATGAAAGGAGTCTGTGCATAAGAGCCAGTTATTCATTTACTCTCCCCATTAAAGGCTTCAACAGTAAGAGCCCAATTAACAAGGCCAGTGGGAAATTACACACAATACTTTTTGTTTATTACAGAGAGACTTTTGGTTCATATCTCACTCAAAGGAAATTTTTGTACTGACTACCATCACTCACACACGGCATTGTTCCCTCAGAATTTAAGGCTCTCACAAATAACAACACAGAAAGAAATAAAAGAGGGGAAATCGTGATTTTTTTAGAAAGATAGTGTCACTGTGTCATGCAGAGTGGTGAACAGCGTTTTTCATGGCCACGGTTGAGCCTGTAGCCTTGGACAGATGGCAATGCCGGAGCTGAGGCGTTGAAGCAGCAGCAGGACCATGACTCAGGAATTCTGGGTTCTTGTTTAGAGAAGGGAAGATTGCTCTTGTGAATTTGGGGTTTGCTGTGCTAAATACCTGTAATCTTGTCTTCACCCTGCCCTCATGGAAATAAGGAAACATAGAAGTGAATTCCAGGGGTAGGGTTCTCCCACCAGCTCACCATGACTATCTCCAGCCTCAAACTCCTCTTTTACCAAAGGAGATGGGTAAAAGGATCATATCTGAGATAGCTTGAGCCTCAGCTACTGCAGGACTACTTCTCAAGGAGAAACAACAGGGATGATACTTTGCCTTCGATGTTCCAGAATGCCACTTTCTGTTCTTCCCAATCTCTGGTACCCATGACATAAAATAATTTGTGACTTGGCTAGGCCTATTTTGGTTGCCAGCCAGGAAGCTGGCATGTTGGAGCAAATTGTTTGGCTAGAGAATGAGCCTGCTGACCACCCAGCATTCCCATTTGCAGAAACCCAGGTGGGTTTCTGCTCCCTGTCATAGTGAGTAGCTCTCACACACTGATTGAACTCTTCTTCCTTCTAGAGGAGTAATTGGCCACAGAAGAGAGCCACTGGCCAGTGCAGTGAGAGAGGCAACCTCAGGAAGCAATAGTTCTCTCTCAGAGCTCAGGCACGGCATGTACTGAGGAGTGAGATGACAATTCAGTAGTGCTTGGGTCTCTGGCAAGCCTGCCATATGCTTTTACATAGTTGAAATTATGGGTTAGAATTGTATTTGAGAATTGGAATATTATTAAGATCTCAAGACATATCATTTAAGAAGATCAAAGGTCCTTCATATCAATTCCCCCATCCTTATTATACCTAAAATTTCCAAAAATGAGAATGTGATTTTCTTTAAAATATATGTCTTGGCCATGTGGATGTGATATGATTAGAGTATTCGCACAGAACAGCTAATGGGAGCCACTTCTGTAATTATATAATGTTTCCAGTTGCTCTTTTTTAATATCAAGAGTGACTAAGCAGGCCTCCCTGTGTTCTGGAAGTGCTAGGATACAGTCAATAAATGTCACATTGCACATACACAGAGTGGTCACAGAAGAGGTCAAAGTCAAGAGGAAGGGAAAGAATCTGCCACCTGCCATGGCACCAGAACACAGGGGCTTTTAGTGACGATGGGCTCTCAAGCCTCTGGAAGAGATGCTGAGCAGGTCCAGTCTCCCAACTGCCCCAGTACTCAAATCCCAGACTTCTCACATCCCAGGGAACAGTCTCTAGTAAGAATTACATGCTAGGATGCCCAGAGCAAAAAACAGAATTTTTGATCAATGATTACCAACATAAATACTCCAGATGATCAATCAGAATGTGGGAAATAAATATGACAACTTTTATTTATTATAATTTTTACTCATCATATGTATGCATGTAAGGGTGGAGATACATACATATATATACAAATATATCTATTAATTATCTACATGTAACTATAGTAATACATTTTATATTTTTATATTTACATATTAATATATGCTATATTATATGTATATTATACATTATATAATTACACATATATATAAGTGCATAAGTATATATATGATGAGTAAAAATAATGCATAAAAGTAAAATATATTACTATAGTTATATTTGTATAATTAATTAATAAATATATACATAAATATATGTATATTAGATCACATGCTCAAAATTGTTTCTAAAAGGTTTTATAAAATCAAAAATGGGCCCTGGCCGGTTTGCTCAGTGGTAGAGCGTCGGCCTGGCGTGCAAGGGGTCCTGGGTTCGATTCCCGGCCAGGGCACACAGGAGAAGCGCCCATCTGCTTCTCCACCCCTCCCCCTCTCCTTCCTCTCTGTCTCTCTCTTCCCCTCCCGCAGTGAGGCTCCATTGGAGCAAAGATGGCCCGGGTGCTGGGGATGGCTCCTTGGCCTCTGCCCCAGGCGCTAGAATGGCTCTGGTTGCAATAGAGCGACGCCCCGGAGGGGCAGAGCATCGCCCTCTGGTGGGCAGAGCGTCGCCCCCTGGTGGGCGTGCCGGGTGGATCCCGGTCGGGCGCATGCGGGAGTCTGTCTGACTGTCTCTCCCCGTTTCTAGCTTCGGAAAAATACAAAAAAACAAACAAATAAAATAAAAAATGCTTCAGATTAACTGCATTGATCTGGACACAGTATTTTCTTCAACTAATTTTAAGATTGGATTGGCAATATTTCCCCACATTCAGCTCACTATCAACTGAAAGAAGAAAAAAAAAAGATATTTTTCACTTAAACTATATTAATTTAGATCTCCCTAAACTAGTGCCTGTAAAAACAATCATTGAGCAAAATATTAGAATTTCTATTCATTCTTATTTGAATTCTTTTTTGTTTTCATTTCTGCCTGTCAGTATGAATCCATGCATTTGTTCTCAACTATGCTAGAAAAGGAATAAATGTACTTTTAAAAGACTGCAAGAATCACCAAAGGTGAGATGTAAAGAGTGACACAAGAGAGGATTCCAAGTGGCAGGAGAGTAGGTGGACTTTCCAACTGCCTTCTCCCAGGACCAAACTGGAGTTACAACTACATTTGAAAACAATCATCCTGAAAAACCAAATTAGAACTACATGAAGAGGAGTCCATAACCACAGAGTCATAGAAGAAGCCACACTGAGACTGGTAGGAAGGGTGGAAATTTGAAAAGGCTGCCCCGTGCCCAGGTGTTAAGTGGGGCTGAGGGCCTGTAGGGACTCTCAGCAGTGGGGAGGTTCACCCTGAGAGATGAGTGTCCTAAGCCTGAGGCCAGGCACCCCAGCCTAGAGCCCCAGAGCCTGGAAGAGGTGCCCACACAGCATTTGGCAGTGAAAAGAGGCCAAGTTTCTGTGTGTGAGAAAGATATGAGAGCTCTCAGGGATGCAGGTATCCTCTTAAAGGGGTAGCGATACTTGTCATCAGACAAAACAGCCTTTTAAACAAAGGTTATCGGAAGGGACCAAGAAGGTCACTACATAATGATAAAGGGAACAATTCAACAAAAGGATATAACCATTGTAAATATTTATGCACCCAATATAAGAGCACCTAAATATATAAAGCAGATTTTGATGGACATAAAGGGAGAAATTGACAGTAATACAATAATAGAAGGTGATTTTAACACTCTACTAACATCAATGGATAGATTTTCCAAACAGAAAATCAACAAAGAAACAGCAGACTTAAATGACACACTAGATCAACTGGATTTAATAGATGTCTTCAGAACATTTCACCCCAAAGCAGCATAATTCACATTCTTTTCAAATGCTCATGGGACATTTTCTAGGATAGACCACATGTTAGAACACAAAGCAAGTCTCGATAAATTTAAGAAGATTGAATTATATCAAGCATCTTCTCTGACCACAATGGCATGAAACTAGAAATCAACTACAATAAAAAAAAACAAAACTGGAAAACATCCAAATATCTGGAGGCTAAATAGCATGTTATTAAATAACAAATGGGTAAGCAATGAGATAAGAAAAAATTAAAAAATTTCCTAGAAACAAATGAAAATGAATGTACAACCCAAAATTTATGGGACACAGAGAAAGTAGTCCTGAGAGAGAAGTTTACAGCTTTACAGACAAACCTTGAATCAATAAAGGCCCTGGCCAGTGGCTCAGTGGATAGAATGTTGGCCTGGCATGTGGATGTCCTGGCTTCAATTCCTGCCAGGGCACACAGGAGAAGCGACCATCTGCTTCTACCCTGCCTCTCTCCCTCTCTTACCCTTCTTCTGCAGCCAGTGACTCAATTGTTTTGAGTGTTGGCCTCAGGCACTGAGGATAGTTCAGCTGGTCCCAGTGTCAGCCTCATGTGCTAAAAATAGCTCATTACTTGAGCATCAGCCCTAGATGAGGTTGCTGAGTGGATCCTGGTTGGGCTCATGCAAGAGTCTATCTCCCCTCCTCTCACCTAAAAAATTAAAATTGAAAAAAAAGAAACAAGAAAAATCTCAAACAATCTAACCATGTACCTAAAATAACTACTATAATAGAAAAAGAACAACAAGCAAAGTCCAGAAGAAGTAGAAGGAAGAAAATAATAAAGAACAGAGTGAAAGTAAATGACAGAGATGCTTAAAAAACAATACAAAAAAAATCAATGAAACCAAGAGCTGGTTCTTTGAAAAGGTAAACAAGATTGACAAACTGTTAACCAGGCTCATCAAGAAAAAAAGAGAGAGGACCCAAATAAATTCAGAAATGAAACAGGAGAACTAATAACTGATATTACAGAAATACAAAGAATTATAAGAAAATACCATGAAAAATTATTTGCCAAAAAAAATTGAACAACCTAGGTGAAATGGATAAATTCTTAGAAACATACAATCTTCCAAAACTGAATCTGGAAGAATCAGAAACCCTGAGCAGACAGATTACAACAAATGAAACTAAAACAGTTATGAAAACACTCCTAGCAAACAAAAGTCCTGGACTGGATGGCTTCGCAGGCAAATATTACTAAATAGTCAAAGAAGAACTAATTAACGCCTATCCTTCTCAAGCTATTCAAAAAAATTCAAGAGGAGGGGAGGATTCTAAGCTTATTTTACGAGGCACGCATTGTCCTAATTCCAAAACCTGGTAAAAATGCTACAAAGGAAAAAAAACTGTAATAGGCCAATATTCCTGATGAACATAGATGCTAAAGAGGGTGCTATCACCATAGGCAGGTATGTCACTTCCTCAGAGCTGAGGAAAAGTCAAAGGCATCCTATCAAAACTTCAGACAGATCCATACTATTAGGCAGAAATTGGACTGTGAGTGAAATAGTTCTGAGAATTAGAATGCACAGGGTGAAAACAAAGGCATGCGGATGTGTTTCCTGAATGCCAAACTGCTGAAGGAGGGAAATGAACTTGACTGAAACCCGTGTCGCTGGAAGCAGGGGACCCAGGCCACACACCATGAATGTGGGCAGCATTCTGACCCATGGCAACAGCCATGGCAGTGAGAAGAAACCAGCCATGGGGAAGAAAATAAGATCCTGTCGGGACTCCAAATTGGTACGAGAAATACATTACTGTGTTCTAAAGATGAAAACATTCACAGCGCGGACTACATATATGCCGCTATTATCAATGACTCTGCACAAAGTGTGTTATTATCTTGATTATGAAACTAGCAGCTTAGACGCCACCATTATAAAATGATTGCACAGAAGGGAGATGGCAGGATCGGCCTCTAATTAGGGAGGACACAGGGGGCCTGAGGGGGGCTGAAGCTGACAGGTCTAGGATCCAGAGCGAGGCTCAGCTTTGTTCTGGTGCCCGGCAATGACGTGTACAACATTCAGCTTCTTAAACTCACATACGGTGCACACATATCACTTTGTACAATTACAACTGATATATCCTGTACTTTTCTAAAAAACTACATGAAAACAATTATTTTCAAAAAATCAAATTATGCTTTAAGTGCACTGGTGAAGATAGTACATATAAATTGATTGTTTTTTCAAAAATTTAAAGCACAAAAATATCAGTGGTTATAGTGAGAGCAAGTCCTGCACAGCTGACATGTGGCCCCAGCTCTAATTTGAGTTTTAAAACCTACTACATATGTAAAATCCCAGTGACAGTAAAACAAACAATGGTTATATCTTCTGTAAGTGAAGAATTTTCATGTAAAATGGTCCTCATTCCTGGTGTTTGGTGTTTGGTGTTCTTATGCTTCGTCCTGAACCCAGCTGCTGGCCGGGACGTGCCATCCTGGTTAGCTGACCACAGCAGCCCCACCTGGACCGGCCATGAGGCTGTGGGACCCGGAGGAAGTGCGTGGGTGCGGGAGGCATGGTATAGAAACAATGCAAACAATTATACAGTTATAATTAGATGACTGTATACAGGAAGTAAAGACCTCTGGCATCAGGAACCAGCCCACATGAACCCCGGGGACTAAAATATGTTGCTGTCATCACCAAATAATTGGGTGGTTTTGAGGGAAGCCAGGCTGGGGAATATGGACAGTGGGACAATGGACCATAACTGACTCAGTCATCTTGGAAGAGCCGGAGTGCCGGGGTCAGCTGAGGGCTTACACACCAACGTTGTGCAGGTGCAGTGCCTGTATGTAAGGTTTCCGGAGCCCTGGTGATTGACTGTCACAGACTCTGTGACACTGAGTTCCCGGATCCGAAAGGATGGGCAGCAGAGCTAAGGTGTCCCCTCCAGCCTGATTCTCAACTATGGACAATGCAGGGGAACCAGGGTTAGCACCAGCCAGTGCTTCCTCCCTAATTCCAGCCAGCGGCCCACAGGGAGCTGGCACCCCCCACTTCAGGACACCCCACTCAGATGCGGCAGCATCTGATGTTGAGTCTGGCTAAAGCGCCACTCAACATCCAAACACACAGGATAACTTCCCTACCTGGTCACTAGATGACTGTGAAGGACAATATGAATCCAATTCAAAATAAAACTTATATAAAACATGCTAATTTAAAAAATTAGCAAATCACTATCCCAAATTCAGAGTATGGATTATTATTTTAGCAGTTGCTCAAATGCATAAAATGACAGAAACTATATCAGAACTAAGCATTACAGAGAAATTCACACTCTAAACATTTAATAGAAAAATAAGATCTACATTTGTAAAATATATTTTTAAATCCAGATTGGCACATTTAAAGGCTAGGAAGAGAAACTGTATTTTGCTGACACAAGGGACAGAATATTCCCTGCCATCAGGAATATGCTGGCCTGAATGTGCTGGGTGGGGGGCTGTATGTAAAAGGGAAGAGGATAAAGAAGTACACATGGGTAGTCCCAAAGCAGTCACAGGAGGTAACGCACAGCACAGGGAATATAGCCAATAATATTGTAACAGATGTGCATGGTGCCAGATGGGTACTAGATTTATCGGGGCAGTCACTTCATAAATTAGATCAATGTCTAACCAGTACGCTATACATCTGAAATTAATATAAAATAATATTGAATGTCAACTACAATTGAAAAATTTAAAAAGTATAAAGTTTTTAAAAAATGTTAAAGACTATGCTGGCCTTTGAAAAGAATCAGCGTTAGACTTGAAAGTGTTTCTAAGAGACAAAAAAACATATTCACATGGCCACACTCAACATGGATATTTTACCACTGCTTTTCATTCTAAAACCATGACCGTATGAGGGTTTGGGTGCCAGCCAGGTAAGAAGCCAACGATTTTGCTGATTCCTGTGCCACCTCTTCTTTAGACTGATGTCACACATTTGTAGCTGTCACCTTAGCAGAAGTCAGATATTTTCTGGGCAGGAATGACACACACCAGAAGTGCTAGATCACTTTCCTATTAACTGCAATTACATAGAAAAACATATCATGCTGCCAAAATATTCACAGGATAATTGCACCGTGGTGACAAGATAATCTTCCCATTCTTCCCAAATGGAATGTGCGCCCTCCCTAATTACTTTGCAGTCTCCTCTGCAGAAATGCTCACGTGGCCCCGGCCTAGCCTGTACCTTGCTATGTACAGCTTCTCCTTCAGGCACCTTCAGGACATCAAGGGAAGTGTGCGGATACTCCAAGCATTGCTGCCATATGGAGCCAGATCATCTATTTTTCATGTATATACGCTTCTGTGTGTGTATGTGTTTGGGGGAGGGAGAGGGGACTTTCCTGTGCATTGCAGAATGTTTAGTGGCATCCCTAGTCTCTACACTAGATGGCAATAACATTCATCCATGCCCAGTTTTGACAACCCAAAAGGTTTTGGACATTGTCAAATGTGCCCTGAGAGACAGAATAGCCCCCGCCCCCATTGGGAGCCACCAAATTAGATGCACTTGCCGGATTGGTAAGGAGGTCTTGCTTTCAGCCATCTGGGCCACACCAAAAAAATAGAGAAATGTGTCTGTGATACCCTTTGTCCCACAATCCTTTTCTCTGTGCTTCCTCCCACATCTCCAGGAGCCTGGGACCTCCTGCTCTCTTCCTGTGTGGTCCAGTTTCTAAGAAAGCACCAAGGTTTTCTTCCTCCAAAGAGTCCCATGTCCAAAATGGTTCTGCTGCCTCTCAGGTGCTCCGCTGCACTTCCTCACCTCCACCGCCAGAACCACACACACAGACCCCGAAGACTTCACTTCACCACTGTTCCTGACTTCAGATCAGAGTAAAGAAAGCACTTGGAAAAATAAAATATAAATCAACAGTATTGTCAATGTGCACGTGAACAAGAAAAGAATTTGGGGTGAGAAAGCTGTTTCCAGGATTTCTTACACAAGGCGAGCCCTGCTGAGAGCCCTTCCAAGACTCTAAGACTCTGGACGGGGGAAGGTGTGTGGAATTCTTTAGATTCCAAGGGCAGTCCAGCCCCGTATAACAGGGACAGTTTGTGTTCATTCTCAGCCCTGCATGTGTTTGGCTTAGGCTGTTCCTGATTATTTCAAGGGATAAATTAGGAAATTTTCAAAATATTCTCAATATATTATCACAATTTGCCTTAAAATACAATTGCTGGCCCTGGCCCATTTGCTCAATGGATAGGGCATTAGCCGACATATGAACATCCTGGGTTCGATCCCCAGTCAAGGCACACAAGACAGGCAACCATCTGCTTCTGTTTCCTTTTTTCTCCCCTTTCTCTCCCTCTTCCCCTCCCATAGCCAGTTGCCCAATTGGTTCAAATGTGGCCCCAAGCCTGAGGATAGATCAGTTGATCCAAGTGTATCAGCGTCAGGCTCTAAAAATAGCTCAGTTGATTGAGTATTGGTCCCAGACAGAGGTTGCCAGATAGATCCTGGCTGGGGCACATGTGGGAGTCTGTCTCACAATCTCCCCTTCTCTCATTTAAAATAATAATAATAATATAATTGTCAAGAAAATATGCAGTTGCCTTAGTGCACAGGTTAGTAAACATTTAATAAAGAAGGCAAGACTGTAAATATTTTTGGCATTGTTGGTGATAAAGTAGCAACTGCTCAACTCTGCCATTGAGTGGTGTATATACTAAACGTATATAAATGAGTGCAGCTGGGTTTTTATTTTTCTTTCTTTCTTTCTTTTTGTTTTTTTCTGATGTTGGAAACAGGGAGGCAGTCAGACAGACTCACGCATGTGCCCAACCGGGATCCACCCGGCAAGCCCACCAAGAGGCAATGCTCTGCCCATCTGGGGCGTTGCTCTATTGCAACCAGAGCCATTCTAGCGCCTGAAGCAGAGGCCACAGAGCCATCCTCAGCGCCTGGGCCAACTTTGCTCCAATGGAGCCTTGGCTGCAGGAGGGGAAGAGAGAGACAGAGAGGAAGGAGAGGGGAAGGGGTGGAGAAGCAGATGGGCGCCTCCCCTGTGTGCCCTGGCCTGGAATCGAACCCGGGACTCCTGCATACCAGGCTGATGCTCTACCACTGAGCCAGCTGGCCAGGGCCGGTAGCTGGGTTTTAATAAAACTTTATTTACAAAAACAGGCCACAGTTCATGTCATATTTGGTACAAGGGCTATAGACCTAACTTAGAGGATCTTTCTTGTTCGTGCATCCAACATTGTTCTGAGCATCAACTATAAACCAGGCATTTGGAGTCACATGGAGTATATAGGATAAGTGACACCCTGACCTAGCTCTTAACAAGCTTGCAGCCTCATAAGGATGGTGACATGCAAGCTTAAGATCCATGAAAGTGTGAGAGAGGCATGGTGGAAACCCAGAGCAAGAATCCATTCCCCAGCTCAGGGTGGGATGAAAGGGTGTTTAAATAGAGGCTTCATTTTCCCTCTCCAGGTAACTCAGTTAGTCACAATGTTGTACTAATATGCCAAAGTTGTGGGTTTGATCCCTAGTCAGGGTCCATATAAGAATTAACCAATGAATGCATAAATACGTAGGCCCTGGCCAGTTGGCTCAGTGGTAGACACCTGCCTGGCGTGTGGATGTCCTGGGTTCAATTCCTAGTCAGGGCACCCAGGAGAAACAACCATCTGCTTCCCTATCCCCTCCTTCCCTTTCTTTCTCTCTCTACTCTCTCTCTTTTCCCCTCCTGCACTCATGGCTCCATTGGTTTGAGAAAGTTGGCCCTAGGCACTAAGGATGTCTCTATGACCTCCACCTCAGATGCTAAGAAGAGCTCGGTTGCCAAGCAACAGAGCAGTGGCCCCCGATGGGCAGAACATCAGTCCCAGGCAGGGGTTACTGGGTGGATCTCGGTTAGGGCACATGTGGAAGTCCGTCTCTCTGCCTCCCTCTCTCTCACTTGATTAAAAGAAGAAGAAGAAGAATGCATAAATATGTGGAACAACAAATCAATGTTTGTCTCTGTCTCTCCTATCCTCTCCAAATAAATAAAGATACAAAAAAAATAAAAGTAAATAAATCTAAGTTTCACTACAGAAGTGCCGGAAGCTGTCAATCCACTCAACGGAGACATTGTTTCCACGGAGGCTCCTCTGCACCCTACTGACAGGCCTGAGGGGCCATCAGTGTCCCACCAGCTGGGGCTTCCCCCTACAGTCATGCCCAGAGGTTATCTGTCTCTCTTCTGGGGGTCCTGTGCTCACAGACAGAAGAGACGGCAGCACTAATGTGCCTCATCAGTGACTGAAACCACTTGCTTTGACCCCTCACCCACAGGCCTCGCACAGTGAAGGACACAGGTCCTGTGGGCCAGAGATCCTTCCTTCCCTTCTCTGTCACTAAAGCACCTAACTCTGAACTCCCCAGAGAGGCAGTCTTCAAGTTCTCCCACTTCAGGTCTACGCTGTTTTCCTTGTTTTAGTTTATACACTTCACTGAAGCACTGCAGTCCCACTTCAAGCTGCAAACATACCTCATTTCATAACATTCAGCCAAGCCATCCAACTGGCGGACCTTCCCACTGCTGAGCTGTGATCAGATGATAATTTAATTCCCACTTTAGAACTGCAGCTTCCTGTATGACTGATGAGGGAGAGAACAAAGAACAACACTGCATTATGATTTCTAACCACAGAGAGTGGTGGTGTTCACTGGAAGTGGAAAGTTAATTGGAGCAAATAAAAACACCCCCCAACTTACCATCAGCTCCGCAGCCCGGTAGTTACTGCCTTCTGATTAGCACGACTCATGCACAGCTCTGGTTTCTAAAATTCCATCCAGCACAGAATTGTCCGAGGACTCACAGGGAGAAAATTAACGCGTGGATTTTAGTAACAAAAACATTAGGGAAGAATGGCAATTAACAGCTTAAACTAAGTTTTAGAACAGCAGCAATGCCACCAAGCCACTCAATGGCAGCCTTCTTTAGGGACTACGTTGGAGGAGTCCCAACTTTTTATAGACAGAGGAAAACATTGAAATCCCAATGAGATGAGAGGAAGGCCTGTGACTTGTCTGCTCTTAAGCGTAAGTCAGCCCCACAGATCCCGCAGGCTTTCTGTTTGTGAAAAGGGGCAGAAAGGTGGGGACCAGAGCCTTGACCACAGGGGCACTGAGAGCACAGAGCTCAGAGCATTTCTTCCTTCTGCCGTGGCCGCAGTGCTACTGAAATGACTCACTTTACTATGACCCTCGTCAAGCAGACATCTCAAATGCGGCATGCCCAGTGATGCACCCAAACTGCCTGTGATGGTCACATGGCCACACATGCTCTTGGACTGAACATCTCCTGCCTCGTTTCCCGTGGCTCTCACCCTGGCGCCTAATCCCCTGGCTCCCCATCCCTCACACCTCCCTGTCCTTCCACACTTTGTCACTGGCTGATTCCACCTTGGAAACAGTGGAATCTTCCCAAGGTTCTCCAATTTATTCAGGTCTCTGCTCAAACGTTACTTCCTTAGAGAAGCACGCCCTGACCACCTTATCCAGCACCAGCCTCCCTTACTCTGTCCCTTCCCCCAGCCCCTTTCAGCACATGTCATTGCCTGCAAATGGTGCACCTTTTAACCTATCTACCTGTTTGCTTTTTGTCTCCCTAGGATAACAGAAGCACCATGAGGATCAGGGTCTTATGAGTCTCATTTGTTACTGTATTTCCATGACCAGTAACAGTGACCAGCACTGGGGAGGTGCTCAGTACACTTGTAGAATATGAGTACACTGCAACAGCGCATTCTCACAGCTCATCTGCTTGCGCCATCATGTTGCTCTCTTGCTATAGTCCTGTGGTTGGCAAACACATTAGTCAACAGAGCCAAATATCAACAGTACGACGATTGAAATTTCTTTTGAGAGCCAAATTTTTAAAACTTATATAGGTAGGTACATTCCTTATCGACGTAGCACCCGCATATGGTATTTTGTGGAAGAACCACACTCAAGGGGCCAAAGAGCCGCACGTGGCTCACAAACTGCAGTTTGCTGACCACTGCTATAGTCTAGGGCTCTAGGCTGTCACTGTCGCCCTGACTGCCTCCCGTCCTGGGCTGTAGGGGCCTCAAGGGCAGGACACCTATCTTCTTTAACCCCAGCACCTGGCCAGTCCATATATATTGGATGTTTGAATAGATGAATGGACAGATGGATTTATTAGATTAGAAGAGTAAGAACAATGCCTAGGGCTGGCCCTGGGGTCCATGGTTGGACAGGTAAGTTGATTTGCTTTTAGAAACTAAGTCACCACTCATTTCAATCAACCACGTAAATACCATGCAAATGGTCATACAGACAGAAACAAGCAAAATGAGTTTTTAAAAGTATCCCTGGGTTGACACTTTCCATCTTTCCCTAGTTGTAATTAGCATGGGGGTTACTTACACTTTTCAAAACCTCTTAGTAGAGTCCAGTTCCATCTCCCTAGCCTGTGCCTTAAACCAGTGGTCCCCAACCTTTTTTGGGCCATGGACCGGTTTAATGTCAGAAAATATTTTCATGGACCGGCCTTTAGGGTGGGACGGATAAATGTATCACGTGACCAAGACAAGCGTCAAGAGTGAGTCTTGGACAGATGTAACAGAGGGAATCTGGTCATTTTTAAAAAATAAAACATCATTCAGACTTAAATATAAATAAAACGGAAATAATGTAAGTTATTTATTCTTTCTCTGTGGATCAGTACCAAATGGCCCACGGACTGGTCCATGGCCCGGGGATTGGGGACCACTGCCTTAAACAATAGGAGGGAGCCAGACCAGGCAGTGGAGCAGTGAATAGAGTATCGGAATGGGATGCAGAGGACCCAGGTTCAGAACCCCGAGGTCGCCAGCTTGAGCACGGGCTCATCTGGTTTGAGCAAGGCTCACTGGCTTGACCCCAAGGTCTCTGGCTTGGGCAAGGGGTCACTCAGTTTGCTGTAACCCTCCCCCCCACCCCCGTCAAGGCACATATGAGAAAGCAATCAATGAACAACTAAGGAGCCGCAACGAGGAATTGATGCTTCTCATCTCTCTCCCTTCCTGTCTATCTGTCCCTATCTGCCCCCCCCCCATCTCCGTCACAAAAAAAGAAAGAAAAAACAATAGGAGGTAATGTGCACTGGGACATTTACAGCAGAAAATACAAAGAGCCCAAATCCAGCAAATTCTAACATGGCAAGAGATAAAAACAGGTGTGTTGACTTGTTTCTGGGCTCACGGCCCGATTTCCATCAGACCTGAACAGAGGCTTTAGAGACCCTGACCCAGCATTCATTTGTGTGGGTAAATTAACATTGTTAATTTTTTATGTCCCAAAACATTTATTGATAAGTTGGGGCTGTCCAATAAAATTTTAGCAATCTTGCTTTACTTTGATCTAAAAAAGCAAAAATAAACAATTAACTACATCAAGTTGAAGAAAGAAAAGGAGGAAAAAAGGAAGAAAGCTTGTAAAATATATATATATTTTAACGTGCAGCCGAGAAAACCAGCATCTCGACCATTTGTATGAGAATTATAGTATTTTCTGTTTAAAGAAGTGGGACAAGTTAATTGTATAGCTCCCATGAAATAGACTGCGTGGTAATTACACAGAAACTCCTGTGGAAACCGTAGTAATTACACGGAACTAAAGCATTCTAAAATAGACCCGGAGCTACCAAGTCCACAGACAATGGGAACATGTTTAACCTGTACTTCAGCTTCTTGATGTGAATACAGTACAGCCAATGACTTTTGATGCCAATTTTTAAGGATAATGGTTTTTAAATGTAGACATCTCTCTAGAAATGGTCTCTGGCACAACGTTTTCTTTCAAAAAAAAAAAAAAAATGAAAGAAAAAAGCTCAGTTCAAGACTGCCCGACAGTGAGAAAGCTGACAATCATTTTCTCTCTAAAAGAAGTGAGGATCTTCAAAGAAAATAAATATTCACAGTTGCCATTTGAGAAAGGGGTGTTTGCTTGCGGGCTCCCATTTGCATACAGTACATTGCAGGTGGAAGGACCCTGAGTGGAATAGGAACGCCGGGTTGAGAAGTGAATGGTACTGCTCGTTTTGCACAGAACAAGCAATTTTCTTGGGAATTAAAAGGCCCATTATGTAGCCAATCCCCCCAAAGACTCAAAACAATCTCCTTTTGTAGCTCTGTTTTTACAAAACCAAAGTTATTCAGCTGGAGGAAAAAAAGGGAGGAAAGACATGGATGAGGAGGATTGTCGGGCCCTAAGAAACTTGGCAGCATGAAAAGAATCAGAGAAATAGGCTCCTGGTTCTCAGCACTGGGTGTTTTGAAGCAACTAACTAACCCTTGGGTCGGACAGTATTTAAAATGTCAGGCTCGGTCTGCAGACCTGACTTGCTTAAGACGTGAGGATTTAGGGTTCCAGAAGAAACAAACTGAGGGTTTTCAACCATTCCCCGAGTGTGTTGGTGAATCAGCTAGTTTCCTGCCACCCTCCAACCCTGTCAGACAGGATTGAAAAACCAGGCTAAAATGGGTGCTCAGCTCTCTGCTCCACTCGTCCATTATCAGGTCTACCAGTTGGCTGCAGCCCAGGGTCAAGACTCCATCAAGGCTGGGTTGGAGTTATCTGCCAAGGCCTTTGTGAATTTAATTTTATAAACATTGTTCTGCTAAATTGATGCCAGGCTCAATGATGGGCGTGAGAGTCAGAAATAGGATTAGAAATGAGCAAAACCAGAAGAAGGGGAAAAGGGACATTTCTAATTGCACATAATTTAAACATTATTTGCGTTCAGTTCTGGCACAGCTAGGCCAGCTCTAAAGCCACAGAGAAATACATTTAGTCCCCAAGTGGTTTTGTTAAATCCTGACCCAAGCCACCTCTTATCCTTGCAGAGAGAGAAAGAGAATGAGAGAGAGATTGTTTCCAGAGGTGTGGGCATCTCCACAGGATCGGAGAACCTTGAAGACAGAGAACTACCTTCTGCTTCCTCTTTATATTTTAAAACATGTTTATTAACTGAATAATGAGTGTTTGGATCTGAGTGGAGGCCCACCACGAATCAGCACGGGATGTCTGCCTTTGTCCCAAAAGACTGCACAATCAATGAACGCAAGAATAGCTGTAAAATGGTCTATTTTACTTATTTTTAATTTCTATTTATTGATATTAGTGAGAGAGAAAGGGAGGTAGAGAGAGAGAGAGGTAGGAATTTAGAAGATGCACTTTTGAGTTGTTATAAGCAAAGTTATGCAGTGACTAAGGTGACATGAAGCCAGGATTTCAGGAGGCTCTTCCAAAGCTCTGTTCAACGTGTGGCTGTTTCATGTGATGTCACTGAAGTCAATTTAACCTTAATTTTTGAAACATCTACATCCTTAGAGAGACATGAGTTTGTGTGTGTGTATGACAGACAGAAACCAACTTGACTTTCTGATTATTTCTCTAGAGTGGCTGCTAGTTAAAGTATTAACATGAAACTTCTTCAAATTTATTTACAGGGAAATATTTATGTAGGCCACTGCTATGAACTGAATCTTTGTGTTCCCCCAGAATTCATATGTTGAAACCCTAACCCCCAATGTGGTGGTGTTGGAGGTGGGGTTTTGGGAAGTTATGGGATCCTAGGTGTGAAGCCCTCATGCATGGGGTTGATGCCCCTGTAAGAAGAGACCTGAGAGTTAGCCTGTTCTCCTTCCACCATGTGAGGACACAGAGAAATCCGAGTTTCCTCCCCAAGAACCAACCCCACTGGAACCCTGACCTTAGATTTCTCATGCCCAGAACTGTGAGCAATAAATGTCTGATTTCTGAGCCATCCAGTCCACAGTATTCTGTTTGAGCAGCCAAGCTGATGGAGACAGCTGCGCTCCTGAATATGGATATAAACCTATCAATATACTACCCACTCTGGGGAATGTGTGCTAAACCTTAGCTCCAAAATAGCTTTGAGGTTTTGCCCCCAGGGAAACCACAGAGGGGAAGGAAAATCCTGGCATCCTTTGCTGGGGCTGAGCCTGTTTTAATCTTTCCCCCAATGGCCTGGGGGTAGGTTCTGGTCACTCACATCCTCACGGTCAGATCGATGCCAGGACAACAGGAGGCGGCGCATTGAAGGAGACCTGGACCAGGCAACCATCTCGTCCACGTAGACTCCGGCCAGCCCTGCAGACCAGGTCCCACAAGCAGGCAGCCTTCTCACCTGCGCCTGGACACCAAGAACCGGGACTCTACTGCAACTATCCAGATTTTAAATGTATTTAAAGTAATTAATCTTGATGTGCCATTTAGCCCCAAGAGCCTCTTTAGTGTCATCCGTTTTGTTAGTCTCTCTCACACCTCATGGGCTGTCCCCTCACCTGTTACCCTATATTAAAGGGGAGAATGACCTGGTGGTGAGAGCATGGGGAGTGAAAGCCACTTCCTGGACTCAGCTCTCTGCTGGGTGGCTTTGCCAAATCACCTGATTGCTCATGCCTCCATGTTCTCATCTGGAAAATGGGAATGATAACCAAACCTTCATCTCAGGCTTGGTGCAAGGAATAAAGGGGGGAATGTTAGCAGGTCTGGAACATGGTTAGTGCTTGGTGAATCTTGGCTCCAGCTTTTATAAATTATGGCTGAAGAATCAGTCTCAGCAAGGTGGCGTTACAGGGTTGAGCATGGAGTCAACACCCCCTGGTCTGTAGCTGGTCCCCACCAGTGACCAGGCTAGTTCAGGTCCCTGTACAGAAGTGGCTCTTCTACTCATCCCCTTAGGAGAATAAGTAGACTTATGTAATAATAACTCATTTTTCCAAAGAGAATCACACTGGAAATTAAACCCCTGGACATTATACATACATACAACATGTACACACATATACATATACATATATACACATACAACATACACCACATGTGCACATACATGTTTCTAATATAAAAATAATGCCAAGTGGAGAAAATTTGAAAAACGTAGAAAAGTATAAATACAATTAGGAATTACTCACAATCGCATAATCTCAACACCGGGCATAGTGCCAGTTGGCATGCTGGGACATGGCCTTCCCAGGCAGGGATTTTTTTTTTTTTTTTTTTTTTTTTTTTGCCTAAACACACCTACGTATTTGGATAGGTGCACTGTACCTACACACATCTGCATATCACTGTTCTCTTCAGGTCTGGGACATTCCTGACACGCCACATTAAGGAGTGATGAGGTTTTCAAGAGACCAAATTTAGAAGGAAGATCCAATTTTCCGGTGCTGTGTTTTCCCTCTTATGGGTTTTGGGGTCTGGCTCACTAAACTCATTCATCATAACTCGCGCCCACCCTCAATGCATGGGTCAGTCTCACTGTGCCTGGTTGACGTTTTAACTCCAGAGGAGTAAACAGCTGGTGTCACCTCCCAGGAACAGGCACTCAGAGAAGCCCTGATGCAAAGTGAAATACACCAGCTCCAGAAGGACAACATACCCCCATTCGTGGTGTCTAAAGGGGCCGGCTCCTAGACGCAGAGAGTGGAGTGGTGGTTCCCAGGGCTGGGGGCAGGAAGCTAGGGAATTGCTGTTTAGTGTGTATGAAGTCTCAGTCATGCAAGGTAAAAAGAGTTAAGAGATCTCCCATACAACATCATGTTATAATGCCCATACTGTCCTGGATACCTTATTTGTGAAGAAGGTAGACCTCGTGTGTGTAACCACACGAAAAATAATAAATAAATAACAACACAAAGGGTTTACTGAATGCTGTACATGGGCTGGAGTCCTTCCGGTGCCCTGATCGGGGCAGCAAAGGTGAGCTGGAGGTGTCAGCCTCCGTGGCAGGAAGCTCTCCGCCCCCACATGTGGGGGCGGCTCTGCCGAAGCCGATTCATCCCTCCTTTGAGTTAGCCCAGGTCTCTCTGCTCCTGGGTCAACCGGCTTTCTGTTGCTTGGTAACTAGAGCACCTAATTATTCCACTAGGAGGTCAAAGAAATGTCGGCAACCCTATTACATGGACTCAAAGCAGCCAGAGGTAAGGCAATAATTTGCATAAAAGGACTTCATTTTCCAGCTAGGGATAGGAAGAGAGGTGAATTCCAAAGTTAAGTGCATTTTTGCTAATATGGAGGCAAGATGAACATTTTAGTACTCAAAAAAGAATGAATAAAAGCAGTCAGAATAGATTTTAGTGTTTCCTGCGGTTTTGTTTTTCTGTTTTGGTTTGTTATTGTTTTTATCTCTAACTCCAGAAATTTCTCATGGATAAAGCATAAATAAATGGTCAAGGGGAAATAGTGCTTCTTCATATGTTAGATAATGAGTTGTCTTCTGGGAAAGATTTGTTTTAAGGATCATGGTTTCTTCTGGCTTGGATTTTTTTTTTTCCTCTTAGTGTTTAAGTTGAATTTTCTTCCCAACTAATTCTAGGTTATCAGGTTTAAAAATAATCAAGTTGTCGTTCTTACTTTCCTGGTTAACAATACCCATTTATTTTTATCTGACCATCTGTAGCCACAACTGCCAGTGGGCTATTTCCTAAGGGATTCTTCTGGGTATTGAGGGTAATTCACTAAAAATGTCTCGGCTGCCCGTGGACAATGGAACGTGGCTGTTACCTATACATTTTCCCTGTAAGTGGACTGACCTGTCATTCACAGCTGGGTCTGTTCTGGGGCCTTAGAGACTGGAAGCCCTGATTTCTTTCTCATCTCCAAATACTGTGACCAGCAGTGGTAGGTGCCAGGCAGAAAGTTAGCAGTGGCAGGTCCCAATGTCCATAGTCTCCACACTGATCCAGGTACAAGAAATATCCTTTGTTTTTACACTTTCTCTGAATCAAATTAAATTCCACGCCAAAGTTAGCAACAAGCCATGGGCCTCTCTCTCTCCCTGACTTGAGTGGCACCCAAAAACAGTCCACCGGTCATAAAATACCCAAATAATGCTGCTCATTGCCCTCTGGGGCAAGAATGCTCAAAAGAAGCACCTGGAGAAGAGGGGAGTATTGTTCTTCCTCTATGATTTCTTTCCATCAATGAAAATTGGTGAAAAAAAAATACTTCAAGTATCTAAACATTGTTCAGCTCCAGGATTTCGTTTGTAGCGGTGTTTGTTTGATAAAGGCTGACAACTCTTTCCACCTGCCTGCCTTTCTCCCAGGCTTTGCTGTGTGTGTAAAGGGGTAGGAACGCCACAAGGCTTGGCTCACTGGCCCCCTCTGCTGGCAGCAAAGTGTAAATGGCCTGGCAGAATCAGACACTTCAAATCTCACCGAGTTTGAGCTATTTCCTGTAGAGCCATTTTACTTAAAGCTCTCCTTTATTTAGAATACCCATTACTGCCCAGAAAGATCCCCAATGACTTACAGAGGGCAGGAAAGCATTTTTTTTGAAACACACATGTGAAAAATAACACACACAGGATGATGGGACAATGGTGGCACTGTGTGATTGTACTCAACGCTACAACTGTACACTTAAAAATGGTTAAAATGGTCCATTTCATGTTACATGTATTTTGTAACAATAAAAACAAATGGCATACACAAAGGAAAATGGTGCCAGTGAGGACAAGTGGAGTGAAGAGTGCATTATACCTACTAATCAAATGGGTACCTGACAGACTTAGAAGAACTTATGCAACACAAATAAGCCTCAAATTTGGTTCATGAAACCCACGGACCCAAAGCACAACATTAATATTTTTAACATGCAACATCGTGAGTGTGGTGGCCACTCTGGATCTTGAGATTTTTTCACTTATTTCTCAAGTGAAAAAAAAGAAAAGAAACTAGAGAATCTCAAAAAGATGTACTTTTGCTGCAAGAGACTACCCAAACCCATGGTGCATCTGTAGGGCAGTAAAGCACAAATCGTTAAAGTTCTGTATTTTAAGGTCAACTTAATGGGAGGGAGATTTTTATAGCATCTCTTGTTTGGAAACATTTAAATAAATGTTAAAAAAAAGTCTCTAAAATAAAGAAAGAAAGAAGTAATAAAGTCAACTTAAAATACCACTTTTATAGGGGGAAAAGTTCTATTTTACTCAGAATTAGCTTATCAAATGAGTATTTTATTTATCAATATGGACTTAATAATGAATATAATTTGGGGGAAACCCTAATAATGCCAAATCACACAAATCCCCGTCAAGATTTAAAATAAGCCTGGAAGGCTTCATGCATCTCACTAAGCAGCAGCTAGCAAGTGGGCCTTGAAGAAATGTTTGTTGTAAATGCAGTGATCCAATTAGAAATGTTATACCAATCTTTGAGACAAGTGTAAAAAGGCTGAGAAATTTTGAAGAAAGCGGAAAAATTTAGAAACCATCTGGAAATCTTAAATAGATGACAGTAATTATTCAGCTGTTTAGAAACAAGTCCTTAACATGAAAACTTGAAGCTGGTCTTTCATTTTCTGCTAAAATAATTGTTTGTTTTCAAATCTTAACAGCTTTGGGTTTTGTAATATACTAACTGTCAACCTCCCTCCCCCCGTGGACAGATTCCACGTGTCGGGTCACAGGTCCACATTTAGAGGGCTTCAGGGTCCTTTTCCTCAGCATGAAACTCACCCCCAAAACTGCAAAGTCCCTACCTGAAATGACCTGGCTGCTGTCCTTCCCGTCATCCTTCAACTTCCAAAAGCTAAAGCTTCTGCCCTGCCTGAGTCCCAGCTCAAGCTTCCAGAATTATTATGTGTCTAGTGACAGAAAGGTGAGAACTCCCAGTTCAGTAGCAAGCAGCTGATGTGACTGGAAACAAGCCCATTTATCTTCCAGCCCCTGGTGCCTGGAGCCAGGGAAACCCTCCTAAAAGTTACTGAACAAGCATGAGCAATGAGCGAATATTCTGCTTGCTCTTGAGTCTTCTTAGGTTCCTTTGATCAAGCCCCACCTTGAGCCCCGTTTCCACATAATTAGAGCCCAGCCATGCTCAAGTGGGACCTCCACTTCCAGACCATAAGTACGCTGGCCAGGTTCCCCACAGCTTGCACCCAAACTCTTTGTGAGTTCTTGCTTTGTGCATGCTGGGAAATCCATCTTTGGCTGACCTTCCCTAGCCAACAGTACCCCTGACTACCAGGGGTTTTTGGATGGGACTCCAGCTAGGGCCCCAGCCCCTTCCCAGATGGTTGTTGTGTTGCCTCTGAGTCCACTTCACCATCCAGGCCCTGAACCCAACAGAATGACCCTTCTCACTCACTATTCTAATCATAGTATTATGATCATGGTATGTGACCAGTGACCTGTGTTTCTCAGAATTCTCTAGAAAGTCACCACTTCTAGAGAGAGTTTCTGTCTTCCATTCAACTAGTAGCATGCCCTAGACTACCTATTATTTCTCATGCTCCTTCTTCCTTCCTCTGGCCCGTGCTAAGCTCTTTCTGGCCTTTAATTCCAAGAACCCAATAGTTTTTGTAGAAGGACCAATGAAGACAAGAAAACTACTAGGTTGCAAAGATATCTTCTTAAAATCTAAACTACAAGTCTATCCCTGTATTAGTCTGCTCACGCTGCCATAACAGCATACCATAGACTGGACCACCTGAATGAGAGAAATTATTTTCTCACAGTTCTGGAAGCTGCAAGTCCAAGATCAAGGTGTTGTCACGATTAGCTCCTTCTGAGGCCTCTCTACTTGACATGTAGACTGTTGTCTTTCCCCTGTGTCTTCACATGGTCACCTCTACATGTGTCTGAGGCAGGGGTCGGGAACCTTTTTGTCTGAGAGAGCCATGAATGCCACATATTTTAAAATGTAATTCCATAAGAGCCATACAATATGTTTAACACTAAATACAAGTAAATGTATGCATTTCATGTAAGATCAACACTTTTAAAGTA
The DNA here is from genome assembly GCF_036850995.1 of Saccopteryx leptura. Classification (NCBI taxonomy): domain Eukaryota; kingdom Metazoa; phylum Chordata; class Mammalia; order Chiroptera; family Emballonuridae; genus Saccopteryx; species Saccopteryx leptura. The sequence goes on along the minus strand of NC_089504.1, from coordinate 218,291,862 downwards.
CAATAAGTCTCTGTATTCTTTTTAATAACATTGTTATGCTATTGCTAACCAATGATGAATAAAGTACTTCATACCATTAATGCGACTTCTGGTGCTGCATGGCTTTGCTGATAGCTTTGTAGTCTGGTTGATACATGGTGAGGTTAAGCTTCATGCAGGCGTTGAGACTTCCATCCGTTATATGTGATCGTAGGTTGATCTTAACATTCTTTAGATGTAAGAAAGACTGCTCCCATGCATACATAGAGCCAAACATTGTCAGTACAGCAATACTCACACTCTGCAGTGTGTGGTATGTGACAGGAAGCACATTCCAAGTTTTGACAATCAGCTGGTCCATGGGCTGAAGTTTTTTCATTTCTCCCCACTTGTGTTTGCTCGCCAACTCTGCTTGCTGTTGTGCAAGTCTTTCCAAATCTTCATTCAGTGACTTGACCTTATTCACTCACATGTCTGGGGCCTTCAGGTCAGCAGCTTGTAGCTCAGAATCTCTGACGGAGACTCCAGGGATGTAACTCAGGTCGGTGCTGTCCACTGCACACTTGTGTAGATGGGTGATGAACTTAAAAAGACGAACGTGCTCACGAAATTCTCCAAAGTGCGCTTTGAATGACTGCAGGAGATTAGATGTGAAGCCCGCTAGCTGTTGGAGATCAAGATGTTGGGCAGGGTCACTTGCTGTGCATGCATTTTTAAACTCTCCCAGTTTTTCAAAGTGTAGTGAACAACCTGTTTCAATGTCGGCAATGAAGAGTTCCAGCTTGTTTTCAAATGCAAACACTGCTTGTTGAAGGGATAAGACTGTATTTCCAATGCCTTGCATTTTCACATTGAGCTGGTTCAGATGTTCAGTCATGTCCATGAGATAGTAGAACTTCAGGAGCCACTCAGTGTTAGCTAACTCAGGATGCTAGACGTTTTTTATTTCAAGAAAAGTCCAGATTTCACTCAGACAAGCCGCGAAATGGCTGAGCACCTTCCCTCTTGACAACCAATGCACACTGCTGTGCAGAAGCAGACCAGGATAATTATTCCCAACTTCATCCAGCAGTGTTTTAAACTGGTGATCATTTAAAGCTCGGGCAACAATAAAGTTGACCACCCAAATGACCAATGACATCACCTCACCAAGCTGCTTGCCACACATCTGAGCACACGTGCCTCCTGATGTAGGATGCAGTGAAAACTTAGGATGGGTCTCTTTTCATGTTCACGAAGAAGCACTACAAATCCTCTGTTTTTCCCCACCATGCACGGAGCACCATCAGTACACACTGAGATAAGTTTATCCATCGGTAGATTTTTTTCTTTAGCAAACTCAGTGAAAGACTTGAATAAATCCTCCCCTCTTGTTGTCTCTTTCATAGGCAAAACAGCAAACCTTTCCTCACATAGTGTGTCACTGACAGCATACCTTGCAATCACGCTGAATTGGGATAAATGGCTTATGCCTATTGACTCATCCAAAGCAAGAGAAGAGAATGGTGCTGCATTTATGTCCTTCACTTGTGTTACCTCAATTTGATTTGCCATCATGATGGTACGATTGTGAACAGTTCTTGCTGACAGAGGCATGTCTTTTATTCGTTTGATTATCTTGTCTTTATCCAAAAAGTCGTCAAAAAGTTCATTGGCAACATCAAGCATGAATGTTTTGGCATACTCCCCATCTGTGAATGGCTTTCCGTTTCTCACAAGTGCTAAAGCACCAGCAAAGCTAGCTGAATTCCAGTCACCTTGTTGGGTCCAAACATGGAGTTGCTGCTGACTAGCTTGCACTTTGCACAGTAGCTCTTGACATGCTTTCTTCCTGCTGTCCCCCGCTGGATATTTTGATGCAAATGTAGTATGGCATATGTCGAAGTGCCACTTTATATTTGACCATTTCATCGATGCAGTTTTATCATTGCATATTAGACACACTGCAGAACCTGCTCTTTCCACAAAGGCGAATTCCTCTTCCATTCCTGCTGAAAAGTACGATACTCCTCATCTTTTTTTCTTTTAGCCATCTTCTTCATCAAAAGGGTTTCTGGCCCTGGCCGGTTGGCTCAGCGGTAGAGCGTCGGCCTAGCGTGCGGAGGACCCGGGTTCGATTCCCGGCCAGGGCACATAGGAGAAGCGCCCATTTGCTTCTCCACCCCTCCACCGCGCCTTCCTCTCTGTCTCTCTCTTCCCCTCCCGCAGCCAAGGCTCCATTGGAGCAAAGATGGCCCGGGCGCTGGGGATGGCTCTGTGGCCTCTGCCCCAGGCGCTAGAGTGGCTCTGGTCGCAACATGGTGACACCCAGGAGGGTCGCAACATGGCGACGCCCAGGATGGGCAGAGCATCGCCCCCTGGTGGGCAGAGCGTCGCCCCATGGTGGGCGTGCCGGGTGGATCCCGGTCGGGCGCATGCGGGAGTCTGTCTGACTGTCTCTCCCTGTTTCCAGCTTCAGAAAAATGCAAAAAAAAAAAAATGCAAAAAAAAAAAAAAAAAAAAAAAGGGTTTCTGCAATTAGCTAGCTGACTACTTGATTAAAAGGAGGGAAGTTTACTTCCTGTCCTCACAATGACCCATGTACATTATGCATTATCCAATAAAAATTTGGTGTGTACCAGAGGACAGCTGTGATTGGCTCCAGCCACCTGCAACCATGAACATGAGCAGTAGGAAATGAATGGATTGTAATACATGAGAATGTTTTATATTTTTAACATTATTATTTTTTTATTAAAGATTTGTCTGCAAGCCAGATGCAGCCATCAAAAGAGCCACATCTGGCTCTCAGCCCCTGGTCTGAGGCCTCATCTCTTCTTATAAGGACACTGGTCAGATTGGATTAGGGTCTACTTTAATTGCCTCACTTTAACTTAATTATCTCTTTAAAGTCATATATCCAAATATAGTCACATTCTGAGTATCAGGTGTCAAAGCTTTAATATATAAATCTGGGGGGGGGCATAATTCAGCCCATAACAATCCCTAAGCAAACTATAAAATAATTCATTGACTCGTTCTCTTCACACTGGTCCCCTGTGTGGCAGGAGTGGAGGTCGCAAAGCCACAAGTTCAATGTACCATGACATCCAGGTCCATTTTACTTCATATTACATTATGCCTAGAACAAAATGTGATCAAAATATTTTAGAGAAGAATTAAAATTTGGAATAAAATTTTACTATTAAAACACAAGGCGCCCTGGCCGGTTGGCTCAGCGGTAGAGCGTCGGCCTAGCGTGCGGAGGACCCGGGTTCGATTCCCGGCCAGGGCACACAGGAGAAGCACCCATTTGCTTCTCCACCCCTCCGCCACGCCTTCCTCTCTGTCTCTCTCTTCCCCTCCCGCAGCCAAGGCTCCATTGGAGCAAAGATGGCCTGGGCGCTGGGGATGGCTCTGTGGCCTCTGCCTCAGGCACTAGAGTGGCTCTGGTCCAACATGGCGACGCCCAGGATGGGCAGAGCATCGCCCCCTGGTGGGCAGAGCATCGCCCCATGGTGGGCGTGCCGGGTGGATCCCGGTCGGGCGCATGCGGGAGTCTGTCTGACTGTCTCTCCCTGTTTCCAGCTTCAGAAAAATGCAAAAAAAAATGCAAAAAAAAAAAACAAAAAAAAAAAACCACAAGGCTTCAGCTTAAACAGGCGGTGGCGCAGGGGATAGAGCGTTGGACTGGGATGTGGAAGACCCAGGTTCAAGACCCCGAGGTCACCAGCTTGAGTGCAGGCTCATCTGGTTTGAGCAAAGCTCACCAGCTTGGACCCCAGGTCGCTGGCTTGAGCAAGGGGTTACTTGGTCCTGAAGGCCCACGGTTAAGGCACATATGAGAAAGCAATCAATGAACAACTAAGGTGTCGCAACAAAAAAACTGATGATTGATGCTTCTCATCTCTCTCTGTTCCTGTCTGTCTGTCCCTATCTATCCCTCTCTCTGACTCTCTCTCTGGCTCTGTAAAAAAAACAACAAAACAAACCCAAAAATAAAATAAAAAATAAAACACAAGGTTTCAAAATAAAATTTGTGTTGGCCTCAGACCACCCTAGTCTAGATTCTTAGGCACACCAAGGGCATAAATTCTCCTTTCTCTGTCGCAGAAATCATAGTGGAGAAGTCTGAGGAACCCTAAGTCATTCTCCAAAAGAACACTCATCATCACTTCCTCGCTTCTAAATGCATTGTTTTGATGAGCAAAACTGAGATTCCAGAGCTCCCTGGTGGGTAAATGCTGGTGACGTCTTATTGGCTGAAATTTTTTACTCGGGCAGAGTTCATGTCTTAAACTATATGCCCAGAATGCAGTTAATTTATTTTAATTAATTGGAGCTGTTTACATTTTCTCAAGATTTCCGTCTGAGAGGAAGATTGGAATAAAGCAGAGCACACCAGCTCTGCTGAGAAGGCATGTTTCTAAGACGTTTGTGATGGAAGATGAAAGAATCCTCATAAGAATGCATCCCCAATTAAATTCCATTATGACTAATATCTGTACTTTAAAAGTAATTAGCCTGAAAGTAAGTACCTGCTACCTTTATGAAAAAATTTAATTCTTAGTGGATATTAACAATCTAAATAAATGGAGATTTATGCCACATTTCTGTTATAAATTTCTGTATAATACAGTATACCTAATAGAGTAGCTATACCAACTATGTCTAAATTAGTCTATATATTCAATGCAATACTAATCAACATTCCAGCTGGATTTTTTTTAATGAATTCAACATAATTTTTTAATGTATATAAAAGAATAAAGATCTGCAAATAGCTAAATGGATCTTAAAAATGGAGAACAAAAGTAAGGATCCGGATGGACTTGAGAAACCCATTGTAATACAAGCAATTTGGTTCCGGTGCCAATCTGGACAAGCAGATCAGTGGACTGCCCAAAGGGGCTGAGACAGCTCCACACCAACTTAACATACAATAATGGCAACATCGTGGAGCAATGGTGAACACTGGAACTACTCAGTGAATGACTCATAAGAAATCGATCACTGTGGAGAATTTTAAAAGCTGTAGTCTCAGCTAATACCATGTAAAGATTTAAACTTCAAACAGTTTAAAAATCTAAATATTCAACATAATTTCAAAGATGTAGGAATATATCCTCATGATTCAAAATTAGCACAAGACTTTCAAAACAAGAACAAGAAAAAGCCATGAAATAATTTATTAAGAGATTGATTTGGCTACATTTTTAAAAAATTAAGGCTTTTTTTAAAGTGAGGAATACCACAGACAATGGCCAGAGAGAGGACAAACTCAGAGAAGCTATTTGCCACATTAAAAACCAACAGCAAGTTAATATCTAGAATATACAAGGAGTTATAAAAATCAATGAAAAAAAAAACTCTAGCCTAGAGAAAAATTGAAACCCTATAGAAAAAAACACAAATAAGCAATTGCAGAAAGATGTGTTAAAATGGGTATCAAAATCACTAATGATCTAAATAACACAAATAAAACCACAGTGAGACACCACTTTGCAAACATGGTGGATAATATCTAGAGTTGGGAAATACGGTAACTGGAGACATGGAAACTCTCTGTCCCACACTGCTTTTTCTACAAGATACCTGAGTATTCAAGAACATATAATAAACACACAGGGGTTGGGGGCTGTGAGAGGGAGGAGGGAAAGGGGGATGGCGTAAGGAGGGGAGGATAGAGATGAGGTTCCACCCAGCAATGATGAGAATGTGCCACGAGCTGAGGAGTGTCATGACGCCTACTCTGCCCTAGAAGAACAAAGCAACAACACGCATGGTACATGGTAGAATAAAATACATGATTGATAGTCATTGATGACATAAAACTTTCCTGAATGTGGGTGTCAAAGACTAGCGAGACACATACCAAATCCCTCGGTGCTGCCCTGGGCCCAAGGAATATCTACATCATCCGACCTTATTTGCAGCTTTGTTGGGACCATCCCACTGAACTCAGGTCAATGAATATATGAGCAATGCCACTTCTGCCCACCCCTAAAGCTTCCTGTGGGATCTTCCATGATCTAACTCTCAGCCACGGTGTCACACATGAAGGCCTCTACGGTGGCAGAGCTACTAGATGAAGGAAACCTGGACCCTTCAGTTGGAAGAGAACCACCCGAGAAGGCCACCTGACCACATCAGACTCGTGAGCAGGAAATAAACCTATGTTGAGCCACTGGGATAAGGGAGAGATTTGTTTTTAAAATTAACCTATTATGCCCTGGCAGGGTAGCTCAGTTGGTTACAGCATTATCCTAATACTCTAAGGTTGCAGAGTCAATCCCCAGTCAGAGCATGTCTGAGAATCAACCAATGAATGCATAAATAAGTGGAACAACAAACTGATGTTTCTGTCTCTCTCTCTCTCCCCCTTCCTCTCTCTCTAAACTTAAAAAAAAATAATAAAGATTATATTAAATTAGCCTATCTGATCTATCAAATTTAGTTTGAACCTCTTTATTGAAAATCACTAGAGGATAGGTAGATACATACACACATATAGCTAGGTGAGGTATACTTGCTTACCTAGCACCAGCTAAGTTTGGAATCATGACAGAGACTCAGGTCTGGAGGTGATAAGGTTAAAGAGAAATCGGCAGGATGATGGTTCAGGTCTCAGGAAGGAAATTAGAAACGCTCCTCTCTGCTCACAGCAGGCTCCAGCGCGGCAGAGCCCGCTCTCACGGGCCTGTCCCTGTGGCGGAGGCAGCGCAGAGGCACTAGGGAGAGCAGCCTCCCTCCGTACTTCCTCCCACAGATCCAGAAAATGTCCCAGAAATGTTGGAAGTAGGACGTACTTGGAATGTGCAGAGTCCGTGGTGTTTATTCTGAAATGACACGCGTGAGGAAAAGTAGACGAGCATAGTTCTCAATATTTGAGAGAGCATAGAGATGGAGGCTTGGGTGATATCAGTGCCTGTTAATCCTACTTCCTCCCCTTTAGGTTCCCTGAATCAATGAACTTCCCTTAAATTTCAAAGAGCAGTGCAGAATTTCCAGGCAACTCTGCAAGGGAGACTGGGAGAGCTTTTATGTCACAAGCCAACAGGGAGGTCTGTGACAACCTGTGTCTTTCCCATCTCTTCTCACCAGCCAGGGATCCTCCTCACTGTGCCCATAACCAAGCAGCCCCCCGCCCGCAGCTCAGTGAGCATCTCCACCCCCCTCCGCCTCCGCCTCCTCTGGCAGGCGGCCCTGCCTGCTCACCTCCATTCTAGACTACAGTTGAGTCCAGGAACTGGAGGCTTTGCTTTTCAACCGAGAGACAATTTAAAACTTTCACCAATGAATGCAGGTCTCTCCCTAGAGAGGGACTCATACCACCTCTGAAAGCAATTCATTTGTCTCAATGGTATAGCACATGGGTTTTAAAATGTCAATAAGCTGCCAATTCCTGCTTGAAAGTTATATTCTGAAAGGAAGCATCTCTTATATGCAACTCCAGGTTTTTCTCTTTACTTGTGTGTGTGATTATTAAAGTCATAGAGATAATGATCCTATCTTCACTTGTTCTTCATACAAATCATGACTTCCTTTTTTGGCACAATGGTTGGCATTCCTGGAGAAAATGATGAAATGATAAAGCTGGACACTGACCCTCCAAAAGGCAGCAGATGACATCAGAGCTGTCAAGTCAGCGTGGTCAGTACCCTACCCTCGTCAGGAACTCTGTGGCCCAGAAGGGCTGTGCAGTCATGGTGCCCTAGCCTCTGTGAATCACTCAGAAAGTATCACCAAATGAACTTCAAGTCTCAAAAAAGTCACAAACCAGGACAGATTGGCCTTTTGGCAACTGGCCTGTGACTTGAGAACCACTGTGGCAATAGAGGAAAATGCATTGGGGGAGAATACTGCTCACTTATTCTGGCATATTAGAGAGAGCATTTGCCACCGAAGCCCCATTCTTTATTCACTGGTACTTCCTATGAAACACCTAGTCCAAAATCTTAAGCCCAAATTAGTGATGAGTCACTTCCTCGCACAGTGCTTCGCTCTTCAATTATAGATCTTGTCATCATATCTTTGTCACAAATTGCATCTTGCTCACCACAACCCATTCTCCCTCTGTCCACAGACCTAGAACTGGGCAGTGGAGCCTTGCTGGAGACCATGCATTTCCAAGTCTCCTTCACAACTAGGTGTGGCTAGAAGCATCCATGAGCACATGCACTATGTGGCTTCTGACTCATTTACTTGGAAAGAATCAGCTGCTGAGGGCCTCTCCTCTCTCTCCCTGTGCCTGAGCTGGAATACAGACCAACAGGCAGGTGAAATCTTGGAGGTGGTAGGACAACAAGATGGAAAGAGCCAGCTCCCTTTCAGAAAGGACTGCAGAGAGGAAGCTATTCTGGGTCTTAGAACTGTTACACAGCAGGGAAGTCAACCTCTGTCTTCAGTAAGCCACAGTATTTGGGGAGATCTTTGTCACAGCTGCTTAGCTTTCACATTACCTAATACTGTCTCTAATCTACAATAGTTTTCTGTACACATATCCCTAAACTGTAAGTAATTTGATGCAAAAAAAAGAGGAAATTAAGACCGCGTGAGTACTGTTCTATATCAGGATTCTCCTGAAGGCTTTAATTCATTTTGTTCTTTCTCATCTAATATAAAACAGTGAGGTAGAATGCCTTCTTTTCTCAGATAAGAAAGCATGCTGTTTAATTATCCGTTGCTGTGTGACAGATTATCTGCAAATTTTGCAGTTTAAAGAAATCATGCTCTCAGAGTCTTGAGTCAGGCCATGAAGAGGGACACAGTGCCGGTGGAGTGACTGTTTCTCAGAATGTCTGAGTATCCCTCTGGAAGCCTGGAAGGCTGGGTGAGACTCAGAAGTAAGTGGCAGGATTCTCATAAAGGCATCTCCACTCACATGTCTGGCAGTTATTACTGATGGTCAACTGGGATTTCAGCTGGAAATGTTGGCCAAAACACCTACATGTGACTTCTCCATGGGACTTGGGCATTCTCAGACTTTTTACATCTTGGCTCAGGTCTCTAAAGGTGAGTGTTTAAGAGAACCGAGTAACCTAGTCTCAGAAGGCATGTGGCATCATTTCTGCATACATTCTTGGGAGAAAATATAGGCACCCCCAATTCTTGGTAGTAAAAGTGTCAAAGTCGCATTAAAACAGAGCATATGAAGTGGGAGACTTCTATAGCCAATTTTTTTTTTTTTTTTTTTTTTTATTTTTAATGGGGTGACATCAGTAAATCAAGAAACATATATTCAAAGACAACATGTCCAGGTTATCTTAAAGTTCAATTATGTTGCATACCCATCACCCAAAGTCAGATTGACCTGTCACCCTCTATCTAGTTCTCTCTGTGCCCCTCCCCCTCCCCCTTCCCTCTCCCTCTCCTCCCTCCCCCCCGTAACCACCACACTCTTATCAATGTCTCTTGGTTTCACTTTTATGTCCCATCTATGTATGGAAAAATGCAGTTCCTGGTTTTTTCTGATTTACTTATTTCACTCCGTATAATGTTGTCAAGGTCCCACCATTTTGCTATAAATGATCCGATGTCATCATTTCTTATGGCTGAGTAGTATTCCATGGTGTATATGTGCCACATCTTCTTTATCCAGTCATCTATTGATGGGCTTTTTGGTTGTTTCCATGTCCTGGCCACTGTGAACAATGCTGCAATGAACATGGGGCTGCATGTGTCTTTACAAGTCAATGTTTCTGAGTTTTTGGGGTATATACCCAGTAGAGGGATTGCTGGGTCATAAGGTAGTTCTATTTTCAGTTTTTTGAGGAACCACCATACTTTCTTCCATAATGGTTGTACTACTTTACATTCCCACCAACAGTGGATGAGGGTTCCTTTTTCTCCACAGCCTCTCCAACATTTGCTATTACCTGTCTTGTTAATAATAGCTAATCTAACAGGTGTGAGGTGGTATCTCATTGCAGTTTTGATTTGCATTTCTCTAATAACTAAAGAAGATGAGCATCTTTTCATATATCTGTTGGCCATCTGTATTTCTTCCTGGGAGAAGTGTCTGTTCATATCCTCTTCCCATTTTTTTATTGGATTATTTGTTTGTTTGTCGTTGAGTTTTATGAGTTCTTTGTATATTTTGGATATTAGGCCCTTATCTGAGCAGGTGTTTAAATATATCATTTCCCAATTAGTTGGCTGTCTGTTTATCTTGTTATCAATTTCTCTTGCTGAACAAAAACTTCTTAGTCTGATGTAGTCCCATTCATTAATTTTTGCTTTCACTTCTCTTGCCTGTGGAGTCAAATTCATAAAATGCTCTTTAAAGCCCAGGTCCATGAGTTTGGTACCTATGTCTTCTTCTATGTACTTTATTGTTTCAGGTCTTATGTTTAGATCTTTGATCCATTTTGAGTTAATTTTAGTACAGGGGGACAAACTGTAGTCCAGCTTCATTCTTTTGCATGTGGCTTTCCAGTTTTCCCAGCACCATTTGTTGAAGAGGCTTTCTTTTCTCCATTGTGTGTTGTTGGCCCCTTTGTCAAAAATTATTTGACTATATATATGTGATTTTATTTCTGGGCTTTCTATTCTGTTCCATTGGTCCGAGTGTCTATTTTTATGCCAATACCATGCTGTTTTGATTGTCGTGGCCCTATAATAGAGTTTGAAGTCAGGTATTGTAATGCCCCCAGCTTCGTTCTTTTTCTTTAGGATTGCTTTGGCTATTCGGGGCTTTTTATAGTTCCATATAAATCTGATGATTTTTTGCTCCATTTCTTTAAAAAATGTCATTGGAATTTTGATTATAGCCAATTTTTAGTAATAGAATCTGCCAAACAAGCTTAGTGAGGAAGTATTACATTGAATTTTATGATATTGCCACTTTGTAGGTCAAATATTATCAATTTAATAAATTCAACATATTGATTTTATACAATTTTTATGCCTTTCCACATCTAACCCATACATTATATATGTATATGGTGAACTCTCAATTCATGTTTTATATTATAAGTAAATGGCAAAATAGGTAATATAAAAATAGTTAAAAATACTTTCTCACTCCCTCAACTTTCTGTTAGTCAAAATATTAGTCTCTTGCATCTGCTGTAACACATTATCAAAATTTGGAGGCGTTAAATGACAGAAATTTATTTTCTCACTGTTCTAGAAACCAGAAATCTAGACTCAGAATCGCTGGGCTGAAGTCAAGGTGTTAGCACAGCTGTGGTCCTTCTGGAATCTGGGGGGAGAATCTGTTTTTTGCCTATTCCAGCTTCTGGTGGTTGCCAGCATTTCTTGGCTTGTGGGCACATCACTCTAATCTCTCTTCGTGGTCACATAGCCTTCTCCTATTCTATCTCAAATCTTCCTCTGCCTCTCTTTTATAAGGACACTTGTCACTGCATGTAAGGCCCACCAAGATAACCCAGGATAACCTCCCTATCTGAAGATCCTTAACTTAATGACACCCACAAAGTTTGTCATGTAAAGTAATAATGGTTCCAGAGATTAGGAGGTAGACCCCTTGAGATGCTGTTATTCAATCCACCAGAGTCAGAACTTGAGATTTCCAAGGGCACAGATGAGAATATTTTTGGTAGCAGTAGATAGCCTGACAAAACAGAATTGAATAGAAACTATGACTCAGTAAGAAACTGTTAGCCTGCACCTACCAAGGGCATCTATTGTCCAGGCTCGTGCCTCCAATACCTACATCATAAACACAAGAACCCTGAAGAGAATAGAGTTGTGATCTGGTTTTCCTGACACTTTTTTTTTTTTTGACAGAGACAGAGAGAGAGGCAGAGAGGGGGACATATAGGGACAGACAGGAAGAGAGAAAGATGAGAAGCATCAATTCTTCATAGTGGCTCCTTAGTTGTTCATTGATTGTGTTCTCATATGTGCTTTGACTGAGGGGCTACAGCAGAGCAAGTGACCCCTTGCTCAAGCCAGCGACCATGGGGTCACATCTGTGATCCCATGCTCAAGCCAGCAACCCTGGGTCAAGCTGGCATGCTCTAGCTGGCGACCTTGGGGTTTCAAACTTGGGTCCTCCGCATCCCAGTCCAATGCTCTATCTACTGCACCACTGCCTTGTTAAGCTCCTGACACTTTTGTGGACACTAGTTTTGTTATTCAATTTCCCCAACATTAGTTGTATATAAACCTCAGGATTGCAAGTGAAAAACAAAAATTATCTACCATTAGCATTCATTATTTGAGGGGCAATGTGATGAGCTTTTGGTTGTGGGACTGCCCAGTGCCAAGGACACATGGGGGAATGAGAAAAATGGCCGACGATATGGTATTGGGGCTTCAGTTTGCTGACTAACGTTCCCATTTCCCTTTTTTCCCCTTAAACAGCTGTTTACGTTTTGGCCATTTCACACTCTCTACATATCTGTTACCACTGCCATTTTTAAGCAACATATGCCAGGAACAACTATGTGACTGTGACTCAGAGATGCTTATGAAAACTTGATGTCTAGCAGAACATTTGTGTCTCATAGTTTGTATAGTTTGGCTTTTATCCTGGCGGGAGTATCATTACCTCCAACAGGCATCGCTGACATCCTCCACCCAAGAGAATATGGCTTACGTCTGGCTCTGAAACCTCCCTAACACCTAGCCACCCGCTCGATGTCCATGAAGATTTGCATGAAGGATGTCCACAAGACCTGGCTACATTTTATGGAGCAGTCACTAGAGTAGAAAATAAAAATAATACTGGTATTTTTCTAGGTGGAACAATAACTCATAAGGCTCCTTCCCTTCAGGGTCGCAATTATACTTGTCAGATCGCCAATCTTCTGAACAAGGCATGAACACTCAAGGGATAGTGAGGAGAGTTAAATAGGGATCATCTGAAAGGCAAGAGATGGTCTGTTTTAAACGGTGAACTGTGCAGCCTGTGTGTCCCTCAGAAAGGCCCAGTGATGCTTGGAGGAGGCAACATCCCCGGGGCGGGCTCCCTGACCAGCCCTGACACGCTCCCTGCGTGTGCGAGTGAAGAGAAGAGAGGGGAGAGGTTAAACAGGAACATATGTTGGAAGATTAAGCTTTAATCCTTGACTGTCCAGCTGCCTCTGCTGTAATCACATGCCATCAGATTCAGAGGCCACCAGATGTGCAAGGCCGAATAGGAATTACCCAGGTGTCCACTGTCTCTGTGCGTGGGCACTCTGGCTGAAGGGCAAAGCTGCAGGGAAACTGAACGAGACAGACACATGTTTAGACTTGTTCACAGGAAGTGAGAGCGTGGAGGGGAATCGGAAGAGTAACCGCTTTCTTCCCAACAGCGGACCACAGCATGCAGGCTGGTGAGCCCGATTAAGCGGTAGTGAAGGCTCCCCTTGGAATCAGTCCCACCTCAGAGAATCCCTGCTCCAACTGTTACCTGGGGGTGGGGAGCAAGTCTATCTCTCAGGTTAGCTCCCCTTAAAGAGAAGACTGGAGGAGATGCAGTCAATCAAGAGACACTGTCTTGTTTGTGCCCCATTGATTTTTGTAATTATTTCTGGGAGATGGCTTAATCCAGGTTCGAGGGAGACAGGATAGGTTCCTAAAACTAAGAGTGATATCAGAGACTGATGCATCTGTCTGTATTCCTCCTGGTCTTAAAGTGTCATAGAATCATTAAGCTGGTTTAAGCACTATTTATTTATTACATATATCGAAAAGTATGGTTCTAATTAGTTTGGAGTGAAATTTTGTTAACTAAACAGTCTTTCCATAGCCTCAATCCTTAACATTGGCTGCTCCTAACTCAGGTGTTTCTTGTGCTTACCTCTGAGTACTAAGGACCAACATGACAATGACATCTGTCAGTGTGAGACTGGATCCTGTCTTTGACAATGTGCTATAAAAGTACTTACCATATATCCATTAGAACAGAATCTATAAAACTACGGGGCTCAATATTGTTCTGGGTGAAGCCAGGGCCTGTGGACAAGCACCCAGGTGACCCTCACATGCAGCCAGGTTTGAGAATCCATGGTCCTGTTTAATGTTACTTAAAAGTAAAGAAAAAAAATTATTATGGCCTTTGATTTGCTATCTAAAAGACCCCAGGTGACCACACTTATTTCCAGTGAACTAGCAGTTGCAGGTCAATAGGTGAGGCAGGATGGTGCAATGGTTAAGACTGAGCCTAGCTCAGGCGTCAAACATCTGGGCTTGACTCCAGATGCTATTTGCCAGCTCATAATCATAACCTGGTTACTTAACTTTCTTCTCTGTGCATCAATTTCATGGCTTGTTAAGTAAGGATTGTAAAGCACTTCTTTCTTACTGTTGCACAGTAGTTCAATTAACGGTAGTTCTTGTCATCATGGCTTTGAAATAATAATTACCTGATCTTTATTTCAGTGCCTAGATGGGCCATATAGGGCTTTGTTCCTACCCAAGAGACAGTCCTGGGTGGAGCAGTTGTTTAGGTTGTTTGTGGTGAGGATGTCTCCACATGGGGTTCAATTGGTCTTGTTCCTCCTCTCAACCCTTTGACCTTCCCACGGGGCCCTCCTCCCACTCTTATCCTTAACCTTTTCTTCCCATCCATTATGCCCTAGTTTTACTTTGCCTAAGTGCTCTTAATCCACAAGCTCACCCTGGTTTTCACTATAATGGCATGGCCCCATTCAAATTCTTTATTTAAGTTCCAACCTCAGGTCCACCATAGTCTTCAGTATGGAAACCATGTTCTGATTTAGTCCGTGTATCCCTGGTTCCTTTCTCTCACAGAGACCTCAGATGAAAAGGTGAGGAACCTTTGTATACCCATGTTCACGGCAGCATCGTTTATGTAATCAAAAGATAGAAACAACCCAAGCAGCCATTCAAAGAGGAATGGATAAATAAAATGTACTGTAGCACAAGCGCAGGTGCTCTGATAACAGAGATGGTTGTTACTAAGTGACTAATGGATGGGGAATAGACACAGTGTGAAGGTCATGGCCAAAGGGATAATTACCTCCTGGGCAGGATGGAGCAAGAAAGCATGAGAGTTCATCCCACTACTCAGCACAGCCCCAGCTACAGATCTTGGGATTTCTCAGCCTCCTTCTGTGCAGGTGCCAATTCCTTATATTAAACAAAGAAACAAACAAACCCTGTTGGTTCTGGCTCTCTGGAGAACGATGACTAACACATTTACCTTTTAGAAGGGCAGAGTGAAAGGAGATTCTTCATAGTTTGTGTGGGTAGGAGCGAGAATCCAGACCCAATGCCGCCAGAATGACCCCCCCCCCCCCCCGTTTGCCTTTTCTGTCTGCAATCCAACTTTCTTCTGTGCCAAAAAAACTGTTGCTGCAATTCCAGACCAGCATTTCTCTAGTTCAGTACTGTTCAACCTGGTCCCTACCGCCCACTAGTGGGCGTTCCAGCTTCCATGGTGGGTGGTAGCGAAGCAACCAAAGTATAAATAAAAAGATAGATTTAACTATAGTAAGTTGTTTTATAAAGATTTATTCTGCCAAACAGCGAAAATCTGACATAAAGTACTTGGTAAGTAATTATTATTATATGCTTTAACTTGCTGTAACTCTGCTTTATAAATTTTATAAAGTAAAGTTACTTCCCTACTTTATAAATCACCATTACTGTGGAACTGGTGGACGGTTAGAAAATTTTACTACTAACAGAGATACAAAAGTGGGTGGTAGGTATAAAAAGGTTGACTACCCTTGCTCTAGTTCATGAGCCAACAGGAAGAAAAAGCTGTTTGACCCTACTCTACCTTCAATCTTTAGTCTTAGAAAATTCCATGGAAGAATTCTAATGGTTTCAGCTTCATTAAAGAAGCTTGCCCACCTCTGTCTCTATGAAATGGCAGTAAGTGATTGACTCAGCATGGGCCATGTATCCTGTTGTGGCCAAGAGTACAGTGCACCATGACTGACAACCCACCAGGCAGGGACATAGGGTATGATATGATATGATATGATAATATCATAACAGTTAATCATAGGGGATCGTGTTTCTCCACAGTAGGATGCTTAGCAGGTATTAGTAACACATGATTGGACTCAGCCTCCTCACTGAACTCTCACCTCCTCTACCCAGCCCTCCAAGCTCTGTATGCTCTACGGCCTCAGGTAGGAAATCCAACTCTAATTTCAGATGCTAGTCCTGTGCCCTGACCAGGTAAGCTGTGGGTCCCCAATGCCCCAAGAAACAGGGTAAAATCCTAACAAGAATAACAGAATTCAACTATTGTCATGGTAGCTACCAATCAAGGAGAGGAAGACCTTTGAGTTAACCAAAATTTAGAGATTATTACAGTTCAGTAGAGTGTTCTCTTCCCCTGGAAAGAGAAATACCATCATTTCTGACCTGAAGGGTCCCTTCCTGCTTTTGACACACATATTTCTCCTGAGCGCTGAAAAACAGCTTGTTCTTTTGCATGGAAGTTGTTTTTATGACATGACTCATCACTACTAGCCATGAGTGTGTGTCCACACCATCTTTCCCCACGTGCAGGTCTGTGCTGAGCTCCGACAACTCTCCCTGGATGAGCATAGCAGAGATATGTCCAAAACAATTTCCTATAAGCCTCCCTGTTCTTTGTCCACACCTACACTCCAATGTCAAGACAAATGGCCAAGGAAACTTATATTTAATGAGCACCATGTATCAGGTATAAAAACGATTCTATATATTGCAGCAGTCAACATATTATCACTTAATATATAGTATGAGCCTGGGCATAACCTTTGGGCCACACCTCTATCGTCCAGCTCACCATCTTGCTGCATAGAAATTGGGAAGTTCTGCTCTAGGGCTCCCTCTCCAAGTCAGCCAGAGACTTGCATCACTTAGGGCTCTGGGGCTGCTCATTCATCCACCTATTGGAATGAACATCAATTTCCTTTTCTATGTGAGTTACCATGCTGGAAGCTAAGAGTACAGAAATGCCTACAAAAGCCTCCATTCTAGGATAGAGAAAGTCAGGCAGCAGACAGCAGAAGGTGAGCACAGGGTGTATGGGAACACATAGGTGACCTGACTCACACAAGGCCAGGAGAAGGGGCACAGGGGACCAAGAAGGGCATCTCCAGAATTTCTACATGAGCTGATGATTAGATCTAGTCAAATGTCCAAGGTAGGGAAAGTGTTCCTGGGAGAAAGTCCATATACTTGTGGGAACTGGGAGGACAGGATGGTGCACACATGTTGGAGGAGCAGCCGACAGCCCAGGGAGGCTAGAGTACAGACATTGACCCCGTTTCCCTTGTGGACCACCGCAGGACTGAGCTAGGGCCTCCGGGCATTGTTACTGAGCCCCTGGCACTATTTCAGAGAGAAGAAGAGGCTGATTTTACCGGTGTGCTCTTAATCATCACCTCTGCCTCACCTGCTGCTGCCTGTCTCAGCGCTCCATGAAGGGGGCTGGCACATCTGGTCACAAAACTCTGCAGGCAGAATGCACCTATCACCTGGGCCCCCTCAACCAGCCCCACTGTCACAAGTGAGGTCCACATACAGCTCTGTGAGGACCTGTATAATAAAATACCTCTCCTTCAAGTTGGCTGAGAGTGTCAGATGGGTGCCCTTGTGTTTTTCTCTTTCTCTGTTGATGTTTGATTATTTTGCTTTCCCATGTAACTTTCAGGCATTCTGTATGACAACAAAAGTCATGACTTAAAAAAAAAACTCAAGCCTGACCAGGTAGTGGCACAGTGGATAGAGTGTCGGACTGGGACGCAGAGGACCTAGGTTTGAAACCCCAAGGTTGCCAGCTTGAGTACAGGCTCATCTGGTTTGAGCAAGGCTCATCAACTTGAGCGCAAGGTCGCTGGCTTGAGCAAGGGATCCCTGCTCTGCTGTAGCCCCCTGGTCAAGGCACGTATGAGAAAGCAGTCAATGAACAACTAAGGTGCTGCAATGAAGAATTGATGCTTCTCATCTCTCTCCTTCCTGTTTGTCTGTCCCTATCTGTCCCTCTCTCTGTCTGTGTCACAAAAAAAAAACAAAAAACAAAAGAAACTCCTCAAATTATGTCATACTCTTGTCATCAGCTAGACCAGTTACCAGGTAACTAACTAAATTATTTTCACTTCCGTGAGATGCCTACTTTTTTACGACCAGAGCCAGTGAGCGCTATCAACAGGCCAGCATTTTGCTATGAAAATAGAACATACATCCAGCAGAAACTCTCTGGAACCACCACAAAGTCTGGTCTTGCAGTTTTTTGAAAACAAACCAGGTGAATGTACGAACTATAATCTACATACAGGCCAGAGAACTCAGGACGAGAAAACTGCCTGCCAAGTATGGCTTTGCTGCTGCCAGCAAGCAGGCACAGAAACCAGCTTCGTTTGTTTTGTTTTTGTTTGTTTTTCTTCCCCAGGAAATGCACTGGGGCTGTGGCAAGTCCTCACAATCTCTGCAGGTCTCTCTGCTGAAGAGCCATATCGCTTCTGGCACACAAGGAGGGTCCCTGTCAAGGCAGCGCATCAATGAGCTGGAGGGACTGCTGCTCACAAGTGTGAGCCCCTGCCCCCCGCAGAGCAGGAAACACAGCTATCATCAAATTCCCTGTCTCACCAAGCTTGGGAGCAGAAACTGCACCATGAGTCAGACCAGGGCCGCTGCACCAACAGAAAACAGCGTTGTTTCAAGCATTTGTTAGGACCACTATGCATTGGCTGCAAGCTTGCCTTGATTTACAGGATTGGGCTCACTGCTTTCCATGAAATCACTGTTTTCAAATGTACAGTAAAAACCATCAGGAATATATTAGTTCTGTGCATATGGGTGCAATGAATATGATGTGTTTTAGATCATCCAACTTACACAGTGAATATGACATATGACCCGCCAAGTCTTACCAACACTCCAGGCTGCGCTGTTATCCAATCAGGCCACTGGTCGTCCCCAACACATCAGCAAGTGTAGCAAAAACACATTAATTATTAGATTCATATATATTTCAGAAGAGCAGAAAATATGCAGCCGAATTTATAATTCTGAGGTCTACAGAATTGTTTTCAGGAAATAAGTAAACATAGGATTGTTGAACATCTCTTTACTTCCCCCCTGCCAGAAGAAGAGAAATTTTTTAAAAAATATATTTTTCCAGAAGCATTGGCATAGCTTTTGTATTCACTATCCAGTTAAGCTTCTTGGCTATCCCAATGACTATACTGTTACAAAAATCTTTATATCATCATTTTAGCTGACTTCAGGCACACACATCAGTCAAAGGAGCCTGCCTGATCATAGCTGCAGCTCCCTCCAGAACCCAGCTGGCAGATCCTGTTAGAATAACATGCAAGGCAGCCTTTCTTTACTGTATCCACATCCTCTCTCTCTCTCTCTCTCTCTCTCTCTCTCTCTCTCTCTTTCTCTCTCTCTCTCTCTCTCTCTCTCTCTCTCTGCATACATACATATGCACACATTATAATTATAACTATGACAATCTGGGAAGAAAGTAAACTCAATGAAACAACTTTATTACTGTGCTTGGAAAAGAAGGAAGCAAACTCAGCTGGCACAGAAGTACATGGAGGAGATGGCAGACAAGGGAGCAGAGACATCCACCCTCCCTGGATACCTCTCTACTCTCACACCAGCATCAACACACTCATGGTGGCCCAGGCGCCCAGATCCCACCACTTGACTTTTATTGTTCATACCCATCAGTCTCCTAAAACTGTGTCCAGCCCCAGCTTGCTGAAAAAGGGGGGGGGGGAGAGCAAGATTTGTGTATATAGTCTGAGTCAGATCATGAAGAGACTTCTGAAATATGACATGGTTAAGAAAGTGAATGCTAGGTGTGGCCATACAAGTCTGTGTTTACAAACAAGATAATGGTGTTGGAGATAATGTCAGAGTAATGGTGATGTGAGAGATGCCCTGGTGGGAAACTCCCATTTTAGTTAAATGGGAATTTGTTAGAGCAATTACGTTCAGATTTGTTGGAACAATTCTGCATTTGATTTATGTCTCTAAATTTCTTTTTAAATTATGTCTCTAATTTAAATAATTAAAATCTCTTCATATATTAGAGTGGAAGAAGGAAGAAGAATGGAAGCAGAGGCGTGGGGGGAGGGGACGTATGCTCTGAAGCTGGGATACATGTAGAGGTCTTTCCTATAGTGAGCAGCCTCCAGGGCAATGTTTTGTAAAATAAGTTTGCAATAAGATGGCACAGATCAGCAGTTATATAAGTAAAACAACTGGTGCATTTAAGTAAGAAAAACAACCACCCTTGCATAGACTTTTAGCACCTAAGTAGACACCAGTTGCCAAAATCTCACCTGCTTCTCCCAGGGCACAGCATCTTTCTTTCAAAGTTCTGAGGGTTCGGTGTTCAGAAATGCAGCTGAGGCCACAGCCCTCTCCCCATGCTGGCCTTCCTGGATATGTCCCGAGGATCCTTTGCTCTTTTACTGTTGGATGTGGAGCCACAGGGTCTCTTGCTGCACAACTTTTGATTCAGTGTTTAGCTCTTGTGACTCATTGGAGGTGTTTAAATCATCCCTTTGTTTCAATGATTTGTCAAACTTACTTTAACCTTCAAGAGCACAGTCACACCAAGCAGCACGTAGAGAATTCTGTGATTATAGTGAACCAAAGGGTTATTTATAAGCTTTTACTGATGATGATGATGATGATGATGACTACTAGCATTTACCAGGTGCTCACCTCGAACCAGTCTACGTCCCAAGAGCCCCACTTACATTAATTCAATATACCTCACAGCTCTCCCATGGAGTCAAAATTATTACTTCCCCTTTACTAGATAAGAAACCTGCTGCACACCACTTGACCACAGCGGGAAGTGGTTGGGGTTCTGGAGCCCTGGCAACTTGGTTCCAGGGCATGCGACCCTTCTCATGAAGAGTGGGGAGAACCTGACCTGTGGTGGCGCAGTGGATGGAGCGTTGACTTGGAAATTCTGAGGTCGCCGGTTCGAAGCCCTGGGCTTGCCTGGCCGAGGCGCATATGGGAGTTGATGCTTCCAGCTCCTCCCCCCTTCTCTCTCTCTCCTCTCTAAAATGAATAAATAAAATAAAATTAAAAATTAAAAAAAAAAAAAAAAGAAGAGTGGAGAGACCTGCTTACTACTAATTAACTCAGCAGCCCAGCATAAGCTGGTCTGTGCCCTGACTCATCCTTCCTTCTGTAGGTTTAATCATAAGCTGGAACACCTGGTATAATAACGAGGTGGCTAGCCCAGCGCTCCTCACCAGCAGGTGCTCTTCTGTTCTACCTGGAACTCCATGCACCTGTGGGCTCTGCACCCCAGAGCCTTGGGGTCTGCAGTTAACAGGAAGCAGCTAGGTCCCAGCACAAGTCAATGAGAAGGAACAATGTCTCTTTTCATTGCTTTTGGCCTGTAGTGTGCCATTACAAGCAGAGTAGAAATAGCCTCGCTCTCAGAAGAGGAAATGCAGGATGAGAAGGTGTCAGAAATCTGTCTGAGGTTAGACAGAGGATTATTTCTGCAATGAACCAAGCAGAGGTGTGGGACATCTTTAAACAATGTCCTAAAAATACTTAAATATGCCTTTACATTCCCTAAAAGTGCATTTCAGCATTCCTCCTCTTTCTCCCAACTTCCAGCCTCCCACAGGCCAGTGCATCATCTGAAGGAGAAAAGGCCACCTTTCACTGGGGCCTGAGACAGTGTCTTCTCTGATGACTAAAGCCCCTTCCCCACGCTCATGCTGTGAGGCCCTGAGTAGCTCCCCAAGCAGTGGCTTGCGCACACTTTGATGTAAAACAAGGTGACATTTCCCATGAGGGACAGGAAACCGCATCCAGCTATGACTTGAACCATTTCTTCAGGGCAACTGAGCTATTGCATGCCCTGACCTTCCTAAAGCTGCAGCACTCACGGGCACAGTCCTGCTCTGACCTTCACATGCCCATTGAGGTCCTGTTTGGGTGGCAATGACCTCTACACACTTGGACTTAGCATGATTGCTCTTAGTAGGAATAATACCAGTTGTTTTTCTAAAGAAAAAATGCTAAGCCATTTGATTGAGGTGAAATTGACTTACAAAAAGCTGTATATATTGAATGTATTCTACTTGACAAATTTGGAGATAAGTACACTCCTGCAAACCCATCATCACAATCAGTGCTATAAACATATCCATCACGGCCAACAGCGTCCTCCTGCCGTCTTCGTGTGTGTGTGTGGGATAAGGACACAATGCAGGTTCTGCCTTCTTAGAAAAATTTTAAGCTGCAAGACTGAATTAGTAAGCTGGAGGACACTATGCTGAGTAAAGTAAGCCTGGCAGAAGAAGCACAAATACAGTATGATCCTGTTTATATGAGGAGTCTAAAGCAGTCAAGCTATCTACCCATTTTTTTAACGATTGGTGTGTGGAACACATGCAGTATCCCATTGAACTCTCACAACACCCTCCACACACACACACACACACACACACACACACACACACACACACTTATTCATTCATTGAACAAATACTTATCAAACACTTTTCATGGGCTTGTCACCACGAACAGAGCAATGAGCCACACAGGGGTGACAGATCAGAGCTGACGGGTTAGAGAGGGAAGCAACAGTAAGGAGGCATTGGGAAAGTGCAAGCAAGTGCTACTAAAAGGTCAGCGGGGAGCCGGACGTGTGGGATCAGGGACCGTTGCGGAGAGAGAGGGTGAGGTCAGTTCTGACGGCTAGATGACAAGAGTTGGCTTAGTCAACAAAGATGGGGCAGAGGGAGAACCAGGTTGCCCAGGCAGAGGCAAAGTAGACTTCTAAGGACAAAGGCTTAGCTCAGAGTTAGAGAGACAACAGGAGGGAGAAAACAAGAACAAGCACAACAATGGGCACTGCGCCCATGCATGGCGAGCAGCCTACCATGATAGGGCTCAGAGTTCCAGAGGTCAAAGGTGGCGCTGGAGAGTAAGGTGTCTTACAGCATGGACTCAGGCATGGGAGGCCTTTGAGGGTTTAAGCAAATTGAGACATGAGCATATTTGCATTTTTGAAAGACCATCCTGCCTGCCATGCAGAGTGCATCAGGAAGGTTCTTTTCTGGAACCAGTCAGGAGCTGTTATAATAAGATGGTGGAAGAAGGAAGTTACTATGAAATGGAGAGAACTGGGTAGGTGCAACAATACTTCTAGAAACAACACAAGGAGGTGAAGGGTTGAATGTGAGAAGTGGGAGAGAAAAAGCAGTCTAGGAAACCACCCAGGTTTCTGGCTTGGGCAGAATGATAGATGTTACCATATTCTCTGAGATAGAAATTCCTGGAGATAAAACAGGTGTAGGGGTCAAGGAATTCATTTTCATCTAGGACACTATTGAGTGTGAGAAACCCACAGGACAACCAAATGGAGCTGTCTCGTGGGCAAGGGTGGCTTACTTAAGTGAAAGCTTGGGAGAAAGACCTAGGATCATAATTGCAGTTTGGGGAGCTATCTGGATGGGTTAGCATTGAAACAATAGACATGCCTGAGATAGTTCAGAAATTTGTGAAAACTGAAAAGAGGTGCTTGGACAGCCCCAAGGAGTACTGACATCCGGGCACAGGAAGGTGAAGCCACAAAGCCCTGGAGAAGGAGCAGCAGAGACGTGGCCACATCACCAAGTGAGTGTGCAAGCACAGAGGATCTGGGGTGAGCATGTTTTGTGGTTTTGCAGGTATTTTTAAATTTACAGTAAAAAACATGTAATATAGCAAATGCCCCCATACTCGATTATAAGAATTAAATAGTACTTACCATATTTGTTTGGATGTTCAGTAAGATGGACAAAATATTACAGATAGAGCTGAAGTCTCACCTGGGACTCCACTCTTCCTTCCCTCCCCACATACAAACAACTGCTGTGAATTTGGTGTGTTTTTCTCCAGTTGACATTTAATGCCTTCCATGTGTACGTATTTGGGAAGGAAGAGCTGTGGTTGGAAGGTTGTTTCATTCTATAAGTTATATTATAAATCAAGGAAAAAAGTAAGAACATGTGCATTCAATGACAGGCAAATTATAGTACCCTACTTCCTCATTCCAAGTGCATATCTTCTAAAAATCCAAGGAAACTGGAACTGGTGAAATGTACCAGCTAAGGACCTGATTTTCTAAAGCATGTCTACTGGTCTTGCGAATGTTTGCAACTGTGATTTTTAATGTGCTACTAGAGTTATTGACATTTCTCACATGTGCAGGGCTTCTTCAAATGCCATAGCAACATGCCAGTGACAAAGACTTTTGACCTGTGGCTGTTCCTCTCTCAGATGTCTTAGCATTTCAAGTGTTGGTTAGTTCTGCTCCGTCTCTGAGCACATAGACTGACTTCTGACTAACCAAATCTCCATAGAGTGAATATGAAATAATCCATCATATCAGATATAATAGTTATCAGCGGCCTCATGAAACCTGCTTTTTAAAATGGTATCAATCAGTCAGACACTTAAGGTTTGGCCACCCATCTATAACTTGCTAATTGGTAAATGTGTTTTCTCTATGTTAGAAAGGGATGTAGTTATTGGAAATAGCCATCTCTTTATATACATTCTGGGAAATGGCAGGAACCCAGCAAAGTCTTTCAAGGGGAGGCATATTGCAGTATGCTCAGGAATCGGCCAAATTAGAGCACTGAGACACATCCAATAAGAGCTACAATCTGTCACAAACTGCCATTTATGTTGGCCAAACGTTCTTCAGATGCTCAAATAAGGAAGGCAGAACCCCATGCCTGCTCCACTAATTGGGGTGGGGTTTGCATTTCTCAACCACACTCAACTGTGCAGAAGGCACAGGGAGTCCGTGGCGATCATCCCCTGCCAACAGTCCCTCCCAGTCAAATGCCAGCTCCCTGCTCTGTCACAGGCTGGGCTTGGAAGATGTTCAAAGCCATAGGCAATCCCCAGCATGAGCTCTGTGCTCAGACCGCATTAGAACAAGAAGACAGGCATTTGTGGAAATAGCACTTGCCATAGTCACGGAGAAAGATGCAGTACTGGTTCCCTAGGTAAGGAGCAACCGCGACCCCAGGGAGCCAGGGCTGTCCCAGGGAAGGGTCGGCTTTGAGGAATAAATACGTGCTACTCCCTCTTCCTTCTGCTGAGACCAGCAGAGCCTGCAGCCTCTGGACACGTGTCCTTTCAATTTTATTTTGATGGTGGTAAAACACACGTTAACATAAAATTTATCATCTTAATGATTTTGAAGTATACGGTGCAGCAGTGTCAAGCACATTCACTTTATGGTGCATCCCTCTCTGGAACCTTCCATTTCCCCGTAGAACTCTATGTCCACTGAACAAGAACTCCCCATTCTCTCCCCCGGCCCCTTGCAACTACTGTTCTACTCTCCTTTCTGTCTCTATGAAGTTGACTCCTTCAGCTACCTCGCATCAGTAGAATCACAGAGTACTTATTATATCATGACTGGCTTATTTCATTGGCATAACGTCCTCAAGGTTCCTCCATGTTGTCAGAATTTCCTTCCTTTTTAAGGCTGAATAATATTCCACTGTATGTGTGCCACATTTTGTTTATCCATTCCTTTGTTGCCGTGTGCGTGTGTGTGTGTGTGTGTGTGTGTGTGTGTGTGTGTGTGCACGCCCAACTAAGTCCAGCTGGACAGAAAATAAAATGAGATCACTGGATCACATACACACACAAGGGGAGTATATGAGCTCATTTTACTTTATTTTGGACCAGGCTGGAGCACACACAGAGGAGTAACTCCTCTACCTGACCCACAGCTAGCTCTTCCAGCTGCATGCAGCTGACACCAGAGAAACCCCGGTAGAAGATTATCTTTCTGTCCCTGATACACCTGGGACAAGTAACACATTGCAGTGTATGGTCCTCTAACAGGTGGCACAGAGCAGCCTGCCAGCTCCTGTGTTCCCACAACGGCCGTCTGAGAGGTGGTAATTGACTAGATGTGAGATTTGATGGGACGAGATGGGAGGGAAGTACTTTTCTCTTCCTAGGAGAAAAGTACTTAATGGGGACTTCTGTGAAAGGAGCAAAGGGCACGGACTGCCACCGAGACGGAGGCTCTCATTGGAGGGATGAAGGCCACGGCGAGAGAGAGAAGTGAACGTCTCTCAAAGCTCAGAGTGAGGGAGGGGTGTGCCCCAGAGAACACTCCTTGTTTCCTACCCCAGATCATGCCTCGGCAGGCCCTCCACTGAGCTGCAAATAAATTTCACCCAGAAAATCAGACAATCCCCAAGGAAATACAGCAAAGTGGTTTAAGCATTGTTGTTTTTTGAAAAATATACATCAAAATAAAATACAAATATATGTCAAGTAACATTCAGTTTTCTTTTATCTATTGAATGGGAAGTGTCGGTAGAATTAGGAACATTTTTAGAATGTTGGAGATATATTTTAGCATTTCAGGCTGAACTCCTGCTCCTGGGACCCCTTTCTCCCCTGTCTTCACCTGGCAGGTCTCTTTCTGACTTTTAGACCTCAGGTTCAAGGTCACCTCTCAGGAAGTACTTCCTTGACCAACCATCACCCTATTTTATTCAACACAGCACTGATGTTACTGGGTAATTTCTTGAATATTAGTTTATTTATCTAATTCACTCTCTAGAATGGGAGCCCTATGAGCACAAGACCCTTGCCCATCTCTACCTCTGCATCCCTTCAGTACCCAGAACAGCATGTGGCACATACTAGGTGCTCAATAAATACTGAACATACTCCAGCAATTTCCCAGAAGGGCTGAGTGTCAAGTGTAGATGGGTGACTTCCCCATGACTTGACCTGGTGACATTTTCCATAGTGAGTGGACAGCTTTGCTTTATTGCTGCTCACCAATGAACACACCTGTAAACAATAATATAAATGAGCCACTTGAAATGAAGCCAGAGCTGCCACCTCAGAGGAGCTGCCCTGCACTCCTTCTGTCTCAAACCTGGGGATATTACAATGGGGCAAGACAACCTTCAGACGGGGCCTCAGAGACCTGGTTTCTCAAAGAACTGTTTGCAAAGATAACGAGAAAGTAGATAAAACCCCTGGACTGAAAATTTAAAACACTGTTCGGAATTAGCATCACAGTGTTGTTATCTGCACCAACAGAAATGCCTTCTTTCTATTCATGTAATCGTTCCCCTTCCCTTTCTTAGCCAGACCCCTCACCTTTGTCTTCAAATCAAAACAGTATTTGGACTCCTGCCTGAATTTATGATTCCCAAAGAGCTATTTTCATTGAACTCAAATAAATGCTTGTTTGCCTCTAACTTTGGAAGGCCTTTTAAAGGCGACATGCCCTGCTATGGGTCATGCTCTGCAACCATCCACAGAATTTCTGTAATCGGTTTTCCTTTAAAGCAAGCACAGTATTAAGCTTTCTCAGTAGAGGGCGCCAGAGGGATGTGAAGAAAGAAGAGGCTTCCTGCAACTTCCAACATAAAAGGGGTCAAGGTGTAGGTGGGAGGACATCCTGGGGGGAGGAGGGCTGCAGACATTGGCCCAGAACTCATCCTTCTCAGATCTTGCAGCCTCCATCTGGTGACAAGCTTTCTGCATCCTTCTCCTGCAGCCCCATGCTCAGAACTCCTGCTGCCACCACCCACGTCCCCTGCACTCCTGGGACTGTTCTGTGGTCGCCCCACAGCTCCAGACCAGCTTTGGCTTGGCTGAACCAGCAAACTTCCCACTGCCCAGCAGCCGAACCACACCTTCTCCAACAGGATCTGAACTCCCGAGTCTGTCCTTCCTGGTATTCCCTTATGTCTTACAGTTATTCTTTCACCATAGCCAGACGTTCTTTATAGGAAACTTCCCTGTTGTGCCACTATGTGTCTGCTATCTCCTCATTAGACTCAGACTTCTAACCACAAAGGTCCTGCTTAGAGGTTGTCATTAAGTTGTCCTTTGCTCTTTAGGGCTCACTTATTTGGTCAAGTTAGCCAATTTAA
Source organism: Saccopteryx leptura (assembly GCF_036850995.1). Lineage (NCBI taxonomy): Eukaryota > Metazoa > Chordata > Mammalia > Chiroptera > Emballonuridae > Saccopteryx > Saccopteryx leptura. The sequence goes on along the minus strand of NC_089504.1, from coordinate 218,264,056 downwards.
TTTCTCAACAAGCCAGTGGTTTGGGTCACTATTATCAGCTCCACTTTCTAGATGATGAAACAGAGAGCCATAGAGATAATGCAACCGGGTCAAGCTCGACAGATGGTACACGGCAGAGCTTGAATTTGAATCCAAACTGTCTGGCTCAAGAGGCCATAGTCTTCCTCATTTACATAAAATTAAAATATGTACTCATAAAACAAGAGGATGCCTTTTTAAAAGATAAGCTTCAAATTAAAAGATACACCTTAAATGCATTACTATAATATGACTGCCTGGGGCTAAGGGGTGAGTGAAAGTGAGGGATGAAAATAAAAAGAAATGAGCACATTAATGAATGTACAACAAGATGAGAGAGGAGTGTGCAGAAACAGGTGCACAGTTATGAAGATAAGTGGGATTAGCCCAATGCTCTGTGGGCCTGTGTGTATGCACTGGTGCACAACAAAGGCATGAAGTTCAAGATGACGGTGATAGGGATGATGTTCTCTGCCAGAGACCAGAGGACCAACCGTAGGGATCCACAACCCAGAGCAGATGTGGCAACCCAACACCTCTCTGCTGCCATAAAAAAAAACAGAACCCGGGCCCTGGCCAGTTGGCTCAACGGTAGAGCGTCGGCCTAGCGTGCAGAGGACCCGGGTTCGATTCCCGGCCAGGGCACACAGGAGAAGCGCCCATTTGCTTCTCCACCCCTCTGCCGTGCTTTCCTCTCTGTCTCTCTCTTCCCCTCCCGCAGCCAAGGCTCCATTGGAGCAAAGATGGCCCGGGCGCTGGGGATGGCTCTGTGGCCTCTGCCTCAGGCGCTAGAGTGGTTCTGGTCGCAACATGGCAACGCCCAGGAGGGGCAGAGCATCGCCCCCTGGTGGGAAGAGCGTCGCCCCATGGTGGGTGTGCCGGGTGGATCCCGGTCGGGCGCATGCGGGAGTCTGTCTGACTGTCTCTCCCTGTTTCCAGCTTCAGAAAAAAGAAGAAAAAAAAAAAACAGAACCCCTGGAATGTAAATTCTAGTGTAGGGAGGAATTCTGTTCAACATCTAGAACACAGCCTGGCACATAGTAGATACTTAATATTTACTGAATGAATGAATGAGTGAACGAACGAACGAACTAGGGTCAATTGTTTCCCTGGGAGTTCACAGGAGGTGAGGAGTTCGAGGGACTGAGATAAGGAGCATCCTCCAAGAGTGTGGAAGTAGCCATTCAAATGGATAAAAAAGCCTGACCAGTCAGTGGTGCAGTGGATAGAGCATCAGACTGGGACACGGAGTACCCAGGTTTGAAACCCCGAGATCACAGACTTGAGCACAGGCTCAACCAGCTTGAGCATGGGCTCACCAACTTGAGCAAGGGGTTACTGGCTTGAGCATGGAATCATAGATATAACCCCATGGTGGCTGTTTTGAGCCCAAAGGTTACTGGCTTGAAGCTCAAGGACGCTGGCTTGAACCCAAGGTCACTGGCTTGAACAAGGGGCCATTCACTCTGCTGTAACCCCCCAGTCAAGGCACATGTGAGAAAGCAATCACTGAACAACTAAGGTGCTACAATGAAGAATTGATGCTTCTCATCTCTCTCCCTTCCTGTCTGTCTGTTTCTATGTGTCCCTCTCTCTGACTCCCTTTATGTCTCTGTCAAAAATATATATATAGATGAGTTACCTATTGAAGACTAGCCTCCTGTGGGTTTTTTTGTTTTGTTTTGTTTTTTTGTTTTTGTTGTTTTCAAATTTTACGTAAAAATTTTTCCAAGAGCCCATGTTTCACCAATCATGATTCTACATTCCATTTGGGGCTGAGCCCATCAGGTATCCAAATAAGCCCTTTCCCATAATTTTTCCGTCCTTTGGAGGAAAGTGGGGAGGGATACCCAATATTTAATACCAAATCAAAATCAGGTGTTAATTTTTAAATGCTAACAGGAAATCAGCCTACATCAAGCAAAGACGATCATCTTAGAAATGGTTCTATTTGTGCTTCCCTCCAGCTGGAAATACCCCCTGGTGCCTGACCAGCATCTGGCTGCGAGAGCCAGTGCTAAATTGCTATGCGTGCCTATAGTCGCCCTTAAGAAAATGTTTGGTGAGACATTTAAAAGTCAAGCACACATGAGTATTAAAATGGCCGTCCACATCCAAACACATGACACACTTTTCTAAAGTTAGTGCCATCTCTAGCGCTAATTTGGTCTGTGTGGCTTAATCAAGAAATGCTCCTCACTCCGCTCTCTCCCTACCATTATTTTCAGTTATACCAGAAAAAAAATCAACCTCTGACATAGCGGAAGGCCTTCTCTAGCTTTTCCCAAGTGGCAGTTTGACCTTATGTATTATATTCTCTCACTGCTGAACATCTGGCCTGACACCCAGTTCTCAGGGCTGAGAAGAAACACAACTACCTATGCCAAGGTGCCAGTCTCAAGTATCAGTGTGCTAATGCTTGTCACTTCCCTTCAAAATGCATGCTGGGTGCACAGATGTGATTATGTAATTATAATCAAACGGCAACCGAGGGTGTGAGTCTTGAATTACTTGTCGTGGAACACATAGAGCTATTTATAATCACACCGAGGCTGGGGAATGGTATAAGTGTGGGCAAAGGCAGACTCACTTCTCACTCAGGGACTGAGACTTCAATGGAGCATGGTGAGGGGGCAGAACAGCCCTCACCACCTGCAGCCCACAGGCGAGAGTGCAGAGCAGGATGTCACAGAAAGGGACAAGACTTCGCAGGGCACAGGTGGGGCAGTAAACCACCAGCCATTCTTGGCAGAGAGAGGGAAGGCTGGGAAGAGCCTGCAGGCCTCTTTTCTTTTATTTGCTTGCTGGTTTGAGTATTTTAGCACCTTACAGAGGAGTGGATACCAAAGAAGAAATTTTGGAAGGAGCCCAGGATCAGTGATGTGAATAAAATAGTTCTTTTCGTATTGACAGATCTGGGTTTTATTTCTGAAAAGGGAAAATTGAGAAGTAAAATAGGCAAGTAGTTTATTCCTGAAGAGAATTAACATAAGGACTCGAGGGTTAATGTAAGGACACACCTGTTTGTTCAGTAGCAGGCAGGTAAAGCTAGAGCAGTGTCCCCAGGATGCTCATGTGGACATGGTTCTTCTCTAGAGCCACACTGCATGGTGACCCAAGCCCTGAGCTTTCAGGTCAGAGAGGCCCCGGTTTGAAGCCCATCTCAGTGAGGGCCTATTCAAGTCACTTCAGTTTATCTGTGAAATAGAGTCTATCTGGACAATAGTGTCCATTTGTACTAATACCATTGATTACTCCAGGATTTTTAAATTCAAGGTCCCCAACCTTCTGAGTCTCAGGAGCTGAGTTAAGATTTGGGAGACAGATGTTAGAGAAGAATTATTTAGCAGATACAGGAACATCTTAACTGTCATATCAATGGAGCGAATTCACAGCCATCCCCTCCTTTTGTCGTATGTCAAGAGAATAAGACAGCTTCTCCCAGACTCCATACCCTGGTTTATACTCTGGGCCTCCTACCTCTTCCTCCTCCTACCTCTTTTTAGCTCTTACTCTTTTGAAGAGTTCTCGTTTTGATCCATATCTAAATTGTCAAAAGCTGTCTATGATTGTTAGCAAACTACACCTGAGGCATTAGCATTGGGCAGCCTCCATTGCCTCTTTTATACTTAGTCTTTTCTGTCTGTTGAACTAACATTCAGAAGGCACTCAATTAGTTTCCTGGGGATACTGGAACAAATAACCACAAACTGTGGTTTAAAACAACCCAAATTTATTCTCTTGCAGTTCTGGATGTCAGAAGTCTAGAATCAAAGAGTTGGCAGGGCTATGTTCCTTCTGGAATATTCAGGGAGAATGTTTCCTTGCCTTGTCTGGACCTAGTGGCTGCCACACTCCTTGACACATAACCTCTTCTTCCACCTTCAGAGTTCATCACTCTAACCTCTGCTTCCATTCTCACATCGCCTGTTTCTGCTCTGCCTCTCCTGCCTCCGTCTTAGAAGGACCCTGTGATCATGCTGGCACATCCAAGTGATCCAGGGTAATCTCCCCATCATAAGATCATTTATTTAATCTCACTGCTCATGGGTTCTGGGGACTGTGATGTGGGCATCTCTGGGTGGGACTGTTATCCACCTGGCCACAGGCATCAACCTTGACCCTGTGTCTCTTTAAGGGCGGGGGTGCAGAGATTTAAAATCCTTTTCTCCACCTCCTGGACTCTTACATCCAGAGGGGTGCAAGGGAGTAAGGGCGCCTAGACTAGCCCTCCCTTCATAAATAACTATAAAACTGAACACAGTACATGAAACAACTGTTTACAGATGTTGCACATCAAACATGGCAGGATGAAGATTTCCAAGAAAGGAGAAATGAGGTGAGCTCTCCAATTTCCTCAGTTTTCTGCCTCAAGGCACTTTCTAGATCATGGCAAATGGGAGGCAAGGCCAAGAGAAGTACAGTAATCTTGCCAAGCAGAGAAGACAAAGATGGGAGTTGAGATGCCAAGACTTGAGAGTGTGTAACACAGAGCACAAGATGGGAGGGAACTTCATGGAAGGAGCTTCAGAAATCTGGATAAGAGTCCCCTTGAGTCTGGCTGAATACTAGACTATGGGTATGTAGGGAAACTCCACAAGGCCAGGCAAAGAAGGACCATCAGGGACCCCTGAGCCAAACAAAGATTCTGGAACTTGCAAAGAGCTGGAGACATAGGTGTTCCAACTTGCCAGAATTAACAGATCTCCATGAACACCCTGGAAACTCAATTGACACCTCAGAAATGTCATGCCCCAGAAACTGGATTACTAGCCTTAGAGTAAAAGCTATTATTCTATACCCATCCTAACAAAGCTTGAAATAAATTATGCTGAACTGCAAGTAAATTAGCCACTTTCCAGAGTAAAATTCAACACTCTTTATGGAATCCAGGCACTTAACAAGCTTGCATCCACAGTGCCCAGTGTCAAATTTAATAAGTAGTAGGCATGCAAACAGGCAGGATAATGGGACCTGTTACCTGGACAAAAATCAGTTGTTAGAAAAAAATACAGAAAAAGACACAGACATAACAAGAAATATGGAATTAGCAGACAGGACTTTAAAGTTATAAATATAGTCACAGACTTAAAGAAAAAAAACATGGGCATGATGATGGAACATATGGGAACTCTCAAAACTATAAAAAAGAACAGAATGGAATTTCTAAAACAGAAACATACAATGTATAAAATAAAATATTCACTGGCTGGATCTAACAGCAATTTTGACACCTTAGGAGAAAAGATGATTGAACTTGAAGACTGAGCAAAAGAAATTAAACTTAAAGACAAAGAAAAAATATGATGGAAGATATATGAGGACAGCCTCAGTAATCTGTGGGACAAGATAAAGTCATCAAATAAACAAAATACTGCAGTCTGAGAAAGAGAGAAAAGGGATATTAGAGCACAAAGACTGAAGAAATAATGACCAAAATATTTTCAGATTTTATGAAAAACAGAGATCCACAAACTCTCAGGGAGAATAAACACAAAGAAGACCACACCAAGGCACACCATAGTCAAATTGTTAAGAACTAGTGATAATAAATCGTCTTAAAAGTAGCCAGAGAGGGAAAAGGAAACATTAGATTCAGGAAAACAATAAAAAGATGATTTTTTTAAAAAAAACCTTCTTTTTTTCTAAGAAAAAAAAGAAGGCTGTATCATAGTAATAAGGGGGGGGGTAAAAAAAACCCTGTTAACCTACAATTTTATATTTTAAAAAACTACAACATTCTTAAATAAAGGTGAAATAAGAGCATTTTTCAGACAAACAATAACTAAGAGACTTTTTCACCAGCACACCTGGACACCCAGAAATACTAAAGGAAGTTTTCACAGAGAATGAAGTGATTTTAGGTGGGAGAGATTCATGAAGGAATACAGAATTCCAGAAATGGGAAAAACAGACAAAAATGAAGGCAGGTATTTAAAAAGATCTAATACTTTTAAAAGAGATCGAACAACTAAAAGCAAAATAATAACTGGGGGTTATAACATTTGAAGAAGTGAATTGTATAGCATAAATAAAGACACCATGGCGCGGGAAGGATTGTACTATGGAGCAATCACTAAGAAGAAAAGTAAAACTATTTGGTGGGAAAGACAGAGAGGAAGCTAACAATTACAGCAAAGTGTCATTGCCAAGGCCAGCGACAGAGATAAGCACAACGTGACAGGGACTGGGGCAGCTTCTACAGAACTGTGCACTTCTAAAGCATTTTCAGAGTGGGTGTCAGAAGCTACGCTTTGAAGAAGTAGTTGGCCAGGCCCAGGGAGCAGAACTGAGGGAAATGTCTTGGGAACAACTCCAGGGAGAATAAACAGAATGTGCAAAAGAAGAGTGAGCCTCTGACAAGAAGAGGACTCACGTGTGTCTGCCACAAAGACACCAGGTCACCAGCTAGAGTAAAGAATGTGGGCTTGCGGAAATTAGATAGAGAAGGGAAGGGGCCTTTGCATAATCCATGGCTGCCACTGTGGGCACCTGGGCCCAAACCTACTGGGGATGTCGGGGAGACTGTGGTCCATGCCCTCAGGCTGTCTTACCAAAGGGTGAGGAGCTGGGTATTTACCACCATCTCCCATCCACCACTGATGAAGGGCTGCTCTGGACACTCGGATCCCCTGGCACATTCAGTTAGCCCTGTGCACTGACTATGCAAAGGCCCTGGGACAGAGAAGAGGTGAAAAGTGAATGCTGCCCTTAGGCAATGTGAGTGGCTCAGAAAATCTTCCTGAAGGTGTTGGTGCAGAAGCATCACTTGGTCAGATGAGGAGGAAAAGGAAGTAGAACACTGCAGGCAAAGGAGCAACATTAACCATATTTACTAGAATTATTTGTGTGCATGTTTTGTTTCCCACCAGGTGTAAATTCCTGTGGGATATGATTAAATCGTATTCATCTTTTTTATTTAACTAACTTTTCTCAAGCATTTTTTCTTTTGTGCTGGGCTAGAAAAATCAAAGGTCAAGAGATATGAAACAAGGTATAAAGCAAGCAACTGGTTTACCGCCTTTCTCACTTCAGAGAGAAGTGGCCCCAGAAAGGAATAACCAACATGAAACTCTTATCACCACAAAGAAAGTTTTGAAATGTTTCCAGGTGTATAACTTTGCATGAGAGAAGACACACAGTTTGGTTCCTTAAAAATGTTTTTATTTTTTCACAAAAAAAATCTTTTTAATTTTTAAAAATTAAAATGTATAGAATGTACAGACAATCGTGTGGGGATTGCAAGAAGGAAAAGGGAGTAGGGGAGGTGGATTAGGGTAGAGGAGGGATAGATGGCATTGGAGGGAGACTTGGCTTGAGACAGTGAATACACGATGCAATATGAACATGAAGTATAGAATTATGCATCTGAAACCTGTACAGTTTTATTGACCATGGTTACCCCAATAAATTCAATAAAAATGTTTTTTTAAATATCTGAGCTAATGGTAACTAGAAATTTGTAATGAGGATGAAATAAGGTATCTTGGGGAAAACTGCATTACAAAGTCTGTTAGCTATAGATTTGGTTTCCATCCTGTTGCTGGTGGAAATGAGCTTCTTCCATTGAGTCATAGGAAAAGCATTTTGGGGACCCACGCATGGGTATTTGAGGTGTAATGGTAAGACTTACCAGAGCTGCAGCAAACACAATGGACTGTCTTCATGTGCCCAGTGTCTCATCCACGATCAGGTGGCTTAGCTCTGTCCTGCTGTGAAAGAAGTCCAGCCTTGTCTTCACCAAGCCCAGAAGAAGGACCAGAGGGCAGACATATTGTGCCATTACCCTGTATCAGCAGATCATATGAAGCTGTTGTAGTTCAGTTTAGTCATTGCCAAAACTTAGTCCAGCTCAGACTCTGTCCCCGACAGCTAGCTTAGTCTCTGTTCCCTGCTATGCTCTGGCCAGTGCTGCACTGCTATAACCAAGCTGGCACTTGGAGCCAATGCTTAGGACCCTGCGGCTGCCAGGCCCAAATGAATGATATGGAGAAAGGACACATGAACAAATGCGCTAGTGCAGGGAACTAATGCATCCTACCGAGAGCAGCCTTTGTTAAGCTTTGATTATATTACCCTTGGCTTGGGAGGAGGTAAGCTTTCTTTCAAACTAACCAATTTCTTTCCTGGATCTTCATGAACTTGTGTTGGATCCTCTCCCTATTCAATCCCTTTCCTAGATCTTTTGGGGTTTTATACCTTCATCCAATCCAATCTTTTTCCCAAGCTACAATAGATACTGCCTTATATAGTTACCATCTTGGCTTCTACTATATATGCCTCAAAATAGAAAAAAAAAACAAATAAAAATTCAGTAAAATTTTATAAAATATATTTCATGTATATTTTATAAAAGGATTACATTATGCATGCTAATTTAGTCTATTTTTAAAAACCAACAACAATATGCCATGGACAGCATTAATAGCCACAAACATATTTCTAGAATGTCCTAGAATATCATACTATGTCAAGTTTCTTTGTCCTTTTTTTAGTCTACATTTACTTTAGGGCCTTTGAATGAGGTTAAAATAAGTAAATATTTGCTTTCTATTTTCTTCAGTCCTTTCAATATTTCTGCATTTTCTTTGAAATTGGAAGCGATTTTTCTAAGTTGCTCATGCTGTAGCACCAGCGAGACCACAAGACACCATGTTTTGCAGGTCTAGGCCAGTCCTTTGGCCCTAGGCCCTAAATGTCTGAGTGCCACTCTCCCCAGAGCAGACGTCATGGCTTAGATGTATGTCCCATCAGCCTGTTATACCGAAATCTGTCGGTTAGAGGTCATCATTGGAAATAGCTCCTCAAAATGGAGGAAGACATGCCGAGATGTTTTCCCCAAGTGGGCTGCACTTAATTTGTATTCCATTTTCAAGGCACTAATCAAGACATGTACCAATTTCTCTGGGCAGCCACATCTATAATCGAGTAGACACCTGTTGGGCCATCAATTAAGCCCATCTCTGTGTCATCCATTGCTTCTACCTGTACTTGATTGGCGAGCTATGATCACATAGCACTATACTCAGAGCATTTGTGATGGAAAAGGTAGACAAATAAAAATCTTACCAACTATTACTCATTCACCTTATTTTCACACATTATCCTCAGAGCTTGAGCTCTTGGGTCTTTAGCAGAGCAAATATACTAGGAGTGGGGTGGGGCGGGTCATGGAGAAATGGTTTTGAGACTATCTTGTGTCAAATGGCTGCTCTTGGCTTTCTGTCATGCTCTGTCCCAACAACATCAGTGGCACTGTAATAACCAGCCCATCGACAGAAATATCAGTGGCAGAAAATTATATTGCTACTTGTCACTCTGCAAAATAGCTTAGAATTGTAAGGTGAATGTCCAGAAAACAAATTCCTACAAAGAGGAACGCCACCTCAAGAATAAACTCTTGTCCCTTATCATTCTGTGAGAGGGCCACCCCAGCCCTTTGCCCCTTCTACAACAGTGGCATCACAGAAAGAAACTAGACATCCAAGTCCATGACACTGGCTTCAAATCACCTGTTCCTTACCCATTGGAACATGGGCAACTAATACAATCTTTTGAAGTTTCACTTTGCACAACCATTTCTATAACGATGAATAACAACAGGTAATGCAGACAGTGGTTGTGAGGACTGAGAGCATGCACTGAAACTGCGGACAGGAGGACAGGACTGAGCTTCCCAGCACACAGTGGGGACACTCCTCCCCCTCAGCCTTGCAGCAGGTGCCCAGCCCTCCCCTTTCCGCCTCACTGTCTGCTCAATTAGGGCCTCTCCTCCACCCTCCAATCATGATGCTCCTCACTGCTGCACTGAAAACACACCTGACAAGCTCCCCAGGGACTCGCAGATGACTTTTCTGTCCTAGTTTAACTTTTCAGGGTTCCATGACAGCCGCTTACCTCATTTGCCCTCCTTTCCTGCATTTATCGCTCTGTCTAAACTTTCTCTGAGATCCAGACTCATAGAGACAAATTTTCACAGGGCTTCTCTTCAGAGTGTTGCACTGGACATCTTCTATGGGTCACCTCATGTCCTCTCAGCTGCCTTTTGCTCCGGAGTTGCTGTGAGACCAGCTGCATATAGAAGGAGCCAAAAGCACCTGCCAGGAGCCTTGCACAGCTTGCTCTCCTCCCAAGACCTCTGAGGCTGGAAGGCTGGGGATCTGCAGGAGCCCACTGGCTAGGCCCAGTAGGAACAATGGTACACCTGGGACATGGGGAGGGCAAACCCTGGGGTAACCCTTGATAGTGGGGGATGGGAGCTGGTAGGTGATCACACCCCTCTGCATTTCCCATCAGCACTGAGCCCACAGGCCCACAGTGAGAACTTGAGACCACACCCACTGAGTGGCTTTCCTCCTCTTCAGGCTTATGTCTTCCCAGTCCCTCAGGTCCCTTCTCCAAATAAATTATGTGCATATATCCTCTTGTCACAGGGCCTGTTTTTGGAGGGAACCCAAGCTAAGTGATATGTGTCACAGGCTCCCAAGCACAACACAAAATGTTCCTGTCTTAACTCCACTTCACCCCAGTAGCCTTCCCATCTTGACAAATAGTACCACTGTCTCAAGTTGCTCAAGTCAACCTCAACTTCTCGGTTTACCTTGTCTCCCATGTCCAGTCCATTGGCAAAGTCTACTGGCTCTAGCTGTAAAATGTCCCCAGACCTGGTCGTATTTCTCTTTCCTCCACCAGTGTGTGGGGGGAGGGGAGAGCCCAGGCTCCCTGGAAAGCAGAGCCAGAGGCAGCCTGCTCATGGCTGTCACCTTAGCAGTGAGCAAAACCCAAGAGCAGACTGAGTGACAGGAGAGAGAGATCAGGAGCAGGGAGGCTAGTGGGGATAGGTCATCCAGCCGGCCTCTGCCACAGACCATGGGATCCCCAAGGATGGTGCCCTGAGAACCCTGATCAACCTCACTGGGGAGCTAATTAGAGGACCCCGCTCCAGTCCTCAACCAGGTTGGGAGTGGCTCCAAGGAGATGCTGCTGGTTGTGTAGGCAAGGAAACCAGGTGGGCAAGGAGGCCCAGGCAGGAGCAGGACGCAGGTCTGTGAAGTCGATCAGACCCACCCAAGAACACAAGGCACAGGAGAGGTCACAAGGATCTAAAGTGGAGCAGAGTTGGATCCAGATACACCTTGTTTCCAAATCGAGTCATCCCTGGAGTGCCCCCTGGTTTTCTCTGCTTTGTTTTCTTTCCAACCTTGACCCCTCTCATCTCTGCATTTCTCAGCTGTTCTGGGAAAAGCTTAGGTTTCCAGAAGGTGCTGTCAGTCAAACCAGCAGCCTTTCATCCTACTGGGTGGGGCACTCAGAGCATGGCGCTCATCTCAGTGCCACTCCCACTCCTTGGCCAGGCCCTGCCACAGAGTCATGGGGCTGTTGTAGTGGTGTAGCTGTGTTGTGTTGTCATCATGGTGGTGGTGGTGATGTACTGGTATTCTGTTGTTGCTTGAGTCCTGGAATCATTGAAAACTCAGAACTATTCAGATCTGGAACTTTCCAGAAACCTGAACATCAAATATGCTTCCTCCCCTTACCTCCCACAGTCCCAGACATGTGCCTTACACACTGTAAACAAGGACTGATGGGACGAGGCCCTTGGAGAGGTAATATTAAATTAAAAGCAAATGAACACCAGCAGGCAGACACTCACCTAGAGGCCATAAGAGGAATCAAAGGTGGTGAGAGCAGGTGACAGAGGCAGTGTGTGTGAGGATTCTTGGCCCAAGAGATGTCCCTGCAGAGAGGGTCACTCCTCGCCCCAAGCAAGTTCCAGCCTGCTAGACACACCATCCACCTGGCAACTTCCTCTGTCCCATTCTACCTGGTGTAGCCTCTTCCAGTTGCAGGAATTTGAGGCTCCCCCAGAACCAGGATGGGAGCTCTGCTCTCAAGGTGCAGGATCAAAGCTGTGTGGCTGTGGCCTGACTCGCTGGGCACCTTTCAAGAAATAACCAGAAGAGTGTTCCTTGCACCTCTTTTTCCAGAGAGAAGCAACAGAAGGGGATATCCAACTTTAAACTCAGCCCATAGTCTTCCAGTAAGTCAATCAATATGACTAATTTACTCTCACAGAGTCACTTTTACGGCAGTCATTGTGAGCGACCTTACATAATAAAATCTCTCTTTCACACACACACACACACACACACTCACACACACACACTCACCTGCTTCTTGAATTATGGACAGTGAAAAGTACAAGAAAGCATATGAGTGTTGGGGTGATAAGTTCCTCAAGAAAGACCAGTTTCTCCCCATTCCCTCCATCAACACACATCTTATTGGGGGGGGAATTAAAAATTGTATCTGCATCTTAAAAAAGGGACAACGAGGATATTTCTTCCTCTCTGTATTTTGAAATTAGTTCAGAAAGAAGTTTGAGACAAATTTCTGTCCATCTGCCACACGGCCTTCACTCAGCGGAACATAGGCAGTCAAGCTTCCGTGGGGCCGAGGAGGTAGTGGAAACACAGAAAACTGCGTCCCAGCCCACATGCTGATCGTTTTCCAAAGCAGTCTTCTTGCCAGTTGGGCTTTTGGCTTCACCCCTGCAAACGACTCTCTCGCCCACTGCCTAGAAGAGGCGTTTTGGCAGGAAGAGGAATCTACAGGGTGAGTCTGCCATGATGTTCCCATCCCGATGGGTGGGGAGAACTGGGACAGGAAACAAGTACTGCGAGGCAGGTCAAGTTTACCTTGCAGGGCACTTTTCCCCACATGCCCTTGTACCTGTTGCCCAGTCGTCTTGGGCAGCTGCCTCTCTGCCCCAGCTGCTGGCCTTATATTCTCATCTCACTAACATGCATTAGGCCTGGCACTGTTCTAAGTGCCTCTTGTATGTGAACAGTATGCAACCTGTAGGTTGATAGTATGCCCATTTTACAGATGATGAAACTGAGGCTTAAGTTAAGGAACTTGCCCAAGATCACACAGCGGGCAGGCGGCCAAGCCAGGATTCCTGCTGAATTGAAGCCTCTGTTGTGGATCTGCCCACCTGTTCACCCAACACACCGAGCTCTTCCAACCTCAAGGTGGGCCAGCCTGCCTCCCGTCTCTCGGGGTCCGAGGTAAGCAGGAAGCTGGTCAAATCATCCTTCTGGAGGGAGGGAGTTGAAGACAATCTCAGAAGCTGCCACACTCAAGGCCTTCCAGAACTGGCTTTCTTCCATTTGCCCTTGAAACTGGAAAGCGAGTCTCCTGGGTGGAGATTTTTCTGGACTCTTGAAACGGATACACATATGTCAAGGGGAGTTGTGTTTCAGGTTCTTCAACACCAGTCGTTCTAGAGCACCCAAGACATCCATCCTCGCCTTGCTTGGTTCTGAGGCCTGTTGTGGCAAATGAGGCTAGGGATGGGCCTTGCCCATCGGACAGAACATCGGGAAGGCACAGTCTCCCATGTCCTTGGTTTTGTTGCTGTTGGTCACCACTAACATTTGCTTTGTAAATAATTTCAATATTTACTTGGTCATAAATGCTCACCTGACTCCCAAATAGCTGTCAACCTCAGGATACTATGACCATGGAAGACTTGGTGCCTGATGTGGAAAAACAAGCCAGAGAAAATAGTTGGCTGTGTCATCGTTTGGAGAAAAGAGAAGAAAAACTGGTACCCCAGGCATTTCTAAAAAGAAAGAGGGACAGGAAAGAGAGAGAGTAGAGTCTTGAAAATAAGCACAGACTCATGCCCCTCAAGGCCAGAGATGTCCACTACCACTTCTGCTCACTGCATCGAAGGAGAGTCAGGGACAGCAAGCCAAGAAGCATATGGCAACGTGAAACCCCTCAGTAAGAAAGACCATGGCTGAGATCAGTTATGAGCAAATTGTTTCCACCACAGAAGTTTTTCTTCCAAAGAAATCTTGCTCAGAAACCTATCTAGTCCAGGCAAGCATGAGGGCTTTCCCTCACTGTCCCATGAGTTTCAGGACCAGAAGCCACCGCACAGTGTCCAGCCTCTACCATATGGAGGTCTTTCCTGTCCCAACAGCCTGGGAAGCCCTGCCCCACCCAGAGGCTGGGGTCAGTTGGTCAAGAAGTGTTCGTGGTTGAGACCATGGCCAGGCTGCTCTGCTTCGAGGCGGTACAAGTTCTCATACCCTTATATTTTCCCCAGGACAGAAATGAGGACCCGGAACTGATTCTCAGTCAAGATTCTTATACAAATGTCCTAAAGCTGCCATAGCAAATTGGAAGGGGGGGAGGAGGCAAGGTCACCTTGGAGGATCCCAGGTGCCAGACCCCGTGTGCCATGCTCACTGTTTGCCCTGATTCACACAGGAGGAAATTGAGGTCCAGAGAGGGTGAGAAACTTTACCCAAAGTCCCACAGGTAGGAAGTAGTGGCACCAGGAAGTTTGACTTTCAAGGCTGTGCCCTTTGTATGACACCAAACTACAACTTAAACTGGATGCTTCAGGTGTTTGTAAAAACTAAGTCAGCAAATCAGCAAATTTCAACTAACAAGGCGGAGAGTCCTTCCTGCACCAACGTGATTGTGCAATCACTATGTAAATGATACACAAGGGAGGACAATGGAGGGTGTTTTAATCCCCATGAATGCAGTTTGGAGAGGGAAGGTATGAAGGCAGCTGTAAGGAGTTACTGAGGAATTAAGAGAAAACACTGAAGGGCGTGACCACTCCTTCCAGTGTGGGGGAGTGGCCACGGGGGAGTGACCAGCTCCATGGCGTGGAGGCACCATGTGTTCAGTTAGAAAAGCACAGGGAGGAAGAAAGTATGTCCAGTCACCAAAGTGGCTTTTCTGGTTTTCCCTAAAATCTCACAGTGAGCTTAGCGCCCCGCCCCCCCAATGAAGCAGGCCCTCCCCATTCAGGATGAAGCAGGCCTTTCCCATTCAGGGAGGACCAGGAAAACAAGATGACCCTCATCCACCAGCTGGTCCCCCACCCCACTCTTGCTGAAGTTGCCTGGGGCTCTTGCTGAAGTTGCCTCATATTGTCACCTTCTCCCCTCACTCCATCCTGATCCCAGAGTGTCTCTGATTCTATGACCTCACTCCTTGTTTTAACCCAAGTTCCTGCCTGAACTAATAATCCTGGGCTCATGAGCACAGGGCCGTCTCAATCCGCCACGAACACAGACACATCCACCGCATAGCCCTGCCCCTCCTCCAGGAGCTCCCAGCACATGGAACTCCGAGGCATTCCTGAAGGACAAGACATCATGGTCACTGTACAGTAAAAACAGGCATTGGGACAATTTCAATACCAGTGCTTTAAACAGGATAAGAGGTAACAATGATTTTTCTCAAAACACCAACTTATATGGCTGCTCTCACTTATTTTTTCAGCTCAAAAAACAAGTCCAGCCAGGCCGATTTCTGCCACCTCAGGGGCAGCAGCTCTATCCCCAGCGCCATGCCAGCAACAGGGCAGCCCCTGGAGACAGTGCATGTCAATTCATCAACAGAAGTTGTAAAACAAAATTGTAAAACAAAATTTACAAGTCTACACAATGGTAGAAAGATGTCTCTTTACATATTAAAAGGCCTTCCTATATTCTCTATACTGGTGAAAGGTGTGTGCTGGGGAGCGGAAAGCAGTTAGTGTCCCGAAGGTCATCTGGAAATGGGCAGTGGAGGAGCATCCCGAGTGGCTGCACTGATGGTGGGAGAGGGGGACATATGCACAGGCACTTACTTTTTGTTGGGTATCTATATCCAGAAACCATAGTTTTAGAAAGGAATTGACATCTGTACTAGAAAATGTCAGAAAATCTGAAACCAAACTCTAGTTCTGTTAACTAAGAGTTATGAGGGACTCCAAACAAATCACCAGCTATTGTAAACCTCAGTTTCCTCACTATGTAAACCAGTGATAACCATTCTTGCTCCCCCTACCTCGCAAGATTGCTGAGACTATCCAATTATATTGTGAATTGAATAAAAAATTTTTTTAAAAATATAAAGCACTATAAAAATGCAATGTATTTGTTCTTGCCCAACAGTAAAGAGAAAAATGAGAGCAATTGGTGTTATTATATTCCCAGGCTTTGTGAGAGTCGAGATGTAGTGTGGATTATATAACCCCCCTAAAAGCTTTACTGTATATTGATCAACAACAATAATAAAAAAATCTTTTTTAAAAGTATGCAATGTCTAAAGAGAGCAAAATGTTTATTGAAACCTAATCAATCATTTAAAAAAAATAATTCAGGATCTCCCCATTTTCACATGGCTGTTGTGAGAAGCAAAGGACATCATAGAGCTGGAACCTTCCAGAAACTCTGAAAAGCCACGCATACCAGTTGCTGTTCTTGCTATCAGTGGTATAAGTTGGGAGTCAGCAATAAGCCCAGTCTTGGGTGCCACCAGAGGGAGATAATTAACCCACTAGTGGCTAAGGAAAGAGAAGTGTGGAGGGGACAGGATGGTAACCATCAGAGGGAGGAGGTGGGAAAGAGAGAAGGGGGACTGAGTGCACAGAAGTTCCCTAGGTGAGAGAGGGACCCTCCTGGCTTCTGATGGATACCCTTGTTCTGTCTCTAAAGCCTAGACTCTGGTCACACCTGAGCAGGGGACCTCCTTAAGCAGAGGACTGAAGCATGAGGAGCCCCTGGCCCAGAGAATGCTGTACAACAGAACTAGTCCTGAGACACCTGTCCTGCCTCAGGTACTGTCAAGCCTAATCCGGAGGGACCCAAAACATTGAAGATGCAAACAAAGTCCATTGATTACGCACCAAAGCTTTATTGTCTAGCTTGGCCAAGCGGCGGCAACTCCGACAGAAATCTGAGGGAGAGCGCACTGGCCCTTTGTTCTACCTAGTTTTTATAGTTGTGCAAGTGGGAAGTATAGAAGCAAAAATTGCAATTAGGTTCCTTTTACCACTATTGGTTATAGTCATATGTACTTTAACATGATAGGACCATGTTCAATTTGCAAGCCATACATCATTTTGGAGAACACAAAATTTACAAGTCTACACAATGGTAGAAAGATGTCTCTTTACATATTAAAAGGCATTCCTATATTCTCTAATGTTTATCCACCATCTCTCTGTCCAGACTAGAGTCACACACATTAACCACATACATTCACATAGGAGAGGTAGTTTCCATGGGGACAAATACCCGCAAATGGCTCATTGCTATAAGAAAAGGTTTATTTTGGCTTTTCTCTTCCTGCACCTGGCTAGCCATTCACCCCTTTCCCCACAGGTGTGGTGGAATGTCTGGGAATCCATGTTTTCCTCTTCTTTGCATTTACAATACAATGCCAAGGGCCATCCTGGCTATGCCAATCACACAGTACAGAGACTATTCTCCCAATTTCTCTGCACACCTTAACCCAAATTAATAAAATGTTATTCAAGCCTCTTAAAATATTAATATTAATTCTGCAGCTTTTGGTACCTTACAACACCTGAGGCTGAAGTGGCGCAGTGTCTCCTCAGTACACTGACAGAAGTCATTAGGTCAAGGTAGGCTAGTGGCAGAGGCTATTGTCATGCAGGTTCTCATTGCATTCAGGCAGACGGTAAAGGAATTATGGAGCCAGAAAATGGTGGGCCATTTTGTTTATTAAAGTCTCGTAATGCAGATGAGCAAACAGGCAGGGAAGACCGCTTCCCTTTCTCTCAGGGCTCCCAAAACCCGACTCAGTCTCCGGTTTCACACCCTGGGCTCATTCTCCAGACTCACCCTCCAGACCCATAGCCCCCCCCCCCCACAAGCCTCAGCAGGGTTCCCAAGCCCCTCAGCACCCTCTCTCTGCACTCTCCAGCCAAAAAGGCTGGGAAAAAAACCCTTCTCCAGCAAACAATAGCAAACAACAGCCCCTCCTAAGCAGGAAGGCAATATGCAATTTGCAATCTGCCTCCCTGAGGGCAAGCACCCACAGCCTTCCATAGACTATACATGCATGGCACTGCCCAATACAAGGAGCAAACTTAAAAAACATTTGTTTACCCAACAAAAACCCTGATACCAGGTATTTGCCCATCTTACTTTCTGATCTTTGAGACAAGAAGTACCTTTTCACTCTCATTTTCAATGAATCTGGCTCTACTGGATGAATGCAATTACAGTGTCACCTTTATATCCCAGAACACCCCACCAGGAGAGGATAATTAAGTAGGTGACACCTGAGAGGGTTGCTAGGCCAGTTGGCACATGCGACCCAAGAGCTGATGACTTTGGGACATATTTCTGGAGATGAGGGCAGGCTGGGCTCCCAGATGACGGGCAGTCTCTACTGTAAGATCCCTTATTCTCACTGTTGGTCTTGCTAAGCAGGGAGGTTAAAGCTTCTTACTGCAAAAGACCAATGGATAGCTACTCTAATTAGCATGATAAAACCGGTATTTCCACAAGGAGCTGAGCAAAAGAGGCCTTGGGAAGCCGGGTGTGGACAGCACAGACCCTGCGAGGGGCAGTGCACAGAGGGCTGTCCGGTCCCAGTGGGCTCCGTCCTGAGCAGGGTCTGGAAGCTGGGCTCCTGCAGGCTCTGCTGCTCAGGGAGGACCTGTGCACGCCTCTTGGTGAGGATTTGGGTGAGTCACCGTGTGGGGAGGAAAGAACACAGGCAGCTGAGTCAGAGATGGGGAAGAGGGTTTCTTCAACTCAAGTTTGTTCCCCAGGACTCACACGCCTTGGCCTCTTGCTGCTGGAAATTTACTCCCTTGCCTGAAAATGCCCCCTTTCTGTTGTTTCTTGAAAACAGGGAATGTAAACATAAGAACACCCTTGCATTACCTGGTACGGCGCTACAGGTGGACAGCACAGCGGGCAGATAAGAGCTGGGGCTTGTGGAGCCAACAAAGAGGGATTCATTGTTGCTGCTGAAAGAACCGCACAGAGCAGACAAACCAACAGACACTTTCTTTTTTTTTTCAAAATAGTCTAGCTAGGAAAAAAAAAGTTTGCTTTAAGAAGAGGAAAACTCCATCAGAGACTGAACTTATTCAAATTGATCTGATACCTGCATCTATCTTTTTTCAAAGGACCCCCTGCATGAGGACCCTGGCCACGAAAGCAGGGGGTCCTGGAGCAAGTAAACATTTGCCACAAATGGGATTTCCCAAGATGCATCTGCTCAGAAACTAGCCCCAAGTGTCACTTGAGCGATGTCCAGCCCTTTCTGCAGCTTGGAAGGTGGACTATGAGACAATCCAGCTGAATATGGGGCTGGCTATGTAACATACAGGATTGTCCAACACAAAATGAAACTGGAAAAAGAACAAAAAAGACATTGCTGATCTTTTCAGCCCTGGGGACCAAACCTACAGGGTACAAAGAAGGTGCTGATGCAGGGGACCACAGCCAGACTAGCTGGCTCTTCCAAACCTTCGTAATTCAGCGATTGGGATGGGAGAGAAATGTTTGCAGGCAAAAATGTGCTCTAAGGTTTATAAATCCCCCTGGTGGGTAGATTCACTTTGTATAAACAAATGCAGTTCATTTTCCTCGTACACAAAGCATTCTGTGCGAGTTCAGCGGCAGAGCTGCTACTTTAGAAAAGGGGTGTCTGGGAGTGGCCATAAGTCAGTGGGGGGCAGTGACTGGGGCCCTTTGCAGAGCAAATGGCACAAGTTGTAAGTTACTATCCTCAGGTAGGCCCTAGAATAGTAACCCTCCCCCACTGCCTGCATTCCAAACCATGACTCCAAGTGCCCAGAGAAGGTCTTAGCCAATCTCTGCTGATGCTCTTAGGAGAATTACCTTTCATTCCAGAGGTGCCAGCCCCAAGTCCAAGTGCTGGGCAAGGTCAGGTGGGGCCTGCGCCAACACACAGAGAGTAGATGCCAAGTCGCTTATGGCCTACAATCCACCCACAGATGGTCTGCTCCTATGTGTGGGCGTATGTGTCTGTGATGTGTGTGTGCTGTGGATTAGTTTCTTCCTCTGTAAAATGGGGTGGATGGTTTATAATTGACTTAATAAAGCTAAAGCAGCTACACTTGTGTACACAGTGAGAGCCTCATCAATGTTAGCCAAGCGGGTCACCGTTGGACAGAGTCCCTGCTTTACTTCAATGCTTTGTCCTGACGCTCCAGGGTCAGTCCACCTGGTTGACAGAACACATCTGTGGGAGTGAAGCTCAGACAGTGTAAAGGAGTTAAAAAGTAGAATCTCCCAGCACACGGAAACCAAGACCGTAGCCAGCATTGCCCTGGGTTCTCTGGCTAGAGGTGCAATTGGAAACCACTCAGCCTGAATGTCCACACCCAGATCTGCTCACATTAACAGTATTTTCAGAGTTTATATAGCTTAACTCCAAAGAAAACTTTTTTTTTTCAAAGATATTTTAGCCTAAATGTGTATAATATAGGTAGTAGGCATAGAATATGGGAAATAGACTTAAAAGAGTCATGGCTTAGAAAAGGATTCCACACCCAGGTGTCCTAGATCTACATGAACATGTCAAAGGGACTTACATAATACCCTAATGTACACTGACGAAATGAAGAAAACTTGTATCATCAATCTTTGGCCAAAAATTAGAACTCTTAGTGCCCACTCACTTAAAAATGACTTAAAACACTACACCATAATTGTTCGTGAAAGTTTTATTAAGATATTTTTGTTAACATCTGCAGAGCCACTCCTTGATAGACACTTCCTTGGTCTGCACATGGAGTGTCTGTTGTGAGAGAGGAAGGGTGTTTCCCACCATATGTGTGGAGCCCCAAGCACCTCCATTTTCATAGCTGGACAGACAGTTCTGCCCAACTAGGAAGCACTGCAGCCGCCCACCCACGACAGCAGCGATACTGGGCTCTGGACCTCAAGAGCAGCCTGCAGTAGCAGGAACCAAGCAGCCAAGGGAACTTTAAAGGGCTTCCCAAGCCTGTAGGATATCCTGGACCCTAGGAAAGAAGAAGGGCTCTGGGGGCAATCTTGAGACCCCCTGTAATTCCTTCTACCCTTCAACAAATGCACGCTGAGCACCTAAAACATGAGAACCTCTGCTCCAGGCATTTGGGATGTGTCAATAAAGAAAACTGTCAGGCTGCTGGCCACCTGGAGTTTATGTGCTGAAGGAGGAAGGGATGCAGGGAAACAGAGACAGTGACTAGAATGAGTGATGCATTTGTATGGTTTGTTATGAAGTGATAAGCATTGTGGAAGGAAAGAAAGAAGAGAGGCAAGGAGGGAAGGGGGAGGAAGGAAGGTTGGTTGGAAGATAAAATAGTAGAAAAGGGTAAGGGTCAAGGAGCACCTGGGCTAGGATGGGGAGAACAGGGACTGGTGTGATTGCAGACAAGAACAACCTCTGAGCAACATTTGCAGGAAGTAAGGGAGACCAGCTGGGAGGCTAGGGCAGGTGGGAGATGGCAGGTCAGACCAGGTGGCAGTGGAGGAATAAGTCATGGGTGGTCAGTTTCTGGTAAATTCAGAAAGTACAGCCTGTATGGTTCCTGATGACTGGATGTGGGGTGTGAGCAGGAAGAGTCCAGGTGCCTCCCGAATTTGTGGTCTGAACAACTGGAAGGATGAGTAGAATAATAACTGAGGGGGAGAAGAATAGCAGGTGGAAGGTTGGGGGCAGGTAATGAAGTGGGAGTTCCAGTTTGATCCTGTTGAACTTGAGATGTCTATTAGAAAGCTCAGTGGATTGCCAAGGAAGCAGAGTCATATGGCTGGGAGTTGAAGAGGGGGTTGAGCTGGACTCTGAACTTCAAGCCATGATTCTGGGTGAGACCCCACAGAGCACAGGCGAGGACCAAGGACTGCACCTGTTATCTCCGACTTAAGAGGTTGAGGAGAGGAGAACCAGAACCACCAGAGAGACCCCAGAGGATAGGAGAAAACAGGGAGAGGAGGGGCGGAGAAATCGAGGAGAATGAGAACAAGGGGAATGGTCAGCCCTGGAGCAAATGCTAACAAGGACTCAGGTCAGATGGAAATGAAAACTCACCAACTCCATTCTGGGGCTTAGAGTCTATGACTATTTTCATACCCTTGATTGTCCTTCCTGGGTTGTGAAAGCTCGTCCACAGGGCTCCCACTTGGTTCCCATCAAGGGACCCCATCAAGTTTGAAGTCCAATGTGGTGACAACAAGAAGTCAAGGATATGAGCTTATTTACTGAGCCTTGAGCTTCGAGTGCAAAATGATCCAGCCCAAGGTTATCACAAAGCATTAGAAAAATAAAAACAGTGCAGCTATCACATTCCCAAGCAGAAAGAAAGGCAAGTGGACCACCCAGTCCCTGCATTCATAAACAGCCACTAGCCTTCACAAACTGATAAGGCAAGTTTTTTTCCATGCGGGGGGGCATTACTGTTCTAAACCCTTACAAACTATGGATGCATTGAAGCATTTTCTTTTAAAACCAAATAAAAAGAAAACAACCTAAAAATATTGATAAAAGAAAAGCCTAAATAAATTTGTTGCTCTCAGAATCATCCTGATGTTATATGGTAAATCAGTCACTCCAGAGCTGGCTTCCAGGCTCTTCCCCTTACCATCGGGTAAGTTCCTTAACTCTACTGGGTCTCAGGTGCCTCACATGTTAATGGGGGATGACAATGCCCACTGCCCACCATTGCTTAAGGATTAAATGAGATAAAGTGGGTAAGAGCCTGGCATATGGCGGCTGATAAACAGTAACTATTATAATGGCTACTGGCTTTAAACATATTTCACAAAATGATAAATTTCTATGCGAAGTCCTCCTCCTGCAACCCCCCAGGAAGCCTGGAAGTCCAGTCCCGACATTGCTGGGTCTGACTTCACCTCTGACCAAAACCTCAACTGTCCCTAGTGACCCTCAAGGCAGAATTACCCAGATGAGAGCACCTGGTGCCAGGTCTGTGGAAGGGGCCACTCAGGACTTTTTCTCCCCTTCAAGCAGGGAGAAAGGCCCTTTGCAGGAATTTGGGTGGCTGAAGGAAACCTCTGAGTGCAGTGTTGGCTTGTGACTCACATCCCATGCCTGTGGTTCGAAAAATAATCGTTGCCATCCACTGTGTACATTGTCTGCCTCCTGCTCTTTGCCTGAAGAAGAATGTTCCTGGGGTGACGTCCCTTGTCAGGTGCTTCCTTGTTGGCTCTGGACTTGGCCTCCATCCACCTGAGGGGAAGCAGTCCCAACCGCATAGAAAAAGCAACAAACTCCACCCTCAAAACCAAACCCAGCCAAGCTCAGGGAGGGGTGGGCACACAGTTCTCTCCAGGACAGGGCACCCCGCCTGCCACCGCCAGGTCCTTGGGAAAGTGTTTCACTCCATAGGATTCCACAGGGACACAGGTTCATCACTAGCAAGGAAGGTCAATATTTCAAACCCAGAATGATACCCGAAAGGGTTTCTTATAAGTTTCTATGATGACATAACTGGCATCTTAGGTTTTTAAATTTAAAAAAAAAATTAAATATGGTTGAACCTAGATTTTCCTACAATAACAACAACAATAATAATAATAATTTTTACTAGTTCAAATAATAGCTAGTGAATATTTATTTATTTATTTATTTATTTATTTTTAAATAAATTTTTATTAATGTTAATGGGATGACATTAATAAATCAGGGTACATATATTCAAAGAAAACATGTCTAGGTTATCTTGTCATTAAATTATGTTGCATACCCCTCGCCCATAGTCAGATTGTCTTCCGTAACCCTCTATCTAGTTCTCTGTGCCCCTCCCCCTCCCCCTAACTCTCTCCCTCCCTCCCTCCTATGTCCTCCCTCCCCCCACCCCTGGTAACCACCACACTCTTGTCCATGTCTCTTAGTCTCGTTTTTATGTTCCACCAATGTATGGAATCATGTAGTTCTTGTTTTTTTCTGATTTACTTATTTCGCTAGTGAATATTTAACACTTAAAATGTTCCAGCTCAATGTGAGGTCATTGGCATGTATTATGTGTTAATTTCACAATATCCAATGGAGTGTGTGTTATCTCCCATTTCACAGACGAGGAAGCTAATGCAGTAAGAAGAGGCAGGACAGCAGGTGAATCCTGTGTCAGGGTTCAGACTGTGTGATGGGGCAGGGTGTTTCCCCTCCCTCTCCAATAACCCTTCCCCAGACTCCTCTCTGAAGCCCCATCCTGTGAAAGTAGTCCGCCCTCCCCCAGGCAGACCCCTTCCCCTCGCCCCACTCCTCCTGCCTGACTGAAGGAGCTTGGTGAAATAATCTGGAATTGTGATTCTCAGTGGTTAGGTGGTCTTATTTTTTTACGTATCACACCTCCACTGTTTCAAGAATTTTTCTTAACAATTGTATGAAGCCACTCAGCCAGATTATCAACAGCTGTTCAGATTCAATTCTAGGTTTTATTCATATCGTTGGTCTCCTTATAAACCACACTTCCCTTTTCTTGAATTTCTCCTTCTGATTTATTTTTTTCAATTGGTTGAAGAATTTCATGAGTCAGATTTTTTTCAGAAATGGTATATTTCTGCACACAAGACTTTCCTCACTCTGTTCCATAGGAAAGGCAGGATTTCAACCCAGGCTCCGTTGTTCTACTGACTTCAGCCATGCACGTCTTTTAGAAACATGCCCATGCCAGCCAGACACACATTTGAAAATGTTTTCTCTCTATCCTTGGAATTTCTAAGTGCCTATTAAAATAATACCCCCAGCATTTGGGGAGCATTTTTGATCTGAAGTCTTCAGCTCAAGTACATCTTGTTTCTTTGAGCATTGCTTCACCTCCACCATTTTTGTTCTCCCTTCCTGGGACCTGGGATGTGAAAACAAAAGATCTCCTGGTTCCCCTTCTTCATAAATAGTCCCTTTGTAGTCCCCACCTGTTTGCCTTTTTGCTGTAGGGTCGCAACACTTCCTTGAACTACATTGAGCTAAAGTCATCAAGTCAGATCTTAGCTCTGTCCCTTCCATCATTCACTGCCTCTAGTGAGTTTTTTTACTTATCCTCAAAAATTATGCTTTTATCTCCAGGAATCCTTTTTTGAGCTCCAATTCCTCACATTTTAACAACAGAAGCTCTCATTTCCTTCCTTTAATAGCTTCTGAAATTTTCCTCAGGGAAAATATATTAGAATGATATGCTCAGGGGCCCTGTGCCTGGGAACCACTCATTGTCTGTACATTTTATTTATAGGTAAAAGCTAAGACTGATGGATCTGGTAGCTTGTGTGGACTCTCTCTGCAGCCAGTTTAGTGGGAGTCTTAAGCAGCGAGCAGAGAATGGAGTTGGGGTGGGAATCAGCCCACAGGCTTACCTGGGGGATGGTGTGGAGGATGGGGGCAGTAGCATGGCTAAGGAACAGCTCACAGGTGTGGCTGTGCATTTGAGCCAGGGGGGTGGCCATGAGCCCTTCAGTCTACAGGCAAAGGCTGAGGGTCAGTGTGTAGGATTCCTGAGGTTTTTAATGAGTTCTCCCATAACTGCTCCAGGCTTGTCCACCCACACTTGCAGCCTTTCTCTGCTTGTAGGATTTTTAGGGTGTCTCTGAGGGTCAAGAGGAAGACCACAGAAGATCATGGCAGGGGCGGGACATGCCTGGGCACTCCACTGCTGCCTGGGGCCCTCTCCCATGTTTATATTATGGCACTCTAAAGGGCATTGCAGCTCTGCCTTCTCCCTGTGGGTCTCTGCTGCCAGATCGATGTCCCTCATGTCAGAGCAGGCAGCTCATGCAGACAATCAGAGGTCAAATGCCACAGCTGGCTGTTTTTGTATATAGGGAGGGCCCCACA
The DNA here is from genome assembly GCF_036850995.1 of Saccopteryx leptura. NCBI lineage: Eukaryota > Metazoa > Chordata > Mammalia > Chiroptera > Emballonuridae > Saccopteryx > Saccopteryx leptura. The sequence continues at coordinate 218,238,394 of NC_089504.1, read as the reverse complement.
TAATTACTTGTCTCTTGACATCCTTTCTTTCCCCTACTCTGACTCCCATCTGAACGACCAGACCCAGGATGGGCTGCTGCACCCTGAGCTTGGGCGGGACTCTGTGCCCGGAGCTTGACAGGAGGGTGGTTTTTGGGGCCACACTGCTTCTCTCTCCAATGGGGGATGAAACTGATGTGATTGAAGCTGAACCAGCAAGGAGTTCTGAAACCCCACTGAGCACAGGGATGCCCTGGGAGGGCGTGTAGCGATGCAGGTACAGCTTCCCAGCTGCTCCCACTGCAGTCTGGCTTGCATGCTCTTTTGCCCTTTCTTCCTTATTTTTCTCCTTTACTTCCACCCCCCTTCACACTTTTGCTATTTCTTTCTCCTCCAACAAACTCATAAATCCACACGAAGGACAGCTCCATTCTCCAAATGGCCTCTGTCAAAACAGATGCTGCAAATTTGTCCCCCTCCAGACTTCTATCAGAGAAGGAAAGCAATGAAGACTTTCAGACAGTGACCAAAATAAATTCAGCGATTTGAAGAAGATGCCTGTGCAGCCAAATAAATGGGTCTGCGGCCAGCAAACCACTCCTGGTTGTGCCACTGCCCGCCTTGACATTAATATTAGTTAATCATGATGATTAAAAAAGAACTGTGAATTCCATAAAAATACTAGCTATGGGGAAAAGGAGTCCACGCTCTCCCCATGGGATCCTCACCGATGACTCCCAGTCTCCACCAAGAAACTGGAGCTGTCCTCATTGCAGCGGGGAAGAGAGGAGAGTGAGGTAACCGTGGGAGAAGAGGACATTGGGACCAAGCCCTGGAACTGTGTGAAAAGAAAGAAAGACATGCAGATCAGCATCCCCAAATCCCAGGTATACACAGCTAAGCGGTCAGGCCTGCTAAGTGAGCAATGTGGGTGTGGGAACACTGTCTGCAGGATCTCCCCAGCACGTTGCACCTGCTGTGTGTCTCTGAGGGTCTCTCTAGCTTGACCACGCTGTGATCTTCTGAAAGGCCCTAGCCCAGGTGAAAAGCACAGACTCTGAAATCAGACCCAGTAATTTGAATTCCATTTTTACCACCAGTAGTCAAATATCAACTCCGTGCCTCTGTAACATGGGCAGAATACTAGTGCCTGTTGATAGGGCTATTAGTAGAATTACATATTCCATTGAGAACACTGCCTGGCATGTTCCCCTCCAGCCCATTTTATTTTGTAACCTTATTTTTTTCTTTTTTTTTCTTTTTTTTTTAAATAAATTTTTATTAATGATAATGGGATGACATTAATAAATCAGGGTACATATATTCAAAGAAAACATGTCTAGGTTATTTTGTTATTAAATTATGTTGCATACCCCTCGCCCAAAGTCAGATTGTCCTCCGCCTCCCTCTATCTAGTTCTCTGTGTCCCTCCCCCTCCCCCTAACTCTCTCCCTCCCTCCCTCCCATGTCCTCCCTCCCCCCACACCTGGTAACCACCACACTCTTGTCCATGTCTCTTAGTCTCGTTTTTATATTCCACCAATGTATGGAATCATGTAGTTCTTGTTTTTTTCTGATTTACTTATTTCACTCTGTATAATGTTATCAAGATCCCACCATTTTGCTGTAAATGATCTGATGTCATCGTTTCTTATGGCTGAGTAGTATTCCATAGTGTATATGTGCCACATATTCTTTATCCAGTCTTCTATTGAAGGGTTTTTTGGTTGTTTCCATGTCTTGGCCACTCTGAACAGTGCTGCAATGAACATGGGGCTACATGTGTCTTTACCTATCAATGTTTCTGAGGTTTTGGGGTATATACCCAGTAGAGGGATTGCTGGGTCATAAGGTAGTTCTATTTGCAGTTTTTTGAGGAACCACCATACTTTCCTCCATAATGGTTGTACTACTTTACAGTCCCACCAACAGTGGATGAGAGTTCCCTTTTCTCCGCAGCCTCTCCAACATTTGCTATTACCCGTCTTGTTGATAATAGCTAATCTAACAGGGGTGAGGTGGTATCTCATTGTAGTTTTGATTTGCATTTCTCTAATAACTAATGAAGCTGAGCATCTTTTCATATATCTGTTGGCCATTTGTATTTCTTCCTGGGAGAAGTGTCTGTTCATGTCCTCTTCCCATTTTTTATTGGATTGTTTGTTGTTGAGTTTTATGAGTTCTTTGTAAATTTTGGATATTAGGCCCTTATCTGAGCTGTTGTTTGAAAATATCATCTCCCATTTAGTTGGCTGTCTGTTTATTTTGATATCAGTTTCTCTTGCTGAGCAAAAACTTTTTATTCTGATGTAGTCCCATTCATTTATCTTTGCCTTCATTTCTCTTGCCATTGGAGTCAAGTTCATAAAATGTTCTTTAAAACCCAGGTCCATGATTTTAGTACCTATGTCTTCTTCTATGTACTTTATTGTTTCAGGTCTTATATTTAGGGCTTTGATCCATTTTGAATTAATTTTAGTACACGGGGACAGGCTGTAGTCGAGTTTCATTCTTTTGCATGTGGCTTTCCAGTTTTCCCAACACCATTTGTTGAAGAGGCTTTCTTTTCTCCATTGTGTGTTGTTGGCCCCTTTATCAAAGATTATTTGACCATATATATGTGGTTTTATTTCTGGGCTTTCTATTCTGTTCCATTGGTCTGAGTGTCTATTTTTCTGCCAATACCATGCTGTTTTGATTGTCGTGGCCCTATAATATAGTTTAAAGTCAGGTATTGTAATGCCCCCAACTTCATTCTTTTTCCTTAGGATTGTTTTGGCTATTCGGGGTTTTTTATAGTTCCATATAAATCTGATGATATTTTGTTCCATTTCTTTAAAAAATCTCATAGGAATTTTGATGGGAATTGCATTAAATTTGTATATTGCTTTGGGTAAAATGGCCATTTTAATTATATTTATTCTTCCTATCCAAGAACAAGGAATATTTTTCCATCTCATTGTGTCTTTTTCTATTTCTCTTAATAATGCCTTGTAGTTTTCGTTATATAGGTCCTTTACATTCTTTGTTATGTTTATTCCTAGGTATTTTATTTTTTTTGTTGCAATCGTGAAGGGGATTATTTTTTTGAGTTCGTTTTCTAATATTTCATTGTTGGCATATAGAAAGGCTATGGACTTTTGTATGTTAATTTTGTATCCTGCGACCTTACTGTATTGGTTTATTGTTTCTAATAATCTTTTTGTGGAGTCCTTCGGGTTTTCGATGTATAGGATCATATCATCAGCAAAAAGTGATACCTTTACTTCTTCTTTTCCGATATGGATGCCTTTTATTTCTTTGTCTTGTCTGATTGCTCTGGCCAGAACTTCTAGCACCACGTTAAATAAGAGTGGAGAGAGTGGATACCCCTGTCGTGTTCCTGATTTAAGGTGGAAAGTCCTCAGTTTTACACCATTTAATATGATGTTGGCTGATGGTTTATCATATATGGCCTTTATCATGTTGAGATATTTTTCTTCTATACCCATTTTGTTGAGAGTCTTAAACATAAAATTGTGTTGTATTTTATCGAAAGCCTTTTCTGCATCTATTGATAAGATCATGTGGTTTTTGTTCTTTGTTTTGTTGATATGGTGTATTACGTTAACCGTTTTACATATGTTGAACCATCCTTGAGATTCTGGGATGGATCCCACTTGATCATGATGTATTATTTTTTTAATATGTTGTTGTATTCGGTTTGCCAGTATTTTGTTTAGTATTTTAGCATCTGTATTCATTAGAGATATTGGTCTGTAGTTTTCTTTCTTTGTGCCATCCTTGCCAGGTTTTGGTATGAGGGTTATGTTGGCCTCATAAAATGTGTTTGGAAGTATTGCTTCTTCTTCAATTTTTTGGAAGACTTTGAGTAGAATAGGAACCAAGTCTTCTTTGAATGTTTGATAGAATTCACTAGTATAACCGTCTGGGCCTGGACTTTTATTTTTGGGGAGGTTTTTAATAGTTTTTTCTATTTCCTCCCTGCTGATTGGTCTGTTTAGGCTTTCTGCTTCTTCATGACTCAGTCTAGGAAGGTTGTATTGTTCTAGGAATTTATCCATTTCTTCTAGATTGTTGTATTTGGTGGCATATAATTTTTCATAGTATTCTACAATAATTCTTTGTATATCTATGATGTCTGTGGTGATCTCTCCTCTTTCATTTTGGATTTTATTTATTTGAGTCCTGTGCCTTTTTTCCTTGGTGAGTCTTGCCAAGGGTTTGTCAATTTTGTTGATCTTTTCAAAGAACCAGCTCCTTGTTTTATTGATTTTTTCTATAGTTTTTCTGTTCTCTATTTCATTTATTTCTGCTCTGATTTTTATTATCTCCTTTCTTCGGCTGGTTTTGGGTTGTCTTTGTTCTTCTTTTTCTACTTCCTTAAGGTGTGAAGTTAAGTGGTTTACTTCGGCTCTCTCTTGTTTGTTCATATAGGCCTGAAGTGATATGAACTTTCCTCTTATTACTGCTTTTGCTGCATCCCAGAGATTCTGATATGTCGTATTTTCATTTTCATTTGTCTGTATATATCTTTTGATCTCTGCGCTTATTTCTTCTTTGACCCATTCATTTTTTAGAAGTATGTTGTTTAGTTTCCACAATTTTGTGGGTTTTTCCCCCTCTTTTTTACAGTTGAATTCTAGTTTCAAGGCTTTATGATCAGAGAATATGCTTGGTACAATTTCAATTTTTCTAAATTTGCTGATATTGTCTTCGTGGCCCAACATATGGTCAATTCTTGAGAATGTTCCATGTACACTAGAGAAAAATGTATACTCTGTCGCTTTGGGATGAAGTGTCCTGTAGATGTCTATCATATCCAGGTGTTCTAGTATTTCATTTAAGGCCACTATATCTTTATTGATTCTCTGTTTGGATGACCGATCTAGAGCCGTCAGCGGTGTATTGAGGTCTCCCAGTATGATTGTATTTTTGTCAGTTTTTGTTTTAAGGTCAATAAGTAGCTGTCTTTATATTTTGGTGCTCCTTGGTTTGGTGCATATGTATTAAGGATTGTTATGTCTTCTTGATTCAGTGTCCCCTTAATCATTATGAAATGACCATTTTTGTCTCTGAGTACTTTTTCTGTCTTGTAGTCAGCATTATCAGATATGAGTATTGCTACATCTGCTTTTCTTTGGGTGTTGTTTGCTTGGAGTATTGTTTTCCAGCCTTTCACTTTGAATTTGTTTTTATCCTTGTTGCTTAGATGTGTTTCTTGTAGGCAGCATATAGTTGGATTTTCTTTTTTAATCCATTCTGCTACTCTGTGTCTTTTTATTGGTAAGTTTAATCCATTTACATTTAGTGTAATTATTGACACTTGTGGGTTCCCTACTGCCATTTTATAAATTGCTTTCTATTAGTTTTGTATCTTGTTTGATTCTTCTCTTTTGTTTTTCTATCATTTGTTTTTGTTTGTTTGTGTTCCATACTTCTTTCCTCTGTTGCTACCTTTTTTAAGTCAAGTATTTTTGTGGTGGTTTTTTCAAGGGTGGTTACCATTAAGTAATGAAAAGGGTACCTACCATATTCATTGTAGTACCCTATCTTATGAGTATTTCTGCACTTCATCGTCCTTTGCTACTGTTAATCTCCATCCTCTTCCCCCTTTTTTTCCTTTGTTGTCACAGTTTAATTTTGGTTTTATTGTGTTCTTGGTGGAGCTGTTACTTGTGGTGTTGTTTTCTTTTGTTCTTTGAATCTGGTTGGAAAACCCCCTTTAGTATTTCCTGGAGTGGGGCTTTCTGCTGATAAATTTCCTCATCTTTTCTGTATTTGTGAATGTTTTTATATCTCCTTCGTACTTGAAGGATAGCTTTGATGGGTATAGTATTCTTGGCTGAAAGTTCCTCTCTTTCAGGGCTTTAAATATTGGGGTCCACTCTCTTCTAGCTTGTAGAGTTTCTGCTGAGAAATCTGATGATAATCTAATAGGCCTTCCTTTATATGTTGTACTCTTCTTTTCCTTGGCTGCCTTGAGAATTTTTTCTTTGTCATTGGTTTGTGTCATCTTTATTATGATGTGCCTTGGAGTGGGTTTGTTGGCGTTAAGAAAACTTGGTGTTCTGTTTGCTTCTTGAATTTGAGGCTTTAGTTCTTTCCACAGGCTTGGGAAGTTCTCGTCTATTATTTGTTTGAGTATATTCTCCATTCCATTTTCTTTCTCTTCTCCCTCTGATATACCTATTATTCTTATGTTATTCTTTCTGATGGAGTCAGACAATTCCTGTAGGGCTTTCTCGTTTTTTATTATTTTTGAGTCTCTTTCTTCTTCTCTCTGTTGTGCCTCAAGTTGTTTGTCTTCTATTTCACTAATCCTATCTTCAATCTGGGCTGTTCTGCTAGCTAAGCTTGTTACCTCGTTTTTCAGCTCGTGAATTGAGTTTTTCATTTCTGTTTGATTTGTTTTTATAGTTTCAATTTCCTTGGTAATATATTCTTTGTGTTCATTGAGTTGTTTTCTGATCTCCCTAAATTGCCTTTCTGTGTTTTCTTGTATATCTCTGAGTATTTTTAAGATTTCTATTTTAAATTCTCTGTCATTTAGCTCCAAGGCTTCCAATATGTTAAGTCTTTTCTCCATAGATTTTTCCACATCTATTTGTGTTACCTCTCTTTCTTTTGTATCCATAATATTCAATTTCCTCTTTCTTATTGGCATCTGAGGGTGGTCTTGTTGATAGCACTAATTAGAATTAATAAAGAGTAAAAAGGAAAAAAAAAAAAAAAAAAAAAAAAGGTAAAACACCCCACAAAAAAAAACAGTAATAATTTATTATTTCCCCCTTTTTTCTTTCTTCTCTTTCCCTCCTCTCCCCTCCTCAGGGAAATATCATGATGACCTGTGAATTATATTATGCTAAATGGAACAAAAACTGCCTATAATGGAGGGCCTGATTTGGGGTGAAGAGTTCAAAGGGCAAAAAAAAAGGGAGTAGGGACCTACTAAATGCAAAAAAAAAAAAAAAAAAAAAAAAAAAAAAGAAAAGAAAAATCTTAGACAAGCATAAGATGATTTGCTTGATGGTCGACTAAGAGATATAATGAGAGGAATAAGAGGGAACCAGAAAAAAGGCGAAAAAAAAAAGAATAATAAAGAAAAAAATAAAAATAATAAGTAAAAATCTGTTGTATTAAGTGGAGCGAAGACTAAATACAATGGAGACCTTGGGTTGGAAGGAATGCTAGTGAGTTAAAAAGCAACGTAAAAAGTACCCAAAATACCACAAAAATAAACAAACAAACAAAAAAAAACAAAAACAAAAGCGAAAAAGAAAAATAAAACCAAAAAAAACCCTTGAGTCCCAAATTAACTAATTTTTTCGTGATTGAGGATTAAATGGGAGGAAAAGTAAAACGAGAAACGAAAAAACAAATAGAAAGGAAAAAATAAGAAAAAGAGAAAAACGAAGGAAGAAAAAAAAAGGAAGAGCAAAAAACAAAATAAAGCAAAACAAAAGAGGAGAGAGTGAGAGTTAAGTGTTTTGGAGTATAACCTTAAAGGAGGGTGAGGATGAAGATGAGAAATAAAATGTAACACTCATGGGTAGTGTAGTTCAAGAAAAGGGAAGCATAAGATGGGCAGAGAATAGAAGGACCGAGGTCGAGGAAATAGAAATAATAATAATAAAGGCAATAAGATAGAAGAAACAAACAACAGCAAAAAAAAAATTAGTGGAACAAGTTGTAAAGTCTGTGGATTTTTCTTGATTTTGAGAGGTTAACTTCTTCCTTTTTCTTTTCTCTCCCTCTTCCTGGTCGGTGACTCTGTACCCCAGGCTCTGCTCCTGTGTCACACTTAGGTAGGGATTTGCAGTTGATGGGATTCTATGGCAATGTCATATAATTGGCTTTAGTCTTGCTGGTAGTCAAGGCTTATTGGCGTTTGCAGGGTCCAACAATGAGAGAGTTTGCTTTCCTGGAGTCTCTGTCCTAGTCCCCCCTTCCTGAATTAGCAGCCTGGTGATCCAGCTATAAGGCTGCTACTGCTTCTGCCTGGGGAGTAAGAGGCTCAAAGAGCTAGGAAATCCCCACTCTATCCCCACTCAGCGCAAGGCTTTGGGAAAGGCTTTGGCAGTCAGAGCCTCCAGTGTAATCAGGCGGGGATGGGAGTCAATTGTTGTCAAGGTGACTGTTCAGCGCCTAGCATTCAGTTGGACCACTCAACCCAGGCTTTCCACACTTTGTAGCCTGTTTTGGCTGGGAAGAAGAGGCACTAGTCTCTGCTTGCGACTAGTGTAGTAAAGATCTTATTATCTGCCAAGTCCCTCTTGTTAGCGTTTATCCCTGAATATGGAGGCTCTATCAATCAGAAGTTGCCCCCGCCCCTTTAGCGAGAGGCACTAAGAAATATCACGCCTCTTGTCTTGTATCGCTGAACTGAGAGAGATCTTATCAATTAGAGCCCGTGGGTGCACAGATTTCATGGGTTAAGCTAATTTCAGTGATTGGGTCCGCAGCTGTGCTCCCGAACGTATTTCAGGCTGCCTGCGCGCCCCTCCCCCAATGCTTGATTGTTAGCTTGAATGGCTGGGTGAGGTGCCCCACCCACGGAGAGAATCTCCCAAGTAGGGAAGACCGCCCTGGTGCCTCTCCCGCTCGCCCCGCCACTGGCGGCTGGGGCGCACCGGGGCGCAGGATAATGGGGCACCCTGGGTGTGCGGGCCAGTAGGGCGCACTGGGCACAGGCTAATGGGGCACCCTGGGTGTGTGGGCCAGTAGGGCACGCGCGCGAATGGGGTGCTCTAGGCACCGGTGGCTGGGGACTCTCACTCGCAGTGCACGGGCCGCTGGGAACGTTAGCAGCGGTGCTCGCTCTGCAACCGGACCGGGCGCGCGCTGGCTGCTCGCCGCTCCCGAGTGTGGGCCGACTCACCACAGGCGAACTCCCTCCACGGCTTGAATGAACGTCCCTGCGGTAGTTAGCTTTCTCCACACCCTCGTCTATCAGATTCAAGTGATAACAGTCCTTTCGCTTTCAGTTTGTGTGGAACTCCGGAATGCTCCGAGGATAAATTTTTCTGTTTCTAGTTGATAAATTTGTTGTGATTTTGGGGAGATCTGTCGGACACACTGCTCACGGCGCCATTTCCGTGACGTTACTTCCTCGGACTGTAACCTTATTTTTTTTCATGAACATTGCAGCATGTCTCTGCTGGATAAGAACTCTTAAACACACACACACACACACACACACACACACACAATACCATTATAACACTTAACAATATTAACAATAATTCCATAACAGCATCCAACCTGTGTTCAAATTTCTCTAGTTGTCCCCTAAATAACTTTTCCATTTTCTTCAAATCAGAATCCAGGTAAGGTTTCTATATTGTAAATGATTGATAAGGGTCTTGTAACTCTATAGATCTAAAGCAGAGGTTGGCAAACTTTGTCAGTAAAGGGGTAGACAGTAAATATTTCATTGTTCAAGTGCCATAAAGCCTCTTGCAATTACGCACATAAAATAGGAATGGATGTATTACAATAAAGTTTTATTTACAAAAACAGGCAGCAGGCTATATTTGGCCCACAGGATATGGTTGCCATGTGATGTAGAGGCTTAATCAGGTTCAGGGATGATTTGTTGCCAAGAACATTTCACAGTGAACATTGTGGACTTCCATCAGGAGTCATGAAGTGTTGGGGTAGTCGCTCTCTTTTTGTATGTGATGTTGTCAGCCCTGTGTGTTATGTGCCTGGACTCATTGACTCACTAGGAACTGCAAAATGGCCACATTCTAATTCCATCATCCCTTCTTCATGTATTAGTGTGGTGTCAATATTTCCATAAAGAGAAAGTTCCCTTCATCAATTATTTGGTTATAGTGAGGTATACTTTGACCAGGAAAGTCAAGATAATAAATGTTTGATCCTCTTCCTTTCTCTGCCAGTTTTTAAAAAATAATGAGTTGGGTTCTTTAACATTCTTCAAGGATAATCAATGCACTTTTTAAAAAAACACTGTGAGCGAATCTGTTTCAACGTAATCAAGGTGTTTTGAGCCATTGCAGTGACTACTTTTCATGTTTAAAATGTACCAGCTCTGCTCCAGCTCTAGACAGGGCCTCAGAATGCTGGGAACATCCTTGCTTTCTGGCCTGATGAGAGGTTCCAGAGTCATCTTGCTCAATAAAATGTCAACCTGGAATGCTGAAGTCGCGGGTTCGAAACTCCGGCCTTGCCTGGTTAAGGCACATATGGGAGTTGATCTACTCTTCCCCCTTATCTCTCTCTCTCTCTCTCTCTCTCTCTCTCTCTCACACACACACACACACACACACACACACACACACACACTTCTCTAAAAATGAATAAATAAAATCTTAAAAAGAAAAGAAAAGAAAAGAAAGACCTTAGGAATACTTACTGAAATTTCCAAATAGACTCAAGCCCAGAAGGCTACTCAACTCTTCAGCCTGACACCTGCAGCTCATTTCTCCCAGGCTCCAAGGCCGGGGTTACCAGGGGAGCTCTTAAACTAGCAAAGCTGGAGGTCTCGCAAACCAACTGAAGGAAGACCTCCCGGGAATAGGAGCAGACACACCCACACCCGTGATTCTAATGAAGAGCCAGGCTTGGAGTGCTACACAGGCTGTGGGTGAGAATAAAGAGAAATGTCTACACCACCTGTCAGTTTGTCAGCAGAGTTTTGTAAGGAGAGGAAAGAGTGAAGGAGGAGGAGGTTGTGATGGGAGCACAGATAGCTCCTTAATAAGCGTGGCTATAAGGAGAGAGAGATATGGGGCATAACCCACAGAGGCAGAATAAGGCAGGTTTTTTAAAAAAGAGAGAGACGTGGGAGCTATGAGTTGCTGAGAGGGAGCCAGGAAGGTAGGAACTGAGCAGGAGAGCTGATAAACTCCCACCCGGCTGTGGTGGCTGGTGTCCTTTCCCTGCTAAGTCTGTGAGGCGCTGTGTAAAGAGAAAGGAAAGGTGCCACTTGATCGAGTCTGTGTAGGGGCTAAAAAAAAAACATGTTCTCCCACCTTCTAAGTTCTTCTAGCTGGGCTAGTAATCACATTTACGAGGAAAAATCAAATTTTAATACATGCACACAGGGAATTCACATAAGCATGAAAATTCCAAAAACAGTGAGGTCACATTGGGTATATATGACATTTTGGACAAAGGAGAAAAGATGGGAGGAGCAGGGTCTTAGATTTCAGAAGTGAGAAATAGGCATTTACCAGTGAGGAAGAGCAGAACACACCATAGTAGGCAAATTCTTGCTGGGCAACCCAGAAGTCATGGGACATGGGGTATGGTGGGTCAACAGAATCTACCCGGAGACTTCCTGTCTAATGCAAGGTGGTTATGCTAAGGTTCCCTTCCTGAAACAGGTGTTGATATCTGAATCTCTTGAGCAGGAAAGGGAGGAGAGTCAACAGTTCTTTCTGGGTCTTTTGTTTCTTAATAACCAGCGTAAAAATCACCATCCCAAAAGGCACACTGTTTTTTTTTTGGAGGAGGAAGGGGTGATGATAAAGCTTTGGTTCCCTTAATCTGCAACCTTAAGGCTCAGCTCTTGTTCTGCCTTTTCTCTTTGTTGTTAACAGTGCCCAAGATACAGGAATCATCATACGCTGACAGTAACTTACCCCACAAGACACAACCATAGAAACCAAAGAAGGATGTAAAATAGGTAAAGTTGTAAAAATAAAAAAGTAAAATAATGTCATTCTTATCACTATTTTTTAAAGTAGAGTTTTAGTTAAAATGTTACTTATTTTGCTGTGTAATGGGTTCATTATTATTACTATTAAATGAATTGTTACATATTGTTAAAATTTCTGTTTTATTTCCTCATTTGGTAACCACTGACAGCTATGATCCCCATAAACAAAAGCTCTTTGGGGTCTTCAATTTTTAAGAATAGAAGGAGCCCTGAAAACAAAAACTTTGAGAAGGGTTGGTGTAACAGGAAGTCAAAGCTAGCAGTCACAGTAATCAGAACCAGTGCACACCAACAGTGATGACAGTCTCTCTGGCTAAGTACCGCACGTTTCTGGAAGAAATCCCTGGTTAGTTCCATGGACTGGAGGTAGGACCCTTTCTTCCTTGCGGGGATGTGCTTAGTAACCATGCCTGTTCAAGGAAGGAGGGCCCCTCTCAGGGCAGGGCTTTGGTTTCCCTGCATGGACCAAGAAGTGTGTGGCTGAAAATGGAGGCAGACACAGAGGCTGCAGAGAGAGAAAGGGGGAAGGGGAGGAGTAGGGGGAGAAAGAAAGGGAGAGGAGAAAAGGGAGAGGAGGGAAGGGAGAGGGAAAGTAAAGGAAAAGGGAAAAGAGGAAGGGGGAAGGGAAGAAGGGGGAGGAGGAAGAGAGGGGAGGGAGAACCTATGGGTGCAGTGAGGGAGAATAGGCCAGTCTGAAGAGGATGGAGGGAGCTGTCAGAGAGTAAAGGGTTCACCTTCTCCTCCCTCCCCCTGCATGGCTCACCAATACTATGGGAAGTGGCTTCTTATTTGGAGAAGTGCTTCAGGAATGACGGGAAGGAAAACCAATGCTACTCCACAAGAGGACTGCCACATATGATTTCCATTAAAACACCAGGAAAAAAACATCATTGCTTCCCAAATCCAGCTAGCCCCATCATTTTGAGCAGGGATCAAGAATCTTAAGACATTCATAAAAATGTACACCAAGGGGCCAGTCATCAGATACTGCCACTTCAGCCTGCACTATTTTCTGATGAGACAGCTCTGCCATCCATTAAAACTGTATACACTCCTTGGTGACCAGATCATTAATGCACTAGTTTACCCGCAGACCTGAACTAGCTTCTTCTAATGAGAAGCTCACCCATACACTAGATGGAGCTGGGAGTTTTGTGAAGGACAAACCTTAATTAGACTTGATTTTTAAAAATTTCCCTTGTGGTTCTTAATTATTAGGGAGAGCAAATGACTCTGATGTTGAGCTTATCCATCACGTAGCCCCTATGTCAATGTCCATAATGCATTCCGTGTGCTTTTCATAAGGTTACAGTCTTCTGAGAGCTGTCTGAATGAATGGCTTTGTGAACCAACTCTTCAGGACTGGACACTGAGGATTATGAATAATCTTTTTATTTTTAAATTTCACTTCCTCCACAACCTTGACTTTGAAATGTGAACATATAAATATAATCGCTCTGGAATAACTATGAAATTTATGGGAAATATCAATTTAGGTTATATCAGTGGATCCGGCTAGGCCTTTCTTTGTGTGACTGGGGATTTGTTAAAGTTGGGATATAGTTTGGGGAAAATGTGATTTATAGTTAAAGTCATCTAAAAATCAATATAGCTGAAACTCTCTGACATAAGGGTTCCTTGCAGAGCTAGACCCAATTCTGAAACTGAGAAGGCAGGAATAAAAATCAAATCTTTAGTAGAAGTCACTGGAAATTGCAGCGAGGAGGGAAGCTTTGCTCCAGTCTTCTGACACTGTGTGAAGATGCGCTTGTTGGTTTGTTTGTTTTTTTTAAAGATCCAACATAATACAGCTGGGGGAGAAAGATTTTTCTACTCCTCATCTCGGTAGAAATCGATGGACTTTTTTGTGTAATTGTCCTCCCTGCGTTTAGTACCTAAAATAAAATAACCCTCATTGCTTGCATTACTGAACGCATTTCTTCGTCCTGGTGTCTGTGGCTAAGCCAGAATTAATTAGATAACCCGCCGCCAAGAGCTGCTGGGGGAGTGGGGAAGACGCAGCGAGATTTGGCGGCCCTGGATTTGGATGGTGACAGCAACTTGCTAGGTGGACTGAGGGCATCCAGGGAGCGGTGGGCAGTAGCGTTCCCTGTATCGTTATCTCCATTACTGAGGGACATGGGGCCAAGAAGCCCAGGGTTAAAGTCATTTGCAGACACCACTCCCCTCCCCCAGCGGGAAACGGTGGGCGCAGGGGGAGAACAAAGGTTCAGGCAGCAGCCAAACCCCCCTCCATTCACCCCCGCCCCGAGATTTCCACGGAGAAGTCTCCAAAGCTCTCGCGTCCTCGCCTGCCTCCCTCCAGACCTTGACCCTCCCAGTCACCACTCAGACCACTTCAAAATCACTCAGAGGCCGAAGTAGGGATGAAGAAAGGAGAATGGGCAGGAATGGGAGCCGGGGTGGGGATCAGCGCACGGGAAATGCCCCGTAAAGCTGCCAGACTCCGGTGGGCTGAAGGGCGGCAGGACTGTACTTGGCGAGGGGAGGCGCAGACTCGCTGACTCTGTGATGCTTTCGGCTCTTTTAAGATCCCTACTCTTCTCTCTGACCCCCTAGTCACCTCTAGCAGCCCCCGCCCCTGCAGGTCCAGAGGACACTGGCGGGGCGCCCTCGCGCTCGGAGCCAGAGGCTCAGTTCAGACCCTTGCTGCCCCTTTAAGGGTTCCCGAAACTTTCCCCCCTGGTATCAGATGAACCTCGTCACATCCGTTGGCCGTGGCCGCGGGGGCGCGTTCCGAGGAAGTTCGGGACCTGAGTTACCCTGCGAAGAGGAGCGGCTGGAGATTCAGCTAGGGTGGGCAGAGCGGGCCAGTGTGGACCCCCACGGACCCCACGCCGAGTTTTGACCTTGGCGGCGGCAAAGGGGCCCGGCCCTTGCCGGGCAGCCACCGCCCGCCAGAGGGGGCAGCGGCGACCAAGTTGTTCAAGTTGGCGGCGGCACGGGCTGAGGCTGCTTCGGCGCCTCCTCCTTTTCCCCGAGCCTCCTCCCTCAACCCTCCTCCCTTAGCCCTCCTCCCCTCCGCCGCCCGCCCGGTGCGCGCCCAGCTTCTCTGCAGCCCGGCGCAACGCTGAGTCGCTGAGTCGCTGAGTCGCTGGACGGGACAGGACGGGCCGGGCTGGGCGCGTTCCCCGGGCCCCGCCGCCAGCATGGGCGCGCTGGCCCGGGCGCTGCTGCTGCCGCTGTTGGCCCAGTGGCTCCTGCGCGCCGCTCCGGCGCTGGCTTCGGCGCCCTTCACGCTGCCCCTGCGGGTGGCCGCAGCCACTAGCCACGGGACTGCGCCCACCCCCGGGCCCGGGCCCCCCGCTGAGCCCCGCGCCGACGGCCTGGCGTTCGCCCTAGAGCCCGCCGGGGGCGCGGCCAACTTCTTGGCCATGGTGGACAACCTGCAGGGGGACTCTGGCCGCGGCTACTACCTGGAAGTGCTGATCGGAACCCCCCCGCAGATGGTAGGTCGGCGGGCACCCGCCCGCCCTCCCAGACCGGCGCCCCACCACCCCTGCTGGCTGCAGCCCGGGATTTTGGGGTCTCGTGGGAGCGCCCAGCCGTGGCTATACACGGCTTAGAGTGGCACCAAAGCAGACTGGGGTAGGGGAACGCAGAGAGCTCCACTGGGCGGGGAGCAGGGGGCGCGCACTCCGGACGCAGAGCGGTGGCAACCCTGCCCCCAGTGTAGCTCAGGGGTATGTGCACGTGTTTCATAACTTGTTCGCTCCCCATTTCGTGTGGCTGGACGGAAAGAGAAGACCTGTAACTTCCATCTAAGGGGATTTCCTTCTGGCAGGCTGCACCTCCTTCCAGTCCGGAGACCGTGCCATGGGCCTTGGTTGCGTTGCTCTTATTCCTGGGCAATCACTTTGGGTTACTATTTAGATCCCCCAATACCGCTGTATCATTGCTAAGGAGGCTGGTGGCGTGCCTCCAGAGGCGCCGTACCGTGGAAAGGGATTTAAGCGTGAGCTGCGAGGAAAACTATCCCGTCCGAGGGGTGGGTTGCCGGCGGAGGGAGCCGCGTTCCCACCACACTGCTTTCCTCTCCCGGAAGCGGCTTGTCTGCTCCCTCCTGGCTCCTGCAACTGCCCGGGGCCCTCTGCGCCGAAAGAAGTGTCTGCACACGTGTGTGTGAAAAGTGTTAAACGTAGTAAAACTGCTGGGAAAACAGACCGGCTGAGCTAGGCTTCCGGGGACCAGGTGGTCTCCCAGTGACAAACTAAAATCAAACAGCTTTCTTTTTCTCATTCTCAGAATGATTTTCATTTATTAGCACGTTTTGTAGCAAGAAATAAATAATCCCAGGCTCCGTCTGTCAAGAGAAACAAAATCACGGGAATCAATTTGGCCCTCTTCCTCCTTCCTAAGCAAAGTGTGATTTGAAGTCAGGTTCTTATCAGTAGAATACATTGTCTGAAGAGACTTTATTTTTACTTCTAACATTGCCATTTGGGTTTTAATTCAGCTATGATTCTCCCATAAATAGAACAGACTCATGACTTTGGTGTAATTCTAATTAAATTATTCAAGACTTTCTTAAGAGGAAAGATGTGCCATGCTAATTTCTTTTTTAAAGAAACTCTACTGAACAACTTCTATACTTGTTTAATTAGGTTTTTTTAAAACCTTCAAAAATGTATTCTGCTCAAGACTTTGATTCTAGTTGCCTTTCATCTGAGTGTTGTGTCTACCATCTCCAGGGCAGCTAGTGGCCTTTGTGGAGGGCTGGAGGCAGGGAGTGGGAGGGAGTCAGCTGAGGAGGCTTAACCTGACCACAAGATGTTGGTGCTAGTAAGAGCCACCACGTGAAAACACGTGCGGGTGGGGAGTCTTGTACTTTTTCCCTTTGGCAAGATTTAGCAAGATATTAAGGATGGACCATTTTTGTGGCCTGAAGATATCCTTTTGGAACAGGCCCTAAACGACAACCCACTTGGGCAAGGTATGCCTTGCTGAAAAACTCCCCTTGATTTCTGAGTGAGTGGGAGGAAATTCTCTGTACTAAAGTCTTTTGGGGCTGAGGCAAAGAGGTCCTGAGGTCCTTCTTTCTTCAGAGAAGTGGGGGGGAAAGCCTCAAGAAGAACTAAAAAAAAATGTTTCTCTTGGGCTCTCAAAAACAAACAAAACCTTTCATAAATAATAACTTGTCTTTATTCATTAATCTAATGATCTTTAAAATGAGGAAGTTTAAGTTCAGGAGTGTATTCAGTACTTAATGCTTACATCTTTACTCTGGCCAAGGAACTAGTTCATTCAAGGTTATTTAATCAGTTAAACATTAGCATGTTTCCAGGGAAAGCTGGTTTTAACAATTCGGATTTAAATTTTACATTTGACAGGAAATGAAATATTCTGTCTCCTTCTTGGCATGATTTAGTAATAAGCTGCTTTATAGCAAAATCTATGTGTATGATCTTTCCAAATGCCTACTGTGAACTCTAAAGTGGTAGAGGCAGGTGCATTAGGATTCATTTTTTCCCTGTCTTAGGTGAACTGTCTGACCACCAACAGGGTGCCTGCAGCAGGTTAGCTGGGCAGCCAGCCGTGGGGTGACTTCTGAACCTGGAGTGAGTTCTCCTGCTCTATTCATGCCAAGGGTAATGCATTTATTCTCTGCAGATTCTCTGAAGCCTAAAATAAATCTTGCTTAGGTGGAGAGAAAAATGGAATTGTAAATAACCAAGAGTTTTTTGAGAATTAAGTAATAGTTGTAGATAGTGTGAAGGGCTCCCCTCCCAGCAAGCATTGTGCTTTGTGGTGTATTTGTGCTATCCCTCAGTGTCCTCACACCGCCTCATGCTTCTCATACCCACTGAGGGGATGGGAAGACTGGGGCTTGGAGAGGTTGAATGACTTGCTCAGGGCAACAGGACAAGAAAGCAGATGAACCAGAAATTGAGCCCAGGAGCTGGATTCCAGAACCCAAGTTCTGAACCACCAAGCAGATGCCTGCTCCCTTGCCTTTCTGCCTCCTGGCTTCCTTCCTTTGCTTTTCTTTATTTATTTATTTTTGCCTCAACTACCCTTTCCAGCCAGAGTTTCCTAAACCTTACACCCCAGCTGTTAGGGACTTAATATGTGACCACAACTGGACTCTCCTGCCTTGCTGTGCCCCCATTTTGGCCCTTTTTTTCTGGGCCTAATGAATAGTCAGACTCAGATGTGCATGGGAGAGCAAGTGAGAGAAGATTCCACAGGAAACAGAGTTCCACAGACCCCCCCCACTATCCCGTGGGTAAACCAACTGTTGGATTTGTGCTGGTTCCCTGAAGGCATTAATTACAAACTGGGATTCCCTGGTTCTGCCTGACATTCTTCAAGGCATTACAGGCATCTGCCCAGGAGCCCGGCCAGGAGCAGAACCATGCTGGCATGGAGCTGTGTGCTGGGTGTTTGATACCATGATGTGACTTCTAACAGTAGAGAACCAGCATCTGCTTGAACTGTGCAATTTGGTTTTATTAATAATAATAATGGTGCTCTAAAGTGATTATAATTATAGCAGTTTCCATGATGAAAAAAGGGCTTTCATGCTAACACAATAAATCCAACTGAAGATGCTAAAGGTCTGCCGCTGTATACCTTGTAAATGGCTTCAGAAAGGCTTTTGGGTTTTCTGTTGAAAGATTTTCTGTCATCTTCACGAACATGGGTAAAACAGACAGCAAAATGATTTTTCTAGTTAAACATTTGAATGTCAAAAAACCAGGATACTGGCCCTGGCCAGTTGGCTCAGCGGTAGAGCGTCGGCCTGGCGTGCGGGGGACCCGGGTTCGATTCCCGGCCAGGGCACATAGGAGAAGCGCTCATTTGCTTCTCCACCCCCCACCCCCCACCACCACCTTCCTCTCTGTCTCTCTCTTCCCCTCCTGCAGCCAAGGCTCCATTGGAGCAAAGATGGCCCGGGCGCTGGGGATGGCTCCTTGGCCTCTGCCCCAGGCGCTAGAGTGGCTCTGGTCTCAGCAGAGCGACGCCCCAGAGGGGCACAGCGTCGCCCCTGGTGGGCGTGCCGGGTGGATCCCGGTCGGGCGCATGCGGGAGTCTGACTGTCTCTCCCCGTTTCCAGCTTAAGAAAAAAAACAAACAAACAGGATACTGTCTTGAGGTCTCGCATTTTAATCATGGTGCCCTGGCTTGATGATCCTTTAGCACACAGTTTTTGAGAACATGGACTGAAAATATGAACCAAGCCTATGCAATTTAGGAGTTGTTTGTTTTTCAGAGTCAGCCATCCAGTGTCCCCAAATTACATTAAGCTCACTGCCAGTGAGCCTGAAAAACAGGAAGGTGATGGCCAGCGAGAAGAGATTTGATAGAACAAACTAAGAAAGTAAACAATTAAGGGAGGAAAAAGGATTCCTGGGTTAAAAGAACAAGAACGTCAAAGCTAACTTCTCACCAGCTTCTTTGAATGAAAGGTGGCAGCTTCTGAGCCAGAGAGAAAGACTTCAACATCAAAGGCACTATTAGAAAGGACTGCAAGAGGCCAGCCCAAGATGTCTGCTGACATAAACTTGGAGGGCTAGAGTCTGAGAAACCATTAACAACCGTAGTATTAGAAGCTAACCTGTATTTCAGGAGGATTGAGTGTTGGGCACCATGCTAAGTGCTCTGCACAGAGCACCTTATTTCATCCTCGCAACAGCCCTTGAAGTAGGGACAATTATTTGACTTAATGTTCAGCAGGGGAAACTATGACTCAGAGAGGTCAAGTGATTTGTCCAAGGCCACACTGGTAAGTGGCAGTACTGGGATAGCAGTCGGATCCGCCCAGTGCCACAGCCTGAGCACCGAACCACTTCTCCTGTGCACGTGGACTTTTTAAAATAATCCCCTTCATTGGCTGGAATGACACGGGTGTGGTGGGAAGCTTCCTAGGCTGATTGCAGGGCCCTGATGTGATAGCACTACACACATGACCATGGGCAGGTGACCCACCTCCCTGTGTTCTCTCCTCATCAGTTATTGTTTTTTCTTTTCTGTGGCTGCTGTAATAAATACCACAAACTAGGCGACTTTGTACAACAGAACTGTGTTTACTCACAGTTCTGAAGGCCAGAAGTTCAAAATCAGGGTGCCGACAGGGTCCTGCTCCCTGTGAGGGGCCCAAGGAAGGATCATTGCTGCCTCTCCGGCTTCTGTGACTTCCTGCAGGGCCTGGCATCCCTTGGCTTTTAGCTGCATCACTCCAGTCTCTGCCTCTACTTTCCCATGATGTTCCCCTGCTGTGTGTGTCTCAGTCACTGCATAGGGATTCACCTTCATTTATTCTGACCTCATCTTAACTTGCTGACATCTATAGAGACAGGTACTAGGGTTTAGGACTTCAGCATGTCTTGACACAATTTAATGCACAATTTTTTTTAAGTTTATTGTTCCTTGGATTCTTTTTTCTTTTATTTATCCCATCTTTTAACTGCCAATAACTTTGATTTCATATGTAATATCACTGAAGGCAGCAAACGGTGGTTTGCATCGTATGGGCTTAGATCCTGTGACAAGATCATGCAGTTGGATGGTAGAATGAGGGGAGGTGGATTTTGGATTCTTGTCTGGTTTTCTGTGTCCATTTCCTCACTAAAGAGTAATTTCTTACAGTTTTAAAGAGTGTCTTATATCTCACTAACTCTAGAATTACTGGAATTACTGAGTAACGTGGGAAAAGCCAATTCTACTTGTGCAAGTTCAGCTTACTGGCCTTGGCGTACCTCTGACTAACAAATTCTCATGTTGTGAACAGTGCACATGAAGAAAGTCTTGAAAGCTTGTACTTCATGTTCAAAAGGCTTTGTAAGACATCTGTTTGAATCAGAGATGTTTGATATGAACTTTTCTCCTCAAGTTTGCCTTCCCGCCACACCCAGCACTTTGACTTCTGTCTGGTTTTCCTTGTTGTAGGAAGAGGGGCTTAGCATCATCTGGGCTTTCTGTTTCCTCCTGAAGTGATGGCTGACCACTTCTAGCTAAAAGCCAAAAGGGAGAGGTTAAAGTTTACTAATGCTTTAGTGATTTCTCCTCCGTGGTAGGGCCTGGCTCTGTTGGACCCCAGGAGAGAAACTTAGAGGAGGCCTTTCCCTTCCCCATGGTGTCTGACGTATACCTTAGAATTTATTTTATATCTCAGAAACTGAATGGAGCAGTTCAAGCTCTTGGTTCCTGGATTCTACCTAGGCTGAGAGTGGGGTTGGTGACTGCTGACTCTTGCCCTAGCCCCACACAGGGTGCAGCAGGAGTCAGCACTGGCCCTTTGTGAGTGTGAGCAAGACACTGGTCCCTTTCACCTAAGAGCTCCTTTTATCGCTAACAGTGGGCAGGCTGCTTACCCTTGGCTCCAACACCATCTGTCACAGATTCCTCCTCACACTCACTCTGTTCTGCTTGTCTGGGCTGGACTTGATGTTGATACTGGGGCTCACTGTACATTAGTGACAACAGATACCACCCAGAAAACAGGACACACCTGTGAGGCAGGTGGCTGGCCCACCTTGTCTCTGGTGCCTTCGTGCATACATATTTATGGGCAGAATACGAGTAAGGGTGTGTGCCCCGTGTTCTAGGCTGGCTGCCCAGGCTGTGGAGGATTTATGTGTGACGCGCAGTTGGACTGCCTGTCACTTGGCTCCCCTTCGTCCTCTCTTAGCCAGATGGACTATTTGATTTTTTGCCTATTGCTACTCAATTAAAAAAAAATGTTGCTTTTTGGCTCTTGCAGTTCTCAAAGAGGGAAAAATACTCTTACGTTGCTGAAATAGCCACAGTAAAGAAACAAAACTAGTAGGTTTGGTTTTGAGTTAATGCTTGCTATCCAACACAGGTCCCAGGGCAGATGTTTCTGGATTTTTATTATATGGCACATTAGATACCTGTAACTAGAAACACGCTGTCTCAGCACTTCTGGTTTTAGAAGATGAAGGGCACGGTCTGTAGGGTGAAGCGGTAGTGCCTGGGGTCAGCACCATCATTCCAGGAAGCCATAAAGGGCAGTGGGAAACCTCTCCTTCCATGTCACTCCAGACTTCACATTGCAGAGGGGAGGGCTGTTCTGAGGACAGCCTCGTGTTGCCAGTACACATCTGCAGCCCCTCCCAAACCTAGCGAGACAAATGGTTTATTGGTAGGGGGCAGGGAAGCACATCTATTTGCCAGCCATGCAGACCCCCTTCCAGAAACCAAAGAAAACAGCCCACAAAGCCTCCACCTCAGGAAGTGGTTCCTTGGGGAGAATGGGTGGGAAGTATTGAATATCAAAAACTTTTCCTGGTAACAGAGAGGGCAGGATAATCTGGCCTGAGCCTTTGGTAAGGCAGGGGCTTGTGGCTAAAACAAAAGCTTCTTGGTGAAGGTGGCTGAGAGTGCCAGAAGCCTCAGCAGGCACCCAGAGCCCTTCCCACCATATCAGCCACCTCCTGGGGAAATTCGTCACCTTTTTCCAGCTCCTGGGGAGTGGGCAGAACTGTGCAGTGTATGAGGTCATGTGGAGATTAGGTGTTTTGGGTGCTGATCTGCTACTTGTCAATGCTGGGTGTGGGGCGCAAGTTCAGCCCTCGTGGGTCCTCAGGTTTCCTCACCTGTAAATGAGGCGATTTCACCAGGGGACCTACGATTCCTTCTACAAGCTCTAGCACGTCACCATTATAATCCATTTCATTTGTGAGAGCTTTCAGTGGCTCTAGTTTTCATCATCTGTATGCAGGTAAGCGCCCAGGGGTCTGCTAGTGCAGGGCCTGGTTCTGTGCCTGGGAGGGGAGGGGAGGAGAGGGGCGGGGCGGGGGCGGGATGCTGGCTCCTTGGCCACAACTGCAGTTCTCGCTTCACACAGCCTGCCGGCCACCGTGCCAAAGGCCAACAATGCCTTAGAGAGCTGGTTTAAAATACAGATGTCTGAGACCCCATCCAGACTTCCTGGACGAGACCTGCTGAATCGCAGCCTGAGAATCTGCATTTTATTGTGTCCTCCTGAAGCATCCAGCCCGGCCCCAGCCCTTGGACAATATTCGGAGGCCATGACAGAGCCAGATTCTCCTCCACTCCTGGTTTTTCTGTGCAAAGTGGGTATGTTTTTCCCCTCCCTAAACGCAGTTGTTTGGTTAAATGTTTCCTTTGCCCATTTGGAAAACTGTCTCACAGGGATCGTGTTCTCAAAGCTTCCTAGGATTGGCAGGGTGGAACGTGGGGCCTGTTTTCTTCTGGGAAAGTGCTCTATCACTGGCTCGCTCAGCCTCTGCGCGGATGCCGTCCTTTCAGATTTCCAGTCTCAGGGAGCAATTATTTGTAAATCAATAAAAATGAATTACTAGGAA
The DNA here is from genome assembly GCF_036850995.1 of Saccopteryx leptura. Lineage (NCBI taxonomy): Eukaryota > Metazoa > Chordata > Mammalia > Chiroptera > Emballonuridae > Saccopteryx > Saccopteryx leptura. Next base: position 218,215,414 of record NC_089504.1, on the reverse strand, counting down.
AACAAAATGAAAAAAAGGCATACAAACATGAGCACCACTTCCGAAATGGTTAGATTCTGCAGCCATCCCATGTCTCTACTGCAACGAATTTGAACTTGTGTGCCACAAGAATTTTAAAAATATTCAATACCTGACTATTCAGTCAGGGGCACTGACCTCTTTTCCCTTAGACTGTCAAGTTAAAAAAGAAATGACAATAGCTGCCCTGGCCTGATAGCTTTGTCCCAAAGTACAGAGGCTGCCAGTTCAATCCCTGGTTGGGGCTCGTGCAAGAATGGATCGATATTCCTTTCTCTCTGTCTCTCTGTCTCTCTCTCTCCATTCCTCTCTGGCTAAATAAATTTAAAAATAGGTAAAAAATTTTTTTTATGACAATAGCCAACACAACAATAGCTATCTGGTGTGAATGAATCAAAATTATACCTATTCTTTTTGGTCAGATCAGAAAAAAATAAACAGTTTGGTGGGCAGCAGAATTTGAGTAATTAGTGTATGTGTGCCATGAGATGAAAAAGGTTGAACATCACTGCTCAATTGCACAAAGTGCCTGGGGTGTCCTCCCTTGTCCCTGTCACCTTGTCACCAGATACCTTGTCGTGGAGTAGGTGAGCTTATTGCTGATGTGTAACTGTTTCTGATTAGTTAGCAGAGCACTTGGGGCTCTGAAGAGTGCTTGCTGGCTAAGAGGCAAGACGAATTAGAAATTGTTCCATATGCGTCCAGTAACCAATTTGTTTGGGGGCCTCCACCCTTCAGTGGGACAGTGGTTAAAACAAGCAAGAATTGAAGTAGTGTTGGGCTCTGGGCTTCCAAGCCCTCTCAAGGGAGCTGCATTGAGAGCTGTACCCCAGGGGTGGCAAATGGTCCAATGCAGTGGTTCTCAGCCCAGGAAGTGGTGCCCTCCAGGGGGCTTGACAGTCTCTGGAGACAGTTTTGGTTGGTATAACTTGGGTGGTAACACTGACATCTAGTGGATGGAGGTCAGAGATGCTGCTCAGCATCCTACAATGTACAGGACAGCCTCCCCCATCTTACGCACACATGCACACTCACGCACAACTACCTGTCCCAAATGTTAACAGTAACAAAGGGTGCAAAATCCTAGTAACTCAATATACCAACTCAGCTGGCCTGGGAGCAGCTGCCCAGAGCGGTGAAGGAAAGCTATTAGAAGCATCTGCCATGGGCGCGAGTGGGGACTGGCAGTGTGCTGATACCTGTTGATCCCCACCCCTGTCTTTATAGTCCTGTCTTGTCCTAACATCATGTTCTTCTTGCCAGATACAGCAAGGCATTGGGCAGGTGAAAAAGCACTTCTAACTGGAGTGATTGGGTGTTAAAGAGAAGGAATAATTTTGAACTAGACTCAAAGAATGAGCATGCTTTCATTCCCTCAGCATGTTTACTGAGCACCTCCTGTATGCCAGGCCCTGTTTTATGCTTTCAAGACAAAAGTCAACCAAACAAAGGTGTTTTTGCTTTTATAGAACCTATGTGCTTGTTGGGAAGGTGGAGTGTAAGAGGGTAAAGAGAATTTTTGATAAGCTCTGTGAAGACAATTCAGCCTGGTAATGAGTTATGGATAATGGGGGTTGGGGGGTGCTCAAGAAGACCTTTCTGAGGAGGCACAGTTTGGGCTGTGACACAGACGACAGGACCCAGCCCTGAGAGGTTGGGGGAAACATGGAGGTTGAAGCCAGACAGGTGGAGGCCGTACCCAGGAGGGTGCACAGCATACACTCATGTGTGCTGTGGGTAGCACCTCCCATAGCCCAGCTTTGGGAGTGGCTCCTCTTTCATTGACATTAAAATTGTGCTTTAGGGTTAGGTTTTATTAGAACAAAAACCTTGCAACGAGTGTAAAAACAGTATATTTCATTACTTAACAGGCAATGTGTATGTAGTGGGGGAGAGGGAGTTAAAACAATTGGCCAGGAGAGTTTCTGAATTAAAAAGGAAAAGTAAGCCTGGCTGGTGGTGGCACAGTGGGTAGAGTGTCAGCCTAGGGCACTGAGGTGCCAAGTTCAAAGCCTGAGGTCCCCGGCTTGAGCATGGGCTCATCTAGCTTGAGTGCAGGTGCACCAGTTTGAACACAGGGTCGCCGGTTTGAGTGTGGGATCATAGATATGACCCCATGGTTGCTAGCTTGAGCCCAAGGTCACTGGCTTGAGTAAGGGTCACTGGCTCAGCTGGAGCCCCCCAGTCAAGGCACATATGAGAAGCAATCAATGAACAACTTAAAGTGCTGCAATTACAAGTTGATGCTTCTCCTTTCTCTTTCTTTCTTCCTCTTTCTCTCTCTGGCATTTGTGCAAGTGTGCACTAAATAAATAAATAAATGGAAAATTAAACTCTGAAAGCCTGGGGGAGGGGATGTGGAGACCTCTTAGACTAGTGTCTATACTTTCCGGCAGTGTCTTTGGTCACAACTGGGGAGTCACAGACTGAGTGAAGGGTGTAAGTGCAGGCTATTTATTTGGGAGTTGATTCTAAGAATCATGGGTAGAGAGTGCTAAGTGAGAAGTGTGTGTGACAGAGAAGTGACAGTTGTGGCAGTGGGACTCACTCCGTCTGGGGATCTCTGAGAGAATTCCAATAGACTCAGCTCCCAACTCCTCAACCCCGGGCTGAAGGCTGCTCTGAGGGACAAGGGGCTAACTCTGCAGTAGTAGTTCAGCTACTCCTGCAGCTGACCAGAGGAAGCCATCGGGCAGGAGGCTTCAGGATCAGAATTGCAACCTCTGCGCTTCACGATGACACTCCAACCAACCAGACTATCCGGCCAGGGCTTCAGTTAGGCTACATCTGAGGAGTTTAAAAAAAAATAATACTTTCTACCACTGAATGTATTTGCAAACATCATTTCAGCCTAGGAATCAGAAAAACAATGTTAAAGCTCTCCTTCAAAATTCTTCCTAAAGTGACCTGGACTCTGTGAGTCAGCCTGGATTGTGCCTCTTGCTGTGTGTACTTTGAACTTTTTCCTAGAAGAGGAAGATGTCGTGTGTAGGCACCAAGCAAGAGAACAGGGTTGGGGTGGTGGGCAGGCAGTTGGGGAAGGAGATTGTTTGAGGTTAACACAACCACAGAGCCTCCTTTGAAGGCTGAGTGCTCTGAACATAAGGACTTTGAATGGCTGGCGCCTGGCCGCAACTCAACTGCCAAGTTCCTGGGCCTCTGACGCTTTGATGAAGCTATAACCGAGTTTACCAAAAGTATGGCTCCTGCACCTTTCATGTGCATAAGGATTTATTATCTAATAGCTTACTTACAATATGTTTTATATTATATCAATTCTTAAGTACAAACAGATTTCAAAAACATACAAAATATTTCTCATCGCCCTTCAATCAGTAAAATATAAGCACATTTTGGCTTGTTAACTCTGTGGGACATGGACAACTTCTAGCAGCCCACCTTCTTACTCACTCCACCCAAACAGGATAGACTAGAGTGCCATGTGCAGAGCTGTTAAAAAGGGTGGAGTCCCTGTGGCCCCAGTAGCTCGGTTGGTTGGAGCATTGTCCCAATGTGCCAAGGTTGTGGGTTTGATCCCCAGTCACGGCACATACAAGAGTCAACCAAGTAATGCATGGATGAGTGGAACAGCAGATCAGTCTTTCTCTCTCTCCTTACCTCTCTCACTTCTCTCTTGCTAATCAGTAAATTTAAAGAATTTTAAAGGGGGGATGGAGTCCCTGTGTGCCCAAAAAAGGTCCTTGCCTTCTCCACATTGAGCTGACACTCCACTTGGGACCTGCTCATCTCTGTCTCTCTGAGCACACACCTCAATGTGCTGGGTTTTTGACGCATGCAGCTGGCCAGGGAAAATTCCAGTATTTGTGTTTAGGTCTCGGAGAGGCAGGGATCTGCCACACCTTCAGACTAAGCCTCCCTGTGTCACCAGAGCTCGTCAAGGGCTCTGGTGCTTTGCAGGACTAGTGCTGCCTGGGGATCGCTTTCCCGTTTCCCCTGGCTCCTTCGGTCTGCACCACTCAGACCCCCATCTTGAGAGTAACCGGAGACACAAAGCCTGGCAGTGCTGGCCTCACTGGTCAGACAGCAACCCTGTGTACCCCTCAAGGAGATAGTATCATGTGATATTGTTAGACCTGGTGTTCCAAAATTTCATGACAGTGTCTTTTTTTTTTTCATTCAGTGAGAGGAAAGGAGGCAGAGAGGCAGACTCCACATGTTCACCAATGAGAATCCATTCAGCAAGCCCACTAGGGGGCAATGCTCTGCCCATCTAGGGTGTTGCTCTGTTGCTCAGCAACTGAGCCCTTCTTAGTGCCTTAGAGGTGAAGGCCATGGAGCCATCCTCAGTGCCTGGGGCCAACTCATTCTAATTGAGCCATGGTTACAGGAGGGGGAAGGAGAGAGAGAGAGAGAGAGAGAGAGAGAGAGAGAGAGAGAGAGAGAGATGAGAGAGGGAGGGGTAGAGAAGCAGATGGGCACTTCTCCTGTGTGCCCTGACCAGTATCGAACCAAGGACATCCACACACCAGGCTGACGCATTACCACTAAGCAAACCTGCCATAGTTTTTTAATGTTTTTTTTTTAATGCTGGGTTCTTGCTGAGTGTTTTCAGTTTAGAAGCTCATGACATTTAGTTCTGAGAAATTTCCCAGTAAAAATGTCTGTTCTCTCTTTTTAAAAAAAATTTAGACCTCCTATTATTCAGGTGGTAGGCCTTCTAGTTTGGTTTCTCCTGTTTTGCCTTTGTTTTTTAATTTGACTTTCTATATTTATTTCCACCATCTTAAATTTAATTTTCAATAGCACTTTGCTTTCCTTGGAATGGTTTTTGTTTTTGTTGTTGTTGTGCCCTATTCTTGCTTCAAAGCTGTGTATCTTCCTGTTGCTCTGAGGAAATTACGATTTGTTGAAGTTTTCTTTCTGCTTCCTGCCTCTTCTCAGGTGTCTCTGAGTTTCCTTCCTTGGAGTTGTCATGGTTTCAGTCTCACGATGGCAGCTTTCCTCAAATACCTGGTGATTATTGGCTGTCTGTTTGTATTTAAAAGAGAAATATTAAGGCCTGACCTGTGGTGGCGCAGTGGATAAAGCGTCGACCTGTAATGCTGAGGTCGCCGGTTCAAAACCCTGGGCTTGCCTGGTCAAGGCACATATGGGAGTTGATGCTTCCAGCTCCTCCCCCTTCTCTGTCTCTCTCTTCTCTATAAGAATGAGTAAATAAAATTAAAAAAAAAAAGATAAAAGTCTAAAAAAAATAAAAAATAAAAGAGAAATATTAAAAAGCTTATTGGAAGTTCAGGGCTATACCCTGTACACAGTTTATTTTCATAATTGATATCGGAGTGTAGTTTTTGAAATGGTAATGATTCTGTTACCTGCCTTGTGACAGATATTCCCAGTTGGGTGACCAAACCAGGACTCCTTCCCAGCACTCAGACTTCTCTCTCTGGCCTGAAGCTCTCACTCTAACTTCCTTTGTGACTGAGGACACAGCTGTGGCCATGGACCTCACTCGAGATCTCCTGGGGGATTCCAGGGAAAGCTTATATTTTCCTGAGAAAGTGGCAGATATGGCTGAAATGATCATTTCTCCTCCTTCCTGCGAATGATAAAAATGTAAGGCCTTCAGTAGGGACAGCCAATTTGTGACCTTGAGCGAGAGGTCAAGGGAAACAGCAGTGATGTGACACTGATTTTCCTTGAGATGGTGATCTAATCCCAACCATCTCTAGAGACTTTTTGATTCGGAGATAAACAAATCTCTACTGGTCTGATCCGCTCTACATCTTTAATTTCCTGTTTGTTTCCAGCCAAAACCATTCCAGATGATGCACCATCATAACTTTTTGATAGAGAGAAAAAAAAATAGCTTAATAATTAAAAAATAGTTTAAGGCAATTTGTCATCATTTTCCTCTCCTGGAAAAATCTCCAGAGAGATTCTGAAAGTCTTTCATGATTGTCTTTGTTGCTGTTATTAGCACTTATTTCCATGGGCAAGATGTGGACCCTGTCACAGGGACCTAAACTTTGGTCACCACACAAGAAGCCCCAGATGAGAAGGCTACCCGAGGGGGTTTGCACGGTCTAGACTGGGAATGGGCAAACTGAGACCCGCGGGGCAGATCTGCCTGTCTTTGTAAACAGAGCTTTATTGGAACGCGGCATACTGATTTGTCGTCACACCGTCTGTGACTGGTTCCCCACTCACTGTCAGAATCAAGTAGTTGAGACAGGTACCATGTTGCCAGTGCCTACCTTATTCACTGCCTGTCTCTGCACAGAAAATGTGTGTTGACCCCAGGGTTAGACTGTAGGTGCTAGAGACTGAGGAAGGAGCATAGTGGCTAACTGGCCAGCAGCGGTTTTGCCCACATCAAGAAGCTGCAAATGGGGGTCATCCCTCGTGGCCGTAGGGAAGGGGGAGACAGTGGCTCTCCTTCTCCCCTATACCCACTGCATACCCCACAAAGAGAAGGTTAAACATATAGACATCCACCACACCCAGAATATACCACTGTGAAGTTCATTAAGAATGCCCCTCCCGCCTGACCAGGCGGTGGCGCAGTGGATAGAGCGTTGGACTGGGATGTGGAAATACCCAGGTTTAAGACCCCGAGGTCGCCAGTTTGAGCGCAGGCTCATCTGGTTTCAGCAAAAGCTCATCAGCTTGGACCCAAGGTCACTGGCTTGAGCAAGGGGTTACTCGGTCTGCTGAAGGCCCATGGTCAAGGCACATATGAGAAAGCAATTAAGGTGTCGCAACGAAAAACTAATGATTGATGCTTCTCATCTCTCTCCGTTCCTGTCTATCCGTCCCTATCTATCCCTCTCTCTGACTCTCTCTGTCTCTGAAAAATAAAATAAAAGAAAAGAAAAGAATGCCCCTCCCTCTACTTCTTCTTCATCCTGGAGAAATCAGAGACATCATCATGAGCAAGGTGGAGACACAGAAGTGCATTTCACCTTGCCTCCCCTCCCCTTTAATAGGTCTCTGAATTTAAGACAAACCCATGATATTGGATATATAATAGCAATGTTGGTGTTAGATAGGAATGGACTTATAATACCTAAAAATAAATGTATTGCAACAAAGCTATTGGAAAAATATAAGCTTTGCCGAAGATTTCATTCAAGGATGGAGAAGAACATTTTACAGAGATTGTTTGAAGGCCACTGTATGACCAAGGAAAGTTCTATTAAAATGGCATTTCATCATGCAGACCCTACAGAAGAAAGTTAGGAAATGTCTAGCCAATTTCCATATGCATTTGTCCTTTGAGAAATCCAGTTCTGGGAGTTCGCACACAAAAAAATATGAAAAGCAATTCACACATCTCTTCATTGTGATGTTACTTGTACTATAATAGCAAATGATTGCAACAATCCAATTGTTCATCAAAAAGGGACTGACTGGTGGAGTGAAGGAATCACACCATGGGGCACATGCAGCTGGAATGAATGACTGTTTTAGAATCTTAGAAACCATCAAGTGGTGAAAACTCAGTGGAAAAGAGTAGATTCATGTGCGCTTATTCATCTAAGAAACCAGACATGCTCATGTAAATGCCTTGCTCCAGGGACTGTCCCGGACAAAGGTCTCCAAAGTTGGGCTGATTCTGCAACTCAGTGAGCTCGACCTCTGTTCCCTCCCATGTCCCTTTGCCTCCAGCCTGTTGATCAGTTTTCAGACTTCAGCACTTTTCTGGTTTGGTTTTCTTTAAACAGAAAGACCTCTAAAGATGAGTGGCATGCTTTTATTGCCCAGAGAGCTGCAGTCCCAGAGGGGCTGACTTTTATGGTGATCACAGTTGGCTGGCAGAGGTATGCTACTTTGCAGGTATTGAAAAAAACAATAAACACAATTAAGATGTGTCCCTTTGAGGTGATATTTTAACACCAATTTAGAAACTGCTTTTCAAAGGAAAGTTCAGCAATAGAGAGAGTCTTTTGAAGATCAGTTTAAATGTCTCCATCATTATTTGATTTTCTACTACCAAAAATGGTAGAAGTTTGCTGCCTACCAAAGTACTTTGAACCTTTAACATGAAACAGAATTTATGACCTGTGTAAAAATCTTACAAAAAATTTCAGTTCTTTAAGGACATGCCCCCCCTCCAAGAACTGGAGAGAAGAAGTATCTTCTGGTTAGTTTGCTTAAATTAATGATGGACATTAGGGAAAATAAGGGTTTACCATTCGCTATCCCCATTTTACAGATGAGGAAACTGAGGCACAGCCAGTTACATTGCTAAGGCAACAGAATTCATGAGGAGCAGAGCCAGGATTTGAAAACGGGTGAGCTGGTTCCTGACTGTCTGCTCTGAACTACTGCACTAAGCTGCCTGCTAGTACATAGGTTATCTGCTAGCATATAGTTATAGATGTACACACATGTAGGTCTGAATACTGAGAAATATTTTTCTTGACTGTAGTTTATCCAAAAATCTTCCAAGTCACTAGCCTGTGAGAATTCGGGGGCCTTTGTAAGGGAGAGTGGGCCTGGTTTGGTTCCAAAGAAACTGCCTATTGCTGAACAGAGCCAACGTGTCTTGGTACTCAACAGTTCTTGGATAAGCACAGATGCTCAGCAAATATTCATTTGTTCGTGTGCTGGTCTGTCCCTGACACTTGGCCTTCTGGAAAGGACTCTGGCTGCCTTCTTTAATACTCTCCTCTACCAGAGCAGTCCCAGAATGGAAGTGAACAATTGAAAGCTTGATCTAAGCCATGAACGTCAATTCCCAATAGTGATCGGCCTCTGCACGGCCTATGTGTGGCCTATTTGACCCCTCTTCCAATTAGCAGGTCTGAATTATACCCCTTGAGTCTCAGCACTGCCCACCTTTTTACTGGAACAATCTCAGGAATCTAGGTGCAGCTTGTTGCCTGCTCATCTTTCTCTACCTGTGTGCATGGAAGGCAGGTTTGTTTAATTTATGGGTCTGTCAAAATCTTTAATCCAGGCCACGGTTTACCCTGGTTGGATTGTAGTGAATGTACTGAGCTGCAGGTTAGGGAAATGGAGAGGCCAAAGTCATTGTCGAATCAGCCTTCACCACCATCTTCTCCGTGTTCGAGGCTCATGGGGGTTGGGTTGAAACCGTGTGATCCGCAGGGTCTCAGGGTCTCATCCTTGTGTGTCTTGGCCCACCCCCTACTATGGGCTGAAATGTGTCCCCCCCCCCTCCCCACATCACATGTTGAGCTCCTCACCCTCAGCACCATAATGTGGCTGCATTTGGAAAGAGGGCCTTTACAGGGTAATTATGTTAAAAATGAGGCTACCAGGATGAGCCCTAATCCTATGACTGGTGACGTTATAAAAAGAGGAGATGACAGAGAGAGAGAGAAAAAAAGAGAGAGAGAGAGAGACCAGGTATATGTGCGCACAGGAGGATGGCCACATGAAGAGGCAACAAGAGGGCTGATGTCTGTAAGCCAAGGAGAGAGGCTCTAGCAGAAAACCATGCTGGTATGTTAGACTTCAGCCGCCACTACTGCAGAAAGGAAATACTGGTGCTGAAGCCACCCAAGCCTGTGATATTTTGCGATGGCTGCCTCAGCAAACTAATGCACCCCATTGACATCCCAGCCCCCGACCAGGTCCCGATACACACGACCCTTCCAGCTCTACCTCCTCCCCCCACTCAGATCCCAGGGCTCAGGTGGTCCTGGTCCCCCACCCCTCCGGTTCTACTGCCCCCCACCAGGCCCTTTTCTGTTGGCAGGAATGAGGGGCGGAGGGTCCTCTGGGATAGAATTGTCCCTATGCTGTGGTGTCCCTGCCTGGCTTATTTTCTGAATCACAAAAGCTATTTGTCTTATTAGTCTTTGTTCTTCAATCAGCGGATGTTAATAGAACAGAAACCAGCGGAGCACCCAATGTGCACCTGCTCTTATCACACTGACGGCAGACCGAAGAGAAGCACATTTAAGAGTATTGAGTTTGTTTTTCACAAATCAAGGCACATCCACTTGGGGCAAAATCCTGACATTCAGATGACCCAGGAAATGATGGCTTCTTTTATAGCCAGTTCTCCAGGGGCCAAGACCATCTAGCTGCCTGCCCTTTGGAGCTCTTGAAACAAAAAGGATTGAAATGTTTTATACGAAACCTGGCACTTAAGAGCAGGAGGCATTCAGCAGTGACTCTCACGGTCTCCTCTCTGTCTCAGCACTTCATTGATCTTTGTCCCTGGGATCCCCTCTAGGGAGAGAACATTGTAGACTGAGTGGCCCTCACGTCTCCATTTTGTCCCGGAACCAAGAGGTGTCGCAGGTGTGGGGGACAGGGGACATAGTAAAATCCTGTAGTAAGGCTGTGAGACCCTTTGTATAAATCAGAGTTCAGGAAATTGTGTACTGAATTTCCCTTTTTTCCCCAAAGTCTGCACTTAGCACTCATTTGTGAGGGAAACTTATCTTGGCCATGAAGAACATCATTTTTATCAATTTAAACAGTTTCAAAGAATAATAAATATTTTCCAAACTAGCAAGCCCAGCATGTTTTTAGGATCATTGTCAGTGATTAAAACTAAAACTTGATTGTTTCAAAACTTCAGTTGGATGCTACCGGTTAGAGGCTTGATTGGATAGGGCCTGTATATTGGAGAGCTAAAAAATCTTTATTAAGTGCAAGCCCCATCTTTGTCCCATGTTGACTTTTCTGTTGTTTTTAATGTACCAAGGAATTGTGAAATCATGTAGTACAACTTTTACTAAGGTTATTTTCGCAGGTCTTTGTGCTGAATGGGCAGATGTAACTGCAACCCAGTATTTGTTGTACATGTCATAGCCTGGATAATGTTTAGTTGACATGTATGGAAATTGATAATAAGTTGTTTGACCAATGGATTGTTGAAAGGTGATATGAGGCTGGAGAGTGGCGTTAAATGGACCCTGAAAAGCTACTGTTTGGGGGACAACAGGAAGACTTTGCCAAGGTTAATATCTTGTGTTTATTTATTTATTATTTATTTATTTGGGCCTAATCTTAGTTTATCTCATCACTAGAATGTTTTGGAAGATTTCCATGTGACTGTTCTATACCCTAATTAGGAAAACATCTGTATTTTGCCAGCATAGGAGCAAAAAAGAGATGCATTTGTCATTTCTTCTCTGGGTTAGTATTCTTTCAAAGTACAGGGGGTCCTTGGGTTACGATAGTCTCAACATACAACATTTCGAGTTTGTGACACTCACTTTATAAAAACTTAAAAAAAAACTGAGATGTGAGTGTTTTGGCTTATGCCATTAGCGTAGTACTTACAGACCACATGGGTGGACTAGTTTGGTTGCGTGCAATGGAAGAATATGCAGTAGCGTGTACAGCACAGTATATTTATGTCCTTTACCTTTTTCTGTGGCTTAGTTGTGTTTTTTATGTTCTAGATTATGATTTTACAACTGTGTTAGGTTAGGTAAGTGACTTAGGCTAGGGTGTGTTTCGACTTACACGAAAATTCAGGTTATGTCACTGTTATAGGAATGGAACTATGTCGTAACCCAAGGACTCCCTATATCTGGGCACTATGAAAATGTGGCGATCAATGGAAATTTAAGGTGTTTCCTGAAAGGAGTTTTCTTGGAAAGGCTTTTTAACAAACCTTGTTAGCAGAGAATGATACTTTTGATCACTATGTGCCTAAACCACATAGAAATAGTCTGTTTCTTAAGTGGCTGGCCTGAAATTAGCACAGGGTGGCAAACCAGAAAACAAGGGCCTTTCTGGGTTATAAATCCAAGCGTAGACTGACCATATCAGCAGGCACAGAGAGTAGATATAATGAACTAGCTATTTAGATTTTAAGGTGTCAGTGGAAAGGCGAGGTCACAGTGTTCCACACTGAGCTGAATATGAGGAATCGTGGATTACTGGTCACTGCCTCTCACATACTCATGTGCAGCCATCAATGTGGCTAGAAGGTGTTTGTACCTATGTGACACTTGGGACTTACCTAACATTTTCTGCTTTCAAAGCACTTAATGATAGTATTATATGTGCATATGTGCATTTTCATAGAATGAACTCTGAGAGGCTAACCTAGCAAGGCCCTTGGTGGGTGAGGGTTTTTTTTTTTTTTTTACAGAGGCAGAGATAGACAGGGACAGACAGACAGGAACGGAGAGAGATGAGAAGCATCAATTATCAGTTTCTCGCTGTGCGTTGTGACTTCTTAGTTGTTCATTGATTGCTTTCTCACATGTGCCTTGACTGCAGGCCTTCAGCAGACCGAGTAACCTCCTGCTGGAGCCAGCGACCTTGGGTCCAAGCTGGTGAGATCTTTGCTCAAGCCAGATGAGCCTGCGCTCAAGCTGGCGACCTCGGGGTCTCGAACCTGGGTCCTTCCGCATCCCAGTCCGACGCTCCATCCACTGCACCACCACCTGGTCAGGCTCTTGGTGGGTGAGTTTTAAACAGCACATTTTTTAGTCATCTGTATGCACAACTCAAAATGTGATTGGCAGTCCATCCCCCTATCAGGAAACATACTTTCCTAAGTCCTGTTTTACACAGTATTAACTTTAGTGATAATATAAATGTAATAAACACAGGGAGTTATTTTTTTTAATGTGTTGAATGGCAGGATAAAGGGCTGAGAAATTAAACCTTTAATTCAGTGGATAAACTACACATCAGTCATCTCTAATTACCTGTGCTTTATTCCTTATCAATCCTTTATACCAGTAGTTTTCAACTGTAGGTCCATGGATATAGACTCTGTAATCTTCATACAACATCAGAGTAGTTAACTCTTTTGTGGACCAGCACAAACTTTCTGGTGGTTCGCAGGCTCATGGTTGAAAAACACTGCTTTAGTCAATTCAACAATCTGAAAACCTTATGGAGAAGAAGCCTGGTCTTTTGTTTGAATGTTAGGTGGTGAATTCTTTAAAGGGCACCTTATCTTTGTCTCCATGCCCCAAGCACATAATAGCTGCTCACTAAATAGTTACTGAAGAAAAAAAGAAATCCTTCCAGAATACTTGAAATAGGACTTCAAAGAAATATTTGTACACCTGTCTTCAAGCAACATTATTCCCAATAGCCAAAAAGTGGAAACATCCAAGGTGTTCACTGATGGAAGAATGGATTTTAAAAATGTGGTCTATGCATACAATGGATTATTATTTAGCCTTAAAAAGGGAGGACATTTTGACATAGAGCATAGATGACCCTTGAGGACAGTATGCCAGTCACAAAAGACAAATACTGTGTGATTCCACTCGTTAGGTACATGGACTAGTCAAATTTGTAGAGTCAGAAAGTAGGGCTGGTGGGTGCCAGGTACTGGGGGGGAGGGGCAGGAGTGGGGACTTGTGTAATGGAGACAGTTTCAGTTTTACAAGATGGAAACAGTTCTGGAGATGGATGGTGGTTGCACAACAGTGTGAATATACTTAACACTATTGAACTGTATACTTAGACATGGTTCAAATGGTAAATTTTATGATATATATATTTTACCACAATTTTCTTTTTAAAAATGAATCTTAATACCTATAATAATAGTGAGGAGTAATCATTTTATAATAATGGTAACTTTAAAATCTTGCCTGTTGCTGCAGTGAGTGTGTATGTTTTATCTTATTTTTTTACATTTATAAAAGAACTGAAAATATTTGAATGTCAGGAACTAAAGTGAAGTCAATCCTATATCTTTTAAATGCAAGTTCAGATCTGAAATGGCTTTTCAGTTGCCATTACCAGCTCTTAGGCAGAAGGGAACTTTTCGTGAAACTCTTGGTGTGTCTTGAGAGTTAAGACATTTGCACCTATGATAACACTGTTTAAACGCCTTTGGAAAATGTGCAGGAAGAGCCAAGGGTTAGATAAAATGACATCCTTCTGAAGTCCTTGGAAAGGCGTAAAAGGGTTTATGGGGTGACTTTAGTTGTCTGTTTGGGGAAAACAAGACTAGCTTGCCCTCTGTTAATAGTGGTTTTCCTACTTGCCCCCCATAATCACCAAAATATGGGGATGAACCTGCCTCTTTTTTAGTGCTGTCTGAGAAGCAGTTTAGTGTGAACATGGGAAAAGGGATCATTATTTTTACTAGCGTCAGTGAATGAGGTCCAGCCTCATGACTCTCACTCATGACTGTTTAAATATTTGCCTTCATTCCACAACCAATGGGCGGCATCCTGCCAGCAGATACATTGTGTAACCTCAGAGGCTGAGGGAAACACCCGTAGCCCAGGGGTGTCTGAACCATGTGACAGTGCCATAGACACTTGTGTTCCTTTCTGCCTCCCAGACCTCTACCCAGTCCGCCTACAGAAAGGGGACTCTGGTTAAGCCAATGGAAGCAGACAGCCCCTGTCACAGAATATCTCTTGCAAACAAACGAGCCCTTTCTGGCTTCCTGCTCTAACTTCCAGAAGCTTGGCTGACCAGCCCCCCACTTAGTCCCTGCTCGGCTTCTCCATTCAAGGGGCAGAAAACCAGGTCCTGGATGTTGTGATCCCTGAAGATAAAGCTTCCATGTGCAGCCACCGTGGCAAACCAGGCGCCTCCTTCAGGTGTGACACTGGCTGCTGCGTGAACTGTGAGCCCAGTGGAAAGTTGGCACCCGGCTCGGACCCCAGATCTGCCGGTCCTTGGCTCAGCGGCAGCCCTGGATGCAGGATCACACTTCTGAAATTTGCATGTGGATGTCTTCTCCGAGTCTCAGCAGCCAAAGTGGACCCTGGAGCCTTAGAATATTGAGTGAAACAAGCCAAGAGTTAGCTCTCATATGTCAGCATGAGACCAAGAGCTGGAAATCCATGGACAGCTTCATGAGGCTGTCGGTGTAGGGTGGTTTCCTCTTCTTTCTCAAGAATGCTTAATGCTATTGCTAAACTACTGTTAAAAATGTCCTCAGAGTCCAGGAGGCTCTGGGATTGGAAGACCCTGGGCTCACCAGAACTCCAGGGAGGGCATTGGACCCTGAGAAACCCAGGTCGGAGAGCTCAAACTAACTGGCCTAAGTCTCTTAGGATAGGTGGCCTCAGTGACATCTGGGTGCCATTCATTCATTTAACATCCTTTACTGAACACTTCCTGTGTGCCCACACTGTGCTTAGAGTTCACAACACGAAGCCACTGGGGTCATCCATGAAGTTGCAAGGGAGAGAGAGGGGCATGAGTGGCTTCAGGAAAATTATAGAAATAGAAGGGACAGGACTCACAGATTTGTGGTGTTGGAGGCAGAGGAAAATGAAATAGAAGAGCTTGGGCACCGAGGGGACGAAGTGGCCGCTGATCAGCTAGGAGAGCAAAGGCAGGCAGGGTGAAAACAGGATGGGTAACTCTGGGATTTGAGCTGTCCTGAATGAACTCTGCGTTGTTTCAGCCAAGTGCCGGCACTGCCCATCCACGGGTCATTCACAGTGTTTCAGCTCATGGTCACATCCATCTCAGTGTCCCCTGCTGCAGGACCAGCCTGTGCACCAGGAAGGGTCTGCAGCTTGTGCACGCCACTCCTGATCTGCATCTAGACCAGCTGTGATGCAGAGGCTCCAGTGAGGTCTGGGGGCGAATGTGATGCGAGTTGTGTTGACATAGTGATAGGAGTCAGCCCCACCACACCTCTTTGAGAAATCAAAACACCCAAGTGTGCCAGACACCATTCTGGCTGCCTCACCTTTATCCCATGGGCTCCTCAGAGCTACTCTTCATGATCCCACTTTACAGATGAGGGCACTGAGGCTCAGAGAGGGTGGCAAATTCTATGAGTTTCCAAAGCCAACGGGAGACTAAGGCAGGGCTCAGATCCAGGTGTAACAAGCCTGAGGCTGCTGTTTTGCATGCTCTCTGCTTTAGAGACAGCACAGGGTGCATCCTGGGACCACAGGTAGAAAATGAACTTACAACCAGCATCCTTGGAATGGACAGTCCTTGCTGGCACATTCAAAGCTATGGGTGGGTGATAAAATTTTACCAGCTTACCTTTTCTGCTCTTCCTGACAGGGATGGGTGATTTGAAAAGTTTCAAAACTCTGGGAGCCCCCTCCCTCCAGCAGCTGTCCCACTGCTCCAGGGACAGGTTCCAGCTGCAGAGAGTCCACATGGCTTTTGAAATGTGTTGTCCTAGTAGGGCCTGTGGTGCAGTCACCCAGGCAGTCGTGAAGGCACAGGCATGTATGTGCTGTGTGTGTACATGCATACACACACATACGCAGAGCTTATATAAATTGTACGATCAAGCTTCTCTTCACAAAGTCCTTCAACATCTGGTTGTGTTAAGTGGAGCCCTTTGAAAACAATTTCCCCCTTCTTTAGAAAAACAGCCTTAATTTGAGATTGTGGAGAAATGGCGCGTGGCAATTATTTTTGCTTTCTTCATCAAGATGTGTTTAAGTAAATGAGATTCATCTCTAGAATTGAAGCACTGAAAGGACCTGATTAACAAGATTGGCGGCGACAATCGTGTGATAACTGTGGGCAAACAGCCCGCGTGGCTGGGCCGGGAAGGCCACTGGTGTGGGTGCTCTTGCTGGCAGACTCTGGCAGATGGGCTGCTAATGTAATTAGGAATCATTGTGTTAAATGAGCCATTATCTAACTGATCTGCTAATTTTCCTATTAACCTGCTGAAAAGGAGACAGTGATATCTGAGAAATCTCTGGCAGCTGATCGCTAACTAGATGCATAACCTAGTTCTTTCCTTCAATGCAGATGCTTTTACCTTTATTGCAGCAATTAGCAAATGGCTTTCTGTCTGGTTCTCACCCCATGCATGGACAGGTTAAGAAGGGGTCAGGGGAGGCACTGCTCAGTCTGTGTGTAGGTTTCAGCCAGTGGTAGAGGTGCAGCGGGAGAAGGTTTTAGCTTTTCTGACCACTCTGATTTTGTTTTGTTTAGGATCTAACTTAAAGTATATTTGGTCTTTGGGGCACATAAGGCAAGGTCTGCATGACTCATGGAGGAAGGAGAAGTGAGGCAGAAAGGATCACTGAGGTGCAATGGGCACATGCACTCAGTCCTGCTACAGGGACTCCTGGGAGGCAGCCCAGGCACCCTCAAATCTCTCCCCCAGTGGGGCAAGGGAAGGGAGGTCTCATTCCACCAGCTGTCTGTATTTGCAGTTGAGGGCTGCTCCCAGGCACACTCCCTCCATGCCCTTCATTTCGGGTGGGTCCTGGATGCTGGCGAGGCTGCTCCTGCAGCTGGAGGACCTGCTGCAGGCACATGGTGGGTGCCTTCATTGTTTGCTGCCATTTCACTTCTAATTTTGCTTATCCTTGGGTAGTTAAGAGGTAGTGTGTGTTTATTTCATAGAGCAGCTAGGACATGGATTAAGGGAGTCCATCCTAGCCAATTCTAGAGAATCTACATAAATGTTTTGCACAAGTGTATCAAGAATTTGGCCTGGGGAATTCTCTCTGGCTTCTCTCACTTTTATTGCAGGTTTGGCTTCCTCATCTGCTTTCCCTTTCCTCCTCCCCATCTCAGGATCAGAGGTTAGTGAGTTCCTATAGTCCTCATCTGAGGGCCATCAGAAAAAGACAAAAAGGACACTGACCTCAAGCAATTCAGGGGCTCATGGAACAGGGGTAACAAAGAACATCAAAACAAAGTGAGGAATACAAAACTCCACAAAATATTTTATTTTAAAAATGAGTGAGCTTTGTCTAGGCAGAGCAAGGCATGGAGATAAAGTCCTGACTGTCCCCAAGAACATTCCAGAAGGAATCTTCCTTTAGAATCTGTTGGATTCAGATCACTCTGGAACCAGCCTTTGGCCAGAGGTTCCTCTGGTTGTCACAGAGTTTGTCTCGATGGCTGCCAATGACTGACCTGTCTTTCCACCTTCTGCTGAAAATTGGGTGTGTAACCCACACTAGCATTTATCACTAATTGGCTAAGAACCTGCAGTGAGCTCACATGGCTGTATTTCTTCCTTGCAAGCACTTTGGTAGAGTGGTCAATCACCCTCTTCCTGGATAAAGGAGCAGAGACACAGGCAGGAGAAGGAATCTGCCCAGACACATGCTCTGAGTGGTAGAGTGGCACTTGATCCAGGCCTGTGTGACTGTCACTGCTCAGCACAATGAGGAGCCATGTTGACGTGAAGACAGCACTCCTGACAGGGGAGGGAGAATAAAACCAACCGCATGTATCCAAATCCTACCCACTTGTAATGTGTGCATAATGGTCATTCTTGTTTCATGATTATTGAGTAAAATCTTGTTATACGAGTTTCGGTAGGACTGCAGGGATTAGAGAATGCTATCCAAGAAGGAAGTTTTTGTTTTGAGGGGATCATAGAATATTTATACATCTTCTTTCTTATTTTCTAGAATAGGTTCTTTAAGATCTTTTGCCCTCTCAACTATTTTGTGTATAATTGGTAGGTAAGCAACACAGACTTGTTTCAGAAATATACAAACACATTCCCTTTCCCCACAATATGCATTTCTGCTACTTAGTTTCCACTCAGTGAAAGTCTCCTTCATTTAGTTATTCATAAGGGTTCATTGAGCCCCTACTAAGCCCTGGACACTGTCCAAGGTACTGGAGAGGAAATGATGACACACACAGGCTCTACTCTCATGGAAGGTGCCCTGTGCTGGGGACAGAGACCTCTCAGGAACGACATGCAAGGTGTGTCTAAGAGCAGAGCTGGAGGAGGGATCATCTGCCACAGAGACTGAGACGGAAAAGCCATGGGGGGAAACCAGGAAGGTGGTGTTTTTGAAGCTTCAAGAAGGGACTGGCGGGTAGTGGTAGTGGTGTTTGAAGGCTGGAGGAGGTGATGATGGGGTTAGTGTGCAGAGGTCACTGTGTGACCTTGGCTGGCACTGGACTGTGAGGCTGAAGCCCCATCTCAGCAGGTTGTGGAGAGAAAGAGAATGGAGACAGGAGAGACCCCACTGGTGCTCGGCTGAGACAGGGAGGAAAAGCAGGAGTGGGAGGTAGTGTGTTTGGGGCTTTGCTGTTTTTGAAGAAATGGACCAAAAATTTGCCCTGTCAACTCCTGCAATTTGTTGTGAACCTTCCTGGGTCTAGCCACTTGTATCACAGGCAGTTTTTAGGGAAAGGTCCGGGGACCCTTTATTCTTCCCTGCTGGGTTCTTAACTCTACTGAGGTCAGGACCACATCTCCCCCATCACTACTGCTTTCCCTTTTAAAAGTTTAATTTCTAGCCTGACTGTTGGTGGCACAATGGATAGAGCATTGACCTGGGATGCTGAAGTCCCAGATTTGAAACCCCAAGGTCACAGGCACGGAATCTTCAGCTTGAGTGTGGATCATCGACATGGTCCCCTGGTTGCTGGTTTGAGCCCCAAAGTTGTTGGCTTGAAGCTCAAGGTCACTGGCTTGAGCAAGGGGTTATTGATTCAGCTGGAGTACTTCAGTCAAGGCATGTATGAGAAGCAATCAATCACCAACTAAAGTGACTTAACTATGAGTTGATGCTTCTCATCTCTGTCCCTTCTTGTCTGTCTGTCCGTCTGTTTCTCACAAAAATAAAGAAAGAAAAAGTTTAATTTCTAAGGCCTTTTTCCAGTCACTCAACACACTTAAAAAAATTAATGCATTTCTGCATTCCTCCTTGTGGAGTATAGATAATATCTTTCTTAGGCACTTCTCAGTCATTTTTAGTTGTGCGTCAAAAGAACAAAACATTCCACGAATTTGAAACTGTGTGTATTTTCACTGTCCATTGTGGGGCCTAATGATGTGTCCTGGGGCTAGATTATAGTGTGTGTGGCACTGAACCCAGGGAGGCAGGAAATGATTTTGGAAATTCCTGGGATAAAGGAAGCAGCAGATGACGTTGGTGGCCTCTGGAGTGAGGTATCCAGAAAAAACCTACACAGCGAGCCTTTGCATTTTGGTCTTCATAACGTGGATCGCATAAAATTATAGGGCAAGTGGCATTATTTTTTTCTCCTTTTCTGTTGAGACTACTTGCAGAAAGGGAGTCACAGCCCGGGGGAGAAATCAACCTGAGAAATGCTCACTTGGGATGTCATCAAACAGAAAAAGGTGTTGCCTTGTTTGCTGCTCAAAAACATTTCTTGAAGCACAAGCCAGAGTGTTTACTGCTCCCTGGATATCCATCCCTTGCCTGACTCTGTAGCTGCCTATTTATTGGGGTGATTTGCCTCTTCAAACCATATGCTCTGGGACCGACCACAGTGGTGACCAGCTTTGCTGAGCTGTGACTCTGAATTGAATTTTCTTGAATGCTGGCTTCTGCTGAGCTAGCCGAGAAGACTGTACAGAATGCCCGGGTGATTATTAGAAGCCACCTCTGTAAAATAAAACAGTCTCTTTTGGGTAGCTTTCTTTGCTCTTGTGCCCCTGCCTCTGTCATATGGGGACAGTGCAGCATGGCAGAATCATGAGGTTGGGGGTGTGTACAGGGTCTCATTTCTGATGTGATGCAAATGGCTGTGGGTGGAATTCCATACCCAGGAAAGAAGACTGACTTGTTTGCCAAGAGAGTCCCCTGACACTGGGGCTATTATGCCGAGGACAATGGTCTTGTGTCCACTTTGACTATGCCCAGTTGTGCAAGAGCTCGAGGCGGGGACATGGAATGCCAGCCTGGGAACCCAGGCTGCCAGGTGACTTGGTCTTTCCACATGCATCCTGCTGGGCTGTGGGCTGTGTGGTTGCCCGTGGGTCCCAGGGAATACTTGTGAAAACAACACGCTTCCCTCACTGACCCTGAACGTGGAGAGGAGGAGGGATGTTGGTTCGGGAACCTGTGTTTTATTAACTGTGACTTTTAGTAACTGAGAAAGAGTAGTTCTCACTGCAGGTTTTTTAAGGGTGCTCCATTGTCTTGACTAACAGAAGCACTCTTCTCTGGCAGGCCTGAACTTCCCTAATTTGCCTCATGATGAATTCTGTTTTATTCCCCCATTCTACCTTCCTCCCCTCTCTACTAAGCAACTTGAAAAGCTCGTCTTGTCTCCAGGAAACTTTTAAATCTAGGACACAGAGAGAGTGATGAGGACTCAGGGCCCTCTGAGTTACATATATTAGTTACGTCTGCGTGGACTGAATGACTGCTATTAGGCCTTGGTGCTTGCCAAGGTGCTTGCATTTGGAACTTCATTCTAATGATGGATAAGGTCTGGGCAGTTGCTGTTTTCTCACGGACCATGTCTGATTTTGTGATGTGTAAGAAGAAATATATATTTGAAATTTGTCCCAGTTCCTGGCAGGGCTCTTGAAACCCTTGGAAGTTCCTAAGCCAATTAGAGTGACAAAGGTATCTTTTGTTATTCATAACAAACTCCTTTGGCCACACCCAAAGTACATTAATGAGCTGGCTTTTGGAAAGGAGGGGGACTAACTTGGAATTAGAGGGTTGTAACTTTCAGCCTTACCTCCCTGAAGGAGAGAGGGGTTGGAGGTGGAATCAATCACCAATGGCCAAAGATTTAATCAATTTCACCCAGTGATGAGGCCTCCATAAAAGTCCTCAATGACAAGATTAAAACTTAATGTGACATGGGAAGTGACCAGAACTGCAGAACAGGAAGAATTGATGGAGAAGGGGCACAAAGCAACCCTTTGGAAAGAACAGAAATTTCTGTATCTTGGTTTGGGTGGACACCATGTCTAAACTCATCAGTGGGAAAATCTAAGGTCTTGTGATTTTATTATATCTAAATTGTACCTCATTCAAACTGAAAAATGAAACCTGGACAGGTGTTCCCAGGTGCTATGCAGTGGAAATGAGGGGAGGCCCCAGTGGCTCAGGCTTTCCAAGTGAAATTGGAAGGCAGGAATTGCTGATCTCAGCCAGGTGACAGACCTGGATGACAGAAGAAGGGCTCTGCCTGGTAGCACCAATGGCTTGGAAAGAAAATCCTGGGTGTTCCACTGAGTTTGTGTGCTTTAAGGCTTGCTGTGCATCGAAGGCAAACTGTTTCCCCACCCTGCCACAGCTTCTTAATGGACTGTGTTCACATGTCAATATTATAACAGCTTTTTAAAAATCTTCTAAGTTTTTCCAAGTAATAAATTATTAGTTCTTACTTTTTAAAAGAGTTATTCAAGAGTATGGCCTTATTCAAGTAACCTGATGGTTTCTATTTCTTTCCCCCTTAAAAATAAAAGCTGCAGATTCTCGTTGACACTGGAAGCAGCAACTTTGCCGTGGCTGGCGCCCCGCATTCGTACATAGACTCGTATTTTGACACGAAGAGGTAAGTGATGGGCCCATGGTTGGGCCTGGCCAAGTTTGGGGGCACTGCACCAATACTTCAGAGTACCCTGAGGCAGGTCCTGGCTGGGTAGTTCAGTTGGTTAGAGCATCATCCCAACATGCTGAGATTGCAGGTTCAATCCTCGGTCAGGGCACATGTAAGAATCAACCAATGACGGCATGAATAAACGGCCGAGTTGATGTTTCTCTCTGTCTCTGTTGCTCTCCCTCTCTCTCTAAAAAGAAAAAAAAATCAATCAACAAAGTACTCTGGAGCAAAACAGCCAACAGCCAAAACTCTGTTTTATTTTGAGGAAAATGTGTGTGTGTGTGTGTGTGTGTGTGTGTGTGTGTGTGTGTGTGTGTGTATCATTCTGTGTATGTGTATACGTTTGTGAATATGTGTGTGTGTGTAGTGTTTGTATATGAGTGAGTGTGTGTGTGTGTGTGTGTGTGTTCATTCTGGGGAATTTATAAGAAATTCTAATAGTCTCTGTACATTCTCATGAGAATAGCTTTGGAATAATGCAAGTCAAACAGCAGTGTTGGAGGTGTATAACTTTGATGTTTATGGTGGCCTCCCTCATCCTGAAGTGGAGATGGGCTCGAGCAGGGAGAGGGGCACTGGAAATGAGGAGTATTGGGACTGTCTGGGCGGGGGTCTACGTTGCTTGGAAAGTCACCTAAACGAGTTTCTTTGTGATGCCTTGAAATAAAATGCAGAGGAAATGGGACTTACCTATATATATAATTCTAATTTCCCTGATGTAATACAAGGGAGAATAAAAGCAGGTGATTTATCGAGAGGTGACCAGTATCTCAATAGGTACACACTCTGGTTCGGCCGCAGTAGGAGACGCGTGATGCAGGGAGAGCTGAAAGCTTTCTATGGGCTCGCAGCGCCCTAGGCAGACCTGGTAAGAAGCAATGGAGGTAGACTCGGACACCCAGAGCAGCTTGGGTTGATGATGTGATTTTTCACATTGGGGAAGGCTCTTGGTAAAAATCCCTCCCTGAAACTGCATTGTGAGTTTCATCCCATCAGCACTTCTGTCATTCAAACTTCATTGGCAAGTATTGCTGAGCTCTTCTTAGTACCTGTAACACATTACTCACATGTTGACCTCTGTTCCTGACGATGTCTTTCTTATGAAGAGGGCTATTCTTCCACAGGGCTCCCAGGTTAGTTCCTAGCTGAACCAGATTGAAGCAGCACATCTCTGAATTGCAGGCAGGTTCTGGTCCGTCAGCTGTTACTGCACTGAGATTCACCTTACCTTCTTTCTTCTGTGTTCCCATGCCTTTATACACTTCTATTTACACAGATATATTCTTTTAAAGCCATGAACTGTGAAGATAATTGACTTTTTATGTAAATTATGTATGATTCATTTGTCAGATGCTTTCAGGTAACTTTGGAGTTGGCAAAAGGCACATTTTCCACTGTTGCATCTGATGGAAGCCAAGAGAACGTTCTCACTGCCTTTCTCAAATTTTTCACAAAGGTTTCTGTTCTGAAAGGCAGCTCTTGCGCTGTGGTGTCCCTGTGTTTGCTTGTCCCTCTGATCTCCCTGAGTTATAATAAGGGGTCTGGTTGGGTTTGTCAGCCTCTGATGCAAGTATCCCAGACTTTGGATATTCAGGTTTAATGCTTCCTGAAACATTTCCCAGTAATTGGAGATTTGGCTTGGGGTTCTTTGACAAGATCTCTTTGATTTATGGAAGGAGACATCAGGCTAGCATTAGTCATTCGTGTGGTTTGTTCCCGTCAAGCCCACTCTTTGTGGTCCTGAGTGTTCCAGTGAGTTACTATGTAGCCAAAAAAAAAAAAAAAGATGGTGTATTTTTTAAGATGTGTTTCTTTTTTAACCAATTAAACAACCTCCAGCCATTTGGCTTGATGAGAGATTCAATATACTCATCTCTCTGACCTACTAATCTATTCAGGAAATTAAGTCTATTTCTGTTAAAACCTCTCCTCCTCCTTCCTCTACTCCATCTGGGGTGAAGCCGCAGAGCAGGGTGACAAGGGGGAGCGGTTTCCTTTCCTCAGCAGGTGCTTGTAGGTGGAATTCGGATATGAGAGAAGTACCTGGTGACCTCCTTAAGGAGGCAGACTGGCCCCCCGAGACCACATGCCTCATCTGTCCATGTGACAATGACAGACATTTTTGCTTGATTCTTTTTTTTTCTTTTTTTACATTTATTTTTAATTTAGTGGGATGACATGGTTCACCAAAACGTGCAGGTTTCAAGTGTATAACTCACTATAACACCCTCTACATAATTTCTTGAGCCCACCCGTGGTTTGTGTGCCCCGGAGGGGACTTGCTCTGTTGGAACCTGCTATCATTTGCCATTGTTGAGAACCCGGGTGGGCAGACTAACAGAGAGCCCCTAGGCCATCAGTGACAGGCTGTTCTGGTCATTTCCAAAACCATGGAAGAGCCAGAGGGGTATCTGGTTCCCAGGTCAGGCCAGCAACCCTGAAGGTAACTCTAAAATGTGCAGAAGTGTCCCAGGAAAGTCTTGGCCAAGTCCTTTAGGACCTTCCCTGGGTGGGGTAACCTCGGAGTAGAGCTGACCCGAGGGTTCATCTTTTGAGCTCTGCCCTTCCTCCTTCTCCTTTATGTTCTCTGAAAACAGTCATGAGTTTTTTCACAATAATAAAATGTGTTAGGCTCTTTTCTTCTCCATTCAATTGATGTCACTTTTTAATCCCATGTCCCCTGAACATTCTTATCAGAGGGAGAACGTCTCCTGAATTTGGTTCAAAGTGATTTTATTGCTGTGAGTGAACTTTTCCCTGGCACCCCACATCCATGACTGATTGCTGTTTCTGAACATGCGGAATGGATGGTACAAGGGAAAAGCCAATCTGGGCTCTCTCAGTTTGGTTAATTAATGTGCACAGCCACTGAGAGCTGAAGCCCTTTAACGCCAAGAATAGGACGTCAGAACGCGAGGATGGAGGAATGCATTGGGTTTTTAACTTAATGCTGGAAACTGTGCACTAGTCACACTCAGAGCTGCTTACAGTTCATCGCTGGGGCTTTTGCTCATGGAGGTTTAGTTTGAGGATCCCTGGGAATATAAGTTTAGAACTACTTTTTCTCCATTATCTAGGACTGTGCTTTCTGCAAGGGTCAGCACTAGCCACATCTGGCTATTTCATTGATGTTAAATAAATGGTTAGTGTTTTTAGTCATACTATAATCACATTTTAGGTGGTCAATAGCCACCTCATCATTAGAGACTATTTCTCACACCGAGGTCTCTTGGGCAGTGCGGGACTGGAATACACAACAGCTCTGCCTTTTGGAAACCTGCCAGGTTCTGCCACCTCCCACACCGCCATAACCAAGTCTCCCTCACACCTTTTCCCCTTCCCGTGGGGTGGCTAGACTTCAGAATGAGACAGTTTGGGATAATCCATAAGAGAAACTCTAGAGGAACATTTTCTAGGGGGGGGGGGGGAAATCTTACATTTTCTGATAGTTCAGACATTGAATAAAGGTGATTATGTAATTAATTATAATAACAGCAGCTATTTTTGTTGCATTCCTTCTGTGTTCCAGGGTTTTGTTCTAGATGCTTGATAACATTCACTCTTTTAATCCTCCAAAGTAACCCAAGAGGTATGGTACTATATTATCCACATTTTTTAGTTGAGGGAACTGAGGCACAGAGAGGTTAAATAACTTGGCTCACGATCACACAGCTAATAAGAGGGTAAACTAGTACTTGAACCCTAGCAATGTAACTCCATCTGCTTCTTGTCTCTCTGCAAATGGCAACAAAATATCCAGAACGTTCACCCTGTACAGGGGAATAGTAACCTGCTCAAACACTGTAGAAGACGTACTCAGTAGATGTTCAGGCTCTTATGGTTTACATAAGATTCCAATGTTTTTGGTAGGCCAGACACAGTAAAAACAAAACAACTTCTCAAAAGAAAGTCATGGTACTTTCAACTGTTTTAAGGAGATAAATAATCTTCAAGATCAGGAGTTGGCAAACTAGGGTCCATAGGCTACATTGGACCTGCTGTCTATTTTATAAATGAAGGTTTTTTAAACTGAATTTATTGGAGTGACACTGGTTAACAAAATTATAGTTTCCAGCTGCCCAATTCTATAGCATATCTCTGTACACTGTATTGTGTATTCACACCCCCCAAATCAAGTTATAAATAAAGTTTTATTGGAACATAGGCAGGCACAGTAGCTTATGTATTGTCAGGAGCTGCTTGCTCATTATCCTTGCAGAGCTGAGTATTTGTAATAGAGGTCATGTGACCCACAAAAGCCCAAACATTTATTTTCTGGCCCTTTACAGAAAAAGGGTACCAACCTTGTGCTAGATCACTTTCGCCAAGCATTTAAAAATAATTAGCTTCTTCTGTTAGCAGTAGCGTATATTTGAACTTGAGGAATGACCCCTAATTGTCAAAAGGGATTGAATAACTCACTATTTTTATTAATAATCAGTGTACAGGAGTGCCACCCCAGCTGTCTACCAAGCGCACCTGAATGTCCATGGTCACTAAAGCTTGGCACTGATCCTCAGGTGCCCACCTCTCTATGACTGGACTCTGCACATTCCTTGTGTCATTGCTGGAGGGTGCCAGGGCCCACCACTCTCACATTGTCATCTGCACCTGCCCTTGTCAGGAGATGTGCACACAAAGCATTCACTTCATGCTGCTCTCTCTTGAAGGCAAGTGAGCCAGCATAGGAAGTAAATACTAAAGTTACACATTCTTCGTATTTTCTATTCTATTAGGAAGTTGGAACAAAGTAAATTTCTTCAAAATATGTCTACAAGGCATTTTTGAAATAACTTTTTTCCTCTAGTTATTAAAGTTATATATGCAAAAACTGTGGTGGGCCTAACCACAAGAGCAAGCCTCCTCCCCTCACAAAACCCCACCCTGCAGAGGTAGCCACCGTTGATATCTTAGTGTAATTACTTGTCTTAAAAATTCTGCCACATATATAAGATTTTTCCTTAATTTTCTATGCCACTGAAAATTTCTTAATAAACACTGCTTTTTAGTGCAGCATACTATTCCTTCATGTGATGTACAAAGATTTACTAAACAATTTCCTTTTTACTGGGCACTTGGGTTGTTTCCAGCTGTTTGCTATGATCAGTAAAACATGAGGACTGTCTTTGTACGTAAAACATAACGACTGCCTTTGTACATAAACCTCTGTCTGCTTCCTGGGTGTTCCTTAGGATCAAAATCTCAGAAGTGCAATTTACTGAATTAAAGACAGTTATTTTAAAACTTCTCAGATGTACCAAGAAAAAAAAGGTCTTGTCATCTTGGATCAAATCACATTCCTAACTTCAAAGAAGACTACTCTCTTTCATGTAATCGTATAACAAAGACTTGTGAACCTGAATGTTTAGAGACTTACTATTAAAACAACATGAAATGAAAACTGTAGGCCCACAAGAACACTCTAGAATTATCTGTTGGGTAATCTGACACTTCTCATAAATTTGACCATTGTCCTCTGGAAACGGCTTTTAATGCCCACGTATTTACTGATAGATCGTCCTTGGACGCCTTGCTGTGTACAGTCCATTTGAGTTTTCAAACTCAAATTACTGTAAGAATTACCTCACATTATTAAACACCCCAGAGCCTCGACACCTGCTGTCCTCTCCCCAGGATGTCCTTCCCCCATGGCTCCTTATCTTTGTATGCACTGCCTTCCCCTCCCCCCCCTTCATTCCCTGGATAGCTCTTATCACTGTCTGCAATTTTATGCATTCCTTGGCCTGTTGTCTGTCTCTGTTCCAGTGGCCCTGTCCATTGTCTTAGGTTGTTTGCTATTGTGTTTGAGTGACTCCTACCCTTAGGGCCATAGGCATATGGGGTTGTAGATGGTATCACAGTGATTTGTGTCACAGCATGCAATTTGCTTCCTCCCCTCACATTTTGCTGTGAGTATAAACAGCTTTGGGGCATTGAAGGAATGCCCTGAAGGAAACTGTGACGTCAGGAAGTAGTGTGGGGCCTGAAGAGAAAGGCACGTGGTGTTGGTGAGCATAGCTTTGTCTTTATTTGCTATAGTGAATCCTAGGCCACTGCTGGCAGAAGCTGGTGGCACCTCATTCTAGACTGCTAGCCCCTCCTTGTGTCACAAAGCAGTGGTGTAGGGTCCCCACAGAGCCAGACGGCCAGGCAGGTACCCAAGTTGGGCTGTGCCTTCCCAGACTAACACAGCTAAGGAAAGCAGCTGACCCACGGAGTTTTGCTGAGGCACAGAGAAGCATTATACAGAGGGGCTACATGTTAACCCAGCATCTCATTACACCTGGCACAGAAGACGCCTTACCCAAACAGTATTGATGACGTTCTCTGGGAAATTAAACTGGGTCGACATCAACACTGTTAAGAATTGCTCACAGTTGATTCCGTGCTTAGGACAGCTGCCCTTACCATCATAGCAGCCATCATGCCAGACAGACACCCAGACATAGTCCTTTCCTTTCTCTTCTCCCTCCAGGTCCAGCACCTACCAATCCAAGGGCTTTGATGTCACTGTGAAGTACACACAGGGGAGCTGGACCGGCTTGGTGGGGGAGGACTTTGTCACCATCCCCAAAGGCTTCAATAGTTCTTTCCTTGTCAACGTCGCCACTATCTTTGAGTCAGAGAATTTTTTTCTGCCTGGGATTAAATGGAATGGGATACTTGGACTGGCGTACGCTGCCCTGGCCAAGGTAAGACTAACCCAGAATCTAAGTAAAATGAGTGATGGAGGATTCTGAACACCCGTCATTAGAGAGACTGATGAATAGGTCCAGGCTGTCAGAGATGGTCCGTTAGAATCACAGGATTGAAACAGACCACAGGTCACACAGTTAATGACATTTCTAAGCATTTTTTTTAATTAAATTGCGTGGCACAGTTCTTTGAACCATCTGGCAAGATATACTGTTAGCATTACTTTTATTGTCTGTCTTTTATTTTTATCTGTTTTACTTGTATCATTTGAAAATATTGAGAATCTGAATCACTTTGATTAAGGTTTTGTTTAGAAGTTTTAATTAGCATCAGGTGAAAAGAAAACACATTTATTGAATTTATATGTGTAAAGCCAGTTTCCATGGCCACCATCACAACTGTAAGGCCCATGCAGGTTTGCATTTGATTTGGACAGACGGTAATGAAACAATGGAGCCAAGAACTGGTGGGCCATTAGCTTTAATCCTAGCTTGCACCCAGCAGGCAAGAAATACACACAATAGGAAAACACTTACCTTTCCATTCAGGGCTCCCAACGCCACTGACTTATCCGAGTTTCCTAGAATCAAAAGTTTCTACCTCACCAGCCTTATTCACCTCTGTTCCTCATCGCCTTCTCTCTGTACAGACTCTGCACAAACTGGCTTCTCCTTCAGCACTCTACCATCTTGGCTGCTTCTCCTCTCCTCCACGTGGCCTTTCTCTGCTCTCCTCTCTGGTCTCCTCCTAGAATGTAATCACTCTTTCCCCAGAACATGATCTCTCTTCCTTTTAAAACCTTTTGGCGCGAAAGCCCTCCCCCAACACATATTAACATAATTACACCCATCCCAAGCAAGAAGGGCAATTAATATTATCACTTGGGCAACGGGCTTCCATGTTGGCAGTGCCATCTTTAACAAAGTGAACATAATATATTTTATCTGCCCAACAATATGTTCATATGAAGATAGAGCCTCTGGGAGACACTGGGGCCTTGGCAGGGGAAGGGGGCCCCAGCAGGCTGAGAGAGCCTCGTGCCCACCCCCACCCCTGTGGCTCCAGACCACTTCTGAGGGGACACCTGGAGCCAGAGTAGGGACAACTTGAAAGACCACCCTAGGGATTGCTAGCCACTTGAAGAAAGTTTGGAACTTTGCTTCCGTCAGCATCAGAACCTTCACAAAACAGGGAAAGGCAGGATTGAATGGTCCCCAGTATTTGTACTGGGCTGACTCAAAGGAAGCAGTGCTGGTACAGGGAGGGAGTAGGCAAGCTCGCCAACGCCTGGGGAATTTCCACCAAGAAGGGAAGCGTTGGCAGAGGCAGGAGGGCTAGACACCGGCGCTCCTCTGGGCAGGTCTGCATACACCTGAGCAAAGCAGAAGGAGGTCACCCCTCCTGCCTGAGATCGGGCACCACACCTTGTTGCTCAGGGTCAGGCTTTGAGCCAGAGCTAAGTGGGAAACAGAAAAGAAGCCTGGTCACAGGATCAGCAGGCTGGTGACAGCGGAGCCCCCATTGGTCCCAAAGGGAAAGCCTATTTTCTCTCCTCATACAAACATTTGTTTCAGCTCAAGTTTACTAGCAAATGGGGGAGGGGGGAAGGGAAGGGGCCATGTAGGGGCCAGCAAGCAGGAGGGTCCCCAGCCCCATGACTTCTCAAGGAGAAAGAATAGCCCATGAGACAGAAGGCTGAGAACTTTACAATGTGTCGGTTCCCATGACCTCTGCACAAGGTGGACTTTGTAAGGCCAAGTTATCCCCACTTTCAAGATGTACACACTGAGGGACAGAGATTCACCCCTCATCCAAGGCAGTCAGAGCCCCCAGGTACATGTCTCACCATCTGTGGAGCCCAGACCGGTTCAGGAGCACCCTCTTTTCTCAGTATCATAGGCCGAGCTTAATATGAGATTTGCACACTGGAAATAACTTATGTTCCTTAATACATTGTCACCAACAATGTGACTTTGAAAATGACTATATTTATATGCTGATTCTTTGGAAGATGGCAGAGGAAAGCTAAATTATCTGGAATTAATAATATGTAAAACCCCTTGGGAATAAACTACTTGAGGTTTTTGGGGATGTCCAAACTCTCTACAGTGACCTGTAATCTTTTCATCTGTGCAGTTCCGAGGTTACCAACAATGGGCTCCACATTCTTAAAGGAGATGGTAATTCACGTGCAGGAAGCACGGCTGGAAACAGGACAGGCTGGTCTGGGTGGACACCCAAAGGTGCTTCTGAAGTGGGTTGATGGGGCAGTGAGTGGTGGCCATAGTGTGTGATGGTCCCTCCTCAATCCCAGATCTTCCCACCAAGGATGTGCATCAGAACCGCCCACAGGGTCTCTCACTACAGATGCGTGGGTCCAACCACACACCTTCTGAACCAGGTTCTCTTGGTTGTGGGATCAGAGTGCTGTAAAATCTGTACAGGGATCCTGGGGCACAGTCCTACTGAGGAATGACATAACAGCATAGTAACAGATCCCTGAGTGTGTGCCAGGCACTGTGTCAAGCCCTGTATGAGATACCAACCCACTTAAGCCCCAGGACAACTCTATTTTATCCCTATTGTACAGTTAAGGAAACAATGGGTCAAGTCACAGGGTTAATAAGTGCTGGAGCCAGGATTCAGTTCCGAGCAGTGTTTACCTTGCTGCTTCTCAGGAAGATGGGCAAAAGGAGATGGGCAAAATGGTCAGCACCCGGCCCAGCCCATTTCAAGGGATGCCTTTCTCTCTCTCAAGGACCCAAACACAAAGTGTGGAGACAAAGGCTACACGTAGACATTGTACCAAATTCTGCCAGTTTCTACAACGCTGAGTGGGAAACCAGTGCAAATGAACTGAATAAATGGAAAGATTTATATCTGTCTGATAATGGAGCTCTCCTCTTCCTTCCTCCAGAATTATCTCATGGATAATAAATGACCATGCCTTCTGTTAACCATAGCTGGTTGGAATGTGGCATCTGTGCTACCACAGTTAAGTTCTCACCAAGACCTAACACTTGCAGTGACTTACTCTCAGATCTCCTAGTTGTCAAAGCCAAAAGCTCAGTGCAAGTCTGTGACCTTCCTTTATGACCACCAGCACCCGTGGTCCCACCCCCAACTCAGCCATCCATAGACCATCCCTCTTTCTCTTGAGTCCTGGAGAAATGGGGATATCCCATTAAATGTACAGCTCCATGTAAGGAGGACATCCAGTGAAATATGGCTGTGGGGAATAATACAGCTTCCCAACTTGAGAAGTATAGCATTGTTCCTGTCCTGCTAATTCCCTGCTCACCAGAGTTCAGCAGACAGGTCCCTGAGCTAAGCCTTGTCCCACCATCTGGGATCTGAGGTAAACTGTTCCCATACGTCAGGCACCTCTTATTAGTGTGATGGACAACTGCAGCTATTCTCTCCTTACCCCAAAATGTCCACAGTTAGAACCTACCACCACCCTCGGTAGTCCGCTCCCATACCTCCACACCCGCCTCACGAGGCAGCCATGATGATAAATGTGACAGCATTCTAATAGCTTCCGGAAATACTTACATTTTTACAACACAGTCATACCAAAAAGGAAAGATACCAAGTAGTAGGAAATCCTATTGGAGGTTTCTAACTTATTGTTGAAAGTCCTTAATCATAAGCTTGTTTATTGTTTAGCCATGAAAAAAATTAAATGTTAAGTATAAAGCAGCATCTACCCTGAGTCGTTCCTTGTCTAGAGTATACAGCGTGAAGCACTGTCCTTTATCATCCTCTTGCAGCCATCAAGTTCTCTGGAGACGTTCTTTGATTCCCTCGTGACGCAAGCAAAAATCCCCAATGTCTTCTCCATGCAGATGTGTGGGGCGGGACTGCCCGTGGCCGGATCTGGTACCAACGGAGGTAGTCTTGTGGGTATCTTTCAGTCTTCAACAGGCGAAAACTCATTAATCATTGGGGCTCCTTTTTTCATTTTATTAAAAACCCTGATAGAAATATTGGACATATAGGCAAACACAGTTCCTAGAAAATTTTGATAATCTTTACTGTAGAAAGCTTTTTAAAAGATGGATAGAATTGGGTATTATTTTTATCGTTCCTAATCATCCTGCCATCCAGAAGATGATTCTCATTGCTTCCCCAAATTCTATTAAAGCTTTTTAAAATTTTCCCTTTGAAAGGTAACTGGTAAAAAAAAAAAAAAAGTAACTGGTTTTGATGGGTGGGGGGAGGGGCAAGTGAGAAACAGGGAGGGATGTACCAGGCGGGCCTTACTCCGGGGAGGGGAAGAAAGGGGATGCCTGTGATTTTGTAAGTTTGGGGAGACAGGGACAAGGGACACCTGTATATCCTTTCTCTCTCTCAATACACATACACACACATGCACACACACTCATGCAGATAAAAGTGTTTATTAGTGACTCATTCAAGGCCATGGCCCTGTGGACATGCTGTAGCCTGAGTGTCCCCTTTATGGAACCTGCACCCAGACATCTAAATAGGAGGTGACAGGAGAAGGGACAGGAGGCTCCTCCCTCAGGGCGGGTGCTGCCTAATCCTCTGCTCTCCCGCTATGAGAAGCAGGCACAGCTAACTTCCATTTGTTAGCAGTATACTTGCTCTTAACACCTTTCTACCCCTTTCCAGGGGAAAGGGCAGCCCAGGATTTGTAGGGTAAGGTTATATAGTTTTGCAAAATAAAGTTTTGGTTAAGGACGCTCCGTTTTGTTCAGCACTCCATACAGATGTGTGGGATGAGAGAGCTCATCCTCTGTCTTCTGAGAAACTAAACGTATTGTGGGTCTGGGTGGTTAATATTTTACTGCATTTCTTTCGGGACAAAATCTCCATAGTGTAAAGGTGGGATTCCCTGCTCTTTCTTTGGATGAAAGAAGCCACCAAAGCATCTTAATTAGACTGGGACAGAATATTGTTTGACCTTTGAATACTTGGCTGCAAAATCTTCCTGCTTGATTCCCAAGCTTAATATGTTTGTTGTGTAACATCAGACTGAAGTGAAAGTACTATTTCCAGTGAAGGTGCGCCTTACAAGGGCATGCTGCTGTGTGAGACTTTTATGCCTATATATTCTTTCTCTTACTCTTGTGACTGTTTTCCTTCCCAGGTGCTGGGTGGAATCGAGCCAAGTTTGTACAAAGGAGATATCTGGTATACTCCAATCAAGGAGGAGTGGTATTATCAGATAGAAATTCTAAAATTGGAAATCGGGGGACAGAACCTTAACCTGGACTGCAGAGAGGTAGCTACACTTTGAGCTCTTTGTGCCTACCTGTCTGTGTGTGCCTGGATCACCTGAATATCACAGCTGGGACATGAATATGAAATCAGAAGGCACATTACATTGCAAGATAAATTAAGGGTTCATGACATTAAAAGGTTCAGGGCCTTCTGATTCCTCTTAAAAAAAAGTTTTCTTACCACTATTTGGCTTAATAGGGGAAAATCAACCTAAAGTGGTGAGTGAGAAGTACCTAGAGCTACACCTTTTGCTTGGACTCTGTTGAAGAGGATGCATTATACAGTGTAAGGGGACAGAGAGGGTCTAAAAAATCAGCCACATGAAACCAAAAATAAGTCATTAGTTTTATCTTCCATTCAGAGCTACCTGCTCCCCAGGATATAATTCTCACTCGAAGAAAAGCTATACTCCAAGGATGAGCATGGCTTGCTATGCCAAAAGGAGGCAGGCCTGCAGCTCTGTGAGGCCAGCTTTCTCTCTAACCTTGTGCACACCTCTTGCTGCATTGTGGCTTCTTTGTGGCCCGTAATGGCATTGTGATCATGAGGACTTGAGGGAGCCTCCATCTGCTACACTTTCAGAATGGTCTATGAAAACCACTGTACTTCATTAGAGTCCTGCCTTATATACCTCCAGCCTTTCCATCCCTTCCTTCCATACACACCACTCAGTTCACCACAAATGCCCCTATGCACAGGTGCCTCTGAGACACCCATGAGAACTTGATCAATGGTGGTCTGTTCGTCCACTGTGATAGTGCTAAGTCCACACTGTGTTTATTGTCAAAAGACACTTATTTGCCATTAAGGAAGCCAGTGGTAGAATCAAAGGGCCTAAAATAAAATATAGCCAGTTTATGTGTTTGTGTGCATGTGAGATCCTCTTACTGAATGTGGCTCTAGTTCTCCCTCCATTGGCAACATAATAGAGAGCTGACTTTGTATGATTTACGTAAATGGCATTTAATGTGTCATTGCAACTTCTGGAGATAAGTGTGTCTTCCTTCTTTTCCCATGGGGGCTCCTTGGCAAGGGAATTTGGGCACCTCTGCATAAGGAACAAGCTCTGCTTTGGGAAGGTTGTTGATTTTTGGTCAAGTTGCTTCCTTTTTTGGCCTCAGTTTCTTTATCTGTGAAGTTGGAGCTTGTTTTCCAAGCTCTGAGCATATAAAATTAATTGTAGCCACCAAGGAGGCAGGTGGGCTGCCTGAATTTGTAGAAAACAGAGGCACAGTGATGGTGGCTGGAGCCCTGTGCTGATGTGGAGTGCCCTGTCACTCATGAGGCTTCTCCCCACCCCTCCCCTTCTTCTAGTATAATGCGGACAAGGCCATCGTAGACAGCGGCACCACACTGCTGCGCCTGCCCCAGAAGGTCTTCGATGCAGTGGTCGAAGCTGTGGCCCGCATGTCTCTGGTGAGTTCTCAGGGCGCTGGTGAATCTCGGAGGACACTGGGTCATGACCTCATGCTGAGTAGTGGTGCCATGTGTTCTCATTGTTTCCATCTGAGGACTTAGAATGATTGTTTGTTCTTTAACTATTACTTATAAAGTTCACAATCTTAGTCTTTGATGTTAATCAGCAAGTCATTTCTTTAGTTTTAACCTGAGAGGATGTGGACCTGAAGGAGTAGGGCCTTTTTGTATTCCAAATAATAGTGAGTGGGTGTAATGCATTATTTTACTCTGAGAGAAAAAGCACTTGGTAATATGCTACATTATAATAAATAGGGAACCAGGAATGTGTTTATAGCCTTTAAAACTAAAGATATAAAGCAAAAACCGTACTTCTTTTAGGCCTTCATTCACACCATGTTGGGATTTTAATTCTTCCGTGAAAGAATGGATTCACAGAAGACAAGGACTTATTGGCCAATATAGTAATTATTGTATGGTCATGCTCGGAAATACAACTGAATTCATGGTCAAGGACAACATGCCTTTTGGGGACCTGGCTAATGGTAGTCCCAGTGTGACCCCAACATTCTTGTCCGAGGCATCAGAGTAGACAAATGGCATTGATTGGAAAGATCACAGCTTTGGGGTTGTCCAGTGGCACTGAAATTAATTTAGTTGTTGGCATGTCTTGGCAGAGTGCCTGGAGAAAGGTCTCGTAGCCTCTGAGAGCCTCTGCATTGTCAGTGGGCTTGTTCTGAGGTTTGGGTTCAGGTGCCAGGCATAGCAGGTGCTCGGTAAAGAGAAGCTTCTAGCTGATGTCTAAACACGGTGCTGCTACTGCTTGAATACAATATAAACATTTCTCTGGGCTTCTTGGGTGTTTTTATAAGTGTCCATCTGTGCAGGGCCACCTTCACAATGTTACCAAAAATGAGTGTTTCCTGCAGTGTCTTTATCCCAGTATCAAATTGGGCTGAGTATCTCCCTACTCCATTGGGATGGCTGAATTCAAAAAGCATCGATAGGACATTGAATAGCAGTTATTTTATTACGGGGAAAACTTGGGAAGGGAGAGAAGGCTTGTGGTCATCCTGAACCAAAACTTCAGACGTCTAAAACAGCCTTGGGAAGAGCAGCAGGCAAACAAAAAGAAGGCAGAGGGGAAATATTGATAAAAAAGAAAGAACATGGAGGCCATTTTGGAACTAACAGGTCTTCAAGGCGACAGCCCACAGCCATCTAATATCTGCTGAATGGGTGTGTGTGTGTGTGTGTGTGTGTGTGTGTGTGTGTGGCATTTTTAGAGCCTTAAACTTAGAATGCTAGCTGCACGTAAGACCAGGCTTGAAATCTGGAGTAGTCAGCTGATTTTCCCCAATAGTAAAGACGTCCTCAGTAGAGTGAACATGAGCATCTTCATATGTTCTGAGCTATACATGCTTTCCCACTATGCCAAGGAAACGCTGAGAGCCTCCGTGTGTGACTCTAGCATGCCTCACGTAGGCCCCTGCCGACTGAAGTCAGCCCTTCTCGGGGCTGTGAGAACGCGGGGCTGTGGCTGACAGACAGAACACGGGGCTCTGGCACTCCTGAGGTCATCGTGTCATGTGTTCAGAAGGACTAACTATAAGAAAACCACGAGGTGGAAGGAAGGAAACTACAACATTTGTTTGCCTTGTCAACAACGATCCTGTGATTTCGGTGCCTGTGTCAGAAAGGAGGAAGCCGGGAAGGCAGTTTGTCTTGGGCGGGGTGTGTGGTATCTCTGTCTGTGTGTGTGGACCAAAGGAGGGTTTGTTCTCTCCATCTGCTGGGCTGGTCTAAGCCAGTCACTCAGCTCAGGTTTCCTGCTGCTTAGGGGAAGAGCTGGCTTCGGAGGGTGAGCACAGCACAGACATCGGGCTCTGGCTCCTGGCATGGGTTGTAGAGACAGGATTTAGAAATGAATGGTTTGTAGGTCTGTATTTTGAAATGACCTGGGGGGAGAGGGGGTTTGCGCATGACAGAGACCTTGGCTCAGCTGCAACACTGTGTGGCTCGGACCATGTGCTTCTCCCATTCTAAAGCACACGAGCAGGATGACCCCACTTTTAGATGATTTCTGACATTAAAGCTCTGTGACCTGAGGTCAAAACTGTCCCCCACATGGCTTAGTCCCTGGAGGCTTCCCAAACTCCTTTGCAGGCAGATGATCCCCCATCCACTTCTGAGCTGTGCCATTTAGGTGAGTTACTTGGCCTCTCTGAGCCTCATTCTCCATGTGTGGTTGGACGTGCTCTCAGTGCTGATGTTGGTGCTCTGAGCCCTGGGTGCAGGCCCAGCCACACCCTTTCCAGCGAAATGACTGCCCCACCTCTTACCATCTCATCTGGCAAGAGTTTCATTCCTAGGATGCAGTTCAGATGGACTTAATTTTTATAAAAGGAGAAATTATATTAAT
Organism: Saccopteryx leptura; assembly: GCF_036850995.1. Lineage (NCBI taxonomy): Eukaryota > Metazoa > Chordata > Mammalia > Chiroptera > Emballonuridae > Saccopteryx > Saccopteryx leptura. The sequence goes on along the minus strand of NC_089504.1, from coordinate 218,177,442 downwards.
GCCAGCATTAGAAATTTTACAGATCATTCCCGAACAGTCCAGGAGGACAAGCTTCGATGGATGAAGAGACCACAAGATATTTTCTTTCTTTGTTGCCCCAGGAGGGAGGATGGGTTGGTGCCTGCATGTGTGGTTGTGTAGCATGTGACACTCACACTGCCTTCATCTTGTGACACCATGACATCCTCAGTTCTTGCCCCATTTATTTCCACAGCATCCTTGCTTTCCTGCTCGACTTCCATCACACCCTTCTCTTGGCACTTCCCTTCCCTCTTCCTGGTTGTTGCTTTTGCTGGCCCATTACTCTGGTGGGTCCTCGGCCCCCTCTCCTCCCTTCCCTCTCCTAAGTGACCCCACCCACAGCAACATCACCGCTTTCCACCCTTTGGCCTGTAACTCTGGAGTTCAGCAGTCTAGCCTCAGGGCGGCCCCTGGAGTTTGGACTAGGAGAACAAGTGACCTACACACATCCTACTTGAAACCTTAATGACACCTGGCGTGCGGTAAAGCTCAGATCTCTGATAAATGATTTCTGATAAACGCACAATGGTGCCCCTGGTTCTCTCCCAGCCTGTTTCATGCCCCTTCCTGTCTTCTGCACCAGCCTCCATGGTCATCATCTGTGACATCCAGTAGAGTGAGTCCCATGCCCTGCCTTCCTTCCCCCAACATACCTCACTAATGACCACTCGCTGCTCAACTCAGCCCAGGTATTTCTACCTCGGGGACACTTCCTTGACAAACACCCCTCTCTCCTAGCTCTTCCCTATCATAGACTCCTCCAGCGGTCATCCAAGCCAGACTCTGTGCTGGAAGAGGCACATGTGTTAGAAGAGGAGCCTCCAGTACAATTCTCCCTCTGGGAGCGGGCAAGCACAGGGTAGGCCTGCCTGGGTGCCTTCACTGGTCCTAGTGAGATGGTGTGGTGGAACTTACAACTTTCGTGCTAGTGGACATGTGTGGGTACCATCCCCTGATGAGAGGCACAGGTGGACGTCCTGTGTTCCCACCCATTCATATTTCTTGCAAATCTTTCCTGAGGCTATCCCATGGGCTGGGTGTTAGGGCGACACGGGGATGCAGGGAGCAGGCCCCTGTCTTAGAGGACTCTGATTCTAGTGAAGGAAATGGAAGTCAACCAATCACAATAAATTTAAAACTGCAGGTGCTATAGGAAGGGGATGCTCAGTGGAGAACCAGCATTATATGAAGTAGTCAGGGAGGGCTTCCTGGATGAAGTATTATATGAGCTGAGATCTAGAAGAGGAGAGAGATGTTCCAGAAGACTGGAGCTCCCACAAAGGACTCTGCACCAGGAGGAAGCTTGCTAAGCTCAGGGAATTCAAAGGAGAGATGATGTCTGAAACGTCCTTAAGGGCCATATTTAGGATCTGATCTCTCTTTTAAAAAGGCATTGCCAACTGCTGTGTTACCGTGGGCGAGTTACTTCCCCTCTCTGTGCTTTGGTTTTCTCATCTGTAAAGCAGAGGGGTTCATGTTACTCCGCACTGATGGCAGAGTTTGGGGATTAAAGTGATTACTGCTGCAAAGCGTGTATAATGGTGCCTAACGCTAGTAAGTGCTCCGCATGCCTCAGTAATTTTAATAGTTGTTATTTTGTCATCACTGTTACTCTTCCAGGGAACTGGTGTCTCCACTGCACTGTCCAAATTAAACACTGTTTATCTCTGTGAGCATCTGGCGAGGTGACAAGGAGAGCTGGGAGCTGTTTCCTGTTGACGCACTGGACTAGTCATTGTTTCTCTCACGATCGTGTTTTGTCTAGATTCCAGAATTCTCTGATGGCTTCTGGACTGGCTCCCAGCTAGCATGCTGGTCGAATTCTGAAACACCTTGGTCTTACTTCCCTAAAATCTCCATCTACCTGCGAGACGAGAATTCCAGCAGATCCTTCCGCATCACGATCCTGCCTCAGGTACAGGCTTGCGTTTGTGCTGGTCCCTCTTCCATGCGTAACGTGCGGAGGTAAAGCACTTCGTGCGTAATGGATGTATTCAGAGGTCGCACCCGTGTTAGGTATTGATTATTAGATATGCAATGGTGCTGCATAACAAACCACCAGGAAAACCAGTGGCTTTAATCAGTGAGCATTAATTCCTGTTGGTGAGCCTGGCGGGCCTGCTGATTTGCTTGTGTGTGTTTGGTCAGCTGGTGGGTTGGCTGGGTCTAGGTTGGCCTTGTGGTCTGGAGGCCTCACTCATTAGCTGGTGGCTAGGTCAATGGAGTGATGGGGCTGTTGTCTAAAAGTCCAGCAATGCCTCAGATTGTGGTGACAGGGTTCTGAGTGAGAGAGAATAAACACAGGGCCTCCTAAAAGTCTTGGCCCAGAACTATTGTATCTACCATTTCTTGCACAGAGCTGCCTACCCAAGGGGAAGTAGATGCCAGGTCCCTATGCCGGGTAGGGGCAGGGCTGCCGCGTCACATCATACGGGCATGGACTACAAGAAAATGTCAAGAAATGAGGATATTTTTGCAACATCTCCCACAACACCAACATATGGGTTTTTGCTATTTATTTATGAATAAAGACTAAAACTGGATTTGCAGAGATGAAGACAACATGTTTTCTCATCTTCAATACATCATTGATTCCTTCTTCATCCTAAGATCTAACTAAGTAGACCAGTGTCTGTTCCTTTGTCATGTTCTTCCCTCTTTCTCGTCCTCTTCTCCCCATAGCTCTTCTGTAGCTCATGTCCCTCCTCCACCACTCCGGGAACTGCCAGCATGCCCTCCAGGCAGTCACCAGTCTGTTTTTCCTTTAGATCTTCCTAACCCAAAGCTGTCGATCCCACTGCTTAAATGCAGGTGGTCTGTTTCCCTGGTGTGGCTTTCGATGACCTGCCCACCGGGCCTTCCTTGCTCTCCAGCCCATCCCCTGTTACACCCTCCATCCTCTGCTCATTGGTCACTGCCTGCTCCCCTCTCCTGACCTTTGTTTCCGCCATCCCTGCACCAACCACCCTCTGCCTGAAATGCCCTCTGATCCTCACTCCATCTGCAGATCTAAGTCCTTCCCACCCTCTCAGACCGGACTCCAAACAGCCCATCTTTTGTTGACTCTCTGCTGAGCAGAATCACCCGTTTGTGAGCTTGCCCTTCAAACTCATAATGCGCATTTTCCAGGTTACTCATCTGACATGGGGTCATGTCTTTAGGGTATTTTACGCCATTGCCTTTCTTTCCTTTGACTTCTGTTTTCTGGAAACAAACACAGGCGCGCACACACACACACTTATATTTCTTTCTCAATTAAATTATTTCCTTGAAGATGAGAACCATGAGTTTAAAAGACCATCCCTCCTTCCCTAACTCTGTCATACAGTAGTAGAGGGTAGGGTCTGGTAACTGTTTGTTCAGTGGGTAAGTCCGTGCGCCTCTGCTAAGATTTGGTGGATCTGGGATAAAGGAGTGGGATTGGGGGACAGGAAAGGAGGAGTAATTTCAGAAGAAACCAGTAAGGAATGATGCTCCCTTTTCTCATATTTTCAACTTTATATGAGTGGGGGGTGGGGAGGGTACATTCCAGAAATGGGCACTAGTTGGGGAAAAGATAGAAATACAGCCCAGCAATGGACACACAGACTGAGCGCAGGAGGCCTGAGTTATGACCTATCTCAGGACTGCCTTTGACTCACACTATAACTTTAAGCAAATCATTTAGCCCTTTCTGTGTCTGCCTCTTTAACTCCAAAGGAGAAATAATAGTACTTGCCAGTGACATTTTCAGAAACCCGCCGTATCCTTGGATGAACAGTACTGCAAAGTGTGATGTTAGAATGATATGTTTTCGGCACCTTTAAAATAATGTACTCTTTATGATTACATTTCGATCTGTCAGCCAGCCAAATGTGGACATTATTTTATCAGTGTGGTTTGTAACTAAAGTTTAAACCTAGCTGGAGGACAAAGGTGGATGTGTGCTGGCAAATAAAAATGGCATATGGATGGCCAGCAGAGTCGAGGACTCGTAAGAAGCAGGAGGGAAAAGCAGGCACTCAGGGAAAAATCTATTATGTCCAGGGCAGGTAATAGCCCTCAAAGCTGAAGGGTCCCTGGGAATTGTCGGCTGCTTTAGGATTGAGCACTGGGTGAGTATAGGAATATAGGGAGACTGGTTTGGGGAAATTGCATTCTATTTGCGTATCTCTGCATAAAAATTCAGCCTTAGTCTCACTTATGCAACTCTAGATTTTTTTTTGCTTGACTTTGACATGTTCACGTTTTTTGTTTTTAGAAATCAACTTTTCCCACCATTTATCTGATTTTTTAATCAATGTCACCATGTTTGCTTTTCTTTGCCTTGTTGGAAAGGATTATAGGTGGACAGTTGTGAGTAATCATGAGAACCTCACACTCCTCAAGAACAGTGCTGGAGACATCTAACTCCTCGGCTCTGCCTGCCCAACCCCTTTCCTGACATTAGGGCAATCATAGGGCTCCTTGCCAACAAAATATCAGACTAGAGCCTCTCCCTGGCACTCCCAGGCACCAGCTATTACAGCCGGGCGAGGGCAGAAATGAGTCGTAGAAAGGCAGTTACCTTAAATTTGGTCTATCACCAATGCTGTTTTCCAAAAAGAAACACATGAGCTGAGTCCAATTTGGCCTGTTAAAAAATCAGTTCCTGGCTCACAGTCAAATTCTGATTTTTTTTTATATAGTCCTATAAATGTAAATAGTTTCATCTTAATACCACTGGTTCATCAATTTGTGCTCATTTGAGTTTAAGGCAGTGTTTATTCTGAGATCCAGAGAAGTACTTAAGCTTTCCAACATGTTACAGATTTACAGTCTGGAATTCTTATTGGATGTGGATTGGGACACCCAGAAAGAACAGAGTGAAAGACACAAGTTCTGTTTGCATCAGTATCATCAGTTGCACTGTACTTGATAATTGTTGGGGTTCCATTATGGAATTAGTTCACTCAAAGGTAGAGGTGTGTGTGTGTGTGTCTGTCTGTCTGTCTTTCTATGACAGCTAATTGTACCCCCCCACACACCTTTTTTTTTTAAGTAAGAGAGACAGACTCCCTCATGTGCCCCAACCAAGACCCACCTGGCAACCCCCATCTGGAGCTGATTGATGCTCTGCCCATCTGGAGCCATGCTTGCAACCAAGCTATTTTTAGCTCTTGAGGCAAAGGCTCCACAGAGCCATCCTCAGTGCCTGGGGCTGATGTGCTCGAACTAATTGAGCCATAGCTGAGGGAGGAGAGGAGAGAGTGAGAGAGAAGGGGAAGGGGAGAGAAGCCGATGATCACTTCTCCTGTGTGCCCTGAACAAGAATCAAACCTGGGGCATCCATGTGCCAGGTCAATGCTCTACTGATCCAACTGGCCACCCCTACCCTTTTCTTAATTTAAGATGATCCTCATGAGAAGTTGCATATTTTATTTAACACTGATCGAAGCTTAGCCCCACTCATTCATTTCACCCACACTGATCGAGGTTTTCCTGTATACCTGGCATGATATTACGTGCCTGGGCACCATATAGTGAGGAACAGAATGAGTCCTTGCCTTGAAGAAGGGATGACAGACAAATCAGTCAGAGCAGAGCTCTCACTGTTGGAACAGTTCCCTACACATAGCAGCTGCTTGATGTCTAGTAGTTGGTGACTCCAGGAACTACCACCACTGTGTCCTTGCTCACCTCTCTGCCTGGAAACGCCTCTCCCTCTGATCTTCCCTGTTTGTGAAGTACAGTGACATTAACCTTTCTTGGGTGTCCGTTTTATCACATAAACGTTTTCTCAAGTACAACTTCTGGTTTCCTTTCCTGTTCAGATTTTAGATACTGTTCTCATGCTCATGGATCCTAATGACCCGCACCCCCCACTCTGCTCGGTTACCTCTTCCTTGGCCGCCTGCCCTTCAGTCATCATTGGGCAGCCCCTCCCACTGGTCTCCTTTCTGTCCTTGCTCCTCCCTCCAAAATCCTTACCTCTCACATTCCCACTGCTCACATTGCCCAAGACTGCCTGTGAGTCTGGACTTGTTCTTCCAAGTTTTTCTTATTGCTTTTGTCCTTTAGGGCAAAATCCTTCTTCTCACTTATTTTTGTACTTTATTGCTTTATTTTTCCCAAATATTTGTCATTATTTCACAGTAAGCCACTCTATTCTCTTAATTGCCTACATTTTAATACTTTGCCATTAAAAATCAGAGGAATTGTTGTTACTGATAGGATATTGCTTTCTCACTGATTGTTTTAAGCTTTGACTCACAACCTCAGAGACTCTTGCCTCCAGGGGTTGTCAAGGGCCATATTGTGTGTTTATTTAACACTGCATGGGCCCTGCCTGACAGGGTCCTCACACACTTCAGAACTTCTGGTCTGTTGATGCTATTTCTTCTCTCTGGTTGTGATGGGTCCTCCCTCTTGTACTGAGAAAATCATCTCACCTGTGTGATTCTGACTCTTTGATAGAGGATGGGATGACACCATCGCTTTGGAAAGATGGCATCCTGGAACCAGTTAAGACCCTTTGTAGTAGATTAGGAGCAGAGGCAGATTAAGGTCAGTTGAGGTCTCGGGCTCAGAAAAAAATATTGGGCCCCTTAAAAAAGAGAGAAACAAGGAAAATAAAAATACATGTTAACCATATTTTTAAATAAATAAAAAATATACTATACTGTTAATGTTAAAATTTCACATATGAAACCAAACTTGGTGTCATTAGAAAAAAATATAAAGTTGAGGTTTTGCAGAGCCCTTCAGAAACTGGGGCCCGGGGTACGCACCCAGTGCGCCCGCCGTTAAATCGGCCTCTGATTATGAGAGAAGGCCAATGATGACCTGGACAAAAGTGGTAGCAATGGAAATGAGATAAGTGATCAGATTCAGGTTCTGTTTCAAAAGAAGGCTGCTGACTCTGGTTATGGTTTTGATGGAAGTTTAAAGATACTGACTCAGTGTTCTGGGGCCTCAGTAATGGTTTTGTCATGGATTTATTGAGACAGAGAACTTTGAAAGAAGAGCAGGTTGGGGCAATATCCAATGTTCAATTTCTGTAAGTGTTGTGTTTGAGATGCCAACTGAGTGATGAGTGGACAAGTGGACAGAAGAGTGTGACGATAGCAGGAAAGGTTTGGGCTGGACATAAAGATTTGGTAGTCTCAGCATAGAGCACAGGGGATGTGTTGAGGACCAGGGGGCTGCATGAGTCACCTAGGAGGAAAAATATAGGGGAAGCCAGAGCTCTGGAATTCTTGGATGCTGACAGTTGGGGAAGGTGAAGCAAATCTAGTACAGACGCCTGAGAGGGAGCAGCCAGTGAGTTAGGAGGAAGAAGAGAGGACTCGGTCTTAGAAATTAAGTGAAAAAAGAGTTTTGATGAGGAGAGAGTTAGCAGGTTAACATTATCACTAGAAGGGACCACTTCTAACTCAATATTTACTTACCTGCCTCCTCCACAGATGGGAAGCTTTGCTGGGGCAGGAACCATGTGTTAATCATCCTGGTATTGCTGACACCAAGGACAGTATCTAAGCCATATTAAGTGCTCAATAAATAACTGGTGGGTAGATGGATGGATGGATGGATGGATGGATGGATGGATGGATGGATCACCAGTCAGATGGATATATGAATGATTAGATAGATGATAGATAGATAGATAGATAGATAGATAGATAGATAGATAGATAGATAGATAGAAAGAAATCTTATATGGTGATGCCTGTGTACAGTTACAGGTGATGTACATGTCTCAGTCACTTTCAGTAATGTTTATCACCATGATTATGATCTCAACTCCTGGATGGCAGGGCTGGTATCTTCTTTCCCTGTGGCTCCCCTTGGCACCTTGGAGGGTTCTAAGCACACTGCGACCGTGACAATTGTGTGCTGTTGCCTGATTGTGCTTTTTCTTGCTGTTCACTCTTTCCTCTTACACAGCTCTACATCCAGCCCATGATGGGGGCTGGCCTGAATTATGAATGCTACCGATTCGGCATTTCGCCTTCCACGAATGCACTGGTGATTGGTGCTACTGTGATGGAGGGCTTCTACGTGGTCTTCGACAGAGCTCGGAAGAGGTTGGGCTTTGCGGCCAGCCCCTGTGCAGGTAAGCAATGCTTGCTCTGGGCCGGGAGACCTAACTAGAGTACTTATACCAATTCACTCACTTGGAAACACTTCTTGATAAGCTAGTTGCTGTTGAATTGATTCACTAGTGCCTATTACCCATGTTCAAAGTCTTATCAATGAAATATACCTGAACTATAATGTTTGACAGTGAAAGTGGAAGGAATGAAGAAGAAAATTTATAGATCAGCTGCGTATGTTTTCCCTCAGAGAAGTCCTATGAAATAAGAAGTACTCGCCTGTCACTGCTATTTCTCAAAATCCTAAAATAATGAGACAAGTAGCCCGTTTTTCTGGTAGAATTCCTTTGATGAGATGGCACGAGGTGACAGAGCAGCGCTGTCCTGCAAAGCCTGGCTTGGGGCTTAGCCAGGTCTTTGAAGAAGCCAGAAGAGCAGAATAAAGTTGATAGGACAGTTAAGCTCCTCAAACTTGAAAATGTCTTCAGACTGGACAGTTGCCTTGGAATGAAGTGTCTCCCTCCCACGGTTGGGTGGGAGGATCGGGTGCTTCTGATGAATAGTCGAGCTAGTGAGGATTAGGCAAGTCATAGGTGGAATGCAGGAGACAGTGGAGAAAGCGTGAGCAGGGGGAAGTGTCAGAGAGTTACTGCATTTCCCGTTGGGTATCAGAAGGCTGAAAAAGTCTGGTGCATTGGTCAGGGTCAGAAACAGTTTGAAATCCCAAGTTGTATTTCTAACATGCTAAGGGATAGAACAACTAGGCAAATGTGAAACAGAAAAAAGAACCAACTACAGGGAGGTGAGACAGAAGAATAATTGGGGGTTATAATGAAATACAAGATCACCACGTGGTGAAGGAAAAGAACTATGAATTTGATGAAAGAAGGCCTTAAGCCTGAGATATAGTTGTAGGACAGGCAGGAACGCTCACCGAATGCAGACCTTCACTCTGATCAAAAATCAATCAGAGTTTTTAAGAAGGGGGTGTTCAGGCAAAATGCCAATCATGGCTGATTTATTCAAGAGGGAAGGATTTCAGTGATTATTTCTTACTGCCTATATCATGGTCTTAAAATGGCAATCCTGATAAATAAAGTCAGTAGGTGATGCTTTGTATTTTTGTTTGAGCACACGATCATTCGTGCAAGATATAGTGATTTGGAGAATAGAGGAGAAATATGAAAAGGAAAATATACTTCTGGGATCTTAGGCCTGTTCTTATTCTAGATAAATAAAATCATCCAACCCATGTACATATCTACAATGTTGGGGTGTTTCTTCTTCAATGTCTGTGAAGAGTTCTTTGACTTGTATTTGAGACCAGACTCGGAGGGCCTTGAACTTGTTGTCATTTTTTGAATCTTGATCATGAGTAAATGTGAACCTTCCCGGCCGGCATTAACTCTTTCAGCCTGTTTGATGTTCACTGAGGGGGGCCTCATTCTGTGCATTGACTGAGGCCACACAGCCTGAAACACCGTATCTCTGGCTGTGGTCATTTTACTTATTTTAGCCCAGAGAATCTAAGATCCAAAGCAATCTTCCTCACCATTTCTGTTCTCCCGTTAAATACTACCCAAGTCGAGGCTGCTATGGCAACAGCCATTACATCGTCCACTTCAGTTAGTGCTGCGGAGATCATCGTCCCTGTCTGTTCCTACAGGAAGTGCTGTTGGAAGCAGTTTGATATTAGGCGTCTCTAGGCAGAGACGTTTTCCTGAATTTCATCATGCATTCTTGGTTAGGTGCTCTTATTGAAGTGTGTTGCTCCTGTTTTTTTGAAAATATATTTAAGGTTTGAGTACTTAGCCGTTGGATTTTACCAGTGGTGGGAATGTACATTGATGCATCTTGTAGTGGGGCAAATTGTTTAGCCATTAAAGTAATTGCTCCCCTCAGGGCTGCAATTAGGAGCCAGACAGTGGTCTGTGGCACAGTAGTAAATGGAAAAGAGACCCTGCCTTTCTTTTTTTTCTATTTCTGTGTTTATTTTTAATTTACAGCATGTTTTAAATAAAATGTTTGAAATCACAGGAAATCATGTACTATGTACACACTCATAGAATACCCAGATTTAACAAATGCTAAGGTTCGGTCCTATTTTCTTTAAGAATGTGTCTTAGAAATAAAAAGTAAATAAGTCAGTGTGGCTAAAGCCCCGCCTTGCTGCGCTCCCCACAGTTACCCTTTACACTGAAGTTGGTATATTGTTCTTGTAATGATACCACATTTATAATTTCCCTGCGTTGTTACAAGGACCCCAGATTGTTCTGTATTGCTATGGAACAGCCTGGCCCCAGTTTTGCAGCACTTTACGAGCCTGTGCAGTGCTGAGGGTCAGGAATCGAGGGGTGACTTAGCTGGTCCAAGGTCTCCCCTGAGGCTGCAGCATCTAAAGGCTGGAGGGTCCCCTTCCACACTCAGTCCTGTGGTTGTTGCCAGGACTCCTCCATTTCTTGCTATGTGGACCTTGCTACAGGCATGTGTGAGTGTCCCCAAGACACTGGTCACCCCAGGACCAGTGATGGCAGAGAGAGAGAGACAATGCAACAAAACATTCAAGACAAGCCACAGTTATTTTTTAAACTAATCTTGGACATGACATGGTATCACTTCTGCCCTATTTAATTGGTAGATGGGGGAGGGGAGGACACAAGGGTAAATGCCAGGAAGTGGGGTCATTGAGAGCCATCCTAAAAGCTGACCATCATATACATATAAATAAGTATTTATGACAAAACACAGATTGGTTGTTTGGGTTTCTTGGTATTTTTAAATTTATATGAATGCTGTTGGATGGTTCATATCCTTTGTCAACTTGCTTTTATTGTTCAACATTACTTTTATGTTCGACATTGCTATGAGTACTAGGTTGTTCATTGTGACTGCTGTACAGTATTCTATTGTATGAGTATACCCAGATTATTTACCTAGTTTCACCTTGATTTGCATTTGGGTTATTTCTAACATTCGCAGTGATAAACAGTACTGTGGGGAACATGTGATGCACATGAATAAGATCTTCTGGAAATGAAATTTCTAGATGATTTGGTGTGCCAGTCATCAGTGTTACTGTCTACTGTCAAATCTGTCTTCAAGGTAACTGGACTACCAGAACTGATCAGAATTTCCATACTATCAAAGTATTATCGCAATTTTGTTTTTAGCTGACCTATATATGTGAAATAGTACCATATTTTAATTAATCACTTCTGAGATGACTTAACTTTTGATATGTTTATGGGATGTTTGAGCTTTTTCTCTGATGGTGAATTTTTCTATTTACAGCTTTTGCATGTTTTTCTACTTATCTTTTTTATTGATACATATGAGTTCTTTATGTATTTGAGATTTGTTTTTCTGGGTTATGTGCATGGCAAATCTCTTTTAATCTCTCTGGTCGTTTTTTACTTGTTTTTGGTGCCTTTTATTTACATTTTTTTCTTAAATTTAATGAAATAAAATTTACTAGTCTTTCTTATGGTTTTCACTCTGCTCTTATTTAAGAAATTCTTCTTGCCTGACCTCTGGTGGCGCAGTGGGATAAAGCGTCGACCTGGAAAACTGAGGTTGCCGGTTCAAAACCTTGGACTTGCCTGGTCAAGGCACATATGGGAGTTGATGCTTCCTGCTCCTCCCCCTTCTCTCTCTCTCTCTCTCTCTCTCTCTCTCTCCTCCCTCTCTCTAAAAATCAATAAATAAAATATTAAAAAAAAAGAAATCCTTCCTTATTATAAGAAAATAGAGCCCTGGCTGCATAGTACGCTGGTTATAGCATCATCCTGAGGTTGCTGGTTCTATCCCTGGTCAGAGGCACGTACAGGGACAGATCAACGTTCCGGTGTCTCTCTTCCTCTCACCCTTCCTCTCTCTAAAAAAATCAATTAAAAAAGTAAAAGAAAATAGAAGGCTTTTTTAAGATACAATATACTTTCTAAATTTTTTTTCTAAAATATAAAGTAGGACTCTAATTCTTGTAAGGATATTTCATTTCCTCAACATCATTTATTGACTACATAGTTTCCTCTCTGATTCTTTTCAGTATTTCATTATGAAAAATTTTAATATGCAAACAGAAAAGACTAAATATAATACAACAATGTCCTACATACCAACCATGTAGATTTAATAATTTTTAACATTTGCCATGTATCAGTATGTATATTCATATACAATATATATTTGTGTTTTTGCTGCACCATTTACAAATAAGTTGTAGAGATCATAATATTTTATTTCTAAATATTTTATTATACATCCCTTAAAAATTAGTATGCTCTTCTATATAACTCTAATACTCTAATGACACTTTAAAAATTAACAGTGTTGTACTTAATATCATGTAATATCTAGGTCATGCTCACATTTCCCCAGTTGTCCCCCAAATTTTTTTCTTAGCTGTTTTATCTTCTTTTTGAAAGCCATTTGTTTCGTAGAATATATTGGATTCAGATTTGTCTGAGTATTTCCTAATGCTAGCAGTCAACATGTTTGCTTAACCTCATATTTCCTGTAAGCTTGCACTTAGTTCCAGGGGCTTGATTAGATTCAAGTTAAATATCATTTGCAAAGTACCTACTGAATTTTAATAATATCTTTGTTATGTACCAAGACCTAGTATATACCTGGGTCTATTTCTGAGTATTCTGTTCTGTCCCTTTGATGTTGCTCTTTATCTCTATGCAGCATCATGTGGTTTTCATTTCTCTAGTTACAATAAGACTTAATATCTGGCAGGGGCTTGCTCCTCTTATTCTTCTTTAAAATTGTCCTAGCCACTTTTGCCCTTTCATCTAACTTGTCAAGATCCCTGAAGAACCATATGGGGATCATGTTCAAAAATGCATTAAATATACAGATTAACTTGAGAAGAAATTAAATCTTTACTATATGAGTCTTTTCCCCATGCATCCTCCATCCATGTTTTGTTACTTTCTCCAAAGAGATTTTACTAGATGCTTTCTTAGCTCCTACTGTTACTATAAATGGGATTATTTTAAATTACGTTTTCTAGTGGATTGCTTCATATACAGGCAGGCAATTTTTGTGTACTAATCTTGTATCCAGTCACCTTGCTAAATTCTCGCTTTTTAAAATACTATATTGCTAAAGTCACTTAAATTTTGATGGAAACAGTCATCTAATCTAAAAATAATACTCTTATTCTTTCTTCGTTTTGTGTCTTTCATTTTTCTTTCTGTGAGGCCATTTGAGAGACAATATTGAATAGAAATGATGATGGACACTTGTCTTTTTCTTTAATGGGAATGCCTATCATAGTTCACCATTGAGCATGATGCATGAGGCAGATTGGTGGAGTTTCCTCTAATTTTCAGTTAAGGGACTCCCAGTTTGCCAAAATTGTTCAATATAAATGGGAAAACTGTTTGACAGCTCCTACTAATGTTAAACATATTCCTGCTCTGTGACCCAGCATTTTCACTTGTAGGTACCGTATTTTTTACTCCATAAGAAGCACTTTTTTCCCCCAAAAGTGGAGGGGAAAATGCTCATGCATCGTATGGAGTGAAAAATATGGTATTTTATTAAATATTTTAACTCACCATTTGGTTCAGAATATTTTTCTCCTTATTTTCCTCCTTAAAACCCTAGGTATGTCTTATGGTCAGGTGCATCTTATGGAGGGAAAAATACAGTATATGCAAAGGATAAGTAAATGTGTATGTCCACCCAAAGACTTAACCAGAGAAGCTTTATTCATCAAACGTTAGTCATTTAGAAACTACATAAAACTCTTATTTTCATCAAACTGAAAGCAACCCAAAGTCCAACAAAGGAGAATGGATAAACAAATTGTCATGTATCCATTTAGTGGAATACTACACAGCAACTTTTCTATGCTGAAAAGTGTACTTTAGGATTTCTTTATAAAAGTCTGTGAAAGGTAAATTTTATTTTCCCCCAACTCTTGAATCATAATTGGCTCTGTAATCTAGGTTGACCTTTTTCTCCTAGTGTTCTTAAGATGCTATTTTGTTGTTCCCTGGCTATCATTATTGCTAATGAAGACTCCAATGAGATTCAGTTGTTATACCTTTAAGGGTCATCTATTTCTTCTCCCGGCTTGCTGCTGAGACTTCTTTTATTCAAGAAAACTTTTGCTGTTCTGAAGTTTCACCATGATGTATCCAAATACTATAGGCTATTTTTTTCATCTTACTCAAGACTCTGAATCTTATAATTTATGTTTTTTGTCATTATTCTAGAGAAGCCTCAGCTGTTATCATTTCCACCATTGCCTCACACTCATTTCTATAATAAGCCTTTTCTTCTGGGATCTTCTATGAGATAAATTTGGCATTTCTCACTATTTCCTCCATGTCCCTTGACCTTGCAATCATATTTTTCTCTCTTTATCTTGGCTGTAGTCTGCCTAGTTTCCTTCCCCAGGTATGTCTTATACAGGGTGGACAAAAGCAGGTTTACATTTGTTTCTCTGGAAAAACATCTTCTACAAGAATAGATAATAATGCAAGAACAGGCTCTCTTTTGCGTACTCACAACTGTAAACCTCCTTTTGCCACCCCGTGTCGAGTGTTCTCTCATCAGCTGTGTTAAATCTGTTGAACGTATTCAGTGAGTTTTTAATGACATTGACTATATTTTTCATTTCTAAAAATATTATTTTGCACATTTTTTCAAATATACTAGCTCACTTTTTGTAGTGTTCTATAATTTGTTGGAGCTTATATTTTCTTTATCTCCATTATCATTTTTTTTTCTTTCATTTTTCTGAAGCTGGAAACAGGGAGAGACAGTCAGACAGACTCCCGCATGCGCCCGACCGGGATCCACCTGACACGCCCACCAGGGGCGACGCTCTGCCCACCAGGGGGCGATGCTCTGCCCATCCTGGGTGTCGCCATGTTGCGACCAGAGCCACTCTAGCGCCTGAGGCAGAGGCCACAGAGCCATCCCCAGCGCCCGGGCCATCTTTGCTCCAATGGAGCCTTGGCTGCGGGAGGGGAAGAGAGAGACAGAGAGGAAAGCGCGGCAGAGGGGTGGAGAAGCAAATGGGCGCTTCTCCTGTGTGCCCTGGCCGGGAATTGAACCCGGGTCCTCCGCACGCTAGGCCGATGCTCTACCGCTGAGCCAACCGGCCAGGGCCTCCATTATCATTTTTAATTTAATTAGAAAAGTTGGCTAGGTAATATTCAGAAGTTACAATTAATTTTATAGTGCCCCATGCAGAGGCATTCATATGAGTACATAAAGTGCTCCCTAATTATTATTTTTTCAGCCTTATAATCTCTATTATATAGATGTTCCCTAATTTATTTCACCAATCATTAGTGGTAGACATCTAGGTCATTTCCCATCTTTTGTTGTTACAAACAGAGCGTCAGTAGATACCATTTATATATATTGATAGTATGTCTGCCCACACATATGAAGGTCTACCTTTAGTTGAGATTATTAGAGGTAGGCTTGTTGGATTAAAGAGTATAAGCATTGGTAACCATTATGAATATTGTCACATGCCTCCATAGAGGTGATACTTGTCTATATCTGGCTGTACCAGTTCCCTAGCAATGGATATGATGGAGAGTTTCTCCAGGCAGCCTTACCAACATATTGTTACCACATTTTGCAAGATTTTGCCAATCTGATAGGTGAAGACTATCTCAGTTGTTTTATTTTCTGTGGGTAAGGTTGAATTTATTCTCATTTTTCTAAGGGCATTTGTTTTTCCTTCTCTGTAAAATTTCCATTCCTTTATCTTCCATTTTATTTTCTGTTGGGTTTTTAGTTTTTTGTATTTATTTGTAGGAGCTCTTTATGTAATTTAAAAAGTTAACCATTTGTCTGGAGAAATAAAAAAACTGTAATTTTTTCAATTGTAAATTATTTTTGAACTTATAATGACTTATAATATAAAACAGGGGTCCCCAAACTATGGCGGGCTGCATGCAGCCCCCTGAGGCCATTTATCTGGCCCCTGCCGCACTTCCACTTCCAGAAGGGGCACCTCTTTCATTGGTGGTCAGTGAGAGGAGCATAGTTCCCATTGAAATACTGGTCAGTTTGTTGATTTAAATTTACTTGTTCTTTATTTTAAATATTGTATTTGTTCCCGTTTTGTTTTTTTACTTTAAAATAAGATATGTGCAATGTGCATAGGGATTTGTTCATAGTTTTTTTTATAGTCCGGCCCTCCAATGGTCTGAGGGACAGTGAACTGGCCCCCTATGTAAAAAGTTTGGGGACCCCTGATATAAATGTTTACTTTTATGTATTTATATATATATCAGTATTTTGCTTTAAGGCTCCTAGGCTTAATGTCACATATTAAATGCCCTTCCTCACTAAAACTATTTTGTGAATTATTCAAGGACTTTTATATTGGATTTACTTTGACATAGCATGTATGTATTAAACTGTTATCTCTCAAGGTGATTACCACATTGTTCCTATAATACTTATTGAATTATTCATCTTTTCTTGACTAATTTGAAATCTCACTATGAATTTATACCAAATTTCAGTAAATATTTAGGAGATATATATTTATTTCTGGATTTTCTATTTTGTTCCATTGTTGTGTCTTTATGGCATTTCTTTTTATTTTATTTTCCAGAACTTTCCTGCTATTCTTTCTAAATTTTCTTTCCTTCTTGAATATTCAAATCAGCTTGTTTAGTTGAAAATTGTTAGGTCAGCCGAAGGAGGGACAACAGGCCTGATGAGTTTTACAAGAAGTTGATTTATGCATCTGCAAAACAGACGGGCTGAGACCCTAGTGGCATCAGTGGAGAGCTGCAGGAAGGGGGTGTCTGATACAGGGATTGCTGCAGGCATTTGCTGGTGTGAGGTTGGGTGCCCCTGGACATGCCCGGATTAGCATATCCTGCTTTGTTGCCTTGATCACAGACTGTCTCCCTTTCCCAACCCTCAGTTCCCTCCCCATGGCCTTGTCCCAAGGACACTTCCCAGAACCTTCCCAGGGTGGAGGGAGTTGCTTAAGGGGAGGGGAGACCTGGGCAAGGGAGATACTTAATGAAGAAGTTGCCCTAGTGGGAAGTTGGGTGAGGGGAATTGGAGTTTTGTTGTGGTTTTTTTGTGTGTGTGGATTTTTTTTGTGTGTGTGTGTGTGACAGAGAGAGAGACAGATAGGAAGGGAGAGAGATGAGAAGCATCAATTCTTTGTTGCGACACCTTAGTTGTTCATTGATTGCTTTCTCATATGTGCCTTGATGGGGAAGGCGGGAGGGGGCTGCAGCAGAACGAGTGACCCCTTGCTCAAGCCAGTGACCTTGGGCTCAAGCTGGTAAGCCTTGCTCAAACCAGATGAGCCCGCGCTCAAGCCAGCAACCTTGGGGTTTCAAACTCAAGTTCTCCGCATCCCAGTCAAACACTCAATCCACTGCACTACCGCCTGATCAGGCAAGAATTTGAGTTTTTAAGGGGACCTTGGATTTAAAGGAGGCCTGGACCCAAGCCTAACAAAAATAATCATTGGTATTTTAGTGAGTTTTTAATCACTTTAAGCATAGCTATTATATATATAATCTCAAGCAGATTGTTCTCTTTTTCTATTGTATATGAATTGCTCTCCTTGTTTTTGTGTCCACTGAGTGTTCTCTCTTGGTGTATTTTTTTCTCATGTGGTTTGCAATTTTTTGTTTTGAGCTTCTTTAGTGGCAGTGACCCCCTACCCCTGCCCTCTGGGAGAGTCCAGTGCATCTTGGGCTGTAAAAAATGTTGCTAAAATAAAAAAATTTTGTATTTGCTTCTGCTGAGTGTCCTCTGATCATAAAATCTTCAGGGTTTCTACACCAAGAAAATTTAGATTCCAGCCATGGAATCTGGAGGTAATGTTTGAGAGGCCCCATTTTCTCATGGGAGACTCTTTCTTGTCCTCCCTGCCCACCCCTCCTCAGACTCTGGACAGTTTGTGGTCCATTTGGTAGAGTTTCCCAGCTCCTTCCACCAATGGACCAAGATTTTGCTGGCATCTCAGCTCTAGGGTCCACATCTCCTTGATGCTGGGTCAAGTCTTCCGCCCCCCTTCTACACACACACACACACACACACACACACACACACACACACACCCCTGGGCTTCGGGATCCCCAGCCCTAGGACCTATTTATTTCTGGACTCAGCTACATATTTTATAATTGTGATTATATTTTATCTTCATTTCTATATATTATAGTTGGAAGAATTTCCACTTTTGTGCCAAATAGCACATGATGGAGACCAAATCTTTGGGAGTTGCCCTTCTTTCCCAACTTCTTTTATTTTGGTCTTCACAGTTATTTGTTTTTGGCAGACAACACTTAGCTTATAGGATTAGGCTTCTCTGTAAGGGTTGGGAGGACAGGGTGGGAAGGAGACCAGTGAGTGAGAGCGCTTTGAAGAATCTCATGGGGAGCTTTGAAGAATCTCATGGGGAGCTTTGTAAAATACACGTGTTCCACATCGTCACCTCCTTTTCCAGCCAGGGTGTACAGAATGGCGGTTGGTGGGAGGGTGCTGGGGGATTTGGGAAAAGATCCCCCGAAGCTTCTGTCATGCTGCCCTGCCTCTTATCATCTGCTTTCCCCTCCCCACCCTTGCAGATCATTCTAGTTTCAGATCAGAACCAGATAAACAAGGTGGCAGTCGTGGTGTGTCATGGAGCTGGCCAGCCTGGGCCTTGAGTAAGTGGTCTCACAGACCTGCAACAGATATTGGACTGGAGACTGTCAACTGTCTATGTGTGATCTGGGCCAAGAGTCCTAAGAAAATTAGTAGTGTTAAAATTGACAACTCTCTTAATGTACCCAAAGCTTCTGAAATACCACCCATCTCTTTTTATAGATGGAGACATTTAGCACCCAGAACTGTATAGATTTCAGCTTGTACAACTGGAGACACATCGTAGAGTTGGCACTCATTTCACTGTGAATTTTCTTTGCTGCAGGTTGAAAGTGGATCGTCTGGTACATGTTCATGTATAAAAATAGGAATGTTAGCTCTCAAGAACAGAGTTGCAGAGATATGCCTCTGCCTTCTACTTAAAAATGCAATCAAAGATGTCAAAGCCACGGGGCTGTAAAGGCAGTGATGGGGCAGCCCTGCTTCTTCGTTTGACAGGAAAGAACACCAGGTTCCCGAAAGCAAGGGGCTTTCCCGTGCCTGTGCAGCAAAATCAGCCCGGGTCCAGAACGCCTGTCCTTACAGAACACTCCTCAGAGAACATCTCAGTGCCAAATCATTGGTCTTGGGAAGCAGTTCAATTATTTTGTGTGCTATGACAACAAAGATCTGACCATTATAATTTTTATAGTTGGGAAATTGGCACTTCTTCCTCAGGTACTCATTATCAACTGGGTCCTGAGCTTCTGGGGAACAAGGCAGAGAAAAAAGCATAATTAAAATTTTAATCCAAGACACTGATGAAAGAATTAAAAAGAACAGTATGTTAACAGGTGGTTTTAGGAAGCAATGACCTTACCCCAGGCACTGTGCTGAGTGCTTAACTTCTATTTACTTGCTTATCCATACAATAAGAGTGAGACTTGTAGGTGCTGTTGTTATCACCACATGCAGATGAGGAAACTGAGGGGGAAAGAAGTTAAATAACTTGGCCAAGATGACACACTTCTTAAGTGGGAGCTAGGATCTGAACCCCAGAAGTCTGGTCCTAGGGTCTATGCTCTACCACTGCTTCCTATAGCCTCTCATAAATAAATGCAATATGAAAAATTAAAATCTATTTTATAACCACATCATTAGTAGTGTATGTAATAAATGTTCAGTGAATGGCTTTCCTGGAAAATACCCTACATAAGTATTTTTATTTCCTTTAGCATTGAGTAGCTAGTTAGCCAGTGTGAGGATACAGGTGTTTCCAGGTTACACAGTATGTTCGGCAGCATATAAATTGGTGCTAGTTCACAAAAACATTTTTTAAAAATATGTAACTTTTCTGATTATAAAAGTAACACATGTACATTGAGGAAAATTTGATTTGGGGGGATGTTGGGTAAATGTATGGCCAGCAGTCGCGGCCATTCACATACAGGTTCGCATTGAATTCAGATAGACCAGGGGTCTCAAACTCAACTCAGCATGTGGGCCGCAGAGCAAGATCACAGCCCTTCGGCGGGCTGCACTAGGTCTACAAAAGGCAACTGTTACGCAACACTTTTCTCACTGCAGTTGAAAACAAAACAAAACAAACAAACAAAAAAAATCAGGCCCTGGCCGGTTGGCTCAGCGGTAGAGCATCGGCCTAGTGTGCGGAGGACCCGGGTTCGATTCCCGGTCAGGGCACACAGGAGAAGTGACCATTTGCTTCTCCACCCCTCCGCCGCGCTTTCCTCTCTGTCTCTCTCTTCCCCTCCCGCAGCCAAGGCTCCATTGGAGCAAAGATGGCCTGGGCGCTGGGGATGGCTCTGTGGCCTCTGCCTCAGGTGCTAGAGTAGCTCTGGTCGCAACATGGCGACGCCCAGGATGGGCAGAGCATCGCCCCCTGGTGGGCAGAGCGTCACCCCTGGTGGGCGTGCCCGGTGGATCCCCGTCGGGCGCATGCGGGAGTCTGTCTGACTGTCTCTCCCTGTTTCCAGCTTCAGAAAAATGAAAGAAAAAAAAAATCAGTACAAAATTGTTCGGCGGGCTGCAAGTTTGAGACCCCTGAGATAGACGGTAAAGAAACAGTGGAACCGCCCTGGCTCAGCGGTAGAGCGTCAGCCTGGCGTGCGGGGGACCTGGGTTCGATTCCCGGCCAGGGCACATAGGAGAAGCTCCCATTTTGCTTCTCCACCCCCCCCCTCCTCTCTGTCTCTCTCTTCCCCTCCCGCAGCCAAGGCTCCATTGGAGCAAGGATGGCCCGGGCGCTGGGGATGGCTCCTTGGCCTCTGCCCCAGGCGCTAGAGTGGCTCTGGTCGCGGCAGAGCAATGCCCCGGAGGGGCAGAGCATCGCCCCCTGGTGGGCAGATCGTTGCCCCTGGTGGGCGTGCCGGGTGGATCCCGGTCGGGCGCATGCGGGAGTCTGTCTGACTGTCTCTCCCCGTTTCCAGCTTCAGAAAAAAAAAAGAAGAAAAAAAAAAAAAGAAACAGTGGAACCAAAAAATGGTAGGCCATTCCTTTATTAAAGTCTCACACAGGCTGATGAGCACCACACAGGGAAACACTTCACTTTCACTCAGGGCTCCCAAAGCCACTGACACATTATCTGGTTCCACAATCAAGAGAATCTTCTTCAGTTTCTTCTAGAATCAAAGGCCCCTCCAGACTCAGTGGAGCTCGCAAAGCCCCTGACCTCTGTTTCCCCATCTGCACACCTTCTCTCTGCACCAACTGACTTCTTCTTCAGCATTCTGCATTCTCTTTGTTCTCACTCTACAAACATGGCTTCTCTCTCTCTGCCTCTTCTCCTTCTGCTCTCTCTCTGCATAGACTTTCTGGCGCAAAACCTCTCCTCCAGCACACATTAGCAAAACAGTGGCTCTTCCCAAGCAGGAAGGTAATTTGCAATTTCACAGATCACATATACTTGGCACTGCCCAGCCCTCAATGCAAACTCTACGGGAGCAAACATAAAAATCACATTTTACAAACTTATTTGCCCAACAGTAAACAAGTATGTTTTTTTAGATTTGCTCCTTGTATTGGGGCAGTGCCCTGTATGTATAGTCTATGGAAGGCTGCTGGTGCTTGCCTTCAGGGCAGCAGGTTGTGGATTGCCTTCCTGCTTGGGAGGGGTGATTGTTTGCTGGAGATGGTTTTTTCCCCCAGCTTGTTTTGCTGGAGAGTGCAGAAAGAAAGAGAGCTGGGGGGGGGGGGGGGCACACTGAGGCTGGTGGAGGCCTGTGAGTCTGGGAGACTGGAGAATGAGTCGGGCTTTGGGAGCCCTGAGTGAGAGGAAAGTGGTCTTCCCTGCCTGTTTGCTCATCCACCTTTACGAGACTCTAATAAATGGAATGGCCCACCATTTTCTGGCTCCACAGTTCTTTTATGTCAGCCCACATCCAATGGGAACTTGAACCTGCATGGCCATGGTGGGATCTTAGATATTTTTATTGTTTATAGCACATAGGGGAAAGTAGGTAACTCAGGCATTCCACTTGAAGAGCAATACTAAAATCAACCCCCTGTACCCACAGAGCTGGGGTTGGTTTTGTTGTTCTTTTTGGACCCAAATGCACTTACAGGGGAGCTTAGATATTTTTATTGTTTATAGCACATAGGGAAAAGTATGTAACTCAGGCATTCTACTTGAAGAGCAATACTAAAATCAACCCCCTGTACCCACAGAGCTGGGGTTGGTTTTGTTGTTCTTTTTGGACCCAAATGCACTCATATCACATGTTGTTCTTTGACATACTGTTTTGACTATTTTGTTCTTTTGATTTTTTAAAAAAATTTGTTTACTGATTTTAGAGAGAAAGGAATGGAGAGCAAGAGAGAGACAGAAAGATCGATCTGTTTCTGTATGTGCCCTGACTGACTGGGGTTTGAACTGACAACCTCTGTGCTTTGGGATGATGCTCTAACCAACTGAGCCAACCAGCCAGGGTATAAGGCCAGGGGCCATCTCCATGGCCATGCAGGTTCTCACTGGATTCAGGCAGACAGTAAAAGAACTATGGAGCCAGAAAATGGTGGGCCATTCTGTTTACTAAAGTCTCCTGATGGCGGACAAGCAAGTATGCAGGGAAGATGGCTTCCCTCTCTCTCAGCATCCCCCAACCTCCGCAGTCCCCAGTCAGGGCTCCCAAGCCCAACTAGGTCTCCAGTTTCACAACCCGGACTCATTCTCTGGACTCACCCTCCAAACTCTCTCTGCACTCTCTATCAAAACAGGCTAGGGGAGAAAAACCTTCTCCAGCAAACAATTACCCCTCCCCATGGAGGCAAGCAATCTGCAATTTGCAATCTGCTGCCCTGAGGGCAAGCACTGCAGCCTTTCACAGACCACACACACACACGCACACACACTGTGCTGCCCCGCACCAATGCAACAATTAGGCAAAATATAAGTGAACAAACCTAACACACATTACACACTTGAAACACGTTGGTTTGCCCAACACAGGGCTTTTTCAGTTTTTAATAGCTTTATTTGGATACAAGTGGTATAAAATGAACAGTTCATGTTATAGGGTACAACTTGTTAAATTATATTATATATATAACATATATATTCTCTTATTGATTTTGTGAAAGAAAGAGAGAGAGAGGAATAGTGAGAGAGAGAAAAGACATTACTTTGTTGTTTCAATTATTTATGCATTCATTGTGTTGCCACTGGAAATGTAGTTCTTCTGTGGAGTCACTGAAAAGGATATTTACAGGACCCATTGTAAAGCCAGTAGCCACGGCCACCATCACAGCTGCCTGGCCTATGCAGGTTCACATTAGATTTGGACAGACGGTAATGAAACAATGGAGCCAAGAACTGGTGGGCCATTAGCTTTAATCCTAGCTTGCACCTGGTGGGCAAGTAAAAACACACACTGGGCTCCAAAACCCACTCATTCAGTGCTCACAAAGCTACTGACTTATCTGAGTTTCCTAGAATCAGAGGATTCTAGCTCACTAGCCTTATTCACCTCTGTTCCCCATCTCCTTCTCTCTGCACAAACTCTGTACAAACTAGCTTCTCCTTCAGCACTCTGCCATCTTGGCTGCTTCTCCTCTCCTCCGTATGGCCTTTATCTGCTCTCCTCTCTGCTCTCCTCCTAGAATGTAATCACTCTTCCCTCAGAACAAAGTGATCTCTCCTTTTAAAACCTTTTGGCGCCAAAGCCCTCCCCCAACACACATTAACATAATCATGCCCATCCCAAGCAAGAAGGGCAACTAATATCACCTGGGCTACGGGCTTCCACGTGGGCAGTGCTCACTTTAACAAAGTGAGCATAATATGTTTTATCTGCCCAACACCTATATTTGGAACAGATGAGGCTTTTGCAGTAAGATTTATTCAGGGTTGAAATAGGAGCCTGCCCATAGGTTTCTAGTGTCTTATTTCCATCTGTCCTGCCCAGGAAAAAGTCCAGTCTTGTCTTCATTAAGCCCAGTATAAAGACCAAAGTCCAGGTACTCTGCACCATGGCTTAGTCTCTACCAAAGCTTAATCCAGTCCTGGTGCTGCTTGGAGCCTGTACTTGGGAGGAGACCACGTGGCTCCCTGGCCACAGGCAGCTGCCAGCCCAAGTGAAACAGACAGGGTCAGCCCTGCAGGTGTCTCTAAGCTGAAGGGTAGAAAGAATGGGTGGATCTTTGACTTCTGTTTATATTTTGGGGATGTAAAAGACTAGCTTTCCTTTAAGCCAAGTAATCAGTTTCTTAAGAATTTTGTGGGCTTGCAACTAACCAATCAAATCCTTCTTCTAGGCTAGACTGACAGGTCTCTATGGCCACCACCTTGGCTTCCACTGCCATGCCTTAAAGTGGAAGCAGGGAAGCACTCCCCTCCCCCCCCCCCCCCACTGTTTTGGTAGGAATTAGATTTTACCTAGGGGAGCTGGAAAAACAGGTTCTCCCTCTCTGGTACAGGGAGTGTTAATCTCCTAGGGTCCTAGTAAATGAAATGCTGCAGCTTTCTACCGAAGTACTTTCCATTTTTATAAAATTTAATGTCCAATTCCCTTTGCTCTCTTTATTAATATCTAGCTACCTGTCTAAGTTAACAATTGATTGATTTTTAAATATGCCCTTACTGGGGATCGAACCCACAACCTTGGTATAGTGAGACAACATTCTGACCTACTGAGCTACCCAGCCAGAGCTATATATGCACTCTTTTATTTTTTTAAGATTTTATTTATTTACTTTACAGAGAAAGGAGGAGGTGGGGACAAGAAGTAGCTGCTTCACTCTAGTTGTTCATTGGTTGCTTGTTGTATGTGCCTTGACCGGCCAAGCCCAGGATTTCAATCCAACTACCTCAGTGTTCCAGGTTGTTACTATCCACTGCGCCACCACTCTTGAAACCATCACCACACATGAGACAATAAATATTTCCAGCAAGCCCAAAAGTCTCCTGTATAGTTTTGTTCTGCCTGCCTCCAAGCCTCTGCTGACCCCACACCACCGCTAGTATCCACTGGTCTGCCTTCTGTCGAAACTATTAGATTACTTTTCACTTTTTAGAGTTTATATAAATGGAATCACAATGTACATTTATTTTTGTCTTCTTTCATTCAATATAATTATTTGAAATGTACTCATTTTATTTCATGTATCCATAGTTCATTTTACTGAATTGTATAGCTATACCACAGCTGGTTTATCCCCATTCACCTGTTGAATTTTGAGGTTGTTTCCAAGTTTTTTGGCTATTCCAAAGAAAGCAGCTATGACACTAGTGTAGAAATCCTTGAACATATATATTTATTTTTCCTGGCTAAATCCATGCAGTGGGATGGCTAGTTTGTATGACAGAAATATGTTCCACTTCCTGAAAAACTGCCAAACTGTTTTTCAAAGTGACATTCCTACCAGCAGTGTGTGAGTCCCAGTTCCTCTGTAGCCTCACCAACGTTGGATATTGTCAGTCTTTAATTTTAATAGATATTTGGTGGTACCTCATTATGGTTTTAATTTACATTTTCCTAATGACTAATAATCTTGAGATTTTTTTATGTGTTTATTTGCCATTCACACATCTTTGGTGAAGTGTCTTTTCTGATTTTCTTGCTTATTTTTATATTGAATTCCTTGTCTTCTGATTATTGAGTTTTCAGAGTTATGTCCAGAATTCAAATCCCTTATGAGAAATGTAGCTTGCAAATATTTTCTCCCAGTTTTTCTTGTCTCTTAATATTATCTTTTAAGGAGGGATTCTTTGAATTTTGATAAAAGTTATCTTTTTTTTTCTTTTATGGTTAGTATTTTTTGGTGATGTAACTGAGAAAATTTCTTTCTAACTCAAGGACATTTCCTCCTGTGTTTTTTTATGGAATTTTTATAGTTTTAGAAATGTTTTTAGATTACAGATAGTTACAGATTTTTCAGATATCTTTCTGTTGACTTCTAATTTAATTCTACTGTGATCAGAGAACATAGTAAACCAAATCTTTTCAAGTGTATTGAAATTTATTTTAAGGACTATTATAGCCATCCCTTCAGCTGTGTGGCTGGAATATTCTGTAGATTGTCAATTAAGTCAAGTTGGTTGGTAGTGCTGTTCGGGTATATACTCCTACTTAGCTCTGTCTGCTTGCTCTATCTGTTGTTCAGAAAGGCATATTGAAAGCTCTGACTGTTTTTGTGGATTCGTTGATTTCTCCTTGCAGTCCCCTCATTCTTTCACATGTATTTGGAAGCTCTTATCAGGTGCATAAATGTTTAGTATTGTTATGTCTTACTTATGAGTTGAGTATTTTATCATTATGAAGTTACCATCTTTATTCCCAGTAATACTCTTTGTTCCAAATCTACTCTGTCTGGTATCTTCTTCCATCCTTTGTTTTTTAATATATTTGAGTATTTAAATTTAAAGCTAGTTTCTTGTAGGCAGCATATAATGATAACATTTAATATTGCTTTGTATCTAATTTGACAATCTCTGCTTTCTTATTAGCGTGTTTAGACCACAGATTGGCAGACCACAGCAGGCCAGCCAAATCTAGCATCTAGCCTGTTTTTGAACTAAGAATGTTTTTTACATTTTTTTAAAGGTTTATGTAAAAAAGAATAAAAAAGAATGTGTGATAGAAATCATATGTGCCCAAAATGCCTAACATATTTTATGTCTGATCCTTTACAGAAAAAGATTGCCAGCCTTCGATGTAGACTATGTTTAATGTGATGATTGGTATGGCTGTGTTTAAGTTAACCGTGTTGCTACTTGTTTTCTCTATGTCTTATCTGCCCCCCCCCACACACACATCCGCTTTCCTCTTTTTCTGTCTTCTTTCAGATTATTTCTATTTCTTTTTATCTCCTCCGCTAGTTTATTAACTAGAACTCTTTGTTGTGTTATTTTAGTGGTTGCCTTAGGGTTTATAGTATACACCTTTAATTTATCACAGTCTGCCCCTCTATACAATAAAAGAACCTACAACAATATATGTCCGTTTCTGCCCTCTGCTCACAGTTATTACTGTCAGACAGTTCACTAATGCACATGTTATAAACCACCCAGTATATTGTTATTATTCTTGCTTTAGATCTGTTATCTTCCTAAGTATTTACAATTCAGAATGTAGGTGTTATAGCCGTCATTATCATTCCTGATGTTGATCATTTCTTTGTGCAGATCTAGGTTTCCATCTGATAGCATTGCTTTTCTGCCTGAAGGCCTTCCTTTAGTGGATTTTATAGTGCAGTCGGCGGTGACGATTTTCTTAACTTTTATCAACTTTATTGAGGTATAATTGAAAGATTAAAGTTATATATATTTAAGATGTACAACTCAATGTTTTGATATATCTGTGCATTGTACAATGATCACTATTGCCTAATGTGTGTGGCGCAGTGGATAAAGCAACCACCTGGAATGCTGAGGTTGCCAGTTTGAAACCCTAGGCTTGCCCCAGAAGGACACATATGAGAAGCAACTATAGGTTGATGCTTTCTGCTCCCCCCTCCCTGCCAATGACTTTCTCTCTCTTTCTTTCTCTCTCTCTCTCTCTCTAATCAGTAAATATAGACCAGGTGGTGGCACAGTGGATAGAGCGTCAGACTGGGACGCAGAGGACCCAGGTTTGAAACTCCAAGGTCGCCAGCTTGAGCGCATGCCCATCTGGTTTGATCAAGGGTCACCAGCTTGAGCCCAAGGTTGCTGGCTTGAGCAAGGGGTCGCTCGGTCTGCCGTAGCCTGCCCGTCAGGCACATATGAGAAAGCAATCAATGAATAACTAAGGTGCTGCAACGAAGAACTGATGCTCCTCATCTCTCTCCCTTCCTGTCTGTCTGTCCCTATCTGTCCCTCTCTCTGTCTCTGTCACAAAAAAAGAAGGAAATCAGAATCTACAATCAATAAAATCTTTTAAAAAAATAAGGAAGTAAATAAGTAAGTGAAATGATCACCACAGCCAAACTGATGAACATGCTCATTGCCTCACATGTTACCGTTTTCTTTTTTCTTTTGGTTGGTGGTGGTGAGAACATTTAAGATCTACCCCCTTAGCATATTTCAAGTGTACAATACAGTATTGTTAATGGTAATCACTGTGTTATACGTTATCTCTAGAGCAGGGGTCCCCAAACTACGGCCCGCGGGCCACATGCGGCCCCCTGAGGCCATTTATCCGCCCCCCACCGCACTTCGGAAGGGGCACTTCTTTCATTGGTGGTCAGTGAGAAGAGCATAGTTCCCATTGAAATACTGGTCAGTTTGTTGATTTAAATTTACTTGTTTGTTATTTTAAATATTGTATTTCTTCCTGTTTTGTTTTTTTACTTTAAAATAAGATATGTGCAGTATGCATAGGGATTTGTTCATAGTTTTTTTATAGTTCAGCCCTCCAACGGTCTGAGGGACGGTGAACTGGCCCCCTGTGTAAAAAGTTTGGGGACCCCTGCTCTAGAGCTTACTCATCTTGCATACCTAGAACTATATACAGTGGTACCTTGAGATACGAGTTTAATTCGTTCTGTAACAAAACGTAAGTCAGTCAACTTGTATATCAAACAAATTTCTCCCATTTAAAATAACTGAAATAGATTTAATCCATTCCAGCCCTGTGAAACATCCCCAAACCATCCTAAATTTTGAAAAAAGACATGTTTTTAATTAAGAAACGCACATGTATACTTTACCAATGCATAACAAAATATATGAAATAAAAGAAAAAAGAGTTATTTAGTACTGTATTCTTACCTTGGAGACAGACTAGTGTGGTTAACGGAGGTGAATGGCGGAGGAGGAGGGAGGGAGGAAGGGATGCAGGCACTGTAGACACGTAAACTAAAACTGCACTTTCTTAACACTAAATGTAAACTAAAACTGCACTTTCTTTACTTAAAATGAAACCACAAAAACTTAATTGTAAAAAAATGTACTTTTTGAACTTTAAACTTAACCTAAGCTTAACATTACGTATTTTTCATTTAATCATCACCTGTTTTTGCCTTTTTGGCTGTACTTTCGGCACTTTCACTTGCAGGACTTTTGAATAAAAACCTATCCAAAGAAGTTTGCTTTTGTCTGCCTTTTAAAATGTTATGGAAATGTAGCAATCAAGTGTCATTAAAAAGTGCTGAAGCACAACCAGTTGAAACTTTTTCTGGGTGTTTCTTTTCAATGAAACTTGAAAGCTTCTCCCACATTGCCAGCATGTCTTTAATTTCACTTGTAGAAATCACTTTCTCCGGCTCTACCTCCTCCTCACTACTAATCTCTTGCAGAAGCTCCGTATGTTGCATCATCTGTAGCTCCTTCAACTCCTCAGTTGAGAGTTCCTCCTCATGTTCCTCAACAAGCTCATTTACATCACCCTCATCTACCTCCAGACCCATCAACTTTCCGAGGAACACAATCTCCTCCAACGCTTCTACCTCAATCTCAGTCTCTGGTTCTAATCCTTTAAAGTCCCTGTCTGCAACAATGTCAGGCCATAACTTTTTCCATGCCGAGTTCAAGGTTCTTCTTGTAACCTCTTGCCATGCCAAGTCAATAATGCGTAAACATATCATGATGTTGTAGTGATCTTTCCAAAACTCTCGAAGGGTTAGAATTGTATTCTCAGTCACCTCAAAGCAGCAGCGGGACAAGTGCTTTGTGTAAAGCTTTTTAAAGTTGGAAATGATCTGCTGATCCATAGGTTGCAAGATTGAAGTCGTGTTAGGTGAGAGGTAGAGAAGTTTCACAAATTTGAACTCATCAAGAATGTCATCTTCAAGACCAGGTGGGTGGGCTGGAGCATTTTCAAGGATTAGTAATGCTTTCATCAGGAGTTTATTTTCTTGAAGATATTTCTTCACTGCAGGACCAAAGACGAGATTTACCCATGCAATAAAAAACTGCCTCATAACCCATGCCCTAGCATTGGTGTGCCACATAACCTGCAGTTTTTCTTTAAGAATCTTGTGAGTCTTAAAGGCTCAAGGATTTTCAGAATGATACACTAGCAGTGGCTTTACTTTACAGTCACCGCTAGCATTTGCACACAATGCAAGGGTCTGACAGTCCTTCATGGGTTTATGGCCTGGCAGCTTCTTCTCCTCTGTGGTGATGAAAGTCCCTGGGCATTTGAGTCTGCAATTTACATTCGTTTATTTGTTCTGGTTTTCTTTTCTTTTCTTTTCTTTTCTTTTTTTTTTAAGATTCCACATATAAGTGAAACAATATGGTATTTGTCTTTCTCTGACTGATTTATTTCACTTAGCATAATACCCTTTGGACCCATCCATGTTGTCTTGAATGGCAAGTTTTCATTTTTGATGTCTGAGTATTCCACTGTACATATGTACCACATCTTTATCCAGTCATCTATGAATAGACACCTAGGTTGCTTCAATATCTCCACTATTGTAAATAATGCTGCAGTGAACAGAGGAGTGTGTATGTCTTTAAATTAGTGTTTTTGTTTTCTTTAGATAAATACCCAGAATTGGGATTGCTAGGTTGTATAGTGTGGCCATTATGAAAAAGTATGGAGATTCCTCAAAAAACTAAAAGTAGGCCTACCATATTGCAGAATTAGAATCCACCAGAGGGCCTGGACCCAGGTAACTCTGCTGGGGAAGTCCCCAGGACTCAGGAAGCTTCAGCTGAGCTTTCAGCTGTGAATGCTACTGCTCTCTTTCTTTATCACAACCCACCGGCCCAGCTAAGCCTGCCAGGCTTTGTCTGCTGCTGTCACCTGCAGAGTCCTCCAGCCCCTCCAGCCCTCCATGAAGTACCTGGTGCTTCTGCATGCACCCATCTACTACATAGGTTCCATATCTGCAGCCCTGAAATATGCTGACCTTCTAGTCACAGGGGACAAGACCTGCAGAAGGCACGCTGCCACCAAGACCTCCCTAGTGCATGCTCAGAGCCACTGGAACCTGGTGCCCAGGTGACTGTGGTCTGATAAGTTAGGGGTGTGTTAGAGATGGACTGCTCATTTCATAGCTGTGGATTTCCCCCTTCTGTCTCCTCAGTAATTGCAGGTACTCCGGTGTCTGAAATTTCTGGGCCTTTCTCAACAGACGACATAGCCAGCAACTGTGTTCCCACCCTGCCTTTGAATGAGCCCATTTT